>NC_061464.1:393253-5393253 GCF_022581195.2 Helicoverpa zea | reverse complement strand
GCAGATTGATATGTAATAATCTGCATATTATTATAAAACTTCCTGAAAAAGGCCCCAAAGCAGGGGATTTTTTTCTCGTTTCCTGGTACATCTTCATCCAATCAAGATTAATCTGGATTGAGGCCGTCTGTTTCTAAGAATACATAAATTACGATACCGCTGTATTTAGCTCGAACGGAACGTAAGCTATAAATCTTGTATCGGATCTGAATTCCAATGTTCTGGGTTAATCCTGGCTGATTCGCTTGTATTACAGGTTGGATTTCATATGCAAAACGTTTACGAATACTTAGTAATATGTAAATGCGAAATGTATATTATAAATGCGAAAGAAACTCTGTGTGCCAAAGTACTTTATATAAAATTGCTTTAGTCAAAATTACTGAACCCACCGGATTTGGCGTACTTACAGATATTCGTAGAAATAACTTCACACACCCGGATAAAAATGCCTCATTCATGCCCATTCCTCGATAAATGGGGTATTTCTCACTGAAATATTTTTTTCAAATCGGACCTGTGTTGCCTGCGATTGGTGAGTACAAGCAAACAAACAGACTGCAGCTTTATAATATTACTAGCTTCTATCAGCGGCTTCACCCGCGTCCTCTGAGAACTTATCCACGAACCCGGATAATAAATTTTGACGACCTCGATGGCGCAATGGTCACCATGCCGGACTGCCGATCCTGAGGTCCCGGGTTCGATTCCCGGCTCGGTCGACATTTGTGTGATGAGCATGCTTGTTAGCCGTGGTCTGGGTGTTATAATATGTTTTTATAAATATGTATATATGTAGCTATGTGTAGTTTATCAGTTGTGTTAGCACCCATAACACAAATTAATTAATAACTTACCATGGGGCTAACCGACCGTGTGTGAAAAGGTGTCCCGACATTATTTATAAATAGCCTACAGCCTTCCTCGATAAAGGGGGTATTTTTCACCGAAAGATTTTTACAAATTGGACCAGAACTATATGAGATTACCGCATACAAAAAAACAAACAAACAGACTACAGCTTTACAATATTATCAGTGGAGATATTTTATGTAGCTGCCAATACTGTGCTTCGCAAAGCCGTTAACTCAATAGAGTTTTTCATCAAAAGTTGAAGCTCTTTCCCGGTCCAGCATTATAGGATTAGCCCATTGAATAATGGGGGTATCAATGGAATAGATTGGGACTGACGGGGGTACGATGTTGTTTTGTTTTTGTTTATTTTATTCTGTATGGAGATCGTGTTAGAGTGCGTTATGCAGGTAGAGTAGAAAGCTTTTAGAATTATCCTAGTTATATTCAGGTCAAAGTTGACTACGCTCCTTATAATTTCGAACTTAAGATGATATGAAAGAAATAAGTTAAACAGTAGTATAAGATTCGAATCAGGTCTCTAAGTTAGAGTGCTGAATATGAGTAATTCTTTTAAAAAACTAATCTGAAACCATTTTTGAATAATGGAAGAAGAAAGTGTGTGTATTGTCTAGCTGGTTCTTCTGCTCATGTAGGTAACATGAGTTTTTCTTTAGATATACATATAAAAAAAATATAATAAATACCTACAATATAATTGAACAAAACAACTTTGGCTGCGTTTCTGGAAGTTAGCGTTTATTTTATTAATTTCGAACTGTACCAATAAAAAAAAACAGTCTAAAAATCTCAATTTTAATCTCATCCTGGCTCAGCTCAAGCCATTTTTGAGAGAGTAAGTGTTAAGTCCATTTTCTTAACATCACTGTCCACTTTCCAATAACATGTATGTATGTAGAACTGTTTTGACGATTTTTTGATTAGATTTTATGCGTGATTAATACAACATTCATAGCATCGTAGGACGAGTAACGCAATTCAACTTACAACTTTGATCAGAAGATCTTTGAACAGAAGTTCAAGTTCTGAATTTGTATATAAATCATAAACAAATATTAACTAAGACTCCCAAAGTTCTATTTTACTCAACACCGATTATAAACAACCGGTCACGATTAACAAGTAATTAAGCTTAAGATTAATTGGTACCGTTATATTATTCCCGAACTAAGTACTTTCCATTCATTGTAATCTGATCAAAATATTTTCATAACCGTCTAAGTTTCAGACTCAAAAGTCCGCGTAACCAAAGCTACTGCCAAAAATGTTATTTCGTCAATGTATAAGTTAATATACATTCCTTGCCAAAACACGATTATATTCTGTTTTTGTCCTACACATTTTACCGAAAGAAGCTTAAATGTAAACTCGTAAAACGTAACAAAAAGAGTACGCGGTAATCGATTCGTTCAGACGAAGGACACACGCATAAAAACGACGAGACCATAAAAAACCCTATTCCATTCCCTTAATTAGATCACAAAATAATTAACCCACTTAAGTGTCATCAAATAACGGGAAAAACAATACCTGAAAAACGACCCAAATGATGCTCGAAAAACGACGGAACTCATTCTAATGCATGAATTCGTATCTGAATGTTCAATTTTACTTTTTTTGGTTATTTGCATATCACGCCTGGAAATGCAAATTAAAAGGAATACATTGGCCAAAATTCGATCATGGAGAGACAATATTGAAGTACTTAACATTCTTTTACTTTGTATCTTTATAAATAGAATCGAAAACATGTATGAATTCAAATATCAGAGTCGTATAAGAACTAATGTTCGAAATCCAAAAAATAACAATTGAACATCCGTAACACGCCAAAAAGAACAAACCCAGTTTCCACGAATAGCCGTCGTCCGCCAATTCGAAACTCAAACTTCGACTCACCAAATTCGCCACACACAACACACGAACACTTACGCACCTCCACGAAGAGAGAAAAAAAATACAACTCCAATTTTAAATGTTCTAAAATTAAGTTTAAACTTTTAAAATTGAACTTCGAAGATGGAATTTTGATAGTGATTTTTGAATAAGGAACTTTGTAGACTTAAGGAAGATACATACGCGCGCGGTCGCTGTATTAGTCGAAGATCGGACGGCGCCCGACTGGTCGGGACGCGGTGTAGGACGCGAATGAGTGTTGGGGCGCCGCGCGAGCCCTTATACCGACTCTCTCAACCCCAAACGTGATGGCGGTGGGCGGCACTGCATAGAGCTGTTTGTCGCACCACTTTATACACTATTTCATTTATACTGAAAATGAAAAATTGAAAATTCTTACAGAAATCTTAATACATTACCACCTGTAAACTATTTTTCGGATAGAAATCCATTGAGATATGTACATGCCTATGTGTCTGATTTCCATAGATTGACGAAAGTTTTTCAATGTTGAACCACAAATCTGACTGATTACGTAGATTTCTAGTATTTAAGATACCTAGTTACAATTGTAAACTTGGCGCAAATGAGCGTGATGAATCCTTTCGAACTTTTGACTTGAAATTAATCCTTTAGTTTTATCACGTTATTTTGTCATGCTATGCTAATGCTGCTGACTGAGTATTTACTAAGCTTTGGTTAAATATTTAAAACTTTCACAAAAATATCAAGATATTAAAATAAAAAAGCTGGTACTATCCCCTCTATGAGCATACCGCAGAGTGCCATCCTTGTCGCACGGTGGCGGGTTGTCAACAAAATGTTATTAGTCGTCATCTGCGGTGAGCGTCTAAGTAGAAAAATTCTCGAGTAGCTGAGGAGAAAACTATAGGTTTACTCTCAACTACCGTGCTTTAGTTTGTTGTGAATTTTGGAGTCTTTTACGGAAGATTTTTGGTCTTAAAACCTATCTGAATTAGCTCTTAGATAAACATAGTGTCAATATCGTAGGTAGGAGAGTAGATCGAGTGGAACAAAGAAATATTCTTTTATCGGGGTACATGTTTACTGACTATGTGTGTTGAATTTCCCAGGAAATAAGTCTCTTCATGAACAAGTTTCAAATGACTTGAATGAAATTGTTAGCCTACTTCACATGAGCCTCAGAGTCAAAACGGTGTAACGTTGTACCTTCCTAGCTCTAAGAATAGGTTAGAAATTTTAAAAAAATACAAATAATTACAATAGATTTATTCTAAAATTAATAAAACACCTAAAGTAAACTAAAATAAATAAAATAAAAAATTATAATATATTAAAATTAACATAATTCATATACGGAACCCAATATTAATTATTTACACAAAGGTCCTCGTAACTATTGCGCCTACGCATCTCTAAACGGGTGAACTGGTTTCGCCGCGCGCGACGGTGGTGCCTCGAGTGCATTCGGGGCCGAGACGCAGGCAGACGACCAAATTGCATCAGACGTGACGGCTGTGTCACACGTTTTTTTGAGTTGACCTTCAGTATTGCGTACCTGCCTAATTTCTACTTATTTGTGCTAGACAAATTATAATCGGAAATCCCGCTGGGGTAAGTTTCCATGCATTGCTTATGTTCTATTGTAAGGTGTTCTTCTTGCTAAATTTCTGTCTAAAGCAGCTGTTCCTTGTTCTCTTTGTTTGCTGGGACACTGTGAGCTTTGGACCCGGCAACGTGGCCCAAGCTCTGCTAATGCTAGCCTTGTCTCTGCGCTTCCAGGATTTTCTACGTTGGATATTTCTACGTTAGATTTTCTACGTTCCTCTTTATACCCTCGCTACGCAACGTTCTACCTGGCGGCGAGTGAAAGACCAGACCTGATCCTGTCTGGAACTACCTGGGTCCTGCTGGAGACCTGGAAGTGCAACCTGGGAAGGAGCTGGGCCGTCGTCGGAGCTACACCACGGTTCAGGCCAGTGTTCCCAGTGTACCTTCTACCTCAAGATCTATTCGTGATTAGGGCAGCAGGAGTTGGCTTAAATAAAGTCTCAATTTCTACCAAATTGTGTACTTTATTTGGACCCCCACCGACCTACCTGTCGGCCAGCCTGACTACCAGCCTACCAACGGCCGCAACGGTCTGATTTGAATATAAGGTATAGGAATAAAGAAAGTAGCTTTTATAATAAACAAACAATGACAGATTGAAAATCGAACAAAAGAACATAAGGATCAAATTGCAATAAAACAACATAAAAGGAAAAGTTTCACCATATTTTTTGATACATAACGCGTACATGGTAGACAATGCCTTACTATAGATAGGTACTAAAGGTATAATAAAAAGGTCTTGAAAATAGGCTTCGAACCCTTAAAAAGGCTTTAAGGACGCGTGACCACTGGGATGTAAACTTAGTCAATCCTTAGGACTAAAACGACTGAACTTTTTGAGATGTTTTGCATGGTGATAGATATACGTAGACGAAAACTGTCTGCTTTTTACCCGGATGCGGGACGTAGTACCCTTGAGGTGCGGCCAAAGTCGTGGGTGAAATCAAGTATTGTCGATAAACAGGAAAACTGATAGTTTTAGCTAAAGCAACATAAATAAATATGGCTTTATGCTTCAGAATTCTTTAGTATCGTTTTCCTTCCTCATTATTGTTTGAATTAATATTAGTATTTTTATATCGTCGTTTATTGTTGTATAAGCATAGAAACCAAAAATAATATCTATTTAAAGATATTGAGTTTTGCTTTCTTCTTTTTACCGTATGTCTCCATACTGATTTATGAACTAATGAGCCTAAGCAAACTATCGGCCGACTAAAATTATGAAGTGTGTGTCTCCTTAAGAGCTCCCAACAACTTAGTCAGTAAGCTAGATTCTCCTTGCACAGTTTTTTTTTTCAATTTTAAAAGTAACTTTTGATTAAAAAAAGAGAAGTACACACCTATTTGCTTAGTAATATCAATAAATTTCAATTATTAGGTTATTGGAGCTGAAATTAACGTTAATTGTTAACGGAATAACTGTTTTATAATTAAAACGTTAATTAATGACTCTTAACAGGTTCATTATTTGTTTTATTTGCAATAGGTACTTCTGGAAAATTCCTGAATGTTACAATTACTGAATGACCTCTACTTAATGTTTTGTTTGTAAGTATTCAAGTAATTATAAAGGTTGCCGGAAGACGCTGGATGCAGGTCGCTTCCAACCGGTATCTGTGGAGATCTAAAGGGAAGGCCTATATTCAGCAGTGGACGTCCTATGGCTGAGATGATGATAATGAAAAATTTAATATTATGTACCTACATTACTACAACATTACTTGTTACTTAAAGTGCTTGTCATCAAAAGTGGCAGATCTGACTAAAAATAATAGGGTTGCTGGACTTTTTGACATTTTGACTATCCGTAACAATTTTCTATGTCAAAGAAGTACAAAACAGCGCTTTTCACACTAGCACATTTTTCACTCAGTTTTTTGTATTCCAATTGGCAAAACAACTGTCGTGCGGATTAACGTTTCACTGTTGTCATTTGTTTGTGTGATCTGCGCGGGAAATCCGCTAGTATGAAAGCAAAGATAAAACTGTAAAAACTGATTGTCTATTATGTCAGCCACGCGCACATAAGTTGAGTTTTAAACATGCTACATTCTTTGTCTCATATTTTCTTATATGTACCTACTTTTTCCTAAATATATTATAACCTTGCGCGTTTTACACTAAATTGAGTTATACTACACATAGTTTAAGTATCTCATAAACAGAATATAAGATGTTTTTATACTTATTTGCGTTTTCAATTACGTGGGTGTAATATAAAACTGAAATATTGTTATTTTCCACCCACGACTTTATTCTAAGGCTTTGTAAAAGAAATTAAGCCTAGGTTAGTGAAGAAAAAAGTCATTTTATACAACACTGTTTAACTCAAGAACGGCTAAACCGATATGCCTGAAAATTGGTTGAAAGATAGCTTAGAACCTGGGGTCACCCGGTTGCAGAAATAGTCCCTTCGGGGCGCAGGTTCAACCAGTTTTAAGTATATAATACAATCTACAATTTTGTTAGTATCTACCTCTAGGAGACAAAAAAACTGTTGTATGTATAGCTTAAAAATCTAAGTAATACACAATATTTTTACCAACCACTTAGAAAAGGCGAGAAATATAACCAAATATGTTTGTTTAACACTTCAGACATCTATTGATGTTTTCAGTAAAGGTTTGAACTTTCCTTTCAGCGATACGAAATGACCTTTTCACTCTGAACTGTGTAAATTGTGTGGGTGGTACATTGCCTGAAATGTTTTCACACAATACGTTTTTACATTTACCTACAGGTATTATGTTGAATGATCTTTCATTGTATTATTAGCTTTTGCGAGTGAATCCGTCGATGTGAGTTTGGGAGTTTATGATATCATAATGTTCTGTATTATTTGAATTGTATCGATTGTACAAGTAATTTCAATTGCCTCTATCATATTAGTAGCATATTCCATTAAAAATATTTTTAGCCACTTCCCTCATATACGTACACTAGCCGTTTTCCAGCGGTTTTACCCGCGTCCCGTGGTAACTACTGCCCGTACCGGGATAAAATATAGCCTATGTTACTCGTGGATAATGTAGCTTTCGAATGGTGAAAGAATTTTAAAAAACGGTGCAGTAGTTTTTTGAGCCTATTCATTACAACCAAACAAACAAAGTTTTCTTCTTGATAATTAGTATAGATAGATAATACAATTGACATACATAAATTTAATGCACTTTGTAAACAACAAATTGGTACTCTTTATTTCTAAAGGTTTATGTCTGATTACAACGTTTACTGTTTTATAATCCAAAACCTTAATCCAAAAATACAAAAACATTGAAGTACTCATAATATAAACGAAACAAAGCTTAAGGGTTGTACACCAAAACACGGGTCAAACAAGGTGTGTGTCTTACGTTAATTTTTGTGCTATCCTTTTTAATTAAAAGGGTGAAGCACCCCTCTACTGACGTTTGTGTATATACAGAACTTCTTAGTTTTATTTACTGAAGAAAATTAATTATTGTTCTCAAGTTAATTGTTTGAAATTTTTGTGAGTAACTTGAACAAATATTTAAAGATAATTTGAAATACGAATGTATACGGAGTTAAATTAAATAACTACTGTACTGGTTAATATTATGTTGATTAGCACAAAGAAAAAAATAAAATACGTAAAAGTAAAAAAAAAGAACAATTTTTCAAACAAAGTAAATAGAATAAAAATGTGCGAGAATTAGAACACCATATAAGAGTCAGTTATTACAAACGACGGAAATTGGTGTCAATTGGTCAAAATATTCGATACTCCCAACTTTATCTCTTTTTTACACATGATGTAAATTATGAAAACGAAAAATGACTTCTGTGGCCAAACCACTGAATATCATTCGATTCGCCATAGAATATCATAAAGTATATGTGATAGGATTTAATGTGATTAGGTACGACACACCCGATATAAATAGTTTTTCTTTACCTCGTGATTACTTAATGCTCCTGATATCTGCCTCTTTGATCCAGTAGCTGAAAATGTTTTGAAAGGTGTTCTGAACAGGTAGATTACGGTTTTGTACCCCATACTGTGAAACGTTAAGCCCGGCCCGGTTGTGTGGGTCAGTTACATTTGATGTCAGAGTAGTTGTTTACATTTGATGTCAGAGGCCGACCACGTAGGATTGAGAGTACTTTGATACTACAGCCAGATTAGTACATGTGTAGTCTATTGTTTAATACATATTCTAAATGGATAGCTTCGTCCATGTTCGTCCCATAGGTAACTATATCCCTTTTGATTTATAGAAACAACGTAAAGAAAAGAAAGAAAAAAAAATGCTCTTAATTGTGTGATTGGATACTTTCAACAAAGTCGGATAAACGATAACTAATAATCATCATTGATTATTGATTATTAAGTCAAATTCAATTGAAAAAAAATAATTTGTATAAAATACATAGGTATTATGTGGCATTGGATCTCGAAATAGGATTCCCTGTGTCGCAAGATCCAGTCTCTTCCGACAAGTAGGGTAACGATGCTAGAAACAAGAATATAAGTGCCCGCTACATTTAATTCGATGTGTTTTACTATGTTACATTTCAAGGGTAGAAATCTAATTGTAATTGTTAAAGTTTGAGTATAAACAAGCTTTTGTTTTAACACAAAATTCTAACAAAGGAATAAAGCGTCGTTAGATGTCTTCAAGAGACGAACTAAGGAACATTTCCTGTCAACATGACCTTATTTGTATGTATGTATTTATTTATTTATTATATTTTATGTTTTATTTATAGGTATATATTTTATGTTATGTAGTTTCATCTTTGTTTTGTTTAATGTTGTGCACTTTAAATTTTCTCTTCCCTATCGCATCTCTCTATCGCTCTAAGGTTTGCTGTTAGAGAACCCAGTTCTGGGTTAAGCTCGCCTTTGTACATGTCTTCTCTGTGTTGTGTGTGTTTTTTTTTAATATGTTTTTGTGTACAATAAAGAATAATAAAAAAAAAAAAAAAAAAAAAAAGCGAAAATATAAAACTAAAACACTGACATAAACAGTAACTATAAGCAAATAATTGCCGAGTGTTAGCAAAGTTAGGATTGCGGGCACGCTCTAGTTTTCAATATAACTTCAACGCGAACTATCCAACTTTTAGCTCAGTAGCCATTGAAACAATTGTTTTGTTAAAGGATACGTTCTAACGATTTGTCAGAATAACAACGGTTTTATTGCACTGCTGTTGAGTGAATTCTGCTTATCTATGGGTACTAAATATTTTAAATTAAATATCTACATACCTATATCCAGGTGTGCAAAGTAGTTTCCACAGGACGCGGGAGAAACCACGCGCCGAAGCTATATTACATACGGAAAAAGACAAGTTTTCGCCTTATGTATTTTTCGCGTTGAAATATTTATTGGGTTAGTACAAGCTAAAAGTAGGTGGTGAAGACTTCTTAGTAAAAAGACTTCATCTCATTTTATTGTCAGAAAACGTGTGCTCATGGTAACACAGCACGACTTTTGTGATGAAATAGTTTGTTAAAAATCGCAAAGCTACTCGTAAATGCAAAGACTGGCTTGATCCAACCAAAACCTTTTTGAGTCTTTTTGAATCCCTTGCCAAGTCGTTTCCAGCCCAATCTTTAAGCCTTTTACAAAAGCTGCTGTATAAAATACACCAGAAAATACTTTTCAAACCAGTCTAAGTTGCAAAATAAAAATGCCGCAATATTTCGATATTTCAACTAGAGATTCGAGATTTTAACACGTCGAGAACACTTGACATGTGTAATAACTAGTCTTATGGGACTGAACTGAAAATAAAAGTGAGCTCCGAAATGAAAGTCGAAAATGGTTACTTCGAGTGAAAAATAATTTACGATTACACAAGCCGTTCTACTGACGGAACTACTTTCCGTATCCGGAAAATAGTAATGTCTTTTTCAAGCTCTACTCTCTGTCAACCAATTGTTATTTACATTTTGATTGTTCTGATCTCATATGTTTTCAGTTCAATGATTTACTCAATACTATATTTATAAAGGATTCTTCGCAATATTAACTAAGTATCAAGTATTTTATCTTTTACTTTCCCCTACCAACTGTATTATCAAATTATCGCGACGCTCTTTCTTACTAATTGGCTATAAAATAAGAAATTAAAACTTCAACCATTAGCCGGCCTAAGGCTATATCAATTTGTCGTACACAATTTATAGGAGCTTGCTTTTAGAATAAAAAGTTTAAGAAGATAATTTGATTCATATAAACCATAAGTTTTTATTGAAATCTTACTTTTATTCAGTGTTTTATATCTACTTTATCCTATCCGAATTACATTGCTCTGATTCGGGGTGTTTTCTATATCAATATACCTTTTGATATCTAGAATGTATCAGTATATAATATTTTTTGTAATAATGGGTGATAGTTTCCAAATGTAAGATATTATATGTATGTCTTTTACAATTCAATGAATTATATAGAAATTACATAGATTTCCTAGGAATTGTAAACAATGACGAATTTCAAATATTTCTATTCGCAAGTACAAATACTTAACATTGGTAGACACTACAAACGGGAATGTTCATTTCGTCTAACAGTTCTTTCGCGCCCACCCCGCGACGCGCTCTCAATTTCATTATTTTTTCAAACACCCACGACCTTGACTTTGCATTGTTTTTCTTAAAGAATATTCGAGGTATTGCAGAAGAATTTAATTTGTATTCATGTTAATAGCTTTTTTACCAGATAATCATTGTTTTTCTTTAAATACTCATTTCTGGCGTAAAAAGATTAATCCGAGCTTGAAAGTCGTATTTATTTCATTGTATGAGTATTTCTAGTCAATTAATCTACACTGGCTTCATTTTCCAATCTTGTTACCTATTCAAAAAAGAAGGATCAAGAATAAAAAGCTCTGTTATAATAAAATATTATTCACCTATACAAAACAACAAACGGATACAAACCAAATATTTTCACGTACTTATTATTCGATCTCTTATAGAACTTCACCGAAACCAAGCAAATCCTCTTAGAGAAAACTTAACAACCGATATTGAACCTTAATAGCCTAGGAGCAAAGTTTAATTTCCTTTGCACTGCACCAGATTCCATAATGTAGTTTCCGAAGTTATAGAGAAAGGCTAGCTGACACATTATCAGAGTTTTGACGAGGGACCTGACCAGAGTTCCTTGTTCAACATAAACATTATTATCGAATTTGCAAAGAGAGTTATTTTGGAAGCCGGTAGTACTGGGTCAGTTATAAGGTTTGTGTTAAATTTAGATTTCAGAGTAACTACCCCGGTACACTGCAGACTAAAACTCTCAGTGAATAATTGGCTTGATAGTTTCATAATATCTTTCTTAGAAATTAAATCGCTGGCGCTGTAAAGCGCTGGTACTCAGCTACATCCGGTTAGACTGGAAGCCGACCCCAACATAGTTGGGAAAAAGGCTCGAAGGATGATGTTTCTTAAAATTGAAATCTAAAGTGGTACTTAACTTTCTTACGGAAAACATACATCTGTATACCTGGAAACTTTTATTTCTAACTCGGGAAAACGACTACGAAATTATATAGACACACGCCGAAATCCACGAAATAAAAGAACTTCAAATATGAAAACAAAAGGATTTCAATAAATTTCTCTTTAATAAAGTAATGGTCAAACAATTTTACAGTAACTTATTTATCGCACGCTGAAACATTTTTGTTTCATTTCGATTTACCTTTTTCGTATTTCTTTCATTAAAATTCCTGCTGTCATTGAAAGCTGTCATTGAAGGCTGTCATTGAACATCCTTGGCAGTCGTTACGGGTAGTCAGAAGCCAGTAAGTCTGACACCAGTCTAACCAAGGGGTATCGGGTTGCCCGGGTAACTGGGTTGAGGAGGTCAGATAGGCAGTCGCTTCTTGTAAAGCACTGGTACTCAGCTGAATCCGGTTAGACTGGAAGCCGACCCCAACATAGTTGGGAAAAGGCTCGGAGGAAAATTCCGGTGTATTGAAAACAAGAGGAAGGTATGAAAATGTGCATGAAAATCAAATTTTATTGATACTGCCGAGTGCCATTTTTTAGTAGCACCAATTGTTTTATGGTTTGGCATTATTTTGAACTTTGTTTACTATATTTATACATTTGTTACTAAGCGATTGAATTCCAAAGCTTCGGGAAAAAAAATTCTCTCGTCGTGATCACGAAATATGTACTTAATCGTTTTTCCGATCAATTACTTTAATGATTGGCAACCACTTTCATCCCTAAAAACCAAAAACATAGTTACTATAATTGAAAATATGTTGGTACTCAAAGAAAAACCTAACCCATTTTCAGTTGAACATTCGTAACATGTAAATACATGGGACGCGACACTGGAACGCCGTCCGGAATCTAATAAAGGAATTTAAAAGACGTGCCGTCTGTTGCCAAGAGCATTCCACACTGTTAAATCACCCAAAACAAATACGTACACAGCTGTTTGTGTTTCATCTTCTACTTCTAGTAACCACTTCTTCTACTTCTGGTCACCTAATACCTCTTCAGCGGCTGAACTCATTGGGTTAACATTTTCTGTGTACGTATATTTCAACGCGTTCCTAGTTGCTGTGAAAACACAAAATACACTTTAGGTCTGTTAGGCGATACCAAGTACACCGGGTATATAATATAAGTAGCAGATAGCATTACCTAAGCTAAACCATTTTCAGTTTAACATTCGTTATATTCATAACGTTCGGAAGCTAATAAAGGAATTTAAAGGACGTGCCGTCTGTTGCCAAGAGCATTCCACACTGCTAAGTCACCGAAAACAAATACGTAAACAGCTGACTGCTGTTTTGTGTCTAATCTTCTATGTACATATCATTCTTCTGTACGTGTGTTTGTCATCTAACTACTCTTAAACGGCTATACTCATTAACCGACCTAAAAAGGAGGTTCTCATTTTGACGATTGCGATTATATTACGTTTGGCTATACCGATTTTACTTATCTTATGAAGTATATCATTGAACGTTAGTTACGTTTTTTTGCTATGTTTATCTCAATGGGTTTCTCAATGTGGTTTGGAAATAAAAATTGACTCAGCAGATGACGCGAATCTTAGATGGTACTAAATACATTGGATATATTATTAAAAGTATTCGATATGCAAAAATATGGTTAATTACTCTTAGCAGTACTCACTACTCAATAGTTCCCTCGAGACGCAAACGAAGCCGTGGAAAACAGCTAGTTAAATTATATTGTCAGCTCACGGCTCTCATAGTGATTAATGACATGATTGATGACAATTGGACTAAAACATATTAAGCTAAATGTGGGCCATATAATATAATATTATCAGTACACCTCGGCTTCGCTGAGAACTGATATTTTTGTTTTAACATAGTTATAATTCTATATAGTTGAAATAATAAAAAAACATTCTTAATCTTAAACGCGCCTACAAAAGATTAATGCTTACACGATCTTTCATAATAAAATACCCAGCTTTTTTATATGAGTAAACGTAATATTCTTCATATAAACGTAATTGAATATACAAAACCTAATATAATTCACTCAGACGTGATATATGAGAAAAACTTAACCAATTTTTATTATTTATAATAGAAAATGGTTTCTGTTATATACCCGGAGTTCTCTCAAATCTGAGTTTGTTATTGAACATTGTATTATATGGCTTTGCAGAAATGATAGGATAATTGAATCTATGTTTTCAACAACTATAACTTAACTAACTAAACAATTCATATAAACATAAACAAAAGCAGTAATCTCTCCATCAAAACAACATCTGAGGGCACGGCAGTGCCCCAGCCAAGACTCGAGCAAAGCGGGCACGGCCGTACCATCTTTTCTCGAAGCGTTTCGCGGCTATTTCAGCCCCCTGTATCTTCCCTGTGAACAAAGCTAGGAGTTTAGGTTTTCGATGACCAAAAGTAAGTATTAGAACAAGCTCAGTCTCAAAATTACAAGACATTTGAATAAATAGTTTACGAGCTATGAGCGATCAAAGTTACACCATTTTGTCACTGACTCACTGACCGATCATCAAAAGTCTAAGGTACTTCTAGCAAACTTACAACCTTCAAATTTGGCACCAAGATAGGTTATTAGCTACATATAAAGGGAAAATTATAAAAACCTTAAAACTTAATAAAAAAATAGGAAACAAATTTATATTTGCGTTTTTTCAAGAACATTGTGTATGAATTTTGACTGCATTGATAACTTTGTTATTTATTTATGTACAAAATGTTACTATTTGTTTTATTGTTACGTAGTGTGGTGTATTGTTATTATGTTTAAGCTAGGTTAAAATGAAATGAATAATGATAAAATATTTCATATTAATGCAGTGCGACAAATACTGCATGCTCGCACGATAGATGGCGTTGTCCTGGTCTAAATCGCGCTATGGTTTCGTTATATAGCTTAGTATAAGTAGTACTTAAAAAAAAAAAATCATGTGATAGCGCCATCTAACTCTGAAATAAATCTCTTTCATTCTTAAAGATATTCGATTCAAAAATTCGACAATTTTGAATTTTTTTAGTTTATTTAAAAAAAAAATGTTGTTTACGTGCTACTTTAGGTGTACATATTTAGTTAGTTGCATGTAAGTTAATTTAATTTGTTATACCTATACTTAAAGAAGAAAGAGACCTACAAAAAATAAATTAGATCCCACCAAAAACATTAAATGTAAAAAAAAGCCAATCCTCTACGCAATTCCTCCACCGTAAAAAGTTTTGAGATCGCATAGAAGCCAAGTCCTGTTCAACTTTATTTGTAATAATAAATCAATATTTTGTGACTATATCAATAGTTTTGTTCACATTACAATAATATTGTCTTGGCCGTGAGCACAAGTTAAAAGTCGCTCCTTGAAATAATGTGTAAATACCATTGAATTGATAAATTCTATATGGACATGATTTTACGATTGGACTGATTATGGACTGATTGGAATTTGAGATCACCATGGACTAAACATGAGCCATAGTACATGTGCAGTTCATTGATGTTGGATGATACTGACTGACGGTCATTTAATAACAATTAAATAAACTAAAAGTATTTAATTCTGTAATATTAAACTTCATGTTTGACTTTCCCCTCTCCAAGATATGCTGTATTATATTTGTAGTTTATTGTGCTCATGGCCAAGTCAATATTATTGTAATGTGAACAAAACTATTGATATAGTCACAAAATATTGATTTATTATAACAAATAAAGTTGAACAGGACTTGGCTTCTATGCGATCTCAAAACTTTTTACGGTGGAGGAATTGCGTAGAGGATTGGCTTTTTTTTACATTTAATGTTTTTGGTGGGATTGACGTTTTCAAGTATTTACTTTTATGACTAACCCGAATATTCTGCACGCATGTGTACACAGTAATTCAAACTGTACTCTTAGTATTACTTTGCATAGTAAACAGTTACGAGTACGTACAAAAAAGGGAACTCATTTGCGCGTCACATTCAAGTATTTCGCCTTAACGATACTCCTTGGCAAGAATAATGCTGGCCACGTGACCCGACTACGTAAAGTAGGTATGTGTATATTTCAGGCTGCCATTTGAGCGTTTTTTCTGCGCTAGTCGAAAGGTAGAGAGCTTTTTGTGTCTGTAAAACTTAATTGTGTTGTCAGCTATTTCTTCCTAAGGTTAACCGACTCCCAAAAAAGATTTTTAATTCCGATGCTGTATATTTTTTTTACGTTCAGACAAAAGTCTGTCATAAATAAATGGCACACAAGTGTAATGCATCGTTACGACTTTATCACGATAAACGTATAAACGGCGTAATAACTAAGAAACTGAAAATAACTTTTTCCAACTTTTTATAAGTGAAACATATCATTTTGCCTTTATTTTTTAACCTTTTTTATCGTCATTATTTAGTACTATAAAAAGACAGCTTCATTACGCATTCAGAAGCAAATGTTTTTAATTACCAAATGCGTGTAACTAAGTTAAATGGTCACGTAATTTATTTTTTTTTATCTAAAGAGTAATACTAGCTGATGTTATATTAATAAAAAGACTACCAAGGAAGATTATTCCGTACCATATTACAGTGTATTATTGCAAACTCATCTCGATTTTTTATGAAAATATGATTATCTTCGCCTGTAATTTACTTTATTTTATGGCGTGTAACGTGTTTTTATGAGATTCGTGGTGAATAAAATCTTTGTAATAAACTACAATTTATCATTTTTTTATACAAACCAAATTTTATTGCATTCTAAAATGTTTAGTTATCTCACATTTGTTATAAAATATTTATCCCACCAAAAACATTAAATGTAAAAAAAAGCCAATCCTCTACGCAATTCCTCCACCGTAAAAAGTTTTGAGATCGCATAGAAGCCAAGTCCTGTTCAACTTTATTTGTAATAATAAATCAATATTTTGTGACTATATCAATAGTTTTGTTCACATTACAATAATATTGACTTGGCCATGAGCACAATAAACTACAAATATAATACAGCATATCTTGGAGAGGGGAAAGTCAAACATGAAGTTTAATATTACAGAATTAAATACTTTTAGTTTATTTAATTGTTATTAAATGACCGTCAGTCAGTATCATCCAACATCAATGAACTGCACATGTACTATGGCTTATGTTTAGTCCATGGTGATCTCAAATTCCAATTAGTCCATAATCAATCCAATCGTAAAATCATGTCCATATAGAATTTATCAATTCAATGGTATTTACACATTATTTCAAGGAGCGACTTTTAACTTGTGCTCACGGCCAAGACAATATTATTGTAATGTGAACAAAACTATTGATATAGTCACAAAATATTGATTTATTATTACAAATAAAGTTGAACAGGACTTGGCTTCTATGCGATCTCAAAACTTTTTACGGTGGAGGAATTGCGTAGAGGATTGGCTTTTTTTTACATTTAATGTTTTTGGTGGGATCTAATTTATTTTTTGCAGGTCTCTTTCTTCTCTAAGAATAGGTATAACAAATTAAATTAACTTACATGCAACTAACTAAATATGTACACAACATTTTTTTTAAATAAACTAAAAAATTTCAAAATTGTCGAATTTTTTAATCGAATATCTTTAAGAATGAAAGAGATTTATTTCAGAGGTAGATGGCGCTATCACATGAAATTTGTTTTTTTTTTTTAGAACTACTTATACTAAGCTATATAACGAAACCATAGCGCGATTTAGACCAGGACAACGCCATCTATCGTGCGAGCATGCAGTATTTGTCGCACTGCATTAATATGAAAGATTTTATCATTATTCATTTCATTTTAACCTAGCTTAAACATAATAACAATACACCACACTACGTAACAATAAAACAAATAGTAACATTTTGTACATAAATAAATAACAAAGTTATCAATGCAGTCAAAATTCATACACAATGTTCTTGAAAAAACGCAAATATAAATTTGTTTCCTATTTTTTTATTAAGTTTTAAGGTTTTTATAATTTTCCTTTTATATGTAGCTAATAACCTATCTTGGTGCCAAATTTGAAGGTTCTAAGTTTGCTAGAAGTACCTTAGACTTTTGATGATCGGTCAGTGAGTCAGTGACAAAATGGTGTAACTTTGATCGCTCATAGCTCGTAAACTATTTATTCAAATGTCTTGTAATTTTGAGACTGAGCTTGTTCTAATACTTACTCTTGGTCATCGAAAACCTAAACTCCTAGCTTTGTTCACATGGAAGATACAGAGGGCTGAAATAGCCGCGAAACGCTTCGAGAAAAGATGGTACGGCCGTGCCCGCTTTGCTCGAGTCTTGGCTGGGGCACTGCCGTGCCCTCAGATGTAATAAGTAAGTACCTATCGTCTGTCTAAAAGGATCAGACTAAATAACACATGTAGGTCACTATTTGCAAAATAAAAGTTCTACTAGGATGAGTATTTTTGGGATAAAAATAATATAGCATAGCATAAAGCTTACAGATAAACGATGTAGTTTACCAATTTTACATTCACTTCTATTTATAACAAAGTGACTATCATGACTGCGTAATGCTCATTAATTTCCCCCCTGACAACAACCTCTGACGCTTACGTACGGACGTGTATTTATTGCGGGCCTAACAAGGTTGTTAGTGCATAGTTTTAGTATTTAGGTGGCAGCTGAGATTTGTGTGTGATCACCGTGGAGACTTGGGGATATAGCTTGTTCTTCTACTGTGGAGCCGAAACTTTACTAAAGCGGAGAGAAATAATGTTTTAATCACTTTATTATATTGATCAGGGATACGGATAAATAAGTAGACACGAGATGTTTGAAGAAGTCGTGAGGAGGCGCCCGGGTGTCACCATTGTGCGGACAGCCCCGAGGACACGGTGGACCACACAGTCCAGGTGTGCCCCGCATGGGAAGGGCACCGCCGGGTCCTCGTCGAGGCTTTGGGCGGCGGCGACCTCTCGCGTCCGGCCCTGGTTCAGGCCATGGTCCGGGGCGAGAGGGAATGGGATGCCGTCGCCTCCTTCTGCGAAGCGGTCATGCTCGAGAAGGAGGAGGCGGAACGCTAGAGAGTTCGCACCTCTCATCCCGGCCGCCGCGCTGGACCAGGTAGACACCATGGGCGCCGGGTGTCGCGAGATGACTCCCGGCCACCGTAGGCGTGGGTCTGTGGGCGGTGAGTTCGGGTGGCTCATCGTCCCTCTGTCTTTCTAGACGACAGACCCGTGTCGACGGCGCGCGTTGTTCCACGAGCTCCTCAAAGAGATGTCAGCAACCCCAGCGGGGCCCAGCAGGGCCAAGGCCTGCCGGGGCTGCGGGTTGTTCGAAAGAGATACCGCGGCCCTGGTACATAAAAGGCCTATGACGGAACACGACGATTTTAGTCAGTAAGAGTCTGACACTCCCTCACCGCTGCTAACTCACAGCGGGAGGGGTCATTTGATGATTTTACGTCGCTAAAAAAAAAAAAAAAAAAAAAAGATGTTTGAAGAACGAAACTCTATTAAAACTTCTCTGCTCTACTGACCCACATGAGCTTACAAATAAAAAAAAAATATGTTAAAAACAGAAAGCCAAAAGGGGATTTGCAGGCTCTTATGAAAAGTCAACATAGTTGTATAGTTCCAAAAAAAAGTCGTATTCAGATGAACCGGGGAGAAACTCTAGTCAGAAAAATAGTAAGTAGGTAGATATTATTCTTGCAACTTCGTGATATTTTAACTGACATTTTCTTTCAGTGGCCATGGGAAACAATGGTCATATAACAGTTTTTAGTTTAAGTTTTAACTAGTATACAACAGTTTTTAGTTTTTAACTAGTAATAAAAAAATAAAAAAATCTGCCAACCCTACAAAATTTTACCTAACATGGAAGTGTTCGTTTGAACATTATTTACGCGTTAGAAGACGCTACTCACATTACAGGGCCTCATATTGTTAATCGTGTAAGAGATCAGATGTGACAGGTCCTTGCAATATAAGCCTAGGCCCTAATTCAAGGTGAAATTGGATCGAACAGTTTGTTTTGCCTTTAATTTGCTGTACAAGTTTGACCTTGTAGTTCCAGCAATAATGATCTTCTTTTATATTTTTATTAGCTTCCGCCCGCGGCTTCGCCCGCGTAGTGTTCGGTTATATCGAGTTTCCAAGAGAATTTTTTAAAAGTCTGGAATAAAAACTATCCTATCTTCTTTCTCAAGGTCAACTCTATTTATGTACCAATAAAAATCAGTTCAGTGGTTTAGACGTGCGTTAAAGCGTAACAGACAGACAGACAGAGTTACTTTCCCATTTATAATATTAGTAGGGATTGCCAAGTACTTAAGTGAGTAAGAATAGCTTGTAGGTAAACAAAAACTTTTTAAAATTCTTAGATTATATTTTCAGAACCGATTGCCTGTCTCTTGGCCAGTATTGTAGTAGTGACATTGCCATCATGCCTTCATTTTCAGCTAGAAATAATTTACTAGTCCTTCCGAGAAAGTAAGTTTGTCCAATATATCTACTTAATAAGATAAAATACCATTGAAACGTGCAAATAAATGAAGATTCCCATTTAATTACGAAACCTTCAAACAATTATGTCGATAGCCCTACATAAATGAGTACGATTTGCTGAAATTCTTCCTTCAATAAAATTTAATTCTCTCAAGTGTTATGAAAAGAAATTTGAAGAATTCCCTTTTATCTCGTTACAATTTTCTGAGTGAAACGGAATGCCGCAATCGCCGGAAAGTAATGTAAAAATATTTTTATCTTTCCTATTTTATGATATCGGTTTGTTTTTTTTTCTTTCTAACATTTAAATCGTTGGAGCCGTATTTTGTAAATAAACGTTTTTGAAAACAGTTTGCATAACTCTCGTGTTTTTTTCGATATCAGAAATAAATAGACATATATTTTTATCCATTTTATTTCCTTTGATATTTTTTCCAACTATTGGTCTGTTTATTGCCTCATTGCAATAAAGCCATGCAAATAAAAATGAGAGTAAATCGACACGCAAATCCAATAGTCTTTCTTATAGGCGACTTTTTAAATCCAGACTGCTTATGATATTTAAAAATGTTGTTAAAAAATATCTGATCTGCAATCAATTTGAATATTATGTAAAGTATTAGAAATCTTACTAATACTTTATAACATCATAAAGAATAGGTAACTTCAAGCCCTGCATTTGAACAGAGAACCCCGTAGAAATTTACTACGGCGTAGCAAGATGCTACGTCACGGCTACGTCGTAGCTTTCTAGTGGCTTGCCGAGGCAGCCCATGTTCGCCACATAGTAAATTGGGGGAGTTTGTGTCCAATATAAATTGTTCTAACACTACATCTGGTTGGATGTTCTAGAATACATTTTGTTGTTCGTAAACCTAATTTATTATACTTTGTTGGTTTAAGTTACCATCAAGTTAAAACGAAGGAAATTATCTTGGGTCTGTTTACAGGCATTGTAGATTCATGTTGCCTTTCGATATAAGACTCGATTATAAAAACTATAATATCTATAGCATATGATGACTGTGATTCCCGACTTACTGGAGAACTCAGTGTTCTGTTAGATCCTGAGTTGGTTTCTGCCTTAGGCAAAACTGTTGGTAATATGGGCTCGCTGTTGGTCATAAGCAACTTGTTATAGGTATTACTCACCTTGGAGATTATCTTTACAGTTAATGATTCAATTTTAGCTATTCTTATGATGACGGTCCACCTTTTTTTTTGTTTACGCATCATGGACAAAACCACAAACAAAGTGAAATGATCCCTAAGCGCGCCTTCGAGATATAATTTCCTTCAATTGGAAACAATTCTTCAGCTTTCAAGGTTTTATTCTTATTTTAATTCGTCTAAATAGTATTACTTCTATATCCGTATTCCGTTTTTCCAAATTGAGCAGAATTTTTTGGTGACCTACGAAGGAGTGATATTATTTGTTTTCTTGATCACATTGAATGGTTTTATAAACAGTGCATGTTTTTTATGTAATACTTACAGTTTTGTGAGGTTTCACTCATCTCGAGTAAACTACTTCCCTCATAAATCAGAATTCTAAATAACGTGTTAAAAC
Organism: Helicoverpa zea; assembly: GCF_022581195.2. Classification (NCBI taxonomy): domain Eukaryota; kingdom Metazoa; phylum Arthropoda; class Insecta; order Lepidoptera; family Noctuidae; genus Helicoverpa; species Helicoverpa zea. Next base: position 5,371,379 of record NC_061464.1, on the reverse strand, counting down.
ATTTTTAAATCTGTTTATTAGACCTTGACATTATCTCATTCAGTTCTTACGCCAATATATCAAAATTATAAATAAATAAATATAATGCTTTGCTTTGTTTAACTATAAAATCATTAACATAAAATGTGGTCAGAACACTAATTACGACAATGAATAGCGCACTGTCTAATTAACAGCTGAATTTAATATTCGTTCTAATAAATAGTGGTAAATGAATATTAGATCACAAATAATGTCAAAACCAGAACCCATTATGCGGCATTTGGCTTAAAATTAACCATATATGTCAGCTTGATGTTAATTAAAAAGGATTGGAGTTCAATCTTTGGTAGTGAAAAGGACTTTATTTTCAATAAATCATTTTCAGTAATGTATTTTTTCTTATAAATTTTCATTTAATTTGCTTTTAAAAAAGAGTCAAGAAGACACAAAGAGAAAGATGTAAAAAAAATCAAATATCAAATAATGCTTCAGGAAAATCCAAATATGAAGCACGTAGGTAAATATATTTGGACATACTAAAATTTAATGCCATTTTTTTCTCTTCGTAAATATATTTCATCAATACAAGTCAGTCTGGAATACCAACTTAATGATGAAATGAATACCTTATCGTAAAAATGCATTTAAAGTTTCCTAACTAAAAACCAACGGATACCAAACAAACATTCAATCATTCCTTTGCAACCTGCTAACTCTTAATCGCCCAGTAAACGCTAAAGATACAAATTCCCAGTTTCGCAGTTTCCCAATTCTAGGTTCGTACAGCGGAGTTTACATTAAACGCTCGGTACATTTTCAGAAAATTCCTAGTCCAACGAATGCCCTAATTTCAGGTTTGAAATCGGACCGTGAATAATTCATGAGTCCGTTGCACAAAGGTGAAAATTATCTCTGCAATCAAGGCATATGAGAACGATAGGTTACAAGTAAAAAAAAGTAGTGATCAAAGCGAAGTTAAAATGAGTATAGAGATTGAAAAAGACTTTTAAAAAGGGCATGGTAATGACGTAAAGTGTCGGTATAGCGAGTGACAGGTAGGAATAGAGGGGGAAGACATGTTACGCCGACTCCAAATAAAAATTGGGATCGGGGCATTAAGAAGTATGGCGTACAACTATAGAGTGTGTTTTATCATTCCAAGTTAATTTTTAACGATTTAAAGAATGCCAGCCCAAAAAGAACTTCTCAGATCCACAAACTAATAAAACTATCATAATTTTCAAATCTTCCGACCAGCAAGGGTTTATAAAAAGCTTTTATAAATACATCAAAGTTATATAAGAAGTTTATTAGCGTCTAATTAAAGGCTGCTTCAAAGGAACGCTTTTTAACTATTTATAGTTCTAACTAGCCTGACCTGAACCAGACGGGAATAACTTCGATCGATGCTGGAACTGAACGGAATATTTATTAACAGCTGCCAAGTAATGCATGGGCTCTCGTTACGGTAAAGCTTGCACTAAGTTATCATGCTGTTGCATATAGAAATGTATGGGCTACATCTGGATTCCATTTGCTTACATTTTTATTAGCTCGTAAGTTAACTTTCGGCCCAATGAGATGCATCTGAAATAAATATTTAATAATATCCTGTGTATTTTGACAATTTATTCTAAGCTGCGATGAACATATTATATTTTGTATATTCTTATTTATAGGTTCGACTTATTTATCAATTAAACGTGATTTAAAATTGTGCTTCATTTGATTAAAATAGTAACATCGATCTAACCAGTCTTGCTACTTTACCAAATAATATCGTATTTATTTAAAGCAAGAGAATTATTTATGCAAAGTGATGGCATTGAAATAAACATTACTTTTGCTTAGAACCACTTAAATATTAAGGCAGACTTGGCGTCAGTAATTGACAAAGGCTTCGATTTGATTTTATAACGTTTAAAGGTTAAAAGCTTGAGGTAAGTATTTTACGCTAAATTTACCTAGATTGATTGTATTCAGCTTTATTTAGCATGCTTGAATTTTTGTACTGTAAGGTGTGTGTACAGAAATAACATAACTTTTTTATTTATAACACATCAATTCCACACTTTATCTACACACATCTACCTCTTAGCGATAAGACCGCCCATTATGTCACCTACTTTAACTACCTAGTTTAAGATCAAAACTGTGACATTGGTGTACCTAATAAAGAATATCTATCTATCTATCTATCTACACTTAAAACCCCCTTTAAATACTTAATACCACTTAAAAACTGAATAAATTATAAAAAATAAAATCTTATTCTATAGATATCTAATCTTTAAAGGTTGCAATCATTCAAAGTATCAAATGGGGTATGCATTTGATTTGTTACTTTATATATTTTTTGTTGCAACCTTATTGTATTTGTTTTTTATTTTAAAATAACTTCATCAGCCTCGACAATATACATACGTACCTTATACACAATACCTTGTACACAATTATTGTCTAGCAAGAGCGTAACAAGCAATGCAGTTTGTATTTTGCATTCGGATGCTGAGATTTCAAGAGCTGACAGTTGTAGGTGGCTCTTCAACGACAATTTGCGACAATTCCGAGCTCATCGAGTGTTTGAGTGTTTGACATGTGACAGCAGTCAGATCTAACTTGTTTGCTGCAACAACTAAACTCAATATGCATTTTTTTTGGTACAGGTACGTACTAGCTTCTACCAATGGTTTCACCAGCATCACGAAGAAGCGAACTTCTGCACTAACCCGGAAGAAAAACCCTCCCTCGATAAAAGGGCTCTCTAACATTGGAGAAGTTTTTCGAATCGGATCAATAGTTTCTGAGATTAAGGCGTTCAACAAACAAAAAACTCTTCAACGTATAATATCAGTGTAGATTTGGCAGTTTTTTTACTCTGTGTAGGATCAAATTACGTTCGAATATTTTCTGTAAACTATTCAATAGCGTGTTTGTTTTTTAATTGGATTGTGTTCGAGTTTTGGAAATAATTGCAGCAAATAAATGTATCGTTTGTTTTTTTATTCCGTTCGATTCTATGCATTAAAAACTTTTTTACAAAAAAAAATAAACCGACTTCCAAAAACACTGAAAAGCAAAAAAAAAACTAATTTGCCGATGCACCTACATCGGCCTAGAAGTCGGCGTCTTATGGATGTTATAGTTCGGCCATTCAGAGAATGCGTTCCTGACACGTCGCGATTGAACTGACGACGTAACTACATTCATTGATTATTGATATAATAATGTTGTTTTAATGCTCCTCAATTGTTAAAACGGTAAACAACCAGCAAAAATATTTTTATCGTAACTGCAACGCCATTGCAAAGTTACGTCGTCAGTTCAATCGCGACGTGTCAGGAACGCATTCTCTGAATGGCCGAACTATAGTAAGTTAATTTTGCCACTGCCTTCTAGGCCGATGCATCTAAAATTAGTATTTTTTTACTTTTTAGTGTTTTTGGAAGTCGGTTTATTTTTTTTGTAAAAAAGTTTTTTATTTACAGCTTTTCAGTGATACGAATAGTTGTCTCTATCCATATAAGTGGAAAGTTTTCATCAATACAAAGAATATAAGCCCAAATACGAGGTATTTTACATATTCAGTTGTCGAGTTTCCTCGACCTTCTCTGGTCTCCATCATCAGGTCAGCTCCAAATCTTCACTTTTGCAAAGGTCTCGTCAATACAAATAATATAAGCCCAAACACGAGGTAGTTTACATATTCAGTTGTCGAGTTCCCTCGACCCTCTCTGGTCTCCATCATAAGGTCAGCTCCAAACCTTCATTGTTGTATAGTGTTTTTAGGCATACACCTGAGTGTCAAGTTTTTACCCTATGTATGCCTACAACTTTCGAAGGTTGCCCTCGATTTCTCAGGGTTTCCATCATCAGATCCTGACCTGACGACTATGGGACCAACTAGCAGCTATTCCACGTCGAACAAAAAAAGAATCACATAAATCGGTCTATAAACCTCGGAGTAATCGATGTACATACATAGAAAAAAAAAAAAACATACCGGCCGAATTGAGAACCTCCTCCTTTTTGGGAAGTCGCGTCGGTTAAAAAGAACTTTTGTTTTGCTTAACATTTAAAAATATGTATTAGGTATAAATTACCTTTATAAATATTTATTTTGTACCATAATATCACTGCTGAGCCTAGTTTAATTTTACGACATCCGACCAGAAACATGACGTCAGGGATAAATATGTAAATGGGCCATTAATGTAAGCCCCGACCAATAAGAAATGTTTGTACAACATTTATCTTGTTTATAGCAGATTCACAAGATTCTAGATATCACTTTATGTACGAACATTACTTGTTTTTCATAAGGAATTGTGGTTGAGTATGCGGCCTTATTGCATAACCTTCATCTTTATTTAAGCTCATCACGCAAATTTCGACTTCTTATAGTAATTTTAAAATAAAGAAACTAAAAAAATTATTTTTCCCGTTCATTCTTCCACTGAATTGAAATAATCTTATGGGAAGGCTGCATTTTTAAAGCTCATTCATCTTTCAATTGATGTCTGTGAAACTTGACAACTTACAAACTTATATTTTTACACGTACATAAACATTACAGACATGCATTTTGCAAAGTTATAACAACACTTTTTTCTATCCAAACCTGCGTGCCATCACCAGACTTTGTAAGCCTACATCGCAACTTTTGGCAGCAACATTCACTTCAGTATCAGAGAATGGCAAAATAAAAACAAAAGACGGTGCTATTGTCCTCGAGCCAGCCGAAATAGCATTAGGCTCGATACCAAGCCTTTCATCTAGCATTGTTTCAAGTTTCCAATCACAGCCTCAATTGGTTTTCCTCGGAACACTGATCATACTTTTGTTTTAAGATCGCAATCAGGCTAGACACGATTCATTCGTTTACAAGCCGGAGATTATGAACGACTGTGTAGGTACACCCTCAATGTTAATGAAACATTCGGTCCATTATATCTTGTTATTTATTTTTCGTGCTTGTAAGATAAAGTAAAAAATCCATTATTTGGAAAAACCATTAGCTACTTAACTTATATTTAAGACAGTTAAGGTTTAGCCTCATCAGGAGAAAACATCACCAAACACGAAAAAAAAATTGTAATGTGATTGAAAATTAAACTAAGTAATGATATGCTTATTTATTTCATTTGTGTCCTAAAGTTTTTTTTTTTTTTCATGTAAAAATCCTGTTTTTGCTCTTAGTTCATTTTTATTTGACTCAATATCAATACAAACGAAACAAGATCACAGCTATCACAAATCCAATATTTATCCGGTATTTGCTTGCCCCATTATATTATGCCTACAGCCTTGGAATTACACATGCCCGACGGATTTCCACTTTATATGGTAATTCCAGTTTCTTACCTATTCGAATTCAGTGCGGCCGACATTGCTTTTGACGATAAATTGTAGTTTGTACATTACTTTTCAGATTTTGACTGTTTTATACATATAACATCATCTATACTAATATTATAAAAAGTCTCATTGTTTGTTTAAACGCGCTAATCTCAGAAACAACTAGTCCGATTTTAAAACAATATTTAATTCTTTAGATAACTCATTTAACGTCATAGTAATTGATTCTGTAAGTATGTGTCTATTATTTCAACTTTCTTACTTTCTAAACTTAGCTAAATCGGTTCATCCTTTGTACCTTGTAACATACAGAATACAAATAAATGTATTTTAATGCCTGGATCTTCTGAAGAATCTTGATATCTTTAGAAAATGTATATAAGTATCTCATTTAACATTTGAATACCTTTCTCTACAAAGTTATGCAAATGAGTATTCAAGTCTGCTACTTTCCATCTCATTAACTCTCTTAAGTAATTAACTAATTTCTCTTTGTGGTTAACCGTCTTCCTTCTTACATGTAATCTTGATAAATAAATAGTTAATTAATTAAAAGATTTATTGTATCCAGTATACTGCGTATTTTATTACTGAACAAATTCTATATACATGGTAAATAAAAATATAGAGGTTAAAAGCATATTAGGGGATAGTCAATAACAAAAATATTCATAACTGGCTGTTTCCTGCGCTTTTACCCGAGTCCCAGGGGAACGTTTTTTTAATCCCGGACAAAATACAGCTTACGTTTCTCGGGGATAGTCTACCAACCCAACAGTGAAAGAATTTTCACATCGGTTCAGTAGTTTCGGAGCCCTTGGGGTACAAGCAAACAAAATTTGTTTCATCTTTAATATGATAGTACTATAGATTATTATTTAGAGGTTTTAATGTATTGTAGTGAAAGAGAGCGTATATTTAAAGCTCAAAAGCGATGCATTCGTTCAATGACCGGTCTCAAGTCTACGGAAAGTTGTTTACCACAATTCAAAGCATTAAAAATCCTAACCTTTCCATCTCTATATATATTGGAAGTAGCGCTATTTGTAAAAACAAATCAACACCTATTTACATCACTGACTGAAGTTAGGAAACGTGCCGGACCAATGAGGTCGCAATATAAAGATAAGCTGTATACCGGGGGACACAAAACCGCTTTACTAAAAAAGAATATTCTACATATGGGCCCTCAGATATACAATAAACTTCCGCAAAAATTAAAAGAGTTACCGACAAAATTATTTAAAAAATCTTTAGTTAAAATTTTACAGGACAGATGCTACTACAACATTAACGATTTCCTAAATGATGAATTAGATTAAAATTTGTTACTGTAAATAGTAAATTATGAGTTTATTGTAGAGTTTACTTTTGAAATTTAATGTAAGTCTTATTTAGTTTTTTATTTTGTATTCATTAAGTTTTTTTTTTTTTTTTTTTTTTTTTTTTCTATTTAGAATTTTTTTGTATTTTAGTTTTGTCGATTTTTATTTTTATTTAGAGTTTGGGTAGAATTTTAACTTAAAAATGTGTAATATTATAAGTTTTTAATATAATTAAGTTAAATTGTCAACGTCAACAAATACTTTGCATGCCGTAAGGCGAAATGTATTGAGACAATATAAATTAATTTACCACCATATCTGTAACATACATTTTCAGCAAATAAACGATTTCTAAACCTTTCTAAACCTTCAAATGTACCCCTTCATAAACACACTACACTCATTGTATAAAGATGAGAAAACCAACTCATAAACTCTTACCTGGCTAGCAACATTAAAAAACATGACGAAGCTTCCTTCACACGGTCTAGTTACAACGAGGCATCAACAAACCTGTAATCAAAGTTCCGATGCCAATAACATCCGACGATCAACGTCAGGTGCCATGAATACATTGTGGCATCTACGGGAAGATGCAAAACTTTTCTCATCTGCTATCAACAGGTTCCTTAGTGAACTACTATATATTCATGTGTCTGTGGTGATGTTTTTTGTTAGAATTTTGTGTGTTTTGTATGAGAGGACTATTTTAAGAATCTGGGGGAGTGAAGTAAATATTGCGTATAATTAGATATCTAAATGTTGTAAGGTTTTTTTGCAGTAGTCTTTGAAGTAGATGTATTTTATATTGGAGTGAATTCAACCAACAAAAAGATAAATTAGGCGATAGATGTTGCACAAAAGTTTTGCTCCTTACTTATTAAAATTCATGACAACCATTTCACCATGAATATTGAGACTAAAATTATATTGCAAACATAAATAGATAATGTTTTCTTCATAAAACTTTTACAAAGGTACAGCTTAGACACTGAACTTCAGTTAAATCAAATACGTTCTTAAACACCAAGATAGAACATACCATAGATAACTTCAAACTAATATATCTTTCAAAGCAATGCATAGACAATCTCTGTAAAGTTCTTTACGAGTCTAACGCAAAGGTATACGGGTAAACTGCCAAAGGCGAAAGGTATGAAATGCTGCAAAGGTAAGGAGCTAGGAATTTAACTTTGAGATACGTACAGACGACGGCATTCTTGCTGCCCCAGCATTGCATTCATATTTGAAATATAATCTAATTTCCATTTTGAATTGTTATATTTTATTTACTTTCTTAACAAATACATATGTACACATTATATGTATACGCACACAAACTTAAACTTCTTATCTTTAAAAAATAAAATATTAAATACAAAAATAAAATCTAAAAGTCATTATCAGCTTTTTGTCGTCCCACGGCTGGGCACACACAGGCTACACGGAGAAGTGTTGAGCGTTAATCACCACGCTCGCTCAATGCTGGACGGATCTGTTTTCCCGCGGTTTCACCCGTGTCCCGGGTCCTTACAGTACAGGGATAAAACATAGCCTAGGTCATCCGGGGTTAGTGTAGATTCACTACTGTGAAAGATTTTTGGTTCAGTAGTGTATAAACAAACGAAAAAAAATAAATAATAGACTAGTGTAGAGGTGTACATAACATCAGGTAATACTATAGGTACCGTAAGGTTATATGACTGAAATCGGATTATTGTAAAAATATACACAAAAAGCAACTATTGGAAATTCCTGGCAGTGGACACGGAAAACAACATAATGAATCAATTTTAATTAAATACTTAATAATTGATTGAAATTCAATGCCATATCATGAGTGCCTCGTTCTGATTGTAATGAAAGGTATTGTAATTTATACTTGTTATTTACTTCGTGTTTCCAAGGGAGTTTCTGCCCATCCGAATAAGCCTTCTTTTCACACTAGCGGATTTTCCGCTCGATTAGATCGATCGATTAGATTCTGCGTTATCACGGGTGACATCAAACCATTGACAACTTACGGTGCGAAAGATGATTTTGAAAACACTCAGTTTTACTACACACGACAAAAATCCACGAGTGTGAAAACGATGTAACCCCATTATGTATCTGTATCAAATTAATGGACCAACACCAATACATTTACTTTTAACTATTACAGGTAATACCAGCTTAAATGAAATATAATATGGGCGCAATTATTTACGTTACATACTTGTTACATATAAACAAACATCAAGGTAAATAAACATGTTTATTGTGCAAACACAACCTTTGCTGGACGCTTGTATGTTTGCTTTGCCTTTACAAACTCGAACGAAAAGGTGTATTTACATTTACACATCATTGAAAAGCATTTAAATAAATAGCAAATATTTTTCTGAGAATATTTTCATACTGTATTGCCCCGTAATACTTCCAGTCGGTCTAGTGGTCTCTTAGCGCGTTTGCTGTGCACGTGATCATGAGTTCGATTCTCGGGTTGGGCCGATTATTCTCGACATTCAATTACAATTTTGTTTACTATCAAAACGTCTGCTCGAAATATTAAATTCATGCAGCTACGAACTGCAAGCACTTTAATTACATTACAACACATTACGCAAACTTGGTCAATAATAATATTTATTTCGAGTCATTTTAATTTTCGTTAAAGCTGAAATTCCACGTAAAATATTTTCACTTTCATACAGTATTACATAATAATAGGCAATTACCAGGCATTGTAATTAAAATATTACTGAAACTCAGCTCATGTCTGATATTTTATGACGATAATAATAACGATACAGGATACTTGTAATACTTCAATTAATAATATAGCAATCTTTATTTAATTTTGCCAATCATCATTATCCAATAAATTATGATAACTATCCCCTGTCCATCATTTTGTTCTCAAATCTTTAAACTTTTTATATTTCAAAAGCCTTTATATTCTTAGTATATCTGTATATATGATATATCTCACGAAAGCGGGTGAGCCTATATGCACGTCTATGTGTGACTCGGCGACTTGACCACTACTGAGCGGTCCCGAGCTTACACACACAAAGACAATGTGCATATACTATAACACACAAGTTTGGCTTACCCGCTTTCAATAAAGAAAATATCTACACAAATTACTAACAGTGCCTGTCGTAAAATTAATTCCACTTTAGTTGTTCTCGTTTATGTTCTATTGCATTGCAGTGCAGTAATAAAACGGCACTTTATGTCTGAAATCTTATGAATGTAATTTTATGTCTGAATTTCTGTTCAAAATACTCATCAATCAGAAACTTGTATAAGACTTAAATAAATATTAAACATTTTCCCAACACCTACAATAGCTACGTTTCTGGCTATGTATGTTTATTTAAAAGTCAGGTAATATTTTACACACAAGAAGGGTGAGGAAATAGCTACCGGGAAAGCTAGTATATATTTCTCAAAGTCTACACACAAACCTAAATAAACGAAAACGAACAATAGCCTCGTTTGGTCCTTTTAAGTTTACACAAACTACTGGTCTTTGGGGACAACGGACGTAGTTCTACATTTGTAGGTCATGTCTTTACATATTCCCACTTTTGGGACTCACTTTATTTTAATGTTGGGTTTATGTATAAAACACTGGAACAAATCTCAGTATTAAAAACCATTAAGAAAATATAGGCATTGAAGTTACTTATTACTTCAGTAGAATCTAATACATATCTATTGGTGCCGTAAGACATAAGCACTTGATCAAAGGTCCAAGTTCACCGACAACATAAACGTCCAGTATCTTAAAACACCAGTTATCCTATGTCTTTCCGCATTCAAGATACCTACATTAGTAAACAATTGTTTTAAGAAGAAAACTGACGTTTAATACTGAAGTTTATGCTGTTGGTGAACTTGAGCCAAGCTCTGTTGTACTCAAGAAAACAATGACCATCCTGATTTATAGCAATTTATTGCAACAACAAATAAAGCACTGTAAACTTTCCCAGTAAACGTAGATATTGATTCTCTGAGACGCGCACTCAGCGAGTAACATAGTTGGTTCTGCAACGGTAATGGGACAGATTGCTCTCAACGAGAATTGATAAAATGATGGCTGAACTTTCTGGTAAAGGTTGCAGTTATTTAAGGAAGTTCTGTAAAAGCAGTAGTGAAATAATCTACGATAAAGTTGGTTTTATGTAAAAGAAACGTAGGCTGGTATTCTTAATGGTAATTGGTAATGTATCTATGAAAAATGAAAATATAAAGAAAACATGACAACTGTTCTCTAGTGAGGTTTTAGTTAAACTGCAATGGAATCACACGCTGCTTAACAAAGTCTCGTGAAACGTAAGTACACACTCCAGCTTAAAAGGCCGGTAACGCACTTGTGGTGTGCATCGTAATTTTAATAAAAAGCAATTTGAGTGCAACAATAGAACAACTACCATTATTCGGCAAGCAAGCAAAGTTTTGATTTATTTTAAGAAGTTATTTGAAGGCTTGGTAATACTTTATTCTCGTATCACATTTATTTACTACCTACACGAGATCAGATACATACCTGCCATTTCTTACCGCAGTTGACAAGTAAAAATACTCCTCTACTTTTCTCCACTTTGCGAAAGACATGAAAAATTACGAAAGTGCATGCCGTTTTATTTGCTGAGTAAGAAAAGATATTTAATTGTGTCGGTCTCAGTAAATGTATCATAGTCGATGCTGCACCTGTAGTTCTTAGAAACCTTTCACACGGTATATTTTCCGAGTGTAGTGTTAGCCTTAAGCAATTTGTTGTACAAATCGCAGTGAGATTTCTCTCGAAACATTTTGGAAGTTCTACGAATGTCTTATCATAAAATCATCCACATACGTAAATACGTTTGTTTTTAACATATCCCTACAAGACTTCATCCCAAAAAGTCATTTGCATTTGAAAAGCTTCTGCACCATCTATTCCACTGCGAAAAAAGCCGATATCACCTAATATTTTTATCAAGTACAAATTAATTCACTTACGTAGACAGCAAAGCAGACTTGTTTATCGAAAAAACGTCAGCGTAAATTAAGATAGATTGAGGGTATATTTGCAAAATTTACTTAACTTTGGTAAGGCGGTGTCACCGGGTGATTTGGGTTGTTATATGGTGTTACCTACAGTTGCAACAGCTGTGCCTTCGAGAGATCATTAGGTACTTGGTCGTGATTGACAAATGGAGTGACAGTCATGGAGTGGAAAGAGAAACCGAAAAAGCTGTGAATACTAAAATTAGGAACAATTATTACAAACCCAGACATTCTGATCCTAACAAATTGCCTTGCCCGTGTCCTGTCCATTTCATTTCATTCATACTTCAATACATAAACACCTCTGTCATACGATAATTTCAATTAATTTGCTTACTGTCAACAACAAGGAATTCTCGAAATATTCAATGTCACGGCCTTCAATTTGTCAGAACTCCAACATTAGGCTACAATTGCAACCATTTCATTCAAATAACGACACTGCAAACTCGCAATAAATTATATTTATTGCTAACAATTTTAAGAGAATCACAGAAGCTGGCATTTAAGGTAAAATATTTGTGTTTTTAATCATTCAGTGTTTCATAATAACTGGCAATCAACAGATAGAATATCTGTTAATTATTATTTAAAATCTCTACGAAACTGAGATAATGTCTGGTATTTTATAATCATAATTATAAGCGATGCAGAATAATTATTGGTTATAATTCAATTTAAATGCCACTCAGTGTTTCAAGAAATCGATCATTAATCAATTAGGCATAATTCGCCATTTATCCTTTACATCTTTTGAATTGAATACCTATGCGTAGGTACTAGATAGATATACTTATTAGATAGGTAGATATACGTTATAAGGTACACCAATTTTACATATTTGATCTAAATCTAGTTAAAGTAGGTGACATAATGGTTACTCTCAATGGACATGGATCTCTTCGACAACCTTAGGATGGATTGAGTCGAGAAGGAAATTATTATACGGTAGGCAGTTAGGCAAAGTGTAAACTTGCTCCTGCAATAACTAATCACTTTAAAAAACAGTATTTTTAATAGTTTTTTTTTTGTGATCTAATTATGTAGATTTAGCGAAAGTAGTTAAAAAGCACTTAATAAAAGATATATGAAAATACCTTTAGACTAATTGAATATTTCTATTTCTAAAACACAAAAGGCTTTGTCTGAAGGGCCTATTAGAAAAGTCTTGGTACAAACGACTAACAGTGCCTGTCGTAAAATTAATTCCACTTTAGTTGTGCTCGTTTACGTTCTATTGCAGTTAGGTACTAAAAATGTACTTGGCATGTAAATTTTCATTGCTTCCGACATTTTTACTAACTCAGTTTACATATTTTCAAGTTCTATTCAAAAATGTTTAGATGTACTTACAAAAATCATTACGTTTATGATGAATGATTCTATACAAAATAATGGTCGATCTGAAAATTTTTGGCAAAAATCTTAAATATTTGGATTTTCAGGGGAATAATTGGCATAGAGATAAAAAGTCGACGAAAGCATAACACGCTAGAAAAAGTACAAAATAGCCAAGTTTAGCACAAATTATCAACGCCAGACGCCGTTTAACGAGCTGAGAGTTCCCAACATATAACCTTACATTAAACCTTATGAAGAAAAATGTTTGTAGCGCCATTTTTCTATTTCTTCGCGCACTAAACGTTGCGTAGTTAACTTAATGCTTGACAAGTTATCTTCATTGTGGCCACGAAACATTCTAATCTCAACCATACAAAGCATTTGAAATCCGTAAGGGTGCACCTACACGGTGAGCATGTTGAGACACATGCGCAGGTTACACGCATTTCAAAAATGTGCGGGTCCAGCGACTCGCGCATGCACCAAAGCAAAATACCCACCCGCGTGCTCTTGTCACTTGTCACATGCGCATGTTAAGTTGCCCTAGCAACATACACCTTGTAGATACACCCTAAAAGTTTAGGGCCTTACTACAAAAACTTTAAACCCTGTTTTACACTTGTCTAATAAAATTTTGGCTGCAAAATGAACCATATGTCAACGTCATAATTTGACATTTTTTTAGACAAGGCATAAACTGACGTTTAAAAGTTTTTGTGGTAAGACGGTTAATATTCACCGTTGTACCTGATCCTGAAAAAGACATTAAAATATCTAAATGTAGAATTCCGTGGGTCGCGGCTGAAGCAGCCGCGCGCGGCCTACGACAGTCGTCGGCCGCGCGCGACAATAGTCAACCTATGAAAATGGATGGCGCCGCTGCCGAGGTCCGCGACAGTCGCGCGCGGCCGACGAATTTCGTGAGCCGCGCGCGGCCGTACGCTTCTCAACATGGTCTAGCGCTTAATAACATCTATAGAATTTTAGTAAAACCAGAATTGAATTGTTTTTTATTTAGTCGGCAAAACTTCCTTTTGTTTTCATACGTCATCCTCCTCTTCTTCAAGGATATCAATTAGCACTTCGACTAGAGGGAACGGACGAACAAAATCGACTAATTTCAAGACAATGCCGCGCGCAGCTTACGAAATTCGTTGGCCGCGCGCGACTGTCGCGGGTCTCGGCAGCGGTGCCATACATTTTCATAGGTTGACTATTGTCGCGCGCGGCCGACGACTGTCGTAGGCCGCGCGCGTCCTACGATGTCGCGATGGACGGAATTCTACCTTAAACAATCAATTTTTCATTTATTTATATTGTGAAGTGAAAAACTTAAACTGCTAAACAATTATGAAATCGTTTTCGACGAGTAGACAACCCATGCATGCTACAAACTTTCTGTCAGCCGATAGTTTGTTCGAGCTAATAAATCAGTAAAGATGAAAATCGTAGTGTACACATTACAATGGTCAGTTATCAGTCAAAGTTAAATTAGATTCACGATTGTCTTCAAAACAAACTGTCAGACCGAACTATCTGTTGACGGTGTACTCGTAGTCTGCAATGTGCGGGAGCTCTCAGCATTCCCCCAGGCTAATTATTCCACTCACTGGCTTACGAAATGATGGCGGCTATCAAATCGATCTGAGTGGCCAAACACCATGGAGAACAAAATGACTAGCGGAGGTGCCATAACGGAAAATCGCCAAAGAAAGTAGCGCGCCGAAATGCGGGTGTGCGGGGGACGAGGAACGTTCATTGGACCCGATTTTTTTAGTAATACAAAAGTCGTTGACAGATGTCTCAAAGAACCCGAAAGCCTCGTTGGTTTACTCGTAACTGATCGTTTTGGTCATGCACACCGTAGGAATTTGACCTAAAGGAAGGCGCCTGACTTTTTTTTAGGCCCAGCGGAACTCCGACCTTGCCTGAGTGGAGGGGGTCTGGGAATCTATGGCGTCCAGTCCCCCACCGGTGATTGCCCGCCTTACGGCAGGCCCCTCATTCCTCCCCCCAATGGGCAAAGGCGCCTGACCTACTTGCATTATGTCATCTCCGCTCATCTTTCCTTACTCCGTGCCAAACACCGTCAATTTACCTAACAATTGTTAATGGTATTGTTAGTTAGATACTCGTATTAATTATGCCCTTTCTATTACAATGAATTTGATAGTCCTTCAAGGCGATGTTCTTAAATTACTGTTTAACTATTGTATCGTCATTGAGGTTATAACGTTTAGTGTAGTGGTAGGTAGTCAGGTACTTGAACCCTGGAATGTCCGTTACGTTCCGTCTTAGTTACGGTCCGGTTATATCCAGCCACGACTGCAACATCCCGATTTCCACTTACTCACTACCTAACTAGATGGAAAGCAGTGATCAAGCACTAGATAGCATCGAGATGAGGCAGCCTAGGCAGCGTGACAATCATAATTACAGCTAACAAAATGTAATCTGAATGCAAGTGATGAAGGTGAAAGTATTTGCATGATTTACAAAGCACAGCACTAGTTTAAATGAAGTTAATGAAATTAATAAATAGGTAGTCACTATAAGAAATTATTTGAAAAGAAGAATATGGAAAAATAATTGTAGGGCGTGGCCCTCATGACACGGTCAAAGTGCACCGGTCATGTAAGGTCAAATACCACATGATATATTTTTTAAAAGCGTTATGGCGATACACAGGTTATAATATTCCACAAGAACAGCAACAAAGGCGTGATCGTAGCATGAAATAACATAATGAATGCACAATGAAATTAGCAAGTCATCCTACGACACGTCACGTACTCACGTATAACTTTTCTAGATGCACATAATAAGCTTTATTTTGCAACACTCACCCGATCTGGGGTATACACTGACTTTAAAAGTTATTTTAAAAGCACAATAGTTTATTAAAGGTTAATTTATTTGCAATAAAAATCGCGAGTTAAAAATGTACATAGACCAGTAGTAGTAGTAGACTGTATCGGCTCGCGGCGTCGTGCTAGTGACCGTCTCGCGATTCACCGCCGGCTCTGCTCGCGTCGCCTCATAGGAGGGATAGTTCGCCGAACCGGTTTCCGTCACCCGTCAACGGCTCACGGCTCGCGGCGCGCGGTCGAGATATAGCAAGTCTAGTATTTTTAAATATTCAAAATATAACGTACAACGTTACAGTACCCCCCTTTTTAGCGTAGGATTTTTCCTAGGAAAAATCCGCTGCTTTCGCTCTTGCTAACGACTGATCTGAGTTTCTCTTTCATTCGTCTTCATTCATAATGTAATCATCCCTCACCTTCCATTTTTCCTTACATTAAATAGCCGACATCACACTAGACATCTGTGCGTCAGCGTCCTTTCGACCTGAGTATTCCGCTTACAGTGCACAGAACACTCACCCAGTTCAGTCATGGCTGGTAGAGGATAAAGTTGAAATCGAGCGATTACTAACTACACATAACTATTATTGATAGATTGAATATTAGAAAGGATAAATACATAAGTTATGTTTGTGATTTTAAGGCTTACTTATAGAGTAATCAACCGCTCTTGCAAAGGCTTATTTAAGGAGTTGCACCGCTCCGTAGAATACCAAAGGTGTAGGGCCTTTAGCATACAGAAGGGATCTATGGGGTAGAACCACGATCAAAAGTTTCGTTTATAACCATCGGTGTAGGGCCGATAGTCATAATATATTTAATATGGTAGGAATACGATGTATGGGGTAGACCATCATCATACAACTATTGGGGTAGACCAATAATTGAAAAATAGAAAAGCAATAGTTATGGGTAGTAGTAGTAAGTGGGTACTTTACATTATTTAGTTTAGTTTTTAGTTTATAATATTATGCATTTGTTTAAGTTACATTTAGCGCATTTAGTTTTAGTTGATTTATTCAATTTTGTTATATAATTTTAATTACAGTTATAGAATTTAAGTTGAACTAAGAATTTATTCTTTGTAGTTTATTAGTTTTAAGTCCTTAATATGCCAATCTCCTATAGACTTTCCAGACATGTCAGCTAATTCATAAACCAAGGGCGATTTTTTTCCAACTACTCGACATTTAATGAACTTAGGCGCTAATTTTTTGTTAAAATATTTATCTTTATCGCTCTGGTAGAAAGTTCTTTTCCAGACGATATCACCTATATTGAATTCAGCAGCCCTTCTGCGTAGATTATAAGATTGCGAATTCCTAGAATGAGCTTGTAGAAGCGCAGCTTGAACTTTGTTGAACACTGTAGATAAGTGACCTAAGTTTTCTACATAAGAATCACGAGGTTCAAAAATAATGTTATCGTCAAAGTCAGCACTAATGTAATGAGTGCCGCAACTGACTAATTCACGACCATAGACAAGGAATGCAGGCGTGAAACCAGTCACCTCATTTACAGAGCTGTTAATAGCAAATTGAATTTTAGGAATAAGCAAATCCCAAACCCGGTGATCATTGTTTATAAAAGTTGATACTGCAGTCATTACGGTTTTATTGTATCTTTCTACAGTGTTAATATGCGGTGAATACTTAGGAGTATAATGTAGGTTAGGTATTTTGTACTTGCTGATCAAATTCTTAAGAGTAGCACTGACAAATTGCTTCCCATTGTCTAGTATAATAGTGGATGGGATACCATGCACTAAAAACACGTCCTCTTCTAGAATTTTTGTGATTACGTCAGCTGTAGCTCGTCTTATCGGAAAAAGTAAACAATATTTCGAAAAACAGCAAGTTACTACAAATATAAAGCAATTTTGTTTTCTTGTTGGCGGTAGAGGTCCAACAAGATCAATACTTAGCATCTGGAAGGGTCGATAACAGCTTTTAGGTCTACCCATGTGTCCAAGTGTTGTATGATTTTGGTGTTTATGAGCAATACATGTGTCACAAGAACTAACAACTTGGGCAACATCAGCGTACATACCGGGCCAGTAATATTTCAGCGCCAAACGTTTAAAAGTTTTGAAAATTCCTAAATGACCAGCAATAGGTTCCGAATGGTTTTTGACTATAGTTTCTATTCTATTTTCCAACGGAATTACTTCCTTCCACTCAAATTCTTTAAGTAATGGGTTAAGGCTTTTTTTTAATCTAAACAATTTACCGTTGCGGATTTGGTATTCTAGGAAAGATGTTGGTGATACTTTACAACCATTATATATGTTAAGGTACCAGGGATCCGATGTTTTAAACTCTGAGGTCGTAGAGAAAGAGGAATTGGAAACATCATCAATAGCAGATAAGGGAATTGAACGCGATAGAAAGTCAGGAACAACGTTATCGGAACCACGCCGGTGCCTTATTTCAAAATTATACGTAGATAGTCGCACACCCCAGCGAGCTAAACGACCTGTAGGGTTATTTAATTTAAGAAACCATTTAAGTGCAGCGTGGTCAGTATAAACTATGAACTTTTGGCCGTTCTCCACGTAGCATCGCCAATGTTCAACTGCTACTAAAACCGCAAGAGCTTCGCGCTCTGTAGCGCTATAATTGCGTTCTTGGTTGGACAATGACTTACTCATATAAGCTATGGTCCTTTCTTCTCCATTTATGGATTGAATTAAGACAGCACCGATTCCAAAGTTACTCGCATCCGTGTGAATTTCAAATGGTTTCGAATAATCCGGACACGAGAGTACTGGTGCAGATATTAAGCACTCCTTTAGATTCTTAAAGGCCATGTCCGCATCACCTGACCACAAGAATGGAGGTGCTTTTTTGCTTTGGGAGGTTAGTTTATTCAATGGTGAAGCCAAAGAACTAAAATTAGGTATAAACCTACGGTACCAGGACGCTACGCCTAGAAATCGACGAACTTCCTTCCTATTAGTGGGTGTAGGGTAGTTTTTAATAGCTTCCACCTTTTCAGGGTCAGCGTGTAAGCCGTTAGCGTCAACAATGTAGCCTAAATATTTAAGTTGCTCTCTAAAAAATTGACTTTTCTTTAAGTTAATAGTTAAATTTGCGGATTTTAATTTATTTAAAACAAGAAGTAGAAGAGAAATGTGTTGTTCGAAGGAAGATGAAACAATGACAATATCATCGACAAATACAAAAACCTTGTGCTCAAACTCTGGTCCGTAAAACAAAATGTCCACTAGACGCTGTTGAGTAGCTGGAGCATTTGTTAGACCAAAGGGCATACACTTAAATTGATAGGTACCTTTGGTAGGAATGTAAAAGGCTGTTTTACATTTGTCCTTTTCATTTATGGGTATCTGCCAGAAGCTCTTGGAAAGGTCTAAACTAGTTAGGTACTTAGCATCGCGTAAGTTGTCCAGTATTTCGGAAATATACGGTAAATTATAGGCATCTTTTTTTGTGATTGCATTTAACTTCCTACTGTCAAGACAAAATCGTAGTTCGCCACTCTTTTTGGGCGTTAATAGCACAGGAGAAGACCATGGACTTTCAGCAGGCTCAACCACATCGTCTCTTAGCATTTCATCTAGTTGTTCGGCAAGTATGCGTTGCTTCTCTGGCGACATTCTATAGTACCGTTGACGAATGGGAGCAGCATCCCCAGTGTCAATAGAATGCGTTATCAGGGAAGTACGACCTAGACCCCGTACTTCGTAAGAAATTTCTTTAAATTGAGATATTATATTATCTGCAGTTATTCTCTGAGCTTCGGATAAGTGATTATATGATCGGAGATGTCCAGAGTCTGAGTTCAGTTCCGCTAACTGAGCATCAGATTGATTTAAAAATAAGATAGAATTAAGATTATGGGGAAATAAACCGAATTTATGCCAAAAATCCATACCCAGAATTAAATTATTTTTTACTTCTGGTACTATGTGAACATTTAAATTACATGTTCCATTATTAAAAGTAAAGGGTAATAATATGGAGCCTATAGATTTAAGTTTTTGACCACCCGCTGCAACGAAACTTAAAGGTTGACAAGTATTCCATTCGCTAATTGTATCTAAAAACTTTTTATGATAATTATTCCCCATTATAGTGACACTGGAACCTGTATCTAGAAGGCCGATTAGATTTTTATCGTTAATAGAAACCGAGACATAGGGTCTTGAG
Organism: Helicoverpa zea; assembly: GCF_022581195.2. Classification (NCBI taxonomy): domain Eukaryota; kingdom Metazoa; phylum Arthropoda; class Insecta; order Lepidoptera; family Noctuidae; genus Helicoverpa; species Helicoverpa zea. The sequence continues at coordinate 5,351,294 of NC_061464.1, read as the reverse complement.
TAGTCATTATAAGTGTTGCGGATTGAAGAGACAGAATAAAAATTAAAAAAATTGGTGACGGTTTGTAGCCAGTTGTTCCACTCTGTTTTATTAAAGTATGTGGTAGTGTCACCGCAATCCCCATCGCCTAGTTTTTTGAAGCCTTAGGATTACAATTAGAACAGTCTGGAAATTTGACCTCTTTCTTTCCGCATTTAAAACAAATTGGAAAGTGAGGTTGTCTACATGCACCTAAAGAGTGCGAGTTAGATCTGCACCTTGGACAATATGCTTGTCTAGTATCTTGGTTGCTTGTTTGAGCTACAGCATTCACATGTAGATTTGAGTTTACAGGCCTAGGTGATTCATACGAAGTTTTATGTTTATCAAAGTTATAGTTGTTAGTAGGATAGTTTTTAGAATATTGAGATTTAAAGTTATTATTATATGTTTGTTTATTTTGTTTAAAATTATTATTATTATGGTTGTAAGTATAATTACTTTTATAGCTATTGCTGTTACCAGTTTGTTTTGTGTATGCGAACTCTGGTGCTAGCGTATCAGCGTTAACTTTGGGGGGCTCCCGAAACTGTTTAAGTCTAGACTGAATGTTTTCATAGTTCCTGCATGCTTTTTGCAACCTATCAATATCTGACATATCAGGGGAAGATGCGAGAGTACTAGCATAGCAGGGTCTAATATTGTGTAATAATATTTCTAATTGGTCTTCTTCAGGTAAAGGTTTACTCAGCCGTGAAAACATACCCCGCATTATAGAAATATATATAGTGATATTCTCAAGCTCACCTTGAGTACGCGCACGGATTTCAGATAACAGCCTATAGTCATAATCATCTTGACTAAAATCCTGCTTAAGCAAAATGACAACATCATCCCAGGTTTTAACTTTATCTTTTACACAACGATACCAATGTAGGGCATCATCAGTGAAAATTTCGTAAGCGAAAGACAGTATTTTTTCCTGGGGAATACTCCTACTTAGAATAAATTCATCTACCCTCTGGATAAAAGAACGTACACAAGTTTTACCCGAGTATTTAAGTTTTCCTATTTCCGAGAAAAGCTTTCGCTCGCAACTGACCGACACGTTGACAAGCTCTTTAATAGGGTCTGGCGAACTATCCGCGACTTGAGGCACTTGTGAAGACTGCATCTTAAATGACGTCAAATCTTTATATTGAGAATTGAAATGTGAACGGCAACTTTTATAAGCTTCAGCAACGTCAGCCGATGAATAGTCTATTCTATTCAAGCGATGATAGATGTGATGGAGTAAGGTTTCCGTGCGTGTAAATAGGTTTTTATCTAATTTAGTTTTAAGAGAAATTATATTATTGTGGGACTTTATTAAAGATTCCCTCACTGCTTTCAGGTCATCAAAAGGCTCTAGGTGAGATTCTAGAATGTCTTCTGAAGGCAAGGCTGAAGATAATTTTACTATTTGTCTCCTGAGTTCGTTAACTGAATCAGCAGCTACCCCTCCACGCACTGCGACCTCATACTCTAATTCAGCTTTTTGAAGCGATAAGAATTTAATAGTGTATGACATAATTGAAAATTAAACCGCAGTTAGGAGTGTGTTGCAAAATAAAGACAAAAATAATAAAGACAAAACAATTCGGATGCAAAATCAGCACGTTTGTGGTCAGTCTAACCATATGTGAAAATATATTTAAGGTATGTAAACTTTGAATTTAAATGTGAAGAAAAAAATAAAATTTGGGGGTAGAAAAATATTGACGGTAGGTCAAACAAAAAAATGGACGGTTGAATTTAAATATTAGAAAAAAATAATTATTAAACAGATGTGGGTAGATTCACATTTGGCAGGCTGTGATTAAATTCAACACAACTGACAGACAACCAACACCAGGACAACTACAAAATGCTTAGCAAACAAGAACTAAACACGGCTCGATATATTCTACCTTTATTGGGCGCCACTATAACGTTTAGTGTAGTGGTAGGTAGTCAGGTACTTGAACCCTGGAATGTCCGTTACGTTCCGTCTTAGTTACGGTCCGGTTATATCCAGCCACGACTGCAACATCCCGATTTCCACTTACTCACTACCTAACTAGATGGAAAGCAGTGATCAAGCACTAGATAGCATCGAGATGAGGCAGCCTAGGCAGCGTGACAATCATAATTACAGCTAACAAAATGTAATCTGAATGCAAGTGATGAAGGTGAAAGTATTTGCATGATTTACAAAGCACAGCACTAGTTTAAATGAAGTTAATGAAATTAATAAATAGGTAGTCACTATAAGAAATTATTTGAAAAGAAGAATATGGAAAAATAATTGTAGGGCGTGGCCCTCATGACACGGTCAAAGTGCACCGGTCATGTAAGGTCAAATACCACATGATATATTTTTTAAAAGCGTTATGGCGATACACAGGTTATAATATTCCACAAGAACAGCAACAAAGGCGTGATCGTAGCATGAAATAACATAATGAATGCACAATGAAATTAGCAAGTCATCCTACGACACGTCACGTACTCACGTATAACTTTTCTAGATGCACATAATAAGCTTTATTTTGCAACACTCACCCGATCTGGGGTATACACTGACTTTAAAAGTTATTTTAAAAGCACAATAGTTTATTAAAGGTTAATTTATTTGCAATAAAAATCGCGAGTTAAAAATGTACATAGACCAGTAGTAGTAGTAGACTGTATCGGCTCGCGGCGTCGTGCTAGTGACCGTCTCGCGATTCACCGCCGGCTCTGCTCGCGTCGCCTCATAGGAGGGATAGTTCGCCGAACCGGTTTCCGTCACCCGTCAACGGCTCACGGCTCGCGGCGCGCGGTCGAGATATAGCAAGTCTAGTATTTTTAAATATTCAAAATATAACGTACAACGTTACAAGGTCGTCATTCGTTTTATTGTTATTTTGAGTGCTGTCTTTTGTTTTATGGGTGTTTTATTTGTCGAAAGCTTATGCTTCAATTGTTTTAGAAATTTTATGGTTCGCAATGTTGCTTACGAACATATTTTTCATATTCTTTTTACAGATTTTTTTAATCAAATGAAGGTTTTGCTTATAAAAGTATATCCAGTGAAAGTGTGTGTTTTGCTATTTAATATAAATATTTTTTGTCGCAGTACAAGTACAAGGTTAGTAGTAAAGTGTAGTACATACACATACTGTGATGAAAGTAACGTAGTAATACGAGCCAAGATTTCCAATATCGCTGACAATCCAGTGTAACCCGTATATCAAAGTACTCATACGATCAAATATAAAAAGATTCACATAATACGGATTAAAGGGACTCTTACTTTAAGCGAATATAAAAATAAGGGGACGACAAACAGGGTGCTATGTTTTATGTACGGATAATAAAACCGTTGGTAGATAACAGTTTATGCGGATGAAATTCTAAGTCTTGTAATGCCTTAAGATTTTAAGCGCCAGTAAAATAATCTGTGCACCACAAGAATTTTAACCATGTACTCTGAATCATCATCATCAGCCTATAGCAGTCCACTGCTGGACATAGGCCTCTCCAAGTGCACGCCACTGAGATCTAAATTCCTCATGTACTCTGAATAGCGTTATAAAATACCAAACCAGTTTTTGTTAAATGAAAAGAGATTTCAACTATATTTCCGTAGTCCATTCTTCTACATTTGAACTCCATCCAAAGTTTGTCCGGAAGGAATTCGCTTTTTAGGGATAAGACCGCCAATAATGCACAACTTTTTCTTTATAATTATCGCTTAAAATAAAAATCTGTACGTAGTAAGTTGGTGCTTTACATACTTCTTGATACAATTAATTACGCTTGGACTTGCTTGTAAATAAAAATTACATAACACTCCATATTTTTTTCTCAGAGAAGAGTGCTCTGGTGAAAATCATTATAATCCCTAATTTCCAACAAAATATTTCAAGTGAAGGCCACCATTTAATCCCAACGACTTTATCAGGCGGAAAAGGGTATCTTAATCGCGAATTACACCGCCACAAACCACGAACATAATAAAATTACTAGATTTAATTACAACACAACTCTCCTTAATGGGCATAATTAAAATATATTTATTTACTCCAAACACTGACGCAGTTAAAATTCAATTTTAATGTACCATCGCGCACAGCTAACACAGTAAAGATGTCAAAACCTCAAAGAAGGATTAAATGGGGTGCTCTCAATTGTACAGGCGCGCACAACGAGCACTAGCTACGTGATTATATTGGCATTCGTGGGCTTATTCTTACCCATATCTACCGATATTTCCAAGATGTTTACGCTCAATAAGTACTTATCGAGCTTTGTAGTAAACCCTTTTGCGTAATATTAGGGGTATTATTTACTTACGGCGCAGGTCTGGCCTTGAGGGATTCTAATTTGGGGATCACAAAAACGGGGATATTTTTGTTTGGCCTGTGTTCCATTTCTGTAGGGGTATGGGGTTCTGTGTAATGTAATTTGAATTGAAATATATATGAAGTAAATTCGAAAAAATATTACACAGTCTATCTATGAACGAGAAACGTTGTCTATTTTATTTTCTTTTATCAAGAACCATTTTTTTTATCATTTTCGTGTCAAGAAAAGTCAAGTTAAATGGCAATTGTTAAACCCACAATTTTAGAGCGTTCCATCAACTTAATGTTCTTCCTGTTCGTCAAGTTAAATACCTCTAACATAAAACGCCCTCAAGTCTGTCGAGCTCATAAATTTTCTTATCAATTGCGTTGTGTCGGTGACTGTACGAAGACCATTGTTCATCAGGCATTGTGTGCCAAACAAAAACTTGGCCTTTGGGCACAGACGTTCATTATAACTGTTCGAGGAAAGAACATTGAATAAGAAGTAGAAAATACTTTGAAGGTTTCCACCGACAAAAGAAACGTGGAAGCTAGTTTTAGAATTCTGTCATTTCTTGGTCCTTATTACCGCTTTAAGTCTAAACTTTAAACTACAAAGAGATGAGCTATTTTAATTCAATCCACGTCTGTTTTAAATCGAGTTTAGTTGTTTTATACGAGCCTTGGTAAACGCTAACTTTGGTTCAGCTAATACTTTCCCTACGTAATATATTAATTTTACAAGTAAATAATTGTTGTGCTTGTGAAGTTCAGGTCAAAATGACAACTCTCAAACAACTACTCAGCCATTGTTAAATAGTTTTGTACTTTTCTACACATTACTTGAAAATTGAAAATAAGTAGAGCACATTTTTAACTGCTTTATATTAGACGCGATTTATACTGAATGGTATTTACATTAATGAGGAGCCATTTGACGCTTTTTACCAACGTAATGGCTTTGCACCTTGTCCCAAACAAGATAAAGATGTAGATAGCTGGATTTACATAAGGTTTACATAAATTAGAGATCTCCAAGCACCGGACTCCAATAGGCTAAGTTGATTACATAAATTATCCTACGTAAGTTGCATAAGTAGCAGCTGGCCCAACTTAGTTTCGTATTAAGTACGAAAGGAATGAAACTTTTTGCAAATCATTTTACCCTAAATCAAATTACGGATGCCTGTTTCAGTGGCAGGCATTTTCCGTGTGTTATTTTCTTGACGTAAACCGGTCCCCGTAAATGAAATGTGGTGGAATATTTACAAAATGTGGTCCCAAAAAAATATGGTTGGGTTTTTACGAATCGTCGAATAAATTGTTTAATGCATAAACAACAAAACATACTTATTTTTATACAAATATATTGCCTTCTGGCTGCTCCCGCGGTTGCACAAACGTAACGATAGACTTAGGTACTTCCCGCACCTGGATAAAAAGTTACTTTATGTGTTTTCGTAGGCTTACAACTATATGGATACCAAATATTTATATCGGTTCTTAAGATTAGGCGTGTAAGCGCGACAGACAGACAGACATGTGGAGTTACTTTCCCATTTATAATATTAGTAAGGATTTGTACGCCATGGTTGATAATGTCTGCGAAACGTATTGCTGGAAGATACGTCGGATTAGGTTGATTTATCGTTTATAAAGATTAGGTGAAGCCCGCACATTGTCATGTTATAGATACTCGTATATAGACTAAACGTAACGATGAAAATAAGATAATTGGGCATAATTTCAACCGAGTTCTAAAAAAACAGCCAAGTGCGAGTCGGAATCCCGCACGAAGGGTTCCGTAGCATTATTTAGAAAACATTTTCACGTTTGTTGTATGGGAGCCCCCCAAAATAGTTATTTTATTCTAGTTTTCAGTATTTGTTGTTATAGCAGACACAGAAATACATCATCTGTGAAAATTTCAGCTCTCTAACTATCACGGTTCATGAGGAGACAGACGGACGGACGGACGGACAGAGTAGCGAAAACAATAGGGTTTTACCCTTTGGGTACGGAACTCTAAAAAGGAGGAGATTCTCAATTCGAATGTTTGCTTTTTTATATTTCTTAGTTGAAAATAAATACTCTTGGTACATTGGTTGATCAAAAACTTGGATATAGGTAATTCTAATTTCAAAATCATAACGAACTTTCTAAGAAAATCAGTAGAACGTTTTACCAGCACTTCGCTTAATTGAGTCTTGTTTTATCTTAATTAAGCAAGCCCACTTAGGTAGGTATATACCTAATTAGACCTATTTTGTGTCTGGTTAAATTCAATTAATTTCAGGTTCACACAAAAGAGTTATTTGTTACTCAGTTACTAAGAGTTACCTCTCCGCCTTAATTTAATTTTCAGGTAGATATTTTCTTACTTTTTCGGTCTTTTTTGAGGTTGTAGGAAAAAAAATCTGAAGGATTATCATAAAGACATTAAATATCAATTAAAGTAGTATACATAGTATGGAAGTAAATGCAACATTATTAGTATAAACCTATACCATATACTATACCTATAAACATAGTTTTTTACATTTTTCAAGCCTCTCAAGATTGATTGATGATAAGAGATTCATAACAGTTTCACGTGACACCGCTTGAAATGATTGCTCGAAAACTAATGTCTACTTAAACGTTTGTTACCACAAAATCCTTTAAAGGAGAAGCGAATAAGTTCAGACATTTACATTACATAAACCATTAGTCAATCAATTTCTCATACTAAATTATTGAATTCACACACAGTGACGTTAGAAATGTCCTGCGTACAAAAGCAGTGCTATAAGATATCAATGATATAATTTTACCTACACTGATCCTTGATCAAGCAAAGCCCTAAATGCTTGAGACCTCATCTTTTGATTCAAACTCTAAATATTTATTTGCTCGTTAAGGTGTTATAAAGATTAAATTCCAGTTAATACAACAGGTATTGACCGGAATCGAGTCTCTAAAAACTCCTTAAATTGTTGCCAAGACGAGAAATCATCGGATGATTGATTAACTTGCAGCTCCCACTGCTTCCTAGATTCAACGTCCAGTTTCAAATTAATAATATAAATTACAATAACATCCCATGTTTTGATTAATTATTTAGATTGCATTCAGATACTCCGTTCAATGTGTACTTAATATTTCAATTGTCATCCGACCAACATTAAAAACATTCAATAAAAAATATTAATATGTAATCTCTATAGTACCCACTTTTGAACGAAACTGTTACTAACAAATTATGTGATTAACATAAATATATTAATTGTCAATACAATGTGAGTGAAATTGATATAATTTAAATCTGGTCAGTACGTTACGTGTGCTAAAAGTACGTATTTACAGCTTGAGCTATAATCGCCTCTCTTCACTCGTGTAGGTATGTCCTACACGAGTGAAGAGAGGCGAGGCCTACGAAAGCTATTTTATCTCAGTAAAAGCGAAATCTGTCTCCATCGTTAACCAACCTTTAAACCACTGAATAAATAATGTTAGTAAATTATTCAAGTTCAATTCAAATGGCATGTGTTACGATTGACTTTCTGAGCAGATTCACTTCTAAAATCTTGCAAAGGGTAAACACATCTTGTTTAAATACCGCATAAATTGCATATTTACACATTTTAAATTAATTACACTGCATACAAACGATTATTTTGTTTATTTTCTTTATCGACCACTATGATCCTCTCGGAAAAAAAAATGTTTTATCGATACTAATATGATAAAGAAAAAACATTTTCTTTGTTGGTACCCTAAACTATGAATATATACTTCTCTGGAATGAGCTTCCTCTGGAAATCAGGATGGTTAACAGTCGCTATTCCTTTAAAAAGAAGCTACGTGACCACATCCACAGGAAATTGGCAGAATCGCTACCATAGCTTGTTTTCTTTTCTTTTTTATTTCTTTGTCTCTCATGGCAAAATGTAATATGTATGTATCTATGTATATGTATATATATTATAATTATGTATTACTATCCATATATTCTATATATATATTTTTTTTCTTTTTTTTTTCTTCTTATGTAGACTATATTAAATACTGCACCTACCACTGCTATTTCCCCACCACCCAAAGGTAGACTGGGAGAAAACGCCTAAGGCGTTAAGTCCGCCATTGTACTGATTGTGCAAAAAGTATTATAAATAAATAAATATATGAGACTACGAAACTACTGAACCGTTTTGGAAAATTCTTTATCCCGGTGCATGCAGTGGTTCGCACGGAACGCAACTGAAATCGCGGGAAAACGGCTATTTTCATAATTAAAAAAAATACAAATAAGATATAGGTCTCTGTGCGTTCGTAACTTAATAAAATATAAACATTCGCCTTGTAAAGAATAAAGCATAGCGATCCGATCCGAAACAACTTTTCTTATCGCAAAGGTTACTTTTATTTTTATCTTTTACAAGACTAAGAAATAATTTTGTTAAAAACTTTGCTTGTTATATTGTTACAATTTTTTGTTTTACAGGGCAAAGGGTTTTGTAGCAAAGTTTTTAGACATTTTTATAAGAAATAGATGCCAGAAGGGAAAACCTAGAACAATAATTTTGGGTGTACTTTGCTCGTTACGTGGTATGTAAAGAGAAATATTTTAGTGACTTGAAGAAATCAAAACTTTTTTTTACAAATAAGCGTTACATTTGGTTATTTATTTAATAAGTACAGTGACAGACTACAGGTTAAGACAATCAAGAAAAACAGCAGTTAGCATACAGTACATAAATCTGAAGTCCAATTATTCCTGTACATAACATTCAAGGATTAATATGCTTCGTTAGAGACAGTAAAGTTGAAGTACTTAATATTAAGAAGCTAATACATGACTAAACAATTAATTACAATGTATTTAAGCAATTTCTAAATTCGTTGAAACTGTTCAAGAACAAGTCTACTTTAGGGCATATTGTATAATATTGATTGCACATTCTGGATAACGGGTTATTCTGAGAAACATTATTGTTACTAGAGGGAATACTGAATAATTGTGGAATGCGTACAGATCGAGTGGGTATCTTAAATCTTAACTGGTCAAGTAAGTTAATATCAAAAGAACCATCGGCAATTTTATGCAATACACTTAAATCACTTATCCATATTGTATTGTTTGTATTTTCCATGCGGCTATGAAATGATACAGCCAAGACAGTAGTAGTCTCCTATATTCTATCTTATAGTACGTAGATATATGCGAAGGCATAGGCAGAGAGATGTGTATGTATATGCCTATTAGCTCTCCTAGATAATTTCTCCTCTAGCCGAAACAAATACCAAAAACACTTTTACATGCAGAAACTCGTAAAATGCTGCATGAATTGTTGTTTCTGAATTACGACACAGTAAAATGTAACTAACATAATTTAATTAAAGTTCATTGTCAGACATTATACAACATGGTTGTTTGAATAATTTTGACAACAATTTATGAGGCCTAAGTAAATAAATGCTTACGTACATATTGGCTTATTGCCCTTGAAACTCAGTGTAACTTACACTCGCCTTTGTGATAATATGAACTAAGAATTTTGCGACACAATATGTCTATTCTTCAAAAGTTTCGAATAAAATAAATTTGCTTTGACTACTACTAAGTTTGAGAACCAATTTATAAGTGTGTAAGACATTTCCATGCTCCAGGTATTTACACGCATTGAAACTCATGAAAATTTATGATTTATGACTTTATGATCAATAAAACAGCCTTCAAAACGCCCACACTTCGCCGCTTTCTATTAAGTCCTGCTGGGAAGAAGAAGTAATGCGAAAAACTCATCAACACCATGTGTGGCTGCTATGAGCGTTAACGATAATATTTCTTTACGAATGTTCTAGATAGATAAACATGTGTCTGTGGAGATCTAGGGGGGAGGCCTATGTTTAGCAGTGGACGTCCTATGGCTAAGATGATGATAATGATGAATGTTCTAGAATGTACCAAGTACCTATACACTTACTGTCATCGCATATTGTATCTACGTGTTTACCTGCGTATGATCTTTATAACTATACTGGTACCGATTTACAGTAGACTAAAGTAATGTCATTGATTTCGCTTGATCTACTATCTACCAAGAGATTTATGTTTAAAATAATTTGTAAAGTTTTTAACAATGTTACGCAGTTCCATCTAAAAACATCCTCGTGCAAAATTTTTGCTAGATTTGATAGAACTAAACAAATAAGAAAATTACGAACTAAAAATATAGATACGTAGAAACATTTATCTTTCCTTAACTTCAGTGTACGTGTTCCTCTGTTCCTGTTTATTTTTAGCCCTTAGCGTATTCGCCGAATTGGTTATTTTTGTTATTTTTACATGCGGATTGTTGGATCAATTCACAGATGTGTTCTTGGATTGGATCCATCGGCATCGTTATTTTACAGGAAACAGAAATGGCCTGTAGAGCTTTAAATAATCCATACTGTAAGGTGTGCTATAGGATATCAGTATAACATAAGTGTAAGGTATTCATAAAGCGAACATCACTTAAAGAAGGTTAGGTTAGTACCTCTGCTTAGCATTTACGTACGGCAGTGTAGTTTAAATGGTCAGAATTTTAACTACGTCTGCTTTATGGTACCTAATAATCGGAGGTGAAAGTTTTGCGTGACACTATACTCACAGGGTTTTAATACCACTAACTGCCAGGCTCATTTATTACACTTCAAATCCACAAATCAATGGCCCGACCCAGGAATCGAACACGACACCCATGCACGGCAATAGCGCTTGCAATCACTAGACGGGACAGTTTAGTTTAGTCAAAACTTAACTATTAGGAGTTAGTACTAAAATACTCAACTCCCCTAAACTATCAACTAATTTATTATTCAAGTATACTAATAGCAATAAGTCTGTCTTGCTATCCGTCAGCACTAATTTGTATGGAAAGCTTGCAACTGGGACGCTTCGAGGGGCTTAATTAACTAAATGAAACAAGTTTTTAATTGTTTCTTTAGCCCCAGGCTATTTATCTTGAAACCGTGGCCTCGAATTAGGCGACACTCGATAAGGCGATGTTGTAAGCAACGTTATTTCGCGGCTTTTCATTTGGTACATTTTTGTGAAATATAGCGCATAAATAAAATAAAAATAAATGCGAAGTTTTGTCTGTCTGCCTGTCGCTCCATTCACGCTAAAGCCAAAACTTTGTCTAAGAAACCACATAAACATATGTCCAGGATTAGACTCGATTAAATATGCCCATTAATAATGAAAGAAAAAAAATGTAACAAGCTTACTCATACCAAAGTAATTTATTACAGGTTTAATAATAACTTTACCAAAGATATGTTTATTATTATCATTTATAAAAGGTTCTCTTTGCTCGACACTGTAAAAGCGAGGCATCTCTATTGAACAAAGTGAGATACCTTCTAATAACAATTCATGGCATTTCATTACCGCTTCCTTAAAGGCCTCGTCTCCCAAACAGGTCTTCAAGACGTCCTCTTAGAAAGTTGTCTAAGAAGCTCCCTAATTAACTACTTATCTATATTCTGAACTTTATTAAAATTTGTAATTGAATAGGCCAAAGTCTAAACAACATTTTCAATCAGGTACTGTTTCAGTCTACCTTAATTCTGAAAGGTTAGTTAGCGAAATATATTTCGAGAATAATTTAGAGATTCTACGAAAAATATGTACATAACAGGATTCGTCAGTTTCTTAAAAAGTGATTTTATATTACCTTAAATTGCTGTATATATAAGTGAAAGATATATAAGTGATATATAAGTGATACCAATACGATACTATATTTTTGATAGTTTCACAAGTTTGGTAATGTATAAATCGCAATTTAACGATTTACAATACTATTTAAAACATGAGGTAACCAACTAAGAAATTATCATAACCTTAATTTGATTATAATAATGACCATATTTTGACAACAGTAACATATAACAATACACTACAGATCATTGCAATACTACTCGAACAATGCTCTAAAAACTGGGTCGGAAATGAATAATTTCGCCGAACGTGTCATTTATTACTTTAACTACTGTTGGTAGTAAATATATTTACTAGAATATTGTGGTAAATATTGGTTGTATTGAATAAATGAAAAAAAAAAATATTTATATAGGATAATAAGTAGGTAGTTACTGTAAAATTTTAGAGTTAATTTAGAATCTTTACGAAAGTACTAGATACAAAGTACATAATATCGATCGAGACAAAGACTAAAAGAATAAAGGTAAGCGTTTAATAACATAATGTATAGTTATATTGAAAAAAAAAAACATTTTACGTTTTATAATTAAAGCATACTATGACAATACAAGCTGTTGATTTGCATCCGTGCCATAGTCAAGGAGGTTAAAATTAAATACGTAAATAATCGATTTGAATTACGGTAGGTGGGAAAAAGCTAATATGCGCTGCTTTTTTTGATGTTGTAATTTCATGGTATTTCAGAATTTAGCCCACGGTTAAACACAAATCATAACAGAATTCCCCCGCGGCCACAGTGTGTGCGTGATGGCAGCTATGTGTGCGTAGACAGAGAAAACTAATGTCTACGTGTGTGCGTGATTGTCGATGTGTGAGTGTCTTATCTACGAGTCTACGACATGACAGCGCGAGCGCGCGAGCGAGCGAGACCGAGTGATACGCGATAGCAATCATTTTACCTAAAGTTTCGAAAATCACCTTCATTATTGTCATTAACTTCGTTTTACTTTACTTACTAATTTTTGAGCATAAATTTAACACAGATATCTTATTAACTACAGTAATAAGCAATACTAGTGCGCGAAAGAAAGTTCACTAACATGTTAACAGCTGATTGATAAAATGTTCGTTTTGCTTTATCTTTCAGCATAAAGTTTTCGCAGTGATTTAGTTTTTATTTTTGAATTAAATTGGTTGATAATTAGAAATTTTGCTTCCTTCTTAACGGTCTTAGGACCTTGGAACACGGAAATCTTATTAATGACGTAATACTAGTGCGCTAAAGGAAAGTTCACTGACCTGTTAACAGCTGATTGATAACATTTTCGGTTTGCTTTAACATTCAGCGTAAAGATTTCGTAGTAATTTTGTTTTTACTTTTCGATTAAATTGGTGAATGATGGTTTAGTTAAGTGTAGGCACGAGGTGATTCTTTCGGCTCGTAGGTAGGTATTATTGGCGTGGTTAAGAAATCAACTTATTTACACTAATAAAATTGATTAAGCTGACTACGTATTTACAAAATGTACAAATAAATAAATTACCTAGTTTAGTTACCCGGAGGTACTGTTCAAAGCTGTCACCTTCACACTCTTGGCACAATCGAGCACGACGAAGTAGCTGGTTGTCCTTCAGCTAACATAACACTATCACATTCGTTTTTAATGTGTCGAAAGCACTAAGTTAACGGTCCTAGCACATAAGTCTGTCACATGACCAGCATGACCCTCCGTGATGAGGGTTCCCGGTCGGTAAACATTTCCCGGAACATAGGTATGTATGGCTGTCATTGCACATCCTTGGCAGTCGTAACGGGTAGTCAGAAGCCAGTAAGTCTGACACCAGTCTAACCAAGGGGTATCGGGTTGCCCGGGTAACTGGGTTGAGGAGGTCAGATAGGCAGTCGCTTCTTGTAAAGCACTGGTACTCAGCTGAATCCGGTTAGACTGGAAGCCGACCCCAACATGATTGGGAAAAGGCTCGGAGGATGGATGGCTGTTAGTACACTGTTGTCACTGATGGCATACAGGCGGACCATCGCCACCAACTCGTGTTCGTGTAGTTTTCCGTCATCTCGCACTTTGTACCTACACGTCGCGGAATTCAAAGCGCACGTACGCAGCAGCGGCGGCGACATCAAACACACTGCTTGCCGTCGGCGCTTGTTTGTTCCGGCTTCAAGGGCACGCGGGGAGCGGCGAGGCGAGTGTGTGGGAGTACTCGCACTGTGATTGGGTGAATTTGGGTAGGCTGGATGATCTACGATTTTTATTGAACGATCGTTGCGTATGCTTTGTGCATGTATCGTTTGCGTTTGTGTGAGTGCGCAGCGCGGTAGTAAGGCTAGTAACACACGCGCCGAATTAAAGTACGGCTGGGTTACACTGACGGATATACGTAAATAAGAAAAAAACATGAAAAAATTACCTACCCATTTTTTCGTTGATTTGGGTCGAGAATCATTAGCATATTTACGTCCTTGACTATGGCACGGATGCAAATCAACAGCTTGTATAAAACATAATTTAAAGAGATAGTGGAACGATATGAAAAAATCTTCCGTCTATGAAAGACATGCACCAAAGTATACACCCTTTTAAAAATATCCTCGGAAATGTATGATATTAAAAATGTTGTGATTTTATAATAAAACCGTTGCCAGTTGGTCTCGAACGTAATTAACTTTTTTCACAAAGATAACTGTGTTTTGATTTTTGAAACGTAAATTACTGCCCCGAGAGAGTCATCTGCAACTTGAAAAAAAATAAATGATTATTTGCTTTTTCAGGGAAAATTTAGTTATTTTCGTGATGGTGTTGAAAATACTGCAGTTCATTATGGACGAAAGTTTTAGTTTTCAGTGAAAAAATATAGTTTTATTGAAAACCATCGACGCTTAAATAAACGTAGAACCAAATTAGAAGCGACTGAAAACATTGTAAGCATAATTTCCCTAACCGAGTGTCAGTTCTTCTGCATATATTCAAGAAAAAATCGATTGAAATCTCAGCAATGACTATTCGAAAAATAAATACAAAGACGAAGAACTACTAAAATGTCGAAGAAAGTTTAACGAATAAATATATGATGTCAATAGAACGAAAAAGACTTTTGACAAAGTGAAAACCAATATCAACTATATCCGACTTCCACTACTAACGTTTTATTTTCAGCAGACAAATCAAACCACAACTATAGTACTTAACATGAAGAAAACCCACAAGACAATTCAAATAATAATATGCATACTATTCATTCTTATATACCCTTCAAAGTCATGCTGTTACCACTACCCAGAGCCATATATGGGTAATTACTACCCACAACAATATATACCTTTGGGATATTACTACTATCCAAGCTACGATTTTGAAGAACATTGGCCGTATTATAATTTTACTAAGAATGATACTAGTGTTACGAGTATGACAACCAAAGCACCTGTTGAAGATAGGCCTAATGGAAGAACATCGTGTAATATATGGTGCTGGATAAGAAGAGTGGCCCTTTTTATAGTTCAGCAGTTATTGGCTGATAATATGTAGTAACTTTTTTTGTAATAAAATATGGTAATAAAGAATACACGTTTTGTAACAGTATATTATGAATAGTTTTTAAGTAAATGTAAATATAAAATTTAAATGATTTGTAACTGTTTGTCACCTTGTATTGTTATTGTTTTATTGTTTAAGTTATATCCAAGTCCTGTTCTATGTTTTCCCACTTCAAAAATGGAAACCTATTTGTTTCAAACCTATTCTTTGTGATCACATCTCAGAACTACTTCCAACATTACAGTTTACTCGTAATGATAGGTTTTTAAGAAAAGGCCTTCACCAAACTGATACTATAAGAAAGTCATTACTGTATAAAATTAAGTGATTTCTTTCCACTTAATGTTTACGTTAAACTCACAAAGTCTTAATTTGTTAAGTTATAACCATTTCCTAATCTCTGTTGATCCGCGTTTAAGGAGTCGGGGTCAAGTTGCCGAACTTATGACGATCTTTGTTGATTTAAGATTATACTGCTTTCAGTGACTTTATACTTAAATATTTGACAGTAAACTTGCAATTTTGTTGTTTTAATGAAGTTTGAATCTTTTGAGGAACTTTGTTTTTGAGTCTTATTTTGCATTTTGACAACACATTATGGCTATTTCTGCTGAATCTTGAATTTTTAAATGTATTTTTTGGCATTTAGGAATTTGATGTATAAAGTAAGATACCCGCCGCCTTTTCACACTGGCGGAATTTCCGAGGGGACATTTACGGAGCCAGCGATGTCGTTCCGTTTTTGTCTTTCATAATCTGCTTGTGTGAAAAAGCTATACAGATCACTGACAACATTGTTTCTGAATTTGAAATCTAAGTATCTAAGGCTGCATTACTGAGACAGCGTATTAAACTAAAAGGGTTAACCAAGAAGGTTACTGGTGAGTCTTAGGTTTACAATAAACTTAGGAGTAAGAAATTCGATTTGGATATACTTGACATCAAAGTAGGACGGTTTTAAGAGTCAAATAAATATTTAAAAAAATCGTAAATAAGTTCGATACGAAAAAAACCTCTCAATAACACGTAGGTAATGAATCTGATATTTGAAGGGTAGCTCCTAATGGGGTAGAAATTGAATTATATATTTCTTTACCCGTAACCTAATATTAGTGCCAAGGTGTGATAAGTAGGTACTTGCTAATCGTGAACATAATCCTACTTAATATTAGGGTAAAAATACCAATGCTTACCCGTCGCTCGTTACCTAAAATAACTGAAGGTAAGTGTTACAAAAGAAATGGAATGTTCAAAGCTTGCCAACCTTTCCCAACTAATGGATGCAGCAACAGTATCAGTGATTTTTAACTTTCAACCTAGTCTTACCCAGGCAATCCGATACCCTAGTGGTTGCCAGACTTTATTTTGTATAGCATGTGCCTACCACTTAATGAAAAAAAAAGACTTTGTAAAACTGACAAAGGATCAGTACCATGACTTTACTTAACGAGCGATTCATGACATACAACCCTACATAACATGGATATACGTTTAATGCCCTTTAAACACCCGCCATTAATAAAAACCGGCCCAGTGCGAGTCGGGCTCATGCAGAAAGGTTCCGTACGTACGTATGTATGTACCTTATAAAACGGCCTAAAAAAATTACGTTTGTTGGATGGGAGCTCCCTGAGATATTTAAGATTTTTTTCTAGTGTTCAGTATTTATATTTATAGCCTCAACAATAATACATCATCTGAGAAAATACAAACTGACCAGTAACAGATGGACAGTCACACTGATAGACGAACAGAAAGACAGTGAAGTCTTGTAACAAGGGCCCGTTTTTGGCTTTATGTATGGAACCCTAAAAACAAATTTCATTGAAATTCCTTTTTCACACCGAGTGAATATCGTTTCTGTGAATAGGTTTAACCTTGGCATTTATTAATGTCTGAATTTTTCGCACATACTTTTAAATTGGCTTCTATACTTCTTCTTTTATATTTACCTAAATGGAAGATTACGTTTGATCCATTGATGGAATATCTTTTTTGAATCATAATTGTACAGTATCTATTATAAAGAGACATTTAAAGAATTCAAAGGCTTGCTTGGCAATTGTTATCAAGAATAATTCGTTTTCATTACTTAAAAACGTGCACAATTTTAGATTAAACAGATGGCAGGAATAATTAGTACTTTAAGAAGAAACAGTATAAAAATAGTACGCATAAATAATGTTAATGACAACATAAAGTTACAAAGATATGAACCAAGGAACCGTAATCCTAAAGATAAATCAAGTGTTAATTGTTGTTCTGGGAACGCCAAGTAAACGAATTGCCAGCCAAAACATTAAAATGTATTCCTTTATCTTTTCCCCAGTAAATAAAGAGGTATCTTACAACAAAGAAAATCCTTCCGAAATATATTACGCTGAAACAAATTACGTGGCAACACAGCTGAATGTATTTTCGTCTGGCAATGATTGATGTTTTTTGTACCGTTTTTTATCAATTGCCTGCGTCCAATTTGTTTTAAAAGCAGTCATTATTAAAAAGTCACGCCAATTAATTGCTTGACGCGTTCGTTTAATTGCGAACAATAGTTTTGAAGATGGGTCGTCACATAACATTTTATCGTCATCATCCTCCTGCCCTCATCCCAATATTCTATCTGGGATTGACGCAGCATGTTTTCTTCTTCCGTACTCTTCTATTTGCCATCATCTTACAAGTAACATTTATTGAGCGAAATTCAACAACACTATGTTTTTGTTATATTTCGTTATTGCATCAAAATGCAGTTAATTAAATCGTACCTTCTGATTTTCTCAACTGTATATTACATCGGACCTCTTATAGTAAATCGGATTTTTGTAAGTTCTGTCCATTTCTCCTCCCGTCCGGGACGGGGATCAGCTAGTTTGTTATAAAAATAGCGCAAAAATTCTATAAACGTACAACAACTCTAACAACAAACAAAGTTAAGCAAATAAATCAGTCACGTATGAAATAAATAAAATATAGAACTTTTGCAAGTTTTCTTCCACGCAGAAATATTCCTATGAAGATAACTTTGTCCTCCCAAGTGTGAACGGTTTGTGTTAAGGGTCGCATAAACATACAAAAATCAATCGATTCTGATGTCTGTCTGATGAAGCGTTATCTGCAGTATTTTCATGGATGATATACTCTTATATCTTACTAATATTATAAACGCGAAAGTTTTGTGTAGATAACACTAACAAATGGATTCAGTTATGTGGCCTGTTTTATGTCAGATTAACATACAGGCTACTTTTATTTGGTTTGATATATTGGAAACAGATGAAAGAAAAAATACATCAACAAGTTTCAACTACCACATTTAGCCAATTGAAAAAAATACTGGTTATAGAAGTTACAAAATGTACTGTTTTAATTTACAATAAATTATGTACAGCTGAACGTTCCAAATTTAAACAGAAGAAAATATATATTTTTCAATTGTTGTCCTTATCTAAATTCCATAATTGCACACACACAAACACAGTTTTTAAGTAAAAAAAGTTTGTCTTAACGTTACAATAAATCCTTAAGTAATCCAGGTTAAAGTACTTTATTACTAACTTTCATATTAAATAACACTTTGGTCTAGTTTTAATTGGCTTCTAATTATCTGTCACCTAGATTCTAGCTGAAGGCCTGACTTAGTTTAGTTAAGCAAACTACAGATACTTTTGGAATTAATTTAAGCTAGTCAAAGGCTTTAATTTACAGTCATAACTTTGCTCTGGCTTATTTGTAATCTAGAATTTTGGTGACCATTGTCCTGGGTATCTTTTATGTACTTTGAAAAATATAGTTTTCACCTTAACGCGTAAAAACTGGATTTGGGTCAGCATTTAATATCTCTGTAGAAATGATTTCTTCATTCCAATGTCATATACCAGACTCATTGTTTGTCAAGTATTCAGTTGAACTTTCACGCTTCAAAAAAGAAAAATCTTAAGTTACGATTACTTACATTATCAAGTTGTACACTTACGGCCAGTTTCTTCATCAAAAGTTAAAGTTAAAGTAATGCCTAAAGCAAAAGTAACGGTCAAATTCGTTTTTTCAAGGCTAAAGTGACAGCAAAACTAATAGAAAAATTGAATTTGACCGTTACTTTTACTTTAGACATTACTTTGACTTTTACTTTGGCTTTAACTTTTGATGAAGAAACTGGCTGTTAATCAAATAAGAAAACAATAACAGTAATAAAACTATCAAGAATATATAAATACTAATGACTAACTTACGTAACAAAAGAAAGCTGCAATACCAAAAAGCGAACAAGTGAAATGCAGACAGAATTGAAATAACCGGAAAAATCTAATTAAATCCTGCGGAACCCGGAAAAAGTTAACTCGAAATTTTTAATTGTCCCCCGAAGGCTTCCGATCATTAACCGATCGTAATGGGACAGTAAAACGGGACGTTTGCTTTCGTTGGATCTCTTTTTCAAAGAAGTAGATGGCCCTATACACAAAGAAAATTCAATGAAGCGAAATTTGAGTAGCTATATAGAGGAAAATGTATTATAACATTAAAGAAGGCGCAAGTCTGAACGAATTTCAAAGGAAATATAAATATATTGTTTGCCATTATATAATATAATCCAATCCTGTTGAGTGTTGCCAATTGTGCCGCTTCTGTTACATTATAGACATCGATAACGTAACTTATTGAATGCCGTGACATTCACGTCTTTATTCGCTACTTCAAGATACAAAAAAATCTATTTCGTGATCAGCACACCTGGTGAATTTAGTCATTTTTTACGTTATATCGTCGCTAGCGTTTTTCCCTCTTATCGAAGAATCCTGAACAATGGCCGATTGTTTTGCAGAATTTCAACTAGTATATAAAACATTGACCCGCAAATTTTAGAAACAAAACATTTCCTGGCGTTAAGAAAGAAAAACATCCGATTTCTTCTGTTTCAGCTTTCAGTAATTTTGCTCTGCTCGAGTAATGATGTACAATTGTTACATCGCGTGACGTCACTGTGATATTTTTTACAATTAATTAAACCGCAGCAATGGAAAGTAAGTGGTTTTTAATATGTTATCGATCCCGCAAGTAATTGTCCAAAAATGTCTTAATCGTAAAGGAGGCATAAAAGTGTTTTGAAGAATTTAGGCAAAGGTATATACAGCAAAACAAACGAGTTCCTAAAATTCATTATTTTTAAATAAAACAAGAGATTTATTTTTAAGTCTTCACAAAATTCATTTGTGTGACATTCGCGTCTTTGAAAAGTTTCAAAACTGAGTGAAATCATATTAAATTTTCATTCCAATCTCGTGAACCGTTGGCGTTGTTGAGAGATTCTCAGCGTCTGATATTTTCCAATTAGTTGACAAGCTTCAGGACATAACTGTGTACGTTAAAATACTTTCAGAAATACTCATCCTCACGACTTTTGTGTCATTAGCTGTAATAGTGAACAGCTACAAAACAAAGTTTTTCTCCCCAAGTTTGGAGTCGGAACCTCCAATCTCGATCCTGTATGCGCGAGACAAGAAAAGTGATAAAGTTACAGATGACTGTTTAACTGAAATGTACCCACGAAACTTGTATAAGTATCCTCTGCGAATCGATAGGAACGACATCCCTTGTATCATACATTGTGTGCTCAAAAAGTTCGGTATTATGTCCAACGATGGCTACATCAACATAAAGAATTACTACAGGAGAGTGCAAGCGATCCATAGGTACGATCCCAGGATACTGATATCTGATGTCGGCGAGACTTGCGCCCAGAACATTAATGGAATGAACTTGGAACACGATGTGTGCAAGAAAGCCAAGGTCTTCAACGACTGCACGCAACTATACGCTGTATCATATAAAGACCCTGACGAATGGAAATAGCATATAGAACATGTAACGACCCGTTTAATTAATATTTATATCAATTTTTAATAAAACCAATAACCCTACACTGCTTTTATTATCAGGGTAACCCGCAAGAATCAAATAATTTGAGAATTTTTATATGAAGCCGATGTAAATTAAACCATATTTCTTTCCTCACGTTTCGGGGACCCATTTTCATTGAAGGCTTTTGATTACAACATTCCTGCATAATTTAGACGTACGCTCTCTGCATATCAAAGCCTTGAGGGTTTCATTAGATTGTACACAAGCTGCCCAGATTTTTTATTTAGTTTAGGAACTTTTACTTGGTGTCTTACGTGCAGACGCGACGGTTCATTGAACGGTTCATTGTACTATGATAAATGTGATAATAAGTCTGTACTCACTGGGGGACGAATGTCGGCCACGCTTGTCACATGGCGAGAGATGACGTATGACTTTCGCTTAACTTGTGACATTTTTCCCAGAAAGGGTCACGCGTCATTTGTCCTCAACGACTATGTAACAAACAATAAAGGGTAAAACTATTTTGATAGTTTTCTACTTTGAATACAGATGTGCGGTATGTTTACATAAGACACAATATTTTACTCCACTTTGAACCAAAGAAGTTGCGTTAGAAGGAAGCTTTTGACCAAGCAGTCTTTATGTTCTTGAAAAAATGGAGACAACAACAATACTAACTGTCAGATGTTCTAATAAAATTAGACGGCTAGCCAGTCCTCAGTATTGTCAAAAAGCCTTTTTACGGAGTCTTTTGAGTATTCATAGTATTCATAGATCTTTGCAGTTGGCAAAAATGGGAACTAAAGTTTGACAACATTTGCTCGGTGTATTCAGAATCTTATCCTACACCAATGCATTCATGCCTATGTAAAGTTAGGCCCTTATAACAAAACTTGCTCCGAATTATACATACATACAAATCTTTGAAGACAGGATCTTTATTATGAGTAAGGCAGTTTAAGGCACTGGCTACTATGTCATACAAGAGAAATATCTTAGTTACACAGAAACCTAACCGCCAGAAGAGAACAGGAACAGCCATTACTCAAAATAAAGACCTTAATGCCCATTTTCACCAACAAATACCTAAATTAAGGGATCCCCTAAGAGCATTTACGGAACACTTAATAAGAATTTCGTTTTCACCAAAGTTTAGGTATCCCTTATCCATAGTTATTTATGTCAAAATTGGGAGAGCCCTTATTCTAAGTGGCACTTAGATTAAGAGATTGTTGGTGAAAATGGGCATAAAAACTTAAAAGTAACCTAGGTATAGGCTACGTTTTAGTAAATAGTCTAACATTGAATAATTTTTCTAATCAGTCCAATTGATTTTGCGATTAGCGTTCAAGCAAACAATATCTTTAGCATTACAATAAAATATATGTAGTACAGATTTCTATAAAGACAACGCTATTATGCATGTACACAGTCCTGTGGTAAAGTCACGTGCATTTTATCGCGACTGCCCGGCTAGTTTACAAATACATTGCGTTGTAACCTTTGCTTAGGCACGGGGTCCTTTTTCTTGTTGGCTTGTTGATATACTTGCATGTTTGAGCATGATATTACGGAATGTTAAGTTCTACTATTAGAGAACTTTGTTCACTAGGTTTTTATGATAAAGATGGTAAGCACTTCGGCCACCCGTATAAATATAGCCTTTCTAGATAAATAGGCAATCACACTTCTCTCATTTTTGATAACGAACCAATAGTTCCTGACATTGTTCATCATGATTTCAAAAGCAAACGAAGCAGATAAAGATGAATAAAAAACGTTAAAATACAAATCTTCAAACAATCCTTATTCATATAAAATTAATTTAGACCCAAACAGTATTATCAAAACAATTAGTTTTCTCTGAGGCGGGAAAGTAACAATGATAAATTAGACAACATCTGACATTGTCGGAGGTCAGCACAAAAAACCTTTCAATTGTCTAGTTCATATATAACTAGGTATATATCCTTTAGATCCAGTCTAAGCCTTTGAATAAGGTTTATTCCTAGAAACGGGTCCTGTAATTTACTGACCAATTCTAAGAATTATTTACGGTTAGTAAATGTTTTGTAAGCCCCAAGTAATCTGTCTGTATTCTAGATTAGGTTAGCCATCTTATTTAACGATAAAGAGACTTGTGGTAATGTAATTTAAGACTATAATTATCTAACTTTAGCAACTAAAGTTCCAGACACATAAGACTTTTTACACAAAGGTTTTTTGTCCCAGTTGCATCTTGGTCCATTGATAGATCTATACTAATAAAAGTATAAAGATAGACAGATTTGATCGTTTGCTTGACGCGACTCGAATCCAGGATTACTGAATCGATTAGAATACTTCTTTCACTGTTAGGACGCTAAACTATCTGTGCTGAACATGGGCTATGTTTAATCTGGGATAGTTTATTGTGAAATATTAAAGTACACGACACCCAAATTTTCAGTATCTACACTGTCTTTAATTAAAAACTATATACCTATTTTATGATCAGCTTTAGCTACCTACATAACAAAAGCTAATTTGCATGCTATATTAATGTTTTGTTTCTTTCCAGGTTCCCTTACCAATACATAGAATAAATGTCAGCAAGCATCTAAAACCCAAAATTTTCCTCCATTCCAGAAATCCTGGTCTTCACGTTACTCATGATGTCCAGTTTTGCTTACGGTCGCATTTCTGTGATGTACGCCCACGACAAACTGAGTGACATGGTGGCACAGCAATGCTTAAACGAGATGTACCCTAAGAACAAGAGGGTTGAGATCCAGGAGTCTGATGAACCCTGCATCATCTTCTGTGTCCTCAAGAAGTTCGGAATCATGAGTGCTACGGGTGTTATTAATTTGGAGATTTATAGGTACGATATTGCTTTATTTTCAAACTATTGCCCTGCCTTAGGTAAGTATATATAAGTATCTAAACCTTCCTCATAAATCACTATCATTGATGAAAATCCATAACACGAGGTAGACAAGGAGGAGAACTTTATTTTTGAAAATGAGGAAGCACTCACTCCTCTAACATTTGATATTGTGTTTCTTCACTGAAGACTCCTTGTCACTTGTTAAGCAAAGTTTTGACACATTCAATTCCTTCGTGCTATTCTACAAAAACAATCCAAAATCAGTCAACCTCGCGGAAAAATCAGTCAGAGTCCTAAAAATACACAAAGATTCTTCAATGTTCAGTCAGATATAAATCGTTTTAGTCCAACAACTGTCAGATAGTTGTCCAAGTAACACGTTGAGGAATCCAGATAAATGACGTAAAGAACAGTCGGTACCGCGATGTCAGCAAACTCGAACAGAATTTTGAGGAAAATAGAAAATGTTCCTTTGTAATAAAATATGTATAAAAGTATTTTTGTGTGAAACGTATTCACATGTTCGAGGAAACTGTTTCATGTGGAGCGATCGAAAACAGTTGTGTCTTTATTTCCGGACTAGCTGTTCCCCGTGGTTCTACCCGCGTCTCGAGATAATTACTTCCCGCAAATGGATAGTAGCCTACGTATATTTTTTCTCAGGTTCTTGATTGATGTTCCCAAATTTTATTTAAATTGATTTAGTCGTTTTGGCGAGGAACCTGTCAAACTGGCAGAGCAACTTTCGAATTTATAATTTTAAGTAAGGATTATGTGTCAAACGACAGAAATGCTTCATTGAATACATGTTGATGGTATTAACGTTCAATGTATAATAATATCGATTTTCCTTTCAGAAAACGAGTGAAAATAGCGCACCAATTAGCTCAAAGGAACGGAATCAGCGACTACGGAGGTACCTGCATAGAAAACGCTGAGGCGACTCAACACAAGCAAGACGTTTGTAAAAAAGCTAAAGTCTTTAACGATTGTACACATTTATACAGAATCCTACTATAGTAATTTCTTCACGATCCAAACAAATCCGTCATTTCTTCAGTAAATAGAGCCATTTACTATCTGTCCGAAATTTTGTACCCATTAATTAATTAGATTGTGGGTCCTGGGGTCTCAAGCCTCAAGCAAAAAGAGTGGTAAATTAGACCCCGTCCTAATTTACTTGATCCAAAGTTTCCTTGATAAATATGAATCCTGGCTCTAATTTCCTGTTGAGATCTTTGACCTAATAAAAATGAATTTTGTATGAAACAAATGAATGTTTGAAGATGTTTCGTTTTATTTGTGTAGTCTTTGTTTCCCTGTGAGCTGGCAGATTGAACAAACAGAGTTAAAAGAAGCATTTCAAAGAACATATCAGACAAATTCAATTGGAATTTCTACTCGAACGGTTTCACATTGCCTTGTCAAAATAGCAATCCCGATCTACAACTAATTCGTGGGGAGCAAATTAAATGGATTCTCTTGAGAGAATGTTCGTGGATATACGCTTGGCTTAATAAATGTTTTAATACCTAATTTCCGTCGTAGAAAACGTAGAGGGAAAGCAAAAACTGTTGTTTCATTGCTAATGAGGTCTAATATAGGCTATAGTAATATTCAACTCTAACAGCGTTTTCACGATAGCAGATTTTGTACCGCGTATACATACGGTATTTCTACGAGCAACATATTTTATCATAAAGACAAAAACCTATCGCGCAATTTCAGGTATTTGTATGTACCAGTAGTTGATCCTTTGTATACGCGCGACATCGGTCGATCGAACCCCGTTGCCGCAGAAAAATTGGGTGGAAAATCTGCTAGTGCGAAAGCGCTGTATTGTAATATTCTTAATATTACTTAATAACTATGTTGTGACATCATTCGGGTTATTTTTATTTAAGTACATTTCATCATATATCTAATCGATATATCTAGTACGTCTGAAATTGTACACTAGGTACATATTTTTGCAGAGAGATCCATATTTTCTCGCTTCAAAGCTTTGACCTTATGCGGACAAAGATCTTTGGTATTTCATTCACAAAAGCACACCCACGGACAGTGGAGTTTCTTTGGGAAAAGAAATCCGGGTCAATTACCCATCTATGTAGGTAGAGGATTTCATTCAACAGTCGACATGGGATGCCACTAATTAATTTGTATTTATAGACCAATATACTTACCGTCAGTTAAGTAGCTTGTGATTATTTTTGGAGGTTATCTTTCTTCTTTATATCTGTGGCTTTGGATCGACTATATTTTTGGGAATCTCAAACTAACACTCGCGTCTTGAGGGAAATACTTCCCGCATCCGGATAAAAACCTCATATCTTTAAGTATCCAATAAAATATATATCTACATGTACAGGTATTACATGTAGTATGTATATTACATGTAGGTAGATAGAGACCATTTTACTGTTCAATGTAAAATTTTCGATCGGCGTCTACATAGCTGAAATGCTTTTAGAAAATAAGCTTAACAAAATCTGGAAGGCTATTTGAAATTCAAATTGGGAATCCTTTGAAGGCATTCTAGAACGATTTTTTAAATTACAATGCTTTTGCCTTACAGGCGCTGACTTTGTTTTCTTGTTTAGCCAATACATTATTAAGTATGAGGAAGCCTGCAATGCAATTTTTTTTTCGTAATAATATTCACTCTATTTGCATACATAAAGGCGCCAAAATTCGTTCTCGGTTTATCCAAGAATACCTGTGTATATCTACAATGAAAACGGTAGAGTAACCATGAACAGTTTTGTGTTTTGTGCTGTATTTCGTTTTTTACACACGTTATAGTGCGACAGATTGAAAACTGGTGTACCACAGGGCTTAAAATATTGTATTCGGAAAACCTGACAGATTTTACAGATATTTTTTTACCTACGAAATTGTTTTTACTGTAGCTTGTGTACGAATATTTGTTAATAGAGCAAACCACACACAGAATATATCTCGATGCAGGATATATTTTAAATAGGGTTCACTTATTTACACTTGTACTACAACTCCGTTAAACTCTGGGAAAATTGTTATGTTATAATCTAATTTATAAAGTCATCAATAACTAGATACAGATAATAGGCTTTTTACACAAACAATAAAACACACCTTAATAAATTATTTTATTTAAGAAATCAAAAACTCAATTACCGCTCAAAAGTTGAGAGATGACGAACATCGCTATTTTTTGTATCCAGCACCAAATTGAACAGCCCTTCTTCGCTGGTTCCTCTTCTTCTTCTTCCTCGGCCTTCGTGGTTGCTGCCATGGTTGTTTCATCCTGACAGACCACCACGGTTAACAAAACCGTGAAACAAAAGAAAACAAGCAAGAGAACTCTTTTCGACATCATGGTCAATATTTTGTTCTAAATTCGAACATGTGCGGTGACCACGAATTTTGAAATGAAATAAACGATCGTCAGATGTTTTGCAATGGTACCGTAATTTAGATAGTTATCGGATCTGATAGTGATCGGTTATTTCTTTGTAAGTACATGGTCGAACTATAATTTTATTTGTGTAATTTTGTGGTATTAGGGAAATGGCATTTTCGGTGCGATTATGTAGATAATTATGTAGATAGACATTGATTGCACAATTTTACTCAATGTTAAGTCCTATACACAAAGGTTACTCACAATTTTAATATAATGCCTAGGTAAGCTAAATAAAGATGTAATTACATATTCTGAGTCAAACACGAAAGGTGATCTTCAAAGGCGTTCTTCGAAAATATATTAAAGATACTCCTCTAGACTATCTGAAATATTTCTCAGTAGGTATTCGTTTCACGCAATTCGAGCCGAAATTGTCTTTTTCACAATAAAAATATACGTTTCAACTTCCATTGGGTAAATAAACCATTAAATACAAGGAGAGCACTAAAAAATACTAAAGAGGCAGCTTTCATCGTATAAAATATCTTAATAATGTGGAATTGTAGCTTTCAGTACTTTGAATGAAAAAACCAAGAAAAAAGCGTAAGAAAGACTGACGAAAAGAAGGCAAGTAGTAACTTGAATCGATAATATTATTTACTCATACTTATCGTTTTTATACATCAAAGTTATCTTCAACTTGAACGATTTATAGACGGTATGAAATATTGGTTGTCTGTATATATCTACCTTACCTGAAACATGAGTAGCAAGATGTTACTATAAAGATTATACGTGATTCGGTATAAATAAGAGAGAGTCTCTAGCGAGAGATAAAAAATTATTGATAAACGAGAGAGTTTGAGTTTTTGTTGCTCTTTGACTCAAAACCTGCTGAACGGACTTTGATAATGTATACTTAACAGTAATATACCATACTAGCCGTTTTCCCGCGGTTTCACCCGCGCCCCGTGGGAGCTACTGCCCGCGCCGGGATAAAATATAGCCTCTGTTACTCGCAGATAATATAGCTTTCTAATGGTGAACGAATATTTAAAATCGGTCCAGTAGTTTTTGAGTTTATCCATTACAACCAAACAAACAAACAAAGTTTTCCTCTTTATAATATTAGTATAGATAGATCCGAATGGCAAATAGGCTACCTATCTACATACAAACCTGTAGCAAACAGCAAGTAAAGTATTAAATTTATAAACAGAAATAAATTAAAGCCGTCTATCAAAAAGGTTTAAAAAAGCAATTTTTATCTCGCTACTTTAATCCAATTGTATTTTCATCGCTCAGGCAACAGTCAATTAGTTCAGCACTGCGAATATAAACAGACCCTTTAACGAATACAAAGGGATAATTCCGGTGTCTTTAATAAAAATTTGTTCCCGTCATACGGCGAAAGCCGCAGACCACGGAATCTAATAAACTCCCATTACAGAATCCGACCAGTTAAACTAGACCCCAATATTCCTTAATCTATGTTCAAAAGTACGAACAAATCAAGAGTTATGGACAGGTACGCGTGTCTACTTAATTTGGTGGTGTAACAACGCTGAGAACAATTTGCGTTGTTTCAGTCAGAAGTTTTAGTGGCTTTTTTAATTTATATTTTAAGGGATTTTCTCACGTTTCTGCGAAATGGAACGGTGGATTATTTTATGATATTTTTTTTATCTTTTTTGTTTAGCTTTCAGGTTGTATTTTTATTCGTTAGGTGTACCTAGATGTTTTATTTCACGAAATCAGGTGACCCATATTTGTTTCTAAATGTACATCCCCAATCATTATTTTTGTATGGACAAACTCAGGAACGTTCAGTAGTGGCCGTGTTTTCGAGTCTATCAAAGACAATGAGCATGAATATATATGTCACCGTAAGATTACAAACATCGTTAGATTACAATCTATCTCGAGAGATTGTAAACTGTCGAATTATTGTAAACCGTAACACCTGATTGCAATTTAACGCATTATTTTTCGCTATATTATAATCTATCGATGAGAAATTGTCAAATTGTCAACTGTCCGAAAGCTCTCCCTGATTGGTCAGTCTTTTTGTAAGATCGAGAGCGATGTAGAGCGGTCAAATTGTCAACTGGCGTAGAACGGAATGCATCTTGCGCGCTGATTGGTAGAACGTCAAAAAAGACAATGTTCTTTGCAACTCCCGGTGTCACAGCTCTTTGACGTGCAAAAATAAGTGACGGTTTAATTTTTTATAAAATCAAAAATTGTACTTAATTTTTAAGACTCAAATTACACACAATTAAAAATTGTATTAAAAATTGAAGTTAGTGACGAAAACGAATCGCTGCAAAACCGACTCCACGTAGTCTTGTCTGCCCTACCCCTAGAGTGCAATTCAAAACCGCGTAGGCGCGGAGGGGCGAGGCGGCCTGCGAGCTGAGGCGCAGGTAGTTTCAGCGCTCGCCGCCGCGGCTGAGGCTGGCCGGCTCTGCCGACCAGCAAGCCGAAGCTGCGGTGGTGAGCGTGAAAACCATCTGCGACGATAAGCTCGCATGGGACCGCCGGAGCCCCGCAGCGCCGGAGCCGTGACAGAAGTTATGCTTGCTGCATGTTGCATGCTTACTTCCATGCTGGGTCAATTAATATGGGATGTGTTATATTTTAAACAAAAAACTCAGTAGGTACGAGTTAAAAAATTAGAAGGTAAATAAATATTTTTATGATGTCATTTAATAGTATTTAAGAAGTTTACTGTTAGAATGCATGCTACAAATTTAGATGCAAAAAAATAACCATCATGCTGAGTTGTATTTAGAGTGGAAGATAACTCGTGGCTAAGATAGTATTATTTAGATGCTCGACGCTTTATTAATTGTGGCTGACTTAGTAATTTAGAAGGCAACATACATTTTTGGGGGCGAATAATGATATTAAAAAGAAGCCTGTTTAATTAGCACCCCTTTTATTTTATTTTTAAATATTAGTTTGTATTTGAAGACAAAATACCTAACTGTATTTTTATAAGAGTTATTTTTATATAAATTTAATACTTGAAGAATTTTTGAAGAGCATTTATTTTATTTAACTGACACCTCTATTTCATTCCTAACTCTACGGGAACTCCATGGGAACAGAACGGCTGGTCGTGATTGGTCGATCTTACAAAAAGACTGACCAATCAGAGAGAGCTTTCGGACAGTTGACAATTTGACAATTTCTCATCGATAGATTATAATATAGCGAAAAATAATGCGTTAAATTGCAATCAGATGTTACGGTTCACAATAATTCGACAGTTTACAATCTCTCGAGATAGATTGTAATCTAACGATGTTTGTAATCTTACGGTAACATATACATACACACTTATATTACACGTAGTATACAAAAAATAACTCACTGGCAACCGTGAAGCCGAAACTTGGTACTGAGTTCTCTGTCAGTTTCGACGAATCGTAATTTAGTCCAACCGTATAGAAATTCTCATCACATATAAACTTAGCCCTATTACAAAATATCACTAACGGCCAGTTTCTTCATCAAAAGTAAAAGTTAAAGTAATGTCTAAAGTAATAGTAACGGTCAAATACGTTTTTTCAAGGCAAAACTAATAGAAAAATTGAATTTGACCGTTACTTTTACTTTAGACATTACTTTGACTTTTACTTTGGCTTTAACTTTTGATGAAGAAACTGGCTGTTAATCGTACAAAACAATAAGTATGCCATGTGTACGATATTTTATAACCGTTCACAGAGACACTTGAGAGTAGGTACATGACATTTCTAATTAATACCCACTTATAAATGAAATATCGTAATAAAGCTATTTCAAGCAGAAACCATTAAGATAATTATGAACGTAAGCTGAGCAGTGACAAGTAAAATATCTCGGTTAGAGGAATAACTTAAATTAAACGAAGCTGAAAAGCAATTACTAAACGGATTCCTGTGTAACTTGTCAAAGTAGTTGATGTGATGGGATTGCATTTTGATAACTGTTTTGCTTTGGTCGCAAGTAAGTTGGCGAATAAGGATTTATACAAAGTGTGTTATACTTTATCACATTAAATTAAATACGTTAATATACTGGTTAATGTATGTCGATTAACACCAAGAAAAAATAAAAATACGCGTAAAAAAAAAAATGTTTTTTTAACAAAATAAATACAGTAAAAATGTGCGAGAAGTAGAATATCTTTTAAAGTTAGTCAGTACAAACAACGGAAATTACAAAACATTCGATACTTCTATACTTTATCTCTGCTTTATTTATTATACATGATGTTGTAAATTCTTCTTCTTCCGAGCCTTTTCCCAATCATGTTGGGGTCGGCTTCCAGTCTAACCGGATTCAGCTGAGTACCAGTGCTTTACAAGAAGCGACTGCCTATCTGACCTCCTCAACCCAGTTACCCGGGCAACCCGATACCCCTTGGTTAGACTGGTGTCAGACTTACTGGCTTCTGACTACCCGTAACGACTGCCAAGGATGTTCAATGACAGCCGGGACCTACAGTTTAACTTGCCATCCGAAACACAGCCAATGGTGTCTAAGATATACTTAGAAAGTACATATAAACTTAGAAAAGTTGCATTGGTACTTGCCTGACCTGGGATCGAACCCGCGCCCTCATACTTGAGAGGTTGGTCCTTTACCCACTAGGCCACCACGACTACGATGTTGTAAATTATGAAAAGGAAAAATGATTCCTGTAGCTAAACCACGGTATATCAGGTTATTTTTTTACAGTTCGCTATACAATATCATAAATAAAGTATATGTGATAGGATTTAATGTGATTAGGTACGACGCACCCGATATGTACGTGGAATAATTTCGATAGTTACATAAGAAATGATTGGTTTAAAGTTTCAGTTAGGTTCTTAGACGTCAAATTTTTTTCAGCAATATACAGACCTACAGCCGAAAATGGAGATTAGTTCTAATATATAAAAAAAAACCGGCCAAGTGCGAGTCGGACTGGCGCACGAAGGGTTCCGTACCAGTATTTATAAAACGGACAAAAAAAATCACGTTTGTTATGGGAGCCCCAAAAAATTTATTTAATTCTAGTTTTCAGTATTTGTTGTTATAGCGGCAACAGAAATACATCATCGGTGAAAATTTCAACTCTCAAACTATCACGGTTCATGGGATACAGCCTGGTGACAGACGGACGGATGGACGGACGGACGGACAGAGGAGCGAAAACAATAGGGTCCCGTTTTACCCTTTGGGTACGGAACCCTAAAAACGGATATAAGTAAGTAGCATGATTATCAAAGTAAGAGTAAAGTTCGTGGCCATGAGAGTCTTACGTATGAACTTCCAAGCTATAATTTTAAAATATACGATCATATTTCACAAAAATGCGTAGGAAACTTCCAGTAGTCTATTTATAGCTAGTCTATTCAGTACTGAAACTATAAAAGTGCAGGTTTTATTAAAACCTTCCAAGAAAATTATATCTCTAAAAAAAGTTTTCCTCGTATATTTTATAAAAATAGTCTTTGAATTTTACAATTTCGTTACCGGTTTTCTAGGAAGAAAATTAATATGCAAATCTATGGTATCCGAATTCTTTATAAAATATTTGATTACCTAGGTACTTACGTCCATCAGCACCTTCTCTTTTTAAAAAGTAAGGTACAGTTACACCATTTATCCATAATGAGAATCAAACTATGACCAACCGTATACTGGCCGCCCATAGGTGAAATCTGCGGTTTGACAACTGAAAATGACTTAGCTCACCTTAACACTTCTTACTATAGACAATTTATTTGTTACACTTTTGCCGAACATTGGCGATTACAACGTTTTTAATTATTACCAGCGGTCCGCTTCCCGAGGTAAATGGATGGTGAAAAAAGCTCAAGAAAACCTATGTCCTTTTCCTGGATTGGAACCATCTCGCCTCTAATTTTCAGCTTAAACGGTTCAGCCATTCTTGAGTTATAAGTAGAGTAAGTAACCCAAATTTCTTTTATAGGTACATATACATAGGTAACGACGTGAACACAAACGGTGTGACGCTTACTAATGACGACATGCTTTTATCTCCGCCCCATGCTTCACTCTGCTGATTTGATTTGCATGTGTGCGTTTCGCGTATACAGGTATGGGTATGTTAACTTTGAACTGTCTCCGTGTGAGTTTGATGGGCGTTTTGGGGGCTGTCTGTTATTTATTGACGTTTGAATCATGCTGATTATCAGCTTTATTTGAATTTGTTTTTTTACGTGTCTTCTTCCTTATTTGCTTGTGCAATCAAAACACACAAACCCACACCACACACACATACTTTAATTCCAAAACCACTTACACTTCGCAACACAAAGAAAGTCAAAAATAAACAAAAAACACATCGTAAATCACCCACCTATTGGCTAAAAGAATGACCTACTTCCTGAAAATAAAACAACTGGTCACTTGTGAACGCGATACCATACAACAACTATTACATGGTTAATATGACCACCTGGTTCCCGCCAAAATAGAAAACAAAATGCCAGTTTCGCAACAATAAGGATTGTTCGTACAATCATCTTTTTCTCAAACGTTTTATAAGCCCGGCTTGTCACCTCATTCAAAATTCATTAGACTCGCTTCCGTCCTACTGAACACTTGGTAAGTTTACTTTGAATATCCTTTTATTATTTAAAAAAGGCTCCAATATTAAAAATATTTCTGTACCATTATTTGTGTCTTTTAACAGACTTCATTATACTTTGGAAAGCAAAACCATACACAAATAAATAAACAGTGTTCTCCTATTAAAAAAAAAACAGTGAGTGCCACAGAGTTATCTGATACCATTTAGATTATTTGCTCAAATAACTTAATAGATGGATGTCAAAACAATTGTAATGATCAAAACTATTCGGCTCTAAAACAATAAATAGTTGCCTTTCTACCATTAAAATCTAAGGGTACTAGACTAGAAGTTTTCTCATACATTTCTTAGAAGTAACTTCCCAAGTATACAAACGGTTTCACTCGAGTACTTCTTCACATACCATTATCGGTTATCTCTTCAATTCTGAAATCGCATCGTAATTCCGAAGTGTACACATTTCTTTCTCCGTCTACACAATTTGCTACAGCTCATTCCTCCCGATTTTATGTTTATTTCCTTCTCATATTTGTTCTGTTAAAATAACTTGTATTTCCTTCGGTAGAAAGGAAGTTTTTGAAAGTCGGTTTTTCCTGAAGCATTGGCGCCAGGAAAGAATAAATAAAGTAGCGAATCAGTGATAAATGTATGTCATTTGTAAATCTTTAGTTGTTGCTAGGGGTTGTAAAAAATGCGACCATTGATGGACCAGTAAAAATGACAGGCCATTAATAAAATGGGCGCTAGTTAACCTTACAACTTTGAACAAAATGACTATTGGAGATGTCATAATAATCTCCGTTGTTTAACCGACAAAAAAGAGACGAGCCTGTCGTATTGTGAGCCTGCCGTGGGACGCCGGCCCTGCCGTGGGACGCCGGCTTAGAATTGCGCTCCCCCCAAATCATCCCGTGGGTGTCGTAAGAGGCGACTAAGGGAAAACCGGAGGTCGGGCAGCAGCGCCCTCCGCGAACTGTACACGCTCACTGCGATCGCCAACCCGCCTGCCAAGCGTGGCGATTAAAGGCAAATACCCCCTAAATGATATTCACAGAAACCAGGCCCCCAGTCCCCGGCAGCTCCGCTATCCCTGGCGCGGGTAGCGGTCAAGGTAACGGCGGAGCAGGGGGTGCTAAGAATCTCCGGAAGAGATCCGGCTACCCACCCCCACGACGACTGGCCCTGGTAACACACAACATACGCACATTGAGGACTGACGAAAGGATCTGCGAGCTGGAAGAGGAGTTGAGCAAGCTACATTGGGACATCATAGGGTTATGCGAAGTCCGTAGAGAGGGAGAGGACACCGTAACCCTGAAGTCTGGTAACTTGCTCTACTACCGGGAGGGCGACCAAAAGTCCCAAGGTGGTGTCGGGTTTCTCGTTCACAAGTCCCTCGTAAACAACATAATAACCATCGACAGTGTGTCGAACAGGGTGATATACCTAATACTCAGAATATCTGAAAGATATTCGCTGAAGGTCATTCAGGTATATGCACCGACCTCGTCACACTCCGATGATGAGGTGGAGACTATGTATGAGGACGTAAGTAGGGCCATGCATAGTTCCAAAACCCACTTCACTGTTGTTATGGGGGACTTTAACGCTAGGTTGGGCAAGAAAAGCGGTGATGAGTTGAGAGTGAGGCAAATTTGGGTATGGGCAACGGAACCCTAGGGGACAGAGGCTGGCCGACTTTCTGGAGAAAGAGGAACTCTTTATGATGAACTCTTTCTTCCAGAAGCCGCCTCACAGGAAATGGACCTGGTTAAGTCCCGATGGTTTCACGAGAAACGAGATAGACTTCTTCATGACCGACAAGAAACGGATATTCAGTGATGTCTCTGTGATCAACAGGGTTAAAACCGGTAGCGATCACCGAATCGTAAGAGCCTCACTGAATATCAATGTTAAACTTGAAAGGTCCAGTCTGATGAAGTCTACGCTCCGACCTACTCGGTCCCATATTCAAAACCCGGAAAGCTTTCAACTCGAGCTCTCTAATCGCTTTGCTTGCCTCGAGAACTTAGTGTCAGTGGACGAGATCAACGACGGGCTAGTGGAAACTGTCCGCACGGTAGGGTCTAAGTTTTTTAGACCCTGCCGTAAAGATAGACCTCATAAACTGACCGACCAAACCTTAAACCTCATGGCTGAACGACGCTTGCTACAGTTGCAGTCTTCCCACGACGCGAAGTCATACAGGCAGCTCAATAGACGCATATCCAAGTCCTTGCGACACGATCTGCGTCTCTTTAATACGAACCGTGTTAAAGAGACCATACAGCGAAACCAAGGCTCCAAAGTGTTCGCAAAGGACAAGTCTATTGGGCAAAGCCAGATGACTAAGCTGAAACGGGAGGATGGCAGCATAGCGTCGACCAAGGCAGAGGTTTTAGGCGAGATCGAGAGGTTCTATGGACAGTTATACACTTCGGTTGCAAAGCCCGTTGACAGCTTGGCAGGAGATCCAAGAGCCAAGCTGTCCCGACATTATACCGAAGATATCCCGGACATCAGTCTGTACGAGATTAGGATGGCCCTGAAAGCAGCTTAAGAACAACAAGGCGCCGGGTGAGGACGGAATCACCTCAGAGCTTCTGAGAGCGGGTGGAACACCGGTACTTAAAGTCCTCCAGAAGCTCTTTAACTCCGTCCTGTCCGAGGGCAAAACGCCTGAAGCATGGAGCAGGGGTGGGGTGGTGTTGTTCTTCAAAAAAGGTGACAACTGCCTATTGAAG
This sequence comes from Helicoverpa zea, assembly GCF_022581195.2. Classification (NCBI taxonomy): domain Eukaryota; kingdom Metazoa; phylum Arthropoda; class Insecta; order Lepidoptera; family Noctuidae; genus Helicoverpa; species Helicoverpa zea. The sequence goes on along the minus strand of NC_061464.1, from coordinate 5,314,258 downwards.
AACTACAGACCCATCACACTTCTAAGCCATGTTTATAAGCTGTTTTCAAGGGTTATCACGAACCGTCTCGAACACAGGCTTGATGACTTCCAGCCTCCCGAACAAGCCGGTTTCCGAAGAGGCTTTAGTACCATAGACCACATCCTTACGCTGCGGCAAGTTATACAGAAGACCGAGGAGTATAACTTGCCATTATGCTTAGCGTTTGTGGATTATGAGAAAGCCTTCGATTCGGTGGAAACATGGGCGGTACTTGAGTCACTCTAGCGATGCCATATTGACTATCGGTACATCGAGGTGTTGAAGTGTTTGTATAATAACGCCACCATGTCGGTCCGAGTACAGGAGCATAGCACGAAGCCGATTCCATTGAGAAGAGGCGTAAGACAGGGGGACGTTATCTCCCCGAAACTGTTTACCGCCGCAATGGAAGACGCCTTCAAGCTCCTGGAATGGCAAGGACTTGGCATCAACATCAACGGCGAATACATCACTCACCTTCGGTTTGCCGACGACATCGTAGTCATGGCAAAGTCGATGGAGGAACTCAGTATGATGCTCGAGGGCCTCGACCGAGTTTCACAACGGGTGGGCCTGAAAATGAACATGGACAAGACGAAAATTATGTCAAATGTCCATGTTCAGCCCACCCCAGTCTCTGTTGGAAGCTCGGTACTCGAAGTTGTTGACTCATATATCTACCTAGGACAAGTAGTCCAATTAGGTAGGTCCAACTTCGAGAAAGAGGTCAACCGCCGAATCCAACTCGGCTGGGCAGCGTTCGGGAAACTACGCAATGTCTTTTCGTCCGACCTCAGTGCCTCAAGACGAAAGTCTTCAACCAATGTGTGTTACCAGTGATGACTTACGGCACCGAAACGTGGTCTCTCACTATCGGCCTCATCTCAAAGCTCAAAGTCGCTCAACGAGCTATGGAGAGGGCTATGCTCGGAGTTTCTCTACGTGATCGAATCCGAAACGAGGAGATCCGTAGACGAACCAAAGTCACCGATATAGCCCACCGGATTAGCAAGTTGAAGTGGCAATGGGCAGGCCATATTGCTCGCAGAGCAGATGGCAGATGGGGCCGAAAAGTGCTGGAGTGGAGACCACGGACTAGCAAGCGCAGCGTAGGACGTCCACCAACGAGGTGGACAGACGACCTTATAAAGGTCACCGGAAGACGCTGGATGCAGGTCGCTTCCAACAGGTCTGGATCTGTGGAGATCAAAGGGGGAGGCCTATGTTCAGCAGTGGACGTCCTATGGCTGAGATGATGATGATGATGATGATGTCGTATTGTTATTACGTCATCTCCAGTATCTTTCATTCCTCTGTGGTGCTGAGTTAGTGCTGAGGCTGAAGTAGGTAGAAAATCTATTAAGCTTAACTATGACTATACATAATTACTTAAAGGTATATCTTTTATTTCCAGAACAATGCATCTATTCAAAATAATATCTTGTCTGTTACCATTCGTCATGGAGATGAATGCGCAGCGGTCAGCGGGCACATTAGTTGATTTCACAGATCCTAAAGTAAGTGAGATATTTTCAGTTACCTCTACTATGCATACGTCAACTGTAGGTACTTCAAATAAAAACTTTAGAATACCTAAATGAGAGGTGAGGTAAGATACCTTGACTAACCTGCATCTGAAATAAAATCTTGGATTTCCAAAACAAAAGTCGTAACAGTTTTTTTTTCAAATTCTTGCCATAACTGCTTATTACTAATTTAAAGGTTCTTTTGGAGCTCTTCATCACTTCATTAATTTTGCTGAAAACTAGATGAACAAGGTCCCCAGAAAAATAAACCTACTAGCGATTATTGAGATAGATTGGCGGTTAATCTAACATCTTCTTATTTTATGTTTCAGGTGCAAGGGCACCTGGACGCTCTGGTCCGGATGGCACAATCCTGCGTCATCAAAGTACGAGCTACTCCCAAGGACGTGAGGGCGTACTTCACGAACTCCTCACCAGTGTCCAGGTCTGGCCAATGCTTTGCAGCCTGCATGCTGGAGCAGAGTGATGTTATTAACCATGGCAAGGTAAATAAGAATAACTTATGTGTACCAATTGAGCAAACCTAATGTAGGATGTCCTTACACGGTAAACCGACGATTTGAAAAGGTGTTGAGCAGTGTATGCATGCGGGTTGCCTAAGACCGGGATGGTTGGCGTTGGGAGAGGCCTACGTTCAGCAGTGGGTAGCAATTGGCTGTTATGATGACGATGACTGCCATTCGCTCATTATATTATGTATTCACACCTATGTAACATGTTATCCAATGTAAATCAGCTAAACAGATGAGCTAAAACAGTAGTTATCTATGATACTGTTAAAACGTCTGCCTTATAAAAGATCCAGACAAAAGAATATCATACATTTACAATATTGGATACGCTCACGTAAATCTTCAGTTTGACATTCATTGGATTATGTCAGACGCGCCTATCGGTGGGCTTTGTGTCAGATATAGTTCTCTAGTAAGAATAGTAGACGTTTTCAAATAAAAGAGCTGATCAGATCTGTCTGAGTAAAATTAAATTATTCAGTGAAATAGTGAGTTAAAGGTATTTGTAAAATAGAATCTGAATCTGAGCAAAATAATTTTATAACGTAAGTAATTACTTACATAAATATGAGTGTGAAATAAGTACCATAAGGCCTGAAACACAATTAAAGTACCTGAACACAAAAAGATCCCATAGCCTAGACATCAGAGAATTGCAAGTCTCTGAACACAGCCTTTGCATTCGAGATTCTAGTGTTCTGGTATTTTGTAATTATTGATTCCGAATATTGCATTTTATCTACTCTAACAAAGTCTTCAATCTTCCCCAGGTGAACAGAGAACTCCTAGTCCATCTAGCAAGCTTGGTAAACGGCAAGAACTCCCGCGTGGTCCGCAAGCTTAACACTGTCTCCCGGCTCTGCCTAGACAGCATCGAGGGAATGTCAGATAGATGCCAACTAGCGTCCACATACAACGACTGCTTGAACGAAAATATGATTGAATTCGCCTTCCCTCTGGATATAGCCGAAGAAGCTGTGAGGAAGATGCCTTTCCATTTAATACAACCCAAGTGAGTAAATTAAGTATAATTAAGTAAGTAAAACTACTTTTACGATTATATTATATTAATCCCGACGTTTCGGATCCTTTACAGCATCCATGGTCACGGGTAGACTACATTTCTACTATTCGTAGAAGGTTATGTTAATATAACCGCGATAAAATCCGTAAAAGTAGTTTTAAATGTCTTATATTCACGTAAGAGTCAGAAATCAATATAATTAAAAAAGTTACTGTAGACAAGATTACATGTAGATATTAATTTCACAAAAGGTCGCGCAGCGTCAATTTTGAAAACATATAAAATAAGCAAGAGTAACTTAAATATTATGACGTTGATATGTCATGATAAAAGTAGCGGTTTTATAAGATCATAGCTCACTTGAACGACTTTGCTCCCGCCCGGGAATAATTACATTTTTCAAATATGGCCTTTAAGTATTGCTCTTTTATTACTCTTGAGGTATGATGACCTTTATTTTTTACATTATGAAGATTTTTTATGGTATACGATTTGAAAATTGTTCTTATAAATACTTTACATAAAATATCCGGGTCAGACTACCGGGTATCTTAGAAGTAAATATTTGAGCACCACGACACCTTCACGACACAAACCTTTTTTCAAAATTAATTGTAACACACATCCAAAAAATGTATTGTGATGATTATATACTGTTTAATACAAAAAAAAATGCAATATTCTGTTTTATGTTTTGTATATTAATGCTCATGAGTCTGTGCTTTGTTTTCCTAGTATATAAAACGTGTGTAGAGTTTCCATAATTTACCGTCACCTATAATTTCATCTTACATTTAAGTCTGCGAATCTGGCAATTGAAGGAGTTTTGTAAAATCCTATATTTCTGTGAGTCAATGAATAATTAACTTCAAGTTCTAAAATTAAAAGAAAAATATGTTTTCCCCTGAAAATGAACCACGAAGATGAATTCTTCTTGTTTTATTTTCAGATTACCTCGTATGAGAAAGACACCCATCTAAAACAATTGCCAGGTGAGCAGATCAGTACTAAAAACCTTTTTTTTATCTTTTCTTCCAAAACTTATTTTAAGGTCTTTCTCCAGACAATTGGTATACCTAAAGCCAAAAAATACGCCACATAACATAATAGTATAGTTTCAAGTGTCTTTAATTAACTACAAGTAAGTTAAATTGGACTAGAATATTGTCTGTCCCCAAAAATTATTGATGAAAAGTTCAATCAGAAATCCATGTTTCAATGGAAAGAGTGATAGGAGGCAGCCTATCGCAGACACTATTTATAAAATATAATGTTATCACTATACAGGAGGATCCTGCTTCCCTTGCATCTTAATGCAAGCCTCAAACGATTCCTTCTGGCAAAGGTATGATGATGGCTCTCCTAAAGACCCGAACATTCTAGAAAATGCTCAAATTAATACGTAGATATTCCTAGTGCATTAATGCATTTATCATAGGAAACAGAATTAAATTTTAGTTTGATAGGCGAAGTAACGATTAATGAACTAAAAATAGTCATATGTCGTGCAATTAGTCATATAAAATACTAAAATAAAATACTACTAAAAACCGCAAAATATATAAAACCCCACAACGATTATTGTCAATCTCATTTACTATAAAATCAACGATATAATTAGAACTGTTCTTTGAGACTCTCATTCGAATCTGTAGAAAGAAATTAGTAACACAATATACCTTCGTAATTTCTGTATTTATATTCAATTAGTATGCAGCTCAAAAACATATTCGTAACTTTCCTTGATTCTAATTGTCTAAAACAAATGAAATTTTAAATCATAAGAGCTCTGTAAACAAAACCCTTCACGAACCCAATCGTTAAGAAATATGTATATACGAGGGTTTTCAAACTTGGTAACACAATACCGTATTACGAACATTTTAAAGCCTGCACCAAGAATCCTTGTTTGCAAGATTTTCAAGTTTAACCGTCGCCACCAGAGATTGTGAGAATTTCACAAATTGGTTTAAACAACTTTTGGAAAAGTTCAACCGTCAAGACAAGTTGATTAAGTCTCCCAATCAATATGTAGATGGATTTCAGAATATTTTATCTACCTGACTTAGTTAGGGTCTGTAAAAGAATTATGGAAATGTGAGACTAGGATTTTAGTCAACAAATATAATTTATGACATTGCCTTTTTTGTCAAGGTTAGATAGACATTACTAACAACCGTTTCCATATTCATCTTCTTTCTATGTGTGGTGTTGGTTACTAGAGATAGACTTTTGACATATGCCAATCAAATTCCTATGTCTAGTAAGCAAAACAACAGATAGATTGAATATAGGGATGGGCCTTAAGAGTTCAGTGTGAAAATGAGACGGAACTATGAATTTTCTTACTTATTTCGGAATTACAGCCTATTGTGTCTTTGCTCATGTCTTTCGCTTATTTTACACCCGATTATAAAATTAGTATAAGTTACAATTAAGCACAATTTTCTTTTTATTTATAAATTTTTGTTTGTTTTGTTTCAGCTTACCCCAAGAAATCCGGTCGATCCCCTACTGAAGAAGATTATCTCTAGTTATAGGATAGATCAAGAAAACTTAGTTTCAATGTTATATTTTTATTTTTATATGGATGTATTAAACGCTTAAAATTATAATTATGTTTTGGAATTTTATTTAATATTAATCGTTTGATGAAGTCAACGCAGGCTTTTAAACAAATTCTAACCGGTCAGATTCGAAAAGGATTGAAAGACTAAAGATACTTACTGAAGTGAACGACACACCTATTTCTACTATGTCCCTATGTCTCTATGTCTCCTATGTCTTCTGACCCAATATTCCAAAAAATAAACCTGGCAACAATATTGTGAACTGAGTCCCACCATCTTAAGGATATAGACTTATGTTCTCGTTAGAATTTAGAATTATGATTTCAAGTGCCTTTTATTGGGTGCAATAGTAGTATGGGCTGTAAGATTAATAGCCTGTATTGAGGATAGCCAACAAATCGATATAAAGTGGTACTCATTTTTATTTATATAATAGGAGCAATAAATAATCTTTAATGTGGTATGAGAGTGCCATTCTGTTTGACTATCAAGTATTTTCCCATTTCTACAAATGTATCATTAGGGAGATGGCTACTTCCTGTAGCCGGATAAAATATAGCATATGTCCTTTATTAGAACTAGTCTGTCTATGTATCAAATGCTATTCAAATCAGGTCAGTAGTTTTGGCGCAAAAGCCGAATAGACATACAGATTGACAGAGTTGCTCTATTGTAAAATGTTATATGAGAAATTATCCTTACCTTATATTATTCATATACTAGCTTCCGCCAGCGGCTTCGCCCGCGTGGTGTGTTGATAAAAAGTAGCCTATGTGTTAATCCAGGGTATCACCTATCTACATACCAAATTTCAATCAAATCGGTCCAGCCGTTTTTGCGTGATTGAATAACAGACATACATCCATACATTCTCACAAACTTTCACATTTATAATATAAAGTAGGATTATGTGGTTTCTTTCTAATTTTTATCAAACCAAAATATAAATGATATCCCATAGAAACACGTTTTTCGAAATGCGTACGGTATCCTCATACGGAGATTAAATAATCCACGGCTGATTGGGACGCCCCCAGTATCTCCGTGACAGGCCTGCTAATCCGTCCCCAAAGAGGGCAGATAACACTGTTTGTCGGGGACTTGGGGGACAAACGAGGCCAAATATAATAATAATGGCCCCAAATGAGCCAGCTGGCTATTTGCGATGTCTGTTGTTTCGCTAGGCTTATATAAGTTCGGTGATAATTATTTTCTACTCTTCTGTTTTGTGTAGTAAGAACATAATTATAGTGTTGTTTGGGGGAATTTTATCCCCAATGAACAATGAAATGAAAGAACAAAGACTTTTGGAAAATGAACAGCTAGTCTTATTTTCCTGGAAAAGACAGATGTGTACTCTCTACGGTATACAAACATCTTTTCAGTTGAATTCGATAACGTGCAATTAGTGGAAAAGGAATTAAAGGAATTTTGTGTTATATAACTCCATTGAACTTTGACCCTTTTTCTGGTTACTCTCATTCCCCGACACAAACATCAAATTTTGTGCATTCAGTAATTCCTGTTACAGTTCTAAGTGAAATACATTCAGCCTTTGATAAATTGTATTATATAATTTAGAGTAGCCGCACACTGCGAACTTTTAGTCGCCCGATAGTTTGTTCGGGCTTATAAATCAGTAAGGAAACGAATGGTAGTACGCACGTTACAACAATCAGGGATTTAGGCATCATTAAATCAATCGAAAACTTTGACTGGATTGAGGATTTTCCTTAAATTATAATAATTTTGGAGCCATCGGCCGACTGTTTAGTCTGCTAAGTGTGAGTACTCTTAGAGCGCGCACACACTACAAACTTTTGGTCGGACGGCTGTCGAAGCGGGCGGTGATTTTTTTTTATCGTGAATTCAATTAAAGTTTTTAGTCGGTCTGATACCGGACAAATACGTGATCGTTGTTATATATGTACCTCCATTCATCTTCGTACTGATTTATGAGCCCGAACAAACTATCGGGCGAGTAAAAGTTTGCAGTGTGTTACTCTAAAGCTAACATTGCTAGCTTGTACATATATTTGAGTCATGTCCGCCGCGTGGGACGCACCCACGCTTGCATTTGCACTAGCCATTTTGAATGACAAATCAAATACATAGAGAACCACGAAGCGAACCAAACCTATAAATAGAAAGTCCCCTGAATACATGTAGGTTGTTTTCGTGAAAAATAAAAATGTAAATACACTTTTATGCATGTTTGGTTTCCTTTTGCAAATAGCAAGTTAAAGGGCGCTACGTTATTGAGTACCTAATGTACGAAGGTACTTACGAAACTTATTATATAAATCTCTTTTATAAAAACTAGGTACTGAAATAAGGCAGAAAAGTCTGATTGTGTAATTTGAACTTAAAGGCCACGTGGAACAACACTTTCAGCAAAGTCTAGTCCAAAATAGCGTGCCAAAAATATAAACATTTGTTACACTCAGACCCTAAAAATACCATCTAGTTATTAAAATTTAAATTAGCCACCAAACTTTTGAGAACCCTTACACAACACTTTTCGAGTTGAGCAAATGAAACTTCACCAAAAGAGTTTCGTAAGTCGTAGCAAACTTTTTACAACTCAAATACAGTACAAATGCAACCTACCAGCACTTTTCAACTCAACGGGTCGACGACACGAAAACAAAAGAGAGAAAACAAGAACAAGTAAAAAAACAAAAGAGAGAAAAATAAGATAAATTAAACACAGACTTTACATAAATAGTTAGTTAATTAACGGGTGGTTTGATAAAAAATCTAATTAATACGTAGTTTTTAATTTTTTAATTTCAATGTAAAGCAAAAACTACATGCAATTTGGATTTTTGTACGCTTTTGAATGAGTACTTGGATAATTTTAAAATAATATTATAATTTTATTAATTACCAGAGCAATGAAAGTATATCATATAAAATAAGAAGGAATTTCAATTTTATTCTTTTTTAGCTTTAAAATAAGAAAACTTTTTAATATTCTGTAATAACATTTTTACAGCTGTAAAGTTTTACATAAAAACCCGATACATAAGCTTTTTCAGTCCTAAGAATAATCAAATAACTGTGAAAATACAATAAAAGCTTTATTTCAATAACTTCAAGGAACTTCGGACGTCAGACAAAGAATTTTTGTGAACAAAAAGGGAAAAAAGGGGTCATGACTGTATGTAAAAGTTTGCCTTTATCAGTTTAATAGATACGACAGTAATTGTATTTTATGTTTTAAAAGAATAATCTGGTCTAGTTCTTTTACTACTATGTACTATCTTCTTCTGGTACCCAGATAGAGGTAAAGAGTAACCTAATGTCTATTTCTTGATCTTAACCTGCCTTCCCAACAATATTCAGTCAAATCGTTAAAGCCATTCTTTATAAATTGTGAAATTAACACGACCTTCACTGGTTTAATATAGTTAAAGAGACCTTATACGGTATGAAAGTTGCAAAAGGCCCCAATAGTACCTTATGTATAAAAATACAGGTTCCTATTAAAATTGTGTTTCCTACAATACGAAGCGCCTTCGATATAAAGTAGATGCACAACCTATTGCATCACAAAAGCGCAATTTTAAACACTTTTATACTGACGTCGATCCAATTTCGCATCCTTACAATATTCTCTCCTAACGTAAATGTCTCGGTATGGAAAATATAATAACACGTCGTGTTTGAAATGGTGTCAGTTTGCGAAGCCAAACAATGTAATGTAAGCGTAGCTTTCAATTGTTTTTGTCATTTGTACGCTGTGGTTAAGGCCATCAAAATATTCGTTGTTTTATTTCATCGGTTATTTTGCAAGGTCATGCTGCGAAATTGCTGAATCGTTTGCAGAAATACGTAACAGTTCACCTGGTTTCTTTGTTGTCCATATTGCTGTATCGTTAAGCTACGATTAGAGCTTGAAATTGCTATAAAGATCATGGAATCTAATTTAGATAAGAAAAATCTACTCTCAACCAGCCAGAGCATAGTTTAAAACATATATTTTACCTCTTTACTGAGATTCTTTACATTTTTTCCCGAAGCAGTTCTCAAATTTACCACTCAACACTCCCCCTTTTCTGTGATGTTACAGCCTCTGGGGAAATTTCTGCTACACGTAATGAAAACCAATATACTATACACTGTATTTACCAAAAGGAAAAAAATATATAAAAATAGTTTCTCCCCAAAATTTATATTACTTTCCAAAATTGATACACGTAATATGATTAGTTTTAAGCCTATATGAGAAAAAATCCCGAAAATAGCGAGAGCCTAAAAGCTTTTAACTTAACCTACTTATAATATTAAAAGAACAAGAAACATCTAAAAGGTTTATGAAAGAATTTTCGATGAAAAATATTTTCGGTAAGAATAGGAATGATGATTAAACATTGTGTTATATTTAGAACTTGTTTGATCAGATGGTTGAGAACTGATCTTACGTAGGTCATGTGGACTTATGAAACATAAATATATATTGTTTGTACTTATGTGTTCCTAAGCAATGAATGTGACTAAAGAACAACTGTAAGTTAATGTTTGTATATTCATATTTATCTGTGCGATATCGCAGTCTAAAAAATACCAACCGATCTTGAATATTTTATATATTTCGCCAAAAGTTTTCTTTCATATTAAAAGTCACAAATTGTGACAAGACAAAAATAGCATTCGTACTGAGGGATTCAAATATCCCCGAAGGTTCTGACGTATATTGTTTACTAGGAACCATGCTCTTGTTATGTTGGTACTAACACTCCCACACGAAAACCCAAAGTAAATAATTGTGTGCAGGGAGAACTTTGTCACAACCTTCGTGGGTAGGCGGACCCTATTTGTAATTTACGACCGAATAATGATAAGGACCTATCTATACTAAATTTAAAAAAGAAAATTGAACCTTCATTTTGGAAGTCGGTTTATGCTTGCCGATTCCCGCGGTTTTAGTAGAACCTCGGAAATGACTGTAGGTATGCGCCCATCAAAAAGGCATTATATGTACAGGTCATAAAACGTTTTCTGAAATCTTATTGAGTAGCACAGGAAAGTAAAAGAACAATGGCCTAGCATTTCTATCAATATTAAAGGATAAAACGAAAAGTAAATATGATAAAATCTTTTACAAAAACGATCATCAATCCTCAAGGATCCTATTAGTTTCTGGTCAAAGTAAATATCTATAAAAAGGCTATAAGAAAGAAAGTCAAACAAAGAGTTATTGAACGAGCCGAGTAAATATGACCAATAGATGAAACTAAACAAAAAATAAATCCTTTAGCTGTATGGAATTATGTTTGAACTAGCAACGTAGGCGATTCATTTCTTTTGCCCATTTTTTGCCTGCGATTTTGCTCAAAAATATATTTTGTTACCTAAACAAGTTATACTTGAAAAAAATCCTTTATAAAGCAAACGAAATATTTTATAATTGTACACTGTGTCTTCAAAAGAAAATATTTTTTCACGTATTCAAAAATTTTATTACAAAATGCTAGTCTTTGTGTTCACATTCGCTCTTAAAAGTAACCAAACCTTTGTCTAGGAAAACGTCTAGATCTGAAAATGAATGACGAATGTTTTATTTAATTTCGATATGTACCTAAAGGACATTGTTCCGGCTCCATACATGTTCTGCCTAAGAACCGTTTGAATGGAAAGTGACTTCTATAAACTCTTAAAATTATATGGAATCCTATGAAATAAGTTTTCACGAACGGACACTTCAGGAAACTAAAATAATTACGAAAAAAGTTAATATTTTGAGGTTATAAATAAAAAATAACCAAGCTTGCGTGAAATATCAGAGTAGTGTTATCAAACTACACTATACAAAATATCAACAATACTATGTACAGCTCTATATGTTCTCTTCTAGATCTAGGAAAAGACTACTCTACTAGATACTAGGAAAAGAGATAGTAAATAGTCAAGTTTAAGATAATTCTTTGACAATGATCATTTTATAAAGTTGCATTTTCTGTCTGTCCCTATGAATGCTTTAGATCTTTAAAACTACGCGATGGATTTGGGTGCGATTTTTTTTTATTTTTTTTTAATAGATAGAGTAGGTCAAGAGGAAGGTTAACACCAAGGTTTTATATTGCCACCGTGCGAAGACGGGGCGTGTGACTAGTTTTCATAAATGCTTAGAATTTTTATGAAAAACAACTACCTAAACGCTTTTGCTTTCAACGTTACGTTTCTTAATATATAGTGAATCCACTTTGGATTTGTGATAAAACGTATCCAAAATGGAAGAGTTCCATTCACCACAATTCATAAAATATCGATATTATTACGATAGAGAATTATTTATTTAAATGATTGATACTACTTTTATATTAGACAGTTACCTAGCTATCTACATGCCATAAGGCGGGAATCGAACCCGCGGTCTATTACCAAGAAGGTACAGACCATACTAAAAATGTCATTACCACACAAAATAATTTAACAGTTAAAGTAAGGTTTACCAATAACAATGAAAGAGGTTTTCGAGGATGTGCAATAAAAACAATATTTATATTCAATTAAAGGTTTTTAATCATCAATATTTCTCAATAATATATTATCTAAGAACTGAGCAGGGGGTTCAATTGAGTTTTGGTATCTCGCCCAGCTTAAATACCAGATAATAGTCATTATGTGGGCACAACAGCCCACTGTTCTACGCCCAAAGATACAATTGCAACAGTATGCCTGATGGTAGGAGCTTCTTACAAAGTACACAATTGCGTCCAACAGTGCATTGCATCTTATTATGCTCGACTGCTTGAGACCAACACGTCGTACATATAAGGTCATGAGCTTCAACCTGTAATAATAAATACAAAAAACATTAGTAAATATCAAGTAACTTGCAATTGTGGCAATTGATTTGAAAACCGAGAAATTGTGTGCTTATGAAAACATAAGTAGGAAACATTCTTATCAAATATCAAAATTAGAAAAACACTTTCGTAGACCACTTACCATACGGGGAACGGTCCATTGTTGTATGCAACGAAGTATATCTTCGTTTTCTAATACCAAAGAACCTCCAGCAGATCCACAATTTATACAATATACTATATTCTGCATCCATTGTTGTAATTATAATATAACTAAATTCGATCACAGACAGAGCAATATCCGAAAATGCTAGTAAAATCCAGTTCTTCACACAAAGCCGAGTCTACCAAGTACGCGTACAACTTTGGCTTGATTACGGACTCCGATATCTAATCCATATGATATACCATGAAACGCATAGAAAATCACAAAAGAAACGATAGTCGCAAAGCTATCAAACTGACTTCTAGCAAACTGACTGAAGTACACCAGTGTTGCCAATTACGAAAACTATAATCCTACTCGAGTGCCAAGCTAGAAATTCGCGATTTCGCTCAAAACCATCTTAAAACATTATACAAATACTAGTTTTTTTCTAGCTAGTCAGTTTAGGTATTTAAATGAATAAAGTGTTAGCAACTAATTTTAATAACCGACTTCGGAAAGGAGGTTCTCAATTCGATCCGTATTTACCGAAATCCCGAAAACTTCCGAAACTGGCAGCACTGGCCGACGGAACATTTTATAAGGCATCAATAATTGTGACCCTACTTTTTATTTGGAATTTTTTTATTTGAAGTGTCCGTGGAATACTATGTTTCAAACAATATAAAAATAAATAAAAATTATAGTATAATTTATATTCACATCGGTTCTTAGGCCAAAATTGAACAATGTCCTTTAAGTCCTTCCCTATAACTACAAAGACACTATGTAATTTTATACTATTATAAGACTAATTATCGCACTCGGAGCCACAAGATACAAGCTGCGCTTAGTTTGTGGCTCAACGACAATGTCAGAGCTATGTAAAGGTATGATTCCGATCGACGCTGCACGCAGCAGTGTTGCCGCAGCAGTGTTGCCGCAGCAGTGCTGCTCAGCAGTGCTGCCTGCCGCGCTGATTCCGAGCAACGCGGCAGTGTCGCTCTGTTCGTGGTGATGCGTTGTTGTGTATTCGTAAGTTTACTTAGAGTTGACAAGATGTCGATTGATGACCAACTTTTATTTATACTGTTGGAAGAGTAAGAAGACGACGATGATTTGTTGTTGCTTTCTGTCAATAGGAAAAGAAAAGCAACAGACTCGTTTTATAAAAGCAGACAACGGGAAGGATGTTACAAGACGCTGATTAAAAACCATTTAATAAGTGATGAAAAAAAATTTAGAGAGTACTGCCGTTGAAATAAAAAACAGTTCATTAATAAAAATATTAATAGAGCGTACTGACATTGCTTTACAACGATGCGATTTTCTTCGCAAAATAAAACAAACTGAGATAAGGTAGTATACTTAGATGAGACATGGCTGAACGCCAATCACATCGTAGGTAAGGCATTACTAATAAACGTCACGGATAGCTGCAGTTCGGACTCTGAGGTAACTGAGGAAACGCTTAACCTTGTATCCGATTCAGATTGATTAAATAAAATACAAATATACTGTGTTTTTTTTTACTCAAAGCATTTGTAAACTTCCAACAAATTATCGATATTTTGTTTATCGATGTGTCCCTTTTTTTCGATAACAGCTTGACGACGTAACTTTTGCAGCACGTACCACGTACATTTCCATTGAGTTTTTTTTTTCATTATTTCCGAACATTACGTAATAATTTCTTAATATTCATTTTTATAATTTAAAAATGTACACAGTTATGATTTTTTCGATTTTTTTATGGGCCTGTAAAGGATTTGTTGTGACAGGCCGTCACTACAATGTCTAACGAACTGTCAGACGCGTCACTACTGGTCTGTCGCGGCGGCAGGGCGATACTGACGCGCAGCAGTGCTGCGGCAACACTGCTGCGTGCAGCGTCGTTCGGAATCATACCTTTAGGTTACTTTTGTCAATAAACATTATTTTATTTTATTTTATTTTTTATTTTATGTGTTTTACTTTTTTCCCAGAAATTATTTGTCACTGCCAAAATCGCAAAAACTTTTATTACATCGCAACATCGTTAAGACATATAAATAAAAATATTGGACTCAAACATAAACATATGTATTAATTAACTATATAGAAAGATAAGCTTCCAAATGGGTTTTTATTTACACTCAGATACATTAAATGGGAAATCTCCAATCAATCATTTACTCGTGATCTATTATTATTTTTTGGGGAAGCGGAAGGACCTTTTAAGAAGGTTTTAGCAAGTAACAATACAGATTTCTCGTATTTTGGCAGATTTAAAAAACGACGTACTGGCTTTTAATCTAGGATATCATGTACTACTTACGTTTAATTTTATATATGTTACAGCCATAGTGCTTAAAAATATATTATTAAAAATCACTGGTCATTATGTACAATAAACAGATTGACCTGACAATGTGATACATTAATCACTTTATCTGGATATTATTCATAATAGCTGGTCAAAGTTAGCCAAAGTAATAAATATGGTATAACCAACTTACTACTGACTAATTCTTAAAAACGGTTTAAGTTATTGTCGACTTTTTTATGGTAAATCATAAAATGATTCCTCCCGCTGTGGGTTAGCAGCGTGAAGAGAATGTCAGACTGTTAGTGACTTAGAATCTCTCCGTGGAGCGCGTGGAACAACGCGCGCTGCAGAGGCTTGCCCGTGTCTTCTAAGAGACGGAAGGACGATGAGCCACCCGAAACTCACCGCACACAGACCCACGCCTACGATGGCCGGGAGAAGTCACTCGACACCCGGGGCACCCTGGTGCCTTCCACGTCCATGGCAGCAGCTGGGATGAAAGATGTTAACTTCTCTAGCGTCTGCATGAGACGAAGGCATCCCATTACCTCTCACCCCTGACCATGGCTTGAACCAGGGCCGGGCACGAGAGGTCGCCACTGCCTATTGCCTCGACGAGGACACGGCCCTTCCCAGGCAGAGCACACCTGGACTGTGTGGTTCACCGTGTCCTCCGGGCCGTCCGTATGGTAGGCCCGACCCACACCTCAGAGGGGACTTTTAGCTACTATTATGGCGTGACCTGCACTGGCGGGCTAACTGGCCCTTTTCGAATTATATTAAGGTCAGCTACCAGACACGTGGTTAACATGAAATAATAATGTTTACCTACTTGTTTTATTACATTATCCAAGTCTATGGAGATATTATATAAAATTGCTAGTTAATGTGATTAATTCTGTGTCAATTATCACTTTATCCAAATTGAGTAGATATTACAAATAATAGCTAGACAATATATATAATATACCGACTTATTACTTTGGCTGTAATATATACATAACATAAACATTAAGTTAAGTCGAGTACGGCCAATAATTATCATAAATATTATCAAATTAGCTCAATCCGATACAACGGGTACAGGCCATAACATACAAACTTAAATACTTACTTCACTTCCAAGGGAAATCTTCACAAGTTTCTAGAACATTTTCCTTTAAAAGGCTCGATTTGTTTGCTTACAAAATGCTGGGAAATTGCTCGTAAAGAACAACAATAACTGTTCTCTTAGATATCAACACTGCACTTAAGAGGCGTTCGTGAATGCGAGCAGAGAATAGCGAGTGCTACACGACATAAAGTTTAAAGAAATATGGTGTAACATCATTATCATATATTCATGTAGAAATTATAAAGAAACCTTAAGCAACCTTTAAAGAACTATTTTTAGTATGTGCATGTAGTTCATTTTCTAGCATAAAAAAAAAAAAACATTTTATGTAACATCATCATTAAGGTGCCCAATTTCTTTATATTGTCTCAGTATACTCAATATTTCGTATGTTTACGGCCGTTCCGAATAATCTATCTGATCTTTTGCTCACGACAGATAGTTTTGACATTAGTCTCATACAAGTTATGTCTAATTCCTACCTCTATATAGTTAGCAAAACAGCCGATAGATATCATATTGTCTTTTATTTACGTCTTATATACGTATATATAAGACGTAAATAAAAGACTAATAAAAGAAAAGTTTTTTATATTTCCCTGGAAAATGCTCAGTAAAATAAAAAATCGGTAAAAAAACTTTTAAGTTAAACGGTTTTATCTTATGTGCACTGAAAACTAGAAAAAAAAAAAAACTGTTACTTACCTTAAACCTACGTAGGTGGTCCCGGTCATATTAGACTAAAATAAAAACGTGGGGCCTATTACCTAACTATTGCTGTAACACTTTCTTCTAGAGGTATAATAGGTGTGGATTGCATCGACTTACTATAATCGTAACTGGAGATTTTGACAATCAATAATCAGCCGTAGCGGGTTCACCAGCGAACGCCGAGCTCACGATCTACCAAAGTATAAAGATATGCTTTCAGGTAGGATTTCAGAGGGCCCCACGTTTTTATTTTAGTCTAATATGAACGGGACCACTTACGTAGGTTTAAGGTAAGTAACAGTTTTTTTTTTTTTTCTAGTTTTCAGTGCACATAAGATAAAACCGTTTAACTTAAAAGTTTTTTTACCGATTTTTTATTTCCTAGTTTTTAGTATTTAATGAAAATACCGAATATTCCTCATTCTATATATGGGTCAGCAACGGTGAGGGAGTGCCAAACTCTTACTGACTAAAAAACCGTTGTGTTTCGTCGTAGGCCTTTTATATACCAAGACCACGGTAACTCTTTCGAACAATCCCCCAGCCCAGGCAGGCCTTGGCCTTGTTGGGCCCCGCTGGGGTTGCTGACAGTATTCTACTTGACTAGCCCTTTCATTTGATACCCATATTGAGGGGGTTGTGGAAAAAATATGTAATCCGCCATTTTGTACCGGCGGCCATCTTGGATTTACAATGTTATTGATATTACTATATTGTATTGTCATCGGAATTCAAGGTGTGTACCAAATTTCAGATCAATCTGACAACAGGAAGATACTTAAATTTGAATTACTAAATTTGACCCAAGAAAGAATAAAACAAACAGGGTGAGCTAAATAAAACCGTTTAATAATTATCTAATTGAGTGTCCCCTTGTAACACTACGCGGTTGATAAACACGAGTGGGAGAGAGCCACTCCGAACTGACTTGAGTAGCAAAGTTGAGCTTGTTTACTCCAAGATATACTGATATACTCGACAAGCTTGTCATTAACTTTATTTGCGGAGAAATATTAGGAGGAATAATATTTTGGTTTCTTATGTAGGTATATAATTGTAAACCACCTGCGTCTGTAGTACGAATGAGCTGATTGAATGTCAAGTTAAGTAAGTTTTTTAAGTAAAATATTTTAAGTGTATTTTGTACATCTTCATCAGTAATTAGTTTGATAAGAAAGTCATCTATCTATCACTGACTATGATGTATCGGTGAACAAAATCATCTTGATGAAATAGTCGCAATTACAAACCAATGTTGTAAGTAGTGACGTTTTGATCGACTTTATGAAGAAGAATAAATTAATATTCATGATAATAAGGAAATAGGAGAATAAAAAATAATACCAAAAATGCATCTAATAATATTAAAATCTTTATTTAGGACGACACTTTCCACATATAAGACCTCGATACATATAAATATATACCGCAAAAGGGCCCAATATGTCTACGACGGGGTTCACTTTAAAATATCCTAATATACATAACTGTATAAATCATCATAATTTTTCAACGAACATGAATAAAATATATAAAAATCCTGTTTAATTCAAACAATGGCAGAGAAGCGAAATATTTTATCACAAGCCTATTAATAATTAACTTTGAAGTGTATAAAATAAGGCGTATTTTACATAAAACCGCTAATAAATATTCGATATTATTAAAAACTGTGTGTTTAATATCTCTGGTATTTACAGCATTGTAGGAACGTAAAGTGACAGAAGGTACATTTAGGAGACATGAATTAATATCAACCATTATTTTGCTTCCGGCGTGCTAGTTGGTCTTTGATCAGTAACATAACAAATAAATAGATTAATGGCCTGTTTCACCGGTAACTGATAAAGCATCAGGAACTTATCTGACAGAAAACTTTTGGTTTCACAGACCAAAAGAAAAAAAAACCTTTATCTGGCAAATAACATTAAGTCTCAGATAACTAACTGATACTTTATGGGTAACCAGTGAAACCCGTCTTAATAAACTGCAAAACGAGAACCAATATCAAAACTGCAATAACCAACTAGCATGTCTGAAGTCACCTTAACTGTAAGCTATTTATCATATCTGATAAAATACTATGTTTTGAATCGATAAGCTTATAGGCTTGGAATCTAAACAAAAATCTGCATCAATTTCATAAGCTCATTAGCATCGAGTATCGGAAAATATTACATTCAAAGTCATGCAATGTACCTTATTTCGAATAAACATATTCCATCTATTTGGTACGCTTTGTATAATATCAACATTACCGCTCTTACATTTGCATATTTACCGGAGTCAGGTCTAGAACTTCACTGTTCAAGACATGTAACCTTGAATATCATTTACATAATATATTACAGGAGATTTTATCAAGCCTTGCGTACCAAGTATCAGGAAAAAAATTGCGTGATATAAGAAGTCTAGGTACAAAAATTGCAAATATCATCAGATTTGTACATACATTGGTAGGTTTGTTGCATGTGTTTTATTGAAAAAGCAGTAATAATTGTGAGTATAGTGCCTTAAATCAATTACCGGGTTTTGTTTCGCCAGGTCAAAGTATTCGCAAATCCTATCCAAGTTTCACAGAAGACCCAATATTGCTCCTTGAGGAACTCCAAACATTTAACCAGTCACTTGCGTCTGTGTGACTATTTCACATAAGATGGGCAGCCCCAGAGTAACTTACACTCCTGTCGTTCCTCATACTTTTCTTTGAACCACTTGATAATTTTCATATACTTCTTGGTATTAATGTTTTCGGCTCTTTTCCTGTGGCGCTTGGACCTGGGGATGGCTGCGTGGGAGAGGAAACCTCCGTCGAGGACCACCATCCGATATTGTTGGAGACACATTTCCAACATCTGTATGCAAAAGACTCATTTTAACTTTGAAGATGGTTTAGCTTACTTTAAGTATTGCCTCTACCCCATCATATTCCCATAATCGACGACCTCAATGGCGCAATGGTCATCATGCCGGACCGCCGAACCTGAGGTCCCGGGTTCGATTCCCGGTTCGGTCGACATTTGTGTGATGAGCATGCTTGTTGGCCGTGGTCTGGGTGTTATGATATGTATTTATAAATATGTATATATGTAGCTATATGTAGTTTATCAGTTGTGTTAGCACCCATAACACAAGTTAATAAATAACTTACCATGGGGCTAACCGACTGTGTGTGAAAAAGGTGTCCCGACATTATTTATTATTTATTTATAGTCACGTCGAAAATTTAGGCTGTCTTTTGATCAAGCATAAACAGCTTTGTTTTAATTCTAAATTCCAAAGAACGGCTATTGGAAGATAATTAATATTTACTTGCCAAATACTACCTACAATTAATGCTACCTTTACCAATATAGCCGTCTTCAAGATTATACATAGGTACACCTTTAACAGAACCCTCCCATAATTCCATTAAGACTTGTGAAGGTATGAGATTACCTGTGTCATCTTGTCCTGGCGCCCCTCCCAGGATAGGGCTTCGCTGTACCACGGCTCCTTGTTGGTTCCGAAGTAGAGGGGCTCCCATCTGTGGTACGGGTACTCCCGCTTGGCTATCAGCATAGGCTGTAAAAAATTCTTCATTTAGTGTTTTCTAGAATGGTTCTTATGGTTGGGAAACATTTCCTACCAGAAAAAAAATAATTTCCTTTTGAAAATCAATGCGGAGGCCTTAATATCTAGCATGATGATGATGACGAAACATTTTATTTTCTATTTTATTTTCTGTATCTTACAATTCGATGTATCTGTAAAATGTAGGTTTGATAGTTCGTTTTATGTTGTATCTTTTTGACATCAACTACTAAGATTTGGTTACCAATATACCGAACAACGAACAGGCAGAAGCCCTTTGATCCATACTATAGTGTGAAAAATCCCGCAATCACTTCGGCATCGGAAACTCGTACTTTATGTACCAATAACTTTTACATTACCACGTTCTCACCATACGGGTAACTGGCACAGATAGCATATATCATGCTTCACTTGGCTACAGTTGAGAGTACCCGTGATTTATTACTAACCTCTTTCGAGATAACACAGAAAATAACTCTACGGAAACATATCGTAGTGACGCATTTTGATGAATAGGGTATGTTGCTTAAGTAATTATCTAGGAAACTTCTGACTAATTAAGTAATTATGTTTGTTCGGCGTATAATTTATGAAGATATTGTTGATGAATCTTAATCAGAGTTGGTGAAGCCTTTGTAATTAGGTTAATTAGTAACAAAAACATTGTTTCTTAGTTACCTTTATAATTTTCCGTTCACCAGATATTAAGGGAAGTAAATAAGTAAGAAAGTTAAAAGTAAATACGTTTCATCTATAACCCCATTTACAGTAGATTGGTTTTCACTCCTTCATTAGGCTAATTAACTTAAGCACTGAATCCCCACTATTGAGCTTCGTAACTACCAGTAACTTGGAAAGAGTTGTTCGCTGCATTCAGAAACTAATCGCGACAAGTACTTACAAACATTAGTTTTAGAAAAGACAAATGACTTTGAGCGAAATTCACTAGAGTCGGGAAGCTTGGCAAAACGAACTCGAGTACATTCGAGAAAGTTCGTCCATCACAACTGAACTGAGATGAATTGGAAAACGCTTCGGTTATTGAGTCAGCCAATATTGGGACAAAGTTGAAAAGAAAATATCTGAGAAGTAGTACGGAATTCACTTTTGTTTTTGTATAATTCAGTTTGCTTATAAGAATTTTAAAATGCGACTTTTGTTTATTTAGTAATTGAAATAATCAAATATTTACAAAATACACAAACCCATATTGGTACACAATGGTTTAACACTTGATTGTAGCACGTGAGTCTTGGTATATACCTAAAGAAACGAAAAAAAGAACGCTTGCAAATAAAAAAATACGTAGAACAGTAACTGCCGAACATAAAACCAATGACATCAACCCAGCAGAAAGTCCAAACGACTTATAAAGGTATTCCCATAACAGCCACAAGTTCAAATTAGGACCCCGTTATAGCTGGTTAGCATTCTAATACGATAAAGTGGCCCAGTTAGGACGCCAAGCTCTCAATAATTAGTTGGCAATTAGTACGGGTGACGCAGACTACGTCTATGAGACGGGCGGGGGGAGGGGTAAAGTGTGTTAGAACTACGGAGCAAGGAACGATGAGCGGAGATGTCTTAAGGCAGGTGGGTATGGAGCCATTCTTCTTGTTCAAATACGTACGTTGGGCATGACCAAAATGATCAGCTACGAGTGATCTAAAGAGGCGTTCGGGTTACTTGAGACATAATATCTGTCAATGATTTGTGTTCTTATAAAAAATGGGTGGATTTCAAAGAAGGCGTATAACGGCGTAGACAGTAACTTTCCTCGTTCCCCGAACCACCGCGTTTTGGCGACGCTTTCTTAGAAGATTTTCCTTTATGACAGATCCGCTCGTCATTTTGTCCTCCATGTTTAAAACTATGCCTGTCACTCGACAAGATTGAACCGCAATGATTGAGAACGCTCAGTTCCTAGCAATCCTATCGAAGATGGAGGAAACGATTTGATTGACTGCCGAATACGGTCTGACAGGACTCTGCGATGTATTGAAATTCTTGACATAGCTCGGTTTTATGTTTCATGTAGGCCCAACCACTATACTAACTGTACTTCGAAAATTACAGTTTCAGTAGATACATTTCGAAAGAATATACACGAAACGTCTTTATAAAATTCTAGCTTCTGTTCATCTACTTTTATCTTTACTAATATTATGACTCCAAACTATGTGACGCTTTCACGCCAAAACAACTGAGCTGATTTAAACACATATGTAGAGATAGTCTACTTAGTCTAGAGCCTGAAAAAGGCCTCTTTTTATCTGGGTGCAGGAAATAGTTCCCTTGAGAAGCAGGAGATACCATGGAGCATAGGTAGTTAGTAGCTTGTTTTATTAAAATTCTTGTAAGTAAATACTGAGATTACTCGAGGTTTCTTGAATTATGTTAAAAAAAAAACGACTTCTTAGAAAAAAACACTCTTAGTAAGTAGTGCTGAATAATACCGGCAACAAATGCAATCCGTTCATCAAAGTCATTCTCATGCACCCGATTATCTTTGAGAGTATATAATAGTACCCATAATAAGATGGAAACGAGTTTTTGCGAGACTTAACCCTGCATCCGACACTTTTGTTTGAGATATCTTGCTTTTGTGTTAAAGATGCTTACAAAGATGTTAAAAGTACTTACTTTTATAATATATTTGTTTTCCGTAACGCTATTTAGTTTAATCATTTTTTGTAAGGATGCCGAAAAAACTTAAGTACTTTATGAAAAAAATATAATATGGATTTCTACTGCTCGACAGGTAAGCTACTGTGTCTTGCCTTTGAGCGCGAGACAAAATTTATGATGAGTGCTGACCTTCTCGTACACTAATAGTGACGAAACTGTAAATTATCTCACGTAGTTTTAGTTAGTGTTTAATTCTATTATTTTTATTTTTAAGTCATATTGTGTAAATGACCGTCTTTCTTTCTGTGTTGCTTAGACGAGACATTTCCCATCAGTATTGAAATTCATCTTAATCCAGCACATAATACATTTGATTTACCACGCTCTATTGACACCACACATTTTCCGTATCAAACATCCTGAACACACAATAATATTTCACACACAAGTACGCTTCCGTATTCTTAATGCTTCCGACCATCCATCATACATTCCAATACTTGCTTAATGGATGTTCGACAGAATTTGACAAATAATCATATTAAAGACAATATTAATTTTAAGTAATACCTAAAGGTATGTCCGACTAGGCAGATCTTATATTAAGTATTCATGTATCGTTTATTTAAAGACCTAAAATAAATAGTTTGCTGTGCCACATCTGTCTCAATAAAAAATCTTTCAATCCCTAAAACCGCAACGCAATATCAAAATACATAGTTATAGATAAATGTTCCATTTAATGGAATACAAACAAATTGTTTCAATATATTCTCATGGACTCTTTCAATCTAAGACATACCTAAGATGAAGGAACGAAAATTAGGATCTAATCTAGGCATTAATTTTGATCAAGTACCTATTCAACGTAGTAGAATGATTACCTCAGCCAAAACGAATAAACATTAGATTGGTCTAGATAAATCTGTTTGTATGTACATCTAAGAAACCTCATCACACAGATGTGAATTCGTGTATAAATCTATGCTATTACAATGTCTATACCGCAGAGTACGTAAAGATGAGCAGAGATGCCAAAAGGTAGTAATAGTTCAGGCGCCTTCTTGTAGGTCAAATACGTACGGTAGACGTGACCAAACCGATCAGTTACAAGTGTACTATGTCCTAACGAGGTGTTCGAATGGGCGGGATTCAAAGAAGTAGTATAAGAGCAGCGACAGTAACGTTACCCGAACACCCGCATTTTGGCGCACTACTATCAGAGGAGATTTTCCGTTATGACAACTCCGTTTGTCATTTTGTTGTCCATGGTTAATACATATCTTGACAACGCACGGACAGACATACTGCGTCTATCTGGAATTCTGTATACATATTGGCTATTATAAAGCTGAGAAATACCAACACGTAGAATCGATCGAATTTACGCTACTTGTAGCAGTCAGTTTGGGGATGGGTGACTATAAATTGTTTATAAACCTAGTTCATTGCTCTCTGATTACGATACGTTACCATTAGGAAGCCTGCGAGAAACCGTCAGTTGCACAAGGCCCCATTAAAGTTAAAGCTTCTTTAAATCTATTGGTGACTCTTTCTTTGTCAGCAAGATAAAAAGTGTCAGCAATAGAAGCTTTATCTTTAATGGAGCTTTGTGCAACTGACGGTATGTCTACTAATTTAATGTAAGGGCTTTTTTGAAACAGTAAATATTTTGTCGTCATTCCGTCAATCTGTACTCCTGTGTCAATTTGTATTGTAAATACAGTGTCTAATTTTGTCAACCTATTTCCTAGCCAATTTACAGTAAATCTATGAATGATGCCTAGAAATAAATTCTCTCATAAAAATAATGTAAAGTTGCATCTATACGTTTCTATAGTTTTTGAACTTCAATATTCATCAATAAAAGTTTTTAATCAAGGCTTCAAAATAAAACGCAGTAAGAATTGCAATCTATTAGCTCACTCAATCTAACGCAAATAATTTCTGCAATTCGTTCCGTCAATACGCAATTACAATCATACTGATTGGACTTACTTATCAATGAAGTGATTTGATTCAATTCATACAAGGTTTTTGTTGTAAACATTTTATTTAAATTGGAAGGTAATTTATCAGAAACAGCTTGGCTTGAAATAAAATAGAGGAATATTTTGCTTGATTGTTGGTATATGATGTAAGGGTAACACAAAGATATAAACTAACACAAACATGACATCTGAATTTTGTTCTAGACCTATTAGAAACATGCTGATGTCATTCAAGTAGGTTCCTTCAAAATAAGCACATTAAACAAACCTTGCTTTCAAAAGGTGTTCACAGTTTATAAAATCTACCACAATAGAAGTTACAAATGACTCACTTGGTACATTATGTTTAAAACAATAATGATATCTTAATTCCAAAAAATTGTGTGTTAAAATAAAATACTTTGGTTTTGCGCCAAAGTACAATTTTATCCTGTTATCACTACCGAACATGAGGCAAGCCACTCCGCCGGCAGAAGCTAGTCTCCAGTAATCCGATTCGATATGGCTCGACTCGACTCTCATAAGGAAAACGTTATATAACAGATGTTGGTGTAATCTACAAATATTTTCCGGGTAACAGAAATTGCCAGCTTGAATCCATGTTTTTGGGTAAAAAGCTACCGGTACAAATTCACACATGCCTTTCTGTATTTTGTTGATGCAGTGGGTACCTAACTATTCTTATAGTTTCACCTAAGTCTCGGAGACTCATGTTATCTGTATTGGAATTACCATTAGGAAGGCACGTTTGAAAACTATCAACACTATCGACTTCTTCGGATTTGACAATTAGTACTTATTATGGCTTCTAAAAAAGAAAGAATAGAGTTACTTGTAATCATTCTTAAGATGTCGAATCACAAAGAATAATCATATCAAATACTCAAAGCATCCACAAGAAATCATCATCATGAACATACATAAAAATGGAAGTCAAATAATCCACTCGCTTTTCCTAAAGTTGGATGAAAAGTGTGTATGTCTTACCTCTAAAACATTTTTCGAAGGTCTCATAAGCCATGTCTGGAGTCCTGGAAACCGCTGGCAATGAGGACACACCCGCTGGTGGAAGTATGTCGCTCGGTTCGTAGCTATCATTTGAATTAACCTGGTGAAGAAACATTCTGGATAAAAACAAATGTTGGCAGAAATAAAGGGTTGGGTACATGAGTGATTGTTAATCGCACCACCTTTGTACCAGTTTGGCATACTGCCAAAAGTATATGGGCCTTTGTACAACCTCTATATAAGACTTAGAAATTGCCGGCGACATGTGCCACGGTTGAGGACCACATTCTTCAATAAACCCACGTTTTATGTTATTGTACCGAAGGAATGTTTTACCATACATATCAACAACATTCCAAACACATTTTCAAAAATTCAACGTCTAAAGAAGAGGTATGCATAAAATTGGAACCAATAAAAATATTCCATCTCAATAAAATTTTACGTCGCTTTACAAGTGCATGCCGGAGGGTACATTTACTGGTTGGAACTCGATAAAATTGATATAAAGTACGTTTTGAAAACGGCACGCCTTCAGCGTAAATTTGGAAGAACGTGAAATTATAATAAATGCAAAAAAAAATGTATTGGAATAGGTGATAGAGCGTAGAGTACTTTTCTCTCATATCGAGCTCAATGACACCGAAAAAGAATAATTAAAAGACAGTCCATGAGACAATTTAAATTCAATGACAATTCAAAAATATTTTGGAAACCAAAGGAATTAAATGTCCACATTGCGCACTTTCTTTCAAATCTAAACTCTGAAACCAGGACTCTGATGTTGAAATCGGGCATAACACATAGCTAGTTCATTACATTTCGCAACTTTGTTTCAAGTCCTCTCTTCAAGCGAGAAGCATGGACTTGCGGCTTTATATTGTTATTGATTCTATTCAGTAAGAACCAATGCTTTACTATCATGATAGGATCACAAAAAAAACTTATGATTAAACAAATCGTCTGATTAGCAATATTGATTACATCTTTGCGGTAATATTTTTCTTTCCTACTTATGGGTCATGACGTTCTTTCTAGTCAAGTCACGCACAAGAAATAATAAAAGAATTATGATAGCTAGGCATCAAGAATATATCGTGTGGAAACGTCTGAAGTAGAAACTAGTTGATATGTGCCCTGAATATATCTGAGATACTAATCTCTATCTTGATAGAAAAACAATGATATGGAACGCTACCTAAATTGGTTTTGGATTCAATTTCGGGTACTTACAAAGAAGACGTGTCAGGTATAGTAAGTTGATTGAAAAAAAATATATGTCTTGTGACGGCATTCGAAAATATACGTACTAGTTAATCTCATACCGTACATAAGTATACTCAACTTTAATTTTAATATACTAGGTATATTGTAAACTAAGGATCGATTGCTATGAAAACTGCATTGTAGTTACTCAACAACGACAAAATAAATCCTTCTCAACACAATGAGGATCTGCTGCTGAAGTATGTAGCTGCTTTAGGTCTTACACACAGCTCAAAAGTTGCAACTATTCAATGACAAGAAAAGAGCAACCTTCTACACAAGACCGCAACAATAGCAACAAAAGGAACTATATATAAGCACTAAGCACGCTCTCTGTATTCCTTTGTACTGCTCGCGTAAAAAATAAACAATTTATCAACTTACGTAACTTTTTCGTGCGGGATTTTCTCTCCTCTCTCCACTTCAAACAGAGGTACGACAAACACAGTCTTAGCAAACACACAGCCAGCGTCCCTTTTCTCATCCCCCATTAATTTCCTTATCATCTTCAAAAATTTCGGCGCCAAACCGTGACTCGGCACCATTTCTATATCGGACACTAAGAAATAATTGGTCGTCGATGCGTTTCTCGCAACATTCCTACCAACGTTTATTGGATACATCATCAATGTTGACCGTCTATATGTGTTTGTATAATCTATGTTCTGTCCTGCACAATCCTCAAATCTAAAGTCAGGCACAACGAATCCTGAATCTGGAAGCTTTAACATCATACGTTCTATTTTATTCTTTCGCGCTCTCTGTATGTATTCCGCTCTAGTCTTATTATTCAACTTGCGATAATTTTCTAATTTCTGTCTTAATAATTCTTTCGTCGTTATGTTTACCATCTGAACTGGTGGAGGTGGTGTGGTTAAAAACTTTCTTCTCTCTTTCAAAGTTCTTAATTTGGGTAACAGACGTTTCGGGAAAAATAAATGAACTGAAACTTTAGCCATCATCGGGTAACAATGGCATAAGTGGTCTAATATTTGCATAGCAATGTCTAGATCGTAGCTAGGTACAAATGTAGCAAGACTGATAGGACCATCCCAAAACTTTGCAATTTCTACTATATGATAGAGAAATTCTGGGGTCGCTTGAGTAACGTACGTCACTGCGTCAACTTTGCTGGTGTTAAGGAACGCCATACCCGTAATGGCATTGTAGATAACCCCGTAGTGGCTCCTACTGCCAGTTTCAGGGGACGGCAGTACTGTGATTGACCTCCATCTGAGAGTATTCGGCAGGCCATAGTTGAACATGCAAAAACTCATGTTCCCGGGCTGGCGGCCTCTTAGGAAGGCGCCTGGGCTGTAGCTAAAATCACCGACCCTCCGCTGTGGGAGTGGGTGCTCGTGGTGTCTGTATGCGTACATCTGAAGTACTGCGGTTATGGTTAGTATGAAGAAACCTATAAGAAGTATGGTCGAGTGTTTCCTTGTCAACCTGAAGGAGTAAGCTCCGAATATCCGCAGGCATCTCGACATCTTTATCTTTCATTGTTTTTATTTATAATGCTCTTTTGCTAAACATGCTCGCTCTTTACAATAATTTGTTATTACACTGTATACACTTAACACACACTGACACCATAATTAAATTAACTTTCGTCTCATTATTTTGGACAAGATTTTTTGTAAACACAACACACAATGACAAGAAACGAGTAGGGCTGCGGTAACCTGGTTTCCGCACCCAAATAAACGCCTACAGCCTCTCACGACATACTAGAATTTTGAAAATAATTAGTAGACCACGAAATAATTGTTGTATCAACTCATTAAGTTTCGGAAGTTTGTTAAAATAATGTTATTTTCACATCAATTTTGGAGACGTATTTCATCACCGTATAACGTCGTATTTGACAGTTGCTGCGCGCGCCGTTGACAATCTGCGCAACTGGGAAATCAATATTCCCGCCACGGTGTTACGAGTGCGTTCTCGATTACTGATTTTAAATACAAATACAAGTTCGGAAAACGCAAAGAGTTTTTAATATAATTTTATTGTCGATAGACGACAAATACCATAGAAGTTATGATACTGCAACTAGACTATGCACAAAATTCAACACACTTTTAGGATTTATAGTACTCTTTCTGATTATATTTAATGAAAAACAATACATTTTTTCAGTCGTAATAGAAAATGAACTTTTTGTTTCTATTACTTTTGTTTTATGTATGTTGTTTGTTCCACAAACTTTCTACCTATGAGGAACACTATTAATAATTTTGTCGTACAGGCACAGTAATTTAAAAATACGTCATGTAATTGCGTAGCTTGAGGTAATCAATAACATGAGGTATTTTTTTAATTACTTTTAGAATTATACAGGCAGTTATTTTATTTTCATGAATAAAACACAACGTAGGCACTAATAGTTGACCCTTAACTTACTTCTATGGAGACATAAGTAGAAAGCAAGAAGTATTTATTTAAAGTATTGAATACCGCACTGTTAATTACAAGGTTCGGGGTTTGATTAGAGTCCAGTTAATATCTTTTTAGGTATTTTACATGATTAGCGAAATAAAGATAGGCTCACAAGGGTCAAAGTAAAATATAATAATTTTGTATGCCTTTTAGTATTTTTATCTACAAAAATAGTAAAAAAGTCTTAGGTAAGTATACTAAAAATAGTCAAAGAATACGCAATTCTAATAGAAACGCTGATAAGATTACGCGCTCATTGAATAGAATGTTCATTGAATCAATGTCATCATCCTCCTGCCCTTATCCCAATTTCATTTGGGGTCGGCGCAGCATGTTTTCTTCTTCCATACTCCTCTATCTCCCGTCATCTCACAAGTAACATTCTTTCTTACCATATCTACTTTCACACTATCCATCCATCGTTTTTTTGGTCTTCCTCTTCCACTATATCCGTCCACGTTCATACTCATCACCTTCCTCACAACATGACTCTCATTCCTCCGCATCACATGCCCATACCACGACAGCCGGTTTCCACGCAGTTTTTCTGATACCGGCGCCACTTTCAAACTTCCTCTTATATACTCATTCCTCACTCTATCCATTCGCGTAACTCCACACATACCTCTTAACATTCTCATCTCTGCCGCATGCAATTGTCTTTCATTCGTCGCTTTTGTGGGCCAGCACTCTGATCCATACAAGACAGCAGGTCTGACCATACTCTTGTAAATTTTCCCCTTAAGTTTAAGGGGAATACGAGGGTCACAAGTTGTTCCCGTTACCTGCCGCCATTTCATCCATCCTGCGTTAATTCTGTGCGTAACTGTCCGATCTATTTCGCCATCGCCCTGAATAAGCGAACCGAGGTACCGGAAATCGGAGCAGACTGGAAGAAGTGCGTTATCAAGCGCTATGGCTTCAGGACTGGAGAGGCCGCCGAAATCGCAGAACATGTATTCGGTCTTGGTTCTGCTGATTTTTAAGCCAACATTCTCCAGTCTCTGTTGCCAACTCCCCAATCTGCTCTGGATCTCAGGTCCGTCTTCACTAACCAGGACGATGTCGTCGGCAAACAGCATGCACCAGGGTGCCTCCTCCTGTATGTCCGCCGTCAAGGCGTCCATAATAAGCAGGAAGAGGTAAGGACTTAAAGCAGACCCTTGGTGCAGGCCCACAGCCACACTGAACTGGTCAGTATTGCCGGCCGACGATCGGACATACGTACAGGACTGCCTGTACATCGCACGAACTAACTCCACATACTTCCCAGGCACACCTTTCTCTTTCATGGCCCACCACAACACTTCCCGAGGCACCCTATCATACGCTTTCTCAAGGTCAATGAACACCATGTGCAGATTCCTGTGCACACGTCTGTACTTCTCGCACAATTGGCGAAGTGCGAAGATGGCGTCCATTGTCCCTCGACCTGGCATAAACCCAAATTGGTTTTGGGTAATTTCACTCTCTTCTCGCACTCTTTTCTCTATCACTTTCTCCCATACCTTCATAGTATGCGACATGAGCTTTATCCCTCTATAGTTGCCGCAATCTTGCACATCCCCTTTATTCTTGAAGATGGGCACTAGCGAACTACTGCACCATTCTTGCGGGATGACTTCTTCATGCAGCAACTTATTGAAGAATAAAGTTAGCCACATACATCCGTTCCTCTTTAATACCTTCCATACTTCAGCTGGTATATCATCAGGGCCCAAGGCCTTTCCATTTTTCACACTTCCAAGCGCTCTTTCAACCTCATCCATGCTAATTTCTCTTACCAATCCCTTATTTACTTGTGCCTCTTGGAGTATTCCATTCCAAACATTCTCTTCATTCATAAGCTTTTCAAAATAAACCTTCCATATCTCTTTTATTTCCTCATCTTTACATAAAACCTTGCCAGATTCATCTTTCATGCATTTTATGTGGGTTATGTCCCTCGATCGTCTTTCTCTCTCTTTCGTAATACGGTAGAGCTCTTTTTGGCCTCTTGGACTGTCCAGGGAGTTGTACAACCTCTCCTGCGCCTTAGCTCTGGCAACTGCTACCGCCTTCTTTGCTTTCCTCTTCCATTCCATGTAGATTCTCTTTCTGTCATCCTTCAGACTTGCATTCACTATTTCAACATTCTGCCACTCTTTGAATGCTACTTTCTTTTCTTTCAAAACCTTTTGTACCTCATCATTCCACCACCATGTATCTCTATCTATCAAACCTTTTCCTCTCGACTCTCCGCACACGTCTTTTGCGACTTCCCTTATATGGCTTGCCATTTCACTCCAACATTCATTCACACATCTACCTTCCATCTCCTTCATTTCTGAAATTTTGTCCACAACCTGACTCCTAAATACATCAGCACATTCTTCCTTCTCTAGCATACGCCATCTAATCCTTGGAGGGGGCCGATCTTTGTTGCTTTTGGGCAACACAGTCACTTTGACATCCAGAATCACAAGTCGGTGCTGAGTGACTAGTGCTTCGCCTGGCAGCACTTTGCAGTTTTTGACACAGCATAGACTACTCCGCTTCACTAGGAAGTAATCTATCTGTGTCGCGTGGTGGCCGCTCTTATATGTCACGAGGTGCTCCTCTCGTTTATTGAACCACGTGTTTGTTATGGCCAGGTCGAAGGCACTGGCAGCTTGAAGTAATGTCTCGCCGCTTGCATTCCGGGTTCCAAAACCCCTACCACCATGCACTCTCTCATATCCATCGCTCAGTCTTCCTACGTGACCATTAAAATCCCCACCCACATAGACTTCCTCACTATCCTGTACATTCATCATCAAGCAGTCAAAGTCCTCCCAAAACTTCTCCTTTACACTCTCCTCGCAGCCTGACTGCGGCGCATAAACACTTATCACGTTTATGGCCTTGCCGTCCACAATTAATTTAACCGCTATTAGTCTATCATTCATTCTTTTAACATCTACTACACATTCTTTCAGCCTGTTGTCCAAAACTATACCCACACCATTTCTCTTGCCGTCACTTCCACAATAGAAAAACTTATATCCTTCACCTATCTCTCTAGCCCTTGCACCCTTCCATTTTGTCTCTTGCAGGCACGCTACATTTATTCGTCGCCTTTTCAAAACATCTGCTAGCTCTCTTCCTCTTCCAGTCATCGTTCCTACATTCCAACTCGCATACCTCAATCTCAATTCTCTCACACTTTGAGCTTGCATCTTACGTCGCACCCGCCCGTTTTGGTGCGACAACCCTTGTCCATTTCCCACAGGAGCCGGGTGCTGCTCCTGCGCGTCGCCTGTGGGGTACGCCCTAGCCCTATCGCTCATAACTTTATTTACTTTCTTCATACTGCAGAAGTTTTGGCTTAAGTTTTATGGTCGGCCGCCTGCCTGACACCAACCCTCTTTGGGAATGCTATTGTGGTGAATTACCCGTCACCGTGCGGGTGGCCCAAAGTACAGATGTTATGCACTGGCCTTTAGGTTCCCTTTAGTCGCCTCTTACGACACCCACGGGTGTAATTAAATTATTTAATTGAATTCGATTTAAACAGTTCGTTGATTTTATTTAATCTCAAGTATTTAAAATAAATAAGAAAGGTATTTACTATCTTCAGATTTCTTTTTGATTACGTTCCACAGAAAATATAGTCCAATAGGTATATTTTTCTACTACTTAGAGAATGGTAAAGGAGCTATGTAAAATAAAACTGTGGTTACCCTGACGACTACGGGTTATCAAAGAGCTATAAAATTAACATTAGGTAAGAAAAACGCAAAACGTACTTTTTATAGAGCAATAAAAAGAAACTACAGATATAATCAAAATAAATGGTATGTGTCATATCGACTCGCAAAACCGCGCTTTTATCCTACTTATATTATAAATGTGAAAGTTTGTGAGAATGTATGGATGTCTGTTTGTTATTCAATCACGCAAAAACGGCTAGACCGATTTGATTGAAATTTGGTACGTAGATAGGTGATACCCTGGATTAACACATAGGCTACTTTTTATCAACACATCACGCGGGCGAAGCCGCTGGCGGAAGCTAGTCTACTATAGTTTTTACCGAAACGTTTAAAACCGCGGTAAAGTTCGCCTATCACTACCAGGCTTTTAAAAACCGAACAGAACACATCCATTTTTCTTATTGGACATGGAAATAGCCAGAATTGGTAACCGCGGTAATCGTGGACTAGTCCCTGAGTGACAGACCACACGACGTGAACTCAATTTAACTTTGCTTCTTTCCTGGTTCCAAGGCAATGTTAATATGGATAAGGCTGTATGAATAATTGAATATTATTAAGCAGAAACTTAGAGGGACGGTGCAGCTGGTGAATTGAAACGCAAGAGTTTTGATAGAATAAAATTGTATTTAATGCATCGCAATTTTATGGTTTATATTTCCGCATCTTTGAAGTTTTGCGAACTGTAAAGTGTATAGCTGCTTCTATTAGTTGTCTTTCACTTAAAGTTCTTTTTACCAATGTGTGTATTAAAACAATATTTTGAGTATGTCCACATGGTTCTTTGACTACAATACTAAGTTCAATAACCAAAACACGAATTTGATGCGCTGTTTGACGAGAATAAAATTACTTGTACTTCGGTTTGTTTGGAGTTGTCTATCAGAAAGAGTTTCTCATTGATTGATTGATTAGACAATAAACTACCTTTAAAGGTCAAAGAAAATGTTAAAGATTCAATAAGCGTGATAAATTAGGCTAGGAAATATATGAAATACAACCGATAAATGTAATTTTATTCAAAGCAGAAGTGAACAACTAAACAACGGCCGTAATAGATTTTAATTACGCCCCGCTACAGATCGTCGGCGAAATTGGGCGAGAACTGGCCAAGTAATTGCATTCAACTTTTAATGAGAAACAGTTTGAAGGTTTGAGAACACGCTACACACTGTTTTTGGTACGTTTACAACTCGTGGTACACTGCAGTTGAACATCAGATACCATGAAGAACGCGCTCAAAGAAAAATTTAAAACCAACGCTTTTGTAAAACCACTTTACAGAAAATTGAGGTACAATAAAGTTAGGCCTAATATTTTAATTGATAACACTATTAGACTAGATGGCAATGGAATAAGTGTCAAACGAAGTATTGCAAATAGCAGCGGTGATAAACAATATTTTTGCAAAGATAGAAGAATATTTTTGTGTGGTTCTAACGCAAGTAATATTAACAAAGACGTTGTTAAGGCTAATGGAAAGTTTAATAATGAAGTAAGGAAAGGACGTAGTATGTTAAGAACAGAAAGTGATAATGCCAACAGTGAAAAGGGAGGTGTCGATGATAAAACAAATAAATTCGTTCAAGCTGATAATGAGATTGCCGGTGTTCGCAAAGTAAGTGAAACTGTGAAACTATCTCCGCGTTGAGTGATGAATATTATGAAAGTAATATAAGTTGTAGTTGCTCACGCGACTTGTTTGTAATCATATTCTAGCAAAGTTTCTTGATGTAATGGCAACAAGTTCGCATTACGCTTACATTTTCTTGAAATCTTAACAGCATGAAATGTTCTTGAAGGATGAAGTAAATTAAAATACATTTGTCTCAACTTGGAACTACATAAGATACAACATCTGTTTGTGTTGCAAACAAGTTTTCTGAAGAATAACTATTTATCACACAACATATTACTGCGTCTGTGTTCTCTAAAGGGCAAGATAGAGATGAACTTTTGGATTGTCATTACTTAACGCATAGATATTGTTAACACTATAAAGCTGAAGAGTTTGTATATTATATGCTTGAACGCTCTGATCTCTGGAACTACTGAACCGATTTGAAAAAATCTTCCGAGTTAAACAACGCGTTAAGGCGACGAATTGGTCAACAATAATTCCATAACCGGCACGCGCATCTAAGGCGCCAAAAGGGGTCGGAGCGTCTGAGCGGGGCGAGGATAACAATACGCGCGCTAGCTTATAACTAAAAGTCGTAAGCGACAAAATGGTTGTAATTTTATTATTTTGAAATGATAATTTGATAAAAATTCCTTCTACAATTTTAAAGAGTATGTATATACTCAACTACTAAAAAAGTTAAGAGGCTTAAATCGGTCCCGTTTGCCCATAATATATGAATCTCTTTTTAAAAAGAGGTATGTTTGATATATTTTTCTCTGTTATAAAAGTTACCTGATCATGTTTTGACGTCTAACAGAATAAGGTTTATATCATGAACTTTCAGGTAACCAAGTTGTATTTTGATCCGTTTTGTATTTACTGAGAAAAATTGAGATCCTTGACGCAAAAAATTCCAATTCGTCCTCTTAATTCAGGAAGGCTATACTTTTTATCCGTATGCACAAAATAGTACGCATAAAACCGTAGGAAGCCACTATTATAGAAATAATAATTCATTCTTTATTTTCTTGTCGAAGATCACATGGCTGAGACTGTACCCGATACCAAAATTCCCTGAGGAGTCTATTGGCTCCGTGATCTTCAGATGCATGGTCTGCCAACTCGGGCTGGGCTCTTTTCTTATACTGTGGACTATTATATGGGTTTTCACCATTCACACTTTTGAAGGTAAGATTATGTATTTTATTTTATTTATTTATTTACCAATTTTTGTACTCACACATTAATTAATTCGTTTACGCCAAATAATTTTGCGCCTCAAAAAAAATATCTGTTTTCATACAGATTTTGTCGACAAGCTAGTGATTTCACGATAATAAAAGCAAACATGAACTACTACGAACGATTACGACTACTACTACCGAGCGCACGCACAAGGCGACAGATAGCTAACCTTAGAGACGCAAAATTATTGTGTAGTATTTAAAGACTGATGACTTTAATTAGACCACCGTACCACCGACCATCACTACCACCGTTCTTACGTACCATCTTGTGAATAAATAATCCTAAATCGGCCTCAGTATAATTTAATCGTGTATATAATTTTCTGACTCTAATCTAGATGCATTTACTTTCAGGTCCCCATGAAGTAAAAGTAACCATCAACTTTGAAAAGGATCAACACCTACTAGTTATTAAACTAGCTACCGAACTGAGGCAGGTAAGTAATCTAACTAATATTAGAAAGCTGAGGAATTTGTTTGTTTATCCGCACTTATCTTAGGAACGACTAGGCTGATTTGAGAAAGTTATGTGATAAATAGCCCATTTACCAAGAAATGCTATGTATACTTCTTTTTGGCCGGGGGTCCGGAGCAATTCTCACGGATACGGATGTAGTCATAAAAAAATGTTAAACATAAATAAATAAATGCATTGATACCAATTTCGGTAATCTAATCTTTAGCACTCCTACTAAATCATTAACTATAAAGAAAGAATGATACATTTAACACTAGATACCTATGTTATACTTACACGTAGTTTCAAGTAACCACTGATGAAAAGCGACTAATTTTAAAAGCATTTTCGACAGAAGTCTGTGCAAAGAAAAAGCTTCCACATAAAATCCAGGCAGTAAACTAACAGAGTCACATAATTTGAACAGCAAGAATTCTGTAAGCTATTAGCAGCACTTTCTAGAAATTAAATAATCGTAGCGGAGGCAGGTATGTGCTACTTTTACAGGTAAAAAATATTACAACAGAAGGTCCAAATACATAAATGTGTCCTTGTAAAAAGAATCTTAAGCTTTTAGGTTTAAGCATCTTTGCTAAATTAAGTTGTACTAAGCTGGAAAATACGAGTGTCTAAATGGACCTTAACCTTTCTACGAGACAATTTCGTACTCCTATGCATCGCACCATCTGTCTACCAACAAGGTGGACAGACGACCATATAAAGGTCGCCGGAAGACGCTGGATGCAGGTCGCCTCCAACCAGTATCTGAGATCTAAGGGGGAGGCCTATGTTCAGCAGTGGACGTCCTATGGCTGAGATGATCTTGATGATGATGCATCGCACGCACACACGCAAACCAGAGCAGAGATCTTCATGGTATCAATTCAAGAGTGGTACTTCTGAGTGTTGCATCTAAGGCAGGATTTTTGAAGGCTGCAAGTATTCCCGGAATGGCCGCCGGTTAATTTCATGCAGCGCCGACTCGTCGGAGGTAAGTAAAGTTGCATAAAACCGCTCAGTTAAAGGTTATACGAGTAGTTTTAAGGTTTAAAGGTAGTTAAATTAGTTACATTATATTTTTACGGAAAAATATTGATTTTGTATGATTTGTACAGTTTTTTATGATCTTTAAGTCATTTAGTACGTAAGAATGTTTTGACAAAATCATACCGACATTTTCAGGATGGTGGACACTCCAAACGCAGCACGATCTTTATCGGACAAGTTGACCACCATTTTCTAGTTAACTTTATTAAACGAATCTCAAAAAATGAAACAGGTATGTACGAAGAGTCATAGTGACGTCATATCGACAATTCCAGGAGTCAAGCATTAAAAAACGCAGCGGCACCAAAATTTGCGCATTCGAAAACTTTGTCGGACTCATCGTAAGGAAGGCACTCACAAAGTCTTAAATGTATATGTATCAAAAAAAAATTTGTTCGCCGGCCTGGGGACTAACTTTTATTTACATGAAATCATGAAAAGTGATTTTACTCTAGACGTGTACACTTCATACTATGCAGTATTAAACCACATTCTTTTACTACAAATCCTGTTTAATTACTTCTCGTAATTAAAATAGCTTCTCAGATGTCAAAGCCTAACTTTTATATTGTCTCAGAAACTCAGGGCCTTCTAACTTTCGAAGTTCTTCAGCCACGCGTCCTTTGACAACTTGTTGCACAGATTTCATTTCAGCTTTACTAGAATAGTTTATTTTGTTTGGGAGTAAAAAGCCACAAGCATAGTTCTACAATCTTATCTTCGTAAATACTACTACTTTTTGCTAGTTGATAGCTAATAAGCCAGGGGTTTCACAATTATACAAAGTGCAAAAAACACCTAACGTATATAAAATTTAAACCGTGTCTATTTTTTAATCGCCAGTAAACATAAGCACCCAAAGACGATAAGAAATTTTATTTTATCTCTTTTCAAAGAGCCGAAAATAATCGCTGAGTTAAAAGGATTATCAATGTGAACCTCATTTTCGTCTGGGAATGCCCTTGCCTATATTACTTTAAGACATAAATACCCACATATATGTAGCCGAATATACCACAGTATATACCAACATATCAAAAGGGGAATATCACAAGATTTTCATCCTGATATCCCATCAAGGGAATATAGAAAAAAATATATACTTCACCCGCCAATTTGCACATCTCCTAGAAATGAAATTTGAATATTGTCAACGGAGCAGGTACGTAAGTAGATACTACGTTGTCCCGCGGGACTGCCTGCCCTACATACTCGACGACGACTCGACGTCATATGAGTTTATAAATAGACTCAAATGGCAATGTGTGAGTTAATAGGATCGTTTTCATTCGTTTTTGGATACAATTAGCTTTAACAAATGCTTGTTTGTTGTTTCCTTGTTATCAATATTATTGTATGAAGTTCTTTTTTGTTCTTACGACTGTGGGTTATCGAGTAATTTAATGGTGCAGTGGTTAATACTTACGCTTAGGATGCAAGAGTGTAATTTAAAATTCGCATTAATAGCAACATAATATGCAGTCTCTTTTTACCTACCTTCGTGGGGTTAATATTATGAGAGATTTAAACTTAACTTAATTTTAATAACTTTAGTTCTAACCTATGACAGACGCTAGGTACTTGTTTGCATTCTCTTCAATGTTGCATTAATGTTATTTATCAACAGTAAAATCTATCTTAGTATATTTTACTTATCCGAAAAAATATTTTAGAGGCTTTTTTGCAAAAACGCTATCCCCCATAACCTTCATTATCTCAAAGCTAACACCATCTATCCAGAAGTACTAGAACCCTGAATACAACCGTAATAAGCTACGGCAAACATTTAATCACTAGATGGCTGAACTGAATCAATATTGACTCGGTTGCAATTGCGTTTTCGCGTCAACGCCTCTCAATTGATTGGGTGTCGTGTTACATGGTCCTTTGTTTACAATAATGTAGCGTGTGATTGCTATGGATATACTATGGTAAGTCATTATAATAAGACTGATTAATATGCAATGATAACCTCTGTATGTTCTTGATTAGCTCTGATATTTGATATAATGGTGCAACAATAGCCGCGGTGATTGGACACAAAAGAACAAAGGACGATTGAAGCTCTGTCAGTCTATCTGTCGACTGTGACCCTGAAAAAGTACATGGGCTATTTCTTAACCTTCTTCTTAATTAATTAGTCCTTAATCTTCTCGGGTCTCGGGTGGAACCATGGAAACAGAAACTGTTCTTATTTCATTCAACATAATAGCAACAGACAGTGTGATCAATTTTTATTCCGGACTCACCTCATTTTCATGCCAAGAACACCTTTTGATTCAACGCAAAAAAACTTTAGGTACATAATTCCATTAATCCATTACGCCGTCCATTACCTAATTAAAGAACAAAAACAATTAAAAAACTTAACTTAATATAAATTCATAACGAACTTTCCGGCCGGTCGGCTCAATAAATCTTGGACTTGCTATAAAATAATTCGGAAATGAAAAAGCAAAAAACCTTGTAAAGCTATAAATCTTTCTGAGAGTTTAATAAAAACTTTCTGATGAGCTAAATCCAGATGTCAAATCAAATAACGGTAGACCCCGTACTATGGAGTTGTGGGTAAATCTCGTTATGCAAATTTATATCTACCTACTGAATCTCCAGTAAATATTATTATTAACTCTAATAAACATAGAATAACTCGGTAAAAATACAGTTTTAAAGCCACGCTAATACAAGCATTTTAATTGGATTTGTAAGACTAGCTGAATTAGAGTTTACACTGCGGACTTTTTAGTCGGGCGCTTGATTAGTTCGGAGATGTATGGAGTGAGTTCAATTTAAAATTTATGATGGGATATGCAACTAAACAGACGGCTAACTCGGCCGATAGCTTGAACACTAGATATGAAATTCTTTGCTCGCGCGTAC
Organism: Helicoverpa zea; assembly: GCF_022581195.2. NCBI lineage: Eukaryota > Metazoa > Arthropoda > Insecta > Lepidoptera > Noctuidae > Helicoverpa > Helicoverpa zea. The sequence continues at coordinate 5,273,594 of NC_061464.1, read as the reverse complement.
TACCCGACAGTTTGGTCGTATAAGCTACCAGTTTTAAATTAGCGGAAATATATTCACTGCCATAAACTATTTGTATACTGATCTTGATGGTACATAATTTAGACGAAAAAGAGGATGGCATCCTGTCGCTCGTCACTAAAACCAAGAAAAATCCAGTTTAAAGATTTTTTACAACATAATTAGTCAATACCAACTTAAAAAAAACGGTTGTCTGTAAAGTCGGTTTACTGACGATAGTCGAACGTGACAACGTCATAAGAAATTGATCGTCAGATGTCGAACGCTGCCGAACGCGGAAGGCCGATCGTGCCTCTTTGTCGCTCGTTGCGTGCTCTCGCTTGCCCTACAAGCCTTAAACGGAACGCCTCAGAGCGAGGTAACGACACGTATCTTTGGCGTTAATTCTCGAAAATAAACAATATACATATAGGTAGGTTGTATATATGTAATTTATCAATAATCTGTGCAATTATGACATGATATTTTTTTGTTTCGTGCAATTGACAGCGTGGCAGTTGCCAGGGGTGGAAATTCAATCACCCGTAATTAAAAAAGAGGTTTGCTTCGAAATCTTAAATAATCTTAAATCTATCAAAACATTTTTACATACGTTAGTTAGGGAATGTTACTCAAAATTTGAAATAGTGAATGTGATTTTTTGACGTCAGCGCATTTAAAAGAGGTGGTGTGCGCCTTCAGGATAAAACCGACATAACTCGTTCCCAGCTATCTTGCACTCGGTCTAACCGGTCCAGCTTCAAGTGTAACCGGGTATAGCTGAGCATTAAATAGAGATAACTGCAGGCTAGGTAAATAAAACGGGATATGTGCGAATAGGACTGGCGCTCGGACATTTACGTACCATTGTCTATAAAACAGCAAAAAAAACACGTTTGTTGTAAGGGAGCCCCCTAAAATATTGATTTCATTGTAGTTTTGTTATAGTGGCAACTATAATACAGACATCAGCTGTGAAAATGTCACCTTTCTAATTATGATAGTTCACGAGATACAGCCTAGTGGTAGACGGCCGGCAGACTCAGGCTGCATCCACAGCGGGATCATTTGATGACTTCCCAAACAACAAAAATTCTTCTTCCCTGTTTAAACATTGTTTTTGTTATTAATTGTATGTTTAAAATACCCTAAAAACTTTACTCCCATTTTTCTTGGTAAATGTCTTAAACTAGCAACATCAGTGCTAATGCAGTGCAGTGAACAGATTTTTCGGTCGGTTTGATCGGTGGGATCCTTACTAAAAAAATGGATTCAGCTCAATCTATACTCGACGACTCGTTTACTGCTAAGCTGATTGATGAAATAGAAAAAAGACCTCCACTTTATAATAACAACTTACGAGCTTACGCAGACGTGTATTTAAAGAAAATACTATGGGAAGAAATTTGTGAAGAGGTTATACCGCAGTGGAATCAGCTAAGTTCTGAAATGAAAACGAAAACAGGTACGTATGTACATGTTATGATATTTACTCAATAAACACATTTACAAACATTTACAATATAAATAAAAGTTATCCTAGTAATAAAAATAAAACTAAAAAGCGTCAAAAAAATCGTCCTCATCGCTGTCAACTGGAAGCGAGCCTATGAGCCAACCTTTTGGTCCCGAGAAACATCTTTATGTTTATCTGTATTACACCTTCTCATATTGACATGGAATTGAGCCAGCAGGAGAAATAATATGACATGAACGTTATCAATTTTTATCCTTTTCTGGTAATTTTCGTCTTGTTTTTCTGATTGTTTTATTACTCCATCTTTTACCCTCACATTGAAAATTGAACCAATTTTAATCCAGTCGTCTCCTTTTTTTTCTAATATGTATAATGGTTGAAGTACGTGCCCCATTTCTAACATACATCATTAAAAATTTTTTGTAGTATAGATTCTCCCATCAAATCCGACAAAGATTGAAAACTTACTTCAGCAGCAAAATTTCTACAATCAAATTTTTTTTCAGGTCGCGATTTGCAAAACAAATGGGCAAATTTACGAACCTGCTTTCGTCGAGAATTGAACGCTCAAAAAAACCCAAAGTCGGGACAAGCTTCAACCAAAAGGCGCCAGTACATCTACTTTCAGCAATTATTATTTTTACTTCCTTATGTTGGAAATCAAAAAAATGAAAGTAGCAAGCGGAATGACGATAAAGATGATGTTGAAGATGATGAGGAAGCTGGTACTAGCAGATTCTCGATTCCTAGCCGAAAGAAACCGAAGATGGAATCGAATAAGTATGTGGACGAAGTCTTAAACGAGGCACAGAAAAATAATGAAATGAAAATAGATGCAGATACAAATTTTGCCCTATCGCTTGTTCCGTCTCTTCAGAAACTTACTGATGAAGAAAAAATAGACGCCAAGATTGCTATACTAAAAGTTTTTAAGAACATAACAGAGACTAGGTATACAAATACTTTACAAGCAATACCTCAATCAACTAATAGCCACATGATGGAACTGCCCATGTCTTCATTTCAGCACACAAGATCATCATTGCATACTTTCCAGTAATACAGTTCAGTTAGATAATTCCTTTTTTTCTGATAATTCAATTTCTCAGGTCGTTTTGATAACTAAATAAGAAATATTTCATTTGTGAGTAAAAACCGTTATATCTTTAAATGTGTCTGAGTTTCGTTTATGATTTAAGAGTTAAGATTTGATTTGTGATTTAAGGTGAAGTAAAACATGTTACTGTTTGTACTTGTGGTTTATATTTATCAAATTATTACCTCATTGGGTCGCTTAATCTCTCTTCTACTGGTATAGAAAGTCTTAAATGCGTGCCCATATTGGCAATCGTAATTTTCAACCAATCGCACAACGTCGTTAAAGCTAGACATGCTCATTCGGTAATATTCGAAAAACATTTTCGAATCGTCCATAAATTTCGAGTGTAGAGCATTTATTTTTTCTTATAAAAGATGCACACTGTGTATTGGGTGCACCTAATGCTGTGTTTCTCTTTTTTATTTTTCTCCTCCTGTGTAACACAACAATAATAATTGTTCTCGAAATATCAATTTTTCGAGAAACACATCTACCGCTCAGATCTTAGGCTTTTTAGACTTAACGACATTACCTAACATTCAATGGTCGATGAAAATGCTCCCAGGTATTATTAGCCTTCAGGGAATTATATTCATAGCCTCTAGACATGTCCTTTTCTGGTCTTTCTCTCCGTGACAGGATTTTCTATAACACTAAAAGGTGACGCATGATAACTCTATAAAAACTGAATTGAACGATTCTAAACAACCAGCATATTGTGTAACTACCTATGAAGAAGATTTTACAACAGTTACCAAGCGTGACTACTGTGCAGGGGGTCACGGGTTTGATTCCCGAACCGCAACGCATACATCCTAAAAAAAGTCGGTCAAAAAATACTGGTTAGTGTGCGCACTCACCAACGACTTGACCAAAATAGTATACACCTCGATCAAAATGTCGGCCGACTGAAAATCGTTTGTTTTTGATTACTTATTGAATGTTACCACATTGAATTTGAATTCTTTATTACGTACGCAAACAGAACAAAAATAAAGCCTGCTATTAACGTAATCAGCTCAGTTTGTACCCCCCATCAAAAACCAGCTATATGTAGACGTAATCCAGACACTTTTTCTTCCCCCAACCGAGCATTTCATATTACGAAATTTTCATTAAACCGCACAACATAATTTTCAGTGTACCTTTGGCAGGCTGCCATTATCATCAAAGTGTGAGTGCCAAACTGCCTCATTGCCTCATACGGACGCTTTGAGGCCAACTGTCGGCCTATATAACTTCATCAACGTTGTTTGTAAATGTTTGGAGATGTTTCTAATGATGTGATGTCAAGTGGTCCGCATTTTAGCACTTTGTTTTCCAGTTGTATTACGTTTTCAACCTTTCTTTCAAAAGAGATTGATCATTATGAACTTAAGTCAACAAGTATCGCCACAACTCAAGTCTTGAAAAAGAGATTGGGAAAACAATTTAAAATGGTTGATTCATTGTAGAATACTAAAAGTCTGTTTCTTAAAGTTCTATTGTACTCGGTTTCACCCATTTGTATATTTTGAAGAAATTGTAGCTACATAGCAACCGATTAGTAGCCGCATTCCGTTAGATTGGCAGCATACATATACTTAGTGGCGTAACGTTATTATTTATTTAATATCCAGCTTAATAACATAGAAAAATTAGTGTAAGGTCCTTTCGAGTATCTGTAGTCTGTACACTAAGTACTTCACATCATCATCATCATCAGCCTATCGCAGTCCACTGCTGGACATAGGCCTCTCCAAGTGCACGCCACTGAGATCGATTTTCGGCTTCTCGCATCCAGCTCCTGCCAGCCGTCTTGCTCAAGTCATCACTCCACTTCACATGTATTGTATGTTCCAGTTGTATTCAATCTTACGTTAGAGGCAGTGCTATTCACTAACTACTCGTGGTCCGTGCTAACCTTATTTACTAATGAGGTACGGAATGTTAACTGTACTGTAGTGCTTACTATACTTGTAGACTTAGGTAGTTTGAAGCTAGGACGTGAAGACGAACGAAACGATAGATGTTACATGGATGTTACTTGCTCAATACGGGTTGGTGATTTCAGAGTATATAGTCCAGGCATTCCAGGTTTCCTCGAGATGTTTTCCTTCACGTTTTTATCAGCCATTGGTGTCTAAGATATACTTAGAAAGTACATACAAACTTAGAAAAGTTGCATTGGTGATTAACACTCAATCCTTCTCCGTCTGAAAGAAGGCCTAGGTCAAACAGTGGGACGATAAAAAGGCTGTAACTATAGATGTTACTTGTGATCATTGGTAACGGCCGCTCCCTATATTCTACCTCTTGACTGATTGCTTCCTAACTTGTTGCTGCTGGGGAGTTTGTTCCAACATTTCTTCTTCCCAGCAAAAACACATAGGAAGTGGTGAAGGGTGGGCGTTTTGGGGGCTGTCTTTTGTAAAAGTGACGATTTTGAGCCTACTTTGAATAAATGACTTTTTCTAAGGGCAGAATTGTGATATTATTTCTATACTAGCTTTTGCCCGCGACTTCGTTCGCATGATATAGTGATTTCCGGCATATTTTTGGTTTGACCACCTTTGTTGTTTTTGGTTTGGTTTGGCGCTATATGTCCGGAATAAATTTTATTTTTTATTTTTATATTTTTTTTTTGAAATAAAAACTATCCTATGTCCTTTCTCAAGTTCCAAACTATGTCTGTACCAAATTTCACACAAATCAGTTCAGTAGTTTAGGCATGAAGAAAAGACAGACAGACAGACAGAGTTACTTTCACATTTATAATATTAGTTAGGATATAAATTCCCATCAAAATCGATATCGAATGAAAGTAAAAGTAGGCGTTACTTCAGTGTCGAAACAATTGTAGCCCAAACACTGACATGACTGACATGTGCAATTTTTTCTAAATCCCGAGGAAAAATCAAGACATAAGAAAATAAAGTATAGAGTTTTGGACGAAAATATGCCGCGTCACGCTAACTGTATTAACGCTAACGCCTAACACGAGGATGGATCGAGGCAATTTTTTTATACTCAGCCAACTCACCTAATACGACAGGTGTGTAAAATGAAACGTAAAATGTTGATGTACGAAAATGACACGTCATGTAATATATTTGGCTAATCCATGAGGAAAATGCATAAAGAAAATATGTTTAATATTCCTCACACAGAACAGTCAGTCGTCATTTAGTCCCAAACTAATCAGAGGTTTTACTATTGGTATGGTTTGTACAGACAAGTGAAAAACATATTTATATACTTTTTAGGGTTCCGTACCCAAAGGATAAAACGAGACCCTATTGTTTTCGCTCCTCTGTCCATCCGTCCGTCCGTCCGTCTGTCACCAAGCTGTATCTCATGAACCGTGATAGTTAGAGAATTGAAATTTTCTCAGACGATGTATTTCCGTTGCCGCTTTGAATACAATAAATATTTTGGGGAGCTCCCATACAACAAACGTAATTTTTTTGCTCATTTTCTAAATAATGGTACGGAACCCTTCGTGTGCGATTCCGACTCGCACTTGGCCGGTTTTTTATTAATACACACATTACACACACTACACACAGAATACAAACGCACATATTTATAAACACCCAGAGCAAATCGAACACACATGTTCATGCACACAAATGTTTGACTTATGCGGGAATCGAACCTGTGACCTCCAGCATGGCGGGCAGATACACTAACTACTACCCCCATCGGGTCCTCATCATGTGAGATAAATATATGTTTTCGCATCTAATTGCTAGCTCTTGGCAGTAATCTAGTTACAGCTTCCAAGAGACTGAGTTGAGCATCGGCAAAGTGGTAGTTTAATGTTTCAAGAAGTGAGCTTGTAACTGAGGTTTGATTAACTCCAGGGCATGTCAGAGTGCTTTAGTTCTTAGCTTAGTTTAGGCAATAAATAACTTGTAAAGCGTTTCTTAATAATTTGAACAATAGGAAATCTAATCTGTTTAATCATTTCCTAGCTACATTGTGCTCGGCTTCCAGTCTAACGGCCGCTGAATACCTGAATACCAATTGCTGAATAGTAATGTTTTATCTTTTTCTTCTTCTGTCTGACCATTCTTTTGTCTATCTGACCACCTCAACTATATTATGCTTGCAACCTGATACCCTTCAGTAAGACTTGCACCTACATCACTTAGACAGTGGTTCCCAAACTTATTTTGTCTACTGCCCACTTTGAGAATAAATATTTTTTTAGAGCCCCCCATTTTTTCACCTATTTAAAAACCACTATAACTTCAAATTAAATTAATTAATTATTGTGACCTATATATGTTTATTAACGGAGAGTTCTAAACGAAACTTTTACTATAACCCGCAACTTGAAACCTGAGCGCAGGTAGGTAACATACCGCGGCGCTTAGGTCTCAAGTTGACTCTTACAGTGGCGGCGTAGCATCGGGTGGCACCCGGGGCGGACTACCTATTGAGCACCCCCCAAAAAAACGACAAAATATGGTGCAATATGGTAATTCATGGTGCTTTTTGCCTGGTTTAACATAAAGAAACCGGAGACAGATCACTGCAAACTTTTGAAGCGCTAGCGAAGCGAGCCCGTAATTTTTGAGTTTTGGGACATAATAGAACCCAAACATGTTTTATAAAAACCAGTCACAAGTGAAAAAGCCGCGAGCGCAGCGAGCGCGAAATTTTTGAGTTTTGGAAGAGTAAAGTACCAAAACAAGTTAAAAAAAAACCGCGCAAATTGTTTAGTTTTGGGGCACAAAAGTACCTCAACAAGTGTGAAAAAAAAACACTGCAAAGAGAAGAAGCCGCGAGCGCAAATTTTTTGATTTTTGGGATGCAATGATACCTAAATAAATTAGAAAATAGTCACTGTTAAGTGAAAGGCGCGAGTGCAGCGAGCGCAAAATTTTTTGACTGACTCAAAGGGCGCAGAATAAACCAGAAATGTTGAATAAACTGTTTTTTTTTATAACTTTGAGGAATTAATTTAAGTAAACCGGGAAAAAACATAAATAAACGAGAAAGAGAGGGGTAACAGCCGGACTGGCACCCCTCCAGTGCCGCCTCGACGTCATGCCTTGTTTGCGCATGCACTGTTGTAGTTTTGTTTAATATTTGAATAATGAAGTGAATCTAGGCTTTGCAGATTAGAATGGCACCCTCAGTGACTTGTCTCTTCTGCCCGTGCCATCCTGGTCGTACAACTTGAACCAGCCGACTGATACAGGAATTCACAATTCGGGTTATTTAACAAAAACTTGTTAAAACATGATAGATATCTACGAGTACTAATAACTATCAAAATGCGAAAGTGTGTCTGTTGCCTTTTTATTTGTTTGTTTGTGTCTACTTTAATTACGAAACGGAGCGACCGATTGACATTGACATGATTTTTATTTTTTCTATATTCAGTAAAATAGGACAGATATATGAACTACGTGGAGAGAAATATAGAACCGAGTCTGAGCAATCTTGTAATTCATATTAGTTGATGTTCACAAGTCGTTGTCTAAGAGGCCTCCTAGCTAAATAAAATTACAAATCACCCCCCAGGCCTCTACACAACGCCCCTATTTTTTTTCTGGGTCTCTTACCGCCCCCTTGAGACCTGCAGCGCCCACAAGGGGGCGTTATCGCCCACTTTGGGAAACACCAACTTAGAAGATAGTTAGCGGCTAATATTAATACAATTAAAGAAAAATATTAATACCAGCTCCAAAACGTCGTTATTCAATGTTCTGTGGTAGTACGTCTTATGTCATAAATTGCTTCCATATTGTGTGAACGAAGATTATTTACTGGCACCCTAATACGTAATCCTTGAGCGAAAATATAAATGTGCTTTACTTATTAGCTATATACGTGGTTGATTAGTATAATTTTAGTCGTCATATGAAACCCGCGTCGCGTTTTGTTGAAAATAAATTGAATTTGGAGTGTTAATGCAATTTTCTTTGAGATTTGTTGCCCTCGCGCTTTTCTTTTCTATACGATAAGAATTAATCAATGTTAATAAAAATATTTAGTGCCTTCACTACGTATAGAGGTAATAAGTAGGTACCAAATTCTTATCCTGGCCAATCAGTTAATATTAACGTCCTTGTTTCATACTACTCCTGCAAGACATGTAAGTATCGTAAATAAAGTTACTAAGACTAGGCCACGTCCTTCTTAGAACTTTATTTACGAACTTTTTTTCCCAATCAACAAACTAAGAAGCCGGTTGATTTCCTCCTTTTTCATGAGGCAAGAAGTCTGCAAAAGTACTAACTCGCACTTGACCCTAATAAAAAGAGTAGGACTCACTTTTCCTTCAGAACACTACTAGTCCAACGAATGCTACTCATAATATTTAAAATAGTCCTACACTGTATATTTAATATCGTTCATTTAATTTCGTCTTTATACCTGGTACAGCTAAAGCCCGAAGTGCGGCTACAACTGGGTTTAACCGGTTATAGCTAGTTTAGTTGGACATATAGGGTTAAACTTAGTTTACTTACGGCCAGTTTCTTCATCAAAAGTTAAAGTAATGTCTAAAGTAAAAGTAACGGTCAAATACGTTTTTTCAAGGCTAAAGTGACAGCAAAACTAATAGAAAAATTGAATTTGACCGTTACTTTTACTTTAGACATTACTTTGACTTTTACTTTGGCTTTAACTTTTGATGAAGAAACTGGCTGTTAGTTGTATCTCAATTATAGTTATATTACCTATTAGGACTAGGTGAATCCTTTATCATAGCGCCTAGGCCTAGGTGCAACCGCACATCCGTAGATAAAGTTAGGTCTCACCATTTGTTGTTTTGAGATTCCTATCTTGTCTAGAGAATACAACTAATTTTACCCGCAAATGACCGATTACGCCTAACTGTAGCCGGCTAAACAAAGTAGTAGCCATAGTTCGGGCTTCAGCCGAAACATATCAATTTGTTGTTGGAATTTCCTTGGCATTTCCATGGCTCTCTAAGCGTGAATGAGTAGTCGTTGTTGAGTACTGTCAATTATTTGATGTGATGCCGTTCAAATTCTAAGCTGTTAATTCACCTGTACATGGATTAGTGATCACTGATCATAATTATTGAAGACTGCTACATTTACGGATTAGCTCACGCTTATGGGCGTAGCCGATTTAAATCTCTGGGCTTAGCCACCATCACAGATCTGATACAACGTTATTAAACGCGTGTTTTAATCATTTTTTTATGAATACGGTGAATTAAACAGTGATTCGTACAAATGTAGGATGAAAATTTGAAAACATAAGTCATATTGCCGTTTCAACATACCTTATTGTGCTATTTAATTTCTGTTTAGTTTTATTTATGTATTTTCTTAAAAAGAACAAATGTTACGTTAAGTTTTAGTATCTTCTATACACTTTTACCTATATATGACATATTAGCATAGAAAAATCATAAAAACTTAACTTCCCATAGCCACATAATGCACTATGAAACGAGACAACTGAAAATGCATACCTCTAGAATCTCCTTTGTGCTTATCTATGTCCAGCAATAACACTCATTATGCGCTTCCCTGCAAACTTGGCTTCGATCCAAAACCCATATGGCCTTACTACAAAAACTTTAAACCCTGTTTTACACTTGTCTAATAAAATTTTGGCTGCAAAATGAACCATATGTCAACGTCATAATTTGACATTTTTTTAGACAAGGCATAAACTGACGTTTAAAAGTTTTTGTGGTAAGACGGTTAGTGTTAAATTTTAAGATTCGCCTGATCCTAAGGTCACACACACAATATGTTTACTTTAGACTATGTTATCAACATTTACTGTATTACAAATGGGTTGTCTCGACTTAACCGAGTTTCTAGGTTATAGATGTCAGATAGGCAGTCGCTCTATATCATAGACATAATATTAGTAAACAGGACTGCGCATATAAACCCAAAAAACGAGCCGAGTGAAACAGTTAGTACGGAGGCTGTCTGTCCCTTTCTAATAGGGTGACTATGAGATTAAGCTATGTGAGACAAATCCGAATTTGCTAAGATTATTAAACGCAGATTGGTATTGAAGTTTTAACTTACGCAGTTTGTGACCTTAAGATACTTATAAAGGCTTTTAATAATTAGCGGGAATTAGCAGTATAAAAGCAGGAAGATTCGAAGTGAAGACTGTTTTTTTTTGTATTTCTACTTCATATATAGACTGCTGAGCCATTTATGTCGCCTTTCTTCATTTTTTGGGAAGCTATAACAATAGTACAACAGTTTTAAAATCCATCACCGATATTTTCACTCATTACAAGAATTCATGGGCACCCTAATTGTTTGGTTTACGAAAATGTTATTATTAGCTAACCTATGGAACGATATATTGCAACCACCATAGGATTCACTTTTACAAGTATAAACGCAACACTTTTTCACCATTTAAATAGTTTAAATTGATTTAATACAAAAAATATAAACAAAATTTTAAATGCTGATTACGCGCCAAGAATGTTCAGGGTTACCGCTAGAAAAAAAAAATATGTTGTTTATGTTTTAAGAATAATAATTTATATAAATAATTTATTCGTATAATAAATTAATGCGATTTTTATTAATTTGTTGACTTACAATTGTTAAAATAAGATAAAAATATATGTGATTCAATTGTTTTTTTGGGAAGACAAAACTGTTGATCACAACATTTTTTTATGCTGGCAAGGTGTTAGAAAGAGACAAACGGCCTCCGTTCTAACTATCCCTCTCGGCTCGGATTTGCCTCTGTGTATTATGCAACAAATTTAGTACCTTATTGCGTTGGAATAGAGTTCATTTTCGTAAATATATATTTCGAGCGTGCGCAATCTTGTTTATTATATTACATCTATGCTCTATATACAAACGACAGCACGTCAACCTACCCGAATCTGTATTTCTCCAATAGATTTTCAACCTAATGACAATAGTGGAAGGTTGAAAATCTATTCTTTTTTTATATTATATCTGAATTAGAGTGGAAAAGTTTAGGCAGATTAAAATGTGTTATGGATGTCTTATTAATTGAAATAAGGTCTGAAATCAATTAACACAACTTTCATAAGTAATTAATAATTGCTTTGTCAATGCTCTTCACGTTTGTGTAAATAGATTTTAGATATCTCATATATGTTCCAGCCCTTACCAGCATAGTCAACCGTCAGCGACTCCATAGTTCTCGCAGCCGAAATGTTTGTAGGCAAAACTGGGAATTCTCAGATGGCAAGCGGATTCTATTTGCTGGAGTTGAGAGACTCCATAGTTCTAGCAGCCGAAATGTTTGTAAGCAAAACTGGGAATTCTCAGATGGCAAGCGGATTCTATTTGCTGGAGTTGAGAGACTCCATAGTTCTAGGAGCCGAAATGTTTGTAAGCAAAACTGGGAATTCTCAGATGGCAAGCGGATTCTATTTGCTGGAGTTGAGAGACTCCATAGTTCTAGCAGCCGAAATGTTTGTAGGCAAAACTGGGAATTCTCAGATGGTAAGCGGATTCTATTTGCTGGAGTTGAGAGACTAAATTGTGAAGTTAACGGAATCTCTAAAGGATCTGCTATGGTTCCCCGGGCTACAATTTGTCCTGGTTGTGAATAAAGCCTTTCGCGATAAATTCGACTGGCGTGACTTAGCAGAATTCTATTCTGGTGTTTGTTCTTTGATGTAGCTCTTTTGAGCTTGAAGTTAATGTTGGTTTATGGTCATTTGTCTTATCTCATATTGCACGCGTAAGTAGCTTAATTTACCTCCTGCATTTTCCAAACAAAACTTCGATCGCAATTTCAATTTTCTACCAATATTTACCTAAACGATATAAAACGACTCACAAAGCAAGTCAAAAGCAATTAAACTTATTCCAACTTTTTCCATAATCAAACATCGTTTACGTTTATCCTCCAAAAATATTTTAATCAAAATCTTCGTATAGAACAGTTAGAATTATAATGTCTTCCGACGGTATCTCACTTAACTGTTATCGTTTTGTAGTACTACCTTTTATACTAGAATTATTTTTATTTATTTACTGTACCAAATGGATTTACATATTTGAGTTTAATATATATTTTTTATCATTTATTCATCAAAATACATATTTATTATTTTTTAAATATAGTAGATAAAAAGTAAAAATAATTTAAAATGGATATATAAAATTGGTGGCCATTGATATCGTGCGCATTGTTTTTGCACTTATTAATGTTGAAATATCAAGAAATAAATAATATAAAAATTTAATTTAAAATTTACGCATTACATGTGCAGTGTTCATCTAGTGATTTTCGCACATCCCAATTCTTTACATCGTTTTTGGTACTCAAAAATTGTTGATGAACCAAATAACTAAATAGATAGGCGCAACGGTCATTGCTCTAACAAATACTTCATCGGCCGGTATTAGGACAGCTTACATTCTAACGAGGTATTGCTACAGATTACTGGGATGTCTAACGAAACCAATCCCGACCTGATTGGATGGTAGCCCATTCCAGGATGGGTATTTGGGAATGGAACTGTGAAACACCGTTCCGCAAACCATTCTGGATTTCAACCATTTTGGATCCATTCTGGATGGAATGATTGGGCTTATAGATTTGATTTCACCCGTTTTGTAAATGTAAAGAGAAATTTAATAAGGACCAGAGACTTAGCTATCGTATTTTGAAATTGATTGTGTTACGGGAGGATTTTTAATGCATAACTGAAAATAAAAGAAAACTGTCTCTGAGATTTTTTTCATTTATTTCGTGTAATACATAAGTGTGTAAGTGTAATCTTTGACTCGCTTTTAAGCAGGCTTCCATTCATCTTCTTTCGAAACTCTCAATCAACAAGGTATGTCGGAATATTATGTATCCATTCATATTCAATAGATATTTATTACACTACTATTTCCTACATTCCTTTTGATGATTATTCAGCGGTATCGAACTGTAATCGACCTACTTTTAATGCTTGCTTTGAACGATCAAAGAGCTAAGGCAAATAAAAGCCTTTTTAGTAACAAAAAATAGTTATATTAGTACTGCTTATTTTTGCCTCAAATGAAAATGTATGTAACATTTGAAAATTATAGCCTGCTGTAATACGTACATATTAATACAATACCTATTTTATTTTTTGAAAAAAAAAAAAACGTGAGATCTAAACCTTTTCGTCTGTCTACGAGGATTGTATTGTATTAAAATTTTATAATGTGTAACCTTGCAAGTCCATTTTTTTTAACAGACAATCTTTATAGCAAAACTTGGTACACTGTCCAAGCTCTTAATGTCTATATCATATTTGCAACCTAACATAAAACTGAACGAGATTAGAATTATACATATATGCCAAAGGTGATGCTTGTTGAAAGGTGGTATTTCCAGGCACACTTACGTAATACATACTGCACTGCAAACGCCATTTCAATCTTTTCCAAAACATTTGTATTACATACACGAAATGCACCAGTATTGCAGTGTCCCCTAGGGAAATATGCTGAGTAGCTTTAGCTGTAAACTGTAAACTGAAGTGGCTAGAACGATCCTGAAATGCAAGTTTTTAACTTTTATAGTTAATTATATCCATGCCTCATCTACTTAAACGTATAAGTGATGAAATATTTTGAAAATTTGGACAAAACGCTTATCTTGACTATTAATTTTCTGTCACAAAGCACTAACCAATTAATCAGACGCTGTAATTAATGTTACATTTACTATCTATTTTTTGCCTTTCCTCTTACATTGAACAGATCACGAATACGAAAAAATTTTCACTTTCAAATATTTATCTACTTTTTGTCTACTTGCAGTGACTATTGCAACCCATGCCAAAAATATAATTTTAATGTAATGGAAAAAAACTTCTAGGTACTCAAAAACCAATCTTCCACGAAGTCACCGCGATTTCGTCCCGCGAAACTTAATCATGCAATATAAACCTCCAGGTATGTGACCCACATAGATCCTTATCATTATACCAAACCCATAGAGAATTAAACCAACCGGAGACGCCACTGCCGTACCTTCCCTCGGCCCAAGTGCACCGACAACATAAAGTCAGTTTTCTTTAAAAAACTGTTTACCATGAATATTCCTATATTCATATAACCTTCAATTTTCAAAGTTAACAATTTTTTAAAGAAAAACGGACGTTTATGTTGTTGGTGAACTTGGGGCTTACTCGTTAGGTACAGGCGTGCGTCAAGCTAATGTTTGTATTTAACCATTTTGGTGTGTGCATGCGTAACGATGTGAACAAAACTACATGACAGATACTTAGTTCACTATTATTTGCATTGCCTTGCGCTTTAAATTCGCAGACTTTCTCGCGAACAGTTTTGTGCTCATGGCAATTCCGGCAATTAAATGACCTAAGCCCTTACCCTCGCGAATACGTCAGGTAAGTATGCGTGTACGACTCACCTGTACTAATGGAATGTGCTCTAATAAACCGCTGCAAATTAATTTATTGTGTTTATATTCCCCGTTCGTACTGGGTTAGCCCCGGGCGGGGAGCGTTTATCCTTGTTTATTGGTATGCGTGGTGTTGTCTGTGAAGGTATTAAAATGTTAAACTATTATGTTTTATGTCGATTGAAAGTGTTAGCACTGCATAACATTGTGAAACATTTCATTTAACAGTTCCTAGAATGAGTGAAAGATTTGACGTTGCTTAGGTTTTTACCGTAATTGACGTGAATTAAACCGTAAGTAAATAAGTAAAAACGGGGCAGTGAAGATTAAATCCATTTCGATCGACTTAATGCCCAGCATTCGTTTGATCGTATCGATCGCAACTTACCCATGATCACCTCAATAGTCTTCACAGACAGAAGAATTCGAAATTCGAATGTGACACTGACCTCCCCATTCAGAGACATTTAACGGTTACTTAAGTCATTCATTAGTGAAGGATTTGTATGACATTCCGTCACTAAGGAGTGACTTAAGTAATCATTAACCGTCTTACCACAAAAACTTTTAAACGTCAGTTTAAGCCTTGTCTAAAAAAATGACAAATTATGACGTTGACATAAATATGGTTCATTTTGCAGCCACAATTTTTTTAGACAAGTGTAAAACAGGCGTTTAAGTTTTTGTAGTAAGGCCATAAATGTCTCTGAGTGGGGAGGTAAGACTTAAGCATACTTAATTTATTATATATATTGTCAGCAACATCACATACCACTGCAATAAGTAGATAATTGCCCGTCACACTTACCACAATGTACCGCGCAGGCCTGTGGTCCCGTTTGTTCCAGATTATTGCGGCTTTGTAATTACTATAATTCATATTAATTTATTAAACATTTTAATTTATTTCAAAATAATATAATGAAAAAGTAACTATGTGATAATAAATAAATTTCATTTCTAGAAAGTAGTGATACAATAATGTAGGAAAAAATTTGCTTTGCGATCTGATTGAGCCTATCTTGTAAATTAAACACTAACCACTTTATTTTAAAATGTGGTTTAAAAAAGTACAGGCTTTAGAACTCGGTAGGTTAATAGCATTAACTTTGTTCGACAGGATGGTTTATACCTAGTGCTAAAGCCGGTACTTTTTTAGGACCACGTTTTATAATAAGGTGTTTAGTGTTACGATCTAAGGTCTAAGGTTTTAAATAGTTACTATTTAAAACTAACTAAACTAACTAAAATAGTAACTATTTAAAACCTTAGATCTCGAATCTTTGCCACAGACCTATCGCGCCAAGCGTTGCTTAACCTCATGAACAAAAAAACCTTTCCAATGATCAATAAAGCATTTAATTCATTTCAAAAGCATCACACAGCCAAGAAAATGTTCAACATTCTAGCACGTTCCATTTATAAGTGGGGAATGTAAGATGCGTTTGAGTAGGGGCGCATCAAGATTTCACAAAGTCAAACTTAATGTATTGGAAGAACATTTGAGACGACACGCGTACCGTATGTGAGTGAGGCACTATAAGGAGTTTTGCACAGCCATAAATCAAAGAAACTCTTTGATAGTGTGTTATGCATTTACAGTTTAAATTCCATCGTTGTTATATAAATAAAATATAAAATACTAATACATTTATACCATTTCAGATGAAAAATGCTTGTAAACACAGTTATTTTTTTCTCAATGGTAAATATTATTTCATAATTGGGATTAATGTCGAGCAACTCCCATAAAATCTGTTTTTGTCTAGATTAAAGTTATAGACTTGACGAACTACAAACAATTATTCATGGAACTATAAACACTGTTTTCAACTGTTATTTGATAACAAAACTACACTTAGATATCTTTGTATTTAGCACAAAATAACAGAACTATTTCTAGGTATTAATTGAGATAACGCAGTGCCTAGATTTCTAGAATTAACACTCGAAGACTAGAATTGCCGGATCAAATACGAGCTCACCTTCCAGCCTGTAATTAAGGTGTCTACGCCATGTTCTAGCTAGACTGAAATCCAGCCCTGTTATTGCCTAAAATTACTCTGTGGAAGATAAATGATCTTTATCTCGAAAACCCAAAACTTAGGCAGGTATAGATACTCATTTTATGAATAAAAAAATGATTGTATTACTACTTAAGTAGCTGAACTGAGATAAGAGAATGACGTATTTCATAAAAAAATCATGGCTATTTATAGACTTCTTTATGAATAAATCACATTTATGAAAAAATACTGCGGGATTTTTTATGCAACTCGGAATTTAGTTTCTGCCCACTCATATTTTGCATAAACTATTTTTGGACCAAAAAATACACAAAATAAAATATTTCGACGCTCACATCAAGGGTGATCCGAAATACCTGTATAGAATGAACACTTTTTAAATAAATACATCGTTCTACAAATAACCCACGCCCACTACAAAAATATCGGGAAATATGTATTTATTTTATACTAAAAAAATACTTGCTAATAAGTAAGTATACTCTATAAGTATGTAAGTACAATTAATACGATAATTGGTACCTACCATCTATTAGAAACCTAATCTAAACAGTATCCATTGAATTTGCTGCTAAAGCTTATTATTATTTAAGTTAATAGTAGAGGAACTCACACTGTATACTATGTAATAGTACTTTTCTTCATACAGGACGGACGTTATAACTCTCAATATTTATTCAACCATCAGAACCCTTTGACAGACTTTATTTCAAACAAATTAATAAGCAAACACCAAACACAAGCATCATATTAATTGCGCAATTTTTTTTTAATGTTAAACTGCAGCTCAAAAATCGTTTGTTACTAAACTAAGTTTGATAAAAAAACCACGAGTTTGCAAATGAACTCGATTCATGTTTGAGTAAAAGTTTCTGAACGAAAATCTCGTTGCTACGTGTTTTAACATGACAAAGGGTAGGGCTGGCAGCTTTGCGTGTCTCGTAAATTCTTCAGCTTCCTTCACAGATACCGTCCTTTGATTTGATGCTGTAAATTCCTTCGCGAAGGTAGAGCGGTTGCTACGTGAATGTAGGCACGAGATTTTTGTGGTATCATAATTTTAAAAGCCTTTACAAAAATAGCAGTCTCAATTTTAAATATCCCCTTTTAGCCAAAAAGTTTATTTGAGTTATGAAAACGGTATCGTTGTTTATGTTAAGGCTCAAACAATCAACAGGCCAAAATATTTAAAGTTAAAAGTTAAATAAAATATTTTCGATTAACTTCGATATTGGCTTGACCTGCCAAAATTGATTTGTTTGATAAAAATAGAAACATTTGTATTCCAAACACAATTTTCGTTCAGACATAATTTCGATGATATTTTCGAAGTGACAAATGTTACATTAACAGGCATCTGACCTTTTGGCCACTGACTTTGGCCCATTTCAGCTAAGTTAATTTTAAATTTGTAACAAACGAATTTCAGCGATAGACAGGCGTCAAGTCAAATTCACAAGAAATTCCAATTTCCTCAAATCGAAATATCGAAAACTAAAAATGTGAGTGAAATACTGAAGGCTAGTGACCTACCCCTGGCACAGTTACCCAAATCTGAATTTAAATAGTTGGCGATGAAAAATGTTCGTCGACAATTTCGAATAAATTTTCAGCTTTTCAACTGAAAAATTTTGCAAGTTTTATTTACGTAACAATATGTGCAAATGGTGTTGTGTGTTTTCGTCCATATTTCATGTTTCATGAAATGTTTTGTGTCGTGTTTTTTGGTGCGAGAATACAATGTTGGGTCACAAAAAATGTGCGTTGTCAAAAGTGCGCTGATTAAAAAACAATATAACATCTTGTTCTACAGAATGTATTAGGTTATTTTTCTGTTTTAAGTTCTGCTGTTAAGTTTTAGGTTATATACACTCATGTCAAACTCTTTTCAAGCCTGTTAACTTTAATTTCAAATACTTTAATGAAATATTAATCTCGTTACCTACTTAAATATTTTCAACCACAAAGTTCCATTTTATTCGCACCTACTACGATATTATGACGATGTATCATTTTTACAAAATGAACAAGAAAAATCATAACCAAGTTATGAAACAAGATATAATCTTAGAATGTCTTGACACGTTTCGAGAAAACACAGACATGACACGACGGTGTTTACAATCTCATTTTCCTCGCACAACATGATACCTTGTCATACAAAACTTAATAAGCTAGCTCACAGGTGACCTGAAAAAAACTACGTAGGAATATGAGATGTTTTGATTCAATCAAGATTTTTTTGACAGTAATCTATATTTTATTTGGGTAAGCACTTAAGTGAGGGTAAGCAATCTTGATAGGACTATAAAACAAATAAACGATGAAAATGATTCAACTGATTAAGTTATTGTCGTAATTAAATATTTAAATTGATTTTTAGCTACATTTTATTTTTAAACTATTTTTTTTTTCATAATCATGACTTCATTGTTTATCTCTAGTTAAGTGCCTACTTAAATATACTTCATTTGGTATAATATGGAGATGTTCTTGGAAAAAAAAAATGTTTTTTTTTTATTGGAAAATCCCTGTACCGTCACAATATTATTGCAGTATTTTTTACCCGACACGTTCCTATTACGGTCATAGTTATAGCAAATCGTAGCAGAATCCTTTTACAAAGTTACGCATAACGGTGCTACGGTGCTATGATGCTACGGTGCTACGACGCTACGATGCTACGAATATTACCTACAACACGTGTAGTGGGGATCATTTTTGTATCCTGGTACCTAGATATGACGTAAAATCTTACAATAGACTAGTTTACACGTATATGGACTTAAATATTTAAAATTTTACTTTCTCTACATAGGGGTAGTACATAAAGGGGTACACAAGGGAGTATATGTATAGAGAGAGCACATAAGGGAGTATACAAAAAAGAAATATATGACGTCACTAGTTAATTAGTGTTTGGGGACGCCTACGTTGCCCGTCATGGTAGATCCGCCTTTGTATCAGAATACCTAATACCAAAAAACCGGCCAGGCGCGAGTCGGACTCACGCAAGAAGGGTTCCGTACAATTATTTATAAAACGGACAAAAAATCACGTTTGTTGTATGGGAGCCCCCAAAATATTTATTTAATTCTAGTTTTCAGTATTTGTTGTTGTTGTTATAACGGCAACCAAAATACATCATCTGTGAAAATTTCAGCTCTCTTACTATCACGGTTCATGAGATACAGCCTGGTGACAGACGGACGGACAGAGGAGCGAAAACAATAGGGTGCCGTTTTACCCTTTGGGTACGGAACCCTAAAAATAATAACAAAACCTAAGCCTAAAGTAAAACTTGACCCCAAAAATGTTTCTAAAAGCCAGAACTAACACATGGCACTGTGAAGTGTATTTCTAAGCTGCGTTTATATGAAGCTAGCTCTGTGACGTCATCGGTAAACATTGAACGAGCAGTTTCCATTACGAGTAGCTACTAGTATTATTAGTGCGGTTCAGTTAATTAATTATGTATCGCTAGCTTTTGCTTGCGGTTTCACTTGGCTGAGGGAACTACTTCTTGTACCGCGATGAAAAGTTGTGGTATGGCCGAAGTTGTGGCGAGAACGAAGAAAACTCGCTTTCGCATTCATAATACTTTTAAGGTATACCTATATATATTAAAGAAATAATGTTTAAGATTATCGTAAGCATATTTTATGTAACTGGACAAAAATAATAAAATAAATAAGTGACTTTACATAGTAATGCAAGCTAATTGCATTATTGTCTATTATATTAATAAGAAAATATTAAGGTATTATCTATGGGCCATGATAATAAAGTTTAAATAAATAAATAAAATTATAGCTATAGTTATTGGCACGAATCTTGAGCTCTGACCTACATCTGCGCAGAAGTGATTTATTAGCAAAGAACCAATCCCGAGTGACGGCTATGACGCGATGCACTGCGGGCCAATCAGTGCTTTAGCCCGCCCCCGCGCCTCACTTCATACCACAAAAGGGATCCAATAAATTACTTCTGCGCAAGTGAAGGTCAGAGCTCAAGATTCGTGCCGATAACTATACGAGTACACTCGAAGCAAAAATATTTTACGGTAACCGTTTTAATACTTTTCTGCATTAACAAAAGTTTTTGTCATAGAGGTGGTAGAAATGTACCTTTTTCCCTACATTGGCCTCAGCTCTGAAGGGTTAACAAAGGTCAACTCACAACAACTTTTATAAACATCCACATTATTATCTCGGACATTCTCATAGCATACTTAATACTTAGCTAATTATGTAAATAGGTACTTATGGGTACAAAGGTAATAACAGACAGGATGTTTCCCCATTATGTTACCCTATTGTGGAAATGTGGGACCTTTTCAAAAGGTCTTCGGATATGGGAGTTATCTGGCCTTTTACATGGGAAGGTATATCTGGTGGAATATTGATTTAATGGTGAAAATGCTTACCTTTTGATATAAGAGGAAAGCTGTGATACCCAGGCTGGGTACAGCAATGAGAAAAGATTACAAAAAATATTGATGACAAGCAATTTTTTCTACAACATTTGAAGTTTATTTTTTAATTTATTTATTTAATTCGGGGTTTTTATCCACATGGATATATCAACCCCATCGTACTCTCTAGCTAGATTCTATTGACATAACACGCTATAATTAATTTAAAAGAGAATAGTTTCTTTCACAAACACCCTTTCCTGTAAAAACACAAAAAAGATACATCCTTTATTTATGTTGTGAGAATCTTAATTTACTTAAAACTTTCAAATAATAAACTCGATTATGGTTGGTTAATCTGAGAGACCTCAAAATTCTGATTAATAAGCCTGGTTAACGAATCTTATTCTATTACAATTTGTTAACAACCGACAAGGACTGGTTTTATGACTAAATTCTCGGAAATCGTTTTCCTTCATTCTTAGAAATGTGAATATACGAAGTAACTTTTTGTTTCGTCCATAACCCTGTATAATTGATTGGAACAAGACCACTGGTTCGGATAATAGATATGTCTCGCCTTTTGTTGTCGACTTTGTACAATTTAATTGAATCAAGATAATGGTCGAGTGAATCTGAATAGATGATGTTTTAGTAGGAGATCCAGGTGCCATCAGACATCAGTTATTTTCTCACTAATAAAACGTTTGCCAGGAGATAAAGTAGATTCGAAAATTGGGAGTTTGCTTAGTCGCTAGTTTGTACGTACCCACGAACGAAGTTTCAGTTGAACTCGTAAAATGCTGGCTTCTGCCAGCGTCAAACGTGTCCTGTGGAAACTACTTCGCACACACCGATCCTTTTCTCGATAAAAAGGTTATCTAATACTAGATTTTTTTATTATTTTACTATTAGTACCTGAGCTGAGTATGTCGTCAAGTTATTCCTGGCTCATTCTGGCGAATATCTCATCAATTTATTGCTTCAAATAAACTCTGTATATTTTAGGGCTGAACTTTTATATAATTTGTAGTGTCTAGCGGCTCTGGGCTCTTGGTTCATATCGCGTGTTTGTTGGAACACAATGAGAATTGTTAGACGCGAATATTGCTCACTCTTTCAATTTTCACTTACAGCTTTTGAGTTGGATGTCAACGGCCTTTCAATTGAGTTCAACGACCAATAAGTTGAATTAACTGTATGTTTCTCTTAACACACAACATAATATCTGGACGCCAATGCCATATGCATTAACTGCGACCAGACCTATGTACAACAAAGGGCTATCAAAACATTTTACTTTTTAATGGGTTTCTTGACATAAGTGCAACCAAGCAAACAAACTTTTCAGCTTTTTACTATTAGGTAACACGAAACGTATATTATGGTAGTACCTATATGTAGATAAAGATAGAATAGAATCTATGAATACCATAACAGAGAAAATTAGCTTCCTAGTGTATTTCATATTTGCACGCAACGTGAGCGCTTCTCGCAAAATTTCCTTCACGTAACCAGTTATACTTAACATAACACTTCACATATGACCTTTAGCTTCCCCGATTTCCACGTAAAATCCTAAACAGATTCGGTATCTTATTATAATAATCACCCTTGGTACCCTGTCCCGTCCATTCGACCCTTGTCAATATCAGACAACAATATTGACTATCAATATGTCCACCTTAGGGTCCAACGGGGAAAGGTAACGTCAAAAGTTTATGCAGTCATATTTAGTTGACGTTGAAGGTTTAAGGTCTACTTGAATAATATTACAAGTGAATTTCTTGAATATTTTCATATTTTATATAAATATCAGATGATACTTGAACATATCTTAACGTATATTAACCTATATATTAGTACATATTTTTTGTTATTATATTTATTCTTGAACACATCAATTACATTTTTAAATATTAAATATAAAAATAAAAAACATTTAAAAATATAAAATATAGTTTGCCACCGATATCGAGCACAGGGTCCAAGGTACCGGTGGTTAGGGTCCCAGAGACAGAAGCCTCCTCACAATACGCGCCGTATCAAGGAGTACTGCCTTCTGAATCAGTCCCTTGATCCAGCCGCCTAACGAGAGCCTCCTGAGGTATTGGTCGAGGCTCTTGGCTATTAGGTAGTACATATTAATATTACAATAGTATACGCATATGTGATTGTACCTTTTAAATAAGAGAACTGAAAAATAATGTTGAATAACATTTTTTATTTAAAGGTTTTCATATGCATACCGAGGATACTACTTCCTGCATATGGGTAAAAATATACCTGTATGGTACTTAATAAGCTAGATTACTGCTAACTTTCTGGAAGCCGACCCCAACATAGTTGGGAAAAGGCTCGGGTGATGATGATTACTGCTAATTTTCATCACCATCCATCCAGTAATATTTAGCGTGAGAGAGTTACACAAACATACACACTTATTAAAACATAATTTCCATCTTTGTTCTATATTTACAGATAGTTAAACTACAATTCAGAAAATTAATAACTATCATAATAAACGACCTGTCAATAAACTAAACCCTTAAATAATAATCTATAATCATTAGCTCCGTCACGTTTACCCGACCGCGGGACGTGGGCGCGCGTCTCATGCCAATATCATATAGCACTGCACTTGACGTCACACACCTAATGACCCGGTACTTAAACTATACCTACACTACCGACCACGAATATTGGGTCACACTGATATTTCGCAAAGAGGGAAAGCAAAGCGGAAACTCACTTTTGACTTAAGTATATGGAGCTTTTAAAGTTCATTACGTCCATTACGACTAGCTGTTTGCCGCAGTTCCGCCCACGCCCTAAAGGAACTGCCTCCCGCAGTCGGATAGAAAGAAGCCTTACCTTTCTCAGGTTTCAAACTGCCTGTATATCCGCCTGTATATTAACTTTCATTTTAATTGCTGTTGCAGCAGAGTTGCTTTCACATTTAAAATATTAGTACCAACAGATACGAAATCATCTCCTGACTACAGCTATTATAAGCTTAATACAAAGACCCTGTCAATAAACTAAACCCTTAAATGATAATCTATAATCATTAGCTTGGTCACGGTTGGCCGACCGCGGGACGTGGGCGCGCGTCTCATGCCAATATCATATAGCACTGCACTTGACGTCACCCACCTAATGATCCGGTACTTAAACTATGCGTACACTACTGGCCGGTAATATTGGGTCAGACGTATCAGTGTATTTCGCACAAAGCTACAAGCAAACCGATAAGTTTAAAATCACGTTTTATTTAACATATTTATTTAGGGCTTTTAAAGATTATTTAAATCCTATTAAGTATAGTAATTAATACATCTACCTAATGACCCGGTACTTAAACTATACGTGCACTACCGACCAACAATATTGGGTCAGACTGTATTTTGCACAGCTACAAGCAAAGCGGTTAGTTTCTCTTCCACTTAAAGAAATTATTTTATCATGTCATGTACGATGGGGTTGAACCCCGAATTCAATACCTAAATACATAGAAAAAAGAAATAAGTTTAAATCACTTTTTGACATATTTATTTGAGCTTTTAAAGATTATTTATGACCTAATGTAATATATATGTATCTACCTAGATCTGTCTGCATCTCGAGGGTATTGCCTCCTGTAGTCGGATAAAAAGTGTTCTAGTACATTGTTTTTTCTGCAGTTGCTTTGGCATTTATAATATTAGTGAGGATACAAAGTCATCTTCTAACTGGAGATTATTCTCTTTATTTACTATTTTTTATTTGCAAAGTTTTCATATATTTTAAATTGGAGACACAAAATCAAATAACCACCGCAAATAAGCGAAACGAGACGAGTTATTTCATTCAATTTACAAAAGGTTTACGCAGACAGAAAATAATTACATTTTCTAATTGCATTCCGGAGGCGGTCTGTGTACGGATGCCAAGACAACAACTCGAGCCTCACTGAAAAAGGGGCATTCAGTATCGCTTTGCACAGTAAAAACACATACTGTTTTTTTTGTTAATTTAAAATTTTGGGGTCAGATTTTTGCAAACATATCAAAATTGACCCATTTTACAAGACATTTATAGATAAAGTTTATAAACTTACTAGCTTCCTCAAGCGGTTTTATTTGCGTTCCGTGGGATCTAATCTGATCACCCGGTTATAAAGCTTACGTTACCTAAAACCCTCATTGACATATTGGCTATCTAACTTTGAAAGATTAATTGACAAACTTGATACAAGCAACTTTCCTACCTCTGAGGTTGTGCCAACTGTTCTACAATAGGAAATATTTATCGTTATAGTGGGTTCATAATTCAGGTCACATACAGCATACAGTAAACAAAAACAACAAAATTTTAATAACCCAGTAAAATCGATAAACAGTATATTATGAACGCACGGAAAGCTATAAATAACTTTGACAACTCTTCGTTGCTGTCGCCCAGATTGGACCATCAATCAATTTGTTTCATTGTTATTAATAGTTTAACATATTGACTTTATGAATGACTAGCTGTTCCCAGCGGTTTCACCCTCGGGTGAACTACTTTCCGCATCGAGATAAAAAGTAGCCTAAGTCTTTTTTCGGTATTCATAATATCCATCTGTAAATAATCTTTATTTAAATCTGCCACAATAATCAAACAAACAGTAATAATGTGCAAAGTAATTAGTCAAATGCATGCTTGTATTTTTAAATGAAAACCCACATACATGATTAACTCGATTATTTATCACCCATTATAATTACAATCACAATATTTGTGTAATAATTATTGCATACAATTTATATTTCCATTTTATGTTTACAATTTAATAGCTGGTTTAGCCTTTCAGTGATGGATTTGTAAACAAGAAAATCAAACTCTGCCCTTTATAGACCACTTACTTTAACCATTTTTTTGGAAGAAACAGTAATGTTATTCTTATAACCTTTAAACGCTTGCCATAAAGGATTCTGACCTTCGGAATACAAAGAAGGTTTATTAACTTTGCAGCCTTTCAAACAAAATATGTTTTACAATTCGTTTCAATCAAAGAACTTGCTGTGAGTAATCCAATTAGCTATTGTCTTAACAATTGAGTAGATATTAATTGAGTGATCGTCTGTGATTATATGTCGACTCAAAAGAAAGCAAATAATACCTATATATTTTTTGGCACACAGAAGTCAAGCCCGAGAAAGGACGCGTTTCTTTTTACCCGGTTGCGAAAAGTGGGGCTACCAAAACGTGTGCGAAATTACGGGGACAGCTATTTTTTATTTATCTATTTATTATACCTACATATCACAATAAATTTTAACAAAGGAGAAAATAACATTTCAAATTAAGAACTCCTCTACATTTTTTTTCAATTGTTTCCAACGTCGAAAGCTATGCAAAGAAACCAATTACGGTAAGCTAAGTCGTATTCTAGACAATTTGTAGTAATAACTGCTGACAGTTTAGCGTTATTTTTAATTCGATCGCCGTCTTGTTTCTTCAATGTTTTTCTTTATTTTAAATGTCATCTTAAGTACTTTTCCGTTCCAGCTTTAGAAATTGCTAGCATTTTTTTATTAAGTTTTTTCTTCTTTGAAACCTTTATAGTTTCTCTGGATGCAGAAATTAACATCCACCGTCTTCTTGTAATTTTTTTATTTATTTACTATCTTTAATTTTTTGCATTTTTTCTCCATAAGAGTTCTAAACACATGAACGATTTACAAAGCCGATGATGTCTAAATAATTCATATATTTTTTTCAATTTACACCTACAAACTTTCTCAGTTTATCTGCACTGAAGTGTAGCTCATACGCTACGCAGCGTCATAGAAAATCGTTCTAACTTACTTAATAGGGCAATGAGCGCAGTTAATGGCGTAGAAAACCGCTCGTACTTACTTGAATTAAATTTGTTCGCCGCAGGAAAGCGAGGAGGGCAATTAATCAGAACCTGCCCCGATTATACCGGATTTATGTATTTTATCCATTATCCGTCAAACGTCAATGTCGGTTAACATATTGTTACAAGACTCCGCTGTAATATGTAAATGTTAACGATGTAAGTTTTTGTTTAGGCTTCCTTCGTTAGAAGGGTTAAAGGTTAGGTTGTGAGTAAGTGGTTTTACTTGGTTTACAGAACACTAGGTAGGTGTTCACTACAGCTTACCTGTTTACTCTCAATTAGTAAGTAGGTAACTAAAATAAATGATAACGCATGTTAAGATATTCCGGAACAAAATTTTTCAATATTATCTATTGATTTTAGGCTAGATTAGAGCCACTTAAAACTGAGTACAGCTTTTTTCAAAACAGTATGAAATTCTATATGTAACATCTTTATTAGGTACGTCGTTCTTCATCGTCGTCAGCTCATGAAAGAATCGTGACCACCAAAAACGTTAGTACGTAGCTTCACAACTTACAAGAGAATATGTTTGATTAGTGCTAAAGTCCTGTTATCCTTTTTCCCCAGATAACTCCTCAGTCTCCGAGATGGCGGGGAGCCATAGAGAAGCGTATCGAGGAGGAGCGGCGCCTCACCATAGAGGCGGTGAGCACCGGAGCGCGAGTCGACCCTGGAAAGTTTTGGGACTTGTCCGGGACATTTCTGTTCACTGTCTATGTTATGACGGCTTTAGGTAACTGATACTTCATAACAAATTACTATCACCCAGCTTTTAATTAACGTCAAGCAGAGCTTCATCTCTCGTGCTCGTCTCTTTTACAATTATGTTGGGGTCGTCTTCCAGTCTAACCGTATGCAGTACTTACCAGTGTTCTACAAGGAGCAACTGCCTATCTGACCTTCTCAACTCAGCTACCCGGACAACCCAATACCCCTTCGTAAGACTGGTTTATGTACTGGCTTCTGCCTACCCGTAACGACTGCCAAAGATGTTCAATGACAGCCGGCACCGATAGTTTTAATGTGCCCTCCGAAACCCAGTCATTGGTTTCCAAGATATAATTATCATTTACAGCATAATAAACTCGCTCGCCACACAAACTCGATACAATAAGCCGTTCCCCTTTGCCGTGTAACCAATAATAAAATATGCTAATATTCTCAGGCTTCGGCGCGCCAATGCCGCAGACAAATTGGGGACGAACCTCCGCGCTAATATACGCTGCCTTTGCTGTTCCAGCACACTTTTATTTAAGTAAGTCTTGAACTAATGTGCTACATATGTTCTCTGGGATACCTACATGAAAAAAGACAAAGGAAGACCTACCTTTTCATAGAATAAGCCTTCTGGGCCTTTTTGCAACTATCGCTCTCTGTGCCCCAGTAAGGCATCGGACTCTTCCCATACGCTCAAGGCAGATTGGACAAGATCAGATCAGATTCAGATCTCAGTTTTGAGGCATCCACAAAAATGTACCTATTCCTTTCCCGTAAGTCATTGATGTCTAAAATACAATGGAAAGTGACCATAACTTTGGAAAAGTTATATTTGGATTTGTCTGAATAGAAGAAACTTAGAAGAAACTACCTACCTACCTACCTACTAGCTTTTAAAAGAAAATTAGTTTTATGTTACCATTGACCTATTTAAAACACTCTCCCTCCTTCGTTCGAGGTGGTATAAAATAAATCATGTTTCAGTGTTAAACGCCAGCCTATGTATAGTGGTACGCGTTCAAGCTTGCCTCAATCGGCTGAGATGTGACCCGGACAAGCCGGACACTGTGCTACATAATGAGACAGGTAAGCTATAGTACATAATATTATGTATAGTGGAAAGTTCATAGGTTAACCCTTCGGACCACTAAGTTTACCTGCGTTGGGGTATCTACAAACCCCCATGTTTTGAAGCGATTGCCTCAAAAGACCTTTAATAGACCCAGTTTTCAGTGAAAATTGTTAAAATAGACTCTTGGAAGTCGACGTTAAAAGAATGACACTAATGTATAATTGGCTCCTGCACCGTAATTACGTAGTTTTCATCAGCATGCGACGTTTTATATGAATAAAATGCTGTGATGAGAACAAAATTGCACCGTCTGTGTGTGGCACCATCATAATGACATCGCCAGAGAAAATAGCAATATTTTAAATAGCAACAATAAGTTACACGCTATAATTACATTGTATCATAATAAAGCCATCAGGGGCACCTCAAACAGGACAGTTTCAATTATAAGCTTGAATCTGAACACACAACACAGAAAAATCCAGAAATACTATTTAATAACTGAGATACTCGTACTGCATGCAGACACAAAGAAAAGACTGAAGGAAAAATAATTATAAGATATGCAGCAATCCATCATTGCTTCTATTGGATTATTAGGATTCTGATATGATAATACTACTAGTATAAACCAGTGCAAACAACGAAGCTTCCGAACTTTATTCCCTTACACCTTCTCATGAATCTCATGAGAAGGTGTAAGGAAAACACAAGAAAAACAAAAACTCAAGTAATGTACGGTTAGGCATAGAAACCTATATTACCTTTACAAAGTTTAGTGTATTGTCAAATGCACTGTGAAAATGCAAGTAATTAAATAGGCAGAAAACAAGACTCCAAATATTTTCTGAGAAACACGTTTGAAAAAGATCTACAACACTGCATAAAATCAAAGACGAGCGACTTTATTTATTGTTATTATTGTTTAACCTTCGTATCACAATTTCGTCGTGTATTTGAATAATATAATGCAGCAATCCATTCATCAGTCGTAGCGCCCACAGCTATCAGAGATCTACGGCCCGTTGGTAACGGGACAGTTGTGATATTACGCAATGATTTAATAATATACACATACTCCAAAACAACAACATACATATGTACCCCACCTCCCCCCACCTCTCCCCACCCATGATACTCTGTGTAAACCACAGAGTCCTTTTATATCGGGTGTGTCGTTCACAATCACATTAAATTCTATCACATATACTTTATGATATTCTATGGCGAATTGTAAAAAAAAATAACCTAATCCATTCAGTGGTTTAGCCACAGGAGTCATTTTTCGTTTTTATAATTTACAACATCATGTGTAAAGCAGAGATAAAGTTAGGAGTGTCGAATGTTTTGATCAGTTGACAGCTGTCAGTTTTCAAGGGAGAATTAAAGTGGTTTGTAATGACTGACTTTTATATGGTGTTCTAATTTTCTTTCAACATTTTTATTCTATTTACTTTGTTTGAAAAATTCATTTTTTTATTTTTACGTATTTTTCTTTTTTCTTTGTGTTAATGGACATATATTAACCAGTATATTAACGCATTTCATTTAATGTGATTATGAACGACACACCCGATATAGGTAGGTATGGCCGGCAAAGCACATAAAATTTCGTGCAAGCGATTCCGATGATAGGTAGGTAAATAGGCAAACACCTTTGTTAGCTAACCTTAAACAAAAAATATATTTTTACAATATCGTCATTATCATCACGCAGAACAGGTGGACTAGCGATTTCAGACTTTTATGTCCGGTTTCACAGAACTAGCTGAAATGCATCTTGCTGTTACTCTCAACATTCAGAGATACTTTACTTAGCATATATTGTGTAGAACCTACAATATTACATATGTAAAGTAGCAATGCCCAATGTCAAGTTAATACGAATTAACCCTCTCATTATTTACCACGATGCATGTTCCCAGTGTGATGTTTGCGCACCAGCCAGCGCTCAATACATTCTCATTACAACGGAATATACGGTGGCGAGCATTCGTTAATGTGGCAATATGGCGGTCGGTAAATATTTAATCGTCTGCCTTGCTGTTTGCTTATTGCTTACTGTGAGCCAGTTAATGCGAAGTGCAGCCGATGTCACACACACCTGCGAAATGGGGTGTTACCTACTCGTATTTTGAATGCATTCGTCATTTCTATTAGTACAACTACAGACACTATTTATTGTCGGATAGATTCTTTTCACACGAGATAAGCATTTATTTAACTTCCCCAAAATAAATAGGTAAGCAGACAAGAACTGGATTGCCTGCTTACAAATTTTGAAGGTAGGTAGGTACCTAGCTATGCTAATATCAGGCGCTGTTGACCTCAATTTATAAATTAAAGACTTGAAGAAAGCAGATTAAAAATTAACTAAAATTAGAATTTTCTTTTAGGCACAATTACTATTAAGCTAGCTCGGCTCGGGCTCGGGCTTTACCCAAAGTAAACCAAACCATGCCTAAAGCTATCTCCACATCAATTTGTTTAACACCTTTTCTCTCCGTATAAAAGCTCCACATTCCCGTAACAATATCGGTTTAATGCAACGCAGTAGCGGCTCGCCGGTAATTAAACAAAGCATTAAGTGAATTACAAGCACTTTTCACAGCTTGCGCCGCACTTACTGCTAATTACTTCAGAACGAGCGAGTTCGCTAAATTAGACCGAGTATCGTTTAGCTAGCTAAATACTGATTGTATCGAACACGCTATTTTATTTGTTTGGCACTATTCAGTTGTATCGTAAAGATAAGCTTTTAATATAACAAAAACTAATGACGAAAAATGTAATAAAATTGATTGCTGTTTCATACCTAGGTACCTTCGCACAATAGGTACGGTCAGCATTAAAAGTTGATGAACCAATCCGAATTTTCAAAATTGCTCAGCGTAGTAAATGATCATCATTTCTTAAGTTGTATGTTCAAAAAAATTTGATGAATAAGTACTCTCGTATGTTATTAATTGCACGTTGTTTAGCAGTTTTGAAGATTGTGGATTGCTGGACTAATCGTCTATCTGGACGATTAGTCTTTTGAAGCTGACTATACAAATAAACACAAGGAATGTTTTTGGCGGATAGTTACGTACAGTCAGCGTCAAATAGTTAGTGACACTCAGGGTATTCAAATAAATAGACGTAACCAAAAAGTCAATAATATCGGTACAAACAAAGTTTCCATATTGTTGTCAACAATATATTCGCTCAAAAGGTCGAGACGTTTAAAATGTCATATAGATCGATTCAGTCAAACCGCCATAAGTATGGTTACAGTCATCTCGCCAATGGTATCCAAGCATTATGACTGTTCAAAAATATGGAACACATTAGAAAAATAAACTAGCATGTAAGGACGGCCGCACATGTCAGGTACCTGATTCGATTCTCCAATTGGAAACCCGATCGGAGGAGTCCCACATACAGGCGATTGATTGTATTCGGTTTCTACTCTCTCCAGTAGTATGCCAGAGCTTGTGGCGATTGTATCAAAGAACGCTTATAAAATAAAAAAATAAATTAAAAATAATGGAGATGACGAATTTCTATTAGCAACTCTTTTGTCAAAAGAATGTAAGAATGAAAGAAAAGAAAGCGATGCTATTGGGTATACACAGAGATTGTACAATACCCAAAACGATGTACCTATGTACAGGCTGTAGTGGTGAGCGTGAAAACCATCTGCGACGATAAGCTCGCATGGAACCGCCGGAGCCCCGCAGCGCCGGAGCCGTGACAGAAGCCATGCTTGCTGCATGTTGCATGTTTGTTTCCATGCTGCATGCCTTCTTGCATGCTTCGCTTCAATCAGGTAACATTGTGCCCGATCGGATTATGCAATACCCTCGCTCCGCTACCCTCCGTTTACCCCTTGATATCTTAAATATACATTTCTGATTACTATTTAGGAAATGTATAGATTTCCCAGGAAATGTGTCTAATGTAATTTATTTTACACGTTTCCGGGCGCTTTTAAGAATTACATAGATTTCCTAGGAATTATATACAATGACGGATTACATACATTTCCGTTAACATATATACTCGTACTCATTATCAATGAGGTTTACATCTATTTCCAGTCAGCTATTTATTGCATAAATTATAAGTACCTACTTATCGTAAACGGCTATGCACGAAATTATTTACAAAATAAAAGACATGTCTATGACGTCATGCTTAAAATGAAAAGGACAGCAGAAGTTTCTATCCCTTTCATTTTGTGAAATGTTGGCGTGAGAAATAATATTTAAAATATAAAGGCGTAAAGTTTATTTTTCTAATGTATTCCATATTTTTGAACAGTCATAATGCTTGGATACCATTGGCGAGATGACTGTAACCATATTTATGGCGGTTTGACTGAATCGATCTATATGACATTTTAAATGTCTCGACCTTTTGAGCGAATATATTGTTGACAACAATATGGAAACTTTGTTTGTACCGATATTATTGACTTTTTGGCTGCGTCTATTTATTTGAATACCCTGAGTGTCACTAACTATTTGACGCTGACTGTACCAAGTAAAAGTTTGAACCTACTACTGTTAGAAATGAATACTTAGATAACGAATAATTGCAGCACAAACATTGCTACCATTTATAATTATCTATATTTTTTTATGTTTCAGAAAGCCCAAACTGCAGTCGAAGCTCGGAGGTTCTCAAATCACCCACTAGAAGAGGAGTTCGTAAGAAATTAATGGTAAGCTGTTCCAGATGAATATTACTGTATAGACTGTACTATACTGTATTATAATCTTCCTAGTTTTGGACCAAGAGATCATCATTCTTCGATACTGATCAAAGTCCAGAACGCAGAATTACTTTTGCAATTCGGGAAATGTAGGTACCTAGCGATAAACCTAAAAAAGCCATTTGCAATAAAAAAAAAAAATTACATTCATAGTATTTTTTTGCGGACAGAGGATTAAAAATTAAAACCCGTTCTCATTTATATCTCCAAATCCCTACGAGCAGAACAAATTCTGTCGATCGATACCAGACACAATTTTGTCTTGCATCAACATTAATCCCGTGCTCTAACCTTTTCCAGCGCTTACTAGGTATGCTCAGCGTTTGTCGCTGGACTTTCCTGACAGCCGTTCTCTACTACCTCTGCGGAGCGGTGGCGTTCGGATGGGCACGGGAGAGGAAACCCGTAGACATAGCCATGTTTCCCGTCGAGTTTACTACCACCGGGGGCTTGGATCGGGTGAGTATTCTAACAAATCAGTATGCCTTACATAAATAATTATGAACCTAAGACTAGATGACCCAACAAACTTCGTATGGTTTAAACCTTCTCTAGTCCTCTACAAACATTTTAAAACCAAGTCAAGAATAAGAGGACCAAAAATTTTATAGAAATGGTAGTCCTGCTCCCTCTACTCCTGTCCTGTTTTGCACTGATTTAGAACACTTTATTTCAGTAGCAAGATAACATTTTACATATTTAGGTGCCAAGTAATGAGCGCATTTTACAGCGAAGAACATACATTCAGATAACATAATATATTATTATGTTCTGCGCTCTAAAAGGCGAGAATAGTATAAAGACAGCAGGTGAGACAGTTTTACCCATCCTAATTAAACAGTCATATTTTTTTCAACTCGCTAATAAAAGCCAAGCGGTTCCTACTGAGATTTGTCTATATTTTTTGTCGTCTATTAATTTTCAGGTAACGGGTTACGTGCGGTTCCTGTACGGCTGGTACGTGGAAGGCGCAGTGCTGCTTCTGTCCTGCGGCTTGACCATGCTGAGGCAACAGGGCGGTTCGGTCGTCGCTTATATAGCCGAGAAGTATAAATTGTACGAAACTCAATGAGGTAAATGATGTTCAGTATTCGGTGAAATTAACAGAATTGACACAAACGTTCACAATAGAGACGGCCACAGGTGCGTATCTCAGACCAAGATGCATCAAAAAAGAAGTTAACTGTGTTTTCTTCTAAAAATAAATCTCGCCAATTTGCGACTTAGCGTCAGCGAACAAAGGTTTTGCAAGTAGGTTATAATATTACAATAAAACAAAAGTTGTAAGTAATTTGTTCTTTTATTTAACTACCATTTCCTACGCACTAGTCAACGGCTATGTACAGCTTCTTTGATTATAATATTACTTTGTGAAATGTCCAATAAAACATGAATTTTCAGACATCAAGACAAATTATAATATTTTCATTATATTCGCAAGTCTAAAACGAAATGTTTACTCCATTCATCATTGTATCACAGAATTGTAAAGGAAATACAAACGGCTCGATACCTATTTTTGGTATAATTAAATATACATCAAAAAACAAAAATAAAACATTCTCATTAAAGCGAAGCGTGAATTTTATAACCTATTTTTCGAAAAATTTCATATTGTATCAGAGCTTTGCTGATAAAATTACGCGCTAACTTAACATTTATTGATATTCGAATCACGAAAACGTGAAGAATTTTCCAAAGATAAAAATGTTGCATGTTACAAACAAACTTACTTTAATTAGTATTATCATGCAATAAAAGCAGATGTATCGCGATACCAACCCGCATACATTTCTGCGCAAAAATTATCCATTTATATACCTACTTTGTGCTTTGGAAGAATATGAGAGAAATTCCTAGGCGTAGTAAAATAAACAAAAAAAGGAATAAGGGATAAAGAATCCCCATTTGGTTAACAGGCATTTACAAAGGACAAACATTTCTGAATATTTTCTGCCATTATACATGTAAAAAGTGCGCATATGACAAAAAAAATCTTACTCCCTTATTTATGGCAGATCTGGCAACATTTACGCCACAATTTCATCAGCAAAGCACTGTTCCCACATTAAAATACACATAAAGTATAGTATTGGCTATCTATCCCTTGCTCCTTTTAGATTCCTCGAGTACTTCCTCCTCGGTAGACGCTCCTTCTAAGGACTTTTTGTCCTTAATGGCCTCTTTAACAGCATCCACCATGTCTATTTCAGATATCGACATTTTCTTACCTGAAAATTTTAAATAAGAATCAACGATACATATGGGTTTTAGTAATCAATGAACTATAAGGAAGAAATCTAATGTTTTCTGTACTTTGAAAACTAAGATATTTCTTTACTGACACTCCCATTCGTGGGGGCGAAGAACGTAGATAGAGTATTACACTTACGAATTTTCACTTTCTACTACACTCTGTATTCATATATTTATACATAATAATATGAATGATAATGATATTTACTGGTAACACTAACAATATTTACAGCATACAATGAGTTTCATTGTAAAATGAGCTTCTATTACTATGTATTTTACATATTTTAGTTACATAAGACTCCAACTAACAGATATTTAATTATATTGGAACTTACAATATGCAGCTCTTTTACTGTATAATTTAACCTACGAAAAGGTTCACATTAGACCTTTCATTATTTCTCCCCCATTGCTCCTGGAAACCAATTGTTTATGACTATTAACTGAACTTCGATATCATTTCAAAATATTTTTGCGTTCTGTCCTTAAAACCAGATATTCCATTAAATTTTTTTTTTTTTTTTTCAAAAAAACATGTTCCATTCTCCCAACTATGTTGTAGGTCTGCTACCAATCTAACTGGGTGCAGCTGAGTACCTCATGTCTGTTTTACAGACAAACATGTACGAGTGTTCAAACGAATGAAAACTTGTGAGCCAAAGTTCTTAAAAGATTGTCAATACCTATTGTTGCAACAGTAAACTCATTTTTTATTATTCGTAATTCTGTGTAGGAATCTAATTTGCTATAAATGAATTTCTCGAGGTCCCAACATATAACTGATTTATCTGTCTAGATTTCTTGAATATTAATTCTCAAATTGTGAAGATGTGAAAGTATCTCATAAAATTTCGTGTAGTGAATTTAAAATATCTGGATTATAGCATGATGGTGTAGGGTTTTAAAAGGTTCGGAATGAAACAACATAATAATTTAAATTGCATGTATTCATAAAACAGGCTACAATTATTTACAATATCATTGGAACTAATGTATGACCATCATACTATAACCTGTAGACTAGGCCTGTCAATCTCACAACTCTCATAAACACACTTTCATAAATAAATAAGCTATATGCACAACATATACATTAAATAATTATATCATATAGAAATAAAGGTCCCTACCATCATATCATAGGTAAAAATATCCCATATAGCTTTAACATCATCATATCTTAGGGTCTTTTCTAAATTGGTCGGGTCGTACATAAACTTTAAAACAAATTAATAACAATATCATATCTTAGTCCTAGACTAAATTATAAATTTGCATATTGCAACTTATGTGTTACATATTATTGTATGTAATATATGTCATTTTATTGTGGAAGGCGTCACATTCGCCAGGTCTTTGCAAAGCTTAGCCCTTTATCGGTGGAAAACTAATAAACTAATCCAAACTTATAGCTAAGATAGTGAAAACCTTTTTGAGCATTGCTTTTAAGTAACTGTTAGGGGGATACAGGAACCATTCAAAATATTGAGAAAGTTCATTATATTTTATGCCATACATGGTTTTCATTGCATGGTACAGTATTTTCTGACCACTTAGACTCATCACTGACACAAAAAAACCTACAATAGAACCTCTTATTCATTCCTTGTACAATTCAGGATTCTGTTCCCTAGCCCTATTAAGAGCTCTTTCATACCCAAACGGCTTATCAATTTCACTTCCAGGTCTATCTTCAATTGCATTCACATAATCATTCACGCCATATTTGTCCTGTGGGTCAGTGACCATCGCAAGAGCACACGCTACAACAGCCATACAGAAACCAACCACAAAATAAGTTTTGTTAGCATTAAAAGTATCGCTTATACTTTCAATATACGTCCACACTTTCGACTTATTTCTATCAACATCGTCGGAATCGCGATTCGAATGGTGTATGTTTTCGGACCCAGTACCCTTTTCTGATTTACCGCCCGAATCACTGCTTTTTGATTTGTCTGTAAAATAAATGTTTTTGTCTATACACTTTTTTTATCTCACCGTGAGATTGTAGTTGAAATTTAGTCTGTCCTACCCTGTTTTCAGTAGTCTTATAAGCTATATTTGTGGTATTTTTGGCTTATTGTATTTAGAGTAAGCAAAGCAGTTTGACGGTAAGCTTCGTACTATTTCTTACCATCTCTATCGAGGGTGACGCCGTGTATCTGTCCGGGGGTATCCTCTTCAAGTTCGGCGTAAGCGTACATTAACGCCTTCTGCTTGCTCGACAGCGATTTTGGTGCCTGACGGACATAATATTCAAGTTGAAAACATGTACATAGTCAGGTATACAAAACCCAGTGATCAATGTGATTACGGCTTGTGTACAATTAAAATAAAATCATTTTTATAAATAAATGGAGCATACATTTACGTCTAATAGTAACATTGTAGTCAACTTCAATTTTTCATATAAAATATAGTAAGTTATATGTTTTTTTTTAGATTTTATTAAGAATTTGAAAACTCAAACTACTTTATCGGCGCTTATCCAAATTATTACTCTCAATAAATACTGTCACAACTTGGTTATAATCGCTGTTGCATTTAAAATCACAAATAAACCAGAACATACCTGTATTTTGATATGCACGTAGTGATCTCCGTAGCCATGCTGACTGACACGTTTCATACCCTTCCGCGACAGCCGAATAATGCTGTGTGACGACGTGCATGGCATTATCTGCAACATGCATATAGAGCTTAAAACCTCGGATCCAGTAGAGAACATTTTATCCCGCAACATGATGCGCAACACCCAATTCATTTGTGTCCCGCAACATTCAATTAGCTTCGAGAGCCAGCGCATGTGATGCACGTCAGTACGATGACCTTTCTCATCGAATGTTGTGGCAATCTCTACATTTCATGTTTACCAAACCACTGACTGACTAGTGTGCCAAGTAATTTTTGAGGGGCATGTCGAAATTTGACCCCTAATGTATGAGTATATATAGAGTTAAGAGTATACATATAAAGTTACACAGCAAACGTAACGTAATCATGATATCTTACTAAGCTGCT
Organism: Helicoverpa zea; assembly: GCF_022581195.2. Lineage (NCBI taxonomy): Eukaryota > Metazoa > Arthropoda > Insecta > Lepidoptera > Noctuidae > Helicoverpa > Helicoverpa zea. Next base: position 5,234,508 of record NC_061464.1, on the reverse strand, counting down.
CCCAATTATGTTTGACTTCTCTTACCAGAAAAAAAGTACTGACCTGCAATGTGTGGTCTTCATATAACCCTTGTATCCTGACCGTGCCACCCAACAGTGCTTGGGCTACGGAAATCTGTAAACAATAACATCCTCATTAATTTTTTTCAAAATTATGGAATACTTCACATACACAGTCGCTACATAAATTTTCACATAACACTTTCATGGAATAATTAAAAATTCAGGAATGATTTTTAGTATGTGTACACATAAAAAAACACTAGCTGTTTCTGGCAGTTTTACTCACGTAATAAGTAACGATCAAATATAGCCTTTGTTACTCAGGGATAATTTTATTTATTGTATTATTTGAATGAACCATGACAAATATGCTGTAAAAGATGAATAAAAATTGGTGATAAATCACAAACAATGAGTACTAACGGTACAATCAGTGTGAACGTCTGGTCCGTCTCTTTGGAAGTAATTGGACTTTTCCACCTTGAAGGTGATAAATATCTCATTGTTGTTGCCGACAGCCATGCGGACAGTCTGACCATCTTCTACACCCGCTGGGACTGGTACTTTGATCTTTTTGCGTTGCACCTTTATGGAGAAAATATTAGTTGGCATTAATCACATTGTTAACAATAGAAATAAAAATCCATAATTGTAAATTGTGAGTGCAATCATTTAGGAAAAACAAAGCTATGAAAACATTTGATACTTGCAGAGAGATGTAATCCTACTTATATTATAAATGTGAAAGTTTGTGAGAATGTATGTATGTATGTTTGTTATTCAATCACGCAAAAACGGCTGGACCGATTTAATTGAAATTTGGTATGTAGATAGGTGATACCCTGGATTAACACATAGGCTAATGCTATTTTTATCAACACACCACGCGGGCGAAGCCGCTGGCGGAAGCTAGTTTTAAAATATATATCTATATTTGATTGAATTTATCATTTTCACAGAATGAATTGTTACATTAATTCTACTTTGCATAAAAGATATTAACACATTCTTAGTTTCATAAAACTTACCGACTGTCCCTTTCCCTCACACTCAACACAGGGGAATTTGATCAGCATTCGAGTACCATGGCAGTGCCGACATGTAGAACGCATCACGAATGGACCTGATCAATCAATGCTTATGTAAAAAGCTTTGCTTATGTATAAAACTTCCCACTTGCAACTATAACTTGAAATTTTAAAGTTTTTTCAAAAGATTTGACACTGTCAATTTAGTGAACATGACTAAATCTAACAGAGTTCACACAAAGTGACTTTGATAGAACCTACCTCGAGAGAAAGTCTCCATGCCAGTTCCATTGCAGTAAGTACATTTGATGGCCTTGGTTCCAGGCTCACAGCGAGAGCCTTGGCACTTGGGGCAAGTGTCCACAACGTTCACGTTTAGTTCTTTGTTCACACCACGAGCTGCTTCTGTGAACCGCAGATTCACTACCATCTGAAATGCAAATGAAAATGTATGTCTTAATAATTTTTTCATTTTTAAATTATACAGTATGTAAAATAAACTCAGTCCTATGTAATAAAGTGATGTTGTACAATCACATGATGAATTAAATTATAAAATTCTGAAAAAAACTTGTAACATAAAATATTTTCTTACATCACCTATTAACTGACATTAAAATATAAATATGTTTAACATACCTCTTGGGCTGCACCAAACCCAAACTTGGATTCAGCAAAGTCACTGAAAGCCTCACTCTTGAAGCCAGCGTCACCGAAAATCTTCCGGAACAGCTCTTCAGGGTCTATGGTAGACTTGTACTGCCATTGGTGCGTGAAGCCATCTGCTCCAGATGGACCACCTCTCATACCCATGTCATCAGAAGTTGTGCCAAAGGTATCATACTGTTTGCGCTTATTTTCATCAGACAGTATCTGAAAATAGTTTTATTGTATTGAACAATTGCTTAAAATATAACTGGCAGAGAATATATTGTGTATAGCATTTTGAATTTGGAAGAAGTTGATAAATAAATAGATAAAAGAAAATAAGGAAATTAAAATTCTGTCCTTATTTATAAGTTACTACTTCATAACTTAACTTTTATAAACGGTTTTAAACTGCTACATTATGAGAAAAGTGTCACTTCAATTCAGCTTTCCTACCTCATAAGCCTCTGACACTTCTTGAAACTTCTTAGAAGCTTCTGGATCCGATTTGTTTGCATCAGGGTGGTACTTCTTAGCAAGCTGGTAGTAAGCCTTCTTGATATCTTTGGCAGAAGCGTTCTTGGCAACGCCGAGAACCTTGTAGTAGTCAGCCGCACACAAACTGTTCGTCGTGTGAATAAATCGGTGCCTAGGGCCGACATTGTCTGAACGACGAAATTCAAAAGTTAGGTTATGTTTTACAAAATGTCAAAGTACATTCTAAGTCGACAACTTTTAGACCTCAAAATAAGCGGAAAAACTGAAAAATATTACGTTCAGCTCGAACAGCATATTGTTCATGAAATAAATGAAAAACCGGTGATGTAATGAAAGCATGTAAAACTTACAATTTTTACGTGCCACGGATAGTACGGCTATGGGTTGACCGCCTATAAAAGTTTTACAGCCATTACACCCATGCACATATCGGTAAGGAATTTTTGCGATACTATTACTGAAAACTGTACTAATGGTTTTTGGGTTCAAAAATCCTAAAACACTCCGATTTGGAGCCATCTTGAAAAATAAATGACAGATTGACAGTTCATTGACAGATTAAGAAATAAGCAGTGTTTCCATATATTTTATCATTTGCGAAATTGTAGAAAACGTGATTTTACTTTAAAAATCCATTTTCCAAGTCGTCGATGGCTTACCAAATTGTTTTAGGAATCAAATTGCTCTATAATTAGGTTTTCCTGCAAACTGGTTAAGGTAGCTTTAAAAAAAAAACAGAATTAAGGACGAGGGTGGATCCTGCCCTCAAAAATGAACATATATCCATGGGGAATTATTGAACATTCACATTCATTAAATTCGGGTAAATGAATGAGGGAGTACATAAAAGAGTGTACCTAGATATAGAGAAAGTGCATATGGATGTATTTAAGTGAGTATACATTGAGAGTACATAATTGGGTGTATGGAGGAGTTCAGAAGGGAGGTCCTACTGCTGTATGCGTAGGAGAGAACATAATGGAATATGTATATCTACAAGGGGAATACATATTATGGGCGCATATAGGACAGTGCAAAGGAGAGTAAGTAAGGGAGTACATTTGGGAGTACATAAGGAATTTTAAAGGGACAATGCATAAAAGTGGAGTAAGTAGGGGATTACATAAAATGGCGATTTCACAAGTAATTTAGGCTTTTGGGCATGCGAACAGTGCCCATTATGGTAGAATTGCCTCTTATCATGAATGGCTTTCTGAATTCACTTTTTAATATATGAAACTGGAATCTGAATTCCAGAATCTGGCTTCAAACAGTACGAATTACTATACTCTATCCACGGAAGCAAGAGCTAAAAGGTAAACAAAGAATGACACTTTTTCAAGATGGCGGTATAACCCGACCGATGACAAAACGTCACATTTTTGTGTAAAATGTTCGCAGTATCTGTGATTTTGTCATCGGTCGGGTTATACCGCCATCTTGAAAAAGTGTCATTCTTTGTTTACCTTTTAGCTCTTGCTTCCGTGGATAGACTATAGGTAAGTACTAAGTATACATTTTCATATTTACCCACGCGTTAGATTTTTTCACAATCTTAGATAATCAGAATTATGCTGATTTGAGTTCTGAATTCAGAATCCAAAAAAATTTACCGCTTGCATACAGTAGTGACCGCAAGCTAAGTATCCTATGCTTTAGTATAGGTAGGATAGTTTTGGTATAATTATATTAAACACAAAATGTTAAGAAAACATTAACTGATAATTTAAAACTACTCAAATCAGACAAACCGAACCAAACATCTTATTAAATTGAGAAAGGGTTTTTTAAAAATTCCTTTAAATTATAAAACTTCTTTAAAATTACCAACACTACCATTGATCACAAAACTACTATTGGGTGTAGCACAATTATTATTTTTTAGGTTGATAACACTATTTTCCTGGGCAACGGTAGGCAAGATGATTTATAAACAAAAAATGAGCTTACAAAATGCCAATTATTGTATTGAATTTTGAGATAAAAGTTAAAATATTTACAACTAAACTGTAGTGCGCTGTAGTTAAAGTTAAATACAAGGTATCAGAACTCAAACACAATGGCTTCAACGCGAGATCAAAAAATCGAACAGCAAGTAAGTGGTTTTAAAAATGTTTTAAAAGACTCGCCTATTTCTTGGACTTTTGCATGTTTTATGAAGAGCTGTTCGCAGTTTTTACGTTCTCCTTCGTTAGTTAGTGCCTTTTCATTTATATTTTCTGGTGATTTCAGCGGCAATTAATGGAATTGAAAATGAAACAGAAACGCCAAAATTCTGGCATGGTTCAAGCGAATGATCTAAGAGTAGGATCAGCAAAACGTCCAATATCAGGCAGCCGATCCCGGGAGTTGCATGGTAAGTTCATTATTTATTTATAACCCAATGTTTAGTCTTTCTCAATGTTTAGTTGACTCATGCATGATCTTTGATGTATATTTTCGTTATGCGCATTTTCTTTTCCTTCCATCCAGGCTATGATGGCCCGATGCAATTTCTTATGTCGCCAGTCAATCCGGACCAAGTTATACCCCTCCAAACTAATAGAATATCAACTTATGATGGTAAGTATGAATTCTGCTTTTTAATTTAAAATGAGATCTTTATGCTTTTGTGTACATTATTTAACATAAGCATGATTAGTTAAATGTTTTCTGTACTCGAATACATGTAACTCTTTCTACATGGTTGTTGTAACTAAATATGTATTTTATGGCTTTTGTGCCTCTCCGCAAGTGCTAACTTTTAAAGTAAAACTGCTGCCCACATTTTCATGTGATAGGGCCTTTACATGGTAAAAAACAATTAATTTACTCTTTCCAATACTCACAATTTTCTCAATTCTAATCGACATAATAATAAAAATATATTGAAGTATTTTTTTTTTGTCATCATTATGTTTCACGTAAAGTCTCTTTTATATGTAAAATGTTTTAAAACTTTCATTTAATAGACAAATTAATTTAAATATACTTACTTGATTTCCTAAATATTCAAGAACATTATTTACTATTGTATGCCTACATTACATACATAAATGTGTGACCTTGTATGATGAATCATAGTTGTGATACTTGTGAATAAGCTTGTTATTGAAGAGAAGGAAAACATTATTCATTCATGGCCCGTTTTTACCTACCTGGTTTTACTTTGAACTACTATTGTTATTACATATATAATTAAAAAGAAAATTGAGTAACTCCATAACAAACATTTCATTACAATTCTTGGAAATTTTTTTTTTTTTAGGGTAAAGTTCTTTTTGGTAACTACATAATAAACATTTCATTAAAATTCTCTTGAATTTAACGATTTTTTTAGGGTAAAGTTAGAACATTTAACACAAAATACTATGTAGTAAATTCAAAATGATTAGACTCAATTAGCAGTGAAAACTTTTATTATTAATTACACTGGCAATCTGAAACTAGTACTAAGATTCATTTTTAATTTATTGTTCAGAGAGTGTAATTATGCTGTCAGAATTCTGAGTACCTACCTATATTCATTGCTAATGGGTTTGTTAATTTTCAATATGGTACTTGTACCCAATGAGTTTATTGCCCAACTGTAGCAAAAGCAAACAAGGGGTTCTGTGTTTGTTTAAAACCAATAATTGTTTGGATACAATGTTAGTAATACAAGTTTGACACAGTTTGAAACTTGACATAAAGTATACAATAACCATATTTTTATTGCCTACCATGAGCCTCATTTTAAGTAATATTCATTATGAAAAAAATAAAACAACTATTTTTCCAATTAATTTGGTTCTTTGTCTCAGAATGGTAAATCGTAAGTTACCTTATACATATGACTGAGTGTAAGAAATAAAAGAAGTATGCACGTACGTGTTATCATTATAACAAGGACAAGTATCCCACTTGAGCAGGAAATATGCTTCGGCCAATTGATAAAACTTTGCGCAAATACTTCAGATTAAACTCTTCAGATAAATGGACACTTCCAGCTGTGCACACATTTTAGATAAATATAAATCACTGAAAAGATAACTAGGTTACTGAAGGTGGGCTGCGAGATTGTTCGAAAGAGTTACCGCGGTCCTGGTACATAAAAGGCCTACGAAGGAACATGATGGGGTTTAGTCAGTAAGAGTCTGACACAGTGAGGGATCACGCTGCTAATTGCGCACTTGATGATTTCTCATAGAAAAAAGGTTACTGAAGATTTTTAAGTGTTCAGTTGTTCTGGACTGGCTCGAAGTACTTCGGAATGCCATAAAAACATGAAAAAATAAACTACGATAGACAATGTTTTGCAGGGTAATTTGTGAAATTGCGAGACACTAGACTGCACTTTAATTAAAGAGCGTTAAAGTTATAAAAGAAGGTCTATAATGTACACCAGTAAATAAATTTTGCCCATAGAAATATCCATACTATACCATATCCATTCATAATTATGTATCGGACTACAATAAGCGCCAGGGATGAGTCACGGCCGGATTACCAAGCAATGCTCCATTTGACGAGTTATTCTCAATTTGTCATTAGTACCGATTGGTCACCAACTATTTTTTCCATACACCAAATCCCAATTGGTCATTCGAGCAAAATAAATAATTAACAGCCTTACTTATAAACGTGAATTAAATATAAGTAATACTTAAGGGCTGTTTAAGAAAATTCTTACTTATAAACGTTGCTTAAGCATGTCTTAACTAACATTTAATCACTACTTAAGACTTTAAGTAGTGATTAGTTAAAATGTTGCTTAGAAGGTGATTAGAGATTTTATAAGTAAGGGGGTTAATATTTAAATTTTGAGTTTCGTTTCGTCGCCCGCATAAAATTTCACGTAGCAAAGTACCGTCAGAAATAAAAGTGTTAGAAGAAATTTTAAATGAAAAACTTCGATGTAGGCAAAGGTTTTAATAGCTCTCATATAAATATAATAAAATTTACATTAAAACACAGGTGAAGACAACATGAGCATTTTATCAACCCGAAAATGTGACTCGATACTTTTTGTACCGGTTACGAAAGTACCAGGAACCCATAACTAGCAAAGAGATTGTATACATAAAAATATTCACAAACAAGAAAATAAATATAAAATGAAAGTAACAAAAATAATTTAAATCTAGTCAGCGTGCGAGACAACTGTCACGATGCAAATTTACATATTACTATATTGTAAAGCTTTTCTTGATGACAGTAGGTACTTTTTACAAAAAAAAGTACGGATGACGAATCGGGGCTAAGCAAAATAAAATATTTTATGGAATGACAAACAGTGTGCTTAGTGCGAGTTTTCGTGAATTTTTTTACGGACTCACATGAGAGCGCGTATACTAAGATTTGTATGGAACAAAAACAGCTCCACCTAGTGTCAAAAATTGGAACCTGTTTTTGTTCCATACAAACAGTGTTGCCAACAGTTGTAGAAGCTTACCACCAGAGTCAACTTTTAAAACCACCAGAAAACCACTAACAAAAATTTATCCCACACTTAAAATCACCAAATTCACCACTAAAAAAATATTGTTTATATTTTATTGTAACCTAAAACAATTTAATCATCCAAAGATGTAACTCGGCAACGATAGAAAATTAAAACAGACAAAGCATTACATCTGTTTAGCAATTCATCCGACCCGATCCGAATCCTTCACAAATTATAATCGGCGTAGTAGTTTCACAAATTGTTTAGTTACGCATTTGACCAATGAATGAGTACTTAATATAATTATATAGTAGTCGTTCACCTTTTTGTTTTGTAGATGCTTTTTTGACATTCCGTGAGACTTCAAATCTCCATAGTAACTCCTTAAAGTTGTACCACAAAACTTACATTTCGCTACTTGACCCGCAGTACTTTCAACATTTCGCCACTAAATAGGGGACTTAAACCACCAGTATTAGTGGAAAATCCACTAAGTTGGCAACACTGCATACAAATCTTAGTATACGCGCTCTCATGTGAGTCCGTAAAAAAATTCACGAAAACTCGCACTAAGCACTCTGAGACACGTTTTTTATGGATGCCAAATCACTAAAATGACGAATTGGGCATAACTCCATTTGACTATACCTATTTTTTTTTTCTTAAGCGCGATCTAAGACTCGGTTTTACTTCTCACCACAGAGTTAGGCAATCAGATAGAAGTGCTAACCGTAGGCGAAGGCGACGGCAGCGGGGAGGAAGATGACGAGAGCGTACCGGTCTGCAGTGTGGGTCGGGACGCGAGCACTGATGACGTGTGCGCGGACGCAGCTGTCGCACCCCTGCATGATAAGCCGAGGAGAGATAGCTCGCCTAGTCAGGTACGTTGGGTTATATGTCACGGTAAATAACTTTGCATCTGTGAAGTTAGCTTTTTGCCTCGGGCCTCTTGTCGCCTGTTGTTGTGACTAGTGTTTTGTTCAAGCACTTAGTGGCTAAGTTCGAAGTGGTAAAATTATTTGATATGAGATGTACACGTAAATTAGTAAATGGTATGAATGAATATGATGAAACACCTCTGAATTCCCCTTTTTTTCGGCTTGAAATTGCATTGAATTGTTGATTATTCTAGCGATTTTCAAGGATTTTACAATTAGATCTAGATCAGTTTCTTAAATTCCTAGTTTGTTACAATCATAGTTTTGTCTTATGACTAGCGATTATGATCGCAAGATAACCAAATTACAATCGCGAGGTTTAAAATAAAATAAAACCGTTTAATAATTATAAATCATGAACAAATTGAATTACGAAAACCACCCGACTAATATTTATGCTTTGATGTGTTATATTTTCACCAACCAAATTCTTCATTCAACAGACAGCTGAAATAGAAGGGTCAGTGGAGGGCGCGGTGGAAACCTTCGTGGTGACCCCGGCTAAGCATGGCACGCTATACAAATGTCGCATAGCCCGTGACCGTAAGGGCATGGACCGAGGACTCTACCCTACATACTTCTTGCACCTCGAAAAGGATTATGGGAAGAAGGTTTTCTTGCTGGCTGGTATGTAAAAAAATAAATTTACGCGCGTAATTTGAATTTGGAAATGGAATTTGAGCTAAAAGTCTGGCTATTTTGAATGGCGTTTCGGTGTTACAGCCTTTTTGGATAGCTATGATTATTGATTTTGGTGTAGACACGGCTTTAGAAATGTATTTCAGATAATAAATAAACTTATAATCGTTTTAAGTGCTTAGTCTTCTATATTATTGAGTTTGAATGCCATTTCAAACAATAATTGCTTGTTAGTGCTTTTTAGTTATGGACTAAAATTGCTTACTAACCGTGAAGCAAGATGTTAAATGCTCCTTTATTTTAATTAGTAAAAAGATATTCAGTATTTCAAATTCCATAGACCACCGAATGTTCCCATTAATTACAACTCAATTTATTACCTTTAAAATGATGATTTACTAGTTACCATTTTATAGTTTATATAATTCATTGATTAGTGTCATGTATTGCCCTAGTCACTGTGTTAAGGAGGTCAGACAGGCAGACCTTTCACATAAAGTATTTTGCATGTAAAAACCGACATGTACCCCTGTACCAATACGGTCAATAAACGTCAGATTAATATCAATAAGCATTGGAAGGTCGCTGTTTATCAATCATTAACATCGCACCTCATTTTCCATTCAATATTAATTTTCCTTGATGAAAACTATCAATTGGTCAAGTCCATTATCTAAATTGTGTCCATAAATAAACTTCTATTAGTGTGATTGCTAATCGAATTTGTTTTGAATGAAATTAAATATTAACTTGTCTTTGTTTAAACCACGCAGACGTCACTAGGGACTAAAATTAACTAAAAACTTTTGATGTTATTGAAAGACATTTTTAATCTGCAGTTTTTTTTTTATATTTTTTCATTCGAGTACAATGAGTCCATTAGTATATTAGTCTGCTATTCCGAATTATTTTCTGTTGAACATTAAGGTTCACTTAACAAAAACAAAGAAAAAAGTTAAATACATAAAACGTTTATACTATGATGCAATACGATACTTTTCTGTTATTTGGCAAGTCTGAATTTGTAGATCAAATAACACTCTAATAGTGTACACACTTGCCAATTTTATTTAGTTTATCAAGAATTTTCTGTGCCAATAGTTTTATGTAACCTACTTCTACAATATTATTATTATTTATGTTTCTTAACTATTGTACCTAAATATCGAAATTATCCCAAGTAAGACAATGTAGGTATAACCTGTGTTTTAATACTTGTAAACCTCGTCTATAGAACCCTATATTGGCAGGTTTCCCAATCCCAGAGCTTTTTAACGATTCTTTTCTTAAACTTGATAAGGTATGCGCCAAATGTAACTTTCGACCTTGTATCTACTCTCCTTACTATTTTATGACTAGTTCGAAAATAATATGCTTTATAATAGCTCAAGGTAATCGTCTAGAAATCTAGAAGAACACTATCATATACCAAAAGCTTCCAAATCAGACAGCTACTCCTACAAATTATCACATTCAAAAATGACCTCTATTGCTTTAATCATAAAGAAACTTTTTGTATTTTCAGCCCGCAAACGCAAGAAATCAGCTACCTCGAACTACCTGATCTCCACGGATCCTACAGAACTAACTCGTACTGCTGACAGTTTTGCGGGCAAGTTGCGTTCCAATTTACTGGGGACAGCCTTCACTGTGTACGACAACGGTAAAGCGTGGAGGAAGCATGATCACGCTCATACGAGACATGAGTTGGCTGCTGTTGTTTATGTAAGTAGCTATTTTCTATCAGCCTTACTTATAAAAATCTCTAATCATCTTCTAAGCATCATTAACTAATTACTACTTAAAGCATTAAGTAGTGATTAAATGTTAGTTAAGACATGCTTAAGCAACATTTATAAGTAAGAATTTTCTTAAACAGCCCTTAAGTATTACTTATTATTTAATTCACGTTTATAAGTAAGGCTGTATTATAACTTTATTTTCATATTAATATGACACATTTTTTTGTTGTTTCTTGATACCTTAAAGGCTCCGAAACTTCTTTCACTGTTGGAAATTTACAGTATCCACGAGTAGCATTGGCTTGGCTATAGTTTGTTCAGCGGATTGCTGGTGAAACTGCGAAAACAGCTAGTCATAAATCAATATTACCGTTATAAGCAAAAGGAAGAAGGATTATTTGCATATGATCACAAAATTTCAACTAAAGTGTTTTCAGTAGATGCTCTTCCAAAACTATAAGTCTTCCTTAGGAAGAGATACTTCTATGTCAAATTGACTGTATTTAGTCAGTTGCCTTAAAGAACACCCCGTTTGGACTAGAAGACTTAATTATTTTATACTGAAATAAATCCTATACTGAATTAATTCCAAAGCTTTATAAGACTGTAGTTATGTAATAATATTGTACTAAAATTTCCTACAAATGTTTGAATACAAAACAATTTCCATTCAGTAAACTACAAACGTGCTTATTATTAATGTCACCGTTTGCTTACGTAGGCTTTGCGGTTAGGAATGGGTCGAAGTTTTTCCCTTTAATTATTCAGATAAATACTTCATCATTCTGAGAAATTGTACGGCACTTTGATGACAAACTAATATTTTTATTACGCCAATGAATGATATTTATGCAATCCATATTGTATAAATTAAATATATTCGTCGAGCAACAAAATTCCACTACACATATGTATATAATCGAAATTACAAAGCACCACGACTGCAGAACAAAATAACTTAAACATCGGAATTGCGAGAAGAGCGGTTGCTTTGGATTTTTTTGTTTTGAATTATTTTGTAATTTTGTTTGTGTTACGGCCAGTTTCTTCATCAAAAGTTAAAGTTAAAGTTATGGCTAAAGTAATGTCTAAAGTAAAAGTAACGGTTAAATTAAATTTTTCTATTAGTGTTGCTGTCACTTTAGCCTTGAAAAAACGAATTTGACCGTTACTTTTACTTTAGACATTACTTTAACTTTAACTTTTGATGAAGAAACTGGCCGTTAGTAGAATTTTGTTGCTGGCTGTGCATGAATAACGAAAGAAACTCATCTTAGAAATCATCACAATATTTCATCTTTAACACGATAAAACTATATTATAATCTAGTCCTACTTATAACTCGCACCACGTATACAGGATGCAATAATACACAGTTTTGTAGTTCCATACGGAATGGTATGCAATAAAATTCAACCATTATATTGTGACAATAATGACCGCCCGTTTAAAATAATGTCTGTCGGTAATGTTTATAACGCATGGATACATGTTTATATTTTATCATAGTGCTAGACAACCATTCATTGAAACCTGCTATTTAATTAATTAAAAAGGCAATTAATTTTGATTGCGTTACATTGCTATTACAATTTATATAGGAGTTTTCTTTCTTGCTCTATTTCTAAAGTACCAGAATAATCATTTGAATAAAAGTAACAACATAAATAATTTCCTTTATTTTCCAATATGTCAATAATAAACACTAAATAACCATTTACCTATCTCAAATTCCAGGATACAAACGTCCTTGGTTTCAAAGGTCCGAGAAAAATGACCGTCATCCTCCCAGGTATGACTCCGGACCGCCAACGCGTCACCATCGCGCCACAGGACGACAGCGAAACACTTCTCGAACGACTCAAGAGCCAAACGTTAGACGATATTGTCGTACTACACAACAAAACTCCAGTTTGGAACGACGAAACACAGTCTTACGTGCTCAATTTCCACGGCAGAGTGACTCAGGCAAGTGTGAAAAATTTCCAAATTGTTCACGATTCGGAACCGGATTACGTAGTCATGCAGTTCGGTCGTATATCTGAGGATGTCTTTACAATGGACTTTAGGTACCCTCTTTGCGCTTTACAGGCGTTCGGTATAGCTCTCAGTTCTTTTGACAGCAAATTAGCTTGCGAATGATCTCGTTTTTGTCACTTCAACATGCCACTGTGGTTGTCGGTTTTACTATTTATTTATTGTGGTTTTAATCACGAGGCTATAATTTACTTGTACGTATTTTTTTAAGGCTGCTGTCACAAATGCATAGGATTTGAGTCTTTTATCATTGTCTTACATTGTCGGTGAAGGTCTATGAGATGAAAATGAATGATGTGGGCATTTCTATACCTACATATTCAAACTAAAACATAAGAATTAATCAATACTTACGAAAGTAACTAATATAGCGCTAGCAGCTTATTCAAATAATCTAAAACTATTTAAATGAAATTATAAGAAAATACTATTCCTATCTAGACGATTCTATAGTCTGCAGTAATGCCTTAGAACTTCACCGACATCATTTTTGCTTTATAAATGTATAGGCCCATGATATACACACCTGCCGACATGCGAGTCTGAAGTTCGCTTATAGCTGCACAGTAGACAATTTTATTCGCAAAAAATCTACTGCGCAGCCAACCAAAGAGTATTTCAGACTCGCCAAGTCACGTCGGACAGTCTGTACATTCTTACTTGTTTACGTACTTAAAACATTATATTATTTATTATGAAAAAAAAAACAAACGCACATTTGTTTTTGGTGCTTGTTGTGATGTGGGTTGTGTTTTCCGTAATTCAACTTTCATCGATGTTAGAACGAAGTTTGTAATCTAGTTGTGTCTGTAGTTTGCCTAAAAAGGCTGTGTTTAAGAAATTGTTTTTTCTTATGAGTGCCCATTCAAGAGTCGCCATGCTGCATAATTAACAAATTGAACAATACTAATTACATTTGTGGACACAATTTTTTACCGACTCGTAAAAAAGGAGCAGGTTAGTATGAAATGCTGCAGTTATATCTAGATGACTCTTGAGCGGGCTTCAATAATAATTATCATGTTTCTTAAACAAAATATAAGTGTAATTTACTGAGGTCCAAGGTATAGAATCCAAGGAAAATTGCACATATGCATTTACTATCATATCTGTCTGTTACTAGTAGAAAGTATGCGATGTGGGAATTAATTTATAAAACTACTTTTTAAAATGTAGTTGCAAGAACATTATGAAGCATTTTCAATTCGCTTTTGTATGAAATAATGAAAAAAAATATGAATTTAAATAATGTGCATAAAAAAGAATTATTACAATAATCTTGAATATTTATTGACAATTTGAATGAAAATTAATTAATTGAGCGATATAAACCTCCCCACTCAGAGACATTTAATGATTACTTAAGTCACTCCTTAGTGATGGAATGTCATACAAATCCTTTACTAAGGAATGGCTTAAGTAACCATTAAATGTCTCTGAGTGGGGAGGAAAGAGAACTTAAAGCTTATACAACAATAGTTTTATTTCAATACTTTTATGTGTATTTTTTAATACTTTTTGAACAATGTTCCTTCTACGTCAACGCACATGCTTGCACATTATAGTCAGTATGACAGTCTTACTTAAACTTAGGTATATTTAGGTACCTAGCATAGTATTTTATTTTCTCTTCACAAAAATAATGTATTCTGTAGCTACTGATTCAATGTGAAGTAATAAAATTGTAACCATTACTTCACAGTAAATATAATGCAATTGCTTTTGTTATGGCAGTTTTTCACGATTCATTGAAGCTTAACTTTGAAATCTTAGCCTTCTTGGAGACAAAATCAGGATAATGTGTAATGAACTGTCAAAATGAAAGCAATTGCTTTATAGGAGCCTCTGTTTCCTAATACGTAAGCTCACATTCTGCTCAGTATTCTTTATATGAACGCCTTTTAAAATTACATGTCGTCATAATCCAATATGGCCAATATTGTATTGCCATAATATTAGTTACGCAAATAATTGATTGACAATTCTATGTACAAACTATTCATAAGCATCACTTAGTGTTAGTTTTGTATCCTAGTCAATTTAGGTTTTAGTTAATTTAAATTTAGCACTAATGATGATAATTTGAATTTTAAAAGCACAAATTATGTTAAGGATTTTTATGAATTTTCAATTATTTGGTGTCATAAACAATTATGAATATTTAGATAAAAAAGGAATCGCTTTAAACTAAAATAAACATTAAGTTTTTTTTGGATAATCATGTTAATCACAGTAGATTTAATTTCTTAATTAATGTTGTATGTTCGCCAGTGATACCACACCAGTATTATTTTTAATTTACTATTTACGGCCAGTTTTTTCATCAAAAGTTAAAGTTAAAGTAATGTCTAAAGTTAAAGCAACGGTCAAATTTGTTTTTTCAAGGCTAAAGTGACAGCAAAATTCATAGAAAAATTGAATTTAACCGTTACTTTAACTTTAGTCATTACTTTGACTTTTACTTTGGCTTTAACTTTTGATGAAGAAACTGGCTGTTAGACTTATTATTTTACCCAATTATTTATAGACCTGACAATAACAATGTACATTGTACCCACTGCCTTCTCCTGGATCATTTTGGATTTAAAAAACACATTTGTTCAACCAAACAAATGTTTAGAAAAAACTATTAGATTAAATAAATGTGCCTATAATTAGGTTACGTGTTTAGATAGCTAAATGAGAACTTAAATGAAAATTGTAAATTACTAAATAAAAATGTCAATGCGTCTATGTAATAAAAATATCATGAGCTTCTTGTAATCGTATTAAATATGAATTTTGACCTATTTTCGAGGACATCGTATAACTTTATCATGATTGCAAATGCTTCACTGAATTTTGGTGTATTAAAATTGTTTTCATGTACCTATGTACTCCCAGAAAGGGCATAGTACTTATTTGACATACTTTAAAAAACATACTTGGCTCATTATACAATCTCAACTTCAGGCAGACATCTGCATTGACTGTACTTAACACTGCCAAAATGAGACATGTTGAATAAGGTTCTTAAAATAATCTAATGAGTTTTTATTAGTCCACAAAAGTTGCGAAAAAGCCTATTTGTCATCCTCATCCAATTCACGTTCTTTTTTTTTATTATAATAAATTATAATTGAAATTACATTCAATATCCATGTGTATGGGTGAGTAGGTTACATATTGATATTAGGGCTTGTATTCATTACTTCGACAAAATTTCACGAATAAGTGAAATTATTCAGTCATAGGAAATATTCGGTCCATAGTGAATACAGGCCTAAGCGAAATCATGGGCTTGAAAGCAAAATGTCACATCTCTTTAGTTAGGCATCTACACATAATAAATTGAAAATTTAATTTGGTAGTATTGTAAATACTAAAGTATGAATTTTGGTGTATTGTGCCTTTGGTAACGATAGGTTAAATGTTTGTGCCTTTTATTTTCATGTTTACTATGTATTTTGTACCTGGAGCTTTTCGTAGGCACAGAACTACCCCCCCTTTACTAGATGACAAATCGCTTTTACAACTTCAAGATGTTTAGATTACTTACAAGGGCAACTTTTACAAGCAAAGCTGTCTTTAGTCTAGTCTAGTATAGTAGTAGACGTGGTGGATGTTCGGTACTATAATTGAAACTGTGTAAATTATTAAACTACTGAAAACTTTTGTAAAATTCATGAGAAAATGTCCATTTTAATTAACTTGTGAATTTAATCAAATTTGCTCATAGTTATTGTGCAGTATGTGTGTAGTAAAATATGTACTCTTGAAATGTGCTTACACACTCAATTATTTTTGGTTAATACCGAAGTAGAAAAGATATAGAATACATACCTACACAATATTTACTGATATGGACTTATGAATAAATGAAGTCAGTTAATAATACCCTAATCATGTCTACATATTTGCATTGAATTTAACATAACAACAATATTACATTTATTGATGTATAAAATATTTCTAATATCTATTGTAAATAGTATGTAAAACTGAAATATTGAACACAAATAATGTCTAAGCTATGACCTGTAACAATTTGTGTTAAACTAGTGAAGCACTGTGCATTAGAATATCTGTTAAAAATAATAATAAATTGTCTTTGATATAATTTATTGGTTCCTGAGAAAGATCATGTTTGTAACTTATATCATGACAAATCCAGTGATGTATTATGTATTTATTGAACATTCCTTGTTTGTGATATGAAAATCATGATTTTGTTATCAATAAATTTTATTGATGCATTAAGTTGTTTCTTTATTAAAAATTCCACATTCCCTCTTCCCCTGGTTATCATAAAAATATTCTACCTACCAACAACTTTATTGAATGCTTGCAGATTTACTGGAACTGCCAGTGTCAAGTGGGAACTACTGCCTGTACTGGGATAAAATATAATCACTTGGGAAGAATAGCTCTCAGGCATTTTTTCTTGTTTACCCTAAAGACTGCCTAAAAACTGAACCAATTTGAAAAAATCTTTCTCTTTTGCGAAGCTACACTATACCCGAGTAATATGACTATATATTATCCAGGTGTGGGGAGAAGTTCCGAGGGACTGTGTGACAAGTGAGACTATGGGAAAACAGCTAGTTATTACTAAAGCCAAGAAAAGGCTTTTCTTCAATCAATGTGCTATCAAGATGAATTGGTATAATTTCAAAGTTCAATTTTACTTCGCATGAATCAAGTGACAGGTAAGTAAGGTACAAATATTATGCTACGAAGATTTATGTACTATTTTTTACACTCAAAAATTAATTAGACACAGGAGCTAGATCGGTATTGCATTACAGGAAATAAAATTAAACACTTTTGGCATTGTGATACCACTAATCCACAATATTATTAATATAATTTCATTAAAATTCCTAAGAAAAGCTCTACACAAATTTTGAATTGCTATTTAGTCTCAAATTGCAGTATAAAATTCAATTTACTTTAAAAATAGAAATTGATAGGTTATGTTGGGACACTAATTACAAGAAATGACACGAAGAGGTAGGGTTTTATACTTTTTATTGTCAGCTTACATACAAAAGTTATTCGGTCTTAGCGGCCGCGGCTTTAGGCTTCTTCGCCTTGATGGGCCTCTGGGAACGAAGGATGGCTGATGCACGACGGAGGGTGGCCTTAGACAAGTCAGTGCGGTAGTGGTTGGCTTTCAACAACCTCTTCACCTTGTACAACGATCTCCTCGCGCCGGCTTTGAATGTGCGGCGTACTGTGTTCTTGACGGGCTTGTTTGTCGCCTTAGCCTTCTTGTACACTACTGTGAAACCTTTCCTGTCAGGGTTCTCGACGACGCCAACAGCCTTCTTCTGGATGAGGCCGTTGTATCTGTACGAGTTGAGGTTAGTCACATTGTTGGGCTCCTTGCTGAACGGCTTCTTAATGTTACGCTTCTTCACCAGGAAGGCGTGGTTGTTGCGGATGATCATCCAGTTCAGATGGGACGACATT
This sequence comes from Helicoverpa zea, assembly GCF_022581195.2. Lineage (NCBI taxonomy): Eukaryota > Metazoa > Arthropoda > Insecta > Lepidoptera > Noctuidae > Helicoverpa > Helicoverpa zea. The sequence continues at coordinate 5,216,117 of NC_061464.1, read as the reverse complement.
TTCGTAGTTTTATTCTAAAAACTACACCAAATACAACGTGCTCACAACGTGTCCGTAGACAAAAAGAAGGAAGTTGTTTGTCTATGCTTTGGCTTATGTCAAACGTCACTGTCAAAAACAGTGTTGCCAAAACTTTTCTAAAAAACTCCCATTTTTTTTACTAAAATTTACATTTCAAAATGGGACCATGCTGATTTGTTTTTATTTTGAAAGGGATAAATTATCAAGTGATTTGGAAAAGCTTATTTGTAAAATCATAATATTAAGAAAACAGAGCACAAGTAGCTGAAGTGGGCCACACTATTTTAGTCGATAAACATGAAGAGATAATGTTTCATAAGGTTTGCTATCATCAACAAGGTTTATTATTAATATGTAATGTTAATAATGGCATGCAGAATGGTAAAATGTGGTTGTATCTTATTATATTTTAAATCACTCATCTACCATCTATATGCGCGACATAAAATTTTATTATGTACCAAGTATTTCCCCTCCTTTAGACACATTTTTTGAAAGCTGGCTACACCAGGCATTGTCCAGAGCCAAAAACAAAATGCTACTTCTACTTTCCTTTTTTTCTACAATTTCAATAACTATAATTAAATTAATTAATTAACTGATTAAGTCACAATTTTTACTACAAAACTTAGAACTCCGGTTTATTTACAAATTATTTAGTAACATTAGATTAAAACTCCCTACTCTATGGAATTTACCGTTGACTTCTTTCATTTTCTTCATTCTTTTTTTGGCATTTTGCTTATGGTGATATGTCAAATTCCAAACTAAAACTTGTCTGGGACAATTCGTGTTGGTTCTTATATCTTTTTTCTTATTATATTTACAGTATTCCTTGTAGTAAATGTAGTTCTTGCGTGAAATTTATATGTGATTTGCGTAAAGTGCCAAATTGATGTCTCGTTATTATTGGTATTATGAATCAGGTTGATCAAAATATAAACAAAGATATGTTTGATTCTGATCTGATCGACGTGGAATCTTTGGATTATTCCGATGATCAGACGTGGTGAGTACTATTGAGGAGTATTTAGTGTAAGGATAAGTGGTGGCGAGTGTTTGTGCGCTTACGGGGTCATGTATGTCTCGTCCGGTCGACATGTCAGTGGAGTGTCGACGGTTATTCAGCCCGTTCCAATTAATAGTAAAGTTATTTATTTCCAGTTAAACCACTTTAACCAGTATTTTAGCATAGCTACTATGCACAGGTGGTGCTGGCTAGGTTTTTTTCTGACTGTGATGAATCACCTTCACTTCATGTTGTTATTATGTTTTCATAGAACACAACAGTTTGAAAGCTGAAAGTTTTTTTTGAAGGTATCATGATATATCATGATATACAATTAGCTAGTCTCTAAAGACATGGTTATTCAAGGTAAATGATTCACATCCTACTCATTGTTGTACACCACACCTACACTGCAAGTATAGATGTATATTTTAGTTTAGGATAATAATAGCCATTAACTCGTCCTGAAGTTGTATATGATTTAATATTCAACTTTATTATTTGTTTACATGATACAAAGACATTTTAGATAAGTTCTAACAAACAAATATATCTCATCTATATCTACCCTCTATAAATATACAAATAAATTACACAAAATATTACCAAAAACATGATAAAAAGAAAACAATAAATATATATCCTTTCTTTCAGTTCTAATTAGTGTATTTGAGAGTGTTCTAGCAAATCATCAAGCTGATAAGATATTATTTATTGTGTAGATCAAGTTGACATAAATTGTACTCAAATTAGTTGTGATAAGTGAAGTGATAATTGATACAGTATCTGCTATCTACTTGCCAATCAATAATTATGCATGATAATTATCAATAACACAAGCAATCTTGTGAAAACTCTTATAAACTTTCCTAAACTTGTACGGAACTAATGTAACGGAACATGATTCAAGCAACTTTTATTCTGATTATTACAAATCATCGCTGGCCATAATAAATAAGAACTTTTCGGTTAAAGAATGAATAATAAGAAGAAGAATGTATAATATTCTTGAAACAGAATTTTGGTTGATTATCAGATGTCTATTCTAAAATCCCTAGGTTCTTCCGAACCCTTCTCTTGGAAAACCATGTCATAACTTGATGCAAGTGAAGTTCCAATTATGAATTCATCTGATAAGTATTCATCTGATATCAATTGTTTTAGATAGTAATTCTGAACAAAGGTTATTGTTTATGCATCTTTCTATAATGGCAGGGCTTGAAGATACTGTCAATAAATTATATCACAGTTCTGTATAGCGCAAATTAGCTGTGTTTGTGTGTGTGTGCAACAAGTAATGTTGCAGGTAATTAATATAGTCAAAGAGTGAAGTGGGCAAAAACTGTAACACAACAAGAACTTATTTTTAACCCTTTTTCATTTCATAATACTTCTGCCAGTTCTCAATTAAGTTCCTCGGACCTCGGAAATAAAGACACCAATACCATTTTCCTCTAATAGAATCTAATTAGAAAATCCACAATCATATTTTTTTATTTAAATTATGTAATGGATTACCGAAGTCATTTTACTGTAAAGAAATGCATAAAGCTCACTCCAAAACAAGAAGTAGGTTTCTCAAAGGATCAAAAGTATCCTGTTAGTATATTGTGATAAAATTTGTGCACAGACGTTGACGCATGAAGTTATTTGTATTTTGAATGATATGTTAGTATAATATTTAAGAATATGAATATTATTTATTAACTAAGTATATTCATATTTATTTGTTTCTTTGTACGCAGGTTGTATAAAGTCCCAGATGACTCGGGGCAGACTGTTGACATAGTGGACTGGAACTTATCCTGCGACTGGCCCGTTAACGAGGACAATGACTACCTTAAGTTGGAGAAGACACTATACACAGTACTCGACAACATTATCAAAAGTAAGTGTTTTTTATCATCATCTTCCAAGCCTTTCCCCAACTACGTTGGGGTCGGCTTCCAGTCTAACCGGATGCAGCTGAGTACCAGTGTTTTTACAAGGAGCAACTGCCCTATCTGACATCAACCCAGTTAACCGGGCAATCCACTACCTCTTATTAAGACTGGTTGTCAAGCTTACTGGCTTCTGACTACCCGTAACGAATGCCGAAGATGTTCACTGACAGCTTAAAATATATATTATGTCATCAGCTAATATAGGACATTGTGATAAGAGAACATGTCTAAACTTGTTCAAATATGGTCAATTTTAATATTGACCAGGGTCAATGTTTTTGATTAAATTAGCACATATGAATTTACTTATCATAATTTAACTTCAAGATATAAAGAAAAATATAATACTATAATATAATACTTAGTATCTGTAGATGCCGCTGCAAATTACTCACAGCAAATATGAATACCCTAATTAAAAGATGTCATAATATCTGACATAATAATTATGTTAACAAACCGTTGATGTTAATTTAAAGTATTTTATCTTCTGGACATTATAGTATTTGTATTTAAGATAACACTGAAGTTCTTGAACAATACTATCTTAATGTTATTTTAGGAAATTACGTTTTATCAATGGATTTAGTCAAATTGCTGCAGTTTTCCCTGATAGTAGTGTAATCCTTTAATATTATGATCTAATAATTATGAAACTGTTTATACATAAAATGTTAAGGTAATTGTTTGCATTATGAAGTCATTTTTGTAATGCTTGTGAATATTGCAAGTGAACATTATGTAAGGCTTGCACACTTTTGTTTGTTACAAATTACACATTTGCTTGCAACAAATGGGTTGTATGTTTTGTTTTAATTTGCACCGTAAAATATTCTAGAATATTTTTTTACAAATATATGAATTTTTACTGTGGAACTCTCCTCGTATATCTTAGTATATGTGCCTTCAATGTACAACTCACTTACACATAATAATCAATTACCCTTTGACCTGCATCTAGCCGAGACATCTCATTTAACTTACCAACGAATGATAGTAAATCTTCCACATAGGTATTATAATGTCAGATTCCTGAAAGATTAAAAAAAGCCATTAATCATTCAGTTATGAGGATTAATACTATTTATTTTTGTTTACAATCAATTACAGTTTTATTTCCTTTAGTTCCTTATTTTGCCACGAATCAGGATGTGCTACAAACTTCATGCATCGCGTTTTACCTATTGAAGTACTTATAGTAGTACTGTTTGTACAGTCATACATTACCATGCAAGATAAGTAGGAAGTAGAATACTCAACTGCATAATTATCGTATTCATACAAATTAATAAAGGATTCACTTGACAAAGTGTTCTATTCTATGTCTATATTTACCTAAGGCGAGCGTTTAAAATATATTTACAATGTCAGTAGACATTATGGTAGTACCCTAATGACTCCGAAACTATTGAACATATTTGAAAAATTATTTCACTTTTGGAAAGCTAGACTATCCCCCAGTAACATAGGCTATATTTAGTCCGGGTACGGGAAGATATTCCCCCAGGACGCCGGTGAAACCGTGGGGATAGAGTCAGTATCTAATGACTCCGCTATATCTACATATCTATGGCCTAGTTCAGCATAGCAATGCATGGAGACACATGATTTATTATAATTTCACTTGACATAATATACTCCCGACTCTCATCCACAAACGGCCCGACAGTTAGAATTAACTAGGTCAGATTAGCACAGTCGTATATTGCCATGATTTGATTGCTTATGCACCAATCAGTGGGTTGATTTCTATTAAGAATTAGCTATTTATCTACTAGGTACATAAACTGGCATCCACAAATAACGTAGCTTTCTATTGGTATAATCATTTTCAAAATCGGTTCAGTAGATTCGCAGATTTTCACACGAATAAGAGGCTTTACCAGTCGTCTCTCAAGATACTGGTTCCCACAATACCTAATGTAATGTTAGCATATCTTAATCGGTTCAGTTGTTTTTCCTAAAAATGTAACAAAGAAAACTACAGACACTACAGATGAGTCAGAAAAGTTCGCTTTTTTCTTTCGTAAATTTTGATGCGTCATCAACCCTCGTTCTCTGTAGAATTTGAATGGAGTTATATCTATTAGATATAGGTCAATTTTTCATAGGAAGCTCAATGAGATAATTGAAACGAGTGACATCGTTAGAGCAAGTCTAGACGAGTGATTGGTTGTGATTAATGTGACGTAACACAAATCAAAAGATTCCTAGCCCGACCACTTTAAACGTAACCGACCAAAGATTTGGAAATTACTAATATCCTTTAAATGCAGTCGTGTCTTTTATAGTCGCAAACATAATAAGACAGATTGTAATAACACTTATACACCCTATGATCTCTTAGAAATATCAAGATCATCATGTTCAGCCACCTTTTTCCTTAGCCTTATGCATCCAACTGTTTGCTTTCAATCTTGTTTATTTTGGCAGAAACAGCCCAGATCACAAGTTCTGCAGTCAATGATTACATTATAAGTAGGTAGTAAAAAAAAATAAATTTCTCTCTTCTCAAAGTATCCTCCTTTCGCTATGCTTCTAAAACGAAGCGACTATTAAATTAAGTGGTACAGAATGATTGCCGGCCGGTCGTTAAACAAAGGATATGATCATGAACAATTGGTAGCTGTTCTAATGACATTCGACGCGGCTGATTGGTTCTGTACAAAGATCTGATATCATGTAACTTACAACCTGGGTTGGTATGCCATGCGAAGGTACTAAAAAATAATGGGTCAATTATTTTCAGCTTCCAATACCAATTATTGTGATTGGTCGTCTCGCCTCAAGGATTTCGGAAGACACGAAGGTCATGAATTCTCTTGAATGAATTTATTTTCTAAAGCCTGCCTTACCCCATACTTACAAACAATTTTCAGTCTTCACTATCTAGAGAAAATTTTGGACAGTCAAATAAAATTGCACTTGGCAATATATGTCTTGCTTCGTTAAATGACGACATGACCAAATTATTTGCAGTAGATCCTATTAGCAAAATGGTTGTGTAATTATGGCTGAAATTCTACTAGTTCAAACTGGTCCACTATTTGCAATCTGTGGGCGGTCAGACTGCATTTCTATCCAATTTTACTGATAACTTTGTTCTATTTAATAAGACGTCGTAGAATTGCAGGCTTGGGTTTGAAAGTCTCTAAAGGTATTAATAATTTACCTAATGGTGGAATAAATAATTTCAAAGAAATCAGTATGACCTTAAACCTACATAGGTAATCAAATTCACATTATGTAACGTCACCGCCCACATGGGGGCCACATGCCATCAAATGTTAGCATAGAATAAGAACTTATGAATCTAATCTAAATACATCCCTTCCAATTTTGTACTGAACACCTTAGTTATCTGGATACCTGATGCGATCAGCCCTAGTACTTACAGTCTCTAATTAAACCCTCCACTGCAATGCAGTAATATGATATCAAGTTTATAACACACTGTACGAGATAGTGTCAAATTTCGCGTTCGAATGTCGCGTGATCTACTCAGAATGCTTCGTCAATAGTTTGGAGATCCAGTAAATATGCTTCGAAGAATTCGGAGAAATACCTGACTTAGTTTATGAAGTCGTTTCATCAGTACTTTCGATCTTCGTCTGTTTATTAGGAGTATCATGTCGGGTTTGCAGAGGTCTCATGTTCAGTGCATTGGCTGCGTAACAGTCAAAACATTTACCGTTTCGTGGGAAAACGGACAAGTTATTTGTGCACAATTATCATTTACCGTCAATAATAATGATAGGGAAAATTTGAGTGATTATAATGAGCTGGTCTGTATGCCATTAAAATACAGCATCGATTTGGTAATCAATTTTCAGGACTGTCGTACTTCATTCTAAAAAAGTCTAAAATAAGTAATGACTAATTTGTTAAGGACATCTGGTACTTCAAAAAACTCCACAAAATTGTTATACCGTTTCTTTTGGATTACATTTGGTTTTTAAACTTTACTTTTATATGTTTTAACGGCTCATCGTGGAAAGTAGACCCTAGGACAAAGAGTCATTTAATTATAGAGGCAGTTACTTAAAAATTATAATGCTAATCTAGCTTTACAGACGATGTGCCGTATATAGCCACGGAAATAACCTCAATGTCATTCACCCTTGACCCCTGACCAGTCTAAGAATTCTGTTATACGAACAAGCTTCCTTTGAGTCCCGAATTATGCGCTAATGGGACTAAATTGACTAACAGAGGCAAGAGGTCTATTTACCAATATTCCAGATTATTAGGCGAAGATGGTTGTTTTAATGAAGCCGAAATTATTTCTGGTACTTCATTTCGCTCGCAGCTTCGTCCGTGTCCCGTAGGAACTGCGTCCAAAAAGTAGCCTACCACGATAAAATACATAGGTAACAACAAAACATCGAGAGGATTCAGTCCACCAATCCGAGCTGCTATCAGTAACGTAGTGCACCCAAAATTACAGGAAATTCAAAACATCTCAGTGACTAAGATGTCGCAAAATGTCTTGAAATTGATTTATTATACACTTGCGCTCGCCTGAAAAGTACAGTTGACACAGTTACTTTCCGTTTTATTGTCAGTCTTCGTCACGATGACAAGATGAAGTAAAATAGACTGTTTTTTAAACGGTACATACTTACTTAGAACCTGGTATACTAGTACACTAAGATAATTCTAGTACCGTTCAATGTCACTAAAGCAATCATCCAATTACATTGTGACCATTTTGTAGCTGCAGATTTGTCAAAGAAAATTGCACTCTGTGTCCTTGATTAATGACTGATTTTATGTTGAAGCTATGCATGATTTAGCAGAGGAAAACACTGTCGGAAACATTATTTCATGTATTGATACTGGATAATGACAGTGCAGTATCCGAATTGTAGTTCGTTAGGACCGCGGTTCATCAGGTTTGCTATAACGAGTGTATTGAACAACTGTTAATTTACGACACTTGTTTTTAATTATTTGAACACCACTATATACTTATGTCATTGCATGTGGCGCACCTTGAACTTGGTATGTGGTACCTACTAGATGGGCAAATATTTTTAACAAGCCGAATATGTAGATAACCGTTTTAATTGCCATGTGTTCTTCAATTATAATGTAATTATAACCAAGAGAAAAGGTCCTTGTCTTCGTGAACCCGGAACCCTTGGCACACGAGTGTACCAGCTAACCCAGTAATGATTCATTTTGAATCGGTTGCACATCAATTTCGGCGAAACGATCTATTTATTTTATTTATTTATTTATGACACTTTATGCACATTTTGCACAATGGCGGACTTATTTACTTTTTATTTTTCGAATAATCAATTTTTCTGTAGACCTACGGACAATGGATGCCTGAATTTATGACATTCCAAAACCTCCAAAAACGGAGCATATTGCAAAATGTTTGCAAAGTAAAAAAAAACGTAAATTAACAACGTCGACCTTCTTCGAATAGCAAGTGGGCGTTAAGTTAACGCCACACATTTCACGTCTGAGTGTTTTTGCAAAAAAATATGGAGCTTCTCTTTTTCCTTAATCCTACTGCACTATTTGTTAAAACCGCGTTTGTTTAAAATCTGCAGTTTGAAGACCTGCAGAGCCTATTAAAATGACTTCATTATATTCGCGCTAAACTAATGGAATCTTACAAACAAAAAGTTCTATATCACGCGTTTCCTATTAAACTAGAGATGCAAAAACTGGATGTCGAGCTAATTGATAAATTGCTGCCACAGGAAGCAATAACCTAGGAACCTGTTCAGCAAATGATTTCCCATGTACGATACGTTATACACGCGACTGCTTAGTGTTATCTCACACCGTCTGTGCCTTACTACGATCCTACCTGTGCCGATCTGTGCCTTAGTATAGTTACCGGCACGGATATTGAGCTCTCGGCGGAAGAGTGGGGATCGCTTTGCGCACTGTACACATAGGGCAATAAACCAATAAATCGCTTCTGCGCAGGTGAAGGTCAGGGCTCAATATCCGTGCCGATAACTATACATTGCTTGCATAGGGCTGATGTCTAATTTCTATCCCTAGGTAACCAAAACCACAGATAGATAGAATATTAGGATCGATTATTATTGACTAGACTTTGTAATTTACCTACTTGTTTGCCTAGTGTACGGTGGTAGGGTCAGTTTGGTTGTAACTCTTGCTCTTGGTATATTCAGCATAGTCATTAAAATGGGACGGGTATCTTCACTAAGAAATGCAGTGACATCAACTGCAAAGTTATGTTAACATTATAATAATAATTCTTAGAACCTGTCTAGGTTTTAGGTATTGCTATATTTTAAAAGTATCATACACACTCATTTAAATTTTATTACATTGCATATACTGAGTTTGCCGTTTTTACGCTATTGAGGAACACCTATGTAAACATCCGCAAACTAGCGCGAATAGAGATACCTTGCTTTTTCCCGTTTCGTAGATAATCTGAGAATTCTAAATAAAATTAGTGTTGTTATTGTTTGCGTAATACTGAGAGTAAACCCACAGATGTGTATGTATTGGCGGATATTGTGTATCGACTCCACCTCACTCGAGTTTGCCAACTTCCCACGCGGTATCGATTGTAAGCTTATGTGAGAATATTGTCGGGACATTTACGTATCGAGTATATGACATAAAGTGTCAGGACAAATCCTCCTATTTATTACTCGTATAAATTCCCGCTTCTTCTCCTAACCCTAGATTTACTCTACAATACTCTCCTTAAATATCTGCAACGGTTTATGAATAACTAGCTCGTGCCAGCGGTTTCACCCGCATCCCGTGGGAACCTCGGCACGAACCCGGATAAAAAGTAGCCTATAGCCTTCCTCGATAAATGGGCTATCTAGTACTGAAAGAATTTTTCAAATCGGACCAGTAGTTCCTGAGATTAGAGCGTTCAAACAAACAAACAAACTCTTCAGCTTTATAATATTAGTATATATTATTCTTCTACGTTCCTTTATCTCTACTTTAATATTCTGATGCATTTTAGTTCTTGTCACGTAAGGTAGACTTTGTAGACCAGCTTCTCAGTGTAATAAAATAAGCTATCGTAGTAGCTCGAAACACGTAGGTAATGTAGATAAAATAGGACTAGAATACTCAATAGACGAGAGTAAAGGAGGTCGACTAGTCCAAAATGGGCATAATATTTCAAGCAACTAAGTACCCAAGAAAGTCAGCAAGGCAAGACAGTATACATATTATGTAACCATCTGTGTAACTTGGTTAAACCTAATGCAATGAATCTTCCTCTAAAATTGGGCTGGATATACAAAAATAGGGTCCTTTAAATCCGATTACTAAATTAAAAGGATTTTGAAAAGCAAATCGTCAGCTTCATATCTAATGGTTTAGATTTACATACAGTCTTTCAACCAGTCCATAACACTGGCATGGCATTGCAGCCTACACTTCAATTAATATTCGAAACTGGTACAATAAAAGTTTCACTTTCTACGCACATGATGGATCGAGATGGATTAATAGATAAGTGTCTGTTAACGAACATTTAATAATACTTGTCATTTTCTGTTTTTGTCCGACAATAACGTAATTAGAATGATTGCAGTATTTAATCTAATTGCCGCACGCATGGACATCCGAGTAGGCGTTAATGCGATTGTATAATTTTGCATAAGTTCCGCATTACTATTGATGCTACTATTGTATAATGGGTAACTATTTTACCATAGCCTTTGTCATTGCTCATTTTCGTAGGTGTCGATATCCACTTACCACTGAAAATACTGTTGAGTCTTGTTTGACATCTAAAACGGTTGTTGGTAGTTTCTACTCAGACCGTATGGATAACATATCAAAGGATGTGCGTCCCATAGCTTTCTACAACATGCCCTATACTGGTGTCAATTCTAGGAAGCCTGGCATTCTCAGTCGCCTCACGCATTCCTTTCATAACATAGGAACAGCTGTCACAGCCATTTCCTGACCACGTCCACATCAAATGCAAATTGTCTACCAATTTTGGTGCCAATTAACTACGTTTCTACGATGCCAGTGCGTTGCGAACTGAATTTCGACGCTTTTGTTTTGTAACCACTTAACACTCAACACAAAACATGCGAGAATGTATCTTAAAAGTTAAGCATAAGGTTTATTTTTGTGTGTTCTGTCAAACCCTAACGAATACCAAGCTTTAAGATGCGATTAAATGGGTTTGTTGAACTTTCTAGCGTCTTCCGCGTTTACCTGATCTATTGATAAATTAAAAGCAAATCCTAATTGGACGTTACTTTTAAATGAACCGTGAAGTTTGCCAATGTTCATTCTAATTTGGCTTGAACATTTTGATCTTAATCTTACTCACTATTGTTTTTCGCATGAATGCGAGACAATACAGCTACTTCTGGACTGTAAACATTGTATTGTGTCACAGCTTTCGTAGTCTTTTGTTTCAAGTCAATAGTTATGAATGGGCTGTTATCGCATTGCAGTTGCATTGATATCAAATGATTTTGACTGTTACGTATGCAAAGAGATTTCTATCAAAATATGGATACTCCAAACAACCTAAAAAAAATATTTCTTGGTGTTCTGTTGTACAGTTCCTCTCCATTCAAAGAGACACAATTCTAGGGCCGTTTTGTTCATAGTATGTTTTTATCTTTTCTTATCAATCTTTTTTCTTTCAGATGAAGTCCTCTCGATGCCAGATAAACACAAGTTCGACTCACGAACCTACGTGAAGCCAAAGAAACGAACGCATCGGCCGAGCATACAGAACATTGTCGAGGCAGCGTCCAATCCACCTTCGATGTCCCCCATACCTCCAATGAACACAATCCTTCAGTCGACCAACCAGTCGGCCAACAAATATCTTACGTACAACAAATACAATAATCCTTTAGGACCCATCAGTCCGATGATAAGGCTGAAGACTTTCAATGTGGACACGAATTCGGAGAACAGTACTGCTGTCAAAGAGTATGCGATGAAGAGGAGAAGTTTGGTACAAGATGATGATCCACAGGTACGTCTTAAATTCTTAAGATCCCCTTGCATTGCAGCTCCTGGCATACTGTGTTAAACCAATGCTGCGTATGACTAAACATTTGACCTATTGTTGATCGTGTGTTACGCAATGTGTATCATGGTTGACAGCTATATAAACAAAGAAATCGTGTCACGTAATTAGGCTGCGGATCAATTTATTCTAAACCTATTCTAGCTTGAGTGCCATATTTGGATAGAACGCCAACTATGTCAGTGTTAAAGTGCTACTTTCAATCTGAGACAAAAAAATGACTTCATGTTAAGTATTAGAGAACTTTTGGAACCTCACAAGGCCATTATGAAGTTCTAAAATGAGAGAGTTTAGATACATAGATCCTTTGTTTGTTTACATTTACGTTAAATCTTAATACAAGTTAATCGTAATGATGACTTCATTATTTATTCGCTCAACTTCATTCACCAATCTGGTTTTCGCGACCCATACTCAGTTATAACGGTTTTATTCCGAATCCTCTTCTTTGAATAACCTCGATTGTCGGCCATGACACTGAACTTGCATAATAAATGAGATCACGGCTGGTTTCAAATCAGCGTGTACACTTAATGACACTACGTTAAAAATGCATGCGTTTGTCGTATGCTGGTATTCATGGAATACGTGATACATGCAAAATACGTCCTTGGTATTGAATTGTGAATAGATGTTGTGCGATTTTTAAATGTTGGTCGTTTTATGCTTTTTGATGGTCAGGATTATTTCCTGAGATAGGGATGGATAATGGATTTTAGATTTCTGTAATCTGGATACCTACTTTAACCTTGCAAAATTTTGATGTGATCCATTATAGTGGAAATATCATTAAAATTGCGAGCATCCTAAATGACCAGATTAACAGTACAGTATACAGGTTTCCAATCCATTCTGGAATGTAATGCCTATAAAGTAAATCGACTGAGTTTATGCCTTAAAATTGATGACCGTATTAACAGCTTAGGCACCAGTTTCACGCCTGATTAACAGTAACCGCGCTCAATCGTTAAAAATAGAATAAAATCATTAAAGATTTTATAGGATAGCTGATCATCTTGTTGGTCACTTGAAACCTGAATTGATAAGGTATACTTTTAAAATGTGACTTGATACAGCTTTGTTTTAGTTCGGAAAATGTAGTCTGGTTATACGCAGTTGTATATCGTAGCGACTCGCCCGAACTTAATGGAATGTAATAATTTTTTAAAATTGTAACCAGCTGTTCCTGAGTTTGGTTAATATTCACAAAACAAAACATTTTATACAGTTTCACGAGAAGTAGAATATAAAGAAACTAGGGTTTGGTGGCGTCTAAAAACGCCATTATACGGGTGAGTACACACGGTGGTGCTTGCAATAGCTGTCAGCTGTGACTATCACGTATTATTGCAATATTTGTTGCTGGTATGCAAAGAATTACGGGTGACCTTAGTTTTGGGAAAGAAATCTTATTAATGTAATGTTGCAGCCTTACGCTATGATTATTCCGTCCAGGAAAGCATCCAAAACCATATTGTATAAATAAGTAAATATTGGTATGGCACTTATACTCTAACAGCCAATTTCTTCATCAAAAGTAAAAATCAAAGTAATGTCTAAAGTAAAAGTTACGGTCAAATTCGCTTGTTCTATTAGTTTTGCTGTCACTTTAGCCTTGAAAAAACGAATTTGACCGTTACTTTTACTTTAGACATTACTTTGACTTTTATGTTTGATGAAGAAACTGGCCGTTAGTATCTGATTCCCATTGTCAATAACTTCTACAACCTACGATAGACCTTGAATCTTTCGCTTTTTTCTATAAGGCAACTTAATATTTACAACTAGATATTACCCACGGACAGCCAGTACCTGTGGTATTTATCGTATCAGTAAGGATAATAAGCTGTAGAACTGAAGAAAGAATTAAAAATTCAAAACTTATCAAAACGGGTTGCATCATAAAAAGTACAGTGTCAAGTGCTACTATATCGTAGTGAGTTCATCTTACCACTTGAAAAAAGCTCGCTCACAGCTGTGTAAATACAACGTGCATGTTATTAAAGGCGATCGAATAGTTTTTAATAACATTGGTAAAGTCAATTGTTTTAACTGTATTACATAACAGAATAACAGCTCATAATGTTTTGTTATTATTGGTTTAGACTTTGGCTTTTAATAGTGGGTTCTGAGTGTAGTTTTAAAGAGGCAATAATGTTTTGGGAGACCAAGAGGACTGGTTCTGCAAAAATGTAAATGTTACTACCAATTCTGAAATAAAGAATTCGCCATTTCTGCCTGTCTGTCAAGAAAATAAATAATAGTTTAAAAAAACTAAAAAACACGCTTTTTATAGAAAACCGAACTAAAAAATAGAAAATAAATTTTAATGAATTTAAATTAAGAAAATAGTGTTAAAAATTTCAATGAATATAAATTAATAATAGTGTGAATACAAAAAAAAATATTTAAAAAAAGCGTGGGGTGCTTTATGCCTACAACTTTCGAAGGTTGCCCTCGATTTCTCAGGGTTTCCATCATCAGATCCTGATCTGATGACTATGGGACCAACTGGCAGCTATTCCGAGTCGAACAAAAAAAGAATCACGTAAATCGGTCTATAAACCTCGGAGTAATCGATGTGTATGTGTAACCTCCTCCTTTTTGGGAAGTCGGTTAAAAATTGAATAATTTTATCAAATTAGTGTATTGTCATCGGTCCTCAATAAATCGACAAAGTTTGAACGAAATCTGATCAAATTTAAAGTGGGTCAAAATCGCGCCCAAAGAAGTCGGTTACAAACAAACATACAAACATACAGGTGAAGCTAATAAAAAGCGTGTAAAAAGTTAATGAATTTTTGGTATGATTCATTGGAAAGGATTAGGTGATTAGGTATACAATTTACGCCCGCGCGAAGCCGGGGTGTGTCGGCTGGTAATATAGATTGAAATTGTAATACACATAATAACATACCAAGCACACGTAACAAGAAAAAGTTGTGCTGACGATAAAAATGTTATAATTAAAATAGGGTAATAAATTGTACGTCAGTCTTCACAGCCTTCTATGAACAAACAGACATTATAGCTAATGTAACGTACGTGCACTGGAAAAGCTCATTTACCAGCGGGAGTCGACCTTGCGACGACTGCAGAACTGTGACGGAGCTCTTAATAGTCGTAAATAAAGACTAAATATCATGTCTCATAGCTTTTTGAATATGTAACGGATCCTCTCGGCTTGCTTACAAAGCATACCAAACGTATGAGTGATAAATTCAGGTGCATCGCATTTTTCTCTTACTCATTAAGTTGGACAATAGCTCTAGGCATAGGGTTTTAAGACTGAGCATTATCGGCAACACAAAATACTAGGAAGAGTTCTGATTGATCGATTATCTATTCAGCTTCATCATCCTTTTAGTATACAGTCACCATAGCCCGCCTCTTGGTTTTTTATCACATATCCTGTTGTCGTAAGATCGCATACAAGGATTTAGCATGCTTAATTCATACATAATTATTATGATCTCACCTCTAATCCAACCCAGGTTTGAACACTGTGGTCGATAATCATTATTATAAAGCCCAATAGATTTGGCGTAGACGGCCTACATAATACCCGCTTATTGGACAATGGACATTGTCGGTGCGACGGATTACATTCGGATTTATACCGCTTATCTGTCTGGACGTAACGTCATAATTACTGTAGAAATTATGGGCCTTGATCTTTGTTAAGAGATCAAAATTCATCTTTTCTAAGACCTCAAGACTTATAATTTCTAGGTATATTTCACGCATCTTACAATTTCGAACTAAGTAGTCTGTACTGTAGCCATTCTCTATCAAATACGTCGGTTTTATGTGTTTTCCAGCGTCTCCATATCATTGCCAGACTCTATCTCACTTTTACACTGTAGTTGTATGATGGTTTTTCTTAGAAGTTTTTTATAAGAGGCCAAATCAATTTTGGCTCCCAGCTCAAACAAAAATGGCAAATTGGATCCGCCTACTCAATGTTTCATGTCCATTAGAGAAACAATGAAAGTGACAGTGGCGGTCTAATGAAACTTTCATTTTATAGTTTTGACCATGTTTGGGAGATCTATTGGTGAAGCTACTTCTAGCGTAATCATGATTATACACTTCCTTGGTTTTACTTTTGGAGTAATGTCCATAGTAGGTCGCAGTTTTAGCTTACAAAAATAAATAGTGTGGTTTGGGATTTTTTTGTTGTTAAAAGTTCCTATGCTTCTTGTGTATTTGCCCACGAGTTTCAGGTTTGATTTGGCGTGGAATACTAGGTACCTAATTATTTGATAAAATACTTAAAATCCTAATGAATTCCATAGCAAAAATGCGGATGATCGCGAAAATATTTTCCACTATCAACACTTATTGGATAAAAGACCTTCAAAGTCGTAATCCTCCCATCTAAACATAGCAGGGGAGATTCTAACATTAATAAGTGCACTCTCGTGACGTAAGCCGATGACGCGCGATGTCGTGTCAAGCGAAAATATCGTATAGCGGAAAGTAAATTACGTAAGCACAAGGTGTGAAGCGGATCACAAACAAATTCAGAGTCCTATTGTGAATAATGTACTGTACTGTTTACTCACGATTTCAAGGTTTTTTTGTCGTCTTAGTAGTAAATACAATGTTTGATAAAAAATGAAAATAAACGTGTGTTTTGTCTGGTACTTCAAGCTGCTTCTATGTATCTTTTTCATACCCTTGCTGAGGGGTCTTTCGCCAAGAGTATGGTTTCGAAAAGAAGAAACTATTCTTTTTAAAACTTTATTTGGAGCTTTTAGGAGAATTGCACAAGAGCCCGGCTTTTAGGAATAAGACGAGCTGTACGGTCTTAAAATATCATCCATGAAGCCACATGTCATAAACTAAACAAAACAGGTGAAAGCAAATATTTTAGGCATCATGCAAATGTATAAAGTTTAGATGCATTTTACCATATAAAAGTTTCCCCAAGTTAGTACATTTACTTCACCTCTTCCATTAACATTTCAGCTGGAAGATCTGGATGTGACTCTCGCTTCGGAGGTGTCGGGACGGTCTTCGATGGAGCATGCATCGTCCAAGCCTATCAACATCGATCTGTCGCAGCCAGCTCACAACTTACACAACACCTTTAACAAGTTAGTATTTACTTTTTGATTTTTAATAACATTACAATATGATGGGTTTTGTGCTACTTCAAATTTTACCATAGCATCTTGTTCCATGGTATAGTGTGTTTATTTATGGAGTTTTTATAACTAGAGAAATGCAAGATCAGTTATGTGACAATCTTGACATCTTTTTGCCAATTTAATGCCTTTGGACTAATGACCAAAAACAAGAGCGATTAAAACTTTCTAAATGTTATAATGTGGGTGTTGCATGGTGCCTTAAGGCTACACTAACCTAAGATTTCTCGCGCTATTTATTTCGACCAACATTGTTTTTTACATAGCTATAGTGTGAAAATGTTTGTGATAAAGGGTTAGATCTATAATCCGCCTAATACAAAGCCTATAAGGCTTCCTAGACACGCGGCACGTGTCTCCTAATACAATAAAAGCTTTTAATTTAAACTACAGCTTGAAATCGATATCACTTTGAAATAATAGAGACTCGATTAACTGTGAATTTCAATAACCGAACTGTCCGTTGTTCGCGATGAGAGATTGAACTTTGACTTCAGCCTCATATATCTTACTAGCCGTTTTCCCGCGGTTTTACCCGCGTCCCGTGGTAACTACTGCCCGTACCGGGATAAAATATAGCCTATGTTACTCGTGGATAATGTAGCTTTCGAATGGTGAAAGAATTTTAAAAAGCGGTCCAGTAGTTTTTGAGCCTATTCATTACAACCAAACAAACAAACAAAGTTTTCCTCTTTATAATATAAGTATAGATTTGTTCCTTAATTAAAGCAACTAGGGTCCATAGAAAATACAATACATAAATAATTCAAATCTCCGTATTGACTTGAGTCAAATTTTAGTTTCTAATCGCAAAACAACAGATTTGATCAACAGGTTATTGAAATCTACAGTTTATCGATTGTTTTTAAAAAGCGATATCGATTAAACGTTAACGTAAAAAGTGCTATCAATTAATATGAAAACAATGCATACTAATGATACAGTTCGATACAACTCGAGTAGGATCTAAAAATATAAATGGCGCCGAGAGCGTCACTATTGTGTTGTGAATTTGGACTAAACGTGTTACATCATTAATGAGGGCACGGCGTTGTCTATGGACTATGCATCTTGTTTATTTTGTTTAGTAGATTGGGTTAGCTTGAGGAAATCATTCGGATTAGCTACATCATTTACTCATGAAAATTAAACATTATGAATGTAGTATAAGTTTTTGTAGATGTACTTTGGGAATAAAAATACAAATGTTTTGTAGATCTATGTTATTTTTAAATAAATGCTTTCTGCATCTAAAAAAAGTGTCATTCCTTGCAACTTCTAACGACTTCCTCGACGCTTTTTCTTATGATTTTTCTTAGATATTTTAAAAACACCAGATATACTTACAAATGTGCTTAATTGCACGTATTATCAAATACAATCATGTCCAGTAAGTAGAACAAAACCTTTCAAGAAAATAGGACACTCATTATCATCATCGAGAAATGATATTCGAAGCGATTGACCTTCTTAGCGACGGACATTAGAATCGCAACGATAATGTAATTTTCGCACCTGAGAAAAAGCGATATTTCAATACTTATTTTAAATAAAGTTTGAGATATTTAAAGGAGTCAAAATAGTTATTTTTTGTTTAGTTATTGTAAATCCCTATGTAGTTTAGATTTGACAAATATTTATGCCTAAATAGTTAATGGTTTCCCAAATAAGTAATTGGCTTATGTCTATGAAACAAAAGCTTATCTCTTTATCGTTCTCATTAATTACCGTGCATGACTAAGCATTGATTCCAGTGTGTAAGAAAGGGAAAGTAGGAAAAGGCGGATCTAAACACAGTGCTTTTTTATTTTGCTTTTGTATGGCAGCGCTTATGATACTTTTACTTTTGATGTGTGAACAATGGCGTTTGATCAAGTATTGTAAATATATTCTTATTTAAAATACATTTTATTTTTGTTTTATTAAATGTATTGGAATGAATTTCAAAACTTACTTTCCATATTATTAATTAGAGTGATCCTGGGATATACATAATGATTCTCGCAAAACTTAATGGCGCACGAGGCCTCTACGCTTCCCAATAATACCAAAAAATCTTATCTGCGCAGCGACACGCGCAATGTGCCGAGACGACAAAACGTTTGGCTAGAACTGTATCATGTTTGGTTTCAGATTATTCCTTACAAAACTCATTTAGACATAACATAACTCATTTTGTTCCTTAGCTTAACAGCCCCATGCTATCTCCATCTCAGTAAACCATCATACATAATACAAGACATTTATCTAAAACATTAAATAAAGCATCCAGCATTCTACTGACAATATTGCATGATGTTTACCCAGGTGGATATTCAGTTTGTACGTCAAACTGGCGCATGCGCAAGTGCGGTGTTACGGAGTGACAGCCGCCCCGAACACGGCACTCCACTGTTTTAGGTTATTTTAGCTTAATACTGTTTGGGAGCGTACGGTTTTGTCACGGAGGAAGGAAACATAGCGGAGATGCCATAAGAAATGTAGGTTAGGCGCCTTCTTGTAGTCAAACAGTCGTGATCAGTTACTAGAACTAACGAAGTTCGGGTTTCGTGTCAAATCAAACCCGATCTGTCAAAGATTGATCTTGATTGATTGGTGTTCTTTTTTTTTAATGAGTGGGTTCTCATTAAAGCGTATGAGCGTGGAGCAAGTAACGTTCCTCGTCCCTCGAACACCCGCATTTTGGCGCGGTACTAAAGAGATATTGCGTTATGACATCTCCGCTAGTCATTTTGTTCTCCATGGTTTTTGTGCTAACATTGCTTCTAACAGTTGAGGCTCGCTAGCTTGGGTCTATGGTTTGCTTTTTGATGATTTGGTCTCTTATTTGAGGTACCTAGATGATTTTAGATACTAATGGAAGCAGGCATTTAAGTTGCTTTCTTGGAGGATGTCGAATATGCCGTTTATTTTTTTTCTGATGAGCTTAGGAACCAGAATAGTTAGTATCTGTGATACTGTTATATAGATTGATCAATAAATGTTTATCAACTTAATATAAATAATTTATCAGGGTTATTGATCAGTGACCTTACTGTAAACTGGTTTCAGAAAGTTGAGGTCAGTGAACTCAAATTTAGGTTCTGTTTCTAGCAATAACTCTGATTTCTAATTTCATTTTAATTACCTCGTGTAAGAGACAAGTTTCAGCCAACAAACCCAGTGTATTCCAACAAAGGGTCAGTATTGTGAACAGCTTTTCCAAATGGATTACCTGAGGACAACTACAACAACAATTTGACTAAGCAATCTTTCTATAAGGCAGATTTCTAAGTAAAAAAAGTTGTGGCGCATAATGACCCTTTTTGGATCTTAATTAAGTTACATGTTTATCATCATCTTCCTATTTCTTGTAGTAGCAACATTACAACATTTTCAAATATTGTTTATAACTTTTATTCTTCTCCTTTTAAATTACAGAGGTTTAACAAACATGTTAAACGAGCGCCCCAGTCTCAGTATGTATCAGAGTGGCGAGTCGCTAATGCGCATGTCTCCGCCCAGTCTGGTCTCTTCACTGCTCATGGAGAGTTCTGGAACGTTCAACGCCGAGTCTATGGATAGTCGGAAGTCTATGCCTTCGCATAAGGATTCGGGTGAGATTTATTACGGTTAAATCATTAAATTAAGTATCTTCAAATCAAAAGTTTATTACAAATCAAATTGAGTATGTAATGTATAAGACCATGGACAGGCACTTATGAACAAAACACACTTATGTCAAAACGTATGTTAATCAGTCGATTCGGAACCTATTTGCCTAAGCGTAGATTTGTTCTAAGTAACAGCCAAAACATTGGTTCCATAGAGAAGAACCCGCAAAAAAAAAACTTTTTGTATTTTATTTTCCCGTCACCTAAAATATGTCTGATATCATTCACATACTTGAGTAAACTAAGGCCATATTGTGGATAAGCATGCTATTTTTAACAAAAAAAAACGAAATTAAAGGACAATGATCAGCTATCGATAAATTACCCTACTATACCAGTAGTAAGCGGTAGTCTATACTCATAAATCAATGAAGTAACATCACTTCATAAGGATCGCAGCCATGGTCCACTTTACATATAAGTATTACGCATTAGGGCGGTTGCACAACAGCCGTGCTGCCGCCTCGCTGCGTCGAACATAACCTGTTAGGATGGGGAAGTTACATTGTCGGTGTTATGTACTATGCTTTACTAGATTGATGTGTGTAATATTTGATGTATGGTGCAAAATGTGTAGTTGTATCTTGATAACTAAAGTGTATGTAGGCATTAGTTTTGTATCAGGAATGGAATTTGGTATAGATAGGTAACACATCGATACATACTCTGATTATGTTAGGCTTTTATAATGAATAGGTCGACTTACGAGATATAACTTTAGTGTATGTTTGATGATGTTGACCTAGGTATCCAAGTTAATTCCCCATTTACAAAGTAACTATCTCAATTTCCAGGGCTTCCAATGTCAGGGCGCGACAGCATCGATCCTATGATGACAAGTATGACGCTCAGTATACTTGACGAAAAGGACATGAGCACCAGCTTCCTCTCACAAACTACTTATCCCGACAACGATAGCTTTATGGACTCCCTACCTCCAAGCCTCGTAAGCTCCGTCAACTCTTCCTACGTAATCTCTAACACCTCCAAACCCAAAGACACCACAGACTCCAACATCTTCAGCTCAGCTACCTTCACACACCTCGAACAGTCCGAAAAACTCCTGTCCGCAAGGCCCCGATGCACCCTATACAACAGCTTCACGAAACGAGAATCAGCCATCAGAAACTCCGAAAGCTACACAAAATCCCGCGAGGAAGCCTGCCAGATTGACACCGCCAAAATTCTAAACGAAAACTCCGACAAGAAAGACTCGCCGAAAGTAATACCTAAGCCGAACCCAGAAATGGCGGAGACGATCACCTTACACTACTCTAATAATAGGTTCAGAAGAGATAATGACGCTGAAAAAGAAAATTTCGAAACTGACGACGCGTTTTACAAAGATATGGGGATGCAGAAGCCTGAGGATATTGGGCGGAATAGTTTGAACGTTACTTTGGGGAAGCAGGAGTTGAATGAGATCATTCAGGCCCGTCAGAAGTTGTCGATGGCTCGGAAGGCGTTGCCGACGGAGCCTGAGAAGACGGTACCAGCTCCCGTGGACACTTCGCCTATCAAGACCATTCAGTTGCCGAACCAGACTATCACAGTGCCGCGACAGAGTATGGAGAACGCTTCAGAGTTGCTGGCGCGGCGGAGACCGCTGAACGGCACCGGTAATGGTTTCGATAGACAGGAAGAGCCCACTAGAGAGACCCCCAAAAGAAATGCTACGTTTAAGAAACTCACGCCCAAGGCAAGCGCCATGGATACAACGGTTGTGTACGTGAAGTCAGACGATAAACAAATCATAGATATTAATTCGGCTACCCTTAATTTAATTGATGTTGGCGATAGGACGCTACAGCATGATGCTCGGGTATGTAATGTTTTATTTATCTTAAATTTTATTATGTTCGAAATAATAGTACATAGTCCATTCTATAGCTTGGGAAGCTATGTATCTATAGCGCAGTGTGGCTTTACCATCACATAAATTAATTATCAGATTACACTGCAAATACTTATGAAGTACATATTAGCTGAAACCACGCGTCAAACTGACCCACTAAAAATATATATAGTAAGTTCAACTCAGTCTTGCGCGCGGCCTTATGTGTGGGTAACCCTTGTACATACACAGTGACTTTGTGTGCGTGACAAGAGGTACAGTCGGGTACAAATACAGTTATTTAGGGGTTACGGCTGTTTAAAGAAAAACAGTTATTACGTAATTTAATGTTTATTTATTTATAATGATTCTGAATCGCTACTTGAAAAATCAAATGATGAATTGTCGGATTCGCTACTCTCACCGAGGTAAATTATAAATTTTGACTCCATGTCAAAATGTCTATAGTATTTTTCTTTTGTACATGTCGACAAGTATTACCCAACATCCCTTCATCAATATGACTTAAACGTTCATTTATGAGTTTCATTATTTCCGTCTTATTTTGGTCGACATTATGCGAAGCAATATTATTTTTTAAAATTCCTCACACATTTTGTTTACATTATTATACTAGATTATACGTCTTTTTACATTCTTAGTCCACACTTTTATTTATTGTCCGCGTACCCCGAGATCTAGAAAATATGTAAGGAGTATTTAATTCATCTTAGATATTTCACCTCATTTATTTCTTAGATACTGTCAACGTCAATTTGAAAAAACTTATGAGAAAATAATGAAAAACTGTAAAATGTAATAATAAAAAGCTTTGAATGTTGTTTCATTTTTTGAAACGCTACCTGACTCCTTAAACATTTTCTCCGTGAAGAACTAGACATTTTCGTAAACGACTGTACCCATAACAAAAAGCGATAAGAACACGTCATGCTCGGACGACGTCACTGTCACACGAATGAAAGTTGTATATTTACAAGCCGACGCACACATAGGGCCGCGCGCAAATCTGAGTTGAACTATCTATACCGATATACCGTACAGGCCGTATTACTATGATCTTGGGACATAACTTTGAATGGTAATGTTTTCATGAGCAAGTAATTTATTTAGAATTGTCCTAGGTTGGAAGTACTTACCAGTGGTTACTGTTTTAACCTTTTTCTGAGACAAATTAATGTAAACTAAATAAACCCGTATTCCAGGAGTGGGGTTCCCAAGAGCGAGCGATGGTGGGGTCGAGCGAGAGCACGGACACCGGCACCTTCAGCTCGTCCAGCCCGCCCGACTCCGTGCCCGACACGCTGCCCAATCACGACACTCGTGAGTATTGACCGACACCATGTGGGGTTATAGTGCGGGGGTGATTGTCACGGGGTGATGCCAATAATTTGGTGGCAAAAGCATATTATTATGGCTAGAGGGGATGATGATAGGATGTTGACAAAAAAGAACTAAAAAAAAAGAAAATACTAAAAAGACTTTAAACAAAAAAAATATGCAGTAACATTCTTGTTGTTATTCGATTGTGTGAGAATAAAAAATATGTTTTTTTTTTTCGTTATAACTTTTTACTTCAATTTTTTAGTCAACATCGCCATCTATGGTTGTCGCAAAAATGCATGGGATAAATAAAAATGAATGTACTGCATTACGATCACATTTTTTTAGGTGTAAACAAGCTGTCATCGACATTTATTTTAACTCCAATATGTCTCACATGGGTGCTTATATATTTACTGGTGTAATAAAACAAAGCACAAACGCTTGTCATATTCACACATTCTCATTCCAGGGCCACAAATCGCGTCCACACCTTTAATGACAATGCGAAAAGGCGCCAAAAACGATCTGCTGAATTTGCACAACACAATATCACCGATATACGATATGATAGATGATAAATCTTACACGGTGACTAAAGTGGCGAGTGTCAATACATCGGGTTTGGAACGCACTTACGATATGCATAATACTACTATAATAAATAGTGCGACTATGGTGAAAAAGAGTTCGGCTAAAAGGGATATTATGGCGGGGAAAGCGAGTCCGGATAAGAAAATGTTCGCGCCCAGTGTCGTGCCTAAACCTACTAGGGTTATACCTTCTGCTGGTAAGTCACATTTCATAAACTGCTTTTTACCCGACTGCCGGGAAAGTTTGTTTTTTCAGGAGTTTTTTGTGAAGCTTTTTGATTGAAGTTGAGAGGTGCAATTATTTAACGGGTTTGGTTCTAATATATCGACATTCTTTAGAGCCACTTGAATATTGGCATATTTTTTTTTTATACAGGAGTCAATTTGTCATTTTATGCACTATTCATATACCATAAGCTTACAAATATGTTTCATCATAATCACAAAATTTACTTCACTGGCAAGATTTTTTTAATTTCTTCATCATTTTTTTTTATTTTCAATTTTAGCGTCATACGGTTCCATGGTCCCACCCGCAGCTGTGCCGAGGAAAACAAGTCTTCCTACGTCTAAACTAAGACAGTATAGTTCACATAGGGAACTAAATAGGATACCCGGTAAGAATTTCATTTACAAAGTTTTATTTCTGTCATGGTTTACTCATGGACCATTATTATTTTGAGCACTACGTTTTAATGGTTATTTTGATAGTAAATTATTTCTATTTACCATAAATTAAACAGAAAACAAGCATTATGTCACACAATCTTTCCAACAATTTTTGGAGATTTTTTTCTTAGCCCATTTTAAAAAGGGCAGGAAAATTATCAAAAATTCATTTTGAGAGCCATCGCTGCATTAAGCACATGGCGCGTATCTTAACTCCGCGTACTTTTTTCATGTCAACTTTTGAAGCAGCTTCCTTACAAAAGAGCATACTTGTGGGATAGGCTAGAAGTTGGCGGCCAGCGATAGCTGACCCTCTCTCACGAGTTCACATTGTTTGTATAAGCGAGTGGAGCTCTTCGATGTGAGCAATAAAAAAATGACAGTTTGTAACTATGAACATTTTTACGGTGACAACACAGCAGCCACACCAGCAGCGTCCGGCGTAGCAGTCGCGAGCCGCGGGCTCTCGCTCGGGGGCCGAACCATGGTGCGGCGCGGCGTGTACGCGTCCAACCCCGCGCTCAGCCCCACCGCCCCCGCCGCGCCCGCCGCCCCCGTGCCGCCCATCGCCACCGACTCCTACACTGTTGCCGTGCCGCATCATGCACATGTGAGTATACTATAGATTATACATAGATGGAAAGATGAGCGGAGATGCCATGATGTCCTCTTAGCCGATTATCGACTACGGCGGTTGTTCTCATGTAAGGAGACTAGCCAACTGCGCAAATGCCGTAATGCAGGTATGTCAGGCGCCCTCTACGTCAAATACATACGGTAGATATGGCCATAACGATCAGTTGCCAGTGAACTAACGAGGCGGTTGACTTCTTTGAGATATCTGTAAATGATTTTTGGTATTACAAAAAAGTGGATTCCAAAGAAGGCTTATGACAGCGAGCGAAGCTAGTAACGTTTCTCGTCCCCCGAACACCAGCATTTTGGCGCCCTACATTCTTAAGAGATTAGCCGTTATGACATCTCCGCCTGTCATTTTGTTCTCCATGAACATTCCAATTCATTTTATTTAGCGAGCATTTTGACTCCTATCCTTTTATATTCAGCATAATCTTTCTTCTTATATTCTCAGTCTTTACCCTTAATATAAGCATGCAACACACCGCATGTTTGCAAGCGCACTTTCCCAAGCGATTACCTATAAAATTTCAGAAGTTAGAAGACAGACAGGCTGCTAAGGCCGAGGTCCCCCCGACGCCGCCGCTTGTCCGACAAGGCACCGAGACTTTGAGGAGAGAACGACCGCAAAGTCAGTTGGTTGCACCCAGAGATGTAAGTATTTAACGTTATACGAGATTTGGTTGAATTAGATTGAAAAAGTTTTGAAGTGTTAAAGATTTTCTGGGGGGTTTGTGGTGTTGATTTTTTTTTAATGCTTTTGAGAGTTACGTTTAAAGAAAAAAAAAATTGAAGCTAAGGTTTCTTATAAGTATAAAATAAAATTTTATTTATAATTATATAAAATAATATTTTAATAATTTTATTTTATTATTTATAATATTGATAAATACAAGATTCATTTTTAATTAATATTAAGTTAAAGTTCTTTTTTTCTGTTTCCATGTTTGGTAATAAATGGTGTTGGTAAAATAGCATTAATATTTGTCCTAATATCAATGTGTTCGTCATTACATTGTGTCTAAAACGTGTCTTTTATGTTTTCATACATTACTTACTTATGAATAATTAAACTAATATCATAAATGAATATGTTAAACCCGTTCAATGTGACCGGAATGTCTTAGTTCAAGTATATTGAAGTCACCCGACTGAGGACTAATTTGTTTTTATAATATTGTACACTTCGTCCTAAATTATTTATTAAAATATTCAAAGAATACCATTATTTAAGAAAGCATTATCACATAAGAAGAGAATAATTATTCTAAAGGCAAGGCACATGTAACTTGTGACTATCCAAAAAAAAATAGGTCATAATAATTATGAGGTCTGATTTAAATGGGGACTAAATTAATAAAATCATTTCCTAAAAAGCCAATTTTGGTAATCAAATTGTTACACTTATATCTTTATGTTATACAAAAATACTAGTCAGATAGTTATAGTTGTATTTATCAAACATTGCAATTATCCGGGCTCACATTGAACGTGGTATCTGTATCGCACTAACGCGGTGACTAACTCCCACGACAGCTGCGAGCGAGCGTCGCGCCGGTGCCCATGCGCAACCATCATCTGCCCGTGAGTGTCCATCATATTTACACTAGCGTATACAGTGGCCCATGCTTGTTCACCATACTTGTTTCTATGCACCAGTTAATTAACATTGTAGATGTTATAGTCATAGCTCGGGATCATGTTGTGAGAAAGAAGAGCATGAAGGTGGATGAATATTGTGGAAGGGGATGACCAAAATATATTGAAATTATTGGAGAATAGATTGTGTGAAAGTCAGCATGGCTAGAAAGATTGTTACTTAGGAGATGACAGCAGACATAAGAAAAACACGCTGTGCCGATCACCTTAATAAGTCTGACAAATAGTTTTACAAATGGGTTGCCCCGGTAACTGGGTCGAGGTGATCATATAAGCAGTAAGTCCAATCTACATTACTGAGACTTAGCATGCATCCGGTTAGACTGGAAGCTGATTCCAACTTAGTTGGGAACAGGCTAGGCAGATGATGGAGTTCATCAAGTGATCCGGCTATGGTTTTCACTGAAAAGCTTATCTATGTTTTGAAGCAGCAGTGTTTGATACATCACATAACATCGCAAAATGAAATGAAAAGAAATGGGCCACTGTATACAAGAGATTAGTATATTGTATGTTGACTCAAGGTATACTGATGTCGAATACTGTAATGTTTATCATCTGCTTATTCATACGCTTTACCGAATGCTTTGAAATTGGCTTATGTGTTATTTGTTGTGCTTGTGTGATGAGAAGGTATCGTATTATAAGCATTTGCAGATGCAAATATGCATTCTGTGATGCATTTAATCCGATGTCTGGTTTTACACTATCCTCCATATCAGTTTCTTTAGAAGAGTCTAGAGATGAGGCGTATGTCGATAGGAACTATCGATAAAAATAAGAAGTTTATTAGAATTTATTATATCATAAAATGAAATCTTATCGACTTTGCTTTTAACAATGATTTGACATCAGTATATTTTGGCCATGGAACACTGATAAATATGTTTAGAATGATTAGTGAGTAGATTATTCTGTTGTAGAACTTTGTGTTGCTTTAGGATGTATTCCTGATTATTATAGCTTGGAACTATTACTCTTAACTTGTTGCTTTTACACAAATACTTCTTCTACCCAAATCTGTCTTTCACCCTTTGAGATTTTTAATTCAAGCAACTATTCTTTTTCTCTTCTAATTAATTCCGTGATACACTTCTTTTTCATCACCAACGCTATTGCTTAAATAATACTAAGTCGACCACTAAATGCATATTTTAATCACAAAACTAAACACTAAACAAAGTAAGTCACTTAACTTTCACAGCAATAACTATGGTTGAGGTTACTAACTCACCTGTGGTGTAAGACTAACATTTACAAAGCAATACTAATCTATCAATATTATATGTTAGTGTGACGTATTACAGCCCCCCACTAGCCGGCCGTACTCGATAGCGACGGCGGGACAGCTGCGCATCTCTAGGCCAGCGTCTGGGCCCGCGCCTAAGATACAACCACGTAAGTTTCATTTTGTACATAAGATGGGCCTTGAAAACTGCTATATAAGAGTTAGAACAAATATAAATTCGTTTTAGTATCTAAACGTCAAAGATGTTATATTAAAGAGCCATAGATTTTTGGCTCCTGTTTTTTATTGCTGAGTGTTTTAAATGGCAACACTAAATCAAAACTAGTAGCGTTGTAATGATCATACATTGGGGTGGCTCTATATTTGCTAGAACCTGATGTTAAGATGTAAATTACTTCGGGAGTGAATTAAACAAAAGTTTTTATCGTTCTAAAAAAATTAAAGAGACGTTTTCGAATAAAAATAAAAAAAGTCGTGAAAAAACCTTCTTTAAACGAAATTTTACAGCTTCTAATAACAAATCATGTAACATTTCCAGCGGCAGTAGTAGAGCAGCCGCGGCCGGCGTCGGGCGTCGAGCGCGTGTCGGCACTGCCGCGGCCCTCGCGCCTGCCCGCGCCGCGACGGGCGCTGCGGTAACAATATACACATTGTTATATATTTTACACTGATATATTAATATTTTAAATTAAAAACTGAAACAATGTTATTCTTCACTACACATTCTCCACTATTCTCTATTATTGTATAGTAAACTGTACACACACACTATTAGTGACAACTGTACCTTGGTCACACCCGCGTCCTAACAATTTTTTTTAAAAGGTACTTGGATAAATGAGTTAACTCATCTTAATCATGGTGACTGGGAAACTAATCTGCAATTAATAAAACATCCCTCTACTGAGCATACTATCCAACCCGACCAATTATTTTGAAGATGAAGTCATACATTATTTAACACTACTAACATTTTGTCCCACAGACCTCCATCGGTATACTCAGTGGCGCCCACGGCTGACGTCGACCACTACTGACATTTAGCCTGCTGTGCCAACCTGCTGGGACGAACCCCCTAGCATTAACTAAATTCTAACACACCTAAAATGACTGAAAAACCACGGTGTCTACCTAAATTTTGTACTGCCTAGAAAATATAACAAACCAACATTTTGGCTT
The DNA here is from genome assembly GCF_022581195.2 of Helicoverpa zea. Lineage (NCBI taxonomy): Eukaryota > Metazoa > Arthropoda > Insecta > Lepidoptera > Noctuidae > Helicoverpa > Helicoverpa zea. The sequence continues at coordinate 5,186,141 of NC_061464.1, read as the reverse complement.
TTACTAAAACAATTTTTAAACCAATTTTTTATGGTAATATTTTTTACCCAAGTATTAGACACTCATTATTCTAACGTTAATGTAGTATTGACCAATTTGGAGAATGTTTTGGGCACGTATCAGTAATGCGGAGACAATAATTTGTTAAACTTTGTGGACATTGATATCTGAGATTTTTGTAATTTATTCGACATTTCTATTTTCACGAAATTTCATGAACGTTTCATTTTTTTTATTGTTGTGATAAAATACTATATCGTCTGAGTTCATCTTAATTTATAATCACTTTGTATTTTAATTTCCGGCATTCAAAATTTTTCACGTGAAAATTTTGCTAATGTCTTTCATTAGGGGTCCGAAATTACCTTTTCAGACGATGAAAAGTTGGACATTTTCAACCTCTAGCTATTGTTAACTGTATTTATAGTTTCTCATCGATCAAAGCTCTCTCGCACCATTCTCACTGTCAATGAAGCTCAAAATTGTTAAATTTCAATCTAAATCATGATTTGGTACAAAGACATACAAATTAAGATATTATTCCTATATTATTATTTACAAATTTAGTGAGTAGTGTATCAAATGTTGGTTTAGTAATTTATTTCATAGTAAGAATTTTGCATTTTGTTTCAGTATAGAGATTGTAATCATATAGGGACATGTAATTTAATCACGCTTTAGACATAACTTTATATACGATTATTAATATAATGCTCCTTTGTATACTAACTTATTGTAATATAGAAAGTTGTATACACAGCACACACATTTGACACGTATTTTTAGTAAAATTGTAAACATACAAAAATATATCAAAATTTTGCTCCAATTTTATATCTCACCTTCACACATGCATTGAAAGCACAAATTTTATGTATATTTATAATATATTCTGTTGTACATTGTGTAAATTTCAGTGTTACTGTATTTGTAAAGCTTATTAAAATTTATGAATCCTCTGCTTCCTACCAGTTGTTGTATATCAATCAAATATTATAAATACATATACCTAACATATCGAGGTTAAGAAACTTGTATACCTAGCCGACGTCTTTCGTCCTTGTTTCAAATGCTTTATGTGTTTTTATAATGCTGTTAAACAAAAGTTAGTGTTTATACATCGATGTTTTCCGGCCAAATTACTGTATTGTGAGCAAGTTTCTTGTAACCAGCAATAAATGATAGCTGCGCGGTTGCATTATGATTGTATATTTTGTAAACAGCATATATATGTATAGGGTTGTTTGATTTATGTGAAAGTCTACGTGCATTTGTGTGCTAAATCTCTGTTCCCGCTGTCGTGAGCGGGCGGCGTCTGCCGACCACACGATTTGTTTGAACACGTCGTGCCTTATTTAGGTAGTGTAAGGGATTTTGTTTTCATTTTCTAATAAAACCTATGTATTTAATGAACTTTTGTTTTATTTATATTTTACCCAACACACTACAAACAACAAAGGCTATACTGAATGGCAGTAAACTATTCCATTTAAAATAAAAAAATTAAAAGTAGAGATAACCCCCAGTTTGCTCCTCCCTCCTATTATGATTATTGAAAGGGAAATGTATTTTAATTATATCTGCATCTGAGGAAGAGGTACTCACAAACTACCCGCCGCAGGTGATGCTGTGGGCATCGAGGATTGACCACCAAAGGCGCGGGTCTATAATTATTAACTCCATCTGTACTGCTCCGATTTTTTTTTCAGTTGAATCATCTGCAGGGATTCTGGACTTAAAAGTATGAAATCGACAATCCGGTGTGAGTGGTGCTCATTTCTTATCTGAATTAGAAAGAGATCTGTGTTTAGCAGTGGGTAACACGTAGTATGTCTGATACTCCCTTTCGCTGTACCATCAGCGAGCGGGGTCATGTAAAATCCCCCCTACCAAAAAAAGGGGCACAACGAAACTCCTCTCGGCCTATACTAGTCACGTAACTTACAGCAGCAGATGCAGATGATATCATTGGTAATGCATGCATAAACGTTGTCATGTAAGATAATATATTTACGAGTACGTTACGTTTGCGTATTCACATTTACTCCCTCGAAAATGAAAATAATGGCAATTTCGATAGGTCATTTGTTTAGTTAAGACCATTTGCCTTTACAGCATGCAGGATACCCTGGAGTATTAGAAGTTGGGGAGTGAGGTAATGATAAGATGATTAGATGAAACTCAATGTCAAGGAGAATAATGTCCATTTAGGTACGTATTTCATCAAAAGAAAAAACATGAAATCAACACGCTTTAGTTTAATTTATTTTAGCAGTCAAGAAATCGAAGTTTAATTTCAATTCAGTAAAAAGTTTTAATATAGAAATAAATCAAGTCACTTATAATACATGATTGAGGAAGGCAGTATGGGCCAAACGCCATTCCGTCCGATTCGAACTGTTGTACTTGATTTTAAATAGCAAATTCAATACATAATATAAACTTAAAGAAAAGAAGAAGTAGAAAAGGAAGGCTAAAAGTTTATTTTAATTAGTACCGTGGAACACAAAAAATATTTGAAGTCCGTACAATACGGAAATTAAGCTCAGTGTTGCAATAGACAAATAAACTAGAGTTGGAATCGGACTGACTTTTACGACGCCAGCGCCCCGGCCCAACTGTCACCTTGACTTTAGTAGTGTTGTGTGTGTGTGTGTGAACGAAATCGCACGTTACGTTATGTGAGTGTGCGACGTCGTGAGTGCTGTCTACGAGTAATTTTTGCTTTTTACCTTTTTATTTTTATAAATAACCGATGTAGACGAAGTGATTAGTAATGTAATAACCTCAAGTGATAAGAATTGTGATATATCGATGCAATGGCTCTTAAAATACGCAGTGTTTTCATCTACTATGTGATCCCGTGCAATAACTCGTCACTTCGGTTGTTTGTCAATGACGTCTGCGTTTAGCGCAGCAAAAAGTGGAATTTTAGTTTGATTGTGACAAGTAGTGCAAACACAAATTAAATAAATCGTGTAAATAGATGAGTGATCGTAAAATGGATGAGTGTCTTCTTCATTGGAACGTTCTTTTATCAACTGGGGCCAACAGAGGTGGCTCATGAAGAAAGGGTTAGTTTACCTGTTTATGTTTACTTTATATATCGTACACATTTATGATTATACATGTAACTTCTATTAATAACATAATTATGGAACCGTTGCGAAAGTTGAATGTATAGTTATTTGGGAAGTATAGGTTATAAGGCTCAGTAGTTGTTTGTTGACTCACAGACCTTTAATTACATAATTTGTTTTGGGTGCTTATTTCTAAAGTGTAAGTTAGTTAACATAAATGCGGATGCAGTTACTACTATGTATTGAGGCTGGGATGTGTTATTTTTTTCTTTTGTTACTTTCTCTTATCCATGGAGTGAAGGGAGTGAGGGAGACAGACATATGCCCGGCTGGAGGCGCGCGAGAGAGACAATGCTCTACTGAGCAAGTTGTATAGCCATGTTTAGATATCCATACATGAAAACTTTACTTTTGCTGTTTTACTTTATTTACTTTTATAATACTAATTACTTGGACTACAACTTGCAGTATGAATGTTAACTTAAAATGCATGATAAGGGATCAAATTCATGTATTCATATTGGTCATGTCTTAGCATAAAGCTGGATTTATTTAAATTGCTAATTTATCCCTCATAAAACAGGTACAGTTAGTGGTATTGTCAATGAGAATTTGCCATTTCATTACAACTGTTTTAGACCCAGCATGTGAGGTAACTTAACATAAGTTGCCTCACACTAAGATTTGACTTAAAAGTTACAAAACATTATAAATTAAAACTACACTCAAGCATATTTAAATATTCATTTATTTTCTAACAAATACAATAATAACTTTTCAGCATATTTCAGTAGTAAGTATAAATTGTATTAAATACCTAGTAAGTAAGTATAGGTAATTATATCATAACTTAATTAATGTGACATACGTAGGTAGCCACAACATTTTTTAAATTGTTCTCAGTTTATTCCAGAGATCTGAAAGGCAATTCTTTATTCCATGGGATTCAAAATTTGTCTGAACTAATTCATTTATAGACAAGCACTGCCACATTTATCTGACCTAGATGCTCTGTGGTCAATCATGATGATGAAGGATTCATTCACATTTGTATCACCAACTATTTAATCTCCAAGTAACTCTTACAATAATAAAAGTTACACATGTAATTATTCGTTAAGTACATCTTTTAAGCCACAGCACAACAAACATTTTAATTCCACATAACACACTTTAAAATGAAATAAAAGCTTTATTATGAAACTTTTCTAGCCAGTATTTGTGTAATTACTTAATTTTACATACTTTGAATACAACAGTACATCAACATTATCATCATCATCATCAGCCTATCGCAGTCCACTGCTGGACATAGGCCTCTCCAAGTGCACGCCACTGAGATCGATTTTCAGCATTTTCACAGTACATCATATCATATTGTAATGATAATTATTATTATTCAAGCTTATTGCAACAACATTAACTGCATAAGCAATGACTTGAATTTATTTATTAGAAACTACATACTACATAGTCTTTTTGAATAAATTAATTTATTGTTCCAATATAAACGGTAGGTATATCTTATACTAATATAGTAAAGAGGAACCATTACTTGGTTTATTTTTACTCCGAAACTACTAAATCGATTTGAAAAACTCTTTCACTGTTGTGAAGTTACACAATCCTCAAGTAACATTAGGTATATTTTGCCTGGGTATGGGAAAACGTTCTTGGGACTCAAGTAAAACCAAGAGAAACAGCTAGCTACTTCACTTTAAAAACAATTTAAATACATGACATTTTTGAAAACTAAATTGTCCTACAAGATATCTGTTGCCAAGCTGACTAATCATCATTACTCATAATTTGTTTCAAAAATATTAAATATAGATAAGCAGTTATACTGTAACCTTTTAGTTAGAAACAAATTATGTATTGCATATATAGTAACTATTTATTTCATAAACACTCATGAACTTGAAACACTTGATTACAGTACTTAAGTACCTATTCCTTTGAAAGTTTACTTTTGTCTAATTCCTTCTTTGTACCCTAACCTCAACTACTGAATCATTAAAAACAAATTCACTGTTGGGAAACTACATTGTCCTTAAGTAACAAAGACTGTATTTTATCTGGGTACAGGCAGTAGTTTTCACAGGAGGTAGGCGAATGAAACCATGGGGTAAACACCTAGTAACTTATACTAATTGCTGTTTGATATCAAAGCTGTGTTTAATCCATACTTAATGTGTCGGTTACCTCATCATATTATTCCTAAATATAAAACTAAAACCAATAAAAACAGATATAAATGAAGTAACAAATAAAATAACATAGTAAAACAGTAGTTAACAGTGTCATAAAATTTTCCATTTGTCAAACTTAACACTTCATAATCCCTAACATTCAATAAAACAATACTGAGAGATCAAATTCTTAGAATTAGTGATTTCACGTCTAATAACATCCATTGAGCACTTGATTATATGTTGGCAGAGTAAACTTGACTTCTACTCTTCTCTCTCTTTTCTATCCATTGCCATTATACTATAACAAGAAACATATATAGATTACTAGCTATCCCCAGCGGTTTCACCCGCATCTTTGGTTACTGCTCCGCTCCCGTGTGTCTTAGCGTGATGGTATATAGCCTATAGCCTTCCTCGATAAATGGGCTATCTAACACTGAAAGAATTTTTCAAATTGAACCAGAAGTTCCTGAGATTAGCGCGTTCAAACAAACAAACAAACTCTTCAGCTTTTTAATATTAGTATAGATAATGATCATCATCATCAATTTGTGAGCCCAGCGCTTGTTGGTGCAGCTCCTTCCATTTACGCCTATCTAGCGCCAACTCCTGAACTTCCTTAATATCATAATGATATTAAGTTATATTAGGCAGAAGGGATGATATACACAATGTAATATGTGTTATCTGGATAGATAGAGAGGTGAGGCAGGCCGAAGAAAAATATACATTGCTTGGAAAATGACTAGAATAGGGATTGAATGTTAGTAATGGCTCAGGGTAATGAAAGAAGAAAACAGTGTGTTGAGAAAACCCCAAAGTAAATTGGGCAGGATATTTTTTGACATTATAAGCCTCATAAAATAAACATAAGAAATCACTATGCATAAACAGAACAAATTATTTCTTGTATTAAATAGGAAACTGGCATTACAGTGACTTTGTATTGCATAGTATCAATGAAAGAAAGAAAGTCAATAGTTTTATTTGTTTGTAAAATATTTCCCATAATATGTAGGTGAAACCGCTGTAAATGTCTATTTGCTGATAAAATATAACTAGGTCAGTTTTACCACTGTTACCACAATGTTTTATTATTATTATATGGAGCTATTTCTCATAGATAATTATTTTTCATGTTGTAAGTAGTCAATTTGTCTGAAATATACAGACTAACTTTTTGTAGGGTCTCACATAATTTAAAACAAATGTTTATAAGTATTTACACTTTTATCCTCATCCAAAAAAAATATTGTCACCTTTTTACTAATTTGGTTCTTGTTATCTTATTCTTTCAGCATAGTCAGAAGGATTAAGTCCTTTTTTATCAGTGTTACTTTAAATACTTTTCTTAACAATTTTTCTAACACTACTAAGTACACAATTAAAACTAGAATATGATTGACAATGTTGTGTACTGTAGAGATGTAGTACTGAAGTAGATTAGAAGTAGGTTTTATTAATTGTAATTGATACTGGCCGGACAATGATATAAATAGAAATAGAATAGTTTTTATATATTGAAGTATGTCACTTCACCCCCGGAGTCTGCGAATAAACGCAAAGTTAAAGTTATTATTGAATGTTTTAATTTAATATCCTGAAGATCCCCGGTTCCTAGCGCACCACGCGCTACAGTACTAAGAAGCCCTTGTAAATATCACCTGCAAGCTATTATAAGATTTATGACTCTAATTAATAACCGTTTTAATATTTACACATGAACTATAAATATCTTCAACATGCATGTAGTTACCTACTATATCATTGCCATTGATTGTTTTGTGTGCAATAAGGAAAATGGCATAACCTAAAGTTTTTGTATATCATTGGAAATATAAATAAATTACTCAAACAAGTACTGAATATAACTCGATCTCAATGACTGCATTTTCACGACCAAACTACTGAACCAATTTAAGTCAAACAAATTGTCTTGACTTCTAGATCAAGAGAAAGGTTAGGCTTCCTTATTATCCGGGTGCGAAAAGTAAACCAACCTGCAGGTGGATCCAAGGCAACAGCTAGTCTATTTACCTAACCCTACCAACAACCGTACTATAGTTAAACCTACCTTCGGTTCTTTGTAACACAGAAAGGTTCTTCCTAAAATTATTATTAATTACCAAATTCTTAGAAAGTAATTTTGGTTTGCAACTTGTCAGTTACTTAACACTTTTTTATATCAAATCTTGAAACTCGTGACAAACTACTTAGTACTAAAAACTAATTGTCTTATTACTACCTACTTTTGAGACCATTTCCCAGAACATTTAGATTGCCTATTTAAAAAATAATTTTAATAGACAAAAACTTGTCTGAAAAAATTTCAAATAAGGCAATACTGATAAGATAGATATAACATTAACTTCATCTTGATAATTATATACCTATTGTTTTATTTGCCTATTGCTATATAGGGAGATAAGCACACATCATTCTGGAGTAAATGTATCTTTTTATAAATTTATTTTTCATAGGATACATAGAGGTAATTGTGTCCGCTTTGTGCATCTATCTGTCTGTGGCACTATAGCTCTTAAACGAAAGAACCGATTTAGATGCGTACGTGCGTCAAATCACGTTGTATAAGCTTTTCAATAAATTTCCTCTCCAGTGAATCAACTTTTTTACTTAAACACCTTCATAACACCACTATTTAATCACTTCCACATTATTATATAATAATGTACTTATTTCATTTGAGTTGGCAATAAACTAAAGGTTCAACAATCCAGCTAGGCTTTATACACTAGTGCACGGGTACTGAACAAATGAAATACCACTTAAAATGCACAATTGTTAGTATATAATTGTTTTTATTTTTAAAATCAAATCAAATCAAATTGTTTTTATTTCAAATAGGCCTTTGCAGGCTCTTATGAAACGTCAAATTAGTTGCACGGTTCCAAAAAGTTGGTCTCAAGAAAAGAAAATTAAATAATAAATAAAAAGTCATAATATCAAAATTTTTAATCTTTAGTAAACAGTGTAGATACTTAGCTAAATAAACATTCTGTCTGCACCAAAACGTCTGCATAGATGTTTTATTGAAGCAATCTATTATCTCAATAATGTCCTGGTGGTGAAGATTACTTACAATTTTATTTTATAATAATTGAAAACTTTTATCTATTTGTTAATTTCTTAATTATTCTATGCCACATTAGAGTTTGCATTGCATATACATACTATCAATTTTACTATGGACACAGCAGTCTGTAATTTTTGACCTTAAATATTTACACCAGGTTAAAAATAAAAATGCAAAAGTTGCTGAATACACATTACTATAAAAGGCATTACATAATCTGTATTCCAGTTATTTCCATGCTCTATAGAAATTCCATACTGTATTGAGGTTCACTGAAGCCGGTATGAACATTTTTGGTCAAGTTGGTCACCTTGGCCCCTGCAAGTGTCAGTGTGTCAAGGGCCAACCGCTTCCTTAAGGGGACATACCAGTCTTTTTGTCAGACCAACCAGTCAATGTATGGGGTTATTATTTCCTATAGATTATTGGTCATTTCATGTTTCTGCAAGGTGTTTCACTACCAGATTTTATTGCCAAGGTGACTAGACCATTTTATTTTTGGAATTTTTTAGGTCCTTATTTTTGGCTTTCGAAGAACTAAAGTAAAATCTAAATTCCAAATCATATTGTTAATTAAGTAAGTAGGTTATAGGGTTATTCAAGTTATAAAGAACAACAATTAAACATTGTGACTCATGTGTCGTTGTTGAAACATCAATTTAGTAAAATTTTCCCTATCTGGTTTCAGCAAAACTTTTCTTAAAACTTGGTGCATGCAAATATTATCAAATATGAATTATCTAGCTGTCACAGCTTCTCTGGCATGGTTTATTGTTGAAAAGTAATGTAAGTGATATCCTGATAAATTAGGTATTGTCCTGATTTTTTTTAAATCTAAACCTGTTAGTAGTTTTCGCATTAACGAGTAACAAACCAAATCCATCCATCCTCACATACATTACCGCATTTTTAATATTAAGTAGGACTTAACAACTTCCACCGATTTCAAGGAACGCTGCTCTCTATTTTAATTTTCCTTCACGATTACTACTTTAAGCCCAAGATAAACTCATGAACTACATAATTAAGACGTTGAAAACCTTAAATGAGTGAATTTATGATCCTTCTTAGGATTTGTATTGCAGGGGGAACCTTAAATTCACCATAAAGGTATCATTAACCAACTTTCAGTTAGTACGTAAAAAATAATGAGAGCTAAAGTAAATTTCCTTGTACCAGTAAAAACATGTGTTTAAGTCAGACTAACTATCGGGTAACGTTTTACTGTCGATAGTCAATAATGGCTGGCAATTATATTAATCGTAGTTGCGCACGCGTCGATCTTGTAACAACCTCGTTATCGGAGTTTTACGATTGGTCGACTCTTAATTTCTGCTCCAAAAACAATGTTCATTTGTTATAGTATATTTGTGTTTCTAATGCTCGAGATAAAATATATTGCTACATAATTATCATGGAATTGATAGGTCAATACAAAGGTCTGTTTTGTGATGTCACACACTTTCGTTGTTCTTTGTATTAGTGTAGATAATCAGGAACATCTAGTACACACGTGTAATCTAATGTGACACAAAAACCATTACAAACCCACCATATGTTATTAGCTTTTCGAGTAAATAATGTTGACGAATTGATATTAATGAACTGGCTAAGTGGACTTGAAAATTGGATATCGCAAACTGCCATTAAAGTACTTAATCCACGAAGTTAGTCGTGAACAATTGAGGGAAATACTCTGCTCTTACATAAGCGCATAACTAGCAGCGGACATCGGACCACCCAGCTTTGTTTGTTTTTGTTGCCGGCTAACTAGCTGATTGAAAAGATCTACCGCACCCTCCCGATCCCAGGGCGAACGCATCCGCGCGGGGGCGCATCGATCATACGCCATGTCTCAACATACGCCGGTCGGTGGAACTGACACTTGAAAACTATCCACTTTACTAGGGTGAAATACTTTTTAGTCGCCCTTCTAATGTCTGGGGTCATTAAACTTCTTTTTTTTAATGGTTAGGTAATTTTTATTTTCTTCGTGCCTTAGTTGTGCGTAGGTGCAAAAAAGTTGCTGATGATCATTAGTTCTGACGTAACGTAACGTTCTGTAGTGCTTTTTTTATAGATTGAAGGCTAACATGGATATCAAAAAAACGCTACATGTCCTTAATAATTTCACCACATCCTACTGTTCTTTGATGTAGGAATATAATTTAGACTATCAAACACGCTTAAATTGATATGTAGGCGGCGTTAATGTAATTACATAGATAATGATAATTATTTACATACGCGTAGTTACCCGTTCTATTAATCCTATATTTGGCGCTCTCAATTCGAAGTCGTTCTTAGTAATGTAGCGTATTAGAACTAATCTCGCTTAATAATTCGGTTTACGGCGAACGATCGTGCCGAGCACAGTGGAGTGGAGTTTGGACAGAATTATTGTTACAGTCCATTCAAGTTCAGAGGGGAGCATTCTAGGGATTCGCGAATAATTACAATAAACAGCGAACATGGAGTAAGATGCTCACTCTAAGATTGCTGGCACGTCGCCCAACAGTGTGCCGTTAATGCCTAACTCTTCTTATAAACGACGGCGGTTAATTAATGTCGCAAAAAGAGTGTCACAGACAAAATTCGAACAGATTTAAAGCCGGGTCAGAACAAACTATTCAACGCGAACGAAATGGGAGAGTTTCTACGAATTTCCCGGACGGCCGACGTACCTGGAAGAATCGGTATAACCTGAGGGTTAATGGAGCCCTGTCATTATTAAGAATTCCGTGAACTGATAATTGAAGAGTATGAAAATAAATTACCTTATTTGAATTCCATTATAATTTTGTAAAGCTTGCTTTTTAATTCGGCCAGTTCTACTTTAATTACTGGAACTCAAATGCACCAGGTTCGTCTAGAAAAGACTATTTTACTTACTAGGTTTACTAACGATAACGGATATATTCTACGTGTAAAAATTTAATTAAACCAATTGTTTTGAATCACAACATTCTTAGGCTAACTGTTTTTGGATGAGCAACGCTTACGATTTATCACTGGGTCTTAGTCATGTGCAAAATATTTTGTTTGGAACACGAATAAGCTAGCACTGGTGCGCGTGCAAGTTTGCAGACAAATTAAATTGACCGGAGCATCGCCAGCTTCGCGTCTAATCTCTGCAGAATCGATCCTTTCGTCTAGCGAAAGTATGAGACGGATTGGAACGGATATGTCAATGAACGCTGCAGCGACATTCATTACTTCCCTTAAATTAGTCTCGTCTAACAGTAAACGACTGACTGATACTATTAATAGAAAAGGGAAACCAAATTCATTAACCCTCCCTGGGTGCACAACAGAAAAACCTTCCGCTTAAGGGGGCTTCTTCCTAAACACTTTGCATAGAAATTCGCGACAAAATTACGAAATCAGCCAGTTGGAAAATACCCTTTAACGACTTGTTAACGAAAACAATGGAATTCATTTAAATATTTAAAAAATCGCCTTATTTGAAAAACAATGGATATGATAATAATGATCATATAAGATGATAATAAATAAAAATTATTGATACAGAAAAAAAACAACAGTGTTTATCAATGTTATTGTAAATAAATACTACTTTAGTGATAGCGGGTAATATTGAGTTGGTTAATAAATAAACCTGTTATTTTACTTAACATCTTTCCAAGTTTTAATAAAAAAGTAAGCAGTACTTATAATACTTCGACTGAAGTAAAATCTCCAATGCGGTTTCGCTATTAAAGCGTATAAAACGTCTGATTCTGAAGGGGGATGTTTTATAAGAAAGCTCGCCTCGCGATAACGATTAGTATGACAAGCCGCAATAAAACCAAGGTGTACCACCTATGGTAAATGCTGGTGTATTTATAGTATTGCTAGTTGGTTGCACATATTGTTTGTACGGTCCAATTATTATTACGTAACTATTGATAAAGACTCGTACCACCAATAACAACTTAGTTACCATGGCAAGTAACTTATACGTGGTTTGATTAATCTTTTACCTACATATCTGATCAGCCAAAAAAAAAAAAAAAAAACTAACTGCCTCGTTGGTCTAGCTGTCGCAAGTGCGGCTGCTGAGCACGAGGTCTCGGGTTCGATTCCCGAGTCGGGCCGAAATCGCTTTGTGGGTTTTAGAAGACTTTCACAAAGCAGCCCGGAGCCTGGAAGTTGGTGATTGATACTCCCGTGCATCGGAGAGCACGTAAATGTCGGTCCTGCGCCTGATCTCTCTCCGGTCGTGTCGGATTACCGTCCCATCGGGCTATGAGAGTTAAGGAATAGTGAGTGCACCTGTGTCTGCGCAAATGCTCGTGCACTATAATATGTCCTGCGTAGTTGGCTAATCTCCTTACGTGAGAACAGCCGTCGTAGCCGATAATCGGCTAGGAGGACATCATCATCAGCCAAACGGTATATTTTTTAAGCTTAATGAATTTGGTTTGTATAAAATGCAAGGTCTTGTTACTTAACCCTTGACTTATTTCAATGTCAGAGTAAAAAATAAGGTTTGAACAAAAACTCATTACTTATGCTTATTTAAATAAGTAAACCAAGAGTTGAACGCTTTTTATAAGCAAGCTAATTAAACCTGTATTCGTGTATCTTTTAATCTTTTGATTCGTCAAATATTTACATAAAAATTTAAGAGTAAGCGTCGAAGTAGTTGTTAATTTTAATAGTAATCTCAGATTTAGGATAAGTGTTAGTTTTTTCGGCATCTTTAATGCCATGTTCGATAATACAGCCAAACTCAATTATGTAATAGCACCGTAATCGACACAGGTGTCTGGAAGAGTTTCTGATAAACTGAACTAAGTAGAATATTTAGTTATCTAAAACTTATTTTCGTAAGGTTAAATAAAGGCAGCCTAGAAACACCTAACCACAAGGTTCACCTCCAGTTTGAAGTCTAGATGATGCTCCCGAATCTCTTCTGAAATATCCACATATTTCTTGTTTAATGAACCCAGAAATATAACAATACAAACTATGATGCCATTTTCTATATTATTTCTAGTCTAAACTTTTCGCGTGGTTACACCCGAGCTTTATGAATTCTCCCGCATCGGAATAAAAAGTAGCCTATAGATATTATTCTGATGTATAAAACCTACATAGTATAAAGCTTTATCAAAATCCTTTAGTTGCTTATTAAGTGAACGAGTAAAAACATCCATCCATTGACAAAACAACAAAACCTTTTGTGTAGTTAGTAGGATAATGGGATTTATTGGAACCGTTGCACGCAATAACAGCACCCTTATGTTGTAACTGCAAATAAACCCATTAAAAGGACAATGCCAGGGTCTGGGCTCTAAGTTTGCCCAGCAGTGGGAGTAGTTCCAGCTGGTTCCATAGTGCACTCTGAACACGAAATCCAAATATTTTTGAAATCGGTCCCAGAGGTCCCAAAAAAAACCGGTTCAAATGTTCTCCATAGATAGTCACTTTATGAAGCCCAAGCCATTTGCCCAGAAGTGGGAATGGTTAGAATAGGTTTTTTACTTCACTGTTTACACGAAGTCCAAATATTTTGGAAATCGGTCCCAGAGGTCCCGAGAAAAACCGGTTCTAATGTTAAACTTGAACAGTCACTTTCTAAAGCCCAAGCCATTTGCCCAATAGTGGGAATGGTTAGAATAGGTTCTTTACTTCACTGTTAATACGAAATCCAAATATTTTGGAAATCGGTCCCAGAGGTCCCGAGAAAAACCGATTCAAATGTTCTCCATAGATAGTCACTTAACAAAGCCTGAGCCATTTGCCCAGCAGTGAAAGTGGTCGAAATAGGTTCTTTACTGCACTGTTGACACGAAATTCAAATATTTTGGAAATCGGTCCTAGAGGTCCCGAGAAAAACCGGTTCAAATGTTAAACTTGAACAGTCACTTTATAAAGCCCAAGCCATTTGCCCAGTAGTGGGAATGGCTAGAATAGGTTCTTTACTTCACTGTTATCAGGAAATCCAAATATTTTGGAAATCGGTCCCAGAGGTCCCGAGAAAAACCGGTTCTAATGTTCAACTTGAACAGTCACTTTACAAAGCCCAAGCCATTTGCCCAGTAGTGGGAATGGTTAAAATAGGTTCTTTACTTCACTCTTAAGACGGAATCCAAATATTTTTGTAATCGGTCCCAGAGGTCCCGAGAAAAACGGGTTCTAATGTTAGCCAGCCATTGTTAGTAAGCCATTTTAAGTAGCCACAAACCTAACAACCTCTTTTCTTGAAATAACATTCAGATAGTTAGTGGTTTCACTGTTAACAGGATAAAAAAAAAAACAGAAATAGACATTTAAAGGTAACTGTTGTTTCTCTTGCTTTTCAGTCTCTGTCCTAAGTTCGTGTAGCGCCATGCAACTAATATCCGTAATGGCAATGGAAAAATGTTATCAAGACGAATAAAATAAGCTCGAACACGAGGTAGTAAATAGATGCCGTTGAGGAGTTCCCTCGTCTCGCTGTCGTCTCCATCGTCAGGTCTGGTCTTAACCTCCACTGTTTTGTGGTGTCGGAGACATATACCCGAATGACAAGTTTTTATTCGATATGCGCTAACAATTTTTCCGAGAGTTCCCTATTGTTTTAAGGTTTCTATCACCAGACCCTGAACCGAATAACAAAGAAACCGTTTGGAAAGTAAATCCTTTCAAACAATAAAATGATTGTTTAAATCGGTTGGTAAACGACGGAGTTATGCACGTACTTACGTAAAAAGAATACAAACGAACTGAAAAACTCCTCCATTTTTTGAAGTCGGTAAAAAAAAATCTCGTTCAATACCTCGTATTTGTCGATTAATATTATAATGCATTTCAATTAAGGTAATAAAAGTGGAATAGTTAAGAGTTCGTAAGCATATTTTTCGTAATATTGAATAAGAGTCAAACCAGTTTTTCTCAGGACTCCTGGGATAGATTTCGAAATATTTCGGTCTGGGACCTATTATAAGCCTATGGAACAAAATACACTATGCAGTTACTGTGGGCAACTCTTGAGCCCAACTTCCATACAAAGAATAGCATTGTCCTTTAGCCTATAAAATTTTAAGTAGTGCTATTAAGTTTGAACCGATGTTGTTATGAATCAATAATCTATCAATCTATTTCTCACAAACGTCACCCTTTCCTGTCATATGTCCTGGATTTAGAAGCCATTAAAAGTTTAATCTTTACTAGCTTTACTTATTTTTTTACTTATGCTAAAAATAATATAATACTCTATAGGTAGGCAGAGATATTTTTAAAGAAACAAAATTTCCTTAAACGATACTTGCTAACAAGATTCTCGTGTAAGTTATCTCTTCCTTTTTCACTGTTTTATTTTTAAAATGTTTTAACTAACGAGCGGGGCTATTTTCACCCCCAGCAACCAAACAGTCCCTATTTATATCTTACTGTCGAAATTGCATTCTATTTCGGTCCATTGATTGTTTGTCGGTATATTTTATGTGTTATTTTTGAATGGAAGCTTAAACTTTCGCGGCCGTGGGGTTCAAGAACCCCTTGGTCTTCTCACCCTCCCTGATTGAAAAGTTGACATTCGCTCGACTGTTTAAAGGAACCTAATTGTAGTAAAGTTCACTTGAAATATTTGCGTTATTCAGATGTTATTGCGGTGTTTTTATGCCTTCGAAAATGGACCGTTAGTTGTCGTGTGGCTGTCATAAACGAGTTTGTTTTAGACACGCTGGCTCTTTATTAACGAACTATGAACTACTTGCTTAAGAAATGCCGATTATAACTGATTCTATAGTCGTGCAAACAATTTTATAATCCTTTACTTTAGTGCAAAAGTAAATAAATATGAAATAATAATTTTGCGACTTATACCAACGGGTCTTAGAGTTGTACAGAACAGTAAGCAGTCCAGATCGCGAACAACTTAATTAATAAACTAAGTAAGTTAGCGCCGGGAACAAAGGCTCATTTGGAAAGAACTTCAATTATTTCTGTCTTACGGAACAAGATTGTATTGCTATTGTGGCAACTTGTTGAGACATTGTCTGTTGACTGGCCTTGTATCTCACCTATGATATTAGTGGTCTATAGGGTGTCACTAGACCCATTGATCGATGGTAGAATTGATTGGTCGATGCCATTAGTGTGGTAGAATCTCTCCATCGGTGTCACACATCATTCTGTAATGTACTTACAAGACTAATAATCTTGTCCACACCATAGATAGGGTTCTCCAATACATTTATTTACTGTTTTGTCAAGCTAACTGTATTCTTGCTAAGACAAAACAAAATAAGTCCTTTTATCTTACAAAATTGTCGGAGTTAAATTCAAAACTGAGCTAAAATTATAACATGATTCCTTTCAAAAGAAACTCTCTTTGTTTACACGATTCCATTTGAAATTTTGTTAAGTCACGAAATTAACCAATTTTATTTTAGACAGAAATAACTTTTCCATTTTTAGAAATAAAGTCTAAACAAGTAGGTAGCTTAATAGACTTTAAATGTTATTCTCACTTTTCTGTGAATAGGTTTTTGATGAACAGTAACTTAATTTTCAATCGCTCCTTAATATTCAAAGCTACAGGTGTATATCCAGTATTCCCTGAAGCCAATTAAATATTAAAACATCGGCTACCTACTAATGAATAATGTATCCAGTTAATTTATCTTGCTTGCGGATAATTAACCTTGAACTCGAGCTAACGTTATCATGTTTTTAACAGAAACAAGTACATAATTATGTTTATTTACAGTCATTTTTAGTTGATGATTTGTTAATTTTAGTGTAAAGCTTATATGCTGATTCGGCGGTTTACCTTTTCAATGTGTAAGCTATGTTTCAGATTGTCAATTTCCTAAAACCTTTTTATCAGGTAAATATGTGATAAAGTTGTGTTAGTGATAGTAAGGCCTTTGAATAGCCTTCAATATCTGTTCCCTTGCAACTTTTTCTTCTAAACAAACTCATCACTCTCTGTATAATAAGTTTTGAATTATAAAACTAGTCGTTTTCACACAAATCAAACAAACTCTTTGCTTAAAGGCCGTTGTATTTCCTTGTTTCTTAACTTTGAAGGTGTCACGAACCTTTTGATCTAGGTCATGCCCCGCGAGGCGGTCCAACCTGGTGATGTGTACCCCTGTCGCTTTGTTATCTGCTTTGGGTTATGTTGCTCCGAGCTTCGGCTCACACCTCAGTGAAAGTTAATTCTTCTACTTAGGTACATCCGTGTCTTCATAAGAATTTATATTTGCAACATTCGAATTGAGAACCTACTCCTGTTTTTAAGTCCGTTAAAAACTTAGCGCTGATTTAATACTTCCCAAACGTCTGCAAGCAGTTCCCTGAATAGAAATAAGATCCTTAAAAGTGTCGGATGTTACAATAGAAAGTGCTGTGCATTTTCTTTACACTATTTCCGGCGCATTGTACCCGGTCCGGGGTTTAGCCGGTAGAGTATCCGCCACTCGAATAATAAACCGTAATCAGTACTAGGCTTTACAGCCAGCCGTCTCGTGCGTCCGGTCTAATGTTTTTCTAGTACTCGATTGAGTCTAACACTATAACACAATGTATTGACCTTTGTTCACTGGTTTGTTTCTAAACCAGTCCATTTCCACCATCATTGTGTTTTTTTTTATCGAATATAGATTTTTCTGAATAAGCTGACTATAATATTATATATACCATTCGAGGCACACAGCTTTAAGTTGTTTTGTGCATTTTTTTTAAGTATAAATAGGTGTCTAGGTAATTCACACAAAAACATTATATGTATATTCAGCTTTAATAATGACCTAATTTTCATACAATACTGATACTGTATAGTCTGTAACCTTTGCCCTTACTTAAATCCATTATGTAACCCATTGTGTTTGATAACTTATGTTGGGAAACAACATGCTCTATTTTGTACATTACCCGTATCTAAACGCCTTCGATTTCACTTCTCTATTGACGCACAGAACGTTACTTGCAATTAAGTCTCGTCACGATTTGCAGTAGGTACTGCCGCGATAATTGCCAGAAAAACTTTTGTATGAAACAAAACGTATTGTGCGTCAAAATAATTAAACATCACACAAGCCGGGAAAACGAGAGAATTGATCTTTTCCTTCAAATGAATGCTGACCTACTTTTTTATCCGCGTTTATTTAAAACCGAGATGAGGGTATCTTAATCCTTGAGCAAATAAATGCCGGAAGCTATTATTATGATAGCATTTAAACTTTACCTGCATTGTTTAGTTAGAAATGAGGAAATATTAAAGAAGCTGTTAACACTTTACGTCCTATAAATTGTTGGGAATAAATTATTTTCATCGCTCGTCGCGGCTGATTTATCGGTGGAGGATTGAATTAATAGTTTCAGGATGTCGACAGACGTGGAACCGAGGGACTCCGACACACGCTCACTGACAGATCCGTCTTAAAATAAACAAACCCAAGAATTTGTCTCCATGTGTGTTTAAGAATACCATCAAAAGTTGCGTTCTAATTTCCTTTCAAGCTATAACAACTTCGATATTAACTGTATTCGAGTCAATTATTTTATCTTACAACTAATGATGGTAGGTGTCTAAAATAACACATTGAGGATGTCACTGCATTAGGAATGGTTAATTATTTACCGCTACTTTTCCTTCTAATTATACATGCTGCAGCGTGATCTCAAGCCCTATCAATTACCGTGACAGGCACGATGGAGATACATTAATCGTTGTAAGATGGTGTTCTTTGTTTTGAGTGTGTAACAACCTTTATATGGTATGGAAATCAGGTTATTTCCGAATTGTGACTATTAAAGTCAAAGCTTGTTTGGAACCATGCATATTTTAACTTTGGTTCGGATTAGGTGAATTTCAGAATATCGGACGAATAGAGTAATTTGGTAAAGGCTTATTAATCCAGAACTGCTGCACGTAGGTATAGCACGAAATTATTTGTTGACTAGTTTAAACCCAGATCAATATGATACCAGTATCAGATAGGCAATGGCTTCTAACTCTATGATGAGAAGAGACTTTTCAACCAATCTGTATTTAAATTGGGCTCAAATGATGACTTAAGATGCAGGTATTTTAGCTTACGGCATTTTTATTATACACATTTTTACATTGCAAAAAACCTGAGCGGTTGCATATTTCTCTAGAGAAAGTGAAAGGTCGCACTCCTTCCTCTTCGCTTGTGCCGTGTTATACGACCATTTTACGTACGCTTGATTATTGATGATCGTTGATAAGAATAAAAGGAGTATTCAATTTATCCGAGTTATTGTTTGCGTGTATTCATTCATTAGCTATTACTAGCGTTGCGTTGTCAGGGGCTTATGGAATGTTAGTTTCTTATGTGGCCGGATTTTCTTACAACGCATGCTCAATTATTGCGTGACCTGACTTTGAAAATCACGGTTTTGTATATAAATGATCTTTCATGCAATACAATATTTATGGAAGAAAGCATCTCTACGTATTTCAGACAAAGAAAATATGTACATCCGCAACTCGGAGAAACATCGCTAAAAGTATGAAAGGAATCATTTAGAAACTTAATCAGTCAATCTAGCAATTTCTCTATTCCTATCAAGTAGTAGTTATTAACCTGTCGAATTACAATTTATATTATGCTTGATGGAGATAAGGCACCTTTAAATCCGATATGGCTGCCAAACCTTATTTGCTTTAAATTATTTGGCCCAAATTAGATGTTACTTACATTGATGATCTGATGTGAGGTTCCGTTAAACAATCTTGGTTGTAGTATTGTGTTAAGATTGTAGTAGATTTTTTGTTAAGCTTGTGAAGTTTCTTAAGTCTTTATAATTATATTAGTGCATTCAATTTGTTTACTACTTGGACTATAGTACAGAATGAACAAAGCATCCAGTGTTCAGTTAACCTATCAAGTAGTGATCGGCACAGACAATGGATCCTGTTGCGTACCATGAACGCATGTCTCTAACGTTTAGCTATCGGATTAGCTTGCCGATGCGGGATGTTTTGGATTATTGTTAAATTACAATGAGCTTCTTGATATTTCCTACCTAGTAGTTCCTTGATTTACTAAATTATGTCATAGGTAGGGTGAATAATTTTCATTCATCATTATACTCTTGCCCTTATCCCATTTATTTTTTAGGGTTGGCGCAGCAAGTTTTCTTCTTTCCTACTCTTCGATATGCCGTCGTCTCACGAGTAATCTTTCTAGCCATATCGACTTTCACACTGCACGACTTTACTAAATTCCAATCTATCACCATAATAAAACTAAAAGATATAGTTATCTTTTTATCATTTTTCAAGGACATTCAAACCTTTTGCACTTGTAGAAAAGCAATTTGCAATTTTATTATTTATTTTATTTATATATTTTTTATTATTTATTATATATACGAAGATTTTTTAGAAAATTTCCATTATAAGACTGACAATGACAAGGTCGGGGTGACCAGATTATAATAGCTTGATAGATATAACAAACATAACCGTTTTCAGTCTGATTTGTTTATTATCTTTCACATGATGTAACAATCCGAAAACTTTTCCTCTTGGCGAGTATTTTTAGATTTATAACGCTAGCGATTTTATCAAAGATGTGGAGCATTATCGTGGTCATCGCACGTGATGTGCAAATGACTCAACTTTATTGATCTGAGTCATTCTCAAAACACATTGTGTGCTAAATAAGCTCATGAAAATATTTCTCCATTGAAGGATAGTAGGAAAAATCCCTGGAATTTTATGGTAAAATCTTGATACCAATTATGTACCTACAAGTTGCTCTTAAGTAGAAAGGTTTAACAAGATTAGCCTACAGTTCGATTCTTGTGCAGGTGGACCGTAAATAAACTGGCGTGTAGATAAAGAGTAATAACAGTAGAAGATATTAGCTGTATCAATAAACCCGTCTAGTTTTATCCAGTGATGTAGG
The DNA here is from genome assembly GCF_022581195.2 of Helicoverpa zea. Classification (NCBI taxonomy): domain Eukaryota; kingdom Metazoa; phylum Arthropoda; class Insecta; order Lepidoptera; family Noctuidae; genus Helicoverpa; species Helicoverpa zea. The sequence continues at coordinate 5,164,894 of NC_061464.1, read as the reverse complement.
CCACTATTTGTCAGTCACGACGTATTTATTGCTACTGCCATTTATTTTAAGATCTTACTATGTAATTGGATTAAAAAATAATCCCCTAACTACATTATGCGTACGCGCCGGCTCGCGGTTTCGTTTTGCAAGCAGGGTTGCCAAATAAAATCTTTTGTATTTATCCGAGGGTCAAGTCGTCAAACAAGTTTGGTTACACTAAAAATATATTTAATGTATATACCAGTTATGAATATAATTTAACGATGCTAAAATCGTATTTAATTTAAGAATACTTATTAATTATTTTAAATATTTATTCATTAATATTAGTACTCTATTATAGAACATGTTTAGCTAGCAACCCTGAGACAAAATGTGTAATAACACATATTAAGTAATCCAACTGGCAATCCAATGTTTGGGTTGTGACGTGTACACTTGTTGGCCAATCCGTAATATTTAAATTGCTATATTAAAATAATATTATTTTTATCTTGAATACAATAGATAAGACTTCAGGCCGACAGAACGTTGTCGAATATAATTTATTTTAATCATATGACATAATTATTTCCATTGACGTATTCCGGTGTTGTGATAATGTGTAAGCGTGTGTTGTCAGGATTAAAATTTATTTAAACTAAACTGATGTAGATAAATAGCTAATTTGATTCATTATTTGTACAATTTGTTTATCAATAATGAAATAATTAAATGTATTACTAAATTAAACTTGTTTTATTCATGGCAGGTTTAGATAAGTGTAAAACTAGGTCTCTAATTTTGAATGTCAAAATTTTAAGAGCAATTAGTCAAATTGTGTACCAATTATCAGTTATTTGCTTACAAATATTGTGATCTTTTTTGATAACATAGGAAAATACGCTATCCGTCATGGGTATTTCAATTTAGATAACTTATCTCTCATCCGCATTAAAATTTTGACTAATTCAAAATTGTTTTTTTTTTTATGTTGATAGAAATTATATGCAGGCAATAGGTGAGGAGAACATGGGACAGAAAATTTGGAAGATGATGAAATGAAATCATACTGCGGAACTCAAATACATATTTTTAAAAGAACGATACAAATCTTTGCCATCCAATGATAAAACCACAAGAAGTAAAAGGAGCCTATATTAGCCTCTTCTAAGAGTTGATTTATTGTTGTTGAATTTTCTGTACATCTATGTTAATTCATCATATCTCTGCTGTCAACTTTTCAATAAAAATACTTTAATTCGCAAGTAGGGAGTATACAGGGATCTCTAAGAAAATAAATGATACAGTATCTCCATATTTAACCTACTTACGTAACCTCAATGAATAAAATTGACTCGTATGAATAAGTATCGGCACATGGATACCTAGAACTATGTATGGCCTGCACCCACTACTAAAGTCTATTTATAATTATTATTGTACTTACTAGCTGTTCCCCGCGGTTCCACCCGAGTCCTGCGGAAACAGCTTTCCGCATCAGGATAAACAGTAACGTGACCTTTTTTGGTGTGAAAGCGCGGCAGACGGTAAAACTAAGTTTCGAATTCATAATATTAGTAAAGATTATTTCACTCCTAGTGAATGAGAATCAATTAGATATCATTTTAATTCGCTTATCATGCTGATGTACCACTCGAATCCAGCCAAAATTGGTTTCAATTCACTATTTTATCGCACTACATATTTAAATGTTTTATTTTTTAATTTATAAAATGTGTTGCTATACAAGATGATTCTTCCAAATGATAGCATTGATAGCCAATAAATTACTTTAAAGCACTACATAGACGTCGATGTAAAAACTAATTGAAACAGTTCTTCGAACCTAGAAATCCTAAATCTAATATCCCAACTAAAATTAGTTTTGTACGTCACGCATTTAATCAATCGGGGCTTATCTTAAAATGCTCAAGATCCAACCCCACGTCCAAAGCGAGTATTCGCCAGACTATCGAAGCGGTTCAACAGAGGTTGTTCAGCTTTAAAGTAATTATCATATAACTTGATAATTATCTATTTAGCTGACCTTGTTGTTATTCTCCTTCCGTGCTACGGCAATTTGCACCCAAAACCTTTTATCACTAGGTCGAAAGCAGACCGATCCGGTTTATCACAGATATCTTTAATAAAAATTGCAAATATAAAACATTGTACTGGCCTTCATCCAGTGTCGCTGTATCTTATCATATCACGTTGCTATTCAAATTATGATTTTGTATGCGCTACGTATGTTTGTACGTAGAGTAACGCATGTTAAACATGTTTTTATATCGACCCATTTATTAATTGTTATCGCCTGTAACATAATACACTTTTGTGTTCTATTAATTGGTGTAACTTGCCATAGTTTTCTTGTTTACTGATTGCGGAGTTGTTTTAAAAATCGGTTTCATAATTTAACATTAATATCAAGTGGACAGTTCAAGGTTCAGTCACACCGTGTTTGTGTGTTTATAGCGATGCAACGCCACCTGCCGATCCACAAACTGTAAGTCACGTCAACGCCACAACAGATGGTCTCCTCGCCTCTTCCACAAAATTGATGAAAATCTCGAACAACGTATCCAACACTTTTTATCTTGAACTTTCTACACTCACGCGAATGTTATCCTACTATTAATTTTAAATGGAATAATGGGTAAATTTAAACTTGGATAATTGCCAAGCATAATAATACACTTGAATACGTTAGACACTTTACGCTGCTTCAATTGGTATACCACTTGTGTTAATGTTCGAGCCGCAAATATTTGCAGCACAGTAAACTTGCAAAATGATAACCAATAAAGCTTAAACCAACCTGTAGTATGGAAAATCTCTGTATTTATTGTGGACTGAAATACACGAGATTTATTTGCTTGAAGTAATTCAGTTAGAACTTATGTAGGACATATAAGGAAGATCGACTATTTGCAAATGGAGCACGTCACCACAATGAATTTTCGTTGCTTATAAATACTGAACGACCTTGGTTCCAGACTCGTGTTAATGAACTATGTCGAAACTTCCGAATTAGCACCTTATTGTGCAGACATTACCGGTCATTGTATTATTAATACATCTGTTAACTCACATCACATTTAAAGACAAACCTTCGTTGTACATATTTGCGCTGTGTTGTGGTAAATTTCGCGTTTATTTTCGGATCACAAGTTGTTGCAAGGTAATTTATTTGTGTGTTTTATTTTACTGTCGGCATTTTAAACACTAAATATTTTTTAAATATATTTAATGCGTATGTACCTGTAGAAATGCCGAGAATTGTTATCACTAACCATTACCAGATACTAGGCTCAGTAGAATACATGCCCTAAACCTTATGTGCAGACATCATGTCATTTTTTTGTTTTATAGAATTGCCATTAAGTACCTTGAATACCACTTAGTTTTCCTGTTTACAGTTAAAATCAACTCGTCTGGTTTAATTTCAAAACTCAATTTTCATCATCAGTCTTTTTAAAGGTCCACTAGAGGGCCAAACTCGTGAGACAGGCGTCTTTTCATGTAGAGAACATCTTTGCGTTAATCACGATTTTCAGGTTTCGTCAAAATGTTTTCCTTCACTTCTTTAATCGGCCATTCGTAATTCGTAAAAAAAAAGATTTCTAATTATGTCTGAGAAAGTAAGTTTTTAAGCAATTATTCACGGATAGGAAATTCGAAAACCTAATGAGATTTATCGATATGAATTTTCATAGACTTAATCAAGTTCTCAGGCTTTTCTATATCGCTGGAGATTTTCCCACGGTGACTTTATAAAGAACGTGGCACGCTACCAATTACTAGTCAGAACTCCAACATTACTCACAAAAGAATCACTTAGTCGAAGCTATTATGTCCGGACTACCGTTTTGTTCATAACTCCTCAATCCAGTATTGTAGGATTGGTAATGATATCTACTATTATACTTAGTCGGCATTGTTTATTGTATGATGTCATTACACCGGCTGTGTTGTGTAGGTACTATAGATATCGCATTACTCGGCATTCGTGACGTCACACTCCTTACTGCATTAGGAAATGTTAATAAAAGAAAGCTTTAATGTTTGTCGATTATGAGAATGCGTGGTCGTATGTACGAACTGGTGAAATTGTGAAGGTTTTCCCGGAATATTATCGGTAATTGTAGCTTACACGTGGCCCCTTTTTAATACAGCTGGGCCGTATTATTTTGTGTTCCCTGATTTTAATTTTAATCTCCCTCTTGGTTCATCTCCAAATCCTATTGTTTCATCGAACGCGGTTTATTGGAATGTTCATTTACTGTTTTTAGATACCTATTACAAACAGAGAGACAAAATTGAGTTCACTAAAAAGTATTAAGTACCTGGTTCCGAGTTTAAACTTTATAAAATTATACAATAGTGTATTAAAACCTCTTCAAAGATTTACCTTGATACTTCGTAAAAGACGATACAACTTAAAGCTTCAAGCTCTGTACTTGCGATATTGCTTATAAGTTAGAACAAAAGCAGTTATCAACAAAGAGTTAGCCATAAGTGAAGCCAATTACTTCCTATTATAATAGGTAACTAAATAATTACCCCATTGTTACATTTGCGTAATCATGGACGTTATTAATTTAATGTATAACAGCAGAACTATAGTAACGTTTCAGTAATCGTTAATTTCTTTTATTGTTCACGTATTAACACCCTAACTTCTTAACTTAATCTTAGTGTACTTGTTAGTTACTGGTTTTATGGAATCGCCTGCAAATTGATCTCTCGAGCTTCATTGAGTTCTTAATTTGACAAGTTTTAGGTATCACACTAGACCAGGGACCATTTGACATCTGCCACCTTCGTCTAACCTTTAGTGCTTGGCAGTATGTAGGTAGATGCTCCTATTCATGCTCCCGATATAATTCCTTAATCGCCTATTACGACTCCCACGGGAAGAGACTAGGTAACGCCCTATTAATTTCCGGGACTAAAAGGCCATGCTTACTTACACACACCAATTCAGATTGCATTTAAATCTGGCAATACAAAGGATTATGAAGTTGTATGTGGTTATGTGAGTTTTGCGAATTAGATAATTAATGGTCCATTGATTAATTATTGGTAAGGATAACACAGTCGTTATGAATTGGGTCGTCTACATAGATAATGATGGAAATTAACTCTTAATTAACATAAAATCGGGTTTTGGATTTGCATACATCATCGTCATTGGTCTTGACTAATTAGGTATGGTATGACGCATGAATTTATAATACAGCATACGACGTTTACTACCTAAAGTATTTCTATTCACAAATTGCACGAAACGATAAGTTTTCCCTATTGATTCAGTCAAAAGTGCCGAATGCATTTCAAAATGAAATTTTAAACCCATTTAAAATCTTGCAAGTCCTTAGTTTTGTGGCACAAATCTTTGACCTAGTTCTTATTAGTTGTTTTTGTGTGTTTATTTTCTGAATGGAACAGCGTCGGGTATCAGGCAGTGCGTGGGCTGGTCCCCGTTGTCGGAAGTGGCTGGTCGCATCCCGCCCAGCGCGCTATTGTGAATGCGAAATGCAGCCGTGACTGCCGCGTGTGACGACGGCTTTACTGCTGCATTTTAATATAAAACTTTTCATTCACTTTAAATAGTTCTTGTTTTACTAGTGCCTGAGGACTCTTATAAGGATTAAGATATTATTATATGGTCTCTGTGAGTCGGTAAAATATCGTCAAATCACTAAGGTGTTATCACACATTTGCTTCAACAGTGATTTATCATATCACACGTAGCGTATCGTTGCATTTGCAGAGATACAGATTATCGTCTGATATCCGCTCTAATTAAGCGATGAACAAAGCCGCTTCAAAATGTCGCTTGCATTTAAATAAATATCATTATTATAGTGGTGACATTTAACGTTAGTTCTGAAACTGGCGGCGTCCCAGAGTGTGGGCGAAGGACCTCGATTGTCGGAAGTGGAATGACCATCTCAAGATCTCTCGAGTTATGAACAAAATCACCACGTGTGTTTGTTGACTTCGCTTGTACTACAGCTCTTGTTTATGGATTGCGCTGCGGCTACCTTGCAGATTTATATGTTAGAGGTGAATGCTTTTTTCGGCATATCCTTCGGAGTTTTTTATCGAATTTACTTATGTCAGGTCAATATCCTGATGAGTTACAGACCACGATGTTTTACATGAAATAAGTGCTCAGTAATTTGGTACGGTCTATGAACTTTGCATAAATCCATTTCGGTCCACGAGACTTATATCGGTGGCCTCAATTCATCATACGTTTGACCGGCATGAATTGATGACAAAACTTGGGTTTACCCAGACCCACCGCAGTCCCCTGTAAAGCTAGACCATAAAGAATATTTTCATTCATTAACATTTCGATTTACAAGAAGCTTTATCGCAAACAATTAACATTGACGCAGCCTGTTCGGAACGTTGAGTTTACTAAAGAAAAGCTAGTTGGAAACTTTTGAACAACTTGATTGATTCTTTGAGAATATTTTTTAGTTTTAAAGCGAAGTTTAGTCAATATTGATTTTGGTTTTTGTGATGTTGGGAATGTTTTTAAAGGGCAATAATGTCAGGTAGATATGATAAGCGGAGACCCTCCGCAACAGTTGTTACGGATGAACGGACGGACAGATGAGCCAAGCCCGCAAGGTTATTCTGCTGTTTCCTGTACAGTCTTCGCGCGTAGTCAATGAAACATTTATATTGATGATATCACATGATATCGAAATGTTTCTTTCTTTTGAAAGAAAGTTCAAATCGATTGGAATGCTGATTCATATTAAGACATAGACGCTGCTAGTTACAGAAAATGAGCATTATTTATTCCTCTCACAGTCTACGGCACAATCAATTAATCTGCAATAATATTTAGTCGTACTACGACTACTTAACATTCATATTAGGCGCGGGACAGACACGCCACACTAACAGATACATAACTAACATCGCGTATGTCACAGCCCATCAGCTATAACATAAATTAATTGTGAGCGACGGTCTATTGGCTGAATGTAAATCTTCCAGTGACCTCACTCGGCGCACAAAAACCGCGCTTGGGTTATCGCATTTGCCCTCAAAGTTTTTTGTCGCGTTGACGTTAATATTTAGAACGCTATCGCGGATAGGCACTTTATGAATATTTATACGGTTTTAAAAATTTTGCAGGTTGTGTAAGACCGTAGAACAGCTTTTAGCTCGTATTTTTGCTTTTTTGTTACCCATTTGTTCGAAATTAAATAACATTATCATCTCATTAGGAGTGTTTGTGTTTTATTTGAATGTTGTCGTCGGTGGGTTTTTTCTTTGAATCAAGGAATATTTAGACACAAAATCCATGTTTTCAATGTTTATTTGGTAAATTAATTATAAGAGAGAGTCCGGAAAACGGCTCGAATTAATTGTTAAACATCGAATTAAATATCATTGAATCGGACGTGCAGCGTTCGAGAAGCGTGAAACAGGCTGGAAGCTATTTAACGAAGGGCAAGAGCAATGAGAGGGAATTTCACGTCTTCCTGAAAATTAATGAGAATGGCGCTTACGACGTTTAGTGCTCGCACCTCGTTTCCACAATACGGCGACGGTGGCGCGGCCGAGCTGCCTGCTCCGCGACTAATGACTACTGCGCGCAACAACAAAAACATCTCCGTCTTCGTCGGGCGGCGCGACCGGCCGTCGCCCGTCTCCCTCGCACCGCACCCGGAGCGGCAACCACGCGCTTCAACCCGGATAAATTACATCCTATTAACTTCGTTCCGGTGCTCGATTTAAGCTTTAATGACTCACACCGTAAGGATTGAAATTGCATAAGAACATTTATTTGATGTTAAATGTTTACCTTAGACTTTATTGCTTACATTATAAAGTCGATGTTGAATCGTAGCGGGTGTCAGTTAAGGCGTTCCGGTCTCCCGTGTGATTATTAATTTGCTGTCAAATAAAGGGGCCGCTCACTTGGGCGTGCGTGTCGGCACAAATTTCTGCCATACTTCGGAATCGGTGATTATTTTTTTGTTGCCTTGACTTTGGATTCGCAGACTGACAGACATTTTAGTGCACTATTATTTTAGGCTCGCATCATAGGTGGAATGGCCGACTGTCTTCTAATTAGACGTAGTCGATGGCGCTTCCAGATAACATTGTTCCTTTGATTTTATCTGTGTGTGCGTGATGGGAAGATTGATGGATAGACAAGCACATTATTTGATTAAACAGGATGAATTAAGAAGTCATTCTGTTCTCTTTAATTGCGTGAGATGTAATTCGAAGGTGTGATTTTTTGTGATAGCGTCGGGTAATTAAAATAAATATTGACACTTAGATGTAATGAGCGGGAAATTATGAAATCACTACCTGGATGTGAACATAACGTAGTTATTAGTGGAAGTTGTGTAAAGCCAAAGTACATTATAATTGTCAGCTATTACGAGTCGACCTATTGTACTGTGCTGACGGTACATAGGGTACTACAATACGCAGATGTTTTTTACCATCAGGAGACAAAAACAAAGTCCCGTGGTCCCACATTCGCCTCCCATAGATTTTATCTCTTTGATCCAATTTGACCTCATTTTTATTCAAGTCACTACGGCTCAAACGTATGCTGGTACATTTGGGATGCATTAGGATTTTTTGTACGGAATGTATCTAAATATTATGTATGTTGATGTTCAAAATATAGGTGTTTCTTTATGAAAGTCCAGCTTATTTGAATCGAATACAAAGTGAATATAAGCGCAGTTAAGTAATTGCCTCTGGGTGGTAGTGTCCTATTTCCTGCTTAACATGAAACATCCCACAATGAGAGGCTTGGACTAGTCACTGTATGAGCACAGCCATTAGAAGGACCACTTAGGCCGGTATTTAGAGCAATACTCTAGTCGTGAGCATGGATTTGAAGCCACTTGATTGCTAAAATCGACTATGACACCTTGTATCAACCCTATTCATTTCAGGAATAAACTATGCTTATGCGAAACTAACTACTTTCCGATTTCTTAAATATTTATGTAAACGTTTTACTTAGTCTAATCCGTGAAACTTAATGCCAGTTGTAACGCTATAATTTTTTAAATTATCTAGAAATGTTTCGAAGAAAATTATTCGTTCACTCATATGGGTTAAGGACATAGCCCACTTTTTATTCCTAGTATGTACGCAAACGTAGCCTCGAGAAATAGTTAATGGTATTCATAACTCCTGTTCTACTTAATTCTCTCTTTGCAATAGCAAAATTACGTTCAGACATTACTACGGAACAAATCTACAAACAATTAACTATGGTAGTGTATTTGATTGGAGCCAAGCTAGGGTGATAACCTTTGCGAGAACACCCACGCAGCTTTTCAACGAGATATGAAATTGCCCTTTAAAGGTGGAAACTCACTTATTTTAAGTAAATTAATACATTTCCCCCACATTATTTACAAAGGAAGGAAAAAGGTTGTGACTCAGGTGAAAGTTCCTGAATGACTCATTCAATTGTAGGACTGTTGGAAGACGTTTTGTTACATAATAATAAGTTGCAAGTAACGTTTTATTTGATACTTATCCAAACTTTTTCAACTTTTTGCATCAAATCCTGTTAAACCTTCATGCCTGTGTTTCAAGTGAATCCCATACATATTTTAGTTTGTGGCAAAAAACCACGAGCTACATTCTCTAATATCAGGTAAACCATGTATTTTTTCATTTTCAAATAATACGTACTTTCCATTTAGCTGGGAAGCTTTTAAGCTTATTGCTTTTGTTTGGTCGAAATACTGGCATCAACGCTCAATTATTTTGTTTGGGTAATAGCTGCCAACAAACCTTTGTAACAAAGGTTTTGAAAAGATCAAAATATTTTTCAGTGGTCCTTGCATTCAGTGTAGCGTTATTTCTTCTTGTAAGCTCTGTTCGTATAAGTAGTTATATTAGGTTTACAAATTAGTCCACGCATGCATGTAGTGTTGAATTATCACGGATGAATGAGGCTGCTCATTCAGCTGATTTAATCTCCTCATCTCTTGCGACACCCATAATTCGTACCTGCTGAACTAATTTCTTTTGTATCCTAGGTTAAAAAATATAATAAACTACGCATCTCCTTTGATATAATTTTTTTTTATTAGGCTTTTTGAAGACAGGATGAATATTGCTTTTTGTAAAGTAGACGTAAAGTGCTAATGGATGGAGCTATGAGTATGGGAAAGGTCGTGAAGGTTGAGACAAAGACAAGATTGCAGCTATGCAGTCATAAATGAAAAAGGCAAAAGCTACTTGAAACATAAATAAACCCACATCCAAGTATAATTATGTTCAGAATGATTTAATTAAGGACTATCAATAAAATCTGAAAGCAAAAGCACATGTAAAATTAAACTAGAACGCTATCATTGCAGTACTTAATTGTCTCGCGATGAGCGATTAATTAATTTATCAGTGAGTAATTATGTAACCATCAGTATCACGATATTAAACAGTTTAGCTGAATCGATAACGCGCTTGCCCACCGCTGCGGTCGTTCCGGTTTATACATACACAAAGATAAACCATAGAAACATGAACTTTTTGGTCGTGATTAATATGAAGAAACAATAGGGAATGTTTCCCCCTATAAAACAATGTTCCACTCGTATCTCCAGCAATGAACATCGCATGACCCAAATGAAAGACAAACAGGATTAAATTATTATGAGCTAGAGCCGACTAGCGGCTTCACGCAAAGCATTAAGTAGTACCTGCATTAAAACCTTTCGCGACACTCATAGCAAATCACTCGAATATACGATGCATGATCTTCAATCTGATAAATCTTTTAGGGGAACACGAAAATAGATGCTTGTTTTATTTCTCGTGGTAATAGTTCTGATAACTGTCTGTAAAATTGAGCCAGTGAGTTTGCAAAAACGGCCTCTGAATTCTGATGAACTCGTTGGCAATAGTTGAAATGAAAAGGCTCGCCCGGTCCCATAGTGTTACAATCTTTAGTCTGTCGAGAATCATTGCCACTACCTAAAGTCTCCTTATGTCTCGTATGTTAACACGAGGTTAATCTTGATTGATCGGGATCTTATGCTGCCTACAAGAAGTCCTTTGTTAACATTCTAGTAGTAACTTCATGAGATAATCTGAGAGGCTCTCTTATCCTTTCTCATTGATGTCAGTAGAAAAGTCGAATAAAACGATGTTCACAATACGTAATATGAAAACTACAACGATGAGCATTTAAATGTGCTCGCGCCAGATAAGCTCGACGCAATAACAGTTCTGATAAGAAAACAGATCTCGGGAGCAATTGACACAAGCAGAATAACTATAATATTTCCATAAAAGCGTTAAGCTAGGATTTCCTGTTGCCACTGCAAGAAAATGTTCGAGCACATAAAACATTGCAATAGTGCACCATGTAATAACGTGTTGCTAGCAGCTCGTATGTGAGCCATTGTAACCCTTTTTCAAGTTAACGACTTGCGTCGCGTATCTACGTCTACTTTTTATACTCAACAGAAAAAAACACTGGTGATTTGAAGCATTCTGAAAACTCATAAAACGTTGTTGACGGTTGGCGCAGATTAAACTATCGTAAAACCTCTTTACACAAGTTAAAAGACCGAAACTACAAACAGTATTAAGATGTTATAACTTGCCGATTATACCATCTAGTTGTTGCCTTGGGAACCAGATACTGCAGACGAATTGGCAAGCACAAGCTTGGCATCTATATGTCGATATTAGTTCCAATGGATTTATTACTTAGGAAGCTGCGAATGTTGTACGAAATTGAACTTTATTTCTCCAGAGGAAAGCTCTGTTTGGAATATGACAGTAAAGTTACTATGCACGTCTTATTCATAATGCTTTGTGACTAGACTAGTAAGTTGCAACACATTAACTACGTTTCATAAGACTTTTTGACGTAAACTTGCCGAAACACCCAAGTCGTCACAACTTAGACAATAATAATGCTTAATGAACTTATTGGTAACAGTAGTGCAATGTATAGGTATTGTGGGTTAATACAAAAAGGTCAAACAGGCAAGGCCGTTGGAAAGGAACTTATCGCCGCTTGGTACGAAGTGAAGACGATGAAATTGCGATAAAACGTCAGCTTTTGGTCGAAAATTATTACCGTTTTAAATTGGGATCGGGTGGTGAATATTTCGGTTTGCTTTTCACATTTAGGGGAACTGCGTGATTATTATTTGATGGAAATAATTAATTCTCTTTTGTTACAGGTATGTAAACGTAGCAGAATAATATCATCAAACAAACAGTATACAACTTTACTTCCACCAGTGTTTGTAGCCGTATTAACGTCAGTTGTGGCTGTCGTACTATCATATTCCGTAGCCAATAAAATATGAAATAGTGTAAAACAGAATATACCGAAGGAGTATACTAGTCTGTCGGAAATTAGTCGCCGGGAGGGGTGGTGCGGGTGTTCAGATTCCAAACTCCCATTCCACCCCCTCACTTTAATATCTCCCTGTGTAGGCTGGATCGTTGAATGCATACTGTGTCGAGACCAAGTTTCGTGCACAAGTGCATTTTCATAGTTGGATAAATAAATCAGTATGCAGGTATTAAAGCACGACAAAAAATAAGTATTTTTGTCCTCTTAACTCTCAAGATCGGCTAGACTAACCGTCTGCACGATTATTATATACAGTTTATTCAAGAGAGCAGACTTTTATCTAAATAGTATTTTAATACAGTGGCTGGACTTTACCTAATAGAATAATAAAGTTGAGTCAAAGGTAAGAATTCTATATACCGATTGACAAAAACCTTGTGTTCCTAGCCTTCAGAGATTCTTCGCACACATGTACATTTATTAATCATTAGCTTCAGTACTTGACTAAAATATTAGTATCGTTAGATTACCTCCTAGGTAGAGATATGGGTTGTTTATAAATCCGTGCTCTTTGTTGGCCTAACGACACTATCTCGTGAACCTCGTCTAGTAAGAAGAAAAACGTGTTTACTTTTGGTTCTGATAAGATATAATTCTCTGAAAGCTATTCTTTGTTTCCTGTGACATTCTTTTATAATCTGTCACATTTGAACCATCGAAGGCAATGTGAGAATAAAGTGCTTTCTTTAAATCAGATATCTATAAAGATGTGCAAATTATTTATTAAAAAACACGGTCCAATCTAATATGTCAAGATAGTACTCAAAACATGATTTATAACGTTAAATAACTATCAAAACTAAATCTATTAAACGTCTGGAACCTCGAATGGACTTTAATAAAACTTTCAGGATTTTCAAAACTTTACAGAGAAAATAAGTTTAGCACTAGAGTGTATTTGCAAAAAAGGTATAACGGTTTGCCTGGATTTATTTTGTCTAGACCGGTGTAAGTTGCGAATTTTCGATTATGATGAATACAAGCTGTTGATTTGCATCCGTGCCATATTCAAGGGCGTAATTATGCTAATGATTCTCGACTCAAATCAACAAAAAAATTGGTACGTAATTTTTTTTTTACTTTTTTATTTCGGAATTCCGTCAATGCCATCTAGCCATATTTAAACTTGACGCGTGTGTTACTGGCCTTAAAACTGTGCTGCGCCCTCACACAAACGCAAACACAAAGCATACGCAACGATTATTCATAAATATCATTCATAAAATTGGATTACTTCTGAAATACTACGACATTACAATGACAAAAAAAGTAATGCATGTTAGCTATTTCCCGTATACTGTAATTCGAATCGATTATTTACGTATTTTATGTCCTCCTCCTGAAGTATGGCACAAATGGAAATCAACACCTTGTATATTGTCTTCGCGAGATTAGCTAGCTTGGTTAAGATTAAAGAGATTGAGGTCTAGCTCTGCCTCATGTGGTCTAGCCAATAAGCCATCTTATCTCTTCATTTAGGAGATGATGCTACAAAGCTTATAACTAAGTAGATAGGCCCAAATGATTGATTAGATAGATTTGAGTAATATAGCAGTACTTTCCAACTTACTTGAGTCATCGAACAGTACCCCTTAGTAAATTAATTGAACCTGTCTTTTTCATGGGATCCCCAATTTAGTATGACTGAAACTGAAAATCTTCATGTTGCAACTTAATAAAGGCTTAATTAATGAGGAAAATATATCTTTCAACTCTTAACTGTTCATTGCAACTGGAAAGAACTAGATGACAATAACAAATCGCTTAAAGCTGAGAAAACAAATTGTAAAAGTATTACCCTTTTTGGCAATCATGAAAAAAATGCCAAAACAAAGATTGGAACGGAGTAATTCGTCCGGGAACACTAATATTTAGTGTAATTTATTGGATAAGCTTTCTTTGCAAGTGGGCAAGCTATCAACTGCAATGTCCTGGCTGACGGTCGGTGGGGCATTCCGCAAACTGCGGGGAATTTTAAGCTTATTGAGGAATTTGCGGCCGGATCTCTGATGGGGGATTTTCGAATAAAGCTCATAGCTGCAGGTGTTTTGGTAACGCAAACTTTTGAATTTAAATATGCATGTTTGTTTACAGACATTTTCCTTATGTGGTTATGTACAAAAATAACAATGCGGACCACAAATAACGTTTCTATATTATACGTCTATCGTGTTCTATTAAGTACTTTATAGAATTACTAGTAAAGGTTCTCAGAATAGTGACGTCAAGTTTCAACCGTAGCCCCGTCTTCTCCTGTAGCAGGATAAAATTAAACTTATTTAACGTTTAGAGAGCATTGATTAAAGTAAAATAAGGATACATTTTAATATCTGGTTGCTTCCAAAGATATCGCCCACGCTTGGCACCTACGCAACCGAGGAAGATTTGCGATATGGCGGCTTAGCTCCCGATAATGATACGGACTAAACTTAGACAAAGTTGTATAAATAAACACTAATAGAGCCGAACTATTAATAGAAAGTCAATTATAGGGAGGTATGAACAATCTTGTGAATCTGATAGGTTCAATTATGATAAGGCGAACACGAAAAATAAGTCTCAGGACATCTAAAATGCATCTAGCTATGAGTGACAACTAGACTGACCAATTGCAAAAAAAAACACTCAGAGCCAAGTAATTAAATTAATAACCTCTTTACAATTCTAAATAGTACATAACCAGTACAAAAAGCAAGCTATGTCAAAATGCGTTTAATGAAAGAATGCTCACAGTCCGGCAAGTTTCTCGGAAAGGCTTAAGTTCTGTGTTAGAATCTCGGTCCGTATATCGCGGGATCTCGAGCCCATTCGAAGCATCGCCACATTACGAGTTCTGGGTAGACGATGTCGACACTCTCGCGATACATAAATCAACTAGCTTTCAAATAACGTGTCCTTTTATTATAAGGATTTATAATCACCTCCTTTTTAATTCTTAAAGCTTTATTTAACTTAATAGGCAAATGTTTCTCAATTTCTCTATCACATGAAAGAGAAATGACACAAAAAACTTTACTTGCTAAAACAGATGACTCTTCACATTTAAAACTGTGGCCGAGTTTAATACAGATATAAAATTTTCTCCCCTAGCAGTCCTTAGTTAATCGTATAAAAATAGTAACAATCAAACGGAATTACAAATGCAATCTTAATTCTGGGAACAAACCTACGGATGTACCTACATAACTACTTATGTTCAATGATTTCCGATGATATAAACATAAATACATTAGCTTTGTACGCAGCAAATATTAGGTTAGGTTCACCTGAATATTTACTCATTGAAATATATTTTTAAAGACTGGATCTTATTTGCATATAAACGTGTTGCACATGTCCAATAAAGGAGGCTACGCGAAGGCTTTCGTTTTCAAGTAATTAGAGAAGATATTCAGATAAGTAATGCAGATGTAGGCGACGCCCAGTCTAGTATTAACTGCTCAGCCAAAGATAAATGTTTGACCATTTATTGAGGTGCTCTCTCGGATTTCATTCCACGACTTGTCGCGAGCACCGACTCGGAAACTTGTTTAGTTCTTGAGAAATACGTTAGATGGTGTCGTATGTCTGTACTATTTAATGTCTCAACTTATTCTTCTACTTAGTTCGTTTTAGTTTGGGAAAACCGACTCAGAGGTCGTTAACTAAATATGAAGATTACTTTTTCGGCGATTCGACATCTTTATTCGGGTTTGATAAATTATTTCTTTTTTATATCGGCTTATACAGATCTTCTTTTTATTTTTGATGGCACATAACATTTAATGGAAGCTTTTGACTTCTTTCATAAACGATAAAATTGTTTCCAAAACATATTACAAAAGCTTGTATTGTGACGTGAATTGTAAAAACGCCGGATACACATTAGACTCACATTGTCTAGCAGACTTGTGTCAATAAACGCCTGTCTGTCGGTGGCTTTATATCGGTCGTAATCATTTGTTTTATTGGTTACCTTTATTGCGCCAGTAATGTTCTAAGTCCACAATCATGACGAGATCATTTCTAACGAACGTCTTGGTTTCTGTTACATTGGTTAGCCATTCGCTTCATAATGGCCACAATTTCCAAGAAAATTTTCATATACAAATATAGTTTTCTTCTTATACTATTTGAAATGAGTCTTTAAGTGAAATTCCAAGTATTTGTATTAAACCAACAATCGAATTGATTACGGCTCATGCTAATCTGAAGAATGGAAGTAAAATAGAGCATATCGGCACATCTTGCTTCACGTGAGATATGGGTCAGCGCCGGTACTCGAAAGCGGCCTTTATCCTACCACAATGTGTAAGTATGTGCCGCTGGACGGCCACCATACTTATTTTTACCACTCGGTAGCGAAAATCCTGGAATAAAATGTTACGTAAGTTACGTAGAGCTGGATCATAAACTCAAGGTTTACGTCGCGAATTTATGACGTAGATTGCTGACGTCATAACAGACTGGAGGACTAACTTGGAGTTGGACACTTAGTCATTAAATGCCCTAACGATCAACCTAGCCGGTCAGAGTAAACAATATTATCTGAGTTCGGAAGTTTGCCTTGCTATTCACCCGCTGCATTTCCATTTCGAAAGGAATCTAGAAACGGAAATGAAAATTGTGGCGACTAGTCCAGGTAGGAATCTCAAAACTGTACTAAAACGATTTGGGGCGATTGTTGTTTGTTGATAAACGGTTAGGATCTAAACAAAAATATTATCTTTTGGATTAAACACTGTATGAGAAATAGTGAAGATGCGAAAGTGACTTTCGTGCCAGCTAACTGTAACTCTACAGTCACAGTTTGCGGTTGATTTCAAACATCTGATTGTCAGTATCATGACAGGCAAAAGAAAGTGGAGTCACGTTTGAACGGAGAACTTCCTTGTAATACAAAATGTTGCCATAACACCACAGCCGAGAAAGGTTTGTAAATCCACAAACTTTAATGACTTGTAAAACGTCATGAAGCAATCCCAAAGTTTAATAGAAAATCTAAGGAATGACCACCCAAAACAAAAATGTGAAAGACTGCCAAGTTCGATAATATGGGAATGCTTCGCCTATAAAAGAAGTGAGATCTGAATAAGTACCAAGTTCCATACACATACCTCAGTTAAAAATAGTTACTTTTTAATGATGTTGACTTGGAAAGTTTTCATACACCTTGTTATAAACCTACTAAACGCAATGAATCAAGTATTTAATTTTCTATTAAAACTTGCCAAGTAACATCATTAAAAAGTAACTATTTTTAACTGAGGTATGTGTATGGAACTTGGTACTTATTCAGATCTCACTTCTTTTATAGGCGAAGCATTCCCATATTATCGAACTTGGCAGTCTTTCACATTTTTGTTTTGGGTGGGATTTCATTTATTTTTGTAAGGTTGTTTATTTTATTTTTTTCTTATGATGAAGTTAGTTAAGGGAATGTCTCATTTATACTATCTTTTAGATTTTTTAATATGCATTATGTTTCTTACAAAGAAATGAACTAGATTAACTAAATGGACTAGATTTACCAACTGACTGACATGACATGTTATCATATATTATGTTCGTGGATCAAAGTTACACATTCGTTATTTTCGAAAGTGATTCACACTTGGCCGTTTTCAGATTTTTATTTTACTTCTAACTACACTATTTTACTTCTAACTAAACTAAATACAAACCATTCGAAGATATATTATATAAATATAGATAAATTTAGTTCGTTTTAGTTCCTTAGGGGTATAAATTTACACCGGGTATAAAACACCTTCATTATTTTGAAACCGACTCACACTTGGCCATTTTCAGATTTTTCCCTTTACCTTGACATAAAGACCTACCTCCATGCCAAATTTCAAGTCAATACGACCATTGGAAGTGGTCTAGGTTTTTGATGAGTGAGTCAGTGAATCAGTCAGTCAGTGAGTGTATAGTAAAAATAGCGATTTTCTGACGTCAATATCTCAAGACCTACAATAGGTATATTAATGAAATTTTGTATTTTAGATAAGTGAGGGGGTCTCAATAGATACTAGAAATTTGATATGCGTAAATAAAATAGATTTTGAGTTACAGGGGGGTCGAATTTGGCCCGAAATGGTTCGTGTAATATAACCCACGGCCGGTGTGTCGCTTTTTTTGCTCGAACTTGGCGGACACACTGCCGTGTGTCTAGATATGGGAACATGTTATGATTGCCTTTGTACATCATCAAAATGGAATAAATAATCAAGTTATGTTTCAACAGAAACAATCACCACAGCCAAACCGGTTAGTGACCCTCAAACAGCTGAGACACTACTTTCATTCATTGATTCCGGTTTCACAAATACTGCTGTTATAAACTCGCTGTCGGAAGAGCGGAACTGAAAAGCACTTTAAAGTAAAACTAGTGTCAGAAAATCAGTATTGTCCAGGAAATGTGAGATCATTCGACACGCTTCGCAATTGGCCGCGATGATTGATGTTGTCGTGCGAGTGTGACGTGCGAGTACGAGGCCGGATGACGCGCACCGTATCCGGCGATGCACGCGTACCGTTATGCGGTTGCGTGTACGCAACGTTGTACCACGATTGTAGGCTAATGCGAGGAGCTTCTTCATTGTTTTTGTTTATTGATAACTTTTTTGGACGATGGCTATATCTATGACTTCCGATATCCTGAATAATTAAATTAAAGGAATTGTGAACGCATTTTCTGCGAAATAGGGGATTTCTTGAGACAGGCAATTACGTATTCTTAAGAAGATTTTTATGGCTTTGTAATAGTCAAGCTTTATAACTGTTAAGGTTTAAAACAATTACTCTGAAATGAATGCTCTCATGGTACGTTCAAAAGTATTCTAAGCATCGCCATTTTGGGTCTTCCGGTTCCATCTTAGTCATCATGCCTTGTATGACTATGTTGACAGATATAATCATTCCTAGACTTGAGACCCTGTTTGTGACGGTAACCGGGTTACAAAAATCTAATCTTATCGATGTCTACGGTGTCCCACGAGGGGAACATCCCCTCGTCGACACGCTCCCCGATTCCTTTAATTTTGAGTTAACTGCAACATAATAGTATTACCTACTATGAGAAAAAAAAACAGGATGTCCTAGATCGGCTGATTATCGTCCCGCGCAAATGTGAGCGTCCTATAAAATGGGTTACTATGGTGGTGTAGCGAGTAGCTCGTTGAAGTTACTTAGGTACTAATGCGGTTTTTCAACTCAGCGTATATGCTGTAATTGGCTCCAGGCGGTGAGTACTGCTCCTTGGCGATTGTCTCAGTGTGCTCCTTCGTCCTCATAGAATTAAACACGATCATTATGTCAATTTCCTCAATTAAACACGTCAAATTAAATGTTTGTTATTAAAAATACACTCCGGCGCTATTGTGTTTAACAATCGCTCGAAACCTCCTGTGTCGAATTTATAATTAGAATTAACTTAAATCTTTGCACGTCTTAGTGGAATATTTCAATTATAAAACAAAATAAAGGTAGTTAGCAATTCGTCTCTGCCGTCATGAATTCACAATTTGTTTCGACATCTGTTTATCATTCGCTGTCGAGACAGACTCGTAGTTCAAAAGCGGTAGTTAGACTATTGTTTCACAAGCAATGTCCGTGCGTAATCATGTATCAAGTAACTTAGTGATCGATCGACTCATTTAATGTGGCTCACGATCTTCACACGCCTTAATAAACATCAATTATTATGCTAATGTTACATGGACTTGGGTCTCATTTGATGAACATTTAAAATAATCGTTCTACTAGTTATAATTTTCATCAAACTTCTCATATGATTTAATACGCTGATTAGAACTGATAGTGAAGTAATATTTTGATCGATGGCTAAATTGACCTCAATAAATCTGCACACTACGTAGTCAGTCAAGCAAATAATAGTCTGCCTCCAAACGATAAGTGCGCCTTAAAAGACGTGTATGAGTTTAGAGAAGGCCAGTTCGTATTTAATCGGCTTTGTTCGTGTATAATCGGGTTCTAGTACTAGGCTTGCAGTGGGCAATAGGAAGGAAGCCAGCAAGAGTTCGCAGGTCAAGGCGGTTTGTGCCGCCGTCGCCGCTGCTGGCGCGGGTCGAGGACCGCGACGTGCCGCCCGACGCTCACACTGGGTTCCGTTACTCTTTACGGCCATATTATCCTGGTACATTAAATTGGAAATTCTAGTCTCACCAAAGTAATTCAATGAATAGCTACAGAATCGTGTAGATTCTGATAAAGATTAACGAGTGTTCTACTGCTCTGAACAAACTGTTAAATCACTTAATCAGTGTTTGTAGGTCAACTTTGAAGGAATAGACAAGTCTACGTCTATTGCGTTACAATGTTTAGTTCGTATTCTCCGCAGTAGTTGAATGTAGAATAAATTCAAGAGCACGTCGTACGATTTGAAGTGGCTCATTTTATAAATGATTCGGTTATGTTGTGTTGTTATTTGTTGCGTGGCCGCGTGGGAACGGAACACAGGAGCGAAGCGTACGGCCAAGTAGCTTATCTTGAAATATCGCCGCTGACAGCACGAGTCGCGACAGAACCGCCGCCCGTGGAAAATTGTTAGCGTTTACAACCATTAATTTTATTTAACCATCAACAAATGCCACGCCGTTTTTATGACAAATTTTAATTATAACAATAAATCTTTTATTTAATTTCAAGTCCACCTAAGGAGTGGGTATTAATTCTGCCAATCTCGACCGAGTTATTTTACTGCCGCAGTTGCGTAACATTTTAGTGGGAACGCAGCCGGGCCGTGCAAACTGGCAATAATAACCTAAGTCGGAATGATAATTATTAAAATACCATATTTAGCGGTTGCTTTTGTGTCGGCTCTATGGCAACACAGGTACTGGCTTTTATAGTGCACGCTTGATTTTCTATAGTATCGAGCTGACATCATCGAGGTGCCGATACAAGCATGTAAGCAAGGGTTTGAGAGGACAAATATGTGTTACAAGTACAAAAAAAAACATGGATTTTAGTAACATTATAAAGGGGAAGTTTCGCAACAGGCTTGCTTAATATCTGATTTAATACCTTACATAACATAGCGTCAAATGACATCTTATCGTGTAAGTTAATCGGGAAACGAGTACATAATGCGTGTTTGTATACATGGCTTTAATAAAATAGTTGAAATGCATTTAAGATTGAAGTAGGTGGAGTTGTTGGCTGGTGTCCAGCGCCCTGAGCGGCCTTACGAGACGCGTTCTCCAAGAAATTTGAAAGCGTTGCGAATTTGCTACATGTTTAATAAACTCCATTATTGTCATGGCCGCCGATCGCCATGATTGATGGACTTCACGCTCCAATCGTTGTGTGCGCAAGATAATTGCTATTTTTGTAACAAGACATGTTCTGCCTATCTAATAACCTTTCTAGGCCTCCTTGGAAATGCGTGGCCAAACTAATGCCATAGAAATGTCACTTGAACTTTAACGCCATTTTATTCGTCATCGACCTAACGAAAAATATATATATTAATATATTTTTCTTGCTTATAAAAATAATCTATATCTGAGCAGCAAGGACATTTGAATCAATAAACCTTGTCATTGTGGAATTATTAAGATTTTATAATTCAGCAAAAACTTTTAAAATCTGATACCCGAAAGCCGATGCGGACTTGGCTGACCTGATTTCAAACAAATATTGAGAATAAGTCATCTCGAATTTGCGGTCCACTCAATTTACATTGAACTAAAAGTGTGATCCCGAACTGCTATTAAAATTAACTGATTTTAAATTCAATATTAGTTGAGATATTTTCTTTGTTAAAGAAAACATCTTTTCATAAACTCCAGTAAAGTAGGAAGAATCCTCAAGTTGTTATATCTTCCTGTGTCATCAGAGCCTTACACCGTGCCAACACTATTCGCAAGTACATTGGCATCGCTCAGACTCATACTGCAAAAGCTCTAAAGTTCAACGACCTGTACAGTGCAAATAATACTATGGTCTATGATCACCAGACTAAAATTATAATTGTAGCATTTTTTATCTTACATCCACTAGACTTGTCAATACGGTACATGTTATTTTACTGTGTGATTTTATTAGGTGAGTAATTTGTGTCAGTTTGTGCGGTATTTATGATAGTGGGCACAAATGATATGATAATAAAGGAAGGCGCATGTCGTCTGCGCCGATGACAAGTGGACGTCGCGCGGCGCAGATTTACGTTATGATTGCGTCTGATGTGTCATGGCTACGAGCTGATGTTATGCCTTGTTTAAATTGTTATTTGTACCTTAAACTGCATCTACAGATTCATTTGAACTTCCTCTTATAATTTATTGGCAAGTGATGACATAATATTGGAAATATTAACCAACCCAAATGGGTCATTCATTAAGGGAATAAGAAGCGTTCTTGTCAACCTCTGCATTATTCTGTAGATTTTTTTTCTCCAAAATTTGATTGCAAAAACGATACATAAAACTGGCTATTAAATAGCTAGTAACTTACTGTTGTGAGTGCGGAAGCGCAATAAATTTGACAAATCGCCTCTGTTATGGCAATAACTGTTTCAGAACTTACTTAGCGAGTAAAAAATGTCCGTATACACAGGGCACATTGGGATTGCCGACTACCAGTAGCTTGCAGTAAAGATATATTGTGAATGAAGAGACCGATACAATACGTTTCACCTCACTCCCAGTTTCAGTCGACAAATGAATGGGATGAATGTAAAATAGTTGGGCTGAAAGGACGATGGGCGTTTTGGTACCCTGTCCAACAGTGTTGATTCTAGTACCATTGCGTAGGTCTTGGCAAGCCAAAAAATGTTTACTATGACGACTAGTCCCAATTCCTTGTCCATTTCGCGTGACATCGACTAATAGAATGTATAATGTTCATAAATCATCAACGTAGATGTAGTTCTTAAATCCAACTGTATTGAATAAAAACTGGTAAAGTAACAAAAAAACAAGAATTTGCCCTTCTTAGAATGTTTGCCTGACCACTGCTTAAAAAAAAGTCTGTGCGCAAACCTTAGCAGTTCACGCAGAATATAGCTTATGTATTTGATGAAAGTCTTTCAGTATTTACAATCAATTATTACCGTCTTACCACAAAAACTTTTAAATGTCAGTTTATGCCTTGTCTAAAAATATGTCAAATTATGACGTTGACATATGGTTCATTTTGCAGCCAAAATTTTATTAGACAAGTGTAAAACAGGGTTTAAAGTTTTTGTAGTAAGGCCCTTAATGTTTAATGATTATCGTGTTTTAATAACAGTTTTTTTTTATTTCATATAATGTGTAGGTACATGGAAGCCAGTATGTTTAAAGATAGTATGTAACTAAAATGATTAGTTGTGTTTTCAGAAATGTTTTGAACTTTTGTCAAATCAGATGACGATTGTGTTTCCGTAGTATGACTCCATAGACTATTACAACCTTTAGATTATAATAGAGTGTATCTCAAACAATTTAAGATGTCTATTAACTGAGTTTAAAATTATTATACTGACGACATATGCCTCTTAATGAATTTGCATATACAGGGTTACTGGTAAGTAGACCGCATCCTTTCAGGAGGTGATAGTATAGGTCAATACGGACAAATTTGACCCTGGGATACACTGGGCAAAAGTTAACCCGTTTCAAGATAATCGAATTTTAAGATCTTTTCTTTACAAGTCGTCTAGGTACACGTATACATTTTTATTACTAGTTAAAAGTCTCGTTTTTGCGGATTTTTGTGTGTTTTGTGGCTTTTTGGATAGCCATATAAATGTAGATGTTTTTTAAGTATTCTGCACAAAAAAATGAAAAGTAATATTTTTGAGAAAATATCTACTAAAAAAGTAATTTCTGTTCGCTATAATTTCCTCTGAGATTTGTACAGTTTTATGGTTTGTTATTATGAAATGATTCATCTTCTATCCAAAAACAAACAAAAATCCACAAAAATGAGACTTTTAACTAATAATGAAAAGTTATACGTGTACCTAGACGACTGATCTTGAAATTCGATTATCTTGAAACGGGTTAACTTTTGCCCAGTGTATCCCAGGGTCAAATTTGTCCGTATTGACCTATACTATCACCTCCTGAAAGGATGCGGTCTACTTACCAGTAACCCTGTATATATGGATGACATACTTGTTTCTATGTCGATTTAATTTTTATCGTTACTCGGATCGGACAGCTAATTGAGGCAAGCCCCATAGTTTTTATTATTGTTCACGTAAATACCTTTCTAATGATATATCATACGTTACTGTTGGAGCGGGTACCAAATCCCATACAAAGTGCCCATTGTCCTTTACATTTTGATTGGAAATTCTATGAATCTGCTACTCGATTGTGCTCGTGTGGTGTTCGGGGAAAAGTTAATTCACAGTTGGGACACGGTAACGAAGGAAGGAGTCGATAGCTTTGTTCACAAAAGGTGTAATGCTACTTCCTAACAAAGGTATGCTTGACGCCGAGATCGACCTGTACCCTTATAGCTCACAATTACTAATCCCGAGTACTTACAGAGTTTGGCAGAAACAGTCAATCAACACCCTATTTACTTTTCTATTTATTGGAGACTCATCCTTCGTAATCATTTATGCATTTGTCTTGTATCAATTTCACTGCATTATCCCATTACTTACAAAACGTATTACATTACAAAATACAAATAAATTGCAAGTATTAACCAACTCGTATATACTGAACATTATTTCACCTCCTCGTAGACGCGTATTTATTCGACTTAAAAGTATTTTCGCTTAATAAAAACAAATCGGGACGCCATAGTTATGTAAATGAAAGCTTTAATCGATCGTAAATCCTTTGCGTCTTATTTTTAGAATTGCTTTTAGATGTAATGTCTGCGGGATGCGCTCGGGACTCGACAAATAATCTTATGTTCACCGCATAAACTAGTTTCGTCTTGTATATATTTTATTGGAAGTTTTTTTTTGTAAATTAGCTGTAAAATAACTGTATCGCCTCAATAACTATTTCATCGAAGTGTACGAATTTGAATACTCAAAAATGTTTCTTATTATTTTAGTGTTATAAAATATATGAATACTATTGAGTATAAAAGTATTAAGTGATTTATTACCCAAATTCCCATTACCCATTTACAGAAATATCTTTTAATATAGTAAGTGAAATAGGTCGAAAACCTTTGCGTGCTGGTTGTGTACATAATCTAAATTTTCTCATAGTCTGCGGACTATTTTCGTAATGGTTTATGCCTAACAATTTTCATATTATTATAACAAATGTAATCATCATTGGTTTGAGTTATTTCAAATATAATCGCGTTCATAATGGAATTCAATCACAGAGTAATTGCTCCGTTTGATGTTTCAGAATCGTATTACAATATGATATTAAAATTGTAAACGATATGAGAAATTTTGAATCTGAATGCAGCGGATGAAGAAAAAGGGCTAAGCTAATCATGGAACCGTTCGTTTAAATGAGGTAGCATATGAGTATCCTCATAATCAAAAACAAATTCGTATACAAACCTTAGTGATTGCAGCAATTATTCTCTCGTTAGTTCTTTTTGGACACAATATGCCAATTTAATTTTGTGAACGAATGCAAGTGACTCGTCAGCTGATATCTAGCGAAAGCTGTTTTAGCATGGAATTGGTAGCAAAGTGTATAATGGAAGTTAATCGATAGTGTGCAGAATCGAAAGCTGCAAGGTCGACGAAGGCGACCAGTCTCGTCAGACCGGGTGGTCGCTCGCGCTACCAGTTCCACGCTTGCACGCGCCCGTCCAAACACATTCATTATCATATACGTTTCGTGGTGATTTTCTTGTTATACATATCTAGTTAAGTTTAAAACGATTTGCGTCATTTGTCACGTTTCACATATTGCTGGGTTTTTCATTTTTGCTAATTTATCCTCTTGGAATTTTGGCTATCAACAGGATACCTAAATATTATATTCGAATTGCTAATAACTTTTTGCAGCTTGTCATACTTCACACTAAACACATCTTCGCATTCCTTGTGATATTTCAAAGCAAACATTTAACCTACATCTTTACCAACACAAAATATACAATAGAAAACAAGTTTATCTAGAGCTGGTGCAGCGACAGGCATATTGTTATCTAGGACGGCTTCACACGTTAGCACACATTAAAGCCTGAGCGCACGCATCCAACTGGTAATCTCGACGAGTCATTACTGTTTGCTCGTTGATTTACATGACGACTGTGTGTCTGGAGCCGGGTTATGTTCGGAACTGATCGGTTGCCCGCACACACACTAATTACACTACTCGACTCGGATATGGAATTAGTGAAGTTTGTCATAAATTGTGCCGACGGAGTACAACCCCCTCCGCTCCTTCGGCGCGTGCAGTCATCGCTTTGATACGCCACGCTGAACACAGCACACACAATTACAGAATAATTATTATGATTATTTGTACACAACTGCTTTCCGCATTCAATGTTGAGTAAAAAGCTTATTCGTTGAGAATTAAGCGGGCTCTCCGTCTCCGTGCTATTTGTTCTAAGGCGGTGCGTCCATGTTCGAAACTTCGTCCGGCTTCTTTTGAGCTTCTCGTTTACTAGTTTGATTTTATTACACGGTAAGTACTGAAGTAGTTCTTTTATCTTTATTAGTTTGATTAGCAGAAATCGGTTTCTTTAGATAGACGTTTTGTAAGGAATAACAATGGAATTAAATCCGAACAAAGGAGCAATATTTACACCGTGATGTGGATATATGCAGTTTTGTATGTAAAGTGCAGCAGCAGACTACTTCAGCATTAACAAATAGGCGAAACAGCCATCCGCTTACTAATAAGGCCCTTCTTACGGGAAGTGCTGTTCGGTGCGACTGTCTCCCTAACCGCAGCATGCTTCGCTCGCTTTGCTAATGAGACCCTAGAGATATTCTTTCTATTGCCATCTCAGGGATACTATCGCGCCGACGTCGACCATACCATATTTACAACTGCATTTTTTACTCTTTTGTTATTCATTGACCTCATTTTTATTAAAGCTCTGTTGATTCAACTTATTTATTTTGATGTTTTAAATATTTAAGTACCACTTTCAAAACATTTCTTAGGGGTCTTCTGTGAACGTTCGACTCTTTTATTTATATGTTTGAAACTATGTTACTGGCTGAATTGAGGGACAATCAAACGTCGAATCAAAAGTTGAGTGAAGAATTCCCGGTAGTATGTCTTGAAACTTTCGTCGTCGTTTATTACTTTACGCATTTCGACATACAAACGTCAAGGACGGTAACGCGATCAAGCGAACGATGAACTCCATCTTCCAACAAGTCCACATTTTTATTTGCAAAAGCCTTTCGATACATCCGCTATAAATTGGAGGGCTTGAATGGTTCGACGTTGTCTGTCCATCCTCAATTATTAGTATCCCGTCGTTTGGCTAATTCATCAAAACAAAATTACAGACCATTGGGCCGACTGGCGTTGTAAAAAGGTTCTTAGCCTAAGTAAAATGGGAAGTGTGGATTGAGAGGAAAGGCAGAGGGTTTTTTTTACTAATAACTGTTGAAATACCTGTAGAATATTTTTAAATTTGTTTTTTACTTTTTGTGAATTCTGATTAAAAAGCAGTTAAAAAAGCGGAAGACCCAATAAATCGATATGTGACTCGTGGTCGCGTGAAATTATAGACAAAACATTCCGCACAAACAAAGTATGAAAGCAATTCCCACAAAGTTCATTTGAACCTTTTGTTACTTTCGTTGTTTATATCGCCACCTGTGTATTTCAGTAGGTACGCAGATGAATTCAGACTGTTTCGTTTCGGTACGTTATAAATCGTTCATTTGCAATTCATATGCGAATGTTAATTCAATTGCACCTTCAACAACCTTGGCGCCTCAATTTTATTTAAAGTGAACAGACTGAAACAGTGGAACATTTTATAAGAAGTATTTTTTCTTTTCAGAATAGTTGTGCACAATATGAAAACATCATTAACACAACAATAATTTCTCAATGATGTTCAAATTTTTTGCGTATATTCCGACTATTGGCTATTCAAACTGTTTTTTCAGTGTTCTTTGTGGAACACCGATATCCTCATTCATAAGCCGCTCTTATACCAAAGCATAACATTCTTTTTAGTTTTGGGTTGCAAAGCATAGATTTGCTTGGCCTCCATGTGTTTAGATTGGTGATACGAAGTTATGGCAAAGCTACGAAGGTCGAAAATTGTTTGAACGTATTTTGGAACCAGTTGTATAAAGAGAGTTCGGGCAACTGCAAATTTACCTGCTGTACGTCTAACAGGATGTCAGATAGCCACCGATGGCTCGGCGATTGTTGCCTTTCTATTGCAAACGTGATTTATTGTAATGCGGTACTGCAATTATTACTATTTATGAAGTAATATTATGATGAAGTGCTGAGAGTCTATCGATACAGCTTACAAAATAAACCAATTTTGACTTGAAGATGATATCACTGAAAATAAGTAAATAAATAAAATAGTCGTATAATGGCCATTTATATTATTTTTGACACAAAAAGTGCCCAATTGTTTCATTTCGTACATTTTATTCGTTTTTTATGGATCATAGGCGATTTTATAGTTTAGCAGCAGTTGAAATAAAAATATATCCAAGCTTAGATGAGTTTTGTTGTTTTGAAAGAGAATATTTTGTGTGGCGTAGACTCACCGCACAACTGGATGACAGGATGTGGTTAAAAGTGATAGGTGCTATGACGGTAGCTACTGTATCCCAGGATCCAATTGTACCTCTGCTGTCATACATATTTTCCGCAGTGGTTTACGAACTAAGCTTTTGAGAATTCACTCTGTTGACCGATGCATCCATCAGTATCAAAATTGCGTTAAATGCTAAGATAATTTGCTAAGAGGTTTTTACATCGGCTTCGAAGGAAGCATTAATAAAAAAGAAAATCACCGGAAAACTATGATTTATTATTAACACTTTGCTTTCGTTATTGCCTTTGCAATCAATTCAGGTAGTATTCAGGAAGTGGCACGAAACAGTGATGTCTAAATGTAGTAGCCATATCGTGGATTTGCTCGATAATTTCATGAAATGGTCGCGTTTCATGGCATCCCGACTTGGATGCGATATTTCATAAAATTATCGATCATTGCATGAAGTGAGCAAATCTTCCATATGGCTACAATACATGATAAAGCCGATGATAAGTTTATCGAGTTAAAAGCAGACGTTAAGCATGTGAAATTATCGATGATTGATAAAAGATAAGGTTGTGTAGGGAACGAAGCAGGCATTGTTATTGGAGTCAACAATGCAATGACCTCGGTGACCTTGACGACGTTCGCGGTTATGGTGAGTATCGAATATCCCTCGCGTGACATGATCGTTAGATATGCGTGACACTTTCCCGTCGTATCGTGCCTTTCAGATTAATTGTTACTTTTTATACGTTATTTTTTTCGGGTGCGCTGTATAGACCGAAAGTTGATCCGCGTATTTTACATAATTATTTGATGTTGGTGTCGTTTATCTTTTCAATTCAGGTACTATCTTGCAATTCGTCAATATTTGTATTGTGATTTGATGAAGGCATGGAGATGTTCTTTAATAAGCTGACTGTTTTCATGATCTGATGTTTATTTGTTATTTGATTTGAGTCTTAATAAACTAAATTATATAAAAATATATTCTTGTGAAAACTAATATTAGCCACTGCAACCTTGGATGAATTGTATAAAAACAAAGTATTATTTAGGTCGACAGCTTTAGTGAAGACGTTGGATCGAGGTTTTCATACCGCACCGCTTAGTTCATATCGCGCGAACCTTGGACTAAACCACATAATTAGCGTAGCAGGGAATTTAGCCTTGTTCGCCAAACCACCACCAAGATGATTTGCTCAACACGATTCCAAGAAACTCAAACACTACGAAAACAAACGCACTTTTATAATAATGTACATAAAATGTCAACACAAAACACTCCATTCCTTATATGGTTTGGTATAATATTTGATTGTAATAAATACACATTTTCCTCAAGATGATCGCTTAATACCTGATGGTTAAACGTCTATAACGTTTTTCAGATTATAACCAATCGTTGCGTTGGGTCCGCGTACTAACATTTTCTTATTGTTAGTGATCTATTGTTTTCGCATACATCCTCACATTCCAATGTATTTACACTTCCAAGTGTGCTGTTGACATTATTACATACATGTGTTGGTTAATGTCTCCCTTTGTTAAAATATTTATTTTTCTGTTTACAGGCCACCCAAAATGATGCTCGAGTCGAGCTGGTAAGTCAACTCCGCCACAATATCTGTTTAACGTAAATCGTTCACATCAATTAGTATAACATTATTAAAACATGTTTCATTGGCACATTTGTCCGTTACTCTGTGGCTGTTGACCCATCAAACTGTTGGAAAATGTTTAGCAATTTTTCTTGTTTTAGTGTCCCTTTAAGGTGATTTATCTCGTCTAGGTAATTTAGTTGGTGTCCCTTTAAATTGGTCAATTCGTTTAGAAGCATCGTCGACATTGTTTGTGAATCGATCATTGAACTGGTGCGCAAAAATTTCTATGTAGATTGTCCGTGTATTGGTGCAGTTGTCGGCTCATAATTAGTTTCGCTTATTCACTCGCCTACAGTACGCACCTGGCGTACTGTAGGAGCATCAATTACGTGAAAGTTGCGCGTTTTCTAATTTCTAATTTAATTGCGATGTACGGCCGTGCAATATCTTTACTAGATCACTTGCAATGAATACCTCGCTCTGATTTGTGTGTTTTGCGCAATCACACTAATTACATTCGTTAATTCATTACAATACTTTTTGGGTCGTCTTCAAAATTAAATAGGTATTTAATTGCTAGAATCAAAATTCAAATTTTATGTCGGTAGGTGAATGGACTATTGTGAGAATATTTTTGAAAATGATCATCTTTTTGTCAATAGGCCGAACACGAATGGAAAAAAAATACTGTAAAAACCGCTTTAATTTACATTATTTATTCAGGCAATCCGAATAAATCCATATGTAGCTTACCCATCTCATGCGTATAAGAGGTTATCGGTACCGCAGCATTTTTGATATAGACAAGAATCCTAACGCTCAAATAATTGTTTTCGTAATCTACGTAGTATTATAGTCTGATGGCAATTAGGCGCCCACTAAACCGTACTGAACAAGTAAAGTTTGAAAACTCGTCCGCGATAAGCCATACTTAAACGAGATAAAATAATTATTTTATAGCGTCATAATCGTGATAAACGGACTGGCACTAGCACAACATGTAGTAAGTAGCCGCCGCGGTTATGTAAAGCTTTAGTCACTATAAATCACCGCGAGAACGAGACAGAGCAACGCGTCCCAAATGCAAATCTTAGCCGACAAGAAGGAGACGGCGCGACTTCCTCAGTACCGATACAAATTGCGGCCGTGAACTGTGAAAGTAAACATATGGCATTATACAGTTTAATTTATTTACAACAGTGTTCTTTTATTTCTCCCGTGTTTATTTATATTACTAAATACAAACGTCACGTGCTGCATTAGAATTTGTAATTTTTCTGCCATTGATATCGCTATCGTAAATGGTCATTGGCAGTCATTGCCAAACAACTGTAAACACAAGAACTGCCCAGTCGGGGCGATAGATGGAGCCACAAATACAATGGATGCTTATTAGTTTTCGACATTGTTGACGAACCTAATAATAACAATTTAATTGATGTAAATTACAATTCAATACCTACGTAGATACAATGTTCCATAAATCATCAAGTTTATCTATCTGAGGTCTGAATTTCTGGTGTTGTAACCAGACAACGCGCTATCATCAAATACTCACATTATGAGTCCGGTACAAAAATTTATGTGCGCGCACTTAGTTTACGGTGTATTTATTGCTCCATCGTCCAGCAAAAGGAGAAGCATTGTAATAATGTGAAGCCATGTCGAAACGGACAAACAATGGGGGCGAGCAGACTCGTCCGATTCCAAGTAAACGCCGATTCCTGAAGAAGAAGGTGCATCTAATCAATCACTGTGCGTCGCCACAGTAAGTCAAATGCTCGTTTTTTCCACCGGCTCATTTGCATTGACATCTGTCTCCCTTGCGCTTTAAACAAAGCCCAAAAGACAGAGAGAGATGACTGTTTTGTCGTAGTGACCTTAGCAGTGTGCGCGTGCATTGGTACCGTTGTGCCGTGAGAAGGAATTTTTGTACGGTTTAGCCTCTCGGTTGGCGATATTGTAATCTCATTTCCTATTATTTAGATCGCTTTATGTAACCAAATTTGTTACGCACTCTTCTTTCTCCCGTACCTAACGCCTAGATTGTATTTGATTTTTTTCTGAAATTGGATGAATCATAAAAATGATAGTATTGATTTTGTTGATTTCCCACCCGAGGCGGGAAGACGTGATGAATTTGAAACTGTATTTTATAGATATAGATGAGATATTCAATGTTGATTCCTGTCATTAGATTAATCGCAGCATGCAAATGATCACGAAGTTTATTACTTATAAATGCTATGATGCGCGAACAGGACACCACACTTATCACAACGTAATGCGTAAAGGAAATCGTGATAGCCCTACATTACTAATGATTTGATAGAACGACATGTGTGTGTCATCTCACGTCATACGTTTAATAAATGATACTCATACGTAAGTAAACTGTCTTCATATTTTTATTCGGAATTTATCTAAGACGCTGTGAAACGCTTGAGTAAATCGCACTAAATCTTCGTTGATACATTTTTTTCTGCGATAGAATAATGTACCTGGTCCAACAACGCTGACAGACTTGATTTACGGCACGCCTTTAATGAAATTGCCCTCATTTGCACGTCCGAGCATATCATAAAGTTTCTCGTTTTCTACTATTCTTCCTTCTTCTGTATTGTGTGGTTCTTCTATTGTATTTGTTACATTCTACGTGCTGTAATCTGAGTAGCGCCTTTAAATGTAAACACTTAAATTTTATGCCTTGCCCCAGAAAACCATTTGTTATCTCGAATTCATGCACCACAGCAACCAAGGCAGCGAATGTACCATTCGCTCATCAAATTGTTTAACTAATTAGATAAATCACGTTTGTTGACCGTGTCCTATCGATAACGCTTACATAGCCTTACCGTTGAGCACATACACCGACCTCTTTAAACATTCATTTGCCCTAATCTGTTTAGACAATGCCCTAAAGCGAATTTATTTTTTGTTGTGATCAAGAGGCATAAAAGGAACAATGCTAGTCCTCGGTAACTTTCTATTCATTATTGAATTCTCTTCAACAATGATTTCGATACGTTTGCGTTGCACGCCGGCAGTTAGATACGCCATGTTGACTAAAAATTAAATAATATTTCAACGCTTTCACTTCTAATGTATGCGTGACGTTGAATCTGAGATGACATAAGTATGAAGTTATTGTCTAAAAGGCAGCTTTGAATCGTTTCATGGCTTATTAAATACGATGACAAGTTCAGAGAGAGAACATATTGCTGATTCATGACAGAATAGAAATAATGCTGGAATGTTGTGTTAGAAGCTTATCTTACGGCCGAAGACATTTGTGGAAAACGGGTCATTATGTTGTTAAAGAAACAAGAGGTCGTTATAGTTGACCTGGTTACACTTGGGGTTCCGGAAGTGCAATAGTTCCGCTTAAATGCGGACACCCCGCATATCATTAACAGAAACTAGTCCAATGAGCTTTAACGGAACTGATTTAACATATTAAACTTATTTTTCTTTTTTCTTAATTTGAATCTTAATGGACTAAAGATGTAACTAATGCTGTGATAGAAATGATAGGTGCTTAGCGACGTGGGTGGTGTTCTGTAGCCTAGCAAACCAGGGTTTTTTAGATATAGTAAAAAGTAGAGCCGGTCCTAAGTCCAATAATTCGACATTTTAATAATTTACTTTATCGTCAACAGCTGTAAACTCGACTGTTTCTCCCATAGTAACATATTGGATTCAAATCAAACAGTATGCAAATGTGACAACGCGTTACGGTACCGCGTCTCATGTAAAAAACACGTGCGATAAAAAGTTTGATTATTTTCCTATACGTTTCACATTTATCTAGCCTGCACGTGTCTCCTACAAACTGATTAAAATGTATGAACTCCTGTAATCTCTGATGTATTCGCCTGAAACATTCTGATGAATTTCGTCGTGATTTTTTTTTATTTTTAACGTCGTGTGTTGTTATTGTATGTTTAAGCAGAAACCAGAACCGGTATTCGACAATAAATAAATATTTTGATCACATGTATGATAATGTAGTATTCAAGGTGAAATACATGTTTTTTTTTCACTAAGTAAATAATAAATCACTTTTTTAACTACACAGAAGCTAAAATGATTTCAACATTTCTGAGGTCAAATAAAACTGGAAGCACAAAATTCAAATCTGACATTTCGCATGTCCTTTTTGACATTGGAAAATTCTTTCTTCCATAAGTTATTCCTATACCTTATTATAAACATACGTGCTATGTGAATTCGTTTCTGAAGAATCACGTCATTTCTCATATAGAACCAATGTAAACAAATTATAAGTAGTAATAATTTTAATGGTGTCAGTTTTACAATCTGTTTAATATGTCCCATTATTTTACAAGTGGACTTGTAACAATAAACCAAGATTTACTAGACTAGGACAAGCGTTAAAACTTCTTAATAATAATCTGCAGTGGGCTGAAAATAGAACCTTGCAGCACTCCTTTTAAAGGGCAAAAGGGAATAGGATATTAAGTGTCAATAAAACTGGATGGAGTGGACACGTCATCAATTTGCTATCCTGAGACTAATGAGAGTGTCATATAAATAAATTAGGAATGCGATGCAAGCATTATTGGCCATCTCCGGTCATATTTTATTTACCGCTTCTGTGACTAACAACCTTTCTTTTGTTTCTTTGAGTAACTAGGTGGTTTTCATTTTATTTCTTAATTTAACGGCTAGATGTTTAAAAAGGTTTAGCGCAACTTGTATCCGATTACCTTTTCGACTACCCTTTCCAGTATAGCTAAGCCTAGTGACACTTTGGGTATTATGTATTCTACTGCCTTTGACCGATGACGTATATTCAAAAAACCTATAACCTAATACACCTACTTACACGTGCTCTTTCCTTAAAGCGAGCGTTATTTTTGCAAACACCTTGTATTGGTTTTCCCTACTAAACCTTGAATGAATGTCAATAAATACGTCATTGGACTATTGGTCAAAGTCTCGCTCAAGGCGTATTTATTTAGTCTTAAGTAATTTAGTACCAAAGAAATGACCATTAATTACACATACGATGAACTTTTACACTATAATTTGTAATTTAAAGTTCCGGGTGCAGAAAACCTTTTGTCTCCCAAAGTTAGGAAAACACAGATGCAGATACAGGTTACATAAAAGTCAAATCATACAAACCAATTTAGAAATTACGTAGATTTCTTACACTATATAAGCTCAGAAGAGATTGTGTATGTACAAAATGATTTATTAAATATACAAACATGATCTAGTAAGTTGAAGCAATGATGTCATCGTTTGTTTATTGTCCAAAGTAAACATTGTCGGTGCTCCGTCGCGTGCGCATCAAATATTCATCGCCGAATTGACTGTCTTTATACTAATGTGCATTATTACATTGTTACCGTCTTAATCATCATTATTTTTTGGTTAAAGTTCAAACCCATCAAAATTTTGTGAGGTGCCTTTGACTGGTGCTTGACCTACAAATACTTCTAGATCAGTAACGTATTCAGGTATAGTACATACGTCATATATATACGTCATACGTCATACGTATAGTATATACGTCAGGTATAGTATTATCATTATCAAGCAATTTAGTCCTACACACTTTAATTGATGACAATTATTTTTGGGAGAAATTGTTTCACTTTCCATAACTTTAGTCTAGACAAATTACTTAAGGATTTAACTAGTGGAAAATTTTCAGTTGCGGTGTTTCAAGATTTAATAACATTTTAGTTTATCCAATTAAGTATACAGTAAAACGATGATACCCTATAAATCTGACTTATTGCGGCGTAAATCTTCAAAGGAATTGGAACGTTGGTTTCCTCACATAACATACACAGTTTAATTAACTGTAGAATAGCTTCCAATTTAAAACACATAAAATCCTTAAATCGATTTCCAAGCTTTATCTAAACTTATAACATGATAAAATTGAAAATTATTGATAAATCATCGATAAGCAAATTAGTACTGATGGGTAATTGATTTCAAACCCGATTGATTTAACTCTTCAATCCTCTAGATATTAACTCAGCAAATGCTGGTGCGGTAAAGCGATGTAAAAATAACAAAAGAATTTATACCTACAGTATTTTTAACGTTTGCTTGTGTACCTTTATCGTAACCCGCTTAACTGGTAGATATACTGTGTTGTAGCACTACCCCAGCTTTAAAAATGCTTCGGGGAAACTCTTTTGTGTCTCTATTTAGCAGTTTCTGTTCAATAGTGAACTTATTTCCCTCAGCTCTGGTTTTATCCCGAATTAGTTTAATCCCTAGCTTTATAGTTTCTTTACTCATTTTTATATTAATTACTTCAATTATTTTCTAGTGTAATTTAATATCTATCGTCGGTCTTTTGTTATTAAATTAAGGGTATGATTTAAGCTGTCACCAATTTAATTCATTTTGTGTTTCTTAAATAATAGGGTTTGCCCTCAAAATAGTAGATTTGTCACCAAATGTAGTCACCAAACAATATAAAATCATTTCCACAATAAATTACCGAAAATCATGGAGATATGGGGTCAAGTACCAAATAAATGATTTTGTATGTATTATAATAGGTTTGTCCTAATAGTATTTAAGCAAACTAATTTAAAGAGATCACCAATAAATCATATATTATATCACTAGAAAATTTCATGAAGGTCTAAAAATGTAGGGTGGTCGTCATCATCATTTCAACCAAAAGAGTCTACTACTTAACTGGCCATGTGCCTCCCCCCAAGGGCTTTAGTTTCCACAGGTAGTATAAATATATTTAAATTAAATTTCTAGCTGAATAGTAAATAAAACAATTAATCAAAGTCAAAATAATCAATATTTATTGTTAAAAATCTCACTGCCCGCGCCCCGCATCGTATGATCGTACCTACAACCAACCTACAAATCATTCGTTGAGGCCCGAAAGCGCGCCAATTTGTCTCCCTTCCCTTCCTCTTCCCTTTGAACATATTTTTATTAAAATTATAAACTGATGTATTAAATTGGTAACGAATACATTATTTTAATAACTGAACGAAATAAAATGTAACTACTGTATTGGTGACAAAATAACAAATAAAAAGGAGTCGCAGTCAGGGATCGATTAATCGATTTATTTGGTGACAGATCTACCATTTTGAGCACCAAGCTATTATTTAAGTAATAAAACTATTATTATAAGAACGAAGTTTATATTCATGTAATGCACTACAATTTTATT
Source organism: Helicoverpa zea (assembly GCF_022581195.2). NCBI lineage: Eukaryota > Metazoa > Arthropoda > Insecta > Lepidoptera > Noctuidae > Helicoverpa > Helicoverpa zea. The sequence goes on along the minus strand of NC_061464.1, from coordinate 5,127,096 downwards.
GGTAATCCATCTCATATTTTACACATTATATTAACAATAATTTGCTAATTCATACCTGGGAACACTCTTTGTTTATCTGAGAACGAAAATATTTCGTGGCGATAGATCTATTTATTAGGTGATACAACTTGATGACAAATATAAATTTTGGTGACAAAAAATATAGTTCCCTTAAATTAAAGCGCCTCTTTATTACTTATAGCTCTGAAAAGCTATGCTCTCTCTTATCTTTCATTATCTTCCTTTTTAAGAATTATGTTTAAAATGTTTACTTAGCGTATTGACGCTTTTTGATGGTTTTTACAAACAGTGTTTGACTTTTTTGAGGACCAAGGCTAACTGGATCACAAACCAAAATCAGAAATTTTATTATAACGCGTTCTTCTGTTTAGGACTTTGAACATCTCACAGTCGATAGTTAGAAGCCAGAAAGTCTGACAACAGTCTGTAACCGAGTCGATGTAAAATTGGTACTTAGCCGAACCCTGTCAGACTGCCGAACCCAATATAGTCGGGAAAAGTCTAGGCAGATGATGGGTTGATACTTTTGTTAATAAATGCCGCTGTAATTTTGACACAAACCACAGCCTTGTTAATTTAAATTATTAATTCCACGTTTCGCAATTTCAGTGTAATATAGGTCGACATTAAGGAATCAACAGGTTTACATTAGTGGTGTACGTCAGGATAGCAGCAGTAGACAGTAGTTGATTAATCTAGACCCGTGCCGTGCCGTATAGCTAGAATATAGCGTCCTGTGTAATAGAGATGTGCCTGTCTAATAGCTCATGTTTATGTTGAATTGAGCTGAACAGCTGTACTTACACGTATCAAGTCTAGACGTATATTCATTGCAACGTTATTAAAACAACTTGTTTTATTTTGCTACGCTGAGTGGGGAGGTTGATTCGCTACAAACTTCCAAGACCATTTTAAGGTTCTGTAGACAAATAGTATGAATGCAAGTTTTATTGGCAGCGTCTGTGTTTTGTTTCAATCTAGTCTTTTGTTACGAACTGTTTCGCAGAAAACTACCTTATTTCAGTTGTCATTATTAAATTATTAATTATAAACGTGCTCTATCAAGATGTTGAAAAATTGAAATTCTCATTGCGTTTCATTTGCTTCCAATTACGAAGTACTGAATGAACTGCCAGTATAACGTGACATTCCTTAGTATAAACATAACTCGTGAGTATTATCATAGCGGCAATATCGAATTACAGTGCAATATAATGTACATACGTGCTCGGGCTGCGTTGCCTCCGAACACTGCTGAATAGGACGGAGAATAAAAACAAGCGAGCGTTTGAAAAGTCGTCTCATATGAAATATCATCTCGTTCCTCGTCCTGTCACAATATGGACAAAGGACAGTAGATCAGTATTGAAAGACTGGGATACTGCGAATTATGGTGAATGATCAGGCTTCATACACGTACTTGTTATATAAGTATAGGCTTTTATCGACGCTAATGCGGTTAAAGTGGGTCGTTCGCTGAGCTGCTGTCGGCGAACAGTTTGTATTGTGAATTATACTACTATTCACAGCAATAACTTAATCGTTTCGTTGTCAACTCTGTTTATATTGTCATTTGTCAATTTGGACTTGAGCAGGGTTTTTTGTTTTATTTTTTATTTTTTTGCTTTATTGTCTACAAATTCTTTAAAATAATTTAAAGTATGTTTATAATAATTAACAGGTTATTAATTATATATAATCAAGGAAGCTAAAATTATAGATATTTATTTCTTGCTTGCAAAGCGTGTGTGACTTATAAGAAAACTTCCAGAAGGTTACACAATGTCACCTTATTAAGCGGAAGTGTTGTATGCAGTAAATTTATTAAAATACCGAGTAATAAATTGCTTGCTGTAAATAAACGAGCGTCATCGAGCAGGAAACCCAGTAGTTAAAAAATCTTAAATCATGACAAACATTTCATCAAAATGTTTACGTTAGATAGCAGTGCGGCCGAAGTCTCGAACCCAATCCTGTCTCCCGTGACTGTCGTCAGGTATTTCAATTATCCGGCGTTCTGTTGGACGCGATGCCAGCCCAGCCGCGCGCTCTAAAGAATCGATTGCGGGACATTCCTCTTTCGAATCTCGCCCTTGTCACCCTAGTCATGCATCGGCGGAAACTACCCGACTTTGTGTGCGCTCACACTAATGCGTTTTGTGCTATTCCGTTACTGCGATCGCTATACTATGACGTGAATGTGGACACACATGACGTTCGCTTCAAATTAAGTTTACTCCTTCAACTACAAAGATAAAACGATTTTACACAAAGGTGGACCCGAAAACATAGGATAGATTTGATATGGGATGAACATGGGATAGAGTTTGACAACTGTTCCACATTGCAGAAAATAGGTCGTGTAACGCAACATTACTTATTCAACAAATTTTCACGCGAAAACCTGACACTGATAAAGCAACAAGTCCCTTTTTACCGCATTTGTGGCGACGTTTTGTCGACGCCTCGCCACCTTCTAGTCTAGGGGGTCGGAGATTGGAGACGAGGACGATCGGCTGATGGGAAAGGCGGGAGGGGTACCGACATGTCGCGTACTCTCACCGCCATAATTATTTCATACTTTGCATTTCGCGTTCCGGACAGGGAAACAATCGGCAACGACGTATTTTTCCGTCTGGCTAGATAGGGTTGAAAAGCATTTTTTTCTCCTTCGCTTTCGATAAATGCAAGCCCCTGATGCGTTTTTGTTCTTGTTCTATATCGCGGGTACATTATGGCATTGATATCTATCCGTCTGTCTACCTTATCGGGGTAAATTACTGCAGCATTTTTTTCCGTGATGAATATTGTAGCACTAATAAATGAAACCCTATCAAACAGACCTACATGACGATAATAACGTAACATAGTCAATGAGTAGTCTTGTGGAATAAGTGATTGACCAGTTTAGCGGGATCAATTTCATATATTGAGTGTATTGGAGCGGTTGACCGCCCAACTTAATTTGTTACGGAGACTTTGTTTACTGGGGCACACTCTGCGTCTATAGCTATTTCGTAAAGCTTGATTTTGACATTGAATCTGGGCGTGACCACTAAACTGTGCACGTGTACGTAGATATTCATTTAATTAGAGATATACACGTAGTAAGTATTATCGGAAACAATAAAGCTTATCAACAAGATTGCCAATATCGCCGCGATAAAACAGATAAGTGTTATCGGTATATGCTACAAAGATTTACAGCGTGTCGATTTGTGTGTGGTAATAGATATCGATTGTTTTATATTCTGTTTATGCTTATATCGATCTGCAAAATAACATATCAGTATACAATTGTATATTCCAATTGATTATGATTTATGCGAGCCCTAAACAAGTAAGGGTGTTAATACATCATCGCATTTTTTACTGAATCACACCAATACGTGAGACGCAATATCAACAAAACATTGGCAGAACACGTTATATTTTTACCGAACCACATGTCATGTATAAATAAACTACTCCGGCCATTTAAACGCACCATGTCTGAAATGAAGCAAGTTTATAAACAGAGCGAGACATTGCCTTGAAATTCGCGTTAATACATTCGGAAACGTTTCGTTTAAACGTCGCGAGCGCCGCCAAGATAACGAGCGGAGCGATAAGGCCCGATGAATGTTTGGGACTCGCCAACCGCTAATGATATTGCGAATTTTACATCAACAATTGATTATAGCACATTCTTTTGCGCTTACTGCGCGCTTTTTTCGAACTCCTAATAATTCCATTTCTTTTGGACTTTTATTCCGTTACACCTAGCTATAGGTAAAAATAGTACTTGGTAAAGGTCAGCTTTGGGTGTGACAAGAAGTCTAATATTCTAACTTATGTAATGTGCGTAACAGCCCTGGGCATAGGTATTTTTGATCCATTGGTCTTTAGGTCCTATTAACGATTCCGTTTCCAAAAATCCTTTAAAGGTCGATTATTAGTTCCCCCGACAATACAGCAAACTTCTTCAATAGAATTTATTATCACAGTTAATACTGCAAAAGTCTATACTTCTAAAATAAAAGTTAAAGACCAGTGTTGTAGAAAAAGAGGTTTGCCCGTGCAAGTTTGTCTCAAGGTACACAGTTTTATAGACACGATGCAGCGGAGATTTCATTCTCATTATATTGCACACTTTATAACAAGAAAGGTGCATTTCCTTCAGCCTTGAAGCAGTAGTTAAACTACTTTCATACTTATAAACTTACTAGTATTATAACGTGGTTTAAGGGCTTTCCACTATCAATCTCAATGCGTTGTTAATATTAAGCTGGAAGCTCACAGAACGCGATTCCACTATTGACTCGGATTTCGCATAGAACCTGCCATTCAATCTGCAATTTTAATGCAAATTCTCAATACACGAGCAGGATTCGTGCTCAGAGGAATTTAGCTGCCACAGGCATTTGTGCTATGAAATGTTTCGTGAACGGTCTCTTTGTCTTTTGGTGAAATAAATAGTATTGGCGTCATTTACACTGCCAAAACTCGAAAATGGAAGGGCTTGCAAAACCAGTTCTTATAAATTCATTGAAGAAAGAAATTGTCTATTTCCGTTATTGCTGAATTTTCCGCATTATATCTAATGTAATTGAAAATGTGAACTCTAAGTAAGAGAATCTTTCGCAGTCCGTGTGCCAACAGTCTTACTTAAATGCCGTTTGATTTCCAACGAGCTGTTGTTTATGTATTCAGTGTAAATAGACAGCTCCACGTGTTGGTGGGTACTCGATGTAATTACATTACTGAGAACTACATTCAGTATCATTCCTTACCAGAGTGCCAATTTCCGAAGCGGTTGGTCGTTTGCGTGCATATTTAACCAGGAAGGCTTGGCCGGGGTGAAATCCACCTCTTGTTTTCATACCGGAGTTGGAACAATCTCGAATTTGACCTATCAAAAGCTCTTTGTGTACTAACTGTGAGCGTTGGAGGGGTTCGGGAGTTGCGGTTTTACTCTCATTTAGTTTCGAATAATGGCCCTGATTTCTAACAGTATCACTTACGTTTTGGTTCTTTATTGGTCCTTTTGACCGAAATCTTGGAATGTAATTAAATTCTGATAACATCATTATTTCTGAACAAATATTAGGTAGCGTTAAAGCAATTTTTTTAGATATCTTATCAAAAAGCTATTTTCGTTTATTCTTATTACTATCACAAATCTTCAGAATTCTCTAGCTATAAATATCAAGACGAAACAAGAAATGGGTCGACCGTACGTTGACAATAAAACACTAAACGATGCTCGCAGGTGACACATATTAAGAAGCGTTAAGTGTTAGTTCTTTTAATATTGTGTTACCTACTACAAGATCACTACGCTTAATCTAGCCGTAAAGCCGGTTGCTTTGTAAAGCAAAGTTTCTTTGCAACTTATTATTTTTTTAGGCTTGCAGATTATTATTTTTTTTTGTGAGGCAAAATGATAGTGTAACCTAAGTAAGACCAGGGTGGAAAGTGGCGTGCAATCCACGAATGTGGTTCCCTGTGCGGCCCTAAAGTTTCCTCTCCCCTCCCCCGGGATGATCCGCCTAGTTCCGCCACGGACGTCGCAGGCGCGCTCCGCTTGTCACGCCAAATTTGGGTCACAACGAATTAGTTATCCGTGTGCAATTCACTTAATGGTCAATATAGTACTATTTTCAGTTACCACATAGCTTGCTCCCTGCTATTTGAACGTGACTAATAATTGGTCGCGATGGAATAGTTTCGCTGGAGACCGTACCTACCAGTATGTGCTAATTGGTGTCAGTGTTTATTTTTGTACAAACTTGCCGTATAGTAATAAACTGAACGTGAGCTTTTTTTTTTTTATTTGTGTCAAACTGTGTATAAAACTTAGTTTTTTTTTTTAAGTCTAATTTATGGCAACTTTTTTTTATTTTTAAATAGTGTATAGATTGAAATTAACGAAAATTAAGTTAGAACGCCAAAAATATAGCTAGAATAATAAATATCCGAATACATAATGGAAAAAACTACGTGATCACTTCCAGAATGTGACTCTATTGAGTATGATATTATATTATAACATTAGTATGATATTATAACAAAAAACTACACAAAATATTATTAATATTTTTATTACTAATTAAAGAAAACAATCTTGTCAAAAGGAAAAAACACAATACACGACAATTCTTTGAACGTTTTATAACAAAAATCAAACTTCAATTTCAATTATGTGACTTTTGATGCACATCGGACACTATTTTTTTAAATAATAAGCTATAATAAAAATATATTTCTGCAGTGATCCCTAGTTATGAATCAAAATTAAATTCCTGTCCATCGAGCGAAAACAGAACAAAACAGTATTTTATAAAGAATTTTAAATATTTTTTTGTTTCAAATAGAAAACAGGGACAGTCACGCAACTGAACGTCTGAAAAGTATAAAGCTTCATCTACATGGACGCTATTATTATAATTATGTAATATTCCAGATCAACATTTAATAATAATCAAGAAATACTATATCTTTTCAATAATGGAACAAATAATAACAAAAAAATATTGTACCTCGTTTACATAAAGATTGTAAACATGAATAAAATAAAATTGATCCCCACAGAAAACTATTATTCTGAATTTCTGAAACAACATCACTGTTTCCATGTAAACTTAATTTTATAGGATCAGTCATGTTGTGACTTTGAGCTCAGCCCGTATGTGACCATAGATTTGGTCACAAAACGGAAGTCACATTTTCATACTTGCCGATTAAAAAAAAAATATAAATAATTATTTGTAGTTTTTTTCCATTTGATGTCATTTTAAACAGTAACTTAAAGAAATGGCGGTTTCTAGAAATAAACAGCAATCCTAATATTTGGTTACGCTGTAGTAAAATTCAAACACAAATCTGAACATAAATTCCGTTCTTGTACGGAGCCAGCAACAAAACGTCTACGTTCCTCAAAATCCTTTTGACTTTAATAGTAAAGTAAAGTAAAAACCAGTAGTATGTCTAAGTAGTGCCTGTTTCAAAGTATTAGGACCCAAAAATTGTGGCTTAAAGTACTATAAAATGCGGTCACAATACTGAATGTTCAGGTTGGATCAAAATTTCATCATCGTAGTTTTATACGTTTTTTTATGTAAATAAGTCAGAATATTACAAATGAATTGATGAATATTATTAAATGATGACATTTAGAAACTAAACCCCTTAAAAAAAGTATATCGTCCGTAGAAAAATCGCGAAATATTCTTGATCCAATCATACGAATTCAGCTGGGGACAAGCAAAAAAAGCCTACTCCTGTTTATTTAAATGCTGTTAAAACAAAATAATGAATAATTGGAACAGAAACTAATATAATAAATTAAAATTAAATGTATATTCTTTGGTCCAGTATCTTTAAAAACTCAAATAGTTAATGGGTTTAAGAATGAAATTAGGTCAAATCCGGGGGACAAGCAAAAAGCGCACTTTACACAAATAAAAAAAAAAGCTCACGTAGCGAATGCCACGTTAATTAGAAGCTTTGATGCTGATTGAAACGCAATTGATTGTACGTTCACTGGTGTTCATTATAATTAATAAATTCATGTTTCGTTCACTTCTATCTTTTGCGAAGGACCAAACATACATGCCACGGGTCTTTAACGAAATTCAGCACAAAAACACAATAAAACTTCCATTGCGAGAAACATTCCTCTTAATACGAACAAAATGTAGAGACATAGGTACTGCTAAATGGAAGAAAGGCACTGACCATTTGCCAGGCTTGAAACCGACCTTATAACCGCAAACAATACTACACTAGACTTAAAGGCTGAGTGTAAACCGATAAAATCCAGTAATACAAAATGTGTCATCCACATTAACGTGAGCGTTCTGTTAAAGACTCCAACACAACCACGATACGGTACACATTCGGTGGATCGTCAAAACATCAACATTATTCGATTTGACTAATACTTTGCGGGCATAGCGCGGTGTTAAGCGACTTTTTGTCTTGGTGTGTTGAGACAAGATTCAGATTGGATTAACTAGAAGGACAGCGTGGGACAATAAAAATTACGGTCGGTGTTTTGCGCCGGGCGCGCGCTCACTTCGATGAGTGATATTCTCCGCTAATACTTCTTTGTTGGTGATTTTCAGAGGCGTGGCAACATTTTCGCTGTGCAAAGAAATGATTCCAATGATTTGTTTATTTTATTTGAAAAATACAATGTTTTATATACCCGGAAAAAACGGTGCAAAGGACCAAAAATCTGCAGCGTTCGATTAGAAGTACCAATAGCTAATAATATAAAGGATCAAAACTATTTATTTGAACAATCATTGCACTTCTACTTTAATCTACGTTTAAAATGGTCTTCATAATAATTGAAAGGAAGTAAACTTAATTGAATCCATCATTAACATGACAATAGTTTACGCGGGCAAGATTATTAAGAATCAGTTTGATAGGTCTTTAATAGATAAATTGATATCTCATGGAATCAGTGATGTGTTGTTCGTCACCGGGGCATCGGCTTGGGTATTCGGTACGTTTACAGTATAATAGGGAGCATTAGTCCGATCCACTTTTGACATCATTATCTGTGTAGTCGACTCACGATAACCTGCGAGAGCGTCGTCGGTCGGTCCCGCCCCGCGTCGAACGGCAGTCGCGCGCGTCCTCGCCTGCCGTTTGGTCGTGTACGCGTTGTGCGGCGCGCATGCCATACCTCAGATACCTCATAAAAGGTACTCGGGGAACTCGCTTTTGGCGGGTTTTCGCACGGACGTGAGCGGCGATCGTGATGCGCTTTGCATTCGGACACGGAATGCGTGCGTGTTGTCAGCGCGCTCGGCCTCTCTGTGTGTTTGTGCGTCACAGTGAAATCTGTGGCGGGTACCACCAGTGATCACTTGGATTGCAGTGTTGGATCGTAGGATTGACTTTGACGACGCAACCGCATCAGCTTATTGTAAGACTCCGACGGATGTTATGTCCATGATGTTGACTCATGCATGACGCACTTGATTGCTGGAACTGGGAATTTATGATTTATGATACCTTTACAAAACTAACTAATTATCGAGTAGCAACTTGTCTGTACGGGTGGAAAGTGCTTTGTTTATGTTACTCGTTTCAATTTAAATGTTGAAATTAAATTGTGTTTGAGTTTTTATTACAGTCACGCTCTTGAAGTCAATGACGAGGTTAATACTGTATAGTTTTAATTTATGTAGTCATAAAATCTTTTACATTGTAATATTTTATGTCTTACCATTTATTATTACCTACTTATATGGTAGCTTCCTAAAATCTACGTAGTAAAATTTTCCATGTTATTATGCCTGGATAATAAATCATCGGCATCAGAATTGATGTTTATGAAATTGATCGATAGTAGTTACCACAAGCAGTTCATCTAAATATGAGTTAATTGCAACAAATGGAATTAGTGCATTTGCCCATTAGTTAATTCAGGTATAATAATGTACAGTTGTTGGCACATTATTATCTAGTTTAGTTCCACACGTAGCTGCAGTGTCGATTTATGACATTACCTACTCCATATTCATAAACAATTTGTAGACTGCGTCATTATTTATTTAATGTTAAATTGAACAAAATAAAAATCAATGCCAGACAACGTAATTTTTATGAATTATACATTTTTAAAACAATGTATTTTATTTCACAATAAACAACGCTCTTTCCTCCTATTGTATACATTTTTTTTAATTCCTTGAAATAAGTTTTGACATTTTCATTATCAACAATTTATGAAACTTAAGGAATCAAAAACAGAGTCTTTGAACTTTACACTTTTTATATTGGGTACTGGGACTACAATATTAATTTTGCACGGATACAATAACACAAGAAGTAAATCATCCATATAGCTCTTGAACATCTGTACAAGTATAAAGATTTGAAATATTCCAAACAATCAATCTCAAATAATGTTTGGCGAATATACAAATCATTCAAAACTTCTCAATCTACAATTTAAAGATCCTTTCTTCGGCCAAAACTGAATATTAAGAGAGGGTGTTATCTAAACGAGCCCGTGGTCAGTGCGCGAGACACTTATCTTTAGATAAACTGAGACCTTCCCACGGGGACGAAGAGGGTCCCTAACGTCTCAAGGGTTATCTCCAATAGTCTTGTAAAAGCTGAATAACTATCCACCAGAATGTGCCTGCTCTACAACATTATTTATTCTACGCCTTCAGTTCACCCCATCACGGTCACAACTAACGTACAAAGTATTCGTTGCTACCAAGTTTGAACGAAATCTCAATTGGTAGTTTTTGATGAACAAATAGTTGGCACGTCATTGTCTGTTCGGAGATTGTTTCGCTCTCCGCGAATCATAGTGACAGAGTGACCACTCTATGACCTCGACATCAAACTGGGTTAATGTTTCTCAAATATAGGACACTCAGTATTTGGCTCGTATAGAAAATAAACTACTTTTAAAACGTTTAAATATTTGCGGTCATGGCCTCCGCGGACATTCCAAGCCGTGTGTAATAGTTATGCACCCGCATATCGGTGTACGGCATTACCTGTTCTCTTCAGGATTTGACCATCTGTTCTATTGTTATTCAAATCGGCCTAGAACTTCTCATACTTTAAAAAGATAGCTTTGACAAACTATTATTTCCCACGCCTGTCCGACTAGGGGTCGTTTGAATGACTATCTATTAAGTAAATGTAAATTTTGTGATACTCGCATAATTTTATAGTTACAATTAAAGCGGCACGGTCATCCAAATGACACTAAGCATCATTAGCATAAACTGTATTCTCACGGATGAGCTATAGACTTGTACGTCCGTATAGATACGGGAGTATTGGTGTGGATCCCGCTATCCATAAACACACCATTTCCCCAAGTAGGGGTGGTAGGTCCAGCGTGCCCTTAGCGCGGCGGGACGCAGATCAATCACAGGAGAAAACACCCGCGTAATGGCTCCTCATGACCCTCGCCGAAAAAATACCCGCCACATCCTATTTACCCGATGTTCGTTAAATAAGGCAAAAAGTATCCACCACGCTGCCTCCCAATTAATCATCTGACCGGGACGCAATTCCTGTAATCACCGTTTCTTTAAATTAAGATTATCCGGACATCCCGCAGAATGTGATTCATTACCGCTTAATATCGCTTTCTGACAGACTGAAGCTCTTACTCTTTATAAATGAAAAGAAACTTCGACAACCTTAAAAGGAACAAGCTATTTTTCATTTGCTGTCGCAATAAGTAACATTTGCCTATTATTCTCCAATTCCATTACAGGCGCGAAATATAACGACGGTCTCATGTATCTAATTAGGTTTGTAATTAGCAATTTCTGCAAGGTCAGATAAGCTTTGACAAGGTTACATATAGTAAGCGGTGGTTGCCATATTATCATGTGTATGAGCTTCGTCCACTAGATCATGTGACGTATTGAAAATATTATTTCAAAAGTTTTCCTGCAATACACCATTTTCCTTAATAAAAGTAAGTTAAATGGCGTCAGGGTAATTAAAATGAATAATCGACGATAACGGTTAGTCGGTGTTTGCTTCTTCTCTATTCCGTTAACTATTTGACCTGTAAATTGACTCTTATAATTTGTTAGAAATTGTAAGTGCTATCTAATTACTTCTCAGCAGTTGTTAATTGTTGTGAATATCAATCGGTTACAGCAATCAAGTGTTACATGACAACAATCGATAGAATCGCAATGGACCCGTGCTGATACATTTGGCGCAACTAATAATTTTGTTTCGCAGTAGCCAAACTATCAGTGTGAATGATGGATATAACTTTCAATCAAAAATGTTCGTACGTGGAGTGGATTAATTGATAATATTGTGTTGTGTTGTGTAAAGCAGTGTAATAAAATACAATCAGTATTGATAAGTGTGCAGCAGACATTGCTGGTATGCATATGTGCTATGAGAGGCCTGGCCTGGTCACCGCCCTGAACGGAGGCGTTGGGTAAGACATCTCGCAAACAATATACTTAGAAACTTATACTTAACTACAAAGCTAATTGCTTATTGTTATAAAGTTCCTAAAACTAATTTCGTTAAAGGCGCTGTACCTAATAGGTAATCGTGTTGGAATATCTAATGTGTAAAGTTTAACACACAAACGAATACACAGTGTGGGGTCGCCAACGGTCGACAATTTTGTACATTTTTTTAATTTCCTGCGAACTCGTCGTGTTGTCGTTATTTATGACTTGTTAGGAAGCCCTAACTGTGCTTATGTGCCAGTTATATTTCACGCAAGTTATTTGGTTAAGTCACTTTGTTATTTGGTCGTTTAGTTTGGCGAGTTTTAACTAAATGGCAAGCATAATCTTATTACATTCTTTCAATCAAGCAGTTTCAAATTCTTGCCTCCATGAATGGGCTATCATCTATCACTGAAAGTTTTCAGTCATTAGATTCAGTAGTTCCTGAGATTTGCGATTTTAAACAAACAAACCCGTCCAGTTTATAGTACATTATTAACATAAGTATATGGATACTCAAACTAAGAAATGTCTAAGTAAATGTTGAAGTTACAAGAGAAATAGTATGCATGTCTCTAACACATTAACAGTAACTAAAGATACAGCTTAATATACCTACCTGTATCGTGCGATAAGTACTACGGAATCAATTAAGCGAAATTCAAATAGGCTAGCCTTTGCCTAGTGATGCTTTTGCGAAGTTAACTAAGTTTTTACTTGTAGCATAATCTGAGGTACGTACTTCGTAACAATTTGACCTTTAGTTCAATGAGGACGTATATTAATTTGAATTTTGATGCACGAAGAAACTGTGTCTGGAATGTTAACGATGTAATTAACGACGTGTAAGATAGATGGATGTACTGTTTATTTATTTTTCTTTTCTCTTCTTTGTTTTCGCCTGAATAATTTTACTAAAGTACAAATCCAGGTCTCCTAATGAAGCCACCTACGATAATTCTCATCTTTTGAATTTGAAACGGCAGCTATGTTTATTTTTAAACATAAGATTATAAAGCTTTATAAAAATTCTCTGTGTCGACCAAGTATTTTTAGCAGTCGCGCGTATACCAAAGTTATTATTTGGATGGAATGTGTTGCTCTTTCAATTTCGACGACACCTCTAAGAGATTCCTTTTTATAATACCTGCTTGAATATAAGTTCAGCTCATATTCACCATTAGACTTCTTTGTATGACAATTGTTCATTATGTCGATATCACCAGGTTCTATCTATATTTGTGTATTTTTGTTGTGTTCCCCGTCACGTAATCTAAACGTTTGCGTCACATATTAGCCTGAATATTAGTCGTACGTTATCATACGACGTTCGGTGTTCACTGTCAACAGTGGCGAGTTCTACAAACAGCTCGTGAGCTGTACTCCCTACAAATTGATTAACATACGTACTTCGTTTGTGTTGCATGTATTTATTTACTTGCCGTTGCCGCTAAGTACTGTTTGACTAAGGTTTCTTTTACATGTATAATGTTTGGTGAGCCAAAGCCGAGTTTCGTTTGCAGTCGATGAAGCAATTTAGAAGTTCATTATATTATTTGTGTTGGGAAAGGTTGTGGTTGATTGGCAAGATGTTTGACGGCTGTTTATTTCAATGTTGTGTTACATTCTTCTTATTTATTGAGTTTAGTTTGTAGCTTCATTATCGTTAGTGCGCAGTTTTGCTCCACCACATGTTACGGTCTCGCCTAGCTCCGATATATTAAGACTAGCAACTGCTAGGTTCACTAACCTGACTTGTGATATCAATTACAAAGTAATGAGCATACGCAATGTTAATGTTGTGTTTGTGGTGCTATGTTTGCTTTAAGTTTATTTTCCTTTAAATTGGGCAAATGGTGATTAGAGTTAGTGTTCCATATTGATGTTTGGACTACAGATCGTGTTGCAGGCATCTATAACGGGATAACCGTTACGCATTATGATCGGCTCTTTCTTCTTGATATTCGATATTATCAGTGCACAAGTTTATGATGCTCGTTCATTCAATGTTATCTTTTTAATCGCCTGGAACGATAGCTACTAGCATATATCTTCCAGTCGGCGGTTTATTTTTATACTTTTTTCAATTAAATTGATTACTATCCTAGGTTAAACGAAGCTTATTCTAGCAAACCGTTGTTTAATGTTCAAGAGTTGAGTATTTAGTTTGAAAACCGACTGCATTCACCCGGTTTATTCGCGTAGTGCACTCGATACACGCGACGGTAAGCTCGCGATAATCCAATAAGCTGAATTGGAAGTGGCTCGAATTAACCTTCTTAGTTCTATATGAATAAGCTGCAAGTAAATGCTGGCAACACTACACCAATTGTGGCGAGACACGAGTCTGTATCGCATGACGAATGGAAGGAAATAGATTAATTGAACAATTAAAATGCATGCTTTATGTTCTTCGAAACTGCTGATCAAAACAGGTGTATGTAAAGTAAAAGTCAATGTTAATTTGAGCGATTACCAACTTCACTGCAAAGCTGTGATAAACACAATTAAGATAATAATATGATAATTTCTACATAATCGTGACTAAGAAGTGGTTATTAAGTACATGAAAAAAAAGTGAAGTAAATTATAATTCAGTTCAAGCATGCTTATTAGTATTACATCGCTCTCACACCAGCGGATATTTCGCTCGATATTTTCTGCGCGGTAGCGGGTGGATCATATCTATAAAAACAACCAGTTAAAAAACTGCACGACAATTTTTTGCTGTACCAATAATTCCCGCGTAGAGGAACCAAGCTTATATGCGCGCCGAAATCCGCTAGTGTAAAAACGCTCTTAAAAAATAATATTCCTTCTTCACCTGTCAGGGTAGTTATGGTAATCACTATTAAAAAATGAGCCAAGCTCATGTAGAGCGATTTAATTATAATTACAGTTGTCTCAGTATTACTTACGCTGTAGGAGTTAATTTATGTAAATCTTGGCGAACACCATCTGTAGAACAGAGCTGCCAATATTACTCGTTAGCATGATGAAGAAGGAACAGACACCATCCCGCAGTTATTGCTAGTGAACATATATTGAATGACTTTAATATGATTTATTTTCTGAGACTTCTACGAACTGCGACAATGTTCAAACATACGTGATATACCCTACCCTTGAAACAAAATGTAGGGGTGAATTATTTTATTTGTCAGTGTCAAATTACAGCCACAATATTCGTAAAGCCTCGCCGAGTGCTTCCAACATTTGTGGTCTGTTAATTTTACATGCTGAATTTATAATTTACAACTTTTCGCTCTCGTAAACTTGAAACAAATTGACATCTGTGATCTGTCATCATGTTTTTTCAACTGTTTCCATTTCCCCAAATTCGTTTTTCCTGTACAAAATATTTAGACCAACAAGGTTGCCTACCTTGGCAAATTAAATTTTACGTTCAAAGAAGCTGGGCAACATTTCGTTTAATACATTTTTGAAGACTACTACAATATTCATGACGAAAAAGGGAAACGGAATCAGTGGGAACAACTTTTTAGAGCAGTAGGTACCTAAGGACCATACCATTGTTTAGTGAGTACACTCGCACACAAATCTTCGTAGGAGCCACCATTCATATTTTATCTATTTATGTGATCTGCACACAATTTTTTGAAACAACAATGCGATGAATTCCGAATCCGATGTTTGTGTTCACAGCTCTGAATGAATGTTTCACGTAATAATTCTCTTACTGTGAGATTGTTTCACGAATGTATGTACGCAATTAGATGATTATGTAACTGTTTCTGAGCCTAAATGATTCGAGGCTTCACGCCTTTTGTTAGTTGATATGTTAGATAAAGCTGAAAGCTTTCCACAACATGTTTGAGGTCTTGACAACAATATAAGCAAGTGTATAAGTAAGACTTAACACAGATCCTTCGCAGTATGAACTCATTCTTCTCACAGTTAGTTGCTGACGAGTTTTGCCCGTATTTCGCAGAACTTAGCTTCAGTTATAATGAGCTTTATAAATAAATAATGGCAGATTTAATTTATTAAGCATTTCGCGTTTATGCCCACATTTAAATGCATGTATCTTATTTCTCGCTGTTTTATCCAATCCCAATGTAGCATTAAGTCCGTTATCTGTATAATAAGGTATCTTGTGTCGGCTGCTAGGCACACGTGACCAACTTATCCAATAAAATCGCTAAACAGATTGCGAAATGAGTACAATTAATGCATCCTGTATTCGCGACCTCCCCGCCTCACCGGCTACATTCGTATATTCGGTGCTTGCTACCTCGTTTACGGCTGTCTCGGGTACTTAGTTGTCAGGTTATTACGCAACGCTACTACCAGCCGTTAATTATTTGCTAGGGAACACTTAACTATGCTGTTGACAAATGTAGCTATGCTCATTTACTTTACATTTGGAATGTTTTACGTTTGTAAAGATTATTTTACCAGTTTGGATGAAATTTTCTTGAATTTTACAGTTTTATTAGTATCGTCAGATATAAAATTCTCCTAATAAAGTTGGTGTAGCGATAGTAACCGCCCACCTCCTATAACGGACGCCGAGGTGCATTACACTTAAAAGTTGAAGGATAATAAAACGGATTATTCTGGAGCAAGCTGATAAAATATTTATTTACTGTAAAGAATAGCCACATTAATGAAAACAATAGTGTTCGTTAGTCGGGGTGACACTAAGCTAATTGTTAAAGTCGTATTTCAAAGAGTGAGTAATGATAATAAAAAGCTTCAGTACAATTTGTTTTCCATTTTTCTTTGAATAGTGTTGATAAATTGTGGAAACCTGAACTCAGCGCGTTTAACTATTCAGCTGCAGGCAGCTTCGTGGCAATTTACTATTTATAAATTACTTTTTCTAAACTGCTTTAACTTTGTTTGGAAAAACTGTACAGGATAAATGGCTGCTAATATTATTTTATGAAGTAACTTATTGAATAAAAAAAGGATAGTATTTATTAAGTATCGTACTTAAAGAAAAGCGGTAGAAAATCTGTTAATTATGTAGAAACACATGATTTTTTGGCAACGCATTGAAAGTTAACGTATTTTCACAAATCGTCAAAAAAGTAAAAGCCTACACAACTCTGTGTACGGAATATTTTGAATTTTCGCATTTTACGCTACCAGACGTAGTGTTCTTTCGTTTTTGAGTTTTATAGCGATATCAAAATGTTTCTGGGCTAACTGCTTCCTAGAAACTTATTTTTATATATGTACCTACATCTGCAAGCTGGTTATCTTTCATCTAAATGGTGTAATTGTAACCGTATGTTTCTTTTACCGTCCGTGGGAATTTTCAACTTATCCACCTCTTGATTTTATCAATGTGCTGTCTTGTTTTGATAATAGAATTCTTGTCATATTTTTTTTCCAAGATGTGGGTTTATATACTCCAATTCATTACTCTTTTATACGTGCTCTTAACTGAGTAAGAGTTAAATAGTACATCACTATAAGTTTATATTACTATATTGTTATACTTTCCCACCATAAACTTACGTCGACGTAAAAGTTTCAGATTTCCCAGAATAACTTATTTATGTCGACTCCTAGCAGAATACGGGTTCAACAATTCCTAAGAAGCCTAACCAAGTTATAGCTATTCATATTCAACCTCATAATCTAAGAATTTATACAATAATGAACCGATATTAATATTTCACTCGTATTCATGAGCTTTGCGAATAAAACATGTCTAGAACGTCTGAATATGAAATACAATATTCGTATCAGTTATCGGCCATCTATAGTTGAATGTAGAGTCTACAAATGGTTTTATAATTACGTACTATAGACCGCACGTGTACGATGGTGGGATCCCTATTCAGTGACGCTACAATGTCTGTGTGACGCCCACGAATAGCTACACTGAATTTTTCTATTGTGAGAATTTCAATTCCCGCTAAAAGACCGGCGTGGGCGAGTGCGGCGTCTGGACTCGCAATTTACGTGTTTTGCAGCAAATCATAATGTAAGCGTTATCGGAATAACAATGGTGTCACTACTTATCATTCACTGATAAAAATGTCCTCTGAAAAATAATCGTGTCAACGACCCAGCCACCTCGCAACCTATGACACGCGAGGCGCTCGCGTTAGGCGTGGCACCGGTTTGTTATAACTAATCGAATTATTTTCTACCGAAAGGTGAAAGGGATTTTTGTAGACGTACATTTTCGTCTTTTTAATACGTAATAAGGTTTTTATGTTCGACGAAAAATGAACCGTAAATCTTTATGACGTCAATCATCGCATTATAGTTCGGCCATTCAGAGAATGCGTTCCTGACACGTCGCGATTGAACTGACGACGTAACTTTGCAATGGCGTTGCAGTTACGATAAAAATATTTTTGCTGGTTGTTTACCGTTTTAACAATTGAGGAGCATTAAAACAACATTATTATATCAATAATCAATGAATGTTATAATTTTGTGCCAAACTGAGTGTCAAATAACTTGGTAAACAATATTTTTCTAAATCTATACTGCGCTATTACAAGGTTATGTCAGCGGTTTATATTTTGTAGTGCTGTGCTAAAAATAACAGGCAAGTATCGTAATCTGTTCTTATACAGTTATAATATAAAATAATACGTTTTGATTTTCTTTTTAAGAATTGGAAAATAATGGACTATAAGACTTAATTATAACGTTTATGAAATATAAAAATAAAACTATGACCAAACCGCATTTTTATACTTAGATTAAAAATGGTAACCCCAAATGGCGTTATGGGCCGCCATTTTGTGACGCTAAAACAGTCGTCCGTTGTCGTTTCGTGCGCATAGACCACGTTTTTCAAGTGTTTTCGATCTGTTTTTATTTGATTACCCGGCTTTTGTTAGACCGAGATATCAGGATTGATTCTGTTATTGATAATAATATAATTATACATGTAGGCGAAGATGATGATGAAGACACCACCTCCTCAAGCAAATCGGAGTCTGATTAATATTCTGTTCGCACATTCAATTCAATGTACTTGTAACAAAGAATAAATAAAACAATTTTATTATATGAATATTACCTTTTTTTGGTTTCCACTTAAATAACTAAAATATAAAACAAATGATTCCGCCAATTTAAAACGAAAATAATCTTAAAATAATGCGGCGGTTCATTTTGAAGGAACGGTAACGAACTCAGTGTTATGTTGTGCCCATCACTAGTCGTGACTAACTGATAGGTGTCAGGAACGCATTCTCTGAACGGCCGAAGTATAACGAGTTTAATATGCAGATTTTTATCCTTGTTATACCAATAATGAGCGGTTTTGTTAAATGTGTTCCAAAGTGTGTGGATGCCTATGAAATAATCTCACTCTTGGGACTGATTGGACAACAAAGAAAAATAATAATTCGTCGTGTAACCCAGGGGAACTACCTGTTCCGACGGGATAAAAATAGTTTGTCACTTTGTATGACGAGGGACTCTTTCAAACAAAGTTTCGCCATCAACATTTAAGGCGTGGCTGCGTGATATAAACGGCTCCTGCTTTATTTACACTTCGCTAGTTCATGGAACTAATGTTTTACTTAATTAATCGACGCAAATAGATTTTCATTTTGATGTTCAATTAAGGTAATTCAAGGTAGTAATTTAGGCGAGACATTTGTGTTAATCACGTGTGAGGCTGTATATTTCCACTTTTATTTGAAGCGATAAGCCTATGTACAGTCACGATTTGGAAACTCCCTTTACTTACGCAACTAATTAATACTAAATTAGAGGCTTTGTTAAAATTATTTGTAAATGATGTGTACGCAAGCGTTGTGCAACGTCGAGTTTTCCCATTACATATGCAAGTATGCCGGCTGGTAAAAGCATTGGCTCTGATGTACTGTTTGTTCTTCTTATCTCGTTGGCGGCGACTGAATGGCGCTTCGGAGGTTCTACTGCAAGCGGGAAGCGGGTTAATAAGTTGTGTACATTTTACATAAGTTCAAAAACCATGCTATTTGTTCCAAAATAAGAAACTAGGTTCTATCATATAGGTCCAAGGTAAAAGTCTAGCAAGTCATGTTCTTAAGTGATTTGACCGAGAAAACATAATGTAGTTAGTATCCTGAAACACCTCTCACAACTACTCGTATATTACAATATACAAGGTAACAACATGATGGATGATAAATCGGCCGTTCACCTTGATAAGAAACCTTTATTGCGAAAATGCAAGCAATCTTTTTTGTTTTTATTTTGTATCGAAAATGTTATTATTTTAACTGGTTCGTTGGTCCCGAGAATCAAAACTGTTGTATGGGAATGAAAGGTTATTTATCAACAAATAAATAGTTTTTATTTACAGTCTACGCTTCTCGCAAAAGCTTTATTTTTTATTGTACAATATTATTGCTTCGAACCTTTTCATTTTTTTTTTAATCGGTATAAAGCGATCAGTGTGGAAATAAAACTAATTAAAATATCGGAT
Organism: Helicoverpa zea; assembly: GCF_022581195.2. NCBI lineage: Eukaryota > Metazoa > Arthropoda > Insecta > Lepidoptera > Noctuidae > Helicoverpa > Helicoverpa zea. Next base: position 5,106,693 of record NC_061464.1, on the reverse strand, counting down.
TGCTCTTAATAACTGCCTTCACAGGAGTCAAAGGTGATTTTTGAACTGAATTTTATTCAATTGAACGTAGTTTTTTTGTCTAGTTTATACATAGTAACCCGCTTTTCGCTCACTAAGGTACCCCGGTTCTATTGCAATGTGGACAGAGTACAACAAAATGTCTGTAACTTAGTGAACTTTATTGAATAAGCACATAATCTTCACCTAATGATCATATACGACATTTACCTTTAACCTTCATATACGGTTCAAAGTACTGTGAAATCTGACTTTGGTTTCTACTGGTAACCGAGTGTCGCGTGATTGGTCAATTTAATATTGTAATTGGTATTTTGTCGCTATTCTATTCTACTGACTCATGAAATGTATTAGTTTTGTAATGGTTTTGTCATTGTCTTGTATTATGGTTTGGGATTAGTCACGCGTTTTCTGATACTTGTATTTGAACCTAAAATATTGTCATTTTGACACGTTTGTTGGTTGGACTCATGTAAAGCAGAGGGTTTTTGTGTAAATCTGTTGCCAATTATTAGCTCTTTTTCCTCCTTTTAATCGATTACACCACTTAATGATACAGTAAACCAAAGGATAAAACTTACCTCTTACAAATTAATTAATAAGTATTGTAATGTATCTTTAAGGTTGTATTTTAATTATTCTCTGTATTCCGGCACGGATGTCCGATGTGACATCGTGTTTTATTCATTACCATCCGTGCTAGCATATAATGTGCTGAATATCTCCCTCATTATTACATTTCGTTTCCATCAATTATATTTTCATTGTTGATTCCATCAATAATATTTTCTCTCCTGAACTGGAACTGGGTAGTTTTCATCAGTCTAATTGCCAAAGTATTGACGAAAATCCCGTGTGCCCTAAAGTTGTATAGAATGACGTGACATTGCGATAGAGTCTATTTTGAATTTGGAAGGTCCTGAGCCTTCTTAAAATGAGCTATAGTTCGGCCATTCAGAGAATGCGTTCCTGACACGTCGCGATTGAACTGACGACGTAATAACATTCATTGATTATTGATATAATAATGTTGTTTTAATGCTCCTCAATTGTTAAAACGGTAAACAACCAGCAAAAATATTTTTATCGTAACTGCAACGCCATTGCAAAGTTACGTCGTCAGTTCAATCGCGACGTGTCAGGAACGCATTCTCTGAATGGCCGAACTATAGTAACTCGCCTAGGACTTTTTGTAAGAATCGCTTCAGACTGATGTTAGAAAGAGACAAGAGTAAAAAATAAAATCCAAATTCTGCATACAGCCTGTCTTTAAAATCTTCATTTTGAGACAAAGTTATCAGATTCTTAAACAAAATGGATATCTTAACAGGACCTCCAAACACCACCTTGACCGAGAATTTCTCAGAATATTGTGTACGAGCTTTTACGCAATAAGCCTCTTTGACGTAATGTTCATAATTTTTTGTTTCTTCTTGTTTCACTTTTACTTCATACAAACAAAACTTGACTTTGATAATTTGCAAGAAACTAAATAGCTCTGATAAACGATGTAGAAAGTGATATTTATTTGCTTTGTGAGGCGTCAATACCTGTGGCTGTAACTTCATATTTTATCTTTCTATCCCAGTTCTATCACACTTATCCATTGGGATGCTTCTATTTCTCTTTTATATAACAATAGCTGTAACTCCTTGAATTTGTAAGTAAGTAGTTAATATAACTATGCTTTATTGTGTAGTTACCAACTTCTTACGTACTAATAACACAGGCGTGATATTATAATTGCACATGCACCTGATTACAGCGAAATGAGCGTTTGTTGTGTTTTTATTTGAGCGAACATATTAATTGGCGCCGTCGGCTAAATCGAGTGAGGCCGCCGCCCGGTAATAAATCTTTCAACTAAGCACTGACACCGGGAACACGGCGAAAGTGAAATTGTTCACTCTACTATTTCATAAATTATAGTAACGTTGAAACTTTTTCATCGTTTTCATAACTTTGTATTTATATTTCACGTAGAAAACAGAAACAGGCCAAATGTTCATTCGCCGAGCATACACTAGCAATTCTTCCACCCAAGACTGAATTTTAAGCGATTATATGCACGAGCATGTTCTTGTGATACATATTTATTTATATCAATTTGTAAAACAAAACATAAGTCAATTTCCGTCCGCATAATAATGAAGTGTTTATAGTACACGAAGTTTACCTATTTGCTTGTTTATGTTCACATCTATAGATGACGTAATAGGATACTTATCGGCACATGTAACAACCAGTTTCAGAACAATGTAAAATACAATATGAACAATGGCACACCCATTGCACTCTGCACAGAACGCAATAATACCTCAATCAGTGTCATAATAAATCGATGTGAAAACTCGTTCCGTATCAGTATTCGTCAAGGACGCGAGTCGAGACGCACAAACAACTCGGTCACATACATATTAAGGCGTAGTACTGTACCTTAATGGTCACAGCGATCTTATTCGTGTCGATGTTCATAATGATGTACCGATCCATTGCGCTTTATATTAAAAACTGCTTTAACAAATCCAGTATCATGCGTCCAAGAACATGGCAAGCCGGTTTTAGAGTCCGATTATTGTTATTTTACGAGGTGTTACTACCGATCGCTATTGTTATATTGTTAAACTAACCGTAATGCAACAGATAACACTTCTATAGAACTGTGTCGATAAATAAATATTTACTTTGAGCATTGTGTTAACAAGTGGCCGGCGATATGAGGAAAATGGATTCGCTCAATTCGTACTAATGAGTTTCATTTATTGTTTCATTTTCATATGAAGTTTTTTCTTGATTGTAAAACCTAAACTTATAAATTAATATTCTTGTATTCTGGGATATTGGAACATCCTGAAGTTTTTTTTAATACTAAAAAATACTTACTAACTTACTAAGCTTTATGCAAAATGGAACAGTCTGTATTAGTGACCTTGTATAAAAAAGAAACTACATTCAATTTCACATTATGTGTTTATTTCATGATAAGTCTGTGAATCATCGGTCGATCGGCAGCTTTCTGGAATTCTTCATTCGATCGACTTTAAATCACATACTATAAAACAAACACAATAGCTTTTCTATTTATTATAAACGCTCATAATAAAGCAAACTTCCATTCTAACGGTTTTGTTTTGATGGTTCTATTAGACTTTCTCAGTCTTCGGAAACCATAGAAGTTTATAGCATTCTAGTCGTCAAAATGTTTCTTGAAAAGCAAGTTCGTCGATAGCACAAGTGTGTTCACCACCTTCCATTCACAATAGGCTATTCGTAATATGAAATGTTATTGTTTCCATATACATACGCATGGGAATATGAGAAAAACATGGGTGTCAGCTGTTCATCTTTTTGTACAGGTTGTAAAATTGGACCGACCGAGGGAAAGGTTCAGTGCCTCGACACTCGTAGCAATGGGTTGCCAGCCTCGCATTGTTCGAACTATTCCGTTTCGAATATATATTTTTTGCCGGACGCTTTGGGCTTTGCGATCTGCGTAGTTTCAGCTTAAGCCTGGGGCTATACCATCAGTGATTAAAAAGCTCCACGTTGCATAGTAACCTCATTCTGTACGTTAGATACACCCCGGCAGCTCTATTGATCATGTAGTACGCAGAACTTGTCTGAAGAATACCTTTCCATGAATCTCAGGGGAGCGCCAGTGCAAACGTGTACGGCTGTTGTGTCAAGAGTAACGCTGTACGTGGTTTAATATAAATGTTGCTCAGCTCAACGTTACGAGTGTGTGTAATTCTGTAATTGTGTCAGGCGCGGAATACCGTGTCGGTTTAGATTAATTTCGCTGTGAAGCGCTACGGGTTTTTGGTTGGTGTTAGTGTTTGCAGGCGTAGGAACTCTTAGCTTATTATTGTTGTGAAGTAACGTATGTAATGTTTACGTTGTGTTGTTGCAGGTACGACAAGTGGGACCGGGACAGGGGCGGGGGGAGCGGCGGCGGCGGCGGCGGCGGCGGCGGCTCCGGCGCGTGGGCTGGCCGCGACCGCGAGCGCGACCGGGAGCGCGAGCGGCAGGCGCGCGCGCACCAGATGTCGCAGGCGCACGCCGCCGAGCCCGACGCATCGTCGCTCTTCCCGGCGCCGATCAGGGTTAGTACTCAGACACATACACGCACACATCCTCACACACATCCTCACACACTTAGTAATACACGGCCACGGCCACACGTGCCACAAGCCATACGTGAAAGAATCTGCGGCATAATAGAGCATTGCTGAAATAGGCCTTTTACACTAAAAGCATAAGGGTTCTTCACAATATAAAACTACTATTCGAATCGCCTTAAAAGTTTTCAGATTTATTTCATGTTTTATTTTGCCAATATCAATCTCTTGCTCCATAACTGAAAACGGAAAATCAATTAGCCTGGAAATCAGACCTAGATATCAACGATTCAGTTTTTTTATTTATGATACTGATGTAGAACGCTGGCAAACGACACTGAGATAGATAATCTAAATGTTTACACAATAAAATAATGTTTTGTTTATTTACATTACGAAATGGCATTTGTGATACTGAATCACACTGCATTCTACGATATAATTCAACATCGAAGACGGTTAGTATTCTACGGTATTAATCCTATAAGTAAAGGCCTATTTTTCGTCTAACCCTAAGCTTACAGTGCACTAAAATGTCCCAAGCGCGTTTTTGCAAACTGTAGTTTTGGCTCGTGCCGACCTCAGCACCGGATAGCACGGTGGGCCCATAATGTCGTGTAGCTAGAAATAGTTGCTGTTTCGATTTTATGTCACTTTGACACCATGTCTTTAGGAAAAATGCAGCTTAAATTCAAAGAAACGTTTCAGTTTTAAATTCTTACACGTGTAGCCAATACATTTGTATACAGTACCTAATTGACTGAGGCGAATCAATTCCGCAAAAACGTGTACATAATTGGATCAGCTGACAATTTTCCCACTGTTGAACTAGTCTAGTTTTCAATAATGGAAATGGATTGTGGTCTGACATGCGAAAGCCTATAATAAGAATTAGAACACAATACTATAATTTACGGACAGTTAAATAAAGATCTCTGATAACACTAGGAAACTAGACTGGAATTGCTTTCTATATAACATGAAAGAACAACGTTATTTCGTTTCTCTTGTGCTATTTATTTTGTTCACGTTTAAAGAGCCATCCGAAGGATATGTATTCTGAAGCGCGAAGGACACTTCCCAAGCATAACCTTCAACGTTTGTGCACTATTGCACACAAGAAACTAATATCATCCTGTTGTATATACCTCATTATACATTTTAAAGTATACAAAGTTAAATAGGTAATTAATTACACCTCCACACACAATCACTCGGCGGCAACAGTTTTAAGTCAAAGCACAACAAATCTCAATTTACTGAATTGAGACTGATTCTAATTAGGGGTTTATTCATTAAACGACAATTACTTTATATACAAGCCTCGAACGAATACAACGCAGCCGGAATTTTAGCCGACATTAGTATTCAGCGACGTCGTCAAATGTATACAAATACATTTAAATTGAGTGTTCCGAATTGCTCTGTTCTGAATATCGCGGCCGCTGAAAAATGTATTCGTGGGTTTACGATTCGATACACAAATCGCAGTACCTCACACAATCCCCCATAAAACCAGTCCAGGTTATAATCAAAATTTACTCTTAACGTATGCTGCCGATTTAAAAGTTAGATTTGTTTTATTTACATTAAGAAGTGCAACGATACCGGTGTTTGCTTCTGCGAATCGTGTGTAATCTTTGAATTCGAATGTTACACACGATTCCTGAAGCGAAACAAATATGGCCGAACTTCTTATGTAAACACAACAACATACGGCCGTCATACAAACATGCGTTCATTCACTCACTAGCTCATCTTTTAAAGTTATTTAGAAAATGCAATTTGAAGTAATAGTGCTAATCGAGCTATTCTTCATTCTAATTCCAGTTAATATCTAATTGAAACTTTCTGGAAGGTCCATCAACGTGAACAAGTCAATTGTCATCTATTGTGTTATGTGGTTATTGTAAATGCTTGTGTATTGTAAATGCATTGAGTTAGTGCGGGTCTAACCTATAGTGTGTCTGGTTAGTGCATTCCTTTGTTCTCATCGAAGCATGCGCGCCGCAATCACGTGTCGGTAGTGCGCTTGCGCGTGTCACATTACAATGTCATACGAAATTCCAAAGATCCAAGTATAGCGGTGAAAGATAAATGATTTCGGTACCTAATACTATCAATTTAAATGTAATTAGCAGCCGCTATAGATGGCGAGGGTCTCGAGTTAATTGATTTAGTAAGGCCATCAAACTTAGGGATAGATGGATAAATAAGTCAATCAATCGTTTATGGCTAATGTACATTCAGAGTCGGTGTTACAAATAATATTTTATACACCTATAAAGAATGTTCTTCTTGGAGTATATTTGACTTTACAGATCGATATATCAATCTGAACGTGAATTTTATAGTCTTGATTTCAAACAGTGAAAATGTTCTCAAATCTAGATTAGTTGTGGAACTGGTTTGAGCAGACAGGCACAGCGTAGACCAGACAGTACCTTTTATACGAGATCTGTAAGGAACAATAGTTATGAGTGCAACGCGAGCAGACGCCCAGTCACGATGATACCGCAAACAAAAGTTTTCACTTTAAACTTACTGTCGTTTTACCGTTCTGAGCGTTAGATCACTGGAATGAGCACAGATAATGCACGCCACGCATGCAAACTGGAGACACGTAACTTTAAATACTCAAAGCGGTTGCACAAATAACAATTTCCACGAAGCCTATCTACTTCTTGCGATATGAGTGTCTCCACAGATCGCGTGATCGGCCGCAGTAAAAGTGAAGTATGTGGTTTTATTGCCTCCCGCACGTGCCGTGTTCGGATCTAGTCGTCGTAGATACTGACTACTGACTACCTACCTTAAACTGATAGCCAGCGCCCCAGCCCCGGCCACTTGAAGTAGGCCCCTGATAACGCGCAAACACCCCTCCTCGCTCGTTAGTGGCGCTAAATCGCCATCGGGTCGAGGGAGATCAAGTGTGTTTGGACGCGCGACCAGTGTCAAGCGGGTTCGAGGTCGTCAGCTGTTTACGTGTCGACTTGGGTAATTACGTTGATACGTTCTGTTGGAGCGCTATGTAAATTACTGCCAAAATCATTTTAAACTGCTCAAATGGAACAACAAAATTATGATAATGGCCGTTGTTCGCCTATAAGACTTATGTTTATTTGCACCAACTTGCTAAGAAGTTCGGTTGGACACGTAATTTGTGTTCAAAATGTTTGAACTTCTTAACTTTTTGCATGTTGCCGCTCAATTGTATTCGAGTGATTACGACATCTTGTACCCGCAGGAAAAGATTACGTAATAAAGGAAGATATATGTGACTGGAGCACTAGTTTCCTTGGAATGCAGAATGAGCGAACTGTAAACTATGTCTGAAATAGTCGTGTCGGTTGTTGTAAAACAAATCAAACGTAATGCAGCAGCTGTTCTAAAGTAGCTTTAGTGGCCTGGTGTAGTCATTCATTCATAAATCATGAATTCGTACAGCAGCATAATTTACTTTCTACATTTAAATAATGATCTGAAAAACAAAGCCGTAATCATACTTCACAATATACGCTTCACGGGTATTTCATTTCCTGAATGTTTTTTCATACTTCGCAAATATCTTTGGCTACGCCGTTCTGAATCGTATCTATCGATGTCACTTAATAACTTGACGCTTGAGGTACTATTTAATCATCTTCCATCGCACCTGTGACTTTATATCAAAACTGTGAAACGTAAATCATTCTCTGATGTTCAACGCACTGATCACCTTTAATAGTTGATGAAGTGTCGACGAAACAGCGCCAAAACGAAGTGGAGTTATAATAACTTTTTAAAAGCGGTCGGCTTATCTGAGCAGGCGGGTGCACTCGCACGACCCACTTTATGACATACAGCCACACATATGTGCATAAATACAAATACAACTGTAATTAAAGCTCCCTCGCCTCCCGCACTCCCTAGGAAATGGAACCGATAGGGGGACGCCGCTACACACACGAGTCTCTGGACATTTGCTAACTCACATGTGTGCCGCACACATACAGCGCTCTATCATACGTTTACACACGATAATAGTTGCGGAATGAACAGTTTATTCAAATACCAACGTCATTATTGTTATAAGCAAAGCAAACTTATTTAATTTCACTTTCGTAGCGTCGTGTTTATCAATCAGATTTTTGTTTACATCATTATTTTTATCGGCGTGTTTACTGTACTTGGAGTAAAGTCAATCGGGGAAGTTTTAATGAGAATAATTTGATTGATTCTGGTCGCTAATGAGCGCAGCAACTAGATTCTTAAAGCAAGGCAGACCTTGGGAAGTAGGTCAGGAGTGTTTTAAAAAATATACCTGATTCAGAGGTTTTTGATGACGGTGCTGAAGTCAAAAAAGGCATTTTCTTATTCTCCAAATATGATAGTTTATGTCGCGTTGTCAAGGCTTCAAATGTAAATAAAAATTGTAACGTGGCGAACGTGACTGTATGGTAGCATTTCTCCATAACTCATCCCACTCCAACTGTAAACGTGAGAGATAGAGGTTACTTTTGAAGTAACATCTATTTCCGTTCCTCCTTATTTTTATACTTTCGTGTATATTCTCATTTCTTTGTGTGTTAAAGTTTGTTGTATTACGTTGGGGATTTTAATGTGATTTGTTTTCTTTTTGCTGGAATACGCTTTCATTATTCGTGTTATTTCATTCGTAAGTGCGGTTTGCTGCTTTTTGCGTATCGTAATTGATTAGTTTGGCTAGTTGAGCACTAATATCGTTGGAATATTTACCCGCAAATATTAGTTCTGGTTTAGGTTTTGTATTCAACATACAAGCAAAATCCATAGCAATAACCACAGCTTGGGGTATAATAATCTTTATCGTCAGTAGGGACGGGAAATCCAATACCTATGAAGTCTGTAGAACAAAGGAAAATGTTGTTGCCAATTCTCCGTATACAACCCTGAGCTCACCTTTTCGGTAACCGCAGTACTGTAAAGGCGTATTTATGTGAGTTTTAATTGTTGTAGTCATTCAAGATATAAACTGTAGTGTAGAAATGAAAAAACGTGAGCATATTTTTGTTTATGAAATGCTAACATTTCTCCGTGTAAAATCAATGGAGTCCCGATCATGTCTCGTTGGCCGGAGTCACGTTGCGCGTCGCCCGGCGGTTTAGGTCCAACGTGACGTTTCAGGGCCTGTCAACATCCCGTGCACACATGTGGAAACCCATTTATCATCAGCACATGCATTAACACGAGAACCACCTTGTTTACTTCTGTCACAAGTTTTAAAAGCCCCATTTAAATGCATTGTGATTAGTTGTTCAGTTCTTTGAATATCAAGGGCGACAATTTATTAGAGCTTCAGTACTGCAACTAGCCAGTTAAGGCATTGAGTAAACTAATCAAATAAATCATTCGCCATCAGAAGCTGAACCGTCTGAGGTTATAGCAATTATTTGCAAAGAGCCTTTTAATAAATGAAAACATAAAACGTTTCGAGAGAAATGTTGAAAGAATCTTAAATCTGACTATTATCTGAGTTTCAATCAGTATTCGCATTAATACTTGAAGCCGATATTGTAACGCAATAATAAATCATTTGATTAACTGGTTCCATTTCAATAACGTTCGGTTGACAATGTAAACGTAGTTAATCATCGGCGAGCCGTAGTAAAGGACAAGTCGACGACCGCTCGGACACATCTCAGCTCTGAATAAATAACCTGCTATTGAAATAAAATTAACCAACTTGACGCAAAGCTACACCACAAATCGTATTTAATTCGTTTACTTATTCATTAATATAGACGATAAGTTAAGTGGCAGTGTACAATGTTGTGGAGTACAATAGGTACAAATACAATGTAGTATTGCGAAGCGTCTAGACGGCCTCATTACAACCCGCCGCCCATCACCGGCGCGCACCCCATCCCTCCCCACAAATATCTAATGAAAATATGCCTTTTTAATCATACAAATACGAGCATTTCCAACAGCAAAAAATTCTACGTTTATCTGGTAACAAATGCTTGAATATCTATAAATCTGGTAAACAGATTATCCCTCGATGATCCTCGCTTCGTAATGTTGGAACGATATGGGAACTCATTTCAAGTTCACAAGAATTGTTCGTAGTTTCGGGAGGTCTATCATGTTACGGAGATAAATTAGGCGCGCCTACCAGATAATGTCGTTGACTCGATTTGGGTCGATGACTCGTCATATTGACACGTTTCGGGGACATTATTCACATGGTCCTGGCGTGCCAGGTGGTATATATTTGTATGTCGGCTAGTGCCTACCCCATCTTCTACTAATGTAAGTAATAAAACGCGACCCCTCTCTGAACGCGTCCTTTTTGTACTTATTTTGCACCCTTCTTGTGAACTCTAGGCCGTTGACTCCCGAATATTTTTCTTTATTATGTTGTAAAATATTTGAGTGTCTTCAATTGTTGCTACCTGCGATGATTCGCCCCTGGAATGCTTTAAATGAAATTCTTAATTTTGTCTTGTCGATCTGTAATTTTGTTAATTGTCCGAGTTCCAACATAGATTAATTGTGTCATTTCCTGTTTATGATGTACGATTAATTCCGATACTTCTTAACCATTAATCTTCTTGGGCTTTAGGAAATCCACATTTATATTACTTTGGTGTTAATCAAATGATATGCAAGCTAGCAATAAAGAAAAAATGTCTTCTTATTATTTCAATGGCGTACTGGTATTTTCCTCGTAAATGCCAAATTGAAGATATGTGCGTGCGTCATCTTCCTCGAGGAAATGATGGTTGTTTGTTCAATAACTCAAGGTCCACTTCCAGGAAATATCCGACGATGCAAAGTGCATAACCATTGCCACTATCCTTCTGAAGATTAATATCTCTATTGATACCAGTCGGTTGAGTTGCCGTGGTATTGACACACTAATTTATATATCCAGTCAAGGGCGGAATTTATAACGATGTAGAGTTATTTCGCAATTATAGTAGATACACTGTCCGATAAAAGATAATTATTCCACTTTCTAGTACATTTTTTGTGGAATTGATTGGTTTTAGATTAAATGGTAGCAAATTCTTGGGTGGTTTAGGTTTGCAATGTTTGCTTCAGCGACTTATAACCAAAATAAAGTTGTCCTCATTCATAAGACAAGCCATTAAGAACTTGACTTAATCCAAACACCGTTCAGACAAAACTGAAGGTGGACAAAATTATTCAAAGACATGGCTCACTCGTGGTTACTTGATGTAGCCGGCCCCTGAAGTACGTCCTTTCGTCCGGGCGGCGCCGGGCGCCCCACAGCAGTCGGGCGGGGCGTTGACTCCGCACTACCACTCGTAGTTCGTACCACGTACGGGATTTATGATAGTCACAGATACCTATAACACGTGGTGAAATTCACTCGTTCACCTTAATGCCAAGATTTATATTGCTAGGTGCGAACCGTTCTAGATTGTTAATTCCGCGATGATGACTTGAATGTGTGCTATCGGAAGGAGTTGCGAGACGGATCGACTTGTTGCTCCGTAATTTAGATTTTGACTCGGAATCCGATCTCGGATGTGTTTGTGCGATTGTGGAGATCCTTTGCACTGAATTGTTCTTTAACGTCTGAATGCTTTGAAGTCTGGGTGAGAATGTGGTTGGATTTGAAATGTGGCTGGCTACTATTTACTTGAATGTTTGTTTTATTCTCATTTTATGTTTAGCTACACTCGTAGTTGCAACACATAATCTTATCTATTTCCGTAGTTGTGCGATGATTGTTTTTATGTGCTTATTGACCTACATCTCACTTCATCTGTGAACATTCGTACAGATCGAGAGAGTAAACAGTTTTATGAATTTAAACACAGACGTAGGTATTAGTCGTTTGTTCATATTTGGAGTTTGTGATATCGGCACCAAACGTGTTTGCGGATGCTGACTTCTATGTTTGAGAACGCACTCCATATTTATTCAAATTTCGTAAGCAAATACTCATTTAAAATTTTCAATTAAAACTTTATTCAGTGTTTGCTTAAAGCGGAGCGATAGAAGTTTTAGAATAAGCATTAGATACACGTGTAATATTAAACATGACGACCTTTTTATGTCTTTTAATTACAGACACGCCATTGTAGTTAACGATCATATCAAGAACATCGATGTTATCAACATTATGAAGCACTTTATTGATACACCAAACCCTGAGTCTCAAGGGTTAACATTAGAATTCTTACTCGAAAAAGGTCACTTTAGGAAGAAAGCGTAACATACGCTTGCTGAATTCCAAAGACCTTTATCGGAGATTACATTAGATCCAAAATTGATATATTCCTTTCAAAGACATATAAGAGTAAACGTGCAAACGTAGAAGGTTAGTCTAAAATACAGATTAGTCTTTGACGGTACACTGTAGGATTATGTGAAAACAATACATAAATAAAAGGGACGTAAAAGGCACTTTAGCAAATAGCCGTGCGGAAAATACTCCAGTGAAACAGGTCTCGTAAATGATTTGCCGTTTCAATCAAATCTCTGCGCATTGAACGACAAACTCGAAAACGTTTACTTTGTTCCATTTTGAGCTCTGTTCCCATTGTGTTAAAACTATATTATGGTGTTCGTTTTTATTATTTTTGTAAAGTGGCGTGTTCTGAAATTGAATCAGATGCTCATACAATTTTGATGTGGAATCGTTTGGGATGATCCAATAATTTGTGTGGTCAGTTGTGGTTGCGTTTCCCGGAAGCTGCAATAATTGTTCTGTTGCTAGATAGTGTACAATCTGTAAGTTATGAAGGCTTGCCGTGAGATCAAGTACAGCATTAATCATGTTTCTACCTCTACAAGTTGAGAAAATTCTTAATTGTTCTTAGAAATTTCGTATTTCACAGACTCGTATCTTTCCCACCAAACTTTGCAAAATCTGATCGATCTTTTGATTGCTGCATCTAATCAAAATTCCCCTTTCCTAAACTCGAAATAATATTTAAATCAACACAGCCAGAGTCCGATTATTAAATAAGGCTTAAACAATCACTGTGAGCGGTTCCGGCGAGCCCATTCGATGGAGCGTTTTAATTAATCATATTCTTGTTATAGTAACAAAACTGGCGTTATCAATTTGCCGCTCCGATTTTTAATCAATAAATCATCGCAACGAAATTGGCTTGATAAATTTTATGCTATTTATAAACGGCATTCTGTGAATTCCATTCCTGCCAAATTGTGCAATGGTGGCCAAAAATGTATGAGGGAAGAGAAATTATGGGCAAGCAATTTGCTTTCAGTTTCTGCGTAATAGCGGTTTTGATATTCATCACATCTCACCCCATAAGTCTTGGAAAGCACTTAGCGGGTAGGGGCCTAACCCCATAAACCATAAAGCCCTGATCTTCCCCAGCGTTCAATAACGGGAGATTATGGCAAAAAATAGTGGTATTATTTGCATGTATTCCCAATAAGCTTGTGCTGTGAATCACGTTGGTCGACAGTGAGCCGGTTTATTTAAGCCGAGACGACACATGCTGGCCACACGGCCGCGGCCTCGTGATGATACATACGCTATTTACGATTGTATTACCATTTATAAGCTTACCAGTCCTGTGCAGTCTGCGCTTTTGCTTCTTTTTGACTTTTGTCTTCACTTGAAGTATGGCTATTCAATAAGGATGGCACGTGTCACGGCTTGACTTAATATGCTTTAAGCTTTTCTTGAATACGCTCTTATTATTCAAAATTTCTTAGGGTGAAATAAATGCTACTGATTCGTTGCCTATAAAAAAATCAACATAATACATGACCATTAAGCGCGAAATTCTGAATTTAAAGAGATACTAAAGATAAAGACGAATTAATTAAATTGTCGACTTTTATCAATTTAATTATCATTTTGACAACTCAAATGAATATTTCTGACAATGTGAATGGAAGCACAAATAAAACGTTTAGATTAAGTTCCACACAAGAACTAAACTATTCAAAACAAAATAAATGGCCGTTTAGTTTATGGAGATGAACAAGATATGATTTAGTTAAATAATGCTAAAACAAGTTCAATATTTTTTTTAAGTTTGATACCTATTTGCAATCATGAATGGCGATACTAGAGGTATTTACTTACAAACAAGAGAGTCCAATTCAATTAAGTCTTGCAAGTTACTATACAAACTTGGAGGTGCAGAGATGGATAGATGCCTAGACATTTTCAAGGCTGGGAAACTAGGTTATAGAACGAGGTCAAAAATTTGGCGAGCTAGTAAATGTGAGGGAATTGGTTTACACCTTTAAAGCAAACTTTACAAACAACTGTCTTGTTAGCCTTGATTTAATCTCTTTCATCTTATACCCCCTTGGTAACATAGAACACTAATCGCACATCGCTCCTATTTATAGCCACTTCTTAAAGCTTATTATTAATTCTGGGTAATTCAAAGACCCTTTATCATCAACAACATTATTTTAAGACGGAATAGTAATTTGGTTAATTATCTGCTTAGCTTTATCATTGTAGAGATTTATTTTAATTTACTTTGAAGAAAGAAAGGATGCCGTAAATTCACAAAAGGACGATGGTTTGTTCAGTAATATCTTAATCGTTTTAACGGCACCTACTTAACCTGACCTATATTTGTGTGGGGTGTTCTTTTGACCGAGTGGTGTTACTTGAAATGCTAACGTTTCGTTTTGTCTGACAGGTGACAGGCAACAGGGATCGCGTGAGCCAGCAGATTCAGACCAAGCTCGGCGATTATCACCTCGCGCAGTGGTTCATCGATGACCCTAGCAAATCTATTGGGATCTGCGCCGAACCACCCAGTCCTGCACCATGTAAGTACATTTATTTTACTGTTGTTTTACCAATCATATTTATGTTGACATTCGGATTTAGGAGCATTAAGACTGAAATAGGAGTTCAGAAAAACATCTGATATCACAATTTATGTCGACTTCTCGGAAGAAACCTACACTGGATGGAGTAAAAATATCTATTGTATATTAATCCTTTGTAAGGTGAAAAGTCAATCCAGGTCACAGTTCGGGCGGTGCTGTATATGTATGTTCGTAGATACGCCATGGGTTGGCAACATGCCACTATATTGTTATCAAGTCCTAAGCTGCTATGTTTATTAAATCTGGTTTCATAGTCTTCATGGTGCTCCGGTACATGTTTCATTAAACACGTTTGAGATGAGAATCGTGACTTCGGTTGGCAATGTAGCTCTATAGGATTTTGATTAAGGTATCAGTATAATTTGTTTAGGGATTGGTCGCATATTGTGGATTTTATTGTTTAATATTAATCGGGAATTTTGTGAATTTGATTATTGCTCCGATACTTGTTCTCTTAACGTAACTTTTAGCAACATCATCAACTTAGAAATCAATATATGCAAAAAAATACATTTTCAATTTCACAAACTATCTGAATCTTATGAAAAAGTCACATTTTATATGTTATCTATAAAAGCATTTTAACCATCACCATACTTGTAACGAATTTCATTGAGATGAACTTTGTAGAAATTAACTAGAAGTTCATACGTGGCTTATTTCGCTTCGAAAAGTCCTTCGGAAGGTAGAACCAGTTTCAAGTGCTTCCAACTCGTTATTACTTAATAACTTTAAAAGATTTACCGTTACCAACCTAGTTTTAATAAACTTCTAAGAGAGTTTTGGTTTTGGCGGCTCATATAAAACGCATGGTAACTTTGAGTGTTGAATAATTAAAACAATTCAAATTCAATAACTTACCCTAAATATCTTCTAACTATTAAGTATTTTCAAGGAAAGCAACTGCGTTTAATAATAAAGCTATAGACAATCCAATCTACATTCCCTTGACCAAATAATTGGAGTGTTTGTGAAGTAGACCTGTACCGTTTTATCACAACTCAACGCCGAACAAGGAAAAGGCTTCAGATATCCCCAAACCATTGGCGTGGAAATTCAATTTAATTTCGTATAGATTCCGTCTTGGACCCGATCCGATGACGCAGTTACGGAATAAAATACTTTGTACGTACATCATCCGTTATGGGTTTATGACGATGTCTTTGTTGCCAGAAGGTTAAGCGGTTACTGCTTAACTACATCTGCTTTGAATAACGCTTATTAGTATTTAAGCTGTTGTGTGCTTACGTAGATCCTGAATTATATGTATTGACGTCAGCGAAAATGATACTCCTTGATAATTCGGTTCTTTGTAAGCATAGCATCAGCTGACGTAAGTCGATGTTAGAACATGAGGTACATTAGATCGCATTTATAAGTTGTGTACAGCAATTAACCTTAAGAAACTCATGAATATAGGACAAGGTAAACGTCCACTTTGTAATATATCTTCTGAATCGAAGAAAGCGCCAAGGAAACCCGTAGCTGAAAGGAGAAACTGAATCATTCCACAATTTACATTATGTAGACTTGTTGAGCGTCGCCCACTTCAACGCAAGAACGAACATAGTTGTGTTTACCCTACTGAATATTGTAACTATGATGTAGAGTATCCGCTAAATTAAATTACGTAACTATGTACCTCATAGAAATTATATTAACATCAATAACAATGTTGTTTCAATCAGAGCCGGTCAAGATACCAAACAAAGCTGTATGGAAACTCCTTATAAACACAAGGAAAACTTTTTAACTTCCCCCAAGATTATACTCGGAGGGGGTAATTTCGGGGGAGGATATTAGCATAACAAAAGAGGATAAAGCTATTTGATACGCAATTGTGCTCTTCCTACTTTTCAGAATCCACCAGTTTTCAGGTAAACCCGACTGGTTATTCGATATGTTTACCCGTGAAACGTGAAATGCTTGCAAAGCAACTAATTTAGGCTAAAATTAATACGTGCCCCACGTGCAAGTTACTAATTCGGACATCATTGAATTTGTGTACAATACAAACTACCTATGTACTGGAGAAAATCATTTATCAAAAAATGATTTCTTTACAAGTATTTACCTATTACACAAAGTGTACAAACTTCTAAATTGTTTACGTGAGTTTGTTAACCAACCGTGACACAACATCCTTGATACGTCCATTATATAAATTGTGAAAATTACAAACCATTATGAAATTAATTTCATAATTTCTATTAGTGCGGTGGTGAGGTGAGAAAATTGTAAGATTGCACGGTTGCGGAGAATGGTGGGGGTGTTATAAATATTTTAATATTTACAATGGTTTGTACGTAAATGTGATCGACGCTTAGCAGTTGATAAATGATAATGAATGATTCAGTGGGCTCTTCTAGCCGGCCGGCCTAGGACGCGAGATCACGGCCGGCCGCTCTGTCCGTGACGTCACGGCGCTACGTGACACTGACGTAAGAGGGACGTCACGCCACTACAGACGTGACGAAAAATTGCATTCACACACCCTCTGTGAGATAGATTTTCAACTCGAGATTGGATTTCAGTAAATATCGTGTCAATAGCAAAGGAGATACCATCACACTTGTCAATTTATTAACAGTTCATTCACATCGAGGTCTTTTTACGCGCCAGTCGTTCGATTTCTATCGGTTAATTGACGTGAAATTACATTTCATGTTTATATAAACAAATAATAGGAAGTAAGATTTCTATAATTGCTACTAAATGTTATAAGACGCGCCGTTAAGTTTTTATTCGCGTCTCTGGGATTTAACCCAAAAAAAAACCGCTATAAAACGTCAGCGCCATAAAAAGAAGTGTATATGGTAATGATATTCCTCCAGAAGGAAATAATTGTAAGACATCCCATAAAGCTGAGCCAACTATCGTCGCGTTTTACGATCATTCGGATGCTCGGTCGGTAGCTCTTAATTAAACCGGTTAGAACAATGTACTTAACCTTATTCCAGACCTTTGATGTCCTATAAATTATACATGCAAAACACATACGCCAAACAGATTGCGGGAAAGTTCTCAGATAAATATGTAGCGACATTACGTGTTCGCTCCCACATACGAGTTATATTTATACGAGAAGCCCCATTCTGCAAATGCACATTATAGACATTTACTGCCTTACTCGCATGTGACGAGTGCATTGTGAAAGTCACTCTCCATCGCGACTAGCTTACTATTTGCCTGTCTGTAACGCGCTCTCAGGCTATCTCATTAGTTACCAACTTAATGTAATTTTATGCGATTGTTATCTCTTTAATATCGAAACTTTATTGACCCTTGTCAATATGGTAATGGAATAGTTTCCTGTCACGCGAAACAAATTGAACGTAAAATTGTGTAAATCAATGAATTGACTGGCTCCGTCGTGGTCGTAATGAAGAATGACCCAGTTTTTGCACGGCCGTCGGAACCGGTCGCAGTATAGCGTACAGCAGTGTAAACAAGCTGTTGATAAATGATTCAAAAATCGCGAGCGACGCCCGTGTCGCGTGACAAACATTCGTGTCGTGTGACGCGACGCACTCGCTGTCGCCCGCAGACCACCCCGCCCCGCACTACGCCTAATGACTGAAACAAAGCACTTGTTTGTCGTCAACGCCTTTCACTATTTCCTCTGGGAAAGTTCCAAACAATTATCTAATATCCTAATATTATTTACACAAGGAAGAACCCAACGTCTGTAGTATTCATCCGACTAAAAAAAACCCGGCAAATGTAATAATTAGCGCGTAGGTATATCAAACACATGTCTCTCCACGTACAATTTATAGCTTAAAAATATATCTTGTATTTTACGATACTCGCTTTAAATAAGAAGTTGAATGAACAATTTTCAGCCTTGGAGGCGGTGCTAGTAGGAAAATAAGTTTTTAATAAAAATTGTTTTGAGGTTGAGCAATATGATCGATAACGTCACTCGCGCTCTCTGCATGCAATATGTGTGTAAACAATTAATGTCCGAAGAACAATGAGGAAAGCCATTAAAACATAATTCCCATTGTAACGCTACGGTAAAACCGTAACTAACTCGGCTGGCCGCCTTATCACGTAAACCAATGGTTTACTGGCTCGAGCACTTTGTCACGCGACTAGCCTTATTTGTACTTTGTGACGTTTAATAATGACATCCAGAGCTTTTTGTGAAGCCGCGCCTAGATATCGACAAACAGTGTCGAAACATGCTCGCGCTATAGCCATCAGTTAGGTCGGTGTAAGAAAACACATTTCACTGATGCATGCGTCCCATAACTTAGAAACGGCGACGTACTGAACCGCCGAGTTAGCTATTGCTTGACTTGCCACTGAGTTATTGAGCTCCACGCGTGTATCGCTTGGATTTCTTATTCTAAGAATATTCTACAGATTATTGAGGTCGACTTGATTTACATTGAATGCGCCGTACAAAATCCTAAATCAAATTGGCGTGTAGAATGCGTCCGATTTTATATGGATCGTAATCAAAGAGAATAAAAATGCTGGCTCAGATTTTACTAGATAAGAATTTTAGACGGTCATAAACTGAAAATGAGTTCACATGCATTCCAGTAGATTAAGGAAGAGAAACACATTTTCTACAAGAGGAAATAAATGGGTCTCATCTTAGGTGGTACAGAGATGTAGAAAGGGTAATTTGTGAGAACCATTATTTAACTGTGATTATATTGACATTGCGGGCAACAAGAGCGTGCGATTGGTCGTGCATTGGTTTAATTCCGTTAACGACTTATCTCGTCACAACATGTTCTGTGTCCATTACATTCCGATGGTGATTTGATGTGCGGTCATGATAAATGATGGGCATCGGTCAACGTTGACAACCGCGGACGGTCCGGCGGCGCACGCTCGCAAATTGACTTGTCATTGCATTATTGTGGCCCTAATATCCTGTACACTAACCCCTCGCCTTATGGAAATGTAGTCATGCTTCAGATGAAGATGTATGAGGAACCGCTTCACGGTGAACCTCTCATTTGCGACGACGTCTCACGGCTACGGGAGTGTTAACTACGTGTCCTGTTTCTCTATAAGGAGAAAATTCATATAGCTCAAACTATGCTCGTGTAGAAAGTTTTAAATCAGCTCCCATTATTCATGCACGCTTAAATAAATTGTACAACGAATGTTACGCGTCAGTGATAAAAATCTCCATACATTACACTGTTTATAAACATGAAAGAGATTTAGATATTTAATGTCATATACAAAATGAAAAGACCTTTATTGAGATAAATCCTTCCTTTAAAAGATACACGGTTCCAAACGGTAATTCAATAACCTTAAGTTCTCGTAATTATTGCAGAATACTTCGTGAACGTTTTGAAGCTGTAATTTATTAAAGTTGAAAGGTTTTCGGTATCTCGACCGAAATATCGCTAAAAGACTCTTCTAAATATTGGGTTATGATCGCATTATCGTGAAAGAGGTCCGTGAACGAGCTAGCAAAACTGACGGATTGATAAATATGCTTTATAAAAATTATGTTATGTAGGTAGATCACTTCGTCTCCATTTACAAGATTAGTAGTTTAGTAAGATTTTGGAATATCTTGGAAAATAAAAGTTTAAGTTAACAACGCCGTATAAATTCTTGAATCATTCGTGAGAATAGCAAAAATGTGACATCAATGTTTTATGCATTTGAATTCCACGGTAAAGAAATTGGACGGAATTCCCAGTGGTTCTGACAAGTCTTGATGTCAAGGTGAACGGTGTAACATTTCCGGCTTGTTTTTTTTATTAAAGGATGTGTTTCCTTTTGTATATTAACCAGTTCCAGCCCCCGAGACCCTAGGGGTTATAGACCGACACCCTCTGTTACAATCACGCAATTTAATTTCAATTCAATAAAGTTTTTATGCTCCTTACCGTTCAAGTTTTTAAACAGACAAATTAAATAAAAAAAATCGCGAATTTTGTAGTTGTTGATGGAGAGTAATTAAATGGCAATAAAGCAAGCTGGAAGTATGATCAAGTAATATGTAATTTCAAAGTGTGTTGAAGGAAAACATCTTATAGAAAAGTCTGAAATCGCAAACATCCCTTGAGCAGAGTAAGAAACGAGGCCTGTACCCTGCAGTGGGACAATTGAACGCTGATGAAGATAGTCATGATGAAGGGCATAAACATTTACTAAACATGAAAGTCATTCAATTCGCAAAATATAGTTCATATAAAAGTTTCACATTGAAACGAAGGCACGTGCCGCCGTAATTTCGGTGAAAATGAATTTAATTTTAAGCACAGATCTTCGTAAAATTTTAAAAGGTGGCTGGCATGTTGAATTTGACAAGTTACCTCTTAACGGGGCCCCAGGGGGGCATTCAAACGAATTGGGTGGAGTTTAATGTTCTTGATTGTTCCATCTAGCGTTTAATATTTTAATGAAATCATGAATTAAAAAGTAAAAGGCTTTTCTTTCAGTTGTCATCGGCACTTATCTTGTTGGGGAACTGGCTTTTAATTTAGCTTGGATTTTCTAGGATATAATTTCTTAATTTTTGTCAAGTAGACTTATTTATTCAGTCTGATAGGACTTAGTTCCATTTGATCTGCGATCTGTCTCTTTTCAGTTTGATATTTCTGACATACATCATTGGCAGAAGCATGCAATAAGTACGTTTCCACTTGCCCGTAAATCAAACAAGCGTGATTTAATGTTATGTTAATACAAGATTAAAGTACTATAATACCGTAAGAAGAAATAGCTTAATGACTCACATTCTGGCATGCAATTTTTCCTTTAAGGTATAATAATGATTGAGCGGTTCTGCAGTATCGCCCATGGTGACGCAAACCCGTGCTTTGTTTTAATAACTCTATTAACAACTATGCAGTCTCGATTAAACTACGATTTATGTTTTAATTACAGGCTAAATTGCTTACAACTACAGTTAAAAATAAGCACACAATACACGAAAATAGGCTTAAAAAGGGCAACAAAAAAATAATCTTTTAAAGCGTATTCGAAAGCTTTCAAAAGTAGCGCAATGCAACGCAATAATAAGTCTGGCAATAAAAAGTGAGGTAGTTATGAAGCGTTTCAGTAGCTGCTTGTTTTATTTACTCGTATAACGTGTTGGGAACCCGCTCTGCGAGAAATTAAGGGTTCGGCGGTACACTTAGTGGCGGGTGCACTGCGGAGCTCTGAATATCATGCCAATAACAAGATTTATGTGTACAAGAAATATCTTCATCCTTATTTGACACGTCAATGTCTATGTTGATGAACTAAACAATGTCAAAATACTAAAGCTTACCGTTTTAAATGAAACATGTTTTCTACATCAAAAGTCGTCATTTAGCCTAAGGCAAATTGTTTCTCTCTCGCCTAAATTTTATTCCGTTGTTTTCCTGTGTATAACTTTCTTTTCTATAAGTGACGGCTATTAAGGGCGAAAAAGCACCGTTTTAAAAGTGTATTACTGCATTCCTCAAAGAAAAATGGCCTACGTGCTTTCATCATTTTACTACTAAATAAGGGTACTAGTAAAAGCGAAAGCGTGGGAAACATGTAAAGTCACTAATTCTAACTAAATGTTAAGGTCTGAGGTGACTCAGTGGCTTTTCACTAGAAAAACAAAAGACTCACTCGAGACACAGAGCAGAGAACTTATAGAAGGTCAACTCCAAAAAGAAGAATAATTATTGAAATCTGTACCTACTTGATATGCATTCATTGATTTTCGTAAACAGCCTCAGTAGTTTTCTTCGGGCGCGAGTACAATCTTAAACGACCAGAAAGCTTTAGGAAGCCTTAGAAATTTTAGGAAATATTTATGGCGTAAACATACGCCATAACAATTTTGCCATAATTACTTTAAAGCATCCTCTTAATGTTTCTTGCATTAATCTACTGCTACATACATTATAGTGTGGGCATGCTGTATTACTTCATAGACATGAATAGTACAAGATGTGCGACCCAGTTGCGGAGTCAAGGTTCAATTTACCAATCATGGCCGTGACGAAGTCGTGTGCCCGTACTATACCAGTATTGTTCTCACCATTAATAAAGCCCATCAGATAGGTTCTGCTCTTAATTCTCTTATGGTGAAAGACTTGTTATTGCAGATTTATGACCAACTTGGGATAAACCGTTGTGTGTTGGAAATACGGATATCAGTATTTATGCGGAGAGTCTTTTTCGTTGTTTCCTTTTTCGTTACCTAAAATAGTAGTAACTTAGACGTTGGTAGAAAGGCTTTTTTGAATAGAATACAAGAAAAGGGAAATATTACAGTGAGATTTTCGAAAATAAAGAACCGAAGCAAAATGTATCAATCTACACAGTGTGGGATCAAAAGTGTGATAGAAAGTGACTTCTTAAGTCACACTTGAAGTTCTACTGAACAATGAGTCACGTGCTTATCACACCTGTAAAGTCAGTATGTGGGCAGAGATGTCACACACCCACTATTCACCAACAAGGTTCCATTCGACTGGGGGGCGAGCCTATTGCTCATATCGAAGGTCACACGTAGCCTAATACCGTCTAGACACAAGTTAATTAAACTGTACTTAATTGTGTATTGGGTAAAGACCATTAGAGACAAAAAAGGTATTTATGTCTTTTGATCACGAAGATGTGGTGGGAAGTGTCGCTACCAGGTGACAAACTATAGTCTCTCAAGCCTTTTATAAACCTAAATGTTATTGCTCCAAGCTTCGAGTAGCACCGACGTGCCTGTTTTACCGCTTCTGTTACTATATCCTAATAAAATAAATCTCCCCCCTCCCTCCCCCGACCGCAGGTCTTATACGTACTTTTCATATTACGCCTCAGTTTCATCTGGCTTTGTATATTACTCAACTTTTCGCTGCCATTTTTGCATGTTGCACTTTGTGCTCCACAAAATTTTCACTAATTCTCGCTGCTAAATAACTGCGCTTTACGTGAAATGTTGGGAGTAATAACGTGGTTTATAGACAGAAATGTTAAACGTTACTTAGAAGAGTTATGCAAATCTGTTCCAGAATTATTAGTCTCCAGTGGAAGATATTCCTCTGGTTAGCAGAGTCATTGTCGTAATTACTTTAACTGTAATTAGAATTTATAACGGCATATAATGGTTTACTGTGTGCATAACACTTATATAGTGGCGGTACGATTTATGAAAGGAAAAGAAGAAAATTATTTGACCAACATTTCCCGACCTACGGCAGTGATAA
Organism: Helicoverpa zea; assembly: GCF_022581195.2. Taxonomy (NCBI): domain Eukaryota; kingdom Metazoa; phylum Arthropoda; class Insecta; order Lepidoptera; family Noctuidae; genus Helicoverpa; species Helicoverpa zea. Next base: position 5,082,545 of record NC_061464.1, on the reverse strand, counting down.
ATGTAAGTTCGCTCGTTTCCTTATCAACGTGTTATTTTCATTAGAGTATGCAAATGACGTAACATTTCACAAGTCCACGGCGTCATGGGGCCAACGTTTGGCCTCTGATCCGTCTCGTCTATCAGTCATCATTAACACATCCACAAACGCGGATGTTTTATTATAGAACGTGGTGAGTTCACCCTTGACATTCATTCAGGCTCCCCGGCCTTATTACACGGCCCTCGCAAATATAATTTACATTTGTAATCGAGATTACAATGTACGTATTGTTTAAATGGGATACGGATTTTGGGGTAATATCGGGGATTTACGAAATAACGACGGTAAACCGTCGCGTATAGAGTTCAGGATTATTTTAATAAGTGAGTAGCTGAACTGGCGCGCGAATGAAAGATTTATGAGGGTAATTCTTCGGAGGTGGTAAAGCCGACGTGAATGCTGAATTACTCTTATTATTTCTGTTGGTTCACTCTTTTATTTCGCTCACCTCTTTGTGCGGCCGCTGTGAAATATGCTCGCATGAAAATATGATAAATGTACTGGAAGCCGTGTGAGCCAATGGGTTTTATTCTTCTATGCCTGTCTTCAGTCACTCCGACTTTCTAGCCACACATCATTATGCGCTTATTACAGGCGGCTGTTAGAGGATTATGCCTCATTAGTTCTTCATTCTTAGTCGCACCCACTGGCAGCTTAACCCTTGAAACGCGGTCCGCAGAAAATTCATGTAATCGTTGTGCAAATTACAGCGACATAATAACATGAATGTTTGTGGATGATATCGCGTGTAACAAACAACACGAGCTATTTGTGGGCGTGCGTACTGTCTACTTACAAAGTATATTGGCATGAGGCGGCTCTCAGGACACCGATATGAGGTATTACCCCCGAGGGACAGCTGGGAATTGATTCCGACGCCAGCCAAGAAAAATGAACAACATACAAAATATATATTGTGTGTATCGGGTTAGGAGTTGTGGCGTACATAAAGAAGCTTGTAGGTCGCCGACTGGACAATTTATGGCCGTTTGACACTGGACGCGTGTTATGCGTTCCGCTGTCCCCATCTCAAGCAATTCACAGAATCTATATATTCATCTTACGAGTTCAAGGGAATGCCATGCTAAGGGGCTGGGGTGTATGGGAACGGCGCGACGTCTGTTTACGAATTTTCTGTAATCTTCAACGTGTCTCTTATTCGTAAATATAAGCCCAATCCTTTGATACAAATATCAAAGCCCGACATTTGACTTCCTCATACTCGGTTTGTTTAGCGTTTGATTTTGTAAACATAGCGTTTTCTCTTCATGTGAAATAATAGCAACGAAATTATTTCTATAAAAATGTCTCGTGTTATGTGAAAGCGATATCGTGCCGCGACTGCTATCTTTAAATCTACTTGGTATTGCATACGACTGCAGTCTCGTGTTATAAACAGAGCTAGGCATGGCGCCCGGGGTTTGTTGACGGTAAGAATGCAACTGATACCTGGACGGAGGAGCTTTTACTCGAAATAAGCAGTAATACTTACCAACAGGCGCTTGTTGGTAGCGTCTGAAATCCGCCAATGTGTGATGTGCATATAAATGTTTCGAGTGCTGTCGGCAGACGTGGAACGTGCCCCGCCAGACCTCGAATAGACGTTGATTATATGTAAATTTCAAGAATTACTCGTATTTTGTGCCGCGATGCCATTTTTGATGTAACATAGTCTTGCACGACGCAACGTGCTCGTCTCGTTGAACCTCAGCGTCAAACATTTACGTATCTCTTTGCATATCGAAGTGACAATTGTTGTTACCACACAGTAAAGATTTGTATTTTGCAATCAAATATTGGTAATTTTCACCAACACGATTCAATTTGAATTTAATACACTTTAAAATAAACAAAGTTTATCGAAATTTAAATAAGTTCTATCTAGTATGTTCGACTAATATTATTCATAACCTTTGGGAACAAAACCACAACGTTTTGAATACGCACAAAAATTAAACATGACTTGTTGGGCCTTCAGCGAAACCCATTACCGCAGATATTTACCCGAAGTTTCTACGTAATGTCCAAAAGTCCGTAATATCGTTAAAAATAAAGGAACATCTTCATTGGCCGAATCTAACGCAATGCTTTTAGTGGTATCATGAAATGAGCCAAAATCTGCGGGGTATCGTTTCCGTATAACCGGATAACAGAATTCGGTGTTCGAACTTTAGTCGATACATCATACATGTATGTAAGAGCACTTACTCATTCGGTAACAAAATAGTGAATAGCAACGCACAATGATATATCTCTAGTAGATAACCATCTTTTACTACTCTCGTCGGAATATCCTTTTTCACGATGCTAAGAAAGCCGGCATGTTTATTAAGATTATTTGTAAGCCTACGTAAACTGAACGCCAACATAAAAAACTTTACTACCTTATCCACGTAAAGGTTAACCTAGAATTTCTCATTCCGTTTCTCCCATTGTTGTAATATGGTAAACAATTCACGGACAAGCCGGAAAGTCTAAATCGTGGTTCTCTTTCTCGCTCTAATGTTCATTTTCATCAAATCAATCTGATATAAAGGTAAGTAATAGGAATGAAAGCTCAAACTTATTCCTGATCAGCGCGCAGTCATACATTTTGGATCTGTCTCATTTTATGAAGAGTTGCAAGAAAAGATTTCCGAGTAATGCTCAAGTGAATGAAATATGTTAGGGCTAGAAAAAGAAACTTAGTTATTTATTGACGAGGAAACTGTGAGGGTCTAAGGTATTGCGAATTACCTCAAGATTACAGAAGTTGCTACGAAAATGTTCTTTTCTAACTCGTTTAATCCGTTTGCGGTCAGCAATAGATGTACATCACTCCTTATGATTGGTTTTTCTCACTTTTATGTTGTTCTTGAATGTCTTTTTTGTCTGTATTCATTAGTTTTTCTTTCGTCTTTGTCGGTTTGTGACAATGATAACTTCCAGAAGATCAAATTAATTGACATGATATAACTTTCGCTGTTATAGATTTTGCGTAAAGATTACCAATCCTAGTTCATGCCGAATATAAAGCTATACATATTTATGTATTTCTAAAGTAATATAATGTTGTCGAACGAATGTTTAATAACACACATCTCTGTTTGTATCCGAGGTAGCCCATTGATTGTGTCTGTGTGCTGTCGAGTGTATTCTCTCTGTTTATGCAGTCGGTCGTCTGCATACAAAATACTGGCGTCGTTCGCAACCGCGCCATAACCGACGTACAGAGATAGAAAACATATAAAAATTGCTCTTCAGCTTGAGTTCTTTTGCTTAGGAAATCTTCTCAGATCTTAAATCATGTTGTTCTTCGTCTAGCACCTATATGTCGTAAATAAAAAACACGCTTGTTCGTAGACTTCCTAAGATTTACTGCTTTTCAAATTGACTTAATATTTTTTGTTGGTTTCAAATAAAATATTTTGTATCATAAGTTTGGCAATACATAACTTTGTGTGACCACATAACATTTGACACAACAATTGGGCATGACTTCTAAGTAAATGCCAAACAACTTGTATAGACATCAACAATGCCGAATACTGAAGTATTATCCAATGTAGAAAGTTGTGATAGAAAAGTTTTTCTATGTCAAAGGTCGGACGCTTCCCAAGGCGGAAGCTGGTGATGTGCCGTGTATCTTGCAGTTTTATAAATAGTGTATAACACGGACAAGTGTCGCCGCTGTGAATAAATCGTATTAACTTCCTTATAGCGGAGGGAAAGGCCTCGAGACGTGTCGTCGCAGATCGCATTGACCCGCTTACGTTCCGTTTCGCGGTAGGCTGCGACCTCGGGCCGAACAAAGAGGACGCGTGCCCTGCATTCTGCTGATCATTCTGTTTTACAAGGACCTTTATAGTTTATACAATCAGGTTATACAATATTTTCTGTTATGACAACACCTTGCCCTCTCCAGTGACTGTTGACAAACTCACTGTCACAAACAATTTAAATTCAAAGATAATCTCCATGTTTTAAAGTTGATGTAGAGTGAAAGAAGGGAGTCAATATTGTGTATTTAATCATGTTCACAAACTAGAATGACCACTTGTAAAAGCTTGTATTAATTACCAAATCAACATCAATGATAGTAGACGTTTGAATTACTATCCAGTTATTATGTATTATGGATACAGTATCTACATCGTTTTTAATATTCAATTAAGTTCGAAGAGCGAAACGATGCGACATAAACATATTATCTGTTGTTCCAGTTAGTGAGATAATATGCCTGAGGGAATGCCAAAAATAGTGGGTCGGAACTACTTAGTTTATGTGTGCTTTATTTTACGTAGATATTTTTAGGTTCATGTAATCATTATTTATTTAAGGGTATGAGCACATTTGTAAAGGCGATCATACTCTAGTCAATATCTTAAATCAACATTCGAATGCATTGGAACGACATCACGACATTTTCTTAAAATGAAACCTGATTTACCCGTATGATACTGATTTAATCGTTTGCGTAAATATAATTCATGTAATTATCAACAAAGCGGCGCGAGTGGCTTGTGCGCGCGCGCACGTGTCAACGGCCGCAGGTGCTCGCGTCATTGGCCAGCAGTGGCCATTGTTCTCACCGCGCCCCCCTCACCGTCAGCCGCTCATATGAAACTACCCCACAAGCAATCATTGCTACAGCTGATCGATTCTTAATCTTTTTGCTGCAGCTCCAACAGTTGTCGCAAACAAATAAAATCCTTTTTTTTACTTCGTCAGGAAACGGTCTTAAACCACCTGGTGTCTTTTATTTGTTAGCCATAAAATACAAGCGTACATGATGATCGGCCATATCTGAATGATTAAGTATGTATTTATTCACACAGGTGTAGCCAACTCCGAAGCCCGAGATACTAGAAAAACATATTAGCATTGAATACACAGAAGGCGTGGCTATTAATCTAATCCACTGCAAAAAGCACTTCTGCTAAATATAACCTGGGTCTTCGATGTGTGATCGTTAGCAAAAGGAAACTGTGATTAAGACAATATAAACATTATTACTTATACTACAAAGAAGACGGCTGAGGGCTTTTGGCCGACATCGACAGTTAACTGATTCAAGTAAATTATACTCGTAAAAGAATAAAACAAAAATCACAGCAGAATGATTTATTTAGTGTGTCAATCATTAAGTAAGGTACAAGCGATGATGACGATGATGAAGGGTTAAGTGATGACATTACAAATGACGGTGCCATAACACAAGAAACATGTAGCGTAAATAATACTATGCTACGAAGTCCCTTGCAATTTGTAGAAGCAAGTTGTCAGCAAACGATTATTGTAGTGACAAATTCCCTTCGTTGCGTTTGTGTTGAATGGAATCATTAGCAGTTTATTTATAACAGGAATCTTATAATATCAGATGATAGGATATCGAGTTTGGCAAAGATTGAAATTGTTTCGTGAGCTAACAGGAAATTTCCCAAGTCTGTAATCATGGTTCAGCGATCATTAACCCCTTCTATAATTCTGTTTACCTTCAGTGAATATTACAACTGTAACATAAATTGCTTTGATTTTTCACAAGCTCTTTTATGGTTTTGTATCCGATTTGAAGCAACAATCGCCGCGATAAGGTAACGGTATTTGTAAGGTGAATTCGACACGCGCGCCGATCTGCCGTGGTCGCTCCCGACTACCATTGTGTGTCCGTCTCCTTTTGTCGACAGTCTGATTCTCAATATTAAGTTACTATTCTTACTTACTATAATATACGTACGTATTGGGGATTTAGGTCAGGAGCTTAGCTTATAACTGAATTTCTCTCTAAATCTCTATCCACAGTAGTACGATGCAAAACTGAACTTTGGTCTTTGTTTTGAAGCGTCTAAGTTTCTGATACTTGTGAAGTTACTCGTAGTTTCAATGCACGTGTAATCCCATCTTTATCGTGCTCTATGAATAAAAGTTTTGAGAATATGAATGCGTAGACCGTAAGCTTTGCTTAAATACTTAGTTATGAGATTGAAAAAAAATATGATATAATAGATTCTAATGTTACTCGTCCTATATTGAACAAGTTGTGAACTAATATGTTTTCATTATGGAGTCGTAGTCCGATATCCACAGACTGTTTTTTTTATTTCAAGTTAACTGTAACATTCAATGCTTTCACACGGTACACATTCCCATAAAAATAAAATATCCCATTAAAATATAGCTACCGAAAAAATAAGAGAGTTATTGCCGAGAAGATTATCGTGCGGTGTTTTGCCTCTAATCCAATAAGGTGGTCGGATTGCATCGATACGTGTACCGAGCTTGGGAGATTCTGAAACGCCCAGTACGAAGCGACTGCCGTAGAGGCAAAAATGTAATATGATATTTTATCCTGGGAGTAGATATATTTAGATATCTGAAAATGTCATAGACTCTAAACGGGTACATAAATGACGCAGCACTTTTTATTTGATCTGTTGAAAAGACAGTGAAATAAATATCGATTTCAAAGCAGGTTTTTAGCATAAAATATTCGACGGCAGTTTCTCCCTATGACCGCACTATGCTCGCCGTTTTATCGCTAAATGAGATTCAGTTATGAATGTTATGATCGGCACTTGTTAGTGAATCGCATTAGTGGTTGTAAACTGGTAGCGGGTAATGGGAAATAGTAAATTGACCAATCACATGTAAGTATTACGTGCGTGCCAGTAATTGAAGATATTCTGCACTGGCGCGCACTCAACTAAAGCGCTCACAAAATAACCGAATCATCTTATTTATTGAAAGTTATCATAATCCAATTACTTACGATTTGAAGCGCATTACATTTTTTCCCACGCATTCTTTAGTAGATATTAGAAAATTGAGATACGATTTTGTTAATAAATTCCATAACATATGGTGAAATATGTGAAAACTTTAGATTAATTTGTCTGATATTGTGGTTTCAATTGTTTAGATACTTCCTACGCACGCTACGAGTACTTTAATTGTTAGTGTAACCATTTAGTAATGTAACCCATTATAATAAAATTTAATATTAATATAAGTTACATTCGTCCATTAAACTTCTATAATAATGTACGCAACCCATCGAACATCGACCCGGATTAAATTAACGATATCCGTCTCAATAATACCCATACACACAAAGAACTCCATTATCCTCGTACACATGTTTCACATAATACAAACACTATAAAACTCATTCTATAAGTTTCTGATAGAAAAAGGTGAGGTAGCTATCTATTTAGAGGGGACTATATGGATCAGTGCGCAATCTAGGCGTCGTAACTTGGACTCCTTTGTCCTGATCGCAATCTCCATAAACCAGCTAAACACCTAGCCGAGATTCCCCTCACGAGCCCCGAGGGGGGCGGGGGCGCCCACCCCCTTCTTTTAGTTATACGGGAGTTAAAGTGCCTTATGATTTCGAGACTGGCTGATGTCGGTCTTTTATTAATCCATAAAAATCTCGGGCGACCGTAAACGTTGACACCAAACAATAATTACTTAGTCTCCTGAAGATTGATGTTTGAGCGCAACAGAATAAGCTATAATGTAAATTAACAACTTAATCGCCGTAGACAACAAAGAATCTTCTTTTAGAAATAAGAAAAAACCCGGCCTTTTTAAATCAGGTAAATGATAATTTAATGATGTTTAATGATATCCGTATTCATAAAGAATGTTTGTTTGTCCTCAGGCCCACCATCTCGGCGAGAAAGCGAGTTCAAGAAGCCCGCACACGCCCCCCAGAACGGCGTCCGCCATCACCGCCCCCATATCCCACACAACAAGGTAAACACACACTATAACTATAAAATATATGTAGTGTAAAGCTGCAGCCACCCTGCAACCAGCCAATGTCGTGTATGCGTCGCGATCGGATTTTATATGCGGCCCTCCGGCTGTTACCCTATGCGACCTCAGCCCAACTGTCTTAATACAAGCAAAACTGATTGCACACCGCAATTTGTAACTTAATTAATTGCATCGGCTAAATCCAAGACTCATGCATTTTATACAGGCTGGTTACATGTTTAATATTCTACGAAAAAGGTCTGCTTGGAATCTTTCTCTTAAATGCGGAAGAAACGTTCTAAGGTTATGATAAATAATAAGCGACACGTGTCTGGAATTCAAACGTTCCAGATATACTCGTTATTGCGCTTCTTGCGAGAATAGAGAAAAATTTCGTACAACTGCTTATCGGTACACAATGGTGTTTATTGTCGCGCTGTACGCTTTACAAAGCAATATCAACCAGGAAAATGTTGTGTTATCATGAAACTTTTTAAATTCCCCACCAAACTCTGCCGCTTCGGGCTCCACCATCTTTTGTGCTGGATCGCTTTGCTTCCCTGAAATATGCTTAACGACAATACAACTTTTTCCTGGTGTAACCTCTTTAAAGGCTCGTTTTATTGTGATGCAGAATTTAGATTTAGAACAAGTGCGAACGTGTTAGAAGTCACATTAATATTATGGTGGTAGGGCTGATAAAGGGGGTCATACGATGCGTGACCGGCCTTTTCACGTCTCATTTGAAACTTCTCATGCCGTAACAGAGCCACATCTTGGACTAGTTAATTCCGGCCTGAATTATTCATCAAGCGTACATTGTAATTAAGTTTAATGTGGTTAACTCCAAAACGGCGCCACCAACTTCGATCACTCGGGGAAACTTGCTACATGTAGGTACATACGCTGATGAATGGCAGAATACATTTGATACCGGGAATAGTGGTGGATAATATATCATATAGCAAAATATAGCACCGTGCTTTTTATGCATAGCATATAGCAAATGCTATCGTGGCTCACAGTTGTTGCTACTTGCTAAGTTGCTAACTTGCTAATAAAATATCACACGCGTGCTGTCTCTGTCCGTCGCGCGTCGCAACTCGCATCATGCAAGAATCGCAATCGCAGCCATAGCAGACTAGCAGAGTAGCAGACACGGCGCGGCGGTGGGCGGGGCGGCCAGTCGTCGCATGCTTTGCGGCTGCTATCGGTCGCTCGCGCTAAATAGATTATTTTTGTACATACAATCAATGAACTTTTAAATACCTATAATTGCTTTTCATAACATACCTAGTTTATTTCATAAAAACACTTACGCCCGAAATGTATATTTACAAATTATTAATTTATAGCGTAAAATCAATTAAAGACAGTCCTAAGCCTGAAAACTACTGAAAAGTATGAAGGAAAGTTCATTGGTTTTAAACTGTTCCATTTTATCGTAAGAATTCATGAACGCGATGTAATATTATTAATTTCTTGTATAGCAACTTAGCAAGCAACTACAGCAAACAGTCACTGCGCTTGCTTTATTCGCACCTACCTAGTGAACCTACGCATAAAATAGCATGCTATAAATATAGCAAGTAAAATAGCATGATAAAAATTTATAGCATTTCGCATATAGCAAGTTATTGCCACATAGCAACTTTGAACACCACTAACCGGGAACTTGGTGAGTTAGGAAATCAGACGAACACTTTATGTATGTATGCTTTGTGTTTTACCTAACAAGACGTAGTCTAAATATACGTCGGATGTGGTAATATCTTCAGAGCACAATTTAGAAGAACAACGATTCCAAATTTGGTCCACAAAAAGAAACAAATCCAATTCGGAGATGTCGTTTAAGAAATCCCAAAACGTAATTCTATTAAGAGGCGAGGTGAATAGAATATTAATGTAATTTTTTTGGTGCAGAGCGATGGTTCCGGTTCTACGGGAGCCCCGCACAGACCGCCTCCACTCAGGATACCAAACGGTATCCAGTCACAGGTCAGTTCGATCAAACCTCACTCACCTTTAACTATTCATTATCACACTAACCTGTCATCTCATTCATAACCTCCTCTAATAGTTACCGTCTCTCTTAGAAGACTACTTATCTAGATAATTTATCTTCTAACGTGTCATGTATCTTTAACCATCGTGCTTCCATGACTATTGATCGAATGCATGTGCATACCAGTGCATTCAGCATCACTATTCAAACCGGGCTCGCCAGACGGATGTCAATAAAACTGTCAATTAGGCCAAAAACCGTGGTCACGACATTTATACACCAGTTCAAATGAATTATAGACAGCTTGCAAGCCCAATATTGCGCTAGTGATTTTAAAACGTCCATTTGTTTGCAAACTATTGTAAATACCATGGTGAAGTTAACGACCGTCGCGTGTCCGTACGGTCCCCAGACAAACATCGATGTTGTCAATAATTAAGTGATTGTCAACTATTTAGTTCTTATTTACAACCAGTTTTTATTTGCTGCGCTATTTATTGTGAGAATTGTTAATTTTCAATGTGCATTTCATTTTATGGTCGTTAATAAAATACTAGGAATGGTTACAATTGACATTTACGTGCATTCTCTGAAAATGACTATCATATTTTTCTTTTCGAGTGAAAATCTGAGAGAAACAAAAATAGTAATTCTCTTCATTCTGCCTCCCACGAATGCATGTCGCCATCCATGTCATTCAATTAGTCCAGTAATTAATATAATAATACAGAGAATTGTAAAAATACTAAGACCAGTATATTCAGCCATATAATGTTGAACTTTTAAGTTCAATCCCACGCGTACCACAGACCTAGTGCTAGTATTCAGGATAGGTCAACAAGTGGGAGTTTTATTGTATGAAATGTCAGTTTAAAACTCAACTAATTGATTGCACCATTTTGATAATGGCATTTAGTTATTTGGCAATTTTATTGAATGGGACGAAATTCCTTGTATTGGCTACAAAATACTGAACGTGATTGAAGTTTCAACATCACTTGTAATACATGTGATTTGAAAGGTCCATGTTTTGTTCTATTATAAATTTTCCATCACTGCCCCCTACGGTAGAAGATAAAACACAAAAAAATCTTCTCAGTACTATCTTCTTATTTTAATTGTAGCTAAAACCAACTTGTAATATATCCAGTCAATACCCTGATCTGAGTATTCAATAAACATTGTCTGTCTCTCTTTCCAATTGATTTGCCGCCATGTTATAAAAGGAATAAGTTCTCCGAATTGAATATTTAAGGTTCTCGGCAGATTCCTTCAACGCCAACAATACAATACATTTATTGCCGTAAAGTCGTAAATCATACAAGCATAGTCGGCCGTAAACGGGCCCTAAATTTAATCGCCCCGCTTCGCTAAGGAGGCATAATGTATTCTCGTAAAAGTAGTTTTATTCTTGCCAGTGCAAATTTGTCCAAACTTTTATGTGAGCAACGCGCCTTATCTCTTTACGCGTTTGTTCACTACCCCTGGTTTCCATCCACAATAAATTAAACCGTGTAACATTAGCGGTATTTGTGACGTCACAATATTTCCTCTGTCCACATGCCCACATTTTCCTCAGTGGATCTGCGGTTTCGCCGTAGATTTAAATGTACGGAATCCCGACAGTAATTATCATATTCCTTTGTCTGTATCTGACGGCCGTGTAGTCAAATATAACCAATTTCCACGTTTCAGTTGTATATGATTTTGTATTGTTTTAATGTTACTAATTATCATGTGCTTTTCTGGCGTATAATATTCAGCGTATATTTCAGCTTATTTAATTTATTTTACTATTCCTGTTGCAGAATGCTATGGATAGTCAACCGCCAATAGAAAGTATTTTAAAGGTACGTACGATTAAATTTCGAATTCGTTGTATATTTAAATTTTTTGAGTATTACTAATATATTCGTATAACTTGTAGGAGATGAAGTCTCTCCCGACGCCGTTGACAGTGATAGCAGCGACGCCGAGGAAAGAATCGGAGAACAAATTCATCTTCAACCCTTACACAAATAAGGTAAGACACGCAATTACATCCAATAAAGCCTTGCTCGAAACAAGTGACAGTCTCATAACAACGTCATACGCTTGACGTCTGTACTGCCCGGACTTAGCTCTGTATGCAAAAACTAGGACAGCCAGCCTTGACACTGATTCGGCAAAAATAATGACATAAGATTAAACATATTGCACACTCTCGCATTTCTCGCGACTCAATTCATTACGCAATTGTACGTAAAACTACCATGCTAACAAAATTAATTAAAAATGTCTACAACTACGTTTATTCAGACAGCTTCGCACAAAACGTTTGGAAAATATGAAAACAATTATAAATGCAAATTTCAAGTTCATGACTACGCTTAAAACGTGTGTGTACGTTTGTATGCTTGCGACGCAAGGTCGAGTGTCGATACGCGCGAAAAATACGTACATGTGACCATGATTTGTGACGACAAAAGACAATTGATGCCGTACTCATATAAGAGGTATCTTGAGTATATTCTTTCATGTTCCTAACTTAATAATATTTTATGCTTTATAAAAAAATATTGCGTAGTTTGTCCACTTCTACGAAAGATGATTGGATGTGTGGGTGAGATACATAGAGGTAGGCATGGGCATTTTATTGGAGTTCAGAATTTTGGACTGGTTTCAAGAAAAGTTACCCTAATAGAAGTGTGGGTGCCTAATATCTGATAGTTATCGCTAAGTACACACTTTTCTGCAATATATCTCGTTATATTATATAATTAGAACTAAATGTCAAACAAGCAAATAAAATACACAACAGATGGTTCTAGTTGTGCAAAACTCGTAACGAAAATTAATGTCCTAAATAGGCTTAGAGGTTATATTACGGACAGCAATACTGGCGAAATGTATGTGTAATCCTCATCACAACGATAAAAAATATTAATTTTATTCAGGGAAAAGGGCCATAACATACAAGACAAACCTTCGAGCTAAAAGAATCCTTATGGTTTTTACAAAGGGCCGAAAATCCAATAAGCAGTCTTAATAGAACTCTGGAAGTGCCAACATTTTTCGGCATATTGTCAAAGAAATATGATCAAGTCTGTTTCATATCGCTTTTAGTACATAACGTTTGTGTAATACTAAGTTAAATTAGTGTGTATGGGAAAAATAATAAAGTGTCCGTCCTCCTTTTTCCTGCAGAATATTAAGTTCGGAGAATACATGGGGTGGGAAAAGTGTTTTTCTTTACATACGTGTTTTGGGACTGCCTTAATTCTTTGGAGGAAGATTGTAGAGAGGAATTCCAGGATTTAATTTCTATTTTATTAAAGTATTTTCTTTTGAAATTTCCTAGTAGACGACCTGTAAGAGGACCAAAATATGACGAAATTTACTTCTGGTAAAAAGCTTTTAGTTGGATCTTTAGAATAATCGGACATTGTGTAAGTTTATGTACATATCGAACATAAGTTTATCCCAAATCGAATGCCCCATCTTCTGCCCAGTTTATTGATGTTGTTTCATCAATAAGTTTATATAACTTTTAAATACTTTTACAGGTCCAAGAGAATCCTCAGTTGGCCGTCAACGATCTCAAAACCCCCCTTCCTAAACCCGGTAAGTGGATACTGCTTTGAGATTAGGGTTGCCAGACTAAAATAATATGTTGTACCTACATTATGCCGGCTTTGTTTAACCAAAGCTTTCGTTTTTATTTTTGAACTGGCAACCTTCGAATGTGTTTTGAAATCATCTTCTTCATTGACTTCAACTGCGAAATATTCGAATAAGATTTTTTGTAAATCAAACGTAGATGTAACTATGTATTTTTATCGTTCTACGTGACTTTAATAAGTCATGTCATTGTTAATCGCCTCAGTTACGTCAAGATCACATTGTTATATAAAACGCGCTCAGATTACTGGTTCAGGCTAACTAGATTACCCTTTGCGGTCAATTATGTGGATTATCGGCTATTCACGAACCTACGTTTTCGAACAGTTTTCCGCATCCTCTCGTTTCCCCTAAATTACTTGAATATTTTATGCTTTGCCCCACTCCCGGTATTTGATTGGAACTCGTGTGAAATGTACCTTTATTCTCTTTCACTTAAAACCTTCCAGTTAAAAGACATTTTCTTTCATAAATATTTACGTGTATTCAGGGAATGCTCGCTAACATTACTCTTATTATTTCCAATCGCTGATACGGAATGTTATGATTACTTTTGATAAACACACGATAAATGCATCGAGCGAGACATCAAACAAACGGATATCCTGTTCTATGTTTAGTAAATAATTATAAAACATTAATTAAAGGGAGCTATTAATGGAATAAACTGTGATATCAATTGAAGAACGTGAGACAAATAGTTGATTCTGATATGTCATGGATGACTGGGATAGCTCACAGTAATGTAAGAGCAAAAAGGTTCTAACGATAAAGTACGGGGTGTGATGGCACGAAGTTTATATGTTTATAGGGTAAATAACCTCCGCGGTGGAGTCCCACATCCGCCCACTGCTGTGCCTAAAATGTCGGTCCTTTAAAAAAACCTTATTTTATCCTAGCAACCCGCTAATTGCCTCATAACTTCACCGACTCTCAACGACCAATGAAAACTCGGAAAAAGTAAATTCCACTTCGGTATTTGTTGTGTAAACAAGAGTTGTAAGATTCGGTCTCAGTGTTACTTGTTAACTATAGTGGTAATGCTTAACTCAAACAGTGCTCGTCAACACATCTGTGATGTTAAGTGGAACAATCGATACTAGGCATGCCATTAGGTCTCCCTAAGAACACAAATATAAAAAAAATAATGTTTGGTTAACGAATATCAAAATGAAGTCCAGATAATTAATTATGTATGATATCCACAGCCCCGATGATGATTAAACATATTTTCCCGCGTAAAACAATATGTACGTGCATTGCAGTTGCACGAGCTTTAAGGTTGACTGCGCCTAAATAAAATGTGGAATGAAATATTAAGAGCCAGTTTACACGTATCGCGCGCACAGATCGCGCGGCAGCGCCACCTGTCGGCGACGTCGATAAATAAATTGTGAAAAAAAAAAGAACATAAAAGTGCACACATGGCCGCGTCCTCACACACACATACACAAGTCCATAAAGCAAGACTGCAAGCAAAATATTCGCGCTTGCTAACTGAATAGTAATGAATATGACCGAACCGGACGTAACTGGGATCGTTTCAATGTAATTTCTACTGCCTTGTGTAACTCATTTGCTGTTACACAAGTAATTATTAGTATTTTATGTCCGTGACTTTATAATGACAGGTTCATAAGTCAAATCTCCCATTAATTGTCGTGTTTTAATTTTGCGCTAGCATTTAATGGTACTTGGAAAGTTGCAATATACTTTCCAGGAATTAATTTAATTATATAAATACGACCACAGAAGTCGAAAATACTAAGAAGAATTTGCCATCATGAAAATTTCAAACCCCATTTAACCATAGCGCACTTTTATTGCTTAATACAAAAAACAAAAACTAGCTTAGCTAACCGCTAACTAAACGCGTTGTATTCTCGAAATGCCATTTTTAGTGTCGGCATTCCTATTATAATGGTTTAAAGTTGAGGTCTCGTTAAATCGTGGCAGTTTTATATTCGTGCCCGTAGAACGAGTGTATGCATCACCTGCCAACTGTGAGCGGTCGCAGCTAGCGAATAGCGACGAAAAGTAAAATAAAAACTGTGCAAAGTGCAGATTAAAATCGTACGGTTCGTAGGTACGTTTGTACGCGAACGATAACGAACTTTTTCACAATAAACAGCTTAGGTTTTTTGAAGAAGATTATTCGAAATACATTCTGAATGTTTCACAACTTTAATTTTGGAATCAGGGATTATTTATTGCACTTTATGAAAGATTATGTTAAAACCAAATATTTTTACAGTGGGCGTATTATTTTAATTATCTTTGATAAGAATCCAAAAAGGAACTGTAATTTTTCCATGAACGCTTCTAAATTGCATTAAAGTCTTACCTTCTAAAGCCTATATTTTATCCATGTTTATGAGATATCATTGCTAATTGAAAGTCATGTAAAATCGCGTTAGTATTTTTTTCAGCTAAACAAAGAAAATACCCGTAATGAATAGAGTTGCACTCTTTATATAGTTGTTTATCTGTAACAATTGCCCGCAAATGGCGCCACGGTAGTGTTAACTTTAATACGATTTGTTCATAAACTTCCACCGTACACAATTAGAGCTTTTTCGCAGTTTTAAACAATTCACAATGCTGACTAAATATAAAAGTGGAATTTTGTAAATAAACTTTTTGAATTCTTTTTCGCTTATTCAATTGTGCAGCACATTCTCGTGCAGTAAATTCGTTTAGCTAAATGTCCCCGAGGGCCATAGGCTGCTCTATTGATAGTTGAATCGTTTAAATCGTTTCAGCGCACCAGAATCAGCGTTCCTGTCCCTGACACGAACATGGGAGTCAGTTTCGCGGATTAGATTACTCTTTTTTATCCGATGAAAACTGACTCTAAAACTTCCTTTTTTTGTCTGTAAATTGAACCGTACTAAAATAGATTTTACTTTCAGCCAGTAGATTTTTTCCAGTCTATGGGTACCGTACATAGTTTGAACGGTTTTGTACTCAATGGAAATACCTCCGTTAGTATGTAGAGTATCACTTATCTAGTTAGCTGTTAGTCAATTGAGAACTGGACCCTTAATGGTCACCATAATCGATGCGCTACTTTAAATACGTGGATGTTAGTACGTTGCATGCTCTGTGAACGAACGGTATTAACTTACCTAACTCAGCGTCGCCTAGGATTCCGTCTGACCTTTTAGGTAAACACGTGCCCGACCCTTTTACGTATGCACCTAGTGAGCTAATAACTTTCCTCTACTCTATACGGGCTGTTTCTATACATATACCATTGCGGCACCTTTTGTTCGTATTTCAATCTCCACGGGAGCCTTCCGCCAATTTCCCCCATATCCTCAGCACATCTGGGTGCCGATAACATATTTTATTTTTTTGAATTATTTCCTTATTATTCGGGTCGACTGTATTCGAATTTTCCTATTGCCTCATTACTCTGAAAATAAGTCAATTTCATTCAAACAACGTGCCCAATTCGGTTGCTACACTTGTCATTTTCTATCGAAACATATAATCCTGTTTGTACCAAAAAATTGTTAATCCGAATCGTCATACATAATGGTGCATGACGTAAAGGCATTTATTAAAACAAAAGGCGCCAATTTACCAGCCGATTATTCCTTCATCCTCGTTGAATATTCCAATTTAATAACTGAAGCAGCGGACTATTAACTGTAACTCGAGTAATTAAGAGAACAAAATAAAGCAGAGGTAAATTGTCCACGCGCCGCCCACCAGCGCTCCCCCGCGAGTTCGGATCCCTACTCCAAACCGCAATATCCTTGATCGAAGCCAACATTGCAAAACTTCGTTACCGAACTATTAGTATAATGAACATTTGTTTGTAAACGGCAGATTCCTTTGAACAGTGTTACGTAAGCCGTATCGAGCAACTAATATGAGTTGTTGACGACGCATTTACGAGCATCCCGCATTATTTATTTCTCCTCATAGTACGGAATTACGGATGTTCCGAAACCTCCCATTATCTCAGGACTAAGCTTTGATGTCCCTCCTTTATGAAATAGTTTTTTTTCTGCTCAATATCCACCATCCTATTAAGGAGTGACTTAGTCCAAGTCGTACAGAAAATTGCTAAATAAAACTGGTTTTCTTGGAAAATGTAGGTATTGGTGAGATTTTTCTTCGAATCCCAGACGTACTCAACCTTTTCTCGCCGGTGAATGAACAGTGAATGCGAATTCGTGAATATTTTTATAAAATTGTGTCTAAGGTGAATCTTTTATAGCCTATTCTGTTTAAAGATAAACTATCCAGTTGTTTGGTGTTCAATTAGTATTTGCTTTCAGTTATTTTTAGTCTGCCTTGTGACTGGATTAATTAGTATACCTACTCATTCACAATAAAACAAAAAAGAAAATAAAACACTGTTCGGAAAATATAGTAGATAGCTTCACCTTCTAATATAACGTATTCAAGAGAATTGTTTTCCAAGTTTTACGATTGTCGAATCGTAAAACCGTTGCCGTTCGCATCTTCGCGTCCCTCCCTACCCCCTATGAGTTATGTGGAGGGTTCAGTGCTGATAAATAAATCAGTATTTAGGTCATTGAAAAGGTGTAGCTTTTATTGGACGATGTATACGTGTACTCCGCAATAAATAACGGACCATTATGTGATTAAACTCGGCCGAGTTTAATATGACAATGGCGGTCGTTATCTTGTTACATTATGTGCTTATGTCCATTACTTTTTGCTCTGTACATTTTATTGTTTTTTGAACCACACTTTGTATGATGAATAATGTGAGGACTTGTTATTTTACGCCCGCTTTTACGAAACATGACTTTTTCTTGCTTCGAACGATTTTATGTTACAGCCTTGAAACAACTTAAATTATTTCAAGGTTTAATAAATACCAAAGACTCATAATAAAATTCTTAGAAGGTCTTCTATCTAATAATCCTTTCTCTTAATTGGATGAGTAATTCGTGAATAAATAATAGCTTTCTACGTATCGTCACTATTCCTGAGCGCGAGCAGGTTTCCACGAATAATAGATGAGAGCCAGAGATTGGCGACACCTGAATTGCTGACAAGTCGAACAATCTAATACTAGACATTGATTAATCAACCATATTTATACACTGCAACGTTCTATCGGTCAATCTCCACGTATTTCTTATAAAATGGTAAAATAATTGGCTCTTTCCTCAATAATGTTCAGTACATTAATCTCACGGGCAATCAAAACAGTGTTCCATGTGAGGCATGCGGTTAACTAACCATAGTACGTAACTATGTACGGGGAATACCGACATGCAGGACTCAACGAGCTCTGTGCTCCAAGTAAACAACTAAATATGTTCGCTAAATAAAAGTTTTCATGTAGTTCACGACCGAAGTTAGGCGGAGCACTAATGAACGTAACCAGTAATTAAATATTAATCGGTACGCGTAATACTTCAATAATCGATTCCAAGTTATTAGTCGGCAAGTTTATGTTGGAGCTGTCTACTTTATTGAAGTAAGCAACCTTTTAATACTGGGTTTGATTTCAGTAATCAATTTTCTGCGTAGATTGAAAATTCCTTGTTACGTCTTTTTTAACTACTTATTCAACGACTTGTATTTTATATTAATTAGATAATATATTTAATAGCAATTTGGTGTAAAAACCACTATTATTATACTAAACTGAAACTGCACAACGTACCGCTATTAAATACAGTATTGTTTCTAATACGAATATCCGCCGGGTCTGCGTGTCTGTTCGCGGTAAAGTCAAAAACTGCGGTCAGGATTTTCATGCAATTTTCACGAATCGATTGTAATGTTTGGACATGTAATTATTACACATACGAAGTCGGATGGGTCGCTAGTAAATAATATGTAAAAGACAACACTTCTTTTAAATCATATCTGACTATAAAATATGTCATACAATGACGTAACATCATATTTAAAGCGGCGTACACAGTATTCCTTTCATCGTAACACCATAGAACATGGCAGTCGTAAAGCAAATGTCATCAATATTAGAATTAATATCACCTACGAGATGTTTCATAAACGACCGAGCCATGTGCAACAGAACATGGAGTATACAGTTAATGGAGAAATCATAAGCTCAGCAGCATCAATCCTAGCAGTTGTTAAAGCGAAAATTCTAGAACGTAGCGTAACGTATCTCAGAATGAGGTCTTCCCTCCTACGGCTACATGAAGGGTGAAAAGAAACCTGATAGTTATTTTCATTTACCCATGGGAGTATTGTTTTTCAGTAGACAAGTTTTGTGGCATCCATCTGTCTCCCTTTTAACATGAAAGTTATCGTAAAGTTTTCAGTGTTACATAACGAGGCTTGATTGTTTCACGATTGTTCTTAGTACTCCATTTTATAGTTCCTCCATGGCTTGTCAGTTTGTAATGTATTTATTCGTGTCTACTTTGTTGCGTGTATAATTTAACAGACTCATTAAGAGGCATTAGTCTTCGCGAGTGCGCTGATGTCCCAGTGATTACCATAGCTCCAGACCCGTTAGAAACTTTACGAATGCGCCACACTACATGTACTTATATGGTAATTTTATAAGATAGATTTGGTCTTTGTTAATGTATGAGAAATCAAGCCTTCTAGCTTTTCCCGCGTTTTCTTTGTTTCACTTCCATAACATTCTTCATAATAAACATTATGATTGTCAAATGGAAACTTATGTATCAATGTTCCTATAAAGGTTTCATACAACAAAAATATGGATCAGTAATTGGCTGCTGTGCAAAAGTGATATCCTTTGGATCTGACTTCTTAAATAATGAGAAATATCTCCCAAAATCTAATAAAACTGTATCGCCAAGATCAATAAAACATTGTATTCTTCCGCTAAAGAATATTAACAAAACAATAAGTATATCAGAAAGTTTTTGCAAGCATTAAGTTACGTAATATTGCGTCTTGCCGTGTGCGGAATGCGATTTGTGCGCGGTGACAGCGAAGCCTGACTGATAACATCTAAGTTACGACGTTTTACTCATTACTCTTGTTTTTTATTGTTTTGAAATTCCACACTTTATGATTGGTGGCTTTGGAATTTAAGGCAACCGTTCAAGGGGGTTTTAGTTACTTAGAAACTCAGTATTATAATGCTTTAAACTTAACTTGGCGTATGTTGATGTTTTTCGGGTTTATTTGACCTTTTATTTTACTACTACTTACTACTTTTAAATAATATTCTGAACCTTTTTGGTGTGAACTATGAAATCTCTTTGGATTGACAATTTGTAGATGGTACAGATTTAATGCATATTGCATGGTTATGGTGTAAGAGTTTGTAACTTACCCTGATTGATTGGTCCCAAACGTAAACGAAGACTAATGAATTTTGTAAGTTCTTGTAAAATTTTTCGTCGTCTCAAGGAACTAATCAACTAGTGTTAGATTATACTCACGGCTTCAGCCTCAAGTTTTATTATGTAAAGTTTGAAACTCCCACAAGTTACTCGCACTCAGCTAGCGGAGTGTTGAACTTAAGAATTTTCTATCGCTTCATCGGTATTTTATTGCACTTGAATATTAAACGCGGTACACGGTTCCAACGAATTTTATTTCAAAACTACTATTTTGGGAAGAATTTACTGTTCCTGCTACATTTCACATAATACAAACTTGTAGAAGAACATTTGAATTTAAAAGTAGATTTAAACAGGTCACAAAAACATAGTGAGAAACACACAGTAATTATGAATTCCAGATGAGTATGGAAGTTAGAACATTGCCAAGTGTTGACGATAATCTAGGGTGATTAAGAAACCCTGGTCTACAAAGTGCAGTTGAAAGGACCTAGCGTGACTATTGCGCGTTCTCGTTCAACAATGCGAGAACTCACTTTATAACTGTTTAAAGTTAGAATTTTTGATTTGCAAACTATTGTTACGCGACGATATTGAATTCTGTGGTGAAACTTAAACTGCAGTGGACTCCTTGAATCTAACTTTTCAACTAGCTAAATCTGAACGTTCATATTTTATCTGGAGATTGTTAAATCGATGTTATCACTGATTGTAATGCTTGAACACATCGTCGTATTAGACAGCTTAGTTGTACGTGACGCCTTAAGCATGAAGATATGTGCTATCAGTATTCTTTCCGCTAATCAGCACTTCAGATGTAATCATATCTTAGTTGTTAAATTGATAATTTCCGTTAATTGCTTTTGGTTGTTATAGCTTTCGCTTGTTATAATTTATCGTTGAATTTGTTGTTTAAATTAATTTGATATTCAGCAAGATAAACACTCTAAACGCGATGTTTAAAAGGTGTGTTGCCGAAAAATCTTTTTTCAATATTTTGCGAGCATAAATCTGTTTTATCAACTTTTTGGGAAGAGTGATGAATGATATAAGCGCTTCGGACTGCTCGCTGAATCAATTTAGAATTAGGTTGTACTCGCAGCGCGGGTTTCATTGGCGGCTGTTTACCAATATCTGGCGGATTCTAGAACAGGGATTTACTTCACTATCTGCTTCCGTGCCCCGGATCCAGATATGACGAGATACGAATACAATTTGTGTTCGCATAGGTAACGTATGAGCAACGGATTTCTGGATACCGTTATTTATTGCGTACATATTGAAATTGTTGCATCTGTTGCTCGATTTGCGTTTCTAAATGGTTTATAATTTGTTTGAATTATATGTAGATTATAGAAAGGACTGAATATTATTTTGTTGTGAGAAAGTGAGTTAGTCATTTTCAAGAATGTTCAAGAATGACGCTGAACGCTAGTGCATCAAAACCTAACTACACTCAATATTTTTATTCGATCCAACTTTAACTATTATTTATCTGCTAAAAAAGTTTTAAAATCAATGGAGACGCCTTACCGAACGGAGCGAACTTTTCACTCGTCGAGGCTCTCGCTAAAAAGGCGCCAATCCTCGACTGGATCCGTTCGTTTCCAAGACATTTAAACGGACGTTTTATTTATTCAATAACAAAGTTGTCTTATCTTCTGTAAGTTTTAATTAACGCGTGCAGTTTGCGGTAGCAGTTGGAGCTTCTTTGCCAGTTTATGAGCGTGTTATTATTATTGATATCCCTACTTATCATAACAGCATTAAAATAAAAATTCTACGGTTAAAGTTTATATTTGCGCCGGCTTGAATTAACATCTGCAACGTTGTTTGCATACTTAAGCAACTTGAAATGAGTATTTGTTTTAAAATACAACTCTTTAAGTGGTAGAAAATATTGTGACGTTTTGTACGTGCAACGAATTTTAGTTTTTGCATCTGAACTTTAATAGTTTCGTTGGACTGGAGACTGTTGATAATGGCTGAATTCTCTCATACATGGTCTCATTTACGTGATTAGTAAAATAGGGAATTCTTTACATCTCTGCCCATCCCTATCATAAAAAGTAGCGTTAGTTATTATAAGTAAACTAAAAATCGCTAGCGATATATAACAGAAATAAGACACATTGGATCCACATAGCGAAATCACAGACGAAATCTTAAGTCTGACTCGTGGAAAATTGAGAAGTAAAAAGAAAAGTATGGTTGCTAACCGACTCCGATACACTCGTTTGACATTTCAGCAAGTCGTAGTATCGAGACGCGCCGACGGGATATTGAAGGATTCCCCTATCTCGGAGAAAAATCTATTACTTGTCGATAAGCGATATAAGATTGTATAAAGATTAAAGATACAAGTTGACTTATTTTTTATTTCATTCGAAGGAGTAATGTTTCATTTCGATCGGTGAGCGAAATAAATCGTGTATCCGATATGCCAATTTAATCTAAGGGCGCCATCTATCGCCGGCATAGGTAGGTCGGCGGGGTGGGAGGCGCGGGGCGGCCACCCCCGGCGCGTGACGTCCCGTACTACGCTACTACGTTATACGACAACGTAGCTACAGCTATTTCGAGAGCAGACACTAGTTTACTACAGATAGCACTACTACTAGCGTATTGATGTGCACCGATTTAGATTATATTGCATGCCGCAGCATCAGCCGCACCGGTCAATGGAAAATACACAATATTTCAAGAGAGGCGGCAAGACGCGCCTCGTTCGAAGTTATGTTCTAGCTCCGTGCTCTAACGAAGTGTAAACGGTAGATTTGTAATAATATCGTTTAATCCTTCCGAAGATAAATGATTATTCCCTACGCTAATTCAAGGCTCGCTCGTTGTGTCTGTCAAAGCGTTTATGAACAGTTTGAACCTTGTAATAGAGCACGTTTAAGTCTCCGCTAGAATTAAACAAACGACAATTTGAATTTTTGTTTTGTTTGAAGTGGTTTGTTAAACAAAGGAGGTTGATTAGTGATGTTCTTACCCGAATTCCCAATTTATCTGTTTGTTTATGGAGGGCTGATGTACTATGAAAATAAAGTGGTACGGTTTACATGTACCAAGTGAACTGTTCAATAAATAAGGTGGAAACGAATGCCCCACTCTGCGTGAGTCATTTCAGCGAATCTTACGGAACAAAGGGACTGAAGAGGCGAGTTCCGGAAGGTGTATACCACGGTACAATGTTATGTTTTATACGCGGGAGACTCGGTGATAAAACGCCTATCGTAATGTAGGTGGCGAGTGATAACCACGGCTTCTCGACAGTTTAACACACTCTTAGATTTTTGGTGAAGATGTACCGTGAAGTGCATTATCATGCAAACGTTAAAGTGCCTTGTATAGAACACCCACATGGAAATGCATTTACTGATATTTATTGTACAACTATGTGTCTAGATGCGACCGACGACTTTTATTTGAACAAAACTGGATTAGGAAGTACGCGCGCTTGCAGTCGTTATTCCTGAAGTCTATTTTATTTATTGGAAGATGATATACATTATTTATAATACTCAGAGAGCATGTCTTAAACACTAGACTATAAATAAAGAATCTAGGACGAGAGTCTGAATTGTGAGTGTTGTGACCTGTATTCCGGATTTCTAAATGTAAACAGTAATTTTGGGTCAGGAATAGATTGAATTGAGAACTTTTGTTTGACTTGTATTTGAAGTTTCATATTCAAAATCCGTCAAAATATTTATAGATGCTGTATTAAATGATGATTGAAACAGAAAATAAAATACCAGCCTACCAAGACAAAGAAAGTAATACAAAGTCTTAAACCTTAGTTCTAGCCTAGCCCAGCAAGTTTATGATAAACAGCTGACACACATCCAACTAGAAGACATTTAAAACAAAGAGATATGAGACGTACGTGTAATCGTATTGCGATCGTAGGGGCGCCAAGCGGGACGCGCATTAAAATGCAGCGCGCGTATGCCGTGCCCCCAACCACAGGCTTCCTCTCAGTTCCACGAGCTCCATCACTCTGTTACGCAATGTCCACACACAAACGCTTATAGATTTTATCTACGCGTGTAATACTCTGCCGTCTACTCAAGCTACTGCGCTAAGCGCTTAATTTGCTCTTTTGGGCCAATGCACCTTTCTGCAGTCTTTAGTTTGAGGTAAAGTCATGTTGCTCTTCTATCTTCATATTTATAAAAGTTTTCTTCTCCATTTCAAAAATGTTGCAACAAAGACGCTCCTACTCTGATTTAGTTCCTTGAATATTTAAACAACGATCCAACTGTTTGAGTTCATTCAGTAATAATGTCAACAAAGAATACGAGATGGAGCGAGCGGCGCACCGCCGAGCACTTCATGGCAAATTCACTGCAATCAAAACTATAAACAATCTCGTGCCGTGCATCGATACACAATCTCTGTAAGCCCCAATACGAGAGACGACTTGCATCCTCCACGACCTCCACCCAGAAATAAAATGTCCCAACTACACGTTTATCTAGGAATCAATATACACCCTATTGTCTTCAACCAGAAGGGCCCACAGAGCCTCGCAAAACAAGACCATGTATAAACATTGCGGTCCCGATCAAAATTGAACTCTACAGTATCGTAGTCAAGTTATATTCCACATTAAAAAGGTGGCGGCTGTTGCGAAATATTTCCCGACTTAATACCGGATGAAATAATGGCGTCTGAAAGCTGAAGGCGAGGCGTCGCACTTTCCGCTTCCCGGTCGAGAGCTAATTTTTTTTTTCCAGTTTGTCACTGCTCCACTCTTTAGGTGATTTCTGGCGAGTCTTTAAACGCTTGCGGTTTAGAACATGCCATAGATGGAATTTTAAAATGCTCTGCTCAAACTGATTCGTGCATTCAGGTTTAAAATTCTGTTTATGCAGACATTGCTAATAACTTCTTTACGTATGTGTACTTACCGATTATGACGTAAAGGTAAATGAATGTCACCGTCGCGACGTACATGTTTCAGTACATTTGAATCACATTTTTACTTAGTGTTTACGTTAACATAGCTCGCTATTGTTTGTGCCGCGGTCGATCAAACCGTGTCTTGTATTGATTATTCTCGTGATTTATTGCCTCTTGATCCAAAAAGGGCTTTGTTTGAAGTTTTTGGAGGAATTTTCGGACCGAAGGCTCGTTTTAATTTACACGTGGCCGAGTTAGGAAGCCATCTCCCAAGTTTAATCCTGATCGATGTCCGACGTCGCCGCGCCGTCTCACAACCCTTTTCTCACGGTGTACCGTACGACGAGTACGTATTTAAAACAGCTATAAATTATATAATTTGCGCTAGGGCGGGTGACGTCCACGTTCGCAGTGACCTTGCACCAACCCTTGGTAAACACCGGACGAGGGGCGCAAGGTGAATTTGCGTTACACAATAATACCAACTGAACAACACATAGTTGTAGCCTATAAACAATTAACATCCTTACTCGTTCCTATTGCTACCATTAAACTATTGAAGGGGAATAGTGTTAGCCGACCGATTCGAGAGGCGCTAAAGTGTAGCGAGTTCAGTGGCGAACTGCGCTTATCTTATTTTGCAGAGTTTGTACGAGGGTCAGTGCCAATGTGGCCGAGTTAGATATGCATATGAATTAGAGCCCGACGCTTGGTCGAAGCGATCCGTTTAATTTTCCAGCTTGATATTAATTTTAGGGTAGTGATTTCGCCGCTGTATTCATGTTGGTACAACCCCTGTATTGTTGATGAGCGTTGATGATAATGTGGATCACTTTGTTAATAAATTGTTGTAATAATTCATCAGGTGGAGCTCGGTTGCGGTGTTTATTTCGTGTTGAACAAAGTTCATCATTTTTATGTTTGCGCTGTCACTGAGGTTTTAGGATTAATGATAAGAGAGCTACAATGTTGACCATCATTATTCAGTTTATCAACGGAAATGATGTCACGCGGTCCACTGGCGAGCAAGTAGCCAGTCTGCCAATTAATTGAATGCAGCTTGGATTATGCGAGTGCGAGACGCCGGTATCTTAAAATAATTGCACGGCACACTCGCGCTGGCTAGTTTGCATTAGCTTTAATTGATTGCTTCAATTATACTTGACGGGGCTTTAACTCGACATTTTTCATGTCTTAATTTGTTCGTAATTAATTACGAAAACGTTCAATCAAAAAGGTTGAGCGTCAGATTCAGGAGCGCCGGCAGTAACCCCGTAACAAAAGTTTTGAGGCGGTCGCGCGGCCGGCCTCGTGCCCGCTATTTCGTAAAATGGTACACTTAATCTGATCCGTATTTAGATATTTATGTACATTGAAAGCCTTTAAACTGCTCTCTTTCTCGTTAGTTGGGCTCCGAGTTTACCGCTAAACTGCTTCAGATTTTCATATCTCGTTCTTTAGTTACGTATAAATTAGACTTTTTATTGTATTTAATTTGTCATTTAAATGAGTTGTTAGTATCTATTGCATAATATTATACTCAATTATTAGCAAACTTGTGGCAGTTCGTCATGTCACGGAAAATCTGTATCAAAACAAACGAAATTTTGATGTAATATGTGTTAAATATTACGTCACTGAGTTTTTCCGAGATAATGTTTTACGTCGTGACATTATAAAGATTGGCTCGACCAGGCGATGTGGCATTAGGAATATGGAATATTAGGATATTTGACAGCGTCCGTTGACCTTGTACCTAAGGGCTCGAGAATCTTTTGTCTTCCTTTCGCAGTTCGCTCCCTGGCTTTGTATTGTCGCTCGTTCTGAGGCTTCCGTGTAATAAAAACGATCTTTTCCCTAATTATGCAAGACTTTGATGCTGAAATTTCATTGTATACCTATCCTACTGCATCAAAAATTAAAATTTTGGGGGATTTCATATCAAATTATCTTATCTTATTTATCGTTGTAGTAATCAGTATATACTTGTGTTTATATAAACAAGCATCAGGTTATTAAATTGTATAAATAAAGCCAAGCCAACAGGAATTAATTAATAGAATAAGTAAACTAACATAATAATACGTAATTGGCCCTACAGAGTTTCTCAGAAAGTTTTCCTCACAACCACAAACAAACGCAAGAAAACGTGTAACGACCGACATGTTAAAAGTTTATTTCACTAGTTATTTTGCTAGTCGGAGAGCAAGTAGGATAGCTTAAATACTTGTCGGGTACGGAAATAGATGGGGTTTGTCTGTCCATGCACGTATGTGTGTACGTATGTCTGTGTGTGTGACCGCTGTCGATGCGTTAAACGCCTTTTCTCTGGATGAAATATTTATAACGCTCGTCGCGACGCGCCGCCACATTATCACCTCGCATTGTCGGGGATTTCCACAATAATGTCGCAATGTTGAGTTAAACGATAATGTCATGATAGGTACCTACATTAGTGCATATTAATCAATTACTTTTATTCCTCTCATTCGTCACGACATAGATGAAACACCAACTTAACTCAAATTAAAACGAAGCAATAAGTGATTAACAACTTAATTTGAATACAAAGTAACCATAATCAAATGATTAATCTCCAAAATTAATGTTCTACCATGTCGTCACATACAGTTAATTATATCTATTAACGGGCCATGTCCTTACTATTCTAACGCCGTATGCACAATAGTGCAACGAATGACGCGCGTCCGAAACCCGCGCGGTCAGTACACTCGCGTGCGTCGGTGCGTCGCGACGTCCCGAGGCGAGCGGTACCCACGTGCCGCGCACACTAAAATAAATAAACGCGTCGCGTGCTCCATCCACCTATACACCGGTAGCCTTATCTCACTTATCTACACCATCCATTATGCTTCAGCGATTATAAGTCATCCAGTAATTGACGATATACTAGTACTAGTACATGATCTCGTTGTCCAAAAGTCGCTCGTCGCAGTGTCGGCTTGTTCTCAGACGAAATCGATGAAATGCAAACATGTTGATGTGCGAATAATCAAACCCCGATTCAACCACCCTCGTACGCTGCGAGTAATAATAGCGAGGGGCGCGGGTGGCCGTGCACCCGCTCACGTACACCGTGCATGCATGCACTTAGCCAATTCCAATTGGGTTATTCGCCATTCCCATTGATCTGGAAGTTTCATACATCAAAAATATTGAAAGCCGTGTCGTATCTCGTTTCGGCGCCGTTGCCCTGTGCACCTGATTCATTTTAAAAGTACTCATTCAAATAGAGTCGGCTGGCTTTGCAGAAATTTGGAAACGAAAAAAACATCCATTTAACTTCCAAAAGACTTCATTAGGCAAATTGAGTTTTCTCATTTTCATTCATAGTTTTGTTTTAATCTGCAAAATCTATGAAGTGCGTAGTTCTAAATCCTAAACAAATGCATTGAAAATCGCTGCGACTAGTCGCACGATCGGTAGAGCGACCAGTCGCAGAGCTTAGTCAATAGAGGGGAAGCAGGGCCTCCTTCGTCACCACCTGTCCGTTGTAATAGCTTACGGAAGACGCAACGCAGTCGCAACCGGCGTGCGGCGCGAGCGCATCTGTCCTGGTTTCGCGCCAAAACAACATGTGTTTGTGATAGTACATTTAAAACAATGAACAGTGAATAAAGCATGTAGTGTGCGATTGTACCTCGATGTGTATAGTTGATTCAGTGCTTTGTGATAAAGGAAAATGTGACACAATGTTGGGATTGCTTACTTCGGATTTCGGTTACCAGAACCGATTGACTCTGCTGCAGCAGCTTATCGAGTGCGGAGATGTATTGTTGGGCCGCGAGTTGGTTTACGGTACGTTTTTATTGTTCGTCGATGACGTCATCAGATGTTTAGCAGCAATTTATAGAGATAATCACGCACGCTCGCTGCACCTATCATTGATATTTATTTATCATTTCAAGTGGTCGCTTCTCTATGATAAGTTATAGGGGTATCAATAAATTATCGTGGATAGGCACTTCATTGAGTTAGTTTATCAGAAAATGTTCTAGCTATGAGTAATGATTGAAAGCTTTAAAACGTTATCAAAGTATTGTATTATACTGTCCTATTTCCCTGAAGACAACAAATTCTGGCTCTCAAACAGTATTTTACCTTATTAGTTGCACTGCTGTAATATCCTCTATTTTCCACTAAATATAATATTGTTTTGTTTCCCTTGCAATGCGAACGAAAGTGCTACTTTGTTGCAACAAGTATTCGTTTTGTAAAAGAAATCGAACACCTTTGTTTTTAATTTTAACATGTACCTAGCATAGAAAATAGTTTTTACTTCTCTCCTTTTCTAGAAAATCTTTCAGAGACACCTACAGATTGTTTGGGTTCGTTTTTTGTCTTTGTATTTTATTTAAATTAAGCTACCAGCTAACCAGTCTGTTGGTGCTCCATTGCAAAAAACGACAAAATATAAGTAGTTCTAAGAACCGTCTCATATTATATGCAGAATTGGAACTGCGATAATAATGCGGCACAACGTTTGACGCGGCTGTGCGCACGCGTCGATCGTATCAATTCATTATTTATTGTCGCATTGTCCTCACATATTGCCTTTCTGCTTTAATTAACTTCCATTTACCTGCTCCCGACTAAGGATTTATTCAGTTTCAAATATTAGGTAAAACATTTTGCGATACTAATGTTTTTTTCCTCGTTAATTGAGTTTGGGAAAATTCGAATCCTATGTGTCTTGTTTGTCTGACAGAACCACCATCGAACGGATGACCCTATTTGGATTCCGTATTCTGAGCCGTATATTCCGTTTAAAATATTAAAATGGCAACACGTGATACCTTTTACTTGTTTATCCTCAAATAAGAGGCAAATTAGGAAGTATATAAGAAAATTAGAAGTAATTATGTTTCTGAGAAGACCAACGCACTTGATTTGTCCTATGTCTTTTACACGTGGCAAAGAAAATATGGTTTTCTTTCCTTGTCAAGTAAATAGTTACATCCACTTACGGAACGATACATATATAATTAGAGAACATAATATTTATGAATCAATAAAGTACTACAGCACATCCTTCCATTACAATAGTGGTTAAAAATAGCAGTAATTGCAACAATAAATTGATATTTATTGTTTAAAACGCAACACAATTAATAGTTAACAGTTTTTGTCGGTTATAAATTGCACATGTGCGGGCTATTTGTAGTGCGTTCTCCTGACCAACAACGTTAATTAAAATGTTCATTTTTCTGTCTAACGAAATTATTTTAAAGGTATTCAAGGTGGACTTAGGATTGAAGACCTTCCCAGTTTAGCAGTTCAGAAAGGATATCCATTTACTTACGAATATTACAACTAATTATTGTAGTTGGACAAGGCATAGGTACTTAGAAGAGTTTCATATCATCAACAATTAAGAATTTTTCAGAAACTTGTACTACGTATAGTACGTTTCAGGTTAATTTTTACATGGTATAATAAAACAATTGGAAAAGAGCTTGGATTATAAAACCGTAATGTTTTATATGGAATGATTGAACTAAACCACCTGTATCAGACTATTAACGTTATTTTTTTACTGTTCGAACAATAGCCACCTATCTTGCAGGGTGGGTTGGGTTAATTATCATAGCACGCCCCCAACTCCCCCCCGAGGATTTCTGTCTTCCAAGTCCTTTTGTAAACTAAGTTCGGGTGACGCCGAAACTCACTATCTTTATGAACAATAAGACGCTTAAAACGTACCTCGTTGTGAATCAGAAACAACAAGAAAAATGCGCTTGTCCTTATTATATACAAATCCATTTCCAATAAGGGACAATTTTACATCATTGATATGAAACTGAAAAGCCTGATTCGCTTTTCAAATAAATAATAAAGTGCGAAATGCCAATACTGTCAACAGTGTTGTGAAACGCGAAATACGCTGTACCTGTCACTCTGACTAGAAGCGGCTTCAATTAAATCAATGTAACATTTCATGCAGTGCAGCTTTTTCACTTCACTGCAGTGTAAATTATGTTGACAAACATTCGTCCATTTAGCGGACACAATTTAGTGTCACTTCCGATTTTTATTATTCCATGTTGGAGCAAATGATATATGGAGCAGTAGCATTTTATCTTTAAAACTAAAGGCCGATTTACATTGAGTCAGTAACTGACGTCAGTCCACTGACAAGTCAGTGCTGACCCGGCACTGCCATCGTGTAAATTGATTTGAAGTCAGTACAATACTACTGACGAGACACTGACACCACACTGACTTCGTGTAAATAGCACGCGTCAGTTTTCGGCGCCTACACTGACGTCAGTTACTGACTCAATGTAAATCAGCCTTTAGCTATAAAAATAAAAATACAACAGACGCTTTTACGCGATTCCTTTTAAAATGTTCAATTTTCAGAACATCACAATTGCTTAGAAAAGAAATAAGTATAAATGCCAGCATTATTTTTGTGTTGTATTTTGTAACTAATAGGTTACAGTAGGTAAACAATGACACCGAAGGGCCGGCCTGTTAATATTTCACCCCTTTTTTTGCGCAACTTAGTACAATTTCTAAAGACGCTACATTTCTTCCGTTCTTTTTTTTACAGAAAATGTAAATGCTTCTCTTTTTGTTTTTACATCCAGTATTTGTTTATTTAGGAGTTTATTGTCTTTTATTTTAAAATATACGATCCTGGTTCTGATTTACATGGTTTATTGGTTTACTTGTAAGTAACAGTAGTTATTTTGTTGTCAGTGGAAGACTAAACAATCAGTTTTGTAACAGTCATAAAGATACAAAAATAACAGATGGAGTGAACGTGACATTTCTTGTAAATTGAGTGTTCAAGAAATAGCACTCAAAAAGTGATAATACGGTCTGATGTGTTTAAAGTTTTTCCATTACCATAATTATAAATAGTTTAGTAAGTTTCGAAATCCTTTTTTCCTAGAAAACTTTTCTTAGTAAGTTCCGTAATATTTTCTATAAATGTTAAAAATAAACGAAGTATCCTGTAGCAGTCTATATTTAGCGCACCTTAAGCTTTATTATGACACGGAAATGCTTCCATTAATAACGATTTAATTACATTTCTACACGTTGTCAGTAAAAGGTCAACATACGATGTTACGTCATTGTTGTACTGATGTAAAGGAATTTGAAACTTGATGCTAACGATAAGAATGTCACCGGTATCAAGTATCAAAACTTTCGGAAAAACAAATTGTGTAAGGTTTTACTTTGATCTTTACTTAGGTCTGTAACAGATTTTGTAGCGCTCTTGGTGTGAATTAATTTATATATCTGCGCAGCATTTTTTGCTAGGAATAATACATAATCATAGGTTATCTCTTTGAGAACCTTAAAAACCTCTTAGATCTGTTCATGCGGGTTATAAGGTTGTATTTGTTATAATGCACTAAAACGTCAGGTTATTAGGAAATGAGCACCGAATTCATCTGGAATTTTATTATTATATGAAATAAACGCACATTTTGGGCTCATACTTCAAAATAGGATTTGTACCTATCCTTTCTAAAATATCGTCAATAACTTCTCAGAATTTACCTGGCTCAGGGCACGTAATAAATACAATTTCATTGTCTATTTATAGATCTGGAATCGACGTCAACAATATTTTCGGATTTGAGTATTGTACCTATTGCCTCTTACGTTTTTGAATTTCATTGAATTGTATGTACCAATATAATGGACAGAGGAAGAATGTTCAACCATATTTCCTACTAGGTGATGATTTTATTGCCGTCAGCCGATACCATCTATGCGCTTTAGAGAACTCCTAATTGCCTAGTGAGGAAAAATCCCAATTTGGTATTTAAATATTTTACCTTTACCGATCAACCTTTAGGAGAAGTTTCCACAAATCAAATGACCACGTGCATTACACAAAAACGTGGAAAAAACTAATTTTCGACCAATCTTATGAATGAATAATTCCCTGTAAGGAAAATTGGATTCAGTATAAAAAACAACGGATGCTCCGCTCGTTGAGGACTCAGCAACAGATGTCGTGTTTAGCATATTTGTCTTACTATCTTCGCTCTTATTCGCGGCTTGTCGCAGTCGCAACTGCACTCCGAGACATGATTTATGTATGCGTCCTTGTGTTTTATTCCTTTACTACTAACATTTTAAATAGTAAAAGTACTGCTATGCAAATATTTTGTTAACCGTGCTATTCAAATTTTGCTTTTGTTTGTTGGGGAAACAAGGACTAGGGTAAAGGCGGGATAGATGCCCCACTTTTTGAAATATGCTTATAATTTAATAAATATTGGTTCTACATTAATAACACCTATGAATGTAACTAGTTTAATCCTTTATGTTTATTTGTGATTTGTCTTTTTGGACCTATATACTACACGTTTTGCAGATTTTAGCTTTTTGTAGACCTCAATTTTTGGGGATAGATGCCTACCCCTATGGATAGTTGCCCCACCTTGAAAATACTAGCGAGGATAGATGCCTACGGTGCGGGATAGATGCCCTTCATACTGTTTAAGTATATTATATTAATAATATTTATTTATTTTTTGACTTTAATTTATTTGAAATGAAAAGTATTTTGCAGTTTTTAAAATATTTTTATATTCATTATCAGATTAATTAAAATTAACACAATAATATTCTAAAAGTATTTGTTCAACAAAAATAATGTATTTTATATTTGAAACACTTATTATAAAATATTAATTATTTAGTTTCAACATGCAAAATCATAAAAATCATTCTTTCTTAAAAACTAAAATAACACAATATACTTAGCATCATAATATTTAACCGGACAGTGCTTTAAGTTTTCTACATCTCGAGCAAAAATTTCTGAAAAGTATAGAGGTTTCATGTAACGAGCACTGACACATTACACATTGAATCCAGTCGGATTTAGACTTTGTTTATTCATAGTTTTCAAAGCATTATATGCAGTTATTTTTATTTGTATCTTTAGGCTCATCCTGCCCATCTCTTTTAGTCTTCTTCACCGGCAAACCTTTAGTTTTCTATTCCTTAACTTTGTTCTTAAGTAAATTGTCTTCATCTTCACTGTTTGAACTGTCAATCATTCGTAATCAATAAAAAGTGTAAATACCTATACATAAACACATGAAAAATATATATTCAAAGCACTTATAATACATTCAGGGTACACGTGGTGTATGGAGGGATAGATGCCCCTAGGGGCACCTATACCGTAAAAAATCAGGGCAACTATCCTTTTTGACAGGGTTAGATGCCCTAGTATTTTTTTAAATAAATAAATACAATAGAGCAACTATTTACATCAAAATGTATACTTCATGAAACAATATACATACGTAATAAAAAAATTGATGGAATTAATATCTACTTATAAAGTTATACAACAGC
Organism: Helicoverpa zea; assembly: GCF_022581195.2. NCBI lineage: Eukaryota > Metazoa > Arthropoda > Insecta > Lepidoptera > Noctuidae > Helicoverpa > Helicoverpa zea. The sequence continues at coordinate 5,047,532 of NC_061464.1, read as the reverse complement.
AAATACGCACCTTTAAAAATTTTACGCTCGCTGTAAGTTCGCCGCGGAGATGAATTCACACACGAGCGAAACGCGACCTCATCCCTCGATGGCGCGTGGCTAATTTAGGTGCGGGGTGCTTGTGGCTTCTAGTTAAACGGTTGTTTCTTAATCGCGAGCATGGGAAGTTAGGTTTTTTTAAAAATGGGGCATCTATCCCACTGCGGCATCTATCCCGCCTTTACCCTAGAGCATCTTTTATGGCACCAAAGAATGAATTCGAAATTCAGATACACCAATGTGTCCACACTAGGTTTTACCTGTGACATTCCGTTCGGAATTCATGTAGGCTACTCGAATTGCCGCCAAATCAAACTGTAAACATGAAAATGTTCGCGATGTAAACAAATATTTAGTGGAGTTGTTGACCGGCGGCGGCCGTCATGCGTAACGTTTGTGATTCGTAATGCATAGCGAGCCGAGCTAAGGACCGCTATGCACTCTGCTAATAGAGCGACGCTGCGACTAATCGCTCAACAATCGGTTGTATGTTCGATTTATAATTAGTACATACTAGATTTATTTCTCAGCTTTTTGTTGTCGTCTACCTCTACTAGGAACTATGCTTTGTTGCGTCTTACATCGCGAGTATTTGTGTCGGAGTATATATTTTTGATTAAACGGAAGAACTATTTATAAATACTAGTTAATATTATCACTTCTAAAGTAATTATATATCTTCTTACTTGCTCTAAGACCCTGTCACTCCAGAGTGCACGTGTGATCTATTAGCTAATTGAGATTGAAACTAACCTGACATTTCACTATTCTGGCATCAGTCTATTTTCGCTGGACAGTGTTTGCAGATAAAGCTAATGCTTAGGATTGAACGTAAATTCGACAGTAGATCATGTATAATTTCTACTCAAATTACCATAATCATTAGAGAAGACCTATTAAGCGATAGACATAAATATTGCCAGATAATAAGATTTTTTGCCGAAAAAAACTGTCCTGACCCCAAAACAAATTAGAATGAGGACACAGCTATTGAATGAAAATGATTTATTTATAAGTGTAAACAAATTCGTACTCATTTTCCAATGACGTCACAATCCTTGCCATTGATAAAAAAATAATGGCGCAGTTGAGAGTCTATTTATATCGAATACGATTAATCTGTACTGTTACGCAAAAGGGAATGGAAGCCTACAAAATAGATATTTTGCCGATGACACAGATCCAAAAATGATCTCATTTTTTTAGACCGAGATTCGTATTTTTGGACTCATTGTAACTTGTGAGTTGTGGCGCAATAACTCGTGAAGTGCTGATATATATACTTTTTATGGGCCAGGTGACGTTTTTGTATCATTTGACGTAACATATTTAAGAAGAATTGTAAAACATCATGATTTTGTATTTAGTGGCTTTTAGTACCTACATTCGTCAATGTACCGTTGTAGCGTTTTAATGGAACATATTTATTTTCCTCGAACAAACGTAGATTATGATGTCACGTCACTTTCAAATTTGATGAGATGACATGAGCTAGTTTTTTCTCTTTTTTCTAAATGCTGGTGAAGAGAGTGTTTTTGAAGAGCCCGGTCTTTTAATCTTTTACCACAAAATATATTCCGAAACTTTTAACTAACTATCCATAATATACTACAAACAGCAAAATACACAAATTCATTAGCATTTATGCCTTAAGTGTTAGTACTCTTTATTGAGTGGCTTGCTCAATGAGACGGATGTTGTCGTAAGAGCAGCATAACACCAACTTATAACAAAGGATATTGCCTTGTTTACTATTTTGTTTCAATTGTACTGCACTCTGTTTGCATGGTATTGTGGTCGAGTTAAGACTATGATAGAAATAAGAATCATTGAGAATTTTCTTTCGAATATAGAGAGAAAAAGTTTCGCCAAAGCAGGTTTGATCTCTCTCTCCTTAAAATTCGAATTGAATACCACCTCCTTTTTTTTTAAGACGTTTAAAATCGGAACCATTATTAAGGATTATGAAACCAACCTTTCAAACAATATTCGAAGCCGCACATGTAAGGACCCAAAGGTACATTTACTTAATGTTATTAGTTCAAACACAACATCTAAGTAATCGTAATATATAACAATTTGTCACATAAGCATAAACAATAAGCCTAGCCCAAACAAAAGCATCAACTGTGGCAACACAACAAGAACTTAAAGCCATAAAAATGTTGCCAGCACTAAGGAATGTTTCGAAACAGTCAAATTCCATGAACCCAAAATATTACGTCGTCAATGTCACGTTGTTTCGCACACATTAGAAATTGAAAACTTGATCTTATTCCTTTACGTTTTTCACAATTTTACCCCTGCCCCGAAGGAACTTTGTTACTCGGAAGTAGTGTTCCAATAGTGAAAGAATTTTTCAAATCGGTCAAGTCGTTTCGGAGCCCTTGGGGTACAAATAAACTAAAAAATATCTCCTGTTTATTATACCTATTAGTATAGATTTTGTATTTTATTCTTGACACTTTACGGACAAAGGCCTCTTCTCATACAGAGAAGGCACGAGTATTGATTGAGGCGTCGAGCACCAAAGGTTTCTCAAAGCGGGTTAGAGTTCAGTTAATTTTAGATTGAGATTTTTTTTCGATTGGCAAATAATGACGTTTAAAAAGACTCGGCCCAAGTTCACTGATATTTAAGATCAGTTTTCTTTAAACAACTGTTTATGTACAATTTTAAAAGTAAGTTATAAGATTATGTTATCAGTGTAAATGGGTTTTAGTCTTAACATACAAATGATACATGCTCTATCGTCTGTTAACAAGATATGAGGAAATATGTACTCAGTGGCCACCTATGGTTCAGTACAAATACACGTGCAGTCACGTTCACGCGTATGGACGGTTAGTTACGTGGGTGGTCATTCTCATTGCCCACGCAAGTGAACGCCAGTGCTTGCTGCCTATCGTGCTATTGTTTTAGTAGGTAAAAGTCATTTGACATTTGACATTTCTGTGAATGTCAAATCGAAAATAAAACTTTAAAATTAAAGGCTATTTTAGTTCTTTCTTAGTTTTTGACAATTAGCTAATCACGTTTCCTGAAGGAATGGAAAAATGGCATAATGGCTGCTATGCTAGCAGGCATTATGCCATATTTTTTATCCGGTTACGGTTTCCATCTCTCTCATCTGTGATTATCATGTATAGTTACGTCATAGGAGATCGATAGCAGTTGGAACGTGACACATTGTCACTCCATTAGTGTACTACTCCGTGTAGCAGGCAGTAGTGTGACGTCACAAGTTCTATGACGCTGTAACAACGTTACAACGCTAGTTCCAACCTATTTATAGCGGACAAACTTTCGATGGGTGTGTTTTCAGCCGCCTCGAGACTCAAGCGTGGGACGTATGAATGTCAGCAGTACACCAGGATGTTACCACATTTGACTTTGACATTACAAAAGGCATTTCACTTCAAATGATCCATTAAACTTAACCATTACTCAAAGTAAAAATGTTTACCTCAGCTGAAAAGCTAGGCACATATTTTCAAGTTCACGAGTTCATTGGAGTTCAGTAATATCTATATTGCAGTAAAACGGCCTATATAAGTAATTTCAACTTTTGTACCCGAGTAGGCCTAGGTTCGTCGGTTCGTCCGTCTGACACTGGCAAGTCACCGCAACCCTGGGGGTCGTTGACCCTGAAGGACTGTCGGTCATAGTCCTCGCGTTACGTCATCGGTCTTGGGGTAAATTTTATTCACTTTGTCGATATGTACTCTATTCTCTATTGGCGGGATAAGCCGCGATGAGTGAGTGAACGAGTTTGATCGACGGGAACGATTCACATTATTGATGGAATATACAGGTGTTTGCGTAGCAAAATAAATGCGCAGTTTCAATCTTTTTTCATTTTGTTCATGAATGTTCATATTTTTGTTGAATTGATTATGTAAAAAATGACTGGAGTTTTATAGAACATTTTAGGCCAATATCTATGAAGAGTTAATAACTTCAATGTGATATTCATATTTTGTTGCCATATCGCCATATTATATGTACATATTAAGTTTTAAAATAAACAGCCCTCAAGTGTAGCACGAATCATTCCACGTATTAAATGTGATCCGTGAGAGTTGTGGGAAGTGTAATGTTTACACTAAACACAATTATGTACCGAAGAGTTGAAGGCACTTTTATAGGTTGTTTAAAGTCGGGAATCGGCCTAGCACCAAACCCGGTACCACTGGCATGTTTACATTTCTCTACGCCTAAGTAAACAGTGGTCTCTGCGCGTTGCACTTTATGCAGCGTGTGTGCCGCAGTCGAACCACACAATCGGACACTTTAGCAAATTACTCCTCTGCAATGGGGAGTACCTATAGTTAGTATAGTATAGTTTTTTACTGAGCTGCATTTTTTTGTTCTGGGTTTAATACCTGAAAGTTTACTTGTTTTTGTTAATAAATATGTAGCGCTATTTTAGTATTGACTGCTATAATAAATTAGATATTTTATAGTCATCTTATTTTTGATTTGCGTGACTAACCTAAAACGATTTAAAAATAGATAAATTATACCATATCTCGAGGTGAACTATAGGTTGTTTTAACATCCTATTGAGACGCCAACCTTGCGTCCATTCGTCATTGAATAAAAAAGCGAAATGGTTAGGGAAACACGTGCCGTGAATGCGTCATAAAACAGCTAAGCGAAGTTCTCGTAATGTGTCGTCCAGTCGTTTTGAACAAGTCTCAATTTAACGACGTGACCGCCACTTACATTATTATGCATAGAGTTATTTGTGAGCCTGCGCAGCTAATGAATGCTTGCTGCAGATTGTGCCGCAAAGTGAACTACTTTTGATAAAACTTTACTACAACGAGAACCTCTCTTAACACGAAAATACTTCGCATAACCCGAATTGTATTTGAAATTCATACAACTTAATATAATTACAATAATTTACTTATGTACTTTCACATTTATGTCACTTATCTACCTCTATATGCGTTGCGAAAATCGGTTTAGCTTTAAGGAGGTCACTCAGGACAATGATCGCAGATCGCAAAGCTTTTAGAATTGAAATATTGCCGGTATTTATCAAGTAAAGGAGATTGTAAATGGTTGCTAGAATTTATGCTTGCTTAATCTTCTAAACTCTAGACTTAGCTTAAGGATATAGTTACCTATGGTCATCTATTGACGTCACGATGATCGAACAAAAAGTCTTCAAGCTTACTACTTTAATAAAGAACTTTGTTTTCAACACTAGTTTGGTCCTAAAATTAGCGCGTTCACACAAACAAAAATTTCAGCTTTCTAATATTAGTAAAGAATCAAATAAATGCGTATGAACCAAAAGATTAATTACGGTATTAACAAAGATAATATTGTTGATGCAACGGTACATAATTATCGAACATTATGTTGAACTCAAATGAAAGAAGATGATTTACATAAATAAATGTGGTTTTTACGAGCGCTTTACGATGTTTGTAGTTTTTATTAAATTTTTTGTTTGTTTGTTTGTTACAGGTTTGGACAACCGGATATCGAACTCAAGGAGTTCAGTGTCACCGTAAGTATCATATTTTATTTAAAAGGGTTCTACTAGTTAACTTTGGGTAACAAACTTTATATGAAGGCGCTGTCCTTTCTACAACTTTCGAGTTATACGGTTGATAAATTGACGTTTATGGGGTTTTAAATGTTAAACATTATCGCACACGAATTATTTTACTAATAGAATCCTACTATGTTATCCACTAGTTAATCATATTTGCCTCAAATATACAGATGTAATGTAATTTGAAAATGAAAAGCAAAGCCCAAAATGAGGGTGAAATATGCTATGTACTTTATCTACAAAATTATAAATCTTTGGTACCACCATATTTTTATCAAATAAACGATTTATTATTTATTTATTTAAAGCAAGATTCTCGTCTGCACATAGAGTCTTATTTCTCTGCAAATCGGTCCAGCTTATCATTAAGGTGTTTTTCTTATAGTTTTTATTTGTTGTTTCCAGTGACGTGGTGAACAAAGACCTCGGCCTATCGGAGAGCGATGACGAAGTGGCGAACTCTCACGCGTTACGACCGTAAGTTCAGTTCCCGTCCCTAACAAAATTACACCCAGTCAGCACTTACCTTTTGTAAGCACCAAGTTTTTAATTGATTTTTATCTCCAGTTGAAACTTAGTTTAAACTACGCGAATGAAATTAAATTATCTTTAACATGTCAAACTTCTTTCATTTACTTTGTTTTCATGGAAGAGGATTGCAGTTTTGTTTTATTACTTGCTAATTTATGCGCCGTTTTAAATGTGTTTTTATTAAGTCGCTTCTTATTGTTTGTCGGTGCTAATATTCTTTATGAGTGTTGACCAAATTCCAAAGCTTAACTTCCTAGTCAATTCTGTTTACAAAATATTCGTTTATTTACTGTGCCACCGTAGATGAGTAGAAAATGAAACAGAACATTCATTTAACTTTAAAATACTATTTCTTACAGGCCCATCTCCCCAATCGGTTCCGGCAGTCCAACGTCAGATAGTTCGTCGCCTTCCGATTCCGAATCGGAGTCCTCTTCCGAGGAGTCCACGCCCATTGCGCCGGCGGCGACGGCTGCAGCCCCGGCCCCCGCGCCTGCTGCCACGGCCCCGGCGCCAGCGCAGCGCTCCTCCTGGAGCCTGTCAAACTTCGCCCCCCCGCCTGCCCACCCGCCCGATCAGACATATGACTCAGGCAAAGATGTCAGACATGCCCTCGCTGATATCAAAGGGAAACCGGTGAGTTTGGAGTTTTAATGTTCTTCTAGATTTTAGTTTAACAGATGATTGTTTCAATGAGGAGGAAACCTGATCATAGATAGTCCAGAAGCTACAGAAGAAGGTTACATACATATCTATAGTCATGATGCCATATTGCTGCATGTTAAGGACATTATGGGTTGGCAGCTCTAGGAATATATAAAAAAAAAATACAGTATTGACCAAAATTATTCCTGTGTACACCAATACATAGAAATCTGCTACATAGAAGTGCCTTGCGACTATTCCACGTATAAACAGTTGCCCTATTTAGCTAGCCAACGCGTTAAACACTGAATGACAAGTTCGGCATTTCAAGAAGCTGTCGTCGACTTGTCGCTTGTCTTACATTCTGAAATATCAGCAAAGTGTTGATAGCAAGCATCAGCAACTAATATATGTATAAGCAGTTCACCATATAAAGAGAGCATCGTCATATGAGAAGAACAATGCACCCAAGCCTTTCTCACGCTGTAAAAATGATCACAAAGCGTTTTGTGTACGTAGTCACTTAAGGCAAGGCTATACTGATGGAACCTGGCATAAAAATTACACTCCGCAAAAGCAGTGGCATTATCTTTGATTGTTGCAATGGGTGTCAAATGATGCAGCATAATAAAATCATAACAAATCACAACGGTCTGACCTCAGCCTAACTTGCAATAGTATCCCATCTATATTAAGCGACCCTTTGCCAGGTGTTATGTTCCAAAAGATAAACACTTCTAAGAAACGAATTGCTCGTACGTTGCTCAGTAAATACTTAGTAACAGCTTTTACAATCTAAGTACTAGTCGATTCTGTGACCGCGTTCAGAACAAACCACTTGTGTTTTGATTTACAATTCGTTTTGCTAAGGAGTACTGCTCGCGAAATATTAAATATTGTGGTTACATGAGAATTAAGTAATCCTTTATGTTTTGGAGAATTGGAGAGACTGGACCTAAATAAACTGAAACTGCCCAAATGAACTAAAATCTCATGCAGTAATGGCAGGATTTGGAGTTTTAATATAATCACCAATATTGTCAGCTGATACTTCCTCAAAATGGACAAGTCCTTCGAAGTATTCAACCATCTGCTTCGTACATTTCTGGCTGAAAATGAAGAGGACGTTACGCAGAAATGGATCAAGCTCTCCTTACTGAAGTGCAGTCTTCGATATGGACTCCTAGCTTTTGAGAGTAGCATTTGTAATGTGCCTTTTGAAAATCAAGAGCTTGTGAGGCGACAGTTCTTCGAGTTGAAGGCGAATTTGTGGCAAGCTGTGGGAGCTGTACACGGGAATATTGCATCCACATGTACTCCTAGCGTTATTGGGGTGAATACTTAGAAAATACTAAAACCTGGCTATGTTTGGTCATCATAGGAGAAAGATAGGATAGGGGGATTGCGAGAATATTAAATATCGGTCCTGAACGATGGCCACGTAAAATCAAGAAACTTCCAATGTGGATTTTACAATTTTTCGTTTGTTGCAGAGTCCAATCTCGGAGATGTCGGATTCGGAAGCATCGTCACCGTCTCCCGGCGTCGTGCGGCGGAGGCGGTCGATACCCAACCGGGTGTCGACTGCATCCAGTGACGAGGACACGCCCAGGCATACGGTAAGATAACAAAGCTGTCACATTAAATATGGTCGTTGATATCAGTAGCCTCATTAGTTATCTAAATTATTGAATGACAGGTCAGAATTACGATCTTCTTCTTTCGTGTCGATGACATGTCATATATTGAGACTACACTATGTCAGCCCAATATGCCGCCACAGTGAGAGCACGGCCGGATGCGCTCATTAAGTCCTCCCGCGAGCAAGTTTCAGGGCACAGTGGACATGCGATTAGGTGGGACATTGTCTGCACTGCAGCCCCGCACGATGACAAGTCAGAGAATTACGATGACCCGGGTGTTATCTTTTGTTTTGTAGACGTCGCCTCGTGTGGTTCCGTCTGCGCCGACGGGAGCGGTGAAGCGTGGTCGGCCGCCCAAGGCCAGGCCGTCCGAGGAGCGGCCGGTGAAGAAGCGCCGCGGCCGCCCGCCCAAGTCCCGCGCGCCCTCCCCGCCCGCCGCCGCGCACCTGCCGCCCGTGCCGCAGCCGCCTGACAGCGACGTGGAGCCCGACCCGCCTCAACATCACCCCCTACAAGACACCAAGACGCATATCTTTCGCAAGGTATGTCTTTTAGCAAATTGAGTCTAAAGTCATAAATCTGGTATTGGGACTTATTTAATGCGTAATGTTTTCACAGGTTTTTACTCCGAAAAAGAGCGACGAGTGCGGTGGCAAGGGCGGTAAAGGTGGTAAAGGAAAGGGTGGCAAGGGCAAGGGGCAGGTGACCATCATCGAGGTGACGGCGCCCGAGGCGGACGAGGAGGAGCGGCGCCACGAGGAGGCCCTCGCGCGGCTGTCGCCCCCCGCCCCCCGCCGCCCCCCCTCCGACCGCGTGCCCGAGCGCAGCTACGAGCGCATCCCCTCCGACCGCATCGCCAACGATCGGATACCGACCGAACGCACCTCCAACGACCGGATACCCGACCGGCCTCTCGACAGAATATCCACGGAACGGACGTCCACGTCAGATCGTTCCTCGTCGGCCAGCGACCGCCTGTCGTCCGACCGGCTCTCCGACCGACCGCCGGACAAAATGTCCATAGATCGGTTGTCCAATGAGAGGATGGCACACGATCGGCTATCGGGCGAGAGGAGTCACGACCGGATAGCGATGGACAAATTGTCGCACGATCGTCTTCCTGACATGAAAAGCCGGTTATCGGACAGCAAGTTGTCTCTTGACAGAGTCGAGAGTAAAGCTTCGCTGGACAGACTAGAGAGTAAAGCATCTCTCGATAGGCTAGAGAATAAGGTGTCTCTGGATAGGCTAGAGAGCAAAGTGCCGCTCGATAGGTTAGAGAATAAAGTGTCGATGGACAGACTGGAAAGCAAGGCCGATAGGTTAGAGAGCAAAGCGTCGCTGGACAGGCTCGAGAGTAAGGCGTCTCTGGACCGGCTCGAGAGTAAGGCGTCACTAGACAGGCTAGAGAGTAAGGCGTCGCTAGACAAGCCGGTGGATCGTATCGTGTCGGAGCGCTATGTCCGCGCGGAAGCTGACGTCGGCTCGGGACTCAAGTCCGGCCGCGGCTCCGAAAGACTTGAAGAGGCGTCTTCCATAGGTGAGTGCAATTACAATGCATTACACATAACTAATGTTTGACGGACCGGTGACGTCGCTGGCAAATGTAAAAGACTTTCTCAGATCGCTTTCAAACGAGCTGCTTTTCTGCTCCGATTTTAAATAAGTAGATACATGTGTATGCGACAGATTTCTTGCCTCGCTGAATTTTCCGTAGAAAGCAAGCAAGCACATTACTTTCTTTTTTCTCTTTTGCATGTAATATTAGTACTTATAGCGCCATCTTCTCTTCAGTATCAGGTCGTGAGCGGACCCGACTGGTGGTGCGGGTGTCGTTGTCTCGCCTCCGCGCCGACACGCTCCGCGCTCTGCAGCGCCCCGCGCGGCACCACGCGCCCAAGAGGACACATGCGCCTACACATGAGGTAGAGTAATATATTACATATAATAACATAATATAATAATGTCAGAACACCTTTTCACACACGGTCGGTTAGCCCCATCATCCTCTTCATCCTCCGAGCCTTTTTCCCAACTATGTTGGGCTCGGCTTCCAGACTAACCAAATGCAGCCGAGTACCAGTGTTTTATAAGGAGCGACTGTCTATCTGACCTCATCAACGGCTAGTAATTTACAACTTATTTTTTCAACAATATTATCTCTATGTCAAAAATGACATAAAATATGTTTTATTTCGTCAGGGCGGTGAAGTAGCAGCGACAAACCACGAACGGACGGACGCGTATGCTGGCCAGACCCCTATATACTTCTCGTACTTCGAGCGGCTGCCGGCCGACGCGCTCTCCGACGAGGAGAGAGATCACAAGTGAGTGTTATCATTACTGTTTTATGGTGCTATCATCACTGTATCATCCTTGTATGTATACTATCTTTACTATATCACAATAGTATATTTACTATGTATCATAATATCACTATATTACGCTTATGTTATCACTACACATAATGTTCCTATGTTAGCAACACGTTACTGTTACTGTATACCAACCTACCCATTATATCATTGTATTTAGTATAATAATTAAGCTATCCTCACTTTACTATCAAAGTTTAGTTAAAAGTTTTATTTTTCAAAATCTTCTTACTATTGACATTACAACTGTTTCATTGTAAAAGAATCGATACACTTATCAAGAACCTTTTCGTTTCAACCATACTGCAACTGTCTTTCCCTCTCCCCTTTCCCCATCTTATACTCTACTAATTTTCACATTTTCATCATCAAACATTTCATTCACTAATCATACAATACAATTGTTGTTACTAGCCGTAACGCAAACATTTCTCTCGACAGATACTATTTAGAAGAAGCGACGCGACTCCGCACTGCCGCCGAGAAGGAACAAGAACCCTTACCTCGCGTCATGTTATACCTCGAGTCAGTACTGTGCTTCGTTCTGACCGGCCGAGTACTGGAACTCGAACTCGACACTAAAGGCGCCTTCACCATTTACCGGGAGACCATAGAGTATATAAAGAGTATACACTCTATGCCGCAGCGGTTTAGGGCGTCGCCTCACGATACTTTTAATAAGCTGGATATACTAAGGTAATTAGTTTTTGATTGTTAAAGAATTGGTATTGAAAAACTTTGTTGAGTATGGTAAAAAAAATGAAAGATTAGTCTTTAGTAGATCATTTTCTAGCTCAATGAGAGAAGGACCAAATATTTACTAATTTTGTCGTTATTGTGAATTTATATTTCCTGCAGAATGTGCACTAGAATAAAATAACCCAAACTTAAAATCAAATAGTAACTAAGTCCCCGAACTTCTTCCCTCACTTGGATAAAAAGTAGCCCAAAACCATATATGAACTCACAGTTCCATTTTCAAATGTGAATGTAACAAATAAATCTACAACATTTTCTATAAAATTTCCAGCCTACGCGTTCAAGCGCTCCTGTATCTCCGAATGTTCAAGATGTACAATCGCGAAGTGAAGGAATACAACAAGATCGTTCACGAGTACCAACAGAAGGTACGTGCTGATGTCTGTATCAATTTACCTTTTATTTTTATTTCTTTTTTTAGTTTTTCAAACACTTTTCTCGTTGGCTGTACTGTTGTAGGCATGTAACTTGGTAAGAATTGATAAATGAGTCCTATTATTTTGGAAGAAATAACGTGATTAAAAATTACTGATGGCAATAATTATAGAATGATAAGCTTATTAAAAATGTGTGTTCTTGCCGAGTTATATGCTTTGACATTACTTTTAGTTTAAAAAGTATTTTTACCATTTTTCCATGGAATTTAATTACATTGATACATATCATATACGGAAAAGTGGCTGACTCATAGTAGAATACAAATTGAAATCACTTCCTGTACCCGGATAGAATATAAGGCTATATTCTGTCCTATGTCAGCCGGGGATAGTGTAGCCTTCAAAGAATGAAAGAATTTTTCAAATCGTTTCAGCAGTTTTAATGAATTTTAAAATATATTTCCACTTAGTATACTCATAATAATCTGCGTATACAGCATTTTTATACAGTTATCCAAATTCAGTTTTCTTAATACCTTTCCTTTTTTATAAGTTACCCCCACTTAATACTAAATTCCACTGTATCGTTCAGCCGGCGCTAGCGGAGTCCGTGTCCCCGCTGTCGCCGACGCCGTCGCCCGCGGGCTCGGTGGGGTCGGTGGGGTCGGCGTCGGGCTCGTCGGGCTACTGCTCGCTGGCGCACTCGGTGCCGGCGCATGCGCACCAGGCGCTGCTGCTGCTCAACAAGTACTACGCCTTCCTGTACGTCGCGCACGATCTGTGGGAGCAGGCTGATTCATTGTGCCGGCTGAGGACTAATAGAGGTATGTGTTAGACATATATGTTGTGACTAGCTTCTGCCCTTCTCGGTTTCACCCGCATCCCGTGGGAACCTCTACACGAACCCGAATAAAAAGTAGCCTATAACCTTCCTCGATAAATGGGCTATCTAACACTGAAATAATTTTTCAAATCGGACCAGTAGTTTCTGATATTAGCGCGTTCAAGCAAACAAACAAACAAACTCTTTGGCTTTATAATATTAGTATAGATAAGAAAATAAATAAATAACAAAATAAATTTCAATCACATATTAAGATAGACAAAAAGTGTTATTTCAAACATGATTTCATGTTAAGACTAGATTTCCGCCCGCGTCGTGTTCCAAAAAACTCTTCAAAAGTCCGGGATAAAAACTATCCCATGTTCTTTCTCAAGGTCAACTCTATCTATGTACCAAATTGTATTAAAATCAGTTCTGGTGGTTTAGACGTAACAGATGGACAGACAGAGTTACTTTCGAATTTATAATATTTGTAGGTATTTACATAATTAATAATCTTACATTACCCTTAGTTTAGACAGGCTACATTTTTGTACCTGTAGCTTCAATGTAGTCGTGGTGGCTTAGTGGGTAAAGCACCTCTCAATTATGAGTGTGTGGGTTTGATTTCAAGTCAGGCTAGTACCAATGCAACTTGTTCTAAGTTTGTATGTACTTTCTAAGCAAATCTTAGACACCAATGGCTGATAAAAAAGTTGAATGAAAACATCTCGAGGAAACCTGGACTACATAGTCTGAAATCACCAACCCGCATTGAGCAAACGTGGTGATTAATGCTCAATCCTTCTCCGTGTGAGCGGAGGCCGCAGCCCAGCAGTGGGACGATAAAAAAGACTAACTTTGAGCTTCAACATAGTGTCCTTCAACATTGCAGACATATGCCACATTGCTCAGCAATAAATTACTCGGATGTCAATGTCTGTAAAATATTTTAGGAATGGCCAGGCAACTTTTTGCCACTAGACGCGCCCTTATAACTACTTTATATTATATATTATGTAAATGTGTGTTTCAAAAAGAACATTCTTCGTCATTAAACTTATATATTAACATGACTTTTCTCACATTACAGATCTGTTCATATCAGTGGACCGTAAATGCGGGCCGTTGTCGCTGTCGTCGACGTTCCGTCACCTCGTGCAGTACGTGCGTCACGCCATCTCGCTGCTCAAGCACGTGCCACGCGACTGACGCCCCATACGACACCCCACCTGACCTACACACAGGAATACACAATACAAACACTCTCAAAACGCCCTCTATACTCCCTTTCAGTAGACACCCAACTAAAGCTGAACAATCTTGATACTTTTTACGCAAATATGTATTAAAGAAATGAATTACTGCTTAAAATAATTATTCTATTGAATAATAATTGTTATTATTGCAATGTAACATTGATTTTTGGCCGAATTTTGTTATTAAATTGAATTTTAAAATAAAAAGTTAAATATCAAGATTGTTTACGTTTAGTGAAGTGGCTACTCAAATGGAGTGTTGACGGAACTGCTTGCAACAGTCAACCGCTCTCGAGTAAGCTGTAACAACATATCTTGTATGACTCTAATGTGTGAGATTTTTGACAGCCTTCAGCGGTTCATTGGTACAAGCTTCAAATGTCTTTATTGTCAATATTTCACGGCTGTAGCGATTCGATAACGCTACGTAGTTATAGTTTCATTGAACGAATGTGAATGCTTCACCGTCCTTCAATGGAAATAGTATGCGTCGTCCAATCGCTACAATGTGTGAAATGGCTCGCTACGCATTTATGAGAAGATCGATTGTTCGATAGTCGTCTTACGGCATAAGTTTTGTAACTCAGCAATATTGAATGAGAGTTCGTCAGTAGAAGTTATCCCAATAACAGCGTGATATCGGTTGAGTGCGCATCTGACCTACGAGCAGTGGGCTCGAGTCCGTACACGACAATATCGCTAAACTCAGTCTTCGCATTTCGTTCTCTTCCCAAATCGATGACCAAAAAGCAAAATGTAAAAATTTGTAAGAAAATTGTAAATAAGGCATCGTTGCGTAGCAACGGGCGAGCGACGAGTCACGTGTTGGCCGACTCTGTAATTATAAGTGATAGACTAATCATATCTTAAGTGTTTTTCGTTGTAGCGTTACTTCCCTATCAATGGAAATGTTTTACTGTCGGGAACACATATACGAATTGCTCGTTTCTTAGTGTTATGGGAGTTATACGACAAAAATAATATTTTGATCGCATGTGGGCCAATCGAGTATATTATTAATATCTCAACATGTATGGGATCACCTGTAGGTCTTCGCAATAATTTACTGATTTATACTTTCGCTGTGTTGATTTACGCGAGTGATGTCTGATATGATTTATTATTTAGTTTAGATGTTTAATGTAGTGCAACGGCGACAAACTGATCACTCGACGATGTAACGGGGCGATTCCACTTGACACCAATTATATCAAATACATTGTGCTTCGCTCAAGCCGCCCGGTACATAACAATCAGCTTACAAATTACGATACTGACTTAAAAGCAAGGTTGACGGTGCAAGCCTGACAGGCTGATTATCGAAATTGATTGTGACTATAATACGACGTGATATTTCATCTACCTCATCAAACGTTAAGGTCGCTACTTAAACATAGAGTTGATACAAAAATACTTCCGCACTAATATACTTCCATACGGACAGACAACAATGACTAGGTGACAAATTAGTAGTAAAGAAAAATGAAATGAGCCGTTAAAGACTGGCTGAATATTTTTCTACCAAAAGTCATTGTTGATTTGCACTTGAATAATGTTGGGCATAAGAAAGATTGCAAAATGAGAAATAGATTCTTTGGATAATGAGTTAATGTTTAAAGTAATGTACCGGACAGCTGAGAGCGTCGCACATATCATCGTATAGCGAACAAGACGTGTTCCTATCCGCCAGATAACTGAACACAGAACAATCATTGAGCAAAACCCTGTTTATTGTCATGTCTTCACATATAAACATTATTTCGTATACATATCAAATAATTTGGGGACAAATCAAATAGTTTCATCAATATTATCAATGTCGATCTATATAATTTTGTACGCTTAGAAATCGTTAAAGTACGCGACCGGGACCGTTGTCTCTGGTCATTGCATTATTCACATTTTTTGGAGTGACAATAATACTCTGTTAGGGGAGCTAGATTCGTTTGTATGTATTCCACAATACCCTTCAACGCAATGGAGGAAGAAAATCATTTAACATAATCGTTTCGATCGTGAAACACTATTCTGAACAAAACAAAATAAATATTCCTTTCGTGTAATAATAAAAAAAGTTCAAATATATTTTAATGAATACTTTTAAAGAGTACAATATAATGCTTGACATGAACAGATTTGACTCTGCGACAAAGTGTCCGTAACACCAACATATTATCTATTTCTCTCGGTTGTTTATCAAATTTATGTTGTGATTGTATATACATAATATTATAATATTATACATTTTGTAATGAATATACATGTTAGTGCCAGATAGGTTTTTGTATGAACGTTTATAGTAAGTGGTGAGGGGCGATCCGCCGGCCGCGTATCGGGAGCGACAAGAGATGCCTTGTACATAGTATATTGTAAGAAATGTGTAGTTTTCACTCTATATTTTAATTTATATTATGTAAACTATATTTATAGCTAAGCGGACAAGGAGAAATTAACATAATAATGTTTGTATAATGGTGCGTGATCGGATGTGCAAGTGAGGCCTGGCGTGAGTGCAAGTTCGAATCCCGTCGTGACACCATTTGTTATAGTAGAGCTTGCAGCGTTCAGTTGTAGTGATAGTTAGCGTTACGTCTACCGCTAGTTACCGCAGCCTCGCACCGGCCGCCGCGTTCTTCCCAACACGTTACAATACTGTCCTCATACGTCACGGTCAAATCTCTAGTTGAACACATCACACTATAGTGCCGGGAATTATTCCAATTAGATATAGTTGTAAATTAGTTCTAGCTAAATAGTTATGCGCTCTAGTTACGCGAGTGTAAGGACGTTCGCGTGACGGAGTGCTCGATATCAAGTATGCGTAAGTTAAGGTTTCGTCTGTTGAGGTGATGCAATCTGGATAGTAGTGTAACAGTAGGAACGCTCGCACAATGTGTATCTATTGTTTAACGTTGCGTTCATTTTGTTGGTCTTAATTCGATATATTCGCAGCAATTTGACATTATCTCGATAACCATCGGTACTTATCCGCACAAATGTTTTATTTTAAATTTTAGTTGATTATTTTATTTATTGTGGCATTGTATTACTTTTAATTTAGTTGCACACTAAGCGAAGTTTACTTAAATTGATTTGCGAGGCGTTTATCAAAGATCTGGCATTATCGAGTCTTGCAAACTATTGGCAGTCTACCATATGTGAACCGATTCACGATATTTTGTTTAATTTATTATTTTTACAAATGAAAAATCATAAACTGCATCTCGTTCGGAAACTCGCGTCTATGTACTTGGTTTTTGTTATCGTTGTAGTTCATAATGAGTTATAATACAATTATATATTATTATTTTTGTTTTGTTGCTTATTTTGTGATTAAGCTATTAGTTTGGCCTTATTATTATTTAATGTATCACAAAATTACCATTGACAAAATAACTGTGATCGAATAATTTACTTACGAATCCACAAATTTATTTATTAATGGTTATTCAATTATGGAATCATTGAATTACTTAATTTGACATTTCCAATGTATCATTGAATTTATCCAGTTTGTGAGTACTGCGGTGTGACGGTCCATGGCTGTCCATGCAGTGACTTCTATGAGATTGTTTGCACTTGTCTATGTAAACATGTCCCCTCTACCGTGTCAATGGATTACTTAAATACATTAGTTCTTCCCCCACACACGTGTATTTCTATATTTCTCACCATTTTGAGGTACAATCTAAATCTCAATTAAATGAGCCCTAAAATTGAAACCAAATTGACAATTATTATGGTAAGTTGAACAAGTGCGCGCTGGTAAGAAAGCATTAGACGATTGTTTTAGGAAATTGTAAAATACTGTTTTCTTTTTTTTAATAGCATCTTGTGTTGATAGCATGTATAATTTGTTTTTTTTTTTATTCGCGTTAAGAATTATGTATAAATTTGTTTTCCTCTAATTTTATTATTTGTGTAACTATACCTTATGTTATTGATAATAGAATACATTAATTTTTATGTATGGATTTATATTTGTTTCTTTATTTTACCTTTCCTTTTTGTTTGACGGAGGTGTGTGCTAGCAGACATAGACATAGTCAATTCGGATTCAATATACATTCTAGTGATAATGTTTGGAAGGGAGCTACTGTCGCAGTGAGGACCGCGTTTATTATGATACGGACGCTTTAATTAAGTGATAGTGTAATACAAATGCCTTTTGTCAATTTGCCACGAGACACGTGTCAGAGCTAGCTGTCGCCGCCATACTTGCCGTGCGGCATCACGCCTTATTGCAAGTGTCTTCTCAGCTGCCCATTTTAGAGTAATTTTGAAGCACTTTATACAGAACCCATACTGCGGATTCAGTACAACAGCTCGAGTGAGAGTCGATCTTTGTGAGACGGGATACGCTTCACCTTAGAATAGTCTTAGAATAGCTCTGTTCGACTGTACATAAGTAGGATACAATACTTTAATACGATGTACCTGCATTAAACACCAATCGACACAATACCTACTTATTGCAGAAATGATATGAAAATATCTCGATAGCCATATATTTATCTCAGCTTCCACAAAATATTTGAACACCACAAGCAGCCTTTGTTCGACGTTTATACAATAACTGAATATTATGCATTTATGAATAAGATTTAATACATAATATTGATGTTAGAATAGGTTAAATGATACAAAGTACAACGGTATGTAGTTACTGAAATAGTAAATGAAAGCAATAATAGTACTTTAGTCGCCTGGAAGCGGCAAGCACAGTCGGGTGCGGCTGCCATACCTCGAGATATCACGCGCAATCGCTTCCAGTACTACTAAGCAAGCGTCATGGAGTGGTACATAAAGTTGGGAGTTATAAAGGAATGCATATATGTTATGTTAAACTGCCTACGACCATCGCTGGTGTACTGAATCCGCGGTATAACAAACACCAGTTTGCAAAGAGATATCAATTATAAAGCTCGTATATTTGTATGTAGTCGTCTGTGTGGTTAGATCGTACCGGATCGCTGCAAGCTCGCGGCCGCCAGCGACGGCCTAACGATACGCGCTTTTGTATACGATAGATAAATAGTTTTGCGATAAATATGTTTACGCAGCGATCGATATATTTATGAATTAGATAATATTTATAGATATCATTCACTTGCACTTATATTTATAGTTGACGTTAATACATTTAGCATAGGATTATTCAGTGTGCTGCGTTTGTGTGAGTACACATATTGTTCAGCCCGCCGTGCGACTTTACGCGCCAGTCGTGTATCTCGCGTTCAGCCGCACACTTTGTCAATAGCCACGTGACTCGCGCAAGCGCAGCGCCTCAGCGTTACTAAGGCAGCATTCACACGTCGCAACTTTACATAACTTGGCAATCGGAAGACTGCTTGTGATGAGTAGGATAATGAAATATGTTAAAACAAATGAGTCGATAAAACTCCAGTTAACGTCGGTACCTACATATAAGAATGTAACTAGCACTTGATTCCATTTTGTTAAATGTTAGAGTCCTTATTGTTCGCTAGTGCTCATTTTACTTTACCTGACTTCCAACAAGAAGGCTATGTGTTCGTAGAGGGTTTCACGTAGAATGTTCTAGTTTCTCTGTCAACGATTCGATACCTAAGCTCAACTATAGATATAGGTTTAAGAAGACTTGCTGCTTCCGACCTTTAGTTAGCAGTTTGAATGTCAGACTTTATTTTGCAAATATATATTTTTGTATCGAAACACCCTCAGCCTAGAACACTAACGCCAAGTTTACATATTTATACTCATCTAGTGGTTCTGTAATATTCAAAGAACTCAACACAATCAGCTCATTTACTTAGTCAAATATTTAAAGTTATACCTGTTACACACATTATTATACTGTTATAACTTTGCTATACCTAATTAAATGTTTGTTGTCATCGTTTATTTGCCATACCAACGCAAAGATAAGATGTTAATTAAGGTAAAATAAAACTGCAACAAAAACCAACAATTTATGACACCAAGCAATTAAATATAAGTTACCATTAAGCGAAACCATTAAAACAATAACGTTGTATATTGTGAACTAGCCACGCAATGCTGAAGTGAGTGTCGTTCATACGAGTAGTAATGAATAAGCGTGCACGTTGAATATTTTTGCAGTGATTTTGATGCGCAGATCTGTCGAGACGTGGAGCCGCGCAGCCTCCACGTGAGAAGGGGAATTGAATTCGTTTATTTTAGAGTTAAATAAAGTTCAAATGGGAAATTTAAATTGTGCCTTAGTGACTAATCGTTTAGCTCCAATTTCGTTTGGAATCTCTCGATCTTGAGACGCGGTTAAGAGATGTGTAACGTTATTTTCATCGATGTCGATTTGAAGTATTAACTTCGCAGTATTTCTGGTATTCACTGCACTGTATAGTAATAGCACTAAATGTAAAGAGATTATACAGTGGTTCAACTGAGCAACCCTTCCGACTTATAGTTGAACTAAATTAATGCAATAATATTTAAACAATATTTTTGTTTTATTGGATGTTGTGATTGATTATATTTACAATAATACGTAGAGCGGTATGTATATGTCGTAGCAATAACTTTAAGTGTGGCAATAAGGTTTAGTGCATTTGCTTTTGTGTCTCTCGAGTAAATAACGATGTATATGTATAGAGTACCCAGTGGCAACTAGCTGACGCTGTACACTGCTTACATCATCATGTACGTACCTACAATAAGTTCAAATTCTTGACGTTTTAAAAGTATATTTATATTTTATAATATATTATCTCAAGTGAAAGTAATTAGTGACGTAGTGAATCAAATGTATCGAGTATCGTGTGTCTGGTCAATGTTCATGTCATGTCCTAGCGCTCACTCTGCTTGTCTGTCGCTTACACTCCCGCACATCTCCTGTGATCCTCCACTCGTCCGACACACAGTATTAGCGTAAGTCAAAGTGCCAAGAGTCGCGAATCCTTTCCTAAGTGCAATTCCTTCTCAATTACTCTGTACCTACCTACACCTACGTCTGACGTCGCACCGCACCGCGGCTGTCGCTGTGTCCTCTCGCTTAGCCAAACTTATCTACTACGGGATACTTTTAACCATAAACACCAATGTTATCATAAGACCATTCTAATTTAAGTGTCCTAGCTTTAACAAGATTGTGTGTACCTATCTACAAACTTGTTGCCTGTTATGTTTTTGTTTGTATTTGTTTCTCTTCCTTTCTCCCTTCTTTCATTTCCTCACATTTCGAAAGTGTCCCGCAAGTCAAAGTGAGAAAATAATAATAATAATGTATAAATTAACGAAATCCCATAACGTTTAACTTAACGATACTAGCAGCTAATGTTAATGATATTCTAAATTATGTTTTGTAGTGGATGTTTTTATTCTCGATATGATAGCATAAAGTACGAGGTGGTCTTCGTACGTTAACAAATGTTAGATCAAATGTAAGTGGCGGGACGACGACGTCGGGCCTTCGCTGTACCACACTGAGCGGCACGAGCCGATGTTACGTACCTTTGTAACGAGTAGAACGCGTGTATTAAAATAAGGGACAAACAAATTATAGTATAAAATTGTTTACCAGACGCCCCGTATCGGGCGTTAGACGAAAATATTATTTTTCTTAGATCACATTATATTGTAATAAAATGGTATAGAAGTATGCGTGCGGCGATGCGACCGGGGAGGGGATGCGCGCGCACGGTCGGATTAAAAAATGATATTTTTTTACGAGCGCGGCAACCTCCGCCCCATCCGCACTGCACGCACTCATATTTGTTATGTTTAAGAGGAAATATCTATTGTCTATTCCAAGGGTTGAATAACTACCAACACTTTTTTATATTACAATAATTATAGAAATTATTATTGAACCTGTCGTTTTCTTAGCTATTTTTATACCTTCTAGCTACAAAATCCGTTAAAAAAAAGCTGTTCTGGAGAAAGATAAGCTGTCTACACTTGCAGAAGACACACAGTGACATCATATGGAAACGGTAAGGAATAATCAGAATCTAGCAAGTCAGGACGTATAGGCTTTCGATGAAAAAAATACACATGTATTTGTTGATTCCCACATTTATTGTAAGTAGTACCTAATTTAATACATATAACAGATCTTGAATAGATGACTGATCTTTGAAAAGAATAACATTCAAACGTTACACATTAGCGTCGTATTGTGAATAGGACAAAAGCTTTTCATCAGGTTGAACAATCTGTTCATTGTTCATATAACACATATTTGACAGCCTTAATGCTTCCTGCATGGGAAGGTAATTCTAAACATCTCTTATATAACACTTTAATCACCGAAAACTACATAATATATCTCAAAAAATGTATTTCATGCAGACTCGTACTTGGCGTGCCACAAGGCACTATTTTATGCCCGAAACTACTTTTTTTATCTCTTACTTTAGGGGTAGTTCTTGGAACATGCCAGCCCCGTTGATCATACATGAGTAAACCTTACAACTACACAATATTTATATCCTAGAACATAAGTAACAGGATGTCACTGACGCGTGAACATCTTACCTAAATAAGTTTATAGCGACAGATGAAGTGGGATTTGCTAATAAGATTCAAATAGACCCAACATCCATCCAGCAACCATATTAATTTTATATGACTGTAACCAAAAAAGTTGTGCATTCGCAACGTTTTTCTTTTTATAATCTTTTTGCGAATAATAAATCTCAAAGCACACAAATCCTTCGTATCGCTCTAAAAATCTTGACACCTTAAAGACTACATCACAAACTTATGTATTTATAATTAAAAGTAAAATCACATTATAGCTTTTATATTCTCATTGGTTTAACTACAAGAAGCATCAGGAGAAGGAGCGAGTCTTAAGTCTTAACTTTGAGACAGCTGTGTTGCTATTGTGATTTGACTAGTGAGTGTTTTATTTCTTTGGGATCATTTGTTTTTGTTGGTGTTGTAACCGAGTAACTGTTTTAAGATCGTGTTTTTGAGAAATGGATTATATGGTCGAAGTACAATTGGGAGAGGATGCAACGGTATGCTTAGGGCTTCAACTGGATTTGGTACAGCCGATGGTAGTGAGGATGGTGCTTGGGCTGAAGCTGAATTTAAAGACGCGTCTGGGGCTGCACCTGGCTCCTGCTGGGCTGGTACTTGCGCTGGATTTATTTTCTGGCTTTTTGGCTTCTTCCGGTTCTTTGCTTTCATCCCTTGCGGGCGAATCTTACGATTTTCCTGTAAATAGAGAATTCATATTTAGAAGGCTGATCTACTTAGCAACAGTTGGATTATTGCAATGAGAAGTAAATAAAAATAGAATGTATTTACTAACATCTTGTTCAAACTAGGGATTGCAATCTCGATATCTTAGCTTTTTTATGGCGTGATTGATCTCGGACGAAAAAAGGACAGTTGGTTGCGAGTATTAAGTATTAAGTTTTTTTTTTAAAATAAATATTTGACGGCGCTCCCGTGGTTCTAATCACGATTAGAATCATGCGTACAATAACTGTCACTAATTATTACCAGTCACCCTACATGTAACTAGCTAGCTGTTTCACTGCAGCTTCACCCGGGTCCCGGTGGAACTTCTTCCTGTACCTACCTGGACAAAGTATCTCAGAATATACTCGGGGAGTATAGAACTTGTTTTTCATTTATATCAGTGACATAATTTTTCAAATTGGTTCAGTACTTTTTGAGCCATTACACAAACAAAAAAGAATGGTTCCTCTTTATTAGCTATATATTAGAATAGATGTCTATATATGTGTATGTATCTGTCTGTCTGTGTCTATAGTGTGTATGTTCTTATCAGAATCAGCCTCACATTATGTGCTGATATTATTTTTTTAATAATATTAATTACAAAATTGTAGCAACGCATTATGGCAGAGCTCACAATTGACCTAGTAAAATTAAAACAGAATTTTGTACACACCTGTATACGGTTTAGTGACTTCTGTTCCTTTTTAGCTCTGTTATCTGCAGCCTGGCCAATTCTTGTAGATCGCCGCCTTTGAGTCAATTGCAGTGGAGTTTTGCAATTACTGCTTCCAGCAAAACGCATCTTGCATACTTTCCCCTGACGTTGGTTTTTACTAGCTTGTTTCTTTGGCTTTTGTTTAGATTTTTCAGCGGCACTGATCTGCTGACTTATTGTTTGTAATGTGACACTCACACTGGCAGAAGCCTCCTCACCTATAGTGCCCTCTGCTGGTTCAGTAATCTGTTCACCTGCTTCTAAAGCACTCGCTAGCTCAATAGTTTTTTTATAGTCTAAGTTCCCGGCCTTGAACAGCTTCAGACGGATTCCATCACTGCGCAGACCAAAAACAATTTGATCCCTTAAATTTTCCTCCAGATGCGCCTCAAAATCGCAGTTTTTACTTAATTTCATCAACTCTGCTGCGTACTCTGCTACACTTTCACCAGGTAATTGGCTTCTCTTTCGGAATTTGAATCTCTCTGATAAAACACATGGCTTCTGCCGAAAGTGCGTGTCTAACAATTCAACCGCTTCCGAATAGCTGATGGTGGATGGTTTTTTTGGACTAGCTAATGTAAGCAATAACTCGTAAGCCTCCTCACCCATCAATGCAATGAGTGTCGGCAATTTTAAATGATGTTGAATTTTATTGGCGATGAAATACATTTGTAAACGATCAACATAGGCTGACCAATTCCCATTTTTAACGTCAAATTCTCGCATTATGCCTGCAGAAATCCTTATTTTACTTCAAAACAAGTATTTATTTAGTCATTTAAACTATAAACTTTGAATCGTGAATTTATATGGATTAAAATATCTTCAAAGTATGCAAATTGTGATGCAAATATCACGAACCTTAAATACCCGCACAGACTGGTAGTACTAAGAGCAAAGACAATACAGTGAGAGTGAATATCTGAATACCCGCAAATATAGGAAATGTTTTGATTGCTGTTGACGTTTCTATGACTAAGCCGCTGAGCACACGACAGAAGAAAAAGAAATACAGTCGGATTCATTCTCAAACGATCGAGGTTGAAAAATTATATTCTATTTCGTAAAAAAATAGAAAATATTTATATGAATTATGGAATTTAAATTCCGTGAACTTTATTTCGGCGTAAAAAAAACAAGTATTAAAGCTTAGAGTAATCATTTGCAAGCTAAAGCTTCCTCTCTCCTAACCCACTTATTTTGCTGTGTCCGACAGGGTCCTGTGAACTATTTATAAGTACTACCACCTAAGAATACATGTGAAAAGCAATAAAAGTATTTAGCTAAAACTTTGCACTACGGAAATTGGATGTGTATTGTGGTTCCGGCCTCATTATTTTATAGGTACTTTCCATATGGACTTATATCAATCTAGCTGATCCCGCGAACTTCGTTATTGTTTAAACCTTCCCTGGCCCTCTACGAACATTTTAAAACCAAAATGAGCCAAATCGGTTCAGCCATTCTCGAGTTTTTGTGAGACTAACGAACAACAATTCATTTTTATATCGGGTGTGTCGTTCAAAATCACATTAAATGAAATGCGTTAATATACTGGTTAATATATGTCCATTAACACAAAGAAAAAAGAAAAATACGTAAAAAAAAAAAAAATTTCAAACAAAGTAAATAGAATAAAAATGTGAGAAAATTAGAACACCATATAAAAGTCAGTCATTACAAACCACTTTAATTCTCCCTTGAAAACTGACAGCTGTCAACTGATCAAAACATTCGATACTCCTAACTTTATCTCTGCTTTACACATGATGTTGTAAATTATAAAAACGAAAAATGACTCCTGTGGCTTAACCACTGAATGGATTAGGTTATTTTTTTTACAATTCGCCATAGAATATCATAAAGTATATGTGATAGAATTTAATGTGATTGTGAACGACACACCCGATATATAAGAAGATTGACGATATAGTTTCGCCCTTGACGGCGGCGAGTACAAGTACGCATATATAACCTATATCCCTTTTTATACTGATACTAGCTTCTACCCGCGGTTTCACCCGCGATCCAAGGTAACTGCTTCACGTAGCCGGAATGACAGAAAGTAACTGTCCAATGTCCATCTCCCGGGTCTAAGCTACCTTCCTCTAAGTTTTAGAATTTTTGGAGCCAGCGGGAACATTACGCCACGCGTGTTTTAGGGTTCAGAATTGAAAATAAAACACGATATAAAAGTAAACAATGTTTTTATTCTTGGTTCCGTACATGCTTCTTTTTCTTTTTCTTCTTCTGCGAGTGTGCTTCTATCAGGTCATCAATTTCCTTGCTGTCGTCGCCTAAGCGTTTCTCGCCACTGAAAAATTATAGAATTTTATAATGCGACGGATTTTTATAACGAATCCATCCGTTGTTTTGCATAATTTGAAATAATGGATACAGTGATTAGACTAACTTAATTTATAAAATTAGGTTCCATAAGACATCTGTCAAAGATAGTCTTGATCGATTGATGATTTTGTTTTAAATAAATGTGCCAGTTTCAAAACAGGCGTATGAGAGCGGAGCTAAAGTCCATTTCACGAAAGAAATCCCGCAGGCGCAGCGCTAGTGTCTATGCAATAGCTCAGTACATACGTACAAAAATATGTAGGTACTTCTTCTTCTTCTTCTTCTTTCGTGTCGATGACATGTCTTATAGTGAGACTACACTTTGTCAGCCCAATATACCGATGACAAGTCAGAGAATATATACTTAGTTCCACAATTTTCCGCGGGACTTCTTTCGTGAAATGGACTTTAGTAACGTTCCTCACACAACAAAATTTCGCGCTACTTTCTTAGGAGATTTTGCGTATCTCTAGTGGTCATTTTGTTCTCCATGCTTCTTATAGACAAAAGGATTTAATTAGTACATACCTCTTAACAGAGACTAGTTGTTTCTGCTTAGTGCCAGCAAGCGCCTGTCCCCAGTCGAGGTCACTGCCCTTGATGCGGTACTGCGCGAGGTCTTCGCCCATCAGACGAGATAATTCCTTGCGCTGTTTGCGCTCCAAGTCCTGAATGTCACACAATTTTGGTTCTTATTCAGTTGAATTTTAAGTCTACAATTAGTTGACAAGTTTGGTATCTAAATTGGATTTTGATGAATGATGCAAGTGTTCAATTCGGAAGTTGACGGTTTTGATATGAATTTTGATTTACAAACATGTTTTTTTTCTTGTGTTATATTGTCTAAAGATTTAACTAAAAATCTAATTTAATTTTAAAGACTATAATAATGGGCTGTTGAGGTTTTTTTAACACGCTTATATTAGCTTCACTTGTAACTATGTATGTAAAAAAATCTTGGAATATTAATTTGACCCACTCCCCGGTCTTCGATGCGGATGAAATTTTGAACACGCTCTGAGTTTTGATGACAATACACGACTAGCTAAGAAACGTCTTTACAAATCCAATTAATCAAAAAATTTCAGTGCGTTCTAAAAGCGTGCTTTTTAGTTTTTTAAACTATCAATTTTATAAATGAAATAAAACAAACAATAACGACTAAATACTGGCAACTGTTTATTTCTGAAGCACAAAACTACAGTTGCCACTAATACACCAAAAACTATTACCTTTGCTGCCTTCGACAATTCTTCTTGTAAGCTCTGTTTGACAGGTCCCATAGACACGTCATCTGTATTTTTATCATCAATACCGATCTCCTTGGCAACGGAATCTTCTAGAACAGCGTTTAACGAAGCGTTTATTTTCTTGCAAGCTTCAAAAAACTTCGCCAGGATCTGAGAGCCTGGTAACCCAAGTTCGGATGCTATGTCATCCACATCTTTCATTTGGAAACCCATTGCTATGAATAGAACCTGGAACGAGATATCAATGTTTTAGGGCTTTTTAAATATTAATAGGTAGAAAAAGAGCTTTTTAGATTATTGACATTATAATTGGAAATGATGCTGTCAACGCATTTACTTGAACGCTTGTGAATTGTATGAAAGTGAATTCATTGTTACTACACAAAAATGATCTCTAAAATTGAAGACAAAGAGTCTAATATTTTACTACTATACCGCTTAAATATTTCACTATTGTAAAACTACGTTTAAAATTATTTATTAATGAATACAAAAGTGATCCTAAGGCTAAAGACATATTATACATAGACATATATACATATTATACAAAGACATATTACATATATAGTCTAAAATACTTCATTACTTACTTGTTGAATAGCATCTAGTTTAGCCGTGGTCTTCGCAAGGAACACGAGGTTTGCAAGTGAAGCCAGTAAGTCTGTTATGAGTCTGTAGTCAGCCTGTTGTCGCGTGTAAGCCTCGAGACGTGCCAAGTCGTGGCCTGATAGGTGCTGGCCTATTAGTTCCTTTGTTAACGCTGGAAGGTAGAATTACGTTTATATTTTCTTGAATTTACAAGAAATATTATGATTTTTATAAATGATAGTAAATTATAGATAATTTAGTTAGAAGGAAAGCTTGATATTTGAAATACATAAACAGTTTTTGAACATTGGTTTTCATATTTTGCCAAGTCAAAGTAACAGAAAATTGCCTATTGGACTTTAAAGCGAGAGAGATACCTATACAATTTTTGAACTCTGATATGAGATTTATCTGCTTAGTCTTTTTCCATTTATGTTCGGGTTGCCTACCAGTCTTAAAGGGGTATCAAGTCGTCCTTATAATTGGTTTGTAAGTCAGAGAGGAAATCGCACCCGGCCAAATGTAGCCTGTGTTACCCAGTTATAATGTAGCTATCCAGTATTTTCAGTACTTTTGGAGCAAAAAAAACATATGTACTACTTTAAATATACTCACCAGGTTTATCCACCTTAACATTGTCGTTAACTAGCGTGGTCAGAGCTAGCGAGGCGGGCAGCTTCCTCAAAGCCCGAGGCAGAAGTCGGGCGAGGCGGCGTCGGAAGTCGGCACTGTAAGCCGACAGCCAACTCGCCTCGCCGAGTGCTCGGAGCATAATGCACGAGTGTTCGCCTGTCAACTCGTTGGCTTTTTGACTGTTGAAGAATTTTGGTTTGTGTGTGTTATTTATTAAGTTGTAAGTATTGGGACGATTTTGAGGTTTTTTTTTGTTTTTATATTATGATCTTTGTTATTGTGATGGATGCCTCATAAATAAAATAAAAAAAACATAATTTTGAGCGGTTTCGAGAAAAAAACATAAGTCAATATTTCACATTCAAAATGCAACTTAATTTATAAACTAAACCTTCATCTTTACACCACTTAACGATAATCAAACCTGAACCAGCTGTCAAGTCGTGAGTTTGCCGAATGGGAGGCAATTTCGTTATATGTTTAAGTGGTGTAACCCACTCTAATGAAAAAAGCTTACCTGAGATATACAGGCACGTATTTCTGCGACTTCCAGAACTTGAGCAATTCTTCAGTAAGACCAAAACTTGTGCCGAGGTAGTCTAAGTGTTCCGCGCGAACTTCTGTTAAACGTTTCAGCAAAGTTGGCGGTTTACTCCTGAAAATAAAATATGATTATAATTAGCCTGGATAAAACTTTCCTTTATGGACAAATGATTTGAAAACTCATATTTTTATTGAAGATAGTCCTAGACAAACAGGTTTTTACAAAGTTTGAATTCTAAGAAAGTCACAGTTTATTATATCGGGTGTGTCGTTCACAATCACATTAAATGAAATGCGTTACTATACTGGTTAATATATGTCGATTAATACAAATAAAAAAGAAAAATACATAAAAATAAAAAATAAAATTTTTCAAACAAAGTAAATAGGATAAAAATGTGCGAAAATTAGAACACCATATAAAACTCAGTCATTACAAACCAACTGAAATTCTCCCTTGAAAACTGACTGCTGTCAACTGATCAAAACATTGGATACTCCTAACTTTATCTCTGCTTTACACATGATGTTGTAAATTATAAAAACGAAAAATGACTCCCGTGGTTAAACCACTGAATGGATTAGGTTATTTTTTTTACAATTCGCCATAGAATATCATAAGGTATATGTGATAGGATTTAATGTGATTGTGAACGACACACTCGTTATATTTCTTCTTCCAGCGTTTGTCTCATTTAAATAGACAGGATTTTTTTTGCTGGGTTTTTGACCAAAATGGCTATGCCAACCCCCAACATTCCTTATAACATAATTTTACATAGAATGAAGTGGTTTTAAATTGACAGGTTGAAAACGTATTTTTTAAAGTTATTTCATAAGGCAGTCCTCACCTAGGCACGATATTCTCAGTGTGCAGCGTATTAGTGTTGCCATTGGCGTTAACATCATCGTCGTCAGAGTGTTCCTCGTCTAGGCAAGGCACGTCGCCCGAGTAGTATGCTGATAGTTGCTGTAGAGCCCGCTTGCCGTAACCCATCTGTATAAAAGGTAAAATAAAATATGTAATACATTAAATTTTTATCACCTTAAAAGCCAAGAACGGTGAACCAATATGCAATTCTTTATTAGCATTCATGGTGGTAAATTTTACAGTCTAGAATAAATATGGACCCCATTGCACATGTGGCCGTGATAGAAAAATAATTTGGGCATGCCAATATTCTGCATCGAAATTTTCTTTTCACACAGACCGGAATCGGCTCCGATCGGTTGCGTGAGATGCAATCGGAGCCAAACGTCTGCAAGACCAAGAAAAACTACGCGATCGGAGCCGGTCGGCTCCTCTTATTATTTCACACCAAGCGCCTTCGAGCTTTCTTAATAACAAAAACAGAGCACATTTTCAACGTGTTAAGAATTTGCTCTCCTCTCCGAGCCGGTCTGTCTGAACGACCTTCTTGTTTCTTGCGGCTTGAATCTTTGCTCGATGGCAAGACACTGTGTCATTGTATTTTTTTTAATTTGTTACTTATTTTAGGAATTTAGCACCTATGTTAAGTTAATAATGGTTCGCCATCTTCGTTATAAGCTGCAGCCAAGTTTCTCCAAAATCCATCCAGTAGGGAAACAAATATTCACACATACAAAATTTATGTTTGAATGTATGTAAGCAGAAGCATATAGTTAACTCACCCTCTGATAAGAAGGATGTGTAGCAATCCTCACTATCCTGGCTCCAGACAGTTTGGGAAAGTCTTTATCTCCAAATTGTTCACAAATGTTCCACGGGATGAGGTCGCCGGCGGCTTTGCGACCGCGGCCTAGACTGTCTCGGACTGACCTAGAATGGGGAAGAACTTTCTAGAAGACGTACAGTTTTTGGACAATAACTTTGCTTTTTCGAAGGTAGTCTTTGAAGTCTCAATTTGCGCAACAATTTTCACTATACATACATATACATAGTAGGCAACTTTTGACAAGCTTATCTCACAGAGAAGGAATACACGTAAATCACCATTTAAAAGGCAGATTGGTAATTTCAGATTTTTAATACCAGGTTTCCTCAACGATGTTTTCCTCCGCTGTTAATCATTGGTGTGCAAGACAGGTATAATAAACTAGCTGTTTCCCGCGGTTCCATCCACGTCCCAAGTGGATTAAAAGTAGCCTACGTCCTTTCTAAAGCTATAGATTCGACTATCTGTGTACAAAATTTCATTGAAATTGATTCACTACTTTTTATTATGTTAGTAGTGTGTAACCTGGTCAGTCAGACAGTATTACTTCCGTATTTCTAGGTATTATCAATATAAAGATAAAAAAATCTTGTAAATGGTCACTTACTTGTCAGAAATATTGCCTTCTAGACACATCTGTATGACACAGAGTATCTCCGGCATGCTGGTGCTACTGGGCGGCGTCGGCGCGAGCAACACGAACAGGCAATGCGCCGGCGCGTCCGCCAGCAGTTGTATGTCGTTCGGACTGTTCTGTACGGGGAATTGGACTTTATTGTCTTGGGTGTAGAGTTGGAAATTGTGTGATTTATGTAATTCTGTGTTATTGTTTTCTTAAAAAATCCAGACAGAAAGAAAAGGAGTGCCCTTCAAAATCAAAAAGGGAGTACGCCAAGGTTCACCAAAATTATTCTCGGCTGTGATAGAACATATATTTAGAAAACTCAATTGGGATGCTTTTGGGATAAATATAAATGGCGAAAAGCTAAATCACCTTAGATTTGCAGATGACCTGATTTTGCTTAACGAAAACCAGCAAGGCTTGGAAATAATGCTAACGCAATTGAATACAGAAAGCAATATTGTAGGTTTGTCCATGAATCCAGACAAAACCAAAGTAACCAGATAGTAGACACTAACCAGATAGAATATGTTGATGAATATGTATATCTGGGGCAAATTATTGTACCGGAAGAACAGACGCAGAAAGAAATTAACATAAGAATAAGTAAAGCTTGGAAAAAGTTCTGGTCCCTGAAGGAAGTAATGAAGAACCCACACATATCCTTGAAAGATAAGACTACTGTGTTTAACTCATGCATATTACCATGTTTAACGTATGGAGCACAGACCTGGGATCTTACTGGCAAACAGAGTGGAGCACTCAGAGTATGTCAGAACAAAATGGAAAGGAGCATTCTTAACCTGAAGTTAAGAGACAAAATTAAACTTAAAAGTATCAGGAGAAAGATAAAAATCATAGATGTCACTTACACAATGAAAAATCTTAAATGGAACTGGGTAGGCCATTTGATGAGAAACAAAAATGACAAATGGACTAAAAAGGTAACTGAATGGTACCCACGAGATGGGAAAAGAAAGAAAGGGCGTCCAAAAATGAGATGGGAGGACGATATCAGAAAGATAGCTGGGACTACATGGCAAAGAAAAGCCGCAAACAGGGATACATGGAAAAGCCTAGGGGAGGCCTATGCCAAACGGCAAACTGATAATACCGAGACCGATACCGATGTCGAAGAGTAAAAGAAGTAACGAACCATTAACTAATTTAATTCCTAAGAATATGCATGATTAAAATTTAAATGTAATAATATAAATCAATTAATTGTACTATAAGAAAAAAGGTTATAATGTAAGTTATAATAAATAATATAATTAGATTTGGAAATTATGTAGAAATTGAATGTATTTAATATTTATGTAATAATTTCATTATCAGTAATAAAGGCTATTTGTATTTGTATTTGTACTGTATTTGTGTTATTGTTTTCTTGATAATTCAAATCACATAAATGTGGTACTTATTAGATGCTGAATATATTTTATTTTTGATCTTGTTATATTTTTTGAGCAGATCCGCATTTTTTTTTTTTAATACACGCAAGGATGATTTTGTTTATATTATTTTATAAACTAGATTAGGATTACAGTACATACTTTTGTTTTTTATTGTTTTATTTTATTGTATATTTTTTTTTTTTAATATATTTTGTGTAAATATCTTGTGTTTTTAACTACTCGAATGCCAAAAAGGGTTATGTTTTTATTTTATTTTTGTAAGTTAAATAAGTGCCGCATTAGATTGCACCTATCTGTAATGTTAGTGATAAGGTTGAGAAATAAATAAATCTATACATATAATAAAATGATAGGAAAGTCAAAACTGTACATTGAATATTTTTTTTAAAGAATACTTGGGGGGTGATCCATAATCGATTCTGAATCCAAATATGTAGTTTTTAGAATTTTTGTCTGTATGTCTGTTTATCTGTTTGTCTGTATGTTTGTCCCGGATAAACTCAAAAAGTACTCATCATCCTCCGAGCCTTTTTTCCCAATCATGTTGGGGTCGGCTTCCAGTCTAACCGGATTCAGCTGAGTACCAGTGCTTTACAAGAAGCGACTGCCTATCTGACCTCCTCAACCCAATTACCCGGGCAACCCGATACCCCTGGTTTGACTGGTGTCAGACTTACTGGCTTCTGACTACCCGTAACGACTGCCAAGGATGTTCAATGACAGCCGGGACCTACAGTTTAACGTGCCATCCGAAACACAGCCAATGATGTCTAAGATATACTTAGAAAGTACATACAAACTTAGAAAAGTTGCATTAGTACTTGCCTGACCTGGGATCGAACCTGCGCCCTCATACTTGAGAGGTTGGTCCTTTACCCACTAGGCCACCACGACTCAAAAAGTACTGCATGGATTTAAATCAAATTTTGCATGACTATTACCTGGGGGCCGGTTCAACACATAGGCTATATATTATCTCGCTATCGCCTACGGGGGATGAGCAATGAACGATTAAATGCACGAGAACGCAGACGAAGTCGCGGGCAACAGCTAGTAATAAATAAATATAAATACAAAGGTGTAGATAAAAAATATGGCGGATTGTACCAATTATGTGTCAAAAATGTGGTAATTTTTAAGGAGATTTTTTCAGTTATCCAAAGAAGAGAATCCTTACCTTATAATGACTAGCCACGTAAATAGCGACCATTCTATGCAGAAAGGCTTCAGCAGCTTTATGGTAACAGAACAAGGCGTCTCTATTAACGCGGTAAAGTTCACAGGCGGCGGGGGGCGGGGCGCCCGCCCCTACGGACGGGGGCGGGGCTTCCAGGCACAGGAGGGAGTTAAGCCACGCCTCTACAGCGTCGCCGGAACGGTAACGTATTGGTTCTTCTAGTTTTATCTAAAATGTTAAAAAAATAAAGTAAATAGAAAGTTTATAAGTTAAAGTAGATAAAAAATCAAGTTTTGATAGTCAATTTTAGATGAGAGCCCCAAATAAACGCCCGATTGCTCACTCAGATACAGTGAGCAATCAAATGAATGTCATTATTTAGTCATTGTCATTGTTGTAGTATGTCATTGTTCACGAATTTAGAATAAAACACTTTTTTTTTGTAACATTTTCATATCTTTTGAATCGGACAAGTACCCGACACCGTGGACGACAGTAGCGCCAGTGGCGCACGCGTGGCTGCGGCCGACACGTGGCGCAGGGGGATGATACTCTGTCAGCACTAATACACTCACCGGTGGCGGAGCATTATGCTGCGTCTGCAACTTGGCGAACAGTTTCAATGACAGCGCTCTCCCCGTGCCCTCGTAGCCCGACACCGTGGACGACAGCAGCGCCAGTGGCGCACGCGTGGCTGCGGCCGACACGTGGCTGAGGGGAATGGCGGCGGCCTCGTCTACTAGGACCAAGTCAGCTGCCGACATGAGTGTGTGCTCGTCCGGGGTTATGTACTGGGGACAAGATGTATTTATTTACACATAATATTATCATCTGCATTGCCTTTTCGCAACTTTGTTGAGTTCGGCTTCAAGTTTGACTGGATGTAGTTCAGTACCAGTGCTCAATCCTGTGAATTATCGGAGTAAACTGGTATCCCTTGGCAAGACTGGTTGTCAGACTTTCTGATTTCTAATCCGTAACGACTGTCACAGATGTTCAAATGATAGCCAGCCCACCAATTGATTGTGTCTTCCGAAACATGAAGGAACTCGTCGTGACAAGATGGGCACCCCTCCACCACACGACACCCATACATCAGAAAGCGCCAAGCGTTCTTTAACCTTAGGATCGATGGATCCGCGCGGCTGTTACTTATCCACGAGCTCCTCCTCGCTTATAAATTCCACAAATACATAACGACTGCAAGCAAGCAATACCTCCTATCTGACATTTTTGTTTCAAAAAACCAAAAAACTTGTATCTACCATAAACTACCTTTAGATTCAAAATAAAAACAAAAAACTTTATTAATCAATACTATGCTTAGAAAAAGAAAACTTGGATTTTCAGTATCTCATTATACCTTCCTCGGAATAAGGATTTTATTAAGTTTTATTTTTCCCCTTTAAAATCCACCCGGAGTCAGATAGGAGGTATTGCTTGCTTGCAGTCGATAAGCAATTACTAATTTTGAGGAATATTTTATTAATGTAGTTACCAATTTTATCTAGAAATATAAAAAGTATTACTATTCAAACTCACCTGCACAGTTTGCCTCGAATTCCTGGCAATATTGACTCTTATAATCGCCTTCTTAAAATCCGGGTTCGTCGACCTTACAATATTGTAATCGATATGTTCTTGATAAAGGCACGCATCGAGTCCTTTTAGTAAGAACTCGAATAACGTGATTAAGTTTTCTGGATGCGGGGAAGTGACGTAGATGTTGACGTAGCCGAGAGCAACGGCTGCGGCGATCGAGAGGCCGAGGCAGGCGGACTTACCTCGGCCTCGGGCAGCTGTGAGGCAGTGAGGCGGTCTGGGGAAAGAATAATGGGTAAATGAGGGTTTTCTCGGTATTTTTACAATAGGTGCGCTTCTTTTGTTCGAAAGGTTTATTTAACTCTGAAAGTTCTTACAATTTAAATGTAACCCTATTAGCTTTTTCGAAAAACTTTTTTTTTTATAAAAATAATTTCGGATTACGATAATCGGATAATTGTAAGAAGTTTGCGAGTTAAACTAAGACATTAAAAATTACTTTGAGGTATATTACACATGCAAAAGACCACAGCTTACATCAAATTTTAACTTAGGTAAAATATAAAAAATATTTATTTTTTAATTTAAGCAACCAGCTGACATTGTTAAATAAACAACCTTAAAACATAATCTAGTTTTCCTTTTAAGAATCTGTTAGGATCAAATATTTATTGAACTTACCTGGTCTGTTTATCAGCGAGTGTGTTAATAAGTGCGACTAGCGCGGTCGCCTGGTCGTAAGTGCGACACAACGCGACAAGCGGCCCGGCCGGCGGCGAGTCCGATAGCGACGATATTAGTTCAGTCAGTTTTGGGTTCACACGCTGAAAATATGAAATTAAGGCTTTATTTTATTCTTGTAAAAAAGATTGTAAAGTAAAAATAATATTAGTGAGTCAAAATTATTAGTGGAATATCTGCAACACTATAAATATTTTCAATAAAACGCAAACTATCCTAAAACAGCATAAAGTAAAAACTAATAAGGGATGGTGCAATTGCTGTATAAGATAATAAAGTCATTTATAATAGTGAAATCTTGACGTTGTAGTGTTAATGGAAGGAAATCAAATCTCCGATTTTTTTACTCCCTAATGAAAAAATACAATGGTGGATTTCGTGTGTCTGGTCCCCTGATAAAAAAGCCTTTGCAACCTAAGCCTATGCTAAATTTCAATTCAATTAATTCAGCTGTTTCAACATTAAAGCATTACAAACAAATGAGTTCATTTGCATTTATAATATCAGTAATAGATATTTTCAACGAAAGCCAGTTAATCACTCAATATAAACTTCTTACTCACCTCAGGAGTAACATCAACAGGCTCCACTTGAGCAGTCTTCGAGGATATAGGCAGAACTGTGAGAGAGTCATCCAGTACTAAGCACCGAGGGTGATCAGCTAGAGATAGGAGGAATCTCTCGTTAAAGCGGTTCACTACTGTGTCGTGCGCTTCAGTTTTGAATCTGAAAATGGAACAATGCTAGTGAATTATTTTTTAAGAATGAGAAGAAAAAAATATCAGACAAAAAAGTTTTAATAACACGTCTTTGTATGAACAATGTGCTGTATTTACTGGATCCTGAGGTTGTATATTTTTAGTTTATAATATTTTGTTAAAATGCAGAATTTTTTTTATAATAATATAGTCATAAGAACATATACCTTTACTGAGTTCAATAAGTCAGAGTTAAATTATTTACTTAATTTAGGACACCACTAGCATTTATATGAACGTAAAGTAGTTTCCTATGGAAACATTCCCAAGCAATATGATATTTACCTGGAGTGAACATCCATGGTAATAGAATGCAACTGTCTCAAGGAGTCCATGGATTTGAGCAGGAATACAATCAAACCTCCTCCTTCTACAGTCTCCACTGTACGCGCCATCAAGTTGGGAGTGAGGGCTTCAAAATCCTGTAAAATAATATTTTATCATTATATGGCATTTTTTGTTGCCAGCTAGTAGAAAATCAGGGTATTTAATGCAATACAAAAATTAAATTATAATGTGTAGTATATAGTATGTTTTTATTTTTCATTAAAATATCATTTCAGAACCAGATCAGCCGATTAGGATTATATATGTTAATTAACCCTTACACTGAATGAATTAATGTAATAGAAGCGAGATGGAGTGCAAATTTTATATTCATAAAATCATTAAGTATAATTGTGGTAATATCTTGGTAATTGTTTAAAATTTCCACAAAAAGTTGCTGTTACAAAATGCATATTACCTGTAACACACACATGCCATATGTCTGACCGAGCATGGTGTGACTCTCAGAGTAATACCGTCCATGTATAGTGGTAGCCACTCTGAACGCATCAAACAGAGATTCTTCCGACACCTCCAGCTTGCCTGCAGCTATTTTCTTTGCTCTTTTACGTCCATGACTAGAAGTAAAGGATATTTTTTATCATGCTATGCATATAATCAAGTTAAGTACAACTTGTACTTTTTTCACAATAAGATGATTTCCCTGATGAGTCAAATTTTTCCCTGTCGCACATACTTACTTGTTTTGTAAATAGTTTTATTACAAAAAAATGTATATATTGAGTTCAGTAATCAGTACTAATCAGTAGTTAGTTGGTTGATTTAGAAAATTAAATCATCCTCCGAGCCTTTTTCCCAAACTATGTTGGGGTCGGCTTCCAGTCTAACCGGATTCAGCTGAGTACCAGTGCTTTACAAGAAGCGACTGCCTATCTGACCTCCTCAACCCAGTTACCCGGGCAACCCGATACCCCTTGGTTAGACTGGTGTCAGACTTACTGGCTTCTGACTACCCGTAACGACTGCCAACGATGTTCAATGACAGCCGGGACCTACAGTTTAACGTGCCATCCGAAACACAGTTAGAAAATTAAATATTAAATTTTATTTGAAACTTACTTGCTAATAGCTTCATCCTTATTCTTATAGCACCAAAGAACTGTAGGCCTAGCCTTGACGGTAGACTTTACAAGCATATCATACAAAATTGGAACCTGAAAGAAAACAAACTCTCTCTGTACAAGATTGTTTTAAGTTATTTAGACCCAAGTTAAAATAATATCAGGCCGATATATATAATATATATAATATAATAATAAATCTTTATTTCAGACCAAGTTCGTCCATAGAATTCTTTACATAACACAAACACAATTACAAATCACAAATCATGTTAGTAAAACCAGTAGACATCGGTTTATGTATATAGACATCAGTTTTCTTAAAATAACTGTTTATTATGAGTATAATCATCCTCCTGCCCCTATCCCAGGAGGAAGATTACTATATTTTTGTGCATATAAAACTTTCTGTGAACTTAGGTCTAGAGATGGGTAACTCAGGAGTGATAGATAAAAAAGATATGTATCTTTCCGTTCTTATCACTCACTCTTTGTATCAGTTCAAATCCGAATGTATCAGTGTATCTTTAACAACTCATTCAATCCGTCGTCCGTTTGTATCTGTGTTTCACTCGCACACACAGCGTTGAGCGGCTGGCGTCACGGTTTCTCATCGGAAAGCCCAGACATCTCTTTCGCACTTCCCTACTTAGAATATTCTGTCACACTTTCTCGATACCGAGAATAAGTGTTTGACCATTATTTTTATTTATTTCTTCGATTTACACGGCTTTAACAGCCAATTATATAAATCGTAAACTTAAATTCAAAATGAAAAATAGAAAT
Organism: Helicoverpa zea; assembly: GCF_022581195.2. Lineage (NCBI taxonomy): Eukaryota > Metazoa > Arthropoda > Insecta > Lepidoptera > Noctuidae > Helicoverpa > Helicoverpa zea. The sequence goes on along the minus strand of NC_061464.1, from coordinate 5,008,059 downwards.
TTAAAAATAATAAAAAAATAAACTTAAATATATTATAAACTGTTATACGAATCTATCTATCCTAAACGAATCTATCACTCTTAGTTCGTACTAATTTAGTGATACATTGGATTGAATTGAACGAAGCGAGTCACTCTGAGCAACAGTACAATGTCACTCGCGGATTCGAAAGGATATAGAGATACAAAAGAGTGATACATATCCCAGTGATCAAAAGATACATATCAATCTTTTCTTTTCAATGATACGTTTTTCCCATGTCTACTTAGGTCTTAATCAAATAAAACAGGCACGAGTCAGGCTTTGTAATACAACCCAATGAAGAGAGGAGTTTATGCTAGCTTGTAATTCGCTTTCCTCTTGAATCATTGGCCATATCACTTTTGTTCAATGTAACAAATACCACATGCATATATTCTTGTTTTATACTTCACGGTTTAAACATGCACATAATGTTTGGTAGTTTAAAAATACAATTCAATGTGCTTACTTGGTCTCTACTTTTGTCTCCCACAAGGATAATCATTGTTCGGTGTCCCAATTTAACGCCATTCTCTATCATAACCCTTATACGGTTATCTATTTTCTTCTTCACCATTTTAAAAGTAATTTACTTTAAAAACACGGAGAATGTACGAACTTTATAACCTAGAAATTATAAATAATCACACGGCTTTCAAGCATGTTTATGACAAACTGTCAAGTGTCAAGCAAATGACATTGACGTTACAGTCCGTTCTGAAACCCATCTGAAACCAGACACAGCAGCCGTTTTGCGCAACATGTTGATTTGTGTTTTGTGTGCAGGAGTTTTGGGTTCTCAGATTCTCTTACTGCGTATCGCATTTTGGGTTTTAGAAACTTTCACAGAGCAACCCGGAGTCTGGAAATTGGTGATTGATACAGCCGTGGGAAAGGTCCTGCTGCGCCTTAACTCTCTCCGGTCTCGCTAATGTTCGCTAATGACAAAGTGTAGTTTCACCATAAGACAAGTTCTGTACAGCTGGCTGATTTTCTTGTATGAGAATAGCTGCCGTGGCCGACAATCGGCTAGGAGGCTAGGACGCCATTCTATTCTCGTTACAGTTATTTTTGCACTGGCAACGCAACGAACAAGCGTCGTTGGTTCGTCCGGCTTGCTGTCAATGTCAAAGAAAACCAAGCAAACTGTTCATATTATTGAAAATTTGCGTTTTCTTTAATAATTATGAGATAAAATTGATATAATACATAGTTATGTGACATCCATGTTCTTTTAAAAGTTCTATCATAGCGTGACGCTATCCGTGAGTGTCGGTATTTTGCATTTTAAGTGTGCGTTAAAAGCCGTTCGCTTGTACTGTTATAATGGCTAAATCACAAATAAATACTAAATCCAGCAACTACATAAAGGACAGAGAAGGTTTCCTGAAGGAGTTGAAGCAGTTCAATGAGAGTAAAAAGTTAGTATACCTTATATAGGCCAAAACTTATTTGTATATAATGACACAAGATATTATGCATTTGTGTTTGTGAATTCTCCAACTATGAAGTCTTCTTCTTTGATAGTTTCTATGATTTGCATGTTCTTTTGTGAGTATATTCTCTCTATTCATTAATTCCCTATTATGTGCTTTTCATTGCAAGTTGTACTTTGTGCTTAAATGTTTTCACCTTAGTTCACATAACCTAGCAGCAATATATGTAAACCTACCCGCTTATTTACATACAAACAAACACTTTCCCAGGTTAAATTTATTGTGTTGATGCTAATTTTTCAATTTATTTATTTTCCTATTTCTATTCAGTTTAAAGTTTTTTTTCACCTGATTGCCGATATGAATAAAAAATTTAGTAATATAATTTCTTTTACAGTCTACCAACAAAAGTGCCAATAGTGAATGGCATAGAAATAGATCTGTATCTCTTCTACACTTTGGTACAACAGCGAGGTGGACTCAGCAAGGTAAGACATGTTACATTTATTGTTCGGTAGGTTTGCTTGTCTCAAGCTACACATCAATTCAAAACTGTAGGCAATAACACTACTACGAATGAATGAGGTGACAAAATCGGTAACTTCAGATAAGCTAAGTTAAATGACAAAGAAAAAGCACCTTTGAGAAGGTCATCATGGTTGTAGAATTCTTATTGGAGTTGATTGTTACTTCAACTTGATTTAACTGTTAGAACTTAATACTTATAAGTAGTTATTACTTTAGCTTTACATAATTTTACTTTCCAGAGTTACAGTTAATTCAAAGTCAAAGTCAAAGTATTATATTAATTCAATTTGATATTTGTTGATACCATATACATAAAGGTAGAATTCCGTGGATCGCGGCTGCGGCAGCCGCGCGCGGCCTACGACAGTCGTCGGCCGCGCGCGGCCGACGAATTTCGTAAGCCGCGCGCGGCATTGTCTTGAGTTAGTCGATTTTGTTCGTCCGTTCCCTCTAGTCGAAGTGCTAATTGATATCCTTGAAGAAGAGGAGGATGACGTGCTGCTGTGGCTGTATAATGTAAATAGATTACCAATCGACACTATCTTTAAAAAGTAGAAATGAAGGATACTACCAAATACTGATTCAAAAGCATTTGTATTGTAATGAAAACAAAAGGAAGTTTTGCCGACATTCTGGTTTTACTAAGCTTCTATAGATGTTATTAAGCACAAGACCATGTTGAGATGCGAACGGCCGCGAGCGGCTCACGAAATTCGTCGGCCGCGCGCGACTGTCGCGGACCTCGGCAGCGGTGCCATACATTTTCATATGTTGACTATTGCCGCGCGCGGCCGACGACTGTCGTAGGCCGCGCGCGGCTGTCGCAGCCGCGATCCACGGAATTCTACCTTAAGAGGAAATTATATATTTCTCATTGTCCTAAACGCTAATATTGGTTAGACTGAAAGTCAACCTCAACATAGTTGGGATAAGGCTAGGCTGATGATGTCTAACAGCCAGTTTCTTCATCAAAAGTTAAAGCCAAAGTAAAAGTTAAAGTAATGTCTAAAGTAAAAGTAACGGTCAAATTCAATTTTTCTATTAGTTTTGCTGTCACTTTAGCCTTGAAAAAACGTATTTGACCGTTACTTTTACTTTAGACATTACTTTAACTTTTGATGAAGAAACTGGCCGTTAATAATTTAGACATGACGTTAATAATTTATGTTTGGTTTTAATATCATTTAACTTACAGGTAAATCAAAATGATACTTGGGAGTCATTTCTGCGACCACTGAGGCTGCCACATCCGTGTGTCAATGGATCTACCCTTCTTAGAAGAATATATGGGTCCTATTTGGAAAAGTGAGTGTTATTTTTTATGTATGAAGAGGTCTTAAGGTTCATATTCTCATGTATAAGTTTATACTCTACCTCGATGTCGATGGCGCAATGGTCATCATGCCGGACTGCCGATTTTCAGGTCCCGGGTTCGATTCCCGGTTCGGTCGACATTTGTGTGATGAGCATGCTTGTTGGCCGTGGTCTGGGTGTTACAATATGTATTTATAAATATGTATATATGTAGCTATATGTAGTTTATCAGTTGTGTTAGCACCCATAACACAAGTTAATTAATAACTTACCATGGGGCTAACCGACCGTGTGTGAAAAGGTGTCCCGACATTATTTATACTCTAAATATCTACTTGTAATTCCTATATGTTTTATTTAAAGTGTGCACACATCCATCCATATTTTGTTATATGTTTATAATATAACTAGTGACCCACTCCGGCTTTGCACAGGTGCAATGCTTGCATGCAATGCATATAAACCTTCCTTTTTAATCACTCTATCAAAAAAACTGCATCATAATATCCATTGTGTAGTTTTAAAGATTTAAGCATACATAGGGATATAGGGACAGAGAAAGCGACTTTGTTTTTTGTGACTGTGTAGTGATTGTGCTATAATTTATTTTTCTAGGTATGAGCGAGCAAAGGGTCCACCAGGCAGAGATGACGACAACGATATGGATGAAGACCCTCGCCGAGGAAGGGGGGGCATGCCGCGAATATCCTATGGTGGGGGTACGTACATATCAGGTATGTTTCTACTTGAAACATATACCTATCTGTGCTTATTCTTTTCTATTAGTTGATGTTCAGACTTTGTTAGTCATTTGTTTTGATAAATTATTTATGTTATTGATTGAATTATTTCCCTCGACTTTAAACTCCTGTTTCTCATATGTAATGACTTATAGCAATATCAAATCAAAGTCAGCAACACAGACATGAACAGATCACTTGGTACATCCATATTTTTGTTGTTATTTGCGATTTTTTAATCTAAAGCTGTTTTAATTTTCAAATTATGATTATAAAAATAAGTAAGTGATGAAACGACGTTTATATCACTCCACCATTTTATTTATTTCAAGCCAGTAGCATTCTTCCGCTATTAACATTACCCAATAACCCACAAAACCCTTAGCTAGTTATTAGGCAATATTATTTATCGGCATTAAGCATCAGGTGAGGCGCTTCGCACCAGTTCCCGGGTGGCTGCAGCATCAGAACGGCTGGCCCTCTCACTCTTGTCACCGATGCCCAACGAACAAGACTTTGCCGTCAATGTATGCACGGTACTGGCAGCCGACCACTCGAATAGACTGCCATTGAGTACTACGCCACATATATTGGACTTTTTGCTGGCTCATGCGGGCGTTTATAATCATTGTGAGTATATTTTTTCAGTAATGTTGTCAAATACATAAGCAAAAAAATATACAATTAACAAGTCACAAAGGACCCAGCCTCCACCAATGCAGAGATGGTTTAAAACAACCAATAAAAGTTCTATTTTCAGACAAATTTTGTCCACTCAATCAGTAATATCACTGATTGGAGGAGTTTTTCCATTTAGGTGGAGCCAGGACCTTTTGTTTATTACTATGTAATATGTTCTTTTTAATGTGTGTGATAGTATCCACATCAAGATTTTGGCATGCTGTTGACTAAAATGTTTTATTAAAAAAAATTACAACATTATCATGCATCGTCACTAACTTCTTAGCGAGTCTCCGCGACACGATCGGCCGTTCCTACTACGAGGCTCGGGGTCGTTACCCAGACGACTTTTGGAGTATGCGCGCCGGCGGTGGCGGGGCCAAGGAGTTAGCTGACGAGACCAAATTCATGCAGCCCGGAGTGGAACAACCCGAACTGATTGTGCAAGCTAGGGCTGCTTATAATACTCTGACGGATTGCCTGTTGAATGGAGCTGAGGAAGAAGAATTGCTTGTGGAGAAGATATTGGATGATGTAAGTTTTTTTTCGAGAGTATTAGAAATTGGCTGCCAAGGAAATTATAGTAGGGTGCTACAGGGTGGGTTTGCTTGGGAGATATGATATGTGCTGGCATGTCTTAATAAACCCACAAGAATTCGCCCGTACTTTCTTTGCTTACATGCCCTAAAAACGAAAGCAGAATTGAAATCTACCATTGTCCCACACGCTATTAAAAGTCGCGTTTTCAACTCATTTTAGCTCTCCTACTGTTTATTATGTATTTTTCATTAGCTCCCAGAAGACAAAATCAAATTCACAGCATAAACGAAACCATTCAGCCGACTATTTCTATCTTCATCTTCCATAACTGAATTCCAACATCCATCTTATAGACCATCTCTTAGTTATTTTTCTTTATACCAAGGTCCATTTCCTTCTAGGATATTCTAGAAGACTGGGTAACGGAGCCCTCAGAAGAGTTGTTCGCGCCCGAACTCCCAGGGGGCGCCACTTGCGTGTATACTCAACGGGTACTGCAGATAGCTTCCATAGTTCGCTCGCTGTCCTTCCACGATGAAAACGTGCAGTATTTAGCTAAGAACACCACGCTTATAAGGTGAGATTTATACTTATTATATAACTTATACTAAATGTATGTGCAATAAACAAATACAAAAATAATATCACAACTCCAATTATATTATATCCGCAACACAGTTTATGACCAAACCCATATTAACATAGTTATAAAAAATACAAAAACAGTGTCCCTCTGGTATCGAAAACATGTGATATTATTGCTGTTGTCTTAATAATATGAAGTTAATTTTCAATCAATTTGGATTTGTATTTTATATACTTTTGGAGGACACTTTTTTTGTTTGTTAGTTATTAGAAAAGAACCCTGAAGTGCTATTTAATTTCAGATTCCTATTGCTCTGCGCAAACTGTTGGGTAGGCACATTGCGGCAATCTGGTCTGGACACACTAGGAAATGTATCAACTGAACTTATCATCAAGGTAAGCTCATTATACTTACTTGCCAACAAAATGACTTCACTTTCTTTTTAAACCAATTTCCCAAAAAGGAGGAGGTTCTTGATTCGGATGTTTGTATTTTAACACGTTTATATTAGATCCACTTGTAACTATGTATGTAAGAAAATCTTGGAATATTAATTTGACCCACTTCCTGGTCTTCGATTAATATGAAATTTTGCACACGCTCTGAGTTCTGATGATAATAAATGTACATGTTTTTTTAGTTGTTCAAACTATAACATTTTTATATATATAACGTAGTTTGATAGGTGGCAATTTTAAATTCTTTTTTCGTTTTATAGGACCCAGCAACATGTCTGATATCCCGTCATGTGCTGTCAACGATTCAGTCGGCCTTAGTGTCACAGGACCGAGCTAGGGTACTTGCAGCGCTTGAACTGCTGAATAAACTCGCTCAGAACGAAATTAATGAAGATGCGCTGCTTAAAGCGCTTGAAGCTAAGGTACTGTCAAAAATATATTTTTTAAGTACATATTTATATTCATGATCATCATTATTACGCGGTGTCCTGCGTGAGCGACGAACGCGACGCGACGCGACGCAACACGACGCGACGTAATGCGACGCGATGCTATACGCGACAGATGTCCTACGTGATTTTGGTCATTACTTCTCAAATCATGGAGAAGTTGTGTTACAATTTTGCTTGAAAGTTCATATTTAAAGTACAGACAGCAACAATCTTCCAACTTGTTTGTACTAATAAACGATTTCTTTAATATTTATGTTTTTTTTGTCCCACAACAATCAACGCTTCTGAATAGTTCGCGGTGTCGCGTCTGGTCGCCCTCAAAACAAGTACGCGTTACGTCGCGTCTCGCCGCAGACTGTCACATAGGCCGCATGTAGGGAATTCCTTTGAGTTGATCGCGTTCGTCGCGTTCGCAGCGTCGCGTCGCGTCGCGTTCGTCGCTCACGCAGGACACCGCGTTATCGTGTGTAAAAATTTTACTCAATTACGCCTTAATTTTTAAATTATAATTACTTTAAAAAATATGTTTTTGATTGAAATATGACACGAAAATGATTTTATGGTATGCTACTTATGAAACTGTTAAAATTGCATTAATTCCGTTATTTATATTACTGGCCAAATGGCCACAATAATGAAGCTTTTTTTTAAAATTAGCAACTCTTTGTAAATATTCTCCATTATTTTTACTTCAGCATAAAATTCACTCACCCAATTTATTTCCCCCCAGGTGTATCAAGAAGTATGCGCTCTACTAACTCTCCGCGACATAATGGTACTAGTATGTACACTGGAATGCGTTTACGCGCTCACTTCGCTCGGCGACCGCGCGAGCGAAGCCGTGGCCAGAGTGCCCGGCCTTATTCACACGCTCGTCTCCCTCGTCACTGTGGAGGTCAGTTGGCAAGTCAGACTTATTGACTAAAACCCATCATGTTCCTTTGTAGGCCTTTTATGTACCAGGGCTGCGGTAACTCTTTCGAGCAATCCCACAGCGTAGAATCGCGTAGAACAACGCGCGACGCTGACACGGGTCTGTTTTGAAGAAAGCAGACAAAGGGACGATGAGCCACCCGAACTCACCCAGACTCATGTCATATTAACCTACAGAAGACATGTGTTGCTGGGGTGTTTGTTGCGCCACTTTTTTTTCCCAAAATTTTTAGCAAAAACACAGGAAGTGGTGAAGGGTGGGTGTTTTGGGCTGTCTTTTGTAAACTTTTTGACATTCGAAAAGTGCTGCTTTGAATCCAAGTTTGAATAAATGATTTTTGATTTATTTGTGGTATTTCGCTCAGGCACAAAGCTACGGGCCCCGGGCCTGCATACTGATGCGCGTGGTGGAGACGGTGAGCGGGCCCAGCGCCCTCGCCGCGCAGGCCGAGCGAGAGGCGCACGAGCGACTCGGACAACAGCAGGCGGTGAGTTATGTGTAATGTTCCCCAGGCACGGAGCCTAGGCCCCCGCCTGCACAGATAGATAGATATTCTTTATTAGGTACACCAATTTTACATTTTTGATCTTAAACTAGTTAAAGTAGGTGACATAATGGGCGGTCTTATCGCTAAGAGAGATCTCTTCCAGACAACCTTAGCATGGATTGAGACGAGAAGGAAAAGATCATATGGTAGACAGTTAGACAAAGTGTAAACTTGCTCCTGCAATTTGTATACTGATATTTCATCAGCGCCCTCGCCGCGCAGGCCTATTTGGATAAAAAAGATTTATTTGCAAAAACACGTGTAGGTGATAATAATACATGGCTGTGATCAATACAGGTTGAATGGATATTTTGTTTCAACGTTTGACTATGACTGGGCGTGCAAAAAATGTCCTTAGGAGCTAACATACATTGGGTTTAGGTTTGAATCCTAAAGGCTCCAAAACTACTGAATCGATTTGAAACATTCTTTCACTGTTTACGGCAGCATTGGTTGTATTTTATCCGAGTACGAGCAATAGTTTCCACGGGATAAGGGTGAAACCGCGGGAAAGTAGCTAGTGTGTCAATATAAATCTTATCATGACAGTAATTTTTGTGTAGTCGCTCGAAAGTAATACGCGTACATTAATAAACAGCAGTATTTTGTCACCCAACAGGCTCAAGTGGCCATTAAACCCGCGACGGAAGCCCCTCAAGCGACCACTGCAGCTGTCACCACTTCATCGTCCACTTTGGCGCCCGTGACGTCGATACAGCAGTCTCATTTACAGCAGAGAACTGTGCAGGTGAGTGATACTAAGGTAAGATGTTCTTCCTTCTTGTTATCTTCGAAAATGTTTCTATTATTGTAAAAGAATGTAGAATTTACTAAAAACTTACAATAAGGGGTCTTAAACATCCGATGTAATAATTGCGCAAAATTTATATAGGTATTGCGCAATTTTTGCGCAAAATTACAAAAAGAGGCTTTTATGTTGTTGCTTAAAAAGTTATGTGATATGTTGCGTTAATGAACACTTACAGGAATCGTACCAGTTACATATTCTTTCCGCAATCAATTTTTTTACGGGTATCTTTAAACCAAAGATCTTTGTTAGGCCCCTCGATTTTTTTAAATAAATGCAATAAAGAAAATCTCCTTCTATAAACAGGAAAACGAGCACTTCGCGCAAGCATGGCTTCGCTCGGCATACGAAGTGTTGCCGGCGTCGGACAACAGCGCGTGCGATGCTAACGAGATGTACCGACAATATGTCGCGTGCTGCACTAAGCTCGCCAGGAAGGGCGTTATTGCGCCACAACACTTCCCTAGATTAGTCCGGTAAGTTAGTATTTAGCACTAGCTACTGTCTACGACTTCGCTCGTGTTGTTTAGTAATATATTTATGTACGAGTCCAGAAATTCGGAAACGATTAAGTATCTACTACAACATAGAAAAGAACATTACCTATTTGTAATACATGTTTTAGTACCTAGATATACTCGCAATGTACCCCTGTTTCTACTGAAAACTTGAGAAAACTTGTCCGCGCTCGGACAAAAATGTTCACACCACAGGTTCATTCAAATCCTCATACCAAGTTTCAAATTCGTTCAGCCGTTTTACTAAGGAAACGTAACAAACTTCTGCAAAACATTCTTACGAATTCTTTTTTTTAACTATTTTTTTCTTCAAATGTTTGTAGTACGGTGTTCGGCGGTACAGTGGGACCCAACTCAGTGACGCTAGCAACTGGAGAGACTCAACAAGTCTACATCGGAATTAGATCCAGAACTATGCAGAACAGGCCTAGTCCTACTGCGGGTTTGTTATTATTCATTCACTTATAATATAAGGATGTAATATTTTAATTTCAGAGTTGTTTATGTTATAACATTCAAAATAATCATAATAGTACAAGAAATATTGTGATATTTTCTTAGTAGAATCACTTTAAATGGAAGTCTATATTGTCCTGTGAACCAGATCAAGTGTGATCAAACCAAGGACCAAGATCGTTTTTTTTTTAATATTAATTCTAATAAAAGTTTGAATTTATATTATATATAAATTATAATTTATATTTATATATTGATTTCTCTCTCTATAAAAAAATTTAGACAGATTCCAATGGAAAGTCAGTTAATCAAATGATCTATTCTGGAATATCTATTACCTAGGTAATATGCTAAATACCTATGTTTCTCTCTTTAGGACCTTCATCGCCAATATTAAAAGCTCAGCTCACGAATAAGGCAGCGACTGAAACGAAGCCCGCTGTATCGACACCCCAAGTACAGGTAAGGATATAAATAACCTTAAAAAATCGTACCGGTGAAGAAAAGAAAACAGGTATTTTGTGTCCAAAATATACATAGTTATGATTGGTAGCAGATAAAAAATATATACAAAATACAGGCAAAATTTTATAGAAATCCTCTGTTTCTCGTGGTTTCAACCGCGTCTCGAAACATTGTCCTTACCAAATTTCATCATCATTAGAATCTTTTTCGCGCAGATACTGTAAAAAATTATACATATTTATAGTTTAATCATATATACCTAGTTTTTATTGCTACTCCTTTTGTTTAATTTTTCTGTTCTCGTTATTTTGAGTGCTACATTTTGCGTTGAGTAAAGGGTTTTTCTTTCTTTTTTTAAATCAAAATTTAAAATGATCTACAGACGCAAGCGCAACCCACAGCGGCCCACCCGCATCTATCTCAAGCGCTCGAGTCGAATCCTTCGAACACGACGCTAATAAAGCATTTGTTAGCGCACAAAGTAAGCCCCGCACTACAGACACCGCAAGTAAGTTCTACTAACAAAACTAACATTAACATTTTGTATGACTTTATTTTATTTTTTTGGGGTCTATTTATTGTTTATAATTAAGTATGGGGTCTAAGGGTCGGTTCATATCTGATGGAAAATGCGTCGAGCGTATCGTAAATGTATGATCGACGCACTGACGAATTGTCGGTTAGATGTGAATGATTATATATTTGTCTTTTCGGGCGCAACGCGACCGATAATACGCTACACATGTTTTGTCAGATGTAAACCTTCCCTAAAAATAATTACGATTTTTTTTTTCTTTTTATTTCATTGTCCCAAAGGCTTTTTTAAGTGGTCGAGTAAGATTGTTAAATAGCGTTGCATATCATCCTCCGAGCCTTTTTCCCAATCATGTTGGGGTCGGCTTCCAGTCTAACCGGATTCAGCTGAGTACCAGTGCTTTACAAGAAGCGACTGCCTATCTGACCTCCTCAACCCAGTTACCCGGGCAACCCGATACCCCTTGGTTAGACTGGTGTCAGACTTACTGGCTTCTGACTACCCGTAACGACTGCCAAGGATGTTCAATGACAGCCGGGACCTACAGTTTAACGTGCCATCCGAAACACACAAATAGCGTTGCATATAATCAGGTGAAAGAAAATAAGAAAATTAGATACTTCCATTTTATTATGTTTGTTCAATTTTTTACTATAATTTGAAACAATTTACTTTCGAAACTAGACAAATGCAGGTGACGTGTTTTCAAAGAAAGGTATAAAAATCACAACGAAAGGTATCAAATACGAGTAATATAAATGAAAGAATTAACCACATGCATGTTAAATTGAGTTTATGAACGTTATAACAATGATTTGATGGTTCTAAAAATGCAGTATTATTACATGATATAGTGATCCAGATTCGAATGTGAGAAAAGGACGTCGCTTTTCTATGTACCTCTATGTATAAAGGATAATGCCTAAGAATACGGATACAAAAATATCGTGAAAACTCCAAATGCATTTGGAGTACATTTTGTACATTGTTTGAGTAGTTTTTGGTGTTCATTTCTTCTATTTTTTTATCTATCTAATGTAGCTCTACCGATGACACTTAGTTTCAAGTCTGTTGAAGAGAGAGAGAAGAGATCTCTCGCATAAAAACTGTTTCATTGCGAAAAAGACACAACTGTATTCGGTACTGGATAACTATACCATCTCATAATATGGCTTTTGAACTATTTAATTGAGGCATGTATTGTAGTGAGGTATTTTTTGAAAAGCTTGACATTAAAGGCAGACTACACATGTCTGTGCCTTGAATTTCAAAGGCAACAAAAATAAGGCGGTGTATGCCTAAAAAAGGCAAGTAGTGGCAGTGAAAAGCGACGTAGTAAAGGCATGCCAAGTATACTAGTTAATAAACTAACAATAAAATAACTGGTTTGAACCGGCATGAGTATTTCGCTAGCTTTTTATTCAGCATGGTTTTTTATTTTAAGGAATTGTCTTATATGGTAGGTGTATATGGATGATTTAACGTTTTTAAGGCAATAATCAATTTTCAGAAATTTATATTGAATTCTATGACATCTGTCAAAGTCAGAATTTGAAAACTTACGTTATCTGAAAACCTTTGGGTTGAGATAGTTATAAAACTTTTCTATGAACCGATTATTATGTACAGAAATTGATATTATATAGTATCGAAAAGCTAACACATTATTCGTTTATCATATTCACTAAGCTTAGTGTCACAAAACATCCAGTGAGTGTCATTTTACATTAATATTTCGTTTGACGTAGGATCAGGGATGGCCAATATTTTGGCGGGTATAACTAAATCTCTATATTGACTATAGGTAGCGCAGAGACAACAGAGTCAACAGCGAGGACCTGCCACTCCTAGCACTGTTGTTGTTCAAACTAACCAGGTAATTATTATTTATATTTATTTTTTGAAGATTCTGCTAGAAAATATCAAGTAAAATAAAAACGTCATAATCTTTTCTTGATTTCAAACCTTTCTTGCACTGCGCCTGTGTTCCTGGGTATACATATTTTATTTCACGAACGCGAGTGAACCATACTTGTGTGTACACGCATATTGTTAGCTCAAGAGCGGTCTGAAGTGGTCAATGCGCCGAGTCATACAAAGACAATATGTGGATAGTAAATATAAAAATCTGTGAAGTATTTGTTTCTTTTTTATTTGTCAGTTTAGTTGCGTGTTAAAGTAAGTTTTCGCGTGCGGAAACTAATAAACCCCTAAACATTCTCAAAAACTTCCGCATTTTCAAAATGACTTTAACTGTATCAATTGATTGTTTTACCTCCTAACAGGTAATGGATGTCGACCCCGAAGCTTTAATCAAGTGTACGACGATAACGCCGGGCGGTGTTGCCAGTAGTACACCTGATAAGGTAAAAATAATCCTTTGTTTTTGCTTTCCTTTGCTGTGCAATATTACATTTGTTGTCTATTATATGGTGTTGGTAATATTCTATTGGTATTTTGTTGTTGTAATATTGTGTTGTAATATTCTACTATATAAAATTAATATTATATTCTACTATTTACAGGTTGTTATCAACCAGCCAGAAGATCTTTTAGGTAAATATACTTTTAGATATACATCAATTCAAAACCAAAGTAATATTTTTTTTATGTAATTCTAATCATATAAATTACTTTCAGTACCGAAAGAAGAACCAGTGCAGATTCAAATAGACGAGCAAACGCAATTGACCATCGTAAGTTTTATTCATATAATGAACTAGCTTTAATATAGATAACTCATTTATTTAATTTCTCCTACTAACTTTGCAATTCTTTTTTCACAGAAATCAGCCCAAAACAAAATGCTAGCAGACTTACTGAAGAAAAACTCCAACCCTCCTTTACAAGTGGTTCAAATGGGCCCCCAGATTAACGCCCCCACCATACAAATAACTGAAACGGGTCAAATCGTTCAGGTCAAATCTGACCCCACGCCTGTCATACAAATCAACGACCCAGGCATAGTATCACAAGGAAACCAATACTTTCAAATAAAGAACGAACAGGGTCAACTCATTCAAATAAAGAACGAACAAGGTCAAATCATTCAGTTGAAGAGTGACCAATTACAAGCTCCGATTCTTCAGTATAAGAATGAACAAGGACAGTTGGTTCAAGTGAAGGCAGAAGGTCAATTGTCTATGAAAAGTGAGAAGGAGGTTGAATCTGTTGTTGGTGTTGGTGATCATTCGTATACGGAACCACCGGCTAAGAAGGCGAAGGTGGAAGATAAGGTTAGTTTTTGTAGAATCCTTTACCAACCTACTTGCTTATAGAAAAAAAAAGTAAGAAACGGTTCATATTTTTTTTCTAATCGTCAGGATAATTCAAGCATTACATGTTATTCTACAATGTACTGAATAATCACTATATTAATACCAAGTTTCAACAAAATCTTTTCAGCAATTTTTGCGTAAAAGAATAACAAACGTGCCTCTATCCTATATTTCTCAAATTATATGATTTTTATAACGTTTTCAGCCGCCACAAGAAAGCGTGTCGAAGACAGCAGCGAATCTTTACGCGGCGCTCGCTGCTTCAGCATTGGAAGATGAAGAGGATTTGGTAAATAATGATTACATTTAACTATATACAATGGTATTATATAACCATAAAAGAAAAAAAAAGACTTATTTGTCAAAAATACTTATACTACACTTTAGAGTACCTTTGAACACAAATCTCAATCGATGTTGTTATGTTAAACGCAAATTATGAATACTACTACTACATAGGTTTACAGGTCATTCACGCACATATCATTCTTCAAAGTGGTGGACAGCAAGAATATAGGCTCGGATTACATCAAAACGGAGAGGAGCGGAGAAGTTTTTAAACGTCCAATAGAATTTCTCCACTCGGTAGATGGCACTGAGTGGGCGGCGAAGAGATGTTTGAATAACGAAATTCTATTGGTTGTTTAAAAACTTTTCCGCTGAGCACCGTTTTGAGACTTGAGGAAAAAAAGGCTCCATTCTGTCAATGATTCCTCATACGTAACATAATATTTATTTCATGTCTGTTCTCTATGGCGTATCATAGCGCCCACATGGATTGCTTTTGGGAGCTCTACGAGCTAAGGTTCTAATAAAAATTATGTATTAGTGTATTTTTTTTTGTATTGTAGATTTTACACAATAGTTCTGCTCATTACATTTGAAGTAATTTACTAGCTAGCCTTAAATATGCTTATTGAATATATTATGCACAATTAATTTGTTAATTATTATTGGTTGATAGTATTATGTTAAGATTCTTCTCTTGTCTTACCCACGCAAAAAGAGAACTGTCGTAAGAGAGAATGTGTCGGTATCACCGTAACTCTTATACAGATGAACTGGATACGATTTTTTTATTCGAAAGCTGTTTTTTTATACTTTTTTTGTATTCAACTAACAGATGAATAAATAAACTTTATGGTATTAATAATGTGTTTCTCAAACAGCTGCCACCGAAGCAAGAGCCGGTAGAAATGATACAGCCTTCGGTTTTGATGACTGCAGCCGGTGAAAACTCTGTCATCATACAAGAACCTATTTTACAGGTAATAATACTCTTTTACTGTAGCTATGCCCTTTAGTAAAAAAATTACAAACAATATTTTTCCTAATACTTAATAAAAAGCAAATTTTTTGAATCATTGAATTTATATGACATTGACTATAATTAGGTGCAACAACCAACGATGTCGGTGCAACAGCCGACGATACAAGTGCAACAACCGACTCTGCAGGTGCAACAACCGACGTTACAGGTTCAAGCACCTATACAGGTAAGGACTGGCATATTGATCCTATCTTATTATTGAGAGACTAATTGGACTAAGAATGTGCAACGATAAAATTATGAAGACAAAAATTTGTGCGTGTGTATGTTTGTTACTTGTTCACAATCACAGAAATTGATCATTACACGCTTTTTATTAGCTTCACCTGTATGTTTGTATGTTTGTAACCGACTTCTTTGGGCGCGATTTTGACCCACTTTAAACAGCCAGATTTCGTTCAAACTTTGTAGATTTATTGAGGACCGATGACAATACACCAATTTGATAAAATTATTCCATTTTTAACCGACTTCCCAAAAAGGAGGAGGTTACACATACACATCGATTACTCCGAGGTTTATAGACCGATTTACGCGATTCTTTTTTTGTTCGACTCGGAATAGCTGCCAGTTGGTCCCATAGTCATCAGGTCAGGATCTGATGATGGAAACCCTGAGAAATAGAGGGCAACCTTCAAAAGTTGTAGGCATACATAGGGTAAAAACTTGACACTCAGGTGTACGCCTAAAAGCACTATTTAACTGTGAAGATTTGGAGCTGACCTGATGATGGAGACCAGAGAGGGTCGAGGGAACTCGACAACTGAATATGTAAACTACCTCGTGTTTGGGCTTAAATTATTTGTATTGACAAGACCTTTGCAACAGTGAAGGTTTGGAGATGACCTGATGATGGAGACCAGAGAGGGTCGAGGGAACTCGACAACTGAATATGTAAACTACCTCGTGTTTGGACTTAAATTATTTGTATTGACAAGACCTATGCAACAGTGAAGGTTTGGAGCTGTCCTGATGATGGAGACCAGAGAAAGTCGAGGGAACTCGACAACTGAATATGTAAAATACCTCGTTACGACTTATATTCTTTGTATTGATGAGAACTTCCCACTTGTATGGATAGTGACAACTATTCGTATCACTGAAAAGCTTTAAATAAATAACCTTTTTACAAAAAAATTCAACCGACTTCCCAAAACACTAAAAAGCAAAAAAAAAACTAATTTTAGGTGCATCGGCCTAGAAGTCGGTGGCAAAATTAACTTAGTAACATCCATTAGACACCGACTTCTAGGCTTTTCAATTTGCAAAATATGATTTTTGTTAATTTATATAGTTTTCATCTATAGTCGATAAGGTAAGAAAATTAATTAAAATTTTCTAGAATTTTTCTCTGCAGTCGATAAGGCAGGACTCGGTGTTAATTTTTATTTCCAATCATTATCTTTAGCCGTTTTCTCTAATATTGACATTTTTTTGTATACTAAAGAGAATTTTAATTCTACAAAACAAATAATAGTTTTAAAACAAACTAAAAAGTAGAAAATAAATAATAGTTTAAAAAAACTAAAAAACACGCTTTTTATAGAAAAACGAACTAAAAAATAGAAAATAAATTTTAACGAATTTAAATTAAGAAAACAGTGTTAAAAATTTCAATGAATGTAAATTAATAATAGTGTGAATACAAAAAAAAAAGATTTAAAAAAAGCGTGGGGTGCTTTTTAAGATATTATCGAAATGAAAATCACTGTACTCATATCTGTCAATAAAATATTTATAACTATTGACACCATGCACCCCACGCTTTTTTTTAAATCTTTTTTTTGTATTCACACTATTATTAATTTATATTCATTGAAATTTTTAACACTGTTTTCTTAATTTAAATTCGTTAAAATTTATTTTCTATTTTTTAGTTCGTTTTTCTATAAAAAGCGTGTTTTTTAGTTTTTTTAAACTATTATTTATTTTTAAGTTTTTTTTTATGGTGCAGGCTGATATACGGCATCTTATGATTAAAAGGGACGCGAGTAACACCGCAGGAAACATCTAATATACAAATAAACAATGATCGTATTGGAGAAAGTAAAAAAACTATGTTTGTAGATTGTTTCTAACAATAATGTTAAATGTGTTCTGTTTGTTACAGCAAACTATACAGATGCAACAGCCGATGCTACAAGTACAACCGATGGACGTACAGAATATTATTGCTTCTCAAGCTGGCCAGCTTATCTTGCAAGGTAAAGATACATTGTATTCAATTCATTCAATATATGATACATGTTGTTTATTAAAAAAATATAAGTTCTAATGTATATCTTTGAATTAATTACAGAGAAAACAATATCAACTCAACCACAATTCATGCAGCAACCGATGCAGATTATAGCTACACCGAGCAATGCTCAAGGTATTGTTAATATCATCACGTATTGTTATCATTTATTCTTCAGGTTTTCATTTATCACTACCCACGGTTTCAAACAAATCTCGAAAGAACTACTTCTCGAAATGTTGTGGAATATCGCTTATGTAGTACATAGGAAAATATACATGGGGGAAAATATAAAGGCTTTCTTTTCAACCGTGCGTTGAAGATGTAGTTCCTTCGGAATGCGGATGTAAGCGAGTGTAAGCCACTATTGAATAATATTGAATTTTGCATATTTTTTATTGCAGGTGGAATAAGTTATATCGCCCAAAACATCCCAGGGAATATGATGCAGAAAACTATTATCATAGTTCAAGGACCAACCGGCGGGGGACCTCTCACTTTGACGGTATGTTTACTTAATTATCTTAATTTCACAGACTTTTTTACATATAATTGGAGATTTTTCTTTCCATTTTAAAGTAATTATGTTTATTTATTTTGACGTGTTTCACATTGAAGTATACAAAAAACTTCTTAGCATAAAATATTTTTCAAAAAAGGTTTTAAACGAAATGTGTATGACAAAAAGGTGAACAACCCAGGCGGTTTGGACGAGGCAACGCTAAACAGCCTTATTACGCAGGCAACAGAGGCGATAACGCAACAGCATATTATACAGGTTACAAATCTTGTAGCTAACCACAGTCTATCTCACTCTATATAGTTGGTCAATCAATTAATTTGTGGGCATAGACCTACCGAGTAAGCTATTTGGCACTGCTAGCTTTGATTTGATTCATACTTAATACATATTTATTTTACAACAAAACGACCAGTGGCCGTAAGTTACATTTGCATAACAGACTTAATTTACATTTTGAATTCATTTTTGGAAAGTTGGCACAAAGGCGAGGCAAAAGTCAAGGCCCTAAAAATAAAAAGGTTCTTTACAGCGAGTTTTCAAATCACTTTAAATTAAACTATGTATCCACAGATTATTGTGTTATGTTATGTGGTTAACACAGTTATATTATAGCATCAAAGTGTAACTTTATTAATATGTTTAAAAAAAACCTGAAATGAATTATTCGTGAAAGAATTCCATCAATCAGGTAGTATTCATAAATTACTGTCTTATTTTAGTTCCTATTTTGGCCAACTGGACAGCTGACTCGGTAGGTAGGACAACATTATTACAACGCATTTTTTTACTCCCACGCACCCACGAAAAAATATCTATAAATACAAATGATTGACTGTATAGAAAGGATTGTTTCACTGTGCTAATACTCTTGGCTTCCGATCATACTAATAGTTCCAGAAATAGAAGCTTTGGGATCATTATCAAAATAACCACCATTCTCTTTCTTTTTCTGCTTTTTTGTGTATAACTCTTTTACAGGTGTAATGGGTTTTCTTGTGTTTAATACGGGATTTACAATTTTGTCGTATTGTTTATATTTTATGAAGGTTTCGTGCTGAACGGTGCTAAAAATTAATATTAGGAAAAAAAAAAACCTAAACCCAAACCGTTTATACTTTTTACAAATAACCGTCTTCAATAGTATAAGTACTTTTGTTTATGGAAAGTCATCAAATGACTCTGTGAGTTAGCAGCGTGAGGGAGGGTCAGACTCTTACTGATTAAAACTCATCCTGTCTTTAGTAGACCTTTTAATGTACCAGGGCCGCGGTAGCTCTTTCGAACAATCCCTCAGTTCAATAGTATACCTTGAATCCTCTCCTAAGTCTGACAAACAGTCCGACAAATGCTGAAAACCGTACCAAAATCAGTTCTGCCGAACGTGATATAAACGTGGACAAACATACATATATGCATGCAAATGAAACGGTTAAAAAGGGTTTACTTTTTCCACATAAAATATTGATCTGAAATACAAAATACATTTAAAAATATTTTTTTCAAAATTGAATTGGGTTTTGCACATTTTATATTATGTTGCGTGTAAATTCGGCTCATCATCAAACCATATAACATGTAATCGTGGCTTTACTAACAGGATATACCTACATATAACCATAGAATAAGTTCATATACCTATTATTAATATAAATATGTTCTATATACACAAACGGTAAGTGGTTGCCATGTTTATGAATGTTCTCCAAAGAGATGCTGAAAATGAAAATAAGATTGATAATAAGTCATTCATAAACAAGGCTATGAGAACTCTAGGAATAAGTAAATTAAAATTCCATCGTGTAAGTTGCGTTCGATCTGACTGCACACAAAAGAAAAAGAAATTACCAACAAGAAGGTCATATTACATCTTCCATAATTTGCGGATCGAACGCAAAACCACCCCCACTAAATTTCAAAAACACCAATACAAACAATGGTAGTAAAAAACAATTTAGAACTTTAAGTTGTTGAAATAAAGTTGATTATCGCAGAACTCTGGTGTGATACAGTCTACACAGAGAGTGTTGAGTCAGCCGGCCTTAGTGAGTACTTCGCAAGCCATCACGATGGTCAAGAATGCCCTCGCCCAGGTTCCATGCACACTATATTATAAGCATATAGCTTTTGGCACAGGTTTTTGCGTAGAAGTCGATTTATATTCGATTTTTTTATATCGATTTTGGACGGTGTAATCGATTTGAAGGTTGATTTGAAGGTTACGGAGTGAATGATTTTGTGGATTTTGATTGCTTTTAGAGGTTTTGGGTACCGTTTTGAGTGCCTCTTTGAATTATTTATACGTGTGTTTTATAAGCCATAATACCGATTAGTTATAACAAAATAACATTACAACAAAATAATAACATTATAACAAAATAAATAAGTCAGTCGTAGTGGGTAAAGAACCAGCCTCTCGAGTATGAGGGTGTGGGTTCGATTCCAGGTCAGGCAAGTACCAATGAAACTTTTCTAAGTTTGTATGTACTTTCTAAGTATATCTTAGACACCAATGGCTGATAAAAAAGGTGAAGGAAAACATCTTGAGGAAACCTGGACTATATAGTCTGAAATCACCAACCCGCATTGAGCAAGCATGGTGATTAATGCTCAATCCTTCTCCATGTGAGAGGAGGCCTGTGCCCAGCAGTGGGACGATAAAAAAGGCTGTAACAGATAACAGAACAAAATAAATTGCAAAAATAAATTATTATTTTGTTTTATATTATTTTGCACTATTTTATAGAAGAAATTGGATGATATAGTAAAATGGGGTTTTTGCAATGTTTGTAATTTCAAAATTTTGAACGTCAGTTTTCACTTGTACCAAAAACCTGTACTAAGTAGGTTGTTGTCAATGTGCATGAGTACTTTGAATCATATACAGTACTTTTATTGTAATTTAGAATATTTTAGCAGAAAAAAATATACCAACGTTTATTCCTTTCTATGTTCTGTATGCCAGGCATGATCATGCTGTGTAATTTTAGACTTTATTGCTTCACGTTTAGAGTTTATATTCGTCTGTGTTTGTTTAGAAAACTATTTTTTTTTATTTCATTTGTGTTTCTTCGTTCGGATTTGGGCTAGATAGATTACTTTTTACATTATGCTTTTGTATTTAAGTAGTCGAATAGTGAATCAAATGGTATATAAGAACCATAATTCCTATATGTTTATTTTTTATAAAGTTTGCTTAGATTTTTTTTAAATTGGGATTATACATGTAAATGCATGTGCTAGCGATACATCATATATGATATTTTTGGTATATATATTTTTTGAATGAATATAATCTACACAATAAAAAATTTTCTCTAATTCTTTAATCGTTGCTTTATCAGGCCTTAGCTGAAAACGGGAAGATCGTAGTGCAGAGGTTTTTTAAACAACCAATAGAACTCTTTTGCTTAGTGGGCGTTGACCTGTCAAAAACGCTTATTTTAAAAATATATCGGCCTTTGTGTGATTTGCTATATAGAACCTTATTGGTATTGTATGATTGATTCCTATTTACATAGTAGTCTTATATTATATGTATAGTTTTATGTACGTCATAATTCATATTTATATAGAGTACGTATCTTTTAGTTTTGTTTTGTGTAAATGCTTATCGGTGTAGTTTTATCGTCGTAAAATTGTTTATAATATATTAATTTGTATTATTAATTTAACAGAACGCCCCCCAAATAACGCCCAGCCAGCAACCTATAATAACCAACCCTCCGCAACCGCATAAGGCTCAGATCGTCAACCAGCAACCGCCGCAACAAATTGTGGTTACTCAGAAACAACCACCGGCTCTTATCAGTACTTCAACCAGTAATCAGATTGTTACCAGTAATGCTCAGCTTATTCAAGGTAAGATTATCATAGAAATAAATAAAACTGTGTATGTTTGCAATATCTAAATGTACAATATTTTGTGTACACGTTGTCCATATTTTATAAATTTTGTCTGTCTATTTCGGTAAATTTTTACCCCTTTAAACGAGGGTGAAACCGCTGGCAGATACTATTTTTTTTGTAATAAGTCTAACGTAGTATATTTAAGTCCTATTTGAAAAGAACTAATCAGGTAGCTCCATAGTACAACACCAATTATATTAATAAATAATTAATAGTAGGCAAAAACGAAATATAAATTCTGTATAACTATTGTTTTAATCATAATTCAAAATCTTTTGTTTAAAATTGCCTACAAAGCTGCACTTTTTTTATTTGAACGTAATTTTATCCATCTTTCGAAGGTAACCAACAACTCCTACAAGGCCAACAACAAATTATAACAGTATCAAACAACCAGCCGATTATAATGAACGCCCCGATAAAGACGAACGTGCACCGAATGGTTCAGCAACCACAGCGGAGTCCTGTAGTGACCAGTGTGCAGAGCAACCAGGTGTCCGTCGTTAGTGAGGCCAAGACTAGCGTTATACAGAGTTGTGCGGTAAATACTTTACTTTAGACTTTTTTGATAGGAAATCATCCAATCTCTCCCTATGGGTTATCAGCGTGAGGGAGTGTCAAAATCTTACAGAATAAAACCCATCATGTTCCTTCTGCCCTTTTTGTACCAGGGCTGCGGTAACTCTTCCGAACAATCCCGCACTTTACTTCAGGCTCACTTTACTTCACAGTAAACATATTTTGTTTTAAGTAAACTGACGTTTATGTTGTCGGTCAAATGGGTTATTTATTTGTTATTTTTTATTTGTTTATTATTTAGTTGTTTGGTGTTCCACGCAATTCTATTCTGTGTTACCTACATTGCCTCGTTGTTCTAGCAGTCTCATAGCACAATTGCTGTGCGCTGTGTCTCGGGTGTGATTCCCGGGTGGGGACGAAATCACTGTGTGTTTAAAAAACTTTTTAGAGCCAGAGTCAATACTTGTTTTTTTTTTTTTTAACAGAAGGCTACAACACAACCGGTGATGAGACAGGTGATCACCCGTCAACCAGTCATGGTTGGCAACACCAAGATCGGTGATAAAGAGCTCGTCGTCAACCAACCTGTTCCCGAGGTATTTATTTACGGCCGCTCCCTATATTCTATCTTTCTGCTAATTTTCTTACTAGTGGGTAAAGAACCAACCTGTTAAGTATGAGTTCGTGGATTCGGTTTCAGGTCAGGCAAGCACCAATGCAACTTTTCTAAGTTTGTATGTCTATGTATATCTTGGACACCAATGTTCCGGATGACGCGTTAAACTGTAGGTCTCGACTGTCATTGCCATCCTTGGCAGTCGTTACGGGTAGTCAGAAGCCAGTAAGTCTGATACCAGTCTAACCAAGGGGTATTGGGTTAAAAGCACTGGTACTCAGCTACATCCGGTTCGACTGGAAGCCAACCCCAATGTAGTTGGAAAAAGGGCTCGGAGGATGATGATCAGGCTCCTCCCACTATAACCTACTATTAGTAGTTAGTATAATTGTACTACATAAACAGCAGAAGGTGACGCCGCCCCCTGTGCCGTCGGCCACGCCCCCTCCCGCCCCCACGCCGCAGCCGCCGCCCGCCACCAGCCCCCTCGAAGAGACGCCGTGGATCTGTCACTGGAGAGGATGTGGGAAGTAAGTACATAACTTAGTGTTTGTATAAATAAATGGTATTAAGAAATAATATTGTCATTAAAAAAATATATAAACTAACTGAATAAACTTATTCATTAACTATGCTGGTGAATAAGAGCACATTGGTTTAACATTATGACACAATCGGTCGCTATGTTACGCTTGCATGACGATATAATGCGTTGTCGTTATTCTATATTCGCGTTACTTTGACGATTGGTAACATTTATTAATAGGATAATTGCCCTTTTTTGTTGCCATTTTAATCTGTTTTATATTCTCTTTCCATAATAAATTTTGCCATCACCATTTCACAGGTCATTCGGCAGTGCAGCAGATGTGTTCACCCACGCGGCCCGCACCCACTGTCCGCCGGCGGCGGGCGGCGAGGCGCCGTGCATGTGGCTGGACTGTGACCGAGTGCCGCGCAAGACATTCGCGCTGCTCAACCATCTCACCGACAAACATTGTACTGTGCAGGTCAGTGTATGTCTACAGGTATAGCACGTAAATGTCGGTCCTGCGCCTGATCTCTCTCCGGTCGTGTCGGATTGCCGTCCCATCGGGTTATGAGAGTGAAGGAATTGTGAGTGCACCTGTGTCTGCGTAAATGCTTGTGCACTATAAAATTTCCTTACGTGAGAACAGCCGCCATGGCCGATAAATCGGCTAGGAGGACATGATCATCATTACAGGTATATCCTACACAGTAGTGTACACTGTCATGGGCACAATGCCCGTCTAACTAGACAAAATTATCGCAAAATAAAGGCCCAGCCCAGACTCCACCAAACTGGAGTCGAACGGAGAAGTTTTCAAACAGTCAATAAAAAAACTGCACAGTGTCAGCTATGTAATTTTATTGATTGTTTATGAACCATTCCAATGTGGTAAAGTTGAGCTTAAAGGCGCCTCACAAGTAACATCTAAGTACAGGTAGAGTACATTTTAGAAATACCCACAAAACAATTAATAACTTATATTTATAACCACAGGCATTAAAAGCTATCTACAATTCGCGACGTCACGCGGCCGCGGAAGGGACTGACGGCAAACCCGTCACTCTCGGCTACCCGCCCAACGCTGCTCTAGCGGCCCTGAACAAACATGCCGCCGATATGTTCAATCCTAGAGAACTTATGGTAAGAGAATATGTGCTTTATTATCACTAAACTAAGAGCGGTTTTCGCAAACTACTCACTTCAATACTTGCAGCGTTTTTTTTTAAAAGCAGCAGCCGTTTTTAGAAAGTGCTTAAGTGAAATGTAAAATCTTTGGTTAACACAATAACGATTATAATTCAATAATAAATTAAAGGTGCAGGGATTTTAATGTTGCAATTAATAAAATGGCGTTTGGTGTAGTTTAAATCACCATGATTTTATATGACATCAAATAATTCTAATTTCATCAAAATTTTTACATACATCAATAATTATTTCATTTGGCCATTTAATATTAACTGGTGAAGACCATAGAACTAAAATTTAACTTCATTCATTCGATATTATTCATCATATTATTGTATAACCAGGTATATTAAGTTTTAACTGCAAAATACATATGTATTATAGTTCGGCCGCTCAGAGAATGCGTTTCTGACACATCGCGATTGAACTGACGACGTAACTTTGTAATGGCGTTGCAGTACGATAAAAATATTTTTGCTGGTTGTTTATCGTTTTAACAATTGTTGAGCATTAAAACAACATTATTATATCAATAATAATCAATGAATGTTGTAATTTTGTGCCAAATTGAGTGTCAAATAACTTGGTAAACAATATTTTTCTAAATCTATACTGCGCTATTACAAGGTTATGTCAGCGCTTTATATTTGTAGTGCTGTGCTAAAAATAACAGGCAAGTATCGTAATCTGTTCTGGTTGATGGTTCTTATACAGTTATACTTATAATATAAAATAATACTTTTTGTTTTTCTTTTTAAGAATTTGAAAATAATGGACTATAGGATAACTTTTATGAAATATAAAAATAAAAGTATGATCAAACTGAACGCGCGAAAGAAAGTAGCATTTTTACAAGCTTTTATTACAAGCTTTTATTTAACTTGCAATGTATGTATGTATGTATGTATGTATGTATGTAACTATGTGTGTTCGGGTGGAATTTTACAACTCAATTTTAAGGCACTTGCCCTCAACCGATTGAGCTGCAATTTTGCATACATGTTTAGTTTGGATGACAATGCATGTTAAGCTATGTGACGTCATCCTAAATCCAACATGTCTAAATATACAAGATGGCGGACTAGTTATTTTTAAAGTACCTATACAATATGGGTATCAAATGAAAGGGATTGACAAGTAGAACACATCGCACTTTACGAAATAAAAATCCAAGATAGCCGCCGCTACAAAATGGTGAATAACCTATTTTTTTCAATCCCATCCATACCTATGGGTATCCCATGACAGGCAAGTAGAATAAAGTGCACTTTACCAAATCAAAACTAAAAAGTATAAAATAAATTGAGGTAAAAAAAATCTTTAAAAACAAGCTTTTATTTAAATGCGCTAAAAATAAAAAAATAAACTTTTACTGTAACTTTACTGATTTATGTTTTAAAAGCTTGTCGCGATTTTACTAAGAAAGTAAATACGAGTACTTAAATCTCGCGACAAGCTTTTAAAACATAAATCAGTAAAGTTACAGTAAAAGTTTATTTTTTTATTTTTAGCGCATTTAAATAAAAGCTTGTTTTTAAAGATTTTTTTTACCTCAATTTTTATATTTAGGTTGAAATTGGTAACCCCAAATGGCATCATGGGCCGTCATTTTGTGACGCTAAATAGTCGTTTGTTGTCGTTTCGTGCGCTAAGACTAAGTGCCCTGCCTCATTAGGACGCCAATGACGACGTCGCCGGCTACGTATCCAAGCAGTTAGTATTGAAATGTATGGAACGTCGCAACGTCGCCAAATTGGAGGCGTGGCCACGAGCTACAGTTCCCTATGTGGCTTCTGGCTACCGTGGCAACTTGGCGACGCGACGTGGCCACAGTAGCCACTATAATGTACACGGTAAAGCGCACCTCCCTCACACAGTCGCCAATGTGGTCGCCAATTAGCTTGCAATTTCTTGAGCGACGACGTAAACAATTGACTGTCGAGACGCCATGGCCACTCGACTTGGCGACATTTGGATGCCAGAAGTAGCCAGACCTGTGCCGCTTGCGACGTCGCCATGGCGTCCCAGTGAGGTAGAGCTCTAAAAACCTGATTTTGGAAGGTTTTGACCGAGATATCAGGATTGATTCTGTTATTGATAATACCTAATATAATTATACACGTAGGCGAAGATGATGATGAAGACACCACCTCCTCAAGCGAATCGGAGTCTGATTAATATTCTGTACGCACATTCAATTCAATGTACTTACTTTATTGCATAGAAATACAGATTGTAACTTTGTAACAAAGAATAAATAAAACGATTTTATTATATGAATATTACCTTTTTTTGGTTTCCACTTAAATAACTAAAATATAAATTTTAAATGATTCCGCCAATTTAAAACGAAAATAATCTTAAAATAATGCGGCGGTTTATTTTGGGGGAACGGTAACGAACTCAGTGTTATGTTGTGCCCATCACTAGTCCTGACTAACTGATAGGTGTCAGGAACGCATTCTCTGAACGGCCGAACTATAGGTACTTAAAAATAATTCATTATTATATCACCCCTTCGTTTAAGCAATAAGAGAATCAACTTGTGGGTTACTAAAGTTCGGCCATTCAGAGAATGCGTTCCTGACACGTCGCGATTGAACTGACGACGTAACTTTGCAATGGCGTTGCAGTTACGATAAAAATATTTTTGCTGGTTGTTTACCGTTTTAACAATTGAGGAGCATTAAAACAACATTATTATATCAATAATCAATGAATGTAGTTACGTCGTCAGTTCAATCGCGACGTGTCAGGAACGCATTCTCTGAATGGCCGAACTATAAAGACCTCCATAAAATCACAAAAAAGTACCTTAAAATCACATTTTTATTTAAAAAAAGAATTTCGATATTTAAACGTTCTGTATACACCAAACCCGACTTAATTGGGTAAATATTATGATGATGGTTTACTCACAATTTGATCACCTCAAGTCATGCATAGTCACGATAGTGTCACGTGTGCCGTGTGACGTCACTAACGTAAGTCTGTGTTTGTGCACGCGCAGCACAGGGCCGAACTCAGTCGCACGCCGGAACAACTGGTGAGACGAACACATTCATACGCTTGTTTTCATTGGTCGTTATATACTTTGTTGATGAAAATGACACATGTCAAAAAAAAAAGAGGTTGAGAGAGGTATAAAGTGGTTCAAATAAGAATACAAATAAAACATGCAATTCTAGCGTACGATAGCCACTAAATTCTTGTTTTATTACTAGATTTATTTCAAGTAATGTATATGAATCTGATCTTTAATTCTAGTTCACATGACGCCAGTTAGAAAGTGTCATTTTCATCAAGTTGAATTTTTGAGGACGCGAGCACTAAATGCTCCCATTCGGAGTAAAGAATATTTCTCTACAAACATGTCATAGGGAGAGTTAACGACCAACGAAAATGAGCTTTAACACTAGTGTTTTTGTAGCTTTTGTGTTGTGTGTGTGTTTGTGTCAAACTGTATACAAGGTGTCCCAAAACTCAACGATGATTTGGTAACGGGCGAGAAGCCAAACTATACGAATTCTACATAAGTAAGAAAAAATATCCCATGTATTTTTTATATGCGTTTTGTGAAAACAACTTTTTCTAAAATTGATCTATTGAATTGATTGATTGCTAGATCTCTACTGGTACCGTTGAGTTTTGGAACACTGATATATGTAGTGTCAAACTCATATTGAGAACAACTAGAGAGACACACTTAACATGTGTTTTTGTAGCTTAATTATGTGTTGTGTGTATCATAGTGTTTAACACAATTGTTTGTTTTTGGCATCTGTGTTCGTTTTTTTTTTTTGTATACTTTAAAGTCATGCATCGGTATGCATGACTTTAAAGTATAAAAAAAAAAAAAACGAAACGAAACGAAAAAATACATGTTTTATTAATGACGCACATAGTTTGATCTTATTTATTTTGTCCCTACTTTCAACTAAATTAATGTTTTTAGTGCTATGCTTTAATACCATTAGAAATACACAAATAATTACTTAGTTTAACGTGTTTTTTTAATCTGTTTTCACTACATTAGACGTTACTCAACATAACAAAATATTGTCTGTAGTAAATATTATAGTGAAATAATATACTAATTAAATATTTGTTAATTTAACAGGATGAGAACGAGGGTCCGGTAACGAAGAGTATAAGATTGACAGCAGCACTTATATTAAGGAATATTGTCATTTATTCTAATACTGGACGGAGGTGAGAAAAATATATGGATTTTAATGATAGTAATGGCGCTACCCATATGTTTTGAGTACAGATAAAAATTAGAGTAGACTTTAAAATTGAAACCCCATTTTGATTTATGAGTTCAATTCGTTTTGATTGAAACATTCTAATCTTGCTATATTAGAATGAAAATATGGTAAAAATATAAAAAAAAAAACATTACATTGGATTTCCGCCATATCTGCGATGGCATTCGTGGTTAATAAAGTCATATTGTTAATCTCAGCGTCTTCATAGAATTAAATTTATATAAACATAAGTATGTACAGTACAAAACCACTCATACGTAAATTTCTTTCACAGACAACTCCGATCATACGAGGCTCACTTGGCAACCATCGCGTTAAGCAGCGTGGAAGCTTCTCGAACAATCGCCCAAGTTCTGTACGACATGAACAACATTTGAGAATCGACAACCGGGCACCGAGCCCATGACTAGCGATTACAGTACATACCGCCACTGTAAACTGATAGACAGAGATTGAAAAATGATTGGAATGTACTTTCTTCTTTCCGAAGTAAAATCTAAGATGGCGACATTTCATCGATAAAAATTTGAAACAATATTGTCACATCACTGGGTTACATCGATATTGTAAAAGGAATTAGAAAGCGTTCGTTTCGGAATGACAAGATTGTAATGCCTAGACTAACTATTTGGAAGGCATGATTAAAGTTGTGTTTGGAAAAGAAAGGAAAAGTGGTTGTTTCGTGTTGTATGTGATTGAAAGTTCTGCGTGTACCGACTGTTCAAAACGCAAGTGCAGTTATTTGTTGTCTATCTTTTTATAGCTAGTGATCTGAATTAAATACGAACTCTTAATATTTAAGAAAATGTGTGCAAATTAGACCTTGGATAATATTTAGAGTTAATTTAGTTTTATAATAGAGAATAATATGACAGCTTTTTGAGTTTTAAGCATACTTAAAATGGGTGCAGAACATATTTTTTATGTGATTAGGTATAATTTTATCATTTGTTGAGACTTAAATTCCGATTTCGTTATAAGAATTTGTTATCTTTCACAAAATCTGGTTTATTAATGATTGTCAACTGTGCAAGTGCATCGGTGATCCTACTAAAGCGATTTTAGACTAGCGTTTTTTCTGAGCGTATTAGTCGTTTTGGCATATTTTTTTCAGTCAATTCTAATATGAGTGTTTGGCGAAATTACAAAGCGTACACGCACATATCAATACGCTTGTCTAAAACCACTCGAATGTACTAAATCCAATTTGAAAAATATCAACAATTTCAGTGTTATTCTGGTAATACTCGCAATGTCATAGATTTATCTATAAGCAGTTTTATACTGAAA
This sequence comes from Helicoverpa zea, assembly GCF_022581195.2. Classification (NCBI taxonomy): domain Eukaryota; kingdom Metazoa; phylum Arthropoda; class Insecta; order Lepidoptera; family Noctuidae; genus Helicoverpa; species Helicoverpa zea. The sequence continues at coordinate 4,977,348 of NC_061464.1, read as the reverse complement.
AATAATGATAAAACCAGTAGTTATGTGCGTATACAATCATTTGCTTAATGTATCGAATTCAAACCTCTTTCTTTGAAATTGTTTCAAATAGATTGCAATCAACACAGATGAACTTTATATACTTTCAAATTATCATTTACCACATGTAGATAAATAGATTAGAGGAATATTATTAGTCAGATTGTAAAATTGATAAGTTTTTTGTTTTTATAGGCCACAGATGGTTGAATTTCTTACAAGTATAAGCCTGAGGTTTCACAAATACCATTATATGCTTTTATCATATTGTAAAATATCTCATTGTACATGATTAATAGGAATTTATTGAATTAAAACTAAGTGGAAGTTGTGAATGACAAGTATTATTTTTGCAAGTCCGAGTGAATGATTAATAGTAAAATAACTAGGGAGACTACAATGATGACAGTGAATCGATGTAAGCGCAACGGAAAATAAATAATTTTAGATACTTTTGTGTTTTGTTTCTTACCTGCCATTTCCCCGTATCCTATGGGAACTACTTCCCATACCCAGATACGTTATGTCCTTTGTTGCTCGGGAATAGTGTAGCTACACAACAGTGAAGAATTTTTCAAATTGGTTCAGTGGTTTTTGAAGCTAAAGGGTACAAACAAACAAAAAATATGTCAGGTACCTCTTTAGGATATTAGTAGGTACAGATACTAACCTAAAAAGTTATGAAGTGGCGTCATTGAATGCTTCAGATCGTTTCTAATTAGGTATTGACAAGTTTTGAATGCATAACTTATGTAAGTTGAATCTAATCCATTTTTTATAAAGTACTAAATTAAACAAATTCATACTTAACATCAACATCTCCTGAGCCTTTTCCCAACTATGTTAAGGTCAGCTTCCAAGCCAACCGGATGCAGCTGTGTACCAGTCTTTTAAAAGGAGCGACAACCCTATCTGACTTCCTCAACCCAGTTTGCCAGGCAACCCAATACCCCTTGGTTAGACTGCTGTCAGACCTACTGGCTTTTCACTACCTGTAACAACTAGTGTAGCTACCAAACCATGAAATGCTACAGATATCTGGTTTCTAATTAGGTATTGATTGAGTTTTTATTGCAAATAAGTGTTCTTCATGAAGTACAAAATAAAACAAATTCATACTTACCAAAGCTAATACTTATGCAAATAATTTATTGCATTGCATATGTACTTTGTTCAATCCTTCAGTGTGCGAGGAGCGCTGTGCCCACTAGTGGGACCATAAAGGCTGATGATGTATATCTTGGTGCTCGTTTCCACACCACCCTAGAGGTAGAGCACGAGGTGCGCTTTTTTTATAGTGGTGTCCCCAATAGGCCTAATCCACTAGCAACTTTTACAACATTACCTGCCAAGGTGACTTTGCATCCTTGAAAGTTGCTTTTGCTTTCAAAATAAGCAGTATTGCCCTACTCCTGAATTTCATGTCGGCGCTCTATGTTCCCTAACCTTAACTAATGTGACGGAGCAGGACCGTGTCCCGCTTATGCATTACTAAAGCCCAGACCTCATGAATTAAGTACATACTTAGTAAATAAATATTTCTAATTTTTTTTATTATATTGAGGTACGTAGCTGTTCAGAGACGTAGGTACGTCGACTTAATTTCAAATTGAAATGAAATTAAGAACGCTGGGAGATGGGAATGCATAGAAATATAAAAGTATCTAAGGAACAAAGATAAACTGACGTGTCAGTTACTCTTCGTTCTACTGCTCCGTGTTATACCTGTTACCCTTTATCCGGGTATGTTGTTCATCTTTTTCAATCCTTTTCTTGATCTGTCAGGCTTCCGAGTAAACCCTCTTCAAGTAAACGCGCCCAGTCCGTTGCCATCGTCATTTCTGTCTTCTGGAAATTTCCACTGCAATGCGTCCATTGTTCCGCGATGACACAACCTTGAGGAATAAGTAATTTTAAAATCAATTTATGGCGTATTCGAAATAGGTTTCGATTTACAAATAATATTCGTTTGTTTAAAACTTACAGCTTGTCTTCATTTTAGATGATGTGGAAACTAAGGTGGAAACTATGATTGAAGGTTGACCCAAACCACGCGCAGCAAGATTTCAAAATGAATGAAAGAAAGAAAGAATCATGCAAGCGATACGATAGTTAATCATTAATGGCGTCGTTGAAAAAAGTGACGCATTAATTTTCTGATGACATAACAAACTACTAGGGTTGTACCACGTTGTACATGGTGCTTACAAATTCGATTAAATTATATCGATAATAGCTACTGGAACTAATAAATGGCTGCTAACGTTGGTGATATCTAGTTAGATGACAGTCATATAAAAGAGACATGTAAGTAAGTATTTACAGGATTCATAAATTGTATGCCAAGAAAAAATACGTTGTCAACTACCTATCCATTATCTGGTGAACACTTTTCTATTGAATCGTGTGTATATTAAAATAATCGATACATAAGTCACGCCCTTGTCCTTACCGAAAACAACTCGATTGTGGGTTTCGAAATTAGATCTTTAGAAGCACACTTTTTTTTTAATTCGAAAAAATTTAAATGTATAGTATGTAGCTCGTATATTTTTCTGAGGCTGTTGAGTATTTTTTGTTTTTGAAATTGGAAAATCAGAAAAATAATGTTTTGAGTATTTGAAGTATTTATATAAAAGTCATTAGTGTGACTAAATTTTATATCCATAGATTTCTAAGAGATTGCATTGAATTTGAACCAAATCGGAAGAAATATTGGAATGCTTTGAAAACAATACATATCTGTTGTATTAACATCTTGATATTTTTATTTCATTCAGAATTCCAAATTATTCGCTCAATACCAAAATAGATTTTAAAATGTTTTAATTGTGTCTATTATTTACTATTCTGTAGTTCATTATATTATTTTGCATTTTAATTTAAATATACAATCGATAAAGAGAACAGCACTAGTCATCCTTTTGCTTAGTGTGACCACTTCATTAATGCAACACAAAACAGCCAGTATTATTTATACAACTAAATTATAAAAATGTTTCTACAAAATGCTGCTTTAATACAATAAATAAAATGAAATAAATTAACAAAAATGTCGTTTTATTGTTAATCCGTAAAGCCATATTTAATAAGCGCCACCTAGGTTATTTACAAGAGTTTATAACTGTTGCACTTTGCACTTTAGGTTGGCGTTTACGCAGTTTGTCTACTCGACGATAGATGGCGCTCACCGACCTAAAAATGCAAATCATTGCCTTTTTACACGGTACTGAAATTAATGTTCTGTGCCTACCTGACTCTCAAGAGAGATTATATTGTGTTATATGCATGTATACAGTAATTACAAAACGGCTGAATGGATGGTTTTTTATTGTTCTTTCTTAAATCGTTGTATCTTTTTGGTACTAATTTTATTAAGAAAGAATTCTGACATTTGGAAAAATCGACCAGGCTGAGATAGCCACGTTCCACAAGAAAGGCTGAGTAATTTTTATCTGTTCGCACGGAGATTTTTAATTGGATGCGAGTAAAACCACTGGCGTAAGCTCGCTTATTATAAATCGCACTAACCTTAGTAAAATATTACACCACAACATATTAAATTCTCAGAAAGTTGAGGTATTGAAGTGCCTTCAAACTGGAAAGATTTGACGAAAAATGCTAAAAATAAATATTAATAATTCAGCCCACTACTTCTCATTCGAAACTCTGTGATATTAAAATGAACATATCAAATTCACGAAGCGGTAAGAAATGTCTGGTATTAAAGCACTTCACACTAGCGGATTTTCCGCTCGGTTTTTTACGTGCGACAAATAAATCTGTCGCGGGATTTCATCTGTGTCACAAGAATTCGGTCAGCGACTTTTACGTCTTTTATTTGAGGTAAAGAGTAAATTAGAATGTATCTAATAAAATGAAAAATAATAGTGTGCAAAATATTCTCAACTATAAGTTACATAATTGACTTGAAGCCACGGGCAGTAACCAATACGTCCAATATTAAACAGGCAAACTACGCTGTTGGCTTCGACACTGAACAATTATCTACCTATTTACAATACACTTATAATATCTAGTGAAGCACTTTTGACCCAATTGGTTCATTCAATCGACCTCTGACGCTTTAGAGTAGTACACTGCAAACCTTTAGTCAGCCGATAGTTTGTTTAGGCTGATAAATTGGTATGTAAATGTATGGACTACCGACTGAAAACTCATTGGAATCAAGGTTTTCTTAAAAAAAAAAATGCCATATTTAGTCTGTAGTATGCGGGTGCTTTTAGCTAGCAAAATATTGACGAAACACCCACAAGGGAGATGTGAAGATTCTGGGAGATAAGTATAAGATGAAGGTTTGTACTCGCGTAGGTATAGTCAGCGAAGAAAGTCGGAAGAGTTTTGTTTTATCCGTGTCTGAATTTTTCGGATTTCACGTACAGAATTTAGATTCTCAGAAGAGCAGATTCTCCGTCATTTAGCTGTAACTACTTATGTGAAGAGTTTAGGATAAAGATACCTGTCGGAATTCTAAATGTTATACAAATCGATAGAGCGAAACATTTTGAATGTAACGATATAATGACTTGCTAGACGCATTTTCAACAAAATGCCCCTTTATTCCATGTTTTTTTTTTTCAAAATTTATAATAGCAGTTACTTTTACAGCCTTTTTATCGTCTCACTGCTGGGCACAGGCCTCCTCTCACACGAAGAAGGATGATATCAGTAAACGTAAGCAGAGATGCGTCAGTGGAAGAAAAAAGAACCAACATATTGAGGTATAAGTAAGTATTCTCCTAATGTTTCGACTCATCTACTTATCTCTAGATAGAGTAACTAGAGCTGAATTCAAGCGACGGTCTGCGTTTGCATTCACGGCACGTGGCGAGGGTAAACAACAGACTATATACGTTTCACAGCTCGGCTTTGTTCGAGTTCGGAACACTCGAACTAACACATATACATCGATTCGTTTACATATACCTACTTACTATACTACGTATATATGTAGGTAGGTAGTACAGGTACTACGAACCCTTGTCGGTTGCATGTGTGTGATTCCTACTTCCTACAAATATCCTACTTCCTACTAATATTATAAATGTGAAAGTTTGTGAGAAAGTATGGATCTATGTTTGTTATTCTTTCACGCAAAAACGGCTGGGCCGATTTTGTTGAAAGTTGGTATGCAGATAGGTGATACCCTGGATTTACACATAGGCTACTTTTTATCAACAAGCCACACAGGCGAAGCCGCGAGCGAAAGCTAGTTAATATTAAAAAGCTAAACAGTTTGTTTGCGTGATTGTATGATCGCGGTAAACTTTGGAAATACTGGGTCGATTTTAAAAATCTTCGTAAATAGCCCATTTATAGAGGGAGACTTATCATCCCATCTATAGAGTTACGTTTTATCGATGCACAGACTAGTTTAAAATAAATGCGGGCAAACCACTGGTGGAAGCTAGTTGACAAATAAATGATGTGTTTTTGGGTCAGTTGTATAATCCTTCTTCGTTTCCTTTTTAATGCGAAAACTCGTTAACGGAATTTGATGAAACTTCACAGTAAAATAGGTTATGCATTGGCATACACATTGGCGTATTTTTATCCGGTTGCAGAGAGTAGGTAATTTACCCGGGCTGCGGGTCAAACCCCAGGAAACAGCTGGTTTAGAACATAATTCACAATAAAAAACCTCAGTGTTCTATGTTTTTTGGAATTTTTATGTTGACTGTACAAAGGTGTTTACAGTAAATATATTTTAGCTTACGAAAAAATGTTGGTATTTTATGATGCTTTTTAATTATTCCAGATTGAAATATTTTTTGTTATCCCAAATATTTACACATTTCATAGGCCAATATTAAATGTAGTTATATTATACGAAAAAAAAAACCTTTGTTATATCTACAATAATAAAATATTTGTATGTTTGCACATTTTTTTAGCGATGATTTGTAATATCCAACTATGTATTTCATTTATGATAACCACAACCACGACTCGTACAGGTTTTAAAAATGTAAAAACATTCAGATTAATTATAAAGAAGTTTTTATTACTAACGGCCAGTTTCTTCATCAAAAATTAAAGTTAAAGTAATGTCTAAAGTTAAAGTAACGGTCAAATTCGTTTTTTCAAGGCTAAAGTGACAGCAAAACTAATAGAAAAATTGAATTTGACCGTTACTTTTACTTTAGACATTACTTTAGCTATAACTTTAACTTTAACTTTTGATGAAGAAACTGGCCGTTAATATCATTTTAATATAACTATAGCCTAAAGCTTTTCAATTAAGCTGATTTATTTTAACATACTTACCAATTATATTATCAGTGATGTTAAAATTGCTATCAATTTATGAAGTGGAACTGAAATAATTCTGGTTTAACAATTTAACAAAGCATAGCCTGCCTGACACTGAAAAAAATAAAAATACATATTTGTTTTTGACATTGTCCGCTAAAAAACGTTCTGGAAATTGCCCAACAAATTCATGCCAACTTTTTTCAAATAAAAAATTAAATTATAAATCTTAATAACACCTGTTTATTGGACCGTCCTTATTGCCCATGTTTCAATGAATGCGAATTAAAATATTTCGCCCTCTGCATCTTTTCCTTGAACCTGTGATAAAAATAAAACCTTATTAAAACTTGTGTTCAGAATTGACGAAATATTTAAAGCCTTGTTGGTAGTGTATTTTTAGCACAAATATTAAAAGAAAAACTAACAAATATTAAAAATTTTAATCTCTGGAATTTGTTTCTAAGTAGACGCTTTAAAATAGCTCTAATCTGTGTCTAGACTTAAATACTTAGTTCAACAAAAGCAGGAATAATAATTATTATTCCTCAAATAACTTATACAATGTCGTCGAAAGTACTTATGATTATTTTTAAACGGTTTTATTTAGCTCGACCCGCACGCTAGTTGTTTGTTTGGGTCAAAATTAGAAATTGAAATTTAAGTACCTTCCTGTTTTCAGATTGATCTGAAATTTGGTACACACCTTTTTATCACAATATACATACAAGAGATTTGGCTAATGGCTGTTAAACTCATTGCTGTTTTTTTTGTGATACTTAATGCGATTATCTTTATATACCTAAGGGAATATTCTTCTTTCGCCCAGATATAGGTTCCAAGAATCATTTGTAACAGATCATAAGTCAGAAAAACATCATCATCATCATCAGCCTATCGCAGTCCACTGCTGGACATAGGCCATAGGCGATTTTATTTAATTTACAACGGCCTGTTAGCCATTGATATTTATCGTATAGGAATACATTTCATGTTTCATAAATCCGTTACGACGTTAGTAATTTTAATATTGACGTAATATTGATAGGTAATTCACCCGTGCGGCGTGCCCGAATTTTATAACACGTTTTTATTCTCAAAACATAACTATCCTTGAAAAACAAGTTTCTTCCTAAAAGTAGTAAATAATCTGTCAGAAAACAGTCTAATGCGACCAATGCTATCCTAGTTAAGTTTTAAAAGTAGGTACACTAAAAAGAAACCTGATGCAAACTGTCTACTTACCAAAATAACTCATTTCAACGTAGGTCTCTCTATTTTCACAACACAATACACACACGAACTATGTTATTTCCAAATGATACACACACTATTAAATTCAATTAAATAATTCAACGAACAAATTGTCAATGATATTATCTAAAACAAAATAAGAACAATAAGAGTGAATTTGTCTGATTTGTTTGTTTACAATTTTACATATTTGAGAGCTCTAAGCGCTGTCACTCGCGCGTAGACAGATATAGCTACTCTACTCTTGACGCGTTCTTTCTCGTTCACTCGCGAGTTTTGATTGTCTGGAAGCCGCTCCGTGAGCCGGCTTACCGCTCGCCCATATTTTGCGAACATCGCGCGGCGCGGCGTGGATGACGTCACGCAAGCGTAGTTTTGTATGGAGGAGGAAGCCGAGACGCTTACCGGCTTGTTTAGCAGGAGCAAAATGTTCCAAGTAATTTATAGACAATTTTTTTTATGGTGGTAGGCGTTTTGTTATACCTACATATTTAAATTGTGTGGTTTAAATGATTATATTACTTATACCTATACCTATATTAAAACTTATACCTATGCTTCTTTCTTGAAATTCGAAAGGGAAGCCGATGGGAATCGGCTTATTAGGACGCCTCGCCACTGCTATGTCGATGACCTTGGTTCTCTGACGGATTACCTCATTTCTGATGCGATCCCTCAGAAAAATGCCGAGCATAGCCCTTTCCATAGCCCGCTGAGCGACTTTAAACTTGTGAACCAGCCGTACCGACAGTGTCCACGTTTCGGCTCCGTAAGTCATGACAGGTAGGACGCACTGATTGAAGACTTTTGTCTTTAGGCACTGTGGGATCGACGATGTTAGGACTCGACGTAGCTTCCCAAATGCAGCCCAACCCAACTGAATTCTCCTATTCACCTCGTCCTCAAAGTTGTTTCTACCTAACTGCAATGTCTGCCCGAGGTATACATATTTCCGAACAACTTCGAGAACGGCGCCGTGTATCGCAATCGGTTCTGGTAGAACATGTTCATTGAACATGACCTTGGTTTTGTCCAAGTTCATCCGTAGGCCGATGCGTAGAGAAGAAAGAAAAACATGCTAGTAAAAAATCTGTTTATTCTTCATTTTATTGTGAACTTACAAACAGACATACCTAACCACGGACTTTGTTTTACATATAATATCGACTGCAAGCAAGCAATACCTCCTATCTGACATTTTTGTTTCAAAAAACAAAAATGTTGTATCTACCATAAACTACCTTTAGATTCAAAATAAAAACAAACTTTATTAATCAATACTATGCTTAGAAAAAGAAAACTTGGATTTTCAGTATCTCATTATACCTTCCTCGGAATAAGGATTTTATTAAGTTTTATTGTTCCCCTTTAAAATCCACCCGGAGTCAGATAGGAGGTATTGCTTGCTTGCAGTCGATATGTCATTTGTTACCACGTGTCAGCTGCAGTACATACTATGTATAGAGTATAAACTTTGATTTGACGTGCGTCTACCACCCACGTACCAACTTAGTACTAAAGTTTCACAGCCTTAATGAAATAATTGCTTGAATACATTTTAAAAGGCTTCACGCCGGATAATCACTAATTAACCTATGGAATTATCGTGTTATTTTTAACTTGGATCTTGTTACTACATCATTTTCCATCATACCACACCTACACCCAAGAGATTGGAGGTAATTAGGATTAATCGTTTTCTTTTTTGGGGTTGCGCATCTCTAGAGGAATAAAAGAATCCTTATAGGAACACTTCGTTATCCGTTTGTCTGTCAAGACCTTTTTAATGTCTCATTTCCCACAAATTTTCGAAAAGGAACTAAAGCGACAATAACGCAGAGGACTTTACACTGACGTAAAATAATAAAATTGATTAGAAGAAAGATCGAATAGTACAAGTACTTAATATTTTGTATCCATTGTACCTCCCTACGGAACCCTGAAGACAGCAAGTCCACCTCGCACTTTCATTAACTTTCGCCGTAATACCAACATAGTCATGGATATACTTGATTGGATAGCTGAATAATTGATCATGCTACGCAGGTGATCAGGGCCCTGTAATCAATGAAGGACCCACTTGTCTCGAGAACGTGCCTACGTTCTTTTTTGTGGTCACCATAGTTCCGTATGTTGCAAATTATTTTTGATCATGACTGCCTAAGGCGTAAGGTAAGAAAGTCTTGTAAGTAAATCTTGTAAGTTAGCCTTCCTCTGTGTGACAATTCACATAGTTTGCCTCGTTGGTCTAGTGGTCGCAAGCGCGGCTGCTGTGCTCGAGGTCTCGGGTTCGATTCCCAGGTCGGGCCGAAATCGCTTTGTGGGTTTTCTTAAACTTTCACAAAGCAGCCCGTAGTCTGGAAGTTGGTGATTGATTCACCCGTGCATCGGAGAGCACGTAAATGTCGGTCCTGCGCCTGATCTCTTTCCGGTCGTGTCGGATTGCCGTCCCATCGGGTTATGAGAGTGAAGGAATAGGGAGTGCACCTGTGTCTGCGCAAATGCTCGTGCACTATAATATGTCCTGCGCAGCTGGCTGATCTCCTTAAGTGAGAACAGCCACCGTGGCCGAAAACGGCCGTGGACGCCATTATTATTAGTTTGCCTTTACTCTGTTTCACAAATATTCAGTACAATGTTAGTTCATTGCCTCATTTCGTCTGTCACGTATCTCGATGTGTGTACTATCCATAGATTTAGGATTCCGCTACCTTGATAGATTGGCAATGTGTGACAGATAACTTATATATATGTGATTCGTGTTAACACGTTAAGGGCATGTATTGGCCCTGTAGGTATCAAGCGCAAATGTCAACTACAAAACTCGCGATATTTTGAAAACAAATTGTGATGAAAACCAAGAAACACTGATTTCAAAGTTGAGGAAAACAGCATTTTATTACACATGAAAAAGTCATTCAACCCATGTATTTCAGTTTTGGCTATCACTAAAATCACTCGTATGCCAATCTATGTACAGTTCTATATCTATGGTTCTGTCAGAGATTTCTCTAGGGACGGGCCACTGCGTGACTGTCTAGTCATTCATAGTGATGAGCTAGTACTTCTGAGAGTTAAGTTTTCAACAACTATGTTACTTGCGGGTTTCTTTGCTAAACTAACGTGCTAACGTTAATGTCTCATTCTTTTTAAGAAGATTTTGGGAAAAAAATCCCTAAATACAGTAGACTTAAAATATAGGTACACTAAAAATGTATCAATTACACCCGCAAAAAAGCGAAACCTGAATTGCACTTTGTTTTATAAATATATTGTTTCATGAAAGTTTTATTGGTTGAAAATGATACCTGTATTGTTCAGCGGAAGCAACCTATCCTATCAAATATTTAAAATCGGGAATTTGAAAACTACTATAGCGCATATAAAAAGTTGTCCCTATTGCTGTTTTTCTTAAAAATAAGTACTTACATTGTGAAGAGATAGGTATGTGAAAGTATTATGAAACGTATAATGTATTAAGAAACATTTTCACGATGAATTTCAAACAACAATTTCTTTCAAAATAAAATATAAGCAGGTGAATGGCTAAGTTGTTACATTAAAAAATATAAGTATGTTATATTGAAATTTAGTAAACATAACTCTTTTACTTTTAGCAAATAAACGAACATTATGCCTTTTCATTCCTTCCAAAAAAGGCATAGCCTACATGAAAAATAAGTACCATCATTCGATTAGCCCAGAAACTAGGTTAATAAGTTTCCATCGTCACTACATCATTTATATCCATTCCTGTGTAATAAATGGCAAGCTCGGCCTTGATACGTATCTCTAAGAGAAAATTGAAACGGATGTTAATGATAATGATTTTAGGCTCTGTTTTAATATTAATTAGCGACCCAACCCGGTTTTGTATGGGTATTTTATACTTCCTAAGCTTTCCTCTTGAGTCTTTCTATATGTATATTGGTACAACTTGAAATCCATTCAGTAATGTTGCATTTTCACAAACGAACAGACATATGCAGCAATGTTTCATATTATGAAGTGATAAATTAATATTTTAATAGTTTTCGCCGGTGGTTTCACTCTCGTACCAGAACAACTTTACGCACCTGGATAAAGCCTTAGCCTTTCTTATGGCTTCACTAAAGTACCTTGTGTGATTAGCGCGGTCAAACCAACAAATGAACTCTAGCTGTACCTACAATATTACTATAAATACACAGATTTAAACAGCAAAACCTGTAGAAGCCTTATTGACACACCGCATTTTTAACCCTCTGTCGACAACAAAATTAAAAACAGTATCGTGTCACAGCATTTTCAGTATTTTCGGATTGCCGGTATCCATTGGCTTAACATACCCGTCTAACTGGCAGTGTAGGTTTCATCAATTCCAATTTGAGGCGTCGACTTTTTTTAACCGACCGTCGGAGGGTTAAAATGTTTTCATTCAGGTTATTGGAGAGCCGAAAATGGGCCGATGTGTCGTCATATCGTTGGATACAATGTCGGGCAAATAAAATTGACCCGTCCATGTGTTCTGTGAATCAATTTGGGTAAGGATTACCTTTATGATATTTTGTGAGTTTTGGTGTAGATAATGAAGTGTAGTGTTTATCTGTTCAATGCTAATGTTAAAAAGCTGAAGTTTGTATGTTTGGACAGGACATGCTAATTAATTACTGAGAAATATTTCAGTAATTGATCAATAGCGTCTATAGAAGAACTGAAAAAAAAACTTTGTCATTTGTTTTACGTTTGTAAAGCAGTGTCTATGATTAACTGGAAATAAAGGCCTTTTAATTTTATTTTATCTTGAGAAAACCTATAGCACAGATTACTAAATAGCTATTTTTATCTAGGTCCTGGAAATAGTTCTCGCAGGCCGCAGGTGAAACTGCGAGAAACTGCTAGTTAAGTAATATTATAATGATTCAAGTTTAAGCGCTTTGTGCTTGTGTTTGTATGTGGCGGCCATCTTGTCATGACTGTCAAGTTGGAGTAATTAGGGTTACATTAGGATTTAGATGTTTGTGAATTCGTAAAGCAATTAAGTTGTGGTTGGGTAAGCAGGTTTTGGTTAAAATTAAATATTTATTATATAAATTGGGTTTAAAGTCACCTATGACCGCATGCCAAAGGCGAGATATGGTAAGTAACTTATTTTGTTTTTACCACCTTTTGTGTTAACCATATTTCTGTGAATGGGTACAGGTTTTCATTTCATTTCGTTTATTTTGGTGTGTATGTCTAATAAAGTTTTTTTTTTATGTTTTTAGGTGATCGAGTTGTTAATTGTCCGTATGTAGGTATGATTAGGTAGGTATGTATTGTATGATTAAGATCGAACTCTGTCAGGCTTTCACACCAAAACTACAGAAAGAAACATAATATTTTTTGTCCGGTTGCGGGAAGTAGTTCCTTAGAGACGAGGGTGGAACAGCTAGTTCGTAAATTGTCGAAACGGCATAAGTGATTCACATACAGACTGCTTCTTCAATATAAAATTAATGAAAACGTCACGAAATCAAAACAAGACTTATTCCAAAGCTTGACCATAAAGAAGATTACACACTGACCTAATTTACGCAAGTGAAGAAATCATATCGCAGTTTGTGATCTACAAACACGTTGAGTTTATCCGGGCTGACAGGTCGCTATCAATAAATCCGGATCAGGGCGGTGATGCGTGAAACTGCGACCCTTATCAAGTGTAAACTGATCCTTATGTACTTACTTGTGTGTATGTATTTTGCGTTATGTGTTCGGATGGTCAGCTTAAAGGTTTTTGATGGGCTTTAAAGCGTGATCAGAAATATTGGTGTATTTATTTTTCATTATAGGAAAAAATAAACGAAAAAAATGTAAAAAAAAGTCGACAAAATAACCGAAGATGTAGATGTATTTTTTTAAATTCCTATTTCGACATTACAGATGGGTCAATAAAATTGATATCAAATTAAACAAACATAAATAAAATTTAATATGTTCTAAATGTGTAGAAGATTGGCACACAGATAGGAGTCTAAAGCCTGAGAAAGGCTACTTTTTCCGCGTACAGAAAGTAGTTCCCTCAGAATGCGGTTGGAATCGAGGGTAACAGCTATAGTTTGAGTCTCAAAATACAGACAAGAAGTTGGTATGTAAGTTTGCATTGAGATGGATAGTGTAAAGTTTTGGTTTCCTAATCAACTAAAAGCACAATGTTTCTACTCTGTATACACTTTAAGAGGTACGAAATATATCCGAGTTATAGAGGAGGTATTATTGTAGTTCTCCCCAAACGAGTATAGGATACTGAAGTTACTCAATTGATACTTCGCGCACTTGATCGTACAAATGTAGTCTTGTCAAGAAGCTTTGCTTGTCCGAAGTTAGCTACTAAAGACTTCAAGACAGTCAAACAACTTTGGACCAATATACATATATATATATATAATATATATACCCATTGGCTTACATAAGCTGCGCAAAGTTATTCAAGCACTGTCCTAATTCCTATTCAATTTCACCTAAAAATCACAGCACAAACGTTTATGCTCGTAAGTTCAAACGGTTTGTTCTTTTACAACTTAGAAGGCTATTTAAATTTTCATCTCGTCCGTCCAAGAAAGGCATTCAGCTAGTATTTCTGCCGTTGTGTCGGGACGAGTCAAGTCCCAAGAGATGTTTTGGGAAACAGATATGGGATTATGGGATTTGCATGCAACTGCTGAAATGGCATTGGACTGACTAGATCAGCGGTTCCCGAATTCTTTTGGCTTCGGAACCCTTTTCGTTTCACCATTTTTCGGCGGAACCTTAGCTTAAGTAAGAAGTAAACTAAAGACGTAAATACACTTAGGTACGTCTCGTAGCGTGTGGTAGCGCACCAAATGGTTATATGGTTAGAGACATATTCAGTATACTCAGGCGTAGCATGGCTATCTGCCACACGGGCCAGAAAACAATTTAGCCGCTCTTGACTTTGTGCATTATGTGAATAGTTTTCAGTTTAAAAACTGACAAAGTAAACGCAAAAAGAAATAGATTGGGTTTGTACAGGTGCGAGGCGAGCGAGCGCGATTTTTTTAACTAAAAGAAGAAGCTCCAAACACCCGCTAGCATTGAAAGACATACAGTGGTAGCCAACATCGCGAGCGAAGCGAGCGCGAATTTTTTTTAGTTTTAGTATCTACACAAAATAAACAAAACCACTGTAAATTAATAAGGTCTCAAAAAGTATAATATCCACACAAAAAAGCAAATGCAAATGAATAAAAAGCAGAAGAAAGCGCTATTGCTTTTTCTGAACCAGAGGAATAAAAAATAAGCATCAAAAGAAACCTCGACGGAAAAGCGCGAAATTTTTTCGGTGTTGGATACCTGAGCTATTAAACGAACATAAAAGCATCACAGGCAATATGGAGTCGCGAGCGAAGCGAGCGCGAAATTTTCGGATTCGCAGAGGTGCAAAAATTGGAAATAATGACACTTTTTGATTCATGGTAAAAATAGCCACTGGAAATACTCGTATGCCGTGTCATTTCACGTCCTGTCAAATGTATGAAAACGTATAATCCTGGCAATGAGATAAGTCCAAAAAATGCGGTGATTTTTGGCCGACTCGCTACCTATTTTTGCCGATTGCCGAAGACCTGGAGTTATTAAGTTAATCTACAATTTGTAAAAAACGGAATTAAATTATCTGCTGCTGTGGCCTTCCCCCGCCACTTGTCGTGAACTCGTACTTACAGTCCCGAGTGGTACCCACCTACATGGTGCCTAAATGGAATTTTGGAATGCATATTTAAAACAATTTGATTGAAAATGAATAATAATGTAATATTATCAAAAGTGAAACAATTTACCATATGGAAATCTTGAATTTTTCACGGAACCCCTGAGGGCCTGTCACGGAACCCCAGGGTTCCGCGGAACCCCATTTGGGAACCGCTGGACTAGATGACTGCAGATATTGATTTCGAAAATAATGGAGATGAAGGTCAGATTATGGTTGGATTATTTTTATGATAAAAATTTATCGGCAATTATATTTTCGTCAATTTTTGTGACTTTTTTATCATCGTCCTCCTGCCCTTATACCAATTTTATTTGGAGTTTTCTTCTTGCATACTCTTCCATCTGCCGTGATCTTACAGGGAACATTCTCTGTAGTCATATCACTTCCACATAAATGACGAATTTACACCCTTTCTAGAGATGTGGCATCACTGCCTAACGTCTTTTCTACTTATATAAGTTGAACTTCAAGTAAGTGTTTTCAATATGGCATGATGGGAATCCTGTAGCAAGAAAAAAATCGGTCAGAGACCCTTGATTCTAGCCAATACTACCTTTATATCTCCTTGCAGGAGTCTAGTACAAATTGCTACTTTATACTATATATTGACTACGTGAGCCGAAACTCTATGGTTACAGTAAATAGCACACATCACATAAACTTGTAGTTAGTCGGTGTCAGCACACGAGTGAGAAAAGACTCCTCAAATCTGATTGATGATGAGAGGATGAAATATGTAGTACTATTTGCCTAAGGCCATCTAGACTCCGTAATATTAAAATTAAAATATTGTGCAAATAAAGTTATTAAAAATCATTGTGAAATCTTCAATATTGAATCTATATGGTCAATTAATTTTCTCTTCGTGTAGTTTTCCCCTTTAGTAGAACGGCTTTAATAATCAGTAGGTATTCATATTAATTTTCTTTATTTTTCTGTTCTATAATACAGTATGAGGTGGAAATATTAGTAAAAGTATGTAGTTACAATTATGTAGGTACCTTGATGGTTACTGGGTAGTGCTTAGCAAGAAGGTAATCTGGTCTCCATTTCCACAATTACTAGTCGTTTCCTCATTATTGGATGAAACTTTAGGTGGTGAATATTTAAAAAAAAATACTACCTATCATAATTTCGATAATTACATATTTAAATTTTATTTCGGTATTTAATTTCGGTAATGAGCCAAAAAGAGGCGCGAAATTCCTTCCGCAAGAATTCCTAAACAACTATGTTTCGGGTATCTCTTTAAGGTAAACCCTGCCATTGAGAATGTGGAACTACCCTGAAGGGATTAAACCCATTTAAACCCGAAAAAGCTTAACATTTTACAACGTATCCAGTTTAAATTATTAATTTATTTCGGTTGAAATAACAACGTATTTACTCGCGTAATCTTAACAAGTAATGTTCTGCCCACATAGTCAGCTAAATTGAATTTTCTTAATATGTATGTCAGCAATAGTCCGAAGCTAAAAATAGTAAGTGCAATATTTGAGTTACAATTGGTACTTACTAGTATTTTTTTAATATTGATATTTTACACTACATAGGAAATATTTAAGTTTACTTACTCCAAATTAACAAAATAAAATCACCTATTATTTATCACTGAATAGATAAAGTGGACTACGAAGTAAGATGCTGCCAATAAAAAAGAAAAAATACAGTAGCCACTTCAATAAGAGTTCAGCATAAATCAGGATTGAAGTTACCAGAGTTAAGTAATAAATAAGTAATAACGAACAAGTTAGAGATACGCCTCACTATAACACCAACAATAAGTTAAGTACAGAAGGTATGCACTGAAACTGCCCAGGCTTTTACTTACTAGGTATAAGTATTGGTATCGGCTTCCAGTCAATCCGAAAAGTAAGAGTCCTATGTACTAAGATATTCTATTCAATCATGAAATCGTTATATAGCTATACTAAGTGTCGCATGTAGTACACATTGGACACAAAAATGGAAAAACATATGGATCAAGCTTTACCATACGTTTATTTAAGCTCTTTTGTGACCATGGAAAGTTTTAGCATCCCTTACGGTAGACTTCAATATCCTATCTATTTGTTGAATTGCCTACTGGAGATAGGAACTTGTGATTAGCCTCGTGCAAGTAAAGAAGGATACATACTTATGTGTCGTGGCATGTCGTGGCGCACCAGAAGCATATCGGTTCCATATATTTAATATGGTTGGAGACATATCTGCATGCCGTGTCATGTTGCATCACGCAATATTAAATGTATGAAATCCATATGCTTCTGCTGCGTCACGACACGCGACGACACACAAGTATGTTTTCGCCTTAATGCCAAAATCAACAAATAAATAGATACCTAGGATATTGAAACAGAATTTACCTTCTAACGTTACTTATTTTGCAGCAATACTTTCAAAGATGTCTATTGAAACAAAAGTTACGGGTGAGAGACGGTTCAGTGGTTTTTATTAGTTTCCGAGTCGTGAGCACCTGTTCGCTTTGAGTAGCTATTTCAACTGTTAATATTGGATCTAAATTGTAATTGGCTGTACACAAATTATAGATGAATCCTTTAACAATTCTGTATTTTTAGGAGAAGGCGTTCGTGACATCGAATGTAGTGCTTATTTTATAAATGCGCTTTCAAGCTAAAACTGCTTTAGTAGGTGCACAGATAGTCTAAAACCTGAGAGATCTGACATAATCTACTTTTAACCTAAACCAGAGGCGGCGACTATAGGCAGAACGTGGAGCGAAATAAAGCGCGAAGCTCAAGACCGAACGCGATGGCGGAGCACTGTGGATGCCCTCTGCCCCATCTAGGGGACATAGGACTCTAAGTCAAGTCAACCTAAACCTGCGGTATTGCAGCATCTGGGTGAAAACATGGGGAACCGTTATCAAAATAATTAATTGCAGTTGTCACACTAGATTTTTTACTAAACGATTAAAGTTTTCATGAACCAGAATTGGCCGCGGCAACCAATGCTAAGCTGCTTTATTAAGTTAACCCAAACCATAAAGATACCTCCCGACGCGTTCCCTTCAAGTAAAAGTCCAAAATTGAAACATGAATTCTCAGAACCCCCATAAGCTGACCATCAAAGGAAAACTCCATAATTATGTACTTCCTTACTCTATATTAAAGAAAAATAGGCAGTAAACTCGCGTCTATGAATAAAATAAACATCTATCCTGTCTCATATTATTACCACAGAGTAAAGTAAAATGAGTGGAGATCCCATAATGCAGGTAGGTCAGGCGTCTTCTTCTGGGTCAAATTCGTACGGTGGGCATGACCAAAACGATCAGTTACGAGTGAAATGACGAGGCGTTCGGGTTCTTTGAGGCACCTGTTGACGATTTTTGGTATTACAAAAAATGATCAGGTCCAAAGAATGCGTATAAGGACGAAAACAGTAACGTTCCTCGTCCCCCGCTAACTAACGTGCTAGTTTCTCAGGCGATGTTACGATTTTAAGTTATGACGCTAGTCATTTTGTTCTCCATGCATATTACTTATTCTTTGCATGCAGAACAAAAATGCATTATACAGAGCGGAGATATTTTCTAAGGGAGATCTTGACCTATTTGCCTTTGTCCACTGGCTTTTATTCTGAGCATTTCTTTATGTATTATCATATTGTGTATGTAATGTAGTATGTAAATCGTATGTATTATGTTTCTATGAGGCTGTTTTTAGATGATTATGACGATGATACGTAAATAATAAATAGAATTGTTGTGTGTGTTAGAAAGCGGAAATCTCAGCAACTATTGGATCGATTTGAAATGTTCTTTCAGTGAAAGATAGCTCATTTATCGAGGAAGGATATAAGAAGAAAAGTAGGTATATCTGGGTTCGCAGAGTTTTTACGAGACGCGGGTAAATCGCTGGAAGCTGTAATAGCAACGTTTGAGCATATTCAAATGTTGTTCTTGCTTCCCCAATTAGATAAATTTATATAGTTTTACTTAGTTCCATTCCGTGGTTACAATAATGTCCACAGAATCACGTAGTAATGTTCGTTTAACAAGTAATTCAAAGTTGTCAACAGATGGCGCCACCATTAGGCGGTAAAATGACGCCATTTTGAAACATTGTGCCAGATGATACTAATTTGATAATTGAAACAGATATCGAAGCAGTAATTAATGTAGGGTTATTGAACTTAGGTCTTAGTGTTATTTATTAGTCGATCGCTCTTTTGCTTATTTTGATAATGATGAATGTTTGTTTTTAAATTGTAACAAGTTTTATAAAAAACGTAGGATCGCCAGCTTTATGAGGCCTGTTTATAAAATTTCATGCATGGGCACGCGTTGCAATATCTACTAGATAAAATATAGCTTGTCACCAGGAAATAATGTAGGCATTAAAATATTTTTTCAAAACAGTTCAGTAGTTTAGGAGCTTTTAGGGAACAAACAAAAAAATGTGTTCAGAAATTAGTTCAAGAGAATCAAGATCGATCACCTATTGAAATCGTCATTATGTCATTATGTATATCGAATTTCTTGGTCGCCAACGAACGATTACCTATAGTATAGTAATTTGCAAATGACAGCAAACTTTTTTAGGTCAGGTGTTTATAAACGCGCGAAGACTTCAGTAAATTACAGTAACTTGGCTACACAGTAACTGCTGTTTTTCCCCCATTATATTATGCAAAAAAAAACATTTACTTTTAAACAGTTTTTTTACTGTATAAAGGGAGGTCGCGAAACTTGCACTTGCAATGTTTTGCTTTTAGAGCAAAAAAGCAGATAAGAAAAAAGAGAAAAAACACCACAAAAAGCAAAAAGGTTAAGATATTATTTTTTAAGGAAGGAAATTTTATTTTTTCGCAGATAAAATGAAATTCACAATCTGTGTCGTTTGAAGTCCACGAATTTTAATTTAGAAAAGCGTATTTCAGTTCACGCGAAAGCTTTTCAAATTAAAGTTATTAATGTTTTAAGTACATACCTATTCCCAAAAGAAATAAGTGTGACACTTTTAATGGAAAATTTCTAAGCCAGATTTTTTATAATGGTTTTAAGATACGACCGTTAAATATTACAGAAATATATGTGGCTTTGTATATACTATCTATTTTTTTTGCGATTATTTAACTGTCTTTTCTGTATCGCGGGCAACGAAGAAGTAATTCAGAAGACGTAATTCTGATGTTTTATGTTTACGATTACTAATTACAAATTATTACTATGATTACATAATTTATTTTATTTGGCAAAGCTTTTCGGTGTTCCCAAACACAAACATTACAAGCACCGTTACATAAGCAAAACTCCTATCTAAGTCAAACCAACGAAACCTAAATCCAGACATGACTAATAGTTCGGTCTGAATCCCGCGCCATCTTAAGTCGTCCGCCATTTTATTGCTTAAGAAAATAATTTTAAACCATCGTTAGATTGATAATTAACCTTGCAGGGTGAAATCACCCACGGAACCCACCTTTCGTTTCAGGTTAACGGTAGATTAATTAGGGTCGAGTCAAAATTTCATAAATCATTCGGCCGACTGGTGTTCGATTTATGAAGGGAGCTTTGCAGCCGTCCCTTTATTCTATCTATCCGTGGATTTGATTACTAAAGATAGAGTTTTGACATTAGCCCCATCCAAGTTATGTTGAATTCCTATCTCTGGTAAACAAAAACAAAAGATAGAATATTGGGAACAGAGGTTAGTCTTAATACATTAGCTTCTACTACTAGTTTTTATTTGTTTAATGAAATATAGTTGATATGATTGATTGTATAGAGGAGCGCAATTTCTGGGTGCAACTAAGTTTCGATTCCTGGATGATTCAATATTAGTGCCATATTTTATTTTTAGGAATCGATTCACAAAATTGGTAAGAGCTGAGATTCTTACCTCCGTCATCTTCCTGTCGAAGTACCAGTCCATCCGAATGTAGATGTGTATGTACTGATTTACACGGAGTTTATCTAATCTAATCAATACGGATACCTGAGCAGCCCGAATATTTTGGTAAGACTGGTTGTCAGAACATACGTAGGTAAAAAATATTTTTATCCAACCATTCATTACTTCCCAAGACAAGAAAAAAAAACAATAACAATTATCCCAATTAATTTCCAAAAACAAAATATTTCCAACAGGTTTCCATACATATAAATCTCATTACGAACAACTGGGGTCCAATGTCATTTATTAGGGCGGTAATCCAATAGCAGCTATTAATATATCGCTAGCAATAATTGGAGATACGACACAGGCCGCAATGAAGACTGATGTGAAAGGCGACATCGATCACCCGAGAGCTTTCTTTGTCGTTTCAGGGACGTTAAGACAGGTGAATTGTAGAAGGTTCAGTTAACAATATACCTATTTAGATCGGTGAAACTACTAATTAATTAACGCACACTGCACTCACCAACACGCATGCTCAACGCTTTGAGTATGGGCTAATACTTGGGCTTCACCAGCTTGGGGGAGGCAGCAGTCCTTCAGTGGATGTTTTTAGGCTGTAAGCAGTAAAGGTTGGTTTACCAACACTGGTTTTAGCTACATTTCCTCAAAATCGTCTCAGCCATTTTTTAAAAGACCAGTCCATTTGGAACTTCTGTATTTACCCTGTACTACCACAGTATGCCTCAAGGATGTCTTGCACGTCTTGCGAGAGAATTCTCGGGGGCAAACAATTTCGTTTAGTGTACGTATACTCACCTAATCTGTTACGTGCCTTATCCAGGAGATAACTGGTTGTCGGCGTGTTACTTGCTAATAAAGACGAGTTAGTATAACTGGTAACTGTGGTTATGTCGTGAAATGTGGGTAGAATAAGCTGGTTGGTTAAGTCTGTGTGATTTGTTTTTGTGGATTTATTTATTTGTTGTATTATTAGGGGCTAAAACTTTTAATACTTTTTTAGTTGTATTTTTTGAAGTAGCTTAATTTATAGTGTGTAAACAGTGTGACATATTACTCTTACTACTGTCTCTGACTGTCCGCATGTCTGCCATTAAAACTTAAGGAAAATATATAAAAGTACTCTAAGAGAGGTCTGCCTAAAGGTAGAATTCCGTGGATCGCGGCTGCGACAGCCGCGCGCGGCCTACGACAGTCGTCGGCTGCGCGCGACAATAGTCAACATATGAAAATGTATGTCTTGATTTAGTCGATTTTGATCGTCCGTTCCCTCTAGTCGAAGTGCTAATTGATATCCTTGAAGAAGAGGAGGATGACGTGCTGCTGTGGCTGTATAATGTAAATAGATTACCAATCGACACTATCTTTAAAAAGTAGAAATGAAGAAGGATACTACCAAATACTGATTCAAAAGCATTTGTATTGTAATGAAAACAAAAGGAAGTTTTGCCGACATTCTGGTTTTACTAAGATTGTTGTTTTACTAAGATGTTATTAAGGGCAAGACCATGTTGAGATGCGAACGGCCGCGAGCGGCTCACGAAATTCGTCGGCCGCCCGCGACTGTCGCGGACCTAGGCAGCGGTGCCATACATTTTCATATGTTGACTATTGCCGCGCGCGGCCGACGACTGTCGTAGGCCGCGCGCGGCTGTCGCAGCCGCGATCCACGGAATTCTACCTTAATTTTTATGCTTGGGTGTTTAGCTTTTCTCAAACATCTTCTTGTCATCCAAAAGTCGTGGTGGCCTAGTGGGTAAAGAACCAACTTCTCGAGTATGAGGGTGTGGGTTCGATTCCAGGTCAGGCAAGTACCAATGCAACTTTTCTAAGTTTGTATGTATTTTCTAAGTAATCTTAGACACCAATGGCTTATAAAAAAAGGTGAAGGAAAATATCTTGAGTAAACCTGGACTATATAGTCTGAAATCACCAACCCGCATTGAGCAAGCATGGTGATTAATGCTCAATCCTCCTCCGTGGGAGAGGAGGCCTGTGCCCAACAGTAGGACGATAAAAAGGCTGTAACAGTAACAACAGTATCCAAAAGTATCTACCAGGTTTCGACTAAGTGTCTATTGCATGTTTATCACTCAAATAAAACCTAGTATTTAGTGCATACCTGGATAAAAACATGACTTATTTGTTTCAAATCCTGAATCCAAAAATTTTTTTGAGCTCAAACAAAAAAATACAAACTGCAAAATATACGGTTTTCTAAAATTTTCAGTGCACCAGTCCGAATTAAGAGGTAACTTAATAACTTCAAATTGGATTTTAAAATATACAGTCCCAGTTTTGGACCCTGAAAGCTGAAATTAACACGGGTATGAAAGTTTTCGTCACACAATGTAAACCATAAACCGCATTAGTCGAAATTGTAAATAAAATTTTGTGAAATTCGTGCAGAATATTAAGTGGCCCAGTTAAAATTTATTTTCGTAGTATTTTAGTGGAGTAGCTTGCTGGATTATTTATTTAAGGAACTTGCTGTTATTCTTTGTTGTTTTCAAAATGAGGTTTGTGAAACATATATTTAGTTTTAATTGTAATTTCTGTATCAAATTATGTAAATGTCGTAGTTCATCGTCGTCGTTTCCCTATTTATTATTAACATAGGCTATATTTTATCCCGGTACGTGAATATGATCTCAAAGCGCGAGTGCGATCGCGAGGAGCAGCAAGTTTGCTTCAAAAAAATACTAGTATGTAGGTACAATAATTTTTAATTGTTACTAAATAACAGTAACAAACGAGATGTATAAATTGTGATCAATACGTAGATTTACCAAAACATCCAGGATTTAGGATTACCTCAGATCGACACGTAAGACTGGTACAAAAACAACTTCATTTCTAAAGTCTAAAGGTCGTAACTACGAGAATTATTGAGCTTAGAAACTCATCTCTAATGTTATGGGAATAGAGTTGAAATTCGTTTGTAAGTATGATTTTCAGTTGAAGTTTGTGGCGTCATGTAGCATCAATACATCAGTTTGTATGATTTATCGTGCTGATCTTGATTGATGGGTTCCTCGATATGAGATGTTCGACTCGTCCTCCCAAGGTCAAGGTTGCTAACCAGGAAAAATGGCTGGAAAATAGTGGTGTTGGAGCAGTCTTTGTAAGTAAATTAGAGGTCATGGCACATATGAACGGTACGGTACGGCACACACGGTATGCCTTTCTATATTGACGTTATGTTTTATATTCCTTCCATGATATTATGAAGGTCGAAGCCCGAAGCCAAAGTAGGGCCTGGGCGCAGCAACGCAAATTCAGTGCAGACGTGTTGTCTGTCGATTTGCTTACTATACAGAGATATTTTTTGTAGGCAAATTAAAATAGGTTATTGAAATCAGCCGAGTCTGCGTTTCCACAAGAGATGTGCGAGGTTGCGTAGCGTGTTTGTAAAGATCCAATAGAATTGCTTCATTTACTTTGCCTCGGACAGCACAGCTCTGGTCGAAACGCAGCCTGAGGCTATTTAACTGATACATCTGATCTGTCCGCCTCATTGGTCTAGTGGTCGTAAGCGCGGCTGCTGTACTCGAGGTCTCGGGTTCGATTCCCGGGTCGGGCCGAAATCGCTTTGTGGGTTTTCTTAAACTAACTGCCTCGTTGGTCTAGCTGTCACAAGTGCGGCTGCTGAGCACGAGGTCTCGGGTTCGATTTCCGAGTCGGGCCGAAATCGCTTTGTGGGTTTTAGAAGACTTTCACAAAGCAGCCCGGAGCCTGGAAGCTGGTGATTGATACACCCGTGCATCGGAGAGCACGTAAATGTCGGTCCTGCGCCTGATCTCTCTCCGGTCGTGTCGGATTACCGTCCCATCGGGCTATGAGAGTTAAGGAACAGTGAGTGCACCTGTGTCTGCGCAAATGCTCGTGCACTATAATATGTCCTGCGCAGCTGGCTGATCTCCTTAAATGAGAACAGCCGCCGTGGCAGAAATCGGCCGTGGACGCCATTATTATTATTAAACTTTCACAAAGTAGCCCGTAGCACATAAATGTCGGTCCTGCGCCTGATCTCTTTCCGTTCGTGTCGGATTGCCGTCCCATCGGGCTATGAGAGTGAAGGAATAGGGAGTGCACCTGTGTCTGCGCAAATGTTCGTGCACTATAATATGTCCTGCGCAGCGATTATTCCCCATGTCCACCACTTGTCTGGCCACCACTGGGGGACAGCGAGACAACTTTAAAACATTATTCTCGCTGTCCACCACTGGGGGACAGCGTCACAACTTTGTAAATTATTTCCATTCGCCACCACTGGTGGACAGCGACACGAATTTTTTAACATTCCCTATGGCCGCCGTAGGGGATAAAGGCACCATTCTTTTGATCCAATTCCCACTGGCCATCAATGTAAATTATTTTATCTAGAGACCATTTGGTTTTTATGCTGAAATTAGTTCCACTGAACTAATGGGACATTTTGTTCTACTATACAGAAGAAGTACAGTCAACGGCCTGGGTGACATCTCGCCGGGTCCGTGGTTATTTGTAGTTGTGATTTTTTTCAGAGCTCAAAATCGATAGCAGTCAGAATAACTTAGATTTTTTTTCATAACTTTCATCAAGAATCAACTGATTTTCTTTACAAAAGTACTAGGAGAGCAGAAATGAAAAGGATAAAAATTTTACACTCAAGTGTATGCCTGATAGCACTATTCAACGATGAAGGTTTGTAGCTGACCTGATGACGGAGACCAGAGAAGGTCGAGGGAACTCGACAACTGAATACGTAAACTACCTCGTGTTTGGGCTTATACTATTCGTATTGACGAGACCTTTGCACTAATGCGGATAGTGACAACAACGCTTATCACTGAAAAGTCGTGGCGAAATAAACTTAGGTACATCCATTAGACACCGACTTCTAGGCCGATGCACCTAAAAATTGTTATTTTTTTTTCTTTTTTGTGTTTTTGGAAGTCGGTTCTTTTTTTTGTAAAAAGTTTTTTTTAATACTTAAGTGAAACATTTAATAAAAGTTAATTGAAAAATATGACTATTATTTACCTACCATATAATTTAGAAATATTTAATAGTTTAGCTTTTTGGTTAGTTTAACTCACTAGTTCCTTTTCATTTCTGCTCTCCTAGTACTTTTGTAAAGAAAATCAGTTGATTCTTGATGAAAGTTATGAAAAAAAATCTAAGTTATTCTGACTGCTATCGATTTTGAGCTCTGAAAAAAATCACAACTACAAATAACCACGGACCCGGCGAGATGTCACCCAGGCCGTCGACTGTACTTCTTCTGTA
The DNA here is from genome assembly GCF_022581195.2 of Helicoverpa zea. Classification (NCBI taxonomy): domain Eukaryota; kingdom Metazoa; phylum Arthropoda; class Insecta; order Lepidoptera; family Noctuidae; genus Helicoverpa; species Helicoverpa zea. The sequence goes on along the minus strand of NC_061464.1, from coordinate 4,950,897 downwards.
TAGTAGAACAAAATGTACCATTAGTTCAGTGGAACTAATTTCAGCATAAAAACCAAATGGTCTCTAGATAAAATAATTTACATTGATGGCCAGTGGGAATTGGATCAAAAGAATGGTGCCTTTATCCCCTACGGCGGCCATAGGGAATGTTAAAAAATCCGTGTCGCTGTCCACCAGTGGTGGCGAATGGAAATAATTTACAAAGTTGTGACGCTGTCCCCCAGTGGTGGACAGCGAGAATAATGTTTTAAAGTTGTCTCGCTGTCCCCCAGTGGTGGCCAGACAAGTGGTGGACATTGGGAATAATCGCCTGCGCAGCTGGCTGATCTCCTTAAATGAGAACAGCCGCCGTGGCCGAAATCAGCCGTGGACGCCATTATTATTATTGTAACTGATCTGGGATGAAAAAATACATACAAACACAATCATTATCAAAGTATATTAGCAAACAAAAAATATATAAATAAAACATGTTCTATGCTTTGCCTCTCGATCTGAGACAAGCCTCCAATCCCCCACCGCCGCCGCCGCTGCTTAACTTCAGTGGGTCCATTTCTGGCGGTGGCTTCTTGTCCAGGCCACTTATGAGTCTCTTCAGCCTCGCTATGGCCAGTCCTGGGTTCAGGCCCTTGGGACATGCAAGTGCACAGTTCAAGATGGTATGACAGCGGAAAGCTTTAAAGTCGTCGCGCAGATCGAATAGTCTTTGCGCTGAGTCCTCGTCTCTTGAGTCTATCACCCATCTATACGCGTGCAGCAACGATGCCGGGCCCAGGAACCGCCTCCCGTTCCACCAGTAGCTAGGACACGATGTAGCACAACAGGCGCACAGCACACACTCGTACAGCCCGACGAATTTGTTCCAGTCGTTCTCGCTCTGAGCAAACTGAATAGACCCTAGTGCTTTCGGCCCAGTCTTCCTGATGAGGTACGGTCTGATGGAGTTGTATTGCGCGAGGAAGTGAGTCATATCTACGACGAGATCCCTGAGCACGTACATGTGTGGCAACGGATGCACGGTGACGGTCTTAGCTTGCGGGATGGCGGTGATGCATGCCAGGCAGTTGTGGCCTTGCAGGCAGATCGCGCAGGACCCGCAGATACCTTCCCGGCAGGATCGTCTGAACGAGAGCGTTGGGTCCATGTCCTTTATCTTTATCAAGGCGTCAAGAACCATCGGACCGCACTTAGTTACGTCCAGCTCGAAACTCTGCATCTTCGGTACCTCCTTAGTTTGTATTCCTCCATAGCGATAAATTTTGAATACTCTTCGGGGTCCCACTGACTTCTTAGCAGCTGCATAGTTTCTGCGTGGTACCTGATAATTTGGTACGGCAGCTGCTGGGGATAAAAGATTTGTCGTACTTGATCTTATGATGTGTTGAAAACATAGTTTATAATAGAAAATCTCATTGAAAATAGCAGAATTAGCCATAAAAATTTATTTTTGTGAAATTCCGGATAAATTATAGAACAAACAAACGTCAAAACGGTGAAAATATTTGTTTCGTAGCTATTCAAAGGTGGAAAACTCGTTTTTAAATTGTTTTCGGACAGAACTATATTTTGAAATGTGCGTAACCTTTTTGGTATAAAATATAATAGCTAAGGTGAAACCTTTTTAGTCATTTAAGAAAATACTTCAGAAGACAACTCCTTACAAGAATAACATAAAAATACATATCCCAAAGAGAACAGCGTACCTAAAAAAGGGTTAACAAAAATAAAGCCATGACCATGCGAGGCACAGAAATAGAAACAAAGTAAAGAGTTTAGGCCGCGTGACGTCACATCCCATTGTCCGGCAGCGCTCGGCAATACCTGCGCTAACAATATTCGCGTATCAACAGCCTTGTCTGCAGTAGGGAGGCCAAGCGTTGGACATTTTAGGACACTACTGTAACTTTATTTATCGACTACTTTCATTTTTATTGTTTTTTTATTACTTTGGTTTGGAAAAAGGTAGGTAAGAATATAATATAAAAAATAATAAAATAAAATAATTACAGTCTTTCAATATGTATCTGTATACATTACAGTGCGTGAAAGATAAAATGTTCAAATGATTAGGTAACAAGGTACATATTTCGTGCTAAGAAAAGTTTTTCCCACTTTTCGTCGTCATTATCCGGATATCCGGGAAAAAAAAATCCAAAAAGTATCACCTTCAAAGATCAGTCAGTTTCTGAATTATTAATGTTAAAAGAAAATTCCTAGTAATAAAACATACTTATTTATACAACCATTAAATTCAATACCATTACAAATCCGTTTGAAACGATTTCTTCTTTTTTAATTAAAAAAGTTAATTAACTTTCATAAAAGCATTCTGGAGACATTCAATTTAGGCCACGGTCAACGGGGCTTTAGGCAGATTGGGCTATTTCAGTTTTTTTTGGTAAAAAATTGGTAATTTCGTACCCTTTGACGTCGTTCAATTTTGTCGAGGAAATCGGGTTACTATGTTATGTAAACAGCCGTAATGAATTTTCTGTTCGATTTTTTAAAGCGATTCAGGTATTAATAATGAGGTTGAAAAATATAGACTCAAATGGTTTGATTCGTTTGTGAACAGAGACAAACATTCATGCAATTTTGTTTTTTGTTGTTGGATAACCTAAGCAATCATGTTTATTATTTTATCATCAGTTTGGACTATAAGCTATAATCTTTTGGTCTCAATGATAAGTCGTTTTTAAAGATGTTATTGTTACGTATTTGAAAATAAATATAGGTTTATCAATTAACCATAAATTGTGATTTAACAACTAGTCAAAAGAAAAACTGGGAATATTTTTTACAAAATGACAGATTAAAATGTTTTATCCTAAAATACTTTCAAATTTATAGTCACCCTACATTTCACAATACGAAGCTCACCGTCTTTGGAGACATTTTTACAATGCATCTTCTGTATGTTACGTACGTGCAATTCAAAGAAAGTTTTACTACACTAGACGCTTTTCCATATAAAGTTATGGATTTTATACCAAGCGTAAGAGTATGTTAAGAGAATAAATATTTTTGAAATAACAACTTTTATTGATAGATTACTGCTAGATTTTTTTTTAGGTCATTACTTGCTGCCCCCAGGTAAACAGTTTGAGTGAAACTAAAATAAGATTCCATAAAAATATTACCTACCCATTTAAGTTAAACGTCCTCCTTTTTAGGAAGTCAGTCAAAAATGAAAAAAATATGGTGTCCATATTTTGCCTAAACTTCTCAGTCTATATTACTTATTCCCTAATTTAATGAAGGCTTCAAAACTACTGCATCGAGTGGAAAAATTCTTTCACTGTTTCTTTATCACGTACATTACATCCCCGAGTAGCTTAGGCTTTGCATATTTTGTCCGGGTTAATAAACAAGTTGCCCCTTAACGCGAATGAAACAGCTAGTACTATTTAAAGCTTTACCTAGCATTTCAGTCTAATTTGCAAGAGCACTAACAAGCTTTGAAACCTATATGACGTAAGCAAGATTTGCGAGCGAACGGAGCGGTAATACAGAGAGCAGACGTGAACCGTGAATGTGCTCACTTCGCTCTTCATACGGAAAATGATCGGCGTTAAATTGTACGTGTTAATATCAAGGTGCAGAGTAAATATAGGTTCCTACGTATTTGTATTATGAGAATGTTTGGAGCTGTATTTCGTTTGTACGTCATGCACATGCAAGACCAGAGGTTTCGCTTGCAGCCCAAGATGACAATGAAGCGCATCCGGATAAAAAGAAGCCTCTTTGATAAAAAGACTATTTAGCACTGAAAGAAAGGACTCTCACTTGGACATTGTCCTTTTCAAACCAATAATAATAATTTAATTTTTCGGACTTGGCACAAATGTTATATATGTTACAAACTGAATCTTACCTACATACAACTGCGCCTGTCGCCCGCTGATCACGCCCCGGGACGGGAAGTACATAAGGGGAGTACATAATAAAGTATATAAGGAAGTACATAACGAAGTAGATAAGGAAGTACATAAGGAAGTACATAAGGAAGTGCATAAGGAGGTACATAAGGGGAGTATATAAGGAAGTTTATTAGCAAGTAGTTAATACATAGGGAAATAAATCCCCTTATGAACTTCCATATGTACTCCCCTTATGTTCTCCTTTTATACATATACTCCCCTTATAAACTCACCGTGTTTCCTTATATACTTTACTAGCTTCCGCCAGCGGCTTCGCCCGCGTGGTGTGTTGATAAAAAGTAGCCTAAGTGTCAATCCAGGGTATCACCTATCTACATACCAAATTTCAACCAAATCGGTCTAGCCATTTTTGCGTGATTGATTAACAAACATACATCCATACATTCTCACAAACTTTTACATTTATAATATAAGTAGGATTATGTACTTCCTTATATTATCCCCTTATTAATTTCCATATGTACTACCCTTATGTACTTCCATAAAGAACCTGGATTATAAATACCAATCCGATATTAGAAAATATAATAATAAATTAGTTAATTACAAACACTACTAATAAACGTCTGTAACAAAAGCCCAATCACAAATTAACTCTGTTAAGTTCTCAATTATTTGGTCCTTAGTTCCGAACGCTTCACTCACTTTCACCGACATTGATTAGACATAAAACAATAGAAATTTAATAGCTCTGGATATTTCTCATTATTAGTCAAATAGCATTTCATTATTGACTGGCTTAGGTATTTGCTCTGAGTATAAAACATAGCTTATAAGCACTATAGTATATTTATAAATGCGCTATTGGTCCTAGTGATCGCAGGGTCGACTGCCGAGCTCAATGTCCCGGGTTCAATTCTTGGGTAAGGCCGAAATCGCTCGGGGCTGTGGAATTGTTCGAAGCTGCGGGGTTGTTCGAAAGAGTTACCGCGGCCCTGGTACGTAAAATACGACGAAGAACGAAGGTTTTTAGTCAGTATGAGTCTGACACTCCCTCACCGCCGGTAACCCACAGCGGGAGGGGTCATTTGATGATTTTGAAGTCGTTAAAAAAAGGCCCAGGAGCACATAAGAACCTAACGACCCGAATGCTACTCAGTAGCAGTCGTTGACACAATTCCACCTAAGAGTCCGTCAGGATTTGAGAAAACTCTGACACTGGGGGTTGTGGGTGATTAGACCTGTAGATTGTAGACTCACTTAAGAAGATAAGAAAGTCCTGTAAGAAACAATAACAATATGTGCTATTCCTGACTGTAATTATTAATTAAAGGATTAAAGGCATACTTGAGGACAAAGCTTTTTAATTGCTGGAAGTTAAAGTATCAAATAGGTAATTATTTCAATTTCCGTTTCACGTTCCTGTGGATTGTGATGTTAAATGCTTTATGGCCGTATTATGAGGAAACATTTAATATAGATAGCCGCCATTTTAGATTATAAAGATAAAGAGATTTTTAGTTTCAGTGTTAGGTAGCCCGTTCATTGAAGAAGACTATAGCCTACTTTTATCCCTATAGTATAGTTTTGGGTGAAACCACTGGCAGAAGGTACTTATATGAAAAACTTGCTGTTTTCCCACGGTTTCACATGCGTTCCGGGGTAACTTCTTATTAGGGGAAAGTCTAGCTTCTTAAAAATGAAAACACTTTCCATTCGGTTTAGTACCTGTTTTCGGAGCCTGGGTACAAACATAAATCCTCTTATTGTATTGGTAGAGACAAAATTGAAATTATTTAGGTACTGAACATTATCCAGAATAAGACTCCCTAACTCATTATGTCTCTCAAACATTTAATAATATGAGTTTAATTTATAATTGCGAACAGAATGAAGTTTTCTCTTTGATTCTTGTTGGAAAGCTATTTGCATTCGCTTGCTTGTTTACTTTACAATTCTGAAGAATATAAGGCGATGACGTCACTTGTATGTAGATTCTAAGGACCAAAAATTGGAAGGTACGATAAATTGGTAGGTCTCAGCTGTCTCTTGATGTTTGGCAGTCGTTTCGGGTAGTCAAAAGCCAGAGCCTGGCAGCCAGTATTACCAGGTCACCCATTTAAAACACCGTTATTCAGCTGCATCTGGTGTGACTGGAAACCGACCATAAGGTGGAAAAAATCCAGGTACAGAACCAGAAATAAAAATGTTGATATCTACTAAAATAGCCGTTGGTTGTAAGGTCATATTGTCTTAAGGTAGTAGGTATATTTTCCCAGTGTAGTTCCATGAACCGATGTAGTTGAAATTTATCGCTATAGGTTCAAGATTGACCACAAAAGTAGCAGCTGGTCAAATAAAGAGCCCGAAGTTATTGTGCTTTTGACTTTAGCTTAAAATCACATCAAAGTGGAAGCAATTTGCCCAGTTAAGGCATAATATAAGATTGGTAATCTCAGACACTAGGTCCTGCTTATTATATTTCCAGCTCTAAACAGACATCAAGAAACGACAAACATTGACTCCAACTTAATGAAACTTAGTAAACAGGGCGAAGAAAAGCAAGAAGTAAAAATATCTTCGAGATCAGTAGACAGTATTAATTTCAAGCTAAAGTTTCTGAAGCAGTTAGCAAACGGTAAACAAGTTAAATCGTTTAAAGTTCACTTCGGTATAGCGTCTTGTTGCCGTTCCAATTAATATTTAGATGCAGGGTTGCTGCGACTGCATTTCTGTGTTTTAGGTTGTTAGAAACTAGGGCTTTGCTCTGGTTTTGCTTGGGTAAATTAAGTATAAAAATTCTCCTCATTAATTCCTCTGCCTATTGGTGTAAATTGAGTGAAAATAAGCTGAGTCATTTTTGTGTTAATCGACGTGGTGGGAGACTTTGTTTTATAAGAAGTTTAAGTTCCTAGAGATAATATTTTTAAGTAAGAGTTAGTCACGGCTAGCCTTATGTGTGTAAAAACATTTATTTTCGGTACTTAATATACTCTTTATTTCCCTTCTTGCTTAGCTTCTTTGCATGCACATCTTTCAATGCACCCTACTCTGCTTTATCTAGTGTCTATTTTTATTTATGCAAGCTTCAGGTTCTGTAGTTATTTACCCGATAGTCTTAAACGCATCAAAATCAGCGAACCATACCCATATTGGCTTGCTCGTTCATTAACATATGCCCATGTTCAAACCATCAAACCAACAGTTAGTAAACAATACAGCTACATGAGTATATTATTCTAGCGTGTGCCCAAGCTTATGAATGCTTGATACTTGCCACGCCAAGCGTAATGTACTGTCGTGCACATATTGGCAATTCTACGACCACACAATTGCTGTGCTGGTTTCCAACGTCACATACTGTATGCTTGTTGTATGGCAGTGTACTTCGTTAAAGTAAATTAATTTTGAATTTTATTTATTTATAGGTAGTGTAAATCATGCTATGTATTATAAGATTTTTAATTTTCAAAATGATGATTTTTTCTTTTATTTTTTAGGGCTTCGAAACTTTTGAACCGATTTGATAAAGTATTTTTCTGTTATGGAGTTGGCACATAGAGTGACATAGGCAATAATTTTATGCAGGTGTGCGAAAAAGTTTCTTCGAATCTCGAGAGAAACTGCAAGAAAAAGCTAGTGCATAATATACTGGTACCTATGTTTACCTAACCCTTGAGAAAACAAACCTGTATAATGTTATGATATTACTATATTAATGTTTGCTTAGGTTTGTGATCATAGCTGCTTATGCCAAGTAGCCAAGATATTATACCTGAAAGTACTATAGAGTTTGTATACCAATGGTTTGTTATGCCCATTGACATATATTCTAGCGATAGACAAGAACATCCATACAAATAATTTACCCGCTATGTCGTCTGTTGACATTTCGTTGACGTATTGTGACATGTAGTCATCCTCATTGATGTTAATTGCAGAAGTGTCGCTCGTATTTTGCCTACATTTTTCATTACTCAAAAAGTTTATATCTAAGTGAATTCAAAATCATGTAATATATCAGAAAGTTTATTTATATCTAATTGAATGCAAAATCATGTAATATATTAAAACCAGGAACTTATTTTTAGGGTTTTTAATATTAATTACGATGTTTTTTTTCTTAAGAGGGCTATCACAAATTTTCGCGAATTTAATTATTTTTTCTTGAAAGTAAGAACATACCATGACAAAGTGAAGTCTGTTTTCATTGACATTTTACCTACTGCTAGTTTTATGGCACATCTGTTTCTGCACGATTTTCTTAATCCATAATTCAAGATGGCGGGCGGGAACAAATTAATGCATATTTGTAAAATTGAATTGTAAATGAAAAGTATGATATACAAGCGTTGTAATAGCATGAACAGCGTGTAATTTTATTAACTTGACTCTCGAATAGTTTATATGTGTAAGTTTATACCTTGATATGTATTTTCTATTTTATAATTGTAGTTTCATAGACATCCATCTGACGCAGGTGTCAAAATCGCTCTGATTTGCCATTTTGGGCACTGCATAGTCTGCAGTGCAGTTCAGTGTGGTAAGCTTTTTGTTCGGAACGTTCTATCTAGTACGTAGTACATATATATCGATGGTTATGCCAACCTGTGCCAACCTTCTTGCAAATTACTGGCCGTACAATATTTTTTGAATAAAGAATGACAGAGCTTGTGTGGCTGACAGCAAACAAGATTGCGCACGCTAGAAATATATATTTACGAAATTGAACTCTATTCCAACGCAATAATGTACTAAATTTGTTGCATAATACACAGAGGCAAATCCGAGCCGAGAGGGATAGTTAGAACGGAGGCCGTTTGTCTCTTTCTAACACCTTGCCAGCATAAAAAAATGTTGTGATCAACAGTTTTGTCTTCCCAAAAAAACAATTGAATCACATATATTTTTATCTTATTTTAACAATTGTAAGTCAACAAATTAATAAAAATCGCATTAATTTATTATACGAATAAATTATTTATATAAATTATTATTCTTAAAACATAAACAACATATTTTTTTTTCTAGCGGTAACCCTGAACATTCTTGGCGCGTAATCAGCATTTAAAATTTTGTTTATATTTTTTGTATTAAATCAATTTAAACTATTTAAATGGTGAAAAAGTGTTGCGTTTATACTTGCAAAAGTGAATCCTATGGTGGTTGCAATATATCGTTCCACAGGTTAGCTAATAATAACATTTTCGTAAACCAAACAACTAGGGTGCCCATGAATTCTTGTAATGAGTGAAAATATGGGTGATGAATTTTAAAACTGTTGTACTATTGTTATAGCTTCCCAAAAAATGTAGAAAGGCGACATAAATGGCTCAGCAGTCTATATATGAAGTAGAAATACAAAAAAAAACAGTCTTCACTTCGAATCTTCCTGCTTTTATACTGCTAATTCCCGCTAATTATTAAAAGCCTTTATAAGTATCTTAAGGTCACAAACTGCGTAAGTTAAAACTTCAATACCAATCTGCGTTTAATAATCTTAGCAAATTCGGATTTGTCTCACATAGCTTAATCTCATAGTCACCCTATTAGAAAGGGACAGACAGCCTCCGTACTAACTGTTTCACTCGGCTCGTTTTTTGGGTTTATATGCGCAGTCCTGTTTACTAATATTATGTCTATGCTGACAGCTGAACTAACGAAGACTACCATTTTGAAATGTCATTATAAATGTTACCAATTTAGTGTAGCTTCCTAAATTTCAAGGAAAATAGAACTAAACATGAATAAAATGAGTGACTAGCTGTTTCCGCGGATTTACCCGCGTCCCTCGAAAACTACTTACCGTTCCGCATAAAATAGGATGAAAAAAAATATGCCTATGTCATCCGGGGATAGCGTAGTTTCCCCGCACAATACAGTAAAATATTTTTGAAAATCATTCTAGTAGCCATTTAAGTCATTCACATTCGTATTCATAATATTAGCAAAACTTTTGCAGCTACAAAACATTCTAACCCAACTCTGCGCAGCCCTACTAACGAGAGAGCCCCAAGCCACCATTACATCAGTAATGACCAATTGAAAGTCGAAATTTCAAAGTACCCCCAGACCCTCAGTCACTAAATGCAGCTGCAAGAAATCGTTTAAGAAGTCCAATCACGAAATATTCGAAAACTTCACTTGGAACCTTCGGAGTTATTTAGTTAGTAAGACTATTTCGTTTGCGAGTGCTTACAACTTTGTCGGAAAATTTGCAGATTTTAAGACAGTTTATGCTTCTATAGTTCTATCAGTAATGAAACTGCTATGTAGACGAGCCATTATTAACTCTTTTTATATATACGAATATATAAAGAGGAAAGATTGGATCGTTTGTTTGAATCAAATAGGCTCCGAAACTGCTGAACTGCTTGCTGAACATGAGCTATTTTTTATTCGACACGAGAAGAAGTTTCCCCAGGACGCTGGTGACACCGCGTGGAACAGCTAGTAATACATAAGTATATGGACTATTTGCTTCTGAAATAACCATAATCACGGCACTAATGATTACTGAGACAAAAGAGTCACTATCACATCATTTGTATTAATAAAGCTAAATGTGACTCATATGTTAAGATCATTTGTATCAGCTGGGTACCTATTCTTGATGAGAGAAAGATTGTGGGATAATTATCATACGGCATAACGTAAATAATACGCAATTATTAATTACTATTTAATCATTAGTCTCCTGGCTTTATCCCAATGTTATTTAGTGTAGGCGCAACATGTTTTCTCTTTCTTTATTCTTCTATTCTAAGCAAAAAAAGACCTATTCTATTCTATTCTTCTGTCTGCCGGCATCTCACAGGTAACATTATTTCTATCCATATCCACTTTCCCACAATCCATCCATCGTTTCTTCACTCGTGTACTATAATAACTTTTTTCAAAACAATACAAAACCGACTCGCAATAATATATTTCAAACTTTTTCCAAAGTCTGACAAATACTACGCTGAAAACCGCATCAAAATCGGTTCAGCCAAATGAGAGATAATTGCGCACAAAATTACATAGCAACTTTTATTGAAGTCGATAAAAATAAGGTCTTCTACCGTCAACAATTATCATTTAGTTCCCACATCAACAAGTTTTTTTGCTAAGACCACATTTCCTTCAGCTTTCAAACTGAACTTTGTACCTATCAAGGGACATATTAATCGTGGTACATTTACCGTGACCCTTCAACAGTTGTGTCGAAACCAGGTTACCAATAGAATAGAAGGTACTGCAAAAAGTCTTCAGAGAGAGATACGAACAGTCTCATGGGTGTCCTTCGGTCCTTAATTTCCATAATATGGCGTTAATGACGTCATCAACATGGCCGTTTTGGTGGAGCGTGATAATGTCTTTACAAAGGAAGATAATAATCCCAACTAGCACACTGGTGGAAATAGCAGCCTATTTTGCAACTGTTAGCTGTACAGTAGTGCTTTAGGGGTTCCGAAAGTAACTTTAAGTTCTACTATTGCTTCCGTAGCTGCTCATAGCTGTAAATATCACTCAGCAGAAACTGAACCAAATGTCACTCTAGGTTTTACAAGTGATCATTCTACAACCCATTTGCAGCCTACATCTTTAAAAGAGAGTTCAAATAATTATGTTAAAGGTTAAAGCTGCTAAAAAGTTTCTATTGCCGCTGATGTACGCGTTAGAACTGCATAAAGACTCTAATTGTAGACTTTTTAACGGAACTGTATAAAAGATATATTTATCACTTTTCTGCCACTAAAGGTTCCATTGCAGAAGTGATTTGTTCTTTTGTGCAGGCTTAAGTAGGAATTTGAACCTCTGTTCTACTTATAGCCACATTAAGGCTCCACAATAGAAGCAGGAGGTTAATAGACATTGCCTGCTCATTTGGATACATTGTTATTTTATTCACAAACACAAGCAAGGGTCCCGTAGATTTTGTTTTCTCAATTACTGATAACGAATCAGTTACAGAGGAAAAATAATGTTTGTTTTGAAGTAAAAAAACTTATAACAGAAAATATGTATTTATTCAAGAATATAAAAAAAATCAGTAGCTCCATTTATTTACTCTCAAGTATAGTGAAACACTCCGTTTTTCCCATTAAGATGGACAGATGCAAAGTTCTTGTTTATTTTGTTGTGCATTATAAGTTTGAATTATTTTGAACGGTACTCTGAAAACAAGGTAACACATAGTAATTAAGTGTTAAACAATTAACAATAATATATCATCGTATTATAGAGTTTCCAACAACTTCTACGGATCTCTAAACAAGTAGCCATTAATAGTGTGGTTTGATATCTGCAGTATCACAGTGCAGACTTGAACTGCAATACTAGTACAGATATTACTTGGACCTTCAGAAGAGTGAAACTTAGCGCTATGACGCGCAGAGAGGAGTTTTTAAGGTTGAAGTTGCAACTTAAAGCTGCTTTCAATGGACGCCATGTTTACAAGATAATTATTTATTAGTAATCGAGAAATTAATAGGTTTTTATCGCATTTGTAGTAAAATGTATCTAAATATCGAACAAGCAACTTACTAAAAACGAATGTAGTCCAGTATGTAATTTCAATATCGTGTAGGTATGTGATACAAAAATATTTATATAATAATAATTTATATATTTTACGATATTCTGAGGTAATTATTGAGGTGCGTTAAAAATACTTCAACAATATCAACTATATTCACGATAAACTGATCTGCGTTTGTAGCTACTTACCATATAATACAAAATATAGCTCAAAAACACTTACCTTCACTTAATATTTATTTGTATTCAGTAATGTCTGACTCACGAACAACAAATCCAAACTAATATTATAAATGCGAAAGTAACTCTGTCTGTCTTTCTGTCTGTCTGTCTGTCTTTTCTTCACGCCTAAACTACTGAACCGATTTGTGTGAAATTTGGTACAGACATAGTTTGAAACTTGAGAAAGGACATAGGATAGTTTTTATTACAAAAAATAAAAATAAAAAATAAAATTTACTACGGACATACAGTGCCATCTATTAGTCAAATGTCGAGCTGGTCCTATGCTCCGTAGATAGATGGCGTTAATCGCGCAATGGTGTCATTGGACGTGTTCGGTTCATGTTATTGTTTTAATTCATCCTGCGGGAGCGGGAACTTCTCAAAAATCCCGCGAAATCGGGAACTATGTGGGTAAAACCAAAAATCTGCCGGAAGTCACTATTCCACGCGAACGAAGTCGCGGGCAAAAGCTAGTATATTTTATAAATGAGAGACAAGATGAACGATCAGTGAAGTTTTCGTCATTCAGCTAAATTTGTCATTCATTCAATCATCGCCATAAGAGCTTTAGTATGGTGTTAATTATTAGTTGCCGCTCCTGTATCGCTTTTATGCCTCTAATATGAAGTTCTAATGGAACTATAGACTGCAAAAAGTTGTGCCCCTTTGGCTGCAAAGCTGCTGCATAAGGTCTGTAGAAAAGCTCTGGCGCTTAAGCTTGGCACCTTTATAATAGTAATAATCGGATTGGCTCTAAAGCTCTTAAGCAACAGTTTTGTGCTACTTGGGAATGCTTTAGAACCAGAAGTAGTTTTAAGAAAAGTGATAATCTGCCTAGCCTTTTCCTATCTACAACAACGTTAACTTTCAGTTTATCCGGATGCGGTCGAGCATTGGTGTATTATATGGTGTGACTGCCTATCTGATCTCCTGACCTCCTAACAAAGGGAGCAAAAGTTACTCTTAAATAAGTCTGGTTATCAGACTTTATGGTTTGTGACTACCCGTTACTACAGTCACAGACAGCTGCCTGGGCCCACAGTTTAACGAACTTTCCAAAACGTATAGGAACTCTCAATGACGTGGATAGCCACCCATCCAAGAACCTACCACGTTGAGCATTAAGCATTAAGCTTCGAACTTTTCGTATTAACTTGTCTTGTATGTAAATCCGATACCAATCCGATAATCGTGCATTACTTACTTAGGTATACTTAGGTAATACTATTCAGACCACGTATGCAATATAATGCAGGCGTTTGAAATTTTATGGAAATGCTCTAGTGTTATCGTAATTGTTATTGTAACTGCTTCCAACGAGGGCTTGGTGTGTGGCGGCTTATATTAGTAGTAGACATGGAGAACAAAATAACGAGCGGAGGTGCCATAACGGAAAATGTCCTAATGGACACACCCAGAGACATTTAATGGTTACTTAAGCCATTCCTTTCTGCAGAATTTCTATGAGAATCTGTCACTAAGGAGTGACTTGAGTACTTAATTAATAATGGTCTCTGCACACAGCGGGCGCGGCGCGGCGGGACGGGACGGCGACGCGACACAATGTACTAGATCGTCGCGTCGCGTCGCGCCGAGCGGGACGGCTCTGTGTGGCGGCCTCCGTAATATCTAGTACATTACAACTGCTCAGCGTCACGTCGCCGTCCCGTCCCGCCGCGCCGCGCCCGCTGTGTGCAGAGACCTTAAATGTCTCTGAGTGCGTGGGTAAGAGAGTTCGGGAAACGAGGAACGTTATGTCTCTGCTCTTATATGCCTTCTTTGGAACCCGTCCCCTTTTTGTAATACCAAAAATCGTTGACAGATCACAGATCCCTGATATGTCACTCGTAACCGATCACTTTTTTTACACCCGTCGTACGTATTTTACTTGAAAGAAGGTACTTGACCTACCTGCCTTATGGCATCTCCACACATCCCTTACTCCGTGGTAGTAAAGTAGGTTATTACAGAAAGCATTACATAATACCTGTAGTTGATCAGATACAAGCATGAATATTTTTGATAGCACAATATGTATTTGTGTATTGGTACTTATAAGTTAAGAAATAAGACTCCATTCCTGGACCTAAAATATTTAATTTTCTTTCGGTAGAAAAAGTTTATGAAATTATTCTGAAATTGCGTTGCTATGTAAAATAGTCTAGGCGCCCAGTCAAACAAAACTTTATACATTGAAATTAACTATATAACTTATGTGACATAATGTGTCTCGTATCTTTTGTCAATATTTTAGTACGAGTATATTAGGAAAGTATCAAAGTTCTTATATCGTAGTGGAACTTATATTGCTGTTAACCCTATTCTAGATTTAATCGTAATCACTTTTATTTTCACGATTTCACTCATATCTACTCTATTCGATTATACGGTAGAATGTGAATAACTTTGTAACAGAAATATGAATATATTTTGCATACCTATATTTATTGTAGGTGCTATTGGGAAAAGGGCAACGCTCGCGAAGTGTTGTACATATTTCTTCACATTTATACATTTCTTGGTATTCAGTACCTGAATGTAAAATAAGTACTCAATTCTGTTTTTCGTTTATTTAATGTCAGAGATTTTTTCTAGTGTTATTTGTCATTTAAAATACATCTCCCTTAACTCATGTTTTATGCAAAGAAAGATAATTTCGACGAAATAACAATTTATCTACCAAAACTTTATCAATTCAAAATATCTTTTGTTTTCAATGCAAATGCAGATGAATGGGACGGGTGAATATAATCGCGTTTCTCACAGAGTTTAAGTATATAGAATACGAGGAAATCCACTTACATGCACCGCTGTTCTTCCATACCTAATCCCGCTTTTAAAATGGCATGTCATACGTATAGACTGGCGCCGTGCCTACATTCTATGTAGAGGAATTTTCTAGATGTTTTTGTTGTGTTTTCTTTGAAAAACCGAAACACGTTTTTTTATGTCATGGTTAGTATTTATATGTATTTGTACACATTATCTCCGTAATTAATAAATACGGATTATGTAAAGTTATTTCAAGTTTAAATCTATGGAATTGTATGATTATTCCTGACTTTAGTCCGTGACAAAAGGCCCTATTGGTTTACTTTGCAAGGTTATCATAGAGTGATTCTATAATATTATATGGAACAAATACGTACTACTACCGTACTGCTCGTTTAACTCCTATATATACTCAAAAAGCGATAGACTCAAAAACTACTAGATCACGAATTTATGAGGAAGGTGTAATTGATTAAAAGTCTAATCTAATGAGAGCATGGAGTCAAACTCAAACTCAAACTCAAACTCAAATTTTTTTATTTCAAATAGGCCTATTAAAGCTCTTTCGAAACGTCAAAGTTAGGTGCACGGTTCCAAAGAGTTGGTCTCATGGAGAAGAACCGGCAAGAAACTCCATGGACACTCTTTTTAAAAGAAATAAAAATAATTACAAACATACAGTTTTCTATCTAGTCCTGAGAATGTTATACAATACAAATTGAGCTAAAAATGTACTAATAAATTATACAAAATAAATTTAGTGCAATTTTTACTAGAAAAATAATTTATACAATTCCAAGAAAAGATATGTATACTAGGTAAACAAGTTTTCAAACAGATACTTCAATTAGTGGTCCTTTTGGCTGGTCAGGGCGGCGGCAGTCCCGTGCCCGTGGTCGCCGGGGAAGCCACATGTGCAGAGAAAAAGAAAAAACAATATTAATTTAACGCCAGGCATCACTGTCATTAATGTAATCCTGGATTTTATAATACGCCTTTTTAATCAAAATGTTTTTAACTACATTCTTAAACTTTTTATCAGTGAGATCAAGGATACATTTAGGTAGCTTGTTATAAAAACGTACACAATTCCCTAAGAACGACTTATTTGTTTTTGTTAGCCTAAACTTGGGAACCACTAATTTATGTTTGTTACGTGTATTTATCTGGTGAATGTCGCTTTTAACTGTGAAATTATGGAGGTTTTTACGAACAAACATAATATTTTCAAAAATATACAAGGAAGGTAATGTGAGAATATTAATTTCCTTAAAGAATTCTCTTAGAGATTCGCGAGAGCCCATGCCGTAGATCGCTCGGATCGCCCTTTTTTGCAGAACAAAAATTGATTGGACATCAGCCGCTGCCCCCCATAGCAATATGCCATATGACATCACGCAATGGAAATAGGCGAAGTATACAAGCCTGGCCGTAGCTATATCGGTCAGTTGTCTTATTTTTCTGACTGCAAAAGCAGCAGAACCAAGTCGCCCTGATAGGGAGGATATATGGGGACCCCATTGCAATTTACTGTCAATGGTAATGCCCAGAAATACTGTACTGTTAATTAAGTCTAATTTGCTCTTTTCGAGCATTATATTAGTTTCAACCGCGGTGACGTTAGGCAAACAGAACTTAAGACATTTAGTCTTGGAAGCGTTTAATAATAAATTGTTGGCTGCGAACCATTTGGAGAGAATTTCTAGGCTTTCATTAATGTGACTAACATTGGGGTTCTTACGCTTAACTTTAAAAACAAGGGAAGTGTCATCCGCAAACAAAATAACATCCGAAATATCAGACAACACAAATGGAAGGTCATTTATATAAGCTAGGAACAGAAATGGACCCAGTATAGAGCCTTGAGGCACGCCCATTTTTACAACTGTCCCCGAAGATGTTGAGCCGCAGACATCCACTTTTTGCTGTCTGTTGGATAAATAAGACCGGACAAGTTCAAGAGATTTTCCACGAATACCGTAGTGTCTCAGCTTAGAAATGAGTGTATCGTGGTGCACACAATCAAACGCCTTGGAGAGATCACAGAATATACCGACGGCATCCTGCGAACTCTCCCAGGCTTCCAAAATTTGAGTAACTAACCGCGCACTTGCGTCCGTAGTGGACCTACCCTTTGTAAAGCCGAATTGACGGTCGTGCAGTATATCATTTAAGTTGAAATGGTTTAACATCTGATCAAGCATGATCCTTTCGAATATTTTACTTAGAGCCGGGAGAATAGAAATGGGTCTGTAGTTTGACGGATTTTTCTTACAACCTGACTTAAATATTGGAATGACCTTACTGTGTTTCATCAAATCAGGAAAGGTGCCTTCATCTATACATGAGTTAAAGATTTGACTGAGTATTGGTGCAATATTGTCAATCACGGAGCTCAGGGCTTTAACAGAGATGCCCCATAAGTCTTCCGTTTTTTTCTATTACGAGTCTTTTGATATTACGAGGTCCAACTCGACATTTGTAGACAAAAACTGACATATAATCCCATTGATAGTATTAGAACAAATACTGAATGGAATGGAAGAGATCCGTATGATTAACCGTGACATCATGACGTCATATCACGCTGTCCTACGTGAAAATGAAAGAGAGAATATCTGAAGAGCCAAAACGAATGAATTGATTGCAATGTGGAGATAAATAGTCTAGAGCCTGACTGAGGACACAGGCTACCTTCTGTCCGGGTGCGGGAATAAGATCTCTCGGGACGCGATTGAAACTGTGAGAAACAGCGAATGCTGTCCAATTGACCATCATAGACTGTCTGATAAGTAAGTTTTAACTGTAAAAGTGTCACAAAGAGCAACACAAAATCACTTATGTTTCGCGTTTATAAGTAAATCGTTTTACTGGTTTTTCATTTACCTATATTAACATAGAACGAGGAAACTTTTACCTAATTTGTTGGTTATCTTATATTATAAACTAGCTTCTGCCAGCGACTTCGTCCGAGTAAGAGTCGGACTTTGTGCAAAGAGAGGAAGAATAAACACCAGCCCCTCCAATTATCTAAATCTATGCGTACTGATGCGTACCTACTACTACTTTAAGAAATAAAATGTAAACTATTAATATTTTGTATTTGAACACTGCCAAAATAACTAATAGGTAGATATTTTTTACATAATTTTATGAAGAACATTTCCGTCATACATGGTTTCTGTGTAGCTGTAACCATTAGGGCAGCACACGCGACGGAAGCTTAAAAAATGGAGTAACTTCTCCAGTTTTCCCAACATTTACCTTCACTGCTCTGCTTCTTTTGATCGTAGCGTGATGAAAAGTATCCTATAACCTGCCCAGGAGTATGAAGAATCATTGTACTAAGTTTCGTTGAAATCCGTCAAGTAGTTTTTGTTTCCATAACGAACATACAGACAGACAGACAGACAGACAAAAATTTTACTGATTGCATTTTTGGCATCAGTATCGATCACTAATCACCCCCTGATAGTTATTTTGGAAATATATTCAATGTACAGAATTGACCTCTCTACAGATTTATTATAAGTATCTAACCTAACTCGTAGTAACTGCCTCGTTGGTCTAGTTGTCGCAAGTGTGGCTGCTGAGCACGAGGTCTCGGGTTCGATTCCCGAGTCGGGCCGAAATCGCTTTGTGGGTTTTAGTAGACTTTCACAAAGCAGCCCGAAGCCTGGAAGTTGGTGATTGATTCACCCGTGCATCGGAGAGCACGTCAATGTCGGTCCTGCGCCTGATCTCTTTCCGGTCGTGTCGGATTGCCGTCCCATCGGGCTATGAGAGTGAAGGAATAGTGAGTGCTCCTGTGTCTGCGTAAATGCTTGTGCACTATAATATGTCCTGCGCAGTTAGCTAATCTCCTTACATGAGAACAGCCGCCGTAGCCGATAATCGGCTAGGAGGACATCATCATCATCATTATAAGTATAGATGTGAAAGTTTGTGAGAATGTATGGATGTATGTTTGTTATTCAATCACGCAAAAACGGCTGGACCGAATTGATTGAAATTTGGTATGTAGATAGGTGATACCCTGGATTAATATATAGGCTACTTTTTATCAACACACCACGCGGGCGAAGCCGCTGGCGAAAGCTAGTATTTAATATTTCATAATTATTTCCCTGTAACCAGAACATGCAAATGTCTTACGCATCGAACCACATTTTCACATCATTACTTTGTCACGTAGGACAGCGAAGTAGGACGTCGCTATATTTTCGCGTCACCTAAGTGAGACATTACAAATTACGTTCGGCGCCATTTATTTGGCTTGGGAAAGCCAAAATGGCCGTTTTATGTATTTTATTTATAAACGGTAAGAGTTATTTATTGCGTCTGTGATGCTGAGGAAGATAGGACACGACTTTTACTGCCTAGCAGCTTTATTTTGTGCTTAACTACAGCGGTTTTGGTAATTGAACTCGACAGTCAATTTTAGGTTATTTTTTTGGTAGGTATCGTATCACCGAATTGTTTACTTACTACTTTCTTGACAATAAATTGATATGACAATAAATTGTGTGTTCTTTCAACTACCAAAACGCCATTTTTTGTATTTAGCTATAGGGCTTAATATATTGGCTTATGTGAATGTTTTGGTATTTTGAAATTTTGAATAATAAGAAACTCAATTACAGTTCTGCTATTCGAGAATATTTAAACATACTCGTAATTTCTGCCGTCCAACAATAAATCTAATTTTAATATGCCAAGAGTTGAATAAGAAATGGAAAGTCTGTATCCCTGAACAATTAAATTTTCGGGAAAAATGTATTTCGAATTTTTATACTAAGTCTATGCGAGTATGAAAAAAGTGACTATGGGTGTTATTGATAATATTTACAATGCGAGTATAAAAAGATAAAAATGGGTGTTATTGATACCTATTTCTAGAAAATACTGTTCTGTACCTCTCTCTACATTGGTCAAATTGTTGTGGAATTTTAAACAGAGATTATCCACCATAAAAAAGTATGTATAAAAATATATAAATGTTCCGTGGATTACTTTATAAAAGTAACGTTCTACAATCTTACAATTAAGCCGCACAATTAGCATTTAATATTCTTTTTGATGTAAGTCTGATCCTTCGTCAACAGTGGGTTGAACTCTCCCCCACGCGGCTACGGAGTTTAGAAATAATCCATACGGCTATATAAAAATGGCCAAGTGCGAGTTGGATTATCGCAATGAAGGTATCTCATACAATCATATAAGATATCATTGATTTATCTATTGTATCTACTCGTTGTATTATAATTTAAAAAAATTAAATTGGACTAGATATTTTAGAAAAACAAAAGAATACCTACCTACCCTACAAACAACAAAACAACAACTAGTATGAAGTAATAGAATACCTACAGAGGAAACATGTTTTTTGGTTTCTGAAAAATTATTTATCTTTTGGGCACCTGGACTGTCCCCGAGTAACGTAGGCCATAGTTTGTCCGGGTGAGTGAAGAAGTCGCCCTGAGATTCAGTTGGAATCGCGGGGAGACAGCTGCTAAAAAATAAATACGGTCGCTACCGGAACTCTAAAAAATACATCAAATCCAACAAATCTGGTTCTATTTTTAGGTTGTTAATAGGCTTACTCCATTTCAGTGGCTACTCAATGGGCTCAGACTCTCAATGGCGCAGAGAGTAAGATTGACAAATAGTATTACAATCTATCATGAAGTGAAGTCAGAGGTACAAAGAAGCTTTTAAACTTTGAACTGTGACCAGGCGTTTGACCGAAAGTGCTTGCTAGTTTGGTCAGCGGAATATATTTTAAATTGTGGTTTGGAGGTAAACCGATATTTACGACTATAGTGCTATACCTATAGGGATAAAACAATCATCTGACCTAGATGCTCTGTGGCCAATGATGATGATGGTTATTTAACTGGCCCATATTGAAGGTATGTATTTAAAGTAATTTGTAGGAACACATTTAACATTGTGTACTTTTACAGCTCCTACGTTCATAGTTTTTCTATGCGCCTCCATACTTTAAAAAAACCTTCCCGAGGTTCAGGTATCATAATTAAGTAGGCAGTAGTCAATTATTTCTCCCCGACACTGTCTGCAATCTGTATTCATACGCTCGGTGCGTTGTGTGAAATCGCTTTAATCCTAAACTTTATGGGAAATGGGCCCTATAACAATAGGCATGATGACAAATTTTTAAATTCCTTTGTATGATGTAGGTATACGTCTATTTTATATGAAAAATTATTAATTTTAAGGAAATGCGGAGTTTTTTTATCAAATAATTGCATTTTTCTCTGTCCACTTTGAATCCGGCGCGAAAACGCTTGTCAGTGTCATGTCGTCACTTGTGACGTCACGACTGAAATTACAAGACGCAAGTAAACAACGCTCGTGCAATAATTAAGTTTTTTGTGTTTTTAAATATGAATTCGAAAGGGCATAGGTGTTGTGGGGTCCCCCAGTGTAAGAACACATCCAAAACAACTCCTGATAAGTTATTTGTGTACGTTCCTCACAATAAAAAAATACGAAACAAGTGGCTTAAACTTGCAAGGCGAGATTCAAAAGCAATATTGCCCAGGGTACAACTTTATTTTTGTGAAGATCACTTTGATGTAAGTTATTACATAGTTCTCTAGATTCTAGCATAGTTTATAATGTAAATAACTATTTCGAGGTTAGGTTTCATCTCATTGTTTTTTAATTAAACTAGTATACTTACATGGAATTTTTAACATTTCTAAATTCAGCTGAACAAAAATCTTTATTTGATGCCAAAAACTTTCCCAGCATTATGATATCAATTCTAGGCAAATTAGCGCTGTTTGCCTTGATAAATCCGAGCTCCATAACTCGTGTTATAAACAATTAATTAATTAAAAACAAAGATCGCAGTGGAAGTTCACAATAACGAAATGTGACGTTCGCGCGAGTTGTTTTGAGAGATGACGTCACGAGCTCTGATTGGTGTTCAAGATATCATGGCGGATTGCCTTATTTCGTAATTTTATTTTATAAAAATACATATTAATCACATTATTAATAAAGAAAACAATGCGCGTTTTATATTCCAAGCTTCAAGTTTAATTTAATAAATATATTATTTTAATGATTTTTGATTACTGTCATCATGCCTATTTTCTAAGAAGAGAGATAAGCAATAAATCCGAATTTTATCAGAACTCAAGCCATATTTTGGTATGAAGTCCCAAGTTAGTCGTTGCAATGGTCACATCGGTTGTTCAAATCCAAAGTTCTGACATCGGAACTTATTTATTAGTTATCTCAACGCCTTTTTCGTTCTCAATCCAGGAAAACCAATATACGAAGTATTCTTATAAATACTTAGAGAAAGAGATCAGAAGGAGGAATTATGTATGAGATAGTTGGCAACTTTCTGTTTCTGTTTATTCGGTATATTTTATCTGTATAAGAAATAAACTGTAGGAAAGTCAATGAAAGGAAAATATAAGGATCGACGGAGTTAAACGAATTGACCTCTAAGGAAGCTATGAATTCCAGGGAATTTAAATATTATTCATCTATCTATAATATGATATAGATTCCAGCTAGGGTATACTTTTATCCGTGTGCGCGAAGTACTTCCCTCAGAATGCAGGGAACAGTGGGGAACAGCTACTTAATAATATAAGTTATGGAAGGGTAAACTTGAATAAAGCAAAACAAATATATTGTTCTAAAATTTAACTGACTAAAAATAGCCCTGCAGAGCTTCCAATTTAAAAATTAAAACAAAGGAAATTAGGTCCATATTCCAGCTTTTTCTCTGAAATATTTATTTGCGCGTTTGCTACCTCCTTTGTTATTGCAGTAGGTAATATCAAGCTTGAGCTCAAAAACTGATTGATTTATTGTTATTTTTCTTGCTCATATGACGGTAGAATAGAAATAAATATCTTCTAGTATCAAGTTTTGTAATTTGATTTTATGTCGCAAATTATAAAGCAATGGAAAAATCAATTGTCTCGCACAAATCTGCGCTCCGACATACGACGGGTTAAGCACCTTTGTGTCACTGACAATTCTTGTCTTGCACTTTCATTTAAACCAGACAACATGATATGATAATATAGGCATTCGTGGAGACCATTCTTATATCACCAAAGACATTGACAAACTAACACACGAATACAAAAAAAAAAACAAAAAAAAAAAACACAGGTACAAAACAAATAACTCAGTCTACAGAATTCATTGCGTTTCACGAGACAATTTCTATTCGAAGGTTCTAGCAAAACCTTCAGTGGCCACAGATACACACTTTGTTAGAGTACCTACACCGTAGATATACGGGCCCATGAATTTTATGTAGTGTTAAGAATTGAAGGTACTTGAATAGGATACTTGTCAACCCACGCTAGTTCTTCGTACTCGATACGGGTGAAACAAGGTTGTAGGAGTCACTGGATATGAAATAAATGGAAATTGTTTCGACCGTGTTACGGTTATGAATATTTGATATTTTAATTAATATCAGTTATTACATGACAACTGGTGAAACCAACAGAAATCTCATTAAATAGTTACATGTCTGTCAATTTCTCTTTTATCAAAAGCGCATATTCAAAAGTGATTGTTTTTGCGTTAACATTGAAAAAGAGGAAAAATATAAATATTTTCTTAAGTTTCACTTTTCAAGCGATCTGGTTTCTTATCCGGTGTTAATAAATCTAAGAGGACCGACACTTTCATTCATGAAAGTAAATTGCTATCACCTTTATTTCATTTATTTCATTCTGTTGAGATAGTTCATGTCTACACAGTAACTTGAAGCTCAATGGATCTTGGACAAAAAGTGATTCTTTTAGTTTGACGAGCAGCTACCCCTATTTTCTTATTGGAAAATAATTGATGAAAAACAAGACTTTAAAACATTATCATCATCATTATCATCAGCCCTTTTTTATCGTCATCTTCAAGGCACAGGCCTCTTCTTACAAGGAAAAGAAATGAGTGTTAATCACCATGTTTAAACTGTCAATTACAGATTTTAAAGTTTAGGTTTCTTCAAGATGTTTTATTTCACCTATCAGTTACTGATGTCCAAGATACATTTAGAAAGTACATAAGGAAAATTAACTCTTAAGCCATATTATGCACACTTACTATATGAAGCTTTGTTTAACTGATTAAAATTTACTAGACTATCTTGATCAAAACTAAGTCTACAGGAGATTATACGAAATCGAAAGGCAATAAATAAGTTTATCTTCCCAGTCTATCTTGGTAACACAGAATTCGCGATCACTCTAAATGCATTTCCCCGGCCTCGCTAGTTGCTAGAACATTAATAAAACATCGACACTACTTCTTCAAGTAGGAATAAACTTGTGAAATATCTCGAATATGCAAAACTAGCACGCTTCATTGGCGACTACAAACTTTAAAGTTCAAGTTTCTTCAAGATGTTTTCTTTCACCTTCATTCAGTCCACTCATTGATAAAATTAGTCATTAATATCCAAGAAACAATTTGAAAGATTGTATAGATAGTAAAGGCCCTAAGCTATACTGCATGCTCACCTACTATGTGAAGCTTAGCTTAGCTGACCTCCATGTTAATCACAACCTACGGCAGTTCCCAATATCTGTGGTTTTGATTACTAGAGATACGATTTTAGTAAGCAAATTAACAGATAGATAAAATATTAAAAGGCAATAAATAAGTATATCTACCCAGTCTATCTTCGTAACACAGAAGTCGCGATCACTCTAAATGCATTTCCCGTTCGCTAGTTGCTAGAACATTAATAAAACATCGACACTACTTCTTTAAGTTCGAATAAACTTGTGAAATATTTCGAACATGCAAAACTCGAAGCACAATTTATATATTCTCTTTGGACTTAAAAGTGCTCGTAAAACGATTTTCGGTCTACTTTTCTACTTTTCGTTTTTTTCTGGTTATTAAGTTTTTAAAAGGAAATATTTACACACAGTATGTACATTATTCCGTGGAATACCTATATTTAGGTATATTGCAGGCTGGGTTTAGTTGTGATACTACTTTACTGCAATAGCAATTGTTACCAAATAAAAATTCACATAGGTTACCATATCCTTATAGAAAAACTGTGCTGTATCTTAATGTAAACAACATATCAGAGAAGTCTTGACAATATTCCTAGGCATTTTAATCCATAGATTACTATGGCAAATAAAAATTACTTTTCACAGCTTTCCATCAATTTCATCTCAAGTGTAACATGTCTTCGCGACGATAAATAATCTGTGTGAATAGCAGGAACACACATCACACACATGGAAGCTTTTGTGAGTGTGTGGGTGTGCGTAGGACGTGTGTAGGCGTTGAAAGACGTAAGTCAAATGGTGAACAAACGTATACGTTTTTACTTTTACAATGTGCTGACGTAAAGTGAATTGAACTGAAAACCCTTTTCGTTTTGTTTTAATGTAATTTTGGTTTTCAAATAATTTTATCCCTACTTTGTTATTCAATTCTAAATATCATGGATTTTCATTTTCCTCATGGTGGGTATAAAACGCTAACATCTACACTTACTTTCAGTAATCTGTATTTATACTACCTCTATAAAGCTGAAGAGTTTGTTAGTTCGATAGCTTGAACGCACCAATTTCAGGATCTTCTGGTCTGATTTCAAAAATTCTTTCAATGTGAGTAGTCCTCAAGGCACATGGGTGAAACCGTTAGCGGGTGATAGTTTTACATTTTGTGATATGAAGACTAATCTGAATCATTTTCAACCTTTTTTCCTAGTAGAGTATTCCTCCAATGAATTTAAAGAAAAATTATAAATCCTTAATTAAAATTATTAATCGCCTTATTTAAAAATATACCTCAAGAATATAGGCGTAATATCAGAAATGATTAAAAGTAAATATTATCGAGTTAAACAGAGTGGTTGAGTTCGAAAATGTTAATTAAATTAATGGCGAACTTTCAATTTAATAGAAAACTAAGAAACAAAGTTTGCGAAGTAAAATATAATTTTAGAAGAGGTTACTTATTTAGGTTTTAATCATATTTCCTTTCATTTAGTTTAGTTTTTCAAATTCGTTTAGTTTTAGTTGAAAATTATTGAATTATCGGGGAAAATAAATAATAAATGTGTATAGATGTCTACATAAGAAAGGGGTAAATCCTCTTATTGTTTTTTTGAACACTGTAGAAATATCTAAAATAATTTACTGTCAGTTTTGCTAGTCAACTATCCAAAACTACTCAACTGATTTGAATGAATATTGGTACACCTGCTGGTGACTTCAAAAAGAACAAAGGCTTCTTTTATCCCATTGCGGGAAGGAGTTCCTTCGGAGCGCATGGAAAGCTAATATTGAAATTATAGCTTATTTTAAACATAATGGTAGATACATTTTTATTTTTCAGTAATTTTAGCTCTGTATTTAAACACAATTGGCCTTACTACAAAAACTTAACGCCTGTTTTACACCTGTCTAAAAAAATTGTGGCTCCAATTGTGACGTTTAAAAGTTTTTGTGGTAAGATGGAATGAGTGCTACAAAAGGACAAAAACGGAACTTAAGCAAAAACCCCGTTTATCTGAAAAATAATCGCTTATTTCATTGCCAGACATCGTGGCCTTTCTATAAAAATATCTAGCCATTTCTCAACGGCCTGCATTCCTTTATGCAACCGACGTCCAAGGAAGACAGAGGGTCTTCCACTGACCTACTGACACCCATTTGTTAATATTAACGCTCTATATTAAAATGAATGAACTTGGGTTAAATTGTGAGGAAAAGTTTTTAATATAGAGACTGGTTTATGGAGTGAGGGTTGTTTTAGTATTTTTGTCGTAAATGTAATATATGGAAATAGTTTTTTTTTGGGGACCGAAGTAATATTGACGAAATAAAAAAAAGTTTTCACAGATTTACAGACACACAATTCAGAAGAAAGATAATCTGCGTAAAATTTACGCAGATTATCTTTCTAGGGTTAAGTTCGAATAAACTTGTGAAATATTTCGAACATGCAAAACTCGAAGCACAATTTATATATTCTCTTTGGACTTAAAAGTGCTCGTAAAACGATTTTCGGTCTACTTTTCTACTTTTCGTTTTTTTCTGGTTATTAAGTTTTTAAAAGGAAATATTTACACACAGTATGTACATTATTCCGTAGAATACCTATATTTAGGTATATTGCAGGCTGGGTTTAGTTGTGATACTACTTTACTGCAATAGCAATTGTTACCAAATAAAAATTCACATAGGTTACCATATCCTTATAGAAAAACTGTGCTGTATCTTAATGTAAACAACATATCAGAGAAGTCTTGACAATATTCCTAGGCATTTTAATCCATAGATTACCATGACAAATAAAAATTACTTTTCACAGCTTTCCATCAATTTCATCTCAAGTGTAACATGTCTTCGCGACGATAAATAATCTGTGTGAATAGCAGGAACACACATCACACACATGGAAGCTTTTGTGAGTGTGTGGGTGTGCGTAGGATGTGTGTAGGCGTTAAAAGACGTAAGTCAAATGGTAAACAAACGTATACGTTTTTACTTTTACAATGTGCTGACGTAAAGTGAATTGAACTGAAAACCCTTTTCGTTTTGTTTTAATGTAATTTTGGTTTTCAAATAATTTTATCCCTACTTTGTTATTCAATTCTAAATATCATGGATTTTCATTTTCCTCATGGTGGGTATAAAACGCTAACATCTACACTTACTTTCAGTAATCTGTATTTATACTACCTCTATAAAGCTGAAGAGTTTGTTAGTTCGATAGCTTGAACGCACCAATTTCAGGATCTTCTGGTCTGATTTCAAAAATTCTTTCAATGTGAGTAGTCCTCAAGGCACATGGGTGAAACCGTTAGCGGGTGATAGTTTTACATTTTGTGATATGAAGACTAATCTGAATCATTTTCAACCTTTTTTCCTAGTAGAGTATTCCTCCAATGAATTTAAAGAAAAATTATAAATCCTTCATTAAAATTATTAAACGCCTTATTTAAAAATAAACCTCAAGAATATAGGCGTAATATCAGAAATGATTAAAAGTAAATATTATCAAGTTAAACAGAGTGGTTGAGTTCGAAAATGTTAATTAAATTAATGGCGAACTTTCAATTTAATAGAAAACTAAGAAACAAAGTTTGCGAAGTAAAATATAATTTTAGAAGAGGTTACTTATTTAGGTTTTAATCATATTTCCTTTCATTTAGTTTAGTTTTTCAAATTCGTTTAGTTTTAGTTGAAAATTATTGAATTATCGGGGAAAATAAATAATAAATGTGTATAGATGTCTATATAAGAAAGGGGTAAATCCTCTTATTGTTTTTTTGAACACTGTAGAAATATCTAAAATAATTTACTGTCAGTTTTGTTAGTCAACTATCCAAAACTACTCAACTGATTTGAATGAATATTGGTACACCTGCTGGTGACTTCAAAAAGAACAAAGGCTTCTTTTATCCCATTGCGGGAAGGAGTTCCTTCGGAGCGCATGGAAAGCTAATATTGAAATTATAGCTTATTTTAAACATAATGGTAGATACATTTTTATTTTTCAGTAATTTTAGCTCTGTATTTAAACACAATTGGCCTTACTACAAAAACTTAAACACCTGTTTTACACCTGTCTAAAAAAATTGAGGCTCCAAAATGAACCATATGTCAACGTCATAATTTGTCATTTTTTTAGACAAGGCTTAAACTGACGTTTAAAAGTTTTTGTGGTAAGATGGAATGAGTGCTACAAAAGGACAAAAACGGAACTTAAGCAAAAACCCCGTTTATCTGAAAAATAATCGCTTATTTCATTGCCAGACATCGTGGCCTTTCTATAAAAATATCTAGCCATTTCTCAACGGCCTGCATTCCTTTATGCAACCGACGTCCAAGGAAGACAGAGGGTCTTCCACTGACCTACTGACACCCATTTGTTAATATTAACGCTCTATATTAAAATGAATGAACTTGGGTTAAATTGTGAGGAAAAGTTTTTAATATAGAGACTGGTTTATGGAGTGAGGGTTGTTTTAGTATTTTTGTCGTAAATGTAATATATGGAAATAGTTTTTTTTTGGGGACCGAAGTAATATTGGCGAAATAAAAAAAAGTTTTCACAGATTTACAGACACACAATTCAGCACAATAATAAATGAAAAATCTCAATTTCTTTTGGATTTTAAATAAAATATTCAAGCTTAGATTCTCAAAACAAACTCAGGTTTAACAACAGTCAGCCATTAAAATCGTGTTAACAAAGAGATTACCACATCAACTTGATAAAACCTCTTTAGAAGAATAAAAAGCAACCGACGAAAATCACAGATTGTAAATCTAAGGCCGGCTACAAATGTTGGTGACAAACATGCTCAATAAAGTTTGGAATAATCGCAAACATTGTTGGAGTAACCTGCTCAAGTTGGTCATGGTGGCCAACATCCAATGTTGGAACCAACACGCCTTAACAGATTTCACGAAACAGAAAGGAAACGTTAATAGGATGGGAAAACGCGAATTAGTCAAAGAGAATTTAATCTATTATATTGCCACCCTCAAAACTCGAGACAGTGCGGGTACTTTTAATTTCATCATCTTGTGAAACGGTCCAAATGAATTATTCAGTGAAGTCACGATTTGGATGTAACGCGTAAGGAATTCTTAGGAAACGTTGTCTCTGAATATTTTGGTTTTGTATTCTCGAAATTGTAGAAAAAACGCTGCTTTGATCTTTGTGATAATCCTTGTTATTGCGAAAGTAGCTCTGCTTGTTTATCTGTATGTATACAAATAGTCCAGTCCAGAGCCTGTGAACGGTCACAGGCTACTTTTTAGACTTCCCAAAAAGGATAAAGGTTCTCAATTTGACGGAATTTTTTTATCAATCAATTAATTGCGTTGACTTTGCAACTCGACCTTCTAATAGGAAAAGCCACTCCAAAGTCTCCACCCCAAATTGCGCCTTAACCTTTGTAAAAGAAAAGATTTTTATCTCATCAATTACCCCTAATCAGCATTCCATTGGCGACGTATTTAGCTTCCGAAATCCATTCTTGCATACCATTAGGCATTACACCCCATTTCTTACCATTTCCTCTCCGTCCCATTTTAAGGCCGTCCTATTTCGAAGCCGTCCTATTTGAAGTCCAATATCGTGCACATCTTTGAAGTCGTTTTATCAAAAGCTATTGTCTTGGCCTCGCCGCGGCACTAATTGGAGTTTTCAGGCCCATTCTGTGAAGCGTCGCTGGCTTTAGTTATGGATTTTGTATTGTGTCATAATTTTCTAGCGGATTACTTGTTCCGCGCGGAAAAATTACGGTCAATTGTCTTATATTTGTTTGAATTAATAATATGATTTATTTGTGGATAATAAGTTTGTATATTAATCTTATCCTTCCGCTAATGAAATATTGTCTTATCGTAAGTCCCATCAAGATTTATCAAAGGCCTTTGGCACTATTGCAACTATTGCTCGACTGCAAAAAAGAATGGAACAGTTAAATTAATGGGGCCATACCTAATTCATACTTACACCAGACCGCATATTAGACTAACGGCCAACTGTCGGTCTGTAAACATCTATGGCCTTACTACAAAAACTTAAACGGCTGTTTTACACCTGTCTAAAAAAATTGTGGCTCCAAAATGAACCTTATGTCAACGTCATAATTTGACATTTTTTTAGACAAGGCTTAAACTGACGTTAAAAAGTTTTTGTGGTAAGACGGCCAAAGTTTTACTTTGCAGGCAATTGAGAGTCCTATATTTTTCATTAATCGGCTGATACCTGATCGTTGTACACCATCATGATCAAAAGCCCAATCCAACTATTGACCGACCCAAAGCGTGCTCTGCAGTCAGCAGACAGCAGAACAATGTTGGCACCCGTTCCATCACTGCCAAAAAATAACAATCCTTCTATCACCCGAATGAAAAAAACCCTCGAACAATAGTTCACAATGCCATTCAGGTTTACGTAGTGGTTTCAGTAGAAATAGCGTGAAATTAGTCAGTGTCGTAACGTCGCGCACAAAATGCAATATAATCACGGAGTCAGGAAAGATGAGCGGAGATACCATAGTGCAGATAGGTCAGGCGCCTTCTTCTAGGTCAAATAAGTACGCTGGGTATGACCAAAAATGAGTCATTGGTGTCCAAGATATACTTAAAAAGTACAGTAAACTTAGAAAAGTTTCATTGCCTGACCTGGAATCGAACCCACGCTCTCATACTTGAGAGGTTAGCTCTTTACCCACTAGACCACCACGACTTTTTTGAGACATTTGTCTATACATATTTGGTATTGCAAAAATGGTGGGGGTCCAAAAAGGCGTAAAAGGGCGGAAACAGTAACGTTCCTCGTCCTTCGAACACCCGCATTTCGGCTAGCTACTTTCTTAGGTTATTCGTTATGGCACCTCCGCTATTCATTTTGTTCTCCATGCAATATAACGTTAAAAGCTTGGAGGTGCAGCCGCGTATATCATTGTCTGTGGGGACGCGGGACTTAATGAGGACGCCGAATGGAGGACACTCCTCAAATGTTGTGGAGTGCTGCATTTTTATAGAGGTTTTTTGATGGTGTTAATTTTTGCAGTTTGCTCTGGCCTTTTGGTACAAAATTAGCCTAGAATCCTACTAGATAAATGAGTTATACAACACTGAAATAGTTTTAAAAACAGCCCATTTGCTGCTAAAATTGAACTGTTGAACGAACTCTTTAACTTTTTTTATATATTTGCCTCAAATTGGACGATTTCTATGCTATTTCAGAGTAACAAGGCATAGCCTGAAGTAGAATACGGTCTATACATACTCAACAAATACAGTACTTTGAATAGCCTGACATTTCTCAGTTCCTCAAATTCCTAGCTTCCTTAAAACTCCTTTGACAGTCATCTCAAAGATGGCCGCAAGGGTTGAATACGGAATGCACTCAGTCGTAAGATTTGCATGCCAAAGTCTTGCAGGTGTGGAGGTATGAGAGCAGAGAGTAAAGCTCATCATACCTCGCACTAAAGGGAGGATCTTCCGACCGGACAGGTGATATTGTCCGGCGGGCTACTGCCCGACAGTTGTTGTCGGGGTGATCTACGCGTATTAATGTGCGTGCGAACACTGCATGTGCGATGCAGGATTCTTGTCTGAGAGTTGCGTCGGCGACTGTGTAGATGGCGGTGTTAACAGTTGTAGTGCCGCTACATCACTCCCCTCCGGAGACCGGAGGTCGATGGTACAAGTTCTTGAAGTGCTAGCTAGTCTTGTTGCCAATGCGTTGCCGCGGGGTTCTCGGTGAGTCGGAACTGGCTGCTACGGCGGTGCTGCGAATCCCAGTGAGTCGGGACCGGCGCTGCGAGAGTTGCACAGCGCCGCGCTAGTGGCTAGCGACTGCTTCGAGAAGGGAGATACTCGGCCGGCCGAAGTGCAGTGAGCTGGAGCCTAGGTCGCTGGATGTGGCTGAGGGTGCTGACCAGGTATGTGCGTCCGCAACATGCTGGTGGCCAGGGATACCCATTTGAAGCTGGCTGGCTGAAGGACTCGTCGCTCGAGAGCTTGAGGAAGGTTTTGCTGATGACGTCACGTAGCTCGAAAGTTGCGTGTTCATATCACGTCGGGGTCACCACTGTGGAGGTATGAGAGCAGAGAGTAAAGCTCATCATACCTCGCACTAAAGGGAGGATCCTCCGCCCGGACAGGTGATATTGTCCGGCGGGCTACTGCCCGACAGTTGTTGTCGGGGTGATCTACGCGTATTAATGTGCGCGCGAACACTGCATGTGCGATGCAGGATTCTTGTCTGAGAGTTGCGTCGGCGACTGTGTAGATGGCGGTGTTAACAGTTGTAGTGCCGCTACACAGGTATCAGTGGTTCTGTAGCAAGCTTTATCTTACAAAGTTGTGGCTGAGGAGGTATTGATTCAATTGATGTTTGTATTTGTAAGAAAATGTCTTGTTGAAACGACATCCTCAAATATCTTAACAATTTCCGTTTCAATAATTGCAACATAGAAAAATACTATTGAATGACCAGGAAGCACCTTATCAGTGACATAATGCTCAGAACCTTTTCTTCCTCAAAACCAACGTTTCCACTCCACTAATTATTGACATTATCTCAAAAATAACAATAGTGACAAGAAATACCCAAAGTCTCTTATTACCGTAAACTAACAATAGTGACA
The DNA here is from genome assembly GCF_022581195.2 of Helicoverpa zea. Taxonomy (NCBI): domain Eukaryota; kingdom Metazoa; phylum Arthropoda; class Insecta; order Lepidoptera; family Noctuidae; genus Helicoverpa; species Helicoverpa zea. Next base: position 4,917,333 of record NC_061464.1, on the reverse strand, counting down.
AATAACTACCTAAAATATCGAACCCTATTACGGGACCTTTAAAATCTTAAACGAACTTCCAACAAAGGGAGGGTCAGCTAATGACCAATTTCCTGGCAGTATGTATGTCACCAAGTTGTCCAATATCCGTAGGTGCATTCAACGTTGCTCGCCTTTTTAAAGTGTCAATTGTATGAGAAGGTCGCCCTATTCACGTGAGGATCGAAGCAGAAAGTTTCTACGTGACTTAAGACGGATTTATTGGCATCGGGCATTTTAATAGTGTTTTGGATCAATATATCTGTGATATCTTCCCAACTAAATTGGGATCGGCTGCCATTCTGACTGGATGCAGCTGAGTACTTTTGTTTTTCATAGAGCGACTGCATATCTGACCTCATCAACTCAGTTTCCTCATCAACCCAATACTCTTTGATAAGACTGATTGTCCGACTTTCTTGCTTTTGAATGCCCGTAACTACTGTCAAAATAGAAGCCGGGGCTCACTAATATTACGAGCCTTTCGAAACACGTGATTAATTGTGTTTTGGATACAGTTATTTGAAAACCTGTTATATGAGTTGTGGGCTATTCTGTGTTGGTGTTATGGACCGTATCAGTTATATTAGGCTCTGTTTATATTCATTTCTTTTGGAAGTTGTATTGAATTAACAATTACGTTGAATAAATAAACTTTCGCATTCCAGGTTCAAAAGGCAAATATCTAGCTTTTCAATAGAGAATTAGTATCGAATGTATTCAAGACTGAAATCATTTACATTCTTTTGTATCATTAGCTTGTGCTAGGCTGTGACAAACACGAATTCAATAAGAAACATATCTTAGCTAATATAAAATTTACTCTTTTTGACTCACAAAATTTCAAAATTATTTTCTGTTTGATAAACCCGAGACAATGAAATTTTATGACTCTGAACCTTATTATAATAAACTTTGAAATGATAAAATCACCATCAAACTCGGTCCAGTGGTTTCTAAGATTATTCTTAGTAGATAGGGAGGGAAGTTTGACCGTCAATTTCACACTTAATCTGTGTTAGATAGTATAAAAAAATTAAGCATAATAAAGCATGAATAATATGAACTTCAACATTAAAAAAGGCGATTTCATTTTAGGACATCCGGGATAACCCTGCTTTTAAGGTTAAGCTACACGTTTCAAAAATATAATTCGAGTTTTCTATTGTTTTTCTACGGTCTGAGTGCTGATTCTGAGTTTTGTAAGTTTACGCGCTCGATACGTAATTATAACTTGGCTGAAGTAAAGAGTCGTATGCTACATCACATGATTAGAATATAGCGCGTTCATTCATTTTTCCGGATAATGACGTTTACAATTTCGCAAGTGAGCGCTTTTATAATACCACCAAGTGTTGATGTCAGCTTTTATTAAATAAATAGTTCTAAAATTAATGCTACGTCATTAAGTTGTATGATAATTTACGCATCGAGAAAGTTAACTTGCAAAACTCGCACTAGGCACTCAGGTCAACCGTTAGTCATTTGTTATGGGAGCACCAATTCACGGATTCAAAACAGTACTATCTTGAAGCATTACTACCGTAATACAGTCACGCACACAACTCACACAGCTATCGAAGTTCCGATTTCTATTATTTGGTTTATAAGATCGTTAATGAACGAAGTTTCTATGTTCACTAAAGCAAGGATTACGGGGAACTTTCATAACTCGCTTTGTTATTGTTATTAATCTATTGTTCAATGTTCAAGGTTTGATCCAAGTATTTGTTCGATTAATCTTAAGTTTATGTGTGTAAGAATATTATGTTAGGACTTTATATTTTGATTAAATTATAATGTTGCTTAATGTAAGGTTATGAAATAACTGTGTTCATAACTTGCCAAATATACCTGGTTGTCTAATGACGAGATTGCTTCAATATTCCCACACATATCATATATGTTCGCGAATAAAAATGTGTATCATGTCAATTTTATATTACTTAAGAGTGCTGTTAAAAAGCCACATTTCTCTGAAAATAAACATATTGATAAACGACAAAGACACGAAGCAAAACCTACAAGAAAATACTTCTAAGTCTTCTTTTACATACTATCTGCTATGCAGCCGTATCGTTGCCAAGTCAGTCTCTCAGGTGCATAGCAATCACAGTTCATGTGCAAGAAATAAATTGGATGCTTACGCTAGTGTTCTGCAGTGATCGCGAAGAATCTTTTTAAATTATCGATAAGTCTGTTGTAAGGCGGTTTTATTGCTAGTGGTAGATGTTTATTAGTTTTAGGTCAAGACTGTATTAAAGCGAAGCGGAGAAGTTTTTAAATAACCAATGGGATTTTTCCGCTTTTAGGTGGGTGGAGCCAACATATTTGAACAACAAAATTATTTTGGTTGGTTTTGAGCTTTCTCCGCTCCGCTCTGCTTTGGTGGAGTCTGGACCATAAATGGTATTTTAAGAGCCCTGTTGTTTCAAACCATAAAATAATTACTCGTTCAGTATTCGTAATTGTTCACTGTAAAGCAGCGATTTGATCTTGCCGCTAAAATCTGAAAGTGTCTTGTTTGAGAAACAGGTAAAAAAGGTAATTTTATATTCATTTCAACGCTACAAACCATAGCATAATTCCACCTAAACATCAAACTACATGAATCAAGTTCCCACATTACACCCCTAATCCAATTCCAATTATAACAAACAGTCTCAACATTGCACACTCTCATAAAACTACAACGTATAAATAAAATTTACAGGAAACTCAATCCGATACGCATTTCACGGTTCGCCAAGCACTCGGTTATATTTTAACAGGATAATCCGGGCCCGTTGGACCAGAAGTTACTGCAAGAATATTTCTTATCCGGCACGGTAGGATCCGTCCCGATGGGATTAAGCGGGATTAGAAACATATTGGTGCAGAAAGGCCTATAAAATCAAAACATGTGTGATGTGGTTGCTTGAAATGAGGAAACAATAACCCTTGTTTTGAATTTATGACGGTAACATTTTAACAGCATTTTATTTTTTCCAGATTTTTTAAATTTACAATGATCCTTCCAATCCTTTGTTTAGCAATAGAATTATACTGACTTTCAAAGCCCAATGTCAAAATAGTCAAATGTATCTAACTCCGATTATTAAATAGTTACTACGTAACTTTATGTTCTACTTAAAAATATTTATATCCTATAATGTAGGTAAGTGTGACCCAGATAGATTTATGTTTGAACACACTCTAAAATTTGATGGCATTTCAGTATGCGGCAGTAACAATTTAACATAAGATAATCGTCTGCATCTGTGTCAACCGTGCCCAGAAGACGATTTGGTTAAAACTTATTCCGTATGTTCAAGTTTAAAACCATACGCGAGTTATGTTGCCTCTTCATTGTAACTTTGTAATGAAATAAGTTCTGCAGAAAGCATAAGATATTGTGTTCCTGGTGATGTTGCAATAAAAGGTTTTTTATTCGATGATACTTTTGCCTAACTAGCCTTCGTCCACGGTTTTATCAGTTTTCCATGGGAAATACTTCGTGGACACTAATAAATAGCCTTTCACGCTAGACGGGAAATCAAAAATATTTTTTTTAATCTGACTAGTTGTTCCAGAGATTAGCCCGGTGAAACAAACAAACAAACTCAGGCTCTTTAATATTAATGTAGACTATACAAGCTCTTAAAAATATAATGAAAAATACAAACCTGGGTACATTCACTTGTGACGAAATAAGTTTTCCGAGCGTAGGATAACATAATGTTGAAATGTACCTTTTTGCGGATTTAATATTAGCGAAACCCTTATTTTCGTTATCTTGTACAAAAGTTTTGATAGGATAAATGTATTATGTCTGTCTATTGTCTAATAGGCTTTGTCTGCGGTTTTATTTATTTTTAGGTACATTTTCTGAAACTGGGTTCTGTTTTGTTAATAATTGAACGGTTTTATATACATGTATAATTTTTATACGATTACAGAAGCACTCTGAATTTTTATAATGTACAAAAAAACTATGGGAGAAAGCCTTGATAAGATTCATCGTTTATTTTAAAGAAACACTTTTAACTAATTACTTTTTTGGTAAATTCTATGTTTTTTAGGCTAGCAACACAAAATTTTTCCGTATCTGAAACTGGAAAGTCATTTGTTTTGCTTATGGCAGAGTTATTTACGAAATCTTAGAGCTCTGAATTTTGACGTGGTGTTAAAAATTGCAATCTCATTTAATTTCGTTCGATAGCGATTGCTGTGTAACTTAATAGGTAATCCACCTTATTATAAAAGTGGTCTTATAACGGGACTTCTTCTCTGTCGATTCGCTCTTGGCAGAGCGGTCGTGGTCACGTTGAGCCGTCCACATTAGAGGCGGACACAGATTTTTTCACGATCTCCCGCCATCTCTCTCTGTTAGCAGACTCTCTGGCGCAGTCTGACACGCAGCTACCCACTGCGGATTTCACCTGATCGGTCCAGCGCATAGGTGATCGGCCGCGCGATCTGGTGCCCTCCACTTTTCCCTGTACAGTTCTAGTCGCTCTATAGAGTTGTTATCGCGTCTAGAGACATGGCCAAAGTATTGTAGTATGCGCGTCTGTACGATGTCTGTACTTATAACGGTACTCGGTTTAAATTAAACATCAAATGAACAAAGTTAATGGACTATAACTAGTACTTTTAAACCACGTTTTATAATGAGATTTTGTAATGGTGTAATACCCAACAAACAAAAAATCCTCTCATAGTGGCTAAAAATGCCAAAAATAAATTTCTTATAAGAGCCGTATTAACGCTAATAAGGGTGCGTTTGGGCACAAATTACAAGAACAATAACCTCAAACCCCCCTTATATTTGCTTTATTGTCAGCTTATTTTTCTTATATATACTTTATTATAGCAAGCGATAAGGGAGTCAAACTAATAAAAGCTAAAGGATTTGCTCTTAAAAAGCCAACCAACCTTATACATGTTTTATAATGGCGAGCAACAAGGGGGTAAAACTTATAGCAGCAAGACAAATTCTATTTTAAAGCTATTCGCCTTAAAATCAGTGTTTGGATTCTGCAACAAGTGTTTTGTTGAGTGATTTTTCACAGTTTGGCAGCGTCAACGAATATTTTAAAGAAAACAAGAACCATGATTAATTTCATTTATTTTTCTTAGTGTACCTGAATCCGAGAGTATATTGTGCTTGTTTATTGAGAAAACTTTGTGGGAATTCAAACGTATGATAAAATGTGGTACAAAAAGTGTAATTATATCAACGCGCCCTTGAATTTGAGTAGTTTTGACGTAAAAATGGGAATAATTATTACGGCATGTTTTTTATAACGCTTTTACAAGGGTAATATCATTCTCACAACGTCTATTAGAAGTCTATAAGGTTATAAGCTCTGTAATGGCAACATTTATTCCATCTGCTATCGCCATTTTATCTACCGTTAGGGTTCCTTTCATCATTCCGTAGCTGTATTAATATTAGCTATATTACATTTTAGGTATTATCACAAATTGTTCACAATGGTCGTATTTACGGAGATTTCACTGTTCAAAACAAGAGATGGCCATGGAATTTGACACATTTTATCGTACGAAGAAAATGTTTTCATTGCAAATATCAGACTTTGTCAAACATACCTTCACACTAAACTTTGTGATTGGTCGTGAAAAAATAGAAGTTTTGCTACTATTCACCTTCTTGTTTTGTCAAAATTGTAAAGAGTATTTGATTTATGATCTTTATTGAAGATGAATGTGAAAATTGTAATCCATAATTTTATTACACATTTCTCAGTAGTAATAAAAAATTTCAATACCAAGCAATGGAAAATAATTATTACTAGGTAAATGTAAATAAATAGATATTTTAATAAATAGATTAATAAATAGATTGTAATATTTTTAATAGATCACTCAAAGCCATTGTGAAATATTATTTTTTACTGCCCAGTTTTTGACATCACCACCGATATCCATCGTATTCAACTCAAATTTAGTTGAAAATGTATGTCTTCTTCACTACCACTACCGTTATATTCTTCTTGATTGGTTTCCTGTACTTCATTGTCATCTTCCATATAATCATTGACGGAACCCTCAAGTGATTTGTTGGCATCGGGTTGTCATTTTGTAGTATTATTCTCGAAGCAGTAGAAGTGGTATAAGAATATTTTAATATGACCATCTAGAGAATAAGACCTTTTTAATGACTATGTAAGAGATTATGGATTGCGTTCATTCTTGTAAAGACCATATAAAATGCAGAATATTGTTTGTTGGGTAGACATCTTATGAAATTCTCCTATGAGTTTAAAAGTATCATAGTTAGCTTATGCATTACTATTATAAGAACAGTTAGCCAAATGAAAAGCTTTTATAAGGTTTTGAATATTATAAGGCTTAAAAGCATTGTAAATGCGCTTATGAGAATAACACATTTTCAATCCTTATTATAATCATGTAATTTGGACTTGTTATGGTTAACCCAACCAAATTATAAGAGTAAAGGTAATATTAGCCAAATCTTCTTATATTGTGCCATAATAAGGAACATTGACATAATGAAAGCGATTTTAAAGCAACTATAAGAAATTAGACCTTAAACATATAATTTTATAAGAGTAGTTTGTTTGTTGGGTAGTGTATATTTATATTTATTTTCTCACAGATGTATGATGATAGATTTAAAATTTTGTTAGATTTTAAATCTAAACATAACAAAATCTGTGTTAACAATCCTTTCGATTGCTTTAGAGTTAAAAAATTGAAAACTGCGCAATTTCTGCCAACCATCGCGTTTCGATTGACACTCCAATTGTCATTGAATGGGACTTGTTCAGTTCGTGTCAGCTTTTATAATAGCTTTATTGAATAGTCGGTTAAATCCATTCATTGTAAAATAGATAGCGCACTCCTAAAACCATTTTATCGAGAGATTATTGAAATTGTCAACGGTTTGAGTGGCATCCTTGTACCAAATACTGTGAAAGAGATGGATTTAAAATAATATTGAGTAACATACAGTTGTAAAAATTGGAAATCAGCAGTTCAGATTCAGAAATTCTTGTTCACAGTTAAAAACTACAAGGCTATTTACAAGCAAAGCAAAATATCATCAACATCATGAGCCTTTTTATCGTCCCACTGCTGGGCACAGGCCTCATCTCACTTGGAGAATGTTTGAGCGTTAGTCACCACGCCTTCTCAATAGGCTTTAGCGATTTTACTTAATCTTAAACTTATTAATTAAGCTATGTTCATTAAATTACCCTTGACATTTTGTCACTCTTGCGACAACTGAACTAGAAAAGAAAACAAGCAAACAAAGTACCACTTTATCTGAAGTGTACCTCATAACGAAACTAACCGCACTGCGTAAGCCATTTACTCTTATTTATCTGTTCAATTAACCCCATGAATATGGCTTTAAGTAAATAGAATAGGCCATGGCAAACAAAAGACGAGCGGACATATCATTGTGGAAAATCGTTTAAAGAAAGCAACGTCGCCAAAATACGTGTGTTCGGGGGACAAGGGACGTTTTGGCTCCGTCCTATGCCTTCTGTAAAACTAGAAATCTTCAGTATATACATATGTGTCAAGGAATAAGAACGCCTCGTTAGTCCACTAGTTACTGATAGTATTGGTCATCCCCATCGTAAGTATTTGACCTAGAAGGTACTAGACCTACCTGCCTTATGACATCTCCGCTCGTCTTTCCTTCCTCCGTAGAATAGGCTAAGCCACTGTGTTACTTGACTTGTATTTGTAGTGGTAGGAACTTAAATTAGAAGATTCTTGCGCTCTAACAAATAAGGGTCATTCATTTTTCGTTGTTTACCAGTTACCTACATACAGCGCTTTTACACTGGCGGGTTTTCCGTGCGTGGCAAAACTGATCTTATTCGCACTCAAAACTTTTTCGCGTGTTTTAAATGTGTTTTATATTTGTAATGGTACTTGTCAATTTATTTGATACGGTCTTACACTTTCGGCAAGCCCATAGAAACTGAACGGAAAATCATCTAGTGCGAAAGTACTTACATTCTTTTGTTTTTCTTATATTGAGGGAGCAAAACCCTTCGTACGGTATGTTTTTTTTGTTATGTTTAAAAATCTTCAGTTCCTTATAATTTATGATTTAGTCCAAAACGCTGATGGTATCATTTAACGAGTTTTTAAGAAGCTTCTCGTAATGAACAAGTAATTAAGTGTGACATTTATAAATGAGTGCATGCAAATTCATAATTTTGTTAGTAGATTTGAATAATGACTCTAATGTCTAGTAAACATTTTCGTTGTTATTTTTAGTACGAGAAAATTCAGATCAATTTAATATTGCAAAAACGTGTTGTAATAATATACAAGTCAATAAAATGATTATGCACGCTTCTAAATTTACTTGAAAAATATATGGGGCCATTATTCTATTTAATTCGATTTTGGTACTGTTCAGAATGAATATAGTTACTTACGTATAGAACCCTTAGTGGTGGGATTGACTCGCATTTGTCCGGGTTTTTAATAGAAGTGAAAATCGAGTGAAACCGTAGCAAATCCTTAGTATATACCAAATCTTCATCCATCGTTTAATGGCCCCTTTAGGCACCTGAAACGTTTGCCTCAAGTGCCCTAGGATAGCTAATTAGAGCTTACGTGCCTGAGATTGGCAGGCAGCCCGAATATTATGATAACGTGGTTACTAAATCACCTGTCTCTCGTGGGAACTACTTCGTGCATCTGGATAAATCATAACGGGCCAGTAATACCTGATAAGAGTGAATGCAAGAAAATAAAGAAACGAACTCTTCAGCTTTATAATATTAGTCGATGTCGTTATTTAATAAAATATTTTGAATCGAACGGTGAAACTTAAATATTGTAAAAGTAAAGATGGAATTTTCAATTTGTTTGTAGTGTCAAGTTAAGCAGCGGTGTACCTATATAGAAAATCCTCACTAACATTGTAAATGCAAAAGGCCGTTTGTTTCTTTGCAATATTTTCAAACAGATGAAATAATGCATCATGAAGATAGGGAAAGGAGCTAGGCTACATTTTCAGAAAGAGTTTTTTCGAAAGCGTTACCGCGGTCCTGGTACATAAAAGGCTTACGACGACAGTATGAGTCTGACACTTCCTCGCCGCTGCTAATCCACAGCGGAAGGGGTCATTTCATGATTTTTGACGTCGCGGCGTCGTTAAAAAAGAAAGGACGTATTTACATGATTAGATATGCATAGATACAAAGATATGGACAAATTCTAGTATCCAAATCATAAATGTATGTCAATCAGAATATTTCATACAGGCGTCAAACAATCTCAGACATTTGTTTTCTGTTAACAATACACAGAAATAGAGGCAACCCAACACGTGCCGATGTAAAGTTCATTGACCCCAATCTCAAACGTCAAATATAATGGTTTATATGTCAGTTTGTTATTTGTGGTGACGCCTTTATAATGATGTAGGCTTTGAAATTCACACCTGAGAACATAATTAAAAGTTATCGATTGAGTCGAACGGTTGTATGTTATCGACTTTATGAAGTGTATTGGGGAGGTGGTATTATTTTATTTATATATTGTTCGAAAAGAGAAATGAATATTTGCTTGTTCGATCAATCAGTGTAACATGTGATGTGACGCCACCTTATTGTTGAACTTGGTTATAAAATATAGCTTTAAACGCTAGGTTAAGCTAGGTTAACATTTTTCAAGATGATGGTTTCAAACCATCATCGTTAGCATTATAAACCTAGCACTAAAGCAGGTACTTTTTGAAATCACTTTTTTAATAAGGACTATCTGGAAACAGCTTTTGCAGAACAATTTTATGCATAACAGAAATCAGAAAATATCCAAAATTCCAAGCACGTGTTTCCCGCAATACAGAGATGATTAATGAAACAATCGTCTTTATTATCTCGAAATTAATTCAAGGACAAAGATAAAATATCTTAAACAAAAGCTTAATAAGTACCGTAAATGCATTAGCGTGTTGAGCGGGACCATGGAGAACAAAATGACGAGCAGAGATGTCATAATGGAAAATCACGTTGGGGTTTCGGGGGACGAGGGACTTCGCGAGGGGCTATGCTCTCAGACGCCTTTTTTGGAACCCGAATCAAGAACAATCTTTGACAGAATGATGTCTCAAGGGACCCAAAAGCCCCATTTGTTTATTAGTAACTGATCGTGTTGGTCATTCCCACCGTACGTACTTGACTTACAAGAAGGCCTGACCTGCGTGTCTTATGGCATCTCCGCTCATATTTCCTTCCTTCGTCATCAAGAGCAATCTTTGACAGATGTTTTAAATAACCTGAACACCTCGATAGATGACAGATCGCTTTGGTAACGCCTACCGCACGTTTATTTCACTCGCTAATTCATTGTTTTATTCGTTCCCACTGTACGTAACTGACCTGAAGGCCTGACCTACCTGCCTTGTGGCATCTCTGCTCTTTCCTTCATCCGTGACCGGGACTAATCATAGACCTATTGTCATGAGTTGAACGAGGCTTGTTATGCATGCTATCTTGAAGCTAATTTGCATGTACAAAGCTTTGTCTTATGAGATAGGATATTCAATTGAAATTAGGTAAATGCGGTTTTATTCATGTTTTCGTTGATAGGGAATTATGTTATTTATTTTATTTTGTGGGAATTTGTTTTTCAACAATGTGCGTATAGTTTATGCTATTATTTTTTGGGTAGTAATTAAACGAGTGACTGTAAATTACACTTTTAAGTGTCAAAATTAATTAATTTGGGTTATATAATTACTAAGTGAGCGACTGACTGCAAGTGACGAAAAATCAACAGAATAGTATCTTACAAACATTAATTTGAGTTACTTAAAATACAAAATGAGCAGCTCCATAATATTTGAGCGACTTAATATTTGTTTGAGTGTCAACGTTACGTCCTGCATTTTTTTCAATATTTGGCAAATGTATTTTTTATACTGAGCGGCATTTTATCTTAAATGAAGTGTTTCGAATACAAAATGTGTGAAATAAATTACATTAGACACATTTCCTAGGAAATCTATACATTTCCTAAATAGTAATCGGAAATGTATAATTAAGATATCAAGGGGTAAGCGGGGGATAGCGGAGCGAGGGAAGGGGATTGAAGCGAAGCATGCAAGCAGGCATGCAGCATGGAAGCACAATGCAACATGCAGCAAGCATGGCTACTGTCACGGCTCTGGCGCTGCGGGGCTCCGGCGGTCCCATGCGAGCTTATCGTCGCAGATGCCTAGCCGGCCGGCCAGCAAGCCGAAGCTGCAGGAAGCCTCGCCCTTCCGCGCCTACGCGGTTTTGAATTGCACTCTAGGGTTAGGGCAAACAAGACTACGTGGAGTCGGTTTTGCAGCGATTCGTTTTCAAAATTCTGCCATCTTAAAATAGAATATCAGGAACCAATAATCATTAATGAAGCAGCTCACAAAACTTTGCTCAAAGTGAACTTTTTAGTAGTACGTTATGTATAACCTCACTTATAAAAATCGATTCTACCTTAATATTGAAGTGGAAGTCGCTCGGATAAAATTTTCATATATGAAATGGATTTATCACAATTCACTTTTTGTAAGCTCGTTCTGGATTTTAATATTAATCAATGTTCGTTGTTAGTTAGTTTAGTTAATTTTTACGCTTACTCAAATTCATACCGCTCAAGTTATTAATACAGTATGTCATCATCAGTCGCAAAGCGTTTTTTTAATCGCTCGTTTTATTATTCCCCTTATTTTTTGTTGAAACGGAATTTAACGTGAATGATTTAATGCATAAATAGACAACCGTAATTAATTATTCTTTTGTTTTCACGATAAAGTAAGAATTGTAAGTAATAAATTGGGTAATTGACAAAAAGATTTTTGGTCCTATCAAATGACCCCTCCCGCTGTGGGTTAGCAGCGGTGAGGGAGTGTCAGACTCTTACTGACTAAAAACCGTCGTGTTCCGTCATAGGCCTTTTATGTACCAGGGCCGCGGTATCTCTTTCGAACAACCCGCAGCCCCGGCAGGCCTTGGCCCTGCTGGGTCCCGCTGGGGTTGCTGACATCTCTTTGAGGAGCGCGTGGAACAACGCGCGCCGTCGACACGGGTCTGTCGTCTAAGTAGACAGAGGGACGATGAGCCACCCGAACTCACCGCCCACAGGCCCACGCCTACGGTGGCCAGGAGTCATCTCGCGACACCCGGCGCCCATGGTGTCTACCTGGTCCAGCGCGGCGGCCGGGATGAGAGGTGCGAACTCTCTGGCGTTCCGCCTCCTCCTTCTCGAGCATGACCGCTTAGCAGAAGGAGGCGACGGCATCACATTCCCTCTCGCCCCGGACCATGGCCTGAACCAGGGCCGGACGCGAGAGGTCGCCGCCGCCCAAAGCCTCGACGAGGACCCGGCGGTGCCCTTCCCATGCGGGGCACACCTGGACTGTGTGGTCCACCGTGTCCTCGGGGCTGTCCGCACAATGGTGACACCCGGGCGCCTCCTCACGACCGATGCGGTGCAGGTACCTCCCGAAACAACCGTGTCCGGTGAGGACCTGCGTCATGCGGTACGTGAGGGCGCCGTGACTCCTCCCGAGCCACTCCTCAAAGAGGGGACTTATCGCCACGATGGTGGCGTGCCCTGCACTGGGTTGCGACAGTCGCTCCCTCCAGGCCACCATGAGATTGCGCCGGAGCTCCGCCCGCTGCGCGACAACTTGCCGCGGCAACGGGGTTTCCCCCCGGCGCTGAGCCTCCTCGCGCCAGTCGTACAGGCGCAAGAAGACCCTAGCCTCCAGATCCCACGGTGGCAGTCCAGCAAGTAGGCCATCTGCTTCGCGGGAGATCGTGCGGTACCCCCGGATTAGCCTAATGGCTATCACCCTTTGGGGCACGTTCAGGTAGTGTACAGCCCGCGGCCGTACCGAACGTGCCCATACCGGGGCCCCGTAAAGGGCCATGGACCGCATGACCCCCGCGTAGAGTTTACGGCAGGGGGCGTTTGGGCCTCCCAGGTTGGGCAGGAGCCGCTTGAATGCAGTACCTGCCTTCTCCAGTTTGGGGCCCAAACGTTGGAAATGCTCGACGAAGTTCCACCGGCCGTCGAGGACGAGTCCCAGGTATTTCATCGCCCTCTCGACGCCGATGGTAACCCCCCCCCCCCACCGTGACTTGGGAGCCTGAAGGTGGCGCGTTCCGAAGCCCATGAAAGCACATGGCCTCGGATTTGTGCAAGGCCACCTCCAGGCCCAGCAGCTGGATCCTCTCGATGACTGTCGCAACCCCGCGCGTCATTATGTCGGCCGCCTCCTGGTGCGACCTCCCTTTTGGTCCTAACATACCTACTGCGATAAATATATGAAAGAAAACAACGATTCTTCCTCTACTTTCAATTGTATAATATTACAAAACGAAAGGAATCCAAGTTCGGTGTAACGAGGTTTATGAAAATTTTTTATTAGTGGTTTTCTTTCATAGACACACTGGCTTAAACACAATACGAAATATGTAACTGTGTTTCCATGCAGTATTCATGTTTGTCTAGTAAAACTTCCTGTACTTCCAAGTTGAGAGGTTTCCTACAGTTACATGATTAAATTTGTTACTTATAATTAAATTTGTTCGCTATCATAAGTTTTCTTACACTTGGTTTGTTGCCAAGTAAACGGTACTGAGTGAAGTTCTTGTTATTATATTACTGAAATATTTTAATAACATCTGTTATTCTGATGGTTTGATGAAGACCTGCCTTTTGCGGTGTTTTAATAGTTTTGGTATTCGTTTTATTCTAGTTTGTAGATTTTTAGTAATAGAAAGTAATTTTAAGTTTGTAAATATAGGTTGTCATTGCTATATTTTTGTACTGTCTATATTTTTCTATGGCTATGGTTTGTATGGATATTTCATATTAAATTATTTTAATGTTTTTACTGTAATTCGTGCTCTAAATAGCTGTAATTCATCAATAATGTTGTTGTTGGCATTTGTTTTGTTTTGGATGTTCATAATGTTATACTTATTTCAATTATTTAACTTAAGCCGAATAACATAAATCTGTACATACTTATCAATTAATTGCGTTGACATTGATATAGATGATGACAAAAAAACTTCGATCAACAAAAATGTCAAACTTGATAAACAATTTCAAACAAAAAAATAATAAAGCCATCAAACCCGAAGCCATCACTCCGAACATTGTCAAGTATTTATGATCAACAGACAAGTTATCATTTTTTCAGATCAAAACTTTGCCATCTACGTGTATTGGCAAAATATCAAGGGCGGAGTTTCGACAACTTATAACGCACCTCAACCGAAATATGTATTCCTTCAATCAAGACACCACCATTCTAAAATCCACTCTCTCTTTTAAGAAATGAGGTTGAAAGTCGTTTGGCTGAAAATACTGAATGGCAATGAACGTTTGTTCTACAATAGCCTAGTTTGGAATATTGCCAAGGAGAACATGAAAAATTCAGTCTACAATATTGTAGTTCCAGCCGGTCTAGATAGAGGAAATATTTTGTTGTTATCAGACGACTGTGCTGGTATTGGTCATGAATAAAATCACACTTTCTTTTCGTATTGATTGGATGCGTTTCTAAATTCAATATGGCTGATAGCTAGTGAATTTAATTAAGTTTCATGCGATGTTTATATGAATAAATGTTTCTAGTTATATCTTGAACGATGTTTTAAAGGTTCAGCTTTTATGAATTGAAGGATCGATAATAATGATACCTCTATTAAATGAATGAGTGAATGTCACTCCTATTTCAAATTACGATCACTGTTTTTTTTTATATCTACAATCATAACTTAGGTATCAGTATCATCTCAGCCATAGGACGTCCACTGCTGAACAAAGGCCTCCCCCTTTGATCTCCACAGATACCTGTTGGAGGCGACCTGCATCCAGCGTCTTCCGGCGACCTTTATAAGGTCGTCTGTCCACCTCGTTGGTGGACGTCCTCCAACTTAGGTATGGGGTATAATAATGCTCAAAGAAATTCATAAATCATAAAAAAAATATAGCATAATTTCGCTATATCATGCGAGATTATTTGTGTTTTAATGTATCTGATAAAATATTTATCATATTTATAAAAAAAAAAATTGAATCACCATCAATTTACAAAACAAAATGACGCCAAAAAATACAATACCTACGGCTCATAAAAACCATTTGGTCAACAATACTACCAATAAATATCCCTGTAAAATTACATTTATTGTTTGTAAATGCTTATTTTACTAAGAAGAAACCTTATTGATACACATATCTACTACATCTTACAAAATAACGAAAGCGTCGACGAAGCGCAAAATTGCCCGACGTTCACAGCCTAGAAAATTTATAGCTTTGAACTAAGCGGCTCTAGTATTCTAGACAATTTTATAGCGTGACCTAGTAAGTCTTTTTGTATATCTAGATTACTTTTTAGCGGAGGAAAATCTTGGTACAGGGCGATTAAAGATACCTGAAGAAGGTTTTTTATAATATCGGTTGGAGGAAGTTTCTTCGTTTTTCTTTTTTTAGTTTTATTTACTAGAAAATTAGACTTGATAAGCGTGACAATTTCTACCCTAAACATTATAAAATGAACTCATCTGCTGCCAGTCTGTCTGTTTGTCTAAGATACATCCAAAATTATTGCATAAATTTTCATGCGTTTTCTAAATTTTTCGTAATTTGAACTTTTATTAGTGACTATCTATGTATTTAGCACGGAGGAACAAAGAAAGTTGTTTAAATATCTGTGCTGTTACACGATAGTTTTATAAGATCTGAGGTTCTAAAACTTTTATTTTTAAAAATATTCTGTTAACTTTATAGCAAAACGTTACTCTAAAATCGAAGATAACAGGTGTGAACCTCTCTAAGTATTTACGAAACACTATCCTTAATTACACCCATAAATAACGAAAAAACCTGCAAAAATACAACTATAACTTACAAAACACAATCTAGGAAGATTACATTTTAAAATTACCTAATATACTTTGTAGAAAAAGGCGTTTTTTCTTTCATAAATGGTATAACCGGGTAATAAGTGGAAGCAGGGCATTATAACGAAGTTATGCGCAGACCCGGGTACTTTTACCCTTATTTGTTTACGCGGGCCATTTTGAGAGAATATTTTGTTTTTTTTGGTCATGTTTGACTTTAGTTTTGCTAAGAGCACAATACAAACTTTTGCTGGCCGATAGTTTGTTCGGGCTTGTAAATCAGTGTGAAGACGAATGGTGGTACGTATATTAGCAAGATCAGGTACATCAAATGACTGTCGTAGGCCTTTTATGTACCAGGGCCGTGGTAACTCTTTCGAACAAGCTCGCAGCCCCGGCACGAAAAGAAGCCTACACATTTCTCTGATATACAAACCCTAAGCAACCGTGAAACATGGTAAATTAGTAAACAAACATTGGTACCTTAAATCCTTTATTTATTAATTAATTCATAACCGAGCATGATTAATGACTGAGTTATACAACTGACAAGACAATTACAGTGAGCTCGTGATTACTGCCGAGGGATTTGTGTACAGATTAAGATAATTAGCCAATTGCTAATTGTTTTATAAATAATGCTGCCTGTTTAATTTAGGTTGGCTTTGTTTGGGACTTAGAAAGGTTTGTTTCATTTTATTATCGTTAAGGAAACATTGACTTATGTATGTATACAACCTGTTTTCTGTGGTTTCTGTGTGTCACAGTGAAACACTTTCCAGCCTATAGTCAGCTCTAAGGTAAGGTGTTTTTCATCTCGTCTCAATCCATCCTAAGGTTGTCTGGCAGCGGTCGCTCTTAGCGATAAGACCGCCCATTCTGTCATCTATTTTTATTAGTTTGAAGATAACAAATGTAAAAATTGGTGTATCTGATAAAGTATATCTATTTATCTAAAGTATCCATATCCATCTATCCATCCCAGTCCAGTCGTTATACAGCGAAAGCGTTTTACACTTGCAAATACTAACAGTCTTAAAATGAAATGCATAAACTCGATATATACCCTCTCGAAAATGCTGTATCAACGTATATAAACTTTATACATCAAGTATGGAGACGGGATCTCATTCTCAAATGCTCTCACGTATCATTCCTTATGTTGGTTCATTCGGAACGGGTACCTATGGGTTCTACGTGATGAAACCCTTTTATTTCGTAAGATGGTTAAATCGAGTAACAATCGATCTTGAAATAGACGTAGGTAATATAAAATTAATCATTAATCTGAAAAAACCTAGCCTTTTCAACTATGTTGGGGTAGGCTTCCAGTCGAACCAGATGCAGCCGAGTACCTGTGTTTTACAAGGAGCTACTGCCTATCTGGCCTCCACAACCAAGTTACCAGGACAACCCGATACCCCTTGGTAAGACTGGTTGTCAGATTTTCTGGTTGCTGACTTCTCAATCAATGATATCAATAGCTAAAAATATTCTTTCAGCCGCGAAAAATCGTCTGATGTTATAATGATATGTTTTTTCCAATTAGGTTTAGATGAAAGTCTAAGTTATTAACTGCAATAAGTACATACTTATTTTCTTATAACTCTAAAGTAAGATTATCTAAGGATAAAGTTAGTATACATGGAAGGTTCTTTTATAAAACTTAGAACGCCCATTTCCTTTGTATCTGTATCAAATTATTCCACTTCAGTGAATTTCCATTTTTCTCTTTATACTTTTATTTGAATATTATTTTCAAACACCTTCCGTACCTTTTTAGAATATAACGAAATAATGCAAAGTGTGTTTGTTTGGAGTATTGTTTTACCAGTTTGAAGAAATAAAAATATAATAAGAAGAAATAATAACTTTTGTACAGACGTTCGTACCTACTTATAACAGATATTTTTACATAGAATGTAGATATGTGTTTCTGTCGTCCTTCGTTATTGGTAAGCCCTCCAAAACGTATTGTAACATCTATAATTAAGAACGTTGATTTACAAAGTGTATATCAATGATAGAGATGTTAATTCAATGTTTTTTTTTATAGAAAATACATTTTAATAACAAAAAAGCAAACACCTTTTACCACCTTTTCATGAAACAATTTTGAACAAGTTGCTCCCAACAATTAACCTAATAGGTACTTCTCTAAAACTAAAACTACTTTTTCTTCTCTAAAACATTTACAGGCAAATCCACGTATCTAACCTAGTACAATCTAACAATCTTCGTTCACCAGACGAGACACAAAGGCAAAGCTGCAGAAGCTCACAATTGCCCCGTGCCCACTGTCCATTGCCATTAGCATATGAACAGCGCTCCACACAAATCCTGTCGCATTACACACGAATGCTATGAAAAATGTGAGCGAAACTTTTGTGGATGGGTGTTGCGAATTGATGTGGGAATAAAAATATGTACTTGGGTGTTTATTATTTTCGTTAAAATATAATTTAAAATTCAGTTTAAAAATTGCTAACTAAGGAGGTGTTTTATGAACGACTAGCCTTCGTCAGCAGATTCATCCACGTTTCACAGAACTACCTACTTTGTAAACCCAGATCAGAAGTAGTCTATAGCCTTCCTCCATAGATAGAGCTATCAGATACTGAAAGATGTTTTTAAAATTGGACGACCTCGATGGCGCAATGGCCACCATGCCGGACTGCCGAACCTGTTCGATTCTCGGTTCGGTCGACATTTGTGTGATGAGCATGCTTGTTGACCGTGGTCTGGGTGTTAATGGTTAAACTGAACAGAACCCATAAACAGAACACATTAAGATTTTCCCATACATTCAAAATTAGGTAAGTACTTTACGCTGATAAGCACATACATCTACATAAATGTATAAAGTTGCCATATACCAAAACCGCACGGCACCATGTTGTTAATAATGAGTATCATAAATTCCTAATTTTCGAACATCGTAGCAACAACAATTCATAAATATTTTGACCACAGCCCACCGCGGTTACCCCTGGCCATCAAAACATTATTTAAAGATACAAAAAGGTTGCCAGTGTAATTAATAATCCCTTGATTCAAGCGTGATACTGGTAAAAAATGTTTTCGCTTTCCCCTTTTTTATTTACATTGTAATAAATATTATTTATGGCTGTAAGGTTTTTGTTTTATAAATTCTGAGAATCGTACAGCGTGAAATTTTGTTAATTAATAAATGGATGCTTAAGTTTTACGCCTCTGAAAATAAACAAGGGTGATTAATTAAATGTTTCTTGTAATTTAAAAGAAAACAGTGGTTTTTTCTTTAGGTTCTGCAATTTCACCGAATCTTCGAAGATGACTCATAATCTTAATAGGAATGACAGCTTATCAACCACTCCTATTTAATTGTACAAAGCAGCTTTGTTGTATACAGAAATACAAAAACAATTTTACAAGTAACTGACAAGATAAACAATATAACAGTTGCCAAAGTAAGCTGGCCATTGCTATCCACGATCATTTACAACGCAAAAGATATCAATCCCCAGTCTCATTTCCCGAAATAAAACCTCACCCAAATATCGGAAATCATTTAGCATATCCCTATTCTGTAGTCTTACGATTCGTCAAAACAGACAATTTGTGCTCAATCGTATGACGATCCCTCCTGACTGACAAACATCAATCAAGCGAGAGACATAATCCAGAAGATTTCCGGACATTGCCGAAGATATCCGGAGATTGACGAAGATATCCGGAGATTCCCGAATGGTTCCGTGCAATAAACGAGAACTTTCTGGAATAAAACCTGGATAAACAGCGACTACGTCATGCACAAAATTCATTTCGTCGTTTTGAGGATGAAACGAGATGGCATAAGGATTTGTACACAGTTTCAATGCGAAACACGTTTTATTTTGATGTTTGAAACGGAGCTTATTTGAGTTTTGTGTATGTTGTTTACCTACGTTATATGCTGTACGAAAATATTATACTATATTTGTCTATCTATAAAGACGAATAAGTAACGTTATATACGGAGAAAAAAAAGCTTTTGTTTGTTTGTAATAGATGAACTCAAAAACTAGATACTGGACCGATTCAAAAAATTCTTTAGGCTATATTTTATCCTGGTATGGGCAGTAGATTCCGGCACGCAGGAGAAACCGCGGAAAAACGTCTAGTTTACCTATATAAAAACAAACGACAACAGGAACGAAAATTAAAATGTCCAACCATATTAAATTGTCGTTTATTTAAAACACCGTTTCCCGTACAAAACACTTGCAGTTGTCTTCGGTCTACCCACTTTCCTTGTAACAAAGAGCGTGAAACCTGAAACTTTACCTTTTATTTCAGTAAATACGGGCATTCAGTTACAGGGGTACTCATTCGTTGGTTGTGTAAACAGTGCCTAAGGCTAGAGACCTTTATCTGTCTGACCCGATTACACGGATCCTTCGTGAACGAAATACTGAAATGGGGGAAATAATCATGTATAGATAGAAGCAAAATAATTTTTAAATAGATTTAAATAAATATGGAGTAGTAAAATCAGCGCAATTATCGCTTTCAAAAAGAAATTTTGCAGTTAATTATTTACATAGAAATTGAATAGTTGAGGGCAATAAATTTTGGCAAGCATTGCCGCATTAAAATACTTTTTACTTGTGTTATTTTACCCCTTTTGAAGTGTAACTAAAAATTGATATCCTGGTACTATTCATTTAGGAAAATTCTGAATAAAATGAAAAAGATTTTCTTGCAGCAGACAAAATTATTTTGTTCCTCTTACTTCTTCATGCTGATATGTTGTTCCTTGATAATGAACCGTTATACTGCCTCGTAAATTAATAAGTGGCCAGTATATCTTTATTAGTTGTGCAGTTTAAGATAAACATTTCTATATACATACGTACTTAAATAACAGTAAAATAGTGCGTGTGAATTGACGGTTCATCATGAATGAGATTTTTATCCCCGACGCAAAAATAGAGGTGTGTGTGTGTTTGTTTGTGGTACTGTAGTTCCTAAATGTATGATCTGATTTGGCTGTCGTTGCCTTGTTTGAACGCTGGTTTTTTAGCGGTTGTTTTTAGATATAATTTAAAGAAATCCACACAGCCGTTTTAAAGCTATCAGCTATTTTGTCAACAGTGGTATAATAATTAATTCAGTCACTAAATTAGGCACATAATTATTTTGGATATCATCTGTATAATGAATTATTTTTCTTCATAATAACAATACTTATATAAACATTAGTATATAAACTACCTCTAATAATAACGTACACACAGGTTTTCATCCCGGTACAACTTCAGGTGGATCTCCATCCATTTACAGAGATTGCCTGCAACAAATACGTGAGTAAATAAACAATCTACTGATTGGGAACAATTTATTACGCAGATCACTGATCCAAGAAGATTGATAAATGATATAAATGTCATTCACGTTGATTGCATTTTATTATTCTCTATGTTTTTGCAGGAAGCCATCGGAATATTGTAGCTTTTCCTTTTTGGTCAAATACTTCGTCGATTACTTCTAAACTAGCAAGTAGCTACTCATAAGTCATCATCATCACGGTGATTCAATAAGCCACTCGTTTCGAGCGTGCACAATATACTTTCATTCATGCACTAGCTTCTGCAAGCGGTTTCACCCGCGTGGGAACCTCTGCACGAATCCGGATGAAAAGTAGTTTGTAGCCTTCTTCGGGATATGGGTTATCTAACACTGAAAGATTTTTTCTAATCGGTCTAGTAGTTCCGGAGATTAGCGCGCTCAAGCAAACAAAATTCTTTAGCTTCATAATATTAGTATAGATTTTGATTATTGCGCAGTCACTAACAGCTAAATTCAGAGCGGCAAAGTTATTTAACGAGTGCTGTAAGTGTGCATCAGCAGATATTTATTTTACAGGGACAAAGCTTGCATCACTTAAGACTAACCTAAAATAGACTGAATCAATGTTATTGCACGGAAATCAAGCTATCAATCACAAAAGAATTTTCGTAGCCCGTAATTTCTGTCCACGCAACCAATCCGAAGTGGCCATGTCAAAAAAATTCAATGGCGGGACAGTTATTTTTTGACATGGGTTACGGCTGCCAGTTATGGGCGTCCAGGCAAGGGTTGACGTCCGAAAGTAGATTAGATTGACTGGCATTTTGGAAGCTACTGCCAGATTCCTTGCATTCCCAGCCTGTGTTACTTTCGAGCCTTTTTATGTCTTTTGTTTTGTGTGTAATGACAGAATTCCACTTTGATTGTTGCAATTTCACGAACACTGAACAGACTTGTTTGAGGTAACTAGGTCCCATAGATCACATACATACATACAACACACATGCGCGCTATAAACTAATAGATACTTTAAAAAATAATACTTTAAAAAACTAAAAAACACGCTAAAGAAAGCGTGGAGAGTTTTGTCCAAATAGAGTAAAGATTACATAATATCTGGACACCTCTTTCACACACGGTCGGTTAGCCCCATGGTAAGTTATTAATTTACTTGTGTTATGGGTGCTAACACAACTGATAAACTACATATAGCTACATATATACACATATTTATAAATACATATTGTAACACCCAGACCACGGCCAACAAGCATGCTCACCACACAAATGTCGACCGAACCGGGAATCGAACCCGGGACCTCAGGTACGGCAGTCCGGCATGGTGACCATTGCGCCATCGAGGTCGTCAATAATGTGTTTTAAAAATAGAAAAAAGAACAAAAATACAAAAAAAAAAAATTTGATGTATTTGATTTTTTGTACAATGAACTTCTAACAAGTAATAAGAGTACGTGGCTAAGTTATAGCCCCAGAGGTCGATCGATCATAAGGTTTGTTACGTGAACATCGTTAGTTAGTCATCACGGGTAGACAGAAGCCAGAAAGTTTTAAGACCAGTCTTGCCAAGTAGTATTGGTGTCCCCGGGAAACGGGATTGAGGAGATCAGATAGGCTAGGCAGTCACTACATGTAAAGCACTGGTACCCAGATGCATTCGGTTAGACTGGATATCAACCCCAAGATATTAATTAATTGGGTTAAGCAGATGATGATTTTTTTGTTACAGATACAATATCCCGTAGCTTCCTCTCAAAAAACACTGCAGCGTTCTACATCAGCCATGCTACAAAAATGTTCTAATTCAAGCCACGTATGTATAACTGGATTCCGTACTGGCGCTATACACGACCCGGGATTGAATCCCGATTGTATCGACAGCGGATAAGCCTCTACTCGATACTTTTATGATGTCGCGGTATGAGAGATTGGAGATCAATGTTGTGGTAGACTTTTTATTTATAGGTTATTTTTATACCTAGTTTTGTAGTCTTCATTTATGCAATAAATTGGTAAAGTTAGTTTGTGGCGTTGCTGCGGATGATGTGTATATCTGAATCTGATAAAGTGGTTTTGAAAATTCCTTTGCCAATACATGCCAGCCACCTTCTTTTGTAGTTCCATTAGCAAAATTATGTCCGGCTAGTGAGAAGAATAGTTTTATAATTACCTATTTAGGTGATTCAAATATTAGGCACGACTGCCATAAAGGGAAGTTTGTATCAATGTCTTTGCTATAAAAATGTAATAAAAAAACAATGCTAGTCTGCTTCGCGAGGTTTACTCAGATATTCTACTCTAGTAATAACCGTGAAATTAGAAACTAAAAACTTCGTGAAAGATAAAATAAATAGCATGCGACCACCTGGAGTAGTTTCCCAAGTTACATGTTGTTTTAAATATGTATTGTAGATATTATTTTTTATTTAGAAACAAACTTTTGTCGTTATTTTTTTGCACTTAGGTTGTATAAATGAACCGTACGAGAATGGTACTTGTAGAGCATATAATTAGGTATTATTAATTCTGGGTGTTCCTATATTATTTTATCAATTTATTCTATCCTACAGTGACCATAGACGTATGAGTTGCGTACGTCAGTCTTTCTGTTCGGAGGTGAACCTTTAAGGCCCACGTTCCAATAAAGCGGAGAGGAAATAATAACTTTTAAATAACCAATAGAATTTCTTTATTCAGATATCTCACCTCCACTTACTCACTGGTATCCACTGACGGAAGAAATTCTAGGTACTAGTGGTTATCTAAAATTTTCTTCACTCCGATCTATTTTAACATCGTTTGGGCCAAAACACAACTTTACCGATACAAATCTTCTATCACCGCTGTCACCGCTGTCGCCGCTGCCTTGCACCGCTCCCAAAACTGTGAACATCTGCTTTTATCGCGTCTTGTCCCGCCTAAACCTTTCTCCAAAAGCTCTTGACCCACCCAATGTCCCATAAATTGAGTAAACTTTTATCTTAACTTTGGTACTGTGGTTGTGGTTTTTATACATTTTCGTGCCGCCACGAGATCTACAATAATTTTAATGAAAAAGTTTGTCTTGGACTGGCTGGAAGGAATGCTCACTTGAATTTGGAATTGTTTTAAGCTGTGACTTAGTTTTTGAGTTTCAGTTGTTTTGTTATATTTAAGATTAGTTTTAAAATAAGAATTAAGTGGAACAGAGTAATAAGGTGTCGATCCATGTATCGATCATTGTAACCTGTTGCAATATTTTTTGTATTCGGTGGATTTCCGTAACCAATTTATACGTCAATTTGATTTTTGATACTACCTCCACATAAATTGTGTTCTATTTCAAAGAGTTATCGCCAAATAACAGATGGATCGGTTACAGAAATCCACAGACTTTCAACTGATTACAAAGTACAAAGATAACAAATAAAGTAATAGGTTCATCTCGAAAAACATTAATTTCTAGACTGCAATAAAAAGCTAGGTACAGAAACAAAAGAATAAACCACACAACAATAAAATCTAGTTTTTCATAAAGCCTGCTACATAAAGCGTCAATAAAAATAAAACTCAGCAAAAATAAAATCATAGACGAGACATAATTTTTTCTATTTTGTAACATTCGGGATTTTCGCATCCCTCAGCCGTTTTGACAAAGGAGGTTAGCAATATATTTTGACGTTACATTTCAGATTTCACGCGAATTGCCCACTGTCCCGGTTATTCTGCTCGATCGAACCAGCTGTCCTTTTAGTCATAAGTCTGTATTATTTTGTTTTGTCTTTGTCTTAGTTAGGAATAGAATGGATGGATTTAGAATGTGAATTAGTCCCTTTTCTATGGTTCTTTCTGATAGTTATTTAAACCTAAATACTTTTATATATAAATAGATAAAGAAAGTTTGAATATCAAGTTTCTGGTCATCTGAGGCAGGACGAAATATTATTTGTATCTTAGTATTTATTTTAGGTATTTTTAGGACTTTATGTATCATTACTAATCTTAGTTTCAATATACCAAATAATACATTTACCACTTAGTTCTCAAAGATTCTTATGACGAATCTTGCTGAACTTCATGCTTTCAACTTTCTGCATCGAGTGTGGTTAGATTGTCACAGTATTAAAAAAGGTTTACTTTTAGCAAAGGTTTTTAAAGTTCTCACCCATTACTAATAAGTGGACACATACAATGTTAAGTTTTGCATAAAAAAATGTCGTGACACTCCACACGATCCCTTTACCTCCCACGAGCGTACATACCTCAAAGACAGAAATGGCCTCCATACCTACAGTACACGTCAGTAAGATATATTTCCCCAATTTCAATTCCATACCCATTCAGGACACGGAAAATAAAACCCCAATAAGTAGCAATGTCGGAACCTACTTTTATGTTTCTCCTTGTTTACGTTCAGTCATATGGAAGACGTAAAAGGTCTTAAAATGTCGAATGTGTTTCGGCAGGATGCCAGGACATGCGATTTATGAGTTTCAGTTTAGTTTTGTTGCTACCTTGTTGCTACCGAGTAAAATGATTGTGGAGTTTGTCAGTTGGAGGCATTTTCTATTTAGGTGTGTTATTACATGTTTTATTGGTGTAAGTTGATCTGGAGAGAGAAAAAAAGTATATTTGAGATTTTTGTGAACTTGTGTTATGTACCGCATCTTAAGTGAAACTTTCCGTTAAATAGAACTAGAAGACGTTTATTTGCAAAGAATGTAGAATGTATTTTGAAAAAGAAGGTCGTTCTTTCCCAGGTTCTATTCTACCTCTTTTGAAAATTCTACAAAAGCTTTGCAGCGGTTTTAGTGTAAAACCTATTGAATTTGCATGAGGTTTTCACCAACAGATATTTTGGGAATATTATTTATATCCACCCACACCCGTGGCTGGTCACTAGTCGATATTGAAATATGGTGTCCTTTGGGATTAAATTTTATTACCTCGTAAATATTTCAGACAGATCCATGAAGCTCGGAGTAGTACCGGATAAAAACTTATGTCTGGATCCATAAAAATATTTGTACCAGGTACAGTAAACTGCACATTAGTGGTAACTGTCATGCACCTTAACTCTATAGTAATAAGAACGATTTTCCTAGAAAACTGTTACCACTGACCTGAATGGACTATATTTTTTTATGTATTAACTTGTACCCTGAAATAGTTTTTGACAAAGAATGTTCCCTTTGACAAAAACTGAAAAGCGTAAAACACCACATTGTTTCAAGTACCCTGGGAAATGCAACATTTATTTTAAAAACGTACATTTTACTAGAAGTGCTTATTACAACAATACATTATTTCCTCTGCGAGTTAAAGCTCTTTCTTCTTTGCTCGTCTCTGGAGGTTATACTGACAGCTGTGTAACGACTTGCTTCATGTATGTAGGTTATAAGTTATTTGTAAAGTTTTCACTTGTTATTTCAACACTCGCTTTCTCAAATGTGTGACCGTGATCCACTTAATTTATATTTTTACTTAATATTATAGCAAATGAATTTATTTGCTTGAATAGATTGCGATAATCTCTGGAACCACGGGTCCGGCTGGAACAAATATTTCAGTGTTAAGGCTCTTTGCCCATATTATGGATCAACTATTGCAGCTAGCTGCGGCAACTAGCTGTTTACATATACCTAATTTCAATTCCATACAAATCCGATACAAAGTCGCTCAACGAGCTATGGAGAGGGCTATGCTCGGTGTTTCTCTACGTGATCGAATCCGAAACGAGGAGATCCGTAGACGAACCAAAGTCACCGATATAGCCCACAGGATTAGCAAGTTGAAGTGGCAATGGGCTGGCCATATTGCTCGCAGAGCAAATGGCCGATGGGGCCGAAAAGTGCTGGAGTGGAGACCACGGACTAGCAAGCGCAGCGTAGGACGTCCATTAACAAGGTGGACAGACGACCTTATAAAGGTCGCCGGAAGGCGCTGGATGCAGGTCGCCTCCAACAGGTACCTGTGGAGATCTAAGGGGGAGGCCTATGTTCAGCAGTGGACGTCCTATGGCTGAGATGATGATGATGATGATGATGATGATGACAAATTCGAGTTTCAAGTATTTCTTTAGAATAATTAATAATACATTATAATTCTAACAATATTCAAGTTCGATTTATAAACAAAATGATCTTAATATAGGGAAATATTAAAACTAAGTATCAAAATATTCATCCGCATCGCTGTCAGCTGGGATCGTGCCCAAAAGGCTGGCTGCATTGCCACGCTGGATGGCAATGCATATCCTTTGACCGAAGTATAGGCCAGCCCTTTGGTCACGAGTGGACTCCACTAATCGCTTACTAATTTCTCGAAAGAGTCTGTGGGCACTTGGGCCCCATGGTCCCAGGGTTTCAACCCCAAACGGCTCAAAAATGCAATTGCCGGTGAGGTTTACATATTTGTGCCGCTTGAGGTTTTCCGCGGCTGCAGCAGCTGCACCGACACAGCTCGCCGTACTGGGAAGGTGGGAAGGTGCAAGGGTGTCGACGCAGGTTGCGTCCCACACCAAAGACCTTCCCATCTTCCAAGGCATTATAGACATCCCGTCTGGTCTCTTGTCATCGTCGCGTGCCAAGCCTCTGGGTTCTAAAATGGCTGGCACTCCGGCGGTGACAAGAGCACGACGGATAATGTCATTTATTCTGGCATGTCGTGCCAGTTTCAAGTTGATGTTCAACAGTTTTTGGTTGCTGTAATCGATGACTAAGCTTGTTTTTAATTGCCGCAACTATCAACTGTTTAATATTTCTCAATTTTATTGTTGGTTTCCTCACTTTTTATTAATCTAGAATTCAAGATATTTCGATGGTGAAACATACAGACAATTTTATGAAGGCCTGATCCAGTTCCTTTAATTCCGCAAATTCTATAATGAAATTGGCACATTGTTCAGGTATAAGCGCTTGAACAGCCAATAAATAGTTCCCAAGTGTACTTAATATTCGCCACGCGAGAACACCAATGTGCTTCACATAATTTCATTCATTCGATAGGTATTCCAATAAATATGATTGGCAGGATAAAGACGTTGATACATTGGAGAATTCAGTGGAAGTTAGTATTATTTTAACGTTAGGAATGTATCAGATATGTATATATTACCTGCTTATAATCTTAATACCTAGTTTCCATCAGCAGTTTCAGGACGCCGTTCGTGGGAATTGTTTCAGAATACAATAATATGGAATAGAGTAGAGTGGAATAGAGAGATAGACAGAGTACATAATAAAGTAATATTTTTTTTTGGACGAGTATCAGGATTGGCTAACTTAATGTAGTCACAAAAAATTTAAGCCAATTTTCAAAGGATATGTTCATAAAATGTAGGTATGAAAACCCACTTCAATAACGTACTTAAAGGTATATGTTTACATTCAACTACACAATAGCCATAAGTACGCTAATAAAAAATTCCATCCATGCACGTATGTCCCGGTAAACTCTAAGACCTCACGTGCCAATTGTCCCATTGTCAAGTCAGGCACGTTTGGGCAAGATTCGGGGCCGGCCGGGCAAGATTGGGGTCGGCCGGGCAAGAGTCGCGTTTCAGTCCTCATTACTGAAACTTGACCCCATAATTGTAAACTAACCTTAATAGTAAATATTAGATTTCCGTGATATAGACGTGACGCCCAATTGGGTTACGGGCGATGATTAAATATTGAATGAAGACGTGCTTGTAAATGGTAATTAGTTCGATAAATACCGGGAACAGGGTTAAATATCGGTTCTTGCAACTATGAGAAAACTTTGGTCGGTTAAGAAAACTTTCTTTAAAATTCGTCGGAATCTTGTATACTTTGTCCTTTTTTTGGATTTGTATTATAATTAAAAATACATTTCAGAGCAATACATCGACAAGCTTTTAATAGTAGGTATGTAGTATCGTAGCCTATACGGCTTCTTCGACGAATAAGATTTTTCTTGAGATTAGCCCACAAATAAACAACAAAACAAAAACAACCGCTCTATAATATCATTAGCTATAAACAAGAAAATTAAATCAAACTATTTCAAGAACACTTCCGAAAAAATATTGCAAACGTTTACAACTTAGGTACTTTACAACTTACTTGCGTACTTAACAAAACACACAAACTTACAACAAAACTGAATATCAGATGTTCACTACAGAAACAGGTTATTACGTCAGTTTGAACCAAGTTTATAAACTTCGCGAGGTTCAGTCTAACTTGTCTGAACTAACCGTAATAGGTGTATAATTGAACCTAACTAAGATTTAACGAGGTAATACCGAGAGTACATCTGAAACTTTAACAATAGGAGAATGAAAGGGAGTAGTTAAATGCCTATATTTATTATTTTTCTGTAGTAGACAGAAGATAGAAAGTCATAAACATTCTTACCAAAGGATATCAGTTTACACGGATTCAAGAGGTCAGATTCGTATGCTCAACCTTTGCCCAACTATTTTGAGGCCCTCTTTAAGACTATAACCGGATGCATCTGATTACCAGCGTTTTACATGGAGCGATTGCCTGTATGACCTCCTCAACTCAGTTACCCGAGCAATCTGATAACACTTGACAGACGGGCCGTCAGATTTTCTGACTTCTAACTCTCGACTGCTAAGTTGTGGAAATTACAGCTGGACTCAAGAATATATCGTGTCTTCCAAAAAACAGAAGAATCTGTCATTTCAAGGTAGTCATCCATCCATCCACAGGCCGACCACGCTACGCTTTGCTTTCCCCTTATGATCGATCGATTAGTGTGTCTGTTACTACGAGCTCCACTTTCTATGTAGAAACACCCTAACTATAAATTAACACCTTCAGCCTAACTATCAGTACAAATTAATTGAATTGTCAGTGTAGTCTACATGTGATTAATTACACGAGATTGTACGTACACTGGCTGGCATTAATAATGGATCATTATTGCGAACTAGAACGTTATGCGTATCGTGTTACACTTGGTTGCAGTAAATATGGGGCAAATGGAGATGGAGAACTACTTTGTTCATATAATATGAATGCATTCATCGATCCTGTGATAGATTGTGTTGGATATTTTTTTTTTATAAAATTTTCAATTTCTAAATCATGATTATGAGTTTGATATGTTCATAGTTCAGATTTCAAAAAAATAGGTTTGTAAAAATACACTCATAAAGCGGGAACAAAATAATGTTCATCATTTAAAAATAGTTAATAGAATTGACAACTTTTTCATTCTTCTTTCGGTTAAGATACGTGATTTTACATGGAAATGTTCAATAATCAAAACCTTATTTTACTTTGTTTCCCCACAATCCGCTTTTCGCTTATAATCCTTTCTCTTTAATAAGCGTTTTGCGTGGACATATCGATATAGAAACATGATTGCCCTCATTCATTAAGAAGTGTCATTTAAAACTAATGTAAAGTAAGCCAGGACAACATCTTTATTTATTATGCGACTGGTTTTCTGAGGTTTAACTGTTAGCCGGAGGATTCTATTAAAAGTAGCGTATAATCATTTCTAAGCCAGCGTGGCCGGCTGGCACTACTTTCCACATCCGATTAAAAAGTAAATCAGTTCAGTACTTTTAGCATGAAAACCGACCAGATAGAAAGAAAGGCTGAGCTTTCGCGTTTGCAAATATTAGTACTTGGATTTATTTTAAGTTTTTTTCTAAAAGCAATTTCTTCCCCTATCTTCATATCAGATGAAGTCATCAAAACTTTTACGTGAGATCACATTCCCTATCAAACGAAATTGATATTCGGTACGTACCATATTGCTGCGAAAATGCAGTCTCAACGAATTCTTAGAAATCTTTTGAAAGATTACCACTTAGCTCAATGTTCTGTATTTTATCGACACCTGAAATATCTTGCAGGTTTACATAATATATGAACGTGACTCTCAAATGAAAGGTTGGAAGGTTGACTTGACTCAATTCTTGGGCTTTTTTCAGCAGCAAAATAAATCGTAATAATGGCGTCCAGACTGATTGTCGGCCTTTTTCGTAAGGAGTCTGGCTTATGGGTGAATTTCAACAGGTCCAATAAAATCTTCATTTCCGTGGATTTTTTATTCTTCAACTTTAGAACAAGAAAAAATAGTGTTTACTCAAGTTTTTGATAAGATTATTATTCTTACTTAATATCTAGTAGATAGCTTAAAAAATTAACGAGATATACAAGATTAAAATTTTCATGCCACGGCGATGAAACATGCATGCACGGCAATGAAACATGCGTCCATGGCAATGAAAGAACTTTTCACGTCGTTTTTTTTCAGACAATCTTTTTCTTTCCTTTCTCTCCTCTTCCGATAGTTTCGGTTTAGGTATCTTGGCTTTCTAGAAAGAATCAATCCATTATGTTTATAATTAGACTGTAGTATATGTGAGTGAGTGAGTGTGTGTGCGTGTGTATGTGGAGGTGCGTACGTGTGTGTGTTTGTGTCAGTCCGTGCGCATGTGTGAGATGGTGTGTGTGCGTGTTTGAATGTCTATCGTGTGATGGAGTGTCAAATGACAGAGAGAGTGAAGTGTTGTGCGTGTAAGTTTATCATTTTGTGACGTGAACGTGGAAATATCTTTTTGTAGTTGACTGTAAAGTACAAATTGTTTTTTTTCTTAATCATGCCGTGGCGATGAAAACATAAGTCACGGCAATGAAACGAAATTGTTTTACAAGGCATGGCAATGAAAATTTTTTCATTGCCGTGTATTTTTTTTTCATTGACATAGCAAATTTTGACCACGGAAACCACGGCGATGAGAGCAGGGCGATGAATATCAAGGCAAAAACATCAAAAAACCAAAAATCTGTTAATAATTCACTGTAATTAACACTTCACAAATAAACATAAGATAAATGGCATTGTACTGAATGATCAATTAAGAGGACAAACTTATTCAAACAGAAGTTAGACCTATCCACGGCGATGAAAGAAAAAATGTCCAGTAGTAAAAAAATGGAATACTTACATTTATAGCTCGAAAACGCAGACACGTGCACACGTCATTCCACGTGGAACACTTGACATCCACTAATATGCAACATTTAGCGCACAGCGGGAGTTTAAATATTTGAACAAATGTATTCCGTAACAATACTTTAACTATTCACGAATCAAATAAAAGTAGGTTTTAATATAAATAACTAATACATTTTCATCAATAAGGTCTAGTACACATGAAGGTGACGTGTGGACAAACACGGCAATGAAAGATTTTGAGGTTTAACTTTTTTTTTTGGAGAACCAATTAATCCTATTAACAAAATATTTAGTGCTACACATAGATTACTATTTCGCCTACTTGGAAAAAAATATAAGAATATTATAGCAATGATTTTTAGTACCGATTTCATCGATGCCACGCAATTTTTGGTCCCGGGAAATTCACCCTTATCGTTTTCGTTCTGACAAGGAAATTGAATCTGGGACCCCACGCACAGTATTCGCACTATGCGACTACTTAACCAACGAGGCAGCTGTTTTCAATTGTGTAATAAATAGGTTTGTAAGTATGAAACTGAAACAGAATAAAAAAAATACACATTCTACAATATTAATGTGACCTTTTATTATACTGAGATTAAAGTTACATATTTTATTTCAATACTCTTTGATCTAAAGAAATATTAAATCATAAAATCAAAATTGCTTTTCTGCGGCTTTGGGACTTTTATGCTTTACTTTTTTTTATGATTTTCAACCTCTTTTTGAAAATTGTAGCGTAGGCTTTTTTGTGATTTTAAGATATTTTTACAGTAAAGAGGAAATTCATGGGGAGGGGAAGAATGGGGATATAAGTCACGCTTGAGAAGGAAAACGCGGGATAAAAAAGAAATTGCCTTATAAGAAAATTTCAGGATACATTGTTACCTTTTTATACTTTATCCTTTTCACACATACAATATTGGCATGTATCAAAATGGGGTTCTTTATCTTTTTTCGTTTAAAAATATTGCTAAGTTGTGTTTGAGTTTCAAAGCTCTTGCTTAAATACCTATGGAACCTATTTATCTTGACCAATTTTGCACGGGCAAATAGAGACAACTTAATGATAGCAACTAATTACAAAACTAATAATATTTTTAGTATAATTTTACCTTGTTATGGAATGAAGAATATTAATATTGCAACAACCTGGGAGTTTTAAGTCAAGATTAAATAGATTCCTTAAAGACAAGCGTGCTAGACTTTTGAACAAATCATTGCTTTACTTTTTATCACAAATATATCACAGTTGTCAAACGCGTGCTTATCATAAATTAAAAACATTAATTCACCTACTTCGGAATAAAAAAGTATTCTTATCAAATATTTTTTCAAGATAAATACGCTTTTCATCCTTTATCCTAATAACTCCGACCCATTTAACGCGTTTTCATTAATTGAACAAAAGATCAAATATTTCACAAACTACAAAGATATCTTTTGATTTTATGTTCCTTTGAAGTTTTTCCTTTACTCAGCGGTTCTATTTTATTTACTGGTATTATCCTAACATGAATTAAGGCGATCATATTGACTGTTTGTTTGTCATATCAAAACTAAAATATACCTAGTGCAGTAATCACTTTGGGAACTACCCCGTACTAAAACATTGAAATACGTAAATATTCGTCCAAACAAAATTGGTCCTTAATCCTGTAACATTATAGTCTAAATTAGAATAAAAATATTTACAGTAAGGAGCAGACAGCATGTTTTGAAAACACATGATTGATGAATATGGGTGCAAGTTTGATGGGAAACCTTATGTTATGATAAAATATTAATAATGGACTTTGTGAAAACAAAAATTTGTGGAACGAAGAGAGTAACTTTCCATTATGTTGATTAAATAAAATGGTGATGTAACTTACGATTATTGTTCATATATTTTGTCGTACATTAAATAAGGCTAATCCGTCAATAAACATTTATTTATTTTAAGAACAAAATAATACTGATAAATATTGATTTACACCATGAGCTTTCCCACACATTTACAAGAAATCGGCAGTTATATTAGCTGGCACAATTATGGTTTTAAACTAATAAAACATTAAATATTTTTTTAATGTAGGTACACTAATAATTTACACTTCGTCACAGTACAAAATTCACACTCATAACATCCCTATATCCAAATTCCAATACAGTCCAAAATACCGCATTAAATCGATTAGTTACAATATGCGAATAGCTCGATACAAAATCGATTAGCTGCAATTTTATAACCCTGTTTCAGCGAGATAACAGATTTTACAATGTATTTTGTTAAACTTATTTTAATTAATAGCTAATTGGGACACATGTTGGGACAGAAAGTTAACTACAATAACTGATCTAACTATAACGTTTTAAACTCCCAGATATTTTTTATGGAATCCATAGTAATGAAGATAATTACTGTATGGATGACAGATACCAGTTTTATTTATTTACGTACGTTTTATAGACCTATGCCTGACAAATAAGAAAAAGTATTTTTGATACCCTTTTGAATACTGTTTCAAAGTAATCAATATATCATTAATATTTATTTGCATTGTAGGCAATTAACAAGCATGTCAATAATTAAATGGGGCAATAAATTTTGCTTTCTCAATTTTATCCAGTTCTATAATTCACGAATGATCACAATTTTTATACCCGGTCTAGTGAAGGTCGAGTCTCTAATTTAATAACTGAGAGCTCCGATTAATCGGGACAACACTTGCCTATCTTTGTTTTAAGTTTGTTAATGTCCAGAGTCTCCAAAAAAAATGGCTCCTAACAATACGTAGACACGATTTCGAAGGAGTATTAATCCGATGTGTCAGATACACCGGTGTTTGCAAGTTCAGCAACCAATGCAAACAATATGCAAATGTGAATCTGTGTGCACAGTCACGCATTGCAATGTCCATGACAATGTTACTCTAGTTGCGAGAGGTGAGGCATGCTACGTCGAGGCACGCTGTCGTTGAGGCACGCTTGCGTCGAGGCAAACTAGACTCAGGCACGTGTGATGAGACGCATAGTCTATGAATATCTCTGCACGTAGACAATGATGGCCTTACTACAAAAACTTTAACCACTGTTTAACACTTGTCTAAAAAAATGTGGCTCCAAAATGAACCATATGTCAACGTCATAATTTGACATTTTTTTAGACAGGTCTTAAAGTGACGTTAAAAAGTTTTTGTGGTAAGACGGTGAGCGTCTATCCGCCATGAGTGAGTGGAGTTCAAATTAGGTTAGATAAGGAGATTCAAAGGTTTTGAAAATGATTTGTTTTGAAAGTATTTTGTGTGTTAATTTTAGTCTTAGTTAAGAGCTTTAGTGTTATGTTTATTTTTTCATAGTGTATCTTTAAATATTAATTTGTGAAAATATATTATTTTCGAACGAGAATTCAGAAACAGTTTAAAAATTGATGAGTGCAATGTAATGCCTGAGGGATACCGCGGTTACTTACACCTATTCTTGATGCTGTTTAACTATTTCTTTAACTTTTAAAAGTATTCTTTAAAAAAAGAAGTGACTGATAAGCTGTGCTTGAAATTAAGTAATTAATTAAAAATACTTCACGGCTCGGTTAAAGTTAATGAGTAATAAGAATAAACCGTTTTAATTCGCTTTCTTCTAAAAATAAAAAAAGGCCTTAGGGGTAGGTAATAATTTACGGCAAATATTTCAACGTGTACCCGCTTTATTTCATATCTCGATCAAACGTCAGACTCGTAGAAACCTATCTAAATGAATCCTTTGTATTAAGCTTAGTTGAATGTAAAGCCTTTATTCACATTTGCATAAGGTTCAATTTAGCGTAAAAAATAAATGCCTATGTTTTATATAGTAGGTAATGATATAAGAAATATTTTCTCTTTGTTATTCCTTTTTATTTTTCTTTTGAAATAATGAGATGAAATACGCAGATGAACGAAACTATGGAGATTATCGTTTTGGCCACCCCAAGATTTTTATACCAGTTTTTTCCTCTTCAAAAGTTTATAAATATAAGGTTTAAAAAAAAACATGATTGTATATGATAAAATAATACTCGATTAAAGATTTCTGTGGCTTTAAAGTGAATAATAGTGTTCGAGTGATCCCAGACTCCGTTATATCGAGTCGTAAAAGTTTCTATCGAATTTTATATTTTCTTTAGAAAACATTTCAATTTCTGAAACCTTTGAATCTTTATTGATCAAAAATAAGTGATTGCAATTTTATGAGTTTTGCAATCACACAGTACTGTATCTATCTGAAATAGTGAAACAAAAGATGGCGAATTCCACAACTTTAACCGAACGTTTAAAAGTCAATGCGCTCACTTTTTAAAATAGCCAAGCTCAAAATAGAACCACTTGACTTAAATAAAATAAAATAAAAATAGCCTCTATTCAACCACAAAAACATGCTCACAACATTACAATTGTATTCTAATCAGTATTTATTTCCTGCCAACTTCATTAGTTTAATTTCGTATATTTATCTATATATATATATATATTTCATTTGTTTATTTATTCATTTTAGATATTATCCCTAACTAATCTTTTGTGGAAGTCGCCTCTTTGGCGTAGGCCTCCCCCAGCTTCCTCCATTCGTCTCTATGTCGTGCTTCGACTTACCACTTGACTTAGCTAGAATTAATTATTTTCAAAAGTTAGAGCTATCTTCCACTTTCTAATAGCACCTATGTCAGGAATGACTATTCTATTCAACTCTCATATAATAACCGACAGCCACTAATTTATTCAGGTCCCATACCACATTAAACACCTATAGATCCCTGAAATAAATGACGACCAATAAAAGAGGAAGGGTTTTACCAAAAGATCGGCACTCAAGGGTCAACCTTCGACTTTCAAAGCCGTTGGAAGCCGCTCAGAATACAAATAGGCTTCTCAAAAACATTTTTGTGGGAAAATATGGTCTTGAGATAGTGTAATGTTTCATTGACAAGAGTATTCTTTATGATTTTTTCTTGAAGTGCGTTGGCTTTGTTATTTACGAGGTACTTACTCCTTTTAATTTATTTTTCGTACTTAAATAGAGTTGTGTTGAAGGCTTTATGAATTACATTATACAGGTATAAAATACTAACTGATAATGGATTAGGAAAAAAAGTATGTAACTTATCTGATTAAAAAAGACGACGAGCATTTTTTTAAATACAGAGAAAAACAGGCAACAACCTCTGTGCAGCCTTCTAAGAAATCGATAAAACTTCGTTAAATCTTTATATTACAAATGCGAAAGTAACAGAAATACATCAAATATAGCTGTTACGTTCATATATGTCTGTTTGATTTTTACACCAAGACCACTGAACCTATTAAACTCAAACTCAAAAATATTTATTCAAATTATTCTGATAAATCAGCACTTTTCCAACGTCAAACAAAAGACGGCCACCAAAACGCCTCCCCCCCCAACTCTCAGCTTCCTATGTGTTTAAAATTATAATAAAAAAGTCTAAAGGAGAAAGACCATACTGCACGTTTTGATATTCCTTGGGAACGCGGATGAACAGGGAACAGCTAGTAATATAATATGAAATGTCGATAAAAACAAGAAGGCGGTTGAAAACTAATAAAACTGCATTACAAAACAACCGCAGTCTCTTTGAAGAGAGTCTTCCCTTTGACTGTTGACTTGCATATAATGCAATTTGTGCAGCCCGCCATGAGATGCGCCGAGGCTTTTAATTATTTATCGTAAGCAATATAGACTGAGGACTCGGAAGATATTGTAGGGTTATTATTATTGTTTTGTTGGTTGACTAGTGATATGTCCTGGCTCTGATGTACCGAAATTATATTTACATATGCATATTTCATCGCCTTTTCCCAACTATGTAGGGGTCGACTTCCAGTCTAACAGGATTCGGCTGAGTAGGTAGGTGTTTTACAAGGAGCGACTGCCTATCTGACCTCCTCAATCCAGTAACCCGGGCAACCCAATACTGTTTGTTTAGACTGGTGTCAGAGTTACTGGCTTCTGACTATCCGTAACGACTGCCAAGGATGTTCAATGACAGCCGGGAGCTACAGTTTCACGTGCCATCCGGAACATAACCATTGATGTCCAAGATATTTATACTTAGAAGGTACATACAAACTTAGAAAAGTTAACAAACATACACACATATATTTTAACAAATTCTTACCAATAATATAATAAGTAGATAAATAAGGAAGAACTTACATACGTATTATAAGATTATGAGATAAATAATAACATCGACCATGGTCGTAGTCAATATGTTATTCAATAGTCGGATATTGCTTGTTCAGATAATAATGAGCTTTTGTCTATTGGCCATGTCTTTATTGGATAGTTTTATTATATCTTTACCTGATTACTGGATCAAAATTGGTCATGATTTTGTTTTATTATTATTTCTTTTGTTTTTACGAAACGTTGTGAAAGACTTACAGCCAGTTTCTTCATCAAAAGTAAAAGTTAAAGTAATGTCTAAAGTAAAAGTAATGGTCAAATTCGTTTTTTCAAGGCTAGAGTAACAGCAAAACTAATAGAAAAATTGAATTTGACCGTTACTTTTACTTTAGAAGAAACTGGCCGTTAAAGTCAGATTTTGTATGTCTGACACGAAACTAATTTAAATGATATCTGATATGTAGCTGAACTAGAGACTTTTTTTTTCGACCCCTCCCGCTGTGGGTTAGCAGCGGTGAGGGAGTGTCAGACTCTTACTGACTAAAAACCGTCGTGTTCCGTCGTAGGCCTTTTATGTACCAGGGCCTAGAGAAAAAGAAAGTACATAATTATGCTATTTTTTAACCGTTTGCGGGAAGCATTTCTATCCAGATGCCGATGGAGCCGCCAAAAACAGCTAGTAATTAAAATCTTGGTAACTATTCTACTATTCATTGTATTACCAAGAACAATGAAAATGAATGAAGCCAACCCCGTGTTGCGTGCGAGTGCTAATATTCAAAACAGGGTAAATGACAAAGAATTCAATTTTGGGCGCGTGTAGAACTAAATTGGACATTTAGAGGGCTTGTCCTGCGCTGCAGTTAGTTACCGCGTTGTTGCTGTGAACAGTGGCGGAATATGAAGTTATTCTAGTAATATTGGAAATATGGAAGTTTGTGGGTTTGGTTGTTTGTTCCTTAATTCGCTGTAAAGGGTGTACGGATGTTTAATCTTGGAAGCAATATACTTTATAGACATCAGAATAAAAGGAAGCCAGTGAAAACGTGAGATAGTTTAGGTAGTAATAAGCTGAGTAATAAAAAAAACCCTCAGTAAAGAACCTAAGTGAACATATAATAGAAAACTGATAATTGAATAAGCTGGTTGATTAATATTTTTCTTTAAGCTCGGACGTCATCAAAATGTATTGAGCGTAGAAGTTTTTAAAGAAACAATATAAGTTGATATAACTTTCATAGCGTCAGTGCATTAAAATATCACATTCACATTGTGTTTATTGCGTATAAATAAATATCCTTCGATAAAAAAAAACACACACACAAAAGGTAAAAATAAACCTTATAAAAAATTTACGTTTTATTTTGGGTTACCTTATCCTCATTTTCATAGTACGTTCCCAAATTCATTATGCAGTAGGTTTGAACCTGCATCCAAATGGTTCAATGTCATTTCATTTCATTTATGAAACAACATTTGGTCTGTTTTGTATTTCAATTAGAATTTTGTTTTCATATTCAATTTTGTTCAGGCCACTTTGCAAATTAGCAGCGTTTTACCTGAAATAAAACGCATATTAAATACTTACCTTATTTGAAGCTTACTAGTTTGAGATAGGCACCTACGTGTTTTCCGCTTTTATCTCTGTCCTTTTCTACCCCATATCTTGCATCTCTCTCGCACACCGACCAGTTTCACTCCCCACCAGGCAGGAGGCGACGAGTGTTCTCGGCGGCCACAGTTCGTCATTGAGTCGAAAACACCAGGCAGAAATTAAAATGTAAGCTTCAAATAAGGTAAGTATTTAATATGCGTTTTATTTCAGGTAAAACGCTGCTATTAAATTCTTGACCGTTATTTGAAGCTTACTAGTTTGAGACGTGTTTGTTATCGCCTGGTGGAAGTGGACGCCAATGTGAGCAAAAGCACAATGAAATTGTGTATGTAAATAGGTACTTAGGTACACGAGTAATCACATGTAAGTATGTGTATTGCGTCCTGGAATACTAATGTAATCAAAGTTAACTGGTACTGGTACTCAGCTACATCCTGTTAGACGGGAAGCCGACCCCAACATAGTTGGGAAAGGGGCTCGAAGGATGAGTAATAAAAATTAAAAGAGAGATGCAAGAACAAAAGCAAAAATTGATTTCATTTTCTAATAGTAATTAACAAAAACATTGCGATACTTCTTAATAACAATAGTAACAAAAATATAGACATTAATCAGCTGGATTAATTAAATAATCGAGATAACTTGCTACTTCTATTTAGTGGGTATCTTTCCCTTCTGTAAAAATGGGCAAATGTATTG
This sequence comes from Helicoverpa zea, assembly GCF_022581195.2. Taxonomy (NCBI): domain Eukaryota; kingdom Metazoa; phylum Arthropoda; class Insecta; order Lepidoptera; family Noctuidae; genus Helicoverpa; species Helicoverpa zea. The sequence goes on along the minus strand of NC_061464.1, from coordinate 4,876,644 downwards.
CCTGATCGCCAATTACCCTTTGCTAATATATCGTCCAAAGGTATATTGTCAACACAGATTTTGACGCTACCGCCGAGTGGAAGCTTCCTGGGGTTGTAGTTATTCCTGCCTCTTTTAACAATGTCTTAATCCACCCGCATCATCGTTCGGGTGCCTGCCTTTGGTTGGCCTCTAACGGATATAAATAAATTTAAGGAATTAGCCGATGTCCGTCTATCTTCTAACAAGGCTTTAGTCTTTCTGACCCAATACACTGGACTTAGATTTATATTTTCCTGATTATCCATCAAACAACAACCCGACTGCCTATGACTAGAACTGTCGGTCTTAGAGCCAAAGACTGGCCATAAGATTAAATTATCTTTGTTGTTTTTGAAATGTTCTGGGTCTATTGCAAGCAAGGAAAGATCATGGACTCGCCTTTCCGAAACAAGCTAGCAAAAGAAAGAGCAGCAGTGTGCCTGGAAGTTGCAAATGGATTGGATGGAGTGGTTTACTGCACTTAAGTAGGTTACCAATTGGTCAATATTCCAGATGGACGGCTTCCCGGGGAACAGGTTTGCTCAGCGCTATTGATTTTAAAATGTGTCCGACTAGAACGTGTGAACCTAGCTCTAGAGTGGTTTCTGCATTGCATAGTGTAGCTATAACTGACTTGTGTAATAAAATAGTATTGTATGCTAGTTTATTTACTATGTGTAAGTCCGCTAAAAGTTGGGTAAGTATAGGTCCAAATAGGGATTCAAGGATTCATAGGATCCAATTTCATACTTTTCGCCCCAATTTAACCATCGACTCCAAGCTGATTGATAAGTGTTGCGTGTGGATTGAAGAAGACTTCAGTCGGAGAGACTCCTTGTCCCTCCCCCCCCCCCCATTTCCCTGACCTTGGCAGGGGGTATCCCCGTTGCTGTGTCTATCGGTTTCTGCTCGAGGTTCATCAGTGTGTAGGGTACTGCTAATGATCGGAACTTCAAATCTGCTCGCCAAAATACCTGGTGCCACCGAAGGAACTACTATGAGATTAACTCCCGTTCCTGAATTGAGATGACTGAGGACCTACGGTATAAGGTAAGGTGGCGGTAATACCCATGCTAGCGGGTAAGTCAAAACTTGAGAAAAATGCATCGTGGAACCCCGCTTTCGGGTCCTTCAGATCTAGGGGCACGTAGTACACAACTATGTGTCCCTGGGCTCGCTTCGAGGCAAATAGGTCCACTGCTGATACAAGATGCCACTCCGGTGGAGGTTTGTGTCGGGAGAGATGGTCTGCCTGACTGTTGAATGGGGCTGGTATATGATTCACGACGTGATAGATTTGATACAGCTCAAGATAACTGAATACTCTGTACGTCAAGTTCGGTAGGCTCCTTGATCGGGTGCCACCTTGATTTCTTAGATATGACACCACAGTCCCATTTCTGCATTGAAAAATGGCTGTTGATCTCTTTAGCAACTTGCCGTGATTTTTCAGTTAATACTGCAAGCATCTCTTTCAGATCGCAGTGAAAGCCTTTTTCTCTCTCGTTCCATGAACCCATTACGGGAGTTCCGTTCAGTTGTGCCCCCATCCTACATCGGAGGCGTCCGTGGTTATAAGGTGACAGGGAAGTGGCGAATGAATATCCAAGGTTTGGTGGCAGCTGACCAGCCACCACTTTAGATCTGCTAAGGTATCTGCTGGTAGGTTCAACATTGCTATACTCCATTCACCGAGCCGTGAGCCCACAATGTAACCAAAGAATGACACTTTTTCAAAATGGTGGGTATAACCCGACCGATGACAAAAACGTCACATTTTTATGTAAAATGTTCTTAGTATCTGTGGTCTTCAATTAAGTAGGGTTCTATGTATGACAGTCAAAACTTCTAGGTTCATTTTACATGTAAACGATTTACTACATATTTCATTAAAATTAAGAAAATAATTTACGGCATTTATTATACATATTTGATTTCAATTAAGTTTGAAAAGATTGCATAAGTTCCACAGACATCGTTCTAAAATATCATTTCTAATGTTGTCAGTATATTACTTTCGTAGCTATTTTTATAAAATATGATCATTACTTCAATCGTGACTTATAAGAACCCTTTTTATGGTTTGTTCACCGTTTGGCTCACGGTTCCATGAATAGGGTAGGTATAGATTGCTGTTCAACACTGCATTGAGGAAAGTGAGGAGAGCCCGGTAATGCAGTCTGCCGTATGGAACAACGAAAACTTGCGAAGTTTAAAAGTCCTATCAAGCTATGCAGGTCTTCTAAGTTTGTCGTGCTGTTTGTCACGTAGTGCGTTTTGTCATTATCTTGTTGATAATGCTTGCGATTTATTCACTTGCCATCCAAAACATGGTGCAAATGATCCCAAAGTAGGCAAATATATCTTGGTGAGCCACCAAAAAATCGAGATACACAATTATAAGTAACCCTTGAGTTTTCAAAGTTTGAGCCACCCAAATTGGTCACTGTGGCGAAGGTCTTGGGTGCCGTGCTTAAGCCAAATGGTAGGCACGTAATCTGAAGCAGTCTTCTTCTGTATACTAGTCGAAGAACATATCTGTGACCTTCGGCTACCGGAAGGTAGAAGTAAGCCTGGGCGAGATCCACTTGCACAGCCATTCGTCTTTCTGAAGAAACTCTAGCACCCGAAAAACATTTATTAAACTGAAGGGTTCCGTAATTATGAACTTGTTGAGAACCTTGAGATTGAGTATTGGACGGTTCTTTCCGTCGCCTTCTGGGCACAAGAAACATATTGGAAAGAAAGCTGGCAGAATTTGCAGCTATCAATAGAACTTTTTGTTTTATCATTTGGGATATGACGACATCCATCTCTTTGGACTCTCTGGTCAAATCTGGCATTATCTATCAAAGGTGGCTTTTGGCCAATGGTATGCGATACCCAGTTATTATTTTTAACAAGAAAGGCGGAGCTCCCATTTCTTTCCATTGGTCTTGATATAATGTTAGGCAACCCGCCTGGAAAGTCATAACTTACGTGCCTTGTTGGACGCATCAAAGTCCGCCTGCGGTCCTGGACGCTTTCTGTTTCCTCTGTTGGACATGGTTCCTATTGTAATTTACTCGTGATATCCCAAGGGAGCTTTTAGAGTTTTGCGTCACACGCCATTCAGCGTGAGTGTGATTACCATTTCCCTTCGAGGGAAGGTTATAATGGCGACTCTTCGAAAGTCGATCCAAAAAGCCACCCTGCGAGGGTAGATTGCAATGATGGTACGACCCGCAACATGCATGATTGGTACCCTGCGAGGGTCCGTGATAATGAGCCGACCCCTGCGGGGGATGGCTAGTATACTTACTGGTCCCTGCTTTGTAATGATGCTGCTACTCGCAACATGCAAGATTGGTACCCTGCGCGGGTCCGTGATAATGAACCGACCCCTGCGGGGGGTGGCTAGTATACTTACTGGTCCCTGCTTTGTAATGATGCTGCGACTCGCAAAATGCAAGATTGGTACCCTGCGCGGGTCCGTGATAATGAACCGACCCCTGCGGGGGGTGGCTAGTATACTTACTGGCAGTCCTAGGCGGAGCGTACCAAGTCTTTCAAGGCCGAAAACCATCACACGCCGTGATAATGAGCCGACCCCTACGGGGGGTGGCTAACAGACTTACTGGCAGTCCGAGGGGAGCGTACCAAGTCTTTCAAGGCCGAAAACCATCACACGCCGTGATAATGAGCTGACCCCCATGGGGGGTGGCTAACAGACTTACTGGCAGTCCGAGGGGAGCGTACCAAGTCTTTCAAGGCCGAAAAGCTTTCTTGACACCACCAGCCCTCTTCAAGTGCGGTAGTGACCAGTCCGAACTAAGGAGATGCTGGTTGGACCGCACCTCACACCATTCTTTTTTGTCAAAAAGTTGAACGCCTTGCAGGATTGAACTAGGGCCACAGGTGCCTTAGGAACTTCGGGCTTGCTTTCTTTTCCATAGTCACGTGCACGGGCTGTGGTAGCTTTATTATTTACCGCATCCGTATTTGCTTTATAAGTCACTCATTCTGAAAACAAATTACTGAAAAAAAAGTACACGGAAGAAACTCGTGACAAAAAAGGGGTAGATGTACAAAATATTAACACTTGATTTCGCAAAATCGAATATCGAACGGTAAAACCGTTAACAAGTTGTATAAAATATTATAAACTCACCTGTGTTCTGCGAGAGCACTGAGTTTATTTTTCAACGAAATACTACAGCGGTTGGTTAGACCAACCTTCTCGGGCGGAAAACAAGACGCCAATGACGAACTGTGGCCGCCGAGAACACTCGTCGCCTCCTGCCTGGTGGGGAGTGAAACTGGTCGGTGTGCGAGAGAGATGCAAGATATGGGGTAGAAAAGGACAGAGATAAAAGCGGAAAACACGTAGGTGCCTATCTCAAACTAGTAAGCTTCAAATAACGGTCAAGAATTTAATAAATAATTTTATTGGTAAATGAATACTGAATGAATTGGACTTTTTAAAATTGTTTTTGTGTTGTTTTTTTTAGGTTTAAAAGAGTATATATTTAGAATCGAAGAGGAAAATTATGGAAAAAATATTTATGTATATGCTTTTATGTGTGAACAATATTTTAGAGGCAATATGTGCAGAGGACATTGTAAATTGCCAAACCGTCGATAGTTTGGTCGGGCTCATAAATCAGTATGGAGATTTATAGCAGTGCATTACAAAGATCAAGTATCCGTTCGGTATCAGAGTGAAAAATAAAAGAAAATTAGATCGTAAGATACGATGTTATAGAATGTATTTAATTTAATTATTCTTTACTAATTTATATTTTTTTGGTTTCTACTTTTGTAGCCCAAAGGCTCCGAAACGACTGAAACGATTTGAAAAATCGTTCACTGTTAGAAAGTCACACTGTTCCCTCCTTAGTAACATGGTCTATATTTTATCAGCGTGATGGCACTAGCCCCCACGGAACGCGAGTAAAACCGCGAGAAAACAGCTAGCAGTAGATAAACATTCTTATTAAGTACTGCTACAAAACATTTGCCTTTTTTCAATGCCTTGTATCTATATATATACATATATATAGTATATTTGTAGGTACATATATAAGACGTAACCTTGAATGGTCCGAACAAATATGAGAAGATTTACAAATAAAGATTTATGGGCCTCACATCCCATTATGGACAGTCGTCCTTATAAAGATAGATTACCCTCTGTATGGAACTTCGAACAAAAACTACCATTAGTGAGCAAATAGAGGAGATTTAAGCCAAAAGCTATATTATTTATTTTGTTTAGAATTCGTCAATTGAAAAATGTATGTTGGTGCTTAGTAGTTACTGAATAATAACGTACCCAAGAAAATAACAAATGTTGTCTTTTTTCCTTAAGTAGTAGTTTCAGAAAACATAATTATTATTTTTGATGTAAAATAGCTTTAGGCATTATATCGGGTGTGTCGTTCACAATCACATTAAATGAAATGCGTTAATATACTGGTTAATATATGTCGATTAATACAAACAAAAAAGAAAAATACGTAAAAATAAAAAAATGATGTTTTTCAAACAAAGTAAATGTGTGAAAATTAGAACACCATATAAAAGCCAGTCATTACAAACAACTGAAATTCTCCCTTGAAAACTGACATCTGTCAACAGGTCAAAACATTCGATTCTCCTAACTTTATCTCTGCTTTACACATGATGTTGTAAATTATAAAAACGAAAAATGACTCCTGTGGTTAAACCACTGAATGGATTAGGTTATTTTTTTTTACAATTCGTCATAGAATATCATAAAGTATATGCGATAGGATTTAATGTGATTGTGAACGACACACCCGATATAGTGCCAACAACTTGGGGTCGGCTTCCAGTCTAACCGAACGTAGCTGAGTACCAGTGGTTTACAAGGAGCGACTGCCCTATCTGACCACCACAACCAACCCAATACCCTTGGTTAGACTGGTGTCAGACTTACTGCCAAGGATGTTCAATAACAGCCGGGACCTACAAGTTTAACGTGCCATCTGAGTCATTGGTGCCTAAGATTTACTTAGAAAGTACATACTTACAAACTTAGAAAAGTTGCATTGGTACTTGCCTGACCTGGAATCGAACCCGCGCCCTCATACTCGAGAGGCTTTTTGCTCACTAGGCCACCACGACTTCATAGTGCCAACGAGTTTGCTATGAGTAAAACTTAAGTCGGATTTTGTTTTGAAGATACAACGAGAATATAAAAGATTCAACGCGTATTGTTTCTAAGAAATTAATTTGAAACCTTTCAATTTAATTGAATAATTTAAAAGGTTCTTATATAAATATTTAGAGCCAGAGCATTATGCAGAGCTTTGCTTGAATCTGATCAAATAAATATTAATAATATGATAATTATTTATTTATTTAAATCAACAATATCTCTGGGCTTTGCTTTTGGAATTTCATATTACTGTATAAAGGCAGGATATAAAGTTTATTCAGAGATTTATTGGTAAAATAATGCGACTTATTCCGGTATACAACGAACCTGAGATTTAAAAGCTAAACAGGTACCTTTCTGTTTTTCTTTTACTAATACGTTATATTGGAAATACCTACTGATCAAACTATTTTATACAGTTTTTTCGCATTTAACATTACACGTTGTAAATTGATATATTTTATGTATTTATTTAATCTCCAAGCATTATATTAGCTTCCCCATACGATCTTTTACATAATAAGTTTGAACATGCTTACAATACAATACCAATACTACGGTTAGACGCCGCCTGAATACCAAATAAACGATATTATACTTTATGTGAACAACCCTCTCTGCGATATGGTTAACCTATTTATGGCTTAAACCTAAAAACAAAGTTCTTACGACTACATGGAAAACGCAATATCAAAACAAATGGTAGCTATATTTTGTTTTATCTGTGTATTTGGAATAAACTTTTTGTGAAAACAAATGAGGATAGGCGATACGATTAAATAATGGTCGTGGCGGCCTAGTGGGTAAAGAACCAATCTTTCTAGTATGAGTGTCTGGGTTTGATTCCATTGATGAGGCGTTTTTAGTTTGTATGTACTTTTTAAGTATATATATCTTGGACACCAATTACTGAGAAAAAAGTAGAAGTAAAACTGAAATCTCCAACTCGAATTGAGCAAGTGGAGAGGACACCTGCGTGCAATAATGCGACGATAAAAAAATGCTGACGATGATGATAAATGGTCATTAATAGTATTTACTAACCTAAGTAATTTTATAAATAAGGCCGTAAATACATACGAAGATAGAGTCGAAACAGGAGAGTCCATCTCCTGTTTCGACTCTACACTATGGTCGACTGTGCTGAGTTAAACCAAAGAGCGCACGACAGGCAGTACAATTTTTAATCGACTGAGTTTCACTCAAGAGGTAAAATCCGCCAGTCTGTCTGTCCCTCCCTTTATGACAAATGGCTATCAATCTCAAGTTGATTGTGACTTCACTCGGATTAATCCGTCTAAGAATACTCGCACACTGCAAACTTTAAGTCCGCCGATATTTTGGTCAGGCTCATAAATCAGTATGAAGATGACTGGTAGTGACGAGTAGACGGTAGTAGTAGGGATAAGGTATTTAGCCGGTATTAGAAAGACTACTTTACAGATAACACGATTTTCTAATAATTTTTTTTTTTTACGAAAATCGATTTTTTATTCATAGTAGGCTGACAAACAACACTTCGAACGTCAGGATTACATGAGACAGCCACTAAAACGCCCACCCTTCACCACTTCCTATGTGTTATTACTGAGAAGACGTGGCGCAACAAACTCCCCAGCATCCATTGGGCCAACGATCGGCCGGACGAAATGGCGCAACAAACTCCCCAGCAACGGTCGGCCGACTTTTTAGTCTGCAGTATGCAGATACTCTAACTGAATAATTGGACGACTCGAAGATAACTTTAGTCGTTTTGTATCCCCTGGTTCGTGAGAATAACTTCAAAGTACTAACAGATGAATAATTCAACTATTTGATTTGTTTGACAAGAAATCATTTTTGTTATTACGATTGAGTGATATGATTTTGCGATTTTCGTTTAGTTCGCTCATTGATATTATAAGGATAATTGGCCTATTTTGAAAGTTAGGCAGTATTTCATCACGGGAATCATTGATTAAATCGAAAACACGTTAAAGTTTTACATAATTTTGGGGTTCATATTAATATCGAATAGTCCTGTCATAATCTCCGAATACTATTTTGGCCAATCTTTTTTCATTTATAGTATTTCAAACGATATATTTTCAGTTATAAAACAAATTGCACTTTCATACCCAAACAATACGCTGCAACAAAACCGCTCCAAAATTCTATTTCCTATATAAAAACTAATAAACATGATACATCGTAAACAGAATTCGAGCCATATTGTCAGCGAAACGTGAATTATTTAGCTCCCTGGCCGGTACAAAATTGACATCGCTGTGGCAGGTAAAATATTCAGGCTTGGCCATCTATGGAACCCGCCAATATAAAGGCGTGCCCACTATAAGTTGAATAATGTAGCAGTACTGAAAATCTTCTCTGTAATGGTAGGAAAAAACGGTAAAAAAATAGAGGAAAAGGTATAATTTTTAGGCTGTTTTGTTTTGAAAGTGCGGAGTCGTGTTACTTTTTATAAGTGAGGAATGTTGCAGTAAGTGATTTGATAAATAAGTGTGCTGTTTTAGGGTGAATAAATTGATACAATCTATGAATGTAATTGCGTACCTACATAGGTACCAAAATCCATAAAGTTCTTTGTAAATGCTAAGCAGTAATTTGAGCAAGCTCATTATACAAACTTATCTACAAAAACTTATCAAAACAATTTTTTTTCCAAGGTCGTTAAACTAAATATTTTGTCTCTGATATTTTTTGCGAACGTTACCTAGAGATGCCTATAAGAATTTAGTCCAGCGTTGTTTGTCCCCAAAATTATTTGCACTGCCATTTATTTGGGCCGAGTGCCGAATAGGGAATTTTCGGCTTTCCCGTAATGGTCTCGGCCGAACCTATGAAGGAATGAAAATAAATGCCCTCCGCTAGGAATTTTGTAAACCGAGATGTTTATGTTGTTCAATATTTATGTTATGGTTTTTACTTCTTTGCGGAATCATATTTTTTTGTTGTTGGCACAGTTATTTTTATTGGGAAACGAAACGTTAATTTTTAGGGCTTTTTATGAACAATTGGTCTGTAATATTTACAGCTTTTCGAATGCTACGTGGTAGTGTAAAAATGTGATTAAAAGTTATCTCTAGGCATGGAATAGTTTTTGGGTTAGAATACGAAATTTTTTTTAAAATTAGGTCTTCATATAGTAAATAAAGAATGTATCTAAGATAACAATATATTTCAACAACATTTTCAACTATACAAATTCAAAAGAACGTAGCAACTTTTTACTCTTGATATAACATTTTTCATTTGGGACCGACTTGCCAAAAAGGCCAAATATTATTTCGCAGGACATCATGTTAGCATCTAAAATTCTATATTTCAGCACTTCTTCTCGGGTTTCTGTTGGTAAATTCCCAAAACATAACTACCTAGTGTTTAATTTACCGCTTGACGAGGTGAAAATTCAAAATTTTGCGGGTTCCTGAAGTGAAAATGTGGCATTAAATATTTACCACCTAATGTTATACATTTGCTAAAAATAAATGTTGAGAAGTTAATTCTTTTGACAATTTTGATGTTTTGTGAAAATTTTCATTATGCTGTTGGGGTAACAGATATAAGCAGCTAGGATCGTTTATATTTGGGGCCTTTCATTTTTTAGAGAAAATGGGATAAAATATTTTGGGCCAACACTTTTTCTGAATTAGATATTTTATGCTGAAAAAGGTGTCGCTCAATTTCTGTTATTTCTCACTGTCTAGAATACCTACATGGTTTTTGAAGCATATACTGAGAGTACTACTTTCTGAAATTAAATACCTACGTAAGAACAAACCCATTAAATATGAAGTGCCAGATTTACGTACATAAAAAAAAAACAAATTGAACAGCAAAACTGAATCCTAATACAATTTCGCAAATAAAAAAAATAATAGCTCTCCACAGATCAAACAATACAAAACTCAAGACTTTCCTATTACATATACTTGAGTAGAAATCGTTCGACAAAGCCTCAAAGAAATTGTTTTCTGAACAATCTAAGGGCTCGAGAGAAAACTTGTATTTTCCTCAATAAACTCGAAGGCGTTACGAAAACTGTCAAAATTCTAATAACGCGACGGGTGTTTCCTTCATGAAGGTTGAACGCTTTCACGACTGAGTGACTGAAAAACGAAGTTAGTTTTTTCAGTAATACAATCGACCCTCTATTTACGAAGGAATGGACCGCGGATTCCGAACGTTTTTGATGTATATTGTAGACTGATTTGATTTCAAATTTATTTATGAAAGATGCTTTCTTGATGGAAGAATTGTAGAACATTGTAGAACTTGGCGGTCACTGGTAATATTGAATTACAATAAAATAGAGTAAGAATACTATAAGGTTCATGAAACTGCTTCAAGTAGATGGTAACTAAATTGGAAATGCTTTCAATAATCTGGTTTTTTAAAAGGTAAATACAGGCTATGGAAAAGACAAAGTAGTGTATTTTAAGGACTATTTAGATCTTTATTCATATTTGATTAATTACAACGGCATAAAATTAATGCATAATTTGATGCCGTTGATTAGTATATTTATAAGATAAGTATTAGTTTTATAACCGACTATAATTATGCGTTTTTGTACAAGTGTGTAGGTTTTCAGTAAACGTGGTTAAGAATGAATCGATATTAAACGTACATACAAAATATACACATTGAAAATCTACTGACTGATACGAGCTTTCATATTAGATCCAATGAAGTGTACGTGTAATCAAGTGTATGTTTGTGATTAAAAATATTTTCGCCAAACAATCGCCACCGGAGTCATTGAACCGGTTTCGTTCAAAATGATTCAATCGGATTTCAACGAAAAATCGATTTTTGAAAAAAGTAACTTTTAGAGCAAACGGTTGCGGTTAATTATTTCGAGATTAGTTCCGTTTCGTTAAACAGAATGTTGTATTTTCGGAAAGTTTGTAATTGATTTCACTGAAACTGTTTAAAAGTTGGCGATTTTTTGTATGTCGATTTGTTACTGTGGAGTTACTCGTTAAGAGTTCCATTTTAAGTTTGTTTTCATAGTTTTAGCGAATTTTTCCGTTGGCCAGTTTATAAAAAGTATTGAATCAGAAGATTTGAAACTAAATTGTATTTATTTTGCAAATAGGTTGAAATCAACTGTTTTACTCGTCAAACTTTAAAAGCGAGATGAAGTCAGTTTTTCCTAACTAACATAGACATTTACGTACAATCAATTCATAAATAGAATTGATTTATACTCATCATTAGTTTAGTAAATCTTAAAAGAAATAAGTACTTCCTGCCCATTAATTTTCATACCAAACGATCTGAAGGCTGAATTTCAGCTGAAAGACTACACGCTTGACTGAGTCTAACTACATTACGTGACCTACTTAGATAACTCTGAGGTAATTAGCTAGACAAAGACATCTTTCCACTATTCTGGTAGTCATTAGATCTTTTGATATACCTACTTAATATTACGAGAGACTTCAACAATATGCTCTTTTATGATTTCAGCGGTTTTACCCAGGTCCTGTGGGAGCTACTACGTGCATTCCGATAAAAAGTAGTCTTCGTCGATTTATGGGCTATCTAATGCTGAAAGGTCTTTTCAAATTGGGCCAGTAAAAATAAACTTATTTATACATACATTGTATATTGGTCAAAAATTAAGCAGTGCCATCCAACGTGGCAATGCTGCCAGCCTCTTGGGTACACTCCCAGTGGGCAGCGATGAGGAGTTTTTTGATGCCATTTTATAATTGTTTTTAATTGGGCCTTGAGATAGTGAATTCGTACAAATAGGCTCTTCAGCTTTATATTATTATAGTATGGATATAGATTACAGAAAAATGTTTTACTATAGACTGTCATTGAAGGCTGTCTTCTAGGCTTATAGGCTGTCATTGAACATCCTTGGCAGTCGTTACGGGTAGTCAGAAGCCAGTAAGTCTGACACCAGTCTAACCAAGGGGTATCGGGTTGCCCGGGTAACTGGGTTGAGGAGGTCAGATAGGCAGTCGCTTCTTGTAAAGCACTGGTACTCAGCTGAATCCGGTTAGACTGGAAGCCGACTCCAACATGATTGGGAAAAGGCTCGGAGGATGATGAGGATGATGATGTTTTACTATAGACACGTTAATAATTAATTTGTTCAGGGGTAAGTTCGATACATAGAAAGAGCTCTAGTATATGGTTTGCCATTGAAAAGAAAATACAATTACATACATTTGTTACTGAATACTTACACTTTTAAAGGGTCAATAGTTACAAAATCATTTCTGCCTATGTATTTTGGAAATATAGTCGTGTTATTATGCTATGTTACTAAGATTGAACCGCTCTATAAGCCTTGTCGGTTTTTCTTTAAGTTTGTAGAGACAAAACGTGATAGTGCATAATATTAGCGGATATATCTCCGGTATGTAGGGCGAGATAAAGTGGGGACCAAAACAAAATGGTGGATAGTGTTTATCTAGTGTTTTTTAACCAGTGGAATTTTAAGAAATAGTTCTTTTTTGTTTTCTTAACGTATACCTAGTACTTTCAAAAACAAGATTTAACTTGAGCATAAAGTAAGATAAAAATAAATGACCTATAGGTTCTCGTTAGTCTGATGACATGCATATTTTGACACGTACTCAGAAAATCAGACTTTTTCAAATAGTCAAATTCGGCACAAAAAAAAAAAACAAACAGCAGAACTCAACAAAACTGCGCATGTTGGCACCCAATCTTTGGTTAGACCATATATTTTAATACAAGCGGTCATGTGTCTCTCAAGAAACTTACAACTTTGTATCCCAGTCCCTGGGGGCTAGAATAGGGCTGTCCAAACTATTCATTCATCCTTTGAACTGTTAGACATACGTAGCTTTAATAGGTATGTATATGGAAGAACTCGTTCTTGATAATCAACCAAACTTTTCGTGAACAGGTTATAATTTTATGACGGGATTTGATTTTCTTGATAAAACTTCTCTAATTTTAAGCGATTAGACGTTTGTTACCATTATTTGGTATCTCAAGAAAAATACAAAAGTACTTTTATACTCGAATCAAATTTTAGAAATTTTGGATGAGCATTCGGCATTCACCTATAGAACTTACCACCAGAAGATATGACAAATTGCTTAACAATAATAAAGCTGCATTCTTATTTCAATAAAATTCCATTTTGGTATTTATGAAAACGTCGTTCACTTCAACAAATGCTCGTTCCATTGATTTGTGTCGTGATAACCCTACTCGCGTGAGTCGGACTATAAGACTTGATACGCCTGGATGACGGAAAGGCAGAGCCAATGAGTGATAAGGGTAGGATAAAAAATAGTTACAAGTTGGAATAAGTTCAGCGCTGGAATAAGTTTAAATTATTTTTTTAATGTGTATTTTTTGTTTTCTTGTTTTTTTTGGCTATCTTTGGGATTTTTCTGACGCAAAAACTTACCCAAAAAAACCTGATGATTGTTTATGTTATCACATTATTTTTGCAATTCAATCCCTAGTGATTTTGTATTCTAATCTAACTGTAACTGAGATTGATTAAATTTAGAACACAAAAACAAAAATATAATGAAAATAAGTTATCACTGGTGGGAATAATAAGGATTTTTACGAATTTAGATTTCTCGAAATTGACAATAGCCAGTTCCATATATTTCATGCTATTATTGAGCAACGAATGAATGAAAAAACATAATACCTAATACATTGTATTCCTTCATTCATACGTTATATCAGAATTCGTTCCTATTGTACTCGTATCATTCTTCAGTCTCTATCCATTCATCTTATTTTTGGTACCTACGATCTTCAAGTCGACAACAAGCCCTTAAGGAATATTTTCTAATATTATTGTTAGTAAGATAGTGTTTTATTTGATTACACCAACACGGTAGAATGGTTAACCGATTAAGATGCCTTAATTAGGGAGATAATTTATGCTAGATTTCTTTCGTGTAGGATTTTTTTACAATAAAATAAAACTGACTTCAATACTAACCTAAAACTTTCCAATACTGTACTAAGACTGCATCAAAATCGGTTTCTAAAAATGTGAGATAATCGTGCAACAACAAACACACATACAGGGCAAACCGAGAACCTAGTTTTTTTAGGTCAAATAAGTTTCTCACACTGCAGGTGTAATAACCACACTTTAATAAAACGTTATATAATTATGAGTTTGTTGTTATTACCAAAATAATTCTTATAGTAATTGATTTGATACTTACAATAAAAGCAAAGCTTAGGAATAATAAAATATGCCAATATTGTCGTTCAATATTTTTTACACGAATTTGTATCAACATAACAATAGGACGAATCGCGAAAATTAATATTGACATAATTCTATCAAACGAAAATTGATAAATGTAATCAAAGTCACATTGTAGAGAAATTGAATATTTTCATTTATTATTCAGAGCTTTCAATCAAAATATTTATTTGTCGATTTGAGTTCTATGATAAATAGGTGCTTAGGGGAAATATTTAAAATTGGCCGGTGTTCAATACTTAGTAATAAAATAAAATAATAAATAAAATGTTTTTTATTCATCTCCACAAATTACATATTATGCATGAGGACAATCTTAAGTGAAATATACAAGTTGACAGTTGTGAGATCTATGTAATTTGTGGGAGATCTGGAGTCTAAACTAAGCCAAGGCCTGTACTATAGGGCACGCCACCATCGTGGCGGTAAGTCCCCTCTTTGAGGAGTGGCTTGGGAGGAGTCACGGCGCCCTCACGTACCGCATGACGCAGGTCCTCACCGGACACGGTTGTTTCGGGAGGTACCTGCACCGCATCGGTCGTGAGGAGGCGCCCGGGTGTCACCATTGTGCGGACAGCCCCGAGGACACGGTGGACCACACAGTCCAGGTGTGCCCCGCATGGGAAGGGCACCGTCGGGTCCTCGTCGAGGCTTTGGGCGGCGGCGACCTCTCGCGTCCGGCCCTGGTTCAGGCCATGGTCCGGGGCGAGAGGGAATGGGATGCCGTCGCCTCCTTCTGCGAAGCGGTCATGCTCGAGAAGGAGGAGGCGGAACGCCAGAGAGTTCGCACCTCTCATCCCGGCCACCGCGCTGGACCAGGTAGACACCATGGGCGCCGGGTGTCGCGAGATGACTCCCGGCCACCGTAGGCTTGGGTCTGTGGGCGGTGAGTTCGGGTGGCTCATCGTCCCTCTGTCTTTCTAGACGACAGACCCGTGTCGACGGCGCGCGTTGTTCCACGCGCTCCTCAAAGAGATGTCAGCAACCCCAGCGGGGCCCAGCAGGGCCAAGGCCTGCCGGGGCTGCGGGTTGAGCGAAAGAGATACCGCGGCCCTGGTACATAAAAGGTCTATGACGGAACACGACGATTTTAGTCAGTAAGAGTCTGACACTCCCTCACCGCTGCTAACCCACAGCGGGAGGGGTCATTTGATGATTTTACGTCGCTAAAAAAAAAAAAAAAGGCCTGTACTATAGAACTCCAGGCCCCCATGACATAATAGTTTATGCTAATTATAAGTCAACGGGTAGGTACATGTTAAATGTGTATGTGTGTGTGTATATGAGGATGTGTGTGTGTATGTGAGGGTGTGTATGTGTATGTGTGTGTTTGAGGGTGTGTGTGTGTATGTGTGTTTGTGAATGGGTCAATATACGTGCTATGCATGCTATTATTACTGCTACTATTTAATATGAATAAGAGTTCTATAAGGATAATGTTTCTCGTTTCTAGTTTCATACCTATACTTTTACATGAAAAAGCTGACGAGTTTGTACGTTGGTTTGTTTGAATGCGCAATTCTTAGAAACGCCTATTCCGATTTGAAAAACTCGGTGAGTGTTACATAGCCCGTTTAACAATATGTGTAATAACCACCGGCTTCTTTTTATACGTGTGCGTGAACTCGTTATAAGGGTGAAACCGCTGGCAGAAGCTAGTCAGAAATAAATCTTTGTTTGGCTCTGTCATAGATATCTAAAGCCTATTTTTTCGCATGCCAGCGCCTTTTGTCGTTTTGAGTCAATAGGCAAAGAATTTCTGTTTGTTATAGTTTTTGCCTCAAGCTATAAATATTAGAAGAATTTTCTAGTTGTATGAGTACCTGGGATTTTACTTTAGGGAAAATCTACAATACTGTAAAGGTGAAGAATTTGAGCGCATCAATCTTAGGTACTGGTCGCTATCTAAAATTAAGTTTACTTACAGGTTGTTCCCTGAAGTATATTATGTTTCAAATGGAATATAGCCATAGATGTTCTATTGTATTTGCTAACTTTAGAACTTAAAAATCTTAGCTATTCTTTTTACTAATCCATTATATTAATATCATGAACCGTGATAGTTACAGACAGACAGCTAAGTCTTATAAGGTCCCGTTTTTCTCTTTGGTTTCGAACTCAAGAAAATAACAGTCACTTCCTAAAAATTGATATAAGTATTTAACGTGATTTAACCTTACACAAAATGTAATCATGGATGTTTAGCAGATAATCGGACAGATATAGACGCTGAATACTCAAGTCCTCTGCAGTCTAATCAACGGAAACGTAACCAAAATGTAATAATTCAAAGCGAACCCAAATCAAAAAGCGGGCGCAGATATCAAAGGAAAATTCGTTTGAGAAACAAAACAGCTAAATCTCGTAAAGGCGAGATGAAACCGGGATGCAAATACGAACATAAATAGCTATGAATTTATACCAGGATCGGATGTGGCACACTGATGGGTAATCGCCTTAAGACTTGCAGACTGTAGACTAAACCGTCGACCGGCAGTTGGCACGATGATTAAAATAAATATTTTTTTAGAAAATCATGTACTCAATCAAAGGTTTTAGTCGGTGTGCTACTGGCTATATACATTACCTGATCGTTGGTAAATACGTTAGGCCCGCCGCTGATTGCAATTTTTCCTCACTGTGACTTATTGTCACTGTCACCCACGATGCGCTTATTGAATCTGTTCTTGGGTAACAAATCGCGTTCATTTTTGTAATGTCTGCTTGGAACGCACGGTGCCGGCTGAGTGACGAAAACTCACCAGTGAGCGGACTCCCATTGTAATGTACAGGGCGAGTGACAGTCACGTCACTCCGGTATCGCCTGCTGCTGCAACTATTTGTCACCGTATTATCACGTCACCTTAATGAGCGCACTCAGTATAGTTTTCATTGCACTTGACTAAGTGACGAAAAGTCACGTTGACAAATGATTGCAATCAGCGGCGGGCCTAATATCGTTCATCTTCATACTGATTTATGCGCCCAAACAAACTATCGGCCGACTAAAAGTTTGCAGTGTGTGGATACTCTTGAACAACATTGACGGAGATAGCCGAACGTTGTCGATGGTTTCCGAGTCTTGATTAAACTTTGTTCCGTAATTTGAGGACAGATGTTTTGGTTAATGGAGGTTTCTGAATTATGGAAGTGATGAGTTTAATGCAAGTGTAGTGTTATCAATTAATACATGTATGAATTTATGTTTGTTGCTATTTAGTTACAGTTCAAAATTAAAGTTAACTAGCCGTTTTCCCGCGGTTTTACCCGCGCCCCGTGGTAACTACTGCCCGTACCGGGATAAAATATAGCCTATGTTACTCGTGGATAATGTAGCTTTCGAATGGTGAAAGAATTTTTAGAAACGGTCCAGTAGTTTTTGAGCCTATTCATTACAACCAAACAAACAAACAAAGTTTTCCTCTTAATAATATTAGTATAGATTGATTACAGCACGCTAAATTGGCCTTATCAAAATCAATCTAAAAACAATCGGGGCTCATTTTATAATAGGTTTTGTTTAACTTTGATAAACATTAAAAACATTTCCAACACTATCAATATCTTACTCTCTGTCCATTAATAAATTAAGCCACTCACTGCACTGAAAGTTTTAAAAACAGAAACTTTTCACTTATTTAAATTATCAAACTTATTAGACTACTGCCAGCCGACTCCTACCCTCCGCTGGCCTAAATAACTGTATAATTACGCCATCTTGATTAAGCACCGACTTAAGGCTCGCACTCCTCTGCCCAGCAAGGATATATACGGTGTGCTGTGCAAGAAGCTATGTTGTTTTAGCTTGGGGGACAAAGATGAAAAGTCATTTAATCAACACTACGGCGGTGTTCTCATATGTGAAGATCAACCAGCTGCGCAGGACATATTATAGTGCACGAGCAATTGCACTCACTATTCCTTCTCTCTCATAGCCCGATGGGACGGCAATTCGACACCACTGGAGAGAGATCAGGTGCAGGACTGACATTAACGTGCTCTCCGATGCACAGAAGTGCCAATGCCAATGATGTGACATTAATATAATTGTATTGGTAGTTTAAAAAACATCTCTTTTTCGCTCATCCGTGGAGTCCCGGCCTTAGGAACCCTTGCCTTCTTATCTTAGATCTAGGCTCTTGGAATCTATTCTAAGATCTAAAGCCTAAGTTAATGTTAAAGGCCAAACTATCAGTGAAGACTGTACGGCTACCAAGGCATTGATTAAAATGTCTAATTAGTATAAAAGTTTTTACATGCGATACCACGCTTTTAGGGTAACTTGTCTAAGGTATAAGTATATATTATATGAAGTCGTTTCTTGTAGTCAGAGAGTCTGACAGCCAGTTTTGCTTGAGAAATGGGTAGTTGAGATCAGATAGGCAGTCGTTTCATGGAAAACACTGGTACTTAGCTGCATTCTGTTAGACTGGAAGCCAACCCCAACGTAGTTGGGAAAAGTCTAGTCATATGATAATGTCTCAGGTCGGCATTAGAAAATCCTATTAGTTTCTTCAAACTATAAATTACCCGCTATCCTCTTCTTTCCTTATATTTATGTAGTAGACCTGCCTCCAAAAATATTTACGAACCCATAAAAAAACTTGCAATAAACTGTACAAAAAACCCTTTTTTGTACAAACCAGCTTAGAGCCATGCCTTAGCATCGGCGGCTCCCATTATTTGGGATTAGGGCCGAACCTCTGAAATCTCTTTCGAATGGTACACAAGATAAGCGGCAATTTATTAGCTTTTGAGCCGGAGGCGAATTTTACTCCTTCGGTGAAAACTTTGATGAATCATCCTGTTCGCTGTCAAGAGATTATGGTTTAAGTGGTAAACATATTTCCACAAAAACCTCATCTGCTTGACTTTTTCCTAGCTATGTCGTCTTTCAGTCTTACCGAATGCAGCTGAGCACCAGTGTATTATAGAGGTAAGGAGCGACTACCTATCTGACCTCATTAATCTATTTACCTTTAGTAAGACTGTTTGTCGGACTTTTTCGCTTCTGACTATCTGTAACAACTGTCAAGGATGTTTAAATGACAGTCGAGACCCACCAATTTAACGTGTCTTTTGAAACAAATAACATAAAATAGTAGCATAAAAATTTCATTTCCTTAAATAAAACAAGTTATATAATAATATGAATATTGTATGACATTGTAATGTCAAAAAACGTATTCTTACAAAGAAAAGAAAATCAAGAATACATTATTGGCTATATTATAATGCTAACGTTTCTGTCAATGTTATTATATTCGCGTGATCGATTCTACCCATTTGCGTATTCCTTTAATAATTCATTGATGTACTTATTTCGTATCTTGGGAAACGAACAAAGGTATTGAACCCGTATATTTTTATGTTGAATTGCAAAAAATATTATATTTATGTGCCTAGTAAATAATATAACATGATCTTTGTTTTTCCGCAATGGATCTACTATCTATTTAATGATGATGTCAGCAAATCTTAAAATATTTATTATAAAGAAGCTTTGAGACTTCTCAAAACAATGTCTATGCGACACAACTTTCCATACATCTCTCAATCAACTGGACATGTCATTGCCGTGCCTTCCCTCGATGACCAAAGGCTCGAGCGCGGAGATACTCGTAAATAAATGTGTCCGTCAGTTTCATTCTAGTGGGTGTTTTGTGTGCTAGTGCAATAATAGCATCGAAAATGCATGACTTTCGCTTTTTTTTTCGCCTCACCCCGTAAATTGGCTTTTTCGCATGGCGGTTCCAGCACGTTGTATGCTCTAAGCAGCAACCACAACAGCACGAAAACTAAGTTACAATATGAAATAACGTTAAACCGTTATACGTTATCCGGGTTTATTGAATAACGTGTGTTGTTTTTGACCGTTACCGAGCATTTTGCTAGCTAACCACATTATGGGACATGACTGGCCCGCTTTCTGAGTTGTGCTGCGTTTACTTCGCTCTTGAGGAGAGTGAGAATAGTCAGTATGACATGCTTTGAATTAAATAGTTTATTGAAAGATTAGCTGTTTTTTCGCGGTTTTACTTCACGTTTCTTGGTAGCTACTACACTTATCTACCTGGATAAGATATAGGTATCTAATATTAGTTGAGGATAATATAGCTTCCCAAGAGCGAAATATTTTTTTGAATCATTTCACCAATTTCGGAGCTTTCAGGTTACAAACAAAAAACTAAAAAATGTTTCTTCTTTATTGTATTTTAGAATAATAATAACAATTAACTTCATTTATTCAAGTAACAAGACTCACTAAGATAAAGCACTTTGTAAGTCAATATTAACAGAAAATAACTAAGTAATTATTTAATCTGAATGAATGATATTATTTATTAATACTTAATTAAGATTTTACTGTGGACTAAGTGAGCACAATTTTGTATTTCAGACAAAATTGAAGTTTGCATAAATTAACCCTCCTTTTTGTATTTGATGTAATAATCTTAAGATAATACTTCCATTACGTTTTTACAGAAATTGAACTTCGAATTTTTTAAAGAGAGTGTTCACTTACACAATTAAACTTAAGTAGAGTAAAAGCCTTACAAAAATAAATTCCTCATTTAAATAAAATATGTACTTGTTATATAAATAATTATTCTATTTACATTTGTGACAAAATGATTAATAGATTGCTGGCATGACATTCATTATTGTGCTCGAAATAAATAATGTTGCTAGCACAAAAAAAATGGTTGACGAGTAACTGGAACAAAAGCCAAGGATTCATACGAAGAGGCCGTATATTTACTATGACTGTAATTATGACTTGCGAATTTATAACGATACTGAAACGATATTAAAACGATTATTTTTTCGGCTTTTATTTTTTAAATATTGGTAAGTTTTACTTGTTTATCTACGAAAAGGTACTAATAATATAAGCTGAATAATAGATTTACTTGTTTTAATGCGACCACTGGACCGATTTAAAAATTCTATCAGTATTAAATAGTTCGATAATTCCTAGCTTTTTATTCGGGTACGCAGAACACCTCAAAGAATGCGACTGAAACAGCGTGAAAATCAAGTTTACAACATACAGAAAAATGCATCAATATATTTAATTCTGGTTATAATTACTGATCTTTATTTGTCTGTCGTTTGTATTTTGATATTGAATTATAAATATGTAATTCAAAAGCGAATTGGACAACTAATAATGGAATGAGCGTTACTTAAATATTATTCTGCGGTTTAAATGCTAATATATGCGGTTTGCATTAGCCGTTAATTAGTTTTATTTCGTAATGAGCTATCAATTATATGGAATAACGTTCATTTGTGAAAACTGTTTGGTTTATTAAGTTGAAAATGTAAATATCAAAATGTTACGATTTTCTACAAATTAGGTATTGCATTTACACAGGGCTATAAAAATGTATTGCTTTCCTATAGATTTTTTTTCGATTGTGTATAAAATGTTATTTCTTAACCCGCAAGCAGCTGACCAGATTTTGGTGAAAATTGTACTTGTATAGATTTTGTTTATAATTGTCGCTTCTACATCAGAATTACAACATAAATGGGCCATGCATTATATTCGGTTGCAGGAAGAAGTTACCTCGAGAAGCGTTGGCGAAAGCTAACGATATTTATTTTATGCAATGTATCGTTTGTCCGCATTTCCCGTATTATCGTCATTAACAGTGATGACTCCTCAACATTGTCTCAAGCGGCCGGAGCAGGCTGCTATGATTAATGGCTTCTTGGAGACACGTGTTCCCTAACACTCGATCTTATGTATAAATATAATTATACCGAGTATATTATTTATAGTTTCCATAGAATAATAAATAGATTTATTATGTTTCATAACAAAACATGTTTTGCCTAGAAACCTACTTCAGCTTCACAACTTTTTGTATTGGAAATGACTACAAACAAACTGACTAAAACATCGATCCTTATAAACTTCCTTATGAGAATGGACGAAAAAAAATCTCAGAAACCGTGCTCGTTTCTAATGAAGTAAAATTTTATTTATATAACTCATTTTCAACAAACAACGACAAATATTACTTATGTAATGGAATATGTCACACCTATAAGGGTTTAATCACTCGAGAAAATATTACCTCTTCTTACATAAGAACGAAAATAGCCAAATGGTAATAGTTCCATTTATAACCCTTATGGGCACCTGACGACAATACAAGCCTGTAATTTCAGACACTGAAATAATATGAAAGAAAAATAAACATTTGTCTTACATGTATTTATTTATGTGATTTAATAGAAGCAGGTGTGTTGTATGCTTCTAATATTGAATGGATTATTATCGGTTTTATGTATGTCTTCTGAAAATGAGAAGGGTTTAGCCCTATTTTCGGTTCATTAGTTCGTGAAGTTTAAGACATTGAAGCGATTTGTTAACTGTAAAATAGTACTTTACATAGGCGCAATATTACGCTTGCATTTATTTTTGACGTGCATCTTTTTGTTACTAAATGATGACTTTATACGTTGTAGTTTCAAATAAAAAAAATCAATATACTCAAAATATGACTGAAATACTAAAATCTAAATCGTATAGGCATTTGCAGGTTTCATCTAATATCCGTTTTAAAAAAGATCCGTTTTGAAAAACACCGATTTTCTACGGTCGATTACATTAAATCGATTTGGGTCAAATGATGAGCAGTAATTCGATGAGAGAAATTGTGTTCCAGATAACATTTTGACATTGAGAGAATTTGACATAATTTTTGTGTACATTGGAGACAAAAATATAAACGTTGATTTTAGGGAACTTCAAGCCCTCCAAACTCCAAGTCTTGTGAAAGTTTCTTAACGAAAATCAAAAGTGATTTCAGCCTAATCCGGGAATCGAAATCGAAACACCTGTACATTGTGCATGGCACGATGGTTTTCACGACCACTCTGTCAACGGGATAGACTAGACAATATAATATGCAAATATAGAGTAGTCAATTTTATACGAGTAATACTAACTCTGTATCTAATAGATAGTCTATGGTTCCAACATAAACATGCCTACATAGCAACGTCCCCATATCTTCCCACAAAAATATCCTTACCCAATCTCCCTATAACATTAACGTCAGCACACGCTTGCAAATCTATGCTGTGAGATAAAAACAAAGATCGTAGTTACATTTCTTTGGACTACGCAACTTGATTTATGGTCGTACGCCCAGCCTCTTTCTTATAACGTGTCCTGGTTTTTGTGGCTACCAGTGTAGCGCTTGGTAGGACGCCTTGACAGTAATTTGGAACACCCTTATCAGTTTATTACCTTCACAAGTTGGAAATAAAGCTTTTTTTGTGTTTTGATTTTGGCATTGATTAGAACTTACCCTAATTAATGGTGTCTTAAAATTAGCTGCTGCAGCGTTGCAATCGGTAGATTCGTCAGTATATTATATTTCACGATAGACTCTGAGGACAAAGTAACGCTGTTAATGTTCACTGTCATTTTTTTTTTGAAAAATCATAAAAAGAGAATCTAAGAAATCATTGCCGTTTTTATTAAGTTCTAACTCAAAGTTTTTTGAAGAAAGTGATAACTCTTACTGTAATTTGTTAGAAATCGCCTTTATGATAAATGTTTTTGATGTTTTATATCAAAATAATAAAAAAAATGCCTCTTCAATCAAATCTCTATTTTGACGGATATCGAATTATAGGTACTTAAATTATTTTTCACATAAGGTAAAAATACTCAGCCAACTTAAATTTTCAGCCCTTCAAAACCTACTAAGGAATGTTGACATTTCTTTAATATGTACAAGTACCATATAAATAATCATTTATTACATTATATGGTACATGTAGAACGTCGTAATGGTTTTATTGTCGATTCTAACCCTTGGATTGATGCTAAGTTGGTACATAAAAAGTTATGACAGTAAAATGGGGGTTTATGGTACAAAAATGAATGTTTTATTTTTTATGGCTATGTTTTTTGAGAGATTCCACTTGACATAGGAAGGGATATTCTAAAATAAGAGAAAATCAATAATACACACAAAGTATTTTTTTACTTTACTACACTATTTTTAAATTAAACTCTTTAAACTATACTTTTTTTAAATTATACCTAAACACTTATAAATAATTCTATGTATTGCACAATAAATATTGATTTAGTTTTGACCTCCAAGAAACACTATTCATATTACTCAATGACATTTCAAGAAAAAATAGTAAATAAATATAGAAGAAATAGTAGAAAATAAAAATATGATGCGACCCTGCCAGGATTCGAACCTGGAATCTTCTGATCCGTAGTCAGACGCGTTATCCATTGCGCCACAGGGCCCTGTGAGTTCCACTCCAAAACGTTGGATTTATCCCTTGAAAAATATTTTTTTCTTAAAACAGTTGAACATAGTAAATACTTATAAAATAATTATTTTGGATAAACTAGGCTTGATGTTAAATAAAAAGCCTATTTATTTGAGCAGTAAAAATTAATGATTTGTCTTAATCTGTCCCACTTTTGACAATGTCTTGACCTAGTAATCTTACCTAACAATATCGATGGATAAATGAGATAAAATAAGGAACGTTATTAAAAAAGTTTTATTGGAGCAAGCCCCTTAAGGTACAACGTACAAAATTTGTACGTACTTACATTAAATTTCCTTTAGTCCCAAAATATGGACAAGGTTTTTCATCAAAGTTCGAGAAAGTTCGCTCCGAGTTCCTGTATGTTTACAAGTTGTTGTGTTTTTTTTAGGGGAAAGATAATTCTTGTGATGATTTTTAAAAGATTTTGTTTGTTATCATTTTTGGATTACTTATTTGAAAATTGTCCTTAAGCAATCTGTTATTAGTATTTATACGGATTCCATCATAATTATAACATTTCTCAATATTATTGTTTTTTTCATAAAACTCGACATGAATTCTGTGCTTAGGATCTAAAAACAAAATATGTTATATGTAATAACAATTAGCAACAAAACAAAATATGTTATGTTATAAAAAATATTTTTACTTCATCCACAAATGGCCACTTATGCTCATGACATCGCGCAGTTTTAAGAATTACTATCCCTAAGCTAAACAAATCGTTTCTTGTAATCAGGCATTAGCAGTTCTGCTCATTGCCATTTCATTAACTGAGGCTTAAGTTTGTCCGATATTTTAAAAGAAATGTATACTCTGACGTGTAAATTCACAGTAAACAGTTGTTTTAAGATAAACGCACCTTTCATTTTTTCAGTAAACTTGTACTAATATAGCTTAACGCCCGAGTTAACCGACAGCATAAAAGTCGGTTTTCTTTAACCACCTGCTCAAAAGGAGTTTTCACATCCAATTTTCAAAGTGAACAGTTGTTTTAAGATAAACGCACGTTTATTTTGTCAGTGAAGTTTCGCCCTATAAGCAAAACGAAAAAAAATACCTTAATAAATTATACCTCTCTTACATTCCCCTAAATCCTAAAACAATAATCACCAGAACCACACATGACATTTGTATACCCGGGTGTTATCTACAGGCATTGTTTTAAATCGGGTATAATATCCGGGGCTGACCTGCTAGAGCTGTGATAGCTTACAAATCTAATTCCGGGTATCGCGGGGTCACCGCTGCACACGGTGACTGTCGAGCTAGGGATGGGACATGTACGACGGGATGGAGTATTATTTTACGGGGTTTATAACTTTTGTTTTTTTTTTGGTGGAATCACATTCGAAAAATCAACGTTAGGTAAGTGTTTTGTTTTTAATGATATGGTATGGTATGGTAAGTGTTTTGTTTGGTTTTATGTTATCTGAAGGTATTATTTTAAACCGGGTATAATATCCGAGGCTGACCTGGTAGAGCTGTGATAGCTTACAAATCTAAGGCCCGGTATCCACCAAAGCGGAGAGGAGACGAGAGGAGATGTGTTTGAATAAACCAATCCGATTTCGTTATTTCCACATCTCTTCTCCGCTTAGCTTTGGTGGAAATAGGTCAAGCGGAGAGGAGAGGAGATGTCTCATTTTTATAAAGAATTTTGTGCTGCGAGCGAGCAAGCGGCGTGGCAAAGCGGAGAAGTGTCTAGTCGGGCGGCCGGGCTGCGCTGACCCCGCTGCCTTCTCCGCGCGCCTCGCCCGTCCCGAAACGTCATTCAATTGACTGGCTGCTTTCTTAGACAGAGCTACACACAGCTCACATCTCTGCTACACACAGCTCACATCTCCTTTCTGCAACGCATCTCTTCTCCGCTTTGGTGGAAATAACCTGCCAGCTTCGCGGCACATGTCCTCTCGTCTCCCCTCCTCTCCGCTTTGGTGGATACCGGGCCTAATTCCGGGTATCGCGGGGTCACCGCTGCACACGGTGACTGTCGAGATAGAGATGGGACATGTACGACGGGATGAGGTATTATTTTGCGGGATTTATGACTTTTGCATTTTTGGTGGAATCACATTCTAAAATAAGTCGTAAGGTATGTAAGCGTTATAGTGACATTTTCTTTTTGATGAATGTTTGGATTTATGATATTGTTTTAACCGGCATTTTTATAAGTAGGTATATTGTTATGGAATTTTTGATAGTACTTTTGTTAAAATCGAGATGCAGGTACTTAATCTAAAGTTGGACGGTATCCATGCATGGTGTTGTGCTAACAAAATAATGCTTAACGCTACTAAATGTCAACATATTCGATTCACAAGGAAGAGAAAGGTGCTGGAGTCTGGTTACTACATCAATACCGAAAGGATTGCTGTAGTTAGCCAACTTCGTGACCTGGGAGTGATTCTCGACTCTACGTTAAGTTTTGTTCCACATTGCGATAACATTACTCAAAAAGCTGCTAAAATGTTAGGTTTTATCAGGCGCAACACGAAGGACTTTAAACACATGACCTCCAAAATTGTGCTTTATAACGCTTTTGTACGTAGTGTACTCGAGTTTGGAAGTGTCATATGGAATCCTTATTACATGGTTCATTCCGATCGCATCGAGTCTATACAAAGATCTTTTACGCGTCAACTTGCTTTTTTTGCTACTGGCATCAGCTCAAGGTGCTCGTATGACGAAAGACTCCGTTTTTTCCGTATATCAAGCTTGCGCCTACGCCGACGCATGATAGACTTGATGTGCTTGCAGAGCATTGTCAGCGGTGCCTTCAAAGCTGATGGATTACTTGAGCGCATTGAAATAAACGTACCTAAACTTAATGCTCGGAGGAAAAACTTGACATTTTTCAAAGTCCCTCGATGTAGAACAAATTTGGGCATGAATTCTCCCATAGCAAGATTAACGTCAACATACAATAAATGGTGCAAACTTTATGACTTGGATATCTTTCACGACCATCCTTCACGTTTTAGATCAAAGATCATAAACGAAGGAAAAACAGAAGCGGTAGTACAAACCAATGTAGGGGTCAATGTGTAGGTCACTATAGTTAATATAATTAAGGAAATTAAGTGCCATAAATATTGTGTAAATTGTAGTTGTTTTTGTGTTTCTTTATATTTTTGTAACGTGAAAACTGTATTTTTCTTCTAGTTTGTTTTGAATGTTGTGCACGTCTGTAATTGTCGTAAACACTTGCTATATGTCTCTGTTTCGTGTCTTTTATAAATGTTTGTGTTTATGATGTTGATGTGCCTTAATACTAAATAAAATAAATAAATAAATAAAGGTTTTAAGTCTTTTCTGTCATAAAAAAAATCCCTTGGACAGTTGTATGCATGGTTTTCCTAAAACTATGAATGTGTTTTTAGAGATCTAAACCAAGTTTTATTTTGGTCGATATCCAAAAATACGGACCTTATTTTTTCATCCTACAATATAAAAGCCAAATACACCAATGAAAGAAGTATCACAAAATCAAATCAATTTATTGTCATTGTAACTTCGCAACAGTACTAACAAAGCCCTTTGAATTCTGCTGACTCCTTAACAAAAAGGAGGATGATCAATAGAACTGATGAAAAAGACGATCGAGTACCTCGCTATTTGATCAGGGAAAACCTTCTTCTATAAAAAAGCTATAAAGTTCGTTGATTAGGAAATTCACAGGTTTTAAGTGCTGAAAATTTTGTGAGAAAATCTGATTTATTGCGATATGTGTAAAGTCTTAATCATATAGAAATTTCGCTTTCAGATTCGGGCTTGTACTGTGAAAACCACATATTTATGATACACACACATAGGTATATAGGTACGATAGTTGTCATAACCAAAACAGCTACTTTGAAGACGACTTTGTAAATTAAAAAAATACTTTCTATCCTTGCCTAACTGCAGCTTAAGTGGCCCAAAACGTCAGTTTTCTTAAAACCACTGTTTGCTTCGAATTTTTCTTTCACTGTTAGGCAGCTTCACTATCAACGTTCAATTATCAAAGTTCAAAAACAGTTATTTTTAAGAAAACAATTTCTTTGAGAAAACGGCCGTTTATGCAATCGGTGAGTTTGGGCCTAACTCTATGAAACATTCCTTAGAAAAACGGGGCTATATCATACAAATTCGCAGTAAATACACCATAGACCCGCGTTAACCACAGGGACTCGAACCTTCTCGAGCATCATACCGCTGCGGTCGGAAACCACAGCAGCACGATGCAGTCTTGTCAATTATGTGTCCGCTCGTCACTGTCACATGGCTATAAATAGATGATTGTCAGACTGTGTTGTAGAGTGATAGATATGCAAATCAGTGAAATGCTTACTTTAAAGTAGGACTAGGTACTGATGTGAGCTTGTTTGGTATTTTATCCGATAGTAGCCGAATAAGGCGTAGGAAATTTGGTACGGGTATAGCAAAAGAAAGGAGATTTGTTCGGGAGTTGAATTAGGAAATATCAGAACTTGAATATAACCGCGGATTGGCTACCTACCTTATCACGAAATTTAATTCTTGATTTTGTGTAGCACAATCAGAATTTAAAAGAAAAATTATGAGTAGGTAGAATGTAGAATCAGAATTAATAAAAGAGAGAACTGTTATTTATGAATGTTTTTCATTAAAGTAATTGCTTGTTTCCTAGCTAATGAATGCACTGGCAAGATGCTAGCTGTTCTAAAGCAGAGTGGTTATTTGGAAACGAGCCAGAAACAGCTTTCGGAAAACAAAAAGAAAAAAAATATGGATACTGTGATTCTAGTGTGGTTTTAGGTTTGATAAAGAATAGGCCCTGTGGCGCAATGGATAACGCGTCTGACTACGGATCAGAAGATTCCAGGTTCGAATCCTGGCAGGGTCGCACGGATATGATGTTTTTGTAGAAGTTTGACTTTTTAGGTTAGGCATCGATTTACTTGGTGGCTAAATTATGAAGGTGACACAGTAGTTGGTTTAAATCTAGAATTAAGCTCTGACAAGACTAGGTTACCAGGCGGTACAAGACATGTTTGACCGTTATTTTACTTCAAAACACCTTCAATAAATATCGATGTATTTAGCAAAATGTAATAAAATGTCACATCCCTATTATGTCACGTCTCGGGGCTGCAGTCTGAAATGCGCCTCCCTGAAGCCTCCACCGGGATTTGGTAGTTTTATTTATTTTGCTATCATATCCCAACGGCAAAGTGTGCCTTTGTTTTGATACAACTTACATATTTGGATTACCGTATGCTCGTTTTACTTTGTATTTAGGAAAATACGATGCATTTTTCTGTGGTAAAATAGGATAAAATTGTTGGTTTCAGCGAAATACATATGTTACAAGCTGAACCAGTCTAATGGGATGAATGGATGAAAAGAATATCCGGAGTTTAAGAAAGATAACAAAAATACTTTGAGGTAAATTATAAGAATCATAAAATCACCCCTCATGGTAGCTTAGGTAAAAAAAATCATTTTGTATTTATAATTTTCCGCTCCACTCGAAGTTCACCCTGAAGAGTACCAGATATTTAATGACCCTACTGTGTATATTTAATACTTATTATCTGAAGAAATTAATGTTAGTTGAATTGTGATTATTCAAACTTAGCAAACACTACACCCAACATTTGGTAATCAAAAAACAAATATTCAAGTTGAGAGTCTTCTTCTTTTTGGGAAGTCGGTTGAAAAAAAAATGAACTACTATATAATGAGCAATTTTTTTACATGTGAAATCATCAAATGACTCCTCCCGCTGTGGGTCAGCAGCGTAAGTGTCAGACTCTTACTGACTAAAACCCATCATGTTCCTTCTTAAGCCCTTTATGTACTAGGGCCGCGGTAACTTTTTCCAACAATCCCGCAGCCCTAACAATGGGGCCTAACATACACATTAATTCACCCCACAAGCTGGTTCCGTATATAATATGTTTGTAACGAGCGTTTGCTCGTATCTTTAATCCATCACAGTCGGGAACAGTGACGGAGTATACCCACTTAAGTAGAGGTCTTTAAGCTAGCGATTTTTGCTAACAAGGGTTGAAACGGGTTGTTAGGAATAAAAACAATGATTTGAAAAAAACTTTTATAGAGTAATGAATACCTAACGAGCTTCACGGGCAACCGGTTTTCTTTCTCAGGTTTCACTCCGAACATTCTGTTTACCTATTTTAATCGGTCCAGTAGTTTTGGCGTGAATGCCAGACAGACAGATAAATTTCACTGAAAATCGTCGCAAAATCGGATTTAGGTAAAAAAGTAAGGTGGATTCATAAATAACCCTAAAGTACCTATAAAATAATACATGATCCACGTTTATCATTTAATATGCTTTTTGCTAAGTTAACTAATTAATACATATAGATACAATGAAATCAAATGTTAACTAGGTTGCTGTAACTAGGTTATTTAAGAGTTAAAGAGATAACATTTCGATTCCGCTGACTTTATAACCCAACAGGAATCTCGGGCTTTTACATTCACAGTTGAAATCACACTACACGATATGTCTACAAATCTAGTCTAGTTGTCAATCAACGTGCGTGACTGTAGTGTTAGTAATTGACATTATAGATTGTTTTTAATAAATCCTTAAAATTACCAACAGTGCCAACCAGCGAATTTTCCGTTTAGTTTTTTCCACATCGCTCATTGGTGTAGGTGGCAAATAATTGATAACTACCGTTGCAAAAAATCGAGAAAATGAGTCGCTCATATACGGTCCATTTCGTGTCAAAAATCTGCTAGTGTGAAAGTGCTGTAGTTAATATAATATAAATGATGATCATCTTATAGCCCTTTTCAATAAATAGGCGTGTCTAGTAATGTCCAGTATTTCCTGTAATTGGCGTGGTCAAACAAACTCTTCAGCTTTATAATGTTACTATAGAAGATATATTACACTCATAACTCTTAGCATCCATTAATAATATTTTCCTTGTCAAGGGGCGGGGTCAGATCACGTTAATCTCGAATCGCAGTAAGTATATAAAATTGTTTTATTCTATAAACCAGCTTTAGCTCGAAGCTATGAAAGTCGATGTGTTCTGGGAAAAACTTATTGGTACCGTAAACTTGTGGAAGTAGTCTTTAGAAATAGTGCCTCGTCCTTTTCTGGGTTTATTGTAATTTTTACCTAGAAATGTGGCAAGTTTTAATTAGTTTACTTACATAATTCTAACCACTTCACTGTTCACGATAAAGATACGATAGTTACAGTTACAATTAATTTGAAAGTTAATAACGCCTATGTATCATCTATGGCTCATCGAATGTAGATGTTACCTATATTATCACAAAGATAAATAGTTATTCGACTTAAAGCGCTTATATAAGCAAGTTATGAAAAAAAACAGCCTTTGTGAACGTAACAGTGTGAATATTTTTTGCAGAATTTAGCCCTAGCAACTAACATACCAACATGCTTCTACTTGAGTTAACATAACCTTTACAAAATTCCCTAACGATGCAGCATAGCTTTGTGAGTCCAAGATTGCATGTGCCTTTGATCTGCATGCAATGCGATGCACCTTGCAACCACGAGATTGGACTTGTCCAGTCACTCGGAAGATGGGCTGAAGTAATCATGCTTGTGGTGGATTCCTCTTATAGTTGAATGTTATTTCAGTTGGCCGTATGGTAGTAGTACCTAAGATTTGGGGCTACAGAAATCTTAATGCACGGAGCTGATATTGTTAGCAGGTAGATAGGCATGCTAAATGGGAAGACAGTAAGTTTTTTCCATAGCTAACAGATATAAAGAGTTTCTCTGAAGCATAGATGATCTGAAGGAAATAGTGAAGTTACTTGAAAACCATTTGTACACACGAGAACGTCTGAAATAAACAAACTATACATAAGTTTTGAATGATTCTTGATAGAGGACAAGAGATCAATAATTATTATGATGGAGTCGTACACTATTCATTAGTTGGAACTCTATAAATGTTTAGTATCGTATTTTAGTCATACAACTGCAGTAAAACTTCATACAAAAACAATAAAGTGCTAACATCCAGTTTCATAGTGAAATCAACCATGTTCCCACATTACAACTTACTTCCAAACAGTTGTATTTACAACTGTACACCACTGCATTATTACTCTAACCCTCTTCAGACAACGGCCTGAGTTCACAAACAAGATAACAAACTGGTTAACTGAAAACTGCCGTTTATCATGAGCGCAAATTCAGCATCGAATCATTTACATTCGTCTCCTAACAGCGCTTTCATACTTTTTGTCGCGCCTAGCAAAATTGAGCGTATAAATGGTAAAACACATCACGAGCAGCAAACATCTGTCGTTTAATATAATATTTAACGTCATCTTTCATACTGATAGTTGCAAATTATTGTTTTCTCGTACACAGTGCCAGTACAAACAGGAGAAAGAACAGAAAAACGCTCGGAAAAACCCCTTGTGCGAAAGCGCTGCCGAAGATTACCAAATTGGGTTTTAACAAGGAGTGGGTGGTATTTATAAATATCGCATGTTAATTGTTTAATAAGGGACCTACGCAAAACATAATTGGATCATACGGTCCCTTTTCATATGAGGATTTTTTTTTTCGTTTAACGTTTGGTTACCTAACCATCTGTTGGTGAACTCGTACTTACTATTACGACAACTTGCAACAATTTGAAGCAATTCTGCGCCGCACAAAGCACTTTACAACGGGAACTGTATAACTAAAGTTGGTCATGTTAGTTTGCCGAGTAAACTGGATCGGTGTAAGTCAAGTGGCAAACTGTAGACGACATATGGACAATATATGTACTTGAAAGTACCTACTATCGCTATGAAATACTTTTGTTATGAGAAGTCTGAAATCGAGACTATAATCGTATGTTATGTTACAGGTAGGATTTTCTAGAGATTTTTTAGTATTATTTTTTGGAGATAGTAGGCACCTAAACATTTTTTGCCGTAATTTGATTAAAGAATGGCCTCCCAGACTATCTTACTAAAACAGGATGCCAGGTCCCAAGTGTAATAAAAAGGTTTCAATCATAATTTTTTAAGGTCTAACAAGGCTAATTTCGGCATTAATCATTGTTCTCAGTGATCAATTTGAATAATGACACTTTTCACAAAAAGTTCAATGATAAATGTTTTAATGTCAGCGGTCCAGCTTACAGAAAGGTTATTTAATGCCCTCAGGACATATTTAGTCTTAGTTCTAAAGTAATTCCCAGACGACAACGAAAAAATGCTTTTTCACAAAACTTTTTAAGATAACTTATTTACCTAATGGATTCCTAATGTCTACAGTTTAGGGGTCAAATTTAACTTGCAAAGTACTTCTTATACATAAATTAGATTTTTACGACTACGTTTGAGCCTATCTCGCATATCTTGATGTAAACTGTTATAGTTGTAGCATCTAATTTTAACGAATATTTTGTTTGTTCGTTTTTATTTTTGCTGATTTCTGTAGAGTCGTTTTTACTCCAATAAGCTGCAGTGCTTAATTCTTAAGGGGTTGTGCATGAATTTAATTTTATACTCTAGTTTCGTGCACGTTATTTTAGATGCATTGGTTAAGTAACGTCAAAGTAGGTATTAATTAAAATCTTGGCTGATTATTAGAAAATACCTTCAACGTTACAGGTAAGTACTGGCTATTTTTTGTGTTGGTTTAAGGTAAAGATGTTACTAGAAAGCTACATCTCCAAGCCGCGCGTCTGACGTATGTGGTTGCAACCAGTCGTATGCAGCTCAGGCAGAATAAGGAAATGTATTGCACTATTTCCAAGACATGGAACAAACATAGGCCCGATTTAAGTCGTCACGTCATACACTCCTCACATTTCTTTAACTGCGTGCAACCGCAGTTTTTCCAGGTGCCTTGAAAATGCACCTTTAATTATAATGAAGACGGCTTGTGTTCTCGAGGTAGTGTAAGATAAAGTTATGCTATGGAAATATTTTGCTAGTTAGAAGTTGCTTGGTTTGCAGGTGAACAGTGTAATTTATGCTTAAATAACCAACAAGGCCCGTTAGGCGAACGGATACTTAGTTAATGATGCAATTTATGCGCTAAGGGCGCTTGGAAATTGGCGGTAATGAGGCATGCTTACCGCAATAATAAACCTTTGTAGCATGACTATAAGGGTGCTTTTAAATTGGCCGCAAAGTGCCGCGTGGGTGCAGGCAGGCTGCAGCGATGAAACCGCGCTGCGGGCGATCGGTATTTTGCGGAAAACTTTGAGGTTGGAGATAATAGCCGATCGGTATTTTGCGGAAAACTTTGAGGTTGGAGATAATAAGTCCTGATGCTCAAATCTGTAGGATATGTATTGACTCTTATATGCAAAACTAGAAAAAGCATTTCTATGAGTACCTAATAAGTTTTCATATATGTAGAATATATTTGAGGTATTAAAACATTGGATATGTATTAATTTGAAGACACAGACAAGGCGTACACAAATCCAATTAAGGATGTAAAATATCTACAATGTCACGGTTACTGAAGTAAAGACACTGGTCCTGGTGGTGGAGTCCTAGTGCTTATAGAACCTGTTTCTCACGAACAATGTTGGATGATACTGACTGTCGGTCATTTAGTGAGTAATATATAGTAATTGAATAAACTAAAAGTATTTAATTTTGTGATACTAAACTTCATGTTTGACTTTCACCTCTCCAAGATATGCTGTATTATATTTGCAGTTTATTGTGCTCATGGCCAAGTCAATATTATTGTAAAGTGAACGAAACTATTGATATAGTCACAAAATATTGATTTATTATTACAAATAAAGTAGAACAGGACTTGGCTTCTATGCGATCTCAAAACTTTTTATGGTGGAGGAATTGCGTAGAGGATTGGCTTTTTTTTACATTTAATGTTTTTGGTGGGATAGAACCTGTTTCTCACGAACAATGCAGGTTCTATTCAAGTTTGGAGAAATTCAGATGTAGTACTTTCTGAGTTATAAGTACTTTCATAATCTACATTGGCTAAGTAAATATGAATCCAGAAGCTCCTACTGCCCAAGATATGAACATCAATTATTACTAGCAATCTACCAAACTGTAATAGTCATGGCACTGACAGGGGATTATATGGCGCAGTACTGCGTTATTAATTCATGGGACTGCCCATTGTCCGGCCTTGTGTCTTGTCTTGCATTGTGAGAAGTAATAAGCAACTGTCTTGCAAGTTTCTCTAGGGTTTGGATGGACAATGGTGGGTAAAGGTATGTCTAATTGTGGTGATTAAAAATTCATTGAGTCCGTGGTTATGCACATACATATTTTTTTATTTGCATTTCTAATCTCAATAACAATACACTACTTATGTAATTGGATGTAAAACTAGTAACTATTATTGTAATCTGTGGTATTACTTTAAATAATGAATTAAATACCTACCTTTTTTAGTTACGCAAATACATCGAAATGAAATCTGAAAGGTATCTGGTAGGTATAATCATTAGGTACAGAGACTTTCCATTTTTCTTAAACTACGCGACCTTTTAACATGTGACATATTAATATGTTCTTCTTTTCCTGCTACATATCCCACACGGCAGTGGGGTCAGTTCTTCTTATTTTTTCCCCACTTCCCTCTATCCAGGACATCCGTATCGGATATTTAGCATTCCATAATCTTCTCACCTATCATAATAAAGAAGAGCATTTTCAACTTACACATGAAAAATAAACACACAATAAGAAACGGAACAAAGGTATGGGTGGTTTGTAAGTCAAGACGGAAGACCCCACTTCGTTTTGTATGCATAATATTTTCGTGTGCGACGAAAACAAAGGAATAATTTAGCGATTAATATCTTCAAGAAATGCGTCATTTGTTTTGTTAGAGTAGGAGTGGTGTTATGAAGATCAATATTTTGTAATATCAAATGAATAAAAGGCAATTGCAGCTGTCAAGACGACGACGAGTGCTCCATATTAAAGGGCTTATTACTCTTTACTAAAAGTAGCCTAATTAAGTTTGTCTAATTAGGTTTCTAAATGATGTAGTTGACTGAATTTAGTAAGTGCATCATTTAGTTAGACGACTGAATTTAGTCAAGTGTAATCCCACCAAAAACATTAAATGTAAAAAAAGCCAATCCTCTACGCAATTCCTCCACCGTAAAAAGTTTTGAGATCGCATAGAAGCCAAGTCCTGTTCAACTTTATTTGTAATAATAAATCAATATTTTGTGACTCTATCAATAGTTTCGTTCACTTTACAATAATATTGACTTGGCCATGAGCACAATAAACTACAAATATAATACAGCATATCTTGGAGAGGTGAAAGTCAAACATGAAGTTTAATATCACAGAATTAAATACTTTTAATTTATTCAATTGTTACTAAATGACCGACAGTCAGTAATCATCCAACATCAATGAACTGCACATGTACTATGGCGCATGTTTAGTCCATGGTGATCTCAAATTCCAATCAGTCCATAATCAGTCCAATCGTAAAATCATGTCCATATAGAATTTATCAATCCAATGGTATTTACACATTATTACGAGGAGCGACTTTTAACTTGTGCTCATGGCCAAGACAATATTATTGTAATGTGAACAAAACTACTGATATAGTCACAAAATATTGATTTATTATTACAAATAAAGTTGAACAGGACTTGGCTTCTATGCGATCTCAAAACTTTTTACGGTGGAGGAATTGCGTAGAGGATTGGCTTTTTTTACATTTAATGTTTTTGGTGGGATCTAATTTATTTTTTGTAGGTATCTTTCTTCTCTAAGTATATAACAAATTAAATTAACTTACATGCAACTAACTAAATATATAACAAACTAAATATGTACACCTCTAAAGTAGCAC
Source organism: Helicoverpa zea (assembly GCF_022581195.2). Taxonomy (NCBI): domain Eukaryota; kingdom Metazoa; phylum Arthropoda; class Insecta; order Lepidoptera; family Noctuidae; genus Helicoverpa; species Helicoverpa zea. The sequence goes on along the minus strand of NC_061464.1, from coordinate 4,839,075 downwards.
GTAAACAACATTTTTTTTTTAAATAAAGTAAAACATTTCGAAATTGACGAATTTTTGAATCGAATATCTTTAAGAATAAAAGAGATTTATTTCAGAGGTAGATGGCGCAATCACATGAAATTATTAGTTTTTTTTAAGTACTACTTATACTAAGCTATGTAACGAAACCATAGCGCGATTTAGACCAGGACAACGCCATCTATCGAGCGAGCATGGAGTGTTTATCGCACTGCATTATAAAAAAAAAAAAAAAAAAAAAAAAAAAAAAAAAAAAAAAAATATAATATGAAAGATTTTATCATTATTCATTTCATTTTAACCTAGCTTTTTTATTCATATGTATGTATATTTAATACATAATAACAATATACCACACTACGTAACAATAAAACAAATAGTAACATTTTGTACATAAATAAATAACAAAGTTATCAATGCAGTCAAAATTCATACACAATGTTCTTGAAAAACCGCAAATATAAATTTGTTTCCTATTTTTTTATTAAGTTTTAAGGTTTTTATAATTTTCCCTTTATATGTAGCTAATAACCTATCTTGGTGCCAAATTTGAAGGTTCTAAGTTTGCTAGAAGTACCTTAGACTTTTGATGATCGGTCAGTGAGTCAGTGACAAAATGGTGTAACTTTGATCGCTCATAACTCGTAAACTATTTATTCAAATGTCTTGTAATTTTGAGACTGAGCTTGTTCTAATACTTACTCTTGGTCATCGAAAACCTAAACTCCTAGCTTTGTTCACATGGAAGATACAGGGGGCTGAAATAGCCGCGAAACGCTCCGAGAAAAGATGGTACGGCCGTGCCCGCTTTGCTCGAGTCTTGGCTGGGGCACTGCCGTGCCCTCAGATAAGCCCTTAATTTAATAAGGAAGCACTTTTTTTGTTTCAATGTTTGTACACTAAAAGCTCCGAAACTACTCAACCGATTTAATACATTCTTTCACTGTTGGGTAGACTATTCCAAGTAACAGCCCTTTCACACGGCAGTCCAGTTTTGCGGGACCGGCAGTTTACTGTATCCTGCAAAACTGAACTACGTGTGAACACAGCGTCCGTTTTTGCAGGATTCCCGCTTTTGACTGGACAAACGATCCAGTTTAAAGTGACAAAACCGAATCGCACAAATCGACGGGAACAGCATTTTGCAGGATCCTGCATGCGGTTTGCTCGTGTGAACGCTAACATATAATATCTTTTGCGATCAAACGGGATCCTGCAAAAAACGGTATCCTGCAAAAAACTGGACTGCCGTATGAAAGGGCCGTAACAGTAGTAGTAGACAAGAAATTTTCCCGAAGACGCTGGTGGTACCGTGGATAAGTAGCTAGTCTGTAAAAAAATAGTCGAGTATCTTTGAGTTTAGTCTGAATTAATAAGAAATACGGCGTATATTTTTTTAAAGATTTTAGGTGGTAACTAAAGTGCATCAAGCCTTCTCTTACAAAAGTTACCCAATACCATCAAACGCCTATAGAAAATTACCCCATACTAAATCTCTCTAAGCGATTTATTACCCATGAAGTGCGTATATAATGGGGGCTTGCGTTTTGGATCCCACAGGAATCTACCACGATTTATGTAGCTTACCTTACTTTGAAGTACTTTGCAATTGGTTTAAATTGTACCCCTTGAAGTAGGTATGTGGACATAGTTTTGTTAAAGAGTGAAGGGTATCAATGCTAGTCCAGTAGCCTGTTGAGAATTACATAATGTCAATTTTTTGATGATGGTATTCGATGACCCCTCCCGCTGTAGGTGCAGAGCGAGAGTGTCTGACTAAAAGCCGCCATGTTTCTTCTGGAACCCTCTGTGAACCAGTGTCGCATGAATTTCGATGAAACCTTGATTATCAGAATAACAAATTATAGGCTATTTTTCATTAATGTGGGGGAAGTAGCCCCCAACCCGTAAAAAACCGCAAGGCGGATTTGAGGATGCTTTGACAGTAAGGCTTGTTAGGTAAATAAGCCTGCAGCTCGAAGTTTCCTCAGCACGCGGGTAAATCTACGGGCAGGAGTGTAATTCCATAAGCCACACATTATAGAAAAGTACTCTAAAACTAAGATAGTGAAGTTGAAATTAATATAACCAGTAACTCCCATGTTTCACTGTAAGAAACTTCATAATTTTAATTAAACTTTATATTACGCTCGTGTAATTTAAATTTTAATATTCAATTTAAAATGTAATATTTCCTACTATGTAGGAAAATATTAATCGCTTCTTTTAATTACTATTCTAGTTATCTCCTGTGGTTTTGTCTGCATGCTAAACAAGATCTTATACTACGTCTATTACCTAAGTCTATCCAGACTATATAGGTATTTTGTTATAAAGCGGATGCTATATTTATAATAATCTTTATTTATATTTTAAATGCGAAAGTAAATCTATCTCTATCCAGCTTTTACACCAAAACTGCTAAACCGATTAAAATGTTTGGGTTTTAGATAGCTTACGTAGAGCTTGTGAAACGACATAGACAGACAGCGAGTATTCACCTCGGGACGATAGTTGCAAATATTAACTAGTCACACCATTGAAAAATATATAAAGATCACTATATTTTTAACGTAAATGCCTTCATCAAAACTTTATTGAAAGGTTATAAAAAATAAAGATACAAAATGCAACTAAAAGCGCTCATAAACACCAAGGTTTTACTAACAACAACTTTGTTTAATGCAAGCATAAAATAAAATATTCAACCGCAGACGCAGCAAAGCTCGCTTCGTACTTAGTAAAACAAGAATAAACTCTAAGTGAAGAAATAAAACAGCAATGACTTTAATCTTGAGAACAAAGCCACTCTCTCATTTGACACTTCCAGTGTTTTTAAAACTATAGCCTGGACTTACAAGCTTGTTCTTGAATTTATGGAACGGAAAATGGGTAAGGAAAAAAATGTAGGGTTGTCATTTGTTTGGGTCGTATTTCTTTTAAATCTGTATAAAACGATAAATTACAGAACTCTTCTGAATGCCATTTATTATTCTGAAATAGCAAAGTATTGATGAACATATGTGTGGTGCAGTTGCGTGCAGAAATATAATCCCACTTATTCACATGATACTGAATCAAATCAAAATACCATCAATTTCCTTATTTAAATAATTTTATATTCTTACAAGCGATATTTACTTGCAAAAGACTAGGCAGAAGATATTTTACTTGCATAATAATTTCTGAATCTTATTAATAAGTTTAAAACTGCTATGTAATGCTTAAAAACATTTATTTTATTGCATAAAACCGTAAAACAAATGCAATAAAAACTAGCAACTACAAAGTACTGCAACAAAGACGCACTGATGAGCATGGCATGCATTATTTACTCCATCTGCATGACAAGCGCTAGTTTCAGGAACATGCAGAACAAATGACTAGCGGAGATGTCATAACGCAAAATCTTTTAAGAAAGTAGCGCGCCAAAATGCGAGAGTTCGAAGGACGAGGAACGTTACTAGCTATCTATAGAACCCGTCCGTTATTTTCAAAATAAACTTCAATGAATACCAATTTTTGATAGTTTTTTTTTTATTATTTATAAGTTACGTTACCGAACTTTGTTTGACTTAAAAAAATAAAATAAAAAAACATTTATTCAAACTTGGCTGCAAAACAGCACTTTTAAAAGTAAAATAAAAGACGCCCCCAAAACTCCCTCCCTTCACCACTTCCTATGTATTTTTGCTAAGAAGAAGAAAGTGGAGCAACAAACTCCCCAGCAATCAGCACCAGAAGACGCCTGACCTACCTTCCTTGTGGCATCTCCGCTATCTTTCCCTCCTCCGTGGGAACACCTCACAAACTTGAGACCAAATAAAGATTTTATGCCACGAAGTGCACTTGCCTTAACTCCGACTAAGTTTTCGTGAACTAGAGTTTGTGGCTTTGAGTGTACGAGGAGGCACTTAGACTTATGGTCTCATTACCTTTGAACTGTTTTTTTTTTGTTTAGAGATTTAAGAATGATAACACATCATCTGCCAAGTTTACCAACTATGTTGGTGTCAGCTTCTAATCTAAAGGTATGCAACTGAGTATCAGTACATGAAGTGATTGCCCTTCTGACCTCCTCAACCCAGGTATCCGGGCAACCCGATACTCTTTGGTAAGACTGATCGTCGGAGTATCTGGCTTGTTACTAACGGCTACCGAAAGGATTGCCAAAGATGCTCAAATGACTGCTGGGACCCACTAACATGACATCTGAATCACAGAGGAAATTGTCATGACGTAGATTTGGCCCATCCACGGACCATCCGCGCCAAGCGTTGCTGAACTTTGTATTCTATCATGTGTGTTAGTTACTTTGTCACTAGCTCCTCCTACATATCCTCAAAAATAACTTCTTACATTACATAGCTTTCAAATAAATAATTTCAAAAGACACTTATTAAAGTTCTGAATGTTTAACAAGACGGAATTTTAATTAAATGATAAAGTCGTCTAGACTCAAACTTGAGACGCTATGTTATACTCTAGAGTAATACTTAATATTCCGTTGTCATGTTATTGCATGCATATTTTTGTTCCCCTTTGAAACAGAGCACAAAACAATCAATAAAAGAACGGAACTTTTTTCAACACCCACAAATAAAAAATACGGCATAAATAAAAAACCGTCCTGTCAAATATTCTATTCTCGTTTTGGCTCTAACTAAATTTTGCATGTGCCCTTTGCATATGCAAAATTTTAAAGTGCCTCAATGTTAGTCCGAATATACGGACTGTTCAAAATCTAACTTTGCTCTGTTTTATCAAAGTTTAAAAGGTGTCGTGTATCTGATAAATGAGAGGTAATTGAGACATACTAACTTATCACTATGTCAAAATGCCTTCTAGGTTTAAGCGGCGTAAAAACATAGTAGATCAAAAGTCATATCTTTGTAAAACAAAAGAATTTAATATATTGGGTATACCTACCTACCTGAGCAAGTGTGGTGATTAATGCTCAATCCTTCTCCTTGTGAGAGGAGGCCTGTGCCCAGCAGTGGGACGATAAAAAGGCTGTAACAGGTAACAGGTAACAGGGTATACCTAAAGCACTCCACCGAGTTTGCATCTCTGTCTATTCGTATACGTAGATATATCTCGAAAAGTAATAAACGAATTGACATGCAGTTTTCACTATTCATGAGATTGTTTTAATATACATTAAACCCATCTGAAGCTTTGGCTGGCTGTCTGTAGCACTCTTTAAATGTAAATGTGATACATTGTGTCATCTATCCTTAGATTTATTTTGGCAAACAAAGGTTTGCCGCAGCTGTGCTCTCATAAGATTGACGACTGTATGATAATGCAATAGCAATTGAAGATAAATTAAGAACATTCAATTATATGTTATATGGTTGGGTAAATGGCTTATTGCCTCCCAAAAACCAGAAGATTCCTTTTTAGCTATCAAAGAAACGAACTCCGGAACAATGTAAGGATAACAACATTAGTACTCAATGGGAACATTAGGAGACTATTATTACATTATTGTCAAGTTAATATGTTATTGTTTAGAACTAATAACAATACAATAGTTGGAACAATCGAACGGAACACGTAATCAAAACTTGGGAGTACCGGTTATCGAATCGGCGAAGTTACAACTAGGTCGATTCGAATCAGGCCACGTGACTATCGCAATGATTGAATTTCGGTATTAATAAACTTCGATGCAACTATTAAGATGCCGGTATCGATACGTGAAATGGAAATCGATTTAAATCGAAAAGCCTTATCGATAGAATTTTAAATGTAGGTGGAAATTTTCACCGTAGTGAATTTCGAAGTCAATTTTAAAATGTTGAAATATTAATTGCAAGTGCTGTATAGCAATGGGCTTGTGTTTTTTTTACAAGCAATTTTTATTTTTTTAATATTTATAGGGTTTTATTTTTCATAATATTTTTTATGACGTAGTTATTGCTGCCATTACATTTTTTATTATTGCTAGCATCACTCAAAAATACTTTTCAGTTTTATTTTTATTGTAATAGAATGAACGATATGGTGATAGGTACCCACCCAAAACAAAAATGTGAAAGGCTGCCAAGTTCGTTAATATGGAAATCCTTCGCCTATAAAAGAAGTGAGATCTGAATAAGTACCAAGTTCCATACACATACCTCAGTTAAAAATAGTTACTTTTTAATGATGTTACTTGGCAAGTTTTCACACACCTTCTTATAAACCTACTAAACGCAATGAATCAAGTATTTAATTTTCTATTAAAACTTGCCAAGTAACAAAAAAAAGTAACTATTTTTAACTGAGGTATGTGTTTTTCACATTTTTGTTTTGGGTGGGATTTCATTTATTTTTGTAAGGTTGTTTATTTTTATTTTTTTTATGATGAAGTTATTTAAAGAAATGTCTCATTTATACTATCTTTCAGATTTTTGAATATGCACTATGCTTCTTACAAAGAAATGAACTAGATTAACTAAATGGACTAGATTTACCAACTGACTGACATGACATGTTATCATATATTATGTTCGTGGATCAAAGTTACACATTCGTTATTTTCGAAAGTGACTCACACTTGGCCGTTTTCAGATTTTTACTTTGACTAAATACAAACCTTTGTAACGAATTTCAGATCGGTACGACCATTCGAAGATATATTATATAAATATAGATAAATTTAGTTCGTTTTAGTTCCTTAGGGGTATAAATTTACACTGGGTATTTTACACCTTCATTATTTTGAAACCGACTCACACTTGGCCATTTTCAGATTTTTCCCTTTACCTTGACATAAAGACAACCTACCTCCATGCCAAATTTCAAGTCAATACGACCATTGGAAGTGGTCTAGGTTTTTGATGAGTGAGTCAGTGAATCAGTGAATCAGTGAGTCAGTCAGTGAGTGTATAGTAAAAATAGCGATTTTCTGACGTCAATATCTCAAGACCTACAATAGGTATATTAATGAAATTTTGTATTTTAGATAAGTGAGGGGGTCTCAACAGATGCTAGAAATTTGAAATGTGTAAATAAAATAGATTTTGAGTTATAGGGGGGTCGAATTTGGCCCGAAATGGTTCGTGTAATATAACCCACGGCCGGTGTGTCGCTTTTTTTGCTCGAACTTGGCGGACACACTGCCGTGTGTCTAGATCATATCCCTATTAATGATACCTGATACGCTTTGGGGTAAAAAAGTATATAAGTTACGTATAATGCGCGTGCTAATTTATATAGATCATCCAAAAAGGTCTCAGAAAATACCCTAAGTAAGTAAAGTCGTTTAACTTTTTACCCTTGATCAGACTTTAGGTCATAAAATTAGTAGTGAGCTCGATTTTATGTAGCAAACCTCGATTTTGTTTGTTCACTAACTCTCAAACTTTGAGGGACGAGACATCAAAAGTCGGAGTCACTTTCACGTTTAGATTAAGGTCTGATTAGCAAAGATTTATTTCACGTCTGTACGTCACCACTGAATGTTTCAATAGATAAATACATTTTACAAGCATGGTTTGAATAGCAATAACTCAAAATCTCCAATGTGACTTAAGACAATGCTAACGAAATAATTTATTTTATATTAATATCTCAATTAAGCAGACAACTCTAAATTCTGTTAAAAGTAATTAAATTATTAATTGAATAAATTGAAATGTGCTGTTTTAATATACAAAATATTTACCTTCTTACCACAAAAACTTTTTAACGTCAGTTTAAGACTTGTCTAAAAAAATGTCAAATTATGACGTTGACATATGGTTCATTTTGGAGCCACATTTTTTTGAGACAAGTGTAAAACAGTGGTTAAAGTTTTTGTAGTAAGGCCATTAATGTTTCAAAAGAAAATTAATATTATCAATTTGATTGTATTCAGTGATGTGCCACATAATGCGACAGAAATGGAATAATCGGATTTATTTTATTGCTCACTTTGGTAATTAAGGTGGGCCACATTGATTTATTTTGATTTATCCAAAATTCCGGGATTGATCCCGGGATATTATGCGGGATTAAGGGATTAAAATCATGTGACCGTGTGAAATAGTACCTAACATTGTTGAAGTTCGCTATTTATATTTTATAGATAGAGTTGTTAATATTATAGTGGAATGTATTTTAAGCCTGTGGTTTTCAATAAATACAAATGTTAATATAGATGAGACTTGTACTTCAAAAAACAGGAATATTTTTTTCAGGTACAGGGAAGTCGTGGTGGCCTAGTGGGCAAAGAACCAACCTCTCGAGTATGAGGGCGTGGGTTCGATTCCAGGTCAGGCAAGTACCAATGCAACTTTTCTAAGTTTGTATGTACTTTCTAAGTATATCTTAGACACCAATGACTGTGTTTCGGATGGCACGTTAAACTGTAGGTCCCGGCTGTCATTGAACATCCTTGGCAGTCGTTACGGGTAGTCAGAAGCCAGTAAGTCTGACACCAGTCTAACCAAGGGGTATCGGGTTGCCCGGGTAACTGGGTTGAGGAGGTCAGATAGGCAGTCGCTTCTTGTAAAGCATTGGTACTCAGCTGAATCCGGTTAGACTGGAAGCCGACCCCAACATAGTTGGGAAAAGGCTCGGAGGATGATGATTTTTTTCAGGTATTAAACCATCGACGTTGAATGGATTATATTTCAATATTGATGTGTTAAATAATATAAAAGGAAATTCTTGACCTATGCTCTGTTTGCAATTGAAATATATATAAATAAAATGGTAAAATATACTACATGGTGTATGGTTTTGTAAAGGCACGCTGTAAACAAAATTTGACATTTAACAAAAATAACTTGGTTGATGCCTATGTTTAAAAAATCTGAGCATGGAAATTGATTTTTCAAGTATATCCAGACAAGATCTAATAATCTAATTTCTGACAGATAACTTGTCATTGAATAAAATTAAAGTAATTCTAGACATAATTATTGTCTCAGGTGATTCTCAGAAATAATAAAAGACACTGTTATACTTCAAAGCACACTATTTTTTTCCGAGAATTTAATTATCTGGCTAGGTAGTTTCAGTGTTTGTTTATTTTAACAAGTTATGGTTCGGAGCGAAATTTGTGCTTAGTTTTTAAAATACTTATAATGTCATGATATACTACAAAGATTAATTTTGGAACTGTATTTAGTCTTGTTTTATTAACCGTCTCCATTTGTTGGGGTCCGATCAATCACTCTGCTAACAAATGGAAAAAAAATGAAACGCTTACTTTACTCTCCATATTTAACTACTTAACCAGTTCAAATTAACTTTGTTACGCGGATAGTTGACATTCTGAAAAACCAGAAAGGTTATCATTTATCCGGCTGCGGGAGGTAGTTCCCTCTGGACATGACTGGAGATAGCTTCCTATGGATACGTCTGAAATAGCTAGTTTCCATATAATATCCATCAACTGGAAGTGATTCATCTGCATATCTAGCACAAGATGTTAATATGGCCACCTCATAAGTTTACATCTGACGGCGCGTTCCGACAGCTCGCTTGCGTAATTGCTTTGAGTTAACGTCTGCAAGCTGGCTTATTCAATCCCGGCCCCGGGATTACGGCGGGATTTAAAAACGTGTCCCCACACATTTATTTTATTAGGTTTTCGTTTTTGTTGACCCTTTTTTTGAGAATAGACTGTTTAAATAAGTGCTATTAAATATTGTTAGTTGATATTATTTTTTAATTATTCAAAAGAGCACTACTACTTCTTGCACTCGGATAGAAACAGTCTAAAAATAAGGGTTTATATTTATCGGTCTAAAAAACCGATGTTGAGGAGATCAGATAGGCAGTCGCTTCTTGTAAAGCACTGGTACTCAGCTGAATCCGGTTAGACTGGAAGCCGGCTCCAACATGGTTGCGAAAAAGGCTCAGAGGATGATGATGAATCTAATACTTTACATTAATAATATACAATATAGATGCACGTACTTAAAAGCCATCCCGTAGCAGCTAAACTTGATAAATTCGTTATTATCGAATTTCCTACAGCCACTCTTGTTTACCAGATTCATTAAACGATGTGCATTATATTAAATTATCTTCGTACTTAACGTAATTATTCTACTCAGTTCGGAGAAAATTTCTTGAAAAGTGAGTTAGAACTTTCGTAGGAGAAAATATTTGATTGGCCCCTATTTTTTGGAAAAGATGCTTGCATGATAGTGGAAAATATGAGTCAAGTTTTCAATTCTTTGAATGTTTGAGTCATCATAAGTTATTAATGAAATTAAAATTGTGCACATGGACTATGTACCTTATCGAAAAAATTGCTGACATTATAAATTGAATTTTAATAATTACAAGTTTATTATTAAAAATAATAATGAAATCCATAAATGAAATTTATACTTCAATTAACTAATACATGCAGAATTAAAAAAAAATGTTTTTTTTTCATAAATACCATAGGTATGTAGATACACTGTACATGTAATTCCATAGTCACCTATTTATATTCAGATTTAATATACCTCGTTTGTGTAATAAAAATCTTACATATTTTTCCTTTTACCGCGTTACGAGTGCGATAGTGAAGGGTGTTTCAATAAATCATCGTTGTGGTACGCAGTTTCAAGCTGGATTATACAGTATGTTGCTTTTAAAGCAACTTCATAAAGCATGTATATATTTATTCGGATCGGACTTTAATAACACACATAATGACTTTATATTAAATCAATATTAAAGAAAATATGCTTTCGCTTAAATAAAATGTGGCACAATGGCATTAATTACACTTTAACTTTAAAGTCTAGTTCCAGATGTTTGAAAAACAGCCTGTTTGTACTAGTTTTGTAATTTATAGCTTAGCATACCATCTAAAGCCTTTATTGATTCTATGCATATTGCACATAGGTACAATGGTCCATATTATATCAGGTTGTTTGATACTGACACATACTCAGAGACATTCATTTATCATCAGCCTTATTACAGTTCCACTGTAGGGCACAGGCGTCTTCTGACTTAAGGTGCGTCTACACGGTGCAAGTAGCTTGCGTTTGTTGAGATACATGTGCAGGTTACATGCATTCTAAAAACGTGTGGGTTCAGTGACTCGCGCATGTACCAAAGCAAAATACACACCCGCGTACTTCTGTCACTTGTCACTTGCGCATGTTAACTTGCTCCATAATAATGAAGACGCACCCTTAAACACGACGCTTGGTTAACGTGGCTTGGTGATTTCCAACTTCAGAGTCCAGGTTTATTCAAGATATTTTAGATACCCTAACCTAGTCATTAGCTTCCAAGATACTTAGAAAGTAGATATGCTTTAGAAATGTTACTTAGGTATTTGCGTGTCTTAGAATCGGACTCACACAATTATGTTTGAGATTAAACATTAGGCAAAAAAAAAAATTCAATAAGTGTTAGAAAATATACCGAATAAAACTTCAGGTTTAACAGTTTCGAATCTAAAACAAGTCTGACACAGGAAAATATTTGCAAGAATAACTATTTTGGGATTCCGTGCAAGTATTTTGCGAATCATCGTACTTAATTGATTCCATTATTCACTAGCTGTTTTTGGGGTTTCACCCACACTTTAGGAACCGAGACAAAAACATCTTTTGTACCTACGTACTTAAAATATTATGGGCATAATTCAGAGTTAGTTTTACCTGATCAAATAGATCTACTGAATAAAAAGAAATGAATGAGTCATTATAAAGGTACGTTTTTAATACTAGCAACCTTACCTTACCGACTGCAACTACTGCGAAACCAGTAGTGCAGCTGTGGCCGACTTCATGCAGTCGCGGCATGTGCGGTCGGCCGTTGCAGTCAGCAGCTAGTACTCAAAACGTACCTTAAGTGAATGAGTAAAATACAAAACTTGAATTTAAAATTTTTGAATTCCTATTATGTTTATAACAAGCAATGTTTAATTAAAATGCCCTAACTACGGAATTCCGCATAAAAATGGTGGGACCAACTTTTGAATATAGGACTTTTGTTCAGGCATTTAGTTTGCAGAACTATTAATAATTTCAAACAATTTTGTTAGTTTACAAAAGTTTTATAGAATTTAGCTGCCTTTTTGTTTATTGCTTATTGACAACGTACTTTTTGTCAGTAATGTGTAGGTATAAAATACCTTATACAATTAAATTATCAGATTGCAGTTAGATACAAAAAAAAACAGACTTATTTTATTCAAAGTTTCACAATTTATAGCATGAAACCTTGTCATTATTATTGTCATTTGTATCTAGGAAAACCTTTTCCAAAAACTAATTCATGAGACTTACAGCCAGTTTCTTCATCAAAAGTTAAAGCCAAAGTCAAAGTAATGTCTAAAGTAAAAGTAACGGTCAAATTCAATTTTTCTATTAGTTTTGCTGTCACTTTAGCCTTGAAAAAACGTGTTTGACCGTTACTTTTACTTTAGATATTACTTTAACTTTAACTTTTGATGAAGAAACTGGCCGTTAATCCTGAAAAGATAACCAAACCAACTTGTAGAGCTTAGAACGATCAGGTAAATAAACTAACACGTGTATCTCCAGCATCCGTGTATCATTTCCATCATAATCCGTTGCAGCTACAGCTCACACTCACTGCTATCACAGCGACGGATAATCCGCCTAGTACAAGAGCTTGGTTTGTAAAATATTCCTTATTGAGTCGCATGTGAAAACGTCGCCCGTTTTAGGAGGGCACGATAAGCAGTCGTGACGGGAAGTCAGAAGCCAGTAATTCTGACAACCATGTCTTAGGGTATTGGGTTGCCCGGGTAACTGGATTGAAGGGCGAGATAGGCAGTCGCTCTTTGTAAAACATTGGTACTCAGCTGCATCCGGTTATACTGGAACCCAACATAGTTAGGTATAGGGGAGGCAGATGATGTAACATTTTGCATCTTTTTCTTTATCTATATATATAAAAAAGAAACCGGCTTTCCGTTGTCACTACATAACATGAAAACGGCCTGACCGATTTGGCTGAAAATTAGAGGGGAGGTAACTTAGACCCGGGAGAAGGTTTTGGGATAGTTTTTGTCACCATCCGCTACGGGACGCGGGTGAAACCGCGGGCGAAAAAAAATACTGTTATATGAAAATTAAAAATCATTGCAGTCAATCGGGTTCATGCAGAAAAATGAACCATAGAAAGAAATAAAGATTGTAAAACACCGGCTCCCAAACTACAACTGCACCATTCCACCAACAATTCACAGACAGCTCGACCAAGTTTAGAAGTCCTTGATACTGAAAGTGCGTCGTTGCATTAGATAACGTTTTATTGGGTTGGGTTATAATATCTTGTGGAATACTGATGAAGGTAATATGGATTAATCTTTCAGTTGTGTTTAGTGCAGGAAGGATATAAAAGAAAGGTAGAATTATTGCGTTGATTGCAGTAATGATATCTTGTTAACTGCCCGTAGTTTCCTCCACATATGTAACTAATGAAAGCATCAAGAATTTCAGTTCAATAGGAAATATTGTTATATTTTATGTATGCAAGTAAACGAACAGAACGTTGTGAGTGACCAGACATGTATAAAAATTCGTAGAAAACAAAATAGACATCATCATAAGTATTGTTTTGAACACATTCCTCTTCTCATACAGAGAAGGAATAAGCGTCAATCACCACGTTTACGAAAGACAGATAGACAATTTTAGACTTTAAAAATCAGATTTCCTCAAGATTTTTTCTTAAAGGTAAGAAAAAATCTTGAGGAAATCTGGTTTTTGGACTCTTACTCTTAAATAAACTTCAAAAAATCTCCCCTGAAATACACTATAGGACCTTACCTTAAATTACTCCTATCACGACAACCAACTAGAAAGCTATCGATCGCCACTAAAGTCCCTACACATGGCCCGTCTCCCGTGATTGGAAAGATCCGGTGTATACCAGTAAAACTAGCTATAAAATGGGTCCCTAATGAAATTACGTAGGACATATCTCACTTGGGCAATTTGTGTCGATATTGGTCGTGTTGCCTCTCTAATACGACTTTCGGTTTTAGAGGTGAGGATCTTTTTGTGTTGTTTTGGTTTGTTTGGGTCGATGAGCGTGAGGCTGTGTATTAAAAAATACATTTTGGGAATCGTTACTTAAAAATATGATGAATTTCAAATTAACTGTCTGTTTCATGCAAAACGGCTGAATCAGTTTGGATGTTTAGCAAAAAGGAGGTAAAACTTGCGACGGAGATAAGCTACTTTTTATGCAGGTTTTTGTCAGTTTTAGTCCATAGGGCATGCTTTATATGAAACGAACATTTGATTTATAAAATTCTTGGTATCGGAAACTAATGACTACGGATGGCCTACGACGTAGTAGCCTACGTTTGAAGCTACGCCGTAGTAGGTGCAAGTATAAATATAGCCTCATATTAACTTAGGGACGTATACCTCGTTTATTTTCAACTTTAACGAAACGGCAATAAAGTTCACATTAGCTTGAGGCATCTTTATCAACGTATGCCACACTCAAGAAAAAATCTTTTTAAGTAGCTTTCCAAACCTTAAATGGAAATATTAAAACCGTCGTTAAAATACTCCAAGTGAATAAGGTGTAATATAAAGGGAACTCGTATTCACCGGTTTCGTGAAAAGTGGATGAAAGAAATGCGTAGGCCTGCCGTCAACGAAGCCTTGAAAAGCTTCATGCTTATCGTAAAGGCCTTGCGAGTAAAATGGTGGACTATTTCGAATTTGGATTTTCGAAAGGGTGTAGGTATATTTCTTGGAAAATCGAAAAGTTAGATTAAAAAAAAAATGCAAACCCATCCTTCAATGTGCAAAAAAGAGAAAAAAATATATAAATAAATAAACTTTTTTAACAATAATAATTAATCTGAAAGAATCGGTGATGTTTGAATTTTCATACATTATCTTTTTTTAACATATCTTTTGACTAGTTGGTAACTGCCGTATTTCATGATCTCTAATTGTGATTAAATTAATGAATAGGCCAATGTCCTGAGAAATGAGAAAAACTTATCTATGCTAATATTATAAAGCTGAAGAGTTTGTTTGTTTGTTTAAACGCGCTAATCTCAAGAACTACTGGACCGATTTGAAAAATTCTTTCAGTGTTAGATAGCCCATTTATCGAGGAAGGCTATAGACTTTTTATCTGGGTTCGTGCCGTGGTTCCTATGGGATGCGGGTGAAACCGCTGACAGAAGCTAGTATAGGTATATACTACATACCAACTAAAAATCATTTACCAAACAACCTTCAGAGTGACAAAAAGGTCTTGTAAATAGGTATAAAAAACTCATTATCGTCTCGAAGAAACTTACAGAGTTGTAATAAATCAATGATAGCGGTGACAGGTCTCCGAGAAATTTAAAACACATTGGGCAGAATATTGCTCGAATATTTTTTGCAAATTACTTTTAGAAGACATCTTGTTCGATTTGTATGAAATTAGTTTTTTTTTTGTTATTTTTTTTATAGACTTCATATTGGTATTGTATGGTGTTCTTCATATTGGTAATAAAAGTCTGATAACTAGTTTTAACAAGGGGTCTCGGGTTGCCCGGGTAACTGGGTGAAGGAGTTCAGGTAGGCAGTCGCTCCTTGTAAAACCCTGGTAGCCACTTGCATCCAGTTGGGCTTAAAGCCGACTCCATCCACAAACAAGCCGACAAATTAGGATTGCAGCAAATTCGGACACATACTATTCTAACCCAACTAAAATATCGATTAAGAACCAAAAATAGTCGCTTCATTAGTTTATGCCAGCTACTGAAATCCAACTCTAGGATACATTTCACTAAGACTAATGAGTGTACAGTTGATACCAGGCGGAGCTTAGAGAAATCTGTGTACTTTAAGAGATAGTACGTACTCAGTGGTAACAGGGGTGTTTCTTAATACATCAGGACTTGACGTTGTTTATAACACAAGCTTATGTATTTACAGACACCACGTCGTCTTAGAATGAAAACCTCGGAAATGCATTTTTTCTCAATATTTTTTTATTGCATTTCTTGGAAGATAATCGTAAAAAAAATGGAATACTAATCCTTATCCTGAAAAATGCATTTTTTCTCAATATTTTTTTATTGCATTTCTTGGAAGTTTATCGTAAAAAATATCGAATACCAATCCTTATCCTGAAAAGTTATCTCTTGCACTTACGAGGTTTTCACTCTAAGGCGTCGCACTGTATATTAAATAATTAATATATTTTATTTATTATACTTTTTTACTTACCACCTCAGACGTTTCTGTTTCTGTTCGTTTTGATTTATATCTTTTGTCCTTTGTCAACCTACCATTTTCCACCAATACGATTTTCGGTTTCAAGGAATGTTGGTAACACATTTGTAACTTGATGTCCTATTGGTAAAATTCTGTGAAATCGAACGTTGGATGATGTTTTATAATAATTATGATAAGATCAAAAGACACATTTGGTCAATTTTTTTTTGTGTCACCTCTAAGAAAAATATTTATGTTCCTTTAAAAATAACATCATATAACAACCAAATTATACACCGTGACTTTTTAGTCGTCTTACAAAGGTGGTCCACTCAATCTACCCGACATAAAATACCACTAGACACGATTATTAATTTTATAGCCTTACTTAACTAAGATAATAGGTGCAAAGAAAAATACTGAAAAAAAATGTTTACGTATCAAACGGTAGAAAGTAGGTACCTTCCCAACACGCCGCGCTCCATTGATACAAGATTCGGGCAGCGCTCACAACAGGGTGTTCTTATAATCTACGTCATGCATCATAATAATGAATTAATTTTTATTTTTAAATTATTCAAATCTCATAAATATTTTTTTTTTTTATATGAACGTTTACTAGTCATTGGATACATGAAGTGGGCTGCCGTTGTAAGACGACTAAAAAGTCACGGTGTATAATTACTTATTACCAATGTAAGATAATCTCACGTTAATATAGTCGCCTATCGATTCGTCACTCCATCAAAGTGCAATTTAGTAGGTTAGTCAGCGATTAGCATTGTTATCCAATTTGGCAACGCCGCCAACTAGGAATTGGGCCATCTGATGAAGCTAAGGTACTGAATATCTCAACTGGAAGAAAGGTTTATATAATACTGTTGTATCAAGTATATACATAATCTATATCTATAGAGTGAAGGATAATGTACCTTTCTAATAAGATGAAGTATAAATTCACTGGTTAAATAAAACAATGCCTTACGTACTGTTTTTACTGTGATAGCCCAACATTTATTGTGTGTTTTCTCAAATGCTTTAAAATTTTACCAGTATAGTTGGGAAAAGACTAGGCAAATGATGATGACTTTAGCATTCTGAAAAAAAAAAACACAAAAATGAACTGAGTACAGGACCATTACCGAAATTATAAAAATACATTGTACCTATTCTAGTTTCCGTTTTTCATTAGAAAAAGAAGATATGGCTAACGGCTTATCAAAATAAACATGTAGGTAACTCCATAACACATGATTCAGTAAAACCCTCGTCGCATCATTAAAAATATACAAAAAACCCCATAAATCGAACAAGTCATTTTCACACGGAACTTTCTAGGTATTTTTAATTATTTTTCAACGATAACTCACTGGTTTTCCGACACCTAAGGTGCATTTCGTTCATAAATTAAAAAGTTAAGTGGTCTATAAAGACGAGGGAAAGGAAATGGGCGTTAAATCATTTTACTGCCAAAGTTACCCCATTACTGTGAAGGAGGTGAGACCAAAAAATGTTTACATAGCCATGGAAAATTACTAGAGCCAATAATCTTTGGAACGCCGCTGATTTTTTAATCAGTTTTTGTCCCTCGACGCGAAAAGAGGGGTACCTATTACTTTTACCGCTATTTTGTATGCCTGTCTGAGTGTCTTTCTGAGGCACTATAGCTCTGAAACGGATGAACTAATTTGGATGTAGTTTTTTTAGAAGAAAGCTAGTCTGCCAGCGGTGGTTCTAGGTGCGTGGCAAGAAAATCAGCTTGGCTGTTATAAAGTTATTCGCGGTTTTTTAACTCAATATTTTGTGACGATACAAAGTGACAATGGACTACTAGTCACACATTGTAAGGTTGTTGACATTACTTTTATGACGGTATTCAGAAATTTTATGACTAACTGGTAGGCAGGCAGTAAATGGAAGTCAACACTGAAACTAATTTACCTTAACAAGTTAGTCTAGCCATTCTTTATTTACATATAGTTATTATATCTTTTTACAATCAGGTCACCCATCCATGTGCCAACTGATCTGCGTTGCTTAACCTTAATTATGACCCGTGTGGCTGATTCCTAAAAACTCAATAGAATGGCATATCTAATAATGGCGTCCACGGCCGATTTCGGCGGCTGTTCTCATTTAAGGAGATCAGCCAACTGCACAGGACATATTATAGTTCACAAGCATTTGCGCAGACACAGGTGCACTCACTATTCCTTAACTCTCATAACCCGATGGGACGGCAATCCGACACGACCGGAAAGAGATCAGGCGCAGGACCGACATTTACGTGCTCTCCGATGCACGATGCATATCTAATACACATATCTAATCACTTGAAATCATCACAAAATCAATGTAAAATTGAAATCGTTTTAATAAATTCCTACTTAACAATAAACACGAACATTACGTATTTAAGTTTAAAATATAAATGACAATCCAGTTATTGTCAGCGGGATACAAATTACATCAAACCAAGTTAATAACGATATGGAAATGATTTATGGAAATCATTATAATGACGAGTGAGCGAGCGAATTTAACGATATTTACCGACCAATCAAAGTAGGATTCAATCGTACAGATTATATGATAATTATACAGTCATTAATATTAAATTTAAACAGTTTTAATAAAGTATTTTAAAATTAGTGGGGATTATTGTTAAAGAGCTGTTCATGCTCTATTAACTTCGAAATAAAAATAATAATCATTTATATCATTATTTAATCCACATTAAAATTAAATTCTGCTGATGCTTTTGTCATATTGAGAGGAATAAATTCAACCATTACAATTAAACGTTTTTAATAACTTCATATTAGAAAGTCGCCCCATGACAAAATACTCAGCTGCATCAGATTAGACTGGAAGCCGTCATCAACATCCTGCCGGGACTGCGGGATTGTTCGAAAGAGTTACCGCGGCCCTGGTACATAAAAGGCCTACGACGGAACACGACGGTTTTTAGTCAGTAAGAGTCTGACACTCCCTCACCGCTGCTAACCCACAGCGGGAGGGGTCATTTGATGATTTTGGACGTCGTTAAAAAAAAACCGACCACAACATAGTTAGGAAAACGTTAGGCAGATGATAAAGTACCTACAATCCAAATGCTTTTGATTGCATCTTCATCAAGTTCTATCGCTCAAATAGCGCTAACTTTCTTTGAAACTTAACTACAATTGCACAGGTTCAAAGTGAGTAATTACAGACTATGCACATTTAGAGGAATGCAGTCTCGTCCGTTAATTTGCACGACAGTATTAGGACCGTTGCACATTTGAGTTGTGCAGCTTTTTCTATTGTTTTTGTTAAATGTTGATGATGTAAAGGCTTGTTAAGAATGTAAAGGCTTTACTTACACGACCACGCTCCGACCCGGAGTAAATAATATAACAGCCTTTTCGCACTGACGGATTTTCCGCTCAGTTTTTCCGCACGAAACCGCACGGTTCATACGGGCGATGTCAATTAGTTTTTAGTATAATTTTTTATTTGTACTTTCGGGTAATATCACTCGGCAAAATCGGCCACTGTGGAAAAGCTTAGTACAGATATAAGCTTTAAATATGGGCCTCTAGATATACTGTACAGACGATAATCTCGCTACATTTCACATAACTTTACATAACACATTTATGATAAACACCATCACAAACGGAGTTTTTTGTACAAAACGCAAATGATAGCAGAACCGATGCCAGGTGTCATTTTGGTATGTTACCATCGCGATGGTAACATACCAAAATGACACTTGATGAGAAATGAATCCAGATTCGTCAATGACACCTAAAACACAAACTTATATCCAAACCAGTTTAAGGCATTTTGGAACGTATGCCTAAAGAAATAGGGGTGATGATGATGGCAATGGTAAATTGGAAAGCGCTTAATGATATCTTGTGAGACGATTGCGGTGTCGTCATTTATGCCGCGGTCAGGTTTAAAGGCTGTTGTCTGTTTTGTAAAGGGTGTAGGTACTTTACTTATTTACTAGCTATTTTCTCGCGATTTTAGCGTTCTATGGGCACTACTGCCCGTACCGGGATAAAATATAACCTAGGAGGGTACTCGAGAAGAGCTAGCATAGCTTTACAACAGTGAAAGAATTAGTTTCGGAGCCTTCACGGTACAAACAAGCAAACAAAAAAAAATGGTATAGGCTGGCCTACCCCGTAATAATAGTGATTAGGTTGCCCTACCCCAGCTTTGTAAGTAAGCTCAGAAATTAAAAAAAAATGCTATATTCACTTTATCCATACAGTCTAGAATTCAACACAGCTGCATTAAACCACTTAAACACACCACTAAGCTACTCACAAACTTAAAATACCAACAAAAACCAGCTTTTGTTCTAAAAGGTAAGTGACACTTAAAACGTCTATGCTAATAGCGAGAGAGGATAAATTCTAAGAGCTTTCTTCCAGTAATGCTGGTGATTTTTCAGCTACATTACTCTGGTTACCTTAAGAGTACAGCATACTGCAAACTTTTAGTCGGCCGATAGTTTGTTTAGGCTCATAAATCTGTATGAAGATGAATGGTAGTGCGCACATTACTAAGATTATATAGGTAGTCAGACCGACTGGAAACTTTTATTGTGATCACGATGTTTTTGAAAAAAAAACAAACTTCCTTTTTAAGTCCCCTAACTGTTTGCAGTATGCAGATACTCTAAAGGTACGTTTTCGAGCTAGTTGCGATCGGCTCTATAGGATTTACTGTACGGCATAATATATCGACCGCATGCTACTAAAGAAGAATATATGGTTATATGTATCTAAGCACTCGCATACTTCTATTGCATATTTGTTCTGTGACTACTGATGTGTTTCGTAGGCGTCAATCACATGCGGCCGATCGCAAGCCACCAGAGCGTCTGAAGTGTGGCATGGAAATACAGCTTCAGACATCTACATTTTGATGATTTTGAACGGACAATACGGAAATTTTGAGGATCAACTGAGTTTGAGGTAGTATATTTTTGTATTCAACAGTTTGCATTAACATAACGTCATTTGCGTAGCTTTGAGTAACTATTTCGACCGGCTTTATGTCTCGGATGAAGCTAAATTGTTTGCATAAGTTAATTTTGTTAAATATTCATAAAATATACACATTGTGCAATAGGCTTATGTTAAGGCGTTTCGCTAGAGCTTGGCGGTTTGATAATAAAGTTTTTACAATATCTATTGATGGCTGTTTGTTCCTCTTTCACGCAAAAACTACAGGATGGATTTTGATGAAACTTGTTATCCTTGTGAGGGAAGTAGTTCTCTCGCGGGTGAAACAGCGGGTGAAAGCCAGTAGATAAATATTACCGGTGTTTACCTTAATAATTTGTTGTTCACGACAGCAACTACTAGTATATATCTTCACAAGTCGTGAGTTACTGTTGTAATACAAGCCACAAATGATCGGTACTGTTTCAATGTGAAGTAACTTGTAACCATACCTGACGTAATAGTCCAGTTTAATAGTTCTGCCTTGAAAACGGTCCGGTATAAAACTACTCAATTTTAACCAAATAATCCCTACTATCCCTACTAATATTATAAATGCGAAAGTAACTCTGTCTGTCTGTCTGTTATGCTTTCACGTCTAAACCACTGACTAATTTTAATAAAATTTGGTACAGAGATAGAGTTGACCTTGAGAAAGAACATAGGATAGTTTTTATCCCGGACTTTTGAAGAATTCTCTTGGAAACGCGATATAACCGAACTCTACACGGACGAAACCGCGGGCGGAAGCTAGTAACAAATAATTCCTAAAAACGTAACGTTTCAAACAAAAGTCCCAAAAAAACAAATCGAAACACGAACTAGAACCACATTTGCCTACCCGAAATTTTATTCCACTCAATATGCAATAGAATAACAAAATAGACGAAAAACTACCTCGTACCGTCAGCCCAGGAGTCAGTGTCTATGTAAATTGGTCATACCGTATGCACATATGTAAACAAAAGCTGGCTTAAACCTGCCGTTTCGATCGCGTATCTGCATTGGTAATTCATTCTCGTATTGCCCTCTCTTTGAAATGGTACTGCCTATTTGTTATTTTTACGTATTTTTCTAATCCTTTTGGTCACTTCAACTTGATAGGGGTAAACTTAAAAATAAATATTAAGTATCAAACAAACAACCGTGTGCAAAACAATATATACTGATAAATTGTATATTTGTGGATTTCGCACGGAAGTCGTGGTGGCCTAGTGGGCAAAGAACCAACCTCTCGAGTATGAGGGCGCGGGTTCGATTCCAGGTCAGGCAAGTACCAATGCAACTTTTCTAAGTTTGTATGTACTTTCTAAGTATATCTTAGACACCAATGACTGTGTTTCGGATGGCACGTTAAACTGTAGGTCCCGGCTGTCATAGAACATCCTTGGCAGTCGTTACGGGTAGTCAGAAGCCAGTAAGTCTGACACCAGTCTAACCAAGGGGTATTGGGTTGCCCGGGTAACTGGGTTGAGGAGGTCAGGCAGGGCAGTCGCTCCTTGTAAAGCACTAGTACTCAGCTACATCCGGTTAGACTGGAAGCCGACCCCAACATAGTTTGGGAAAAAGGCTCCGAGGATGATGTATATTTGCGGATTTAAATAATCTATCTCTGGATTTTGACCTAAAAAGTCCCGGAGCTGGGTCAAATTCTTACCTCAAATAAGCAAATCGACAGATATATGTATGTATATGTACGATACATATATGTTGGTTATTGAAATCTACCTTAATCTGTAATGACGCAATCCTAAAAATAATCTTCCTCAATAAATGGATATTATTTTAACATAGATTATTTTTTCAAATCAGTTTAACAGTTAATGAGATGACTGTATTACAATAAAACAAACGCTTTATAATACAAGAATACTTCGATTACGTACCATTATAAAAATAAATGTTTATTAAATTATATTAGAACTATCACAACAGCCTACAAAGTTTCAATTTCTTAGATTGGATGACTCTGCAGTCAGTTTAATGGAATAGCGTTCAATAAAGGTTGTGCCATACGATAGGAACTACTAACAATAACCATAGCTATTTCACAGCGAGCGCGTTCGTGTAGGACAATCTTTATAATGAGTTAGTCATGCCCACCCTTTATAGGGTTGCCTTTTTTTCTGGAAATTGAGCCTTTTGCGTTATTTTTCATGATCGTCTTCGGTAATACAAGGTGTTGATTTGCATTTGTGCCATAGTTCAGGAGGAGGACATACAATATGTAAATAATCGATTGGAATTACAGTAGATGGGAAATAACTGATATGCACTGCTTTTTTTTGTCATTGTAATGTCGTGGTATTTCCGAAGTAATCCAATTTTATGAATGAAATTTATGAGTGATCGTTGCGTATGTTTTGTGTTTACGTTTATGTGAGGGTGCAGCACGGTTTTAACGCCAGTAACACACGCGCCAAGTTTAAATAAGGCTAGATGACATTTACGGAATTCCGAAAAAAAATACGTACCAATTTTTTTATTGATTTGGGTCGAGAATCATTAGCATAATTACCTCCTTGAATATGGCACGGGTACAATAAAATTTTAAGATTTTATCAAGAAATTAATGAATTTACTCCATTACATTTAAGTACTGTATTTATTTTAGCTTTCAAAACAGAGTCTTTTTTTCTAGGTGTGGGAAGTAGTTACCTCGTAAAGCAGGTTAAACAATCTCTGTATATTATAAATATGACTCATAGTTAGAAAAAAATAATATAATATTACAATAAAAGCTGGAACATATTTGGTGAGTAACAATTGTTATAAAAA
This sequence comes from Helicoverpa zea, assembly GCF_022581195.2. Classification (NCBI taxonomy): domain Eukaryota; kingdom Metazoa; phylum Arthropoda; class Insecta; order Lepidoptera; family Noctuidae; genus Helicoverpa; species Helicoverpa zea. Next base: position 4,815,128 of record NC_061464.1, on the reverse strand, counting down.
CATGGTTACGCTATTTTTCTATTATAAATAAAGGTGAAAGGTAAAGTTTTGTTGGTGGCTGACGTCAGAAGGCTTTGATCACAATTTCCTAAAACTTGTGAAACTACAATAGAAAAAAAAAACCTATTCAATCATGTAGCGGATATTCAAGGAGTGCTTTGATTTCATTGTTGTTGTATAAAAATTAAATTAAAAAAAAGGTACCTATGCTGTCATCTATCATCATCATTATCATCATCATCATCTCAGCTATAGGACGTCCACTGCTGAACATATGTAGGCGCCCTTAGATCTCCACAGATACCTGTTGGAGGCGACCTGCATCCAGCGTCTTCCGGCGACCTTAGCTGTCATCTATGCTTATGCTTAATTTATTATTTAGAGCTGGCGTAGCTTATTTTGTTCTTCCACACTTTCCTATCTGAAGCAATATCTCAAGTAAAATTCGTTGCAGCCATAGTCTTTTACACAATATATAGATTTTTTGGTATTTTTCTTGCTTTATAGTCGTCCATATTGATTTTCAACATCATACTGTATTTTTGTTACTTACGAACACAATATGGGTGCTTAAAGCAACACTGTAAAGCAAGACATATGTCAGACTTGGTGAAATGGTAAGAACGTTTAATTTGAAGACATAAGGAACTGCAGTAGGACCACATAGTAGCTTCGTGTGAACTTTTTGTGTCCTCTGCATTGAAAATGAGCAAAAACAATTTCATAAGATGTTTTGCATTACCTACCTGTCATGAAGGAAAATGTAGGGATGGCACACGATAGTTTGACACCAACTAAAAGTTTATGCTACATAAAACTTTTTTTTTTCATAAAACGGTTTTATGTTTAACGTAAATATACAGAATAGACAATAGTATATATAGGAAATAGCAAGTCTTATTATTGTCATTCCATGGCTGTCTTGTTGTAATACGAGGGCTGCCTTTTAAGTTTTGTCGTTTGAAATAAGTATAGATAATCCAATAGGTTATTATCGTTTATTATTTTTTTTAAGAATACTCAGCGATATTTAGTGCACTTTTGCATGCGTTCAAACCAGATTTTAAATATTTATTCCATTCCAAAGTGGGGGTAGTCAAAACGGCCGATTTGTATACGTCAACAGCTTCTTCAGGTGTGCTGAAAAGTAGACCACAAAGAATTTTCTTAATTTAAGGGATTGTAATAAAATCATTAGTGCTTAAGTTAGAGCTGTAAGGTGGATGATCCAATATTTCAACATTTTGGGAACTCAAAAACATCTGTGTTTGGCGGGCGGTGTGCGAACTTGCATTGTCATGGTGCAGTATCATTCGACGTCTTGGATTATTTTTTCTAAATTCGGTGACGACTTTTGACGAACAAACAGTGGTATACGAGTCAGCGGTAACCGTCTCGCGATATTTTAGTACAACAATGGCGACATGATCACAATTTGCCAAAAACGAGACAAGCATTTTTTTTTAGTGCTTTGCGAGCGTACGACTTTGGTCGGTTTTGGCTCGTCTTGGAAGACCTAGATAGCAGACTGCTGCTTAGAATCCGTATCGTAAGCGTCCAGGACTCGTCACCACTAACTATATCATAGACCTGCTTTGACTCTCCTCGGTCGAATCGCTGCAGAGTTTGAAGTCACCAACTTACTCGGGCTGTATTTTGGTCGTCCCTAAGAAAATGTGGTATCCAAGGAGAGATCATCTATCTTACGCGAAGTTCTTCATGTAGGATATTTTTGACTGTGGTCCTTAAAATGCCCACGGATGCCTCTATTTCACTGTATGTTACATGTCCGTCTGCGAGGATTAGCTGCCGCACAGTCTCGATATAAACTTGCGTCATGGCGGTTTTTGGACGACCCTCACGTGGCCTGTCACCGAAGCTAGAGTGCTTACGTTGAAATTCTAAATATCAGCGTTCTACAATCTTAAAGCATGGTGCTACATCACTAAACACAGAACTAATCTCCTCAAAGCGCTGAAGTGGCGAGAATCCCCTTTTAAAGTTATAGAAAATTATCACACGTAAATTTTTCTTAGACATTTCCATTTTGACAACTGATTAATTTTTTTTTTGTTTTCGAATTGTAAATTCAAAAAGATGAAAATGGCATATATATATATTAGTTTTAAGTTGTATATATATATAAGTTTATTTTATTTTATTTACAATTAATGTAAATATATTGTGAATAAAGAATAATTCTCAGTGCCTTGTCTATATATATTTAATAATCGCGATAGGTTAGCAAACGACAGAACTTAAAAGGCAGCCTTACGTAGTACCTGTGTGTACCTAGTATCGACTGTTTTCAGACGTTTTAATATTTCTTTCTGTATTTGTTACGACAGTACTTAAACTTATAAATTACATATACTTATTTTTTGCGTTTACAGTCCTACTTCTGAGTACACGTCCATTCTCTCAGAGGAAAATCTATCCTCCACAACTATTCTTAGCGAAGTCTTAGCTTTAGTTTCTGCTTAGTTTTCTTGACATGGTGACAACCCTAAGTTCTCTGGCGCAGTTCCAATCTTGTTCGTGTAATACATACCTAATATGTATTGGGATTACATTATGTAACATGCAGATTTTTTGGCAAACCCCTTGCAGTTTGAATTGCCTTTTTAGGCGTTACCTGCTGTGTATCAGCCTTTTGCATATGTTGGTTTTAAAACTCTTAAAATAGTACACTCAGAAACTCAGAACCGTTAATAGCGACATCCTTTACATCAACACACCGGTTAAATTGATCAAAATCAAAGGTCCTGGCTGAATGCTATATGCTATACCTGTCACTGGTTATTACAACCATCGCTTTTTACGACTAAATGTAAGAAATCCCTTCGATGTCATTATAACAGATTTTGACTGTAATATTTTCAATAATTTAAACCTTTAGAAATTAGTATATGAAGTTAAATAACGAGTTTGAGATTAAACTTGAAATGACATTCTACCTGTAAATAAAATCGGGAAAATAAAATTATATATAAAAAACCTTTTATATACAAAAATGCATCGTTGAATAAAATATCGTCGATGATGTACACGTGAGTAAATTTTAAAATTTTACATTTATAATGAACAATGAATTCGGAATAATTGGTGCAGAAGAGAAAATTATTGTTATGTGGGTCGTTGCACAATGTTAAATTCGAACGTTTCGATAAATCGTTTATGCTTTTAAATTTACTCCAATATACCTATGTCTCACCTTGTACTTTCACAGTTTGTCAAACTCGTAAAAAACAAACAAAAAATTGGTCCATCCATTCCCGGACAAGTAATAAACGCGCATACACTATTAGAAACTTTATCTATAAGTACTTAAAGTAATATAAAGAGGAAACGTGTTTTTGCTTGTTTGTACCCTAAAGCTCTCGAAACTACTGAATCGATTTGCAAATTCTGTCTGGAAAGCTACACTTTTCCCGAGTAGAATAAGCTATATTTTATCCTGGTACGGGCAGTAGTTCCTATAGGACGCGGGAAAATGGCTAGTTACGTGAAAATGTGGCACCAGTACCTTTTTTAAATATATCTAATATCTATTTATTTTCAACTTAACATACTAGGCAAAAAGTGGTTAAACTAAAAATAAAAGAACTTGAGACACCAACCTTACATATTTTAGTAAGCAAATAATGCTCAATAAATAACAGCGATTTTCCCACTTCAGCAAAATATTTGCTTGTCGTAATAACTATTCTTACGAGGCGTTACATTCTCAGAAATGCTGTGTAAGCCTCTTCGCATTATTTGGCCTTATACAAGAAAAATAATTGCAGCTTCGACCCAATTGTCGCCACTTCCCATGAAGTATGAATGTGATAAGGCATTCTATGAACTTGGCACAAAAGCCTTAAACATTCAAACAATAGTAACAGTTACAAATATGATCATTATCTGATTAGTCTTTTCCCAATCATGTTTGACGCAGCTGAGAACCTATTCTACATGGAGCGACTGCCTATCTGATACCTCAATCCAGTTATTTGGGCAGCCTGATACAGACATCTCTGGCAGCCAAATGCGAACTCGACCAAAAAAACTCAGCCCAAAATAAGAATCGGACAAGTGGCCTGTAAACTAACATAATATCCCAATAGAAAACCAAAATTAAATCATGATGGTAATAATAATATGGCGATTAAAGTTAAAGCGCTCTATATAACTTCCATACTGCATCAGCCTAACACATTGTTTTTCTTACAAAGGGACAAAGAACTTTGTCGAGTCAAAGGCGCGCAAACAGCCGTGTAATGACAGCCACGTTAGGCCGGGTATACATGGAGCAGCTTCATATAATACCGCTATTATTATAGTTCGCGATATCATCGTGATGGTTCATTAGTTGTTTTGTTTATTTAGGGAGAAAATATGTAGGTTAGCAGCGCTTTCACACTTGTGGATTTTCCGAGCGGATTATCAGCAGTAAACAATTGATAACTTAAGATTAAAACGACCTTTTTTTATATTGCTTAAGCAATACTAGCGAAAAATCCACTATTATCACTTTAAAAGAGTAGTAGTACTTATTGGTTCCAAGATTGTTCGTAAGAGTTACCACACCGTGGAAATCTGAAAACATAAGTGCAATCATAACAATATTAAATTAGCACTATTAAAAAGAGAAAAGTACCTACTAGAAAATTGCTGATGATTTAATATACAAATTTTTTCATTGTTATTAGAAATATATTTTTTCCAACGGTGAGTTCTCCGCTTTATGAGAAAAGATGTTCCTAATTAGGGTTGTCATAAAAAGCTCTGGAGTCAACTTAGGGCGCTATAAAAATCTGATAATTACTAACAGCCCTAGATTTTTCTGTATTTAGTAGATAGGTGGCTTGCTTCCTAGAGAACTTTTGGCCCACGAGATACCTAGTATGTACCTGGTCTTCTTTTTTTTACAGGTATAGAATTTCTTGATTCCCAAACGAGGAAAAACAGGTAGATTTCAAAACCAAGCTGAGTTTAGAACAAAAATACCAAAATTGATTTTCAGCCTTTTAAAAAATAAAGCCATAAAAGTTTCTCAATTTTAGAGCACGCCACCAAAAAATCTGAAAGTATTGAATAAAAAGGCGTCAAAATAGACTGGAAGCCGTTAGCGGCCTGACGAAACGCTCTTTTTTAATTCTACTACGTTACACTTTTACAGTCTAACCAAGGGGTATTGGGTTACCTGGGTAACTGGGTTGAGGGGTCAGATAGGCAGTCGCTCCTTGTAAAGCATTGGTACTCAGCTACATCCCGTTATACTGGAAGCTGACCCCAACATAGTTGGGAAAAGGGCTCGGAGGATGGAAGTGATACATTCTTAGTTGCAGATACATCACAATGAAAGATAGTTGCATTCATATACATATGTATTTACATATATATACCTTCCCGTTTGTAATCTAAAAATATAAAATATAAAAAAAGCCGCGATCTATCATCAGTTGATTCGAATAAAGTAAAGTAGAGCATGAGGTCATTTAAATAATCTAAAATAAGGTCATAATTAACATTGTGATCCACGTTCAAAGAGAAGGTAGTAATTTGAAACTTTAAAATAGCATCATAACATTGACTCAAATATTATTTGTGACCAATAAATAGTAGTATCTCTTCACTATACTGTGAGTAACGTCTACGAAAGGTTTTCGAATTTGGAAAACATTAAGTTTGAAAAGTGAACAATGTTTGTAGGCCAGACAGTATTGGATTTAAAATATTTTGCCTACTTGTATTTTATCTTTGGTTTTAATCAAAAGTCATTACATTCAATCGGTTCTCGTATATCCACATTATACACGGTCATTCTAACTACTTCTATAATGTATTGTGTCATTTTCCGATTCGCAAAAATATCAGTAATCAGCAGATATTTAACGGGTATCGAATATTTTGTAAATGTCTTAGTGTCTTTGTTAACGGGAGACGAATATATAATTAAATATTGGATCAACGCCTATACAATAGATAGTTCATCCGTAGCGAAAAAACAACTCAAAAAATTGTCAGTCTTTGCAATAGTCGGTCTTATTTATATAGTAATTTATAGAATTTACTCATGTTATGTGTTTTGTCAAACTACTTCACCCACATGTGAATCTTTTGAGTTACTGATTGTTATATTTATGAATATCGCTAATGATTTGAGAAGAATATCGATTCTACTTAATATTGTGTTACTTTATTTTCGATCAAAAGTGATGAGAATGGCATTAAACAGTCTCGATATTAAAGATACAAACAGAAATACTTTTGCTGTGAATAGACTAATTCAAATGTATGAGACCCTGGTCGACTCTTTAAAATATATCGGATTTCCATTCAAAGTAACGGTATGTATAATTATTTATCTCTAAATAAAATTAAATAAAAAACTCACCAAAGAATAATAGAAGAATTTTTTTATTTTTCAGGTTGCAAGTTGTCTGTTTTGTGCGGCATTTAAAACGATTTTCTCAATTGTTACTCAATTATTGCTTTGTAAACAATATGTAAGTCCCGATTTGGCCATATTCCTTGTCTAAGAATAATTATGCTCCTTTGGTGTAGTTTTATGTCGCGGGAAGTCGTCAAATGGACCCTCCTGGTATGGGTGCAGTTTGAGGTAGTGTCAGACTCGTACGGACTAGAACCTACCATGTTCCTTTTATGTACCAGGGCTGCGGGAACTTTTTTTGAACAATATCGTAGCACCAAAGGAGCTTCTTAGGACAATAAATAAAAATGTCAGATTTCATTAGATTTGGTTGATAAAATGTGCAATATTTTTTTCTAGGACGATTTTAAAATAGATATTTCGTGGTTGTTCTTATCAGGACATCCGTTGTTTTTTTTCTTGACCTTAGCATTGGTCATGGATCTAACCGCTGATAATTTCACTAATATGCAAATCAATTGTGCTGAGAAAATTATGCTATGCACTAGTAAGTATTTAATGAGTATTTGGATTTATAGATTTTGGAGAAAGAAACATTTTGAGTCTAGAGTGGGTCTTCAATATTAGCTTAAAATGTTTGTTAGTTAAATCAAATATTACATATCACTACCTTAAATTAAACAAAACAATGGATACCGAATTCATCAAACACCGAAAGTAACAAAATAAAGCTTGACAGTCTTTTATGCTACTATTTTTTGTAAAAAGTTATCTGTAACTTATTGCCAATAAGTATATCAAACTTTATTAGGACCCTAAAATAATTAAGACCTTACCTAACACAATTAATTTCTTTCCACAGATGAACGTGATCGCTTTGGATTGGAGAGACTCCTACTCCTATTCGAGCATCGTCCACTTCGTTACACCATGATGAGAATAAGCCCGATCAGTGTTCGCACGTTACTGAGTTGCCTGTCTTTTGTCATTGTTAATATAATTGCTGTATTGCAGATTAAGAAGTTTTACGCTTAGGTAAAAAATATTGTATTTTATTGAATTTGGCACTATTTTTTGTAATATGAATAAGTTTTGTGTGAATAAAGTATACTTAGAAGTTGTTATATTCTTTGAAATAATGTGTAAGGCTCTTCGATTCACTTGGCCCTACAAAGGCACAAAAAATGTAGCTTCGACTCAATTTTTGACAAATGCGTTTCTTGTCAACGTTTAAATTATTTTTACCTTCTACTGAACTTCACAATCTCATCTATTCCAAGGCATACCTACTTTCAGCATAAAAAAAAAACATAAGCTTCAAATTCTACTAGGAACCAAACTAGATTTTCTATCAAAAACTTTCACCCACAAAACAATTTTAAACAAAAACAGAGGTAAGTAAAAGTTTTTCATTTTAAAACACGGCAGCAACCATTTTTGACAGCATCGAATAAAAAGGCGTCAGAAAGACCAGACACTGTCAGTCGCGGCCTGACCTGTCAGACCATTAGGCGCTGTGCATACATAGACACTAAAACTTACTGACACAACAATTTCTGACTCCTAGATGTGTAGTGCAAAAATGCAAAGAAACAAAAATCACATCGAACTGTCGATTCCAGTTTTTATAATCTGAAACACGAATGATAGCAAGATCCATGACTTAAAAAGTCATAAGTATTATATTATTACTTACATAGTTTATTCGTTTTTGAACCCACAATCTACATGAAATGAGGTGTTATAACTTGTAGGTCACCGCGAATTTGTTGAATTTATACAAAATTCATACGCCATGTTAGTGTCCGAGTTTGCGCTAAGCCTTAGACAACAAGAGCAGTAGAATGACAAGAGCTGCCAGATGTTTTAAAATTTCGAGAGCTTAGCAATATTTATTTTGAAGTGCAAATATGTAAGCTTCTGTTTATTTCGAGTATTTTTGTCAACACTTAAGTATATAAAAAGAGACAACACATACATACAATTGTGTTATGTAATAATAGTGATAAATATCGTGAGATCCTGGCAAGATAACAGGTCAATAGGTCAATGGGTGACCACTGACCACGGATGTCATAACGAGTTAATCCGTGCTTCGAATGTCATTTAAAATGACCCGGCTATCAAATGCACATGTTTGGCAGTCGTTGAACTATCTGGATTCAAATTAAACTAAGTACTAAGAGGAATCGTGTTACTCGGATAACTGAGTTGAGCTTCATTTGATCACACTGTAAGCCAGTCCCAAAGTTCGAAAAAGTTAGGCAGATAACGTTCGATAGTACAACCTTTACACTATTCTGACTTCAGTTAACCTGGTTCACAATGCATAGAAGCCTACATTTCATTCCACGACATCTGGCACAGATAGCAGCCACCCAGTGTAACCTCTTGCCAAGACGACATGCCAAAAACATGGGACACGGCCGCTGGGGTGTCAAAAACTATTACTGCTATGAATAAATTTGAAGGTACCGTTTATATGGAGTTGGCAAGGCCGCCAAGTATAAGTGGTGACGATTTTGGGAGAACTGAAAATGTCTGCTTAGAATATTTTATTTTCTATGAGTCATATTGTGGTAAAGTAAGAATAAAAGACTAGGACAAGCATTTAAATTGTTATTATTTATCATGAAAAATAGACTGCAAATACGAATATTTTGGAACATAAATAGGTCTGAAATGGCATTTACCTTTGAAAATACAATAAAAATCTTGAATCCAATAATTAATAAACTGCAGGATACTTCGAAATCCTAAAAATACAACCCCGAAATGCTCAAAATAATTTACACACGACCTTATAAAGCAACCTAAGGGAAGAAATAACGACGAGGGACCGGTCAATCACAGTTCATTGGGACCCCAAAACAATAGGCCCGATTGACACTTGGCTCCTAAACGTATTATGATTGTTACGGACCGTTGAACCGATAGTAATCTTATTGACGTGAATATTTAATCAACATATCATGTACCCAGTATCGTGTGAAGGGACCGGTCAAAGATTTGATGGGGACAAGGGTTTTTGAAGTGAGGACAATCAAAATTCTTGTGTGGTCCATTTCAAGTGTGTTTGATGTTCAAAGGTGGTATGTGTTATGTAATTTCTCATTTGTTTGTATGTAGGAATATTTTGTACCAGTCACGTGTGTCAAAACGGCGAAAACAAACTCGTTATTCTTGCACTCCGTTGATATGGTTAAGCATGTTAAGTCGTTAGACAATTCTGTCATTTGTTCATTCTTTAAAAGCAGTTATCAGAAGGCATAAGGTGTGAGAACCAGTTACGAGAAAGGATTAAAATGTGCAGATTATGGCAGCTCATTTAAAGCACAATTGTAACTCTGTTCCCATATAATATTTTTTACTCTTTATAATGACAATAATGCATTTCGCCGTCGACGAAACATATAGAGGGGCATCATCATCGTCAACAATATATAACGGTATTGAATACAACAAAGCACCATTCACCATAAACTCACCATCCTATTATAATCTACCACCAGTTATCTCAACATACTGAACAGGGAACATATGCGGGTACTACACAAATACATACATAGAGCCAAGTTTACCCGTCTAACTGTTCAAGACTATATACTAAACTATCGAAGTTGCAATCACGACCAACTTCGGCAAGAACATGGAGAACAAAATGACTAGCGGAGATGTCATAACGCAATATCTCCTAAGAAAGTACCGCGCCAAAGTGAGGGTGTTCAGGAGACGAGGAACGTTACTAGACTTTAGAACCGACCCACATTTTCAGAATAAAATCAGCAATCAATCAAGACCCATCTTTGACAGATTGTTCCTTATTTGACAAGGAACCCGAACGCCTCTATACTCTGTCTAGTAACTTGTCGTTTTGATGACGGTTGCCGAAAGTTACTGTGATCTACATGAAGGAGCCTGGCCTACCTTCCTTATGCCATCTCCGCTATCTTTCCTTCCTCCTTGGGCAAGATAGTCTATTGAATGTATTACTCGTTCTATTACATTGTGATTGCATTGCTATCAACTGCGATGCACTGAGTTCGATTAACAATATGTGTTTTTAGTTTGTCCTTAAAGTGTGTTATTTTTTCTGTATCGTTTTAAAAGATAATTAGGTATGTCTACGTTTAAGTTTGTTTCAAAAACTGAAGTATTTAGTTACCAGTTCGGGTTCGTAGAATAAAACCGACATCGATATCCGACACAACATGATTTACAATTTCATAGAACATTAATTTTACATCGCAACTTAAAACTTGATCAGTTTTACTTAGTTGTTACCGCAACGTCAAAATGACTGTCAACGGCATTTGAATAGTTTATTGAATGAAACAAAATTAATAATTTTATCGAATGAAAAAAAGCTTAATAATATTGTTAGGATGAATTAATTACTAACTAATAATGATATTTGTCAAATCAGTCAAATATATATTATAATTGCATTGGAAAGCTATTTACACAAATCTGATGAATTGGATTGGTATCATAAAGGGTTCCTTCGAATCAAAAGTGATGATAATATCTTGAAGAGATTTCATTTCAAATTCAACAGTAAAAAAAAACACTTTGACAGGTGTTTGCAATTTTAATAGTACATATTCTTAATTTGATCTGATTATCCTTTACTTTATTTGTTAAACATTATTGGTACATATGTAGATGTATATTTATAACAGATTATATGTATATCCCTTTATCCCGTCACTTACCATTCACGAACCGAGCGCTGATCTAGTTATCTGACGCTAACATGACGTTGTCCATTAAAAAATAAACGAGTAACCCCGTCTCGTTTGGCGCCAATATTGGAACCAATGTTTGAAACAATCGCAAGGGTGGATATCTTTGTAAACTGATATGACAGTCAACTGCCGAGGTTGGCACCAGAATTGGTGCGGGGGATTTACTTGTGGGTATACACATCATGGCCTGCTTTTTCCGAACTTATTAGGTCATCTGTCTAAGTGAGTGAAGCTGAGTATCAGTGCCATTAAATAAGCGAATAAAATATTATTATCTGAACTCAGCCTACTGCCTAGTTGGTATTGGCGAGTTTATTTTCTTGCTAGTTCTTCTCTATGATAGCCGCTCTTTGGAAATATGCATATATTGAGGTTCCATAAAAACTTGTCTTTGTAAACCTTGACTTGACTTGACTTGACAAACCTTTAACCTTGTCTGTCAGACTTCCTGGCTTTTAAGTACCTGTAACGGCTCTTAAAGATTACCAAAATACACGGCCTGACATGCCATCTGAGGCTCATTGAATACCATTTTGGATAATGTTGGGACCAATATTTGAGCCAACCTTTCCCCAGCGTGACTACAGATTGACAACCCTAGCATGCCAGTCGATGCGTGAAATTGTAATAGTAGTGCATTTGCAGTGTATGATACCGTTCGATAGCGTATTATATTGCTCTGAGGGATCGTTTGGGTTGCAGTGTTACGTATGAATAATTATGGAACAGTGTTATGCATATTGGAGGACATTAATAAGTAGCAAAGGAAAACATTGTGAAGTAATCTATTTATATTATTTACTGTCAAACCGACCTCCAAAAATGACCCGTAGTCTCTCCCCTCTATGAGAATGTTTTGAAAATGTTTTCAATTAATTGATGACATTGATTGAAAATCAATATCCATGAGATTCGAGAATCGTAATTTTATTGGAACCTATCACTAAAGTCTCATCGAAATAATAATTTTAAAATAATGGTGGATGAAGTTATTTCACGTGTCAGCCACATTCATACTATCCACGTTAGACTTACTATTATGACAACTGACAAGGTATGCAATTGCTGCTCAAACCTATCAGAACTGTTCCTCAATCCATCCAGCCATGCAAGACGACACTTAATCACAAACGCATAAAGTCCAATCTTGCGTGCCGACTGCAAAAGATCTCCGTTCGATGTGACAATACAAATTGTAATAGCAAAAAGGTTTCCAATTTTAAAATGGCGTAACTGCATAACAGTGGCAGTGAAAACTGAACTCTATAGTTGTAACATGAGGTTGAATATGATGTGTTGAGGACAATGCTTTCATTTTGATATGGAATGGGGATACTGGCACTTGATGCTAGAAATATGAGAGAATGTTCTTGAATGCACTAGTTTGTTCCTTGGAGAGCTCCATGGTGATATTGGGTGGCTTATTTTAAATGAATTGTAAATACTACTTGATGATATCGTATTGGAAATTCTGTATTTATTTCCAGATAGATTGATATAGAGAAACGAAGTTTACTGAGTAAAACTTATCAAGGGTTTTTTTGTATCAATTTAGTTCTATAACAAATACTGAATGATATGGCAATGATCAGAGTTAAAAAGATGATAAATCATCATGTTAAAACTGATATGGAATCAAAAATTGCAAAAAAAAAAAAACACAAAAACATCTTTACCCTGCACTCCAGAGAAGATTTATTTCGAACATCAATAGCACAAAGAGTAGATTATTGCCGAAAACACGCAACCTTATCTCATTTTCTACCTATCAACGATGATGATGTACTTACCGATAAAACCATTGTGTTATTATGTTACCATAAGACCCCACATGCTGCAAACTCTTAGTCAGTATGGAGAATTGTGTGCGCGCATTACAAAGATCGAGAGTAATCAGAATTTTTAGTTTTCAAAGTAAACTAGCTGTCACTCTACCTATAAAAGTTCGGCCATTCAGAGAATGCGTTCCTGACACGTCGCGATTGAACTGACGACGTAATAACATTCATTGATTATTGATATAATAATGTTGTTTTAATGCTCCTCAATTGTTAAAACGGTAAACAACCAGCAAAAATATTTTTATCGTAACTGCAACGCCATTGCAAAGTTACGTCGTCAGTTCAATCGCGACGTGTCAGGAACGCATTCTCTGAATGGCCGAACTATAGTCTATATGTCAGGTATCTTAAAATAATCTGTCAGCCACAATTCGGCTTATAGTTGGCTGGTAGTTTACTGCGGATTTTAATAACCGATCTATTCGTTATTTTGTGATTATACATTGAATTTTGACATAATTTATATGGACCTAATATCACGTAAAAAAGATATGTCGTCAGCCAATAAATAGATGGAGACCGATAGTCTGCAAGCTGCCGACTCCAAAAGCATTTCCACACTACGGTCTTTGTCACGCGTATATGCTTAGTTTTTCCCGTACGACCCGAGCGATGGCGCGTGGAAAACCGAGCTGAAAATGCGCTACTATGGTACCGTTCTAAAAATAACCGAGTAAAGTGAATACACGGTGTCGTAACACTTCGGTTATGTTGACTCAGCAAATTGTTTAACCTTGATTGATTGACTGTCGTTCCAAAACTGTTCACTGATAAAGTTTCGAAGCAGACTTGATTGATAATACAATGTGTTTGGTGTACTATATTTATATTGTTTGCTTTTAGGCTTCGAGTTATTTTGAGAGTTAGATAATAATTCTTGGCACGCTGACCTGACCTGATCTTAGGTAAATAATTTAACCGTCTGCCAAGAATTGTAGCTGCATGAAAATTGGCAGGTGCAGGTATATAGTTCTGATGACTATACAATAGTATGGCACTGTCAAACTGTTCTGATGATGGAGCCGGAAGATATAGACTGGAACTTCATGATGGAACATTATACCTATCATAGCTATGTTTGGGTTTGTAACAGAAGCCTATTTTAGTTTTAACGTGCACTAAAAACAGTTTTATTAGTATTTTAAAACTAAGTATTTAATGTTTGAGACTATAGGTAATATGTTAAAATTTGTTTGTTTGTAAGAATTTGGATGTATGTATCTGTCTATGAATGTAAGAATGCGTATTGCTGTATGTTTGTTTTATAAAAAGATAATTTCTATGATTTATTACGAAAAATTCTTTATAAACACGTCAAAGTGATAAGTTATTCTCTCAGGAATCTACGTATTTTTGTTTTGACACCGAAAGTTTTATACCAAACAGTTTTTATATTTGTGCGATAAAAGTTTATTGTTTTGTTTTTATTGTGATCCTATTCTTTTATTATTATTTTTGTGACCTATTATTGTGTGATAACTATTTGATGAGCACTATAATTAACAGTATGACGGTAATTTATGTTAGTATCTAGTAATGTTTTTTGCTTTTATTACAATCATAGCGTTGATTCCTACTTTTTATTTGCGAAAATAAAATAAAGAAAAAAAGTATAAAATATATGTGTTGCTGCTTCCAGTGGCTTCTTTCAAGTCCCATTATATTTACTGTCTTTATCTGGGTTTAATATAGCCTATGAAATTCATAAAAAAGACACATTTTTTATGAATTTCATAGGCACACAAATACACATTCATTACCTCTTTATATTATTTAAGAAAAATACAAACATAACGTTTCAAACAGTACAAAAAACTCGTACTCGTAAATCATTTATTATTTTAGCTATTCGAGACGCCCTAGAGATGTGAAATATAAATATTGCTTTAGGCTACAATTCACAACCCTACTGAGGCGCTTTCACCTCTCTAATGCCTTGGGGGATTTAATTTATATAATTTTCCTCGCTAGAATTGATAGTTTTGGAAGTACGAATGGTAAACGTTAAGGGATTTATGACAGGTATTACGGTATACGGTATTAAAGGTGGGCTCGTGGCTAAGTACTTAATAATCGCACGGGTCGAGGTTCAGCAAGGTTAAGCAACGCGTAGCGCGGCCGGTCCGTGGATAGGTTAGGTACTATCTTACCATGACGAGTTCCTCCGCGAATGGAAAGCATGTGTATTTTGGGTCACGGCTGTCACTTAAACATCTTTGGTACTTAGAAAACTGACAACCTGACAACCAGTCTTACCAAGAAGTATCGGCTTTCCCAGGTAAGAGAATTAAGGAGGTCAAATAGGCAGTCGCTCGATGTAGAACATTTGTGCACTGCATCATTTGGTTAGACTGGAAGCAGACCATAAGTTAGTTTGGTAAAAGACTGTGCAGATTATAATACTGTATCTAACGTGTCTAAATATGGAAAAATGCGGCTGTCTCTAATTAATTAGTAAAAGTATTTTAGTACACATTGCTATAATTATCTAGGTATGACTTACGTATGTTGCGAACGGCAAATGTTATGGAAAATAACACGAACAGTGAAGGCATAATTTGATTAATAAATGCGAAGCATACGGATCATCGCGTACAAAATTGTTTCGGAATATTTCGGTTGGTTTAGTAAGTTTTTTTAGGGAGAAAATAGTTGTTTTGTTTTTATAAAAGGTTATAACGCCACCATTAAATTTTTTGAAAATAAAAACAAAGGTAGACTTAATCTTATTTAATAAAGAAACCATCGCTTCATTCTAGTTGAAAAAACTATTCAGTACCTACTTAAACTTTAATACGATTTCGGTAGATGAAAAGTTATTCATTTCTATAGATATTTGTTATTTTAAAATTAAGTACACATTTATAAAGGTCATTTTCAAAGGTCTCATTTATAAATTTTATAAAGGTTATTTATAAAAGTCTCATTGAAAATATCCTTTCAAAATAATTACATCAAAGCAATATAGCAATAAAACTATTTTTCCAAAAAATCACCTTCAATAATATAATACCTTACTTAAAACCGCAACAAAATTAGTTGGGAATCACACAGGTAAAACTGCGAACCTCTATTATCGAAATCGGTTAACAAAGACTATCAATTTTGTGCCCAAGTGTACTCGGCCATTACTAAATTAACCAGAGACTTTTACAAATATTATTCTTATGTCGCAGTGCGTGCCATTTGTAGTGTGATGTCATTTGACATTGGCTGAAATATAGCCGTTGTATGTAGTTTATAACCAGGCGAATTTACTTACCTTAAAAACGAAAATGACGTTGCCATGCTGAAACTTAGAAATACAAATAATGTTTGGTAGTTCATTTTAAATACCTACCTTTTATAATTTATTTGCAAAAACATGAATTAAGTATTAGGTATTCTTTTGTAAAACAAAGTCATTCAACGCATTTGTTTGTCTGCTTCCGATAAATTCAAATGATTGTTGGACCCTTTAACCCGAAGGTTGACTGGTAGAGAATACTTGAATTGTGGCATTAAGTCCGCCAATGCCATTTTTGTACATAAGGAATAAATAAATTAGAGTGGAAGGACATATTTTGTAGGTTCTTGGGAAAGGATAAATTACTTACTTTCTGATTGATAATATAAGGATTGCATATTTTTTGATAAATCTTTTGCCGGATCATATTACGCTAAATGGCAACAATGAAAGGGCGAAAGTTAAATAACCCCGTGTTTCCTTTCGAAGGTACAAGTAAATCAAAAAACAAAAATCATATTTTCAAAGACAGAGCCAAGATATCACACTTCTATTAAACCAGAACTTATATGTTTTCAAACTGGAACATTGCTTTGTGCCACACAGAAACAGTGGCAGTGCTTCAGGCAATTTTATATTGTCTTTTACAGTTTTATAAGTGTAGAAATTGTTGTATTTCACCGTAAGGAAAGAGTGATTTTGGACATGTGGTGAACCTATAATTTTGTAACTTTATCGTATGGGCATTTTTTATGCTGAAAAAAAATTGTACCTAATTAGTTTTTGTTAATGATTTCATATCCCTTAGGGCACTACTTTCCGCAAATGGATATAAAGTAGCCTATATGTTATCATGATGTATAAGTTATATGAGGTAATGCTAAGTTTCAACAAAATCGGTTCAGACGTTTTGCACGTAAAAAAGTAACACATAGGTACAAGTCACTTTTATAACACCTATTCGTGTGATTTCTGTTTGGTTGATACCTATAGCATTTTTTTTTTATAGTAACTTGTATCTAGTCTGACAAGTAACAGATAAAATAGTTTATTTAAAACCTGATCAATGATTTTGTCTAAGTGGCACAGACAAAAAGTCCTAATACTTATACATATGATAGTGAAAAAAATACCTCCAACATAGGTATTATTGGCTATATAGGTAGAAGTTTGGGCAAGTGACAACAATCGCTTATAAGTCAGTTTTCCTTGTCGTATTTTTTTGGTTTTACCATTCTCTGCTGACGTAATCTATCTTCATTCGTCACAGGGGGACTTTAGGGACATCCTGTATGTACAAGTATAAGTTTTTTTTTTGGAAAATTTTCTTTATGTAAATAGAAATTTTATTGCATGAGAATAATTTTAAGTAAATGGAAAGCTATTTTTGTTAAATAAATGAAAACCAAAATAATATGCCACTAGCCGTTTTCTATATTTTATCACTACGGGATGTAATATATGTGTTCTACGTTATTTGGAAAGACTGTAGCTTTCTATTAGTGAAAGACCTTTTCAAATCGATTCAGTAATTTCGAAGTCTCTAAGATACAAACAAAGAAACCAAAAACGTTTTGTCTTTATTGTATTGATGTAGACGATAAAAAACTGATCGATTTTTTTACATCAAACCTACATATAGGAGAGTTGCCTATATTGTACCAGTTAACAAACTTCATAAGCTATCACAAAAACTACTTAATTTTAAAGGAATATATTACTATAAATAAAAAGGTTGTTCTATTAGCAATAATTTTGTATTGAAAGAAAATGAGGAATTTAAAAAATAAATATGAAAATTCACGTTTTTAAAAAAGTCTCAAAAAGTACAATTTAGGAATCCGGTTTCCTTAATTGTACCATATAGGCAAGGCGAACTCGAGGAAATCGTCGGTGGTTATACATTCTTCTGGAAAGGAAGACCCCAAAGTGAACGAAGGTTAGCTGGCGTAGGGTTTGCCATCAAATCCACCATCGTAAAAAAACTGCCAGAATGTCCACAATACATCTCGGACCGCATTATCACATTACGCCTTCACCTACCAAACGACAACTACCTGAATGTGATAAGCGTATACGCACCAACAATGAGTAACGAGGACAGTGTCAAAGATCAGTTTTATGAAGAACTTTGCCAATGCCTTACCAGCATACGTTCAAACGAACAAATACTGCTGCTAGGCGATTTCAACGCGAGGGTTGGCAGAGATTCTGAGTCGTGGCCGGGCGTGATTGGAAATAATGGTGTGGGCAATATGAATAGTAACGGACAATTAGTACTCACACTCTGTGCCCAATTCGACCTCACCATCACAAACACTCTGTTTAGGCTTCGCGACAAATTCGCGAAGGGACATCTCCCAGGTGCATATCACACGCGTTATGCGCGGCGCGCACTGCTGGACAGACCACAGGCTTTTGGTAACTAAGTTGAGACTCCGCCTTCGTGAACCACGAAGACCCTGCAGGGCTAAACCAATATCTCTCAACTTAGATCGACTGGATTGTAAAGATCTTCAAGAAAAATACCAGAAAGGCCTAACAGATGCGCTAGATGTGTTTGATGCCCAGCAAGGTGACTTAATATCAAAATGGAAACAGATCTCATCCACCGTACTCACTGTGGCTACGGAAACCATAGGATACAAAAAACGAAACAACGAGGACTGGTTTGACCAGAATGATAGGGTCCTAACTGAAGCATTCAAACAGCATCGTGTACTCATAAAGCGTAATGAAGGAAATCATAAATCCAGTCAAGAAGTCCGAAGTAGTGGTGATTCCTTAAGGAAATTAACGAGGAAGATGAAAGATGGACGGTGGCTTGAAAAGGCAAAAAAGATACAGTGGCTTGCAGATACCCATCAACTAGGCGCTTTCTATGAAGAAATGCGTAAGTTGATTGGCGTTTCCATAAAAAACTGCACTCCGTTAAGATCCCTAGATGGTTCCCAAAAGCTCACTGCTAAGCAGGATATACTTGATCGTTGGGCAGAGCACTTTAACCACCTGCTCAATGTAGATCGATCAGCAGATCTTGAGCATATAAGGCGTATCCATCCTCTGCCGCCGAATGAGTCGCTTGCTGAACCACTAACTTTTGCTGAAGTTGTGCAAGCCATCAAAGAGCAGAAAAATAAAAAAGCAGTTGGCGTTGATAACATCGCCGGAGAACTGCTGAAATACGGAGGGGAGCAACTTCATACTTACATCTGGCAAATTTTTGATCGCATTTGGAACGAGGAAACAATACCACCTGAATTTAAAATATCCCGTATACAGACACTGTATAAAAACAAAGGAGACCGTTCCGACTGCAACTCCTACCGGGGTATATCGCTCCTCTCTGTCCCTGGGAAGATATTTGCCAGAGTTCTTCTCAACCGGCTTTTACCAGTCTCCGAAGCCATATTGCCAGAAACTCAGTTTGGGTTTCGACCTAACAGGGGCACCGGCGAAGCCATCTTTTCCATCAGGCAACTCCAGGAAAATATATTTATATTAATGTATATACTTAGTTAAGGTTACACACCGATTGACGTCACATGTTAGTGTTGGCCATCGCTGAAAACCAGCGCCGCAACTCTGTCTCGCATAGGGTCGCTGCATATGCTGAGCGAGGGCCATTTCGCGTGATCGTGACGCATATTTTCCTTTTCCCATTCTCTTTTTTTTTTCGTTTTCATTCCTGTTTTGTTTTATTTTTGTGAGCTTTTATATGTATTCGTTTTTGTGTGTGCGTCACGAACGCGAATAAACGTTTTGATTTGATTTGATTTGATTTGATTTGAAAAAAGCCGAGAACAAGGCCAACCTTTGTGTATGTGCTTCGTGGACTTAGAAAAAGCTTTTGACTGCGTGCCGAGGGAAGCCCTCTGGACTTTACTGGCAAAATTAGGTTGTCCTGAGATGTTTGGGAGAATGATTCGCCTTCTGCACGACGAGATGACCTGCTGTGTTACCTATAATGGTGACCAGTCAGAGTTCTTTCCTGTCACCTGTGGGGTCAAACAAGGTTGTGTGCTTGCGCCAACACTGTTTGCTCTCTACTTTTCTGTCGTTGTCAGTGAAGCACTCAAACAAACTTCTGCTGGAATCAAAATACGTTTCAGGACTGATGGGGGACTTTTCAACTTGGCCAGATTAAAAGCATATACTAAAGTATCTCATGCTCTTATAACGGAGATCATGTACGCTGATGATCTGTGTTTTGTTACCAACTCTGCACAAGAGCTCCAGAACCTGATGACTAACCTTCAGGAAGTCTGTTGTCGTTTCGGTCTAAAAATCAGTGTTAAGAAAACTGAGGTAATGGCAAGCGACTCTCAAGGAGCTACAGAACCTATCAAGGTAAACATTGGCGATACTGAGCTGAAGCAAGTGAATACCTTCAAATATCTGGGCAGCACAATAACATCCAAGTGTGACCTTGATACCGAAATAAACCATCGCATTGGCACTGCATCAGCTGCTTTCGGTAAATTACGAGCCAAGGTCTTACACACACATGATTTGAAGCTTTCGACAAAAATCTCCGTTTACAAGGCCATAGTCCTCCCAAATCTTTTATACTCGGCTGAAACATGGGTCCTCTATCGGAAACATATACGGGCGCTGGACCGATTTCATCTAAAGTGCATAAGAGACATTCTGAAAATCAAATGTTCGGATCGGATTAGAAATACCGAAGTGCTACGACGCGCGAATGTCTGCGGCATAGAAGCGTACCTGATGCGGCGACAGCTCAGATGGTGCGGTCATGTTCTACGCATGGATGATGATAGGGTGGCCAAACGCATCTTCTTTTCTGAACTCCAGAACGGCAGACGGAAACAAGGTGGCCAGTTCTTACGCTTCAAGGATGTTCAGAAAAGACACATGAAAAGGTGCAACATTGATCCTCTAAATTGTACTTCATATTATAAATGAGATTAAAGTGATTCTTATTAATTAAAAGCACAAACATGTTTATGAAAAATATTATTCAAATAGATTTGAATGTTTATTATGTAGTTAATAAAATAAAACATGGAAAAGTATTTGGAATGAATTTTTTATTTTTCGGTTTATTTTATAAACAATCTAAGGCCTTTTAAAGTCATCTTGTGTTTTTTTATAATACTTTTTATCTTCTCCAGATATCTGAAAACATTTCAATCTAGTACACGTAAATACTTCATACACGTAAATTTTACCGGTACATTTTATTGGTAGGTGCTGGGTGTGGCAACACCTGGTACAAATTAGGCAACCCTAACTTTTATTTTTACGTGAGCCAGCATGAAATGTTAAACATAAAACAATAGTCTCAAAAAAGGTCATTAATATGTCTACTTTCCAAAAACATACATAACAGTTGCAGTGTATATCGTTGCTACAAGAAATCCTTAGGTAAACACCCATAAAATAATACTAGAACACCGTAAAACATATTAATTTCTGTTTACTACAATTTACTCTGTTGTGTTATCGAATCCAAAATGGCAGCGTTTGCATCATTTCGGTAGTACTGCTTTTTAGTGTTACCAATTTAAAACTGAACATTACAGTTTAGTAGATTTTGAGGTGGTACAATTTACGAGCCGGTCCAATTTATGCAACTCGACCCTATATAGTTTCTGAGATTTTGCACTCAACCAGAAAAACATACAAACAGTACCTAAATACATATTACAGAAAAGGAAGAGATCAACGATTATCCAGTTAAAATATTTACAGTTTCAAGCGAGTTCGTTTGTACTAAGTTATTATTCATTCATAATCCTATTCGACCTAGTTTACCTGTGCGGAACCAAAACATACATGATGTTTATGCTTTCTTTAGTTAGTGATGTACTATATATTGAGCTATGCGGATATTTCATTAGTTAGTCTGATATTCAGCGATGCTATTTCAGTTACAATAATATTTACTAACGTATTGTGCCTATAATAAGAGGGTACCTATCAAAAAATGATAAAAGGGCCATGTTTTTATCTACATGAAAAATTCCAAAAGTAGTATAGTATGGCCGCTATTGAAAATTATAATAATTCTTGAATTACTAAAAAAATGTTTTAATTTCTAAGGCAATATTTATCATAATGATGAGCTATCATTATAATCTGATAAATATTGAATACCAAATATAACTGGTATATACTGGAATTTCTTTGCGGATATCGGCGGATACTTCTAAACCCATTTTCCCATCACTACTTGTATCTAAAACTTTCAAAGCTAAGTCTGTTGGAACTTCGTGGCTTTATATTTTTAATCTAAAAGTATATATTTACATAAAAGCATTACAGTTTAAAATAACTACCGAGAAAGTGGCTTTAAAAATTCGCTTAGCAGAAAATTCTTTACTTACTAGGTTTATTTTTACTTGTTGTACAAGTTTTAAACTTTTAGATATTTTAGACTTTGTCATTATAAAGTTATGTTCACTGTAGTAGGTTCAAAGTATACTTATTAAATGTATACGTTGATAACAGGTATTTAGATTAAGGGACCAACTTTGCATTCAATAAGTCAAGTGAGTTATAAACTACTGAAAATAAATTGTTACATAAAAAATATATACAAGAAAGTGATCTTATTATAGGGAAATATTAAAACTAAGTATCAAAATATTCATCCGCATCGCTGTCAGCTGGGATCGTGCCCAAAAGGCTGGCTGCATTGCCACGCTGGATGGCAATGCATATCCTTTGACCGAAGTATAGGCCAGCCCTTTGGTCACAAGAAAGTCGTGTAAATCTCAATAACGTATGTTAAACTCAAAAATGGATGACTCGATTTGGCAGATTTTTTTCCCTTTATATTCCGACGCGGTTACGGAAAGTAGTTTCTTCATAACCCGGGTGAAGCTGTAGGCAGGTTGAGGCTTGTAAGATACTATGTAGGTACCTTAATAAGGACAATTTACTTAAACTATAAGTCATATTTCAATAAGTAGCTTAACTGCTTGTACGTAAATATTTCGCTAATTATAAAACAATAGAAAATCAATTGTGTCTCGCACATATCTGCGCTCCGAACCGGTTAATACATTATTTCACACGTTGCGGACACAAATATTTTAACTTTAAAGGGTTTATCGGCGTATATAAAATATTTCAATAGGAATTTCTGAACGTGAACGTTAAATGGCACATAAATACTGACAAACAATTACTGTAAATATTTTATGTGACACAATTAAGGCGGTTGGCAGATACCAGAAATATGTTTTTAATAATAAACAATTATAATTGTATGTGGCACGTTTAAATTATGTTGGCCGTGAAAGGTTCTTTTATTATTAATTTGAAAAAAAAAAAATACAACAGTAAATAATTGTTGACAATACCGACTTACACAACATATGAAAAAAAATATACCTAATATAAAAACTAGAGTTTACTGTCTAATGAAAAGAATAATATGTTAAGTCATAGTCATTAAAACTATTAAATAAAATTAAATTGACTTAAATAACACTACAAAAATAAATAAGAGGGTCAGTAAGAGGAAAATCCTAGGCATACATAGGTTTAACATCACATACGTACGCAATTAAAACAAAAAAATCTCAACTAAATCATGAATAGAAAAACCTGCCACACATACCCATTTCAATACTGACTACTGGCATACTCCAATGCCATTTCTATAAAAAGCAGGCATTCCCATTCAAAACTGTATCGGCCTTTGGTTAAAAATAAATTCTTAACGCCAAACACGGAGAACAAAATTACTAGCGGAGATGTCATAATGCAAAATCTCCTAAGAAAGTAGCGCGCCAAAATGCGGGTGTTCGGGGCACGAGGAATGTTACTAGCTCCGCACTTACACACCTTCTATGGGACCCACCCAATATTTTCTAATAAAACCACCAATCAATGAAGACCAATTTTTGACAGATTGCTTTTAATTTGACAAGGAACCCGAGCGTCTTGTTTGTACTAGTATCACGACTACCATACGTTGCTTGACCTACAAGAAGTCACCTGACCTACCTTACTTACGGCATCTCTGGTATATTTCCTTCTCCGTGGCACCAAAGTACTCGTTCATCATTCTCAGTATACAGCTGAGTTTGTAGAATGAACGTAATCCCCTCTTTTTATGCTTTATACCCACGCTTTTGGTATATCGCTAGAAGCAGTCTCATATGGGTTTGAATGGGAAGTTTTTTTTATAATATCGGTGGAGTCTAAAAGTGTGATGTATTCCTTTTATCATATAGTGTAGAATGTGCACCTACTGATACATATTCACTACAATTATTCACACAATTACTGTAAAAATCAACTACTTCCTCATCATCCTCCGAGCCTTTTTCCTATCTATGTTGGGGTCGGCTTCCAGCATAAACGGATGTAGCTGAGTACCAGTACTTTACAAGGAGCGGCTGCCCTATCTGACCCCCTCAATCAACTAGTTCCTAACCATAAAAATTTCAGAGAATTGATAGAATAATATGAAACTCATAACTTACTTGTATAATCCTTAGCCTAAATCTGTAAACTTCATACTGTAAGGCCATATTTCAAAAAGAGCGAAAATAAGAGTCATTACAGTTTCAAAGAAACAGATGTTATCTATTTAATGAATAATGTAAGTAATTGACTGAAAACCCGTTAACTTGTCACTCGGATGCTTATCAGGTGGTTAAGCCTATTCCATTTTAGGCAAATCTTGATAATCACTAACGACTAGTTATTTGTAAAGAACGTTGTAAAGATGAAGTTATTTAATGCGTTCTGTCACGCGACGAATACTGCGACTAAAAATCTTGATAGTTAGCTTATACCTTTGTTTGTCTATCACGCGGTAGTATGGCTGAATTGACAAAGATGAAACGTATGTTTCTGTGGGAACTTTGGAATAGATTACAGAAGAACATAAATGACTCACAGCAAGAAAATTATTACATTAATTATAATAATTTCTATGTAATGTCTAGCGAGACAAGACTAAATAACATCTTCATGTCCGAAAAACAGTATTTTAAGATAGCTAGGTATTAAACTCAGGTTTTTCTGAAAACCTAACTGATGAAATGGCCGAGAATTCACAATATATAATATTATATAAGGCTTTGAACACAGTATTGAACCAAAAACAAGATAATAGTTTAGAAAGATTTTTCTTCTTCAAGCAAATAATTTTGCTGTTAAGCTCAAACTTTACGAAAATGTTCGTAGTTATAAAAACAGGAACCGCTGTAAAAAAAGAAGACTGGAAAAGAGCAAATTATTTTTAAAATATGAAAAGAAATGCTTATTTTGAAAGGACGAACCTTTATAATTATAGGTACCTACACATTATGCCAGCCTCTAAAACATAACACAGTGACGATAAATTCAAAGCAACTGTAGAAAACATAAAATATGACTTTAAAATTCCTTACACATAATATGCCGAAGTGTTACATTGGCATAATTAAAATGTTTTCCAGAGTGTAGCACGCATAACGATACCAGTGGTTCACAAACTCTGGTATAGTCATACACTGTACCAACACTGGAACGAACATGCTCAAATTAAAGGGACACCCATCTTAATAAAATTGCCAGGCATAGCTTAACCTGTATCAATAAAAAACATTCTCCTGCCCAAATGGCATCAACAAATAAATAAAAAAATGTGACCCAAAACAATTAAAAGTCATCCCTTTACCAAACAAAAGCCGAATAAAGACATCAACAAATAAATCATGAAATAATAAAGCATTTTGTTGAAAATAATCGCGCGATTCAAACGCAATCGCACCATCTGTGGCAAGCCTAAGCGTGCGCACATCGGTCTACGTATACCAACTTTGCCTGCTACGGCAGTTTCGCGTAGACTCACCAACGGACGCTACGTCGTATCAACTACGAATCCCGTATCGTATACCAAATATTATACCAAATAATACCAGTGTAAAATAATATGTTCGTGTTGTGTAAAAATAATTAAGTATTTTAGAATAATCAGTGTAGTGTTTTAGGTGACTGTTGTAAATTATTTTTCTTGTTGTGTGGCTTCGGAAAGTCTTGACAGGTTCGTACCTAGTTTTAAATTGGATTAATTATTTACTTTCGTTCGATTTTCTGAAAGTTACTTTGACTTTCGTTGGTTTGTTCTGTTACTGGGTTTTGGTAATACCTACTTGATTTTTCAATTAAGTGTTCGTTAATTTATAAAACGAATTAATGAATTGTTTCACTTTAAATGTGAGTCGTATCTTATAGAACTGTTTATTTGCCCTTTTACACCATTTTTATGTTACGAATTCTATGTTATCAAATAAAATGTTTAGTGTAAAAAAACGATATATAAATAAATTCTATTTGCGTATGTATTTAGGTATTTTTTTTAATGTACTTCTAATTGACTGTTGTTTTTTTATTTACCTACTTGTAAATAAGATAAACAGGTACCATCACAATATTTCAGTTTTTATATATACATAAATATACATTTTGAAAGATGTACTTAATATTTTTATCGTTACTTACATATATTCGATATAAATGCCATTTTATATATTTTTTTTTAATTTTTCTTTATTATTATTTTTTTTTTTTTTATTTATTTATTCCTTTATTTCAGGCAACTAGGGCCCATAAAAATACAAATACACATATATCGTACATTACAATACTTATAAACTAATACATAAAAAAAAAAAACACCATATCAATATATAAATACAATACTATATCTAGAAAAACTTAAACATACTATAAATACATAACAAATATTCTTAAAACTAATGCACACGATGTGTCGGCGTCGTGTTACGCTGACTGGTGTCACGTAGCCGGCCACGAAACCGGCGGTAAACAACACCCTTCGGCCAAAAATCTTCCTTGAGGACCTTCTCGAGACCTTGTGTCGGAATACGCGCCACGAACGAGTTAAAATTCGTGTTGTGACGCGGCACCAACCTCTCGACCCTCAAGGTCCAGTTAGTTTTGACGCGCAGATACTCTACGACCTCCTCAACCTTCGTAGAATGGTGCAGCCTGGACACGTACAGCAGCGTCGTTGGAATAGCTGGACGCAGCAGCATATTGGGCCCCGCCAGCGCAGTACCGCACTGATTCCGACAAGGAGGTTTCTTCTTCTTCTTCCTCTCGACCTTGACGAACCCATCCTTGTCGCACGTGTCGACCTTGGGACCTTGCCTTCTCAAAACCTGGTTTGGTTTCGATCGGCTCTTCTTACCCTTATATTTGATTTCAAATTTGAAGTATTTACATTAATTTTAAAAATACTATGGAAAGGGATAATCATGACATAATACATTAGGTATCGGTATGTACATATATTTAGGTGTGTCTATTGCAAATGGGTGTATATTGTATTAAAAACCTTTATTTTAAAATGTAATTTAAGTAAAATAAATAACAGTCGATAGAAGAAACCACGCCTATCAGAATTTTATATAACCAAGTAAGTATAAAAATAGAAAAAAAATCTCAGCCTCCTAAAAATAAAGCCTTCGTCAATAAATTATATTAATGTTACCTTTCAAAATGCAAATTTCTCCATCAACTCAGGTAAGGTGTTAAAGGGTACGGTGTGATTCACTAATCGCAATATCATGGTAATCCGACCTTTTTAATTTATTCATTGAATTCTTTACTAAGTGTATCCGAGAAAATTGTTGAAGTTTTTAGATATAATTTAAGGAAAAAAATATTTAGCTTGTGAAATACTGAAATTTAAGATGCTACATTTACATTGTCTCAGATTGATTTCTCTTAAAAATTGACTATTTAGTAATAACTTTCTTGAGAGTAGATATGAAAAACAATATGGGTTGATAGAACCACGTATCCTCCGTAAGGCGGACTACGGAATAGTAATGATTCTTCAGGTTTCAGTTTGTGGTACCATATCCATACCTAAGACAAGAGCCTCTTTCTAAGTTATTTCTAAGGTTGGTTAAATCATCTGTATTTCAAATACGTGAATGATAATTTTGTATAATTTTCTTCAACGTAAAATAGCGTGTGCGAATAATTTGATTGGGTTCAAAAGGCTCCTTACTAGCCACCCAGTTCCAAAAACATGCTTTACAAATAGACGTTTTGGCACAAGTAGCTGTCCTTAAAAAACATGTATAATCTATCTGGCTTGAATATCCATTTCTTCCTTATAAATCTTACAGGAATCTACTTTGGGACAACACTTTAAGGCTGTGAAGAATTCTTCAGAACTATCCAGAATAGTTCATGTGATAAATTCAATTTGTACATTTTCCTCAACGGTTTCTTACAAGCAGTTAGAATCGCGTTTCATGGGCTTCAATCACATTTTATTAAAGTCTTACAAATACTGCTATATCATAACTCAACTCGGAATTCTTCTATTTATAGAATTAAACTTATCTATATTATATTTTATATGCTACCTTTCACATAAGTAAAATTGGGCAATTGCTTTTCTATGTAAACCTGACACTAAGTGAAATAGGGTTTTTATGAAATGAATCCCAAAATGGCCAAGTGACAATAAAGTCAAATAAAACGAATTCCTTTTTATTTGTACTTTATCTTTAGGTTTATTCTTGAAGACGACAAAAGAGACAAGTTTGGCAATCTATACCTGATACAGATACCCAACCTTTGCAAAAGCAGGAAAGTCATCCGTATTGCCTACAATCGTAAACAAAAATAAGCCTTCGCATAAGTAAGGCAACAAAAGCTATTAAGAAAGTTTATCGCTTCTCAAGTATGCCAAGTTAGTTTGAGTCAGGTCAAGGCAAATCTTGGATCCATGTCTCTCAATCTTGGCTTCTCTTCAAGCAATAGATAAGCACCGTTATATCTGTTTATATAAGATGCAAAATAGAATGGTCCATTGCAATGGCTCGTGGCTCAATAGCAGCCACATACCTACACAAATGCTTAACTATTTTGGCCGTGGTCGGAATGGATGGTTCTTTTTTAAATTAAGATCTCATCTTTTCTCTTAGTGCGAGGTAGGTTGTTGGTCATTGCTGTCATTAAAGATCTTTGCTTTTTTCATTGTTAGTCAAAAGCCAGAATGTATGATGATCATTCCTGTCTAAGGAAGGCAAGTTAAGTTTCTCTTTCTCTAAGAAGGTAGATAAGTCCGTTACTGTGGAAGTCAAATAGGTATTGACTTCATTTAGCCAGGTTTATTAACTGAAGATGCATATACTTAGCTGGCCTACTAGGCTTGCTTAGGCATTTACTGTCGCTACTTTCTTTGCAAAAACAAGAAACAAACATAAGTTCAATAACATATCCAGATCAATCCCGAACTTAGGAAAAGTTTACACGACAAATCATTTCATCATCATCATCATCATCATCAGCCTATCGCAGTCCACTGCTGGACATAGGCCTCTCCAAGTGCACGCCACTGAGATCTATTTTCGGCTTCTCGCATCCAGCTCCTGCCAGCCGTCTTGCGCAAGTCATCACTCCACCGTGCCTGAGGACAAATCATTTACGACGGAATAATTCTGAAGTCAAATAGAACCCGTGAACATAAAATATAGCCAATTCCAAGCATGTGGGTGGCTATGTGATAATAAAAAATACATTTTCGTTTTCCGAACGCTAAAATTTGTTTATGGTAATTTATATTTCCTGAAGTCTCTGGTTTTGTTTATGGTCTGCAATAAATATAACGTGTTTGATTTCTGTTATCGTTATGACTGATTAACCTTCATAAGTCATTTATTTATAGCATTCTATAAATATGGTGTCTAGTCTGGTTTTTTGGACGAGGTTTGGAAGTTGGTGAATTAATCATAGAGTGGGAGTGCCTATTGCTAGATTTCTTAGAACCTCGTATTAGTAGACTTTCTCCTTCTTTATAATGAATTTATACTATGCTTATTCCTTTATAAATCCATATAATGAGAGAAGTTGGCATCTCCCGTTGGGTCCAATGAACACTTATATAATTTACAAGTTTTTTTTTTTTTTTTTTTACTAGACAAACGGTCAGTTAAAAGTTATGCAAATATTATTATCAAACAGTTACCGTTTCAGTACTGAGGAAGCCGTTCGTGTAGGAAAAACAAACCCATTAAATTCCGAGTAAGAGAATTTTACATATTTTTGATGGAATTGCAAATTCATCATTATTTATAGGTAGGTACGCTGGTGAGGATTTAGTATGATTTTAAAACATTTATTTTTGAGTCAATTACTTTAAAGACTTTTACTTTTTAAAGTAGCTACTAAAGATATATTTACTGAAAACAAGTTTTTCAGTATAATGACTGGTTTTGGGCTCTGCGATTTGGGTAGGCAGGTTTATTTGTATAAATACTTAGTGTCTATAATGTTTTGTACTGATGTGGGTGTGTCATAGACATTAGTCTACTCCACATTTTTTAACTTTATTTCATTCTTATGTATTCTCAACAAAAACAGAAATTAGTTTCTCTCCGATATTAAAAGGGACTTATTATTTTTTTGGGACGGCAAAATGATTCAGGATCTCATCAAAATTCTTGAAATGTTACGAGTAAATTGTTCATTTTCTTGTGAGAATTGCGTCCTACTTGTCAGTAATAAGTTACTGTGTTTTTTTTTGTTTAGTTAATTTGAGAAATAAGTAGCTTTAGGAAGCTCCGAACGATCTTATATATGTGCTGTATTCGTTTGTATTTAAAGGACATGTTATTTGTCTTTAAGTGGCACTTCATCTAAATATACAGAAAAGCTATTAATGTTAATATCTACAATTATATTTAATGCTTATATTTTAAAGCTAAAGAGATTTTAGTTTAGTTATCTCTGAAACTATTGTTCAGGTTTGAAGAATTATTTCAGTATTTTTAGGGTTCCGTACCTCAAAAGGAAAAAACGGAACCCTTATAGGATCACTTTGTTGTCCGTCTGTCTGTCTGTCTGTCTGTCTGTCTGTCTGTCTGTCTGTCTGTCTGTCTGTCTGTCAAGACCCTTTATCTCAAGAACGCGTGGACGTATCAAGATGAAATTCACATGAAATGCTCAGGTCTGTTGTCCCTTTAAGCTGTGAAAATATCAAGCTTCTAAGCCAAGCCAATCAAAAGATACAACCGATTATGTCGATATTTTCAACAAATTCTCGACACTCGCAAAGGAATCAAAACCTACAGGGTACTTCCCGTAAACTCAGAGTCTTGAAATTTGGCATGAAGTATTGTCATATAATGCAAATATAGGAAAAATTACGAAAATCTCATTTTTTTAGTTATATAATATAAAAAAATATATTTTAATAAAATGAAACTTACTACCTTATTTCTCACGAACGAATAAAGGTATCAAATTGAAATTTATACCAAATACCTAAGTCTATTGTCCCTTTAGGCAGTGAAAAAAACAAACTTCTAAGTTAACGCGATCAAAAGATACAGCAGTTATACCGACACCTTAGACGAATTTCTGTCACACGCTAGGGAATCAAAACCTACAAGGTACTTCCCGTGAACTCAGAATCTTGAAATTCGCCACGAAGCAGCGTTATATAGTACAGATAAAGGAAAAATTGCGAAAATGATTAATTTGAAGTTACATAAAATATTAAAATATTATTTTTGCTTACACGACATAATATTTTTTAATAATTATAAACTTACTAACTACCCTTTTTTACATGAACGCGTAGAGATATTAAAGTTGAAATTCATATCAAACACTTCTTAAATATAATTGCCACTAAACTATGAAAAATTTTAAATCATTCAAAGGTCATTGGGCACCTTAGTATGAAAACCATACCCACGGCGGATACGAACGAAATATAGCACAGTATAATGATAAAGGCTCTGATTTACTATGGCATTAGTCGCATCTATGTGAACCGTGAGAATCTAGAGAAAATCAGGTGTAAACATCAAATATTTTCCTCATTTCAATGGGGAATTTAAACGACCAAATTTGACGGATTTGAGAAATCATTTCTTTGTAGTGAAAGAGTATACTCGCCGTTTATTTCCATTGTCATCAGGTCAGGATCTGATGATGGAAATCCTGAGAAATCGAGGGCAACTATAAAAAATTGTAGGCATGCATAGGATTAAAACTTGATTCTCAGATGTATGTCTGGTGATACTATCAAACAGTGAAAGTTTAGAGCTTACCTGATGATGGAGACGTGAGAAAGTCGAGAGAACTCTATGCATGTTTAAAAAAATAATAGATCCCATTAGTAGTGAATTCTCATCACCTAAAATAAAATAAGCTCCAACACAAGGTTACGTTATAAATTGTAAAGGAGTTCCCATAACTATATCTGATCTTTGCTATCGATCCCACAATGGCAGTTAAACCTATCTATGTGGAAAGTCTTCGCCAATACGAATAAAATAAGCCCAAACACGTGGTAGTTGCAACATACCGTTCAGGAGTTCCCTCGACTCTCTGTAGTCTCCATAATCAAATCAGCTCCAAACCTTCACTGTTTACAAGTACCCTCAAAAATACACTCACATGTCTGGTTTTGACTCGATGCGTGACTACAATATTCAAGAGTTGCCCTCGATTACTCAGGGTTTCCAGATCCTTTCTTTATGAAAAGTCTTTAACAATAAAAACTAGCATTGCAACCTGTAAAATCCTCTGAAACTGCTTGTCTATTATATTTTTCAAACGATCCTGGACATTCAAAGAAACGTCATACCATTCTCCACGATTTAAAACTACTTTGATTCATGTCCGCCACTTTTTACAAAGCGGGTCAGATATGCCCAATGACCTTTAAGACATAATTAGTTATTTTCAATCAGATTTCTGAATGATGACTATAAAATGTTGTATATAAATAACTTTAATAAAATAACTTTTACAAGGTACTGGCCTACTATTTTAGTTATATTATAAAATAAAAAATATTAGCTATTTTGACTCTCACGAAATTACCATAACTATGATTGTTCTAAACTGAACGGTTGGCGCGAGACTCACTTTTTATCTAACCAGGATTTGTACGAAACCCTCGGTGCGCGAGTCCGACTCGCACTTGGCCGGTTTATTTTATTCAGGTGCGCAGAATATGTGGAATGCAAATGACACCGCTAGTAGAAACTAGTATAATTGTTTTTTTTTTTTTTTAAACAAAATAATAATATGTAAAAGTGTTTCCTCCCTAATAAATGTAATTACTGTCATTTTTCGAAACCGATACACAAACGATATCCATTCCCCACTTAAGAACCCCACAAAATCAAAACGGTCACTTTATTACATACGAGTATTGCACTCGCATTTCCCCTACAAACGTTATTAGACTCGGAGCCACTCAAATCAAGGAGTGTCGGTAACAAAACGGGTCAAGCAGTAACGTACTGCAATACCTCGGCATTGACAGGGTTGATTACTTTTATTCTATTTTGAGTTAGTTATTATTTTTTACTACATAACTTAATATTTTTTGTATTATATAGTTCAACAGAGATATTCGTGAAACCACTGGCTAAATACATATGTACAAGCTTTTCCTCACCACTTGATGTAATTTCTGACCTCTCTCAATACCGATACACAAACGATCGCTTAAGGACCCCACAAAACCAAAAAGGTCACTTTATTACATACGAGTATTGCACTCGCATTTCCCCTACAAACGTTATTAGACTCGGAGCCACTCAAATCAAGGAGTGTCGGTAACAAAACAGGTCAAGCAGTAACGTACTGCAATACCTCGGCATTGACAGGGTTGATTACTTCTTTTGTTGCTACGTATATTGCTCTGCATTTACGGGTTAATTGGTCGTTTAGAAGCTAAAAACGTTTATAATTAACTACAGGTAAATTTATGTTATTTTTGGAATCAATTTGAGTCATAGATGTGTTTATTTTAGCAATTGTTCTGTTTTGACAGAGATGGTTTCATAATATGGATGCCATTAAGACTGGGATCATTTTATATGTATTGGGAGGATTAGTCCAGGAGTGGAACATAACAGGTTAGAAAAAAAAACAATACACACAAACAATTACTACCAAACAATTACAATTACAAATAATTTTTAGCGTAAACATACGCTAAAAATTATAATTACGCTACAAATTAAATTATTACACGCTAAAAATAAAAAAAAATATCGCTAAAAAAAAATAAAAATATACAAATTATTATACGCTAAAAATTATACAAATAATAATATATAAAAGAATTATATAAAAACCAATGTGTCATTGTCGGTGCAGCATATTTTTTCCTCCCATTTTCTTCTATAAACTGAGTCAAACACTGAATAATCAAATAATTTTTAGCGTATGTTTACGCTAAAAATTATTTGATTATTCAGTTACACTGCGTAAACATACGCTAAAAATTATTTGATTATTCAGTGTTTGACTCAGTTTATAGAAGAAAATGGGAGGAAAAAATATGCTGCACCAACAATGACACATTGGTTTTTATTGGCAATGCCTGATAAGAATCCGTACATAATGTTTATATCATGACCAATATTAATGCAAAATTGCATAACGGAACGTAAAATACTAACCGTTATTCCTGTTTAACATCATGAAATGAAACAGTTACGACTAAATTAAGAATGGTCCAAACTCGATTTCTGTAAATAGACATTTCAGTGAGGAGAGATTTTGTAAACAAAGTATAAAGAGTTCAATATGCTTTCCATCAATCATTTTTTAGATATATTATAAACTCTTTAGTTATATACTTTATTTGTCTGTTATGCTGTTTGATACAAGGGTTAGAGTTTAGTTTCGTCATCATCATTTCAGCCATAGCACATCCATTGCTAAACATACGTAGATACAAGATATTTTATTTTTATAAACATGGGTCTACATAGAATTATGCAGGTAATATATACGTAGCGTAGGTTCCCATTGTTTTCCAAATTGACTAGAAAGTTACCTAGTACCTATAGTTTACCTTGATTAAATATCGTGGCGTCCAGAATACGATTGGTTGATTTTCGGCCACCTTGTCTGTTCTCCTTGTTGAGATCAGCCAGTTAGGCAGAACATTATAATTTTGCAGAAGCATTTGCGCAGGCCCAGGTGCACTCTCTACTCCCTCATTCTCATAGCCCAAGTTACAGAATTCTTTATTTGCATGTGCACGAAGTACTTTCCTAAGCGCATGTTTCTAATATAAAAAATAAATAATAAAATAAGCATAAGTTTGTCATTTTTGTTCCGATTCAACTCAAAGTCATTCTTTTGTTTGCCTCTAATCAAATCATTTTGTATTTGCCCATTTCATGCACACAAATGATACGTAATATAATATCAAGTGTCAAGGCGAAATTTTTAATTATAATTAAAAAATATTTCAATGGCCTTTTCGTATAATGTGTTCAGTTAAAAAGATTATGTGGCGTGACAAGTTCGCGTGTAGCACCACCGTTTATTAATGTTATAGTTAAAACTAAGGCTAGTTATTATATTTTGAGTTTGTTATTATTTTGTAGTACTTTACTAACTTAATATTTTTAAACAATATTTTTTAACAAATGCAAATTTATATAGCGTAACATATCTCAGTTTGAAGTACACTTTAAAAGCAGTCTTTAAAATGTAAAGATAGTGTAATTCATGTAATTTCTAATCCTACTAATAATGCGAAAGTCCGTTTGTTTGCTACGCTTTCACGCAAAAAACTACTTAAGCGATCATCATGAAACACACATTCGTACCTACACATATTCTTGGTGGTACTAGAATGAACATAGGATATATTTTATCAACACACCACGCAGGTGACGCTAGCTACTTAGTTAGCTCTATAAAAACGCTAGCAATTTCAATTTCTCAAAGATATTTTTTCCTACGACATCTACAGCTTTTTCATTTTCCACTGAGTTTTTCAGACAGACAGAAATCTACAGAAATGTTTTTGCAACTCATAATTGCAAATTTGTGGCATTTACTTTATTTAA
This sequence comes from Helicoverpa zea, assembly GCF_022581195.2. Classification (NCBI taxonomy): domain Eukaryota; kingdom Metazoa; phylum Arthropoda; class Insecta; order Lepidoptera; family Noctuidae; genus Helicoverpa; species Helicoverpa zea. The sequence continues at coordinate 4,779,078 of NC_061464.1, read as the reverse complement.
ACTCCACAGGGATTCCCTCCAAATGAAACGTCTAGCCATGCATGAAAGTTAATATGAATTATAAGTTTTTATATTTATCTTGTAATTAATCATACTGCGACTGGTTCACAATTTATGTTACCGTAAATAATGAAAAGCTTTTGGCTTGATTATTATTTTTCTATTTGATAATAGTTTTGGTATTTTGTGCTCTAGCTATGTTGTCTTCACTGTTGCGCGTCTGAAATTCTGAACTTGTTGTTCTGAACTGAAATATTTTCAATATTTTAAGTGTCCTGGTATTGACATTTGTATTCATTACCATGACTTGCACTACTAAAATTGTGACGAGGGATCCAGAAAAAAAGTGGCCTTCCTTATATGAACTGTTTGACAATTTTTTTTTTAATTGGACCAGTAATTCCTGGCGCCGTAGTTATACTAGACAAACTTTTTCATCAGTTTTACATTAAATATTAATATAAGAAGTATACATAGTTATGTACCTAATACGACTAGACAAATAACCTAGATCGCTTACGAATTTATCTTACAAACGCTCCAGCATTCATCTGGGTATGTCATTGAACAAATTCCTCTCTTATCGAGTTTTTCGACGAGGCCTTGGGCCGCTCGTTAAGACGCGACGGGCGGCCTCGACAAAACTGCATCTTCGTAGTTTAACCGTAACGTGACTTGAATTCAACGAGGTAATCGGTATTTGTGTGATGTGGTATTGTGTTCTCGTGTATTTATGTGGATAATAAAATAGCGTAGGAATAGAAGTAGAAAGTGTATTTGAAGACTTTTGGAATCTTTTAATTATCCAGTGAGCTCTTCCATTGTTCACAGGAGTGTCAGTCAATCACTCACAAAATACTCAGCTATGTTCTTTTGCTGCGTTGTTCTAATGCTGCTAATAACTTTTTCAAAAAATCCCAAAACGAGCTTATTTTGAGGTTAAAAACATGACGAACAAAGTTTACCTTGGTCATAGATATTTGTAAAATATAATAGTAATAATGGCTGTATGTAGGTAAAAGTAATGATATTTATGTACCTATACTGAAAATATCTATACATATAATAGGTAAATCTGTAGAAAAGTAATTTTTGTACATTGAAGAAATTGACAAAAAAAATAGCCAGCATGTTAAAGGATAACTAACAGAACCCATTTCCATCATTTTTGTCTGTTTGTCTGTTTGTCTGATTATCTGTTTGTTTGTTCGGGATTCACGTAAAATCTACGAATTAAATACAGACAATGCTTATATACAAATATTCTACGTAACTTGGGGTATTACTTAGTTTTTGTTTCATCGAAATCGATTCACTCTATCAAAAGATATGATTAATTTTGTGAATTCAAGATGTAAAATATTACGACACGCAATCTATTTGTCAAAACTGTACATTTGAATGTTGTACTTATATTAGTTGATCGGCCTATTATTAATCTTTACACAGAAAATCACACCTTTATAAGTAACTTCGGAAGAAAAAAAAATATGAAAATTTTGTTTAGCCAAGGTTAAAGTAGCTCCATCTGTGGTAAATAAAATACATCAAATTTGTCAAAGGAGCGAGGTGGTAAATGACAATATTACCATACATTCTTTATAGAGGATTATTATTTCAACAGATGGAGTAGTGTATTTTCCGTAATTCACCATATTTTAACACGTAGTGAAAAACTTCACTTGTGGAATTTAATTCCCAATGTTCGTAAATACACAAATCTTTTGCATTAATTTTAAAAATTAAAAATAAACTTATATATACAACTTAAAACTAATACATTGCATCAAAAAATTGCTCCTTATCGCTGTCACTGGGTAATGTACCCAGAAGGCTGGCAGCATTGCCACGTTGGATGGCAATGCTGCCGGCAATACGTAGTGTAATTTTTCGATAGACATTTCAATAGTGTTTGTCAGTTTGCCGTGCCACATCAAAATCCAACTATAATTATTACCTTGATGAAAAGAAAATTAATAGTTCTCAGCCAAATTTAAAACGGTGCCATCTAAATTATTTTTTGAACATTATGTCAAAAATGATGACTTTAGTGGAACAATTAATTATCATTTAATGTTACAGATGGAGTTCATATCAGGAATTTTCATAAACATAGTTTAGCTTATCTTCCACTAATGTGGTGGCCTTAGAACAAATTACTTTGAGTGAGTAGTATTAAGTAGACCTTAATTATTTTTTCTGATGCAAAATATATAAACTTAATCCTAGAAGAAATGAGGATCTATCTCTCGCAAGCGCTGCTAAGCGTGAGGAAGGTAATGTAGGATTCTGTAACTTTAAAAGCAAGCCCAGATACAAAGTGCAGATAAGAAATGGGAGCTCTCTCTATTTAATACCATACACTATACCATACACTATACCATACACTATACCATCTATTTAATACCATAGACATGCTTACTTTCAACTTCTGATCGCAAATACACTGTTCACGATTACGAACAGTCTCAGTAAGACCCGAGCCAAGTCTAAAAACCCTAAAAAACACCTTTTATATAAAACTACGTTTGATGTCATTTAATCACAAAGACAGAATTGTTCTCTGTTGCAAATCCTATCCACCTATATCCTATCCTAATCCAGAATGCATTGCAGGTGTGCATTGCACAAAAACCAATGGTATCCTATTCGAGAAGTCAAAAGAGTTGACCTGCCAACGTCAGCTTCTGCGCTAAGCAAGTGTTCTTAATAGTACCATCAGAATTACATTGATCGTTGAATGAGGTGAATAAATTTTCAGAAACCACAATAACAGTAGGAGCCAAAGCGTATTATCGCTTCATAGAGCTCTGATTGGCCCCAGGTGACCAAGTCAGGTCTGAGTTGTTCGTTCATCAGATCTTTGAAAGTGTTTCGGTGGATACTTACTGTCGTCCTGTTTACGTGTGACACAAAATATGGTATATAAACGTCCTCCGCAAGAGCGAAATTTTCCCGGTGTGCGGTAGTGACGCACAGTATACAACACTTATGTTTCTTTTGATTTGCTGGCTCCACCAAGAAATGACAAATTGCGAGCGTACATTCTGAAAATCTTGGCAAAACTACAGGTTTCAAGTACGAACACATGAAGTGGACTCTCACAGATACGTACATTTTGCCTATTCGTGAACTAATGCAAACATTTCGGTGGAGTCCCGGCTTAGGCCTCCCCCACATTAGGCGTGCGCGATCCTCGGGCGTGTGAGTAGCGCGGGCGCCGCGCGTGCGTCGCGAGCGCGCTGCGTGAGCGTCGCGTTTTGCTGCCCTGCGGCATTTGCAGCGCGCTCGCGGCGCGCACGCGCCGCTCTCCTTGACGTTTAACTGCTAAGGCGTTTAGCGGGCGGCGGGGATAGCGGGCGAAGGGGTAAGAACGCAACTCGAGCGCCGCGTGCTCGCCGCGAGCGCGTCGCTTGCACTCTTCACACATGCCGCAGGGCAGCAAAACGCGACGTTCACGCAGCGCGCTCGCGACGCCCGCGCTACTCACACGCCCGAGGATCGCGCACGCCTAATGTGGGGTCAGCCTTACCATGAGTAAGTGAAACTATCCTACCCTATGCGCCTGCTGATGATGATGACTCATTTTATCATCCATCCAGCTATTCCCCAACTATGTTGGTGTTGGCTTCCAGTCACCGAATCTGTTTGAGTACCAATATTTTGCTTGGAGCGACTAGCTATCTACCTATCTTCAATCCAGTCAACTACACAGGACGATATCCATGGTAAGACTGACAGACTTTCTGGCTTCTGATTAGTCGCAGCAGCTGCAGAAAATGTACAAATGACAGCTTTGTCAGACTCAAAGCATATAGACATAGATTATACCTGTTTCCTGTGAAAATCACTTACGCACCATACGTAATAATTTTCCAAATTGGCTGAACAACGTCACAAACTTTACTTCTTTTGTTTAGATAAATGGTCACATCCACAACACAACCTTGATCAATGAATCTATGCGACTGCTAAATGCTAATCCTAATTATACTGTCACGTGAAAGAATGCACCTACGGGATAAGTAGTATTTTGACGATTCTATATTGCCCACGCAGACGAAGTTGCGGGCAACAGCTAGTTATCATTATAAAAATTGACCCTCCACTTATATATATATCTCATACATTTCTGAATAGATATCAATTTTCAGCTCCGGAAAAAGCAACTGCAGCGAATATTAAAAAGTTAGCAACTGCAATACGTTTCATTATTCAATGAAAACCTCTCATAACTAGCGGCACTTGATCATACAAAAAATTGAGCTCGTAAACTCGGAGCGCGTGTAGCATCGTAAATCATCGAATGTTTTCGCCAACCCGAATAATGTTCGGCTTATGAAAGAGGATAAAAAACACGGAGTAATGAAAGTTGAGTGGACATGCCGTAATGCAGGTAGATCAGGCGCCTTCTGCTAGATCAAATTCGTACGGTGGGCGTGACCAAAACGATCACTGACGAGGCGTTCGGGTTCTTTGAGACATCTGTCAACTATTTTCGACGACCTCGATGGCGCAATGGTCACCATGCCGGACTGCCGGACCTGAGGTCCCGGGTTCGATTCCCGGTTCGGTCAACATTTGTGTGATGAGCATGCTTGTTGGCCGTGGTATGGGTGTTACAATATGTATTTATAAATATGTATATATGTAGCTATATGTAGTTTATCAGTTGTGTTAGCACCCATAACACAAGTTAATTAATAACTTACCATGGGGCTAACCGACCGTGTGTGAAAAGGTGTCCCACCATTATTTTTGGTATGATAAAAGATTGTCGGATCCAAGGTAGGCTTATAAGTGAGAAGACAGTAAACGTTCCTCGTCCCCCTCACACCCGCATTGTGGCGCGCTATTTTCTTAGGGGTTTTCCGTTATGGCACCTCCGCTCTCTTTTGTTCTCCACGATAAAAAATGATTTGTTGGCTGCTTCAAACAATGATGCACCATCTTTGAAGTAGAAGAAATATTGTTTGTTTCTATACTTGAGTTTATTTTAGTCGGTTATGATGATGAAGAGCAGGTTGCTGTTTTGTACGTGTTATGAGGCAATATGGATGAGTTAATTTTGAAAGCAATGGTCTTATTTCTTCATAACATTCATGGTTAGCCCTGATGAGCACCACATGGATAGATCAAACAGCACAAATAGGGAACCGCATGGATAGATCAAACATTTGCTAGCATTCAGACAACTATGTGAGGGTCAGATTTCAGTTTAACTGGATGCAGCTGAGTACCAGTGTTTTACATAGAGCCACTGCCCATCTGTCATCATAGAGCTCTCAGTTTCCTAGGCAACCCGATACTCCATGTTAAGACTGATTGACAGACTTTCTGGCGTTTGACTGTCGACTGCAATATCAATGTAATATCGATTTTCGAATGACAGCCTTCTAATTCACCCATCCACGTACACACCGCGCCAAGCATTGCTCAACCTTATGATCAATCCACCCGTATTCTTACTTAGACACGCGCTATTTCCAACCAGCATTTTTGCAACATTCAGTAGGTACTGAAAAATCCTTTAAAGTTTCTCTCGAAAGAACAAATACGAGGTAAAATGAGCTTCGTAAATAGAACTACCTCTCATGGCAGTTGCAGTTCTTTGAGTAACGGGATGCTGTAAGTAAATAAGTTTGTTTACCAGCCAAACAGATAAAAGTATGAAGCCGTTGTTCCGAAGTATTGGAACTATTGTGTACTTAATGTGGTATTTTTCAGTTTGCTAACAAATAGTTTGCTTTAAATCTTTGCATGTGGGTTTGGATTTCGCTTTTAGGATATTGGTTGATTTCGTTTCGGTTTTATTATGTATTTGTATGACTGCAGAGTTCTCTTAAATGAAATAATACGATTGAAAAGAACTCTTAAATAAAATAACTGTATTTATGTGTCCCATTAGGGTTGCTTTTATAAATTAGAAATGTGTGTTAGGTCACAGTTATATATAATAAAATAAATAATATATTAGGAAACATTTCAAATAGAAGATGGTATATAAAATCAACTATATAAATATGGAGAAAATGGAGATGAATAGTAGTGCGCACATTAGGACCACGTATCTGGCCGATATCAGACAGACTAAAAACTTTGATTGGATTTACCTTCAAAATAAACTGCTACCCAACCATCGGCCAACATTTTATTCTTTGTATGTACGCTTCTTCAAAATTAATTAAAACTAAGCACAGCATAATATCGATTTAGGCAGACGGCACAAGTGCGACCCACATTGCAGTCTAAGTTTCAGCCTGTGGGTAGGCAGTTATTTTTGGAAATAGGTCGTACGGGAGACAATGTGGAGTCGGTTAGGCACTATAGTATACTATACTATGCGGGCACGTTTATCTCGCTTGCTGTTTTAGTAAATGGAAGCTGTAACGAGGTGAAGGGGTAGATGTATTTCTAGCTCTAGGTGGTCTAAAGGGGAGGTTCTACCGGTGTGTGGTAGTGTGTGGCTTAGATAAGCACAAAAGCTTCTGGTCTACTTGCTCTAGAAAACAGTTAACAATTGCATGTGAATATAATTTATGAAATTTCAGCGAAATTGCCACCTTTCAAACAATCTAATGCTAGCAGTGGACTCGCAAACATTTTCGAAAGTACGTTTGGGTATTTGGGTTTAACTGAACCAAAACCAATCATATTACAAGTTATCTTGAAGTAGACTTCTAGAAGAGTGACTTCAGTTTTCATTTATGGAATCTAATACCCCTGAATATAAGTCAGTTTATAGAATAACTAACTTGTACTTAACAAGTCTAATTTGATATTAAGTTACTTACACATAAGATTAAATCATAACACGATTAACGTTTAACTAAACAAATGAGACTCAGATTACACTGTCAACATCAATTTGCTTTAGCACCTCTTCAATTTATACACTGTATAACATAATTCTACAAGGCAAAACCACCCTTATGTTAAAAGCGTAAGATACAAAATTGCTTGCGAAATGTCGTGAAAAATTGTTCTCAATGGCCCATGAAGGTTAGAAGGTGATTTTGAGTCGTCTTTTGTTTGGCATTGTCAATTTTGTTTAGGGTTTTCTGTCTGGGTTTATTCATAAATGTTCTAATATATTTTTTTCGTATTAAGGTTTTTTTTGTACGGTTTCACCCACGTCGCTAGACTACATTCTTAGAGGTTCTGGATATACCTAAAGGAATCCTTAATTCTAACCTCAATCTAGACACACGGCAGTGTGTCCGCCAAGTTCGAGCAAAAAAAGTGACACACCGGCCGTGGGTTATATTACACGAACCATTTCGGGCCAAATTCGACCCCCTATAACTCAAAATCTATTTTATTTACGCATATTAAATTTCTAGTATCTGTTGAGACCCCCTCACTTATCTAAAATACAAAATTTCATTAATATACCTATTGTAGGTCTTGAGATATTGACGTCAGAAAATCGCTATTTTTACTATACACTCACTGATTGACTGACTGACTGACTGACTGACTGTCTAGGTGACTGTGGTCTAGGTTTTTGATGAGTGAGTCAAATTTCAAGTCAATACGACCATTGGAAGTCCAATGGTCGTATTGACTTGAAATTTGGCATGGAGGTAGTTCTTTGTGCAAAGGTAAAGGGAAAAATCTGAAAATGGCCATGTGTGAGTCGGTTTCAAAATAATGAAGGTGTAAATTTATACCCGGTGTTATACCCCTAAGGAACTAAAACGAACTAAATTTATCTATATTTATATAATATATCTTCGAATGGTCGTACCGATCTAAAATTCGTTACAAAGGTTTGTATTTAGTCAAAGTAAAGTAAAAATCTGAAAACGGCCAAGTGTGAGTCACTTTCGAAAATAACGAATGTGTAACTTTGATCCACGAACATAATATATGATAAAATGTCGCGTCAGTCAGTTGGTAAATCTAGTCTATTTAGTTAATCTAGTTCATTTCTTTGTAAGAAGCATAGTGCATATTCAAAAATCTGAAAGATAGTATAAATGAGACATTTCCTTAACTAACTTAATAATATGAAAAGAAAAAAATAAAATAAACAACCTTACAAAAATAAATGAAATCCCACCCAAAACAAAAATGTGAAAGACTGCCAAGTTCGATAATATGGGAATGCTTCGCCTATAAAAGAAGTGAGATCTGAATAAGTACCAAGTTCCATACACATACCTCAGTTAAAAATAGTTATTTTTAATGATGTTACTTGGCAAGTTTTAATATAAAATTAAATACTTGATTCATTGCGTTTAGTAGGTTTATAACAAGGTGTGTGAAAACTTGCCAAGTAACATCACTAAAAAGTAACTATTTTTAACTGAGGTATGTGTATGGAACTTGGTACTTATTCAGATCTCACTTCTTTTATAGGCGAAGCATTCCCATATTATCGAACTTGGCAGTCTTTCACATTTTTGTTTTGGGTGGTTGATTTAACAGCCTAGTTTAAAACACAATAATCTTATTTTTGCATTCACAATATTTTATGGAAGAATAAAAAAAGTATGACGAAAACTTTTACCTACACAGAACAAAGTTTAACCATCAAAAGCGTTTGTTGGAGTTTCGAACATCAAATAACGGAAACCACGAAAAGTAAATATTCTTTCTGAAAGAAAACTCTAAAACACCGACCGCCATTCCAAATTACTCAGCTGTCTTTTCCCCAAACAAAAAACCAATCCAAATCTCTCTTATCGAATTAGTTCTACAAAAACTTTCGTAATAAAACTCGACAAAAACAAGAAAATGTGCCCGTATCAATCCCGAACGTATCTCGAAAAAGCCTGTTTTATAGCCCACAAAAACGCCACATTCGAAATATACCAATAGGACTCGTTTAATCAGCGGGCTTGTATTTAATCAACCAATCAGAGCGCCAATCGTTGACAGTAAATATTATCGCGTAGCCAATAAAATTATATTAGTGCGAATTGAATGGGCGGCATAACGGATAGGCTCTCAAAATGATGGCGGTATGATTCTTTTTATGGGAAATCTATTGACCGATTCGTCGATGAAGGAAATGGTTGAATGTTGTTTTGGTCTTCAAATGCCAAGTAAGGTTTTTTTTATTTCCCATGAAATAAAATTGTAAATACACGAAACATTTTTCACGGATTTTCTTATCGTTTTTTCCGCACGACGCGACGATGCGTGTTGCGCGCAGAAAAATTGAGCGTAAGTATGTGTTTGGGTTAGAAAAACCTTATCAATATAAAAGCATATTTTAGGTACCTACACTCAATCAGTTTAACATAATATCAATATAAAAATTTATTTAATCTTTATATATTTTTTTGGATACGCGGAATAATTTCTACCAACCACGCTTTGACCTATTCCTAACTACATGTATGTAATTTCTACAGTACGTGATCCCATGCAACTCAATGCTTGCAATTTACTGAACAATAGTCGAAGAAACGGTCTCAGGGTCACAATATGACGTCACAATTCCCACTCACGAAGGAGTTTCGATATTAAACTCGACAGTGACGTCACAACTTGTTAATTAAGTTTAGGGGTAAAATTACTTTGTTTTTCGTGATCGCTTGTAATTAGAAATCAGCATATTAAGTTGACCTCAATAGAGTTTTATAAGGCTACGTAAATATTAAGGCGAAAATTACTGACTCATAATAAACAAGTAATAGGGAGCCCCTTTTGCCTTCAGATTTTTTAAAAAATTCAAAGATTTTTGAAAAGGGGTGGCAATGTTCGTATAGTAGATGACGAATCAACGGCCTAATTGTCTTGAAATGCATAGACATACCTCAACGAAATTTTCAAAAATAAAGGATGAAATGAATAACTTTTTTACATACTTTTTTACATCATAATCATTAATCATACGTAGGTATCTCAAATGATGTACATATTACCTGAATCATTTATTTTCTACGCTAGGCCTTAATATCCATTCAATACGTAACATTTTTTCTTACCAATTTGGTACTTTCTCCCGGGAATTGATGAAGGAAAAATTATGTATTATTCTATATACATTTATGTAATGTACGTTCATATATTCATTAGGAATTAATGAGTCCTTATTAGAAGCGTACGTCGGAGTAATGACTTATTGAATCGAATGTTATATCTTATTAATTATGATTGAATATGATATATCAATTTCTTTTGCTAATGTATTATTAGTCGACTGGCTGTTTCACGCGGTTTTACCCGTATCCTGAGGGATTTACTTCATTTATTTAATGCTAACCTGGTACATGGTGAGCAGTAGTTATTTTACTCAGATGATTTATGCTGTCCTAGTTTTTTCTATTTTGGTTTGACGTAATTTTGTAAATTGGTATTTGACAAAACACCTGCGTCCTGGGGAAACTTCTTACCACACCTGGTTAAAAATAGCCCATCTACAGCTTAGGCAGCAAAGCTTTCTAATTGTTGAAGATTTTTTAAGAAAAATCGGTCCTGTAAATTCGGAGCCTAATTCGATACTTACAAACAAACAATCAAATCTTTTCTCTTTATATAGACTATGTTTGATAAGTGAGTCTATACAGATTCTTGTATTTCATCAAAGTAATTACTGAATCCATGTTCAGGTTTTGTGTTCATTAATTAATACGCAATTTAGTGGATTCCTTGTATTAATTGTGTTATATTGGAATAACTTAGGAGATTAATGTAGTAAACCTTTACATGAATACGTATAGGTAGGTAGATTAATATTCTTAACCATACTACATACAGGTAATTATAATTGATTACTCGGTTTCAGGAGTTACAACACTAGCATTGTATTGATAAAGTAAAATGTTATTAAAGGTTGTAGCATCAACAGTTAATATTTCGAGGAAAATCAATCATTAATACTCTCATTGAGTGATATTATTATGTTAATCATCGTACATAACTAAAAAGCTGCCAGAAGTATAAACAGCAATTTGTATTAAGAGGACGAATTGGAATTTTTGGCGCCAAGGATCTCAATTTTTCTCAGTAAATACAAAACGGATCAAAATACAACTTGGTTACCTGAAAGTTCATGATATAAACCTTATTTTGTTAGACGTAGAAACATGATTAGGTAACTTTTATAACAGAGAAAAATATATCAAACATACCTCTTTTTAAAAAGAGATTCACATATTATGGGCAAACGGGACCGATTTAAGCCTCTTAACTTTTTTAGTAGTTGAGTATATACATACTCTTTAAAATTGTAGAAGGAATTTTTATCAAATGATCATTTCTAAATAATAAAATTACAAAACCATTTTGTCGCTTACGACTTTTAGTTATAAGCTAGCGCGCGTATTGTTATCCTCGCCCCGCTCAGACGCTCCGACCCCTTTTGGCGCCTTAGATGCGCGTGCCGGTTATGGAATTATTGTTGACCAATTCGTCGCCTTAATCCCTACTTAAAATGTTTACATAAAAAAAAAACATATCTCATCATCATTGCTTTCAATAATCTATTACAGACAGATTTAAAGAAATCCTATTCAAAACACTTAAAACATAAAATAGCCGACGAAAAGCAGAAATCCTCACAATATAACGAATTCTCTTTCATGACGATCGTTTCGTACACAATATGGCGTCTTTTTGCAATTTATTCGATACTTTTCATTCCCTTTTTACTACGAGGAAGTTGCCTCAGGGTATTCGAATGATAAATATACCATAAACTCGAAAAAACTCATCCAGAATATTGACAAACAATTTTTCATGATACATTAGTCTATACTCTACATTAAATTTGCAACTGTATGCAGTCAGCATAAGGCTGATTTGAGAGTGTAAGGCTGTTGGATCATAATCATGCTGTACGTAATAAATAACTATAGTTGTGTAATATTTAATACCAAATGCGCTAAGTTGGATCGTATAAGCGCAGTTTGGCGAAATGTCTGGGTGAGATAACATTCTATTTTATTATGCAATTCCTCCTAAATGTTGATTTAATGTATGGCACTAGAAGATGTATCTTCGTAAGATCCTTACGGACTATTTTTCGCATGGCTGCAAGGCTATATTTCGTCTCTAGGAAAATATGTTAAACCATATAGATTATTTTCACCCGCATCCCATGGGAACTGCTCAGCACAGCTTTTCTAGATAAATGGTTTATCTATTCCCTTTCTCACAGTGAAAGAATTTTTCAAATCTGTCTTGAAGTTCCTGAGATTAGGTTTAAAGTATCTGTATCAGTGACGGGCATTCGGACATTTTTAACGTCTGCATAATATTAGAATAAGATTATTCGAAGAATTTATTGGGCTGTTGCAAAACTAAATTATCCATTATTCAATATTTTTCACTCTAAGTACTTAACTATTAAAAATACCTCTAGAAGCTTTGCACCTACCACTACTATTTCCCTATAACCCAAATGTAGATTGGTAGAAAACGCCTTAGGCGTTAAGTACGCCGTTGTACAATGTGCAAAAAGTATTTAATATATGAATCATTCTTTACGGGCACAGCAATTCGAAGACTTTTTCTTTTTCTTTGACTTTAATTTAATAACAAAGTCTGTAATGAGCAGTAGGTATGAAGCAGCCATCTTGTCTTTACATTAGTAGTCAACGAGCATCGATACACTAGATTGAAGCATAAAAGTCAAGTGCTAGTACCGAATTAGGAGTAGGTATATACTGTTAATGACCTGAACTCATTGCCCAAATAGCTTGGTTAATGGACCACTATTTTTATAGGGTCTTTTATAACATAAAACCCTTGATATAGTTAGAAATGATGTTGAATATATATGTGCTAACATTGAAATTCTCATTTTAAGTTTGGTTTTAATTAAAATTCACAGAATGAGAAAGTGATAGAATGATGTTTTAGTATCATTTAAAATTGGGTAACATTTGGTCTTCAACTGCAAGATTCATAGTCTAGTTATGATGTGGTAATTCCTATATAGACCATAAATTCAACCACCCGAATGAGTCAACAATTTGTGTGCATGAATATGGCCATGTGAAATCTCTGTAAGATTTAGTATCTTTGGCTGCTTACACCTATGTTACTTACATATTCAAAATTTTAAAGCTGTGTTACCATTACTTCTCATAAATTATTGGTACTATGTTACTACAAAAGTGTCAACTACAGCAAAACCGGGGCAGCTTTATCCTGTACAAAACGTCAGGCCTTTTCGGCTTCGCACAAAGACGTCGATATTATCCAAATTTATCCGGGACTCAGTATAATAAATTCTTCGCGGAACCCTAGAATTTTGATGAACCCGGGTAAATTTTCGCCCGTTTGTCTTGGAACAAATTGCGGATAAAGAATTTGTCGGGGCTAGGACGCATCGTTTGAGGTAGCTTAAGGAACTCATTTAGACGGCAGGACAAACAATATTTGAAGTAGGTATTTACTTCGTTTTATTGTGATGGTTGTGTTATGAAAAACGGACGACTTAAGATTAAATTGTCGCTCAAATTAAAGTTCAAGCAATTTTTGATGATGAAGCAATTTTTAATAAGGTCAGTCTATGCCTAATTGCCCACTGCCCTGGGCTGGGCACGACAGCCGAATGCATCCTGACAGATGGGCCAACATCGTCACCCAGTGGTTGCCACAGGATTGTCATCGCAGGCGGGGTAGGCCCAGAAAGAGATGGCGGGATGACCTGGATGCCTACAACCCTGATTGGTGGGAGGTCTCAAAAGATCGAGAGGTGTGGAGGCAAAGTGGGGAGGCCTTTGCCCAGCAGTGGGACAGTACGGGCTAAGAAAAAAATAAAATAAAAATGCCTAATTGCGATACGAGATTGAATGCGTAATCTATGCATAATACATAATTGTACTCAGATGTTTTAGACAAGTCAATTAATACACTACATACAAAATAATCCAACTTTAATGATTTATTAACTTTTCCGTCGTCAGAATACTTATTTATTTTCCAGATGTTGAAATTTTAAATAAATTAAAAAAAGACAGGATCTATTTTAAAAAAGCCAGAGTTGCAGACACAATTATTTTGCATAGTTATCGTAATTATTTTAGCATTGCAGTTCAGCACACTGCAGTTGTCTCGTCGTCTAGTTGCGAACTGTTTTAAGGCTTCTAAGAAAATTGGATGCTCTATTTAAAGTTATGTCTGTTTTCTCATTTGCATTTTTTGTTTCGGTTCATAAAATTTAGTTTTCTCTAGTTGTTTAAATTTTTTGTGTACCTAGATATGTTTATGTTTGGCAAAAATAAAAATGTATTTTTTAATTAAAAATGGATTTAGTTTTTCGACATCAAGCTTGTTAGACAGAAAATTCTTAGTATTATTATAATTGTGAAACTGTCTGTCGTACTTACTGCCAAAACCCCTGAACTAATTCAAATGGAAATTGCTACTTACATAGTTTAGATTTAGGCCCTTCGAAAGGCCGCAGGCTACTTTTTATCAGATTGCGTACGCCACGAGTAAGCAAGCATATAATAAAATTACTTTAGAATAAGATACAAAATAAAATAAGCACAGCTTTATGTTCACAATACGACTTTTCCTATTTAATACATAATATTTATGAGGAAATTGAATGTATCATTGTGTTCAGCTTGGCCAATACCCAACACAATCCCATATATAAAACATATACCTACTAGAGTTATGTACGGTAGTTTATTCTTCCGCTTTCAAAGTTATTTGTTTATTCCACTATGTAGCGTCGACCATTTCAAATCTATTGTTTTTCACCCTTCGGCAAAACGTTATGGTATGCCTTTTTTGTTTTTGGCTATTGCAAATATTTTGAATGTGATTTTGCTTTTTAATTTATTTTGTGCTCAATATCCAGAATAGAATCAGCCCAACGTATACATTATTTATCAAACTATTTCATATATTGTTTTTCTACATCAAATATTTATTGAATATCTGGACAAAAAACTAAATAATTTACTCATAAAAAATATATATTTTTTAATAGAACGAAACCTATATTGGCATAAATTCTATCTCATAGTTGCGTAACGTTAATGTAAAAACAAAATATCTTATGATACACGAGGATTATCTAAAAACCTCAAACAAAAGGCTTGCCTTATAAATAATTCCAATACCTACCTTTCCTTAACTTAATAAATTCAACCTGACTCAAAATGTCCGACTACCTGCCTAAAATACAGAACATAAGGTCAAGATTGAATGGGGTTCCTAGAGGTCACGTGTGGATGAAAATCGGCAACTTAGAGACCCTTAAGGTCTTGGCACATATGAACGTCTCGGCAAGGCAGCTGTTGTTAGGCAGCTTCAAGCTCGCTCTCACCACGCCGTTGTCTTTGTATATTAACTGCCTCGTTGGTCTAGATATTGCAAGCGTGACTGCTTGGAGCCTGCGAGTTGGTGATTGATACACCCGTAAATCGGAGAGCACGCAAATGTCAGCCCTTCCTATGATGTCTCTCCGGTCGTGTCAGACTGCCGTCCCTTAGGGCTATGAGAGTAAAGGAATAGTGCGTGCACCTGTACCTGCACCTGTTGCAGTACTTATGAAGGTAAATGTCCTGTACAACTGGCCCATCTCCTTATATGAGAACAATCACCTACACGAGATCATCATCATCATATTGACGTTATAAAATATTTTATATGAGATACGATGTTAGGGTTAAATTAAAATGACAAGTCAATCTGATTGGAGCTGTCCATGCCTTATCGTTCATGTATGCCATGACCTTTATACGGAACTAGCAGAACGTGTAAGGGCTGACAATAACAGCAAACGAAAGTGGTTCTAAATGACAGGAAATTGACTATCTATGCAAGATATTGCTGTGAGGAAATAAGTTGATTCAAACTATGCTGGTATTGTAAAATAAGAAGATTTTTCTATTTGTTATTCAAGAACAACTGCTTTCCTTTGAGCCTTTGAAGATTTCTGTTGACTCATAAGCGAATAAGGATTCCTGGAACTATTTTGTGACTGGTTTGAGTTAGGTTAGTAACAAAACACGTAGATTATAAGTGGAAAAGTAAGACGTAGTAATATTTTAGAGGATCAATGTTAAAATCATGTAATTGAAGAAAAATTAAATTAATCCTTTTCACAAAACTTACCTAGTACAGACTACAGGCAGGTAAAAAGGTTCCAACTTAGTTGAGATAAGTATCAAACCCGAGGTCAAATATGTAATTTTCAGCTTACTTTCTTTGTAAAACTTATATAAAAATCGAACTTATCTCAAAGTTCTTGAACCTCAGAAACAAACGCGGCCACTATAATTTACTTGGTCAGTCAAGTAGACAACCTCGTTAAAACTTTACCTATAATAATAATAATTGGCTTAGTTTCATTATTATTAAATAGAAGTCTTACAATAGTAGTGCTAAACTTCTACACAGTTTCATATAATGCCCAATCTCCGAGGAATTTAAATGGTATCTCGAACTTTGTATTTCCCTAGTTAATTCGCTATTGTGAGTTCCTAAATGGTATTCTAATAGACAGTTTGATAATAGTGTTACTTACTGTATTTAATAAAGTTATCCTATTACAGTTTTCTGATAAAATAATATCTGTTCTGGTTATCAAAATGTAGTGTAATAAAGTAAATTTTGATAATATTTTTTTGCGTTCTATTCTTTTTTGACTATGGAAAAACTTTCCATAGTCAAAAAAAAGAGTGATATGAGAAGTAAGTAGGTATAGCAATTTGAAATGTCAGGAAGAGATAAACTGTTTTTTTTTTTAAACAGTACACAACACTAAACAATTAGAAAAAAATCCTCTTTGTTTAACCAATGCCACATTTTAGGCGAAGGGTTACACGAAAACATTTAACAATACTGCTGAAATAACCAAAACCTCAATTTCCCGCTCATAATTTTCAGCTGCTGTTCAAATTCAAAATATTGCATGAATCATAATATTTACTGTTATTGTATTGAATAAACTGCAAGCCGGAGAGACAGCGAAGCACAATATTGTAGTATTTTGCTCCCAAATTGGATGTTTGCACAACGATAACCCAGAAATGAAATGCTGTTTTATTTGACAAATTTTATGTAGGACTATAAAACTTAATTGTTCGGAAGATTTGCGGTTTTTATGCCAAACAGTGCAAAGTATTTTGTAAAACGTACCACAGAGTAATTGTAAAATAGGAAGAATTAAATTGTTATTTTTAACACATTAGGAAAAGAAAAAATTAAACTATAGGTACTGGTGGGTGTAAAGACTTAGTTATGCAAACATCAAAGTTCTTGTTATTGTTTAGATGAAAAAATAGATTAAATAACTTAAGAATTTTTTAACTATGTTCAGTCACCACATAAAAATATCACACACAATACAAGACTATTTTTCACCTAGATAAATCCGATATCCAGACTTAGATCTTGAACTCAAAAGTAACATTTTTGTTAGTTGATACTTCCAAAACGTACAAATAGAAATAAGTAAACGTGACAAACAAACAAACATTCTTCACACGTGCCATTACATGTACAAATATATAGGACGCGAACAAATATTCGCGATCCATGAAAATATTTCAACTATGTACGCTGAAATGTAGATATTATAATATTTTTAGTCTGTGAACGTTATGTTAGGGATATATTTACAGCTTCTGGTCTTTTGCATGGATAGTTTTTCATACTTTCGGTTGGAAATTCTAGGTATTTATAAAGAACTGAAAATTACGGAGTAATGTGTAGTTAAGTGCCATCTGAACTGTCCGATAACTCTATGGGTTGACAGTTAAGGCTTAGATCAGTAAAGACCTTACGAACTGAAGTATTTTGTTGAATCAACATATTCTTTAATTGTCAGTGGCGTTTAATTATCGTACCTACTTAATGAGTACAATACATTTTCTGTCTAAAAAAAATAAACATTTTCTTACTGCTCTTAAAACCCTTTAAAAACAAACATGTCATAAAACAAGATTTCTTAATTCAGTCTATAAAGCAATTAGCACGGAATAGGTTTATGTTTACTGGTCTGCCTCAAATATTTGGACTTGTCCACGACTATTAACGTATTTGTTCAGTAAAGGCCAGCTGTTTACTGTGAGTGTTCAGCTATTTGCAAGTATACATGTACTTGTATTTAAACTGTACTATACTAGACTGGAGGCAAGGATTTTGTTTTCTAATTCTTGTGTGAAGTAGCGAGTGTATGTCTAATTCTTGTATGAACTCTTAAGATTTAGCCGGTACTTTAAAGAAGAAAGGCAGGGTTTTCTAAAATACATTTTTCAGTACATTGGCAAAACTTTTTGATATTGATATTTAAACTTTCCCAAAACCACACTTCTTTCATTTTCAAAAATACTCATAAAACATTTTCTTTTCAGATATCAACGTGCCAGTGCTACCCCAGTGTTCCAACCTCCTTCCCAAACAAATGTCTTGAAACCAGTCCATCATGACGTGCCCATTTCGCAGAGCCTCCTCCCAACACCAGTTCGCAAATGGCAGCGGATCCAGTGCCAAGAAGCCCGAGTTCCGATCTCGACAGTCCTCCATCCACCTTCCTGGCCCTGAAGAGGAAGATGGCGAAAGAAACACGTTAACACTCAAAAACTTAAGCGAAGCCCTTCAACTTCTCACAGCACCTTCGGTAAGTTACAAAGTAAATTAGACTTTAACACACACCAGTAAGAACGATTCTCAATCGCATTACTATCTGGAGCGTGTCGAATTTATCTATTTTGTCTCGCAAAGGAAGATGAAACGCGAAAAGTAAGCTTTAGCGCCTCTCAGGATCGCTGAACCGAGTAACTGCGACGCCCGCCTCAGCTGTGCAAATTTCAACTTTATTATAAATGCGAATAGTTACATTTTCAAGTACCAGTCCCGAGTCATTGGTGCATATCTCAGAGGAAGGCAAGTTGTGGCTGCTGACGGTGAATATAGTCCATCTTGCCATAACATTATGAACTTTATCACTCCATCATAAGGTTCTTTGTGGAACTTTAGTCTTAAAGTTATCGGTGAGGAACGCTGAAACATATTGACGCTTAAGCGCTTAAGCGAAGCATTGCAGCTGCTGTCTGCGGCTTATTCGGTTCGTGACGCTGTAATTTAAGCCTTATTACGAGGGCATAAGACTTCCTTTAATAAAAGCGAGTGGCTAAGACGATTAAGCAAACTTATGCCATTAATATTGTAACGTACGTAAGTCGTGAATTTCTGAAGAGTGCTCTAATATTTTATAGATGTTAAATCAACTGAAAAGTTTGGCGTGTTGGCATTGTAAAGGCTTTAACTTTGTGCAAGTTACAGTCGACTGTAACTTTTACAACTACTTAAATATTATTGGAACGGCAAAACAGGATACCTACTATATACGTTAGCATGGATAATACGCTAGTAGAAATTCACATTTTGAAATAAAACAGCTAAGCCTGAGCATTAAGATATCTTGTTAAGCTTCAGTACATTTAATAACACAATAAATCTCTAACTTAACCAATTTTAAGAAAAACGTCTCTGACCTATCAATAAACCTTTCATAAAAAACCTTTCTTATCAAAAAAATTTTACGACCAAAGCAAAAAAAACCTTCACATAAAACTATTAATATCAGCCTTGATTACTCAAAGATCAAGAAAGACGTAAGTGCAATTCAACAGCGCTTATAAAAACAACTATATCCGATTGTATCGCGTGTTATAACATCGACTAATTGATTTCTAAGTATACAGATGTCTGTCTTACATTGCTTTTATCACTGAGACAAGACAAATGATTTGTTATTGTGTTATTATTTCTGTATTTGTTGAGTAAACACTTTAATTGGCTTACAACCTTTTTAAAGGAGAGTTTAATGCGTTTATTCTTAAGGAACTATTTTTATGATATCAGATGTAATCAGTTGATCAAATTAATTGAGAGTGCAGTAGGAAAGACTCTCAGACTCTTACTGACTAAAACCTATCATGTTCCTTCCAGATACTTTATGTTCCAGGGCCGCGGTAACTTTAAAAAAAAACCCGCAGATTTTTAAGGGATTTTTACACTTTGAAACGGTTATGAAGCTTAATAAGACAATGTTATAATTAACAAAAAAAACTTTTCGTCATTGATACCTCAAAAAAAAAGATTATGCCTTAAATAAAGTTTATGTCTCCATTTCTAATATAACTATACCATACTTAATAATATAAGAATATTTTTTGATTAATTAATTAATAATATTTTTTGAACATTTTTTGATTAATTAATATAAGAATATTTTTTGAGAATATTTTTAAGTATGTAGTATATAGTATCTTTCCTAATATTTATTTCGTTCTGTAATTTGGCTCATCCAACTCATTCATGAATGAATACCATTTCTATGATCATTAATTCATCAAAATCTGACTCATATATCCGTGAATTAATAACTATTACGTACGTAATATAACAGGAAAAGCAGACAGTCTGTCTGTTTGTCTACAATATCAGTATAGTTAAATGGCGAACGTTATTCGGAAGCCCATACAATGAATGTTTTGATGACAACATTCAATTTTATAGCGCGATTCAAATTCAATGTGCGTTCGTAACGATCGTGCATGCCAACATAATTATTATCTATACAGAGTAGTCCTTATATCATTATGTTTGTTTGTTATAATTTTAATTCATAAAGTTCTTGTGATTCAAGGAGCATTTGATATGCCTGCTATTATGAAAAGCATCTTATAATGACTTATTTGTGTTAAACCCTATTTAAAGACCTGTCTAGGCGGCTGGTTGACGCTTCTCGTGACCAAAAGGCTGGCTATTACCTCGGACAAAGGATCAGCATGGCCATCCAACGAGGTAATGCTGCCAGCCTCTTGGGTACGCTCCCAGTTGACAGCGATGGGGATGAATTTTTTGACGCCTTTTAGATATAGTGTATATATATATATATATATATATTTTGTGTTGTAAATATCTTATTTGTAATTTTGATATTGTTTAAGGAGGAAACTTTTTTTATTAACTTTTTTTATTTTTTTTTTACCCTAAAATCTAAAAAACTCCAAAACTACTGAAGAGGTTTTAAAAATTCTTTCACTTTTGGAAAGTTAGACTATATCCCCGAGTAGATTATAGAGGGTACCTCTTATCCAGGTACGGACAGTTAAGGTTCTTCGGGACGCGAGTGAAACTGCGGTGAGCAGCTAGCATTATTTAAAAGGATAAAATAACAGTCTCAAAATCTAAATTCAGATGACACATACCAACTTATGCAAATTAGATCGTAATCAAATAAAATAAATTAGCATACTATAATGTAGTTACTGTAGAACAATAGATCTATATCACCATTATTATTAGCTACTAGTCGTTTTCCCGCGGTTTTACCCGCGTCCCGTGGGAACTACTGCCCGTACCGGGATAAAATATAGCCTATGTTACTCAGGAAGAGTGTAGCTTTCGAACTGTGAAAGAATTTTTCAAATTGGGTCAGTAGTTTCGGAGTCTTAACGGTACAAACACGCCAACCAACAAAAAAACTGTTTTTTCTTCTGTACATTGATAGTTATTACTTCAGTCTATGTAATAATGCGTATAAAGTGTAACTGTAGTAATTTTCTCGTAAATGTTACAAGGTTTTATGTCCATTGTAGTGCAAGTTTTTTTTTTCATTTTTCCCACGAGGTTAAATAATTTTCCAGTAGTACTATGAACGTACACGTGCTAATAAAAGAATGGATCGTTTTTTTCGAAATGCATTTTTTTTGTAAGATTAAATGGAAAGGTAGTATTTTTGAGTTCTGGCAGTTTAATATTTTAGGTGCTCGGATGATTTGAATAAATTCTTTGATTGAGAGTTTGCTTGTCACTAATAAAAACTATAAAATAAAGACTAAGATGATTAACGTATGAAAGGTAATAACAATAAGAACAGCAAAAAACATCTTAAGCATATTTTCTACTGAAAGAAAAAAAATAATTAAATAAATACTAGTCAATAGATGGCGCTAGCGTTCACGAATGAATTAATGTGTCCTAGATAGTTGCTTATTTGATTATTACGATTGTCTTACCACAAATACTTTGAGATTGCCTACACCTTTATGTAATGAAAACTTTTTTATAAAATTTTTAACAATTCATCAAAAGATAAAACAATGTAATTGAAGGCCCAGGCAGATCAACAGTTTAAAATAACTATCGCAATATAAAACCAGTTTCACAACACACAACCAATAAAAATTAACCTACCTCATAACTCATGTGTACAACCCCTTTAAATATGTTCCATCTAGTGTAATTTTAGGTCCAATTAGTGCTCTAACGATGTTCAGGTAGGACCGCTCCATTAATAATTGAGATTTGCTGGCCATACGTTAAATTGGCACACCTTGTATAATATATTGTGCCACAGGGTGTTTTAATAATAATTTGTTTGTTTTACTTCATGTTTATTGTGTTTTTCAATTGTTTTTTTAATTGATGTTCTTCAACTCGTTTTTTTTTAGAGTTAGACCGGTTTTGGTTAGACTTAGGTTAAGTTACAGCCTTTTTATCGTCCCACTGCTGGGCACAGGCCTCCTCTCACACGAAGAAGGATCGAGCGTTAATCAATTGATTGAGACTGAGGTATAGGTACATCAAGATAATATATTGTCATTCGTTTTTCAACGAAAAAGTGTTTTCAGAGAACCGGTTTTCAAGTATTATCGATGGTAAATAATATTTTCCTATAAAGAGTTTATTACTTAAAATCTTACTTTTAATTAATTCAGAAAATTGAGGTCTGTATGCATTTCGCGTAATTACTTTTAAAATTAAAGCTGAGAGAAGTTTTATTATGAGAGGCGAAAAATATCGTGCAATTTAATGTTACCGAGAAATAAAATGCATACAATACATTCGTGAATGATTATTGTAGTGTGAAATTACATTCAGTATTTTAAACTTAATATACTTTTAACGTCATTGGTTCGTAGTTGATGGATCATTATTAAATCGTATGAGGATCAGTCACCTCAAAAACTGAAATAATTTTAAATAGCTCACTAAAACACAACGTAAAATCAAAATATTTATATGAAACTAAGTAGGTATAAAAAGATCTTACAACGACATAGGTACGTTCTTAAAACTTAGTTGCCGGTTAAGGCATTGTAATCTATATATTTTTTATAACGCTTTTTTATACACTTGTCAGTCATTTCTCTAAGGTTGACCATGCACTTCCTCTCACCACAAAATATGTTTCCAATAGTTGAATAGTGTTGCCACACCATCAAAATATTCCAAAGTTGTGGTTAACCCAACATTTATTTACAAAACGACTCATGGCAACATTCATGGAGTTTCTAACTTCCTCGTGAGTTTTCCAAAGATTCCCAAAGAAAATTGTTTTACAAACACATAACGGGTTTAAACTTTTCCCCTTTGGTCTTATGTCGGTTAAATGGAGCGAGTTGCACGGTCGATTTGTTTTGAAAACTGATTTTTCTTCCTATCCTCACTTTTTGAGACTTAAATGTGTTTATATTTTTGACTTTAAGAATAAATCGTATGAAATTAAGTGAAAGAAGTATGAATGTGGTCCCAGCCAGACCACAATATTGCCTGAAAAGCACATTCTCCAAGCATTTATTCTTTTGTGCTCATAAATTCACATTGCGATTCAAAAGACCATATTCTTTGTATGACGCGTGATCCAACCCCTTCGCGGAGACGTGGGGTACATGTCACCCTTATGAATTTTCCAAAAGCGCCCTTTGTGACAAGGATTGAGTTGAATTTACACGAAAAGCACCGAATTTGTATTAAGTTCCTTTTCGTAGAATCTTTTTGTATTTGTCAAAAGAGATTTCTCGCTCGCTTTCATCTTTTTCGTCGAGATATGCTGTTTGTTAAATAAGTAATTTGTAAAAAAGCAGTTTCGAGAATAGGCCCAAATATTGTTTTAAGAATTGTCGAATTATTTTTTACTTATGACACTCAGCAGTTATGTAAAAGAGTAGCATACAGGCACGTTGACTCTTCATGAAAATACAGTTAATAAAGTAAAATAATAAATCATCTTCTTTGTCACTTTAAAGCTGAGATAAGATGCTGAAATATGCTTAATGCATTTCGTATTATGAATATTTTAACAAACACAAAACTAACTTAATTTCAACAAAACATGAAAACACATCCACCAAACTTCGTAAATCCACTTATTACATTGTGAAGTAAATTAATTTACGAAATTAATTCGAAAAGTTTCAGAAGGATTGTTAATTAAGCAAGTTTGTCGACAGACCACTGTAATAAATCTCTTTAATATACTTCTTGTTCCTCTGAACACGTATTTGTAAATCTCAAAAAATATATCTTGTATCAACAAAAACAATCGTTTTACTGCGGATTTCAATAAATAAACCATCCATCGATTACCGATTAGAGATGGATTTTGGCATTAGCTACGTAAGTCAAATTTCAATCTGACCGCAAAATAATGGATCGGTTATTGAAATCCGCAGTTAGAAACCTATTCTTTATATTCACACCTCATTGCGTCTCTTCCTCAAGATAATACAATTTCTGAATTGAAATCTATTTTCGGATATTAATTAAAACTGGTCCTAAGATCCGCGGTTTAATTTCGTTAAATCTGTGTCACTCGGCAGCGGGCGGGTTAGTTCTGACTCTCAGTTATCTATCTCTGTCTGTCAGTTCTATACTAATGAAACGTCCTGGTTTCTCGTCGCACTTCGGTGGTGATATACTGAGTAGTGTTATTGTTCTGCAGCGAAAGAGTATCTAGAAATGAGATTATTGTATTTGCATTAGAGTCTTTCATTTGTTTCTATTCAGACTTAATAAATATCGTGTGAAGATGTATGATAACTTGTGCGATTTTGTGAATAAAGACAATGGGAAATGCTTAAGTATATTCTGTGCAAAGTTTATGTAATCAGATTATTTGAAAAGTTAGCTTTTGGTGACAGTATCAACGATTCACACCTTAAATTATTTTATCAAAGAAAACATTGATGGCAACAATTCATTCATATATTCTTTTATTACAACCCGTCAAACAATGTCCGTTATATTAAAATACAGAGCACAATACAAAAATAAACAAAGAACTATTAGAGCCTTAACAGACGGACATTAAACGCCGCGGCGTCCACGGAAATCGTGTCGGATGACTAATGTACCGATCGCATCGATTGAAAGCGAACTGGAAATGGGCTAAAGCCGTGATTGGGGCTTCACTTAATGGGGACTTTGGGTGATTTAACTTCGCTATTTCGGATTCCGTGTAGTTTTGTGAAGCGTTGACAGTTTAATTTTGTAAGTCCGTATTGTGGATTGATATTGGTTAATGTATAAGTGAAAAATTTGGATAGAAGAGTTTTATAATGGTAAACAATGTATCATATTAGACCGATGTTAGGTAGTGAAAAAACAATTTGCGAGCTGTATATTTACTAGCTGTTTCGCTGTACACGCGTCCCGAAGGCTGTTATTCCCAAATCCGGATAAAATATTGTCTTATTCATCCAGGGATAGCATAGCTGCTCAAGAAGTTTTTCAAGTCTGTTCAGCAATTTTTGAGTCTCTCTTTCGGAGCAATATCTTTATATTATTAGTTTAGATAAACTTGCATAACAGTAAAAAAACTACGTGCTTCTTTCTAGTAGAGAGCTAGTCAT
This sequence comes from Helicoverpa zea, assembly GCF_022581195.2. Classification (NCBI taxonomy): domain Eukaryota; kingdom Metazoa; phylum Arthropoda; class Insecta; order Lepidoptera; family Noctuidae; genus Helicoverpa; species Helicoverpa zea. The sequence continues at coordinate 4,753,504 of NC_061464.1, read as the reverse complement.
GCAATCACTGCATTTTTGCTTAGCTGCAATAAATCCCGAAAGCACACATAGCAGCTTTAGCAGTAATTAAAAAATAAAGGAGTTTAGTACAAACAAGTTGGCGTACAAACCGATACACTGCATCGTTGTTATTGGCTTTATTGCCGAGCTTCAGATTAATTGAGTGAGTTTACTCGATCGGCGATTACTGTGCTGTGTGGAGGTGCCTTTATGTTGAGTCCGACTTGTCTTTGAATCGATATATCGGTTGAAATTGAAGATGTGTAAGGACTGTTTATTGGATTGGATATATAATTTGATTTTAACCTTTATTATTTGCTGTAATTTCATCTAGTTAGAACGGCTGAGAAGCTAGTTAAGATATCATCAGACTTACTATAGGTATTTCATACAAAACATGATCAAAAATTAATAAGTTATTTTAAAAGATTCGAACTTGAAACTTGAATGAAAGTCTTGAAGTCATAGACACGGTGTTTGCCTATCATTGAAATACCTGAAGTAGGCATTTAAAACAAAAGACGGTGAATCTTAGTGAACTGTATATTACGTCAATACATTATCTAAGTAGTAAGCACTTTTTTACAGAATGTTACATAGTTCCCTTAATCTTTCCTGAGTCATTTCTATTTTAACCACCAAAAATCTTTGATAAGAAATATCTTTAGACAGGAATGGCTGTCTACTAAAATATCTTTGAACAAAAAGTTCACGTGTCACCGATTTGGGTTACATAGGCCTTCGGGAACATGGGGCATGGCAGGCCGCCAAAATGGTATAACAATTACTAAATAGAGCACTCTGTATGTGGTTATGGGACTTGACGTATAAAATAAATCTAATACTAATATGTTATATAGTTGAAGAGTTTGTTTGAACGCACTCAGGAAGTTAAGGACTTATAAGGAAAAATATGTAAATGCCCATTATAGTTATTTTTTCATTTCATTTATAGAAAAATAGATATCTATAAACCATTTTATATGTGGTTGAGCAAAGTTGTTCCGGATGCTGAATGCGGGTGAAACTGATAACAAAAACTGGCAGGGAAATAAATAAAAATCCTAACTTTTGAAATGAAAATACTGACTTTTGAAAAAGGTTGTTATTCTTCCTTTAAATGGACTAAGTTACAAATGCATAATAAAACATACACGGTCTTACTACAACAACTTAAACATCTGTTGAACACTTGTCTAAAAGAGTGTGGATGCAAAACGGACCTTAAAGTCGTAATATCAGTTATTGACCTGTCTATCAATAAACACAACTTTAACATGACTTGTTCATCAAACAAGAAATAATTGCATCGAACAAGAACAAACAAAAACTGACACATAAATAGAACATGTCATCAGATCAATATAATGTCTTTAATTATAGAAACGAGATGCATCTAGCATGTTATTTCCGTAATTAGACATGCCGACAATTCTTAGAAAAAATGGCGACTCAGTTGCTTGTACTAACAACTTGTAATGACAGTTAACAATGTTATGATAGCTACTTGTCGGTACTTACCTACTTACATACATTTAGGTTATTAACCTAGACATATGTATTTCTATTCGTCTGTCTGTCTGTCTGGGGCCCTTTGATGCTAAAACTACCGATCCGGGTGCTAGAAGTAATTCTCTCAGGACAAAAATAGAACCTTGGAGATGGGCTGATATTATTTTAATGTAAAATACAGTCCAATAAGCCGTTTCCCCGGTGTTTGAGATTATGCCGCGTTTTAAGCGAATTGTTTTGTGCATCTTATGTACGTTTGAATGCCACCGACTGCAACTGCAGATCTGACACGACATTGATATCTGACGGCTACTGCACCTACTGCTGCTAGTTCGATCCAAAACATCATCATCATCATCCTCCGAGCCTTTTTCCCAACTATGTTGGGGTCGGCTTCCAGTCTAACCGGATTCAGCTGAGTACCAGTGCTTTACAAGAAGCGACTGCCTATCTGACCTCCTCAACCCAGTTACCCGGGCAACCCGATACCCCTTGGTTAGACTGGTGTCAGACTTACTGGCTTCCGACTACCCGTAACGACTGCCAAGGATGTTCAATGACAGCCGGGACCTACAGTTTAACGTGCCATCCGAAACACAGTCATTGGTGTCTAAGATATACTTAGAAAGTACATACAAACTTAGAAAAGTTGCATTGGTACCTGCCTGACCTGGGATCGAACCTGCGCCCTCATACTTGAGGTTGGCCCTTTACCCACTAGGCCACCACGACGTTCGATCCAAAACGGTTTCATATAAATAAATACAAACCAGTAGTGCAGCTGCGGTCAACTTCATGCAGTCGCGGTATGTGCGGTCGTCAGTTTCAGTCGGCTGCAGGAATTTAAAATGTGCCTCTACACTTTACGTTGTTTCAATGCATAGATGTAGAAAGTTTTCGATTTCTTTCCTCAATTTTCATTTATCATTTTATACTTGTATAAAAATACAAGTCTATACCCAAATTTAATTATTATTTATCTACGTCTGTTATTATCCTAATTAAACAAAGAGACAAGCCTGGAGCTCCGAAAGGCTTGATTAATAGTTACCTTCCGAAATAAACCCGATTGTTATGTAAACATGTGCATGAAAAAGAAATGAAGCAATATCAATCACTCATGGAAGCTACAATTAGTAGTATCCGTATTTAGCCTGTCCGACTGTTGATAAATGGGTAATGATATGAATCGGACTTGGTAATAACTATAGTACATTTCCACTTATTTATAAGCACATATCGTACAATAATAAAGTACATTTTCCGCTTTTATATAGGTATAGTTATCGGCACGAATCTTGAGCTCTGACCTACATCTGCGCAGAAGTAATTTATTAGCAAAGAACCAATCCCGAGTGACGGCTATGACGCGATGCAATGCGGGCCAATCACCGCTTTAGCCCGCTCCCGCGCCTCACTTCATACCACAAAAGGGACCCAATAAATTACTTCTGCGCAGGTGAAGGTCAGAGCTCAAGATTCGTGCCGATAATTATATCGTACAAATATAATATAAATGACCACTATGACTGATAGTGGCTGTCACATCGATTGTTTGACGACACCACGTAGGTACTATTACAATTTGTTATTTTGATAGTGTTAATGGATTTTATTAGGTTACTGTACCTACATACATACAGGATAAAGATAATATGCATAATATAATTGCAATAAATACAATCAAAATAAAATAGTAATTTTAAAATCACCTGATAATCATGTTAAAAATAAATTATGAAAGTATTATTTTCCCACCATACATAATTCCTCTTACGACCCGATCATAAGCAAAACCCATTATCAGGCGAAGAAATGAGAATGGTGTCGCTAGCTTATATTAAAATACCTCTTGTTATAAAAGTTATAAGTAGTTTTGAATAAATCTCATTTCTCAAACGGAGATGTTCAAAAAGTCAGGAAGTACAAAACAGAATATGATCGTTGAGCCACTAAACCACTGAGTATTTTTAAGAGCGATAAATATTTATTGAAAATAACAGTGGTAGAAGTAAATGAGGTTGTAATTTCAATTTAAAATGAAAACGTAGCTCCACGAGATAATTTTGATAGCTATAATTTCAGGTATTTTTTCTTTGAAACCACTGCATTATTTAGTGAAAATAAAAAATTTACTTTCTTGCTAATTTTCAAAACTTTTTTAGTCCATTTATTTGATCAGCAAAATTATTATAGTTCATTTCTTAATAAAAACTATTTATATTATTTTTTACTGTTTATTCCACCCATTTTTGTTGTTATTTTTCCATTAAAAATGCGTTTTTGATCGTGAATTTTGTTGTCAGGTATTCCGCTGGTTTAATGGCCAAAACAAAAGCGTTTCATCTCAGCGCTTGTATATTAAGAGCGTACTTTTATTTTTCAATTTAAGTCTGTTTTCTTTGTGCTTTTTAATTTACAGCAACGTAGATAGTTTGTTTTTCAATATCTTCGCTCTGTCGCTTTGTAAGAGCAAAGATGAAATAGCATATTTATTCTTTGGAATAACTTATGAAAGTCAAGGTTTTAACTTTGTATTGTTTTTCTTAAACTTCCTGAAGGATTTTTATCCGTATTGTTTTTGCTTTTGGAATTTTCTTTAAAATATGATGATATGACACTAGACTAAGGGGTTGCTTTATACGTTTATTAGGTTATTTTTTGATGGACTGGGTGCATCAATATTTCAAAAACTACTGGTCTTTTCAGAACGATAGTCCCTGTTTTGACTAGCTCAACTGTCGAAAAATACTACAAGCTATTTCTCCAGGCATTTCAAACCACTAGTTTACCAAAATTCTGTGTAAAACTAACAGAATTCAAATTGATACTGAAGGGTAACCTAAATGGTATTTATGAGCAACAGGTCCGTTCAACTATAGTTTCAATTAGGTTTTAATAGCAGTTGTTTGGGAAACTTAGCCTGTTATTGGAAAACGAGGTTTGAGTTAAACTTCAGGCGATATTCCACCGGTTCCACAATGTTTCTTCTAGTGTATTTACTAAGACTTATTATTATTATTATAGGACTAGAAATTATTGCAAATATTACTCAAATATTACACACAATCGGGACTTAGACTTATTATGGAACGACTCCTTTTCACATTTTGGATTTGCACTGTCATTTACCCTAGACACAACATGGACGATATCTTTTTACCGGATTCAAGTATATCTTTGTATATGCAAATATGTGTGCATATTATAAGGTTTAAGAGGATTTTCATTTCATGTTTTTTCCTTTATATTAATTAGGTAGTAATTTGAAATAAGTAGTGTACTTCAGTAGACTCCATTACTGATTATGACTAACCAAAATTATTACTCCCTATTAATAACTAATATTTCCCAATTCTATCAGGCGATAGTCCAAATATTCTTCTATGATTAATGGCCGCCTTTGATTTCATTGAAGGCTCTGCCTTATCATTCATAGCAAAGTCTTGTCTATGCCAAGTATTGATCGAAATCACTATTATAAAGCGATGGAAATAATACTCCGTGGACGTGAAAGGGCTTTGTATAAAATCTTTGATGGAAGCGAACAAATAATCTTATTATATCATTTTATGAATATGGGAGTAGTCTTTCCTTCTTTGGGATTTGTAGAATAAAAGCTTTAGGCTTTTGATTTAGCTAGTCTGGCTGTCAGAATGAAGTGTGGAACCACTCCTACGCTACGGGATTATTTGAAAGAGTTACAGCGGCCCTTGCACATAAAGAGCTTAAGAAAGATTTTGCTGATTAAAACCCATCATGGTTTTAGTGAGTAAGATCCTAACGCTCCCTCACGCTGCATCCACAGCAGGGGGTGTTGCTGATCTCCTAAAAAAAGATGTGGAACAACTAATCAGGAGTTACAGCTAGACAAAAATAAAGTGGTGGCTTAGAACGCTTTCTCCTAAGAACCTCTTCTGACGGTACTACTTAAAAATAGACAGCAGTCTATTCTTAAAATGAGGAAGAAAGAAACATTTGTATATACGAATATGAGCGTTTTAAAGGAGTCCAGTTCTAGCCACACTGTTCCATAATCAGGCTTATACTTCAATGATCAATGTACTACCTAATACCTTCTTATTTAATCAGGAACCTACCGTAAATCAGGATAATAAATTACACAGAATCCAGGTGCACTAATTATTGCCTTGATAAATGATACCAATTCTATTCTCGTATGTTTGAGCAAAACTTTATCTATTGCCAAAGGAATGTTCGATTGAAATAGTTGGGGCTTTGGATCCCGAACGATATTGATGTAACTTAAATGTGGGTAGTATGTACGGCATATTTTTGATTAAGGCTTTTTTGGTTCAGCAGTTTTCATTTTCCGATTTTTAACAATTGAAAGGAAGATATGATGATTAAGTGGATTAGTTGTAATACATATGATTGTCTTTAAAATGTTGGATTAGTAGTCAATCAGTAAGAATTAAAGTGGCTCGAAAGTGTCAATCGAGGCCTTTATAAATGATATTTTTGAGTAGGTATGTATACAACTTGCATAAATCGACGGCTCCTAAGGATACTGAGTCAACTAACAAATGTTGCGAATCGCACTTTTTTGTGTATTTACAATATTGTTATTGTTATTATTTCTGTTAATACATAAAAAAGTGCAATTCGCAAAATTTGTTTGTTGACTCAGTATACTTAGGAGCCGTCGAAATGTAAAATTACAATAATTTTATAAATTAGGCGAAACGACCCCTTACCTGAACTAACTCAAATTTTGGCCATAATTTATAAGTACATAGATACTGTATGTAAAATCATCCTATCAAAACAACAATACACACTAACTCCAAAAATATCCCAATACCCATACAAACAAATCTTAGTTCCCAAAACATTAATAACATCAACATAAAACGAAGTTTAAATATTCCATAGCTGTGCGAGCAACCGCGATAGGACCGTATTTCGGAAATTAGGAGTCGCTCGAACACCGAAGCACGTACTTTGAGTACACATTAAGCAAATATTTACATCTTTACTTCTCTCCTTCGTTAAGGGTGGTATCGTGGACTGAATATTAGCAAAACATAATTTTATTGTCATGGATACGGCTGGTAATTTATAATTTCACGAGAGGCCGTCAGGCGGGTTTGAGGAAATTCGGAGGCCTTGTTAGTTAATAAACCTGCAGCTCATTCGATAAGAAGAAGAATAAGTAAATATCTACAACAAATTATGATATATGAATATCTAGTACCTACCAGTATATTTTCTATATACTTGCTAAACCAATATTCTAAATTTATTCCATTTAAGCAAAGATATTTACACATTCATAGCAGTATATTATATCTAGTGTGATATAGGTACCTATTGCATACACGCACACATACCTTTAGGATGTAAGGGGGCAGACCATCATCGTCCTGCCCCAATTGGCAACCATCAGCCCTTGATGCCTTGATGATTGACAAACGGTCGAGGCTGTAGCGATCGACTGGTGGCAAACTTCATAGCACAAAGTCCCACTTTGTGCTATGAGGTTTGCTCCCAAGTAGCATTTTGTTCCATTTAAGAGTACACATTTAGTTCACAGGTGAACTTAAAGCATTACTACAGTTCACTCGTGATGTATTAGCTGCATTATTGTAATTATTTACACCTATGCCTGTCTAAGGGACTTACAGGAGTGTAGAGTAATACTTTTATACGGTTATGGGTGTTATATTACTCTAAAAACTATCCTTTAGTCAGCTTTCTGACTAAGAGCATTATAGTAGGGTAGAGATACGGCAACCGCTGTTTAACGGCCTACTTGTTCGATGTTATAGAGCTAGCATTTTAACAGAACACTTCTGGTCATTTATAAAGCCAAAGGCTGTTATGTCTACTTGTCTTAGACTGTTATACAGCCAGTAGCTGTATTAGGACTTGTTTGTGATACTTAAAATAACCTTTTTTTTACTATCTGTACAGAGGTGTTTAAATCATTCACATGTGGACTGTAGGCTGTTAGAAGGGCTATATAACAGTTCACATAGCCGTATTTCATTTCCACCATTTTGTTCTACGTAACCTAAAATATTTACCAAATAAATCTACAAGATTAATGCAGATTTATCACAAAATACGCAGATAGAGCGAATGAGTTTTGGTTTCATGTTAAAATTAATTACCGTAGTATAATTATAATGCCAATAAAATATCAAAAACTGAAGATGTAAATTTTCCTCTCAGCCAGTTTTAAATATTTCAAAATGAATAAAGCGTTTTTACAGAGGCGCGTGAAAATTTTAATTGTCAATATGTATACATTTCACGATAAAGTTGCATTCCCATGGCATTAACATGATATAGTATATAAAACAGGTACTACCGCATGTTATTTTATAATAATAATCCGCCGGAGTTAGTTTGCCCCGAATCCATGCACTCCTTACAATTGTCAAACTAATATATGAAAATGTGGAAATAATTTAGGACACAAGTGAATTTAAGGTAGCTTACTGGAGTACTTTTGTCCGATTTTAACTGTGAAGGCTGTGTATTTAGCCACTTATTACTCTTTATTACACTCATGCACGTTGAATGGTTCACACTGCGTTCCATATAGTGCCGTAAGTCAGCCTTAAGTCCGATGTTACTACTTAAACTGCTATTATAATGCTATTATACTTCTAATGTACAGCCATAGTGAACTTAAGGCTGTCTAATTTGTGCCCAAACTGGTTCAATAAAACCATTATATCAAGCTATACAGCTCATGTACAGCTGACATACACAGCTTGTAGAGTACATGTGAACGACTAGACATCTTATATAGAACCCCGAATGCTACTTGGGCTATTAACCACCAAATCCCTTGACAAAAGTCGTTGTCTGTTTTTTATGTCCTTTGAATCTTCAAATAATCAAGTTTCCTATCCACGCGGACAAACGAATGGTACTCAGAATATCAACATATATTCGTTCTAAAGTTCATGACATGTTTTGCCTTGCCAACAATGAAAGCACTTGTTAGATTCATCTGAAACTTACGTATATTATGTAATTAAACAGATGGAGGCAATTCCCGGTACTACAAAACTATGTCTACGGCGTTACCTCTAAACGAAGTGTAGATGGTGGTTCAAGTGAAAAGATTTAATCTTTTCTAACCCAAAACTCTATAAATATAGTGTTTATTTCAGTTGTTCTCAAACATGCTGCTTAAAAACAGTGACGCCATATTGATAGATCTCAGGGCCATCCTGAATAATTTTATTAGTATCTTTTTCTTGGAGTCTACGCACAAAGAAAAACAAAAGAGGTGAGGAGGGTATAACGTGTCACCCGAAACAAAGTTTTTATGTATCTTTTACTTCTAATTCCTCAACTCGCTTAGGATTTTTCACTAGAATAACTACGCTCGTGATTCAAAGAGGATTAATTAATCTGCATTCTCAACAAACAACTACATGGTTTACTTGTACTTTACAAATAACTGTTGATACTCTGGCCCATCATAATTCTCTCAACTCCACTCCTGAACATGTAAAACTAGTTATCTTCTCCATGTAAAATACCGGTACTCAGCGGCCTCAAGATAGACTGGAAGCCAACCTCAGACGTTGTTGTAAAGAGGCCCTTAGTTTGTTCTAGCCTGAAAATAAACATCCGCTATTCATTCCTAACTTGTACCAAACTCATTCCTCGTGACTCCATGTCCTTTAAATTCCACAAAGTAATTGCTACTCAAGATAAACACATCTTCATACACGTGAACGTCAACAAATTCTTCTATGTCTTTGAGTGTGTCATTTCTATACTTAATTTGTTTTTTACATAAAACAATACTTGGTCTAAATGTTTTCTTCTGAAGAACTTAAATGTAATGAAAAGTAATTTTCAAGTTTTGGTGTTTCTTGGAAGGCATATTTTCTTCGTTTTCATCTGTCACTGTTATACTCACAATGTCACTTTATTTAGATTACGTATTTGGGACTTTTTTTTCTCAAGAAAAAAATTTCAAGGTACAAGAGAGCCTTTTCGTAAAATACAACTTACTGTATAGTTAGTTCATAAATAAAACACATCTTGAACATCAATTAATAAAATTTCCTTTGAAGTGCCTCGCCGAAACAGTTTGCCTATTTATTAAATTAAAATCGTTTCTCCTCTTATTACTACGTACCTTTCTCTTTCTCTCTCATCAGATTTTCAATTTGACTATCTCTTTCAATCACTCCATTGTCAGTGTCTTAATATAAAATATCGCATCGCTTTATTAAATTTGAAATCAGCCTCATCTGGGACACTTGTCATTTTAAGCCATCAATTAGAAAGGTTCCTTAAATGACTGTCGTATTATTTGATTTATTTGTCATGAAGAATATTTCATAAGTTTAATTTATTTTGTAAAATTATTTATTTGTGTCATCCATTCACGTCTGTTTTTGACAAAGGATCAGGAAAATCTACCTAATAATATTGTCATTGCTATATTGGCTGTTTCCTGCAGTCCCTAATACGGTTACAAAATAACTTTGCATTTCTGAAGTTAATCATTTGACTTTTTCCGTATTTGTTTCTGCGGATCTTAAGAGAGGTCATGAATCTAGCGTAAACTATCCTATTTAGAAATGCAAGGTTATTTAGTGCAACACTGATCATCATTAAAATCTGAGTTTCTATTCAATTTAAGTAAATTAATTTCAATTTAATTTAAGTTTGTATATATGTATAGTGTGTACATTGTAGAAATAGATTATAAAAATAAATACCCAGTATACTAATATGATAAAGCTAAAAAAAAAAAAAAAAAAACCATTAAGTATAATTCTAATAGTAATGATTTAAGTCACATATGCTACACACATAAGTCATTTTTGAAATTCTTGATTGATCAGTTGTTGCTCCTTTTGCATTACAAACCAAGTTTTTTTTATCTAACTTCAGAAAATCCCACACCATGACTCACAGTACAAATTATCCAGCAATTAAACACGTTTCGCAACCAAATGGGTTAGCTAAGAGAAATAAAAACAAACTTATCACGCTACCCATTAGGCACCCGATACGGCGGCCATGTTGATCAATTTCCCGCCATTCATCTAGCTGTGACGTCACCGACTCTTGGCGTTCACTTGAGGTGTAGCTTATTTATAAATGCAAAGTTATTCGGTGTAAACTTTACATCTAGCTAAACCTGACTATCAAACTCCTCCGATTATCAATCTGAGCATGTATTAATTCGCGCCATCTCTTGTGAAAAACTGTCATTCTTGATTGATTATTTATTGCTCCTTCTTATTTCAAACCAAGACTTTATTCCCTACTTTTTAAAAAATCTACAGAAAGACTGAATCACACTACAAATTTTCCATTAATTAAACTCGTTTCTTACCTAAATTGGTTAGCTAAGAGAAATAAAAACAAACTTATCACGCCACCCATTAGGCACCCGATACGGCGGCCATGTTGATCAATTTCCCGCCATTCATCTAGCCGTGACGTCACCGACTCTTGGCGTTCACTTAAGGTGTAGTATTACATACTGTGATTTTAGTTAAGTAAGCCCCTTTATAATCATAGTCTATTCTTAGTGGGGTAGATAACTTTGAATATTTATTGTTTTACTTTTTTGTGCTACGGTCAAATTAAGGTCACATTTCAGTCATTTCGGGTAGTCAGAAGCTAGAAAGTCTAACAACTGTCTGATGATGGCATAAGATAGGTCAATTGAAAAACAATTTAATAATATATTAATACTATAAACTGAAATAAATTGAAATACTAACAAATGCTAAAAAAAACAATGGCTAGTATCCAGAGATTTTACTAGGAAAAGTCCCGGAGTTAATAAAATGCGTTCTTGTATTTACATACAAAATTACACCATGTAAATAACTACAAACCTATAAGTATTAATAAATATTTAGGTCTCCATAGCTAACGTTAGGCTTTACGGTTGGATTTAGTATGTCACTGGATTGACTTAATTCCCCTGAGCTGCTGCCAGCAATTTCTCTGTAGGCCGATATCCATTTGCAACGACCAGCGCAGACGTATGAATATCAAATACGAAGCGAATTGTCAACCGAGTGTAAGCATGTTTGGATATTTAGATATAAGATCATCAAATTCCTGATGGAACTAGGTACCTATTTATTTTTGAAAAGAATAAGTATTAACATAAAAATAAAAGGCCTTCAAATATTTGACCATCTCTATCTATTGAGAGCGCATCCAAAAAGCTGGCAGTATTACGGACTTCTTGCATTTGAGATGAAGTTTGAACCAAACTGCCGAAACCAGATTTGATATTTTTCGCATTCGCATAGAACACGGATGATTCATACACGACACCGCGCACCGCGACGTTAAGCGTATGCTGTAGCGGTCTACGCGCGGTCGGGCGTTGTCGATGTCATGATTTGAGCCAATTTCATAGAAGTTCGTATTCATAATGATATTAACTTCCTTCTTTAAGTTTTAGGTGAATTATCTCGACCAACAGCATAATATTTTTCAAGAACTAGGTAGGTTCCTATAATTACAACAATCAGATATAGCTAAAATAAAAGCCCTTTTCTATTTAATTTCAATAAAACAAAATAAAAGCAAATAAAATACCTTTTATTGTTTATGAATGGGATCGCCGACAGCGAAAATCTACCAATTAATTTAGCTCGGTAACTTATCTTGATTGATTCGCTTTATTACACTGATTTGACTGTCTGAAAGTTTTTAATTTATTTGATAAAAGCCTACCATTGAATGGCCGTTCAAGTAATTTGTTTCTGCTTTGATCGTTTTATTTTTGGATACCAGGAATTAGAGTTTGAAGTTTGAATTTAGTTCGTTGTTGTTTTTTTTTCATGATTTAAATACTAATCTATACTTATTTTATTAAGAGGAAACATCATTTTGTTTGAAAAATTATTTCGCTGTTGGAAAGATACACTCTTTCCGAGTGACATAGGCTATATTTTATCCTGGCAGTAGTTACCGTGGGAAGTGGGTGAAACCGCAGTTATACAGCTAGTATTTTACTATATTACTTCGTTTTTTCTGAGCAGAAAAAAACCTATCATGAGGTTTCAGATGCCATCATTTGTACCGAAAGAAATTATGTTCTAACATTTTTTGTCCAAGTAAAGTGTAATAAATAGCTTAGATATGAGAGATGCTTTTAAGAGTATCTGAAAACTGATATTAAGACAGACACCTTGTTCAAGAAAGAAGTGGTAAAATAGGCCATATTTCCGTATCTTTACGGAAATTTAAAGCTTCAGACTGTTGAGCATACGTATCTGTGTTGAGTGGCCAGTTGTACTGGCATTATATCTGGTTTTTTATTTCTAAAAGTGTTTAGTAAAGGTCCGATGTTTTTCTTGGAATTAGTCTTGCCCCCCTAAAATGATAGATTCAACACATGCTCTTATATTTTTATGAATAAAACAGTAATGTTGTAATTATATCAATTACTTAGTATTTTTTAGGAACGTAAATACAATTTTACAATATAAACTTCTTATATCCAAAGACTAATTATCTCTCTATCTATGTAGTAAAAAATACATATCATCGTGTTTATCTTGATTTTACCACATGCAAATTCAAGCAAAAAAAAATATATTTTGCCTGATTTCTCAAACCTCCTCTACTTTTAGGATAATTAAAACTTGTAGGCTAAATACACATAATACACGTCAAAATATCCGTTCTCATAGAATTAGATCAGGTGTTAACCGGATCAGCAGAGACGGTAAGCCGACTAGTAAGGCCGAGAAGCCTTATATGCAGGGTTGCAAGCCTCTGAAAATATCAATAGCGTATCCACCGGTATATGAATGAGGTATTTTCAAAGAAGGTTGAAGTATGGTTTTATGGGGTTAAGCGGTGTGTTTCTTAGTGAATGATATATCGGTATTTGCTTTCAGTTGGTTAAGTTATATTTTAATTCAAAGTAAAAGTTTTTTTTTTGTGAAGTAAGGTGATTTTTAGAAAAATGAAAATAAGCTATGACTTTTTTTGTTACCTTTGTGTCAACTCATAAATGACGCGAAAATTATTATTTTTATTTATTCAGATTTGTTATTTTTGTGCTATTATATGATAGCAGGCTTAAATATTTCAAATTCAGAAGATTGTTTATCTCATGCCTTTAACTTCACATTAAAATACTCTTCAATGTTTTGACACGCTCAACTGAAAATTAATCTTAAACTAAAATACCAACAGCATGAAAACTTAAATAAATCACACTGTAAAACTAAGTGGAATTATGGCGTCCATTGTCTTACCACAGACAATTCATCAAGAAACCGCATTTAAGCTGCGAGTATATAGGCACCACGCCTCGTAAGAATATGTAGGGAAATTGGCCCTTTTACGCATCGGAGCGTAGAACTAAAGGGATGGCTTCGAATTATATGAAAGGCCTTGTCTATTAATAATGTTGGAGATTTGATAGACAATAGACATGTGTAGAGCCCAGACAAAGGGTTATTCTGATTTTGGAACGAATTAAATTAAAACATTATGTTTTCGGGCAATGGATATATAATAAAATAAGTATAGCACGTTTAGTCGATCAGTATAATGATAGTCACCAGTAGGTACAAAAAGGAGTTTGAATCTGAATTCGCGAGTGTTTATTAGCATCACACTTTCTTATATCCTATGTAATTTTTTGCCGGTTCTTGTCCACGAGACCTATTCTTTGAAACCGGGCAAATAATTTGACTTTTCGAAAGAGCTTTAATAGGTCAATTTATAAAAAAACAAAAATGTCTTTATGTTTGACTAGAATCTGTAAACGAATAAAGAGACTCTATTGTAGCTATTTACTTGATGAAAACTCTAAATATTTTATTTGTCTTTGTTCCAGAACGAGTGTCTCCACGCAGCGGTTACAGCACTAACCAAAAATCAAGCGGAACATTATGACAAATACAATTGTTTGTAAGTTTACTATTTTATTTTACTCTTATACTCACATTTGTCCGCGTCCCGAACGTACTGCGTTCGACACCTGTAAAAAAGAAGCCTATATCAAATAAAAAAAAAACATTGATTTAATATGCACATTACACAAAATTTATTGAGTTAGAAGAAACAGAAAAACTGGCAGGTTTACTTTTATATTGTCTACATGCATTTCCAAAGTTACATCTATGTATATGCCAAGCAGATAAAAATATTATCTCAATCGGTTTTGGCATAAAAATTTTACAAACAAACACTTTTTCGCACTTTTAGTATTAGGTATTAGTAGGTAGGTAGGTAGGAATAAGGATTAAAAAGCTGAATAGTTTGAAAGCATAAATTATACGAATGAGTACTTGATTTAAAAAAAAACACTGTCAGATAGCTCATTTAACGAGACAGGCTATAATATAGGTAGGCTTTATCCATATTCTCGAAGTAGTTCCCTCGAGGCGTGAGCAAAACCTCAAGAAATAGCTAATATTAACTTGAAACACACCACAATAATGCCTTATATAGGAAGCCTTATAATCAACAAAACTAGCTCTGAATTTACATCCATCTAAATCAAAACTTACTAGTTATGCTATAATTATTATTTTGCTTTGTACCTGAGTATAGCTAGTGACTGGAATTGCGTGTGATCTTAATAATGTTTTACACTTAAGTGCCAGGTTTTTGGGTCAGGGTTCATTACCTACTATTTATATTAAAATAGCTTTTAACATTAAGTGAAAATGACGTTTCAGATTAAAAAAAAATATATATAGTTACCTACTGAAATATACAGATAGGTAGATTTTTTATTTCTTTTTTATATTTGTGACATTAAATTTTTATTAAGAGTGCTTTTCAAGAAATGAGTGCGTTATTATCGAGTTTTATTCCTAACCATTTTATACCTATACCAGGGTCGACCGCCAGTCTAAACAAATCTGGGTAAATATAGCCAGGTTCTTTATGAGGATCTACAAAAGTAAAACAGCGCCCAAATTTGTGTGAGTAATATTGTGATTCTGTTTTCATGCAATTAACTGTAAATACTGTTTGTCGGCTTTGAATCACGATATTTGTCACCAACAGTGATATTGGCACTGCTTTGGCACAAATTGTTGGCGATTAGGTTAAAGGTCCTTTGATGTAGCCAGAATTAATGGCGGTGGTTTTTGGTATTACACTGCGAGGCAAGAATTTTGGGCCAGTTTAATAACTTTATTATTGTTGGTCGTGTTATGTTTTTGTTCGTTTTTAAATGTGTGAGCTAAAATTTATAATGGCAATGGAAGTATATTTTGGCCTAAATGTATTTTGATTGTATGTGTTATAAGAAATTTCACTTTTCAAATCTATTTTTATTTGTGGTTATTTATTGTACGTATAAAATCTTACACAAATAAAATATTTCCCCACAATACAGAATGAAATTCCTATCGCCAGTGAGCACAGTTTGAAAAAAAATTTAATGTCCCAATATTGGTATTCTTTAACATTTTCCTGTGTTAGTGAGAGGGTTGTTATTTAGTCACGTACCCTATGTATAACGGTCTATGTTAACCCACTATTTCTGCACTACACTGTAACCAAATTATTGCAGTGTGGCGTCACAATGCGCAGGGAAATGCACTGTTACGTATTATTGCTGATAACTAAATGTGTTGAAATTGTTTAATCTAGTAAATTGGGTTTCTATGTATTTATAAACGACTGGCAATCGAAGTTCTGTATGAAAGCAAACACGCATCGAATTCTTACAACTAAATCTAAAAGGTCGGTCTAGGGATGTCTCGGTATACCTATATTATATTATGTCCACCCAACTTCGCGGGCCTCAACCAGTCATTATTTCTACCTGTATACATATTCACTACATATATACTACAACTATTATTATATATATATAATTTTTCTTATCATTATGTATATAAATCTAACTTAAAATATATACAACTAAAAACAATTATAAAATGGCATCAAAAAACTCCTTATCGCTGCCCACCGGGAATGTACCCAAGAGGCTGGCAGCATTGCCACGTTGGATGGCAATGCTTAATTTTTGACCAAAATAAAAACCAGCCTTTGGGTCACTTGAAGTGTCAGCAAGTCGCTTTGACAGATCCTTAAAAAGCAGATGAGCACTTGGACCCCACGGTCCGAGGGTTTCAACCCCAAACGGCTCAAAGGTATGGTTACCAACCAGGGTGCTATATTATAAGTTTATTTTTACGTCATGTAAATATGTTCTAATAAATTTTTCGTTAACTTAAAATATTAATTACAATTCTTTTTGCCACTTACTTTTCGAAGTTAGTACACGCATTTCCATCTATTTACCATTGTATTACAAAAACATAAACAAGAGACGATTTCAGTCGAAAAACATCAAATTAAAGTCAACGTGTAAGATTTATTTAATTGCAGAGACAACTTAAATTGAACGTGTACAGCTTAAGAGATATTCCAAGAATTATTGTTTTGTTTGTTTACCAAAACGACTGGTATATTGTTCTAAATGGTTCGGTATTAACTAGGCGTTTGTTTTTAACTGGTTTTGGTAATTGCGGCATTTATTTCTGATAGATACTTTATGTAATTGTTGGACTAAAGAAGTAAAGACTAAGTGACTGCTAAGCATGAATTTCTTAATTTTTTAGTTTGTGTATCAACTTGGAGTACAGATATGTGCCCAGTAAACGACAATAAGGTTGACTAGTGAAAAGTACTCAATTTATTCCTCTCTTTAATTTTCATGGAAGAGCTAGGCATTATTTCCGTAACTGAATAATTAAAATCGCTTAATTTCCTATACATACATCAATTTATATCAACACAAACAAACGAAACATAAAACAGAATTGAAACATACCCTTTTTATTGTTATTTTATTACAACCCATTCCTGTTTAACTGGCATAAAAATACATACATAATATAAAAATATTCACTTTGTTCACAGAAGACGACTGCCGGACGATGTGAAAACGTGTAGGAATTACGCATATTTACAGGAAATTTACGATGCGGTGCGGGCAACGGACAGTAAGTATCCATCCATCAGTGTTCTAGTATAATGGAGACATTAATATTGTATACAAAGTTCTTTGAAGACGTTTATATGGCTGGAAATAACGTCGTGATCAAAATAAAATGTAGGTAAATAAACATACTTATTCTAAGAAGTTTATTTTCTAGTTTATTCTTTGTAGGTTGTAAAGTGAGAATGGTGCATAAATTGTATGAACAATCTAGAAGTCGGTCACTAATGCAGTCACTCGACACTTAGTATTTCTTTTATATTTTTGCGTGACTCAAAGACTTCTTCAAGTCGATGGATAATATCGTAAAGAATCTTTCAAACAGCAGTAAATATTAACTATTTAATTGTTAAGTTAGAAATTAACTTTGTTACACGAAATCATTCTGACATCATATATTTCCAAAACTGTTGACAGCTATTTCTCCGCCCCTGTTCGTAACTTTTCTGTCTGTCACGACTTTCCTAACTTTTAGGAAACTTTGTCATTATTTCCTATTCTGTGACGAAATTAAATTAAGTAGAGGGTTAATAAATATAATTTTGGGGTAGTGACAAGTTTTAATGCTGTAGGTAATATTATTATATGGCTTCTAGTCATGTCATGGGATGTGCGTGTTAGGGGCATATAAAATATGTGTAACCTATAATAATATGCCGTCCTTGCATACTATAGTTCTTGAACGAGTTTCTGGAACCTAACTTATCCATGTATGACTAATAAGTTCCGCCTTTATGACATTGGTCTATTTTTACAATCATCAGGGCACAATCACTCTTAAAATATTGCACAAATGAAAGATGTGCAATTAAAACAGCAATATTATTATGAATATTGAAAAATTGCTTAACTCTATGAACTATCACACCCTTTCACAAAAATTGTACCAAAAAACAATAGATCCTTTTTACATACATTCATCGAAAAAAAAAACAATAAAAAATTCAAACGTCAGAACAATGGAACACAGAGCTTCGATTTTCAAACACCATGACGTCACGGGACCGACCTGTGACGTCATTCAATGCTAGTAAAAGTTTGCTTTGAAACAAAACTAACTGTTTGCGCCTCTTTGGAGTAGCTCTATGTCAACGTGAAACCGAGATTCACAGCTCGACGTAAATGACTGACAGCCTGACAGTTCTAATGCTATTTTTCTTTTTTACGAAAAGATTTTTGGGTAGAAAAATCTGACAGGTCTAAGAAAGAAAACAGATGGATTTGAATAGTCCTTTTCAACTTAGATAAGTTGAAGATATAATATAAATAAATAGTCGTTCCAATTTAGACAAGTCGAAGATTTTATACGAAACTAGCTTCTGTCAGCGGTTTCAGCGGTAGGAACCACGTCACGAACCCGGATAAAAAGTAGCAAATAGCCTTCCTCGATAAATGGGCTATCTAACACTGAAAGAACTTTTCAAATCGGTCCAGTAGTTCTTGAGATTAGCGCGTTCAAACAAACAAACTCTTCAGCTTTATAATATTAGTAAGTATAGATAAAAGATATTTTTTTGCACACTTTTGTTTACGATGTTAAAAAAGAATAAAACAATGTTAAAACTGGATTAACAAAGTTAATTTTCAATATAATGATAATAATTTTAGCAGCTGGGTGACATGAATAATGTCATTACTCCCACTCCTCCATAGACAAGATAGATTAAAGTGATTTAACGTAAATTGATCAATTACAGTTTCACATAACCGTTGTGTGCGTAATGGCTAACTAGGCGATGAAATACGTCAGTTACAGCTCATTATAGGGTTTATTTTTTATTTAATACTGGTATCAATTTTAATGGTTAGCTTTTTTATTAAATTTGAGATGTAACGCTTTGATTCATCAAGAGATTAAATAGAGCTTGATAAATAGTAATGTTTGAATATGGAAAATATTAAAGAAATAATGATAATGATTTGAATGAGAATGACTTAATAATGATGGCATTATTAAATTAAATATTTCGGCTAATAGTGAAGGGAGTGCATAGTAATTTTGATACGTAAAACTTTGTTAGGTATTAAATTTTCTTGTAGAATACTAACTAGACTGAATCATGAAAAATGGGTTTCAATATTATAAAAATATATCTTAGTCTGTTCCTGACTATTAAGAAATATCATCATCATCATCATTCATCACTATGTTATCTCTGTATCACCCTAAGGTTGACTGGAGAGAATGCCTATGGCATTAAGTCCGCCTTTGTAATTCATTTTGTGATTGCATAAAGTTAAATAAATAAATAAATAATTCTCCTGCCCTTATCTCAATCTTATTTAGAGTTGGCGCAGCATGTCTTCAATCTCCTTCCATTCTATTCTGTCTGCTACAACTCACAAGTAACATTCTTTCTAACCATATCGACTTTCAAACAATCCATTCCTCGTTTCTTCGGTCGTCCACTTCCACTATATCCGTCCTCGTTATCAAGAAATACACCAATATTAAAAAACCGCAACCAAAAAGCATAAAATCACCATAATTTAATTAAACACCAATAATAAACAAAACGATGAAAGATAATTAAAATGTGTCAGCATTACATCGAATACAGGCCAACCCCATTTTGTCGAAACAGTTGATAAGGAAACCAATATTGTTGGCTCATTGTTGATTGAACAATAGCAATTTCCGTAGTACTGTCGAAACGCTATATTTGTCAAGTTGAAATTCGAGTTCATTTCGATTATTTACGATTCAGTTGTTAGAATTCTAATCCTCTACAAAGGTACTTGTATCATGTTCTTATATCTATGTCCAGGTGTCATTTGTTCGTCTCTTTCCATATTGTGTTTACTTGCGTTAGCTTAGGCACCAATACGTCCTGAAAATTTACGAGATTATAGGTACTTAAAAACGATTCTCTTTCGTAATGTTGTTTATTAATGTTCAATTAAAATACACCAGAAAAATAGAACATTATAAAATTATAATACAGCACTAAGACTTAATATAAATGAGTACTGCTGTCAATTTAGATGTTGTCCTTAGTTCGAAATTCCATAGATCCAAACTTTTAATTCATGTCTATTCAATTCTCTGTCATTTTTATACAAACGATATTATTTTATCTACAAAACTTTATAATCGAACTATCAAACCTCACTTTATGACCTTGAAAACATTTATTAATTCATTTTTCATAGCTTTAACGGGACTATTGCTCTCAAACCACTTTAGACGAGCTATGAAATTCTAAATTACATTTCATGAAACCGGCCATACGTTAAGCATAAAATAAGTTTTATTATAAGTCGTATATTGTACTTAATTGTCTATAACTTGTTACAGGTGTAAGCACTAAGGACTTTATGGCAAAATTAGGGGAATATTTAATATTAACGGCGTTCTCCCACAACTGTCGATTGGAGAGAGCTTTTAAATGTTTAGGCACAAATTTGACTGAATTTCTCACTACTTTAGACAGCGTGCATGATGTGTTACATGATCAGGTGAGTGCAGTTTAATGTTTTGTATCTATTTCAACTATTTCCTAGTAGTATGTTGCATCCCATATACAGATCTTCTATAATACGCATTGCAACTAAAATTCAGATAAAATCACTGCCTCGAGTTTGAAATAGCAGAATGATTTTAAATATAGTACAGAAGCAACTTTCAGAAATTTTAGGGTCATGGCACATTATACCGGCACCGCAACAGCACCGCTCCACACCAGCATTTAACTTGTCATTCAATTTAGAGCATTAAATCGTGTATAGTAATCGTGTAATATATTTCATAATGTCAATATGAAAAAGCCAACGGCGGGCAGTCAGCACGCTTGCCGCTACCACACAACGCGACTCGCAGCCCGCGTGCTGCAAGCGAGCGGACCTTATGCGTACAGCGCGCCGACGGCATGCTCATTACGCGCCGACTCCGAGTCGGCAGCGAAGCAAGTCCTAGGCGTGTTCATTAAAACAATATTGAGTTTGCGGTGACAGCAAGCTTACACCTCTCGTAGTTAGCACGCTGGCAGCTAGCCGTAGTCTAAATTCGAGGCGACGCAGTGCTGCAGCCGTGCTGTTGCGGTGCCGGTATAATGTGCCATGACCCTTAAACTGCAAATAACTTCACGCCATATAATTTGCAATTGCAGTACTGAACTTTGCCATTTGACTCCTTTCGCAATAGTTCGAAAAGATATTTTCGAGAAGCTTTGCTTATCCGAAGTTGGCTACTACTGACTTCACAATAGTCAAAGAATATAAGCGCAACACGTGTGAGGCTTGAAACGGCTAACTTGAGAATTGCTAAGTTATGTGGCCAGAACTGTACCTACTTCATATTTTATTCCACTTAAACCCACTATACTTTTTTATCATCTTCCAAAAGTCATATTTTAAAATCCTCTTCCAAAAAATATGAACAATAATTATAATCCTCTTCAATTTCCACAGGATGACGTACTTAAAGACGAAACAATGGAGTACGAAGCGAATTTCGTCTGTACTACTTCACAAGAGGGAAAGATTCAACTCCATCTGACCACAGAAAGCGAACCCGTGGCATACATACTAGTCGGCAGCTTGAAGTCAATAGCTAGACTGCTGTATGACACACAGACAGATATAAGACTGACCAGCTATACTAATGATCCTAGGAGATTTAAGTAAGTACTTTAAACCTTAAAGCCTGGTTTCACTACTGATAAAGTGTCATTTAGTTATATATACGATAGGTAATGCTATCCTCCAGATAGTGCTATCCATGACTTGTGAAATTTAACAATCATCCAAGTTTCTGCCTAATTATTAATTTTCAATTACATACAAACAATTGGGATCAGTTTTAAAGAATAAATAACTATCTTGTCGAAATATGAACATACCCTGAAAATGTAAATACTACGATATTATGACTTGTAAATATTTCTAAATAAAAAGCACTGGTACTCAGCTGAATCCGGTTAGACTGGAAGCCGACCCCAACATGATTGGGAAAAGGCTCGGAGGAGGAAATAATTCTAAAATCATTAATGACGTCTATATGTTATTGATAACCACCTCGTTATTTACCAATATGCTACATAGCAAGTCAATAAGGTCCTTCTATAAAATACTACAGCAAAAAATATCAGTTGCAAGCGAATAATGAGTCATCTTTACAAACTTGAAAATTAATTAATATTTGACTTTCTTACTTCAATCAACTTCCATTAGAAAACCGATACCCTTTTAATTGCTTCGGAAACTTTGTGTGGAAAGTGCTACTGACTTTTATTTTATGGGAGAAATATTGCATAGTACCTACTAGAAAAGTCAATTAAAACATTATTTTTTTAATTGTATCAATGGGAAATGTTGATTACCTTAGATTAGTTATCTAATTTTGTTTCTTTATATAGTATATTTACGCGAAAAACTCCGTTACCAAAAATAAGAGTAAATAAATTCAATATTTCTGGTATATAATAAGATATCATAACCTATATTCTTACATCTAATTACATCTCGTAAACTCGTTTTTTTTGAGATACTTATTATTAAATTTTCAATCAAATATGTATCCTTTATATTTTACAACATACTTGTACGCCTACAAACTTAAACTACTTAAACTACTCACATCCTCAAAAAAAAAACTACTTAGACTTTGTCTCTGAAATAACATTCAAAACTTATTTTTTGAAACGAAATATTTATAACTAATTTCTAACCGTTCTTTTCTATCCTAGGTACGAAATAAACGCAGTGCCCCTACATCAGAAGTCAAAAGACAGTGACTGTGAGCAGTCGGAGGCATCATGCATTGCCACTTCCACGAAAGTCACGGACTTAAGAATCGGGGTTGCCAGCTTCTGCAAAGCGTTTCCCTGGCATTTTGTCACTGATAAACGGTTGGAGCTGGTGCAATTGGGTAAGTGGTTAAAGAACTATTTTTGTTTTTTTTTCTAAGGTAATTTATTTTAAGGATGTAGAAGAGATTGTGCAAAGTTGCAGAAAGTATTAGAGTGTGTTAGAGCATGGACAAAATATAGCAAAAATGTTTTGACTTAAAAATGTTGTAATTTTTTCAAGCATTGTGCGAAGTTATATACCAACAGTATCCCGACTTTTGGAAAACAATAGGTTTGCAAACGCCAATGCTGAAAAAAAAAAACATTTGATCCATACTTGAAAGGTATAGATCATATGCATTTTATATAATAAGTGTTTTCTGAATACATAAGCCACATTATAATCGTTTATGATTTGATATTTTATGCCACGAGACACATATTTTATTGTTATACTCAGTTCAAGCTATTACTGTCTCAAATTGAAAATTCTTCGTAAATCTCAAGGATCTTACTTGTCTGGTTTACTTTAACTTAATGAAACGAAATGACAAAAGTCGTAAAACTAATATAACATACACCTACAGAAAAAAAAATCTCTCTTTCGTATAAAAGAGATATCTAAGGGAAAGGGAAAAGATGTGTAACATTACAGTACAATACTTCTTTATAAAACCCTCATATAGAGGCTTCATTCACGATAGTAAGTACGCAATAAAGTAGCTTTAGAAGAATATTTTATTACTCAGTAAATCAGTGAAGACCATCCAAGGAAAAGTAAAATATTATGTACTTCTTAGAGCAGTAGTTCTTACTTATCAAAAAAAACTGTAAACCAACCATCAGACACATTGGTGGATTGACAGTTAATATTGAAAGTGATCGAGAATCGAATTAAACTTTTCAGGCCCAAGTTTACCGACAACATTAATGTATGTTTTTCTTGAAATTCATAATAAACAGCAGTTTTAAGAAAGCTGATGTTCATGTTGCCAGTTAATTTGGGCCTTAGTCTAGATCCGACATCAGTTGAATACTTGATCGTTGTAATATGCGTACTACCATTTATTTATTTATTTATTTAAAAATTTTTGTACACACACATAATAAACAATACATACTGACTTATAAGTCGGATCAAACTATCGACCGACTAACAGTTTGCCTATGCCCCTCGCAGAAGACTCTTAGAAACTAAAATCTGCGTCTTACGAACAAAGGTTAACAAAAAATATCGAAATGCTAAATCAAACAAGTGCTGAGTAAGGCTAGTTCGCATTAGGCTAGTAGTTTAGTCGAGTGCCGAGTAATTTAGTAGCTAAACTACTCGCTACTGCACAGAAATCGTTCGCATTATGGTCCAGTACAGTACACAAGTGTGTGGTGTTTTGCAAGATGAACGCGCTGCAACGTAATGAAGTTAATAAAGTAATTAAGCTAATCGCAATGGCTATTGTAGAAGAGGTGGAAGAGGAAATTTTAGAGACAAAGAAAAAAAAAATATGGGTGCGAAAATGGATTGATAGAAGAGACAAACTAGGTGCTACTAATTGTCTTCTGAAGGAATTAGCATTGGAAGATCCCAAAGAATACTTCAATACTTTGAGAATGTCCGAAAGTTGTGTAAATTTTCTGTTAACGAAAATACACTCTCAAATTCAGCGTAAAGATACTCTTTTGAGGAGTGCAATTCCTGCAATTACAAAATTACAAGCAGTTCTTTACTTTCTTGCTACTGGATGTAGTCTAAGGACACTCACACATATATTCAGACTCGGAAAATCAACTATTTCTGAATTCATTATCGAAGTTTGTGAAGCAATCTATGAATCATTAAAGGAATTTATCAAGGTAAGACTAAATAACCGTAACAGATTTATTATGAAACATTTATTTATTAGAGAATAATTTTTAACATCTTAAGTATAACTTTTAATGAAACTATTTTGTTTGCTCCCATCACTCTTCATTATCAACATTTGCGTTCCGAATTGCTGTGAAAACTAAGTCATTTGATACAATTGTAACATCACTCTGCGTTTCATTGTTGTTTAAATGGTTAGATGGAAGCATATTTGAGGAAAGCTGATAATCGGCAACGTGTCCAGTATGATTAAGTAAAATAGACGAAGAATTATTTTGAGTTGCTTGCTCCCCCAGATTATAGTTACTGATGTCACTATAATATATCGAAGAATCGCTATTACCTCTATATTGTGATCCAGTAGCATACGAAGATTGTGGCGTTTGAGGGATTCTGTTTTGATCAGACGCGTTTAAAATATGCCGACGTCGAATTCTATTTAAGTGAAGTTGAATGTGCTCCTGTGCTTCTAATGCCGATAGTAAGGGCAAAGATTTCAGTTGAAGGCCTACGTGTTTACCGAAGACCTCAAACTCATTTTCTTCGACTGTAGAATTAGTAGTATCAGCTATTTCTTTTAATTGGCCGACCATGCTCGAGAGCTGGGCAATTCTTCTCTTTTTTGTCGGAGGTGGAGGAGGTGTAGGTAAACGAAAAGTATCCACTAAAGTACTATTTTGCTCAGAATCTGTATCATCAGTGTGTGAACTATTGGAAGTCTGAAACAACCAAAATTTTATTAGTATCAAAGAGCATTATTTATTCATTTATTTATAATTCATTGTACACAAAAAATACATAAAAATTAAAATATATTTATGACCATTAATTTTTCTTTTTAGATTCCTACTACAACAGAATGGAAAATAATTGAAAATGGTTTTCGAGAACAGTGGAATTTTCCAGGGTGCTGTGGAGCTATCGACGGCAAACATTTCGTCATTAAGGCACCCCCTGAATCAGGAAGTTTATATTATAATTACAAAGAGACAAACAGCATTGTCTTAATGGCTGTTGTAGATCATAAATATTGCTTTTCTTATATAGATGTTGGGTGTAATGGAAGGGTTTCTGATGGAGGCGTATTTCGTAACTGTAGTTTGTACCAAGAATTAGAAAACGGTGGTCTACCAGAGGGTCATGTCCTAGTCGGTGACAACGCATTTCCCTTGAAAGAATATTTATTAAAACCTTTTCCAGGAAATCGATTAACGCTACAGCAAAAAATTTTTAATTATCGTTTATCTCGGGCTAGAAGAATAGTAGAAAATGCCTTCGGTATATTAGCTGCCAGATTCAGAGTGTTTGAAAAACCGATGCCCTATAGTCCTGAGAAAGTTGTTAAGATAGTAAAGACTTGTTGCGCTCTACACAATTGGCTTCGACAAACAAAATTACAGAACAAACAGTATGAATACACAGTAGACTCAGAACACTTTGAAACAGGAACTATCGTTCCTGGTAATTGGAGAAGTGAGCCACAATCTCAGGGAATTCAACCGCTACCTATTTCTTTAAGTAACCGGTCATCCCAAAGATCTACAGATGTTCGGGAGAGATATGCAAATTATTTTGTCGGAAGTGGATCTGTCCCTTGGCAGACAAGAATGATACATTAAATAGCAACACTACAGTATAATCACATAATTATTGTATTGTAATAATGTGTAGATAGGTAGGTACTTACCAAATTACTTTCACTTTCTGTGAGTATTGAGGTTATGTTTCTTAGATATGAATCTAATAAATTGAACCATTTCACTGAAGGGATATAAATCGTGTCGGTCCCAGAGCCTGAACTTTTGGAGTCCTTTATTTTTTTTAATTCCTGCGAGTAGGTAGATCTAAAAAGAAATGGATGTCATTAGGTTAGATGACTTCTAAAAACATAGGTATTAATAATAATAAGAGCTTATTGTATATAGTAATAAATATGCTTCTGAAATACTTAAAATAAACAAAAAAAAGCACTAACCTGATGTTTTTAATTTTCAACTTAATTTCCTTCTCACCGAATCCGGGTATGTTCATTGTTTTTTCTAAATCTAAGTATGCAGATTGTTTCATTTGTTTGTTTTTATAATTCGGGGATTTGATATTCCACAAACATTCGTGTTCAACATATTCGGAAACAAATTTAAAAGTGGTTTCTTCGCTCCAGCGAAATGTCATTTTCGCGCCCACTCACTAATGAACTCGACTAAACCAACAGGTTCAGATTTGTTTAGCCGATAAGCCAGTGAGCACGGAGGAGTAGTGGGGGACGCTACTCGCCCGATAGAAATAGAACAAAATGGATTGGCTCGACTAAATGACTTACCATCCTACTTGACTAAATTTTTGGTGTTCAGACACATTTAGCTACTAAATTATTCGGCACTCGACTAAACTACTAGCCTAATGCGAACTAGCCTTAAAAGATAATTCAAGAATACTACATTTTCTTTTTAAATAGTTTCGTAACTTTATGAATTTATGAATAATAACTAGGAATTTTAGTAGCCTTTTCTATAGACGAACTAGAATTCAAATAATTTCCATTACTACAACATTACTTTCGCTAATTAAATTAGTGTTTGAATTAAGTAATTAGTCATGGTTTCTCATATTATATTAAAATTGAGCTAGCAGTTTTAATTAAATGTTCTGACTTTAATTATATATTCTCTTTCATGTTTAATATTATATTGACGAGCAAAACTGGAAGGAATAATACAGCCCTTTGATTTATATAACAAAAGTGAGAAAAATACGGGTATAATGAACAATAATAAGAACCATTATATAAAATATAAAAGCCAATTAATATGATATTCGAATAAGTAGTTCTAATTTAGAACAAAAGAGTTTTTATTTAAGTAGGTATAAATAAACTATTTCAGCGACTTATATTAAGCGCCTAAAATACATCTAGTTGCATGGCATATGGCATTGTGTAAACGTTCTAACAATTGAATAGACTCAGAAACTAACAGTTTGTGAAACATTAATTTAATACTCATATCCTGTTACATAATTCAATTTCAAATGAACTCCCAAAGTTAGTACGAATAACATACGATATAATTTCTAACTTCTAAAGTTACTACAAAATTGAAAACTCGACACAATTTTTCATTTCAAACGATTGTCCGTGAACAGAGATCTATAAGTGAACATCTGAAAATATCTGACTGACTGATCTGATTTACATTTTATTGATTTATTCTATACGGATGTAGCATTTATTACGAGGCTAGATTACACTACGTTCAGAAATCACGATATCAAAATGTTTACTTAAGCCAAAAATACTACATCGTGGTGTGTAAAATTAGATGGATTGTACAAACCTACAAACCCATGTTCATCATCATAGTCTTTTGCTTATCTCATGCAGGGTACAGGCCTCTTGACATACAGATATGAAAATGATCATTAATTTACATATACATGATTATTTCGTACTTTTATGTGACTTCTTGTATGTTGCTAATTATAAAACAATAGAATATCTGTGCTCCGATATACAACGTGTTAAAGTTCAGGTTTTCTCAAGAAATTTCCTTTGCCTTTTGACTCAGTCATTGTTGTCCACTAAAAGTACATGGTTTCATATGGTACACAGCATAAAACTGCCTGACTAAGAATTGAACCCGCACACTAATACTTGAGAAGAAGATGCTTTAACCATTATGATATTTTTATTTAAAATCAACAAACCTTCAACCAAGTTTTCTGAGAATTCCCTTTCAGAAAGTGGGTTTCAAACTGCCATTTGTAAAATGCTCGTGTTGTGTAGTGTTCATTTTATGTTGTGGATTTATTCCTGAAATAGTCTTCTCTGAAAGGTCATTTATCATCAATCATAGAGACGGTAATAGCAATGCTTAATGGACTTTACTCTCTAGCGTACACAACATTGGACATTACTTGAGTTTGAGCAAAATGTAAAAGTGTAGCGGAAGATTTATTATATTCTGCATCTACTTATAAATAGCAATAAGGCTGCCTGTATACTTGTTAGGTAAAGTTCATATCTGACAGAAAGTGCGTCGCGTGTTATCGGTCGCGTAACGCCAGAACATACAAATATACGATAAAACATTCATTCATTCACACCTAACCGATGATGCATTAGTGCGTCGATCATACTTTTATGATACGTTCGATGCATTTTCCGACATACATCCGACACACCTCCCCTAAGTTTTGCTCACGTAAGTAACTTACAATAAACTTACAAATGTATAAGCGCTTTGTAAGTCGCTTATACCAATTACTTCTTTTGCGACTTACGTAAGTTTTACGGAAGCGTCTTACAAATATAAAGTCGGGGTTAGATTAATTGATTTCTTTTCTGTAATGGCGTTGTCAAAGTCTTGGTAATTAGTCCCACGTGGATCAAGATTTACTTTGATAAAGACATTAATTACTCTTTATTTTTATTCCGGACTTCTGCTTGGGCAGTTAAAGAAAAAGGTTTTTAAAATACCCACTGGGAATAAGAATGAATAATGTTGAGGTGACTTTAATTTTTTTTTGGCAAGAATTCCACAGAGGATCAGTAAGTAATTAATTTAGAAATGGAATTTTCGCAGGAACTTTGATCTGCAAAATTTCTTATTTTAGAATCTGAATTTAAAGTGCGAGCCTCAAACAAGAGTTACTAAATTACTTATTTCAACTACAGATAGGTATAGTTTTTTAGACATACCACGAAAAATTCTGTCATCAGTGTTCAAGGGCAAAAAAAAGAATCAACCTTAACTGCAAAGTCTCAGTATTGCCAATAAACACTTAAAGAAAATAAATGGTCCCTCACCCATTTCCAGTGAATTACTGTGTAGTGACCCAACACTTGATAGGGTCCTCAAAATAGACTCGTTAAATTTACGGCAACGAGAGGTGATTATCGACGAAAGGTCTTTTACTATGTACCTTCATTTCCGTGCCTTTGTTGCCGTCTATAACCGTTAACAAGGATAGGAAAGCTGTTAGAATGGTTAATTTCTTACTAGTTACGTTGGGGTTCGTTGGTCATTTATTGTTATGCGAGGTGAGGGTTCCTTGGTTTTTCATTTTCATTTTAAAGGAAATTCTTAATATTTTTAGTGACGTGGTCAAACTCGCAAGATTAAACCATTTTTCTCAGTAACTGTAATGGTAATCCGATAGATAGATAGTTATTCCATGCATCACTAACCACAGATTTTAAAATCGATTTTGTAACATGATTTTAGACAAAATTTAAGGCATGTACTACGTACTTACTGTGTAGAGAAAGTTAACGAAAAAAACGTCAAAGTTTAAAATGATCTGAAATGGAGAATTTGTAATGAAACTCTAATTAGACAGAATGTTAGCTAAGGTATTGTTTTCAAACAGATTATTTTCAATATTCAACGGCCAATAACTCTTATTAAGGAAACCAAAACTTGATGGAATAAATTGAAATGAGAGATTCATTGAATTATTTATAGGAATGGCTTAGAGGCAGAAGCAATTTATCTATGGCGAAATTATTTAGATTAAGATAAACACAAATATATATTTAGATACGCAGGAGTTTTATTCATATTTATCTTAGATACCTACATGGAAAATATTTCAGTTCTGAAACGTATCTACGTAACAAAAATACAGAATTAATTAAAAATAACACCATATAGTATGTACTATTATCTGCTGCTAAGGTATTTTAATTTACGTAAGATCTTTCTCAACTATAAAGACAACTTTTACAATTTTTTCATGACCATTTTCATTTTTTTTTTTTTGTAAACAAAGCCAGCAAAACAGCGAACTAATTTACTCAGACAGAACTTTTGCGTTCCAGCTCAGTTTTTAGGTGTTCATGGTTAATTTTAGCTTGACAAACAGTATTATTTATTTTCCCTTTGGGTATAGCAAAAACTAATTTATTCGAGGTCAAAATATTGAAGGTTATATACATAAATATATTATGTCTAACAAGGTCATGTGTTAATGAAATTGTGAAATAATATTAATAAAAGCATTGAAATGACATTTAAATTTGATGGCTTAATACACTTCGTACTTGCCTAAGCCCTTTGTTTTGATGTATTTTTAATTCTTTGAGAGTTTATTTGAGTGAAGCCTAGTTTTGGTTTATGTGTAATAAATATTTATAAGTCGTTATGTACAGCTTTTTTTGCCCAAGTTTTTTTCCAATATATGTACGTTTGCAAATGAGATTTTACTAGTTATGTACACACGGGTATAAGGCGATTATCACACTGCCCCGCATGATGCAGCGTAGTGCGTGGATGCGTTTTTTTCCGTTGTATGAAAATATCTCCGTTTGTATGGAAAACACGCATAGTCCAACACACTGAAAATGCATCCACGCGCGTTCATGCGGATCACGCACATACATGCGGAGAAACACGCACCCCCGCGCGTAGGTGCGGGGCGAGACGCAAGGTATGGCACACTGCATCCCGCATTGCCGCGCGTGATTTTGAATGGGCGTGACGTGTATATTTGAAAATGGAAGCCGCCGTGCGTGAATCTACTAAACGCACCTAAGCGCGTGAGTGCGCGAAAAACCCGCACGATGATGCAGATCTGCACTCCCGCAGGAACGCGCGTAGGTGCGTCGACACGCAAGATGCAGCGTGATGCGGGGCAGTGTGAAGATCACCTTAATCAGATAAATTACTTAGACTCAAATCCGTTCAGGATTTTTTAAAGTTTATCGTTAACAGACAAAATGTCGTGGAAGATTTGTATTAAACCCAAGTGCCGATATTACATTTCTTCCTCATCGTTTCTTTTATAAACCATGGAGTTTTTCCCGTTCTTCTGCATAGGAAACTAAGTACTTTTGGAAATGGGCGACTAGAATCCAACTTATTTATATTTTCGACTTTCACAAGTGCTCTTACCTAAACGAAATAAAACAATTTGACTTTGATGTCCTGTATTAAAATTAAATGATTTGACTTATTAAAATACTATTTTTTCATCAGGTGCTGGATTCATGCGACTCTTCGGAACATACTTGGCGTCTCACGGCTCGTCTCTGGGCACGTACTTCAGATTGCTGACACCGAGGGGTGTACCACTGGACTTTCGCGAAATCCTGAAGAGAGTCAATACTCTCTTTATGTTCTGCTTGAAGGTGCCAGGATCTTCTTCTCCTGCCGAGGTGAGTAAGGCTTTTTTAGCTTTTTAAATAGAACAATTGATTTACCAAGGAAAGTTACTCTCATTTTTTCTACTTTCGGGCTTCCTCTAACATAGGTACTCATTCCTCACTTTGCCCATCCTGAGTGCCTAGTGCGAGTTTTGCAAGTTAACTTTCTCGATGCGTAAATTATCATACAACTTAATTACGTAGTATTCATTTTTGACATGTTTATTTCATAAAGGCTGTCATCGGCACTTGGTCGTACTATAAACGCGCTCACTTGCGAAATAGTAAACGTCATTATCCGGAAAAATGAATGAACGCGCTATATTCTAATCATGTCATGTAGCATACGACTCTTTACTTCAGCCAGGTTATAATTACGTATCGAGCGCGTAAACTTACATAACTCGTAATCAGCACTCTGGTTACCCCACACATCCGTCTCGACATTCTCATCTCTGCTTCATGCACTCTTTTCTCATCCTTATTTTTCAATGTCCAACACTCTGATCTATACAAGACGACCTATTTTATTGCGAGTTAACCTAAAATGAAGTGTGAAAAAAAAGAGATTTTAAAAAGTGCTTTAAAGTTAAAAATACAATTTTAAATTGCTTCCATTTATTACTCTACTTCGACTTAATGAACTGCATTTCATTAACAAAAAAAAAATGAAAAAAGTGAAAAAATATTCTGACAGTGTACCGTCAAAATGAACCCAGTCGAGTCTTCATTTGTTTTGAAATAAATAACTTGCTTATCCACCTTTTCCAAGATTAGCATAAACGAAATGTTCATTAACTTCCTAATATTTCCTCCTCCCCGAGACAAGCAGGGTTTAATTAAAAAATCTTCAAAATTAAAATGGAAAATTTCCGTCTACTTTCTCGCAAAATGTTGATTATAACTATCTCGATTTATGTCTAATTTTGGACTGGGTTGCTTAATCTGATTTGTGACAAGTTCCATCTTGCCTGGACATTTTTGGATTAAGTAATATACAGCCTTACTTATAAACGTGAATTAATTATAAGTAATACTTAAGGGCTGTTTAAGAAAATTCTTACTTATAAACGTTGCTTAAGCATGTCTTAACAAACATTTAATCACTACTTAAGACTTTAAGTAGTGATTAGTTAAAATGTTGCTTAGAAGGTGATTAGAGATTTTATAAGTAAGGGGGCTAGTCTGGAATTATGTAGGTGGACTACATTTTTTAAATAATTAAAATGACTAATTAATTAAAGAATGTCTAGGTATTTTTAATTAACAGATTAAAATGGATAAGAAAATTTAGCTTTAATCCTTTTGTTTTTTTGTTATCGCGATAAAAATTAATTAATATTAAATCAACTATAAAAAAAATTAAGGTCCTGAAAGGAATTTGCTGTAACAAAGAAAATAGTTACCCTGTCTTTTCAAAAACAACAGAATGTTCTTCAAAACAACAAAATCTTATGCAAATACCTAGTGTTATCGTTCTATTTTTTATCAAAAATTTGATAGCGAAAGTACTGCAGTTTTAATTCCTTATTCACCATGTGCAAACGTTTTACAATTTTAAAACAGATCTGTAAAATTTGAAATACATAAGCGTATAATTTCTAATGGCGAGGGAAGAGATTGTAAAAAACATATGCAAATCTACCTCTATAAATCCAAACTAATATTATAAATGCGAAAGTAACTCTGTCTGTCTGTCTGTCTGTCTTTTCTTCACGCCTAAACTACTGAACCGATTTGTGTGAAATTTGGTACAGACATAGTTTGAAACTTGAGAAAGGACATAGGATAGTTTTTATTACAAAAAATAAAAATAAAAAATAAAATTTATTACGGACATACAGTGCCATCTATTGGTCAAATGTCGAGCTGTTCCTATGCTCCGTAGATAGATGGCGCGCAATGGTGTCATTACACGTGTTCGGTTCATGTTATTGTTTTAATTCATCCTGCGGGAGCGGGAACTTCTCAAAAATCCCGCGAGATCGGGAACTATGTGGGTAAAACCAAAAATCTGCCGGAAGTCACTATTCCACGCGAACGAAGTCGCGGGCAAAAGCTAGTATGTATATATATCTCAAAGATAATTATAATATTAAAGAGTCTCTTTAAATAAATGAGTAAAGACTTACAAGTTAGGACTATAAAAAATACGAGAAAATAAAAAAGTATTTACTTAAAAAACACACATTACTTACCACACTTACTTTAGACTCGATAAAACACGAACCAAAGATTATACAAACCAGAATTACACCAATCCCACTAGCACAATGGATTCCAAAACATATGTAAGTATCGAAACCCCAACACTACTATGTTTATCCCTTTTCTTTGTCCGCTGTCCTTCAAAACACTCCTATTTCAAGTACTCCTTTGTTGGTGAGCACTTATAAAGTTTCCCCACGGAGTAAGAAAAGATGAGCAGAGATGGCATAGTGCAGGTAGGTCAGGCGCCTTCTTTTAGGTCAAATTCGTACGGTGCGCGTGACCAAAATGATCAGTTACGAATGCGGCGTTAGGGTTCTGTGAGACTAATTGAACGATTTTTGGTATTACAGAAAATGGTCGGCTCTAAAGAAGGCGTCTAAAGGCGAAACCAATAGCGTTCGTCGTCCCTCGGTCACCCGCATTTTGGCGCGCTACTTTCTTACAATTTTCCGTTATGGCACCTCCGCTAGTCATTCTGTTCTCCATGATTTGCACACAATATTACGTTCCGAATGGACACCGTTGAATTATTTACTCTCTAACCAAATTTGTTTAGGTGTTTCGTAGATAAGATCAATGTAAACACACGTAGGCCGTGATTAAACCTTGAGCTATTCATGGGTGAACCCGATAAGATTATTTTAAGGTTCGGATAGAATGGATTAAGGAAATAATTGGGTGTTGTTTATTTTGTAAATTGTTTTATGGAGTAGGTGTCTTAGAAGTTTCGATTTTGTTTGTGCTTTTAAGGGAAATTTTATAGGATAAGGTCGTGTACACATACCTATTGCCTGTATGGGTATGCAAGCTTAGCAGGGTGAATAAAGGGGTAAACGAATTGGTTTTGACAGGATTCATCTAAGCTTTGATCAAGATCAATTTCAAACTAATATTATGGGGAAAATGTACGTAATATGCGAAGAGTAATAAGTTTTTTCTGTAAATCCAAGATGATTTGATATAAATTATTTATAAGATAAATTATTATAGATTTAGTAAATTATTTTGACTATCATAGTAGACAAAATTATGTTTAAAAATAAAGACATGTTTAAAAAAGATAACATTAACGCTGTTCAGTACATAAACATAAAAAGTATATACTATTTTTTTGTAGTCTTAATTTGATATTCGTTTTTGGGATTATTTTGCCCAAAAATAAGAGCACTGTTTACTTTCCTCCGTTCATTAATTAAGCCTCTCTGAAACTTTCTTCTCACTAACTCTGATTCCATATCAACAAAGAAAAGTGCTGACTAGACAAAAGATTGTGCCATCAGTTTTTCTGCTGACCTACCTTGAAAGTGTGTCACATAAGAATCTGTGTCCGACACAACGTAGTCACAATACACACACAGACACACATTTTAATGTCGTGGGTATTGTAGCGTGTCAATTGTTTCTTTGTGATTCAGTTCAATTTTTTCTTAAGTAATAATAAAATATATATTTTTGTTGTTATAGTTTTGGTTTCAGTTTTCAAGTTTATTATTCCTTTGTTCTATTTAAGTAAATCATCATCATCGACCTTATCTTAATTTTATTTGCAGTCGGCGCAGCATGTTTTCTCCTTCTATATTCTTCTATCTGTCGTTACCTCACAAGTTCAAATTCTTTCTAACCATATCGACTTTCACACAATCGACACATTGTATTGTAATTTAGCGCTGAAGCGCCGTTATGCAATACAAAATAATAATTTAATGCCTAGAAATCAACTACAATAATTATTCCGTAAATTAATTGTTCAAACAGTAACAAACCAAACGATGTTATTAAACTAATCCCACCCAAAACAAAAATGTGAAAGACTGCCAAGTTCGATAATATGGGAATGCTTTGCCTATAAAAGAAGTGAGATCTGAATAAGTACCAAGTTCCATACACATACCTCAGTTAAAAATAGTTACTTTTTATGATGTTACTTGGCAAGTTTTCATACACCTTGTTATAAACCTACTAAACGCAATGAATCAAGTATTTAATTTTCTATTAAAACTTGCCAAGTAATCATCATTAAAAAGTAACTATTTTTAACTGAGGTATGTGTATGGAACTTGGTACTTATTCAGATCTCACTTCTTTTATAGGCAAAGCATTCCCATATTATCGAACTTGGCAGTCTTTCACATTTTTGTTTTGGGTGGGATTTCATTTATTTTTGTAAGGTTGTTTATTTTATTTTTTTCTTATGATGAAGTTAGTTAAAGAAATGTC
The DNA here is from genome assembly GCF_022581195.2 of Helicoverpa zea. Classification (NCBI taxonomy): domain Eukaryota; kingdom Metazoa; phylum Arthropoda; class Insecta; order Lepidoptera; family Noctuidae; genus Helicoverpa; species Helicoverpa zea. The sequence continues at coordinate 4,716,806 of NC_061464.1, read as the reverse complement.
TCATTTATACTATCTTTTAGATTTTTTAATATGCACTATGTTTCTTACAAAGAAATGAACTAGATTAACTATGACTAGATTTACCAACTGACTGACATGATGTGTTATCATATATTATGTTCGTGGATCAAAGTTACACATTCGTTATTTTCTAAAGTGATTCACACTTGGCCGTTTTCAGATTTTTACTTTACTTTGACTAAATACAAACCTTTGTACCATTCGAAGATATATTATATAAATATAGATAAATTTAGTTCGTTTTAGTTCCTTAGGGGTATAAATTTACACCGGGTATAAAACACCTTCATTATTTTGAAACCGACTCACACTTGGCCATTTTCAGATTTTTTCCTTTACCTTGACATAAAGACCTACCTCCATGCCAAATTTCAAGTCAATACGACCATTGGAAGTGGTCTAGGTTTTTGATGAGTGAGTCAGTCAGTGAGTGTATAGTAAAAATAGCGATTTTCTGACGTCAATATCTCAAGACCTACAATAGGTATATTAATGAAATTTTGTATTTTAGATAAGTGAGGGGGTCTCAACAGATACTAGAAATTTGATATGCGTAAATAAAATAGATTTTGAGTTACAGGGGGGTCGAATTTGGCCCGAAATGGTTCGTGTAATATAACCCACGGCCGGTGTGTCGCCTTTTTTGCTCGAACTTGGCGGACACACTGCCGTGTGTCTAGAACATGACATTATGAGTAATTTCATTGCCTAAATATTTCTGCACATGTAGAAATAATATCACTGCAGTATAATTATTCAAAACACATTTAGCGAAATGTATTAATAATTGTTAAGTTAGCTTTAATTTTGTTAGTTTAATCATTATATGATCAACGAAACTCACCACAAATTCGAAATAGCCGAACCATTTATTGCGTACACAGAAACAGTTTGTCAAAAAACAAAGTCAAAGTATGTCAAGAACAAAATACCTCCACTAGACCACGGGACTACAGAGTCCCTGATTTTTCGAAGCTGAACGTGGGGCCTAAGCCAACGCGCTGAAGTCCTTTTGAGACAATTTTGGAATGGTGACACAAGGAATTCATTATCCTCCGAGCCTTTTTCCCAACTATGTTGGGGTCGGCTTCCAATCCAACCGGATTCAGCTGAGTACCAGTGCTTTACAAGGAGCGACTGCCTATCTGACCTCCTCAACCCATTTACTCGGGCAACCCGTATGGTGGAAGGAATAAAAGAAAAAAAATACCTTGTTATAGAGCTTATTAGGCACATCTGTACCATTATCGACACACACAAATACACACATATACTCATTTCTTACGTGTAAAGACAGAGTCGCTAGGGAAGGTATAGCAATTTATCAATGTCGGGGAATTGTTTGAGAGTAATCGCGACCTTGAAACACAAAGGGTAAGTTAGGGAACAACCATAGGTTTTAGAATCTTTCTAGAGTATGAATCTTGAGCTAGACGTATATTGTCAAGAATGTTTGCTTAATCAGTCAAGATTGATTTTTCATACCTAAAGAAAGTCCTAAGATTTTTGCATAACCATTATCAGAATACTCTTTTCGCAACAGTGTTGGCGTCGGGTTCTAATCTAATCAGCTCTGAGCACCAGTAGTGTACATAGAGCTGTACCATAAGGTTTTATAGAAACCTAAAACTTTATGATCGATCGACCCGTGTGACTATTACTTTGACACGAGCTTTCCCATAAAAAATCTTCAACAAATGATAATTTCTTCAGCAAGCTACATTAAAAACTCCGTTCCAATAAAACCCGTATCAATACAGTCTTGTTACTTTAGATTTATTAGGCAAAGTAAATAGGATTTAACTGTTTACTCGTTCTTAACTATGTTTGGCTAAGGAATTGAGCTGCCCGCCCTAAAGGTTTGCACAAAGCTTAGAGACGTTCGTCTCAATGTGCCATTCAATCGATTCTAGAAGATTCTATGTTGATAGGTATGTTGAGGCACTTAACACCTTTTTCTTTTGTGGTTTATTTCCTTTTGGTTTGAAGTTTTGTTCGCGTTCTAGTTTTGTATAATGATGTATATTTTTGTTCTGATTATATTACTCTTTAAAACCAATATAATATTTGTGGATATGTTACTTCGTCACTCGGAAACAGACAAATTTTGAAAAATAAAATGATATGAAAAACAGAGACAGCATACCCCAGTGTGGCCCTGTTACTGTTACAGTCTTTTTATCGTCCCACTGCTGGGCACAGGCCTCCTCTCACACCATTAGGCCCATTTAGGCCCCATTAGGGCCAAATCCTGTCGAGGCTGCGGTATTGTTCGAAAGATACCCTGGTACATAAAGGGCTTAAGAAGGAATATGATGGGTTTTAGGCTTGGCATTACATTTTACATAACAAAGATACTATAATGAAATCAATCGACAACCGGGTCCTATTCCGGAGATTAAACTTTTATCTCAAAGGACATAAAACAAAAACAAACAACTAAATATTTTATTTAATTAGGCTACCTATATTATATATTCCGACACCAAACCACTCCGTATCCTTTGTTTGAAGCCGCCTAACTTTTGACGCATTCATTTGCGTTTATTCGTGAAAGTTGAGCCCACGAGTTAGTTCCCAAAGTTGTGGGTAGTCTGAAGTTTGTTCCGTTATTTACCAAATGAAGCATTGTTTGAAATCAAACGGCTGGAAGCTCATAAACGTATTATGAATACTAAGGGCTTGTATTTGTTTTATTTGGGTTTTTGTTAATATTGTATTTCAATTCAAAAATCATTTTCGAAAAATATGATTTTGTTCTACACATAATTTCATCTGCATATTTGGAAATCTGTAAATTAAATCCGAATATGATCAGTAGTTTTTAGCTAAGTAAGTATTCAAGGTTGATAAAGTTCAATTTATTAGCCAGTCTTTGTTAAGCGATAATTTATGTTTCATTATAATATAATTGAGACACACACAATAATAATTTATATTATCTAAAAAACACAAAAAATATTTTGAGAAATTATTATTAAGTAAACATTTTGGTATTTCGGAAAACTCAGTGTTAAACAAAAATAATAAATCATTTCTCGAACAAAGCTTCCATTCTAAAAATATTTAGGCTAGACAATTTTTCGTGGACGTTTTTTTTGCAAAGCAATTTTTCGTAAAACTGTAATGGTAACAATATTTTATAAAAACGATACTAGAAAAACGCTGTTTGGCACTACAAAACTTTTTTATTTATTTTATTAGCGAAAACCTATATCTTTACAAATGTCGCGTAAATGTACTGCTATTTTGTTTACTGTCTACTAAAGGCATTAAAAACGTCAAACAGGTACAAAACGGTCGAATTACTTTAACAAAAAGCTTTGTACTTCCTTTGTTTTAGGTAATTTATGTAGTCCCGAACAAATATTAGACATTTTAACATCCCTAAGGTAAAATTTAAGAGAATCAAATAACCCCATTATAAGAGTTGCTGCACACTGCAGACTTTAAGTCGGCCGATAGTTGGTTCGGGCTCATAAATCAGTATGAAGATGAATGGAAGTACACACGTAACAACGATCAGGTATTTGTCCGGTATCAGATCGACTAAAAAAGTTGTTAGAGTGCAACTATTGTGACGTTTCATTTATTTATTTATTTATTTATTTAAAAAAGTACTGCCACATCACAAACATGTAACATTCGATAACTTAAACTACTATTTTAGTTTATGGCCTGATGCATGTGACAATAATGGCGTACATAACATTCGCAATTCATCGGCTCGAAGATGTAATACAATAATAAATTTTAAAAATAAAATGGAGAATATCTAATGAATACATAATAGGCATGATGACAGTAATCAAAAATCATTAAAATAATATATTTATTAAATTAAACTTGAAGCTTGGAATATAAAACGCGCATTGTTTTCTTTATTAATAATGTGATTAATATGTATTTTTATAAAATAAAATTACGAAATAAGGCAATCCGCCATGATTTCTTGAACACCAATCAGAGCTCGTGACGTCATCTCTCAAAACAACTCGCGCGAAAGTCACATTTCGTTATTGTGAACTTCCACTGCGATCTTTGTTTTTAATTAATTAATTGTTTATAACACAAGTTATGGAGCCCGGATTTATCAAGGCAAACAGCGCTAATTTGCCTAGAATTGATATCATAATGCTGGGAAAGTTTTTGGCATCAAATAAAGATTATTGTTCAGCTGAATTTAGAAATGTTAAAACTTCCATGTAAGTATACTAGTTTAATTAAAAAACAATGAGAGATGAAACCTAACCTCGAAATAGTTATTTACATTATAAACTATGCTAGAATCTAGAGAACTATGTAATAACTTACATCAAAGTGATCTTCACAAAAATAAAGTTGTACCCTGGGCAATATTGCTTTTGAATCTCGCCTTGCAAGTTTAAGCCACTTGTTTCGTATTTTTTTATTGTGAGGAACGTACACAAATAACTTATCAGGAGTTGTTTTGGATGTGTTCTTACACTGGGGGACCCCACAACACCTATGCACTTTCGAATTCATATTTAATAACACAAAAAACTTAATTATTGCACGAGCGTTGTTTACTTGCGTCTTGTAATTTCAGTCGTGACGTCACAAGTGACGACATGACACTGACAAGCGTTTTCGCGCCGGATTCAAAGTGGACAGAGAAAAATGCAATTATTTGATAAAAAAACTTCGCATTTTCTTAAAATTAATAATTTTTCATATAAAATAGACGTATACCTATATCATACAAAGGAATTTAAAAATTTGTCATCATGCCTATTTGGAATTCAAATTTAACAAAGAATACAGTATAATTGTTTAAATATTAACATACATGTTTAATAAATGTCAAGTCGCATCAGAGAAAAAATAAAGAAATACAAGTAAAATCAAGTTAGAATAAAACAACAAATGAATAACTATTAGAATTAGGGTGCGTTTTTAATTTTGTTTTTGAATATACGCAACTTATCGTGGAACACATCAAGATCGGGTATTACTGTGATAAGGGAATGATACTCATCAATTATTCTACGGAGAGGTGCTTGCCGTCCCAGATTAGACTTTACAGTGGGGGTGCAGAAAATATATTTGATTTTCCCGCGAGGATAGGTTCGGGGAGCCTTTAAAGGCATGTTCTCCAGAAAGTAGCTACACTGATATTGACCGCTTACGATTTTGTGAAAAAAGGACATGTCTAATAAAAGTCTCCGTTCACGAAGAGAACGCATTCCGAACCTGATTAGGCGCTCTTTGTAGGGATTTCTGTGGGAAAAACCTCTAGAATTATAAGCTAGGTACCTAGTGAACGCTCTTTGAATGCTCTCAACGCGCTGCGAATGCACCGCATAATACGGATTCCATACAACGCTGGCGAACTCAAGATGACTGCGCACCAAGGTTTGGTAAAGCAAGATTTTGGTGCGTTGATGTTTAAATCCGCCCGAGTTACGTTTTAAAAATCCGAGCATCTGAGCTGCTTTTGTGACGGACTTGTTAATGTGCGAGGTGAATTTAAGTTGACTGTCAACTATCACGCCAAGATCTCGGATTTCGTTGACCTCTGCCAGTGCTGTACCATCAAGCTTATATTCCGTAGCAAATTGCTTTCTTTTTCTAGTAAATTTAATGTGGAAGCATTTACTTGCGTTAAGTATCATACTGTTACAGCGACACCATTCTAGGATCGCATCTAGGTCACTTTGCAACTGGTGAGAGTCAACAACAGAATTTATAGTTTTGTATATCTTGAGGTCATCGGCAAATAGTGACACCTTACAGTGCTTTATTTTATCGACTATGTCGTTAATAAAGATTATGAAAAGAAGGGGACCCAAATGCGATCCCTGAGGCACACCGGTATTTGCATAATAAGTTTTCGAGGTAAATCCATTCACAGACACCGACTGAGGTCTCTGTTGCAAATAAGACCCGAACCATTTCAAAATTGAGCCATCTATACCGAATCCATGTAATTTCCTCAGAAGAATTGAATGGTTAACTCGATCAAAAGCACTGCTAAAGTCGGTGTAGATGGCGTCAACTTGCCCGCCCGAGTCAACTACATTAGATACATCCGAAATGTAAGGGACCAAGTTAGTGACAATTGAGCGACCATGTCTAAAACCGTGCTGCGAATCCGAGATGTTACAGTCCACAAGCCGAAAGATCACCGGATAGACAATCGATTCAAATAGTTTAGAGAAGCAAGACAGAATTGAAATAGGGCGATAGTTTTTAACATCAGAGTTTTCCCCTTTCTTAAAGACTGGTACAATGCGTGCTTTTTTCCACTCTGACGGAAATGTCCCATCCGCTAATGATCGGTTAAATATTAAGGATAGAGGCAGAGCTAACGCAGAACCGCATCTTTTCACGAATACCGGCGGAATTCCATCCGGGCCTGCACCCTTCGCAGCATCGATCTTTTTAATTGCTTTAAGCACCTCATATTCTTCGATAGCCAATGAGCACAATATTTGTTGTTGGAGATTATCACACCTGTAGCACTGAGATGTTGTCGTAGAGGTATCCGGAGGTGTTGAGCTGGGCAAGTAAATTGAGGCAAAATGCTCTGCAAAGAGATTCACAACGTCAGGGCCCGTTTTTGCGACCTGATCTTTCAAGCTCATAGTTGCAGGTATGGACGAGTCACCGCCTCTTTTATGTTTAATAAAGTTCCAGAAGAGCTTAGGGTTTTTCGGGATATTGGCTTCGATTTTTTTCCTATAATCTGAGTAGCATTTATCGTACATTACATGGCATCTAGAGCGGAGCAGATGGTATTCAATTTCGTCTCTAGGATTTCCATATTTTTTGAACCTCTTCCTAATCTTTTCCTTTTCTTGTAATAGTTTGATGAACGATGTGCTGAACCATTGAGGGAACTTAGATTTAATAGGGGTTTGTTTCGGAACAAATTCTTCTAGGAGATCATACACTATTTTGTAAAATTTTTGCAGCATTGAGTCAACATTTTCATAGCCCGATAACTTTGTTTGCCAGTCAGTAGCTTTCAGATTTTTTACTATGGATGGATAATCTGATCTATAAAAATTATATCTAGGCTTGCATTTCGGCTTAAGATAGACAACTTTATTGAATGGTAAATTCAACAATAGATTAGGATGCTGCTTATAGCATTTGGTCAGCTCGCTCGACGGGCCCACAACGTATGCATCCTGGCAACTAGTTATAATTAAATCTAAAAACCTATTGTCACTGTTTGCAATTGCATTGACTTGAAAGAGATTGTTAATAAAAATAAAGTCAGTTATTGAATGTCCAGGAGGCGAGTTATAGTTTGAGGGTACCATATAAGTACCGTTTTTATAAGGGTCCCAATTAATAAAACCCAAATTAAAATCACCTAAAATAACAAGATCATCGGCCCGATCGGCAACATTATCTGCGCTATCTAAAAAAATACTTAAGAGTTTCAGTTTTAACTGGTGGAGGTAGATATACAACGCAAATAGCAAGCTTCCTCGTACTCGAGCCAATGTTAATCTGCAGAGTGACCCACAAGTCCTCCAGATTTGTTTCCCAACCTTTGACACGAGCAGACGGTATGTCCCTAGAAATGGCCAAAAGCACCCCTCCGCACTATGGGAAAATCGCGTATGTTTCGTCTCAAAACTCCGTATCTCAGTTATTTCAAAACTAAATGATCTGTAATTTTGCACACATATACTTGAAAGTACAAGGTTTAATAAAAAAATAATAATTTAAAAAATTATGTTTATTAATTTATTTAAAAAATAAAACTTAAAAAAATACATGCATTTATAAGAAAAAATATATTTTATTTTTGTAATTTACTTACATTAAATAGAATTAAATATCATTGTATAAACAGTGTCTAACGAGAAAACAATAATATACAAAATTCAACAAGCTCCTACAGATTTTTGTTGACAGCAAGAAGGGACTTGGCTTCATCGAAAAGTTCTTTCGATATTGTTTCTGAGGTATTTCTCAAACTTGATATATATGGATCAGAAGTGTACAATAAGGTATGGAAAACGTCTGTATTGGTAGCCGCTCTTGAACACTTTCTAGAATGATGAAGTCTAAACTTTTTGTAATCCTTGTTGCGGGATTCTTGAGCGTCTTCGGACAATTGTCCGATAGGTAAAATAGCATAGTACTCAATGATTTTTTCTCCGTGAATAAGTATTTTATGTACGGAGGAAGGCATATAATACCAATTATAAATATTTACGTACAGTTGGGCGGTACTATATGCGTATTCACCGAACTTTTTTGAATCAATAGCCATTCCAGATGACATAGTTTGTAGTATAATGTACATTCGTTTTATAAGTTCTACGTCTACACCTGTAATGTTTGCAGAGCAAGAGTAATTCTGAAAAAATCTCCGAGCTGTGTTTCCATCATTACTATTTCCAGTGCCTTGTCGAGGTTTATCGATATGCAGTCCCATTTCCTCCCTAAACCGCTTTTGTACCACTTTTTTCTTTTCGTCTTTGTTTTTTTTATTTTCTGGTGTAGTGGCTGACCACTTTTGGAAAGACAAGTTATAGGAAATGTGTAAAATCATCTCCATGCTTCTAATCCAAGCGTGTAGTGTTGACAGTCCATATTGAAATGAACTTTCATTCACATATCGTGTCCTAACTGCCTCTAAGTTATTCATTTGCCGAGGAGTAGCACCACAAATTGTACAAGAAGCGCTCGAAGGAGTTTCAGTTAAAACTTGTGCTACTTTACCATCAATCATGGTTAAAAATAGGTCTTGAGTAATTTCAATTACTTCACCATTCTTATTTATCATGGAAAGGGACAGGTTTTTAATTTGATTTTTGATATCAGCCACAACAGACGCGGTTTTTTCAGGAGTTTCTTTGGCAAATTCTATTAATATAGGTCGGCAATATCTTACGGATGAGCAAGCTTCATTTTTCCAAATAACGATATTAGTTGTCACATCTATGAGTTTAATGGGTACAAGTGAAGCAATAAAAAGGTTCGCATCTGATATGAAATCGCTTTCTTCGGGCAAAACTTGCTTGTATTCACTTTGCCCTGATGACCCGTCACAACCCCATTTGCAGAATAGTTTCAACTGTCTTAAACCGTTTTTGTAAACTGAACCAATTAGTAATATACGTGCTACAGTATGATCCAATAAGTCCTGCAGATTGACTTTTGCACTTATGTTAGTAATGGTTATGCTCGAATCTGGTGGGTAACACATCTTCTTCGCTTCGGCTAAAGTTGGATAAGAAGGAAACACTGAGCAGTTTTTGTCCGCCAAACAAATTCGAAGTTTCCCATACTGTTCTTTGTTAAGGTCTAAGTCAATAAATGTCCGTAGTGCTTCTTCCTTTGTAAAAGGTGTAACGTCTTCAGGGTTCTCAGTTATGAATTTAAGAAACTTTTTCTTATCATTTTTTGGCGCAGTTCGTATAATATTAACAATAGTGGCCTCCTCGGTCTCACCCATAGACCGCAACTCCTGAGTATTATGCATTGAGCACACACTCCAATCCGTACTCTTGTATTAATTGCATGTTTTTTCGTTTCTTTGTTTTTTCTGAAGATGCTTCGTATGGTTTCGATGGTCTGCCACCTGCACTGCTTCCAGATGTATTAGGGTCATTAACTGTGACTCGACACTCCAGTGGAACACGAAATTCACCATTTAACCAGTCGACGTTCTTACTTTCAAAGCGTTCTCTTTTCCGGGATGCATTTCTCCAGCGTTCGTTACATTAAGACACCAAGTTTCTTTGAATGTAGGAGATCACAGTAGCCATATCGTCTGGTGACAAATTGAAATTTTCATGCAAGTAGTCTTCTATATTATTCCCATTTATCAACAAATTGCACAACTCTCGTTTACTACAAACAAATTCACCCATTATTTTCAAATCAGATAACTTCTGTGAATATTTGAAAATAGGTTTGAACTGCTTTTTAAAAGCAACTGAATTTCTGACGAACAACTGTGGATGTTTCAGGGTTCGCCTTTCTTTTATAGGCCAATTAAATAGTGCTATGTGCAAAAAGATAAGAAACTAATATTTGCATTCTTCCCATAACCAACCTGTTTTTAACTTGACCCTAATAGATAAAGTGACCATATTTTATCATACAAGGTGGTCAAAACAATATCAAAACCACAAATAACTATTAATAATACTCATCACTGTAATGACCATTTTATCAATTTGACACAATAGATAACAGATGATTATGTGAGAAGTAAAAACATATTGGAAAAAAATATTTTTTTTATCTCGCGATATGTTTTGGCACCGTGTCAGAAAAGGCGCAAGTATGCGCAACTTTTTTTTTTCTCCTTGTGTAAACTAATGTATAAAGATCGTAATACAACAAATATCTCGACATCGGCAAACAGCGGCAACCGGGTAAGTCTCATTAAAAAAAAAAGTAACCCGAAAATTATACCATCTTAAACTACATTGGTTAATTTTTATTTATTTATTTATTATACATAATATTATTTACGAAACGTTATGAGGAGATTATAAGCATTTCAAAAATGTATAATACTTATACATTAAATCAAAAACTTTCGAGTAATGTGGCGTTGAATTGTAGTAATGTATTGTGCCAAAATCACATCATTGAACATGGGTTAGCTTTGATGCCTTTTTTTTATACATTATGGTTAGCAAAAAATAATTTAAAAAATATAGAAAAGAAAGCTTATTTATAAGACTAAATTAATTAATTAGTTTTACTCCATAACAATGACTTTCAGGTGAAACGGTTTTGAGACGGCCTTGTATGGGGCTTTCCCATAGTGCTCCGCCGTCCTTTTTAGGATTACTACTGCTTGATCGGTCCCTGCGATAAACAACGTATCTATCATCGAACAATTCGTGATTAGAAATATTTGAATTGAGCCAGGTTTCAGTAAATGCAATAATCTTGTAATTCGACATCACAATATTTTTTGAAACCTCGTTAGTCTTAGTTCTTAGGCCCTGCACGTTCTGGTAGTATATGTCAAGCATTGCGATTATAAAATACATCAATTCATTATTAGCAAAATACATTAACAACTTAAACTAAAAGCTTAAGACTATCCACACTTTTAATTGCTATAGCTTGATGTTCCACTGATTTCCGAGCAAAAATTCGTCCATTGCGAACCCATACAAATTTGTAAGACGTTTCCCGGGCTTTTATACGAGTTGCAGCGTGGAGTGATTTAAGTGCCGGAGTCAAATGTTCAGAAACGTAGACAGGGCTTACAGCTCCTCCAATTCCAAGATGCTGCGTGCAGAGCTTCTTCTCGGGATCCTTATGATTAAATTTACTGACCGCGGCTAAGATGCTATCTCGGGAACGAGGACTGCGTAGCTTAACAATCACTGGCCGAGGACGTGGATTGTCATTGCTAATTTTAGCGACTCTGACAGCATGTTGAATGTCTTCGCCAGTAAGCGGATTTTCGATGACTTTGGACAGTTGAATGACGGTAGTAACCAAATTTTCAGATCGACTTTCCGGGATACCATTTATTTCGATGTTACTTTCTCTCATATGTAGTTCAACAACGTTCAGCCTGGCAGTAAGATCTCTAACGGTTGTTTTAAGCTTCTCGTTATCACTTTTTAGTTCTCTGATAAATACAGTTTCACTTTCAAGTTTAGATTTTATCTCTTCATATTTTGTGCTTATAAATTCAAGAGAGTCCCGGAAACCATCTATTTTGTCGAGGACATTCTTAAACTCGGTCTCTACAATTGTTTTAATGGTGTTGTTTAAGGCGGTAGAGATTTCTTGTTGTAGAATCTCACGTAGGTTATTTTCAGTAACATAACTAGGTTCCAGGAGTTGTGGCGATCGCAGTTGCGGCTCAAGAGATGGTTGTGGTTGCAATTTCGGCGGCGATTTCAGAGATGATTGCGTTACTGCTTTCTGCAATGGCTTTGATGGGAATTTCTGCTGCTGTTTCTGCAGTGGCCGCTGCGATGGTTTCGGCGGGGATTTCGTTGGCCTTTTGCGAACAGTCACATTGGATTGTCCCTGTACATCCTCTTCTTGATTTTTTTCGCCTGAGCATAGAGTCGAACGCACAGGAGTGTTAATGTTGCCGGTTTTTGGCTCCTTGCTGCAGCACTCAGGACACTTCCATGACGCTCTTTGGTTAGCGTCCATTAGCTCGTAATCAGAGGTGGCAACATTTGCACAAACGAGGTCATATTTAGCCTTACATCTGAAGCATCCAAGACAGAGGTCGCTGTCAAGAACATTACGACATCCAGAACATTCCCTAGTCGATGCCATTGTGGTTCAGTTGTTTAAGAATAACAATATACAATGTTAAAACGAAAGGAATAAAACGAAGAGAAAAAAGTTATGAAAAAAAAAACCAAAAAGTCAATGTTGAATGTGAGATTCGATCTCGTGCCACTCCGCGCAATATGTTACTACCAAGCCGTGTCTAAGATGAGCTATCGGTACGCTACAGTAGTTGGCGAAATACAGTTCTGGTATTGGCAAATTTACAGATATCAACAATGTAGGATAGGGTAGTTTTAAAAATTTTATAAATTTGCACTATCACTTTGAGTCACTTGTTCTGTCTCACTCCTCTATTGATTTTAGTCAATCATCACTGTTATCTTGCACTCAAATGTTAAGGTTAAACACAATTTATTAAATATCCAACAGTACATACAGTTCAAAGCCCGATATTACACTGTTCTTTCTTCCAATGATTGTTCAGGATGTTTTCCTTTTATTATTTGTTTATTGTTATTAACACTATAGTTTAGGTGGATAACAGTTGTAAGAACAATTCGTGTTTGGTACACCACATTTACGAAACTTTCAATGTAAATAATGCGACAGCTGATTTATTGAGTTTATCTAAACACGGAGCCGATGTTTACGTTCTGACTGACAGATGACGTGACGTTTCATAAGGCTGGAAAGGCATATTTTCTTGTCTTCTTATTTAAATATATGTATAAGAAAGTCGCGTTAGTTCCACATTTTATAACTCAAGAATGGCTCAATCATTCTTGAAGATAGCTTAGGCCCGGGAAAAGGATATAAGATAGTTTTTGTCACCATCCGGCTACGGGAAACAGTCATATCGGGACGCGGATGAAATCAAAGGTTCCACCTGCTAGATTGAAATAAAAACACCTGATTTTGACCGAATAAACTGTTTATAAAAAAACAACCACCGGGACAACTGTCGGCCGACTATTAAGTCTGCAGTATGTTCGTAAGCTAAGTGAATGAAATAACCTCAGTATAGGGGTACCTTCCCGTGTTTTAGAAACAAACCAATTAGTTTCAAGTTTCTAAAACCTTTTTCCTTCCCTAACCTTAAAACCGCGACTAATGGAAATAGTTTAATCCTAGTTTTGTACCGGATTCACTTTAGCTGCCACAAATCCTAGGCAGTGTTTGTTCTGCTATTTAAAGCCTTTAGTCCCTTGGATAATTGCTGAACGTTGCTAAAATGTTACTAGACTTTGTTGCTGTGTTTTATATCTTTTTCCTATTCGTGATTTTTTATTATATGGTTATGCTTGGATATTTTACATTATTTATTCAACTTTTTGAATAAAGAATAATGTATTGAAACATGACATAAATTACGAATATTCGTAAATATGAACGTATGTACTTGTGTTATGTCTAATTAAGCTTATCAAATCAATGATTTCAGAAACGATTCTATCTATTATTTTACGAATTTCTTTTTGGAAAGGCAATCCATTAAAAATGTAATTCTCTAAAGATTAAAAAGGCACAATGAAAGATCAGATATAAAATATTGAATTTAATAAATCGAGATGGCATAATATCATTTATCATTCGAATAATTTTTTTTTCTTATTTTGGTGACTACTATTATTTTTTGCGATTATTTTGAAAGCATACGTTGGTTCTCTTTTAAATGAAATCAGATTTTGTAAAAAAAAAACAGCTACATTTAATGTAAAAGCAGAAATATCTACCAGAATGCTTTTATTCGGGAACTGGCTTTTGTGAAATGGATTGGGCAAAGCTGTATAGAAAATAAAATTGACCTAGTTAAGTACTTTTAATGTAGGCATAAAAAAGACCGAGAAAATTTTACTCGTATTTTGGTACTCTCGTAACACATTACTGAAAATACAGGCATTTCTCGCACCAAGAAAAAATTGCTTATGGTAGTAGACAAACATTTTATATGGGTCCAATTGTTTTAGCAGTTTTAGCACGACAAATAGACAAGTAAGGTTGAACAAATCAAGACCTGCATGATTAATATAATTACTTACCAAATTACAACTATTCTGTTTCTTCAAATTCTATGATCCGGAGCAGTTATAATGTGGTGTGTCAAGTTTAAAATGTAATCAATAATTTCAAAAACAACCATTAAAACATTTTTTTCCTATTTACAGTATTAGTAGGTAACGATAAGTTCATTCAACATTTAAAAAAAAATCTTAGGATGCACACCAAACTGCCAGTAAACTTAAAGTTTAAAGGCATTTTCGGCGTTTATTTCACAAAACAAGCGAGGAACCGGACAGAGGCAATGGTATGACAAATAAAAAACAAAACAGGGTTCACACAAAGTTTAGCCGAAAACCGAAAGCCGAAAATGTGTCAAGTATTCGCCTCTGGTCAAGGCAGTCAAAGCATTTTGGACTAGACAAATATGTCCGCCAAAAACGAACTTTTTGTGCATGCTTTTCAAAAGTCTGAAGAATTTTAACGTTCAAAGAAAACCGGTGTAGGAATGGTCTGTGGAGATTTAGTCGCCGGAGTGTAAATGCGAAAATAGATGTCGTCAATTGGACTTTCGCTTTTCAGAAGGAAGTTACAAAAATGAGATAAACAAGTGCGAATAGGAATCGCGCACGAAGGGTTCCGTACCATTATTTAGAAAATGAGCAAAAAAATCACGTTTGTTGTATGGGTGCCCCCCATGCATACATGAGAATGCATGAAATTTTGACGTAGTGAATTATGACTGAAAATAATATTACTTAACAATATTCTATTTTAATTAAACTATTATCTACTGCTCTAGGCAATCCACGAGTAACAACACAAGAGTTAACAGTACAAAAACTATGATTTTTAGCAGTTGTTTAAAAAAGCAATCGAAATATAATGAACTTTAAAAGGAAAAATACAGCTAAAATCTTTGGAATTAAGCATGTTTTCTTTTTTTATTGTTAACAGGGTCTTGAAATCAAGGGTCAGATGGTGTTCTGTGCTGAATCAGACTCCCTCCTGTTCGTGGGGTCTCCATTCCTTGATGGACTGGAAGGTCTGACCGGCAGGGGTCTGTTCATTTCTGACATTCCTCTGCACGATGCCACGAGAGATGTCATCCTAGTTGGAGAACAGGCGAGAGCACAGGTAAGAATTTTATATTAACTATTATTTTGAAATTAAGTATATTATAAGAAGGAATAAGAAAGAATCTATTAGTTTTCGTAAGTTTTTGTAAAAAAAAAAATATGTATAGGGATTATAATAAGAAAGGACTATTTCATTATTTGACGAATTTAAGTATTTTTTAGTTTTAATATAATAACCTGTTTTATAAATATAGTTTTAACATACAGTATTTATTTTCTAAAAAAAACAGCAAATAATAATATGAGTGTCAATAATCACTACTGGGTGAAAAAAAAATCTGGAATGTTTGAGGTAGTTTTATTACCACATTCATAATCATAAAAAACTTTCGTTATTGAGTTTCAGTCCATTGATTGATTTTTGGAAAATTGAATAGGAATTTTTGAAAACTTTTCAATCATAAATCAAGTTATTGCGCGACAATTTTATTGGCACAATTTATGGATTTTAACGCACATATAAATGAACTCACATTCTGTCCCTGATATTATATGAATATAATCGAATTACGTATTCAGCACTAGCTTTTCTTCGTGGTTTCACCCGCTTCCCGGAAGCACTTTTCCCTGTCACCCTGAGGTATACACTATCTCTGGTCTGACATAGCTTTTTAGCAGTAGTTTCAGGACCTATTCAATGCAATGAAATATTTCTTCTTACAATACTACAAGCATAATGACCTCTATCCACATTTGTTTATACTACAGAATATTTTACCAAGCAATTTCAAACAAAACACAACGCTAAAAGGAAACACTCCAAAACTTACGCGTCCAAAGACATATTTCTTCAAGAATGCATCGAAGAAGTATCAGAAGCTTTCAACAGCATCACTTCAGAAGTAGTTTTAAAACCGTTTGAAGTTCACACTTGTTGATCGTATTCACGTCTGATGGGTACTTCAAACTTGCTTTGTGAAGACAGGGGAAGTTCGAGGAGATGATGAATCTATTAGCTTTAGAATTTTAGCGTTAAAAGTTGACGGGGGTTTGAAAAAACGTGAAGACATTTCAAGACTTGAAATCAAAATTTTAAAATTCTTTGATTTATGTGAATGCGAACGCACTGCTTGATATAGGCTCTGAAGCTAGACCATAACAATGCATCTAAAATAATAATACCTTTCGGCATAAAACACCAAATACGGCTTGCGGCACGCATTTTCATTGACGCTCATACTTTGTCCACATAAAAAGAGATCCATGCACTGCAGTAAAAAGACCGTTGAGCTATAATACGTTACGACGCCACTAGGCACACCATTTAGCAATAATGATAGCCAAATCCTAACCAGCCGTAAAATTGTCGCCCATTGGTTTAGTTGGCGAGTGAGGAAGATTATCTTGGTTATCGTTATAGTTAGGTAAATGGTAACCCATCCTTGGTGTAAAAATCTTCCAGAAGCTTCTAACATTACTTTTCTTCCACCAGGATGGACTCCGAAGACGCATGGACAAGCTAAAGAACTCAATAGAAGAAGCAAGCAAAGCGGTTGACAAGGAAAGACAAAAGAATGTCAGCCTCCTTCATTTAATATTCCCTCCACATATAGCCAAGAGGTTATGGTTAGGTAAGTTTCTAAGTCAATTACCAGTTCGTACCACGGAGGAGAAACAGTAGACCAGAGGTACCATAAGGTTAGATGCGCGCGGTGGGCGTGATCAAAACGAACAGTTACAAGTGAACTGATGAGGCGTACGGGTTTTTTGAGATATCTTTCAACTTTTTTGGTTTTTACAAAAAATGGGAGGGATCCAACGAAAGCGTACAAGGCAGAGACTGTAACGTTCCTCGGCCCCCGCCTATTGGTGACGCTAGTTTCTAAAGAGATTTTCTTATGGCATCTCCGCTAGTAATTTTGTTCTCCATGGTTCGTACACTTTGAAATTGATTTATGTACAGTTTAATTTAAGTACGCACTATGTTTGATTAAAACTTTCCTTTTGGGAATACAAGTTGGGTGTTTGGGGAAATTTTGGGAGTCGATCTTGTTTCCGTGTTTCGATTTGAATTGTTTTGTGATAATGGGAGAATTTTGGTTTAAATGGTAATGGGGAGGGATGCGGAAATTGAGTTCCGGGAATGATGATATGTAGAGGGATTAAGCCTCAATGTACACGAGGCAGTGAATTTTGTAAGCCTCTGAAAAGAGCTGGCTAACGACCACCAGTCATCTGTGGTTATAGTGAATGACACAGAAGTAGACAAAAGGATATATGTAGGTATGAAAAACCCGAATGGAGTTATTTTATTCTTTTCAAGATCATTTTTATTTTTTGGTACATAATTATATTGCTGTTATAGTCACTAAAATGTAACAGTATACTTTAAAATCTACAATAACACTACCTACTGATAATAGGTATTGGATATTTTGAATGCTCTATCATTACAAACACACAGATGCTACATAGGTACTCAATAACAAGCCCCACCATAATACAGCTTATATTTATTCAAATACGCATCGCTACCCCACGTAAACACTTAACTTTAGGTCCAATTGTTCCACAAAACCTTATTACGATCCATAAACCGAGACTGAAGTGGCCCATTCACTGGAAGACATTTTGTATCGTCGCCCGACGGATCGCGTGACGTCACAACTTATCACGCCGTTTTGTCATGTAAACTGCGTGTTTTCATGTCAAGTGCTTAGAAAAGCTTATTTCGACTGAAGAAAATTTTACTCGGAATAATTTCTTAGACTTGTTTACGTGGGTTTCGGTTTAAGTGTCAAATAAAATTTGAATTATTGTGATGCTGAATAAGCTGAAGATTTTGGAATGACTTGTCTTCAAGTCTCTAGACGCAAAAATATTTATATACAATCATATTTTTCGTTGATAAGAGCTTACAAAAATAAGTTAACAACACGTGCTGACATTGTATTTTTATATCAATGTTTTCATGATGACACGATATGAATTTACATACTATCAAGATTTTTTTCTATATCTCACGTCCCTGTTAATTCAGTAAATAAACAAAGCATATAATGAGGCAAGAAAGTGAAAAAAAAAAACAGAATAAATTGTTTGTACGAATATCTGGGAACTTTTGATTTTGTAAAAAAAAAAAATCTTGAGATAACGACAGATGTGAGAGAGAATGAGTATGGAAGAAGAAAAAACATGCAAAATTAATTAGGGTAAGGGCAGGAAGATGTTGAAGTATTATGTGGGAACTATCTAATTCCTTAAAACTATACTTTCTTTATTATTCTGTCTTTAAAAGTTCTTCTTCATAACATCAAAGAAACCACAAAACCACAACAGTTTTCCCTCCGCATAAATGTCTAAGTTTAATCGTGCGTTGAGTGCACACTCACGAGACAGGTGCGCCCAACTTTTATAATTCCATTAAGTTTATAACGACACGAGTGAATAATTAAGGGGGATTGTGTTTTGACGAATCACTTTGTAGTACATCGTGTTATGGCTTGTACTAGGTAATTTATTTAGGTTGTTGTCACTTAGGAATTGTTCTTGTAGTTATATTTTTACTTTTAGTGTGGTACTGGTATTAGGTATAGGACTCCTACAAGATAGATAAACTCAAGAACGAATTATGTACTTTAAGTTCTCTTATTATTTACCGACTACAATGAAAACAAGTTGTAATGTATTTTTATACGCGATTATTTCACGTTTGGCTAAATCAATTTTAATGTGGTTTTCACTGTGGGATTTTTCAGACTTACTATAAGATATTATTACAATCGATTTTACTACTACTACTACTAACACAGATTATATAATATTTACTAGGTAACAGATGAATCACTCCATACAAAAAAGTCCATACCTACTGTTATAAGCACCTACAAGTTCCCCAACTACCTACAAATTCCTAGATGCGTTATAAAATGAACCTTAAAAGCTCGAGCGCTTGATTGTTATTCCAATGCGATAGCGCACAGTTCAGTGACCGCAACCGTGCCGTGGCCGTGCTTAGGGTTGCTTCTTACAATTTATTAATATTTAAGTAGGAAAACAAAGTTACGCTTATTTTAAGATAGCCTTTTTTAAAACTGAGTTTTTAAATAAAAAGTAATATCAAGAATATTTTTATTAAACGGTTTTATTTAGCTTACCCCGTTTGTTTTATTTATTCATTCTTGGGTCAAATTTAGTAATTCAAATTTCACCCTCTTCCTGTCAACCGATTAATCTGAAATTTTGTATACACCTTTAATTCCGATGACAATACAATATAGTAATATCAATAACATTGTAAATCCAATATGGCCGCCGGCACAAAATGGCGGATAACGTAGATTTTATCAATCCCATCAATATGGGTATCAAATGAAAGGGCTCAACAAGCAGAATACAATATACTATAAAAAATTGAAATCCAAGATGGCGGCCGCTACAAAATGGCGGATAACGTAGGTTTTATCAATCCCATCAATATGGTATCAAATGAAAGTTCTCAACCAGTAGAATACAATGTACTATATAAAATTAAAATCCAAGATGGCGGCCTCTACAAAATGGCGGATAACTTAGGTTTTATAAATCCCATCAACATGGGTATCAAATGAAAGGACTCAACAAGTAGAATACAATTTACTATAAAAAATGAAATCCAAGATGGCGGCCGCTACAAAATGGCGGATAACGTAGGTTTTATCAATCCCATCAATATGGGTATCAAATGAAAGTTCTCAACCAGTAGAATACAATGTACTATATAAAATTAAAATCCAAGATGGCGGCCTCTACAAAATGGCGGATAACTTAAGTTTTATAAATCCCATCAACATGGGTATCAAATGAAAGGTCTCAACAAGTAGAATACAATTTACTATGCAAAATTGAAATCTAAGATGGCGGATAACGTAGGTTTTATCAATCCCATCAATATGGGTATCAAATGAAAGGGCTCAACAAACAGAATACAATATACTATAAAAAATTAAATCCAAGATGGCGGCCGCTATAAAATGGCGGATAACGTAGGTTTTATCAATCTCATCAACATGGGTATCAAATGAAAGGTCTCAACTAGTAGAATACAATTTACTATGCAAAATTGAAATCTAAGATGGCCGCCGCTACCAAATGGCTGATAACAATTTTTTATCAATCCCACCAATACGGGTATCAAATGAAAGGGCTTCACAAGTAGAAAACTGTCAGTAACTCCAGCGGGGCCCAACAGGGCCAAGGCCTGCCTGGGCTGCGAGATTGTTCGAAAGAGTTACCGCGGCCCTGGTACATAAAAGGCCTACGACGGAACAAAACGGTTTCTAGTCAAGAGTCTGACACTCCCTCACCGCTGCTGACCCACAGCAGGAGAGGTCATGTGATGATTTTTGGGGTTGTTAAAAAAAAAAGTATCTGGAAGGGCTATGTATTGAGGAATTAGATTGTAATAAATTGTCAGGTAAGAGACCGTGTAATAATGATACACTAAATGAATTAGATAGAATGAGGAATATTCGGTACGCATTTTCATTAAATACTAAAAACTAGAAAATAAAAAATCGGTAAAAAAACTTTTAAGTTAAACGGTTTTATCTTATGTGCACTGAAAACTAGAAAATAAAAAAATAGTTACTTACCTGTCAACCTACGTAGGTGGTCCCGGTCATATTAAACTAAAATAAAAACGTGGGGCCCCTGTGAAATCCTACCTATGGCAAAGCATATCTTTATACTTTGGTAGATCATGAGCTCGGCGTTCGCTGGTGAAGCCGCTACGGCTGATTATTGATTGTCAAAATCTCCAGTTACGATTATAGTAAGTCGATGCAATCCACACCTATTATACCTCTAGAAGAAAGTACTACAGCAATAGTTAATGGGCCCCACGTTTTTATTTTAGTTTAATATGACCGGGACCACCTACGTAGGTTGACAGGTAAGTAACTATTTTTTTATTTTCTAGTTTTCAGTGCACATAAGATAAAACCGTTTAACTTAAAAGTTTTTTTACCGATTTTTTATTCTTTAGTTAACTATTGTATTGCCTACTAAAATGGAGTATGGGTACATATTGCTAAATATTACCTAATACGTAAGCATAGGTAAGTACTTAAGTAAAGCTTTCGACAAAATCAAAGGCGGTTTCCAACTATTTTTCGAGCACAAGTGCCATACCCCATATGGTACAACTCCGTCGAGTGTTGATACATACCTAAAATTGGTTTCTGCGTAGCGACACGCGTAATGTTCCGAGTCGTCATTAAGTTGGACCAGAACTATACCTACTTACACTCGAGATGTGTTTTGAGCTACAAAACTCACAATACAGTTCAAATAACTAAGTAGGTATCTAAAGTAAAATAAGTACCTAATGATCTCTGTTGTTAAAATCATAAAGTACCTAGATAAGTATTAATTTATTTAAAAAAAATAGAAATACTAGATAAGTTCATAAATATAAAATGTTTCTAAATCTTACAATAGTCGCATATAAACCAACACAACTCAAAATAATCCATCAGTTTGTTAGGTAGCTTAAAAAACTTAATAAAAACCAACAGCATAACATGCCACGAAATAAAAATAATAATATTGGAACGCGCGCGGCGCGTGTGACTATTGAAAGCCCTGAGCCGCGTGGGGCTACCGGTAGCCCAGCGAGCGGTAAGCATTTATCGCGCGCAAGTACGTCGAGTGACAGAGGCCTGCTACTACTTTAATATTGTTTATTTTTTTTTCTTAAAACACGGTAGATTTTTTTAATATTACAAAATTATGTAGCTAACTCCTTATGCTCTCAAGTACCCTACATAATAGTACCAGGGTGACTTATTAGGGACAACAACCCAAACATTAACATCCCCATTATGCCCAAAGGTGAGAAGATCGAAGCGAAAAGCCACGATGACGTCACAATGCTGTTCAGTGACATCGTTGGCTTCACGTCAATATGCGCTACAGCTACGCCCATGATGGTCATCGCAATGTTAGAGGACTTGTACAGCGTGTTTGACATATTCTGTGAAGAGCTTGATGTTTATAAGGTGAGAGTTTTGAATCATCTGCCTAGCTCTTTCGCTTCAATGTGACGTCACAATGCTGTTCAGTGACATCGTTGGCTTCACGTCAATATGCACGACAGCTACGCCCACGATGGTCATAGCCATGTTAGATGACATATTCTGCGAAGAGCTTGATATAAGGTGGGTTTTAATTGGATATTTGTCATTTTTGCTGTTTTTGCCAAGTTTTTTCCAAAGTTTGTTTGAGTCAGTTGCTATCGAACAGAATGCAGCTGTCCGCCAGTGTTTTAGCATTGTTTTACAGGTAGCGATTGCCTATCTGACTTTCCCAGTTACGTGGTATGCTCTATTATACTCCTTGGTAAGCCTGATTAAATGTTTAAATATCGACTCTGATATATACCTATCTGAGATGCGACCGCGTTTAGTGTAGCTTACAAATCAAATCCCGCTGCAGAGCACATGCCTTTTCTCATACAGATAAAGAATGAGTTTAAATCACTCAAGGCAGTTTGGTGATTTCAGACTTTTGAAGTCCAGGTTTCCTCAAGACGATTTTCTTCACTTCAGTCATTGGTGCTCAATATAGACTTTCAAAGTATACACAAACTACCATCTTAAATGTTCAGATATACGTCTTTTATCATAGTAAAACAATTTCACATCAAAGTAGAGAAACCTTCAAACTTTACGTAATATGTAGAAGTCCGTTGTATAATTACTCTCTTTTAATTGGTAATTGGTAATTGGTACTGGTAACTTGGTAATTTGAAACAAGGAACATACAATTAGCTTAGTAATTAAATAAAATTTCCCCTTTTGGAAACTAAATACTTTATTGGCGTTTGTGCAATGTTGTTTCAAGGAATAACGGCTTTGATTTTTTTGACTGTATGGTTTGATTTTGAGTTCAGGTATCTGTTGAATGTAACAAAAGGATTATATTCTGTTTCTTGGACAAATACATTCAAGATATTATATCAATCTTGTTCATGGAAAAAACAAGTAATTTAATTAGTAGAAAATAAAATTTCAGATTTTGTAACTTTTTACAGAAATAATAAAACCGACTCCTAAAAACGTTCAAAACTTTAAAAAATTAGATGCATCACTCTAGAAGTAGCTGTGCCGAAATAATAAAAAAAAATACCTCTAAACAACACCTCTAAAAATCAGTTTCAAGTATCTACCCATTAGATACTTATCTCCTTTTAAAATTAAAACATTAAAGAGAAATAATCAAGTGACACCGGAGTCGAGCTTTGTAGATCAAATAATACAAACAAAATCGTTTCTAAGTGATCCCTGCTTTAATTTAATAATGGAGAAAACATTATTATAATTACACTTCACGTAATTAATAGTCGTTTGTTAGGGATCGGTACGTTTATCGAGTAATAATCGTTTTGAAGTATTATAGACTCTGTTGTGAAAGGAAGTGTGTTTACACTGTTGTTATTGTTTTAAATTGAGCATAAGATTGGAATTAGTTAGTTATTGTGTTTCGTATTAAACGTTAAACGTTTTATGAATGTAGAATGTACATTCAGCCTCTTTCTTAACTACGTGTAATCATTTAATGAAGACCATTTGCTATTTAAATCTTACCCTGTAACCAGATTACAAGGCCCACATTGTGAAGAAACCTAGACTGGTAAAAAGTCTGGAATTGGCAAGGGAAGTGTGGTAATCTCTTACATTCTCTGTGTAAGAAGAAGCCTGCGTCCAGCAGTGGTACAATAATCAGACTGACGATGATGAAGAATGCATTTTGGTAGTACTTTGCTATCCATACGAAGACTTGACAGGTTCCTCCCCACTTTATAAGACAGTTAAAAGCCTATAGTATAATGAATTTTGTCCAGGTGGAAACAATAGGCGATGCATACTGCGTGGCGAGCGGTCTTCACCGTAAGATCGACACGCATGCGCCTCAGATCGCGTGGATGGCACTGCGCATGGTCGAGACATGCGCACAACATCTGACACACGAAGGCAATCCTATTAAGGTATGTGGTTGATTTTATTAACTTAATAAATTCTGGTACATAGAGATAGGTAGATAAATAGACAAATCATGTTCAAAAGCATTGAGAATCACAAAGCAATGTTTGCTATTTGGATATTCATGTGACAATGTCTAAATCTACTTCTGGGGCCGTATCTTTGAATGGACGTCAGATATAGTCAAATCTATTTGAAATTAATTGACAGTGAAGAATTATTTTCAGTTTTCGAGCTTCTAAATCTGATGCTTCTTTTTAAGATTCAGTCTGTCTCTTCGTACGACTATCACCACTAGGTACCGTAATTCACAAGGAATGTTTAGTTATGCCAAAAATTTTACGTGCGAAGCCATAGCGTGTTGCTAAGCTTATAGTTAGTCCCAGCCTCATCTTTCCTTCCTCCGTGGTCTCAGCTTAAATGACAAAGCAAAATCCGAAAAGATAAACGTCAATCAGGCGCTGCCAAAGTTGATTATTGACGAGCCTTTTCCGTGTAGCTTTACCGACATTGAACGCAAAAAATCCACTAACTGAAAATGGTGTCACAGATTCGCAATCCTTTTAAATCTGTTTTGTAGTACCAGTTGAAATGGTAGCCATTAAAATTAAAGCGACGTTTTTCTGTCAGTATTTTCGATACAATTTTCGTCGTAGAGTGTAATTTTTTTTCCCAATTCTCTCTGTGACGACGAATTCTACCAAAAACTGTCCCTTTTAGATTAGATATTGTTAGAAATATTTTTTATGAAAATAATGTGGGCGTCTTTAGAGGCCCACGCATAATGTTTGCATTGATAATAGTAATTATTTTGTTAAATAAACAAAAGACTATCGCAAGGTTGCTGGCTTCACGTTCTATTTCAACACTTGATTTAATATTTCCTCACAAATGCGAAGTAATCACACAAGTTGCCCCAAAGTTTGTAGTGAGCAAGCTTTTAATTTTAATTGTAATTAAACTGTGGGGTTAGTTAAAGACGGCTGTGTATCCACGTAACCTACTTCGCTGGAAGAACCAACAGACCGCCTCGGAATGTAAACAACGACGTTTGCCCTCACACATTAACGTTGACGTAGAGCTTAATCAAAGTTTTACGAAGTTTCAATTAAGAAATTAATCTCAGTTTTATGGTCTTCACGTTCTTTTGTAGATTGATTTTGGTTTGGTTGTTAGAACACGTTTTGAGGAAGATAAAATTGGTTTTACGACGGTTTTTGAAGATTTTTTTTTCACTGATTTAGGTTTGGACTGTATAAAGCTGGACCAATTTCGCTTATCCTATTTTTGTTGCTGTCGGGAAGAAGTTCTTATGACAGAAAAAAACAGAAATACAGCTGAAAATATTAAGACATAATTCTCTCATGTTCCAATGTTATCATCATATGTATAGCCTTTCCCAACTATCGTAGAAGCGGTTTCTAATCAAACCAAATGCAGTACCATTGTTTTACATAGAGCAACTACCTATCTGACCACCTCAACCCAGTTACCCGAGCACTCCTTCGTAAGATTGGTGAAACTTTAGGATACTAAAAACTATTTTTTCCACAGATGCGCATAGGATTGCACACAGGGACGGTCCTAGCCGGTGTTGTCGGCAAAACGATGCTGAAGTATTGTCTCTTCGGCCATAACGTCACGCTTGCTAACAAGTTCGAGTCCGGTTCAGAGCCTTTGAAGATCAACGTCAGTCCCACCACTTATGAGTGAGTAATTGTGATTAAAGCGGGTTTATATTGGCCAAAGGGAAGACTTCCTAAAGATTTGTTTGCATTTTTTATGGTTCATGGTATGTTTTAGTGTTTCGATTGAAAGAAATGGTTATAGAAAACTACTCAAAATATCGATAGCACTGAGATCTTGGGTGATTGTAACTGTTCATCTCGCAAAATCTCTGTTTAATGATTTTGTATCAAGATTGAATGTTCTTGTGGCAATAATTGTGGCTTTTTGGGTACACTTCCAGACATGGGGACGAAGAAGAATTTTTGGACCTCGTCTTTTTTCGATTATTGTTTGTTCATGTATACAATTAATTTCTATTGTTTAAAGCTAAATGGTTGATGATTCAAACGCCTTGGAATCCCTTTCAATACTAAATGGTTGTCCACAATCCAACTCAGGTGGAATTCTATTGATAGTTAGAATCAGTCCAATCAATCACAGGAAGACAGATTGGCATCTTAACGTGCTATGCAACGATTGATTTATCTATAGCAGAACTTCAACCTAACTAAGTGACGCATGGAAATTCAATCGACATACCTTTACAGAAAGCAATGTAAATATAAGCAGTGATATGGGTTGAATATATTATTTTATCTGACTTAAAAAGAGAGGGGAATGCTCAATTAACCTAATCTTCTTTAAACTCCTTTATTAATAAGTACACGGTTGAATCTGTAGCTTCTCGAGATGTGATCAAATAGTCAATTAAATTATCAACCCCGTTTGTCTTGAAAACCCAGTAGTCACCGTTTCATAGAACAGCGGGGTAATTGACTAATTTTGACAGACAGTTCTTTCTTTTTTTCTTGCCTTTTTGTCAGGCTAGGGAACTGGGGACTTGGATAAAAAAAATACACCCCACTTTATTATTTATTATTTTGCCGTCAAATTGAAGAGAACGCCAATATTTTTTTTGTTAGTTAATATAATGTACATATACATGAAGATGTAGTGGTGACTGATAAATGCTGTATTTTTTAACTCAGCAATGTAAATAAGTGTAACTTCGACTAGTCTCATATCTTCAAATATCAATTACTCGGTTGATCTGATATCTAAAGCGTAAATCGATATAATGTGTTCGAAATGGAATAGATATCAGTTTAATCGCATTTCGCAATCTGTTATCAAATGATTGACGCGATGTTTCAATGCCAATTTTCAAGTTCAACATTATTTGTCATTATGCTCTCTTAGCTCTAAAACTTTTATAAAAGTTTTTATGACTTCTACTGCATCAGTTTTGTTTTGCGAATGTAAATCGATGAATACATCTGTTAATAAATAGTCATAAAATCCTGAGGGGTTTGATAGAATATCTAAATTCTAAAATATAGCAAACAGCTATTTATTAAAAGTTGGTCTAATAAACACAAAATATCGTAAAAGTCAAAGGTCTCTTAAAAATAGGTCTTTGATTAATTTCGCCAGAATTTTGATGAATAAAATGTCCATTTCTTTTTTCCCTTAATTTTACAGGAAAATTGTACTTCCTAGAATTCAGGCAGCGATTAAGGCCACCTATTTTAAGTGCTGTCAAAAAGGCAGTCACTTCTACTCCGTGAAACTCTAAGCGTCTTTGTATTACGTTCCATTAGTTTTTGGCGTGAAAGGGGTGTATATTTTACGACCCCTAGCATACATTTTTTAGAGGTTTTTTATGAGCGTATGAAAATTTTATGTTATGATGGCATACATTATCTACTTGGGTTTATTTTGAGCGGATATCCCTGTTAGACGATCCTCTTAACCTGCTTGCCTCGTGAGATATTCACGAGGCAAGCAGGTTAGGCATGACATGAACTTAATTGAAATATCGATAAAAGACCGATGCTTTGTGAATCAGCAAATATATATCGATGGTTTGAATATTAAAAGATTAGCTATAAAACCTGTAATATATGAAAGTTTAGATAGAATGTAAAAGGAAATATTCCCGGACTAAATTCAGGGTCGTTATAAATTAATTCCGAACTTGATTTAATAAATTACTTATCCAAAGAAAATCGTTGTCATCCTACGCTTCTACTTTAGCACTTCAAAGGGCCAAACTCCAAAAGACCACAATCACTCTTTAAATTACTTATTAAGTGAATAACAAGAACAAGAATTTGAAATCAGTTTTGTACCAAAAAGGTCAAACCGTTACAGAGCACATTTTTTTTGACAGGTGGTTAATAAAATTCCCGGGTTTCGAGATGGAGCCCCGGGATCGTTCCTGTCTCCCAAGTTCGTTCCCCAAGGACATTCCGGGAACGTGTTATTTTCTTCACAAGTACTTGCATCCCGGCACGGACCCGGCAGCGTCCCAGGTGAGCTTATTACATTAAAGCTATGGAATTCTTTTTGACAGATTTGATGGAGATGATGATTTGCAAGGACAACCTTATATTTTTTGAGGGGGATGATAAAATTAGATTGGGGGCCTTTTCTATTTAGTTGCGGACGTCCCCATGGCTACAGAAGTAAAGGCCAATTACATAAAGTACCTAAACGCTATGGAGAAAAAATAGAAAATCATACTTGTTCATCAACATGGCAATGTATATTCGATTTTTTCTACTCTATTTACATATTAGCAAGCTTATTTCTTAACAAAACTCCCCTAATGCATACCAAGCAAGGTTGTAAAGATAATTAGCCAGTATCACAGTCATTTTGAATACTGTACGCAACGCACTGAATATTCATTAAGTACTCAACACTAATTACTGCTATAGTAACTCAAGTTGTTGTAGACATTCTGAACTTATAAAGTATAACAAAGATGACCTTGAAACTCAAGGTCAGCAGAATACAAAGGGTTTCGACGAAAATAAGGTGAAGGTTGAAAAGAAAGGAAACGCCAAAATGAAAAAGTGACTCAGACATTTTATAATTATGAGGTCTGCAGTATGATAATGACACACCATTATTTTGACGGGATTATTTATAGCTTGGAAAAAACAAAAGTCAACAATGAAGAAGCGAATTTGAAAAATACGGAGTCATTTGTAATCGCATTCAACTTTCTTTTAGCTTCGGAAAATAAGTTACAGAGGGCCGACTTTATTACTTTTTGTATCAACAAACATAACTTTTCAATCCTATCAAACTCAGATATAGACATTTCTATTTCGACAACTTTTTCAGTTTCCACAGATATTGGATAAACTTTATGATTTTCTATGAATGTTTGATAGTGTGAGAATTTATGTGTATATTTTTCTTTTACCCTTAAATCAGTAACA
This sequence comes from Helicoverpa zea, assembly GCF_022581195.2. Lineage (NCBI taxonomy): Eukaryota > Metazoa > Arthropoda > Insecta > Lepidoptera > Noctuidae > Helicoverpa > Helicoverpa zea. The sequence continues at coordinate 4,687,502 of NC_061464.1, read as the reverse complement.
AGATCTATACTACCACCTTCTTCCCGACTTTGTACTCTTAAAAGAAAGGTTATCATAATAAAAAATTCTTTGACAGGTCAAGCATATACAGGACGCGTTAAAAGATTTCAACATTGGTCAAACAAAGCCGGATGACATAGAAAATGACGATTCCAGTAGAACAACTGAAACGCAGAATTAAAATTAGACCGACATCGTTTCAAGTTTCAAATTGAATGGATCTGTTGACATTGTAAATACTTCACTTGTAATTGCTTTGGAAAACTTTGTTCATCAAAAATGTTTTTGTGTAAAATGTCACTTGAAAGCATACTTGTTGTAAATTGTATTGAAGCGTTTTTCTTTGATGTTATTGACGTTCAATGGCTGGATTCTACCAAAATTGATTCGCACATTTGTTCGCGACAAAATGTGTGCACGCGTGGTGCGAGTCCAGTGCTAACGTGAGTTCGCACACAAAGGTTGCAAGTTCGTGGAAAGTTTCATGGCCAGAAGAAAAAATTGTGTGCGTCACAATGTTACACACCGATGGAATCTCATCTTTATAGTTGTCGTGGTTGATACTGAATGCTTTTCTATTAGATATTAATATACATAGTGCAAATGGTGATGCTGATTCTTTACATATTTATAGGTAAAGTGTGTTTCTGCTAAGATTGTAAGTTGTGTGCGAATACTTTTGTGCTGAACTCTGCTCCTTTTCTAACCAAGTGTGTTAGTGTGTTTATGTATTCTTCTTAGTTCAACTATTAATTCAACATTTTGATAAATATTATAAAGCTGACGAGTTTGTTTGCTTGAACGTGCCTATTTCTGAAAATACTTTTCCAAATTCAGCTGTATTTTGCTGTTCTGTGTTGCATTGACTAAAATAGTTATAGAATTGCACTACAAAACATGAGATTTTCCAAAATTACATTACTTCGGATGTTTTAAATCTAGCAAGCTGAACTGGTTGAATTAATAGTTGAACTTAGTGGAATAAACTGATATTATAATAAATACTCATATAACTCTTGCCTGTAAAAACTGCAGAGTTGTAAGTAAGTGAATATTTGTCGTAAGCGAGGCTAATCCGAAGATATAAAAAACGTCGCGAAAGCAGCTTAGATTTTAAACTCATAATATATAAAAATGTCATGGAGAATAAAATGACTAGCGGAGGTGCCATAACGAAAAATCTCCTAAAAAAGTAGCGCGGCAAAGTGCGAGGAACGAGGACCGTTTCTGTCTTCGTCCTAAGAACGACTTTTTTGGATCCGTAATTTTTTTGTAGTACCAAAAATCGTTGACAGATGTCTCACATAACCCGAAAAATTCGTTAATTCTCTCGTAAGTTATCATTTTCGTCACGCCCACCGCACGTATTTGACCTAGAAGAAGGCGCGTGACCTACCCGCATTATGGCATCTCCGCTCATCCTTATTCTGTGAAAAATGTAGTTCATGTTATCCTATCGTGTTTATACCAACACATTTTCATATAGATGTAACAAATAATAGTGATCAGTGTAAAGCTTTACTATATAATCTTAAGGAATATGTACATAAAGTTCAACCTGGGATAATTACGACTTACATAGTTATTAAAGGCGACGCTGTAGATAAAAAATAAATTAAGGCAAACTGCGTTTTTGCTTCTAGAGTTAATTCATCGAGATTTAACTAGAATATAAATATATTAAATATTTATTATTATTAAATATATATTAAATATTAAATATTTATTATTAAATATATTAAATATTTATATTTGAAGTCGTAAATAGTATAGGAACGGATATTGGTAGTTTTTTTTCGGACTCATTACCATAGATTTTTGGAATATTTAAATAAAGATTTTTATTGCTTTTAGTTGATTAGTTTTTGCTTTGTAAAATAATACGGCTTATTTTAGAAACGAAAATATGAAATGATACCAAAAAAAATGAAAAGCAGTATATGGAAAATTTCGCGAAAAATTCTCTAAACAATTCTTAACTATTTTTCTTTCAGTGTCGTAAAATTGAAAAAATATATTATTTCGATATTCCAAAATTGATGTTATATTTATTTTCATTTGAAGAGATTATATAACTTGGCGCTAAAAATCTTAAAAACTATAAACTTTTTACACTAATGTTTAGTTTGTAATATTTATTGATAGTCTTAAGCATTGTACATAATAATAAGTCTTCTGAACAGTATACATACTTACAAAAAAAGCGTTTGTTCTAAAATAGTTAATGTGCTTACTACGATACCTTGAATACTATTAGATATTGTAATTAAAAGAAAATGTTAAAAAATAATATTTTTCCTATCAAAAGCTGCATTTTATAATACTGTATTTTTTAATATTACGGGTAACGTTACCTCATTTTACATTCATTTTACTAACAGTTCTAATGTAAAAAACACAAAATAAATACATCATTTATGTAACTTATTGACATAAAACAAAAAATATATATTCTGTGTTGGCTTTATTTATTTAAGAAATTAACTATTAAAAGGTAAAATGTGGGAAAGTTCACACTTGTTCACTTTCGGAAATATTTATTTAATATCGAGGATTGTTATTTATTATTATAGACAAATTAACTGTCCTAATTTTTATTTGCGAGACGATAAATAAAAGCTATTAAAATGTCGGGTGTAAACTATAATTTATTATCAAAAAGTTTCTTGCTACAACATGTAATATACGTACCTAGTTAATTTTATTGTAAAGGCTTTGCCTAAGAGATTATGAAAGCCAATTTCTATACACCAAAAGAGCAGTTTATTTTTAATTTACACAACCTTTATATGAAACTAGCCTAAAAGACGGACACCCATTCTAGACATATATTTATTTATATTGTAACATTGTATACATATAGGTTTTTAAAAATATAATCATCGATCAAATCTTTTTTACGTAGCATTACACATTCCACTAAACATGTTTAAATTTTGCAGTGTTGTGATTTAGCTTAGATGTAATTATAAACCTTATGGTTAATAGAATAAAGTTCATTGTGCTATGCTTTAAAGCGTTTGCGCCACATATCGCATAGGTTATTTTTAACATTCTCATCTAGTCACTAATAGTAAGTAATTTAGTGTGTATTGGTAGAGCTCTGCAATTTCAATAAAGAATTAATATTTTTAGTTGAACCTGTCAACATTGAATCATCTGCCACTTCAATAATGATGGGGTCGGATTAAAAAAAAACAGCTGAGTACCAGGTATTTACATAGAGAGAATCCCTAGCCGACTCTTCGGTAAGACTGGTTGTCAAACTTTCCGGGAAGGGCAATGCGTAATCGCATTTTTTACCCAGAGACAAAAAAAGGCTACTAACTGCCTACAAAGGCCGCCAGAGATGTTCTGATATCAGCCATGTATTTAACTCTTTTTCCGAAACATGGAGGAACTCATTATGATATAGATTGGTCACCCATCTGCGGACGGACTACGTTAAGCAGTTCAAGTACGACTGTTATTTAGCAATGAGCTCGGACTGGGATAATTAAAGTTTAGACTGGTATCTAGTATAATAATAATAGGTAACTAGTTCTCTAAAAAAAAAAATAGATATTGAAATTGCAGAGTTGTAAAGACAGTTTTTGACTAGTCATCCTCAATATAGGACATGAGATATTAATATTAAAATAATGTATCTTTAACTACTTTTATTTAGACAATAAAATATGCAGCTATTTTAACTCTGAATTAATGACGAACAAGAGTACAATTTCATGACAAACAGAGGAAAAATATAATACTTCAGTAATATTATACTATACAGTATTTGTTTCTAGTACCTACCACACATAAGTAAAAGTATAGGATTCAAAACTCATTTTGTGGTAATTTCTAGAACAATAGAAAATAAATGTTTTTTATCCATTAACTCAAGCCTCATTTGTGTTTTTAAAGAAAACATGTAATCTAGTACGAAATAATGCTTAAGAAAAACGTTAGTATATTGCCATTTCAATCAGCATTTAACAGTTTATATAAAACCACAATAGGTACTCTAGACTTAATATAAACGAGATTTTCGTAATAATATTATCTCGCAAAACTACGACTAACATTTACTAGAAAATACATAATAATCTGTATATACATAGTTTTACCTTCATATATGTATAACTTTATATAAACTTCATATAGGCTTAATATGTATGTATATTAACGTGAACCTTAAATTTTACTCTGTCCTTATAAAATGTATATCTATCTTGTAGGGTACTTCTGTGCATCGTTAAGAAAAAAACATAAACTTCATTTTTTAATATTGTAAATGCCTAAGAACACGGCCTTCTGTAGTAAATAAACATAGTCACGAATCTTTAAGTCTAATAAAATTAGAAAAAATATATATCAATGTAAGCTATTTGTATTTCACGCTGTTTCTAAAAATGTATCCTTTGTTTTTGTATCTTATTAATTTTTAATTAAATAGTTTCTTGCCGTAAGAAACTTTAACTGTGAATGCACTGTTAGTGAAAAACTATAAAAAAAATAAAATGTTTCTTTCATAAAACTATGTTTTATTTTCATTAAAATATTCAATCCTCTATTGTCTAATATTACAAAGACGAAAGCATGTAAATCTGTATTTGTGTGTGTATTTGTAACTTCATCACGTGCAAATGACTTACACACACATAATAAGCAAAATGAAATATAAGCTACATACTTTAAATCCGATCCTAGTATGGGAAGTAGGTAATTCAGTTTACAAGTCAGTCAAAAGCAGGTTAGTCTTATCACATGCATCAAAGTTTTCATCATAATCCAGCCAAGATATGTTGTTAATTGCATTAAAAGTCCACGTCACAAAATTGACAGCCTCAAACTGCTTCTGACGTCAATCGAAAAAAAAACGTGGTTCTCGATTACAAAAGTAACGGAAAATTATTCTTAGTGTGGTAAGAACGCGTGTGTGAAAAACTACAACTGTCTACGAAGTAATTCCTGTAGCAACTACAATTTCAGTAAGTATTAATTTCCATGTTTGTTTATGTCTCAAACCACAACCATTTGACTAAAACCCATAGTTTATATTCGCAATAATTAATCAAAATTAATTTAATTACAAAGTTGATACGTTACATTTCTCCTAATTAAACCCAACCAAACCAAAACTCTGAAAACCGAAATCTAATATCTTAGAAACAATAACACAAGTTTGTACACAAAGAGAATTTTTCATGGAGAACAAAATGAATAGCGGAGGTGCCATAATGGAAAATCGCCTAAAAAAGTAGCGCGCTAAAATGCGGATGAGCAGGGGAAGAGGAACGTTACTGTTTTCGCCCTTAAACGCCTACTTTGGACCCGAACATTTTTTATAATACCAAAAACTGGAATACCTCGTTAGTTCACTCATAATTCACCGTTTTGATCATGCCCACCGTACGACTTTGACCTAGAAGAACCCTGACCTACCTGCATTATGGTCTCTCCGTTCATCTTTACTTACTCCGTGGAATTTCTGAAGAGTGCCTTAAAATCTCCGTTTTAAGATCGCGTTAATGATACCTTAGTCAAAAGTTACATTTAATGTGTGAAGCCCTTAATTAAAACCACAAAACAAAGTTTTGGAGTTTCGGGTTGGGCCTTAATATATTATGTTGGAATCAGATTTTGTAGACGTGTTAACTGTTGAAGCGTAGGACGTAAATAGATCGTAAGATTGTTTCCAACCGCGTTTTGAAGAAAAATATTTTTTTTGATTGATCAACATGTAAGTTACATTGCTAACAATGCATATTATCGAGCATTTAAATGACAAAATATATATATCAATATTTACTTGATTTACTTCAATTTTCAGGATTAGCTAAAAATAAACACAAATTCAACTCTGCAAACTTTCAGCCGGCCGATAGTTTGATGGGGCTTATAAATCAATATCATATGGAGATGAGTGGTATGACCGACTAAATCCAGTTAGACTGGAAGCCGTGCCTAACACAGCTGGGAAAAGGCACGCAATATAATCATCCGCCTGATGATTGTATTGCATTCCCAAAGAATATTCCCTGAAAAGTATGTGTCATTAATTTCATTGGGATCTTAGTTACTGGTAACTAAATTCACTAAACATGAAACAAAATTAACCACACTTACAACTAACATTCTTCTTTGATGTTAGTTAATTACTAAAAGTGCATCAACACATTACGAATAGAACCGTCCCTAATTTCTGGTAATGTTTTGGTCCCTCAACGTAAATGGTGTGTAAGAAGTACAAATTCTCTCATTGATTTAGTTATAGCGTGAAAATTTTTGGTAAAGTCTGTTTTTCTCTTGTGGATGTGTCCCCATTTGGAGTCATTCCGAAATCACTGGTATTGAATTACACGATATAAATATAAGGTATATCCTTGTATACCTGACTTTTTGAAAATGATGACTCTTCTGAAGAATAAGTAACAGGGTTTCTTAAAAAAACAAAGAAGAAGACTATTTTAAACTAAACTTAGATAACCAATCAAAAAGTTGATTTCAAAGAATGAAATGAAGAGTATACGAAATGAATTTAAATATTATTATTAAGAAGTTTTTCCCAATTGTGTCGATCCAGTGGCCTTCTTAGTAACTTGAAACGTTAATTTCTCAAATCAGTTGGTTTTAGAATAGCACATAAATACTCCTGCAAACTGCAGACTAAACAGTCGGTCGACAGTTGGACCGATACGACGCTTGAAAAAAAAAACTCAAGAAAATCGTAAATTCAATCAAAGTGTTAGTCTGTCTGATATCGGCGAAATACCCGATCTTCGTTATGTGCATACTATCATTCATTTCTACGCTGACTTATGAGCCCAAACAAACTGTCGGCCGACTAAAAGTTTGATGTGTACTATTATTGTCTGATCGAGTGTCCACAATCCCAGATGGCGTAAAGTATTACTGGATTTTCCTGAAAGGAAATTTTTACAGTATCGTTGAGTTTGTTATTTTGCCAGGTAAAAGGTACAGCTTTGTATATATGTATGTCTTTAATAAGAAGAGTAAGAAACCTAGTGGCAAAGTGATTTGTAAAAAATACAAATTACTTTAAAATACAAAAAGTGCATGATTTATGATTAGATATATTTATTGCGGTGTGTTGATTAAAAGTAGCCTATGTGTTAATCCAGGGAAACACCTATCTACATACCAATTTCAACCAAATTCCAGCCGTTTTTGCGTGAAAGAAAAACAAACATACATCCATACACTCTCACAAACTTTTTCATTTATAATATAAGTATGGGCATTTTATTAAGTGGGAATGCACTGAATAATACATAAAAAAAGGTTCTGAAAATGATTTCAGACTATAAAGTTAATGACCCTAATTCCAGCATAAAATATTTAATGCAAAAAAATTAAGTTCAAAAAGTTTTATAGTCAGTAGTGCCTAGTGCGTTCACTAAACGACATACTCAACAACTTTAAACACCCTAAAAATTCGAGCCATAAAATCCTTTTCCTAATATTTTTTGTACTCACCATAGAGTTACAAACGCCTAAAATCACCACCTCAAATTAGTGCGCTTATTTACATAACCCACTAGCACTGTTATGAAACGTCCATCAATGCCACATCCGCACACAAATATATTATCATCGCAACTTCTAATAAGTCTAAAACGAGGTATAATATCGTAAATTCTATGCGTACGGCACTTAAATTTATGGGACTCTCTAGACGTTTATATGGCATGGTTAATAGGCGTGGGTTATTGGTTTCAAACTTTACGGTAATTGAATATAAGGCCGGCTTTTTAAATTATTTCCTTGGGGCATAGTGATGCGTTTATGATGGGACTGTGGAAGTCGTAAAGTCAAAACAAATATCATAAACAGTCTGTAAAGTTTGATATTAGTGGTGTTTGTGAAATATTCTCTAGAGAGATGGAAAGGTAGTCTGGTTATAGCTATGTATGATATTATATCAAGGCTTTATAGATCTCTAAGGTCTTGAGTATTTAGGCTTCGATACCTATCCGATTTTGCTCTCTAAGCAGCTACTGTGACACAAATTCAGGTACACGTCCCCAAAAATTTGGTTTTGTATAACAGCAATCGCTAGTTTCTAGCCGTCAGAATAGCTGTCACTTCTCATAAAGATAGTTCCTCTCGAAATGGATATGGAAAGTTACTACCTAATTGCTACCAGCTGCCATTAGTTGCTACCAATTGCAGACTTATGAATGTTGGAAGAAAAATAATAGTTAATGCATCAAACATAAAATAAGGAAAATAAGAAATATAAGTATTCAAGTGGCCGAAATATTGAAGCCAAACGTAGTTTGAACCTACTGGCTTACGAACCAAATAATTTCGATATCTCTCACAAAACACTCAGGCGTAATAAATAACTACCGAATCAACGGCTTACATACCTACAATATACGATGATTAACTATACCTAGTTAATTGGGTTTCAGCCTAGGCCTAACGTAATTAGTTCTTACCCGACTTGAACTAGGAAAGTAGTCCTCTTGGGTCTAGCTACCCATTCTTATCAAACTAAATAAATAATGCCGGGAAATAAATAATGCCGGGACATTTTACACACACGGTCGGTTAGCCCCACGGTAAGTTATTAATTAACTTGTATTATGGGTGCTAACACAACTGATAAACTACATATATACATATTTATAAATACATATTGTAACACCCAGACCACGGCCAACAAGCATGCTCATCACACAAATGTCGACCGAACCGAGAATCGAACCCGGGACCTCAGGTTCGGCAGTCCGGCATGGTGACCATTGCGCCATCGAGGTCGTCTATTATTATTGGTGTGGATTACAGCTTTTTGGTAATGGATCTTGTAGTTTAGAACTCTCTTTTGTTTTGGATTGAGTAAAAGAAACGTATCACCTATGTTTACAGTAATTTGCAGAGAATAAGCAATGCTGTTGGCTGTAAAAGGAACTAAAGTTCGGTTGTCGTATCTATCAGTATTACCAGATCGATCAGTATTACCAAATTGGGCAATTAAATTACACATAATTAAAAATAAATAAATTTTAAAGGCTTGGGAAATGGTTATTAAAAAACCGGCCAAGGAACGAAGGGTTCCGTACCACTATTTATAAAACGGACAAAAAAATCACGTTTGTTGTATGGGAGCCCCCAAAATATTTATTCAATTCTAGTTTTCAGTATTTAAGTTCAGTTTATAAGCCGACCCCAACGTAGTTGGGAAAAAGGCTCGGAGGATGATGATGAGTTTTTTGTATTTGTTGTTATAGCGGCAACAATAATACATCATCTGTGAAAATTTCAGCTCTCTAACTATCACAGTTCATGAGATACAGCCAGGTGACAGACGGAGGGACAGACGGACGGACAAACAGAGGACCGAAAACAATAGGGTTCCATTTTACCCTTTGGGTACGGAACCCTAAAAAATATTGAAAAATTATTTCAGTGGAAAGAGACATTACTATGGAATATAGCCTTGAAATATGTGTGCTAGATTTTAGATGCATGGAAAAATAATAATACAATAGTTCTGTCGTGAGTGGGACTAGAATAATACTGGGTCAGGGCAACTGCAACAGACATATATCTGGATAAAGATATATGTATGTATGTCAGTCAGTCTGTACCCAGTTTAAGGTCGTCGGTATTTCTTATTAGGTAAATAGAGCAGAGTGATTGGAAAATATTTTAAGATGTAAGTATGAATAATATTTTAGCACAAATATTAAAAGGACACTACTCTACACTACTAATTTACACCACCATCAGATATCTTAAATCGGCTCTATACCTACTTATCAAAACGTAATTAAAAAAATGTTTCCGTTTTTTTATCATTCCTCATATATTTAATTTGTAACAAGTTACGAAATAAATAAACGCATCTATCGTATTTATATTACAAATCCTAATTTCGCAACATTAAATAAATATTTGTGTACACACTAGAAAAAAACGCAAGTTACAATTTACAGCACCACATAGCATAAATATAAGCTATATATCCGCTATTATATTTTGCCAATATAAACATATGGTTACCATCATACAGTTTCAATGTAAATATTTTTATTTGATACCGTCGAACTAAAAATGTAATGAAAGCAAATAAATTTTAATTATATAACTGACATGTTACACACACATAGATACTTCTAAGAATGTATTCGTTTAATTAATTTGATGGAAAGTTCTAGAAGAAAAATGCTGTTTTCCATGTAAGCTTTAGGTATCCATGTCAGAAGTAATTTAATTTAATTTAATCCCTTGGAAGATGGGTAGGCCTTTAGTATGGGACGCAACCTGTGTCGATACTCTTGCGCCATCACACCTTCCAAGTTCTGCGTGCTGTGCTGCTGCTGCCGCTGCGGCTGCGGAGAACCTCAAGTGGCGGAAATATAGTGGCCTTGTCGGAAACTATATTTTCGTACCGTTTGGGGTTGAAACCCTCGGGTCGTGGGGTCCGAATGCCCACATTCTATTTAAAGATCTCTCTAGGCGGCTGGTTGACGCTTCTCGTGACCAGAAGGCTGGCTATTACCTCGGACAAAGAATCAGCATGGCGATCTAACGAGGTAATGCTGCCAGCCTCTTGGGCACGCTCCCAGTTGACAGCAATGGGGACGAATTTTTTGACGCTTTTTAGTTGTTTGTTTTACTAGGATAGTTTTTGATTTTTATTGTAAATATGTATTGTAAATATCTATGTAAATAAATTTAATTTTGATTAGAGTAAGACGAATGTGATATTGGAACGCAGTTTTACCCATGTCCCAAGGGACCACTTCCCGCAACGGGGTACAAAGTAGCCTATGCACTTCCAGGCTCCTCTAGAATCTGCTATCTGTGAATCCAATTTCCTTGAAATAGGTTAAATACATTTTTCGTGACAGTGCCTATTATGCGCTAACAGATATTAGAAGTTATTTAGATTGTCCAAATATACGCAGGTAAGTGACACACAAATACATCTAATGAAAGTTTTGTGAGTCTGTGTCAAATGAAAATTTATAACAGCGCAGAACCTTATTACATTGTACCTGTCTATATTTATGGTATTGTAGCGGTACTACAACTGACAACACCGCCATCTACACATTCGGAGACGCAACTATCATCAAGTATCCTGCATCGCACATGCAGTGTTCGCGCGCACATTGAATACGCATAGATCACCCCGACAACAACTGTCGGGCAGTAGCCCACCGGACAAAAACACCTGTCCGGTCGGAGGATCCTCCCTTTACTGCGAGGTATGATGAGCTTTACTCTCTGCTCTCAAACCTCCACAGTGGTGACGCCGACGTGATATGAACACGCAACCTTCGAGCTACGTGACGTCATCAGCAAGACCTTCCTCAAGCTTTCGAGCGACGAGTTCTTCAGCCAGCCAGCTTCAAATGGGTATCTCTGACCACCAGCATGTTGCGGACGCACATACCTGGTCAGCACCCTCAGCCACATCCAGCGACCTTGGCTCCAGCTCACTGCACTTCGGCCGGTCGAATATCTCCCTCGCCGAAGCAGTCGCTAGCCACTATCGCGGCGCTGTGCAACTCTCGCAGCGCCGGTCCCGACTCACTGGGATTCGCAGCACCGCCGTAGCAGCCAGTTCCGACCCACCGAGAACCTCGCGGCAACATATTGGCAACAAGACTGGCTTGAAACAACCTCAAGAACTTGTACCATCGACCTCCGGTCTCCGGAGGGGAGTGATGTAGCGGTACTACAACTGACAACACCGCCATCTACACATTCGGAGACGCAACTATCATCAAGTATCCTGCATCGCACATGCAGTGTTCGCGCGCACATTGAATACCCATAGATCACCCCGACAACAACTGTCGGGCAGTAGCCCACCGGACAAAAACACCTGTCCGGTCGGAGGATCCTCCCTTTACTGCGAGGTATGATGAGCTTTACTCTCTGCTCTCATACCTCCACAGTATTTATCTACAAGCAAAAACTGAAACAGAATTTAAAATTTTACTTAGTACTTTACCTAAAAATAAACCTGACAGGCCCAGATTGTGTAAAGACGATGAAAAATTCACGCCATTCTCAAGGTTTGCGAGACAAGGTGTGAACTTTGACATTTTACTAAGTTTATTCTGAGATTCGCGTACCTTCGAAAATATCCGTGTTTTCAGATACAATTTAATACAGTTAAAACAGTAATTACAAACAACGAACAATCTTTAATTACAAAAATTTGAATCATTTACATACTTCTACAGTCTACTGGTTAAAAGGGTAGAGTAGAGTGTGCTGAGATTTAAGGATTGTCAGTTTTGTAATAAAATTGAACATATTAAGAATGTTCGTATTTACCTACTATATTTTACTCTATACCTTCATTTAGCGCTTATATCAAAATTCCTTCTACGAAAACATTGACCATTGAACCAATAAAACATAATTCTTAATACATTGTACATCCAATTTTGCACACAAATCTCTTGAATTTTAATTAATTTCCAACGTCACGGCCTTATATTCCGGTAACAATCGATATTATTAGCGAAGTTCCCGTTCATCGGGGAGTTCGCCATCTGCTTGAGATCGTAAACTAAAGCAGGTTTTTATGCAAACTGCCGACTAAATAGTTGGCCGACAGTAGACCCGGTGGTTTTTTAGGGTTCCGTACCTCGAAAGGAAAAAACGGAACCCTTATAGGATCACTTTGTTGTCCGTCTGTCTGTCTGTCTGTCTGTCTGTCTGTCTGTCTGTCTGTCTGTCTGTCTGTCTGTCTGTCAAGACCCTTTATCTTAAGAACGCGTGGACGTATCAAGCTGAAATTCACATGAAATACTCGGGTCTATTGTCCCTTTAGGCTGTGAAAATATCAAGCTTCTAAGCCAAGCCAATCAAAAGATACAACCGATTATGTCGATATTTTCAACAAATTCTCGACACTCGCAAAGGAATCAAAACCTACAGGGTACTTCCCGTAAACTTAGAATCTTGAAATTTGGCATGAAGCATTGTTATATAATGCAAATATAGGAAAAATTGCGAAAATCTCATTTTTTTTGTTATATAATATAAAAAAAAATATTTTAATAAAATGAAACTTACTACCTTATTTCTCACGAACGAATAAAGGTACCAAATTGAAATTTATACCAAATACCTAGGTCTATTGTCCCTTTAAGCAATGAAAAAATCAAACTTCTAAGTTAACGCGATCAAAAGATACAGCAGTTTTACCGACACCTTAGACGAATTTCCGTCACACGCTAGGGAATCAAAACCTACAAGGTACTTCCCGTGAACTCAGAATCTTAAAATTCGGCACGAAGCAACGTTATATAGTACAGATAAAGGAAAAATTGCGAAAATGATAAATTTGAAGTTACATAAAATATTAAAATATTATTTTTGCTTACATGACATAAAATATTTTTTTAATAATTATAAACTTACTACCTACCCTTTTTCACATGAACGCGTAGAGATATTAACGTTTTGAATAAAAAGTGAAATTCATATCAAACACTTCTTAAATATAATGGCCTCTAAACTGTGAAAAATTTTAAATCATTCAATGGTCATTGGGCACCTTAGTATGAAAACCATACCCACGGCGGATACGAACGAAATATAGCACAGTATAATGATAAAGGCTCTGATTTACTATGGCATTAGTCGCATCAATGTGAACCATGGGAATCTAGAGAAAATCAGGTGTAAACATTAAATATTTTCCTCATTTCAATGGGGAATTTAAACGACCAAGTTTGACGGAATTGAGAAATCATTTCTTTGTAGTGAAAGAGTATACTCGCCGTTTATTTCCATTGTCATCAGGTCAGGGTCTGATGATGGAAATCCCGAGAAATCGAGGGCAACTATCAGAAATTGTAGGCATGCATAGGATTAAAACTTGATTCTCAGATGTATGTCTGGTGATACTGTCAAACAGTGAAGGTTTAGAGCTTACCTGATGATGGAGACGTGAGAAAGTCGAGAGAACTCCTCAACAGTTTGTTTTAGTTACGTCGTGTTTGGGCTTATATTATTCGTATTGACGAGAACTTTTCACAAAAGTTATAAAAATAAAAACTTTTTACAAAAAAAAAACAACTTCTAAAACAACAAGAAAACTGTTTATATGCATCGGTCTAGATCTCGGTGGTTAAATAAATATAGATGCATCCTCTAGACACCGACTTCTAGACCGATGCACCTAACATCTTTTTAATTTCTTCCTTGCTTTTGTTTTCTTGTTGCTTTTTTATATGTTTGAAGTTGGATTTGTTTGTCAAATGCTACAAAATAAAATAATGCCGACTTTATAAAACAAAGAAAGGGACAGAATTACACTTTTGTCAAGGCTCTAGAAACGTAAAGCCAGCAGCCCCGAATCCTACTCTCTAGAAGTCGTTGTTACAATTCGACAGCTACAAGTCGTCAGGCGGTTTCGAAAAAAACCTGAAACTGGGGCTCTTTAGGTGATTAATCCCTCAAAAATAAAAGATCCCATTCCTGCAATGGCTGCTTTAACCCAAGTTAGTAGTGAATTCTCATCACCTAAAATAAAATAAGCTCCAACACAAGGTTACGTTATAAATTGTAAAGGAGTTCCCATAACTATATCTGATCTTAGCTGTCGATCCCACAATGGCAGTCAAACCTATCTTTGTGGAAAGTCTTCGCCAATACGAATAAAATAAGCCCAAACACGTGGTAGTTGCAACATACCGTTCGGGAGTTCCCTTGACTCTCTGTAGTCTCCATAATCAAATCAGCTCCAAACCTTCAGTTTACCAGTACCCTCAAAAATACACTCACATGTCTGGTTATGACTCGATGCGTGCCTACAATATTCAAGAGTTTTCTCTGGGTTTCCAGATCCTCATCAGATCCTGGTCATCCGGATTGGCACCTTCCTTCTTTATGAAATGTCTTTAACAATAAAATCTAGCATTGCAACCTGTACAATCCTCTGAAACTGCTTGTCTTTTATATTTTTCAAACGATCCTGGACATTCGTCTCCATGGAATTTTAATAAAATATTTATATTCAAAGAAACGTCATACCATTCTCCACGATTTAAAACGACTTTGATTCATGTCCGCCACTTTTTACAAAGCGGGTCAGATATGCCCCATGACCTTTAAGACATAATTAGTTATTTTCAATCAGATTTCTGAATGATGACTATAAAATGTTGTATATAAATAACTTCAATAAAATAACTTTTACAAGGTACTGGCCTACTATTTTAGTTATATTATAAAATAAAAAATATTAACTATTTTGACTCTCACGAAATTACCATAACTATGATTGTTCTAAATTGAACGGTTGGCGCGAAACTCACTTTTTATCTATACAGCATTTGTACGGAACCCTCGGTGCGCGAGTCCGACTCGCACTTGGCCGGTTTATTTTTAAAGGAACATCTTGATTGCAATCAAAGTTTTCAATCGTTCATACCGGCTAAAAACACGATCTTTGTAGCGTGCGTACTACCATTCATCTTCATACTGATTTCGCACCTGATCTCAATCCGGTCGTGTTGGATTGCCGACCCATCGGACTATGGGAGTGAAGGAATAGTGAGTGCACTTGTGTCTGCGCCAATGCTTGTGCACTATTATGTCTTGTGTAGTTGGCTGATATCCTTACATGAGAACAGCCACCGTAGCCGATAATCGGCTAGAAGGACATCATCATCATCAAAAACCGTAACGAATTATCGGCCGACTAAAAGTTTGCAGTGTGTGAATACGCTAAAGCAGGTTTTTGTGCAAACTTGAGCATAATAGCCTCACTGTTCACAATGTTACAGCAATGTGTAACAATGGCTTGTTAGCTTGTGTTTGTCCACAATACCCTTTGGAAAATTGGCCGAAGGGGGCACAAGGTTTGTTTTTGTTACAAGGTTAGCTACACAATATGGCTAGTATTTTTTTAAGTATTTACAGGTGCATGGATGCATACAACGGTTAAATTAGTTACAAAATACTTTTTACAACAATAATGATGAATTGTGAGCTCATTTACAGAAATGCCTAGGACTTTTGAAAAAGTCGTGTTGCTACACTTTTTTGTGAGTCCCGTTCAATCCTACAGACCCTAAAATGTCAACACGTTTTCATCAAAATCAATTACGCCATTACCACATACCTTCATAAATAAAAGCAAAAGTAAAATAAATATCTGTATCTGATAATATTTTATTGACGCCCTAGGTGTACGCACCGACAACAAAATGCGAAAAAAATTAAGTGGTATTGAGTGAGTACAAATATATACACGTTCACGGGTGCGTGCTTGAAAAAATATGGAAAAATCTTTCTTTATATGGAAAGTAAACATTACGGTAAATGGATATGAAGCTGATGGCGTTAAGTCGTATTTGGATTCTGTGAGGATTACTTGGTTTGTTTGTTTTCTATAAGGGTATTTTTATATCAATTTTCAAAAAGCAATGAGTTCAAAATCTCAACAGGTTAGTAGTCTATTGTACCAAGATAATTGTGTAATAGTTTAATAGCACAGAATAAAAATACGCAAAAGAGCTCCTTAGCACATATCGCCTAAAACTGTAACATTACTAAATACACCAATTAGTTACTGACACTCAATAATTTAGTCCCGAAAATTGGTTCACAGTCCATGAAATATGACCTCTCAACAAACACTGCATAGCATATTTTGATCCCTCTATAACTTTAATATTATGAAGAAAATTATAAGCTCATTTTATATCCTCAAACATGTCATAGCCCGGTCATGCTGACTCCAGAATATTGTACTGAAATATTTTACCTTTATCAAACTGTTTACAAAGTGCTTGACGGGTGATCAAACCGACGGTTTTAGATACAAATGAGCCCTTATTTTATGTATGAATTTTGTTTGCTTTGTTCACGACCAATCCCACAGTTGTAGGTACGCGTTTTGCCTAAAAAACAAATACATATCACATTTCATTTATTGTTGAGAGTGATTATTAGGATTTACGTTGACTTTTTTTGATACCTGTTAAGTCGTGGTGATCTAGTTAAACCACCAGCCTCTCAATTGCCTATGAGTGTACAGGTTAAATTGCAGGTCAGGCAAGTACCAATGCCACTATAATAAGTTGTATGTATTTTATAAGTACCCATATATTGGACACCAATGTCTGATTAAAGATGAAAGAAACATCCCACCCAAAACAAAAATGTGAAAGGCTGCCAAGTTCAATAATATGGGAATGCTTCGCCTATAAAAGAAGTGAGATCTGAATAAGTACCAAGTTCCGTACACATACCTCAGTTAAAAATAGTTACTTTTTAATGTTTAAACAACATAAATCACAATAATAATTACAAACTTAGGTACGACCTATGTTAATCACAGTTAGTTAAAAATGGCCATTATGTCTTCACACAAAATCAGTCAAGTAATTATTATATTAAGTATTGATAATTATTTATGAAATATAAAACTAATGTTATTATACATTTAAAACAATCTTTGACCACTGTACCTCTACCATGAGCTTAAAGCAATAGTATTCGTCGATACTCGATACCAGCTACGTAAATATTTTGTATATGGCGTTTAGATGGTTAAAGATCCTTAATTTTTCGTTTGACTGTACCGATTTTGGCTTGTATAATAGAATTTTTTAAGTTACAGATGAGTGGTCCCAGTCGCCGGAAGAAAATTATTTAATTTTTATGGATCCGGCAACTGGGACCGCGGTCCTAGTTAAGTGCGGTCCGAGTCGCCGGAAGCCTCAAATTTACACTGACTCACACTTGGCCATTTTCAGATTTTTCCCTTTACTTTGACATAAAGACCTACCTCCATGCCAAATTTCAAGTCAAGACGACCTTTGGAAGTGGTCTAGGTTTTTGATGAGTGAGTCAGTCAGTCAGTCAGTCAGACAGTGAGTGTATAGTAAAAATAGCGATTTTCTGACGTCAATATCTCAAGACCTACAAGAGGTATATTAATGAAATTTTGTATTTTAGATAAGTGAGGGGGTCTCAACAGATACTAGAAATTTGATATGCGTAAATAAAATAGATTTTGAGTTATAGGGGGGGTCGAATTTCGTCCGAAATGGTTCGTGTAATATAACCCACGGCCGGTGTGTCGCTTTTTTTTTGCTCGAACTTGGCGGATACACTGCCGTGTGTCTAGATCTCGAGGAAACTTTGATTATAAAGACTGAAATCACCAACCCGCATTGTACCTACATACGGTTTTTTTTTCAGTATAAGATGAGGCCTGTGCCCAGCAGTGGGACAATAAAAAGTCTGATAATGATGACGATAAAAAAATATTCATTAGGCATATTCTAATATTGAGAGTTTATTAGAGCTAAAAGCTAACAAGTATACCTAGTAAATATTACTGGGGACAACTAGCCCTTAATTTAGTAACAAATGAAATTACACGGGCCATTAGCTGGCCTATTTGGCGGTAATTTTCCAGAGGCTGTTTGTCCGAAATAATATCTTTTGGAACGAAACATTGTAAATTGGATGTTTTCGTGTAACAGTAGCCATTACATAGTTGGAGTGTGAATCAATTGGTGAGGTTTAGCTGATCTTAGCTAGTAAGGGGTTGATCATAGATATTCGTGTTGTAGTTTTGAGTTCGGCTGGTAATTTTTTATCGGGGTAAACTATAAAATTTTTTATGTGCTATAATTATTCTTTTAAGTAGAAAAACCAGTTACTAAAGATATTCATGTATAAAGTAGCACTCAAGAAAATTAAATGTATATTTTTCAAAAACGGTTTTTCATTGTTGAAGACACATTTTTTCGTTTCGCTTTTTCTATTTGATTTTTAATATTGGTTCATTAATGTTGACTTTGAAAATAAAATTCTACCAAATTGATAAAATATCACGATGAAAGGTCACAGTTTGTGAAATATTTTTGAATCTCACTTTGAATTATTATTACTACTGAAATATTCATGTATATTTTGAGGGATTGTAACAGATATTTCTTTTTTTATGTAAATTAATACCTACCTGAAAATAGCTGTCTTAACATTTTCCTCAGGTATTATATGTCCAAATATACAATGATTTGTTTCCCTCGAAAGAAAACAACAATTTAACTTTTGATCTACTGTTACTATTCTAACATTTAATTTTATCCAAACGGGTGAAACAATTTCCTATGGGTGCAAGAAAAGCCGTGGGAAACGCTCAGTATAGGTACCTACATAAAGTCTTCTTCTGACTTTTAATACTAGGATAAACTGTCCTATGTTCTTTCTCAAGGACAACTCTATCTCTGTACCAAATTTTATTAAAATCAAATCAGTGGTTTAGACGTGAAAGCGTAACAGACAGACAGACAGAGTTACTTTCGCATTTATAATATTAGTAGGGATATAGGTCTTGTCTGTAAAAGGTGTCAAGTTATTTATTTAGTTAGCAAATCTCTTTGTATAGTTAATAACGTGTGGAGACGGCGGTCGCGTTAAGTGTGGCTACTCATTACGTTGTTGTTTGAACTCTGCTTTTAGTAGAATTGTGTTTTCTCCGTAATAAAGCTTTTTAGTAGAATTGTGTTTTCTCCATAATTGTTCTTATTAAGTAAATCTTAAAAATGATGCATGATTTATTTCCCTCGAAAGAAAACAACAATTTAAATTTTGTTCTTCCGTTACTGTTCTAACATGTAATTTTATCCAAACGATTGGAGCAATTTCCATAGGTTGCAACAAAAGCCGTGGGAAACGTCGAGTATACATAACTTTTAATACTAGGTTACTTACTTAGGTACTACTTTGAATACTGGGTTAAACTATCCTATGTTCTTTCTCAGGGACAACTCTATCTCTGTACAAAATTTTATTAAAATCAGTTCAGTGGTTTGGACGTGAAAGCGTAACAAACAGACAGACAGACAGAGTTACTTTCGCATTTATAATATTAGTAGGGATATAGGTCTTGTCTGTAATAGGTGTCAAGTTATTTATTTAGTTAGCAAATCTCTTTGTATAGTTAATAACGTGTGGAGACGGCGGTCGCGTTAAGTGTGGCTACTCATTACGTTGTTGTTTGAACTCTGCTTTTAGTAGAATTGTGTTTTCTCCGTAATAAAGCTTTTTAGTAGAATTGTGTTTTCTCCATAATTGTTCTTATTAAGTAAATCTTAAAAATGATGCATGATTTATTTCCCTCGAAAGAAAACAACAATTTAAATTTTGTTCTTCCGTTACTGTTCTAACATGTAATTTTATCCAAACGATTGGAGCAATTTCCATAGGTTGCAACAAAAGCCGTGGGAAACGTCGAGTATACATAACTTTTAATACTAGGTTACTTACTTAGGTACTACTTTGAATACTGGGTTAAACTATCCTATGTTCTTTCTCAGGGACAACTCTATCTCTGTACCAAATTTTATTAAAATCAAATCAGTGGTTTAGACGTGAAAGCGTAACAGACAGACAGACAGACAGAGTTACTTTCGCATTTATAATATTAGTAGGGATATAGGTCTTGTCTGTAATAGGTGTCAAGTTATTTATTTTCGACGACCTCGATGGCGCAATGGCCACCATGCCGGACTGCCGAACCTGAGGTCCCGGGTTCGATTCTCGGTTCGGTCGACATTTGTGTGATGAGCATGCTTGTTGGCCGTGGTCTGGGTGTTACAATATGTATACATGTAGTTATGTGTAGTTTATCAGTTGTGTTAGCACCCATAACACAAGTTAATTAATAACTTACCATGGGGCTAACCGACCGTGTGTGAAAAGGTGTCCCGACATTATTTATTTATTTAGTTAGCAAATCTCTTTGTATAGTTAATAACGTGTGGAGACGGCGGTCGCGTTAAGTGTGGCTACTCATTACGTTGTTGTTTGAACTCTGCTTTTAGTAGAATTGCGTTTGTCCGTCTCTTTTGTCTGTGTGTTGATGTTAATAAGATTAAGTGAGCTTTGATGAAGCTTTTTAGCTTTGAAGTTTGTGTTTGGTATTTATTTATTTAGTGTGTTGCAAGTCTAATATAAAATGCCATACCTTGTGTGATAATTTGTTTTTTTTTTTTTTTTGCCTACAAACTCTCACTCAATTTTGTTTAAGATTAAAAAAACAATTATTTTACTGACCTACTTTATTTAAGAGATGCAATTATTCATAAAGGCACCTTCTTCTTTGCTTCGGACACTATAACTACTAGGTACTACTAAATCCTAACGGTGCCCTAAAATGCCCAATGATCCAGTTTACAGTATGCTATACAATACATTATGGTATGGGAATCACGTCACTCACCATATTCCCACAGTCAGTTTCTTGTTTAATTGAATGCGAGCTGAATGTTCATTTGCAACTGATTATCTGATTTCGCAATGAATTAGGTACATTCGTATAGTATTAAAACCATACTTGTATTATGAAGCTGAAGGATTTCTTTGTTTTGAAGCGCTAATCTCAAAAACTATTAGTCTATATTGAATTACTCTTACAGTGCTATAATAGTTCTTTTATCGACAAAGCCCATGGGCTACTTTTTTATGTGTGCATGGAATAGTTTTCACCACTGGCAGAAGCAGGTACCTAATGCAACCAGATCTTCTTACTTACATTGCATTTGTACATATATTTGTACAAAAGTAAAAGTGGAAACTTGAATGAATATCAAACATATCGCGGATTATATTGCTGAAAGCAGTAAAAATATCCATAAAACATTATATTGGAGTTTTCGAAGAGCAACAAAAATTATATGACTAGGCCGTTATACTTAGTGTATCGATATTTTATATCGAGTTGAGCTATGTCAGTCGATTTTTAATCGCCTTGTTAGTGAAATGAAATAGAGCATGATGATACCAAACATTATTGTGTCATGATAAGCTGATATTTATGTCAGAAATGAGTATTTGAGTAGACCCTTAATATCTAGATAGCCTAGTTGTCATGTCAGTACTTATAGTCAAGTGGAATTTTATTTTGAAAATCAATTAATTCAATTAATTTTGCTCCTGCGGTTTGCAAAGTAAGGATTTCATTTTTTATACGTATTAAATTAGGGTCATATAGCTAGGTAGATACCTATATTAAAAGTATGTAATTTATTTGTGTGTTTTGTTGACTTTACGACAAAAAGTCGTGGTGGCCTAGTGGGCAAAGAACCATCCTCTCGAGTATGAGGGCGCGGGTTCGATCCCAGGTCAGGCAAGTACCAATGCAACTTTTCTAAGTTTGTATGTACTTTCTAAGTATATCTTAGACACCAATGACTGTGTTTCGGATGGCACGTTAAACTGTAGGTCCTGGCTGTCATTGAACATCCTTGGCAGTCGTTACGGGTAGTCAGAAGCCAGTAAGTCTGACACCAGTCTAACCAAGGGGTATCGGGTTGCCTGGGTAACTGGGTTCAGGAGGTCAGATAGGCAGTCTTCTTGTAAAGCACTGGTACTCAGCTGCATCCGGTTAGACTGGAAGCCGACCCCAACATAGTTGGAAAAAAAAGCTCGGAAGACATGAGGTCGAGCACAGGGCATCCCCAGTAAACTCTCCGGTCGAGTCGGATTGCCCTCCAATTGGACTATGATAGTGAAGAAAGGTAGAATGCACCTATGTGTAAGTACGCACGACCTTCAGTTGTTCAATTCCGTAGATCCTCCCCATACGTGTTGCTGATTGATGTTACAATGATTAAATTCAACCTGATTTCTCCATAATTTCATATCATGATATCACCAGATCAATATTATTGAGACGTGACCTCCCAAAGAGGGTAAAATAATTAACCGACCCCCTCCCCCCTTCTCGATCAGGACGTGGCAGCCTTCAAATATTTCCGAAGGGATGAAAACCGCCAATTATGGAAATATGTAGAATACTTACGTATAGAACGCGAAGTCATGCTTTTAAATGAATCTTGTGGTTCTGGCATGGAATTAGAGGATTATCCTGTTTTTACAAAAGATATTTGACACGGTTCTAAAATTGGAATTTATTGAATAACAAACGCTTCTTAAAGTTATGTTACATTTTAGTGCCTGCTAGTGTAAATATGTTTTTCACGACCAATATACTCTACTGAATTAAATGTTTGGTACATAGTTATCTAGAACCTGAGATACCATATATTCCGACTGCAGTGATGTAGTTCCCTCGGAAAGCCGGTGAAACCGCAAGGCACAGCCAGTTTATAAATAATTGTAATTTTAATTTTTATGGAACATAACAACTCGTGGACAATTATTATTTATATTGTAAATCATCAAAAAATATATTCTAGTAAAATTAAATGTTTTCGCAAAACAAGTCTTTGTTTAACTTCGGGCAATACAAAGTTATCCCTTTGTACCTTTCTTATAAACGAAAGTGTTTTGTACATTAATAAATAAGGCAGCACAAAGGTACAACAGTATTAAGGGCATATAATTTAGTAAAAGCCTTGTCAACGTCTCGTTGTAAGCTTTGTGAGTTCAAGAATTATATTTATAGAATAACAAGCTGTTTTTCTCGGTTTTATCTGCCTTTTTAAACTACACGGAGTATTGAGTTTGATTCTTGGGTCGGTTTGAAATCGATTAAAAAAATTGTTTCAGTGTTAGACGGCCCATTTATCGAAAAGGTTATAGATTACTTTTTTCTGATGCGAAATCATCGAATGACTATGCCCGCTGTGGGTTAGCAGCGGTGAGGGAGTAACAGATTTTTACTAACTAAAACCCATCATGTTCCTTCGTAGGTATTTTATGTACCAGGGCTGCGGTAACTCTTTCGAACAATTCCACAGCCCTGGCCAATTCAAGAGCCCATGTGTGATTTCCCCTATTTGTGTTTGTCTTGTGTTGTGTCAATAAATTGTTTTCTTTCTTTCTTTTATCTTCAAAAATCATTTCAAATATATTTTTCATACAATAAAATTGAAATAAATTTGAAAAGATTAGCACTATTATCTTAATTCAAGACATAGTAACAACGAAAGCCTAGCTTAGAGAAAACACTAGGCAGATGATAAGTAGTTACAAAATGAAATCGTTGGAAATGCAAACACGTAAAGCTGTCAATTTCTGAAATTCATCAAAACTTAATCCGCGTATATCGATGTGATTTACAAGGCTGATAGTTTTTTGTCTAGTGATAAAGTGGAACGTGATTTTTTCCTGATCCAGGTACCTATAAATTGGCGTTATTTTATTACTATAGATATAAAAAACCGGCCAAGTGCGAGTCGGACTCGTGCACGAAGGGTTCCGTAAATTACAGTTAAATCAACCTATCTCAAAAACTATAAGAGATACTTTGATCAAACCAAAAATCGTTGAAAGAGTTAATTAGCATGCATCACCTCTATTTTTTTTAGAATTTTATACCCCGTAGTTATAAAAATAGAGGGGGGGGGACATACTTTTTACGACTTTGAGAGCTGATATCTCAAAAACCGTTCACTTTAAGAAAAATGTTTTTTAGAAAACTTTATATCATTTTAAAAGACCTTTCCATTGATACCCCACACGGGTATGTACATCGAAAAAAAAAATTTCATCCCTCAGTTACATGTATGGGGGGCCCCACCCCCAATTCTTTTTTTTACTATTTAGTGTCATATTTTTGTAGCGGTTCATACAACACATATTCCCATCAAATTTCATCACTGTAGTACTTATAGTTTCCGAGTAAATCGGCTGTGACAGACGGACAGACGGACAGACGGACAGACGGACATGACGAAACTATAAGGGTTCCGTTTTTGCCATTTTGGCTACGGAACCCTAAAAATGACAGCAGATAATGTAGTAGTGTATCTGTTTGTCATGCTTTAGGTGGTGGGTTCGAGTCCCACGTAAGCAAAACATTTGTGTATTTGGGCGTTCGATGTAGTCGAGGTATTTTTACGTACATAATAAATTATTTGAGTAGGTATTTTATCAATTGTCCAGTACCCATTATGAGGATTTTATAAAAAAACAACGTAATACCTATAATTTTGAAATTAAATGAAAATTGTACTATGCCCATACATAAATACATTTTGATTCATAATCAGTCGAGTAGTCATAGGTTTTATACCTTGACTCGGTTTCATACAACTGCACCTAATCATCATCCTCCGAGCCTTTTTCCCAATCATGTTGGGGTCGGCTTCCAGTCTAACCGGATTCAGCTGAGTACCAGTGCTTTACAAGAAGCGACTGCCTATCTGACCTCCTCAATCCAGTTACCCGGGTAACCCGATACCCCTTGGTTAGACTGGTGTCAGACTTACTGGCTTCTGACTACCCGTAACGACTGCCAACGATGTTCAATGACAGCCGGGACCTACAGTTTAACGTGCCATCCGAAACACAGTCATTGGTGTCTAAGATATACTTAGAAAGTACATACGAACTTAGAAAAGTTGCATTGGTACTTGCCTGACCTGGAATCGAACCCGCGCCCTCATACTCGAGAGGTTGGTTCTTTGCCCACTAGGCCACCACGACCTAATACAACTGTACCTAATAAAAAAGTTGAATGTCAGCAACTCCCAAAACATTTCGCCTATTTCTAAAACGGAACAGAACTTAAAACTATTGAAGCGAAAACATTTATCTCGCGCAAATCTGGTGACGCGAAGCAATGCGTTGGACAGACACAAGGTCATAGCTAGGTAGGTACTGATATTTCACTTTTAGAACACAGTCTAAAAGGCGGATGAATCTAACTCAAAAGGCTTATTTAACGAAAAAATTGCATCGCCTTTCTTGATTTTTGAAGGGCTACAAACTTATTTGGTGTTAACATTTTTGGGAGTTCTTAAAATCTGTTCCAAAACAGAATATTAATTCTAATTGTTTTATATTTATGAAAGGGTATTTGATTAGCCTCTTAAAAGTTGTGCAGCTATTGTTATACAGCCAGCAACTGGTATTTACAAAAAGTAGTTCCCTATGTGTATAGTAACTCATCAGTATGTTGTAATAGAAAATGTACTTCAGATCAATCACTGGGAAAATCGGGCTTCAAAAAACTTTATCAAAAAATAATATTTTTAACTACCACGTGCTGTACCTAATGGCTTGTTTTTGCAACACGTGTTCCCACACCAAGGGAATGGAAGGGTTCCAAGAATACTAACATTCATA
This sequence comes from Helicoverpa zea, assembly GCF_022581195.2. NCBI lineage: Eukaryota > Metazoa > Arthropoda > Insecta > Lepidoptera > Noctuidae > Helicoverpa > Helicoverpa zea. The sequence goes on along the minus strand of NC_061464.1, from coordinate 4,661,453 downwards.
TATGTACATACATACTAGGATATTGTGCCCTACTTTCCACTTATATTGGAACTGGCTGTAAGTTCCATTAACTAGTACGAAGAATAAGTTACCCACATCCTCTTTGCCATAGATACGGTGATATTGTAAGTTGTTGATAGAAAATTATATAGTTACCATACATTCTCAGAATCCATCTCAGTATATTTCCTATTTTATCGATAACAATGAAATAGCTTACTGACAGAAACTCTTTGTTATTAAAAGAGTAAAAATGTATGGCAAACAATTCTTAGTACTTAATGATTTGATGTTTTGTAGGCAAGCTGTAAGTATATTAGTATTCGAATGCTATATTGGCAGGTTGGGTTCTTTTAAGTTGACTTATTAAGAACTTTACAACATATCTTCCTAAAACAAAAGACTCCATTAAAATTTACATCAGACTTTACCAGTACTTATTACTATTTTCCTTAATAATTATTAGATACATCGACGTGTAAAAATAATAAACCCCCTTTTCCACGCCAAAATATAAAATTTTCCACATTGCACAAGTCCATTGAATTCAGATAAAATATGCTCTTGAACAAATGTCTTATTCTTTCACAATTCTGTGACAAGACAAGTACGAGCGCCCGTTCGAAGAAAATCGATGGCAGAGATATTTCGGGAGCGAGGAAAAGGGGCGAGCGAAAGGAGCGAGCGAAAGGGGTTGGCTGGCAATGCATCCGTTCGGAATCAACGCTCTAGACGCTTTTATGTATTATGTTATCGCTTTATATCCCATTCATGATACAATGGCTTTTTGATTTATGATAAATAACTGAATATTTTATTCTGGGTAGGTATTCCTACCTGTTTTGTTTATTGAGTGTAGGGTGTTTTTTTTTGGCGGAAACTGATTTTGTTTGAATGACGAGAGATTAGAAGAAGGAATACTTTCGTATAACTATTTTGAAACAATCGTTTCCGTGCCTCGTAAGAGCCACCTTGCGCAACCGGATAAAAACTAAGCTTAGAATCCTGCTATACTTCTTGAGATCAGCGTGTTCAAGCAAACAAACTTCAGCTTTACAATATTGCTTTAGATTAGTATGGATTACACATTACACAATATATTCACATTCATGTGCTCAACTATCTGTTTACCAACTAACAGTATAAAACAGTACAGTAACAGCAGCCTATCTGCGTGTCAAACTGTTGTTTCAGCAATGTGTCAACATTTGTGTTAGCTGATACAAGTAATGCTTGTGTAAGTACTTAATACGTGGATAGGTTTATACTATTGTTATATAGTCAATGTTAATTACATTAATTGTTGTATAAATTGTATATATGTGCTTACACCAAAATATATTATTGACTGCTTGCTGGTTTTCCACGTCTGGGGATATATTACTTGGTGATTGACTAGCTTCCCAATAGTGAAAGAATTTTTCAAATCAGTTTAGTAGTTTCGAAGCGTTTATTTATTTATTTACAAATTTTTGTACACACACATAATAAAGAAAGATGACAGGAAAGAAAGAATTTACAAAGGTAATGCTTATTTCTAAAGAAATCTCTTCCAGTATACCTGCGAAAGGAAAATGAGAATAAAAGTTGCGTTAGGTAAGCGTTTAGGGTACAAACAAACAAAATAATATATTTCTTCTTCATTTTATTAGTGTAGATAAATGCTTTACAATAAAATTGAGTTTCCAGCTTTATTTTACTAGCATAGAAAATATACGCTCGCATTTTTGTTAATTGCTAAACATGTAACTTAATGTCTTAACAAAAAAAAACATGTATTTTTATTTTTACTGTAACAAATTGTGATAACCTATACCTGTAACTTTTTGTTGAAACACTTCAACGCAGTCCAAAAAATATACAAGTCAATTCTGTTATCATCTAGTTTTAGGTTTAAAAAATCTCTTATTTGTGATATATTTAAATTGCCCACAGTATTGACAAGATAACATGGCTGATTTCCCACGAGACATGAATCCCCGATGCCAAAGGTCCTTGTAAACGAATAATAAGCTTAGGACAGCCAATAAAAATATGGTAATAGGTATTCTAAGAGCACACTAGAGACTAAACAGTCGGCCGACAGTTAATCTTGATTCCAATCTAAGTTTTCAGTCGGTCTTATTATCATCATCATCCTCCGAGCCTTTTCCCAACTATATTGGGGTCGGCTTCCAGTCTAACCGGATTTAGCTGAGTTCGAGAAGTTCTTTACAAGAAGCGACTGATTATCTGACCTCCTCAACCCAGTTCGGGCAACCCGATACCCCTTGGTTAGACTGGTGTCAGATTTACTGGCTTCTGACACATATAGAGAGTACATAAGAGAGTATATAAGGGAGTACATAAGAGAGTAAATAAGAGAGTACATAAAGGAGTACATAAGAGAGTACAAAAGGTAGTACATAAGAGAGTATATAAAGGATTGCATAAGAGAGTATATAAAGGATTGCATAAGAGAGTACATAAGGAAGTAGATAAGAGAGTACAGAAGAGAGTACATAAGAGAGTACATAAGAGAGTATATAAGAGAGTACATGAGGAAGTACATAAGGGATTGCATAAGATAGTACATAAAGGAGTACATAAGAGAGTACATAAGGTAGTACATAAGAGAGTATATAAAGGATTGCATAAGATAGTACATAAAGGAATATATAAGAGAGTACATAAGAGAGTACATAAGAGAGTACATAAGAGAGTGAATAAGAGAGTATATAAGGGAGTACATAAGAGAGTACATAAGGGAGTACATAAGAGAGTATATAAGGGAGTACATAAGATAGCAAATAAGGGAATATATAAGAGAGTACATAAGAGAGTACGTAAGGAAGTAGATAAGAGAGTACAGAAGAGAGTACATAAGGAAGTAGATAAGGGATTGCATAAGATAGTACATAAAGAAGTACATAAGGGATTGCGTAAGATAGTACATAAAAAAGTATATAAGGGATTGCATAAGATAAAAGAGTACAAAAGATAGTACATAAGGGAGTATATACTCTCTTATATATAGAATAGAAGTAGAAGAAGAGTATATAAGGGAGTACATAAGAGAGTCCATAAGAGAGTACATAGGAGAGTACGTAAGGAAGTAGATAAGAGTGTACAGAAGAGAGTACATAAGAGGGTACATAAGCGAGTACATAAGGAAGTACATAAGGGATTGCGTAAGATAATACATAAGGGAGTACATAAGAGAGTACATAAGGAAGTAGATAAGACAGTACAGAAGAGAGTACATAAGGAAGTACATAAGGGATTACATAAGATAGTACATAAGGAAGTTCATAAGAGAGTACATAAGGAAGTAGATAAGAGAGTACAGAAGAGAGTACATAAGAGAGTACATAAGAGAGTATATAAGAGAGTACATGAGGAAGTACATAAGGGATTGCATAAGATAGTACATAAGGAAGTACATAAGGGATTGCATAAGGGAGTACATAAGAGAGTAAATAAGGAAGTAGATAAGAGAGTACATAAGGAAGTACATAAGATAGTACATAAGGGAGTACATAAGAGAGTACATAAGGAAGTAGAAAAGAGAGTACAGAAGAGAGTACATAAAAGAGTACATAAGGGAGTATATAAGAGAGTACATAAGGGAGTACATAAGAGAGTACATAAGGGAGTACATAAGAGAGTATATAAGGGAGTACATAAGGGAGTACATAAGAGAGTACATAAGGGAGTACATAAGAGAGTATATAAGGGAGTACATAAGATAGTAAATAAGGGAGTACATAAGATAGTAAATAAGGGAGTACATAAGAGAGTATATAAGGGAGTACATAAGAGAGTACAGAAGGGAGTACATAAGAGAGTACATAAGAGAGTACATAAGGGAGTACATAAGAGAGTACATGAGAGAGTACATAAGAGAGTACATAAGGAAGTACAGAAGAGAGTACATAAGAGAGTACATAAGGGAGCACAAAGAGAGTACATAAGAGAGTACATGAGGGAGCACAAAGAGAGTATATAAGGGAGTACATGAGGGCGATGACATCCAGTGCGCGTCAAATGCAATGCGGTGAAAGTTCACAGCGCAAGTTATGTGGTATGTGACACCTATACTACTATACTTATAATAAATCTGTAGAGAGGTCAATTCTGTACATTGAAAATATTTCTAAAATAACTATTAGGGGGTGATTAGTGACGATACTGATGCCAAAAATGCAATCACTAAAATTTTTGTCTGTCTGTCTGTCTGTCTGTTCGTTATAGAAACAAAAACTACTTGACGGATTTTGACGAAATTTGGTACAATTATTCTTCATACTCCTGGGCAGGTTATAGAATACTTTTCATCTACCAAGGATGTTCAATGGCAGCCGGGACCTACAGTTTAACGTGCCATCCGAAACACAGTCATTGGTGTCTAAGATTACTTAGAAAGTACATACAAACTTAGAAAAGTTGCATTGGTACTTGCCTGACCTGGAATCGAAGTCGCTCCCTCAAACTCGAGAGGTTGGTTCTTTGCCCACTAGGTCACCACGACTTTTTTTTTCAGTCGGTCTGATACCAACCAAATACCTGATCTTTGAAATGTGCGGACTTCCATACATCTTCATACTGATTTGTGAGCCCAAACAAACTGTCGGTCGACTAAAAGTTTGCAGTGTATGGGATTACTCTTAGGGATTTAAATAATGTACGAAGCAACTATAATTTTGTGAATATATTCGGAACAATTGGCGCCCAAGTGGGACTGATTACAGAGTCAGCTCGTAAATCAAAGAAAATGGAGCATTTCATATTTTTGATACGAAAATTGTGGAGGGAATAAAAATTCACCATTTTTCAGACGATGATGAGGATTTTCTTGGAAAAGCTATAAATAATGGAGATTTTTTGGGAAGAAGATGCAATTAATGTAAAAATAGAATAAGATTTCTTTGAAAAACGTAATTTCTTTGAGGCTTTTATAAATACATTATCTATCTTCTCTAAGATATGTAGGTAGATACATACTTTCATAAGGGAACTAACTTCTTGATTATTTGCATTAAATATCCAGTTCATTATTACACTGGTAGTAACAACTTTCAGAATTTTATTTACCTCCACCTAATTTATCTTTGACTAGCTTCTGCCAGCGGTTTCACCCGCATCCCGTGGGAACTACTTCCCGTACCGGAATAAGAAGTAGCCTATAGCCTTCCTCGATAAATGGGCTATCTAACACTGAAAGAAATTCAAATCGGACCAGTAGTTCCTGAGATTAGCGCGTTCAAACAAACAAACAAACAAACTATTCAGCTTTATAATATTAGTATAGATTGTATTATTTGCGAGAATGATAAGACAACACATTTGACACGAACACCACGCTGATACTAAAATAAAGTAAAATATACCTAAAGATGAACATAAAATATTAGAATTTACCACACCCCCTCATGGCACACACCTAAAACTTTTTCGATAACGTGTCATTGGAATTCACTTGTAGGGTATCTTTTATGAATACAAAAAAACCTTTCCCTGTTTGCAAACTTTTGCATCCCTTATAAAAGAAACAAACTTTCGAACCTTATTTCATATTATTCCTTTGTATACATCAATCAATAATAAAAGTTACTATTTCAACTTTTACTTTGCCCTTGTTTTTTAACTTGTATGAGCATCTATTTAAAGATTCATCATCCCCCGAGACTTCTCCGAACTATGTTGGAATCGGCTTCCAGTCTAACAGGATACAGCCGAGTGCCAGTGTTTTACAAGAAGGCACTGACCTTTTCAACCCAGTTACCCGGGCAACTCAACAAAATTTAAGCCATCATAATAAAAAAAGAGGTTTATTTCCGGTAAAACCCATAGAAAAATAAATTAAAGTTAATCTATTTTAAAAAACATATTATGTTTCCCCATTAAAACTGTTCAACTGCTTTCTATAATATCGTATCCGACAGAAAAATCTAATCTAATCTAATCACTATCAAGTAGCATTAACTACAGGCTACGAAATTCCTATTAGATCGATATATGAAATTAACCCTTTCATCATTTTAAGCACACATGTAATGAACGCATATAGCTCTCGTGTGTACAGGGAATTTAATATCCTCACTTGCTTAATATACACAACAACCAAGGTTTAATGGAGTAAGTAATTTGATGGAAGGTGATAGCCACCTTTGTTTGTAGTTTAAAGCCTGCGATATTTTTGAAAAAACTTCAATTGGCGAGCTTTTTTATGAAAAACCATCAAAACAATACCAATTCCGCTGTGAGGCAGTGTCAGACTGACTAAAACCCATCATGTTCTTTCTTAAGCCCTTTATGTGCCAGGGCCGCGGTAACTCTTTCGAACAATCCCGCAGCCCCGATAGGTCAATTGTTTTCAAGTTTCAAGTAAACAGGCTATTTTGTAGTGAGTGATGAAAAAATCTGTAATGGCAAACATAACCTTTGTAGATGTGTATCGCTATGCGTTTGCAATAATTACAGTTGCAGCCATAGAAATGGCCGAAGTGGCACACAGTCACAGCACATAATTAACAACAACAGAAAATAAATAACCAGCTGTATTAAAATTAATAACTAAGTAGAACACACCAAATATTTAACCAGACCACAATTTCTAAAGGTAATTAATATTCCATTAAACCACCTTCAAAATTACAGTCACTTAGAGCAACTGAATATGAATGAAAGCCTGGTCCTAATTACACTGAGTGCCAACAAAAGTGTGGATACCTTAATGCGTCGTTTTATTGTTTTCAAGTACTTTATGAGGCTCGGGGTCACTTAACTTAATGAGAGAGTTTCAGTACCTACAGAAAAACTTGAAAACGTGCCAAAGATTTTTGCACTCACTTGTAAATCGTTGGGTAGCTTGTCTTTGTATTGTTATTTGCGATATTTTAATGCAACAGTTAAAAATATTATTCAATTGTTGAAGATTTTTTTCAAATCAAAATAATTACAATTCGATCTGTAAATTTTATTTACAATTCTCATTTACAAGTTTCCCGTGAGTGGAATTTGTTCAAAACTGTATAATTTTGGTTTTTTACCCTTTTTGGTTTTCCAAGCAGAGTAACCGTAAGTAGGTAATATTGATAAGTTCAGCTAAAACACGAGCCTAAAAAGAGGGGGGCAAAAACTTACTGAAAAAACGGCCAAGTGCGAGTCGGACTCGCGCACGTAGTGTTCCGTACCATCCAAACTAATATGCTATATAATAATATATTCATGGATATCGAGCAAAAATGAGCAAAAAAATCGCGTTTGTTGTATGGTTCCCCCCCGAAATATTTATTTTATTCTAGTTTTCAGTATTTTTTGTTATAGCGGCAACAGAAATACATCATATGTGAACATTTCAACTCTCTTACTACCACGGTTCATGAGACACAGCCTGGTGACAGACGGACGGACAAAGGAGCGAAAACAATAGGGTCCCGTTTTATCCTTTGGGTACGGAACCCTAAAAACTGCTGAAATTTACTGAAAAATGTATACGTATCTAACACTCAACTTTGAACCTACCATAAAGATTTCTTTTCCACAATAAAACTAATACTCAAACAAATTGTTTAGTTGAATAAAAGGCCTTAGTTTACCCAACTTCGCGTCAAGATTCATAAGTTTTGTAGCTCAAACTGTGAAAGTCTCATCCCAGTATTATATGGTAAAAGTTTAACTGAATAAAGTTTATCTCCCGACAATAGAACGTCGGAATAACTCGATCAATTGGATGAGGTTACTGAAGTTTTGAGAACTTTTCTATAATGCTAGGAAGTTTTATAGAAGTTTACGTGGATGGGGTATAACTACTTTTATGTTTTGGACCTAGATTCTAATCCTTAGCATTACTTAGTTTAGTTTTAACTAAGGTAAACTGTCTGTATGTCCGTCCAGCTTTAAACTAGAACAAATGAATTACATTAAATAAATTTTGGTGCATATATAGTTTAGAGCTTGAGAAAAGACCAGAGACCTGGAAAATTCCCTTCGGACGTGGATTAAAGCGGGGGAAACAGCTTATAGTTTGTCAGAATTTGTAGTCAATATGCCAAATATTGAAAAAAAAGTTTGATTATTTTCAGTTTCTTTTTTTTTTGGTCAAAATCCCACTTGGATCCTGATTTCTCTTTGCATAGTGATTTCAGTTTTCCACATGTCTAATTTTACTTTACGTTTCGGCAACGTCAGGTTACGTTACAAAGAGGAAAAAATGAAATCCCGTAATTGAAAATGTCAATATGAAGGCTTCATTCAAAGTGAAGTGAATCCCGTGCGGGATTCAGAAGTGATCGCGGGATTTCCTGCTTCACGAATTGATGTGAATTTCCCGCTGTACATTTTCCTATTGTTCTTTATTTTACTGGTTTTAGACTAGCGTACTTTACGCTCATGTATGCTAAGCGCAATTTTTCTAATCGCGCAAACTATATGAGCTTTTACGCCTATGTACCTAAGATACCACAAGTAGTTCGAGTGTCAGTTGTCTTTAAAGTGCTTCTACACGATGCAAGTAGCTTGCCCCTGTTGAGGCACATGCGCAGGTTACATGCATTTCAAAACCGTGCGGGTCCAGCGACTCGCGCATGCACCAAAAGCAAAGTACCCACCCCCGTGCTCTTGTCACTTGCGCATGTTAACTTGCTACAGCTATGTACATGCACCATGTAGACGCATCCTAAAGCGCACAAGTAAACAGTCTATAGATGCGAAAGTGATACCTAGTCTTCTTGCGGAAAAATATGCCCATTTCTAGAATCTAAAACTTGCACAAAATAGTTATACCCAGAACTATGCGAAATCTTGTTTAGTCACCGAATAACTTCTCAGTAAACGAAAAGCTTATTATTTGAATTCTTGTTTGCCTTTCAAATTGATTCTTGGAATACTAGTGCTACATATTTTGACAATATTTCCAAGAAAAGCTATGGACAAGTTTCGGAATCCTGGCGTGCATCGCGAAGTCGAGGCATTCTGGACAAACAGTGATAGGTATGAAACAGAAAATGAAGGTAGGACACACTGGAAACTTTTAGTCGGCTGATAGTTTGTTTGGACTCATGTATGAGAATTAAGATGGGTGGTAGAACGCACATTACAGAGATCAGGTATTTAGCCAAGTCCAACCGACGGAAAACTTTGATTAGATTCAAGATCTTCTTTAAAAAAATAAATGGGTCAACTGTCGGGCGGCTTTTTAGACTTCGGTGTTTGGGTACTCTAACGAAGCACAAACTTAGCATTCTTCAATAATAGCTGAATTTTAGTAGTAATTCTAAGGCTATATTTTATGAAGAAAATGTAGATTTTGGAATGAATAGAATATCCACGTTCCAGTTTTGCTGGTGAAAAAGTTTGAGGTTTTATATATATAGAGACTATTGAGCGTTAATGGAGAAACTCTAAAGGTTCTAGAAAATTGTGAAAACATTTTGAATTTTCTATTCAGCCTGAATTTACTTTCCGATGACATAGTTTTAATACACTGTTATTGAAAGGCTTCAAGAACTTTATAACCTAAAGTAGCTTGACGTTACCTATAATAAACGATGTAATTATCTTACTTTTTATAAGGTTTGCACTCTATGACCAATTAAATATTTTTCCTAGTATAATACAGCAAAAATACTGGACAGTAAATAACGGAAAAAATAATTCACCATAGCCATACCAAACATATTAAAACCCATTGTTTAATAGGAATAATAATCAGATAGCTTTTATTTCAATTTGGGGGTCCCTATCGGGCCCATCTGACAGTAATGGCCTATAACTCTGATTTATATAGTTCGGCCATTCAGAGAATGCGTTCCTGACACGTCGCGATTGAACTGACGACGTAACTTTGCAATGGCGTTGCAGTTACGATAAAAATATTTTTGCTGGTTGTTTACCGTTTTAACAATTGAGGAGCATTAAAACAACATTATTATATCAATAATCAATGAATGTTATAATTCAGTCAGTTCAATCGCGACGTGTCAGGAACGCATTCTCTGAATGGCCGAACTATAGTAACAAGTCTTTAAATGAAGAAACTCTTTACTGCTCATCTGCTTGACCCAAGTATTTATATCGCAGTTAACTTGAATTGTGGGAAGAAGATGCTGTAAAAGCGCCCGCACATTACAGACTAAAATGGCTGGTTGACAGTTTATATTGAAGGTAATCGTAAGCTCAACCAGTAGACTGACACCAGCCTAACCAAAAGGTATTTGAGTAGCCCGGGTAACTGGGTTGAGTAGGTCAGATAGGCAGTCGCTCCTTGTAAATCAGTGGTACTCAGCTGCATCCGGCTAGACTGGAAGCCGGTCCCAACATAGTTGGGAAAAGGCTCGGAAGAAGAAGAATCGTAAGCTCAATCAAACTTGTAAGCCAGATATTCATCTACTGATTTATAAGTCCGGTCAATCTCTCTCGAGGCCTATGTGTTTTTACTATAAATAAACATGATTACAAGAATAATGTAGGGTTATTTTTTAACATATGCGGGAAGAAGTTACTTCTAGACACGACTGTAACCATGGACAGAAGCTAGTAATAGCAAAAATGTAATATATATTACCTTGACATCTAAATTTTATATCATTTTCCTACTTTTATGACGCCACAAACCCATTTGAAAAGTCTTAAAACTCTGATTGAAGTATAAAAGCATCAGGAAATACAATTTCGAATAAAATAAGAAGGAAAAATTCGGCAGTAATAACGCCAGTTTAAAACTCATTTCGCCAGTGAAATGCCATTTACCTCGAACGTAAATGTTGCCATCCCGGCTAGCAGTGTTGCCAGACTTACTGGCATATTGCCAAGTGACAAGTCTTCTAGACAAGAAGGTTTTACATAGTCGGATAGATAACATTAGTTTGTAATGGGATGCATAATTTTAGGTTTGCATAAACATGCTTTTAGCGACAGATAAACCAAAATCTGATGTTAGAAAAAGGGGCACTCCTATACAATATAATTCGGAAATTTTTAGAGCTCTTTCAATTTCGTGAGCCTATTAAGTAAATTAAATATTTATTTATGTACATAAAAAGAAACTTAAAACTAATGAAGGGCGTCGATAAATTGGTCCTCATCACTGTCACCCGGCAGTGTACCCAAAAGGCTAGCTACATTGCCATGTTGGATGGCAATGGTTGAACGTTGGGCGAAATAAAAGCCAGCCCTTGGGTCGTAATAAGCAGGTGTATGAATACCAGCAACATTCCATCTAATTAAATTAACTCGTAGTTTAGTCGTATGATATTTTGAAAACACACTTAAAACAAGTTCAATACAAAAGTTCTTCACCATCGATCAATCAATCATCAAGCATATACTTTTCCATTCCCAAATGACGGAACTCAGTAACTCTGAAATATATCGATACGTTTAGTTTGTATTTATAGAAGTTCAAAGTCTCATGGGATAAAGTACTTACAAACAAAGTTATTCGAAGCACCATCAGTGGGTTTTCCTTATTTTTTGTATATATTAACATCAATACAGCTAGCTGCTTGTATTTTTTCCGAGTTAAATAAAAGATAAGATAAAGATAAGAAGTCATTTATTCCAGGTAGGCTGAAAATCAGTACTTTTTGAAGGCCAAATTTACAAAAGACAGGCCTCAAAAGCCCGCCCTTCACAACTTGTGTTTTAGCTGGGAAGAAGAAGTGGTGAAAAAATAAGTTTAAAGCGTAAACTATAGAATTTAACATTTTTTAACACAACTATCGAAATCAAAATAAAATGACACTACACACCTGGCCAGTTTATAAAATGCACCAAAAATAACGAAAACAAACTACGTTACAGAAACAATCAGAACAATTTAATTAAAATAACTGCCATTTGCAAAAACAATAATATTACTACTCGGAACGTTCGTAATGGAATGTAATAACAGTTTCGAACAACAAGCGTATGGACTTCCTTTGAAAAGGTCGGGAGTTCGATTCCGGTTTGAAACTATTGTTGCAAACTCGGTAACGAGACCACATTTAACTTTGTTACGATAACAGTAAACTGGTGTATTAATTTTATAATACGAGGGAATGTATTTTCTCTCTCTATACACCCATACATACAACTTATGTACCTACTTAGTAACTATGTACCCGCAGACTGAACAGTTGCTCGACCCGATTCTGGCAATATATTTTTTTAAAGAATTTGAATCCAATCAAAGTTTTCAGTCGGTCTGATACCGGCGAAAGCCTAGTCTTTGTAATGTGCCATTCATCTTCATACTGTTACACGAGTCCCAAAAAGTCGGAATACTAAAATTATGTAGTGTGCGTACTTTTATACTTATTGTAGAATTTTTAGTTTATATCTAGTTACGGTTTCAGGAGGCAAATAGGTTAAGAACACGCGAACATTTGCATGTGGATCTGTTTGGAGTGCAAGAGTTAGCTACATGAAGGTAGCGGAAAACAAGTTGTGAGGAGCGTATTTTACTTGACAGAAAGCAGTTAAGTTTGAGTTATAAGAAGAAACAACTTTCTTTATTGTACAAGCTGTTGATTTGCATCCGTGCCATAGTCAAGGACATAATTATGCTAATGATTCTCGACCCAAATCAACAAAAAAATTGGTACGTAATTTTTTTTTTTCGGAATTCCGTCAATGTCATCTAGCCGTATTTGAACTTGAGGCGTGTGTTACTGGCCTTTAAACCGTGCTGCGCCCTCACACAAACGCAAACACAAAGCATACGCAACGATTAGTCATAATTTTCATTCATAAAATTGGATTACTTCTGAAATACTACGACATTACAATGACAAAAAAAGCAGTACATATTAGCTATTTCCCGTCCACTGTAATTCCAATCGATTATTTACGTATTTTATGTCCTCCTCCTGAAGTATGGCACAAATGCAAATCAACACCTTGTACATATAGTTCTCTAACTGTATGAGATTGTTCACGGCACGTTTTTATAGTGCTTAATACAACACTGACCGCCGCCGCCGTGCTTACATAGGTATGGTGAATTTACCGTAGGTTTTACGGCAATAATACGCGTGTGTGTATAAGAGGCCTTATATTGTTGCAATGCAGGTATATTGGCTACTTACTAGACTCGGATCGCCTATTTTATACATTTCAAAACCATATAACAACAAAACTACATTCGCAGACACTAATAAAAAATGCACAGACAAACAACAATAAACAAAACAACATATACTTTATTGCATATTAAATTTTCTAATCATCGCGAGTTATATTCCCTGGTTGGCCGCACTAATTACTTCAGTAATAATTTAATGCAACGTGCACTCCTGTGGGTTAAGGTATATTTCCGAGCCATGCTTCGATCGTGCGTGGCAGCGTGCAATCATGTGTTGCTGGGGAGTTTGTTTGTTCTTTTTCCCGGCAAAAACACATATTAAAAGTAGTGTAGGGTAGGCGTTTTGGGGGCTGTCTTTTGTAAGCTTTTGACGTTAAAAAAGTGCTGTCTTGCTGCCAAATTTGTAAAAATGATTTTGACTTTGAATCAACTATATGTAGCTAACATATGTGCATCAATAGTCGGAGAGTGGAATGGAATGTATACTGCTTTTTTCGAAATTCGTGGCAGACGTGTGTTGCCAAAATTAGTATCGCGCCAAATTTTCCTCTACTTTTCTGCATGTTTCAGTTGCAAGCAGTTGATTCAAGCTGCGTGCGACACACTTTTGGCTCGGAAATGTACCATTAGCTAAATAACTGGGCAGTTTGTGTCTATGTATGCATACGGCACTTACAGACTGAAAACGGACAAAAACATATAAAACCGTCATGGGACGCCCAGTTGATACCTATATACATGGAACATTATTGTTGAAAGAGTTTTTTTTACAATGTATCTGTCATACAATTTATGTTTTTCAATCTGTCATCGCAAAACATGGATAGATTTCGTATTGCATTGCGCAATTAACACAATTTTAAAGCTCAGTGTTGGTTTATTTTTTGAAAAGAGACCCTTATTGTATTATTATGGGTTCCAATATTTTATAACCGTGAAAACGTTGAACAATAAAATTATCAATAGAACAAGGAAAAGTTACTATTGAATTTGGCTACGAGTAAACAATAATTATTGCTCATGATTGTACTATTATATCAATTAATACTCTTAGTTAACATTACCCTGTTAATGTAATCATTAGCTCATCAAATATTTACATGAAATTAATTCACTAATTGATGTGTACTTTCACGGAACACGTGTTGCGGTTATTTACTGTAGAGATTACAAGTAGAAAGTAATGTTACAATTCGCTTTAGAGGTTTAACTCTAAAGTAGGTTTTACACCTATGTCTGTCGTATTTTGTGCATGGGGTCTCGGGTCGATTGATTAATTTCCAAGATGCCAATGAGTGAATAAACGATAAACTTCAGGACAGGCTGCTTCGTAAAAGTTTCTTAAAAACTCACATACCTAGCGATTTAAGCCTCACCCGGGAATTGAACCCTGACACCATGCACAGCAGTCGCGTTTTGCGACCACTAAACCAACTATAAATTAGGTATCAAGCTAAATATTGATAAGTAAATCGACAGCATAAACGTCTATTTTTTCAAACCATATTTTACTGGATGCAGGTCGCTTCCAACAGGTATCTGTGGGAGGCCTATGTGCAGCAGTGGACGTCCTATGGCTGAGCTGATGATGATGATGATGATGATTGTTTACTACCTATAAATTTTCACGTTCCATATTCAAAGTTAACAGTTGTTTTAAGAAAAACACTACGGTAAAATTAGGTTTTCTTTGTTTATAATATCATATCTCCTTAATCTTAATTTAACACAATTCCTGCGTGTCACCCAGATCTTCTTACGTTTTATCTTCTCCCCTTTTCGCCGTCACCCAATTGTCGATCGTCAAACGTTGTCTGCATCTTAAACATGCGTCTCATATGAATACTTGAGTAGTTTACGTTTACTTAAGTTTGTTTTGTCGTTTTTACGTTTATAGGTACATTTTACGTTTATTTGTTTTGTTTGTATCGGCACGTTCAGGTTACAAATAGCTTGGATGAAGTTGATGAAGAATTATTTTCTTGTTCTTACTGTGGTACCTGATATTTAAATTCAAAATAATATGTTAAGTATCCTTTTCCTAACTACGTTTGGATCGGCTTTCCGTCTAACTGAATGCAGCTCAGTAGGTATCAGTGTTTTAAATGGTGTGACTGCCTAATTACCTCAACCCAGTTACCCGGGCAACTCGACACACCTTCATAAGAATAGTAGGCAGTCTTTTTGTATTCTTATCTCTAGCGACCGTCAAAGATGCTCAAATGACAGCAGTGGCCCACCAATTTATCATACCTCTCAGAACACGAAACAAATTATCATAACATTTAACAAGTCGATCTGCAGACCAACCTTGCCAAGCGTTGCTTAACCTTATGATAGATTGAAGGTACAGACATAGCATAATAACATAATACGATACATAGCAAGATACATAACATGGCGATCTGTAATTTAAAAATAAGACCTTGACCTATGTTAACAAATAAAATTGATTTGATTTGATTATAAGATCAAACTGTAAAGCTGTTACTAAGCTGCAGAATGCTCACAATATACATACGTTCCGTTATACTCAAAATAAAGCAGAAACTTTAACAATCTGTAGCGAACTCTGCAGCCTAACTTAGTATGAGTATGTTCCTGTACGACAGAACGTGTTTAGCCGTATAATGATGTGGGTCGGCAAATAAATGGCAAACGCTCTCGTGTGTGGCTTTGTGGAACTATTTGGCAAATGACAGAAGTGTGAGTGAATTTTAAATGGGGGTTTGTTATACATAGTTTATGGAAAATAAATGTTTTTAGAAATTATATAAAGTTACCGTGTATCAACGATGGTCTTAAGCTGTGGTTGTTTTTTTTCTCAGTCCAACTCACAACTAAAATTATTGAATCGATTAAAATGAAAAATAATCTAGCCTGAGATAATTCAAGGGTTACTTTTTATCCGGACGTGGGGAGAAGTTAGCGATGCATGTGGAGCAGGCAGTGTATGAGCGAAAAGTAGAGAAAATATCACTCATAATATCACTATTCTTTAGTATTTTAAGATGGTACCTAACTATTAACACATTACAACCAAGACTATACATTCATTACAACCTAAGTCGTAATAGTATTATACTTGTCAAATAATGGTGAAAATAATATTTCAAACAAAAATCCCATCTTGTTTTCCACACGATCATCAAACAATATCCCCGTGTCGTATATTTATTAAAGGATTAAAAAGTCCCAACACAAAGTTAAGACCAGTTTCACACGACACGAAAAGTTCTATAATTGTTAACCCAAACCTTTGTGGTGTAAAATATGTTTATTTGTGTAATTACTACGAAACTCCGTATTTAACAAGGGATGTATGAGTTAATCTTGTTTTAAGTATTGAGGATGTTTTTATTTATATTCGAGGCTTTAGTTACTTATTACTCTAAAAATTCACTGTACGATTTAAAAAATACGGGATAAGTTAATATTTTACGCCTACGCAATAACATCATTTTGTATTTAACTTGTACTTATCATATTTTGTGATCTTGTTTCTGTATTTCGTGCTTTGACATTTTAAATATACTTTATGATATTCTATGGCGAATTGTAAAAAAAATAACCTAATCCATTCAGTGGTTTAACCACAGGATTCATTTTTCGTTTTTATAATTTACAACATCATGTGTAAAGCAGAGATAAAGTTAGGAATATCGAATGTTTTGATCAGTTGACAGCTGTCAGTTTTCAAGGGAGAATTTCAGTTGTTTGTAGTGACTGACTTTTATATGGTGTTCTAATTTTCGCACATTTTTATTGTATTTACTTTGTTTGAAAAATTCATTTTTTTATTTTTAAGTATTTTTCTTTTATCTATGTGTTAATCGTCATATTTTAACCAGTACATTAACGCATTTAATTTAATGTGATTGTGAACGACACACCTGATATATGTCTATGTAAATATAGTTTACAACCCCAATAGAATATTCAAATTACTAACAGTACAGTCTCCCTTGAAAATTAATACAATAAAATCCAGTATTATATTACCTTATTCGCTCCTTTGATTACGTCCCTCAGTGAACGAACAAAATACATCCTCTAACTACCAAATTCATGTCACAATAAACAAGATAAGTTTGTTATTAAAACAAAACTGTTACAATAAACTCTACAATGTATGTACCCTAATTAAAACTAGCTAATTACATGAGAATTTTATTTCTATAGCCACATTACACAGTGACAAAATTGGCAATGGAAGCAAAATGTATTTATTCATTCAAAGAACTATAAAAGAAAGTTTTATGGCATTAAAAACCGGCAAAGTGCGAGTTGATTCCGCGCGTGAAAGGTCCCATATCAAAAAAATCATTTTTCATCCCACCATCTCGGAAAGAGTAGTTTTACCCTTTGATATCTGAGCGCAAAAGCCGTTTTTATCCTCTAGAGCGGCAAAGTGATTTGAATTTAGAACATCGTGTGCAATACTCCATTTGTGACAATCTTGATAAGACTTTTCAAACAAATACATACTAAATAAATAAAATACTGCTTAAAATAATTATTCAATTAATTAAGTGTTTTTTATTATTGTTTTTACACAGATTTTTAACGTCGTTTCATTTTTAAAGTGATATTTCAAATATGTTAACTTTAATAGGTACATCTTTTTAATTTGATTTTGTTTTTTTGCATTTAGTAATTTCCTCGATGAGGTGGGATGAAAAGTTACGTGTTGCACTCGAGTGCAAAGATTTTTCTCCTTGTGCTCTTGTGATTCCCTCGCTATTGCTCAGGATTCTAATTATTGAAACACTCGCTACGCTCGTGTTTCAATTTTAGAATCCTTCGCTTGCTCGGTCATCAAAATTGAGCCCGCGTTTAAAAAGCAACTTTGCACTCTTGTATAACAAATAACTATTAAACTCCTATTTATAGTTTTTGTTTACTCCCAAAGTTGCTATATTTTGACATTATCCTTACTAATATTACAAATGCAAAATTAAAACTATCCTCACGCCGAAACATTTGTTGTATGGGAGCCCCCCAAACACATCATCTGTGAAAAATTAAATGTCAACTATCTACATAGATCACGAGTAGGGCATGCAATACCGGTTAACCGGTTTCGTTTTTACCGGTAAATCGCCCATTTTTGCGAGTTTTAAATTACCGGTAAAAATAATATGAAACCGGTAATTTACCGGTTTTTACGTTTTTCTGATAAAATATAGCAATTGTTCATTTAACGTCAAATCTTTACAAATAGTAAATGTAATAAATGTTGCATACATTACGTATTGTAAGAGTGTTACAGATGCTGTTTTTTAGTAAAGTAAACTTGTATGTCCTTAACTATCTCTAGGTTAGATACAAATCTTCTTTCTCATCTTAATTTATAAAATCTAAACAAATTGTATTCATTCGGTTATTCTGTTTTTCCTCAAAGCTGTCAGCTCATACTAGGTACAAATGTAGCTAATGCTTATTTTACCTACTCTATGACCTTACTGGGCAAGGGCTTTTAGTTCACCACCATGCGGACAGCTCTGAGGACACGGTGGAGCACACAGTCCAGGTGTGCACTGCCTGGGAAGGGTACCGCCGTGTTGTCGTCGAGGCAATAGGCAGCGGCGACCTTTCGCGTCCTTCCCTGGTTCAATCCATGGTCCGGAGCTAGAGGGAATGGGAAGCCGTTGCCTCCTTCTACGAAGCAGTCATGCTCGAGAAGGAGACGGCGGAGCGACGGCGAGTAGCACCTCTCATCCCAGCCGCTGTAGTGGACCAGGAAGATACCACGGGCGCCAAGGGTCGGGAGATGACTCCCGGCCACCGTAGGCGTCGGTCTGTGGGCGGTGTGTTCGGGTGGCTCATCGTTCCACCGTCTGCATAGACAACAGACCCGTGTCAGCGGCGCGCGTTGTTCCACGGGCTCCTCAGGGAGATGTCAGCGAACCCAGTGGGGCCCAGCAGGGCCAAGGCCTGCCGGGGCCGCGGGATTGTTCGAAAGAGTTACCGCGACCCTGGCCCATAAAACGCCTACTAAAAAACATGGGTTTTAGACAGAAAGAGTCTGTCATTTGATGATTTACCATAAAAAAGGGCTTTCACTTCAATGAAAAATATATTTTTTACGGTAATTCTTAGCGTTTATCCCGTCTTGTGACGGGGTCGGCTTTCTGTATCTTCCTTCTTCCACTTCGCTCTATCCTCCTGAATAGACATCTTCCTCTTCGAGTTCGCAGATTTTCATGTCATTCATTACGACACTCAACCACCACGGTTTTGGCCTGCCTTTGCGCCTTTGACCGGGTCTATTGAGATTGAGTATCACATTCACACTGCCGATGTCCTCAGGTGTCACTCCTTTTTACATGTCCGTACCATCGCAGCCGTTTCTCTTGCATTTTGTCGGCGACATCGCGTACGAATGGTAATGACATGTTTTTTGTTACGGCCCACGTCACAAAAAACGTTTACCACCGTATACTTTGCATATTTATTTAGTTTTTGCTTTAAGACTACCCAATGTTATTGTTATAATATCACATTAAAAAAATTACCGTTTTACCGGTTTACCGGTAAAAATATTTTTATTACCGAATTTTTACCGGTAATTTTTGTTTTACCGAAATTGCATGCCCTAACCACGAGGTTCATGAGGATACAGCTTAGTGACAGGCGGACAGCGAAGACTTAGCAATAGGGTCCCGTTTTACTATTTTGGTACGGAATCCTAATCTGAAACCAATAAATCATGAGGTTTTTAATTAAAACCATCGATATATTTTATGTACTTACTTTTTTATTGAACGTTTGCATAGAGAATAATTGCAGGCAATAAATTAAAGTAGAACGTTTGATTCTAAGAGAAACTTGCCTTTTTTATTTGTGTATTTTAAAGCAACTGACTGCTTCTGGTTACTGGATCTTGATAAAAGACCTGCGGCGATGGGCTGAAGTAGAGAGGTTGGGTGGTGGTGCACACCCGGCTTTGTCTGAAGCCTGCACGTATGGCAGCCTAAGGAGAGTGGTCGTTTCTGCACTGCACTTGGGACAACAGTGTGGATTGGGCAGCACCTTAGGTGAAGAAGCAGCCCTATTTAGGGAGGCACTGCTTCCCCCGCTCAGCCGGGGAGGGGGCTAGAAAAGGTGTCCTAAAAAAATGCTTGTCCCGTCAAATTGGGGGAGTAGCAACCGCGGCTGCTTAGGCACCCCATTACTCGCGGTCGACGTAACAAGAAAAATATGATAAAAACATCATTTATGACATTTGGCGCATGGAACGTGCGTACATTAATCGATAATGACGGAAACCTTTGCCCGGAGCGTAAAACTGCTGTCGTAGCACGTGAACTTGCTCGATACAATGTAGACGTGGCAGCTTTAAGCGAAACACGCTTAGCTGACCAAGGCGAACTTGAGGAAATCGGCGGTGGTTATACATTCTTCTGGAAAGGAAGACCCCAAAGTGAACGAAGGTTAGCTGGCGTAGGGTTTGCCATCAAATCCACCATCGTAAAAACGCTGCCAGAATGTCCACAATACATCTCGGACCGCATTATCACATTAGGCCTTCACCTACCAAACGACAACTACCTGAATGTGATAAGCGTATACGCACCAACAATGAGTAACGAGGACAGTGTCAAAGATCAGTTTTATGAAGAACTTTGCCAATGCCTTACCAGCATACGTTCAAACGAACAAATACTGCTGCTAGGCGATTTCAACGCGAGGGTTGGCAGAGATTCTGAGTCGTGGCCGGGCGTGATTGGAAATAATGGTGTGGGCAATATGAATAGTAACGGACAATTACTACTCACACTCTGTGCCCAATTCGACCTCACCATCACAAACACTCTGTTTAGGCTTCGCGACAAATTCAAAACCACCTGGATGCACCCGCGTTCTAAACACTGGCACCTCCTCGATTACGCGATAACGCGACGAAGGGACATCTCCCAGGTGCATATCACACGCGTTATGCGTGGCGCGCACTGCTGGACAGACCACAAGCTTTTGGTAACTAAGTTGAGACTCCGCCTTCGTGAACCACGAAGACCCTGCAGGGCTAAACCAATATCTCTCAACTTAGATCGACTGGATTGTAAAGATCTTCAAGGAAAATACCAGAAAGGCCTAACAGATGCGCTAGATGTGTTTGATGCCCAGCAAGGTGACCTAATATCAAAATGGAAACAGATCTCATCCACCGTACTGACTATGGCTACGGAAACCATAGGATACAAAAAACGAAACAACGAGGACTGGTTTGACCAGAATGATAGGGCCCTAACTGAAGCATTCAAACAGCATCGTGCACTCATAAAGCGTAATGAAGGAAATCATAAATCCAGTCAAGAAGTCCGAAGTAGTGGTGATTCCTTAAGGAAATTAACGAGGAAGATGAAAGATAGATGGTGGCTTGAAAAGGCAAAAAAGATACAGTGGCTTGCAGATACCCACCAACTAGGCGCTTTCTATGAAGAAATGCGTAAGTTGATTGGCGTTTCCATAAAAAACTGCACTCCGTTAAGATCCCTAGATGGTTCCCAAAAGCTCACTGCTAAGCAGGATATACTTGATCGTTGGGCAGAGCACTTTAATCACCTGCTCAATGTAGATCGATCAGCAGATCTTGAGCATATAAGGCGTATCCATCCTCTGCCGCCGAATGAGTCGCTTGCTGAACCACTAACTTTTGCTGAAGTTGTTCAAGCCATCAAAGAGCAGAAAAATAAAAAAGCAGTTGGCGTTGACAACATCGCCGGAGAACTGCTGAAATACGGAGGGGAGCAACTTCATACTTATATCTGGCAAATTTTTGATCGCATTTGGAACGAGGAAACAATACCACCTGAATTTAAAATATCCCGTATACAGACACTGTATAAAAACAAAGGCGACCGTTCCGACTGCAACTCCTACCGGGGTATATCGCTCCTCTCTGTCCCTGGGAAGATATTTGCCAGAGTTCTTCTCAACCGGCTTTTACCAGTCTCCGAAGCCATATTGCCAGAAACTCAGTTTGGGTTTCGACCTAACAGGGGCACCGGCGAAGCCATCTTTTCCATCAGGCAACTCCAGGAAAAAAGCCGAGAACAAGGCCAACCTTTGTGTATGTGCTTCGTGGACTTAGAAAAAGCTTTTGACTGCGTGCCGAGGGAAGCCCTCTGGACTTTACTGGCAAAATTAGGTTGTCCTGAGAAGTTTG
Organism: Helicoverpa zea; assembly: GCF_022581195.2. Classification (NCBI taxonomy): domain Eukaryota; kingdom Metazoa; phylum Arthropoda; class Insecta; order Lepidoptera; family Noctuidae; genus Helicoverpa; species Helicoverpa zea. Next base: position 4,639,233 of record NC_061464.1, on the reverse strand, counting down.
TGAGAATGATTCGCCTTCTGCACGACGAGATGACCTGCTGTGTTACCTATAATGGTGACCAGTCAGAGTTCTTTCCTGTCACCTGTGGGGTCAAACAAGGTTGTGTGCTTGCGCCAACACTGTTTGCTCTCTACTTTTCTGTCGTTGTCAGTGAAGCGCTCAAACAAACTTCTGCTGGAATCAAAATACGTTTCAGGACTGATGGGGGACTTTTCAACCTGGCCAGATTAAAAGCATATACTAAAGTATCTCATGCTCTTATAACGGAGATCATGTACGCTGATGATCTGTGTTTTGTTACCAACTCTGCACAAGAGCTCCAGAACCTGATGACTAACCTTCAGGGAGTCTGTTGTCGTTTCGGTCTAAAAATCAGTGTTAAGAAAACTGAGGTAATGGCAAGCGACTCTCAAGGAGCTACAGAACCTGTCAAGGTAAACATTGGCGATACTGAGCTGAAGCAAGTGAATACCTTCAAATATCTGGGCAGCACAATTACATCCAAGTGTGACCTTGATACCGAAATAAACCATCGCATTGGTGCTGCATCAGCTGCTTTCGGTAAATTACGAGCCAAGGTCTTACACACACATGATTTGAAGCTTTCGACAAAAATCTCCGTTTACAAGGCCATAGTCCTCCCAAATCTTTTATACTCGGCTGAAACATGGGTCCTCTATCGGAAACATATACGGGCGCTGGACCGATTTCATCTAAAGTGCATAAGAGACATTCTGAAAATCAAATGGTCGGATCGGATTAGAAATACCGAAGTGCTACGACGCGCGAATGTCTGCGGCATAGAAGCATACCTGATGCGGCGACAGCTCAGATGGTGCGGTCATGTTTTACGCATGGATGATGATAGGGTGGCCAAGCGCATCTTCTTTTCTGAACTCCAGAACGGCAGACGGTAACAAGGTGGCCAGTTCTTACGCTTCAAGGATGTTCAGAAAAGACACATGAAAAGGTGCAACATTGATCCTCAGAACTGGGAGACAAAAGCCATTTGCCGCCCTGAATGGAGAGGCCTACTTAAAAATGCGATCAAAGATTTCGAAGAGCAAAGGAAATCCGCACTGGATGCGAAGCGTGATGCTCTTAAGGCTAAAACACCAGTAGCCATTCATTATAACTACGTGGACGGTATCCTAACGTGCAGCCAATGCTCGCGCACGTTTACACATAAAATAGGGTACTGCAGCCATCAAAGGGCGCATAGAAGAGCTGATCATCCTAGTTCTTCTCTCAATGATAACTGAAAGCAGTCACCATAGCCGAAATCGGTAGGGAAGTATATATAATTTTAAACGGAAAAACGTCGAAGGACTTATAGTGTATGCAAGGAAATATTCCTATTATTTTTAATTTGCAATTTCTGTGTAAAGTATAAAATATTAAGGTAAGGTACAATCACTGACAATAAAAGGTCGAGTACAATTTTCTATCGACAGTTATTTTATATTTCTTCTAAAAGTTTTTTTTACGCATTCATAATCGTTATGGTTTATCGTCAATTTTAAGTAAATGTCATTTATTTAATGAAAAAAAAAACTGTGACTGCTAGGCTAAATGATGTTGAAAACCTCATAAACTTTAAGTGGAACTACTGCAAACTTTGAAGCGTTTCTCGTTTTAAACTGAAAAAATGCAATTCCGGTAATAATTTCTGTTGGATGTACTGTAAAGGTTTTGAGATATATTGTGAATAATTGTGACAATTTATTTGAGGTTTTTTTAAATGGTTTTAAAATGCGAAGTTTTATTAAATAAGTATGTGATTAAAAAATGCTAACGAAACCGAATTACTAGAATTGTCTACAGTATATTTTCAATATATTTTCGAAACAAAGTGTTAAAAGTTTTTAACGTCGACTGTACTCAGATTTCATAACGTTACATTTTTTATTTAAAAATATACACACTATCATTACAGTTTACAAACCAATTCGATAGTGGTGATTTTGAAATATGTTGCATCGTTTTACTCTATTTTATGAACCTTATGGTGAAAAATGTGTTATAAGGCCTAAGTAATACTAAACGGCTTCTGTAACTTGCAAAAGTTCTAATATTTGCACCCATATAGGTACTGTATATGCGTGTATATATTTGATCATTGAAACAATGCTTCGAGAAAGCAAATAATTCATTTAGCCTTATTCTTCTCATTGATTTCAGAAATCTGATTACGTAACCATATATTTGAACAGACATGTCTAATCTGAAAGAAAAATCTCTTGAGGAAGGAGAAAAACTGGCTAAGTGTGATTCATCCCCTACAAGGGGTACCGTGTCGTTTAACAAAGAAGAGCAAATCTTTATAAGAAATTAATGCCTTGTCGTGGGTGTGGGTATAGTACCAATGAAACTTTTCTTTTGTATGTATTTTCCAAGTATATCTTGGACACCAATGGCTGATTAAAAAGGTGAAGGAAAACATCTTGAGCAAACCTGGACTGTAAAGTCTGAAATCACCAACCCGCATTGAGCAAGCGTGGTGATTAATGCTCAATCCTTCTCCGTGTGAGAGTAGGCCTGCGCCCAGCAGTGGGACGATAAAAAAAGGCTGTAACAACAACAAAAATGCCTTGGGTGGTCTCCATGTTTATCTAAGCTGTTAAAACAGCGTAAAAAATTAACACTCTGAAAAAAATATTCTATCTTTTTACAAGGGTTCATAGGATACATCTCTCCCTTACAAAAAGGACAAAAGGATTGTCAGTTAAGCCTTGACAAAAAGGTCTTACTAACACCTTTTGGGTACGGAACCCTGATACCGTATTTACAAATAAATCAAAAACCTATTACTTACCACATTGCTAGCGAAAACCAATTACGTTAAAAATCACGTGAGATATAAAACATCCCTACTAACATTATAAATGCGAAACTAACTCTGTCTGTCTGTCTGTTACCCTTTCACGTCTAAACCACTGAACAGATTTTAATAAAATTTGGTACGGAGATAGAGTTGACCTTAAGAAATAACATAGCATAGTTTTTATCCCGGACTTTTGAAGAATTAGAAGAAACGCGATATAACCGAACTCTACGCGGGCAAAGCCGCGGGCGGAAGCTAGTATGTTTACATATATTGGAAATATTCCACTTTATTTAAAATTAAATAGTTTTAGTGCTTTAATTATTGTAATTGACCTTAGATTCAGTAGATTTAGTGATAAGATATAAGGATAAATGTTTGTGAGTGATTTCGGTGCAAAATAGCGATAGAAATCAATCTGAAAGAAACTGGCTGTCATCCCAACGAACGGATTTTGAAAGTGTTCGAGACAAACATAAAACCCGGGGAGTATTTGCTTATTTATTATGTATTAGATACCCAGTCCCCTCATTTATCAATTTTGTATACCCTGCACATCGTTAAATGACCAAATCTTATACAAGCTGCTATCTAAATATGCCCTATAAGTTTAACTGCCGATACTAAACAAGATCAGCTGTTTTCTTGTGGTCATTGTAAGACTATATTTCATATCCAGTGAAAGTTTATTTTCAGAAATTTATTTCAAATAGAATTTATTGAACAACTAACAAACACATTCATTTTCAACTGATATTTAGAAAAAAAAAATACCCTCAACAACTTTTTAATTTTTATTTTCTCTTTTCATAAAACATAATTAACTTGCTCACAATCCAGCAATACAGAGTACTCTTTTCCTTATAATTAGCTTCAGCATCTTTAACTCTGTATTAAGAATTAATTCATTAAACAATAATCCTCCAGTCTTTTGTTTCTAAACTTAACTTTACTTTTAACCTCTCTTCCTTCTTTCACTTAGCTATCTCTTCTCACATTCCAGGGTGCCTCAGGGTTAACTTTTCATCATGTTAACCCGTAGAGCTGCATTCTTTGAGGAAAAGTTGAGGGCTACACTGAAAGACTTGGAAACCAGCAAAGATCTGTGCAAACAGCTGTTACAAGAACGGGATGACAGCGAGGTAGAAGTTAAGGTCATTGTTGACAAGAACACTGAACTTAAGAACCAGTTAGCTGAATTGCATATAGAACATATGGATATACTCGACCAAAATCAACATCTTAATCGACTAGTGTCAAACATGCAAGAGTGCAGCGACACACATGAACTGGCTTTAACTAGGATCTCTGAGCTGGAACATGAGCTAAGCAGAGCCCACAACACCATCACACAGTTGGAGTCTGCAAAGTCCAGTGAACGGTCTGCGAACACCTGCAGCCTGTACGATGAGCTTGTTGGTAGTGCATCCGATTCTTGTAGTAATCAGCCAATGATAACAATTGACTTGACCAATGATACTTTAGCGCAGGAAAGTAAAACATTTACATCACACAATAAAATTAAAAAGTATTTAAAATTAAATAGAATAATAGGTAAAATTAGAAAATCATTAAAAAAACAAAAAGTGTATCAAAAATCAAACAATTTCCTTAGGAAAAAGAACATTAGTTTAATAAGTGATTTAGAACTTTGTCAATCAGAATTAGACGTATGTAGGTCGTTTCATGACACAGAAATTCAGCGCTTACAGGAGGAACTTCATATTAAAGAAATTTGTCTTAGGGATATTTTCCACAAATATGAAGCTTCACAACAGGATTTGAGTAAGCGCATGCAAGAGGCCTGTGAGCTGGCAGACATAGTGAGGTGCAATGCAGAGAGGTATGAGTCATTGACAAATAACCTTTCCTGTAGTTGTACTTGCTCCCCGACACCTGAGCCCCAGTCTGTTACCCCGGCACCACAGGTGACTCAAGTGGCTGTCACCCATGATTCTGATTCTATTACAGTTATAAATAAAAGTGTTACATACATTTTTTCTGACAAATTTGGTCAAGGATTAGGTAGTATATTTAATCAGTGTTCGCAACAATATGTCATTAATAATTGTTTACCTGGTGCCAGTTTTAGCCACTTAATAAACACTATTAAATTGACAAAGCTAATCCCATACTCTACTATAATATTGCTTTATGGAGATAGCTTTAATGTTACAAAAAAAGATATTATAGATTGCATTAGTCTTGTTCTACATTTAAGTGAAATAAATAAATGTAAATTCATAATAGGTGCCTTACCTTACTCTTACAGTTTGACTGAGGAACAGAATAGGCACATTTTCAATCTTAATATGTTAATGTACAATAGGACTAACCGTCTTGACTCTATTTCAATTTTTGATGTTAATCAGTTTGATAATAGATTTCAATTAACTGAATATTCTATGTATTTGCCACCTAGCTGTAGACGACACATTGCTAATCTTTTAGCATATAATATACATATAGACACAGGTACTTGTCATGTATCTTCGAATATTGTTAGTAATACTACTAACATTACTATTGATACGCCTACTAGTTTAAACTATTAGGCACGACAACAGGTGAGTCAAATGTTTTGAATCTTGTACATCAAAACATGCAGGGCTTATCTGGCAAGGAGTTAGAGTTAAAAGTTTGTTTTTGGAAGGTTTTAATGTTCATGTCTTATGTTTGACTGAACATTGGTTAAAAGAACCCGAAATATTGTTTTTAAACGATAGCAAATATACTGTACAAAGTGCGTTTGTAAGGAAGAATGCCATACGAGGTGGATCTTTAATATTAGTTTCTAACGAGTTAAAATGTAAACAACGACAGGATCTGGTTAAACTTTCTGTCGAGCGCACTATCGAGTTGTCTTGTGTAGAACTTGAGCGATATGTTATAATTTGCGTATACCGCCCCCCCACAGGTGATTTCAACATATTCGAGTCAGTTATAGAAGACTTGTTTAATAAATTGAAATCTAATAATAAACGTAAAATAATATGCGGAGATTTTAACGTAAATATATTAGAGGTAGATTCTCCATTAAGTATTAGACTCGTAAACCTATTTAAATCTTATAACTTAGTCAATTTGTTTTTTGAACCTACAAGAATCACGGCCAATTCTTCAACTTGCCTTGATAATATTTTTTGTGATTGTGCAGCCTCAAGTTGTATGCTTCTTAATAACCTGACGTCTGACCATTGCGGACAAAGTGCTTGTTTTCCCATGGTAATCCACAAAAAGCCATTGAAAATTGAATGCAGGCCTGTTACAGCTAGTCGATGTAGTAGATTTAAAAGTAATATAAACAAAAAACTTAAACCTTCTATTCTTGCAAATGAAGATCCTAATGTCATGTATGGATCACTCTTTGATGTTGTAGAAAAGGAATTCAATTCCACGTTTAAGACTAAAACCATGACTGTCAATGCTACCTCTGCCAACTTTAATAAATGGGCTACTGAAGGTATTTACAAAAGTCGAGCGAGGCTTTACGAGTTATACGGTATGAAAATGTACAGGTTTGATACTCCATTCTTAGATTATGTTAGAAAATATTCAAAATTATTTAAACAAATTTGTAATGTTGCTAAAGCAAAATATATAAGTAATACAATAAAAAATTCTTCCAATAAAGTAAAGACTACTTGGAAAATTATTAATCAGGAAACTGGAAAATCGACAAATATTGAGAATAAATTAGAAATATTCGCTGATAATAAACGTATTAGTAATGCGGCTGACGTAGCCATGGCATTTAATGAGTTCTTTGCTAGCATACCTTTAACTACGACTCGCTCCTTGAGTTCTTCTGCTACGGACGCTGAGAATCTCCTGCATAATAGTGTCCCTAAGTGTGACGCTATTTTTAGTTTTGAGCAAATAACGCCAATTGATGTTATTAATGTTTTTAATTCGCTGAGCTTAAAAAACAGTGGTGACTATTGGGGTATTTCCATTAAACTATTAAAGAATATTATCGACATTGTTGCCCCCTATCTTGCTATCACATTTAATAAATGTATTGAAACCGGAGTTTTTCCCGACCTAATGAAACTAAGTAAAGTCATTCCTTTATTTAAATCAGGCGATAAGAAGGATGTAAATAATTTTAGACCCATATCCATCTTACCCGCTTTTAGTAAAATATTCGAAAAATTAGTACTCAAGCAGTTACAAAGATATTTCAATGTTAATAGCCTCCTTCATAGTGAACAATATGGCTTTACAAAAGGTCGTTCGACAACAGATGCTGGTGTAGCTCTTTTAAAACACATTTTTAATGCGTGGGAAAACTCTCAGAATGCCATTGGAGTATTCTGTGATCTCTCCAAAGCATTCGATTGTGTGCACCACGATACGCTTCTACGTAAATTACGTTACTACGGAGTCCAAAATGAAGCTCTTAGCGTAATAGAATCCTATTTAAATAACAGAGTGCAATGCGTAGATGTCAATGGCGTCAAATCATCAGGTTTATCAGTCCAATTAGGTGTGCCACAGGGCTCAATATTAGGTCCGTTCTTATTCCTGGTATATATTAATGATCTACCATACCATCTGAAGAATATCTGTGACGTTGTACTGTTTGCAGATGACACTTCACTTATTTTTAAAGTCGACAGAAATAGGGATCACTTTAACGACGTAAACAGTGCACTTTCGTTGGTTACACACTGGTTTAGTACTAATAACTTGGTCTTAAATGCGAAGAAAACAAAATGCCTTAAATTTACTCTACCGAACGTGAAAAACCTAGGCCCGAATATTATATTAAGTAACGAGGTTCTAGAAACTGTCAAATCCACAGTATTTCTTGGTATATCAGTCGATAGCAGACTTCAGTGGGGCTCGCATATAGCTGGCCTCGCGGGAAGGCTTAGCTCAGCTGCGTACGCCGTCAGAAAAGTAAGACAATTCACTGACGTAGAAACAGCTCGAGTAGTCTATTTTAGCTACTTTCACAGCGTTATGTCCTACGGTATTCTTCTGTGGGGCAAAGCTGCTGATATTCAAAACATATTTGTATTACAAAAACGAGCTGTTCGTGCGATATACCGGTTAGGTAGTAGACACTCGCTAAGAGAGCTCTTTAAAGAAATAGGCATTCTTACTGTGGCATCACAATTTATCTTTGCCAATATACTTTACATTAGGCAAAATATTCATTTGTACACCAAAAAAAGCGATGTTCACAGTATTAACACTAGAAACAAGCACAAACTGTGTGTACCCACTCACAGACTTCATAAGGTTCATGGATCATTTTTGGGGCTCGGTATTCGCTTTTATAATAAACTACCTCTAACTTTACTACAATTACCGTTTAACGCATTTAAATTACAAGTAAAGTCAATTCTTTCAAAGAAGGCTTACTATAGCATTAATGACTATTTAAATGATAAGAATAGTTGGTCGCTAAGTTGAACGCGAGGCAGCTCATTCTTGTTATCACTTTAACTAAATTATTAACTTATTATTATTGTTTACATTAATTGACATTACTTCGGACATTAATTCTGAATTATAATTGAGTTTATTTTTATTTACTTAGGGAAGTTTTGTTAAACTTTGCTTACCATTGTTTCTTTATGGCTTGCTAGTGACTGCAGCATTTCTTACATGTTCTACTTTTGTTGAATAGCAGCAAGCACGTCATGCTCCCTTAGACGGTATGGCCAGCGGTAGCGTTGGGGGTCGGGTTGTCCCCTTCCCTCAAAAATGTGCGAAGGGGGCGATGGCTGATCCTCGCGTTATACTCGTGAACGGGTGCTGCTGGCGGTACCAGGTCGTGTTGATGGCTATTGACACTTTATCAATTTTAGTATGATTTTCTATTAGCTTTTTTTTTTTTTGAAGAAAATAATAATACTGTAGTCCTAGCAGGTACACCTTGTTTGTGTTGTACAGCTACAACGTAAACATCTATGCGCATGTAGGTGGGCACGCTGATTCTATGCTTATATTAAAATACATTTTTATTTTATTAACAGGAGGCTTTAGATAAACTTAATGGACTATAAGAAATGCTTGAGTACTTAGTCTTTATAGGTGTAAATCTGTGTGCTAGCCTACTTGTGTTCAGTTTGTTTTTTTTTTTTCCTTTTTTAATTTTATATAATAGTTATCATGTGATAATGATATTTTTATGACTTTTTGACTTGTTTTGTATACATTCTGGTTCTTCAAACCTTACAGACAGACATGTGTTGCTGGGGAGTTTGTTGTGCCACTTCTTCTTCCCAGCAAAAACACATAGGAAGTGGTGAAGGGCGGGCGTTTTTGGGGGCTGTCTTTTGTTTTTGTTTTTGACGTTCGAAAAGTGCTGATTTATCAGCCTAATTTGAATAAACGATTTTGAGTTTGAGTTTGAGTGAGTTTGAGTTTGAAACTCTTCTGTGCGTTGAGAAAATCGTTGTCGGTAAAAGCACCGATTGTATGAACAAACGAGACGATGAAAAAGTAAGGCGTGAATGGATTTTTTATATAAAATTTTTGTAGTTTTTTTTAATGTAAAAAAATAATCTCAAAGTTTTGAGAGTTTATATATTATATAGTTCACATAGCTGAAGCTGGAGGAATTTTGACTAGGGAGAAGCTTTTTAGCACAAAATCTCACAACAACACACACACTGGCATTGGATATGAGAACGCATATAGTAATCTCTTAATTTGTGTGCCCTTTTCATACCGTCTACCTCTATACGCGTCATTGTCATTCGTAAGACGAATTTTTATTTTTCACAATAAAAAAAAACGAATTTATTTCTTAGACTATCTACAAAATCTGCATCGAAGTATCGGACTGAAAGCTCTGAATTAGTAAGGTAACTATTTCGTATTTTAAAGGCTAGTAATGGAATTGGGTTCAAAATCCTTAATCGAAAACTTGCAGGTAAATCGAAGCTGCATTGAAAGTGTGAAATTGAATTCGATTAGCAAAAACTTTAATTTAGACCGTTATTTAAATTTTATTCTCACTAGCATCTGTCTGGAACACAAAGTGCTAAATTGGTTATCCATTCGAAGCACTTTTATCATTTTATTTCAATCCATGGTGTTATTGGTGCTTCAGATACATATATATATCGTTTATTTACTCACATAGCTATACATTCCAACCGGTATCTGTGAAGATCTAAGGGGGAGGCCTATGTTCAGCAGTGGATGTCCTATGGCTCAGATGATGATGATGACGATATTATTCGTATAATTTAAAATGTACAAGTAAAATGATATTTCGAGATTTCAAGAGTATTAAAATTTACTTTTCGCTAAGTTACTTTTCACACTAGCAAATTTCCCGCTCAGTTTTTCTTCGCACGGCAAAAAATCTGCCAAGCAGTTTTGCAGCACAATAGTTAGTCTATTTTCATTACTTACAGAGGTATGTATAATAACCAATATATATAAAATAATATCTATATTTTGAGCATAATAATAGGTAGAGAGTAAAACCACAGGAAATAGCTAAACGTAATTATCCTACTACATAATATATTCATGACAACGTCATTAATATTTCTAATTAAGATGTGCGAGTGATGGCGGTTTATGCGATCGCTAGGGAAATCAATTTCTCCCTGTATTTGTGATTATCGATATCTACGTATCGATGTACGAATCCATTAATTAGAATTGAAATAATTATGCATACTGGTATGCATCAGTTTCTGGGACAGTTATGATTTTATTAAATGAGAATTTTCTCTGTTTTTACTTCGTTCAGCAATATAGTAATTTATGTAAATACACACAGATACTTAGTTCTAATAGACAACAGCGTCGTTGTTCAACAGTGATTCAATTAATTCTCATGTTCAATTAATTTCTTCTTCGGTCTATTTTTTTTCTTTCTTTGCCTCCCAAGTAAACTGAAGTATTTCATTGTAAAAGGTTTAATATCCTACACCATATTCTTTATTCATTAAATTCCATAGTCATATTAGTCATATTATGCGTTTCATTTCCCTTTATCATATGCTAATAACAAGCCTTGAGTCATGGTAGCCCAGAGTTTAAAGTTCTAGTATGACTCAGATGGCTCCATTTCAGGCTACACAAAAGTACCAATGTAATTTTACAAAATTTATGTAGATAGTTTTTGAGTATCGGTATGAGTATCTTTTTGACAGAAATGACTTATTAAAGGTGAAGGAATACATTTAGGAAACTTGGACCTTAAACTCTGAATTAATGGCAGTCTGCCTTCAGCAAGCGTAGTGATTAACGCTCATTCCTTCTCTCTATGAGAAGAAACCTGTGCACTGCAGTGGGACACTCATTAGGCTGATGATTAACAACCGACTTATACTTATGCCTTTCAGTTATTAAATTTTACTGAACTACTTATATAAATAAGAATCCCCGCACACCGCAATCTAAACTGTAGGCCAATAGTTGGTTCCATGATTTCACAACAAACATACTAGTCTATCTGATACCGGTTGAAATACCTTATACTGATCTACACCATTCATTCCCATACTGATTTAGGAATGAGTCTCATCGAACTATCGACCGACTAAAATTTTTGCAAGCATTTTCAACTGACGTTATAAAATTCTCCTGAACAAATTCAACCAGCTCATCACGTCTTCTCAGTGGCGACAAGACCTGGTAATGGAAGGGTTTCATAAACAGATCACGTAAGTAATATCTGACTGGGTAACATAGCTTGTGGATGTAGTGAGACTGAACATATTGCCTTCTTGAAAGGGTTTTTCGTGTCAACTTTGTATTGTTTTACCCAAGTGTGGCTGATGATGCCGTGAAAATGGTATGAGGATGTTTTATGTCCTCAGATATACCTACATAGTTGTAGCTTTTTATTGTTTTGTTTGTAGGTAGTTTTTATTGATATCTTTATAATTTAATTAAGTAAATTAAAAAAAATATATTGATACGTTTTCGCCTCAGATATAAAAGATTGTTTAAATTCCGTTTAGCTGTTTTGTTGTGAAAACGTCAAAAACGCTCGAGGTTTAATAAACTGCAGAAAATCACCCATTTGATTATCCAACCAAAAGAAATCGTATAAGTATGTCCATAGTATCACGATGGTGTCTGCTTCACAAAAGTTGTAATTTATTTGTAAAGTGAAACTTCTATCCCCAAAACTCAAAAGTTGAATCAAAAACAGAGACCGTCGCCCCTCATTTTGAATTTAAAAGTTTTTATATATGTGGCGCTTGATATAGATTATAACAAAAAACTCGCTTTTTTGTTTTTATCCAAAATTGTGGAACAAGAAAAATAATTGGGATCCAAAAATAAAAACAAGCTACTTTATTTTGCATGCCTGTAAGATCGTAAAACTTTCATCAACTTTGTACAAAGTCGTTTGATTATCTTTTTTTTTGTAATTTATATAAAATACAAAAGAGCATTTTTCATTTAGATAAAAGATTAGCTTAAAATAAACTAACATATTTATTTACATAGTTATATACATAGATATTTACAACACAAAAAAAACTATCCTAGTAAAACAATTTAAAAAAACATATATTTATACACTATATCTAAAAGGCGTCAAAAAATTCATCCCCATCGCTGTCAACTGGGAGCGTACCCAAGAGGCTGGCAGCATTACCTCGTTGGATGGCCATGCTGATCCTTTGTCCGAGGTAATAGCCAGCCTTTTGGTCACGAGAAGCGTCAACCACCCGCCTAGACAGATCTTTAAATAGGGTGTGCGCATTCGGACCCCACGACCCGAGGGTTTCAACCCCAAACGGTTCGAAAATATTTATTTATTTATTTAATACTTCTTGCACATACAGTACAATGGCGGACATAACGCCTAAGGCGTTCTCTACCAGTCTACCTTTGGGTGGCGGAAAGAAAGTGTTGGTAGGTGCAAACAAATCCGAAAAACTACTAAGAAACATAAACCTACATATATTAAAATACACAAATAAGTCAATAATAAAATATATGTATATATATAACTATATAAATATGTACACTACATACAATACTAATAACATATCAAGAAAATTAATTTGAAACTAACTGTTTATGATTCTGCCAATTTCCCAAGATAGTGGTCACGAACTTTGAGTTTGAAGGTGTGACGGCTATTTACCATCCTGATCTCCAGAGGTAACTCATTCCAGAGAAGAATAGATTTAACAAAGAAGGAAGAGTGTATGATATCAGAACAATGGGGAGGACATTGTAGAAGGCGATTTTTGAAAGAGCGTAAATTTTAATTAAATATAGTTGCCGACAAGGCCACTATATTTCCGCCGCTTGAGGTTCTCCGCGGCCGCAGCGGCAGCAGCAGCACAGCACGCAGAACTTGGAAGATGGGATGGCGCAAGAGTATCGACGCAGGTTGCGTCCCATAGGTACTAAAGGCCTACCCATCTTGGAAGATGGGTAGGCCTTTAGTACCTACCTTTAGTACCTTTAGTACCTAGGGAATAAAGACATGCCGTCTGGACTCTTACCGTCGTCGCGCGCCAAGCCGTTTGGTTCCAGTACAGCTGGCACCCCGACGGAAAAAACATTAAATCTAAATCGACTACAGTCAAATAATTATCTAAGCTACAAACAGCTTTATAATCAAAGAATTTTCTTTCTTACTCTTGGTAAGTGAATATATTTTCACAAATTCATTGAAAAACACTGTGGAATAAAGATGGACGCAGATTTTTTCGAGATTTGTTTGGCACGTTCGGCTCGAATAAATCTGCGTCCATCTTTATTCGAGGCGAACGCGCCAAACAAATTCTAGAATTATTATGAAAACTCACCATATGAAATTTAACAAGACTGAAAGTTGCCTCTTACAGTGTATAAACAATTTCTTCGGTGTGTTTTGCTGTTTTCTTAAAAAATGGAAGATCGTTGCCTCTTACAGCGTACAAGCAATTTCTTCGGTGGGTTCTACTTTGGTGTTGGTATCTTTAATGTAAGAAAATCCCTTCTATGGAAATCCATTACATAGCACTTGAATCTTAGCACATGTATTATTCTCAAAACCAGATAAATCTTGGTCCAAAATTGATGGAAGTGGAAATAGTTTGGTCCTAAGCAAACAGGATAGTTTAAAGTGGAATAAAGATCGCAAGTATCAAAAGCGATAAAATGGTATGCGGTCATTTTATAGCGTCTAGCCGGGGTTATTTATTACAAACCAGCCGTTTTCCTGCAGTTTTACCCGCATCCCGTGGGATCTTCTGCCGTACCGGGATAAAATATAGCCTATGTCACTCGGGAAGAGTGTAACTTTCCGATAGTTCAGAAGCCTTTGATATACAAACAAAGATACAAACAAATGTTTTCTCTTTATTATCCTACTAATATTATAAATACTTAATACTGATATTATAAATGTGAAAGTTTGTGAGAATGTATGGATGTATGTTTGTTATTCTTTCATGCAAAAACGGCTGGACCGATTGATTGGTTGAAATTTGGTATGTAGATAGGTGATCCCCTTTATTAACACATAGGCTACTTTTTATCAACACACCACGCGGCAGCTGGCGGAAGCTAGTATTAGTATATATGTTATATCTACCACTACACCCGAGGTTCAAAATACACCCAACCTAGTTATACGAGTCAATTTAACTTGTTTTGATTCCACTGATGCCGAACTCGCGTGACGTGCAAACATCATTGTTGTAAAGCTGTACAAAGTGTCGCCATTTTGTCTGTTTGTCACTGAAATTTTATTAGCTTTTTGCCGTGTTCTGTGTATTTATTTGTTGTTTAGTCAGAACAATGTAGAAGGCACAACACAATATTGACGCTAAAACAAAATTACAAAAAGTAAGCTTCTGGTCATAGGGATGTATGTAAAAACATCTAAATTACTTACATTAAGAAATTTTTCTTAGAGATAGTCAAATGCAATAAGGTAGAAATTCAGCATTTACTGTAAAGGATTCTTTATTGTTTTGACATTTTCAAATGATTTTTCGACAAAGTGTAGACCTGTCATTGATCGGTAGTATGTCCTACTAAAATATCTGCAGAATTAAAATATGAAATCTTGACTAGCGAGCATACTAGTATATCTTGTTAGTAACAGAACAAACAAAACGAAATTGCATTTCATATGAAGTCAGTTCGAATATTTTTACGAGAAAAATGAACCAAAAATGACAAACAAAAGTGGATTGGATACAATAACACGTAACGAACTGGGAAAGTAGAAAATGCCTTATTTTTAAGTCAAGAAAATTGAGGATTTGCAGAATAGTCACAGTAGAAGAATTTATGTGTGGTCCAAGGTATTCCAGAGAATTTTTGGGCCCTTATTTTTATCCAGCTTTGGGCATCTGGATCAAAAGTAGCATACTTATAGCCTTTTTCGACAAGAGAGTATCAAACAACGAAATGTTTTTCAAATCAGACCAGTATTTTCTGAGATTACCTCACTCAAACAAAGGAATAACAAAGATCGTAACTAAATTTCTGCAGGAAGGTTCGTGCGATGATTCCTATTACAAGGCCTAATAAGGATGACCTTATTAAAAGGAATCAAGCCTTACTGAAGATGACACCGAATTTAAGAATAGCAGTGACTCTAATTATGTAAGATTTTAAGAAACACAAGTATTTAGTAAATCTTCAAGTTCCAAACAGAGTGAAATGGAGAGGATTTATCATAACTGCTAGCATATTTCCCGCTTTTTCCTACATTTTAAGGCGGAGCATAGGCCAGTCACGTCTGTGATTGCATCACGAACAACAGATGCACACCACCAGCTGTTCAAACCTTAAGAACTGGGAGAAAAATCGTTACTGCTTCTTCTTATGAAGTGTGGAGCCGTTTGAGAACATTATGGAATAATACTGCCGCAAAACGGTATGAGCCACATCGCATCGTGGGCAAAGATTATTACGCTCTTTTTATTTTTAACAGGAGAAGAAAAGTGGTAGGTACTAACTTAGCTGTGTTCTAGAGTCTACATACAGTTGAGGATGTGTTTTTAGTCAAGCCTTCAGAAACGCAGGCAAGGTATATTTCTATTAGATAAGAACCATCGCATACTGTAGACTAACTGATTGTATGCCGCTAATTAGAGAAAAATATAAAATCGATTGTATCTCGCGTGGATCCGCGCATCATATACTAAACTATTGACCGAACTGATTTACTTTACTTTTTTATGCTTTATTTCTGAAAAGGACAATTAATGTAGATACAATTTAGCGAGGAGTTAGATGGCATTCAGGAGATAATTAAAGATTTGAATATTATATTCTACATATAAAGTAAAATAGAGAGTGAACAAAGTGAGAAAATCGGGGACAAAATCTAGATTTTAAATAATTAAATTTCAACTGAAGTTAAATAAATAACTGGTAGTTCTTGGCACTAGCTTCTTGTTATCTTTCTGCAGCTAATAAGTAACTGGAAGCAAGAAATCCAAGTTTAGTGTCTATCTGTACTAATTAGGGTAGTGTTTGTTTGCTAACATAAACTAACTTTTATTTATTTTCTTTATACTTGATTCATTACATAGCAGAGATTATATAATCAGAAGCTTCAAATGCCGAGTTTCTTGGGAAAGTTATTAGCAATAAAACCGGCCAAGTGCGAGTCGGACTCGCGCACCGAGGGTTCCGTACAAATCCTGTATAGATAAAAAGTGAGTCTCGCGCCAACCGTTCAGTTTAGAACAATCATAGTTATGGTAATTTCGTGAGAGTCAAAATAGTTAATATTTTTTATTTTATAATGTAACTAAAATAGTAGGCTTGTAAAAGTTATTTTATTAAAGTTATTTATATACAACATTTTATAGTCATCATTCAGAAATCTGATTGAAAATAACTAATTATGTCTTAAAGGTCATTGGGCATATCTGACCCGCTTTGTAAAAAGTGGCGGACATGAATCAAAGTAGTTTTAAATCGTGGAGAATGGTATGACGTTTCTTTGAATATAAATATTTTATTAAAATTCCATGGAGACGAATGTCCAGGATCGTTTGAAAAATATAAAAGACAAGCAGTTTCAGAGGATTGTACAGGTTGCAATGCTAGTTTTTATTGTTAAAGACTTTTCATAAAGAAGGAAGATGCCAATTCGGATGACCAGGATCTGATGAGGATCTGGAAACCCTGAGAAATCGAGGGCAACTCTTGAATATTGTAGGCACGCGTCGAGTCATAACCAGACATGTGAGTGTATTTTTGAGGGTACTGGTAAACAGTGAAGGTTTGGAGCTGATTTGATTATGGAGACTACAGAGAGTCGAGGGAACTCCTGAACGGTATGTTGCAACTACCACGTGTTTGGGCTTATTTTATTCGTATTGGCGAAGACTTTCCACATAGATCGATAGCAAAAATCAGATGGGAACTCCTTTACAATTTATAACGTAACCTTGTGTTGGAGCTTATTTTATTTTAGGTGATGAGAATTCACTACTAACTTGGGTTAAAGCAGCCATTGCAGGAATGGGATCTTTTATTTTTGAGGGATTAATCACCTAACGAGCCCCAGTTTCAGGTTTTTTTCGAAACCGCCTGACGACTTGTAGCTGTCGAATTGTAACAACGACTTCTAGAGAGTAGGATTCGGGGCTGCTGGCTTTACGTCTCTAGAGCCTTGACAAAAGTGTAATTCTGTCCCTTTCTTTGTTTTATAAAGTCGGCTTTATTTTATTTTGTAGCATTTTACAAACAAATCCAACTTCAAACATATAAAAAAGCAACAAGAAAACAAAAGCAAGAAAGAAATTAAAAAGATGTTAAGTGGATCGGTCTAGAAGTCGGTGTCTAGAGGATGCATCTACATTTATTTAACCACCGAGATCTAGACCGATGCATATAAACAGTTTTCTTGTTGTTTTTAGAAGTTGTTTTTTTTTTTTGTTAAAGTTAAAGTTTTTATTTTTAACTTTTGTGAAAAGTTCTCGTCAATACGAATAATATAAGCCCAAACACGACGTAACTAAAACATACCGTTAAGGAGTTCTTTCTCACGTCTCCATCATCAGGTAAGCTCTAAACCTTCACTGTTTGATAGTATCACCAGACATACATCTGAGAATCAAGTTTTAATCCTATGCATGCCTACAATTTCTGATAGTTGCCCTCGATTTCTCAGGATTTCCATCATCAGATCCTGACCTGATGACAATGAAAATAAACGGCGAGTATACTCTTTCACTACAAAGAAATGATTTCTCAAATCCGTCAAACTTGGTCGTTTAAATTCCCCATTGAAATGAGGAAAATATTTGATGTTTACACCTGATTTTCTCTA
Organism: Helicoverpa zea; assembly: GCF_022581195.2. Classification (NCBI taxonomy): domain Eukaryota; kingdom Metazoa; phylum Arthropoda; class Insecta; order Lepidoptera; family Noctuidae; genus Helicoverpa; species Helicoverpa zea. The sequence goes on along the minus strand of NC_061464.1, from coordinate 4,621,171 downwards.
GATTCCCATGGTTCACATTGATGCGACTAATGCCATAGTAAATCAGAGCCTTTATCATTATACTGTGCTATATTTCGTTCGTATCCGCCGTGGGTATGGTTTCCATACTAAGGTGCCCAATGACCTTTGAATGATTTAAAATTTTTCACAGTTTAGAGGCAATTATATTTAAGAAGTGTTCGATATGAATTTAACTTTTTATTCAAAACTTTAATATCTCTACGCGTTCATGTGAAAAAGGGTAGGTAGTAGTTTATAATTATTAAAAAAATATTTTATTTCATGTAAGCAAAAATAATATTTTAATATTTTATGTAACTTCAAATTTATCATTTTCGCAATTTTTCCTTTATCTGTACTATATAACGTTGCTTCGTGCCGAAATTCAAGATTCTGAGTTCACGGGAAGTACCTTGTAGGTTTTGATTCCCTAGCGTGTGACGGAAATTCGTCTAAGGTGTCGGTATAACTGCTGTATCTTTTGATCGCGTTAACTTAGAAGTTTGATTTTTTTCATTGCTTAAAGGGACAATAGACCTAGGTATTTGGTATAAATTTCAATTTGGTACCTTTATTCGTTCGTGAGAAATAAGGTAGTAAGTTTCATTTTATTAAAATATATTTATTATATTATATAACGAAAAAAATGTGATTTTCGCAATTTTTCCTATATTTGCATTAAATGACAATGCTTCATGCCAAATTTCAAGATTCTGAGTTTACGGGAAGTACCCTGTAGGTTTTGATTCCTTTGCGAGTGTCGAAAATTTGTTGAAAATATCGACATAATCGGTTGTATCTTTTGATTGGCTTGGCTTAGAAGTTTGATATTTTCACAGCTTAAAGGGACAATAGACCCGAGTATTTCATGTGAATTTCAGCTTGATACGTCCACGCGTTCTTAAGATAAAGGGTCTTGACAGACAGACAGACAGACAGACAGACAGACAGACGGACAACAAAGTGATCCTATAAGGGTTCCGTTTTTTCCTTTCGAGGTACGGAACCCTAAAAAGTGGTTGATGATTTACTTAGCGATTGCTTTTGAACAAAATACTTACGGGGGTGTCCTAAGTGAGCGAAGCGAATGCGAAACAACGCGATTTCCATTGATGTGGCCAATGTAACAAAAGGTAAATCCGACAATTCGACTTGGACTTTGATCGCTTTGGGTTCGCGTTCGCGATTCGCCCGAGCAGGACGTACCCTTATTGTGAAACTATATGCTACACGATCAATCCTGCGGGAAGAAGTCAATTTTATCTAGCTTTAAATACAATTATCTAACAATGTAGTTATTATCTAGTAATCTATTATTGTTATATACGTACATACAATTACAATTTCCCACAAACACATACATAATTTATTCAGTACATTTACATATGAAACCGAGACAGTAATGTGGTAATAATCACCAACAGTACCATTAATACGACCCATATTATGAGCTTAATGGACGATATAACAATACATACACAAGTCATAATAAGTTCGTTTATATTCGAATGGGAAATTATCAAATAACTTGCTTGGAGCGGGATTGTCAGACTCTTACTGACTTACATCCTCTCATGTTGATTCTGGAGCCCTCGTTTTCCACTTATACTTCCAATAATACCACAACCCATGATAATTATCGGACTGTTACCAGAGAGTCTGACATCCAGACTTACCAAGGGATGCCCAGGTTGCTTCAAAACTAAGTTTAATACTAATGTGTGATAGTGTTAATGAGGTCAGAGGGCAATCGCAACAACTAAAACACTGGTATTCAGCTGGAACCAGTTAGAAAAGACTAGGCAGCACTGTTACAGCGCAAAAATAACCTAGTTTGAAGTTTAAGAGGAATTGTATGATTACAGATTTCCGAAATATCCAGTAAGAGGCTGCAGGTTGAAGTTAAAACTACTATAATTCACCTTTCTTTGGCTTTTGAGTCTGTTTATCAGTTTCCGCAAATACCAAAAGTATAAAACATACCTCTTTGTAACACACACATAATTTGTCCCACATTAATCACTCCCATTTAAAATATCAATTGAACAGCTTCAACGAAACCATAATCAAACTAAGTTGTCAAGTCAGCTGAATAAATTACACACGGTATGTTAATTATGATCATAAATTACAGAAGTGACGTTCATAATTAATATCCGGATTATAATTATAGTGCCACACCCGCGCTGTTGGGTAACATATTGTAAAACGATATTATATTATTATGTGATGGTAGTAAAAAGAGTCCTTCTCCGTGTGAGAGGAGGCCTGCGCCCAGCAGTGGGACGATAAAAAGGCTGTAACAGAGAGTAAAAAGAGTTATTGCTGTTTTGTATAATTTGATGTATGTTCAATATTATCAGTATAATACTGTTGTCATAATTCAATGAAGATCGATACCATTAAATAATGACACCATATAAATATTCAGTGATGTCATTTGAATTTTCAGTCATCTTTACACTATTAATGCGGAAATAACTTAATTTCTCTGTCTGTCACGGTTAAACGCGAAAACTATTCCAGCTGCTACTTAGACCAGAGTCTGAAAAAGGACATAAGCTATTTTTCAGAGAATTTTTATTTCGGATTTATGCGAAAATTAGCTCGCTCCAGACGCGGATGACAAAATTTATTCGGTTATTAAATCCTCATTTATAGCTATAGGGAAGCATCGACTAAAGCTGTTTAAGTATGATAAATCATTTCATTATCGATGGGTGATTGAATTTAAAAAATCTGTTTGTATGTAATATGTGTAAATTATGTATGTCAAGCCGTAGTTCCTATTTTAGCCTAGCTAGCGATTTAGCATAGCTAATTCGGCAGCTCTATAATTACACAGTACTAGGTTTCATATCAACACGGACTCTCATGACCCACAAACGCCCAACAAAACATTGTACCACAAAAACAGCAGTTTAATTGAAATTAATTGGTATTTGCGTTTAATTTAGTTAATTTCCGGATCAATTAAAATGTGATGATACGAGTGGATTAATTGAATTGATGAGCGTCGAACCATTTAATGTAATCATATTATGGTGATCAGTTGATTGGTTTCGAGTGTGTCGTCTGATAAGGTATACATATACAATAAAGTACATACAATGTTTTATAATTATATTTGAGAAAGGCCAATCAGAGAAAATATACATAGCAATATGATATAACGATATTACACATTAGAGTAATATTTTCAATGATAATTTATTTGGGAGGCAATCAAGATTTCCCGATGCCTAGGTTTCAAAGGTTTTCATGCTGGTTAAAGCATTTTCAAACAAGCGGATTGACCGCTCGACGTACATATTCCGAGCGGCAAAAAACTGTCGCACCGTTTTTGTCGTCATCGCTTTAACGGATAATTGTCATTTGTTTGCTGTAGAGCGTGTACGTGTGAAAACGCCCGTATGGGAAATGCAATAATTTTAAAAACAATGATATAAAGTAAAAATACCTAAGCGTAATAGGTGCATATCATACACCTAATTTTCAGTTAACTTACAAATGCATCAAACACACTATTAATACCTAGCAAGATTTAAGTTGAACTCTCTAAATGCTAAGCGAAATTTCAGTTTAAATTATTCAGCTAGCATTCGGGTATAATTCACGTCATGTGAATGTTGCGAGCTGTCAATCTGAAACTTGATACAAGGATATACAGTAACTGGATGATACATTGCTCGTGATTAACATATTGTAGCTAATTATTAGTATTGCGGACTGACTGCAAACGTTAATGATCCATACGGTGTCCATTTCCGAAATTCTATCTACATACATTGTCTATGTTGGTTCGCTTATTACAGACAAAAACATATTTATTAGCCCTATATAATATATTTCTTGTTTCTTATGGAAAAAATTACAAAGATAAGTTTTTTGAAATTTACCACAAGTAGACCGATATTTTGATCGCGCTTTAACTTAGGTAGTGTGCAATTTACAACGATCAGATATCTGCCTAATAAAGTTTAATTTGATCTACCATACGAAACTGTCTGCAAACTATCAGCCGATACTTTGCCAACAGTTAATTCCGTAGTCTGTTATGTAAACCTACCTATTGAAATAAAGATATTAAATAATAAAATCGCCACTTACCTTGCAGACGTGGTGATTAAGGCTGATGATAATACCCAGTTTGCTTGTAGTAATAAGTCCATACTAATATTAATAAATGCGAAAGTAACTCTGTCTGTCTGTTACGCTTTCACGTCTAAACCACTGAACTGATTTTAATAAAATTTGGTACAGAGATAGAGTTGACCTTGAGAAAGAACATAGGATAGTTTTTATCCCGGACTTTTGAAGAATTCTCATGGAAACGCGATATAACCGTACTCTACGCGGTAGAAGCCGCGGGCGGAAGCTAGTAAAATATAATTTCCTCAAGTCTAGTTACAAATAATACACTTATTATTAGATTTTTCACTATATCCGGAACTTAGTGCAGGCACAAAAGAGCTACACCCGGCAGTTGAAGCATAAAAAGGCTAAGGATGATTCCTAGTATCAGCCCTTGTAATAAATAAAATACTTATATCAATTGTATTTTCTCTATATCTGTAACTAAGTGCAGGCACAAAGGTCGTTAGCTATGCGCTCGAGTTATGACGTAACACCATTAACTATTAAGCGGTTAGAAGCTAAACTGTCAGATTAATGGGTACCAAGCATTAGACGGCAATTTCATTTTAAAAGTCACTTTTCTTGTTATATTGTAAGACATAAAGGTTATAAGTTACCGCTGCTATATTATTTTATAATTGGATAAAAATAAAAATAATAAATATCATTTTTCGACGCGCTTTTAGACTAGCGCATTTTCCGCTCGCTTTTTCTGCGCGGCAACGCGTAGATACTCCCAAAATTTGTTTGCCACTACGAGCCTCTTTTGCTTGTTTGTGTGTATGTGTGTGTGAGTGTGTGCATGTGAGTGTGTCTCCGTGTGTGTATGTGTGTGATCGTATGTGTACACAATTTCACAACCATATATTCGTTTCAGACGGTTGCAATTAGCTGAAAATTTCTCAATAAGGTTTTTCTCCTAACGGGGTTTCGCTAAGCTCGCACACTCGTTAAGATAACGAGCGCCCATCATTAAACTAACACCTTTTGATGCATCTAACCTTTGACGGCAAAAAACGAATGACAAGCTTTTTATGCGAAAGCGGCTAAGGCCTAATCTTAGAGCACACTGCAAACTTTTAGTCGGCCGATAGTTTGCTTGGGCTCATAATCAGTATGAAGATGAATGGTAGTACGCATATTACAGAGATCAGTTAATTAGCCGGTATCAGACTGACTGAAAACATTTTTTTTAAACAACATTTTTTTAAATGTTTTGTGGTTCCGGCTGTCATTGAACATCCTTGACAGTCGGGTAGTTCTTACGGGTAGTCAGAAGCCGGTAAGTCTGACACCAGTCTAACCAAAGGTTATTGGTTTGCTCGGGTAACTGGTTTGAGGAGGTCAGATAGGCAATCGCTCCTTGTAAAGCACTGGTACTCAGCTGAATCCGGTTAGACTGAAAGCCGACCCCAACATAGTTGGAAAAAAGGCTTGGAGGATGATGATGTTTTTTTTTTATGTTTACCAATTACTGTCAATTGTCGGCCGACTGTTTAGTCTAAATTGTGAAGGAGTGCTTGCTAACTCCATTTACAAGTAAAACATAATATAGGGGTTACATTATGACAGCTAATTACATTTTCACTTTTTGCTTTTTCTGTTGTTTTTTTTTGGATTTTGACACCTTTATACCGACTTTTTAAATTACTTTGTATTTAAAGTGAAAGGATTAACAAATTAGGGGTTTACTTTGAGGTGAACTTTTTTGTAATAGAATTTTTATTTAATAGTGAGTATTTTGATGATTAGTGTCTAACATCATAAACCTTCGATTTCCATGTGTTTGAAACGGACATTCTATGCGCATCGGACTTATAGGATTTTGAAATACATGATAATGTATTAATTCTGGCCGCCATCTCTAGGCCCGTGATGCTGAAAAACTTCAAATTCTAAAGTTCTTTAGACCGCAGACTTTAAACATAATACAACGAAACCACCCTTTTCTTAAACTTAAATAAATTCCAGTTTATCCACAAAGAAAGCAAAGCATTCCACAACTTACGGTAAAATGAAGTTATTTCAAACTCACAACGAAAATTACAGAGAATTATTTCAAAAACAACAAATTCCAATTTGCCGGTTTTCGCACGGGTATAATTTCGTCCGTTATTTATTTTGCACGTCCGAACAAACCGTTACTGGGGACAAAAGGGTTACTTTGCAGTAAATGCAAAATGGAAAAGAAAAAAATCCTTTAGAAGTAATTTACTAGACACCTCTACAGAGCTTGCTGCAAATAGGGTTGCCAAGAGCACAGTTCGTTCAAATTTTAAATCTCAGATTCAAGAGCGAAATAGAAGTTCTGGAAAATAGAAGGTTTTCCGGCTTTGCGGATGTAGGATTTAAAATTGTCGTCGTGGTTTTGGGTTTTGTTTGTTTGTTATAAATTCAAACGTAATAATATTATATGGGGGATTTTCTTGTAGGTGACCTTACTATGTACCTTATTTGGATATGTTGGAATTCTATTAGTTCTCCGTTAAAATATTCATTACTTGTACAAACATACTTCTAGTTTGAAACAAAACGCTTTTAATTACTCTCTTTTCACTCTTCTACTGTTCAGAAACAGAATATTTCCAAGTAACAGTAATGTTATTTCTGTAATCTTACGAAACAATAAAGAGATTATCTACTGGCTTTGAAATATTACCAAAATTATGATGTTATGAATATACACTGCAAGACCCGCTAAAAATGAACAGAAAAGTTAAAAATAAATAGTACGTAAAAAACTATAATTGGAATCCAAAAAACTTGTCCCGACTCCGAAAGAGCAGCCCTGAACGTAACAAGGTCTTGTAAAAATTACCACAGCAGACGAAATACCGTCTCAAACACAAACAAAAAATACTCTAAAAGGAAACATCTTTTTAAGACTAAATAGAATTAAATACTGACAGCTTTATGATGGCATTATATTGCACTCATAGTATAATTTAATAGTCTTATCAAAGGGTTTCAGGACGCCCGGGTAACCGGAATGAGGAAGTATATAAAACACTGGTAGCTGCATGTGGTTAAACTGGAAGCCTACCCTTACATAGTTGGAAAAAAGCTAGGCAAATGAGTAAAGGTTGGAAAAGATGATAAGTATGATTTAAAAAGCCAACTTTTTTTGAATATCGAAAGATAGCCTAGCCCACCTTGTTTTTCACACCAGCGGATTTTCCTCCCAGTCTTTCTCCGACACAGCAGTTCATACAAGCGTCGCGCAAAAATGACGAGCTGCTCGGTGTCGTTCGAAAAAACCGAGCGGAAAATCCGCGAGTGTGAAAAGGCTTAAGTAAAGTACAACATAAATCTTTATATTTATTCAACTCTCAATATAGAGTTTTCACTTAAGGCAAAAGTACACGAATATATGTGCCTACATACATATACAATTTAATTATGCGTCTTAAAGAAGATTAATTATGCCTACATGACAGCGAAATGGATTAGCTTCTCCCTTCGAAAATACCAATTATTCATTTGAATGATCATTAATTTTAATTTGTAACTGGTTTACTGTTGCAGAAACGTTACTGAGATTTGATTTTGATCATTTTAAAATAGTCTTTATTGTTACAGAGCGTTTGTCAGCAAATCAATTTTCGTTTGCCCAGATTATAATTTTTATCTGATCCAGACTGCTTTGAACAAACTTATTGCCGTTGAAAGTAGAATCCTTAATTTATTACAAATGTGAGTTTATTAAGCTTTTATCGGTTTACATGAAATTTGAAGAAAGACGGTGACTCGGAAATGGCTATAGTTTATCTAGGACCCTAAATTACTTCTCCCGAGGTGCGTGTGAAACCACGAGAAATAGCTTCTGGTAAAATATCTTGTTTCAAACATGTTCCGCTCGGGCAGAAACTAGGAGCCGTATTTTCATGATTCCAATTTTCAGGTCGAGACCATGAATGTATGTTTCTTGGGCATGCTTTAGAGCCCAAACGTTATTAGCTTCGGATTTGTGTAAGTTGTAAGACTGACGTTGATTTCATGTGATAATTAAGAATGATTATGACATATTGATTTAGAAAAAAACACAAATGTTGTCAATAAATGCAAGTGCATGTAAAATAAGACAATTTCATACTTCATTAAGGGATCGCAAAAAGATGATGAACAATCGCGAGTCCCATAACAGCAATTATTGTTGAATTTGTTTCGATTTTTTCGTATTTTTGATGTAGTCGGGTGAATTATTTCTTTTTTTATTAATTTACTAGCTTCTGCCGGCGGTTTCACCCGCATCCCGTGGGAACTACTTCCCGTACCGGGATAAAAAGTAGCCTATAGCCTTCCTCGATAAATGGGCTATCTAACACTGAAATAAATTTTCAAATCGGACCAGTAGTTCCTGAGATCAGCGCGTTCAAACAAACTAACAAACTCTTCAGCTTTATAATATTAGTATAGATTTTTTCTACTCTCTTCAGGTGTGAGAAACGTATATAGTAACATCACTTTTCATGACGTCACTACTTACTACCCTGATCCATAGTGGAACGAACCTCTAGTGGCTGGCAACATAGGCCTTGGTCTATTTAGGCACCAGGGCTGTTATATGAGGCATCGTGCTGACCCACTTTCCGGAACAAATGGATGATGCAATTTATTCTGTACCGTGTGATTCTTCTTTATCATATACAAATAAGTTTTTTATATATGATATTTCCACACTTACCTATATTGGGTTTTGTTAAACTGAATTATTGAAGTAGCACGTTAATAATTTTAAAGGTTTTTTGTCGGGATGTTTGGGTACATGATTTTATTATTTAAAGTCAAGTCAAACATATTGAGATGAGATTTTCAGAAAGTAAATGGTGGAAGTATATGTTTATTTTTATTCAAGAATGGAAAGAAATTCTCTTGGTACGTGGTTGAAACTGTATGTTACTTATGTTCACAAAATTGAATAAATAAATTACATATTGTACTCTTAGTTTTCTGAGCACGATTCGGTGATATTATTTGCTGATTTCCATTGACCTTTTAGCAATATTTTCGCACGACTGTACACTACTTTCGGATATCTAATACAGTAGCTTTATTCAATAGAATATACCTCTAAGTACAGAGCTAGATTCCACTTGCGGTTTCACCTATCGTTGCGAAGGAACTACTTTCCGCAGTAAACCAAAAAGTAGTCACTGTGTAATTTTAATATGCACCTAAGCTATACAGGAATAAATTTTATTCAGTGCGCAAACTTTGTCAAGTTATAGTTAAATAAGTTTTATAGATACGTATATTTTTATTTTGTAATGTTTTAGTACAAAAAAGAAAAGTTATTGATATCGATAGATGTTTATTTTGTAACCGATAGTACGGTCACAGTCGTCATAGTATGCACGGCGGCAACGCGAAACCGGTTTACTGACGCGAGCGCTGCTCCAAGCGCGTGAGAATAGTTGGTATCCATATTTTGCTGATTTTAGGGCGGACAAAAGAATGAAAACATTATTTTTACTGATGATGCAGATATGTTCTGTTAACGATTCTGGACCACCAGTTTTTTTACTGATGATGCAGATATGTTCTGTTAACGATTCTGGACCACCAGTTTTTTTACTGATGATGCAGATATGTTCTGTTAACGATTCTGGACCACCAGTTTTTTTTTTGCTTACTGCTTAAAATTCATTCCCGTATGTATGTTGCATGTTGGCAAACTATTTCCTGTAATTTTTTAGTGGAAGAGTGGGATATTTATAAACCTGGAACTGTGAAATTAATAATTTTGATTTATAACGTCTAATTAGACAAGCCCCAAAGTACTCAGTTACATCCGATTATATAGACTGGAAGCTGATCCCTTCTTAGATGGAAAAAGGCTGGACAAATCATAATGAATGTTTAATCGAAGTCAGTCGATTTTTCTATGATTAAACGTATAATAGTCTTATTAAGTACAAAAGCTGTCATATAATCACAAGATTACATGAATGACAGGTAACATAACGAGATAATCCGCGATTAAACCGAATCCCTGGTCATTATAATCCATCTGTTTAACGTGGCAGGTGGTTTTGTGTTGTACTGACAGCTGAGAATATTAATGAACACTTTGATTTTTGACATGTTTTCCCCCTTTTTAACTTATAATAAAAAAAAAACTTTTCGTGGTGGATCAAGTATACGAAAGATTTAACGAGGCCCTAGAATCCAAAGGGGTCATTTCAATTCGAGATCACTGTTTAAGTAAAATGTTATTTAATTTTTCACAGAAAAGCTGCTACTATTTGGAGTATTAAACAATCCATTAGTGTATTTCTGTCCTTAAGATTAAGTATGTAGTGAGCGCGAGTAAGGGCCTACAGCACTTGATCCGAACCCCACATTCATTTTTACGATATATTAATATAAGATAGAGACAGAAACCCATATAGTTACCATATAAATATATTACTATAACATATATAATATAATATCTTGACGTCAGTAAAGAAAAGTCACGTCTGTAGAAAGTTGTGCAGTGTGTAATATGAGAGAACACTGACTTTTCAGTTTTGTTCTTTAAAGTTCATAGTGAAATGGAATAAAAATATTTAAAAGAACTTGTGTAACTTACAATCACATTGGTTTGAATATGTTCCCATGTATTTAGACTGTCCTTGAAATGTAATGTAATTTTTGAGCGAATTCACTAGCTCAAAAATCTTCATAAATTGAATATCTCTAGAACATAATCTAAGTAAACCATCCTTGTCATTTCTAGTACAAGATCTCAAGGCTCAAGCCGTCAGCTTTAATTCCACGTGAATTTATCTGACAAACAAAATAAATCAAGATGCTAAGACATATTTATGGATCACCCTTTATATAAACGTGTTTCATGCACGATAATACATTTTCGGAGCACCTTATACATAAAATATGAGGTTTTTATTGTTCATGTTTGTCAACTGTCAATTGTTTGAAACAAAGTATTTTTGTTGTACAGGTAATTTTAAGCCTTGTTGGTCCCAAAATAGCAAAATTAACAGGCTCTAGGACAAAGTCAAAGTCAAATACAACAAATTACGAACGTCAAAAAAATAAATAAGTTTGATCCTAGTTGCCAATTCCCAAAGAAAATCCATGGTTACTCTTATCTAAAATAGTAAGTACTACAGAAGAAACAAAAAATTATAGTATTTAAAAAGCCTTAAAAATGAATTTGGTGCAGACAGCTAAAAACATTGCTTATTATTATTCTGGAAAGTTCTTTCTGAGCAGCGGCAGTGACTGGAAAATTAACGAATGTGGACGTGTTTTTGAAAATGCATCGTTATTTCCTTTGTGTGATGAGATGCTAATTCTAACAGCACTTTCACATGGGCAGATTTTCCGCTCGGACAACTACTATTTCAAAAGATGACTTCTTTGCCCGACGCAATGTGCTGCACGTAGCATGACCAAGAGCGAACGTGCGACAATCTGCTGGTGTGAAAACTCTACAAGAGAATTTTCGTATATAATCATATGCTTTTGTTTCTTCTTTTTTGCATCTACATGACTTTTAAAACAAAACATAATCCCTCGTGTCCCGACCCATATAAAAATGCGAATGGCGAAACTATTTTCTGTTCATGTACTGTACGTATATGTCCGCTGAAAGTAGATAATCAAAAATGCATTTATGATAAACCCACATCTCGTAAATAAAGTGTTTGCCTCATCAGGAAATCAAAGCGTTAAGGACTTAAACATTTTTCTTGATTAACTTTAATGTATCTTCCAGTATTTTCCTATAAACCTTCATTTTCAGTGACCCGGGCATTTGGTGCAAACCTTATCCAAATCTTCTAAGCGACAAAAAGCGAGTTAACCAACGAAATATTTTCTGCCTACAAAAATGTCCAATTGGAACCCCTAATGAGTGTCCTCATTTCAAATTCAGCGAACGCATCAGAACTTATAATCATAAACCCGAAACATTGTTTAATAGTCCCTACAAACATTTTAATTACGGCACGGAGAGGTACAGAAAATTATTTGCGTATTTTTTTCGTAGTAAACCTCGTGTTGGCGCAAACATATGAATAATTCACAAAATACCTCCATTTTGCTTACCTCCCAGCTTCCAAAATGTTCAAGGGACTTTTTATGTTTTTTAATGTAGCCCAGTTTTTTAAACACAAGTAATTTAATATGATAATGTTAATTAAGAGTTTTCGTTGGTGTAAATAAATGACTTTTTTCGTAGCCATGGTTTGTGTCGTAAAATATTCTAAATTAAAGATAATTTGGTGTTCTGAAATGAGGTCAAGTTTGTATACTTACTATCTGTTTTAATAAATCTTTTGTGTTTTCCGATTCCAGAAGAATTTATTTCCGTGAAATTCCTCAAAGGCTTTGATTCTGTCAGCTTGAGATATTTATGAGAAAAGAAGAGGGAACGAGAAAAAAAACTGATAACGAGAGATACGGGAAGGTACCACGTTAAATAACCATAGGTATCTAGTAAAAGTACTTATGCCAAGAATCTACTCAATGTCTCGCTACAATTTAACTCTTAAAGCAACAAAATACAATTCACGATAACTTAACCCACTAAAACCTACTTCCTTAAAAGGTAGTTAACTAAACCAATACCGAAAATTAATTAGAAGATATACGGGAAAGATTATTAGGAACTGAAGTGGCACTTTGCCAATGCTTCGGATAATAGGGCTGTCCCGACCTGGTTGAGGCTACATCGTCATTAGCAAATAGCTTCTACCGCAGGCCAGCCCTGAATTTTGAGCACCACGTCGGTCAAATATTGGTTTTAGGAATATTATTATTGGGTACATTTTCTTGCTTTTCGATAAGGTATTTTGTGATTGGATGAATATAAGAGTGGTTTTAGATTTTTAGACCCTTTTTAATTTAGCGTTGTCATCATATATCCCGAGCCTTTCCCCAACTATTTTGGGGTCGCCTTCCAGTCTAACCGAATATAGCTGATTAACAGATTTACAAGGAGTAACTGCCTATCCGATCTTCTAATTTATAATTGTCTGGGTAATATTTATTTTTGTGTACTGCACTGAAAATATTTTAGATAATAGACGTACATTTCTAAAGAAGGTTTCAAAGTTACGACTCCCAAAAATTGCTGCATTAAAAAAAAACATAAACAGTAGAAAGAACCAAATGCAGACGTGCCTCTTAAGCTCCAAAAAAAAACACAAATTGATCTAACCGCCCCCTTACTCCACAGCCTTATACAAAAATCATGCTTCATATGTCACGCATACAATCTTATACAACGCCGATTTATTTATTCCACCAAGTGCTCTTACATTGTACTTCAAAAACAGTCATAAACTTCGAGCCATTTGGTATACGTGCACCATTTATTGTCACGACAGATGTTTCACGAAAACGCCATTGTTTTTGCAGGGCTTTATGAAAAATCGTGGTTTTTGATATTCCTATAGTTTATTGTGCAAGGATTTTGGGTTTAGTACAGGGTAGCTGATTCCCTTGACTTTACTGGCCTACACCTTCTTTCGTCTTATTTTGAGGACTATAATTGCATCTTTCCCGTACATTTAAGTCAAATAGCCTTCTAAATCAGCCGTTAAATATATGTCGCAGTCAACTGATTACAATAGCTAACACTCACTGGACAACGCCATTCAATTACCAGTTTACATAGTTTATAATTGAATAATTAAGACGCTTAAAACATTTAACGCTACTGCTGATTGAAAAGCCCTCGTATAATTCAAGAAGTAAACTACTCATCTAAATAAAAAGATAACAAGGAAAATCATTCCCCTCTTCTGTTTATAAGTAACCCAATTTCCTTGACAATACCACTTACAAATGGTCGGCAAACTTAGTTTTTCAAATCATAAATCTGCATAATACACCCTGGAAACGACATCATGGGTCAGCGTGGTTCCGTAGAGATTAATATTCATGTTATACGATTTTGTAATCGCTGTTTCTGGCGTTTAATTGTAATTTACGACTGTCGTTTAACTTATGGGTCGGAAGAAAAACTGGTCTGACCCGCGCGTGCTCGGGAAAATGTTTGAATATCCTTACCGATACCAAAATTTGGAAGTGAAACTGTCTTTTATGCCGAAACTACTGATGCAATTTTAATGCAATTTAATGGATAGATAGTGTAGAGCCTGATCAAGGAAATAGGTTTGTTTTTATACAGATGAGAGAAACAGTCTCCCTGAGACGCAGGTACCGCGAGAAACAGGCAATCAATAGTAGATCTTGAAGATTTTCTATTTTGATTTTGACCCGAGCGTAGAAATACAGAAAAGAAAAAGCCATGTTATTTGTGCATAAAATTAACGTGTAGTCAAGTCTAGGAAATACCTATACCAAAAAACAGCATACTTAATCATGAATTCGAAAGCTTGCATTATAAACTCACTCTAAAATCTTTTGTTTGCCTTTGTTTCTTCGTACAACCAAATCTCCTTAACATTGAAGGTTTATAAACAGAGATCTTTCTTCAGGAACCCTTGTCATAAACAGTTAGACCTTTTACATATATCTAAAGAAATAGAATAATAAAGCTATTTCCATGTTCAACAAAGCTTGGTTCACGATGTGCAATAAAAGAAACCTTGGTTGTTATAAAATTCCACACATACACGGCACGATGCATATAAATGTGGTACATGAATTAATTTCACTAAGGTCAACTGTAATAAAGTTTGAGGGACTCAGTCATGTTTTTCATGTAAACCTACATTTAAAATGTTTGTGTAATTGAGGTACTGAAACAGTTAAATAATCTACATAGGTATGCTAATTTTAAAGCTGAAGGGTTTTTTTAAGTGCTTATTTCAGGGGCCATGGAGCTTTTGAAAAATTATTTCAGTATTAGAGAAAGTGTAGATTCACTATATGACATGTCATCGACACGAAAGAAGAAGAAGTGTTAGACAGCTTATGTATAGAGCAAGGTTATATAGGCTAATTTTTATATCTATGGGTTTGTGAAATTGAAGTACCTATAGGACCTAGTTAAATCACTGGTGGAAGATAGTAATTTATACAATTCACTAAGGTTGGTTTTCTTTCTCAGTTCAAAACTTTATGTTAAGGCCTAAAAGTCATCATCATCATCATCAGCCTATCGCAGTCCACTGCTGGACATAGGCCTCTCCAAGTGCACGCCACTGAGATCGATTTTCGGCTTCTCGCATCCAGCTCCTGCCAGCCGTCTTGCGCAAGTCATCACTCCACCGTACCTGAGGACGTCCTACACAACGTTTGCCGAGGTATGGTCTCCACTCTAGAACTCGTTAAGGTCTAAAAGTAGGTACAGAATAATATTTTGTTAGCCAGACTTGAAAAATAATACAAGATTAAATGGATTATTAATATGAAATTCAAGTCTTAGGTAACTTCAGTTCTTGTTCGTAAATTAAATCTATGTTTAATGTTTTCTTGCCGACTTCTACTCGAGTAGATAATCAAATCTCATTTATGTTTATGAACAAAGATAAAAGTTTGTGAAATATCGAGTTTTGAGCAAAAGATATAATAGGTATAGTGTTCTTTGGCACATTATTAAGAAGCAGAGATATCAATGTTTGTTCTTCTTTGAACCATAAGGGCTTTCACACGTTACGCCTCAACTTTTTTCAAGTAAACTCGTAAGTACAGATTGATAGGTAATAGTGTTTAGTTCATAGAAAATTAATTTAGGATTTGCCGTAGAGGTTCCGTTGTTGCTGCAGTATGCGTAAATACCTTAACAAGTTTGCTCGGTAACCAGCCAGTATTTTATGATAATAATCACAATAAAAAAACACATTAAAGCACAACACTATGCTCCCATTTTTACGATTATACTTTACTATAATTTTTAACACTAACCTAAACTTTGATGGCTTTCATATTGTCAGTAACATCGTGACTAGGCCTACAAATAGACAAAACGACCTTTTTATATTAGACTAGCTTCCGCCCGCGGCTTGGCCCGCGTAGAGTTCGGTTATATCGCGTTTCCGAAAGAATTCTTCAAAAGTCCGGGATAAAACTATCTTATGTTCTTTCTCAGGGTCTACTCTATCTGTACCAAATTTTATTAAAATCAGTTCAGTGGTTTAGACGTGAAAGCGGAACAGACAGACAGACAGGCAGACAGACAGACAGAGTTACTTTCGCATTTATAATATTAGCAGGGATAGATGGGATTATAGACATTATTTTGGAGACAGTTTTACGGGTAGCCAACATGGGCTTAATTCACGTAGTTCAATAGAAATGAAAAGATGGGATCATCGGGAATAAACCTTTTAAAGGTGAGTTCTTCTGAATTTTCACTGAAAAGGAAAACTGTGTTGATACTCTTTATGTTTATAAAATCAGTCCCTTTTCGAAGCTTATTATCTTGTTGTCATTCGGTGAATGCTAAAGCATATACTTCTTTCAAAAACATTATCGTTGGAGTACTATCTGGATTTGTTTTAAGCTTTTTTACAAATGTGTTTTCTTTTTACTAAATTAAAAAAAAAAACAAAGTAACTCTGTTTATGCATTTGGCTGAATACCAAAACTTCTGAACCAATTTAAATATAATATGGTATACCCATAGTTCAGAGGCCGAGAAATGACATAGGCTTCTTATCCGGGTGCAGAAAGTAGTTCCCTAAGAATGAAGGTGGAACCGGAGTACGGCTAGTCCAAAGTATTCCGAAATTCAATCAATCACCTAATCTAGAACTCTATAAAACTAAATAGACCAATACATGAATACTAATAAAGTTTTAGTATTCTGCTTCACATAAAATAGGTGCGCTTTAGTGTAAATTGCTGAACTAATTTTCGTCAACAAATTCCTGGAAGTAATTTACAGTTACCTACCGTTTTATGGAGTCAATTAGCTAATAGGGATATAATGTTAATACAGGTATGCCGAATATTCGCGCGTGATACCTACCTATTTTTGGAAAGGTGACAAACACATGTAAATAGAGTAATTTGAATGCTAGGTTAAGAAGAGAAGTGAAATTGATAATGGTAATTCTTTATTTTTAGCATTAAACAAATAGATAGATTGCCTTATCTGAGGATAAGATACAATACAAATATATTATTGCGAAAATTGTTATTGCCTGTTCTACAACTTCGTTTAGTTCTTTTACTTCATTGGCACTTTCCTTGGAAGTCCTAAAATCTTTATTAGCGTTATCTTCTGTCCGTTCGTGTCCGGTAGCACTAGCAACAGAACAACCTTGTGAGAACAACTTCCTACACATGGATAAAAATAAACCTGTATGTTGGTCTGACGTAGGTATAAGCTGTATTAGTACTTAGTTTTATCAAAATCCATCCACTAGTAAGAAACTAGTAACAAAATATTCATACCCTAACAAACTTACTCCAAATTAAATTACCATACCTATTAAATTCCGACCATGACACAAGCCCACATCTAATTTTGTCCACTGTCCTTGTCAGTATGTATAATATCATTCACCCAACTTACCCTCTTTGATGTAAATACCAACATGATAAACTAACAACTAAGTTGGAACACCCTATAAACACAGTCCTGATTACACTCGGAGCACAGAATAAAGAGCTACCGTCGTACCACAAAAACTTTTAAACTTCCGTTGAACACTTGTCTAAAGAATGTCAGCATTGAAATAATGTCACATTTTTTAGACAAGTGTTCAACAGATCTGTAATTTTTTGTAGTAAGGCCACTACTGTTTTGAAGGGACCTACTATCGTTCGTAAAAATGTCATTCACACACGCATGAGCATCGACGAACTTTTGCCGGCGCTAGCGATGCTGTCATTACTGAGTATCGTGCATCGACCACATGCGTGTGTGAGTGACATTGTTACGAACGTTAGTAAGAAGCTTCATACCTGTTTACAAGAAAGTATATTTAAACTGTGCTCGGTATTTTAGAACAAAGATTGACTGCCCACCGTGTCGGTTAACTTAGTATGATTTTATGAACATATCGGAATTTATTTGTTTTTGTGATTTGTATTTTAATAATTTTGTCCACTGCCCTTGACAGTATGTATATCTTTCAACGATCTTACCCTCTTAGATGTAAATACCAACATGATAAAGTAACAACTAAGTTGGAACACCCTGTAGACACAGTTCTGATTATACTCGAAGCACAGAATAATCATCATCCTCCGAGCCTTTTTTCCCAACTATGTTGGGGTCAGCTTCCAGTCTAACCGGATGTAGCTGGGTACCAGTACTTTACAAGGAGCGACTGCCCCATCTGACCCCCTCAACCCAGTTACCCGGCCAACCCAATACCCCTTGGTAAGACTGCTGTCAGACTTACTGGCTTCTGACAACCCGTAACGACTGCCAAGGATGTTCAATGACAGAAAGCACAGAATAATATACACTTAAAATACAGTTGTGAAAGAGATGTACGGTTGAAGCTACCTGCTATCGTTCGTAAAAATGTCATTCACACACGCATGAGCATCGACGAACTTTTGCCGGCGCTAGCGATGCTGTCATTACTGAGTATCGTGCATCGAGCACATGCGTGTGTGAGTGACAATGTTACGAACGTTAGTAAGTAGCTTCATAGCTGTTTACTAGACAACATATTTAAACTGTGTTCGGAGTTTTAGAACAAAGATTGACTGCCCACCGTGTCGCTTAAATTAGTATGGTTTACTGCACATACGAGAATGTTTTTATTTTGTTGATTTGTATTATGATAATATTGTTCACTGCCCATGTCAGTATGTATAATGTCATTCACCCATCTTACCCTCTCTAATGTAAATATCAACATGATAAACTAACAACTACGTTGGAACCTCGTAGACACAGTTTTGATTACACTCGGAGTTTGAGAACAAAGATTGGCTGCCCACCGTGCGGTTAACTTAGAATGGTGTAATGGACATACGAGAACTGTGTTTGTTTTGGTGATTTGTAAGATGATGATATGGTAGACTAGTAAGGTTAAGCAGTGGTAATCCTCGGTTGTTATGTGGATGGGTGGCCGTTTCTTTTTTAACTACTCTTCCGTTTAGGTATTATCAAGTTCCAAAATAAAGTAAAATTTCATTTTAATTTTAAAATTTCTACAGTCGCGTAGGTGGAAAAAGGGGACAAAAAACGAAATAGTGTCATGAAAAGCTCACAGATGTAAAATGGTCCATTCACTGGAGACGATAAAATCTCTACGTGGTCTGAATTAAATGGAAATGTTCTCATACTTTTTATTTTGGTACTTAATTCTTTCTTCATACATGTCATCGTGAGTAAATGGTTTATTGTTGTAGAAGTGTTGTGAAGACATAGAAAGGTGGCGAAAAAGGTTCTTGATTTTTTTAATATGTCACTTGTTTATTTTCCTTTTACTATTTCCACTAGCTATATCACATACATCCTAAGACAACCACTACATTCAACTTGGTAAAAAGTAGCCTATATCCTTTCTTAGGCTCTGGACACTCATTGTATCGAATGAATCAGTCATTTCGACGTTAAAATGTTACAGACGGGCAGAAAAATAGAGTACTTATTTCATTTAAAAATAATAATCAGGATTATTACGCCAACATTAAAAAATAAAGCAACTTGGAAGGAAAACAAAATATCTGATGCTCCCCTTAAAGTCACGTCAAAAAATTAAAAATGTATAATCTCTCCCTCGCGAATAAAATGCCAAAATTGAAATTTCATAATGTTGTATACAGTTATTTTTTTAAGAAATCCGTGTCTTTGTATTCGTTTACGGCTATCAATATTTAATGCTTTCACGGTTTCTTTCAAGTTCCGAAGGTGAAAAATCCTTTATTTATGTTTCACGGATTGTGACTTCCGTGTACTATTTACTTTTGACTCTGCCATACAATTTTGAGCCTTAAAAACATGAAATGTGCTATGTAATAGGGATTTTCTGAGGGATCTCTGGAAGGCCTATTTGTTGTTTGTATCAAACAGCGACAACATAGGTACTTTTTTAACTAAACGTTTAATTACTCAAAATTTACATGAATTTAAGACTTGGCGTATATTTAAGGAGTTTACTAGACGTACCTAATAATTACCTACTTCACTACGCATCCAGAAAATGCATAAATTCTCCGCAGTGCATTTCTCTCCAATTCAATACCCATTAATAATGCGAGCAATCATATAAAACCAAGGCTTATAACATCACAATCAAGACCATTGTAATATAATAAACCCAGTTATAAATCCTTCACATTTTGATAGCTCCATGGAGTACAAAATGACTAGCGGAGATGTAACAACGCAAAATCACCTAAGAAAGTATAGCGCGTCAAAATGCAGGTGTTCGGCGGACGAGGAACGTCAGTAGCTCCACCCTTACATGCCTTCTATGGAACCCGATCATTATTTTCAAAATAAAATCACCAATCAATCAAGACCAATATTATAGTTATCGGCACGAATCTTGAGCTCTGACCTACATCTGCGCAGAAGTGATTTATTAGCAAAGAACCAATCCCGAGTGACGGCTATGACGCGATGCACTGCGGGCCAATCACCGCTTTAGACCGTCCCCGCGCCTCACTTCATACCACAAAAGGGACCCAATAAATTACTTCTGCGCAGGTGAAGGTCAGAGCTCAAGATTCGTGCCGATAACTATAATTAACAAATTGGTTTTGATTTGACAAAGAATGAATGTCTCGTTTGTTCTAATAAGTGATCACGCCTACCATACATTGTTTGACCTACAAGAAGGCGCCTGACCTATCTTCCTTATGGCATCTCCGTTATCTTTACTTCCTCTGTGGACACTCTCTCTGGAGGACAAGTAGAATCACGTAGTATTTTCATCTGTCCTCACATACTTATCCTTGTCTCTTTGTCTGCGTCCATTGTTTTATTCCGTCGTGTTTATTTTTCGTGAAATAAAACGTAATGTATTGTAATAAGATTTAAGAGGTATTATATTTGGTCTGTTTGATGATTAAGTTAGACTTTAGCTAGCTGTTGAGATTCTAATGAAGTCAAAGTCAAGATCGTTTATTGAAAGTAAGCTCATTAAATTTGGACTCTCGTCAACGGTTACTATAGGAAAGGGGGGCGCCTTTTCACCACTTCCTACTGTTATGGCTGTCTTTAATAGAATGTCCAGCATTTAAATCCTGATGCGTAATGATTTAAAGAAATTTTCTCTTCCCTAGCCTCTACTTAAAGAGATGAAGAATAGAAATGAATCCTCCGGTACTAGATAAACTACTAATTTTATCAACTTTTACAAACAAAATTATTTCCTACCCCCATTAGGTATTCTAGTCTTTGTATCCGGACACACGTACAAGTCTATCCGTGCTTCCCGGAAAAACTTGTATTATTCAGCAAGTGCTACCATACGGTTTGAGACCGGCATTTTCACCGTATGACATAATGACCAATGGACGGACCGTATTATGTTATTAGGATAACACAGGTGGAGCTTAATGGCTGCCCTTTTATACAGGGTGGAAACTTTTAGGCTGACCGTGTTTTGTAGAAAAAATAGAGGTAATTTTGCATTTTTTTCCTTCAAAGTTTTTACAATAGTTAAACTGGCACAAGTACTGTCAATTTTCAGTCTAAACTAGGGACTACAGGTAAGTTTTAGAATTGTCTTTCTATGACGAAAAAAGCAGTTTTTATCAGTAACAAAAACTTTTTGAGAAAGACAAAAAACATCTTGATATATTAGAAGCCATTATTCCAAGATAATATTAATAAACTTTCTCATTCTTAATACTTATTACTTATTAGGCACTCCAACTTTTATTAACTCAATAATAATTACTGAAAGAGACAACAGGTTTTTTCTCCTACTCAATAAGTGGAAAGATTAATCGTTCCTTCAGAAGTTTTAATGTTTTTTTGCGCTAATTATGAACGGTTGATTAATGAAGTCTGACTTGTCAGACGCCCACCATCAAAGGTGAGCTTGTAGAGTTTAAATTGCGTGGAAAATTTTAGTGAAGTAGAGTATTTTTTTATTATATTTTATGAAAAACGTAATAAAGAATGTCATCAGTCATAAAATTTTAATTTTAAAATGTAATGATGCAGATTGACTTGTTATATTGTTATTCGAGTCTTAGGTATTTATTTATTTTTTTATACTCATTCACTGTCGCTTTTAGCGATAATATCGCCCATTGTGTCTATATAAATACTTGTTTAATGTATGTTGGCATACATAACAAAGAATATATATATCCATCTATGTTACCCGGGTATAGTTTAGCAGATATAGAAATATTTTTTCAAATCATTTCAGTAGTTGTGGAGCTTTTATGCAAACAATTTTTTTTATATAATTTTAGTACAGTTTATACCTAGATTATTATCCGTCGAGAATCCATTACACTTGAAGCAGTACACTGTATCTCTAAAGACCAGAGAGCTTGTAGAATTAGAAGGAGCCGCGAAGTAATCTCAGCAATTACCGGCAGATCATTAACATGGCGGCTGCTTTACCACGAAATAAATATACGTATAGATGTTTTATTGTACAAAGCGGGTGAGCTTTACTTGTGTTTGTAAATGTACATGCACATTGTTATGTGTGTGTAAACTCAGGAGTCTTCTAGTGGCCGTCTCGCTTCATCACACAAAGACAATATGCATGTAAGTACATTTACATACACTTGTTTGGCTTGTCCGCTTTCGTCAAATAAAATATTAAGGGCCAGTTTCACTGGCTACCGATAAAGTTTAGTTCTTTCTACTCATACGGTTAACATTTGGAAGACTTGGACCAAAAGGACCATTTTTTTCCGAACATAAAAATTTAACTTGCAAACTAATATTTGAATACTTTTCTCATAACAACTGAAAAGCCCTATAACCAGACATTATCATTTCCCATACATCCAAAAAACCAAAACACCCACCACAATTTTCTCTTCAAAACACGCTAACATTAACCAGATCTCCCCTGTCTTACGAATAATCGAGATTTTCGTCTCGTTTGCTCCCGGCTTTAGCGAGAGCTACGGAGTAATCTCACCAATTACGGACAGATCGTTAACTCGGCGTATTCCGGTGATAAAGGAACCAGGAAAAATAGTAGGATTGGTCCTTCGGTATTTATGATGTAGTAAATTTGGATGTGGGGAAATATTACGTAAGACAGCGTTATAGTGTGGGAATATGCTTTTGCATGTACTTTTTTTATGTTAATTGTAACATACATATGCACATACAGGATGTTTCATTTTTAATGTTCTAAATCGAATGACAAATTAAATGCTGGTGTGGAGCGGTGCTGTTGCAGTGCCGGTATAATGTGCCATGACCCTTACCCTGCAGAAAGTGCCGTGGGACCAAGAAAAAAAAAACGTATAAACGCCTCAAAATCTACTAGTTATTAAAAAGATAGAATATGACGTCAGAAGCTGCGTTTGAGGGCATCGTTCTTAATGCGCAAAGGGAGACTGAAACATTACTAATTTCTCCCCCAACGTCTTAAACGATTTAATTAAGTACCGAAATAATTAATGAAACATAAAATTTCGCGAGTTTCAGTCAAATTATAACCGTGTGGTATCATGGTAATTGTAATTTGGAGCCCGTAATTAATTAAACGTCTTATCAGATGCTATTATTATAATTTAAAGTAGCTCTTACATACATAACGAGTTTCAATTCATATAAAAACCGGCCAAGTGCGAGTCGGACTCGCGCACGAAGGGTTCCGTACCAGAGAAAAAATGAGCAAAAAAATCACGTTTGTTGTATGGGAGCCCCCCAAAATAATTATTTTATTCTAGTTTTCAGTATTTGTTGTTATACCGACAACAGAAATACATCATCTGTGAAAATTTCAACTCTTCAACTATCACGGTTCATGAGATACAGCCTGGTGACAGACGGACGAACGGACGAACAGGGGAGCGAAAACAATAGGGTCCAATTTTACCCTTTGGATACGCGGAACCCTAAAAAACGAGCTGTTCTCCCGCGGTTTCACCCGCGTCCCGGGGGAACATCTTTCCGTACCCGGATAGAATATAGCCATGTTACTTGAAGACAATGTAGCTTCCTAACAGAGAAAGATTTTTTCAAATCTGTGAAATAGGTTAGGTAGGAGCTTTAAGGGTACAAAAAATTATTCTTTACAAGGCAAGGCTAGTAACAAAAACTTAGTTCTTATAACTATTAGGTATTACACAAAAATTGGCAGCTTCATAAAAATATATAGAAATTGGTGATTACCCAAAAGGTCTGAAGTTTGCAAAGCCGTTTTATGTAAGAGCTAGGCTGGCGCTTGCCAAAAATATGAAGGCCTCAGTCCATAGTTACTGGCTTCAATAATACGGGTACGGTAACATAACTTCAGATGCTTTTTACAGATTATCTGCAATGCAGATTTTGACAAAAGATTTTTATAGTCCAGCACCAACTGTCTAATATTAAGTAACAGCGGCACAGGTCGATCGATCGTAGAGTTAAGCAACTCTTGGCATGGTCGGTCCGTGGGTGACCATCTAAGTAATAACGAGTTCTACGGAGGAAATCGGCTCAGGTTCTTGGAAAGCTCATTAAATTGGCTCGTTTTTATTTTGCGTCATCTACTGACTGAGTAGATAAGCTAGTTAGTCTGACAACCAGTTTTACCAAGGAATTGCTGGGTAACTAAGTTGAGGAAGTTAAATAGGCAGGCGCCCCATGTAACTCTGGTACTCTCTCTGGTCCTCTCTCTGGTACTCTGGTCTAGTTGCGTCGGGTTAAACTAGAAGTCGACCCCAAAATAGTAAGAAAAGAGCTGAAAGAGAAAAAAAAGAGCAGATGATAAATTGGATTGGTAGATGATCAAAATGCAATAAATTAATATTAAATGCTATAAATTCGTATCAAGATTAATTTTACCTATTCTACCAAATACATTTTATCCAAAAAATATTTATCAAAATAACAACTTTGCATCGACACAGGAGCAAAAACATCGAAGCCAGAGGCATCGAGAAAATGTAAATACACTGTCGATCGAAAATATCTGGGCACCCTCAAGCAATGTGTGTACATCAAACAAAACTGGTGCTGAAAATATATTAGGGTTATTACACGATAGAATATTGCGTGTATATTCTTATTGCCCATGGGCGCTCCAATCTGAGAGCATTATGTGTAAAAATTGGTCCTTTTTCCCTTTATTTTTGCCAGCAATTGTAATTTGTTCAATTGAGTGTTAGGTGAAAATTGTTTAACGTGTTTGAATGATCGTTTTTTTAATAATGGTTAAGAGGAAAATTTACATTAAGTAATTATTTATTTAGTAAAATAAATTATTTTCTGACTGGTGTTCTAAAAATAGATTTATGTTTTAACAGTGGAAGATTTTAACCACGAACAATATTGTCTTTCAAAGTGAAGTCTTTGTGACAACGATAAGAACCATTTTTTATGTCCTTTACTAGTTTTAAGCTTTCTTATATTATGCAATTATAAAATAAAAAGTTAAGCTTCAAATAACATTAATACGAGTATACTTTCGTTGTTAAATCAATAGACAATATTTTACGTTCTATTCTTATTTCAAAATCCAGCAAAAGAGGTTCCCAGTTTACACTAAATCCTCTTTTTGCTAAGAAAACGAACATACAATATAAATCAGACACTTTTTATCCTACTCTAGTGTTTAAGTGCTGTAGGAAGATTTGTTTTCTTGTACCTAAGTATTTTACAGTTTTCTACTGCTTTTAACTTAAGTAACGTGTAATTCTGTTGTTTTTCCTTTAACTTTTTATAGTTAAGAGCGTGTTCAATATGGTTTTATTGTGAAGTTTTCTCGTTGAAATATTTTGTTCTACTTAATGACCTAATTAGGTATTAGGTGTAAATTAAAATTTGTCTCAGCTTGATTTGAAGATGTTAATTAATTTAAATTAAATTCTATTTAAAACAGGCTTATTTTAATTTACACAATATACATAGATATATAGGATGATTCCATTGTGTTTCAGTGTTTGAGAATAGACCAACTGACAATTAATATAAACTTGGGCTATTTTGCTCCACGACAAACGCCCATAAGATCAAATAAATGTTTCTCTCGCAAAATTAATTAAAACTATAACTCTGACAGTTATCTGAACTTTAACTGAAGGCGAGTTCCGCAAAGATGTCTTTTCTTAGCATCCAGTTAATCTCTCTTAATATTTAGATGGGATTAATTTTAACCCTGATCTTTATGGACTGAAAGTGGCTTGGAAAATTCAGTAATAAGCCTACTTGCAAAAAAAATTTGAAGTGTCACTACTGATTATCATGCTTGAAGGATATTTGTTTTCAAAATCAAACTTCCAAGCTAATTAAAAGTTGATAAGGTATTATTTCAAATTCCGCCTGCACGCCATTTACTGTTATCTGTCAAAGGATAAATATTTTCAAACTTTTGTTAAGGAGAAGACTAGCACGTTCCACAGGTCTTCTCGTTAAAGAAGACACCTTATGAAACGTTACAGTAATAAAGAAATTGTGAACATTTAGTAGTTATGGGGCTAGTGGGAAAGAAAGTAATATTACGCCAATCTGAAATACTTTTTAAACGATTCAAAAAAGACAAAAATCTGGCTGGATCATTCCATGGCAAAAGTAGATATTACCAGAGTGGCCGTATCCGCTAAAAACCTCGGAAGTACTAGTCAGCAAGATTAAAATAAAGCAAGTCATTAAACTTAATATCAAAATGAACGGAGTAGACTCACAGTTATTAGACTAATTAATTAACTGGTACCTACAGATAAGGGCTTGAACCCTTGATAACATCTGAACACAAGCCTGGTTGGTTTGAGAATTTAATAAGATTAAGGCTATGTGATAAACTATTCATTTTATTAAGAACTGTGTTTCTTCACGACACACTTAGTTTACAAAATGGTCAAGAATTTAAAGACCGAGAAAATGTGACGACGTAGAGAACACTGATACTATTAAAATGAATATTTGGGTTTTCTATGAATCTTTTATGTATATTAATCTGCCGTAATTATATGTATGTAGATGTCTGGTAAAGCCAACATCGACATAAATTCGTAAAGAATTACAATAAGGTTACAAACATGCGAAATCAAAGTCACAATTGAAATCGCACCACAAAAATACACACGAGCAGTTCTCGAGAAAATCCACAGAAAACTCACAAAAAATACAGTCGACATTAACTGGACTATTGAATCAAAATTCCCTTAACTATGCCTCTTGCAGTTTCGAATTATCATAGCTAAACCAACAAACTGACATTCACTAACTATGAAAACTGCACATCACAAAGGTAGCTTAATCCCAGCTGTGAGGTGCATTTTGCTAAACCCATGGACAACAAAATTACTAGCGGAGGTGCCATTACTAAAAATCGCCTAAGAAAGAAGGACGCCCAAATGCGGGTGATATCCTCCTAGCCGATTATCGGCTACGGCGGCTGTTCTCATGTAAGGCGATCAGCCAACTACACAGGACATATTATTGTGCCCAAGCATTTGCACTAACACAGGTACACTCACTATTTCTTCACTCTCATAGCCCGATAGGACGATAATTCGACACGCGACAGTACAGGAGAGAGATCAGGCAAAAATGCGGGTGAGCGGGGGACGAGGACTGCTTAACAAAAATCGTTGACAGATGTCTCAAAGAACCAGAAAACCACATTAGTTCACTCGGAACTGGTCGTTTTGGTTATGCCCACCGTACGTATTTGACCTTGAAGAAGGACTGACCTACCCGCATTATGGCATCTCCGCTTGTTTCCTTACTCCGGTGCTAAGCCTCGGACACACAGCTTCAAATTTATGGGACATTGTGAGTCCAGTTGAAATCACAAAGGTGGACGTGTGGCAGGATGCCAGTCTCCATACGTTTCACTTCCACTGAATTTATGCGAGCCTAGTACTTTTGGGAGTGGTTTAATGAATATATTTTTGGTTTGTGAAAAACTGTAAATATTTTTTTAATAGGCCTTTTTGAGTCTGAATATGTTTGAATTGAAACATCATCATCATCCTCCGAGCCTTTTTCCCAATCATGTTGGGGTCGGCTTCCAGTCTAACCGGATTCAGCTGAGTACCAGTGCTTTACAAGAAGCGACTGCCTATCTGACCTCCTCAACCAAGTTACCCGGGTAACCCGATACCCCTTGGTTAGACTGGTGTCAGACTTACTGGCTTCTGACTACCCGTAACGACTGCCAAGGATGTTCAATGACAGCCGGGACCTACAGTTTAACGTGCCATCCGAATTGAATGAAATTGAATTGAAACAATTTGGGATAAAAATGATGGTTTGAAAATCTTTGAGTTCTTTCTTGATTTTCAGTTTAGTCTTCATATATTTTTTAAAGTAATCCCTGCAATCGGTTGAGAAAGTAATAAACCTTGTTTTAAGTTCATTTCTTTGATTAGTTTTGGGCCAAGATCCATTCGGTTTCCATGCCAACTTATAACCCTCTCTTAAATTAGCACGTATAACGAACTGTCGTTTTAACCTAATTAAAAATTCCATTCGTCAGATCTAGAAACTTAATCTCCCTGTACTTCATTTCATCCGAGTGGCTGCATGATTCTCGTTGTTCCTATATTTACTCGAACTTTGTCATCTGCCATAACTCCTAAAGTTTATAACTTTTCTATAAGACGCAAGTTATTTTACTTGCTTCTTTCGTATGTGCTAGTTTTCGTTAAGTTTTCAAGTTTTCAGAACTAGTTCGTTCTTCTTAATGGGAAGACGTGTTTAGTTTTAGTATTATGAGTTACTAGCTGTTCCCTGCTTCCTGAGGAAACTATTACTCCCACATGCGTATAAAAGTCAGCCATCTATTTCGTTTTTCGGGCTAAATAGATAGTCTCTGGGTACCAAAATGCATTCAAATTGGTTCAACAGTTTAAGATTGAGAGCGTGTCAGGCAGAGTAACTATCGGATTTATAATTTAAGGGAAAGATCAAAAATATTTTATGTTTATGAGGTGCTTTAATCTACAGACGTGGCTAGTAGGTTTTTTTTCTAAAAATCTATTTTCATACCTTCTATCTTTCGTAAACGTTAGTTTAAGTAGACGTTACCCAACCACACATTTCCATCTGAGAGGAAAATTCATCAGAAAATGTCATCGTTACCAATTCCTACGTGGAATAAGTTTCCATACATACGTACATTAATCACTGATACTAGATTAATTATACGTATATTAGGCATACGTAACATCGGCTAAATTCCACGAAAAGCTAAATAGAGATACACGTGTTAAGTAATTTCACCTGTTTTCATATAAGTACTAGATACATATAAATCTAAACTACTCGTATTTTCAGCAACAGCATTATTAATTTCCAGGTATTTGATAAAAGTTAGTAAAGCTAAAGCAGGTTTGGCGAATCGCTGGTCGTATTTTTACACGTGGACATCAACTGTGAGTAAAAGTAAAACCCTTATAATAATGTGCTAGAATGTTTTACTCCTGAAAAGTTTCTGAGATGACAATATAGAAGCAAGCCTGTTTTTAACTGACTTTCCAAAAAATAAGGAGGTTCTCAATTTGACCGTACAGATAAATTATTTTTAAGTTTAAATTGATCGCCGCCGGCTGGAGTCATACTTAAGTTTTTGGTACCTATCTGTCTAGTTATTCTTAATTGAAGAAAACTCTTTGAGAGCATTACCTAGGCTGGCCAGTGAGAGAATAATAAAATACACCTAATAGAAAAAAAATCATCCTTGCAATTATTATAAAATAAGCCAAAAAATACTAGTAATTACATTCACACACAGCTCAAACTACTTCATCACACCAAATATTAAACTTCTCCATTGACAACAATAGCTAGGAATGAATAGCATTGTGAATGGTTTAATTCAACCCCACAATACCCCGTCCAACTTATTAGGTGGAGAACTCGGTTATTCACTGCTATTCTTCTCTACGAAGGTGCTACGATCTGAACCACTGAGAAAGGAAAGATAGCGGAGATGTCATGAGGAAGATAGGTCAAGCAACGTAAGGTAGGCGTGATCAGTTACTAGAACTAATGAGACGTTCGGGTTCCTTGTCAAATCAAAACCAATCTGTCAAATATTGATTCTTGATTTTATTTTGAAAATATTAGGTGAGTTCCATAGGAGGCGTGTAAGGACAGAGCTAGTAAAGTTAACACCCGCATTTTGAGGATCTACTTTCTTAGGATATTTTGCGTTATGACATCTCCGTTAGTTATTTTATTCTCCATGATCAGAACCCTGTTTAGGTTCAGTTACAAATTAATGGGCGGTGGAGGGTTATAAGTATCTGTTTGTTTAAGGGTTGAGTTCTAATTGGGGAGGGTTAATATGTGTTTGTTAGTAATTTTGGAGTAAGCAGATTTCGTGTGGCGTATTTTGTGCTTTGTTTTGTTTGAGGCGTTCAGTGTTTCGTTTTTAGATGTAGAAAACGGTATACTTACTATTTAAAGGGTATATTAAGCAAGCACAAATGGTTTAGTGAAATCAATTGCAATATTAAATGACTTACCTAAACTTTTACCATACGATATTTACAATTACTTATGGTACTGCCAGCTTCCGCCCGCGTTAAGTTCGGTTATATCGCGTTTCCAAGAAAATTCTTCAAAAGTTCGGGATAAAAATTATCCTATGTTCTTTCTCAAGGTCAACTCTATCTCTGTACCAAATTTTATTAAAATCAATTCAGTGGTTTAGAAGTGAAAGCGTAACAGACAGACAGAGTTACTTTCGCATTTATAATATTATATAGTAGGGATTATAATTTTACCCAAATAATTCAAAACAGTAATTTCTTCCACGAAAACCCTAACAAATAATATAATCAGTAATGTTCATAATAAAATAAGAAAAAAAAACAATAGAAAGGTGTCTAGCACGACATTTCAGTAAGATTGAGATAACGATCGGGCCCACATGCTTCAGGCAATGATAGGCTTTACACAGGCAAAGAATATCAGTATAACAACGAGACAAGATTGGGTGCGAATGGTGAAACAATTGAATTTTCTTCGACTAAGATAGCGTTAATGGATCAAGAATCTCGTTTGCACCGCCGTTTCTTTTTATCCTGTGTCATTTATTATTTTGCGTGAAATCGATTTCTGACATAAATTGCCTGTCTAGACTGTGATAGGCTTTTTTCGAATGATGTTTGCATGTAATGTGATTTTCTAAACAATGATAATAAGGGTGAAAGGTTTGGAGGTTTCTCTCTGCGGATTGTAAACCGTCGGTAGGTTGGACAATGTTCCTGATGCCGTTTTTTACATCAAATATTAGAATATAAGAAGGTCGCCGGAAGACCAACAGGTATCTGTGGAGATCAAAGGGGGAGGCCTATGTTCAGCAGTGGACGTCCTATGGCTGATGATGATGATGATGATGATGAAGAAGGCCTTTAAAAATCCAGGTTTTCCTTTTTTCGTTAGCACAGTTATAAAGTACAGTTAACCAAAAGTTACATTGTTATTTCCTGAACTGAAATAAAACTTGCACACTCATATTTTAGAGGCAGTTGTTGGTAGAATATCCATGACCACGTTCAGAATTTTATTACTAAGGCGATTAACGCGCAATACCTCGATAAGCCATAAGTGATGAACTCATGTTGTTCTGTGAAAGACTCTCAAACCTTTCACAGAACCACCACGACCGTAGTCAAACTTCTAACCTTGTTCTTCTTCTTTTATACATTATACACAATACTAATATTTACAATACATATTTACAATAAAAATCAAAAACTATCCTAGTAAAACAAACAACTAAAAAGCGTCAAAAAATTCGTCCCCATCGCTGTCAACTGGGAGCGTGCCCAAGAGGCTGGCAGCATTACCTCGTTGGATCGCCATGCTGATTCTTTGTCCGAGGTAATAGCCAGCCTTCTGGTCACGAGAAGCGTCAACCAGTCGCCTAGAAAGATCTTTAAATAGAATGTGGGCATTCGGACCCCACGACCCGAGGGTTTCAACCCCAAACGGTTCGAAAATATAGTTTCCGACAAGGCCACTATATTTCCGCCGCTTGAGGTTCTCCGCAGCCGCAGCGGCAGCAGCAGCACAGCACGCAGAACTTGGAAGGTGTGATGGCGCAAGAGTATCGACACAGGTTGCGTCCCATACTAAAGGCCTACCCATCTTCCAAGGGAATAACGACATGCCGTCTGGTCTCTTACCGTCGTCGCGTGCCAGGCCGTTTGGTTCTAATACAGCTGGTATCCCGACGGCAACAAGAGCTCGACGTATAATGTCATTTATGTTTGCATGCCGCGCAATACGGCCCGCACTGCGGCTGCACGACAGGCCGTGGTGTCCGAGGCTGGTGACAGCCTCACCACAGTGGCAGCGATGAGGGGAGCAGCACGGTGCTACTATACGTAAACAAGTAGCGAGGCGGAAAGTTGTATCGTCAAACATGGTGCCAATGTTTGACGACGGTAGTGCCTGAAGCCAAAGCCCCGACTCCCATCTACCCACAGCCAGTAGGCGCGCTCGCTCAGCAGGAGTAATTGCCGTTTCTATCAAACTATTCCGGGTTACTCTGCAGAGCGGCTCATCCCACTGTCTTTGGGAAGACGGGTTGCTGGGTAAATTTTCGTTCGGGCAAGTAATTTTCCATGCATCCATAGCCTCGGCTAAATACGGCACCTCGAAATCAGCCAGTGTTGGAGTAAGAATATTCCTGGTTAATTTCTCGGTGCCGTGAACCGAGGATATGAATGCCGGTAAACTAATACTGGTAATTTTGCGGACGCCGAGACCTCCCATCCGGATGGGCAATGTGGCTTGTTGCCAGGCTCGGTCGTCCAGGGCCACATTGAGAATGGAGCTGAGGGTATGGCGGATAATTTTATCAATTGGGTCTAAAAGGTGGCTATGTTTAAAGAGATGAGAAGAACGGAGGTAATGTGTAAATTTAGGACCAAAACAGCAGTGTCGAATAATTGTGATGGCCGAATGCATTGATATTTTCTGTAGGCGTTCCGAAATATCGATGAAATTATCAATTTTTTCCGAAATAAATGTAGAAAAAGATTGGTCTAGGATGGGAGCCCCAAGGAGGCGGAGAGACTGTTTATCTATAATTTTAATCTGTGGTGCTAATGATTGAAATTTGGATATTGTCATTTGTCTGTCAGTCGTGTCAGTAATAAATATGTCGGCGCCGCCGTAGAGAATATGAGAATACGTCGGATTAGAGTGACAGCTGAGGAAGTGTCACTCTGACGGAGCGTCAAGTTGGGAGCAGCGCGGGAACTTTGACATAAAGAAAAAGGCCCGCGCGCCCTCACCAGGCGAATCGTCTCAATTCGACGTCGTAATTTAGTTTATTGTTTGTTTTTCACCATAATTGTTATTTCTTACTATAAAGTGTACTCAAGACAGTGCTGGCATTATTATTCATTATAAACTAAGCGTCTGCGGCTAGAGTAAACGATGGAGATTTCTGATGTTGGTAACGAAGAGCCGACATCAGAAGTGGGATCGAAGAGAGGTCATGCCGTGGATACGCAGCCATCAAAAAGCGACCCTGCAACGCAACTATTGTCAAGCATGGAGTCGCTCTTATCCCGGTTGGTCTCAATCCCACCGCCCCAGGCAGCAGTAAGTTCTAATGTGACACCAAAACTCATCCCATACGATCCTGACGATAAGGCCGCAGATATTGAAGATTGGTGTGCACTAACCGAAGTCATAGTAGAGAACAAAAATCTCGATGGTGTCGACTTACTAATGGCACTCACTAGAGCACTCAAAGGTCGTGCCGCTACCTGTTTAACCAAATTAAACTTGAAGAACATATCCTGGTGTAGTATTAAACAATTGTTATTGGCTAGATTTGCCAAACCGAAACTGATTCAAGATCATTTTGATGAGATATTGCGATTTCAAATCGAGGCTAAAGAAACTGCATCTGAGTCTGCGTTGCGCTTATGGAGCATGATCGAGCAAATTCCAAAAGCAGAATTATCCGAAGAGGTTATTACTGGGTTTGTCATATCTGTTTTATGCCAGAAGGATAACTTGATACGTAGAGAGCTAACATCCCATGTCGTTACTACTCGCGCTCAGCTATTTCGAATTCTTAATGGCATCTCGCTGAAACGCCGGACGGATAATACGGACGGGTGTCAAGACCCTGATGTGAAGCGACCGCGGACGACAGATACGAGGTTTCTTGGCAAATGTCATCGTTGTGGCGTAAGGGGTCACAAACAGTTTGAATGCAAATCGCGTAAGGAAGATCAAGTATCGAAGCCTTCAGATTATTCAACTTCCACCAACAAGCAAGACAAAACCATTACCTGCTTTTCGTGCGGAAAGACTGGACACACGTCACCAACTTGTCCCGACAAGAAGAGGCCCGGTGGGTCAGCGAACAAAGAAGTCAACCTCTGCGGCCATGACCCCTCCAGATCCTCGCTGGAGACATCTTCCGGTGAGCGGTTTCCTTTTCTATTCGATAGTGGATCATCTTGTTCACTCATAACTGAAAGTCTCTCTAAGCGGTTTCCGGGTACTGTACGCAACGATTTAGTTTACCTTACTGGTCTTGGCGGTAACGACGTCAAATGCTCTAGTCAAATGTTAAGCACAGTTACGATTGGTGATGTTCCGGTTGACATTACATTTCACATCGTGCCAGATTCCGATATTTCTGTGCCGATTATTATAGGTAGAGATATTTTGGACAAGGGTTTTTATGCAACAATTGATAATAACAAAGTTGTGCTTAATATGAAACAGGAGGCTAACTTTTGCATAAGCAAATTTAATGCGTACTTTGTTTCTGAGGTTGACACGGACTTAGTAAATGAAGATAAAGAAGCACTTTTAAGAATACTGAACAAATATTCTGATTATTTTGTTGATGGTGTACCAACAAGGCGCGTTAAAACAGGGCAGTTAGAGATTAAGTTGATAGACCCCCATAAAGTAGTTCATAGGTCACCTTATCGTTTAGCACCGGTAGAAAAACAGGTAGTTCGTGAAAAAATACAAGATCTTCTTGATGCAGGAATTATTCGTGAGAGCTCCTCCCCCTTTTCAAGTCCTATACTTCTTGTAAAAAAAGAAAGACAATACGGATAGAATGTGCGTCGACTACAGGGAGCTTAACTCAAACACTTACTAACTACTCGCATAGAGGAACAGATAGATCAACTGACTTGCGCTAACTTTTTCTCATCACTTGATATGGCTAGCGGCTTCCACCAGATCCCTATTCATCCGGATTCAATTGAAATGACAGCCTTTGTAACTCCTGAAGGGCAATATGAATACCTCACTATGCCCTTTGGTTTACGTAACGCTCCATCCGTTTATCGAAGATGCATCAATAAAGCCTTGCAAAATCTCAACGACAAGCCTCTAATTTATATGGATGACGTTCTCTGCTATTCCCCTGATATTTCTCAAGGCCTGCAACGCCTAGATGATACCTTGTATGCCTTGACAGATGCTGGTTTTTCCCTAAACCCCAAAAAATGTAAATTCATGAAAGTTAAAATCAATTATCTGGGTTATTCAATACAAGCTGGCGAAATTAGACCAAACTCACTTAAGATTCAAGCTTTGGCAGATGCACCTCCTCCAAAAACAGGCACACACGTTCGTCAGTTTATTGGACTCGCGTCTTACTTCAGAAAATTTATTCCCA
This sequence comes from Helicoverpa zea, assembly GCF_022581195.2. Taxonomy (NCBI): domain Eukaryota; kingdom Metazoa; phylum Arthropoda; class Insecta; order Lepidoptera; family Noctuidae; genus Helicoverpa; species Helicoverpa zea. The sequence goes on along the minus strand of NC_061464.1, from coordinate 4,585,433 downwards.
GTTTTACAAATGTCATTGGACCTCTTTATCCTTTAACTAAATTGAAGGGACCGATTAAATGGACTGACAAACATGAAGATATTCGTAGCAAGATAGTTGAGATTCTGACTTCCGAACCAGTTTTAACAATTTTCGACCCAGAACTGCCTGTTGAATTACATACAGACGCCAGCGCTGATGGCTACGGAGCAATTCTCATTCAAAGGAAAAACCGCTTGCCTCACGTAATAGAATATTATAGCAAACGTACATCTGAAGTAGAATCTCGCTATCACTCGTATGAATTAGAGACTTTAGCCGTCGTACGAGCGGTAGAACATTTTAGGCATTACTTGTATGGCAGGCGATTCACTGTTTATACAGATTGTAATTCGCTAAAGGCATCAAAGTCAAAAGTTGACCTCACTCCACGTGTACATCGCTGGTGGGCAATTTTGCAAGCGTATGATTTTGACATTGTCTATCGCGAAAGTCGCGGAATGGAACATGCTGATTATCTCTCCCGTAATCTACAACCCGAAGAAGGTGCCTCTTCTAACATATCTCCTATTAGGAAAGAAGTTAAATTTGTAGAACTACATCAAGGTTGGCTTTCCGTGGAACAGAAACGAGATAGCGAAATCCAAGACCTAATAAACAAGCACAACAACAATGATATGCCTGATTCGGTAGCTCGCACGTATGACGTTAGAGATGGTATTTTATATAGGAAAGTCGAACGAAATAAAGCTACTGTGTGGTTACCTGTTGTTCCCCGATCCCTTATTTGGACACTAATTAACCATGTTCATAACGAAATACAACATCTCGGTAGTGACAAAACGTTAGACAAACTTTATGAACAATATTGGTTTCCCCAAATGTCTAAAAGTGTGCGACAATTTGTTGATTCGTGCATAGTTTGTAAAGCGTCTAAAGGGCCTTCGGGAGCTCAATCAGTTCGCTTGCACTCTATCCCTAAAGTACCCGTGCCATGGCATACGATCCATATAGATTTCACTGGGAAATTGAGTGGTAAAAGCGATCGCAAAGAATATTGCTCGGTTATCATAGATGCGTTTAGTAAATACGTTCTTCTCGAGCATACGGCGTCACTCGACGCCACTAGTGCGGTGCGTGCTCTAGAAAAAGCTGTCCATCTCTTTGGGGCCCCTAAACGTGTCATTGCAGATCAGGCTCGATGCTATATTAGTGCCGAATTCAAGAAATTTTGTACTGAGCATAAAATCAGTCTTCATTTCATTGCAACAGGTTCTAGTAGAGCGAATGGTCAAGTAGAGAGAGTCATGAGAACGTTGAAAAGCTTGCTTACGATAGTAGAAAATGAACAGAACAAAACATGGCGTGACGAACTAGGCAATATTCAGTTAGCGCTAAATAGTACGAAATCCACAGTGACTAAATACTCACCAACAGAATTAATGTTCGGGATTCGCGCACAATCATTGGGTATGTCTAAAATTTCTATCGCACAATCGGACGAGGAGATTAAAAGGTTAGATTTAGAATCCGTTAGAGAGAATGCGTCAAATAATATCGAAAAGGCTGCATTAGCAGACACTCGTCGGTTTAATCGTGGTCGCGCTAATATCAAACCATTCACCAAGGGTGACTTTGTTTTTCTCAAAACCGGTGAACGAAACCAAACTAAATTAGACAAGAAGTTTAAAGGGCCATTCATTATAACATCGGTATTAGAAAATGATCGCTACGAACTGAAAAATATTAACGGTTCAAATCGCGTTTACAAATATGCTCATGAGAACTTGCGTCCAGTACCTAAGGGACATACCGGTTTACTTGAAATCACTGACAGCCTATTGAATGAAGAGGAGACCGTGTCGGCGTCGGATGAATTGACACAAAACAGTAATGATTTCGGTGATACTCCAAATTTCGGGGATATGTTGCGTGCAGACTCGGTCACTGCTTCAGCTGATTCTGAAACGCTCACTGCGTGGTCAGATACGCTTAGCCTCTATGACTCTGACACCTTAGATGTACAATATGAAGTCGAAGTTCATACTGAGCAGGATCGTCCATAACAGAAAGGTTAGTTACTGTGTTATGTATTATGAATGAGTATGTGTGATAGATCAAGGTTGAGAGACAGTGCAGTCCGGTCTATGTTTGGGATGTTGTGTTACACAAGCTGGTCGAAGGGACAGTGTCGTCCGGTCCATGTCGCTTTGGCGGCTGGTCGAAGGGACGCACTCGTCCGGTCCATGCTTGTGACAAACTGGTCGAAGGGGCAGTGTCGTCCGGTCCATGTCGCTTTGGCGGCTGGTCGAAGGGACGCACTCGTCCGGTCCATGTTTGTGGTTGTGTTATACAGGCTGGTCGAAGGGGCAGTGTCGTCCGGTCCATGTCGCTTTGGCGGCTGGTCGAAGGGACGCACTCGTCCGGTCCATGCTTGTGACAAACTGGTCGAAGGGGCAGTGTCGTCCGGTCCATGTCGCTTTGGCGGCTGGTCGAAGGGACGCACTCGTCCGGTCCATGTTTGTGGTTGTGTTATACAGGCTGGTCGAAGGGGCAGTGTCGTCCGGTCCATGTCGCTTTGGCGGCTGGTCGAAGGGACGCACTCGTCCGGTCCATGCTTGTGACAAACTGGTCGAAGGGGCAGTGTTGTCCGGTCCATGTCGCTTTGGCGGCTGGTCGAAGGGACGCACTCGTCCGGTCCATGTTTGTGGTTTTGTGTTATACAACTGGTCGAAGGGACAGTGTTGTCCGGTCCATGTCGCTATGGTGGCTGGTCGAAGGGACGCACTCGTCCGGTCCACGTTGTGGTGTGTAATGTTATGGTGTATGAAGTTATGGTGTGTAAAGTTGTAGTATGTAAAGTCGCCGTGTGTAAAGTTGTTGTGTGGGCAAAATGTTGCTTCTGTATTATGGTAGACATTATGGCATTATGTTCGTCAGGGTGGACGAGCGGATCATTAGCCGTGTACTGTTTTGATCTTTCCAGGACGCCATTAAACTACTACGTCCGAGGACGGACGATTGTCAGTCTGGCCGTGTCGGCGCCGCCGTAGAGAATATGAGAATACGTCGGATTAGAGTGACAGCTGAGGAAGTGTCACTCTGACGGAGCGTCAAGTTGGGAGCAGCGCGGGAACTTTGACATAAAGAAAAAGGCCCGCGCGCCCTCACCAGGCGAATCGTCTCAATTCGACGTCGTAATTTAGTTTATTGTTTGTTTTTCACCATAATTGTTATTTCTTACTATAAAGTGTACTCAAGACAGTGCTGGCATTATTATTCATTATAAACTAAGCGTCTGCGGCTAGAGTAAACGATGGAGATTTCTGATGTTGGTAACGAAGAGCCGACAAATAATTCACATTTTGTACAATTTAGTTCTAAACCAATGGAATGAAATTTATGTTTTAAATGAATGAAATCCTGAAATACGGTCTCTACATCACCTCCCAGGGTCCCATCATCTAGATACCAAACGTTGAATTTGGAATTTAGCTCTCGAATGATCGGGTGAATGGCTAGGCTGAAAATTACTGGCCCGAGGGGATCACCTTGTTGGCATCCGACTGCAGATTCTAATAGGTTGTCCTTATAAAGTAATTTTGATGGGTGCCTGTAACACTGATAGAGAAAACTATAAATTTTGGGTAATTCTTTTTGTGCTTCAGCCAACAGGGTGTCCCGGTTTACGGAATTGAAAGCATTTTTGATGTCAACCTTCAGGATGACCTCTCCTTTGCCACAATTTAGGTAGGCCGACAAAGCGTGTACGGCAGCCTCGCAGCCCCCTTTGGAACCGTATCCCAACTGTAGGGGCTGGAATTTTTTCGAAAGTTCCTCACTGTAAAATTTGCAACCGATTTTGGCTGCTATACGACGATATGTTGTTTCCACGGCAATGGGACGAATACCGCCGTCCTTTTTCTTAAGGGCGCACAGATTAGCGCCATATAAGACGTCGAGGACAGCATCGTGCACACTGCCGGAGAGCATCACATTGGTTAGGGCTGTAAGCTCCTTAAGAAGCTCCGCACCGGCGTCCCCGGCGCCCGAGCTCGTTAAATCTTTAAGATGTTGCGGAGTCAGGCCGTCGAGGCCACCGGCGGTTCCGCTTCGAAAAGAATTTACAGCCTCAACCACTTGTCGACCTGTAACTGTGAGGGTGTTTGTATCAGGAAGGGGAGGGTCGGGAAAGGAAAGACCATCAGCGGGGGCCGGGTGTTTGCTCTCCAGGGCTGTAAGAGTATCCGGAGAGCATGGCGCCACAACATCACTGCTGAAGAGTATTCTGGCTGCACCTCTGATATCACCTTCGCCTAGCTTTGTTTACACAATTGTTCAAAATTATAACACAAACCTTGCCTACTATGCGTTTTCTTTCACAATAAACAGTTGCCCTTGTGGATAGCGTGTTAACTTTTTATGTGCCATAGCGGACATGCGACCCTTTCACTAACAATATAGGTACGATATTATCTTGGTTTATATCGGTATTGCTTGCAATGATATAATATTGCAATGGCTAGGTATGATAGGAAATCCTCGCTGGTATTGTCAACGCGAAAGATATGAAAGATTTTTTATTTATTTGTCAAAATCATTTATGTATTCCAATTAGCATCTAAAACACCCGCACTTCGTAATTTCCTATGTGTTTTGCTTTTAAGAAAAAGTGACACAACAAACTCAACAGCAACACAAAATGTAAACAATGAAACATTTTTATGAAAAAAAAAAAACAAATATTACAAAAAAGTGTTAAAATAAATAATTGAATCAACCGAATACACCTTTATCAATGTCATAAAAATCTGAATAGGGCAAAATAAACTGCAAACAAAATTCATTTGAAAAAAACAAGGCCGATTTATATGCTGTCGTGCAGTTTACAAAATAAACTGGTTTTGCTGTAATTTATTCAGTTGAATTTTGTTATTTGATATGTGTAACGAAGCGTGTATTTTGTTAGCGAATCGTTTTAGGCTTTTAATTTTGCCTGTTAAAAGAGTGTCAATAAATTTCGGATTGATCTGATACATTTTTGTGGGACCGGCTTTCACGCAAAAAATACAGGACTGATTTATATGAAATTGTATACATAGATAATGTAAATTTACGATGAAAAGTTATCAAATGACACTTCCTGCTTGTGGTTTTAGCTTCAGGGAGTGTCAGATCCTTACTACCTAAATCCTACCATGTTCCTTCTTAAGCTCTTTATGTGCCAAGGCCGTAAGTCGCAGCCCATACCTAAGTCTGGCATAGGCTATATTATCCGGATGCATGAAGTAGTTCTCTCAGGACGCGGATGGTAGCGTGAAAAACAGCTTGTAGCTATCATGAAAAAATGGTAAATACGAAAATAACTACACCAAAAAACAACACAGGTTCGAGGAAAACCCTATTCATTAAATTCCATTGAAAGTAGGCAGGCACTACTTAAGTATTGTTAGGAAAGCGGCCGTCACGTCTGAAAAGTTATGGCATTCCCGTGGTATCAGGTTTTGTTAGCAGAAATATTTTCGCTTTCAATTCCACCAAACATTGTTTTGTTTAGCACTAAGTGTTTTTTATGGTATCACGCGTTTTTTGACATATGAATACACCCGTATTTATTTGATGCTTCTTTATGAGTTCCTACCATTGTAATATTGTTTTACCTTATGTATTGATTAATTAGATTTAATCGTTAATGACTTAATTTTAACTGACTCAAAAGCCTTGCTTATTTTCATTAAATAATCATACCTATCACATCAGCTACTTACATATTTTACTGCAAGAGCGTGACAGATGCACAATCATACATGTTCTTTTGTTTGTCACATGAACGATGAGTTTAGGTACATAGGTGTGTGGTAAGGGCTCTAGACATCATTACAGGCTATTTTTTATCTAGATATGTGAAGAGGAACGGACGGAGTCTGGGGAAGAACCACGGGGGATACCTAATTTTACCTAAAATTACCTACAATAAAGTATAACCACAGCTTTGTTCCAATACCGTTCTAGATTGTTTACACAAAGTTGTATTTTGTTTCGTCAGAATACGTTTTTGATATTATTATGCTCGGAATGTCTAAACAATTCAAGAGTCTGACTTTTGATGTTCTATAAAGTTTATCAAAACGTGCCTCGGTTCTTTGATGAGAAGAAAACACAAAGTATTTACCTTAAATATGTAAAGATATCTTTCAGACAAATAAATAGTTACCTATTATAATTAATTTGTTCTTTAATAGCATGATATCTTAAGTGTGTCTTTGTGACATGTAATGTAACATTTTACAGTCCAATGTGTGTCTGTGGCAGCGTTTGTCTGATTGTCTATGTCACAAACTATGTACATACTGAAAGGATTTTCATAGAGTTTTCACCAATAGGATTTGACAGACAGAAAAGCGTAATTTATTGGTACATTCTTATAATTAGCCTACATAGAAAAGAGTTCTTGAAAATCACAATGACATCTACAAGTCCGTGCATTTGACTATACCCACGGATACCTAGAAATGAATTCTGCGCAGCGACACACGTAATGTTCCATGACGACAAAAAGATTGGCGAAAAGTACACTTCACGATACGTTGCAGCCTTTTTATCGTCTCACTGCTGGGCACAGGCATCCTCTCACATGGAGAACGATTGAGCGTTTATCTAAAGAACTATTTTTGAGCTTAATAATTAAATGACTATCGATGACATAGAATATATCTAGTTTACCTGTTACACCTACGAGTATATCCGAAGGAACAAACACATCTTGTGTACAAACACGGACTAGCAGTCAATATTTGCTATTAAACATATAGGCCAAGGTGTTGTTACGTCATCGGTGGCTATTACTATTATTATTCACGATCTAATTAATAAAGTTTACTTTCTTTTTTAACTATGGCCTGATGTTTTAGTACCTACTATTTCATGCAGTTTCATAAGCACAATAATGAAAATTTTTCGGTGCACATGGATAAAATACCCTGTGTTACTCCTGATAAAATACAGCAACGGGATCATGTGAGTTAAGTTTGGTGTATTGATAAAAAGCTACAGACGGACTCCAGGAGGATTTTGAGTATATTTTTGTCAAAAATGCAAATTATTCATCATCATCCGCCTAGCCTTTACCCAATTATGTTAATTATGGGATCGTCTTCCAATGTAACCGGATGCTTCTGAGTATAAAATGTTTTTCATTAATAAGGGTTTTTTTCAATGATAACATTCTTGAAAAGTATTGAAAGATCCTTGACAATGTCACATAGGAAATAAAAATGGCTGTTGGAAAAGGAATACCCTTGTTATCTCTTCTCTGATTCCTGGGTTTGAACTTTTTGACTAATTTAGGACCTTCTTTGACAGTTCAAAAGTATAGCAATATTCACATTCAAATATAAATATTTTCAAACATAAATTGAAACACATTTTATAATATCTCTATGTATAAATATTAGGTAATTGTGTTTTTAAGGAAAAGTAAGAGGATGACTCTCTTTGGTTGTTTATTCAAGCCAAAAAGAACCACAAGACATGAAAAACAAAATATATTCACTCAAGATAAGGAATAAGGAAAATAACACAATTTATTTCAGGCAAGAGGTAAAAAATTCGTTAAGTTGATAAAATCTTAACTGCTTCCGGCAGAAATACCGTGATAAGGCAAAATAATTTGAAATCCAACAAACAGCTATGAAAATGGCACGTGATTATATAAATAGATTAGCTTCTCCAAGTGGTTTCAGCCGTATCCCGTGGGAACTACTCGTTTCTGGATAAAAAGTAGCCAGCCTTTCTCGATAAATCGTCTAGCTATCATTAGTATACATTTTCCTGGAGATTCCCGATTTTTCCACTTAACATTCAAAATTAAGAAAACTAATTGATCTGTATCTGTAAGGTTGGTCATTTTTGGAAAATCAAAATAACATGGTTTTGATAGTAGTCAAGTAACCTTACTTCTCAATTAAGTTGGAAAAGGATAGTCAGTAGATGATACAAAACGAAAAAATACACTATTATTATACCTGAAATTTAAAAAACCCGAATCTAACTCTAACTAACAAAGTCCCACCAAATACTATCCAAAAATAATTATTTTTCAAAAGCACCATCGCATTGGAACTTACAGAGAACGGTTTACTCTCCACTGCACATGTACTTTGGCAAACATAATTAAACTAATACAAACAATCTGGATTTGCCTGCGGACAGATTTAGTACGTTGAACAAACTTCCCGAAGTTCCCGATTGAAGTTTTTTGGTAGAATTGCAGTTATAGAAGGAATGAAAAGTTTTTGTTTGTACAAAGTCTTTGTATAGTTCAATGAGTGTTATGAAAGAAGGAATTTGTGTTGGTTTCGAGTTTGGGATTCCTGGTTTGTTGTTTATTGCTCAATTTTTAAGCTTGCAGCTATCGCAAGTTTGGAAGTTCTGTATTATTTAGTATTCAATGTTAACGGTCTATTTTTAAGGTAATCATGATATGAATCGGACCATTTAATCGGTCTGAAAATAGCCGGATACCCTATCGTTTTAATATGCTTGCTACCATTCCTCTCCATACTGTTTTATGACCCCGATCAAACTTATGGGTTGACTAAAAGTATGCAGTGTGCTCTTAAAGTTGTTATTTCCGACTAAGATGATAAAATGCCAAAAACAGCAGATCTCTCAGATTGAATTTCCCTTCTTCATTCTATACTCGAATATAACTTTACTGGTAATACAAACAACGCCATCACACGAACAAATCACGCATTTCAAAGCTCCATTCACACCAAACTTCACGGGAGTTAGCCAACTCTTAATTACACACGAACCAAACGTGATACCGTCCCTCTCCCAACACGAGTTTTAAAACAAAGGAATTTACGACCACTGTGTCACACAGTGTCTTGAGCAAACTTCTAGAGAACAAAGACACTGCGCAGTTGGAAAACGCTGCTATAAAATTTTACTCGACTCGTTTAAAATGCACATTGCGAAGCAGGGAACTGCCGTGGCATTTTCTCTTTACACTATTAATAAAAGAGATGTAGTATAATATTAATTTTGCCTTCAAAGCATTTTGGTACCTCTATTGGCTTTATATTCTCGCTTTTAAATAGTATATGGTTGACTTATTTGGCTTTTGATGTAACATAAAGGCCAGTTATAATTTAATGTTTCTGTGAATTTGGTTTGAGTACAAAGGGTCTGACAGTTGATTTCTAAGTATTCTTGAGAAGGATCGCCAAGTATTTCAAATGAATTTTCCTCGTAAATGTGTATGTGTGTGTGTTTCTTTATGTCCATCGGTCAGCTATTTTAACTTAATAAATATGATACTTCACTTTGAAAAGCAATAAGGCCATTTCAAACGTTATTATTATTCTTACTTTTGATTCTATTTACTTCAAGTTTACCTACTTATTTTTAGAGGAAAAATTTTATCATAAAGCAATAAAATATAAACCTTACCAACTTCTATTTTAAGTCCTAAATAAAATACAGGCTTCAATAAAAGCTAGGTTATTAGTCCTTAAGCTAGGTCTACACCGTTGGAATAGCCTGTACGTGCCGCCCTCACTGATAGCCACAGAAGATAATTTTTGGCTCTTAAACTGATACGTGTTACGGTAAGACTTATACAGTTTCAGCCAATTTTTTGTTATGTATTCTAGACTTTAGTTTCTTTCACTAGAAGCCTGCAACTTTGAATTTTATAAGCATGATACATAAGTTTTAAGGTGAACTCGTTAATATTAAGGAGTGGTGAGACTTAATGGTGGCATACAGAGTTTTCTTTAGTTTTCATTAGATTTTAGATCATAACAGCTTTGTTAACCTGTATTTTCTTTGAAATCGTACTGTAAAGAAAAGACGCTCGGCTTTTAGGAAACTTAGAAATGGGGAAATTGCTTTATAGTGGACGTTTCTTTTCGATCTGTGTTTATGATATACAGCTTAGCCTTTTCTGACCAAAACTATGTTGGGACGGTCAGTATTTCACATGGAACGACTACCGATTTTTAATGGTCAATCAAGAATCAGCGTTTAAGTTGCGAGATAAGTTTAATTTCTACATAGCAGAGATTTGCATAAATAAGGGACTTGTCTTGTTTAGCAGGATATTTTGATAATACCTAAAGCTGACATCAAGGGTGAATAATTGTCTACCCATGCTTTGAGTCATAGATACGAATGATATATGGAATAATTGAAATAATCCAGATCCAACAAAATATGTACTTATCTACACCTATATATTTGCTATTAATAATATATTAGATAGTATATTTGTTATGTATATTTGTAAAAAACGCCTTTTTTATGAACAAGAAAAGTTTTACGTTATGCCTTGGTCCCGCTGGCAATAGGATATATTGCTTCTTCATTTATCAATAAAAATATTCTGTCCTTTTAGAGCTGAAACTGTTCTTTTCAACTCTTTTATTGCAAAAATGTTTTTTTTTTGCACTTATAAAATAATCATAAATTCAGGTTTCCACAGAATTTTACACAATTGTCGAGTACTGCAATGTGGGTTAAAATCACCATAATCGATTAAAATTCGTAGCTAAAATGTATGTGTGGTTTTCAATAACGCCGCCGGTTTTACAGTGCCAAAACCAGATATAATATAATAGCTACTTTATATCGCCATAGTTTCCCAAATGTACACATTTTAATGCACTTCAGTGTGAATATTTTGGTCATGACCTACTTTATCAGCCAACTTAGCGTTCTCTAAAAGCCGGTCGATATTTTCAATATAAAATGTATTCAGCGCTTTACGCCTTTTTTGTGAATAGTTTTTGTTAACAGTTCTGCTTAGTTAATTGCATAGTTTTGCTTTGAATAGAGATTTGAATGTTTGATTTGGGATTTGTGTTGTCGATACGGTAAACAATAGATACATAGAAAGGTTACATTTTGTACTATTTTATTTTACTTCTACTTCTTTCATGTGTTTAGTGGGTACATAAATGGTTAAATAAAAAATAAATAAATGAAAAGCTTTACTTTTTGTAAGTAGGTACAAACAAATTGGTTAGTAATCTATGTTTAATTGAGAAAATTATCAGAACGTAAATAGTTATTTGTTATACAAGAGTGCAAAGTTGCTTTTTAACCGCGGGCTCAATTTTGATGACCGAGCAAGCGAAGGATTTTAAAATTGAAACACGAGCGTAGCGAGTGTTTCAATAATTAGAATCCTGAGCGATAGTGAGGGAATCAAAAGAGCACAAGGTGAAAAATCTTTGCACTCGAGTGCAACACGTAACTTTTCATCCCACCTCATCGAGGAAATTACTAAATGCAAAAAAACAAAATGGCGCGCTCATACGAGTATCAAATTAAAAAGATGTACCTATTAAAGTTAACATATTTGAAAACTCGCTTTAAAAATGAAACGACGTTAAAAATCTGTGTAAAAACAATAATAAAAAATACTTAATTAATTGAATAATTATTTTAAGCAGTATTTTATTTATTTAATATGTATTTGCTTGAAAAATCTTATCAAGATTGTCACAAATGGAGTATTGCACACGATGTTCTAAATTCAAATCACTTTGCCGCTCTAGAGGATAAAAACGACTTTTGCACTCAGATATCAACGGGTAAAACTACTCTTTCCGAGATGGTGGGATGAAAACATTTTTTTTTTAAGTTTATTATTATTTCATGAATAGATAAGTATATATATAGTTAATTTTACAACATTTAAGTAGATTTATCTAGTTTAAGTTACCACATGTAATTGGCAACCTATAATTGGCAACTGTGTAAGCTCTTTACTCCTTTAAAACCTCCTATTTCTGTTAATTTGTACACAGAAGCTGTTGGTGTTCCTTTGCTAAATAAATAAAAACCGGCCAAGTGCGAGTCGGACTCGTGCACGAAGGGTTCCGTAAATTACAGTTAAATCAACCTATCTCAAAAACTATAAGAGATACTTTGATCAAACCAAAAATCGTTGAAAGAGTTAATTAGCATGCATCACCTCTATTTTTTTTAGAATTTTATACCCCGTAGTTATAAAAATAGAGGGGGGGGGACATACTTTTTACGACTTTGAGAGCTGATATCTCAAAAACCGTTCACTTTAAGAAAAATGTTTTTTAGAAAACTTTATATCATTTTAAAAGACCTTTCCATTGATACCCCACACGGGTATGTACATCGAAAAAAAAAATTTCATCCCTCAGTTACATGTATGGGGGGCCCCACCCCCAATTCTTTTTTTTACTATTTAGTGTCATATTTTTGTAGCGGTTCATAGAACACATATTCCCATCAAATTTCATCACTGTAGTACTTATAGTTTCCGAGTAAATCGGCTGTGACAGACGGACAGACGGACAGACGGACAGACGGACATGACGAAACTATAAGGGTTCCGTTTTTGCCATTTTGGCTACGGAACCCTAAAAACCTACAAAAAAACTGAATACAGAAATGTAAACATACCTAAAACCAATAAATTCTTATCAGCTACTCACCAAGGTCTTTATCAAGGATAATTAAAGGCCAATAATGTACTACCGTAAACTGGGTAAGCGTACCCGGATTAATTGCGTTACACTAATATCCGGGTAACCAGCCGGTGAACCGGGTTCTTTGAAATATAATCCACACGTTAAAGTATTGTGGGCACGCAACTTGACTGTTTAGAAAGGTTATATTTTAGTTCATTTTGTGCTATAATTGCTTTGCTATTGTTAACTATGAAGTGTGTTAAAGTAGATATATTATTCCTTTTTTTTGTAAAAACAATTATATCCATTTGTTATCGCTGCTCTCAGTGTAAGAGAATGACTACCTGTTTATCTGCCCGCGTCCCGGAAATAGTGTGAAGTGAAAACAATATTTAAACGGGTTCAGTCATTTTAGAATTTTAGTGCTAACAAACATCAAAATACTCTTTTTTATAGAAGTATACACCTATATTATAATGGCGTCCACGGCTGATTTCGGCCACGGCGGCTGTTCTCATTTAAAGAGATCAGCCAGCTGCGCAGGACATATTATAGCGCACGAGCATTTGCGCAGACACAGGTGCACTCCCTATTCCTTCACTCTCATAACGGCAATCCGACACGACCGGAAAAAGATCAGGCGCAGGACCGACATTCACGTGCTCTCCGATGCACGGGTGAATCAATCACCAACTTCCAGACTACAGGCTGCTTTGTGAAAGTTTAAGAAAACCCACAAAGCGATTTCGGCCCGACCCGGGAATCGAACCCGAGACCTCGAGCACAGCAGCTGCGCTTGCGACCACTAGACCAACGAGGCAGTCCTCCTACCTATATTATAGAACTATTTAACATATTCAGAAAGGAAGTCTAATGCCTAGCAGCACATTTTCGAGCCGAGGCACAAATTCTGAACCGTCCAAATTCAGCAGCTCATTGTATTCTGATACGTTTCCCTCGAACCTCTACAATATTGAACTCGGCGAATGTACCTTACAGCTGTACGTCTATAATATAGCTTCGTGGGTATTTTCTAAACAAAGGTTTTGCCTCAAATGCATTAAACCATTCCCCTTTAACATAGGCTCGCTAGATTCATAACCTCACCGCGTAACAGCTTTATAGCAATATCAGAAGACACAGATTATGTAGCCGCACAGATGTGGCACTCTTTTGGTGTCAGTTGTGACTGTTGGTATTAGTGTTTAGATTATATGCGATTGTGGAACTATCCCATCTAAAGGGTTTTGTTGTATTATCGAAAACATTGTGGAAAATTTTAGTATTTTTGTGTTTTTAAAGATACTAAATATAAAGTAGTAATAAAACTAGCTTAATTCATCTAGTTCTTTAATTTTTCATCTCAGGAGTCAGTAGGACGCTTATTATTACATATAGTGTTTGCCCTATGAAGGTATATATCTACATCTATCTATAATATAAAAATGAATCGCAAAATGTGTTGGTAAGCGCATAACTCAACAACACCCGGACCAATTTGGCTAATTCTTTTTTTGTTATGTTTGTTATTGTCAGGAGAAGGTTCTTATGAAAAAAAAAATAGGGTAAAAATAGGGTAAAGTAGAGAAGTCAGTCGACGGGAGCGAAGCCGCGGGCAAAAGCTAGTACTTGTATAAAAATATCGGGTTGCTTGCTATGCATAACTCCGTATTTTGTGCCTCACCAACAACAGTTATTAACCAACTAACGACTGCGTATAAATACACCATCCGCCACCATGAATAAAAGACACTGGGGTTTAAAACCTCCATTTGCTACATAATCTATGTCATATGAAATTGTGAACTGGCTTGCAATAACGAAGTTATGGCTGGCACAAAACGAATTAATCACCGTATCAGGCCATAGAAACAACGGATGAGGTTTATATTTAATAATGTGGTGATGGTCAAGTAATGGCTCCATTTTATACTTACTCTGTTATTTATTGACTTAAAAACTTCGAGAGTTTTAAAAATGCATTAGAGAATGATACTTAAATTTTTATATCTGAACAAAAAGACATGGTAATATTTATGTTAGTTAATAATTTTCATTGCTGACTTCAACTTAACTTTACACCATTATCTTCTGTAATAACTGTGAATAGAGATTTTGCAAGATTAAAAAAATATATATACGTATAAGATTAGACTTAAGGAGCAGGTATATCTCATAAGTTCAGCGGAGTGCGTGCATAAAATGGCCAAACCCATTTAAAAGTTTTGATTACATTTTCAACCCCATAAAATTTTCATAATAACTTAATAATTTATTGGAACTCTGAACTACCCTCAAACGTAAAAGAAATCATTACGCTCATAATATTTCTTTGTTGAAGATATGACTTTTGAAAGAAAGTGATAAAGTAAGATTGTTTTAACTTTAATAAAAGCGAAACGATGAATCTAAGCTTATGTGCCGTTATTAAAAACTTCGCTTTTAAATGGAAAATGTTCCTGGTGTAGTTTGAAATTTTTTGCCATAACTAAGTAGTATAATTAACCTCGACATGGTAAATGTGAACTGAAATGAAGAAAATGCTAATAGTACCCTCCTACCGCGGTTTGCATTATAATCATCGGCACGAATCTTGAACGCTGACCTTCACCTGCGCAGAAGTGATTTATTAGCAAAGAACCAATCCCGAGTGACGGCTATGACGCGATGCGCTACGGGCCAATCACCGCTTTACCCCGCCCCCGCGCCTCACTTCATACCACAAAAGACCCAATAAATCACTTCTGCGCAGGTGAAGGTCAGCGCTCAAGATTCGTACCTATGATTTTACGAGGGACCACCTATCCACACAAGAATAATAGTATGTGTTATTCAGTTTCATCCTGATCCATCCAGTAGTTTTGAAAGTAAGAAAAGCAAACACATATACACACAAACTATCGCATTTATGAAACTAATAGGGTATTAGTTTCAGGGTTACGTTTAAATGTAGGTATCATTGTATTAGAAATCCGACACCTTTTATAAAAGTTCGCTTACCCTGTTTCTATTTTATGAACAGAGATCGATAAGATATTTATAGGATCCTTGTTTATTGGTCCTTCTAAGACGTCTTGTATCTTTCTCAGTATTTATTTCACTCGCTTCTCTGACCTTTTCTTGTTACGGAAAAATATAAAATCCTTATATTTTTCACCATCAAACCTTCAACTATAAATTTACTAATACCCAATTAACCTCCTTTTTTAGTAAAACCAAATCATTACAGCCCACGTTCGGCTTACAAATATCTTAACATAGGTACTAGCCTTGCCCGTGACTTCGATAGCGTGTATTTCATCCAAACTATGTCCCTTTTCTTACCTCTAATGGGTTCAGTTCGGAAGTACATATCTCTTTAAACCTTGTGCCCAAACACAAACAGCATATGACATTCACAAATGAGATCTTTTTCTATTGGTAAAAAAACAATTAAAAATCGGTTCAGTAAATCCAAATATAACCCCCTACAGCCTTTCACCACTCACGACAAACATAACATCCTTAAAATATTATTATAGATAGAGTATTGATATAATAAACCATAGATAGATATAGATTCCATTCCTGTATGCATCGGAACCCTTAACTTAATTACCGTATCCTTCAGCGTTGCGGGGGTTGAATGGAATTTCATTAAGACCCGAGCACCTTGACTTAACACGTGAGAATTTTTCAATATCGGAAGGTTGTACTTAGAACGTCTATGTTATGTGACGTCATTGGTACTGTCTATTCGTTAGTGTGTCTATGTTTTAGTTGGTACTCCTTGTTATTAAATTGTTGGGGAATACTTGTAAAATGGAATTTAAAAAATAATTCGAAATTACAGAAGTCAAAGTACTCTATTTCTTAAACTTAAACTCGACTTGCAAAGAAGATTTATTTTAAACTAGCTGACCCGGCGAACTTCGTACCGCCTAATTATTGGAGGCATATTTAGAAAGCCACAAACACACGACACAATACCTTTTTTAATTTTTTCCTTATTTGCTCACCGTTTAGACCTACCCTGGACTACGACAAACATTTTAAAACCAAAATCAGCTCAATCGGCCCAGCCGTTCTAGAGTTTTAATCAGACTAACGAACAACAATTCATTTTTATTTATATAGATATATTTTTTGGGGAAAAATCATTTTTTGTTTTGTCGAAGCAAGGTACGAATCTTTCTAACTTGGGCATGCTTCTAGGAAAGATTAATTCTATAAAGTCCTCCATATGAACTCAATATCTGATTTACCTAGCTAGCAAAGAAGCAGCTTCTATACCAATTTTAAATTAACATGTTTACCTAACTACGTATGCATTTTCCAACCTAATTGTGTTTCACAAATGAAACTTAGTTTCATCCAAATATTTTCTGTCTGGTCCAATTTGGCACAGGCCATGTGTTAATTAACAGACGAGTAGTTCCAAATTGGATGCACAAAAGCCAATGCAACGATTTTGGCTGAACATATTGGCTTAGATCTAGATAAAAACAAGAGAGAGTTGAATTATTTGGGGTCAAAATAGGTTGGTAGATTAAAATCCAGAAACATAATTACTTAAAATTGGAAACGAACGACGTAATTCTTATAATATTAGACGTGTGAAAGTATGTAAGTCTGCCTGTCTGTATATCGCGCTTTCATCCTAAAACTACTGAACCAATTTAAATGTTCGATACACAGATAGTATTGGAGCCCGTGAGAGGATATAGTTTACTTTTTATAGCGGGTAGTAACAGCTAGTCCGTTTGTAAAACTTATTTATTTATTTCTTTGCTACAATTCAGTATACAATTTTATTAGACTGAATATAGCAATTCTAAAATACTGAAGGCCAAAAGTGAAAAACAAAACTTTAACATTATTTAATTTCAAGCAAGCGCCGTCAATAACTAAAAAAAATACAGCATGAACTATTTCACTGCGATTTTAACCAGCGATCTTAAAGTCTGCAGTTCTTTGTTAGAGTACCCCCTTTCATAAAGAAAGCTTGTTCAAACACCGCTGTAAAGAGAGGAACGCCTGTAATTATCGTCTAGCTTTGAATAATTTGCTCGTTAACAGTTTGCAGTTATTTTTAATGATTTCCAATATTAGTTTAACGGCTTTGAACACTATTGCAGCCCAGTTTCTTACGAAAAGAAGTAACCGTGGAAAACTATGAGCTGTATCTTCTATCAACCAATGATATGTAGGTACGACCCTCCCTATCAAATAAAATAAGGTCAAAATATTCGGCATGCACTGTAAAGACATAGTTTTTATCGTTTTGAAAGTCCCAAACGATTTTTAGATAGAGTACATGCGTACTCTATCTAAAAATCGTCTTTATTTTATTGGACAATTATATTCCAAGTCAATAATCAACGTTTTCGAACAAGAAACGATTCGTTTCGCTAACGGATAATAGGTAGTTATTTACTTTCTTTATATGAGACATTTTTTCAAAATACTTCCGTCCACAAGAAAAACGCATTGTTCCGTGTAGATTCCTCACAGGAACCAGACATAACGGTATTTACCATAATTGATCACACAAGAAGGTAAATTAATAATGCTCCAAAATAATATATCATCATTATTCAGGATACTGCCTGCATAAAATACCTTATTACCATAATTTCCTTACACAATACCAAATAAACAGAGGAACAAAGAATTTTCGAAGCCCACATACTTGTTTGTTGATAAACACAATTTCTTCTAAAGAGCGTGGCAATATGACCAGAATACTAAATAGGTTCTAAGACTTTTCAAAGCAAGGCCTATTTATTTAAGAGTCGAGGTTACCGGATTGTTTGAAAGGCATTGCGGCTCTGGAACACAAATAACTGAAGGGACATGCTTAGGTAGATGAGTTTTAAACACTTGCCACCTTAGGTATGAACCATCATCGTCTCGAACGAAGTTGTCTCAATCTATGTAGTATAAACTTGGTCCGTTTTAAGACCACGTTTTATAATATGGTGGTATCAGTCTAAGGGTGCGTCCACATCTGGCGAATGTGCCGCGAATGCGCAGCACGCGAGCCGATTGCGAGCTGTCTGCGAGCTGCGCGCGTGCAGTCACTGCGATAGTTTGGTGTGCCTCTTTAGCGCAACTCATGCAAGGCTCGTATAGAGCGCGCGAGCGGCGCGCGATCTGCGCGCACTCAGTTCTCGCCCTTACAGTTCCGTATACTGGCTCAGTACTATCGAAGATGTCAGATGTCGCGCGCCGCCTGCGCGCTGATCGCGTATGGCGCTTAGGTCGCGCGCGAACTGCGCGCGGGCGGCGCAGAAGCGGCGCACGAACAAAAATGCACGCGCGCAGCTCGCGGGCACGTCGCAAACGGCTCGCGAGCTGCACATTCGCGGTACATTCGCCAGATGTGGACGCACCCTTAGTATTGCTTCCATATCAGGAGTTTTTTTTTTTGTTTTTAAATCAAGCCTGACGATAAAGCTTGTAATTAATGCCATGCATATGTACATGGTCATGTATTTCGTGGAATATTTTTATAAATACGTAATTAAAGGCGAATATTTTTCGAATACTTTCCTTATTTGAAGAACACTCACCCATAAAATAACCTTTAAAGTAAAAAGGCAATAATTTCAACCTTTTTGCAGAAAATTCGGCATTTTCGCATTAAAATGACTATCAAAACCCATATTTGGGTCGTAACCATTTTTACGATATATAACACAGCACTTTAGGAGTTTTTTTTTTCAAATATGTTTTCATTCATAGTTCTTTATATGATTGCAATAAAGCAGGGCTTTTATTTGAACTTTTTGCAGTCAAGGTACACTGAATTTAGTGGTATACATAGTTGCAGTAGTTAGTTACATTGTATGGATCAATAAAATCCTTACTAATATTATAAATCGGAAAGTGAGTTTGTTTGTTTGTTTGTTTGTTTGTTCCGCTTTCACGCCGTAACTACTGAACCGATTGCTTTGAAATTTTGCAGACGTAAAGTTAGAAGTCCGGATTAAATAATAGGGTACTTTTTATCCCGAAAAAAATAGATATTCCCGAGGGAAAACAAAAATATTGTTTGCTTGATGGATGGATTGTAGATGGCGCTGTGTGTCGTTTAAAACAAGGTAATATATTGCAAACGAATATAAACATGTAAATTTAGAAGCTAAATGATACGATAATGAATCCCCGAAAATGAGGAATTCCCGAGGGATGATGTACAATTTGTTTAATCGTCTAAACTGTTTTTTTTTACATCTACTTATATATTGCAAACGAATATGAACATATAAATTTAGAAGCTAAATGATACGATAATGAATCCTCGAAAATGAGGAATTCCCGAGGGATGACGTACGATTTGTTTTATCGTCTTAACTGTTTTTTTTACATCTACTTATCCTGAATTAACTATAATTCAACGAATTACTAATTGGTATAAGTATTAGTTAAGTTATTTCGTTCTTGAGGTATGCGATAGATGGCGCTGGGTGTTTTTAAAACGTGGTAACGATGTGTTTTTAAAATACATAAGAAGTGGAATGATAGCTTTTTAAAACGTGGTGACGTTGTTTTTTTTAAGATACGTAAGAAGTGCAATGATATCTCGCGCTTTAACCTGTAGCTCATTGTTCAATCGCGAGCTTCCCGATAGCTCGATAGATGGCGTTGTGCTTTTCTGTATCGTGGTGTTAAGGTTCGCCGCGAATTAGTCTGTTTTGAAATCAGTGGGGCCCAGTAGCGCCAGGGCCAGCCGCGGCTGCGGGTTGTTCGAAAGAGGTACCGCGGCCCTGGTATATAAAAGGCCTAGGACGGAACACGACGATTTTAGTCAGTAAGAGTCTGACACTCCCTCACCGCTGCTAACCCACAGCGGGAGGGGTGAACCGAATTCCACGCGGGCGAAGCCGCGGGCGGAAAGCTAGTTTTATATAATTTTTCTGTAATAAACGGCGTGAAGGTTTGACTTTGCATAATCCTGAAGCGTAGTATTGTATGATCTTTTCTGTCTAAATATATCTCGTTATTATTTTATCCTTTGTCGATCATTGTTTATTTCATTCACCACGCTACGTTTCGTCCTATTTACACCACCAAAATAAAAAGGAATACTATCCTAATACTACCTGTCGACTTAAACCTCACGTCATTGTCCCTACCCAAGTTACAAGAGATGGTTAAATCGAGCATAGTCCACGCATGAGTGCACGCATACAGATTTAGTTGGACTCAAACTATACGACTAGACTATTCTAAACACATGAATCCAGTTGAGGAACCTGATACCCTTTTTGGTGAGACTGATTACCCGTAACGACTACCAAAGATGTAAGTTTGACAGCTAGGACAATAATTCTTGGATAAAAGTCCTTCCGAAATCATAGAAGAACTACGGATGATCACCTATTCAGGGGTAGACTACGCCAACCTTTCCTTAACCTTCAATCGATACCCGTGAAGCTATTACTAAGCCACGGTTTTCATCCCAAAAAATAGTAAATTTTCCCCCAATTATCATGACAATTTAATAATAAAAAATTACCATATCCCGCTCAGTGGGCTGTCGATAAAATGCAACGGCAGCTGTTCACTTTAATTCAATGAGTGTCGGCGCTGCATATTCGAACGAGGCTTTATTCAAATTAAATGCAAGAGGTATTTTGATGGCATTAATGGCGTGAATTAGTGCATAGTGGGTTACGTTCTTGGAGAAAAATTTTAATATCTTTTTAGGTGGGTCTTTTATTTTATCGCTAAGTGGTTTCAGCTTAAGGAGTTATATACCCAATTATTTTTCTAATACAATACATGGTAAATGATATACCATGTACTGAGGTGAAATATAAAGCAACTGCTATCCTACATAGACAATTGTTTATACTTAGTTGTTCTATGGGAAGTTGTTCCACCGCATTTTAATCTTCCTGATATTAGTACATGAGCTATCTACCTTTTCTTAACTCAACACAAAATTAGACATACAATTATTACTCTCCTTTTAATAACAGATATAGGTATACTACTTTATGGTAGATAAGTTATTCGCAGAAACTCAAATATCTTCAGAAATGTTATTTCTACACGAAGCCTTGACGATACACCCTTTGCAGATAAATAATGTAAACAAAGTTGTTTGCCATGCCCCAGCAGGCATGGCCAAAACATCATAATAATATTATAGTAATTTATATACGAAATATGTATTAGTTAATGTTAATCTTCGGTAATATATTTTGGCTTGGAAAAGTTATGTTTGATATTCGAACAATCTTGATATATTTAACTTAGTAATATGACAAGATGAGCTTTATATCGAATCTGTGTAGTCTGAAATACTTTTTATTTTATTTATTTATAGCATACTTAGTAGCTTTTGCCAGCGGTTTTACGAAGTATTCTTTTGGGAACAAATCCGCGCACCCGGATAATAACATTGGCTATATAATATTGACATTATTTTCCAAATCGGTTCAATAGTTCCTGAGATTGAGTAAAAATTGTAAGTATTTTAAAAGTCTTACAGATCAGCTATCTAAAATCTCTAATAGTGTTAGCACTATGTAAGTGCCATCATTTAAGCGATTACCAACTCCGCTCCCAAAGGAGCAATCCTGTCTTATCGCTAACCTATATTTTACACTGGCGAGATTTTAACCTGATACCGTAAAGCTTTTAACGTTTCACATTTAGGGTAGAAATCTTCTTATGGATAAGTAGATATGTTTTTAGTAAGTAGGTACAGTTTTCAAAGTCTCTATGGTCTTAGGAATTAACGATACATTACCTTACTTCATAGCAAATACAATAGTTAAACTACAGCTGTGTTAGAATAGATGTGATTAATGAAACAATACCAAAACAGTTGTAGGTACTTAAAAACTACACTAACCTCGAAATAGGTTAGTTTAACTTTACGCAAACATTAGCTTAACTTTAAGTTTTTCTGAAAAGTCTTTCTGCCACATCAATTAACGTAAATGTAAATGCGACAGAGATAAAATGTTGTTTGAGAGCTGTCTTTAAAATTGAGTAGCGTTTCAGTATCCGACTATAAGATAAACAAACATGTGATTTTGGAAATAAAGATAACTTTTTTTGGAACACCTGAACAAAATAATCTTCACTACATCTTTTACTCCTAAATCGCTAGATAGCTTGACTAGGTCTAATTATCATGTATCCAAGTAACTCGGGCTATACAAACTTACAAGGAAATCCTATAGCCACAATTTAAATCGCGTGCTGACCAAGATACTTAAATCAATGGAAGCGAAACTATCTCTTTTTGCCCCCGTTTCCCCCTTGCAACTAATGTGTTACGGGTCTTAGATAAGTATGTAATGACCCGAATAAATATATCGAGTATATAGAGCTGGGTGGATAAAAAAATCTATACTAATAGGTAGCTTAATAAAGCTAAAGAGTATGATTGCTCGTTTGTACTCACCAATCTCAGAAACTGCTGAACTAATTTGAAAAATTATTACGTGGAGGTTGTGTATCTGACCTTCTCGACCAATTTCTTTCTTCTTTAAATTTTATGTTCATTTGTGGAAAGCGTTGTGGGTTACATTATGACCACAATAAATCATTGTTATATTAGTTTTAAAATTTTATAATAAACTGTTTGCTGTTCCTTAAAATGAAAAAGTTATTTAGGTAAATTGATACCACTTACAAAGGCAGTTGCAAATATTGTTGCTTTTATCCTAAGAGTTTTTTTAGTTCAGCTACCTTAATACCTAGTCGACTGATATTTTTTTCATGAAGTCTGATATCCTTATTTCGATTTATCCAGCATTACGTCGATAAGGTAGAAGGTTCTTAGGCATTTATACATGTCGTCGAGTTTATCTTGTCCCATTAAAATAAATCGCGTTGGCAGTTTTCGTGTTAACTGAACTTTTTATTGGCGATTGCCTGATTGTTATCGGGATTAAATACTGCCTAATCTACTTTTTCATTTACGTTCATTTTTCCTTCTTAAATCTACTATTTGGTAGTTATTTATTGCAATAGATAAGACTAGTTAAACATTCATAAATTAAGAAGACAAGAGTCGTTGTCAGATTTCTGGCTGTATACTTCTGACTGCCAAAGAA
Organism: Helicoverpa zea; assembly: GCF_022581195.2. NCBI lineage: Eukaryota > Metazoa > Arthropoda > Insecta > Lepidoptera > Noctuidae > Helicoverpa > Helicoverpa zea. The sequence continues at coordinate 4,561,927 of NC_061464.1, read as the reverse complement.
CCTTATGATATTCGGGACCCAATAATTTATCGTGCCTTCCGAAACAATAAACATTACTTAATTAAGAAGACAAGAATCGAAAGTCCGATTTTCTGGCTTCTGACTACCTGTAACGACTGCCAAAGATGTTCTAATCACAGCCGAGACCCACCAATTTAACGTGCCTTCCGAAACAGGGAAGAACTCACCATGGTAAGATGATCAACCATGCACCCACCCGCACCTAGTATTGCTTTACCTTTGTTCTGTTACTTAGCCACGCATATGAGCTTTTTAAACATCTTCTTAGACACCAATGACTGTGTTTCGGATAGCACGTTAAACTGTAGGTCCCAGCTGTCATTGAACATCCTTGGCTATCGTTACGGGTAGTCAAAAGCCAGTAAGTCTGACACCAGTCTAACCAAGGGGTATCGGGTTGCCCGGGTAACTAGCTTGAGGAGGTCAGATAGGCATTCGCTTTGTAAAGCACTGGTAAAGCACTGGTACTCAGCTGAATCCGGTGAGACTGGAAGCCGACCCCAACATAGTTGGGAAAAAGGCTCGGAGGATGATGATTAGCTTTTTAAACATAACTTCAGCAATTTAAATAAAATTGATAAATACTTTAAAACCAATTACTATCTGGGGATTCAGAATGCTAGTAAATTCAGTAGGTTTACAAAGCAAACATCTGTGCAATCGTTATTTATTCTTGTCCCGACATCCGTATTGCTGTCACGGCGTATTGACAAATTGCTCAACACTGATATTGATTTCAATTCGAACTGTCTACTGTGGATTTTGTGCTATTTTGCTATTTTTGGGGCTGTTGTAAAATAGTTATGGAACTATTAGGAAAAATATACATATAATACCTACCTACATAGAAAAAGTATTAAAAAAAAAGTAAAGGTGCTCAATTTTAGTATACAGAATTTTCAACGATATTATCCGTGCTATTGTTTATTGAATGATCACGAAATTATTTTGATCAAAGAAGTTATTATTTAATTATAAATTTCACTGAATACGTATCAAATAACTAATTAGGTATGTTTTTTTAGTAGCAATGTATAGATATACATAGTTCAAGAACAATTTTGCTGTCAACTTGTAAAATTATATAGTAGATTGATGTATTTCAATGACACCTATCTACAGAATAATACTTATTAGTGAATATTATCCGAAGACCAAAATATTAATATTACACGGTCCGTCCTTAAAAGTGGGCAGTCTGACCTCCAAGATTGTTAATGTACATTACACGCTTCAACCAAAGTGATTGATGGTAAGCTAATAATAGGACGGTTATAAATCTGAGAAACAAAAGCGATGAGTTTTCAAGAAATATAGCTTTTGGTGGAAGCTTCTGGGAAATGTATCTTGGTAGGAATGACAGAAAAACATGACAATATATACCATATGGCACTGTACATAGATAGGAAAACATGACATATAAGTACCATGTGGATACGACTAACGTAAGGATTTCATTTCACCTATTGAAAGTACTCTTTTAATGTTTAATTGATTTTGAAATTAAAACCAACCTTTGAATAAGTATTCTTAAGTTTACATTATAACAGAAGAAGAGCCTAGCTGAACTGCAATTTTGTACCTGTATGAAATAGATTTAATAATTCACAAATGCCGTCTTCCACTAAAATGACCAATCTTCATTTTCCTACATTTCTATGATCGAGTTTTCTGTAATCGTTTTGAACTATGGACATAATAATATCGATTCCTCCGCTTGCCTATTGTGTTCGTAAAATAACATTGTCAAGAGGAATGAGTTTCTGTTTGTACACGAAGACTTTTAACAGGAAAATAAGTGATTTTCTACTGTTATAGGTATTGTGTCTAAAATACACTTTTTTACACACCACAATCTATCAAAAATCGCGAATTATTTTTAGTTATTGTGCTCAAGTAACTATGGGTCAGTCTGTTACTATTGGGATTTTGACTATAACAAAAAATTTAATATTGCTTTATAAGGTAAAATGACTAATTAAAAACATTATGACATATTCATAATAATCTTATATTTAATATTACTTAGTTCAGTGCATTTTAACAGGACCAGGAAATTAACAGGACGAAGTTTCTAAACTACCAAAAGCTTTATTGCTTTAATTATCCAAAACTTCCGCATTTACGTTTGGGAAAACAGTACATAAGTACTAGAAGTAATTTATCTTCCTAACTCAATCTGTTCAACAATATTCTAGGCTGCCTCATTGGATCGGAAGTCGTAAATCCAAATGCTTACGTAAGGTTCAATTCCCAGGTTAGATAAAGCAACAGACTGTGCTCGGTAGACTTTCTTAGTAGTTGCCTGAGTCTAGATTTGTGGTTCCCGAAAAATTTTGTAGCGAAATACTAGACTATAATGGAATTTAAATTTACAATATTAATGGTGATATAAGAGCATTCTGTTCAGGAAAAAAAAGCAATGATAATAATAAAAAAACCTATATAAGATGTCTGAACATAGTGAACATGTATGTTTCCCTTTGTTTAGCCCCAGTATTGCGTTAGCTACTCCTATCTACTACTACCAGTGAAAGCCTCGCAAGAAATAGTCCAGCCATTCTGGAGAAGACGAACCGACAGACATAACATTAAAAAACAGTTTTTGTGTACCTATGAACTGCGTCCATTTTAATATACACTCCTATTTATTTATTTGCATAATGAAAATTGCCAACAATAGGTACTTACCTTCACATAAACTCACCAACCACATAGACAAAATATAGGAAAGCATTGCTTTACATAGACTGATCTAGAATCTCAATTAACACCCGGATGCACTGAAACCCAGGATAGCATACTAATGAGGAGTTCAGCCCCGGTCGTTAATTATGATAATGATGAATGACGTTTGATTATAAGGTGCAAATTGAAGGTATATGAAATACTATCCAACTGTAATAATAATATAGGGGTGAAATTTTAGATCTATATTTGTTAGGTAATCCTTTATTTTTAGTTCATGTAAATATGTGTATTACAGTAAAAATATATCTATTAATCCTTCAATTTCAACTGACAAGATTTTAATGACACTTTTCAGTAATATGTATAGATTATTTCTCTCGACAATAATATCTCACGACTTACCTACTTTTAGTTCTAATAATTGAAAGCTGATTTACATAGTGTACCTAATATTTATATAATCTAGGTGTAAATATGTATTTTTAAAATGTGCTTTAAAATTATATTTCAATTAATCGTTTTCCATTTTTAATAACCCACATTTTTTAAAAGACTTATTTCACAATATTATAAATTTTTGGTACTTTTCTTATTACACGACTTACCAGTCAGTAAAAAGCGATAAAATTAAAACACACACTCCTTATAATTTACAACAATATTTCATCTTTCAAGACACATTTCAAACGACTTGAAAACACGAAGACTTCAATTTAAAAAGTCACTTATTTTCTGCAATTAACTGCTCACTATTAAGCCAGCAGTTTCGTGGTCACGCCATGCTTCAGTAAAAGTCATACTAACAAAATATAAGTATGTAAATGTGGTCGTTTTAAACCACAGTTAAAGGGTCAAGCTTTCTTAGAAAAGTATAAGCCTACATCTATCTTTAGCCGACTAGAACTAGGCTTAGTCGCACTTCGGGCTTTAGCCGTAACAAAGGCATATTTCAAGTGTGCTTACAAAAAATAAAATGTTACTGTGTGTAGTAATGTGCTATATATTTCCATCACTTTTTAAGTATTGAGCTTTTATAACCCTCTAGTTGGGTCAAACTATTTTTTGAAATAGAGTCATCAAAACCGGTTCAGCAATAAGTGAGAAAAACGCGTACATACATACACATTTACAGGTCAATCTGCAAACCTACTTTTTTGAATTCTATCAAAAAGGTGTGCCCACATCATTACACTATTTACTTAACATTTTACATCTAATTCATACAAAATTAGCCGAGAATTGTGTCAATTTACACCATAAAGTAACGAGTATAAAGTTGGCTGTATAAGCCAAAACACCGGCCTTGCCCACTGATTTGAACAACGTATGGGCTTGGCTTGTAATTACACAAATGGATTAATACTGCCCACCCATATTAGGAATTAATTTCTATGTGTGGATAGCTTTGTTGGTTTCACAGAGGAAGGAAATATAGCGGAGATGCCATAAGTAACGTAAGTCAGACGCCTTCTTGTAGGCCAAGCAACGTAGGGCAGGCGTGATCAAGTCTAGTTCCTTGTTAAATGAAAACCAATCTATCACCCACCAGTCTTCATTGATTGACGATTTTATTTTGAAACTAATGGGCGGGTTCCATAGTAGAAGGCATGTCCTGTGTTCCTCGTCTTCCGAGCATCCACATTTTGTCGCTCTACTTTCTCAAGAAAGAAAATAAAAAATATTTGTCAGAATGAAGTACAAATATAGGTGTTTTATATTAAATGGAATCTTACACATTCTACCGAATTGGTGTACAAAATATTTGGCTTAATATCTACTTATAATTATGCACTATTCTATATCTATAATAATTTTCTTATCATCTAGAAAAATTTAAATGTTATAATAACATTTATTTATCAAAAACTCTTAGGAGATTTTGCGTTGTGACATCTCCGCTAGTAATTTTGTTCTCCATGGTTGCTTCATTGTCGCATTAAGTAGGTGGTGCAAATTGTACCTAATAGTGATAATGTGGGAAATTAGTGGGATTGCTTTCAAAACAAATGAGACTTGAGTAGCAGGTTCTAGCAACTATAACAATAGTTTTCGCTGAACGGGCTTTTAGATATTTTAAGTGTTTAGGCGAGGCCATGTGGTAACTACCTAATGTTTGTAAGTTCGTAGTACTTACACTTAGCTAATAATGTATTAAAAAATACAAATAACACTATATTTTGACGTGACAACGTCTTATAAATCGATGAAGCCGGCTGCACGCACGAAAAAACATGACTCATGCGGCGTTACCACGCTCTGAGGCGTTCCGTTTAAGGCTTGAAGTGCAAGCGAGAGCACGCAACGAGCGACAAAGAGGCACGATCGGCCTCCGCTTTCGGCAGCGTTCGACATCTGACGATCAATTTCTTATGACGTTGTCACGTTCGACTATCGTCAGTAAACCGACTTTACAGACAACCATTTTTTTTTTGTATTAACCTGTTAAGGCTTTGAAAACACAAAAAAATAAAAACATTTGAATTGACAGCCCCCTCCTTTTGGGGAAGTCGATTAATAAATAATGTAATTCACGCCGCAAATATGAGTTATCGATATCGAACACCAAGGTAAGGGACATCAATCTACCGTCTTACTGCGGCTCCTTAAATTAGACAGTGATTCACGCGGTACGTGCTTAGAAATGCAATTGCCAACTTGAATGATACACTGACCCATTTTCGTCGCGATTAATGGCCCCAATCGACATAAAAAGAGAATCAATCATTTCAAGTATACACCAGCCTATTTTTAACAGCAATATAATCTACTTTAAAACCATTCCAAGGACTTGGCTTTTTCATTTATTCGTAGCAATTCCTGTGAGACTGTGGATTATTAATTTTCGCGTGGGCGCAGCCACGAGCCAACGCTAGTATATGCCATCAAATTGTATTTACAGGGACATTTTAAATACAGCAATACAACCTCCTTGCGACTTGCTACTGGTAGCGTCATCTGTTGTTCAATAGTCAAAACTTTTAGTTCAGGAAAATTCCGCTTGGTGGCCTAGTGTAAACTCAAGCTTTTTTTCTAGTTAAACTATGCAAACTGATAATTAAGTATTCCAAAAATATATATTACATATTTTTAAATATATTACAAGTATTAATTGTATGAATTTTGATTGAATTTTCGTAGTTTTCTATGTAATTTCTCGTTAGTCGTGCCAGCCAATGACAGGCGTACGTCAGTTGCCGCCAGACTCTTGGCGCGATCAGTAATGTGGGTGGTTTTCGCGTCGGCCTAAAACAAAAACAAACACACGTATTATATTTATATGGCTTCATTACGATCGACTTTGAAAACCTTGTGAATTTGTTTCTAACTTTCGGATTGGAAAAGGTGAGTTTTTTTCTCAGTGTTTATAATCAAATCTGGCTAGTTTTTGTTTTGTAAGCAGTTATAGTTTATTGTTATTTTTTTTTATAATAATGTGCATATTTTTTGTACTATAAGTTGTTATAAAAAGTGGAATATTATTTTACCCGTATTATGTAGTTCATAATAATTTATATGGATTACGTTAGTTTTGCGTTTAAATCGAGAAAAAATATGTTATTGCTTGTATGATTTACCTTAATATTGTCTATATATCTCTTAAATATTATCTTAACAGTATTACTAACATAGACATAAATAATTATGGGTTACATTACACGTTTTAACTTTTTTATTACAATTATATTTTTTCTTTTCAAAATGAATGCGCAATAGAGCGCCATCTAGTGAGTAATAGATTCGCGGTTAAGTAAGAAAATGTGGGACAGTGCTGCCATCTCATAGCGAGTAGCATAAGTGCTTATGACAGTACATAAGAAAAGACAATCTTGAGTTTTCACCTTTCTTAACCAAATGTATTTTTGAAGGACACCCATATTCTGCGTTTACTATATTATTACTTTAGAACAATCAATATTATAATAAACAAGAAAACTTCAAAATAAACACACCATAGACAAATTCATTATGTTAATTTCGAAGATTTCATCCCACATTTTTGTAGACTTTTCTTCGTGCCAATCTCATTTACCCGCCCTTCAATACTTCAAAGAAAAATAATGATGAATAAATTCTCATTCGTTTTCATCGCAACGTCTCGTAGGAAGAAAATTAACACAAAAACGGCATTTATTGTGTTCAAAGTGGGAGATCGAGGGAAAATGAGTTTTCTGCTCAATGAAGAAAGGAACGCTTCAGCATTTTTATTTAAAGTCATACTTATTACTTTTATTGTCGCTTTGTCTGTTTATTTATTAACGAGTAAGACGTTGGCTCGCCTCGTTCGTGACTCAACTTCATTTAAATATTCAATTATTTACTGTAGGTAATAATTCAAATTGCTGTCATTACTTGTTATCATTAAAAACTATTATGACTCAAATTACATTTAAAAAGTTATTCTTAGTATGGCTGTGGTATGGCGTTTTCAAACAAAATGTCGAATCATACATTTGGTACCGTGTGATACTGACTACGTTAGCATTTAAAATTACTGTTTTCAAATCAATTTTGGCTACATTACGACTCGTGTAACATGTTATTCATATTTATTTCTTTTGTTGCAGAAATAACAAATCTTCAACATGGTAAGTTTCAAGCAATAAGTATAATTTTAAAATGAAGTAATAAATAGAAATAAGAATACTCTTTGATTTTTTCAGTACGGATTCGTAAACTACGCGCTTGAGTTGTTGGTGACGAAAACTTTCAACGAAGAAACATGGGAGACTATCAAGTCAGTTTACTTTAATTTACGTCTTTTACATGTTTATTCTCTTTGCTTTTGGAGTTCAGCAGAGTCTAATGATCAGTTGCACCATAAAGATAATCAAAACATAACCATCCGTATACTTGCCGACCATTGGAAAAATCGGTGATTTGAGCTTTGAACTAAGAGTAGTTCGGTTATCGTTATCGTTAAAAGGTGCAACTGACCGTAAGCCTACTTTAAGTTAGCACTTACAAATTCCTAGATTCATGTCTCTAACTTAAAGTAATTTTGAATAGCTCGGTGTTCTTGTTTATTTAGTAATATCCAATACAATTGCAAGATAAGTATAGTAATTTTGATTTAAAAATATTTCTTTTTCAGGAAAAAGGCCGACGTGGCGATGGAAGGCAGTTTCTTGGTGCGGCAGATATACGAGGATGAGATCACGTACCATCTGATCACAGCTGCCGTTGAAGTTTTACGTAAGTTTTTTGTCATAACTACCTATGTTCCATATTGGGAAATGCAAACTTTAGAATAAGTCAAATACTTATTATGATTTTGATATTACTGTGCAATCAAATTGGCAACTTATTTTGGGAACAGTGAAAAAAGTGTGAGAATAGGGCTCACACTTTTTTCACTGTTCTCAAATCAAAACCTGTATCAAAAATTCCTTTTTTTCCAAATTAAATCTATAAGTTATGTTGTAAATTCAGAGAGATCATTTAAAATCTAGTTTAATTGTCTTTAGAAGTAATAAACATGTCTTTTTAAGTACTTTGTTTATATAATATGTAGGTACGTCAAACACAGCCTAGTCTTACCTAAAATATATTTTTACACTATAATATTTTGTAATTCCCAGAAATACCAGCTGATGCCATTTTGGAGCTGTTTGGAAAAACTTTCTTCGAATTTTGTCAAGACTCTGGATATGACAAGATTTTGCAAGTTCTTGGTGCAACGCCGCGGGACTTCTTGCAGGTTATTTGATTTGCGACCCTATTACTATACTTGTAAAGACCGTATTCGAGTATTGAAGTGTGAAATAATCAATACGAGACACAACATAAATATTAATGTTTAAGAAAGCGCCATCTATGAATGCAATATTCAACTAAAACTTGAAGAGTAACATTAGCATAAATAGTAGTGCTTTAAATCGTATTTTTTGCCCAGTACCTACCCAAATATTAAAATAATTAATTGCAGCTGTTATTTAACAGGTGGGAGTGGCTTATTATGAGATCGATAAAAGTTTTCCATTTAAACCACTTGGCGCTACTGTGTTTGTTGTCAATATTATCAGATACTGTTCTATCAGCTGTTTTGGCTGATTTTGAGAATTCATACCTTGACAATGGAATTTACCTTCCCAATCATCTGAACATTTATTCTTAGTAAGTAGGTAGTCAATCATTCCAATTTTCTAGTGATCAGAATTTGGAATTGTGTTGAAATCGCCTTCGCAATTTACGCTCCATTTAATATTAATCTATCAGCTATCTAGCAAATATATGTTATCCTCTTTGCAGAACTTGGATGGTCTCCACGACCACTTGGGTACGTTATACCCTGGCATGCGCTCGCCATCATTCCGCTGCACTGAACGACCAGAAGACGGGGCTCTGGTCTTACATTACTACTCCGACAGACCGGGGCTGGAGCATATCGTCATTGGTATTGTAAAGGTCGGTTTCAAAGTCTAAAGTGGTTTCCTTATGCTGTAATCCTTGCAATTTATTTAAAACCTATATTCAACTTTGACAGTCGGTTACTTCTCGAATTGTCTCCCTTAGTAAACCTAGAAGGGGAGTGACGAAACAAGTTCTCTGAGTGTATTTAAATTACCTGTCAACGAAGGCCTGAAAAAGGTTTGTGTGACCCTGGATCGTCCCATACTGGATCTTGTGCTCCCATCTTCTTAAAGCAAGATTCTGATTAACCAAAAAAATAACTAACATTGTAAAATTTATGTTCAAATTATATATTTTTAGACGGTAGCCAGTAAACTTCACGACACTGAAGTGAAGGTTGAGATCTTGAAGACCAAAGAGGAATGCGATCACGTGCAGTTCCTGATTACTGAGACATCTACTTCAGGTCGCGTGTGTGCTCCCGAAATGGCTGAAATCGAAACTTTGTCGCTTGGTAAGTCCTTCAATAAATGTCCTGTGCCCTGAAACTTGCTCGCGGAAAGACTTAATGAGCGCATCCGGCGGCATATTGGGCTGACATAGTGTAGTCTCAATATATGTCATGTCATCGACACGAAAGAAGATGAAGATCTCTAAATAACACACCAACATTGATTTTTTTAAACGAACGAAGTACTGCCAAAAAGTGTCATGCATTTTTGAATCAGTTCTTAGAGCTTTATTAAGCAACATAAACTATAGAGTTTGTATGTCGGTATGTCCAAATGGTACTTTCACACCCTTGAGTACAGATTACTAAATAGTTATTACGATCAGCTACTGAGAATATTATGTCATCAAGGCATGTTCTGTTCATCCCTGCAGCTCACAAAAGCAAGCCTGTAGCTGAAAAGAAATAAGAATTTCCTATCTCTACGCAAATCACTTTTACACCAAAACTTAATCTTCTTTCAGAGCCCAAAGTGAGTCCAGCAACCTTCTGCCGCGTATTCCCCTTCCACTTGATGTTCGACCGCGAGCTGAACATCGTGCAGGCTGGACGTACTGTCTCGCGTCTCATGCCGAGAGTCACCAAGCCGGGGTGCAAGATCACTGATGTTCTGGATACGGTATGGCATGTAGCATGGTGATAAATCGGTCATTTAATGGGTTATTGGGTAGTAACCGAAAATGTGTGAAGGTTCAAACATATACAATCAGATCACATATGTATTTAAAGATGTTGGTCACATAATGAAATCTGAAGAACCAAATATTATAACAATTGTATTTACTACAATGTTGAATATCGTTGGGTCCTCATCAGTCCATTTTATATCAGTGTTATGTTGAACATAAACCTGACATGCAATAGGTAGTGTTTGGTCTTCTGCTTGTTGCATCTTCTTTCAGTCTTTACATATGTCTTTACGTATAAACGAGTATTTAATAACATAAGGAAACTGCAGAAAAATAGTATGCTAAACAATGTGGCGAATATTACAGGTGCGACCCCACTTAGAGATGACATTCGCCAACGTACTGGCACACATCAACACGGTTTACGTATTGAAGACCAAGCCTGAGGAAATGACTGTTACCGCTCCTGATGAAGATATTGCTTCATTGCGTTTGAAGGTATTTCTTTATACATATCTCTCTTCGAAGTGGGAAGATCATAGATGATTTCTAGGAGCTGCGACGAATAAAATGGGCTTTTTATAGAATTTTATTTAAAGCAAGAGATGTTTTTACTTCCCTAATGTGCATATACAAAAATACTCTAGTATTTTAAATTGTTTGAGTAGTCTGTGAATATTTTGGACTTGTAGTTCTTGCACTTATACATTTATGCATTCTTCCAGGGTCAAATGCTGTACATTCCGGAGACCGATGTGGTGGTCTTCCAGTGCTATCCCAGCGTCACCAACTTGGATGATTTGACTCGGTATTTTACAATCATGATTTTATTTAACTTCTTAGCTGAATAACTTAGATAAGCTCACGTTCGCCATTTTACCTGATTTTAAGTGATGATTTGATGAAAACTCACATTAAAAGTCGCTCATCCTTGCCCTGTTGATAATGCTCTTGACTTACACTCTCAGATTGAAGTTACCAGGAAATTAGTTTTCCCATTATCTTTTGGCTATAAGCTAACACACGACCTAACAGACGTTTCAATGTCTCTCATTGGTGATCCAGGTGCTCATATAACAGTTAATAAAATAATTAATTCCTCAGCCGCGGCCTCTGCATCGCCGACATTCCACTGCATGACGCGACTCGAGACCTGGTACTCATGTCTGAACAGTTTGAGGCTGACTACAAGCTCACGCAGAACCTCGAGGTGCTCACTGATAAACTGCAACAGACATTCCGAGAGTTGGATTCAGAGAAACAGAAGACTGACAGGTATTTGAAGATATTGTTCTACATTATATGAAATGAATGACGTCATCGGCATAAGACATCCAAATACATGGGTGATTTTGAGTAGTGGTTGATGCAGTAACGTTCGTGGCCAAACTAATCTGAATCGAAAGGGATAATTTCGATGAAAAAGATCTTCTTTCCCCGGAAACATCTGATAGACTATAAAAATTCCACCTATCAACCAAATTCTCTGATCGAATCCTCAATGGTCTTTAACCATTTGATTGAAGATTAATTATGTATTTTCAACCATTCATTAAAAAACAGTCTCATCAATTTATCTATATTTTTCAAAGAGTTCGTTACCTTCATTAACAACAATGAACCTTCACTTCACAGACTCCTCTACTCAGTCCTGCCAATCAGCGTGGCTACCGAACTCCGTCACCAGCGTCCCGTCCCGGCGCGCCGCTACGATACTGTCACCCTACTGTTCAGTGGCATCGTGGGCTTTGCCAACTACTGCGCCAGGCACACCGACCATAAGGGTGCCATGAAGATTGTTAGGATGCTCAATGATTTGTATACGGCTTTCGATGTGCTGACTGATCCGAAGAGGAATCCTAATGTTTATAAGGTATTGTTGAATAATTTTAGTTGGCAGATAGATAATGATTATATTTTAGAAGATCATTCTACGAAGTGACAGTTGATGGTAAATCTTATAACCATATTGAAGGTAACGAATCATCCTGCCGGGGCTGCGGGTTGTTCGAAAGAGATACCGCGGCCCTGGTACATAAAAGGCCTATGACGGAACACGACGGTTTTTAGTCAGTAAGAGTCTGACACTCCCTCACCGCTGCTAACCCACAGCGGGAGGGGTCATTTGATGATTTTTGACGTCGGAAAAAAAAAAAAAAAAAAAAGTAACGAATCATAAATTTCAAAGAAACAAAAGTCACTGAAGCTCTCATTTCTTTGCAGTAATGTAAATAATTTTCCACATTCTAGTTATCCACAAAATAGTTATATTTAGATGCTGAAAAACCAGCTCATCAATTCCTCTGTAAGGATGGATAAAATTAAACTTGACGCCATAAAGCTACTCGTATTCTCTACAAATCCTACTCAACTTTCAGGTTGAGACAGTTGGTGACAAATACATGGCTGTATCTGGTCTCCCAGAGTATGAGGTGGGACATGCCAAGCACATTTCACTCCTGGCTTTGGAAATGATGGACCTGTCTCAAACAGTCACCGTTGATGGAGACCCTGTTGTAAGTATTACCATAGATTTGGTTACATACTCGTAAATGATTGATTTCTTATACATTTATATGTTTTTAACTTTTGTCATCTTACAACTTTCCGTCGGGCAATTTATTGTTTTGCATTTACTGAATTTTCAGATTTTATATTGAATATTTTTTCTAGGGTATCACAATCGGCATTCATACTGGGGAGGTTGTCACCGGGGTAATTGGTCACCGCATGCCACGGTACTGCCTCTTCGGGAATACGGTAAATCTGACCAGCCGCTGCGAGACCACTGGAGTACCTGGCACTATCAACGTCAGCGAGGATACTTATGGGTAAGATGGTTTGTCCAAAATATAAAAGTTCTATGCTAAGATGGACGCAATACTCTTAGTAAGTGCAGAAGATTAAGACCAAGCTTGACATTTTATCATAACTTACACAAAATTACACTAAAAAATTCACAAGAACTACACTTCATTAATATCACAAAAAATTAATCCTCACACAAATCTAAATATCGCTTCAAAGACATTGGAACTGGTAATTTCTGTATTCCAAATGGCAGTTCAAAGTTCTGCCAAAGAATATGCCTTATCGCACATCTTGACAAATGTTTTAACTCCACTGGTTTCAATCCACACCTCGAACTTGGCACCAAATGGTCTTCTAGAATATCTCCATACTTTTCTAGCATCAACTTTCTCTGATAGTTATAGTCTTCAGGCAGCTCCATATTCTTAAAAACATCTTTGTCTACTGATAGTTTGATGCTTGGTACCGCTCTCATAGCCAACTTCAAACAGGATACGAGTTCGTATGGATACTTTCTATTGTATTCATTAAGTCTATCCAGAATAGATTCTACTGGATTCGTTGAGACTGCATCTGACGTTATTCTAGCTCCGAATCTTAGTAGTATCATTAACATTTCTGAAGCTCCCATTTGAATCACGACCCTCACTGGAGATGCATGTCCACAGCTTTCTAAAGGCACATCTATAAAGCGATAAGTTTTGCCATTCTCTTCATATTCAAGATTAGCGTTAGTTGCATGGTCTAGGAAGAATACTAATGCGTGAACATTTTCTTCTTTGTCAGTGAAATCAGATTTCCATCCAGCCAAAAAATATGGTGCTGATGTACCAAAAATTGCACCTGAAAAAAAAAGATTTCTTTAGTGAACTTGACTACGACTAAAATTGTAGATTATCATTTAGAAATAGACTTTGTAAATATTGAATTATTTACTTTTAAATAACACTAGAAATATTACCTAGCTTCTTTACATAGGTAAGAACAGGAAAGAGAGATAGAGAGTTTTCTTTATGTTGGTTTTCATGTTTCGTATTTTAGTTTAAGTAGATTTGTATTTTATTCTATCTACCAGCTAATTTTGTACAGTTATTATTTCTAGTAATTTTCCAACTTACCTAAAAATATCCTCTCAAACGTCCTTTCACAACCGTACAGCTCATCCAACAATGCTGCCACCACGCCATTGTCCTGCAGGCTCCAATCAAAAGCCAGCTTCATGGCCACATACAGCAGATTATGGTACTTCCCCATAAGGCACACGTCTCCGTTACTTGTCTTGCAGTTGTTATGGTACCTCAAAGCTGACATCACGAAGTTCTTGCATGAGGTGTTATCTGAGTGGTTCTGACCTGGAAGAAATAATAATTCTTAAATGTCTGACATCAGAAAATGTAAATGAGGAGGGCTTTTCTTATGAAGACAGGTTTACACCAATTCCCATTCCTTTAATTAAATTTAATAAAAAGACACCTGGTGAACAAAGAAAAAGAAAAATGAAAACTATATAATAATAATTATCGTAGAAACTTTTCAAGTTCAAACAGAACAGAATCATAGGAATGAAATAATAAACAAATAAACAAAAATATAACCTCTCGCACAACCAGCAATGACAGTACTAAAATACTCGACGAGTTCCCGCCTCTTCAATCTTTCATTCAAACAATCACGATCCATATTACTGAACACACCCTCAAAATAGTAATCCATAAACGTATCCATAGTCACCACAATAATTTACAACAAAACAACGATAAAAACTCAAAAGGCAAAATCAGAAATATTATCTACAATTTCAGAAACATCATTTTGACTTTTGATTCCATTCAATTTTTAATTTGCACCAGTATCAAAATTTATATTTGCATTGATAAAACTTTTCACAGAATTTTTTGCTGCTTTTGGCACTTTGGTTTTTGACGTTATTTTTGTATTTGTGTTTAGTTATTTTAAGGAGGCACTGACTCTTAGAACAGTTAGTGAAACAATAGCCATGAAATCAGTTTGCACCCCTCCGTTTGAGTAAGAAATCTTGCAAGTGCAGCATAATCTTCTTACCTCTATGTTGGGAAGCCGTATGTGTAGTAGTTTCCTATTTTATAGACGGAGTCGATATTTTTGTAGGTGCTATCCATACTTCTTTTAAACGTTTTCCTTCAAAAGCATCGTGCCCGCCTTCACTTTGACTAAAAAAAATCTTGTGACTGACTATATAAAATGTGGACAATCTTTGCATGTTCTTACTTGCATAGTTTGAGTAAAAAATATTGATTTTCTGTGGAAGAAAACAACAAACTTGTATATAAAGGAATACAGTAAGGTGTAATACGTATATGCCTAGCTAAAATATTGAACTAATCTAAACTATTATTCTGGAGTTGATGACGAACGATTCACAATAACACAAAGTACAAATAATATTAGAAGAAAGCTACTTATACAAATAAAACAACAATAATGATGACATTTCTTTTCAGCTACCTGATGCGTCCAGATAACTATGACGAGCGATTTGAACTGACATACCGTGGCCACGTCTCCATGAAGGGAAAAGCTGAACCGATGCAAACCTGGTTCTTGACTAAGAAGAAGATTTAACTCAAACGGCCTAAAACAATCATAGAGGCGGGATTCCACCGATGTGTGGCACTGTAATGCATGTTTCTACTGGTCTACTCATTCTAGCAAGTAGTAACATATTGCGTGCGAATGACAGCAAAATTGCAATCTCTGTGCGCGAACAGTTTTGGTGGAATCTCGCCTTAGTATTGAAGTCAAAGAATTACGACCTAAAATATTAACCCTTATTGAGAATTATGAAATAGATGTTACTATAGAAATTAAAATGTCTCCGGCTAATCTTGGAACTATGTTAAGTTTCTTAAAGCAAATTGTAGTAGTCCTGATAGGTGTTGTATTTTGTACTTAAACAAATGATATTATGCTATCTCTTCTTTAGGGACTTCTACTGTGATTCAAGGCTTATGATGGGATATTCACGATACCCTGCGGTTTCACCCACCTCCAGAGGGACTACTTTCTGTGAATGGATAAAATATAGTATATGTCCCTTTTCAGACTTAAGACTGTCAGCGTAACAGACATTTTAATTGGTTCTTTAGTTTTCCTGATAAAGCACGACATACAGACAGTTAACATAAGTAAGAATTAGATATTTATCATTGAATAGTTATTTATTCTGATCTGTTGACAACAATACCACCTGAATTTAAAATATCCCGTATACAGACACTGTATAAAAACAAAGGACACCGTTCCGACTGCAACTCCTACCGGGGTATATCGCTCCTCTCTGTCCCTGGGAAGATATTTGCCAGAGTTCTTCTCAACCGGCTTTTACCAGTCTCCGAAGCCATATTGCCAGAAACTCAGTTTGGGTTTCGACCTAACAGGGGCACCGGCGAAGCCATCTTTTCCATCAGGCAACTCCAGGAAAAAAGCCGAGAACAAGGCCAACCTTTGTGTATGTGCTTCGTGGACTTAGAAAAAGCTTTTGACTGCGTGCCGAGGGAAGCCCTCTGGACTTTACTGGCAAAATTAGGTTGTCCTGAGAAGTTTGTGAGAATGATTCGCCTTCTGCATGACGAGATGACCTGCTGTGTTACCTATAATGGTGACCAGTCAGAGTTCTTTCCTGTCACCTGTGGGGTCAAACAAGGTTGTGTGCTTGCGCCAACACTGTTTGCTCTCTACTTTTCTGTCGTTGTCAGTGAAGCGCTCAAACAAACTTCTGCTGGAATCAAAATACGTTTCAGGACTGATGGGGGTCTTTTCAACCTGGCCAGATTAAAAGCATATACTAAAGTATCTCATGCTCTTATAACGGAGATCATGTACGCTGATGATCTGTGTTTTGTTACCAACTCTGCACAAGAGCTCCAGAACCTGATGACTAACCTTCAGAGAGTCTGTTGTCGTTTCGGTCTAAAAATCAGTGTTAAGAAAACTGAGGTAATGGCAAGCGACTCTCAAGGAGCTACAGAACCTGTCAAGGTAAACATTGGCGATACTGAGCTGAAGCAAGTGAATACCTTCAAATACCTGGGCAGCACAATTACATCCAAGTGTGACCTTGATACCGAAATAAACCATCGCATTGGCGCTGCATCAGCTGCTTTCGGTAAATTACGAGCCAAGGTCTTACACACACATTATTTGAAGCTTTCGACAAAAATCTCCGTTTACAAGGCCATAGTCCTCCCAAATCTTTTATACTCGGCTGAAACATCGGTCCTCTATCGGAAACATATACGGGCGCTGGACCGATTTCATCTAAAGTGCATAAGAGACATTCTGAAAATCAAATGGTCGGATCGGATTAGAAATACCGAAGTGCTACGACGCGCGAATGTCTGCGGCATAGAAGCGTACCTGATGCGGCGACAGCTCAGATGGTGCGGTCATGTTTTACGCATGGATGATGATAGGGTGGCCAAGCGCATCTTCTTTTCTGAACTCCAGAACGGCAGACGGAAACAAGGTGGCCAGTTCTTACGCTTCAAGGATGTTCAGAAAAGACACATGAAAAGGTGCAACATTGATCCTCAGAACTGGGAGACAAAAGCCATTTGCCGCCCTGAATGGAGAGGCCTACTTAAAAATGCGATCAAAGATTTCGAAGAGCAAAGGAAATCCGCACTGGATGCGAAGCGTGATGCTCTTAAGGCTAAAACACCAGTAGCCATTCATTATAACTACGTGGACGGTATCCTAACGTGCAGCCAATGCTCGCGCACGTTTACACATAAAATAGGGTACTGCAGCCATCAAAGGGCGCATAGAAGAGCTGATCATCCTAGTTCTTCTCTCAATGATAACTGAAAGCAGTCACCATAGCCGAAATCGGCAGGGAAGTATATATATATTCTGATCTGTTAGTCTTTCATTTCTTATAATAGTGTACTCATCTACTGTTTCTTCTTTTCTGAGATCTTGCATTTATGTTTTTCAGAGATTTTCACGAGAAATAACATTCCTAGATGAGCTCTCAAATCTTTATCAATAAAATTTTTACTTTTAGTCTAATTAAGAAGAACTACGTGTACTCTAAATATTTTGGTTTTTAAATAAGAACAATGTTTAAAACTACTAATGTTGCTTTATTCTGTTGGAATTTTAAATGTTTATTGTAATCTAGTCATCTGTATTTTGTTAAAGCTTTAATATTTATTGTTAATTTTGTTTAAATCCTTTCTACTTTATACTAATGGTGTTGTAATATGTAATATTATTTCTACTATTGTGATAAACATCCATGTCAAAGTTATTAGAAATAAAATACATCATAGCTGTTACGTGTGTTTATATGGGATCACCTAAATCATTGGAAGTTAGAACCTAATACATTATAACAGTTTTCGCATCCTAAAAAAACCGGCCATAAATAAAGCAAAGCCAATACATGACACTTCAATAAAGAGAGTCAATCTTAAATAAGCTTTATCGCCTTACGAATAGAGTTTGTTTTGCTTATACTTGCCAAGTCACTATGAAAAACTGTGTGCATACTGCGAGATTGAATGGTCATCCATCCTCATACTTTAGCTGGTTCTTCACGTGGCTTCACCGGCACCCTGAGGGAGCTAAATCTCATCAGAACAGGATGAAAGCAGACGACACTCACAAATATCGTTGCTTTCTTTGGGCAACAAAATTTTCAATATTGGTTAAATAGATCCAGAGATTAATAAACCCTTTAGGTATAAAAAAAAAAAAAAAAAGTAATCTTTATTGTGTTGATTGTGTTGGTTACAGGTGTTAGATATAATGATATACATACAGTACAACAATCAGCCCGTTTGGGCATACAATAATTAAGGCCCATTCGGGCAGGTACATTATTATTTATTACAAAATTATATAAATTACAAACTAATTACTTATTTTCTAAAAAATCCTTAATAGTATAATAACATTTTTGTGCCAACCATTGCTTCATTTTTACTTTAAATAATCTTAATGGAAGTTCTCTAATAGTTCGGGGTATTTTATTATATATTTTTACACACATGAACATACAATTTCTGTGGTACAGAGTAGTTCTGCATTTAGGTACAAGAATCTTACTAGGATCTCTTTTGCTAAATATACTGTTTTCTGAGACTTTTTGAAATAATTGTGGGTGCTTTCTAACGAAAAGACCAATCTCGATAATATATAGGGAAAAAATTGTAAGTATTTTAGTTTCCTGAAATAGGGGTTTACACGAATCAAGGGGACCAGCATTACATATTGCTCTTAAGCAACGTTTCTGTGCCAAGAAAACTTCGTTTATTAAAGTTGAATTGCCCCATAATAATAAACCATATCGCAGAACTGATCCTATATAACCATGGTAAGCAGCAATAGCTGTGGATTGTGTAGCAGTTTTGTTAAGCTGTCTTAGTGCGTAAACGAATTTGTTTATTTTTGAACATACGTAATTAATATGTGATTTCCAATTGCAGTAATTGTCTACAGTTATACCTAAGAATTTAATGTCAGTAGTTGGACTGATTACTGTATTATTATATTGCACGGTAATTTTTTTGGTCACGGTCACGGTATTCCCAACTTTGTCTCTTTTTATACCTCTAATATCATGAAAATAGAGGTGTAGACAAAGTTACTGTCCAGTCATACTTTTAGTTAACGGTACAGTATTATAGATCGCGTTATGTATTTTTCAGCACGCAATAATATATGTATATAGGGTTCATTGAACGACGGACGTTTTAATAATAAGTGCGGAGCCTTCACTGCCAAAACATTTCGTGGAGTGCAAACATGGAATATTTTATAAGCATACTCGTGCTGATTTGATAATTTGAGATGAGATGTTGCTCAGTTCTTTATTAGGTAGGTACGTACATAGTAGTTACCATATGGGTTTTTATTACTAAGGTCTTTCTAAATTAAATTAACACCCAGGCTTCAACATGCTCTTGCGCTTATCCCAGTAGTATTAGGGGTCGGCGCAATATTTGTCTTCTTCTTCCAAACTTATCTGTCCGACGTGGTGCCCTCTATGACATTCTTTATAAGCTATGTAAAACCTAGTCAATATGCAGCAAAATTGTCTTTATTAAATCCGCTGGCAAGATCGATGATATCCTTTTTAAATTGTGCTCGCTAAATATCCAGTCAGCTAAGTACCAGATTCTATAAATTTTTCTCAAAAATGCGTTTCACAAAAAAATCTTATAGAAAAATATGTTTTACATTTCTTAAACCCCTTCCATCCCAGGTTATTTTCGACTTAATATTTTTTTGTGTATTGTATTATCATGTCATTTCTGGCATCACCCACCTTTTCGTCCTTTTCTCCCTCCAACCCCAACGTACCAACATGCTACTACCATACCACCAAATTCCTCCTACAAATCAACGTCTCTCACACATTTTTTCAACATTTTTTTTCTTTTTTCTGCATCAACGGCAACAGCAACATAATTTGTGGGCCTGTTATTAGCAAATGCCTAAAAATAATCAGTGATGTGGAATGTTACCGAACGACCTCCACCATCCGCTTACGAACTTGACGACCAACAAAACAAGTTTCTTGTAATCTTATGAATTTTAGGGGTCCTTTCGAAGGCTCCTTTTGGCTTTATTATCATTTTTGAATCGATTCTTTCGAACAAATGTTCATTTCTGGTAAAAGACTGTCTAGTTTGGCATTCTTTTCCCAAATATTAGTCATTGCTTTTCATTTCAGACACAGCAAAAATACTATACATATTATGTCTGCAAGTCTCCAAAAGTATGCTAAAATTGTTATCTGCCCACACAACTGTGAAAAGATCCAATCATCTATATTCTACAGTTTCTAAGATATATATTTCTTCAACATTCTTGCGCATACATAAACTTTGCTCAGTATGACTTGAGGAGTCAACTCAAAACGCGTTGATTTGTTTAACTGTACTGCTTATGCGGAGTTTAACGCTTGTTGGTCAATAACTGGTCACCGACGGGTACCTGTTTCTTGTTTGGCCCTTTTCTTGGTTCCACGCATTTCGAATTATTGAAATTCTGCTATCGATTTGTTTGTTTTTGAATGCAGAATTCTACTTTTCTTGGGATCGGTGTTGCTTGTTGAGTAGCGGACATTATTTTAAAAACCATTTTTATATTATTTTGTTGTTGAAGTTTTGGATTGTTTTCAAGAAGATTAACTTGAAAATAACTCGATCAATATGATATAAGTCGTGGTGGCCTAGTGGGTAAAGGACCAACCTCTCAAGTATGAGGGCGCGAGTTCGATCCCAGATCAGGCAAGTACCAATGCAACTTTTCTAAGTTTGTATGTACTTTCTAAGTATATCTTAGACACCATTGGCTGTGTTTCGGATGGCACGTTAAACTGTAGGTCTCGGCTGTCAGTGAACATCCTTGGCAGTCGTTACGGGTAGTCAGAAGCCAGAAAGTCTGACACCAGTCTAACCAAGGGGTATCGGGTTGCCCGGGTAACTGGGTTGAGGAGGTCAGTCGCTTCTTGTAAAGCACTGGTACTCAGCTGAATCCGGTTAGACTGGAAGCCGACCCCAACCATCCTCCGAGCCTTTTCCCAACTATGTTGGGGTCGGCTTCCAGTTGCATGTTGGGGTTGGGAAGCTGACCCCAACATGATTGGGAAAAGGCTCGGAGGATGATGAACTCGATCAATATGCAAAATTGATGAGGTTATTTTTAAAGTTGTTGTTTTTAAGTAGCAGATAGAAGAGTATGGAGGATGAAAACATGCTGCGCCGACCCTAAATAATTGGGATACCATTGCATGATGGTCATAATTTTAAGTGGTAAATGAATTAAGACATTTCGCCAATTTTAATGCTATGTTTTCTAGCCAGCCTTTATAGAAAATGAAAATGATTTTTTTTAGGAATTCTCCATGGCACGGTGATCATATCTCTAGAACTTTACCAAAGTTTTCCACAACACAAACTAAAGCTAATTACGTTTTAATTAGCCAGTATATAATCAAAACACATTGTTTAACCTAAATACTACCTCCTTTTACAGTTCAAGGCTATCCAACCTGGGAATAATTGCCTATGTTTTTCTATAAATTAAATAAATAACCGTATATGTAACAGAAATATTTTCTCCATATTTGTAATGGGGTTTGAATAAATAACAAGCTAAGTTAAGCTAGAAATGGTAGCGTATCATGTTTAATAGATCTTTTTATGGATGCTGTGACGGTTAAACTTAGTAGGCATGTTTTTTTACTAAGTTGTATTTATTTTGAAGTTATACACCATTTGAGTAGGCATTTATCTAAAGGTACATAATCTTGATATGACTTTTTTCACAAAAACGTATGAAACAAAAAATCTATTGTTTCAACGGGAGGTTTTCTTTTTGAGAATTAAAAATAAATTGTTCCAGATTTCCAGGTGGTATTACTTATAAGAAACGTTGTCGCCATGAAAGGGTAAAAATTAAACTAACTATTTGATAACTATATTGAAAACAGATGTCTGTTGTGTTCTATAGGAGTATAGCGGTGTAAAAAATCTGTTATTTTCTGCGTAGAGAGATGTAAAAAATATTCGTGCTATTAATATAATAATACTTCCTTCTGATAAACGAATCTATAACTTGGAACAGTCAAACTGGTTTGACCTTTAGTAGCAAAAAATGCGTTCTGACTTTTGAATCTCTGAACCTATAAAAATTGCTTCATACCAAACGAAAATTATTATCTCATAGTTGCAAAAGTATGATGAGAATAAGTATTTTTTTTAATTGTAGCACCTCATTGTTCTAAATATTAATATTTAAATAAATAATATAATAACTGTGTTACATTTTATGAGGGTTTTAACCCATAAAATGTAACACAGCACACATATAAAGTTAAATAATAATTTGAAATACAACTTCTTCACACATAAAAAAAAATACGAAAATTCTTTACACTGAAAAATGTTTCATTGTTACAAGTCTTAAGCATGGTAAGTAATTATCATGAATGCAAATTCTACCGTATTCATAAGGATATAAGGTTTAAATTACAAGGAACTTTGTCATACAGTTGCCTTGGCTACGTCTCACAGGTATTTTTGTTAAGTCTAAAAACATCAACGACCTGCTTGGATAAGCATGTATTTTTTCATATAATGATCATTTGATATGACTTCAAAAACTTTCTTTATTGAGATTTTTAAGTGTGCATGCATCAATGAATATAATAATTCAGGTAATCAAAAAACTTATAATTTTCCATTAAATTAACATAAATAATTGGAAATATATATCCACCATTTTATAAGCCAGAATCAAACTGACTTTAATAAAACTTGTAACATTTAAAAATTATAAGAAGAAAATTAAAACGAGACATTGCAAAAAAGTGTACTCCCGTGCATGTGAAGGCGACCGAGGTGGCAATGTGTTTCTTATTGCCTTAAACGGTCCTAACCGCCAAAATCTTCCAAAGGAAATACTACCTAATTTCAGGAAGGTTAAGGTTCAAAATGTCACGTAACCAAAACAATTAACTTGACAGTGTGAATGGAGAAGGCTCGTCAACCACTCATTTGAGAAACTGCCTCAGTCCGCGACAAGCGTCCGTCGTCGTTACACGCATGCGCGATCTCCTCCCATTGGCCGATTTGAATTTCGGATTCGAACGTTCTAACCGACCGGCCAATCGCGTTCGATCGTTTGATTTCTTTTCGTGTCCACTTTTTGCGTATAAGTTTTGTTCCGTTATTGTGACCTGTGGTTGTGACATTAGAAGACAGTGTGTATTAAAAGAAGCTGATTGTTTTACACCAGAAGGTCGGATGTTTTCTCACGTTTTCTGGTAAGATATTTAAGATATCGTTGCGTTTAATTGTATCATTCGTCTAGTTTTTTGTGTTGACTGTATCTCTTCACACGCTTGTTGCTTATGATTGCGATTTCGAGATAGCTTAATTTTGAAATTGTTACGACAGTTCATTGTCACGGTTGCAATTTTATTCTGTACACACATGGATACCGATATTTTTTTAATTAATTAAAAAATAACAAATATTTACCTACATACTGAACTTAACAATATAAAATATCTGACTACATAAAATGCGTCTGAGATCACCAAGTGCTACAAAACGTGATGTTTTAATACCTACATGTGGTTATGACCTCACGAGTCGAGTATCGATAAGTATGCGCTTCACCTCACTAGCTAATAAAAAAAGCTTTACGGTGTTTCGCATCACTTATTGCGTTCATTAACCGACTGTGGGTGAAGAAGGATGATTGACGATTGTTGGGGTATGCCCTGATGAACTTACGTGTTAATGAACTATAGGAAAATGGTTACAAGGACGTTTAACGAGGTTTAAGTTATTCTTGGTTTAGTTTACCTACCCTTACGTTGAAAATAAATTGATTTTGAGTTGCAAAAGAAAAGGCAGTTAATTCCTACCAACATACATATGCCGAGGAGCTTTTATTACACATACCTACTTAACCTAGAGTTTGTAGACAGAATATGGTCTTTTAAGTGCAACTTCTTGCAAAGAATTTGAAACATCTGCCGTCTTACCACCAAAAATTTTTAAACGTCAGTTTTAGACTTGTCTAAAAAAATGACAAATTATGACGTTGACATATGGTTCATTTTGCAGCCAAATTTTTTTTAGACAAGTGTAAAACAGGGGTTAAAGTTTTTGTAGTAAGGCCACTGAAGTTTACACATAAAATATAATCTAATGATTATAACCATCAATGAACTATCTAATATTAATTAGCTATTAAGTATAAAATTAAGATATTAATCATTAGCCATATTTTACACATGAGGTAGTAAAACTTATTGAAAGGAAACTTTCTAGACAGTAAGAAGGCTGCATATGCGTCATAAAGTTTTTCTTAAAGTCCAATCTGTCTTGAGTAAGCGTGGTGATTAACGCCCATTCCTTCTCTGTATGAGAAGAGGCATGTATCATACACTGGGACGATAAAAAGGCTGATGATAATGATAACTTAGTTCGAGTTACACAAAGTATTCTGAACATGTAATCTAGATTATATCAGCGGTAACACTGTTTATGAGGACAATAGGTAATTTTAATTCAAGTCCAGTTTTCGCAAGATAAGTTTAACTATTAAACGCGGTCTCGTTTTATCATCCAAAATAATATTATAAATGCGAAAGTAACTCTGTCTGTCTGTCTGTCTGTCTGTCTTTTCTTCACGCCTGAACTACTGAACCGATTTGTGTGAAATTTGGTACAGACATAGTTTGAAACTTGAGAAAGGACATAGGATAGTTTTTATTACAAAAAAAAAAAAAAAAAAAATTCCGGACATATAGCGCCATCTATTGGTCAAATCAAAAATCTGCTGGTAGTCACTATTCCACGCGAACGAAGTTGCGGGCAAAAGCTAGTAACACTATAATATAGGCTAAGAATAACTACGATCAAGCGATCGTCATTTGTCTAGCCTTTTCGTTGTAGCTGATTGCAGTCGAGTCCCAGTTTTACATGGAGCGACTGACTTTCTGACTAAAACGTGTTGCCTATGTAATATGATGCCTATTGCTAAGACTGGTTGTCAGACTTTCAGGCGTCTGACTACCCCTTCGAACGTCAAATGCCAATAATTTCGCGGTATTCTGAGTAATAATAAGATTGGATTAATAATTTTCTCTTCATAACACACTTTCTGTTTACTCAATATTCACGATAAAAGTGATTGCATTTTTTTTTCTCCCATTTCAATTCAAATTCAGCTTATAATAAGCAAGCCGTTGGATCTCACGCAATATTGGTATAAATCATAATACTGGCCAATATGCATTTCGAAACTGCATTGACAAGCTATTTAAAAGCATGTTGACCTTTAGAAGATAAACATTTCTTGTAGAACAAAGGTTTTAATAGGTATTTTAAAATACAAAACAAAGACAGCAAAACCGCAGTACGCAGTTTATTAAAAACTAAATTTAGATACTTACTTACCTTCCTTCGCTATGCGATTTCTTCTAAATAAGAAAATGCGTCCGTTCCTCTTTGTATACAATATTTAAGCGTATAAAGTATAAAGCATTGCATTATGTCCATGGAGTTTCTTGCATGGAGCTGTGACGTTTCAAAAAAGCCTGCAAAGGAATATTTGCTATTAAAATATTTAGTTTTTGCAGTGATTAGATTTTTCATACATAGTGATCGCTTTAAAGTTAGTCAATTATCGCTGCCCATGCACACCCGCCACAACAGAAGAGACACATGTGCGTTACCAGCCATTGCAATAGTTCTAGGGATAAAGTAGACGTTTATACTCCCATTGCGAGCTGTAATACCGAAAAAAAAGTAATTAAACAACCGCATAACAAAACAAAGACACTTATTAAACTACAGTCAAAGGTGAAGGCTTGTATTATTAACTACAGACTACAGTTACTATTTCACGTTATAATAACTACTTAATTGCCACAATTAACTACGATGTTATTAGCCATCTTGGATTTGTTCCAGTAAATATTGCGAACACTTGTTTTTCATTATGGGAAATTATCAAATGAATGACTCCTCCCGCTGTGGGTTAGCAGCGTGAGGGAGTGTCAGGCTCTTACTGACTAAAACCCATCATGTTCCGTCGTAGGCCTTTTATGTACCAGGGCCGCGGTAACTCTTTCGAACAATCCCGCAGCCCTGGCAGAATATAGCGACCACTGACCTGGATTGAAAGGGGGTAAGCAAATGTATGGGTGTCAGTGTGTATGCCAAGTTTGCTTCATTAAGTTGTGTTTAAGTGAAGGATTTAGGTAACTAGGGAATCTTAATTAGCATTGGTTTTAAGTGACGTATTGACAAGATAAGTGAAGTTAAAGATGGATATCTAGTCACTGAAGTGTTGACATTGTAATTTAATGAAGTAGTAGATAGACATGTAGGGCCTTACTACAAAAACTTTAAACCCTGTTTTACACTTGTCTAATAAAATTTTGGCTGCAAAATGAACCATATGTCAACGTCATAATTTGACATTTTTTTAGACAAGGCATAAACTGACGTTTAAAAGTTTTTGTGGTAAGACGGGTAGGGTCTTATTAATAAACACGGATTAAAGTTACATCAGGAATATATAAACTTGGAATAACTTTACTCCACGTTTATCAACATTTAAATTACCTATATTTAGATTTTCTGTCTTAGCAAAATAATGTCATTAGTAAGGCCTACATTTTCTATATAGCCTGAATATTTTGTTTGTTTGCTTGAACTCATTAATCGCAGGAAATAGTGGTCCAATCCACAAAATATTGCAGTAACAGAAAGCTTCACTATTTTAGTCTCACTTTTTTCTGGGTACGCGAAGTAGGTCTCAAGGGACACGTGTGAAACTGGTGGTAACAGCTAGTTAAATACAATATGCCCACAAAATCACACCAGTAGATAACGTGACAAAACGAATGACCCTGCACTCGAATCAAAAAATTCAATCTAATCAACATACCGTATCGCTTTCATAACAAAGGTCACATTTGCACAACACAGCAAAACTGACATTCTAACAAGTGTTTATATACTCGTATTATGTTTTAAAATAATATTAATATCATATTGAAAAAAAAAACAGCTTAGCAACTCATCAAACGACATACATTATTTAATAATTCTACTAGATAAGGTTATATTAAATCAACTAGAAATGTTATATGATTGTCATATAATTCTTTATGCATAGATAAGTCGAAATATTAATTTACTGATGATATTAAAAAATATTTTGTATTAATACACTTAAAATAATATTTTGTAGGTATTTAATATATTTTAAGACACCTTTCAACGTCATTTTATCATGCAGAGGTAAAGATATTCGAATATGTATTTACAAACATTTTACTTCTTTTTAGAAGATACTTTCAATTTCAGTCTGTCGCCATTAATTGATAAAGACTATGGGCCTTACTACAAAAACTTTAAACCCTGTTTTACACTTGTCTAATAAAATTTTGGCTGCAAAATGAACCATATGTCAACGTCATAATTTGACATTTTTTTAGACAAGGCATAAACTGACGTTTAAAAGTTTTTGTGGTAAGACGGTATTAGTTCCGCATAATCCAAGCGTCTATAGTGACAAACTAGTCGACTGTCTTTTGTCATAATGACGTAACAATCTGTTAAGGTCCATTGTCACATCCCATTGAGTCATTGAAAGGTACACAAGCACTTTCTTTCCTGCACAAATAGACTTTCATGGATCCAGTCGAAGAGAATTGAATCAACTGGAGACGCATTACGTTCCGTGTTAGCCTGTCAATAGCCGCTCACGGTCGTATGTAGATGTGTGTGTCAAGTTGATGATTGTGTTTGACAACTTTTATAACATATAGGCACAACATAAGCAAATAAAGAATGAAAAAGCATTATCCACCCAAAAGTCGCACACAAGACATTAAAAAATTATGTCAACAAAAAGAAAATAAAATATTAAAACACATAAATTAAACCCCAATAGGTAGTACGTCATTATTTGCAAGAGCTAATAAGTTTAAGTAAGTTATAACAGCTGCCTGACCTCTCCTTCGCGTAAATTATGATGGCGTCTCCGGTTGGTAGTATGCTCTAAGAGCTAATTGTAGTACCATCTTTATGTAATGTAGTGTTCACTCATTATATAACTGTATGTGTTTTAATTGCTTACAATTGAAGAATGTCTTAATTTAATTCAAACGCTGTTAGTGTTTTGTTTTTATGAATTCTAAACATTCTTTCTCTTTTAAACATTTCTGTGGAGATTGTTTGCTGTTTTTTCTGTATTTTACGTTCTAATTATTTGTGGTATTCATACGGTTTATAATTTTGTTTTTCTAGACAGCTAATTCACTTTTCAGTGACGTTGTCTTAGATGGAATCATTATTATCAGCCTAGCCTTTTTCCAAATAATGTTGAGGTCAGCATCCAGTCTAACTGGATGCAGCTGTGTACCAGTGTTTTACAAGGAGCGGCTGCCTATCTAACCTCCTCAACCCAGTTACCCGGGCAACCCGATACCCCGAGGCAAGACTGGTTGTAAGACGTACCTATGAGAATTATGTTTTAAATATTCCTATCAATAATCACATGCAAAAAAGAATTTCTTGCCAATATAACAGCTTAGTTTATCGGTCCTAATTGTCACACACGACTGATCGAACAATGAATTCATTTAACTTAAAAACAAATGACTTAAGACTTTGCACGAGCTCCTTAATAAAATGCATGAATTATAAATCTACATAACTAATCACGATATTTGTTTACATAGAAAATCGAACAACATAACGTATTTGTTAGGGTATTCATAAATATTTTTGCTGGCACTTCTCAATTATATTTACAAGAATCTGGAATTCTACAGTTATAACAATGGATATTATTACTATAAGGATCCAAATAAAACACTGATCTTTGAAAATTTCTATAATTAAATAAGTTCTACGTCATGGCATATTAATTAAATATCTTCTTTAAAATAATATTGTATCTGAGACAGAATTTATCTTTGTTTGATACATAATTATCTATTCTATAGGTATTATACTTGGTGTATTTATTTCTAGAATGTTAATATTTTATATAATTTAAGATGCGATGCATTCTTCATACTTAAGTATATTGTTTGGTAGCTCAGCAAAGAATTGAATTTACATTAAAGAAACCGATTTATATAACACTCCAGCGTCTTCGCATAATATTTTCAACACGTCTATCATTTAATTTCGTTCTTGCATTAAACATGAGTATGTATTTTTCTCTGATATTTGCTATTTTTCACACCGTCACGTTCACGTTTAGTTTTTGCATCGCATGTTAGAGTGTAGTTAGATATATTATGACTCATTAGGATATTGATTAAGATGTCAGTGTCTATCAACTGGGTAGTAAACAAAACAATTATGATCTATTTTTCACTTTCTGTTATTCAAATGTATGTAAAATAGATCGAACAGAAAATGTTGCGATTACGTCTTGGAACTAAAATTTTACATACCTTCGCTTCCAGCAAGTATGGTGATCATAACTCGATCTTTCTATATGTGAGAAGAGGCCGTAGATAGATAACTAAATTAGACAGATGTTGATGATGAAAAAATAGAATCAAATACACATGGAATTGTAAAACATAATATGCGATGAGGTGCCTGACGATACAAAGACCTGAAAGCAATACATAACTAAAAATTTTCAATTCAAAATATACAGAATAGGTATTCCAGAAATAAAACCAACAAGATCATTTGAAAAGACTTGCAATCCAACGAACCAATAAAGCAATCCAATACATTTATGTCTATTATAACAAATCAAGAATGGTTTCCGAGAGTTTCTCCAACAGATTACTCTAGAATGATCGATTGAGTGTAATATACGATGTATTGGCACTATGTACTGTTACTTATGACACATACCAACAGAATTGTACTTAGACATATAATGGTGACGTTTTAGAAGATGATACATTAATTGAAGCGATGATTGCAACTATGGAATATGGACACGACGATAAACAAATCGATGAAAAAATATCGATACCATTAAATTAAGAATTCATATTTGGAATGCTCAATTAATGCTTAATTCCTAATAAGAATTGTAAAAAGAACTAAACATAAGTTGGTAATACAATATATCATTGAGACAGAATAGAAACTACTTACACACGGTCATGAAAACTCTTAATTAATTTCGTGTCAGTTCGAATTTGCAATTACACAGCATAAACACTTATAAACGAAATACAGAAACACGCATTCGTACATACTTTATAATATCATTTGCTTATAGAAAGAGTCACGCACGAATTGAAGTTGACAATCTATGCAGATGGTTGAATCGACTCTCACGCATCAAAATGAGAATTTGAATAATCTTATTATAAAAGTAAAAAAGGTATCTTCGAAACTGCATAGCGGGTTCATACACCGGTCATGTTACTTTCGATGCAAGGTGAAACTAAATATTATATGTATGTAAGTTACGGAGAGCTATTTTTAAACTGTGGCTAAGAGTATTGGAATTTTTGGGTTTTTAGCTTGTAGGGTTAAAAGTTTATTTTGTGAGACCTACAGACTTGAGTTAAAATGATTTTTAAAATAACGTGGGTCTTACCTGAATACAAAATAACGTATTGAATTTATACATAATGTTTCACAGGAAAATGGTAATGGTAAAGACTAGGCAGATGATAGATCAAATACATATGATTTGAAACCTAATTTAAACTACGAGTATATCAGTATACATATTTCAACATGGAAGGCATAAGGAGGACACAAGGAAAATAATATATTTTTGCTGACTAATATTTCATATCATAAGAAACATATTACAAGAAAGCACCAGTCATTACTTTGCAATGATAATATGTAGGGTAATGTGAGATCAGATCCCATCTAGATTTGAAATGATATCTGAAACATAGCATTTTGTGTTAAGAAAATCATCTAGACGCCATTACTGAACGCAATTTGATGCTAGACTCTAATTAAAAAGCAGATTTTAAATTATCATGAGATGTAAATGTCATCTAAGTAATGTTGAAATCATCAGGACTTATAAATCCTTTTAATGTTGTTACTTTAACTCCAGATGAATACTTAAATATGACTCATAATTTTGTACTTTAAGCTGTGTCAGAAACTTACTCCGTTAACACGACTTTCATAACGCAGTATCCACTTTCAAAATATCATTTGGTTATTCCGAAGGTCAATGAAATTTGCAAATCGTAATTACTGGGCTATACATACAAAACTCATTACGTTTGTATTACTGTAATCGACAGAACAAACCACATCAGAATCTGATTAGCATTCAGAGTTTAAAACAAATAAAACGTTTGCGGATACAGCTCTGCGCTCGCGCACAAAGCCTGAGTTCATCAACACGTTTAGCTGCGCAGTGACAGTCAACTTGCTAATAACTATTACATACTTTGTTTTAACAACGAATATAGTAGGAAAAAAATAGATATATTATGCAATTTATTTGCATTAGCATATTCTATGAAATTATTGATGATCTAAGTATAAATATAGAAGGTCTAAAAATACTCAGCCAATTGAAGGACGTTGAATCAAAAATACGAACATTCGAAATCATCGAGGTCTGGTGACTTAATACCAAAGTTGTAGAATAAACCAATACAACCAGATCTTAAAGGTCACGATTCGATCATCGACTGTCCGAAATAACCTTTTTGGAGACTGAATGTGACGTGAATAATGTTTTTATTGTTAACACAGGTGTGGACTGACTGATGTAAATGGAAGCTATTAATCAAATCGAATTTTAATAAGCAAAATCCGTCATCAGTGTTGAAGACGAATCGAGTGATAAGGAAATACATATAGAAAGACAGTTAATTGAACTAAGACAGTTAATTGAATTCAAAGAATATTCAAGAAAGGCCTTGGTTTCAGTAAACCTTTTGTCCTTGATATTGTCCTCTTGCCCGGAGCCCTTTAGTGCAAACGTGAGCGCGACCACAAACTGGTTCCGAAAAGCAATAACTTTGACTCTGACGCCATCGATGCATAAATATGCTGCCTTCGAAGATGCCACAGTGATAATTGGATTCTTGACTAACGGGCTGAATGCAAAAGCCTGACAGGATTCTTATGCATTAACCATGGATTTAGTATCTGTCAAAATTTTAACGGTTTCTATTGAAACACGGGAAGTCATGTTTTACGATGAAAATTACTGTCTCATGGAGGCAGGAAGGCTATAAGACCATTGTATAAAGCTTTGTAGAGAAAAATCTTTCTCAGCGGTCTAAAGAGGAAGTTACATTTACAACCGACGCTCATACATTCGTTTTTATGCTATTCTTCATTCAAAGCTCATTGGCTGGTATTAACTTAGTATGCAAAGGGTACCTTTTATAGATGCGGAACAGGAACTTGAAGACTTATTGCATCATAACTATATAGTATTTAAATCAGTCAAGTAAGACAGACCTAAACATAATTGCAGTACTGTCGGGAGACTAAAAATTACTCTTTCATTTTACTATGATTAAAGATTTATTGTCAGCTAGAATAATAAATCAAAAAGTGCATGTTGTTTAAAATAAATTAGATGATAAACAAAATGTACATAAAATTGATGCTCCATTACCTAAATGTTTTGTCAAAGTTCTTCATATGACTCGATATGCTTAGGTGATTTCATACCAACGAAAACGTTATTGATATTTAACTGCAAACGTTATTATATTTCAATCCTCAGTTTGTTCCCATAACCTGTTGCAAAATTCCTTCTTAAAAATAAGTTTCGAAGATCGTTTATCATCTTTTTCCTCGAAACAACCTGCCATGTCCAGCCCATTTTGTTTCTCAGTTCCCGGAACGACCGCCTCAAAGAGCGATGAGGCGAATCCTCACTCCTTGCTTTTATTTTCGGATTCCTAACGAAGCCTTATACGGAATCAGAAGCTCTTGAGTAAGATTGTCCGATACCTTTAATAAATTGTTCTTGATTGCCTACGTCGCCTTGAGGTACAGTCGCCATCACCTGCCTTTGAGGGCCTATTCATTCACTGTCTTTTGTTTAACTCGTTCAGATTTCTGAGCTAGTTTTTGCGGAGTAATGGATTGTGCTGATTTATAGATTATGTCTATTTTGCTGTATGGATCAACAGTTTATTCTGTATTTAACAGATTCTTGGCTTTGTCTATATTTTCAATAATATTCAGGTACAATGTACCTGTGTCCAATTTATTTGAATTATCAAACAATGGTTCAATTACATTATCAAAACCACCGTCCATTAGTTTCGGTGAACCAATTCATGTTCGCAATACTATTACGTCTTAACCATATCTAATAATCTCGGTCTTTTTACACTTAATATTTAATTTGCATGGATTTATACTGGCCCGTTATGAAATACGGATATCGTTTAGACTAACAATGGTAGAATTTCACTGTTTACAGTTGACTGGGCGTGCGATTGTTGAAAATTCGGTTTTGGCCGCACCTTGGGTACCTATTGTCGTGCTTTCCAAAGTTCTTGTGCAATGACAGGATGAGGAACTAACACACCTGCTTTTAAAGCTACAGGTTTTTGCTTTGATTGGATCTAGGTTTATGGCTTCTAAGAATTCTTCTTACAATGTTTGAATTTCTTTTGTGCGTGGGCTGCAGTCATCAAGTTTAAGAGGACAAACTCCTCTTGATTAAATATTGAACTTTTGCTTGCGAGTATACTACCAGTACTTGGAATAGTTAAAACTGAACTTGAATTGGCATTAGACACATTAATTGCACTATTCATCTTCAGTTTATTTTCTTGGTCTGCTTTAAGGAAGTGTTCAAAATCGTAAATATATCTTCGTTTATCTTTAAAATCTTAAATTAATTTAAAAATTAGATGCGATCTATTAATCACAATTATCGAGAATCGAGATGATCTCACGAAATTATAAATTTCAATGTTAGAAAATTGAAATTATTTTGTGTTATATAACTGCAAAAACTAGCAAGCTAACTGGCGTTTACGCATTATGGTTGCGCGTAATCGTTTATTTTGAAATGAAGCCATTTGTGAGCGATTATTTAACCCACTTTTATTGAAATTGAAACTTATCTAATAATTCAAATAGTATTTATGATGTGCTGGTGTTTGTCGGAAGTTGACACATATTTCTTGCTTGGGTGGTTTAGAAAGAATCGTATGTGAAGAAGAGATAATTATA
This sequence comes from Helicoverpa zea, assembly GCF_022581195.2. Taxonomy (NCBI): domain Eukaryota; kingdom Metazoa; phylum Arthropoda; class Insecta; order Lepidoptera; family Noctuidae; genus Helicoverpa; species Helicoverpa zea. The sequence goes on along the minus strand of NC_061464.1, from coordinate 4,527,209 downwards.
GTCGACATTTATTTAATGGCTTTAGCAACTGGACAATATTTCTTTTTAAAGATTGTACTCCTTATAATAAATCTTCAACTCCATAACTTTTACCACTTACACATTTTTTCGGTAATAACACTATACAAAATTGTTCCGAAATCCAGTTTTTGTTGCATCATCCTCCCGTAATTACTTATTGATGTCGAAACCGGTACGTATTCGGTAGCAGGACTCAGGTCCTGGTGGGTTAATGACCGGGAGTCGTCTCATGGTCAGTAGCTATAAGCGCCAACAATGGCGCTTGACTTATTGTGTACATGGGATCCCGTGGTTGAATGTTGAATAGGCTGTGGGATAAAAAAGAAAGGGAGCGTAGTGATGGAAAGGCTACTGGGTTTTGATATAGATACAGATAGTATGTATGCATTTGTTACTTTGAATGATATAGAATTAAGTAAAGAAACTTTAAATGCGGGGGATGTTAGGTGAGACGTTGAATAAAATCTAGGACACTTTACAAGATATAATGTACAATATTCAACAAATTAAATCATAATCATCTCACTGGCTTACTAATACGCAAATGAATCGTGTTCGAAAACTTGAACTCGAAACCCGGTCATAATACAGTTAACAGCATAAATACGATACGGCACCACATCTTCAAACTATGAAGAGAAATGCTAAGTCATCAATTTCTTTACATATAATCACTGGCAATGACCATTCACCAAGTTATGTTCGACCAAGGTCAGGTTTAAAGTAACAAAGGAAAAATAGGTTGTGATGAGAAAATTTGTATAATTTCTGATATAGTTAAAATGAAAGTTATAAATAAAAATAAGGAAGTAAGAATTGATGATAATCTGATTTTAGATTTAACAGCAATTCAAGATGAAACTGACATTACAATCACTGCGAAATAAATGAAAACTAAAAGGCTCACAATCTCTGAACATAAATACATTTCAAATGACCAACAGAAACCATTACAATAATATAAAAATAAAAAAGAGAAGTTCAGACATAAGCAATATGAAGTTGAATTTTTTCGACACATCGAAAGTTCAATGCCGTTTAACGATCTATCATGACTAGCGGTTTGTCTGTGATCTATTCTGTTTCTAGACGAAGCATTCAGGAGGTTAAATCGAACTGAATTTCTTATAATAACTAATGACTAAGCCTTTTGAAACCACATCTTAAACTCATGTAGAAACATGAAATATTAAAAGAAACCAGATATTATAGAAACATAGAAAGTTAATCGGAACTAATCCAAATCGATCATAGAAACTTAAATGTCAATCGATTATAATATCGGAAAATGAACTTCGAGAAATCGAACAAATTCCAGCTGTAGTACTAAATGTAGAAGCAATACGTAGTGACAACAGTCAAATCACAAAAGATGCCTATTACTATTACTAGAAGAAGGAACCAAATAGGTAACAAAATACATACTCCTGGATTGTCTTAAACAAAGCATGCATGATAACTGTTGCCGACCACAGTCCAGAACAAAAGCAGAGCAGAAAACAGCTGACAAACTAGCAATTTCTTGTAAATGTTACTACAAAAACTTCCGCTGATTTGCATTTTTATTGGTCAGTCCGACCACCAAGCAAGCGTCACGCATCGGCGAACAAAATATTTTTATATTCATTCTCTAGTGAAAGTGCTTGACAGTTCCATTTGTTCCGTGCCTTGTATTTTAAACACGGTTTTTGTCAACATAATTTCCTTATTAACGGCGGAAGAGTTTTTGCAAAGGAATTAAGGCAAATTGGTCCCAATTTAACCAACCAATCTTGATCGTTTCGAAGGTTTTTGAACTGGTGTTTTGGTAAAAGAAGGAAATAATTTTCGTGGCGAGTCAAAGTGCTATGTTTGGGTATAATCAATTATTTGATTATCAAAAGCTATTTTTGTAATTGACACAAATTGTATAGCAATTATGGATATTTTTTTTCACTTGGCATAGCAGTAACAAAGGTTTAGTGCTTTGGCTCCAATTTAGCAAAATAAGCTACACATTTTTCGTCAATGGCATAACAGTTCTATACAGACTTCCTTGAAGTATACTTTAAGAAGTTCATAAATTACATCCTTCAAATGAATCATCTGACAACCATTACTTTTGCTCCACTTAGGCTTCCTTTTAAATCTAAAAAAACTTAATTAATAATATGTAAAGATCAATATCAAAGAAAGTCAATAACAATGCTACAAACTGCTTCTTTATGACAAACATTTCTTAGAAATCTCAAATAATTGCAAAATGTAATTAAAGCAATTTGATCGGGCAATTTTTTGCTGTTGATTCATCAATTTACTGTTTTGTTATTTTTAACACACGTTAAACCAATCAAGTGTAGTTATAAATACACCTCCATTTCATCATCCCTTTATTTTATCTACATTATCATCATCCAATATATTATTCCGTTCATTTTCATATAGGTAATGTTGTATACTTTTAAATACAACCATCTCTGTCTACCTTTGTTAAATAGTAAAAGTCATCATCAAGTTATGTCCGCAAACTATTACATTTCACTTAATTTATGACCACGGGTCGTTCAGCGTTACCAAAAAGTAGAAGTGAATAACCTTGCTGATCGAATATTATAAGATCCGTTCACTCAATGGTTATTTAACGTCAAATATGGTGCCGCCAACTTTCTTCTTTATTGGATTTCTTGCAAATATCTTGTGAAAAAATTTAGACAGTCAACTCTTATGAAATATGAATGAGTCAAGTGGTTTTGTAATAATGTAAGGAAAAATAAACTGTTATGATATCTTTCTTTTTGGCTTATATGATTGATTCTACTATGAAAGCTTATTTGGTGTGCCTGTGTTCAGATAAAAATACATTTTCAAATGTCGCTTGCTTCACCAACTATTGGCTGAAAGATAAATCTGCATTGTGCTTAATCGATAGCTTTAAAGCCAAACCAATTTTGAAACAATTAAAAATACAGTTAACGATAACAAAAATTGCAAAACACGTTACTGTTTTAATCGATTCTCTTAAAATCTAATACGTATACATGGTGCTATATTCATGTCTGCATATATTATATATATGATTGCTATGTATATGCTTGTGATTAAGTTTTTTGCGTTCAAAATATTTTGAAGTAACTAATCACGAATTTGGCCTTGCATGATCGTGGGCTGCCGTGACGGCTGATCAGACAAACTGACGTTCTTATTATTAGTAGACAGGTTCTATATCTAGATCTGTTAATGTAGCTTTGTTATAATAAGTGAGAGGCCCTTTTTGTAATCTTTATTTATTACATAATTGTTGTATGTGGTTGTACCTATATTTGCGTGATAGTCAAATTTTTGATTTGCTAAGTTCAAGAAAAGCTTCGTCATTTTAGTTCCGTGGGGCTCGTTTTCCGCTCTGACTACATGTTATACACACCGGTTGCATTTAAATTATCTACATATATATAATTATCATTTGGAATGTGTTTTTTTTTATCTCTTACGTCATTTTCAAATATTCCATCGTTTTTAAATAGAAAACACGTTCTCTCTTTCTCTAGGATAATTTAATTTCAATAATTCATTAACAAACCTACATGCAGCAATGTCGTCTTTCACACAATCTATTCATCGTTTCTTTGGTCGTCCTCTTCTTCTATGTCCATCCACATTCATGCTCATTCCTCCGCATTACTTAAATTATCATTTCAAACGTGTATTTGCTAACGATTTTAACAGCTTCTGTTATCATCATCTGTCTAAACTTTTACCAACTATGTTGGGGTCGGCTTCCAGTCTAACCGAGTACCAGAGTTTTACAAGGAGCGGCTGCCTATCTAACCTCCTCAACCCAGTTACCCGGGCAACCCAATGCCTCGGTAAGACTGCTTCAACAGTGTTGCTTCTGTTAATTTAACGAAATAATACTACCTTCCCAAGAATGTTGAGATGAATAATCATCTGATTTACGCCCAAGCGAGTTGTATAACCGATTTCTTGTTGGAACCAAACTTGATTTTTGAGGTGAAAGTATCGATACAGGTGTTACGCGATGTGTCGAATTGTTTGAGTATAACACGCAGTGTATAACATTATTTGGGTCATTTGACTAATTTGATTTGAACGGTCTATTTTGGAATGGGTTGTTGCATTTTTCTAACTTGCACTGGCAGTCTACAATAATAATCTTAAAAGTTTTATTGTTTGATTGAATCTCTGGAATTACTGATCCGATTTGACACATTATTTCAGTGTTAGATAGCCCATTTATCGAGGAAGGCTATATACCACTTTTTATCCGTATTCTTGCAGAGGTACCCACCTGATGCGGGTGAAACCGCTGGCTAGTGCTAAGCTAGTGTAATTATATCTATGGGTTATCTAACACTGAATTATTTTTTCTAATCAACTTAGTATATAGTTCTTGACAAAAGCACAGAGTTCAAACGAACGAAAAAACTAATTAATCAGATTTATATTACTTAGATCATATGTCAGTGACAACAGTGACATTCATAACAACACATTGTAATTGGATAAATTATTTTCATATAGCTAAAATGCCTACATAACATGCATATTTTATTTTATATTGTTTTAATGCTTAGCGACTGAAACTTCAGATATTAAACATACTTTCATTAGCCTTATTCTTTTAACCGACCTCGCTCTAATTCCTAAGAATAATTGGATTTTGCAGACTTTTTAGTTGTTACCGACATTTAATAAGAAAAAAATCGTATGCGTTGTCTTAGCATTGAAGTTTTTTTTTTTATAACAGCAACTTAAGTATGTATTTTAAAACATTGTTTATAAAATATAAAAATAATAGCTGCATTGTAGATAATTTTGTACACAAAAGATTCATACGTATTCCTTCAACTTACTAGAAAACATACCTCTGTAAACATTAACACGAGTATTCTATTACAATATAAAGCCACAAAAAGTATTCAAACCGACTACCAACTGTCATCTAACTTGTTCTTAAGAAATACGACGCGTCTTCCGTTTTTAGGGTTCCGTGAGCAAACGGTACTAAGTGGAACTAAAGGGCTTCCGCCGATTGCAGACTAAACTGTCACCCAACTATTAAGATAATACAGTTTCAAGTTAGGAATTCCATCAAACGTTTTATTTGGCCGAGACTGAATAATGGATTAGCTCCGTATAAGTAATTTCAAAGTTCTATTTCTGGTAAGCAAATCAACACACATCAAACTAACGTCTGACTAAAAGTTTGCAGGCTGGGTTTGTATCTATAACTTTAATTAGCCGCAACTTGCCTATACTAAGTATGTAGGTGGTAAAGTGGCCTATCTGTATAAAATGTCTCTAACTAAGCCCAAACCTAATTAGAATTTGAAATTATTGTCAGTATATTTGGTCTAGGGACAGAACCCTTCGTGTACACGTGAGTCGCACTTTACCATTTTTTTCTAACATTAAGAAATGCTTAGTTGTTATGCTCAGGCGCAGGTAGCTAGTATTTCCGGTCGATTACTCACATGGCCGGAAAGTAAAAACTACGTGTAAAGGGACCTTATATTTATTGAATAGTTTTTTATTGTTTTAATTTTGTCCGGTCTAACGGCTTAAGTTCTCTACCGTAACATATAAATGGCTTGGTCTTATAAATATCTCCTAGATAGGTGTAATTTTTTGTAGACTGGATAAATATATTAATTTTGCATTTTCAGCAGCAAAGTTAAGCATGTCCCTCAGGATAGCAATCCTTTCATATTATTTCGAATTGCACTTTGATTTTCTTTAGCAGACCCTACCCTGCAATTTGGCAGATTTTTTGTAACTCACGCAGCATTCTTCAATGAGCCATTCATTCAAAAATGCAAGATGACAAAAAACTGTACCTCTACCTGCGAATTTGTAAACTTATATGGGCACTAAACAGATTAGAATTTTATATTGTCCGTTTATAATGATGACATCATTATCAATCAATTGTATTATTTTATGGTTCGGTTATTTCATTATACAATTTAAAAAATAGGTAACTATATTTTACCTTGTCCCCGAAATAGCTCCCAAGGGACGCGAATGAAACCATTGACGGAAGCCAAAAATATATCGACAATGAAATCATTATAAGAGTAACAATGTAAGTATTAATATCAAGGTCTCTTGTTGTCTGAACGCGAATAAGTTTCAGTAACTCTAGTATTGTAATACTCTTACTAATGCGTTTGTTTCTGAACCCGGATTTTAAGTTTCTCTGCTGATTCATTGCCAAATAATTTAAGGTATAGACTTTGTTGGCTAAGAATGTTTCAATATGGAGTTTATTCACATCTTCAATTTCTTTTGACGTAATGTTGAAAGTATTTTCCTTTACAAAGAGTCGTTTAAGTAGTTTTATGGTTACAATTATGTATCCTTCTAAAAGATGTCGATGTGTTAATATGTTTAGTTAGATCAACTTTTAGTGCTTACTTGATACTTAACTTACTTGATTCAAGATTTTTTTTGGCACAGGCAAAATGCTATTGTGTTTTTTCCCTAACAATCTACTAGAAAACCAACTCGTACCTTATTAGCAAAAACTTTTTTTCAAATTTTAATCAACTTGACATAATTATCCTTACAATTTTTGACACAGAAGAGTCATACAACCCTTCCGACCAAATGGCACTGCTATACCACAATTAAACCTTAATAAATCCATCGTATCGGATCATAATACCAATCGATTAACCAGCTCAATCTACAAACCGACCCACCACAATATCGACCACTGCGCTTCCTATCACGCACACATTGACACTCACGCACACACGTGCACAATACAGTACTGTATATGAAAGCCGGCGCGTGAGTTGCATATTAACGTACAGATCCGTCAATGAACGCTTTCGCAGCACTTCTCTTTGACTTGTTATGGACTAGACTGGTTTCTATGGTCACCAGTGTTTTGTAAATAGGTTTTTATAAGTAGGTCTTGTAATGTACCCACTACGATATTTTAAGGAAACCATAAAAATGACAGTTCTTTGGGGTTGTAGAACACTCGAAACAGTTCTTCCGGAAATTAAAAGACAAATACGTGCCACATTATTATAACACGCGGTCTAAAAAAGAACAGGCTTTGGCACTTTGGCTTGAACCACCATCCGAAACAAAGTAGTTGCTCTAAACCTAGAACTAAAGCTGGTACTTTTTAAGACCACGTTTTATAATAAGGTGGATGGTTTGTACAATTTAGGTACCTATTCTATTTCTCTTTTACATGATTAACTGGCTTGTTCACAACTACCTATCCTATTTTTGATTCTAGAACTGCAGCATTCACAGTTATTTTTATTTACTTTTATGTATATAAAATTGCTACGTTGTCCAACGGTACTCTAAAACCATTAAAAACTAGATGCCTTAGCTATTACTTTTTATTACCTTTGAAACTTTCCATCTCTCGAAATTGTTCGCTGACACTAGTTTATTTTCCTGTACGTATATAACAAACTAGAGAGAGTTACTTCAAAATATACTGTCACAGAATATAATTATAACTCTTATGTAGTAGTCACTAATATAGTGTCATTGAAAATAAAAAGCTCTTTCTCACTCAATAATTAATTAGCACAAGCATACATGACGGCAGATAGAAGAGTATATAGGAGGAGAAAAATTGCTGCAACGACCCCAAATAAAATTGAGATTGGAGCAGGAGGATGACAATACATATTATCATGAAACATTATCTTCTCAAGATGTTAAGTAACAATCTAAAAATGTTAACGAAATCAACACTAAAAGATACCTCAATAAGCCTGATGCTCTCAAGAATTACTTAATATTGATCCACCGTGCGGTTTTAAAACCGAATCCAATCCCAACATTGTTGCTAAAAGGCCAGACAAATGACGTCTGTTTTACAAAAGACTCGAATAAAAACCACCACGTATTTCACAGCCCATAAAACATGACACTATATTTTCTATTACGTGATATCAAACGATCAACGCATCTGCTACATACGAGAAGGTAGAAAACACAAACTTATAAATCAAGATGAAAACTTGTGGAGCACTTTATATGGTAACTAGTCACGTTAAGTACTCGCAGACTGCAAACTTTTAGTCAGCCGATATTTTTATTTGCTCATAAATCAGTATCGAGATGAATGGTGGTAAGCACATTACAAGGAGCAGGTATTTATTTATTTTATTTTTTATTTATTTATTTAATTCAGGCAACTAGGGCCCATAGAAAATACAATACACAAATAACAATTAACATAAAAATAATTATAAACTAATACATACAAAAATAAAAACAATCGTTAAAACAATTTCTATTTGTTGACTCTTTTAGCTGGTCCCAGTGGAACTAGGGCTAAAGCCGGGGTTGCGGGATTGCTCGAAAGAGTTACCTCAGTCTGGGGTATGAAGGGTTTAAGAAAGTACAGGGTGGGATTTAGTCAGTAAGAATCTGACACTTCCTCACGCTGCTAACCCACAGCGGGAGGGGTTATTTGATGATTCCCCGTGAAAGAAGGTATTAATCCGGTATTAGACCGACTGAAAACTTTGATTGGAACAAAGGTTTAATTTATAAAAAAACTTTGCCAAACAGCACCGGGTCAACTGTGGCCGTTGGCTGTTGGCCGACACTTAGTTTGCAGTCTGCAGTGTCTTAGACTCTTGACTCTAATGGACATACAGATCGGTTCGAAAGTCTAACAGGTTTGAAGGTAAACTTGGATGGAGATGAGATTTTTTTAATTGTTGGGGATAGCATTGATTGGTTTATCAGTCGAATGAAGGTCGTACAGTAACTTCAGGTCAGTGGTAACAGTTTTATAGGAAAATCGTACTTATTGCTATTGAGTTAAGGTGCATGACAGCTACCACTGATGTCTACCGTACATGGCGAGGTTAGGTGAAGATGTTTTAAGTTTGATGTTAAGGTCTTTTGAAAATTGTTGTCCAACTGTGAATAGACGCTCGCTGTTAATGATGATCTTATTAAGGTGATGATTTGATATAGCAGAATGATGGTGTAAATATTTTATTTACCGCGTACAAAGGTACCCATAGAAATACCAGAAAACAATGGATTTGGAGTAAATAGGAATAATAGTGTGTTTGTATATTTTTTTGGAAAAATATTCGATTGTTATTCCTTTAATGAATATACTATTGAAAAATAAATCAGATAGAAGTAAGCCGAAAACAATCAATAACAAAATGCTTTTAGAAAGAGTTTTAAACCGTATCGTGTAACACATTCAAACATAGATGAACATATTTAAGGAGAATGATATTCACTTCAAACAATTGAATAACGACCGGACAGTATACAACGCTATACATTGCTCGTTAAACATACATAGCCATAGAAGATGTCCCCACTAATCCATTAATGGGTGTCTTACCAAAGGATAAAGTCGGGGTCTTAGAACCAGGATTTGAAGACGGTATGCTTGTGAGTAATCGCTACAAAAACTGGTGCTCAGGTAAAATTCGTGAATGACAGAGATGGATATAAGATTAGAGTAGCAATGACTCTATCGCTTGAAGAATGTGCGAGTTTTTATGTTTTCGAAAAATATGAAAGTACCTGTCATTGTATTGGATACGTATAATTGTTTTATTAGACAATATTCTAAGAAGAAAAAGTAGCTAAAAAATGTTTTTTTTTTTTTTTAATTTATTATCGGTAGAAAAAAATCTAAATCAATTCATCTCAGAACCACCCACACGTAATTTAAATTCTCAAATCCAAAACCACTAATTCTTCTAACCTTTTGACACAAGGTCTATCTAATGAAGAGCTTAAAAATGTGGCACTCATTCTAGCGTGCGATTTGTACGTCGCGTGCGCATCTCAGCGGCCTTGACAGCGTGACTTTTGAGACCCAACTAAAATGTCGGGATCGGTAATATCAAAGGCCAAAACCATTAGAATATCATAATACTAATAATACATTTCGTTGTACTATTGTAATTAAATGGACATCCGAATAATGTGGTGGGTTATTATTATTAATTTGGATGGATATGGAATGTTCGAGAATGATGTTTGACGTTATAATTCTTGTTTTTTGTTGAATATTTTATTTCATCTTCGATAATTCTGATCTCTTGTCGGACTAGCCTTATTACGTAGGGGTTAAGGCGACGAATTGGTAAACAATAATTCCGTAACCAGCACGCGCATCTAAGGGGCCAAGAGGGGACGGAGCGTCTGAGCGGGGCGAGGATTACAATACGCGCGCTAGCTTATAACTAAAAGTCGTAAGCGACAAAATGGTTTTGTAATTTTATTATTTAGAAATGATAATTTGATAAAAAATCCTTCCACAATTTTAAAGAGTATGTATATACTCAACTACTAAAAAAGTTGAGAGGCTTAAATCGGTCCCGTTTGCCCATAATTATTGAATCTCTTTTTGAAAAGAGGTATGTTTGATATATTTTTCTCTGTTATAAAAGTTGCCTAATCATGTTTTGAAGTCTAACAAAATAAGGTTTATATCATGAACTTTCGGGTAACTAAGTTGTATTTTGATCCGTTTTGTATTTACTGAGAAAAATTGAGATCTTCTTGAGATCTGAATTTCCAATTCGTCCTCTTAATAACTCGCTCATCTGCCTAGCTATTTTCATTATTATGTTATGGTCAGCTTCCAGCCTATGCGGATACAGCTGAGTATCAATGTTTTATATGGGGCAACTGCCTATCTGATTCCCTTAGATCTCAACCCGGTAATCTAGAAGACCTAAAAACACGGAGGAAGTCGATAGACCCATCTTCAGACCTACCGTGTCAAGCTTAACTTTATGATCAATGGACTCTTGCGGCTTTTTCTTAGCCATACGCTCTTCAACCTTACATAAGAAACTTTTCAACTAATATCAGAAAAAACCTTGTTCATACTTAAAGATAAAGAAGGACAATTTAACTTAACATAAACATTCTAACCTAGATAATAAATTGTCGAAATGACCTTGCAAATGCCTTGTCGTGTATTCTCGCACTAATAATTCCATTACAAAATTATAACAAGAGAGACAACTGTATTATTATATTTGATATTCCGTATTATAAGTCACGTAATAGTAAATTATAACACTGGTCAACAGCATTTTTGGTGCAAAGCTGAAATATATCATTTCTTATAGATTATTTGATACGTAATCGAAGTCCAGAACATAAAGTTGCACTAGCACGCAGGGATTTAGAGATATACCCCTCCTAGAGTACCAAAAACGCGTTTTTTAACGATTTTTTTGAAGGACAGCAAAACTGTTTTTTAGTTTCTATCTATAGCATTATATAGTACTAGTCTTCCCGATTGAAATTCATTTTTATTTCGAACGATAAGAGTTTAAATTTTCATGAAATATGTATACAGCTACGATAGTTCGATCTTCCCTATATTTTATTTGGCCTGTTAGTATGAAAAAACTCCACTTTAGATATAACATGTTATATATTGAGAAAGCAAACTTGCAAAAATATAAAATAAAATGGGGTTAATGCGGGGAAAGTAGTACTATATAATGCTTTAGTTAGAAATTACTAGAAACTTCTACTGTCCCCAAAAAATTACATCAAATTTCATAAAAAAAACGCGTTTTTGGTACTTTAGGAGGGGTATATCTCTAAATCCCTACGTGCTAGTGCAACTTTATGTTCTGGACTTCGATTACGTATGAAATATTCTACAAGAAATTGTATATTTCACCTTTGCACCAAAAAAATAATAATAATTTGTTGACCAGTGTAATAGTACACTCGTTTGCTGTTATTTCAAGGTTTGACGCCTACTCGCTTATAATATTGTTAGTATTTATATTTATTAGTACGTTTGCAAATAGTATAGTAATAAATAAAGCACTTTTTTATTTAAGTTATATTTTATTTATTGACATAGGTATATTAAAAAAAAATGTTAAGTATTTTTACAGAAAACTTTAATACAATAAATAATACCTTTTATATTTTGGAGACAATTCCATGGCACAAAGGATACGTTATATGTTTGCATTACCTAATTATAATTAAGATATACACAAAGTTACTAATTATAAGAGTAGGTAATTAATTTGTTGTCTATTCGAATAGTGACATACTTGCAGTTAATTAACGTTCAGTCAAGGGTGTTAGTAAGATGGTTACAATTACTTCTATTTTTCTTGATGGTTATCATACTTAAAGTAAATTTAAAAATAACCATATAGAAGACTTTTTAAAAAAGAAGAAAACACCCAATTATTATGGCGTGGTTAATAAACGGTAAACGATATCACAGTGTTATTTTGAACTATTCCTAGTTTACGAATATATAAAATCTCCAAGAAGTATATAAATTATTTGAGAAGAAAGAAAACTAGAAACAAAACCTTGATTGTAACTCTCATCAACACTTTTGTTTTCAAAGGTAAACCGTTTGAAAGAAACTGTTAGTGAGGACAAATTCTCGTTGAAAAGAAAGTTAATCCAATGTAGGAAGCCAAGTATCATATTTCTAGGAATAACCATTGTTGTACCAAAGCAATGAAAATAGGAAATGTCGTGAACATTCGAACAAAAACTAAGAATCTCGAAGCTGAAGATTTTATGACAACTTTCTACGGACCATTTGATTTGTACGGAAAAACTTGGATACAGACATTAAAGTAGGAAAATTAGCTACGCTGCTAATATGCGACTTTTACTGTTTTTGAATTAATTACCATTTAACGAGATGTGATTTGAAATGAATTTCTCATTATGAATTGAAAAGTGCTCAATAAAATTTATTCATATTTCTATTATTATTTTAATAAGTCGATGCTGTAATAAAGTCCAAGTATGTTACTTTTACTGTTTTTCGACGATTTGGGCTGTGTTAATGATTTTAAATTGGTCATTTTTGATTGAAAAGTTGAAAATGTATGCAAAGTTATGAAAGCTCAAAAAACATAAGGTCTATAATAGTAGTATTATATATTATATTACGTTGAAACAAAAGAAAAATTAAATAAAATCTTTAACTTATGGCAGAAATCGAAGGTAGATAATAACGATTCGGTCTATAAATTTTTACACAATGACAATAGTATAAGTAGTGAGATTCGATAACAAGAAAAACTTTACCAATTACAGTATTTTTTGTTACACAATAAAACTCAATAGTGCCCTTTGGTTTCATCAATTCGTGCAAAGGTAGCTACTTGATTTTCTTTTGTCATTTATAGGCCCTAGCATTCTATAGATGGGGCTGCGGGATTGTTCGAAAGAGTTACAGCGGCTCTGGTACATAAAAGTCCTACAACGGAACACGACGGTTTCTAGTCAGTCAGAGTCTGACACTCCCTCACCGCTGCTAACCACAGCGGGAGGGGTAATTTGACGATTTTTGACGTCATAAAAAAAGCATTGTATAGATATAGAGAATTATAAATGCCTTCATTGATTTGTTAATTTTTTTTCAGAATACATAATTACATTGAGTAGAGTACATTTAGGACCGATTCCTCAATCATCAGTTCACTTCTATCTGAAGAATAAATATAAAGGTTTGTCAAATTTTATATAGGTACAAATGCTATCAAAAAAACATCAAACATATTCTAAAGATAAAAGTTATCTGGTAGGTAATTAAAATCGGGCCTTAGTCAACATGTACCTAGATACTTAAGTGGATGTTTTAAAAATGTATAAGTTTTTATTTATTTTTATAATATCATAGCTGTAAAAGTAGCATTGCTTGTATTTTCTCTGTAAAACGAGTTAGAAACGGTTCGTGGTTACAGTTAGAAGACTACTTGCAATATTCCACATTTAATGCATCTTGCACTTTTGATGTTATGGCCTGACTTACATTTGTGTAATTATTTTTTTACTTCTCTGTGACACTTTTATACTGTAACGGGTGTTTGTTTTTTAATTTATTTATTTATTAAAATTGAGTGTATGTACACTCGAATTTAAACCACCATTTAAGAAAATTTAAGAATGGACTAGCTAAACCGTGAAAAAATACACTGGCATGACATTTATTTTTTAAATAGAAGATGACGTTGTTTTTTTTATTGAATTGTTATTTTGCATATTTTTTTTTAAATATTTTTGTCAAACAACCTGTTTATTTATACTCCTAACATAACATACAAAACACATGATAATTACAAAAATATTCCTTAATCGCCGGATGCGTCATCCGTTTGACAGTAAATTGGTCATTTTAGTTGATTTATTTCAAATATTTAAGACAAGTCATGATGGGTATGATAATAACACCTTAATAGTTTGTAGGTAGCTCTGCATTTAGCAATCTGGTAAGATAGTAAACACGCCTTTATTTGTAATACTTGTGGCTGTGTAGAGTTTATAATATGATAATAATAATGATTTAGCCCTGTATTCCGAAACCAGATATAATATTGCAAGTTTACAATTCATGTTTCGGTGTATAGAGGTAACTTTATAATACTAGAAACTTCCGAAAGCGTGTACTACTAAAGCCTTTATAATACTTAAATAATAAAAAAATATCGTCAGCATAAAATTGCACACTTGCCAATAAATTTCTTCGTACATCCCAATGCACGAATCATTCTTAAATTGATGTATGAAAACCGAATCTATTAAGTATCCACTTTGACCACTATCATGTAGCTTTTCAAAACATCCTGTACATGTCCAATCTAACAATTAAACACTACACAACACCTTATTTTCCTTCACAACCAATCGATTGTGAAAAACATTCAGTGTTGCCGTGACAACCGGTCATTGTGTATATATACCACATATTTCTCAACACGCTGTATATTCAAATGGAAATATCCCGGTGAGATGTGGCGTGTTTGTAAAACTGTCGTCAAGAAAGTTTTAAATACAGATCTACACGCATAATTTATTTAATGTGACACTTAATTTATTTAAGTAAATTAAATATTTTTGAATAAAAACGGACGTCTGAAAATGACGCCAAATCTGTAATTTTGATGGATTTTACTGACTTTTCAAATTCTGATTAAAAAAATGTATAATTCGGCCACTATACCTTTTATTGAGAGTTGAGATTGAGATTTTTGACAATTGACATTCTACTGTCTTGGAATCCGTTTATTTTGAGTCAAGTATTCTTCGTTACTTTCAAAAAAATAAAAAGCGCAATAAAAAAAAAACAGCAAATAATGTCACCGACTAACGGCAAAACAACTGTCATTTCAAGGACGCATAGAAATCATACTTTCACTGCAACATAGTCAGGTTATCAGAAAAATGGTTTCTCAAGGGAAACCGAGACTAACCAAGTAAAATCATGTAGAAAGTACAAGTGTACCTAGACTGGACTATGTAATGTATGAGTAATGCTTAAAAAATGTCATTGTAAGCAAATTATGGTTTTCAGAAAATTTACTGTGGTGAATATGATTGTCAGAAGGTCTAAGCACCTGTAATAGCAAGTTTTCTTTTTATTTGATAAACATTTGAAAACTTGGAAGTTTCTCGTGAAAACTACTTTTTCATCTTCACTGCATAGTAGCTTTAAAACAAAGTCTCTTTCTCTGTCCCTATATCCCTATACATTTCATCATCATCCTCCGAGCCTTTTTCCCAATCATGTTGGGGTCGGCTTCCAGTCTAACCGGATTCAGCTGAGTACCAGTGCTTTACAAGAAGCGACTGCCTATCTGACCTCCTCAACCCAGTTACCCGGGCAACCCGATACCCCTTGGTTAGACTGGTGTCAGACTTACTGGCTTCTGACTACCCGTAACGACTGCCAAGGATGTTCAATGACAGCCGGGACCTACAGTTTACCGTGCCATCCGAAACACAGCCAATGGTGTCTAAGATATACTTAGATCCTAGATAGATAGATAGATTATATCCCTATACATTTATGTATGCTTAAATCTTTAAACTACGCAACGGATTTTGAGGAGGTTTTTTTTTTATTAGATAGAATGATTGAAGGGGAAGGTTTATCATGTAGGTACTAGGTACAATGTAGTGTATTTAGTATCAGCATTGTGCTTGTTCGAAGCCGGCTTGGGTCGCTAGTTGCTAATACAATAAATACCCGTTTTTTTTTTGAGCCTAAAGGCTCCAAAACTACTGAAAAGATTTGAAAAATTTTATCACTTCTGGAAAGCTATACTATTGATCAAGTAACATAGGCTACATTTTATCCGTGTACGTACGTGGAAAGATGATCCACGGGAAAATAGCTAGTAATGAATATGTGGTGCTATGCAGCAAATAAGTATGCAACCTACATTACATACATTCAAAAAACCAAGAGCACATCACAGCTGTTCCAATTTCAAAGTCTCATTTCCCGCCTTCATAACAGAGTTGTCAATTACGGAACACGAGTCGAGCCTATCAAATTCCACTTGTTCAATCAATAGCGACTCGAAACTCGGACATCTGGCCAGTGAAAGTATAACCCGCCATATTTTGTCAACAAGAAACAGCCAATGGTAAAAGTTACGCAACGCCAATTTTATTGTCCATAAGTAGTGCTTCTTAATGATAGGATAGTGATGTGGTAGGTATTGAGTTTTAGGTTCGTTGAGTAAGTAATTGGTAGGTGTGTTATTTTGTGTTAAAAGTCATATTGAAAGTAAATTTCTGTGCGGGTAACTTATGCTATGAAGTTCTCTTTTATAACTATGAGATAGAAAATATACCTACTTTACACAAATTGGCAAAAATGAATTTAATGACATATTTAGTTTTTATAACTTCATAAAATAATCTTTTTTTTCTTCAAAATGAATTTGAATTACACAAAATACGAAAAAAACGTAAATAGGCATAGAATGATGTGAGATTTTGTTTATGTCCGTTCGTCACACGGTCACACCCGTTTTACCTCATTTACCGTTTATTATAGAAAGTTAAAACCACAGCTCTTAGAAGCGAAAAAATTAACTGGTACTAAAGTAGGTTAAAGTATTATGAGCTTTGTTAGAATTTTTACTGTCGTTAAGAAGATATGATAGATAAAGTAGTTATGATGTACTTTTTTTTTTTTGTCCGACGTCAAAAATCATCAAATGACCCCTCCCGCTGTGGGTTAGCAGCGGTGAGGGAGTGTCAGACTCTTACTGACTAAAAACCGTCGTGTTCCGTCATAGGCCTTTTATGTACCAGGGCCGCGGTATCTCTTTCACAAACAACCCGCAGCCCCGGCAGGCCTTGGCCCTGCTGGGCCCCGCTGGGGTTGCTGACATCTCTTTGAGGAGCGCGTGGAACAACGCGCGCCGTCGACACGGGTCTGTCGTCTAAGTAGACAGAGGGACGATGAGCCACCCGAACTCACCGCCCACAGACCCACGCCTACGGTGGCCGGGAGTCATCTCGCGACACCCGGCGCCCATGGTGTCTACCTGGTCCAGCGCGGCGGCCGGGATGAGAGGTGTGAACTCTCTGGCGTTCCGCCTCCTCCTTCTCGAGCATGACCGCTTCGCAGAAGGAGGCGACGGCATCCCATTCCCTCTCGCCCCGGACCATGGCCTGAACCAGGGCCGGACGCGAGAGGTCGCTGCCGCCAAAAGCCTCGACGAGGACCCGGCGGTGCCCCTCCCATGCGGGGTTATGATGTACTTCATAGAAAATAATTCACACTATACACAGAAATATGGAGATCTTAATTTTTTTTCGTTTGAGAACCCATGGCCTTCTAAATCTCTTTATTTCTTTTTAATAATATTGTTCTTTAATAATTCAGTCTCCTTTATTGTACACTGAAAAAAAAAACTGTGCAGTGACAATTATTTAGATAGCATAAACAATAAAATAAAATGGCGATTGGCGACTAAATAAATGGCGTTCCTAACAATTTTATAGTTGTATCATTAAAAATCGGAAGCAATTAATAAATAAACTTTCACTTTCCTTATAATCAAGAAGAAATTTATTGTCAGTGACGTCATAAGCTCATGTTTATGTGATTCAGTTATATGTTATACCATCTCATTTAAGAATCTTCTCGCTCAAAATCGGTTTAGTAATTTCGATCATTTCAATCTTATTAGGGTTCCGTACCCAAAGGGTAAAACGGGACCCTATTGTTGTCGCTCCTCTGTCCGTCCATCCGTCCGTCGGCGACGTCTGTCGCCAGTCTGTATCTCACCAACCGTGATAGTTAGAGTTGACATTTTCACAGATGATGTATGCCTGTTGCCGCTATAACAACAAATACTGAAAATAAAATAAATATTTTGGGGGCTCCCATACAACAAACGTGATTTTTTTTTCTAATTTTTGCTCTGGTACGGAACCCTTCGTGCGCGAGTCCGACTCGCACTTGGCCGGTTTTTAGAATTTACATAAGTATTTTATACTTTGACGCGTTCATTCGAAGCGAAATTGACGATTTCCACTTTTAAGTATAATCTTTCGACTATAATGTTGTGTGAAAGACCGATTAAGAATAATTATTCCGACTCTTATATTTTTAAATATAAACTTATCATATTAATATCCATTTATTGTGTAAGCCATTCTATTACCTAAGTTCTGTGCTTACTTACAAACTTATTTACCACCACAAAAAATCTATAAAACGTAAATGAAATAACTCTCTAAACCTCCAAATTTGTTAGATTCAATAGGCTTAAGTTTCTCATAGATTTATAGATAGCAGATATTATCTCGTCACGACAAGCTTCGTAATATCTTACTTAATACTTCAGTTCGTTAAATAAAAACAATACAATAAAACTGCTGCAAATTCAATGATTTATCATCATCGTCAGCTGTGATCACTATCCGGAACAATATTTTGATTCATTACGTATACAGATATGAGTTAGAGATATGATAATAGCATAGAGTTTTTATTTGTCAGTAGCCGTTTTTCCACTATTTCACTTGCATCCCGTGGGAACTACTGCCCTAATCGAATAAAATATAGCCTACAAATGTACATATGTAACTCGGGACGAGAGTATAGCGTTTCACCAGTAAAGTAATATTTGAAATCGGTACAGTATTTTCAGTCTTTAGGGTACCAACAAAATGTTTTCTCTTTAGTAAATTAGTGTAGTTTTGTTTTATTTATTAAAAAAGTAGGTACACTTAAGGAAAATAACGGCAGGTATTCATAAATTCGGAGCAACGGGTTGTTCGAAAGAGGTACCGCGGCCCTAGCACATAAGAAGGCCTACGACGGAACACGACGGCTTTTAGTCAGTAAGAGTCTGACACTCCCTCACCGCTGCTAACCCACAGCGGGAGGGGTCATTTGATGATTTTTTACGTCGTTAAAAAAAAAACGAGAGTTAATATTGAATGAAAAAGACAAGTACACGAAGTACTAATTAGTAAAATGCATGCAAACAACACGTTAAAATTAGGAGCTAAGCGAGTGGAAAATTATAATTGTTCTTTGTTTTACTTTTATTAATTAAGCAATGTTATCGTAAGTTAATTATAGCTTGTCAACTGAAAATACTTCTACTATCCAAGAATTTATCAACACACACAACAGTCTGCCTCAATTATTAATTGATAAAATCTAGATAATTATTATTTTCTTACTTTACCAAATTATCACAAAATATAAAAAATATGCCTGAAAACACGGTACCTACTCAAAGCCGATTGCGATAGCATTTACCTAATAACATTAGTGTCAGTTGCTATGACAATACGCAATGGAAGCCAAAACAAATCGTTTGAAGCATAAATAATTCATTAGAAAACCTCAATTCTCGCGTATAATTTTGTGCGAATCGAAAGTATTATTTTTATGTTTGTGCAATGATAAATGATCTTCAACGTTCTGTTTACCACAATTACAATTGAGTCATAGGCTGCGGGATTGTTCGTAAGAGCTAATGCAGGAAGCTTCAGAAGGAACATGGCGGGTTTTAGTCAGTAAGAGTCTGACACACCATCAGCGGGAGGGGTCATTCAATGATTTCCCAACCGAGAAAAGGCATTTGATAATTGAAAGATAGTTGATGAAATAAAGACTACTCATCTAATTGGCTTTGCATACCTAAATCAGAAAAAAATATTGGTCTTACAACAAAATACTTCAGCAGGCGTAAGTCATATGTGTTTTTAGCAAATACTCTATACAAAATTTTCTTAAACACTTGACGAACGTCTGCTTTTTTGTAGTATTCTTCCTTGTTGTTTTTTTGGTTTGCATTGAAGATATCCAAATTTACGGAATTAAAACAGTATCAACACACAATTCGGCATAAAAATTATAGATAGATAGAATATCCTAGTTAGAATGAATTAAAATTAAAACCGACTGCAACTCTAATCGATTCTCGTCTTGTACATGCAAATCTGTCAGTTGATCTGGATATCAGACGTCTAGATTTACCGTATCATTTGTTTACGTGTAGACATGTGTGCGTGAGCTGTATACAGAGTGTTTGTTTTACAAGTGCATCGACTTTGTTGCTTCTTTAGATTTTGTTAGAAGGTCAAGGTATGCAACTTGCTTTTTCAAATAAACAAAGTTAGAAGACCATTTTTCAAGTGGGATTAAATTAAGTTGATAGAGGATTAAATTAAGTTGATAGCTTGTATGAATGTGTCAGGTTGATCTAGCTGACAAATATTATATACCTAGCCTTTCCTCCACTATTTTGGGGTGTTACAGCATGCAGTTTAGTATCAGTATTCATAAAATAACATAGCCTTTCGATAACATAGCATGATACCATTCATATTATGACTTCAGAGTAATATTTTCACCACTAAGTAATTTACCAAATTTCTATATTTATATAAATATCTTTATTTTTAAATGTTCGGATATATTATTCTTATCCGTAGTTTCTTTGCAGCTAATCACTTAACACAAACGAATCTATAAACATGTACCCATTCCTTATAAAGACATCAATAAAAATAGAAGGTACAGCTATACATTAATATTGTCATCGTTACCCATTGATGGTAAAGGCAGTTACTATTAGATTATCTTCAACTTTCTCTAAATAAGATGTCATTATTTATTTGTTTGTAATATCATCAAAGATTACGTAAATACAAGCATTTCCAGTTGATGTGATGTGACACAAGTTTTTTACCTATCTTTCTCTGCTATAGTTTACTTATTCTTTTGTGGAGAATTGATGTTTTATACCGATCGTCTTTTTATTTTAAAATGTTATAAATGTGTAAATTGTAATGTGGTAGAAAAATTACTTCCATATCTTTGATCAAATATAGGCTTTCAGTTTCAAGGTTTTAATTATTGGTAAATATTTATAGTCAATTGTCATTACTAGATTAACTACAAATTGAACTGAATATTATTTGAATGAAAACATTAATTTAATTAAAATATCAGGTAGTTGATAATTTTCGACTTTTAAAGATTCAGCTTTAAAGATTTTCAATCATGCGTTACACAGCTGATATACGTTTGCTTTCAAACAAAGATAAGCTAGCCAATTATGAGAGTCTTTCCGATTACGTAAAATATTTTCCTGCATATTCACAAACACCGAATACTCAATAGTCTTATAATATAGAAAATTATTGGCCATTGGTATCGAAAGTGTAAATAATCCAATGCGTAAGACACATATTAGAAGAAAATATTACAAATCAATTTCCCTTTACATTTACAAAGTTATCTCCTACACTTAACAACTAATGATGTTTAAAAGACAACCTTAATGTACAGATAATAGGGTCTAATGATCATGAGTGACTTGTTATAGAAAAGACACGTTTCAAATAATTGTAACACATTAGTTTGAATTGCTCCACATTTGCAAGTATCTTATGTAAGCCATTGCGTGGAGTACATTGAAAAATGTTTTCTTTGGTACTGTTGTAATTTGTCCTTGTGTACTAATTAACTACGTGACTTTTATAGGGCGTCGCTTTGATTTGCAGTTATTTGTAGAACTAAAGTTGCACTTGTCGATAATAATTTTTTTTCAGGAAAACTATTGCTCGTTCCAATATTCTTAGAATGCTTTTCAATTTGTTTCTTTATGTATTTTGATATTTTTTCTAATTTGAAATTTCTTTCTTTTCAGATGTAAATAAACAACGCGCAAGAAAAACAGGCCACCCGAGCGGATTATTGACCCAGTCACGAACGGTCACCGGAACCATTATGCCTTATACATCCAACAGTATCTGAGCGGACCTGACCAGCATTGCGAACGGGAAGCACCGTTAATTATGCCAATTTATTAGCAAGCACAATGATGGAAGAAGTAACGCCTCGTCCCAGTGTCGAATACATCCCTCCTTTACCCCCAAAGGTGAAGCAAAGAGGATCGACCACTTATACACAAATAACAAGTGACGACGCCAGTATGAACACAAACGGGTTCACCGCCACCGACGTCCGGATGGACTCGCTAAGTTCGATGCACTCACTCGTCCTTAATTCTAAGACACCATCTGCAACGGTATTCGTTGCGGCGACCCAGTCAGACCGACCCGCGAGTACGCCTAGCACGGACGCTCTCAACGGCCCACACGTGGTCACTATCAGAATAAACACAGACGCAGATAAACCGAAAGCGCCAAAAATATCAAGTGTTCATCTCAAAAGTGACGTCGACTTCGAAAGTTTCAAGATTAACGACGTGTGCAAGAAAAACAACAGCTTAGTCAGATTAAATGTTGAAGAAAACAGACCGAAAATACTAGAAAACGAAGATCTTCTGAAAACAGATAAAGCGCCATACATATATTGCAATTCTTTCAACTCAATGACCAATATGGTTATGTCAAGCGGGCAATGTTCCCCTAGTGACACACTGGACTCGGGAACCTGCAGCGACCTTGACGGCACTCCTCCACCTTTACCCAAAAAGAAAACCTCAAAAAGTAGTTCAATAAAGAAAGCTGTATCTGTAACGTTAATCAGCTCGAGAAACGGGAGCAACCAAAGCGAAGTAGATTTTGAAGACAATGACTCGAATATATCATGCGATTCTCTGAATAGTAGTGAGCTGAACGTAAGCGTGCACGCCGATGAAAGTCATAGCGAATATAGTAAAAAAGAAAAGAAACAGAGTGCGGAATCACCCGACGCGCCGGAGACGGTAGCCAAAGCGAACAATAAAGACAGTAGCTTTCTACCGCAGGGTCTGCTGCAAGACATAAGAGACCGTTCAGCGAAACTAAATACGGTCGAAACTGAAAGCGAGGCGAAGCCCGAGCTGCACGAGGAAGCGAACCAGAATATTAATGAGGATGCTAATATTTCAAAAGAAAGCGCACAGCTCACATCGTTCCGTCTAGTTTCTCAGTATAATAGCGAGTGCAAGAACACGACGGAGTCGCTGCCCGCGACCTTGTGCTCCAAAACGCCGCTGATTAGCGAGAGCACTTACGAGGAACGAAAGCAACAGGACAAGATGAAACAAGAGCAACTGATTTACAGCAGCCACTACTTTGATACGGACAAATATTACGACTTCCATCTAAACGAAAAACAATTTGATGATGTGAAAAGTGTTAGTGTTGGTTCTAAAAGTGAGAGTGAAGTGTCTGAATTGGAATACTTTGCCGGTGTGAAGGATTATAAAAACGAGGAGATGCCATCGACGATAAAAAGTTCTAAAGGAACAATAAGGGGCGTGAAGAACCGCGTTCGGGCGGGCATCGCGACGTTTTTGCAAATACAGAACACGACAAAGGTAATTTTTCTGATTGTTATTTTTCTTTTAGATCATAGCCTGGTTGGTTTTTATGTCGCTACCGCCTCGTTATACACGTACTGATTTTAGAGGTCGCAACTAAATGTATTCGAAAGTATTACACGCGAGCACGTATACTAGTTTATTAAAATGCTTATTTTTAAACAGCGTTCGTGAAAAAGTTCGATATTGGGCCTTCATGGTTGATTGTTGCGAACAATGCAAGGGTGGGGGAACAAAATGGATAAACAATTGGCATTTTTAATTACCATTGAGAATTATGAACGGACGTTGCCTTGTCTTGGTCCAAAGGCTTTTGTACGACAACAATCGTCATTGTAAAGACGTCGTGTGATGTAATTGTTGGAAAACGTACTTAGATAGCTCATATCTAATTTGAAGACAATACAGCTTTTTCTTTGGATTAGGCGTTAAAATTTTGTAATGGACATAATTTATAGGCTTCACTGTGGCCTTTATTAATATTATATTTTCTCCCAGACGTTACCGCATTTCTAAATCCTACAAATAATCTTTAGTAATGTATAATAGCAATTTTGCAGATTTCAAATCTATGCTTGTATCACCAAACTTATCTCAAAAAGGCAACTCATTTCACAGAAGTCTCTCACCACTTTCTTCCTACAAACGGTATCTGTTATCATCTAAACTGATTTCCACTGCAATTATTGCTTTAAGACCTTCCGCTTTTCAATCAGGTTTAATTAAGGCAAAACTGCCATTTCCTACTGCGGAGGTCTCACGTCGTCTAAGTGTGTCGGAAGCTTGGAACACCAAGATTCTATTGAAAGCCGGGAAAGTGAGGAAAAATAGCTTATGATACTCATTGGAGATTCTATTGTTTATATGGGGGGTTTGTAAGATAGTGTTTTGTTTCTTGATGGCTTTTAGTGTCTATTTGCTTGTGAAATGAGTTATATGTAGCTTAGATTTTGATAAGACTTTTAAGGAATGAATAAATAAGTCAAAAACATGGCACCGGTTCAGCCTAAACTATAAAAAACTACATTAAAAACGAAAATAACAACGGAATTAGGTACAGTACTGACTAAAATTATTCAGCCGTAACGGCCCTTTCACACGGCAGTCCAGTTTTTTGCAGGATACCGTTTTTTGCTGGATCCCGTTTGATCGCAAAAGATATTATATGCTAGTGTACACACGAGCAGACCGCATGCAGGATCCTGCAAAAAGCTGTTCCCGTCGATTTGTGCGATTCGGTTTTGTCACTTGTTACTGGATCGTTCGTCCAGTAAAAAGCGGGAATCCTGCAAAATCGGACGCTGTGTTCACACGTAGTTCAGTTTTGCAAGATACAGTAAAATGCCGGTCCCGCAAAACTGGACTGCCGTGTGAAAGGGCTGTAAAGGTGTTCGATTCGCTTTGTTAAGTTTGGGCTTGTTAACTTGTTAAGTTATTTTTACACGGTTCCAATATCTCACAAGCAATTAACACCTAAAAAATTGAAATAAGTAATACTTATAAATAGAATAAAATATACCATGAAATTGACATCAGATAGGAAGGTATGAAAGAAGAAAACATGCTCCTCCGACCTCAAATAATAAATTGGAATATGGGCAGGAGGATCATCATCATCCTCCGAGCCTTTTCCCAATTATGTTGGGGTCGGCTTCCAGTCTAACCGGATTCAGCTGAGTATCAGTGCTTTACAAGAAGCGACTGCCTATCTGACCTCCTCAACCCAGTTACCCGGGCAACCCGATACCCCTTGGTTAGACTGGTGTCAGATTTACTGGCTTCTGACAACCCGTAACGACTGCCAAGGATGTTCAATGACAGCCGGGACCTACAGTTTAACGTGCCATCCGAAACACAGTCAATGGTGTCAATATGGGCAGGAGGATAATCTATAATCCAAACTAATATTATAAATGCGAAAGTAACTCTGTCTGTCTGTCTGTCTGTCTTTCTGTCTGTCTGTCTGTCTTTTCTTCACGCCTAAACTACTGAACCGATTTGTGTGAAATTTGGTACAGACATAGTTTGAAACTTGAGAAAGGACATAGGATAGTTTTTATTACAAAAAAAAAATAAAAATAAAATTATTCCGGACATATAGCGCCATCTATTGGTCAAATCAAAAATCTGCTGGTAGTCACTATTCCACGCGAACGAAGTTGCGGGCAAAAGCTAGTATAAAAATGAATCGCAAAATGTGTTGGTAAGCGCATAACTCAACAACGCCTGGACCAATTTGGCTAATTCTTTTTTTGTTGTGTTTGTCATTGTCAGGAGAAGGTTCTTATGAAAAAAAAATAGGGTAAAGTAGAGAAGTCAGTTGACGGGAGCGAAGCCGCAGGCAAAAGCTAGTTAATGATAAATAAATGAACATCAAGTTTAATTTGGTAATACTATAAAGAGATTATATTTCATTTAATTGATTTGTAAATAACTGCATAATAAGTTTAACTCGAATTGAAACTGGTTAGCCGCAACTTTATGCAGGAATGTGTTTTATCTTTGCAAATGAATTTACTAGTAACGTGATACCCGCCCTATACATTACAAAGTGGCTCTAAGAATATAATTATGATTATAAGGTTATAAATATCAATAAAAACAAAAATCAAGATAATCTTTAAAATACCAGAACAGAAAATCGAAAACATGATTGCGGGACTAAAGATGTTTTAGGTAAAATCAACAACTATGGTAAACAATATTTCTTAAATTGTTCCAGAGGAGAGCAGGGGACTGATCCTACAGTTATCACCGCTTTCTTTTCGGTGTAATGTTGATATATCTATCTATCATTTTTAGTTTACATAGTAGACATATTATAGACTGGGCATACTTAAGCAGTAAAGATGAGATCTTGCTCTTCCAAGATTCATTAATCTATTTCTGAAGTCATCCAAAAATGGCGATCTACTAGACAGGCTTGCTTTCTAGACTTCAAAAACAAGTTATAGTAATTTCAAACCGACTTTTACACCTAACTTATGGACACTAACTACAACATCTTGACTTATGGACACTAACTACAAATCGTGAACATTTCATTGAATACAGTGCAAATTATTCGTGGCACACTTAGCCTAGGTTTGACCTCTATTATCTGAAGTACTAGACCAAACTGTTACTGGTGTTTTTTTAAATATAATAATGTTGTTTTCTTAGTGTTCAATGACATTGTCCTAGATTTTTAACAGGTGTAGGAACCTCGACGGCTCGTATGGTCATCAATTCCGTTAATTTTTGCTCATTATTACAAACATATGAAACTTGTATCCCGATTTTCTCCATACAATTGAAAGATGATCCAAAGAATGTTAACTCAGTGGTAAACAATCATATAATATAATATTATTGTAATAAAAAGCATTATCAGCCACTGTTATTTATATATTAACCACTTCTAAATCAATTTCTTGGATTTGTTGTATGCTTATTCTCTGCTCGCTACCTTCAAAGCGTCTTAGGCCATAAGGGCACGGAGAATTTGTTTTGTTTTTTTTTTTAATTATACGAGTAAATCACATATTACCATAATCAACACCATGAATAATTAATAATCACACATCAATTTCGGCTTAGGCGAGACCTTTCAAACCGAGTGTAGGTCTGAAACTTCCTTATATACTTACCTCCTTCCGCATGTTACAATTTTTAGCCTTGATTACATACATTCACTTCATTAAACTTGTTCTGTACTGTATGTTTGTTTTTAAATCAATCGGTAATTAGACGTATATAATAGATATGTTCTTTCATTAATATGTTCACGATTTTTTTGGAGTACTAATTGGGGTTGCTTTGTAAGTAAATTTAACTTTGCCAAGATGGTATAATCTTTGCAAATATGGTACATCGCTTTTCTGTTCGAATATGAAGTTGAATTGCAATCATTAACTTAGGGTGGGCAGCACTATGAAACACAATAAAAACTAAATCTTAATTAGCCATCAAAATGGCGATTAAAAGCTGGTTGAGATATGGCTATCATTATAGTTACATAATTTAATCCATCCTTTTAGAAGGAGTGTCTATAGCTGAAATTGGCCTTTTTTTTTTGTTGTCGCTGGGCTAAAAATGCTATTACGCATCCCCTTCCCGTCGGGGGATGAGAGAGGGGTATGTGGGACTCCCCGGTAAAGACGTTCCCGGTATACCCACTAAAAAGGCCCAGCGGCACTCCGACCTCGCCTGAGTGGAGGGGGTCTGGGAGTCTATGGCGTCCAGTCCCCCACCGGCGACTGCCCGTCTAACGGTAGGCCCCTTATACCTCCCCCCAATGGGGAAGGGTCCTTATAACAGCTGAAATTGGCCTAAAGTTTAAAACATTATAAAAAAAAATTGGCCTAAAGTTTAAAACATTATAAAAACGTTCCAAAATCGAAAGAGAGCCTTAAGATTATTCCTCTATATTTCATGACCTTCCAAGGATGCAAAAATGGAATTGGCGCCGCTAGTTCAGTAACTTCTTAAAAGTCCTTTTACTGACTATGATAATGGCCAATAATAAAGCCACTATATTATTATACGTGGACCGACATTCCTTGATAAAAACCTTGACTTTTCGACCAGACTTTCAATCGAGAAGATTTTTTATTTGCATATTCATTCATTTTGTGTTGCTATACGTTGTCTGCTGCTTCGGTCTGCCGGTTTTCTGGTACTGTAGACAGACTAGATTATACTTTGGTTTTATACGGATGTTCTGATAATCTGAAAGATAAATCTGTTAAGAGTAAGATTTGACCAAAATGTCATCATAATATATTTGCTAAAAAAAATATGGCTGCTATATAAAAAAACCTATTAAACTTTTGAAGTAGGTACTTGACCGTCTCATTTACCACTCTACGTACGTAGGTGTAGTAAAATGATAAACACTTTAACTTAATTTCGTGAATCCTTACTTATATACCTAAAGAAACAAAATTCGAAAACAGAACACAGCAACATTGATATCGTGTATCGATCACAACAAAACTGTGCCTATGCACGCACACATACATACTCGTAAATAGCCTATACTATATATAATAGCACAACCAATCAAGCGCAACATAATCCGATACTACAAATAGACCATAACATATACATTGATAGTTTTAATTCGATAATTTTCCTTGCATACGATTACGATATAAACGGATCTGCCAAGTTTTTTTTATCGAAAATGGACAATCTAGACGGTAATACTATGTTGGGGTTTATTGTACAGATTTTTAGCAGTAGGATAATATTTTTAGTTTGTGGTAAAATAAGAATTCAATCACACTAAATGGTTTTTAGGGTTCCGTACCTCAAAAGGAAAAAACGGAACCCTTATAGGATCACTTTGTTGTCCGTCTGTCTGTCTGTCTGTCTGTCTGTCTGTCTGTCTGTCTGTCTGTCTGTCTGTCAAGACCCTTTATCTCAAGAACGCGTGGACGTATCAAGATGAAATTCACATGAAATGCTCAGGTCTGTTGTCCCTTTAAGCTGTGAAAATATCAAGCTTCTAAGCCAAGCCAATCAAAAGATACAACCGATTATGTCGATATTTTCAACAAATTCTCGACACTCGCAAAGGAATCAAAACCTACAGGGTACTTCCCGTAAACTCAGAGTCTTGAAATTTGGCATGAAGTATTGTCATATAATGCAAATATAGGAAAAATTACGAAAATCTCATTTTTTTAGTTATATAATATAAAAAAATATATTTTAATAAAATGAAACTTACTACCTTATTTCTCACGAACGAATAAAGGTATCAAATTGAAATTTATACCAAATACCTAAGTCTATTGTCCCTTTAGGCAGTGAAAAAAACAAACTTCTAAGTTAACGCGATCAAAAGATACAGCAGTTATACCGACACCTTAGACGAATTTCTGTCACACGCTAGGGAATCAAAACCTACAAGGTACTTCCCGTGAACTCAGAATCTTGAAATTCGCCACGAAGCAGCGTTATATAGTACAGATAAAGGAAACATTGCGAAAATGATAAATTTGAAGTTACATAAAATATTAAAATATTATTTTTGCTTACACGACATAAAATATTTTTTTAATAATTATAAACTTACTAACTACCCTTTTTTACATGAACGCGTAGAGATATTAAAGTTGAAATTCATATCAAACACTTCTTAAATATAATTGCCACTAAACTATGAAAAATTTTAAATCATTCAAAGGTCATTGGGCACCTTAGTATGAAAACCATACCCACGGCGGATACGAACGAAATATAGCACAGTATAATGATAAAGGCTCTGATTTACTATGGCATTAGTCGCATCTATGTGAACCGTGAGAATCTAGAGAAAATCAGGTGTAAACATCAAATATTTTCCTCATTTCAATGGGGAATTTAAACGACCAAATTTGACGGATTTGAGAAATCATTTCTTTGTAGTGAAAGAGTATACTCGCCGTTTATTTCCATTGTCATCAGGTCAGGATCTGATGATGGAAATCCTGAGAAATCGAGGGCAACTATAAAAAATTGTAGGCATGCATAGGATTAAAACTTGATTCTCAGATGTATGTCTGGTGATACTATCAAACAGTGAAAGTTTAGAGCTTACCTGATGATGGAGAAGTGAGAAAGTCGAGAGAACTCTATGCATGTTTAAAAAAATAATAGATCCCATTAGTAGTGAATTCTCATCACCTAAAATAAAATAAGCTCCAACACAAGGTTACGTTATAAATTGTAAAGGAGTTCCCATAACTATATCTGATCTTTGCTATCGATCCCACAATGGCAGTTAAACCTATCTATGTGGAAAGTCTTCGCCAATACGAATAAAATAAGCCCAAACACGTGGTAGTTGCAACATACCGTTCAGGAGTTCCCTCGACTCTCTGTAGTCTCCATAATCAAATCAGCTCCAAACCTTCACTGTTTACAAGTACCCTCAAAAATACACTCACATGTCTGGTTTTGACTCGATGCGTGACTACAATATTCAAGAGTTGCCCTCGATTACTCAGGGTTTCCAGATCCTTTCTTTATGAAAAGTCTTTAACAATAAAAACTAGCATTGCAACCTGTAAAATCCTCTGAAACTGCTTGTCTATTATATTTTTCAAACGATCCTGGACATTCAAAGAAACGTCATACCATTCTCCACGATTTAAAACTACTTTGATTCATGTCCGCCACTTTTTACAAAGCGGGTCAGATATGCCCAATGACCTTTAAGACATAATTAGTTATTTTCAATCAGATTTCTGAATGATGACTATAAAATTTTGTATATAAATAACTTTAATAAAATAACTTTTACAAGGTACTGGCCTACTATTTTAGTTATATTATAAAATAAAAAA
The DNA here is from genome assembly GCF_022581195.2 of Helicoverpa zea. Lineage (NCBI taxonomy): Eukaryota > Metazoa > Arthropoda > Insecta > Lepidoptera > Noctuidae > Helicoverpa > Helicoverpa zea. The sequence continues at coordinate 4,496,293 of NC_061464.1, read as the reverse complement.
TATTAGCTATTTTGACTCTCACGAAATTACCATAACTATGATTGTTCTAAACTGAACGGTTGGCGCGAGACTCACTTTTTATCTAACCAGGATTTGTACGGAACCCTCGGTGCGCGAGTCCGACTCGCACTTGGCCGGTTTATTTTTTTATTATTTGCGTGATTTCCTACCTATGTCTACACTATCTATACTAATATTATAAAGCTGAAGAGTTTGTTTGTTTGAACGCGCTAATCTCAGGAAGTACTGGTCCGATTTGAAAAATTCTTTCAGTGTTAGATAGCCCATTTATGGAGCAACGCTATAGGCTTTATCTGGATTCGTACATAGGTTCCCACGGGAGGTGAAACCGCAGGCACCAGCATACCCACCAGCCACCAGCATAGCTAGTAATAAATATAGGTTTCTGAACATGAGTCTTTGCTCCTAATATTAGCTTTTTAAAATTCGTAATTATCAAAAAAGGTGAAGATAATTTTCAATTTCAATAGCCCTAAAATAAAGGCCAATCAATCAATTTGCGAAGCAATCATCAGCTCTTCCGAGCAATCAATACTATCATCGATCAAATAGTTATGATAGGTAATAACTACATAACATATGTACGTGTCAATTGCATAAGTAAATGGATTGCATATGCGTAGATTGACATCAATTGCTGAACAAACACATGTCTTGTTGAGAAATATTGTTATGTAGGTATTATCTGTCTAGCCTTTTCCCAACTGTGATCTAACATGCAGCTGAATATCAGTGGTTTACATGAAGTTACTGAGAATCTGACCTCTTCAACCCCGTTACCTGGCAACCCAATACATATCATTTGGTAAGACTTTCTGGATTTTGTCTGCTCATAACGACTACCAAATGTATGATTATATAAATGTATGAAAATAAAAGTTAGATTATCCAACAACAGTTAGATATTTACACACGATATCACATAAAGTTGATGATTTTCATAATTCTCTTAAACATTCACAAAAAGAACTATTCCGTAAAAAAATCCTAAAACGCCAAAATAAATACCCAAGTTAAACTACTGAAACATTACCTCGGCGTGCGCGCACCGTATCATCTAATTACAAGCGCACGCACGCGTGTTTTTACACGGCATACGAAGATTTGATTATACGCCTGTGGTCGCTTCCTGCGATGTGATCGTGATCGCGGTCGACTCGATTCTGTTGCGACTAATCGATCTATCGATTGCTGTTCGATTGGTTGGTAATTGTTTAGGTGTAAATTGCTTGTTAGAAATAATCGTTTGTCGTTGTAATTAATGTCTTAACCTGATTAGTAGGATAAGTAGTTTAAAATATATTTTCAATTTAGCGTCGTTTTCTGAAACGGTCTTAATAGAGTGATAATATTACATGAGCATAGCAAATACTGTATTAAGGAAAAAATTGGATTGTGACAATAATTCTAGAGATAATCGCATTTTAAAAAATCTGTCTTTATTATTCTTAATGATTTAGCTAGAGTTAGTTACACTAACATTGTAACAATTTAAACTGAATAAAAAATCTCGAAATTTCAGAGATTGTTTTATTTTAAATAGCATGATTGTTTTTAATTTATAACATAACTTTCACAGATGATCGAAATCGAGCGATATTCATGATTTACTTTCACCAAATAAATGTATAATTATGAATATTTCTATCTCTTGGAAAAGACTTTGATGTAGGTTTGTGGTATAAACGTGTTTTCAACTGTTTTGTGATCAAAACCATTGGTTCTTGCGGTTTTTGTATATTCCTTAAGATTAAGGTTGCCAAGAGTATGTGTATTTACCATGTTTATAAAATTCATAATACCTAGATAATCTTAAAAATAAAGTCTTTTTGTTAACCTATACACAATATCTAGAAAGATTTTTTATTGAAAGCGCTGTTATCAGGTGCTTCCGTCCTGTATGAGTTTCATTTTCCAAAAGCCTATCAAGGAAAGCTACACAAATTTTATTTGGGTGCTCGAAGACATTTCCTTAAGACGCGAGGAAAATAATGCAGCATATTACCTACTTGAGAACTTTTGTCACTTGAGTCTCATTATCGAATTATTTGAGAACTATCCTGTTTAAAATTGCAGCAGAATCGGTGCGTACATACAGTTGTATAAAAATATGAGTCGGTATGACAACCTTAAACAAACAAAATGATAATATCAAAACAGCATAGATATGAAGTAAGTAATAGTAGATTGCAATACCGCCGCCTATTACGTGCGGTTATAAAGCAAATAACTCTGCTGTTGATTTGTTTATCGTAAAAGCTTATGGTGAAGCCACAAAAATACATGGGTAACGTTTTGCTCTTAAGATAATTTTTATGTGGTCAAACATTCAAAGACTGGCATGGTTTATGTCTTAATTTCATGTTTTTGGGGTGCGTTCATATAGATTCTTAATTGAAAATTTCGATTAATCGAGAGAATGTTTTTCCACTTGCGTCCCGTGGGACTACTTTCCGAACAAAGATAAACATCCTTTTCAGACACACTTTATACTTTATACACTATCCTGTAGGTACTTACACAAACATTTCAGTTGGTTTAGTAGTTTTGGTATGTAAGCGGGACATACAGACAGAGTTTTTTTCGCATTCATTTATAGAGGTAATATGGACTATTACTGGACTGAAATATTCATAGGGTGAGTGAAACCAAATGCCGCATTTTTATTTCAAAGCAAAGATATAGTGACTGTCAAAATATCGTAATCACCCAGCCGTTTTCATAATACCAAAAGTTGACTCGTAACTCAACACGGTACCACTTGTCTACTTAATATGCAGATTTTAATCATAATAGAAGTAATAAACACTTGTACAAAAAGTGCCGTAAAGACGTATTGTTGTAGATCCTAAAGATAATTTTGAAAGAAAGTGTGCAAATGTATGACGAAACGTCCAAAATGTTATTACATAAACCATGTCTGAGTTGTGTAAAATATGGGTTGGTCTTGTATTTTTTGTCGTTTTTATACTTACGTGAATGTTTTTCAAAACCGGATATTTGGTAATTTGTTTGATGAAGAATTTTACCTATTCGGAATTACGTGGATTTATTTAATTATTTCTTATTCTGTCTTTTTAATCCCCGATGAAAGAGAGGGGTGTTATAAGTTTGACGTGTCTGTCTGTACGTCTGTCTGTGGCATCATTGCTCCCGAACGGATTAACGATTTCAATTTGTTTTTGTAAGAAAATGTCAAATAGAGAACTGAGGGTGAAGAAGAAGTAGGAAGAGGTACTACACCGTTTCTAAATGAAATTGAGATGATTTAAAATCCTCTATGGATTAATTACAATTACGGGATTGTAAGTGAAATTATTATGAATAAAATAAAATGTATGAATTAAATTCTGAAATGAAAGGAGCAGTTTTAACATTATAAACTTTCACTCCACACTGAAATATAACAGTTTATGTATTTGAATTAATTCGAAATTTTAATATGTTTTCATACGTTTTTATAGTGCAAAACGTACAAAAATGTTTATGTATATTTTTGAATGACGGCTCAAATAATTTAAGTTGGTTTAGCCAAAACTATTAGAAATTCTTGATTTTAACTTCAACATCAAAAATATCATTAGAATGTCCAAATAAATTGATTTAAAGCTTGTTTTGCCAAAAAAATCTCATATACCTAAGTATCCCATAGTAGATCTCACAGGTAATCTTATAAGTCTAATCTTATGAGGTTATTGACTGTTTATTTTTATCTTGTCTCTGCTATTTTTGGCGATATAGATACCTAATATTTTATCAATTTATAAGTTAACCATTTGTGGGAAAGGCGTAACCTATTTACAATAAAGAGACACAAATATAAGATTGGTTTAAAAAATATCTATATTTATATCATAATATACACACATAATATTCACATTAACACACCTAAAACTGCCCCTCCAAGTATAAACAGAAATGAAACAATATATAATTTTAAAATCTCAAAAAAAATATAAACATTTAAAAGTACTATTTAAAAACCGTACAATAAATCATTTCAAATTATTGGTAATAAAGAACTAAGGTTTTTTGAACCTTCAACCATCGGACTGATCTCGGAAAACTTTCAATGGTCATATTTTGTTTAAATCTTCCTACCTACCCAACCAATCAATTTTAAAACAACAGGCACTTAAATTCAACTTTCTTCCTCAACTAAATAAAAGCATTTAACAAGCTGTAATTTTATAAGCATTACACGCTTATCTGAGCATGATAAGAAAGTGTCAGGTGTAATCACTATCATACTTATCAGACTGTGTGAGTTGTGGGTCAGACCTTGTGAACTAGGCCAGCACGTGGTTATTAAAAATAATAATATGTAGGTAGTTGAACTTCTTCGTTAAATTTTCTACGATCTTAGTTTGATCGAAAGTGACCCACGTGGTTTCATGTCTCTGTTACTCGGGAAGAGTGTAGCTTTTAGAGTGTAGTTTTTTTAGTGTAGAATTTTTCAAATCTATTCAGAAGTTTCGGAGCCTTACGTTGAACAAACCGACAAACAAAAAAATGTGTCTTGTTCATTATATTAGTGTAGATAACATAAAATATATACATTAATTGTAATTCTTTTGTTATCCCACTGCCGGGCACAGAGAAGGAATGAGCGTTTATCACCACGCTTGCTTAAAATTTTTCGCGTCTTTAAAATCCAGATTTCTTCAAGATGTTAGCAAAAATAATTACAACTACTTAAATCTTACCTTGATAATGACAAAAATACCCAAGCAAAAGCTTGTCATAATACTCTATCGTGTGCAACATTTACCTACTATCCTTTTTCTTAAGTCATCTATCCCTGTCTACTTAACATTATAATCATCTATTTGACAGCAAGTCGGCAATGATAAATAGGTTAAGCTACTTAACGATTACCACCTGGGGGCTCTCTCTCTCTTCATTATAATAATAACTACATTATATACTTGTAACTATTACAGTTGTTCTCCATAATATCGCTACGTTCACTTTTTTTGGCATAAAATAATGTAGCCTAAGTCACTGTAATACAAGATAGACCTTTTTAATAAATAAACATCAAATTTAAGTGTCGCTATTCCGTAAATGGGTATAACATTTTATAGTTATTTTTTATTTATAGACAATTCAATTATAGAGACAACATAATTTAAGTTATGCTAATATTTGAATAAATAAACTGAACTGAGCACCAGTCATCTTACAATACACACAATAGTACAATAGGTAACAGTGAATTAAATGAAAAGCAAGATACCAGGGGCCCGATTCTCCTAATTTTACTTAAGCGACATACGATTCACGTTCGACTCGATTCGACTGAGATCCAATCCCGACTCGATTACGATTGAAGCGTATATGGCATTCCGCTATTTTTTCTTTGAAATAAACGTTTTTATTATTTTCTGTCATTCAATAATGAATCATTTTGTCTACAAATGATTTACGATTTGCAAAATGATTGTACAGCAAACTACCGTATAGACCAAAATCACCAAAATAGCAGACCAATCGCACACCAATCAAATGTCAATCGAATACGATTGGTCTTTTATTAGTAGCAGAATGCCCGATATGGTTAAAACTGCTATTGCAATCATATTGCGATTCGATTTCTATTCGATTTTGATATTATTAACTTAGGAGAATCGGGCCCCAGGATGATTATAAAACACCGTAATCGTCCTACAGTTATTTTTACAAGGCTCCCTTACGAACATTATCGACAGGGCTACTAATACCTAGTTTGATAAATAGGCCCATCGGTTGTCACCAATTTTTTTTTTGTGTTCAATATTTAAAAATGTAGGATATATATTGCAAAATAAATAATGGAAATAACACGTGCAGAGAACATAATTAAAGTTATGCCAATATGTATTTGAATAAATACCCTGAACTGAACAGCAGTCACCAAAATAGTACGAAAAGTAAAAATGAAAAGTAAACAAAATAGGTGCCAGGATGATTATAAAATATCGTAATCTTAAGACAGTTATTTTTATTAATACTTCAGAAGGCAGCCTTACAAACATTATAGACAGGCCTACTAATACTAAGCTAGTTTGATAAATAGACCTATTTTTCATATATTTTTGTTGTGTTTACAATATTTAAAAATGAAGGGAATATATGGCAAAATAAATAACGAAAATAGCATGTGTAGAGAGGGAACATAATTTAAGTTTATGGTAGTATTTGAATGAGTACCCTGAACTGAGCAGCAGTCATCAAAATAGTACAATATTAAACAGTGAAAAATAAACAAAATACCAGGATAGTACTAAAATACCGCAATCTTCATACAGTTATTTTTATTAATACTTCAGAAGGCAGGCTTACAAACATTATCGCTAGGGCTACTAATACAGCTAGGTAGTTTGATAAATAGGCCCATCCCATAGTTACGGTATACAGGGGGATCCAGTAAGCCGTTCGCCGCAAGAATGTCGCTTTATGGCCCGAACACCTGTTCTGATTGGCCCATTGAGTACGGTTAGTTGGATATGGTATGATTTTTATGCCAGTTTCAAAAAAAGGAGGTTATGTGTTCAACTCTATGGTGCCCTTCACACTGCCCCGCATCACGCTGCATCTTGCGTGTCGACGCACCTACGCGCGTTCCAGCGGGAGTGCAGATCTGCATCATCATGCGGGTTTTTCACGCACTCACGCGCGTAGGTGCGTTTTGTAAATTCACGCACAGCGAGTTCCATTTTCAAATATACATGTCACGCCCATTAAAAATCACGCGCGGCATTGCGGGATTCAGTGTGTCATACCTTGCGTCTCGCCCCGCACCTACGCGCGGGGGTGCGTGTTTCTCCGCATGTATGTGCGTGATCCGCATGAACGCGCGTGGATGCATTTTCAGTGTGTTGGACTATGCGTGTTTTCCATACAAACGGAGATATTTCCATACAAAGAAAAAAAACGCATCCACGCACTACGCTGCATCATGCGGGGGCAGTGTGATAATCGCCTATGGATGACCCAACAATATTGCCCAGTCCATATATCCGGTACATGCTCAAAGCTGAGCAATAAGGCAATGGTTGATGATTATGCTACGGTATATCTACCTATAGGTAGATCAGTTCAGTACAAATTCAATCCAGATTTATTCTAATTGCTTTGTAAATGAACGGCTAAACATGGCTCAGTCCCACGTTTACAAGCAAAGTGTTCCCAAGTACTTCCCGCACCTATCTGTGCCTCTAATTCCATCTAAATCAATTCAGTAGTTTTGTGTTGAAAGCGCGACGGTTCAATTTACTTTCGCATTTATGACATTAAGTATTAGCAAGGATTGACACAGCCAATTTTATACATTAAATCCCAAACAGATCAGAACCAGATCATATTTAACTAAATTCATGTAAAACATATCTGACAGCTTTAATCGCATCAGTAATGCCATAAGTACTGGTAAGCCATGGTGTTGAGTCGAGACTGTTGGCATGCGGTCTGCCTTGGGGCGCCTTCTGTGTTACTGGTAATGGCGACTTATACTTGATTTAGATGATATGATATTTTTTATTTTATTTTTTTTATTTTAAGGAACAGCAAACAGTTACATTATATAAACTTACAAATAATATAACAATGACTTGTTGAGGTCATAATGTAACCCACAACGCTATCCACAGGTAAACATAAAAATTTAGAGCAGAAATTCTAATCGCTAGGAACATTAATAGCAGTACGCGTAACAAATAACAAATAGGGAGAGTATAGTAGTGTAAACATGACTTTTAGCTAAATATATTCATAAAAAGGAAAGAGGAGTTTAAAGATACGATGACAAAATTAAAATTTTTGTTATTAAGAGGTTTGGGTTTTAAGTAGGGAACTATGAAGGAAGCTTTTGAACTTATTTATGCTACAATTGAAAATATCAATGTTTATAAAGGTGACGTTATAAGTGTATAAGTTATAAGTTATATTAACTAGTAAATAAACAGATTAAAGATATAATATGAAAACATTAAAATCTGTTTTGATTTCATTCATTTAGTTTTCGAAAGGCGTTTGAACAAGTACATTTTTTTAATAGAACATTTTTATTCCCATTTGAAATTCAATTGTGAAAGATTTTTGACAACCATTATGACATAGTCTTTCATAAAGTTAATAAAAAATCCATTAATATACTGCAGTGATACTCTATCGAAATTAAATTAATCCGATATACTGTATTTATGTAGCTATTTATATATTGTGACACAAAATACAAAGGTGTCACCGAAATGCCTTCTCAATTGTGTCCACTGCTTATCGCATCTCGGTCATAGATCGCATCGAAGTAGGCGCGACGTTATAGGGCTGCCAGTAATACTTTCTTGTGGTTTTAGTAACGTAAAATACTATGCTTCCAAACTATTACATACATAATCCGTATAAAACCTAAACTAGCTTTTCTAGCGTTTTTACCTGCGGCCCGAAGGTTCTTTTTCGCAAACCCTGCTAAAGTAATACAAAATGATGGCGTAAAGTAATACCCAGTAGTAGAGGTGTAGTATTGGCAATTTCCCAACTGTGTTGGCTTCCAGTCTAAATGGATACAGCTGTAGTACATGCGGTCACCGCTTCTCTGACCTCAAGTCAGTTGCCAGAGCAACCCCTCTATAAGGACGTAATCAGAATTTCTGGCAAATTCACTCAGACCTAGGTATATATAGGACATTAGGTACCTACTTGTACAGAGCTATTAAAATTATATCTCCAGTAATCAAATCAAAAGATAGATAGAATATAGGGAACCGCCATCAGCCAGCCCTACAAACAAACTCTTCAAGGTAGGCGGCGTTCCTATCATAACACATTACCGTGACTTGCGACCAGTTAAGTTATATTAATTGTTAATTCGCATTCATTATACTGTGGCCTGCAATTAATACTAAGATTTGTTATAAGATAATAGATAGCACTTAGATAGTGAATAATGACTCGTGGAAGTAATGTTTGGGTATTTTTCGTGCATTGTTTTTGCATTATTCATTTAACAGGTAGGAAAAGTTTGATGACTTCTGCTAAAACAGCTGTGTTTAGGTAAATAAAAGTTTTCAAAATTTTCTTCTCTTACGCAAAGCAAAATATGTTTTACCACGCTTGTTTAAGGTCGCAAATTGGCTATTTCAAGTTTTCAAGTCCAGGTTTCCACAAGATGTTTTCTTTTACCTTAACCGAGTCACTGGTATCCCAGACACACTTAAGAACTCCATTATAAAAGGAAAGTTGCGATGCTGTCTATGTACTCGCCCAAAATTGAATCGAATTCATACACTCGAATTTGAGAAACAGATATTAATTGATAACTACTAGGTCACCGCAATTCTAGCTACGTAGCTAGTACACCCGGAACAAAACAAAAAATACACAAACGTGAATTTATAATTAATCGAATTAAGTCCACTTAGTCACTAACTTAGCAACATTGTTTGCTAAGTATGCTAATAAACTATCATTTTCATCGCCCGTCGAGACGAAGTAAAAAAGCGTAAAACTGCAAATTCTAATTAAGTAGTGTGACCATTAAAAACTGCTTCCTATACTTAGGCAATTACATGCATTCCGTGTCTATTTAACGTTAAAACGACAGGCAAGTAACACGCGATTACCGTCACAAAATAAATTAGAGTAAAAAAGTTGACGTTGATATCAGAAAAGACAAATGGTTGGTACAAAAAAGGCAATTTTTCAGAAGATATTTGGTTTCATTTTTATCACGCTGTGAATAGAATTCTGATTTTCATTTGTCAAATTTTAGTCTTCTAAGACAATTTGAAATAAGGCAGGCTTTAAAAAAAATGGGAACGCACTGTTAATAATTGTATTAATTCTTGTTTTCATTCCTTGGTCGGTATATGTCTTTATTGAAATTGTTATGTACACGCAAGGCAAATATTTTGTCGAACGCATTTCTCTAAGTCTTGACAAGATGATAAATTAATTCGTTGTTATAGTCTTACCGACATTTCATGAGACCTTGAGGTCAAACATATCTATATTTTTTTTATTACCTATGTTCTCTGTTTATACCTATCTATAAAACTGCTTCAGTGTGTAAGGTAAGGGATTCAGTAGAATTAAAAATTGATTATATTTTTTATCATTTAACCAGGCCTCTGTCACTCGACGTACTTGCGCGCGATAAATGCCTACCGCTCGCTGGGTTACCGGTAGCCCCACGCGGCTCAGGGCTTTCAACAGTCACACGCGCCGCGCGCGTCCAATATTATTATTTTTATTTCGTGGTATGTTATGCTGTTGGTTTTTATTAGGTTTTTTAAGCTACCTCACAAACTGATGGATTATTTTGAGTTGTGTTGGTTTATATGCGACTATTGTAAGATTTAGAAACATTTTATATGTATGAACTTATCTAATCATTCTATTTTTTTTAAATATATTAATACTTATCTACTTTATGATTTTAACAACAGAGATCATTAAGTACTTATTTTACTTTAGATACCTACTTAGTTATATGAACTGTATTGTGAGTTTTGTAACTCAAAACACATTTCGAGTGTAAGTAGGTATAGTTCTGGTCCAACTTAATGACGACTCGGAACATTACGCGTGTCGCTACGCAGAAACCAATTTTAGGTATGTATCAACACTCGACGGAGTTGTACCATATGGGGTATGGCACTTGTGCTCGAAAAATAGTTGGAAACCGCCTTTGATTTTGACGAAAGCTTTACTTAAGTACTTACCTATGCTTACGTATTAGGTAATATTTAGTAATATGTACCCATACTCCATTTTATAAGGCAATACAATAGCTAACTAAAGAAACTTTTTATTTAAAAACTCAGTTTTAAAAAAGGCTATCTTAAAATAAGCGTAACTTTGTTTTCCTACTTAAATATTACTAAATTGTAAGAAGCAACCCTAAGCATGGCCACGGCACGGTTGCGGTCACTGAATTGTGCGCTATCGCATTGGAATAACAATCAAGCGCTCGAGCTTTTAAGGTTCATTTTATAACGCAGCTAGGAATTTGTAGGTAGTTGGGGAACTTGTAGGTGCTTATAACAGTAGGTATGGACTTTTTTGTATGGAGTGATTTATCTGTTACGTAGTAACTATTATATAATCTGTGATTTAACTAAGTATTTGCCTAAGCATGTACAGCATGTTAGTGAAAACCACATGAGAATCGGTGGGGTAGTTTTTTAAGCTTATTGCGGTCAAACATTTTATAATAATAACTCTTTAATAGTATTTTTATAAAATTGAAAATAACTAAAAAATCTTATTTCTAGCTCTAAAAGTCTGCATTTAAATAACCAATTAATCAAATAATAAACCAATATAAAATGTACGACAGCAATTCTAAAATTTAATCAACGATCAAGATTGTTTACCAGACTGGCACTGCATCATAGTATAATATCTGCCAGCGTTGGCATAACTGCACGCCAGACAAATGAAAATAATTTCTCACTAATTATTACAAAACGGTTTTTTTTTATTTTCACAGACAAGTGATAAATTACTTTTGTTTTAGTGGGCTATCGTCGCGTAATGATTAGTCGTTTTGGTGATAGTAAAATTGATGATGAAGTTTAGTGTATTAGGGTTTTGTTTTGTTTATTTATAGGAAGTAGGATTTATGATAGGCGTGAGTTTTGTATATATGTTTTTTTTTATTGATATACTAGCTACTGCCTTATTGGTATTTTTATTTTATAAAAGCGTTTTTTGTAAAGTAAATAATAGCATTATGTCGGGATTTGTGCTCTATTATTTTAGAGGTCACATAGAGCCTCAATTAATTTCTACCAAAACTAAACAAAATTAGAATAGCGTATTTTTTTGGAAAGACAATAATAGCATTAAGTCAGGATTTGTGCTTGATTATTTTAGGAGTTACGTAGAGCCTTAATTCATTATCTACCAAAACATTATATAAGCTAAGATGCTGCCTAAAATATTACTATTGTAGCCACGCCGATCCTATAAAGATCTAAACACCTATCGTTGGTCATTGTTCGATACAAACCCTTTGTATCGAACAATGACCACAACGAATCAATCATTGTTATACATAAATTGATTGATAGCTGTATATACGTTATGATGGCACATTGATACAACCGTTAAGACCGTAATACAAGGTACCGTTTGTAGTATCAATGACGTAGCTTTAGGTTTTTTATTGGCGAAGATTTAAGGGAGAATATATACTGCTATGTAGAAATATTGTTGTAGATGTATGAAGAAGGTGTTTGTGTAGAACATTGTTAACAAGGTGGACAGACGACCTTATAAAGGTCGCCGGAAGACGCTGGATGCAGGTCGCCTCCGACAGGTATCTGTGGAGATCTAAGGGGGAGGCCTATGTTCAGCAGTGGACGTCCTATGGCTGACATGATGATGATGATGATTGTTAAAAATAGAGTGATACACTGGTTAATTTTTGACTGTCCTGTTAGTCTAAGTAGTCGCAAGCACGCCTACCATTTCGATGTCCCAGGTTTGGGATACTATCTTGGCCCGAAATAGCTTCATGGGCTTTCAGTTTTGACTATGCAGTCTAGAGTTTAAAAGTTGATGGTGTTACATCCCTATTACTGGGGCATCAAAGCGCCTCCAACTATAACTCAGTTGTTGATGTTACAATTCCAAGTCGGAGGTCATTCGTCGGATGTGGGGAACTGACCCTGACTTTGTTAAATGATGATTAGACACCTGCGGCTCACTCAAGAATGTGTACTGAAGATGTTAAAATATTGCAGTAAAATGCTTATAGTATCATCACCTCACATTATGCTTCAGATTGCTATCTTTTTGAAATACACTTAAAAACAGGTACTTAACTAATACAGATTTTTTTATTATTAATAGAATACTATACTATTAATACTATTTCAAAAGCAAAACAACACGCACGCACGCATTAGCCCTGAATTTATGGAAGTAAACAGTCACTCGATTCTCGATTTAAAATCGGTATAAAAACGATAATTAAAGCGATTATAATCGACAAATTAGCATGTTCGCCCAATAAAAAGTCGATTATTCATACCAAGGTGAGTGGAATGGACATTTGATTGTTTGTAAAGTGATCGATCAACAGTTTGGAAATCGTGACAAATGTATCTGATCGATTTGAATCGATAAAGCCCTAATGTGGCATTGTGTGGCATGTGTAGCGAACACGAGAAAATGCTTTGTTGAAAGGTTGTAATAATATTATGTTCATTTGAAGGTTGCTTAGAATACGGAAAACTATTATTTCTAAAGCCTTTTGATATAATTTTTGACGAATAAGGGGCTGTTTGGCATTGAATAATTATTACTTCCGAAATTATTTAGGTAAGTGCTCCATATATTTTATTACCTAAGTTTACCTTAGATCAAATTTTTTTAAGGTCAAATAGGTATGTTACTTTGCCTCAATGCCAATGTAGGGATTAAGTTCATTCGCTCTATAAAAAAAAAAAAATAGTTTCACTATAAAATATGCAGGTGTCATTGAGAAGCCTATATTTTACGTTATTTAAGCAACAAAAACTCTAAATTTAACGATAAAAATCTACACTACCATGAAATGACATTATGTAGGTAGTAAATATAAAACCTATTTGATAGATTTACATATTTTTGAATATTTTTTTAAGAAAAGGAATATGGAAATAATATTCTAACTAAGCCATTGGAAATTCCCACCATAAAATTGGTATAAAAATACGTTTTATGTTAATATTTGACATGAATAACCTTTTTTATTTAAATAAGTTTAATAAATTAAGTTACAAAGACCTAACATTTTTTTCTAATATCGCTAAAAATATTATTAAAAAATATAATTAAATAAAGTTATGGCTTCGAAAATTTTCCTACTATATTAAGTTTTTTTTTTTTTGCTTTTTGATAAAATATTACAAATTAGTGTTTTCCCGCGATTTCACCCGCGTCCCGTGGGAGCTACTGCCCGCATCTGGATAAAATATAGCCTATGTTACTGGCAAATAATATAGCTTTCTAATGGTGAAAGAATATTTAAAATCGGTCCAGTAGTTTTTGAGTTTATCCATTACAACCAAACAAACAAACAAAGTTTTCCTCTTTATAATATTAGTATAGATAACTGCCTGTTATCTACCTTGGACTTTTAATTCATTATGAACCTTAAAACAATTTCATTGTTTCATCATTAACGCCAAACCATGAACTTTTCATTGAAGTACCTACCATAAAAAAGCCCTTGCACTCAAAATTTGACCGAAATACTTCATCAATTCAAGGGTCAAAATTCCACCATGACGTAACACATAGCTATGCTTATAATCATCGACACGAATCTTGAGCTCTGACCTTCATCTGCACAGAAGTAAGGCCTCGGCCTCGAATTTTGCGGGCAGCGGGGCGGCAGCGGCGACGGCGCGGGCGGTCACCGAGTTGCCCGCTCCCGCGCCGCTGTATTCGAGGGCCGGTCCATTTAATTATACGCGTAAGATCCTGCCGCTCCCGCGTCGCCGTCGCGATTAGGGATTGGTTCTTTGCTCATAAATCACTTCTGCGCAGATGAGGGTCAGAGCTCAAGATTCGTGCCGATAACTATATCACGCGTGTTCTCTTGCCAAACGTCAAAATGAAAGCGTGCTGCGGGTTGATCGAAAGAGATACCGCGGCCCTGGTACATAAAAGGCCTATGACGGAACACGACGGTTTTTAGTCAGTAAGAGTCTGACACTCCCTCACCGCTGCTAACCCACAGCAGGAGGCGTCATTTGATGATTTTTGACGTCGTTAAAAAAAAAAAGGACATTAATACTATTGTTAGAAACATTTCTATTGCATGGATTTATTGAAATCAATTTGTAAAGAGCTTTTTATTGAGTAATTGAATGTGTAAGAATTCGCTTTTGTATTTTGTTTTTCTTTGGAATAAGGTTAAGATCACGATGTGTGTTCAAATGTATTTTTTGTGAAGGTATTTGATTTTGTATTATTTAATAACGCAAAAGTCTTCGTTTGCCAATCTGCTTTGAGATTGGTGATTAACGTTCATTCCTTCTCTGTATAAGAGGAGGCCCGTGCCCTGCAGTGAGATGAGAATGCTCAAAGTATGAGATATCTGACCATCATTAAAAATTCTCTTTCTTAAAATCAACTGACTCTCAAACTCAAAATCGTTTATTCAAATTAGGCCTGATATTCATTTCTCTCTATTTTTGGTGGTGATATTTCTGTGTCAACTACTTGTTTTCCTTTCGATGGAAACAGCATAATTTCTTCATAAGCACATTTCATTGAAACAGTCAATAATATCCGAAATTGGAACCAAACAAACAAATTAAAAATTTATTTTAATATTGCCACGTATAGATTGACCACTTAACAGTAAACATTAGCAAACAAAATATTAATTACACAGAAAACATTAAGTAACAATATTGTATTACAAGTACGAAGGTGTATATTTCACAAATGTATGTTTGGCAATATAATACTTGTACTCATTCTATTTATTTTCTGCCCTTGTCTGACGTAATTTGAACCGTGGTTAGTCACTACTGGTCACCTGTAAACACTTGGTTTGTGATAAGGTTATTTTTGTTAATTAGATAGGTATTTTACTTTACTGGCCTATAATGTTCCACTGCTACGCAAAGGCTTCCAAATCTCGCTTCTACACTACCGAATCCTTCGACCATTATATATTAATTCGATATAATCATTCAAGACATTTTACTCGCAAACTGCAGGCTAACAATTATCGACAATTAATTTCAGGTTAGATAATTATGAATCCCACTAAACTTTTTACCGCGGTAGCATTCTTATTAAGAGCCTATCAAATTAAAGTCAAGTCTGCTCGCTATCCAATAGTGGTCTAAGAGTTGTATAAACTATCAACTAAAAAGGTAGGTCAACTAAAAGTCTACAGTCTGCGGGACTGCAAAGGGACTGCAAAAAATTGCTAATGTCCTCATGTCTTTCGTACCTACCTACATACTGAAGAATTGTTCAAATCAACTACCAACTCTGTTGAATGGACGCACACAAAACATGAGTATCTAATCTATCTGTTTACTATAAAATTTAATCGGCTCAAATTCTCAGTCTTTATAGAAAATGCACTTCAATACTTCTAGGAACGGAAGCTACACAATAAATATCATATTAGTAAGTAATTCGATATCAAAGGAAGCTCGCGTGACCATTGACGTGAATGTCCATAGCTATTGACGACTCACTTCTGTTCGAACGCCTTTGTAACATTTCCCTGAAGAAAGTATGGCTTGATTGAGGAAATAGAATTTCTTTGATGGTTGCGCTGGACGTAGTATTTGTGTTTTGTTTGTTTGTTTGTTTGATTGTATCGTGACAGAACTTGGTGAGAGGTTTGATCATTGATCGGTAACTGTTGAGAATGCTTCATTTTCCTTTAATAAGGGGTAAACATATATTGTAATGAAAGGGAGACTGGCAAAAAGAAATTGGTGTTTGCAGGAAAATAAGTGAATATTTAAGATACAATATGGTATAAAGAGTAATGTAATGCAAAAGTTTGTATGACGAGTAGCTGAATCGATTGAGATGCAAATTGGTAGGACGAACTTTCGTTGTGGTAATCCATGTGACTAAACTAGCAATAGCTTTGTAGGTACGAAAATAACTACGAAAAAAACAATATAAACATTATCGTCCAACATCCAAAGCCTTAACATTACAAAATGGAATTCACGAACATTCCCTCACATTCCGTTTCATACAAACTTTCACATACAAATTAATGATATCCACGGTTCCCTAGTTTCCCTGAACCGGTACGAACCGGTTCAGCCGACAGCCGACTGGTTAGCCTCACAAGGTCGTGCTAAGATCATAGAAATAACAGACGTGACAGCTCTTTGATTGGTTTTGTGTGGGTGTAAAGATTTGTTATCATAGTTGTATTCTTAATATAGGACACAACAGATCTATACATATACATTTTAGATAACTCCTACAGCATTGTTTATTGATGCTACAAATGTGTTTCTTATAGATAGATATATGTATGTGATCTCAGTGAATTTAAGTGTCATATAGAGGTAAAACAGAGCACCAAGAAAAGGTGGTCTGTCTGTCAAGTCTTGGATATATTGCTAATGAGGACCAAAATCAAACCTGTTCTTTTTAAGTTTATTTTTTAAAACAACGATAATTTTTATTATAGTTATCGGCACGGATATTGAGCTCTCGGCGGAAGAGTGGGGATCGCTTTGCGCACTGTACACATAAGGCAATAAACCAATAAGTCGCTTCTGGGCAGGTGAAGGTCAGGGCTCAATATCCCTGCCGATGATTATACATAAGGTATCTTTTCTTTATACGCATTTCTACGATATACATATTACAGGTAAGTAAGTTAAATTTCAAACTGCCGCATCTACAAATGTTTTCCCTAATCTTTGGTATGTTAACTAAATCGTGACCAGCTAGGCTGAGTTAGATGTTTATGTTAGTTAGAGCTGATGATAAACTTAATCAGCCATATTAATGAGGTATGCAAGTGTTAGCGTGGTGATTTGAGTTACAGGTGTCAGGTGGACTTAGTTTGTAAATAATTGATAGGGTAATTGTGGTTAGACTGCCTTGTTGGGCTAGTGGTCGCAAGCGCGGCTGCTGTGCTCGAGGTCTCGGGTTCGATTCCCGTGTCGGGCCGAAATCGCTTTGTGGGTTTTCTTAAAAACTTTCACAAAGCAGTCTGGAAGCTGGTGATTAATTCGCCCGTGCATCGGAGAGCACGTAAATGTCGGTCCTGCGCCTGATCTCTTTCCGGTCGTGTCGGATTGCCGTCCCATCGGGTTATGAGAGTGAAGGAATAGGGAGTGCACCTGTGTCTACGCAAATGCTCGTGTACTATAATATGTCCTGCACAACTGGCTGATCTCCTTAAGTGAGAACAGCCGCCGTGGCCGAAATCGGCCGTGGACGCCATTATTATAATTGTGGTACAGTCGTGTGCAAATAAAATGGGGCAGCATTTTTTCTTCATTTACAATAACACTTTGTTTCAAGGTGCCGTTTATAAAAAACTTACCCGCGTCAAAGGGGAAATTCTTCCTGTACTCGGACAAAAATAGTCCATGTTCCTCGGGGATAGTCTAGCTTCCTAACAGAGAAAGTAATTGCAGAGCTTTAGGCTACAAACAGAAAACTATATTCTGTTTATTATTACACATATCTATGTAAATATTTATATTTTACAACTAATATTTTTACTTAACAATGTTATGTATAGATTAAGTAATCAGACCCAATAATTATCAGGTAATTTTGCAAGCAACATTTGTCGTACAATAATTATCATACTTACCAATGGGCATGACATTATGTAGGAGTAAGAAAATGTTAAGGCGACTCCGCGACAACGTGTAGGTTTTGATAAATGTAATATGAATAAATAACTAAGTTATGTCCGGTGATTGTACTTTATGAAATCGCTGCTTATTGTTTCAATTGTTGTTTCTGCTAAGACTTTCATTGCTGGAAAAATTCCTCCCTCAAGGTTCGCCACTTTTCTTGATCTTCAGCAACCCGCATCCACTGCTTCCCGGTGACCTTGGTCAGATCGCCCGTCCATCTAGTGGGGGGCCTGCCCACTAGTATTGTGTTCGTTGTTTTAATCTCCAGTCATAAAAATTCAACAGTCTTGCTTTTCGATGCAGTATTTGATTTACGACATATAAAAAGCTGCGTTAGCTGAAATATATATATAGCAAAGCTTCTTGGAGGAATATGAGCGTTTAAAGATGCTTTATCCATTGATGATCCCTTTTGTAACGATAGTCTCATCCTAGGTAAATTAATAACTAGATAGAGATCAATAGCAATTACATCTTTCTGGGCCTTCCTATATTTCTTTACTTGGGACCTATATATCAATATCTCAAATAAACATCATACAAACATTAAACCATTATTAGCCCCATAAAGCAACATATACATTTCTCACACATGCAACTAGGAAATGAACTCAGCTCATAAACTGCTAACACATGTTTATATAACTTCATGACATATCCGTGATTGTATTGTACATAGGAATCTGTCCACTCCATGCGAAGCTATCATTTTCCGCCTGTCCGATCGTCGGACAATAATTTCTTAACTATTTACCGTGACCGAGTCAACTTCCTTCTAGTTAATTAGAGGACTTAATGCAGTATGCTAATGAGGGATACAATGGGGATACAGTTCTTTGGATCGAAAGGTTTTATGTACGTTTGTGTCGGTAAAAGAAATTATTATAATTCATTATATTGTTGATGGATAGAATGACGATTCAGTGGGTAGGTACAGGTCAGGTCGATTCATTTTGTAAACCCAATATTTTTAGCAAGTCTTTGTACATAAGTTTCTAAAACAATACAATATACCAATTAGGTGTTTTAATTTACAGTGACTTTTAATGAATTTCGTTATATTGATATCGTATAGTATTTGCTTTATTTAACCTTTATCTAACTTCAGTACAATTGCAACTGCCGTGGGGCCATTTTTACCGACAACGTAAACGTCCGCTTTTCTTGAAACGACTGTTAAAATTGAACTTAAAAATTAATAGTAAACCGTTGTTTTAAGACTACTAACGTTTATTTTGTCGTTATACCTAAGTATTTTCACCGTATTAACAGGAATTTAGTCACATAAGTCTCGCTCAAGTTACAGCTAAAAGCTTGCTTATCTAAGTGTGCAATGTCCACTTAGACTGAATACCGGTGACGCAAGCAGTTTGCAGGTTACCGTTAATAGCAATGGTTACCGTAAAACCGTAAATTAGGATAAAGGTTTAAAAGCTTACTCATTTTGGTGTTGAGACGTTACGACAGGTTTCTTGTAGTGAAATTATATGGCTAAAGGAATTCATCATCTTCCGAGCCTTTTTCCAACTATGTTGAGGTCGGCTTGCAGTCTAACCGGATGCAGGTGAGTGCCAGTGCTTTACAAGGAGCGACTGCCTGTCTGACCTCAACCCAGTTACCCGGGCAACCCAATTCCCCTTGGTTAGACTGGTGTCAGACTTACTGGCTTCTGACCACCCGTTACGACTGCCAAGGATGTTCAATGATAGCCAGGACCTACAGTTTAACGTATATTACTTGTAGTGAAGTAATATGGCTACATGAATTGCAATATAAATAAATAGTGTTCAAGAACAAAAGGCGTGTTCCTATGATGGTGTACCTACTTCTTATTTTGAGAAAGCGTATATACTTACCCAGATAAAAGTTACTTAATTGCTATTACTTACTACGCAAAATTCGCGAGTTTTATGCCCTCTTCGATAAATGGGCTTTTTACGCTAAATTGAGTTAAAAAAAACGGACTAGATTTTTTTGTGGTCAGTGTGTTTAACTAAAAAAATAAAACCAGGTACCTATCGGCTGACTAAAAGTTTACATTATGCAAAACGTAATAGACGTAAAGGTGAAACACACATTTCTCAGTAAATAGGACTTGTTTATGTAATTCGTATCTAATTTCAAAAGGAAGCTGTTCATTAAGTATCGATTAAATTTCGTGTTCGATTACACCTTCTTAGTTATCTTATCCGGTAATCAAAATTGTAATGAATTCTTCTAAAGAATTATGTAAGCATCAGGTGCTGCTTATAGCGATCTTAGCAACAACACTAAGTACCTATATAATATAATAAATAGGTATTTATGCATTTGTGGTGGCGATATCTGGATTTTTTAAATTCGTATACCAGTAAAAAATCGAAGTTATTTGTAAATATGTAAAAAAATATTAACCTTTGAGTGTGAATGAAACCGCGGGAATCTGCCAGTGTCTTCTAATATTTCAATTTTGATTTAACCTCTCAACCATGATCATAATCGATAAATAAACGAATTTGGCAATAAATCCTATATACTTAGTGAGAAATAGATTATCTAATACTAATGACGAGTAACATCAATGTTGACATAACATTGTGAATCGATAGTTACCGATGCTCATCAAATCGAGAACCCGAAAATCGATTAGATCAAATAATCGACAAGTAATCACTTGCCTTAGCCATTCGATGACATTACATAAGACCGGTACTTTAAGATGAATTAAATGTTTTGAAATATTATTTCGTGTGAATTTCTTTGGCAATTCCATGCAAGGTTAATAATATATGAGGTCAATCGATTGGTTGCGGTTTAGCGGTATGTGTAAATGTGTACGGTTAACGCTAACCGAGTTTAGCAGAGCTTGAGGCAATAACTGTTAACTGTAATTACAGCTGAAGCCTTTGAAGTATAGAACGTTCTAGATAATAGAGAAGAATATAATAATATAACCGTAAAATAATACATTGATGTCTATGTCGATAAATAGGTTCATTTTAAATCCCTGTCAAAATATTTTACTCGATCCAGGAATCAAACCCACTATCAGACAAGTGACATCATTAAAAAGTTACTATTTTTAACTGAGGTATGTGTATGGAACTTGGTACTTATTCAGATCTCACTTCTTTTATAGGCGAAGCATTCCCATATTATCGAACTTGGCAGTCTTTCACATTTTTGTTTTGGGTGGGATTATACTTACCAAAGAGGCAATTGCATTACAACTCAACCTTTTTTCTTTATTCTTGCTACACGATGCAAGTAAGAAAAAAAACACTGGCATAGTTACTCAATATACAGTGCATAGCTTGCATAATTGAGTAATACTCAGAATTCTATGGAATTCCAGTAATTTCCGCCACGTTTCAACCAGTAAATTATAAGTGTTGCAACTAAAGAAACGTTGCAAGCTTGGAAAACCACTAAAGTGAGGTCTTAGGTCACGTGACGTAATAGGAACGGACGGAGAAATGGTGACGTAAGCGATGGAAAAACTATCTGTTTGAGTGATGATCAGTTACGCCTACTGTCCACGGATTCCTCATTTGACGAAAGTGTACAACCTACAAAAAAGCCTCCGTAACAGCACTTTCATACCTGCGAATTTTCCGCTTCGTTTTCGTTTTTTCTGCGTGCGACACGTTCCAAATGACTGTGAAGACCTAGGACGTGGTTTCAAATGTCATCGTTTGAAACTGTAGGTAGTTCTCAATTATTTACTATTAGTTAGTGTCCAAGAGTTTCTTGTCGGTTCTTCTCGATAAGACCAAGTTTCTAGCCCCATGCAAGTACGTTTTATGCGATCCTTGAAATAAAAACATTTGACTTTAACTGAGCAGAAAATCCGCCAGTATGAAAGCGATGTAAAAGCCAACCATGATGCTATCTCCACGTGAACCTTATGATAGTTTCTACACTATACTCAAGTAAGAGTAATTGACGAAAACTTGACGAGAGAATGCGTCAATTGACGAAAGCTTAACTTTTGAACAGTGGTCTTCAATGATCCATGTTTGGTCACTGGTCGTAAAATTGTCAGTGTGATGAGATGATATTACTTCCGTATGTTTTTCAACTCATTCGTATGTCACTTGTTACCCAATGTTTTTAACAGAACCGGCTTTCTGTCTGCTTTCCCAAATGTTTTATTTAAATTTTATTTTGTTTATGTTTTAATCTGATGAGGTAAACTGTAAGTTTTTTATTTTCGGCTGGTCGTTGTGATTTGTAAGTAAAATTTCTAACTGAAGTCCACTACGCACCCATTAAATATTGTGTGTGTGTGTGTGTGTGTGTGTGTGTGTGTGTGTGTGTGTGTGTGTGTTTATAGACACAGGTCTATAAAGTACGTAGAGTTCAAAATATTTAATTGAGTGCAATATTGAATTTCGTGCCTTTTCTGTCATACCGGAAAAATTATAAAAAAATGTTATCTGCACCAAAAATGGTCATAAACCTCTTATATTTTTGGTAATTAAAGTATTGCACGAACTGGGAAGGCCGTGTATTATACATATTTATTGCATTCATGTAGGTAACTATTGTCTGACGTAAGAAAGACAATTTCGATTGATATTGCCTACTTTTCACAATATGCACAAGTAAAATGATAAGTTTAGTCTCGCTGAAAAAATGCCCGTTTACTTGAATGAACGAATTGACGATCAAATCCCATTGTATTCCCAGTTTCTTTTAACAAAAAATACAAATTAGAATATTATACGAAATGTTCAAACGATAAATTAAATCGAATACACCATTGAAAAGGTTATCGGACTACGAACAGGTGTTATGCAACAACACTGACATCTGCTTGTACGTGAAGTAAGAAAATAAAATTATGCTGTGTTTCGGATGGCACGTTAAACTGTAGGTCTTGGCTGTCATAGAACATCTCAGTTACGGGCCGAACCCAGTAAGTCTGACAACCTGTCCTACCAAAGGATATTGGGTTGTCCGGGTAACTGGGTTGAGGAGGTCAGATAGGCAGTCGCTCCTTGTAAAACATTGGTACTCAACTGCATCCAGTTAGATTGGAAGCTGACCCCAATATAATTGGGAAAAGGCTAGGCAGATGATGATAAATCGAATACACCATTGAAAAGGTTATCGGACTACGAACAGGTGTTATGCAACACCACTAACATCTGCAGTTAGTAAATGCAGGTGAAGTAACAGGTGGGCCTAACATCTATAGAATGGGCATTTAATGGGCACCATGCTAATATTGTATGTAAAATTGTTTGTTTATCAAAATAGGCGTAATTACGTATGGCAATTTATTTCTTTTGTGCAAGTTTACCTACATGAACGTCGGTTTTTTTTTAACGACTGTTTAGTATGCGTTTACACGATCGATTTTCAAAGTGAACTGCTGCTTTTAAGAAAAAACACGTATATGTTCTCGGTGAAGTTAGTGCTTACCTTGTGACGATTTTTGATAAGAGAGTAAGTTTAACAAAAACCCAGCTTTGATACCCTTTAACATCTGGGTTAATCCCGGTCTTTTAGTGTGTTTATGGGTTTGGCACTCATGCTTTTTTCGTGTTTTTTCCACACACGAAATTTTCCATTAGTAAAAAGACTGGTAGGAAAAAAGGATGACGTCAACGCAAAAATCTACGGACAGGTACCTAAAAGTATGGATTTTCCTCCTAAAACAAAAAAAAGATTAGTTGCCTTCGGTGTTTTAAAAGGCATGGTCTAAATCGGTAAAACCAAAGACGTAAGCTTGTGTATGTTTACAGTGTCAAAGTAGGATTAGCTAACTTAATATTATATTATGTCTCCTTATTTGTATTTCGTTATCCTATTAGCTAATAAAAGGGCAAGTGTAGGAATGACAAGTCGGCTTAATATGGCAGTTTGTTATAGATATCTTTATGTAACATCTTAATTGTGGTAAAATTATTTTAGGTTTTCGGCGTTGCGTGTAAAATTCATTGGCTTTAATTTTTCATTTGCGAACTTTGGTTTCAAAAGTGATTTACTTAGTTTACCTATTTGCATATGCCCGTTGTTGGAACTATTACTTTATAAAAATTGGTTAATAGCTAGAGAATTAAAATAATTACACATTAATCGTGATTTCTATAAATATAAAGTACTAATAATAACAAGACATAATAGCGTAGTAACTATAAAAAAAAAAAAAAAAAAAAAACTTTATTCATCCAAGAAACAGGGTACAATATTTCTTTTTCCACAACAAGAATCGCTTAATACAACTACGTAGTACATAACTTAGTGAGTGGAAAAGAGCACCTGTAGCCTGTACTATAGTTCGGCCATTCAGAGAATGCGTTCCTGACACGTCGCGATTGAACTGACGACGTAACTTTGCAATGGCGTTGCAGTTACGATAAAAATATTTTTGCTGGTTGTTTACCGTTTTAACAATTGAGGAGCATTAAAACAACATTATTATATCAATAATCAATGAATGTAGTTACGTCGTCAGTTCAATCGCGACGTGTCAGGAACGCATTCTCTGAATGGCCGAACTATAGTTGAATAACTGTATTACAGGAGACAGGGTCTTTCGTCTTTAGTGTGTCAGGTAGTTAGCAATCATTTTGACAATTATGACAGAGCCTAATGTGTAAGCCAGTGGGAAATAGTTGCGGATACATTTTAAAGAGTATAAATTTAAAGATATATAATCTGTGATAATAGTAATAATTTGGGCTTATCATTTCTCCATAAAAAACAGAACTTGCTTACCTGGAGAAAGCAGCCAGTTTTCTGTAAAAAAGACTACATTATCACAAGCAATTTACAGCTCACTTAATCCAACATTATATTCCCGTATCATCAACAGCACCTTTTGTAACCGCCTGTACTCAATAGCCAATAGGAAGTTATGTAAGCCTGTATCGTAAAACTTGTGAACCTACACAGTAAATAAAATTGCCTCTGCTTTTATGTATCTCTATGGGTATTGCGCAAATATCACATGCTGATGTTAATAGGTTTTTAGATCTGTTTATTTTGGGGTGTTTGATTAGTGTCACTTGAATTGCGTGACAATGTTTCGAAATTGTGTTACGTGTTCTTCATTCATCATACGTATTGAAACAGAATTTACCAGCATTTCTGCAGAATTTTACTATAGTTTTGGAATACAAAAAAGCGGTATCTAGGGGTATCTAATTTACTGCGACTGAAAAGCTACACTACATGCTCGAACTTTTACGGGCGTAGCAAGTCTGTCTTAAAAGTACAACAATCGTTCAACAGATGGCGCTATTCTCAAATTTATGAAAGCACCATCTATCGGCATACATTTACAACATTTTTTTTGTAATTTGCGTTATTTTAACCTTTTTTTGTTTTTTTCGCAGAGTTACAAAGAAAAAGACGCTGGCAAGGTGGTAGTGTACACGACGACGATGGGCATCGTCAGGAGTACTTACCAACGATGCGTTCTCGTGAAGAAGATCCTGAGGAACTTACTGGTGAAGTACGAGGAACGGGATGTCTTCATGAGCACCGAGTACCAAGACGAGATCAGGGACAGGATGAAAAGCGACCAGATCTTAGTCCCGCAGCTGTTCCTTGATGGACAGCATATTGGGGTGAGTTTAATAGATATTTTAATAGAAATTATTCCTTCTTTTGAAACCTAAGAATTATGCTGGACTGAGCATAGAGATGATCAATTCATTGTATAATACATAAATAAAGCATCGATACAGTATTTGGGTCACAAGCAAAAAAGCTTTAGTACAAGGTTTAGGCCATTAACTTTGGTTTGTGACAATGGTTTAAATCTACTGCTAAGGCCGATACTTTTGTAAGAACACGTTGTTTAAGGTGGATAGAATTTATCTTTACCATATACTGATTAGTAGGTATAAGGTATATGTTTTCCAAGAAGTGTTTAAGATTCAGCTTTAACAACTTCGTTTGAAAAAGCGTATTCTAAGAACTTTGTAACATGATAAAGGAAATTTGGGAAACAATTAACCAAAATCTTTTCTTACGTTAGGATAAAGTATATAACAAGTATTGTTAGACCGTACAAAAGGGACCCCAAAAATTTTATAAATTCAAACCACTTTGAATTCCGATCCAATTTCTTTAAAAAGCCCGTCGGTTTTGCGCCCGTTTGACATTTACCCAATACCTCTCCGATTACAGACTACATTTCAAGGTCTCTTAAGATTTACAACACAATAACAGATTATGATTGTCCTTCAGAATTTACAATATTATTCGCCAATTACTGTCCTTGCTACATCTTGAAGGTCGATCGAATAAACCCAGGACTAATCTGGTGTAAACCAAATAATATTTGGGTTGAAGGTATTAAATCAACGTAATTTCTTAGGAGTTTAGTTGCACTTGCATGTTTGTTGGTAATGAAAATTCTCTATACTAAAATGGTATCAAGTTTCTTTATGTAGTCCTCGATGGTCACAATATTCTATTGCTATATCTATACTAATATTATAAAGCTGAAGAGTTTGTTTGTTTGTTTGAACGCGCTAATCTCAGGAACTACTGGTCCGATTTGAACAATTCTTTCGGTGTTAGATAGCCCATTTATCGAGGACTTTTTATCCGGGTTCATGCAGAGGTTCCCACGGGATGCGGGTGAAACCGCTGGCAGAAGCTAGTCATAGATAAAATTCTGATTCTCTTATTAAGAAAAGCACTGTCTTGAATTTACTGTTTAACTGTATAGGTATTAAATTATTCAGTAGCCTAAGTATGCATTATACAAAGGAGATTTTTCCCATAACTTGTTTATTTATTATAAGCTAAGAAAGCATTACGAGAAAACTTGGACAATTGTCTGAAAAAGCCCATTTAGTTTGATCAATGCTCTTACTGTCTCCGTGGTGTGTTTCTAAGACACTTCAGCTAACTTTCGGATAGCAAGTTGGCTGATGATAATTAAAGATTATAAAATACTTCTACTACAAAACTCTATTGTCGCAAAGAACGCCAACAGGTAGCTTTCATACGATATTATGTTTTATACGAGACGGCTTACGCCAAAACATTTATTAATTATTTACAAAGAAATTAGACCCAAACCCCATCGCTTAGGAAATTCTTGAAACAGATTTAAGAGTTAACTCTTCATTTGCGTAATTCCCCGTACATAAATTTCCTTTTAGCACTTTTCCTTATAAGTTTTAAGAAATAGTAATTTTGAATGGCTAAGGTGAAACACTTATTTAATGATGCTTTTAATAACTATTTAGAGAGAAAATGGTCCTTTGTATGAATACTAAGAATTGGTTGATTTATTTCAATAAATAAATTCCCTTATTAGGGTTCCGTACCCAAAGGGTAAAACGGGACCCTATTGTTTTCGTTCCTCTGTCCGTCCGTCTGTCTGTCACCAGGCTGTATCTCATGAACTGTGATTTCTGTTGCCGCTGAAAACTAGAATGCAATAAATATTTTGGGGGGCTCCCATACAACAAACGTAATTTTTTAGTTCATTTTCTAACTAATGGTATGGAACCCTTCGCGCGCGAGTCCGATTCGCACTTGGCCGGTTTTTATGATTTTGACGGTTCCTTAAATAAAACATTTTTCACAAGTATCCTTAGAAGTATCACAGGGTATTTTGTCATGCACACCGAGTAATATCATCTTTAAACAGTATCTACCTGACCGTCAAAGTACCTATGACTACATTTTAATGTATGACAAAATATCACCTACTTAAAATTCCATGGGGATTGTTAACATAAGCATCCCACTCACGAAGTAGGTATGTATTGCAATCTACACCATGGACCATGACCCAACCCAATGTATGTCAAATTGTCAACGCAAGGTAAATATCACGCCCTTTGTGTACTCGCGTGTACTTTCTCGTATTTCTTACAGTAGCTATCGAAGATTTAACTGGGTAAATATTGTGCTTCAATCTTGACGTACTGTGTATCTATGGCAACTTATGTGTGCGATGAAATCTGTAATAATATAACAAAGAGGATTTTTTTGTTTGTTTTTACCCTTAAGGCTTCTAAAGAACTGAAGGAAAATTATTTCACTCTGACATGAGTAACGCACGCTGTATTTTATCTCGGTACGGGCAGTAGGTACCACGGGTAAAACCAGGGTAAATCGGCTAGTGTATTATATTCCGGATGCGTTCGATCTTTTGACAACCCGTACAAAAATCGAGCTACCGAACTTTATTTTATTTCATTGATACCTGAACCAGTAGCACTCAGCTTTGGTTAAAAAGTATTTATTTAAATTCCTTTCACAATAATAAAATTATCAAGGCGAATAAAAACCTAAATCAAAGCACTTAAATTATTTACTGACGAATGTTGAAAACAATAACAGATAATTTTCGAACTCTCATCTAAGAATAAAACAAGTATAATTGCAGAACAGTATTGCACCAAAATTATCCTGTATCCTCATAACTGCTATGAACATGTTATGTCCTTCTATGCAATTAACTATATTATATAAAAAAATTGTCGGCCACAATGAGAAGGCTCATAAAACCGAGCCATCGCATTACGGTAGGGTTGTCACGCGGTTCAAAGGAGATCTAGACAGAATTTAATTTGAATACGTAGCTTAGCTTTACTGAGATTTGATTGAGTAATGATTCTCAAATCGTTTCTCGTGGGTTTAAATCCAAATAGAGCATAGATATATCAAGCGAAGATGGAAACGGAAAAATACCTCAAAAATAACAAATTATACTTTTAAGGCTTACAGCATGTATGTACCTACATAATTGAGATACACGATACCAGTTAATATAAAAACATACAGGTAAAAATTAAATCCTTCTATGAAGCAAAAAAGAGAGAGAGAGACTATAGCAACGCCATCATGTTAGCCGTAAGACGTCCACTGCTGGACAAAGGCCTCCCCTCAAGGTTCGCCACTTTGCACGATCTTCAGCAATCCGCATCCACTTCTTCCCGGTCCATCTAGTGGGGAAATACATTTTTAATATATGTGATAACCATTCACGGTTACACCCCATAAACTTCAAAAATGTAGCTGATGATAACAGAACAAGGTAAAGAATAGATTTAGGTAAATGTAATATAACATTATTTCTCACCAAGATAAATCAAATAATTCAGTTCAACCCTGCGGTGGGTAAGGTCATAACTGTAGGTAGGATATACCGGAGCTATAGCAAGCTACTATCAACTTTATTGCGACTGTCTGTCCTGCCAGACGTGCGCACTTTGCTATGTACATACCTATGTTTCTGTACCTATGTATTGTTTATATAGTAAACACGGAAATACAAAGAGTGTCTAAGGTAGGTAATACAATTAGTTGTTTGTTTCAATTTGATGATCGAATGATTTTCTCACCTAAGCACTATAAATAACATGGTTTGAAAAACTTTAGAAAAGCTTACCATTACAAAGCTTTCACACCGGTGGTTTTGCCGGGCACAGTAAACAAATGATAACTATCGATTCAAATTAATATGGGTGAAACCGCTTGACAAGTTTTTTTGTAATTAATTATAAATTTAATGTAATGAAATATGTCTCGCAAAAAAAAACTATGCGGAAAATCTGCTTTCGTGAAAGCTCTAAAACGTTAAACTTTATTAAGGTGCTACGAAACTCTTCAAAAACTGTAAGAACAGAAGACGGGTGATGAAAATCAGTTTTGGGGTATATTATCCAATATCTGATCCAGGCTTTCTATATTCTATTTATTGCAATTACAGAAAAAAATATCAAAACATATCAGACTCCTTGTAACGTTATAAATTGGAAATTATACAATGCATTCCACCGCACCGAAAGCTTTTCTAAATTCTCATTATTTAAACACAAAAGTTAGAACAGTAAGCAAAACTTTACCTGTTGAAAGGCCACGTGACACGCACACAGACACACTGTATCAAGTACCAATAGCACACATGCAAAGAACACCTGCAAAGCTAAAGTATGACAAAGTAGAAATACCGATTTAATTTTTTTGTCGGAGTTTTAGAGGTTTAGTCATGGAATAGTGAACAAGTAAAAATATTTAATATTAAGAACCTAATAAACAGTAAGATTTCCAATTTTCATGAAAGCAATTTAACGGACATAAAAAATTGCAAATAAGTGATAAAATATATGTCATGAAATCCGTTCTCATATGATACTTCATTTTAATGAAACAAAAGGGAATTTAAAAAGCGTTTCAATCATGCTGGTTAAAATGCAACGCAATACTTTTGAATCCACGTGAACTTTCAGTTTAATACTGAAATGAAGCAGCCAAAAAATTACCTCCACGGCCTAAAACCGGTTCATAATATCCATATATCGTTGGATGACAAATAAATAAAATACGCAAGATATTATTGTACCCTAAAACGATATAAAAATTATGTTCGAATTTGAAAAGACGAAAAACTAAAAACAATAGTCTTATAGAAAACCTTGAGATAATAAAAATATTACCACAGACAAGTGCTGAAGTTTACAATGATTGTAATTGTTTGTTTCCGTATACCATAATTGATAAAATGCCTTATACAATATGTATGGCTGACCATAGAACTTAATTGACATCAAGAACCTGCGGCTTGTCTTACATACTTAGGTATATTATAAAGCTAAAGAGTTTGGCTAGCTGAACGCAATTCTCAAGATTTTTTGAAATCAATAAAGGGCTTTCTATTGTTCGTCGAACACTTATACTTCTTAGCACATGCGTCGACTAGATAATAGGCTATTTTATAACCTGATGTGAAAAGAATTTCTACTGGGATAGGTACTCGGAAAAGAAAGTATAGTATGTTCCTATAACCCCATGAATGCCTAAGGCCCATGAAGACCTTAGGCTGGCCCTACAACTCTTTATCTAGAATTTTCTAACCTCAGTCACGTTTTTCTTTTATCCTCCCACCTTAACCAATTATGTTCTCAGAACTGAAAACTTACACCATCTTCAGATTCTTGCTAAAAAGGCCTTAAATCTACCCTTTGACTATTTTATTGAAACAGGATCTAATCGTTAAGGTAAACACCTTTAATTGTACGACGCGATGGTACTTTCCAGGAATGTGTGAGACTCAAGTTTCTGAGCTAGACAAATGGGATGTACTTATGAGAGAGGGAAACAGCTTGTTTTATTTGTTTACTAAATAGATGGAACTGAGTATGTTGTGAAAAAAAATATTGAAACATATGAATATACATTCATAAAGAGTGTTACTTTGTGAAATGATGGCAGATAGAAGAGCATTTAAGAAGAAAACATGCTGCGAAGACCTTTAATAAAATTGTGATAAGTTTAGAAGGATGATGATCTACAACTCTCTTCTGATCTTGTAGACACGTACTTACATAGCCTATTCTTCTCTATGCTTCGTTGAAATTTCGAAAATTAACGGTGGAGGCCTACGTTCAAAGGTGTCAACGTCCTATGGCTAAGACCTAAGGCTAAGGCTTTCGCTTTCTGTGATATTCTTGTAAAAAGGAAATACTTTACTAAGAAATTACTAATGAGTCATCAAAGGCAAAATCAATTATTTAACATCCGGATAACCGGGTGACGAGAATCACCACTGTCAGGGTAAAATTATACAATATGGAGGAAATCGGGTCATTCTTATGCGCACTTTGTAATACCGAGAGCGCTGTTAACATCATCTGTTGCGCCCTAGTGACCTTAATTGTTCCACGTTTGTTTTACAATTGGAAAAAGATTTATTTTATTTATAACGATATTTACATATTTACAAAAGAATACAATAAAGATAAAAACAACTATCCTAGTAAAAACTCAAAAAATGTCATCCCCACCGCTGTCAACCGGGAGCATGCCCAAAAGGCTGGCAGCATTACCTCGTTAGATCGCCATGCCAATCTTTTGATAAATAAATATGTTTGTTCTTCGATGGGGTTCATGTAGCTTTATCTCTTGGATACAAAATGATTTAATCATTTGGAAGAAAGTTCGACAAACTGAAATCTTTCCTTATTTATTTACAAAAAGCAGATACCTGTCAGCTTACCCGTTTCCTGAGAAACCTTAATTCCATTTGCCCCTTCTCGTGCTTTCCAAATACTGAGAATCGTTTTTCAGTTCAAACATCACAAACAGGTACATATATATACAATTTGGCGTTTTTATTATCACACGCTTCGTTCCACGGTTCCTCTCGCGTTCCGAAGGAACTCCTTCCTGTAGCATTTGTGTCCTTTCTCAGGATCTAGACTATTTGTGTAACAAATCAAATTGTACCGGTAGCTTTAGCGTGAAAGCGACATAGCCAAACAGAGTTACCATTCACATTTATAACATTAGTAAAGATTATTAAGCACCAAACAGAAACGATATTCAAAACATTATCACTCATAATTATTAAATACCAAAAGAAATGTTGTATTTCTTTATTCACAATATATTTACATTAATTGAAAATAAAATAAAATAAACTTATATATATATATACAACTTAAAACTAATACAGTGCAAAAGAAATAATTTAAAAATAAACATTCTTGGTTGATCATTTTGCTAACTAACTTACCAAACATAAACCATATTCAAAACTTTCTTATTAAGCACCAATCTATACATATAATAAATCTGTAAAAAAACTGTGTCTGTACATTGAATATATTAAAAAAATAATAATTGGGCGGGGTTTAGAAACAGTAATGGAGCACAAATCCAAAAAAAAAAAATCTGTCTGTATGTCTGTATGTCTGCATGTCTGTATGTCTGTATGTCTGTATGTCTGTATGTCTGTTTGTTTGTACACGCTAATCTTCCGAACTACTGAACGGATTTCGATGATTTTTTCTTTGTTGCATCAGTATTAAGCCTGGTCAACATATAGGCTATAATTTATCTTCGAAACTTGAAGACCTGATGCAGACCTCCAACAGACCAACAAAACTATAAGAGATACAAAAATGGTGCCATGGCAAAAATTGTTTCATGTGATGAGCATTTTCAGCTGAGATAATAAATTTGAAGATCTGGAACACCTGATGTGGAACCCCAAGAGCCCAGCTTCTCTGTACCATATACAGGTATGATGTTTTAGCAAAAGTTGTTCAATTTGATAAGCACTTTCTATTGACTTATACAAATTGAAGATCTAAAACACCTGATGTGGAACTCCAGGGGCCCAGCTAGACTATAGCATATGAAGATATGACGTTTTAGCAAAAGTGGTTCAATCTGATAAGCACTCTCTATTGACGTATAAACATCGAAGATCTGGAACACCTGATGTGGAACTTCAAGAGCAATACTACACTTGAAATGTATAGAAATGAATGTTATGAAATAGGTATGGCGAATCAAAAAAAAGTAATTAGTCCGTCTTTTAGATAACCCTAAAATAATGGACACGTATTTTTCTTTTCTCTCTCTCACAAACAAATAATAACGAAGATACAACACGCTTGAATTTTGTGTTAAGTCACTGCTTAGTACAAATTTTACATACCTAGACGTGGCGTTACGAGCCCCCAATCTCCGACTTTGTTTCGTTATATCTCATTATTATTTTGTATGTTTCTTCCAGACCTCGGGACTACAGAGTTCCGAATTTTTGGGAGGCAAACGTGGGGCCGAAGCCAACACGCTGAAGCCCTTTTGAGACAACTTTAATGAAATGGTGACACAAAACCGACGATTATCCCTTTATACACTATAGAAATGAACCCAAGGACAATCCCCGGTGGACGTCGTTAAAAAAAGACAATCCCCGGTTCTGTGCTAAACTATTGCTAACTATGGAGGAAAAGTACTTGGGCTATTGTGATGGGATGTTAGTGGATGACAATGTATTAGGTACATGTAAAAGTGGCAGGTGGAGACTTGCCACCTCACTTACTGGGCCCCCGGGAACCAGTCACTGAATAGCAACAAGAGGGCAACAGGTACATGAGCGGCTGTAGGGTGAGGATACCTCGGTGGACTTTAAACGCTGATTACGCGCTCCCTGTGCTTACCATGAGGCACCTACCCTCCGAGCAGGGCTACTAATCCTGCTCTAGCGACTCCACTCTGGACGGCCAAGCCAAGCCAGAGGCGTGAGACCTACCCCCGTCATGGTTCACTCCGACCGGCCGGAGATGGGGGACAGTATACTCTCCCTGGAGAACTCAGTGTATATAGCCCCGCAGGGTCGCTACTCCCCGTCATCAGCCTCAGATGTCCTGCGGTGCCTGTATCTCATTATTATTGTCGTTATTATCTCAAGAGCCTTTGTCCCAATTATGTTAGGGTCGATTTCAGTCACGATGCAACTGAGTACCAGTGTTTTACGAGGAGCGACTGCCTATCTGACCTCCACAACCCGGTTACCCGCTCAACCCAACACCCCTTGGTAAGACTGGCTTCTGACTACCCATAACGACTGCCAAGAATGTTCAATGACAGCCGGAACCTACAGTTTAACATCCCCTCCAAATAACGGTCATTGGTATCCAAAATATACGTAGAAAGTACATAAGAACTTAGAAAAGTTGCATTGGCAGGCACTTGCCAGACCTGGAATCAAAGCCGCACGCTCATACTTGAGAGATTGGTTCTCTACCCACTAAACCACCACGACTTCCACTAAGTCACCACGACTTTGTCATCTATTTAATGTTTTTTTACGTAATAATACGTGTACCTAATATTTTTGCCACTCACAACTTAAATGCGGACTAATTAGAATCACCACTTTTATCCCTATGGTCACGTCTATTGCGGTTCAGTTCTCAGCGTTTTGTTTAGTCTGCTGTGCTTTTGCCGTTAAAGTACAAAAATTAAATATATGGAACGTTTCTAATGGTTATGCGTATTCCGTTGTTTCCAAGTCAACGGGCCCTTAAAATTCAATATCAGACTATTCAGATCTTTGATTTTGCTGACCCCGTAGTCGCTGGCATAAGGGACAGGATCCGCGTACGAAGTCGCGGGCAGAAGCTAGTAAAAAATAAATACAAAAAACATTCTTAGTTCCGTCTGAGTGTTCACAATACTGCACGCGTGGATCTACCAGTGTCCACGTGCATGCCTCGCCCCTGACCTCGGTCCATGCCCGTGTCTAGTCTTATTTTGTTGATCATTTTGCTAAGTGGAGCCTGAAGCTACTTTAAATACACTGTTAGTAAAGTATGTATTACCTGTAAGCGTTGCAAGTGAAGCTTGAAAGTTTTCTCGTTGTAAAGTTACAGTTAATCGTGAAAATAAATAAATGATTAATTGTATTTCTTAAAGAATAAGGAGACTTTTGAGGATTTCCAGTACTTGAAAAACGGCTTACTGACGTTGATATGGAAATCTATACTTACTAATATTATAAGGTTGAAGAGTTTGTTTATTTGCATTCGCATTCCGAGGATATATGTAAAAGGTTAAGCAAGGCAGCGTACGTACTCTATAACCTAGCAAAAAAGTAAATAATCGCACTGTACTTGAAGCTTATCATGGTCTGGTAGTTTCTGTTTTGAGATTTGGAGTAATATTCTGGGGCAACTGTACTGAGAGGGAGAGCATATTCAAAGCCCAAAAACGTTGTATAAGATCAATGACTAGCCTTAAAAATACCGACAGTTGTGTACCTGTGTTCAAATCCCTAAAACTACTTACATTTCGATCTCTGTACATAATCGAAGTTGCAATATTTGTTAAATCAAACATGCATTTATTCACCCTAATGGACGATATTAGAACACGTCCGGGATTGGTTAGATCTCAATATAAAAATAGAATGTTTACAGGTGGATGCAAAACAACATTATTAAAGAAAAGCCTTCTGACAATGGGCCCTGTCATCTATAATAAAGTACCTCAGGCCTACAAAGAACTAACTTTAGGTCTGTTCAAAAAGAGGCTAACGTCACTACTTATAGATAAATATTATTATTCAGTTCAAGATTTTTTGAATGACGATAGTCTATAATAATGTTAATTTTTTTTTCTATTATAATTTAAGTAATTTGTTACCTTTTTTAAATTTTTTATTTGTTTGTATGTGTACCTAAAAAAACTTTATTTTTCTTTTGCATGCCGTAAGGTAGAATGTGTTGGAACTATGCATAAATTTAACATCTCATTTTGTACCCATATTCGCTGCAAAATAAACGATTTGATTTGATTGATTGATTTGATTGATTTGCTAATTTAAAAAGTATATAAAATAGCCTATCTATTGAAGGAGACTACATTGAATTAGTAGTCGTTTTTCTGCTGTAAGAAGCTAGTAGGTATATTTATTTATTAATAAAGGTCAAATCATACGAGAATTAAAAAACATATCAATCGTGATACCATTGTGATGCCATTAAAACTACTACAGTAGGTACATATTTCTTTTTACTTTTTAAGGTTAGCAAAAATTACACTGTTTTAAGTTAGTCAAATTACGTCCCCATTAAACTTAACTCGTAACTTACGTCTAAAAACATTTACTTAAAGTCTGTAAGTAGTTAAAAGGAAATGTAATAACTTTTCCGGACACAGGCCTACGGAAGATGAAGTGAACATTTTATAATAAAACCAACATATATACTGACCTACTAGAAATGAAACTTATGGCAACGAAGCCATTAACTTTCCCACTTCAAAACTCAACCTTATAACTTAAGTGATAAGGTGTAAATTTCAATGTGGATAAATAATAATTTCCCCAGAAGATTTTCTTGAATGGTCTCATTATGTGCAATGTAAAGAAAGTAGGTAAAAGTTTGTGCTTACCGTCAAATAGATTAAGATCTTGAGATGGTTTAAACGAGTTTTTTTATCGAGTTCAGATATAAATTACTGTACAGGTGTAATCGATTTCAATAATACTGTATCTATAAGGTATCGGATTATTTGATTAACAAAATAAGAAGGTAACTAAGTCTGTTTTCGTTCCTGCTAGAGCAATATTTTTCTTTCCCTTAAAATTTTAACCCGACTACCAAGATGGATTATGTATTTATTTATTTATTTGCAAATTTTTGTACACACACATAATAAAGAAAGAAGACAGGAAAGAAGAATCTAAAGAAATCTTTTATTATTATGTCTCTTCCAGACCTCGGGACTATAGAGTCCCGGATTTTTGGGAGTTCGCCTCCCTGTTGATTTTGCCTTTGATGAGTCTCACTAGTAATTTTTTAAGGTTTGTTTAAGACCTAACTGTAGCGAACTGATAAATAAGATACTTCCTTTTTACAAGAATATCCAATAGTCTTTCGATTTCCTTCGGATATTTCCGCCATTCTGTAAGTATGTCTCTTCCAGACCTCGGGACTATAGAGTCCCGGATTTTTGGGAGGCGAACGTGGGGCCGAAGCCAACACGCTGAAGCCCTTTTGAGACAACTTTAATGAAATGGTGACACAAAACCGACGATTATCCCTGTATACACTATAGAAATGTACCCAAGGACAATCCCCGGTTCTGTGCTAAACTATTGCTAACTATGGACGAAAACTACTTGGGCTATTGTGATGGGATGCTAATGGACTAGGAATGGGGTAACTACGGGAACTATGGCACCTGCCGATGACAATGTATTAAATACATGTTAAAATGGCAGGTGGAGACTCGCCAACTCACTTACTGGGCCCCCGGGAATCAGTCACTGAAAAGCAACAAGAGGGCAACAGGGACATGAGCGGCTGAGAAGGGTGAGGATACCTCGGCGGACTTTAAACGCAGATCACGCGCTCCCTGTGGGTCCAGCATCACCGGCCCACTCGCCACTTACCACGAGGCACCTACCCTCCGAGCAGGACTAACCTTGCTCTAGCGACTCCACTCTGACCGGCCGATGAAGGCAAGCCAAGAGGCGGGAGACCTATCCCCCGTCATGCTTCACTCCGGCAAGCCGGAGATGGGGGACAGTATACTCTCCCTGGAGCACTCGGATATATAGCCCCGCGGGGTCGCTACTCCCCGTCATCCGCCTCAGATGCCCTGCGGGGCTATTATTATGTTATGATTATGTTTTTCACGGGCATTCATTTTTCCTCATATCTTCGAAACAGACCAACAGATTACGACAATCAGGTTACCGTAGGATTGTGTTCTCATTTTTATTCCCAATTCTTTTTAACATGTCTAAAATCTTTAAAATGCAAGAACTCGGCTGTTTGTGATCTTTAAGATGTTCAATATGTAAGTATGACAATGTATTACCTTGATATTGAAGCTTCCAGATTATTCTATAGCTAGAAAAAACTATGAGTACGAACGTTTATCTCTGTTCCAAGTAGTCATGCGCGCGTTTTTACTAGAAATTTTCCCGAGGGACCTAACAATAGTGTCTAGTTGTAAAGCTTGGTATATACGAGCAGGTAAAATTAATCTATTTCTTATTATTGACATTTATTTACTTAAAATAATATTATTTTGTCAAATATAAACAGCTGCGTTAGCCCTATGGTTTCCAAACGAGCACGGGCCGGACTTGATTCCGGGGTCGCTCGCTGGAAGCATAACCTATTCAAATTGGTCCAGTAATTCCTGAGATAAGCATGTTGAAACAGACAAAATCTTCAGTTTTATAATATATATATTTATAATATATAATATCAGTATAGATTTCAATCGCGTCTATGTTTAGAATGTTATTTGCACTACTTATGAAGAAAAGTACATTCCTGCAGAATATATTCTCATAACTATTATTTGTAGGTACTTGTGATCTGTATCTGTTTTCAATGTTTCCTATTGATCAGTTGCTAATTAGTGACTTAAACTTGAAACAATGGAATAGCCTTGTTTCTTCGTCTCGGAATAATAATTTCAAGGTTTGTTTTGAAAACTGAAAGGACTTTGTAGGAACCAATTGTACACTTGTATTTCACTGTTTTTACAATAAAATTTGCACGAATTCTTACTAATATTATAAGCAATTAGCCCTTGTCCCGCGGTTACACCTGCGTCCCGTTGCAACGAATAAGTTATTCGGAAAGAATGTAGCTTTCCATCAATGAATGAATTTTTCAATTGAGTTAAGTAGATTCGGAGCCCGCAGTGTACAAACAAAAAAATAATTTTATTTGGGTGCGGAAAGTAGTTCTTCCGAGACACGGGTATAAATTCAAAGACTTCAAAATTATATTGATTACTTTTATCTTCTAAAGAGCCCGTGTGAACTAAGCCTAATATTTTAATACACTACCTAACAATAGAAGTAGGTGTATAATGTGAGAAATTAATGTTTTCTACAAGACTGATCACTATTATCCGACCAATTAATGTGTCTGTAAACATCATTAGCAGGAATTATAGAAAACTTATAGCTTAGCGTGTTTTTCATTTTGCATGGTTATAATACGAAGTTTATGATCTCCAATTAAAATCACTTTGTAAAATAATACTTTTAAAGGAAGAGGTTATTTACGAGAGAAGTAAATAAAACTGATTTCCAAGTTTAGAAAATATAGTCTCATGTATCATGCATCAACTATTTTATATTTAGCATTTTTTGCAGTTCAAAATTATTTTCCATGACCGAAATATGAATGCAAGATAACATCACTTTTAGAGCACGCCATTACCATTTCTTCGCAAAAAAAAAAATAAACATTCGAAATAAGAGCCTACTCCTTTTGGCGAAATAGGTTAAAAAGTAGTGCAAAAGCAATAATCTCCTAACCTTTTCCCTACTTGAGATCAAAAAACCTTTTGACCTAAAACCGGCCGTCATTAAAAGTCTCTATGGTCTAACTTTTTTTTATCTTCCTACTACAGTACTAAAACGGAAAAGCGTAGTATTACCGACCACATCAACATACAAACTAGTGCTTATGGCAAGGAGGTAAGAAGATTAATGGAGGTCATTCAATATATATCATTTTAGTTTAGATACTTAATTTCTTAAAAATCGTTCTTCGTCGTGGTACCCATTCTTTCCAATGGATTATTGGAAAATGTTGGAACGATTATTTATAAGTCTTAACTGTTAAAAATCTTGCGATTTATAAATACTTAACAGCTTCATTTAGATCTTTAAATTAAAGTCTATTATTTTAAATACAGTCGTGGTGATGCACGTAAGTGACTGCAGTATTTTACAATTGGCTTTCACTTATTACAGTAACTTTATAAAATGCCAAAAGCAAGGTAGCTCCAAAAAGTTGGCTCTATGTAAAAGGACCCGAACAGAAACTCCAAAGATACAGTTTTGCAATAGGGCTTATTACATTCATCTATTTGTATAATACCTTATCTATCATCATCATACCTCTTGTATAAAGTAGGATAAAGCTGATAAAACCTAGGCAGAGCGAACAAGGGCTGTACATCGGAAACTGCATTACCGACGGAGCCGTATCATAATGGATGTACTTACCGACGTTTGTTCGAGCCTAGACGGACTTTATTTTGCATTTTATGTTGGGTATTATGTAATAATTAATATTACAGTTTTTATCATAGTAATCTGAAATTAGGCTATATGATGTTAATGTACTAACGATATCTCTCTCCATCTGACGGGCTTCCATGACTAAACTATTAAACTGATTTCATCATCATCAGCCTATCGCAGTCCACTGCTGGACATAGGCCTCTCCAAGTGCACGCCACTGAGATCTATTTTCGGCTTCTGATTTAAATTTAAATATTTATCTTAATTTAATCCTATGGTAATATTACATACTCAAGACCTTAAGAAAGGATATGGGCTACTTTTTATACGGGTTTTGGAAGTATAGTTTAGCACACATTTCTTCTCTCAACTACGTATACAAATTTTTTCAGACATTTTACGTATTCAATCTAAAGACGCAAACGTGATAAAGCATTTAAGTCCAACAACCAAAAACTAAAACATTCAACGTTGAAATAAAATAACGTTCAACATCAATTTCCGCATAAAGGGGACGATGCAATTGTCTACCTACAGTAAAATATTTCAAAACACTATTTTTCAATCTCAGTTCTCTTTGAAGAACCTTGTCATAAATTCTGCTTACCTTTTCTCGGTTTCCATGGTAATGTCGTGACAAGAAAAAGCTGGTTATAGATGGCAGGGAGAACAGACAATAGTAACTTGGAAATCGCACGTTCCATATTTGTGGATTCGTGTATTTTGTGATTTGTGATATATTTTTAATAGCTGTTCTCAATATTTTACCTGTAGAGTTGCTTACTAGAGATAGTATTTGACATTAGTCCCCAACAAGTATTGTCAAATTCTTTTCTTGGTTAGCAAAACAAAAGATAGATAGAATATTGGGAACATCCGTAAGTGAAGAAAATTACAGACAGATATTACAATTTCGTTTTATATTCTACATTTGGAGAAAATATGCATAATTTTTTGCCCATGGAGGCCATTTTTCGTTGGAGACATATTGTAGAGCATAAGCGTTTGCGCAGACACAAGTGCACTCTCTATTCCGACACTCATAATGTCTTGAATCATAATTCGTAATTTGACAATGTTAACAAAGTGTAGTAATAAAAATTAACAAACCTTTAATGAAATATTAATTATATAACAATTTCTTAATTTCTGCAAAACTATAGCTAAACCAAATAAATGAAACCACAAAGAATATCACAAAACTACATTTTTCATAAACAAGCTACATTATTTTTAATTTGCAACGCTACAATATGGCGGGTGTTCTCACAAATGTCACTGACGTGGCTTAATTAAAAACTTTTTTAATTAAATCTGATCTTATTTGGTTTCAGGATGCAGACACGGTGGAAAAACTGAACGAGAGTGGAGAACTGAGGAAAATGTTGAAACCTTATAAGGTAAGTGTGTGTTATTTATACCTAAATATTGTATAAAAAAATTATCATGCTCTATTTAAAATACTACTACTTAGGTGCATCCGTTTCGACTGTATTCCAACCCCAATATTCTTGGGAGAAGGCTAGGTTTATGATGCTTTATTTATCTCATGAAAGCGGGTGAGCTACAAGTTGTTTGTCTAAATGTGTAATTATGATCACTGTCTATGTATGACTCGGCGACTTGACCATTGCTAAGCACACTTAAGTTTACTCATAAAAAGATATTGTTCATGTACATTTACACACACATACACACGTACATGAAGCCATAAACAGATGAAGATCGAATTCGCGTTGTCGCTAAATCACGTAGAACACTTCCACCAGGTATCGACTGCTTTTGTTATCGCATAGCATCGCTTCGAGTTAGCATCCTATCGCCCACGTGGTACACACAGTTACTAAGCAACCAAGCAGTGCAATAAACTTTAAGGCTCAGAATGTTAACTTCCTAAAATGTCCCCTGGTACCAAAATGTCAACTTCCCATAATGTCCCTTTCCCAAAATGTCCATTTCCCAAAATGTCCCTTTCCCAAAATGTCCATTTCCCATAATGTCCCTTTCCCAAAATGCCGCTTTCCCAAAATGTCCCCCATTCTTAGAATTAAGCGTTATAACCCAACTAAAAAATAAAATACAAATAATCGTCCTCACTTGCATTTTATTGTATTCAATGGTATTGTGTATACTTTGTTATGGTATGTAAAACCTCTTTGGTTTAGGTACATAGCCGGAAAAATTGATAGAAGAAAAGTGTGTAAAAAAAAAAGTATGTAATGACAGTTGTTGTTGTTGTTGTGTAAAAGCTGTAGTAAAGATTATAAAATAAAACCGACTTTATATGTAACCAAAAAGGAAATCAAACACTAATATGGAAGGGATTTCAGTATAACAAAAACAAAACTAACAAAGACAGTACGTTATGGCGATGTATTAATAGAACCGCATGTAATGCATCAGTGACATTAGATAAGAGCAGGAAAATTGTTTTAAGAGAATCAACGCATACTTGTGAATTTAATATTGTTGCCATCAATATTAAAAAAGAAAAAATCAGGTTGAAGAACGAAGTGTGTGATTATTTAGGGCCGATTCAAGAAATTTTTGAATCTACTTTGGCAGACCTACGCAATGAGAATCGTGATGATCGAGACTTAAATAGCCTTATACCAAAGAATCCAAAGAAGATGGATCAAAATTGCCCCACGTCCTATAACAATGTGACGTATCTCAAAAAAAAGATAAAAATGTTTAAAAAAATATGGCATACTCTCTAATTCATTTTTTTTACACCTTCATACGAAA
The DNA here is from genome assembly GCF_022581195.2 of Helicoverpa zea. Taxonomy (NCBI): domain Eukaryota; kingdom Metazoa; phylum Arthropoda; class Insecta; order Lepidoptera; family Noctuidae; genus Helicoverpa; species Helicoverpa zea. Next base: position 4,452,898 of record NC_061464.1, on the reverse strand, counting down.
AAAATGCTTTAAAAATTGTTCAGGCGCTGTTATGAAAACGTCGTTCATAGAACTATTAATGGACTATTTTATTAAATTGTTTTTTTGTTTGATAGAGTATACCTCACAGGTGGTCCCATAATCATCAGGTCAGGATCTGATGATGGAAACCCTGAGAAATTCAGGGCAACTTTTGAAAGTTGTAGGCATGCGCAGAATAAAAACTTGACTATAAGGTGTATGTCTTATAACAATATGCAACAGTGAAGATTTGGAGCTGACCTGATGATGGAAACGAAAGAAGGTCGAGGGAACTCGACAACCGAATATGTAAACTACCTCGTGTTTGGGCTTGTATTATTTGTATTGAATAGACCTTTACAACAGTGAAGGTTTGGAGCTGATCTGATGATGGAGACCAGAGAAGGGCGAGGGAACTCGACAACTGAATATGTGAACTACCTCGTGTTTGGGCTTATATTATTCGTATTGATGAGAACTTTCCACTTATGCGGATAGTGACAACTGTGCTTGACACTGAAAAGCCAAAAAAAAAAAACTTTTTACAATAAAATAAAACAGACTCCCAAAAAAAACTATTCTTAGGAGCATCGGCCTAGAAGTCGGTGGGGATATAAACTTAGGTACATCCATTAGACACCGACTTCTGAGGTAGTTTACATATTTTGTTGTCGAGTCCCCCCGACCTTCTCTGGTCTTCATCATCGGATCAGCTCCAAACCTTCACTGTTGCAAAGGTCTATTCAATACAAATAATACAAACCCAAACACGAGGTAGTTTACATATTCACTTGTCGAGTTCCCTCGACCTTCTTTCGTCTCCATCATCAGGTTAGCTCCGAATCTTCACTGTTGCATAGTGTTATAAGACATACATCTTATAGTCAAGTTTTTATCCTGCGCATGCCTACAACTTTCAAAAGTTTCCCTGAATTTCTCCGGGTTTCCATCATCAGATCCTGACCTGATGATTATGGGACCACCTGTGAGGTATACCCTATCAAACAAAATAATAATTTAATAAAATAGTCCATTCATAGTTCTATGAACGATGTTTTCATAACAGCGCCTGAACAATTTTTAAAGCATTTTTTTCGTATGAAGGTGTAAAAAAAATGAATTAGAGAGTATGCCATATTTTTTTAAACACTTTTATCTTTTTTTTGAGATACGTCACTTTGTTATAGGACGTGGGGCAATTTTGTATGGATTGTGATCCGTCTTCTTTGTATTATTTTTTATATAAGATAAAAAAAGAAAGCAAATACTGGGATGGCCGTATACAGGATTCACTATTTAAGCAGACCAACCGCAGGAGAAGGCTCAGAGATATTGAGTTCGATACAAAATATGCAAGATATTTAAAACAATTACAAGGAAATCATCTCACAATTCAACAATTTTTAAAGAAATTTATATTTTTGAGACTTACTTTATTTAATTGAATTTCTTTCTAAATTTGATAATAATTAAAATAAAAAAATTGATTATTATATTGTTTTTTATTTTTTAGTTGGGTTATAACGCTTAATTCTAAGAATGGGGGACATTTTGGGAAAGCGGCATTTTGGGAAAGGGACATTATGGGAAATGGACATTTTGGGAAAGGGACATTTTGGGAAAGCGGCATTTTGGGAAAGGGACATTATGAGAAATGGACATTTTGGGAAAGGGACATTTTGGGAAATGGACATTTTGGGAAAGGGATATTATGGGAAGTTGACATTTTGGTACCAGTGGACATTTTAGGAAGTTGTCATTCTGAGCCTCAACGGCAATAAACATCTTGTTTGTGACTTAATTACTGTTTCCAAGAAATATTCAATGATCAAATGTATCTTTCTGTTAAGTCTGCTAATGGGCTCTCAGAAGAATTTCATACTGAAGAAGTTTGAAGTAAATAAAACAATGAGATTTTGTTTACTTCATTGGAGATGTTTGGACATCGCAGTCAGAAAATTAATTGTTGAGGAAAGTAAATCATATTTTACTTACTGTTTCCCGCAATTCTATCCGCCTAGAGTATAATTTCCCGCACCCGGCTAAGAGGTTGCCTATGTCCTTTCACATGTCACTATTTTATCTGTGTAAATCGGTTCGGTAGTTTTGACAACAAAGTAAAGGCTTATAAAACTCAGTGTCCCTAAAGTTTGAATGATTTTTACACTTCATAGAATATTTGTTATTGTTTTGGTAACAGTTTGCAATTTAAAGATTCACTTTCTTACGATTTTTAAATTATAGCTGCCTAGTTTCAATAATCTAAATAGCCTAATGGACACACTCAGAAACATTTAATGGTTACTTAAGCCGTTCCTTAGAGCAGAATTTCTATGAGAATCTGTCACTAAGGAGTGACTTAAGTACTTAATCATTAAATGTCCCTGAGTGAGGGGGTAAATCTAATACCTACATGTACTTATTTTCAAAAGCTAGACGTAGACCAAACATCAAAACAATTCCATACTAAGCAAAGAGTTGAAACCGATATTAACAAAAAATTACATAGCAACAACCCTCGGTATTTTCCTCACAAATGTCAACAATATCAAGTATATAATTAATTATTGTCTTTAAGTATAAACAAAAAACGTTCAGTCTTCTTGGTAACATGTTTATTACTTGTTTTTATAGCCTGGGACAAAAGTAATGAAGTCATTACAATAGATTTACGATATTGCAAGGTCCCAGTTTAATTTGAACCAGCTGTCCGAAGTTAGACTATATATCTTGCAATGAAACAGGATTAAATCTTGTTCGTCTATCTATCACTTTGTGTTGTAACTGTTATTAAATTAATTTCAGTGAAATTAAGGATTGTTATTTATCTTGAAGTTTATATATTATGTACCTAATACGTTATATTTTTTTCTTCGGGATGACGACGGTGCGGAAAAGGGGAAAACTAAATAATAATCACATTTGCATATTTTAAAGCGGGTAATAAGAATTTGTAAACTATTTATTTAGCGACATGAAAATCAACAGCTTTTGTCGAACCATCGGCTGATAACTGGCCAACAGCTTAGTTTGAAATTAATAATGGATACCAACAAACTCTTTAGTGGTCAATACCCGATCGTTGTAATGTGCGCATCTACCATACATCTCGTCGACTCCGATGAAACTATCGTGCGACAAAAGTTTGTACTTTACAATGCCCACACACCCATTTTACAAACTTCCATATTACGTCTTAGAAATTGCACAAACAAGTGAAATCGATTCCTTTCTTTGGTGTCAATTATATTAGAATATTTAGCGATAGGTACTGCTTCTGTAGATATTACGCGTACTTCGTTGTGTAAGAGGAAGTGACAAAATTATATTATTGTCAATTGTTAAGCCCACTAGACTTTGTTTATATACTAGTTTCCTGAAATACATAACAGTCATGTTATAATCTAAAATTATAAATACAGAAAACTAGCCAGACTTGAATGTTCTTCAAACCGCAATCTATACTAATATAATAATGAGGAAGCATTTTTTAGTTTGCTTGTTCGTTTGTAGTAGTAGATTTTTTTTCGTTGAATTGCTAATTTGAAAAATATTTCATTAAGCCAAACTATCCCCGGGAGATATAGGCACTGTTATATCCCGGTACGGGCAGTAGTTTTCACGGGGCTCGGGTAAAGCCGCGAAAAATGGCTTACAAATAAATTTAAATTAAAGGAGAAATTCAAGTAAAAGTGGAATAAAATAGCTGATGATATCAGTATACCTGTCAGGAAAAATACCAACACAAAAGTAATGAAAATTCCCAATTAAAGCCGAGATCATTCTTATCTTTCGACCAATTAGCTCGCGGACATAAAATTGGCAACAGAGAAAAAAACCGGCCAAATGCGAGTCTGACTCGCTTACGAAGGGTTCCGTACGTCAGTTAAAATACTATTGTATTTGCTGTTAGGCTGGAAACAGTGCAGCGCTGACCGTCGGTCGACGTAGCTATATCTGTGCAAGTCTATGAACGAGCACACAACTACGCTGACGGTACGCGCGTGATTTTGTATGTGATTTGGTCGAGACGTACGGTCAGCACTGACCTTCGGCCGAGCACTGTTTCCAGCCTTAAAGCGTCAACAGAAATACATCAATTGTGAAAACAGCTGTCTGACTATCATGAATCATGAGATACAGCCTGATGACAGATGAACGGTGTCGTAGACTGACACCGAAGTCTTAGTAAAAGTGTTGTGTTTCACTCTTTGGGTACGGAACCGAATGCCGCCAGAAAAAAAAAGTCGCAAAACGAACAGTGTCCAAGTTCTTGCGCAACTCATGTAAATACCGCGAAAATGTTTCGAAACATTTTGTGTAATATTAGTTTTACACGGTAATCGTAATAAAGATTGCGTGAGGTTTTATTAAAGGTGAATTGAAGGTCGTTTAGTTTCATTGAGAGATACAGGTTCGATCATGGAGAACCAAATGACTGGTGGAGGTGCCATAACGGAAAATCGCTTGAGAAAGAAGCACGCCAAAATGCGGGTGAGCGAGGGACGAGGAACGTTACTACTTCCGCGCTTATACTCCTTCTTTGGACCCGACCATTGTTTGTAACACCAAAATTCATTGACAGGTGTCTCTAAGACCTCGAACACCTCTTAACTGATCATTTGGTCATGCCCACCTTACGTATTTGACCTAGAAGAAAGCGCCTGACCTACCTGAATTATGGTATCTCCGTTTATCTTTCCTTACTCCGTGGGCTCGATCGACGGCCGGATGCGAAGATCGAAGCTTTTGAAATGTGACCTTTTGAAGAACTTCCATTCACAGCATATTGTTATCGTGACCTTTAGGCTTGTGATAACGAATATAGTTGTCAGAGTATTAACATGGTGAAGTAGTGTCATTATTAAAGTAAAATATTTCCTGAGACTTTGTTTAGTTACAAAGTTACCTCATTGATTAGAAAATATTTTATTTCAACGATGATATTTTAAATAAAAAATTTAGTGTGTCTGTATTTCTGTTTGTTTTACCAATTGTCGAACGACTAACACGATACAATTTGGTAGGAAAATACATAGATTGTTACATACTTGTGTTGCTAATTATGAAACAATAGAAAATAAATTGTGACTCGCGTACTATATCAGCGTTCTGACATACAAAGGGTTAAACGGTTTGATGAAAGATTAAGGATTGAAGTCTATATATGCAGTTATTTTCTTTAAAATACACACGAGATACTTTACAAAAAGTAAACTAGATAAAAATGTTGTCATGTCTAGACGATGAATAATCTATAGAAGTGCTTGAATACACCCTTTTCAGGGTCCTATCGTAATAAAATTATACTATGAATATGAATGTGATTCGTATACAAAAATCACTCCGTCTTACATAGACTTCCATACAATTATGAAAGGGTAACACGGGAAGTATTTGTCAAGATTCTATACAAGATTTTTATCAAAAGGAAATATTTCTAAGTTAGTCTAGATTTTATTACAGTTAACGGAAATTAGGTTTATATTTATTCGAGTCTTTGAATGTTTATGTGAAAATTGAAAGTTAATTCCTTATCATCACGAATCTATAGCACGCTTTACAATAAATTATAATAATTAAAAACCACTATTTCAAATTTTAGCTGGTGTCTTAGATCAATTAAGCCTACTACTTATAATAAGAGAAGCATCGAAGCACCTTCATATTATTTACAGAATTAAAACTATTCTTTGTATACAGCCTCAAAACTACTAATCTACTAAACAAATACAATACTGGATCCAAAAATAAAAACATGACCATATTATATTGACAATTAAAAATCCTCCTAGCTGCAAATAATCTCTTCCAACGAAGCATTTAGAAAGAATATTTTTACCATACAATATCCCATTAACTCGATTTTTTTCTAAATTCCAGAGCCCCGATGCCTGCAACACCTGCCAAATGTGCGGCGGATTCCGTCTGCTCCCCTGCCGTATCTGCAACGGCTCCAAGAAGAGTCTCCACAGGAACCACTTCACGGCCGAGTTCGTTGCACTCAAGTGTATGAATTGTGATGAAGTAGGCCTTGTAAGGTGCGAGGCCTGCTGCTAAGGGTGACACCTCTTCTCTTTGTGTTTAAGAACTTTATATAGAATAGGCATGGTGACTGAAAAATTACGTGTCCAATATTTTTGGTATTCCTAAAATGCTATCTTGTTTTTTAAACTGTCATCACGCCTATTCTTTTGTCGGCATGTAAGTGTAAAATGTTACGACGGCGATTTTGTATTGAATATACGCACATTATGATTGTAAATCAATGTTGAAATGTCGCATGTAGTAGCTGTTTAGGTTCAGACCTAAAAATAAATGAAAAACAAATGTTATGAGATTCAGTTATATTTTTGCTCAGGAAGTAAAAATTGCTATGTTTATTTTTTATGTATTTTTTCGTCGTTTGGCTTTTAAATACAAAGCAATGACAGCTTCTAAAAATAAACCTGTGTACGGCAAAACAGCCCAAGTTTCTTATATACGAAGTCTTTAAGGATATAACTTGGTGAACGATTTCTTTATTATTTAATTAAACTAAAGCGGAACCCTCACTATCGTGCGCCTTGGCGTAAATAATATGCGCTGCGCATCTTTTGTTTTCAAACTAAAGTATTTAGCTCCATTTGCCACTTCTGCGAACCAGTAGTGGGTGATCCGCTGAAGTAAATGTTACAAAATGTCAATGAAATTATAATAAAATAATGCTTTCTAGTAGGTAATACTACTATATTTATGAATAAAAAATACATTCAGCTTATTATGAAATTAAACCTTATTGATAAGACTTGTGGTAATAATTATACTTACTCGTATTTAAGAGACGAGAAATTAAAGTGATTTTTTACAAACAAATTTTTATCTATTAGATAATTTTCTACCCTCCAACGGGCATTTCTTTTATTCATAACTTTAGCTTATTTAGAAAAATAATATTATTTCGCTAACATTAATACTGGTTGACCAATTTGTAACTTCATTTATTTTTTGTAAATAATTAATTGGTCAACTTAAGTAGTTCATTAACATATATTTTAGGTATGTCTTCACGATTTAAATTTACAAGATATAAATTATTTTGTATTTTACATTCCATTTTACAAAAGAGATGTTCGTAAAAGCAATAATGATGTATTGTTCGGATTTTCATTCGTCTTATAAAAATAAATGTAATAATCTATGTACAACATGAAACTTTCAACACAATTAATCGTGAAGAAATAGTACTTAAGTAATACCTGAAAAAATATTCAGAAAACATAGGTACCGTAAGGTACGGATATAAAATAATATGCCATAATTTAGCTGCAATATTTTATTCTTTTTTATACAAATGTTTATAGTTTTCTCTTAAACTAAGTGTAGTTTAACATAATGTTAAAAATATCGCAGTTTTTAACAAATGTGAAGCATGAAAATTTAAATTGTATTTATTTTTTAAATGTGGATAATATAGTGCTAAGTTAGTGAAGGTGTTTTAAGATTCTCAAAGTTATGGGAATAAACTTTTGCATGTTTATATTTGTTGTTTTATTATACCTATTATTTATTTTGTATTGCCATTGACTTATTTTGATTACAGTTTTATATTTAGAGAAAAGTACTTGCAGCTTGGTTTACAGATAGGTACCATCTAGTTTTGGGGTCCTCAATTATCTTCGACGTCGCTTTCGGAGACTTGGTACTCCTTCATGTTCTTCGATACCCCTCCGTCATATTTTATGACTAAAATGTAGAAAAACTTTATTTAACCTGCCTTCCACACTTTTCATGTTAATGTTCGTGCTACCCGTTACTGAGAAATGAATATGATATTCAACTTCAAAATACCAAAATTCGAACTACATTTTTGTTCGAATTAAAATTGTGCAAGCTTAGTTTCAGAGGAAAAATAATACCTAGTATTTAAATCAGTTTCTGTTCCCAGAATTTAACCCGTCTATGCCAAGTATTTTTTATCCAGAAGCACAGATTCTAGAGAATCTGCATAGTAGCCCTGTGCCTGGACTTCTAAATAATGAAAGTTATTTTCTGCTTTTGCTTTTTTCATTGATCTGGTGCGGTAAAATATTTTTGTCAGTTTTGTAGATGAAAGCCAGATAGTCAGATAATAAATAAATTGTGTAAGGTGGGCATCAGTCTTTTTTATTATTCCATTACAGGGCACAGGCCTCTTCTCATACAAAGTAAGAATGAGCGTTAATCTCTGCACTTCCTCTAGGTGGATTGACGATTTCAGACTTTAAAGTACTGGGTTCCACAATATGTTTTCTTTCACTTTTCCGTAACTTATATAGTCTCTTATAAAAATGTCATTTATGATAATAAAAACCTGTTATTAAATTAGCTGCGATCAAGTTATTTTTTATGTGGAAAATGCATTATGTTTGTATAATGAACCGTATATAGTGGAGACAATAATATAACAAACTAGCTGTTCCAGCGGCTTTGGGAATAATGCAGCTCACCAACGGTGAAATAATTTTTCAAATCGGTTCGGACAAAAAAGGTTTCTTCTTTATTTTATTAGTAAAGAACGTTAATGTAATTTTTTGTAACTTTCTCTACAGTTTCCGTGTCATATGCGGACTTAGAAAGTACTCATTGTATATTCCCGCTAATAGAATACCTAATAATCTTGGATACATAGTATTGATATTACCAGAATTAATTCTACCAATATACCAAATACTATCTAATCTGTAATTTTGTAAAAAGTTGCAAAATCCTTTAAAATTCTGACTTTAGGATCTTAAAAGTGAACAAATACTGTCAGTGTGATGTCACCCTTATACTAATACTTATTATACTAAGTAGTCATAGTATCTAATAATTGCTTTTTAATAAAATCCACTATGCGTTCCCGTACACTGCAGATTGAACAGTTGACCTGATATTTGTCAAAAAAAAATATTTAACGAAATCTTCATGCCATTCAAAGCTTTCTATTGGTATGATACCTGCTAAAGGTCTGGTCTCTATAATCTGAGTACCACCAAACTGTTACTGTAACAGCCTTTTTATCGTCCCACTGCTGGGCACAGGCCTCTTCTCACACGGAGAAGGATTGAGCATTAATCACCACGCTTGCTCAATGCGGGTTGGTGATTTCTGACTATATAGTCCAGGTTTCCACCACCACGTACCACCATGCATCTTCATACTGATTTATGAGCCCAAACAAACTATCGGCCAACTAAAAGTTTGCAGTGTTCGGGCACTCCTGGTTGGTATTTCCTTTGATAAATGCTTTCAAAGTTGCATAAGCTACATTCTATGCTTCAAAGTGAAAATGGCAGGATTGCTTGATTTTTTCTTCAATTATGAAGCCAATGAGTAAGTTATTTTATAAATCCCATATTTTATACCTATACCTGGATCATATTTTAGAAAGTAATTAATACATGGTTCGAACCAAAACTATGTTTTGTCTGTTACTTTATTTTCTACATGAAAACAGTGGGACTCAGTTGCATCCTATAAAACAATAAGCCGACCCCTAACATAGTCAAAGTCAAAAACGTTTATTGAAAGTAGGCTAGTTTTTCACGTCAGAAAAGGACAGCACTGTAGGTCCCGGCTGTCATTGAACATCCTTGGCAGTCGTTACGGGTAGTCAGAAGCCATTAAGTCTGACACCAGTCTAACCAAGGGGTATCGGGTTGCCCGGGTAACTGGGTTTAGGAGGTCAGATAGGCAGTCACTTCTTGTAAAGCACTGGTACTCAGCTGAATCCGATTAGACTGGAAGCCGACCCCAACATAGTTGGGAAAAAGGCTCGGAGGATGATGATGATGATGAAAAGGACAGCACTCCCAAAACGCCACTTCCTAGTATTATGGCTGGGAAGAAGAAGTATAGTTGGGAAAAGCTACGCAGAAGACTTGTATAACAAGACTGTTCTTAAAGAAAATCGTATGTATATACCTTAATTTTTTTTAATTTTCAGAGCTATCACAACACCAAAAAACTATCCATACTTAATAATAATGCGTATATCATTATCAGTTATCAAATGTTGGCCTGAAAAAACAACTGAAAAACTCGAGGCTGGAGCCAAGTTAAAAGCAAAAGTTTGGGGGATGATACAAAATGTTTTACATTTGGCATTCTGCGTGTTAACGATTGTTGGTACAGCTACCTACGTTATGATACACAAGAAAAACATGACTTTCTTTGAACTTGGTCATTTGTACATAACCCTGATGCTGAGTTGCGTTGTCTTTGTAAGTATGCTGAAAAAATATTTTTTTTGTGTTTCAAAAATCTTTAACAGAGGAACCCAGAAAATTTAACATAAATCAGATTCTACCAAATAATCACAAGATATGTAGTTTAAAAAAAATGCATTAAAAAATCCTCCTCGTGGCTGCCCACCGGGAGTGTATGTATGCAAGAGGCTGGCAGCATTGCCATTTTGCCTTTGGGTCGCTTACACAATATGTACATAGTTATATTATCTTGTTTTTCTACAATTCTTAATTGAGCTATTGTTCTGTTACAGTCTCGATTAGTAACGCTTACTTTTAAAGAAGAATATCAAGTAGTCGCCAATGAGTTTCTTAATAAAATCCATCTCTTCTACTACAAAGATAATTCAGAGTTTTCAATGCAGGTGAGAATACAGCGTTTATATAGTTTCAGTACGCAGGGCACAGAAGCGTCAATGGCCACGCTTGCTCATTAAAGGTGATTTCAAACTAATCTAAGTTTCCACGAGATGTTTTCCTTCAAATTGAATATTTGTATGGTGTCTAAGATATACTTTGAAAGGACATGCTTTAAAAAAGTTACAGTAGTACTTTCCTGACCTGAAGTCGAACCTACACACTCATTCTTGAGGGTTTGGTACATCAGAAGTGTATGCTTTACCCACCAGGCCTAGTGGGTCACGACTTCAAAGATGTAATTACGATGGTATAACATAGGATAATGTAGTGGTCAATCAACGTCTTTCTTTTTCAGACCCACAAGCAAATTCATCGGGTTTCCCACTTATTCACATTATACGTTACTGGTCAACTGTTTGCTGGTCTCTCACTCTTCAATCTAACTCCTATGTACAACAATTATTCTGCTGGGAAGTACAGCAAAGGAGGATTGAAAAACTCAACGTTTGATCACTCTCTGTACTATTCGTATCCTTTTGATGTGTCTACTGATGTAAGGGGGTATATTTTTAGCAATATTTTACATTGGTAAGTAGATTGAGACACACAAGAGTCTTCACCGGTATTGTATTACAAGAACATCATATTTATTTTTGGCCATCTAAGTAGGGGTGATAGAGATAACGTATTGGCAAAAACACACAACGTATTTGTAAAAGCAAATAGAGCTGTAAAGAAGGGTTCTATTCATTTATCAAAGTTGTGCTGAATATCATTACTGTTCCAAAAATTGATTAACCTATACCTATGCTTAGTATTGGCGGGTCAAATGACTCGGAGACATCTTAAGTTAGGACTGAAAAGGCCAAACCGGACGATACTGTTCGTTATGGCAATGTTGACTCTCTTATCTGTACTTATATTTTTTATACATATCCATCAATACCTATTTACATTTTTAATCGTTCTACCTCAGTATTTACTAAATTTTCGGTTATTCGGCCCATGTCTTTTTTTCGTTAGTTTTCACGTTTTGAGCTACTGAAATATTGTTACAGGTTTTTTTCATACATTGTATCAACCTGGTTCTGTACGCTCGATCTGTTTTTATCGGTAATCGTCTTTCATATTTGGGGGCATTTCAAAATTCTACTGCATGATATCGACAATTTTCCAAAGCCATCAAAAATGGTTAGCTTTAAGTTAGAAAATACTAACGTCACGATTTCAAATGAAAATTATTCACCCGAAGAGCTGGAGCAGCTTGCTGACAAATTAAAGAAATGTATCGATTACCATCGAGAAATTATCAGGTACGTTCTATAGGTACATAGCAGCCAACTGGCCTTTCAATAAAACAGCCTTTTTTGGGATTTAATTAAGGCCGGCAATACATGGACCGCTTGATCGGCTATCGGCCGCCCGAATCAATTGCAACTGCTCGAGCGATTCGTGTATGTGCGTCCATAGAACTCTGCAGTTCATTGCAGTCGACAGCTTGAAGCTGTCGCCCCTGACTGCTTTAACCGGTCCGTGCATTGCCGGCCTAAGACTATTTATATTGCTTTTGCAGTTTTACAAACAAAATATCTGAAGTATTTGGGCCGATGCTGTTGGCTTACTATGGTTTCCACCAGGCTAGCGGATGTTTGCTGCTCCTGGAGTGTTCACAAATGGTCAGTATGTCAATACCTATAAATTTTTCATAGTCATTATGGTAGCAAAGACAAATATGAACCTAAGATTTTGCCTTGTTTCAGACCCCAGAAGCCCTGGCCCGTTATTTGCCACTCACATTAATCTTATTTCAGCAACTGATCCAACTGTCGATTGTTTTTGAACTAGTTGGAACTGTGGTAAGGCAAAATATAATAACCTATATTTTATTTCCTCAAGTTTTGTACAATAAGGGAGTGTCAGAGTTTAACTGACTAAAGCCTACTTTTATTCGTTCTGGAGCCCTTTCAGTACCTGGGCCGATGTAACTGTTTCGAACAAACCCGCAGCCCCAGCAACCTGTAATAATTTGATCACTTGGTAGACTTCTAAAGAGGACACTTGAGAAGGGATAAAGTTCTTAGATACCACAGAACGTTGGTGAGACATGTATCACCGAAACTTAGTACAGGTTGTCTTAAATACTGAATTTATTTTATTTATGTAGGATTGCCAACAGGAGTCAACACTATTACACGAGTTCATTTCAGTTCATTTCAGTTTAGGTCCAGTGCGCGCTCCCAGTTTCAGGTGACCACATCATTTACAATCGTTAAACTCTACTAAATAAAACTAAACATTATTTATAAAATAGAAAAAAAAATATAGGGATGAGTACTGCAAGCCATTATAAACAATTGACACTATTGTAGCATTCAAAATGAATATTAATATATAGTTATTTGTTTATAGAGTAGTAAGCTAAACGATGCAGTCTACGGCTTACCATGGGAGGACATGGATGTAAAGAATAGGAAGACTGTGGCCTTCTTTCTATTGAATGTACAGGAACCTGTGCATGTGAAGGCGTTGGGACTAGCTGATGTCGGTGTTACTTCTATGACAAAGGTAACATTAATATTTGGCGTTATTTCTCTTCATATGGAGACTATCTACGGGTATTAACGGTATAACTTTAGCCAATAGCGCGAGCATATCATCGTGTAGGTGGATTTATCGAGTCTTTTTTAGGGTTCCGAACCCAAAGGGTAAAACGGGACCCTATTGTTTTCGCTCCTCTGTCCGTCTGTCACCAGGCTGTATCTTATGAATCGCAATAGTTAGAGTTGAAATTTTCACAGATGTATTTCTGTTGCCGCTATAACAACAAATACTGAAAACTAGAATTAAATAAATATTTTGGGGGGCTCACATACAACAAACGTGATTTTTTTATCCGAGTTATAAATAATGGTACGGAACCCTTTGTGCGCGAGTCCAACTCGCACTTAGCCGGTTTTTTTGGAGTATCTCCAACCAGTACTTGTTTCTTCTTTGTGATCAAGAACGGTGTTATCTACAACTATGAAAAGACTGTACCACTACTTTTAATAGTAATAATACTTACTTTTGATATATTTCTAGCACCAGTCCTCTTGTAGCATATTATTATTATTTACCCTAACGTGTTTTCTCTTTTGCAGATATTAAAAACTTCAATGTCATTTTTCACCTTCTTACGGAGTATGTGAAACATAGTTCTACAGATGATGTGCTTTGCCATGGAATTTATTTATCTTATATTTTCCTTTGCAATAATAATTCCTTGCTTTTAATCTGGATCTTTGCCTATTTCCTTTAACTTATTAAATATTACTTATTTATTATAAAGATATTGCAATCAACTTTTAAGGGTTATTATTTGTTGTTTTATTTACTCATACATGATTGTGAAATCCTTTACCTATATTTTTTCTTCTGGTACCTACCTTACTTTCATCAGCCACGTGGTTACGAAGTTCAGTAATTATTTTCCAAAAATCTACTTACACCTAAAGATTGACAATTTAACGCGGTCAGAACAGACATCAAATAATTGAGCGTTTATAATATTTAGCCACAATAGTCTCATAAAGTTGATGTTTTGCTTATGATGTTTTTAAAGATGTGAATTATTTTACGACAGAGCCGAAGTGCAAAAAACCACAAGCGGGTAAAACCGCACAGCTTAATCATTAAGAAAGTACTTTAAATCAACGTAATGGAAATCTTGTTTCGGTAGTGAACATAATCTAGAAGTATTCAGATGCGCATAAATCAAGAATAATTCGTTATTTCAGATGTAACAGCATTTTCACACCAACGATTTTCCTGCTCGATTTTTTCGGGTAACCGAGTGACGTTTTCAACGAATGCTGGTGTTAAGACACTCTTATAATATCACTTAAACTAACATGTATACCTTTCTATGTATAATTTATTCTACTGATATCTCGGATTTTTAATTATTGTAATTTTCTTTGAACAGCAATTCTGACCTTGTCAATCATGACGGCATACCGTCTTTTCTCACGATTATTAAATCTTCCTTAACAAACAAATCTAACTAATACTTAGTGATTATCCATAATCAAAGATTATAAGGACCTCATTATCAAATGCATCATAATTGCCTTTGAAGTTGCAGTTCTTTGATTAAAATCCACTCAGTGGCTCGGAATCTGACCCAAGCACATTTGGGATTTATTTAAATAAAAAATCTGAATTTTTATTTTACAATTGTTTTATTTACTCATTTTCCAAAACATAAGTCGTAGTGGTCTAGTGGGTAAAGAGCCAACCTCTCGAGTATGAGGGCTTAGGTTCGATTCCAGGTCAGGCAAGTACCAATGCAACTTTAATAAGTTTGTATGTACTTTCTAAGTATATCTTGGACACCAATGACTGTGTTTCGGATGGCACATTAAGCTGTAGGTCCCGGCTGTCATTGAACATCCTTGACAGTCGTTATGGGTAGTCAGAAGCCAGTTAGTCTGACACTAGTCTAACCAAGGGGTATCGGGTTGCCCGGGTAACTGTTTTGAGGAGGTCAGATAGGCAGTCGCTCCTTGTAAAACACTGGTAATCAGATGAATCCGGTTAGACTGGAAGCCAACCACAACATAGTTGGAAAAAGGCTCGGGAGATAAGTTCGACCGCTAGTCATTTATATATACTAAGAATAAGAAGGGACCTAGAATAGAACCCTGCGGCACGCCTAATTGAACTGGTAGGCCTGAAGATTTGAAATCGTTGATGTCTACGAATTGCAATCTATGATTTTATGACGCTTAAAGCTCCATTTTGAACGCCGTAATAATGTAACTTGCGTAAAAGGGTGTCATGTTGAACGCAATCAAAAGCTTTGGAAAGGTCGCAAAAGACTCTATTTGGGTTTTTAGAGTTTTCCCATGCATTAAAAATATGTTTTAAAAGGGCAACACCAGCATCAGTAGTCAAACGACCTCTAGTAAAGCTATATTGTTCGCTATGGAGGAGGCAATTTACATTAAAATAACTGAGCAACAAAAAATATTTTACTTAAAGCAGGTAAAATTGAAATTGGTCTAAAATTACCAATATCCGTCTGCGTCAGGACCGCCGTCACAAATCACCGATCCTCTCGAAATACATATAGAGCGTTGCTACCTAATTGCTACCAGCTACCATTAGTTGCTACCAATTGCTACCCTCGTGGTTTTGAAGATATTCAGCATCCTAAGGTGACAGCCATTCTGATATCAGGATAGCTCGTGCCCAAAAAACCGCCACGCAGCTCGCCTCGCCACTCACGCGAGAGTGTAAACCGGCTATTACATGCTATACTTGAACAAGTCACACTTGGGTACACAAGTCACACTTGGGTACACTACTACGCAAAAACTTCTCAGCATCAGTCGAAGAAGAATTTAAGGAGCGAGTTGTGGCTATGGGTATATCGGCAAAAAACTCTTTAAAGGCTTTTGCTACGTCGTCCGCATGACTAACAAGTTTGTTATCGACTAAGATCTAAACTTCTTTTCATGACTGACCAATTTACTAGTTTCGTTATTTATATATAGTTTTCCATGTAATTTTGACTTTGGTTATTATACTATATATTTACTTCTTTTTGCTTGGGCCAAATTCCGTGCCACTGAGTGTACCTATTTGAATTGTCATACTTAGAATGCCTCGTTTAACGTAATAGGGGCATTTTATTAATAATACTTAAACATTGAATGGTTGTTAGTAAACAACTCAGATTTCTTTAATCTGAGGTAAACAAATACAAACAGTCGAATTGAGAACCTTCTCCTTTTTTAGAAGTCACTGAATTACTTAAGTTCCACATAGAGGCATGAGAGGCATACGTGACTTTATATTCAACCTTGAAGCAAAAGAGTAAGTCAAATTTTTTTAAGCTATTTTGGTTAAAAACGCTAAATAGGTGTGGTGAGATTTTTGAATTTATTAACTTTATCTAGTATTATGTAAATGATATTTTGGTATTTTAGCTAAATCTGGGTCTATTTCTGCCTTAAAACTTTGTTATACAGGCTTTGTATTATATTTTTTCAGAGGTATCACTAATCCAAGTGACTACCCATATATGATTTTGTGTCGTCATTTACTAACAGTCATAACTTGCTGGCCGAAGGAACCAAAAGAGGGACTCGATTCAAGAGCTAAATTAAAAGCAAAAATCTGGGTGACATTTCAAAAAATATTTCACTTGAATGGATGCTTTATAACGACCATTGGTATGGCCATGTACATAGCACTTCACAAAAAATCTATGACTTTCTTCGAACTAGGACATTTGTATATATCTCTGCTTATGACTGTTGTTATATTCGTAAGTATTGTCACTTATATCTCCCAAATATTGCTAAAAGAAAATTGTAATTACGATAATGTCTGAAATCACCAACCCGTATTGAGCAAGCGTGGATATTAACGCTCCAATCTTCTCTGCGTGAGAGGAGGCCTGTCCCCAGCAGTGGGACGATTAAAAAGCTGATGATGATGGTATTTAATATTGTTTGTATTTACAGTCCAGAGTAACAACCCTTTGCTGGAATCCTGAATATCAAGATGTCGCTACTGAGTTTTTGACTAAAATTCATCTTTTCTATTACAAAGATGATTCTGACTTTTCGATGCAGGTGAGTGAAGATGACATTTCTTGTTAGTGGTTCGGTTCGAACCTAGTTTCTGCATATTTTTTAAAAAACTCAACAAAACATGATAGAAAGCAGCTTTTCTATCAAGAAATATTAAAAGCAGTCATCCTCATCCTCCTCCGAGCCTTTTCCCAACTATGTTGGGGTCGGCTTCCAGTCTAACCGGATTCAGCTGAGTACCAGTGCTTTACAAGAAGCGACTGCCTATCTGACCTCCTCAACCCAGTTACCCGGGCAACCCGATACCCCTTGGTTAGACTGGTATCAGACTTACTGGCTTCTGACTACCCGTAACGACTGCCAAGGATGTTCAATGACAGCCGGGACCTACAGTTTAACGTGCCATTTGTCATTAATAAAGTAAATATCACCATTACAAATTAAACGTGTTAGCCCACGGAATATTTTGAACAATTTCAGACGCACAAGCAAGTTCACAAGATATCCCATCTGTTCACGTTATTGCTAACTGGTCAAATGGTGGCTGGTATGTCTCTCTTCAATTTGACTCCCATGTACAATAATCTCTCGTCTGGCAAGTACAAGAGAGGAGGTTTGAAAAACTCTACGTTTGAACATTCTCTTTACTTCTCTTATCCTTTCAATGCATCATCTGATGTCAGGGGTTATATTTTGAGCAATATTTTTCATTGGTAAGTTTAATATCAGGTATATTATGTCCGAATTAACTTGTACTAATTTTAGTCAAAAAGTGGTAATTAAAGTTCTCAGATAATAGTCACGTAGGTACATATTGACTACAGTTTTTCAACTTTATATAATCGTATTATCTTTACAGTGCCACTAAATAAATCCTCCTCAATTGATTTATGATTCAAATCTGTCACCCTATTTAATTAATATAATCTAATTTTTTATTGGTTCGTCGTACGAGTATTATTTAATACATAGTTACTGTTTCAGGATTATTTCATACCTATGTTCCACCTGGTTCTGTACTCTCGACCTCTTCTTATCAATAATGGTATTCCATATTTGGGGGCACTTCAAAATCTTGATACATGATCTCAACCATTTTCCAAGGTCATTGAATACAATCAGTTTTAGGTTAGACCATAGTAACATCACGCTCACTACTGAAATGTATTCAAGCAGAGAGTTGGTACAAGTCTCTGAGAGGTTAAATAAATGTGTGGAATATCATCGAAGAATTGTCAGGTATGTCTAAATGAACTAATATTTTGTATACGACAAGCTTTCTTTTAGGAGATAAAAAAATAAAATTGAAAACTCTGATATGCCTTTGTCATTGGTTAAAAGCAAAATCGCTTAGAACATTACAAAAGTAACCCCAAAGGAGATGATGATCAAGCTTCTCGAGGAATTAGCCAATGATGATGTTTGAACGTGGTGATAAGCGCTCAATCCTTCTCTGTGTGAAAGGGGTAATTTAAAAAAAGGCTGTAACGGATGTTTGAGCTTGTCTGTATCACCTTTAAAAATTTTTGCCAATACGAAATTAAAAAATGAGCCTAAGTCAAAAATATAATTTTAAATGTTTCTTTTATAGTTTTACAGACAAAATGTCCGAAGTATTTGGGCCAATGCTGTTCGTTTATTACGGTTTTCATCAAACAAGCGGATGTTTACTACTCTTGGAGTGTTCACAAATGGTATCGAAGTTTCTTTGTTATTAATAACTGTATACCGGAATATAAATTTTCCTCTATCTCACCCGACACACTAACATTCACTCCCCCTCTTATTCATCTCATCTTTTAGCAGTCGTCATTACATGCCAAACCACGACACTCGAAGCCAAATTATGTAAAACTAGCTGCAGCCCGCGACTTTGTCTGCGGGGCGATATAGACCAGGGGCCCGATTCTCCTAAGTTAATAATGTCAAAATCGAGTAGAAATCGAATCGCAATAGCAGTTTTAACCATATCGGGCATTCTGCTACTAATAAAAGACCAATCGCATTCGATTGACATTTGATTGGTGTGCGATTGGTCTGCTATTTTGGTGATTTTGGTCCATACGGTAGTTTGCTGTACAATCATTTTGCAATCGTAAATCATTTGCAGACAAAATGATTCATTATTGAATGACAGAAAAGGATAAAAACGTTTATTTCAAAGAAAAAATAGCGGAATGCCACATACCCTTCAATCGTAATCGAGTCGGGATCGGATCTCAGTCGAATCGAGTCGAACGTGAATCGTATGACGCTTAAGTAAAATTAGGAGAATCGCGGCCCTGCTGAATTACTATAGGTACTTGCATGTATTACCGTAAAGAATACACTAATTCTTTCACATATCAATATAAATACTATGCAAGCAACTGAGGCGCCAGTTATGTTAAATGTATATACCTAAGCAGTTTTTTTATTATCATTTCAGACTGTGGAGGCTCTGGTACGCTATTTGCCATTAACAATCATCTTATTTCAGCAATTAATTCAACTGTCGATCATTTTTGAACTGGTTGGTAGTGTGGTAAGGGACATGCGAATTATGTATTGCTTTTATTTTTCAAATATCCTGCACTTTATTTGGCTTGTCTTTTATATTTTTTGTTTGCAGAGTGATAAACTAAAAGATGCAGTATATGGCTTACCATGGGAGGACATGGATACCAAGAATAGGAAGACTGTGGCTTTCTTCCTAATGAATGTACAGGAGCCCGTGCATGTGAAGGCATTGGGACTAGCTGATGTCGGTGTTACTTCTATGACTGCGGTAAAATCCTTTCGAAGTAACAAATTTTTAGGTCTTTCATCCAAAGCCGTCATTTGAAATATAGGAAGGAAGTAACATTTACCAAAGTAAAGTATAATCGTATACATGCATTAAATGAGCGTTATAGAAAGCCTAAAATGTTGATAGTCAAAAATTTGTAAATGTTTGTATGCCGTGCATTTCTATACGTCCACGCAATATGCAACTTTTGACTTCCATTCTCATCTAATAGTAGTGACCCTAACTACTGAAAAAATGCTTTAGTCTTTGTGATATATTATATTTCTTACAAATTAATTTCTTGTCTTTCAGATATTGAAAACATCAATGTCGTATTTCACCTTTCTTCGCAGTAAGTGAATCTGTTGATGGCCTTTGGAATTTGGATTTTGGAGTATCATTACTTATTGGTTGACGTAACTATTGATAGAAGTTACTCCATCAATTCATGTGTCATATTAGTGAATGTTTTCTTGTTTTGGAGTCTGAGTCACAATTTGCACACTGTTTGTACTTGAAATATGTTTACTGAATTAAAGTTGACACAAGAACTGTTAAGTGTTTTTCTTTTTATCATGATTAAAATAATCAAGCTGTTGTTGTTTTTTATTATTATTGAGGAGTACCTACTCATCTTCCTTTTTCTTTCCCGAAATGAACAACCCTGAAAGGTTACTTTTAAGTGCTACAAGTAGTTTCACAAAGTATGTTTAAGAGTTTTGCTTATTTTTGCCGATTGTGTAGGAGAAACAACAGTTTACAATATGAAGGCTTTAGGATATAAAGGATAAAATAAATAAAAAACATATTTATTTTAAGTATCCACTTTAATAAATAATCATGGTGCTATTTGTAGAAGTGACTAACACGGCTGAATTGATCGTACATTTGAAACCAAAGAAACAGATGCAGGCACCTTTTAACTATCGTGCGATAAAGTTGGTATAAATTATATTTATTGGTGAAGAAAGAAAGAGGTAAAGTTGAAGTAAAAGTATTGTAAGATTCTTCTCATTACCGTATCAGACTTACATGCTGCGTAGAAAAGCGAAGTATGACATTGAAGTCTTTAAAATCTAAAAAAATAAAAGAAAATCTTGAGAACATAATAAAATACGTCATTTAGACAAGAATTTTAATATCTTTCTCACTTCTAACAGCCAGTTTCTTCATCAAAAGTAAAAGCTAAAGTAATGTCATAAAGTATAGTAAGTAATACAGAATTTGACCGTTACTTTTAACGGTCAAATTCTGTGGTTAAAAACTGTGAAGTATGTAAGTTATTATTTTCTAAAAGCTGCCGGGGTGGTCTAGTAGTCGCATACCGCGACCGCTGCAAAAGTACTACTTAGTAGCAGGCGTTATTACAATCCCAAAAGCCGACCCTAACATAGTTGGGAAAAGGCATGGGAGATGATGATGATGCGTCATTACAATCCCACGTTAGAGGCCGTCAGGCGAATTGACAAACCTATCTAACACTAGGTTAGCCTAAACCTGCTCGCTTGATAACAAAAAACACTACATAACAAGTAAAAACTGCACCTACCACTGCTATTTCCCCACCACCCAAAGGTAGACTGGGAGAAAACGCCTGAGGCGTTTAGTCCGCCATTGTACTATTTGTGCAAAAAGTATATAAATAAATAAATAAAACATTTACCGCAGTCATAGAAGTAACACCGACATCGGCTAGTCCCAATGCCTTCACATGCACAGGTTCCTGTACATTCATTAGGAAGAAGGCCACTATTCTCCTGTTCTTAGTATCCATGGCCTCCCATGGTAAGCCGTATACTGCATCTTTTAGTTTGTCACTCTGAAAAATAAATGCTTCATAAGTTGATTGGTTACAATCGTCATCTATTGGGTACGAAAAGCGTTCCTCAAAGAAGATTTTTAGATGGACGGTGTACAGGCATTGGGATATTTCCCTTCTTCCCATCCCTCTTCTCCCTATTCAACGTCTTCATCCAAAATACCGAGCATCATCCAAAACTGCGCATCAAGCAAGCAACTTCAGTTCCAATCGCAGCAATGGCTTACCCGCTTCAATAACTGCGCGCGGAGAAAACCTAAGTTAAACCGTGAATTAAGACGAAAAGTGATATTGTGTGGTGATCCCCTTGTTCCCGACATCCCGTAAGTACCTAGCAATTAATCCTTTAGCTCACAGCTATGCTAGCAAGCCTTCTCATCGCCGCGTCCCCGGCTGGATGCTTAACATTAATCAGATGGTTTGAAGAAGGTAGCTAGCAGTGGGTAGGTACTTAATTCGGAATGCTTTAAATGCATAACTTGATCAGTTGCCATTCAGTTGCATTTATGTCTTTGAGTTTACCATGCTTTAATTCTATCAGAAAAAGGAAATAATATTTTTTTTTTTGTGAATTTTCTTACCACACTACCGACAAGTTCAAAAATAATCGACATTTGTATTAATTGTTGAAATAGGATTATCGTGAGCGGTAAATAGCGGACCAGAGCTGCCACGGTCTGAAAATAAGAAAAAGGAAATATACTTGACTTAGTTGCAACTACAGACTGAGGTTCTTCTTTGAACAATATTTTTTAAAACAAAACTAATTCGTAAATATGGCATTCGCTATACTTTAAGACAGTCGGTAGTCGGGTAGATACTGACCATTTGCGAACACTCCAACAGTAGTAAACAGCCACTCGCCTGGTGAAAGCCATAATAAGCAAGCAACATTGGACCAAATACTTCCGACATCTTGTCTGTAAAGCTGAAGAAACAAATACAGTTTATTATTGAAGTTAAAGTGATTTTTGGGACCAGGGGTTAGTTGGTCTTACTTAAAAACCCATCCCGTGTTGCCTATGTTGATCCTTTGTTGAAGGCAAGAATATCGTCAAAGCATTCCTTCGCTCTTACTCGAGCTTCGTAGGTGAATGCCACTTCCTAGCCATGAGACGTTCATTAATTTCATGAGACTGTGTATGGCCAGCTTTGGTAGACTTTGACCATTTTATGGAGATTAGTTCTGGTATTATTTTAAGGAATTCACCTGACAACTGAAAAACTTACCTGACGATTTCACGGTGATAATCTATACATTTATTTAACCTGTCAAAAACTTGGTCCAGTTCAGTCCTTGTATATATTTCATTAGTAATTGTAACGTAACTATCTTCAAGTATGAAGCTTATTTTATTTGACGGCCTTGGAAAATGGTTAAGAACATGAAGGAGGATTTTGAAATGACCCCAAACATGGAATACCATTAAAGATAGAAAAAAATCCACAACACAGAACCAGCTCGAACATGAAAATGATAGTAACCTGAAATCAATATAATTTTTCATTAAAACACAATAAGAAACATGCTGTCTTAAGTTTTTCTTATCTCCGTACCCTGATAAAAATAGCATACTCTCTCCTTTAAGTAGCTTTCTATCGGTAAAATAATTTTGTAAATCGGTTTTCCTAGATTCGAACATTGTCACAACCTTTGCTAGCTCTTCATAATATTTAGTTTAGATGGGGAACCTCTTTCTTTTATCAAAGTCGGTGACAAATATGACATATAAGGCCCTGCGCACACCGCTGGAAGCGCGTCGGGGCGCATTTGAAGACAACAATTTAATATTAACCTTAACTACCTTGACGTACGGTCTACAAAAGAAGAAATTCGCATGAGCCGCATGGGCGCGCGCGAGAGCGTCGAAGAGCATGCGCGCGCATCTTTTGTAGAACGTATGTCAAGGTAATTAAGGTTTGTTTTGAATTTTTGTCTTCAAATGCGACTTAGCAACTGATAAAAATATTATGTTCTCAAACTACTTACCAATGCAAAATATTGCTAACAACATATCCTCTAAAATCAGTAGATGCATTGAACGGCCAAGAGAAATACAGGGCATGTTCATACGTTGAGTTCTTCAAGCCCCCACTCATGTATTTCCCGGCAGAATAGTTGTTATACATAGGTGTCACATTGAATAGGAAGAGTCCTAGCATCATTTGACCGGAGAGATATAACGTGAATATGTGGGAAATCATGTGGACTTTCTTATGAGTCTGGAATTGAAAATAAAAATACTGTTTAGGTTCTTTCCCTTAGATCATCTAGTGAAATGGTCACATATTTATCAAAATCTGTCATCAATTAAAACTAGATGTTAACCCGCAGTACACCTGCGTCCTGAGGTGACTACTTTCCGCTCATAGTCAAATGCCAATATGTTATTCAGACATAGTCTGTCACAAGTTTCATCAAAATCTCTTCAGCCGTTTAAGTTTACGTTATTATAAACTTTCGCGTTAATAAGAATTTTCTCACCTCCATAGAGTAATCCGAAAGGTCTTTATAGAAGAACAGATGTATTTTGGTCACAAAATCTTTGGCGATAACTCTATACTCGTCATTCAAGCACAACGTCGTAATTCTAGACTGAAATAAAATGATGAAGTGGTTAAAACAAGGATATCTGTGAACCAATGATTCTCTTACTTAATTAATACCAATAGCATCATCAAATTATAGAAAGAATAGCTTTGTGTGGCGAGCAGGAAAATCACTTAACATATCATGTAAATCACGTGACATTGACATCTTTAATGGTTGTATATACTTATACACTAACCATGCGACAGTGAGGAGGGTGCTGAGCCGTGATTTCTTTAAAAAATATCTAACTTGATTGTATTGGATGATTGAACTTTATAGTTGTGTATTATTATGTAATTCAATACTTTCATGTCTGTACACGATATAAATATCATGTATGCAATAGTTTAAAAATGGGGACCTATAATTGGCTGCATGTTACATTAATTGTTTTATAATTAATAAATGTTACTGCTGTTGGTCCCCCAAATAATAAATAAATAAATTCATGTAATAACTAGCTGTCCACCGTGGTTCCACGCGGGTCCATTTCATTTTTATTTTATATTTTCCGCAACTGGATGAAAAGTAGCCGAGTTCTTTTGCAGGTTGTGTGTGTGTGTACCTTAAATTGATATAATGAAGGGCAGACAGTTACTTTCGGATTTATGACATTGTAGTAAGGATTCTTTCGATATGAATACTTACAAAGGTACAAACAATCATAAGCAGAGAAATATACAAATGTCCCAGTTCATAGAAAGTCATGGATTTTTTGTGACGCAATATGTACAAGGTACCGCCAAAGAAACTCGTAACACAGAGCCAGAAGTGAAATGCTTTCTGTATGGTCAGCCAGATTTTTGCTCTTTTTTGAGTTTTTGCACTTTGAAGAATATATGATGTTTTAGGCCACATTGTGATGACGGTTAATAAGTGGCGTGCTATTATCATGTAGGGATAGTCTGTTGGGGTTGTGATGCCACTGAAAATAAAAATTTGTCAAAGTTAACTTTTGCGGTAAGGATAACAGTGACGACCGTACCAAGGTGGTTTCCATAAACAGGCTTCAAATTGCCGCAAGGTTTTGATTTGGTTATCATTTTTCTTGCCCATAAGTATAAGCATATTTCCTCTCAATTAGTAAGTTGTCACAATCAACTCCACAGTAGCCATTTATCATGTTAAATAATAACGAGTAAAAGTTATAGTGAAATCTATAATTCTTTCTTTGCAAAAGTTATTTCTTTCTTTTATCTCAGCTATCGGAAAACATAGTCGAATTAAAAAACTTGAAGTTCTGAACTTTAAACAATCGTTCATTATTGCCTTTACTTTTGAATTACACCTTATAAATGTGGATTTTTTGATACAGACCGGATCTGATCGTTGTAATATGAGCACTACCATTTACCAACATTCTGATTTATGACCCCAATCAAACTATCGACCGACTAAAAGTTTGCAGTGACCGGGAACACCTAACAGTGTTAGCAGGAATGATTTTTTACCGCATATTATATTCTCCTCAATCATCAAAAGGCTGAACCTTTTATTACATGTTGTTACTTACTCATTAGGCTGATAGTTGAAGATAAAGTCACAAAAACCAGTCATTATTACTGATGTTCAGAATAGGATGAAACTTAGTCAGAAAGTAAATATGAAACATTCCATCTTGGAAAACATTTTATCTTGGAATTGAAAACCTGCAATTATTGTGTAAGGCCAGGTATACACTGAAGTTAACATTTTTAATCAACAGGAATTTGACTGTCCGAAGCAGAATGTTTCAATCATTCTCAAGGAGTCCATATCTGGACCTAAATTATAGCTGATTCCCGCAAGAGAGACTTTTGCAAACCTGCCCGGGCGGTGTCTGGAAGTAGACGATGACATCCCGGCATATAAAGCCAATGTTCCTTCGTTTAGGTTACAGGTTATATATAGAGGTACATAGGTTTAGGCCGATGTCCCAATTTATCGAGGGAGGTTCCATTTTGTACGGATTCACAGAGTAGTTGCCATGGGAAACTACTGTCTAAACTATCGTACAATAGAAGTATATACAACCCTTAATGTAAATTGTCAGCCTTTATCTAATTAAATAAATAACTGGGTTGCGATACAAACTTTGATCATAAGCTATGGGGACCATAGATACTATATTCTTTGATCAACCTTTTGAAGAAAAGAAGCATTATTTTAATGAATAGGGAAAATAATCATGAGAAAGCTTTGTTTTCAGAATACCTTGAGTATAGCATTTGTAGGGATGTGGGTACATGATTCACTATACTCCATTTGAGTGGGCATTTAATCGAAGATAAACAATCTTAATAGGACTTTTTACGCAAGTAAACTGAAAGTTAAAAGTATATTTTTATGTATATTTTTTACAACTTCATTAACGGGTTTATTTTTAATCGAAGATTTTTGCTCATTTTTAGGATTCCGTAGTCGACTAGAAACGCCATGTCTGTCAGTCCGTCCGTCCGCGGATAATTTCAGTGACCGTTAGTATTAGTGAGCCGAAATTTTATAGAAACACCTATTTATATCAATCACATCGACATTGTGGTGAAAAAAGGTGGAAATAACCCTACACTGAACAATGAACATCACATGTAGTCTAAGCTTTAGCTATTAATTAATGATATGTTTATAAATCCTTGAAGAAAACAAACGCGTAAGTAAACAGAACAAAACCTATTTATTTGTTTATACAACCACCAAGCCATTAGTTAACAAAAAAAATCATAAGAATAAGGTGTAAAGACTTTGAGGGGGAAAAATGGGACTTCGTCAATTTCTTTTCGAAAATGAGGCTGTAGAGTAAGTCTTTAATATACAAGCTGTTGATTTGCATCCGTGCCATATTCAAGGACCTAATTATGCTAATGATTCTCAACTCAAATCAACAAAAAAATTGGTACGTAATTGTTTTTTTTTATTTTTTTTTCGGATATCCGTCAATGTCATCTAGCCGTATTTAAACTTGGCGCGTGTGTTATTGGCCTTAAAACCGTGCTGCGCCCTCACACAAACGCAAACACAAAGCATACGCAACGAATATTCACAAATTTCATTCATAAAATTGGATTACTTCTGAAATACTACGACATTACAATGACAAAAAAAAGCAGTGCATATTAACTATTTTCCGTCTATTGTAATTCCAATCGATTATTTACGTATTTTATGTCCTCCTCCTGAAGTATGGCAAATGCAAATCAACACCTTGTATGTATATTCAGTACAAAGAAACCTAATTACCAACCTGTAACCTAACCTAATTATTATTATGTATATTGTTCTGCTTATGAGTTTGATTGATGTGGTAAGGTTTATTGCTATCTTAGAAGGCTGGTTTTTATTTTGGTCAAAAATTAAGCATTGCCATCCAACGTGGCAATGCTGCCAGCCTCTGGGTACACTCCCGGTGGGCAGCGATGAGGAGTTTTTTGATGCCATTTTATAATTGTTTTTAGTTGTATATATGTATAAATAAGTTTATTTTTACGTCATGTAAATATGTCATTACATATTGTATGGTAGTAAAATTTAACAAGCATAAATCAAATTTTAATTTTCACATTCTGGGAAAAGTACATTTCATGCGATGCATATTTTAATGAATATGAAAATTCTGTAGCATTTCACAATTACTACAGAAATTATAAAACCACATCTCGGTCCTTAATTATTAAGAGTGGTTGAACTAATTAGATATATTATGATAATAGGAATCCCTGATTTATGTAGGTTGTAGATAAACTTGTAATCCTCATTTACAAAAATGAGTCCAAGATGCCTTAATAGCTGGGCTGCGGGTTGTTCGAAAGAGATACCGCGGCCCTGGTACATAAAAGGCCTATGACGGAACACGACGATTTTAGTCAGTAAGAGTCTGACACTCCCTCACCGCTGCTAACCCACAGCGGGAGGGGTCATTTGATGATTTTACGTCGATAAAAAAAAAAAAAAAAAAGATGCCTTAATAGCTCCTGCGCGGCCCAGCAGGGCCAGGACCTGCCGGGGTTGTGGGATAGTCGAAAGAGTTACCGCGGCCCTGGTACATAAAAGGCCTACGACGGAACACGACGGTTTTTAGTCAGTAAGAGTCTGACACTCCCTTACCGCTGCTAACCCACAGCGATAGGGATCATTTGATAATTTTTGACGTCGACGTTAAAAAAAGATGAAAAGCACGCAACCGGTGCACGTGCACTTTCATAAAAAACATCGTTTTCTTTTTACAGAGGAATAAATTCAGCATCAGATTACTTATACATAAAAGTACTGCGATTCATGCTACTTATCGTTAATTCTTGGCCTCGGAAAGAAATTGGAGAGCCCGAGTCGCCAAAGTTCTCAGCATTTGTGAAATATTTCTATCTTGTTGTGACTGTTTTGGCTTCTGCTGGATTCATTTTATATATCGTTAAGCACAATAGTGAACTAACATTTTTGGAGACTGGTCATATGTATATTGTTCTGCTTATGAGTTTCATTGATGTGGTAAGGTTTATTGCTATCTTATAATACTTTCAGTTTTAGTCTTTCAGTTACACTTCTCAATCTATCATCATCTGACTAGCCGTTTACCAACTTTCTTGGGGGTCGGCTTTGAGTCTTACCTGCAGCTGAGTACAGTGCTTTACGTACATTTGATTTATCTATAATTTAAATAAAATCAATGCTGAAACTGTTTTGTTTTGTGGTAGTCGTCCAAAGAACATATTATGTCAAGAAAGAAAATAAAAGTAAATCATTCTTTTGTTTTTCTAGTCCAGAGTTACTACGCTAACTATGTCTACAACTTATCGAGAGGTGGCCAGAGACTTTCTCACTAAAATCCATTTGTTCTACTACAAAGACCGGTCTAAGCAAGCCATGGAGGTAACTACATCAATATGTAAAAAATCTAATCTTAATATATTGGGATACTAATAAGGTCAGTCTGTCAGATAAGCTTTCGAGACTGAAAAAAAAATATTATCATCTGTGGCATTTTTGTGTTTGTGGGCATTTAAGTATATTTTTCAAGATCTCGGCTAAGTCGCTATTTGTAGCAATTATTTATCTGGTCTTATACCATCCCAGATAGATCCCATTTCAACAGATTCTTGTATCTGTTGAAATGGAATCTATCTGGGATCTATCCTTGCCCAATTTTTATATAGATATTGTCGACAAGACTTCATAGACTCCATAATAATCAAAAGTTATGAATTAGGCGATTATCACACGGTACCGCGCACCGCCACGGAGGGCGGTGGCGGAAAACGGATTTCGTAGCGGCTCCCGGCGCGGTAAGGCGGTTTACACGCCTGTCAGCGCGGATGGATTTTACGCGGATTTGACCAGTTTGATCACAGACACTGGCAAAAGTGCGGCGCCCCGTGTGTGATGCACCGCTATGCGGTAAGAGCACCGCTCGAACGCGCGGTCAGGCAGTGTACGTGTGTTAGGCATCAACGGATTTAATACAGGTCAATGCGACATGTGATCCGCTTCACCGCCTACCGCGGCGGTGCGCGGTGCCGTGTGTTAATCACCTAAAGCACTACCACATACATCCTCCGAGCCTTTTCACAACTATGTTGGGGTCGGCTTCCAGTCTTACCGGATGTAGTTATGTACTAGTGCTTTACACTACCACATACATATTATTGCAAAATTATTTGAAGCGAATTGGAAACATTTTTGCAGACTCACCGTGCTGTCCACAAGATAGCCCATCTCTTCACATTATGGCTTGTAAGTCAGATGTTGTCTGGATTAAGTCTGTTCAACCTTATTCCGATGTACAGTAACTATGCCGCCGGCAGGTTTTCAGGAGAAGTTTCGAAAAATTCTACCTTTGAACATTCGATGTACTATCCGTACCCTTTCGATACTTCTACTGATATTCGCGGATATTGTATTGCGTGTATTACACATTGGTAAGTATAGTTACATACTTATGCTTATCCTTATTGCCTCGTGGGTCTAGTGGTCGCAAGCGCAAGTGCTGTGCACTAGGTCCCGGTTTCGATTCCCGGGCCTATAGCCCGACCCAGAAATTGAATCCGAAAACTAGTTGCGCTTGCGATCACAATGAACAACGGGGAAGTTATTATTATTTTGTACTAGCGACCCGCTCCGGCTTCGCAAGGGATAACAGTATTTCCCCACTGTTTATATATGTTATATAAACCTTCTTCTTTAATCACTCTATCTATTGAAAAAAACCGCATGAAAATCGGTTGCGTAGTTTTGAAAATTTAAGTGTAAACGGGACGATGGAACAGAACATCGACTTTGTTTTATACCATGTTAGTGATCCTCGGAAATAACTATAGGCTACCTACTCTTTTTATTTACGCACTTGGAGCACTTAATTATTTGCAGGATAATATCATACTTGTGTTCAACGTGGTTCTGCATGTTCGATCTTTTTCTCTCACTCATGGTTTTTCATCTTTGGGGACATTTCAAAATACTCAACTATACATTGAATGACTTTCCAAGACCAAGTTCAAAAGTGGAGGCAGCTAAATACTCTGACGAAGAATTGGTTGAAGTGGCTGCTAGGTTAAAGGATTGTATTCTTTATCATCGTGAGATAATTCTGTGAGTACCCAATTTTTATTTGGTATCCAGAAAAATATTTTTTAGGTTGTTATCAACCTAAAAAATATTTTTGGGTTGGTTAATGGTCAGGTGGTCTGATTTACATTTACTTATTTCCATGTTAAATCACGGTTTAGTTAAGATATTTTTAAACAAAAGATATTAAGGAGAAAATACTAAAAGCATGGGGCTAGAATCATTATAATAAATTTTTCATCCCACCATCTCGGAAAGAGTAGTTTTACCCTTTGATATCTGAGCGCAAAAGCCGTTTTTATCCTCTAGAGCGGCAAAGGGCCTTTATCTGGGAGATTAATGAACAGATAAGTAATTGACACTATGTCGGTAACTAGTAAAACCGGACCTAATTCAATTGTCATTTATCCTCTAAGTTTTCTTCCTTTATTTTAGTTTTACAGACAGAATGTCAAATGTATTTGGACCAATGTTGTTCTTATATTACATGTTTCACCAAGCAAGCGGCTGTCTATTACTTCTCGAATGTTCGCAGATGGTAAGTATTCCAAAAGTGAAGAGCTTATCGTGTATTACAAAATATTCTATATAGATGCATTTTTTATTTCAGACAGCCCAAGCTCTTATACGTTATGGACCACTAACGATAATACTGACACAACAATTGATTCAGTTGTCAGTTATTTTCGAATTGGTTGGAAGCGAGGTAAGGTTTATTTTGTAACTAATAATAATAATTTACCTAATATATACAGGGATAATCGTCGGTTTTATGTCGCCATTCCATTAATGCTGTCTTAAAAGGGCTTCAGCGTGTTGGCTTCGGCCCCACGTTCGCCTTGCAAAAAATCTGTGATTCCATAGTCCCGTGGTTTTGAAGAGATTTATCTGGCATCTTTTGAGCCTAACCAAATTCAGCACTAGTGATATTTAAACGACTAATTCGATACCCTTAACTCGGTTATCTGCTCAACACACTTCTTGGTAAGACTGATTATCAGATATTCTGGCAAAGATATGCGAAAGACAGTCTAGACCCACAATGTAATGAAACTTATCCACTACCAGACTGAGCTAAGCACTGCTTAATCTGAAATTGGCCAATCCACACGATTGTAATTTCTATTATTTACCCCTGAGCAATTGAGAATCATAAACCTATGTGAAAAAATATTTTAGAGTGACAAATTAAAGCATGCAGTTTATGGAGTGCCATGGGAATGCATGGATGTAAAGAACAGAAGGTTGGTGGTCATCTTCCTCGCGAATACTCAGGAACCAGTTCATGTGAAGGCTATGGGAGTAGCCAACGTTGGAGTTACTTCTATGGCTGCAGTAAGATAACCATCATTTTTATCACGCTTATATTAACTTCACTTCTAACTATGTATATAAGAAAATCTTGGAATCTTAATTTGACCCACTTCATCATCATCATCAGCATCAGCCTATCACAGTCCACTGCTGGACATAGGCCTCTCCAAGTGCACGCCACTGAGATCGATTTTCGGCTTTAATCTTGACCCACTTCCTGGACTTCAATTCAATTACGATACAATTTTGCACATGCTCTGAGTTCTGATGACAATACATTACCAGCGTGTTTTTTTAGTTTTTTTTACTATTTTTTTTTTATTATTATTGGTCTGTAGTTGCAAGGAATATGCCAAAAAAATAGTGTTGGTGACGTATAAATAGTTGAGACAGTATTTTTATAAATTTCAATAATTTTAATGTACGTTTCAGTTTTATTTTAAAGGATAAAGTATACTCTGGGTAAAAAGAAGGTTTAGTACTAGGCCGTATCATCATCAGTGTACTAACAAAAATCTTTACTTTTTCAGATTTTGAAGACTTCTATGTCCTACTTCACGTTTCTAAGGAGTATGTAAACGGGGCGATTATAATAGTTTATCCTTAACATTTGGAATTTTAAGTATTATTCAGCTATTAACACAAGTTACTTAATAACTTACCATGGGACTAACCGAACGTGTGTGAAAAGGTGTCCCGACAGTATAAATTTATTTTAAATGGCACATAAACACGTCTTTGATCACGAAAATTAATTTACACTTGGATATTAATTTTTTGACTGTAGCACAACAACAAAAAATGTTTCGCTAAGTATTCAGGTAATATTCTTCTTGTCACTATTAATCGCAATAAAAATAATATGATAGCAAATAAAGTTTTTTTGTTATTTACTAAAAGTATTTTAAATTTCGGAAGACGCTGGATGCAGGTCGCTTCCAACAGGTATCTGTGGAGATCAAAGGGGGAGGCCTATGTTCAGCAGTGGACGTCCTATGGCTGAGATGATGATGATGATGATGATTTTAAATTACTAAGCCTCGTAATGAAGTTTAGTTTATGCGATGATGGTAACCAATCGCAAGAAAGCTATACTATTATTATATCTTATTGGTCTAGAAAACCTGATGGGTTTCTAAAGTAGAATACTGTCCGAAGTCTTATGTAAATATGGCTGACATGAAACCATCAAAATCAAAATGAAGATCAGAAATCATTTATTCAAACTTGGCTGCAAGACAGAACTTTTTGAACGTCAGGAATTTACAAAAGACAGCCCTCAAAATGCCCACCCTTTACCACTTCCTATGTGTTTTTGCTGGGAAGATGAAGTGGCGCAACAAACTCCCCAGCAACACATGTCTGTCTGCAGGTTAGAAGAACCTTCAACATTATTTGATGTATTTTGTATACAATGTAATTTGTATTTTACAGTATAGGATCACCAAGTTGGTACTTATGTTCCATCAATGGAATAATGGAACAACATACAATGTCGAAGCCAACTGGTTAAGATACTCAATCAATCAAACAGCTAGCTCTTTGATTAAACAACGCCATTCTCTCTGTGGCACTCTATAGCAATAAATACTCGTGTCTGTAGTCTTGCAAAAAAACGTAAAGTATAAAAGGCTTATAATAAGAGGTAGCTGCCATTTCCCATGAATAAACATTAAACTATAGGCACAGCTTTTTAATCATGTTTGCCTATGTTCATTAATTATCCCATAATGATTGCAAACATGCTTTTATAATTTCATAATCTACCATTATTAGTAATTTTTGCATTTGGAAGCATTGATTGAATATATGCCAATACAAATCACACAGTAGAAATATATTCTTAGGTTGCAATAATTTGCATATATCATATTGATAGATCATTTAAATCTATACTAATATTATAA
This sequence comes from Helicoverpa zea, assembly GCF_022581195.2. Lineage (NCBI taxonomy): Eukaryota > Metazoa > Arthropoda > Insecta > Lepidoptera > Noctuidae > Helicoverpa > Helicoverpa zea. The sequence goes on along the minus strand of NC_061464.1, from coordinate 4,418,773 downwards.
AGCTGAAGAGCTTGTTTGTTTGTTTGTTTGAACGCGCTAATCTCAAGAACTACTGGACCGATTTGAAAAATTCTTTCAGTGTTAGATAGCCCATTTATCGAGGAAGGCTATTTGCTACTTTTTATCCGAGTTCGTGCCGTGGTTTCTACGAGATGCGGGTGAAACCGCTGACAGAAGCTAGTACTTACTAAGTAGCTAGGTTACAGTTTCACTTCGCACTTTCACAAATAAAACTGTATCGGGAAACATTCGTAAACATTCATAATATAAACTTTCATTTTAAATTATTATAGTGTGTTGACTTACCTAAAACAGCTTTAATAAAATAAAATAACAATAAATACTACAACAGGCATTTCTTTCGCCGCCTAATAGATGGCGCTAGTAGTATGATAGTTTCAATCGAACCTGGTTGCTATTTATTTATATTTTAGTTTTATTTTAATAGGAGGTGATATTTATTTATTTTGTTTTATCTATATTTAAATTATTTAGTTGCACCAACTGATGGATATGTTAAATAAGTCGACCTCTTTCAACGGGACCTTATGCACCTATCTCTGCTAGCTGTAAGTTAGAAATACTTTAATACAAAGATATTAGGAAAAATAAATAGCCTCTATAGTCATTGATACATTTATTTATTTGATATAACAAAAGAAGCAAAATTTCCACAAATTAAAATTATTTTAAATAATAAAAAGTGATACCTATTGAGAAAAGTGATTTAAAATAACATTGCATTTATAAAATAAGCAAAAATATAGTTTCAGTTTTCTTTGTTCACATACTGCGTAGAAAGGTGAAATACGACATGGATGTTTTCAAAATCTGAAAAACATTTAAATTCAATTAGAATTAAGGCCTTAAGATACATGTCACTACTAAGGGCAGGAGACTCAAAAAATATATTTTATCTCCTAAAGTTATTCAATCCACATTTTTTTTTCAAAAATTTTGTCATAACTTTGCTATTTTAAAATGGAAAAGTTTACAGAAACGTATCCTTTTTCTTGTGAGAAAGCTTTATAAAGAAACTACACTTTCGTGGTTAAAATTATAAACTAGCTTCCGCCCGCGGCTTCGTCCGCGTAGAGTTCGATCATATCGCGTTTCCAAGAGAATTATTGAAAAGTCCGGGATAAAAACTATCCCATATTTTTTCAAGGTCAACTCTATCTCTGTACCAAATTTCATTAAAATCAGTTCAGTGGTTTAGAAAGCGTAACAGACAGACAGATAGACAGACAGAGTAACTTTCGCATTAATAATATTAGTAAGGATAAAGTAGTAGATAGATTAATGCTCAATCCTTCACCGTGAGAGAGGAGGCCTGTGCCCAGCAGTGGGACGATAAAAAAGCTGTAACTGTAGTAAGGATAAAGTAGCCGTGCTTTGCTCACCGCAGCCATAGTAGTGACTCCAACATTTGCTATTCCCATAGCCTTCACATGGATTGGTTCTTGTACGTTCATGAGGAAGAACCGAACCATTCTTCTGTTTTTAGTGTCCATGCACTCCCATGGCACGCTATACACTGCATCTTTGAGTTTTTCACTCTGAAAGTATTATTTTTTCAGCCGTTTTAAAAAAATATATGGCAGTGGTTTGAGTTTATAAAAAAAAACAAATGTAGGTAAATTGTAGTCTGGTAAGCGAATTCCTATTACAAATAATAGTGTTTGGTCACTGTTCATACAAATATTTTTATGTTGCGATAAGAATAAAGACTATAATTTATAAACTTATAATAATCTTGAAAATTAACCCACTTGATAGAGTTACAGTGATGGGTAATGAGAAAACCACTCTTTGGCATCCTTAACAAACTGAATAAAATAACAATCTTACCTCACTCCCAACCAATTCGAAAATGACTGACAACTGAATTAATTGTTGTGTCAATATTATTGTTAATGGCAGATACCGCATTAGAGCTTGAGCCGTCTGAAATACAATAGGAAAAACTAGAGTATAAATGATCTCTTATGCTGTATAACTCTAGAAAATTATGGGATACTAACCATCTGCGAACATTCGAGAAGTAATAGACAGCCGCTTGCTTGGTGAAACGAGTAATATACGAACAACATCGGTCCAAACACATCGGACATTCTATTTGTGAAACTAAAACAAAAAACAATCTAGGACCCAAATTCACTGTCAACATAAACGTCAATTTTTTTAATCAATTGGTTAGTATGAATTTTCACGTACGATTTTCTATGTAAACAGTTATTTCAGAAAAAAACTGAAGTTTCTGCTATCGGTGAAAATTAGCCTAGGGCTTAAGTTATCTTATGGTCTACCTAGACTTTTAATATTTTGAAGCCGGGTTCCAGTCGTGGGACGGGATTTGGAAAAGTAAGGCATATGATGAATAATTTACACATATCTACATTACCATTATTAAAATCACATGCTCATTCATTTACTTACTTTTTTATTTCTCTGTGATAATTAATACAATCTTTCAACCTTTCTGCTACCTCGACCAATTCCTCTTGAGAATATTTATAAGCACTTTGCAAAGTGCCAATAGATTTTGGTCTCGGAAATTCTTCCAGAGTAATTATAAGTATTTTGAAATGACCCCAAAGATTGAAAACCATAAGGGATATGAAGAGGTTGAACATGCAAAACCAAGTTGAACATAAGTAGGATATAATCCTGCAAGAAAAAAAACTTTTAAGTTCTCATTTTATTTGGTTTTACATAGCTTTGAAGGTTTCAGTAAATATACGATCAATCTGATTAATATCATACTGGTATTGTAAAGCAAACAGTTAGCGTGTGTAATTGTATGTGTGTTACTACTTCTTCAGGCGCAAATGACTGACAATACTCGAACGATATTCGATAGTTAAATCTTGGCAGAAATATAGCTTATACATCAGAATAACATATAAGCTTCTTTTGATCTGGGTGCGGGCATACTTCTCTCAGAAAGCGGGTGAAACCGCTGGCGGTCTTTATAAAAATATCAGGACTCATAGAATCCTGCGGAATGACACAAAACTATAATCAAAGACACCTCACATGCTTTATAGTCTCAGAGATAGCACGCAAGACTTTTTTATTGTATGAACAAACACAGCCTTTCAAAAGCACAATAGCAATTTCTCCTCGGCACAACACGCATCTTGGCGGAACTTAACCAGACAAAAGCTGTACTATTACCCATTTCTTGCAATTTCATCCTTATTACAAGGGAACTAAGTACATATTTAAGATACTGGGATAAAAGAAAACCCAATATGTTAATATGAAGCCACTGAGTTGCTTTTGTGTCATTCACCCGATGCCCGAGGGAACTACATACCCGTAGTCCGCTAAAATACCTTTTCTGTTCTTAACATTGTTCATGTTAGCACCTTACAAGTTTTCATCTCAATTGACTAACGTATAACTTCGCTTTATTAAGGTTAGGTTTGGAAGTCCATACTCAATACTATTATCCTAACTAATATTATAAATGTGAAAGTAACTCTGTCTGTCTGTTTTTCTGTCTGTCTGTCTTTTCTTCACGCCTAAACTACAGAACCGATTTGTGTGAAATTTGGTACAGACATAGTTTGGAACTTGACAAAGGACATAGAATAGTTTTTATTACAAAAAAATATAAAAATAACGAATATTTATTCCGGACAATAGCGCCATCTATTGGGCAAACCAAAAATCTGCCGGAAGTCACTATTCCACGCGAACGCAGTCGCGGGCAAAAGCTAGTAATTATAATAAACATTTAGGGCCTTACTACAAAAACTTTAAACCCTGTTTTACACTTGTCTAATAAAATTTTGGCTGCAAAATGAACCATATGTCAACGTCATAATTTGACATTTTTTTAGACAAGGCATAAACTGACGTTTAAGAGTTTTTGTGGTAAGACGGCTTACTTCTAGTAACGTCATTTTTTACCACATAGTCTAGGTATATCTCATTTATAGCATGCAAATATTTCATGTAGGGACGCGAAGTAATTTCTCCGGGATGCTAGTAAAACCACACTATACTTAATTTAAAACTCACCAATGTAAAATACAAGCCACAATATATCCAATGACATCAGTAGAAGTATTGAAAGGATACAGATAGTAAAGAGAGTGTTCAAACGTTGTATTTCCTAAACCCCCTCTTCGGTACTTTCCGGCAGCTAAGTTACTGTACATGGGAGTGAGGTTGAATAGACTGAGACCGCATAACATTTGAAATAGCAGCCATAGAGAAAACAGATGGGATATCAAGTGGACTTTTTTGTGTATCTGCAAAACAAAAACACAATATAAATATGTTTATTTTGAAGCTCTGTTACAGATTAAATTGTATTTCAACTGATCTACCTACAGATACCTTATAATGCTGAAAGTTGAATTGTTTGAACACGTAAATACCAGGAATTACTAGAATGATTTGAATAAATATTTCAATGATTATTACAGTTTATATATTTATCGAGGAAAGATAAGATGAAATGAAACTGCTGGCAGAAACTATTTAATTTAATAAAAGTACCTATATATAATAATCTTACCTCCATAGCACGTATAGAACGATCCTTGTAGTAAAACAAGTGAATTTTAGTAAGAAAATCCTTAGCTAACACTCGGTACTTAGCAGAAAATGTTAGAGACATCACTGTTAGCTGTAAAGATACAGAAAAAAAAAACACAGATTTATCAAAAACAGTGAAACGATTATCATGCTTGCTCACAGCTAGTAGATTGGAAAATATCAGTTCGAAACTTTTTTGTTGTTGCCGTCGGTTTTTAACCAAGCAGACTTTTTCTCTCCACCAAATATACTATGCGATGTTACAAAATCGCTATCTATCTAAACTACTATAACGACTACTGATAATAATTTACTTGAAAAGGATAGCTAAAGTGCAACGAAGTTTCAAGACCCATCTTGTTGCTTTGTGGTGGGGACCACGTGATTGGACCTCAAATAAATTTCCTTAACGAAAACTTATTAGCTTGCTCCTTACTTACCTTCTTTTACAAGGTGCTTACTATCAATAATTCATCAGAAATGAACTATTAAGTCCGTTTTTGTTACTGAAAGTCAACTTACCGCATCAAGAATACTCATCAAAATAATCAAATACATAAGCCCAGCTTCTAAGAAAGATAATTCGGTTACATGAACCACAACATACAAGATTGAGCCCACAACTGTAGCTATAGTTAAGACCAGGTAGAAGTATTTCATGAATACTGTGAAGCTGGCACTTTCGGGTTCCCCTAATTCCTTCCGAGGCCAAGATCTGATGACATCGAGTGTGAAACGCAAGATTTTTATGTAGAGGTAATCTGAAGGGCCGTTAATACCACTGTAAAGAAAAGTGTTATTTTAATTAAGGAAATTTTACGTTGCTTTGAGATAGTTGATCATTCTGGTTCGTGAATCTAGTCAGCTGGAATATTATTTAGACTAATGAAAACTGGCTAATGGCTGATGAAAACCATGTGATTGGGTTGATGAAGACTAATCTGAAACTTATTATCTTCTTAGTTTTAGTTCACTTGGGGATTGCATAAATATAAGCAATTGTAATTAATAATTTTAAGTAACTGTAAAAAATATAAATAAAATACTGTAGCGCAGTAGAGAACAAACATTCATAAATTTTAACTAAGTATTGTAGAGAACTTTGGGAAAGCAAAGGTATGTAACAATACATTTGTACGAACAAAAATATGCCCAAGTAATCAAATGACTTCAGAATTGCAAAGTTATTTGGCTAGAATGAAATACAAAACTTACTCTACAGGTTCATTCTCGAAAAGAAATTTTCTGAAGGTCATCTTTCCTCCTACAAAAAATGGGATTACTTTGTGGTTTTAGTAAGAATTAGGTTCTATATCTGCTGCGCTGTGATTTTATTCAGTAACTTATATACTTACCTACACATTGAATTATAGCCTAAGGCTCACATCATACTAATGTTGTTATATAATCACTCGTAATGTAATAAACGTGAAAGTTTTCATGGTCTTACGGATGTTTGTTACTGAGTATATCATGCAATCACTACTAAACTACTTTTGAACTGTAATATAATAGCAACTTCCAAAAAAGGTGGAGGTTCTATGTTATGGATTCCCCCAGACCCACTCCACTCAGGCGAGGCCGGAGTGCCGCTGGGCCTTTTTAGTGGGTATACCGGGAACGTCTTTACCGGGGAGTCCCACATACCCCTCTCCCGTCCCCCGATGGGAAGGGGATGCGTAATAGCATTTTTAGCCCAGCGACAACAAAAAAAAAAAAAAAAAAAAAAAAAAAAAGGTTCTATGTTCAAACATCATCTTCTTTATCACTAACTAAGACTGCTAAAAAATAATATATTTCTCAACATATTATTGACTTTTATTAAATACAATTCGGCTAAATGAGGATGAGAACGATTAAATGATAATATCTGATTAAATAAGTTTTACCCAAATACATCAAACAATGCGACCGTTTTATAAAAACGGATCATTCTTAGAAAAAAAAACATACCAGAGAGAATACAGATCACGTAGCCTCACCCTTACCTTTATGGAAATAATGTAAACAGACCTAAAGTTCTCATGATTTATTTATCCTTCCTACTCATTCAATGATTGTTCAAAGTAGATCATTAAGTAAATGATGCAGCCATTTTTATTGTTTTTGCAACTCGCTTTCATTATATCATGTTGTATGCCTTTTGTTTTGTTGTCTTGTTATTATATAAGAATATGTACTGCGTAGGTACTTGTTTTAAATTAGGTATAGTCCTTCAATGATATGAAATCATTCAACATTTTTGCAAGGTGCTTGCACAATAATATTGCTTAAAGTATGATTTTTTCCTACATAATTCTTAGGTTCCCACATTACAAAAGGTTTACCAGAAATACACTGTAAAGGCTAAAAAGGGGACGGCCGAAGAAACCATGGATGGATTGTGTGAAAGTCTATGTGGATAGAAAGAACGATACTTGTGAGACGACGGCAGATAGGAGAGCATCTACTTATGAAAATAAAATATGAATAAAGGGCTGAAAAATTATGATTAAAAAAGGCTTACCTTCATAACCATTCCGCCATCTAAAATCCAAAAAGCAAGCTCAAACTAATATACCAATAGTATTGCTAGGCGTTTCTCATTTTTCCTTAATTTCACGCTCAAAACTTTCATTGGCTAAGCCTACGCAATTTCCTAGTAGGCAATAAACGTCCTCCCACTGGCTGTTGGTCAACTGACCTTCTTTCTGATGAGGTCAGGAGGAAGACGAATACTAAAAGTCTGTGATGCGTAAATATTTGTGTGACATACTTTTTTGTTGGTCATGCATGTCCTGTGTTAGTGGTCTCAGACTAATGTAATATAGGTATGTATTCATACAATGAGTAGGATAGGCCTATTATATTTAAAAGCACATAAGCACGCCATTTGCAAAACATCAATACATAATAGTTCGTACAAAACTTAATGATTTGATCTAGTGTGTGAGAAATATTTATTTTGACTTGAAAAATGTAGCGCTTGTAACCGCCGAAATGAATCGCAAAGAGAAGCGTTGCCTGAAATTAACTTAAGGAATACAATTTCAACAATTTTTCCCCAAATAAAAGACAATTTAGTTTATTTTATAACTTCTAGTCCCCATGGTTTCACGTAGCGAGGTGAAAAAAAAACTCTTAATTTGGTACACTTTTGGCCTGAAAGCAGACAGACTTACTTTCTCATTTATTATATAACTGAGGATGTATTATTTGGAAGATAAAATAAACATTTACAAACTTTTACAAAATAAAAGCAAGCTCTATTTGAATTAATTCGAGTAACATTCCCTTTCAACATAACTTGTTGCTCTGTATTACGAGAAAAGAAAATGTTTCTGCGATTTCGAGAAAATACAGTTTTCCTAACGAAATAAATCTCTGAGAAATTCTTACATTATTATGATTTTTAAAAAACAAGTCACAAAAAGAGGTGTGTTGTAGGTAGTCTGGCCACTATGTGTGTTTCTCTATCTGTGGTATGTTAGCTCTTAAACAGTTTTTAAAATTATATATACCTAACGACTCTATAATAGTCATAAAAGTATTTGTAAACCAAAAGAATTTACTTATTTAAAAAAATATATAATTCTTAAACAGAGAAAATGCTCTTCAATGTAGAAAAATGTTTCTCTATCTAAAGTATAACATTTCAATGTCCAGAAAGCCAATTAACGTTTGCCATTGTACCTCGAAGAAATTAATCAAAAGAATAAACTTGGAACGGTATAAAATAATGACTCCGGCAGTTATAACTTTGAAGAAAAGAACAAAGTTCCTTCTCAATATAAATTGCTTGTCCGTAGAATATTGTTGATCCTCACTTAATTTGAAAGCGAAACTATAAACGTCAATATTAGCACAACTAGACAGTTTAACGCCCCCAAGTTTGTAACAAACACCTCTCGGGAGTTCTCTCATTACGCTTCTAAGATTACCAAGTAAGCGATATTACGCTAATAAAACCCCAACATTTTGGCGAAATACGCTTACAATGTATCTAGCCTGTTGCTTCCACAGGAGACGAGAAATCAATGTCACTACACACACACATCCGCCTGTTGCACGGGACCGTGTAAACATACAAAATCACGGATAGGGCACGCACACATGCGTACCGTCGAGGAAATCGAACGCACACATACGTTTTCAGGGTCTGGATCACGCACACAGGCGTAAGCTACAAGGGAAGCTGCAGCTAGGTCGCGAATGACGTCAGAGCCCGCAAGGTCAATATCACTATTCTGTCCTTATCTAACTTACCGTAAACCGTGTTTCGTATCTCTCTCGCACGGTGGGCTCGTCGTCCCGTCTGGGCCGCGGGTTGCACGCGCTCGGAGGTCGTTTGTGTGCGAAAACCTTTTTACTTAGAGATACTCCGGGCATTCTACGCTTTTGAAAAGACGTAGTAATTTACCTGCAATCTACAACTTCCTACGAGGTTTTTGTAGTCCATTTTGTTTGATGATAACAGTCCCCTACTGTTTGTAACCGAATACGGTTGTAGTACGCCGTGAGTAATAGTTCTGGGAAATCGTTTCACGCTTGTACTGGTAGTAATTTCTCTGTTAGTAATTGACGCTGCTAGTAACTGTTATCAATTCGAACATTGTGATTATGCTCTATATGATAGATTGCAATATTAATTAGTACTCCGAATTGATGGTCACAAATCGAAATTTAAATTAAACCGATATCATATTTGTCAACAACGCTTTGAGCGTACAATTAATAGATAATTACATATTTGTGTAGTAATATAAAATATCAATGTATTTGAAATTCCAATTTAAAATACAAAACATATTTTTGTTAACAACTCGAATTTGAGTTCATTTGTTATCCTGCTATTGTATTTTGTATTTCAAGTACCTACAAGAATACGTAAACAAAAGAGCCATTGAAAAGAATAAGATGCCAGCTATTAAAGTACATTCAGACACAAAATATGTACATTTGTTTCGTACAGTAACATCCACGGAGGAAGGAAAGATAGCGGAGATGACAAATGGAAGGTAGGTCAGGCGCCTTCTTGTAGTTCAAGCAACATACTTTAGGCGTGATCAGTTTACAAGAACTTACGAGACGTTCGGGAACCTTGTCAAAAAAAACTCTCAAAGATTGGTCTTGATTGATTGATGATTTTATTTTGAAAATTATGGCGGGTTTTAAAGAAGGCATGTGAGGGCGGAGTTAGTAACGTTCCTCGTCCCCCGAATACCCGCATCTTGGCGCGCTACTTTTTAAGGAGATTTTTCTTTATGACATCTCCGCTAGTCATTTTGTTATCCGTGGTAACATCACATTGATTTACATAACGCAGCAGTCTTTGCCCGTACATTCGCGCACAATTTGAATATGAATGTTACTAACGACATATTTAAATGTTACCATAAGCGGTGGCTTGTATAATTTGATGATAATTCCGGTGTAAATTCAAGGATTTACGAGGATTTGAATTAGAGCTGGGTTGTCTCGGAATAGGATTTCAATTAAGAAAGCTAAATTATTAGAACTTCGTTAAAAGAACGTTATTTTTGTATTTTTTTAGCACACTACTAAATACTTTGATAACTTAGGAAAAGGAGGTACGTGGAAGACTGTCAAAAGATAATTTGACACTCGTTTTGATCTCTTTGCTTCATTTTTTAGGTGATGAAGATATCCTTCATTTGAGCAATGTACTTTCCTTTCCAAAATATTCACGTGTTATCACTTGACACGTGCCTTTCGTTATGAAACTGGAAAATACCTAGTTCCAAAATTTTCCTTGTAACAAAATAATAATACCTTATAATGAATTTAACCAGAACTAAGTTGTTATTAAAAGATTTATAAAATGAATAGGTACTCAACAAGACTGAAATGATTAGCAGAAAATGAAATGAATTTGAATAATTTAAGTAACAGTGAAAATACGTAATTCTAGTAACAGGTTACCATGACATTCGTGTGCGATTCGGCACACGCAAAAAATATGCCCTTTTTTAACCGACTTTCCATAAAGGAGGAGGTTCTCAATTCGTCGGGATATTTTTTTTACATGTTCACCGATTACTCAAAGGACCGACTTGCAATTTTTTTTGTTCGATATCGTATACTTTCCAGTTGGTCGTCAGGTCAGGTCTTCTTATGTCTTGTTTCAACAATAGTTTGTTCATTTATCATTATTGCGAAACTAATCAAACAAATAACTATAGTTTCGGCAACACATTCAATGCAGACAGGCTGTCTCATAATTTCACTAACAACATGCCCACATTATCTAGACATATAAAAACTTCATTCTTCAATACCCATTAACTTTAACCCGTTTGGAATAAGGTTCAAAATCGATTGGCAAGCTTCTGTAAGTAAGATGTTTTGAAACTGGTAGACATGAGCGTATGGAAAATTTTGCAGAAGAGTAATAGATAGATTTCTTCAGTGTAGGAAATGTAAGCATCCATCTTTCTTGGATAAAAGAAAGGTATTTTATTTGTCTTTCAGATGTGTAGTTAAAGGATATCGTTAGGAAAAAAGATTTACCTTATCTACTCGGTTAAAATAGTTTTAGATTTTGTTGAAGTGTTTTCTAGGCTTTCTTATTTTAATGCTTTTTGCACGAGCATCTTTTCTAAAACACCGTGTGAGTAAATATACTTGGGGATATATTTTACAAAATCAATTACAAATAAATTGTAAGACAAAAGATGATATTATGTCTCTATTTTGCGACACATTGCAAAAAATAATACCCATTTGTCATAATTTTTCATATTATTTAAATAAAATAAATTCTTTATAATATTTTACTCCTGCATATTGGCACAAAGCATTAAAAAGTAAAAATATTGCAGTAAAAAAAAGCAAAAACTTTTCATCAAAGTCATTTTTCACCATTTTAACAATAAACCTCTTAGAGGTTTTAAAACAAAAGAAAATCAATCCAAACTCCGTCTCCACCGACACACAATTTTGAACCAAGATGAGGTTCTAACGATAGTAAACATCAGAAAGTCTGGGTGCCACAATCTATTCTTTATACTAATATAATATAGACGAAACATCTTTTCGTTTGTTTGTCTATTCCTACCTTAAAGGACTCCAGATCTACAGAAAAGATTTGAAAAAATCTTTCACCATTTGAAAGCTAGATTATTCCCAAGTAAAATAGTCTATATTTTATCTTGTTACGGGTAAAAGTTCCCCCGTTACGGGAGTAAAACCGCGTGCAACTGCTATTAGTAAAATATAGACAGTGTCGCGTAAAACCCCCTATTTTATGACCAGTCTTATGCACCTGCCATGTCTAGCCCACTAATGTGTCTGCAGTCTCTACCAACACTCATGCAAGCGAAAATAACTCTTAATACAAAAGCAATAAGCTTCAAGGTCGTTGTCCCAAAGTTAGGAGAAAGTTGTAAAGTATAATAAGTTTCTGAAGTATATTTTGTTTGGGAATAAAAAGAGTAAATATTTTTCTTTGGATTTGGGGTTCGTGTTTTTAATAATGAAGCTAAAAGTAAGTATTCAAATTTTGGGCATTTCGATTAATATAACAATTTAAGCCCAAAAGTTTGATGATAAAGGACTATTATCGATGTGAAGATACAGAGTTTGATCCATTTGTTACCATAGTTTCGGCTTGCCTAACTAGCCAAAGCATCAGTCTCAGTTCTGCCTAGAATTCTCTGACATATATTAACAACGACTATCAATGGGTTTTCTACTAGATTTCGAATATGATTACGCTCTCTAGCTCATCTCTTAAAATCATCGGTACATCTCAATTATCAAATCCCATATTGTTGATGTACTATAATGTTAAATAGCCATTACCTTAAGCTTATTGTTTCCATGCATACTAATTCATAGAATCTCTATTCGCTTGACGTTAATTACGTCGAAGGCCGCAGTAAGTGTGACACCAGTCTTACGTAGGGGGATTGGGTTGGCCGGGTAACAGGATTGAGGAGGTCAGATAGGGCAGTCGCTCCTTGTAAAACATTGGTACTCAGCTGCATCCCATCAGACTGGAAGCCGACCCCAACAAAGTTAGGGGAAGGCTTGGGAAATTATGAATTACGTCGAACGCCGTTCTACAAACTAAGGTAGTACTTTTAATTTTCTCTTCCCTATCGCATATCTCTATCGCTCTAAGGTTTGCTGTTAGAGAACCCAGTTCTGGGTTAAGCTCAAAAACAACTATAATCTTAAAAAAAGGACTAAAATACATGTACATAGATTTCCATCACCAGACACCAACACAATACGGCCTAATTGGATGCCCAGAATCCCGGATAATGAGAGATAACGCAGCACTAATGTAATGCCAGCATCGAGTTCTGACGTAACGATCAATCGATTCTCTGAAAATCGAATACGACGCATCTGTGGTATGTAAATACGCTTAGAATATCGTTATGTAAGGAGTTTACGTGTATTATTTGTAGTTTAATGTATCATCCGCAATAGTATTTTAGGCATTTTGAATTAACCCTAAATCGGAGGTAAAATCTTGATTAAGCTGAATTCTCAGCGCTTTACTGCTAAAAACGGTTAATTCTGCTGAAAATGAAACATGTATTTTTATGGATAATTTGTGAATATTACAGAAGAATTTAACAGTATAAAGCTGTCAATGTTACGCTTCAACGCAAGACATCGATGGACTGTGTACTTAACAAAATTAAATATTTAAAACCTTCTAAAACCTATGTTTACAAACAAATTTTTAATTTTCATTTATGTCAGAGGATATTGAAAAATCGGCATGTACAAAGCACTCACCAGCATTTCTAATATGACGTCATCCGTGAGAGCGGTTAAAACGTGATTTTCTCATTTTAGAAATAGCCAGCATTTGAATGTGGTCGCGAAATCGGTCCATTACGACACAATGGACGCACGGAGCACCTGTGGAGTGGTTTATTTTAAAGGGCCGGAGTTTCAGGACTAAGGAATCTAGAGAATTTAGTAGTTTAAATTGAGATTTTACTGTAAATATAATTATTTTGGCATTAAAAAGGTTTTAGGGAAATATTTCAATCGAAGGATTTTTTAAAATAGGGACATCAAATATTAGTTTGAGGTGAAAGTTATAAGAAGAAGACAGAATAAAAGGATTTGAAGGAGGTTTACAGCCGAAGATGAACAACCCAAGGGCCGTAATAGATTGATCTACAATTCTACATTATTAGCGCGAATGCTAAGTATTAACTTAATTCCTCACTGAACAACAAAAAAGAATTAAATATTATTCAATCATTTTATATTTCCCATTCAGTCCGATCATTCACCTAACTAAATAATCAAACTACTTAAAGTACACATAAAATACCTTAAACCAGCATTGTATTTAACCAAACCAACTCCAAATGAGACCCTATATTCCATCCCTGTATTCGAATCAATCCACATTGAATAGGGATGCGTATCGCTCGATATATCGATATATCTAGGCACGTATTACTATCGACATGCCGGCCGGCCATTTGCAATCATCAACTGTAATTGGCGATTCGAAGCGATTTTTTTCACCCTGACACTGATTAAAAATTGTAATTGAGTTCGGAATGACAGTGGTGGAGTTTTATTTTAATTGGTTCAATATCACTTTTGTTTAATTTGTTGTAACTTTGTAAATACTAGCTGTTTTCTGTGGTTTTACCGGCATAATGATTATTAAGTAGAGATATAGATGAGTAGATTTTAGAGGCAGGACTCATAGTAGCAAGTTAAATATAATTTGATGACGAAAATTATGTGTAGATTTTTTGAGATGCAAAATTTTGAAACTGAACGTAGTTTTTCAAATAAAATTTTATTCAGCTGTAGCAAAAGTCCGTAAAATAATTTAGATATATTTTGATACTGGTAGGTATTTACTTTTATTTACATAGATATATATTTATATATATTTTTGATACTTATTTTGAATACCTAAATGAAGATGTATCAAACATTTTATTTTGATTAGATTAGGTACATTTTACAGGCATTTTATTGAAATTTAAATGAATGATCCTTTCATTGAAAAGCGTCTCTAAAGTTCTGAATGCTCAATGGAAAGTTCTTTTGAAAGTTTTTTTTTACATGATACTTATAATTTCACGAAGTTTCAAGGGCGACGAGAACTTTAATGGGTCCAACCAATCATCACAAAAGAATACTGAAGTAATTCGAATCAGTAAGCGATAATTTCCTAGTAATAATAAAAAATGCTTTTAAATCTGTTTTATTTAGTGAGGTGAGGAACATCGGAACATCGAATTTATCTTTCTCAGTTATTAATAGGGGCCGATAAGACACACTACTGTCCCAATTTGTGTCGTCGTCATTTGAAAAGGGCGACAGAAATAGAACGGTAATTTCGGCGTCCTGGTCAAGTGGTAGCGTGGCCGAGCGGTCTAAGGCGCTGGTTTAAGGCACCAGTCTCTTCGGAGGCGTGGGTTCGAATCCCACCGCTGCCAATGACTTTTTGGCATATCTTAATATCTCTTTTTTTGCTAAATCGTGTTTTTGCAATCTTATGGATATTTGTAGTTATATTGCATTAAATACCACTATTTTGAAAACAGATTGCTAAGTAATTATTCAATGAACAAATTCGGCGGTTATACCTGATTATGTACCTAAACCAGAATAGAATTTTAATTACCAACAAACAATACAGTAAAAGTTAACCGAAAAGAATTTTAAACAGAAGGACCATATATTTTCCGCAACAAAGATTTCCTTCTCTCTCTTCTTCTTTCTTTTTAAGCCATAGACTACCGAAGTAAAAAGGTACTCCCCCACATTCTCTTACACATCAATGGCATCAAAACCTGAAATAGATCTTCAGAATCAATCAAATTTGCACCTTTAACACTACGCCTTTAAAACTCTATATTGCTTGAACATTAATATGATATAGTAAAGTGGGCTTGGAAAACGTTTTTTTTTTTCAGACAATATGAAAACTGCCCGTTGTTAGTTTCCCTTTTAAAATTGAAAGAACTTTGAAGCATTACAAAAAATACACTATATTTCTATAAGTATATTCCTATTATATTATCACTCACTAGATATATTTTATTTATATATTTTTAGATTTTATGTATTTATTTGTTGTACAGGGTTATCCACCGTGACTTCCTGAATTCTATCATTATATAAACAAAACAAATAATGAATGTTACTTTTGAAAGTAGATAGATCTGAAAAAATCATAATAATATCAATTTTTGTACGTTAATTTATAACAAACGAACAAACCGCCATCACAGTAAACAATTTGCGTCAATTTTATTATAATTTATGCAAAATCAATGTTCATGACAATATTAATTAATTTCGATAACGCAATTATACTTACCTACTACCGACTCGTTGTGGTAAAAATGTATAAAAGTAAATTAATGAACTCAATAACAAAATACTGAGATAATTAATATGCGAATCGAGTAGGTATTTGGAGCCAATTATTAATTTAATCATACTTAAGTATAGGTATTACATACGCGAAAGTTTCTTATTCTTCACGCATGGACAACGTGGCAATGACATTCGTTACAGCCTTTTATCGTCCTACTGCTTGGCACAGACCTCCTCTCACACGGAGAAGGATTGAGCGTTAATCACCACGTGCGCTCAATGCGGGTTGGTGATTTCAGACTATAGTCCAGGTTTTCTCAAGATGTTTTCCTTCACCTTTTTATCAGCCATTGATGTTTAAGCTATACTTTGACACGAAGCTATACTTATGGCAATGATTAGCTAAGATATATGCCTATTAAAATACTATTACCTCGTGCGGGAAATAGTTTTCTCGTGACGAGAGAAATCGTACCTGTTCAATAGCTTTTGTTTACCTTTTGACCAAAAATAAGAACCTATCATTTACTTTGTATTTAATATATATTATATATTTGATATGTTCTTCGATAGAAATTAAATATTGCCACTCATAATCTTCCATAATATTTTTTAATGGTTATTAATTAAACTACCTGAAATTAAATTTCACCAATTTCGATAATCAGTGGCTAATTAATAATAAATATGGGCAATATCGTTCAATTAGTGCTAAATGACCACTAATTGGGAAACGTGACCTACAACGTGGTTACACAGACTGAAATGCTGGATGAGACATCTTTCCTCTTGTTGTAGGAAAGTTAAATTGTTCCTCCATTTCTTCTTTCTAGCGAAAACACATAAGAATTGTTGAAAGGCAGGCGATTTGGAAGCCGGCTTTTGTAAAAGTAGCCTTCTAAAAGAGCTGATTTTCGGCATCATCATCATCATCATCATCAGCCTATCGCAGTCCACTGCTGGACATAGGCCTCTCCAAGTGCACGCCACTGAGATCGATTTTCGGCATACTTTGAATAATATCTTGTTCATCTTATCTCTTCAAAAACATAGAATGGTCAGGAAATTAATTGTAAACAATTATATTTTTTTTATAAAAAAGTTGAGTAGGATTTACCTTTTCTTATTGCAAATCTGTTAACGACGTAAAAGAATTCTTAGTAACTCTGAGGTAGTATGATTTACCTTACAACTTTTTACTTACCTTCCTACTCCCATTTTTTGTGGATTTTTATGATATCACTAGAAATAAAAGTTTCATCTTATAGTCAGTTCCAATTTTGATGTCTGTCATACACCAAAGTACGCACACAAAACTACCACCCGTAAACGTATACCATAAATACCCAACAGTCATAAAACAAAACTTAATCAAACTTCACTAACAGTTCCACTTTCTCTACATCCGTGTATCCTGACCGTGGAATGACGACATTATCTTACCATTGTCAATAGCAAGGATGTGGATGTCAACTCCGTTTGTCACGTGGTGTCTTTATTTAGCACGCCTTGAACTAAGGAGTATTTTTAGAGTTAAAAACCTTCAGGATCGGATTCAAGCCTCAAAGAAGTGGGTAGATCCATCGGATGTTTATTAAATGCCTAGCCATTGTAGAAATATGTTGGGGTCTGCCTATCAGACCTCCTCTACCCAGTTACTCGGGCAATCTAATGACCTTTAGTAAGACTGGTGTCAGACTTACCAAAGATGTTCAAATGACAACCTGTAGTTTATCGTGCGTAAATAGTAATTACATAAGGGGCTAAAATTTGAGTAAATATAAGTAGTACAATAAGAGTACACGAGGAAGTAGGTACATAAAGGAATATAACATGTTCACAGAAACTTGTCCAAGAATTGTTCACAAATAATTGTTTTTCATTCAAGTTCACAAAACATACACACACCTACTTACAATGAAATTGATCCGGTGAAAACCTCGGTATTCCGGAAAAATCCCAACGATACCCAATCACGAACCGGTTACGGACAAATATTCGTACAAATACATTGTAATTACATTTTATATGGTTTAAGTTATGAATGAAGGGCAGTTTAAGTTATAAATGTACAAAACATTGCTTTGTAAAAAATAAGGCAATTATTTTAGGCCAAGGTGCCTATGCTTTCTGATACATTACTATGCACGAGCATTTGCACCGGCACTCTTTATTCCTTTACCGTCATAATCCTATGGAACGGCAATGCGACACGTCAAAAGAGAAATCAGGCGCGATTTACAAGCTCCCCTGTGCACGGGTGTAAAACAACCAACTTCCAGACTCCGGGTTCTTCATTAATTAGTGTAATATGAACATTGCGTAGTAAAATTAATAACTGCTTCTTTCATGATGCGATACATACCTATTATTTTACTGATGTCTGCACCACTGTGTTAGGGAATATACTAAAAGTAAATAACATACCAGTTCTTACTCATAATCATGTAAAAAAATCTTTTTCATATCGCTCTCCGCTCATCCCATGCCCCAAACATTAACAACCAATATGACCAAATATGAATTTGAGATATTATGACGCTGTCACCACGGCGTGCGTCACCACGCTTTGGGAATAGGTATTAACATCATCACCCTGTCGATATTGTGTTCCGTATGCACGTTTAGACGTATTTATGGAACGCTCGTAACAAAGTATGGATATAAATTAAGAACAAAAAAAATAAATACGTGTGGCACTCGGGGACTGCCGCGGTAAAGCTATTGCATAGCATTCTGTATCAACTTATGCAATTATAATTATTTATTTTTATTTTTTATTTTATTCATACAGTATTTCTTTTTCTTTAAATACTATATAAATAACTATCTCGTCTCGATTCGATAAATACTTATACACCTATATACTTTCTCACAAACAGCTGATTATGTATTCGTCCGATTTCGGAGCAGCTCGTCTCGATTAGGGCGAGTTCCGTAAAGTCGTACAATACATCTAATCGCACGACACACAGCGCCGTGTCGAAGACTGCCGAACTGATACGACGTTAGACGATGCAAGCCACACCTCCGAGCGTGAGGTTTTTTCGTTACGGAATTTCTGGATTTGGTCCCCGCGCTCAAGGCCTGCGATAGAAGCTATGCAATAGCTTAAAAATTGGGTTAAATATTAAAAAAAAAACAAATATGTATTCATCTAATTACTAATTATTTCCAGTGTCTCGGAAAGTCATTAAATTGGTGGGTCCCAGCTGCCATTTGAACTGCTGCGCAACTCAGCTGCATCCGATTAGACTGAAAGCCGACAAGTTGGGAAAAGGCTAGGCAGACGATCATGCTTCCTGGAGTAATAATAGATTCTGATTTTAATGAGCTTACACTAGCACAATAATTAACTATTGATTAATAATCAATAACTATGTAGGTATTTTTTTTAATCGATTTTTAATACCTAAGTAGGTTTACGGCAATTTTTATTTGTCTACAGGATGTGTCACTATATTAATAGGTTTTTAAGTACTAAGTACCCACTAACTTTAAATATCATAGTCTGTACTAAAAAGACAAAACTATTAAAACCGTTACACAAAGTTTGAATGAGAAAACTTAATGTAATCAAAGGATTGAGAGTTTTCTTGCGTGGGACGATCAATTTATGTTGGGCCGACTATTTATTTACAATTTTGTTTAGCCGATTAAACTAGAACTGACTCTGGGCTATACAGATTAAATTGGTTTGGAATCATCTGGTTCATTTTATCAAAAATCAACTTGTGTGTTTGAGGTTGAGGTTTGAGGAAAAATTGAGAAGCTGTTCTAATTTTTACGGAAACTTTATTTACATAGTTATTAACATAGATATTTACAACACAAAAAAACTATCCTAGTAAAACAATAAAAAAAAAACACTTACGGAAACTGTTTCTGTAAAAACGGAACATAGGTACTTACAAGCATAATTATTATAATCATGAAATACGATTCACCCGCGTTAAGACGAAACACTTTACCCTCTGAGAAAAGTAGCCTTGTCATTTACCAGGTCAATTTTAATTAAATCGATTCAGTAGTTTTGGCCTTAACTCGACATAGATAGATAGACTGTAGTACTATAACCTAAATGTTGGTCCAGTTCTCTCAGGATATGAGCGAATACACAGGGAACAGCTAGTATGTAATTTCACAATACAAACGTCATACATAACAAAGGCATATATCTTACTCCTACGCAACATTTTTAGACAATAAAGTTAAACACAATAGACTTCTGATATGTGAAACTTCTTACGTTTGACTCTTTGGCATTTTCAGCCATTGATTGTAACCTTGACATACGGTATAATTTACTCGGATCTTGAAATAAAATTGAACGTATATCGGGTGTGTCGTTCACAATCACATTAAATCATATCGCATATACTTTATGATATTCTATGGCGAATTGTAAAAAAAATAACCTAATCCATTCAGTGGTTTAACCACAGGAGTCATTTTTCGTTTTTATAATTTACAACATCATGTGTAAAGCAGAGATAAAGTTAGGAGTATCGTATGTTTTGATCAGTTGACAGCTGACAGTTTTCAAGGGAGAATTTCAGTTGTTTGAAATGACTGACTTTGATATGGTGTTCTAATTTTTGCACATTTTTATTCCATTTACTTTGTTTGAAAAAATCATTTTTTTATTTTTACGTGTTTTTCTTTTATCTTTGTGTTAATCGACATATATTAACCAGTTTATTAACGCATTTAATTTAATGTTATTATGAACGACACACCCGATAGTATGTATATTCAAAATATATAAGAAATATGTTAAATGTAGGGAAAAAAGAAAAATGTGTGAAGAAATGGTGACTATATAGTTATTTTAGTGGAAGAGAAATAAAGATTTTATTTATTTATTATTATTTTTATTTTAAGGGTCCAATATTTGATGGTAACCTACAAGATGGACATGAATCACTATTTTTAACCATGTTATGTTTTAACGTGCCTATTAAGATAAGATTTTATAAAAAACATCGTGGAAGAGAAAGTCGAAGGAAAGAGGGGAAGAGGTCGTCCAAGGTACAGCTACATCAAACAAATTAAAGAGAAGGTGAATGTTGTGACGTATAAGGAAGTTCAGGAGTTAGCGCTAGATAGGCGTAAATGGAAGGAGCTGCACCGACCAGAGCTGGGCTCTTAAATTGAAGAAGAAGAATTAAGATAAGTCCACAAACAAAAAGAAATTTATTCTAACTCTCCCATAACGGGCCTGCTGGAAGAGATTTCTTATGAAATAAGCTGTGCCTATGTACCTACTATCTATTTTTTTCTTCTTGTCTGTGTAATATGTGTGTAAATAAACTATTAAATAGGCATATTATGTATTTTCAAAAGAACAACATATTGTAGAACATTTTTATGTGCAAGATACATAACTACAAGCTCACTCACTCAATACAAAGTTATTAAGACATAGCAACTGCCGATACAAAAATTAATTAACATTGTTGAACGTTTTTAATTAAATATCTCATTATCTCAAGATGTTTCTTCAAAATGGTCAATTTAATTTCTAAAGTGTCTATGAAATCGCAATTTTTATAACTTTATTAAAAAAACGAGGATTCTTTACAATGCGTGCAAAATATTTCTCTTATTAAAAAAAACTAGCTTCTGCCCGCGGTTTCACCCGGGTGGTTCACCAATCCCGGATGGTTACAAAAACTATATCCTTCTCCCGGGTCTAAGCTACTTCCCCTCTAATTTTCAGCGGCCTCTAAGTTTCGGCAGCCTCTAATCTTAAGCGGTTCAGCCATTCTTGAGTTATAAAATGTGTATCTAACATGACTTTCTTTTATTTATTTATATAGATGCTGTACTTAGTTCTTTCCAAGTTTTGTACTTGAAGGGTCGCTTTTATTTTACCAACTGCAGATAAGTTCATACTTTCAACAAATAAATTCCTATGTCATATATGTATAAGTAATATTATGTATAAGCATAGTAGATAAGTTACGACTGCCCCACTTTATACGCCAACCAGTGTAAACAAACCGCAAAACTCTTAGATCTTCCAGGAACTATTCGAAACACTAATTGGTAAATTTTACCTATCATCCAAGTTTCGCATGAATTTAGACACCGCCGACGTAATTATTTATAATTTAATTATTGAAACTGATATTGTATTTAAGTCCTAAGAACAGGTATTTAACTTAGTTCAAGGAATTCTATTTTATGGATACGTGCATAGCTGTCCTAACTGATGAAATTATATGACCATTCTCTTTTTGTGTATATTTAGTTAAAAATACATTAAAAACATAGACAGGTACTTTTTTCTCCCATTTTTTTCTTCCATCGGCTATTTAGCCATTATCAAATTTTATGATCCAATAGGTGGCGTGGGAAGTCTCCTTTAAATACTCTTCCCTCTTCTCAATGCCTTGTGTCCAGCTATAGTATTTGTATAATCAAGTAAACTGTATGTGACTGAGTACTTCTAATGAGTATTCTACAATTATACATACAACATCATCCTCTTGTCCCAATTTATATTTGGCATCGGCGCAGCATGTTTTATCTTCCCATACTTTTCTGTGTGCCGTCATCTCATAAATAATGTTATTTCTAGCCATATCGACATATTAACATACAACCTGATATTAATTAAACGTACATTTTACAATAACTCCACGCACAGAAATTGATATTATAATGCGTTATAATCACACCGCCACAAGGACTTCAGAAAAGGACGTTTTGCAGACCCATATAAAGCCTTAATAACGCCAGACAACCAATTAGCAAAATGTTGTACGTTTTCTTAAGCCCTGTAATTGGCCGCCTATCAAACTACGGATGCGGTAATATGAAGCTTTTTAAGGTAAAATGTCTTTTTGACTTGCAGTCCCGACTCGCCAAAGGGTATGAATTATTATGAAATATGTTATTTTAAATGAATTCCTGTAAAAATACGAATTTCTCAGACTCATTACTCGATATTCGAATGAAGTTTTCGATTTTAAGCAATTTTCATTATACTTTTTCGTTATTATGAATATTTAAACATTTCTCGGAATTTCGGATGTTTTCCTATATGAATGTTTACAAGATGGTCCCCTCAAAGTCTTCCTATCCACTTTTACACACCTGATTTATTTTTATCAAAACAATATATTTATGACCCTAACTGACGTATCGTATATCAAACACTTTCTTAACATTCCCTTTAAAAGCACACTCACTAAGCAAAGTTCACGGTCACCGCTAGGTATAAAAAAACCTAAACTACTTCATTATTCTGAAAACCATCTTCCACAAAGAAAGTCTAACTTTTAACTTTTAACGTCAATTGAAGTGACGTCAATCATCCAATATTGCCAGCCAGCCATTAATATTCATGAAAATATTAATGACATTCAACTCTTTCTAATAATTTTCCTTGTGTCTGACATTTCACTTTGTTGAAACAATTAGTGGCTTGATTTGTTGCTACCTAAGACCTTTCTTTGTTTTACTTTTTCCCTAATGGTGGGCTATATACTACATTAATACGTTCTTGACATTATTTTGACGTTATTTGCCTTATATAAATTATACTTAAAAACACATTTTTAACAAATGTTCGCTGTTGTCTATCTGTTTGTCATTATTTAATCAAATATATTTTGGGTAGTATTTAAACGCAAATCAAAAAATATCCTTTTTCTATGCAATAAGATTCCGAATTCCCATCAAAATTACTGATTGCACAGCAAAATATTCAACTCAAAATATCACTAAACACACTACAATTTATTTTCGCAGCGTACAGCGATTTTTTCTAAAGCAAAAGCTTTTTCATCAATGCACAGCTAACAATCTTAATGCACATTACACATGTTAACTCTTTTTCTTTTAAATATAGCTTCTATTTTTATATTATTTACAGCAGTTTTTCTGAATAAAACGGCATTTTATTAGTCACAGTCATCTTATTATTTATTAATTACCACATAATGAGATCAGCAAAAAAATATAAAATTAAATACAAAATTGTTATTTATTGAATTATTAAAGCCAGTAATTTATTACATTTTTTGCCCAATAGGCACATTTTTAGCTTCTACAGGTGGCGCCACGTATTTGAGTCGGATCGCAAGTCCGATGATATGCTTGCACATATAGTTCTTAAAAAAAATGGGGCAGGTGCATTTTCAGTCACTGTCAGTACTTCCTTTTGGCATACATTTCATAATATAAGTAGTCATTAAAAGCAGAACTATCATATTTCAGAATGTTTATAGTCAGAATCATCTTTTGGCATAGTTTTGGAATTTTTATTTTCCTGTAAGAAGCATGCAGCATGTAAGCAGGCATGCAACATGGAAGTAAGCATGCAACATGCAGCAAGCATGGCTTCTGTCACGGCTCCGGCGCTTCGTGGCTCCGGCGGTCCCATGCGAGCTTATCGTCGCAGATGGTTTTCACGCTCACCACCGCAGTTTCGGCTTACTGGCCGGCTGAGCCGGCCAGCCTCAACCGCGTCGGCGAGCGTTAAACCTACCTGCGCCTCAGCTCGCAGGCCGCCTCGCCCCTCCGCGCCTACGCGGTTTTGAATTGCTCTCTAGGGGTAGGGCAAACAAGACTACGTGGAGTCGGTTTTGCAGCGATTCGTTTTCGTTACTAGCTTCAATTTTTAAAACAATGTTTTTTAATTGAAGGTTATAAATGGCAATTTGCAAAATAAATTGAATACAAATAAAATTCTACCATCTTCACAGTACGCTGAATGAAATTTCAGTTAATTTGTTCTGCTTTTAGAAATAATGTAATGTAACAGGATTTTTTTGTTATAATAATCATTAAATTTGCCGAGCATGGCTTCTTGAAAATTAAGACAAATATGATAAACAGGTTTTGTTGTACTTACTGGTTAATAAGCGACTGGGATAGTTATTTTGCTATGAAATATGGAAAATTTGCTGTGCAGTCAGTATTTAATGCTTGTATGTAGTATTTTTGTACAAGAATAAATTTAACTGTATTGCATTATAAGGAAAAAAGTAATGTCATATTGATGTATAATTTCGAATTATCTGCAGTTTGAGTTTTGTTAAACATTTAGTTTATTTGTAGTGAAGTAAGTTATTTGATGTAAAAAATAATATAAATGATGAGTATTTATTGATAGGCGATTATTTATTTGATATGCAATTTTTTTTTTTTTTTAAATAAAGCCTTACCGCAGACATGAGGGTCCGCGCTTTTATTTACATTTTTTTATTTAATTATAATTTTTTGCCGTCTTGGCCTCACAAACTTATGTCTAGTCTTAAGACTATGTGAGTCCACCGCGTATTTACGTTTTTATTTTAATATTTATATACATATGTATACAGATTTTTTTTTTTTTTTTTTTTTATTACTTACACAATACTTAACACTATATTCATGGACTTTGGCAACTTAGTTAAACACGATTTTGGGACAGGAACGGATTGGGGATTGGTCTCATTTCCCGCTAGCGACTAGGGACTTTGCGAGTGCTAGTAGGGCTAACATGACAGTGGAGTCTCGATGTTGCATGGCCGTCTTGAGGTTGTATTCGACGACCGTTTTTATTGGCGCGTCCATCGCTCGCTTTATGAAACGGCCAGTGGCATCGTCGGCGTCATCTGTGTAGTAGACGCAGCTAGCCGTATGTCTCGACACTGCCACTACCGCGTGGGAGACGCTGTCATGAATTTGGAGCTTCCTGGACTTAGTGTTTATGATGACGACGCTGTCGTATGTCAGTCCCTGAGCCTCGTGAATGGTTAAGGTACGCGACCCTTCACCGGACCCGTATCCCTGGCTAATAAGAGAAGATTTCTCTTCTTGCGTATGAACCAAGAATAGGGTGTTCTGGGCGGTGGTCGGTATTTGCGCTCCCGTAAAACCCTTCAAGCTCAGGGAATGAACATGAGACAGCGACGTTTTAGAGGAGTATATACCTGAGTATATCTCGCTGAGTGCGAAGGCCACATCCATCGGGTTACGGTGGGTGCAGAGCAGCTCCTGTGTGATGCCAGCCACCAGATATGGACGGGTATACTTTAATGGAAAAAGGTTATCCCTGTCCAAATATGGTAGCTGATTCACGTCTCCGATGAGGACCACCTCGCTTGCACCAGACAACTTTGCTGCCATGACTATGGCCCCGAAGTGGTTCATGAGAGCTTCGTCTACCGTCAAGCGGTGACATTTCTCATTTGGCTTGAACCCGTTGGCTAAAATTGAGGCCATAGTGCGCACCTTTGTCTTCGCCCTATCGCCCAATTGGTGCGCAAGCTTTCCTCTTAGATCTTTGGCCGCTTCAGTTGTCGTGGTGGCTACGACGTCCCTCCTCTCGTCGAAGTGTTTCACCACCCAGGTAGTTTTGCCGCACCCCGGCACCCCATTTACCCATCTGATATTGGGTACCGCCCAAGGTTCCGTCGATGCTGAGGTATCTGAGGTCCCAGAAACGGTCTGTGCCATTTCAAGGATACTATCCTCCAGCATGATTTTGGTACATTTGGCGGTAAC
Organism: Helicoverpa zea; assembly: GCF_022581195.2. Taxonomy (NCBI): domain Eukaryota; kingdom Metazoa; phylum Arthropoda; class Insecta; order Lepidoptera; family Noctuidae; genus Helicoverpa; species Helicoverpa zea. The sequence goes on along the minus strand of NC_061464.1, from coordinate 4,392,394 downwards.
CACTATCGGGTCATCGTGTGGCGTCTGGAATTTTATTTTGCCAGTTCGCTCCGTTGCTTCTTCGTCCAGGGCCACGAAACCGTTCTTTGCGCTGTAGGCAGCCATGTACGACCCCGTCATTTCCCCCGCAATGACTTGGGAGTTGGCGTTGTCGTACACCGCCGCCTCTGCTTCCTTGAGCAATACCCGGAGCAGACCCTTATTTTCTCGACGGAAGGTCAGCATGATCTTGTTGCAAGTTCTAAGGTTTACCTCCTTTGTGGCCCTTACAACTGCAACGTACTCCAGGAAAGCGCTTTTGACATGGTCCGTGGTGCCCAAACTCATCGCGAGGGTCGGTGGGCTGACCTGCCCCTTGTCTGCTCTTGTAGGCTTAGGCTTTGGTGACTCGGGCTCTTTGGGCTTTTTTCGGAAAAACCGCTCCACTGCTGATTCCTGTTTCGCTGTTGGTGATTTGCGACTGACCGATGGGAGCATGGCGCTCAGGAAAGAACCGATAGCTTTAAGGCGATTCCGCGCACGAGCGTGCTCCTCTTTGCTGGTGGTATTCCTTTGCTCCTTTGCGGCTTTTTCAGACCCGCTTTGCGCAGTTGGACTTTTTGTTGGGCTCGTCGCGCCGGCTGTAGGGTTTCCGGGGACTTTAAGGAAACTCAAGGTTTCCCCTCTGTCCTCGTATACTACCACCTCATGGTGTTCCGAGGCTTTCAAGCAGCCGAAGCGGTCTGCGACGTCACCCCTTTTCCATCCAACTGCCATCGCGTCGACGCTTATGGTGCGAGCCGTGGCTGGCGTTTCTTCTTCATCCTCTGCGATCTTTTGCAGCAGTGAGCACGCCTGAGTGAATGGAGTCTCCTCTCTCCACTCGAGTATTACGATCGTCTTGCCTTTGAATCGCAATAGTCGGCATCGGTGAGAGGCTACTTCCAATTGAGGCAGTGCATGGTACTTGCTGCCTTTTATGGTTGTCTTGGTGGTGCAACCGTTGATCAGGGCGGCGAGGCCTGGTGCAATGGTTATTCGAGCACCAGCTTGACTCGAGCCTATGCAGAAGCTTATGCCTAGTTTTTCCACTTCCCTGTTCATAAACAAGGCGACTCCTCGCAGTCTTATGCCTGGCACTCCGTCTCCTCCGAATGCCAGAAGCTGTACGATGGGCATGGTACTTGGAGCTGACTGTTGACTGGTGGGTGATTTCTGTGGCTGCGCTGGTTGTGAGTTGGTGTTAGTAGGGGTCCTTTGTGTGGTTGTCAGTTCTGTGTTAGTTGAGTGTATGATTGTCTGTTCTGTAGTTGTTTCGTGTATGGTTGTAGTTTGTGTGGTTATCGGTTGTGTGGTTGTTGTTAGTGTTGTTGTCGTTTGTGTTGTGGTTGTCGGTTGAGTGGTTCTTGTCTGTGTTGTTGTTGACGTTAAATGTGGTTGTATGGTGGTGGTGTGTATGGTTGTAGGTGTGGTGGTCGTGGCGAGTGTAGTGACCGCGCTGGTGTCAGATGGCGATCTGTTCTGATTTCGCGGAGTACGGTCCGTTTTGTTGGCCGCAACTGCGACTATGGCTACTTTGCTCGCGAAAGCAAGAAATGGTTTCCTAGTAGCCGGTTTCCCCATGATAGTGTGGAGTGTGGACTGACTTAACTGGGTTCCGATCGTGTGTTCCAGTTCCATTCTGTCGTGGCAGAACCTTGGACACTTGAAAAGCAGGTGCCAGACTGATATGCAATTTATAATATCCCATATATTTTTATATTTTCAACATACCAGTGTGACTTGTATGTATCTCCATGTATGTTAGAGTGCGATTATCTCACATTAGGCTAAAGCGATTTTGATGCGGTTATCAGCATAATATTTGTCAGACTTGGATAAGGTTTAGGCATAATAATGTAGTCAATTTGAATTTTTATAAAAAGTGTTTTCAAAAATATATTCTTGAGGGAGATAAAGGTGTAAATGGTAACAATTTTACACACATTTGAAACCACAACGGTCTCTGGTATAGAATAAATTTTAGTATGCAAAGAATGCACCTCTAAGGTCAAAGTAGGCTAAAGATTGAGAGCCCAAGGAGGTCACAACGGAAGGCCGTCTTTAACGACAGCCACTTTACGTCATTATGCAAATATTTCGGAAAAAGTACAGGGACACAAAAAGTTGGCACTCCCTTTGAATTCTTAAAAGTACAACACTGCTTCGCTGTGTTGTTTTTCTTTATTTTTAGCTTTTAGATATCCTATTTCTTGTAGTTATTTACGCTTGAGTATATTCTAGAACAAAATAAATCTGTAGAAATAAAGTTCTACGAAAACTAAACGCTGAAAATAAATATTTGCTGATGCTTGAGAATGTGAAAATACTTTACGTAGCTACGTAACTAGCTGCTATTAAAAAATCTAAGAAAGAAGTGCTTTTTTCCTTCGAAGAGTGAAATAAGTATGCTATTTTATTTTTCTAATAATACTCAAGTTACTTACAGAAATAAAAATAATAACTATCCTAAGCGTTAAAAAATACAATAAAATACCAAAGAGTTACTGTTATTATATTAAAAATATGATTGTCAAAGTCTAAAATCAAATTAGATAACTAAACAAGTTAATAAATAACTTACCATGGGGTTAACCGACCGTGTGTGAAAAAGGTGTCCCGACATTATTATAATATTGTCCCGACATTATTATAATAAAATACTTACCAGCGCCAATCAACAAGAAAACAGTACAGACACTTGTGAACATTTAAAAAAAAAAAAAAAAAAAAAAAAAAAAAAAAAAAAAAAAAAAAAAAAAAAAAATATACCTGTAGCAAAATCACATGCTAAAACCTATTTACATACATTCTTATTAGACCACCAATATTCAAATTTTATATGTAAGAAAAAATTAATAACAAAAATTACCTTACCTTTGTAAAAACCTTTATACCTATTGTAACCTACTCCGATCAATACCGTTCAAAGTATTTTCTCGTTCACAATACGGCTTCACAACAAACTTACAACTGGGTATAGGCAAAGAGCTTATAACTGACTACAATGGGTAGCTGTAGGCTTTGTCTCTTTAACTATGCCACTTAGGAATACCTGGCGTTTTTTCTACCTTTAGTGTAACTGGCTGTTTCACGTGGTTCTACCTGCCTGAGGGAACTAGGATAAAAAGTAGCCAATGTCATTTTTCAGGCTCTAGAATAGTGTACAGAATTTCATTTAAAACAGTTTTGTCGTTTTGGGGTGAAAACTCGATAGACGACAGACAAACAAACCGAAAGATTTTACAATGGAAGGAGTGGAGATAATTGCAAAGGAAATTTGGATAGTGACATTTGGCACAGTAAATATTGTTTTATTTTTGGAAATTGAAAAGAATTTAAATTTGGTTAACAGTTAGCGACTTCTACTGCACTGAACTTATTATGCACTCGTACATAAATGTTTCATTTAAGTATATATCTTGTAAATACTTATTTAATAAACTGTATATCAATATAGTTAACAAAAAAACCTTTTCGTTTTAACACTGTATACCTTTTCAAAGCCAAGCTTAGCACTGACAATTACAGGTGCGCAATATAAGTTTCAGCTCCACGCAAACCCTTGAAAGTTGTGAAACTGTAAACTGTGCGGAGTTGCGAGTTTTTCATGAATGCACTTTGTTTTTCCACATGCAGTGGAAGTAAATGTTGCTCTTACGACTATTCTATGAGCAGAAAGGTTTTTCCAAGATAAAAGGATAATAGGGAAAGTTTTTTTTTTTAAGTTAGTTTTGCTTGAGTAAAATGACTTTATTTTTAATTTGGTATCGGAATTTTGTTTATGGATTTTTTATATTTTTTACTCCGGGTAACAGATTAAGAGATGAGAAAGTAAGACCATTATTTGCTATTTTCAACATGCATGGTTGTGAAAAGCAAATTAATTTACTTTTCGTGAACCGGATTGTCAATAATCAACAAAATGAAGGGTAGTTGTTTGAAACTGAAATATCAAGACGACCAACACCTTAGTCTGCCCGTGACCATCCGTGAAAGCTGTTTTATTTAAATGTGTAATATTCGCGTAAGTGGCAGAAATCAACAAAAAATCCCTTTGTGTTGAAAACCGCTATTCACACGTTTCACCACATACATTTATTTATATGTATACACCTGCCTGCAAACACAACTCAAACTTTTAATTAAAAAATAAACAGTAGGTAAACTAAAATTTCCACAACTAATAAATTAATCCTCTATCTTAAGTACAAAGTAAATAATTATTGTTCTAGCTAATTGTTCTAACCGCCCACTGCTGGGAAAACATGTCTATGCATGCTCTCTCCTTTGTATGATCATTTCAACCTACCCTCAGGTCGTGTGAAAATACCTTTTGTTTGATCCTCTGTTCTGTACTTAACTAGGGTCAGTTTGAACTATTTTAGGATAATATAAACGAATTAATCCAACTTACATGACCTTGACCTTGAGTTTCACGGTATGTTTGTCCGTAGCTCCCGAGATTCCCAAAGGAAATGTATTTAATTATGCCTACAAAATAATATCGATACTTCGCTCGTACAAATTCCATGTGCCAACATTAATATTGTAACCTTGAACTCTACAGAATAATACTCGTTCCAAATCAATTACTGAAACAAACCAATAAGAGTAAGAATTTATTTTCCCGAGTTTGTTAGCAAAAATCGGTATTTGGAGTAAGTATATGTGTTTGTTCTTGAATTGGCGTCAACAAAAATCATTCTGCATTATTGTTGCCTGATACAGAACGGTGAATACAATAGACCGGTCTATTAATTTTAAAATAAAACCTTTGATGAAAGGTCATTCTAACTTCTATCTAAGAAATTATGGTAAAATGGTATTCTTACCAAAATTAAAGCATTTTAAGACCTGGTAATGATCGAGTAGACAATTTGATTACGGATTATAGGTACATGTTTGAGTAACTGATACACTTATGTCATGCGGTATACCCACGGGTATACCAGTTCTGCTTACCATATCTCAATTAGTGAACCTGGTAGTATTGAGATAAGGTTAGATATGCCACAAGACGGTAATGGAACCTTAAGCCAATGCGCATAATCCTAATGGCTATATAGCTTCAAGGACTTTAGACTATATTACACGGTCGTTATAATATTATTATATGCGGATATAGTACTCAATTTGAGTAAAATTTTAAAAACGAAAATGCTAACCTGTCATTTTCCGATCAAATTCGATATTTATTTAACAACTATTAATTAATTTGATAACAATAAGTCAAGTTACTTTCAAGGTTCTAGTCTGATTCGTGGTCAATTTTCCAATAAATAATTGTATATTCCAGCTAAACGTTCAGGCACAATTTCTTAGAACATAGTTTAAATTAAAGTTATGATAGTGGCCACTTGACATTTATTTGACTTCAAATATAACAATTTTATATTGAAACAGTTTTCTGAGAAACTACTAGTTACCACGGCCCACGGGGAAAAGACAGATAGCGAAGATACCAAAAAAAAGGTAGGTCAGACGCCTTCTTGTAGGTCAATGGAACATACGGCAGGCGTGATCAATCACAAACCAGGCGTTCGGGTTCCTTGTCAAATCAAAACCTAATCTGTCAAAGATTGGTCTTGATTGATTGGTGATTTTATTTTGAAAATGATTGGCGGGTTCCATATAAGGCGTGTAAGGACAGAGCTAGTAACATTTCTCGTCCCCCGAACACCCGCATTTTAGTGCGCTATTTTCTTAGGAGATTTTGCGTTATGACATGTCCGCTAGACATTTTGTTCTCCATGCCACGGCCACTCTAGTACAATATAAGTCTATGTGCACAATAATTTTCTCGTACACGAGTTAATTTCCTTTGTGTATCGAGAGCGGTATTATAGTGCAAATGTCAAATGTATTTACTGTGTTCTTGCTTATGTCCCGCGGCGTTGCCTGTTACCCTGTTATTGCTTTTAGCTGTAAGGTCAAAGGTCATAATGTATAGTGTTTGTTTCGTTATATTGTTGATATTTAACTTTGTCTGTTTGTCTGTTTGTCTTATTCTATTCTTATATCTTAAGATTTCTGTTGATTCAGTTGGCAGTATATCTGCCAGAGAAATGCTTAGTCACAGACATAAGCAGGTAAGTTCTGACTATAGTTTGCACACTAAATTATTGTACATTTCCGAGCTATCCATCTGTCTTGCTACTTTTCAAAATCTTCTCGCAAAAAAGTGATTACGGAGCTTTGCATTGCCGAACTGTCATTTAATTAGTAAAATTAATCATCCAGATGATGGTCGTTTAATTTAGGGTAATCATTAAGCGGTAGACATTAAGAGGGCAAAAGCCACTGACCTTGACCTTGGAACTCATTATTTTGAACATTCTCTACTGCTTCTCACGGTTTTATAATTATTGGCATCTTAGACGATCAAATTCGTGTAAGCTAATCCTTCATCAGGTCTTAATCTTTGTCCATCTATACCTACCATACATTACACCGAAGTCGATGTAGCCGTTTTACCTTGATAACGCATAGAAAGCCATCATTCTTCGCAATGAAGAATCAAATATGTAATATGATGACCTCAAAAGAAAAACAAACCTACTCAATTATACCATAATATACAAGACTTTCATCCATAAAGGTTACGGTACACAAACACTCAATAAAAAACTTCAAGCAACGACTTAAACAAATAAATAAATTACCATTCATCAATCACCCTTCCTAAACTTCACCACATTGACAGGCCATTCAAAGTTCAATACAAATTCTGTATCGGAATCATGGAGAACAAAATGACTAGCGGAGATGTCATAACGCAAAATCTCCTAAGAAAGTAGCGCGCCAAGATACTTGTATTCGGGGGACGAGGAACGTTACTAGCTCCGCCTTTACACGTATATTAGAACCCGCTCATAACTTCAACATACGATCACCAATCAATCAAGATCAATCTGTCAAAGATTGGTTTTAATTTGAGAAGGAACTCGAACGTCTTGTTTGTTCTAGTAACTGATCACACCTACCGTACGTTACATTACCTACAAGAAAGCGCCTGAACTACCTTTCTTATAACATCTCCGCTATCTTTCCTTGCCCCGTGGGCCGTGGTAACTAGTGGTTTCTTAGAAAACTGTTTCAATATAAAATTGCTACCGATACCGATTGGTTTTGATTTGACAAAGAACCCAAATGTCTCATTAGTTCAAGTAACTGAGGCCTACCATATGTTGCATTGACCTACGAGAAGGCTCGAACTACCTTACCTTCCTTATGGCATCTCCGCTATTCCTTCTTCCGTAATTGAGATGCAGAAGCCCCCTACTTTGACCTACTTACTATAGAACAAACGCCAAGGTCAAGACCTTAAGGAATCTATTTATAGACCTGGATCTACAATTGTGCTTCTTCAGTCAGCCTTACTGAGGGTAAGAAGGGACTTTTAAGAAAAATAAACATTAGCCATTCAGATTTATTTTTATTTTTATCGCTAAACTTTTGATGCTTGGATCAGTTAGAAATTGGGGTTAATTCGGAAGTGTTAGATAAAGGTTTTGGTCGTTTTGTTAATGCGTGAATACAAAGCCGTACTTAGTGTTTTTGATTATTTCTCTTGAGAAAAAAGTAGATGATCCCATTTCAATTTCAATCATAATTGAATGCACAAGCGTGGCAATGCAGCCAGCCTTTTGGGCACGATCCCAGCTGACAGCGATGCGGATGAATATTTTGATACTTAGTTTCCCTATAATAAGATCATTTTGTAAAACTATTGTAAGTATTGAAAAAATAAATAAAATAAAATCATAATTTGTTGTAAAATTATTTCTTAATATGTTTATAGAATAAAATAATGATCCCTCATCATAAAGAAGAGGTTTAATTTTTTTATTAACTTGATGCCCTTGGTTTTAGTTTCTTTTTTACATTCATCGGATATTCATATATTTCGTTACCCTTAAATAATTCCTTCATTATTGCATTCTACACAAATTGAAATAAACCATACTATCTACTCTACCCTATTTACTCAGTCCTGTGGACACAACGAAGCTACAAAAGTCAAAAGAAAACTACAAAGTTTCGTAACTAATAAAGAAAAGAAGCAATGTTGCAAAGCTTTTAAAAAATACATAAAAAATAAAATAAACCACCTCGCCTCTATTACAGATAACCGGTACGACAATGTAGTACTTTATTGTTTTAGTTTAAATGTTTAAATTGAGTGGACGCAACAGTTTATTTTCGCAAAAATATGAGTTTCGTTTATTTCCTGGTTTAAAAATGAAAATGTTCTCCGTGATAAAATTGTCGTATTTACAATCACAGTGCATACTTTCACTATTTTCGCACTATTGATTAACATGAATCTACCTACAATAGGTACCTTGTTATCTCTAAATCAGTGCTTACTTTTTCTATTTATGTTCAAAAAGAATATAATATGAAAAAAAATGCATCTCTGCTCTTAACAATGTCAGGCTCTTTCCTTGAGTACATCAGGCTACACAAATTTGAAATACCCTATAATTTATTCTCAAAGCAACTACCGCAATACAATTTGAGTTTCGTTAATAAGCAAGCGGGCTAAAATTGTTTTTACACACCTAGCAATACTCGCCTGGGAACATCGGTATCCTAAAGAAACTAAAACCAAGGGCATCAAGCCCTTGGTTTTAGTTTCTTTTTTACATTCATCGGATATTCATATATTTCGTTACCCTTAAATAATTCCTTCATTATTGCATTCTACACAAATTGAAATAAACCATACTATCTACTCTACCCTATTTACTCAGTCCTGTGGACACAACGAAGCTACAAAAGTCAAAAGAAAACTACAAAGTTTCGTAACTAATAAAGAAAAGAAGCAATGTTGCAAAGCTTTTAAAAAATACATAAAAAATAAAATAAACCACCTCGCCTCTATTACAGATAACCGGTACGACAATGTAGTACTTTATTGTTTTAGTTTAAATGTTTAAATTGAGTGGACGCAACAGTTTATTTTCGCAAAAATATGAGTTTCGTTTATTTCCTGGTTTAAAAATGAAAATGTTCTCCGTGATAAAATTGTCGTATTTACAATCACAGTGCATACTTTCACTATTTTCGCACTATTGATTAACATGAATCTACCTACAATAGGTACCTTGTTATCTCTAAATCAGTGCTTACTTTTTCTATTTATGTTCAAAAAGAATATAATATGAAAAAAAATGCATCTCTGCTCTTAACAATGTCAGGCTCTTTCCTTGAGTACATCAGGCTACACAAATTTGAAATACCCTATAATTTATTCTCAAAGCAACTACCGCAATACAATTTGAGTTTCGTTAATAAGCAAGCGGGCTGAAATTGTTTTTATACACCTAGCAATACTCGCCTAGGAACATCGGTATCCTATCCTAGTGTACGGTGGAGCTTAGTTCAGCTAAGACGTCAAAACAAAATACTGTCTAAAGAAAATTATCTAGATAATATTAACTTCACCCCAACATAATCAGTAGCCTTTCCTTTCACCAGGTTTACTACATATAATAACCATGTAAATGATAGCTGTCGTCCAATTTAGCGCTAAGATTGAACACCTCCTTTGTGACCACGCTACTAATGAACTGCTAGGGACCGTCCTAATGATGTTCCTAAGATTCTTAGTGAAATAGCATTAACGTAGGTACTAAATATTTTAGTACAGCTCAATTTCTATACGGATAAGCAATGAATAATGAGTCTTTATTGACGATTTATGAACGAACACCAGTTTTAATTATGCCTATAAAGGCTAAACTGGTTATAACAAGGATCGATACTTTTACTTCTAGTCGTCGATGTATAGAAACTTGGTATTACAAAATCACACAAAGCTGAAGAGTTTGTTTGTCCACATTTTTTCAGTGTTAGATAGGTAGCCCATGTATTAACAGAGGCTGTAGCCTACTAGGTACTAACAGTTTTTAATAAAGCGACTGCATGCGTCATAGAATTGCCGTTGACACTATCCCTCTTTGAAATAGAAGCCAACTTCAATCATCTAGAAAAAGTGTAGGCGGATTTTTATTCAAACTTTCAAAGCTTTTGTCTTTGTAACTTGAATTTCATAAGATCTTTTAAAGGTCACGATAAGATTTCCATATTATTCATAACGGAAAAGTTGGCTTTGCGAAGAAATTTAATCCTTTTGCTTTTGTGATGTAAAATAAACAGGAAGACGAAATAAGCCAATAAGCGAGGGAGAGCTTAAAGATATAATGTTGGTATCGCTGGCTTATCAAAATGAAGGCGCTAATTTGATTTGATCAAAAGCCGCCGTTTATGGGCAAACGATACCTTTTTATATTCTGCTGATGCCTATATACACAAGCAATGGAAGGAAAAAAGTTATATTTTGTGTTTATTCAAAACTGCATTACTAAACTTCGTTTGTTCAGAGTCATTGCGTCAGTATGAAACGGTGACCGTATTTTTTAAGTCCCTACCTAACTGAGACAGTTATTTACTAAAAATAAAAGGCGAAGAAAATAGATTTAACAGGCTATATTTTCATCCCAATAAAAATTCGAACCATGACGCAATTTTATTCATATTTTACCATAATAAAATCAAGCCAATAAAATCTACGTCTAAAACAAGAACCAGCTGATTTATTCAATAGGTACCTTTTATCAAATTACTGACTTCGAAAAAAAAGAATCGGTAAAATTGTATCTCTGGTTTTTCGCTTTTTAGTCTGTGGCCAAATAGCGGCCATATTTTTAAGATTGTCTTGAATTTATTGGACTGACGAAAACTAGGTTTGGGAATGTTTTAAAAGATAAGGAAGTAAGATAATTAATTCTTTAGTTTAGGGGCATTTTGTAAGAGTTTAAGTTTTGTAATGAGACTGTTTTCTTGAAAGTTTTATTATTACATTTTAGTAGATACGGAGATAACTATCTATACTATATAGTATACTACATTTGTAACTCATTTTCTGGGTTACACAGCATTTTTGTATTTCTTCAACTTTCTTGCTAAAGATTAAGACTTTTAAACTTCACTTCATAGTATAAAACAAAGTCATTTTTTCTATCCCTATGCCCCTATATCCATAATAGAGACATATTTTTTTTCAGATACCAACATAATCAGATGCCAACATTTTCTCTCTGTGTTATAACAATACTTTACACTACATATTTACAATTTTTGGACATAGTTTCTGCCCACATCTTTCTGGAACAATATTTTAGACCGCCTCTACTTAATCAAAGTTTACTTCCTCATAAATCGACTATTACTTAAACAAGAACATTTTACAAGTGCGCAATAGAAACAATCTTTTGATTAGTTAATTAAGAGTTGTTTACATTCATACAAATAATGAATATAACTTCGAAGCTTTCCATTCAACGTTACCTTGAAGATATTTCCTTGACTCAGCCTTACAGATGTCCCTAACAGCCTCTCTTTTGATTCCATTTTTATCTGACAACAATCTTCGTACTGTATAAATATAGATAGTCATTTGTTTGTGTTGAATGAAAAGGGATGATACAATCTATCTTTGGAGCGATAGGGCACTACTTGTTCGTTGGTCTAGCTGTCGCAAACGCGGCTGCTGAGCGCGGTCTTGGGTTCGATTACCGGGACGGGCCGAAATCGCTTTTAGAAACTTTTACAAAGTAGCCCGGAGCCTGGAAGTTGGTGACTGATACATCCCTGCATCGGAGAGCACGTTAATGTCGGTTCGTCCTGCGTCCTGATCTCTCTCCGGTCGTGTCGGATTACCGTCCCATCGGGCTATGAGAGTGAAGGAATAATGAGTTATGTCCTGCGCAGTTGGCTGATCTCCCTACATGAGAACAACCGCCGTAATCGATAATCGGCTATATATATAGGAGGACATCATCATCATCATGGGGCTAATGTCAAAATTATATCTCTAATGAGCAAAGCAACAAATAGTAGAATATTGGGAACGACAGTAGGGACCTTACTACAAAAACTTTAAACCCTGTTTTACACTTGTCTAATAAAATTTTGGCTGCAAAATGAACCATATGTCAACGTCATAATTTGACATTTTTTTAGACAAGGCATAAACTGACGTTTAAAAGTTTTTGTGGTAAGACGGTTAATGTCCAATGTCTAATAAAACATTAATAAATTAGTATCATGCCCAATACTATCCCAGGCAGAATATTTGTTATTTTCAAAATAAGTATGTACTTAAACCGTACAAATAGGCACCGTCCCGATCTTTGTATGTACTCATAACTTCGTCGTATATATATCTACATCGTTTCCGAGTATCTGTGCCTTACCGGCTTGAATTTCTCAGAATCTGTCACTTGAATGCCTAGACGATAAATGTTATTTGAACGTAACAACTAAGATGTTCCTTTCATTGTTGAGCTAAGATTTAATTATCTTATGGCTACAGTAATTCAACTTTTTAGAAATGTATGTAACTGTCACGGGCCACTCCATGTTATAAACAATTTCTATTTTTTTATATATATTTGAAGACTAAACTAGTAGTCTTCTTTAGCACTGGTTCTATTACTGCCTCTCTCCTTTAAAAGTTCCTGCAATAAGACCAAACTTCAACGATTTTTTTTGCACTAACGCATTTACGGCCTGTGGGATCTGAGATATGACAGTTACTTACTACTAATTAAATCTTACGATACAAAACTTACATCTCTGCTTGGCATATCTCTCTGCATAAGGCGTGAAGCTTCATCTTCGAACAAACTGAAGGTCAAATGAAAATGATGTTCATATATCACTTTATAGAGGTGCTTGTTAAATCCTAGATCCGATATCAAAGACCATCATTATAACGAAAAGACAGCGCCTCCATTCTTAGGGTTCCGTACCCATAGGGTAAAACGGGACCCTATTGTTTCGCTCCTCTATCCGTCCGTCCATCCGTCTGGCTGGCTGTATCCTGGCTTGGTTGATTTTTTTACAGATGATGTATTTCTGTTGCCGCTATAACAACAAATACTGAAAACTAGAACAAAAACAATATTTTGGGGGACTCCCACACAACAAACGTGATTTGTTTGCTCATTTTCTAAATAATGATACGGAACCCTTCGTATGCGATTCCGACTCGCATTTGGCCGGTTTTTTTTCAATTGGGAAAGTTTCAGAAAGTCGTACGCTCAAGTAAACCTGTTATTTTTAAGTTCAGTCTATTTATCAGGTGGAAATATTTTATAAAGGGTTACTTTTTTGTGTATTTTTAATTTGATACCCTTGGTAGAATGTAGGTCAGATATTAATATTGGTCGGGTTTGTTCAGTGAAAATTGTTGGAAAAATAGTTTACAGTAAAAAAATGAACGCGGCTGCTGAACATGAGATGCTCCAATACTTACCACATATTATCGAGTCTGTTTTCATTGTTTAATAGTGCTATTGAAATAAAATGTAAGGTATTCCTCAAAATGGTTCCCAACGCAGCATTTTTGCTCATTTGGATCACTCAACCTAAATTCTTTGGCTGCGCAAATCCAACATGCTGATTGAGTTTGGCCACAAAAGTATATATTATTTCTCAGACCTAAGTTTGTGAAAGATTCGAATACATCTATACAGTCTAATTAAGAGAACCAAGTTAATATTACATACTGAAGTTAGAGTACACACTAGTTAGAAACCACACTTCATATGTTCAAGTATCAAACTCAGGAACAAACAGGCAAGAGCCATGACCTACTAACGCTTGTAAACTTGAAAGAAAACAGATCACAAAACTTCCTGTCTATTCTTTTAACATCTGTTCTCAGCAATTGTGTCATTGTCTTAGGCAGTAGTTGGAGGTAAAAAGAAACCAGAAAGTCTGACAACCAGTCTCGGGTATCGCCTATCGGGTTTCTAGGGTTATTAGGTTGGAAGGCATATAGGCAGCTGCGGGATTGTTCGAAAGAGTTACCGCGGCCCTGGTACATAAAAGGCCTACGACGGAACACGACGGTTTTTAGTCAGTAAGAGTCTGACACTCCCTCACCGCTGCTAACCCACAGCAGGAGGAGTCATTTGATGACTTTTGACGTCGTTAAAAAAAAATAAGGATAGGCAGTTTTTTCTGTAGTCAAAACTTTCAGTGCTCGGTAGCCCATTCATCAAAGAAGGCTGTTGGCTACTTTTAACCCTGATGCGAGAAGTAGGTCACCTGTTTTGTGGGTGGAAACACTAATAAATAATAAATTTGATCGTGTCATATAACTTAATGTTACTAGATAGATGTCTGGACTAAAACTTCATATTACCACACGACACCTGTCAACGCTTCGTGTTTAATTAAATAAACCTACGCCTTCTGAACATAAGGCAACACCATAAATCCCGTTTTATTCACTGTATCTATTCCTTAACCTCTTGAGTTTGTTATTGTTAAATTATAAGTTAAAATCTGAACAACACGTGTAACCTTGTGACCTTGATGTCATGTTTTCAGCTTCCAACTAACCCGAGGAATATTCTGTTGAGAACGTACGTAAGTCAAGGCGAATGTGAAGTATGATACTTTCTGTTAAGATTTTAAACTTGATAATAGTCTGTTAGTTTGATATTAGATGAAGAAAAACATTACCTACCTAAGGGATTAACGAGTTCCACTGTTCGAAACTTTTGGAATATAATTCCACAAAACGCGGCTGGAGCCGTAAGGAAAAGGTGGTATTATAGAAAACAAACATGTGTACTTAAGGCGTCGAAGTACTATTGAAGTCGTCATCGCCAAGGGACGTCCGCTGCTAGACATATGCCTCTTTCAATCATGATTCTGGCTTTGGCCTATATTCACCGTGTTGTCATGCGTATTGATGAGCGTAGTGTGGGGTATTTTAAGCTTTGAAGATGCTGCTGCCAATCTTAGAGGAAAGCATTCCATTCCTATGTCAAAAAAAAAAAAATTCAATTTTTGTTGAAACATAGTAGTCACAAATCATTTTTTTTATATAATTAATAATCTAGTTAACACAAGAGCATAAAGATATCTTTATGCAGACATAAGCAGACTGTTTCTAACTAAACCTTCAACTTGCAGTCCACTCCAAAAACTACTCTAAATTAATGGGTCTTCTTTGAAACCGAACTCCCAGCTTCTAGGAATATCGTCTCTGCCTTTATAAATTCAGCAGAAACTGGAATTTAAATTAATTAATTACCAGTTTCCAATTAATATCGGTCCATTAATTTATTGCTTTTGAGCTACCATAGTCTTAATTAGAATATAACTAAAAAAAATCCCTTAACTTTAGTAATCTGTCTCTAAATAAATATGACAATTCTATGTTCAAAATGTCATTTGAACATAGAATTGCCTTAATTAGAAACAATAATTTAAGTTTTTTAAATACTCGGCAGTTAGATTCACCATTTTTTCTATCTAGCAAAAACACATGGTATTGTTTACGGTGTAACAACACTACAATATGACACCTCATGCGAAGAGGCTTATTTAATATTTAGTAGAAAGATATTAGGTATTTATTTTCTTCGAAAAACGATCGGATTTTGTTTCTAGTTAAGACTTATCACCTTACCCTTATCGCGTAATAGGAGATACGCCCTTGACTCCCACGGACAGACAAATAAGTAAGAAATATTTACTTAACGTTTTCTTACCGAGACTTTTCGTATATATAAGCGGTTCCAACCACATTGTAAAAAAACTTATTGCACCCGAATAAAAAGTAGCCCATTTTCGTCTTCTGGGTGTCACCTATTTCCATGAGAAATTTCGTCGGTTTAACAGATTTTGTATAAAAGCATTCACCCTCTGCACTCTCTTCAAAAGAGGAACATCAGAAACAAAATTCTCTTCTTAATCATCAAATCTTAATAAACACACACACACACACGTGTACATTTATGTACACGTATGATTTATCATATACAAAGAGAGCGCATGGAAGTGGCATAATTTCTCCTTTCTCACGTTGTCTACTAAAAACCGAAAAGGCGTATAAAGAATCCTGGTATCATACCCTTGCGTGCCTCAAAAATGGAAGATAAACCGACGTCACGTGTCTTACGGAGCCACGGAGGAAGAAAGATAGCGAAGATACATACCTTAAAGAAGGTAGGCCAGGTAGGCGCCTTCTTGTAAGCCACGGTAACGTGCGGTAGGTGTGATCAGTTACTAGAACTACAATCAAACCAAATCAGTCAAAGATTGATTGGTGATTTTATTTCGAAAATAATGAACTGATTCCATAGAAGGCTTGTAAGGGCGGAGTTAGTAACCTACCTCGTCCACCGAACATCTGCATTTGGCGCGGTACTTTCTTAGGAGATTTTGCGTTATGACATCTCCGCTTGTAATTTTGTTCTCCATGTACGAAGCCCATGTTTGTTTCGTCAAATAAAGTTTGTTCTCATTGTAAGACTTGGCTAAGATACTCACGTCTAGTATATAAGTTTGTTAGTTTGTGTAACTTTGTTCTATTGTACACGTGTAAATTGTAATAGTGTTAAGCGTGTATGTCTGTCTGTAGATAATATACAGCCTAACACTGTTTAGTTTTTGACCATTTATATTTAGAATACATATCAAAGTTATGATGGTTATATTTTTCCATTATCCATTTAACCCTGACTCATAAGACTATGCGACTCAGAGTTGTATCCCTTTTAGTTAAGGTTAGATATAGTCGACGGAGACAAGATGTTTGAGTCTCCAATTGTGTGTTTTAGAACTCTCTTTCTGCGCTCCACTCCGCTTTCGACTATCATCACCAAATCACAATGAGCAAGCTTAGTCATTATCGTTCAATCCTTCTCTTTGTAAGGGAAGGCCTCTGCCCAGCAGTGGGACAATAAAAAAGCTGATGATGATGATAGAATTTCAAAACTATCCTGACACGTAATATAAAATTAGGTGGTTCAGACAACAGAGCTGATACTCAGACTCTTAAGCGTCCAATGTTCCCAAATAAGTCCCACTCTACCCATTATCCTTTCCGCACCAAATAATACCATGTCTACCATTCCACAACACCCTCACACCAAGGTATTACAAAGACAACATCACCAAAGCCGGGATTCAATTTAAATTCAATATGTTTGCAGACTCCGTCTCAATCGTCTGTCAATGTCATCTGTATTGGTTTACCTGTGCCTCGAACCGCCTCGAACCGCCTCAAGCTTGATATATACCTGTTGCCATGGTTACAGCGCCGTTCCGTTGTAAGCAGAAGAAGTTAAGTCTGAACAAATATTTGGTGTTGTAAGTGTATGAAAATATTATCTATTTTTGTGAAAGTTATAACTTCGCTAAGAAATAGGTTTTTGGATGATCAGTACAGTTCATAAGTTTTTCTTTTTAGACAGATTTATGATGAAACATTTACATAGAACCTGTATTATACTTTGAGTTTACATGGAAGATTGTTTGAGTTTTAGTACATCACATATAGATATTAGGTTTCTATAGTAGAACTTTGAGCTAATTTCACTGGCAGTTATGTAATCAGTCGGTTAAAGGGCTTTTTTATTTACCCTTAGTCTATTTCATACCGTTTGCTTTGGGAGTCAATTGATTTAAAAGTTTCGTGTAGATAGGTTTTTAAGTAAAAGTAAAAGAAAACGACACTAAAAAATGTCAACATTTTATTCATAAATCAGTATAAGTACTTACATCCACTTACAGCTATACAGTATAAAGACTTAGCAACGTTTACGACAAGTATCCTAATCTCATACAAAAATATTACCTCTCATTCAACCTTCTCTTGTACTGTCATTCCTTTTTAAAAGAAAATTATTACAATATCATGTACATTTCTCGTGAGTATTTTTTTTTTATACGGGTCAATGCCCTGTCTGATCGTATATTGTTTCTAGACATAATTCTTTATTGTGTGCATTTGTCTTGAATTGCAACTGATTTGGAATTACTTCAAAGACTTGGCTCGACAAAGGGCTTTTTAGATAAAAACGCCCGACGGCAAATTTGCGCATCGGAAACGCCAAGTCGACGAACGCAAAAGATGTGTATATAAGTACGTAGCTACTTTGCTTTTTAACGTTCATATACCGAGGAAAACCACGGGTTAAAACACGCAAATTTTCTTATCAAGTTTCTCATAATATACACATTAAATTACATAGATATGTTTCTATCTACATTATATACTTTAGAATATATACTCGGATTTACGATATGAGAATTCGTAACCTCGGATTAATATCACTTCCTTACCAAATAATTTCGTTCTGAATTCACGTCATCAAAACTGTACCATTAATCATGGAAACTTGTCAGAAAAATATCATCATTTAGGAAATCTTGAACTTCGAGTGACACAATACGATAACAGTAGAAAATTTGCAGACGCAGAGGATTATCTAACCTTAATATTAATCTTACACCTAGATATATAGATATACATCCATTAATGTTTTTCGTAACAAATAATTTTCAAAAAATAGCAATTTAATTGAATATCAAAGATTAAGCTATATTCGATTGAAAAAGATAAGGATTATCTGAATTTATATGAATTACTTTTACATTTTCCATTACATGTTAAACGCACGCGTCGTACAAAGGGTGCAATGTAATAAATATGTCAATTTAAAATTAATCTCGTTCAAGTTACGGCTGAGCCGGTCTACAAACAATATTCTGTTTCACGCGTTAAATTCATCATGACAGCTTTTTAAATCAATGCCTATTGGTTATCATTTAATACACGTTTTATAATATATAACTTTAAAACTTATGTTTATAATATATACTTTAAATACATTGATATATTTTAGATATATTTTAATTTTAACACGATTTAAAGCTTCATTTTCATCTTACAATTTCATGTAACATATATAACAAATTATATGTATATTATATATCTTGTGCTGTTGTTGAAAATAAAAATTTCGTAGATATTTCGCAAAATTTATACATAATATATATTTTTCCAACTACATTATTGTCCGATAAAAGAATGCTCGTAACATTCGTCCGTTTCTAACAAATCGTAACGCTGCAATATGTAATTAGAATTTAATAACATATCAAATAGTTAAAGGTATGACGATAGGTTTAAATACTCTTATCGTAAAAGACAACAACTATACAACATTAATAAGTATATAATATGTACAAGATGTGAATAAGTCTTGAATTTGAAGTGTGCGTATTCCAAGGTGTACATAGAAGTAACATTGTATATAACTTGACAAATACATGGTCAGTAAAGTATAGACGTAGGAAATGTATGGCAATGATATGAGAATACATTGGATTATTCAAACTACTGGCTACAAATTATACTTCATCTATAAACATTTAGAACGTCTATGGATAAATTCATTTTCTTCTACATCAACAGATATCTAATCTAATTCTTTCTCTACGTTTCAATATCACTTAATATTGATTCTGATTCATTTCTCTACTGTAAATGGACATACAACCGTTTATTATAATCACATTTACTTACTATAAACGCTTTGGCATCGCGAGAATACCTGTCTACGTCACTACAGTCGACGCCTTCTAATTGATGTTGATTTCTTCAGTCCTTTTTCCTTCGTCTCTTCATCTGAAAAAAGGATGATATTTAGCACAAAACTTGGATTAAAAACTCCTTAGAACATTCTAAATGGCTTTGAAAATGTACTCAGCGTAAATTATAAGGGTGAGTATAGACTACAACATTTTCTCGAGCATTTCTGTGTAATGTAACATTCTAGCAAATGGTACAATACAGGTAAAAGCTCAGTCTCCAAAGCATTTCTATGTAATGTAACGTTCGTGCGAATGCTCGGCGTTATGTTACGGGTAAATGCTCACAGCGAGCGAGTCTTTCGTCCCTCTCCTTCCGCGTCACCCCGCAACCGCGCATCGCCCGCACTTGGCTCGACAAAATGTTACACCAATACGCTCGACGAAATGTTACACCAATATGCTCGTTGGTTTGTAACAAACAGGCGAGTGTGCTCGATGTTTAGTTCGTAAAAGGATGATACACTAGAACATCTCATAGAGCGGCTCGTTGTTCTGTTACAAGTAAATGTTGTAGTCTATACTCACCCTAAAGTGTTTAGCGAAATGAAATTTTGCAAGAACAATAAGTTTGTTTTGAAAGCTATAACTTTGATGTCAATGACTCTAGCAAAGATTAGTTGGAATCGTTATAAATGGCTGCTGGATCTAAACAGTGATTGTGTCGTCGTAAACAAAGTGGATCAAGTCGTAACTTAAAGCTATGAGACCTTTGTTAAACCCGACTTAACTCGCTTTCTATTGCCAGTAAAGTCAAGGAATAAAAATATTATATTACTGTATAAGATGATAATAAAACTTTTAATGTGAGAGTCACGTTCATGTGAGTGATTTTTTATTTTGAATTCTCATCACACCTTAGAAAACATCATCAACCACTTTACTGTAAAACGTGGCTCTAAAAAGTGCTGTATTCAGTGGTATTACCAATTATTTCACATGGAAATAGTGTTTTACTTAGAGCATCTGCCTATTTGACCTCTCATCTTCGAAAGTCACTTCGAAAGTCACAGTTTTACAAAGGGGTGTCTAATTACTCGGATAACTGGGCTTAAGAGGATCAGCAATCAGTCTCTCCATGTAAAACACTGCATCCGTTTGGACTGGAAGCCATCCCCAACATATTTGGGAAAAGACAAGGCAGATGAAACAATGTACATAATACATATTTATATTTATATACATCTATATACATATAATAAATCTGTAAAAAAACTTTGTCTGTACATTGAATATATTAAAAAAATAATAATTGGGTGGGGTTTACAAACAGTAATGGAGCACAAATCCAAAAAAAAAATTCTGTATGTATGTCTGTATGTCTGTATGTCTGTATGTCTGTATGTCTGTTTGTTTGTACACGCTAATCTTCCGAACTACTGAACGGATTTCAATGATTTTTTCTTTGTTGTATCAGTATTAAGCCTGGTCAACATATAGGCTATAATTTATCTTCGAAACTTGAAGACCTGATGCAGAACACCAACAGACCAACAAAACTATAAAAGATACAAAAATGGTGCGATAGCAGAAATTGTTTCATGTGATGAGCATTTTCAGCTGAGATAATAAATTTGAAGATCTGGAACACCTGATGTGGAACCCCAAGAGCCCAGCTTCTCTGTACCATATACAGGTATGACGTTTTAGCAAAAGTTGTTCAATTTGATAAGCACTTTTTATTGACTTATACAAATTGAAGATCTAAAACACCTGATGTGGAACTCCAGGGACCCAGCTAGACTATAGCATATAGAGGTATGACGTTTTAGCAAAAGTTGTTCAATCTGATAAGCACTCTCTGTTGACTTATAAAAATTGAAGATGTAAAACACCTGATGTGGAACCCCAGGAGCCCAGCTAGACTATAGCATATAAAGATATGACGTTTTAGCAAAAGTGGTTCAATCTGATAAGCACTCTCTGTTGACGTATAAACATCGAAGATCTGGAACACCTGATGTGGAACTTCAAGAGCAATACTTCACTTGAAATGTATAGAAATGAATGTTATGAAATAGGTATGGTGAATCAAAAAAAGTAATTAGTCCGTCTTTTAAATAACCCTAAAATAATGGACACGTATTTTTTCTTTTCTCCTTCTCACAAACAAATAATAACGAAGATATAATACGCTTGAATTTTGTGTTAAGTCACTGCATAGTACAAATTTTACATACCTAGCCGTGGCGTCACGAGCCCTCACTCTCCGAATTTGTTGCGTTATATATTTCTCATTATTATTTTGTATGTCTCTTCCAGACCTCAGGACTACAGAGTTCCGAATTTTCGGGAGGCAAACGTTAGGCCGAAGCCAATACGCTGAAGCCCTTTTGAGACAACTTTTATGAAATGGTGACACAGAACCGACGATTATCCCTTTATACACTATAGAAATGAACGCAAGGACAATCCCCGGTGGACGTCGTTAAAAAAAAGACAATCCCCGGTTCTGTGTTATACCATTGCTAACTGTGGATGAATACTACTTGGGCTATAGTGATGGGATGCTAATGGACTAGGAATGGGGAAACTATGGGAACTATGGCACCTGTCGATGACAATGTATTAGATACGTATGTAAAAATGGCAGGTGGAGACTCGCCAGCTCACTTACTGGGCCCCGGGAATCAGTCACTGAATAGCAAAAAGAGGGCAATAGGGACATGAGCGACTGAAGTGTGAGGATACCTCGGCGGATTTTAAACGCAGATTACGCGCTCCCTGTGGGTCACTTACCACGAGGCACCTATCCTCCAAGCAGGGCTCGCGGAGTCGCTAGAGCAGGGTACTAACCCTGCTCTAGCGACTCCGCGAGCTAGCGACTCCACTCTGGACGGCCAAGCCAAGCCAGAGGCGTGAGACCTACCCCCGTCATGGTTCACTCCGACCGGCCGGAGATGGGGGACAGTATACTCTCCCTGGAGAACTCAGTATATATGCCCGGGGTCGCTACTCCCCGTCATCAGCCTCAGATGCCTCATTATTATTGTCGTTATTATCTCAAGAGCCTTCGTCCCAATTATGTTAGGGTTGACTTCCAGTCATGATGCAACTGAGTACCAGTGTTTTACAAAGAGCGACTGCCTATCTGACCTCCACGACCCAGTTAACCGCTCAACCCAACATCCCTTGGTAAAACTGGTCAGACTTACTGGCTTCTGACTACCCATAACGACTGCCAAGACAGCCGGAACCTACAGTTTAACATCCCCTCCAAATAACGGTCATTGGTATCCAAAATATACGTAGAAAGTACATACGAACTTAGAAAAGTTGCATTGGCAGGTACTTGCCAGACCTGGAATCAAAGACGCACGCTCATACTTGAGAGATTGGTTCTCTACCCACTAAACAACCACGACTTCCACTAAGTCATCACGACTATGTCATCTCAGTAACATTTAATGTTTTTTTACGTAATAATACGTGTAATATTTTTGGCACACACAACTTAAATGAGGACTAATTAGAATCACTACTTTTATCCCTATGGTCACGTCTATTGCGGTTCAGTTCTCAGCGTTTTGTTTAGTCTGCTGTGCTTTTGCCGTTGAAGTACAAAAATTAAATATATGGAACGTTTCTAATGGCTATGCGTATTCCGTTGTTTTCAAGTCAACGGGCCCTTAAAATTAATACCAGACGATTCAGATCTTTGATTTTGCTGACCACGTAGTCGCTGGCATAAGGGACAGGATCCGCGTACGAAGTCGCGGGCAGAAGCTAGTACATAATATAACGTTGGTACATAACTTTTGTCAAAACTCACCTTCCATTCAAGCAGCTAAGTCCAGTATTCGGGCCATTATTGTTAGGTATCGTGATATTAGCGGGCGGGCTCTTGTTCAGCGGGTACCACTGGGCTACCGGCTTGCGAGGGTTGTCCAGCATTTGCAGCCAGTGGTCGCGGCCAATGCCAATCAGGGTCGAACCAATTGCTGTGCAGCCGATAAGCTCATTTGGGCCGATCCTGGTGACAAGAATATTAATAAGCATTGAATATCAGAGTCTTACTAATTATGTACCGCGGCCCTGGTACATAAAGGGCTTCAGAAGGAACATGATGGGTTTTAGTCAGTAAGAGTCTGACACTCCTCACGCTGCTAATCCACAGCGGTAGGGGTCATTTGATGATTTCCCATAAAAAAAGTGTTACTAATTAAGAACGTCTTTCAATTGGCGTTTGTGTATTGGAGCTGGTGAAATTCTATATGTAGCTTCTGGACCTTATGAGATACCGGCTTTTACACAGGCGTAAATACTTCTAGCACCTCGGTATAAAATAACCTTCATTCTTTCTTAAGCGCTAGACTATGTATGTATTAAATTTAATTAAAATCGTTCAAAGGTTTTGGCTTGAAAGCGTGACAGACAGACAGTTATATTCGCATAATTTACAATATTAACCAAGGACAACTTGGTAACTCTTTCGTTATTTTATTACATAAATATGAAAAGATAATAAAATAGTACACAACTTTTCTAAAGGTCACGAATATGTTTCAATATAATCTACCTACTACAATAAATTGGAAATACCAAGCGTCTAGCATAAATTGCTTTCTCACAAATATCAAGTACCAATCCACTAAACTTCGGAACGAGTTTCTAATCAAATTATTTCTTTAAAATATACCCGGTAAACCACTCCAGTGTTAACCAAAATTAACGTTTCGATAATAAAATTAGGGATACCGTAAATTCTGATCTCGACATTTTGACTAAAACCGACTTGTTTGAAAATACGCGTACATTTCTGATTAAAATATCCAATCAGAAAAGCTTAGCTTGAGTTTGAATTCCTGGGAAGCCGGTGCAATGCTATGATTGGACTGCATAGGTATGATGAAATAATGTAGTTGGACTGAGTATCAAAGGTATTGGTCGCTTCGAGTTGATATAAGCCTCAGGAATATCTATAGATTCCAGAATATAGGTAATGTGCTATCATAACTAAATCCTGTGATTAAATTCTCCTAATATTCAGTTTAGTCTGGTAACAGTTATTACAGTTGATTTGAAATTAGTATCACGAAAATGGCTTATACAAAGGCTTTGAATTTTTTTATATAAATATTAAAACTTTATTTACATAGTTATATACATCGATATTTACAACACAAAAAAAAACTATCCTAGTAAAACAATTAAAAAAAAACATATATATATACACTATATCTAAAAGGCGTCAAAAAATTCATCCCCATCGCTGTCAACTGGGAGCGTACCCAAGAGGCTGGCTGCATTACCTCGTTCATGCTGATCCTTTGTCCGAGGTAAATTGAAATTGTATTTGAATTTTAAGAAATTTCGGATTTGAACAAAGACGTGAAAGATGTGAAGTATTTTTGGCAAATGATAAGATCACGCCTCATATCTAACGTTAAACTTAGGTAAACTATTAAAAAAACGAACTTCCTACTCAGTAGGTCTATTGTAAAAATGCAAAAGACTTTAGTTTGTAAGGCTGTGTTTAAAATACATTTTTTTTTCGAAAACACCAAAATAAGCATACCTTTGTGCATATACCACTACACTGTCCACCATGCAGACACAATAGTTACAGTTATCGGCACGGATAATGAGCTCTCGGCGGAAGAGTGGGGATCGCTTTGCGCACTGTACACTTAAGGCAATAAACCAATAAATCACTTCTGCGCAGGTAAAGGTCAGTACTGGGATTCTATAAAACTCGATCAACAACTCGCATTTCACTTCGATTCGTAATGTCATTTCATACTTTAGGGGAGGTAGGGGAGGGATGGGCACTTTTTCACAATTTATTGCATAAAAAATCAGATTTTACAGATCATTATCAACTTTTATTGCCATTTCTTATATTCGGCTAGATATAATGAAAGAGCTTTCCTAAAAATTACAATCAGTTTCAACATTACGAGATATTTAAACGGTTTTATTTAGCTCACCCCGTTTGTTTTATTATTTATTCTTGGATCAAATTTAGTAATTCAAATTTCACCCTCTTCCTGTCAACCGATTGATCTGAAATTTTGTATACACCTTTAATTAAATCCAATATGGCCGCCGGCACAAAATGGCACAGCCCCCTCAATATGGGTATCAAATGAAAGGGCTACACAAGTAGAATACTGTCAGCAACCCCAGCGGGGCGCAACAGGGCCAAGGCCTGCCTGTTGATTCTATAAAATTCGAACAACAACTCGCATTTCACTTCGCTATTCACTCTCACTTCGCATTCGATTCAGAACGACCTTGATTTTGCATTCTGTAAACATCACCTAATCACTTGCGAAGTGAAGTGAGCTCGACATCGACCAATGCTGTGCTAGTGACTTCCCCACTCGACAAAATGTCAACCGAGATTAATCAGTTTTTAATTTTATCAGTTTTGACACAGAATTTTAGCTAAATATGATGTTTTAGTTATAATTTGTTATTGTAAGGAATTTGAGGCAGCTTTTAAGTATAAAATAAACAGAAATCTCTAAATTCGTGCTGTGAATATAATCTATGCTTACCCTACGAAAAAAAATACTGACAGCGCCAATACCATTATTAATCTGTGGACAATATTTTCTTCTCTTCTGTCATAGAGGAAAGTAATATATCGGGTATCTTCTGTCTTCATATTGTGTTTAAGCTTGTTTGTTTTCGCCGGTTTTCGCCGTAATTGTGATAAAATCATGAAGTAATTTTATATTTCTTGTTATAAAGTTAAAAATAATATTAATTAAAGAAGTGTTTATTTTATTAATCCAACAATAATTTCAGTCCAAATGACAGGTCGTCTCACCCTTCGTCGGCTCAGGTTGAAACTCTGGTTGAGTTTATGGAGCAAAACCCTGGCCTGGCGAAGGGTTTCGTGAGAACGCAAAATGCCAGAGAGCGAAGTCGAAGCCAGTGGGAGGAATTAGCCGTGCGCTTAAACAGTATAGGTGGCACCATCAAAACCCACAAACAGTGGACCAAGGTTAGCAGTATTTTTTTTTGCAGCAGTATGTTAGAACCACTTCACATTCCTTAAAGCAAACCAC
Source organism: Helicoverpa zea (assembly GCF_022581195.2). Taxonomy (NCBI): domain Eukaryota; kingdom Metazoa; phylum Arthropoda; class Insecta; order Lepidoptera; family Noctuidae; genus Helicoverpa; species Helicoverpa zea. Next base: position 4,365,884 of record NC_061464.1, on the reverse strand, counting down.
TTATGCGATAGCCGATAGTCTTGGTTTCAAGTGTGTTCCTTGAATTCATAAATATTTTATTTTGATTTTATGTAATCTTTTTCAATTTTTGACCAAGAATATTGTGGAAATGGAGACAACTAATTTTCTTTTTAATTTTAAATAAATGTTTGATTGTAGTATTGGACTGACAAAAAAAGCGCCATTAAAAAAAAAGTTGGCCCATTAACTATTGCTGTAGTACTCTCTTCTAAAGGTATAATAGGTGTGGATTGCATCGACTTACTATAATTGTAACTGGAGATTTTGACAATCAATAATTAATAATAGAAAATACACATACCTTTCATTAGTTTTCTCTTTATAACGATCCGAAACCGCAACAAAATATTTAAGTACTTTTACGAGTGTTTGTTCTTGACAACTCACAGAAATGACAGATAGTCTATGGATGAACACCGTTACCAGTCGGTAACGTAAACTACCCAATTAAAAAAAAACAAAACTATGATCAGAAATCAGAATAAAAGGACCCCCCTTTTATTCTGATTTGATCATGTCTCCCAACTGCCCATCTCTCCCCTACCTCCCCTATAGATAGACAGATTTTGACAAATCTGTCAAAATCTCGACTTTGATTTAGTTCAACTTGTCAACACGCTCGATAGTGAAGCGCTAGTGTAGTTTGACAATGTCAATCACGAAACTTTAAGGTAGAATTCCGTGGGTCGCGATTGTCGCAGCCGCGCGCGACAAAAGTCAACCTATGAAAATGTATGGCACCGCTGCCGAGGGCTGCGACAGTCGCGCGCGGACGACGAATTTCGTGAGCCGCTCGCGGCCGTACGCTTCTCAACATGGTCTAGCGCTTAATAACATCTATAGAATTTTAGTAAAACCAGAATTAAATTTTTGACAATGCCGCGAGCAGCTTACGAAATTCGTCGGCCGCGCGCGACTGTCACGGGCCTCGACAACGGTGCCATACATTTTCAAAGGTTGACTATTGTCGCGTCCACGGAATTCTACCTTTAGATCGAAGTCGAAGTGAGAGTGATGTCGAAGTGAGTTGTGATATTTTATAGAATCGACATGCAGGGCTCAATATCCTTGCCGATGATTATAAATGTATTAAATCTTTAATAATCATACCTGTCATAATCAATGACTTTGACCAGCAACGTGATATCATACACGTTTTCAGCTGGCAGGTCGAAGACCAGAGCTTCATTGTACACTGGTGAGAGAGTGTTCTTCTTGACTGTGGTCTTCTTCTTCTTGATGCGCTTGCCTTGGCAGATGAGGCAGATCTTCACGTAGGGGTCTGTTGGGAAAGAAGAGGATTAGGTATTAGTATGGTTTAACTTCCTACTAGTAGTATAGGGGGCGCATCATTATTGCCTCTCGCGCAGTATCAGCCGTGTATCAGTATATCAGTATTATATACTGCGCGGTCCGTCCGTGGATGGTTGACCATTTTCTAATGACGAGTTCCTGCGTGTTTTGGAAGGTACGTTAAATTATGTGGTCCCGGCCTTAATTTTAATACTTTGGGAGTCGGCATTTGTAGTCAGAAGCTAGAAAGTCTGACAACCAGTTCACAAAGGGGTATCGTTTTTAAAAAGCTCGGTATAAAAAAAAGAAACTAAACAAGAAATTAATTATCAGTACTGATAGTTACAGACAAAAGACCTTACTCAAAAATTCTACTCAAAAAATGCAACTAAAATTATTTGCCAAAAAGTATTCAGTTATCTAACCAGCCATGTGGGCGAAGTCACGACAGATAAACTCCGTTTTACGTTAAAGTATGTTCTCGAGTCAGTACCATACAATTGAGAGCCCGTACACAAAGCCTCTAAAACAATATAAAGAGAAGTATTGTTCCCTTTAATATGGGATATCATTGAAATTTTCTTTTCAAAAGTTTATCGAGAAAGCCTAAATAATTTGAGAGGGAACCTTTTGTTGGAAGCATAAAGAATTCATGTCACCTACGTAATATACCTGAGCGCTTGGTCTTTTATCTATGTGAATAACACTTATATACTAGGCTTTACTTGGTTATAACAATGACTACTATCGACTCTGTAAATAGTTCACTTGTTTCTTAATGATTCTTCAGATTCAATTCTCAATAATTATAACCAAAACAAAGTAGATCAGCGAGTACCCCAAAATACACCAACCTACTACGACCTGCATTTGTATAAAATGTGGCCTTTCTAAGCTCTAGATTATCTGTTTCCCAAATTCGATTCAGTAGTTTGGCATGAAAGCTTAACAGACTGACTCGTATATAAGTAAGAATTTACTAACAAATATTTCCACATTCTTTCGACTAATATCGATAAAAAGTAAAAAATAGGTGCCCATTTATCCAAATAAAAACATTATTCATCCCTCTATCACATCTTACAGTAACATTTGGAAGAAACCCGTTTATTCCAGCCAAAGCCGTTACAAGCCATTTAAGGATAAAGTAGGCACATCAGAAATAAGCCAGGAACGAGAATAAATCCACAGAATTCGGCCACAATCACAAATTGTATGCAAATTGGTGTCCTACATTATGCTGATATAAGTAGCGGGTTCCGACTTGATCTAAGGAACTTTTTGCTTTATAATGTAAAGACAGCTTTGATTTATATGAGGAAATTACGGAAAAAATCTAGTGGTTTGTATGACATATGACATCACAATCATCATCTGCCTAGCCTTTTCCTAACTACGTTGAAGTCGGCTTTCGGTCTAACTGAATGCAGCTGAGTATGAGTGTTTTACCAGGAGCCACTGCCTATCTGACATCCTCAATCCAGTTACCTGGGCAACCCAATACCCCCAGGTAAGACTGGTTGTCAGACTTACTGGCTTCTGACTACCCGTAACGACTGTCAAAGATGTTTAAATATATGAGATCACAATCATGCTAATATTAATGAATGAAGTGTGTGTGTTTGTTACTCGAGACGAAACCGAGGGTTATATTTTAACGTCTAGTTGTAAGCGAATCAAATTGGATTAACTATCCTTTTTTTTACTTTTATTACCAAAATACCCACGATCGTTACCCATTTCTACAAGCCAAAGAAAAACATCAAATGATAATGGAAAATTATGACGTAAAGCCGTTTTACTTATTGTTAAAAATGTTAACAAAAGAAAATCGGAACTGGAACATATTTTTCCAATACAATATTCCGTTACGTAAATGTCAAACTAGGTTTATGATAAAAGGTTCTCAAGAAAGATTTTCTTTACATCTAGAGCTAAGAATTTCAATAGAAATAGATTCTTCAATAATAATAATCATGTTATTTATGTTACGTTCTTTTTTGTACTTGAAAGTCACATGTTTCATCGAATTTGTGAAACTGTTTGTAGTAAATATATTATGAAAACATAACTTTCGCGTTTATGATAATAAATTATGATTTTGCTATACAAAGTGTTACCGTAAATATCAAAAAGATTTTCACCTACTTTATACCTGACTTTGAAACAAATGACCAATCCACTATTTACAACACCTTTTTTCCAACTACTATTCGAAACCCGCAAAGCCAATTTCGAACAACATTTACTAGCAAACTTCCTAGTCTAGATTTTATTACAAAGGGCACGCCGCTTCATTACGTGTTTCTCCTATATTTCTTTCAGTAGGCGGAATCGGGAAACTTCGGCAAAGTTCGGCGAAGTTCGGCAACCTTCGGTAATCTAGTCACGTTAACAACTTTCAGGATTTCGTTCGCAATTGTTGATTTTATGACGTCATAAGGTAAATGTTGTTTATATTGGGTACGTTCTTTGTATTTGTTATAGGGTAAACGTTTTGGAGAAAAGTCTTGAGCTAGAATATGTGAAAGGGAAAAATACCTCGTCTAGGACATCCAGAATTCCAGAATTGAGTTATAGTTATTTGTCAGTATGTTTTATGGTCAATTTAAAAGGTTATACCACTATGGAAATGATTTTTATAAAAATCTATATTCGATCATCTGTAGTAAAAGAAGTAAAAATCATCTATAGTAGTTTTTACAGGTAAGCGATGTTCATAACTAAGGGTAGGTACGTAAAGCAACAAAAATTGCTTTAAGTTATAAACGACTCATAAAAGGTCATGACAATCTTCAGTTCGACAAAAAACCAAACTAGGTTCTTCGATAACTTGGTCTGAAAACATTTTATCTGGTTTCCTATAATTGGCTGAAGAATTTGCATGAAATGGAAATGAGGATTCCTAACAGCTTTGTGGATACTAGGTCAACAAAAGAATAATTTCAAAAAGTTCTTTGATTTTTCTATCTGTTTTTTCTACGTTCTGATTACAAGGTAAACTGGTGAAAATGAAAATATTGTTACAAATGTAAATAACGAAATCAGGCGAACAAGACCATTTTTATCCGAAAGGTACCTAAAATATAATATATAAGTAAAATATTTCTGACGTCTAGATTTATAGAATACCATTCTTGGAAGTGTCTTAAAACGATAATTTTAATTCGACATGTGAATAATTTTAAAGGACAAAAAAAATATTACGACATTTCTTACTAAACCCTAATTTTGTACTTCTCTTCCCAATTCAAACCCATTCTAATTTATGTCAAAATATAATTCATACAAAAACGGTGTCCAAAATCTCTGCTTTATAATAAATTACTACATATGAAAAATATTCAGCTGGTGCTAAAAAAACTACCTAATTATTCATTTTCCTACATTTTGATAAATCGCGTTACCACGTGCAGACGACACGGAACAAATGACTAATGGTCTTTAGTTCTTACTGTCATTCGTATTATGATTTATAAGTTCGGCCATTCAGAGAATGCGTTCCTGACACGTCGCGATTGAACTGACGACGTAACTTTGCAATGGCGTTGCAGTTACGATAAAAATATTTTTGCTGGTTGTTTACCGTTTTAACAATTGAGGAGCATTAAAACAACATTATTATATCAATAATCAATGAATGTTATTACGTCGTCAGTTCAATCGCGACGTGTCAGGAACGCATTCTCTGAATGGCCGAACTATAGTTATCTTTCAAAATTATTGTAATGAGATTAGTCATCAATTTCATTAAGTTCGCGGGATATTCATTCGGTTAATTTTTATCGACAAGCAATGACTGTATTTAAATTCATGAAATCATAATTATTGTCTGTCAGTTTTAAATTCAACAAAAGACATAATTATACAAAAATAAGATTTATTAACTCTATAATATAATCTTTTATCTAACACCGCACGCATAACCCTATTGATTCAATTTTGTAATATGTTTTTGTAATTTTTATAAAGCAAAACTATAACAAACTGAGTTCTAAATAATACCCAATAGGGATAAACCGTTAGCTCCAAATAACAAAATAATCAATAAACATTAATCCCTTGCATTGGCATTATAAAATTCCATTTCACCTCTATCTCGGAAAAATAAAATTCCACCACTATTCCATTTCCAGCGATATTGGAAACTTCATCAGTTGTCGTCCTAAATACCGTCCCGAGGGTAGCATTAGTATTCAACTACCGTCGTTTGCGATACAAGTTTTGAAATTGCCATCACCTACGTACGATAGTTGAACGTTTTTATTTTATTGCCTTTTATATGTTTTGGGTTATAGGTAATTGTGAAAGAAGATATTAGCATACAAACTTAATTTTGAGTTATAGATATGATTACCACTAACTAAAGCTTTGTCATGTCAGAAAATTCAAAAACACTGGAGCAGATCGCTCATAGCGAAACGACTGCCAATTATCTCACCTACTTTAATTAGTTCTAAGATCAAATATATAAACATTGGTTTACTAAATAAAGTATATCTATCTATTGAAATCAGCATAACATTGAAAGTCTAATTTCTAAATGAATAGGCATAGTTTGTTCAACCAAGATTTTAGTTCATATAAAAAAAAATGTTCAAAGATAGTTTCATACAACATTTTCGAATCACTGTGATTGATATGTATGTAGGTAATGTTAAAGATCGTTTATTTTTTTAACAAATACGATCAGCATTATACGTAGTTTGTAACAGAATCGCTTACAAGGTCATGTTTTGACTAGAAAGCTTTTTTCGGTTTTCCTTTCACATTTACAAACACATCTGGATCAATGTAGACAGAACAAATATTTGCGGTTGAGAGCGGTAGGCTGAGTGTTGAGGCCCAAAAAAGAAATAAGTAAAAGTATTTGTTTTCATGTCTATATGGATGTGATTGACTTGTCAATGCTGAATTTTCCTGCCGAAGTACCTATTATGTTATGATATTGAGAGCCTCAGAGACTGTAAACTTTTAGTCGGCCAATGATTAGATCAGGCTCATAGTCAGTATGAAACTGTGTGGTAAATAGATAGTGTGTACATTAGACCGATCAGATATACGGCCGGTGTCTGTATAAGAACAGATAACTATTTTTAACGAAATATAAACTAATTTATTGTTGATAGGAACTAGGAATTATTTAGGAGACAGCGATAAGAAAGAACCAGTCATTTAATAGACACAATCAAAATAATCAACTTACATAGACAAGAAGGTATAACGATAGTCGTAAACACGTTTTCTCAAACAACATGACACCGCAATAATTAGTAGCTCAATAAAGTAATTAGGACTGCCACTTAGCTATTGATTCAGTTAATCTAGTTTTGGGTGAAACCTAATTATTAATACTTGGGCGTGACGGAATGTAATTACAAGTTTGTAAGTTTCCAAGTGTTTGTCTGGGGACATTTTGTTTCTAATTCTTAATATGGAATGACATAATTTTCTGTCAGAAAAATGCGCATGTTAGTTTTATAAATTACCTTAAAAATATAGCTTCTGTTTTTAGTAATGTTTCGTATTTTATTTAGGTCTAAAATATCGTCCATTCTGCGTAAAAGACTTTCTTTCTTTCTGTCGGAAGAATTAGTAAAAGAAATAATTTTGCCAGAGAAAAAAAAAATGAGCAGTCCTTAAAATTGACTAGCGTTTCAGTATTTTGACGTTATTGTCCTTGTTTGATTCGGGCAAAAAAAATGTTTCATGCCGCGGATTTATGATCAGTAGTCAATAACTAAGAACATTAGTTCCTTCTCAAACCATCTTCTCCCTTCCTCAGTTCATTTTCAAGATTTTTTTCTAAGCCTGTATTGTACCATTGCTGGGCAAAGGCCTCTCCATTTTGTGTCCACACCTCTCGATCTTCTGTTGTTCAAGATATAAGAGCCTATAACCATCAACTCACCAGAAGAGCCATTGATGTCCATCGCCTTCAGGTTCCTCGCCTTGATGACGGTGACGGTGAGACGGCCAGCAGTGGGCAGGTAGCACAGAGATAGCATCAGCTCACCAAGATCTTTCTTCTCCTGTGTACAAACAATACATTATTTAGAAAAAGATGTGTCTACGTATTCATCTTACGTAATCGTGTAAACTGAAGAGCTTATTTGTTTTCTTTGAAGCGATAATCTAGACCAATTTGAAAAAAATACTTCTATGTTAGATGGTTCATTTATACAGAAAGGCGTTTAGCTACTAATTATCCGGCTACGCAGAGTAGTTTCCAAAAAAACACGAGTAAATCCAGTGAAGAAGGCCCCGGAAGAGATGGCGTGACGATCTGGACGCCTACAACCCTGACTGGTTGGAGCACTCTAAGGATCGAGAAGTGTAGAGACAAAATGGGGAGGCCTTTGCCCAGCAGTGGAACAATAAGAGCTAAGAAAAAATAAAAAAACACTGAAAGCTTTTCTCGATAAATGTGATAATGTTATACTGAAAGAACTTTTCAAATAAAGCATCTAGTTTTTGAGTTTAGCGCATTCAAGCAAACAATAAAAAAACCTTTTTAGCTTATATTGTTAGTGTAAGTATAGATTAGTGTCTAAACCGAAGGCAGCAATTAAAAATATCAATGAAATATAATGTTCTTTCCAGACGCACACTTCGTTCACGCGTTTCAGACTCATTGTCACGCGTCAGCGATTTTATAACTGCGTAAGGCTTCACAACTACTCGGTCACATGTTGCGAATGTCAACTCGTAATATGACCCTGATTCAGACCTTCAAGATGTTATATAACGATTTTCTATTGGTTTGAACCAATTAAAAAAATATTTGAACGTCTAAGAAAAGTAGTTTTCCCCTTGTGGGTTTATCAATGAACGTAGCGTTAATAGAATTTATAATTGCATTGAATATATTCTTACGCTTAACCGAGTTTCAATTACAGGTTTTCAAGGAAAATTGTACTCTAAATACTAATTGTCAAAAATCCATGCACAAACAAAAAACCTCGCAAAATAACAAAATTACATTTTTCCCTTGTAACTGTTTTAGTCTCTAGAAAAATGTATATGCGACAAATTATTATTCTTCATTTATCATTTAATACATTTTGAGTATATTTTTAAATATTAAATATAATAAAACACTTAAAGATATAAAAAAAATATTATTATTATTTAACTTTTTAAAAATTATACCAAAGAAGCCTACCAAAAACCAGTTATTTTCAAACTGAATTCACATAATACATTTGTTAAGCAAGATTTTCTCGTTAAGTTTGTGTGTAGGTGCTTACAGCTGTTTGGAGCAGGCAATATAATAATTAACCTGCCAACACTCATATGATTTATGATGTAGCTCGTATAATATGTGACTATACCCGTTAAGTGAAATATATTTTTAATCTTGGTTACATTAGCTTCGTACTCATGAGAGTAACTTGCTGAAGGATTGATTAAATAAAAAAACAAGATAAGTTCTTTTGATAAAAAAACAGGTAATATTTGAGTTTTCTGTAGTGTTTTCTTTTTAAAGGAACCGAAATATTCATTTCAAATAGATAAACGCTACTTAGAGTTAAATATATATTTTTATTCACGTAATTATAAATTATTCAGTTCATAAGTTGTTTTTTTACTCGAGCATACCTACTCAGTATCAATGCAGGTCAAATGAATTGTATGTCTTCCCTACAGTAAAAAATTACAATTTTTAACTTTTAAAATGTTATACTTAAGTGTCATATTGTACAATAGGAATTCCTATTCAGTTTGTATAAAGCCTAGCCTCCACCAAAGCAAAGCGAAGCGAAGAAGATAGAATTTTGTTCTTCATATATCTGGTCTCATCTCACTCAGTAGTACCTATTCCTAAGTAGAGCCATTCTATTGGTTGTTTAAAAACTTCCAAGCTCCGCTCAGATTTCGTGGAGTCTAAGCCTAAATTCAAAAGGCTTCGAAACAAAAGAAGTCGATCTTCAAAAGCTTCGTTTGCATAAATAAACAGACAAACATTTTACTTCTAACTCTTTGTAACAAACTGAAACATTAGAATACTATAAACCTTTGCTTTTGGCCTTAATTTTATTATTCTGGCCCTAGAAACCCTGTTTTTCAGTTCTTTTACTTAACAGAAGAAAAGTAAAAGGGTAAGTATATGTATATTACTCTTTTTAGTGAATTAATTATTAATATAAATTATAAAGAGTGAATGAAAAGTAATTTAATTATAGAAGAAGAGTCAGTGATTCTTTAAAAAACCATATTACAAGATTGTTTTCCAATCAGTATAAGCTCCAATCGATCATTGAAATCAAATCTACCGAATAACTTCTGCAATTGAAATCAAAGCCATAGATTTCAATCATAGCCTAAAGATATTCAATTTTTATACCATATTTTTAAAAGAGATAATAACGGGCTGTTCTAAAAGTGATCAATTTTAAGGCCCTTAAAATTGAATTAGGTGGAATTTTAATTAATATTGGCTTTCTACTATAAGTAACTGAGACCATAAATGCTACGGCAAAAAAATATTAACCGCCTTTTCTTTGAATTATTTGATATTTCTGCAATTTTCATTTAGGTATAATACCTATTCAAAAATATAGGGCATAAGAGTAGGCCTGTTACCCACTGTATTTTACAAACCTTTTTTTATATTTAAGCAACATACTTTTACAAACAAAGTAGCATTCTAACAAAATCCACACCAAAGAAAGCTCCATTAAAATTACAACGGTTATAAAAACAAAATTATGCCACCTCCAAGGCAGGAAGGTTATCATAATTTCGCCGAACATTTCTATAAAATTAGGTCAGCTGTTTTATATTCAAACATGATACGGCTCAAGGTGGTCCAAAATAAGGGGTCTGTCCTTCAAAATGTACTCGAAGGACCAAAATGTACTCGAAGGACCAAAGGGAAAAGAGCACAAGAAAGCAACTTAAGACGGGTATGCTTGATTAATGGGTTTTGGCTCCTGCCTTAGGGCAAATCGGATTGTCCAACCCTAAATGTATAGGTACAGATAATGCGAGAATTAATTTAAGTAGAATGGTACCCATGATTAATTATTGTGGTTTATTGAATTGTAAAATCTGTTCTTTTCATTGAGTTATAAGTATTGGATATTCTGGGCTTTGTAACTTTTGAGCTCTAAAAATTATGAAATATAAAAGTACAAAATATAAGTATTTCACAATTATTTTGAAGAGACACGAAATAATAAACACTTGGGACCTAAATTCAAATACTTATAAAATAATTCCAAAATAATATAATGAGTCGGCTTATGTAAAGTATTTCTTTCAAGATCTTATAAAACAATAAAGCGAGATGATAAGAAAATACGCAACGACACTGTTGAGACTCAAGTCAGTAATTGAATAATGGATGGCTCTTCATAACCTCTAGTGAACTTGTTATGAGCCAAAAAATACTGGATTTTTTAAACGGTGAAATATATATTCAAGATATTATTACGAAAGATATTAATGTAAATTATATGTAAATATAATGTTTTAGGAAATACATATGTTGTGTGTAGTACATATGTTAATATTTTATGAAAGTTTAAAATCTATCTACTGCAGGTAAATTTCTACATATCGAATATTAAAAACCTATAACCTCAGTACATTATATTTTAAAATAAACTTAATCTATATTTACATAAAAAAATAAAAATTAAAACTAATAAAGCGCGTCGAAATATTGATTCCTCTACCGCCTGAAAAATTTGCTTCCACCCAGTGTGAAAGCGATGCTTATGCGAACCTTAATCTTCCCCATAATCGACTATGGTGATGTTTGCTACTATGACCTGAATGCAGATCTGCTCAATAAACTTGACCGGCTTCTCAATAATTGCATTCGATTCGTGTTTAATCTTCGCAAGTACGATCATGTGTCAGTGTATCGAACGCAGCTCAGATGACTGCCTATTAGGCAGCGTCGTGAGGTGAGGGCATTGACTACTCTTTTCTCTATTCTTCACACTCCTACTGCACCTTCTTATTTAACTTCTCATTTCAAATATCTTGGCTCACATCATGACAAAAATTTACGCTCTTTCAAAAATCGCCTTCTACAATGTCCTACACATCGTTCTGATATCATACACTCTTCCTTCTTTGTTAAATCTATTCTTCTCTGGAATGAGTTACCTCTGGAGATCAGGATGGTAAATAGCCGTCACACCTTCAAACTCAAAGTTCGTGACCACTATCTTGGGAAATTGGCAGGAACATAAACAGTCAGTTTCAAATTAATTTTCTTGATATGTTATTAGTATTGTATGTAGTGTACATATTTATATAGTTATATATATACATATATATTATTATTAACTTATTTGTGTATTTTAATATATGTAGGTTTATGTCTCATACTAGTTTTTCGGTTTTGTTTGCACCTACCAACACTTTCTCTCCGCCACCCAAAGGTAGACTGGTAGAGAACGCCTTAGGCGTTATGTCCGTCATTGTACTATATGTGCAAGAAGTATTAAATAAATAAATAAATGATCCTCATCACTGTCACCCGGCAGTGTACCCAAAAGGCTGGCTGCATTGCCAGTTGAATGGCAATGCTTAATCGTTGGGCGAAATAAAAGCCAGCCCTTGGGTCACGAGAAGTGTCAACAGGTAAATAAATTATGCATTAGTATAGAGATATCAGCAGTAGTATTGGGATTCGGCAATATTTTAATTAAAAGTCGTTAGATTTCTATAATATTTGTTTTATTTTTAAGAGCACAACTTGACAAGACATGACAAATTTTTCTAAGACAGAATCGCGCACGTTTGTGGAGACACTATCAAACAAAAGCGTTTACAAAGATATCTATCTTATAAATTTATTATTCAATACTCCCACTTAAATTTATAAGGTAGACGTTACAATTTATCAGGCACATATCTCAAAAACAACTTACAACTTATAGGCTACACTCATCACTATAAGTTACTACAACTTAAAACTTTTCTCTAGAAACAAAACTTTTAATTAATTAACAAACACTAACCATATTACACAATTCTCAAAACCTTATCTCTAATTGTATTAAATTTTTGTACTGGCAAAGCTTTAGTTAAGAAATCAGCCAACTGATTTGAACTCTCAACATATTTAATAACAACAACATTCTTTGCCACATTTTCTCTAACAAAATTATATTTAATATCTATGTGCTTACTTCTTCTATGAAATACAGGGTTGTTAATCAACTTAATTGCACTCTGGTTATCAACATTTAAAATAATTGACTCTTGTGGTTCTTTGATGTCACACAGAAATTGTCTAAGCCATAATATTTCTTTAGCAGCTTCACTTGCCGCCATGTACTCAGACTCAGTTGTGGATAATGCTACAGTACTTTGTCTACGACTAGACCAAGTGACAGGACCTCCATTCATCAAAAATATATAACCAGTATTAGACTTCCTAGTGTCCAAGTCACCTGCAAAATCAGAATCTGAGTACCCAACTAATTCACCATTACCTTTATAAACAATACACATATCTTTAGAATTAATTAGATAGCGCAAGATTCTTTTCACAGCTACAACATGTGAAGGACCTGGGTCATTAACATACCTACTAACAACATTGACAGCATAAGCTATGTCAGGTCTAGAAACAGACGACAAGAATAGCAAAGCTCCCACTGCTTCTCTATATGGGAAATTAACAGACTCTTTACTTGTATTCTTAGACAAATGTACATTTACATCAGCAGGAGTACTACTACTCTTAGCATCAAACATATTAAATTTATTTTTTAATATACTGTTTCTGACTAATACTTATACAATCTTTTTCTCTAGTTATTTCCATACCAATAAATGAATTACATTCTAAAATCTTAATATCAAACTTTTGTTTAAGACCATTTAATATATCTGACAAAATATCTTTACTTTTCGATAATAATAATCCGTCATCAACATAAATAACTAATATTACTTTGACATCGTTAAAACATCCTACAAAAACACAATTATCAGACGGACACGGTTGGAAACCATAACTAGTTAGAAAAGAACTAAACTTCTCATTCCAACATCTCGACGATTGTTTGAGACCATATATAGATTTAATCAACTTACAGACTTTGGAAGGCTGAGTTTCCAATCCCTCTGGCACCTCCATGTATATGTCCTCAGAGAGCTCACCGTACAAGAAGGCCGTCTTCACATCAAACTGCTCGATGTGAAGCTCGTCTCTAGCAGCGATGCTCAGCAGCACCCTAATCGAGTCGTACCTGCTTGTGGGGGAAAAGGTCTCATTATAGTCCAAGCCCTTGACTTGTGTGAACCCTCGTGCACACAGTCGTGCTTTGTATCGTACTATTTCTCCATCTCTATTCTTCTTTATAGCAAACACCCATTTGCACGATACAGGCTTCTTTTCACTTTTGTCGGTCAGTATCCATGTCTGATTTTCTTCATGTGATTGAAGCTCTTCAGCTACAGCTTTCTTCCACAGATGAGAATTTGGACTTTTCATAACTTCTTCATAACTGTTTGGAAGTTCATATTCTGTGAAATTTGCTTCTAATCTTTTGTCTCGACGAGGACGTAATGAGATGGTTGTTGGTTCTTCCTGCATCAAATTTATACCTCTTGGAGAAACATAACTTTCATCCATATCTTCTAAACTCTTCATACTTTCATCTGATGATATTTCTTCAGGTTCAACATTTTGAGTTTGGGTTTCATTTAGCGGGGTAGATACTGTAGAATGTTCTTTTTCTTCTTGTTCAACTGTCATTTCTACATATCTTTTTCTTTCTTCCAGCATACTACATTCATCAAACTTAACATCTCGTGATATTGTAATCTTCTTGGTATTTTGATCATACATTCTATAATTGTCGTGGTCATATCCAACTAACAACATCTTCACACTTTTCTTGGCAAGCTTCTTTCGCTTTTCCTTTGGAACATGTACATAACCAATTGATCCAAATATTCTAATATGTTGTAAGTTAGGCTTCACTCCATGCCACAGTTCAAATGGCGTAACATCTCCCGTCTGGCTTGATGTATTTCTATTCAACAAATATACCGCACAGTTAACAGCTTCTGCCCACAAGTTTAAAGGAATATCCTTTGCATATAACATTGTTCTTGCAGATTCCATGATAGAACGCATCTCTCTTTCTGCTCTCCCGTTCTGTTGTGGAGTATACGGCGCAGTACGTTCATGCGTTATCCCTTTACTCTCCAAAAAAGATGTGAATTCTTGGTTTACATATTCAGTACCATTATCTGTATGTAGTATCTGCAAATCACGCTGAAATCTATTCTTCACAATGGCATTGTACTTCAGAAAGCATTGAAATACTTCACTCTTATGCTTCATAAAGTAAACATGGCGATAGCTTGTAGCTCCATCTTTGAACAACACAAAGTACTTCTTCTATAGGACCGCACACATCGCTGTACACAATTTCACCAGGTTGTGTTGGACCTCGGGTAGATTTCAAGAAGGGGCGTCTTGCTTGCTTTCCATATTGACATGCTTCACAAACAAAATTCTGATCACCGCTCAATGTAACTGGAATCACACCATTCTTTGACATATTTTGAAGTTCCTTGACATTTAAGTGTCCTAATCTTTCATGCCAAACTTTTATATCCGTTTGCACAACATTACAATATTCTTGTTTGATTGTTTTTATATCCAATTCATATAAATTGTTCTCTTGCAACTGTGCACACATAACAACAACATTGCTCTTCATTATCATAGCATTCTTATTGTTCTTCACTATGACATATCCTCTTCTAGTAGCTGCACCTTCAGAAAACAGATTTCTTCGTAAATCAGGTACATACAACACATGCTCAAGTCTACATCTCTCCCATGTACCATTAACCTTCTTATCTATTAATACAGTTCCTTCGCCACATACCTTTATACTCTGCTTGTTGCCCAATTTAACGGAATTGTTGCATTGAGATTCGTTCAACTCGCAGAAGTATTCTCTCCTGTAGGTCATATGCTTCGATGCTCCACTATCTAAAATCCATGCGTCTTCATCATGTTCAGATGAGCAACCTTCTGCGCTGAACGCCATGTTGTTGGTTTTCTTCTCATTGTACCTTTTCTTAGGCATCCTGCATTCTCTTGCGAAATGACCCCTTTTGTTACAATTGTAGCACACGAATCTGTGAGTTCTTTGTTCTGACGTTGGTTCTGACGTCTTTTGTTTGTCCTCATTTCTAGGTTTAAAATTTCTTTTTGACGTAACTAACGCGTTTTCACTACTCGATTCATTGGCTAGGCTGGCTTCTTCGTCAACTAAACGCGACGTAAGAGTTTGTATGGTCTGACGATCTTCATCGAGTGACAACCATGCTTGTCTAAGAGAACGATACGTTGATGGCAACGTGCTTAGAATCTTCGTCATAATGGCGGTGTCACTTATTTTCTCACCCGTCTCTCGCAGCTGCTTTGCCAAACTTTCAACCTTTGACACGTGCTGTGCCATCGTGTCACTGGCACTATACGAGTATTGATAAAACTGCTCATGAATTAACATCTTGTTGTATTCTGACTTCTGTTCATAGATAGCTTCTAGTTTTGTCATCACTTGTTTTGCGGTTTCGCAGTTTTCTATTAACGATATCTGGTTTAAATCCATCGAAGAGGTTAAGATAAACATGGCCATACCATCATCTTTATCCCACTGCACTTGCGAACCGGCTTCTAAAGGTCTTGCCTTCTCTATATTTAATCCCTTCGCTCTTAATGCGCATTTCACTTGAAATTTCCATTGTTTGAAATTTCTTCCATCAAACTTCTCGATTTTCATTCCGTTTGAAACCTCCATTTTACGGTCACTTTTATATCGGAAATAATCCTTGCTCTTAACGAACTAATAATTAAAATATATGCCTAGTTATGTGCCTGGGCCCATAACCTATTGGGATTCGGCAATATTTTAATTAAAAGTCGTTAGATTTCTATAATATTTGTTTTATTTTTAAGAGCACAACTTGACAAGACATGACAAATTTTTCTAAGACAGAATCGCGCACGTTTGTGGAGACACTATCAAACAAAAGCGTTTACAAAGATATCTATCTTATAAATTTATTATTCAATAAGTAGAGATTTTTTTATCACCACAGACATAGTTTATCCTTATCTATGAATGCCCCGCATAAAACTGCTGCGGAATAGTGAATGGCATACAAAACTTACCAAATTCATAAACAAACATTCACTAGGAGATAGTGCCTACCCACGCCATTTAGAGCAAAAGTCAATTGTTATGTCACTTTTCCAAGTGTCACAAACAGACAGACAGGCACGTGTTGCTGAAGAGTGTTTGTTCCGACATTCCAACATTTCTCAACGAAACACACTTTTTGTATAGCACTTTTTGACATGACATGTATTATAGTTCAAATGGTACTGAAGCATTTGATAGGTCTGTATGTTGTAATTTGTGGTATCAAAATTGATTCTGCATATATTATTAGTAATAGAAAAGGCCTTTCATTAAATTTATGCTGATAGGTGAAAACTAAAGAATCTTTTTGTTTGGTTGAACGTGTTAATTTTAGACATTACTGGTTAAAGAATAATGATGTCAGTGTTAAAAAGCCCATTTATCGAAAAAGGCTACTACAGTAATAAAGATAAACTTTTCAACTGTAATTCCGCTATTTATTCACAAAAGAACAATTCTTTTACCAATTTCAATCTATACCAAAATTATAAAGCTGAGGAGTTTGTTTGTTTGATTGCGCTAATCTCAGGAAGTACTGGTCCTATCAGGAAGTCTTTCAGTGTTAGATAGCCCATTTATCGAGGAAGTCTATAGGCGCTTTATCCGGGTTAGCGCAGAGGGTCCCACGGGATGCGGGTGAAACCGCTGGCAGAAGCTAGTTTATAATGAAGACAATTCTCTTACCTGAGGCGCAGCGAGTATATTCATAGTATACTCGATCTCCTGATGCAGATCAGCCGACTCCAGCAGGCCCTTCAGCACCACGTGGCCGATCAGGTCGTGACGGCTGAATCGGTCGAAATCGTACACCGAGAACTGAATATAGCGTTGACGAAGCTCTTCGTAGGGCACGCTGTGGACAAAACTTTGTTTTTTGAAACTTATTTACATGGGCTTAGGGTACATTTTGCAGTGTGGTATGGTTTGTATTTTGTAACATTAAGCAAGTTGATATGATATCGAACTGACTTTTTTAGGGTTCCGTACCCAAAGGGTAAAACGTCCGTCCGTCCGTCTGTCTGTCCGTCTGCCTGTCACCAGGCTGTATCTCATGAACTGTGATAGTTGGAGAGTTGAAATTTTCACAGATGATGTATTTATGTTGCCGCTGTAACACTAAATACTGAAAACTAGAATAAAATAAATATTTGGGGGGCTCCCATACAACAAACGTGATTTTTTTACTCATTTTTGCTCTGGTACGGAACCCTTCGTGCGCGAGTCCGACTCGCACTTGGGCGGTTATTTAATTTAACTTTATAAGAAAAATATAAAGTTTAAATTTCAAAATGCAATTCAAAATCATTTGAACAATAATGGTGTTGTTGGCCTTACAATAAAGTATAAAACAACACCATGTTCTCCCTATTTCTACCTAATACCGCTTCGCTTCATATTTCGCTTCATTCTTTGGACCAAACATATTTTTATTTTTTGTCTTGATTTTATTTTCACTCTTATAAATCACGTGGT
This sequence comes from Helicoverpa zea, assembly GCF_022581195.2. Classification (NCBI taxonomy): domain Eukaryota; kingdom Metazoa; phylum Arthropoda; class Insecta; order Lepidoptera; family Noctuidae; genus Helicoverpa; species Helicoverpa zea. Next base: position 4,347,894 of record NC_061464.1, on the reverse strand, counting down.
CCCTTTTTTGTCAAACAACATTACACGTAATACACAATTACTTAGGAATATAAATAAAGTTAAGTTCCAAGCGAAGTTCAAAAGAAACATTTAAGAAAATAAATCTTTTGAAACATTCACGTGATTTATTTCATACAATACAAGATTAATGTTACCGCAGATAAAGATTGATTTACTAGAACTCTGTCTTCTCAAGAATCAATCATTTTTAACAAAAAAATCACAAAATACCTTCGTAAACGTTTTACATTATTTCTTTAAGACTAAACTTGCTTGTTGTCTAGGTAATCTCTACGAAAGAAAAACTTGTTTTTATAAGCCTTACAAAAAATCTTAGAAAAGCTAACTACAAGCCCAAATAAAAATGAACGGCCTACGTCTGACATTTACGGTGAGGCATATAAATAACTAACCGTTTTCCCGCGGATTCACCCGCGTCCCATGGGAACAACCGATCGTACCACTATAAAATATAGCCTATGTTACTTGGGAGGAATGTAGCTTTCCAACGGTTAAAGAATTTTTCAAATCGGTCAGTAATTTGGAAGCCTTCGGAGCCCAAACAGGCCAGCGAACATACAAACAAACAAAAACTGTTTTCTCTCTATTATATTAGTATAAGTATATCCTAACATGGTACCAAAATGTTCTTTCACAGTTCCACCAATCACAAACTTATGATTGCCTCTGAAGTCCACTTTTCCACGTAAAAGGTAAACTTTCAATAAAAAAGTTTGGCAAAAGTTCGCGCAATTTATTTGTTTTGCATACAAATTAGGCATTTTTGTCGCCTACAGTATCTAAAAGGTCATCGACATTGTCAGGTGAGATGTGATTGTGTACATTTACTGAAGTTTTCAGAAATTCTTCATCAAGTTTCTTTTTGAAACTCAAAGACAATTAAGGGGAACTTTTGTCTTATTTATTCCATTTACAATGTTGCTAAGTAAGCTCTTACGAATCTTTCATATCTTTTATGGAAGTTTTTCGTACCTATTTCATTTTTATTTTCTTAAAAAAAAGTTAGTTTTCTTTTACGCGTTTAAAATTTACTACTACTGCTACTTGAATCAGCCAACATTATCAAAGTCATTATAACACAACAACGGTCTAACACTTTGTTGCGTACTTTATAAACAAACAAATACAACATTCCTGGAATTTTCTCGAACAAAAGTCATCCACCAAAGCATTAACGTCAAGATAATAAACCAAACTCAATTAGTAAACTCTTAACTCAGAGAGTCAGGTGGTGCTCAATAAAAACTAATATTTTGACAAAATATTGCAAAGTTTTATCTCCAAGACTCAGATGATCGAATTAAGGGATCTAAGTGGAAATATAATTTTATCTTCTGATCTTGAGAAGTTCATAAATTGATCCCGTTTTGAAGGTTTTCAAATTAAATTGATTTTGAGATGCTCTTCGATATTTATCGCGAGTAATAGTTTAGAAATGTTTTTACGAAAAATAATGGAGAAAACTTTCAATTATTGGATAAAGCCTGTTGGATTTATTGGTTGTTTGGGGATAAAATGACATCATTAGGTTTGATAGTTATTGATTTTTAGCGTTAGTTAGAGTACGTAACCTAAACTCAGTAAGACTTTTAGACGAATATTATTTTTTTTAACATGACTAAAGTTTTTATACATTTCCACTTTTACGACCTGAATATAACTTTTGTTAGGGAGGTAATTTCACCTAAGTTTACATAAATATGCGGCGTAATCTTACCATTTACTTTGTCCTCCGTGCCATTTACGCTCTTTATATACCTCAAAGTAATTATTGATGTCTCAGTTTAACTCCGATAGTTCCTATTCAAACGTTTCTTTATATATTCTTTTAAATAAAACTATTTATTAATCGACATATACATACATTACCATATTAAAATGCTTTAGTTTAGGTCAAATACCAAAAGTTTCTCACTAACCTGAACAAGAAAGTCTCATTGAACACAGGGTTCAGGTTCTTGCGGTGCACCTTGGTCTGGAACTTCTTCTTGCGGTCAGGCAGGAGGAACACCTTGATGTAAGGGTCGCTGCTGCCGGTCACGTCCTTGATTGGAAGGTCGCGGGCTTCGAATATCTGGACAATAAAACATAAGATGGGTTAAGATAGGTCAGTTATATATCCATAATAAAAATATACACACAGGTTTTCAAACAGAGATAGAAACTTTTTGCCCTATTGCAGTATTTTTCACGTAACGGGAGAACCGTTACGTGAAAAAACGCAAAAAAGTAAAAAAAAAGCTACAAAATTACATGCAGAAAATAAACGGTTTTCTGGGGCAAATAATTAATAACTGAAAGTACTGATACATCATGTTATATAATAAACAAATAAATAAGGGTAAACTTTCCTATCTCTGTTGTAACTCACAGTTAACATCCAATCTATGTTACTTTTAATAATGAAATTAATTGATGTCGCTATCTCCTAAACAAATGCGTGGATCATCAAAATCTTTCATCGAGCAATTAATCGGAAGTGCCAGTGTGCGGATTTAGAGTGGTAATATTTCAAAACCAACGTGGCTATCCGGGATAATTTGAATATTCATTTAGGGAGGCAGGTATGTTATTAACTTTCTGAATGCAAAATCCAAATTTTACTAGATTTTTGCCTCTGCAGAATTTTTTGAAATATAAGTTACGGTACCATTGCCGCTGTGGCATAATGTGTACATAACCTAATATATCTTAGAGTTTTTTTGTGTTCCTAAAGTTATTTTTGTTACAAGTAATACGGCTCATTATAAAACCACTTCAAACCAGTCTGATCCATCAAATATCTATAGATAGCTTATTTACAAACAAACAAAAGAAAATCGACTCAAATCCTATTTACACCACGTAAAGACACAACAGAACGCGGAAGAAAATCGTTAAGTAAACATAAGCAGTCCCTTTTACATACAAATGTTCACACTTCACCAAGCATTGACAAACACATTATTAACGTAAATATTCTCAACCAAGTTCAATAAGGTTCAACAATCTCAAAGGTCATGACCTACACGGATTTAATTAAACTCCTTACTGATTCTTTTCCATATAAGAGTACCAACATACTGCAAACTTTTAGTCGGCGAATAGTTTGTTGGGCTCATAAACCAGCATGACGATGAATGGTAGAGCGCACATTACAATGATCAGGTATCTAGCCGGTATCAGGCCGACTGAAAACTTCGATTGGAATTAAGATTTTCTTGAACATTTTTTTGTTTTTGCAAACATTCTATTATTTTGATTTTGATTATTTTTTAATTAGGTACTGTGTATATTATATTATGTATGCCTCTTCAATTCCATAACAAAACGCATTTTCTTTTATTCTTCATCGGGTCAACTGTGGGCCGACTTTCAGTGTGCGGTACCCCAAATCTTACTTTCACAAAAGTTGGCCTAAATATCCTGTAACCTGAATTGGAAATCATTTGGGCACTGATGAAGAAAAGTAAATTGTGTCGAATCAGAAAGTTTGTTCGTCGTTGACCTAAAATTTTCGTTGATTGGACTAAGAATGAGGACGGAGACGATTTAGTTAAGACTGCTATCGAATTGTTTTTTTTTACAATCTTTTTTTGTTATAACTTTCAATAATATTAATTTACTTATTGGGTTACCCGGGTAACTGGGTTGAGGAGGTCAGATAGGCAGTCGCTTCTTATAAAGCACTGGTACTCAGCTGCATACGATTAGACTAGAAGCCGACCCCAACATAGTTGGGAACAGGCTTATAATTTTACTTATCCGACTTCACAGCAAGATATTAGATCTCCTATTATAAATTGCGTTTCCAAGCCAAACAGTGTAATATTACCAAGCTACATAATTCAATTTAGAACAACAACATTAGTCATAAGATTGATACAAATTAACTACCGTCTCGGGTGTTCCGCGGTTTCCAAGCTCCGGGCCTGAATTGGGGTGAACGACCTCTAATTTAACGTCATTGGCCTCTGAAGTAAAGGCATTAAATTCAAACAATCAGGTTCAAGTGTTACGTATTAGTGTTTAATTAACCCAATATATTGTAATAGGCTTTAATTAATAATTTGGTTAGCGCAGTGAATTTTCTTGTCACCTCGCCTGTTTTGGTTAAGGTGATGTATATACTTCAATTACAGCATATCTTCATATGTTTAGGTACTGCAATGTTTGGGTTTTTATATTAAAATGAGCCATTTATTAAACAAGCATTAGAGTAGATCGTGTAAATTGTACTATTGCGGTATTTCAATTGTGAAGTGTATATTTAACACCTAGCCAAAATATGTTACATATTTTTTGTTATCTAATCCATGTCTCAAACGATTTAGAGTAGTTTGATTAAAGAGGAGAAAAACCAACACTCTTTCTCAGATTTCAGACCGGGAAATGACAAATAGAAGAAATAGGATCCAAGAGGGCCTCAGAGACGCCGTTTCAAGTACCTTTCACCCAGATGCCTTAAGAGATCCTACTAAGATGTTGATCAAGGCTCTTGTCTAGTAGATCATTTATTGACCCTCACGACAATCGGTACAACGATAATCGTATCGACATTCCACATCGCGACAACCTTGTATGCCAAGTCGAGATTCATTTGTTTCTCTTCCTCAGCTTTCACGAGGTTCTCTTCATGCGGAACGGTGACATCGACTATCATCTTACGGTGCGCTAATCGATCTATCGCCACTAAAGTCATAAATCAGTACGATGATGAAAAGTTATGCGCACGTTGCAAAGATTCAGGTAATTAGCCGGTATGAGACAGCCTAAAAAGCCGATTTGGAATCAAAATTTCCTTTAAAAACCGGCCAAGTGCGAGTCGGACTCGTGCACGAAGGGTTCCGTAAATTACAGTTAAATCAACCTATCTCAAAAACTATAAGAGATACTTTGATCAAACCAAAAATCGTTGAAAGAGTTAATTAGCATGCATCACCTCTTTTTTTTTTAGAATTTTATACCCCGTAGTTATAAAAATAGAGGGGGGGGGACATACTTTTTACGACTTTGAGAGCTGATATCTCAAAAACCGTTCACTTTAAGAAAAATGTTTTTTAGAAAACTTTATATCATTTTAAAAGACCTTTCCATTGATACCCCACACGGGTATGTACATCGAAAAAAAAAATTTCATCCCTCAGTTACATGTATGGGGGGCCCCACCCCCAATTCTTTTTTTTACTATTTAGTGTCATATTTTTGTAGCGGTTCATACAACACATATTCCCATCAAATTTCATCACTGTAGTACTTATAGTTTCCGAGTAAATCGGCTGTGACAGACGGACAGACGGACAGACGGACAGACGGACATGACGAAACTATAAGGGTTCCGTTTTTGCCATTTTGGCTACGGAACCCTAAAAAACAGCTAAAAATTGGCTAGCTCATTAGCTTTTCTTGTATCATTATCTAAGGTCATGTCAATGATGTTTTTACTCGATTACAGAAAAGTAAATATGATTACAGAATGGAAATAGATCCGTGGGTGATTGAACCTCACTTAATTTAATTATTTTTCTACAGCTTGTCATTTGTAAAAAACTGTTTTCCATTCATAACTCTATAAAAATATATCTTGCTTATTCAATCAGGAAAGCTATTAAGAAATATAAATAGGGACAGTTCGTCAGTACTATTATTATCGACTTTATACTGTAGTCGAAATGAGTAGACATTTTAATGTTTCTTTTTTGGTTGTCATGTCATTTTTTCTTGTAACGTGGGAAGGTACTTTACGCACCCATATTTTTTCAAATAGAACCAGTAGTTCCTGCGACTAGTGCGTTCAAGCATACAAACAAACTCAACAGTTTTGTATTAAAAGTATGAATATTCATAAAATCCTTCCTACTTCCGAAGGTCTGTCTATACGTTGGTAATCCTACATAAAGCCGAGAAGAGACTAAGCCCCTTGCAATCGATCGATAGTTAAGCTCTTTAAAGCTAAGTTCACCGTCTGACGATTAAATTATATCCTATGAAATAACAGGTAACTAATAGTTTCAGAGTTTGCCTTTGTTAAAATCATTCTTTTTTCTTCTATTCTTTTAGTAACTTAACAAAATTTTTACCAGATGGCAGACTGGTTAGTGTACCTGCCACGCTGAAGGTTGCGGCGTAGGTACTTAGTCAGAATATGTCTTCTTAACACCCCAAGAAAAATATATCACAATTTATACTAATAAATATTCGTGCTGAATGAATTGTTTGTTTATTTGCTAGAACGCATTATTATATAAAATCGTTCAGATTATTACATTACAGCTTTACCGAGGAAGGTTTCGGCTACTTATACTCCGAGCGCAGACAGGAAGACTTTCAAGACGTAAGTGGCGGAAACTAGTGATGTCATAAAACCCGCTATTCACGTTCAAAAAGTCATTCTTACTAAGATACCCCTTAATAACCCACTACTTACTTTACTGTTTAATATGGTAAGAAAGACGTTAGTAGCTCAACCCTTTACTGTTATATCTTACTACTTGTTATATTGCTAGTTAGTTTTAATTAGCTAATTAAGCCTTCTGTAGCACCTTAATATATGTAATGTTGTTTAGTGCGTTACTTGGTTTCGGGTTTTGTTCGTTAATATGTGAAACTTGGATATTATTACGAAATTCAGTATTATGTTACATTACATAACAAGTCAGTGCTCCACTTTGTAATGTGTATTTTATATAAAAAAAACAAGTTTTACATCGAGTCAAATATTGTAAACCTCTGTTTGTATAAATATGCTTATATCAAGAATTACCGGTCCGATATGATAATAAATACTTTTTTATACATACCTACATTTGCGCTAAGTAGTTCGCAGGAAAAACAGTGAATTGAAGCTATAGGAGGTATCAATATAATCCGTAAACATTTCGGTTTAACCAATGTGATCCCAGCATGATGCTGAACGGGAGATAGGATTCAAATAATGTATCTACATTTATATTCGAATTTCTAGTCTATTTATCACCATTTTTTGTCATCTTTCTTTCGTCATTTATTATTATCTTTCCCTTACCTTGACAACAAGAGCCTCAACTTCTTGATCGTACTTGAGAGCGAAGTGCAGCTTGCCGCAGAACTCCAACTCCGCGCTGTCGGTTGAGGACTGACGCACTAGCTCGTTCTTGTATAGCTCCGGCTGGAACAATAGCATTATATTGGTATTGTGCTAAAAGTTTAAATTGATGTCTAGAATTTCATGCTTCTTAATATAAATTGAGCCTATATACACTCTTTTGCAAAACAAGCGGGCACCTATGTGAAATCTTGGTTTTAAGAACTTCACGTGTATTTTAATGACTGTATGTTATTGGCGTCTAAAGGGTTAGCCAAGCATGCGTGAGAGTGTATTCTAAATTTGAATTTTGTAGAATTGCTAAGATACTGGTGAACCCTTGTTTTGGACTTATTCCTTGTATAACGTTCGTGGGCGTTTTGAAAAGTTTTTGACGTGATTTTGACAAAACTTATAATGCAGTTTTAATAAAGGATTAATGTACCTTTCTGTTACATCAAAACATTTTTGAAAAACTATGGGTGTTTGATAAAATTTTCACCTGCTCTAAATGGTCCATGCTGATGATTGATGGCAATGTAAAGAGTTTCGGTATTTTTGTGTAGAGCTTTCTATTGTTTAGATATTGTTGCGACGTGGTTTCTCATAAATAAACATAATTAAGAGGTGTATCACTACTTTGGGCTGCGGCGAAACCAATGTAAAGTTAGCAGTGCCGTTCATAACTCGTCTCCCATCAGACTTTGCTTTTTTTGCAAAAGAGTTTATATGTATAGGGAGTTGTCACACTTATTGCGGTCTGTATTTAATTTGATAATGATGCAGTTTTAGGACCTTGAGTAAAAGTAACAGGCGCACATGGTGCGATAAGAATTGAATTAGCTGTCGTCTGGTTGTTATAATTTGTTTTTAAAAATACAATACGTGCAAGTACTATGTGGTTTATCTAAGTGTATCAGTCGTGTTAGCACCTAACTGAACGTGAGTGAATAAGGTCCCGATTTTCATTAATGAACCGATATCCCAGACCTAAAAGAAAGGTAAAGTCCCGATATCCTAGACCTAAAAGTACAGCCAGCCAAAACTCCAATATTAAATTATAAAGACACTAAAACAATTGACGTTCAAACAATCAGGAGCAACGAGAGCCCTCCATTTATCAGTTCGTAATACACGTTAAACAAACAATGTTAATAACCCTCAATATAATATAATATAAATATAAATAACGTCAGGACACCTTTTCACACACGGTCGGTTAGCCCCATGGTAAGTTATTAATTAACTTGTGTTATGGGTGCTAACACAACTGATAAACTACATATAGCTACATATATACATATTTATAAATACATATTGTAACACCCAGACCAGGGCTAACAAGCATGCTCATCACACAAATGTCGACCGAGCCGGGAATCGAACCCGGGACCTCATGTTCGGCAGTCCGGCATGGTGACCATTGCGCCATCGAGGTCGAGGCCTCAATCTTTATCAAAAGCAGTAAAAAGGCCCATTTAATAACCAATGTAACCTCGAACTACAAAACGTAATTTACGTTTTAAGCTCGGCTGTTAAAATTTAACGGGGCCAATAAAAATATTCAATAGACCGTGATCCTTTGCTCAGAAGGTAATTTTATTGAAAACCTTTAAATAGACTTATAATAAAACGGTGGCCTAATAAAGCTATCGAGTGTATTTTCTCGTAAAAAGCAACGTTTTTTTTTCTATTTTCAAACCCTGTTACCAGGATTTTTTTGAAAAAAAAACCTTTAGATTATTTCATACGGAAAACATTTTTTTCGTACAATTACTTGGGTATATTTATCTATACAAAGGGGAATATTTTGTATACCATTTACTTTTTTTAAAAAAAGCTTTATATTATTTCATACGGACAACTTTTTTTTCGTACAATTACTTGGGTATATTTATCTATACAAAGGGGAATATTTTGTATACTATTTCAAAAAAACACATAAAAACCTTTCTGCAAAAAAACACCAGTACACAGACCATATCCGCAGGCAATATAATTTAAACTACGAATGTTCCAAAAAAAGTTATTAACATAATCCCTCTACGAACAGAACATTATATTTTTCGCCTCCTGAAAATCAGAGTGAAGCTTCCACGCATTAATTTAAATAAAAACATATGTAGTCGTGCCACGTACCTACTGAATATAATTTGAAATCCAACTGCTATATGATACGGAATGAAATATGGTCCAACTTTTGTATTTTTTTTGCTGAGATCCGCTGTTAGTTTGAGTTCTTATCCCACCCAAAACAATAATGTGAAAGACTGCCAAGTTCGATAATATGGGAATGCTTCGCCTATAAAAGAAGTGAGATCTGAATAAGTACCAAGTTCCATAGTTACATATACCTCAGTTCAAAATAGTTACTTTTTAATGATGCTACTTGGCAAGTTTTCACACACCTTGTTATAAACCTACTAAACGCAATGAATCAAGTATTTAATTTTCTATTAAAACTTGCCAAGTAACATCATTAAAAAGTAACTATTTTGAAATGAGGTATATGTAACTATGGAACTTGGTACTTATTCAGATCTCACTTCTTTTATAGGCGAAGCATTCCCATATTATCGAACTTGGCAGTCTTTCACATTATTGTTTTGGGTGGGATTTCATTTATTTTTGTAAGGTTGATTATTTTATTTTTTTCTTATGATTAAGTTAGTTAAGGAAATGTCTCATTTATACTATCTTTCAGATTTATGTTTCTTACAAAGAAATGAACTAGATTTACCAACTGACTGACATGACATGTTATCATATATTATGTTCGTGGATCAAAGTTACACATTCGTTATTTTCGAAACTGACGCACACTTGGTCGTTTTCAGATCGGAATTTTACTTTACTTTGACTTAATACAAACCTTTGTAACGAATTTCAGATCGGTACGACCATTCGAAGATATATTATATAAATATAGATAAATTTATTTCGTTTTAGTTCCTTAGGGGTATAAATTTACACCGGGTATAAAACACCTTCATTATTTTGAAACCGACTCACACTTGGCCATTTTCAGATTTTTCCCTTTACCTTGACATAAAGACCTACCTCCATGCCAAATTTCAAGTCAATACGACCATTGGAAGTGGTCTAGGTTTTTGATGAGTGAGTCAGTCAGTCAGTCAGTCAGTCAGTCAGTCAGTGAGTGTATAGTAAAAATAGCGATTTTCTGACGTCAATATCTCAAGACCTACAATAGGTATATTAATGAAATTTTGTATTTTAGATAAGTGAGGGGGTCTCAACAGATACTAAAAATTTGGTATGCATAAATAAAATAGATTTTGAGTTATAGGGGAGTCGAATTTGGCCCGAAATGGTTCGTGTAATATAACCCACGGCCGGTGTGTCGCTTTTTTTGCTCGAACTTGGCGGACACACTGCCGTGTGTCTAGATGCTAAGTTATGAGATGTTGGATTAATATAGAAAATACGACCCATGGGTATGTCTTAGAGAATCGTGTGTTTTTTTATATCTTTGACGTCTTTTTAATTTTATACATATTTTCAACGAATCAAAGTCAATCTCAGCTGCATTCGGTTAGACTGGAAGCCGACCTCAACATAGTTGGGAAAAAAGGGCTCGGAGGATGACATATTTCAACGAATCAAAGTGTCTTCGTCGTCTATCGTGATGTCCTCTCGTCTATACTGTACTGTACTGTATACTGTACATATTTTTTCCTTATATAGAAGGATATCTAAAGAAAATTAGGTTTGGAATATATACCCTTGCCAACAAGGTATTATTTGACTTATTTTTTACTAGTTGTTGCCCGCGACTTCGTCTGCGTGGGCAATATAGAATTTCAAATTTCGTTTATTAAATTGTTCATTGCTAAACCCCCGTAGGTGATAGCGTGATAATATAGAGTCTATGTGTTGAACCGGCCCCCAGGTAATAGTCATGCAAAATTTGATTTAAATCCATGCAGTACTTTTTGAGTTTATCCGGGACAAACATACAGACAAACAGACATACAGACAAAAATTCTAAAAACTACATATTTGGGTTCAGAATCGATTATGGATCACCCCCCAAGTATTCTTTTAAAAAAATATTCAATGTACAGTTTTGAATTTCCTATCATTTTATTATATGTATAGATGATTTGTTGTATTTGTGATAGCCGGGATAAAAGGAAAAAAATATAAACGGGTGAAGCATGAGCAATTCACAAGGGGTTTTATGAAAACAGTTTAACGACCTCTTTTATAATGAAGTTGGTACATTTTCCTTCAACTTTTGAACTAAACAAGCCTTTGTGCTTTCTTGTCGAAATTGTTTCCTGATTCCTATCGCTCAAGGTAAAATTATTGAAAACATGCTGTTGAGATTTCCTTTTATTTCTTTGATATAAATAAAAAAATATGTCCCTATTATAATAATTCCTATTTTCGTAATTTTTTGGTAAATAATTTAGTACTAAATTAAATTGCGTTTCAAATTAAAATTCAATTCTGCTAATATTTCGCAAATAATTTCAATTTTAGAGCTTATAAAATAAAGTTACATAACTTTTTGACTTCTGTATCTTATTCCTAATGTAACTTAACCAATACACATACTTAGGTACCTATTAAACTAAGTTCTCACATCATTACAATCTACTTATTCATCCCAATAAGTCAAATCAAATCCTCTAAGCCTTTTTTTCCCAATCATGTTGGGGTCGGCTTCCAGTCTAACCGGATTCAGCTGAGTACCAGTGCTTTACAAGAAGCGACTGCCAATCTGACCTCCTCAACCCAGTTACCCGGGTAACCCGATACCCCTTGGTTACTCTAGTGTCAGACTCACTGGCTTCTGACTACCCGTAACGACTGCCAAGGATGTTCAATGACAGCCGGGACCTACAGTTTAACGTGCTTACATTATTCATCCCAATAAGTAAATTCATTAAATTAGCTGTAACCAGATTTCTGTTTTAACTAATCAGTATTCGCCACAAACAGCGCATAGTTAACTAGAACCAGTCACCTATCAAACTGTTTGGTTATGCTAACTGCAATTCAACTGGTATTATTCAACAATCATATCCACAGTTTTGACAACCAATGATGGAATAAGTAAACATTTCATTGATACAGTCATTGGTAGTATTGTGTGTCTATTATTCCTGAAAACTGTCAAAAAATGTGTAAACATGTACATTATTATAAATACAGGCGAAAACTATTGAGCCAATTAAAATGCAATTTGGTACCCAGATAAACTAAAGTCTAAGAAAGGACACAGGCTACTTTTTACTCAGATGTGGTAAGTAAATCCCTAAGTGGAACCGAAGAGAATATTTGCTTTAAAAAAAATACCGACTTTAATGATATACCTAAAGCCTTCTTCTTGGTTTGACAAAGCCTTTGCTGAAAACCGCAACAATATCGGTTTAACCTAATATGAGATAATTGCGCATAAACGTACATACGTACACCCAGTTCAAACTGAGAACTTCCTCCTTTTCTGAAGTCATAAAAAACACAACCTTTTTAAAAACTCCTGTTATCGACTTCTTTCATTAAAACCGACACGAGACTATCGACCTTATATCTAACAAGTGACAACTCAATTTCCATCGCCTCATTATTATCGGAGCTGTGACGGGGACATTCAATAACTGACTCTGATTGAGGGGGGTTTAATGACGCCTATTTCTATGGGGGAGGGTGGTAATGTAGCCTCTGGCAATAGGAATGGCTATTACCTGCCGAAGCTATGGTTGTGATCATGGGAATATATCTGCTATAGTAGCTAAAGTTTAAAAAGAATCTTTCGGAGCTATTTTTGTTGTAAATGTACCTACGAAATATTCGTCGTCAAGACATATTTATTTTTATGTCATTGCAAAACAGTAATTCGAAGAAGAATCTGTATACTAAATCTATAAAAACATATATTTTTACTCTCTATAAAATAATAATTTAGCTACCTATCTACCTAGTAAGACCAAAGCTATAATCAATACACACACACGAAAACGGAAACCCCCAAACACAACCCTCCTAACCGATACGCAGCCTATATAAATCATAGCTCCTACAAGACCATTATTCTTATGTCAGCGAAAAAAATAACCATTTCGTAAAAGCAAAGAGCTCTTTATTACAACTAGCCTTCTCGAATGGTTTAGGGTTGCTATATCTTTTTTTCTAGGGTATGTTCATCTCTTCTTTCTCCACTGCGCTCTAAAACCCATCATGTTCCTTTTTAAGCCCTTTATGTACCAGGGCCGAGGTAACTCTTTCGAACAATCTCGAAGCCCGGCAGGCTTTGGCCCTGGTGGGCTCCACTAGGATTCCACTACACTATGTCTTGGATATCTATATAATATGTAATATATATTTTTTTAAAGCGTGTTTATTAGTTTCCTGACAACAAATACATTCATTTGATGCCCATATCATAGGGATGCATTTCAAACAGCTTGTCCGCCATCTTGGGGAGGCCGCCATATTGGAGTTTCTTAGCTAGTCATGGATTGTTATCAGAACGTAGAGCGTGTGCAAAATTAATTCTAATCGCAGACCATGAAGTGGGTCAAATAAAGATTCCAAGATTTTCTCACATACAAAAGTTAGTTACAAGTGAAGTTAATATAAGCGATTTAAAAATATTCTGCGGTCCCCAAGCTAAAATAACAACTGCGTTGACAGCCCTGCGCTTCGGAAATTATGTGGAAATGGCATGTCTGAGTGTGACAGCCGTTGACAATCTACGTGAGAACAATGAAGTTAATTTAGTACCTTATTGTAGTGACAGTGTGTGACGTCACTGCGTTGACAGCCCTGAAGACAATGTTGGTACAATGCAGTTAGTATTGATGTGAATTGCGTAATGTGTTAATATTGTTAGAACGTGATTCTAGAATAGAATGGTTGTATAAAGTTCATCTTAAGACAATCAATGTTAGAAAGACTGGTTTTGTTTGAAAAAGTTAGTCATTATTTTGTATTTGACTGTTTTTTTTTTTCCTTATTTTGTAGGGCTAGGAAGACAATATTTCTTTCTGCCGTCATCTCATTAGTAACATTCTTTCTAAGACTTTATAACCAGGCAGAAGTAATATATTCATTGAATAACCAAGCTTGCGTAATTGGACATAAAACATACAAAGTAATAAAAATAACTAAGAAACTTTTATACCTTGTGAAAAAAACTTTTCCTAACTAACTAGCATTCACTCAATCTTTTACTGAAAAAAGTTTTGAAACTTGAATGATATCTTCTGGCCAATTATGGACTCACGTTTTCTTTTCAATACTTTTTTAACATCGGTCCGTCTATGAATTTCAAACTGTAAATTCATGAAAGTTATAATCAATCATAGGTACCTAACTTCATATTAACATTATGTAAGCAATATGTTCAAGAATAATAAGCTTAAATTTTGTATAAAATAACGTACATTAATAATAATATCTCGCGTGATGTATGAAAACATATTCATTACGTATATCATAACAAAATATTTAACTTTCTCGTCATAACATTACCTACTGTTTTTTGTATAACCGCGATATTATAAGCTGTGTTTTACATTCTTTATTTGACCCTATATTTTTCATAAATAATGTACAACCATACTTTATTACTAAATACTTTAAGAGCTCGGGATTGGAGAGTGTTTGAAACTATTTTCATATTTACCTCTATGTATATCAACAAATCTATGAATTGTTATGCTTTTCCTTGGAAACATCTCCACCCAACCGTATAAATAGAGGCCTAAATATTGTAATAGGCTGTTACACTGAAACATTTTTTCAGTCATTCCTGAATTTTACGCTTTAAAAGGAAAAACAAACAAACGAACTTTACAGCTTTATAATAATATTAAGTAAAAACAAAACAAACACGACAACTCCCCATAAAAAATATAACTCTTCAAAAAACACTGGCACTCATTAAAAAAGAGACAGCCAAATTCCAGATTTTAATCACAGGCTTGCAACACACGAATCTCTTTTATTTTAAGCCAAAGAGTTTTGAAATACAAAAAGTATAAAACAGTAGTATAATTACGAGCAAAAAATTTCAGAGAACCGGCGAAAAATACTCGACAAAGACAAAAGAGAGTAATTAAGAAACTGGAATCATGTGCAGGCCTTTATTAGTGGCATAGTATCTTTTATCAAAGAGTTAGCAGATAATGATAGTCGTTTTTCAAAGTAATAATAATGAGTGGACAGTCTTTACGGGTAGTCAGAAGCCAGTAAGTCTGACGACCAGTCTTACCTAGGGGTATTGGGTGGCCCTGGTAAGTGGGTTGAGGGGGTCAGATAGGCAGTCGCTCTTTATAAAATACTGGTACTCAGCTACATCCGGTTAGACTAGAAACCGACTCCAACATAGTAGGGAAAAGGCTCGGCAGATGATGAAGATTAGTTTGGCTTCCAGTCTAATCGGAAGCAGCTGAGTACCAGTGTTTTACAAGGAGCGACTGCCTACCTGACTTAAGAAGAAGAAAGTCATACTATTTTTTGTATTCTAGACAGATGGGTATATATATATATACATAATTAAACAGTATTTGTCATAATAAATAAACCTTACTCAACATATATTTACTTTAGTTTTAGCACTAACTTATGTTTAACCTGACCCTTTTACAAACATAACTCATTTTAGTTAATAAATCGCTCTGACAGTTTGAATATGATATATTATATTGTATTAATTTAATTAAGATCTATGTATTTCTAAGTACTTGATTAATGAATAAAACAAATCAGTATCAATATGTTTATATGTGTTGACATTATTTTTTAATTTAATTTATTCTAAAAAATCATCTGTCTGGATTTTGTAACACAATTATTATTTACTATTTTTGCAAATAACTGATAATTAAACTAAAACCCATTATCACATAAATTAACGCTTCATCTTTCTTATGTTCTAATTTATTCCACGTCGAAACGATGTATCTAAGTCATACAGGATCATCAATCAATATGGAAAACATACATTATATACCAACCGATAGTACAAAAAAATCTTCGATCTTTTCTATCACAATATTCTACTCTTCTAATACCAATATTGTAACTATTTTGTTAACAAAAAAATCTTTTCTCGAAAATGTTATTTTGTTGTCAATTTTCCTTCTACGCAATAGGGATTCTCTACAAAAGATGACGTAGCACTACTCTGGTAGCTTAATAAAAAGCTAACAGGACAAACATTTATAATATTTAGGGGGTGCCATCCATTTGTGATTATTATTTTGACGTGAAAAAGTGCTCAATTAATAATCCTAATTTCAATAAGTGATTTCGACTTTGACTTTCCCGCAGTTCCACACGCATCCTGAGAGAACTATGCCCTTTGTCTTATGAGCCTATGTTCTTTCTTGGACTCTAATGTGTTAAATTTTGTTGAAAATGGTACAGTAGTTTTAGCTTAAAAGCGGGATAAACAGACAGATTTACTTGCTCTAATAATAACGATTTCTAATTCACAGTAAAATCACTTAACAATCTGGAATCCATATTCCTGCCACGGTAGCCGATCAAAGTGCCCTGGATCAATCTCGTGGGATATAACGGTGCAGAAGTGTAGGCGTAGTTAAAGTGCACTTTCATTGTTCAAAGAGACGACAATCCAGAGATTCGTGACCAGCCTACCTTTAGTTCTAGTATATTGAACCAATTTTGATAAAATCGGTTATAAATGTAGGTATGGCTATAGAAACTAGCTTAGGAGTAGTCAAAACTCAAACATACTGATAGCCAGTCCTCCAACGAGATATTGGACTGCCCAGGTAACTGGTTCTAGAAGTTAAGTTGTTAAGACTAGTTGGGAAAAGGTTAGATGATAGACAGAAGCTAGTAAATAATATATTATCTTTAAGCTGTGTCCTACCGGGCCCATATTGTGTCCACCTTATAAAATGTACGTGTATAACATACGGAATGCTAATAAAGAATTGAGCATTGAGTAATACTTCTTACCTTAATAAGTCCAATAGAGGAATCAGCTCGCTCCAGGCTGCAGATGCTGAACTGGATGGAAGGCAAGTCCAGCCGATGAGACAACTGCCGCTGGAAGGTCTGGTGGCGCGTGGGGACTATCGGCAGCGTGGTCTGACGGAGGACCTGGGTACAAGGCTGAATGATAAAAACGAATAAGAAGTAAACATAATATTGTTTTTACACTTTTTAGGGGTTTTGGGTACACCAAAGGATTAAAATGGACCCCATTACTAAGCTACTACCACGGTCTTTGCCTGTCCATCATTCCGTCTATTACCAGGCTATATCTCATTATCCATGATAGTTATACAGTTGTTTCTCCACATAATAAAGCCGGCTTTTCACTATGACTACATATATTTTTTCAAAATGTATGACAGGCGATAAAATATTATATCTCAAAATATATTACATTATATCTCATCAGTGAAAAGCTGGCTTAATTATTGTTACCTCTATTACGACAAATACGGAATTGAAAAAAATAAATAAAGGGGGCTTCTACACCTATTTTTGTCTGTATTTAAAGTTAATGGTAAGAAACCATGTGTGTGAAACCAACTCACAATTGTTCGGTTTCCTTTATACCTTTACTAGCTGTTTCTCACGGTTTTACAAGCGTCCTGAAGGAATTACTTCCCTGAATCTTTTATAATAAGCCTGGTAGCCTATTACAGTATACCTACTTTACACTTTGTATTAAAAGCCTGGTAAGCCATTACCATCTTTAGGGTACCACCTGTATTAATCTGTTTAGTTGTTTTACCGGAAAACAAACCAACTTTTGTGTTTATATTATTAGTTACGAAGTTAAGGATAATATTATGGGTGCCTTATTATAAATAGAAACATCCGTCATGTGCAGATCGCGTTCTTCAAATAACTTCGAACTTATCATGGCTTTTTCCGATCACATATTATTATTTTGTTTTGTGAAGGAAAGGAGATGGCCAAATTTTCATAGTAAAAAAACCCAGAATCGACAGCAACGAAATGGGTACCAATGGGTTCGTTATGATAGACCTTTGATGGTGCCAAAAAGTCAAGCCTGAAATCCATGGGGTATAGGAGCTATATCATATTTTCACAAAAATAGGTTATGTTGAATTTCTGTTGATTTTAAAGATTATTTACATAAAGGACCATCAAAAACAAGGTATACTAACATTATACATGCGAATAGTAATATCCCCATAGTTACAGAGTTTGCCTAGTAATGTAAAGGTCTTGAGTTTGACCCCCACCCATTGCACTATTCACATGAACCACTCCAGATACGATTGAGTACCGACCTTACCTACTTGAAGAGGTTTCCCTGTTATGTGTAAACTTCTGAACTGGCAAAGGTTGATAAAAAAGAAAACTTAAAAGTAAAAAAAAATAATTTTTTTAATTATTTTTAGATTTTTAGTCACTATTCGCATAACTGAAAAGTTCTTGTCAATGCGAATAATATGAGCCCAAACACGAGGTAGTTAATATTTACCATTGCCGAGTTCCTTTGACCTTCTCTCTTCTCCATGATCAGGTCAGCTCTAAACCTTCGCTCTTGTATAGTGCTAACAGACATACACATGAGTGTAAAGTTTTTACCCTATGCACAATTTCTTATGAACAGTAAACAGAAAAGTTAAGCTTTTTTATGTACTAAAATCTTAATCGAAAAAACCTTGTAAAAAGAGAACCCCATGGTTTTTAGATGATATGAAATACTTTTTGTAATCTACAAATTATACTGAATCCAACCATATATACGAAGTTTCTGTCGACTCTGGGTTTTTTTTTTGGCCATCTCCTTTTCCAAAACTATTGTAGGCATCATTTTATATTGTATTATATTATAGGTAGGTAATAACTTAAAACTGTTTCTGTTTATAAATTAACCTTAGTGTGACGAAGACTGAATGATGCTTGAGCAGACCTTAAAATTTTGTGACATTTTTGTAATTTTTTTTCAGAATTGGTTCGAGACAATTAAACAATATCGGTAAGTGAATTCAATACAAGAATCAATTTAACACCTTTTTCAATTCATTCTGTCGAAATTGCTTTTGAACAATGGTTGAAAATTCCTATAGGTAAATGTATCGGAATTTTTCACTAGGCTCTTTCACACAGGTCAGGTAAAATTGCAATATCGTGGGCATTTGCTTTTCTGCGCTTTTTACCGTCAGTTTTTTTGCCGTGCGTAAGAAAACCGAGCGTATATGTATGCTTGTCACATTTTGAGCGGTAAATATCTGTCGCTCGGTTTAAAATATTATTTAGGCTCAATGGCAAATGGCTAATGGCAAAATATGTGCTCACGTCTTATACTTATTTATGTCTATTATATGCTTGACACTGCGCGTACGAGCGGTGTTGGTCAGACAATCCAAGCAGAAAATCCGCTCGTCCGAATACGCTATAAGAATTAATGTAAAAATAAGCAACTTTCAATTACCATATAATTTAGACCACAAAACTCTTAATACACTTAAAGGCTCGTTAACTTAATTTAATCAAATTAAACGCAGTTTTACGATTACCTAAACCAATAGTATAGTAGGTCGTTTACTGAAATCCAATCACGAAGTCACTTGATAGGTAATAAACTATAATGGTTTAGCAAATCTATGCAAATTAAATGTACACCCTTTAATAAATGCTAATGTCGCCAAGTAATCTATATAATTTTACATAACCCATTCTCTCTTGTTTTCTTATACAATTCTGGAGGAGGTTAGATAGACAGCATCTCCATGTAAAACACCAATACTTATATTGATGAACACGGAATAAAAAAATCCTATATGGAATAAGAAAGAACAAACATACATTTCAATCCGTGTAAACTTGAATTGACTTTACTTCGTTTTTATTAATAAGAAGGCTAGAGGGTATATACGAATTTCAATCTAACCGTAAGGAGATGTGGTGACATCTCCTTACGGTTAGATTGAAATTCGACCCCGATATGGCAGGGTAAAGACTAACCAGATCATGATGACTGCTACTTCCAACCCTAGATCGCTTAAAACATCCGTAAATATAAAAATAAATACAAATATATAAGCAAGTTAAAAAGAAATCAAAACTATGCAAATAGTCAGAGGAATTTCAAAGCTAGAAAGAACTAAAGCAAAATATACAGAGTGTTTACATATTGCAAGCTCGGCTTTGGTTAAACCAAGTCAGCCTGTAAATAACTTTGCAAACCGAGTGTTAACCAACGATTAAAAATGTTTCGCAACGCAAACAACGCAGATCTAACTGTAACTGAATGCGCTAGTACCTACTTCAGTTTTATTGGATTTGTTTTATGAAAAATCTGTTTTATGGAAAAATATTGTTTCGGTACATACGTTAGCTTATATTGTATAAATAAATAGAAAAGTGTTTCGTTCTATGACCTAAAACCAATAACTTTTTAATGAGTGTTTCTTTAACTACCTAATTGCGAAAAATTAAGGTACCTCTATATTTCGCCTTCGTGTGATATTAAATACTTATTAACTGTTGTTAACAAAATATTCACATGAGTTTCTATATATAATATCGGCACTAATCTTGAGCTCTGACCTACATCTGCGCAGAAGTGATTTATTAGCAAAGAAACCAATCCTGAGTGACGGCTATGACGCGATGCAATGCGGGCCAATCACCGCTTTAACCCGCCCCCGCGCCTCTCTTCATACCACAAAAGGGATCCAATAAATTACTTCTGCGCAGGTGAAGGCCAGAGCTCAAGATTCGTGCCGATAACTATAACACTACATAATACACAAAAGTTTAAATTATTAGACACAACTCAAAAAATCTTTTTTGTGTCACATCCAGTAAGTACATAATTCAGTGTTGCATGAAGATGCTACTTAAGTCGTTTTCCTTATTAACTCCGTAAACAAGTCCGTTTTAAAGCGAAGTCTAGAATTTTATACTACTTAATATAAATACTGTGAGTTCTCTTACTTATTTCTTTGCAAAGACATTCAGCATTTAACTGGATAATGGTATACTGGTACTTTTTGGGGCACGAGTCTAAGGCCGATTAAAGGTTAAACAACGATTAGTGCGGTCGATCCTTGGATGGGTGACAATCTTTACTATATATCGAGTTTCTCCGAGTTTCGGAAGGCATGTTGAATGGTAGGCACGGCTGTCATTTGTTTGTTTTGTTCTTTACAATACTGTCATCAACCGCTTGTATGTCGCAAATTATAAAATAATAGAAAATCAATTGTGTCTCGCGTATATCTGCGCTTTGTCATACATCGGATTAATCCCCATACTGACTTATGAGCCCGATCAAATTATTGGTCGGTCGACTAAAAGTTTGAAGTGTGCGAAGGTCTAAGTTAATATTTTATTGATAGTTCAGAAATAGCCGCTATAAAATCAGATCTAAATCTTTACGTTTTAAACAAACTTATTAAGAAATACAAACACACTTTGATGTGTATTTAATTTTCGAAATTAAAGGGAAAAAGCCCTTCAGATACAAGCTAGTAGCCCACGGCGCGGCGTTCAGAAACAAGTTTCGAATATCAAAAGGAAAATTATTATAAAATAATATAGGAATAACATTAATTTAGACGTCTCGTTGGTTCTGAACAATTTTTATGTCTCAGTAAGGCTGTCCACTCATCTCTGTCTGACAGACATTATTTAACTGATAATTCCTCACAAGGATATCGAACCCAAGACCTGAATTGAATTGAATTGAAGACCCAAGACAAGAAGAATTGAATTGAATTGAATTGAACCCATGACCTTACATTCAGACTTGTGAGTTTATGAACAAAACAGACGAAGTGTTATTATAATAGTGACCTTATAATCCAACCGTCTTCATGAAAATGTATGCATCTATTGACTGAAACCAATCGGTACTTACATTTTAACTTTGTCTCAAACAAACTGACAGACACAACAAAGAATATATTAGTATAATTAGAAGTAGAAATTATACTAATAAGCGATTTTATTAGTATAATTTCTACAAAGCTCTTCATACAATCTCATGAAAGAACAGCCTTATTCTTTCAAAAAAACAAACATTAATATAATTATCATAATGTTTATGTTAAATTCGCCCCAAGCGTTTCAGTAGATGAGGGGGCGAACTCAGGGTTATATATAAATGTCTACCGTACTGTTACTATGAGAATTTTTGTTAATATTTAATAATAATTTTGGTATTTCGTGGGCTTTGGTTGGAAATCGTGGGCGTAGTCAACATACCGCTTGAAGTTATTCTTTCAAACTATTGCCCTTATTGATATTAGAAATACCCAAGAGATGTAGGTATATTTGGGAGGAAAATAGAGGAGTGGGAGGATATCAACAGGCTTGTGGAAACTTGAGGAACA
The DNA here is from genome assembly GCF_022581195.2 of Helicoverpa zea. Lineage (NCBI taxonomy): Eukaryota > Metazoa > Arthropoda > Insecta > Lepidoptera > Noctuidae > Helicoverpa > Helicoverpa zea. Next base: position 4,325,496 of record NC_061464.1, on the reverse strand, counting down.
GCTATTATTTAGGTTACACTTTCATTTTGGACACCATCTTGTATTTTAGGAGATGGGAAATCATCAAATGAAAATGGGAGTGTTGGACTTATACTGACTAAAAACTGAAACCCACCCATGTTACTTTCGACCACATTTCTAGAAAACTATGTATTTCCCGCATTCAGATGAACTTTATGTTTATCCTGTTGTATTTTACTGTAAAAAAGTTAAGTGTGTAAAGTTTCATCAAAATTCGTGATTAGTTTTTTTTTGAACGGGAAAAAAAACAGCAAACTTTCACGTTTCACAATATTGTCCAATTTTTCTACTTTTATAGGTACTTATGCTAACCGACCGTGTGAAAAGGTGTCCCGATATAAAAGAAATAGAAATAGAGGTCAATGAACTATTTTCATTTACTTTTATGAAGGTTAGCTCTAACAGTACTTTAGCAAAAAGCTAAACATTCAATATATTAAGTACATTTATCTAACTTTATTAGGGTCACTACCGGACTGGTTCCGAGTAGTTGAAAAAATTCCGGGTACCATGTGGAGTTAGTAATATGAATTGACTACAGTTAAGCCTATTGGCTAGAGTGGTTCCTGTCTAGATATTGGAACTAAAGGCTTCTTAGATCAATTGAATTCGGATAACTGTCATTGAAGGTACGTCTGAATTATGGGATGAGTGAAGATAAACTTCACTGAGTGAATCGAGATATCCAAGTCGTAGGTATACCGATATTTTTCAATTAAATAATTCTACGTGATGAATACTAAATATTTGATATCTGCAGCTACGATTCACTCGGACTCATCAAAATTCTGTGTACACTACACCTGAAATTTCTTTCGCGTAAATAAATAAAATTCTTTCGCTAAAACAACTTTTTTATATAAAAAAAATAAAGACGTTTTTTTTTGTAATCCCTGAAGAATTTTTAAAAATCTCTTTGGAAGCAATCAATTATAAAGTATCTGAACCGTCTTAAAGGTCAATTTTTCGTCGCGATTCATCCCTTATTTGCTAAGTGGGGAATGACCTTAACCCTCTGTATGGGGTGACGAACTGCCGAGGGATGTTTACGGGGTTATTTGCATTCATTCAATGGGAAACTGCTTTGGGGAAGTCGTGTGAAATTCTTTGACACGAAATCGACTTTTGTACTGAATAAGAGTCTATTTTGGAAAGGTTAACGTACATTTGACTTACTACAACTATACAGATGTATCTTACTGTTTCATGCGCACCCTAGGGGCAGTTTTTCATCAGGATTCGGAGTCTCAATGGTGTCATTACTTTTCATCAGGCGTTACAGCTATTTTACCGTAACTTGAGATTTATGATGTAATAGTCTTTCGGTTAAGTAAAATCAAAATCACTTTGAGGATTTTAGAAACCTGACTTCCAAACCAACTTCCAGATTGGAGTCTGGAAGTTGGCGGTGATATACCTCCTTACCCGGGATGACACGCTGTTATTATTGTGTTTATTTGAGAAAATTCGGAAACTGAGGCTTGTAAGGTGATTAAACTTGCAGCTCACTCAAAAAGAAGACTGCGATGTAACGCCAAAGAACAAAGAATTGAGACCTTATAAAAGCATGAAAAAACAAACAAATCGCTTCAGTAAACTTATGCGGGATATTTAGGTCACGTTTTATTCTTTTAATTTAGTAAACTTGAGCGAAATCAGAGTTTATTTAGTTGGGTTAACCCGATTACCCTTGGACTGTGTTTGAGTCTAGCCAAATTGTAAATGATGTTTTGGCTAGCTAATATATAAACATGTGGTCGAATTAGCAACAATTACTAGATTGTATGGCGTTGTTTAATCAAAAAGCTAGCTATGTATTGCATGGCAATTTCGAATAGTATTTAATTAGGCAATGTATTCATTTTATTAGATCTATACCCTTCATTTTGACAGTCATAAAACCAACATTATGGTTAACAAGTTTTTGAGTGATACACCCATAAATCGCAGAGCACAAAAATGTCGGTCCTGCTTCTGATCTCTCGCGTCGAGCTTTTCCCTCATCGAGCTATGAAAGTGCACCTGTGAATGCGCAAATGCTGGTGCACTTATAATATGTCCAGCGCAGCTGGCTGATCTCCTTATTTGGGTACAACCGCCATGATCGAAATTGGCTGAGGACTCCATCATGATTCAAAGTATGTAACCTACATAATAGAGGTAATATGTGACGTAAACTATGACGTAACTGTGCATCAATCTCTTTGCTCCAAAACAACCACTATGTGTACCGTCGAAGTCTTCTAATCAGTCCCCTGGTTCCCAGTACAAATGCCCACAGTTACGTACAAAAGCCCTTTGACAGCCTACTAACCCTATTTCCCTATACACTCGATACTCGTTTAAATCGATCAATCCGTCTCCTCGTCTCGTCGTGTCGGGAAAGTTCTATTGCCTTTCTAAGTGGAAGAACTTTCTGGAACTTTTACAAAATTACGTGTAAATCCTTTGTTACTGAGTGAAAAAGTATAAAGTACAATCTGTTTGTGAGTTCGCAAAACTCGATACTTTTTTTGTTATCATTAAAATTGATGTAGTAATAATTCTCTCGTGTTGTTACGTATATACCTACATATATGTAGAAATGTGGTTTTCTAAGTTTTTGTTGGTTAATGACTCAGTAATTTTTACCTTCAAATCTGAGCATATTAATATGTTACCTGCGATATAAGAATGTATGCTAGAAGTGTAAAGTTGAATAATCCCGCAGCCCCAGTTTTTGCTTTAAAAAACAAATAAGTTGGTATATGTGAAAAATGACACCGCTATTTTTCTTACATTAAAAACCACTCTGTAAGTAAAACAGTCCCCTTTGGTTTGAAAATATATGAAACCGTACACGTTCGGTATTGAAATTCTGAAAATGTACCGGCACCGAATTAAGAAAGAGTGAGAAATATTTCAATTATAATATATGAGTTTAAAATTCAACGTTTGTGTCACATAATCCTACTAAGTATTATAAATGCAAATGTTTGTAAGGATTTATGTTCGTTACTCTTACACCTAAAAACGATTGAACCGATATAAATGAAACATGGTACGCAAGAATATAGACCAATTTTATTTACAACACTTTTAGGGTTTATTGTTTAGTGAACTGGTGCCACTCGCATCGCATAGAAATAATGTCAGTAGATAAAACCATTGGGTTCCTTAAAGGCCTACTGGGGCTGTGGGATTATTCAAAAAAGTTAACACGGGCCTGGTACATAATGGGCTTCAGAAGGAATATAGTGAATTTTTATCAGTAAGAGTCTGACACTCCGTCCGCTAAACACAAGGCGAGAGGAAGTCATATAATGACTACCTACGCCCCAGAAAAGAGTTACTTTTAAAAGTAATAATATTCAGTACTTACTGAAAGCATATTTAGGTAAAGGATTACATAAAAAGGTTAAACGGTTCTCCATTCAACAATTTCTATATCAGTATGTAAAAAACGAGCTGAGTACGCACTTCGGGGAATATTTCAATTCTAGACGCAAATCTTTCTATTGAATAATATAATCATAGCGTAAACGTATGTAGTTTATTTATTTATTTATTCAATAAATCAGTTTGAGTATACTCTGGAAACTGCTAGTGTATTTTAACTACTACCTTATATTCTTTGTAAAAAAAATATGCTTTCAAAAGATTTTTATATTCTTACATACAAACATACAGAGATTTAGGAACCCTATTCCGTTTGATATATTGTCAATATGTCACAGATATCTAGAGGTAGTATAAGTCATATCAAAAATGTTTTGATGTTCCTCCATGAAAATCAAGAGACAACTAATACTGATTTTGAGTAGAGGAAAGTAGCATATATTTTCTTACACATGAAAAAGTCACTTAACTGATGTAATGAATTTTTGGCTTCACTAAAATGATGTCCTCCTAGCCGATTATCGGCTACGGCGGCTGTCCTCATGTAAGGAGATTAGCCAACTACACAGGACATATTATAGTGCACGAGCATTTGCGCAGACACAGGTGCACTCCCTATTCCTTCACTCTCATAGCCCGATGGGATGGCAATCCGACACGACCGGAGAGAGATCATGCGCAGGACCGACATTTACGTGTTCTCCGATGCACGGGTGTATCAATCACCAACTTCCAGGCTCCGGGCTGCTTTGTGAAAGTTTTCTAAAACCCACAAAGCGATTTCGGCCCGACTCGGGAATCTAACCCGAGACCTCGTGCTCAGCAGCCACACTTGCGACAACTAGACCAACGAGGCAAAATACGAGTAACTTGATGGCCGATATAGTCTATTAGTACTATCCTATATCAATGTAAACACACGTAAAATCAAGCGAGAAATCAGCTACTTTGAAAACACTGTAAATATACCGTATTATTTTGAAATATGGATGTCGTTATAGAAATTGTTGTAATATATGAAGGGTGAAAACTTTCCTTATATTTACCAAGTTTCCACACATTGAAAGGTTTTCTCTGTTACGTGATTTATCTCACAAAGGTTGTTTGTCACTATGGTTACAGCGAATGTTTTGTCTGGATTTAAAAAAGATTTACAAGAAGAAAATGTACCTCTGTATATATTCTCGTTGTTTATAAGTTAGTTTTGGAGGTTAGTTATCGAGGACATTTGAATGCTCTTCACAGCTTGACAAAGTAGACATTCCCTATACCATCATCTGCCCAGTTGTCTCCGCAACTCGGTCGGCTTTAACTAACCAGATGCAACAATCAGATAAAGCTATCTATTCTAGGAAAGCTGAAGAGTTTGTTTGTTTAATCTCAAGAATTACTGGACCAATTTGATTATTGTTTTCAGTCTTAGATCGGTACACCAAGGAAAGCTACATATCCGTATGACTTTCGTATTCGTATTCCGTAAGGAACCGATTACACAAAAAAGACTAAAATAAAAAAGGAAATGTCTTGTTTCTAGGTCAATATATCCACATGATAACTTCCTCTGGGCTTTGAACAAAAAGGTCTCTTTATTTGTTGTCAGCAAACTGGGTCTGTTCCCTTGTAATATTGGTAAATCAATAAGTTTGCTTAGACCTTGACAAATCTACGATTAATCACAGGGCTTGATAGTTAATAAACAATTGTTAAAACTAGTTTTATATCTTTCATAAAGATATTGACGTGTACCTATATTTTTATGCACGAACAAATATGTAGCTGCATAATATGTGCGCTATGAATTGTAGTAAAATTTCGCCATAACAAAAACCGCATCAAAATCAATTCAATCAAACCAAACGTGAGATGATCATTGTGATTCTACATGGTCTTCGCATGTTATTATTGTGTGTATCAATACATACAAACTGTAAGTCACACTATTTTAAATAATAGTAACCATGGAGTTTCTTGCCCGCTCTTCTCCATAGGAAACTACTTTTGGAATGGGCAACTAGAATCAAACTTAGTTATATTTTGACGTTCATAAGTGCTTGTAAAAGCCTAAATGAAATAAGTGATTTGACTTTAACTTTGACATGCTCAGAATATATATATATACTAGCCGTTTTCCCGCGGTTTCACCCGCGTCCCGTGGTAACTACTGCCCGTACCGAAATAAAATATAGCCTGTGTTACTCGTGGATAATGTAGCTTTCGAATGGTGAAAGAATTTTTGAAAACGGTAAAGTAGTTTTTGAGCCTTTTCATTACAACCCAACAAACAAACAAACAAAGTTTTCCTCTTTATAATATTAGTATAGATACAGTTCAAACTGAAGACCTCATTTTTTCAAACGAAAGTATATTTTGAACTTCGGTCGACAGAAAACTTATCATCACATTGCAGTTGGCTTTAACATTCATCTTAGTAACCTTAACGTGAACTCAAATAACATAATTTGAACTACAGTAAAAGTTAAACTTAACGTTGTGGTAACGCCACAAACGTCAAACTAACCTAGTACTTGAGTTAGAAACTAAAATTACGTGGGTTTCACAAGTTTGGTTCTTGATTGATGTAGATACAAAGTGCATGGTTTGGTGTAGTAAGTTTGATCCCCGTATCTAAGAAATAATTATTTAGCAAGAAGAGATTTTCGAAAACTTGTAACTTGACATACTGGCCATTTTCCCGCGGTTCCACTCTAGTCCTTATTGATTTTTTTCTAGTACTCTGATAAAACATAGCGAGCTATGCCATTTTCAGACAGTCGCTATCCAACCGAGAAAGAATTTTTAAATCAGTAATTTTCGGAGCGTTTATGGTACCTACAAAGAAACAAAATATGTTTAATCTTTAATGTGAGTATATATGTAGAAACTACTTCCCGTTCCCAGGTGAAAATGTAGTCTACGCCACTTGAGCAAAATATATCTTTTTAACAGTTCAGTAGTTTTGGAGCCTTCAGGGTTCTAACAAACAAAGGATGCTTGGTATTCGTCTCTCTCTGCAACAATGCTCAAATCTATGACACATTTCAAACAAACGCTCCTTCAGAGATCACCTATTTCAATTCTACGTCATCTAGAAATGTAAACGTTTTGAAAAGCGCTGTAACACAAAGTAAATATCATTTCACAGTGAGGTAACAGCCCCGAGGCGTAAACGCAGTCTTAGATTTAGTATTAATGGCTTTTTCAGGGCTTGAAGTACGTTGGTCTAAGTAAGTTGGTTCAGTAGACAAAATGCCGCCTTTTACCATGGAAAACAAAATGATGCTTGTTACTAAGTGATTTTTTTTTTTGGTATTTGTTCAACTATTACTTCAAGGTACAATACTTACTAATAGCATTAGACATTTAAATAAAATTCTTTAGTTACAACATCGTTTTTGTCATCTGATATTTCATTTTGTAGCTTTATTTTATACAGTTACTTTGAAGTGAAGATGTTAATACAATGAAAAGTTTATTTGTCATTTTCCCTTTCTCATAAACAAGTTGTTTGGTTATTCGTTTTTTTTTTGGCTGAAATCTAAAATTACCAAAATATCCTTGTATTGTAAAATAACTAAGAATTTATTATTTACTTACAAATATTAAATCTTACCCTTAAGAACTTACCAATAATAAAAATATCTATACAAAAATGGTTGCCCTTCAATTTCACATTCTTTCGCCCACGTCACAAAAGAAATAGCTAATCTAAAAATAAATATATTAATCATACTTTTCAGTTCAAAACTAAGAACAGTTTACCTGACGCACGTAGGCGTAACCTGACCTATATCTTTGGTTCAACTACGTAATATCTAATTTAAGAACTAAACTTTAATGCCTAGGTCAACATAGAAAGGTTTGGTACTTATTTACATAAGCGTAGTTGTTAGTAAAAATGTAGGTCTGTACGTTTGTTCAAGGATTTTACTATTTCATTATTATGAGGGTTGCCATTTTGGAGCTAGTTTTTTGCAATATGAAATCTGGACATTCTTAGGCCCAATTTCACCGACAGATGATTATTATGTAATCAATTTTTAGTTTACTACTTTTAGCCACTTGCTTCGGTAATCAATCATTTTAGGAGGCCAGGTCCCAAAGGACATGTTTAACTTCGACTATTGCAACTTTAAATTTATAATAAACCAGTCGTTTGGTTGTCTGTTTTTCCATCATGTAAGGTTGTTATAGTTCCAGCCACATGTTTCATGATCACATCAGTATCATCAAAATAATATTCTTTTAAAAAACCTGTTTAACTAACTGGTATTCCAATTTTTCCATCAGTTAAATACGTGTAGGTGAGACGTGTACAACATTTCCCGACAATACAATGACAGCTGTCGTAGTTTTATAAACACGTCGCGCCAACAACGCGGAACTAATTTGACAGAGAATATCTCCATTTATCTCCAGATATACCATTTTCGAGGAATCTTTGAAAATGTTCATATTTTAGCTGCTTGTTTGCGGTTGTGCCCGTGTGAGATAAAAAAACTACCTGTAGCGGGCTCAAAGGACCTCTTTCTAATAATAATACACTTGATGCAAAAAAAATAAGAATTGTAAGCCACTATTACATATATTGCGTCATACTCTTTACTAATTAGTATTTTTTGGAAAACCCGGACACTAGGCCTAGTTAAGTAATTAAACCTGGCTTGATAAGAAGAAGAATAATTAGTAAATATTCTTCTTACCTTCTTAGCCGGATCCTTATGTTCCTGAACATACTCTTGCTTCAAGGGTTCAGTCTGCAGATCAGGTAAGGAGTGGCTGATGCGAATGGCAGCTTGTCTTGACAGGGAGTCACAGTTGCTCTCCTCCGAATCCCTCCGAGTCCTACACCAAAGGTATCTGTTAAGAAACTAGGGGTGAGTCATGATGATAGTGGTAGATCAAGAAAGAATAGAAGAGGGGTTAGAAGAGAAAGAAAGGGGAAAAGTATGACGGTAGACTGGATTTTCAGCATGTTATCGATTTTTTTTTATCTATAAGTACTATCGATATTTCCAAACCAAAGTAAAGGACTTAAGTGTAAAGCTAAGGACTTAAGTGGACAGATTTGGAAGGTTTTGTCCGGGTGTGTAGAGCAGTTTCCACGGCAAATGGTCAAATCCGATGACGGAACGTAATGTTTCAATAACATATTTCGAAAACTATCTAATCGTGTCAATGTGCTTTGAATTACAAAGAACTGAGGAAAGAGGTTGCCTACATTATACAAGAAAACTCGTATTTTCAAACAACACTAACTTTGAACAACACACTCGTTAACTGCATCACGTTTTAAATTGTCAAAGACACTAAAACGGACTGCTATTTCCCGAAAATTCACATTGCAAAATTCAAGACGTTTCTCTCTTTACAACTGTACAAAATGTCTGCTAAACGTGTATTCACGTTAACATCTTCCGACATTTTGAGTCTATTTTAAATATTTAAGTTGAAAGTCGGGTGAAGGAAGTGCTAAATGGATCGTGAAGAAATATAGAATGAAGTTTTGAGGGGGCGAAGAATGGTTTGAGGAAGATATCAAAATTGACTTAGTTAGGGAAAATATGGAGATCCCATGATATGTTGTACAGTATGTTGATGATTAATGTTTATTACTGTTTTGTAAAATATACTACTTTACTATGGATTATTACAAGTTGATAATTCTGCTAGATCATCGAAAGTACTCCGGACCTTACTCCGGAGTATTTAAAGCTGTGTGTCTGTGTATAACCGTATCTTACGCACACCAGCAGTTACCAATCCCTCTTTTTAGTCATGTCCATGTCTGTCGCTGGCAAGCAATCTGACCCTGCCTCTCCAGCCTTATTTTGACTTCTTTCTTCCATGCCAACCATTTGCATAACCCTTCGTTATCATCACCTTGCACACCAACTTCTTTTTCTTCCTATTCTATTTCCAATTTTATTAAGGATAGGTATTCTTCTCTGTCACTCGTTAACAATAATTCCTTTCTTATTCTTATATGAACGTGATATGCTATTGTACCAACCTGCCCATAATCCACCTCCAAGTGGCAGCGCATTGGTACCCCACTGCAGCAAGTAAGACTGCCGCCATTGCAGCAAGCAGGAGTGCCGCCGCGTAGTCCACTGAACTGCCGCGTACCGTCGCCTGACCTTCCAAGCTCTCGGCTGGCCACACTCCTGGAAGAGACGGGGGTTTTAGGAAAATGTGTTGAAATATTATCAGCTATATAGTTTGAGCTTGTTGGGGAGTGAGAGAGCCTACATTCAGCAGTGGACGTCGGACGATTATTGGTTGATTTGACTATGACAGAGATAATATTATCAGTGAGAGTCTGATACCCCTTTTGCTTATTCTCAATTTCTAAATATAGTCGAGACACGAATCTGTCACGGAAATCAAAAATGTGATTGTGGTTTTGTTTATATTTGTCAGTCCACGATAAAAGGTAGACTTTTTTACTTTGATTGATTGATTGATAAGCAAACTTGTACAATTTGTATTTCTAAATGACTTAAGCGCCAAAACCCATAAGGTACCTTTTTTCATGAAATGACATATTCTTATCATTTCTTCATGGTCCATTGGACACTTCCCGATATACGAGGGGTGATCCAAAAGTAATGATAAGAGGGTATTTCTAGACTTCATAAAAATCCAAAAAAAAATTGTTTATTTTCTTAATATACCCACTAGTTCAGGAAAAAAAATCATATAAATAGGTCATCATTTCTTGGAGATACAATCATTTGAATAGCGACGGTCGACAATAATTCATCAGACTGCGAGCAGGTGTGTTGTTCCATCAAGACAACGCTCCGTCTCACAAAGCCGCAGTTGCGATAACTGCCATCCAAGAATCCGGGTTCGAAATACTCGAACACCCACCCTATTCCTCAGATTTGGCCCCCAGTGACTTCTATCTCTTTCCTCGGCTCAAAGAATACCTGCGAGGCAAGAAATTTGAAGACAACAACGAAGTGATGGCTGCAGTTGAAGAATTTTCGGAGAGTCAGAGTAAAGATTTTTTTTTGAAAGGAATTCTTGGTTTAGCAAAAAGATGGACCAACCAAAGATGGATGGTATTGACTTATTAGAAGGCTATGTTGAAAAATATATTTTTTTAATACCATTATTCACATTGTTTATTATCAATTATCATTACTTTTGGATCACCCCTCGTATTCTGTTCATGTGATATTATCAATTTTGCTTAGGAATACCGTTCGAGAAAAATATAAATAAAATATAAGGATATTTACCTATCCTAAAATTTTCCATTACTTAGACATGTCTCGTATCTCACAAAATATAGGTATAAAATAACAAAAATGTCGTCATAAAAATGTTTTCTAGTATCTAAGTCTGATAGTATTGATGGAAATAACCCAAAATAGATATGTATCAGAAAAACAAGAAATAGGACCTTTTTTTTAGTCTGGTCTTACAAATCACCAAAGTTATAATCTTGGCAAAATTAAATTAATGAAATTGGGGAGATCCAGACAAACATTTGGATGGAATTTATTAAACGACTAGCATTTTACGATTCCTCTAGCTAAGAGTGGTTTCTAAATACCTTTACCGATACTTTAACATGACCTCAATTGAAAACAACCGTCTCATTTTAGCTAACAAAATATTAATTGAGTACATACTACAAATAGGCATCATTAAACTTAGATAAATATAACAATAACCTTGTATGGTACAAAGAAATAGAACTCATTATAAATATTAAATGACGTATTCGTCGAAATACACAACCTTTTCCAATGTCTTGTAGCTTGACCTATGAAACTATGGCAGCAAATTCAAACCTTTCTCAGAATTCAATGCACTGAAAACCCTGAACTTCTATTACAGTTTAATAATTTAGCTTACCCGTGCACTGCAGACTTTTGGTCGATCGACAGTTTATTTGGGCTCATAAATCTGAATGAATGTAAGGCAATACGCACATTGCAAAGATCGGGTACATAGCTGGTATCAGTCCGACAGAAAACTTTTATTTAGAATAAAGATTTGCTTTTAAAAAAATGATTTAAATAAGAACAAATATTTATTTATTTTCCTCAGGCATCTAACAGGCTTATCCATCAGGCATTTGACACTCAATCCTTCTCCATGTGAGATATCGTCTTCTCCATACGATAAAAAGCTGTAACGGCCACAGGCATCTAAGGCCCCTAGAAAATACTGTACATATTTTTATTATACATATTATCCATCGGGTCAACCGTCGGCCGACTCTTTATTCTGCAGTGTGGGTAGGCTTAGTTCTAAGTTTTCCCAGAATTGACTGCACTGGAAGCCCTGAACGTCTATACAGTTTAATAATTTACAATGACATTGGATACAGTGTCGAATATTGATTACAGATCCACTTCAAGGTTGCGTCGATTGTTTATTTACAGTTAACGAGAATCGGTCGTATTGTGGCGTATATTTCCCATGAAATTGTTATTGATTATTGTATTTCTAGTTGTCACCGCATTATTTTAGCTCTTCATTTGTTTTCTCTTATTCAGTTATCATATTGCATTCATTTCACTTGTAAAATGAAAGAAACAACAACTACGCCTATGCACTTTTAAGCTCCGGTAGAGAGTAGACTAAACTGAGAGTCTATATTAAGCCCTATATAGCCTGTTAATAGTAGGATGACAGTTTAGCTGAATGTAAGGAATCCAGCTAAACAAAACCAAAATGAAGTCTGCCGATATCTGATCGTTGTAATGTGCGCACTACTATACATCTTGATTATTAGATACATATTAACAGTCAAATCAAATTATGAGTGTTTTAAATGTGTTAAATTCTCTTAGTCTTTTCTCTCTCTACAGTTGTCTTTCTAGGTAATATTAAGTAGTCTTCGACTCATCAATCTTCATAATAATAAGCTACATTAGCACATCATGTTAAAATTTAAATATTAACATATTTTGAGTACTAAAATGTCTCAATGTGAGAGAAGATTATCATATTTTCAGGCAGTTTTGATTGATGAGGAATTTAGTCATTAACAGCCTTACTTATAAACGTGAATTAAATATAAGTAATGCTTAAGGTCTGTTTCAGAAAATTCTTACCAATAAACGTTGCTTAAGCATGTCTTAACTAACATTTAATTACTACTTAAGACTTTAAGTAGTGATTAGTTAAAATGTTGCTTAGGAGGTGATTAGAGATTTTATAAGTAAGGGGGTAAGTCTTCAGTATTTTAGGTTTTAAGTTTAATTTTCAAAGTAGGTAAGATGTAATATAATTAGTTATAGTTCGGCCATTCAGAGAATGCGTTCCTGACACGTCGCGATTGAACTGACGACGTAACTACATTCATTGATTATTGATATAATAATGTTGTTTTAATGCTCCTCAATTGTTAAAACGGTAAACAACCAGCAAAAATATTTTTATCGTAACTGCAACGCCATTGCAAAGTTACGTCGTCAGTTCAATCGCGACGTGTCAGGAACGCATTCTCTGAATGGCCGAACTATAGGTACTTACACTTATAGTGTAGTAATACCTAATATGGTCTGTGTACTTTTTTGTTTAAAAATAGAAACATGATAAGAACATGACAAGGCACTAAAATAAAGCAATCAATTAAATCTTTTAAAGATAAAACATAAAATCCCTTAACAGTAACAAAAAATAAAATAGTAACAACCAGCCATTTACACAAGTTTTACACTAAAAAACAAAAAAAGTTTTACCGTAAAATAATTTTTTAATCTTTCAAAATTGAGTGAAGAAATGTATTAAATACAGTCGAAAAAAATCAAATTAATGACTTCAAAACAATACCAATACTTGACCAAATATCCTTGAAAACATAGTAAGCAATATTCAACAATATGTCCAATTTACACAAAGGTATTCACAGTCGGGATTACAATCATTGTGTTGCTACCTATAGCACCGAATTCCGTGGTTAATATCCACAGGCTATGGAATGACAAAACTATTAGCATACACGTGTAAGGAGTCCCTATATAATATTGTATTGGCTATCGAGTGAGACGTAGTAATTGATTTTATAGAATCATATTTGTCCATGTCCAGTTACTTCTCTTGTCAAGCCTGTGGTAAGAGATGTCGCTCTCGTATCGGTCTGTTCAGTCACGAAAGGCGTTGTATCACAGACACCACCACATAAATCGTCTGCAATAGACGAAAAGGCCGTTGAGAATCATATTTATAAAGGCTTGTAAAAATTTTGCGATTTGTATGTATAAATAATTGGGACTTCAAAGCAATACTTACTGTTATTATATATATGATACTTATTTTACTTTTTCATTTATTATCGATCCATAAATAACTATATAGGTATATTGATTCGTTTTCCAGCGAGACATAATTTTAAGGATAAAGAATGCCGTCCTTTCTGAGAGCGGTTAAAACTTTTTAATATTTTACCTTTTTTATTATCTTTAAATAAATCTAATCATATTTAAAAAAAATTAGTATATTTTCTTCTATTTTCGCTGTTACTTCATAAATGAATAAAAAACCTTTAAAGACTTGCAAACATGCATAAAACGTAACCAGTACCTAACCTTATATACTTCCATCTTCAGCATAACACTTGCGAGCATCATTACTTCCAACATTTACAAGAATATTGCAGTGTTGTACATTTTTATGTCAGTACCCTGTATACACCATCTTATTACAATTTTATACATACAAGATATTATGTAGAACAGTGTATCTCGCACGACTCTATGAGCTTCTACTTGCTGCGACTTTGTTTCTGTGGACTACAGAACTATAGATGCAAATTTTAAAATACTAGGATGAAAAAAACATGTTATTTGAGTTGAATAACCCTGTAGTCGTTAATGAGCCTGTATCGCGTAATTAGCTCAAATTAAGCTGAATGCGAACAATAAACATACACTATATCTTCTCACTACCGGAACACGTGTGTACTACTCCACGCACCCGGACCAAAAGCCCTCCTCGATAAACTCCCTATGTACCACTGAAACATTTATTTTAAATCAGTCTAGTAGTTCCTGAGACCAGAGTGCTTAGTGCGAGTTTTCGTGAATTTTTTTACGGACTCACATGAGAGCGCGTATACTAAGATTTGTATGGAACAAAAACAGCTCCACCTAGTGTCAAAAATTGGAACCTGTTTTTGTTCCATACAAACAGTGTTGCCAACAGTTGTAGAAGCTTACCACCAGAGTCAACTTTTAAAACCACCAGAAAACCACTAACAAAAATTTATCTCACACTTAAAATCACCAAATTCACCACTAAAAAAATATTGTTTATATTTTATTGTAACCTAAAACAATTTAATCATCCAAAGATGTAACTCGGCAACGATAGAAAATTAAAACAGACAAAGCATTACATCTGTTTAGCAATTCATCCGACCCGATCCGAATCCTTCACAAATTATAATCGGCGTAGTAGTTTCACAAATTGTTTAGTTACGCATTTGACCAATGAATGAGTACTTAATATAATTATATAGTAGTCGTTCACCTTTTTGTTTTGTAGATGCTTTTTTGACATTCCGTGAGACTTCAAATCTCCATAGTAACTCCTTAAAGTTGTACCACAAAACTTACATTTCGCTACTTGACCCGCAGTACTTTCAACATTTCGCCACTAAATAGGGGACTTAAACCACCAGTATTAGTGGAAAATCCACTAAGTTGGCAACACTGCATACAAATCTTAGTATACGCGCTCTCACGTGAGTCCGTAAAAAAATTCACGAAAACTCGCACTAAGCACTCAGCATGTCGATTCTATAAAATATCACAACTCACTTCGACATCACTCTCACTTCGACTTCGATCTAAAGGTAGAATTCCGTGGACGCGACAATAGTCAACATTTGAAAATGTATGGCACCGTTGTCGAGGCCCGTGACAGTCGCGCGCGGCCGACGAATTTCGTAAGCTGCTCGCGGCATTGTCAAAAATTTAATTCTGGTTTTACTAAAATTCTATAGATGTTATTAAGCGCTAGACCATGTTGAGAAGCGTACGGCCGCGAGCGGCTCACGAAATTCGTCGTCCGCGCGCGACTGTCGCAGCCCTCGGCAGCGGTGCCATACATTTTCATAGGTTGACTTTTGTCGCGCGCGGCTGCGACAATCGCGACCCACGGAATTCTACCTTAAAGTTTCGTGATTGACATTGTCAAACTACACTAGCGCTTCACTATCGAGCGTGTTGACAAGTTGAACTAAATCAAAGTCGAGATTTTGACAGATTTGTCAAAATCTGTCTATCTATAGGGGAGGTAGGGGAGAGATGGGCAGTTGGGAGACATGATCAAATCAGAATAAAAGGGGGGTCCTTTTATTCTGATTTCTGATCATAGTTTTGTTTTTTTTTAATTGGGTAGTTTACGTTACCGACTGGTAACGGTGTTCATCCATAGACTATCTGTCATTTCTGTGAGTTGTCAAGAACAAACACTCGTAAAAGTACTTAAATATTTTGTTGCGGTTTCGGATCGTTATAAAGAGAAAACTAATGAAAGGTATGTGTATTTTCTATTATTAATTATTGATTGTCAAAATCTCCAGTTACAATTATAGTAAGTCGATGCAATCCACACCTATTATACCTTTAGAAGAGAGTACTACAGCAATAGTTAATGGGCCCCACGTTTTTATTTTAGTCTAATATGACCGGGACCACCTACGTAGGTTGACAGGTAAGTAACTATTTTTTATTTTCTAGTTTTCAGTGCACATAAGATAAAACCGTTTAACTTAAAAGTTTTTTTACCGATTTTTTTTTCATAAACTAAGTCAAAAGTGTTACTGAAATTATTGTTGGATTAATAAAATAAACACTTCTTTAATTAATATTATTTTTAACTTTATAACAAGAAATATAAAATTACTTCATGATTTTATCACAATTACGGCGAAAACCGGCGAAAACAAACAAGCTTAAACACAATATGAAGACAGAAGATACCCGATATATTACTTTCCTCTATGACAGAAGAGAAGAAAATATTGTCCACAGATTAATAATGGTATTGGCGCTGTCAGTATTTTTTTTCGTAGGGTAAGCATAGATTATATTCACAGCACGAATTTAGAGATTTCTGTTTATTTTATACTTAAAAGCTGCCTCAAATTCCTTACAATAACAAATTATAACTAAAACATCATATTTAGCTAAAATTCTGTGTCAAAACTGATAAAATTAAAAACTGATTAATCTCGGTTGACATTTTGTCGAGTGGGGAAGTCACTAGCACAGCATTGGTCGATGTCGAGCTCACTTCACTTCGCAAGTGATTAGGTGATGTTTACAGAATGCAAAATCAAGGTCGTTCTGAATCGAATGCGAAGTGAGAGTGAATAGCGAAGTGAAATGCGAGTTGTTGTTCGAATTTTATAGAATCGACGTGCAGGCAGGCCTTGGCCCTGTTGCGCCCCGCTGGGGTTGCTGACAGTATTCTACTTGTGTAGCCCTTTCATTTGATACCCATATTGAGGGGGCTGTGCCATTTTGTGCCGGCGGCCGTATTGGATTTAATTAAAGGTGTATACAAAATTTCAGACCAATCGGTTGACAGGAAGAGGGTGAAATTTGAATTACTAAATTTGATCCAAGAATAAATAATAAAACAAACGGGGTGAGCTAAATAAAACCGTTTGAATATCTCGTAATGTTGAAACTGATTGTAATTTTTAGGAAAGCTCTTTCATTATATCTAGCCGAATATAAGAAATGGCAATAAAAGTTGATAATGATCTGTAAAATCTGATTTTTTATGCAATAAATTGTGAAAAAGTGCCCATCCCTCCCCTACCTCCCCTAAAGTATGAAATGACATTACGAATCGAAGTGAAATGCGAGTTGTTGATCGAGTTTTATAGAATCCCAGTACAGTGCGTTAAATGTAACACACAGACAAAACTGTTTAATTATGTCAGTATAGATTCAAAAACCAGTCTGGCTTCTTTACAAAAATCGATTATAAATAAACTTGGAGGTGTTTAACCTTTTCGATATACTAAAAATGACCCCAAACGATATCAATATGAACTCTGAAACCGCGTCTTCATAAAACGCTGCTTTTGATAACTCAACAGATGCTGTCAATTACAAAGACATTAATATCGTTGTCAGACTGCAAACTTTTAGTCGGCCGACAGTTTGTTTGGGCTCATAAATCAGTATGAAGATGAATGGTGGTATGCACATTACAAACATCAGATATTTAGGTGTATAGTATCAGACCGTCTGAAAACCAAAGTTTAAATAAATAAATGGAATATTAATAGGAATATTTTTTTTTAATTTGCCAATCATCGTGTCAACTTTCAGTCGTCTGTTTAATCTACAGTGTGCAGGTACTCTAATATCGATCTCAATAAAACCACAATATTTTGCAGTACAAAGGGCCATAAAAACGTAATTACAATTTTATGCACTCTATGATACCAAACAAAAGCTAACTTTTAAAATATTTAAATAATCCTTCACAATATAAAGTTAAGTAAAGCAAGTGTATTTAGGTATTTTGAATTTTGAAAAAATAAGTGTTGAGATATTTATTCACTTAACCACAGACCAGTATAAGTTATTCATTGCAACCGCAATTAAGGCTATAATTTTAAAAATATTTTTGAAATGTTGCATTGCTTTCGCAAAGTAATGTTACGTCAGTGTTATTAAAGCTGAAGAGACTATTTTCAGCATTATTCACATTATAAATAACTGTATTCAAAACACAGGCTGAAGAAAAGGTTCGATAATATATTGATATCGGGACACCTTTTCCCCACACGGTCGGATAGCCCCATACTAAGCTATTGACTAACTTGTGTTATCGGTGCTAACACAACTGATAACATATTATAATACCCAGACCACAACCAACAAACATGATTTTCATAAAAATGTTGACAGTACCAGGAATCGAACCAAACATCTCCATACACGAGCAAACTATTAGCGGACCAAAAGTTGGCAGTTTGCACGGGAAACGTGCAGGAATACAATACAATCAATCAATCGCAAAATTGAGAAACAACAATACCAATTTGTTTCTAAACCACAATAACTTTGACTTCAAAGCAACAAACTATTCTAATTGTACCGTTAGCCGGAACACCAATGATCTGAAGTCTAAACTATGTAGTTTGTTAACGTTTAACTAGCGGTCAATATAAACGGCTAGGAACTACGAGTGTTTGATAGTATGAGTTGCGGATGCTAGAAGTTAGGGTGGGGATACACGGTTGCGATGCGTCAAAGTCAGTGTCAAATTCATTTATTGATATTAGGCTTATAAAATAATCACTTCTTCACATCCAATTACATGGGATAGCACCACCAAAAATAGTTTGGAAGAAAAAAGAATTATTATTAAAAAAACAAAATACCCGACTGCACACTAAAAAAAGAGTAAAACAAGCCCCACAATAATATTTAATTTATAAATATTGATGGAAAGCATCGCAGGCGGGGACCAACAGAGGCTTATTTATAGTCATTTCGGTTGTGCACCATTTAGCAGAATTTTCGTTGGTGGCGGTCAAGGTGGTCCCCGCCTGCGATGCTTTCCATCAATATTTATAAATTAAATATTATTGTGGGGCTTGTTTTACTCTTTTTTTAGTGTGCAGTCGGGTATTTTGTTTTTTTAATAATAATTCTTTTATTTATAACTTTTTAGCTGTTTTTATTTAACGAAAATGTTGTAGATGTAGAAGACTATGTATATGTAAGTACCATTTTAAATTATTTCGACGACATTTGGCTTTAGATTACGAGTGATGTTACTCCGCAACATAAATTTACCGCCAATCTGGACTGTTGGTAGTGAAGAAGAAAAAGAATTAGGTGAGTCATTACTGCTGAAGACCGTCAACGACGTGTGCCCTTATGCGTGTGCCCGCATTCGGGCTGTATACTCGAGCATATCCCCCTCCGCACCGCGCCGCGCGCCGCATGCCAGGCCACGCCCTATCTTTTTGCTTGCTAACGCATGAGTTGCTTTGCGTTGACGCAGAATTAACATGTTCCCGTGGGAATTTTGAGAAAAAACGTATCCTATATTAATTATTACTCCCGTGATTGAAATGAATCTAATGATACCGCATACATATTTTTTTAAAGGGAAATTTAGAAAAAATATCCCGTGGGACTTTTAGGATAAAATGTATCCTATGACACTCCCGTAATCAAGACAAATCTAACGATACCTCATACATCAAAATCCATCAAGCCGTTTAGGCTACAGGAGGTCACAAAGGAACAGACATACATACATACTTACATACTTACATACACTTGAAAAACATTACCCTCCTTCTTTGGCAGTCGGGTAAAAAACAGTGATAAACAAACCTCCTAGCAATAAAAGCTGTCTGTCTCACATCGTTTTCTCGCACGGTAATATATTCTTATAGTCTACTTTAAGTTAAGGAGCTCAGTTATTTAATTCACTTTATTTTATTTTATATTAATCATGTACAAATATTATTCTAGAATTTGCATAAAAGTGAATTTGAGATATCATTTATAAATATTTGAACGAGAAATATTACTACAAGATTAACTTTAAATTATATGTTTTGCATAAGTAGCTCTTGAGGATGAAGTATAATATTTAATCTTCTCTCAATAATATCAAATGATCGCGATCGCTATAGAATTATGCTAAAGATAAAGATAATAATTTCTTTAATCCGTCAGTATACGAATAAAATCATATCTACGTACGAAATATTTCTACTATGATTAGTATGATTCATTACTTTACTTTTCAAATGAAAATACTATAGCTATTAGTGTGTTCTATTTTTTCCTACGAAAAATCGGCAGCCGATTTATCGGACGTGGGTTGCGAATGTACCTACTCGTAATTTATAAACTGCCCACATTTTCCATTAGTGTTAAGTCATTAGTGGCTTAATTGTTTGCCATTTGTTTAAGCATATGAAAAAGAGATTGAGCCTGTGATAAGCAGATGAAAGTAAGCTGAAAAATACATAGTTATCCAAACATTTTGCAAACGTCACGAAATGAAATGACACTGTACCTAATCACGTTTAAAAAGACACATTACTCACAAAAAAATTACAATTATCTGACAGGACTATCCTTGGATTTTAAGGCAGGTGAACCTAATGACAGTGTTTCTGGCAAAAAAAAAATGGAAAACACAACTTAACTTTAAAAATATTTTTGTCAATTCTGTTGATTTACCGCAACCCCATTAGGAGTACTTCCATTATAAACACAAACCACATTCTAAAGTTGAAGTTATCTAAATAAAAGTAAATTTTGTGCACGTTACCGGATCCTCGTTAAAAAGCTACAATGTAACCGTTTTTTATTTAGTCACGTTATGGGAAAAACGTTACAGTTAAAGCTGTCTGTTTAGTAGGATAGTTGATAGCATTTTCAGTAGTAACCATTATACATAATGTAAGCGTTTTAACTTAAGACTTTTAGTGGGTGATTCTGCTGTATTGTTTATTTGGTCATCATGTTTGGTCGTTTGTCGGCTTTTGTGGGGACCTAGTTTAAGAGGTGCAACTGAGAAGCAGTTTTGTGTAAGTTCCTCTTTGACCGACACATTCTTTAACACTTCATATATTATGTTTTGAGTTTGAGAAACAAAAGTATTCCGAAAACCTTTTTGTCAAGCTTTCTGATTTCTGACTGCCTATATGTAGGCAAATAAACTATGGACTTGGAACTATGTATCTATGTTCTTCACGTTTCTAGGCTTCACGCTTTTACGAAATAGTATTTATTTGTGTGTCTGTCTTTTCTGTTTTTTTTTCAAGTAGTTTGTTCTATAAAATAACACCTAATTTAAAAAGAAACATTATATTTCCCATAACTTGCACCCCAACCCACCAAAGTTACCCAAGTTTGGGCAATCATCAAATAATTGGAGTAACATCTGTCAGTACAAACGCAAGAACTTTCCAGAAACATTCGGTGTTCAACGTAATTTCAGAGATACAATTTGCATTTTAATTATTTATAAACTAACTGTTGCCTGCGGTTCCACCCTCGTAACGAGACAACTTCTCGCGGCTGGAAAGAAAGTAGATTACTGGCCAGTTTGACCGGCTACTGATAAAGTATTTGATAACCTGTCGGGAATTTATCTGACAGATGCACTATAACTTTTGGATTTTACAGGTCTCAGATAGCAATATCTGGTATTTTAGGTAAGCAGGGTTTATCTGGAAGATAGAATTAACTAACTGTCATGTTACCGGTAACCAGTTAAATGTCTATGTTTTTTCTTGGGCTAGATTTTCTGGACTATCAGTGTAGTAAGTGTCGTAGATGAAATTACCACAGACAGACAAACTCACGTATGCATTTATAATCTTAGTATTAAGTAGCATTGATGAATTAATTCTCTTAATAAAGCCTTATTTTTTACTTTCCAGTAAAAGGAATATTTATTTATTATTAGATAGGTACCCATAATTAAGAAAAGACTTACGTCAAAACCTTGCAAACCTTAAATAAATAATGTTGTCTCTATATATTTTCATGATGTGTACCTACTTTATTTTGGGTCTGGTGAACAAAAAATATAAAACGAGACCTTGTATTACATCTACATCATATATTATGTATTTTATTTAATTTTCTAATAATTCTTTCTATAACAACCCTTTTTTGTCTACCTACAGTTTCTGTTTAGACTGGATTAATATCAAAATCCTTGACATTTATATTTTGGGGAATTATGTTACTCTATTAATAGCTACCCTTTCCAAAAATTAAACATAACTTTGTGCTAAGTAAATACATTTTTATTTCGGTCTAAAAACTTCTAATATTATATCAATTTACACAAGCCAAAAATAAAGTTTGAAAATCAATTAGTCAATATAGAGGCTAACTATTTGGCTAGCCACATTGTGATAGCTAAAATGCGGTTGCAACCCACCAATTAGTCATTTTATTCAGTACTAGCTTCCGCCAGCGGCTTCGCCCGCGTGGTGTGTCGATAAAAAGTAGCCTATGTGTTAATCCGGGGTTTCACCTATCTACATACCAAATTTCAATCAAATCGGTCCAGCCGTTTTTGCGTGATTGAATAACAAACATACATCCATACATTCTCACAAACTTTCACATTTATAATATATGTAGGATTTGTGTTTGAACCCTAAATTATAATTAATGAACTCATGGAGATGTTACATAAACGATTTAGTTTATGTTAGTGACAAGCCGCGGCTTTGCGTGGGTTGATTTACATATCTAAATCGTTCTCAGAAAGGTATTTATGAGTTTCTTGCGAATAGTCAGATGTGCGGAAGACTTTGTTTCGCATATAATGTGTAGTGATTTGGTTCTTTTTTTTTTTTGTTATTTTTTTTAATAAGCATCGAAAATATTTACTACATACTTACTTCTAATACAATATTTGATCAAAATCGATCCGAAGCAAAAACTTAAAGTGTTAATTTTATTTAATACCAAAGTAGTTACGTCACATTAACCCACTTAAGCATATTTGCATGAATACTTCTCTCAACCATCCAGTTATAAAATATTTGTAGTATTTCTACAAAATATTATCCGATCCAAAAAAAAAGCGAAATAATCAATCGAATATTGTAGCCCATATCAATAAATTCACCATTCCCAAACCAATTCATAATTAATCACTCTTAACATTTACTTACAACAATCCCAGAGGAAATTTAGTGTAAATGAAGCCCAATGAACACTTGCCCGTATAAAACTTAATACAGTTCAATTCAAGAAACACTCTGGCTCCCATTAATCGTACTTTCACCCCGAATAAAGGGATGATTTTCCCGCAAACCTTGTATATCTAGATAACCCACACTGGAAGCTTTTTAATCGGCCGATAGTTTGGTCGGGCGCTTGGTAAGGATTGAAGATGTATGGTAGTGCGAACTTTGCAAGGATCAGGTATTTGGCCGGTATCAGAAAGACTAAACTTTGATTGGATTCAAGATTTTCTTAAAGAAAAGAAAATCGTACTATCAGGTCAATTGTCGGATGATCTACAAATTAAAAACAACTTTTCTAGAAAATCTAGATTCCAATCAAAGCTTTCAGTCAGCCTGATACCGGCTAAATACCTGATCTTTGCAATGTACGTACTACCATTCATCTTCATACTGGTTTATGAGCCCAAACAAAATATCGGCCGACTAAAAGTTTGTCGTGTGCGAGAGCTCTTAAGGGATGATTTTCCCGCAAACCTTGTATTTTCAACCGAGTTAGTACCATGTTGAATATTCATAGGTTATGTTACTATGAGTACAGAAAGGGGTTATTTTCTTTGAACCCAGAATGTTTTAATTTATCATATAAATTCGTGTTTACACTTGGAAACAAAAGAAGTGGGTCAATTTGAATGCCTTTATAATAGTTTAGGAATAATAACACGTTTAGTAAAAACAGTAGTTCGGTACGATTTTTTTTTAGCTTCGAAACGTAATTTAGTATGATTTGTATTTATCTTTTTACATAGGCTATAGTTTTCTTTAAATAATATAATATCCTGAATAGATTCAGCCTCTCCTAATAAGAGGTGAAATATAAATCCCAAAGCACTTAGTTACCAAATAAATTATAGCGGGTTATTCTATACAATAGTCTATGTAATTGTTCCTTTGTTTGAGACTTATCGACAAAACGTTTATGATGTAAACAAAAGACTATCTAGAACTTAATTGAACTGTTATGTAATTATGTCAAAAATCTCTTTGAGAACTGTACTTATTTGATGTCATCTGTCTAGCCTTTTGCCCAACTTTGTTGGGGTCGGCTTGCAGTCTAACTGGATACAGCTGAGTACCAGTGCTTTACAAGGGGCGACTGCCTATCTGATCTCCCCAACCCAATTAGCTGGGCAACCCAATTCCTTGGTAAAACTGGTTATCAGACTTATTGGCTTCTGACTTCCCATAACGATTGCCAAAGATGTTCAAATGACTTATTTAATGTAACACAAAATTTTCAAAAATACTTTTTGTTTAGAATTAAATTGTGTATGGTACATTGTAACTTTGTGTGTACTTTATTACAAGAAAGTGATTTCGGTTGAATAATGGTAGCTCGTAAAACTTGGTGTCATAAACTTTGTTATATTTATGACTTGCGAGTACTGTTGCGGGGACAAACTTGGGCTATATACTATATAGATATACAAGGACACTTATATACTGTCCTTGGTAATATTTGTAAGAAAGGATGTCTTTATCTCCGAGCCTGCCTATCTGATTTTTGCAACCCCATACTCCTTGGCAAGATTGGTTCTAAGACGTTCTGGCTTCTATCTACCATAAAAGGTTAGATTTATGTCATAAAATTTATGACACCGCTTGTTAAAGTAACCTTTCCAAGATTTTCGTTTTTTTTTTAGAAAGATTTTAAAAAATGGAATGCAAAGAAAACAAAACTACCACAAGACCTATAGGTACAATGTTTTCATAACGACAAATCGATATAATGTGGTATGTATTTATGTATATGTAAAGTAAAGTAATTATATTTTTTGCTTACAAACTACGAAAAGCAATATCTCAGTACATAATACACAGTGAAACATTATCCTTATCTTACACACACAGCAACATTTACGACATCAAAGATCTAGCCTTGAAAACGTACCACAAATTACGCCCTTTTTAAAATCAGTACAAAATAAAGTCGACCCTGTCAAGTCGTAAACAAACTTCTCATTTGTTAAACCACGCCTTTGTGAAAAAAGGTTCGCCAATTATGAAACAATTTGTAAATATAAAGTTAAGGTTACATTATGTTTTTTTCAGATTGAGTCGTTTTTGTGAGCAATTGTTTTAAATGTCTGTGAGTACAAATATTATAAACACTTTTTTACAATGTATGTATGTTAGGTACTCTTTCACTTGCAAAATACTACCATATAGATTCTGAAGAGACTTGGCAGTAAAATAGCTCATGGTGATGTCCTCCTAACCGTTAATCGGCCAGCTGCACAGGACATATTATAGTGCACAAGCATTAACGCAGACACAGATGCACTCACTATTCCTTCACTCTCATAGTCCGATGGGACGGTAATCCGACACGACTAATATAATCCTATATTGACTTGGTAACTGCAACCCTGAATGACACCTTGTATGAAAGCTGTAATTTGCACCAGCTTACATAACAAGATATGCATAAACACATAAGTCAAATTGATGTACGTACGATATCAATCAATGTAGTCATATAGCAAGGATAATCAATTTTCCACCCGATATATCTTAACATATGAGTATGTAATACTATGTATGTACACTTCATGCTTCAGACAAGATCCTTGAACATGACTAACCAACAAGGCTTAGGTATCCTATCACGGAATTAAACTTGATTACTAAGGTCATCTGCCTAGCCATTTCCAACTATATCGACTTACAGTTGCAACTCAGTACCAGTGTTTTATATGGAGCAACTGCCTATCTGATCTCCTCAACCCAATTACCCGGGCAACCCAATACCTTGCTAAGTCTGGTAGTCAGACATTCTGGCTTCTGACCCGTAATAGTTGCCAAAAGTGTTCAAATCACAGCAATTTAACGTGCCTTTCGGAACACGGAGGAACTCGTCATGACAAGATGGTCACCCATCCACGAAGTCCAGAGTAAATATTTCGTTTTTCATGAACCAATGCATTCCAGATACCAATGCACAATTTCCATTTCAAAATGGCGAATACATTTTCTTTTCCATTATGTCTTTGTAATGTCAACGACATTCTAAATAAAAGCTTTGTCAGATAAATGTAAGAACTTCACGTTTTGAGAATTCATTGCTTTTAGTTCTGAGTTCTGTTTTTAATTGAATGTCATGGTTGAAATATCTGTGAAGTTTACAAATAAATGGCAGATGAATTCATGAGGTGTCTGTAAGGTAGATGTTATTTTAACATTTGTAAAATCTATAAAAATGGCTTATAGAATGTCAAAGTAAAATAATTAGTTTCAAAAAGACCTAATGCAAGTTTTTTTGAAAAGTCTATCTAGTTGTATAAAACACCTTTACTAAGTAATGTCATAAATCTGTAGTTTGTTTTTTTAACTCGCTAATCACAGCAACCAATTGAAAAAAAAAACAAATGAAAACTCAATTATACGGGTGCGCGAAGTAAGAACGGGATGCGAGTGGAATCGTAAGCGAAAGCTAGCGTAATCTTATAACGAAAACAAAGTTCTAAAACTCACATCATTCCAAAAGTCATATTAACAGTTAGAAAACAGAAGCAAGAACATATAGCAGTTTATTTTGTTGAAAACAAGGAAAGTTTGTTACAATACGTTGTCATATATCTCTGGCAATATATCGAGTATGATCGACGGCCTCACGGATCACCAACTACTTTGATGTTGGGTCCCGATAACAAAATATTGGACCTCTTTTTCGATAAAAGAAAATAGTGTGTCAATAGAGCCTTTTTTCTCGGAGATAAATTGAAAATGGACCATTTTGGGTTTTTTTATGCTAGAATTTTTTTAATATATTTTCTTAGCCTTTTTATTAATGTATTTTAAATTGCATGCATTATTTTTCGTGATATTTTTTTAGGGTGAGATTGTTTAAATCCAATCCATCTCCTATCCACATTTTCTAGACTACAAAATACACGAGGGAAATGTAGAAAAACTGTGATACACTTTCAGTGCACTATAGTGTACCATCCATCAATTTTATATTATCTAAACAGAATTATATAGTAAATTGAAATTTTAAATTTACCTATTTATTTTATCATTTATATTTTACTATTTATCTGGCATGAATTCAAATAAAACAGACACAATAGTGTGGACTATATTTAATTAAGTCGATAGACACGTGTAGCATGACGGATTATTTTACATGGATTGTAAACTTTAAGCTAATCATCGAGAATTTATTTATTTTGTTTTCTTTTAAAAAGTTAATCGTAATTATCCAATTATTTATTAAGAAAAACTTTTTCAAAGTATCAAGTAAGAAGTTAAGGCCTTATAAACTTGCATTTTATGAACCTTAATATTAGGCGTGTCTTTTTACACTAGCGGTAGAATTATATCAACGAGTCTACCACGGAATCCAAAGCAACAAGTAATTTTGAACAAGGATAAAGAATAAAGATGTTTCGAGCACGCAATAATTAGCCTTTGTTTCACATATTGTTTGTTTTAACTTTGCTTATAAAAGAAAGTAACTGAAAGCCGACCTAATTTACGGAAACTTGTTACAGCTTTTGTGGGGGTGTTAAAATGTCGCCGTAATACCGGATTTGGAAAAATATACAAGAATGTGAGGCAGTAATTTGTATGAAAGGTTTATGACTTTTTTCATAACTGTACTACTAATAGAGGTTGTCAACTTCATGAGTAATAACTGGATAAATCCGGATTCAGGTCCCTTCAAGGTTGCTTTTTTTTTTCATTTCCAAAAAGCTGAAGTAAGACTTTACTTCAGCTTCCAAACAATCCAATATTTTCACGATAATAATGCAAGCTCGAGCCTTGATGGGGTCCAAAATTGCCACCAATTCACTTTAATTATTGGGTACTAGCTTCCGCCAGCGGCTTCGTCCGCTTGGTGTGTTGATAAAAAGTAGCCTATGTGTTAATCCAGGGTATCATCTATCTACATACCAAATTTTAATCAAATCGGTCCAGCCGTTTTTGCGTGATTGAATAACAAATATACATCCATGCATTCTCAAAAACTTTCACATTTATAATATAAGTAGGATCTAACACTATCCAAACGTTTGCCAAATATTGGTGACACACCCTCCTCCCTACTTAGAAACTGTGTACAATATTGGCACCAACGTCATCTTCAAACCTTGAACCTTTTTGGATAGCTCATAAAATACTAGCACTTACATTTTCCACAATATTAAGCCTTATGGATATAGACGTAAGGGCGTATATAGCTTCATGTATCTGTTGCCATGTCGTAAAACTAATGGAAAAACTTGTCTGTGGTGTAGAATTTCAAAACTTATATTGTAAGTGCGAAAGTAGGTAGCCATGTTTGAATATTTATCTACATTTTGAGATTAGTTACGTTTTCAAGAACTTGAATTATAGTTTTTAGTTGAAATGGCATAATTTGGTAGACGACCTAGGGCTGATTTCTCAATCATCTGTTAACTTTTATCAGAGGTATAAATATAGTGGTAGTGGAGTAACGTATTTTCTATACAACAGCTGAAAAAATGTCAAATACCAGAAAAAAGTTATCTAGCGATTAAAAAATCGGCCCTATACTCGGATAAACATGAAACTAGGAGACTATGCTATGACCAACTTTTTTCAGCTACATATGTCTTAAACACTTCCATTATCCAACGGGTGAAATCGAGGGCAAAACCTAGTGTTCCATAAAGGTTACACAAAAGTCCAATAATTCTAAACATTTGTTTTGTGTGAGCTTTAAAAGGCTTTCTAATGAAATGTTTTGAACCAAGCTTTACAAGTTATGATGAAAAATGGATTTGGAACTTTAGGGTGTGTAGGCACTAGTTTGCGGGTAGTTTGTTAATTGAAGGCCTGAGCATGACGTGAAAAACTGTGTAGCAAAATTTATAGTTTAAAATTGAGCAATATATTCAGACGTTCATACTTATAATTTTATAAGTATCAAGAGAACTTCTTCTCGTATCCTCCTACATTTTTATAAAAGTAGCCTAAGTCCTTTGTCAAGTCTTAGACTACCTGCGTAGATCACATAAATTGGTGCAGTAATTCAGACGTGAATGGACAACAGAAAGATACAGTTACTTTAGCGTTTACAATAAATATTAATTAGGATTGTTAAGATGGTGATTTGGCAGTATTTTTAACAAGCCAACTTCATATATGACTCCACTTTTTTTATGTTTAGCCTATTTATCGGCGCCTATTAATATTGTTACTTTGCCCAACCCTGTAATCCAATCTAGCATAATTCTATATACACGAAGTATACAGATATATGTATGTATACTTTATCCCAATCAATATAATGTCTCAATCAAGCTAATACCGATGACATGGACAGCACAATGATAGACAGGACCAGACATACGGCTGACCGCAAGACATTATTGTAATTGGAATTAGATACCTATGTTTCAATTTACTATCAGTAGTATAGAATTCAATTTATACATGTGAACGGAGCCGTTATCGACGTTTTGTATGGCGCCAATTTATGTGCCCTGTGTAAAAAAGATGGCGGCATCCGTCCCATTGCCGTGGGATGCACATATCGCCGCAAGTTTGGCTGTGCCTACTACAAAGAAACCCTGGCCGCCAAATTTCAGCCCTTACAACTAGGTTTTGGCTCGAAGGGGGGTTGTGAGGCTG
The DNA here is from genome assembly GCF_022581195.2 of Helicoverpa zea. Taxonomy (NCBI): domain Eukaryota; kingdom Metazoa; phylum Arthropoda; class Insecta; order Lepidoptera; family Noctuidae; genus Helicoverpa; species Helicoverpa zea. Next base: position 4,295,753 of record NC_061464.1, on the reverse strand, counting down.
CGGTACACGCCCTTTCCACGTATGTAAATAGCGGGAAAGGCGAGGTCATCCTTAAGGTTGACATTAGGAACGCCTTTAACTCCGTAAATAGAGATACCTTGTTGACGGAAGTTAAAAATGAAATTCCAAAATTATATAAATTTTTTTGGCAGTGTTATAGACATTCAACTAAATTACTCTATAAAGACAAAGTTCTAGATTCGGCCGTCGGATGTCAACAAGGTGATCCTCTGGGGCCTGCCATTTTCAGCTTGGCTATTAACCCTATTATTCGACAGCTAAATTCTAAATTTAATGTGTGGTACCTCGATGATGGGATCCTAGGAGGGGACGCAGATACTGTAGCTGACGACTTTAGGTTATTAATACAAAAATTCGACTCGATTGGCTTACAACTAAATTTATCAAAATGTGAAATCTTCATCCCTGATAACAACCAACAAGTCTTTTCGAAATTCCAATCCATAGCTCCAAATTTGACAGTACTAGAAAAAAGTTCCCTTCGCCTCCTGGGATCACCTATTCTCGATGAGTCCTTCACAAGTTATATTAACGAGAAATTTCAAAATTTTAATGATGTTTCAGAGAGATTATACAAAATCAGTATACATTCGGCCTTCACTTTGATTCGGTACTGTTGTTTTGGACCAAAATTTACTTATATTCTTCGCTCCTCACATATATGGAAGCACCCACAAGTTTTGGACAAAGTTGACCAAATTATCAGAAGCACCCTCACCTCCATCCTCAATGTGGCCTTGGACGATCGAGCCTGGCAGCAAGCTGCACTCCCAATACGCATGGGAGGTCTCGGCGTCCGTAAAATTTCAAGTGTTAGTTTACCGGCATTCCTCTCCTCGGTTCACGGTACTGATACATTAACCAGAAAGATATTGTCGTCTTCTGCACTGGTTGATGTTGAAGTACCGTGTTTGACCGATGCGCTGGATGCCTGGAAAATGGCTACTCCCAATACGGATTTGCCCGGCAACCGCTGCTCTCAGAGACAATGGGACGGGCCGCTCTGTAGCACTATACGGAATAATCTATTAAATACGTGTAATAGTGCTGCTGAGCGTGCCCGTTTGTTGGCTGTGGGAGAGTGGGAGTCGGGCCTCTGGTTACAGGCGATCCCGTCATCTAGCATAGGCACTATGCTGGATGACACAACGTTCCGCATCGCTACATGCTTACGGTTAGGCGCTCCCTGTGTTGCTCCGCATCGCTGCCATTGCGGTGAAGCCGTCGACAGCCTCGGGCATCATGGTCTGTCGTGCTGCAGAAGCGCTGGTCGTATTGCACGGCATGCCAGCATTAACGACATTATCCGTTGTGCTCTTTCCACCGCCGGCGTGCCAGCCGTGTTAGAGCCTAATGGACTGGTACGTGACGATGGAAAGAGGCCAGATGGTATGACGTTGTTGCCATGGAAGTTGGGTAGGCCCTTGGTGTGGGATGCAACGTGCGTCGACACCCTGGCGCTATCGCATCTTCCCTGCACGGCAGGTCATGCTGGTGTGGCTGCTGCTTCTGCAGAGACCACCAAGCGGCGCAAGTATAGTAACCTTATTGGGAACTATACTTTTGAGCCGTTTGGGGTCGAAACGCTCGGGGACCGTGGGGCCCGAGTTCGCGGTTACTTTATAAGGACATCGCGAAAAGGCTTGTCGACGCTTCGCGTGACCAGAGGGCTGGCTTATTCTTCGGACAAAGAATTAGCATTGCCATTCAACGTGGCAATGCAGCCAGTCTTCTGGGCACGTTTCCGGAGGACAGTGATGCGGAGGAATACTTCGACGCCTGATCGATGCTCTTTTATATTTTATGTTTTATGTTTATATATATTTTGTATATAGTATTTTATTTTTAGTTTTGTATAAAGATAAGTAGTTTAAGTTTGTATATGTTACCGGCCGAACCCGATTTTAGGACAAACCAGTTTTGCCTAGGCTCAACTAGTTCTTCCTATAGGCGTTAGGATTAACTAGTAGAGCCTAGTCCAAACTAATTTGTCCTAAGCCCGATAGGACGGACCAGTTTAGGCTAGGCAAAACTAGTTGATCCTGATATAAGTACGCACACTCTAGGATAAACTGGTATAGCCTAGTCTAAACAACATGTTCATGCGGGAATGCTCCGAACGTCACACGGGTTCGGCCGGTAACATATATATGTATAGTGTGTACATTGTAGAAATAGATTATAAAAATAAATATTTATACATAAAATGGTGATGCTAATGGCAATTTATACATGGTGATGAGAAGATTTCCTTGATTTAATAAATCATATCAACTAATCTATCGATTTATCATATCAATTAGATTGGCAAACTTAATTGGCAATAAGAATCGGAATTACCGATTTTAATACCCCCGCAAATTTTCCTTTCTAATAATTCAATATTGTCAAAAACTCATTATATTTTTTTAAACAGTAACAGAAACATTTTTTTTTTAATTTTAGTAATAAGATACAACCAAAATGAAACCTGAACAAAACATAATCATCAAGAAATCACATTTCAGACTTTGTCAGAAACCTCAGACCCACTTCAGACCCGTCTACTGAACTCTCAGAGACGGCAAATCAAATAAAATAAGAGGTACATTTACAAATTCATATTTCCCATTCACTTTATTCTCGTGGAAGAATGGCGAAAAGGTAAAATGTTCAGCTTTTGCGCAAATAAAGAGGTCTGACATCTGTTCTATACGACGTTGGTCACGCTTTCTGGGTTTTGGAAATGAATTTTTTGTTTAATATTTTTTGTATAGGAGTATTTTTTTTAATTCTATGCTAGTACCAATGATAAAACTGGAGTGTTTATTGCAAAACGATTTCAGTGGTTTTATATTGCAGCCCGTTTATTAGAGAGGCTTTAAGTTAGTTAAAAGCTCGCGAAGAAGTTCATTCGGGACGCGGGTTAACGCACTCTAAAAAGCTAGCATCTATATATATCGGACAGAGGTCTGAATGTAAGAACCAAAGCATGTAATCTCAGAAAATCTTGTTTATGTGCTTCAATATAAAGTTTGCGTTATGTGTCCCAGAATATATGTATAGAAACAAAAATTCAAATTACTTAACACCTATTTTGCAAATTCTTACAGTAGCTAAATGACATAATAAGAAAATTTTCATAAAATATTCGCAAGGTTTATTAAAAAAATATTCATTAACAGCTTCAAAAGGTAGAACAAAATATTTGAAAAGGAACTGGCAGGCTAATATTAAATTCTTGCCGAACCTGTTGCATGCGATACGCGTTCCGGAACGTCATCAAGCGATATTGTGGAACACGTTATTGTGTTCGGAACAGGTACGAATACGCCTAGTTTATATTTTAGTATATGAAAGTTAATGAGTGTAAATGTACACCGAGAATGGAAAGAAAACTTATTTACTTGAAAGTTAAGGTAGAAAGGTCCTTTAAACTATTTTGCCCAAAGATATAATTTACCTCTTATTCAGAATTTTTCGCTCTATTGTTTGATATATGACGTTTGTCATACAACTAATAAAATCTCAGCCCAGATGACTGCAGGAAGACTGTTTTGTAGTTTATCACTACATAACTGCTGCATAATGATTTTCATTAAACCATATACATCCAATTTCGATGAAACTTCTTTTCGGCTGCCAAACGCAGCTTTAAATCAGTTTTCGCATTTTTTCATACTTTCAACGACAAAGCTCAGTGTTCGTGAATACGAACAGTTAACTTCTATACAATCCCAATTCATTTCGAATACGAAATATTCGCAAATGAAACTTTCCACTACCGAATTTCCCGAGACTGAATTTCATACAGCGAAAAATGTACATGAGTTTGTTCTCTTCACTTGAATACTGAAAAGTGAGTATAAAAAAAATCTATACAGAGGATTATCAAGTTATTACAAAAGTACAAGGTACCTTATGCTCAGTAGCTATATAAGGAACGAATTACGAAGAACGTCGTTTTAGAGAATATAAACTCTTTTGCAAAAAAAACGGGCACCTATGCGAAATCTTGGTTTCAAGGACTTCGCGTGTATTTCAAAGGATTTTAATGACTGTAGGATGTTACTAGCATCAAAAGGGTTAGCCAAGCATGCGTGAAAGTGTATTCTAAATTTGAATTTTGTACATTTGCTAAGAAACTGGTTAGACCTTGTTTTGGACTAATTCCTTTTAGAAAGTTCGTGGGCGTTTTGAAAAGTTTTTGACGTGATTTTCAGAAAACTGAAAATGCAGTTTTAATTGATGATTCGTGTACCTTTCGGTTAAATCTAAACATTTTTGAAAAACTATCCGTATTTGATAAAATTTTCACCTGCTCTAAGTGGTCTATGCTGATGATTGATGGCAATGTTTACTGTTTCGGTATTTTTGTGTAAAGCGTTCTATTGTTTAGATATTGTACCCACGCGGTTTAAAATTAACCCTTTTTCATAAATAAACACAATTTAGAGGAGTATCAATATTTTGGGTTGCAACGAAACCAATTTACAGTTAGCAGTGCCGTTCACAAGTCGGCTCCTATTAGACTTTGACATTTTGAAAAGTCTTGAAATTCTACAAAATACAGAAAATAACGCATAGACTGTAAGCACGAGGTCTTAAGGTCTCGTAATCACTGATTTTTAAATAACATCGCCTCTCGGGAAACCCCGTAGACCTCTAAAGATCTATGAGTCTGAGCGTTCAAATAGCGGGTTTTCATCCCACGGACATTTTATTAAATAAACCTGTCTACTCCAAGGTTTTCTGGTATCCACGGCAATTTCTTGCTTAAATCATAACAATAATTGGCTAACTGATCATTTTTTTAAAAAAAACATACGTTTGGCCAATAATCTTGAAGTCATAACTCCCCTTCAGCTAAATCATCGTTTAGTAACCCGACACCTATGGAGTTATCGAGAGCTCCAACTCGGCAATAATTTGACTCTTTGGATAGTTTTAACCCTTCTCATTATTTTTCATAAGGTTATTTTTGCATTTATCACCAAATTTGGTATTTTTTAAATGTCAAAGTGTGATAGGAGACGAGTTGTGATCTGGTTCTGCTAACATTAAATTTGTTTTGTCGCAGCCCAAAGTACTGATACTCTTCGAAGTTGTGTTTATTTATGAGAAAAGGTTATTTTAAACCGCGTGGGCACAATATCTAAACAACAGAACGCTTTACGCAAAAATACCGAAACTCTTAACATTGCCATCAATCATCAGCATAGACCACTTAGAGCAGGTGAAAATTTTATCAAATACGCATTGTTTTTCAAAAATGTTTTGATTTAAGAGAAAGGTACACGAATCATCAATTAAAACTGCATGTTCAGTTTTCTGAAAATCACGTCAAAAACTTTTCAAAACGCCCACGAACTTTCTACCTTTAGAATACACTCTCACGCATGCTTGGCTAACCCTTTTGATGCTAGTAACATCCTACAGTCATTAAAAACCTTTGAAATACACGTGAAGTCCTTAAAACCAAGATTTCGCATAGGTGCCCGTTTTTTTTTTGCAGAGTGTATAATGTCAAAATACTATCCGTAAACAAAATGATTCATAATTATATAAAGAGTCATTCAATTTGGATATCTGGCTATAATATATTGATATTTTATAACTAAAAACATTGCTTAATAGAAAGTTGCAATAAGATAACGCCAAACCTACGGAGCAATGTAGGCTACAATAAACTCCTTAAGAAAGGTATGACAATTAGCTTCTACGCAATTACTCCGCTGGGCATTAATCAACAGTAATTATAACGTTAATCAAACCACTAAAAACAATCACAAACAACTACGTAATCCACAAAATAGTGACTGCACTAACCTTGACATTAGGCAAATGTTGACACAAACTGAAACATTATAATTTACGTTCCATTTAACGCTCAGTGTACTGTACAAAAACATTATATGCTACGCTCACAGTTTTATTGTCACATGGATATTAAAATGCTTTTAAATTCTTTTATATGTCAAGGTTTTAGTTGTGGCCATGGAGAACAAAATTAATAGTGGAGATGTCATAACGCAATATCACGTAAGAAAGTAGCGCACCAAAATGCGGGTGTTCGGTTGACGAGGAATATTACTAGCTTCGCCTTCATACGTCTTCTTTAGAAAACTCTTCTGTTTCAAAATAAAATCACCAATCAGTCAAGATCATTTTTTGATAGAATAGAACCTGAACACCTTGTTAGTTCTAGTAACTGATCAAGCCTTCTGTACATTACCCTAGCCTGACCTACCTTCCTTATGGTATCTCCGCTATCATTCCTTCCTCCGTTGTTGTGACGAATAGTAACTGTTTGTTTTAAAAACAAGGTATTTGTTTTAAAGCCAATTGGTGGGTTCTGGGTTATGCTTTGTGGTATCTCTAATGCATATTTAAGGTAAATATCAACCTATTAATTGCGTTGTAAGTTTGGAATAGACCTGTGTAAGTTGCTTTTACTGGTCATTAAGATAGAAAAAAAACATACTTAATTCATTTTGCCGAAGGTATATTATTCTGTAGCTTTTAAGTTTTCCACAATGATAAACCTTGCTCAAGTTACTTCGACTATTGATGTTAGAAAGCATTTTTCATGAGATGGTTGTTTGCAAAAAAAGCTTTAATAACGAACTATTTAACACTTTTTCAGCGAATTCAGACTATGCAATTTACAAACTGCACCTTCTTATCATTACTTTTATATAACAAAGATATCTACTTCCTAAATAATCCTCTACATTAATTACCACTTAACTACCGAAGCACGCCATTAAGAGTAATTAAATGACAAATCACCCACATTAGGCTGAGGTCTACAGAGGCGGATTTTCCCCAAAACAAAAGGGATTTTGGTAACATAATAGAGATCATTAATTTGTTTATCCCTTCATCAATTTTGAGGAACTTTCTGGATAGAGAGTTAATTGAAGATATGATATTAAGTTTGTATTAATTAAATTGAGTTAGTTAAATTGTTTATTTACAAGCCTTAACAGCCTTTTCATACTGAAAGATTTTCCAAACAATATCGCCAGGCAAAGGCTGTAAATATGTATTTACTATCCATTATGTTATCTTAGGAGGCAAGTACTAGTGTGTGTGTGAAGAACAAATGACAGTCCCTCAATTAAAATATTGATTGTATCTGTGCAAGATACGGTAGATAATGCCTTGTGGCATTAAGTACGCCAATGCACCATTTTTGTACATAAAATGTAAATAAATGATTAAATACATCGTCATAAAAAAATAAAACCAACAACAGACCATTTGCTACGGCGTAGACTTTCGTAGCAAATGTACGCTACGAAGGCAAATTTTTGTACGGGGTCTAATATATTATTCGAAGTTGAAACTGAATAACTTGTATGCTTGTATTTTTATTTAACTAAAACATTTTTATCGCAAACAAAATACAGTAGCTACATCGTATTGTTAAATTAACATATTTTGCATAATTTTAACAAACACACTGTTGAAAATAACACGTTAGGTATAAAACAAAATAACATCGAATCAAAAACAAAAGCCAACTTCCAAAATTATCAAATAATACCTTAACTTAACCCTATCAACAAATTCAGAATCTAATCAGATTGCTTCCAAGTTTTGTGTCATTAAATACCCTTTAGACATTGCTATTTATTCATTGGCAATTATCTTGGACCCAACCAGACGGTAACTAACGCGATGCTGTAATGGGTATGCAAATTATCTTTGCGGGTAGGATAGCAATAATTTGAGGCGCCTTTTAAGTCGGTTTGAAGTAATTTCATCTGGTTAAAAGATAAATTCATCATATGGTCACCAATTTATTTTGGCAGAACTTTTAGTCAAATCTTAGTACTTATACTATACGAGATTTCGTCCACTTCATTGCCTGTTGTTCGTTCTAAGAAAATGGTTGTATTCAAGGATATAATAAAGCTTCTGATCAGTGAAATACATTTCTGAAATCAGCCCATTAGTTCCAGAACCTCTATATAGAAATTTATTCACAATTAAGTCTATATGACATAATTATAGATGAAGAGATGATTTATTTTATGCTCACAAAGCAGAAACTAGCTTAAATAACACCACAAAGAACTACGGTGTAAGAAATCAACAAAAGATTTCTAAAGATCTTTATTGTTATACGTAAATTGCCTAACTGCCTAAACTGCCCGTTTTTCACTGTGTTCTACAGATAAACTCCATCCAAAGGTTGTCTAGAAGTAATCGCTATTTAGCGATAAGACCGCCAATTGTACTGTTTTTTGTATTTTGGTATGTCTTGTGTTGTTAATTTTCTTGGTGTACGATAAAGAATAATCTATCTATCTATCTAAATTAAAAAATATAACGACAAGCGCGCCTTTATTTTTTTACAAATTACAAAATGGCATTCACCCCAAAAGCGATGCAAAGAATACAAATTATTTACTTTTTAAGCTCTTTTTCTAAAAGAAAATGCACGAGTAACCGACAAAGTAAAGAAAGAAGCCATAAAAACTCATTATACAAATTATCATAATTATTATTACCGACCGCTAGGTTCCATTAACTTTGAAAGGCTGTACTTTTAACATTCTTCATTTTTATGAAGAGCCAAATTAGGGAAATGTTCAAGAAAATTTTATTACTCCGACCACATTTTTGGTAACAAAATACATAATAATAAAGTACACTTCTCGTACATATGGGTATTATAGCCTAACCGCACACTGCAGACAAATTAGTCGACCGATAGTTGACCCAATCTTTGGCATTTTTTTTAAAGGTACACATGATTCCAAAGGTTTTTAGTCGGTCAGATACCGGCTATATACCCGATCTTTGTAATGTGCATGCTACCATTCATCTTCATACTAATTTATGAGCCCAAACAATCAGCAACCCAGCTATCAGCCGACTAAAAGAACAAACTTTCAACCGACTAAAAATCTGTAGTGTAAAATTCTATTTCTCCTTCCACATTTTTGTAACAAAATAATAATAAAGTTGAAGTAGTACACTTCTGAAACATACGGGGAATTTCAATCTTTTGATAGGATTATTTCCTTCAAACGAATGTATCTAATCCCTTGAAAAGATTTACGTGGTTTTCTTATGAAAAAAAAACATACTTACGCGTTGAGAGTTTTCAAGGAAATCCGTAAAGGAAGTTACTTACTGCAACGAAAACTTTGTGGATTTTTAAAAAGATATGAAAAGATTATTGGAATATTTAAGCTCAAATGGTCTATTCAATAGATTTGTATAGAGATGAACAAACAAATACACCTTTCAGCTTTATGATGGATAGTTTTTTAGTGAAGATAATATTTAAATACCAACCTCGATAAGTAAAGATCCTTATCACACTATTTATTGTTTTATGTTTTATTTTATTTATATGATCATTCTATTCCCACCCTATAACTATAATACATTTTGCGAACAGCTCATCTTCACAATACCGTATTTTACGATCTCTCACCCGATAAGCCCTTTTGTTTTATCTCCATACAAAATATACCTACATAAAAATTTACGTTCAATTTATTACTTTTATGCAGTAAAGCATCTATTTATTCAAAGCCTTTGAGGTCATGAACTTTGATCAGGATTATAGTGGCTAAATAAATTCGTATAGTAAAAAAAAACAATTGGATACATACATGTTAAAGTGAGACGATTATTTGGACATTTTTATTGGAATGTAGGTCTCTTTTATTCATAAACATAATATTGCCATTAATAAAATAAAAAACGGTTGTCTGTAAAGTCGGTTTACTGACGATAGTCGAACGTGACAACGTCATAAGAAATTGATCGTCAGATGTCGAACGCTGCCGAACGTGGAGGCCGATCGTGCCTCTATGTCGCTCGTTGCGTGCTCTCGCTTGCACTACAAGCCTTAAACGGAACGCCTCAGAGCGAGGTAACGACGCATGAGTCATGTTTTTTCGTGCGTGCAGCCGGCTCCATCGATTTATAAGACGTTGTCACGTCAAAATAAATAGCTGTCAATTAAAGTTTAAAATCCGAATAAACCAATGCACATTTTGAGCTATGAGTAGGATTTAATTATAAAGAATGTTGTTACCATGTAAAACATATACATATGTCGGCGCGTTGATAACATTAAAATTATGAGCGGGTAACCCCGAATAGAGTAGTAAGTGTCACGACGAGTGATGGCAGCAGTCATTCTGGTGACAGGTGCCAACTGAATTGTGCACATACTAACCTATTGGCTCGAAATCCCATTCCATCTTACTGATTGTGTGTGATTGTGAATAAAATGGTGAGGAAACCAAATAATGGAACGGTGGACTACACAAGCGTGCCTTTATTTTTGAATTCCGGTCGTTACAACGCCCGAGATGCAACGTGACAGCCATGACCGCCGCGAGGCTCCTTCTGACGCTCCCACATCAGAAGTGGGATGCAATCCGAATGCCCACATGTGTTAAGGATTGCCCTGCTACGTGTTCAACAAAGTGAAAACGCTAGTAGCGAAAAAAAAATATGTCTGTTACGACACTGCTATCGCAAGGAAGAATCCTGTGTGGAAACATCTTGTACTGCAACATAATGTTCATGGAGCTGTCTATGTAGAACAAGAATTTTGTGAACAGATTGGTTTCGGGAGAATTTGCCACGTGAAGATTGCAATCCTTATAGTGCTTAATAACCAGTAAAAAAAAATGGAACGTCGATTATTTAAAATGGTGTTTTTTAGAAGAAGATTTATAAAGAATTTCAGCGAAGGTACAAGTATGATAACCACGGTTATGGTTATGGTTTCGGTTCCATTTTTTTTTTTTACCAGTCATCCTTGTTATCGAAGGTATGCTAGAAAATTAACCGAATTTATCTAATTTTCATGTTTCAACAATGACGGTGATTATTGTGCAATATGGCGACAAAATTACGGCGTGAATGGAGCATCCCAGCTGCCTGCGGAGCTTGACGTGTCATCGTGAGTTTAGAGTGTCGGTGCTCGTGCATCTCCGTGGTGCCTGCGAACGTGAAGCCGCTGTACTGCGAGCCATAGCGATGTGCGCATCGTCATGCGCGTTGAGTGGAAACCCGGTGAGACCGAACCATTTTTGCTTTATGTTGAGGTTATTTGTCATACGACATTTATAAACTTGAGAGGCAGTTTCAATCGCGTTTTTTTTTTAATTGATTGAATGTGCATCAGACTATAGATTTTTGGTAACATTTGGCGCTAAGTTGTACCAATGACGGATACCGGGGTGACTTGAAAAAGACCCGTTGGCCTCGTGATGGCATCGGGGTGACCAAGAAGAGACCTGTGTAAAGTCTGCGGTACTGTTGTTTTTATTGTGTTAAGCTGTACCTATTGATGGGTATCGGGGTGACCTGGAAGAGACTCGTTGGCCTGTGTGACGGCATCAGGGTGACCAGGACGAGACCCGTATACATCTGTGGTACAGTTGGTAACATGTGTCTGATAGCTTGGCTAAGGGAACCCTGTGTGACATCTACTAGCCTGTGTGGCAATGACTAGCCTGTGTGGCAATACCTGGCCTGTGTGGCAATAACTAGCCTGTGTAGTAATGACTAGCCTGTGTGGCAATGACTAGCCTGTGTGGCAATGACTAGCCTGTGTGGTAATGACTAGCCTGTGTGGCAATGACTAGCCTGTGTGGCAATAACTGGCCTGTGTGACAATGACTAGCCTGTGTGGCAATAACTGGCCTATGTGGCAATGACTAGCCTGTGTGGCAATGACTAGCCTGTGTGGCAATAACTGGCCTGTGTGGCAACGACTAACCTGTGTGGCACCGACTAGCCTGTGTGGCAATAATTAGCCTGTGTGGCAACGAATAGCCTGCGTGGCAATGAGTATCCTGTGTGGCAACGAATAGCCTGCGTGGCAATGAGTATCCTGTGTGGCAATGATTAGCCTCTGTGGCAATGACTAACCTGTGTGGCAGCAATTGGCCCGTGTGGCATTGACTTTCGGAAATGGGTGACTTAAGGGAAACATTTTGTTGCGCTTGGACTTCAAATTTGTAACCACTGTAAGATGTTGTACAACATGGACAAGGGAGTCATTTGAGGGGTCAGGGAGGCCGAACGGAGTAGACTGTAAGATGAAACCGGTACACACGAGGACGTGTGATAATGCAGGATGGCCGTGTCGGCGCGTTGATAACATTAAAATTATGAGCGGGTAACCCCGAATAGAGTAGTAAGTGTCACGACGAGTGATGGCAGCAGTCATTCTGGTGACAGGTGCCAACTGAATTGTGCACATACTAACCTATTGGCTCGAAATCCCATTCCATCTTACTGATTGTGTGTGATTGTGAATAAAATGGTGAGGAAACCAAATAATGGAACGGTGGACTACACAAGCGTGCCTTTATTTTTGAATTCCGGTCGTTACAACGCCCGAGATGCAACGTGACAGCCATGACCGCCGCGAGGCTCCTTCTGACGCTCCCACACATACATATACCTACCTACGTAGGTCGTCATCTTGTAAGTAAAACTTAACAAATTCTTAAACACTTCTGGCCTTACTACAAAAACTTTAGCAACTGTTTTACACTTGTCTAAAAAAAATGTGTCTCCAAAATGAACCTTATGTCAACGTCATAATTTGACATTTTTTTAGACAAGTCTTAAACTGACGTTAAAAAGTTTTTGTGGTAAGATGGTTCATATCTAATTCCATTCATAACTTATTCCCGTTCAAAGAATCACAACACGATATTATCATAATATGTACTATTATTCAAAAGACCAACAAATATCGACAACTGGCTTTGAAGGGTGATTTTCTGAGAAAAACCGTCGGCTAACAGTCTCAACGGAAGATTAGTCAAAGCTAATGATCTGTTTAGTACAACAAAGGGATTTTTCCTGGAACACACTGTTTGACCTGGATACCCAGTCAGTAAATTATGTGTATAGGAAAAGGTTCGGATAAACAGCAAAGATTTATTGGGAATATTTTATCTGAGGATCGGAGAATGGGAGAAAATTGGAGGTCGTGGATAAGGTCAGTAGATTAAGGTAAGGCTAAGGTTGCTGTGATTATTTCGTGGAAAGGCTCATGTTACAAATAATAAGTCTTCAAAAAAGTTGATGTCTTCTTACTTTTTTTCGTTCTGACAATTATAACGGGGATAGAGCCTGTATCTCACGAAAGCGACCGAGGCGTGCTTGTGTGCGTGAATATACATGCACATTGTTTTTGTATGACTCTTTGACTCGACCACTAGTGACCGCTCCCAAGCTTACGCATATAAAGACAGTGTCTATGTACATACACACACACGAGTATGTCTCACCCGCTTTTGTGAGACAAAACATCTATAGTAACAAGTTATGACAGTTTGTCTATAGATGTCTCTTATCTTGGTATATTCCAGACCTAGTCAGAAATTCGTCAAAGTCAAGAGCTATTCAATACTCCCGTACATTTACTTAGTGCTTTATATCATCCGAAGCTTTTCATTCTTCAAAGATCTTATTCAAAAGTTATGTATTGTGTATTCGATGTAAGGAAACGTGTTATTTTGAAAGAACTCAAAACCTTTACAGAATTCTCTTCTCAAGGAATATTAAATACACCTTTCTTTAGCAAATAATACGCCATGACGAGGTCCCAATAATAATAGGTTTTCTATAACAAGTTGCCAATTTCCCCATAAGAGTTCCTAAAAGATTTCTAATACAACCTTTAGAAGCTCTTTGACAGTGATTAATGATTCGAGATTTTAATGGCGATAAGTTTCAATGATTTTGTGTAGCAAATGGGAGTTGTATTTTCAAATTTCTACTACGGTGGAAATGTTTAATTTGATAAATATGCATTACTCTCGGAACTATGGGAATCAGATAAGAAACCGATCCCAAAAAAAAACTAATGGATAGATGCATGGCCCCTTCATGGCCGCTACAAATACATAGATACATTGTGTCGACGATATTTTTTCACTTTTAGGAAAAATACCAAAACGGCTGTCAACGGCACCCGGAAATGTTTTATTGTATATATTTTGTCGCCATTTTGAAGATTCTGGATTTCTTCAGTTGAATAAAACGAATTACTGGGTATAAAGTTAATATTATAAATAAATAACATAATTTAATACATAATTTAGGGCTAATATTTGACATAGTTTTGGATGTCTGCACATATGAATTAACGAATGACGGTCGTTCGAAATATTCTATCTGGTGACTTACTATAGATAGAATTTTGAAATTAGCTCCATACAAGTAATGTCTTCCTATCTCTAGTAAGCAGAATAACAGATAGATCGAATATTGGAAACAACCGTTAGTGAAGGTATTATAACCAATTCTATTTGCCACTTGATCGCGCCCTCCGCCGCCATGACACCTGAAATGACAGAAGGTGTGGCCTTGTCTCCGGGTCAAATATAGTTTTGCTATTCCATTTACTATAACAATGTTATTGTAATTATTTTCTGATGTTAGTATAGGCTTTTGTGTAGTTTGGTTTATAAATGTTATGGATAATTTTTAGTTTGAGGGGTAGATTTTTGTGCCCAACCTGTTTATGAAAAGCTATAACACCATTCATTCAGTGTTTTAAACCACTAAAACCACCATTGAGGGTTTTAACCAAATGCGGCAGCTAACAGCATAGAAACACCCATGTATCGACGATTAGTAATTAAAACGGGCTAAAGAGGTTGGGCTGCTTTATTTCGGTAGTTCACGTAACGTCTAGAAAAATATTGCTTTGGGTTACTCGTGAGAAAATTGAGTTGCTATTTGTTCGGGAACTAATTTCCTACAAATAAAGTTCGCAAAACAACCTAAGTATTCAGAGAGCTCTTCACAAAGTGTTACCCCCCAAACAACCAGTTGCTCTCGCCACTGACGTTTTACGTCCTCATAAAAATTCAATTTCTAAAAATAGCTTTTATACAGCGTGTCACTGTAAAGGTTGTATAACATGAGTGACCTTGTAGCGTCGGCTGAACGCCAAGTTTATAATCTTTTATGTAGCGGTCACGCGACGCAACCTGTTGAAAGCGTCACATTTTAAACGCGTTCCTAATTTGAAATTGTTTTCTTTTTTCGTTATTTTTTTAATGAGGTGTGCTAAGGCCATTAGTGGTGTTATGGTATTAGCATGCAAGTACATATGTAAATTTTTATTTAGGTGCCCTTGAAATATCGTGATTAAATCAAAATGAATTTGTCAAGTGGATTGTTGTTGACGACCTCGATGGCGCAATAGTCACCATGCCGGACTGCCGAACCTGAGGTCCCGGGTTCGATTCCTGGTTCGGTCGACATTTGTGTGATGAGCATGCTTGTTGGCCGTGTTACAATATGTATTTATAAATATGTATATATGTAGCTAAGTATATGTAGTTTATCAGTTGTGTTAGCACCCATAACACAAGTTAATTAATAACTTACCATGGGGCTAACCGACCGTGTGTGAAAAAGGTGTCCCGACATTATTTATTAAAAAAAAAAATGAAAAAATGTTAACGCGTGATAAAATAATGAATTTAAAAAATTGTATCACATCTCTGTATATTTTTGGATACAGCTGAGTACCAATATTTTATATGACAGGACTGCATCTCTGACGCCTTAATACCTTTGGGTAAAAATGCCAAAGTTTTTTTAGCTTTAATAAATTATCATTATTACATAACTACTCACTAAGCCTATTAGAAACAAAAATACAAAACAAAATATTAGTAACTCAACCAGCGAGCGCCGTCTTAATCGAAAGAACGTGGTTAGATAACCAATGTTCTCAATAATATAGAATTAAGTATTGCTATCACGTAGCACTCTTTTTCCAAGATATTCTAAGGAACGTATGTTCGTTTTCTGATGAAGAATCCTTACTAATATTATAAATGCGAAAGTAACTCTTTCTGTCTGTCACGCTTTCATGTCAAAACTACGGTAACAATTAACAGGTAGTTAAAAAGGTATGTAGTCTGGCGCCTAAAACAATACATTAGGCAATTTTTTATCTAGGTGTGGGAAGTAATAGCCTAGGAATGTCAATGGGACACTTTATATTAAATCATGAAAAAAATGTATTAATTTTGACATTGGAAAAGTCACTCTTTTGCTCATTTAAAAAATATGTATATCTAATTTTTTTATAAGTATATAATTAATGCACACAGATTAACATAATTAAGTGTCAACACCAAGTATACATATGCGCAGTCCACAGTATAAATATGGAAAACATTCTTCAGTTCCCATCCATAAAGTATAAAACAAAAGACCGAAAACAGATCATTCTCCCCTTATACAAAATTTCGTTCCCGAAAAACAGGTCACCAGCTTCCGAAAGTGACCTTGACCTGACATGACACGTGTCATCGAGCATTATACTCTGAACAGTATTTTTTTCCACCATAAAACAAAAAAGAAACAATTGAAGGGGAAAAATTCGCGAAAAATTACAAGATAGGTACGACGATCCGGGCGAGTATGGTACTTTTTGTAACATAATTTTTTTGATGGGGATTATATATTTTTTCATTGTTTTTGATGTGTATAATACGAGATAAAGGAAAGGGCAGATCAGATATCCCAGTGTAAAATTTAATACATACCTTTTTTTTTTTTTCTTTTTTTTTTTTTATCGACGTAAAATCATCAAATGACCCCTCCCGCTGTGGGTTAGCAGCGGTGAGGGAGTGTCAGACTCTTACTGACTAAAATCGTCGTGTTCCGTCATAGGCCTTTTATGTACCAGGGCCGCGGTATCTCTTTCGAACAACCCGCAGCCCCGGCAGGCCTTGGCCCTGCTGGGCCCCGCTGGGGTTGCTGACATCTCTTTGAGGAGCGCGTGGAACAACGCGCGCCGTCGACACGGGTCTGTCGTCTAGAAAGACAGAGGGACGATGAGCCACCCGAACTCACCGCCCACAGACCCACGCCTACGGTGGCCGGGAGTCATCTCGCGACACCCGGCGCCCATGGTGTCTACCTGGTCCAGCGCGGCGGCCGGGATGAGAGGTGCGAACTCTCTGGCGTTCCGCCTCCTCCTTCTCGAGCATGACCGCTTCGCAGAAGGAGGCGACGGCATCCCATTCCCTCTCGCCCCGGACCATGGCCTGAACCAGGGCCGGACGCGAGAGGTCGCCGCCGCCCAAAGCCTCGACGAGGACCCGGCGGTGCCCTTCCCATGCGGGGCACACCTGGACTGTGTGGTCCACCGTGTCCTCGGGGCTGTCCGCACAATGGTGACACCCGGGCGCCTCCTCACGACCGATGCGGTGCAGGTACCTCCCGAAACAACCGTGTCCGGTGAGGACCTGCGTCATGCGGTACGTGAGGGCGCCGTGACTCCTCCCGAGCCACTCCTCAAAGAGGGGACTTACCGCCACGATGGTGGCGTGCCCTGCACTGGGTTGCGACAGTCGCTCCCTCCAGGCCACCATGAGATCGCGCCGGAGCTCCGCCCGCTGCGCGACAACTTGCCGCGGCAACGGGGTTTCTCCCCGGCGCTGAGCCTCCTCGCGCCAGTCGTACAGGCGCAAGAAGACCCTCGCCTCCAGATCCCACGGTGGCAGTCCAGCAAGTAGGCCAGCTGCTTCGCGGGAAATCGTGCGGTACCCCCGGATTAGCCTAATGGCTATCACCCTTTGGGGCACGTTCAGGTAGTGTACAGCCCGCGGCCGTACCGAACGTGCCCATACCGGGGCCCCGTAAAGGGCCATGGACCGCAAGACTCCCGCGTAGAGTTTACGGCAGGGGGCGTTTGGGCCTCCCAGGTTGGGCAGGAGCCGCTTGAAGGCAGCACCTGTCTTCTCCAGTTTGGGGCCCAAACGTCGGAAATGTTCGACGAAGTTCCACCGGCCGTCGAGGACGAGTCCTAGGTACTTCATCGCCCTCTCGACGCCGATGGTAACCCCCCCCACCGTGACCTGGGAGCCTGAAGGTGGCGCGTTCCGAAGCCCATGAAAGCACATGGCCTCGGATTTGTGCAAGGCCACCTCCAGGCCCAGCAGCTGGATCCTCTCGATGACTGTCGCAACCCCGCGCGTCATTATGTCGGCCGCCTCCTGGTGCGACCTCCCTTGTGCCAGAACCAGCGTGTCGTCAGCGTAGCAGACCACGCTGACGCCGCTAGGGAGGTCGGCGCGCAGCACCCAGTCGTAGCCGATGTTCCACAAGAGCGGCCCCAGTACCGACCCCTGCGGAACACCGCACGACATTTCTCGCCGGTTCCATTCCCCGTTGTGACCAGGGTAGATGATGGACCTATCCGACAGATAGGCCTCGACCACGCGACGAAGGTAGGTCGGCACCCGGTGATACCGGAGTGCCTCCCTAATGCAACTCCAGGGAAGGGTGTTGAAGGCGTTGGCGATGTCAAGAGACACCGCCAAGACGACCCCCCCCCGGGACACAGCATCCCCCGTCGTGAGAGCTCTCACGCGCATGATGGCGTCCACCGTTGAGCGCCCCTTGCGGAAACCAAACTGGTGGTCCGCAAGGTCCGGCCCTATCCCCCCAAGGTGCGCGACGAGGCGGTGTGCGACAACTCGCTCAAAGAGCTTGCCCACCTCGTCGAGCAACACGATAGGCCGGTATGCGGACGGAGAGTCCGCAGGGCGCCCCGGCTTCCGTATGAGGACCAGTTTCCCTGTCTTCCAACGAAGTGGGAACTGGCCCCTCTCCAAGCATGCGCTGAGAAGCCCTCTAAGTCGAGGCCCGAGAGCCTCAAGGGCCAGGACCCAGGCCTTGCCAGGCAGGCCGTCAGGCCCTGGGGCGGTGTTTTTGGCTTTCAGCCTAGCCACCGCCACTCTCAGGTCCACCCCAGTCACCTCGGGGACATCGTCGTCGTCGGAAGTGTGGTCCGTCGTTGACACCGCGGGTTGCAGAGACATGGGCGGGGGAGAGTGTTCCCCGCGCGAAGGGAACAGAGCGCTCACCACCTCCTCCACCAGCTGAGGCCGAAGACTCTGGGTCAGCGGGGGGGCCCATGGGCGGAGCTTGCCCCGCACCATTTTGTACGGGCGCCCCCACGGGTCCCTGTCCAGAGACCCCAGCAGCTCCGCATTGGCCACCTCCTTGGCCTGGATGATGGCCAATTGGAGGGCGGTCTTCGCAGCTCTGTATCCCTCGTACAGCTCTGCTTCCCTGGCTTCTGCATCCGGAGGGCGGATGCGCAGCCTGCGGTGTCTGGTGTACAGGTGCCTCGCAGCGACGCACGCCTCTCGAAGGGCGGCGATCTCGCGAGACCACCAGTACACCTGGCGTCGGGCGCGTCCTGGCGGGGCTCGGGGCATGGCCACGTCACAAATCTCGGACATGGTCTCCCGGAACCACTCCGCCTCGTCGTTGATGTCGGCGGGCCTGTCCGGTGATGACACCCAGGCCTGCACGACTGAGGCTTCCAGGAGAAGCTCCCGGTCCAGGTGCCTCAGCGCCCAACGTGGACCACTCGGGGTCTGCAGGACCGGCGCGCTAGGGTTCTGGGCGGAGACGTCAAACCGGATGTACCGGTGATCGGAGTAGGTCTCCACCCTCTCCTCCACGCGCCAGTCAAAGACATGCGGCAGCAGAGCGGGGCTGGCGAACGAGATGTCCACCACTGACTCGCCCCGCATCCGTACACACGTGGGGACAGAACCCCGATTGAGGACGACCAGGCCTGCTTCCAGCGCCCAGTCCTCCACCATCCTACCCCGTGCATCTGTGCGTCGGGAACCCCAGGCCAAGTTCTTGGCGTTGAAGTCCCCTAACACTATCACGGGGAGGGAATAACTTCCGACGACGACGGACAACTCCAGGAGGGAGTTGTGGAACTCAGCGAGAGTTCGGCTTGGGGAGAAGTACACCCCCACGACGACTATCTCCCCGAACCGTGCTGCGACGCAACCCCTTCCACTCTTCACTCCTTCGAGGGAAGGAGTACCAGCGGCGGCCGACGATATGATGGTCACTGAGCCGCTAAGGTCCTTAACCCAGTCATCCCTGGGAAGGACAAAGTACGGCTCAGCGACCACGGCGATGTTGATCGATCGTTGATGCTTTGGAGCAACAGATCCTGGGCACGGGCGCAGTGGTTGATGTTCGCCTGGAGGAAGCGTAATGGAGCCAGACTAGCACTCCATCACGTCTTCCTCCTCTTGAGACGCCGAGACGGGCGCTGCGACAGCAGCAGTGGCGACGTTGGCAGCGGCGGCAGCGTTGGAGGCGGCGGCGGCCCCAGGAGCTGCGGTGGTGACGGCCGGCCCTTGCCCCTACTCTTGGTCTTGGCGGGTGGGGCACAGGACTTGCTCCCCGCCCGGTGTTCGGCCGGCTTGCCAGCAGCCGCGCATGCAGTGCAGTGCGGCGCGGCACTACAAGCCACGGCCTTGTGACCGGGCTGACCGCAGCGGAAGCAGAGGGCGCTGCGGTCGACCTCCGAGGTGCAACGGACACCCACATGATGCCCGACGTGGCATCGGAAGCACCTCAGCGGTCGGGGGTCAAGCAGCTTGACCTGCGCCGACACCCAGCCAACCAGCAATCTTCGGCCGTCGACGATGCTCTTGGCCGCCGTCACGGGGCAGCTCACCGTGATGGTGCACGTGCCCCTGAAGTCGGGACGTATGGTGCCCGCCTTCACTTCGTCGGCAGAGCACCCACCCGTCCTAGCGACGGCGGCCACCACCTCCTCCGCAGTAACTGAGTCGTCCAGGCCCATGATGCGCAGATCCGCGCACTTGTGGGGCCTGGAGACTCGGGCATCGTCCGCACTTATGGACGCCCTGAGCCTCTCGGCTAGAGCGTCTGCGGCGGGCCCACTGGCCGCTCCTGGGACCTCCAGCATTCGGGCGCCCGTTGCGGTCACCCTGAGCCGGAGGCCGGAGGTGATACCTAGCTCCTGCAGGTTCACCGCCTCCTTTGCTTGGGCGAGCACGTCACGGTACGACACGCCCCTTTTGACCGCGTCCGGCTGTAGTGTGACTACTACAGCCGCGGTCTTGGGGGCGCGGAGCTGCGCCGCGGCGGCTCGCTGTCTGCGCCGCTGTTTTTGGGCCTTCTTTTTGGCCGCTTTGGCCGCCCTCCGTCTCTTTTTGTTTTCCCCCACCACCTGCCACTCGGACTGAGTGGCAGGGGAGGTAGGGGCCGCAGATGGATTCGGCTTCGGAGGGCGTTTCGCCACTGGTGCCGACGACGGAACCGGTGCTGGTGTTGGCACCGGGGTCCTCTGCGCCTGGACCGTTGTTGCGGCCTTGGGCTTTGGCTGTGCAGCCGCCTTCCTGGGCGGCCCGCTCGGCGCCGCCACAGGTGGCTTGTTCGGCGGTCCCCTTCTGGGCGGGGGTGCCGCTGCAGCCGCAGCCGTATAAGAGGCCCTTTGGGCCGCTGGGGGCTTCGGCGCCGCGAGGGGAGGCCGTAGGACCCTGCCCTCCAGGACGGAGAAGCGGGCCTGGAAGGCCGCCATCTCCTGCCGGACGCTGTTTTTGGGCCTTCTTTTTGGCCGCTTTGGCCGCCCTCCGTCTCTTTTTGTTTTCCCCCACCACCTGCCACTCGGACTGAGTGGCAGGGGAGGTAGGGGCCGCAGATGGATTCGGCTTCGGAGGGCGTTTCGCCACTGGTGCCGACGACGGAACCGGTGCTGGTGTTGGCACCGGGGTCCTCTGCGCCTGGACCGTTGTTGCGGCCTTGGGCTTTGGCTGTGCAGCCGCCTTCCTGGGCGGCCCGCTCGGCGCCGCCACAGGTGGCTTGTTCGGCGGTCCCCTTCTGGGCGGGGGTGCCGCTGCAGCCGCAGCCGTATAAGAGGCCCTTTGGGCCGCTGGGGGCTTCGGCGCCGCGAGGGGAGGCCGTAGGACCCTGCCCTCCAGGACGGAGAAGCGGGCCTGGAAGGCCGCCATCTCCTGCCGGACCAGGGCCAGTACCTGGCTCTCCACCGGGGAGGGCTGCGGCCGCTGCGAAGTGGTCCCGCTGCGTTCGGCCTCCTGCTCTCTTATCTTCCTCAGGTCCGCCCGTAGACTCCTGTTCTCCTCCAGGAGCGAGTTCAGGGCGGCCGTGAGGCGAGCCACTTCCTCTTGCAGCTTGGCCAGATCGCTCTTTGGAGCCTGGCCGAAGCTTGCTTCGGCTGCCGCAATTATTGTGGCCGAGGCCGAATCAATCGCCTTCCGCTTGCTGGTCCCGAGACGCTTTTGGGACACGCCCTTGAACGCGGCCGCCACCGTCTTGGCGAAATTGGCCCTCCGCTCCTGGTCAGAGCCGACGGCCGCCAAGTCCTCCTCGGAGGAGCTCTGTTGAGCTGCTCCTCCCTTGTCTTTGGGCGCCTCAGCGACCCTCCCCTTCTCCGGCCTCCGGTCGGCCTTTTTGGCCGGGGCCCCGCGGCCGCAGGAGGAAGACCCCAAGTCGTCCTTCTTCCTCTTTAGGAAGGCATCGACTCGGTGGTCCTTCTTACTTTGGGGGACCCTAAGGTCTCCCGCTGCTCCATCGCTGGACGCGGACTCGGAGTCCGAGTCCTCGTCCCACTCCCTTTCATCGTCTTTATTTTTATTTTTTTCGATTAAGGTTTCCATACGGTTCCCACGATTATGAGAGCAACTAAACGTCGACCCCGGCAGTGGCCTCATACCGGGGCAAGCCTACATACTGTTGGGGGCGGCTGGCCCCAACAGGGGGGAGCGCTAACGACCGTGTCCCCCACGGCCATTCATCCCCTCGCCGCGCTCCCGAAACTTGGGATTGGGTGGTTTTTTATCTAAGAGGTGTCCTTCCTCTGGGCCGGGCGATTAAGCCAAGCCCTCGGCGGCGGCATTAGACATGCCTCCGTCTGCTGTCCAGCCAACCCGGCTCAGCAAACCCGCCAAAAGGTTTGCTCTTCGTTGTACGAAGAGCAAACTAGCACCGCTTTAGTGCGCCTGCACCTCCGCGGGTATGGCCGCATCCTTGCCATGTCCACAAGCGTCGACTGGTCAGGAGTGGCCCCTCCCTGGGTCCCTCTTTGTCTGGCCTCTCCCCTGAACCTTTCCGGCATTTAATACATACCTTACATGATGCCTTAATATTTTTATAGTAAGTACAAAAAGAAAAAAATTGACAGAATATCATTAATGTTTAGTAAAAAGTTACTTTGTCTGTGTGCCTGTCTGTCAGGCTCAGCAGCTAGTTTTGTATAAGTTCATTATTTCTATTCTATGACTTTTTTCATATAAATCAGCATCATCATAGGCAAAAAACCCATTTAACCGTCTTCAAATAAAATTGTGCATGTGTGTTTAATATGGCATTATATATTTTTTATTATTTCTTATCACCAACACACATACCAACAGTTATCGCCCTCAAAACTGCACATACATCACCACCATTTTGCCTGATCATGACCGGTAACCGGGTCACCCGAGTGCTGTGCTCGTGACCTAGTGGGACATTGTCAATGGCAGTTATCGACTTGTTCGTGAAAATACTGCGATATTTACGAAGTTTTTATTCAGAGAACATAATGGAATTTTGTTGTAGAACCACTGCGAAAGTATACATATTTACATGTCTTTATAAGTACACCATTTTTGATGGGATATCATCAAATTACCCCTCACGCTGCTCCCATAGCGGGAGTATCAGACTCTTACTGACTAAAACCCATCATGTTCCTTCTTAAGCCCTTTATGTACCAGGGCCGTGGTAACTCTTTCGAACAATCCCGCAGCTTATAAGTATACTTAAAACTTATCTTATATGCAGCTTAAAACTATCAAAGCTTGTCAAAAATTGTTCCATCGCTGTCACTCGATAATGTACCCAAAAGGCTGGCAGCATTGCTTATTTTGTTGACATAATCAAAAATGATGCAAATTTGAATTATTGACAATTTATTTGATATACATTCATCAGCATTTTATCAAATTCCATAATGTTTTCCCATCAAGCAAAACTGTCACCATATACGCCGCATAATAAATAAAAGACCAATATCCGGGTATTGTAACACCCCCTCAGAGGGGGGCGTTACCCAGTTTGATCATGACCGAAGCCGGGTCTCGCCCGGGCACGATCTTGACCTGCTACTCCTTTTCAATGCCATACAGCCTCAAAGGATGATTGAACGTAACCTTGCTTTTGTGGAGATCAATAGCAATGTTCTGCAGTATCTATGAATAATATATTGAGGGCCAATTATGTTGACATTCGTTTATGTATTTGGAAGGTTAAATGGGCACTTTTTTTTGCTGTGACGCTTGAATTTTTTCGAGTCTACTTCTTATCTACCTATGGTCGAAGAATGAATAGTTTTAGGTTCGGAAGTCCTATGTTTATGATTATGATAAACAGATGTTTTCTTCTTGTTGGTGAAGTTATCCTTAAATTATCTAGAGTAATTTGGCCATTTCTTTAAGATATTAAAGTGTATGTTTTTTATTGTTTTGATACAAATAGTGATCGTGTATTGTGTAATTTCAATATGAAAAAATAAACAAATATTCAAAGTTTAAAAAATAAGACCTTTTTTCAGCTGATGCGTATTGTATTTTTCCAACCATTGAAGGCCGCGAATACAATAAAAACTTCAACTATTTAATATCACGAGAATAATTCCAAAACATAAACTCAACAACAATACATGTGTTTACGTTAAAAAAATAAAGTTTTCAACATTGTTTGGGAATACAATTTTCGCTAAATGAAACAAATTCAATTCTCATATTATATTGACTTTTGTTGGAAAGTTCTTAAAATAAAACTTTTTGTAAGAAATATAAAAGAAACAACTTAATACATGTTATTATATTCTAGATAGTTCTTGCACATTTGAAATTCTATAAACCAGAATGTATGATTCAAAACATATTTTTACTGTTTTGTCTAAGTATTTGAATACACTTTTATATACATATAATTCCCTTAAGGTGCAAGTGACACCACAGGTGGAAGCATGTATGTAAATATCATAAATTATTCAAATATTGCGCCTAACGATTTAATAATTACTCCAAAGACCATTACCAAGTAAATATAATGTCATTACCGGAATATCATTAAAATGTATACATCAGTGCTTTATATGAAGCTTGCAACACCGGCATTAAGGTATTAAGCTGAGTGTTCATTAATGAACCTTCCGAGATATAGGCTAGGCACATCATTAATCACCGCCGGCTCCGCTCGTGTACACAAAGTTTTATAATCTCACCTGTTATTCAGCTCATAGAAAATGAATTGAGAAATATATTTTCTTGATAACGTTATTAATTTTGTTCATTATATAAAAAAGGATCTACTTTTTTCTTTCATAGAACGTATTGTAAGTCTTTTTTTTTAATATGATTTAATTTATCGATCTAATTTCAAAAGATAAATGTCCATATATTTTTGACAGATTGTCATCAAAGATCTGCACTTTTGTAAAATTTTAAATAAACACATTACCATCACAGTTTATTTAACATAAGTATATTTAAATCATATAAATAAAGAGCTTCAACAAAAGTATTGGACAAATATGTCAATCATATTTTTCACGAACTTATCGAAACTCTTTACACTTTTTTCTTAAATTGTATGCAATACTTTTATAATAAATATCAATCAATGTCATGTATCACAAAGGTTTATTTAAATAATATACAAATATTGGTAAGTTTAAAATTAAAGAATTTGAAGAATTTCAATAACTTAAATTTTTCTAACGCCTGAATAATTTTAAATACGCTGTAAATGGCTTAGTACGAATGATTTAATTGTTTGTATACTTGAAGAATTTGCATTTATTGCGAAGACAAATTAAACAATGGCAGTATATCTTCAAATAAAAATTATATTTTGGTCAAAGAAAAAAGTGAAAAACTTAGCTCTTACATTTAAAAACTATTTTTTTCCCTAGCGTTCAATAAAATTCTTTGAGATTTAACTCATCACAATACTCCTAGTTTAGTCTTACCGTGAAAACATAAGAAACACACTAACAAACTACAACATTATACTTTTTTTGTCAACCCAAATAAATCGTTCTCAATTGCGTTTTGCTCTTTGCTATAAACTCAATAATTCTCTGAATGGATTTCCTTGAATTTCAACCGATTGCGGTAGAGATTCGATAGGAATCGATATGGAATTTAAACCTGTTGCAAGCCGCGGCATATAAACCAATATTAAATTATGATAACAAGAGTATCAGAACCAACAATATTAAAAAAGCAAACCAAAAAACAGTAAAGCTTCAGAGAGAACCAACCATTTATTACGTTGAACACACAGCGAGATATATTGGCAGTTAAATATTGGACGTTCTCATTACGGTGGCCAAATAATCCCCTTGTGGGGAAATGAAGCCTGAATTCTCCCCTTTTCGTGCCAATATATTGTATACTCTGTAAAGCTTGAAGAGGAATATTTTGCATATTGTTACGTATATTGTGTAGTGAAGAGGGTATTTTAATTACGTACCTAATGTTTTGTATTGATAAGTTAGATTTTTAGGGTGTAATGTTTTATGATTAGTTTCAACATTGATAGATTTTTTTGGTGTTCCGCCTATGAAACGAGTAGTTTATCAATGCTTCACTTGTGCTATTATTGAATATTTTAAGAGTCCATATAAAACATAGCTTCGTTTGTGAGAGACGATATAAGGAATTTTTGATTTCAGTAAAATAAATCGGGCATATAAAATTTCAAGAAATAAGCCCTTTCTAGAAGTAAAGAAAGTGTTAAAAAGAAATAAAAACTCCAATAAACAACACAGGAAATAACATCTTAATAAAGGAAACAATTCACTCTGCAATTCATTCAGAATGAACATGTTGCGCGCGCATACTACGTCACTTCCCCCTCCTTGTGATCTTGACCCGGAAATAGGTCACGATCGAGTCCCGCGCAGCCTCCGACCTTGCTTCCGTTTCCGCCTGGAACATCGATAGCATGTAAACCTTGAAAATGTATTTGTGAACTGGGAATTCTATATTTAAAGAGATAACGTTCCATTTGTTTGTTTTTGGTGTTCTTGTGTTGTTTTTTTTATTAATTTGCGTTGGATTAATCAATGCTGCGAGCTACAAGTATATTTTCGAACCAAGAGTCTTCTGCTTGCGGCTGCGATCAACCGCATGCGGGCAAAGTGCAAAACTGATATGTTGATATTCAGAGTATGCCGTCGCTTTGTCGTCAGTCTCACAAGCCATACATACCTGTCTCATCATCACCAGACGCTGACAACAACAGAGCGTGAGCCGATATAAGCCGCATGCGGGCGCCCGCAGCCATGCGCGATTATCACAAACCACGGGAATGTACTTTTGCGGTCCGACAGACGCATTGTGTATTCTGGCAAGTGAGCGTTACATTCCGCCTGTTGCATATGTAAATTGAAGCATTTAAGTTCAACACAGCATGAATATGTCTTAGGCTGTTTAAACCTTAAGCAACTATGGAGCTGTATAAAACCCAAATATAATAAGCCAACACAAACGTACTTACTAAAATGCCAATAATAAAACCAAAAAACCTATCTTCAAACATTTACATAAAAAAAAACACCACATTTTAGCTCTGTCGTGAGAAAAAACTAAAGAGATCGATCATTCCTGTTTTCATGTGAAATCCTGAAAATTCTCGTTGCTTCAGATTGCTACAAAAGTATAGGCTATCCATCATGTTATCGCTGAATGATGAATGAACTACACTTAGTATCGTTCATTCATTCATCACAATATACACGGTTTTAAAAGTCATAGTCTTTTATATGAAAATGTTAAGAAAGAAAACGATTATTTGATATTGATACTTTTATCATCTGCCTAGCCTTTTCCCCATTACGTTGGGGTCGTCTTCCAGTCTAACCAGATGCAGCTGAGTACCAATATTTTACATGGAGCGACTGCTTATGATCGATCGACCACTACGGCTGTTACTTAGAAAAGAGCTCCTGCTAATTTTTCAATCTATACATATAATAAATCTGTAAAAAAACTGTGTCTGTACATTGAATATCTATACATATAATAAATCTGTAAAAAAACTGTGTCTGTACATTGAATATATTAAAAAAATAATAATTGGGTGGGGTTTAGAAACACTAATGGAGCACAAATCCAAAAAAAAAATTCTGTCTGTATGTCTGTATGTCTGTATGTCTGTATGTCTGTTTGTTTGTACACGCTAATCTTCCGAACTACTGAACGGATTTCAATGATTTTTTCTTTGTTGTATCAGTATTAAGCCTGGTCAACATATAGGCTATAATTTATCTTCAAAACTTGAAGACCTGATGCAGAACTCCAACAGACCAATAAAACTATAAGAGATACAAATATGGTGCCATGGCAAAAATTGTTTCATTTGATGAGCATTTTCAGCTGAGATAATAAATTTTAAGATCTGGAACACCTGATGTGGAACCCCAAGAGCCCAGCTTCTCTGTACCATATACAGGTATGACGTTTAGCAAAAGTTGTTCAATTTGATAAGCACTTTCTATTGACTTATACAAATTGAAGATCTAAAACATCTGATGTGGAACTCCAGGGGCCCAGCTAGACTATAGCATATAGAGGTATGACGTTTTAGCAAAAGTTGTTCAATCTGATAAGCACTCTCTGTTGACTTATAAAAATTGAAGATGTAAAACACCTGATGTGGAACTCCAGGAGCCCTGCTAGACTATATAAAGCATATGAAGATATGACGTTTTAGCAAAAGTGGTTCAATCTGATAAGCACTCTCTATTGACGCATTTTTCTTTTCTCTCTCACACAAACAAATAATAATGAAGATACAACAACGCTTGAATTTCGTGTTAAGTCACTGCTTAGTACAAATTTTACATACCTAGACGTAGCGTCACGAGCCCCCGCTCTCTAACTTTGTTACGTTATATCTCATTATTATTTTGCATGTCTCTTCCAGACCTCGGGACTACAGAGTTCCGAATTTTTGGGAGGCAAACGTGGGGCCGAAGCCAACACGCTGAAGTCCTTTTGAGACAACTTTAATGAAATGGTGACACAAAACCGACGATTATCCCTTTATACACTATAGAAATGAATCCAAGGACAATCGCCGGTGGACGTCGTTAAAAAAAAAGACAATCCCCGGTTCTGTGCTAAACTATTGCTAACTATAGAGGAAAACTACTTGGGCTATTGTGATGGGATGTTAGTGGATGACAATGTACTAGGTACATGTAAAAACGGCAGGTGGAGACTCGCCACCTCATTTACTGGGCCCCCGGGAACCAGTCACTGAATAGCAACAAGAGGGCAACAGGGACATGAGCGGCTGAAGGGTGAGGATACCTCGGCGGACTTTAAACGCAGATTACGCGCTCCCTGTGCTTACCATGAGGCACCTACCCTCCGAGCAAGGCTACTAATCCTGCTCTAGCGACGGCTCCACTCTGGACGGCCAAGCCAAGCCAGAGGCGTGAGACCTACCCCCGTCATGGCCGGAGATGGGGGACAGTATACACTCCCTGGAGAACTCAATATATATAGCCCCGCGGGGTCGCTACTCCCCGTCATCAGCCTCAGATGTCCTGCGGTGCCTATATCTCATTATTATTGTCGTTATTATCTCAAGAGCCTTTGTCCCAATTATGTTAGGGTCGACTTCCAGTCACGATGCAACTGAGTACCAGTGTTTTACAAGGAGCGACTGCCTATCTGACCTCCACAACCCGGTTACCCGCTCAACCCAACAACCCTTGGTAAGACTTACTGGCTTCTGACTACCCATAACGACTGCCAAGAATGGAATGTTCAATGACCTACCCACTAAACCACCACGAATTCCACTAAGTCACCACGACTTTGTCATCTATTTAATGTTTTTTTACGTAATATTTTTGCCACACACAACTTAAATGCGGACTAATTAGAATCACTACTTTTATCCCTATGTTCACGTTTATTGCGACTATTCAGATCTTTGATTTTGCTGACCCCGTAGTCGCTGGCATAAGGGACAGGATCCGCGTACGAAGTCGCGGGCAGAAGCTAGTTATTTAATAAAGGTAGAACCGTGAGATAATGTCATTAAAAACCCCTGTTTATCCAAGAAAAAATACACACACACACACAAGAGGAAACTACACAAATACTCTCACCGCGGCAACATAATATACAGTAGCAGTCTTGAGTTAATTAAATCGTATGACACTCAAGTTTCAAAACTATGCCAGTCCACTTATGGTCCAATTTCGCCTGAAATAAGAAGCTAATAACAATATCACTTGAGGACTTTGCGGCTTAAGTGGTCTGAAATTAAGAAGATCATGTATATAAACATTTTTAAGTATCACTTTTGAGAACGTGAGAAGATGGTGAAGGAAAGACTTATAAGAAAGATAGATTTTGTTAAAAATTAATAGTAATTCGTTTTTTCATATTAAGTATATGTGACTATATGCATAATCAAGTGTATATTGTGCTACTATATGTCGATTAAAAACAAAATAACCAATAACTAATTTAATTTTTAGTTTTTTTACAAGGATAGTTTTTAATTTTTATTATAATATTTGTAAATTTGTTTGTGCTCTGACTTTCGATGTAAATAAAATTTATCAGTAATATCTAACAGTGATAACATCACCGTTTTCTGAAGAACTATTGAATTATAATTTCATTATTTCACTCGATAAATCAAATTCATTGGTCTATTCCAAGATATTTCGCACGCAAAATTCAAGCGCGATCTTAATTTCGAATCAAAACGTATTTCGAACAGTAACCTACACAATACCATTAATACAACACAATACCATTAATACAACACAATACCATTAATAACAAAGAAAACAAACCACTTAGCGATACAATAAAATAATGAAAACCAAAATCGCTTAAACTTTGCCAAGTACAGTCGAGGACAGAAGGGCTTAATATAATAACTGGACCCTTGTAAACCGACCCATGGAAACTTTGTACAAACTCGTTAATAATTGTTTGATACTTTTTGTTTATTATGACGCCATTTTGGTTTTGTTCAATTTTTGAAGAATAATATTTTTAAACTAAAATTTAAAAAAACCCCCGACCCAAAAAAGTACGCAATTATTATGACAAAATTTTATAAACGATAAACCCTATAAAAAGCAAAAAATAACTTTAAACACTACGTAAGTACCAACTAAAGCATGTCAGACTAAACAAAATTTTGACGTGTCGGGGGACCGCTCTAATTTATTAGCCTAACGTTAGAAGTAATTATATACTACTACATTCCTTCTTATAACTTTTTATATAATTTTGTTTAGATACGTGTTTTTTATACGAATGTTGTAATTAGGTAGTTTTCATTTGATTTGTGTAAGTATTTTTGAAGGTAAAAAGCGGTCCCCCGACACGTCAAAATTTTGTTTAGTCTGACATGCTTTAGTTGGTACTTACGTAGTGTTTAAAGTTATTTTTTGCTTTTTATAGGGTTTATCGTTTATAAAATTTTGTCATAATAATTGCGTACTTTTTTGGGTCGGGGGTTTTTTTAAATTTATAATTTTATTTTATTTCATGGTTTTTTAAAGGAGCTCCTTAATTTTTCCTTCTTTTTATGATGGGTTCGCTATATGCGATCTCAGCCAAAGGAAGCTGTTTAACAATCCTCATGACAAACTGGCTCTGGGAGAATTGCACAGATTGAGAAACAATAAAGATTAACCTTTGGTGATCCAGGGTTATATACCATTCTAGGGTTTCATCCGCCATATCCCATTTCCAGCATTAGGTTCTTGTCAATTAGAAACATGAAGAGAACTAGTCAAGACAAATTAAACGAGCCCAAACTCGATGGGTTTACTAAAAGGCAGTTCAGGGTTACGTCTCCTATCTTCGTGTCCTAACAGCAGACCAGCTCAGTGGTTCCAGAAGACATTAGTATTTCAAATTTTAGATCCCACATATGCTTGCAAGTAAACTGAGCGTGTAACATTCCTATCACACCTAACCAACGAGCTGATGACCTTGAAGACCTGAACCGATTTCCACCAAACATAGCTAAGAACACTCCCGAATGACATTCCTTTCTAACAAAAAAAACCGCATTACAATCGGATCATCCGTTTGGGAGCTACGATGCCACATACACACACACACACACACACACACACACACACAGACACGTCAAACTTATAACACCCCGTCGTTTTTGCGTCGGGGGTTAAAAATGGTATGATTTCAAGACGAGCGTCAATGAAAGATGCATTAATTACTTGAAACATCTTAAGGTTCAAGAATACAGTTTCTTATCTTTGTCCAAATTACCTCCCCATATTACTACATTAGTAAAAGTTTATTTAGTAATACAACGAATAGGTATGTATATTAATAATAAAAAAAATAATGTTAAGAAATAAGTTGTCAATAAGATATAACTTTTATCCAGGTGTAGGAAATAATTATCTCAGAACGCAACTGAAATCCCACGCAAGAGCTTATTAAAAATAAGTTTACCGCAAAAAACTTTGAGCTCGTTTTATTTTTTGTGATTTTAATTAATATTTCTATTCTACGCCCAACAAATACACATCCATAATGTCGCTCTCTAAATAATCTATAGTTTCCATTAACAAAGACCAGAGGAATGATAATACATTAAAAATGCAAGCTCATGCATCAAAGTGCACATTAACCATAATGGAACTTGGCTATTACCTAGGGAAAAACCTCGACGTAATATACAACCTCTTTTGTTGCATTTTTTTTCATTTTTTTCTTTTTTAATTAGTTAATTTGTCTCTCAGTTATGCCTGTTGGGAGTAAAACCATGTTCTTTGTGCATAAAAATTTTAAATGTAAGATAAGTAATAGTTTTTGCTTTGTGATTTTAAAAGTTTTAAGAATATGCCGTGCTATATTTGGTTAATAAAGGTCCAACTATTTATTTAGGGTGTTCTCTAGACAAGTAGTTTTTTTGTGTATTTTATTTCTACTTAAGATTAATTAATGAACAACGTTTCAATAGATTTAAAATGTCTACAAATATAACTTTGAATGATTGTGGTTATGTATTTTTTGTACACATTTATTGGTAACAAATAGTTTTGTACACAATTAGAATAACAGTTCAAAACCTGTGTAATTTATTTAAACATGTTTCTAACACCTTATATTGTACAACATCAAAGAAAAAAGTGAACACCTAAGACAAATGTAGCACACAGTAAAATGAGTCAAAAACAAAGGAACAGAACACATTCGTGGGTGGATACAAATTATATCATAACGATGATTATTCCGAAAGGGGGCGCCCACATACCTTAAGAAATCTGAGTCTTAACCGAATGTCACGAACATACGTCAAAGAAAAATAACCACAAACAGAAACGCTGACATGTAGGCAACAGTTTCCAAGATCAAAGGTATAGTGGAGTACAAAAGTGTACTACACTTATGACACAGTAACAAGTGTACTATTTTTAGTACAATCATAAACGTGGGTTGTAGTTATGTCGGTGACTGTACCAGCCACGCCTACGATTCGGGGAAGACGCATTTACATGTGTGAGTGACGAGCTGTCTGTTCGTCAATGTGTGCGTTAAATATTCTGTATTTATTCGAGTCATATCTGTTTGGTTGTGTGAGTGACGAGCTGTCTATATTTAAATGTGTGCGTTAAATATTCTGTATCTACTCAAACGTTGTCTGTTTGGTTGTGTGTGTGAGTGTATGTGTGTTTTCAGTAGTAGACGTAGTAAATTAAAGGGTTATTTCTTACGGTTACGCTGGGATGTGTGTTTTGTGTTTCTGCCAATATGCCGATAATTGTTCTACATATTTGTATGTTTAATAGGGATGTTATATAATATAATATAATCTTATAATCTTATATAATGCTATGCTATGATATTAATACAAAATAAGCAGTCGGATGACGCGTGTTTCAAAAAATCTAATATAAAATCGATTTTAACGTGATAAACGTCTGTTTATGCCTGGTATTATATTCTCCGTCAAATAACATATAATATCACCAAAAAAGTCTATTATATTTAACAAAAACACATAGCTTTCAAAATATTTAATTACAAACGTCTCTATAAGTGGTAAACGTCGAGTTTTAACTAGTAAGTGAACAAACCGAACTCGTTTACAAAGAACCATTTGAAGAATATTAACTAAACTACATATTAAAAGTACGCCGCATATTGTCAACGTTTACAATACAGTTAAGGGGTGCAACGATGCAAGACAAACTACGATGCATTTCTTACTACACAAATTACTATATTTAAGTCTCCTAACTGTATAGTTGCATAAATTATTCATAACTAGCATGTAGTTGCGAGGAAAGTACTGGAATGCATATATATAAAACTACTCTATTAAATATTTCGATATATAAGCTATACTATTACTGCTAAGTATACGATATGCTGCTATATTACTGCTAAGTATTTATAATCAAAATCCGTTCAGTAATTTTAGAGTGAAAGAGCAACAAATGTGTATACTGACATCCATGCAATGTATAGCATTTACGATAGAAGTATGATAATTAACAAATTAAGTATTCATAAATTCTGTAACCCTCATATCGTTAGAGGTTGTTACACAAAGAAACTTTTAAAATTACTCGCCGAAGGAAAAATTTACCCACACGGGCGTAGCACGTACCTTGCTACGGCGTAGTCGGCTACGGCGTAGCTCGTTTGTCTTGACATAATCAGATCTTATATCTAAGAAATACAGTGCCATTTTGTAAGAGGCTCTTTATTATTAACTATCTCAAAAACGGAGCAATAAAATTGCTTGGTTTATTGTAATTACTGGATAATTATTTTAAATTGTGTAAGCGATTTGTCATCATTGTTAAACATCCAAAACCATTAAGAAAAAATATAGTACAATAGGCACTAAAACCAATGTAAACAATGTCAGTTTAAAAGACTCTTAAAAATAAAATGCACAAAAATCAAGGGAAATACTACTGTAACAACAGTAACTTAAACAATTGAACCATTATTTTAATTTGTTTAGTGTGTATTTGTATAAAAGTCCTATCAAGACTGTTTACATTCAGTTAAATGCTTGTTTTTAGGCAATATGTACCTGTACATTTTTTTTTATAGAAAAAAAAAACCTATGAGCAGCACTATTCTATCCAATGCCTTTCTCAGTGATTATCGTGAAGCGAGCTCCGGGGATATAGTTCATTATTCAGTTATTGGCAGACGATCGACAATCATCTAGGGCTCAACTGCACGATCGCTTATATATAAGAATAATTAATGCAGATCAAGTCTAGAGAATTTTTAGGAAATAGAGAAATGAAATAAAATAGTAGATTTTTTGCAAGTTGTAAAACATTATTTCTTATCATATTCATGAGAAGTAATGATCCAAAACAAATTCAAGGATGGTCGAAAAAATACATTTGCAGTTTGTTTCGTAAGTTTTAATTCTATTAATAAATTTCCTAAATCGGACTGTTATCTTGTCGTTGATTATTACCATTTAAATGTAATCTCACTGAAACACGACAATTATTGTTTACATCTACACACTGTACATACACTGTCTACATCTCTTTTATTCTCATTTTCCTTTCGCAGGTATGCTGGAAGAGATTTCTTTAGAAATAAGCATTACCTTTGTAAATTCTTTCTTTCCTGTCATCTTTCTTTATTATGTGTGTATACAAATTTGTAAGTAAGTAAAAACAAATTACGCCGGTACGAAAATACCGCAAAAAGCTAATTATAAACAAACAAAAGATAATCTCACCCAAGAAAGGTACCCATCTCACCCATTTGTTTACCCATACAACTATCCTCCTATAATTTATGCGGTACCCTCGCATCATCTATCATTGGCCCATTGGCCCCATAATGCGCCAAAAATCACCTGACATCCGTCCTTGAAGCCGGATAACCGGGCCAAGTTTACCCGGATGAGAAACTTCCCCATCTTGAAGGCCATGGCGTAATAAGAGTTTTTTATATATATAAATATTTAATCATTAACAATTCGGTCAAGGACAGAAAAAGTCGTGGTAGCTTAGTGGGGTAAAGAACCAATCTCTCTAGTATGACTGTGTGTTCGATTCCAGGTGAAGCAAGTACCAATGAAACTTTTCTTAGTTGGTATGTATATTCTAAGTATATTTGAGACACCAATAACTGTGTTTCGCGCACATTAAACTGTAAGTCCCGGCTGTCATTGAACATCTCTGGCAGTCGTTACGAGTAGTCAGAAGTCAGTAAGTCTGACACCAGTTACCAAGGTATCTTGGGCTGCCTAGGTAACTGGGTTGAAGAGGTCAGCATGTCGATTCTATAAAATATCACAACTCACTTCGACATCACTCTCACTTCGACTTCGATCTAAAGGTAGAATTCCGTGGACGCGACAATAGTCAACCTTTGAAAATGTATGGCACCGTTGTCGAGGCCCGTGACAGTCGCGCGCGGCCGACGAATTTCGTAAGCTGCTCGCGGCATTGTCAAAAATTTAATTCTGGTTTTACTAAAATTCTATAGATGTTATTAAGCGCTAGACCATGTTGAGAAGCGTACGGCCGCGAGCGGCTCACGAAATTCGTCGTCCGCGCGCGACTGTCGCAGCCCTCGGCAGCGTTGCCATACATTTTCATAGGTTGACTTTTGTCGCGCGCGGCTGCGACAATCGCGACCCACGGAATTCTACCTTAAAGTTTCGTGATTGACATTGTCAAACTACACTAGCGCTTCACTATCGAGCGTGTTGACAAGTTGAACTAAATCAAAGTCGAGATTTTGACAGATTTGTCAAAATCTGTCTATCTATAGGGGAGGTAGGGGAGAGATGGGCAGTTGGGAGACATGATCAAATCAGAATAAAAGGGGGGTCCTTTTATTCTGATTTCTGATCATAGTTTTGTTTTTTTTTAATTGGGTAGTTTACGTTACCGACTGGTAACGGTGTTCATCCATAGACTATCTGTCATTTCTGTGAGTTGTCAAGAACAAACACTCGTAAAAGTACTTAAATATTTTGTTGCGGTTTCGGATCGTTATAAAGAGAAAACTAATGAAAGGTATGTGTATTTTCTATTATTAATTATTGATTGTCAAAATCTCCAGTTACAATTATAGTAAGTCGATGCAATCCACACCTATTATACCTTTAGAAGAGAGTACTACAGCAATAGTTAATGGGCCCCACGTTTTTATTTTAGTCTAATATGACCGGGACCACCTACGTAGGTTGACAGGTAAGTAACTATTTTTTATTTTCTAGTTTTCAGTGCACATAAGATAAAACCGTTTAACTTAAAAGTTTTTTTACCGATTTTTTTTTCATAAACTAAGTCAAAAGTGTCCAATGCTCTCTATGGTAGGGAGGCTTTTCTTTGTCAGTGAAAATTTGTGAGGTTATAAATCTGCGCGAAAAATAAACACTTCTTTAATTAATATTATTTTTAACTTTATAACAAGAAATATAAAATTACTTCATGATTTTATCACAATTACGGCGAAAACCGGCGAAAACAAACAAGCTTAAACACAATATGAAGACAGAAGATACCCGATATATTACTTTCCTCTATGACAGAAGAGAAGAAAATATTGTCCACAGATTAATAATGGTATTGGCGCTGTCAGTATTTTTTTTCGTAGGGTAAGCATAGATTATATTCACAGCACGAATTTAGAGATTTCTGTTTATTTTATACTTAAAAGCTGCCTCAAATTCCTTACAATAACAAATTATAACTAAAACATCATATTTAGCTAAAATTCTGTGTCAAAACTGATAAAATTAAAAACTGATTAATCTCGGTTGACATTTTGTCGAGTGGGGAAGTCACTAGCACAGCATTGGTCGATGTCGAGCTCACTTCACTTCGCAAGTGATTAGGTGATGTTTACAGAATGCAAAATCAAGGTCGTTCTGAATCGAATGCGAAGTGAGAGTGAATAGCGAAGTGAAATGCGAGTTGTTGTTCGAATTTTATAGAATCGACGTGCAGGCAGGCCTTGGCCCTGTTGCGCCCCGCTGGGGTTGCTGACAGTATTCTACTTGTGTAGCCCTTTCATTTGATACCCATATTGAGGGGGCTGTGCCATTTTGTGCCGGCGGCCATATTGGATTTAATTAAAGGTGTATACAAAATTTCAGACCAATCGGTTGACAGGAAGAGGGTGAAATTTGAATTACTAAATTTGATCCAAGAATAAATAATAAAACAAACGGGGTGAGCTAAATAAAACCGTTTAAATATCTCGTAATGTTGAAACTGATTGTAATTTTTAGGAAAGCTCTTTCATTATATCTAGCCGAATATAAGAAATGGCAATAAAAGTTGATAATGATCTGTAAAATCTGATTTTTTATGCAATAAATTGTGAAAAAGTGCCCATCCCTCCCCTACCTCCCCTAAAGTATGAAATAACATTACGAATCGAAGTGAAATGCGAGTTGTTGATCGAGTTTTATAGAATCCCAGTACAGATAGGCAGTCGCTCCTTGTAAAACACTGCTCCTCAGCTCTAACCGATTAGACTGGAAGCCGACCCCAACATAGTTGGGAAAAGGCTCAGAAGATGATGAATTCGATCAAGGATAAGATTTGGTGTTCTTACCTTACTTGATCAGTTTGAGTAACTTAATGAAGGGAAGTTACGTGGAAGGATATCGGTAAAGTTTATTAATATATTCAAATTAAGGCTTTGGGACGTCATTATTTTGTTAGGGAAATTATTTCGTGGAATATGGGCTTGAAAATTTTCCGAGTTTTTTTTTTATTTCCAAGAAAATTTAATCTATCAGACTATGTTCTTAGACAGACTTCTTAATATAATTTA
Source organism: Helicoverpa zea (assembly GCF_022581195.2). Taxonomy (NCBI): domain Eukaryota; kingdom Metazoa; phylum Arthropoda; class Insecta; order Lepidoptera; family Noctuidae; genus Helicoverpa; species Helicoverpa zea. Next base: position 4,257,045 of record NC_061464.1, on the reverse strand, counting down.
ATTAATAAATGGATAATTAAAAATGTCAATATTAAGCATGGGATTTTTATTATCCTAAAAATAATCAGCTACCTAGGAACGAAAATTAACTTTATTTCCATCTTCGATTTTCCGAGTTAGTATTCAAAACTTGTAAGTTAATCTACTGAGAACCTTTGCGAATATTAAGTAGAAAGCAAATAAAATGCAAAGTATATTGTATTGTGTACTCAAAGAGAGTAAATATAAAAGAAAATAACAGTGTTAAGTAAATACTCTTTACATTTGTATAATTAATTAAGATGTGTTTGAACTTTTTCTATTCTATTTTTATATTACAACAACACAGTGATTCCTATTAATGTTAACAATTAGCTTGTGAACGGTGAAACTCGCTATCGTGGGAACTTCTCTGCGCACCCGGATAAAAAGCCTTTCTCGATAAATAAGCTATTTAACAATGAAATATTTTTTTTATCGATCACGTAGTCTGCCTTATAAAGCTTCAGCTTTATAATGATGATGATGTCCTCCAAGCCGACTATCAGCTACGGCGGCTGTTCTCATGTAAGGAGAACAGCCAACTGCGCAGGACATATTATAGTGCACAAGCATTTGCACAGACACAGGTGCACTCCCTATTCCTTCACTCTCATAGCCCGATGGGACTTATAATACTTACTTGTTAGTGACAATTTAAACAATATACTAACCGATGAATAAATAAACCAAGGTTTAACCAACTGTTACAAAACGTAAGCTCTAACCTACAAGGCATGAATGCATGTTAGTATATTAATTTTGTACCTAAAGACGGCTTAGTGAACTAAAATGTTTAGTAAACCGTGTGAACCTTTTAAATTGAGCTAAAAATATAAGTATCGATCTATTCCGAGGCTCGCATAGGATTTCAGCTTCAGTTTTGCTCCTTAATAATCACCTGGCAACGTTATTTTTCGAAACTAAATTGTTGTCGCAAAAAATTGAAAAAAAAAATGCAAAATAACACTTCATCATATGGGTATCGAACCTTAAACTTTAGGGTCGATCGTACTAACTTCTCTAACCTTGTACCATTTCCAATATCATCACCATATCAGCCAATTGCCAATTATATCACATTTATACCAATTCCCAATATATTTAGCACCTAATCAAAATCTAAATTCAGTTATCAAAATTCTAGATTAAATTTTCTTCTACAAAGTAAGCATACTAAACAACAATATATTCCAAGTTAATCGATATATTTACATCTCATAACTTGTACGTTACTTAACATGAACTTAGATTTTCACTTAGCAACGCCATGCCCTTACTAAACCGTTAGTGAGATTGAGAATAAAATCTGAGAGCTTTTTATTGCTAGCAGTTGAAGTGGTAAAATATGTACATATCTATACTTACAAACACGTTTACATACATATAAGTATACACTATATTATTAGTCCCTAGTAGTAACTGCCTCGTTGGTCTAGTTGTCGCAAGTGTGGCTGCTGAGCACGAGGTCTCGGGTTCGATTCCCGAGTCTGGCCGAAATCGCTTTGTGGGTTTTAGAAGACTTTCACAAAGCAGCCCGAAGCCTGGAAGTTGGTGATTGATTCACCCGTGCATCGGAGAGCACGAAAATGTCGGTCCTGCGCCTGATCTCTTTCCGGTCGTGTCGGATTGCCATCCCATCGGGCTATGAGAGTGAAGGAATAGGGAGTGCACCTGTGTCTGCGCAAATGCTTGTGCACTATAATATGTCCTGCGCAGTTGGCTAATCTCCTTACATGAGAACAGCCGCCGTAGCCGATAATCGGCTAGGAGGACATCATTATTAGTCCCTATATTACAATACAAAGGCTAAAATTATTTAAATTAGAATTACATTTAAAGAGCATTTGTGCCTCTTAAATACGAATGTATGTTTTCTCTTATCTATATCTAAAATATATATCTCTAGGTACATAATAAAATACTATGGTGTTATAAAAAAAAATTGATAGGTGTTAATCAAAAATTGTAATACAAAATCCTCTTGAACACGTGTCAAAAGTGATCAAAATATCGAATTACCCAAATTCGTTAAAACTGTCAACAAATAAATAAATTTAGTTTTTCGAGCTCATCTGTCAATAAATTGCAACTAAGTTTTACGTCCAAATTAGGTTTTTAGACAAGAGTAATTAATACTCGTAGGTATTTTTGATTCATCAAAAACGAACTATTGAATAAAAACTACCAAGTGTCATTGAATTCAAAAAGTTTAATTCAAAGTCGCTTAACACATTTAATTCTTTATAAACTTGACTGTAATAATACTCTATGTATTTCACTTCAAGATCAAAGGTCTGTTGGAGGTAAAAGGTAAAAACTTGTGACAAACGGTAGAAAATGATTAAAGTACAATAAATTCTTGACGTAAAAGGTACAAAAAGTCACTCTTCTCTCAAAATCCTAGTAAAGGAAAGGAATGAGTTCAACCTCATCATTTAAAGAGGTTTTCAGCAATGGAACTTAAGTTCTTTTTCCTAGAAAAGAAAAAACAAAAGTAGTTTAGTCTATTTTTTTCCGCCTTCAGAAGTATTCCATTTACGAAATCACGTTTCGAATGTCATAAGAATTTGAATTTCGAAATAACGTTATACCTATTACCTATATGCAATTTGTTTTTATTACATAGGTAAAAATTCAATGCATATTATCAATTTTAACAGTAGGTATGAGTACAAAATATTTACATTCAGTAAATACACTGTTTTCAATAAAAATAAGATTCCAACATTGATATCGCTGGTTTTCTAATAGGTATTTTTTGCGCCTATTCTTTATGTATTTATGCATATAATATTCTTTTTATATGTATAATGTATGTACTTTTTTCTAGAATATAAAATCGTTTTTTAGGACTCTCTTTAACCGTTCAGCAAGCGAAGGTGAACTAAACGCACACAAACATACATACACACATGTCAAACTGAGAACCTCCTTTTTTGAAGTCGGTTTAAGTTAAAAAAATGTTACCCATTTAAACGTGCAGCAGTAACAAACTCATCCCCAACACCCTTTACAATATTATTGTAGGAACAATTGAAATCCTGCAAGATATAATAATATTAACATTAATAATGAATAGCTAATTACTAATTATGTATTTAGCGGGATCAGTAATAGAGCGCGATATTACACAAATTGTGTTGTACTGAGGGAATTGGATATGCCGAACAATTAGCATTGTCAACAATACGACGCTTGATGGGACCTTTAGTGAGAACAACTGGGTGTTTTCGAAATAGGTTGATGACCTTGACCTCTTTATTTTAAATTATTGATGTTCTGTAAGTTCTTATTTAACTTTTTTATTTCTCTTTAAACCATATTTACATTTTAATTAAAAACTACGCTTTTGAACAAACCTAAAACTAAAAAACTGAAACTAAAACTCACCAAAATTTTTGTTTTTATTTCACTTGGAAACAAGACCGAAAAGTATCAATTTTATTTTAGGCATTATTCTTTATAAAAGGCAAAAACCAATAAAAAGTCCTACCAACCTTTAAAAAAACCACAAAGAATTTAATCAGAAACAAACTCCTAATACGAATTCCTCTTTGAGAAGTCGATTACCAACAAAAGTTTTTTTTTTAATCACTTCAATTTAATCAAGGCCATACTAAAACGTAATGATTACTAAACTTTTTGAACACAGACAAAAATAAATGTTCAATAGGTAAGAAAAGAGTTTCATTGACAATAAGGCAAAAAAATCGTCAACAGTAAATAATACGATTCACTAATAAGATTACTAGAAAAACACGTGCTAAGCCTATCTAGGTTTTATATAGAACACCTGTAATGCCCTAAATCCATAGTTACATACCTACAAATAGTTCGCTAATTGATACAGATTCGAAGCTAGCACGTGTTTCAGCTTATCTAACAAATTCAACCAAAATATACACGGAATCAACCAAAGGCAAAGTAAAAAAATAAACTAAAACCTTCCACCAATCTGTTGGAATTTTCACCAAAAAATCTAGACCAAAAATCGACAGGAATTTCCAAAGGTAAAATATATAGAACTCGGATTTGTTTGAGTATTTACAGCGAGTTTACACTAGTGGATTTTTATTCTAGCGTATACGCGTGACATATTCTGAGCGGCCAAAATGTGTCGAAACGTCAACTTTTGTAGAAGTAATTGTCAATTGTTTGCCACATACGGTGTCGCATTTTTCGATTTAACTTTAATTCGAAACCATGCAGACAATCGACTTGTGTAAAAAAGCTGTTAATATAGTCTCTCTCTAGTCGTACATTTATTTGTTCACATTTACTATTAGACATTGTTTAAAGTATTTGTCATATTTAACCCCTTTTAAGACTTCATACCTAAGGAAACTTACAAATTATAATTTCACACGAATGATCCCTCTAATCCATGAAAAAAACATGAAAGACACCTGCACGTGTTGTCTTACATATTATTAAACAGCGCTAAATAATTGATCGTTTTCTTTCGTATACTGGAAGAGCCAAAAGTACCGGACAGGGAAAATTTTCCCATTTTGATATTTATATATCGTAAATACGAAATATTCCTTACACGTAGGCCAAGTCTCGAACCCGGAATAATTCACTCATCACTCATCACATTTCAGATTTGATCTCACTACACGGAACAAAAAGTTAACTGCTTAACCACTAATAGACGTTCCCAATTATTGCTTAATTCTTATCTCTAGTAAGCAAGTCAACAGAAAGATAAAATATTGGAAACCGCCCTAAACCACTCATAAACAATTAAATTAATTGTAATAAACAGCTGTATTTATTGCTAAAAAGTTTGTTTACCGTTTCTTCTTTCCAGTCATAAAACATTAGGAAGGGGTAATGTTTTCAGGAATTATCGCATTGTAAACATATTTGATGTAAATGAATGCCAATATTTTGCCCAATTTAAATAAACTATTCTGAATAAAATGTTGACAACCACGCAATAATATCTGTCAACGACCAATAACGGTATAATAGTCGAATTTCCATTTCGGAGTTCTGAGAACATAGTAATTTAATACCCTAGTTCCTAACCATCCGCTGCCTAGTTTGCAATAGAGCCTAGTATCCAATAAAATTCATTATTACAAGACGTTTTTAATTTTATTACCGAAGTATTACATTTAATAGAAAATAACAAACCCAATATTCACGGTCTAGTGACATCAAAACAAATTAAAAGAACACTGTGTTGTAAACAACTTCAATTTTTAACGCCTCGTCGATGTATTGATAACGGGGGTTGAAAAATGAGAAGGTATTTTGCCTACTAAAATATAGAATACTTAAAGTATAACTTGTTAACAAACGGTAAATGAAGGAAATACTTATGTATAATTAATAAGTTGAAAAATATATTGTTCATTATTTTTCCTATCCCAACATTTTACCTTAAAATTGATACATTATTTCGCAAAACTATTTACATTTTGTGGTAACTCCACTTTGGATCCCTAATCCATCACTATTATTTTTGTTGTCCAATTTTTCCATCAAAGATGGATTACGAAAACAAATATGATTACGCCCACAGATTAATTAAAAAAAATCTTTATTCAAAAACTCGCGAAAACTTACCTCCATTCTTATTTTCGAGGCAAAAAATTAACAATGCACAGAAAATAAAAATAAAAAGTTTTTAATATTTTTAATGGACACGCACATTATTATTTTTATGGTAATCCTTAAGAGGTTTTGTGTATTTTTATTTTGGTCGATGTTGAATTATGTTACCCGAGTACGATGCGTGATAAGTATTGACCTTGGACTTGACGCAACAGGCATGCGAACATACATAGATTCAAGAACACACAGTGTCATAGAACGGCCATGTTCGAGACAATCGATGTGAACTAGTGAGGTTACTACCACAAACAAGACAGGAATATGTGTAACTATGTATGTCGCACTTTTATGACCTTGAATATTATCGAACCGGGAACAAATAGTAGGAATAAATTAATTGTTATTTATCTTCACTGATTTAACTATAAATGCTGAAACTTTGTTTGTGTAATTACTGAACTGATTAAAATGTTTAACACGAATATAGTTGTAACTCTGAAGGATAGATATCCGGGTGTGAATGTTGTCCCTGAGACCCGGGTAAAACCACGAAAACAGCCAGTCTTCAAGCAAAACAAAAATATTATTCGACTCATTATTTTTGTTGAAAGACTTTTTGTAAAAGTGCCGACTTCAACATAAAACAATCACGATGACTATTCAATAGAATTCCAAACTATTTCAACAAACTTTTCAGTTCAATGGAAGCCACATTTTATGATTAATTTCAGCTCAAAGACAATAGGGCTTTATTATGACCGTGTTCAGTTAGGCGGACAATGTCCAGAAAACGGATATTGAAATCACCATTTCTAGTTGGTTTTTACTTTTGTTGTTTTTTGTTCAAAGACTTGAAATTCATTCCAGTTTGTGGTTTTGACATGTAGTTTAATTTGTAATAAATAATTTGTATAAGATAAACTAGGTGTGTAAGATAAATTAATTTTACTCTGTGCTTTTCGAAATGACTTTCACGCTCACACGAGTATATCTTATGCAAATATTTTTAATGCAAAATAATTAATAACGTTTTAATAGAAAATTCTTCAATTTGAGTTAAAAATACAGACTTATCGTGAATAACTTGAAAACTGACTGAAAAAACAGTTCAATTTTTTTAAAGAGAAATTCTAAATAAACTGACCTTGATGTCCAAGAGCAAGGTGTGCCACAGAATATTATTTACGAGTCGTAACACGTTTACAGCCAATACCACGGAGGGTTGTAAATACTACCGTAAAATATATAAAGAAAGTATACAAAAATATAGCACTTACGCCCTTTAACACTAGAATATTTCACTATAGAACTGTTCACTACGACAATTTTTGTTAAATAACTGTGTAATGTTTGTACGGACAAACCTACACAACTCGTACTCAGATAGTAGAATCCTGTGATAAATAAAACATAATATTCTTGTTATCTGCCTGTTTTAATAAATTCGTGTTTATTTTTGTTAAAACGCAATTTATCTTAATTTTACAGTTTAATTTGCGATCGCTCTATTGTCTTTCGAACCACGTAAATATTTTCACTGTCACACCCACTATAAAACGTGCTTTTTCGTAAACAAATAATTCGTGTTTTAACATTGTTTTCTGCTGTTAGTGGTTTATTTTTATAAGAAAATATTTATTTCATTTTTCTCCAAAGTAGACGTAAAAAACTGGATAAAAAAATTACACGCATAATTCTCGAAAAATAATTCACTGAAAGCACATTTTTTAAACATTTTAACTACAAAAAATCATCATACTTAATAATGCACACTTTTCATATTATCAAAAAAAAAAAGAAAAAATCACAAAAAAAATCGATTTCCCACATTTACGAATTAAATTATTCCACGTAATTAATAAAAAAAAAATCCTCATAAAATTTCAAATTTTTAAACTAAGAACTAACCTTCAGCCGCTCTCGCTTCCCTGGAATCGTCAACGATCAACAGGTGGGGTCGACGCGGTCGCTCGAGCCCTTGCTCGGCGGGTGAAACGGTCGTACCGACTTGGGGAACGCCCATCGCGTCCGACGGTCTGGGCGCGAATGTGCCTCGGAAACAATCGGGACCACCTTTACGCAGGTACTAGCTGCACTTCGAGGGTTGCGCTTTGTAAGTTCGATTCGATTGTGCTTGACAGCTAGCGTGTTACTTATAGTGTTGTTATCTTGTGTGAAGCGGGATCGATACCTGGAAACAAGTCGTTCTGTACTGAAAAATGTTGGTAACCATTTCAAGGTCATGTGCCATTTATATGAAAAACCACCTCTTTCGTAAAAACAGATAAATTTTTTCACTTTTTTTTATTTGTTGATGTATGGAAACTAAGCTTATGTTCGGTATTTTTTGCATACGGAATGTCACCTCCTGTGATGGTTAGGTACGAGGGACGAACTTGACCTTTCGAACCAGTAGCGAGGTCAACCGTGTTTGTTTGTATTAATGAATAATGTACGGTGAATACAGCTATCATGGGCTATTGTGTAAGTAGCACAATGACGTGAATGTCTTCAGCCTTTTATAGGTGGATTCTTTAAAATTAAAATTTAATTTATGGTTTACGTTTTTGCATTTTACGCTTTTACTTTTTCTTCTGATGCAGAAGCTAGTTTACATGAAATTAAAAGATGGATTGACTTAATACAATGCTTTTCAAATTATTTATAAGATGCTTAACTTTTGGCATGCTATTCAAGTAACATGATAACCCTTTAACTTCTGTTTACTTCTCCTAAACTTGGATATTTATAAAATATACATAAATTAATTTAAAAGCAATAACTTTACTTGAATACAATTTATATGTAAAGTTACAACTAATTATGATTTAAAGCATTATAATTTAGAGTTTTTTTAAGTAATTTGAATTTATTGGTATAATAACTCGACGATTTTTTTACGAATGTGTTTTTTTAATACTGTATTTTCATATATTCTCTCGTATTAGCAGCTACAATGTAGGTTAGTGCTCTTTTGTGAGCAAAAGCTTCGCCTCTTTTACCTAGAACTAAAACGTAACTCCTGAAATGAGATTATACAACTCTGGTTAACACTTTGATTACTTTATGGTATTAAATGCGCACTATATACAATACATACATACATGCATGCATAATATAAAGTATACTAAAACGTGCGTTATTATTGTAAAATTATGTAAACTATTATCACCAAGACCTTTTATCAATTTTCAGTTCATCGCATCTCAAATATAAATAAATATAGAAAATTATTCCTTAAATCTACCCACCGATGTATATAAAACCTAACCTCGTTATGATAATTATGCACGAGCAAAGATCAAAGACAGACATCTCCCGCCTTGCACTAACCCGATGTGTATATGTCAAAGGAAAATAACAAGAACCGCGAATTTATACATTTCCTAGGATATTTCTAATATACATAAGATTCTAATAAAGATAAATACAGTTGGGAAAGGCTAAATAGAAAAAATAGAGATAAATTGCATTATTTAACTCCTATATTTTTATAAATTGAAAAACCGACAAAAATACAGTTGGGAAAGGCTCGGAAAAAATAAAATTAGAAATAAGCAATAACCAAACGCTACGCTCTGATTGGTTGCCTTAGTCAAGTTGTTCAGAGCAGTGTATTATATTATTTTTGACGTATTTAAAAAAGCGTAAAATTTAACGCTCTTCTGTTATTAGTCTAACCGTTTAAAATTTTACGAATGTGGATGATATTCATTACTAAATTTACGAATGTACAATTTATCTCTTGTTTGGAATCTTACAAAAGTTTATTTTCCTAGGAAATCTATAAATTCACGGATCTCGTTATTATCCGGTGACATACATATATACAACCTTTTACCACTAACGTATCGGGAGTGCATAGAGTTTAGTTAAACTGTAATGCATCTTACAACAATATGTTGAGTGCTTCTTCTAACTAACTTATTAAAGGTTGGTCTATAAGGTTTGAAGGGTATTTAAATTTTAGATAATAGTTCCCTATGCATTAGTGGCCAAATAATGGCTGCACAAGTCGATCGATCACAAGTGCTGCCTGACGCGGTCGGTTTATGGATGGAAGACCATCGTAAGGAGTTCCACCATATTTAGAAAGGCATGTTTAATGGATTCCAGGTGTCTTATTACCGGTACCTGTCGAGATCTAAGGGGGAGGCCTATGTTCAGCAGTGGACGTCCTGTGGCTAAGATGATGATGATGAGATGTCTTATTTACATATTTTGACAGTCGTTACGGTTAGTCAGAAGCCTGACAAAGTCTGACGAGTCTGACAAATTGTCTTTAAAAGGGTATCGTGTGGTCCGAGTAATTTTGTTGGATGATCAGATAGGTAGTTGATCCATGCGGAAGAATAATTGAGAAAAGTCTACTAGTCACATATTGATGGTAGTTTGTGTTTAATAACTGCCATTTAATGTGCAACGATTGTTTACGAGAAATTTATCTGTCTGCATTTTACATAGTGATAGGACAATATGTGTTGTACTGCGATAAAAAGAAAAAAAGAATAACATACATTCCTCACAACCATCTACCCCCAGTAAAGTTGTACAATTCACATATTGGTTTTTGGTCGTGCTCAACTTGTAATCTTAGTAAGTCAATTCTATTTAAACTACTGGACAAGGTTATCTTGTATATAACCAATTTAGGTTAACATTTATTATCTCATTCTATGACACAATATTTCTGTATAATTCATATTTTCAATTAAGACTGCAGTGTAACTATGTTTTGGTTTTACCTATTTTCTATTCTGAAATGTTATGAATTTTTCGCAAAAATTCAACGAAAAAACTCCATATAAGTTTCAAAACGAATGTTAAAATTGATTACTATTTTAAATTATGCATGAACTCAATTCCAACTGCCTCATTGTGTCAATATATTTTTTTCTATCAAAAATATTTTCCCTATATAATTTACAAAATACTGTAAAAATCGTTCTACATATTTGAAAAACGATTCCAAGAAACAATTTGTGCTGTTGTCGGTTAAAAAGCCGAGCCTTATCGCTATCGATCTAATTGTTTTCAAGGTCAACATACATACATACATCACTACTAATACAAAGAATAATCTATTAATGTAAATACAAGGTGTTGATTTGCATTTGTGCCATACTTCAGGAGGAGGACATAAAATACGTAAATAATCGATTGGAATTACAGTAAACAGGAAAAAGCTAATATGCACAGTAAAATACGGCTAGATGACATTGAACGAATTTCGAAAATTTAAAAAAAAAATATACATACCAATTTTTTTGTTGATTTGGGTCGAGAATCAGTAGCATAATTACGTCCTTGAATATGGCACGGATGCAAATCAACAGCTTGTATACAGAAATAAATATTGTTCGTTGCATGTAGGATTTAATCGAGTGAACTAATGAACCGATTTCAAAGAGGTGATGAATTTTAGAGCTTTTCATAGACATACAGGTAGACGCATTGGGGGTGTTTTCTTTACAATATTTTGTATAGTGATATTTTTACATCATTCCGTCAGTGTCAACTTCACTTAACAAGTACACGCGTATGCCACTAAGCACAATATTATAAAACTTAAGTGACTGCTTTACTTAGTTACGAAGGTCTGTTTACTTGAATATATTACTTTATTAACTAAGTTTATATTGGCTTTAAGATTGATGACAAACTTAAATGCTGTATTTGCATGTTGCAAATTATTTAGGTGTCACTTAACAAATAATCAAAAGTACAAATTATTTTCTACATTTTCACATCATAGGAGTATTTTAGTATCATACTAGTATTAGCCAGAGGTTTCACCCACTTTCCTCATCAGGATGAAATGTAGCGTGTATGTTTTTCTGATGTATAAATAGATTTTGATGAAACTTGACAGTAATATACAAGCTGTTGATTTGCATCCGTGCCATATTCAAGGACGTAATTATGCTAATGATTCTCGACCCAAATCAACAAAAAAATTGGTACGTATTTTTTTTTTTCGGAATTCCGTCAATCTCATCTAGCCGTATTTAAACCTGGCGCGTGTGTTACTGGCCTTAAAATCGTGCTGCGCCCTCACACAAATGCAAACACCAAGCATACGCAACGATTATTCATAAATTTCATTCATAAAATTGGATTACTTCTGAAATACTACGACATTACAATGACAAAAAAAGCAGTGCATATTAGGTATTTCCTGCCTACTGTAATTCCAATCGATTATTTACGTATTGTATGTCCTCCTCCTGAACTATGGCACAAATGCAAATCAACACCTTGTATTACTGTAATATGTTAAAGTAACGGTAACAACAACGATATGTATGTTACACACACTCGGTAACAATCACCTTTATAATATTAGTATGACATCATTACATAATAAGCAATCTGACCAAAGCCCAAGCAATTTATTGATAGACTCTCGGCCACAAACTAACACATCCGTAGCCCGTAGCCCGTAGCGCTACGGCGTAGCACCGTAGCTCGTAGTCGTTTGAGTCAGCTTGTATAACAATATAGTTTAACCCTATGGTAATTTACACATGTAAATTGATACTATCGTTTACATTGAAAAGTAAACATAATATATATGGTCATTAGTGCTTTGCTTTTAATTTTGACCTTGACTTATTTTATGGAAAAATTGTGTTTTTATGTATATGCATAACAATTATGATGGTTCAATATTTTTTATAAATATATTGGTATACATTATAATGGTTAAATAAACATTATGCGTTTATTTTGGGTATTTAATTCTCTTTTATCCAAAAAACTTAAATTAAACTACATACAAATTAATTTTGAAATTCTTAAATATTTAGCTATATCTCTTGCTTTATAACCTGGTCTTCAAAAGTTAACTAAACTAATAAGTTTTATATCATCTCGTTTAAATACTATTTAATTCATTGTTTAATACAAAGGCTTGCAAGGTCAGTCTTCATTACTCGACAGCAGAACAAAAGATGTATTTACTATTAATTAATGAAATATTATGGTTTGTAAACTTAAGGGTGACCTCAGATGACTTAATATTTCTTTGATGACTATAAGCTATACGAATAATCTTTTTTTCCTTATGCATATGTCTATCTATCAGAGGACTTGTCATTTAAACATCTTTGGCAGGCATTAGCGTAGTCAGAAGCCAGTATGTTTGACACCAGTCTTACCAAGGGGTTGCCCGGGTAATTGGTAAAGGAGGTTTGATAGGTAGTCACTCCTTGTAAAATACTGGTTTGCAGTTGCATCTGGTTAGACTGGAAGCCGATCCTAGCATAGTTGGGAAAAGGCTACACGGGTGATACATAAGCTCCCGGAACATTCGTGAAATCTCGAAAAACAGCGAATCCCTACTAATATTATAAATGCGAAAGTAACTCTGTCTGTCTGTTACGCTTTCAAGTCTACACCACTGAACTGATTTTTATAAAATTTGTACAGAAATAGAGTTGAACTTGAGAAAGAACATAGGATAGTTTTTATCCCGAACTTTTGAAGAATTCTCTTGGAAACGCGATATAACCGAACTCTACGTGGGCGAAGCCGCGGGCGGAAGCAAGTACTTGTATAAAACAACTGTACAAATGTAGCTGCAATAATTATACGGTATCTTTATTTCAAAAGGGATTGTTTCATGCATAGCTCAAGGCTTATGATTGTCAGGAAACAAGACGGGGCTTAACCATATAGTAGAGGTACATACAAATATGAACCTTATGCCTTTGACATAGGAACTCCCTTTGAGAGCAGATACTGCTAATAAATATACTGAGCGCTTTATGCATTGATCTGCAAGATGTTGACTCAAGTCGAATGATCCTTTGTATTGTAATGTGTTGCGTTTGATATAACGAAGAAGGAACTATGCTTGTAAACACGTGGTCTCCGAATACAACTTCCAGAACCCGGGCTGTTTTGTGCAACTTTCTTAAAACTCTCGAAGCAACTTTGGCCCTACCTGGGAATGGTACATGGGACTCCGTGTACAAAACCAACGTAATAAACATTTCTTATTTACAGAAAAATTGTTTTTCTTTCTTTAGTAATAGCATTAAATATTATGACTAGTACCAGTAGAGGGTTCCAGTAAGAGGGCTACTAGCATTAAATATTATTTTTCTTATGTGGAATACATACTCTTATCACATTACCAGCCTTTATCTACAAAACCATAAAATAATGACAAAAAAAATATCTCAACGTATACTTTTCTACAACTGTTTCATACTTTATGTCTTCATTATAAACAGATAAATCCTTTAACCCTCGACAAGGAAAAAACGAGAAGTATTTTTTAATTTTTGTTCCATCTTTTTTTGCAAATATTTATTACAGACTTAATTCCCTAAAAAATACTGCAGCTGCTACCGATGTTTTGTCTTTTTGAGGGCATGATATTACGGTATTACAAACTATCTTTTGCATCCGTATTTTTGAGTATAATGTACTGAAATAATTTTTTTGTCTAGGTTTTTTGATAGAAATAACATACATGCTGACTGTTTATTTTGAAGGTAATCCTGAATCCAATCAAACTTTAGTTGGACTGCTTGAAAACGGTCGGAGACGTAACCAATGTAATGGGCGCGTGACATCTTCATATTGACTTATTAGACCGAATACCTGATCGTTTAAATAGGCGCATGACCATTCATTTTAATACTTACTTATGAGCCCGATCAAACTAACGCTGGACTTAAAGTTTGCAGGGGACGGAAGGCTGTTATTTATTTTATATTTTGGTATATTTTGACATTAATTCATATTTAATATTGATTTATTGTTTATTGTAATTTTTTATGTGCATATTACGTAATTCTACACAATGGAAATTGTTACTGAATAAATAAATGATGATGATGATGATGTTTTAACTATTACCACAGCTAATCTATATCCTTTATTTTACCATTTTTTGAGATTCTCATGTTCTCAAAAAATTTAAAGGGCCTATACAAATAAACGTGCGTTATTTGATATTGTAATAATCACCCACTCATAAAGAAAAGCACTTATTTAATAGTGTTACACAGTACAAATATAAGGGTTTTTATCTCAAGACGATATTTTTCCAACAAATGGGTTTGAGTGCTGTGCGAACAAAATGTAGGAGTGGGCTTTTTAATTACTATGCCCATTTGTATTATATTGCTATCTTTGTGTTAAAGGGTAAGTAGAGACTTATTGAAAACATCGATCTCTGTATAGTCACAAAGTTGGGATATAAGCACTGCGTTAGAGGCTCATCAAGATCATTTGTTCCTTTGTGTAAACCACTGGACCGTTAGTTCGTTGGCTTGATCTTGGCCGCTCCAGTTGGCCGATTAATTTAAGAAGTCAGTAGATAACTTTTTGTCCAGGTGTGCAAAACAGTAAACCGCTAGTAAAACCTAGTAAAGTTACAAATATTTAGTGAAGTTATTATCGTAAGATGTTTCATGTATTTGTAAAAAAATCCACACATATAGACTCACAAAAATCCTAATAAAAAATTAGCACGTAGCATTAAAAATGTATTTACAAAATGTTGCCAAAATGAATAAAAACCGTCACTAGAAATTAACCTCTGACTCAAACTGAAATAAATAGAATTAAATTAAATTCTTAAACAACTTAAGACATTTAAGAAATTAAGCTTCATTATACATGTATAAATTACACAATTACATCTGCCTACTCCTTTATTTAAACAGAACTGACGTCATGAGTTCATTGACCTTTTACAAATTAAATTCAGCAACTTACAAAACTTGCAATTAAGTAAATAATCAAATAAAAGTAAAAAGAACAATTGGCTTTTAGAATCAATAATGAAAGCTCATTTTGGACATTGTTGTTCTCAAAAACTTTTGTTTTTTGGAAATGTATTATTGATTTAAAGTTATTTTGAAAACTCTTTCTTTATGAGTTTAACTTGAGCTTGGTGTTTTCTTGAAATTAAGCAGAAACCCACAATGGTAAACTTGCAATAAAAATGTATAGAACTATAAAATTCCAGCAGCCGGGTGCTTTGAATGTGTGTTTATGCTGAAGAAATTAGAACACAGGTATGCAAAAGTCTGTTATATACCTAAAGCATAATATAAAATATCCCATGTAAAAAAAAGCAGAAGTCAACAAGCAATTAGAGATTAAATATAAAACCTATCCATCGAAAACATATTAAACTAAGATTCTAGTTGAGTACTCTTATTAAGTCCACACAACCACAGTTATTAAACAGAAAGTCAAAAACCCTATAATATGCAGTATTAATATTCTCACAGCCATTAGAAACACGCGTCAATAAATTACACAATTCACGAAGTAATAACTATACACTGCAAACTTTTAGTCGGCCGATTTTGTTTGGGCTCATAAATCAGTTTGAAGATGAATGGTAGTACACACATTACAAACATCAGGTATTTAGCCGGTATCAGACCGACTGAAAACTTTGATCAACATAAATTTGGTCAATTGTCGGCTGACTGTTTAATCGGTGAGCAGTAATTAGCTGTAGCATCGAAATTATTACAAACAATATCAAAAATACATATAAGTTGACGCCCCAGCCAGTTAGCAAGTTCCCAAGAGAAACGAACCGAATTTAATTAAATACCCAATCAGAAAGCACTTAATTTGTAAGCCTACTGTAAATATTATCACTATTTTCTGATATATTAACCAAAGAAAAACATTTTTATTATTGATATTTCGCGAAGTCCTTTGAGGTTTTGAAGAAAATATAGATTGTATTGGAGAAAGGTATAATCATTTGTGTCAAAAGTAAAGAAAGGAATGCAATAGCTTATTGTGGTTAAGACAACTATCTAACTACATGGTTCATTTGCTCAAAGCGATGATCAAGACTTTCTTTATAGATGCTTTATTTCAAGAAAGAGGATGAGCCATTCTGGTGCAAATGTACATCTGATCTCTCTCCGGTCGTGTCGGATTGCCGTCCCATCGGGCTATGAGAGTGAAGGAATAGGAAGTGCACCTGTGTCTGCGCAAATGCTTGTGCACTATAATATGTCCTGCGCAGTTGGCTAATCCCCTTACATGAGAACAGCCGCCGTAGCCGACAATCGGCTAGGAGGACAACATCATCATCAAATATACATGCGCTTTGTGTATTTATGACTCGGTGCTCGAAGCTCCCATGCTCACACATATCAAGACAATGTGCATATTCATTTGCACACAAAAGTATATGGCTCACTTGCTTTCGTGAAATAAGTCTAAACATCTGTACAAGGATGAAGCAGAAAAGTAAAATAAATAATTGACGACCTAATTATTTGAACAGATTAGTCATTATCACCCTAAAAGAAAAACAGAATTATATCACTGGACTAATTATGAAAAAGGCTTAATTTGTTCGGGTAGCGACCCACTCAAACTGTTTGGTGAAACCGCTTCAAAAATCAACATTGGAGTTGAAATAATTAAAATTTAATTACGCGGCACCACTCGGGTCGACCTTGAGGTGAAAGGTGGGCACACATTGGTGTAAAAGGCTCTATGGATTGACAACAATGGGTTCAAATGTAAATTAGCCCGCGGCTGTTTTAACAGAAGATTACCTGCTTTCACAGCTTTTGAGGGTATACGAATAGATATATAATACATACTTATTAAGGGTTTCTTTGTATATCAGTTAAATGGTAAACGCATTCCATGTGTATGTCCCGCTATGGAAAAAATATAGCGCATCGCACCTATTTGTAAGATTTGAATTTTTTAAACCTATATTTTGCGAATAATGAACCAAAAAAGTAAAACAGTTTTTTTACAAACGAGAAAATGCACCAGTACGACATGTAATTCCTAATTATGTTTCTTAAAGCTTCCTATTTGTATTGAAGACAAATCTTATGAAATTAATTAATAGATAGGTATACACGTATGTATAAGTATGTATCACATATATGTATCAAACTCGACAGCTTCCGCTAATCTGTCACATTCAAAAATTCGACACAGATTAGATGATCTGTGTCCTTTCCCAACATATAAAATAAAGCTTGAAAAAACATATTTTATTTATAACATCAAAGTCACGTCGTGCCGATCATAAAACGACCGTGAAAAATGAAATATGAGATATTCCAATATAAACCGAAACAGATTTTAGCATAATCCGTTCGCCGTACGGACCCACACGTTACGAGTTAGTGGGTAGACCCCTTAGGGATTGTTCACACCAAACGTATTGTCCGCCGCTTACTGTGAGTATACTCACTGTCTGCCCCAGTGTGAACGTCGACTCAATCTGCAGTAAGCGTACTCACCAAACCGACAATAAGCTATAGCGTACGATGCGCTACATGTGTGAACAAAAGAATAGGCTCGTGTAGGTTCACACTAGATGCGTACGCTGAGCGGCTGACTATTCTACACATAAAAGAGCTCAGTATTTGAACCCCCCAATCTTCATACATAACAGATGCTATGTCTTCCCAAGCGCATCTTCGTAAGTTTCTATCACTAGATTCTTCTGAATTCGCATTCCAAATACATTCTCTAGAATGTACTTCTGCAATAAACTTTTCGGTGTCGAACATCGCGAGGTGTCACGTGTCACGTCTGTCCTCATTGAAGTTTGTTTCTCGAGCGGCGGAGCGGCGCTATTCGGCAACTGCATCCGCGTAGCCAATCCGCGTCCGCCGTGCATAGTCGCGTAGTAAAATAATCGGCCACTGAGAGTCAGCGACAACAGACGACGTAATAGCGTATAGTCGGTTCGGTGTGAACAACAATTTCAATATATATGGAAAAGCAATAAACTGCGTAACGCGCGCTCATAGTCAGCGGCCGACAATACGTTTGGTCTGAACGATGCCTTAGCCACGAACGTCTTTGAATGATAAAATATTGTAAAAATGTTTCTTATATTATGTTAATGAAATATCGTATGATTATTAAAATTAAATATACCCTTATAATGTATGGGAATGAGAAAACCTATTATTTTAGTGATTGTAGCTTTCAGAATGGTGACGATATTATGATATTCTGCAACCCAAGGGTACTACTTATACTTTGTATTAATAATAATAAATAATTTATTTTTCGTATAAAATGTACATTATTTTTAAATAATAAACATATAATTTTAATACGTTTTACTCACATAGAAAATTCAATCATTTGAGCTTATATCTGACACCGGATGTTAGAGAGACAGCTGTTGAAATATAAAAGCCAAATATGTATTATTCATTATGTTCAGTGCATTGAACTACGTAACACGATTTTGTATTAAATTCTAGACTCATCTTAAATCTTACAAAAATTCCAAGTAGCTAGGTAAATAATATGTTCTTTCATTGATGGTTGAAAATAAAGATTGTAAGTAACACAAGTTAATCATATCAATATATACAATTCACCAGATGTGGAATAGGTCAAAAATATTTTTAAAAAGTATTTTTACTACAAAAAATATATTTCTGAAATTGTTTGTACTACTTATTTCATGAGTTAAAAGTCTCTGAAGTTATGTTAAGTTTTTTAATTCTCAATTCTTTCGTGCACACCTCTGTGATATAATAGCGTTTCCAAACTGGGTTGAGGAGCTTAGAAAAGCAGTTGTTCCATTAAAAGACTGTTACTCAGCTGCAATTAGACTTTCAGCCTTTAACATAGTTGGGAAAAGGCTAAACATACAATATAAAATACCCTAGCTAAGATATATATTTTTACAGATGATGTGTGAATGAACCTGCGTCATGTAGGTATCATTCGCTCCACTGAGCCTTATGGCACCCACGCAAGGTTAACTTGTAGGTAAACCGATGTTTTTCATTTTATTATACACAATATTACGCCTTACTTATTCATATAGAGTAGTCTGAGACCTAACACTGGTTAAAACAAAATTGTATTAATTATAGGTGAGAAAACTAATCGGTTAATGAGTTTTGAGGGCTTGACATTTAAAGATGCTTATTTTCATGCCACATTATTAATATAATTTTCATTTTATTTTGATTACTTATTGAAAATGTGTTGACAGATCTAAGATTGACTAAACAGTCTAAATATACCTCCCACAAATGTCAATATATGACCAAAATATATTAAAAAGCCTAAACCTATATATTTTCAGAAAAAAATATATCTCAACAAGTTAGATCAAAGTGCCAGAGGTTTTAATCAAAACTTAGGTCAATGGCACGTATATTAAAAAATTAAGTTAGTCCACAATCTGCACTTGGCGAGTCACGAAACTTTTTAATCTGTTAAATCTTGTAATCATGTATTATCTGGACAACATTGAAGTGTTAAGCTGATCTGTAATCCCATTGATAAGCAATTAAACTAATAAATATTATAGATATAACAGAGCAAACCTTTTCTATTAAATGTATCAGAAAATGGAATAATTCAATGTAAATATTGCAGTCCTATTATAAAAGTGTCAATAGTTTTATTTACATTAGAGGCACGTATCGATTAAACAATACCCAATGTAACAATACATAATTGATAGATTAAGAATAAAAACAAATTGATGCTGGCTATTCTGTTACATTTTTGAAATCAAGCGATCATATTAGGTTGACTGGTAAAGAACGCCTAAGACGTTAAGTCCGCCTTTGTACATTGTTTTTTTTTTTTGTAAAATGTGTGCAAAAAGTATAATAAATAAATAAAATTAAAGATTTTGGTGAATTTAATTGGTTTTCCTTCTCAATGAACATAACTAAGCTACATAAGTTAATGTTATATAGAGCTTAGCCCTATATCTATCTAATTAAGGTAAACATATTGTGAAGGATTCGTAAAAAGAAACAAAAGATTTGTTAAACGGCTAGACGAGAGCATTTTCTCTAAAAGTACTATCTCGCGGTAATGCACCGGTAATATGAGCTCTTTATCTTTTTGTTTGCACCTAAATGCTACTTTCTTTTCTTTAAGTAAAAATAATATAAAGAATCACGGACAAAGGAAAGACGGGCAGAGACGTCATAAGGCAGGTAGCCGGTAGGTCCGGCCTTCTTGTACGTCAAGTAAGGCACGTTAGGCGTGACCAAAACGATCAGTAACTTAAACAAACGAGGTGTTCGGGTTCCTTGAGTTATTTATCAAATATTGGCCTCGACTGATTAGTGATTTGGTTTAAAAATAATTCAAAGAACATCCGCATTTTGGTGACGTTAGGTTCTTAGGAAATCCTTACCTTCTTAGGAAATTTTACATTATGACGTAATTTTGTTCTCCGTGACCGTCCAGTTTTTCATCTTTTAAACTTAAAATGTTCTTTCTCCTCAGTATTCTGTTTGTCAGGCTTGTTTCTTGGCTTCGTTTTCCAGTTGATAAAATTGAAAAGAGGTTGCTGCGGAAAATATGACACGAAGCATTCTCTTCGTTCACGAATGCTGTTATGAAAGTAAAATAGTGTAGACTGAAAGACTGTCGTTGAAATGTAAATAAAATGGTTTTAGGTTTGCTGTAAATATTTATTTTATATTGTTTTTATGATCTTGTAAATAAGGTTGAAAAATGTTTTTAAAGCTGTAAAAATATAGTTTTTCAGCTCTACATGTCTATATGTCTTATGTACTATGGGTAATATGTTCGACGCAGTTGGCTTATCTCTTTAGAGAGAACAACCGCCATGGACAATCGATCTGGACAGCTTATATTATTTAAGTCTTAAAATACAGATTTTCCGTCCAAGTCACGAGTATGATTTTTTGTATAAACTCGTCAGACAAGAAATCACGTGTTCTTAATTTTTTAACGATTTATATCTACAACAATCGAAGCTTCTTAAAACTTAGTATTATTTTAAATAAAAAAATCGGTCGCAAACAGACTTACAGACTTGGGCCAATTACCTAGCCTTGATAAAGTCATTTGGGCCACTTTCAACATAATTTCGGGGTCATTCAACTGCGCTCACGCTTAAAGTACGCCTCCGCAAAAAGTTCGCTTGAGAATTTATCACAGGCTACTTCACCTCACTAGATTAGCTTACTTAAAACTTCGTAATTATCGATCCTAGTAATATTGTAAATGTGAAAGTTTGTCTTTCACGCAAAATTACGAAAAGGATTTAGATAAAACTGAGCAGTAATCATCATCTCCCGAGCCTTTTCCCAACTGCATATGTTGGGGTTGGCCTCCAGCCTCACCGGATGCAGCTTAGTACCAATATTTTACAAGGAGCGACTGCCTATCTGACCTCCTCAACCCAGTTACCCGGGCAACCCAATACCCTTTGGACAGACTGGTGTCAGGGCCTCTGACTACCCGTAACTGGGCAGTAATATGGCCTATATGTCAGAATAACACATAGGGTACTTTTTGTCTGAATGCCGGAATAATTTCCCTCGGAAACCGAGTGAAACCGCTCGTAGTAGCTAGTTTAATAATAATTTCGAAGGACAGGGTCAACATTGATGGCAGATGTTCGATATAGGTTTGTAATTGCTTTGTCATTGATGAAAAATGTATTGACATCTTCATGGTCAAGGTGATTTGGACAACTACGTCTTGTAAAAGAAAGTTATTATTATGCGGTATATAATTACATACTTCTATTATAGTGACGAATATAATCACATGCTAGGAGTCAAGGATGTCTATACCAACTTTGAAAGTGGTTATTACACCTACCTACCTACGCCTCCGCCGTCTGATGACAATGAATTGAAATCAGCCCCTCCTGAAAAAAATATTTCAGACTCAGTAATTAAGGGTTTGTACTCTAAAACATTTCATAAACCATGGAATATTTTCTATGCTTTAACAAAAATATATAATTAATTTAGCTTTAGCAGTCTGAATAAATTGTGCTTTTGTAAGATTTATACAGAAGACCACGAAAAATTATATGAATATTTTCTTAGCGAACTGTTGAGGAAAAATCCTAAAAAAACGCATGTAAAATACGATACGCTAAATACGATTTTATTTTATCTGCTTACAGAGATCAGAGATTTCACAAATATTTTTGCAACTGACCCGATTTCCTATCACAAAAGTGTAGAGAAAAATACAAAACCACTGCCGTTAAGATCAATAGCCGTAGTTAATATTTACTATAGCCGCCATTGATCGACCTCCAGCGGTGATTCAACTTTAGCTAAGTAACTGGATTATTACCCAATAATGAATACTTCATAATATTGTTTCGGTTAGTGGCCGTCGCGGAGTCAGGAAAGACGAGCGGAGATACCTTAATGCAGGCAGGTCAGGCGCCTTCTTATAGATCAAACACGTATGGTGGACAATGGACATGGCCAAAACGATCAGTTACTAGTGAACTGTTGATGCATTCGGGTTCTTTGAGACATCTGTCAACGATTTTTCGAAAATGATCAGGTCAAAAAAAGGCGTTAAGGGCGAAGATAGTAACGTTCCTCGTCCCTCGCTCACTCGCATTTTGACGCGCTACTTTCTTAAGCTTGGGTTTCCTAGGAAAGCGGTGCCGTCATATAGCGGCCGTAATATTACGGACGCAAATAGACGGTCATCTTTACGGTGATGACATGTGGAAAGTTCCACGGCCGTTTTAACGCACCGTCATAAACTTTTTGTTAGTTGTATTATATTTAATAACCTGTTTTATTTAAAATTTCTCAAATTTCACGACACCCAATTCTGTTTTAGTTGACTTTTTCTATAATCTTTACTTTTTATATTATATATTGCTTCGTGGTTACGAACGAAATCTATTAAAATTTCGTCGTCCTCGCTGCTCCAAGAGTTGGAACTAATTTTTGACGTTATTCCGAAAAAAAAAACACAAATACGTATTAAAAAAGCTTCACCGCTTTCAATAAAACGTTCACCAAACTATCTGACACCGTCAAGACGGCCGTCTTGCAAATGGCGGCACCGCTTTTTGAAGTTACGGCGTCAGTTACCGCTCTCTAGGAAACCGCCCAATATTTTTTACATAGACAGCGTTCTGGTGACGTCATTCACCGCTGTATTACGGCCGCTATATGACGGCACCGCTTTCCTAGGAAACCAAAGCTTTAGGAGATTTTCCGTTATGTCACCTCCGCTAGTCATTTTGTTCTCCATGGTGGCCATACATTGGTCGAGCTATTTAGGGATAATTGCGTTTGGTTCAGCTGTTAAGGAACGTCGACCATGTGGTCAAACGATTTTCTAAATCTATACTAATATTATAAAGAGGAAAAAATATACATATATTTTTGTTTGTAATGGATAAACTCAAAAACTACTGGACCGATTTTAATCTTTCCTTTTCGTTAGTTTCAACATTCAATTTCGTTAAAACGAACCAATTTTAATGACACTCATTTAAATAAAATACCCCTTTTGACGCAGCCGGACAAAACCCGGAAGACTTTATTGAACCGGTAAAATGTAATGTCATGCATGTATTATTTATCCGTTGTCATAGCAACCTCGACAGAAAATCCGAGCATAATACGAAATGTGAATCATTTATCTCGTGCAAACGACACGCATTTATATTCCAGTTCAACTCGACATTGTTTCAGTGTACACCCCCATAATCTTACCCATACATTTGTGCTGCATAAATATTTAAATAACTCATTTGAAATGTTATTGGTTTGTTGGAATATTGGTGAATTTGAGTTTCAACTGTAATATCTAGACCTACTATACCTCTATACTTATTAAACAGTTTAAATGACAGCTGTCTCTTAAAATTGTTTCAAACTGTGTTGCACGCAAAAAACCCGAGCATTTACGCGCGAAAAATCCGTAGTGTAAAAGCGCTCTAAGTCAAAAATGCGGCTGGTTTATGATGATGATGATTTTGAATTGAAAAATGATATACAAGCAATAATATTTTTGGGAACGCCAACTTTTGTTTTCGCCTTGCCTATCTAGTACCTACTATGAAAATGCCAAAAGCCTTGATACGCGTTTACGACGCACCAACCCGGTTAGATTAGTCGCTTACGATTATTTTATAGAGGTAATAAGTCGTGAATAGAATAAGGTTAATATTACGCCTACGATATAATGAGTACGTATGCTGTAAAAGCCCAAAAATAGAGGTCATATAACTTTGATGTATTTTCGTTGGTGGATTAATATGCCAAGATTACTTGAACAAGAGTTGGTTAAAGGCTTCTTAGGAACAATTAAAATATCTTAGGATTAATAAAACGGATTTGTTTTGATCATTTCTTTTATATTCTTGATACATTTGAGATGATCGTGCTTGCGATCGATCTAGTGCCGTTTTAGGCAATTGCATACACATATACTGCATAAACACAGGCTACTTTTTATCAGGGTGCAAGAATCCTCCAGGAAGCAAGAGGGGTGGAACCGCATGGAACATGCAGTATTTTATAGAAATGCAGTTCAATAACCTTATAAACATTAAAAAGAAAAATAATAAAGACATTTTATCCACGCGCGTCCGTCTGATTTTCAAAATTAAATTACTTAGTTTTCGTTTTACAATAAGAATGAAAATAAGTTACATATACGACTCTGCACTCGTAAAGTGGAATGGAAACCTTTTGCTGAATTTAAATTCACAGCTGTGTAATAACATTAGGTTCTACAAACCACATCATGCATGACGAACTTAAATAGATAGGTATGTATGAAGTTTGAGAAAGGAGAACTTTCTAAGTTTTACGTGCTTTGTTTAGTTTGTCTGTGAAAATCTATTTATCGAACTAGAAACTAAATCCTTACCGTTATTGTAAATGTGAAAGTAGCTTAGTCTGGACAGATAATACGTATGTACCTAACCTGTGATTTTATGGACTGTCTGTTACTATGGGTCGATATATCGTTCCAATAGTTGAATGCTTTTTCGGAGCCATTAGGACACAAAAAAAAAAACAAAATACGTTTTCTCTTTATTTCATTAGAATAGATTTCTTAAATCAGTTTAGTACTTTCGTCATAGAATCCAAACAGTCAGACAGACATTTTATTTTCGGATTTAATTCTAGTAATTAGAAAAAATATATTTAAATTATGAAAAAAATAATACATACTTCAGTCTGGTTCCACAGTTCATTTCGCCACACATCTAAATATAGCCTGGGCGTGTCAGTGGGTAGTTGAAATCATGTTGCTACTCTAGTGACTTCGTGGCAAGCATTGTGCTGTCATCTGGAAGGCAGAATACCCTCGTTCTAATGTTTTCCAATACCTTCTATTAACAAAGAACAGGGAAATGTGTGGAGTGGCTTGTGTTGCGATTTGTGAGTAAATTCAAATTGATAGTAGTACGAGAAATGTTTGAAAAATGACTACTAACCACCCGTATGATTATGTCAATATAAAAAAAAATATTTATGTCTTGCGCATATCTGGGCTCCGGCATAAAAGACGAAAAATTATACATTCGTTATAGCTTATCAAGTTCTAGTAAAACATATCACATCTCATGACACTAATGCACTAACACTTTTTATAAAAGTTTTTTCGGATGTATAAACGCGAGTGAAGACGCGGGAAACAGCTAGTCTATACCTAAAATTAACTAAGTACCTATCCATTTAACACAAAATTGTATTTTTACGAATCACGATAACTTTGTTAAACGAAATCAACTGAAATTCAATATCGATATCAAATATTTAAACGTTTATAGAAAATTGGTATGTAATCAGATTTCAAACAAATATCTACATATTGATTGTTTTGATTACACATGTGACTTTTAAAGGACTAAAATGTAAAACTTTTGTCTTTATTACGTTTCAATTTACGACGACGTTTAAAATAAAATGGAGGGGTTTATTATAGTGTAAGTCAAATATATATTTTTTTACTTTTGTTTTGAAAAGAGTGTCTATAGAGTTTCTTGCCTTTTCTTCTCCATAAGACTCAATCCTTTGAACCTGTAATAGCTCTATGTGGACCTTTGACTTTGATATATCTATAGGTCATTATTGCCTAGTATTATGAGCTCTATGCCAATGTAAGCAGATTGTAAAGTTACTTTTAATTAATAATCATTATTTTTAGTTTAAAACAAAAAAAGTCTTATAAAGTAATAACGTTTCTATTCAATTCTGTGGTCAATGTTCACCTCACTGGGCATCTGTTCATTTCTCTCATTCCGTTGGAACACGACGCAAAAAAACAACAAGAAAACTCCGACAGCCATTATTTTTTAATAAAAGATTCAAACATATCTACTATGTAAATACCTAGCCTTTTGGTAGTGTTTGTATTTCATCTGTATCTTGTAGATTTTTTATGATAGAAAATAGTTTGTAAAGTGCATGATTCATTTTACATTTAGGTAAATTCCGTATTTAATACATGGGGCGATGAACGCTATTGCTAAGTAACCGCCTTACGGGTCGATTAAGTAGCGCTGGGCGCGGTCGTTTCATGGATAGGTGACCATGCTTTTGAAGGCACGTTAAATTGGTGGATCATCATCCTCCGAGCCTTTTCCCAATCATGTTGGGGTCGGCTTCCAGTCTAACCGGATTCAGCTGAGTACCAGTGCTTTACAAGAAGCGACTGCCTATCTGACCTCCTCAACCCAGTAACCCGGGCAACCCGATACCCCTTGGTTAGACTGGTGTCAGACTTACTGGCTTCTGACTACCCGTAACGACTGCCAAGGATGTTCACTGACAGCCGGGACCTACAGTTTAACGTGCCATCCGAAACACAGTCAATGGTGTCTAAGATATACTTAGAAAGTACATACAAACTTAGAAAAGTTGCATTGGTACTTGCCTGACCTGGGATCGAACCCGCGCCCTCATACTTGAGAGGTTGGTCCTTTACCCACTAGGCCACCACGACTTTTAAAAAAAATTTGTTAAATTGGTGGATCCCGGCTGTTATTTGATAATTTTACAGGCAGTCGTTACCTACGGGTAGTCAGAACCTAGAAAGACTGACAACCGACGGGTATCGGGTTGCTTAGGTAACTGGGTTGAGGAGATCAGAGATGGGTAGTCGCTCCATGTTATATACTGGTATTCAACTGTATCCGATTGGACTGAAATCGACCCTAATGTAGTTGGGAATAGGCTAGGCAGAGTGCAATGGACCTGCATATCTGATACAAATAGAATATCTACTACTTTAACAATGCACAATTAAAAGAATGAAATGTAATAAACTTAGTCATAACAACTCAAATAATTAGTAGTAGTTAAAAAAACCTTTGCATTCCATTTGCTGAACTAAACTATTTTTAAACTGTACAGTTTTCGGAAAATACTTTCACATTTTCAGCAACTAATGATGCATAAGAAAAACTGTCTTTACTTTGAGAAAATGTCACTTCACATTTTTTCTAATGCAAAATAAATCTGTCGGTTTTACATATGTGATTGAACCTTAAAATATGGTAAGTATGAACTGTCGTCGACTTTGGCTTCGTGTAAAAAAAGATTTTGTCTGCGTAAACTGAATATCGAAAGTACCTACCTTTACCTATAAAAAGTAGTTTCGTGTTGAACAATGTTTTCAAGACTATTCTTTTTCAATTAAAAGGTACTAATTAATATACTTTTCTAAACATGTTAGTTTAAATACATAAAAGCATTGATTTTTTACTATAGTTTATTTTGACGCTATAACTCTACAATAATACCACTCAAAATAACACTAATATCTTCAAAATTACAAACTCAATCCACAAAATATGACCGCATCAACCTAAAACTCAAAATCGATGCAAGTAAACAAACCCCAGAAATTTCAACAACCGTAGCATATTCTCGCAGTTAAAAGCATTCCAAAATATACTCGTATAGTGTTGTACACAATATCGAATTTCTCTTTACACTCCATTGGCTTTACAACCGCCCGTATCGATAATATTCGTCGATAACATTGTACAGCATTCGATTGTGAACCGAGCCGTCTATCCTTTGTCTCTACTCTGGCGCCCGAATTTTCTGTAATACTCAGGCAAGCTGCAGAAGGTTAAATATTACATGAACCCTCAACTAAACTTTTTTGAACTAAGGCCCAGACCAACAAAGCGGGGCGGAGAACTTTTTACACAACCAATAGAATTTTGTTATGCAAACAATTCGTTTCTGCACAGTCAATAGTATCCTGGTTGATTTGGTTGTTTTAATATCAAATTCTGTAAGATGTAGGTTCCTACTAGAAAAAAACTTATCACCGTTTTTTTAGACTTCGTCGTTTAAGGACATTCCGTAAGTTTATGTATTTAAAGTGAGGAGATAATTGCTAATTGATAGCTGAGTAACTTTTATTCCGATAAATGATAGCAAATTGCTTTAACTTTAGAGACTTTAGCTCGCTCGGATATGGTTAACCTTCTGTCCCTATTGTACATAGTCGATATCGACACGACCGTCAAACTCTGTGCAGTTTAGTTAGTATTAATTGTGTTTGATCAGTTTGACAATGTTGATTTGTTGCTAATGTTCTAGTTTATGGCTTCAAGTTCCAAAGCTACACAGATTGAACACCTAAGTGGAACTTTGTCTACAAATATTTGCAATGTAATATGACAACATAAAGGCATTTTTTTTTAACGACGTCAAAAAGCATCAAATGGCCCTCCCGCTGTGGGTTAACAGCGATGAGGGAATGTCAGACTCTTACTGACTAAAAACCGTCGTGTTCCGTCGTAGGCCTTTTATGTACGAGAGCCGCGGTAGGTAGGGGAAAACCGGGAGACTTGCCCAGGTGGGAGAGTTGAACCACCTTTCAAAATTGTATCTGAATTTAGCGCGAACGAAACGTCAAAGCGTTCATTGGTCACACTCAAGAGGCCAACCATAAGTATGCAGCCATTTTGCATCTTAGTGGTGTAGTTCGTCAGTGACAATGTAAAACGTGTTTTTGTTGCTGCGGAGTGTATTTTCTTGTTTTAAGTAGTTTTGTAATTGCTGTCGTATTTATTGAGGTACGTATTGTGTGTTGCTATTATTATATTGCCAAACAAATGTAGTTTGACGTATGCTTAGTGTTTTTTCTCTACGATCTAAGGTTTTTCTTTGTCATAACCTAAATGGGGAATTTGTGTGAGCGGGAGAGTTGCACCAGGGTGGTTGCGGGAGACTTGCTCAGTGGTTCATGTCTCCCTGTGCAGGGAAATTATACCTACTTAATTTTATTTATTTTTTTCTTTCTTTATATAATTTATTGTATTTGCAGTGCCAACTTGTACGATGCCTTTTCAATAAAAGCCTCCTGAAAATGCTCGCAAACGAAAAAAACTCACAAAAATGGAATTGCAAAATGCCATAGATGAAATTAAGGGAGGCGCTTCTATTCGACAAACTTCAAATAAATATGGCATAGATAGAACTACTTTGAGGCGATATGAATTAGATGACGACTTCAACATTTTTGTTTGTTCTTGTTGATTTTTAATTGGTGTGCATAATAAAGAATATATCTATCTATCTATCTATGAAGATGAAATTAATAAATTTGAAGAAGAAAACAGTCAATATAAAGCATCACAGGTGTTTACAACGGCCGAGGAAAAGCTTCTTGTCAATTATTGTCATTGACATGCAGTAAAATGCATTATGGTTTGACAAGAAAACAAGCAATGCTATAGGCTTTTGACAGTGAATTCAAAGAAGTTTCCTGAGAACTGGACAAAGAACAACTCCGCTAGGAAAGATTGGTTTATTAATAAAAAGTTACTATTGTGATTATGTTTATTTTGAAACAATTTTACATAAATTTGTTACGTTAATTAAAAACAAGTTAATTATTGTATAAGGTAAGATATTAAAACTCTGATTGAAGCTGAAAATGATTTTTATTTTCCACAAAAATCATATGGTCAACTCTCCCCATACCTCGGTTCAAGTGTCCCTGTTGGTAGGGAGACTTGACTCATCTTTCATTTTTTAGTAAAATGCCAATAAAATTTTATTAGCGCATTTATTAGCAATATAATTAAGCACAAATATACCTACTAAAGTAAGGCATCACATAAGTGTATAATCGATTCTCTAAATCCAATAAACAAATAATTATGATATTTTATATTAATAGCGGTTCAAGTCTCCCGGACTTCCCCTAACTCTTTCGAACAATCCCGCAGCCTCGGACCATATAAAGCCCTTATGTATTAATATTTGGGTATTGGTAGGATAAGATCTCGACAAGACTCGGTAGGTCTCTTCATATCATCATTAGCCTTTTAACAGGGCACAAGACTCTTATACTGCTAAGGACTGAAGGAATGAGCATTAGGTATTGAAATAACAGACACCAGAAAATATTCAAATAATTTATTTATATTTAAATATTAATAGTCGTATTTGAACCCTTTGGTCTTTGTTTTTTGTAGTCTAAGGCTGAAGACTGAAAGGCGAGCGTTTTTGAGGCTGTCTTTTGTGAATGACTTTCAAAAAGTGCTGATTTTCATCCCGCGTTGCACAAATATTTTAAACAATTCTATTACTACAAAAAACCCAAGCAATAGAGCATACTTATCAATGGATAGATTTGAAAACAATTCCCCTCTTCGCCTGTAAACCTATAAATCTATAGATTAACCTGTGACCTGAAACTGTAGGGCTGTACGAAGACAAGCAGCTTATGATGAATGTTTTGCCCCCTAAGGGTTAAGATAGTCATCCTTCAACTATCGTTCAAGAATACAGAGTTCTTTGATCTGAAGACTAATACGGTGTTTTGTAAAATGGCACAAAGTACCTACACTGATCCGCCATTGTTTACAACATGATTTATTTAAATTATGCAAAATCACGTTTAGAAAGATAATAAAGAAAACCACTTATTTTTCCTTTCTAGTTCCTTTAAGAAACTCCAGAATACTTTTTTACAGTCACATAGCCTAGAAGGCAGTCATTTACACAGCGGTGTTTCGTTTCACTGTCGAATCTGAGAACGGTAGAAACACAACACCATAGTCCCATTGACGTCACAAGTATTGGCCAGTCAGAGACCGATAGACGTAAATGGACCCGCGACATGACATTGTATAGGACAACCCTTGTCACAGGTATGAATTTCAGTTCCATATAATAAGTATAGTAAAAGGAATTGGTGAGCAATGCTTTGAGAATTGAATGGGCAAGAAAAGGGGTGTTGACAATTTTGACAGTCTCATTTTAGATAGATACGCGTTTCTATCTTGATATAGTTTCGAAAATTCTGGGTCCCGATGCTTTTGTGTTTTTTTATATCATCTCCATCAGCGTAGGCGGCTGTGTACTGCACAACCGGTCGATAAGGGTTCTGGACAGGATCACTATAAACTACTGTGTTAACATATAGCTGCCTTTGAAAAAAAGCTGTATGTAGTCAAGATGTTATTTTAAAAAAACAGTCAATTTAAAAATACCTACTTTCAAAAGTATAACAAATAACAAAAGACAGTCAAAAACAAAATGAAGATATCGCGATCAGCATACAATCAAAACGAAGTCAAGAAATATAATTTGCGTCAAAAACAACTCCAAAGTAACTTTGATACAGCTCGTGTTTTTAATTAAAAGTTCTTTAAACTTTTATTTACAAATTAATACTAACGACGGAAGTTGGTACTGTGATGAAACAAACAATGTCTCGGATCATACGAAAACTGAGAATTTCTGCGTCTTATTTATTTTGTTACAGCATGACACAACTTAAAACCCTCAAAAATCGAGAGGTGTGATGACAAAATGGTAAGGCCTTTGCCCAGCAGAGGGACGATCCAAGCTAAGAAACAAAAATGACAAAACCTCTTCTTATACAGAGAAGGTTGGCCTTTTTCATCATCACTATCATGGTTAGCTTTGGCCGTGTAGACGCACTTCATACTTTGCCCGTAATCTATATGTATAAGAATATAGGGTTTTACCCTTTGGGTACGAAAACCTCAAAAACTGTTCTAATTTTTTTCGAGATTCTATGTTCATTCTTTAAAACGTGGTTAGAATTATTCAGTATCAGCACTAGCTAGGTAGATACTGTGGTATCAGCATGCAAAGCCGAAAGACGAGCTCTAGTTCAGTATAATAATGAAAAGATATAAAACCGCGAGATTATAAAAACACTGAAGTTATTATGCTAACCTTGATACAACAGTGTAACGTCGTATTTTTCCTCCAGCCCTCGTTATCCGGGTATGTTATATTCGCTAACATTATTTACCAACTTTCGAGGACTTTCTCATTATATCGACAAGAACGATTCAATGCTTTGCTTTACGATCTTAGTAAAAAGTTGCTGATTTTAATATTACTAGTTAGTTATTTTATCTATACTTTTATAATAAAGAGTACCAAAAAGGCTCCGAAAATACCGGACAAATTTGAAAAATTATTTCACTATTGTGTAGCTACACTATTCCCCAATAACACAGGCTATATTTTATCCCATTATGTTAGAAACTGGAAGCAGTGTCAGTGACCTCGAACCGGCCACATTGTAGAACATTAAAAAAGCTAATAAAACCATAAATTGTAAAACTTCAGTTGAATGCAAAACAATACTGCGTAATGGTTTAATTTCCGTTTCACCAGCGAACGTTAAATCACACCCGCTGAGCATTACTGCTATTACCCATAGCATCCAATATAGAGAACATTGACTTCTTGTGTTTAAGGTCATAAACCTCTTATTATCTTGCCATTCACAACTGCAGTAGTCATTCAAATATCTAAAATACAGTTTTCAGTCTTACTAAAAACTATCATGTACTAAAAACTTCTATCAAAAGAATTGGATTTCGTTAAAAAATATGCTTAATTGTAAGTGTGGGACTTGATATTCAAATCGAGGCAGGATTTGAGTAAATCTTAGACTGCTGTTTGGGATAAAAACTTAAAGTAAGTAATTAGTGTTTAGTTAGACTAAGTATACATATGTAGATACATAGCATTGAAAGCGAAGTTAAACAAAAAAACATTCACGCCTACAATTCACTATATTCTATCCCTATTTTCCTATGTAAAAGTCTCCAAAAATTGAATTACAACATTGAAAGTGTATTCGTTTTCTTTTTGACCGCGAAGAAAGGTAATAAAACGGTCTTTTGAAATAAAAATATTGCCTCACAGCCGTAAAAACGGGTGTTATTTGATAACGTAACGTCCCTTTTTATTTTCGCACGATAAAACAATAGAGAAGATATAAAATAAAAGGCACGTGATGTCCGTTTTGTTTATATAGTAATTTCATGAAAAAGGTGTAAGAAAATATTGAGAGAAAAGTCACCTAACTTAGTTTTCGGTCATTGGCTAACGGTCGTTTCCAATATTGTGCCTATCTGTATAGAGATAGAATTTTGACATAAGCCCTATACCATGACATACCATACCAAGTAGGTACCTAATGTCAAATTCCTAAGCAAAAGATATAAGAGGTGGAATACTGGTAACTGCAGCTGTTTCTGTACCTAAGAAAAAGATAGCTTTTTACCCCGGTTCTCCCGCGAAGCACTAATTCGTATACTCGGATAAAAATGATTCTATAGCCGTTCTCGATCATTAGGCAATGTAACACGGAAAATAAATCTTTACGTAAACAATGTAGACAATGGATTGATCCATTGTCTAATTATCTAATTAACAGCCAGTTTCTTCATCAAAAGTTAAAGCCAAAGTAAAAGTCAAAGTAATGTCTAAGGTAAAAGTAACGGTCAAATTCAATTTTTCTATTAGTTTTGCTGTCACTTTAGCCTTGAAAAAACGAATTTCACCGTTACTTTTACTTTAGACATTACTTTAACTTTAACTTTGGATGAAGAAACTGGCCGTAAGTATACCTACTCTCGATTCACATATATACCTACAACTTGAAGCCACAAAAACACCGGTACTTATTCCCAAAACTACGTTTCATACACAACCTGTAGGGTACAAGAATTGCTTACTATAGAACATAATATAGCTACAAAAGTGCTTATTCAGATTTTTTCTGCGTCAGTGAGCTTGGCAAGCAATAGGTCTGCAGTAATTCCCTATTGGGGTCCATAGACGTGACACGTTTTTACCAGATAACGGAATGTCACTATGTGAATACTAAATGTACTGGTGAACTAAATTATGTGATATACATATTGTACGTGATAACTACATTTTAGTTCGGGAGTATTATTATTTAATGTTTTCTGATAAAGTTTTGCCTTAAATCTGAAACTGGCTGATTGTTAATAACCTGACTTTTGGAAGAGTCCGCAAATCTTAGTTTTAAGAGAATCTGAACTCTGGAAATGTCCGTTTCGATGAAAATTTTAAATGGGGTATAGGTAGGATATATATGTAGAATGCTGCCAAGATAGATCAATATAAACATATTTTCTCCATAATTAAAATTCAAATATGTAACCTTTAGACAGAAATAAAAAACTTCCAAGCTGATGAAGTCAAAAAGTAAATAAAATTATCTTCCTAGCTATTTCTGTCGGTCAATACGGCTATCTATCGAGCTAATAAAAATCGAACTCTCTTTACGAGCGTGGGCGAGATATTCTCAACTATTCCTAGTATTTCCTAGTAACCGCACGGAAAATAAAAATCCTATTGGCTATTGGAAATTGATACAAGACAAACTTATTTATATTGAAGTGAAAGAAAATGTATTTTTAACGGCTGAATAAACTGCTGAAAAGGTTGTATTTTATTGAACGAGAAGTTTGATGAATGAGGATATAGTAGTAGTAAGTAGATAGTATTATGTACCTAGTACCTGATAAGGTAACGTGGGAGGATGCAGGCTAAGGTACCTCTACCTACCTATAGGTTTAGGCCAAAATTTACATATAGGTAAGTAGAAGTATAACGTCACTATATTTTAATAACGTTAGTACTTAACTCTATGTTAAGACTTTTGTATGTTATTAACTGTACCTACCTATATCATGGTAAGAAATGGGCTTTCTGCCTTTTTGCAATTACGTAAAATGGTAAGTAGTACACCTACATTCCATATGGAAGTAAGGGCTCAGATAAAAACTTAAAATCAAACGATATCGAAGGCTTCAATCCGGGGTTACATGCACTTCACTTCACACGTATTTTTTTCATCAAACTGTAGGCAATACAAACGCCAACATGGAATTGTTGTGTTCACCAGCGATTTCAAAGCAAAAGCTTTCGAGCGTTACAGTTTATTTTAGCCATTTGCAATCCTATGTTCCTAACTCTGAATAAATCGGTTTAGTATCGAACAACACGTTTATACTACTGTAGTGACTAGTTCTCGACTGAGTATGTAATAGGCATAAACTTAGGTAACAACATAACCCAAAAAGGCTAACTTAGGTACTTCAAAGAAGCGACAATACTTAACAATTTCAGAGTTATGAATAGGTTGACATTTTGAAAAATAAGACGTAAAATCGGCATATGTAAGGGCGAAGTAGATTATTCGACCCATTAGCAACCCTACAGACCCTTTTAGGAAAATGCTCGGGATGCCCTTTAGGATCCACCACATAATAAAACGATTTTCCTTATAATCTTTATGTATTTACCCTTTGGTGAACAACCGCTGTTCTCGACGCAGATAATATCTACGTCAACCCAAAAGGGTATGTTGTGCTGAGAAACAATAATGGTAAACGGATGACTACGGACGAAAATGTGTGGTAAGAAACATTTTTAAAACTGGGCCTTATGGCTTATGAAGATTTTGATCAAAAGAACGTCACTTTCATATTTATATTTATTTGCATACCATAATGTTACAATGATGTTACAAGGGGCTTAAGGCTATTATATTGGGTACCTACTTACAAAGACGAAAATTTGTGAACGTGTATGTCACCTCTTCACGCAAAACGGCGGAACTGATTTTGATGAAACTAGTCAGTAATGTCTATTGACTACCTCATCTCAGAATAACATTGAGGGTAAGTACTTTTTGGGAAAACTGGCAGAAAGTGGAAAAGTCTGTAGGTAGGTATCTATTATCCATTGTGAAAAGTTACAATAATGCAATAAACTAGGGCCCATTTACGTCAACGATAAACGTCCGTTTTCTAACAACTGGGGCCCGATTCTCCTAATTTTACTTAAGCGACCTTCGATTGACGTTCGACTCGATTCGATTGAGATCCAATCCCGACTCGATTACTATTGAAGCGTATGTGGCATTCCGCTATTTTTTCTTTGAAATAAACGTTTTTATTCTTTTCTGTCATTCAATAATGAATCATTTTGTCTGCAAATGTTTTACGATTGCAAAATGATTGCACGGCAAACTACCGTATAGACCAAAATCACCAAAATAGCAGACCAATCGCACACCAATCAAATGTCAATCGAATACGATTGGTCTTTTATTAGTAGCAGAATGCCCGATATGGTTAAAACTGCTATTGCGATCATATTGCGATTCGATTTCTATTCGAGTTTGACATTATTAACTTAGGAGAATCGGGCCCCTGTTCGTTATGTTTCGATCAACTTGCCTGAAGGCGAGTCCATAGGGTATCCTTCAGTCACGGTCATAAGAATTCGATACCAGGCAGATACCTCCAAAGATACCTATACCTAGACCTATAGAGATGATACAGTGAAATTCCGAGTCTGGAAATTCAGCCATTAAGTTGTTGTGATGAAACTAATGAAAATAAAATAAGTTTCTTTGGGAAAGTTGTTAGCAATCATGAGTAGAATGCACTCGTGGTTCAAGTATCGGTCACTATTATCAGTCACCCTGTAGGTGACGCATACGTACCTACCTATCATGAAATTGCTATGTATTCTAGGAAGGCACTTAGCTCGAAACTTGTTCATAGATAGCGCTCCAAATGGATATTGAATTGCACTTGACAAATTACGCGTTTCAGCTACCTATTTCAATTTTGTTTAGGAATCGAAGCTGTTATAACTGCATATAGAGCTTAGCATAATCACTATTAAACTACTGTGTTGAACTGGTTCACAATTCATATTTTCAAAAACGAATTACTATTATTTAGTAGGCATTTTTTTAATAATTCGATTTCGCATGATGATAATTATTTTATTAGGAAAATTTCGTAATAGTCTATCGTTTATACCTACTGTACGGCAGATGCACACACAAAGCTTCAGCCTTTATAAAATAACGAAGGTCTGGCAGTCACTGGCTCTTGGGCTAATAGGGAAGGATAACTAGAAATATGAAACAACAATTGCATGTATTACATCAATTTATTAAATTAACTGCTAAATCAGTGTCATAATCTAGTCATATGGAACAATCCATACAAGAATCTTAAAACTTACATGACTAACCTTAGTCTTACTGATAGATTTTCTATTAAAACAATGATTTAACCATCAGGAAAATAGTTATAAGATGACTATGATTTAAATTGAATCCATGACAACCTCAACAAAAACAACGAAATTAAGTATTCCTTTATAATAAAATGATAAATATCATCTTTTCGCTAGTTTCGGAAACGCATGGCTTAAAGTTAAATCGGTTACAGAAAATTCACAGAACTTGTGGTTCATATTATGGTCATATATGCAAAATGTATTTTGGAATGTCAAATTTATCCAACATCTGTGAAGTAATATAGGATTTTATTTTCAAATGAAATTTTATATCATGTATATTTTATTTATAAACAAAATTGATTTTATGTGGGGGTAGAGCAATTCTATTGTTAAAACTAATATAAAATAGAAAATTCGGATTTTAATATTAAATCCTTTGGTTATTATTGCTTACGATCCAAGTATTTTGGAGATAAGTTTTAATGAAAAAAATATACAACGTCAAGTTATTTCAGTACAAATTGCTATTGCAATAAAAAGTTTTTCAACTCTACACTTTCCATAACAATCATACATACACTAGATTTTTTCAATATAAAATACACAATATTTCATACCGAATAGGTATTACCTTACTGGTTTTGAGTACATATCCATGTATGTTTTCGGAAAGATTATGTCAATTCAAGAAAGATTAGAATAATTATAAGAATGTGAATTGAATCCCTGTCTCCCTTATCAGACTACTAACATAATACCAGATGTTACATGCCATCAAATTGTTCACAAGACACAATATACACATACGATAGTCGACTTTTACCACCCTATTAAAAAACGTGGTCTTAAAAAAAGTACCGACTTTAATACTACGTATAAACCTTCGTCTCGAACAAAGTTATGGTTCTGAACATAGTACTAAACCCGGCACTTTTTTAGACCACGTTTTGTAATAAGGTTTAAAGGTCCAAGCGGGCGGGTCTAGCCTTTGTAGGTGTTCTGAAGGTATCTACGCTTGCTTGACTAATATACCACGGAGCCGTGGTTCGGCGCGTGTATTGTACTCAGAGACTAGGTAGTGCTGGTGTGAGGGCGGAGGCCTAGTGCCTGGCGTCGCGGCGATGGTCTCGCTCGCGCTCGCGCTCGGCGGGCGGCGGGTCGCGCTCGCGTCGCTCGCGGTAGCGCTCGTCGTAGTAGGGCGCGGCGGCCGTGCGGCTCTTGGTGCCCGTCGCGTCGCCCGCGCCGCTCTCCGCCGCCGGCTCCACCGGAGACTTGCGAGGCCTGGTGGACGAACTGTTTATAAGTTATATAACAATGATCTGATGGAATTAATCCATTGAAATCTCTGGAGCACTGTTTCCCGAGTGACATACAAAATTTTGTCACCAATTAGTGATACATAACAAACACTGGTCTGATAAATCTTCAACTAATTATGCCTGAAAAAAGACGCTCAGCTGTTCCTTCCTAAATTAGCACTTGAGACGCTTTTTTTTATTAAACTTTATTATCAGGCCTCAATAGCCCATAGACCTTACAGTAACACATATGTTATATACAAAATACACATACGATTTATATACTTAATATTAAATTTATTGCACATAATGCATATTAAAGTATGCTCACCTCTCTTCGCGACTGTGGCCCCTATTGTAATGCTCAGCACGTTCCCTTTCCCTGGAGCGAGACCTGTCACGTTCACGCTCACGGTAATCCCTGTAATACCTGAAACAAACACAAATAACATTTATTTTCAACCATTCAATTATATCTCTGAGTAGTTTACAAGAAATAGCACACAGTTCGCATCAAATAGCTTCGCTTGTCCGGAATAGTAACTTTATAATAATCGAAATTAATGTAGGAGCAAAACGAGGTGTCAAGTGGATAACTTCGGACAAACAAAATTATTTCATAGAAACTGTGCTGTTCAGTACTTTTCAAGTTTTATGATATATCGCAACTTGTAAGTACAGGTTCAAGCTTGAGTACTATGTATGGTCAGTCAATGTCAGATAGGGATAAACGAATAACATGAAATGTATTAGCATTGGCCAGTACAGTAAGGAGAGATAAGTTGGCGACTCTGAACATGGCCGATTAGCTGCGCCGTCGACAATTTTGTTCCTGAAAATTGTATTGCGCAGCTAAACAGTTTAGGACAAACAGAGCGGGCGAGATTCAAAATATATGTAGACTGGCGTTGCGTTCAATGCTCACACTGGCCTACATACATTTTATTTACCGCTCTGTTAATGCCCTTAGTCCAAATTCGTCAAGTTATTTCAGAGGTACTGTGCACGCTGTAAAGAATTACGCGACACTTACGCATCGCGGTCGCGCTCGCGATCGCGTTCCCTCGACCGTTCCCTGTACCTGCAAGCAAGGGCACAGGGTCAGTAATACTTAAGCGGAGTTATGCTACGTTAGATAGAGAACGCTCCTATACATTCAGTATTACCTAGTCGCCCTCTTGCATAAATGACGCTGCTGCCTTTACCGGCCGTTTCCGATTCGACTCGACTCTTATAAAGAAATACAATTATTTCATCCTTTAAGGTTATATTGACTGCCAATTATAATGATGTGGAGGTAACGCGCTCATTCGAACAATGATATAAAAAACCTCAAGCCCAAATTCACCGACAGCATAAGCCTGTTTCCAAAAAAATTACTGTTAACTATGAATTTACTATGAATTTACACAAGTTTGAATTTTCAAATTAAACATTTGTTTTAAGAAAACTGACGTTTATGCTGTAAATGAATGATAACAGTTGAATGCGTCGACCGGTAGCAGGATCCAGCGGAAGCCACCTTAAAGGCATTTGTACAATAGTGGGATGTATGCACAGACCTGTCTCGGTCCTCCCTGTCGCGGCTGCGGTCGCGGTAGCGGCTGGCGGAGCGCTCGCGGCGGCGCGGGGCGCGGTGGTGCGCGCGCGCGTCGCGGTCGCGCGAGCGGGAGCGGCGCGAGCGCTCGCCGCTGCCGTACGACTTGGTTTCTACCCCGTGGAGCGTGTCTTGGAGGGACGAGATTAGAATCTTGCAGCGGTCGTCGTGAGCGACCTGTAGTTGGGAATGATGCCTTAATTTAGTAGGGGTTCTATAGCAAAGGATTTTTGTCCTCGTATTCAACTATTAAAATCGCGGTTTCAAACAGTCCTAGGAAGAATCATTGATAGTATGATCTATACTTAATATTATAAAGCTAAAGAGTTTTTCTGTTTGAACGTGCTAATCTCAAGAAGTACTGGTTCGATTTGAAAAATTATTTCAGCCTGCATTTGATGCATGCCATTTAACTAGGAAGGCTGGCTATAGGATACTTTTTATCTGGGTTCGTTCGTTCAAGGTTCCCATAAGATGCGGGTGAATCCGTTGGCAGAAACTAGTCATTCGATATTATTGTTTTCTTTATCAGTGAAATTAAGTTCTACACAACAAAGCAAAAGTTAAAAGGCAAGAAGATTACACTATGTATTTGAGTAAGTAAGTGAGTTATATTTGGTATATTTGTCTACACATTTTCAGTCATTTGTATCTCACACAAATTTCCCCAATCATCCATGCTCTTAAAACAATTCACACTAAAAAAAACGTACCTTGCTCTGCTTAATAAGCGATATAGCGGTGACGAGCGTTTCAATAGCGCTCGCATATTCGCCGGCCGCCGCATCACTGACAGCTCTCGCGATAGCACTGGACGAGACAGTACGGTTCCGCGCCATGACTTCTTCGAACTCCGCCTCGCTGATGCCGGCGTGTGGCGCGTGCGGCGCGTGGGGCGCGTGCGGCGCGTGCGGCGCGTGCGGCGCGTGCGGCGCGTGCGCGGGGTGCGGCGCGTGCGCTCCCATGCCGGGCCCGTGGTGTGCGCCGCGGCCCGCCTCGCCGCCCACTGGGTAGTTCTGCCGATAACATTTTAGTTTAGCGATATGTGATAATGTCATTAAAGAGTACAAAGCTTTTGTTTCACTTTAGTAGTTACTATATTGAACACAGAACACATAATGAACTTGATTTTGAAATGAAAATTAAATGAATTTGTTTGCTTGAATGAAGATCTACGAAATTACTGGACCGTTTTTTTTTTTAGTGTCAGATAATCCATTAGTCGAGGGAGTCATGAGCTACATTTTATCCGAGTGCGGGGAATAATTCCCACGAGACATGGTCAAAATCGCAAAGCTAGGGTCAGAGTCTGAGCGAAACTAGTATAATTTTGATGTATGTTACCTGTGGCGGCCTTCCGTAAGGCTGTCGCGCAGCGGGCGGCGGCCCCTGCGCCGGCGGCGGTGCTCCGTGCCCGGGGTGACCGTACGGCGCTCCCGGACCTGTGCATATAAGTACATTTTTAGAAGTTGCACATGATTGATCACCTCCACTTTGTAGATCCCTGAAGATGGCAGTCAACCTAGGCAGACAGCACTTTCTTTAGAAGAATAGATAGGGGGCCGGCCTTGCCCAATAGTGGAACAGAATAGGCCACAAATATAAAACCGACCAAGTACGAAATAGACTCGCAAACAAAGGATTCCATATATCTATAAAACACCTTTGTTGCATTAAAAAAATACTCCTTGTTTTCAGTATGTAAATTTTAACGGTCTCTCACGCTTCATATGTAACATGTTCAAGGGTCCCGTTTTTCCCTTTGAATACATAACCCTTAAAAATAGATGAATGTTCTAGATTTTCTTGCTAACTAACCAGGCGGACCGGGCTGCGGCGGCGGCTGCACGGCAGGCTGGGGCTGCACGGGCGGCTGCTGCGCGAAGAACGCGGGGTTCACGTGCGGCGCCGGCGCCCCGCCGCCCACGCCTGCGACAATGGACACCACGCTTATAATTATGTACTACACATAGCTAATTTACATTATCTGCGAGCGACATAGGCTAATTTTATCCGCAGGAAAACGGCTAGTAGTTAATATTAATGTGCAAATAGCTGTCAGCATGTCATGTTTTCACACCTGATCAAGATAGTTTCAACCTATAGCTATGATAGGTAATACCTTGGAGACAATGGTGACACTTTGGACTAAAGAAATAGAACTATTTTCCCTTATCATTCAACATTATAGATTTACAACAGACACATGCCTTTTCCAAGTTAGTATGTTTATATTATTTGACCTGACATTTTCTTTACAATTCCCAGCTGAAGCAGAGTTAACTGTATTGTCTCATGTACCATTATGGGCATAGTACATGTTTTTATTCAGTCGTAACGACTGCCAAAGATGTCCAAATGACAGCCGAAACCCACCAATTTATCGTGCCTTGCGAAACATGGAAGAAATCGTTCATGACAAGATGGTCACCTATTCACCAAGCGTTGCTTAAAACTTATGATCGATAGATCTGCGCGGCTTTGGCCAAGAGCTCCTCGGAGCTCGTTAGTGCGGGTTAGTAAGTAGATAGTAATATAAAGAGTGTTGCGTACCTGGGTAGGGGGGCATACCTGGGTGGTGCGGCAGCGGCGCGGGGCCGCGCGGCACGCCCGCCAGCCCCGCGTGCCCGGGCGGCAGCCCGCCTGCACCGCCCTGGAGAAGATAATGCTTGTTAGAGCATAAAGGTATAAGACATACGTCACATACATGACACTCATCAATGTACACAGACATACAAGATACACATAAGGGTGCCAAGTCTAACAGAAAAAATAATGAGCTACCTAACCTACTTACTTCTGAATACAATATTGCAATGCATACCCGAAACTACAGAACCGATTTGAAAAACTCATTCACTGGTAGACTATCCCCGAGTAACATAGGCTATATTTTATCTGGATACAAGAAGAAGTACCCCAGGGATGCGGGTGAAACCGAAAACAGCTTGTATAATATACAAAAACATACATGACTAATCAAGAAGTTACGCTTAATGGTGTCTACACACCAAAGCCGCTGATGCCGGCGGCACAGCCCGGCGGCCCAAGCCGCCGGCCGTATTTTGTTCAATCATGCCGCATGATTGTACAAAATACGGCCGGCGGGTTGGGCCGCCGGGCTGTGCCGCCGGCATCTGGGCTTTGGTGTGTAGACACCTTAACACACTCATTTACTTATTTTTTATAAGTCTATTTTTGAATACTAACCGGGTGCGGCGGCGGCATTTGATGAGGCATTTGGTGCTGCGGGGGCCCGTACTGAGGCGCGGGGTGCGGAGGCATCTGCTGCGGGGGCCCGCGAGGGCCCCAGTCCGGACCTGGGCGGCCACCTGGACCTCCTGGCCCACCGGGACCACCTGGGCCGCGCTGCATTTGTGGTGGACCTTGGAACTGAGAACAGAAAATAGATTAAAAAATAAATGAATGTAAGTAGTATGTTTAGTAGGATATAGCAATCATTTTAATCATTGCCATATTAAATATTATTTAGTATTAAATATTATGTAGTATTTT
Source organism: Helicoverpa zea (assembly GCF_022581195.2). Classification (NCBI taxonomy): domain Eukaryota; kingdom Metazoa; phylum Arthropoda; class Insecta; order Lepidoptera; family Noctuidae; genus Helicoverpa; species Helicoverpa zea. Next base: position 4,212,937 of record NC_061464.1, on the reverse strand, counting down.
TGGGTATATATTATTTAGTAGGTATATATTCATTATTTACGTATTGTTTACGTAGGTATAATATACAATATACAGCTGTTTTCTTCCATTTTAATTTCTGTTTCCCTTGCTTTATACACACTGTCTACATCTCTTTTATTCTTTTTCCTTTCGCAGGTATGCTGGAAGAGATTTCTTTAGAAATAAGCATTACCTTTGTAAATTCTTTCTTTCCTGTCATCTTTCTTTATTATGTGTGTGTACAAAAATTTGTAAATAAATAAATTATATAAATTTCTATTAGTTTCTATTAGAATAATTGTTACATTTCAAGATAATACGTAGAAAGAAGGACCAATAAATTGAGAAAATTTACGTTATAATACATAATACAAGTTGAGCTCTACCTATAGGCTTGTCATAACTACGTTAAGTATATAATAATCCGGCTTTACATACCTGCATTGGAGGCCCTCTAGGCGGAGGCCCCTGATGTGGTGGGGGCCCTTGATGCTGCATATGATGCGGTGGTGGGCCCTGGTGCTGAGGGAGGTGGTGGGGTGGGCCGTGCGGGGGACCGTGGGGCCCGTGAGGCCCATGCGCCCCGCCCGCCGGGCCGCGCAGCTGATGGTGTGATGGTCCACCAGGCATCATCATGCGCGGTCCATTCGGCCCAGGCCCATTTGGACCACCGCCAAAGAAATCTAAATAAAGTTATAATATGGTCAGTATTTCTAACGACACTGAATGTTACATGGAAATAAAAACATACTACGGTCTTATCGGATTCGGCAACGTATCGTTGACCGATATTTGCAATCTGTAATAGCTAACTACCCATAGTAGCAATGTTAGCATTTCGAGCTATTATTATCAAGGAGGTTAGAAAATTATTTGGTTCATTGTATTACATAATATACAATGAACCTGCTATAATGAACCTGCTAATTCGTATTACATAATATTAAATTAAGAACGACGTGTGTCTATTGTCAAACCCTTTCGTATTCGCAAATCTTCGACACCCAACGACTTTGGTCTCAAATCTGACTCTCTCGAGTCACTCGACTCGCAATACAAACGCATACAGCTCCATACAGGCAGGGCATTTGGTTTTCCATTGAGGTAGTTTCTTTCATCCGGTTCGATAACGGAGATTTACGTAGCAGTGTATGAAGGGCTTATTGTAAAGCGCGCCTCTACCTCTGGGAGTTCCGAAACCGGTTGCAGCATAGGTTACTCACTTTCTCACAGGGCGAACTGTATCTGATAATATACGAGTTTGCCGCAAAGGTATACGAAGTGTAAATCCAACATTTTGATTAAGATTCTATCATCTATGCTCGTATTATTCGACCTAGCTATTAGATAAGATATTCTTCGACTAGCCTATCACAGATGATACTATTATTGCCCTTGCCTTTTCTACAATTTCTTTTCTCTGGTGTCCTTGTTTAGTTTTATCAGGGTGCATAAATACCTCAGAATGGTACGTGAAATAGAAAGGAGTTGGTATATAATTTACCTCCAGGGTGAGGACCGGGCGGTCCTCCCGGATGCGGTCCTCTCATGCCCGGGTTGTTGGGACCAGGCGGCGTAGATCTAGTCTTAGACTGACTCTCAAACTGGTTCAAGGCCTGTGAAATATACACGCATTGTATGCTACTGACGGGCTTCTAAGGTCACGGTAGGTAATCTATTTTTCTAATATATCAAGAACTACAGTTTTTACTTTGTGAATTTAGTAGATACAATTTTATTCTTTGCAGTTTTCGCAAACTATGGATTACCTTGCAGTTATTTCTAGACATGTAAATAACAAAAATATGTAGTTTCGGAAGACTGAGCATTTATTGTTTTAGTTACTTTTGTAAATAAATCCCTATGAAATTAAAGTCATTCTCATTTTTAAAAGTAATCCAGCCAAAGAACTTAATATTTAAGCCAAGAACCCTAGATATTCTTCCTCGGCGGAGTGGAAGGTAGTATCACTTTTAAGGAGTATACCATATCTTTCAATACCATTTTTTCATGTTGAAAGTTGTCAGATATTTGATAATAGCAGTGACTCGTTGCAAGTCTTGCTACTTACCTGTTTAGTGGGTAAAGTGACGACCGGGTGTTGTCCATGAATCTCCTTCTTGGGCAGGCGGTCCATAACCATCCTAATGGACGGGTCAGAGCCGAGGGAAATGACGCAGAACCCCTTCGACTGTCCATTCGCCCTATTCTCGAAGAACTTCACGTCTTGGAAATCAGTAACGCCAATGTCTGCGATGGCGTTAGCAATGTCTTGGTCCGTCGCCCACTGCAAAAGGTTTTACCAAAAACTAAGCCACGATACAAGCTGGGCAGCTAAGCTATATGTAGTAGGTATACATACGTGATGAAGCCAGCCACGACTTTGACGTATGAAACCGCGTCCATGAACATATTTTTTCGCGAATATGTAATAAACCCGGCGAAATTTAAACACAGACTACTCTAATGGTAATGCACCTAACATCCGTCTACGTTGTGTAGAGTTTATAAATAATGTATGTGTCACTCAAAACGTGTTTGTGAAACCTAGAGCCTACAAATTGTTTGCACGCAACACTACGAAATGTTTGATTTAGTAGTTTTAGTAACGTCGTTCTCTCACTTCGTAATAGGAGACTTCGGGAGAAAGGAAACAGTTTTTATTGTTACCATGTTTTTATTGTCATTCATAAATTTATCACAGATATTGGCAGTATCAAGATAAATAAATAGAGCAATTCGCAAAACTGCAGACTCCATCATTCTAAAACGGGAAAGAGATCCTTCTAAACAGTTAGGAAGGATATTAACTCACTTAGTACAAGGAACATCTTTGGTATAAACATAGTTTTTTACACTATAAATTGAATCACGACTTAATGTACTGGAAATCAAGCTATTGAAATTATGTGATTAATACTTTGTTACACTAGATAAGGTTTTAATAAATATCATCTAACGTACAAAAATATTTTAAGCAGGGATTTTATTACATGTCAGTAATAATTATTTTAGCATGATTACAATTGATGTATTTATGCTATTTACCATCTGCCAATAGTATAACATTACAAGGGATAAAACAATATGGATAGGTTCTTACAATCCTTGTAATTATAGAGAAACGAGATACAGTCGTGAGTAGACAGAAAATATAAATTACGCATAACGCCGCGAACTATAAGTAATTTTATCCATGGTTGTACATTACTGAATTTATATGCTACCATTATAGTTATGAAATAGTGTGAATACTTTGGTATATTAGAAGATTATAAAATTTGCGCCCGGATATACACATTTTTTGTAAGTATAATACATACAGAATAAATAAATTTCACTCGAGCGATAAACATTTAAATTACGCCAATTTAAAATTAGTACATAATGATTACACAACAAAAAAATATGGACAAGTTCCAACCGCAGTACAGACAATGTGAAACAGCTGCCAAAGTTCATAAGAACAAAAAAAGAAAAGAAACAATAAAAATATAATCAAAATTTAGACACACATAATTACGCGGAACAAGCTAAAACATCTTACCTCTGAAAACCTGATAAAGAAAAACATTAGTTAAATAAAATACATTTAAAGTCAACACAACCAGAATATTGAGAAATTCATAGTAATTCTTAATGTTCATGCAATCCCGCCTCAAGATTCTGATTAGCAGGTGACAAGCATTTGAAACAGGCAAATAACGCTATAATACGTCACTACTACATATTGGGAAATTATATTGTTGAATGCACACCCTTTCTACACCCGATTTTCTAAATTATAGCCTACAAACAGTATACGACACATACATTTCTCTATGTTATTCACTAAAGCAATGTATAGTAAATGAAAACAGACAATAACAACAATATTGTTATTTTTTTAATGTAATACAAAACACTAGTTTTTTTTGTTCCAAATATGTGAAGAGACAGTTTTAAATTATTAAGCAAAATATTCAAGATGTGTAGTTAACATGTATCACTGGGAGGGAGCTAAAATATGAGATGTTACATGGACAAATATATAAATACATAGAAATCATTCATCCTTCAACACTCAAAATTCTAAGATATAGAGATGTACCGAATTAATATATGTATGTTAATAGTCAATTACTGATTTCTGGGATCATCACGATAACATCAATTAAGGTTCCTAATAACCAAACATGATATATTTTTCTACAAATATTTTTGTGATGCTTCTCCAGCCCATATGCATACCAACATGCCAAAATAACCTTAATCACACATACAGTATCAACCGCTGTCACGGAACAATGCATTATGACAAAGAGATATTTTCAAATTTTCATACAGCTTATACTTTGGTGTTCTGATATAGCTATTGCATATTGGTTAGTCTAAATGAGAACTAACATGACCAAAATGACAAATCTAAACATATTTTTTAACAAATTAATATAAGCTACTAGGATGGTATGTTTGGCTTAATAACTTAAAATGTAAAACAACTACATATATACAAAATAACAAACAATATGTACCAATGTACATAAGAAACAAATATAATTACTACTGAAAAAAACCTATATCTAATTTTGTAACAGCTCTTTTAGTGCTCAATGTATAAACCACACTTGAAGCAATTTTAAAATGGAAATATCTCTTTGTATAATTGTGACAATAAATATGAAATCCAATAAAATAAAATACGAAAACAATAGAACAAGTTATTAAAAGTATAACAAGTAGAATATTCTGCCATATGCAAAATACTTCAGTGAAACAATATCTTGGAAATAAATCTTTTTCAAGATAATTTCCTTGATTGGTGCAGAAATAAACTAAAAATATTTATAATATTGTAAATCCACACAGACTAAAAGTCACAAATGTGACAAAATTAAAATAATAATCTGTGTGAACAATTAATTGCTTCTAAAATATTGATAAGTCTATTTTTTTAAATAAATTGAAGCAAAAACAAGTATGTGTTAAAGATTCTGAATAAGTTTCTTTTTAATAAATGTTTTGCCTAGATACATGCCATACATTAAAAATGATTTGTTACTTCTAAATTAAATACACAAAAAGTAGGGTATTTACAATATTTGAAAGTCAGTAGACATAATCCTACTATTAGAAATATTCTTAACATAAAGTAGATATCAGACTGGACTAGATATACAAACTGGACCATACAAAGAGGTTCTAAATAAATGACTTGGAAAATTGCAATGGAACAATATTTTCCACAGTCTGTAGTCGAAACTGAATGAAGATAAGAGTTTACAATGAAAATTGGTGTTGAATATAATTTGCTAATGTATCACAATACAAAGACTTGGAAGTTATCACAGATATCAGTAGATAATATTTGCCATATGGCACTATTTTTAAATTGTCGTAACAATACAAAGTAGGTATATGTTTGTATCAAAAGAATTGGTGCTGGGAATGCACATGAAGAACTGAAACAATTTTTGTCTCTAATCCAGGCTCAAAAGTATGCAATACTTTTTAACAAAATGTTTAATTCTTGTTTTTGCTTCTGGATAAAAGCATAGCAAAATTCATTAATATGAAAGAATTTAATTGCTTCTACACCCTGATATGTATATGCAGGGAGAAACATTATTTTATTCATCTCCAGAGATCTCGAATCAAAATTTCGCTATACTTGAGCGACTTCATTTTTAGTAAAATATTTAGCCAAACAAATAATTTTAGGCCTTAGTTAAAAAACAAAAGTGTAACATTTAAAAGAAAATATAAAGTTTTGTTAAAAATAAGGCCTGGCATGTGCGGCTGTGCAATTGTTTATACACAGATGCACATTGACTAGTTAAAGAAGAGGTAACCAAATGAAAAGTACCTTTGCAAGTATCGTAAATGTATAGATTTTATAATCATAATAACAAGTCTATAGCATGTCTTTACTCTTATTTTAAATTATTTTTCATCTGATTGCCTAAACAATAGAACTGCCATCATAATCTCAGATTTTGGTACATTTGCCAACAAATTAAAATTATATATACCACAAGTTTAAACCAAAATGATTGTACACAATATTGTTTGTTGAATAAATTATATGCTATGTTATTGAATTGAATTGTCAAGTTTCACAAATTGTTAGAGTTTCTAAGCATGATAAAATGATTAACAATTTTGACTATTGATATTAAAACATTCAGATATATTAATTATTTCACATTACATATTATGAACGAGCAAATGACAGGAGATCATTAGTTTTATTCTATTGACAATGGTACATTAAAAAATAATTGTTTTGAACAATAGCAACATTTGATGTATAATTAAATAATTGTAATCTTGCTTGTCTGTCTACACAATGTCTTGAGAGTTTGAGCTAAGTTTCTATGATTAGTTTACTTACTTAATGTTTGGAAAATTAAGTATGTTAGGAAACAATAGCTTAGTTCAAACTCTTCCTATACTATTGAATTTCAATTTCCATTGACATTATTAAAATAAGCCTAAGTAAAACATTAATGTATTTCTAAAAGGCTCAGTAACAAAACCCGAGAGGCTAATGGCAGTTCCAAAAACATTCGATTTCCTCATTGCTAAGAGAAAATCCAATGTCTAAAACAATAAAAACTGTCCTATATTTACATTATTATCTAAATGAGACAAAATCATGTACAAACCCATGTTAGGTTGCCGACGTAAAGCTGAAAACGGCGGCCATGATGACCGTGGTTCTGCGCGTTGTTGTGATACGGGACGTTGCCGTTGGTCTCCTCCGGTGGGTGCTGGTGCTGCGGTGCCGGATTCGGTGCTCCATCGCCATCATCTGGTTTTGCTGCCGGTGCGGCGATCACGTCGTCGTATAAATCCACATTTTCACCGCCAAACTCATCCTGAAGGAGACCGCCCAAACAAATTTCATTATAGAGCAGTGGCAGGGTATAAACGTGCCGGAATTTATATTAAAAGCATTATTGCGGTACAAGTCATGTTTTTATCATGTTTAACTCACCTGGCGATTAAAATCTGTTTCAATATCATCGGCGTATAAATCTATATCCACGCCTCCATCCGCCATTTTGCGAATTCTACGTTTTTGTTAGTTCTATACTATGCCCGTGACGCTCGCTGAGGGCGCTAGAAGACGATCGGAATCGGATGTTTGTGTTGTTTTGTCTATGGATGGAATGCACCGGAAATAACGCTCGCGCTATTTATTGAATTTGAAAGGACTTTTGACCATGTTTATAGAAAACTACCGCATCTACTGTAACTGCATCTTTGTGAAATATAGTAAAATAAAAATGTCCGATTTCGAGCAGTCAAATGAAGACATTTGACAACCCTACTTACCATATCATGGGCTATCGAGACAAATCTAACTCAATGAATTACTTTATCTATAACTGAATTTAACAAAAACAGAAAACAACAACGAATAGTAATTTTGTTTCTTTTCAAAATAACCTTTGAAGTAGACTGAAGTCAGAGATAGATGAGGGGCTGAGTGTCTGTTATATCTTGCCTTCCTAAAAAAACAAGAATAGAGCTCTTTGGTCTGTGGCTTACACCATTTGAAAATAGATGGCACTACTAGCTGGTAATGAATGAGTTTCTTCCAAAATGTACACAGAAGTTCTTTTATTTTGAATGAATGAAAATAATTTCACTACTTATTTATTTTTACTTAACCCCTCTGCTCGACAAGATTTTGACATATGACTTTACCGTTGATTCGGCGGGATATTTTGAATCGCGACATGGAAGTCAAAAATTTGTACTAACTTTCAACACATGAATTCTAAGTCCGTAATGCCTGATCAGAAGTATTTTAACTATAACTTTAGAGCTCACTTATTTGACAACAACGTGCAAAGGTCAAATGGGGTCAGTTAATTCAGAAAAAGATAATAATTACGGTGTTTTTAAGTCTATCGAAAAGTTAGGCATTTCAAATTTGGTGAAAACTTACCAATAAGTAATCGCATCACTTTCTCAAACACAACACAAACGTCATATTTATAACATTTTCAATCCGTTGCAATACATTTCGTGCACTTATTTATGTTCAATAACTAAAAAATCAGCACATAAAATACACAATAAAAATGAACAATTTACAAGATCAGTCAAGTCACAGACAAGTAGAGTTTGGAATGGAGTATTTTTTTTTTTCAATCAGCGGTGTGCATTCGATACCTAAATCGGAAATTTATTATAAATAATCGAATACCAATTTTATATATACCTATTTTTTAATAGCAACTTATTTCAATTTTATTTATTAATTTTAAATTATAGGTTCAATTTGTTTTTGTTGTTAAGAAAAAAGATATTTAAGTTTTTAGCATTAAATTTTTATATGTATTATTTATTTTGGTGTTGCGTCATTCGTAATAATTTTTTACTTTAATTGAATTTTTATTACCTATTACGGAATTTTAATTTATTCTTATATTATTTCTCAACAATTCTAACATTTTTGTTTCGGCGGAGGGTATGCGGGTGTTCTGAAATATAATGCAATTTGTAACTACCAAAGGTATGTACTTATTTGATGATGAGAAACAATAATAATAATTGATTGATTTGCCCCGCAGGGCATCTGAGGTGGATGACGGGGAGTAGCGACCCCGCGGGGCTATATATCCGAGTGCTCCAGGGAGAGTATACTGTCCCCCATCTCCGGCTTGCCGGAGTGAAGCATGACGGGGGAGAGGTCTCCCGCCTCTTGGCTTGCCTTCACCGGCCGGTCAGAGTGGAGTCGCTAGAGTAGGGTTAGCAGCCCGCTCGGAGGGTAGGTGCCTCGTGGTAAGTGGCGAGTGGGCCGGTGATGCTGGACCCACAGGGAGCGCGTGATCTGCGTTTAAAGTCCGCCGAGGTATCCTCACCCTTCAGCCGCTCATGTACCTGTTGCCCTCTTGTTGCGATTTAGCGACTGATTCCCGGGGGCCCAGTAAGTGAGTTGGCGAGTCTCCACCTGCCATTTTTACGTGTATTTATTACATTGTTATCGGCAGGTGCCATAGTTCCCGTAGTTTCCCCATTCCTAGTCCACTAGCATCCCATCACAATAGCCCAAGTAGTTTTCATCCATAGTTAGCAATAGTTTAGCACAGAACCGGGCATTGTCCTTGGGTACATTTCTATGTATAGTGTATACAGGGATAATCGTCGGTTTTGTGTCACCATTTCATTAAAGTTGTCTCAAAAGGGCTTCAGCGTGTTGGCTTCGGCCCCACGTTCGCCTTCCAAAAATCCGGGACTCTGTAGTCCCGTGGTCGGTTAGAGACAAAATAATTGATTGATTTTAAAGTCACCAAATATTTTTAACCGAATCCCAAAAAGGAGGTGGTTCTCAATTTGGATGTTTGTTTTTGGTCGAAAGGGTATATTCCCCATATTTGTTATTAGGTCCAGGATCTGATGATGGAAACCTTGAGAAATCGAGGGCAGCTCTCGAAAATTGTAAGCATAGATAAGGTTATAACTTGACACTCAGATGTATATCTGATAACACTATGAGACAGTAAAGGTTTGGAGCTGACCTGATGATGGAGACCAGAGAAGGTCGAGGGAACTCGACAACCGTACTTCTCTCGTCTCCATCTCCTTCACTGTTGCAGAGGCCTCGTAAATACGAATAATATAAGCACAAACACGAGAAAGTTTAAATATTCAGTTGTCGAGTTCCCTCGACCTTCACTGGTCTCCATCATCAGGTCAGCTCAAAGCCTTCACTGTTGAATAGTGCTACCAGGCAAACACCTGAGTGATAAGATTTCAACCTATGTATTTCTGCAACTTTCGAAAGTCGCCCTCGATTTCTCAAGGTTCCATCATCAGATCCTGACTTAATGATAATGGGACCACCTCGGAAGTACACGCTATCAAACAAAAAAAGAATCATCAAAATCGATAAATAAATGGCTGAGTAATCGCGTAACAAACATACAAAAAAAAACGGTCGAATTGAGAACCTCCGCTTTTTGGGAAGTCGGTTAAAAATAAGTCGGTGGCGGCCATCTTTCCATCTTGGACCAGCTTTCGATGAACAGCGAACTATTTGCCCCTTCAAACAATAAAATCGTCATAATATTTTGCGATAACTACACCTAACTACGGCTCTCGTCAAATAGCTTTGCCGCTCAGTTAAAAAGTTGGAAGTAACGAATCGCCATTAAGTTTGGCAGATCTACAGGAATCCTGCACATAAAACACCCGAAGAATAAGTCTTCATTTGCCGTCTTCAGAAACCCTAAAAACCGAAGATTTTTTTTATTCCGGCTACAACGTATTTTCTACCACTGATTTTCTAGCATTTTTTTCAAAATAAATTAAGTCATTTTACTTTTCCTAATTTATTTTCAGATTATGGTAAGTATACAAAAGTGCAATTTAGTAATATTATAATATCAAATAATATAAAATTATTAAATCGATTCTTTATTTTAACGAATCGGATCATTCGATGCAAAACTTCTATCACCGTCGCCATCTTGTCTATGCGTCTTCAAATTTAAAAAAACAACTAATGTAAACAAACATGGCGAGTTCGATCAGAATTCCCGGTAATTACGATTGGATTTTAAAAAGGTATATTTCTAACGGGATGCTAAATATGAAAGGTTTGAATGCGTAATAATAATTTAAATTTATTTAGTTATTTTATTTAGTACTCACAAATGTGGTTTGATTGGAAAGAAAATAAATATGAGCGTAAATAATTAGGAAAGTGTATGACTGATTCGCAGACCCCAATTGGGGTCTAAACCGAGCTTACGGTGACATTGATGTTCAGACCCCGATTGGGGTCCGCTACGGATTTGACGGTTAAAACACACTACAATAGGGCAGTATAAATTATTATTTGCTGATTAAAAAAATGCTAACACCAAGTAGAAAGGACAGCGCCATCCAGTGGTGAAGCCTTAAAGGTTTTTCAAGGACATTGTTTGTTATTGTGTTGAGCTGCCCTCTATAAACTTTATGAGAACTAAAAGTGACATAGATGGCATGCGCGGGGCGAGAGGCGAGAGGGACGTCATCTATCCCTCGCCATTTTCCGTCAAGCTCAACTCAATCAAGTTAGCTTCTGTCAGTCGCTGTGTTTGTGTATAGTGTCGTGAAAAATTATCTGTGTCGATGAATCTCAATGGGAAATCGTGCTGATTACGACTCCAAACGATGGGTCGATTGTTGTGTTTGTGGCTTTGATGCATCTTTCGGTCAGTGATAATGGCCAAGTGATTGGTAAAGTGGAGTGTTTTGTGTCGTATGCTGGGCTCTCACGGGTACAGTGAGATCCTTTCTCTGGATAAATCGTCCCCAAGACGACGTCAGAACACAGAACAGAAAGGTGACACACCATGTCGTCGAAAAACGTACCAGGAGACAAGGTATGTTATGAGTTGACGAGGTAACTGAGCATTTAGGCCTGTAAAGGTCATATTTTTTTGTTTCTAAACGCGCTCCTTTCTCTCGTTTGTGACCAGCGTTCACTGTGATTACATGACCAATTTACACAAGATGTGTGTACATGTGGAATGTTCAAACTTTTTCACCTGTTATGATTAAATGAGACGTTTTTTATCAGCTTTGTTATGCTTATTTGGGTCTGGCCCTATTTTGGGGGTAACATAAATAAAGCTAGTAACAAATCTGACAAAATTAGGTCATTTCCAAAATTACAAAAATCATGTAGATACTGCTAATGCTAAACAAATATTTTGAACAGCCTAACATTCAGATAGCTAATGTTTTTTTGAAAGTGATTTGTAGTGGAAAATATTTCAAAAGTTTACCTTAGCAAATCTTTATGCCTAAATCAAATCAATTATACTACAATAATGCTAAGTATCTATAGGTAGGTATCATCAAAAAATTATTTAATAAAAATAAATTTGAAATGTGGGAATCTAAAATAACTAAGCAATCTTTGAAATCAATTTAGTAGGTATCATGGAGATTTAAAATATACTTATTTGACAAAAATGTTAACACAAAAATACATTATATTACAAGTAAGGTTCTCTTATTTTTTCATCTTTTCTACTTTAGTTATCGTTTGGAATAGAAATTCTGAGTTAGGTGCATATCATCACATATCTTACTACACAGTAAGAAAACACACATGTGAGCTTAAGAAGATGGTGCACACAAGTTGTTGAAGAACTGTCCAAGTTTCTTCAGAAAACTAAAATTGATTCCACAAAAGCTCAGTCTGGGGATATCTCGGTAAAGTTTACATTCTTGTTTACGTTGCAAACTTCATGTTTCCCTAACCACTATTATATTACATGGAACATATCTATCTTAGAACAACTGAACAAAAAGGTACATTATGCCTGCTATTTATTATCTGTTATATTAGTAATGTTGTAAGCCTAGACAAGGTATTTGTAATCAACAAAAACAATTACTATGTTGAAATAATAAAATCATATATCCTTCTTTGTGTACTGTGTAAGTCCGTGCCAAGTACAAAAGACAGTAGTTTAGAGAAATTTTATATTAGACAGACTCACTTGGACATTTATAAATAGTGAGAAAATCAAGGTAGGTATAATCTCTATTTTGAACAATTCTATTATTCTTTCAAAGGTCTAGGTAATGTTTGTTTAAAAAAATTCAAACAATAACTATACCTAGCTTGGTTCTTTATTTTTTCAGTTTTGCAATAACATTTATTTGTTTTTTAATTCACTTTTAATCTGCCTTTTTAGATGGTTTGAATCCATCTAAAAAGGTTTATTAGTAGGTCAATTTTCCACTGTACAGACCATACTATTCATTTTGTTTCTATTGATGTTCTTTATTTGATATTAAAGGTTGGCATTTTTATGAAAGCGCGGGGTCCGCCCACGCACATGGTAGGTACGTATTAAGTCGTTTATTGTCATCAGTGCTTAGAAAGCTGACAGAAACAATACTAGTCTATAGAACTTGAACAGGCAGTACGAACAATAATAAACTAAAGTGACGCCGCCAAGTCTTCCGTTTGAACGCACCGCTGAGCAGCCGCCTACGACACGCAACCATCTCCACGAAACGACACCAACTACTGAGCTTAAAATATTACATTCCAACTACAAAGAAACCAGTTTCAATCCTATCCATATTTAAATAAAGATCAAACTTAATTATCAGTTTACTGTTGAGTACTCTGTCCTGCAGAATTATGCACCGATGAACCGAACGGTTTGCTGCAGTCATAATTTAAATCATGATTAGACCTATCCCCGATTGATCACTTGACGCGATGAACACGGACGGTCAAAGGCTTCGCAATATCTGCTCAAAAAGTAGGTCAGCGCGACAAAAGTCGCCGTCCCAGTAAATCAGACCTTAAAGGACCCAAAATGCGAAGATCCTTTTATACAATAAGCCAGCGGGACCACATTTGCGGGTATGAAAGCGAAGTGAAACGTAACTACAGATTATACGAACATAAATTGCTAAATCCACCAGCATTTGGCGAGAGTTGTTTCTTTTTCTTTTGTGGCAGTGTCACAAAGTGTTTGTGGCTAAATTACTTCGTTGATAGACTTATTTACGAAAATTAACTAATAGGGGACTTCGACAACATTCAGAAATAACACGTCAGTTTAGCTTTACAGCCATCATAAGGTGAATAAAATGGTGTTAAGCTAGTCTTAATGATCAGAATTATGAATCGTTTGCAACGACCTACCATAACCTGTTTAATAATCAAAATGTGTGAAAATAGCTATTTAAGTTTGCAATCCCAATTATCGCGGAACATGATAGTACTCGCCTACTTCACATACCTGTTTAAATATTTGCTGTTAGACTGGCTACAAAACGAAGTTAGTGTACCGTTGTATTAGCCAGCTCTAAAAAGCTGGCAGTACAAAGTGGGCAAAAATTAAAAAAAAGAAGCTCAAAATTTGTTGCTAATTTGTTGCTAATTAGTTGCCAAATAATCGATTTTTTTGCTTTTGCCGATTTCGAGAAATCGTCAACAATGCTAGCTTCACCATAAGCTGGCATGGACTATAAGATAAAAGTAAAGGTAAAATAAACAAAATCACTACAAATTTGTTGCTAATTTGTTGCTGTATAACCAAAATAAATTTGAGGTGCAAAAATATACCTGGGAGGCCCAAACGCCCCCTGCCGTAAACTCTACGCGGGGGTCATGCGGTCCATGGCCCTTTACGGGGCCCCGGTATGGGCACGTTCGGCACGGCCGCGGGCTGTGCACTACCTGAACGTGCCCCAAAGGGTGATAGCCATTAGGCTAATCCGGGGGTACCGCACGATCTCCCGCGAAGCAGCTGGCCTACTCGCTGGACTGCCACCGTGGGATCTGGAGGCGAGGGTCTTCTTGCGCCTGTACGACTGGCGCGAGGAGGCTCAGCGCCGGGGAGAAACCCCGTTGCCGCGGCAAGTTGTCGCGCAGCGGGCGGAGCTCCGGCGCGATCTCATGGTGGCCTGGAGGGAGCGACTATCGCAACCCAGTGCAGGGCACGCCACCATCGTGGCGGTAAGTCCCCTCTTTGAGAAGTGGCTCGGGAGGAGTCACGGCGCCCTCACGTACCGCATGACGCAGGTCCTCACCGGACACGGTTGTTTCGGGAGGTACCTGCACCGCATCGGTCGTGAGGAGGCGCCCGGGTGTCACCATTGTGCGGACAGCCCCGAGGACACGGTGGACCACACAGTCCAGGTGTGCCCCGCATGGGAAGGGCACCGCCGGGTCCTCGTCGAGGCTTTGGGCGGCGGCGACCTCTCGCGTCCGGCCCTGGTTCAGGCCATGGTCCGGGGCGAGAGGGAATGGGATGCCGTCGCCTCCTTCTGCGAAGCGGTCATGCTCGAGAAGGAGGAGGCGGAACGCCAGAGAGTTCGCACCTCTCATCCCGGCCGCCGCGCTGGACCAGGTAGACACCATGGGCGCCGGGTGTCGCGAGATGACTCCCGGCCACCGTAGGCGTGGGTCTGTGGGCGGTGAGTTCGGGTGGCTCATCGTCCCTCTGTCTTCCTAGACGACAGACCCGTGTCGACGGCGCGCGTTGTTCCACGCGCTCCTCAAAGAGACGTCAGCAACCCCAGCGGGGCCCAGCAGGGCCAAGGCCTGCCGGGGCTGCGGGTTGTTCGAAAGAGATACCGCGGCCCTGGTACATAAAAGGCCTATGACGGAACACGACGATTTTAGTCAGTAAGAGTCTGACACTCCCTCACCGCTGCTAACCCACAGCGGGAGGGGTCATTTGATGATTTTACGTCGATAAAAAAAAAAAAAAGGTGCAAAAATATTTTTTTTTTTTCAAATAGAAAATTTTTATTTGCTTTGCGCGCTTGAATGTCAATTGTTTCATGAAAAAAATATGAAATAAATTTGTTGCTCGTCACAGAACTGTTCCTTGTCACTTAGAGAACCAGCAACTAAATAGACACCCGACGATCGGGTGTCTTGAACTTCGGTGACTAACAAACCGGCCATGCTAGCTTGAATGTCGATTTTTCCGGTGAAAAACGTTGAAATGAATTTGTTGCTCGTCACAGAGGTGATTAATGTCTCTCAGAGAACCAGCAACTAAATAGACACCCGACGATCGGGTGTCTTGAACTTCGGTGACTAACAAACCGGCCATGCTGGCTTGAATGTCGATTTTTCCGGTGAAAAACGTTGAAATGAATTTGTTGCTCGTCACAGAGGTGATTAATGTCTCTCAGAGAACCAGCAACTAAATAGACACCCGACGATCGGGTGTCTTGAACTTCGGTGACTAACAAACCGGCCATGCTGGCTTGAATGTCGATTTTTCCGGTGAAAAACGTGGAAATGAATTTGTTGCTCTTCGCAGAACTGTTAGGCATCGATCGGAGAACCAGCAACTAAATAGACACCCGTTGATCGGGTGTCTTGAACTTCGGTGACTAACAAACCGGCCATGCTGGCTTGAATGTCGATTTTTCCGGTGAAAAACGTTGAAATGAATTTGTTGCTCGTCACAGAGGTGATTAATGTCACTTAGAGAACCAGCAACTAAAT
Organism: Helicoverpa zea; assembly: GCF_022581195.2. Lineage (NCBI taxonomy): Eukaryota > Metazoa > Arthropoda > Insecta > Lepidoptera > Noctuidae > Helicoverpa > Helicoverpa zea. Next base: position 4,196,952 of record NC_061464.1, on the reverse strand, counting down.
AAATAGGAGAGCTCAAAATAACACACAAGTCAAATTGTTGAGCTCTCATAAATTGACGAGCTCAAAAACATCGCAACAAACGGCAACATTCGAACGCTTAATGTATCTAGCGGGAAGTTACAGGAATGGCCTTTTAGGGTCATCCGATTTCGAAACAAACGTTCAAGGAAACATAGCCTGTTTGATAATCATCAGCTTAAAGGAGACTTGGTGATTGGATGTTTATTTAGTTGCTGGTTCTCCGATCGATGCCTAACAGTTCTACGGAGAGCAACAAATTTATTTCTACGTTTTTCACCGGAAAAATCGACATTCAAGCCAGCATGGCCGGTTTGTTAGTCACCGAAGTTCAAGACACCCGATCGTCGGGTGTCTATTTAGTTGCTGGTTCTCTGAGAGACATTAATCACCTCTGTGACGAGCAACAAATTCATTTCAACGTTTTTCACCGGAACAATCGACATTCAAGCCAGCATGGCCGGTTTGTTAGTCACCGAAGTTCAAGACACCTGATCGTCGGGTGTCTATTTAGTTGCTGGTTCTCTGAGAGACATTAATCACCTCTGTGACGAGCAACAAATTCATTTCAACGTTTTTCACCGGAAAAATCGACATTCAAGCCAGCATGGCCGGTTTGTTAGTCACCGAAGTTCAAGACACCCGATCGTCGGGTGTCTATTTAGTTGCTGGTTCTCTGAGAGACATTAATCACCTCTGTGACGAGCAACAAATTCATTTCAACGTTTTTCACCGGAAAAATCGACATTCAAGCTAGCATGGCCGGTTTGTTAGCCACCGAAGTTCAAGACACCCGATCGTCGGGTGTCTATTTAGTTGCTGGTTCTCTGAGAGACATTAATCACCTCTGTGACGAGCAACAAATTCATTTCAACGTTTTTCACCGGAAAAATCGACATTCAAGCTAGCATGGTCGGTTTGTTAGTCACCGAAGTTCAAGACACCCGATCGTCGGGTGTCTATTTAGTTGCTGGTTCTCTAAGTGACAAGGAACAGTTCTGTGACGAGCAACAAATTTCATATTTTTTTCATGAAACAATTGTCATTCAAGCGCGCAAAGCAAATAAAAATTTTCTATTTGAAAAAAAAAAAATATTTTTGCACCTCAAATTTATTTTGGTTATACAGCAACAAATTTGTAGTGATTTTGTTTATTTTACCTTTACTTTTATCTTATAATCCATGCCAGCTTATGGTGAAGCTAGCATTGTTGACGATTTCTCGAAATCGGCAAAAGCAAAAAAATCGATTATTTGGCAACTAATTAGCAACAAATTAGCAACAAATTTTGAGCTTTTTTTTTTTTTAATTTTTGCCCACTTTGTACTGCCAGCTTTTTAGAGCTATCGTCGGGTGTCTATTTAGTTGCTGGTTCTCTGAGAGACATTAATCACCTCTGTGACGAGCAACAAATTCATTTCAACGTTTTTCACCGGAAAAATCGACATTCAAGCTAGCATGGCCGGTTTGTTAGTCACCGAAGTTCAAGACACCCGATCGTCGGGTGTCTATTTAGTTGCTGGTTCTCTAAGTGACAAGGAACAGTTCTGTGACGAGCAACAAATTTATTTCATATTTTTTTCATGAAACAATTGACATTCAAGCGCGCAAAGCAAATAAAAATTTTCTATTTGAAAAAAAAAATATTTTTGCACCTCAAATTTATTTTGGTTATACAGCAACAAATTAGCAACAAATTTGTAGTGATTTTGTTTATTTTACCTTTACTTTTATCTTATAGTCCATGCCAGCTTATGGTGAAGCTAGCATTGTTGACGATTTCTCGAAATCGGCAAAAGCAAAAAAAACGATTATTTGGCAACTAATTAGCAACAAATTAGCAACAAATTTTGAGCTTCTTTTTTTTAATTTTTGCCCACTTTGTACTGCCAGCTTTTTAGAGCTGAATTAGCCTGACTAGCACAACATACATTTTCATGCACACAATGTATTCGATTGTGTATTTGGCAATGGATTTAGGTATTTCGTTTACTTTATCCAAAACTCTAGTGAGAAATTCATGTACTTTTTCAGCAATATATGTAGATATTCTTTTCAATTCCGTCGACATGGAAAAAGTCGTTTAATGATGATATTTTCCCCGATTATTTGTATGTTTACTTTGTACTTGTAACACAAACCAAAATAATAAAAAAAATCAAGATGAATTAAGAAAATTCCCTTTTCCGAGAAGTCTGTTAAAATTTTGCACTTGTTTCAACAGATATTCGAGTAAACAAGCTTTTTCCCAAATGTCTACGCGTTCACACATGAATAAATAGAATCACTCGTGAAAATATTTGTGGCGAATTTTAAATTTAAAACCACATTCTTTTTAACACGTTATACAGGACTGGCATACTTTTTAACACAGAGTAATCAGAATTTTCGTTAAACGTTTTCGCAAACAACTGAGTTTTACAATTGAACCGATTGTTGAATAAATATAATTTCAAGTGTTTTAAAATCTAAAGAAAAAAATTATACAAATGACGAAGTAAAATAATTATGTCCGTTGATAACACGATAATCTAGAGGTATTCCAGAAAATAATTAACATCCGCTCTCACCATGAGTTCCCACAATTTGTATTATCTTTCGTAACAAGGGATCAAGTTATTGAAGTTACAAGGATACTTTGTTTATCTACGAGAGTAGCATTCAAATAGGATGCAACAAAGCGACACGCTTTTGATGTCTTTAATCAAGCTTTTGTTAGAGGGATCGAGGCGTAATCTTTTATTTTGTACGAAGATATTCTTGGTTTGATGTGATGAGCAATGAGGACCCCTTTGTTGTATGCTTATGATATTGATTTTGTGAACTTTCGTTGTATGACGCCGTGTTCAGTAAAATTTACAGAAATTTTGCTGATTATAAGAAACATTGTCTTTTTCGCGTGGCTGTTCTGCACTGCCGTCCGTTCTGCAGAGTCAGTCCTACATAATTTAAGAACCGTACAAACTTACTTTCGCACATTATAGCGGCACCGCAACAGCACGGGTCCACACCAGCATTTAAGTTGTCATTCAATTTAGAGCATTAAATCGTGTATATTATAATATATTTCGTAATGTTAATATGAAAAAGCCAACGGCGAGCAGTCAGCGCGCTTGCCGCTACCACACAACTCGACTCGCCGCCCGCGTGCTGCAAGCGAGCGGACCTCATGCGTACAGCGCGCCGACGGCGTGCTAATTGCGCGCCGACTCCGAGCCGGCAGCGAAACAACGTCATTACGTCGTGTTCAATCATAATCGTCTTAAAATAATATTGAGTTTGCGGTGACAGCAAGCTTGCACAGCGCGTGGTTAGCGCGCTGGCAGCTAGCCGTAATCTTAATTCGAGGCGACGCCGTGCTGCAGCCGTGCTGTTGCAGTGCTGCTATAATGTGCCACAAGCTTTAATATTCATTTATTTAAGTACCCAATTATTTGGTGTTTCGCAATGCAAACAAACGTCGCTCTCTTTTGTTAATAGAGGCATTGTAATTGAATAAACACGTATGCAAATGTTTATTAGAAAACACGCGGTCGTTAACAAATCACGCGGTACAAACGGAACTACTTTCTCTCTTATGAATTATGCAAGCGTGCGATTTTAATGAATCAATAAATGAAATTCACTATCGTTGCGCATTTGAGTATAAAGTGTTAAACACCCATTGTAAGGTAATTACAGTTGAATGCACGCGGCTTTATTCAGATTTAAACTCAATAGCCCCATTTTGGATTTTCGTATATTATTTTGGTCCATTCTGTAGATCCACTTAGATTAATTTTAAGCCTAAATTATGATTTCACAGCAAATATATTATTAGTTCTACACTTAAAAATATTGTTACTGTTTACGATCTTTAACTAATTGTTACAATAGCAAAATAGTCTCGATTTGAAAACGTTCATTAATCTGAATGGGGATACTTTTCATTACCGAAACAAAAGAGTGCGGAAAAAGAAGAAAATGAGAGATACAATGGGATTTGCGTGAATCTACAGTAGCAGCTAGCGTAGCATATTGTCCAACGAATAATCTACGTTATTGCACTGTTTTTGCAATACAGAAACTTTAAACTCCCTACGAAATAAATGCAATTACATTCTAAAATAAACATTTTGTTTTGGTTTAAAAATGCGACTCACTTGCAAGCAAGTTTGCAATATTACAGAAGTTGTTCAATTTTTCAACTCTCAAATCACGAAAATATAGCTACAATGTTTTGATTAAAAGGACCCAAACCTATTGATAAATCCCCGATTCTCTTCGCTATAAAACAACGAGCTACGTTAAATACACCCCAACATATGCGAGAACAAACCCGGATTGTATTCAGTATTTTCTTTAAACCCCACAATTCAGTACAATGTCAAAACAGTGGACAACGGCCAGACCGACCAGTAAAACAAAACCGGGCGTTTTAGAGAAGCTTATGTTTTTACCCCTTTCATCATATCAGCTATGGCTTCGGCTACACAATACCTTTTTGTTCACCATTCTTCAATAGTGAAATAGATCCTTTTAGGCTGTATTTCAAAACTAAACTAAGTATGCCTGTATTTAACTAACTTTCACTAATTATAATTTTGGAGTAATTAGAACTTGAGAAAAGTCTAATCCGAGATTTAATTAGATCTTTACTTGACAGTTTGTGACCCTTTGTTCTCAATTCGCATTTGAAGTTTGAATTAGCTACACGTTAAATTTTGGAATGAACTAATTACGTTAGTTAGAATCATTAAATCCTTAATAATTTTAATAAATGGAAAAGTAATTTTGTCTGTCTGTTGTGCTTTTATAACAATTATTGAACCGATTTAAATTAAGGGTTTTTCACAGTCATTCTGGACGCTAAGGAAAGACATAATTTTTTAAACGGCTAGATATTATAATCTTATTCTTGCACCTATTTAAGTACTTGAATTGGTATGAATTCTGAACATAATTAAAGCCAGAATTACTTATAAACACCGGCATTTCAAAAATAAAAGTGATCAATCTTAACTGAGACAAAGGCAATCACGATTTGGCTTACTTAATTGTTTTAATTTCTTTTTTTGCAATTAGGAGAAAGAAGTTGAAGTTGGTTTGCACGCACGTTTCTTTCATTGTCCTGTAATTAAGTGTAATTTAAGTGGTGTTGAGATATTAACGTGCTTTATTAAATTTATTGCACCTAATTAGGTTTAAACACTGCTATAAAATTTCATAATTGCACCTCGTTCGCTCACACGGCTTGTTGAACTGTATTAGTTCAAGTAGAATTCTTTGGTCGCATTGGATTAACGGTTCTTTCCACGAATCAAACTGGTTGCATGCTGTGGCTACTCATGTCTAGTCATTACATGTGACTGGCACATTACCGTTGATGACATCATTTTGTCATAATAGAAATTACTACTCAATTAATAAAATGATGAAACCCCTACTTTTAGCACCTGACCATCTGTTTTTCAAGCGTATATTTCTACGTTCTTGCCTAAAAGACCGTGCAGAAATAATCTGTCATACAATTGTAGCCTAAGCGCCTACGCATAGTACGCATACAAACAAAAGCGAAGTTCCTAAATCACCTAACAGTAGCAACTAGTGCCACAATTTTGAATACTCTAATGCCCGGTCAACGTGTCCACTTGTCCACCAAACCCCAAAAGGTTAATGTTCCACAATTATGACGTCTAGATGAGAAGTCTCGGTAGACGAGTGCGAACAATATCTCGCTCAACTGTACTGTACACTGTACAAGTGTTTCGTCACGGCGGCCATTGCTCAAACCCCTTGGTCCAGTTAATTCTGCTTTCTGCAATATTATGGTGGTCGATGGCTTCTAGGTTAATGTTCTGCCGCAATTATATGATCGGATTCGGTGTTTCACAATGCAACGTTTATTTACGATTTCTGATTGACGTCCCGTTCTCACGATCTAGCTGAGTGCTTTTAAGGAGTGGAGAAGGAATCAGTATAATGGCCAATGGCATGCTTTATAGAAAGCAAGATTGTTTCCATTTTAGCAAACGATTTTCTGTCTTTATTCCTCTTAAAGAAAGACCATCTTTTCCATATGGAAATCGAATGTTGTTTACTCACCTACATTCTTACTTTAAGTGACACAAAATGTTTTTAGCATGTTTCGAGTAAGTGAGATTTTCACAGTTCAGTTAAATTAGATGTATGACTCATCAAAAGTAGCAGTTTTGTGTACCGCTACGTAATTATCTCAATACCGTTAAGTCAGTAAGTTACATTTTACAAACGGCTGTGAAACGATATGTAATTTATTGCTTTAACCACCAGTAAAGTACTTATTGTTGTTTTCTTTGTCGACATTGACAATACCACTTGTATTATTGACCTCAATATTTCATCCAGTAATCGTATATAATTTGCTGCACTTTAAATTGATTTTGGGTCAAAATGTTTCATTGTGTCCTTAACAGTTATAAGTGGAATATGAATTCAACTGTGTCTATACATATATTTCAAAGCGTTAAAATTTACGTAGCCAATCTTTGTCTGTTTTGCATGATTCATTAACATAATTAACAGGCTCATGAATATTTTATACGGATGCATCATCTGCTTACAGTTTACACGTGCATTTTGCGTCTTTACAAGACATATTTGCAGGGAATCTAGGTTTCTTGTTATTTTCCTTGTTAAGTATGTCATGCTATTTATAGATGCATCATTAGATGATAAGGTATTACTAATTGACAGGTTTACTTAACGAAATTAAGGGTTTATTCGTCATGTTCAACGAAGCTGTCCTTATTTTAATTTACTAGGCCAACATTAATATAATTAGGCAAAATATAATAATTACCTTACGTATTTGAAAATAATTAGAAGCTATCTAGAAATCAGACTAAAAACCTCCCAATATTCGACATCCCCATTTTCCTTCAATATTTTTGTAAAACGTGTTAAAAATAACTCCGAATTTGTGCCACAAAGCGCAACAGAATTAATCTTGGCCCAGAAAACACCACGTGAACATGTAAATAAACAAGCTTTACATGTAATTAGGTTTTCATTATCATTCGTTTGTCAGTTTCTCTATAAAATGTGTGCCTTCGTTAATTCCTAGCAGTTGAAACGCTTGGATGGCACTAGTTTCCGGGTGCATTGTTACCGTCCCAGAATGTTACCAACAATTAGTATTATTACTTTAACAAGCCAATACACGGTTGTAAATCAAACAGGTTTATGTTGTTAGTCATTTTTTGTATCCATTAGTCTTTTTAATGTTTACAATTTTTATCATTTTCGGACAAAGCGTTGTCTGTTTTTTGTTTATTAATTGAATGTTCAGTGTCACAACCCGGGTGCTTGACACGTCAGTAAGTATTGCAAAAACTTAACAGCTACGAGCGTGATGATGTAGCAATAAATATTGTAAGCTAGGATCAAGTGCCAGGTATTTAGTTACAATATCTGTGCTACAAATCTGCTACAAATGCATTCTAGGTGTACTTTGTTATGACAAACATCGTGCCATCATTAAATACCGCTGATTCTAGCACTACGCTTGTTAAAGCCTGCGCTACATTTAAATGTACGTTTCCCAAATTCCTCGGTACATTACTGTTCACATTTATTTGGTACTCGTGTTGCGCGTGACACGATTATAACGGTGCTCAGTGGTTATTGCCCTGATCTCCGTGTGATCTAGAGATTACTGTACTTCATATAGTTGAAACTGCACGCATATTTGCTTTGTGAGGGTTGTTTCAATTGTGATTAAGTTGAACATAGATTCGTAAATATTTATTGGTTATAAACCGTTATCCCGATAGGCTTATCTGATCGCATAGAATACGTAGATGAAACAACCAATGGTATCGTCATAAATAAAATAAAACTACCAAATTTATAGAGCCCACACTATACTTAAATAGAACGACTCGTGTCGCAACTACGTGAAATCCCGTTATGAAAACGTCTTTACACTATCAAGAAGATGGATGCTATCTCGGTAACACAGAGGTAAGTGACTGGTACGTGGGCGATCTAACAAAGGCTGACTCATACTATCTCGAAACCGTTGATGAAGAGCCTTCACATCCCAACCATTTTGTAACCTGCTTCCATTGTTGTTCATCACCCACAATGTACGATAGCAGAGCGTTGTGAAAACTATTAATTATACACCGATAAAGAAACTACTTTGTTTCTATTAATCAAGTTGTAAAACCGCTTTTATTGCGTTTCTGCACCGTTTTATGACAGGTTTGGCAATCTAGAACAATCATACAATAAGATATGAAGAATACAATGGATCGGAATTCTGTTGGACAATAACATCGTCAACAAAGAAACGCGATTTTTTTATTGAAGATAAAACTATGGCTGAAAGACTACGCGATGTGGAAATATCCTCAAAACATTTTTCTACACAAGAAAAACTTAAAGTGGGAAGTTGCGTCAATAGATTATTATCAGAAACCGATATAGAAAGTTGTTGCTTAGTTTGGTGCCGTAGAAAAAAACTTTGTGGTTAGAAAACGGACTGCTGGCGAGGTAAACTTCCTCGGTAGCATCGAAACATTTTTAATTAACGCCGTGGCTCGTTCAGATTGGCCGGTAACTACGTCACGTAGACAGCGTATCCTTTGTTATGGCAGGGGGAAAAAACTCCTTGCTACTGATTAACTCTGGCCTGAAGTTTGATTGAAATGTCAATAGCACAGCGTTGGGGATGACTAATTGAGCTCTGATGTCAACTCAAATTATTGTGTTAGTGGGTTTCGATGTTTAGTAGGTATCTTCTCTAGTTGATGTGGACCTCTCATATTGTTTCAGCTCTGCGTCTTCATGTTTAAAAGGACCTTAACACATTATTATTCGCGTAATAATATTGCGTATGCTATTTTATAAAGGGAACTATATTTTTTGTCACCAAAATTTATATTTGTCATCAAGTTGTATCACCTAATAAATAGATCTATCGCCACGAAATATTTTCGTTCTCAGATAAACAAAGAGTGTTCCCAGGTATGAATTAGCAAATTATTGTTAATATAATGTGTAAAATATGAGATGGATTACCAATAAAATTGTAGTGCATTACATGAATATAAACTTCGTTCTTATAATAATAGTTTTATTACTTAAATAATAGCTTGGTGCTCAAAATGGTAGATCTGTCACCAAATAAATCGATTAATCGATCCCTGACTGCGACTCCTTTTTATTTGTTATTTTGTCACCAATACAGTAGTTACATTTTATTTCGTTCAGTTATTAAAATAATGTATTCGTTACCAATTTAATACATCAGTTTATAATTTTAATAAAAATATGTTCAAAGGGAAGAGAAAGGGAAGGGAGACAAATTGGCGCGCTTTCGGGCCTCAACGAATGGGTTGTAGGTTGGTTGTAGGTACGATCATACGATGCGGGGCGCGGGCAGTGAGATTTTTAACAATAAATATTGATTATTTTGACTTTGATTAATTGTTTTATTTACTATTCAGCTAGAAATTTAATTTAAATATATTTATACTACCTGTGGAAACTAAAGCCCTTGGGGGGAGGCACATGGCCAGTTAAGTAGTAGACTCTTTTGGTTGAAATGATGATGACGACCACCCTACATTTTTAGACCTTCATGAAATTTTCTAGTGATATAATATATGATTTATTGGTGATCTCTTTAAATTAGTTTGCTTAAATACTATTAGGACAAACCTATTATAATACATACAAAATCATTTATTTGGTACTTGACCCCATATCTCCATGATTTTCGGTAATTTATTGTGGAAATGATTTTATATTGTTTGGTGACTACATTTGGTGACAAATCTACTATTTTGAGGGCAAACCCTATTATTTAAGAAACACAAAATGAATTAAATTGGTGACAGCTTAAATCATACCCTTTTATAAAGAGATAAGAATTAAGCTAAATTAGGATGGAATATTTCGTCCAAATGCGGTTAATCTTAATTCCTTAAATCCAACTTTGTGGCAGACGGATGGTTCCGTGCCAAGTTGAAGTGTTTACCTACCCAATGTCCCGAGGGATGAATACTCACCCCCATAGGGTGTGCCTCACCTTCTCCACCCAGTTTTCACCTCGCCTCGTGAAACTACAACAATAAATAAATTGGCCGTTGCTTTGTTTCTTGCTCGAGTTCGCAGTTCTCATAAAATCATAGCTGTTGCTCAAGCAACTTCGTTAAAAACAGTTGAAGTGAATGCTTTTAATTGTTGTTCAATTAATCAATTTGTAAGTGTTTAGCTTCGAGTATTTCGTTTAGCGATTGGCCTGCTGTTGATTCTTGAACGGAATTTTATAATTGAAATACTTCATTTTCAATCTCGTTCATTTTTGTTGTTTTATCTCATGATTTAGCTATTCATATCTGAAATATAAGATCGAAGTTGTCAAATGCACGATTTACAATCGTCTATTTGTGCGACTGTGAGACCATAAATGTTTATTTTCCGTGAATGCCTCCTTTTACGCACTTACAATCGCCAAGTTTACAGGACTGTAACATCGACTGGAATCAATATCAACATATTTCTTTGTTCTCCTATCAATTGGGTCTCGTGTGAGACTTATTCTCGAGTTAGAGAGACTAGTACACACTAAATCCTCGCATTGTAAGAAAAATACCATTTACCAAACCTTTTTGGTAATTTTAGACCTGTTTTGTGCTCCGTGGTGCTCATGGTTGGTGTTTTATATGGAAACTTTTGTTTTATGCATGGCAATTTGATGAGAGTAGCCAATTGAGCAGAGTGACTATGCATGTACCTAATAGCTGCATGGCCGCACCCAAAGCTTAATCTCTTTATTACATTTCACACTTAGTTTAACACGATACTATTGATTTTGTGGAGTAAAATTAACTGAAAATAATATGATTTCGATAGAAAACATCACCTAAACAAAGCATCGCCGATGCTGAGTCATTGCACCAATCTATACTATACAACTGCATCTGTAGGGATATGATTCAAACGGGATTTGGGTATAATACTTTTGACAGGCCGTTAATAAGAATTGCACCCTTGTTAGTTTAACACCAACCCCTCTTGTAATCTAACACATGCGTGTAAATAGGTTTACATCACGCCTCAAAGAAAATAGTGTGGGGAAACTGGCAGATCCTATTTATAATAGAAAAAAAAACAATGTCATGCTGAATTACGTTGAGGTTTCTTTGTTAACAACCTTCTAAAATGATGAAGTTATAATGAAAGTGGAGTACTTACAAAAAATAAAGCGAATGTAACCTAAAAACGTTTTATCTTTTAACAGCTCTCAACGTATTACCTCGGCAAAGAAGCGTTTGTGCTCATACGCCAAAGTGAAATAAGAGTTGAAAGGCTGTGATCGGAGGCAGACGTTTTTCCATTAGAATCCTGAAGGCAGACTCAGTCGGGCCATTACGTCGCAAATGGGTCGAGAAGAGCCCGCGGAATTCACACGATTCTCTTGGATAAAGAAGCTGCTGAATATTTTATTTTCTTTAGGATATGACGAGCGACACACTTTGCATAATTCTTCAATCAACAACTCTGCGACATTGAAGCATTTTTATATATCTTTGTGTGTCTAGCCCTGAACTAAATTAGTGCTAAGTATTTATATAAATAGCTGTATTTATTCTCATTTAAAGAAAGGTGTTTTAATTAGGTTACAACCTTTAACAGTATTCGTCTCAGTTAATATTGTTTCAGTAATAACGTTTCACATGTACCTAAATTGTTAAGTGTTTACTGGAAATGAAACACGTATCCTGTGATGAAAATTCATATTTAACTTTAAAGTTAGTCTGACAATGCCCGAGCATGTTTCATGGAGCCTGTATAATGTACCGTGGGTTATTAAACGCGCATATAACTTCTAAAAAAACGTACATATTTTTACTACAACCACAATCGTCAATCCTCCTAAATCCTATGTGATAGTCGTTGGGTTTCAATAAAACATGTATGACTTGGAAACGGGTATTCGGTTCGTTATGGCTCAAGTAGTTTTCTAAAGCTGCTCAACATTTCTTTGCGGGGGTTAATCCGATTATTCTATAAGGACGAGTTATCGAGACCTGTTTCTGCTATCCGATTATAATATTTAACCGTATAGAGGAACTGGCCGAACGAAAGCGTTTTTGATATGGTAATGAAAAGTATGATATAGGTAACGGTAGCGAGATTTTGATTTCTGTAGTTTTGTGGTAAATGGGACTTTTTGAATTTTGGCACAGCAGATTGCAAACAAAACAATAGAATGACCGCAATATAGTATAGAATTCAATACACAATATCACCGCTATTCCGGTTGGTTGCACGACCACGACGTTTCGGTATTTGACCACTATAACCCATTTTCGTTCACCGACTATTACAATTTCTATTTGAAGACCGGCCTTCTCAGCAAAAAGTTTATCGGCGAAACTGAACTCATTGTTTTATTTTCAGCTCCGTAAAGTTTGCAGTGTACTCTTGTTCCATTGTAAGCTACATATAAAGCTGGAGCCATTTGGACTAAAAGCGTCTAAATTGAAAACGTTTTCTGCCCCACCGGAATCTAAATTGAATAAATAGAACATGCCAGGGGATTTTAACAAATCGATGCATGTTCCCTAAATAAGAAACCTGCTGTTGAGCTAATTGACGTGAACCCTCGCAATGGTGAGGTTAGCTCATTTGTCGTGGCCGGTGACTCATCGGAAAGTCGAGGGTGTTGTCCGTCCACATAATTTATGCGACTACCAGATGACCGTGACAAAATGGCCAAATGTGTCCCTCGACATACTTAATTAAACTCTAGTGATCATATTTCGTCGTAAAGTACCACGTTTTATGACCCAAAGACAAATTGAACACAATTTATGAATTTAAATTGAGAGTTTAGACTATGGAGACTGTATAAAAACGTGAAATGTACGATGCAAACTGCGCGTAATATTTTTTTTTTGTACAGTTAAAGTCCATGTAAAGGTTGTCTGAAAGAAAGTGCTATGTAACAATAAGACCGCCAATTCTACCTTACTTAGCGTTTTTGATATCTTGTATTGTTTATAATCATGGTGTACAATAAAGAATATCATCTTATCTTCGGCAAATACAATCGATTCTTGAACTCAATTGCTTTGCTTATCTAATCTATTGGTAGTTGTAAACAATAGTATTGATTATCTAGACAAGGAGTCAAGATTAAGTTGACTTATCGACTAATGTATTGTAAAGATATAACGATAATCCGCACTAATGTGTTTTAGGGTTGTCGCCCTTTCGTCCAATATGTGACGTTACGGAATATCATCGGGGGTGCATTCTCAAGTGCAGGCAATAATCCTCTTTATCGTAACTGTCGCGTGTCGCCGTCCTTAGGGGACGTTGTGTAATTTTATTTCACCCCCGTCACAAGTCGCTCGGGATTCGCGTCTCGCATGCCTATGTAATATGAGCTGTATTGCTCCGCTTTACTGTCTTGCCTAATATAAAAGGAAAGCCAACCGAGCATTTCAGACACTGCCGATATTTATTTACTGAAAGCGTTTCTTTTTTTTCATGCAAATTGCTACCTTTTGTGGATTGTAATTTCAAATGTCTTGATTTTAGAAACAATGATTGGAAACAGGAGTCGGTATGTAAAAAAATATTTCAAGAAGTATGTACAATACAAAGCAATCAACCGTTATACGGAATCAAAATATAGCAATCGAACGAGAATTACGTTCTGGTCACTAAAGACATAAAGCGGCGGATTTATTAGAACATCTGGCGAAGGAGTCGTACATCAAGCATAATGGCTACATAATTCCCGTGGAGTGTTCTGCACTGACACGCTTAGACTGCGGAGATGCGGGTAGATGGCGAACGCCGATAAAACCTGGCTAGTTGGAAGTTTTATTGAGCGGCCACTAGCGCAGCCTGTTTCCTCGTTATCGTCGACAGGGGGCCCTAAATCAGGCGCCTTTCATTCTTAAAGGCTTTAAGCCTGACGTTCGAAGCCAGCCCCGAGGGAACGATGTTTAAAGTGGCACTTCTTACGTTTGTTGATGGACTAGGACTACACCCTAAGTAGTGCTATTGTCGATGTTTCAGATGCAACTGTACTGCTTGAATGTTTTTGCTACTTACTAAGTTATCCTTTTGAACGAACAGTTTCTTTAATATTGTACAAAGGAAATACATATTTAAGAATATTTATTTTCCTAGATAATAAATTATGTGTAACGAATGCAGAAGGTCAAATAATTAAAGACTAGACGCAAAAATAACTAGCGGCAAAAATAAGTTGATACGTTTTTTTATGTTAAGCTTTCTGAACTTTGCTGGGTCTGTCCCAAAAATCCTGCGCAATTAATCTGGACTGATCGAGAACTGGGTACACGAGATTTCACTAGCCGTGCAAATTGGTGCCACCTTAATTAACATATTGCGCAGCGTTGAACATGAAAAATAAAGTATCGGGATGGACATAAATAAAAAGTCTCGTTTTATTAATGCTTCCATCGCATGACTGGTGACGCTAAGCAGAGCTTCCAAACGGCAATAAGTACAGTACAGTTAGCAACTAACTAGGTATGAAGTCATTAAACTTTCCACCGATGATCCGCATCGCGAACCACTGGCAAGCGTTTAAATAACCGTTGCAAGTTAACTTTGCGAATGATATACTCTACTTTTCGAACAGTTAGTTATAAGCCAAACTCGTGTGCTAGTTATAAATCTTTCAGTTGGATTTATTGACCCAATTCTTGTCTCGCAACAAATTAAAGCATTCACAGGTACCGAATTTCGTTGAATACAGCGCATACAAAAATTTCGTGGCAATTTTGAATTTTTACAGCAAGTTGGTGCAAGCAAATGAACGCGGTTCGTTCACAGTTTCAAATACATTCTAGCTTTGCTCGCTTGAGCAATAAAATTTCAAAGTTCAAGGTGGTATGTTAGTCATGCCCTTATCTTGCTTTGTTCCAAACCGCTCGTAGATCCGTTTCCAAGTAAACTATAGCGATGTATGGGCGAGATTGTATCTCTGCATTTACAACGCAGGCAGCGCCCGGGTACTCGCTATCACCGACGCCGGTGGTAATCCATTTTACCCGGTTTAGTTTAAAAATAAGTGTGGAAGGAAACTGATGTAATGACGTGCGTGTATTATTTGTAATTTAGGAAATAATCTATACTAATATTATAAAGCTGAAGAGTTTGTTTGTTTGTTTGTTTGTTTGAACGCGCTAATCTCAGGAACTACTGGTCCGATTTGAAGAATTCTTTCGGTGTTAGATAGCCCATCTATCGAGGAAGGCTATAGGCTACTTTTTATCCGGGTTCGTGCAGAGGTTCCCACGGGATGCGGGTGAAACCGCTGGCAGAAGCTAGTTAATAATATACAGAACATTGCTACTCTGTTGTTATAGAACGATACAATTTTTGTTAACAAACTTCTAATAACACACTGTGCTGGATTCTCATGAAATAGTGTCTTACACGTCTAGAACGTGTGCTTCGCTTGAGACTACTTACAGAATAACGTATTAACTTAGTATATCACAGAACAGTAAATAACAACTCTACGTGCAAGTAATACGTTGCAGTTAGCTCCTCTGCAAACTATCTCAATCGACTTTCTATTAAAATGTGTTGTGTAGTAAATAAATAAATAAAATAAATAAATAATGTCGGGACACCTTTTCACACACGGTCGGTTAGCCCCATGGTAAGTTATTAATTAACTTGTGTTATGGGTGCTAACACAACTGATAAACTACATATAGCTACATATATACATATTTATAAATACATATTGTAACACCCAGACCACGGCCAACAAGCATGCTCATCACACAAATGTCGACCGAGCCGGGAATCGAACCCGGGACCTCATGTTCGGCAGTCCGGCATGGTGACCATTGCGCCATCTAGGGAATAATGAATAAAAGATATTTAATTGTTAGCCCGTTTATGGAGGAACGCTACACTAACCTCACAATAAATAGTAACATAATAAGTATGTCTGGAACGGCTTAGAGCCTTTTTATTCGTCCAGAAATTTACTCGTCGAGGGCGTATTTCGTGCATAATTCGATATTTTGCACAAAAAAGTAAAAAAAATCATTCAACAAATTGTCCTCCGGGCTTTCTTCGACAAGGAAAATTATTTAGAACAAAGGGAGCGTCGATATCTTCTGACTGATTGTTAAGGCTTGTAAATTCAATTTTGTTTTTGCTGAAGCTATGAAATGCATCCCCACAATACAATGTTGGGGCGCAAATGATTTTTTTTTTAAATTAAGCCGCCCGTTTAAAAAAAAATATGATGTAATCATGCATATGATTTTTTGTTACTATACATAATTATACTGCTTATGTAATATTTTAATGAAACCAACTAATACCATTGTATAGTAATAAGAAAATGGCAAATAAAAAGGCATCATTTTTAAATAAGATTTTTTGTATACGTCGCATAAAATCTGGGGTCCCTAATGTTTCCCCAAGGAGCTTATGTAATAATTCAAATGAGGTGAATAAGATGAGGGGGCTCCTTCATTTTTGCAATACCGGATTATGATAATGATGACTTTGGAACACGTGCTGTGACCATTCAAGAAGAGGGTGATTTATTCCCTAGATTGTCTGATTTATATCCGAGAAAATCAGAAAGATAGAGGAAAAATACGTAATGAAGCAGAAACTAAAAATGTGCTGTCAAAACATAGCTACACACTTAAAATTAAAGTGGATTTAGGGTGATGAATGGTCTTTTAAATTCAAACAATTCCTCTTGAAATAGTAAGTCCTGATTTATAATATTGTCAACATAAAATTGAGACCGAAAATACTCCAAATTAATCAATATCAGCACAAATAAACCTCGTCGAAATCTATTTACTAACGGAAGGAGTAAATTAACATAACCAATGTTTAAGATACTACAATTTGTAACTCCAGCCTTTGCTTCTAAATAAACATCCCTATTGAGCTTCAATATTTATCTGAGGAACAAAGAGGGACACCCCAAATGGGTATACATCTTAGAAACTCAAAGACGGTACTTAAATTGTAATCTTGTCCAAAAATAGTCTTACGTAAACAAACCCTGTTTGGAACTACATATTTACTATCCTAAGAAGAGTCATGGTTGCCGCCATTCTGGGAATAGGCGGTTTCTAAAACAGCTTTTTAGTGTGTATCCCTCGCCTCAGGGTGTAGAGTTACAAATCTCCGTGATGGCTCCCACACGGAACCAACGGTTGTTAATAAATCTTTTCGACACGCCTTCTTGGGCTCTTCTTACCGGTTTACAGGTCAAAATTTACTGATTCTGCACGATGACAGCTGGTATGGCTTTTAAGATTTAACGTTCTGACTTAATGCTGTTACGAAACTATTTATTTTGATTTCCTTTTGTAATCATACTAATATTATAAAGCTGAAGAGTTTGTTTGTTTGTTTGAACGCGCTAATCTCAGGAACTACTGGTCCGATTTGAAAATTTCTTTCAGTGTTAGATAGCCCATTTATCGAGGAAGGCTATAGGCTACTTTTTATCCCGGTACGGCAAATAGTTCCCACGGGATGCGGGTGAAACCGCTGGCAGAAGCTAGTAAAAATATAAAGATGCTTATTTGATATTGGTTGTAAGATTTGTATGGGGGTTTGATCTTCCAAATTCAGCTTTCATTTCACTAAGCAAAGTTTCTTCCGTGCATCGGAGATATTTCTTCATTTTATACTTTTACGGAATACAGACATTCCATCCTTAACTGAATAACAAAAAAGTACGCAGGGTTCATAGAGTGCAATTTCTTTCCACTTTACCTCAAGGAAAAATATCTTGTGTTTAGGAAAAAAGTGTATTCCCCCGTGTGAACGTGATCTATCGGCGAAAGAGTCCGCACGCCTGTTTATGGTCGATAAAACATCTAGGGACGGTGTTTATGGAGTTTTTTTATAAAGGCAAACATGTGTTTCATAGTATTTAATAAGAAAGCGGCTGTTTTACTGCTTTTGGTTTAGATACAAAAAAAAACTGCTGGTTTTGCCTAACAAAGCTTTTGTTTTGGGCTTTGACTATGTTTAATTATTTAGCCATAGCTTCATTTAAGCAGCTACATAAATTTTAATGCATACTATTTACCTTAGGGCTGATTTTTCAATCATCAGTTAACTTCTATCTGAGGAATAAATATGGCGGTTTGACATATTTTCCATACAAAAGCTGTCAAAACGTTAAAAATATTCCTCAGATAGAAGTTATCTGGCGATTGAAAAATCAGCCCTTAGTAATGTTACCATCATCAAACTGTTAGAATATAATTTTAACAACATATACCTATAGTTGTATCCATGTTTGTGCTATCAATTTTATATTTACCTCTTAGCAAGTTACATATGAAATGGTTCGATAATAATCATAATAAAAATGTCAAATAACTGAATATTTGTTAATTAGATGAAAGCTCTATAAATATACTACACTGTATTTAGTTTGTAAGTATGTTTAACTTGTTTATACAAATAGAACACTGGCTTAATTATCCTTGACAAACCTTTGAAAAGTTGAATAGTAATATTGTAATCTTAACGAGTTCTTAAAGCTTTCTTAAAGCGTTATTTGTAGATAATATTTACATCCCACCAAAAACATTAAATGTAAAAAAAGCCAATCCTCTACGCAATCCCTCCACCGTAAAAAGTTTTGAGATCGCATAGAAGCCAAGTCCTGTTCAACTTTATTTGTAATAATAAATCAATATTTTGTGACTTATTACAAATAAAGTTGAACAGGACTTGGCTTCTATGCGATCTCAAAACTTTTTACGGTGGAGGGATTGCGTAGAGGATTGGCTTTTTTTACATTTAATGTTTTTGGTGGGATCTAATTTATTTTTTGTAGGTCTCTTTCTTCTCTAAGTATTTAACAAATTAAATTAACTTACATGCAACTAACTAAATATGTACACCTAAAGTAGCACGTAAACAACATTTTTTAAAAATAAACTAAAAAAATTCGAAATTGTCTAATTTTTTAATCGAATATCTTTTAGAATAAAAGAGATTTATTTCAGAGGTAGATGGCGCTATCACATGAAATTATTTGTTTTTTTTTAAGTACTACTTATACTATGCTATGTAACGAAACCATAGCGCGATTTAGACCAGGACAACGCCATCTATCGAGCGAGCATGCAGTATTTATAGCACTGTATTAATATGAAAGATTTTATCATTATTCATTTCATTTTAACCTAGCTTTTTTATTCATATGTATGTATATTTAATACATTATAACAATATACCACACTACGTAACAATAAAACAAATACATTTTGTACATAAATAAATAACAAAGTTATCAATGCAGTCAAAATTCATACACAATGTTCTTGAAAAACCGCAAATATAAATTTGTTTCCGATTTTTTTATTAAGTTTTAAGGTTTTTATAATTTTCCCTTTATATGTAGCTGATAACCTGTCTTGGTGCCAAATTTGAAGGTTCTCAGTTTGCTAGAAGTACCTTAGACTTTTGATGATCGGTCAGTGAGTCAGTGACAAAATGGTGTAACTTTGATCGCTCGTAACTCGTAAACTATTTATTCAAATGTCTTGTAATTTTGAGACTGAGCTTGTTCTAATACTTACTCTTGGTCATCGAAAACCTAAACTCCTAGCTTTGTTCACATGGAAGATACAGGGGGCTGAAATAGCCGCGAAACGGTTCGAGAAAAGATGGTACGGCCGTGCCCGCTTTGCTCGAGTCTTGGCTGGGGCACTGCCGTGCCCTCAGATTAGGGCCATTTAGTAATTGTTCTTACAAGATCATTATGAACACAGAAGATCTACATTTGAATTTGACTAAGGACAGTTTCTTAGGAGAAGAATAGCTTCTGTGAAGTTAATTGTTTAAGTTTCGAAGCTTAGCGAACAATGGCGTGGTCAAGATCAAGTTAACATTCACAACTGCTAATGAAGTAATGATAACTATTACTTGTAAACTATGTACTTCTTAAAGTTTATTTATGTTCTGTAAGTCCATCATTAAAGAAAAAATCTGCATTTATTTCTTATTTTTAATTTCCCCTATCGTGTGTTGAACCTTCTGTAACTACTTCATTATTTTGTTGTTTAACATTATCCTGTTCAAACATGACGCCATTACTTGTTTTTTCCTCGTTATTTCTACCCTCGCGTTAAGTTATGGCAGGCGACACATGTTGTTCATTATTGGAAATGACACGTTACATTCGTTAGTGATTCGGGGAGACATTTTATTTTTGACGCTTATATTTCATGGATCGTTCTCAAAATCAGAAAAAAGCTTTCGACATCTCCAGAATTTTCCCCATCTAAAACCTTATCGTCACCGGATTCTTACCTCAAAGTGCACCAATTTTATTTTGAGATTAAGTTATACTCAGCAAACACAGGAACCAGACAGTTGGTCGCCATATTGGCGGGATTTTATCGTTTTCCCCGAAACGATTTATCATAGAGGTTAGTGTCAATATATGACGGATCACTGCCGACTGCGCTGGAATCGATAACGTTGTTGATATTTAGACCTCTATGGTGTTGTTGCGGCCATTTGGGGCCTATAAGACCATTGCTATTTTGGACTGGGTTGAAATTTGCCTAGACTATAGAGCATAAATACACTCTACTATAATTAACCTCCTGATAAAAAAAAATCATAGAGTAATACAGCCTAAAGTCATGATGTTAGCAACAGTATGAAAAACAAAAACTGAACTACATAGTTAAAATACCCTTGGATCGCTCTGTGAGATTATAAACTCGAAATCCACTGACTTTTGCAAGCAACCTTGAGTTCTAGAGACGAGAGACTTATTTTGTAAAACTGCTCAAAAAAGTTGGGATATAATAATCTTAATGATGACAGTGTGGAAAAATATAATAATTAACTGAAAAAATATAGTGCTGAGAATTATCTGAGTCAACAATTGGAAGATTGTACACAGTGATTTTGTAATCTTGAGACATGAAATACAAAAATACAGCGTAAATAACTAGATCTAGTTTGTCAATTAAAAATTGAGCTGCTTATAAGCTGCCTGAATCAATGGAAACAATACTCTATTACTCTACAATTCTTGACATGGTGTTGGCAATGAAACTAATACAAGCTTCAACATTTTCTAGTTCATAGAAACGCAGTTGTAAATTGAAATAATAATGTAATCAGATCAATTGATCTCGGTTAACATAATATGCATCTCTGCATCGAGAACGTAATATGATTCCCTAGGCCGAGGACAAGGAACTTATGACGCCAATGGATGGTCAATTGTCACGAATAAGGCCTATATACACCGACAACATAAACTTCAGTTTTTTTTAAACAACTGTGTGTACCATGAGATTTCATGTTGAAGTTTTAGAGAAAACGGGCGTTTAAGTTATCTATATATATGTCTTACTAACCTTTCACAAATGATACTTCAAAAGTAATAATTTTAAATGAAACAAAGTAGTGTTTCAACGCGTTCTGATTGTAATGAATGATTATGATTACTAAAGAAATGTAACATGAACCATTCAATTAAGGCTGTCTGTTGTGGAAATTCATCGAGTATTTTGCAGCGTTTGTTTGTAAAACAAACTTGACAAATAAGCAATAATATGGTATGGTATCACCTTTGTTGCTTGATGCAGATTTTTGTATCAGGTATTTTGTGACGCGATGGTTCGTTGATTCACGTTTTTCGTCAGTGCATTTTTGGCTTTTCTAAAAGTGCTTTGAAAAGCAGTCCTGCCATTTGCGGGCAGTATTTCCGAAATATCTATTTTGCTCAGTTTAGAAATGCTAAGATTTCTTTACAAAAATCTACTATGTCTTCATCTTCATAACATGAAACTATTGTGCAATAGTTTGGTACATTCTCTTGGTTAAAGTCTTCGAGTACCGCCCACGTCTTGAAGCTACCGAGATCTGTTACAAGTGGGGTTTAAATCGGTTTTCAACGACATTCCTTTCGACATTCCATTGTCACTTCTATGGGCCTTTTAATAAAGAACAAAATACCGTGATGACAAAGACAGCTGCGTGATATTGCGTTGCCGGTGGTACTCCCAATGGATGCAGCAACATGCATAGTAATAAGTGCATTTGAATCACACGTGTTGACATGTAATCATGATATTTTTGGTGTGTCCTAGATTGTGAGCGTTAATTGATGCCAACGCGGAGCTCAGGACTTGGATGCGGGGTGATGAGATTAATATTACTAACCAAATGTAGCTGTGAGAAGGGTATGAAAGATAAAACTAAGTGCTTTAGAAGAAAAACCTGTGCAGCAAAACAAGCAAAATTAAAGCCGAATAAAATATCAAACCGGTCTGGTTTCATACATCACAACGAAAATGATTTAAATTATGATAATTTTCGCTGCCGTCGCCGCGTCGCCTCGAATCAAAGAGTTGCTTAGTCAAGACACCGCATAACTTTACCGTTGTATGATAAAAGACAAACACATACAAACCTCATTACTGTTCCCGCCAACGTTGTGAGAATAAGATATCATCAGTTTGGTTACAAAACAAAGGATTTTCATTCAATTGGCTACATTGAAAGCGAATTTGTGGCAACGGCTGTGAACTTTTTGTCTGAAAGGTCGTGCTTAGGTCATTAGGTCGATGTATCTAGTCGTCTGTTTTAAAATTTAACTCGCTAATTACTTGAAAAACTAGAAGATTTTTCGATCTGTTGCGTATCTTATTTCGTTTAAGGTCTAGAAACAAAATACATATTGTAATCATTAGAACAGCGGTTAACTAGATGTTTACTGTCTCATATATTATTACTTGCGGTCATATACTCATTTTAAAATATTAAACATCATTTTAGATTTTAATTGCATGTTCATTCGAATTTGAAAATGAGAATGAGAATCAAAACTTTAATAGTATACCACAATAAACTTGTGTTCAATCTGCAATTTTAGTGCTTGCTGTAAAACTTTAGGTTTTTGTTGTAAAATAACATCTAGAGTTATTTTTAACAACCATTAATTTTTAATTCGATTATCACTACTTCAATTTAGTTGACCGTAAAATTGCAGTATTGAGCAAGTTCCTCACCTTAGCGTTATTTCTCAACGCTTTCATTAAATCCGACAGATAATATCTTTGATCTTGGACGCTGGATAACCTACTTTTTATTTGCTTTTAATTTGGCAACTTTATACACTACATTGAATTTTATCGTACGCATAGCCTTACAAAGATAACCAGTGTTTACCGTCCAACGGCTCGTGAAAGGTCAAGCAAGGGCGTTAAGTATTTTATTGCTCAGATTGTTCTACAAACATTTCGATTTTTCTTCGAATATAGCATAGGCAGAAGACCAGGGATGAATTTACGATACATTTACTAGTTACTTTAATCTATTGGCCAGAAACAAATCCTCCTTACTCATTGCTACTGTTTATATCCAAGAAGTTCGAATGCTAAGGGTAAAACAAGATCCTTATGCTATGAATAGCCAACACTTAATCAATGACGTAATCTAATCTTATTGTTCTCTCATAATATAAACAAAACACTATACTTCGGCCGTTCAGAGAATGCGTTCCTGACACCTATCAGTTAGTCACGACTAGTGATGGGCACAACATAACACTGAGTTCGTTATCGTTCCTTCAAAATGAACCGCCGCATTATTTTAAGATTATTTTCGTTTTAAATTGGCGGAATCATTTGTTTTATATTTTAGTTATTTAAGTGGAAACCAAAAAAAGGTAATATTCATATAATAAAATTGTTTTATTTATTCTTTGTTACAAGTACATTGAATTGAATGTGCGAACAGAATATTAATCAGACTCCGATTTGCTTGAGGAGGTGGTGTCTTCATCATCATCTTCGCCTACATGTATAATTATATTATTATCAATAACAGAATCAATCCTGATATCTCGGTCTAACAAAAGCCGGGTAATCAAATAAAAACAGATCGAAAACACTTGAAAAACGTGGTCTATGCGCACGAAACGACAACGGACGACTGTTTTAGCGTCACAAAATGGCGGCCCATAACGCCATTTGACGTTACCATTTTTAATCTAAGTATAAAAATGCGGTTTGGTCATAGTTTTATTTTTATATTTCATAAACGTTATAATTAAGTCTTATAGTCCATTATTTTCCAATTCTTAAAAAGAAAATCAAAACGTATTATTTTATATTATAACTGTATAAGAACAGATTACGATACTTGCCTGTTATTTTTAGCACAGCACTACAAAATATAAACCGCTGACATAACCTTGTAATAGCGCAGTATAGATTTAGAAAAATATTGTTTACCAAGTTATTTGACACTCAGTTTGGCACAAAATTATAACATTCATTGATTATTGATATAATAATGTTGTTTTAATGCTCCTCAATTGTTAAAACGGTAAACAACCAGCAAAAATATTTTTATCGTAACTGCAACGCCATTGCAAAGTTACGTCGTCAGTTCAATCGCGACGTGTCAGGAACGCATTCTCTGAATGGCCGAACTATAATTGCTAAAACCAGTCGGATTTACTTTAAAGCGCATGTGGTTTATTAACAACCTAAACAATTTGAAGAAGTTCAAGTCAATTAACTTTCAAACGGCCATCATAATGAGTCCAATTGTGTAACTCATAAACTGCGGTTAAAGTAACCAGTTACGTAACCAATGTTTAGTCACACGTCCATTGATGATACAGCGGTTGCCACATAATGATAGTATCTCACTATTGTTGGCTGTGAAAGTGTTGCCAGTTAAAATGGAACGCGGTTATTTTACTCGACTCCATAAACACATGTGACCGACACAATTACGTGTTTTATTATAAAATTATATAATTTTATTTTTATTATACACAAAAGAACAATTATAATGACGTGCGGTCAGTTAATAAACGGCTAGACACGTGAATGTTTAATGTCGGCTTTTCTCGCTATATTAACATAAACCTGTTAAATAATTATGCTTTCTCTTAACTTTGCGCTCGAAACAAATGTCTTCATTTACATTTGTACAAATTGCATGCATATGCAATTGCATCACCCTAAATATAGCCATTTTCTGGACAAGGATTAAAGCTACCTGCCCGAACGAGTTCTTCAAACAGGTTTGTCTGGATTTGGTTGCGGCAAAAAAGATAGTTTAAAAACACTTTTTGTCGTTTTATAGTCGAACACTGTGTTCGGTGGATAGCTTATGTTCAGTTGGTATTATTTTCTATGGCATATTTTATGTGCTATGCGGTAAACGGTAAATACTATCAAATAAGTTCAACCAGCGCTCTCTAGAACTAAGTGCAACTGGCAAATAAGTCCCCTTCTACCTGTAACCGTACCACAAGGGACATGTGTTATTGTGTTAAAGTGTATAATTACCTAGGGTTGATATATTTATTTTATGGTTAATAACCCTTCGATAAAATATTGGAAGATATTTATTGTAATTGTAGGAATGAAGCGCAGAAAATCCATTTCTTACACTAAAGTTTTGGGCAATGTCGAGACTTTTTAGGAGACTCTATCTTTTGGACTACGTAAAAGACGGTCATGCTAACATTATATTTTAGCCATAATGCTATATTATACTGTATTTAAAGCATTGAAACCCCTAGTTTACCTGTGTACTTCAGTGACCCTGCTCCCGCCCTTGCCTACCGCGATTCATTATAAGCAGAGATTATTCTAAAGTATGTGCAGCATTAATGACTTGTAGCCACTATAATTTGTAGTCTGATCTCTTGACTCGAAGGCTAATTACTAAACTTGACTTTGAACACGGTTATTAAAGTTAGTTTTACATTATTGTAATCATTCTAACGACGATAAATAACTGATTGAACGTAGAAGATATTTATTTCAAGTCTACTGCGAAAAAAACTGCACGTTTGCAAAGGTTGAACGGTTATTGAACCCTGAAAGATTTTGAATCCTACTAATATTATAAACGCGAAAGTTTGTATGTATGGATGTATGTTACTCTTTCACGCAAAAACTACTGAATGGATTTTAATGAAACTTTACAATAATATAGCTTATACATTAGAATAACACATAGGCTACAATTTGTAAACATATTGTTCGAAATACTAAACCTGCGCAGACGAAGTCGCGGGCACCAGCTAGTGATTTATAATACACGAAGTTTTAAGTATTTGAATCGTTTATTATGTCCAATTAATTGTTTCAAACTGTGTTCTTAACAGAAGAGAGGATCCTCAGAAGGCATTGCCTTGCCTTGCCTTTAAAATAGAGAATAACATAAATCAAATGCAAAACGCATTACAGTAACGATTTATCTACCACAATTCGTAGAACAAACATTATGCTACCCAAATCTAAGTAGCCATTAAGCTAACGTAAACACCGACGTCTAGGTACGCCACTGACAGATCGCAATCCCTAGCGATATATCTGGGAACCGCTGGAATTACATCAGAACTAAAGAAAGTTTTGCCAAAGGAAATGTGACATTCGTCATTTTTGTTGTTCTTGCACTTAGGTAACTGTGTTTTTTGTCTTTACCCTTTGTCTCCTAGATTAGGTTTATCACCGGGTTATTTTTGAGACAAAGAGTAAAATACTTTTATCGGCATCTTCTTAATTTGGTCCAGTTTCTATAATCAGGAAACGATTCGTGTTGTTGGATGGTGGTTCTTTGATGACCCATGAATGTCCATAGCCCAGTAGGTATTTACGAGTACTTTTAAATTCAAGCATAAACCCGCGTCCAGTAACGAACCACGTAATGTCCGGTCCTTTAATGATACTCTGGAAGGACATTAAGTGACGTCACACCTCGTCAAGCTAATTAAACGATGCGGATGTGACTCGTTAGCCGTCTTTCATTTACAAGTTAATTTGAATTTCATGATTAACCCACTGCAGTACACCAATTAAGTTTTAAAAGGCTAAAGGTTGTGTTATGTTCTGCTTTAAAGATGATTTACATTTTATTATACACACGCTCACTTAGTGAAGCGTACATAAACTTCAGCACTCATCCATATGAATCGATACTTCACTACTACTTTCGACTAAGCTCTAAGTTTGTCTCGAAGTGAAAAGGTCTCTGATTAATTTTAAAATGTATTTTACAGATGATAATTTTTCTATTGGGGTTAGATACAGGTCAGTGGTAATAGCTTTATAGGAAAATCGTACTTATTACTATTGAGTTAAGGTGCATGACAGTCACCACTGATGTGCAGTCTACCGTACCATTAGTGTAACTCTATAAAGTTTTGATCATAAGAAGAGAGGCGAAACTTGCGTTACAATTATTTCACTATGTTTTCGAAGGTACGAATTGCAGCAGAACTATAAGCAAACACTTTTTAATCCTAAAGAGGGTAAGTAATGACGGGGTCTTGAATTCGTCATTCCTTGCCCTCTTCTGATATTGGCTTCGTTTTGAAATGTCACAAAATCTCGCGGCTTCAGTGCAGTTCAAGCTTCTTTTTGATGTGCGATTATTAAATTTCGTTTTTTTTTTCTTTTCAGGTAAAAATCAATTGTGGTGTAACTAAGGAAGTTGATTCGTAAGCTGTAATGTAAGTTTTTATCACAATCAAAGCTGCGGTTGCTACGTTTTTTGTGAATATAGACTTATATCTTGGCCCCAAATAAGCTCATACGCCTTCAAAATCGGTGTATACCTCATCTGTATTCAGCCTCCATTCTTGTAGGGATAACAGATTTAGTCAACGTCCCTGCAAGGAGCTCGACATATTAACAGGAAATTAGATTTGAGGCGACCTTCCAGCTGATGATAAAGTCACTCCACTCGACAGAATATGGATAATTTATTAGAATACCTATTATTTCGCCTTCCGCGTACAAAATGTACGGAATAATTTATTTCGTATTGTGAATTTTTGTCAACCTCTGACATTCATTCAATCTCTCCGTTATTGAATATTTAATGTACGGGCCAATGGCACAACACTAAACGTTAAATACAAGAATAACTACTTAAAATTTATTTATTTAACCTTTGTATTATCATTCGCTTCAATTTACTGCTGTTGTTTTTAAAATGTAATGAATTAGTGACTCGTTTACATGGAATTAATTATGATAATAAAAATACTTGACAATATTAAGATTACATTTTACGAGTACCTACATATTTAATTGTAGTTAATATTTTTGACGTATAATACGTGTTATGTCATTCAAAGTAAGATAGTTTATAAAGCAACCTGTTCACGGTACATAAATCATTGCATAACAATTCCGACTATAATTATGTCGGAACTGTTTATGCTAATTTTTATTATAACATTTTTAGAATAGGCAAGTTAACATTCCCTTGTTGCTCGGTAATAATATATTAAATTCTTGACCGTTATTTGAAGCTTACTAGTTTGAGATAGGCACCTACGTGTTTTCCGCTTTTATCTCCGTCCTTTTCTACCCCATATCTTGCATCTCTCTCGCACACCGACCAGTTTCACTCCCCACCAGGCAGGAGGCGACGAGTGTTCTCGGCGGCCACAGTTCGTCATTGGCGTCTTGTTTTCCGCCCGAGAAGGTTGTCTAACCAACCGCTGTAGTATTTCGTTGAAAAATAAACTCAGTGCTCTCGCAGAACACAGGTGAGTTTATAATATTTTATACAATTTGTTAACGGTTTTACCGTTCGATATTCGATTTTGCGAAATCAAGTGTTAATATTTTGTACATCTACCCCTTTTTTGTCACGAGTTTCTTCCGTGTACTTTTTTTTCAGTAATTTGTTTTCAGAATGAGTGACTTATAAAGCAAATACAGATGCGGTAAATAATAAAGCTACCACAGCCCGTGCACGTGACTATGGAAAAGAAAGCAAGCCCGAAGTTCCTAAGGCACCTGTGGCCCTAGTTCAATCCTGCAAGGCGTTCAACGGTTTGACAAAAAAGAATGGTGTGAGGTGCGGTCCAACCAGCATCTCCTTAGTTCGGACTGATCACTACCGCACTTGAAGAGGGCTGATGGTGTCAAGAAAGCTTTTCGGCCTTGAAAGACTTGGTACGCTCCCCTCGGACTACCAGTAAGTCTGTTAGCCACCTCCCATGGGGGTCGGCTCATTATCACGGCGTGTGATGGTTTTCGGCCTTGAAAGACTTGGTACGCTCCCCTCGGACTGCCAGTAAGTCTGTTAGCCACCCCCCGTAGGGGTCGGCTCATTATCTCGGCGTGTGATGCTTTTCGGCCTTGAAAGACTTGGTACGCTCCCCTCGGACTGCCAGTAAGTCTGTTAGCCACCCCCCGTAGGGGTCGGCTCATTATCTCGGCGTGTGATGCTTTTCGGCCTTGAAGGACTTGGTACGCTCCGCCTAGGACTGCCAGTAAGTATGTTAGCCACCCCCCACAGGGGTTGGCTCATTTTCACGGACCCGCGCAGGGTACCAATCTTGCATGTTGCGAGACGCAGCATCATTACAAAGTGGGGACCAGTAAGTATACTAGCCACCCCCCACAGGGGTCGTTTCATTATCACGGACCCGCGCAGGGTACCAATCTTGCATTTTGCGAGTCGCAGCATCATTACAAAGCAGGGACCAGTAAGTATACTAGCCACCCCCCGCAGGGGTCGGCTCATTATCACGGACCCTCGCAGGGTACCAATCATGCATGTTGCGGGTCGTACCATCATTGCAATCTACCCTCGCAGGGTGGCTTTTTGGATCGACTTTCGAAGAGTCGCCATTATAACCTTCCCTCGAAGGGAAATGGTAATCACACTCACGCTGAATGGCGTGTGACGCAAAACTCTAAAAGCTCCCTTGGGATATCACGAGTAAATTACAATAGGAACCATGTCCAACAGAGGAAACAGAAAGCGTCCAGGACCGCAGGCGGACTTTGATGCGTCCAACAAGGCACGTAAGTTATGACTTTCCAGGCGGGTTGCCTAACATTATATCAAGACCAATGGAAAGAAATGGGAGCTCCGCCTTTCTTGTCAAAAATAATAACTGGGTATCGCATACCATTGGCCAAGAGCCACCTTTGATAGATAATGCCAGATTTGACCAGAGAGTCCAAAGAGATGGATGTCGTCATATCCCAAATGATAAAACAAAAAGTTCTATTGATAGCTGCAAATTCTGCCAGCTTTCTTTCCAATATGTTTCTTGTGCCCAAAAGGCGACGGAAAGAACCGTCCAATACTCAATCTCAAGGTTCTCAACAAGTTCATAATTACGGAACCCTTCAGTTTAATAAATGTTTTTCGGGTGCTAGAGTTTCTTCAGAAAGACGAATGGCTGTGCAAGTGGATCTCGCCCAGGCTTACTTCTACCTTCCGGTAGCCGGAGGTCACAGACATGTTCTTCGACTAGTATACAGAAGAAGACTGCTTCAGATTACGTGCCTACCATTTGGCTTAAGCACGGCACCCAAGACCTTCGCCACAGTGACCAATTTGGGTGGCTCAAACTTTGAAAACTCAAGGGTTACTTATAATTGTGTATCTCGATTTTCTGGTGGCTCACCAAGATATATTTGCCTACTTTGGGATCATTTGCACCACGTTTTGGATGGCAAGTGAATAAATCGCAAGCATTATCAACAAGATAATGACAAAACGCACTACGTGACAAACAGCACGACAAACTTAGAAGACCTGCATAGCTTGATAGGACTTTTAAACTTCGCAAGTTTTCGTTGTTCCATACGGCAGACTGCATTACCGGGCTCTCCTCACTTTCCTCAATGCAGTGTTGAACAGCAATCTATACCTACCCTATTCATGGAACCGTGAGCCAAACGGTGAACAAACCATAAAAAGGGTTCTTATAAGTCACGATTGAAGTAATGATCATATTTTATAAAAATAACTACGAAAGTAATATACTGACAACATTAGAAATGATATTTTAGAACGATGTCTGTGGAACTTATGCAATCTTTTCAAACTTAATTGAAATCAAATATGTATAATAAATGCCGTAAATTATTTTCTTAATTTTAATGAAATATGTAGTAAATCGTTTACATGTAAAATGAACCTAGAAGTCTTGACTGTCATACATAGAACCCTACTTAATTGAAGACCACGATACTAAGAACATTTTACATAAAAATGTGACGTTTTTGTCATCGGTCGGGTTATACCCACCATTTTGAAAAAGTGTCATTCTTTGGTTACATTGTGGGCTCACGGCTCGGTGAATGGAGTATAGCAATGTTGAACCTACCAGCAGATGCCTTAGCAGATCTAAAGTGGTGGCTGGTCAGCTGCCACCAAACCTTGGATATTCATTCGCCACTTCCCTGTCACCTTATAACCACTAACGCCTCCGATGTAGGATGGGGGCACAACTGAACGGAACTCCCGTAATGGGTTCATGGAACGAGAGAGAAAAAGGCTTTCACTGCGATCTGAAAGAGATGCTTGCAGTATTAACTGGAAAATCACGGCAAGTTGCTAAAGAGATCAACAGCCATTTTTCAATGCAAAAATGGGACTGTGGTGTCATATCTAAGAAATCAAGGTGGCACCCGATCAAGGAGCCTACCGAACTTGACGTACAGAGTATTCAGTTATCTTGAGCTGTATCAAATCTATCACGTCGTGAATCATATACCAGCCCTATTCAACAGTCAGGCAGACCATCTCTCCCGACACAAACCTCCACCGGAGTGGCATCTTGTATCAGCAGTGGACCTACTTGCCTCGAAGCGAGCCCAGGGACACATAGTTGTGTACTACGTGCCCCTAGATCTGAAGGACCCGAAAGCGGGGTTCCACGATGCCTTTTTCTCAAGTTTTGACTTACCCGCTAGCATGGGTATTACCGCCACCTTACCTTATACCGTAGGTCCTCAGTCATCTCAATTCAGGAACGGGAGTTAATCTCATAGTAGTTCCTTCGGTGGCACCAGGTATTTTGGCGAGCAGATTTGAAGTCCCGATCATTAGCAGTACCCTACACACTGATGAACCTCGAGCAGAAACCGATAGACACAGCAACGGGGATACCCCCTGCCAAGGTCAGGGAAATGGGGGGGGGGGAGGGACAAGGAGTCTCTCCGACTGAAGTCTTCTTCAATCCACACGCAACACTTATCAATCAGCTTGGAGTCGATGGTTAAATTGGGGCGAAAAGTATGAAATTGGATCCTATGAATCCTTGAATCCCTATTTGGACCTATACTTACCCAATTTTTAGCAGACTTACACATAGTAAATAAACTAACATACAATACTATTTTATTACACAAGTCAGTTATAGCTACACTATGCAATGCAGAAACCACTGGAGAGCTAGGTTCACACGTTCTAGTCGGACACAATTTAAAATCAATAGCGCTGAGCAAACCTGTTCCCCGGGAAGCCGTCCATCTGGAATAATGACCAATTGGTAACCTACTTAAGTGCAGTAAACGTAGACGAGAATAATCCATTTGCAACTTCCAGGCACACTGCTGCTCTTTCTTTTGCTAGCTTGTTTCGGAAAGGCGAGTCCATGATCTTTCCTTGCTTGCAATAGACCCAGAACATTTCAAAAACAACAAAGATAATTTAATCTTATGGCCAGTCTTTGGCTCTAAGACCGACAGTTCTAGTCATAGGCAGTCGGGTTGTTGTTTGATGGATAATCAGGAAAATATAAATCTAAGTCCAGTGTATTGGGTCAGAAAGACTAAAGCCTTGTTAGAAGATAGACGGACATCGGCTAATTCCTTAAATTTATTTATATCCGTTAGAGGCCAACCAAAGGCAGGCACCCGAACGATGATGCGGGTGGATTAAGACATTGTTAAAAGAGGCAGGAATAACTACAACCCCAGGAAGCTTCCACTCGGCGGTAGCGTCAAAATCTGTGTTGACAATATACTTTTGGACGATATATTAGCAAAGGGTAATTGGCGATCAGGCAATACATTTGCCCATTTTTACAGAAGGGAAAGATACCCACTAAATAGAAGTAGCAAGTTATCTCGATTATTTAATTAATCCAGCTGATTAATGTCTATATTTTTGTTACTATTGTTATTAAGAAGTATCGCAATGTTTTTGTTAATTACTATTAGAAAATGAAATCAATTTTGCTTTTGTTCTTGCATCTCTCTTTTAATTTTTATTACTCATCCTTCGAGCCCATTTCCCAACTATGTTGGGGTCGGCTTCCAGTCTAACAGGATGTAGCTGAGTACCAGTACCAGTTAACTTTGATTACATTAGTATTCCAGGACGCAATACACATACTTACATGTGATTACTCGTGTACCTAAGTACCTATTTACATACACAATTTCATTGTGCTTTTGCTCACATTGGCGTCCACTTCCACCAGGCGATAACAAACACGTCTCAAACTAGTAAGCTTCAAATAACGGTCAAGAATTTAATAGCAGCGTTTTACCTGAAATAAAACGCATATTAAATACTTACCTTATTTGAAGCTTACATTTTAATTTCTGCCTGGTGTTTTCGACTCAATGACGAACTGTGGCCGCCGAGAACACTCGTCGCCTCCTGCCTGGTGGGGAGTGAAACTGGTCGGTGTGCGAGAGAGATGCAAGATATGGGGTAGAAAAGGACGGAGATAAAAGCGGAAAACACGTAGGTGCCTATCTCAAACTAGTAAGCTTCAAATAAGGTAAGTATTTAATATGCGTTTTATTTCAGGTAAAACGCTGCTAATATGCCTGTGAATCACGGAATACTTGTATTTTTTTTTTCATAATGTCACTTGGTAGGAGCCATCAGGGTCTGCGTCTTTTAAATTACTATAATAATTTCTGCCTTACATTCAGACATCGTGTGTCACATAATTTAAAATGTATTTCAGTAAGAACATACATTATTAAAATAATGACATTTATACTTGAAAACAATTAATGGCCCGACATTGAACTAAATTCTATTTTCCGATACATACCAGAAGCATTAGTTTCAAGGCTATTATTTGGGTATTTTGGTATTGTGTTAATAAAGCATATTATCTATAGTACCAAGACTAACGACATGTTCTGATAAACTTTGACAATCGATCCGTGAAAATACTTCAGCATTTTACCCAAATTAACTACATGGCGCTTACCTCACTGCCCTATCATACTTTCCCAAATATACACTCAGTTACCCGTAAAATAAAGCTCATTCTTCTTTGTCATAAAGCGCAATTGATTTAGTGACTTCGTTTTCATGTGAAAAATCCTATTTTATAGAAACGAGCTTTTATTGTGATTTGCAATAACAAGTTCTTTCACCTTGCGATAAGATTTAATTTGAAATGAAATCACGCTTTGTATTATAATAGTGTTTGGAAATGAAATGAAGCAAGAAAAAATATGGGGTGACTGTTTTCCATTAGTTGATTGCTTTAACGATAGCAGACATTTAACTAACAACTGTAGATAACTTTGTGAAATGTGTTTTTCTTTTTTTAAGCTTTTAAAAATAGCTGAAATGCTTTTTTTGTTAGCAATTTCAATTAACATTTAGATTCTTGAACTAAATCTTTTTAATTGAGAATTTGAGAACTCGGCTACTATTTACAGGTTTTATTTAAATTACGTAAAAGTGTTACAGCACGCTCGGGGTGTCTCTGACTAATGATATTCTACATGCAAAGTTTCATTTGCAGCATAAAATAGTATTTGCAATCTGTTCAGCGAAAACACCAATATCCGTTTAAAGCAACCATATTTAAACGGAAATAACCGGTGACGTTGTGATGCAAAAATAATCGATTCGATAACTCGATTCATTGATACGTCGGTATCGAGCCGTGGACGGATAGTGATGCGGCTTGATGTTCTTGCATTTTCCACGCGATTAACTTCCGAGCGATTGTCGATGAAAAATTGCTGGCGCAGTCTTGTCACGATTTTCAACATGATTCTGAGGTGAATCGAATATTGATTATCGTCTGTGGGCTGATGTAATCCAGATGAGGTATATATAGGTATATTGCCCTTTGGGCGTATTATCATGGAACTTGTGTGGAATTCTACTCTGTGTATGCCGCGACAAGCAGGTTTTATAGCGGAGATAGGTCGTTATTGTAAGAAAATCTTGATTTAGTTTTCAATTAAACTAGACTCGCTGCGGCTTTCACTCCATTTAAGGCATAATCAGGCATAATGTGAACACTTAAGTTAAAATGTGTGAAATGGAAGCGTCACGAGCGAGTGTGTAATGGTCTTAACTCTTAACTTCTAAATTCTAAAGCCTAATCATTGAGAGATTCAAATGATCATTTAAAAAAAACTGTTATTTGCTTTCAATAAAGGTTTGTACACACGAGTTAACTTACTGTCTTTCCAAACTTCTGTTTTACTTACGAAATAAAACATGTATTTTCATTAAAACAATAAACGAGATAAATGCTGCATCCAACTAAAACTTTCACGTAAGCAGGTAACTGAATAGCGGTGACGTCACACGAACTAGTTAAACACCGCAACCGATAACGTGGAACAACTTACTACGCGTATCACAAACATACGGGTGGCTGCGATTGTTCGTCGCGTAAACATGTCGCGCTGTGAGTGGAGCGCTTTATAAACACGCTCTGATGTGCGCATTGAATGATGCATGTGCTCGAGTGTATGTAGGATTGGACTGCTAGGTATATATTTACTGGGTGCGGCAATTATAATAATATCGCATATCTAGTTGACATGGCTAGAAAGAAGGAATGTTACTTGTGATCTGACAGCAGAAGAGTATGGAAGAAGAAAACATGCTGCGCCGATCCCAGATAAAATTGGTATACGGCAGGAAGAATATGAATATTGCAAATCAATATTGCAAACATCACAGTGAGTGTTCTTCATCATAATCTGTCGATATAAAATTTCGGACCACTGTTTCACAATACAGGTAAAATCTCTTGAGTAAGGCCATAATAAGATAAACTGCATTAACATTTCATCGAGCCGATAACCGTAATGCAAATAAATCAAGCTTTACCCGCTTTAAATAGGGGTCGAAACCATGGTGAAATGCAACGCACTGAAACGTGCTTTCATCGAGATTTTCGAACAACGCACCACGAGCCTAGTTTTCTGCCATTTACAGTATGATGATTTAAAGTGATGTATTGCCGTGTAAGCGATTCGGCGATACGGTCCCCGTAGTTTGTGCTCGCATATTCAAATTTAGATTAGAGCCGGATATTCGGATGGTGAACATTGTCGGATTTAATGAAAGCTCCGAAAGAGGGGAATTGAAGTTTTATTAGGTATCGATGCAGTGGATAAATCATAGAAATTAAGGGAGCTACATAAAGGCAAACGGTATTTTGTTGTGAAAGAGGTTTTAACTAAACCCCGATAAAAAATATTCACGTTTAACCCGACGCGATGCGATATTGAAAATTTGATAATAATCAGTTAAGCGTTAGAAAGTGGATTTGAAAATGACGTAAAAATTTGTCACCCCGAAGCAGGCGATTTTCACGCGCATTCGAAACGAACCGTGAACAGCAAGCTTAGTTTGAAATGGGCTATTAATTTTAAAAGCGCCGTAATGGCTTAGTTTCTTTTCGTGAACATTCAGCTGTGATAAAGGTACTCTGTACTATTATAACACAATGGAGCGTCTTTAGGACTATCAGCAGCCGAAAATAAAAAGCAGAGACATCTTCACAGGATTATTTCATTAAATCCATACTATATTAATGTTTTAATGTTGGTAACTGATGCCTTTATTTACCTATAATATCAGCTGATTACATACCACAGTCTAATTCAGAAGGTACAGCTGTGGAAAACAATATACCACAACACAACAGTGACGCGGCCGTTGGCAATCACTTTAATAACTTAAAACAATGTCAACGCGTCGTGGGCGCATTTTGCTCAATAAATCACTACTATACTATTAATCCTCTCTGCTCAAACAATCTCGTATGATCCAATATAGCATACAGAACTGAAATAACTTTGGCACAAAAGCTTATCGGGTAAACGGGGCAAAAATTTCATATTTATGAGACACTAAATCTAGGTCAATTTGTTTTAAAATTTGCACGAGTCCATTTGACCTGGATGTCTATTTCGGGCTGGATTTCCAGCGGGTTTCAAGGGGTATTAGTGAACTGACGGCCAAACGGACATTCGTTTTTATAATAATTCCTGGTGGCCCTCGCATATGCGAATTTGTCACATTTTTTCGAGAACGACTTATGTCACTCCGCGTTGGATAGCTGTCCCTTCAGTTAGAGAAACATTTTCATCGTTTTGTC
Source organism: Helicoverpa zea (assembly GCF_022581195.2). NCBI lineage: Eukaryota > Metazoa > Arthropoda > Insecta > Lepidoptera > Noctuidae > Helicoverpa > Helicoverpa zea. Next base: position 4,159,748 of record NC_061464.1, on the reverse strand, counting down.
AGCTGCTCGCAGTCGGATTTAGATTTGTTTCCCAACTTCAAAACGTTTTATTCATCTTTCGAATTGTGGCACTGTAACAGAATAGGAATAATTACAATTGATGTGTTACAAAAGACATTTATAACTTACCTTTTCTACTTGCTTAGTTAAACACAATTGTTCGTTTGCAAAGGGTTATAAATCGCATTCGTTACTTGGACAAAAACTTGAACGTCCCTAATAAAATCAAGTTACATCGTTAAAAGCGACGGAACAAAGGAGATCGTTACCATGACAACGGGCCGACACCTGGGCGCTTTAGATTGATTAGTATGGCCACTCGTCGCGGGTAGATATGAAAAATTTGCATACTAATGTATCTGAGGGTCAGAGGGATCTCATAAAGAAAACTTGTATTTTGGACTTTTATATTTGTGGTGGTCATGGTCTAAAAAACGGACGGTCTCTTTGGTAAAGAATATAGACCGACTCATATACATAATCATTTTAATGATTCTCTCTTGCGACATCTCACTGTTTTTACTTTAAGGTTTACACGAGACGTAACAAAACAACGATATATATATGTTATGGACCAAGTGATAAATTGAGCAGTATACATAATGCCCGGTCATTATGAAAAATGCCCAATATGAGAGCGCAATTTGATAATAATTATTCAAATAATCAAATTGACCGGGCACTATACATATTGCCCGTGACCTTTTGGGCAAAGTAATACAAGCAAAGTAATAACATATTTATATATTTAATTTTTTATTGTTATTGCCATTTAATTTAAAATAAACTAAATATTAAACCACTTAAATAATCAGCCTCATGATTTGGATTAATTATGAAGGACTTCTGCCTTAAAAATCCACTAGTTTTTGCATTTGAAAGTTAAGGAAAGTCATATTTAAAGGGTGCTTATTAAACAGGCTCCTTTTTAATATAATTATTCGCCCCGAATAATGTATGTTGCCTTCTAAATTACTAAGTCAGCCACAATTAACGAGCATCTAAATAATACTATCTCAGCCACTCGTTATCTTCTAAGTAAACCGCTCTAAATACAACTCCGCATGATGGTTATTTTTTAGCATCTAAATTTGTAGCATGCGTTCTAACAGTAAACTTCTAAAATACTATTAAATGACATCATAAAATTTATTTATTTAGCTTCTAATTTTTTAACTCAGTACGTTTAAAATGTAAGCAAGCAACATGCAGCAAGCATGGCTTCTGTCACGGCTCCGGTGCTGCGGGGCTCCGGCGGTCCCATGCGAGCTTATCGTCGCAGATGGTTTTCACGCTCACCGCCGCAGCTTCGGCTTGCTGGCCGGCTCAGCCGGCCAGCCTCAGCCGCGTCGGCGAGCGTTAAAACTACCTGCGCCTCAGCTCGCAGGCCACCTCGCCCCTCCACACTTACGCGGTTTTGAATTGCACTCTAGGGGTAGGACAGACAAGACTACGTGGAGTCGGTTTTGCAGCGATACGTTTTCGTCACATCATCCTCCGAGCCTTTTTCCCAAACTATGTTGGGGTCGGCTTCCAGTCTAACCGGATGTAGCTGTGTACCAGTCCTTTACAAGGAGCGACTGCCTATCTGACCTCCTCAACCCAGTTACCCGGGCAACTGTTACGTGGGATACGTTTTCGTCACTAACTTCAATTTTTTGCTTTATTATCAAATTGCCCAACTGTCATGTAGCAATATAATAATGCCCGTGCAATGTGATAAATAATGAAGTTAAGATAGTTATTAATCACTTGGCCCGATAAAGCTAGACATTATTCATAATGCTCGGGCATTATTAATAATGCCCGAATTAATCACATGGTCCATAACATATATATATAAAAGAATAGTGATGTCCACCATGGAAAGCGAATTGACATATCGACACGGCATCGACACGTCCAACACTCATCGACTATTCATCGTCGATCTCGTCATGAATATTCATAAGACTTTCGCGGGTATCTCGTAATCCAGCAGCGAATCTAGGGGGCTGATTGGGACCCCCCTCGTAATAAAGACCGGGATTTAACTAATCGGGTAGTGTCCCGAAACTATTTGCATAAAAATATCCGATGTTGATAAAAAAGCTATATCATTACAGTTATTTTGCATCAGTAGACGTCGTTCTATAAAATAAAGACTAACTTATGGTACGCCAACTGATATTTCGTTTTCATTTCCAGTAAAACATTCCAGCCAGAAATTGTAGCCCGGTATTTAAAAAGTGTCGTATAAATTCTAGCCAGGCCCAAACTGGTTCCGCAACACGCGAAACTAAAAAAATGTTATTAACTTGAGTAACGCAATCCTGCGCCTAGACTTTAAAAAGAGAACAAAAAGCCATGAAAAATGTTTTCTAAAAAGGGGGGCAATTCAGGTCATCTTAATGTGGGCTAGTTTTGTCGCAGCAATAAAGTCCAGAGTTCTTTTTATCCAATTGAGACTAAAAGGGTTTTGCGACGTGCTTGGATTTTAAAATTAGCAAGCAAGATTGGTTTTAGACTTGCTTTGAACAATTTAATCATTCTTAAAAATCGGATAATCAGAAAACTCATGATAGTCAAGCATATAATTAGGCCAATAATCTAGATCTTGATTCATTATAACATACTTATGGAGTACATATAACAATTTAATTAAGGTTTATTGCCTGTAAATATGATGCACGAAGCGATCTAACGTAACCGAAGGAACTCACAACTTGTAACTTACCTAACTTCCTTCAAGTAACGTTTACAAATTGCTCACGAGGACTTGAAACTACTTAATTCTAAGTGAAACGCAGTCTTGAGTGGGGCAGCCTAATCCGAAACTACTTGCAAGCAGATCTGGGTGTAATGTGCTAGAGGTAGGCTCTCTCATGAATACTGAACAGGCGGGACACTTGGATCGAGAATGCATTAATTACCACTGGGAATTGCTACGTGGCTGAATCTGTAAACATGACCTTCTCCTGTTAAGTGTAAAGCGGCAAAATGTCATCAGAGAGCTTTTTTAGACTTGTTTTTTTATTGCGTGTTTATATTCTCATCGTTCGCAAATCATCCGCAAAGAAGATTTTCATTTCATATTATCTTTCAAAGCTACAGATTTGATGAAACTATAATTTTAGAAAAGAACATCTGGCATTATGTTTGTTCAGATTTAAATTTAATCCTTACCAGCTTACGCTCCTACGCTCTACAAAATAGATTATAATAACCAAAACCATTACTTACAACTTTATCAAAATTCTAAACCCCTTATTACTATAAAGTTAGTTTTGTGGATCAGAAAATTTATGACATTGGTGAAACCTAGACAGTGTGTGTATATAGTTTAAAAGCTAATGCAGAATTTACACAAACCAAAGTTGCCATTACCAATTCTGACCAAACAGAAACCTTCTCAAAGAAACCTTTCACCTCAGATCATGTCTGCAGGTAGCACAGTGCAAAGGTGGAAGATTGGCAAACAGCGTGCAACCTTGGCGCACCAAAGGTGGTTGTTTACCCTCTCGGCAGCCGTTGTAGACTCTGCACTCTACGTGTTTTGTATGCCCCTACAATTGTGCACTGCAGAAGTGTGAGAATCGATACGGGCGAGGTGTGAAATGGAGGAGATCATGGAAAGTTGTGTGGGTAATCGAATTTGTGGTGAGGTTTGCTTTTTTAATTTTGGTACAGTTTTTTTTGGGCACCAGCTCCCTTTAGTTATCTGCTTCCATGAAACCTTGTCATATGGAAGTACAATGTTGTTCATTATCTTGCAAATACTCCTCAATATCCACATGGATTACATTTTAGTAGATAGACATTCATTATATTCATTTGCCGATCTCGTGTATCCGTATAATCTCTCTTAATGGGGTCTTTACGCTTCGCTCGTATAAGGCCCCGGTGTTCGAGCGTTCGAAGCTATAAACTTGGCATACTTAGTCCTGTTTATTTGAACATCAAATATTACAACGAAGAATACTGGAGGAGTACATGTTTAGGATTTAATTTCTATCAACCTAGTCTATACTAATATTATAAAGAGGAAAACTTTGTTTGGTTGTAATGGATAAACTCAAAAACAACTGGACCGATTTCAAATATTCTTTCATTGAATATATAGTGATTTAGTATCGACTTGCATTTAGATTCATCTCTGCGTTAGCTTTGTCAGTGTGTTAGTGTCTTCTTGTGCATTTTCGACAAAGAGTTCTAATCTGGCTTGTCTACGTACTCGACCTGAACAGGCAGAAATGCATATTTATTATAAGTTTTATTAGCCATCACGATTATGGTGTCTGTAATAAAAGTACCTCGTTACGATTGCCAGGTATAGTTTTTTTTATTGATAGTTGATTTTGTTGTTGATTCAAATTCCAATTAAAACATTGTGTATTCAAATCATGTTGTTGTAATACTTATATGTATATACCTCCTTTTTCTATTAAAACAGTTCGGTAACTTTATGGAATACAAACATAATGTTACCAATTCCCATTTATTGGCCCATACAGTTCCTCCGTACAAGGAAAATAAGCAACGAAAACTTTTTGTTCTCTTGTTATTTTTCCTCTCGAAACAACATAAAAGCTTTTGATTGGATGCGTGCCATAATTTAACATACATAATATCACACTTATTATCACTAATAGCTTAGGCATTGTTAGAATTTGTGCCAAAGTACTACTTACTCGAACCGTTTGGCGTACATGCTTGGTTAAATGTTTATGAAAACTGCTCTACGTGGAAGGAAGACTAATAATATGTATTTGTGTAATTAGGTTGGTGCGTGCCTAATTGTGTAATGGGCCAATACTTTTTGATTGTTCAAATAAACGCACAAACCAAGAAAAGAAATGCCAATGTCAACTTGCTGAAACCAATGACTTAGATCCAATATTGACTAAAAAAAAACTTGAAAAACAAAAAGGTATATTTTGTGACAATTTAAAACTACCGATTCCAAGTGCTCTTCATAATGAAGAATATGTGTCAAGTATCTTAGCTCTTGTGTTAGTTTATCAAGCTTGAGATGAAAAGGAAACTTCTTAACATACGAATAATGGTGAAATATCGCTTCAAAGACACCTTAGAAATCGTGACCTGTGAACTATTTATTTCTGTTAGAAGCGTGGATTGAATCAAAGTGGGCGGAACATGTAACTTGGCCTCTATAGCCCTTTGAGCCAAAATTGGGGCGTCTGACGCGTCCCCGACCCGGTTCGTTGATCACAGCATATTTTATAGAGCAGCGACAAAGAGGGTACTCGAAAAGTTTCGATGTTTGAGCGCATTCGAATTAAGAACGTAGGTGTCAAGCCTGCCAATACAAAAATTCTCAATTTTTCAAACATAAAATTATTTTTGCCTCTATTATGTGATATCAAGTAAGCGCCATTCGCACTCTCGCGCAGAATTACTACGCATTTTAGCAACATTTTGTTACGCAATTTGGCCGGCATCCGTGCTAGTAATTCTGAGTATATGAGTGTTATTAACGATTCATAATGCTTGGCGGTCGGTTGTTCTTCTTTTGTATATGGTTAATCAATTGTATCTTGAAGCGTTACTAGTTAGGCGAAGCCTTTTTGTTAATTGAAGGATATATTTGTAATTGTTAAACTTTCAAGTGTCTACGAGTATTAGCTGAGACCGCGAGAGCTAAAAAAGGGTAGTACTATCCAAATAACTAATATCCAAAAATCTAGTGCCGAAGTATCCATGGGCTTCCATTTGAATAAAAAATCAGAAGAGCCAATTGATACGATAATTACATCGAAGGATATCCGACATGTTTCTTATTTCCTTTGTTTTGAATGCCAAACGACACTGACTCCGATTCGCATGAAAATACATTGATTTCATTAACATAGATCCACTTATTTGTAATTTTATAAAACCCATTGGAATAAACAAAGAAACTATTACTTCATGCTACAATTTTCAGTAAGAAAGCTCTAATTTATTTTGACTAGTAACATAAAAAATAATATTTCGGCAACAAAGATAAATTGTTCTATGAAAAAATTATGGTCCTTTGGTTTTACAAATTGATGTTGAAAAGCGAAGTCGGTAAATAAAATAAAAGGCTGATGTAGCAACAAGTAGCTTCAAGACTTTCAAGTAATTTGGTTTACCAAGAACACAACGCCTAGGTAATAAACCAAAATTATTTATTAATAAAGTGCTCTTTATAATTTCAATATTTTTAAGTGAAGTGAAGATATTTTATGTAATCTGTTTCTTTATTTTAATTACTGATCATGCAGTTTTCCATTTGTTGATGATACCATTAAGTTTCTTGCCAATTCTTCTCCATAAAGTTACTTTTGGAATGGGCAACTAGAATCAAACCTATTTATATTTTTTACGTTCATAAGTGCTTGTAAAGGCCTAAATGAAATAAATGATTCGACTTTGATATTTCATTTATTTTTATATCTATATTCCCGGGCAGCGAAGTAGTGCCTATCTCCATCTATCTATACATTCACGTATCGATAAGAATCTAGTCTTGAGAACTGCACAGCTATGCGATTAGTATCGAGTAGTGTTGTGCTACTGTCGCAGTATCGATTGACCGCGGCTCGGCCACAAGGTCGCACAATGTCGCCACCCTCTCGTCTAACGGTGCTGGTATTAACTTTAACTAGATCATCGTTTTATTTGTTTTATGAGGAATATAGGTCATATAGAATATTGTTTGGTATCGTCAAATTTTTGCGTATAAACTTGTTTTTTTCTACTTCAACTAAAGTACTTGATGTCACAGTGACTTGTGATGAACTTTAAGTCCTCATATTACAGCAAGATGTTTTCCGTGTAGGTAAATGCGAAACGCCAATGATGACTAAATATTATTAGAACAAAATCCTCTGTCGTCACTCGGTCTTTTCGCATTTAACTGGACAGAAACTAAAAACCTGGTATTTCCTTACATTTTGCACCTCGAAAATTCCTTTTCTGTGAGGATATAGGTTCTCAACAATTTGTATTACCTCCTTCAGGCATAATATTCTAGAAACTCAAAACGTTTTCATTAATGGTACGAAAATTACCGCAGATATAACTATGCTAATGAATAATTATTGACTATACTGGAATATTCGGCGAATGTTACTAGTAATGAGGAATTCTCAATATTCTATGATGATTCTCGTATCATGATAGCGAAACATCCTCGGAGGTTATTACGTTTTGTTAATTATTAATTTTCTCACAAACGCCCGTTGTTTGCGCTCTGTGTTTCGTCACACTGCGAAACAATCAATGTTTACCTAAAACCGGGCACGATTGATTTCATCGAATCAATTGTCACAGCAAATCATGCATAATTTTCTCTGTTTATTAATACGCAGACAGGAATTCACTGATGATTAGCTATATGATTGGTATTTGACATGCCAATTGCACCTTACATAGGTGCAGATACTATTTTCGTTTCAACCTTTTTTATCGTCCCACTGCTGGGCAAAGGCCTCCTCTCACACAGAGAAGGATTGAGCGTTAATCAGCACGCTTGCTCAATGCGGGTTGGTGATTTCAGACTAAATAATCCAGGTTTCCTCAAGATGTTTTCCTTCACCTTTTTATCAGCCATTGTATCCATTGGTGTCTTAAGATAAGATCCTATTTTATTGCCCACAAGATATATGACCATAGAAACTTATAGTATATCTAAATACTTCAAAAATAGTTACTGTATTAACAGGAGTTGTATCTTTGTTATTATTTTAGTGCCCAGACAGTTAAAAATCTGTAAAGCTTCTTAAAGAATAACAAGAATAACATTTCTAAATGTTTTTCTTTGTCTCACTGCTCGAGTTTCAAGTGAAACTAAAGTAGGTACTGTCCTTGTTTAAAAATGAAAGACAAAAGCCTCTTTAGTCGTTCAAAGTCGAAAGTTTCTGAAGACGAATATTCTGTAGATTTAAATTATACTGTGTGTCAAATATGAGTTTTAATGCTGTTTTCCTTTTATTATCGTGGTCTCCAGAAATGTCGCATACAAACAACTAAAAATATTATTTTTAATATGACTAACTGGAGCTGTCGAAGTAATAATTATGTATGTTCTTTTCCCCTAGGACAGATTGTCCTTGTTATACAATAGAACATTTTTGTTAATTTTTTGTTATATTTCTTTTCCCAATTTACTAGACACAATTCTCACAAAACTCGATGGCATTCCGCAACTTAATACCGAACAGAATAGTACGCGTATGAACCATGCAGGTAACAGCAGGAAGCTAAAATTGGTAACTGGCGAACTGGCCGGAGCCACGAAGCGCCGGAGCCGTGACAGAAGCCATGCTTGCTGCATGTTGCATGCTTACTTCCATGTTGCATGCCTGCTTACATGCTGCATGCTTCTTACAGGAAAATAAAAATTCTAAAACTATGCCAAAAGATGATTCTGACTATAAACATTCTGAAATATGATAGTTCTGCCTTTAATGACTACTTATATTATGAAATGTATGCCAAAAGGAAGTACTGACAATGACTGAAAATGCACCTGCCCCATTTTTTTTAAGAACTATATGTGCAAGCATATCATCGGACTTGCGATCCGACTCAAGTACGTGGCGCCACCTGTAGAAGCTAAAAATGTGCCTATTGGGCAAAAAATGTAATAAATTACTGGCTTTAATAATTCAATAAATTACAATTTTGTATTTAATTTTATATTTTTTTGCTGATCTCATTATGTGGTAATTAATAAATAATAAGATGACTGTGACTAATAAAATGCCGTTTTATTCAGAAAAACTGCTGTAAATAATATAAAAATAGAAGCTATATTTAAAAGAAAAAGAGTTAACATGTATAATGTGCATTAAGATTATTAGCTGTGCATTGATGAAAAAGCTTTTGCTTTAGAAAAAATCGCTGTACGCTGCGAAAATAAATTATAGTGTGTTTAGTGATATTTTGAGTTGAATATTTTGCTGTGCAATCAGTAATGTTGATGGGAATTCGGAATCTTATTGCATAGAAAAAGGATATTTTTTGATTTGCGTTTAAATACTACCCTTTAGTCAGCTGAATTTGTAGGACAGTATGAATTAATGAATCTAATTTCATTTTTTCTCTAGGTATCTATCTAATAGTCTACTTTTAGTCCTTCTATGTCCTTTGAAAGCGACCTTGCTAAAAGAACCTCATTTTATAGACCTTATAAATAATAGGAGTGAATTTATCGCGTTTTATTTTTGGGTAAAACGTTTTACATTACAGATAATTCAATATACAGAATGGGTTATAAACAGCTATCAGTAAAGATAGCGAACATTCTGAAATTTCCGGGAAAATACATTTACCTAAATGAACAGAAGCTTTAACATTTCAGTTTATCGACCAAGTAGATTATTTCATTTACCACCACTGTCATTTTAAATGTTCATAAAATCGAGATCAACTTTGATAAAATGCTTGTAACGACGCCAGCATCTAAAAGAGACTTCTTCCATGCTATGCCTTCAAATCCTGAACGTCCTAGACAATAGTGCCAGTTGAACGTTTTTGGTTAAACTCAAAAATAGGTATAATGCGTTGAAACGGGTGCCCTCTTTTGGAAAATGGGTCACAGTCTATACGGGGCCGTCTCAAGCGAACAATCTGGCGACGAGTCTGTCTGCCTGTATATTATTGTAACAGTTAACGGGATTTTCTCAAAATCTCATAGCACGGTTTACAAATTACTTGAGTGCTCGAAAATTTGTACATTAATGCATACAAATTCAATTGGAAACGATTGGAAGATGTCGCGGTTTCGTGTTTTAAATCCTGTGATTTATTTAGTCTTGTGACACCGGTTTAAGCGTTTGTAATTTTGTTCTACTTTGTGGATTGATTAAATTGTTCAAACTTGTTACAAATTAATTTATTGGTTAGCACTGAGACTGGAGTTTATTTAAAGTTCACCAAGTATGGTATTTGCGTCCAAAATTCATGGCTGCTATCTGAGCTTAATTATTTTGTTTAATCGCCCTATCCATCAAACTTTAGCCGATTAAATGAACTTTTGCTAATACCAAGTTCAAGTTTTCTCCATTTTATAGTCTTGTCTCGTTCTTCGCTCACCGCAACTTGCTAAGCGAAGTAACGTTCCTCAACCGAAGTGCTTTTACATTCATTACTGGACCCCTTTTGGTGGTCCCTGCGCCTTTATGTCCCCTTTCCTGTGAAAATTCTAAAGCCAATGGTTTTAGAAGGCACGTGTGTTCTGAATATCAATTGCAAAATTTGGGCAAGTTTGCTGGAAGATACACAAAGTTTTTATGTTGAGGAAAATAAACTTCTCCGGGACAATAAATTTGTTCTAAGATCGCTGTCACGATCAGGATCACCCTTGTCGTTCCGATTATCTCGGCTGGGATCTGTAGATTAGCCAGTCGATCGTATGACCATTTTTATGTCTCGTTTTGTCTTCCGCGTGGCTCGCCCCTAATAAAATACAATTTATGTTCCACACGAAATTTTATTGTAGCGACACTCTTATTTTGTTAATTGTACAGCAAGCAGAAGAATTTGATATATGACTGAAATTGAACGAAATATAATTTAATTCTGTGTTTCCAAAAGTGAAAATTCTTTATCCAGTGGAATTTCGCATTACTTTTAAGTTATCTTAATTTAGCTGCCGCTTTTTACAGTCGGCAGCAAAGAGAAAAGGAACGTCGTGTGCAAGGTTTTTTGTGAACATTTTTCCCGAGGGGATACCTTTCTTAATGTTGATTAAATGCAGTATTTTGCAGTAATTTCAGGGCGCAAAGAACGCTCAAACGTCGGATTCCGGTGAAGCGTGTTGTGAAACTGCTAAATCGTGGAAAAGATTGGAAACAATGGCGCGCTCAATAGTTGTTAGTGCGCGGAAATTACAGGGAGCTCACGATTGGTGCCCGCGGCGATTTCGGACGAAAAACAACACGATTTTGGAATTGGAACACTCGATAGTTTTGATTGCTTTTCGAGTTATGACTGTCTTTCTTTATTCTTTTTTTTGTTTGTTTTTTTTTTTTTTTTTTTTTTGTATTAAACAGCTAGTGTTGCTGTGCTTGGCACTTTGGTTTTGAAGTAAGCGGTATCTATTTATGGTATGAGATTCTAACTTTCTCTCCGGTTGATGTCGACAAGTCATATATTATGTTGTATTTTTTGTTTAAAAAAGTCTTTATGTCCGAACTGGGAGTTACCTCCTTTCTTCATTAGAAAACATACTAAATCATAGCATACACATTTTCACCTTCTTCCTTTACGTTATTATGATAAATAGTGACAGGTGAAATAAAACGTTTCACTATAAAATACGATTATACCATTTCGGTAATGGCGGACACTTCTCAGATTAACCGTATCTAGGTTATCGGGTCAGCGCGACTGGCTATTTTAGCTTTGGATTATTTATTGATGCATCGGTTTGTCTTTTTAGTCAAACTGTAATTTCCAAATTAGAATTAATTAATTTTGTCTTTGGTGATTGATGGCTATTCACAGGAAGTGGTGGACCAGAAAAGATTTTGATTCTTAAATCACTGCAATTAGTTGGAAAACGTTACCTAATTAAAAATGAAAAAGAAATCATATTAATTAATAATGGCGTCCACAACCGATTTCGACCACGGCGGCTGTTCTCATTTAAGGAGATCAGCCAGCTGCGCAGGACATATTATAGTGCACGGGCATTTGTGCAGACCTCGAGCACAGCAGCCGCGCTTGCGACCACTAGACCAACGAGGCAGTCATATTAATAACTGACTTAATAACCGAGGCGTACTAATAGATAACTAAACGTTTATTTCAACAAGAACATCATCTCATTTTAAATAATAAGTATTATGTACATTAAACAGAATAAATAAATACTCAGTCCATACACATACCAGATGTTCTACCATTATATGTCGCTAAAACATAGTGCTATTGACCCATATCCCACCCTACGTAAGGAAGCACAATAATTTGGAAACTTATCTTCATTACCTTGAGGGACAAAAACACGGCCCATGTTTGCCGTAACAATTATGGAACGCTTCACATACGATATACGATTCTACCAGTTTATTTGGACCCTTGATCGGAGTCGATAGAGGTGTAGTCAATACAGCTGTTCTATTCACTTTCTCAGGGAACTGCTTCTCGCACCCGCATAAAAAGTATGTCTTGCCTGTGTCCTTTCCCAGACTCTAGAGTGAGCTTAGACTCTAAAGTTTAGAATCTGGGAAAGAAAAATTGAAATTTGGTAAGTACAGAGATAGTTTAGAGTCTAAAATTACCATATGTCATTTAAATAGGTTCAGTAGGTTTGATGAGAAAGCTGGATAAAAAGACCGAAAGGCAGGCCAGCGAGTTTATCTACTAGGAGTAGTTGCGTATACTAAAATTAAATAAAATTGCACGTTTTATAATTTCTGTGCCGACATCTTATTTAGCTGGAAATTAAGAAAATAGACAATTTAAATTTTCAGAACATCTTTCTTGACGAATTAGCTTCCAGAAAAAATTGACTGTTGCAAATATTTCACTTAGGTATTTATTTCTAAGGTTCACGTTTATATGGATACCGTATCTTACTTGTTTTCCTTTAATCTGTTTTCTTTCGTTACAGGTAAGGGAGGATGCGGAAATGACGTAGACTATCGCTTCGGTATCGAGTTTTAATCTTCTCAACCGGTGAGGTATCATGGCAGTGTTTTTACAGTTAAGAAAACTATTTTAACAGAAAATAACTATTGTATTACGAAATCTTTACAAGAAATGACTATGTAGATGACTATAAGTAGTAATGGAAATAATACATTGCTTGCAGTGATTTTTCATGTATCTGAGGATGTTAATGACAAGTCAGTACCTAATATAAAAAATAACATTGTTCGAATATCAAAAGCTTATGAGGTGCATTATCCCAAAGATTTCCTCTAACATCATCACCTTTGACGTTATTATAAGGCATATGCAGTTCAGGGAACTTATCATTTCAGTACAAAAAGACCAGGATGTTGGTTATATTAGTTCCAAATAAGGCCGTACTTGGAAATATTGTTTATGAAAAGCCGTTTCTGTTTGCATTTCCATCTACGTGGAATTAATAGCATGGGGGCTTTGGAAATTCGGCAACAAAGCAGGTGCCCAATTTTAGGTGCCACGCATCAAGTCTGGACGCAGTGGTGTGCACCATTTGCGTTTTAAATACGGATTATTGCACGCTACTGTTTATTGCCCGTTATTTCAGCATTTTGGTTACTCTTACAACCTATACTTTGGACCATTTTCACCTCTTTGGTACTATTATTTGTGTTCATGAATATAAAGTCAGTATCTCTGATTGAATAGACGTTGCAATCCTAATTCCCGACATGTTTAACAATGCCACATATGACGCTTTCCCTGGTATAATTAATTAATACGCTATTTCGCCGTAATCATGAAGCCGGACAGTAACTAATAGGGCACGCCACCATAGTGGCGGTAAGTCCCCTCTTTGAGCAGTGGCTCGGGAGGAGGGAACACGACGGTTTTTAGTCAGTAAGAGTCTGACACTCCCTCACCGCTGCTAACCCACAGCGGGAGGGGTCATTTGATGATTTTTGACGTCGTTAAAAAAAAAAAGACAGTAACTAATACTAGCTGTTGCCCGCGTTTCCTCCTGCGTCCCGAGATACCTGTTTTTCGCACCGAGACAAAATAGCGTGTGTCCTGTCTCAAGATTTTTTGGTTCTTTGTACCTACCAAAGTTCATTAAAAATCCGTTGAATAGTTTTCGCGTGAAAGCCTGTGTGAACAAGAAAGAGACACTTTCACATTTCTTATCTTAGTGGCGATCTAGTATCAACTAGCCACATTCATAATATCTTGTTAAACTAGTCTGCCAAATTACCACTGAACAAAAATGTAAGTGTGCAATCACATGCCAAAACTGTTACATCCTTTGTTCGAACCGAAAACCTAGTATAGACTGGATTCCGTTAATACTGTAAAGCTTATTGCTGAACATTCAATAGTTGTCATAGGCACAAAGCATTGTCGAACAAAGCTGGTATACAGAATTTTTGTTATTTATATTTTTAATGTGTCAAACACATTCTGAGAATAAACTACAGTTATATAAATTGCACTGGTTAACAATACTCGTAGAGATAAAGTTGATGCTGTTGATTAAAATGATGCTTTCGTTAGAAATGACCAAAAAAGGTTACCTAAATGTATGAGATGTTATATAATTCCGACGTTTTAGTGCACTCTGTCCTCAAAATTCGATTCAGTGTTAAACAATCTACAAGAAATTATGTGTGTCACCTTAAGTATAAAAATGCTGTAAACCAGTGTAACATTTGTATTTTTGCCATCTGTGAGTTCACAGCTAGGATTATCTCTGTCGTCAGCATAATAAAATCTAAAAACATAGTCTGCATAAACTGTCGTAATCAGATTTCCCCTTTAGCCAACACTAGCAAGTTTGTTTGTTTGTCAAGTTCTCAGTAACATCAGTTAACTTTTTCATTATCACCTGTTGGCAACTGAGCCTTCACTTACATTTACAACTCATTTTAACTTCTACGTAGCTTGGACCGCGGAGTTTTTTCTTTCTTCTTGTTTTACTGCTTAATGCTGGTTTTTCACAGTTAGCGAAACTATTTTGGTTTCTTGGAAGATGAAGAAATCGTTTTGATAAAGCACTTCAGATTGCCAAAAGTGGTTTTGACCGAATTCAGCTAAATAATATCCGAATTCAGCTAAATAATATATAGACCGAATTCAGATAAAACACAAGGAGTGTTTTATCTAACTTTCATTATCATCGCAATTCAAAGTGTGCCACCACATTACATGCATGTATCAAGAACTTGGCTACTTTGTCATTATATGCAAAATCAAACCACTCAAAACTTGGTTTCATAATTACTTGTTTGTATAACTCAATTACATTATCATTTTACAAATTGTGGTTATTTGCTTCACTCGTAACAGAAGCTGTGATTCACTAGAGGCCAGCTGTTACGATAACATCCAGATCTAAGATTTCAAGAGGTCTTAGTTTATTTATAGCCTTGTTATAACCATTCTGTCGCTTCTTGTGTGCCACTTTCTCATAGTTTGTTCCTAAGGGGCGAGTTTTTAATTACCGCCGAGATTGCGGCGCCGCTTCTTCGGCCAATATTGTATTTGCTGTAAACAAGTTCTTATTTTTGTACGATATTAATCTTTTAATTTGACATCTCTTTGTGGACTTAAATGGGAAATATATTTGATATTAATTGAACTGTTCAATCGTATTGCTCTATTTAACTAAAATGGTACATTTGCTATTTAATGTTACATTAAATTGCTAGCCGCAGGTGGTCAGTAAATAGATTACATTTTAAAAGGCGTTACTAATAAAGCAATTTGTGCAGAAAGGTTGACACTTGAATTAGGCCAAGTTACTTGTGAGATACCAAAGCATAAAAGTTTTTTGGCATCTTTATTTTACTTGTTGCTGGGCTCCAGGCGTCTCGACTATATTAGTTGGCTATTCTCCGTCTTACCACAAAAACTTTTTAACGTCAGTTTAAGACTTGTCTAAAAAAATGTCAAATTATGACGTTGACATATGGTTCATTTTGGAGCCACATTTTTTTTAGACAAGTGTAAAACAGTAGTTAAAGTTTTTGTAGTAAGGCCATCTATGTTTTGTCCCAACTTGGAACTAAAAAGTCGTACGTAAGTAACTGCATAATGCGGTACTAAGAACACGTGGCACGGCGTCAATTGGCGTGTAGTACTAGATGTAAAACAATACTTCACAAGTGTCTCACCACGATTCCTAAGCACTTTGTTTGTATACACTCTGTTAATGACTTACACATTGCTAAACAAACACTGAGTCAAAGTGCTCGTGGCATACATCTTCCCCGGATCTAGCAATAGTATATCTTTGCTAACAGGATTATCGTCATTTGCATACACAACCGCGGCAACGTGACGAGAATATTATTATGAATACTAGTTTAACGTCGCGTCTTTGTATTGAAAGGATAAGCGGAAATTATGTATTAGAGAAATATCTTATAAATTCATAATTAATTTTATAATACATTTCGTAGAAGCAGAATAAACTCCCCAAACTGTTAAAAAGACCTCATCGGTAAAACATAGGTGTGCTTTACGCCAAACTTTTCGGTGAAACGGGCATGATGTTATGTTAAACTATGACATTGCATTTCCTTAAACTTTACCCCTCTCAACTAAAACAGGAACTCACGTTTTTGACCCCTCAGTGAGGAGCATACATCTCATCATTTACATAAGGTGCAACTAGAGCGAACAACATTCCGTGACACGGGGAAAAACTACGTTAAAGAACCCTTTTTAGGGTTCCGTGCCCATTAGGAATTCGTATAATTCCGTCACGTCCGTCTGGCTGTGTGTAGATATTCTTGTGTGCTTCCATAGACATTGTAGGAGCTTGAACGTGCTAGCAAGAAAATAAGAGGCGGAATGTTCTTCTCTTGCTTTGACTTATGATGGTTCGATAGCATTTCATAGTGTTGTTGGTTTAAAATTTCATCTATTCGAAACAATTGAAGTGTGTTACCAGGTTTGTTTTTATGCTTCAACGACATCAGTGTAACGGCTAATTAAATACTGCATATAAATAAGCCTCGTATAATTGATTTAACTCTTATACAGCATTTTGCCTGACTGAACAAAGTCATTGAAACTGAAAGCACTTGGCAACCACGGTTCATTGGTGTTACAAGGTCCCGTACACATCAGAGACGACAATTGGAACCAATGCGAGCCAATCTGCACCGGATTTCATTTGCATGACCCGACCTACTCGAGTTCACGGTCTTATCACTTTTTATTATTATCGTAAACAAAAACCTATTCCATGTTATTGCTTTGAACAATAATAAATAATTCAGCGTATAGCGAATTAATTTGTGCCAGTGATAACAGAGGTGATGTGAAATAATTATGATAATGTTATACCAAGGTTGTATTTGTCGACATAGTGACAAAGTAGAGCTATAAAAATCGATTGTCTACATATCCCACCCCTCTTCGCCCCTCCAACGTTGACATTGACATTTTCAAACTAATTCTTCATGCATTTTAGAATCAATTATTTTAATTGAGTATAACGTGTGTTTAATTACGGCGATGACACATGACTAGCAATTATTCGCAAATAGACTGATATTTATTGACATTTTAATTCGGAGCGTGAGACATTTTTAGAACCGCGTCAGAAAATTCAAATACTTTGTGGGTTTAGTAATATTTTGGCTTTTTTTTTCCACTCACTATGAACACAAAAAGTGAGCATTCCCGTGACAAAGGTGAACAGAAAAATTACTGTGGGTGAGTAAGTAAATGGCTAACCTAACGAACTTCTTCGAAATCGATATTATTTGCCGTGAAAAGTTGTTAAATAGACTCGATTGCGTATTATCGTGAATAATTCATATTGTACTCGGATCCAGGAAATCCTAGGCCAATGAATATACAATGAAATCGTTAAAACAATTAAATTACCGACCAATCATCGTTCAAACCAAATGGCTGGCCATTACCCTCAAAACGTAATTACAAATTAATTAAAAGGCAATTAAAATCTGTTGGCCCTTTGACGTGGGATAAAAGAATCGGTGGTGAGACCGTCATCGTCATTCGTCGGTCCCCGGTCCCTACGTGACACGAAAATTGAAAGGTGACGATGAGAGGTACTGGTGAAACGAAAATATATGTACAAAAGCTCCAGTAATAACAAAAAGGTTTCCTTATAGAACAGTTCTTGTTTTATTGACGTTCAATTTTGCTGTTTATTTAGAAAAACCGATTGCAAGTATTGTGATAAGAGTTTGAAGATTCATTCATTTTTCGAAGCTCAAACCGCCTACGACAATATTGAAGATGAACTACATATGTAGCTGGTTTGGAAACGTGATCAAAGACTGTTTTCAATGATAAAAACCACAACACCCTTTGTAGAACTCGATAAGGTTTCGATTTAGTGTTTAGGCCTTCTGCTCTCATACTGTATATTGTCGGACACAAAAATATACGAAATATTTTACACGTGATGTATTAAGCTATAGTTCGGCCATTCAGAGAATGCGTTCCTGACACGTCGCGATTGAACTGACGACGTAACTTTGCAATGGCGTTGCAGTTACGATAAAAATATTTTTGCTGGTTGTTTACCGTTTTAACAATTGAGGAGCATTAAAACAACATTATTATATCAATAATCAATGAATGTTATTACGTCGTCAGTTCAATCGCGACGTGTCAGGAACGCATTCTCTGAATGGCCGAACTATAATTGGCATCGCAGGCTTGTCAACTGAGGAGCACAAAGTTACCGACAGTTATTTTTGGAAAGACTTGTTTAAGTGACAACTTGAGTGGTTTTTTACTTACCAATTATGGTTACACTATTTGTTCTTTGCGGTTTAACCCCCTAGATAATCCCTTCCCGCAATCGGGTAAAAAGTAGCCCATTTCCTTTCTTAGGCTCTCGACTATCTATGCACCAAACATCAAAAAATCGGTTCAGTATTGTCGAAAAAGCGCAACACAAAAATACTTTCGCATTTATAATACCTAATATAAGTAAGTAGTAAATAAGTAAGGATACTAATATAAATAATAAATTTAAATAATAATAATTATTGCAAGTACGTTTAATAACTTGATAGCTTATATTTCTTGAACAATAAGTAGCCACGGTATTCATAAATATGTAGATGAATGTGTTCTGATAACTGACTTGATCATTTCCGATATGCGAGCACGTGTAACAAAGCCAGAGTACTCGCGTCTGAGCATACTACACGTCTACTTATAAACTGTTCGAACATTGTATATTAAAATGAAAGTCGCTAAGTGCAGCTTGTTTGTTATTTGTTTACCTCTATACATAATGTATTGCGTCGAAGATACTGAATTTTTAAGTCACCTAGGTATTAAGCCTGAAATAGTCTACTGTGATAATCAACTCAAACAAAATAGGCAGATAGATCGGCTTTTTTAAACGTCAAAAACAAAAGATAGCCAAAACGCCCACCCTTCACCAGTACCTATTATATGTTTTTGCTGGGAAGAAGTGATGCTACAAACTCCCTAGTAATGCATGTCTGTCTTTTAGGTTTGAAACCAGATTAATTCAAAACAAATCCAATTCTTATACTCCACCACAGTATACTAGGCTTAAAAAAAACTAAGTACAGCCATGCGTAGGCATTTCATTTAATTAAACTGCGCATACATACAGCCGTCTGCTGAATATTGAGCCGGTAATTAGTTGCTGATTCTGGTTAATTAATAATAATCGGAAACGAATGAATGTATCAAATTGCTAATTTATTGTTGCAAAAACGTCCGCGCATCAAAACTTGCGTTCTCATTACCGTGTTTGTGTGCCGTGATTGCTTGATTTCCAATCTTATTACTATATTAATAGTGTTTGAATTTACAATGCCATCAAATGGTATTGTTTTACATTACGAGTAGTTGATTGAATTCCGTTAATACCTTTAATTGTGTAAAAGAGTCATTACTGTCGCGTGTTGTCTGTTATTTTGTGTAATTTTAAACTGTTGTCTACTGTGTCGGTGTGTCACGCATGTTAAATGTTACTAACATACAAACAAGCTATTATAGTTTTAATGTCCTAATTATTTTGGGCCGAGAACTCGTGGCAACCGGACTTACGTCATAACGTAAGCTGTAATAATTAGTCTGCATGGACCCGAGACTTGAGAGATAAAAAAATCAAGAAAAAGCTGTTATAAAAAAATATATAAAGGATAATAAAAATAAAGCATAGTCAATCCTTTATTAGTATATGTATTATTTATTAGTATGTGATATATGACGTAACCAGAGGGACAAATGTAAAAACCAAAAATTGAAAATCCAAAAACAGATTTACCAGTTGAATAACATAAATCTGGAAAAGGGATTTTCCTGTCGTTTTAATTTTAAATTGACATTTTGTAAAAGGATTTAATATTTGAAATGTAAAATTGAGTACTTTTTAAGCCTCACTTCCCATGAAATTTGCGCACCTACATAATTCCCAGAATACTCGGTTTTACATAATCTGTAGGTACATATGAAAAACATCAGCACGTGTTTGTGAACCTAAAAAAATATTATTTTCCATTCATAATAAATGATAGAACTAGATACCACATGAAAAGTTTTCCTTGTCATACATCTTAGGCCATACAATTTTCCCTAATTAATGTAATACATGAAGATACGAAGGTCATTTGGTACGTCACAGAAGTTGTGACGTCAGAAACAGATAGGTACTCCAGTCATTCGATAGAGGAAATCTCTGCTCGAAGACAATGATTTGATTATAATCATGATTGCTGGTCTGTGCCACTTGTGCTGCTTCCTTTGTCTTACAAGTGACATTCAATGTCAAGGTTTTAGTATTTGATGTGCTCATCTGAAGGAATTTAGGTTACGATTGATAAGGGAATCATGATGAATCATTATGTAAAATTTTCTGGATGTTGGAGCGTAAGTTGAGATTCGTCTACTTTTCGTACAGTTATTTATTTTTTATTCATATTTGAGCGAATATATATATATTTTTATATCTGCATAGTTAGTTAATAGGCATAGGAAAGTGAAGGCATGGGGGGTGCACCTGTGTCTGCGCAAATTCTTGTGCACTATAATATATCCTGCGCAGCTAGCGAATTTCCTTAGATGAAAACAGCCGCCGCATATCGAAATAATAAACTTTCATTCAGCAAAACAAAAACGTTAAACACTAAATACATTCATGTTTTGCTAGTAATATTAGCATCTACCTGTCTTTACGTCGTGCCTGTCCATAGGCGCATGATTTGTGGCTTACCTTTCTCTTATTGTTGCCATGGTTCCCGCGCTGTTGACTCGTGAAAGTTATCTGTGTAGTAGGTAACCTGCTTGACGTATTCGGAACGTTTTTGTTCGAAATAGATTTCCATACTGTTCTTATACTAGACTGAAGTGGGTTAAATACGCACATAGAATGTAGGCGATTAGAGTGTTTCGTGCAGGTATTTTACCCAGTAAAATACATATTGTGTGAAGGCTTTTATAAATGTTCTGAGGCCCCGCTATAACATGGTAAAGTGATCCAGATTTCAGTACAAGAATCTCTCTTGCACTGGTGTTAGGTAGGTGTGCAGTCCCATTAACACGTACGCCTTTTCTCACTAGAAAACTTAATTACAAAAACATGTCGTAAGACGATTCCTCTCAAAACTTGACTGGAAAAATATATTTAACTGTAATTCCCCTTTTTTTTTTGCTTTTCAACTTTCCTCGAAAGATCTGATTCGACTGCATACCTACATATTCCATGTAGTAAGTAAGTAGTAATGTTTTCTTCAACCGGCTATCTTACATAACAGAATAGCTACGTAAACCATCACGTTTTTCGCGTGTCATGAACAGGTGAGGGTATTTTATGACGTCGCCAAACAACGTCAGAGCTACCCTTATAGTTATCATAACTCGCACAACACATCACCGAAACGTTACCTACGTCACATTACTCGCTCTACTTCGGCCATAACTACTCAACACCAGTATTTTACCCTAAAGGTTTCTTCGCGACAATTTACTCCCTATAAAAGCTAGAACAAGTCGCCAACTTCCCGGAATCAAGATTTTTCTTAAATTTTTGTTTGGAAAATGTTAAATTTCTTTTGCATTTTTTGACTTTGCATACTCCTTTGAAGTTAATTAAAGTTCACGGTAGAGACTTAGAAACTTTCACGTGGTCTTCGAAAATGCATCGTTCCGAACGTCGTCGGTAAGACTAGACGGAATTCTGAAGTACTGAGATGTTTACTTGTTATTTGTAATGCAGCGACGGACTGGTACAAACAAATAGCTAGATTGAATCTCGGGTGGTAAACACAGACGTCTAGTCAGGGCAACGCTTTCTCGTATACTAATGAAAAATCTCGAATCTCACCGTGCCATCTTTGAACTTTTAGATGCAAAATTGAATTTGAAGATGTTTGAACAATCGTTTAAGATGAGGGTTTGTTTAAAAACAGCTTTGATTTCGGAATTTAATCTAATATACTTACCTTTGCATAGATTTTGTAAAGTAATTAATGTATTAATAAGCACCTTTATGAAGCTTAATGATTTGTAAAGTGCCGCAATGTTGCCAAAGCTATACTCAAAACAATTTGGCATAAATACGGAGGAGTAAATATTGTTAATTTTGGACTATTCAGTGGCAGAATGCCAGCTCATCGCCTCTAATCTAGTTCACTATAACTACTTCCTTCTCTAGGTCAGATTCGGGAACTTGTCCGATTAAAATGTTGTTATAATACTCGAAAAAACATTGACCTCATAATTATTATAATAATGAAGAGTGAATGATTGTAAAAGAATGTCTCCTCAAAGGTGAAGCGCTCGGGATGTTAGTAGTACAATTTCATTGGACAAAAACAAACAAGTACAATGACGGCGACAGCGGTGTGACTCCCGTACAAATTCCCATTAAACATTGAAGCTTTCCACAAAAACGTTAATGCGTACAGACAACACTAACCGCAATCAAGGAAATCCTGGTACAACAAATGGGGTCTACACATGGTGTGATAATCTTCCCCCCCCCCCTGGATACTCTGCGTTAAGAATTTAGATTGCTTCCCGATCCCCATTAAGGAATTCGTCCCCCTCAATGAATTCGTTAGCGGTACCCTCTGTGACCACTCGTAAATTAATTATTTTACCTAATAGGTCAAGCGGTCGTGTTGGAGTCTACTCGGAAAACTCCACATTGGAATTTAAAAGTTTTATTTTGTTTGTTCTGGTTTTTTGATACCTTCTTTCTTGGCTGTGTTATTCTAATTAAACGGTCAAACAGTAAGTAATTACTTTGTTTTAAGTACTTACTTATTTTCGAAGGCAAGCTTCGCCCACGCGTAATATTCGTCAAACGTTCTTCGGTCCTCGAAATTGGTATTAAAGATTCCTTAAGAGCCGAAAGGTCAAACACCTGGGTTCGTCCGATCTTTATCTCCTGAAAATAACTCGATATTGGATCCAAAATACATTTTGTAAAGATATTTCAAAGAATATTATTTTCATAGATGACATAATATCTACCAACGCGAATTTATTATTTGCTTTGAATTTGTCCCGAAAATAAAGCAGTAGGTAGGTAGAAGTCACTAAAAGTAAAAATCTAAAATATCAATAAAACTTTGTGAAAGTAAAAGGTTCATTAAAAAGAGTCTCTATTCGATAAATGAAGAAAATAAAAACACCATCAGTGTTGTTTTATTTACTCGAGTCGTTTCCTAACTCTTTAACGGTTTCGTAATTGCTACGTTTTAAAACGAAGTTACTTCACTCTTTTAGTTCAATTAACGCAGCTAATTATATTGTTAATATAGTATTTTGTTGTAATTATTAATACCCTAATTAAAGGTACAAATTAGTAGTGGTTAATTAGATATATTTTCTGACATAAATCACTAGCACAATGGATATAAGCTCAGAGCTCTTTCATATCGATTAAGGCCGGCAAACAATAATATGTATTACCTATATACTGAGGGCATATAAATCCGCGTACAGAGTTCTGCATCGACCATCAGAAACAGCCATATCGATACTCATTAGGGTTGACCACTTTAATATTATAGTTGTCGGCGGTTAGAGGCTGACTCGCTCATTTGATTCTCAAACTACAGATTCATAATTCCACGATACCCATTGCGGTCAGGGTTTCTCATAAAACCTTTTTGCAGTGTCAATTTTTCTCGCACAATAAAATATACAATTAAAAACAGAATACCGTTTAAAACTATTTAGTTGTGTCGTCACGGTTAACAATATTAGCCACAGGAAACTTTATATAATGGCCTGAAGCGAGAGCTACTATTGTTACCCAGATTTCTAAATAAAAGAACCGCAGTTTATTGTCGTCGTACCGTTAACGTAATAGTGAAACCGTTAAACCGGCTTCTGGCTAACCTCGGCTGAAAACCCATTTTCAAATATTTTTATTGTCGCTATCCGGAGCTGAACCAACATGGTGCGGATTAAATTACCTTGTATACCGGGATTTTATTAATGAAATGTGGCAGAGCTGGCAACCCTAGCTACATACGCCCGGTAAAGTCTGCCAAACGCAATTGACAATGGAATACATTATTATCCTCGTTTATTTTATATTACGCCATATTTACGTATCACGCTAATTCAATTAAATGCCTACTGATTGTGGATTGCAAAACAAATTGATATTCAATTAAATAGTTTACTTAACCTTTTGGTTAATTAATGGGATGTGCAATTTTGGTGTATCGGTGCCAGGGTTATTATTTGCATTTAGTTTAGTTTCACTATATTACGTTTGTATAATTTATTTATTTATTTAAGAAAGGAACACCAACAGCTTATGTGTACAAATTAACAAAATAAGAGGTATAATACTTAATCATTATTTTTGTACGAGAACATGTAATTTTCATGTTGACAATATCTTTTAAAGTCTGCCGTTAGAATCTGTCGGGGGCACTGGTAAATGTACGGGCAAAAGACTAGACATACAAAACTTTAACCACAATAAGTAAACATGAAAAATCTTAACACAAAGTATGGCGTCCTGTCTACTAATTTATGTGACTCGCGTCCACCCCACAAATACCCTGGAGCTCAATATTATAATGAAACAGTACATAGTCAGTTCGGCCAAGCTTCCCCGGGGCGATTTATTCGCTTGCTACTCTGTAATTAAATTCACCTAGTGCCGAGGACGGTTGACAAAATGTCCTGGCACGAGGGATGACTTGCTGTCATAGCTGTGGCGTTAAGCAGTTTTTGGGATTCTCTTCTTTACTTCGCATTTTAGTCGTTACTGACTATTTGGAAAACTGGTAAAACGATGTTGAATTACCATGAGGCAATGTAAGCCAATGTAGTGGTGCTTACTAAATTAATAATTTAGGACTAACGTATCTCTAACTAAACAATGAAAAACTGTTACTTGCCTGTACATTCAGGACCCCAAGATACATGCAGTGCCTACCACAGAATTTATAAAAATGTCTCCCGTCAAGCAGTTACGAGGTACTTTTGTAATAATTTACCTTATTTACCTTAACGAGAGATTTGTCAATGTAACTGTGGATCAATAAACTTTATATGTAATTAACGTCCTCAGTCGACTTTATAGCCTATCTCAAAGGTATTGTCGAAAGCCCTAGTTGTAACTAACCAAACCCGTGGATACTACGTGTCAGAATTTATCGTCGAAAACGTCGTTGATTGAATTTTGGGCGCTGACATATGTACATGTGAGTGGACCTCAACGTGATAAAGCTAAGGGCCATCCTCTAAGTGACGAAGGCAAAAGTTAATATTGACGTTTTATATCGAGACATGAATGGCTGACATCGAATATTAAATCATTTGCATTTCTATCAAGTTTTTGTACTGATTTATTTTTATTTATTTTATAATAATACTTTCCAATAAATGTAAACTACGGCATATTTGTAATAATTGTATCGTAACCAGAGATTTGATATACTAGACACGATGAGCTCTTGTTTAAGCTGGTTTCCTCGCCATTCTTCAAAAAGCTATTATTTAATTAGTATGAAGTTAAAGTTAAAACTATCAGTTGTCAGTGTTAGGATGCCCTTTCTATTAGCTCCTAGTGTCCATCAGACTGTGCAGTGTATACTCAGGTACCCTTTGAAAATCGTCTGGCTCAAGCCATTGCACAGACACGCCTGAAATACCTCAGATAAAAATAAACACGTCAACATTCATTAAATCTTTTCCAGAAAGTTCGAAATCCTAACCTTTTCTAGTTCAGGATTTATAGCTAGCCAGCTTTAAAAAGCTTATTGTATGCTGAAATTGCATTTGGTATTCAGGCATTGCAGGGTTTATTAGATTTTTTATTGGTCCACGACTCTTTATTATGTAGTCTGGCTTTCTGTGAAATAATACATGCAACCAATATTCTTGAATTCATTTAAAAAAAAATCTTTAGGAAATTTTAAATACATAACACTAGAACGAGACTATCGTGTATGTATTTCGACTGAAAGTAAGAAAAAAGACTGGAAGTCTTTGTGTGCAGACTTAATATGTCTGCATTTTAAGATTTGGAGATTTCTTAAAATTACATATTAGTTCAGCAAACACGACATGACAGCGAACTTAATATACTTAATAATAGGCCCACCATACAAACAAAAGGCATCTCAACTTACTCCCGCAAAGTTGTGACGTCACAGCACCGCTATCGGAGCCATGTTCAGTGATCTGGTACTCCGGAACCCGACGCCGGTCGCTGTCCTATGAATGCAACTGATACAATAGCCACATGGAGTGGCCACGTATGCAAGGGAACTTGGACTAGATGTGGTGAATCATTGGTGACAAATATGTGACAGCATTAATGATGTATTGGATGCAAGGTATTGGACTTTTTGGTGGAAAGAAGGCCATCCTTTGACCGTATCTTCTTTTGCTGTAGAATTGAAGAAAGTCTTTTTTCATGGCTCTTACACGGGTATTTGATGTCTGGGAATGATAAGCAAACAAAATAAGCATTCGAAAGTTCAGTTGCAGTAAAAAACATACTCAAGAATTTTAAATATATTCATACACATATATACACGCACAGTTACAATGTTTCATTGTAGTTCAACGGCCATAACCGTAGTGTACGAGACGACAAGTGCACAGGCCGGGAAGCGAACCGAAAACAATGCCAGCCCGTTCATGACGCTGTTAGAAAGTTTGCACGTTTTATCTGTATTGAACCTTATTGTTCGAAACTTTCAGCCTGTAGCTCTATCATGTTTATGCTAGAACAACTTTGACGATTTGTTTGCGGAATTGTACTACGTAAGTACTTGAAATTATTTGATATGGCGTAGCTAACAAGCTCCCATGTTGTTGCTAACATCATCCTCTTGTCCTTCCCTTATGCCAATGTTATTTGATGTCAGCATCATGTTTTCTTCTTCCATTTTCTTCTGCTGTCATCTTACAAGTAACATGCATTCTAGCTATCGACTATCAACCAATGCCACTATATCTAAAGGGAAATGAGAACATAAGACTCATTTGCACCGCATGCGATGCAGTAAGATTTCCTTTGATCTTAATTAATCATATGCATGCGATCGTCTGGAAAGTCCTTTACGACGTAGCGTGTCCAACAATGAACTTTTCTACATATGGTATAAATATAGGCATATTTATACTCATTTAAATGTTGTTTGGAAGCAATCGTAATTTGTAATTAGACCCCCCTGTATTTTTGTTGCTATTAGGTTATTTTTGCTTCTTTGAGTGTCAGTGCACTAGAGCATATTCAATGTATTGTTTCCTCTGCTAGCTTTCCCAAATCCCCTAAATCGATTATGCACAACTAACAGTATAGTTTATGAGTCAGTAGCTTAACTAGGCTGCAAGTTGTATCAACATGCATCATTTGCGCGAATATATCACGACGTACGATAAGCTTGTCCGGCGCCGACCTAATCTATTGCCTGCACGCAATTGATAGCAGGACTTGCATAAATTGGACCTTCTGTTTGCTACTTTCTAATTAGCTGTTTCATTACTGAAGTGGTGTAGATGATAAAGTAAAAAATGGAGTCGTGTTAAAAAGAAAAAAAAAAGTGGCTTACACTAATCTATGCCTTAAACGTTCGAAAAGGGCAAAGTACTTAACACCCTATCGTAAGCTAAAATTCTTGTTTTTGGAATGAAAATATTTGGCAAAAGAAAAAACACTGACAAAATAAAAAGTCAATACAAAAGCAAAAGACAGATGCGAAACCGAAATGGATTAGTTTTTTGCCGTTTTACTTAGCTGATGGAAGATAAATAGGCCATTGTTACCGGAAAATGTGGTAGACAATGTAATAGCACCTGATCCAACAGATGTATGAGTGGTACCTGTGGCCTCGTTTTACATGCAGTTTGTACTTGTCACATATTATCTGCGTACATCCTACTGAAACATTGTCATAGTGTAGTTGGCTTAATAGTTATGTGCAGTTCAACTACTTAAGTTCTTGCATTGGAACCAGAAAACGTTAAACTTTTCTGTATCTTGAAAGAGTCTTCCACGGTCTTACCATGGTTGTTAAGTCTTAGAGTACTTACATAAAGTCTTGCCTTAGAGACAAAGTGGTCAAAGGAGAAAGCCAGTACTTCGGCCAGGCAAAACGAGGTGAGTGCCGGCGAGTCGTAAAAATGGCATTAGAGTGTAGTTTAGTGTCCCCGACTGCAATGGGGATAAACTTGTCATGCTAAATGTGACATTCCGACAGGTGCATGCTATGTTCAAAAGAAGATTTTAAATTAAAATACTACGCTTTACGTCGGAACAATATGTTCCTCACGTACCCGATATATTTCCTTCCTCTACCTGCCTATTTGACACTAACATACTTTGATGAATGGCCTGTCAACAGATTTGCCAGGCGTCCCCGCTCCGCAGAGCAAACGCATAGATAACGTCATGGAATAAATCAATATTGGTATGCTGTTGAGGCATTAAATTTTAAAAGGGGTATGTGCAGTGGATGGTATGTGTGATATAGTCTATTTCAGAGGCGGTGGTGTAAAAATGGCATTACCGTGCGGTTCTGCCAGTTCATTGTACGTTGCCGCTGAGTCCACAGACTGCGCTTTTGAGATAAAGTTGTCAACGCTCGCTGTCACGCTTCGATGTAAGCACGATTGGTGCAAGTTATAGACGATGAAAATATTTTCTCGTAGGTTTTTGATTTTTTGATGTTGCGTAATGTAGGTGTTGTTCAATTTCAAATAACTTCTTTCTAATAACGCGTGATACGTATGCCAAACTGAACAAGTTATACGTTTCTCCTAGATCGATTCCAATGGATAACTAATACAACAACTTTATAACTCGTGTCTCCAATTTGTTTGAATAAGGTTACCTACGTTTCGATTTTATATGCCATTCGAAAGATATCGCCTGCAAACTTCGAGCATTCCACTCCAATACCTCGTGAACCGTTAAAACTGAAGTACCCAAGTTACAAGTACTTCAATTTTATATGAAAGTGGTATTATAGTTTTATTTGAGGACGATGTCTTCAGTTTATGACGGGTACCGTACCCTGGTGCAGCCATCCTCCGCACTGCTGCGCGAATGAATGGACTCCCGACGCAGTTTCTGTGACTATTCAATAAATGTTCGTTCTTTCAGACTTCAGACCGCAGGAACTTGTGTCTGACATGTTCCTGCATTGCGTATACTCTGTACCTTTTATTTAAGCTGTTTAGATATTACGTATTTATATGTGTTTCTTTGTAGAGGTATATGATGCATTCGAATACTTAGTTGAAAGGACCGCTTAATTCCTTTGGAACGGTATATTAATTAGTAATTTTCTTGTTTCAGGTACGTTTTGCAGTACTTAACATATTTCGTCACATAACAGAAAATTGTGGTGGGTGAGGTATTTATATGATTTTATTAGATACTAGCTTCCGCCAGCGGCTTCGCCCGCGTGGTGTGTAGATAAAAAGTAACCTATGTGTTAATCCAGGGTATCACCTATCTACATACCAAATTTCAATCAAATCGATCCAGCCGTTTTTGCGTGATTGAATAACAAACATACATCCATACATTCTCACAAACTTTCACATTTATAATATAAGTAGGATATAAGTAGGATACAGAGATGAAGTAATGTTCTTAGCAGAAAAGGAAAGAAAAGTAATGTTCTCATCAAACTTATTGGGTGACTAAAATTATTTGTAAATATTTTGTCAGAACTAAAATTACATTACGCAATGTAACTTTACCCGGTTCGAAGGCGGCATAAAATTCCCAATATACTATAAAAAGTGTCGGATCAAACCACATAATAAATATGTAGATTGAGCTACTACGCTGAATCGTAACTTTCTACAAATAAACTTAAAATGGGAAAATTCCCTACAATTTTGTTGAAGTTAGCGGTTTCGGGTAATGAAGGCTTTTCAGTTTTTATACTGAGTTATAAAAGTAATGGTACGTTTTAAGGTATTTATAGCACTGATTTTGATGAGCTAATAGACTACGCTTTTAAACGCCTACTAAAGGTCAAAGGTTTAATACTGAAATAAACCTATTTTTACCGCGGAAGTATAACAATTAGAATCGATTACAAACGCCATAAAAGTAGTTGTGTTCAATAAAATCTATGTGTACAAATGGTGAACTATTATGATTCAATCGGCGCCCACTATTAGGATCAATAAAGGTCGCGATTGGAATCCCGACAGTTCTGTGACCCAGTGAGTAATATAGCTATAAATACTAGATAGGCTCCTTTATAGCATTCATGGTTGTCAGAAAAGGCTGGTGTATTGATGGCGAGAATAATTTTCTTTATCGAATCTCTTTATGTCGACAACTGTTAATTCGACTGGCTATGTTGAATACAGTAATGAAACTGATCAAAAGCATACCACAATGCTTTTATGATTGAACAAAGACTATTCATTTTTCGAGGAACTGTACATCAGATTATTTCGTTAACAGTGAAAATAAGTCGATTAAAAGCCTTTTATTTTCCATTTCAGTAATATTTTATACTTTGCAAAACAATGGTAAAATTCGTCTGTTTTTGTAACAAGAGCACTATTTGGAATCTGATATCATTCTAATTTAGTAAATAAGCCAATCATGATTTTTTTTCGATGACAAGTAGATAATTATTGGGATATAATTCGGTGTTTCGGATATTTCCTGATGTAAATTCAGAAGTGATTCCACTAGAATTCAAACTTTAAAATCAAGATTTTGTAACGAAGGAAGCACACATACCACTTCGTCCATGAACGTCCTAATACCAGCACAATAAAATTAAATACCAAACAATTTCCTTAAGAGCATAAAATCTCACGGTATTCCTTCCACCGTTTATTATACACCCTTGGAAAGTTTTAATAGTAGTGATATAAAAGTCGTTTAAAATAGTTTGGTACAGGCGCTCACACAAGTTCTATCGTAAAAAAAACTTCAGGTGACATAAAGAGGCTGCTTACTGAGAAACTTTGACGTCATAGTTTTGAGATTTCTTTATTGTTACGTTGGTATAATGTAACGAATTTCATTTGTAACTGAAAATTTACGAGAGTTTTATTACGAGAGTTCTTAAAATACAAGTTGGTGCTTGTTTTGATTTCTAGGTATAATTCAGTCTCTAAAAATCTCACTATTTTCAAGACTCCACGATAACAATTTTGTAACTTAATTCCACTGAAGGATCTTATCATATTACATTGAAATAGTTTTTTTTTTAATAATTAATGACTCTCGAAATACAACCTCACTCGCCTCATGAATATTGAACTTTTGACCTTTATCGTAACAATTTTCACAAACGCAATTTCTTCAGGTACCTAGAAAACTAAATTACTGCCTTCTAAATGAAAATTCTCATCACGCATAAATCGCCTTTTTTCGTTGTAAAAAATTTCGTTTTCATTCCACCAGCAAACATTTTCAAAGTTATTCGGTTTACATTCCGTTCTCTTGGTTGAGAATGTGGCTAGGTTGGTTATGCAAGTAATATGACGTCATTCTAGGTATGCAGGAACCCTTGTATTAATGAACTATTCAATTCAGGTCTTGGTCGAATTACCGTCACTTTCTACGTCATTTAATGTCCTCACGTATTCGTCAGTCACGTCTTATTGGCTTTCTTCAACTTTCTCTTGCATGTTATGATTCAGTTTGATTTCAAAACTGTTGTAAATGTATAATTGACAATATAAAGTTATAGTACTTTAATTCGTGTTGTCATTCGCCGTGTGTTTTTCTTGGAAATCCTCGAGAGTAAGAGAAAGTGAATTTCGACACCGAGGTCTTCGTCATTTGTAATCGTTTACGCATGAATGACTTCAACCGAACCACTACTGCAGAAAATACTATCTTTATTGTTATCGAAATACAATAACATGCCTGTCGTGTAAATATTTAATATTTATGTTTGTTTACTATACATAGTCGCGAGCCACGTTACAGTTATCTTGTTTGCACTCTAGTAACCGCACTAGTAGTAATTTCAATTATCATAATAATACAGTCCTCTGTACGTGGAACCGGTTGTAAAATTATCGCAGTGTGTTATTAAAGCGGTATCTAATGTGTCGGAGGCGTCCGCTCCGCGTCGCGGGTCAACGCGCTCTGACTCATGTGCGTGGCAGCGTGCGCCCGTCGAGTAACCATAGCGCAAGCCGTCACGCCTCATGTGCTCTCGCGCACTCTTCCTGCAGCTTTTTAAACCGGTACTCTCAGTTAAGCGCCCTATCGTTTCTCACTCGACATTCTTTTATTAAACACACTTGTACCACTAACTTCACTAACAATCAAGTGTTGTCTGTTATTTGTAATGTTTGTTTTGACGAAACACAATGATATTCCGGTTCGTTACATCCTTTGAACACGAACTCGCTGTTATTCAACATCTTCTTCCAATTATAAGTGTTCTGAACAATATTAATTAATATTTAAAACTTTGACAGTCATCATTCCACTGGTTTCCAAGATTCACACAAAATTATTTGCTTTGAAATTGTTTACGTATTTGACTGTCAATCAATATTAATGAATACAATACCTATTTACGTAAGTTACATTCAAAACATCGAAAACAGATATCGAATGACCATGACAAAAATTTTAAATGAAATTCACTGGTGTTGATAGGGTATACTTTCAGCTACAACGTACCCTACCTCTCAACTCCCAGGTATTTTACAAACCCGACCGCAACAAAGCACATGTACCCTTGAAATTACAATTGAAGAAACAAAGAGGTACGAGGTTGAATTTGTAGTGTTGTTTCGTGAAACCGAGGCCTGAATTTAATTAAACACCCGTCAAAGAGGCGATGGACGGCTTGATGAATCCCACGGGAATATTTGATAGTCGTGCGAGAGCCTACTCTCATGATCATTGCGATCTATAAGCTCGTCATTTACGAAATTGTGTACCTGTGTTGTTTGGTGACATAGAGATAGACTGATAACACCATAATACCGAAAAGCGTTGAAATTAATGAAGTTATTCGCCACTGGAAATACCGTTACGGAATACAGTGCCGAAACATAGGGCCTCCAAAAAAAATCGACTCCCATCGACTCCTAAGAGGAAGAAGTAACATCTCAAATCAATCTTTGATCAAACATCTCAAAGATTCGATCTGAATAACTTTAATCAACTTAGCAGAAACAAAAATATGGTTTATGGAGGATGTTAGTTCAAGCAAAACCTCTCTCTCTAAAAGTTTGTAACATATCGCAGCTACATCAAAATGTAAACAAACATAAGCTAGTACAAACAAACAAACAAGCGTTTGTCGAACCAGCTTTAGTTGATGAGCATGCGTTGCCGATGAATGTTACAACGGGATTCGAAACAATACGATTGGCAGGGCTGTCGCTGACGGGAGCATGTTTGGTAAATCTGTAAAACGACATGGAAGTAGTTTTTTTTTACCTTGGTTATTACATGCATTGAAGTGAAAGAGTTCTCCTCCTGTTTAAACCACAAGCGCCAAATCTAAACTTAATAATATCTTTTGGATCCTGTCATGTTGGAAAAGAAAAAGGCAAATTAATGTTTTCTATGTATGTATGTACGTACATCCCTAATAAGTAATTTTAATTACTGTCTACAAATTTTCCTCAATCCCACGCAAAGAAGTACACAAAAGAAAGACTTGATAAAAAAAAAGTACATTGTCCTTTTGAGTAACTTGTGTAACTAGAACCGAGGGAACATTATCTTTCTGGTGCTAACATTATCTTTCTGTACATTTTATCTGTCGACCATTCCTATTTGCCAACTTTTCCTATATTTTAGTTTTCCCGTTGAATTTGACGCAGTTGTAACGCCGTGACGTGTCATCCACACTCTGAAAAATGTTCACCTATTTCCCAGTTTCGGTTGTATATATGTGTTTTCCTGTCTCCGGTAGCGTTGATGCTTTAACCCTAGCTGGCGTTGCTACATGTTCCCGGGCAATAACAAAGTGTTCAAACGCTTTTGCATCACCCCGCGGTTCACTGACATACATTTGTAGAAAATATTTTTGAAACCTCCGCACATTCTAGTTTTCGACCAGTAATGGATTAAAGTTTCGATGTTGTTCGAAGGTTAGTTTACACACACAAAACGGTTTTGCTTTCAAATATTGCTTGTGCATTTATTATTGATGTCGATGATATCATACTTCAATACATAGAACCAGTATTTTATTTTTATAAGGCTAAAAACCCTAATCATCTTTATATTATACTTGTTTTAGTTCGCAAAATATAAAACGAAATTGGCTTATAATGTCCCCAAGGAATATCTCAAGAAAGACGGCTGTTACCAAAACACAGGCGCAGTGCGGTATAGCTGACACTGTCAAATATCTTCGAATTTCGGTTTGTAGGTCACGGTAGTTACCTCACAATGTTTACATTCAAAGCTTGTTGTTTCATCAGCTCCTTTACAGAGGAATGGAACAAACACAAAACATAATTTGAATTAAACCCCTTCCTGAAACAATAATTAGTTTCTCACAGCAATTAACCCTCAAATGTTCCCGTATACATTACGCTCTGCTAACTCACGTTACCTGAAGCCGGTGTATTTTTTCCAAATAATTGACAGGCGAACGAGGGTACGATACAGATGTATTGCCGAAGCTCAGCGGAGCTTGCCGAAACTTGCCGAAATAGGGCTATACAGAAATATTGACGGGTTAAGTCGCTGGCTTCAGAATCGAATACATTGCGTATTACAAAAGGCTGTAACGCAGTAGCCTGTTTTGGCACGCAGAATTGTGTTGTTTACGTTAAAAGGTACAACCGGGACTGATTAATTATTGCGCAACGGGATTAGATATTTACTTCTGCTTTGGGAGTAGCCGCAGGTAAAAACAGATTAACTTCAGTGTTTGTAAACAATTGATGTTGTTGTTTTCGAGATAAGGCAGTTAAGTAATAAAAATGCTTTGTACCTTTCAGCGATCTTCATCTATTAGCGATAAATCGCAATTCCTTTCTCCATTCCCATAACATCACAATGAAAATATTAATAACGCTACCGTACGCGAGCATAAATTGGCAATAATTGCGAAAATTATAATCAATGCTGTAGTGGTCTGTTTTGGCAAGCCTGGCGTATAGAATTTAATTAGTACGGTAATGACATAGATCGGATTAACTTTGCCTTTGACATCGCATATGTGGCATTGCGCTAACAGATTCTAATTAAGATACAATGAATTTGATGCTCCACCACTGTTGGAATTCGCACAGTATCTGATGTTTCTTTAGTTATGATTTATGTTACGTTTGTGAGTATTTTGATAATTTTGAATGCAGCTTTGATGATACCATCCCAACTTACTTATGGATTTACAGGCATCGTCAAAAGCAGGAATGCTATTCCGATCAGGTAGCGATAAAAATCCTAGGGCTGGCTTAGCACCAAGTTCCAGCTATTCAGATAATAAAATAAAAACATTCTTAATAACACAATAGTATTAGAGAAACCCAATGGCGATTGCAAAAATAACAAGTCTTCAGAGACCCGTTTTGTTGATGTCAGTATTACGTCATTGTTTACGGCACTACCTGACACGGAGAGTCGCCGCTTACGTCACCAGGAGTCATGGGAGAACCTTTATCCGATTTTCCCAATAGATATTGTATAAAAGCGTTGTCGCAGTCATAACGTACAAAACAAAATGACGTCACCTACAGACAGAATCGATACGAACGAACATTGAAAGTTTTGCGAGAAAAATTTTGAACTTACCAACTTGTTTTAATATAAACGAGCGAAGTTTACAGGCTATCTAATAAATAACGCTTAATGAATCAACTGGGATCGCCGACAGTTTCTTAGTCTTAGGATAAAATTGAAAATACCTTAGAGTAACGTAATGTACTTAACTGTCAAGTGGAATATTACTTCTTATAAACCAACGTGGCGAATAATTTACCTTTAGAAAGAATCTGGATGAGCGACTAAACCATTACTTATTTATACAGAGGCTGAAATATATTCAGACAGAGTACAATGAGTAAGAGGTTTATGAAATGTGGAAAATGATTTTTTGATGTGAATCTTTTATAGACTGCCTTGGAGATAAACGCTTGTGTTTTCTATCACACCCACTTCCCGTTGCTATCTACCTTTCTGTGTGGGCCGAGAAAAGTGAGAAAGTGACCATTGACATTTCCTGCGTCTTTTGTACTTACTATACCTCTTGTACTTACCTATATCTTTTAATACATTACAAAAACATCTAATCGTAACACCCTATAAAAGAAAAAAAAAACCTCCCCTGTCGATATAAACAGCTTTAAATGTCCCGGATAACATTTTAAACAAAAGCTCCGTAGATAAGACAAATAAAAGGAGGGTAGTTTGAGATAACTTTAACAAATGGCGACAGTTTGACTAAATGTATAATGTAGCTTCATTGCTTTTCAGGTTTGGTTTAGTAACCTGCAATTTTACATACGTATTTTACATAACTGGTCTATGAACATTCGGAGTACTGATCTGTCCAGAGGATACCCATTTTCTAAAGAACTGCTTCTCTTCCTTATGAGGCATAATAGTGACTGAGCCTTTTAGGTGACCTGGTCTTTACTTTATTATGGTGATTTTTCCTACTTTTTATTTATTAATAACAATATAGAGACCAGTGGCATCTTCGTGATGGTTTTTCAATATTACTCGGATACCACATACAATAAATAGCTTTTTGAATACTACATTCATTCAGATTATTTTTTATTCAATAACTCTGGCGCGTGTACTTACTCGTATGTATATTGTTTATTTACCTGAAATGATCAGCTTTTTAACAAAACATGCGGCTTATCCTGTCCGTCTTTTTTATAGGAAAAGAATACAGTTAAAATAGAAAGAACTTCCACAGGAGCCTTCCTATTTAAATTAGATCATCGTAAGCCTTAAGAATCCAAATCGAAACACCGTTATATTATATTCCACTAAGTTTCTGGACCGAATCGCGTATCTACTATCATATATTTTTACTGTTTTAAGTAATACATGTCGGAGCTAATAAGTTCAACAACATGAAAGACTTTATTTAGATTAGAATATAGTAATTATATCAAAGCAAGCTTAGAAAAAATATACATTGAGTTCAAAGAGCCTGCGAGTTATTATTTGGATGCCAAAATAGAATCTCCCTGAGGCAATCATAATTTACTATTTCTAGTTAAACTAGATCAACAGTCTTGTTAGCCAATTTTGCCCATACCAGTCACATGCTAAAAGTTTTCATACGACATGAAATTATATTGATGGTGAAATACAATCACTTTCGAACAACCCGCATCCCTGTCGGTTGAATTCTGAATGAAAGAATGTTGCATGCCCATGTGTGTGTGCGTTAGGTCATGTGTACGAAATAGGGCCTCTGTAGTACATCCTTTATGTTATCCACAGCAGCATCAGCTCAACATGTAAGAGAAATAGGTCGGAAGGCTTAACTCGCCCCAAATGAACCCTCTTACGTCATATTGTTTCTACGCTAAATGGGTGAGGTGCACCCGTTAAGTTTGTTTACACCCTTGGGATCAGTAACTAAATGTCAAAATGACATAAAAGACTACGATATATCGGGTATGTCGTTCATAATCACATTAAATGAAATGCATTAATATACTGGTTAATATATGTCGACTAACACAAAGATAAAAGAAAAATACGTAAAAATAAAAAAATGTTTTTTTCAAACAAAGTAAATGGAATAAAAATGTGCAAAAATTAGAACACCATATAAAACTCAGTCATTACAAACAACTGAAATTCTCCCTTGAAAACCGACAGCTGTCAACTGATCAAAACATACGATACTCCTAATTTTATCTCTGCTTTACACATGATGTTGTAAATTATAAAAACGAAAAATGACTCCTGTGGTTAAACCACTGAATGGATTAGGTTATTTTTTTTACAATTCGCCATAGAATATCATAAAGTATATGCGATATGATTTAATGTGATTGTGAACGACACACCCGAAATATGGCATTGACATTCCCAAATGTATCGTGAGTGATATTTTACGTTTCTGAAGTAAACGTTTCACCTACGTAAATAACGGTATCTAAGAACAAAGAAAAATTCTTCCTCCCAAAGGTCTGATAGACTTTGCAGGACTTTTTATCAAAACAAAAAACTTGTCTATAGATGGATACTTTCGGCTCTTTGAAAGTTTTATCGTCATTCTTAGGTTCTTTGAGATTAAGGTAAATAAGAACAGAGGTTCGCATTACCAAGTTTAGGAGGTCAAACGTCTTATTAAAATTGGGACATCGCAAATAATAGTAGACAACGCGATAAGAAGTGGAAAAGGGTTAAAAAAATTATAATCTGCTAAAGCTTCCACGTGTCCTTGCCACGAAACCTTACTATGAAGAATTTTCAAATGTTCATTATTATATTATTGTTTCAGGCAAGAGATTATGTGCCCACATAGCCAAAAGCCTTAACTTAACAATCCAAACAGTACTAAAAGCAGAATACAGCATTTATTATTATATCCCTAAAAAGTCACGTCAACTTTCAACGCGACTTCTATGTATATTTTTATAAAGCCTTCTGTTAATTTGGGCGGGACACGTTAGAGGTTAAACAAATACAATCTGCCCACGATTCTCACCGGCCTACCCCTAATTATATTTTACATTTCACGCCCCAGTTCAGGAGTAGGATCTAAACTGTCCGGAAAATTTAATTTGTTAACCTCAGGTTTTGTATTGTTCCTTTGTTAATTGCTGTGGTGTGTTGCCTGCGTTTATGGCCGAGGAATTTTTAGTGTGGCAAATCTGTACTGTGTGTGCTTGTAGAACACTGGTATTCAGCGGCATCCAGTTAGACTGGAATTCGACCCCAACATAGTTGGGAAAAGGCTACGTAGGAAAGGTGATCATATTGATTGAAATCGAAAAAAACAGAAAGACACAGACAGCGGTCAAACTTATAACATCTCTCTTTTTGCGTCGGGGGTTAAAAATTGATATTTTCAGATTAAGATAAAGCAATGAAAAAGCTAACATTATTCCAGTATTAGGGTGACTGAGTGCTATGCATTTTTTTTTTAACGACGTCAAAAATCACCAAATGACCCCTCACGCTGTGGGTTAGCAGCGGTGAGGGAGTGTCAGACTCTTACTGACTAAAAACCATCGTGTTCCGTCCTTTAGGCCTTTTATGTGTCAGGGCCGCGGTATCTCTTTCGAACAACCCGCAGCCCCGGCAGGTCTTGGCCCTGCTGGGCCCCGCTGGGGTTGCTGACATCTCTTTGAGGAGCGCGTGGAACAACGCGCGCCGTCGACACGGGTCTGTCGTCTAAGCAGACAGAGGGACGATGAGCCACCCGAACTCACCGCCCACAGACCCACGCCTACGGTGGCCGCGAGTCATCTCGCGACACCCGGCGCCCATGGTGTCTACCTGGTCCAGCGCGGCGGTCGGGATGAGAGGTGCGAACTCTGGCGTTCCGCCTCTTCCTTCTCGAGCATAACCGCTTCGCAGAAGGAGGCGACGGCATCCCATTTCCTCTCGCCCCGAACCATGGCCTGAACCAGGGCCGGACGCGAGAGGTCGCCGCCGTCCAAAGCCTCGACGAGGACCCGGCGGTGCCCTTCCCACGCAGGGCACTCCTGGACTGTGTGGTCCACCGTGTCCTCGGGGCTGTCCGCACAGTGGTGACACCCGGGCGCCTCCTCACGACCGATTCGATGCAGGTACCTCCCGAAACAACCGTGTCCGGTGAGGACCTGCGTCATGCGATACGTGAGGGCGCCGTGACTCCTCCCGAGCCACTCCTCAAAGAGGGGACTTACCGCCACTATGGTGGCGTGCCCTTGTGCTATGCATCAGTTTGAGTTATTTTTGCAAGTCAAGTTATTAACTGGAATATACATATTCGCATAAAATAATTCACAGTAATATCTCGTCGTGTCCTTCGCTGAAATAAAGTGTGAGACTTTGTAAAATATTAAACTGAACGTGTCGGTCTTTAGCATTTTAGCTAGAAGAGCACATTTAACTTAGTAACTCCACATAATCCGATTCCCTGTGACCCCGGGCGCATTACCTACCTAACTCACTTTATATAAAATTAAATTTTCTATGATAACTTGCCCTGGTTTTTCCAGGTTATCTGTAATTACGATTATTAAAAGCCATTTTCCAAATGTTCTCATTACATTTTTATCTATCTCGGACGTTTGGCCCCATTTCGTTTACGAAGGTCATAATGACCTTAATCCTAATTTAAGGTAGTTGAGATACCGGGATTCCGTTATCAGGTTTCACAGGTAATAGTGGCCTTGTGACTTTGGCAAGTGGGTGAAAAGGTCTCAGTAGGCATGAGTTAGCAAATACGCAGTACGCCCTTAAATATAATGAAACATAGAAAAAAAATAGAAAGGTTAATTAGCTAATGTAAGTTGTTATTGACATGTATAAAATTTTAAATCGAAAATTTCATGAAATGAAAACTAAGCTACTAATATTGGTACTAACAAAACAACTAATTACAAATTCGTTGTACCTGAAAATCCCTTGACGTTCGAACCGAAAGCCAATCAATCATTCAGAGTCAGTCAGTCAGGATCCTAAGCTAAACATACTTAGTTGGTAGTAACCTGCGGCAGTAGATCGTCCTTGTTTATCCTTTGAACGCCACTCGGTCGGAAACCTTCCCTCAATGGACATCCATAGGGAATAGACGGAACCACATTACAGGCTTGAATACAAACTGCTTGCACTAGAATATTCATGCTAATTTCGATCCTAGAGTGAGGTAGGTAATTATGATTTATTTAATTATAGTTCGGCCATTCAGAGAATGCGTTCCTGACACGTCGCGATTGAACTGACGACGTAACTACATTCATTGATTATTGATATAATAATGTTGTTTTAATGCTCCTCAATTGTTAAAACGGTAAACAACCAGCAAAAATATTTTTATCGTAACTGCAACGCCATTGCAAAGTTACGTCGTCAGTTCAATCGCGACGTGTCAGGAACGCATTCTCTGAATGGCCGAACTATAAGTGGTCTGCTCTTCAATGTCAGACGTACCATCCTTGGTCTGGTGGAGCCTTATTGAATATATTACAGTCTACAAACATGGAAGGTTATACAGCAGGACCATTAAGTAATGACGATGAATATGCAATATTGTAATTAAAAGGTTTCAAAGTTTTTGTACCACAAAAACTTAGTGGAGTACCATAGCTTAAGTTTTATTGATAACACGTATAAAATAAAGACTTAAATGTAACCGAGAATATTAAAAAGAAAATAACTCAAGGCTTCTAATTTTCTTTTCTTGCTCTCATGTTCACTATATGGTATTCCTTTGTGAGCCATCTGAGCCGTGGGTGTTAGAACGTGGGGGTCATTCTCAATGGCCGATGGCCTGGATAATTAGAAATACGCAATTAGGTGAAGTTGCTCTTTAAATAAAATAGGCATGATGACAGTAATCAAAAATCATTAAAATAATATATTTATTAAATTAAACTTGAAGCTTGGAATATAAAACGCGCATTGTTTTCTTTATTTATAATGTGATTAATATGTATTTTTATAAAATAAAATTACGAAATAAGGCAATCCGCCATGATATCTTGAACACCAATCAGAGCTCGTGACGTCATCTCTCAAAACAACTCGTGCGAAAGCGCGCGAACGGCACATTTCGTTATTGTGAACTTCCACTGCGATCTTTGTTTTTAATTAATTAATTGTTTATAACACGAG
This sequence comes from Helicoverpa zea, assembly GCF_022581195.2. Lineage (NCBI taxonomy): Eukaryota > Metazoa > Arthropoda > Insecta > Lepidoptera > Noctuidae > Helicoverpa > Helicoverpa zea. The sequence continues at coordinate 4,117,909 of NC_061464.1, read as the reverse complement.
TTATGGAGCCCGGATTTATCAAGGCAAAGAGCGCTAATTTGCCTAGAATTGATATCATAATGCTGGGAGAGTTTTTGGCATCAAATAAAGATTTTTGTTCAGCTGAATTTAGAAATGTTAAAACTTCCATGTAAAAAGTATACTAGTTTAATTAAAAAATCTTCCATGTTAATGTATTAGTTTAATTTAAAAAACTTCTATGTTAGAATCTAGAGAACTATGTAATAACTTAAATCAAAGTGATCTTCACAAAAATAAAGTTGTACCCTGGGCAATATTGCTTTTGAATCTCGCCTTGCAAGTTTAAGCCACTTGTTTCGTATTTTTTTATTGTGAGGAACGTACACAAATAACTTATCAGGAGTTGTTTTGGATGTGTTCTTACACTGGGGGACCCCACAACACCTATGCACTTTCGAATTCATATTTAATAACACAAAAAACTTAATTATTGCACGAGCGTTGTTTACTTGCGTCTTGTAATTTCAGTCGTGACGTCACAAGTGACGACATGACACTGACAAGCGTTTTTGCGCTGGATTCAAAGTGGACAGAGAAAAATGCAATTATTTGATAAAAAAACTTCGCATTTTCTTAAAATTAATAATTTTTCATATAAAATAGACGTATACCTACATCATACAAAGGAATTTAAAAATTTGTCATCATGCCTATTGTATTCGTAACCTTTAGGTCTGGGAAAATAGCCCACATGTGGAAGATTAATGTGCCCACTTTGTTAAAATTATGCGTGACTAAAGTTCACGATTAGGAGAGTGAACTAAGAAATAACAGGAATGATAGTAGACATTAATTTATTGAGTATTATTTTGGGAAAAGGCACTGTATGTTGAAAAATGTACAATGGCTCATGTGTAAATGTCAAGATAGCAGTTCACAGGCTATAAATGTGGCCATCCACATTCACACTTTTACCACTTTTTTGTTTTCTTCTACATATTTATTACTGATAGAAAGGAAGAAAGGGGCTGGTTGCAGGGTGGGTCTCAAATAGTTAAAAAAAAGTATTTTATGATGGCAGTGTGACAATGTTTATATACTCTTAGTGCATTAGTTGTAACCCTCGAAAGGCGGCAGCAGGCAAGCAATTAACCCGCTCGTCGCCACTCATTCACCGCTGAACAAAGAAGTATCCAGGTCAGGTCTGATTACAAACGACGTACGCTCCCCCGGGGCACGCTCCCCGGGTGTATGCGTCTACACGAGGAGTTAATGATAATTAATTATTGTTATAGGAGACGCTTTATTTAAAATTCGAAATTAGCCTTTGCTTTTTGTTTAATTGGAAGTTTTTAATATTTTGTTAATAAGATTGCCTGAGGACATGAATCAGAAGGGAGTAGATGTTAAATGACGTCTGAAAGAGAGGAATGGAAGAAAAATACATACTGGGCCGACCCTAAATGACTTAGGACACGGCAAGAAGAAGAAGGTGAAAACAATTATGCTTTTGCTTATATACTGTTTTATATCGTTTTCTAATTTAATTGGCATTTTCCAAAAGTGCATAAAACTTTCACCCGATAAAATTCTTACAATCACGCTTAATCACCTATAGACAAGCTCGACACAATCCTGACCCATTTCTCTCAATTGGCTCTTAAAACTGGCTGGAAGACATCCAATTCCTCCGTGCCGTGCCGGACTGGAAGTGACGTCACACTTAGTGTTGGAGGACAATGGACCAGCATTTAGCAATCTGGCTTTAACTAAGCGAGATTGGGGCTGTTAAATTTTAAACGATTTCCTTCACTGAATTTAGTGAGTTTATTTCTTTCAATATGACTTACAATTTTCCAGCCGTCGTCCTTTCAGTTGTCCGTTATTGGATGAGCTTCATTTTATTCAACAAACTTTATGTTAGCTAGTTGATAATCAAAAAAAGATCAGTAAGATGAAGAGATATTATAACTGAATGAACTATATTAGAATGTTGCTCAAAAGATCCTTCTAGCTTCTATACCCAAATCTCTGTTATGTCATAATAAGTTATATGTCAAAACTGTACCAAATTCGTAGACGGTATCACAAATAAGTACACCTTAGTGGTAGATTAGTCAACTTATACCCTAGATACTCTAGTTAGCCTTACATAACTTCAGTTAAATGTCACGTAATACTAGCGAAGCTTCTACAGATATTTGATAGTGCTTATACGTAACAAATAGTTGCTACAAAGCAAACACGTGAGAGCTAGATAGACTTAGTTCGGTGATAGAAGATATAAGAAGCGAGTTTTATATTGGTAGAAAAGTTTAAGAAAGGTGAACTAGATCGCCTGTCGAACTTTTTTTTGTTCAAAAAGAACCTTCTGGCAATAGCGAAATACAACAAAAAAGGTAAATAGCAAAATCGTTTCTTTTTGGTTCACAACTAATGCCGTTACTAAGGAGAATAAGAATTGTAATAAAAATATCATATAACTATTCTGAGTGAAACTATTCTTATATACAATGTTAATACTATTGTATTCCAAAGATTATCCTGTCAGCACATTGGTATCATAGCTGATTAGGGCCACCGGACAAACGTTTAATATAATTGATGCTATTTCCGTCCTCCTTTGATAATAGACTCGCTTTGTGTACTTACACGAAGACGATACATAATATGTAGGTACAGTCGCCCACGAAAGTGGTCTAGCAGTATTGAAAAAAGTTTCTCTGTGAGATCTAATATCGCTAAGGTTCACTTTTCCGACGGAGCGTACGTAAGAGGAAATCGCCCTTGTTGTTCCATTACGTAAAATGAATCTTATTCGGAGGGATGTAAGTTACATTTTTGGCTGACTGGGTTGTTCTTTCTGTAATAAGCCTTTGGCACAATAATAAATAGTACATAAAGTATAGTGAAGAGCATTCACGTATTACTACATACGCAATCGTTAAAACTTTACGACTGAACGTAAATATTTCGCTTTGCTTCTGTTCACGTTTTCAATTTCCGTTCTTCTTGCGACTAACGTCGGGTTGCTATCTTTTTACTCTGAAGCTAGTTTATTAAATGCATAAACCTAAGACCATTAAGAATTTACATTAAAATTAAATGCAGCAAACTTAGACTTCATCGTAAATGTCTAGCTTTTATGTGAGTCAATAAAAATGTACTTATTGTTTATTTTTGCATAGAGTTTACATAGCAGCAATAAAATTCTTACTTATTTGTTCTTATTTATAGGCCTTGTTCTTATTTGTTCGGCTTTGTACCTCATGTAGTCTTCAACTTATTTAAAACCCGTTAATTTATAATTTTTCCTTTCTTTTGTTACAGGTAAACCAGTTGGTCTATAAACAAGAAGATTCAGAGTTAACATTTGATCGTAACGTATGAAATCAAAACGTCTATCATCCATTGTCTGTAGACACTATTTAGTAAGTAATATTGCCCAGAGTTCACACTGTAGCTTCGAGCAATATCCATCTACAACATGTGTTGCTGAAGCTCAATTTAAACTATACATATATGTATATACATATGTATATTTAGGTGTTGAGTTGACGTGGCAATCACTAACGTACATAATTTTGAGGCCTCATATCTGTAAGATTGATTGAGAAATTCCTTTTGGGAACATTCCTTAAATCCAATGGCTATGTTTGACTCATTCAAAGTCTCTGCTGACTTCCTCTTATTAGATGTTCTATGTCCGGATAAATCGATAGGTTATTCACGTTTCCGTAACACTGCAGCCATTTTATAAAGGCTTACTTCCAACTAAGCCGGGGTTCCATCCTGCCTTATAAAGCCTGGACATAATGGACTCTCATTACCGTATATATCCCAAGGCTTTGATACTTTGGCAGTTATAGCTTCCCAAAATTTTGTTATATTCCCAGTTTCTGATTACCATTGAACTGGAACATAAAGTGCTTACTAACTAACAGTGTAATTGGCACTGCGGTCTGGTTGCCGCACCCGTTAATTGCCTAATTCGGTTCACATCACCAGAGAACGTGGCCATTGTAACTTTATGACAAAAGGCTTATTCAGTTTGACACTTTTACGTTAAAGTCTGATTTACTATATTTTAATTGTCTACAGAAACTCTGAAAAATAATAAATGGGGAGGAGAGACACTCGCACAGTTTTGTATTTCTTGGATATTAACTGTACTATTGTTATCTCGATCGTCTAGTGGTGCAAATGAAGCATGATTTGATACCGTTTGATAGAATGATACTTACACGTATTCCCTTTGAGAATATACCACTTGTCTTGTCTGACTGTAATCCTAGTATTATTCGTTGATTGGATACTATGTGAGCTTCATAGATATCGGTTGTTCATTAGTTTCTAGGTCGCTTCTAAATAATTGGTTTCATGTAACGTTGGATCGACTGAAAGATAGGGTATTTTAGGCTTCTCTAGGCAAGTATTTATACGTATTGTATGTATACTTTTACTTTATACCTTTTCTTAAATATGACAATGAATTATTTCATACTTAGATGAAACTAATGTTTGTAGTGTTTCATCGCTAGGGGCGGGATTAAAAACAAAAGTTCTAGTTATCTCCCAGCAGTAAACAACAAACTTCCCAATGTTTACGTTGCCTTTGCACAAATAGAGAAATAAATTTTGATCTCAGAGTCATCTTAGCAATAATTGCAGATAATCTTTTGATAAATAGCAGTGCTAAGCAAATTATACATATATGCTATTTATCCATTTTCTTAGATAGGAGCCTTCTCGACATGCACATCGACATGCACTTGAGCTCGTAAATCCTCAGGTTGGACGATCCAACCACAATTTTCGTTACTTAAGCAATAAAAGTTAAAATCGACACTGTTCCTGTAACCGAAATCTATAAAACAACAAATGCTCGTACAACCATTGAAAAACACCATCTTATTCCTTTATCTCGACGGGGCTGTTATTTGGATTGTCTTTTTATGCGGTCCATAAAGCCTTCGGTAGTGGGTCCTTCTCAGTTCCTTATCAGCAGTTATGTGTCGTTGGTCAGATGTTATGTAGTCAAGATAACAGTTTGTTTTCTTGTGTCCTCAATGGGGTCTTGTGTTTGAAAATTGGTTTTGTATGCCACGAGTTAGCTTTGTGTGTCTTTCGTTATCAGAGTTTCAAACACGTACAATGAATAAGAGCTTTCCATTGGCGAAATGTTTATGGGATCAGTACCTATGCAAGGTACTTTTTCACGTTCCCCAACTTTAGACTTTAACTTATTCAGCATTGATCCTCATTCTGTGAAAGGTCTTCTTTTAACTGCACCTGATAATAAGCTCAGGCAGGCTAACATTAGTAACATTATCAGTCAGAGGTGAAGTTAATTCGATAGCGGGACAGACAAGAGAGTTGGTTCTGGCTTGAACCATGACTGCATGTTATTCTCAAATATAATGGTGAAGTTAGGAATCCCTAGAAATATAAATTAGTCTTTGTAGAGTCGGTACAGACATAATTAAGACGGAAAAGGGTTCACCATAACCAGCATTCTTCGAGTGACATAAACGAGGAGCAAATCACCAAGTTAAATACTAAAGTCTCTAAAGTTTCTATATCACTGATGTCGAAGATACACTTAAGTATATGACCTGGAATTAAATACTTCACTCATACTTGAGACGCAGGTGTAATAATATTTGCGAAATAACAGCACCAAACCAATCACAAAATGTTCTCAGTAGTGGTCACCGCAGCATCTATCGATATTTACGAAACATCGTTGCGACATTATCAGCTAAAAACTCAGTGTAATTGGTGATTGACCCCGTCCGTCAATCGAGTCAATATCAATTTGAACCTAACAAGCTCTGCCACTCTTTACCAGATTGATATTGATTGAACCCCCTTGAAGCTTAAAGAGATTCGGAAGCTTGGAGTATGAACACGACACCGTTACTTTAATTAAAGAAAAATACCGAATTGCGAACCCTCCACACCTCCTTTTTGGGAAGTCAGTTAAAAAGTAACATACTTATCTTTAGAAAAAGGTTTATTTGGAAGAAGTACTGCTTCTGACCAAATAGGTAAGCATGTACAAAAGTTCCTAAAAATTGGGTAAGAAAAAATGCACTTATTTAGCTACTGGCACTGATCTAAATTCGATAGCTTTTATATTCTGAATCGCCGTAACATTTTAGCTAATCAAGTCCCATTCATACTTAACGAAGAAAAAATGTTAAAAGATTCGAAACCATCTTTAATCACTTATCGGATTTGCATTTATACCCAATGGGAAGGGTTCCAACTATTAAGCGTCCGTCGTTTTTCATCGGCAGTTGGCACCGAGCGTTGCGAACGAGAATTTGTAAGACTTAATATCCATTAAAGTTTCATCCTCTCAGGTTAATTAAAACGAGTTTACACTTCAGATATTATCAACTTTAACCTGGGACTGTGTATCGTTTCATTCGAATGTATTTTTAAATAGGAGCTAAAGACTAGTAATGAGGAAGGATTTTATGAGGCAATATGACTTTATTGAAAAGGCAAACAGATCAGAAAGATTTTCTAAAATAAGATCTAATTAAAATGATAATGACCAAGTAAATATTAGCTTCCTAATTCAAACTAAAAAAATAAAGAAGTACGTAAATATACCTTTTACTATAGCCATTTATAACCCTGCAGTAAGGGCCGCCATTAACCCTTCGTACGCGGAACCGTTTCGCATGGAATGATTGAGTCTGACATCACATGTAATATTAGGAATGCGAGAAGCGAACGCACTTAATGTCGTTTGCAACTGTTGCCATCACTTAAATGCATGTGTGCCCATTCTACATCTTCTTAGGTGAATTTTGATGACGAATTTTTGGTTGTTTTGATTGACCAGGCTATGAAGGTTCTACATCTATTGAGTTCTTGATCGTAATGGAAAAACGTAATTCTATAATATGGTCATTGTTCTATTTTCTATGTTTATTGTTATTTTAAACATGACGACGACTACGTGACCTGTCACGTAGCTGAAGGCTTTTCAAATGTCTGGTAAACCTATGGCGATTCCGATGTTTGGTCAGGGGAGTAAACTATTTTCCTTGAAAAAGCAGTAAACACACATATGTAAGATTTCAGCCCATGTTGCTTTTAATATTTATGACATAGGGCTAACCAACCATAAATGAAAAATATTTTATAATTAAACTTTGTTACATGGTAATCCAATTGCGGTATTTCACATATTTAGACTGCAGTGATTTCAATCAAACTCAATGCAAACAAACAAAATATTTCATGTCAGCCATAAAACGAATACCATAAACGTACCGACGAAAATCGTTGCAAACACCGCAAGCTATCTTAATATCCGAAGTTAGGAAAGTTCACATCTACAGTATTTGCATACCAGTATAATCTGGTTCGTACACATCTTGGCAACTTTCGCGTGCAACTTGGCCGAGCAATTTATTGCTAACTTCGGCAATGGACGGGATATTGCTCTTTAATTGCTGTGTTGCTACTGGTGGTGAACGAAAAAATAATAAAGGTTGCCTTTGCTGTAGCAGTTTTTGTGGGTACAATAAATGCAACGGTAATAACATGGATGTTGAAGTGCTTTTCTTTGAGTTTATAGATAATTGAACATCATTTGTAAGTAAGTGCACTGAAATAATGCGATACAGAAATAATTTTCACTTATTCTGTTTATCATTTATTTAAGCTTTATCGGATGGCTAATAGCTATTTAAGGTTTTGAAATAAAATATTTTTACGTAAATCATAAATGAGCTGTTAGGATGTAAAAGTATTATCACCTCACACTTTTATCTGTTGTTTCAACACTTTTACAACCCGTAAAAAAGGTCTTCCATTAAAAATAACAAAGCTCCGTTCATCTTTCATATTCACACCTTGTCGTAAAAATAATATACTCTATATTTAAATTAAAAGCCGTTTGTACCTCCAAAAATGGAACATGTTGTCCTAATATATCCCGTTCATAACCCTCTGACGCTAGGGTCCCACTCCCGTGTCTACTAATTATAATTATGTAAAATTAATGGCGCTTTAGGCTTGTAGATAAAATACGTCAATCATATCAATTTTTTATTTATAACATCCCTAGTAAACAAGCAATTAAGTTTCGATAAAATATTTATAACTCTTCTTCGATATCTTATGCTACTTTTAGCTTGCGACAGCTTGTCTAGAGAGCTTCCCATTACAAGTGGTACAGACAAACAAATTATTTTTTATTAAAAGTAAGCGATGCGAAACATATTGCGGTTCAAGTGTCGCACACTTGTGTCGCAGACTAAACGTTAATTACCGCTACTTAGCGTAGTATTTGTGACTCCCTCGGGAGCGAGAGGGTTGTGTTTAGCAAACCTTGACGATTCTCCCCGATTTCATTATTTGTTTATTGAAATACGGAATTCGTATTTCAGGATGACACCAAACGAGATAGGAATTATTGATTATCTCTCCATAATTTACGCTCAGAAATCTACACTAGCCGTTTTCCCGCGGTTTCACCCGCGTTCCGTGGGAGCTACTGCCCGCACCGGGATAAAATATAGCCTATGTTACTCGCAGATAATATAGCTTTCTAATGGTGAAAGAATATTTTAAATCGGTCCAGTAGTTTTTGAGTTTATCCATTACAACCAAACAAACAAACAAAATTTTCCTCTTTATAATATTACTATAGATTAGGTACCTAGTCCTGTAATTTGAAGTCCCGATCGAGAAATCAGGAGTTCGTGGATATTTAGGTACCTTTACTTTTCCCAACACAACTATCGCTTATAAACAACGATATGTTAGCTAAAGCACCCAACATATTTCTCAATATTATCGATAGTAATAAATCTATCATACACGTTTGAAATGATTGCGCTACTACTTCCGCATAGTAGAATGTCAGTCCGACACGGTGGCCGGGCGGGCCCTGAGGAATTTCTTATATACCTTGTGTACTTGTGTCTAATCGTACATCTAGCGTAGATTTATTACTTGGATATTGTTCGCCGAACAGAGAATTATGTGAAAACAGGGGATATAACGATGTATCTACATTGCATTATCAACTAAATACATACATCAGTATGTATTCCTAGGACAATAACCTAGTTTTCTTGGTAAGACGTTAGTGGTCTTTAGTTCAAATGCGCGGACAAAACGTTCTCAACAATCGAATTAGAACTCCACAGCTATCTCGCAATACCCATGAATGGAACTGACGCACTCAGTTTGCACAGCGAGTTAATAATATTTCTACCATTGCACGAGTCCTTTTATTCTATTTAACTGGGCGCCATCTTGAATGGAGATAAATGGCGAGTGCGTCCGTGAAGATATCTCGTCGCCATTTCTTCTAATTCGCGGCGCCAATGACCCACGGCGCTGTAGGGTTAATTAAAGAATTAATCGCCGTCCTAGGCCTTTGGGACCGGGGGATGCGCCGTGACTGAAATTTGTCGTAGGGTTATTAATAGAGCCCGGGGATGCGTTTCCCTTTTCGCTCTAATCTTGTAGTAAGGGTTTTTTGGTGGAGGTTGAGCAAGCCCCTTTGTTACTGCACAAATCGCTTTTGTTCAACGTTAATTAAAAGTAGATTAAATACCGCAATGTTACCATAATGTTCTGCAAAGATTTGACTCGATGTTTCACAAATTAAATTATGTGTTCATCAACCAATAGACCATGCATCATTGACCGAATTATCAATATACAGTTATTAATATCGTACACTGTAACATACCTGTATTAATATGCTCAAATCATTAGTAAATACTGTCGGAAGCTCTCGCCTTTGGCAATTAATCAACGATCAGCGAAGACATGTTGAGTCTGCAATCACGCGGCGCAAATCAGTTGTGTTTGTGTTCCTAGATAGATACAGCTCAAGTAAGCTCCAAGCATTATATTGTAACATGGCAATAACACAGCATTCAATGTGCCATATCTGTTCTGTTGTAAAATATAGATGTATCTATGTCGTGTGCCCGAATTATAACAACGTGTTTTGTTTGTGTGTGAGGATTATTTTTCTGCCAATTTTGGCAGTTTCAAGCTATCCTTTAGCGCATAATTTTAAGGCTTTTTAACATCTCGTAATACTTTTCAGAAACTTTCATATTCTTCTGAAACTTCACTTACGTTACAATGTCTTTCGCTGTCTTGATCTTATTTTCTCTTTGTATGTTTTGCGTTGTCAAATGTATGTGTCATGATCTCGTAAATAAATGTATTTTCTTTCTTTCACTCAATTCTAGATATGAAACAAATACCCATAATCAGTTTTAACAGCAAATACATGCTATTTATTAAAACTATCGACAAGAACTACATCACAGTTTAATCTCGTCATAACTCATGTCGTGAAAGTAAGCTGACACATCGTTTCCATTCGCACCGGCATTCGAGCTCCAATTGATATAAATATCGGTGCCGAACACCATCTGTCGATGCCCATTAATTGTACTGACCTACATGTAGGTTCTGGACCTATAGAACATAACAAAAACAGTAAAATTACACATTGACTTTGCTAAAACAATATCAAAAAGATATCTCGATGCTTTAGGGACCCCTGGACAAACAGTCATTTCAGATTTTGCGTGGACTTGAATAACCAAATGCTCAACATTGGTAATTTGATTCAAACAATGCATGACTCTAGGAGAGTTCGAACTTAAAGAATATCATTTATGGAGGCAGTAATTAAAAAAATATCTAGTGCATTTGAATAACACTACACAGTCCATCCTGTAGTGTGAATAACCTTGCGTGTTTTGCGAAATTCGTAATATATTTTCTGATTTTCACATTTCGCAAGTAGGAAGTTGTTGTAAACCCCTCGATATCCTCGTTTGCTATTAATTATGTATGTGCATTCATTGGTTGTGAGGTCGAAAACATCACATGTTTGGGATGAATGTTTCCCGCGGTTGATGCCCAGTCCGAATCATTTGCTTTCTGCTTTATTGTTTACGAAATACATGGCTTGAATACCGTATTGTACACTGAAATTCGGTCGAGGAATATTTGATATTAGCCTTACCGTATATGATTCTAGCATTTGGGAAATCTGATGATTTTCAACAATTCGCCAAATATAGAGTGTAAATTTCGGTTACATGAACAATACAATGCGATTATGAAGTCTCAGAATACGTTGGGTAGGAAACGTACACGCAAACGTTTGCGCAAATCTATTTTATGTTATTGATTCAGGCCGGATCACCACATGTAATTTGAAGCATGTTCTTACATATGTCTGATCGATATTGCAATCCACATGCATCTGCGAGATATAACAGAGCATTGATCTACATATTTAGCACTTCCACAGTTCTCAGGGAACTATCATGAAATAATCGTAGGTACTTAATTTTATAATTGGACTTTTGGCAGTTCTATCTGACATTTTAATATGTGGTTTGCTGTGTGAAGCAGCCCTTAAAAGTCCTTTGTCACAGAAATATTGTCATATAAATGCTACATAAATATTATTTATTTATTTATGGCTTTACTGAGATAAACATTTTTCCACAATAAACATTCAGAAGCCATGAACTCTTTGAAAAACAAACAATAAAGTAAATTACGCTCAAGTCCAGGTAACGGCAAAGCTAGCTTACCGGGTTAACCCTTCACGGCGCACGGCCGCATAAACCTGCCCACATTTATTATGCCAACAGACTTGCAATAAAACACACGTAAGAAACAATATCTAGTATAAGTCTCGCACACACGCAACATGTGATTTACTCTGAATAATTTTGTATAATGTATGAGAAAAGAAATAGACGAGAGAGAGCTCGGGATTTTACCGCTAAATTGGATTTAGGACATGCTGTAAAAAATATTGTTGTAAATGTTATATTTTAACGTGAAAAGGATGCCGTTTAAGTATCGTCAATTGTTTTGTCGATAAGATCACTGTTGTGTTTGATAAGTTTATAATCAGAATCATAACATGGTTTTTATATGACAATGGTGATTGTCATTTTTATTTAACAGTAATTTATATAGGGAATATAATCATTGGCTGAGTTTGAAAAGTGCAGTTGTTTCTGTATACGGACTACAAGAATTTGTACAAGAATAAATAAAATTGTATTATTTTAATCTCCTTGCGAAATCTCGGCCATTGCAATGTACAATAAAACGTCCTTGATATAAAAAGAAGCAATTATAAAGGAGCTCATATAAAAATAATATTAAAATAAAAGAAACAGCAACCTTTTGTTTTGCGCAAAAATTACAAGCCGAGTCTGATATCATTGTTTAATTTGGTCACAGTTCGTCAATTTCCTGAAACACAGCGAACGCACATGGTACGATGAATATGAACAACGCGTAATAGCGTAGATATGAAAAAAGGACAATAAGGGATGAGGCAAACACGTGAATGAAGCCAGTCTGCACTGTTACTAAAAGGCAGCGGAATTATGAGCACATAAAAATGAAGGGAGCGACAGTCTCTCTAGACAATACCGTGAAGCGACAACGTTTGTTATTAAGTCCCCCGCTATGTAAATATGTACGGTAAGTCTTCGAAAATAAAGCCCCTAGCGAAATTCTTTTCGAAAACATTATCGTCGAGTTCATTCTGAAAATTATTCGGCAAAGTTTTTTTGTCGCTATCCGAGTCCTGCAGCGTGAGGGTTGGTAAACTCTAAGCTTTGCGACGGTTTTAATCTTTTTTGAATTAGAAAGCCTAGAAGTGTTCAATTAACTGTAGGCTTAAAGTTCAAGTCTGAATCAATTTCTCGCTAAGTGTCTGTTGAATCACTTCTTTTAGGTATCGATTAGATAAGTTTAAAAGTTCGTACGCAAGTGCACGAAAGCCATACTTGGTACAAGTTTCTTGATCTAATAATATTGTTTGTAAAATATAGAGCCTCAATTAACTTTTAAGAAGCAATCACGAACAATTTACTATAAATAGATTCATTCAATATTAATAATTCTATTTACTAAACCCATACTCACGAGATCACATCAAAGTCAAAGTTCATGATCTTAACGAATTTAAACACAAAAATATTAAAACATTCATCCCACACTCATCTTTTATTAACTGTGGAAAAGTTTGAATGAAATTGTTGAAAGCCTATCGAGAACAATAGAACAATAACGACGTTATTGAAGAAAGAGAAAAATAAAATAACTCGGTATTAGATGGCATTCAATCAACTGTTGGAATTGATTTTGTAATAACAATTTTGAAGAAAAAAATCTAATCACTTTATTTTGACCCTTCGTCGTGCCCTTTCGTTGGTTTATTTTGGCTGTTGTTGTTCGTAGCCGTAGCAAGTCCCATTGGTTAATTCAACGAAACACAAGACATCATGATGTTAACAACTAGTCATAAACTTGTAATTCGTTACTCTCTGTAAAGTTCATGTATGTATTCAGCAAGCAAAAAGCATACCAACCTGAAAAGGATATTGCGGTTGGCAGAATTCCGTCACATTTCACACAGAGATTGTCTAGCAAACCGCGTCGGTGATTAAATCAATATCTTTTTGTCGTATTCAGAGGTCGTCGCGCCGGTAAAATTTCGTACATAACCATATTACCTACTTTCTTTCAAAGACGCGTCACGTCCGGGCGACATGGAAACTTCCCACGGCTGAATATACTACCCGGGAGTTTGTTAGGGTTGTCACTTCGTTTAACTTCACAAGACATTCTTCCTTGTATACTTTGTAGTTTTTGGCAGCGCTCGCATCCTTAGGTGTTCTGCACGCTAATTAAACAAGAAGCCCCGGGGTGACCTAGTTATGTTAGTCTGTGATAGGTCTTTCTTAGTGTCTGTTTTCCTCGTTTCAGTTTTGTCCTATTATACCACAGTTATGTCATCATACACGATCCCTCCTGTCGTCAGATTGCCATGACACTGTCTATTCGACCAGTGATCGTGTGTAGGTGTGAGTTTTCATGACAATATGAAGGACATTCGACCTGTGTGATTGATTGTGATTTTATCCCTCATAAAAGCTGCCAACCTTATATACATTTCAGTCTTTCAGGTAAAACAGTATTCGCAGCACGTTTCCTTGGCGACGATAAACAATTAATTTCTTTAATCAACTGTGCCCGACTCGTCCTCGGGGTAAAATAGATACGGACACTTTGAAAAAAGTTATATAAGACCTCAGTTTTTTGTATTAACTAGTTTATGAATTATTTTGTTAAGTTATTATTAAAGAAGAGAATTTTATAGTTTAATAAAATATTTTATAAACTAATTTCAACTTTACCTTGGGAACGGTCTATCCGTGTGGTTGTTACTTAGGCACGAGGCCCATTTTATAATCTTTAACTATTCTCCTTGACAGGTCTTTTGTTGTTCTTTTCATCATAAGCTTTTATCAATTATACCACGAATCATCATAGGAAGTTTTATAATAGAAACCTTAAACTGTTACTCTTTAATAAAATGTAGTCCTACATTATCTTCCACAAGCCACAGCACAATCATATTATTGATACAGAAAATGACAACCCAATAAAAACAACCGACCACAGAAACTGCGTGTGGTCCAATATAAATACATTAACCAACTTCGAACAACAGTTACATCAAACAACTCATATAATAACAAATGCCACTGTTACTTTGACTGGAGATCCAAATACGAATAAACGGTGGTACGTAAGTAAGGCATTGCAACCAGATATCTTAGCCGACTACGATCGCATCGTTAAACTTAATGCTGACTCTGATCTGAACCGTTACGGTTATATCTAAACCGCTTGCCATGCCCAAGTTACGAGGTGGTGCGGCAAAAAATGTCGCTAATGATTGTCGTATAAATTCTGTCATCTGAACAAGGTACAGGTGGTGGTTACCTGATGATTTTTTGCAAAGATAAAAAGGTGTTTCAATAGGCGATTTATTTTACGAGTCAAAGAAGAGTATCTTTACTGTTCGTAAAAAGCCCACAAAAGCAGTTCTGAGTCGTCAGATTCAACAAGGGGATACGTTGGCGTTTAACACTGGTTCGCTCTACAGAGAACTCTGCTTTAAATAGTTAAATAGAACCACTAAACGTTGTGCCAAATGAAGTAATTGTCCGTTTATCAATATTGATTACTCACTAAAAATAAACTAAGCTCGATTGGAAAATATGGAAATAAGCAAATGATAATCATCTTTCGACTGTAGATACTAACGCTTGAAGCTGGTCTCTTGCACCATATCCCTAACGGGATCCCAGTTGGACCGCCGTTACCCAGAGCCGATAGCTTGCAGTCTAATAGGATAGTGCACGACGCACGATTGAATCCAAGCCAATCCAAGCCAGGTCCCGATTTGTCCGCAAATTGTTTTAAACTTCACATATGTATGATAATGGAAGAAAAACTTGGCTGGCCAGACTTTTTATCTGGGGCCCGATTCTCCTAAGTTAATAATGTCAAAATCGAATAGAAATCGAATCGCAATATGATCGCAATAGCAGTTTTAACCATATCGGGCATTCTGCTACTAATATAAGACCAATCGTATTCGATTGACATTTGATTGGTGTGCGATTGGTCTGCTATTTTGGTGATTTTGGTCTATACGGTAGTTTGCTGTACAATCATTTTGCAATCTTAAATCATTTGCAGACAAAATGATCTAGACACACGGCAGTGTGTCCGCCAAGTTCGAGCAAAAAAGGCGACACACCGGCCGTGGGTTATATTACACGAACCATTTCGGGCCAAATTCGACCCCCCTGTAACTCAAAATCTATTTTATTTACGCATATCAAATTTCTAGTATCTGTTGAGACCCCCTCAGTTATCTAAAATACAAAATTTCATTAATATACCTATTGTAGGTCTTGAGATATTGACGTCAGAAAATCGCTATTTTTACTATACACTTATTCACTGATTCACTTATTCACTGATTCACTTATTCACTGACTCACTCATCAAAAACCTAGACCACTTCCAATGGTCGTATTGACTTGAAATTTGGCATGGAGGTAGGTCTTTATGTCAAGGTAAAGGAAAAAATCTGAAAATAGCCAAGTGTGAGTCGGTTTCAAAATAATGAAGGTGTTTTATACCCAGTGTAAATTTATACCCCTAAGGAACTAAAACGAACTAAATTTATCTATATTTATATAATATATCTTCGAATGGTACAAAGGTTTGTATTTAGTCAAAGTAAAGTAAAAATCTGAAAACGGCCAAGTGTGAATCACTTTCGAAAATAACGAATGTGTAACTTTGATCCACGAACATAATATATGATAACATGTCATGTCAGTCAGTTGGTAAATCTAGTCATAGTTAATCTAGTTCATTTCTTTGTAAGAAACATAGTGCATATTAAAAAATCTAAAAGATAGTATAAATGAGACATTTCTTTAACTAACTTCATCATAAGAAAAAAATAAAATAAACAACCTTACAAAAATAAATGAAATCCCACCCAAAACAAAAATGTGAAAGACTGCCAAGTTCGATAATATGGGAATGCTTCGCCTATAAAAGAAGTGAGATCTGAATAAGTACCAAGTTCCATACACATACCTCAGTTAAAAATAGTTACTTTTTAATGATGATTACTTGGCAAGTTTTAATAGAAAATTAAATACTTGATTCATTGCGTTTAGTAGGTTTATAACAAGGTGTATGAAAACTTGCCAAGTAACATCATTAAAAAGTAACTATTTTTAACTGAGGTATGTGTATGGAACTTGGTACTTATTCAGATCTCACTTCTTTTATAGGCGAAGCATTCCCATATTATCGAACTTGGCAGTCTTTCACATTTTTGTTTTGGGTGGGATACATTATTGAATGACAGAAAAGGATAAAAACGTTTATTTCAATGAAAATAGCGGAATGAAATTCAATAATACAAAAACCTTCAGCGATTTTGAAAATATGAAAAATTCTACATTTGTAAAAAGTTGAAAACGTATCACTCATCCTACAACAAATGGTAGTAAGTATACGAGTGCCGTCAAGCGTCCATGTACAGCTATCAATATTCGTACTCTGCCTAACAACAATATTGGCCGCTTCGCAGCGCACAAATTCCCGCCATCCTTTGTGGACAAGTTGGGAAATAAAAGGTAAAAACAAAGGCTATGCATGCACAGCGGCGCTTAGCTCGCGCCATTTATTTGCGGTGCGTTTGGTACGTGCGGCCGCTACGCCGCCGTCACGCCGCCGCCACGCTGCCGTCACGCCGGGGGCGCGCTGCACAATAACACGCATAAATAAAACTTTGTGTTTGTATACTTTGCCCGGTAGCCGTGCGGAATTTCAATGAATGAAATTGCGCTTGTGTAGTTTTTATTTAATATGTTTCAGGGTTGTGAAAACTACAGGATACGCGATAGGAGGAACGATATTTTCGTAGCTCATATTTGTGAACATTCTCACTGCTAAAGAAGATGGATCAAAATTGCCCCACGTCCTATAACAATGTGACGTATCTCAAAAAAATCCTATGAACGATGTTTTCATAACAGCGCCTGAACGATGTTTTAAAGCATTTTTTTCGTATGAAGGTGTAAAAAAAATAAATTGGAGAGTATGCCATATTTTTTTAAACATTTTAAGCTATTGCATAGCTTCTATCGTAGGCCTTGAGCGCGGGGACCAAATCCAGAAATTCCGTAACGAAAAAACCTCACGGTCCCCACTCCGACGGGCACGGAGGTGTGGCTTGAAGGCCGTGCATCGTCTAACGTCGTGTCAGTTCGGCAGTCTTCGACACGGCGCTGTGTGTCGTGCGATTAGACGTATTGTACGACTTTACGGAACTCGCCCGAATCGAGACGAGCTGCTCCGAAATCGGACAGGATAATCAGCTGTTTGTGAGAAAGTATATAGGTGTATAAGTATTTTTGGATTTTGATTTTGATCAATGATATTATGATTCATAATTAATAATTATAATTGCATAAGTTGATACAGAATGCTATGCAATAGCTTTACCGCGGCAGTCCCCGAGTGCCACACGTATTTTTTTTATCATTTTTTGGAGATACGTCACATTTTTATAGGACGTGGGGCAATTTTGTATGGATTGTGATCCCTCTTCTTTATCAATTGTCCGTGATGAATTCGAGTTTGTATCTGTCGTAAGATCTGCACTAATAAATTAGTTCGGTAAGGTAGCTGCTGTAATGTTATTCGCTCGACAGTAAACTACATTTTAACATTCAAAACGCTTCGCTTGACAAAGACAAACTTGAATAGGGTAAAGGCGGGATAGATGCCCCACTTTTTGAAATATGCTTCTAATTTAATAAATATTGGTTCTACATTAATAACACCTATGAATGTAACTAGTTTAATCCTTTATGTTTATTTGTGATTTGTCTTTTTGGTCCTATATACTACACGTTTTGCAGATTTTAGCTTTTTGTAGAACTCAATTTTTGGGGATAGATGCCTACCCCTATGGATAGTTGCCCCACCTTGAAAATACTAGCAAGGATAGATGCCTACGGTGCGGGATAGATACCCTTCATACTGTATAAATTTATTATATTAATAATATTTATATATTTTTTTACTTTAATTTATTTGAAATGAAAAGTATTTTGCAGTTTTTAATTTGTATTTATATTCATTATCAGATTAATTAAAATTAACACAATAATATTTTAAAAGTATTTGTTCAACAAAAATAATGTATTTTAAATTTTAAACCCTTATTATAAAATATTAATTATTAAGTTTCAACATGCAAAATCATAAAAATCATTCTTTCTTAAAAACTAAAATAACACAATGTACTTAGCAGTGCTTTAAGTTTTCCATATCTCGAGCTAAAATTTCTGAAAAGTGTACAGGTTTCATGTAACCAGTACTGACACATTACACATTGAATCCAGTCGGATTTAGACTTTGTTTGTTCATAGTTTTCAAAGCATTCTATGCAGTTATTTTTATTTGCATCTTTAGGCTCATCCTGTCCGTCTCTTTTAGTCTTCTTTACCTGCAAACCTTTAGTTTTCTTTCCCTTAACTTTGTCCTTAGGTGAATTGTCTTCATCTTCACTGTTTGAACTGTAAATCATTCGTAATCAATAAAAAGTGGAAATACCTATACATAAACAAATGAACAATAAAAAAAAAACACAAAAATATATTAAAAATATATATTCAAAGCACTTATATATATTCAGGGTATACGTGGTGTATGGAGGGATAGATGCCCCTAGGGGCACCTATACCGTAAAAAATCAGGGCAACTATCCTTTTTGACAGGGATGGATGCCCTGGTATTTTTTTAAATAAATAAATACAATAGAGCAACTATTTATATCAAAATGTATACTTCATGAAACAATATACATACGTAATAAAAAAATAGACGGAATTAATATCTACTTACAAAGTTATACAACAGCAAATACTCACCTTTAAAAATGTTACGCTCGCTTTAAGTTCGCCGCGGAGATGAATTCACATACGAGCGAAACGCGACCTTATCCCTCGACGGCGCATGGCTAACTTAGGGGCGGGGTGCTTGCAGCTTCTAGTTAAACGGCTGTTTCTTAATCGCGAGCATGGGAAGTTAGGTTTTTCAAAAATGGGGCATCTATCCCACTGCGGCATCTATCCCGCCTTTACCCTACTAGTTGGGAACACAAACATGTACGTATCTATTCTTACAAACTTATCAGAGTTTCAAATTGTCTGGATCTCATTCTACATCTTGTAATAAAATCCGTCGTTCATTCACCCGTTTACTGCTGTCGTGTGTAAATAAGGCTTGTGGACCACTTTTGCTATTGCCCGAAAGATATCCAGTTTCTCACGTATAAAAGTTGTATTTGTTTCAAAAATAGACTGCTATACGAGATAGGGGCATGAAAGCCCAGCTGTAATTTTAGAAACGTATAAATTGTGTAGCTCTTTTCCAGAATGGCAACCTTATTACAGTATACTTCAGTGATTCTAGTTTGAGATTTTGTTCTCTCTAAGGAGGAGCGTGACACTGCATAACATAATATGAATATGTCCTTCCAGTAAAATCGAATTTTCTCTCGCAATGTAAACCGATGGACTAGCGTCCTTAACGGTATTTCGTTCACGTCTCAGTTTCATATCGGCCAGCAATCGCTTGCCGAGCGCTCTACGACGACATAACAAATATTGAGCGCGAGAATTGAATTTCGAATTTCTTATTTTAAAATATCCAACGATAAAGTGCTTTCTGAAACGTGTCCTAAAATCTTCGCTTTCTGTGTGCCAGGGCATTAGAGATTGAGGGCATTAGAGAGAGGATAAGGACCGTCGACTCACAAAGTCAAACTGCAGTCGAGAAAGCTATTAGTTTACCATTTTAAACAAGAAAATCTTTTGTTGAATTGAAAATAAAGAGGGAAATGTAAGTGACAAGTTTATACCTACCACAAAGCCACTGCGGCATACGACAAAAGGAGTTTCCAATGTAGATTCGCTTTTAAATTATTCAGGGTAATTACCAACATCGGGTCGTAGTAATGGCTGACGATTTTCCCAGTCTAGGTTTAGAATTGAGGTTAAACCTTTAGAAAATCTAAATTGTGTTACCACATCCTCATTCCTTCGCGTAATAGTCTTGTAGAAACATCTATAAAGCTCGGATAAAATTTTATGGATATCTATGAATCTTAAGTTTATTGAGCTGTGAGACATCTAGGAATGTAATAAACACGTTGGTTTAGTGGACGATCTTCTGAAAGGGGTGAATACACTCCTCAAATGAATGCTTTATTTTTGTGACAGAAGTTCCATACTTTTACATGTCCTAAGAATGAGTGTAGTCATTCTTAGGACATGTAAAGTAGCCAGAATTACGGTCATTATATCGAGTAAATAATTGACTAACTGTTTACCCACTACTTACTGCATCATGATAAAAGAGCTAAATATTTTTCAAAATCAGACCTGTTATTCCTGAGATAAGCTCGTTGAATAAAAGAAACAAACTTTTTCTCTCGAACAAACTCGATGTAGTAGATTCATATTTTGACTTTATATATGTACAACTGTACTATGATAAATTACAAAACTGATGGGACTTTACCTTTATGAACAGGATACTATTGTTTGATTCTGAGTGAGGATGCGATAGACAAGATTGAGTTAGGAGGCGGACATGACAACCGTAATCATCAATCACGACAGATATTGTGTTGCAAGTTATTAATATTACTGACAAACCCCTTTACACGAAGATTTATATGTGTTTGTGGTCGTAGGGGTCTCGCCACAATGCGGCAAACATATGGTTTCGGTGTTTTATTTTCAGCTTGATCTATTCAAAATGTTATATAGTATTCAAAATTCTGATGTTCCTGGAAGCTGGGTCATTTACTTTCATTGGCTATTATAAAAAAATTCAGTCTTCATACTAGGAGATTTGAAAGCTTTGTAGTTGAAACTAGCACAGCAACTAAATTCGCCTAATTAATTAGTGTTAAAACTTGTTTGTTTGACGCAGAATTATGTCATAATTAACCCAAATTAATGTTTGTTTCAGGTAAAACCCCAGTTCCCGTATGATAACGTTTGGAATCAACAGATGTAGTGAATCCTTGGAGCCTGTAGCGCTAATGTGCCATCAACTAGCATTAATTAACCGAACAATGCTAATATAACGCGTTCTATTGTTACGGTTATATACGCCGCGCTAATCACGGATGGTTCCGCGTGGTTTAAAGGGTTTTTAAAGGGTTGGTTGAGCATTTTCATGATCTTGTAGCTACATATGATATTTTTATCTATTCGCAGATAGTTGACGCAGGCGAGCTTATATTCTTATGTAATAAATAATGTCTGAGTTAGACGAAATTGAAATGTCTCTCAATACCTGAAAAAAAAAAATCTAGCTACACAACAAAGAACTACTAATAGACTATAAAGCAATGTACTTTCTAAGAAACACTGATAAACAAAGAATGATGTTGCTATACAGTAACACGATTTTTCTACACAATTAATAAAGCAACTAAGCATGAACACACGGCATACAGGCCGAAATGAATTAAACTTCAGTAAACTGCATTGAACCGCTCCACTGGATCGAATCACTAATAAACAACAGATTACGCTAAGTGTAACGTGCTGTTTTAGCTATTAATAACATTGATGATCGCCTTAATTAGCTGTCTAGACATCCATCTTCACAGCTCTTTGTGTCAGACTATTTATGTATTCGCTGCTAATTTCACTTTATTAGTGCAGCGGTTGTAAGTTAAATGTATGCGCTAAATGGGTTCCGTCGTGTAATCTGAACTGAAATAACTTCAGGTAATTGAGACAAAGACCTTTTATAAAAAGAAACTTTGATCATAGTTCTTGCACAATGCTAAAGTTTATGATGAATCGAAAAGTATGTCGTCATTAACTCAGCCTATGGGCTTTTATGGTCATCTACTGCTGAACACCTTATTGATTCCCAAAAGTAGAGTAAACTTGCATATATTTCCTCACGATGAAGTCTTGCAATGTTATAAGTGTCAAAAATATATGTATGTTAATGTTTTTGAGCTAACGAAATAAAACAATTAGACAAATGAAAGTTGGGTCAATTAAACCACTTTTTATTATAATCTGATTCAGGCAATTAATTTTGAAACTAGAAATCGATAGAAACTTTATAGTTGGTACAATTCACACTGAATTGCAATAAATAAGTAATTCGAATGGTGATTTAGTTTCATTTTGATAGTTTAATTGCTCTCA
This sequence comes from Helicoverpa zea, assembly GCF_022581195.2. Lineage (NCBI taxonomy): Eukaryota > Metazoa > Arthropoda > Insecta > Lepidoptera > Noctuidae > Helicoverpa > Helicoverpa zea. The sequence goes on along the minus strand of NC_061464.1, from coordinate 4,095,266 downwards.
TTTGCGGTTTAAATATTCAAAGATTTAATGCCAGTAGACAGACTTTGCAAAAGCTGTAAGTAGCACGATCAGGTGTTTGGTTCTCGCACGAATGTTAAAATTAGCTACAATGATATTGATTTAGAATCTATGGGGAATGATTGTGGTTTTAATAGCTGGAATAACATTGAAGAGGCAAAGACACCTTTAAAGGCTTATGCTTTTGCAATCCCATGGCATACCTTTAATGGCATTCATGCATTTTAATCTGCAGTGATTAATAGTACCCATTGGATTGGATCAATCTTCTTTAAGTGCTGGAAAATCTGTATTACATACATAGCATCAAAATCTTCCAGGTACCACAATCTATCCTCCTAACACAATTACGTTGAAAAAACAAAGGACTAACTGTGATAAACCGTCGCAATTCGGTGTTAACGAAAAAACAGAGGAATTCCTAAAGAAAAATGAATGCGAAAAGGAAGCTGGCTCAGTTCTGACAAAAACTGTGCCAGTACAAGTAACTTAGTTTTGTGGCTTTGTACCATATAAAATATTGACTTGGCTCCACACTTTTTGGCATCCAACTTCGATGTTTTCTTTTTTACGTGGACGTATAACATCGTTAGTTGTATCGAGTTCGGAGAAGTTTTGGAATTTCGACATTTCGGTGTTGTAATAAGTTTCTTATAGCTTGTGCCTGCGTAGAAAAACGAGCAGGTAAAGGACAATGCTAATCTTTGTATGGAAGTTGGGCTCAAGTGTTGCCCACAGTAACTGCATAGTGTATTATGTTCCATAGGCTTATATTAGGTCCCAGACCAAAGCATTTCGAAATCTATCCCGGGAGTCCTGAGAAAAACTGGTTTGACTCTTATTCAATATTACATAAAAATAAGCTTACGAACTCTTAACTATTCCACTTTTATTACCTTAATTGAAATGAATTATATTCATTGACAAATACGAGGTATTGTACACGACTACTTTTTGTTAACCGACTTCCAAAAATGGAGGAGGTTCTTAATTCATTTGTATTCTTTTTACGTTTGTACGTGCATAACTCCGTCGTTTACCAATCGATTTCAACAATTATTTTATTGTTTGTAAGGGCTTACTTCCTCAATGGTTCATTTGTCATCCGGCCCAGGGTCTGGTGATGGAACCTCTAAAAAAATCGGGAGCGACTCTCGAAAAATTGTAGACACATATCGAGTAAAACCTTGTCATTCGGGTATATGTGTCAGACACCACAAAACTGTAAAGGTTAAGATCTGACCTGACAATGGAGACGACAGAGAGACGAGGGAACTCCTCAACGGTATCTACTAACTACCTCATGTTCGAGCTTATTTTATTCCTCTTGATAAGATTTTTCTAGAAGATAGCTTATTGCGCAGGCACCTTGTAGATTTAAACCGTAAATTCAAAAATATTGCGGTAATTGCCTTTTTTTTCAGAAAATCATTGTCAGTTCTTATTAGAATCCAACGCTTTTAGAATTTATTTGAAAATCACAGTAAAAAAAACCCATTCCAACATTTTCCAGCACTGGATCCTGACAGCGAGATCCTAAGACTTATTTGGCAGAAAAGTCTTATCAGATTAATCTCTCGGGACCCCTGGGACCGATTTCAAAAATATTTTGATTTCATGTTTAGAGTGAAGTAAAGAATCTATTTCAATCACTCCCACTACTGGGCAAATGGCACAGGCTTTGTGAAGCGATTGTTCATGTGGAATATAAGAACCGGTTTTTCACCCGGACCCCAGGGACCGATTTCAAAAATATTTTAATTTCATGTTAAAAGTGAAGTAAAGAATTTACTTTAACCACTCCCACTACTGGGCAAATGCCAAAGACTTTGTTAAGTGACTATCTAAGGAGAACATTTGAACCGGTTTTTCTCGGGACCCCTGGGACCGATTATAAAAATATTTTAATTTCATGTTAAGAGTGAAGTAAGGAACCTATTTCAATCACTCCCACTACTGGGCAAATGCCAAAGACTTTGTTAAGTGACTATCTAAGGAGAACATTTGAACCGGTTTTTCTCGGGACCCCTGGGACCGATGATAAAAATATTTTAATTTCATGTTAAGAGTGAAGTAAGGAACCTATTTCAATCACTCCCACTACTGGGCACATGCCAAAGACTTTGTTAAGTGACTATCTAAGGAGAACATTTGAACCGGTTTTTCTCAGGACCCCTGGGACCGATTTTAAAAATATTTTAATTTCATGTTAAGAGTGAAGTAAGGAACCTATTTCAATCACTCCCACTACTGGGCAAATGACATAGGCGTTGTAAAGCGACAGTTCATGTGGAATATTAGAACCGGTTTTTCTCCGGACCCCAGGGACCGATTTCAAAAATATTTGGATTTCATGTTAAGAGTGTAGTAAAGAACCTATTTTGACCACTCCCACTACTGGGCAAATGCCAAAGACTTTGTTAAGTGAATATCTAAGGAGAACATTTGAACCGGTTTTTCTCGGGACCCCTGGGACCGATTTCAAAAATATTTTAATTTCGTGTTAAGAGTGAAGTAAAGAACCAATTCCAAACACTCCTACTACTGGGCAAATGGCTCAGGCCTTGTCAAGTGACTCTTCATGGAGAATATTTGAACTGGTTTTCCTCGGGACCCCAGGGAGCGATTTCAAAAATATTTGCATTACGTGTTCAGAGTGCACTAAGGAACCCTCTGGAACTACTCCCACTGCTGGGCAAACTATGAGCCCAGACCCTGGCATTGTCCTTTAGACAGCTTTATAAAATCATTACGAAAGCAGCACCTAATTTGTACGTAAATTACCAGTAAAAGGCAGCTACAGTACTGTTTTAAACCACTTACTTCCAATTCGGTCCAGAACACTTCATTGGTTAAGTAATAGGCGTACAAAAAAGTAATTAAAACTACCGTTCACAATTACAAGTGTCCGTGGAATGAGGTCGTTACAGACAATGCGATTTTTACGCAGAAGAAACCAAGTTGGGTGGCCTTAATTAGATAGCCGAAGGTCCCCGAAAATCAGGGCCGAAACTAATGTGGTTCCTCTAGCTACAATTTAGTTTAGCTGTGAAATTATCCATGTTTACCAATTTCATGACAACTTTATGATGTGAACCAATCACTTTCTGAGATTAAATGGTCACTTACGGTTAAGTGGCAATTTCCCTGATTAAAATGTCTTTAATGTTGCATTCTCTGTCGGGAGCGCATCCATATTAATGTTTCCGCTTTGACTGTTATACAAACGAAACTCTCATTACACATGCATCCAAAAGTTTTGACTCATAATATGCACAAGCAGCTGCAAAAATTTGCACTTTTTAATACTTTGCAATTTGGTAATTATATTGAACGTTCTTCATTTCTCTTTAGTTTTATCTATGCTTAAATGCATTAAGTAATAATACTATCATTCATATGTAATTAATAATTAAATTCGTTATTTTACTTTCAATATTCAAATTCATAACTGTCACTACATAAATGTGATATCAATTATAGCTTAATTTCGTAAGTGCTAGGTAACAAGCTTGGGCTTGTTTTATTTATGTATGTTTGGACATAAGGACAGGCTATAAACTTTAAGGAGTTACCAAAACTGTATTTTGCGGAGCCCGCGAGGTGCCTAAAACCTAAAAATATTTCTCGGATTTATTGTTTATCATGTTCTGTCGAAAGAAGACGGATCACAATCCATACAAAATTGCCCCACGTCCTATAACAATGTGACGTATCTCAAAAAAAAGATAAAAATGTTTAAAAAAATATGGCATACTCTCCAATTCATTTTTTTTACACCTTCATACGAAAAAAATGCTTTAAAAATTGTTCAGGCGCTGTTATGAAAACGTCGTTCATAGAACTATTAATGGACTATTTTATTAAATTGTTTTTTTGTTTGATAGAGTATACCTCACAGGTGGTCCCATAATCATCAGGTCAGGATCTGATGATGGAAACCCTGAGAAATTCAGGGCAACTTTTGAAAGTTGTAGGCATGCGAAGAATAAAAACTTGACTATAAGGTGTATGTCTTATAACAATATGCAACAGTGAAGATTTGGAGCTGACCTGATGATGGAAACGAAAGAAGGTCGAGGGAACTCGACAACTGAATATGTGAACTACCTCGTGTTTGGGCTTATATTATTTGTATTGAATAGACCTTTGCAACAGTGAAGGTTTGGAGCTGATCCGATGATGAAGACCAGAGAAGGTCGGGGGGACTCGACAACAAAATATGTAAACTACCTCAGAAGTCGGTGTCTAATGGATGTACCTAAGTTTATATCCCCACCGACTTCTTCCTATTTTTGGCTTTTCAGTGACAAGCACAGTTGTCACTATCCGCATAAATGGAAAGTTCTCATCAATACGAATAATATAAGCCCAAACACGAGGTAGTTCACATATTCAGTTGTCGAGTTCCCTCGCTCTTCTCTGGTCTCCATCATCAGATCAGATCCAAATCTTCACTGTTGCAAAGGTCTATTCAATACAAATAATACAAGCCCAAACACGAGGTAGTTCACATATTCAGTTGTCGAGTTCCCTCGACCTTCTTTCGTTTCCATCATCAGGTCAGCTCCAAATCTTCACTGTTGCATATTGTTATAAGACATACACCTTATAGTCAAGTTTTTATTCTTCGCATGCCTACAACTTTCAAAAGTTGCCCTGAATGTCTCAGGGTTTCCATCATCAGATCCTGACCTGATGATTATGGGACCACCTGTGAGGTATACTCTATCAAACAAAAAATTAATTTAATAAAATAGTCCATTAATAGTTCTATGAACGACGTTTTCATAACAGCGCCTGAACAATTTTTAAAGCATTTTTTTCGTATGAAGGTGTAAAAAAATGAATTGGAGAGTATGCCATATTTTTTTAAACATTTTTATCTTTTTTTTGAGATACGTCACATTGTTATAGGACGTGGGGCAATTTTGATCCATCTTCTTTTACGAAGGAGTTAGATGCACAATTAAAAAAACAATTTAAAATTATTTATATATTTAAGAAAGAAAAAAAAACATTTTTAACCCATTATTTGTATTAAAACAGTATTCGCAACTTAGCCACTCAACATCTTTTGATTAATAGCACGGATTTGCGCCAAACCAGGTTCATTGCGTTTCTTATAGAACTCCTGTTGTTTGAGGCGATTGAACCAAGCAGATAGTTTTGGATATCTAGAAAGAAAAGTTCATTATATACACTTAATACATAACTGCTTAATTTCGGTATTTTTTTATTTTAATTTTTGGGCTGTGATAATTAGACAGCCTAAGAGCTACTAGATAATTTTGTAGATTGGCGCATAGAGTTACCGTTATACAATGAGAGCAAGTTATGGGAGACCTATTACTCAACAGTAAGGAGTTAGTGGAAATAAACACTAGTTGTTGAATATCAAACACATGTACTTACGCCTTTTCATCTACAGGAAAAGCTTCATTCAAAGTGCTGATGGTAGCCACACAGCATATATCGGCCAGTGTCATGTTATCACCAGCCAGCCACTGAGATTTTGAAAGGAACGCGTCAACAAAACCGTAGGCAGTCTTAACCCGTTCTACATCGTCAGGTCTGAAGGCTTTCTCTCCTTTGAAGAACACTGGTTCCTGGAATTTAGGAGAATATTTACGTAGTTTTACAAACAGGTAATTTTTTTCCGTGCGTATGCAGTTCTCAACACATACTCATATTGTAAATGCAAAAGGGTTATACTTTGGTATGCAAAATTGGCATTTTACGGATTTGTAAGGCCATGCTCGTTTTGATGATTTTTAATATCATATAGGTTTTTTTAACTAATTAAATATATAATTTACTTACAATAAGTCTACTCAAAGACGGAAACAGTACACCACTGTCAAAATGGAGACGTTGGTCGATGACCGCTCTCTTCTTTAGATCAGTTGGGTAAAGAGAACTGTTTTTCCCATACTTGGTAACCAGGTAAGCTGCAATGGCGTGGCTAAAAATAAAGTACATAATTCTAAATGGAGCAATTTTTTCCCATTTCATAAAAGCAAAAAGTAAAACGTTTATTTTAATTAACTATGAAATATTTTACATTCTTACCTGTCCCAAATACTAAAGTCATCATCTTTCATCACCGGAACTGTATGCTGAGGATTCATCTAGAAGTAAAATTATTTATTTTATTAGTTTTTGATCATGTAAATTTACTTGAAAATGATATTATTTCATCCAATTTAAAAAAAAAGAATCTCGATCATTTCGCTTTAAACCCTTTTTCTCTTCGAAGGAAAGAACCCTAGACATGAGGCTTGCAATAAAATAAATCTTACTTTTAAATAATCTCCTTTTAAATGTTCCGATTCCAGCAGATTAACATCCACGTACTGCACATTCGGGATCTTTAAGACCTCAATGGTCATAAACACAGCCCTTACAGGTGGACTTCTGTCCATCTTGTAAATTGTTAACACCATGTTTAATGAGTTCTGAAAAATTAAATATAGTGCTGCTGTCATGTACTGTATTAGGTAATGGTAACATTTTGGCCGAATGTTCGATATCAGGGCTCTAAGTTACAATTTACACTAGTATTATAAAGATTGATGCAGTAATTTCAGCAACTACAAAACTTATCAAAATTCTTTCAACGCGGTTTCCATGGCAACTAGCCATGGGATGCGGATGAAACCGCTTGCAGAAGCTCTTTATTATCATAAACGAATCAGTGATGGAACTTACAATACAACTTGCATAGATTATCAAAGAAAAGAGAGCCCAATGAAAATATGAGTACATTGGAGGATCGAGATCATAAGATTGAAGTAGAACAGTGAGTAGAATAAGCTAAACAATTTGCAAACATTCAGATGTTTTTAAAATAAAAAACGCTTACCTCCCAAAATGACACTGGAAAGTTCTGGCCAGCTAGTTTCTCAGAAGCAGGCCAACTGATACTTTTGAGTTTATGATAAGGATTGTATTGAACCAAACGTTTTTATAGAAGCTGCCGATCAATAAGTCACACGTGGTTCAAAATTATCTGTTAATCTGATTGTTTTATCATGTCTATCTGGTTTGTTTTTATCGTGTCATCGTGATCTATCCTAAGCAAGCGTTCTGGATACTTAACAATGTGTTAACCCATTAGGAATGTAAAATAAGCGTTATCTGATAAATTACTAAACAAGTCATCTGTTATTTCTAGTTTTGTTGGGTCTTTTTTTTTTTTTTTTTTTTTAGCGACGTAAAATCATCAAATGACCCCTCCCGCTGTGGGTTAGCAGCGGTGAGGGAGTGTCAGACTCTTACTGACTAAAATCGTCGTGTTCCGTCATAGGCCTTTTATGTACCAGGGCCGCGGTATCTCTTTCGAACAACCCGCAGCCCCGGCAGGCCTTGGCCCTGCTGGGCCCCGCTGGGGTTGCTGACGTCTCTTTGAGGAGCGCGTGGAACAACGCGCGCCGTCGACACGGGTCTGTCGTCTAGGAAGACAGAGGGACGATGAGCCACCCGAACTCACCGCCCACAGACCCACGCCTACGGTGGCCGGGAGTCATCTCGCGACACCCGGCGCCCATGGTGTCTACCTGGTCCAGCGCGGCGGCCGGGATGAGAGGTGCGAACTCTCTGGCGTTCCGCCTCCTCCTTCTCGAGCATGACCGCTTCGCAGAAGGAGGCAACGGCATCCCATTCCCTCTCGCCCCGGACCATGGCCTGAACCAGGGCCGGACGCGAGAGGTCGCCGCCGCCCAAAGCCTCGACGAGGACCCGGCGGTGCCCTTCCCATGCGGGGCACACCTGGACTGTGTGGTCCACCGTGTCCTCGGGGCTGTCCGCACAATGGTGACACCCGGGCGCCTCCTCACGACCGATGCGGTGCAGGTACCTCCCGAAACAACCGTGTCCGGTGAGGACCTGCGTCATGCGGTACGTGAGGGCGCCGTGACTCCTCCCGAGCCACTCCTCAAAGAGGGGACTTACCGCCACGATGGTGGCGTGCCCAGTTTTGTTGGGTCTTGAAAAATAAGATTGTATGTAACACTAACTGGTGATCATGGTCTTTCTGCGTCTACGTGAGTTTCTTCAGCCGATGCGATGTAAGTACAGTGCCCCTGGTTAAAAGTAGATCACCTAGAATTTGTTTCCTAGGGTCCATCTACCTGCTTACCAAACACCAAAATTGGCTAAGCTATTCAAGGGGATCTAAGTGTATGCTTATTCACACACAGGATGGCGTGTCGGAACCCACCTTTTTTTGCTTAAGGTGGTGACAACCTTACTTTATAAAGCAATGACTACATTAATTAAGTACACCTGATTGCATTTTATTTTCATTAAATACCTTTTGATAATACACCGATTACGATAACATTATTTATTATATGTCATGAATGACTTCCCAAAACAATTATTGATACAAAGAATTACATCATCCCACCAAAAACATTAAATGTAAAAAAAAGCCAATCCTCTACGCAATTCCTCCACCGTAAAAAGTTTTGAGATCGCATAGAAGCCAAGTCCTGTTCTACTTTATTTGTAATAATAAATCAATATTTTGTGACTATATCAATAGTTTCGTTCACTTTACAATAATATTGACGAGGGTTCTCCGCTCGATGCGCCTCGATGTGGACGTGTGCAAGTGATTGTTATATTTTTGCTTTAAATTCAAGTAATTAAATTTGTGATTGGTGGATATTGTCAAATCGTATTCCTTGTCTAGCTTGTGGAGTTTTTATGGACGGACTCCTCCCAGTGGGTGTGACTAGAGTGAGACGGCTCGTGTTTCGGTGTTTTGGATTTGAAGAGCGAAACTGTTGTGTCGGGTCAGAGTGCCGTGATTTGATCCTTGGCCCTGGGTATCGGCGGTCGGGTGTTGTGCGCACTGAGCCAGATGAACACGTAGCGCGCGGCGCGAATTACGGGTCTGTGTGTTGCGAGCGGCTACGAGTGCTACGACGGGCTACGACCTCACCACGCCCCCTTGCTACGCGTAGCAACCAGCTAAGCGCCTATAACTTTCTGTGGAGCAACAAATTGCGCCTGCGCAACTAATAAGAAATTAATCCTAGGCGCTTGCAGGAACTGAAGTCATAAGATGTCAAAAATTACTCGTACGCCCCCGCCGACTCCAAAGCCTCAGCTGATGCACACACATTCGAAATCGGATCCAGACTTGCCATCTGCGATGGAAGAAACTGCCGAGCAGAGTCGAAATGTTACATCACGACATAAACGCCCTCGTATTTCCGGTTCTCCATCAGATGAACATGATCCTTCTAAGGCATTTTTGACCAACTTTAAAAATGAGTTAATGGTAATGCTTGAAGACTGGAAGCTGGAGCAACAAAAAACCCTATCTCAGTTGGTTACCGATGTCGCCCACTTAAAACTACAATGTTCCAATATACAACATACCAATAATGAAATAGAGAAAAAGATTGTATCGTTAAATCAAGATTACGAGGAAGCTTTGGCCAAGGTATCTCAACTTGAAGAGTCACAAAAAGAAAATAGTAATTGCATTAGCAATCTTGAAAAGCAAATTCAAGAACTTCAACTTAAGTGTCGATCATCAGTAATTGAAATTAGAAACGTACCAGTAATACCAAATGAAAAAATAAACGACCTTCTTCAGATTGCCTCGCGCTTGGGACAGACTATCCAAATGGATCTTTCTAGCGACAAAATCCGTGATATTTATCGGTTGCCTGGAAAACCTGGCCTCACCCGCTCTATACTAGTTGAATTTTCAACGGTATATTTCAAAAATAACTTTTTAAGTGCAGTGCGCACTTACAACAAAGAGCGCAATATCAAGGATAAGTTAAACACAGAGAATATTGGCATTGCTGGAGAACGCAAACCAATCTACGTTGATGAACATCTCTCCCCAACTACAAAGAGACTTTTCTACCTTGCTCGAGACTTCGCGAAACGCAACAGTTATGATTTCTGCTGGATATCAAATGGAAAAATCCTAATACGCAAAAGTTGTGATACAAAGGAAGTTCACTTCGTGAAGACAGAACAGTGTTTGTTGAAATTGGAATCCAAGCAATGACTATTCTTCTCGAATTTAAACTCGAATATTAGCGTCAGTAGTGATCAGTATAGTTTTTTAGTTTTTAGTTTTTTATTTTTCGGCAATAAGTTTCTTTTCTATAATAAGTTTTTTGAAAATATAATTTTTAAATGTTCCTGTAACTTATACATCCTTAAAAAACAAGTTCAAACATGTAAAATTCTACGTAACTTTAGCCAATTTCACTTTGAAACCGTAATAACCATATATTGTTATAGTGAGATATGTAACGTGACTGACATTTCCGTGTATATTGAACTGCAACGTAAACCTATAGTATTGCTTAATCATTTAAATTGCATCATTCTTTATTATCGCTTAAGGCAGGTTTCGTTGCTCTCTAAAAATAACGAATACATCAAAAATGACTGATAACATAAATACTATAGCTAATGACATTGATGACTTCAAAGTAGCAAACTCCCACATTTGTTCACCAAATGAATGTTCTGAGCTCGTCGAAAATCCTAATACTACTTTAAAAATTATACATATTAATATAAGGAGCATCAATAAGAATTTTGATCAATTTGTGTGTATGCTATCTATGATAAATTTTAATTTCGATATTATAATCCTTTCAGAATGCTGGTTAAGAGGGGTGGCTTCACCACCTCATCTTGTTAATTACTCTTTTCATGCTTCAACGAATCACTTAATACAAAACGATGGTGTTGTGATATATGTAAGAAACGGACTTGAATACTCAATATCTGAACCATCTTTTCGGGATGCAAATTGTCTAATATGTACTGTGGGTAATACTGCAATCGTGGGTCTCTATCGGTCACCATCTTATTCGGACCTAAGCAACTTTTATGACAGTTTAGAAACGGTGATGTGTACTCTGAAATCATTTAAAAACGTGGCCATGATTGGGGATCTCAATGTTGACATTAAGGAAAACAACAATGTTGATCGAAACTCTAGTGAATACCTTTTATTTACAGCATCTTTAGGATTGCTACCAGCACATGTGTTTCCCACTAGGCTTGGTAATTGTCTCGATCACATTTTAATAAAGACGGACACAACTGTAAATACAATAGTACTTGAGACCCATATCACAGACCATTTACCTGTCATTCTATGTCTGAGGTATCACAATAAAATGTACAATAATGCTCAAAAATTTATAACGCGTTTAGACTATGCTTCTATTAAGGAAGATATTGACAAATATGATTTCAATTCGATCATGAATGAAACTGATGCAAACAAAGCTGCTGATAAATTGATTTTGGACATTCAAAATGTGGTTTCTAAGTACACAACACAGAAAAAAACCAGTAGGCGCGCGCGCATTTTGAAACCATGGATCACTGAAGGAATGCTTCGTTGTATCAGAAACCGAGATAAAATGCATCTTAATGTTAAAAAAAATATCAATAACAGCATTCTTCTCATCACATATAAAAGATATCGCAATTTTTGTAATACCCTTCTTAGAAAATTAAAACGTGAGTATGAAAAAAATCAATTCTGTAAAGCTCAGAATAATCCAAAAGCAATGTGGGACGTTATAAATTCTATCTCAGGCAGGAAATGTCAGTCACCGTCAGCAACAGAGCTCTTGCGACTGGAGGCTAGTGCGAAACTCTCTGCGAACCGGGTCAATCAATATTTAGTTAATATTGGAAGAGACCTGGCTTCCAAGCTGGTTCCTCCTGGTTCCTCGACCACTAACAACCTAGGGGTAATAGCTTCACAATGCAACTCACTTGGAATTGAATCGGTTAGCGAAGATCAAGTGTCAGCGATCATTGCATCGCTTCGGAGTAACTGTGCAACTGGCTGGGATAATATCCCAGCTTTAGTGCTTAAACTTTCACAGAAAGTCCTAGTAACACCCATTACACACTTATGCAACCTTTCAATATCTACCGGTGTGTTTCCAAACAGTTTAAAAAAAGCTTTGGTTACTCCAGTGTTTAAAGGTGGGGACAGAAAGCTTGTGAGGAACTATAGACCTATTTCTGTGTTGAGTGCCTTATCCAAAATTCTAGAAAGAATACTCAATAATTGTTTAACGAAGTATCTCAAAAAGTTTTCCATAATATCCAATAACCAATTTGGGTTTAGATCTGGCATATCGACTGAGGATGCAGTAACAAACTTCAGTAATGCAGTAGTTGATAGACTGGATAAAGGATACAAATGCTATGGTATATTTTTAGATATATCGAAAGCATTTGATACGGTTTTTGCACCAATACTTTTATCTAAATTAGAGCTTATCGGTGTTCGCGGTCCATCTCTAGATATATTTAGGGACTACCTATCCAATCGCTCTCAGATAGTTAAAATTGATGATGTTATTAGTGAGGAAGAACAAATCGAATACGGAGTTCCACAGGGAAGTATCCTCGGCCCTACACTATTCATAATTTATGTCAATGACCTGTGCAAGATGAAGCTTGATAGTTGCGATATTTTTACATACGCCGATGATACAGCCTTATTAGTCTATGCGAAGACCTGGTTAGAAGCCAAATCCTTAGCTGAGGCTAACCTGAGAAAAGTAATGTTATGGATGTCTTCAAACTTACTTACTTTGAACATAGACAAAACTAAATTCATACGATTCTATCTCCCAAATTCTCCTACACCACCAATTGAAACCACAACAATCACGGCTCACTATTGCAACAAAACGTCAGCAACGATCTGTTCTTGTCCGCCTTTAGCAAATGCTCCCTGCATTAGATATCTAGGTGTTATGATTGACGAAAGATTAAATTGGCGCACCCAAATTGAAACTCTTACCGGGCGTGTTAGAAGACTACTTTATATCTTTAAGAATCTTCGTCATTCTGCTGATCTATCCGTAATGCACACAGTCTATGTCGCCCTGTGTCAATCTATTCTCAGTTATTGTATTCCTGCATGGGGTGGTACTTATAAAACTCTGTTTCTGCAATTAGAAAGGGCCCAAAGATACCTCATCAAAGTTATACACTGCAAACCTCGTCGCTACTCAACTACAGATCTGTATAAGGAATGCCAGTTATTGACTGTAAGACAATTATTCGTCCTCCGCACCATACTGCGGCGACATTCACAACTACCCCTTAATAATCAGATTTTACAAAAAAGGCGGGGAGCTCTTGTATGTTCTCCTGTCGGATGTAGGACCAGTTTCGCATTACGTCAATATAACGCACTGAGTTCTAGAATGTATAACAAAATTAATAATAAAATCTCACTGTATACACTAAATAAACATAACTTGAAGATTAAATTAACCAATTGGCTTAAGTCTTTAAATTATAATGAAACAGAGGAACTCATAGTAATTCTGAAGTAAAATATAAGTACGTAAATAGATCAACTATAAGTAATCAATATTGCACAAAACTTGATGACATTGAAATTGTAATAGCATTAGAGAGGAGAGCCGCCGATTCCCGAAATACGAGCTCGTCTCAGTTTAGGAATCAGTGTGCTATTTTTAATAACCCCACTGTACAATTAATATAGGTACTTATCTTTGTGTTGTGTTGATTTGCTTATTGTACTTTTTGAAAGAAATAAATTATTATTATTATTTGTATGTCTCTAACCGACCACGGGACTACAGAGTCCCGGATTTTTGGAAGGCGAACGTGGGGCCGAAGCCAACACGCTGAAGCCCTTTTGAGACAACTTTAATGAAATGGCGACACAAAACCGACGATTATCCCCGTATACACTATAGAAATGTACCCAAGGACAATCCCCGGTTCTGTGCTAAACTATTGCTAACTATGGATGAAAACTACTTGGGCTATTGTGATGGGATGCTAATGGACTAGGAATGGGGAAACTACGGGAACTATGGCACCTGCCGATGACAATGTATTAAATACATGTTAAAATGGCAGGTGGAGACTCGCCAACTCACTTACTGGGCCCCCGGGAATCAGTCACTGAAAAGCAACAAGAGGGCAACAGGGACATGAGCGGCTGAGAAGGGTGAGGATACCTCGGCGGACTTTAAACGCAGATCACGCGCTCCCTGTGGGTCCAGCATCACCGGCCCACTCGCCACTTACCACGAGGCACCTACCCTCCGAGCAGGACTAACCTTGCTCTAGCGACTCCACTCTGACCGGCCGATGAAGGCAAGCCAAGAGGCGGGAGACCTATCCCCCGTCATGCTTCACTCCGGCAGGCCGGAGATGGGGGACAGTATACTCTCCCTGGAGCACTCGGATATATAGCCCCGCGGGGTCGCTACTCCCCGTCATCCGCCTCAGATGCCCTGCGGGGCTTATTATTATTATTATTATCTTGTATGTCTCTGACCGACCACGGGACTACAGAGTCCCGGATTTTTGGAAGGCGAACGTGGGGCCGAAGCCAACACGCTGAAGCCCTTTTGAGACAACTTTAATGAAATGGCGACACAAAACCGACGATTATCCCCGTATACACTATAGAAATGTACCCAAGGACAATCCCCGGTTCTGTGCTAAACTATTGCTAACTATGGATGAAAACTACTTGGGCTATTGTGATGGGATGCTAATGGACTAGGAATGGGGAAACTACGGGAACTATGGCACCTGCCGATGACAATGTATTAAATACATGTTAAAATGGCAGGTGGAGACTCGCCAACTCACTTACTGGGCCCCCGGGAATCAGTCACTGAAAAGCAACAAGAGGGCAACAGGGACATGAGCGGCTGAGAAGGGTGAGGATACCTCGGCGGACTTTAAACGCAGATCACGCGCTCCCTGTGGGTCCAGCATCACCGGCCCACTCGCCACTTACCACGAGGCACCTACCCTCCGAGCAGGACTAACCTTGCTCTAGCGACTCCACTCTGACCGGCCGATGAAGGCAAGCCAAGAGGCGGGAGACCTATCCCCCGTCATGCTTCACTCCGGCAGGCCGGAGATGGGGGACAGTATACTCTCCCTGGAGCACTCGGATATATAGCCCCGCGGGGTCGCTACTCCCCGTCATCCGCCTCAGATGCCCTGCGGGGCTTATTATTATTATTATTATTAAATAATTCTAGGAATTAATGAATTGCAACTTATGCATATTCATCCTGATTTTATCAAGAATTTGCATGCATTGTCATGATTGTTGCTATAATATTATTATTTATTTTGTGTATTCATCAGAGATATGATAGTGGCATGCGTAACAGAAATGTTGCTTTGTAACTCCCTAATTAAAAAGGACCTGTCATTGCTGTACGTTTTTATCCAATGCTTGCCTACAACTTTTGATGAGAATAGTCTCAATCAATCTATTTAACATACTCCCAAGTAATTGGTGAAAAAAATTGCCACATGTGAATTGAAAACCTCTTCATGTTTCTGAAGTCGCCTATTCAGTAAAATATAGAAAGTCATCTGCCTTTACTCGTTCATAACAAAGGTTTAGGATTACGTACCTATATGTCTATAAATACAAAGTATGTATGTTGTTGGGTGGGGTCCGAGTATTTCTATAAACTCCTTTCCTTATCCTGTTTATATTTCAGTTCCGAATATCCTTTCAACCTGGCACGGATTTCAAAATAAATTAATTAAATTCCTGTCTTTTGATTTGTGGAATATTTCAAAAGTACACTCGGAGTTAACACTTGAAGCACTCATGACATCACGGGAGGTTATGCTCTGATTGCTTTCAATCAAATCATGATTTTCCTTATTCCCCCTTTGTAAGCTTTTATTAAAATGAAAGAATGAGAAACATAATATTGTTTCCATAAAAGGATCGTACAAAATTATTACGCTTGAACGTCGCATTTCTATCATGTCACTGAACATTTGTTTGTGAGTGTTTTATGTGTCACAGAAACAGGTACAAAATTAATTTGTCGTGCTTCCGAAAACAAAACCATTCGAAATTGAGAACTAATCCAAAGAAGAAGTCCTAAAGCTGCTCATATTTTGCAGACATTCCAACATTTCACGAAACAAAACAATTCCCAAAGAAGTCCAAACTTTAGAACAGATGCTACGTAATAAACTTTAAAAATCTAAAATGTCTGCAGAAAACACTAAATCCAATTCTCATCTAAAAATGCTTTAGTGTTACACGAACACTAGAGGCCGACATATGTAGCGGGCCCCGGGCCCCGGCTGGGCCATTAGTGCAAGTGCACGGGGCCGGTGACGTCACAACTCGAGGGGCCACCTCGAGCCAACTAGGCCACTGGAGCTCAGCATTGAACGGGTTATATTGTGGATACGCTAACCCCACGTGCAGTTCGCTTGAGTGGAGCTGTTACGTTAATTATGTACTGCTTTTATATGTAGGTACGCAGATTATTTTTACATGGCCATTACGTATTTAAAACCATTTTGTGTGATTTGCCCAGTTTTTATATCAAAAAGCTTAGCTTTTATGAAAATGAGCATGGATTCTGTAACACTTAAACAAAATTAACTTAAAATAACATCGGACGGATTTAAATGCCAACCTTCGAAATGCATCCTCATTCTTAACCCTTTTACTGTTCAAGGCCCTGCGAATTAAATTAAATAAAATCCCGCATTCCTTAACCCGTCGAACGCGAGCGGCCGGAAGGCGTCGACACGGAGACGTCGGGTGGCACAAATTACCCCGAGATACGTTTCGCGGACCTATCCATCATCGGGCGGCTATCCCGCCACGTCATCTCTTATAACAAAGCAGGGTTGCCCGTCTTAAGACGATATTATTTTAGCTTTAGTGTAATTTATACCGTGGAAACTTTACCACCCTCGAGATGTGAGAATAAGAATATGAACAGCTATGCTGACGTTCGCCTTTTGTTGATAAATATGTATGTATTTTTGTTTTGTACTAAAGCATATACATAGATTAAGCTACACGTAAGACGGTCACGGAACTGAACAAAGTCCAAGTATGCGAGCAGTGTTATAATGATCATTATATTTTGATTCGATAACCGCACTCTTGGTATTGATATTACAGCAATAAGTACCACCATTAAACCACTTTAAACCGCTATAACAATGCTGTAAAAGGTACCTACTATGCGGTTTGTTAGGGTACAAATGAGAGCACCATTTAGAAAAAGCTATCGGCGTGGTCGTTTCGACCAATGTAAATGTAGTTAGTGGTTGAGATATTTAAGTCTTTAAAATTATTGCAGATTGCAATTATCATATCAGGAGTTGAGTACGTATTTGTATAGTTATTTGTTCATCATTCCAATTGCTGAAACCTACATTAAATCCTATCTTGAGTATTTTATCATTTAGTCCAAATGAAATTTTTCCGTTAATAGAAATGCCATTTACCTATACCTGACCCGTTTCACGAACTTTTTCCGATATCCTAAAAGTTAGGCAGCCCTAAATCTAACCCACACATCGCCGCAGGTAACCCGTCGCGGTGACTTTCCGACAAATTCAATAAATATATCGCCGGGCTGCGGGCTACGTATCAATCATGCAGGCCTGGTGAAAGGCGTACTTAAATATTCACGAAACAAAACTTCTTGCCAATTCCCGTGTTTAGGTTTCCACCAAAACCTAGGTTTACTTTGATCATGATTACAATTTCAGATACGAAAAAGTTCAGGACAGGTAGAACGAAACTTTTCGGTAGTCTGGACTTTTGGTTCGGAATACCAGTCGTTATTGTGAGTAGCGAATGTTGCTCAGAGAACAGCGGCGAAGCCAATTATTTTGCAGAATTTTGCTGCTGTCTGTTATATCATGGTGTAATGTTCGGCCATTCAGAGAATGCGTTCCTGACACGTCGCGATTGAACTGACGACGTAATAACATTCATTGATTATTGATATAATAATGTTGTTTTAATGCTCCTCAATTGTTAAAACGGTAAACAACCAGCAAAAATATTTTTATCGTAACTGCAACGCCATTGCAAAGTTACGTCGTCAGTTCAATCGCGACGTGTCAGGAACGCATTCTCTGAATGGCCGAACTATAAAAAGTTTTTCAAAGGACATTCACACGTTTATCCCACAATACTCAAGACATACCGACAGAATTGTGTTCGGTCTTCGAAGTTCCAATCATTCGCAAACAAATCGCAGTCAGACTTGTTGTCAGACGTGCATTTAACGCGGATGAATGCGTGGAATTTTACACAGTATGCGCGACACTTTTCATTCTTAATAGTGATGTGTTAAACAGCATTAATTAAGAAAACACCTCAGTAATTCATCCTCAAATCTTCTATAAAATTACTATCTCCGGAAAGTCAATAGTTGAACAAAGTCCCCTACGCTACGTAAGCGCTCCATACGTAACTTTGAGGGTTCTCTTCGTCCTCCACCTCTCATTAGGCTGCCATAGACTATTTCCTGGCCATCCCATCCCCGGATATCTTGTTTCCGTGACCCAGTCGACCGGAAATAGTCTTTTTTCTTTCCCACGGAACTTAACCTTTTCGTGCGCATTCGAAATTCACACTTCGTGACTTGGGTCTCTCGGCTTTTTGCTGGTCGTTTGAGATTTTTTACGGATTAACTATAGGAAGGTTCTGGTATGGCTGATCGAATTTTAAGTTGGTGCAGATTCACCACACTTTTTTTTTGTACGTATAAACATATTTAGTTTGCCTTCTGAGAAATCGAATGTAGACACAGTTTTTTCCCTGAACAGTTAGGTTTTCTTAGAAACATATACCCTGTCTGACCAAATCCCCGTTCAGATAAATATAGAAACAGTTAACACTTCAGGTGCTAATCCGCATAAATAGTTAATTAGCACCGATATCGCTTCTTCAAATAGCCTGCGGTCAATATTACTGTGATACTGACACAATTCTCGACTTTCACGAAAACGAATATAATTGGCTATCTAAACAGAACCGTGTCATCTAGAACTTATTAGCACCGTAACGCAAATTGGTACTAAATAAAACTTATTACAGCATGAAGGAGAATTTAAACTCTGCAAATACATAATAACTCTTACAAATGATACGTCACGATAGTTTAACGTTCCATCTTCCATCGAGGATCCAATAACCCGCTATTCCCCTTAAATCCACGTACTGTGTGAAAATGGCTTGCAAATAAGATTAAAGAACACTGGAGTGTGCACAGAGAGTTGGTTCCAACGCCATTATACTGGAAATGCGAACTCCGGTCACGTTTCCCGACCATTTCTTACCATATTTCAAACGAGGTGCACCAATAAAACTAGGAGCTACCGCCCGCCAGTCTAATGCGGGCCGAGGTGAGAGCGGAAAGCGGGATGCAGTTTGAAAAAATACTTGAACGCTATTTTGGACCTTGTAAAGCATTATAAGCAAATAAAGTATAGTGATTTTGTCGCTGTGTGCATAGGAGGACATACTATTTATATACAGCATGGTTATGCTTAAATTAAAAGTAAACATGAAAAGTAAATGCTTATTTAAGTGAAACAACGTTTGCCAAACCCAATGGATCGGAGATAATTGCTCATTAATTATTGTAGGTTATTCTGAATATGCTGTTTGTATAAATGCTTATTCAAATAAGCAGTGATGTAATATTTTCGATAAAAGAGATCTTTATAATGTTTGCAAAAAATCGCCGTTTCTTCTGCTCTTAGACTGAGATATAAAATAGCGATGCTGTGTGAAGTGTTGGCTTCACTGTAGTCTCTTGAACACGTCTCCTCAAGGCCGATTGGATACTGACAACCTCTCACATAATCTAATTTTAATATCCACTTCTTTTTCTAGCTTCATTCCTAATTAATTTGATATCATTCTCTTCTTGTTTTTCTCATTCATATCTTTCTTTGTCGTTTTCTACCTTTTACTCTCCGTCCCTATTCATTCTCACCTCTGGTTATAAAATATATGACACCAATATAGCGATATTATGGGTAAGGTATCGTCGTGTCTATGATATATTATAATGTCTTCATTATCAGGGTATTCCCATAGGTAACAGTATGATGTTGGTTAATAATAAATACTCAGGGATCTGAGGTAAGCAACATCGCTTACAAATGTTTACGCTAACACCTACGTATGTTTGTATAAATAAACATGAAAGTGTCTCATGAAAATTGTTTACATTGGCATACTAGATCTTGCGTGATACATATTATCAAGTATTTGAGAAATGAATGAACATCGTGCATTCACCCGAAACATTGCAAACTTATTTATATCCGAATATTTTGAAAGTTTTTGAAACTTTCCAAAATAGTCAGCTGTCTTTCCGTTTCTCACTTTCACAATGCTAGGCTTCATTAGTAGTGTTCGAGCGAAGCAAGTTTTCAGCCGAAACAACGACTTTCCGCTTTCGTCCTACTTTCAGCGCAATTGTAATCAACAATTCTACTTGCATAGACAGCTCGTTTATGGGGTTTGAGAACTGAAAATGACATGGAATAAACAGTTATCTCGTTTATAATAAAATCATTATAACGCTTAAGAGTCTTATCTTATATTTTTGACTTTCTTATATTTTTGTCCGAAATCGAAATGCGAAATCAATTCGTATATTTTTTTGATAAGAAAACTCTTAACGAAAAGCGTGACCAGTAAATACTTACAGAGTTGCAATTTACACGCTTATTGTAATTTACACGCTGAGATTGAAGAAAGCGTAAGTGAATGTAAATCGATTGCATACATTAACATATGTGACTAATATCTTTAGTGACTAAAACCACGAGTATAAAACGATTATTAAGACATTGATGGCCTTACTACAAAAACTTTAACCACTGTTTTACACTTGTCTAAAAAAAATGTGGCTCCAAAATGAACCATATGTCAACGTCATAATTTGACATTTTTTTAGACAAGTCTTAAACTGACGTTAAAAAGTTTTTGTGGTAAGACGGTGAGCCTTTAATCTCATGTCTCAATTTTTCAACGGCTCACCGATTACAGTAACATTTTAGTTACAATTACAACATTGAATCCATCACGTAGATGCGTGAAGAGAATTAGGTTAAGTAGTAACGTTATTACGTGCAGTCGTAAATAGAATGGTAAGTCGTTACCGGCCGACCGACAATATTTAACGGCTACTTAGTTACTGACTGCCGACGTCACGATAGATCGTTATATCCTTGGATCTTCGGAGGGAATTGTTTTGGACACGCTAACAAAAACCCCCATTCCCTCATTCTTGTTTTATTCTGCTTTAGTCTAATTTGAAATATTCTGGACTCTTATAAAATCTTCAAAACACTTCTCACACGTATTTTTAGTATCTGGCGCAGTGTCTGCATTTTTTGCCTAAAATGTGTTGCCTCACGGAAGCCGTGTAATTACGTCTACAGTGATAATTAGAGGAATCCTTGGCCCACTTGCCGCGGGCAGAACGCTGACAACCAACGCCATGTGACGTCACAACCCTCTGCGGTAGGGGATGGGGGTAGAACGGAAAGATTTGTTTTAATCTTCCTTGAACACGCGTAAGACGAGGATGCGTTTTTGGCACAGTAATTGTTAGGGGGATTCAATATTTGGATAATGTTACTGCGTTAGGTTGCGACTTTGCGAGCTTCTCGTAGCACGTGAAAATGAGATGATAAGAGGAGATGAAGCCATAGACAATCTCCAATGTTGTTCCCAATAGATTGGCAATTATACTGGAACATTTCATCATCCTTGATATATAATTATGTTTGCCATAAAAAGCAGTTTACGGCAATGTCGACTTCTGCTCTCCTACTGCAAAAGTGGTTTGTCTTCCTATTATCACCCTTTTATGTGATTACACAAATTCCACAAAAGTAAATTGCGATCCCAAAGAGCTTACGACTTTCGGATCCATCATTTACAAAAGATGCTATCATAGTTTTCCAAATCCCCTTTTGATCTCTAACTTTGACAAAGACCTGACAGATGATGCACTACTAAAAACCACAAAGGGAAATGAATTATGCTAACAGTTAGTACTTCCTCATTCTAGTGGCGAAGCAATTAGCAAGCCACAAACAAATAGCCGTCTAGTCGGCATTGCGACTGAGCTATATTTAATTACCACTGGAAATATGCCCCACAAATTAGGTCAGTCTGGCTCTGAAGATTGTTGCATAGTTTTCTGCTGAACTGGATAAAGCTTATTTGTATTCGTATCAGAAGTTGGGAAAGGTCAAACTTGTTTCTTGGAAGATATGTTTAATACAAAACCAAACAAATCTATATAAAAGAAAGTCGTGTTAGTTACACATTTTATAACTGAAGAATGGCTGAACTGTTTAAGCAGGAAATTAGGATTTGGGGATATAGAGATACTTAAACCCGGGAGAAGGACATAGGATAGTTTTTGTCACTATCCGGCTATAGGAAGCTGTTTTCTCGGGACGCGGGTGAAACCGCGAGCGAAAAGCTAGTATGTACCTACTATAAAAAATTTAGATTTTGTGCACCCCAAAGACTTTAATATTGGTCATTACTTCGTTAGTATTCCACATTTCTCCCAAATTTTCCCTCTTTCGGTCAGTCCGTGACTGCCAGTTGATAAATTCGCATCGCGTTATAGTGTACGTACGATTTATTGTCTCTGGGCGTAATTAAACTAGCATTGGCACAAAGCCAGGGTCGTTAGATATTGCACTTTACTATATTCTAGGCCTATAAATAGTTTTACTACTAAATTCACGCGAGTTGTAATTAAACACGTTCTTGGTAGTGTCCATAGAGAGTAGTAGGCTTAATATAGGCAATCTGTATTGAGCAGTAGTGTTAGAAAAGTGTTAAATATTACTGGGAAACTTTAGGCTTTTGTAGTATTAATTTACACACCTATGTATTATACTTCGAAATGGAGAAAAGTTATCTTTAACGTCTAGGTGTGTATCAAAAGTAATACAATAGAAAGGACTCACGTAGTCATATCTAAAAATACTGAATTTCTTAGAGTTTAGAGAAGCAACAGGAACTGTCCGCTGTGCATTGTTTCATGACACAACAGTTTTATTGCTTTCTAGAAATAAAATTCTAGGACGATGGCACCATGAAGAGCTTACATTTGTTGTACAGTAGACTATATAACTCTCAAAAATTATTAAAAAAAACATGATTTAGCAACATTATTAAATATTTCGAAAGATTATAGAAAATCGTTTAAATGTACGTTACCCAAACAAGATAATACACATTACACCATAACTTGTTCAAAACAATGTGAAAATTACATTAAGTTATGCATTAAAAAGTTTTGTAATTATGAACATGAAAACTTATTTTCTGCAGCTGCGCCCTAGAATTTTAATTGCTTTGTAAACGATAAATTGAGTTGCATGCAAATAGAAAGAAAGTTTTAAAAACATTTCCACGGTATTTATAATCTGTTTTGTTTGTTTCAGGTACACTTCAGCAAATACACAGGAATAAATAGACTCTGCGAGGTAGCGAGGTAGACGAGCATTTCAATATACATATTGAAATGTTAGGCTGAAAAACAACAGAAAATAATATTTTTAAATGTTCTTTAGTACATAAAACAGTTTAGTTAACAAATCTAACGAATTTGATATATGAGAAAAAAATGTAGTTATCCAGTTTCTGTTTCTGTTTTTGCGGTAAGATCGCCCCTGTCTCATAATACAAGGGGTATTAGGAGTATGTTACTGTAGCACTTTACATCTTTATCCAACCCCCCAAATGCAAGCTTGACGGGTATTAGATACTTCCATGCATGTAAGTAATCAAATCCGTCTGGGCTCTCATTATGAGATTAATTAACATATTAATCCATTGTACCCTGCTAGCGGTATTATTTACCCTATTTACCCTTCTTAATGGGGCGTGGGTGCGGTCATGGGGTCCTGTAACGGTATGCCTGTAGGATATGGATCTGATGGTGATTGTAATATGGTAAAAGGTAGCTTATTAGACGACAGTATTATGTAGGTTGATTAAGAAGATATTCTTAAACCATTAGATCGTCCAAGGAGCTTTTTTTGTAAGGTCGGTGTAATTTTATCAGTATTGATTGTGTGTGCCTTAGGACTTTCTGAATAGGCCTTCAATTAAAATTAGGCGGATCATTATGTAGAATATGCGATGAAAATAGATCTCAACGGTCTACACTCTACACGGATTTGGCTTATTAACTTCGTATCACCAAGTTATTTCAGAAAGGCGGTTCTATAGCCTATAACGACATACATCATTGACATCAATCAGTTTTAAGTCCGGACGACCCTAGTCGACCTATTTTTTTAAGCTCTTCTTTTAGGAACATCCCTGATGAATTGCCAATCAATAAATCAAAGTCGTGCGCAAACCTGTTCAGAATGAAAAGAGATGTTCCGCATCGCTAAAAACAGAGTTTTTGGATGCGTCTTTTTGTAAAAGTTTAAAATTATTTTTTAAGCACTTTAACGTTTGCTTAAAGCTAAGCAAGAAAAGATCAACAGTTGATTTTTTTCTTCAGAAATCGTTAAGATCCGTTTATGCTTTTAAACTGATATTATATTTCATCCGTCTGTGATCAAAATGCTTAGTCGTCTAATAGAACTTCTAAAGGCATGTAAAACGAAAACTGGTTTGTGCTATCATCATACCTTCAAGGGCTACAAATAAATGCTACATAATATATCAATGTAATTATTAATAATTTACGAGTATTGCTGTGAAATGGCCATTAATTATAAGAACAACAATTATTAGCCTGTTGACATTCAAGCTAGTTATTATGAGTAACTGAGTCTTGTGTCGCAGACAAATCATAAATTATCTTATAAACTATTTTGTTAATACTTGACAGGCTTTATCTATAATAGTGATAGATAACTTCGTTTGTAAATTACTATAAATTATTTTAGAAGCAAATTATCTAGGTTTAGTATTCTGTGACTAGAAGTTAGTGACATTTACTCTGTAACTTTAAATTTAGTACGTTTATTTTCTGCTATGTTACAAAGTTTAGGTTAGCAAGTTAAAGTTGTCGGTAGTCAACGGCTATACTTAAACATTGCATATAAAAATCAGTTTTGCGATAAGTCAAAGAAAGCAGCGCTTAGTTTCCATTAAAATGCCTGATCTTTATCAAAAGGTTATTGCGAATACGTAAAAAGAAAACTGCACATCCAAACTTAATTCAAATATTGATCACGAAACCAATTGCCTTTAGTAAGGATTTTTGCTCTTAACTATTTATATATAATTTTCGACATAAATTTTTCCAAGTAAGCATCAAGAATATATTTTTACAGCACTTACGTGGCTTTCAATATTGATGAAAACAAAAATTGAAAGCTTTTTTACAATCCATTCTAGTGATTGTATGAAAGTTTACATTCATCGAGCTGATGGTACAAATAAAGATAACAGCAAAATTGCTTCAACAATGCATAACTACGGTTATAGATATAACACTTTATTGGTTTAATTAACGAGCTTTGTAACAAATTGAACTAGATAAACAATGACACATGTACCGCTTAATAAATAACAGTAATATCTTCAATCCCCCTTTGCGAATAGCTGCATTAATTGAACACCCTTTCAATTTCAAATAATTGCCTTAAAAATGGCATCCGATTATTGCGGAGCGTTAGCCACACCTGTCCATTTCATATTTCATTATTAGACGGGTAATAAATAAAATGCTCATTTTTCCTTTTCCTAAATCAGATAATTTATGCTATATATTCAATGCCGTCAAGGGCTCATACTCAATTTTTATTGAAAAGAAACTTTTCAGGCAGAAGTTTTCGCTGGTTTGTGTAAATAAATGTATTTGGAAAGTTCCAAATAATTTATGTTCGCGATGTGACATTTCGTATTTTTCCATATTTTTTGATAAAATATGAGTAACTGTAGCAAGTTAGTAATTTACAATTTGCACGAAACTCGTAAAAAACCTATCTGAAAAGTTTCGCCTATCCAGTCGGTGCGGTTTTGTGAAACAGTATATTTAAACCACAGTGACGGGGCTCGGTTCATTATAATTTCAGGGGGAGGGGCGACTGTCCAGGGTGAGAAGTGGGGCGCCACGGGACGAAGTTAAACTTATCGATTTTTATAGTACAATGATGACGGGTTGCTTTCGCTAGGATTTTCTAGGATTTTTTGCGACGTGCTTTGATAAATTATGTTACCCGATGAAAAGTCTTTATTAGGTACGAGTGATACGAGATCACTCGTAGTAATAAAAAGCGCTATATGACACTGCAAAATGTCAATGGTCCTTTAATTCGCGAACTTATCAAATTTTGCCAAATCACTCTTTACAACCCGCAAAAGGCCGAGTTGTCTTCAAACTATCGTCAGATAGCGGTTTATGCTCCTAAGTGTACCACCAAAGGTCACCAAAAGTCCCTTAAAACACAAATTATGATACTTTCATTAACAATTGTAAGTACTAACACATGTCGTTAAACAGAACCCGTGAGAGTTGCCGCCGTGTGAACTTGACATATTGTGCTTATTGATCGCCAAGTTAACCCACTTGTGAAATGTCGTTAGATATTTAGTTAAAATGGAGTTTGGGTATTGCTAAAGTATTTTTGAAATACGATCAGATCAGTTACAACCTCTTGCTTACTGTAGTAGGTATTGATTTTGACGAACTTCAGTGGTCCTTTTAAAATGACTCCATTAGTATACTCCATTTAGTGTAATACAAATAACCTGAGCTTATAATATCATGAATCATGGCTGAAAACACAAAAGAAACTGAAATATTCCCTCGCTTGGTGACACACTATGAACTTGACATATTGCGTTTATTGATCGTAAGTTCCGAGTTATGACACACTACAGAAAGAGTAATTAAGTCGGGACGCCAACAAGAACTATTAACTAAGATACTTAAGCAGATACCTACTTATGTGAACATAAGTAGGTATCTGCTTGAGTTGTTAGAGTAAAATAACAGGCTATCTTAAAACGGTGATAGAACTAATATAATATGTATATACATATATCCTGCTATCTAATATCCTACTTCCTACTAATATTATAAATGTGAAAGTTTGTGAAAATGTATGGATGTATGTTTGTCATTCTTTCACGCAAAAACGGCTGGTTCGATTTGGTTGAAATGTGGTATGTAAATAGGTGTTACCCTGGATTAACACAAAGGCTGCTTTTTATCAACATACCACGCGGGCGAAGCCGCGAGCGAAAGCTAGAGTAATATTTGAATCTATGTTTAACGCTAAACGTTTGCCCAGTCACGCAAGCGGCTAAGATTCGTAGAAACATTTGCAGCCATTTGTGAACTTGACATATGGTTATTGATTGCCGTTTTGTTTGCATGTGTGTGTGTGTGACACTGTAATGTTAACTCTGACGTAGTTGTTCAGGTGACGTGTCAATTAAGCATCGTTAATATAATAATGGCGCAGTGAAAGTTGTACTCGTAAAGTCTTTGTGGACTGTTAAAGTTTATTGATTGTTAAGGACGTTTCTGGAAAGTACAATGTGGATTTCTATGTATAACAGGTCTGTTGATTTGCTTACACAATAGATAGAATATTGAAATTTGAGCTGTGTCAAACTCTAGTAAGCAAATTCATAGATAGAGAGATACGTTATTGAAATCTGCAGTCACTCATTTTCATTTCCTCCTTTACTTTCCATACCGTATGTGATTTGTAAAGATAAATAAACGCTATAACCAGGACAAACATGAGTCGAAAAATCCCCAACAATATGTTGTAACAATGATAAGTAATGACAATTTGTTGATCCGTTTCTCCCGGATCATTAATAACCGTTGTTCTTTGTCGAGTCTTTCTAATGGTTGTGACTTGCTTCTATGGGATATGTATGTGTGTGACAAAATACTACTATGTACATGTACTTG
Source organism: Helicoverpa zea (assembly GCF_022581195.2). NCBI lineage: Eukaryota > Metazoa > Arthropoda > Insecta > Lepidoptera > Noctuidae > Helicoverpa > Helicoverpa zea. Next base: position 4,067,478 of record NC_061464.1, on the reverse strand, counting down.
AAGATCATGCTTCGGTTAGTATTTGTTTTTTTCATGAAAGTGCCCCGTATTTTAGTACACTTTGGTGCCAAAACAACTGACAAAACAACTGCTAAGCGCCAGTTTAACTTACAAATAATAATTGTTATAAAACTGACTTTTTAATCTAGTTGTTATGTTATTGCCGTCCAATAAAACCTCCTGGGTACATTTGTACTGTTATGCACTTCCATTTAACAGCAATGAGAAATAACTTCTTTTAACATCACATCTGAAAGCCCTTTCAATATCTCTTTAAAATTGTTAGGGACGTGTCCCATAAAAATATGGTCCATATTGAATATTACGGCATAAACGGCATCACCAAATTGTGCGGAGTGCACTTTCAAATTGAATTCAATATTGGCGAGCACCTGCAATCGATGGCTCCGGAAACTGAATATCATAGAAACTGAATACGTTAAAAAATGAAAAAGAAAAGACTTAAGATTACATTATCTTACAAAAGTTTAAACTTTTTACAAACGAATAAAACCGACTTCTGTAATATCCTAATCTAATCTAATACCATGCTCAAAACCACATAAAAATCAACTCCGCCAAAAGTAAGATTAGTTTATTTTTTTAAAGCCGATTATTAAAAAAAAACAATTATTATATTATTAGTTAGCATTGAGTTATAGCGAGCTTATCAAAACATCCGTTTCTAGTAACAGTGAGTGCGATCAGTTGTTTTCAGAATTCTGGTGTTACCCGGTACTAGTGTTATGGAGGTCAGGCGGTTATCGCTCTATTAGAATAATATTACAGTCACATTTATTTAGAATGAATATCTACACCGACATGAATCTAGTAAGAAAACCAGTTCTTCCTATACCACAGGTTCGATTCAGTTCCATCTTCCAAGACCAGTCAAAAACTTCCAAGGACCATCTCTAACAAAACTAGATTACAAAGACTTAATTTTGCATAATAGGGTGACAAAGCCAACCCCTGCTTCGTTAAATTTGTGTTTAACTAACCTTCCTTTGACATCAATACCCTTAGCTCTCAGTATGACCTCTTCGCGTGAGCCTTACCTCTCTAATCAGGGTACAAAACGTAAAAACATGTTGAACAAAGTATTTAGATCTCCAGCATTGATTACTTAGGTAAACTGGGTTCAAGGATACCAAGGTGACTGCGGTCACAGACGTACAAAGTTCAAACCGGGTTCAAACTTCGATCCGCTGTAGATTTATCAACATTTTATTAGGAGTGATTTATGTGGGCACGATATTGATCGCAACTTTTTTTTTAATCCTGAAGATTGATGTCTCAGATAGATAGACGCTATAAAGTTCGCTGTTTAGTGCCTAAGTGGCAAATAATTCTTCTTTTATTGCTTCAACGACAGATAAAAGGAAAATTATGAACTAGGTAGCTCCGGGGCTTTGTCTCAGATTATTTATTGTCTTTTATGTAGTACTCTGTACCTGTTAACAAAATGACTTAATAATAGGCAAGTAAATACCTGTGTAACTTCTAAAAGCATGAGCCACAAACATAAATCACGTGTTATGTTGTGACAGCTTATTTTGCAGTAGTAATTTGCGGAATATTTCATATTGTAGCAATGCGGATTATACACTCCGTTAAAAGTTAGCCGCATAACATAATTTTCCACAAAAAATATTAATTTGTGACGAAACAACTGGCAACATGGAAATACAAAAAAAAAGTTTGCAACAACTGACATGGCTGAATAGCAGTCGCCGTCACCTCGTCTGAAAAAAAAAAACAAATTACAGTTTGGTTCGTGACGCGTTATCGCGACAATCGGTCAAAAGGTTAATGGAAACGTGCCAATGCAATCACGAACTCTATTCCCTCGACATAGAGTTTAAATTACCATAGCAAAGTACAAGGTAATTAACAAGGTCGCCCAGAGACACGTGTTTGTAACGGGCCTATGATTTTAATAATAAACAAATTCGCAATTTTCTAAAGTATTTTCATAAGGGCCTCGGTTTTATGGAAATTTTACTGGATTTGCACGTAATTGCCTGTGGATTCACATTAAATTCGTTGCGTAGGCTTTTCTTGCGTTTCCGTTATTCCGGATGATAAATTTCGAGAATTAACATTCATTTTCCATGTACATGGTACTTATTTATCTTGGTGAAATATGTAAGAGCTATTTGCAAATGATTAGTAATGTCTTAATTTATTTGCAAACAACAATGTCTGGCATGTTTACGCATTAATGAACATCCGATTAGAAATGGAAATAAATGACTGAAAAAGACTTCAGTAGCTTTCCTGCAATAATATTTCTCACAGCTACATATTCCCAGAACCTCAAATAATCTGTCCTATGCCCACAAATACCACATAATATCATCTTCAAAGATACCTACTTACCAAATTCCCCTCCCTTATACTCGACCACTAAAGTGGAATATTAAATTCCCCGTCCGAAGGCAATTGTTACCGAAATAGTTACCCGCCTACGCTTCTGTTAACGGGAAGTTATTGGATGTCAAAGGACCAACGATATTTTAACAAAAATGTAAGTCTGCGGATCAAAGGGCCACTCATACTCATATTGTGGTCTGAAATGCGAGGAAATGGCGGTCACATGTAAATAATTTCACGAACGACTGGATATTTGTACCTAACGGTATCTTTATTATTGGCTTTTTTATTATTGGTAGGTATTGACTGGTTTTTATTTAGGTATACTTCATGAAGTTGTATGCAAATTCCCCGTCTATGTGTCATTTGTACGTAGAGGATAGGTACTTACCTATACATGCAATTATAAATACTCATCGATAAATTGATTAATATAGCCTTGAAGATAGACTATTGTAGCCTTGACAATTTTTTCCACAATCTAGATTGCAAACCACAAATAATGTCAATGTTAGAACACAGAAAACAAAAACAATACGTTCTTTTAGGCAACATCTTGCAAGACAATCTTATGTCGTAACTGTTAAAGTGATCATTATTTCTGTACTCAAGGCTTTGAGAACGCTCTGGTTCTGTTATTTTTCTAGTAAAACCAATACACAGTTATCTTGTATCGGCCGCTAAATTGTTACTGTTATAGCTTGTACGGAACCAAATGTTGGCTACAATTCGCCTAATTTGCCTACGTAATGCTCTCGAAGGACCGAGAAACTGGCAACGTACAAAAAGTTTAGGAAGCACATTTTTTTCACGGAAACAGTACACTTACTTTAACTATTTGTTATGTTGGACGCGCTTCTGAATAAAAAAAGCCTTACAAACGAATGAAAAAAATACTGCAGTCGACCAAGTAACTTCTGTTAGTTTTTTGCTTTTCACATTTTGTTCCTTTAGTTCTGTGGTTTTTATATTTCAAAATGCAAATATACATTTGTAGAAGTATTATCTGCAAATATTATATTTACATCATTGTGGAAAACTAAAACAAGGGGTTTCATGTATAATTCTCTAAATGGGGCCTTCATTTTCCAAACTGGACTTATTTCCATTTAATGCAATAAAACATGATGTGTTGTACAATACATAACATGATAGATACCTCCCCGTACCTAACGTGCCTATCAATCTAATATGCCTGAACAAATAATTAATTCTTCATTCACAGCAATATTTCTACCCTCAAAAATTTTCGGGCCTCAAGGGTGTAATGTACCTGATTGATAGACGAAATTGGAAATATTCCTAATGCAGTAATTGGTTGATTTATGAACGCCTAGAATCTAGGGGGGCTGCGGCACGCATGCGTGAATTGTCATCTTCTAAGTACCGTGGAAAATTGAATAATCATTTTTTTCGCATGTTGCAAAAAAACATACTGATTTCGTGCCAATACAGGAAAAAATATACTAAATGCCTTTTAAAATGTACGTGTGATGCACAATCTCTTACATAGGTACCCATTAGAATATTAATGGAAAAGTTCAACTATCCAGAAAATAGGAATGCCATACAGTCTAGAGACTGGCTAAACCATATTAGCTGAAACTGATTAAAGCTAACGGTGCCTTTGTTACCGTACAGGTAGAACGAGCTAATATTGCTTTACATTTACCTGGAGGAACGTAGGTACAAGAGTACAAGAATAGCTGTTAACGAGAACTCAGTTTTGCAGGATTCCGAACTGCATATTTTGACTAGCGTTGACTATTGCCATTAGAGTTTAGCTAAGAAAGAAATAAACAGAACAATTGTCTGAAACACAAAGTCATATCTAAAGTGCAACTAAAATGGAATTGGAAATCGGCTCTGTCTGATCGCCATAAGTAGGTGAATGTCGAAGCAACACGATCATTCATTACAGTATCCTGCACTAATCTATTATTCTATTATGGCAGCAATGGCCTCACCGCCGTGAGTGTTCCTCAGGAGGGCACAAACTCTATTTGCCGTTAAACGTGATTATCTGGTCGGGAGTGTCGGGCCGCGCCGAGCCACCGCTCCATCGCCCATTGTTATCTCGAATACGTCCCGCAATAAGAACGCCATTTATAAGTAAATGGTACACAACAATGGATTAACAAATTGAAATGTCAAGACTATGAAGAATGGAATCGAATTCACATTTTTTTTGTACAAACCTTGAATATCAAGGCTTGTGAATACAATTTGTTGTTACTTGTTGTGCTGGCGCACGATAGTTTTTCTTTCTATCCTAGTTCAGCGTTGATACTTGGAAATAAAGCTGCTTTTTGTAGCAGTTCAGCATTAATAACATCTTCATGTTGAATAACCATCATGTATTCTCGGAACCTGCTATGAGGTAATATGACAAAAAGTATAATATTATATAAATCGCCTCCGCTTCGAATTGCAAAATTACATTCCATTCACTTAACGAGAGTTAGATGACTAAATTTCAACGTCACGATATAAACTAGAGCAGTACGCAAAGATTACATCACTGCAATCTGTGTGACAAATCTAGCTTCACTAAATACACGTATTTAGTTAAAAGCGTTGAGCATGCAGCGGCAGCGTGCCGCTGAATTACACGAATCCATTATTCCGATTGAAGCTTAAAACCAAATCGGGGAAGCGGTAATCAACGATCTGGACCACTCCGTATCATACTTTCGTCCTAAAACAAAGGAAATGGCGGACCACAATTTTTGGACAGAGACCCGAATTCTGGACGTTGCATAAGCGCACGTTGCATTAATAAAACAAGCAGAGTGCTGATAACACGGCCTTTGCTTGTGGTCAAAGCCAACGAAGCAGCGCCGCGGCAGGAATTTCTCCCGAACACGGGAAAGTATAAACATGTTCATGCATTAGTTGGCGCTGAGCCAGAGAACTTCGCTTGCATGTGCCGGTTACTCCGGTAGCTCGCCATAATACACTGATTAAGTAAATACCCCTGTTTTTTACAACGTTTACAACGAGGACCAAATTGAAAAGCCGAGCATTTCAGTTTAGCTTGTTATCTGTCTTTTGCAGTCTTCCTGCCAGGTTTAAAACATTCAAGTTGTTAGCAACACACGCTTAATGGAGGATTATTGTAATGCTATCAATTTCTGAGTGCATACTTGTTTTTTAATCAGCTTACATACTTAATATTTCCTTATTTCGAGGAAGGAAAATACGATTACCATTATTTATTTTTTATTTTATTTTGATAGGTTATCATTGCCCTATTTAACAAATATGCTACCATTTGAGGAAAACATATATTAAAACAAGAACAAATACTTACAGGAAAATAAGTTCCCCAATTAAGCAATGCTCGGCCTTGGAACCATGAGGAGTCATGTAAATACAAGAACATAATATGTATTTAATGTAAAAACAGCTACAATGATTCCAACTAGAAAACATTACGCACATTTGACTGTCTGCTCGTACTCTAAATTGTTCAAAATGAGTATTCCGAGAGGAGCTGTCGTTCACAAATTACGAACAAACGCTAGTCAAATGGAAACCCTAAATTGTAGGCGTTAGGTTCGGTCAAGTGTGGTGTCATACATAAATTGTTCACTTAGTTTAGTCAGCATCCCCAAACGGAAAGGTCTTGGACCAGTTAGTTTCGATAATTCCACTGAAGGGTGTATCGATTATCATTTTCCTGAATATTTGTGAGGGTCCGATCTTTCGTGACTAGCGAGCAAATCGAAACGAAACTTGGGGTAAAAGTTTATTTTTTAGTAACGATCCTCCGAAGTTTTTCTTGAGCTGTTTTAATAGAATTGCAAGTTGAGGAAAACCATTTCAGTTGTGTTCAGTTGAGGAAGTATCTATAACAAAAACACGGGAGCTTTTTTTTTCAGTTCACTGATTTCCATTATCATTCTCTGAAAGGTGCCTGAACACATTTGCATAATCGTTTTGATGTATCAAGATTGTGACAGTTTAAGTGTATTGAAAACTGAAATCATTTTCATGGAATTTACAGTAAACGCTGCTTGTGTTAAATTGAAAGAAACAACTTAATTACGAACGTTAAAGTAAATAGCGTTCAGGAAATTACAGTTAGTTGCTAACCTAGCTTTTTGTGCCGTTCCCAGAACACGGTACTAAGTAGAAGTAGCGTCTCAAGTTAAACAGCAACAAGTATGCGAAACTGTACAGGGTTGCCAATTGTCACTGCTGAAGTGTAAACTCAATAAAGTATGCATTTGACTTCAAGTCAATTAGAAGTGAAGACGCTGCTATAACCGTCTGATCTCGTTACTGCAGTCTAATAATAATTTTCTTTAGTTTACTTTAAACCTAGTTCGAACGTTCGAAATATTTGAAGGGCAGATATTTCGGGTAAGCCCGCTACTAAATTCATATTTTTGTATTTAATATCTGACGTAGTTCATTCCTTTATTAATAAATCTGGCAAATCATCAACTTCGTTCATATTTTTTACATCGTTTACAAATTCGCATATATTTTTGTAAACTGTTTTGTTTCCAAGATGAGTTTGGAAGCCAGTGGTTTTAATTTTAATTTGTATAACACATTATTATGAATGATTTAGTGGAACCATGTTTAACATTACTCAGAAGCTATTTAAAGTGTAAAACAATCTGGTATAGTTTGTGAAACTGAGCTCCGTTAAGTTTAATTTGAAAGGCGTGGATGCGACGCCACGTCATGGCGGAACCGCGAAAATTTAATATGGCTCCCACTCGACAACTTTACACGAATACCGTACTTTGGTTACACACCTTTTTGTTCTGAATGTATTAATAATATGATATTCTTTACCTTGCTTGGTTTTCTGTGATCTAGGATATTTAATACAATGTTCTAGTAAAACTTCAAGTAAGCTAACAGCAAAAACTCCATTGTTTTTTAACTACCATTTGAATTGAAAGTCATGCGATGTTACCTATTAGCTGCTGAAGCAGTTATTATAGCTGAGTAATCAATTATGTCGGCATGCAGTTGTATGCAGCGGAAGCGGCTTACTGGTTGGTTCCGTACACTGGCGTCACCCCGCATTGCGGACCGAACCATAAAACTTGCAACTGCCAGCTTATTGTCTATGGCGCAAATCGCGACATTATCGCCGCTAACGGCTGTGACGTCACGTGTCATATACTCTTAAATACACACCTCTTTCGTCTTTTACGACGTCGTTTCCTTAAATACGTATTGTTCAATTGTGCTTACATTTATATTCAAAGCACCCTATACAGACGAGAAGTATATACATACAATGAAACTTCATATTGCGTTATCCACTCAATCATTCACGCGTAATAGAATCAATAAGTAATTCACGCACAGGCTCCCTCCATTTGCTCATCATAAAATAAAGTAGGTGGAGCAAAAACAAGAAAGCACAACGCGACTCCCTAAAAATGCCTGTTTGAACAATACAAACGATAAATAACACCGACCCCATAGGAAAACACTAGGAACCCCATGAAATTCCCCTTCGAGCAATATTCGCGAAGAATCTTCATCGCTGGCAAGGATCCGGGTGAAAGAGACCGTTTTTCAAAATCGCTTGACCCCGATGCGAGCGTATCATAAATTTTTAGTATGTTATAAAGCTTTTCCGACAATGACCTCGATGAAACTAACTGTTGTGGAATCGGCCACGGTACACTTTTGAATGTACATGATATTCGTGAAATATATTTTTGCTTGTGGCTGCACGAAACCTGTTAATATTAGTACTTTAAATTTTTAAATTAAAAGTATAACAATGTCCTTCAAAACTAAAGGAATGACGGAAATCTATTCACTTTAACAAACCCGTCCCGACCTTGTCCATTTAGTAATTCACACTTAGCAAAAATATTAATATTTAATTTTGTACCAATACCTAGACCGACTGGCTATTACATACATAAATATACATGAAATTACGCCACGCCAGATTTCCTTGAAATATCCAATACAAAAACACAAAGGAAAATCTAAAAAGTTCGTACGTTTTGATGCAAGAATGAAAATGGCGGATGACTCCCCCGGATGGCGGGAAAAATGAAATATGGCGGCCGCAAGACCCTGGGTCCCTTGCGAGCAAGCCCGGCTACGAACAAAGTGCGCCTTATTCGTTAACATGTTATATTTCTATAGAAGGGTCGCCGCACACCCATTAATTTTATTTTAGTTCATTGCTTAGGTGAAAACGGCCTTGTTCGCCTTTAGGTATCTACCAAATAGAAAGTAATTCCTGGGGAAAAATGAAAGCCAGTTAATTTATTAATTTCATGACCCTCAAGGAATCCATTACTAACTAGTGACCGTCTTACCAATGCCTTTTTCTGATACGTGTCTCACTGGCCCTGTGGCGCAACGGATAACGCGTCTGACTACGGATCAGAAGATTCCAGGTTCGAATCCTGGCAGGGTCGCACGTGTATCTTTTTGGGTTGTATTTTATTTATTTTCTATTAAATAATAGTACACGTTAGTTTAATAGTAGTAAAGGATTAGATAGTTATTAAATGATTTTAAACTCTTAATTTTCCTTATCTAAAGAAAACTGATGTCTAGTACAATTTGAATGGTTGAAGAATAAATTTATACTTCTAAAGCGCAAACCTTGGGTTAATAAAAAGGAAACTACATATGTATTTTACATAAAACTATCCTCAACTGACTTTTTATTTTCACATACAAAACTATTAAATGAAACCTTCAAACTTATCAATACATATTCGTACATGACTCATTTAGCATGTATTTAGGCGCCAACGCATCCCATAGACAAAACAAGGCATTCCCCGCTTAACACATTTCCATACATATTAATGTGACAACGATGAACTGCTCAAACTAAATAAACCTCGTTTTGAAGCTTTGCTATGTTAATTTTCACATGAGATAACTGGCCTTATAGAAAATCAAGTTGTCTTTCTTTTGAATTTTCCATTAAAGAAGGCTATATTATGGACATAATCGAACCATAGATTGCCTGTATGCCAATATGTTATTTGTTATGCAAACTGCATGAGGATAGCTTATTTTAGATGGAGAGAAAAAAAAAAAATTGAAATCTGAGAGAAAATAAATAAAGAAAGAACCCCTTTAAACGAACTTAAAGGGGTTCTTTATTTATTTTCTCTTTAAACGAACTTAAAGGGGTTCTTTATTTATTTTCTCTTTCTTATAGATATTAACGTCACATAGGCAGAATAATGGTTAAAAAAAAACAACACATTTACATATGATTTGATATCCTCTGTCGTTTATACAAGGTGTTGATTTGCATTTGTGCCATAGTTCAGGAGGAGGACATACAATACGTAAATAATCGATTGGAATTACAGTAGATGGGAAATAACTAATATGCACTGCTTTTTTTGTCATTGTAAAGTCGTGGTATTTCCGAAGTAATCCAATTTTATGAATGAAATTTATGAGTGATCGTTGCGTATGCTTTGTGTTTGCGTTTGTGTGAGGGCGCAGCACGGTTTTAAGGCCATTAACACACGCGCCAAGTTTAAATAAGGCTAGATGACATTTACGGAATTCCGAAAAAAAATTAAAGAAAAAAAATTACGTACCAATTTTTTTATTGATTTGGGTCGAGAATCATTAGCATAATTACCTCCTTGAATATGGCACGGATGCAAATCAACAGCTTGTATATTCATCCTAAGCAGTTTCATCCTAAGTCTTTTATCCAAGGCTTAAACGATACTACCTAGTTCCTTCAGTATATTGATCCAGTTTACTTCTAAGCTACTACTACTACTGAACCATCATGACTTCGGATTTAAGTTCTTTACTGTCTCATACGACCAAGTCAATCGATTTTATATATCCTTGACCTAAATACAATACGGCCTTTTAGCTTCCTCATAAAGATATGTATTAAGGTTGTCTGCACCCAATTTTAGGTCAAGGCCTTTTGAGTTTTATATGAAGTGCTATAAATTTTCTGCATTCAAAAAGCAAATATGTCTGAAATTGAAAATGTAGTCCACATGTAAGCAAATTCTGTTTATTTGAACTGTTCTTTGTGCTCAGTATTCTAGTTATAAATACATGTTGAATGTTAACTGAAGTTTATTTTACGGTCTCCATTCCCTCGTGGTATGCAGGCCAGCATCGTACGAAGGTGTAATAACATTCACATTTATAGAATGCCGTAATTGCTCTGTGACAGTTTAATTACCTATCGCTAATTGTGATTGATAAATTATTTGTAAAATCGTTTTGCTTACTCATAGTGGTAATTACCCGATGAAACGAAGTAATTTGCTGTAAAAAAGTAACCAGAATTTTGTTTTATTGCATTCGTGTCTAATAATGCAGTTTTTTGTTACGTCGAATTAGCAAAAAAAACTTAATTTGTTGAAAATAATTTTGTACTTGATGCATTTAATGCCCAGAATTAAATGCTCTTTAACTTTATGCCTCTTTGATCTCCGTAATGATGTTTTTGTGAAATGTTTTTTTACTAACAATATTAAAATGTGTTTTCCTGTATTTTCAGATAAATCTTCGGTTAATTCTGGTGTCGGGCAAGACGAAGGAGTTCGTGTTCAGTCCCGTGGACTCAGCAGGCGATATCGCGATACATGTTTACGACAACTGGCCTGAAGGTAATTTGTCCATTATATTAGACAGTCCACATTGCGGAATGCTTACACTATGTCATCGGAAATTAGTCGCAATATCCAGGAACGGATGCAATTTTGTGGATTCATAATATTTTTATAAAGAATATTTTTTTTGTGTATGTGGAAGAATTGCTATGTTTTATGAAGAAGATCAAACATTTAGCTATTTCTACATAATTATTGTCTGGGAGCTAATATTAGAGCTACAGGCGAAATTACTTTGGAAACCACAGCCTTCGGAAACAAGCTCAAAATATTCCCCCGAATTTCCTTTAAAATCTTCACAAGATTAGTATGTAAATTGCGAATTAATCCATTAACTATTGTACAATAGTTGAACCACAGCTGCGGAATTCGGTACATTTCTATCTGTGAACTCAACTGTGAAATTACTTTTGAATCAAATCAATTTGTGTCTCTTTAGTTCATAATTCCCTTGGGCTTTGTACAGTCTCAACTGACGGTATTTACAGTTTGACGGTATATAAGTGTTTCCCTCGGTTGCACCCGCATCCTTGGGGAAATAATTCGCACGGTGATAAAGTTCTTTATTCTCTCCTTAAAGATATCTACCAATCTTTTTTTTTTGACGAAATAAGGCTTACTTGAGTGACACATAATAAATAGATATTTGTAACTTTCCACATCTAGTAAATAAATATACAAAGTACTTTTTAAGATAAAGTTAAGACGGTAAAGGCCTTGTTTTTCAGTTTTCACTTTGAATTGTAAATAAAAGTGTTGTCATATGACTTTGGAGGAAAATTTATATCTGAGTGATGTTTTACTATGGATAAAAGTATGGCAATGAGAAATGAAAACTATTGTAGGAATAAACGTATGTTTGCGATAGAATGGGCAGTAAGTACATAATAATGATTTTGTTTTTCTTACAAACAGCATAAGTTTTGAAACTGCGAACATAACACAACCACGATATTTAAACTTAGTTTCAAATTAGAAATGCTTCAAAACATTCGACCTTGCTATGACAGACACTAATATTAATATTCATACAACAAAGTGATGTCTAGACAAATAAGTTATCAACTAGTATTTTATTAATTAAGTAGCTTTATTATGACCTTTATGAGGATTGCTGAAAATGTCGCAGCGTTTAATGACGCAAGTTATTATTTTTATGACGTATCTATGGTCACTGTGACGTAAACTTCCTTACGTAAAAGCTTTTGCTAAGCTATATCCTGTTCAACAACTGTCAGGCTCAGATTCATATAGTAGAAGTTATTTAGGCTGACATATTTCTGCTTAAATTATTCGTATCGATGAGTATTTTCCACTAAGATGTCTTATGCAGATACACGAACTTAGGCTGATTTTAGGGCTACACTGAAAAGTGAGGAGTAAATAACTTTTAGAAAAAAAAACAGAAAAAATCTCGAGATTATTGCTGTGTTTATTTCACCACCGACTTCTAAAGCGATGCTTAAATCCTTTGTTTTATATTTTCACTGTTTCAAGAAGACTATTTTATTTAGCATTGCACCTTTACGTGTCTTAAAATACTTAAAAAAGAAGCAGAAGGTACCCATTAAAAATAAATCCAGTATAGGTAACCAGTATTTTTCACACAAACGTAGCGATTTCACCACCGACTTCTAAAGCGATGCTTAAATCCTTTGTTTTATATTTTCACTGTTTCAAGAAGACTATTTTATTTAGCATTGCACCTTTACGTGTCTTAAAATACTTAAAAAAGAAGCAGAAGGTACCCATTAAAAATAAATCCAGTATAGGTAACCAGTATTTTTCACACAAACGTAGCGTTCTTGAAATGTTTCGGATTTTTTATGGTATGGTAATATTTATGTTGTAATTTTATTATGTTCCTCGGTTTCTTTGTATCGTACTTTTCATAAAGAAGATAAGTTAGTAGGTACTTACCTACTTATAATTTGGAAAATGTGCTGACATTTACTTCTGAAGTAGGAAATTAAATAAGAAATCAATTGATTCTACGAAAATTCAATTGAAAATCTTCTGTAGATAGGCATGTCGGAAGTCGAAACCATTGAAATATAAAAAAATACAAGTATCGTAATTGAGAACCTCCTGTTTGGAAAGTCGGTTATATGCTGAAAGCATTTTTATCGGTTCAGAGGCCCCTGAGAGTTAGAAAATCAGAAATTTCTTAAAATGCAAGAGTAGCCGTGAGCATGAGCTAGTTATAAAACAAAATATTCCATAAAAGCTTTGACAAATTAACAATTAATGAGTCGTCAGACTTTGTTATTAATACTCAAGAATTTGATAAGGATTTTCCTGTTTTGAAAAACAGGCTTAATACCTACCAGTTTATTAAGGAAAATTATTGTACCTGCGTGATTATTTAAATTTAGCTACACAGGCACAAAAGTCTAGACATATTCATTCTTGACCAAAACGAACGTAACAAAATTATCTCCGAAATAACTCCTAAAAAGAGACATTTAAATAAAGATACTTAAGTAAGTAGGTACCACAAGAACTTAATTTCCACCGCTACCACAAATCAGTCGACAAAATCGCATGCAAACGAAAAATTAAGCCACTAGATAACCACCAGGTGTCTCGTAGAAAACTACAAAAGATTTCCACCGAAGGAAAAGTCTCAATAAAATGTCTAAGTTTATCTAGCACGTAAATACGTAGATAGGTAGATATTTATCGGTGGCAAGCCGTTCGTGTTTGTTCACGAACACGAACGGCTCTGCGTTCGCCGATAGTGGCGCCTCCTGGTGGCAGATTTATGAAGCAAGCTTGTTAGTTTGGCTAGCATGTTCGGGTTACAGCAGGTTTTCGAATGAAACTTATTGCTTAGTATAGGTACAGGATGGCCTAGCTAGACAGAACATTAATTTAAGATAGATTTTTTTTATGTAAGTGACCACTGAAAAATATGACTGCAATTAGTGTCAGGAAAATTATGAATTTATTAGGTAAGAGTAGGTATTCCATAAAAAAGTGTGCGGAATATTTATCAACGTTCTACAATGTTTAAAGGCACAAAAAACCTTATGTTCTACCAAACTACATGGTTTGGGCATGCTTACCACCCTTACGCTTAGTGTTCAGAAACACGCGATTTACAATGTGGCCTGCCGTGCTGGCTTCCGATAGCCTAGCCTTACATGCTTCACCACCTTGCTAATAGTAGCAAATACATCCGGCCTTCATACCCGCAACATACGATTAACCCCTCTGCTCGACAAGATTTTGACATATGACTATACCGTTGATTCGGCGGGATATTTTGAATCGCGACATGGAAGTCAAAAATTTGTACTAACTTTCAACACATGAATTCTAAGTCCGTAATGCCTGATTAGAAGTATTTTACCTATAACTTTAGAGCTCACTTATTTGACAACAACGTGCAAAGGTCAAATGGGGTCAGTTAATTCAGAAAAATATAATAATTACGGTGTTTTTAAGTCTATCGAAAAGTTAGGCATTTCAAATTTGGTGAAAACTTACCAATAAATAATCGCATCACTTTCTCAAACACAACACAAACGTCATATTTATAACATTTTCAATCCATTGCAATACATTTCGTGCACTTATTTATGTTCAATAACTAAAAAATCAGCACATAAAATACACAATAAAAATGAACAATATTTACAAGATCAAAGTCACAGACAAGTAGAGTTTGGAATAGAGTTTTATTTTTTTTTTTCAATCATCGGTGTGCATTCGATACCTAAATCGGATATTTATTATAAATAATCGAATACCAATTTTATATATTTTTTTTAATAGCAACTTATTTCAATTTTATTTATTAATTTTAAATTATAGGTTCAATTTGTTTTTGTTGTTAAGAAAAAAGATATTTAAGTTTTATGAAAGTTTTTAGCATTAAATTTTTATATGTATTATTTATTTTGGTGTTGCGTCATTCGTAATAATTTTTAACTTTAATTGAATTTTTATTACCTATTACGGAATTTTAATTTATTCTTATATTATTTCTCAACAATTCTAAGATTTTTGTTTCGGCGGAGGGTAAGCCTGCTCATAGAGGTATTTAGCCTACTTCAATCGATCTCAGTGGCGTGCACTTGGAGAGGCCTATGTCCAGCAGTGGACTGCGATAGGCTGATGATGATGATGATGATGAAGAGGGTAAGCCTGTTGTTCTGAAATATAATGCGATTTGTAACTACCAAAGTAATGTACTTATTTGGTGATGAGAAACAATAATAATAATTGATTGATTTTAAAGTCACCAAATATTTTTAACCGAATCCCAAAAAGGAGGTGGTTCTCAATTTGGATGTTTGTTTTTGGTCGAAAGGGTATATTCCCCATATTTGTTATTAGGTCCAGGATCTGATGATGGAAACCTTGAGAAATCGAGGGCAACTCTCGAAAATTGTAAGCATAGATAAGGTTATAACTTGACACTCAGATGTATGTCTGATAACACTATGAAACAGTAAAGGTTTGGAGCTGACCTGATGATGGAGACCAGAGAAGGGCGAGGGATCTCGACAACCGAACTTCTCTCGTCTCCATCTCCTTCACTGTTGCAGAGGCCTCGTAAATACGAATAATATAAGCATAAACACGAGAAAGTTTAAATATTCAGTTGTCGAGTTCCCTCGAACTTCACTGGTCTCCATCATCAGTTCAGCTCAAAACCTTCACTGTTGAATAGTGCTACCAGGCAAACACCTGAGTGATAAGATTTCAACCTATGTATTTCTGCAACTTTCGAAAGTCGCCCTCGATTTCTCAAGGTTCCATCATCAGATCCTGACCTGATGATAACGGGACCACCTCGGAAGTATACGCTATCAAACAAAAAAAGAATCATTAAAATCGATAAATAAATGGCTGAGTAATCGCGTAACAAACATACAAAAAAAACGGTCGAATTGAGAACCTCCGCTTTTTGGGAAGTCGGTTAAAAATAAGTCGGCGGCGGCCATCTTTCCATCTTGGACCAGCTTTCGATGAACAGCGAACTATTTGCCCTTTCAAACAATGAAATCGTCATAAAATTTTGCGATAACTACACCTAACTACGGCTCTCGTCAAATAGCTTTGCCGCTCAGTTAAAAAGTTGGAAGTAACGAATCGCCATTAAGTTTGGCAGGTCTACAGGAATCCTGCACATAAAACACCCGAAGAAATAAATAAGTCTTCATTTGCCGTCTTCAGAAACCCTAAAAACCGAAGATTTTTTTTATTCCGGCTACAACGTATTTTCTACCACTGATTTTCTAGCATTTTTTTCAAAATAAATTAAGTCATTTTACTTTTCCTAATTTATTTTCAGATTATGGTAAGTACCTATACAAAAGTGCAATTTAGTAATATTATAATATAAAATTATTAAATCGATTCTTTATTTTAACGAATCGGATCATTCGATGCAAAACTTCTATCACCGTCGCCATCTTGTCTATGCGTCTTCAAATTTAAAAAAAACAACTAATGTAAACAAACATGGCGAGTTCGATCAGAATTCCCGGTAATTACGATTGGATTTTAAAAAGGTATATTTCTAACGGGATGCTAAATATGAAAGGTTTGAATGCGTAAAAATAATTTAAATTTATTTAGTTATTTTATTTAGTACTCACAAATGTGGTTTGATTGGAAAGAAAATAAATATGAGCGTAAATAATTAGGAAAGTGTATGACTGATTCGCAGACCCCAATTGGGGTCTAAACCGAGCTTACGGTGACATTGATGTTTAGACCCCGATTGGGGTCCGCTACGGATTTGACGGTTAAATTATTATACAACCGCTACACGAATTAGCACAGTGACCCAATTTATGAACCTAGAAAATATATTAAAGTAAATAATCATCATTTGGAATACAATAGATAGATCTTTAACATCTGTATAGACAAAATTCATGAAAATATAGCATTGATGAATTTAGGACAGCGCCATCTAGTTGAAGGAATGAAACTACTAGCCGCCATACAAATGTACATCTGTGTTTATACAATTCGTTGTAGTGTGTGTATACGGCGCGCCGTCAATAGGTATCAACATTTACGGCCGTTCAACCGTCAGCCTCCATAGCTCAGGGGTTAGAGCACTGGTCTTGTAAACCAGGGGTCGAGAGTTCAAATCTCTCTGGGGGCAGGTTTCGAAATAACTTTTTGATATATTCTGCCATTGTATTTTCATGTTTTTAATGATATTTTTCATGTGGGATGATTTTTTAAAATGTTTTATGCAAAGTTGTACCTTTTCGTCTTGTTATTCTTTTCTACACAAATTGGTAACATATGTAACTGAAAATGAAATTATACATAGGTACTGAACATAATTTTTTCACTGATTTTCATAACGAGCTCAACCGCAGAAAAAGATCATATTTTCTTCATTTTCTTTGAAGTAGCAATCCACTATGAACTTTTTATTCTACAACTCTAACCACCTCCACATAAGATTCAAAATCGCTTAATCTAACATATCCTTACCACATTTCAGCGGACTGGGCGACGGAATGCGTATCGCGCGCCGAAATCCTGCGACTGATATACCAGGGCCGGTTTCTGCACAGCTCGGTCACCCTGGGCGCATTGGGGCTGCCCCTGGGCCGCACTACGGTCATGCATTTGGTGCCCCGCGAACATCTGCCGGAGCCCAACTCACACGGTATGACGTCATTTTGATCATAGATTAGATGACTAGTGTAGAAGAATCTATATCCATTTGAGTAGGAATTTATCTTGATAGGATTTTTTTTACACAAATTATGTATTTGTAAAAAATCCTATCCTATCTTTAGCAAATAAACGACAGTAAAAAGTAATATGAAAAGTCCTTTCAAGATTGTCTGCCTACATTTAAGAGGCTACTCATTTGCAGTATAGTAAAGTATCGGGATCTTTGGTTAATAACTTACCTAGAAGAGAAGCTTTGTGATGTTTTCAAAAATTAATATTCTTCCTTTTTCCTCACAAGTCCCATATTTATGTCCGTAACCTTTATTTATCCTGCGTTTTGTGTCTATAAATTCCAAAAACTGATAATGTAAAACAATGTTTTTTGTAAATAATATATGTAATTGCGTGACATATTTTCTTATCAGTTAAATATAGCTTAATAGGTACATATTTAATTATGTATATTTGTAGATAAACGTACCTATATAGCGTTTTAGTAGTCCAGTAATTAGAGCATTTTTTCTGTAAAAATAGCAAATTCTAACGTTTTAATTAAAACTAAGGCTTGTTTTGCAGAAGTCCGGTGGACCTAAAGACCCTTTCCTGTCCCTCCCTTCCTTTTAGTAAGTCTGTGTATACCCTGTACTACCCATTACCTGTAATTTACATTATTTCACACCAACACCCACTACTTAACATTAAAATAGAATATTCTTTATTAAATGCCATCAGTAAAATTCAATATAGGTACGGTAGACCGCACATCAGTGGTAACTGTCATGCACCTTAACTCAATAGTAATAAGTACGATTTTCCTATAAAACTGTTACCACTGACCTGAAGTTGACTGTACCTACAGTGCAAAGAAATATGGATGAGTTCTAAACAACCTTTGGATGGAAATAAACCATTCATTAACCAGGCACTCACTATTTATTTAACATTGAACTTTTAAATACATATAAGTTGGTATACAATTTTTTTATTAAGTAACTTAAAAATTACTTAATAAAAAATGACGAGGATTGTCAAAACCTTCAGTTATTCCTACCTTGAACTGAATTATTAATGAGCTAAAATGCTAAACTCAAGGACTATCGATTGAATACTTAGACCAAATATTAGCGCAAAATCGGTGTTGACTCACAATACCTGAAGAATTGTCACCATTAGAATAACATTTTCGACCGAATACATTTTGTAGTATCCTCGTAGTCTTGGTTTAGGTTTAGTTTCCAGACCTATTTTGTAGCTTTATTTGAGGAAAAAGATAGGCAGGTCTGTGTTGTTGTTACCGTGATGCCCACCCCTCCTTGGAAATACACTGGGTATAATCATCTAGATCAGTGGTTCTTAACCTTTTTGTCATGAGGGACCACTTTACCAAAAGTTTGGCTTGCCGGGGACCACCTCATTGGTTTGTCTAAATTGAGGGTTCTTTGATAAAGAATACAAGCACTCTTTATAATTAGCACTCATTTCTTTATTATTTAGCAAAAAACTCAAAGCGACAGATTTTAATTTAATTAGATTTTTGTGACTGCATTCTCTTTACTAACTTCTGAATTCTCGGATCAATACTACTCACAAATGCGCGAGCGAAGCGAGCGCGAAATTTTTTTTCTGACTCGTACTGACGTAAAATGTATCCCAAACGTACTTAACTTTTTGTTTGTTGACAAATGCAAAAACGAGGGCATATAGTTTCTGAATACGCGAGCGGAGCGAGCGGGAAATTTTGACTATTTTTTAAGACTCAGAACCAAAATTACGTAAAAGGGCTACATTTCAAACCTTATTTTTTTTCTGTTGGTCAAGTAAGATGGATAGCAACGTCGCGAAGCCAAGCTTCGCGGACCACTTGGAACGCCTCCAGGGACCACCAGTGGTCCGCGGACCACTTATCTAGATGTAGGTTCTCATGTAGCCTTAATTAGTAGCCAGTATTTACGAATTGTGTTCCGATTTGGTATTAATATGGTAGGTAATTGCTGTGTAAAATAGTCCTCTCATCAGGTCATCAGCTCAGAGACCATCAGGTGATTTCAAAAACTAATGTGTTTCTTATGTTTACTTTCAGATCAACGGCAGAAAAGTAAAGGTGGCTCCAGTAGTTGTTGTTCAGCGTCGTGCTGCATATTGTAATGGCTTCCTGTGTGAGGGAGACGCACTTACACGAGCGGCAGTGGGCGCGAGTGGGACAGCCGACAGCTTTGCCGGGAGACGGACTCCAATGTGTTCAGTGTAGCCACGATACCGAGTCGCCCACTACAACCCTTGTGATGTTTTTAAATGAACTAACTACAAATAATAAAGTTTGCGTAGCTCACTGATATCTTTTATTGTCAATTTTTGTAGTATTAAACAATGATGCACAATGTAAACGAGACTATAAAAGATGGCGCACATCGATAGCTTCGTTTGAAAACGTCGCAAGTGAGTCGTGGTCGCTCACGTTTGGACAACATTACGGATAGCTTTATAAAACGATACTGTATATCTCACCGCGTAAATTATAGCTCGTTTTATAGATATCATGCTGCCCAAATACGTTAACGTTAGTAGATAATATGGAATAAGGTTCGTCGGTATAAGTAAGCCTATGATTTGAATAGTTCCTGGACGTAATAGGTATTTGGCTTCACATCAATATTTTACTTTATCCCGGCTAGCCACGTTAATTTACAAATGTTAGTATTATTATTTAGGCCATCATTATATAAATTTATATTACATTATGGAGATATTTATCTAAAAATGACAAATTATTTAGTGAAACAAACGAAGTGTGTAAATTACCCTGTTTTGCATTGTAAATAGTATAATTGGATTAGGAGACGTTTTTGATTACTTTTTGTGATAAGTTCTTGCAATATATTTGGATTTGTTTTTAAATGTTTTATTCTAAATGATGCTATTTACTGCGCTAGATGTAGCTTGTATCGGAGCGTGGTGCCGGGTTCGGTGCTCGCGCCATGCATAATGTTTACTCGGAGAAACAATATGTATGTATAGTACACGACACGGCGACTGGTACACTCGACAGTGGTAAATTTTAGTAATAAAGCACTAGAGTAAATTTGGAAAATTTAAATATTATGTCTCGCTTATGAAGTCTGTACATCTCCATTACGATAGCAGCACGTGTTGGCACGGTCCTCATGTCTTAGCGTTACCACAGTCTGATTCCTTTTGTAAATATCGATTAGTGCTTTTTATATTTTTATTTTACATCACAGATCTATCTTCTTACTTTAATCTCTATTTGGCCTCTTATGTACCTAGTTATAAAATTATTTCGTTATGAATTGGCTTAAGGATTGAGTTGATATTCAATATTGTTCCAGCTTAGTCTTAATTTTTGTTATAAGCTTAAAATATCTTGGAGTTATTTTAAACTTGTGTTCATTTGGACTCTCCATACCGTAATAAAATGCGAAGTGTTTTGTGATAGTACAAATAAAATTATTAACACGTTCAGACACATTTGAAGGAAACTTAGTACTCAGTGATATCATAGACTTGAACAGTATTAAAGAGAAACAAAAATACATTGACAGCACTAAGTTGACATGTTGCTACATTTATTCCGATAACTGAACTGATTGACGACTGAATGGTTCTTGCCAATCGATGAACTTCGAGCTAACGTGTTGACCAAGTGTCCGGGAATGAGTGCAGCAATATGAGTCGTTTCGATAAATATTCAATGCCAGTATGAATGATTATATTTTGGTTGCTCTGTTTAGCTACTGTATGTATGTATTTTGTTATTAAGTTGTATAAAATACCTAGTTTATAAATAAAATAAATACAATTTTAATTTGCATTTTTTATTTGATTTCGCTTGTTACCATGCGTCTGTTAAGTAACACTTTTTTGGGTAAATATTTAAGTTTTGATCGCCTGGGATTCATAATATTAAGTGCAACTATGTTTATTCGTACACATTTTGCCATGGGGAGTGTTCTAGATATTCATATAATTTGCATTTTCTCTCACGCTCGAGTCGCACACTACTCATAATATTAATTAATATAAAAATAAACTAAACTGCTTTTGTAAACATCTCAAGTATGTATAGTCGGGTAACGTAGGTCTATTCGTTCGCGTTAAGGTGATACTTAGGCCACATAGTCGATGTCTTCACTGTATTTTTAATATTTCCATAGAATAGTTTATAAAATAATCTGACTAAATAAAACAATGAGTGTTTGAGGCCTAGCTTGTCTCTCGTGATTTTAAATCTTCATTTTAACTATAGAGTTTTAAAAATCATGCAAAATTAAATGCGCACAAAATTTTATGAACTTGAAAATTCACTGTTTATGTGTTGAGAATTGTACAGAGTAAATCATCAATTATTTATTAACGTGGTTTGTCGATAAAACATCGAATGACTGAGTAATAAGAAGTTTAATTAATTATTTCAGAATGTTATATTTATTTGTTAATTAGATATATTTGTCGAATTATGTGAAATCATCAGATATATCAAGTTTGACAGAAAAACTAGCTTATGTATGAGCTAATGTCTAAAAAAGGAATTTCGAATGTTTAAAAAGTGTAGGAATGTTGTTTTAAATAAAATTACGATGAAAATTGACATGTCGCGATTTTAAATTATAATTTTCACGAGAAATAAAGCTGAGGCAAAACGCGTGTAAATATTTGACAACTTTTTAATTTAGACGAATCTAGTGTAAATCTAATCTAGCTTGAAGTGGATATCTTTACGAAGCGCCGAGTGTGTGATATTTTTTTCACGCCATTCTTAGAAATAACAGTTTTTAAGTATCGGCCTACTAGGCCAGGTTAAAACAAACTCATTTCTTTCGCATAAAAACTGTCTGTTGAAGGGATAGATCAAAAATATTTCATGATTTTAATTTTCGAAATTAGCCGGTAAATATTAACTTTTTTGTCTATTAAATTGCCAACCACACACCGGCGCATGTCTGTAATAAATAAAATAATAATAAAATATTAGATGTCACTGTATAACAGGTGTTTACGTACGTACATAATCTATATACTTGTTAATATTAATTCATAATTATAACAATGTTGATTAATTGTCATTTCATTTTCAAGTGTTCTGCGGTTGAGTTCACCGAGACGTAACCTTCGTGCAATACTGGTAAAAAGTATAATAATATAGAGATATTAATCATCATTGATAGAAGAGTTAACGATCTGAGTGATACTCGCTGAAATAAAAAAAAAACTAACAACGAAAATGTTCTGCTAAAATTCGATGTGTAAAATGTTTAGTAAATAGACGAATACGTACTACACACAGTTAACACACAGAAATGGTATTGGGTTTGAAAAAATGAATAAAAAAATGAGCTTCTAACTTCCTCGGTGAACCAACTAATAGAAAAGGTATTTACACAAATTAATTGTTCGCAATGAATCTGAAGATAGTTGTAAATTTCGCTTCAAATTTTACGTCAATTTTATTTGATTTATTTTTGGTATTACGTGTGAAAGCTGCCCGGGTAGTCAAACGGGTGTGTTTTGTAATAATAATCGATCGACAGTATAGGTTGTATGTTCGAACAACTATTGAGTTTCAATGGGGTCAAATAAAATTTTAAGAACTTATTTTTGTGAATTTTATTCGTAATTTCCTTATCCTTTAGTATAAACATGAGTTTTAACTCGATAACAGTATAATACATGCTTAAATAGAGTTTTTCCTTACCTATTTTGTCAAAACAACATTCGAAATGTTGTTATCATAATAGAAAATGGTTATTTTCACTTGGTTTCAGGGAACATAAAGTACAATTTAAATATGAAAAGATTCTTGTCTAGCTCCAACTCGGCTATGCTCAATTGTTTCAGTCTTTTTTCCACGCTCTGTAGTACTGCCAGCTCTGGCGGTGTCAGGGTTTCTTCCACCTGAAATATTTCACAAAGGCTAATGTTATTTTCATGTAAGAGACCACCCGATGTACTATAGATATATATGTACATGAATAATTGACGCTGGCGAAAATGATCGCGGAAGCTAGTGATATATGTATATTTTTCTTCGTAGGACATGAATGTAGCTGGGCTGTGAGATTGTTTAAGGCTTAAGAAGGAATATGGTCAGGTTATAGTCAGTAACCGTCGTATCACAAAAACTTTTAAACTTCTGTTGAACACTGGTCTAAAAATAATACAAATTATGACGTTGAACTAAGGTCCGTTTTGCAGACACATTAGACAAGTGTTCAACAGGTGTTTAATTTTTCGTAGTAAGGCTGTTAGAGTCTGACACTTCCTCACTCATTGCCATTTGATGATTGTCCATAAAAAGAGTATGCATATAGTTACATCGTCGATGTTCTGCTGCGGCTCGCCGCGCAGGCGCATGCCGTGCACGATGGTGGCGACGCGGCGCCGCTTGTCGCGCAGCCGCGCGTGCGCCGTGCTCTCGCGCGAGTGGCGCCGGATCACGTTGTGCAGCGAGCGGTAGCACATCTCCAGCGCTGATTGCGCTACCTGGTAGTATTGATCATTTTTATTATATTTAAAAAAAATCAAGAAACTAAGGCTAAGTTCAGATTAACGCGCATTGACGCGCGCTGCCTAATTTTTAGTAGGTATCTAAGATAGTAGATTGTGTAAGTTGATTCCTATACCTACTAAGCAGTAACAAGTGCCACCAGAGCCTTATCTCCTTATCACAATTATTAGAACACAAAAAAATGCCTTGAAAGCCAAGTTTGTACGTGTATCTTTGTTACTGCATAACGCGGGAACAATCGAATAATCTTGGCAGTATTTGTTATAAAATATGACAGTAATGGAATGATCATTCATCAGAGTACCATTAGGCTATCTATTCTATTAACTCAAGTATTAAATACTCACGTCATGTAAATTGATGTGGTACAAATAAATTGCTTTCGCTAATCCGCCCGCCGAAGCTGCTTTCCGCATTGGCTGAAAACACAAAGTATTGAAACGTAATGTGCGGAATTTACCAGTGAAATTCTGTACTTAACAATTAATGCTGAACTAATTTCAGTTATACAAGATAAGACTGCCAAAGATGTTCAAATGACAGCCGGGAAGCCTTCCCGATTATCCGAAACACGGAAGAACTCGTCATGACAAGATAGTCACCCATCCAAGGACCGATCGCTCGGCTTTGGTTTAGCCACGAGTTTTAAGAAGAAACATAACGTATATTACCTGTACACTAATAAAGTGTTCCTCTAACAGTTTGTATGTGAGCTGCTTACATTCCTTGTTCACTAACATGGCGTTTTTCTGTATGTCGTCTTCTTCTATATACTTTCTTGAACGAACTAACCTGTAAAATGATCATAAATTAACTTTTTCTAGCTGTTTTGCCTACTTTTCTAAAATAACATTTATATCCTCGGGTTAAAAGAAAATAATGAACTATCATCGACACATATAGTGTATCCCATCTTTTATTTGTTTGAGGCGCATTTACAAATACACTCATTTGTTTTATAGGATTTTACAGTACCTAATCATTAAAATTGGTACCACTACTAAAGTATTACTCACTAAGGAATCGATAATTTTAGGGTACAATTTTCGCATAACCAATAAAATTTGTGATCTATTAATTTATTTTAAAAAAGTACTGCCACATCACAAACATTTAACATTCGATAACTTAAACTACTTTTTTAGTTTATGGCCTGATGCCTGATGATCCATACCAAATGTGATTTTGAGCACAAGTACACGGTTGTATCCCATATTGTTTCTGTATTTCCATTCCCCACTGATTTAAGAATATATCTGCACTACTAAATTGCAGTTACAATTAGGGGAATTCCACGTTTTAGGGGTGATCGTAATTTTAGGGTAATATAAAAGTATAATACCTAAATATCCTCGCAGCCTTAGAGCCGAGCCGCTCAGTGACGAGATGCTCCAACGCGCAGACGACGAGCTGCAGCGCGGCGCGGCGCGTGCACACGGCGAACTGCCCCGCGCCCGCGTCGCCCACGCGCCGGACGAACCCGCATCCACTCTCCTCTGGGGGAAAAAAGGGGGCAATAAGTAGATGTGTGCCTTATAATGGGGAAGTTAAATTATACAGACATGAAAAAAGAGACAACTGATAAAACGTTTAGAAGTCCAGTTTTGTACATGTGCAGAAAAAAAAAGATTGGTGTTTATAATTATTTTTTAGTAACTGTTTCCCGTAGCTACACCCACTGCCGTATCCGAACATAAATCTGAATATAGCCTTCATGTCAATTGGTTCAGCCATGCTAAAGAAACATTGAAACTCGTTTTTGAAATTGTACCTAATAATAGATTAATCTCTCTAATTGTCTATCGCTCTAAAGTTTGTAGTTAGAGAACCCAAGACTGAGTTAAATTATTATTCTCCTTCGTACACAATCTTCCAGCTTTGTATTAAAATGTATTTCCATATTCACTTAAGTATGTGTAATAATAATTCCCATCATGTATTTTATTTATCCTTTTGACATACCCAAAACCTTAAGATACTGATCAACGAACTGATGCAGCGTTGGCCTGTCGGCTGCGACTCCTCGGCACCTCTCCTTCAGCTCGATGGCGCAGAGGGGGCTGGACTCCGGCGCCCACGCTGGCGAGCGGAGGTACATTTGTTCTAGGAGGAACCGCATCAGTTCACCCGCTGGAAGATAAATATAAATGTGCATTTATAAGTAAGAAAAATAACAAATAGTCATAAAAATAAAATTATAAATTTAAAAAACCCCCGACCCATAAAAACTACGCAATTAAACCCCATGAAAAGCAAAAAATAACTTTAAACAGTACGTAAATACAAACTAAAGCATGTCAGACTAAACTAAATTTTGTCGTGTCGGGGGACCGCTCTAATTTATTAGCCTAACGTTAGAAGTAATTATATACTACTTATAACTTTGTATATAATTTTGTATAGATATGTGTTTTTTTATACGAGTGTTGTAATTAGGTAGGTATCATTTGATTTATGTAAGTATAGGTAAAAAGCGGTCCCCCGACACGTCAAAATTTAGTTTAGTCTGACATGCTTTAGTTTGTATTTACGTACTGTTCAAAGTTATTTTTTGCTTTTTATGGGGTTTAATTGCGTAGTTTTTTTGGGTCGGGGTTTTTTTTTTAATTTATAATTTTATTTTATTTCATGCTTTTTGAAGGAGCTCCTTAATTTTTCCTTCTTTCATTTAATTTCTTTTATTTTAAGATGGGGTCGCTATATGCGATCTCGGCCAAAGGAAGCTGTTTAACAATCCTCATGACAAACTGGCTCTGGGAGAATTGCACAGATTGAAAATCAATAAAGATTAACCTTTGGTCATTCTAGATTTTCAGCAAAAATATACATCGGTTTATCCGTTTCATTCCGGCATTCCAGGGTTTCATCCGTCACATCCCATTTCCAGCATCAGGTTCTCGTCAATTAGAAACATGAAGAGAACTAGTCAAGACAAATTCAACGAGCCCAAACTCGATGGGTTTACTTAAAGGCAGTTCAGGGTTACGTCTCCTATCTTCGTACCCTAACAGCAGACTAGCTCAGTAGTTCTAGAAGACATTAGTGTTTCAAATTTCAGATCCCACATATGCTTGCAAGTAAACTGAGCGTGTAACATTCCTATCACACCTATCAAACGAGCTGATGACCTTGAAGACCTGAACCGATTTCCACCAAACATAGCTAAGAACACTCCCGAATGACATTCCTTTCAAACAAAAAAAAACCGCATTACAATCGGATCATCCGTTTGGGAGCTACGATGCCACATACACACGCACACACACACACACAGACACGTCAAACTTATAACACCTCGTCGTTTTTGCGTCGGGGGTTAAAAAACAGGCTTTTTGTAACGTTTCTTAGCTAGTCGCGTATTGTCATCAGCATTAAGTGCGTGTGCAAAATTTCACCCTAATCGAAGACCGGGAAGAGGGTCAAATTAAGTTTCCAAGATTTTCTTACATACATAGTTACAAGTGAAGCTAAGGGCCTATGCACACCACGTTTTATAAACGCGCCGTCGACGCGCGTTTGTAGCGATACAGACGCGATACGCACGCAACACAGACGCAGCCTGTAGACCTTTGCACACCTGTATACATACAGACGCGCGTGTGTAGCGATACAGACGCGATGCAAACGCGCGTGTGTAGGGATGCAAACGCACGTTTGTATCGATACAGACGCGCCGGTGACGCGCGTTTGCATCGATACAAAGGACAACAAACTACTCTGCAGGATAAAAACGCGCCGTCGACGCGCGTTTGTAGCGATGCAACGCGATGCAAACGCACGTTTGTATTGATACAGACGCGCCGGTGCCGCGCGTTTGTATTGATACAGACGCGCCGGTGCCGCGCGTTTGTATCGATTCAAACGACAACAAACTGCTCTGCAGGATAAAAACGCGCCGGCGACGCGCGTTAACAAAACGCGCGTCGCCGGCGTGAAAAACGTGGTGTGCATAGGCCCTAATATAAGCGAGTTAATAATAAAAAGAAAGATATTTTTCCCAAGTTTGATTTAAATTCCTTACCATTTTCATCAATACGACGCGTGATTGCTTTGATCATGATTTCATCTCTAAAGTCAAGGTGAAATCTATCGTAGTTAACTCTCCAATAAATATCTGCAAAATATAATAATGTTATCTTTAGTAAGAAAAAATCACTGGTGTGTAAGAAAAAATCAGAAGATGACCATTGCGTCCAGACCATAATTTGTTGTTTATAAAGAAAACGGAAACTGGGTTCTGGTGGTTAGATAGGCAGTCGCTCCATGTAAAACACTTGTACTCAGCTGAAGCCAACTCCAACATAATTGGGTAAGTTTAGACATTCTTGTGTATTCAAATTGTAAGTCTTTCAGTTACTTTTTAATCAGAAGTTTACAATCACCAAAAACTAACATCTTTTCAGAGATAGTATTTAACATCTCAATACACCAACACTAAACAATAAATTCCATCACAAATAATTATTTCAATACTCACTATCATTAATCTCGCTAATACTGCCAGTGTTCATAGCCTGCACCAGAGCCCTAGTATCCAGCTCCGGTACTATGGTAGCCACAGGCACCAGCGTGGGTATCTCACTGCCTTCCTTCAACTCGGCTACGGGAGCTTGCTGGATGTAGCCTGCCGTCACTAGGCTTATAAACATGTCTTTTAGACTTATTATTGTTATGTTCTTTTCCTGAAAAGGAAGATAGGCTTTTTTTTGTGTAAATATTAAATGAAACAGATTTATTACAAGTTGAAAAATCATCAAATTATGGTGATCAGAATCTGGTAATCATGGTCATATATACACTGTGAGCGCGAACACTGCATGTGCGATGCAGGATAGTTGCGTCTCCGAATGTGTAGATGGCGGTGTTGTGAGTTGTAGTACCGCTACAGTACTAACTATAATAATATTGTAAAACTTAAGAATTTGTTTGCTTGAATGCCTTAATCTCAAAAAGTACTGCAACAATTTGAAAAGTTCTTGCAAACTAGGCATAGAATGTTACATTACGATTTGGAATGGTTTTTGTTTCATAATTTAAATATGGAGTTCATGATTTAACAAATATTCCAGTTCCATGCAATATTGTGCAAATATTCCCTAAAATCATTGTCGCCATGTGAATAAGTGTACCTTGTCATCCTTATACTTCATGGCCAGTGTAAACAGCAGCACGGTTGCAGTGCAGGTGGCTTTCTGCAGCAACTCCTCAACTAGCAGCTCAGCCTCACTGCCAAACTTACTCTTCACCTGTAGGAGGTACCTGGCAAATGCGTGTTTGTTTATTATCCTTACTTATTTCAAAGTACTGAACCAATTTAAATGTACAGAAATAGTCTAGCCTGAGAAAGAACATAGGCAACTTTTTTGCCATGTGAAAGCAGCAGCAGCACATGGCTAGTTGGCATACTACATGGGAATGGCTAGTTCAGATACAGTCTTACAGAAATTTTGTAGTTATTTTTCACTTCTCTATTAATGAATACACTGTGCACATAATCTGTTAAAGAATTTACAAAATCCTATCTAAGTTGCTATAAACTTTATCAACATTGATACACACAAATCTTCAGCATTTATGTATTTCACTTACCTAGGATATCTGATGAGAAGGAGTACATTATCAGGAATCAATTTATAGTCAGCTATCACTTCATTGGCAGAGGGTTCAAATGTAGCCAGGTCAAACTTGAGCAGAGTACGAAGACAATCTATCACCTAAAATAAAACATTTCATTGGATTAATGCAATACACGATATGATATGACTATGTAGTAAAAGCTTAGAGCAAAGAAAAAAATTGCTTAGATAATTTTAAGTAAATAACACTCTGTAATCTTCTATGGAACCTTGTCAGCAAAGTGCGTGCAAAGGATTCAAGACAGAAAAAAAAATGAGTTATAAACAATCTTTCACAATAACGAAATATTGAAAGTTGTAATGTACATTCTATGCTGAATAACATAACCTATAGATACTACATTTTTGTTGCTTATTACCTGGTTTCGAGGAAAGCCAGTGGTCTTTACTATCAGACCTATAGGCTTGCTGCCATATGTGAATAAGTCGTCTCCCACTTTTTGCACTAATTCACCAAAATATCGGTGCAAAATCACCGACACAACACGACCCAGCTGATGCGACATTTTCTATGAATATTGACTCCCAATTTGTATAAAAACAAGATATAAACTACTTATATATCCTAATTAACGCATCAAGACATTTAGTTTAACACATTTTTGTGAATTAGTTGATTTAACTTGCAATAAATATGAAAGTTACAGGTTATGATGTTTTATTTACAAGATTTCCACTTCCCTTTTTGCCAACTTCAAGTAAATTTAAACTTACAACTTGAGGAAAATTTCATTCATTCTTCCGTTTCCGGGAAAAAAACCGTAACCATTTTTAAAATGAAAACATATCTTTATATAGCCAAAGATAGCTTATAGTACCGAATTAAATTTATTTTTAGTCTATGTCTACGAATTATGATCTCACATGGTGCACAAATAAAGTGGCCTATTGCTTTTTTTTTGCATGAAACATGCTTGAAATGAAACGTAAGCCATATAGAATATCCGGTGAACTCCCGGTTAACTACAGTTTATGAAGATCGACATAAACAAATAAATGGCAAATTTTAGTTCCCGGTGATCACGCAGTACTCTTTGTATATCGGTAAGTGCTAGCAATTTTATGTGCGAAGTGCGATTTCTGAGGTGTTTGAAATATGGTAGATGATTGTTGCGAAACAATAAGTGGTAAGATATCAAATCTGTCGGGACAATTATTAATGTTCACATGGATTACGTATCAGTCTTTGTAAACTACGTCAACTGTCAAATCTCTACAAAGAAAGTGCAAGCAAAACAAAAGTTACAATATAATAAATTAATTAGATAGTTTGTAACAAAATGAACATAGAAAGTGCTGCTGTAAATATTCTTAAACGGGGCGTCGAGTTGGACACGAAGAAAAGATACACAGAAGCGCTAGTATGTTATCAAGAGGGCCTACAAATATTGGTGGATAAAATAAAAGGTAAATATTCCTCTGTTTACTGTTATTAATTTTTTATCTCATTGTAAAAGCGAATAACAACATTATAATTAATTTATTTGGTTTATAATAGGTGAGAATGACGATTCTTCTAAGAAATACCTAAGAAAGAAAGTGGAAGAGTACATGAACCGAGCAGAGACAATAAAAAAGTTAGTTTTACAACAAAAGGAGGCTGGACAGTTTCATGAACAAGTGCACATAGAGAATAACTCTACGGGTCACAGTTACAAAGCTTTATTTGGAAGATTTTTAGATGAAGAAGTACGCTATGTATCCGTAGAAGACCCTTATATAAGAAGTTTCCATCAGGTGGGGGCAAAAAGTTTCTTACAGTTAATTTTTAATCATAATTAAGTAGTAATAACTTTTCATTATTATGTTTATATGATTAATATAAAAGTAACTTATGAGTCATAACGGAAATATCACAATGTACAGTCAGCACCAAAAGTTGATGAACAGAATACATTAATTAAGACTGCATTAAAAGTTTTCTGAAAATCACTTCAAAAACTTTTCAAAACACCGACGAACTTTCTGCCAGCAATTAGACCAAAACAAGGTTTAACCAATTTCTCAGCAATTGTACAAAATTCAAATTTAGAATACACTCTCACGCATGCTTGGCTAACCCTTTTGATGCTAGAAACATACTACAATCATTAAAACCCTTTGAAATACACGTAAAGTCCTTAAAACTAAGATTTCGCATAGGTGCCCGTTTTTTTTGCAAAAGAGTGTATTTCCAAAATAATTATTAAAATTATTGAAATAGATACTAACGTGTTAACATACATTATTAAGGTCAAGCAAGTACTGTCCCAAAAGTAGCTGAACAAAATAAGCGTCAAAAGTACATTAACACACGGCAACATTAAAAATATACTTTGTTAACCTAATTTTGTATTTACTGCTGTTTATTGACTTTTGATACAATGATGTTCAGTGACATTTGGATTGATGGTGTACAGCGACTTTAGGAATACTAGTGCACAGATACTTTTGAAATACTCGTGTTTAACGACTTTTGTAAGTTTCTGGTGTACAGTCTATTTTGTTTCCTAGTTGCGACTATAACTTATGGCATTTCATTGTGAACAGGTGTTTTGTCATGTCGATTCTGTTCATCGACTTTTGGTGCTGACTGTACAACTCGTAATATGATTACGTTTTTATTTTTAGTGTCAGAATTTCCTGAGGCTTTGTGAGCTATTAGTGCGCTCATGCACAAATCTTCAGTTAATAGAATTGATTACATCAAAAGATGGCCGATCAGAGGGAGATCAAAGGGAGTGGTTTGTAAACCTGAGCAATGATCTGGCAAAGTACAAGATAAAATTGATTGTACAATTCTCGGAGACTTTACATGATCGCCAGATTACGTAAGTCTTACTGTATTTATTTTATAGACACTGTTCTTCCCAAAAGTTGTAGTGTCCAGAGGGATTTAATTGCAATCAATATTTAATATCATCAAAAGCAGCCTATATGTTGGCAGTTTCATTAAAAAGTCTCTAATTTCCTTTTATTATTATGTCTGTTTTTTATATTCTGTCTTCATATTCCATTTCTAATTTTCTATTTCATAAATTTCAGATTAAGTTCTGGCTGGATAATCAAAATTGGCAGAGGTTTAGACTACTTTAAACCACCGGAAAACAAATTTTGTTTAGGTGTCTATGACTTGGATCTACGAACATGCCACGAGACGACCGTGGACATATTCCATTCTAAGAATGTCAAACAATCTTATGGATGACATTTAGATTTAGTGAATCTTTGATGCTTGCTTATTATAAGAGAAAATAAATCATTTTACTATGTTATGTGTTCATTTCTTTATCAATACAAGTCTTGCTTTATTTATATTAATTTACCTACTAACAACTTGATTCAGATAACATAAGGTCTTTCTCAACAAACCCACTATATTGATGTGGTCATTAATGGATGAAATGGCGGCAGGTAACGGGAACAACTTGTGACCCTCGTATTCCCCTTAAAGTTAAGGGGAAAATTTACAAGAGTATGGTCAGGCCTGCTGTCTTGTATGGATCAGAGAGCTGGCCCACAAAAGCGACGAATGAAAGACAATTGCATGCGGCAGAGATGAGAATGTTAAGAGGTATGTGTGGAGTTACGCGAATGGATAGAGTGAGAAATGAGTATATAAGAGGAAGTTTGAAAGTAGCGCCGGTATCAGAAAAACTGCGTGGAAACCGGGTGTGCGTTCGCGCAGCGGAATGTTGTTGAATTTAAAGATTTTAATTATGCAGACCATACACAATTATAGAACGTCTTACACTAATTATCTGCATAATTAAAATCTTTAAATTCAACAACATTCCGCTGCGCGAACGCACACGGAAACCGGCTGTCGTGGTATGGGCATGTGATGCGGAGGGATGAGAGTCATGTTGTGAGGAAGGTGATGAGTATGAACGTGGACGGATATAGTGGAAGAGGAAGACCAAAGAAACGATGGATGGATTGTGTGAAAGTAGATACGGTAAGAAAGAATGTTACTTGTGAGATGACGGCAGATAGAAGAGTATGGAAGAAGAAAACATGCTGCGCCGACCCCAAATAAAATTGGGATAAGGGCAGGAGGATGATGATGAACTTATTAATTTTGTTAGGTACTTCCCAGTTTCTGTGTTGCAATACAAAATATATTAATTAAGCAATCTTGAAAAACTAGTTCACCTATAGTGAATTGGGTGTTCTTGGACTTATCCTCAAATCGTCAACCAAATAATAATGATTCGATCTAAAAATGATTTTGCTGATAAAAATAATTTTACAAATTGCAACTGGCCAGCAAAGAAAAAAGTGGCTTTCTGAGTTTCATACTTCCTAATTGACAGATTAAAGTCAACATCGAGTCTAAAAAATACTCTGTTACCGCTAGAATTTTAAATACTTGGTATTATAATTGAACACATTATATTTATTGTTAAACTCTCAAGAAATTCTTACGCAATGGACTTGGATCCGCCTGATTTCGCACAGAAGTTTGTCTCTTATAATAAATATTTGTTTGTGGATATGCATAAAGGCATATTACTTGCGATATTTATGTTTACGCTGATTATTGTTTGCGCTTTCCGCAATATGCTTGAAGTTGAAAGGGTATGTATCAGTCGCCGTATGCCACTGTAGGACACATAAGATCGGGCTGTAAGGGCTACATCACACTAGCGATTGCGAGATTTCCCTGTTTTCCTGTAAAGGTACCTATTCGCTGCTCTTCACCCCACAACCGCAAGTGTTATAAGGCCCTAACCGTCAGTTGCACAAAGCTCCATTAAAGTTAAAGCTTCTTTAAATTTGTTGCTGACTCTTTGTCAACAAGATAAAAAGTGTTAGCAACTGACGGTAAGACAGACGATGTGTAGTTTTTAATTTTATGCGATTTTTTTTATCGTGCGTCATAGTGTGTCTACGACTGAGACCTGCATTTGCTTGTTTTCGGTGCGGAACACGTTCAAATTTGTACGTTGACCCATGTTCGAATGGCAATATGTAGGTAGGTACACCTAATTACGTTGGTGTAAGAATGCAAAGGTCAATGTACGGAATTCTACGTGTTCCGCGGTACATTTTAGCTAAGAACAAATCTTATTTTTCAGTTGCTGGTGTGGCTGTTCATAGTGTCCTTCATTTTGTTCATGTCTAAAGTGATAAGAACTCCTAAATTATATTCTTTATGGAATATCAAACCTCCGAATCGGAAGGCGAGACGGTAACCCGAAGTGGGAACTATTCAGTATTTCTGTTACTAATATGATTTGTATTATAAAAGGTACTTACTGATGTACTTGAGATTTGATTATGAAGTAATAGAGATAATTTTATTAATTATTAAATATGTTAGATGGTTGAATTCGTTGTTTTCGTTTCGTTTCTTTTTCGTATAGCGTACATCGTTACCTATGGTGTTTAATTTAAGCATAGGTAATCGGAGCTACGTCTTGTATACGCATGGTAGGTAAACCCGTTCCGGGAACGGGTTTACTACGGGCTAGCTACTATTGTAGCTGCAGTTGTATTTGATACACGTTTTAAATCTTAGTATAATAATAATAGTTTGTGTGGGTAACTAATTAACTATTGAAACAGTGGGTAAAAAAAATAACACTGGTTTAAATGGACAATATACTTTATTAGAAACAGATAACAGTGGCGGTCGCCGCATATCGCAATTTCTTTACAAACCTTACGTATACAATTATACATTAATCATACATCGGTACATCACTATACATGTACGTCACTAGGGTTTACGATAAATTGAGGTGGTATCGATGCTTACAATAAAGTGTTGTCAGTGATGTGATAAATACAAATAGAACACGTAATTAATCCATCGGAATATAAAACAATAAGCTATATAGTTATAAGATGATTCACAGACGATAACGCGTTGCGGTTGGCGCTGTAGCGGAACTCATGTTGAAATCTCTGAAATCCGGTCAAACCTTTCATACTAAAACCGAGAACCGCTTATCCAGAATCATCTGTTGTATGAATCGCCTTAAGTTTTATAAAATAGAATTTAATTAAAAGTTCCTTTTACATTCTATTAAACACTGCTTAAGTACATGCACAGTTTTTTTCTTCATGTTTATCTAAGACATCATCCATACAAGAGCAAGGGAAGCAAGAAAGCATCTTTACATCGGTAAACAGTGCTTTCATAATTTTAAAATGCACTTGATTGGACAAGGCTTTATATAGATTTTAGAATTATATGCCTCTGTTTTACATTTCAGGATTCATTTAACTTAAAGAAATAATGCCATTAAATAGAGTAACTATACAGCTAGGTAGGTACACGAATGATTAAAGACTAGTCAAAGTAATTTCACGATAGTATGGCCTCTGGTCTAAACTATTCAACATAAATAGTAAAACAATTAAGTAGATAAAAGCTATTTACAAAGCTGAATATGTACTTATGGTAGTTTTAAAATTTTATATACAGCAACACTTTTATGTCAAGTGTGAATATATGGCAATACTTTAAGAAAACTTTATTTTATTAAAATTCCAAGTTAAGGCTAATGTTTTGTATACCTACTCAAAATATTTCATGGTCAAGTAGATACCCGTGAAGGTAATTATATTCAAGTGTTCATTTTTATTTAATACATTTCGAGACGTCTAATAAAATTGAGTTTCAATTCGAAACTATAAAATTGTTAAGTTAAACACTTAATTTTAAGTCGCAATTAAATATTTTTATACAATTCAGTCTCAAAATATTAATTCGAGTTTGGTTAAAATTTAATTAACCACGTCAACAATCGATTACGATAATATACACTTCGTATCCATTCCATTTAAATAGCCGTAAGTCAAAATAAACCTTCCTAGGGGAGGATTAATTTGAAAGGCCATAAGAGTCTAAACTCATCATAATATTTAGTACAATCATTTCCTCAAGCCCCGTCCATAAACTAATCGATACAATCGAGTAACAATCACTCGATTCAAAATCGATTCCTCGCCAAGCTAAACGTAACTCTCTTTCTTAGCTGAAAACAGCATGAGTGACTCCATAAGATGTGGTCTGATCATGTCGTTAATATCCTGTTCATCATCGAATGCCTCTGGGTTGTGTTTGTATATAGTCCTCAGGGCTTTCAGGCAGTGTATGAGGGTCTGGTCGGGGTTGGTGTCCAGTAAGGGGCGAGTTCTCTGCAACCTTACCAACTTGGTAAGGAGGGAGACGCCCTCTAGTTGCACGATTTGGTGAGCCACGTCTGGTATTACTGAGAGCCTGTGGACAAACAAATTGTGGGTGAGTGATAGACAGAAACGGTACTTAGGTAGTGTATTTTTTCCACTCGATTATTGAAGGAGGATTGTTTGTGGTCATCTGGGGATTCTTGTTATGTAACATAAGGCCATCACTAGCGATGTGAAGATTTAAAAAGTACTTACAGCCTTACTTATAAACGTGAATTAAATAATAAGTAATACTTAAGGGCTGTTTAGTAAAATTCTTACCTATATACGTTGCTTAAGCATGTCTTAACTAACAATTAATCACTACTTAAGACTTTAAGTAGTGATTAGTTAAAATGTTGCTTAGAGGGTGATTAGAGATTTTTATAAGTAAGGGGGTTAATCTATAGTAATTTGACAAGATTGTTTCTCCTTCGTATCATAATTATCAGGTTACAAATATTCGGATGCGTAAGTAACAAATCCTATCATAAAAAAATTGATTCCGATGAATTGAACCCTCCATTCTTTTTGGAAAGTCGGTTATAGAACGATTCGTTCTTCTGTGTGGTTTCCGAGTACCGTTGTCCTTGCAATTCAGTATAGTGTACAAAAGAACATATGTGTATTTGTATAAAAGAAAGACGATAATCTTTTTCTTTTATAGAGTGACCAGTAATTAGACCATTTATTACTGTTTTAAGGAATAGATTGAAATATTATATTGACCTAGCAATAGCCTCCGCCGCATGGCAGTGCAGCCGTGCCTGCGCGCGCAGCTCGTGGCGGCGCGCGGCGGCGAGCGGCGCGGCGCGGCACCAGCACACCAGCGCCGCGCGCGCCGCCGCCGCGCGCGACAGCGATAGCACGCAGCGAGGGATGCGCGAGAGGGACGCTAGGAGAGACGCTGTTTGTTCCTAGAAGAGATTAGAATGATTATAAATGCAATAAATGGTGAATGTTTGTTATCATAGGAACCCACGCCCGTTGGTTATTTTGATCCTTAGGCAGGCTTTGGAAAAAATGACATAGTTCCTCTGCTAAGTAAACCTGTATGTTGGTTTTTCGTAGCCTTTTTTGTGGCGAAAATTGCATCCAATGCATCTTTGAACATAGTTGAATATGAAATTCGACTAAGACATTTCATATTCCAAAAATAGATGGCGTTAAATACACAGTCTAAAAATGTAAAAAGTGAAATATTCAGTCAGACGCAGACGAGTCACTAGAGTTCTTACGAAAAAGTAACCACAAATACAATTGGAATCAACTGACAATTATTGTTTTCTTTTAATGCTATCCCAAATTTCATTCTTAAAATATGTATTTCCTTCAACTTACTTGCAAAAAGACGGAGATATTAGGTCCCCTTCTCTTCACGGCTTCCAACAGTTTCTCCACAGTCCTATGCTTCGTAATGACCTCCACTATGTCCGACTTGGCTTTGACGTCATCATCCTTCTTCTCCAGTTCGAGTTCTCGTACCAGGTTCACCAGGCACGCGGTGCAGAGGAGAAGTAGTTGACAGCAGTCGGTGCGGGAGAGAATACCTGGAGAATTATGGAGAAAATGTAATAAGTTCTGAGGATGTTTTATTTTTTAAAAGACAGGTGAAATGTGGTATATGGAACATTGACCATTAGGTATATTCCACTGGATCTTTACGATTACTTTTTTTTTTTTTAAATTGTAGTTTCAATCATGGATGATATCATAAGTTGATTGCAAAAAGAACTTTTTTTTTGGTTCTGCCGTGATATTTGTGTACTTGCATATTTTTTAATATTTCTACATCAAGAAACCAATAAAGTTACGCATAAAATAAAAACTCACATAATATCTATGATCTCAAACAGTTTTTTGCGCTACTTTACGTATTATCTAATTTTGTATTCGCGTGCCAATCCGGTTATTGAAGTGGAAAATTGATTTTGTTTTTTGGAGCATATCAAATAGTTTTTTTTTTTAAATAAAGTTAGTCATATTTCTATTATTGTTCTACGCAAGGTTAATTAATACTTATTCACCATTGTATATAGATTTATTACTGAGTATTTTTATTTAGACCTTTATCTATCACAACTTTTAATGTTAAATAAAAAGAGCAAGAAGAGAATTATTTTATGTAATGAACTCGGCAGGAAATATAGTTTTACATATAGGCTATTTTTGTCCATAAAATATGCATTAAATAATAATTCGAAAACAATTTCACTATCCCAAGAATGCATTACACGAACCAACTTCAAAGTTTCACATTTCCGAAACTAGATGGCGCTAGTAGTAATCTAGTTGCAACTTACCGGTGATGTTTTCAATGATAGAATTCAGGTACAGATGCATCTGTGTGAGGTCGTAGTGCCCTCGAAGCCATGGCGCGGTGATCTGAGTGAGTACGGTGATCGCTTCTCGCATCTGGGGCTCAGGATTCGACTGGTCGGACAGAATGTCTGAAATGATCTCGATGCCTCCTCCCTAGAAAAAAAAAAATAACGATGTAGCAGCAGCTAGCAGAAATGCCGGGCGAGAACTCGGTCTACCAGTACCTATAAAAATTGCTAGCATGGTATTTGAGGCGGATTTTCAAAGGGTGAACGCAAAAGTCAAATGATTTTAATTGAAGACCCATAAGCCATATCTAATAATTGACCAATAATATGCTCATAATGATGTTAAATAATAGAGATATCAAAGAAAACCTTACCTCTTCAAACTGTTTGACAGCATCCCCAGTAACACAGACCGTTGCAAGGGCACGAAGTGACAGCGCCTTTATAGAGCTCTTATTCGACTCTATGATAGCCGTCAACAGTGCGCGGGGCACCGCACAGTCCACAAACGGTAGCTCAGTTATATTCTTCATGATTTTCGTACATTTCTCATGTAAAGAACTCTCAGTATTGTCACTTAACATCGCCAAGTGACCAATAGACGTAAGAGTACTCTTCAGAATCATATCCGAAGGTGGTTCCTCAATTATCGATACCAAAGTCTGTGGGAAAGTAAAAGAATGCGTTATGCACGAATTTAAGAAAGTTTTTTTATAAGATCGAATATCGTGAGATCTCTAAGATGATTATGATGTGAAAATCCGGTTATTAGTCTGAATGATCACACAATACAATTTCGCGAATGTCATCTTTTATTTTGAGACTAGATTTTGGATTTTTGGTCAAAAGAGTTTTTTACCTTCATCTGTTGAACGAGCACAGCTTTGGTAGTCTCTAAGAAAATCTCGATCAACGTATCCAAGTGTTTCAAGACTAGGCTCCACTCGGGGCTGGTCTCGTTCAACTCGACCTTCACGTCTTCTCCAACATCGATCAGCTTCTGAAGATACAGTTGTAGAGACTTCTTGATCTTGTCCCATCTTTCAGGAGTTTCTCCCGGTGGCTTCGTGTTCAAAGTAATGCTGTGAGCTAGCACGAACTCATTGATGTTCGCAACCAACAAGCAGATTTGTTCCTCACCAGGTTTCTCTGCATCAATTTGCCTGAAAAGAAAGTGTTCTGCATAATCAAATCACGAATGAGTATGCTAATTTACCAGTTATTGTGAAAAGTGCGTTTCCGTAATTTGTATGGATGAAGCATAGTGAAATGAAAATGATTATTAATTTCTTTCTTTACCGTGAAAGTTGCAATCGGGAAGTCGATTACAACTCTATCATTATCTTTGATTAGATTATGGTAGTCGAGTCGATAATGTATTCAAATTAATTATAAATCGATTATCTTATTGGAAACAGAATTTTAATGATGACGATGTAAAATTAATGTATTTTTAGTTTACTCAGGTAATAAATCAATCTATAAATGATATCTTACCTTAGCACATCACTGTACTGGTGCACTATAATCTGTCCATGTGTTTGCACCTTCTTAATGTTCCCAGTGATAGTTGCCGAGCTTGCTGACACCAAGGCCTTCATCTCAGCACCCAGTGGCTTGCTCTGCAGCGTGGTCATGCACTCGTTCTCACAGGATCCGACTAGGTCACATAGCCAGTACTGAACTGGCTCAGGCTTTCGATCGCAAAGCCTCTCGAGACAGGTCTGGTCTATCGAACGCTCTCGATAAAGGATCTCGTCTCGGTTGTTCAGCACTATCCTGGAATGGTAATCGCTGTAAGCGAAATTGTTGTGTTAGTTGGTGTTGTTAGTAAGACATTTAGAAGAGTTTTAATACTTTAAAAGGAAGTTTTGAAGATATAGTATGTGTAGCTAAGAGAGGAGAGCCCTTCAATTCAAGAAGTCTTTCAATAAGAACTGTGACGGGCAAATAGAGTTATTTTAAAAGAAGAAGAATTGGGACTAAAAAGTCCTTTGAATGTTAGCGTGGTTGGTGGTTGCCCATTGGTTATTTTATCGTCTGAAGTTTCGCGGTTAATCGGAATGCTATTTTTGTATTGTTTGCGCGTGAGTTGAATTATCATTAGCTTGAGTATAAATGTTATTGTACAATGTTTCCAATGGGTACAATATTGAGCTCAATCGTTTAAATGCTTAGTAAATAACATGAATGACATCAGAGCTTAAACAGTCACAGTTAGTTGAGGAGCTTACTCTTACATATCCTTTAGTTTTATTTCATAAGTAACTTTGAAGAATACTTACAGTACTGAGTTTCATTGAATAAGGATAAGACAATATCTTTGCTACTTTTTGTTAAGTTAAATGATATTTTTTAAGTGTTCGACCTTCGCAAATTAGTCTATATTGGACCAGTTAAATTAATAAAATTGTCGTTCTATTAAGGCCATAAGTATTTAATAAGGAAAAGGGAGCCTTTAAAATGTGTCATTTAATTAAAAGCATTGCTTGAGGAAATTGTTTGTTTGTATTTAAATTCAATACGAAGTAGCTTTTTATCGTCGTGGTCGCGGCTAATGTAATTGTTGTAAAGCAATTTGCATTGATTTCGTTAATTCTTTAGGTATTTTTGAAACAGTCTGGTGAGGGAAGGAAATGAAAAATAGACTTTAAAATGTGTTAAAGATTCTTACCCGCTATTAAAATTTTCCAAAAGATTTACTCTTCTAGCACTCTTCCTATCACTATTTGGAATGTCCAAGAACTCATGGGGAGTCAGCATTTTAGGTGTTGATGTACAAGCCATATTTAGCTGGACATCAACAAAATCCATTTCGCCTTTTAATTTTTCCCTTTTAGAGTCATGTGTTAAATTCTTATTCGTGTTAGAATCTGATTCATACGGAGTCTTCTGTTTATCTTGGAACTGCGGTGGAGGAGTGACACGCCCATTTTTGAGAAGGTCCTCATCAGGTTTGTCTTTTGCCTGATTTAAGTCACTCTCTGCTCCTACCAGTCTTTCGTTATAATGTGGTATCAACATCTCTTCAGGATGCCCAACGATAACCCATTGGTCTTGATCTTTGGCTCGTGGTAAGCCAAGGGATGGAACTCTGCTACCTGCCAAATGGCCACCAGCTAGACTATCAACAACTCCAGGCTTTTCCTTTTTGGGAAATATTCTGAATAAATCCTTTGCCCTATCTCCTTTTGTTGCCATTCGCTGTTTAGCTTTAGGTCCTGCTTTCTTAGTTGGCTTTAAATGAAGACTGTCCATGATATTTTTGCCGAGTATAGCTTTGGCGGGTTTGTGTACCTGCTCATTATCGTAAGATAAGTCATTGTTTGGTATCGTTTCTTCATCAATGTATCCTAAAGAGTGATAGCCTTCCTGTATGTCTAGGATTTGTTGGTCTAATCTTTGAGCTTCGAAATTCAGAGATTTGTTTAGCCTATTTCTTTGGAATTTTGGAGTTGTTGTAATAGGAATTGCTTCCTCGTTAGATAAACTTCGCGCATATTCTACTTTAGATGCTGTAGTTCGCTCAGTAGGTACGTAAGATACGTTTGATATCGGCGTACGTACTCTAGGTTGATTATTTACTGCTATTTGGTTATTATCTTCTAACTTCAAATATTCTAAACTGTCGTCAGATTTATTTTTACTAGTTTCCAAATCTTTTACCTTAGCTACTTTAATGACTTTGGTGCTATCGCTATCTGTGCTAGATATGAATGACTTCTTCGCCGGATATTTTTTCGAGGGACTTATAACATTAATGTTTTTAACTGGTACGTCTTTGGTATCTTTTTGTATTGCACTTTTGTTTGTTATTTTGTTCTCTTTGTTTATGTTGTTACTCGGAGGAGTTACTTTTATGTCTACTTTGTTATCGATTTTAGACTTGGGTTTGCTGTTTAAGTTATTGTTTAAAATATTTTTGGAGTTCTCTTTATTTGCTGTTTCGTTGTTTATATTTTTGGGTGTCGGAAACTTTTGTTCAGTTTTATTTACATTTTCCGTGTCTTTATCTTTTAACAGTTCCATATGCTCCTCGTCTCGATGTATTTCGCAATACTTCTGCAGGTCATACGGAGTCTGTATGACGCTGCTGCTGCGAAGCCGTGGCTTCGGCGTCGGCATGCCACAGCTGACATTATCTTGCAGCCCCGCATTGTTAATCTCTTTACCTTTTGGTGTGTTCTGAAAACCAGCGGCTTGTTTCACAGTTATATCTTGATTGTTATTCGAATCGCTACTGCTAGAAGATTTATTGTTATCTGTAGCCTCAGGTGATTGATAATATTGGGAGGGCGGAGGTGAGCTGTCTGAATCCGAGAATCCGGAATCTTGACTCTTGTGACTGCCAGGGCTACCGTGACGCAGAGGCCATTGATTTATCTGCATGGGTTGCGCGATGTCATCGGCGCTTTTGTTCTGTGGTTCATCGGGCTGATTGGCTATCCAATGAGGTAGTTGTGGCTCCCACTCAGGATCGTCTCGGGCGCGATTGTTTCGGTTCCACTCGGGTTGGGCCACCGGACTTCCTATGTTCGGCGGTGAATCACCCCACCATACTTTGCTGCGCGTTCGTTGAAAATTGGACATCCTGAAAAGAAAAAAAATATCAATAGGTAAATAATTCGTGAGAACAGCGTGTCTAAGGTGGTGGGTTTAATGATCGGTGTCAGTGACGTAATGTGCTGGTCCATTACGAGGAGTATCGGAGGTGCGTGCCCGCGACGCGTGACGCCTGGTGCCTTCGAGGCAATTATCTCGTATGTTAGGTTTGTTTTGTTTTTGTTTGATAGTCATGGGAATTTGGTACGCCTATTGTGTTGATTGCTGACAATACTAAAAGAAAAAAGTGGTAAAACACAGTCCAAGGCGGTATGACGTGCTTTTGAAATAATAATAATAGTGGCATATCACGAAAGTCTCCAGGGCCGGTCGGCAGATGTTAAAAACCGTTGCAGAGGCTATTGTGCACAGAATGCAAGGGCGTTCACACATCGACTGTGATTTCTCCCCTTCAATTCGCCATACGCATACAAATAACTCTAAGATTTTGTACGGTTCAATGATTCTTACAATAAATACTCTTACAATATTGTTTTTCGTGTGTACATCTTCAAATAGCTTAACACATCGC
This sequence comes from Helicoverpa zea, assembly GCF_022581195.2. Taxonomy (NCBI): domain Eukaryota; kingdom Metazoa; phylum Arthropoda; class Insecta; order Lepidoptera; family Noctuidae; genus Helicoverpa; species Helicoverpa zea. The sequence goes on along the minus strand of NC_061464.1, from coordinate 4,023,040 downwards.
AATTATGTTATTGCAAACCAATAATAGATGTGAAAAAATATAGGGTCTTAACCACACAGCCCTGTGGGAAAAACATGTTTGCCATTTTAATATAAAATAGTAGATAACTTAATGTACATTTTCCAACATCTTAGTTGGATAAAGTATGCCACGGTTTGCGGTTTTCTGACTCAACTTACTATCTGATTCATTGGTCTACTAGCTACCTAGTAGTACCTACTACACTGGAACATAACTTTAGACTTTGTTTAATATAATTGCATACTTATACACACCGGGTGTTAGTCAGACAATAACTTTATGTAGTCGCTCATTGATAGTCATTTGATTTATTGAAGAATTGAAGACATTATGCAAATGCTTCTAAAGACTTCATTATGTTACACTGTTTGGTCATTTATTATCTAAATTCGGAATGCGTGGCTTTAATACTTTAAACGATCTTAGCATTAATCTACTTTAGGTGTTTTCGACTAAGAGTTATGAAAATGGAAAAAAATTGCGCCATTAAATTGCGTAGTAAATTATAACAAGATTATTAGCAATGGTAAGCAAGTTTAAAAACACATTAACGACTGACATGGGGAAGCTTAGCAAGTTTCTAGTCAGGTCTAAAGGTCCAGGTATTACATAAAATGATCATTATTTCACATAGTTTGACGGTAGTTACTACTCCACAGGTAGATGCAAATTTTCTACCATTAATTAATTGTTTATTCAGTCTGGTAATACCAATCAAAGTGTTATTTAATCTGTGCTGAGTTCGAAGTTTAAAATATTCCAGATTTAAAGTTTATGTTTCTTATAGGACGGATATTATGGCAATTGATTATTGCTATCCGATATTTTACGTTTAAACAGTTGGTTTAAAATGCAAACAATTCAGTTTACAGATACATTCCTCAGGTTTAAATTTAAACAAATAATTGATTTGATTGTAGCCGCAAATATTTATTAACAGTGTCATATTATTCATTTTAAGAAAGAGGTAGAATTTATAAGGTTTAATATCTTACGTTTAATATCTAATATAAGGTTTAATATCTTGTTATACTCAACTTTAACGAAGATACAAACTACACCCAATGTAATATGGCATTCAAATACCTAGATATGTTCATGAATATTTGGCAGAGTTTTCGGCTTACATAAAAAATCACAGCAATATTATAAGTATTACATAGATATTTACAATACGTATTTACAATAAATATCACAAAGTATCAATAAGTATTACAGAAATGTCAAATGAATGACATTTTGAAACACGAGAGTGTGTCATAAATTAACCAGCGGTTCTAAAACTTAGCATACAACCTCTAATACGTTGCAAAATAAGTGTCGAAACACTCATAATTAATACAAAGCTGTTAATAGCTTCAATTATAACGTTTTGGAATGTGCAAGGAGGATTATGTCGTAAGAAGGCTGAATATTTAAATAATGCTTAGGGCCGATATTTTAGTCTCCAATTATTTTCATATTTATTTATTTGCATACCATAATGTTACAATGATGTTAGGGCACAGCAAAATAAGGCATTACTAAGTTTAATTACATAATTAAGTAGATACAATAGTTAACTTCGATCTGAGGAATAAATATTTCGGTTTGACATATTTTCCATACAAAAACTGTCAAAACGTCAAACATATTCTTCAGGTTTAAATATCTGGTGATTGAATAATCGGCCCTTAGATACACATACCTAATTTTTCATTAAAAAATAGTTACTAAACAAGTATTCGCATTTTATTGTTTCTTATAGATTTCACTATAATTTAAATACTTTGTAACTTGCAGTAATTAACATTAAGGAAAAAATTGTAATAAATAAAAAATACATTATGCATTTCATTTGTTTACCTACTTTCTCCTTTAATATGTACGGCAAATGATATCATTGCATACACTCTAAATATAGATTTATATATAAAACTAATAAATAATCAAAACCTGCTTATATCCACAATATAAATAACGATTCGGTTAGAATAGAAAATAACGCTTCAAAATGTTAGTAATTCATAAAGTATGCGGTCCTTTACAAAAATGCGGGATAACGACTATCCTGCCCACATTGTTGAAAACCGTACCCATAATTTTAGTATCTACGTGTGTCATAAAAGTGTATACTTTTAAAATAAAGCTCGTTTACATACTCGATACATATCTACATAAATTCAAACAGTTGGTCCATACTTTTCAATGATGCCAAGACTTTTTTTGCACTTAATGAACTGAATATACAGGGTGTTGCACACACATTTTTATATTCAAGTAAGCATTTTATTAATAAAAGTAGCATGTTTTCATTGAAAAAAGTCTATCACCAACTTGACATAACCGGTTTTCCATCAACAAACAAACAAAACACAATCGCTTGACAGTTTGACACTGAATTTTATCAATAAATTGACCTAAATACGTAAGACCTACATGGTGACATTACAGGAACCTTGTGTTTATCACTGAGCCTTCACGATGTAGTTTGTAAGCTTCCTACATTTCTACCGACACGCTTCAACGCTAACAATGCCTGATTACTTCAATGGGTATTGACTTTAAATATTTTAATTGAGTGTTAAAGGTCTCTGATATGTTCAGAGGTTTTTTGGTATTTGATAGTCTTTTCTTCAGTCTACAAAGCTAATATTTAAAAGTTGCAGTGGCACCTTGTGAGTTAAATTGAGGACATAAACTTTCTACAATTTGATTTACCCATCAATAACTGCATTTTAGCATTTGTTACCGCAATTGCTTGCATTGTTTAACAATAAATATCAATGAAACACTTCACCAACTTTCTTCGTAAAACGAAACGGTAAATTACCATAGATAACTGTTTTTCGTGAAAACAAAAACGGAACGCGGTGTAAAACATAAACCGACTTCCCAAAACACTAAAAAGCAAAAAAAAACTATTTTTAGGTGCATCGGCCTAGAAGTCGGTGTCTAATGGATGTTACTAAGTTAATTTTGCCACCGACTTCTAGGCCGATGCACCTAAAAATAGTTTTTTTTTGCTTTTTAGTGTTTTGGGAAGTCGGTTTAATTTTTTTGTAAAAAAGTTTTTTATTTAAAGCTTTTCAGTGATACGAATAGTTGTCACTATCCATACAAGTGAGAAGTTCTCATCAATACAAAGAATATAAGTCCAAATACGAGGTATTTTACATATTCAGTTGTCGAGTTCCCTCGACTTACTTTCTCTGGTCTCCATCATCAGGTCAGCTCCAAACCTTCACTGTTGCAAAGGTCTTGTCAATACAAATAATTTAAGCCCAAACACGAGGTAGTTTACATATTCAGTTGTCGAGTTCCCTCGACCCTCTCTGGTCTCCATCATCAGGTCAGCTCCAAATCTTCACAGTTGAATAGTGCTTTTAGGCGTACACCTGAGTGTCAAGTTTTTACCCTATGTATGCCTACAACTTTCGAAGGTTGCCCTCGATTTCTCAGGGTTTCCATCATCAGATCCTGACCTGATGACTATGGGACCACCTCGGGAGTATATCCTATCAAACAAAAAAAGAATCATCAAAATCGATTAATAACTGGCGGAGTAATCGCGTAACAAACATACAAAAAAAAAAAAAAAAAAAAAAAATACGGTCGAATTGAGAACCTCCTTTTTTGAAGTCGGTTAAAAAAACTGGAATCAACGGGAGGTTGTAACTAAAAACGAAACGTAACTTGATGTTACAAAAAGTAAGGAATCTTCGTTTTTTTGTGTATAAACTGATATAATATTTATAAGTGGAAATGATCGCGGATAGGGGAAAGCATGACTGACCATATCTACCGTAGCGCATTGACTGCGCTCCATTACACGCGACGACGTTTAACGATTAATAAAAAATGGTTTAACGTAAAGTCATAATCTGATATAATAAAAATGTGGTAGCTAACTGTTTTAATATATACTGCACTAGTTACCAATCTATCAAACAAGCTTTGCTCTGATTCCTGAAGCCTGCATGCGTTATATCTCTAATAAAATCATAATCAACCATTTAATCTTGGATACGCGTGGTTATTAGTTTAATTCTGATCAGATAAATATAGACCTACTCTTCATGCCTGATATATCTCTGCAGTTGGAAAAAATTGTATCGAAAAAGAATTTATTAATGTTTTTTTCTCTGATTTACTGTAACTACCTATATTTTTCTTGATTTTGAATCAGCCATATTCTATGAGAGCAAGGAAATACATGAAGTTCCTTTCTATAAATCCAAGCCAAGGATAGGTCATCGCTTCTAACATGGTGAATGTAAAACATTCGAATGCTAAACACCTCGCTATTCAATTTGAGCAAATGATCTGTGTATCTGTATCGTAACCTTGTTTCTATGAATTCAACGATTTCACCTGTATTTTTTTATTTTATGATATGCATTCGTAATGCATTTACAAAAATCTTAGTTAAAATGCAGTACAGGCGTTTACTTCCTTCACGAGTTTAACCCATCTCTTATCTTTCGCACCCACTCGTTGTGTCTACAGCTCATAAATTCCGCTGTGAAATATATGCTGGCACGTGCACCTGGTGTAACGGTCGCGTGTCATCTGCTCCCATACGCCACGCTCTGCCGCGCAGTATGGCACGCGCATGCGCGTCCCTGGCCTATCCCGCGCTCCTAATTTGAAATCGAACGGGAATTCGACCGGCCAGTTTTTTGCACCAATAACGGAATTTGGCTCTCCTATTGGTAGTGAACGTGATTCGGTTGACGCAATTTCTATTTTTAAATTATTCTCTTCGATGCAATATGGCCAGGAATTTAATTGCAGCTATTGGACAAAAACAATGCGTCTCGATTAGAAACACGATAGGCGACCATTAATTCAATTAAGTCCATTGACACAAAAACTATATGGAATGAAAACTGCTACCATTATGCAATGTACGTAAAACTGGATTGATGGGTGTTTTTGTGACGCTCACCTGTCAAAATATCAACAAAAGAAAACCGTTATAATTCACACGAAAGATCGATAATCGCGTAAGCTTCTTCCAGTATTTTTATTTACGAATAATGAACTCTATATCTCAAAGCTTAAAGTCTAGAGTAGTGTTTACAGAGATAATAATATGTGTATAACAAGTAGTGATTTGATCTCTATGGTTACGGCCAGGTGTTGGCACTTTTTGTGCGTGTGCGCAGGGGTCGCGATGGCCCCCGTACCGCCCCGGGAAACGATGCAACCCGCTCCAAATACAGGGTGCTTAATACAGTTTATTGCATTTTTTACTAAATGTAGGTAAGAGAAAACTAACGTCAAACTATTTTATAAATTAAATATTACTGTTGCCAATTAAATACTTGTATCTACCTAATAAATCACATCACAACTTTACGTTGTCAAGCGTGATTCTACAAGTAGTGATAAATATCCAATAAACACTTGATTAAATAAATTAAACCGTGTTTAATCTTTAGTCGAATTTGTTCATGTATTTGTTATTTTACGTATGAATCACGAACTGGATTTACGACACTAATTACGTCAATTAATACAAGACTTAATGCGGTATCAAATTATGTGCCTACTTAGAATCTTGTTAAATAATTTCATGGTCAAATAACTCGATTAGCTTAGTGACATAATGGAATCCATAGTATTTTAGTCGGAGGATCAGTTGTACTCAAATTGCTCTCGAAATAAATTATTATTGAGAACTGAAAAAGAAAACAGTTCCAAATAAGACCAAAAAAGTAAAATGACGACAATATATCAGAATACTGGTACTGTAAAAGCTTTTTATGTCTATTAACCTGAAAAGTAAAAGCGTTACCGCAAAGAAACTGTAGTTTTTACCGTACCGTATCAGGAACTGGTTATTTACAAGGACGCTGACGAACTAGTAAAATGTGCCATACTGACAGTAAAATGTTCAAGTCTCATCTACTAGATCTATCGTATTATTTTATTACCTAAATTATTTACTAACGACAAGTAAATATGTACACACTATATAAACAAACTTAAACTACTTATCTTTATATAATACTAAAAAAAAAACTATATACAAAACAAAAAAAAACATATATAAATAAAAGAACATTGATCAGGCGTCGAAGTATTCCTCCGCATCACTGTCCTCCGGAAACGTGCCCAGAAGACTGGCTGCATTGCCACGTTGAATGGCAATGCTAATTCTTTGTCCAAAGAATAAGCCAGCCCTCTGGTCACGCGAATCTATCGTAATTAATTTACCAATAGATTTTCTGGCTAAGATTAGAGCAACATGCCTGCCCATTAGCAAACAGTTTATATGTAGGTAAATCAGTTCGTTTTGAAACGTAACAAGCAACCTGCTATCTATTAAGTGATAAATTACACTGTGATATTGTTAGCTAGAACAAATCGACGTTTTACAGGCGTGTGACATTATAATACATTTTCAGTGTATGATTTGCTATTGTTCTGCATTTGCGCAATGAATAGTGAGCGACTGTTCTCGCAATATTAGTTGTCACAAATTAATTAGCATAGCTGTCGCATTTAATATGACATTCTTTTATTAATGACTTCTAGCTTTTTATTGCGAAAGATTTTTAAAAAATCAACCAATATTTAACAAAATAATAAATAACATCTATATTTAAAGTTTCTTTTTGACTTTTTTTTTTAATATTAAAAAATGTAAAAATATATTCAATAATTGGTTATGAAAAGTAATAAAAATATTTCAATGTGAATCTCCCTGTATAAGATTAGGGTATCGGCCCATTACTAAGGGGTTCCCCAAACGGTTGCTTACCGTTCCAAAGACATCTGCTCCAAACTCGATACTGTATGAAGACGGGACTTCCGTACCCTTGAGCAAAAAAAAGATAGAAAGTATCTATGGAATTGCTTTGGGATCGAAAGCGACAGTGAATGGCAGATTTTATAATTGAACAAACTTGTGAGCATACAATTTGGGATACGCAAAACCAATGAAAAAAATGATTGTAAGGTTAAAAAATGCAGACATATTAATGTAGTTGGCGAAGGTAGCTTAGTACTATCACACGACAATGTTGTTCACCTTGTTTTAGTATGCAAATCAATAGAAAATCCATTCTAACATCCTAGTATCTGATTTTACCATGCGAATGTATCAAATGCCTATTTAATATTTCAAATGCATTCCAAATCATTTAATATTCACATTGTTGGATATGGGTGCAGGTGAGACAAAGAAAACACATGTATCCTGAACGACTGTTATATTTCGAATGTAAGAACGTACGATTAAAGTGAACATTGAATGATTGAATGTTTGACGAATGATTGAAGTAGGTATGCTTTATATAATCTTGGATATTTGTAAAGGAGGTATTATACGTACATCGTGCGTATATTCCAACAGCCCCCCTCAAATGTACAAGCATTTTATACAATCATAAGTCAAAAATCGTTTACCCAAACTTGGCTGCAAAACAGCACCTTTTGAACGTCAGGAATTTATAAAAGACAGTCCCCAAAACGCCCACCTTTCACCACTTCCTATGTGTTTTTACTGGGAAGAAGAAGTGGCGCAACAAACTCCCCAGCAACACATGTCTTTCTGTAGGTTAGAAGAACCTTAAACATTGTTTGATATATAAAGTATACAATACAATTTGTACATTGCAGTATAGGACAATATGCAATATTTACATACACTTTATACAGTCATAAATAGTACCTGCTGCATATCAAATTACAATAACTTTGATCAACAGCTTAGATTATAAACATAATAGCATTCTAAATAAAATCATTGAACTGAAATTATTCAAAAATTTACATTAAGTTCAACTTAATTCTAAAAACTTTGCATCATAAGTCAAAGTCAAAACATTTACTTCATTTAGACCATAACAAGCACTTATGAAAGTCAAAAACATAAATAAGTTTGATTCTAGTTGCTCATTCCAACAGTAGCTTCCTATGGAGAAGAACAGGCAAGTAACTCCATGGTTACTTTTTTTTTTTAAATACATAGTATGGTATTACAGTTTATATGTATTGATACATACAATAACAGCATGCGAAGGTCATGTAGAATCACAAACAAAAACATATGAGAATTAAATTACCATTAAAATGCTTCATGCTTCAAATTTTCATGTTTCACGAAAATGCATGAGTCAAATACCATTTATAAGAATAATTATTAAACATGATATGAATCTTTTAATGTACTTTGTAACTTATCTTGTAATAAGTATAAACATTCACATATTTTACATTAATTAATACTTTTATATGTACATATTTTGTCACCAGACAAATAGTCAAAGGAAAAATACAATTTTACTAGCGGGTAAAATTTTAATTTGGTTATTAATTAGATATTGTTATGTCCTATGGAGCAGGACCACCACATTTCTAAGCATTTTTATCTTGAACTTAATGTTCTAAATTATAATATGCTTTCTTAAAAAGTGTGGCTTTTTTTATATATGAGTTTTAAACCTCATGTCATTCAGTTCCAGACTGTTGCCTGGTTGTCTGGTATTTTGTTATTACATTTACTTATTTATTTACATATACAACCTTACATCTACCCTTACAGGACGTGCCTAATGCGGCAGATGGGTTCTTATTAATTCTAAACTAAACTAAAAACATATAAATAACACATCACATCACATCACACAAATCAACACATAAAAACTTAACTAAATTCGTCACAATATCGTTTGTGATTTGTAGGATTATTAGCGATGCTAATACAACTGTTATTAACTTCATATATCATCATTGGCTGTTTTATCAGAATAGAACTATGTTATAATGATTTTATCCAAATAGCTTCTCTTATACCTTCAAATAAGCATATATTCAGCTTCTGTTGAGGAACCGGCGACTATTTTGTTTCCGTGTATTCCACGAAATTGTACAATTATCAAACACTTTAAATATGTGATCTGTTGTACTTATGCGGTCAATAACGTCGCCTCAACCAATCAGAATCTGCATACCCTGCCATCAGTTGTTTGTAATCACATTTCACATAGGTGAGCTTTAATTTAAGAGTTCCTTTTATGTATCTCAAAAGATGTTTTAACCACTTCCATAACTTCATTAATTTTACTTTGATACTGACTTATAATACCTATAGCAGCACAAATATTTGGTCATGTTTTTACTTTGATACTGACTTATAATACCTATAGCAGCACAAATATTTGGTCATGTACTAAGCATTGCATGCGCATTGCGTACATAAGGCACTTCCATATAGATATCTTCCTTGAGAATGCCTTTCTAAACGGCGGTTTTTACATCCATAAGATGGGCATGTAAATCAAACTGATTTGCAAGAGTTAAAATAAATTGGAAAGATTATATTTGAGCTACTGGAGTCAACGTTTCGTTATAATCTTGTAAGCATTGTTGAGTGACACCACGAGCTACTAATCGGGCTTTATACCATGTAGGTTTACCCAACTCGTTATTTTTAACTGTACATACCCAATTTGAGCTTTTTATGTTAAAATTTTTAGGTCTTGCTATGAGAGTCCAAGTATTATTTCTATGATTAGACTCTATTTCACTTTTTGTGGTTTTCAACATATGTATACTAGAATCATCCCCACTAAAAATGTCACAATAGGTGCATGGTAGTGATTGAACAGTTGTGAGCGATAAGCAAAAATGGGTCATCAATCCTTTTATAATCTATTGGGGTACTTTGAGAATTATTTGTTTACGTCTCAGTTTGCTAGATGAAGGTCCAGCTTCTGAGCTATTATCAGGGGATTGATTATGTTCTTGTTTGTTGCCTATTAACTTTGCCGATTTATCGTCGTTATCGTGCTTGTTAATTTAGGCGGGAATTTGAACAGGTATTATAGAAATACAACTCATCAAATCATCATCATCATTGGCCACAGAGCATCTTGGACAGATGATTGTGGCAGTGCTTGTCTACGCGGTTATTAGTGCCGCAAGCACTTTCTTTCATCAAATCAACATCCCTCGCAATAGGGAATTGGTTATTTTCTGTATTAGGTAAATAGTTTGTAACCATTTTGGTCGTAACCAACTAATATGGCTTTAAATGACTTTTCGTCAAATTTCGAGGCTTTAGTTTTATCATGAACATGTTGAACCGAATCATCATCATTATTTTAAATGTCTTGAATGACTTATTTTCGGTTTCGTATTTTCGGTATTGATTGTGTCATGTTTCGTATGGTGTTTTATTATTGGCGAGCGCTTTTGTGGGTAGTCTATTTGTTAAATATGTATATTAATATAGCTTTATCCCAGAATATTTTATATAATTTCTAACCAATTTGTAACTAAATTTGTAACCAATGGTCGAGCCATTTCGGTTAACGTACGATTCATACGCTCCTCGACACCATTTTGTTGTGGCTATTCGATACTGTTAAACAGTACCTAAGTAATTCCTTACAAACACAATAATAATCTTTAAATTCATTAGAAAGATATTCTCGCCCACTATCGCAATATAAATTAGTTTACTTTATGGTTAAATAAGTTTTCACTTTTAGCAACAAAATCTTGAAAACATTTCAGCACTTCTGACTTAGCATACATCAAATATATATAACAGTGTAATATTACACTGTAATGTATAAAATTGTCTATAAAAGTAACAAAATAGTTCTTATTATCTACAGTACATGGTTTTTACCAAGTATGCAAGGTTCAAATAATTCATCAGCATTACCAAATTATCAAATAAAAACATTATTTTCATCAACTACATATTTGAACATAAAATTTTTCTGTTTATTTAAGTGAGTACTATGCCGTATTATTTATACTCTTTTACACAGTCTTGGTTATTCTCTTCAACTAAATTTAAATTACTCAGAGAATTATTACTGTTTAAAAGTAATACTAAAAACATTATCGATTGATGTTCTCAGCTGTCATAAAACATTTATTATTTTTAACATAAATGTTGAAAAATTTACCGACATACCAGTCTTTTGGCATATTATAACGTACCTCCGGTGAATATAAAACGTCATCAATTGATCCTTGAATTTATGTTGTTATTATACCTCGATTTACCCTTTACCAAACTCCAGGATTGAAACTCCTTTCCTAGCAACACCGATCTTCAATGGTGTGGATAATTCGACGTACGAGGTTAAAACCTTTTTACATTGTCAATCTTTTAATTTTTTTTTTTTTTTTTTTTTTTTTTTTTTTTTTTTTTTTTTTTTTTTTTGATTTGTCAATATGATATGTCATCATGATCTGTCACACCAGAATCTAAAAGAAAATAAACAGTATTATATAGCTATTTTCTACATAATTAGCAGACAATTTACATTATGAAATCATAAAAACGAAACCGCCCTGGTCATTGTTGCAGTATTCAATGTTATTGGCAGACTTTTGAAGTTCACCCATTGATTTATTTTGCTGCAGTCCCTTTAAGTAACGGCAGTCCTTTTTGAAATTATTCCGACGTCCGCAATGATCACAATACATTTTTGATATTATATGCATTGAATTTCCTGGTTGAAATTATTTTTATTCTTCTTCTTTCGTGTCGATGACATGTCTTATAGTGAGACTACACTTTGTCAGCCCAATATGCCGCCACAGCGAGAGCTCTAATTATTTTTATTTTGAGTGTGGGTCTCATTATTATTATACAATTCATGTTCGAGTAGGCGTAGTCTTCACAGAAACCATATTGAGTTGCTCATCACCTAGCAACGCAGAAATAACACCGTCATAAGATGTGATATTTTGTTCATTGTTAATGCAATTTTAATTTACACTCTTTCACTGAATTTAAAATTTTGTTGTATTACTTTTAACTACAGAAAACGGCCTGGGCCCATAACCTGTTGGATATGGGTGCAGGTGAGACAAAGAAAACACATGTATCCTGAACGACTGTTATATTTCGAATGTAAGAACGTACGATTAAAGTGAACATTGAATGATTGAATGTTTGACGAATGATTGAAGTAGGTATGCTTTATATAATCTTGGATATTTGTAAAGGAGGTATTATACGTACATCGTGCGTATATTCCAACACACATCGACGCGGTTTTTCTCCAGGAATTGGCGGGCATATACCTCGTTTAGCAGAATTTTAAATTTAAAAAAAGAACGATGGTCTGGTCTGTAAAAAGGTTTGTATCAGCTATCAGCACGAGCGAGACACGGTCGGTTGAACGAAGGGAGGTGTGTATAAGCCACGCGTTGGTGGCATATGGCTGATAACGTTCCATACCTTGGCTTTTAAAAAAAGAGCCACGTGCCAGTGGTTAATTTCTTTTTAATTTGTTTTCTTTTTTTAACTTAGTAGGGGTGGTTCTTTAATGAGTTCATTTGAACTCTATGGTTGATTTATGCTTAGAAAATGTTAAGAAGGTTTAGCTCTTTGATACGTCACTAATGTCCATAACTTTGCAAGTTGCATGACTAACGTGCTAACTAGTCAGCCATTGTCAATATCGGTGGTAAGATGATACAACTACAAAGTTAATACATTACTCATATCCGTTGGAAGTTAATCAGGATAAACGGGCCGACCTTGTCGTTTGTTCTTGGCAATGAATTGATTAAAGGTTTGACATTTAGCTTTAACGGCTGGGCAGCTGCGAATTACTGCAATTAACCATTTACTTCAAGGCAGATGTCTTGCCGTGTATGGCTAGCCTTATATTCGCTATGACCGTTTGAATTTTTTTCAACTTTAGAACGTATTCTAAAATGCTGTTTTAAATAATGTAAAGCTATTTGTTTGTGGCGTCGCGTGCGCATGTATCGAAGTAATGGCTAAAGGCTGCAATTTATAATGAATTTTTGGATTAAAATAATATGCAGCTGGATATTAAAATGTTCTTCTATAAATATATTAGCAGTACAAACACACGTCACTGACAGGTGATTTAATAAATAAATACAAATATTTTGATTACGTACCTATCATTGATGATGCATCATGCTAATGATAAATTCAACACCATTCATAAAAAATCAAAACAGACAAACACAAAAGGTTTTTTTCGACATCATCAAAGCCATTTAATTACGTTTAATCTTCGTTTAATGTAAATAAGACAAATGGGACGTTTCGTACAAGGAGTTCCCATACATCTGTCTCTGGTAAACGCTAGGAATGCTCTTTGTCCAAGTTCTTCCAAAATGGGAGGCTTAATCACCATGCTGGAATGCTTTACACGTGCACGATTTTATTCACAATCCCATAATTAGAAAATGTTTCTTAAGGCAACGTTTTACCAGCTTTTAAGTTTTCGAACCTCTGTATGTCTGTCCCAATATTTTTGCATAAAATTAAAGTAGTTTTGATTTGAACATATTTTTAGCGCTGAGTGAAGATAAAACGGTATACGATACTTTGTACTTCGTATACGATACAATACTTTGTTGAATCATGTAAAACTTATGCCAAAAATTGGCTGTTTTGTAGTCTAGGGCTTTTTCAGAATTTAATTTAATTATTTCCTTATAGTGTTTATTATATGAAAGAAATATAAACAAAAGCCTGAGTGGTCACAATGGCCAGCCAGATGTATGGGAAATGACAGCGGACGGGGCCTTAATAGAAAAAGTGGAACTTTTTACTGTCTTTGATAGGAAAATAAATGCACCTACGGAATTTTAAATAGTTTCTAAATATGTATTGAAGTGTTAATAATAATAGTAACTATTATCGATTTTCCTTTTAGGGCATTTAAATAAGTATTTCTAATTGTAGTTTCTTTTTGCAGTGAATTAACTGTTATTTTCAATTAGTAATAGCCATTAACCCTAGGTTCGTTATATTATTATGTAAGGTCACGACTGACTGCATAAAGAAAATTATCCTTGATCTTAAACATTCACTATTAAGATAAGTCTTGGAAGAGTACTGGTAATTAAATCATATAGACAGATATTAAGTAAGTATTCATGCCAGTTTTAGAGACAGAAGAATTACTCATAAATAAATATATTTTCTTCCTTCAATAAATTTTGAATGGAAAAGTATTTGCAAGAACTTAACTTACAATTATTTTTTTGACACACTTTCAAGAGCAAACTTATTTATTCACCTACATGATTATTTAAGTAATCGAGTACTGAAATATTAAGATAATTTTGAGCATCCGGCAGTGATTAATAAGTGGTTAACTTGAGTGCCATAAATGACATGGTCAGGCCCACTTACCACTTCCTTCACAACTGGAAAATGGCGGTGTAACACTTTTCTAAACTTATACTGTGCTGATACACTTTCATGGTGGATTATATGTTAGTTAATGGGTAACTGAGAAATATTGACGAGACCTAATTCTGTACCTCATTAAACTTTAAAGCCCCAAAAAACTTTCTCCTGAAAGTCTGATAGTGGAGTCTAAATTCGAATCAAACACAGAGAGTCCAGAATTGCTGGAAAAACACCATCGACTGCATCCAAATCGGGTCATATATTTCAGAGCTACGGCGCCACAGAAAGGCAGACACATAATATCTAGCAGTCAAACTTATAACACCCCTCTTTTTGCGTCGACGGTTAAAGAAGTGTCACTCACATTCATGAGAGAATGATTACAAACGTCACTTGTTTGTGTGACGACGAATTGTAAAACAAAACTGAATTTCGCTGAAGATATCGTCCAACACATTACAAGTGAATTCTAAAGAAATATTGCATATTAACGATCTTATGATTCGAAGAATGGACTTCCAGAAACATCTGTGTTTGCCCTTCGAGGAGGTAAACATTGTCTATGGCATTTTAGAATAGAACTCTACCAAAAATTATTGTCCTCCGTCATATTTTTTGAACGGGGCTGGCACGTTCTGAAAACAAAAGCCACTTTAAAAAAGAATTAGTTTGGGTAGTTTGAATTTAGTTTTAGAACGTTTCAATGTGAAGCCTTTGAATAGTAAAACAAATGAAAGACTACGAAGAGAATTTCATAAATAAAATACGAAAGGCCTTTAGCCTTGTCCACGAAAATACTTTAGAACCAATAAATGTACTAAAGAATTACAAAACTTCTCATCATTGATAAAAACATCTCGTTTATCTAATCACTAGAAGGTATGGGCGCCTATCGCAAGGTGCGATTACAAATAAGTGCCAGTACAGACGATTGACATATTGTAATCAACTACGCATAACATTGCAGGTACAGTTTTTCTTTTATTGTCTAGATATTGAAGCCGTTTTTCTCAATTAACCGATAGCTAACAATGTATTAATTAATTAACACAAAGGTTCCGTACCAAAGCATAGAACCTCATTGTTTGAATTGGTCACAAATATACACTGGCACATAAGACTTTTAAACTGCACACAGAAGCACCATTTCTCAGTCTTAATTTCCTCGTCTTACTGGCACTATTAACGTTATAAGAATCGATTAATGACATAAATAGCAATCGACTAGCAAAACCGAGTGAGCAAGTAACACAATAGTAATTAAATCGATTCATATCGGATGGAATGCGGCAAGTGGAGTGTGGTAAAGATCACCTGCAGCCAAGCTGCTGATGTGAGCGGAATATTAACTAGAATATTAAGGTTTGCCTAGGCAATTTATCTTAGGAATTGTAGCTGGGATAAATGCCTTGACATAGCTAGCGTATCTTGGATAAGTACTTGATAATGTGAACGCTTGGTTCCACAAAAAATGGCGTATTAAAGACTAGACTCGCAGCCGACATAACAAGTGACGTCATTAACCATTACTCACGTTAAGCCCATTGTTTTTTATATAATTGAATGGGCACAATATTTATATAATTTTATTAAGTTTATTAAAAGGTACCTACGTCATCTTAATTTCGGGTTATTCCCTAAAAGACGCTTACTAAGGACTGATTTTTTTTTGTCAGGATTCTTTTTTGTCACAGGACAACGTCTTTTCACCTAGGTATTGTATATTTGAGTTACATTTGGATAGCACAGACCGAAATGACAAAGGCATGAATCATTTAATAACATAACGCGCAAGTCGTATTGGTTACCATAAATAAACATTATCGCATAAATACCTAAGAATTTTCCTTGTAAATGACATTGTTAAATAATTTTGTAAGTATAACTTAAGTAATTAAAACTGTCAACAAAGTACCAAAACTTGGAAACAAAATAAATTGTCCAAATTATAAAACTCTTTTGAGTATACTAAAGGCAATTAGCCATTTGATTGGTCAAAGCTACCTAGCCGTGACACCAGGCCATCTGTGACGCCATTTTGTTAAGAAAACAAAGGAACAGTCATTAGTTTATTGTCACTTCTTAAAATAGTAGACGAATGACCCCAGTTGATTGGTCAGCTCAATTAGACTTTATCCTCCATAGTTTGTGGTACAAATTTGTCTTTGTATTGTCGAAAAACCTTATGGCGAATTCGAACAAAGGGATTAGGTTTAAAACTACATATTACTGTAAGTATTGATTTTTTTGGTCATTTATTTCCAGCTTTTCTGGCACAGCAGAAGTCTCAGTAAGAGGCTAGAGTTCTTAGAGACGATTTTGATTTGAGGCTCTACAATTCCTAAGCCTAGAAAAAAATCCAATAGTCTTCATTCATTATTTTGAACCATTTAAACCCAAAAACAATCTAACCGTAAACAAAACTTCTATTGTACAGTACTTCGCTAAAACTAAACACGCATTCGAAAAGGACAGGCAGCCATCTTGGATTCCCGATGAGTCAGTGTGGAGTCGGATCACGTAGTTTGGATGTGCCACCGCGTTACGTATCAACTTGTATTGTTACAAGTACTCGAGTGGCATACGAGGAAGTCACTGCGGTTCTGTTCTAGTCATTAGTGGTTCTCAAGGGTGCAAAAGGTGTTAAGTTGTTACTTTTATGGTATCTGTTGTACTTCATGAACAATTAGGTACTACCTTTGGGGTATAAAAGAACTTGATTGTCAAAGGCTCGTAGGCAAATATAGAAGTTTCCTTTCAGGATCTGCCATTTTTTCGAAACAATCACTTGGAAAGAAAAAAAAAATGCCCTGAACCCTAAGAAGTACCTATGTCATTACTTTTGATTGAGTTGGTAAGGCCAGGTGGATAATATTACCAGTACAAGTCATGAAGTGCAAAAACAAATGAAGCGTACTCGCAACGTCGTTACGGAATCCTACACGCATCAACCATTTAACCGCCAATTAAAACTACTAGACATAAAAACAAAACATTACATGCTATCACAATTAAACAAATCAGGTTTAGACATGCAAATGAACGTACTAAACTTGATCATTATCTTTATCGTGATAGAATTTCTTAAATACCCGTCCGTTGCGTGATCTATTACCGAGAATGATTATCGAATAGCTTCATTACTTTATCGATATATTACGTAATAATAATCAGACAATTGAACAATACCATGCCGTGGGTGCGTATTTCGTGACTTATGTAAGTAAAGTAATCTATGGAAAGATGTTTTTGCGAACCCTTACCGAAGATCGAGCGTGAGTTGAGCGATAATCAGCTGATGCATAAAGATCTGTTTCTGGTAGTGAATGGAACGAGGAGACTATGTAATGATTGTTTTCTATTTGATCGAAGATAGAATAGCTAAAGATATAAAGCAACAGTATAGGCGAAGAACATGCCATGATAAATACCCTTATGCTTTGCTAGTAGCTACCTTATTTAATTCCCTAGATCGAGAACTGACAGATTGGACCGAGACAATAATAAGCTCTGAAGATGATATAGCTGGAACAGTAAGACCCAAAACTGCAAGTGGAAAGAGAATAGGTGCAGTTACCACCATTTCTGATGCCAATAAACATAGAAGCAACTTCTTTAATTATGCAACGCATGCAACAGGAGTCGTGACAGCCCAAGTATTGACAAGAAATGATCATGACACATTGAGGTTAGCAACGTGACAAACTGACAGCTACAACACCCGTGACCACTTATGCTAAATCTAAGGCGAAGGTGTAACGTTTATTGTGTCTACAAGTCCATAATTAGGCTGCAGTTTGAACTTCCTTTGTTTATGGGTCCCTTGTTTCTATATGAATTTTTGCTTCGTAGTACTCAAACACTTTCAATCCAGAAGGGAAATGGATCCCCCATTTGACTGAAACTTGAGGGTCTAAATTGAATTTCCTCTGCAATGTGCTACACTAGATACCTTTATCTTCAAAACTAATGATAGCTTCGACCATTGGAGAACCAAGAATGAGGTTTTTAGTTCAGTTTTTGAGTTCATTCACCCCGTCTCGCTTTAGGGACATTAACTTCGTACAGCGTTGAAAAACCATCATTAAATCTAATTCTACTGAGTCATGATATCTCTATTACGCTATTAGTCTGTTTAAAATAACCATACCGATCCCTCTGAGGAATGAAAGTTTTCACGTACTTACATATGTATTCACCATTCACATTCCGATATTGAATACCAATTGGCGTTTCCTGCTTCGGGTTGACACCTCCGGTGATCAAACTGTCATTATTTATATATTAGAGAGAAAAACTATCGGCCATGTTCTTATTGTTTGTATTTGTTTCTTGAGTTGTTTGTTTGTCTTTATGTGTTAACGTGCTAATGTTTTTTGTTTCGCTTCAGTGATTGTGGTCACGTTGATTACCTGCATAATTTTTATTGAGTGTCCCTTCTTATTTACTTTCTTCTGTTAGGGATAGATAATTTGCCTAACCGAATTTATTCTATATCTCACTTTCTAAGAGCTGGTTTTTTTATACTGCTGCTTGAAATAAACTAAGTGTTTCCGTCAAGTCAAAGAGTTTACACTGTAAAGTTTATAGCCCTATCAAGTTCAGTTTACGTAGTTAAACTTTTTTTAAGAAACATCTGTTTACATTTACTTCTTCAAAGTAAGATAAACACGGTCGCTTGATGTCATTTCTCAAGTTTTAATGTCGCAAATCCTGAATTCTATTCCCCGAAATCTACAAATTCTTACTTGCCCGGTAGGCTAATACAACTTTATTAGCCTACCGGGCAAGTTCAAGTTTTTTCCTACTACCTTGCATCCGGATGAAAGCAGGCTTTAGTTAGACTACGTATATTATGTACCCATGTAATTTAAATTGATTCAGTCGTTTTGGCGTGAAAGCGCGACAGTCAGAGTTCCATTCGCATTTATAAGTAGTAGCAAGGATAGGCACCGTTTTCCTACTAAGAAAGATGGAAGTACCAAGACTTCTACACCCAAATTGGATACATCAGAAAAAAATCAGTTCCCTGACAGTACCAGACCCACATTAACATCACAGTTGCTCTAGTATTGTCACATTATACACTGTCATACTAGCACAATCATTTTATGCCAGTAAACCACACAATGGCCCAGATTCAAAGAATGACAGACTTGTATTGTGACAGATTGTAACCCATCCGGTTAATTTAGCATTTAAATGAGAACCTATTCAATGTGGAGTATAATAGAGTAAACTTAATGTAAATAATGTTGTTAATTAAATTTTGGGAGAATTTGATTAGATAGGAAGCGTTGTTGCCATACTCGTTTGTCTCGATGGAAATAGGGCTATCCTCGGAGAATTACAAGATGCATTGGAATGTCTCTTAATTTTTATGGTGCTAAGTTTTATCGCATTTTAGTATTTAGAAGATCCGGTACACCACCAAACAGGTTGCTTAAGCCGATGACCAACACTAAATTATTATAGGTACCTCTCAAAATGATACCTACCCCAAACTTCTTGAAGAACAAGTTCCAGATTCAAAATCGCAAAAAAAAGATTGAACGTAAAAGTTGTAATGAGTCACTGATGACGCAGCCCATTCATAAAGTAAGGTGGTCGAGAATGTCAGATTTGTTCCGAGAACGCTCTTGTCTCGGAACTAAAGTTCACCAGGTATAGTGAGTCATTTAGCATACTTTGAAAATCGAATAGTTAGCATCTTAGTGTTGAATGAGATACTGGCCGTTTTGGTGTTAATCAATGAAGTTCTTATATCTTTTTCAAGGTTTGAAAATGGAATCTAGTTCATTCACGTTGTAACCAAATATGGCGACTTTATTTCGAAAGAATCTACAATAATTGTAAAACATTGTTTTGTCACTTGAATATAAGTAGTATTTTTATAGCTTTAATTATTCTTCAAAACTTGTAATTGACGGTTTCCTTTATAACCTTGTACCAAGTTCAATGTCGATCCAAAATTAAACAAACCAGTTCCCGGCTCCCATGTTACTTAACAACAAAAACATTAATAAAAATTCTTCAAGACATATAATGTAGGTAATCTCAATTTATACAGGTTTTGATTTATTTTAATTTGGAAGTTTAAGAGTAAATTCGAGATCATTTTTGAATTGTGTGTAACAAAAATCATTGTTGTAATAAAAATAAATAATAATCTGTAAATGAATGACGATAAATATGTAAATTAAGTAGATATGAGACTAATGATAATCCCCCATCAAGAATAATTATGTCCTAGCGTCCGGCTTAGTGCCTACGTACTAGAATTATTGTCGTATATACGATAATATTAATTCGATAGCTAAAAATATATCTAATTAGAAATGGCGCCTTAACATTTCATTTCTCAAAGAAATGTTAAGAAATATACCTACTTCATTGATTTTTGGCGTGATTTGACAATAATAATCAATGTTTTTTTAGTAACTTTGACAAAAAAGATATATTTTTGCATATTATGATACAAAATGCAGGGATTACTCATTAAAATAAAGCCAACCTGTTTTCCTGGGTTATTTCGATTGAATGAGAAATACTCATCATACCCAAAAGGGAACGACCCGGGAATACCAAAAACATAATATAATTATGCAACTGGTATTACGAGAACAGGCATTTAATAATTAATTTTATTTTAAGGAAAATAACCAATATTCTATTACCTGGTCAGTACAAAAATGGGTTATTCCGAACGGTGACGAGTAAGTGATCATTGTAATACACATTTAAAGTTCACTTTACAGCGTTTACTCCTAATATGTAATACCTTCCAACAGGTATCTGTGGAGATCAAAGGGGGAGGCCTATGTTCAGTAGTGGACGTCCTATGGCTGAGATGATGATGATGATGTAATACCTGTAGTACATTGGTCAGTATATTAAACTACACTACTTTCCTGAAATACAACATTTGCATACCAAACTTAACTTAAGCAAAAATTTCACACACGCGTGGAAATCTTATGAATATTTCCACGCACACGATTTCACTAAAACTCTATGCAAATCAATAGCAGACAGACCTTCCACTAATGTTAAAGAAAGCAGAAGTTATTAGAAACTTCATAAACAAAACTTATTACATAACCAGCCACTTGCCACTTGCAGTACTTAAATATATTCTATGACTTTCTAATGACTCACTGGACAAGTTCCCACAGTGTACACGAAATAAAAAGCTCACTACTGTTTTAATAAAATTTTAATGACTGCATTGAGAAACGGTGTGTCAAAGAACGTAAAATAGAAAATGTTAAAGCTCTATGCTAATTTTCAGTGACATACCACAGATTATTAATACTACAACGGCCAAACTAATTTATTGGGCCATTCTGCAAAAGTAAGTAGCGATTGAAAACAACTTTCAAATGATTACTTTTTGACTACTTACGTTTTATTGTGAATAGCTAAGTAATGAATGACTAATTATTTGCCTAGCCTTTTCCCAACTATGTTGGGGTCGGCTCCAGTCTAATCAGACGCAGCTGAGTACCAGTGTTTTACAAGGAGCGACTGTCTATCTGACCTCCTCATCCCAGTTACCCGGGCGACCACAATACCCCTATGTAGTATGAAGGACCGGTTGTCAGCCGTAAATAACTACTAACAAAAGCTTTTATTCGGACATCTATCAGTTATAAGTCTTTAAAAAGAAACTGAATTCGCATTGAACAGAGGCCTAATCTATTCACACTTTGTGTTGATGATTATGCCATAAAAGCTTCTCGCCGCGGCCCACTAATCACAGTCTATCATAACCTACTTTATCTATACTAATGTACAGTTTATTGCAAATGTTTAAGAAAGCGTACAAATCGTACCATGTACGGAACTTATTTTATTGAGTAATTCCTCTACCGTGTAAAATTATGAACAGTAATTTTATTTTGCGTCTGCGCGTCGATCTTTTACCAAATTTGTGAATACGTAAGATAAATTATGTAAAAATGAGTGACGTACATAAAGTCATCAGTTAAAAAAATAACTTTAATTGACCTAAATACATTATTGATAACTAATAAGCGAATTATTTATGGGTTTGGGATTGATTTCTCGAATTTTTATATTAGAAAAAATATTTTGCATAATAGCTTCATTTTCTTGAGATTTTTACGCAACAGTATGTTTTGCCTTTACATTAAAATATTGTGGATGTCCCTTTAATAAAATTAGATATTTTTTCTCATTTGACGCATTTTTTATTCAGTTGTTCATAAAACCCGAGTTTTTTTAATCTAAATAAAAACATGGAGGTCCTATATAAAGTTCTATTTCAATACTTACTTGTCCGTCGTTGTTGCCGGAAAAGATATCACGTCTCTCGAACCTGTGGAGGAAATGAAAGGGCTTAGTCTTATAATAAATCATCTAGAATGCACACAGGGTAACGTTTCATTCCGGTATTAGATTTATTTAGTACTTAATGGATTATAATTGACTGTTTCAACAAATGAATATATCTTTGTCTAATGTATTTTACTAGCTCTGTGTTATTCTTATTGACGTTGTTTAATTACAGTTTGTAATATTTTTTTTGTGTTGTCTATGTGTAATACCATCATCATCTTCCGAGCGTTTTTCCCAAATATGTTGGAGTCGGCTTCCAGTCTCTGTGTCATACCGGCGTGAATAAATGTATATTTTTCTTCTCTCTTTCTTTCTATATTGAAATCACGCACAATATTGAGTGCTTGGATTGGTAATTATACAAATAGATTCTCAGTGAACATTTTCTAATTAAGAAACATTGAATATCCATAACACAATCAACTTTAATAGAGCACAAAAATAGATCAATTAATACCAATTAAATGATAATTCAAAAGCATTATGAATTTACAACGATAACAACAACTATGAAATATGTTCCCAGAAGAAAGTAAGACTATTCTACTTGTTTTTTTTTACCACAATTTTTCTCGCTGGTAAATTAATGGACTTTGATTGTAGATCGGGACAAATACGTCATGATTTATCGGCACGTCTTTATCAGTTGGAGTCTGACAGCTGACTGATGGCCTAGAACCATAGACAACAAGAAATAGGATAGAACACTATGATTTGTGTTATGAGAACTTAACTTTTCTTGCTGTTAACTGACAGTTATTATGTGGTTCATTTATGGTGGGAGGTACCGTAGATTCGTAGAATCAAGTTAATACGTGAACCTAGATATTTGTTAATTAGTACATTCTACGAGTGACTGTATCCGTTATGTAGGTGTACCATTTTTTCAGTGTAAGTATTTCTTAATTATGATTACATGATGGAATTTTATTTATTGAAAGAGCTAACCCATAAAAAAAGTTTACAAATCCAGCTATATGTATACAGAGTATATGACGATATTTGTCATTATTTTCATTTGAGAAATCAAAGATTTGTCTATGGTATTACCATTTTCACGGCATCCACAGCAAATGTGCAGTAATTTCCCGATAAACACCAACATAATCAATAAAACCTAGATAAACCGAAGTTAACCGCTAATATATCGATTTAGATCATTAAAGATGATCAAGTATACAGTTTACCGTTTCACAAACCATTAGCGTGGTTGAAATGTCCATGCGAGCATATTTCACGATGATTTAGCGCAGAAAATGCGCAGAAGTCTGCGTACGAGCAGAGCAGACAATCTATTTGTAAGGCGTATTGACCTGGTTCGTGTAAAAGTTGTAATTATAGCAAATCAACTAATTGTATCTTGGTAAGATGTTGCTTGAAGAATTTATTGGTTAACATGTTATTGCAGAATTGCTCCTCTCTATTGGAAATGGAAGGCTCGCAGTTCGAGATATGCTCTAGTTTATTTTTATGGTATTATTCGACCCAGAGCTATTTATTCGTTATTTAGACCCACTGTTATGCGGGATGGTTGAAGAAAAATATTTTTTAAGTAAATCGTAAATTCAATTAAAATATTTACAGAATAACTGATCGTTGTTACGTGTGTACTAGGTACTCTATTTAATTTCCTTACTTATGAGCCAAAACAAATTGTCGGACGACTAAAAGTTTGCAAGGTGCGGGAGTTTTTTTTTAAATCAATGAAAGGTAGATATTCTGTTGACGAAAAGCTTGCTAATTGATTATCTCTCAAGACAAAATTGGCAAATATAAAAGTTTATGCAATAAGCAAACACAAAACCTTATGCAATACATAATCTTCATATCGAGTAGGTACATCGGTCCAACGCCTTTTCCTTACCAGTAGACCAGTACTTTCTAGTCTTTAAATAAATATTTAACTCTATCTTATGTGTGATTTATTATTTAAACATCTTATACTAAATTAATTTGAAGAAAATAAAAACCCGGTATCTAGATTGTATAAATAATCATTGGTTCTGCAAAGAATTGTATAAAAATAAATATGGCGACACCTTCACACACGGTCGGTTAGCTCCATGGTAAACTATTTATTAGCTTGTGTTATGGGTACTACAAATACTGATAAACTACATATAAATACATATTCTTAGACCCAGACTACAGTCAATAAGCATGCTCATTACACTTATGCTGATTGTACCAGGAGTCGACCCAACATTTCGGCAGTCTACCAGAGTGACCATTGCGTCAACGAGGTCTTTGAAAAGAGAAACGGCCCTACCTAACATTTCCTAAGCTCACCGAATCAGTACATTTCACTGACAAGGCAGTTATAATGAGTATTTTAATGCGGTGATTGTATGTAAAGTAAGTTAAGTCGGAATGGGCGTGTTCAGTTATTTCGTTACTCACTGACTCACTGACAGCCTGGTGACAATACCAGCCGCATTATACATTCATATTTGAGTAGAAGTAGGGTCACCAGCCAGAAAGTCAGAAAAGTTGAAAGTTTTAATAAATGTGCAGATCAATTTTTTTGAAGTTACAGAACTTGACACTTGCTTTGGTAAAAATCTTTATTATGTTTTTCAATCGTTTTTTTTATTTAATTGATAGGTAGGAAAGATTATAGCAATTTATATTTCTGTGCATAAAATGTGTACTTTTTCTAACTCGGACTGAAAGTAAGTCAAAACGCGAAATCTGAGACTGGATATCCTGCTAATTTCCGAAATATGGTAATACCCTAACTACAGTTAAGTTAGTTCGTATTTGTTAAGTAGTAGTGTAACTACTTCATTGTGTACCCAACAAGATATTTTAAAGGGATACTTCAAAAGCAAGCAATGTGGATAAGAATGTGATCGACAGATATTTTTTTATCTTACCTATATGTCAAAGATTGGACAATCTGAACAGACGTACAATAAAATAGTCACTCAGATACACACAATTCATTATTATTTATTGTCCATATTTAAAAAGAACCAATAAATTATTATCTATCCTTCCTCTTCATAGACATCAGGAAGAAGGATAACTATTGCCATCCAACGTGGCAATGCTGCCAGCCTCTTGGGTACACTCCCAATCAACAGTGGTGGGGAAGATTTTGACGCCTAGCGCCGCGCCGCTTAGTTTAAGTAATACGTTTCTTTTTAGATAGTTTATTCATTTCCATATATATGTTTTTAGTTTTACTATTAAAATTCTAGAATACGCTCCTGACATTAATTACATTGCTTTAAACGACAAAGAATCACAACATTCGAGCCTATGACTAGTCTAAAATAACATTCCTACTTGTTTATTTGTCCAACAATCTCCACCGGATGAGCATCGTCGATAAGACCAGGAGTCAGCAGCCATCGACCACACACAGCACAGATTACAGCTTACTTGTAACTTACACTTAGCACGGCGAAATTTAATATAGCTCGGATTACGAGCGGAGTCATATGGTAAACAATGTGCAGAAGATTGAGTGTGTGAGAAATGTAAATAAGTTTGCATGTGATGATGATACCTTACTTATTTCCTTTTTCGATGATGTGTTTTGATATTTCTACTTTTAAAATTTCCAGAAAACCTGGGAGTCTTTCAGGCTAGAGAGAAATAGGTTAGTTTTAAGCAAGTCAAATGTGCTCCATTTTCGACCATTGTGGTTAAGTATCACGTAAAAAAATCTTTCGTGTGTGATCGCGTGCCTATCATTATAGGAAAATATACTTAAGTTAGGCAACACTAGGACTTCTATAGTAACCAAGAGCTACAGTTAGATCCAAAAAATGCTGAGCCCTCGTACACAGTCGTACCTAATCGAAATATCGCTTGATCGACCGGTCCTAAGCTGTCGGTATCAGAACACACCTAGATAATATTAGCATAAACTGGATTCCTCGAATAGTAAGCCGAACCGTCTCCATATAAGCCCTACGATAGATCTTCGTTTGCTTTCTAGCCCTCCCACATGGAACGACTGTATTTTCAAAAAAGAGTTAAGTTAGGGAAAAGGTTTATCTAGCAGTTTTGCCTGATAGATAACCAATTCAGATAATGTTTCTTTTTTGGGATGTAGGATCATTCATTACATACCGTTACATAATCATTTATCCGTAGATTGAGCGGAAGGGAAAAGTCCAACTCTCAGTGGGGAAAACCAAATCATGTTTTCTCTGGAGCCGTGAGTATTGAAGAGTCCACATAACTGTTCCAATCAATATTGCAGCATCACCCGTGTTTGGCTGTATTGGGCAATAATAATGGCGTCCACGGCCGATTTCGGCCACGGCGGCTGTTCTCACTTAAGGAGATCAGCCAGCTGCGCATGGCATATTATAGTGCACGAGCATTTGCGCAGACACAGGTGCACTCCCTATTCCTTCACTCTCATAACCCGATGGGACGGCAATCCGACACGACCGAAAAGAGATTAGGCGCAGGACCGACATTTACGTGCTCTCCGATGCACGGGTGAATCAATCACCAATTTCCAGACTACGGGCTGCTTTGTGAAAGTTCAAGAAAACCCACAAAGGGATTTCGACCCGACTCGGGAATCGAACCCGAGACCTCGAGCACAGCAGCCGCGTTGGCGACCACTAGACTAACGAGGCAGTCAAAATAAGCAATAATACTTCTGCAACCACCCTTTAAAACGACGCACCAGCGATAAAATATCACAATTCTTCATACATTGCTCCTTCGCTTATCAGATTTAATTTATAGTGCGGACTCAGCAAAACATCTCGTTTAATAAGTCATGATCACGAATAAGGAGTAGAATGCTCGAATGCAATTGTTTATGTATCGGATTGCGAGATCGGTGGTTGGACACCCGTGTCAGGACGTATATGGGGCTGCAGAATAAGTGATAAAATATTATTAGCTACTATTGTTGAAGTATTGCGTTTTTGTGGTGATAGAACCGTTTCGAGTGGTTATGGAGCGGTGATGAATGATAGCGGTGTTTAGCGATTAATTATAGCTTTTTATACAGATGATTTGTAATGAAGTACTCGTACGTTACTTAATTGAATAGATTATTTATTTCTACCCGTTAAATAAAACAGTTATCAGCACTAATTATGCCTCTCTCTTTGGCGACCAATTTAAAGTCTTTTAATCGCTCCAAAATCTCTAAATGAAGGCGGTATAAAGATTATTCGGTTTTCAAAGTCGTGCGGATCGCTTTTAACGTCATAATTTATTCCGAGGCCTAAAATATTTAGTAAAAGTTTTCTATTAATTAAAAAATAAAGATTCTGTGACGATGAAGCTATAAATTACGAAATTACGTAAAAAACCGTAAGCGACATTGTAAAGTGGTTCGTGAAATAATAATCTTGTTTATGTATCGAAATGTATCAAAACCAGTTCCGAGGTGTTCACGGCTATAAACTATATTAATATCACCTGTTCGTGTAATACGGACGATTTCCGGATACTCTTGATTTCATCTGTATCGCATACTAACAACGCCTCTTGGTTTTCTTTATATGTACTTTCCTTATTTTAATAAATATGCACGTGAAAATTGGGTGTAGACGCAAATTGGGATTCCAAAACATAAGAACTCTTTCTGAACTTAGTCTATCAACGAAAAAAGGTGTGTTAAGGCAACAATCATTTTGGTATTTAGGATGTATAGGTATATACAGTCGACTCTTGTTAATTCAAATCCAGATTAGACATTAAGCATTGTTTTCACACTACAAAACAATTTGTATTTAGTAAAGCTAAGTTTAAATCTTGGAAATTGATTCTAAATTCGACGGAAAAACTGCAAAGGTCCAATGGACTTATAGATTAAATCTGCTATGAACAAAGCTCATTACGATCATGCCTTCTTTTAATGAGAAGCGTCCTTAGTCCAGTTAAAGGACAGTCTTGTACTTCTAATCGAGGGCGCTGCAGGTTTGATCTTCTCAAGCCCTAGCGTCAGAGTTTTCTCAAATCCGCCTGACGGCCTCTGTCATGAAAATTGTACGACAACGAAAAAATATTTCCAACCTCTCGTTAATTCAAAGTTACCACAAGTTCCCTACAAAATCTCTTTATATTTCGAACTAAATCAATACATTTTTATGCACTTGGTAATTCGAACGAAAATAGCATTGCTTTATAACAAAACGACGCGTTAATTCGAATTCTTAGTCGTCCAACACTCGAGAATTCAAAGTTGCAGAGAGAATGAGGCGGAAAGATTCTAAGTCAGGAGTCAGAGAGCAGTCTGAGCAGCAACCTTTTCTTGAAGCAGTATGACGGAGCTGTTTCGAAAGATTAATTACATTATGAATACATGTATGCACACAAATGTGTCTTTAAACTTTTGACATTGTTATAAAATAGCAGTTAACAAATAATAATTGATCAATACTTAGTAATTCGAAGTTTTATTTATTTTCTCTCACAAATTTCGAACCATTTAATATTTCAAAAACTCGATAATTCGTAATATTTTAAGAGTCCCGCGAGTTTCGAATTAACGAGAGTCGACTGTATATACATATATAAGTAGTGAATATGAAAGTATAAAGGTGCTAACAAAAAGTAAATTGAAACCTCAAAAGCATATAACCAAACAGACAAATCAATAACTGGCTATACATGCAAAAAAAGTTATATAATACATAATAATATATTATGCGATATGAATCTACGTCAAAGAAACCAGTTGTTACCTCCCATCTGCATATCTGCTTAGGTAAAACTCATATAGTATCATAGTCATATCAAATGAGTCTTCTCAATAAAATAATCTTTACGATCTTGATGTTAGATTAGTCATATAAAGTTAATGAAATTACTGTTAACCAGTAAGTTGTCGTACAATTTTCATGACAGAGGCCGTCAGGCGGATTTGAGAAAACTCTGACGCTAGGGCTTGAGAAGATCAAACCTGCAGCGCCCTCGATTAGAAGTACAAGACTGTCCTTTAACTGGACTAAGGACGCTTCTCATTAAAAGAAGGCATGATCGTAATGAGCTTTGTTCATAGCAGATTTAAGCTATAAGTCCATTGGACCTTTGCAGTTTTTCCGTCGAATTTAGAATCAATTTCCAAGATTTAAACTTAGCTTTACTAAATACAAATTGTTTTGTAGTGTGAAAACAATGCTTAATGTCTAATCTGGAATTACATAAGCGCCTTCATTTTCATAGTCGATAAGAAAGCCTATTACAAGATTATACGAAAGAATCCTATTAACCAAACGTTACTATGTAAGGTTAAGTTATCCGTTTTACTTCTTTTTTGAGCTATTAAACCTTTTTACCATTCCTATTTATCACATAGACAAGACAAAAATTCTTTTAAAAAGAGCATTAAAGCTATGAAAGGTCGAGACAGTTACTTTCTGTCTACGAGTTAAACTATTATGTAAGTAGGTGTACAATAAAATAGATTAATCCATTAAAATTGGAAAGAAACTGAATAAATCTATACTAATATTATAAAGCTGAAGAGTTTGTTTGTTTGTTTGTTTGAACGCGCTAATCTCAGGAACTACTGGTCCGATTTGAAAAATTCTTTCAGTATTAGATAGCCCATTTATCGAGGAAGGCTATAGGCTACTTTCGGGTTCGTGCCGAGTTTCCCACGGGATGCGGGTGAAACCGCTGGCAAGAGCTAGTATTTTATATCGGTCAGCATTCTTCGGACTGATAAATCTATCGTAAGTAAACACTAACTTATCGATATCAAATAGGTATCTATGGACTAAATAAAAATACTTTTGCTTTCCCAAAATATGGTTTATCTTATCTGATTATGAACTAGAACTACTTATGTTGTCCTCATTCCCAATCATATGGCTGGGTTTGAAAGGGAAATTGTGAACTGGTGTTGAGACTTTGCGACAGGTGAATAAAGTTCCCGTCGAATAACATTGATCCATTGGTTTTGTTCATACATTTTGACTAGCGTCATCAACGACTTTAGTAGCCAATTTTGAATAAGTAAAACTTCTTGGTGAAAACCGTACCCAAAAGTTACGATGGGCATGAAAAATTGTAATGTCATGTCGTTTGTCTTTTGGTTTTCTGATTTTGAAAATTAGTTTCACATACTTACATGCTGTAGAAACTTTCTTTATTAGTTTATTTATAAATGCCAGAAAATGAGTCGCTTATTTTATCCCCAGACTTTCAGTTATCATAACGTCGTAGGTAGGTACCCTTAGTTGTAATGACTAATGTCATTGCATTATCGACCGCGATTACTCATTATTTGTATTAAGTACTAGCGTAAACTGATAGGATATCCATTCGTTGTATTAAAAAGTTTAAATAAAACAACATAAAATAATAATAATAAGCTGTGCCTTTGTACTATTTGTTCTATTTTTCTTCTTGTCTGTGTTCTGTGTACATAAACTATTAAATAAATTATCAACATAACAACAAATTGAATTAAACAAACAAAGCTTCCTATGCACAGCCTTTGTTTGAACTTATTCTGCGAAAAATCTGCAATGTAAGGCTTCTCTGCAGTGCGTGCGGCGTGCATCGCTAATCCACTAACCATATTATCTTATGAAGCCCTAGTACTTCTAACTACTATGCAGAATACTGTTTATGTTATTTATTTGATTATACACCTTATTCTGTTCTAAATAGAGTTGGCAAAGTATTAGTATGAGCTTTTAATGTGGTTAGCAGAAAATATAGGGTATTTTCCAATCCTTGTGGTTGTGTGCCAGGATGAGTATTGCACGCCCAATTGCAATACTGAAAAATAAAGGGACACGCTTATTTGGAAAAAGTGATAATTTGGACTACCTATACATTTTCCTATAATTTAAACTGAATTCATACGTTGCAGCTGTGTATAAAACTGCGTTCAGAAAATAACATTTAATAAGTAGAATTATTTGTAAAATTTTCCTTATGTCCGTACCTACTATAATAATTGTCTATTAATTATCTTCTGAGAAACACATGATTTACATACCAGGATTTGGTAAATAAGTATGTTTTTTCCACTCCGATTTTTTGTTTTGTTGTCGTGTTTAATTGCGCATTCAAACATTGTTATGCTGGCAATTTAAATAATTAAAAAACTTATTAATCTTACAAAAACGGCAATGTAGGTATGTATAAAAAAGGTACTCAATGTTTGCCAAACATAAGCCAGGTCTGACCTACATTGAGTTTCTAGCCATTTTTTAGTAAAATGTGTCAGAGTATGAAATTGAGAGAGTTGTAAATGGTTTACAACCTTAGCCTCATATATCCAAGATAGGTTGAATTGGTACAAATTTCTCAAACCTATTTAAGCCTAAAATGGATTAGCCGTGACCGTATTACGGTAAGTGCGATTGGCAGGAAGCCGTATCGACATGTTCTCGGTCACACAACGGTTGCCCGATAAACTCCAAGCCTTATATCCGAACACTATCAAAAACAACTTATTGCATAGGTATACTAGCTGTCCCCCGCGGTTCCACTTGCGATCAGACGGAACTACTTCTCGCACCTAGGTAATATGTAGCCTATTTTTTTCAGGGGTATATAACCTCCCAATACTTAGTGAAAGAATTTTCCATCAATCAATCAATCAAATCATTTATTTCATGTAGGCCTTTACAAGCACTTATGAACGTCAAAATTATAAATAAATTTGATTCTAGTTGCCCATTCCAAAAGTAGCTTCCTATGGAGAAGAACGGGCAAGAAACTCCATATAACTCCAAATAGGTTCAGTGGTTTCGGAGGCTTTAGGGTCGGTACAAACAAATGTTTCCTCTTTAGTATAATAGTATAGATACCTATATAAGTGTCGACTAACTATTCCCCAATGTTCGAGGGAACTTCTCTTTTCCTACCTGGATAAAAAGTAGCATATCTTCTTTCTCAGGCTCGAGACTATCGGTTCGGTTCTTAGTTTTGGCGTAAAAGCCGGACTGACAGACAGACAGAGTTACTTTCGCATTTATAATATACTGTCTGTTGCATTTTCATTAGCATCTTGAGGAAACTAAGAAAGTGCACATCCTCTGTCTTTACCAGTTTGTGATGCGTATCATCGGTATCTATAGGAGTTTGCTCATCATTAGCAAACGGAACATGGATTTTCGCATTTATAATGGTAGTAATAACTTTCCAATATAATTGGAATAGTCCTTGACATACCACCTTCCTTTCAATGGTTATTATTTGGGTAATCTTAGAAGCTTCTTGCGTCCTGTCCCGGGAAACTTTTCACGGCACAAGAGATCCTTATAACTTTCTCGAAGCGGTGATATCAAAATCCGCTTAATAATATGTTAAATAATTTATATCGGAAATGATAAAATAAATATTTTATAACACTTTCAAATATTTCCAAGATTTTTGATGAACCCAGAACATTTTGATGAGTTATATAATCTGTTTTTGACATCTGTCGGAATTTATTATGTAATTTTTTTTTAATTAATGTTAATGTTTGTTATGTTCGCGAATATTGAACTAGTTTCGTTACATAAGGGTGACATGATTATAGGGGATATATATTTGAGATGCTAACATAACGTACTGAACACATGTAAATGTATGTTAATATGCCTCAAATCGTTACAGTTTTCGACAAGCTTTTGATGGCTAGGTACTTCCTTTGCGTGTCCATTTTGTGCTAAATTCTTTCTTTTTTCGAGGAAATGGCAGATTGGCGGCCAGAAAGTTTCTGAGAAGGTTTTATAAATCAGATAGGTATCTAGCAGACGTCCTCTTTTCCAGATACCGTGAATAATTTAAACTAAGGGATTCAAGTTAAAGCCAAGTCTAGACTGGCGAAGTATTAGCTTATTATCTATGGTGAAGCCTATTGGTGAGGAAAATTACATAATACTTTTTGTGGTAGACCATTTTTACGCTACGGTACAAAAAACGCAGCACGTGCGTACCCGATTGACCGATATTTATAGTTTGAAATTGTCTTTAATTTTGGGTAACTGTTTAACTAAATATTTTCATATAACATCAGACAGATGAATTAAGATATTCTTATGAGACTGAACCTCTAATTTTAAGATTTAATTGAAAATATATTCTAGTCACGGTTTATTCATATTTTACACAGGCGGAGTCGGGCGGGTTAGCGCTCATGCTCGTATTCTAACGTGAAGTCCCTGGTTTCGATTCCATAAGAATTCTGTATTTTATCACAGATCAAAGCTTCATAGCTACCTATTACATTTTAATTATTCTTCTAGCCAAAATGGAGCAGTAAACTCGCGAAGAAATACTATTTAAAACATTTCATTTTCATAAAATTTTGCGTGTTTTTCCAAAAGAACCCAGTTACGCATACCTATTGGTTTTTCCACAATAACAATGAATGACTTCGTTACGAATTCCCTTCTATTTTTTTCCTGGATATCCCTCTTTACTAGATACTTAGTACTTACGTATGCAGTGGCCAACATTCTTGAGTGAATCATAATGTTTTTTTGTGACGCATTGAGTCAACAAAAAGTTGGTGATAAAAAGTTTTGAACTCACGGAACTCTTGTGAGTTAGCATAAACATAGATATTTCAATTTAGTTTCTGTTTCGTTCTTGAGTAGAAAGATTTAAATTCTGATTTTAGTTTCGTTGGCCATGTACTTTACTTGATTTCTCGAAAAGCTACCTTGCCTACCTAGTACAAAATCTAAAACTTTGTACTGAGTACCCTCAAAGTCAAAAGCCGTAGATGCAGCAAATGTTTTGCCTAAAATTAATAAACTGTTCCATAAGTAGATTTAATAGATTAAGTTACAAGTTAAAATAATTTAAATACATAATGAATATCAATAAATTTCTTCTATTTCCACTAATTTCACTACTGCTTAATAACTTTTTAACTATGAGTTACATGTTACACTTAAATTAGGTACTCTAAGTAAATAAGAAAGTAACTACGCCTGTTAAAATAACTACGCACGTGGTTATTTCTTTTTAATAAAACAATTTATAAATATCTAGCTACCCATTATCTAAATATAATAAATCGCACTTACCTTAAAATCGTCGTTTACTCCAATAGGTAAATCACAATAAATCCAGTTCATATAATTTTACACTGTTCATTACATAAACAAAACAATATACACAAAATTTCTCTTGTACAATAACTAATTCTCACTGTTTTGTTTCAAGTTCCAATGCACTAGCGCGGGAATGTTACCAACTTAGCGTTTTTCGCGGCACATTGTCGTGATCGTGCACTACTGTCGCGCATTCCGCACGACTCCACTTCAACAATTACGTTCGACGAATACAAAACAATCTTCGATAGTGCGGCCCGGTGCGTGATGGATGAGCTAACTTGATAACTTGACTCACCACTGTGGTCGTGTAAGTTTTTGGTTTAGCGCCATCTGTTGACAATTATTTTAATTAAAACTCAGTAGCGCCATCTCGTGTGAAATATTGATAAGTTAAATATTAGTTCCAATCAATGACTAGTAGATGGCGCGGCCATCGAGTGTGTTCGATCAGTATTACGAGAATATCTGCGTAGTTTGCCTTACCTAGTTACGGTTTTTTGTAACCATTCGGTCAGTATTTATGTAGTCTGGGTAAATTATTCATTCAGTCTTTCTCTGTCAAAATGGCTGCCCCCCAAGAGGTGCGTGACGATTTGCGCTCTGTAATAAATTTATTTTACTAATCTTTTCTTTACCAAACCTCGCCAATTGATTTGATTCTCATTCCTTTTTCCGTGTTTTTCAGGCGCGACGTGAACCTATCCAGGCCGTCCAAGTATTCGGCCGTAAGGTTAGTGTTTGATCCATCCACGTGTTTCTACCGATTTCTTAGTGATATTTTTTACGTTTAAGCCCTTATTTTGTGCCTTTATTGGATGTTTTTGATGGTATTAGTGATAAAATATTTAAAATCATGTTAATTTTCAATCCCGCCTTTCAATGTGGCAATTTGTATGTGTGCAACTGCAACCGACTTTTCAGTGGACGCTTCTATGTTTCTCTTATTTCGAGTTCTTTGGAGATCTAAGTTATCGTTGATTTCATGTTCAATTATATAGTTTACCTCAATTATACATTCTACATTTGTTTAAAGCTGCTATGTTGCAATTATTATTTATGTATCCAGCATAACCTCAAAAAGTTTTTCATACTTATTATTTCATTAAATAAATTCCTTGAACAATGTCTATAGTATAATACACTCACAACTTATCATGTGCATCCACCTCGTTCTAATTAGTTTACAATGCTTGATACATTATAAAGATTTAGTTTCTTCAAGTTTGTAACAGTAATGTATGTTTTCAGAAAACCGCCACGGCCGTGGCGTACTGCAAACGCGGACATGGAGTGTTGCGCGTGAACGGACGCCCCCTGGACCTGGTGGAGCCCCGCCTGCTGCAGTACAAACTGCAGGAGCCCATCCTACTGCTCGGCAAGGTCAGGAACTTTCATTTATGTTCTAAACACTAAACCTCATTATTGTCTATGGTGTCTTATGTATTCTGCTCTAGAGATGGGTAACTCAGGAGTGATAGATAAAAAAGATATGTATCTTTCCGTTCTTATCACTCGCTCTTTGTATCAGTTCAAATCCGAATGTATCAGTGTATCTTTAACAACTCATTCAATCCGTCGTCCGTTTGTATCTGTGTTGCACTCGCACACACAGCATTGAGCGTCTGGCGTCACGGTTTCTCATCGGAAAGTCCAGACATCTCTTTCGCACTTCCCTACTTAGAATGTTCTGTCTCACTTTCTCGATACCGAGAATAAGTGTTTGACCATTATTTTTATTTATTTATTCGATTTACACGGCTTTAACAGCCAATTACATAAATCGTAAACTTAAATTTAAAATGAAAAATAGAAACTTAAAAAAAAAAAAAAATAAACTTAAAAATATTATAAACTGATATACGAATCTATCTATCCTAAACGAATCTATCACTCTTAGTTCGTACTGATTTATAGTGATACATTGGATTGAATTGAACGCAGC
Source organism: Helicoverpa zea (assembly GCF_022581195.2). Classification (NCBI taxonomy): domain Eukaryota; kingdom Metazoa; phylum Arthropoda; class Insecta; order Lepidoptera; family Noctuidae; genus Helicoverpa; species Helicoverpa zea. The sequence goes on along the minus strand of NC_061464.1, from coordinate 3,986,568 downwards.
GAGTCACTCTGAGCAACAGTACAATGTCACTCGCGGATTCGAAAGGATATAGAGATACAAAAGAGTGATACATATCCCAGTGACCAAAAGATATATATCAATCTTTTCTTTTCAATGATATGTTTTTCCCATGTCTATTCTGCTCTGCAAATACTAACATTGCATTCAAATACGCATGTTTGTTGATTTAGTATTGTTGTAAGCTTATGGTACGTTCACACGCGCGCGTTCAAATCGACATTCAACGGGCACAGTCACGTTCACGAGCGTGTAAACGGTACGCCCGAGCCCGTGAACGTGCCCGTGAATGCCGCGAATCGGTCGAGTGTCGGTTTTTTGGCAAAGTTCAAAGGATGAATGTGCGGGCGCCCGGCGACTGTTTACACGCGCGCGGACAGTCAGTCTCTCCTGCGCTTTCGCGACGATTCAACGTTCTAAGAAAGTCGCTACGATCGGAGATTACAACATGGAGGAATGGTCAACGTCGTTCATCATTTTTTTTCTTTTTCCAATAAAAATAAGTTAAGCCAAAGGCTATGATAGCAACAACACCGTGATCCTCGCTGCTCGCCATTCTTGCACTGACTGACACGACGGCGCGCGTGTGAACAGCTTGAATGTCCGCCTGCCCGCGACGGGCTGCACGCCGCGCAGCCCGCCAGGCTGCCCGCCGGGCTGCGCGGCGCGCGTGTGAACGTAGCATTACATTGCATATTCCACTTCGAATAAGAAAATGATGTTATGATTATATCTTTCATCTCGGCTTTTTATTTGAAACTTTCAATCCAGTATTTTATATATAAATTATAATGGATATATCGTGGGTTAAGAACTAGAGTAGCATAAGGCCAAAATGACAACTTCTCAGGAGAGCCCGAAAACAACTCAAATTTACCTACTGTTATCTTATAGCCCTTTTTGTGGCAAAATCTATAGTAGTTAGATATCTGATTTTTACTAATAAAACTTTATTTATCGGCTACAGAATAATGTAACTTTTTGGTCAATCAAAATACGGTCTCATTTTAATAAAATTTATTTTTCAAAAACTGGTTGACATACGTCATTTTGGCTGTTACATAAATTAGTGCCATAGTAGCGTATCCCACCCTCACGTTTTTTTGGCAGGAAGAAAAATTACGGAAGCTTACGAAACAAGGACCATAAGCAGTAATGGTACTTTACGTTTATTTGGCACGAAACAAACTAAGCGTACATAAACAAACTTTCTGCGTTAATAACGTATGTCAAGATACATTATTTAAGCGATTACATTGAAGGCATATTTTGGTGTCCTATTCGCTCTGTAAATCGAGTTACGATCGTTGTGCTCGTAATTTTTTTGAGAAAATAATGTCAAGATTATTGTAAGTAGGAACACTTCTTTTTGGCAATAAACAAATAGCTTTTCTTTTATACGTTATTGTTGTACTAAGCAATCTACACACTACATCGTTCCAGTTTTATGGCACATAAAAATATGGGGATTAAATAAACGAATGGTGAAAAAAATTTTTTTTTTGTATTTTTGCCCTTACTCTACTCTAGTTCTTAACCCACGATATTTTCTGTTGAATTAACTTAGTGTTTTGTAGAACAGACTTACTTTACCATCATATTCATTCACTTTCCTTTATATTTTGCATGTGTACTGCACATTTTTCAGTTGCTCTTGTTTGTAGTAGTTAATATTATGTAGTTTGGTGGTTGGTTGGTTTATTATATTTACTTTATTGTAGCTTGTTCACGAAGGAGAAAAGACTAGCGGAGATGCCCTAACGCAGGTAGGTCACGCGCCTTCAGGTAGGTCAAATACGTCACGACTACGTCACGGCAGGCGTGGCTGGACACCGCCCATATATCGTCCTTTACATCAAACTGACATCTTGTCATGGTTGTATTTTTACCACAATTTCAACAGATTTTATTTGTTACTCGATTAAAACGATGAAATGCGCTATCATTAATTGTAGAAATTGCTCAGGATCCAAACTCAAACATACCATAGGATAACATTTCACGTGTAAGTAATATTTTAGCTTTAAAACATATTTTTTGCTAGAGACATCTGTCGTCGAATAGCTGCATTTCTAGAACCTCTAAGTGAATTTGTATTATTTTCGTATCAATCTTGTATCAATGTATATTATTGGTACCAATTTTTGCCTTAAAAAGCAGCTTCATTTTTCCTTGCATCCTACAAGTTTTTTTATAGATTATTTACAAACCAAAACATATGATATATTATCATGAAAATTTAATATTATAAAAACACCATCTTTCGGTAAGTAGTCGACTTACGTATATTTGAAGTAAAATTGTGTTCATCAAGACAGAGAGACCCGTTACAAAATTAAGTGCTACCAGACATCGAAAATGCAATCACCCATTCTTAAAAAAGGTCTTATTTAAAAAAGCTGCAATTATCTTAAAATTAATCATAACTCTAACTACATATGTAGATTTATTTATATTCATCACTAGCCGTTTTCCCGCGGTTTCACCCGCGTACCGTGGGAGCTACTGCCCGCACCGGGATAAAATATAGCCTATGTTACTTGCAGATAATATAGCTTTCTAATGGTGAAAGAATATTTAAAATCGGTCCAGTAGTTTTTGAGTTTATCCATTACAACCAAACAAACAAACAAAGTTTTCCTCTTTATAATATTAATAGATCAGCAATGTTTTACATAGGTATATCTCTCTTGCCGTACATACTTTTTGAATGTACCTTTACTCAGAGCAACATCGGACACACATAATGTCAGCCACTTAGTGGATGCGCCGTTATGATATAGTTGTGAAAACTCTAATTTGATAAACACTGTCCCTATAATTTTAATTCCTATTTTTCTTGGTGAATTTCGTAATGTGGCAACATCGAAAATAACAACAGTCATCGCAGCACGGTTTTAGACATGTTCTAGAACAAATAGAACGAATTTTCGTGCTTGTGATGCCATAGTGGCTAGTAGACGAACTAACACAATGCCATAAGTTGATACTTAAATTACACCATGGGGGTATTTTAGACCCGTGGTGAATAAAAATGATTTTTCATCGAGTCTCCGTTTAATGGTTCCTAGATACCTATTTCATTTCTGGAGGAGTAAATAAATTGTTGTGGGGCAAGTTCTCTGCACAAAATAATACTTATATAACAATTAATTTTCTAACTTTTTTATCTCTCTCTTTTTCTTCGTTCATTTCAAATGAATGCTTCTTTAACCTTTCTAATTGAATTACTATTTTAAAAGAATTATTAATTTTGAGTATTTACTTTACTTTTGAGTACCTATGTCACTAGTGGTCGATGTTAGTTTAGGGTTAGATTTTAATCATCCTATTCCACGCTAGATGGATTTACAAAAAATGGGTGGCTTCCCATAAAAGGCGTAAAAGGGTGGAGCACGGGTGGAGACAGTAACGTTCCTCGTCCCCCGCTCACCCGAATTTTGGCGCGCTGCTTTGTTAGGAGATTTTTCGTTAGGGCATCTCCGCTAGTCTTTTCTCCTCCGTGAGCTTGTTTGTCCATAACATTCTTTCTTACTAATCTATTTGACCTCATGTAGAATGTTTGTACAGACTAATATCAGACTTGTTGCATTCAGTCATTGTCTAAAATGTGGTTCACAATCCTGATGTTATTTCTTTTAGGTTATAATTAAATTAAGCTTTGCAGCGATTTTAGTTACAACTGAAGAATTGCTAAAAGCCATATTGTGAAACTAAATCAGCTATAAAATGATGAATACTCTTATTCCGAACCTGAGCATCTTTGGATGTGTAGTAAAGATCCAAACTGATCATTAATACATTCTACCCTCATTCAACTTACCAATAGCTTGTGAAACTAACAGAATTGTATTGACTTTGCAGGAGAAGTTCTCTGGTGTCGACATCAGAGTCACCGTTAAGGGTGGTGGTCACGTTGCCCAGGTGTACGCTATCAGACAAGCCATCTCTAAGGCACTCATTGCTTTCTACCAGAAATGTAAGTATTAGCATTATTTATTACTTAACAGTTTATGTACACAGTTACACACAGAACTCAGAAAAGAAGAAACATATTTAAGATCTTAGCTTTCATCTATCCTAATAGTTTGTTGTACAGAGAGGTCTATGAGTCAAGACTTGCATTAGCCACTGGCCGTAGAACTGAAGTAATTAGTCCAAGTGGACAAATGGCAAAATTTATAACCATCTCCAGGGTCCAAACTGTTCTATAGATAATTTAATCTCGCTTGTTTTTAAACCAAAGAAGTGTAACTAACTAAGTTAGAACTTGTAATGACATAGGAATAGCTTTCATTATCAGAGTACCCCTTCTTCCAAAGCTGTGTTGCCTTCATGTAACTCAGTCATTTCAGGGAGGGCAGAATAACGGTGACATTTACCAAGCAGCAATGATCTCAATATCTTGCTAGTTTGAAATGTACACAACATTACTAAAATTACCAAACATCCTTTATTTACAGACGATTTGAGTGCAATGTTTTTAATATGATTTTTATTTCATCTTTACAGATGTAGACGAGGCGTCAAAGAAGGAAATCAAAGACATCCTTGTCCAATACGATAGGAGTTTGCTGGTCGCTGACCCTCGTCGCTGCGAGCCCAAGAAGTTCGGAGGTCCAGGTGCCCGCGCCCGCTACCAGAAATCTTACCGTTAATACCATATTTGGTGCCGCGGTTTGGTATTGTATTGCTGTATTCGGGAGTACAATATCATTGCGTGTTTATAAAATAATAAAAAAACCATAAAAATTTTTCTTTTGTTTCATTTTTAAAAATTATTCTCCATTCACTTCTTTTACTACTTGGTTATCTACTCCTTTCGAGTGGGCACTTAACAAGTCTTGATAGTACTTTTTATCATATTTTGTACCTATATAAACAATTTAGTTAAATATGTAACAAATAGACCTCCTGGCTAGGTCAATCAATGCCGTGCACAGATCGATGGATCATGAAGTTAAGCAAAGCTTGGCGCGATAAACTGGGGCCCGATTCTCTTAAGTTAATAATGTCAAAATCGAATAGAAATCGAATCGCAATATGATCGTAATAGCAGTTTAACCATATCGGGCATTCTGCTACTAATAAAAGACCAATCGTATTCGATTGACATTTGATTGGTGTGCGATTGGTCTGCTATTTTGGTGATTTTGGTCTATACGGTAGTTTGCTGTACAATCATTTTGCAATCGTAAATCATTTGCAGACAAAATGATTCATTATTGAATGAGTGTGCGTTCGCGCAGCGGAATGTTGAATTTAAAGATTTTAATTATGCAGATAATTAGTGTATGACGTCCTATAATTGTGTATGGTAAATAAAAATTTGTGTATGCAGCCATTGTGGAGAAATTCACCAAAAACAGATTCCGCTGGGCGAACGTTGGCGAACGTTGTCCTGGCGGAACTTTTTTTAATCCATAGACTTTAGAAGAAAAGAGATGTGTCCAAAAATTAGTGTGTATTTGTGTATAATTGATTATGTATGAATGAAATCAGTGCATGCATAAACTTTGGAGAAATTCAAGTTTCCGCTACGCGAACGTTTGGCCATTAGCTAGTTTTCATATAAAGCGCTTACATAGAGAGCTGTAGATTTTTACATACGTTGTTTTGAATTTGTTTATATTTGTTTAAAAAACAGATTTAGAAAAAGTCGTAGGGTTTAAAAGATAAAAATATAAACGTAAAATACACTTATTAGGTCTTAGTTCTTAAAGTATGCAGTTTGTGGTCTAGATTTTCACGTTTACACAAACCTTGTAAGAGTCTCCAACATGTTACCAAGTATCAATGATGTTCCGTTAGTAATTAAAAAGTTATAGGATATTTTATCATGATATATGATGAATAGATCACTGTTTACAAAGCAGTCGAATATCACGACGTTCTAAAGGAATTGCATGGTAAAATGTATGCCAATAATTAGTTTAATCATTCAACTATTCACTTGCAAAATTTCATGTCATTAAATTCAGTAATTAAAGAAAGACAATTATAATACTGACGGAGCATCGAAAACCTACATAATCCGACCAAGTTCGGATAGCTACAAAAAAGCGGCCGTGCCATATGTCTAAGAAACGTTCTTAACTTGGAAGGTTAGTATAATTATTAATATGGTACAGCTGCGTACACAAGCGTTAGGAAAAAATAAAACAATTGCATTTCTTGAATGAAATTTTTTTTTTTTTTTAATAATAACGCCACTATCTACGACATTTTAGTTAAAATACATAACGTTTATTAACGTTATTTTTAATCACCTAGTTAAGTAATTTATGTAAGTAATGATAATAAAAATATTTTTGTACACGGATATTTAAATAGAGAAGTACTTGTTAATTGAAGATTTATTTTTATCGTAGATATTGGCATTATTATAAAAAAAATATTTTTCATTCAAGAAGCATTGTTTTATTTTTTCCTAGCACTTGTGTACGCAACTGTGCCATATTAATAAATACTAACCTTCCAAGTTAAGAACGTTTCTTAGACATATGGCACGGCCGCTTTTTTGTAGCTATCCGAACTTGGTCGGATTATGTAGGTTTTCGATGCTCCGTCAGTATTATAATTGTCTTTCTTTAATTACTGAATTTAATGACATGAAATTTTACAAGTGAATAGTTGAATGATTAAACTAATTATTGGCATACATTTTACCATGCAATTCCTTTAGAACGTCGTGATATTCGACTGCTTTGTAAACAGTGATCTATTCATCATATATCATGATAAAATATCCTATAACTTTTTAATTACTAACGGAACATCATTGATACTTGGCAACATGTTGGAGACACTTACAAGGTTTGTGTAAACGTGAAAATCTAGACCCCAAACTGCATACTTTAAGAACTAAGACCTAATAAGTGTATTTTACGTTTATATTTTTATCTTTTAAACCCTACGACTTTTTCTAAATCTTTTTTTTAAACAAATATAAACAAATTCAAAACAACGTATGTAAAAATCTACAGCTCTCTATGTAAGCGCTTTATATGAAAACTAGCTAATGGCCAAACGTTCGCGTAGCGGAAACTTGAATTTCTCCGAAGTTAATGCATGCACTGATTTCATTCATACATAATCAATTATACACAAATACACACTAATTTTTGGACACATCTCTTTTCTTCTAAAGTCTATGGATTGAAAAAAGTTCCGCCAGGACAACGTTCGCCAACGTTCGCCCAGCGGAATCTGTTTTTGGTGAATTTCTCCACAATGGCTGCATACACAAATTTTTATTTACCATACACAATTATAGGACGTCATACACTAATTATCTGCATAATTAAAATCTTTAAATTCAACAACATTCCGCTGCGCGAACGCACACATTGAATGACAGAAAAGGATAAAAACGTTTATTTCAAAGAAAAAATAGCGGAATGCCACATACGCTTCAATCGTAATCGAGTCGGGATTGGATCTCAGTCGAACCGAGTCGAACGTGAATCGTATGTCGCTTAAGTAAAATTAGGAGAATCGGGCCCCTGGTGAACATTTTGGGCAGTCGTTGCGGGACATCCAGGGTCCGTGAGTTGTGGAGGTCAAACAGGCAGTCGCTCTGTATAAAACTGGCAGGTACTCTGATATGCTTGGTTAGGCTGCAGCCCCAAGTTTTCTATAAGTCTGTATTGATTGGGAAAAAGGGAAATAAAAAATGGGCCATTAATGCAACAAGATTTATTATTATACTATCAAAAATTCTTTTACATTCCAATGTCTTTATTAGTCATTTTTTATTGATAATATAATTAAATGCAATTTAAAACGTACGACTTCAACTGAATTTTAGTATCTGAAGTTAAAATAATACTTGATAAAAATAAATATGGCTGCTAAATTCATAAGTAATATGGCAATGCCAACCATAGCATAATATGAAAAGATTGCAATTAATAAGTATTTAAATTAGCACAAAACTTATAATTAAGGTTAGAAGTTAATGTCTTTCATTATTTACTTATTGTAATTTTTTTCACATTACATATTTTCGATGTCCTGACTCCCGTGGCAGCAGAGGTGGAAAAATTGTTGTGACCTAGATAGATAAATATTTAGCTTCTCGCTTAGTTAGAATGTCTATCTAATGTTAATTAATTAAGATGAATATAGATCAACTAAGAAAGACAGGGAGAAACTGCGTTTGTTATAAGGTGATAATACTGTTCCTGGACTGACTGATAAAGGGTCACAGTAATTTGCCTGGGACATCTTTATCTACATAATATATGCTTCTCAATTATTAAGTTCCTTAACAATAGTTACATAAAATATATTTTTATAGAATACTTCTGATATACAGATCTTAATGAGATTATTAGATTACAATATAGTATTATTTTATTATTATAGGCACTGCTTTAAAACTAGTGTTACCAGTTAGTAAATATTTTGGCACCATTTTAGTCATGTGAAACCAAAGGGTTTTTTATCTGTAGCTTTAAAAACGTGAGTGATAAGTACATTTAGCCATATTTAGAGTACCTAACTTTTCGTTGTGAAAGACGTGTGCGAAATACTTATTTGTATTACCTAAGTACAGGCGTAAGAAAAATAATGACTTATTTAATACTGAATTTTGACAAAATAATACATAATATCAATTTTATTTATTGCAACACATTTCCTAAAATTATTATTTTAAAATCAAAGTGTATTATGCTTGGGTGGTTTTCTTAATTAGGTAGGTAGTAGTTTATACCTAGTCCGTACCTATAAAGAAGTCTGTAACAAGTTTATTATGCAACATTTGCTTCGTATTAACTAAAACAACATTGAACTCTAGCGACTTAACAAGTGGTTAATGGAAAACAAAAAATCAACAGAAATATTCAACAGAATGTAGGCAAGGTCAACGTCCTATAGAATTTAATTGTCTTTAACAAATCAAAGGTGTAATAGGTGTATCTTACAACCAATTTATAATAAACTATTTGTTAGATAATGCGTAAGTGCATTTTTCTGCGATTTCTGTGCGTTTAATAGACTGGCTTATATCTAATATCTAACTACTTGAATTGAGCAGTGGTATTTTAGGATACAATTTATCTTAGCCTCGTTTCATAGTCAGATCATTGATTGGTTAAAACTGGTGAGACAACTGAGTTAGGCAGAGAGAAGTCCAAATATTTTTTAATAGCAGCGTTTTACCTGAAATAAAACGCATATTAAATACTTACCTTATTTGAAGCTTACTAGTTTGAGATAGGCACCTACGTGTTTTCCGCTTTTATCTCCGTCCTTTTCTACCCCATATCTTGCATCTCTCTCGCACACCGACCAGTTTCACTCCCCACCAGGCAGGAGGCGACGAGTGTTCTCGGCGGCCACAGTTCGTCATTGAGTCGAAAACACCAGGCAGAAATTAAAATGTAAGCTTCAAATAAGGTAAGTATTTAATATGCGTTTTATTTCAGGTAAAACGCTGCTATTAAATTCTTGACCGTTATTTGAAGCTTACTAGTTTGAGACGTGTTTGTTATCGCCTGGTGGAAGTGGACGCCAATGTGAGCAAAAGCACAATGAAATTGTGTATGTAAATAGGTACTTAGGTACACGAGTAATCACATGTAAGTATGTGTATTGCGTCCTGGAATACTAATGTAATCAAAGTTAACTGGTACTGGTACTCAGCTACATCCTGTTAGACTGGAAGCCGACCCCAACATAGTTGGGAAATGGGCTCGAAGGATGAGTAATAAAAATTAAAAGAGAGATGCAAGAACAAAAGCAAAATTGATTTCATTTTCTAATAGTAATTAACAAAAACATTGCGATACTTCTTAATAACAATAGTAACAAAAATATAGACATTAATCAGCTGGATTAATTAAATAATCGAGATAACTTGCTACTTCTATTTAGTGGGTATCTTTCCCTTCTGTAAAAATGGGCAAATGTATTGCCTGATCGCCAATTACCCTTTGCTAATATATCGTCCAAAAGTATATTGTCAACACAGATTTTGACGCTACCGCCGAGTGGAAGCTTCCTGGGGTTGTAGTTATTCCTGCCTCTTTTAACAATGTCTTAATCCACCCGCATCATCGTTCGGGTGCCTGCCTTTGGTTGGCCTCTAACGGATATAAATAAATTTAAGGAATTAGCCGATGTCCGTCTATCTTCTAACAAGGCTTTAGTCTTTCTGACCCAATACACTGGACTTAGATTTATATTTTCCTGATTATCCATCAAACAACAACCCGACTGCCTATGACTAGAACTGTCGGTCTTAGAGCCAAAGACTGGCCATAAGATTAAATTATCTTTGTTGTTTTTGAAATGTTCTGGGTCTATTGCAAGCAAGGAAAGATCATGGACTCGCCTTTCCGAAACAAGCTAGCAAAAGAAAGAGCAGCAGTGTGCCTGGAAGTTGCAAATGGATTATTCTCGTCTACGTTTACTGCACTTAAGTAGGTTACCAATTGGTCATTATTCCAGATGGACGGCTTCCCGGGGAACAGGTTTGCTCAGCGCTATTGATTTTAAATTGTGTCCGACTAGAACGTGTGAACCTAGCTCTCCAGTGGTTTCTGCATTGCATAGTGTAGCTATAACTGACTTGTGTAATAAAATAGTATTGTATGTTAGTTTATTTACTATGTGTAAGTCTGCTAAAAATTGGGTAAGTATAGGTCCAAATAGGGATTCAAGGATTCATAGGATCCAATTTCATACTTTTCGCCCCAATTTAACCATCGACTCCAAGCTGATTGATAAGTGTTGCGTGTGGATTGAAGAAGACTTCAGTCGGAGAGACTCCTTGTCCCTCCCCCCCCCCATTTCCCTGACCTTGGCAGGGGGTATCCCCGTTGCTGTGTCTATCGGTTTCTGCTCGAGGTTCATCAGTGTGTAGGGTACTGCTAATGATCGGGACTTCAAATCTGCTCGCCAAAATACCTGGTGCCACCGAAGGAACTACTATGAGATTAACTCCCGTTCCTGAATTGAGATGACTGAGGACCTACGGTATAAGGTAAGGTGGCGGTAATACCCATGCTAGCGGGTAAGTCAAAACTTGAGAAAAAGGCATCGTGGAACCCCGCTTTCGGGTCCTTCAGATCTAGGGGCACGTAGTACACAACTATGTGTCCCTGGGCTCGCTTCGAGGCAAGTAGGTCCACTGCTGATACAAGATGCCACTCCGGTGGAGGTTTGTGTCGGGAGAGATGGTCTGCCTGACTGTTGAATAGGGCTGGTATATGATTCACGACGTGATAGATTTGATACAGCTCAAGATAACTGAATACTCTGTACGTCAAGTTCGGTAGGCTCCTTGATCGGGTGCCACCTTGATTTCTTAGATATGACACCACAGTCCCATTTTTGCATTGAAAAATGGCTGTTGATCTCTTTAGCAACTTGCCGTGATTTTCCAGTTAATACTGCGAGCATCTCTTTCAGATCGCAGTGAAAGCCTTTTTCTCACTCGTTCCATGAACCCATTACGGGAGTTCCGTTCAGTTGTGCCCCCATCCTACATCGGAGGCGTCCGTGGTTATAAGGTGACAGGGAAGTGGCGAATGAATATCCAAGGTTTGGTGGCAGCTGACCAGCCACCACTTTAGATCTGCTAAGGCATCTGCTGGTAGGTTCAACATTCTTCTAAGTTTGTCGTGCTGTTTGTCACGTAGTGCGTTTTGTCATTATCTTGTTGATAATGCTTGCGATTTATTCACTTGCCATCCAAAACGTGGTGCAAATGATCCCAAAGTAGGCAAATATATCTTGGTGAGCCACCAGAAAATCGAGATACACAATTATAAGTAACCCTTGAGTTTTCAAAGTTTGAGCCACCCAAATTGGTCACTGTGGCGAAGGTCTTGGGTGCCGTGCTTAAGCCAAATGGTAGGCACGTAATCTGAAGCAGTCTTCTTCTGTATACTAGTCGAAGAACATGTCTGTGACCTCCGGCTACCGGAAGGTAGAAGTAAGCCTGGGCGAGATCCACTTGCACAGCCATTCGTCTTTCTGAAGAAACTCTAGCACCCGAAAAACATTTATTAAACTGAAGGGTTCCGTAATTATGAACTTGTTGAGAACCTTGAGATTGAGTATTGGACGGTTCTTTCCGTCGCCTTTTGGGCACAAGAAACATATTGGAAAGAAAGCTGGCAGAATTTGCAGCTATCAATAGAACTTTTTGTTTTATCATTTGGGATATGACGACATCCATCTCTTTGGACTCTCTGGTCAAATCTGGCATTATCTATCAAAGGTGGCTCTTGGCCAATGGTATGCGATACCCAGTTATTATTTTTGACAAGAAAGGCGGAGCTCCCATTTCTTTCCATTGGTCTTGATATAATGTTAGGCAACCCGCCTGGAAAGTCATAACTTACGTGCCTTGTTGGACGCATCAAAGTCCGCCTGCGGTCCTGGACGCTTTCTGTTTCCTCTGTTGGACATGGTTCCTATTGTAATTTACTCGTGATATCCCAAGGGAGCTTTTAGAGTTTTGCGTCACACGCCATTCAGCGTGAGTGTGATTACCATTTCCCTTCGAGGGAAGGTTATAATGGCGACTCTTCGAAAGTCGATCCAAAAAGCCACCCTGCGAGGGTAGATTGCAATGATGGTACGACCCGCAACATGCATGATTGGTACCCTGCGAGGGTCCGTGATAATGAGCCGACCCCTGCGGGGGGTGGCTAGTATACTTACTGGTCCCTGCTTTGTAATGATGCTGCGACTCGCAAAATGCAAGATTGGTACCCTGCGCGGGTCCGTGATAATGAAACGACCCCTGTGGGGGGTGGCTAGTATACTTACTGGTCCCCACTTTGTAATGATGCTGCGTCTCGCAACATGCAAGATTGGTACCCTGCGCGGGTCCGTGAAAATGAGCCAACCCCTGTGGGGGGTGGCTAACATACTTACTGGCAGTCTTAGGCGGAGCGTACCAAGTCTTTCAAGGCCGAAAAGCATCACACGCCGAGATAATGAGCCGACCCCTACGGGGGGTGGCTAACAGACTTACTGGCAGTCCGAGGGGAGCGTACCAAGTCTTTCAAGGCCGAAAAGCATCACACGCCGAGATAATGAGCCGACCCCTACGGGGGGTGGCTAACAGACTTACTGGCAGTCCGAGGGGAGCGTACCAAGTCTTTCAAGGCCGAAAACCATCACACGCCGTGATAATGAGCCGACCCCCATGGGAGGTGGCTAACAGACTTACTGGTAGTCCGAGGGGAGCGTACCAAGTCTTTCAAGGCCGAAAAGCTTTCTTGACACCATCAGCCCTCTTCAAGTGCGGTAGTGATCAGTCCGAACTAAGGAGATGCTGGTTGGACCGCACCTCACACCATTCTTTTTTGTCAAACCGTTGAACGCCTTGCAGGATTGAACTAGGGCCACAGGTGCCTTAGGAACTTCGGGCTTGCTTTCTTTTCCATAGTCACGTGCACGGGCTGTGGTAGCTTTATTATTTACCGCATCTGTATTTGCTTTATAAGTCACTCATTCTGAAAACAAATTACTGAAAAAAAAAAGTACACGGAAGAAACTCGTGACAAAAAAGGGGTAGATGTACAAAATATTAACACTTGATTTCGCAAAATCGAATATCGAACGGTAAAACCGTTAACAAATTGTATAAAATATTATAAACTCACCTGTGTTCTGCGAGAGCACTGAGTTTATTTTTCAACGAAATACTACAGCGGTTGGTTAGACAACCTTCTCGGGCGGAAAACAAGACGCCAATGACGAACTGTGGCCGCCGAGAACACTCGTCGCCTCCTGCCTGGTGGGGAGTGAAACTGGTCGGTGTGCGAGAGAGATGCAAGATATGGGGTAGAAAAGGACGGAGATAAAAGCGGAAAACACGTAGGTGCCTATCTCAAACTAGTAAGCTTCAAATAACGGTCAAGAATTTAATACAAAGTTTAATCAGCCTCAGACGCATAGCACGCTAAAATATGAAAAGCAAGTTTTTTTTAATGATGGCAATTGAGAAATCAACTATATTAGTAACCGTTTGGTAGGAACTTTTAAAACTATATAGGTATCTAAGTAATTTTGTGTCCAAAATAATTCCTAATTCGTCCTGCATTCCTAGAACAACACTGCCCAATTATCTCAAAAACTAAAAACGAAACTCTAATCAATTTTCTCCATTCTTCTTGTCAACTTTTTCATCATGGTGGTCTTCAAATTTCGCGCCCATTCTCTTTAGAGCAATGACAGCTGACACTGCTTTGGCCCAACGTTTTTTGATGACGTAACGTTTGAGTTTCGACTTGGTCACATGGAGTTCTGTGCAGAGAGCTGACTGGATCAGCCAGGGGTGGGTCAGGGTTGAAGACGCTGAGAGACGGTCACTGTGAAAGGTTTCATGTTATTTTGTGGAGTGCGGAATAAATATGGGTCACATAGAACCATAGAATAAATTTAGAACGAAAAGGCGGGAAAAAAGTGTTGGGTTGCCAGTATTTTTTGGAATAAAACAACAGATTTTTTAATAAAGCCTTATATTTTAACAACATACGTATAGCAATAACAATAAATTACATTTATAATACAAAGTTATACATAAGTACAGATAAGGAACAATCATAATTTAAGTTTATACCCCCTACTTTTCGAAAACATGTCTTATTTACAAAGAAAAATATAAATATTACCAAAATGTGTTCAATATGTTGATATAATTCGTTCTCAGTCTTGAATCTAAATCTGTTCGTACAATTTTGAAGACTAGATTTTTAGTAATGTCATTTTTATTGCCTTTTATGACTAGCGCATACAAACGGTGATTTACTGAATTGACTAATTTTAATTTTGTTCAATTTTCTCAGCTTATCTTTTATTACCAAACCACTTTTAAACCCATAAAAATTTTTCTTAGGAAAAAAAACGTAAATATAAAACATTTTTTCCGTTTGCAACACAGACTGCCCTCATTAACTACACAACTACTCTCTACGCATTTCATTACCCTGTACTTAATTTATGTATCGAGTCAAACTCGTTTATATGCGCTAAGCTCGTATAAGAACATACTAATCTCATACCTTACTTTGGTAACATAGTGTCATGGCACTTCTCACAACCGGAGTCATTTCGCTACATTTGTTGTCACTTTCTTCCTTTGCGTCTTTTCATCCGAAGTCTGCCTTTGGAAGAATGCGTGGAGACTTGACATGGAAGTTTGTCCCAACTGATTAGAAGGCGACCACTCTAAGGATATTGACTGATGTCTCCCCCCATTTGAAGTTCCTCCTGCCGTTCTCTCCGCCTCAACCTCCTCAGTCTCCCCCCATTTCTCTAAAAGGTGTAAGAGTAAGTCTTTTGTCCGATGCGCGTTGTTCTCATCACCTCTTCTGTAAGGCATCTGTCTACCGTTCTCTGATCCATTTACTAGTTTGTCTATCTTCTCCCTTCGTCTGTCGAATTCTTGGAAGAAGCTGTTTCGTACATCGACTGGCTGGTCTGGCACATCTCGACTCATGTTAGTGACTCGTTTCGATCTATTTGATTTGACCCAAGGCATTTTACTCGTCATAGGTTTCTCTGGTTCTCTCTCCGTTAAGAATGTTGAGGATATTTTCGTTGTTGACTTTGAGGTAAACAGTCTCTTTTCCTTGCCTGCCGCATCGCCATTCGTTATTATCTTCGTGTGCCTGGTTTCCTTCTTGAATCCGTTAGGTAATTTTTCTTCTTTGGTCGACTTAGTTTCCGTAACGTTTTTGTCTACTTCATTCATACTGTTGTTATTAGCGAGATCAGTGTTCATTGTGGATAGCATGTACAAGTGGTCGGATAGTTTCTTTATTTCTTCTGCTAAGTTTTTCCTAACGAGGACATCTTGTTTCTTGTGCAAGAAGCATGTGCTGTCGGAGGCTCGCCTTTCGACGGGGTTGTATTTGGGTGCAGATAGGAAGTTGTGTTCTCTGAGTGGGGGCGGATCGAGATCGTCTTCATCGAAGACTACATCGGGGGAGCTGCTGAGGGAACTTCTAGGGGAAGGCGAGCATCCTCCGATGGAGGATCGCTCACAGTTGCCGTTGGCGAGGCTAGTGATTTCGTGCGCTTGGTTGTCGAAGACGTATGGTGAGTTGGGGTGCTCGCTCCAGCGCTCGACGAAGAGTCGCAGGTTGTCCTTGGCGACGTCGAGCGGGTTCTTGGCGTCGGGGCTGGAGGCGGGCTGCGACAGGTTGGGCGGACGGCGCGGGGCGTGCGGCGCGGGGGGCGGGCGGCGCGTCAGCCAGGGGTGACGGAGGCACTCCGTGGCGCCCGGCCGCGACCTGCGACAAAGACCCTTGTTACTAGCGCCCAACACCGACACAACTGTTACAGGACAGGGTGACCTCACTACTCTACGGAAGCTTAGACAAGTGATTGGAAGTGCCCAACTACGCTGTCGTGGGATGCAAGTGGGAATGCGTGCATAGTGTAGAGATAGAAGTATCAGAAAGTTTTAATGTGTTAGTTTGTATTGATAGATTGTCCTAGAATGTAGGTAAAATTCAGAGGGGTGATAGTCTAGTGTGCTGTACAGATCTACAACTACTTATCTATATGTACAGGGTTAGAACAGAAAACTAAATAGTTATTAGAACATTCTACTTCGTGCAAATGTTTATGTAATGTTAGTTACTAGTGTTGGAAAAACGAGTAACAAGGGTTCTTTATCGTCAGGCTGTATTTACACAGCTTTAGAATAACCGCGTTTTTGAACGTAACGGATTTGAAAGGTAACGAGGTTTTTTTTAAAGGTAAAGGTATTTTACACGCATTTTGAACTAAGGTTCTTAAAGAAAATATTTTGTACAACTTAATTAAGGCCTGAACCTTTCGCAAGACCGTAGACTCATAAGCAGCCTAGTTTAAACAAAAATCTAGGACCATTATTTCAAATTTGAGTTATTGACAAAAAGATCAGGCCAGGGGCATGTAGCCCTAGAAATATTCACAACAGATAGTAGTCAAGCAAGAAACTTACTCTTTGTCCTTGACAAGAAGTTTCTGGATGAAGTCCTTGGCGTCATCGGAGATCTCATTGAAGGCTTCATCATCGAAGTCGTATTTGGCCACAGTGACGTTCGCCATTGTTTCTATATCCGTCTCCCCCATGAATGGTGATAGACCTGATAGCCTGTAAAGGGATGGCAAAAAATTAGAATCATGGCTGATTTACATTGAGTCAGTAACTGACGTCAGTCCACTGACAAGTCAGTGCTGACCCGGCACTGCCATCGTGTAAATTGATTTGAAGTTAGCACAGTACTACTGACGAAACACTGACACTACACTGACTTCGTGTAAATAGCACGCGTCAGTTTTCGGCGCCTACACTGACGTCAGTTACTGACTCAATGTAAATCAGCCTTCAGTTTTAGTTGTAGATACCTGGAGTTTTTGGGGATTCCAGTAACTTTTGGGGAGTATGAGGAAAGATAGGCAAATTCTGGAAGTTCGCTCATAGGTGTCTCAATGTTTTCATGATGAAGACATTGAAGGCCTGTTTGAAAGTCGTATTGAGCCAAGGATAGAAGGATACTTTAACAGATTATCTTTTTTCCTCAATGGCATATACAACATGTAACGTAATTAACGCACACCCTCAAACACCCCAATTAGAATATTATGTTATAATCATAAGACATACACTGAATTTTTAATTTAACATGTATATGCATTGTTATTTACTAAATTAGTTATACCAATTCTTAGAGAACTTTTTGGTCATACTACTACGCACGCAAGTATCGCGCCGCGCGCCGCTCGTCTCGACACAACATAACGAAACTACGGAAAAAGCCGACAATACACGAAGTCTTATTACTTTGAGTTACGGTCTATTTGAATTTGTTTTGACTGTACAGGGTTATATAATATGACAATAATTTTCGTAGTTTTAATTATTTTTGGAAAAAAAAATTACCTATATTAAAAATGTTATAAATCGATTCAGTAAACGATTCTGAACAAACTAATTTCAGGATGTGCGTTAATTAAGTTACATGTTGTATATTTGGCACATTTTATTCTACAAAGGAGAGGATACTTACAGTACATAACAGATGACTCCCACAGACCACATATCAGTGCCATAGCCTATCTGGTCGAAGTTCACCACTTCCGGAGCCACGAACTCAGGAGTTCCAAATAAGACCTGCAGTTTCTTCTCAGGGTCGTAGAACCTGGCCAGACCGAAGTCTATGATCTTGATGCGGTTGCCCTGCTTTGTTAGGCAGAGGATATTTTCTGGCTGTAAGAGAAATTAAGAATGAGAAACTTTGATAAAAGTTGGCGGGGAGCATACCGTCTAAAGTAATTTATCGGTATTTCTTTAAGTCTCAAGAATACTCAATGGAGGAAACTATTATCAACTCCCTAAATTATCAGCATGGGAATTCGTGATGGGGATAATCATGTGTTACGTAAATACCGGTCTAGTGCCTGATCTCTCTCCGGTCATGTCAGATTGCCGTCCCATCGGGCTATGAGAGTGAGGGAATAGTGAGTGCACTTATATCTGCGCCAATGTTTGAGCACTATAATACCTATGTCCTGCGCAGCTGGCTGATCTCCTCGGAGAGATCTGCAGCCAGGACCGACTATCGGTCTGGACGCCATTATTAATCATGTATTGTGTCTGTAGATGCATTTAGCTAACTTCGTATAATTAGTTGGAAAGGAACACGTCGATCTTAATTATTAACGAGTGCCAACTTTTATATCTTCCACTCTCACAAATGCACCTATGAGAGTGTCTAAACAGACTTCAAAGTAAATAAAGAATTATGCAATCATCGCAGGTATGCTATTAAATTATACCTACTCCCGAATCAAAAGCTTCAGGCAAAAACAAAAATAAAGACAAATATTTCTGCAATGGTTCCGACAGATGACAGAAATACGAATATTCAAAATACAACGACGTCTTCAAATAAACGAACTGGCCGGTAATCGTAAAAGTCGCGCGCTTTTTTCCGCCATTTTGATATATTAGTTGGCTGCGGACCAAAATGGCGGGACCGCAACAGCTGAACAATGTAATCGTTTCTTTATTTACTTTATTATATTGTACAAACTGAGTTACGTCTGTATTTATTGTTGGAGTCAAGGGTGAACCGATTTCGCATTTCCTCGAGACTTTTATATTGGTCTTTTATTTGATTACTCCTCGCCAAGAACAAGATGAACCGTCAACATATTTCACTACTTTTTTACCCAATTTCTTTCTTTATAGTGATGTCTAGTCTTACTTAGAGATTTTAATTTTCTAAGCGATTAATATCGAAACTGTTCGTCTATATCCTTAGACCTTAATTTACCCAACATGAGTAATGAGGTATAGGTAATGAACTTGTGTATATGACGAAATATCGAAAGATCCTTCTCACATGACATCATTCCACAATTTAGTCATGCAATTACAAAATCCTGCGCATTCAACTTAGTCGCAATTATTCCGATACGTCACTTTTTCAACGTTTAGAAGATCACGTATCCAATGTCCAATATGTGGGTCGTAAGTGGTTTATTTTTAATTCTTGCATAATATTGCCATTGCAATAAGTAGGTAAGTACCTATTCAATTCGTAATGTTCCAACAATCTTTTTAAATTACCTTTCCGGTCCCGAAAAGCCTAAGCCAATGTCTCATTAAAACCCGTTTGGGTTCCATTCAATTCTTTGCCCTCAAGGGTTTGCAGGGTCAAAGATAATTTCAAACTACTGACCTCACGTTATAGTCTAAAAATCAAACCACCAGCTTCGGGTCCTGAATAATATTCACGTCAAGTCGAGTAACTACTTACTATCCTATATATCTCTGGTTACTGGTAACTTCTGCTACATACCTTCATATCCAGATGCAAGATGTTCTGCCGGTGCACGAACTCGATGCCCTCACATATCTGCCTCATGAAGACCGTGCAAGCACGCTCAGTCAGCACGAAGTCCTCATCTATTACGCGCTCAAACAGCTCTCCGCCGGTAATGCTGAAAATAAAACGGATAGTATTCAATAAAGTGTCATATAATTTAGAAATTATGCTGTAAATAAAAGAGATGATATGAAATAAAGTGTCATATTCAAAATTATTGTAGTTTAGCGGGTGCTAGAAATATTGCGGACAGTATTTTAGAATTTGTTAAAAGGTGATAAATAATGTCTTGTTGAGTGCCTATGTTTTCAGCGGGAGCTTGAAGTCTCGAGATTATTGCTTTTGTTTATATTATACCAGTAGATGCCATACTACTACTATACACATATTTAGACCAAACAGCCGTTACATATTGTAAACAACATGTTATAACATCATATAACCACCATCTACGTTCGTCCCACATCGTCACCCCCACGTAACCCAAAATATCCAGATGAACATCATGACGTTGAGGATGGACAAACAAACACAGTTTACTATGTATGTAAACGCCTATTAACCGGCGTTGAACACAGGCCTCGTAAAACCGTCACAAACTACGGATAATTACATCAGTAACGAAACAGGTGATAGCATTCGTGCGTAAAATGTGGGCGAAACAAAACATCTATACATCGAACTGAAGAGTTAATTTTTACGAACGCGCTAATCCCAGGAACTATTGGACCAATTTGTTTATTATTTTCATGATACATAGCCCTTAACGAGGATGCTATAGGCAATTTTTTTTCTAGGTATATAGAGAGGTTTCCACAGGACGCGAAAGAAACCGCTACCGGAATTTATAGAATTGAACTTCAAGTTAAGCCTACAATACGATGTTCACTTTCTTGCTTATCATCATAAGCATGTACGTGTAACGCGTACGGTGTAATGCTTGTTGCCAGATGACCAAACGTGCAATTTGGCTAGCTCCAAAAATTTCTCATTCATACAGAGTTACACCTTACACCCAGCCTTGCTCTCACCGGTTGCTACATGACAGGGTTACTTGTCTTACATTATTGGACAGTCTTCAATATCTATAAGATGTCCATTAACCATTCAGGGTATTAGTCATATCTGGACTTCTCCCAATTTGACTACACCATCAGGGTTTCCGCATCCGCATTAGCTAAAGATAATTCTAAAGATAGGACTTCCAATTTAGCAGTAATTTACAATAGAATGCACGTTGAAGCCACGAAAGGGGAAGAGAATGCATTATCAATACAAAGTGCATTTGTTATCACAAGGCCGGTATGACCGGCCAGGCTTAAGAATGAGTGTGGTGAAATCATGCAATGCGATTATCTTCATATACAATAGAATTCCTTTCGAATTATAATTGTGTTTCTATCTATCAAACAACAACAAATACCCACATAATACGTTTTGTAAACAGACGTAACACGAAAACACTCTTTTTGTTAATATAGATAAACAAAATTGTACAGCTAAAGCTTCGGGTAAGGTTGCCAAAAAAATAAGATGATCGAAATTAGCATCGACGTGTGCGTTGGCGCCAAAATAAACTTAAATAGAGGTGTTGAAGGTTGATGTCAAGCCGTTTATTTCGTGTTTATCGATGTACAGGCTTAAACAGTCGTTAGCTGTTCCATGAGAAGCATAAAATGTGGTATTTTTGATTCGATATCTGTGGCATTGTCAGTTTAAAGAGTCCAGTGTAGGAGGCATTCCGCGGTCACCAACCCGATGGCATCGTCATTATCTCTTTTTGGGAGATATCTCAGAACCCCCGACATTTCAAACTCCAAATCCAGAATGACCATTAAATCGCCCTAAGCTGCCTTAATGCATTCTTGGGGCCACATTCCTGGGCCAAAAACCAGTCTGTAATCTTCCTTTACTTGGTTGTAACGTTTTGACTTTAAAATGGTGTACCAATGTTCCGTATGGTCGTCACGATGCTATTTCGACCACGTCCTTTGAATACACGTGTTCGTATACATTAATAGTGGTTTAGTAATGTCTCAGAAAGGCGAATAACTGTTATTTTAGCGATGACCGAGTCTCTTTGTGTGTGCAATGTTATTAACGAGACAGGATTTTTCATGATTCACGATTTTTTGGGCAATTATTTTTGCAGGAGGCGGTTTGTTAAAAATTCCAGACTTTACGTTTTAAACACTGTTCATTATAATTTTTTTCGCGAATATTTGGCAGTCTATCAAACTGAAAATTACATTGTTCGCAGACCACCAATACAGCCTCATTTATATGAAATACCACCTAGTTCTCTACGTAAACCCTCAGAACAGTTTAGACAATAGGTGTAACAGCGAAATTGCCGATAAATCTCGACCGCTTTTGAGCGAATGTCGACGTTTGGCACACTTTCACTCAAGTCCTGGTCAGAGCTTTTTGTTGCATATTGGTTCATGCCTTCACAGCTGTTTAGAGGTCAAATGTTTTATGACTACTGTTTTGAATGACTGTTGAAAGCTGAATGGATGAATATTACGGGAATATTTGAAGCAGTTGGAAACGTCTTCCATAGTTTGAGTGCCAAGTTTAAAAATTCATTGCATTTGCAGTAACACGTTCAGCAATTTTGTCATAAAACTGCAAACGGTTGTTTAAAATTATAGATACGGCGTACTCCTTTATGCATTGTACGAGTTTATATCTTTACTAATATTTGCAAGAGTATACGTCTGTGTGTTCCTACCAAAATGATTTAAGAACTTTGGTACACATAGAGATGTAGAACTTAAGAAAGTACATATGCTACTTTTTATCCGATTATGGGAAGAAGTTCCTTCGGGATGCGGGTGGAACCGTGTCGAACAACTAGTTTAGATATAAATCTACGTGACTGGTAAGTGTCTACCATACATAAACTACCAAACTACGATCTATCTTAACGCAATATCTATCAACGTCAAATCCAAAGCAATCCTGCGATGAGCTCATACCCCAAAAACAATACAGGATACAATTAATCCAGCCAGCCTTGAGCATTCAACAGAAGATTCCATTCAATGCGCGAAAACTGGCAACTAGATGACGAAACACAAACAATTTGCGGTTTCTCTTGTGGAAAACTTACGTGCGTAATCGGGAAGACATAACAAATAAGTTATACAATTGATTCAGATCCAGGATCCCAATAAATCCATGCTGTTCAAGTATTCAGTTATTCGGTCACGTTGCACAGGGTTGCCAGATTCGAAATGTAACGTGATGATGGTAGGAATGCTTGATATATTGCTTTGGTATAAACCGTGCATTGGCTTCTACTAATAATAGATTCGACTCGTGGGTGGCGTTATGAAACAAATTATATCTATCAGAGTGTCAATGTAGTTTCTCGAACTGTCTCCATTAATTTTACAGATCTCCGTCCAAATATACATATTAAATGTTTGTGTTAGGATATTCAACGGGTAAATCAACGGGGGCCCTATTACTAAGACTTCCGTAAAGTCCAGTACTGGTCTTTTATTTTGCCAAATTACGTCAAATATGGGTAAAATAATTTGGTGAATCAAGTGGGCATCCCAATAAAATCGTCTCAAAAGCAGTCAGCCGTCGAAATACATATTAAAACAACGACATTAATTATTATTACGTGCTACGATTCAGCTGTGATTTGCACAAGTGCTTTTCATTCCATACGTACAGACACCGTGCAGGAATGTTGTCTGATGCCAAGAGAAACAAATGGTGGAAATGCCCAATTTTATTACAGCTTCAAGAAGACGTTTTTTATTGATAATTTTGTTTAAGTATCTGGTTAGGTTTTAAAACTGATAGATGATTTGCGAAGGTTAATCAGGCCGCGCCGGCGAGACTGGCCAAATTCTTTCCTTGAACGAATTCCTGAATTATTTGTTCTTTTTGGGACCGCGACGACCCTGATTCTCCCGCCGACCTATGCGCGTCTTACAGAGCATCAACGTCAAATTATTCCGTTTTTACTTTACCAACGTTATGTTTACTTCTCGAGTTTTAACGTCATCTATCTATTCGTTTTAAATTTAGAATGTTTGAATGGGGAGAAACGTCAACAGCTGATTCTGCGCTCGATTTTGTTTTTTACAGTGACGTCATAGTTTGTTAAGGTTTTCGCGTTTATTACTTGCTCCGTATAGTTTTGACGTACGAAGGAGTGTTAGGCGAATAGTTCTTATATGTAAACAGTTTATGCTGTTACACAAGATAAACAAAATAGTGAGAAAGTCCGTTTTTGCTTAACGTCATTAAGAGGCAACTAATGTACGTTAGCACGTAGTTATAAACAAAGTTAACGGCTCTGATGATCAATCAAAGTCATAATAGCAATATCTGTTTACATTGAGTGTTCTTGTGACGATCAGTAGACAACGCTTAGATATCGAAAGTTTGACTTTCTCATATTAATCTGACAGCCTTATTCTGCTCACTCTAGTTAACTATAATTAGTATAGTTAGGTTGGTTATCGACTGTAAAGGACAATGGGCAGATTGGTATACCCCACCAATAGCAATGTCATATATATCATTGGATAGGCCTTTTTATGTAGAACAATATTTACTATGACAGCTTTGCTGAAATGTTTGTCCGTTCTGAGATATAGATCAAAAACTGTGCAAAAGTTAGAACTAAGTAATCTATTGATAACTCAAGTTTTTAAAGGAAAATCTAAGAACTATACTTCGGCCGTTCAGAGAATGCGTTCCTGACACCTATCAGTTAGTCACGACTAGTGATGGGCACAACATAACACTGAGTTCGTTACCGTTCCTTCAAAATGAACCGCCGCATTATTTTAAGATTATTTTCGTTTTAAATTGGCGGAATCATTTGTTTTATATTTTAGTTATTTAAGTGGAAACCAAAAAAAGGTAATATTCATATAATAAAATTGTTTTATTTATTCTTTGTTACAAGTACATTGAATTGAATGTGCGAACAGAATATTAATCAGACTCCGATTTGCTTGAGGAGGTGGTGTCTTCATCATCATCTTCGCCTACATGTATAATTATATTATTATCAATAACAGAATCAATCCTGATATCTCGGTCTAACAAAAGCCGGGTAATCAAATAAAAACAGATCGAAAACACTTGAAAAACGTGGTCTATGCGCACGAAACGACAACGGACGACTGTTTTAGCGTCACAAAATGGCGGCCCATAACGCCATTTGGGGTTACCATTTTTAATCTAAGTATAAAAATGCGGTTTGGTCATAGTTTTATTTTTATATTTCATAAAAGTTATAATTAAGTCTCATAGTCCATTATTTTCCGATTCTTAAAAAGAAAATCAAAACGTATTATTTTATATTATAACTGTATAAGAACAGATTACGATACTTGCCTGTTATTTTTAGCACAGCACTACAAAATATAAACCGCTGACATAACCTTGTAATAGCGCAGTATAGATTTAGAAAAATATTGTTTACCAAGTTATTTGACACTCAGTTTGGCACAAAATTATAACATTCATTGATTATTGATATAATAATGTTTTTTTAATGCTCCTCAATTGTTAAAACGGTAAACAACCAGCAAAAATATTTTTATCGTAACTGCAACGCCATTGCAAAGTTACGTCGTCAGTTCAATCGCGACGTGTCAGGAACGCATTCTCTGAATGGCCGAACTATAGTTTGATGTTAAACTTTTGCGATTTTTGTGAATAATGAGCGTCCCTATGAAGATAGTTAACGTTGTCTCATGGCAGAATTGCATATTTTAGGACAACTGCAGTGCGCATCTAACTTTCACGACAAATCTTCCTTATTTTGTCGATATTCTTTTCAAGCCGGTAAATTATTGTATTACGTAATATTTCGATTTATATTCGTACAAGAAGTTTATATTTGTTGTTATTTTAGGCCCCAATTGGACGTTAGTATCAGGCTGCCCTGAGGGGCAGACAATTTCAGGGAAGGCAGACTATGATAAGACTGTAAACTGGGCTCATCCTCTTGATATCCACTACGTCACAAAAGGGATCCAAGGTATGTTTTTTCACAATCCCAATACTGTAGTTATATATAATTCTTTTAAAGTGTTTTCTTATTTGATTGTACAGGTTGGCCGAAATTGTTAGTGCAAGTTAGTTGTCTCGATTCCATAGGACGCTCTTGGATAGTAGGATATGGTTGCTGTAGCTTACCTGCAGTGCCAGGGCCTCATACGATCGATGTGAACTGCTGGATACCGACTGCAACTTCTATTACTGATAGAATTCGCCAATTTTTCCTTGGTGGATCACATCAACTCATTCAAAGTGATATTGTTATACTTCGGCCGTTCAGAGAATGCGTTCCTGACACCTATCAGTTAGTCACGACTAGTGATGGGCACAACATAACACTGAGTTCGTTACCGTTCCTTCAAAATGAACCGCCGCATTATTTTAAGATTATTTTCGTTTTAAATTGGCGGAATCATTTGTTTTATATTTTAGTTATTTAAGTGGAAACCAAAAAAAGGTAATATTCATATAATAAAATTGTTTTATTTATTCTTTGTTACAAGTACATTGAATTGAATGTGCGAACAGAATATTAATCAGACTCCGATTTGCTTGAGGAGGTGGTGTCTTCATCATCATCTTCGCCTACATGTATAATTATATTATTATCAATAACAGAATCAATCCTGATATCTCGGTCTAACAAAAGCCGGGTAATCAAATAAAAACAGATCGAAAACACTTGAAAAACGTGGTCTATGCGCACGAAACGACAACGGACGACTGTTTTAGCGTCACAAAATGGCGGCCCATAACGCCATTTGGGGTTACCATTTTTAATCTAAGTATAAAAATGCGGTTTGGTCATAGTTTTATTTTTATATTTCATAAAAGTTATAATTAAGTCTTATAGTCCATTATTTTCCAATTCTTAAAAAGAAAATCAAAACGTATTATTTTATATTATAACTGTATAAGAACAGATTACGATACTTGCCTGTTATTTTTAGCACAGCACTACAAAATATAAACCGCTGACATAACCTTGTAATAGCGCAGTATAGATTTAGAAAAATATTGTTTACCAAGTTATTTGACACTCAGTTTGGCACAAAATTATAACATTCATTGATTATTGATATAATAATGTTGTTTTAATGCTCCTCAATTGTTAAAACGGTAAACAACCAGCAAAAATATTTTTATCGTAACTGCAACGCCATTGCAAAGTTACGTCGTCAGTTCAATCGCGACGTGTCAGGAACGCATTCTCTGAATGGCCGAACTATACTAAGTGTAAGTCTTGTATATGAAAGAAAATCAGATTACAGTATTGATTAGCATCAGTTTTAAGATTGTTTGTTATCTATATCTCAGAACGGACAAACAATAGAACAAAGCTGTCATAGTAAATGTTGTACCAGTTAAAAAGACCTATCCAATGATATGTATGACTTTCCTATTGGTGCGGTTTCTCACTACGCCCAACATCCAGTTGGTACAATAAAAGGTTGAAATGCTACATAATAGTAACAATTATGGATCCTAACGGGCACAGTAGTACTTACAAGACTTAAAGTTATTAGTACTTAGATTTTCCTTTAAAAACTTGAGGTATCAATAGATTACTTAGTTCTAACTTTAGCACAGTTTTTGATCTATATCTCAGAACGGACAAACATTTCAGCAAAGCTGTCATAGTAAATCTTGTCCTACATAAAAAGGCCTATCCAATGATATATATGACATTCCTATTGGTGGGGTATACCAGGTCCCATATATTTGTGCCCATTGTCCTTTAATTATAATCAATTCTACGAATTCCACAAGTTTTGGCGCAGAATTTCATATAAATCACGTGAATACTTATTAGTGTTAGTTTCAAATAATCTACCTACACACGGCACGTGTAAGTAAATATGAGCAATTAAACTACAATTTGTGTTATCCTTGAATACACGTAATACGTTTATAAACAGTCGGAGGAAAGTTGCGAGATTTTAATAAAAAAGTTATTTAAAAGAAGCCCGTATTATTGTTAATCATTTTCAGTGAACGCATCCACTTGATATAGGGTTGCCAGATTTAAAAATAAAAAAGTTTAAACGTGGCCAAAGAGGATGTTATATAATTAATTATAGTATTGTGTATGTTGTAGTAATGTATTATTATGTATGGGGTCACATGGTAGAAAGATCGATATTTGGCAAAGCACTTGAAGAAGGAAGATTACTAGACCAGGTAATGCATGATATAGACATGTCAACACTAGGGTACGACGACCGATTGGCAGACTAGATCAATGTTTGTTGTAGGGCTGTGAAGAAAAAAAAATGTTACGGAACTTTTCGTCAATTTTCGACAATACTCGGACAATTCAAGATATATATTGTTTCATAACTTTAGAAAGTGGGCAATATTGTAAATGATAAGCTAGGAGTAAAATAATAACTAAGATTGGGCTATATTAAAAAATCATAGATCTACATTCTAAAACACATTTGATCTGCTCCAAGCCTATCAACGAAAATACCTCTATTTGTCAAGAACTAGAACATTGATAGAAACTTAAAAAAGAAAAAAACCAAAGACAACTGTCAGCCCTATACGCTCCAATAGAATGGCGTCGCGTGGCCCTGCGCCAACTATGCGCCTGCTCGCCACATCTGACGCGGTCTGACGCCACGACTCATTCTGTATCTGTGGAGTACCCGTCGCCATTTACGGGTTACTTTGGCGCGCTTTAGCATCAGGATATGCGTCACGGAATACAAAGACGATATTCATAAGTAAATTGACAGTTCCAGATTCAAACTTGAGGAAAGAGAGGCCATTTAAACCGTTTTAAGAGCAATAAGAGCT
The DNA here is from genome assembly GCF_022581195.2 of Helicoverpa zea. Classification (NCBI taxonomy): domain Eukaryota; kingdom Metazoa; phylum Arthropoda; class Insecta; order Lepidoptera; family Noctuidae; genus Helicoverpa; species Helicoverpa zea. Next base: position 3,957,850 of record NC_061464.1, on the reverse strand, counting down.
ATGCAACCTTCTTTTTTCTTTGAACGTTCGACTGGTTTTTTTTGGGGACAGATTAAGGCCTATTTTTGGTGAGGTGTTTAATTTATGAGGAATTTTAATTAGGCCGTGATAGCTAGAGAACCTGTTGAGGATGTAATTTACAGCCCGTTGATAGAGTTAATTAAGGTAAAAATAGTTTGGGACCTTCTGATTAAAATGATGTGCTTACAAAAGAAATGGAGGCAGAGGTTTTAATAAAGCTTTTAAATCAGCCTTGAATCACGGATATGTAACCTGACCATCATACCAAAAAGTATTTTGATATTACATCGCTTAATATGTCCAAAAACTTCCTCAACTCCCCGAATATGGGTATCTCCAAAAAACTCGTTGACAAACGTTATGACTGGCTGTCTAGCTCTAACTAAGCGATTCCAGACTTTGTGGCTAACCGCACACCAGCCGATAAGTTAACCTCATGTTTACTTAACTGTTAACTGTACAATCGTCTTACTTTCCAATAGTAAAGTAATACTCTGCAGTTCTGACTCATCACTGCAGACTTTCACCTTTTTGACATGTCACTGATCTGATTTACGTACGGAAACTTATAACTGGTGGACAAGAGTTTGACATATGTTTTCCTGTTGTTGAAGATCTTGGTTTCATTTGTGGGTGGGAGTATTGAATGCCAGAACAATTTGCATTAAATGAGAGACTGGATAGTGCACCTAATTGGGCAACAATGTACTTTAGTCACTACACACGTAAAGCATCTTCTAAATAGAAATATGACGAACAGCCGTGCTCTAATTTTAAAGACTTATAATTCTAAATGATTCTCCATTCAACTATTTACTATTAATATGACGTCATTATTTAAGAGTGAAAATTCCATAATGAATGCTTTACGGGCGGTGGCCGGTGTTGCACCTGTTTGAATACGTCTGTCAACGACCGACCTAATTGCACCTAGATTATTCATAAATCCTATTTATAGGTGATACCTTAGTTGACGGTACTTTACGGTACAATTTTTTTTCTAATTAAAAGCTACGATGACAGCTGCCTAAAAGCGGAAGAATTTATGAGATAATGAGGTATTTTTTGGCGTTGTTTTTAAAATATCCGATGTCTTTAGAGAAAAGTGGGCGTAGGAACACCATCTTGTTGAAATAAAATTCTGCCCAACTGAATGCCTTTAGAAGTTTTAAAAATAAAGACGATTTCAGCAAGAACATATGCTTCCATTAATCTACAAACTGACAGACAAAAATAAGTCATCATACAAATAAGTCATCATACAAATAAGTCGAAGACACCAGTCGTTATAAATAAAAGCAAACTTAACAGCGTTTAGTGAAATGATAAATGAAAACACATGGCCTAGAATTCCGACACGTCAAAATTACTGTCCTTAACCCACATCTGAGGAGTCAAACATAACTTGATATTGTCCAGCTTTGCGCGTGAGTCACGGCTACCGTTTGAATGAACTGGCAGAATCGAAATGCAGGAATGTTAGTACAAATGAATCTACCGACGTCGCGGGTATGATAAATAACCATAACAAAAATAAACGTGCTCTGCAAACCTAGGACGATACAAATAGACTGGTATGACGGAAGATTCACGACAGCAGACAGTGCTTCTATAGTTTTTCCGCGAGCCGAAGTGTCGTGTGTACAGCGCTATGAGTCGTTATTAGCCAGCGTATAAAAAGAAAGGTCGTGGAATAAAATTAAAACCGCATCTGTATATCCCACGCCGTATGGTCCGTGGGTAGATTTCTTGGCATTGTAAACTTTCGAAATGATCAAGAAACATGCTGTTACGACTTCTATTAGAATAAAATAATCTGTTTAACATCCGCCTAAATCTGATTTAATAGATTGCAGCACGGATATATATTGTTATCTGGTATTAAACCCAAGGTTAGGTATTGAAAATAGATTGAAAAAATCGTGCGTTCAAATTCCTGGGTACAATACAATGTAATCGAAGTTTATGTTTCTATTAATCAAAACACCACATGGCCTTATCTTTTGTATAACATTCAATGGCTTCTAGTTGGAAGTACTGATGTCTTATGAGCATTATGTTTTCCACATTCTTCTCTTATCGTATTAGTAGCTACTATGTTGTCGGTACTTACAGTTCGAGCACCACACACATGTATTTCCCCCACTCGTACGCATCATATAGCTGTATGAGCCTCGGGTGTCGGAGCCTCCTCATGACGTCCACTTCACGCTCCACATTCCGTCTCTCATCCCGCCTGCTGACTGACACCAGCTTGGCTGCAAGCTCTAAGCCAGTGCTTCTCTCCCGGCAGAGGTAAACTGTGCCGAATTTGCCTCTGAAATAAAAGGAAACATTTGTTAAAAGCATGTTCAATGAGTAAAGGAAAAAAATCGTCAGAGAGACCATTATGATTATAACAGAAGCGCTGTCGGTGGCATATGAGCCTGACAAGGAGTTACAGGAGAGGAGACATGCTGAGTACAGTAAGACAGTTTACCCACATATAGCAATCTATACTAAAATTATTATATTGAAGAGTTTGTTTGCTTAAAAACGGGCTAGTCTAAGGAACCACTAGCCCGATTTGAAAAAAAAATTGTGTTCGTATTTGTACAGGTGTGCTGAATAGAATTAAAACCCTTGGCAGAAGCTAGTAATTAAATATGCCAGTTCCTCCTTAGTTTCATCGACTTAGATTTCATCAAAAATCATGCAGTTGACAGTCCACACAAAGAGCGTCTCAAAGATTTATGAGAAGGCAAGTCCCACAAAGTGCTTCAAATAGATTCTAATGTTGATCCTGATGTCTAAGAAAATGAATTACGTACACATCTCCTGATAAAGGAAGCCAGTACAATGGTGAGATTAATTCCTTAGCTAACGAAACCCTTTCATATGAAGAAATGTTGCGTAACGAACGCACATTAATATCTTCTATGGCTTCAAGTCGATAAGCGAACGTTAATAAACTATTAAGATTAACCGTACACAAGTCTGCAACTTAATAGTCGGCCGACAGTTGCCCTAGCAAGAGGGTAAGAAAAAAGAAAGACGTGAATTCAATCAGTTTTTCTGATACCGGTCGAATACCTGATCTTTGTTACTGCGTTCATCTTCATACTGATTTATGAGCCCAAACATACTATCGGCCGACTAGAAGTTTGCAGTATGTTCTTAGTGTTTCGTTTGTGTTAGTTCGTATATTTGTATGATTGTATCCACCTGCTGTGCTATGAGTCATGAGACTTGGGAACCTTTTAATGTAGTATCGATTCCGTCATTAAAAGTGGGATCTAATTATAAGATGATTACGTACGCTACTGGCATTGTCTTTGTGTGAATGTGCCATGTTTCAAATTTATAACAAGGTATTAAAGTATTCAATGGATAAAGTATGTGCTAGAATAGAATCAGTATTCATACAAGGTATCGCATGGACTGCAGTTTATCAATGAAATAATAGAAATTTTTGTGAATTAACTTAAGGAAAAGTATTATAAAATTGAATCTTAACCACAAAACGTAGGTATTGTAAATCACACCCCTTTATTTAGAAGCTTATTAACTAACCGACCGCAAGTAGACAATGTGTAGTCAAAGGCTACTTATATCTTAAAGTGAACAAACCACATCTCGTATACAATCTAAGGGTGAACCACCATTGCACTATTTAACTATAACGATAAGAAAACCCTAACCAGCCAGTATATTTGTCGCCCATTGGTCAAATCAGCGATTTGACAACTGAAAATGGTTCGGATAACATTATAGTTAAATGGTGCAACTTACCTTAAGAACCTATTCTTTGTTGATTTTGTACTTTCCACTTACTACATGTTAATTGACATGTCCGATACAATTGCGATATCTAATCTTCATAATCAGTGTTTAAACATATTTCAATGTGCTCAGCAAATACTTATTGTGGTCTGAGTAATAACACAGATTACTAACCTACTGAAGTCAGCCAATTAATGCCTTTCGCCGTATTGTTTTGGTCATAAGATTTTCGACTACTGTGTTTATTAAGTAGCCAACTTCTGAAAAGCGAAGCTTCTCGGCAATATTTGTAGGAGCAAAGAATAATTATGCACAAAGAGTCAAATGGTTGACTTTAAAATTGGTTAATTGGGGTCAAGTGTAAGTAATGATATGAATATTCCTCACCTGCCGATCTCGGAGAGCATTTCGTAAAATTCGTTGACATCTGTACCCCTTTTGATGGTGACATCGCGACAGGGGAAGGGTGGCTCGATTTCTGCAAAGATAAGATACAGTTAGCAAATGTTTGGAGAAAATAAGAATGTACCTACTAAAACCCCAAGTTCAATAACAGGTGACAACCTAAACGTCGGTTTTCCTAATACAACTGTTCAGTGCTATGAATTTTCACTGACTTTTCACGTTTAATTTTTCAAACAAACATTTGTTTTAAGAAAAAACGGACGCTTATGTTGTCAGGGAACTTGGGCCTAAGTGTTTACACAAGTGGAATGTCCCAGGGTCCGATACTGGGTCCAACGTCAAGAAATGCTCAGTATAGAAATATAATTTCTGATTAATGTATAGAATGGCTAATCTTATGGCATACATTTGTGATGTAAGGTACTTAAAAGGGTTCTAAACTTTGGCAGACACAACACGAGTTCCTATAAAAATGAAGATTCTTCTGTAATAAAAGATATTGTATGATCTGCCGTAATCCAGATTTCGTATCTGTTATCTTTATAAGATGTTAGTATTATCAGTGCACGTGCACTTCTAACCTTATTAACTTCTTTATCTTAATAGATGTTAGACAACTCTTAGATTCACCTTTGAATGTTTTTCTTTACATGTTATAACATGATAGATACGCTATTTGATACAATTATTTTTATTGCTTTGCATGCTGCGTTATCGTTTTATAAATTATATGGATTTTTTATTCCATTAATTGCTTAATAACAGCATCACTATTATTATCATTATTACAACATTGCTATTTATATGAATTGGAGGAAATGGGTATTTTTTAGGACTTGCGTTTAAAGCCATAGTTCTGATAGTCCAGTCAGTCGAATCCAATAACAAAATTATTTTCTACTTTCTCATTAATTACGCTGTTGTAGTTAGTTTCGGCTTACAGATAAAACAGATAGGCAATCTCTTATCTTTCATTAAGCTGATTAAATTGTACCCTGTCTGATAACCAGATAAAAATGCACCATACAGAATTGGAAAAGTAATCGCGTTAAAAATGGCTGTATCCTCGTTGTTACATTAAATAGATGTCTATCAGACACAGGTGTGTCAGTGAATAGGTATGTTACGTCTATTTGTATGCCATACGTTAGTTTAACCACGGAAAGATAGCGGAGACGCCATAAGGATGCTAGGTCAAAGCCTTCTTGTAGGTAAAGCAACGAACGGTAGGCGTGATCAGTTAGTAGAAGTAACGAGACGTTCGGGTTTCTTGTCAAATCAAAATCATTCTATCGAAGATTGGTCTTGATTGATTGGTGATTTTATTTTGAAAATAATAGGCGGGTTCCATAGAAGGCGTATAAGAGCGGAGGTAGTAACGTTTCTCGTCCCCAAAACACTCGCATTTTGGCGCGCTTGTTTCATAGGAGATTTTGCGTTATGACATCTCCGCCAGTCATTATGTTCTTCATGGGTTTAACTGTTACAATGGTAGTCACGTCTACGAATATTTTATATGGAGAAAGAGCTAGCTTCGTCCTCAAGAGGTTTAGTCCTTGTTGCATTTTAACGAAAATACTATCTTCACCCGCATCCCGTAGGAACCCTTTCTCTAGGAAAAGTAGTCCATAGAATTTCTCGATACATGAGCTATCTAACAAACAATAATTTTTCAAATCGGATGTTCCTGAGTAAACTCGTTTAAACAAACAAACTCTTCAGCTTTATAATATTAGTAACTAGCTTCCGCCCGCGGCTTCGCCCGCGAAGAGTTCGGTTATATCGCGTTTCCAAGAGAACTCTTTAAAAGTCCGGGATAAAAACTACTCTATGTTCTTTCTCAAGGTCAACTCTATCTCTGTACCTACCAAATTTTATTAAAATCAGTTCAGTGGTTTAGACGTAAAGGGGCGACAGACAGACAGAGTTACTTTCGGATTTATAATATTAGTAGCGATAGATAAGATTCTTGAGTTCATTTTCAATATCAAGTTGATGACGAAAGAAAAACTATGCGATAACAGTAAAGAGGTCGGAAGCCATGTTTATATACCTATAACAACATATAATAAACATTAATCGTTTTGCAAATTAAGCGTGACGATAATACGTCTGTCTGCAATTTGTTCTATCAGAGCCAACAAATCACTATTGTAAATAGCGAAACTGGCAAAAAGCAAACATCCACTATGTCAATTTTATTAATTGAGATTCTCGATAGTTCTATGTAGAAAAAAATCGGCCAAGTGTGCGCCGGACTCGGGAACGAAGAGTTCCGTATCTATAAAAAGTGATGCTTGGTCTATGTTAGCCCCTTATTTATTTTATTCTACATAGTTTCCGTATTTATTTTTACAGCGGTTACAGAAATCATAGGCGTCGTCCTAATTGGGAGCGATCGTACGATGGCGCGATGCGTTTTTCATCTCACGATCTCACTTGCGAGGTTCAAATAGGACACTCTGATGAAATCTGTATGTTTGAACTCATCGCACGACGAGAACGCATCGTGTCATCGTACGATAGCTGTCAATTAGGACGACGCCTTAAGATGAAAAACGCATCGCGCCATCGTACGATCGCTCCCAATTAGGACGACGCCATACACCACCTCTGACAATTTCGGCTGTCTAGCTATCATGGTTCATGAGATACAGCATGTTTATAGACGGACAGTGAAATCTTAGTAATGAGGTAACGTTTTATCCCCAGCGGGGCCCAGCAGAGCGAAGGCCTGCCGAGGCTGCGGGATTATTCGAATGTGTTACCGCGGCCCTGGTACATAAAAGGCCTACGACGGAACACGATAGATGTTATTCAGTAAAAGTCTGATACTCCCTCCCTCACCGCTGCTTACCCACAGCGGGAAGGGAGTTGATGATTACACCCATCGTTTAAAAAAAAAGGTAACGTTTTACCCTCTGGGTACGGAACCCTAAAAACAATAATAAACTAAAGAGTGCACCCACAGATGCGTCATTGCATCGTTTTGGCAAGGAGTCAAGACAAAAAACGCGTCAGGCACGACATTGCGAATTTTGGACTGTCTATCCATTGTTTAGTCTGTAGAAGAACATGTGTTACACGTTTATGTATTTATATCCGCTACATGCTAATCAACGTAATTTTGTTATTTGTTTTAGAGGAAGTTTGTAGGTAATTATCTAGCCAAACAGGCAAACACTTTAATTTATCTATTTGATTTTCCTCTTCAATAATTGGTACTTTGGTGCTTACTGTTTAAAAATTTACACAAGGTCTTATGTTCTAATATTTATGTTATGCGTGTTCGCGAAAAATTCTTCTCTTTTTGTTTGGTAGTGATGATATTGTGACTCTTCTTTATTTGTGTTTAGACCACATAAATATTTTAATTAATCATTAAAAGTATAACTACAATCAGCTACTATTTCCTCGTACAGGTAGGTATTTGTTTTGCTAAATTTATAATAGGCGAAAACTTAAATCCTGCAGCAGTAGCATAAGAACGAGTCATCAGTATTTGGGACCCGTGTTCAAAATTTTTGCACCCCCCCGCCCCAAATCCGCCCCTGTAGTAATATTAATAGTAGGCACACAATAGTACTAATTTAGTTTAACCTTACTACGTTGGACACTGCACGGGTTGAATGCACTGCAGGCGCCTTTGACTCGTTCATCCACCTTTATATACGAAGTGATGATTACTCATCGATTCTATATATCGATATAGTCACATCTTATCGATAGATCACAGCATTACTCAGATCTGTTGTAGTAAATAAAGGTCGTGTGAGTGATTTTTTGTAGTTTTTTTTAAGTTGCTTTTGCCTTAAATGAGGTTGTTTGTATTTGGGCTTGCCATGTTGGGAAATGTATTTTTTTTTGTTTTGGGCAAAATGTAGGCTGGTTTGTATTTGTTTATAGTAGTGTTTCATTGAGATTTGAATTTGGAATTGCGAGTTCCTCGGCGTTCAAAATCGCAGGCGGACAGTAACAGCCTCTTCATACTAATGGATGATTCGGGCGAAAAATCTCGCGCTTTCTCAGCATAACAGCAAACAATTGACAACAGCCAGACAGATTTTAGCCACTCGGTTATGCTACGCGCTGAAAAACCGAACGGAAAATCTGCTAGTGTGAAAACGCTCTGTAAAAATACGTAACAATAACCCGACATATGTCAGTAAACATCATAGTTCTACTGCGTCGTAACACTGGTAGATTTAAAAATAAAATCCACATGAATGGGTGGTCAGGCGCCGACCAGCTAAGATCTGGTGACCTTCTAACATAGCATCATCCCGGTTGGACTCACGTGGCTGCTAGCACGTGTTTACGTATTGTATTTTATTATTCACTCGTTTTAAACAAGTTTATTTTGTACGCAACTTCTGGATTGTGGAAATGGATCCATGTAGCCAGACGGGAGAAGCCACAATTCCGATATTTACATGTTAGTTAGAGCTTCACAACAGTGTTTCTAAATGACAGAGTTTTCCAAAATTTTCCGAAGATCTCTAGCATAGGTATTCACCTAATGCAATTTTATGCAACAACTGCTGCTCAGTAGAGTTCGTAGGCTTCGTAGGCCCTTCTGGGCACTGAGTTGTACCTACTTGAGTACCTACTGTAAGACCACGAACTTCGAGACACTGGATAGCAAGTCATAAAAATAATTTTAAAAATGTTTGCATTAAACAGTACTGTCGGCGAAAACACAACTCATAAAATATTATATTATCGAATTGTGAATTCAGCTATAAAGATAGAGAAATGCCTGTCTAGCATTGTTTTTGAATAGGTAATATCGAGCAAAATCAATGCTGCATTTTGTTTTTAAACTAGTCAGTTTTGTATGTACTTTTATATACTTTATGTAGAATAGAATGTTCTTTAATTTTATATTTCATGTGACTGAGCATTTAAATTATGTGACTATTAGATACTTTCAATCATCTAATTGGGAACTTTAGAATCATTCTTGAAAAATATTTTTTTTTTATCCGCCATGTCTTACCGTGATGAAATCAGTGCGTTGTCGAATTTATTTTAATCTATAGCTGTCAGCTATTGTTTAACGCAGAGGATAAATGAATATGGAATCAATTGTCTGTCTAAAAATAATACTGATAAACGTTTGTTGTTTTATTTGATTTGCTTATTATTATTAACTACAAAAATCATAGTATCTTTAGTTTCATCATTTAACTATAACGATTACTAAACCATAACCAGCCGAATACTTGCAGGCCATTGGTCAAATCGGCCATGTGACAAATGAAAATGGTTCGGTCAGGCCCGCCGCTAGCTGTTTGTTCGCCCGCGTGCAAAACTGATTATGCCGTCCTACGACTACATACGTTTTGTCAAAAAATATATAAGGGGGGGGGGGTGGATCCAGGGGGTCCGAAAATTCATATCCATCTTACTTGTCCAACAGAAAAAAAATGTGCTCTGATTGCAGAAAACCCACTACTACTTTTGGATAAATAACTATTGCAATACATAACATTCATTACACATAACTTTTTATTTACTTGAAATGTTCAGAGTAACCTAAGCAGTCCTGGGTTAGCCCATAAGCAAACTAAGCAATTGCTTAGGGCATCAATGCAATGCAATCATTACCCAAGTGGCCCCTATGTATTGAAAGATTGTGATTAACTTAAACTACTTAACGCACTTAAATATCTATAACAATGTTTTACGTAAGTAAAATATGTTATTTGGTGGGTTTCCCGTTGAAAAGTCAACTTATAAGGCACTTTTCATATGTAAGGAAGCGCGAGCGAAGCGAGCGCGAAAATTTTTTAGTCTAGGGACGGACACAAAACAAATAAAAACCACTGTAAATTAACAAAGCAAAGTCAAAAGTAAGATATGCACAGAAGCGAAGTGCAAAAGCCGCGAGCGAAGCGAGCGCGCTTTTTTCCTTAAAGTTTTCATGAAGTAAACATATCATAAAAAGCCATAACGGACGTGCGTGAAAAATGTTTTTTCGGAATTGAATGCCTCAACAATTAAACAAAGATAAAATGCAATATCTGACATAGAGCCGCGAGCGCAGCGAGCGCGAATTTTTTTGGGGATGCAAAGGGTGAAACAGTCAAAAATAGGAGACGACCAAAGCTACGGCGGCTTTTTCCGAAATTTTATTGGTTTAATTTTGCCGCCCCCTAAATAGCATTTGCCCCACGCTACGCCACTGGTTGATCTTAAATCGTTTGAATGTTAATGAATCTTTAATTTTGAAAATGTCCTTTCAACAGATGTACCTAACTGAAACCGGCAGTGTAAGTAATATTCTTAGCGCTATTGCTGTGTTTGGAAATATTGAAATCAAATCATTAGTAAAAAGATATTGTATTTTTTAAATATTACGTAATAACTCGCTAGATTTGCCGCCCCCTAGGACGTGCCGCCCGCGTGCTGTGCACGCGCTGCACGCCCGCTTACGGCGGGCCTGGGTTCGGTTATTGTAGTAAGTCAACCCCTGTTTATAGCTTTTTTTTACATAAAAATTGCGAGAAAAATGCCGTAGGTAATGCAAAAATGTGTTTTCGTCTGCAATGTCATTGACCTTTTGCATTAAAATGTTCGTCAAACATCGCGTTATGTACTTAAGTAATGTACTTGTATTGCGATGAATGTTTGCCGAATATTAATGAGGGTATGACTTGTGAGTGCCAGTGAGTGTATCAGAATTTGGCAAAAGCTGTTTTTTCTTCCATAAAAATTAAAAGTTAATCTACCAGCATGTAGGGATTTAAATTTAACAAATGCTCAATACTTTCTCCAATTTTGACCTGGTGATAATCCTGAGGCTCTTTTCAAGATCTTGTCAATATCATGCACATAGTCTACTAGTCTAGTGCCCGAGAAAGGACGTAAGCTACTTTTTACCAGGTAGCGGAAAGTAGTTCTTTCTGGAAATGGGAACCCACGGGAAACAGTCAATTTTGGTTTAATTGATAGATATTGCGTCGAACACTTAGTTTTAGTTCAATTTATATCAAAAGCTGAAAAAACAGTCATTGGAATTTAAAATATGTACCTCTACACCATATTCTCAACACAAAAAATACAATACTACAGGATGCTATACCATGACTCATATAAGGAATGCATATGATTATAGTCTGTGGTATGTCCCATAGCCTGGACGTTGAAAGAGGCGCGTAATGACGGGTTGTTGTCTATGGTAGCAAGACAAATGCCATAGGTAGGTAACTAGTTGGATGTAGGTATGCGCAGTCATTTCCGAATTGCTACCGTTCAGATGACTAAGCTTCCGAAATTCATTGAATTGTAGCTTGCATTTCTGGGAAATTGATTAGCTTTGTTTCCGAAGTTTGAACTAACAGCTCATAGGCGTATAGATTAGTACTGTGTGATTAGAGTTGTTGTTTTTGAATTTAGTAGTTTTGAATTAATACTGCAAATGTTTTTCAGACCGACGCAATTATTTTTTTTAAGAAAATTCTGATTTGAAATATAAATTATTTTTCCATAACCATTTAACTGTAAAGATAACCAAACTTTAGCCAGCCGTGACATTGGCGACTTGACAACTGAAAATTGACATTACTAAATTGCTTACTGACAGGCGAAACATAGTGCACTTTATTGTGTATCTATTATGAACTTATTACCTATGTTTGCAATAAAGAACTTTGACAACTTTGAACTTAGAAAATGTTTCGGCTATCATTTTAAATAAACGGTCCAACTGGGTGCAACCTACCGTCAATGTAATGACGTAATTATCGTCACAAGTACCAAAATTGTGTTCATTCTACATTTGTAACATGACGATTGGGCTGTCATTAGTGTCATCGAGCCCACGACTTCAAATATTCGGCCCGGTCTAAAATAAAGACGGATTCCACTCGCCTGCCAAATATTGTGTTTGTTTACTTTATTTTGTTCTGAAGTTTAGCTAACTGCCACGATAATTATCTTTAGTTTTTTATTTAACCTACTTTGAGGAATTAATAGAATGGCGTTAAAGTGCTATAGTAATTGATGTTGACATAGAATTTTAGCAATTTTTATTTTGCTTTGATTAATTTTCTGTCTAGTTGTGGGAGGTAACGTTTTTTGTTTATAAAGTACAAATATCTTTGTTTGACCCCGAAGGCGTTAACAGAGTCATATGCGCAGAAATAAAAAATACAAACCTTAACAAAACGTTGCTTTGTGACGTCATACTTTCGGTATTCAAATCCGTTATTCTGGTGTGCATTCTTTATTTGAAATGGCCTTACTGAGTCTGCTTTTGCGCACCTAAACGTGTAGTAGGGTCTAAGTACACCGAAATTGGAAATTGATAATCAGTTGTTTAAAGTAAACTGACGTTAATTATTTCGATGAACTTGAGCTTAATAAAGTACTTAAATAAAATATTACCTCCAACTGGATCGGTTTCATCCACGTGGATCATTTCTGATGATCTGCAACAAAACAAAGAGATTTTCAGTATTCACTGAATAAATAATGAAATGTATCATGGAAATTACTGCGCTGAAAACTGGCGCGGAATTATTAATATGCACAAATTAAGGATGTTGCTCGAACAAATATGTAATGCTCTTATTAATCATTCAATGTGCAATTCAGTAATTAAATATGGCGCCGTTAGTCGTATTTTCGCGCCAAGTACATCGGTGATGGTTCTTAAAAAAAAAACAAATGATGGCCATGAACTTTTGAAAGAGTCTGCATGTATTTTTACTTAAGGAGTTTTTATTATTTTTAAACTGCCAGTACCGAGAGATTTGTTCTTAGCTCAGTTATTCCGGCTTAGTGCCAAATAGATCTAAACGCGTATCGAACGTTCAGCTGTAGTATGCCAATTTTTAAGCCCGTATTTTTGTTTGGAAATTAGTAAATATTGGAAAATGTTTACTAATTATCTAACTGTTGCTTTAAATATTTTGAAACTAGTTCTATAGTTTCCACTGAAAATTACCCAATTGTCTTTATGACATAGAAATGTGTAAATCATTTTTCATATCTCTTGTAAGTAGTTTTCCAAGATGTTCTTAATAACTGGGTTGCAAGAAAGACAATAAAAGACCCATTCTGAATTATTTCGCGCGTAATCGTAAAACGAAAGTTGAAATTCGAACTCACATAAAGAAAATATTATTTTCATTGAGCCTACAAATCTGTGTAATGTCACAATTCGCACATTTAAATAAAGAACGTTGGACGTTCCGTTCTACGCAACACAATTTGTCTATTTCGTGTCGTGGAACTCGTGGAACAGATGACTACATTCTGCAGTCCAGCCGTGCACTCGGATTTGGGTCGTCTATTTACGAACTAACATTTGTGGCCCATTATTACATCGTGTCGATCGCAGACACAAAATATATTTCATATTTTAAATCACGCTTGGCATTTGAAAAGGTTTTATTTGTTTTTGTCATTGACACCGTTGGATATTAAGATAAATGTGAGCTCGGGTACTTCCAAAGAAAATTTTGAGATATGCGAGTATGAAGTACGAGCATGGCTGTACGGTTTTTCTTTTGGAATAAATGGTGTATAAAAAGCCATCTCAGGAGGGAAATAATTTGAACCTCACATTGTGTTTACTAAATGTCACTTTAGGGAGATATTCCTTTACAATACAGGTTTTTGCTTTCTTAACTTATGCTTATGCAAGACATTTTGGAAAATAGAAGGAAGCCATACCGCTACAGATAACCATAGCTGTTTAAAAATGAAAATACGTTTACATTCAGCCAGTTTGCATCGTAAACAGATCATTGGGGCTTAAAAAACATTGAAAAAGAAAAACCAAACATTATTTTTAAATGGAGCAAGGTTGGTGTAACGAGTGATCGCTGGTATTCCGACCTACTTACGACGGAGAAGTATTAATTAAAATCATTGGCTGACTTCTACGTTAAATCCTGCTTAATTAAATGAACTGAACATCAAAATTAATGGAGTGTCTTACCAATTTTTAAAAGGGATTATTAGCAAAATAAGAATATTTTTGGAAAAAAGACTATGTATTATGAGAATAGAAATATTTTCACAGATGGTTGGCAAAACCTTACTTCTATGTGGACTCAAATCATGATGTCTTTTTCCGTTTTCTTCGATAAGTTTATTTTAAATATGTATTTAGTATTAATAGAACAAATTCGTTTCATATTTTACTATCTACCTCGTAAGTATATCTATATGACGTTTCTACAGGAAGCTTAAGTCACGGGATGTGACGTGGCTACTTCTTATTCCTATGAGGAGTCTGCTCTTGGAACTAACTCATTGTTTTTATCATTTTATACTTTTATTGCAGACGATGAATCAGTGTCAAGCACTGTTTAGGTTACTCAAAATAATTATATGGATTTAGCCTATCTATGATTTGGACATTTCGCTTCGACTTTTGCGTATTTGATGTTTCCCTCCCCCCTCCCCCTCGGTGTGGATGTAGCGTGAGGGAGTGTCAGAATCTTATTGACTAAAACCCATCATGTTCCTTCTAAAGCCGTTTATGTACCAGCATCGCGATAAATTCGAACAATCCTGCAGCCCCGGCAGGTACTTATATGATGATAATTTTAGGATTGTGTTTTGTTGCTTCAATTGTGTCAACTTTCGTAAGGCAGTATTGAAAACTGACGATGAAATGACTTCGATAACTAGTATGAATGGTACCTACCTTCGTAGTAATTTGCTTTAAATCTAGATCGAAATTCAGATGGTAATTCACATAGCATACGACTTCCCCACATTTCCCAAATACATACCATTAAACTTTTTAAAACTAAACCCAATTCAAAGATATTCGACAAACGTAAACATTTTATTTTACATGCTTTACGAATATAAATCTTACTGTGAAGACTTTAAGGTTAAATTCAGGTTGTAAGTAGTCGTTGCCTAATTTCAACGTGACGAAAGGAGGCCGATGCTTAGATAAGGTTTTGCACACTTCGCTTGATTTATGCCTGCCTGCAGTTTATTTTAAATAATCAGGTTAATTTGTTTTAAAATGCTTTACCTAACACATACCTACAGCAGTAAGCTGGATACTTTTCTAGACGTAGATTAAAGTGATAGAGTAAAATCGGCTGTCAATTACATAGTTTCTACTGTAAATTATTCTTTGATATCTCCAAAAACAATTTCAAGGTGCGATAACAACTCTTTGCTTATGCGTTTGGTCTAGTGCATTAATTTATTGTTCCATGCAGTAAAATTGACTCTATGGTATGGTATGCTTCAGTAAAATCTTAAGCATTCATCATTTTGACAGCATACGTCAGTTTTTCTGTAATGTAAATGTGTTGTAAAGGAGATGGCCAAAAAAAAACCCAGAGTCGACAGGAACTTCATATGTATGATTGGATTCAGTATAATTTGTGGATTTTAAAAAGTATTTCAAAACATCTACAAACCATGGGGTTCTCTTTTTATAACGTTTTTTCGATCAAGATTTTAGTTCACAAAAAAGTTTACTTTTACTGTTTGATGTTCGTTAGAAGTTGAATGCAGACTCGTGATTGGACCGTTTTACATTGCTAAGTCATATTTTGTTATATTTGACAATGTCACATGGCGCGATTTTCAAAGACAATTTCTCCAAAAACATTTCATAGCCAGTTGTGAAGGTTGCATGTAACTGCGAAACCTCTCCAAGTAGGTAAGGTCGGTGCTTAATCGTATCTGGAGTGGTTAAATACAAGACCTTTTAATCACCAGGCCAACTCTGAAACTATGGGGTTGTTACTAGTGGCTTGTATAATGTTAGTTTACTTTGCTTTTTTATGTCCCTTGATGTTAATAATCTTTAAAATCAACATATATTCAACATAACCTATTTTTGCGATAATATGAAATAGCTCCTATACCCCATGGATTTCAGTCTGGATTTTTTGGCACCATCAAAGGTCTATCATAAAGAACCTATTGGTAACCATTTCATTGCTGTCGATTCTGGGTTTTTTTTCTATGAAAATTTGGCCATCTCCTTTATAGTTAACAGTTGTTTTAAGAAAACTGATGATTATTTCGTCGGTGAACTTGGCCCATAGGCCTTTAGTCTATCAGCATTTAGAAAAAAACTGGGCCTTTTTCTTATATAAATATATTAAAGTCTGCTTTTTCTACAGTTTACTTGTTAATTAGGGTGTAATTACCAAGCCGTTTTACCGTCAATAGTGTGACAAACTTCCATTTCTGTCAGAGCACTGGGGCCCGATTCTCCTAAGTTAATAATGTCAAAATCGAATAGAAAACGAATCGCAATATGATCGCAATAGCAGTTTTAACCATATCGGGCATTCTGCTACTAATAAAAGACCAATCGTATTCGATTGACATTTGATTGGTGTGCGATTGGTCTGCTATTTTGGTGATTTTGGTCTATACGGTAGTTTGCTGTACAATCATTTTGCAATCGTAAATCATTTGCAGACAAAACGATTCATTATTGAATGACAGAAAAGGATAAAAACGTTTATTTCAAAGAAAAAATAGCGGAATGCCACATACGCTTCAATCGTAATCGAGTCGGGATTGGATATCAGTCGAATCGAGTCGAACGTGAATCGTATGGCGCTTAAGTAAAATTAGGAGAATCGGGCCCCAGATTGCAGTATTATTACCGGATATTAACTGCACCTAATAGAGATATTGCATTTTAGTTTTTACACATTATGTTATACGAGTAGATTGATTGGACCTTATTTGGGCATTTATATTTTTAATTTCCCGTTAAACTCCGTCAAAAGGTTTTGACCAGATATTGGCAATGTCCAAATATACTGGTGCTCAGCTGCATCCAGTTTTATAGTGGAAGCCAAGCCTTATAATAATATTAATTAGTACCAACCTGCATTGAGCAAGCGTGGTAATTAACGCTCAATCCTTCTCTGTGTGAGGGGAGGCCTGTGCCCAGCAGTGAGAAGAGAAAAACGTGAATGATGACGATGAAGGCTAATGTACCTAATTGGGAAAAGGCTAGGCAGATGATATTGTTAGAAGTGAAGGTGTAAGCGTCAACAGTCTATTGATAAATCTATAGCTTAATTAGGCATGATACAAGTATAAAAAATGCTCATCTACCATTCAGTTTTATATCATTTCTAGGTATATCAATACTTTTTTTTTTTTTTTTTTTTTTTTTTTTTTTATCGACGTAAAATCATCAAATGACCCCTCCCGCTGTGGGTTAGCAGCGGTGAGGGAGTGTCAGACTCTTACTGACTAAAATCGTCGTGTTCCGTCATAGGCCTTTTATGTACCAGGGCCGCGGTATCTCTTTCGAACAACCCGCAGCCCCGGCAGGCCTTGGCCCTGCTGGGCCCCGCTGGGGTTGCTGACGTCTCTTTGAGGAGCGCGTGGAACAACGCGCGCCGTCGACACGGGTCTGTCGTCTAGGAAGACAGAGGGACGATGAGCCACCCGAACTCACCGCCCACAGACCCACGCCTACGGTGGCCGGGAGTCATCTCGCGACACCCGGCGCCCATGGTGTCTACCTGGTCTAGCGCGGCGGCCGGGATGAGAGGTGCGAACTCTCTGGCGTTCCGCCTCCTCCTTCTCGAGCATGACCGCTTCGCAGAAGGAGGCGACGGCATCCCATTCCCTCTCGCCCCGGACCATGGCCTGAACCAGGGCCGGACGCGAGAGGTCGCCGCCGCCCAAAGCCTCGACGAGGACCCGGCGGTGCCCTTCCCATGCGGGGCACACCTGGACTGTGTGGTCCACCGTGTCCTCGGGGCTGTCCGCACAATGGTGACACCCGGGCGCCTCCTCACGACCGATGCGGTGCAGGTACCTCCCGAAACAACCGTGTCCGGTGAGGACCTGCGTCATGCGGTACGTGAGGGCGCCGTGACTCCTCCCGAGCCACTCCTCAAAGAGGGGACTTACCGCCACGATGGTGGCGTGCCCTGCACTGGGTTGCGACAGTCGCTCCCTCCAGGCCACCATGAGATCGCGCCGGAGCTCCGCCCGCTGCGCGACAACTTGCCGCGGCAAGGTATATCAATACTTGTATATATAAATAGAATTTTATCTAAGTACCTATTAGTTAATTCAGTTACGCCCAAAATGAATCATGATTCGATTTCTTTAATTCGCTTATCTTTGTAGATAATTGATAAAAAATACCTAGGTATATTGTTCTATAAATGAGACACAAATTATCCTTGATATCTAAATAAAAATTTATAATATGCATCATGTATTTCCCAACTTCATATGTAGGTAGGTAGGTATTTACTTACCAAAATGACAATCGTTTTTATTTGCGTACAACTGAAAACTCAGGTTTTACAATAAAGGATTATCTTGCCATGCGAATAAAAGCCTTGAAATTTTAACAGTAACTGTTATTTTCGTGTGCGAACTTTGGACAAGATGGTATGACAATGTGCTGGTCACAAATGTTATGTTGCACAGAACATACACAGCTTTCGCGATCCAAGGTGAAATTCTTTTGTTTCGTATTATACAATCAGTAAGTATGTAGGTTTAATCGTATGGTAATTTAGTATTTTATGCACAATACTTAATTAAAAAGCATTAAAGAGGATTTAATTAATTAATGCGCGACTATTTGTCGCTCGTATACGCTCGCGTTGAGACACACGCGGAAAAACCGACCGGAAAATCCACCAGTGTGAAAGTGCTATATTGTTAACTAGCTTATACACTATATTATAGCCCGCCCCACGGCTTCCACGGGGTAAGTAATATGTACCTATATCTTGCACTAGATATCGGATCTCTAGATAACACAAATATAATATAATATAAATCTGACCTATACAATATGGCGACAAACATTACGTTAACTAAAAGCTGTAGGTATATACTTACATCTGTCGTTTGGTTTTCCTGAAACTTGATAACGGACTCATTTTCAGTAAATCCGATCAATGTATTCAACACCACCAAAATAGTATAAAAACATCCTCATTGGTCAGTTTAAATTCCATTCGGATAAAAAGAAACGTAAACTGTAATTGAGAACGCACTACTGAACACTAAATTGACTTCCATGAATTATTTAAAATTGGAACACTATATTTTTAATTTTTTGGCTTTTCGCCTAAATTGATTCTCATTTACCATATGGAGAGAAAATCATCAGAATATCATCGAATGAGCTATTATTAAACTCTCAGTTCAATTTAATTCTGTCTGTCTGATCTGGGGCCCGATTCTCCTAATTTTACTTAAGCGACATACGATTGACGTTCGACTCGATTCGACTGAGATCCGATCCCGACTCGATTACGATTGAAGCGTATGTGGCATTCCGCTATTTTTTCTTTGAAATAAACGTTTTTATCCTTTTCTGTCATTCAATAATGAATCATTTTGTCTGCAAATGATTTACGATTGCAAAATGATTGTACAGCAAACTACCGTATAGACCAAAATTACCAAAATAACAGACCAATCGCACACCAATCAAATGTCAATCGAATACGATTGGTCTTTTATTAGTAGCAGAATGCCCGATATGGTTAAAACTGCTATTGCGATCATATTGCGATTAGATTTCTATTCGATTTTGACATTATTAACTTAGGAGAATCGGGCCCCTGTCTGTTATTAAGGCTTTTTCCAGTTTAATTCGGTAATTCCATTTATGCATAAAATCGTTGATTGTCCTCTGTTATAGCACCTTATATTTTCGTTCAGTTAATAATTGCAACTGAACATACGCGTTTATACTTCTCATTTTGTAAACGGAACTCTTTAGCAAAATTAATTTAAAAAAAGAAACACCACGTCACTAAAATTCCCGCCAACCGGAAATCCAAACGTCAAAGTTTATATTTTTCAAACCACAGACCACACGAGTTTTTTTTTTCAATTTGATATGCACGAGTCATTTGATCAAGGAAGTGGGGACACTAACTGATTTGATTGAAGATTGTCTTGTGAGATATAATATGTCGGTGATCAATTGGCATCATACATGGAATGCGTTTCGTAGCAATCGACGCCATTATATGGAGAAGTGGCCAATTGTCGACCACGAGACATGCATTTATATTTTCATCTACTTAGGCATGTAGAGATTGCTTTGTTGTGCTTTTTAATATCAAGGGCCATTAATAATTGTAATTGTCTGCTATTAATTAGAGGGTAAATAGAGCTGTCAAATGTTATATTACGCAAACTATTGTGATTTACATGGTGAATTAAATATAATGATTTATTTTTGGCAACCGTGTGAATTAGTGGCTGGACGGGCACGAGAAATACATAGTTTTTCACTAACAATACAATAAAAATACTCATTAAAACAGCTCTTTCATGCCTGTTCACAAAACAACCATTTCAATGTAAATTTTGAGGCCCTAATTTATACTCTGTCTAGCCACAATAAAATTCATTTTATGGCAAAAAAACAGCAGTAAGTTTAGGAATATTTGGCACAAGTGTGACGAAGCCTACTGCCAACTGTGCCGCTTACCCGGCCAGCCTGTCACGACTGCCATGTTCATAGTTTACTATTGTTTTAACTTAACTACGTCCGTATTGAATTATGCATTCGTATCCTGGGTATTGATTATATTATTATATTTCATGCGAAAGCTGCACTAATAATGATTTGATATCTGTTTTAATATGTCTTGGAATTGTATTATTTTTTATGCTTATATTACCTATATTTAATACATACTTTTATTTAATTTACTCGACGTTAAAAATAGAAGTTTTCTTCAGAGTAGCATTGTGAAACGCACACTGGTCTTCTATATCTCGTACAGAATTAAACGACAGAAAAGTTTCTATAAAAAAAAAACAAATAACAAAAAGGTTGACAAACATAACAAACAAAAAGTGACATTTGGTTCGAAAATTAAATTTCAAACGGGTGAGGAGCCCGCCATTTCGTGGCGGCACACCGATAGGAGAATGCTGCGGGTTCGTCGACCGGAATTGACTTTCCAAACTCGTTTCTGATAAAAGCCTCACACGGAACACGTTACATATGTGCCTGCCACCAACAGAAATGTCGTATGACATACAGAAGTATGTTAAAACCGTCTTTTTCGGAAAAAATGGTTACTTCGCTACAGCGTAGTTGTATGTGAATGTAGTAGTAAGTATAGTAGTTAAAAATACTCGGAAGCTGGTCTCATAATTATGAGGATACCGCATTCTTCATAATATTGATTTTACTGTAAAATCCGGAAAACCCTTCAGGCCCCGATTTAGGCGTGTACAAAATATTTGTTTAGTCTCGACATCATTATAAAGTTTATAGTTAGTAGCAGTTAATTTTTGTATCAAACCCTTGCCAAGAATGTGAATTTTAATTAACTACGCGACAATTCCAGCTATAATAATAAAAGGGCCAAAAATATTCGGAGAACTGCTGTTTTTTCAATGGCGTTCATCACAGAACACAAAATGCTATTTGGCAGCCAATTTCAAGATTAGTAATTTATAACTGGGTACTTTTTCTTTTTTTTTTTGTTTTCAAGAAACAAAAATAATGGCTGTTACGAACGACTATACTTTACCAGCAGTTTAACCCACGTTCCGTGGATGGAACTAATTCGGACTACGGCGCATTGGGATCAAAAGTCATCCATCCTCCGAGCCTTTTCCCAATCATGTTGGGGTCGGCTTCCAGTCTAACCGGATTCAGTTGAGTACCAGTGCTTTACAAGAAGCGACTGCCTATCTGACCTCCTCAACCCGGTTACTCGGGCAACGCGATACCCCTTGGTTAGACTGGTGTCAGACTTACTGGCTTCTGACTACCCGTAACGACTGCCAAGGATGTTCAATGACAGCCGGGACCTACAGTTTAACGTGCATTCCGAAACACAGTCAATGGTGTCTAAGATATACTTAGAAAGTACATACAAACTTAGAAAAGTTGCATTGGTACTTGCCTGACCTGGGATCGAACCCGCGCCCTCATACTTGAGAGGTTGGTCCTTTACTCACTAGGCCACCACGACTTCACATTGGGATCAAAAGTATGTAGCTTATAAATAAGCTTTCCTCAACATCGTCATCGTCATCTTACACTTAAATAGTTTTTCAAATTGGACCTATTGTTTTTGAGATTCAAGCGAACAAAGAAACCCCTAGCTTATAATACGACTATGCTAATCCGCTTTTTTGTGTGAAACCGTTCCAATTCAGGGAGGGGATGACAGGTCCACTAAAACATTCAGAACATGAATATTACCGCTAAAAAGAACTACTAAAACATCTTATTTACAAGGCCAAAGGTACCACAACGCTAGGTATTTAGCTTCAAACAACAATGGCGACTCATATGGTGGTCACCATGTAAGGTCTGCGGAATATTGCGCACGCTTTTGGTTTGTTTGATGACGGCAGTACTTGGAAGACCGAGGAAGTTTCCAGTAGGTACCTACTTGTAATCGAACTTGTAAACAGTAGATCACACAAATAAAAGAAAAAAATCTTTTTCAAACTCGGGGAAGGCCTTTCTACAGCATTGGGCGTCTTTAAGCCGATATGATGACGTACGTATTTAAAAATGTTTCAAGGGTGGATCGAAGGAAATTGCAGGGAAAGTTTAAAATGGATAAAAATGGGAGAAAAAGTAGCAAAAGTATAGTCAACATAAAATTAAAAGTTGAAGAAGTTGACGATAAAAATTGTTCCACAGATAGTGACAGCATACATAACAAACACCTCTCAAATCATGATTGGAAAGCATTTCCTATAGAAAAAGTTGTTACATTGATCACTCAGTTGACATTATAGTTCGTGGATCAGATAAACTCATTGGCTTTCACTCGCATATCCGCAAAAACACACAATGATTTCACCTGGCTGACATCTTCATCTCGGTTTAATGAGTCATTAACGAAGCTTAGTGTATAAATTGGTACCTCTGAGGCTCTGATGGCTGTTGTCGTAGATGTCACTTTCATTCAAGAAGTCCAATCAATCCAAAATAAATAAAGCCGGGAACTTTAACTAATGTTTGGTTCCTATAACCAAGAAAATAATCGTATTTCTTACTTTTGACGCAAAATACGTAAGCAAAATTAATCTTCTTATATAGGATCTGGTCATATTGAAGTGATGTCTAGTCTTTCAACTAATTCCATTTTTTGCGAACACAAAAGCAATGTTGAAATATGCTTTGGCTTATGAAGAGGGAGTAGGCAAAAGCGTATCAGTTAGATACACCTTCGAATTTAGTTCAAATAGGAGTCAAGACCGCATACTATCAAGATAGTACTCATATAATTTGAGTAAAATATAAACAGCGACGTGCACCGTGTTTCGAAGTTAGTCGGACGCACGCGCCAACCAGACGGTCTATTTCCGAACCGACGAGACGCTGCAAAAAATCACACATACTAACTGGCTTCTAAAATTATATGTCTATGTTAAGTGGAACTAATCAATAAACTTGCAGTTACCGTTTAGAGAAAATTGTGAGTCATTCGGTTAGGTTTGGTTTGATATTAAAGTGCAGTAACGGCCTACAAACTCGTTTTGTGGGCTGTGACTTTTTAGAAGTTAAACCAGATTGCTTGTTGGTTTAATTATTGGGTGGTGTTTTAGAGTCGTTTAACTGACTTCTAAAAAAGGAGTTATTAATTTGGATTTTTAAATGTTTGTATAGATTCATCTTGAGTTTGATGAGATTTCAATATTAACTGGTAAGGTTCGGATCTCCTATTCCGAGTGAATGTGTTAAAAGAGTGTAATTGATACAATTCCTGTTGCTCTGATTTAGACTACATCATTCTCATCTGTAGTAAATTTATCCATTTAAATGCCCGATTAGTTTTCTCTATCAGAGATTTTAGCTTTCTTTTATCAAAATTCTAGCTATGGAGTTAGCATAATCCTTGATTGGAACCACATCATGATTCATATGTAGTCAATGTAGGTACCTATTCAAACGAGCAGAAAACATTTTTCTGTACTAAAAGCACTAAAGAACACATACACACTATATTTATAATGATAAACATAAATATTGTTTAAAGGAAAAATCAACAAGGAATGTTGTTTACGTAACTTTTACGAGAATTCCAACGTTGTTTTGTTAGTAAACAATAAGATTGAAATATATAGCGTCTGGAGATAAAGTGAAAATAACGTCGAAGCACATATTTATCAATATTAATATTCCCTTTGTTGTCTAGAGATACATCAGATATTTACTGGCAAAGGTTTTCGCAGACGATGATTCAATATTTTGTTTAGCTTAGCGAGACGCAGACTGTTTTTTGTTTTGTTCTAAATTAATTGATGATGAAAAATGGAGTTTGACAACTAGTCTAACCAAGGGGTATTGAGTTGCCTAGGTAACTGGGTTGAGGAGGTCAGATAGGCAGTCGCTTCTTGTAAAACACTGGTACTCAGCTGCACCTTGTTAGACTGGAAGCCGACCCCAACATAGTTAGGAAGAGGTTTGGCTCAAGAGGAAATCAGTGGTCGGATGAATTAAGTTTTTATGAAAATCCTCAATAGGAGAAGAAACAATTTGCAAACGAGGAAACTAGCGAACGATAGACAAACTGTAGTTCTTAATGTTGTAAACAAATGTGTTCGGTTTCGTAATATTTTTCAGCCAGTGAGGATTATTCAGGGTTATTTGTTTTTAGCCGGGCATGTTACATTGCCCATAAGTTACAAGTTATTTTTTATATAAGTAGGTACCTATATACGTAGGTACATACCTATGTAGTGTAGGTAGGTATGGTAATAATTCATGACCAGCTGTGTTCTGAGGTAGCGACAGATCAAATAACATGAGAAAACCGATAGCCACTACATGTTGCGGTTATTTTCTAGTATAGCTATTGTGTAAAAATAGTTTTTGCTTACCTGTGCCCGTAACCACAGAGTATGTATAACTAGACGTGGCAACGCGGTGGCAATTTATGTTGGTTTTTTTTTTTATTTAGATCGTTATAAAACTTTAGATAAGATTATATATTTTTAGTATTGCGCATCCGTTTTTAATACTGTACTATCAGTTTAATTTTTTTAATCCTTTGAATATGTATTTTTATAAAATTAACTTTTATCAGCACCTAGAGTTAGGTACTTAATGGGTGACCAAATTAAAATTGTTTGTTACTTTTCCAAACTGAACTGAATTGATCTCGTCTTTAATTCTAAGTCTTCTTTTAAAATAACTAATAAATTGTATTTTTCCAATAATAATAAAGGTTCTGAGAAAATATTCCAATAACGCATTTCACATTTTTATCGCTCTAGTTTTCTAACCAGCATTACTAGAAATTATCAAAGATTATCTAAGTACACACATATAAGACTAGCATCCACATTTACTAATAACATCTCTAGCTATTGTTATAAAGAATAACTTTCTAAACAATAGTCGTGCGTGTAGTCTTTTGTTTCTCTCTAACAATGGTTACTCCTTGAAGATAACTGAAGAATATTTGTAGGATTACTGGACATTTCTCATATTATAGTTATAATGGTTATGCTGTTTTTATAATGTAGATATGTGGAGCTATTTGATTTGTAAGTAGTCCGCCATTTTATGCGCCTTGCTTTTTTTGTTATGGTCACACAAAAACAGACATCATTTTGTTGTTTATGTAAAAATGACTGCATAAAAAGAAGAGTGTTCCAGCTGTCATTTGCACATCTTTGGTAGACGTTACGGGTGGTCAGGAGTCAGAAAGTCTGATCAGTCTTACCTAAGGTTTCGGGTTGTAAAGTTAACTGGGTTGAGCAAGTCAGGTCGGGTAACTGGGTTGAGGACTTCAGATAGGCTGTGGCTTCATGTAAAACACTGGTACTGAGCTGTATCTGGTTAGACTGGAAGCCGACCCCAGCATTGTTGGGGAAAGGCTAGGCACATAATGGTATCGTATGATATTAGACCTCCATGCTTAAACGCAGAAAAAGTAACGTAAAATTTTTAATCAATTTGAATTTCGCTACGATAACAGAAATAATAGAAATACTTATAGGTACGAATCAAATTCGAAATGCTTATTTTTATGTTTCTCATACGCATGAACATTACCAACATTGATAAATGATAAGGCTGTTTACACACGTGCGCACGTTTTCCTTCTTTGCTTTTACGACTGAAAGGAAAATAAACAATTGAATATCTATGTTCGGATACGTTACTCAATGAAAATAAAAAAGATGGGCATGTAATTTGCCCGGTATCAAAGATGAACTAGGTATGATAGATGAGGCTGAATGAAAAATGCATTGCAATGTTTTAGGCGTGTAAGTACGTGTCCAAAGCCTGTCAAAGCTGCGGGATTGTCCGAAAGAGTTACCGTGGCGCTGGTACATAAAGGACTCCAGAAGGAACATGGTAGGTTTTAGTCAGTAAGAGTCTGATACTCCCTCACGCTGCACCCAGAGCGGGATGGGTCAAAGGTACGCCAAATCTCAATGGATGGGACAGCCAGACATAAATCAAGCAGTTCTCAAACAAATCAAGAAAAAGGAAATAATTTATAGGTGATACATATTTAGTAGTATGCTATCTATAACGAACAAAACGCCGAACCGATCGCATAACTCGATCTTTTTAACGACAAAGCTATCGTATTGTTTTACAAGTAAAAACTGTTGATGGATATGACAGCAGAAACAATGTGAACGAAAAAATGAGATTGATGGCCTGTGAGAAGAATCAAATGAGTAAGATGAGAATCAATGAGGAGATGACATGGAATAGAGGACTAATTAGATGGAGATATGGAGCAATCTCCAAAATAAAGATTTGCTATCGAGGAGATGCTTAAACAAGGGCCAAAAAAGATCACGTTTGATGTAAGGGAGTCCCCTGAAATACAATAAGTATTTTAGTGTAGTTATCATTATTTGTTGTTATAGCATGATTAAAAAAAAAACAACTGTCAAACTATCACGGTTCATGAGGCACAGCCTGGTGACAGATGGACAGAAAAGACTTAGTAATAGGGTCCCGTTTTCCCGTTGTAACAAAAGAGGCATGAATCCAAAAGAAAAGCTAATGTCCTTGCAAATAAATTGAATGATAACATTGATAGAGACGCAGAAATTGATTGCTCAACTTCAGGCAATCAGTTAGCGCGAGTTATCAATACAAATTCCGATACGGTAACGTGTACCATAGCGGTGATACTCTATTGTTTCCTCGAGTACATATTATAGCTGTGTGCTGATCTAATCAATTATATTGCACATTTTATTAATCTAGTTCGTCTTCATTACTATGATTATGAAGTTCTGCCCCTTTTTATTCATGAGCATTTTTGAATAACGTCCAGATTCTGGGATAAGTTTGATAAGTATGATAATCTTATTAGTTACGTTTTTGCAGAAAACCATCCCAAACTTTTCGTGCAAATAAAAGAAACGTGCCCCATCTTTACACTCACAGGAATCGTCCCCAAAATTAGAATAATTAATTGCTATGCTTTGTTACAATATCCTGAATATTTCTGAGGTACCTATCCATCATCTTTATATTCTCGTATCAAAACTTGTCTTGTATTCGTTTCTGGGGCATGTTTCATCTGTGCTAAATTTTTAACGAAAGCCGTTTGTACTAGCTTCACTATCAGAGATTGACAGAACTAGATTTGAATTTTCAAACAAGACTCAAGCTACAAGAAATACAGACATATTTATCACGAGAAAGGGAGTAACATACCAATGTATGTCATAACAAAAGTTTAAATCGTGTTAGACTTTCAAAGAATTGAACGGCTAACCTTGTTATTAAAATGTAAAAGTAATGCCAGACTTCAAAACGAATCCTCTTTTGTCTGCTTAAAACCACGAAGGTCTGTAGCAAAACGTTTAAACTTTGCATATCGTCACATCTTTACGAAGTAGGTCTTAAAACTTGCTTAGTAAAAACGTGGCCATTGCTTGACACAAGTCATACGTACGCAAAAACTCCTTAAACGCCTACTTTGCCACATCTAGGTTTTTGTCCCTATTACTCTAGCTATGTTTTGTACCATAGAGTACCTATATAATGCATTGTGTATTAATGCAGGCATATCGTATGTGAAAATCAAACCTGTTTCTCAGATGACCTAATGGATGCAACTTTCCTAGACTTATTCACAGTTTATAATGTACTTAGGCCTTTTAAAATAACTTACGGCTTTAGAACAGTTATTTCTTAGTCACTGTTGGGAATTTTAACATGTCGAGTTGGGTTGAAAGCTATTAAAAAGGATCGCAATCTTTAAGTTTTACGTCGGTGCCTCGACCGATGAGAAAGTTTTGGTCACGTGTAGAGTCATACAAGTTTAATGTGCAGGAAAAGCTGCATTTTTTATGTACAGCTAGCCTACTTTGGTTGGCTTCGATTAGAAAAACTTTCGTAAAAGTTAGGCCTAGGTTAACTTAGCCTTTGCAGGAGTTTTAAGTAAGATGTTTTGACTAATAAGTCCTCCTTGGAGTGCGTTGAAAAATACTTATTTTTTAATGGCTGTAACTTTCAGGTAATAATTAAGGACATCAAACTTACCTTATAAAAACAAATTCACATTACAACCGAAAGCATCCAATTTTAAATCCGTTTTTTTTTAATTAAAAAATGAACACGAAGCACACACACCAGTTAATACAGCAACAACACAAAATTCATATAGTTTCGTCACTTTACACTGCGTTGCAAACAAAATGGGAAGTTTTGAAGTTTATTATTTCTAACTTTAGATAAGCGTGTGACGTCCGCCCGCCGCGAACGTTTGGTCGCGACTGAGCTACGAGTTATACTGGCGAGCAACATTTCTAATTTTATCGTGCCAGTAACACGAGATAAAGCCGGTCTTTATTGAGACTTTTTTTTTTCATTTCATATTATACGAAAGGAAAATCGTCGATTGAATATAACGAATAACATATACTAATGAGCTTCATAGGATGGTTAATAAACTTTTGTTGTGGAAGCTAAATAAAACGTAGTGATTATATACCTACTCTCTGACGCTAAAGTTAGCATACTTTAATAACCAAAGGACAGTTGACAATAAGTAGGTAGGACTTTGACAAGAATTTCTTTACAGGTAAATGTTGCAAAATTCAAAGTAAGTTTATCCCAAAACTTAGATGCATCATCGTCTTTTAAACTTGATGACGGCATAGGAGATCCTTAACGTGTATGGATCATTGAATTAACTTTGCAAAAAGTTCAAACTCGTTTCGACAATTTGCACTGAAGTGTACCACATACCGAGCCAGGCTTATTACCACTTATTTCTATTAACATTTAAAGATACTCTTTTCAAAATTGTAGTCAGACGCAAGTATATATTAGTGTAGTACCTGTGTAGTGTAGGTACCTTCTTAGGTAAATAGACACCTAGATATTATTTTTATAGTGATGTGATTTTGTCCTGTGTGAACAATAGATATAAGATGTATGTATAAAGTTTGGCACTGAAGAGGGCAAGAATGAAATTGGCATATTTATAATGGCAACAGGATGATCAATTAATTAGTTTTCCATAAGATTAAGCTAAAAATAAACGTATCCAGTGTTACAAGGTGAGCGCGGGTGTGTCTAGATGACATGTCGTGAGTTACACATGGTACTGAAGAACGACGAGCTAAGGTAATGCAATTATTTGTAACAAAAATTATTGTATTTCAATGTAATGTTTTAAATGTCACTAAAACAAATCTAAGAAATACTTGCATAAAAAGTTAGATTTGTCATAGCCTACAAATAAAAAGAAATTGCTGTTATGTACCTATCGAAAAGAAACTAATGAAACCTATGTAAAATTAATTTCAACCCTGGTAAATACCATCATTACAAAATCATCAAAACAGCGTAACTGAGACACATAACTAATAGGTACTATTACTATTACTTTAACGTACCCCATTAAGCACTGTCTATGCACCTCACTAATACCTTAGTAAAAAAAATACACTTACCCAGTCTTTTTCCAAGATTTCCTGATCACCATTCTGCAAAAAATTTGCAATATTTTCTTCTAAATCACCACTGAGACACAACAGTTGCCACTATTATAAACAAGCAGGTCACACAAAATATTGTGACATACTGAACAATAAAATCAAAATAACACTAACCACAATATTTACTTGTTGGTATTATTCCTTGACGCATCGAACGACCGTGTGTCAGATGCTTAGTCACTCGGCCTTTGGGTTCAGATAAATAAATAAGATGCGGTCACCAGTAATCCGAATTTAAATATTATTTGTGGGTTTTAAAATTCCACGACCTATACCTATTACCTATACCTTTCATAAACAATTACTTAAGAGTAAAAAAGAAATTAACTATCTTGAAGAGACTTTAATCATAGTCCATCATTCTGTAACTTTCATAATAGTTTCTAACGCCCACGTTCACCCACAACATAAACGTCAGTTTTCTTAAAACAACTAGGTATGAAGTTTTCTTAAAACGACTATGAATTTTCACATTCAATTTTTAACATAAAACGGGTGTTTTATGTTATCGGTGAATATGAGCCTTAGCGCCTTTTTCGTTGAGTTAGGACGGAAAACATTAAAAACTTGTCATTTCTCTGGTTAATTGTTAATTAATAGACTAGATACAAAAAAACGTTACATTTTTCTAATTAAGACGCAATTGTGGCATTATTTCGTACTTACCACAAAAACCAAGCCCACTTAGGTATACCCAATATGATTCATGTACTTAATAAGTTTTCTATTGTTACAAAAATGACTAATTAATTAATTGTTAGTACACAATTACCATATACATTAGGCGTCTAATCAGTTGAAAAGATTGATCAAAACCCAGATTACTCATGTAGGCTCTACTACCATGAATATTGATACTTAAATACTAACAAAATACGTATAGAAACGTACTCAAGTAACTCTGTATGTCTATATGTCCGTCCGGTTTTGACGTTAAACTATTGAACCAATATGAATGAAATTTGGCATGTCTAAAGTCTGAGAAGGAACATAGGATTACCTTTTTTCGCGTGCGGGGCTAATTGCGTGAAACAGCTTTATACTTAAATAAATGAATAATAAGACAGAGCACCATTCATAGCGACATTATAAAAATGTTGAATTACTCAGACTAGAACACTCATTGTATTTTATTTTTGATATTTTGTATCTTGAAATAAAACGTTTCTAATAAAGGCTGAGTATAAAAAAAGTTCTGACGTATAGCGAAGTTCGTCCTTCGTGTGTGTCTATTTGTAACAAAAATAACGCGAAACGCATAGTGGCAGTGCGTACGAATCGAGAATTCGAGGTAGTCAGACTGATGCGGCTGTGCTTACATACATATCGTAAGTATTCAGTTTTATTTAAGAAGTATCTAACTATTAAGGTAATCTGTGGTAATCAGTATAAAATTTATACTGAACGATGAAATTAATAGACCAGTTTCATCGGTTTCTGATAGTCTCTGATAGCATACCTGAAACTTATCAGGGACACGATTCTGCTAATTTTACTCAAGCGACATACGATTCACATCCGACTGAGATCCAATCACGATTGAAGCGTATGTGGCATACCGCAATTTTTTTTTGAAATTAACGTCTTTATCATTTTCTGTCATTTAATAATGAATCATTTTGTCTGCAAATGAGTTACGATTACAATATGAATGTAGAGCAAACTACCGTATAGACCAAAATCACAAAAATGGCCGACCAATCGCAAACCAATCGAATGGCGTTGGAATACGATTGGTCTTACGTATTAGTAGCAGAATACCCGCTAAGGTTAAAACTGCTATTGCGAGTCAATTTCTATTCAATTTTGACATTATTAACTTAGCAGAATCGGGCCCCTGATAGACAAATTATAATATCTGGCAGAAATTATAAGCAGCTTTTATCTGACCGATAGCATTAACTACCAGATAACTAACTGACACTTAATCGGTAACCAGTGAAACTGCTCCTGAAAGATGCATGTTTCAATGGACAGACTATGGACTACCGGGCCCTGTACGACCGAGTAGACCGTACATAAGGACTCTTTGGTTCAATTGTATAAACGCCAGCATGTTGCTATGGTTACGCGAGTCAAACATAACATGACACTTTGCCAGTGTGAATGAATAATAGTTGAGTGTTGTTATTTCTCCATTCAAATAGAATAAGAACAATGGATCTTAATCTAATGGATAAATTGCGTATACTAAAGATCGATACCGAGTTACGTTCGCATATAAAAATGAAACCAATGAGTAGGCATTATTTTATCACTGGCACGAATCCTGGGGAACAATTCTATGTGTTTGCATCGACTGCCGCGTGGCTTATAAGAAAAACTGGGAAAGAATTTGAACAGCCCAACGAGGAAGATGATCCAAACATTATTATTGCTACTATAGTTGATATTTTGAGAGAAAAAGAAATAGCCGTTGATTTCTCTTCACACAAATTGAAGCAGGGTTATGGTGAACAAGTGTGCTACGTATTAAACGTTCTAGCTGATGAAGTTCTGAAAGTTGAAGGATTTGAATGGCAGAAACCAATCGTAGATATAGCAGAGCCAGAAGAAGCTGCTGACGATATAGACCAAGTTGAAGATGAAACTGAAATCTTACTTGACAAAGTTGAAGAAGAAATGGCAATTTATTCCGGAGAATCTGAAGAAGAATTCGATGGAGAAGAAAAGGAAGAGAAAGAGAGTCTAGTTAAGAAAGTCCATGATTGGGAAGCGTGGAAATTGGAGTTAGAAAGAGTAGCACCAGCGTTGAGGCTTAAAATTTCAGCTGATGGTCGCGATTGGCGAGCCAGACATTCTCAAATGAGGACATATAGAGACGAACTATTCGAGAGATTCAAAACCACAGGTTCGCAGTTGAAAAAACTACACGGAAATATAAGTTCGGTAATGGACAAGGTAGTGGCGAGAGAGAATATATTGAACGAACAGTTTGAGCCTTTGGTTAGAGACTATGGATCTTTGCTGGATGAGCTGAGTAAAGTTACCAATGAGTATAAAGATGTTAGTGTAGGAGTGACAGAGAGACAAGAGACACTGAACGAGTTGACGTCTAAAGTAGAGAATATAAAGCAGAGGACAGAATCTAAAGGTTCTTCAATGAATGATAACTCTCCATTAGTGACTGCGAAGAAAGCTGTCTCCAATTTGAAGAAGGATATACAAGACTTGGATTTCCAGATAATAGTGTTGCTGTGGCTTTTGACGACTAAAGAGAATCCTAATAGCAATAATTTGTTTGCTAATGCGGAATCTAAGATGGTTGGAATTGAAAGCTATTGAAGGATATGTACAGAAATGGATGTTCAAGAAGTGAGTTTTTTATAATAAAAAATAATATCAGTAGTGGATACCTATTTATTATATTTTATAACTAATATTCTGTATACGTTTGACTGCGTTTTCATTTGATTGAAGATGTTGGTATAACCATGTAATATGTGTTAGTGATATTCGCTCATAAATAAAGAAAACCTTTTACATTCGAATGTTTTTATTCTGGCAATATATTTAAATAATACGTAAAATATTTAACTCTGAATACATTTGACGATGCCTTGATATTGTGATAATTACAACGTTTTTAGACGTAATTACCACATAGAATAACTTTTGAAAAATACTCAAAAATAATACATTCTTTGGTAAACTTATATTAATATTAAATTAGGTAACTTATTATGCTTTCTTGTAATAAAGATACTTAAATACTTTAAACATAAGTTTGACATAAGAGCTCGTTAAAAGTGATATTATGAGTTACTCTTATAAAACTAAATGCGGCTTATTAATTATATAAAAATAATTAGGTTGCACAATTAACCGAAAAAGTGCATTGTACTTCTTACACAATGTATTTAAAATGTTTCTGTATAATATTTATTAAAATTCTGCGTAGGTATGTTTCAGTAAATAAAATTGGGTTATGTACATTTGCAATATTCACACCATCTTTGGTTCTATAAGGAACAGAATACGATAAATTTATAGTAACAAAAATAGGGGCCTTTTACGGTGGGTTGCACCATTTTACTATAACGATAACCGAACCATTTTCAGCGGTCAAATCGCCAATTTGGCCAATGGGCGGCAAGTGTATGGCTGGTTATTAAAAAAATGGTTAGTTAAAAGGTGCACCTCACCCTTCATTTTTTTAAAGTAATATGTTTTTTTAACATACTCTGCTTTTTTTTTGTGCCTCAAAAATCAACCGGGTAATTTATTTTTAACTTTGGAATATACCTTATGCAAAATGTATAATTAAAACTTATTTAAATTAATAGCTGTCTTTTTTAATAAAAAAAAAATATTTTCTTTTTCAGAATTACTTATAACAATTGGAATATAAATTATTATTTAGTGCTATTGTTTGATAAACGTGAAATATTACAACAATAAATATTTTTATGTGAAACTACATGATTACTATAAATCGAATCGATCAGATTCAGAGATCATTAAATAATATAAATGTGAAGACAATATATAAAAGAATCCTTAACATCTAAATAATTGAGTTGATAATTTCTACCTTGAATTATTGAATGGCCGTTCTTGAATTATTTTGATTATCGAATAAATTCGTAATTTTATTTTTTGTCTCAAAATTCAGTACATTCTAGGTTGTAAGAAAGATCGTGGCACATTTTTGTAGTATATCAAATTTTCTCTGCTTCAAAAGTCTTCTAGTCATAACAATGATCAAACAGAATAATATATTTTACCTTTCTAACTACATTAAATGCAGTCTCTTTATGTGGGTATTTAACGAATTAGTCGGCCAATCTACAAAGTAGCGATATCGTCAAATCAAATCGTTTATTTTGCAAAGAGTATTGGTCGTCGATCAATGTACTTTACAAAATAATTTTAAAATTTAATAATACGACTTTTTACTGGTTTGATATAAATAATGATCTTTAAGAACTAAATACTTGTTTATAATGTTCTGTACGCAATAAAATAATTATTAACATAAATGTGATAATTATGTAGTAGGTACATAAATAGAAGAGAGAGAATATTATTTTAAAACCTGTAGAACTGTACATTATAGATTCCAAGTTATTTACGTAAAATCACTTATAGTCTATGGTACAGAGTATTTTAGTAAAAAATTACAAACTTTTTTTTATATAATACATTCATAGGTGCTGTACTTATAATATATACAACGTGTAACGTTAAGTGAGCAAAACCTAGAAATAGTTAAATTAGTGGGTACAATGATTTATAGAATCAATTAAACCACTTTCTAGTTATACAGATAACACTTAAAAAAAAAATATTAATTAAAAATAATAATGTCTATTTTATTAATAGGTCATTATTACTTATTACTTTTATTCCCTGTTTTTTTAATTATTGATGCGTTTTTTTTTAATTATTGAGAGAAGGCATCAGCTAGGAAATAATAAAAAAAGGGAAAACCCTTCATAGAATTAAAAATACCCTATGGTGTCTTGAGGTTTTACGCATTTAACGTTACACATTGTAGAATAGGCGATTTATCGTCAAATCATCGTAATACGATATTTCTGACATACAACAAACATACTGTGCGTTTTTTAAGAAAAACCTTTGCTTGTTTATTTTAATCGACTTTTCATAACATCACTTATGTGAATTTACCTTTATAAAGTGTTGGTGTTATTAATTACCCGCAATTTTTTTTAGTTTATATTATTTTAACCCATCAACTTAACGGTAGCACTTAACCTTCTCTTGTGGGCAGTCTTATAAAAATGTAATTGCATACACTTTTTAATCAAATTCAATAACATTAAATAAGCAATTAAACGTATATATATAACACAGATATGTGGTATATAATCACAGACTGAAGTAAATGCCTTTAAAATATGTCAATATTATAGTGTACTAGCCGTTTTCCCGCGGTTTCACCCGCGTCCCGTGGGAGCTACTGCCCGCACCGGGATAAAATATAGCCTATGTTACTCGTGGATAATGTAGCTTTCAAATGGTGAAAGAATTTAAAAAACGGTCCAGTAGTTTTTGAGCCTATTCATTACAACCAAACAAACAAACAAAGTTTTCCTCTTTATAATATTAGTATAGATTTAACACTGTAAATTCTACAAAACTGTCATAAACGGAGTATGGAAAGTTTAACAGAGACGCTATAACGCAGGTAGGTCAGGCGCTTTCTTCTATGTTAAATCTGTGTTTATGTTATAATTTGGCGCGCTATTTTAGAAGATTTTTCGGCACCTCCGCTAGTCATTTTGTTCTCCATGATATGAACTTAGCTGAAGAACTTTATATTTAGGCCCAAATTCAACAATAACATAAAATGATTTTCTTAAATCGACTTATGTTGTACATTAACTCTAGGGCCTTTACCTTCAAAAGTCACATACAAAGTCATCCGCTGACTTGTCAAACTTTTCATTATAAGATACGTTATTAAAAATATTTTGGGGCATTTAATACTAATTTTACGGGGTAATAAATAACACCACAGTTTAGTTTAGTAATTACAACAGTCAGTTTACCTCTTGGTCTGGCACTTGGTTGTATATCATGCTTTTTGCTTGAGCTAAATAAACTTGATCCGGTTTAGACGGCTCTTCGAATGTCACATTGTACTTTCTCTTTAAATCTTCCATGAATTCTTGTTTGAGTAATGCTAGGCAACTGAAAAAAAGAAAAATCGAAAATAAATTATATAGTTTCTATATTTTTTACTTAAAAGTACGTGTACATATTTACATGTGATTAACCCTTAGAGCTCTGCCTCACTAATGGACACACTCAGAGACATTTAATGGTTACTTAAGCCGTTCCTTAGTGCAGAATTTCTATAAGAATCTGTCACTAAAGAGCATAGATGTAATCTAAACAAGATTGCGCACGCTCAAAATATATATTTACGAAAATGAACTCTATTCCAACGCAATAAGGTACTAAATTGGTTGCATAATACACAGAGGCAAATCCGAGCCGAGAGGGATAGTTAGAACGGAGGCCGTTTGTCTCTTTCTAACACCTTGCCAGCATAAAAAAAATGTTGTGATCAACAGTTTTGTCTTCCCAAAAAAACAATTGAATCACTTATATTTTTATCTTATTTTAACAATTGTAAGTCAACAAATTAATAACGATCGCATTAATTTATTCGTTTTTATTCTTAAAACATAAACAACATAAATTTTTATTTTGCTTTTTTTTTATTTTCTAGCAGTAACCCTGAACATTCTTGGCGCGTAATCAGCATTTAAAATGTTGTTTATATTTTTTGTATTAAATCAATTTAAACTATTAAAATGGTGAAAAAGTGTTGCGTTTATACTTGTAAAAGTGAATCCTATAGTGGTTGCAATATATCGTTCCACAGATTAGCTAATAATAACATTTTCGTAAATCAAACAACTAGGGTGTCCATGAATTCTTGTAATGAGTCAAAATATGGGTGATGGATTTTAAGACTGTTGTACTATTGTTATAGCTTCCCAAAAAATGAAGAAAGGCGACATAAACGGCTCAGCAGTCTATATATGAAGCAAAAATACAAAAAAAAACAGTCTTCACTTCGAATCTTCCTGCTTTTATACTACTAATTCCCGCTAATTATTAAAAGCCTATATTAGTATTTTAAGGTCACAAACTGCGTAAGTTAAAATTTCAATACCAATCTGTGTTTAATAATCTTAGCAAATTCGGATTTGTCTCACATAGCTTAATCTCATAGTCACCCTATTAGAAAGGGACAGACGGCCTCCGTACTAACTGTTTCACTCGGCTCGTTTTTCGGGTAAAAGTGCGCAGTCCTGTTTACTATATTATGTCTATGCTAAAGAGTGACTAAGCGGGAGTAAGACTCCATGGCGACGTCGCCGGCCACGAATCCAAGAAGTTAATATTGGAATATATGGAACCTAACTCACTCGGCGACGGTTTGGCAACGTCGCCAAATTGGAAGCGTGGCCTCGGCAGATTCCACTGACAAAGAAGATGATATTGACTATTATTCGAGCCAAAGAGATCGTCTGATGGAGTTAGAAGATGAAGAGGATGCAGGTAGTTTCCCACTGACCCAGACTTGAATGCAGATCCGCCAACAGTGGACAAGATACTACGGTACCTTCTAAAAGTCCCTAGACAGGTGTACAAGTACTACCCTCTACTGACGTGCGATTCGATTGAAAAAATATTTATGGATTCTAGAAATAAGTGTAAATTTAATAATTGTAGGAAACTTACCTATCGACTTACCTACCAATGTTTCGCGTAACTATGTAATGGAATCTAAGGTAAATAAAACCATTTTACTAAGTATCGTAGCGTCGTGAAAATCATCGTTGTGGTACTGTCGAACTGATTTGACGATGGAGTCGGAAAATATGGACTGAGAGCTATTTTTTTGATGTGAAATCATCAAATGACCCCTCCCGCTGTGGGTTAGCAGCGCGAGGGAATGTCAGACTCTTACTGACTACAAGTCTACAACCTATTATGTTCCTTATTAAGCCCTTTATGTACCAGAGCCGCGGTAGCTCTTTCGAACATCCCCGCAGCCGAGGATTAAGTTTATAGCTGAAATTAAAAGTGTTGTTTTCTAGTGTTTTTTTCAGATATTTTTTAACACGCACACTTGTAACTATGTATGTGAGAAAATCTTAGAATCTTAATTTGACCCACTTCCCGGGTTTCGATTAGGATGAAATTTTGCACATGCTCTGAGTTCTGATGACAATACATGACTAGCGTGTTTTATTCGTTTTTTAAAGCATTTTTCCATGTAATTGGCATGCAATTAATTGCATGTAATTGGCATATGTTGGCATGGTAACGTACATGCGATAGTGCGGGTCCGCGCGGAAGGCGGTGATGTCCTGCGAGGGCGCGTGCGGCGTGTGCAGCACGAAGGCGCCCGGCAGCACCACCGCGCGGTACCCCTGAGCTCGCAGCTCTACGCTGTGAGATACCTAATAAAATAACCACATTAAAAAATATTATTTAAATTTAAATTCAAAACAAAAGACAACCCCCAAAATAGCTGCCTTTTTGCTGGGAAGAAGTGGCACAAAAAATGGCATATCTAGCGAATGCGTAGCTTACGGGCCGTTCGCGAACTGCGCGCGTGCATATTTGTTCGAGCTTTGCGCTAAAGAGACGCCGCTCGTAAACGACTCGCGAGCTGCGCATTCCCCAGATGTGGACGCACTCTTACGATACAAACGGGTGTTTATTTATTTATTTGTATTTTGACACAAATTAAATTGGTACATAATTTTACAAATATGATGCTAATTTACACTTTTGCCGAGTTAAAGCAAAACGTCTTTTGCTTACCACACTTTATTTCAGAAAAATGTTAATGACTAAACATTACCTTGTTCCAACCAAAGCCGGAAAACCTCGTATCATATTTAGGCACAGATCTGTGAACGACTAGATACGGCTCGTAGTCTGACTGCCACTCCACCTGAAATGTAATAAAACCTGTTTTGATATTGTTCATTTTATACTAGAGTAGAGACCACTCCTGAAAGTATCCATTGAAAGTAGAGAAATATTAATATTAGGTCCCAGGTGACGACCCAGTTAGGACCATATTTCCCTGATTGGAGGCCCTAAACAAGTAAAAGTCCTGTAAAAAAAATAACAGTACGATTTTTATCTCGATAAAAAATTTAGATCTTCTCACAGTCTTAGGAAATTGGGTTTTTCACTGACAACATTTAGTTTTTCAAAATGAACGTAAAAATTCATATATATAGTATATAGTATATATATATTTATAGTATGTAGGTGAAAATGGGCCCCAGTTACTTATCCCGTAAGACTCCTAGACTAGTATGTATCTCGTGTGACTCCTAAAGTTTGGTTACATACCTCATAAGGCGCAGTAGCAGTATCCTATCTCGAATAGTTAGTAGCGCGATGACCCCGCGGCCACTCGCGCGCACGGTTGCGACGACATATTCCTACGCCAGTAGACATACTAACCTAGACAGCACGTGTATTATTTGTGCCAAACTTAATGGCGACTTAGGAATTCCAGCGACTCGATGCGCAGAACCCACTTTTAGACATCATCTGGTCAGCAAAAAGCCACATGTGCTACGAAGTTAGCAACGAGTCGCCAATAACGTCGCAACTAACTGTTACCGTTACCCTTTAACCTCCTGTATTCCGGTGCGCAGATCTACGCGAGACACGATGGATTTTCTTTTGTTTTATTAGCGTTATTCAAGAGGTTAATACGTACCTCATAAGGCGCAGTAGCAGTAGCCCATCTGGTATAGTTAGTAGCGCGGTGTCCCCGCGGCCACTCGCGCGCACGGAAGGGCTGCACGTCGCCCGGCGCAGAGCGCAGGCGCGAGAGTAATGCTGCCTTGTTGCGCGGCATTGATGTACGGTAGCGTTGGGTTTCGAATGCCGCTACTACTAGGCACTGGGATAAAAAAAGATGATTTTGTTTTCGAACCGAAACTTTAAAATATTTATTCGCTTGTTAATATAGAAACACATGTTCTTAATTAATAACGGCCTTTTTCCTGAAAAACATACCCGAAAGACATACTTATACACATTAACCAGAATTTTTAGTCTTCGAAGTCAGCAAAGTTCTATTAGGTCATCAACGTATTCTATGTTGTATATGGGGCTGCGGGATTGCTCGAACGAGATATCCCTCCCGCTGCGGGTTAGCAGCGTGAGAGAGTGTCAGATTCTTACTGACTAAAACCCATCATGTTCCTTCTGAAGCCCTTTATGTACCAGGACCCCGGTAACGCTTCCGAACAATCCCGCAGCCCCGGCAGGCCTTGGCCCTGGTGGGCCCCGTATATAAAAGGCTTAAAGAAGGAATATGGTGGGTTTTAGTCAGTAAGAGTGACGTACTTACGTCATTGATGGGCACGTCAGTGACGTAGTATCTAAGACAATCGATGTGTGCGTTGCACTATTACTATCGGTATGTTCTACTTTTCTCGTACAAAAAATCGGTCACCCATTATAAAACCTATAATACACTGACCTTCTTCTGAGGGTAAGGGTTGATGAGCTGTATGGCGCTGCGCAGATGGTCGTAAAGTCCCGCCATAGGCACGAAGTCCACGTCCATTAGGAACACGTAAGGAGTATTCACGTTCTCTAGAGCCACGTTGCGTAAGTAGTTCACTGGGTAATGTACCTTAGGGAAAAGTGGTAAATTCTTAATAATATATTTTTTTAATTAAATGTACATTTAAAAATATACAAAAGCAGTCTGTCTGTTTGGCGTTAGAAATTGTTTATTCTGGACGGAAGCAAGTAAAATTTGCAAGTCAAAAGTTTTTGAAATTGAACAAAAAATATGCCACGATTATTGGGAGTATATTGCGCAAAGTTTAATCAATTCATAACAGATTGCGCAAAAGCGCTGAAGTTAGAATAGTAAATTGTATAGTTTCTCAACGAAATTACCATGAATTATTCATCCTTTTTACGACTATAACTTTAACAACATTCTTTTAAGGACTCTAGTCTTACGCTTTTCTTACCTTATCATGTTTAAACACCAAATGATACCCAATATTCTTTCTATCTCTAAGAGTGTCGGACCAGTCTTTTATAAACCTCCAAAGATTATCCACTTCGCAGTCCGCTAAGTATATAGCCACACTGAGGGGGCCTGTAATAAATTAACATATAGGTACGACACGTAACTTAATTAACGCACATCCTGAAATTACTTTGTTCAGAATCGTTTACTGAATCGATTTATATCATTTTTAATATGGGTAATTTTTTATACCAAAAATAATTAAAACTACGGAAATTATTGTCATATTTACCCTGTACAGTCAAAACAAATTCAAATAGACCGTAACTCAAAGTAATAAGACTTCGTGTATTGTCGGCTTTTTCCGTAGTATTATGTTGTCGAGCGAGCGAGCGAGTCGAGCGGCGCGCGGCGCGATATTTGCGTGCGTAGTAGTATGACCAAAAAGTTCTCCAAGAATTGGTATAAGGCCTGTACGTGTTTGTTCCAGTAGGTTTTGAGTGAAAGACATTCAACTGAACGGATGTTAATGAAACTTGGCAAAAATATAGTTTATACATCAGAATAGAATATAACTTCATTTTTATCCGATTGCGAGAAGCAAAACCTTCAGTTCGCGAACGAAACCACGACAGCAACTTGTTGATAATTATCTAGCTGAACGGTGTTCATTTATCCTAAAGCGAACACCATTCAAAGGAAAATGTTCCTAAAATCAACATACCTAAGGTCTTAATTCGCACATACCTTCCCAATAATGTCCGAGTCTATCGAGAAACTGTAGGCGGTCCATAGACAGCTGTACCGCGAGCGTTACGTCAAAACTATCAGCGTTCGCGTGACTATAGTCCGTGAAGTACAAATGTGTGCGCAGCTTTACTTTCTGTGCGGCGCGGAAACTGCTGCAGAGGTCTGATTGGTTCGCCTAGACAGAATAAAAATAATAATATATAGAAAAAATGTTTTGTTGTGCGCTTGGGACAGTAATTGTGAAGTAAGTAGGGGGGGTCATGTGCCCTTCGAGATTTATTTTTACGCATGTCAAAATTGACTGACGGTTAGGTACTACACTTCATTGGTTTAGTTAGGTAGTTAAGGGTAAATAAATGACTTTTTACACAAACACATATAAAAAAAAACAAGGATTCAATTGATTAAGTGCCAATGATTATTACACTTACATTGATTTTTAATTGCATTTTATTTTTAAGGTGGCTTTTTATATAATATAAAGTCATACAAAGATTTTTGCCTGTTTTAGTACCTACTCAAAAGGAATATATGTTTCATTTATTATTTTTAACTAATAAACAGAAGGTTTTGTTAACATTTAGTAAATTTTATACTTACTTTCACAGTGACGTGTTCGATAAAAGAGCATCTGTGTAGCTTTTCCCGCAACAGATTGCCGTCAAAGTTCACGTAGGACCGATGTATGTCGCGAAAATAGCTCGCGTCGCGAATATTTATATTATGTTTCAGTGGCGAGTTCCAATGTATTACCTGGAACATAGTATTATTTCTTTGTAAAGCAGAAACTTTAACAGCTCAGATTTGATGCCTTGCGCAAGCTTTTTGGATAGTGTTTTTTATATAATTTTTTACTAGAGTAAGGCAAACTAAAACGGAAGTAGAGAGAAGCAGCGGCCAAATTCTAAACATCCAATAGGAAGTACTTAAGGCACCAGGATAAGCCTATCAGATTCATATATTATTATCAGATTCTAGATGATCTGTATGA
The DNA here is from genome assembly GCF_022581195.2 of Helicoverpa zea. Classification (NCBI taxonomy): domain Eukaryota; kingdom Metazoa; phylum Arthropoda; class Insecta; order Lepidoptera; family Noctuidae; genus Helicoverpa; species Helicoverpa zea. The sequence goes on along the minus strand of NC_061464.1, from coordinate 3,914,477 downwards.
CTGTTCTAAATCGTTTTAATAGGAATGTATTGATTGAGACACTATAACAATACATATATGTAGTTTTGGCGTAGTGCGACAGAAAAAACTGACAGTATCACCTTCGCATTTATAATGATTTTCAAACGCACTTACCTTAACATTATTACTATCCTCCCCATAACAATTCTTAGCTAACGTCTGCGTAGACATCTGAACATTGTACTGACAGCTCATATTATACACAAATCGGGGCTGACTTTTTATAATAGCATTTATAACATCTTGATCAGCTAACGTAGTTTGTTTCAGTCTACCAATGTTATCTCTAACTGCATCATGCCATAGTCTGGTCCAATCCGTGGTTGTTCGGATCTTTTTAAGGTCTAGTAACATGACTCCTGTGTTGTAACCTCGTCCTAGGGCTGGCCAGCGTTTCGCTTTGTTGAGGTACCAACTGCTTTCGTTTTCTACTAGGCCTATAAACTGTGGAAGGATTTCAGTTAGTTAGTTGTTATGTTAATGGCAAATAAATGATTCTATTCTATTCTATTTAGGTAGGATAGCAGAAGTCCGTAAAGAACAAGATTTAACTTGTATGGTTTTAGGCATATTTAGTTTTAAAATAAAGCCATTGAATTTTTCAATCTATTTTAAATGAAACTTAAAGACAGTTTCTTTAACATATGTCATTATTTACATTATGTATTTCTAACCAGTTAAAATACATTGCTTTACATGAATACAATACTCAATTCTTTATTAGCATTCAATATGGTGGTACATTTTGATTGGAGACAATATGGACGCTATAGGGCACAGCTTATAGAAGTAGGAGAGTTTTAATACTATAGTTTTAGCTAAAGAGTAGAAGTATTTTTCAACAGATTTTGAATAGTACAACAATAAATAAAACCTTTTCATGGACTGCACATACATTTTTCTATATTATAATTTACTTTTAATTTAAAATATTTTTTTACTTCTTACCTGTTCATCAGTCATATTTCTAAACAAAGCCCACAGTTCGGCCACATCACACAAGAAGGTTAAATCTGAGTCCAACACTATGGCCTGACTCAACGTGTCCGGCAAGATATCCGGGAACAACAATTTGACTAGCGCGTATACTCCGGAGTAGTGGCTGTTTGGCACCCATTGCACCTGTGTTAGATACTCTTCTGCATTGTAGCATGAGTATTTTACTGTAAATAAATAAAGGATTATGTATAGGGTGAAATTTTTTGGTCATCATTCAGGAAATTTTAAGTTCCAAGTAGTCTATTGTGAGTCTTTAGACACTAACCGTCGTACCACAAAAACTTTTAAACATCTGCTGAACGCTTGTCTAAAAAAATTATAGATCATGACGTTGAAATAAGGTCCGTTTTGTAGCCACACTTTTTTTGACAAGTGTTCAACAGATGTGTAAATTTTTGTAGTAAGGCTGTATTATGGCAGATCAGAAAGTCTCTAAAGGCTATCTGATTACATATAGGCTACTTGGTACACAGATAGTCTACAAACTTTCTGTTTAATTTTTGTCCGGCTACTTTTACTGTGGTTACTTCTTATCTGGATGTGGGAGTTTGTTCATTAAGGACAGGAGTGCCGCCTCGGTGTTCAGCTAGTAAATGATAAACTGCTTGCAACCATGTTTATCATAATAACTTTGTTATTAAGGTGTTTTTCCATTTGGTATGTAAGAATCTACTGTTGATACAGCTGTGACAATGTCAGCCTTTTATCAGTGTAGGTTGTAATTTATTTCGCAGCAAGGCTAATGTTATTTGGAATAACATGTAGTTATTCAATTACTATACTGATTGTTTAGTTAAATTATTTTAAAACATCATTAAGAAAAAATAAGGGAATTATATTTTTTGACATAATTCATAATTTGTATTCTTACCCTTTGAAAGGATGGCCAATCGATAACAGTTTAATAATTATTACTTTTATTTTTACTTTGCCAACAAACAAAGAGTGATTGCTATTTTTACTTACCATCGGGCAAGTCCCAAGTGTCAAAAAGTTTATTAATGGTAACATGAGATCTGCTATCTACAACGAAGTGGAAATGTATCGGGTTCTGTCGGTGGTGCATCAAAGATTTGATCATCGGTGTGATCTGCCTCGTACACTTCCCCATACATACTAATGCTATGTGCACCGTTTCACAAAGCGTTCCCACTGCATCGGGTATCTGAAAAAGGAAGATTGTAATGAGTGGTAAAAACATAAAGCCTGCTAAATAAGTTGAAGTGTTGATAAGTGGGAAGTTGTAGTGTTTTTCTTTTATGTGTTAAAGTTAATCGAATATAATAAAACATGACTTTAACTCCTGGTATGTTGCTAATTATAAAACAATATCAAATCAATTCAATGTACCTGCACTCAAACAAACAACAGGGTAAATATCTAATTAACTGAAAAATTACATTAATTGCAAGAATATTTAATTCACTTACCACAGGAACTTCATAATTAGATACGGAATCAACAGACATTTGTTTCATAACGCTCTGTGACAGCCGTAACTGTGTCTTGAACACTTTATTCTGTGATTCCAATATACTGATCCTGGATATGAGCCACCAATAGTATACTATAGAGACAGCTATACCAATCCCAAAGGGTACGCCCAGCCATGGCCGAAAAAATAGGCAGTACAATAAATTCTTAGATCTCATGTTCATGTTTGATCATTTCATTTGCTATAATGCATTTTAATTGCTGACTTTTTGCTGTGAAACAAAGAGAAAAATATATTTATTTTATAAATTATGTATACTAAGTACAACTTACAAGGTACTGCTTATTTCTGAAGAAATTTCTGCTAGTAGACTTGTGAAAAGGGTTATTATGCACATAAAAATCAATCTGCAGAACAACATAATATTTGAGGGAGTCTCAAATACAATGGCTTTGATTTTTAGATCGTTTGGACATCGAACTAGAGACCGGTTTTTTATGCGGTCTGGTACTGCTTAAAGCTTCTTCTGGTATTAAATAATCAAATGAAAGTTGTTCTCTTACCTTCATTAATATTTCGGAAGTCAACTACTTTACAATGGCGAAACATTGAGTTGTTATCTTTATGTTCACATTTCTAATTTAATTTTATCGTTAAATAACGGTTTCTTATATTAAGACTTACTTTATTTCATGATTCAAACGACTTGTTTATTGCAGTTTGAAGAAAATATATCTTCTGTAAAGTTGATTGTCTGCGAGTTCTTGAAGCCAGTATTACAACATATTTGTCAGTTAATTCTCACGCGTATCGAAGCATGTAATGGTTTATTTACACATTTATTTTTGTAATTAGCATTTGCGGTTGGAAGTCCAACAATTTTCTTCCTGAAACACTGAAATGTCAATTTGATTAATGACAGCTGACTGAGAGACTTTTTGACATTAACGTTTATTATTAGAAACGCGTTCAAATACAGTCAATGTAAAGTACAATGCGTTCAAAATTGTGTTTGTAAACGGTAGTTTCTGAATTTTGCACGGTAACTGTAATCAATTCTTTACGTATTATTATTACACAGTGTACAAAAACGTATTTTACATAATCAGTACATAGTTTTATTTATCTATTTATTCACAAACACAGCTATTATTACAGGATATTTCCCAATGCGGTAGCGTGGTAACATAATTTTATCTCCTCTATCATCTATTAATATTATATAGAACATACAATATAGTTTTTGTAAATTCATTAAAAGAGCACGAAAGTTAATCTATCCTTTCCGCAATGTCATTCGGTGTACGCAAGGCGCGTGTCACCGGCGATTTACCGAGTTTTCTTCGCGCGCGTGTCACTGCTAGTTACCGTGGTCGGCGCCGTCGCATAACGTAACCCTCAGGCACATTCACACCTGTATTACCTTAAATACTGACTCCATAGACTCCCTTATGTAGGTACTTACCCCATATACTCCCTTATACTGCTGCTGTTGATTTGCATCCGTGCCATATTCAAGGACGTAATTATGCTAATGATTCTCGACCCAAATCAACAAAAAAATTGGTACGTAATTTTTTTTTTAATTTTTTTTTCGGAATTCCGTCATTGTCATCTAGCCGTATTTAAACTTGGCGTGTGTGCTACTGGCCTTAAAAACGTGCTGCACCCTCACACAAACGCAAACACAAAGCATACGCAATGATTATTCATAAACATTACAATGACAAAAATAGCAGTGCATATTAGCTATTTCCCGTCTACTGTAATTCCAATCGATTATTTACGTATTTTATGTCCTCCTGAAGTATGGCACAAATGCAAATCAACACCGTGTATATAAATATACACCTTGAATATTTCATCTCTTCAGCATTTCCCGAGCCTTTTCCCAGTTTACAGTCCTTGTGGATAAGTGCTCAGGCGTCAGTTTGACTTGGTGACCGAATAATGATGATTATTGCTGATGGTCAGACCCTAGCTATAAGGTACCTATATAGGTACCTGTAAGGTGAATTAGCGATATGACAGACGTTTTTTGTCGTTATTAAGGATATTTATGCATGAAGACCCTTCATTTACGTGTGGAATAATAAAAAAACTTGTTCTTAGTGAAAAGGATTTATTAAATGAAGACTTATTTTAATGAATTTAATTACACAAAAAATAAACAACTAGAAAAGTTCACCATGAAACAAAAAGTAATACTTAAAAATGTTAAAAATGTCAAATGGCACATAAAAAGACGATAAGAGGTATAAAGAAAGACCGTAATTTTATTTTTTATTTTGTATTCTATTGTTGTCATGTTTCAAATAAAAACACAGCTTTAGCGTAATTAACTACATAAAGTAAATCTAAAATTATTACAATGGTGGGATTGTTCATTGATACCGAAAATAAAATAAAGTATAAAAAGAATGGAAATGTTCGCAGTACAGTAATACTTTTATAATAATACCTTTACCTAATGTAGTTTTAATTGAAATAAGTCTGAAAAATCTTTAAAAGCACGAAATTCTATTTGTACATTAATATAGGCAAGTAATAACATAAATATTTTGTATAAAACTTACAAATAAATGCAGCTAAAATACTATCTAATCAAAACCTATGTCTAATAAACCAATCTTCAATTGATGGCAACATTTTGAAGATGGCCGACCATTGCGCGGTATTTTTCCAAAACTCACTTTTTATTTCTTCCAAAACTACTAATATTTGGTACCAACGCTATGCTTGTTTAATATTAAATTCTCTTATATTTATATTAACTTAATTAATTTCGGTTTCCCCACCATACGGCCGCGCTTGTCTATTTGGGTCGTATGGGGTTCCGTAACTAAAAGGCGCGGGTTCCGCACTGTCAACTACTTTCACTGGTTCCGTAGGTTCCGGAGTCACGTCTTCGGTCACATCCTTCTTGTAGGGTATGCTCTCATCATCAGAGTTGATACGGAAGGATTCCTCAGGGTCTATAGGTCTGAAAAGATTGAGAGATATGTTAATTGAGGTTTAATAATAGATGAAGGGTTTGTTTTGTTTGCTTGAACGTGCTAATGTTAAGAACTGGTCTGATTTGAAAAATTCATTCAGTCGTAGATAGTCCGTTGATCTAATAAGGATATAGAGGACCTTGAAAGATACTTTTAGCCGGGTTAGCGATGTATTTTCAATGGAAAATGTTAGCGAAAGATTGTTATTACTCTCTCTCTCTTTCCTGGTATCATCATGTTTCTTCTCCACTTCGCTCTATCCACGATATACTTAGACACGCTCTATGCTCTCGGGGACCTAGCAGTCCTTCATATATTTATTAGGTCTTATTTATTTTTTAGTCCTTCATTTACTTTGTTAAAACTTACTTGACATTCAAGTAGTCATTCTCCTCCTTCTCCTCAGCCTTTCTTCGCAGGAGTATCCTCCAAGCGATGCAGATGAGTACCACGGCGATAGGCACCATGACTGCGCTGATGATGCCCCATGTCGCGCCCAGGGTTCTTGATGAGTACTCCTGTTTGCCTGTTTAGGTAGGGGGCGTTTTAATGTGGTGTTGAAAAGGTATGGTTGGGTATATTGTTTTGTATTGAGCTTTTATTTATAGTGTATATATTTTTGGACTAGCATTTTTGAACTTGTGACTTGAACTTTTTGGACTGGAAATGGATATTCTGGTATCTAAAGCTTTTGCGAAAGGTACTACCTACAAAATGGAATTGGTCTTGAATTTTTAATGTTCGTAAGTTTGTATAAGTTTGACAGTCTGAATTGACATAAAAACATTATTTCTATCAATGTAATCCATCTCGACACTGTTTCCAAATCGTTAAACAAAAACTACGGCCCTTATAACGCAATTTATCAACAAACAAAGATACGCTATCTACTGCGCAAAGCCCAAAAAGATATCTCACTAATGCAAATAAAAAATATGACACACGTACCTGTTCATATGACCTGGTTTTTTTATGTACACTAGATAAGAAAGCAAGCAATAACCTAATAGATTAGGAAGAAGAAAAATAACAACTCATCACAGTTCAGAGAAAATTTCTATTCAACGTCATTCCTTGCTTTCTTACCTAAAACAAAACCAATTGAAAGTTATTCTACCGAAATGGGAACAGAAATTTCCTCTTCATGTGACTCCAAGGTTATAGTTAAAATAAGTTTATTTAAAATTAATAGAATTTACAAACATTCAACAACGATGGGAAACTCACGAAAGTCGGCTAACACCTACATATACGTAAACATAAGTGCAAAAACTAAAATAAAGTGCCACTTAACTAACCTAAGCTAAGCTTATGCTACTCCAAAAAAAATGTCATTCGTATTTGGGCAGTGAATATATACTATTCCTGTTTACTAGTTTTTTATTTCTAAGTGTTTCAGACCATGGTCGAGCGTGGGCTCATTGTGGGCACTTCAATGTTCGGTGGGTCAATCAAAGTCTCCAAAGATTTCCCCTTTTGGGGAGGCATGGTAAACGTCTGAATAGAATCTGCAGGAGCGCTTTTCGGAGGGTCAGGCAAACCGGGGTTATTGAACGTGTTTCTTGGACTATTGTCCGAAGTAGGGCTGATCGGTGGAGAATATATTTCGGAGTACGTTGGAGAGTACTGGGAAGGAATAGGACTGTACTGACCTTCATACTTCGGAGAGTATGGGTCCTCGGAATCTTTTGTGGAATAACCCGAGTCACTTGGCAGTGCTCTACGACCTGTCTGGCGAGGTCTGCTTTGATATTCAATATCTTTAGCAGGTCGCGTCAACGTTGAATCTCTATTAGATTCAGTGTCTGACGGTGAAGTTATAGAAAGCAAGTCCTCTTCGGAAAGATCCCACAGTTTTTCTGGGAATTCTTCATTGGGAGCGTTCGGGATAGGTTCATTGGTTCGGTAAGTTTTGTCATAGGCCCTACGTTTTTTAGGATTTGATTTGTCAGATTTGTCACTCTTATTGGAATCTGGGTACCCTATTCCTGAACTATCGCCGTCTTGTGGGACGGGTGGAGCTGGCCTAACTAGAGGTGCAGACCTAGTCATTGGGGCTTCCTCAGTAGGAGTTTCTGGTAACTTAGGCTTAGAGTCGGAGCTTCGTAATGTGGATGATTTCATCGTATCCGTGAGGTTTCCCATTGATGCTGATCTTAGATTAAGTCTAGAGGCTGATTTTGATCGCGGAATATCTTCGAAACGGAATCCTTCTTTGCCTTCGGTCCTGGGTTTGTACCAGCACCAGAACCACAGCAGACAAATCAACAGGCCTAACGGTAGAATAACTGCCAGTATGATCGCCCAGGTCAGAAACAGAGAACGTTGCGAGTATTCTTGGTTACCTGGATATTATAAAGTTTTGTGTCACAAACTGAATAGAACATATAGTTGAAGCAAAATAAATAATCACTTAATGTACAGCCAGCACATCAAACTAGAATAAGCTGTCAACATTCTTAAATAGATTTTCAACTTTATCTCTACAGTTCAATAGTCCAATATTGATTGGGATTTTACGATTAGAGTAAGTCTGTACAGGAATCATCATAAAAAACTGTTTATAATTTGGAACTAACTGACGTCTTTAGATATAACCATATAAAGTACTCACGCAAGCACTCAGTATATCCATAATCCGGTAAGTTCCACCGGCCGTTGTCCTCACACACTCGTCGCTTGTCTCCAATCAGAATGAAGTCTTGGTTACACTCGAAGTTCACCTGTCAATGGATGATGTATTAGGAAATCCCTTATAGAACAAAATAAATGAAGAGTTTGTTTGTTTCAACCATTGACATACATTCTAATACATATAAATCGATGGTTTCAACATTCAATTGACAAAGGCCTTAAAATCAATGAAGATTTTTTTTTAATGGAACTGTGACACTATTAAAGAGATGGTGGAGGTGGGTTAAAAAAGGCGATTTTTCTTGGTAAAGTCTAAAAGATGAAGTACGAGAAGCCGGGTCAAAAGTATAGTTTACAACTCGAATAGATGATACATAAGGAAATTCGAATGTAATAGGTATGTTTCATTGTTTCCTTGAGTTGTGACGAATAGCGGTTTTGTTTGTAGGACGATTTGTATTCATGTCCTTCGACAAACCACTTTGGAATACACAATAAGGACAAACAATCATAAGGGTTTTGGTATTTAGCTTCATCATCAGTTTAGTCCGTATGTTAAGGGAAGTGCAAGTACTTCGTTACTAATATAATAAATGCAAAGGCCTGTCAAATCTGTCACGCTTTTACACAAAACCTATTTATTATAGGTTCTTATATGTTTAGTACACAGTTAATCTATAACCTGGGAAAGTACACAGGCTACCTTTTAACCCGGATGTACGGAATGGTAGCTAGTAATTAATTTAGATGAGTACTCACTCTTGTTCCTGGCGTGAAGAAGAAGTTACTCTTCCGTCCAAATCGTGGTGTCTCCAATATACCGCAGCTGATCACTCTTCGAGCGTTCTGCTCTTTTATATTCGTCTGTAAATGGAGTACTTGATTAATTCCTGTCTTTCACTATTGCAACTTTTTCAGTTAAGTCAGTTTAACTCACAACACACCAAAATCTAGTCCTTGTATACGAGAGCCAAGAGGCCTTCACAGTTAAAAAGACCCCAAAAATTTCGCATCAAAAACTAAAAATCCTTCTCGAAAAATGTCGCAAAATGATCACAAAGCTATCCGAAACCAACTAGAAAAAGGAGTCTAGCCACAACAAACAGTTTACATGAATTGAATGGATGGAACGACCAGTGTTTAAGTTCGCCATAGCTGAGCTATAGAGGACCTTGGATAAATGCATTATAATTAAAAAGAACAATGGCCTGACAAGACGCATCTGATTGCACGCAACTGTCCAACTAGGTGACTTTTTAAATAGTGGTAGGGACATAGGACGGAAACACGAAATAGGGGTAAATTCAAAGATCCCGTATTATGCAGAACTTGCTCAGTCAGCATGAAGGATTTGTCCTTTAACCTACGTATAACGGCAAACGATAGGTCAAGTCAAAAACGGCTCAGTTTTCCTCTCAGTAGAAGTAGATTTTGAAAAAAGACAAATACTAACGCTGTCAAATACACAGCTTTTATGTTGACTAATCTGCAGATGTCTCCTATAATCACTTATTTTTAACTGAACTGCGAAAGCCTAAGAACATTGCTGAATTTGGGTCAACATATAGTTTTTGTCAACGTCAAGATTCGAGATTATCAAGTCTTAAAGTTCCATGCACCAGTGTAATCATTCTATACCCTACAGGATGTTAGAACATACCTACAATTTATTTACTACGTTCAAGTGTGGGAAATCGTAAATTGTCTTTATGATTAGTTGACAATCAAGGCTATTATCGACTTAATAGCTAGATGAATCATTTCGCGTTTGTTGACATACAATGTTATATCATTTGGATTTAATTATATAGTAGGACTTGACTCATCATCATTTTGCCCTTTTGAATCAGTTCAAGGACAACGGGGTTCAGAAATCTAAAATAATGACAATGCAATATGAACCCAAAGGTTTTGGGTTCAGGTTTTTCCAGTTATCAAAGAGGAGATTCAAATAGATTTTTTTAAATAATCTAGATCCCGACAAAAGTATCAAACGTATTCAAACCAAATAACCCAATTCAGCAGAAACGGACAATAGTTCCACTACTTTTTATTCGCAAATTTTTCCACTACTTTAAATACACAAATCTGGAGACACTATAACTTTGTCCCAAATATTTGATAAGTCTATAAAAGCTCCTATCCACCTAAAAACTCCAAAAACCAATACTCACGATAGAAGACAAATAATTCTTCGTGAACTCAGCCATATCCCTGTTGAGGGTCATGCCGTAGTCATATCGACATTGATAGGAATCCTGGCACAGTTCCACAGCTCTCGCCACGTCTTGAGACCTGTTCGCTGGTAGGAAGTCAGCTGGTTCCCTGATGAAGTTTGGTATGAATTGGTTGTCGTTGTAGTAGGCTGCCGTTCTGCCGTATTCGCGGTAGAACATCGCTACTCCTATGTCTCGTTGTTCGCGGTCGGTTAGTTGCCCTGAAAGGATTTAACGGTTGATATATTTAGGTGGAAAGAAGTGTTCTTTTAGGATTCACAGTACATTGGAAAGTTCAAGGTAAAGAATCGAGGTTTGATCGTAAGAGTATCAACTATTTAAAACAATTTTTGTTCGTGTAACCTTTAATCTGGAAGATTTTTTATGGCAATTACCCGCAAGTAGGAGCAAGCAAGTTCACTTTTGAAACATTATTTTTAGCTAGATTTTGGCATTCATCCAATATTGCTAAAACAAGGGTAGGTATTTTATTATTTTTCTTCTTTCAACACATTTATAGCCATCATAATATTATCATTATTTTCTTTACTAATCAATTCATCTTTCAGACATTTCATCTTCATCATACTTTGCTTTGTATGTCAGTCTAGAAATATACTTACAGTATTGAGCGAAGTCCCTGTGTGCAGTTTGGAAGTTGTTGAGGTCGACTGTGGCTCGCGTCCCGTCCGGTCGCGTGAAGTCGTCGTTAATGTCCAGAGACCAATTGCCGAATAGACCTCGCGTTTGGTTCTAAAACAAAAAAATATATATTTTATTATACAGTTACAAGGGAGTATATCGGAAGGAATTCGTGTGTCTAGTTCCTGAACAATATGTGCGTGAAAATAACATCATGTATTTTCATATTTTTTTTTGTTAAACCTACATAATTATTTTTCATCTAGAACAATCCGTAACTTCGATAAAAAACCTTAATCAGGGGCTGCTATACAATCAGTTATTTTACTGTCCCTAATTACCTACAGCATGATATCCAAGATAGACCCACAAAGTACAAAAAAAACGTCATATACTTTGTTTTACTCCATTTAAAAAATAAATAAATTGTAAGTACTCACCATATAATTCCAAGGCAGATAGACCCTAGCTGACATAAATCCCTTATTCTCGACTACTTCAATACCAGCGCCTGATGAGAACATGATGACAATCTCCGACTGGTTCAGTAAGTACATTGGCTGGTATACTGTCACACCTGAAATAATGAACTTGGTTAATTATGTGATGATGGTAGAATGTAAGCCTGACCATTTTTTTGGTTTTGGCAACTGTTCTCTGTAAGGAGACCAGCTAGCTGCACAAGACATATCATAGTGCAAGAGCGTTAGCACAGACACAGGTGCACTCCCTATTCCTTCACTCTCATAGCCCGATGGGACGGCAATCCAACACGACCGGAGAGAGATCTAGCTTAGGGCCGACATATGTATATGTGCTTTAAGCTTAGTAGAAAGTTTAAATATGCTTAAAGAGCAACAGTTTTGGACAAGATACTCGTTCATTAAAACGTTTTTTTATGCAAAAGAAAAAGAGATATTATTTGAGGGTTTTAAACTAAGAATGCTAGGATTAAAAAAGAAGTTACCTGGGAAGTATTGCACCCTAAGGGCAGGCCTGTCGAAGTACACTCTCTTGTTGTCAGCGAATACATCAAGTCTATAACGCCATTGAGCATGTTGGGGACGGAGACGAACCTGAAATCGATTTTAGTTCAATATTTGATATTGGTTTATATACTTTTGTTATACAAGCGTGTTCGTCAATTGGTACAGTGTTTATATATGTAGCAATAATATAGTCTCTTCTAGAATAGCTAACAACATTTATCTTCTAGCGCAGTTGGGTAAAAGTATTTCCTCAAGGCACTATCCTAGGACCACTTATTATCAAATTGTTCAGTTTTAGAGAAGATTCATACAAAAACAATTCTAGTGGCTTTTAAAGTTATCTTACCTCAATAGGTACGGAGTTATTGGAAGCAGCGACAACGGAAGTCAGATGTGTAGCGTTGACTCGTCCGTAGATGTTGCGCGGAACTTGTTCGAATCTGCCCTGGACGTCCAGTTTCAGTTGCGGGTGATCCACTCTTACTAATACGTATTCACCTAGACAAAGAAGTTTATTTTGGTTTAAAGAACCTAATTAGATACTATAAACTATTTTTTTTTGAGAAAATAAGAGCTACGGGATCTGGAATAGGCTCTCTTGTTGATATTATTTTCAATTTATTAAGTTTCAATATATTAACAACAAGGAACATCTTAAAAAGTTTCATTATTGTAAGTTCTCTTACCTTTTCCGTTGAAGGTATACTGCAAGTCATCGAATGTAACAATGTGTGGGTCTCCAAATATTCCAGCAACACCAGGCGATTGGTAAGCTACACAGTCTTGAGAAGGACGACGTTCAAATCTGTTGAAAATAACTCAAGTTAAGCTTAAGCAAAGTTCACTTTGATATATATACCTTTACATAAAGAGTAGAAATATTAAGAAAGGTCTAGAATAAAGTTGGATTTTGTTAATTAAACTTTGCTCCGACATTGCTCTATGTAAAATTTATCTTTTATTTTTTTTACAAGTCTTTAAATCAAATTATGTAAAATTGATGGACAGAAACTGCATAAACATGTGCCAACTAATGGAAAGACTAACCTGAATGTCTCACAGCCAACAGCTTGTTCTTCTTGCCACATACAGCACTGGTAGAATGGAATCATGTCGTGGAACCAATGGGACAGCGATGGGACCTAGTGCAAAATAATATTTTTTAATTAAGACCGCAGAACTTGTTCCATTATGGAGTTTCAATGATTTAACATCTATTACCATTGTGTTGTGAAGAAAAAAAAAAAAAAAAAATTAACAGTTTTTTTACAATATATTAATACAATATGAATGTTAATAATAATCTTACCTTGTTGGCCTCGTTGTAAGGAGTGAACCCGAAGTCGTGAGACCTCGAAGGCCTGGATCCCCACATCTGATCGTACGACAACATGAGGAAGCCGTTCTTGTCGTAGCAGCACTGCTGACCTGATCCTTCCGCGCTGTGAAAATAAATCAAAATTAGGGACATGATTTCAAGATATCCCTATTGCGTATCGATTGTTTTCAGATACTTTTTGTGTGGTCAAAAAAGAACTCAGCATTTAAAACGAGTTTAATATAGCTGAACGAGTTGTAAGGCTATTAGAAAGTCATTTGATAGTAGAAATAAAGTTATTATAATTGGAAACACAAAAATGGTAGTATTTGACTTACCTAGGTGCTCCACTCCTGACACAATGGACACTGCCCCAATGGTATCTACAGGTGGGATTGGTGTCTTTATCGCAAGCTAAATCTGGCATAAACCTTCCCTTATCCAGTAACGCATGTTCCAGCGTACAAGGGCAAACCCATACTTGAGATGCAAAGTTCTTCAAGAAACGATCCGTTCGTAACCAGTTGTTACAAAGGGCGTTGGGCCAACGTTGGCCGTGTAACCTTTCCCATTGTGGGGCGAAGTACCAACCTAAGGGGATTGGACGACTCCACAGGACACTGCAAAGAGTTTGTTGTTTTAATAACTATACGTAAGAAAGTCATCCACATAAGCTACTTCATGAAAACTACAAAGCGTTTGCAGCTACCAATCACTCATGAAAACAATATTATAAGAGTTATCAAAAAATATTGTAAAGATAAAAAGAGTACTCACGGTGATATCTCAACATTTTTAAACACTTCTGGTGTGGTCAAGTTGATTTGTAGGAAACCGAACTGCATGTCGTTGTGTAAGAAATTATCCCTGTTCCTAAAGTTTTGAGGATTGATGACGTATTCTCCGGTGTTAGCCACGCCCATTTCGATCATGTCAATATATTCGAGTTGAGGTCTGATAGTGACCTCCTTGTAGCCCCACAAACTGATCTGGAGTTGGACGTTTAGATTCGTGGTCAAGTTGAAGCGGTCCCAAGTTATTCTGATTTCAGGAGGATATCTCTCGTGGACTGAGTTGTCAGTGAAGAAAATCTTCTCTGTGGCCGTTGCGGGTGTTTCTGAAAAATACAGGCATTTTTAGAAAACCATTAAATACATAACGTACTTCAATAAAGCTTTTAAAATATGAACGTTAAATAACACAAATTCACAAATATAAACCCACTTACCGACAAAGTACTTTCCTTTCCACTTATAGGGTTCATTATTAATCGCAATTTCGAATCTAGCATATCCATTGTGCCAGAACCTGGGTTGGACGCAAATAGCCCTATTGACGTCCACTACAGCACCAATGACGGACTCAGTATCGAAACGACAGGTGATTCTATCGTTGGGGTTGAAGCAAGGACCCGTGATGTTGACGATTGTACCTCCCAACATGTTACCGCTCTCAGGGGCGAACATGAGAGGAAGATTTGCACCGTCTAGAGATAAGAAGGAAATATATAATTGTTACTAACTTAGAAAGAGGGGTGAGACATTTCAATGCACGAGAAGAGAATTTCATTAATAGTGCAATATTTAAATATGAACTATTTTACTTGTCACCATCCATTTTTAGCAAGAGGAAACTTACCGATATCCTTGTTACAAGTCCCCATAAGTATTTTTTCGTCTATCCTAAATATATGTCGACCTGGAAAACCGTTCGCCCATCCTCTGCCCGTCAAATCTCTAAGTACAGACGCTTGTGAATAAGGCTTGTATTCGTAGCTTTGTGTTCCGTTACCAGCATTGAAACCAATCTACAAATATATATTCAATAAGTTAGTAAACATCATTAATGTTATTACATACATTGATTTCTGAATTATTGATACTTACATAAGCAGGTACACCACCTTCTCCGGTAGTGGTATCACCACCAGCTTCTGTGTGTGAACTCCAGTTGATCTCCAAATAGTTGAAGATCGCGTATGTGAACACTTCGTCAGTTGCCAGTACCATTTGGAATGTGTTTGTCTGTAATATTGATATACATTATGTATTATACTTACGTCTAAGAAGATACAATAATTTTGGCATGTTTTGAAAGTTAGTTAATAACATAAAGAATGGAAGACTTCTAGATCAAAAATTCTGGTCCACATGATTCCACATTTGGTACATCTAAAGCTTTTCATCATTACGATTTTCCACATCTTTAGTAATATACAATCTTCAATTATTTTAATTACACACTCACCACAAACAACGAGTTGTCAATGCCTCCAGCGAAAGACATGTTTTTCCATGTGATAGTGATGGCGTGCTTGGGGAAGAAAGTCTCGGAACCGATGACACCCTGACGAATGTCCCACGTCAAACGCTCTCTCATCTCCACACCCAGTTGGTCGGTACGTGTCTAGAAGATAATAAATAAAGTCTTGTAGAATGCCATGAGCAGAATAGATTGGTAAAAAATATTTTGTGTTTATGTTAATGACAGCTAACTAAGCAGTTACAGAAACTCAGTTCAGACCCAAAAATGGTCTGACACTTTGAACAACGATGGTCATCTGTAATGGCAGTGTATGAGTAGTAGTATTTGATCAATTCCTGGGAAATATCATATGAAGAGCTATCTCTCGGCGAGCTTCAGGTGGAAGGGTCCGTTTTGAACGTTCAGTCTAAAAAATATTAATAAAGGCGTTTATTTACCTGCAAATCCCTGTCCATTCTAAAGTAAATTCCAGGCCTTCTCTGATCTGGGTCCTCAGGACGCTGACTACCGATACGGCACTTGCTGAAGAATATACCAATGAAGGAGGGGTCGTTGACATCAGGCCAGTCTCTCACGGGGAAGGAGAGGGGGTAAGTGTAGTGGTCTGGAGGGTCGCTGAAGTAGATGTAACCGTTCATAGATAACTGGAACGAGGAATAGAAGTTTATAATTAGGTATGCAAGCAGTTTATTTCAGTGTGGAGTAAGTCTCTATAGCCGTTTTTGTGTAACTACTGGTTGCTTTACTTGTGCATTCTATCATAGCGTCTTTAACTAAACTGCAAAATTAAATACATAGACTTTTTTATAAAATAAAATTTAATAAAACTTTGCCAATATTGATGCAGTACAAATAGCTGTTTATTATACTTTTCAACGGATTCTGAAAAACTACTCACCCTGGTATAATTAAACCTAAATCCAAAGAACGGCAACTGGAAGTTGAAGTTCTTATGGATTTGAGGAGTAGAAGTATGGATGTCTCTCTGGTAGTCTCCAATATTCTCGTTGCCTCCTTGATCGTAGAACCAGTACATGAAGTTGCCTCTGATCTGCGCCAGTCTGGCAGCTGTGATGACGTAGGGCTGACCATTGTTCTGGTAGCTCGTGTCGGGTAGCACACGGCCGTCGATGTGAGCTGGAAAATTATAGGCAGGATTTTAAACAATGGATATTACTAATCACTATGGAATACTTGGGGTTTGGTATATTCGATGTCAACTTGAAATATGGACTGCTCAAGCTATGCTAGTTCTGCTTTCTAATATAGTGATCTTCTATGTTTCATTAGACTTGTTTTTAATCAAAAGTATTCGGGTAGTCAACAAAGCTGGTTTAGCCCTCATTAGATTTGTGTTTGAAACGTCATCTCTTATCAAAATTTTATCAAACTCATATTTGGAGCTACCGACTTCAGTTAAATTTTTTCTTCTAAAACAATTGAAGCTAAAAATATCATTATTAATTTACGAAATGTTCTTCTGACTTTCGCGGCTCGGTATCGACACTAGTCCCCGATAATGATAAGCTATCAGTTTATATCAGAAATGCGATTCCTAGTATACACGCTGATGTCATGTTGGCACCTTGCAATACCTCTTTGTTTCACAATTTTCTGTAAACAAGTTCACCTAGTAGATTTGATGCATCATCGAATCAAAAATATCATCGTTGTCGTCACAGCCTAAAAAAGCCCGGTACTGGACAAAGGCCTCCCCCAAACTGGGGATTTTTTTCCATACTCTGTTGGTGCGCAATGTGGGATATTTTTTTAGCTTTGGAGATGCTGCTGCCCATCGCCGAGCAAGGCATTTTCTATCCCACCTGGTGCTGTGTGGTAGTTATACCGCCACCAGTCAATTGAAAAGCACTACAATCAAAAACTTAAACAAATACTCTTTATCTTATATTATACACTAGCTTCTGCCAGCGGTTTCACCCGCATCCCGTGGGAACTACTTCTCGTACTGGGATAAAAAGTAGCTTTTAGCCTTCCTCGATAAATGGACTATCTAACACTGAAAGAAATTTTTAAATCAGACTAGTAGTTCCTGAGATTAGCGCGTTCAAACAAACAAACAAACTCTTCAGCTTTATAATATTATAGTATAGATGACAGTTCCTGTTTTAAGTGGCGTTTCACAGTTTACCGTATCACTACTTATCAGTAGGCACTTGTTTAGAATTTTCTATTTTCCTCATATATGTAATGTAGTGTTTCTCTAAGTTATGTTAGAAAAGCACACATAGGTTCACGTTGATCTATTTTATATCCGGAAATAGTTACTTCATTAGCTGTTCTTTTCTCATCTACAAACAAGTGTACTTCGTCATTTAGTCTGACTCATTCCAAATTAACACGAATAGATATCAAGCAAAGTATCTAGTTTATTTGTTAGAGATTAACTTCTTTACCCAACAGTGTGTCGTCATTTGATATATTTTTACCACATTCACAGCTATCTTTATAAGAATCAGTATGGATTCTCGTAATATTTTTCTCGTGGTATTCAGAGGATTTAAAAACCAAAACTTTTATCTCACTGAACGGAAGTCTGATTACAAACAGTAGGAAGATTTTGCAGGCCATCCATAAAAATACTGACAAACAAAATAAAGTTATTGTATCATGCAATGCAAAAAGCAAGCAAAGATTAAATATTAGATGTAGGTGTGGTAATGTGCTAAATAATGTCTGTATAAATACCTGATAAATGTTTGAGAATGTAAGGCACGCGCAGATAATCTAAATAAATAATTCCACACACATAATCAAATAAGAGGATGAGATAATTCAAGAATGGTGCAAATTCATTGAGCTAGACATAAATGCATTCGAATGGTTTTCATAGATATTTCAGTTTTTGTATTAATTCAAAAGAAAATTAAGATCACTGTGGTTTGGCCAAGGATTCACTGGTGAGACTAAGGATCAGAATTTGAACATGGATGGTGATAAAAATACAGAGATCAAATTATATAAGAACTACCAAGACACTAGACAGTATGTATATCAGGAAAGAGGGTAAATATGACTGCCCAAAGATTTGTCAAAATGGCCAAACTAAAAATAATCTGTCAAATCCTTACAATTACACCTCGAAAAAGAATACAAAATATTTTAAGTTCAACGTTCATGAAGTAGCGACCTACATTTGACCCAAAAATATAATCTTCTATCAACATGGCGATGAAATCATTGTTCTAACTCGTAAATTATAAAACTACCTCCGAATGCTCAGAGATAAGGCTGACAAAATAGTTTGGATCACATATCCCATGCCCATGTCCCATGCCTTATGAGTATTTGGCTTAAAGGAGTCTTACTTCAATGTCTCTTAAGCTTTGTATAAAGTTTTTACAACCAGTTAGTTCTAGAATAGTTTTAGCTGTTTGGCCACTGCCAAATGTAGAATAACCTTAATATCTGACATGGTCTGGATCTATCGTCATATTGTACTATGATGATGATTGTTCTGTTATGTTCCAATAGAATCGATTTCAACATCATCGTCAATGTCATCCTAATTTATTCTAACAGTAGCTACAAATTCTTTTTCAATGTTTCAACCACTAACTGTTCCGAAGCACGAGATTCAACAGGTCTATTATGAAAAAGTAATTCTGAATATCATTCATTCCAGTAACAGTGCTTCAGGAGTTATTCATACGGGGCCTCACAAACACGTATCGCACTTGACCGGCTTTTTTATCTGCTGATAGAGTACGTAGCCCTTATCTGTACTTAATTGGTATAACCCGACGAATTAAAAAAGTAGTCTCTGCATTTACCTCTTGCAAAAGTCTTGCTGCATTTTAGAATTTGCTAGGTTATACTTTGCAAGTTAGGTGCGGCCCTTATCGCTGATTAGAACATCATTTATTTGAATGTATTAAATGAGTAATATACCTTAAATGTTCTGTTTAAGGCAGGTTCTAATTCCATTTAGAGGAGGTCATTTTTAGTCTCAATAATTAATACCACTTCATTGGCGTTATTAAGTTCATGAATGATGACTTCTTTATCTCTATGTTAAGGGGCTTAGTTTTGATTACCTTTAAAAACGATCTCTCTTTCGTTTACTTTTATTTTGATGTCATTGTATCCTTTACCAAGTTACTCACCTTTTGTTTCTTTACCTAATGAATGAAATAGCGTCATGTAAAATTTATGTACATTATGATTAATATTCAGGTTATCTTGTGACTAGTGAGTCATGCTAAAACTATACAATACCTGAGAGTACCGGCTATAATCATAAACATTTTAGTATTACAACCTAAAATAGTGCAATACTACGTATTCATTTTAGATCATGTCGAAAAACAAAGGTGACAATTTGTGCGAGCGCGAGCGCACGATGTAATTCCAAATCCCTTATCTCAACTCTTTGTCAAACATTTGGCAATGTTTGTCATTCGTCCCTTCTGTGTCATCTATGAAAACTATGTGTGCCAACATTTGAGCAAACATACTATACGTACTATGCCATAGATTTAGAATCAGACATGGCGAGGTCAGGATTATCATATATTTCGGTTACTTTATCGTCTTTGTTATCTTGCCTTGCATTGTTTTATTATAGTATCGATGATAAATGTTCTTCGTTCTTAAAATGTGAAAGAAAGCTCACTTACCATACTCATTGTTCGTAACTTGAGTGGTGCTTGGTGACAATAACTGCCTTTCACTGAGCAAATTATCGTTGACGTTTAAATCAACCGCATCCAAAGCCAGCGGCTCTTCGCCCCCCAGTCCATCAGTCAATGTCTGGTACTTCCCACTCCTAACTTGCAGTTCTGCTTTGTCACTTATAATTTCCACTGGACTTTCATTATCAATCTCATCTTCCTTTACTTCAGTTACTGGTACCACCACTGTCGTAGTATCACTTACTATATTGTCCTCAGCAACATTACTTGTGACGTTGTCAACTATTTCTTGTCCATTAACACTAATAACTAAGAGTGCTATTAAAGCTAGAACTTTAACACCCATTTTCACACTTTCAAAATGTTCATCACATTATTTTTTATCAGTTTTGACGACAACAGGTGGCTCGCTATTGTACTGGTCGACTAGAGCGTTGGAACATTGTGTGCCCGTTGATATGGTATTATCTTTAAGAGATATGATAAGATAGCAAATAGGAACGTTAGGTGTGCCAAATTCTTTGTCCTAATCATAGCCCTCGTATAGGGTTTTGGTATAATGGTGATAATTTGAGGTAAATTAAATGACAGTTAGAGGTGTGTTGTAACTTCAATTTTGATATTACTTTAGTAGATAGAGTTTTAATTTATCAACGTTTGGAGATGTCAGTGACTAGGATGAACATTATGGAAGATGGCTAACCACCGTTTTAATTTATAAGGAGGAGATGGTCATTTAGTTTGCGTTTGCTTGGTTACAACATTTTAAATTAAGTTCCAAATTGTTACATTATCAGAATCTCTCTACTTAGGTATTCAAAAAAAAATGGGTAAAATATTTTCACAGACCTAGCACGCACAACTTCCAATATTAAAATGGTCTCCGAAACGAGGCTCACGTTTCTTTTTTGGACTTATCAATGACCTAAGACCTAGTTTAGTAATTTAAAACACGTTTTTGATAAAGAATTATATAACTGAAGCAATTAGCTACCACAATCTATGAAAAAAAAACTGTAAAGTTGGGACTCCTACTTCTACGGTCAAAAGGTTAAAAATGATTACAAAATATTAAGTACAAGTTCTGAGAATAAAAATATCTATACATATAATAAATCTGTAAAAAAACTGTGTCTGTATATTGAATATATTAAAAAAATTATAATTGGGTGGGGTTTAGAAACAGTAATGGAGCACAAATCCAAAAAAAAAATTCTGTCTGTATGTCTGCATGTCTGTATGTCTGTATGTCTGTATGTCTGTTTGTTTGTACACGCTAATCTTCCGAACTACTGAACGGATTTCAATGATTTTTTCTTTGTTGTATCAGTATTAAGCCTGGTCAACATATAGGCTATAATTTATCTTCGAAACTTGAAGACCTGATGCAGAACTCTAACAGACCAACAAAACTATAAGAGATACAAAAATGGTGCCATGGCAAAAATTGTTTCATGTGATGAGCATTTTCAGCTGAGATAATAAATTTGAAGATCTGGAACACCTGATGTGGAACCCCAAGAGCCCAGCTTCTCTGTACCATATACAGGTATGATGTTTTAGCAAAAGTTGTTCAATTTGATAAGCACTTTCTATTGACTTATACAAATTGAAGATCTAAAACACCTGATGTGGAACTCCAGGGGCCCAGCTAGACTATAGCATATGAAGATATGACGTTTTAGCAAAAGTGGTTCAATCTGATAAGCACTCTCTATTGACGTATAAACATCGAAGATCTGGAACACCTGATGTGGAACTTCAAGAGCAATACTGCACTTGAAATGTATAGAAATGAATGTTATGAAATAGGTATGGCGAATCAAAAAAAAGTAATTAGTCCGTCTTTTAGATAACCCTAAAATAATGGACACGTATTTTTCTTTTCTCTCTCTCACAAACTAATAATAACGAAGATACAACACGCTTGAATTTTGTGTTAAGTCACTGCTTAGTACAAATTTTACATACTAATCGTAGCGTCACGAGCCCCCACTCTCCGAATTTTTTGCGTTATATATATCTCATTATTATTTTGTATGTCTCTTCCAGACCTCGGGACTACAGAGTTCCGAATTTTTGGGAGGCAAACGTGGGGCCGAAGCCAACACGCTGAAGCCCTTTTGAGACAACTTTAATGAAATGGTGACACAAAACCGACGATTATCCCTTTATACACTATAGAAATGAACCCAAGGACAATCCCCGGTGGACGTCGTTAAAAAAAGACAATCCCCGGTTCTGTGCTAAACTATTGCTCACTATGGAGGAAAAGTACTTGGGCTATTGTGATGGGATGTTAGTGGATGACAATGTATTAGGTACATGTAAAAATGGCAGGTGGAGACTTGCCACCTCACTTACTGGGCCCCCGGGAACCAGTCACTGAATAGCAACAAGAGGGCAACAGGTACATGAGCGGCTGTAGGGTGAGGATACCTCGGTGGACTTTAAACGCTGATTACGCGCTCCCTGTGCTTACCATGAGGCACCTACCCTCCGAGCAGGGCTACTAATCCTGCTCTAGCGACTCCACTCTGGACGGCCAAGCCAAGCCAGAGGCGTGAGACCTACCCCCGTCATGGTTCACTCCGACCGGCCGGAGATGGGGGACAGTATACTCTCCCTGGAGAACTCAGTATATATAGCCCCGCGGGGTCGCTACTCCCCGTCATCAGCCTCAGATGTCCTGCGGTGCCTGTATCTCATTATTATTGTCGTTATTGTCTCAAGAGCCTTTGTCCCAATTATGTTAGGGTCGACTTCCAGTCACGATGCAACTGAGTACCAGTGTTTTACAAGGAGCGACTGCCTATCTGACCTCCACAACCCGGTTACCCACTCAACCCAACACCCCTTGGTAAGACTTACTGGCGTCTGACTACCCATAACGACTGCCAAGAATGTTCAATGACAGCCGGAACCTACAGTTTAACATCCCCTCCAAATAACGGTCATTGGTATCCAAAATATACGTAGAAAGTACATAAAAACTTAGAAAAGTTGCATTGGCAGGCACTTGCCAGACCTGGAATCAAAGCCGCACGCTCATACTTGAGAGATTGGTTCTCTACCCACTAAACCACCACGACTTCCACTAAGTCACCACGACTTTGTCATCTATTTAATGTTTTTTTACGTAATAATACGTGTACCTAATATTTTTGCCACTCACAACTTAAATGCGGACTAATTAGAATCACCACTTTTATCCCTATGGTCACGTCTATTGCGGTTCAGTTCTCAGCGTTTTGTTTAGTCTGCTGTGCTTTTGCCGTTAAAGTACAAAAATTAAATATATGGAACGTTTCTAATAGTTATGCGTATTCCGTTGTTTCCAAGTCAACGGGCCCTTAAAATTCAATATCAGACTATTCAGATCTTTGATTTTGCTGACCCCGTAGTCGCTGGCATAAGGGACAGGATCCGCGTACGAAGTCGCGGGCAGAAGCTAGTATTCATAATAGAAGTATGACCGTCGCTGAACTCATTATTTTCGTTAAGATAATGTCTTTCTCTATTTTTAATATCTACATGTATAAATTCAAAATATTCCAAAAAACGTATTAAAAACAATTGAATTGCTGATTCACTTTATGAGGTTAAATAGAAACTCTCATTAGCACAATATTCATCTCACGTAAACATTTACGTCTTAATATAATACTGCAGCTAAATATAATTTCATCTCCATCGTTGCACTGCATTTTAATGAACGGGTATACTTTAAAGTTCAAACTACGGATATAATATGCATTTAAACTAATCAGTGGATGATATATCACTATTATTAACTGTTTGGACTATATTCAGATTAGTTTCTTGTCCTAATTTTACATTAGGTTTCACCTGATTTGATCCACATACAACTTTTTGGCTTTTCATAGTATGTCATATATCCTCCTACAAAAAAACGGGTAGTAGATAGAGAACCTTTATTTTTGATAAATGTTGTAATTGTACCATAAATCCTAAGAAAATATTCATCTGACACATCACAAAATTAAACGCAATGCGGTTTCTCAAAGCGGTATTTCGCCCCAGACCCCAAGAGCTTTGTTGGCAGAAATTCAAAATCTAAACGTTTGCTGAATTTTCTGTAAAACGTATTATTTTATCGAAATACCTAATCGAATGGTTCCAGTAATCCTAGGTACTTGTTTTATCTATTGATAACGTTTGTTTTCTCGCTACAAATGTACCTTATTCACCGATCGCCTACTGGGCGTGGTGATTCATTATTTCAGCATTTTTCTACTTAACTTTTATACGGAAATTATTGTCATGTGTCATACCGGATGTCCTGTTTTTCTAAGTAGTTTCTTGGTAATCATGAATGAATTGATAAGGGTGTTGTAACAGTAGCTAATATCGTAGTACGATTGTGTCTACGTCATTGTACTTCTGGGACTAGGTATTGTTGGCTATAATTGGCAAGCCTTTAAACCTTTCTGACTCAGGTTACAGACTATGTTGGAGTTGGCTTCCAGTCTCAGCGCATGCATCTAATTTCGAGTGTTTCACATGAAGCGACTAACTGCCTGACCTTGTCAACCAAGTTACCCGAGCAACATAATAAATACCTT
Source organism: Helicoverpa zea (assembly GCF_022581195.2). NCBI lineage: Eukaryota > Metazoa > Arthropoda > Insecta > Lepidoptera > Noctuidae > Helicoverpa > Helicoverpa zea. Next base: position 3,889,724 of record NC_061464.1, on the reverse strand, counting down.
GTATAGTAAGACTACAATGGTTGTCAGACATTGTGGTTTCTGGCTACCCTTAGTAACTGGAAAACATGCATAAAAGACAGCCGGGACCTACAATGTAATGTGCCTTCTGAAAAAAAGACATCAACTTCTTTATTAATTTAAACCCAGATAACTTTTCCTTTGTTATATAAAATAAACTATACAATATCATACACGTAATAAAAGTAGGTACGTACTCACTAATGTTTATTTTATAGGCACCTTACTGTTTTACACTAGTCATTCGCTTTATTGTGATATTAAAAATCTATCAGGCACTTCACACAATCAGGCTGTTACAGGGGCATTTAGTAAATAAATAATTAATATTGCTTCCCTTGCTTTAATTGCTACATGTTGTTTTTGTTTATTATTGATTACTATTCACTTAGCCATTGCCATTACTTAGGTTAAACTAAGTAGTCGTCTCGGCATGGTGATCAAGAAGTCGTGAGTTCAATCACCTTTAGAGAATGTAGAACTTGAACGAAACTAAACTAGCTATCTGATCGCTATTATACAAAGTGTTTCAATTACGCATTGACGAATACAAAATACAAACTATTTACAACCTACCACAACGCGTCGCATTGATAAACAGAAACAGTGACCTTTGAGAAATGCGAATATAAACGTCAAATAAATCAACCTTCATGACTACCGACAACATACAAGCAAATGCGTGGAACTTTCTAGAAAGACAGTCCTCTTCAAACGAACTATACCTAATATGTAGGTAATTATAATTATTCCACTTCAGACACAAGTCCTTTGTATCGAGTGCAAAGCAAATCAGGCACACGGCCCTAGACTAACTAAAACCACGATAATAAGTCCTTATTACGACCTTTCCTGTATGTTCGCTAACCATTGCCTGTTATGTAAAGGGTTCTAGAACAAGGAGTGGGTTAAAAACAGCAATGGATGCGATGTTTTGCGAATTAGTTTTGTTGTTGTGTTCGCGTGATGCTTAAATGCGTTTTAACTGTATATAATTGAAGTATTAAGTACCATGTCTGATGTATAGGTGCTACCGATAATTTGTACAAGGTTCTGTATATGAAAACTAATTAGTTTTTAATGTCTAGCACGAATTCAGTAATGGAATCTATAAGTATTCTACGTTTTTCAGCGCAAGCTTCTTTATTCCATGTAAAATCGGACCTATTGTAAGAATTGCTCTTTGTATTTAGAGTTAGAAGAGAATTTAGTAAATATTTATTGAAATCATAAAAAAATACAAAAATATTTATTTACACTAATATTATAAAGCTGAAAAGTTTCTTTGTTTGTGTGAAAGCGCTAATCTCAAAACTCGTTGGTCTGATTTGAAAAAATCTTGCAGTTTTAGATAGCCCATTTATCGGCTACCTTTTATCCGGTTTCGTGCAGAAATTTCCAGGGGATGCGAGTGAAACCGCTGGCACGATGCGAGCAATCAAATCTTCAAGAACATATTTTCAAACGTCATACGTCTTTTATTATTCTTTTCAAAACGTGTTCCAAACTCAAATAAAATAAAAGAACATCTCACCTTTGAATGCCTTTGCCGTTCAGCCTTATATCCAACATCATTAGTCCCATTGAAAAGAAAATAAACAAACTCTCGTGTTTCGAACAAGCCGTCTCTAAATTGTCGATAACAATCGCCGCTGCAATATAAAACGCATTGCTACTGCAGAGCTCCCGCCAACACAACGCGTTCCATTTTCAAATATTTGAATTTATTATTTTTTTATTTTGATTCCAAGATGCCTTGCGGAGGTTGCGGTGACAGTGAGTTTTTTATTTTTCTTTATTTTTTTTCTCTTAACTAGAATATCTGCATTGTCTATGAATTTATTCATGGTTTTCTTTTTTAAATATTTTCTTAATTATTATATTTTTGATAGCAAGTTATTTTTTAACCCCCGACGCAAAAACGACGGGGTGTTATAAGTTTGACGTGTCTGTGTGTGTGTGTGTGTGTGTGTGTGTGTGTGTGTATGTGGCATCGTAGCTCCCAAACGGATGATCCGATTGTAATGCGGTTTTTTTTGTTAGAAAGGAATGTCATTCGGGAGTGTTCTTAGCTATGTTTGGTGGAAATCGGTTCAGGTCTTCAAGGTCATCAGCTCGTTGGTTACATGTGATAGGAATGTTACACGCTCAGTTTACTTGCAAGCATATGTGGGATCTAAAATTTGAAATACTAATGTCTTCTGGAACCACTGAGCTGGTCTGCTGTTAGGACACGAAGATAGGAGACGTAACCCTGAACTGCCTTTTAGTAAACCCATCGAGTTTGGGCTCGTTTAATTTGTCTTGACTAGTTCTCTTCATGTTTCTAATTGACAAGAACCTAATGCTGGAAATGGGATATGGCGGATGAAACCCTAGAATGGTATATAACCTTGGATCACCAAAGGTTAATCTTTATTGTTTCTCAATCTGTGCAATTCTCCCAGAGCCAGTTTGTCATGAGGATTGTTAAACAGCTTCCTTTGGCTGAGATCGCATATAGCGAACCCATCATAAAAAGAAGGAAAAATTAAGGAGCTCCTTTAAAAAACCATGAAATAAAATTAAATTATAAATTTAAAAAAACCCCCGACCCAAAAAAGTACGCAATTATTATGACAAAATTTTATAAACGATAAACCCTATAAAAAGCAAAAAATAACTTTAAACACTACGTAAGTACCAACTAAAGCATGTCAGACTAAACAAAATTTTGACGTGTCGGGGGACCGCTTTTTACCTTCAAAAATACTTACACAAATCAAATGAAAACTACCTAATTACAACATTCGTATAAAAAACACGTATCTAAACAAAATTATATAAAAAGTTATAAGAAGGAATGTAGTAGGTAGTATATAATTACTTCTAACGTTAGGCTAATAAATTAGAGCGGTCCCCCGACACGTCAAAATTTTGTTTAGTCTGACATGCTTTAGTTGGTACTTACGTAGTGTTTAAAGTTATTTTTTGCTTTTTATAGGGTTTATCGTTTATAAAATTTTGTCATAATAATTGCGTACTTTTTTGGGTCGGGGGTTTTTTTAAATTTTTTACTGTAAATAGCGATATTATATTTACTGGAAATAACCATTATTTGAATATTCCTTCTCGAATATTATGCAATCATAGTATTAAAGGTCAGTTTCCATGGATTAATGGATAAGATAGTGCGATAATACCATTTTAATATTATTCTGTAACTGCTGATTGCATGAAATAAATTGCATCTTTCCTGTACTATCAATCGATTTATTTATTTTGAGTCGATAATGATCGAGAGAATCGGGTTTCACTTGAGTTGCGAAGGCGGAAGGTATAAATTGCAACACCTGAATTTCATATCAATTGTTATCATTATAATATCCATATAAAAATTGCAAGGATTATTTATTGTACAAATTTTTTAAGATACTATTTTCCAATCATTTTGTTGTTAGGACCTAATTGATTACTTTTTTCTTCTGATTTTTTGGTGAGAAATCATCTGATAATTACCCCTAACGCTGCACCCACAGCGCGAGTGTCGGACTCTTACAGACTACCTAAAACCGGAGCCCTTTATGTAACAGGACCGCGGTAACTCTTTGGAACACCCCCGTAGCCCCTGCAGGCTTCAGCCCTAAGAGGCCACGCTAGGACCTATTGACAACCTTAGTTTATACAACTATTTAATCATGACCATGATCTTAAACTATACAGACAGAATTGTGTTTCTTCTTTCCAACAAAAACATATAGAAAGTGGTGAAGGGTGGGCGTTTTGGTTGCTTTCTTTTGTGAAATTTACCTTAAAAGTGCTGATTTTCAGCCCACTCTAATAAATGTTTTTTTTTTTTCTTTTTTTCTCGATATTTCCTTGCTCGGTCTTAAAGATCCCACATTGATAACATGTAACAGCCATCTTGAAACTCTCCGATTTGTTAACACAACATTACTAAGTCAATATGGGATTTGTTGAACGTAAAACTTTATAACATTATAAAGTTATAAATTCAACAAATCTCTGGTTTCTCATGTTATCAATTTACATCAAGTTTGTATAGGCTTATTATTACGAAACATAATAAATAGTTGATTTACTGCCTGTCCGGCAAACCAGTAGGTACCAAACTATTATATTGTAATAGGATTAGTTGTAAACTGAAAGACTGCTATACAAGGTGTTGATTTGCATTTGTGCCATAGTTCAGGAGGAGGACATACAATACGTAAATAATCAATTGGAATTACAGTAGATGGGAAATAACTAATATGCACTGCTTTTTTTGTCATTGTAATGTCGTGGTATTTCAGAAGTAATCCAATTTTATGAATGAAATTTATGAGTGATCGTTGCGTATGCTTTGTGTTTGCGTTTGTGTGAGGGTGCAGCACGGTTTTAAGGCCAGTAACATACGCGCCAAGTTTAAATACGGCTAGATGACATTTACGGAATTACGAAAAAAAATTAAAGAAAAAAAATTACGTACCAATTTTTTTATTGATTTGGGTCGAGAATCATTAGCATAATTACCTCCTTGAATATGGCACGGATGCAAATCAACAGCTTGTATATTGGCTAGATAAAAACCGGCCAAGTGCGAGTGAGACTCGAGCACGAAGGTTTCCACCATTGTCGATAAAAACTCACGTTTGTTATGTAGGAGCTCCCGAAAATATTTATTTTATTCCAGTATCAGTGACAACAATAATTTACCTAGTTGTATCATTTGTGACAATGTCAACTTTCTAGCATCTAGGTAGCTATCAGTCTGATGACAGACAGACAGAGGTCAGCGAAGTCTCAGTAATAGAGTCCTGCTTTGTCGAAAAAAAAAACTTCATTAGTTTTCAGTTGCCACCTTATTGATACTTTTTCAAAGCGTTAATAATATCTAGTAGGAAAACTTACCATGAAGAACAAAATGACAATGAAGTAACTAATTAGCTTTCTCAGTGATTAGCTAAAGTCGTAAACAATTAGACTTAAGGCTTATTACATAGCAAGATAAGAAAGCAATGCCCTAAGTAGGTGAAGTTTAATTTAGATGCGCCTTTTAATATTGTTTAACGGGAAAGTGGAAAATAACTGAAGAACTGAAACCGAAGTAGGTACTTACCTACTTATTTATCTCGAGTAAATTATGTTTATATTTAACTATCTTCAGCTAGAGGTACATAGGTTTCACATATTTGACTCACTCGCATGAAAAGTAGCCTGTGTGGTATTCTGATTTCTGTTGTATCCAATACCGCCTAATTTCATCAAAATCCATCCATCCTCTGAGCCTTTTTCCCAACTCGGCTTCCAGTCTAACCGGATGTAGCTGAGTGCCAGTGCTTTACAAGGAGCAGCTGGATCTGACCCCCTCAACCTAGTTACCCGGGCAACCCGATACCCCTTGGTTAGACTAGTGTCAGACTTACTGGCTTCTGACTAGGTACTTAGTTTCATCAAAATCCGTATAGCAATATAGTTTGCGTATGTAGAAGTAACAAATAGCTTATACAACAATCTTTCGCCTTTATGACTTATCAGTCAACTCTAAAATGGAAACAAACTGATGTATGCCTACTTTATCTCGAGTAAATTACCTTTATATTTGATATCAACAATTCCACAATACCACAACTATCAACAGTTATCAATGCACTTATTGTTACTTATATCTCCTCTGATAATGCACTATTTCTGTTGCAGATTGCAAATGCAGTACAAACCAGTGCTGTCAGACCTGCAAGTGCGATGCATCTTGCACATGCAGTTGCAAACGGTCTACACCAGCCACTGACCCTGCTAAGACCACCAAGAAGTAAAGCCTACGTTTTGTAAACTCCTTCGTTGTCCAAAAAAAAATATATAGCATACGAATAATTCGATAAGAGTAAATACAGATGCCAGCGCATCAAGCTACACAACTCTGAAATTTTTCACCAAGCAATATTGAACCTTATGCTGAAGAGATAAAGTGGAAAATCTATTAAAGGAATCTGACAGATTGCAGTAGCTTAGTGTCGATCTGACAAAATTTCTCAATAGATTTTCAACCTTATCACAATAGTGGAAGGTTAATGTTCGATTGGTAAAATTTGACAGATACGGGTAGGTTGACCTGCTGGTGTCTTTGCAAGAATTTTATAAGTAAAGTCTTTGTTCTCAATTCAAAATTAATGCTGAAATGAACTTGAAAATCGAAGTCACGGTTCCTTATTGGTTTTAATGTATGCTTAAAAACATCTGATTAAATACTGGGTAATAAAATTGCAAATTAATTGTGTTAAATTCAACGAAACGTTTTGCCTTTGTCATGCATAAGTTCAGATATCTCTTCTTCCAATAACTTGGTAATTATGCAAGTAATCTACTATCTATTGTTAAACAGTATTTTATAAGCGTATTTTTGTATTCTTGTGTTATTGCTTTTTCCAGTCACCTTTATTTGACTTTGTGTTGTTTACAAGTGTGAATAAGCATTAAATATTGTTAAAAGTGTAATTTTATAATTTGGGATACCTAAATAATAAAAAAAATCACAACGTTTTTCCGATTTGATGTTTTTCAGGGCCAGTACTTTGTACGAAAATAATACTAAACTTAGAATATAATATTTTGACACATTTTGTCATTCTTGTATGATAATTAAAAGTGCACGTCATTATTTGTTCTTTTTATTTCTCTCTCCAAGTTAATAACAACATAAACTAAATACCTAATTATTTTTTACACATTTCAAACGTAATTTCAGTAGACATTTCCAGTGCAGTTTATTTCATACAGGTATCTGAAACAAAATAAGTATTTCGTCATCAATGATAGTTCCCACACTGAAGAACTTTATATCACGCGGATACCCCAGAGAAAATAGCTAGTAATGACCATTCAACCGATTTGTTCTTGCAACATGCACAGAGCAGTTTAATTTACTCATTTAACAGAGCTCAAAATATCCGTTCCCTTTTGCCCTACTTTCATTTGCGGTTTTGAACCTTCTTTACGAGAACTTTCGATACCCTGTCACAGGCAGGTACAGTATTGTTTAATAGCTCACGGGAACTACATACCAAGGTACCCTTTCGAAACTGACATCTCTCGTACGTCCAAAGTCTTGGGTATGACGCCATACAATATTTGGCACTAGTCGTTAGCTTCGTGCGTTGGATGCCTGTTTCAGAAGTGTACCTTAACTAGAATATTACGTTAGTACATGGTACTAACGATCAGTGTAGATGTCGTGACAGTCGCAGCCAGGCACGCAGTTCCCGCTCGAAGGAGGTTCTAAGGACACATCTGGAAGAAAAACATGACCTTTTAGTGAGAACACTACTGATAGTCCTATATTATTATCTCTAAGGGTATAGGATAGCTACATAACGTATAGGTGAAGGACGTATAGGTTTTTATGTTTGGGTGAACGCAAGAATCTCAGGAACGTTTTGAAAAATTTGCTCAGTTGCATTTATCAGGAACGGAGGTTTCTTTCTCGTCGTAATGCAAAGTTAGGTAAGTAATTGCCGCGAACTGTTTTTAGTTTGATTTGAATTAACACAAGACAAGAAAAATACTTACCAGTATGACCGACACAGATCCTCATTTTCACTAAAACCAATATTATCAAACGTAATATCTTTCCACTGACTTGTTTCTACAAACACAGCAAGAGTGACAATGAAATAAAATGCATCCAAGTATGCTGCTGCAGTTACATTGCAAAAAGTTGTTTTAAGAAAAACCTATTTGACATTGATATGGCTTAACAAAAGAAAACTAATGAGGCGTTAAGATACTTGTAGGCAACTATTTCACTACAATATGCTAAATAATGTAAGAATGAACAGATTTGGCCATACATAAGCGATATTAAACAAATAAAGATCAAATATATATGGATGGAATATTTGAAAGACAATAAGAAAATAATAATTCTTACCAAAATGGTTAGCGGTCATTGTAAGAGCCCTATGTTCAGTAATAGGATGGCAATTGGAAGATAATATCATAAGTACGGCTATTATTATGAGGATTATTTTTGCTTCGATGATTGTAATCTAATATACTATTAATTATGATTAGTACTGCTACAATTAGGTGAGCAACCATAGTCTAAAGATGTGACTATGTAACGGTCGATAAAATTCCTATTATTCTTTTGTTTAAACAATCTTTTGTTAGAAGATCAACAGTATCGCTTGATAAAGCAGTCAATCCAAAAAATATCCGAGGTCTTGTCGGCCTCGCTATTGTGAAGTTTTTACCATATTATCTTAAACTAGTATATAAACCTGAGTAAATTGTTACAGAAGCATAGTTTACTGCTATCTTCTCTACAGATAACCAAAGAACTAAACCAACCAAAATGCCTGCTCCTACTGAATCCTGCAAAGGTAAGTTATTTATAATTTCATCCGTAAAGCCCTTACCATAAACATAAACCATATTTCTTACCAAAACACTCATTGCCATTAATGGGCCTCGAAGAAAATAAAATGGAAATCCCTAATCTTGTAAAATATCAATATCAACAGCAAAAATGGTAAGAGAAAGATGTAAAAGCTTTTTTGGGGATGCTGTTCTTTTGTATTTACTGACATGAAAAAAATCTAATTTACTAACTTTCAGTTCACAATTTTGACTTTTACATCTAACCCAACTTGTATTTTTGCTTTACTTTATTTATTTATTTATTTATTGCAAAAATGTATACAGTTACAGAAATACATCCTTATCCTAGGTATACATTACCCTGTTAGGGCGCAGCAAATTAATTTAAAACTATCTCAACACAACATATATATACTATTTAATTCTTCTTACATCTAAAAGGACAATAATTATAGTTATTTATTTACATTACAATTGTGACTTAATAATTAAATACATACATAAATATGTATATATATATATTACATTTGTGTATAATAAGTTAACATTGTTATTAATTTCTTAATTATTATATCGACTATTTATTGCACAGTGTCTATAGGAACAATATAATACTGTTTCGTTGTTTTATTAATTATAGTTATTTATCACTTTAAGTCTCTATCTTCTAGGTATACTACTAATTAACCTTACTACTAATTAACCTTTTTTCTTTACAGACTCGTGCAAAGATGCTGATTGCTGCAAGGACAACAATTGCGAGACCAATTGCTCCGACTGCTCCGCTGATGGTAAAAAGTTTAACTTTATACATACTTGTAGCTAACGTTACTTTTGTTTCTCTTTGCTGTCCCACTTGTGGAAACAGACCTTCCCCTTAGGAAAGTGTTGGCTCTTATGAGGTAAAGATTTAATTGAATAACATAATATGTCTTTATGTTAACTACCTTTTCGCTCGTTACTGTAAGTACTTACAGTAAGTCAGTATATAGTAGATTACTACCTGTACAGGGTCCAACTTTCATTTTTAATATTTTGCTTTTTTACAGGTGGTTGCTGCAAGTGAAGGGGGACATTATATATATATGTAATACATTATAATCAATTGTTTTAATGTAATCTTTTTCTGGTTTATTCAATAAAATGGTTTAAAAAGTTCATTTGTTTCTATTTTATTATTTGCAATAATTATCTCTGATTTACCCGCTGCAGACTAAACTGTCGGGCAAATAAACTGAAACTAACTGACAGCTGACAGTTTGATGGTAATCGTAAATGCCATGAAACTTTTTATCAGGACTATACCTGATTATATAACATGCACATTACCATACATGTCGATACCCAATCAAACTATCAATCGAAACTATCGATCACAAATTAATAACAATGCCACTAATAACTAGAACAATATAGGTACCTCTAGTGTTACAACAATGAGAGAAGTATCAGGGTTTTTTAAAGAATCTAACAAAAAATATTGACTCCAGAACCTACCGGACGATAGTTTTCTTTTCAAACATTCCTTGACATACCAGTAAGTCATGGTGAAATATATAACCTACAAGTTTTAGAAAAACCAGTCACGTATTCAACATTAAGAATATCTTTGTTATCAGAACTACTAAAACGCGTGTAAATTCAGTAGTTACTTTCAATCAATTAAGTTTTTACTTGTAAAATTCATGTCTACTCGTGACAAATCCTACAGAATCAATCAGTTCGACGATGGAAAAAGGGCACCTTGTGGTGCAGTTTTTTATTATGGCTCATGCACATTGCACACCGTTTTTAACCGACTTCCCTAAAAGGAGGAGGTTCACAATTCGTCGGGATCTTTTTTTTTATGTATGTTCACCGATTACTCGAAGACGCCTGGACCGATTTGCAAATTTTTTTTTTGTTTGATAGGTATATACCTTCCAGGTGGTCCCATAATCACCAGGTCAGGATCTGATGATGGAAAGCCTGAGAAATCGAGGGCAACTTTCGAAAATTGTAGGCGTGCATAAGTTAAAAACTTGACAATGAGGTGTACGTCTGATAACACTATGCAACAGTGAAGATTTGGAGCTGACCTGATGATGGATACGAGAAAAGGTCGAGGGAACTCGACAACTGAATGTGTAAACTACCTCGTGTTTGGGCTTATTTTATTCGTATTGATGAGAACTTTCCAGAAATGCGGATAGTGACCACTATGCTTGTCACTGAAAAGCCAAAAATAAAAAACTTTTTATTAGTTGTCAAATCACCAATTTGAACAATAGGCGGCAAGTCCTTTGCAGATCAAAGAGTCACGATACTCTGTACCGGTGTGACATCGGCGATACCAGATCGTTATGATGTGAGGTTTTACGCACTAACATTCATCTCTATACTCAATGTCAAAGGTTTTTAGGGTTCCGTACCCAAAGGGTAAAACGGGACCCTAATGTTTTCGTAGGAGCGAAAACGGACAGTCCTCCGTGATAGTTAGAGAGTTGAAATTTTCACAAATGATGTATTTCTGTTGCCGCTATAACAACAAATACTGAAAACTAAAATAAAATAAATATTTTGGGATGCTCCCATTGAACAAACGTTTTGTTTGCTCATTTTAAATAATTGTACGGAACCCTTCGTGCGCGAGTCCGACTCGCACTTGGCCGGGTTTTTATTTCATACTAGCTTTTGCCCGCGGTTTCACACACATCCCGAGATAACTGCTTAACGCAACAGTGAGGTGACAAAAACTAGTCTATATCCTTCTTTCGACTTTAAGCTACCTCCTCTCAACTTTTCAGCCATGATTGAGTTAACATAACGTCAATAGCTAGGTGCACGGTGTCAAGGAGAGGGTCTTATGGAGGAGGACGGGCTGGAAACTACATAGACACTCTTTTCAAAACAGATTTATCGGTCCTGATTTATGAATAACTAGCTTCTGCCCGAGGTTTCACCTGTGTCTCAGATGGTGACAAAAACTGTCCTTCTAACGGGTCTAAGCTACCTATCCTCTAATTTTCAGCTTAAACGGTTCAGCCATTCTTGGGTTATAAAGTGTGTAACCAACACGACTTTCTTTTATTATATTGTATACCTATAGATTCCTGAGTAAATAAAACCATTACTATCAAAATCCTTCAAAACTTTAACATAATAATTTTATATGTCAATGATAATCAAGAAATCAATAAACGCACATTCTTTGCACTTCAGACTGGGCAGGCATCAAACCGGAGAAGGTAAAAATCTCAAAGTAATTAAAAATATTTTTGAGTTTAATAACAATATTTAGCGATAGAGTTTCTTTTTTATTTAAGTTTTATTTTAGATTTTGAAACTACCAATTGTAACGAATCCGTAATACATGCATTATGTGATTTTTGTTGATAACATAGCTTTTAATGCTTTCATAACTTTACAACCGTTTAAGTGATATGATGCCACAGGCACAATTTAAGTGCTCATAGAAGTCAAGCTTGCAATACTCTTACATTTGTGTCGAGGGTTAAACACAGGACAGGTTCCAAAAACAAACACAAGAAATAACTTCAACAGGACATTATATTAGACAGTAGAAGAACACGAGTGTTACAAAGAAGACTACAGTGAACGTGATGGGGAAGTAGGTCTCTAAGAAGTTGCTGGCGCGGGTGAAGAGAGAGTCCATGCTGAAGTTAGCAGCAGCCACCTAGAATAAATGAGATTTCAAAGCAATTTGGTACTAAGGAAATATTAATTCACCTGAATTTTATTTTGTTTCTCTATTTTTTGTTTTACTTTACTGATTATATAAAACCATTAATATCCATCCAAGTTACCAATAATCCCACTTTCAGCAATACCACTTACCAGTCACTCAAACTAGCATCAAACAAGAGTAGGTAAACAAAAAGGCTCCACAAAAAAACACAAGAAATAACTTCAACAAGACATTATATTAGACAGTAGAAGAACACGAGGGTTACAAAGAAGACTACAGTGAACGTGATGGGGAAGCAGGTCTCTAAGAAGTTGCTGGCGCGGGTGAAGAGAGAGGGGCGGCGACCGCGCCTGTCCGAGTCCATGGTGAAGTTATGGGGTTAGCAGCAACCACCTGGAAGGAACAAGATGTTAATAAATGACTAGTTAATGTGGTAACAAGAATTCAAATGACACAGTAGATAGAGAGAGAGGAGAAAGAGAAATGTTATTTCGCAAAAGAAAGAGGAAATGTAGCTAAAAAGTTACAGCAACATAGTCGATAGGTGAGTGTTTCTAAGAGTGTGGTTTGGGAAGTAGATCTGAAAGATGTTTAAAAATATTCATAGTTTCTTTGCTTGTAGTAAGTACTGTAAAGAATTTAAAACCAATTGAGTATTAACGTTTAATTATATGTTTTTTTTTTTTCAAATATCTTAATTTACCTTTAGAAGTGCAGTCGTCACAGCCTTTATCTTTGCAGGCACAGTTATCTGCGCAAGCACCACCCTTGCAGGATTCTGTCAAATGGTAACAATTAAAGGTTATTAACATAAGAATCTAATAGGAACACTGGTTTCAATAGTTGGTAAAAAAAATATAGTAAAGTTGTTAATGATTCCGAAAAATACGAACCTAATTCTTGCTTTGTTCCAAAATATTTTCAAGAGTGTAAAAAAATTAATGCAACTGCAAAATGAAGCTCTGTTCCATTAGAAATGAAATAAATAACTAAAGTCATAAATCGTTTGAATCTTGTTTATAAAGAAGGAAGAGACCTTCAATTAAAAAAACTACAAATTTTACCTCCTGATTATACCACTCAAAGACAGTATAGTCAGTACAGTATACAGAATATAAATGAGATATTAAAGGAAATATAAAAAAATAAGGATAACGAAGTTTCCGACCAAGTGTTTAAATTAACAACCAAAATATTTTCCAAAATTAAAAGTGCTAACCAAATTGGAACAGTTAAATGAAGACTTTCTTAAAGGCAGTTAAATATTTTCCAAAAGTTCCAGATTGTAATCACTGGTATACTTGGACCATGTCATGGAGTCAGTTGGAAATTTAATCATACTGATAAAAATAAATATTCTAAAATTGATTTTATCGTGAATATTAAAATCATAGCTGATAAAGAATTCCTCATCTTACCTTTACACGGTTCACAAGGGGCAGGCATGTTGGTAGTTTCTGTTGCGGTTTTACGTCAAACTATGCAACATCTTGGTCGAAGCCATGTTTTATACTGCAAAGCCATCGCAAAAACTCACGATATCTGGAGCAAGGCTGACAAATAACTGTAAGCTATTATAATACTGAAATTGTTTGATATAATAAAGGAATTTGAATGTAAACAAAAAAATAATGTTGACAAAATAGTTTGGGTTTGTTGAATAATAGGTAAGCATCAGCGGTCTTGTGATGGAAGTAACTACCTTGGGAGACACGTTATATGAAACAGTTAATAATTAAGCTGGTATATAACTTCTCGCTTCTGAATTCAAAATAGTATAATGTGGAGAAAAACATAACGATGACAGAGGAGACTGCAAATGATACAAAAGTTTGTCATCATCATTCTTGCATGTCTTCTTTCTCCATACCTATATGAAGTCATTTCCTAAGAGATACCCTTTTCAGTCATATCGTCTTCCACGTACTCCAAACATCATTTCATTGGTTTCTCTACACCCATCCACATTCATGCTCACCACCTTAAATACGTAACATACCACTAAGGAAAAAAAAGTAATAATGCTTACATTGGTATGATTAAATCATGGACCTAAGTAGGTGTTCTATTGGGACTACCGAAATCTGAGACATTCTTTACGAGTTGTGTGAGAGGTAAACGTAAGTAATATCCATCAAAATTGGATACATTTTCTAAAAGTAAACTTAGCAATTCTTATTTAAACATTTCCATAAAAATAATCCACCATTAAATAGTATAAAAAAAACTCAGTTTACTTTAAAGCCAATCGGCATTTTCCAAACTTCCAGATCTTCATCTGTTTCCACTCATTCAAGCATCACAGCTCAGTGGAGCAAGTCCTCAACAATAATATTTCTTTAGGCAATTCAACAGACAAAAAAATAGGAAAGAAAAGTCAGTCCATCAATTGATGGGTTCCGCACGATCACACTTACTGAACATCGAGGAAGCAACTCCAAGGCTTTTCCTATTCCTAAAGTAACCTTGTTTGAAGAACTGCTCCTATATTTAAGAGATTAAAATTATTTTCATATCATTCGCACAAAGAAAACAGAAGATTGCAGATAGCAATAATGGCGACGATCACCCAAACTGTGCAAGGTAGGATATCATTTTGTGTTGCATATTTAAAATGTTTGAGCACTCGGAACGCCTGTTAATTTTTCAAAAGCAAAGTTAACGCTATACCAGACCTGATTCTTGTAGGCTTTATTTCAATGAACTAATCATACTGACTGATAGTGCTTGTTTATTTATTTGTTTGAAAGGATTAATCTGAGGAGCTATTGTATTGTTTGACTTCTTTCAGTGTTAGATATTATCGAGAAAACTTAACTTAGGCTTTTGATCCCGGTGTACGGAGAACTTCCCACCGGATGTGGATTTTGCTGCTGTAGGAAGCAAATAATAAATAAATTGAATTTATCTATTTCAGAATACCTGCCAAAAACCCAGATCAAGCAAATCACGTCTCCAAGGACCAAACCTCAGCTTCAAAAAACCAAACACGAGCCTCAAGCTCTTGGATGCCCAGTCGACTGCCCATGCAAGACCAAGAAAGAAAGCGTATTTGCAAGACCTATGGCACTACTTTTCAATGCCATAGGAATCCTTGTGGCTTTAATAGCCACATACATGATTGTCACCACAAATTCTAATATCTATCTCGTCTTCTGGGTCGCCTATTCAGTACTAAGACGGCTTTCCAAATCCCGATCGCACATTAAGTCTGATTAAAAATGTTGTATGCACGCTATTTATTCGTAGGCTAACTATTTATTTGTTTATTTATTTGAAACTCTGAGCATGCTAAGTATTCAATAAATTGTTTTCTGTTTATGCTTGTTTGTTTTTTGTTGTTGTCGTTGTTTGTAATGTTTATTAATTTGTGAGTCTATTAAATGATAGTGAGATCATGGTAGATAAGTATTGCTAATGTGTTATAATGTAACGTAAAGGTACTGCTACATTTCTTTATAATGGTACATTTTGATCGTTTTCTTTCCATTTAACTGAGTTCTTTCTTCATCTATCCTTCCTTCTTTTATGTTTTGTCTATTCTGTCTTGATCATTTTTGGGAGTTTTTATATTCAAGATTTTTATAGTTTCTACTTTAATTTTGATTACTATGATGAGATTCAGATGACTCACACTCATGAAGTTACTGCAGATCAGTGTGAGTAATAATGTAAACGACGTTTTTACTGAGAATTTTTTGAGGAAAATCTTATGAGCCAATTTTGGTTTAGATTGCATTTTGATTTTGCATAGCGGAGAAAAAACTCCCAATCAATTATTGATAAAATTAGTTTTTTAGTGTCCAATAAGAGTTAAGTAGATAAGCTTTTGAATACATTCGACTTTTTTATGACTGACGTTAATTCTAAAATATCTCCTGATCAAGCGATACTTATCCCATAACTAAAGAAAGCAATTCGTATCACAAAGTATCCGAAAAGAAACTGGCGAAACTTGGAAATTGTTAATCCCTACTTTTTGTCTTTTCGTGGCAAAGTTGCTCTCAAACGGGTGAACCGATTTGGATGCACTTTTTTTATAAAAGCTAGTGTTTCAGTCGTGTTTTCTTTTCATCCAAAATCAGCTCAGCCTTATAGTTACTTATTAACTGTTTCCCTAACTCAAAATCTCTCTGGTTTACAAAAAGATTCAAGATCATTTGCGTATTATTTTATGATTTCGGTGAATTCTCAGTATGTTGATACCTACTCTTGAGTTTTTGTTGCAATTAGTGCCGCTAGCAAGTTCACTGATCTGATATTAACACTTCAACATTTTTAGGGTTCCGTACAAAAAGGGTAAAAAGGTAAGTAGGTACCCTTCTATAAGACTTTGCTGTCTTCCTGCCTGTCTGTCACTTGGCTGTATCTCATGAGCCATGACAGGTGAAATTTTCACAGGTGATGCATTTGTATTGCTTCTGAAAACTATAATAAAATAAACATTGTAGGGGGCTCCCATGCAACAAACCTATGTCTAAATATGATGCTCGTTTTATTGTTAATGGTACAGAACCTCTGGACCCCTTCGTGCGCGAGTCCGACTCACTCTTAGCGGTTTTTTTTTGTGATAAGATTTTGGCGCAATTTTGAGATCATAGATTGTGAACTACAGAACACGAATGTTATTTTTTCCTATACAAGTACATACTTTTTGCTCTGTTTTTTACTTATTGATATTTTTTTGAAAGGTACAACCACCTATTTGGTTGTTATTTGGTATTGTTGAGATCGGCATTGAACTAGAGTTTGTACGAGATAAATTATTTTGATCTGAATTTAGAACTTATTTAAGTTCTTAAAAACTAGATATGGCTTTGACCTTTGCTAGCTATATTTTTATGATGACGCAAAAAGAGGCGTGTTATTAACAGCTACTTGTATCTGCTTGTATGTAGCTCCGTATCCCTAAATAGTTGAATCGATTTGGATGCGGTCATTGGAGATGAATGCTGGTGCTCTGGCGGTGTTCTTATAGTCATGCTTCATACAAATCGACTCAAACGTTAAAAAAATATTCATTTACATTACCTATGTGTATTGCTAGACGTAACGGTACATGCTCTGTTGTGAAAATAAATCGTCATACATTATTTGATTGTCTTTTGTACACGAATGGCAGCTTTTAGACACGTTTTTTTTTTAATTTGTATCAAGTTTCTTTTGAAGACTGCAACCTAAAAACTCTCAAGCTGCATCTTCCAATTGACTATCCAGACGATATACGATCGATGCAATATTAAATGTCAGTAAGTATATTCGTCTGCAATGCATCGTTCAAGTGGTTGAATTAATAAATTGCTATAAGGCGACCCTCCGAGCGATGTGAAACGGAGCGTGACTCGTGACCGACGACTCAGACGAAATGTTTTGTAAGTAACTTCTATCCGTGGGTTTGGCTGCGTCTAATAAATCTAGTATATATCAGGTATTAGCTGCGTGACTAACTTTTAGTAAAATTGAACTCTCCGTTTGAGCGTGAAGAGTGGTGAAGATATAGATAACAACAAAAAATACAATCGTACATTCTTTGGCGCCTTCCTTTATTATGACGATATATTTGCTTCCACTACTTAGCCCCCAGATAAAATTAGCCAAAGTCCTTTCCAAGCTCTTGACTAGGTACCTGAGTGTGTTTAAATCAATTTGGTTCAGTAGTTTTGGTATGAAAGGGCAGTCAAAGTCAAACTCAAAAACGTTTATTGAAACTAGGCTAGTTTTTAGCACTTTTTCACTTCAAATAATATAAAAATTCCTAGTGTTATGGCTGGGAAGAATGGCAACTCAGACAGAGTATTTATAATTTTAGTAAGGATATTAAGTTTCTTTCTTATTCAAAGACAACGTTTTTAATTACTATCACAATACACAGTTACATTGTATAGATTAGGTAGACAATCTCACTGTGACGACTTAAGCCACAATTAGCGGGCGTCGAGTAATGAACGCTTGCGCATATTAACGCGACACTTCCTAGCTTTCTCTACAAGTGTCATAACTTATAACCACTTGTGTTCGAGGGGTTGACAATTAGCTGTATGCTTACAGACAATGTTTCTAAAAGATATTGATAATGTTTTCCATTGTGCCAAGAAGAACATTAAATTGAATATCTTATTACTAAGCGTCTAGTGCAAGTGCTGGATCACAGAAGGAAAGTATGACCAAGAGTATTAATGTAACCGAAATCCTAAATCAGTATACTGAGAACCAAAACCTAAAGTTAAGAAAAGTTTAAAATGCACCTACCTAAGCAATTTTTTTTCAACTACGTAGGTATCGAAACGAAACCAATCCACCCGACATAATATCCTGCCGCTGTTGACAAGACAACTAAAAACTTTTTAAAAGACTTAACTTATTATGATAAACCTTAGATCCATCACTGGAAAACCAGCACTCAGCAGGCAAATAAATAGATAGATGTTTTTTTTTATTCTAAACCTGTTAGTAATGAACAACACAGGACATTTCAAACAAAGAAAAGTACAATTAAAAGATATTTCATTTCTTAAAGACAACCTTTGGACACAGGTCTTTTACAACACCACTCCTTTCATTAGGTTAAAAATACTCCCATCAACAGAGCTCAAATTAGTTCCACAACAAGACAAGATAGCAAGCCAATAGCATTGTAAAATCAAGCATTAGGAGTTCGATAGTTGTTTTATAGCGAGTGAATCACTCGTGCGCAGGTACGGGTCGACGACATCGGCAGACGTCGTGTCGTGTCGGCAAACCGCTGTGGTCATAACTTTACTAGCTTGTACACGCGACTTTCAAAACATTTTTTAAAACATAGGATCACTTTTTCAAGATTATGTGTCGAATTTAGGTAATCCTCATGGTCTATCCACCTTGGGTCGGTGCAGGTTGTGTGCCCGGAGTCTTACCGGCTATCGAAGAGATCATCATCATTATCATCTTAGCCATACTGGTAGGGTTACGTTTCTTAGAAATGTGGTTTCCATATTTAAATGATTGTTTTTGGTAGTTTGGCGGATTACTGAGAAGTTGTTTGTATTTTTTGTTTCTCTGATTTGATTTGTCGAAAATATTTATAGATCTGAGTGTAGGTTTAGAAGAGTTTCCTTAACTTTACCACTTTCAAGGAGAACTAAAATTGACTAAAAAAGGGAAAATGAAGACGACTCAAAGAGTATTTTAGAAATAAGATCGCTATAGGTAGGATTCGATTTTTATTGATGAGGGTCTTATCTGGATCTTAAAAATATTTTCAATCAGTTTGCACAAAAACTTTCAAAGGAACTCGGAGCGTGACTTAGTACAAATAAAAATAACAAAATGTATTTCAGTTCCATACCTTGAAATGAGATTAAGTTTTTTGCTGATGTTTTGATTTCCTTCGTCGATATTATGTGAAAATAAATAAACAAATTGTAAGAGCCCCTGCACGTTGAAAACTTGTAGTACGCCGATAATTTGATTGGGCTAATAAATCAGTATTTAGATGAATGGTCAAAGTCAAATGTTTTTATTTTAAATAGGCCTTAGCAGGCTCCTATGAAACATCACACTAGTTGCACGGTTCCTGTATCTTGGGGACTTGTGATTCACTATAACCTTCAAAATAAATAAGCTGATAAAGAATTGATAAAATTATATAAAAAAGAAGAAAATAAAGAAAGAAAAATACAATAATAACAAAAAGTTGCGCCAAATAGATCCAGTTCAGCATTACGCCAGACAGCTAGTGCCTGACGCTGGTTAACAACTGAGCCTATGAGGAGTTGCGGATGTCAATCGGTATGAAATAATTAATGATTTAGAGAGCAAATAAGAAAAATTATATAAAATGTCAAATATAAGAGCTGATAGTTTAGCGTGCATTGTGGTAGGACTCTTACTGATGCTACAAAACTGACTGAACCAGTTTTGCAATATATTTTTGGAAGGCTGTATCGTGTTTTGATAAAAACAGCAAATTATACTAAACGCGAAAGGAATTTTTGCCTCGAAGCTTGCAGACAGTTAATTACACAAAAACTGCAAATGCTTCTAATGGTGGTTCTTGATTCTCACGGGAAATAATATGGGTATGGGGAAATAATGGGGGTAGGGTTTTGGTTTTATTTTTCTGTATTATGGGTTCCTTTTATGGTAAGATGAGCTCAAGCTTGCGTTAAGTTTCTTTTAGCAGTTTTCCATTAAGACTTAGCAGATGTTTGTATAAAACTAGCTTGTTTACCGCGGTTTCACCAGTGTCACGGAAACTTCTTCCCGTATCCGGATAAAATATAGCCTAAGTTACTCGGGAATAGTGTAGCTTCACAGCAGTGAAATATTTTTTCAAATTGGCCTGCTCATTCCTGAGATTGGGAAGTTCAAACAAACAAACTTCAGCTTCATAATATTATTATAAACTTTTATACGAATATCTTTCGATAACCATCTTCTTCTGCAGTTAGGTAAGGTACCATCATAAATTCTCTCCAAAAAACGTTCCCCTTCACAAAATTAATGTCACTGAATTATAGCTCCGTATTCCAGGGCCCATAAACTTCAAAGATAGTGCGCATAAGTTTCAGAGAACGCCAGTTCTTTGCCAAGAATATTGCAGCCGTATTTGGCATATTAATTAGGTCCTTACTGCGCCTAATCTTGAAAATTACGAGACATTTCTTTTTTATATGACGACCTCGATGGCGCAATGGTCATCATGCCGGACCGCCGAACCTGAGGTCCCGGGTTCGATTCCTGGTTCGGTCGACATTTGTGTGATGAGCATGCTTGTTGGCCGTGGTCTGGGTGTTACAATATGTATTTATAAATATGTATATATGTAGCTATATGTAGTTTATCAGTTGTGTTAGCACCCATAACACAAGTTAATAAATAACTTACCATGGGGCTAACCGACCGTGTGTGAAAAAGGTGTCCCGACATTATTATTATATGAACTGGAGTTCATTTGAAACTAGCTATTTCCCGTGGTTTTACTCACATCCCGGGAGAACTTCCCACTTTCCGCAACCGGGTAAAACAAGCCCACGTCTTTTCTCAGCCTTTAGACTAGACTATCTGTACCCGACAGACAGACAGAGTTACTTTCGCATTAATAGTACCTACGTCACAGGAGTGTTAATTCGTAAGGATTGTAATTTATTATAGTAAACGATAAATCCCACAAAACATACCAATAGTTGTCCATTTGTTACGACTTATCTACAAAACGACGGGCCTTTTTAGGAACTACCACTGGTAAAGCCTAACTTTGCTATAGCTACTTTAGTACATTATTCAAAAAACACCGCGTATTTTTCATGTCAAGTACTATCTATATCTATTATTATTAGCAAATTGACATTACACAGTTCCAAAGTTCATATAGGAAAGCTTGCTACATATAGAATGGATTGTAAGGCGGCGAGTGAACCGGTCCGGGTACTATCCGAACCGGCCTGTTTTTGTTTACGGCCCTCCGATCATTTATTGTACCTATAGATACCTGTAGGTACCTGCACGCCATTGGATAAATAACTATCTTATTGTAGGCGAGGAGTTGGAGTTGTGGATTGTATTTAATTGGGCTTTTTGGTTTTCTGTTATGTTTTTATAAGTATTTAATTACTTAACGTTCAGTCTATGTGCATTCCGTAAGAATATACCTAGTATTATAGATAAAGGACAATAAGGAATCTGTACAGACAAACAAGACGAAAAGTCTTTTAAAATGGATGTCTCATTTATCAGGCTAAATAATATTTCAAATAAACGTACGAAACTCCATTAAAGATTATTTGAAAAGAACCGTTTCTTATTTAAGAGAATCCGACATAATTAATATAAAAGTAATGATCTCTGTTCCTTTGACTTGATACCGGCTTAACATTTTTTTAACACTACATTTGAAAGCTACTTCATTCATAACCAATTAACCCAAACAACCTACTATCAATCACCTCAACCCCAACTTCAATAACCTATCCATCTCCTCTTCCAAGTAAACTGAACTCATCAGTTCATTGTCTCTCCGCCTATCGTGAGAGCGTTTCGATCCCCCCTCGCGTTCAGTTATTGACCCGTTGAGCTCTCGACGGCACTAGACGTTCTGCGCGCGCACCCTCTCACAGACCGGGCTAGCTTAGTCTAGCCTAGTCTAACAAGATGCCTGCACCCTGCGACTCTTGTAAAGGTAATTTTTAAAAATATTTTTTAAATAATTTAAAAATTTTAAACTGTGGTAGGTTTTTTTGGTATGTAGTGTAATTTTGTTTGTTGTTTTGCCGGCTGCCGATTTGCTCGAATTTTCGCAAATGAGTAATGACGCAGTTGGTTCTTATTGGTTGTAATTTGTGTTTAGCTATATCTATCAATGTACTTATGTTTGGTATGGTGAAAGGTTTCGTAGGAAGGTTCAAAGGGATTATTAAATAAAAGTATGGCTGCAATTTCGAGCACGTTTTGTAAAATGCGCAGCTGTGAATAGAGAT
This sequence comes from Helicoverpa zea, assembly GCF_022581195.2. Lineage (NCBI taxonomy): Eukaryota > Metazoa > Arthropoda > Insecta > Lepidoptera > Noctuidae > Helicoverpa > Helicoverpa zea. Next base: position 3,867,203 of record NC_061464.1, on the reverse strand, counting down.
ATAATACAATTTCAAAATAATAATAATGTTTTTTTTATAAATTTTTAAAATCATATTTTTGGTGTTTTTTTTTTTTTGCACGTGGTTGCACGTGGTAGGTAATTTGTTTGTTGTTTTGCCGGCGGCCGGTGATTTGTATGCAATTTCGCAAATTACGCAGTTGGTTCTTATTGAATGTAATTTGTGATAGCTATATCTAGTAATGTACTTATGTTTGGTATGGTGAAAGGTACTGCAGGAAGGTTTACCTAAAGGGATAATTAAGTTAGTGTTCTGTTTCGATTTGTAGTGCGCAGCAGTGAATAGGTACTTAGTTTCGGAAACTGTATTAATAATATTCACGTAAGAATATTTGCACAGACATAATCAAGTGGCCAAGATCATCCACCAGCAGCTTGCTCTGCAATACAACCTTGTAGACCTTGAGGTACCGTACTACAAGTATGCACCCGACCCAGTTCTCGAAAAGGACCATATTACGTTGTACTGGGATCGATCTATCATCACTGACAGGACTATTGTAGCCAATAAGCCTGATATTGTGGTGATAGATCGATTAGCGCGCCGCGCGATGATAGTCGATGTCGCCGTTCCGCATGACGAGAACCTTGTGAAAGCTGAGAAAGAGAAACAAATAAAATATCTCGACTTAGCGCACGAGGTTGTCGCCATGTGGAGTGTCGACACGGCTGTTGTTGTGCCGATTGTCGTTACGGCCAATGGTTTAATAGCCAAGAGCCTCGACGAACACCTCAGGAGGCTCTCGTTGGGCGGCTGGATTAAGGGACTGATTCAGAAGGCAGTACTCCTTGATACGGCACGTATTGTGAGGAGGTTTCTGTCTCTGGGACCCTAACCACCGGTACCTTGGACCCTGTGCCCGATATCGGTGGCAACCTATTTTTTATATTTTTAAATGTTTTTTATTTTTATATTTAATATTTAAAAATGTAAATTATATGTTCTAAATAAATAAATGACTTGAATATTCACGTAATATTAATAATATCAAAACAGATAAAAGCAGTAGTAATTTTGCCAATGATGTTCGTGATCTGTAATTCAATCACAATTTTAGTAGAAATGACCATGAATTATCAAAGTTTTCTTCAGTCCGAGTTACTCCTTTCAGAAATAAAAATAAATGTGCAAATATTTTTGCACATGAATGTAATAAATATGCTACTTTATGTTGGTAGAGTGTGGTAAATGAAAGTATTTAGGTACATAAGTCTATTGAAAAAAACATTTATTTCCTTAGACGGGTTTTTTTTATGAACATTGTATCATATAACATAACCACATTAGTAAGGGAATGAGGTGTCGGGGCATATAATACCAATCATATAATCGTTCGTTCAAGTTTATTTGCAGAAAGAGTAATCTTTATTGAAAAAAGAAAGCCGGTATAAACTAGTAGCTAATAAATAAATTTGTTTGCCTAGCTACAATAATATTTATTTTATTTCAATATGTTATTTGTTAACAGATCCACACTATTCAATATTCATTCCTGTCTTAAATCTGCACTATTATCTCGTCATTAAAGACATACCTACATATATAGGTAATATAATCCCATTTATATTAGACGCATCTATAATTTTTCCTTGGTTGAAAAAAAATATATATTCCAAGAAATTGAGAACCTCCTCCCTTTTTAGGAATTTGGTCCAAAAAGAAGATAGTAAAATCTTTCCCTTCTCCTATAAGAAAGCGTAATTTTACAATTAGGTGTACCTTATCACAAATTACCATATCTAAACGTGGTTCAATCAACCAGTTTAGTACAAATAACAGTAATCTTAATTGGATTAATTAAAGTTAGAGATGTATCAGTCCATTCTCTTGCTCGCAAGTTCTCACGACTCGAAGCAGCGGTTGAACGTGCTCTAAACTACAGTTACTTGTAATATTGTGAGCTGATTGGTGAATAAATTGGAACACGACTTTTGTAACTTGTACTTAGTTATTTAGTTATCTTGGAAGTGTGAAATGTAGGCAATTTTCTTGATTTAAAACTGATACAAAGATTTACAACTAGCTGTATCTCTCATCCCGAGTGAATGGCTTCCCGCATCTGGATAAAAAGTAGCCCACCGATGTCCTTTCTCAGGTTCTAAATTACAATTTACGTAGGTCTATTTCTTTGATCTGAGACGTAGTTAATGTTTGTTTTTTTAATCCTTCAGTAATTTTGCGCGATAGACAGAAGATATGGTTAGATTAGGGCTTATATTCAGCTACTTATCGGGTCGTTATGGTGACGTGGGCATAGGTACAGAAGAATGAGAACCATGTTGTAAGGACGGTTATGAGCGTAACCGTGGATGGGTATAGATAGAGAGGAAGGGGACAACCAGAGCAATGATGAATGGATTGTGTGAATAGCGATATGGCTGGAAAGAATATTACTTGTACTATGACGTTAGATAGAAGAGTATGGATAAAGAAATAAAATTGTCATAAGGGCAGGAGAATCATAATAAATATGACTTCAATTTCTTACTGATAAATAATGCGTATCTAAGCAAAATTGACAGCAATTTGCGTCCATTATAACGCCATACATCATCATTTGCTAAGGCTTTGAAGTAACCGTTCGTACTCAGACACTAACGCCTTACATTATGTGGTACATTACCTTCTTATGGGGCCTATAGACTATAGCAAAAAGCAGTAGATGGATGTAAGTGGCTTGTAATCTGTTTGAAATAGGTTGAAACTAATATTTAGCTAAAGAAGAAGGTAAGTACTTCTAATAGAGGGTGTATCTCAAATAGGAGTTGATTTTTAGATAGTTTTACCAATAATGGGCCATTTTTACCAACAGGATAAACATTCGATTAAGGAAAACACCTATTTACTTATTATTAAAAGTTCAAATAGTCGAAGATATATTTTATTAAGGACTTGTTGTTAAAACGATTGGTTACTTAGAAGGTTCTACGAAAGTTCCCGCTTCATAGTATGTACTTTTGAATATGAACAACTCGAAATTGTTTCAGGCCCAAGTTCACTTATACACCTTATAAACGTCAATTTACTTTGAACCCTAAAGTGGTAACTTGTAGTAAACGGTTGTTTTAAGAAAATTGACTTTGATGTTATCGGTGAAGTTGAGCCTTCGAAGATTTTTCCTTTCAGAAAAGTTTTACTTTTGAAGCCGTGATGATCACAATTTCATGATACATTGTGATATAAATGATATTGTTACAGACACGTGCGGTGGCGGGGCAGCCGCGTGCGGTGCTAATTGCACCTGCGGCCCCAACTGTGCGTGCGGCGATGGCAAGCCCTCTGGTCAGTATACTTAACTACTTCAGTTGATTCTGTTATTGATAGTAAGTAAGAAATGCTTATGTCCACTTGTCGGTGAACTTGGGTCTTAGTAGTTACTAACTCACTGTAACTAACTAAGCTGCGGGCGTCAGGTAAGCCTAAAAACTATCGCAAAGAATAGCACAGCCAGTTGATGGTCTCTTCCGAAAAAGACAAGATATGACTCAAAAAAACCTTTCATTTTAAACTGCTACTGCTTGCTATCATCATTCTTGTTCTTGTTGTATCATCAAGTTCTTCATTATTATCTCTCAAATAATGATGATTAATCTTTGTTTGTTTAACAGGTGGCAAGCCATGCTGCCAGGGAGGCGGCAAAAAGTAAAATGCAAACTTCAATTCTAAACTACCCTTTCCAAAATGATGCTCTATTTTAAAATGATATAATCCTTATTATATAATATCGTAGATTTATTAGCCGTATATCTCATAATAAAAAAATAATGTAGTTCTCTTTAAATTATGATTATTATCGAGGAAAAATGTTGTGTCGTCATGAAATGAAGTAGTATATAAGATGTTAGTATTAAAATGATATTATATAGCTTAACTAGGTTAGATAACATTCGTCTCTGCTTGTAAAATTAAGTGTAGTTTATATGATTGTCACATTCAGTGTTTAGCTTCGTGTTTAAAGGGTTTATCCTTAGTACTCGCAATACTCATTAGTTTAAGAAGTGGGCACGCACACACACGTCTGAATTTGTGTAGTGTATCTAGTAAATAAGAAACCTAATTCGTGTTTTATTTTTCCTTTGATCCCCCTTTTTAAGAGCATTCGCACACTGCAAGCTTTGACAATCAATAGGTTGATCGGGCTCAGAGTATGGAGTTAAAAAACGCAGACAGTTTAGTGGCGTCCAATTCGTCGGTGAATACGAAACGTGATTCCTAAACAATGTCTAATTTCTATTATCACTGTCTGGTATACTTAATTGCAAAGAGATAAAGAAAAGAAAGAAAAATTACTTAAATATTGTGTCCCAATTTTCCGGCATCCGAGGTTCACAGGTAAAAATTAAAAATAATATTGTACGAAATAAAAAGCCAGAATTCATTAAAACATACTTTTATTTCATACGACAATATGTATATGAATACAATAATTATATCATATATATCATGGAAGCAATTAATGGGACTTGTTTCAAGATTATCGTAGTTCACACTTATTAATATTTGTATCCCAATAATTAGGAATCTGACTTATCCTACAGTTGCATACAAGAGCAATACAAAATATCTAGATAAGTAGTCACGTATTAATGCAAAATTATATCATAAAAACTTAATGAAAAAATATATAAAATGAGTTTTCAACATTCAGAAAATTCAGTCTTGCATCAGCGGCCATATTCCTCAAGCTTACCCGACTACGAAGCCAAAGGAGGGTAACGCTCATGGAAAGTGATTGCTGATGACACCACAAAAATAAACCATTCACTCTCGTTGTAGAAAATGTAGTAAGAACTTCTTCACAATAAACATAAACAAATACAGGCAACACTGTTGCGATAGACAAGCAAATTAATATCTTTATAAAAAGCGTAAGAAACTACAACTACAAAGTTTGTACAAATAACAGCTTTGATACTTGCTACTTTGTAAACTTGTATAATTAAATCTTTTATTCTAATATTATATCGTCGTAGCTACGATTCTTAAAATAGTATTTAGGTACCTCGTACGGTACATAAAATGTACCTAAAATAAAATCAATGTATAGTAACACTTGGATATATTTTTTAAACTCTCATCAATCGACTGAATAAATAGACCTCGTTATACAATATAAGTTTCGTATTCATACATCTCAATTCATACAACAACATTGAAAAATATATTTCTTAATATTACAATAACAGACTGTAACAAATGCACTTTGTTTCAATTCCACAGTTACACATTACAAAAAAAAATCCTAAAATTTTAGTAACAAAACATCAACATGGCATCCCTGAAACTAACGTCAACTCAAAGTTTACACTCACTCTAACTTACAAACTAGAACAATATTACGGTGGTATTTAAGTGGCCCTACTCAATAAAATCCTCCAATGACCATTGTCCGTACATATTCTCCTGCACATGCATCAAACAACATTTAAATACTAATAATTTTCAAGCAACAACTTCCAGAAGTTCTAACCTACCATACATACGAGCAATTGATCTATAGAGCCACAAAAATCCCATCGTATAGAATAACATAGTTGATCACAAGTAAACGATCACTGAGAAATCACGAGCCGGAACACTCTACCAGAACAAAATGCCAAATGGCACAAAACACTTGGGGTGAATCACATTCACCTGCATCGCAACCTATCACACCTGGAACACATCTAATTTTTCGGCTGGCAACACCAAGCCGTTTATGGCCACCACATTATAATAGAATTCTACCATCTTTGTATTTGATGGCAAAAAAAAATATAAGATTCCTGCTTACAGCTGTTATTATGTAGAAGAATAAATACAGTAAGTGGTGAGACAAGAACGATAAAAAATTTCATTCCAGTCGACCGTTGAATGCTAAGTTTTCTAGACCGTTGATAGGCTTATATTTTCTGATTTTGTGGGCAAGGTTTATAGGACCTGGCATCCAGGATTGGGAGACAGGCAGCTGTAGCAGGCAGCGATGAACTATGGAACCAGTTCTTCTTCACTATCCTCATCAGAGTCGTAGACGGGTGCTCCGTTCCGCATCTGTATGACCGACTTCTTTCTATGGCGTTGCTCTTTCTGGTCCTTGTTCATGTCTCTGTGGATAAAAAGTATCGATGTTTAATTTATATTTTCCAAACAACTGTAAATATGGATAAAGACATAGTTGATTACAGATTTGTTCTTTACCCAAAAGGAAGAGATGACAAGTTTGTGTGAACCAACGGTGAATTAAACCGACACCAAGTTAAGATTAGTAGACGTCAGTGTACGACAAAGCATTTTGGTAGTCCGTTATTCCAAAGATCGAACCATTTGGTTTGACAACAGTGTGTCAATTCATCACAAAGTTACCTCAAAATTGAGAAGCTTTCTTGGAAAGCTTAACCATAAAAGCTTCTCAAATAACCAACCCCAGACTTTAGCTGCAGTTGGGGCCCGAAGGACCATGGTTATAGAACAGCCAATAAAATATTGGCATGCTTTCGCTCTACAAACGGGGGGTGATGATGTCCCACCTCCTAAAATCCAAACCAATGAATGAGCAATGACCCGACAACCACGATTAATAAAAACTGACCTGCCATTAAAAAGAGGTCGTAACGCACTCTTGAGGCTGGTGAAGAGGTACGGATACATTCTCTCCTGGGTAGCCAGCAAGTCTCGAGCAGTTTCCAACGGCTCTGCTAAGGATGCTGCGAGAGATTTGTCCTGTAGGTCGTCGCGGGTACCAGGTCTTTTCTCAGATGTGCAAGCTTCGGTGATTGTGCGGTCCATAATATCGTCTTTGCTGGAAGAAGAAGGGGGTTAAATTTGATGGTGTTTTAAAGGAAAATAGAATTGGTACAGAAAATATAAAAATAACGTAGATAGAAGTCACTTCACTGAAGATTATGAAAAAAAAATACAGACAGAAGTTGGGAGAACCTTTCATATTTTTCTATTGTTTTTAAACCTTCGATTATGTCAGGAGCTTTGCATACGGATCAACTTTATTGAGGCAACAGTCAATTTTTGAAAGGTTGCCATGTGGTTTCAAGCTTCCTATAGATAGTTATGTGTACACTGTACCATTTGACACATAATAATAACATGAAAGAAGCTAGTTACTTGTGGCTTGTATTTATCTTGTAATTTCCCATTTTAATTGTAGTCAGCTTCTTTGCCAATGACTTACCAGCATTTTTAATGGACTGCCTTTAAATTTGTATCATCACGAGAATTCAAGTCTTCTTACCTATTATCACCTCCATCGTCGCTGGGCGGTGTGTGAGGGGTGACGTCACTGGGCACGCGGAAGTCGGGCAGGCTGCGCGCGCACGCGAAGGCGGCCAGCGAGCGCGACCGCACGTAGATGAATGGACGAATGATGCGGATGTCGTGGTCACTGGAAGATAAGGGGGAAATATAGATTTTATTTGGAACTGGGTATTGAAATTATGAACTATCGTGATTTATAGTCAGAGACACAAAAAATGTTTTTGAGGATTTTAAGTGCAGCGACCATATTGTCAGCAACTTATTTACCCTGTGTGTACTCGTTATAAGGATTTCCAGAAATCACTGTACTTCAAACTTAACTTCCAATTTATTCTTGCACCTAAATTCGAGGGAACATTCTAGCATTTTCCAGAAAACACCACCACCTAATGGTCTTTTGGAAGATCACGTATATGAACTATCCTTACCGCAGAGTATAGTGTGGTCTCAAAGTCCTCAGAGTGCCAGCATGCATGGCGGCAGTTATAAACGCCGTAGCAGCACGGTCTAGGTGCTGCGCCAGCGCCGCTACGCCGTAGCCATGTGCGACGGCCGTAGTCAGGACACGCTTGCGAGTGCTACGACACGTCCAACGGGTCGCTTCAGCTGCCAGGCTCCAAGGAGTTGTGCAGATTGCATCTGGGAAGAAGACAGATAGATATTAGGTTTTTGAAGAAGACATGCTGTGCCGACTCCAAATAAAATTGGGATAATTAGATAGATACATGAGACTTTCATAGTACCTAGGTATGTTATTTCCTTATAATTATTTATACTACCTGTATACTGAAAAACTAATAAGTACCTAATAATAACCAGTGCCAGAAAAAAATATAGAACCAGTAAAGTTTTTTATAGTGGAATTTGGGTCATTATTCTTGATTGATATTCAGCTTGAACTCATCGTTAACATATCTGGTTCTTAGATGCTACGGTATCTGTAACAGGTAACTAGTACTTACTTTCAGGCTCATCCTCTTCAAACTTGTCTTCGTAAATGAACTTGACACCAAGTGTTCTGCAGTAAGCCATCAAATGCAGTGGGTCTACTTGTGAACTCGGCTCGTGAACGAAGAGAGCTCCTGCAAGAGATATAAGACGGGGTTAAAAATAAATAAAATATAATTCTTCTTCAAGAAAATAATCCGTTAAGACAACGTGGACGACTATATAATTTCACCCACTACGACGCAGTCGAATAAAAACTTTTAGAGTTTTTCTAATTTCATACAAATTCGTTTTGCCATTTTCGTATTTGTAATCGAAGAAAGAATATTTCAATCAGAAACTAGGAATTTATCTTAAGTTTTGCCGTATCATCTGGTAATTTACCTCTCGGCGCACAATACAGATCAATAGATTAATTTAGCTGGATGAATGACGAGACAACTGAACTGTTAAGAGTAATACTCACCAATACTGAAGTGTATGCCCTTAGCTCGGCAGTAGAGCTGATACTGATGCATCGTGTGAAGCAAGGCAATGGAGCTACTACCACCAGAGAGGCAGATCAGCACCTTGTCGCCAGGTCTGATCATGTTGTACTCGTGAATAGCCTGCAAAGTGTAGAAGTAGCGTTAGTAGATAAATTTCATACTGTAGAACAATATCTTTCAATTGATTAAGATTCCCATTCTGCAATCTTGGAAGACCATTCACAACCTAATCATAAATTCCGTGAGGAATGAGGATAAGATATCGAAGCAAAGACAATCTAAGACAGGCTTCGGCATACTTTGGAGATAAAATTGGTGTTCTTGCTCTTAAACCGAAAGATCCTTCTTTACCCAAAGCTCGATTTTATCTCGGCTTCTACATAACCTATCTAACCTTTTGAAGTAAAACATTCTATAGAAGCCCGTACCTCAACAGTGGGTTTCCACACAGCTCTAGGCGGGCAGTGCCAGTTGCTGTCATCATCCAGCGTCAAGTCTGTTAGCGAGGCATCACTGCAGGCGCTGCTGTCCTCATGTTCTTCGCGTTCCTCCTCCCATTGGGGTTTGAAGGTGCGACACTCTGACTCGCTGTGAACAAAATCATTGTGGACATTAGAAAATGAAAACAGAGAATAGGTAGGTGTAACTGTGTGATGAAGTCTTGTTTTAATGAATGGTCGTGAAAAATGTTGCTATTTTTATGTTAATTTTGGAAAATTTCGATTGGCATTGACAAACCTCGGAAAATGTCGATGACTGTTTTTAATGTCTATTTTGTTTCTAATTTAGGTCAGTGTAGGAAATAAGAGCTCTTGTTTTTTTGATCAAGTATATTCATCCTCAACCTTCAGAGCTTTAAAAGGTTTGATAATGAAGTAACAATGAGAAGTGTTTAAAAGTTAATAAATATACACTACTTTTGGCAAAGCCATTCTATTCTAGAAGAAATAGTTAGTGTGCCATAGGTAGGTCAAGAGTTTTAATAACTAACCTCCTATCATAATACCGTTCATCATGGGTCCTCTGGTCGGTCCCATAGCCGCTGGACCGCGAGCTTCGATCTGAGCAGCTGGAGGAAGCATTGGATGAGCGACTGGAGCGCTTTGACTCCACTACGGTGGTCGAGGCTCTAGAACATTCGATAGACCATAGGTTAGTATATGGAATAGACTGGTTAGTTAAAGAACCCGTAGGTAAAGTGTGTGGAAAAAGGGACATGAAGCTTGGCCCTTTACTAATAACTGTTTTAATTAATTTTAAGAGAAACCGTGTGGCCCCAGAGTGGTCGTCTGTTCTGATATAAGGTAAAACATGAATAGGAAAATAGTAAGAATTGAATTGTATGAATGTAAATGACATCAGTTTTTCACGACCATACATAAAAAACAATAGATTTCGTTACTATGGATTATTATGATAACTAGATGAATAGCTACGATATTCCATTATAGTTCGGCCATTCAGAGAATGCGTTCCTGACACGTCGCGATTGAACTGACGACGTAACTTTGCAATGGCGTTGCAGTTACGATAAAAATATTTTTGCTGGTTGTTTACCGTTTTAACAATTGAGGAGCATTAAAACAACATTATTATATCAATAATCAATGAATGTTATAATTTTGTGCCAAACTGAGTGTCAAATAACTTGGTAAACAATATTTTTCTAAATCTATACTGCGCTATTACAAGGTTATGTCAGCGGTTTATATTTTGTAGTGCTGTGCTAAAAATAACAGGCAAGTATCGTAATCTGTTCTTATACAGTTATAATATAAAATAATACGTTTTGATTTTCTTTTTAAGAATTGGAAAATAATGGACTATAAGACTTAATTATAACTTTTATGAAATATAAAAATAAAACTATGACCAAACCGCATTTTTATACTTAGATTAAAAATGGTAACCCCAAATGGCGTTATGGGCCGCCATTTTGTGACGCTAAAACAGTCGTCCGTTGTCGTTTCGTGCGCATAGACCACGTTTTTCAAGTGTTTTCGATCTGTTTTTATTTGATTACCCGGCTTTTGTTAGACCGAGATATCAGGATTGATTCTGTTATTGATAATAATATAATTATACATGTAGGCGAAGATGATGATGAAGACACCACCTCCTCAAGCAAATCGGAGTCTGATTAATATTCTGTTCGCACATTCAATTCAATGTACTTGTAACAAAGAATAAATAAAACAATTTTATTATATGAATATTACCTTTTTTTGGTTTCCACTTAAATAACTAAAATATAAAACAAATGATTCCGCCAATTTAAAACGAAAATAATCTTAAAATAATGCGGCGGTTCATTTTGAAGGAACGGTAACGAACTCAGTGTTATGTTGTGCCCATCACTAGTCGTGACTAACTGATAGGTGTCAGGAACGCATTCTCTGAACGGCCGAAGTATACTATAGCACTAAAAGTCAAGAAATACATGATGGTGAGTGGGAATGTTACAAAAATCGACTTGTACGTTAGAATAAATGAACACTAAATATTCTATCAATACAGTTCATTACTGTAAATAAGAGCATTGACATAGTTCCGGCCGAGTTGATAGAGACATGGCAACGAGTCGAACTATCTGAACTTGGGATCAATCAAGTGTCGAGCGAATTCATTTCGCACTGCACAATACACCTCGATATCAATGAAGTATTTATACAACAAATACTGAGTATATAAGAGAATAGAAAAGGCACCAAGAAAGGTAATAAGCTTCTAAAGCTGTAACGAAATTGTTCTCATGCCAAAAAAATATTGTAATCCAGATAAAGCTATTTAGAAGTTTTCTTATATCCGCATTAAAAGTAACAATTGTACGTCAAAATGAAATATTACTTCGCAACCTGATATCCTTGGCGTGTTTTGATTTATTGCCAAAAGTGTACCCGTGGCTAGCCATTTTGAATTTAAACTTCATTAATTTCTTGCCAAGTCTTCTCTGGTTCAAACGTGGTTTAACGACCTTCCGACGTTTGTTTTGAGAAATGCAATGAATAAAATATGAAACCATTTGTTTCTTACAAGTTCGTCTATTTACGTGAGGTATGTGTTTGTTTTCGGATCTTTTATTGGGGATTTTAGCTTTGGTTTATGTTTAGCTCTTATACTAATAAATGTCTTAAAATAGTCTTTTTGTCTTGAAACGAGCTATTAGGTAATTTTACGAACAGCTTTGCTTGTGCGCTAATCGATTGACATATAACGTAATTATGTTCTAGATGTTTCAGATTGTTATCTTGTTGTACAGGATCAGGCCTGCAATCTAGTCTTTAATGCCTTCACTTGACTTGTAATTGACTTAAGTAATATTATGGTTCACATTATGTTTACGAAGTCTATATCTATCACAAGTATCTATTAAATTTCAGCTGCTATAAATGGATGATATAAATGGATGATAGATGATTGGAGCTAAATGGGGAATACCGACATTAAATAGACGGCAACAGGGTCATAATAACATGATGATGATACATCGAAAATTCTTACCTATTTTCTCTTTCCGGGTCTTCAGCAAACACGACCCTGCTTGTATCTGTGGTTTCATATCGCTTGGTCTGCCGCACGTGGTCACCGGAGCACACTGGTACTCCTTCAATGATGTCTGGTACTTCACTCTTCTCGTGCTTCGAACAGATTCGCATCCTAACTTGGCACTTTCTTGTCTTGTTCAGTGGATCTGCGGAAAGATTGATATTGACGATAAAGTTGAGGATTAAACATACTAAATGTTTGAACATCAATACTTAATGTAGAATTTGGGCCTGGATGTAAAAATATTGTAAAGCCCCCAAATTCCGTGGTCTAGGTCAAATTAAAGCCATAAGCGGGATCAAATTAGCAAGTTAAAGTATGACGATAAAACCAAGTTTTGACGAAATCAAAAAAGGTTATCAACAAAAGACAGAAATTCTAAGTTCAGATTGTATGAAACGTAGTAAACTAGTAGCATTCTGCCAGGCACCAGAAATGATGAATACCAATTAGTATCTATTGACATTGAATTGTTCGGTGTCGACGACTCGAACACAAAACGTAAACAGTGAATTTATTGACTTCACTTAGTGACCGATTGCGTCCGGGTTCAGTTTGTTCAGAGAGTAAGATAAACAAATACGAACAACTTACCAAATTCTAAAAATGAATCAGTTTCCGTGAATGTCATATTGATGCCACTGTCCTGAGAACTCACTGAAGGATTTTGGCACCAATTTTTCTTAATAGAACAATGTCTGCAGGCGGCGTCGGTACAGCTCGCTTCGTCATCTGATAATTTGTTTGAACTTAAAGATTTGGGGAGAACTGGCGAGTTCTGAGTAGTGACTACTTGTATTATGGTGTCAGGTGTTGATGTCTCGCTTGAATTGAATGAGATGCTGTTTGGTCCCGAGGCCTCGTGAGAAGGCGTGCATTGTGCTGACTTAGGGGAATTTGTGGTCGGAGAGCGCTTGCAGTAACGACTGTCATCTTCATCATACTGAGGCAGTACAGGACTAGTGGGACACTTCTTCAAGCTAGCTGTAGGCTTTTTGAGATCCAAACCTAATTCTGGCCCCGAACCAATTCTTTGTCTTCCAGTTTGCGGCGGAGAACTCTTGCGGGAACAAGACCCAGTGTAGTCCGGAGAAATCATCTCGTCAACTTGGTTCACCATTTCACGAATTTCATGTTTCACTTCAGAAGCCATTTCTCTTGACATGCCCATTAGGTACTCAGCTACGTCTATGACCGATACTGAATTCTTATCGCTCTGACTAGAAATTGAATTCATGCTAAGATTCGACTGTTCGAGCGAGTCTGAATTCTCTAAAATGTCGTCCACCTTGGATATGACTTCGCGTATTTCTGACTTTATTTCTGTGGCTATTTCTCTAGTCATTTCTTTTACATAAGCCTGGATATCTTCTGATGTTTGAGAGTTCAGTGAAGTAGTTGGCGATGTTCGGCCTACTTGGCTGCAGTCGGATATCGAAGCACTGCTTTGTGTACTGAAGGGGAATGCCTTGCCGGGTGAGATCATCGGGTCGTCTAGAGATTGCAGATCCGTCTGACTTCCACAATTACAAAAGTTTGATTTCTCTATGACGTTGTTGGGGCTGGTTTCCTTCAAGCCCAAATTCAACTTAGTTTGTGCGCTTAGTGCTGCTGGAGGACTATCAGATCCCAAACTATAACATCTAGATCTAACCAGCAGGGGTTGTCTATTTTGAGGTATCAAGCGTAGCGGTGATACAGATTCCCCAACCGCAAATTGTACTGGAAGAGGCGTTTCAGCTTCCTCCTTGTGTGTTTCCCGCAGACTTGACTCTCGTGAGTAAAACTTCTGTTTTTGTTTCAGTCTGAATATATGGCAGTCGTCTATGGCCGAAAGACTGAAATGCCTCGGCGACGATCCCAAAATGGGCGACGACGTAATGGAAGACCTTGTGAGATTTAAGCTCTTTCTAGCTCCCGTGTACCCTGAGGGGTCAAATGGCACAATATGTTTGACATTGCCCGATCGACCAAGAAGTAGGTCGTGGGCTTCTTTGGGCAGCATAAACCATCTGAGATAATCTATGCGAGGGTTGAAACTGACTTCTGGCTCAGCTGTTGAACACTTCATTGCTAGTTTTCTCGCTCTGTTGAATAGATTTCTTGCGGTCTGTAGAGTTTCGGTGTATGTCTGAGGGAATATTCCTGGACCTGTAAAGAAAGCCCGATCCATTAAAATCTAAGTTATATGTTGATTTTATAATCATGATGTTTAAATTAATTTGTATACTAACCAGAAACTCTTCTTTCATGCGCAGTCATCTTCCCATCATTGAACCTCAGTGAGTGCAAAGACTTTCTGTCCCTTAGCACCGCACACGTGTGGTGTCTCCATTGTCCAGTTTCAGGGTTCACCACGTATTGTGGCAGAATCTTCCAGCCTTCTGTAGCAACCATCTTCAAAGCCTCAAGAACGAAAGCCAGTTCAGAATCTGACATGAAGAAAGGCAAAGAAACTCTGCAGAATCCAGGTCTTAGATGTTCATTATAAATTGGTACTTCTGGAGCCTTGACATCGCTTATTTTTCGTACTCTTGCGATTTCTTTTTGCCTGCAATATAAATTCCATTGATAAACACCAGCGATGTTTTATGAGCGTGCAAATTATTCAGCCTTGAGTTACAATTAACAGATTTGTTATGTAAACGAACAGTGCCGAAATGTTTTGCGTCTAAAAATATAGTTTGTGCAAATGAATTGATTTGTTGAATTAAATAAATTTGTTACTGCAGAATTAAAAGGCCTTCATCACTATTATTACTATAAATGATAATATGTAACGGCTTTTAAATAGCGGCAACAGTTTTTATTAGTTGTACAAATACTTCAGAATGACTTTTATGACAGCCATAAAGTTCATTCAAAGCAGGTTGAAACGAGAAAGACCTGTTGCCACCTCAATTTACCAGTATTACTTATTTTCCCATTTATTTGTGTCTCAATCGATTGAGCCTTGAGCAGGCGCCATCTAAGTTATTCAAATAAATATACTCACGCTTCAACATCTAATAGTTTCTCATATTCTCTTAGCAGTTGTGTATCGATTCCAAGGACATCAGAACCGTAGTTCAGATTGCTTGACAGTCCACCTCTAGCTTGAATCCCGAAGACATCATTCAGGACTGCGCAGATGAAATTGTGGTGGAGGAAGGTCCCTCGTGGGTGCTTCACCATCAAAGAGAAGATTGGCAGTCTTCTCACCGTCGGAGAAACGTTTCCAAGAAGAATTAGCTCCGGGATGTTCTTTATGTGGGAAAGTACTTGTCTGAAACAAAAGACGTCTAAATTAAGAACAAATATTTGCTTTGACTTGTAGGCAAAAATATCGGCCGGTAATTCTCAGCTCTCGTTTCCATCATACAAATTATTCGAGCAAACATTAATTAAACAATGTTGATTTTAACGAAGCCTATGTTTTCGGTTCACGTTATCAAATTTTATAAAATTACAGCGTCAATATTGAGTGGGGTTTCTTTGGGTAGGCAATTATTTCTGCAATATGATTTTAAATTTTCTATAACAGCTGCTAATTTTGAAGAAGCCTGTGACAAATCTGTCTAGAATATAATAGTAACATCTGCACATGACACGTGACAATACCGTGTCATAAATCTCACAGACAATAAATCTGAGTAATAACATCATAATTCACGATCAACGATTAAAACATTCAACGTCTCCACGTGACACGCTTGCATCGGCCAGTAAATCTCTTGATAAGCGAGTACAAATCATTTGCAAAGGTTTAACATAAACTGTATCTGCATAAACCGTCAATTAGCACATAAATAGGCATGTCAAGGCTTTTGTGAGACCGCAGCAATAAAAGGTAGAAATCAATAAAGCTACTGTAGATTTAGCTGTGACCACGTCGGTTTTGTGACTAATGTAGGTTCTTTCTTTATTTTTTTAGCTATCAAATAAAATCTGTGAAATTTTCATCTTTTACTTCTTGTTTACCTAATCCTTTTTGATATCTGTTGTTTAAGTAGTTTTCTTAATGTGGTCATTCAATGGTTTAAAAATTGTTACTTTATTTGTTTATCCCACAACAAAATAACAAGACATTTATTATGTCTACAGTATATACACTGACGGATACAGGAGTCATAAATTGAATAAAATTCAATAATACGCATCTGGCATACTTATAGGTTCTCCATTTCTTTCCACATTAAAGCATTTACGATACCCTTAGTTTTATAACACATCAAGTATAAGGATAAAAAATACGTCAAAAAGGAATAAATAGATAAGCCTCTCAGACTTCTTCGCTATTGCAAACTAAGCTTAAAATCCTCTTACAAAAAATCCAATTGATAAAACTACGTCTACCTTTTCTATAAACCCCGTCTTATGAAAAGCAGTGACATCAAAAGAGATTTTCTTGTAACGGTAGATGCCTTAGTATCTCCTGATCTAAATATCTATATTATAACTGTAAATGCAGTCTTTTCACGTCACTGAATAGGAAATAAGTAGAGATAGCAACGGTATTGAAATATTTATTGACGGCAGTCGGAAGCATGGGCAAGTTTAACCTGACGCGAATGAATATGGACACATTAATCGACGCTTTTAGTACAGAGCAGGCTATCAACCTTGAACTTACTGAACTATCACCTCGATTTAAATACAAAATAGAAGACATATGTTTTGTTACTAAGCTGAGTATGTTATCTGCTGTTTATGAAAAAATTGTTAAAAACCGAGATAACAATATCAAACTCGTATAGATGATTACTCATATAAATATTAAAAGCAATGACAATGAAGAGAAACAAGAACGCAATAATAGAACTTGAATTTGAAAACATATTTTTGGTACAAATGTTCATGTAACATGAAACTCTGAGATTTATAACAGCTGCGTTGCGCATTGTGGTCAGATAAAAGATGATTTAGCGTTTGGCAAATATTGTATGAGAATCATTCCAAAACAAAAGCGAGTACATACGCGTCGCTATGGACAATTTGACAATCAATTCTGTAGTTTGCTATGTGGGACAGCTCTTGAACTGTTTGAAAGTAGGACACGTCCTATAATAGAACAAGTGATCGTGACACTCTCGATCATTCTGTCAAGACTATCTACAACACCTACATGAATAGTAGTTTGTAGTAGCAGCTAAAGTTTAAACAGAACATCAGTTTCTATAACGCCTAGTTCCTTTAGTTTAAAACACACGGGCGAGGAATCTAATTTTATCTCCCAAAGCTACTCGACTCTAATTTATCGACCCAACAAGGTATTTTAAATCAATAAATTACGAGCATAAAACTAACGTAATCTTCGTAATAAAATGTTATCCAAAAATGAACATTTAGTTAGCAAACGGGGTCGGTCGAAACATAAAACTATCATTGGAGAATATTCTACTAGATCCTAAGACACCATCAAATCTTGAATTTCTGGAGTCTTGCCAAACGCTTAATGGCAAAACTTGGAAAACTCTGCTCTTTAGAAAAGCACGTTCTATAAATTGATAGTATCGGTATTGGTGAAGTTATTCAACTTAATTCTATTAATAACAATATTCGTAAGGTCAAGAGTATTTTTCTTAGCAGAAATGTTAAGGGGACGATGTTTAAGTGCCATCGGAAATACTTGAATTAATATTATCAAATAAATCTGTCGTTCGGACAATGTTTACTTTAACGACAGTATATAGCTTACCTTATTTATTATGGAATCATAAATGTTTCCAAACTTTTAATGCATTTAACTTGCAACTAGGGTACACAATGTAATAACTTTATTTCCATGATCCTACTCAATAGAATTTGGCTTAAAAAATATTACACAAGTATGTGCTCAATATATTTCAAATAGCTTACATATTTCTGAATAATCGAGTGCAGTGGAACCTTAAGAGATTTTTTATTGAATTGGCAGTGAATAAATGACGTACTTTTACAAAGGCTCTCTGTCTAGCTGACGCACCCCAACACTTGTATGCGCCATTTGTATTCAAATCGGGGTGGATGTGGGTCAATTATAGCAATATATTTTAAGAATTAAAAGACCTATTTTCTACTCAGCTTGTATTGTATGATAATCATTTTCAAACACAGCAATCACCACCTTTTGACCAATAACAATACACTCGTAAAATGAAATATCTTTCATAAAATGATCATCAATTTTGTCTTCATTGTTCCTAGTTTTGATCACACGGCAAGTAAACATACTTAAATCATCACTTTTATTTATTCCACCATGAGCACTATCTAAAATTACCTCCATTCAAGCTTCAGGAAAGAAAAACACTGCAATATTTCAGTTGGAACGTAAACAATTGGCCCACATAGACGCAGCACCAGTACGTTGTGGATAGCCTCGCATCGCGCCAATAAACTTAGCATTTACGATTCTTCGGGGGTAGGGTTGCCTTCCAACTTCAGCTGTTTCTATTTAAGTTAGCGCTATTTACTTTAGTACTTAATAGGTATCTAATTTAACAAGTTTCAAGTCACTGAGGTTGACGACAGAGTTTGCATGTATTGGCTGGTTTTGGTATTACAAATGCAGATTTCTTTATAGTTTAGAGGTACATATTGATATCTAACTTTTCCACATTAGTTACTTAATACAATGCAGACAGTCAGTCAAGACCGTGACTCATATCATATCATCTGCAACGAACCATTTCATTCTTCGTCATCTTGCAGAACAATGTTTACAAAGATATTTTCTTAATATTACGACTGTTCTTCTTACCAGTTTTGTTCTTCCATACTTTTTAAAGTTCAGTGTATATTGTCGACAACCCTATCTAATATCCGGGGTCTAGCAACCAAGGCTATGCTGAGCCAACTAGCAATGGATGCGTCCATTTAGATACATAAACCTTGTTACCAGAATTTAGGTGTTGCCTTTACGAGGCGCCTTTTATGCTCGTTATGTGCTTAAACAAGATCGCGTAGAATAGGACATAGAGCTACTACTATCTACTGAAGGTTTTCGATATTCCATGTTTGGCTGACGAGAGATAGGAATTTGAAATGAAAACTTGTGTGATGATGTAGGGACTTTAACCGATGGATTGAATATTGGGAACGGCCTTTAATACATTTAGGTACCGCTTGAATGCATAAAAATATCGTTCCGTTTCAGACACGTGTAAGCGATGAAAAGAGGCTGGACGGTGTTTTAATAGATTTAGCGGAAAATGTTGTTAGTCAATAATAGTGACAGCCGATGAAGGTACTAATACAATTTTTCTGTTACCAGTTTACATCCAATCGAAGTTATAAAAAAGGCAACTCGTAATAAAACTCGTTAAATCCGGACTACGCTTGTTGATTAACTTTATTACAATGAAGCACGTTTTTATATATGATATTACCGACGACGACCTCGATGGCGCAATGGTCACCATGCCGGACTGCCGGACCTGAGGTCCCGGGTTCGATTCCCGGTTCGGTCGACATTTGTGTGATGAGCATGCTTGTTGGCCGTGGTCTGGGTGTTACAATATGTATTTATAAATATGTATATGTGTAGCTATATGTAGTTTATCAGTTGTGTTAGCACCCATAACACAAGTTAATTAATAACTTACCATGGGGCTAACCGACCGTGTGTGAAAAGGTGTCCCGACATTATATATATATATATAAATATATATATAATAGAATAGAAAGATTTTTATGAATCCACATATATATATAAATATATATATATATATGTGGATTCATAAAAATCTTTCGCTTCTTCATGTTTGTCATAAAAATATAATCTTCTGTGATTGTCAGTCTTTGTTTTCTGTGATTTTGATTTGATTGTGATTTTGATTGTGATTCTGTGATTCACGAATCTATTTATTGACCGACACGGAAGATACGAGTGTCATCTAAATATATAAGATCTGATGCGAAATGAAAATATTATTTTAGATTTGAATAAAATGTGAGACTCTAACAAACAGATAGCTTTACTAATATTTCTAAAGAATAGTCTCATAAAAGGATTAGATTTAGTATTGAAATTAGCCTGACCATATTTGGCAGTTGGCAAAATTATATCTGCCATGGTCGATCTTTAACTACCTGCTTAAAATATTTTTAGGCCTTGACCAAACGGAACGATAGTTAAAATTGGAAGATTGCTAAATATAGAGTTCCTTTGGATCGCTCCTTAAGTATATAACAAGGTACTGATTTATAAAGAAATTGTAACGGTAAAGCGTAATGTTCCTTCCAAACAATGATGATTCAGTAACCATTGAATAAGCATTACAAAAGCTTTTGTCAGGTGTACAAAAATTATAAATGAAAAGGAAGAAACAAAAGAGCATTAGCGTCAAATAGTAGTGACTGACTTTTCTACTTTACCCAATTTTTTTTTCATAAGAACCTTCTCCTGACAATAACAAACACAACAAAAAAAGAATTAGCCAAATTGGTCCAGGCGTTGTTGAGTTATGCGCTTACCAACACATTTTGCGATTCATTTTTATATTATAGATATCTGTGTATAAATCTATATTTATAAAAGAAAGTCGTGTTAGTTACACATTTTGTAACTCAAGAATGACTGAACCGTTTAAGCTGAAAGATGGGGATGGGAGATAGCCTAGACCCGGGAGAAGGACATAGGATAGTTTTTATCCGTCCGGGCTGCGGGTGAAACCGCGGGCAGAAGCTAGTAGGATACATTACTTACTTATGTGAAAATAATTAAAGCTAAAATAATATGCCATGTTATAGAAGGTGATAAAGATTTTGGCCAGAAAAAACATCATGAAATTATATGAAGCTAATGTCAAAATTCGATCTCCAATTATTTAGTTATTGTAATCTTCAGATAATGGAATTAACGTTATACCGATTACCATAACACTCGATCATCCAACCATGATAATGACAGTGAAAGGAACACCGTGTAAACATAATACGTCATCGTTCACCCTATATTTACCGCCCTTCAATCCACCATATTTGTTTGATAAATACCCATGTAGCCATGTAGGACATTGTTTACTGGTTTTGCTCTGATGGATGACTTTGGTTGTATGTACTTTCTAAGTAAATCTTAGACACCAATGACAGTGTGTCGGATGGCACGTTAAACTGTAGGTCCCGGCTGTCATTGAACATCCTTGGCAGTTGTTACGGGCAGTCAGAAGCCAGTAACCAGTAAGTTGCCCGGCTAACTGGGTTGTGAGGTCAGATAAGCAGTCGCTTCTCGTAAAGCACTGGGTTTTCCCAACATAGTTGGGGATAAGGCTCGGAGGATGATGAATGAGTTTGGTATGGAAGCAGACCCTAGCATTTTTCTCTTTTTATATCCTCAAGTCCTTCCTGATTTTATGTATTGCAACTTGTCTTGTACATTACGCACATTGTCTTTGCAGTGCCGCAGTCGCCGAGTCGTACCTACTTACGAGTAGATAATGTACACGCACATTTATACACACAAGTATGTATATCTTCCATGCTTTTGAGAGAGTAAAAAGTGTAACATTTATATTTCACCCAGGCCACAAGCCTTCCTGATTGCTGAAATGAGACGCCATGGCCTCGGAACACGAAGGGCTCCAGAAGAAACAAGGGCAGGATTTAACTCAATAAAAGTTAGACCCTCTTGAGGGAGCAGGTTACCCAGCACCAGAAAATACATGTAGTTATCAAGTTGCAATACATAAAACCAGGAAGGACTTGAAGATATAAAAATATGCTAGAGCGCCGAGGTTAACATGTGCGCTAGAAATAAACAATATTTTTAATCTTCTAAGAAATCTGTTTCTAGATTCAATGAGGCGTCAAGGATTTAAGCATCAGTATAATTATAAAATAGAAGTATGAGCTTCTTGATTAAAAATTACATTTTGAATTTGGAAGAATACATTGATACCTACATAATCCAAGTTTCTATACTGGCAAAACCACAATATAAAATCCTGCTTCAAAAAAACAATTGCAGATCAGAAACGAAGAAAATCAACGGAGTTAAAACAAGCGTAAACGTTGCAAAAATAAATTGTAACGAGCATAAGTCTGCGCAGACGCCGTGTAACTCAAACACGAGTGCGAACAAACAGACAAACAAACGAACACGCTTCCAGTTAAGAGTTGGTTATAATTTATTTGTTTAACATTATGTAGACTGCATGCAAGCATCACAGAAATACAAGGTAAACTTAAACATTTCAGTTCATAAAAAGATCCTTAAATTGAAGCGCCATTGTTATTTTTGGAAAAACATTGTGCTTCACAAATCATTCAGTATTTTTGTCACTGGACTTACCAAAAACAGGATAAGCCCAATAATTTCTTTTTATTGCTTTTTATTTACTACATTTTACCGCCTCTGCGGCCGACATTGTATCATGTAAAATGCAAAAATATGGGAAAACATGAATGGCATTACAGATGTTGTACCACGGAAACTATTAATATTTGCATCTACATGCCTTTTTCCTTGTGAATTGGACTTTGAACTTCATAGAGATAAAACCACAGTTATGTATGTTTCTTTGCATTAGAATTTCAAATGTGTGGTATATTGTAATCATAATGATTCAGCAACTTGCGTAATAGCATTTAGAAAATTGTCTTTATCTTAGCAAATACAAAAAGTTACATGCAAACAGTCTAAAACTCAATTTACTTATTACACCAGAGTTCAGTCACCCCCATAAATGGGACAAACTTCACATCATTGCTCTACATACGAACAAAAATACTCCGAATTCGCAACTTCGTTCTAAAAACCCACAGTTTTATTACGAATCACATACATTAGATAACTGGGAAACCGTGTATTCAGTCTACTTTGTATTTTTATTGTCACATGTTTTTCTCTTTTCGCCGTTTGTTTGATATGCGAAATGTCTTGTCATCGTTTAAATCTATCATGACGAATATTTGTGCCGCAAGATCGTTGAACCAGAAAACAAGTTGTTTCCGATAAAAATAATTTTATTGCGAGTTGTTTGAGTCATTGTTTCTATTTGTATGGATTTTATTGGGGTGAGATAGGGTCGGAAGCATCAACATTTAATATATATGGATTCAATGGCCAAATGGGACCTTAAGACAATTAAATTCCTTCATAGACTCAAATTGTATACAATGTTTCAATCAAATTGCAAGTTTTACATGAAGCGACCTTCAGCCTGCAAGAATATCCAAATCCATGAAGGCAAATTTTCGTACTCAAAGCAATACTTCAAAGACTATATTTAGTACTATGAATTGACTTAAAGAAAATATATAAATAAGAATAGAATTTAATACTATGAATGTAGTTGAAGTTTGCACGAAACAAATGACCTTACAACCGATAGGCTACCCAAGTTTACGCATCTCGATGTTATCAATCACACACGTGCATAGAATACATCAACAGAGATGACATTGTTAGATTTCTTAGCAAAATGACCCTAAACTGTACCGAGAGGTGACGTCACCTCGGAAGGGTGACCTTTCATGTTAGGAAGTTATCCAGTTGTGTAGACAAGGTCTCATTGATGACAGATTAGTTATCTTTGCGAATTTAATAATTTTGCATTTGGAATTATATTTTTCAGACAAGGGTTTACGCAGAGCACTTAAGTTATTATTTTTAAGGCCATTCAAAAGCTGTTGGCTATATTTTACTTTGAAGACGCTAATTTATTTAAGAAGTTGGATGAGAATACTACTCAATCAATAGTACCTAGTGAAGCAATATTCGAGTTTTCAATAATTTTGCCAAAGCATCTAATAAATCTGATGGTAGATAAAGGATCATACATAGACGCATTATTTTAATTCCTTCCTTCTGTGAACAAGGCAAATACGGAAGCACACAATAAGCTTAGACTTTAAAATAAGACAACAAAGGTAAAACCGAACAATTTATAGGAACATTGCATTATCCTTAACAATAAAAATGGAAACAGGCCGGAAATGTTTAGGAAAGAAGAAATAAAACCGTAGTTAAAAATACTAATGACTCAGTTAAGTTCAAAGGTGGAAATAATGCAAAGTTATGAGGATTGCAAACTTATCCTTGGGTTATGAAGTCACTTATGTACCTTGGATAAATTGTTCATGAGCGTGCTATTCTAGTGTGGGTAGTAAGTTGTGAAGATTGTCGTCAAACAGCTAGTAAGTTATGGACTACTTTTTAAAGGGTTGATTCATATTTCAAAGTGTAATAAGGATGTTTTACCTAAGTAAAAGCATTTACTTGTAATTTCAGAAGTCTACGGGATCATTTCAATTTATTTAATAGAGCAACACAATCAAAACCATTTGCTTTTAATCTTATCTTGTCTCTTTTGTGAAGACGACAGGTCCATTTGGATTTAAAACTTGAATCAGTAACACAGTTAATACCGGGAAATGAAATTTCTCCATAATTTGTCACGTGATTTAACTAATTAGCAAGAGTTAATGGATTCTAATTCCTCAGTTTCCTTGGCGGTTGGTATAAATACGGCACCACGTCGTCACCACATACCAACTTGTTCTATTTCTGTCGTCCAGTTCCTGACCCATTTACCGGCACTCGAGGGCGACGCTGCAATGACCCGGATTCGATGCCCGTGTCATGCTACGTGGACATTTGCGGAAATGCGAATTCAAGACTTTGGTGTAATTGCGTTGTTTTGTTATTTTATTTTTTAGGTCTCTCTCTTAAGTTTTCATAAATAGCGTGCATGTTGGCAACATCAAAGGATTTTTTTTTATACAAAACAGAGAAATATATCTTTGTATCTATGTTTAGGAAGGCACTTCAAAATATCATCGATTATAAATAATAAACAAATAACAAGTTAGTTAATTACTTATACTTTTCCGACTTTATAAATATCAATTCATCTAATGACACGCCAAATATAACTAACTCACTAGGGGGTTATAAGCATAAAAGGACGTAATAATTCGATCTCGTACCATCGGTTATTGGTTCTCAGAACGGAGTTGTGTTAAATTATCGATAAGTGTTCTGTCAATTGGTTCTTCCCATCGGAAAACGTTCAATAATGGTGTTGGGGAAGCGAAGTATTTGCCCATCCGGTAACATTTCCTATGCTCCCAGGAAAACGAGTTTTTATTGCGAAAATTGTAATTTGTATTCAAATGTTTTGTGTAATTGCAGTGGTCAAATGAATATTCTCGAATATTGAATTAGCAATGGCAATGCAGCCAGCCTTTGGGTACCATCCCCGCTGACTGCGATGAGGATGAGTTTTTTGATACATAGTTTTAATATTCCCTTTTTATTTGTAAATATGTAGATGTAATTTAAATAAATTGACAAATTATAAATTTACTAAAATGCCAGACTCATAAATGCGAGTCGTCCTATAGTATACAGAAAATTGACTACACACAAATTGATTGAACTGAAAATCAAATATAATTAGGTAATATAGAAACAAGCATATAAAATCTGAATCATAAGGTCGTAGTACAATATAATCGCACGATACTGCAGCGGCCAGACACGAATCGATCACATGACATAGTAAGGCGCCAACCGACTCCCACTCCTATTTGCAAATAAAAACTTTTTGGCAAGACTACTATGCGCCAACATTGGTCACATTCATTCACACACTTTTATTTAAGGAGGATTATTTAAAATGATACCTATTACATCATATAAACGTAGCTAATTTCAGAACGACCATTGATGACGAACTTTCAGTTAATAAATGTTATCGTAATACGCAACGACGTATAAAAACAATACCATAAAAACTTATACACCCCGTTAAACAGTAAAATGGTTATGATTTTTATATTCAACACTTTATGATGTTTTTAAACTATAAGGAAGAAGACACCATATCTTATATAATACTACAGACAAAGCCATAACTAAACAGATAAGAAGAATGAATATCGCATTATTGTTACCTAACACAAGCATTCTCATTCATAAACCACTCGAAACTTCAGAAGAAATACTAATGAAATATAGTTTCAATGTTCGTCTGAACAGAACATTGTTGTTAGCGTATCAGTCATTTGCGTCATCATGCGACTAGACATATTGCTTTTATATTAATGGCTTCATGAGAGTATTCCCCAAAGTTTTCCACAGGGAGTTATCTTGGGGCCAGTGCTTTATAATTTGGCAGACATTTGTAAAGGTCAGTGGAGAAGACCGGTGCCGATCTCAAATGAGAGATTGGGTAAAGGCATTAGTGATGATGATGATGTGAGGTCAGAAACATTTGGGTATATATTAAACTTTTGATTGTTAAATCAGATAAAGACTAGAAGTCTTAATTAAAACAAGAAATTATTTCAATTTAGGCTACAAATAAGAATACGTCTATAAATTAATGTAAAGCCAACTGTAACACTAAAAAAGTTTGTACTATATAAATGTTGCTAATATAATTTGCAATGTATGTATCCCCGGAAGCCGCAGAGATATAAAACTGCGGTAAAACAGCCAGATCAGCGTGTAGCGGGAATAGTGCCAAACTAGACAGTTGCGGTAATGTGCATGCTTGTCTTTTATAATGTCCGGGCAAGAGCATTACCTAGATTTTTTGGCGACGTACGAAGCAGAAATGTTTTTTGTATTTTTGTCGAAATTACATTTTAATATGCCTGTTTTATTTATAACAAATGCAGCTTCATAGAAAGGTGAGTTAACAGAATTTGAACTTAAAAAACATATTCAAAGTTTATAATAAAACAGGCCTGTATGTGTATGAGTGTTCTCAATCTTTCCTATCAACTTCTCTCCTTTAATACCTCCTTACTTTGTCATCAATATCTACCACAATAAACATGACGTCTTTTGTTAATTTCATACCTATTTCAAGAGAGAACAGAGTAAGAGAGTTCCCCGTAATTCCCAGTTTCCCTACTTATTTGCAGCATCATAAATAGTTACAGTCGATTCTGGATGACGCACGAACTTAGTTACCGACTCGGCGCCTTCCGCTCTCGTCAAAACTATGCTTGCTTCTGCTGAACTGTACATTGCTATATGTTGGAAAGTTTCTCTGAACCGAATCTACTAACTATCTCGTTGGTTTCGGTGACAGACACTAGATCTTTGACTTTGTGACATAAAAAGAGTTTTAGTAAAATATATCTCTAAGTTGATCCCCTAATGTAACAAAATGTGAAGGAAACCCTCTTTTGTTACGCTTTTATATTAAAATGAAATTATTGATTGGGATGTTTGGCTTGAAGATATGTGTGTAGGTGGTGTTTTCTGGAGACAATGATGTGATACATTCGATCTAGGTGTGGGACGTAATTCCCTCTGGATTTGGGTGAAATCTAGTGATACATAAATCCATAAAAGTCTCAAAATAGTACCAGAATATTATCTATAGTGAATCACAGTTCTCACACATGTAACAATTCTATTTAAAAATGTCCTTGACTTTGCGAATCTCGAAATACAACAATGGCGCCTAACATTCATAGCAAATAAGTTAATCATTCAAAATCTTCCGTTGAAGCAGTCGTTTGAATAATATGTCCATCAATACTAGATAATTGTATGTAAATATATACAGGTAGACAAACAACCCTATAAAATGACGGAGTTATGATCTAAACAATGAACATTGACACAGTATCTACTATAGATACATCTCAGGATACCTACATGCATTCAGTTAATGAGTAAGACTCAAGACTAGATCAAGTGCAAGGAGAAGAACATTTTCCAACTTAGTTTAAACACGATAATCTATGGTAACTACAAGTCCGATCCGAAGAATTATTTCAGTGTAAGGTAGGAAAGGAGATGGCCAAAAAAAAACCCAGAGTCGACACAAACTTCATATGTATGGTTGGATTCAGTATAATATGTAGATTACAAAAAATAATTCATATCATCTAAAAACCATGGGGTTCTCTTTTTACAAGGTTTTTTCGATGAAGATTTTAGTACATAAAAAAGCTTAACTTTTCTATTTGCTGTTCATTAGAAGTGGTGCATCTAAGGTAAAAACTTTACACTCAGGTGTATGTCTGTTAGCACTATACACGAGTGAAGGTTTAGAGCTGACCTGGTGATGGAGAAGAGAGAAGGTCAAGGGAACTCGGCAATGGTAAATATTAAGTAACTCGTGTTTGGGCTTATATTATTCGCAATGACGTGAACTTTTCACTAATGCGAATAGTAACTAAAAAGCAAAAAAAAAAAAAACTTTTAACTTTTTTTTTTAATTAACCTTTGCCAATTCAGAACTTTACACATAACAGGGAAATCTCTTCAAGTAGGTAAGGTCGCTACTTAATCGTATCTGGAGTGGTTCATGTGACTAGTGCAATGGGTGGGGGTCAAATTCAAAACGTTTTAATTACCAGGCAAACTCTGTAACTAAGGGTATATTACTATTGGCTTGTATAATGTTAGTGTAGGTACCTCGTTTTTATGGCCCTTTATGTAAATAACCTTTAAAATCAACATAAATTCAACATAACCTATTTTTGTGAAAATATGATATAGCTCCTATACCCCATGGATTTCAGGCTGGATTTTTTGGCACCATCAAAGGTCTATGATAATGAACCCATTGACACCCATTTCGTTGCTGTCGATTCTGGGTTTTTTCACTCTGAAAATTTGGCCATCTCCTTTACTGTAGAAGATTAATTTTGTATCCCAGCAAACAAGGCACATGGGCGAAACCGAGGGCAGATACTTGTAACGTGACGCGGAATAGTGTCTGATCAATATGATAATTTGTGTGTGTGATTATAAAAATGCAGGCAAATTACTTTGATCTCGCAAGCAATTGCAGTCATTTGAAGTGCAAAAACAATATGTTGTTGATAAAGAAACGTGATTGTGAATGCAGAAATAAAACAAAATGATTAGACTGGGGCGTGTTGTTTAGAAAATATTGGATCCATGCCACGTTAATAGAACAAAAAAGATATTATACAAGTAATTTAAGAATGACTGAACATCGTTGAAGAATTGATAATATTGTATCATCCGACACGAAAACAGATTCTTAGATGAGACGAATATGTGCTAATAATTTTAAATTTTTGACATTTATTTGTAATATTGCCAATGAACATGTTGAACTGAGTATGTGTTTGAGCACAAAGGATGCAATTTCGCGGACATTTTAGAAATGTTCGCACGCAATTTGTTACTGTTTGCTAGAGCGGTAGATTAGAAGAATTGTTTGTGTGCGTAACAGCGCCGCATACCGGTGGAATCTCCCTTTATGTTCTAGCTTGTGTATTTGTGTATCCTACATATTTACTATTTTTATAGATTTGCTATGTGCATTTATCTTCATGCCAAGCCTTCGTATCAGAATAGTTTTATTGCGATGTAAACGCCACTCTGAGAAACGATTCAAGAACGCAAATATATTTTATTAACGCATTGTTTACTACGACATATTTGTAGCATATTATGTAATAAATCTTGTGTTATATTACTTCCACGTTGTCTTGGGTATTCAAGAGATACTTTCAATTTTATACACCAGCTTCTAGATAACTTTGAATAATCTACGAGGTCTTACATAGCTCTTACGTATTAGTTACCTAATTACCTTAACTAAGTCTTGAGGGATTTTTATAAGAGACTTCTTTTTAAATGGACTAGTCATTGAATCCATGATTGAAGTTTAAAGTATCCTACTAAGTCTGTTTGCACGCCAATTATTATCTCAAATCTTTCAGGATAAGGTACGCTATACAAACATGTAATAAACCCGGATTTGCAGATTTGCCGACCTACGACTCTCAAGTCAAGGCCGCACCCACTAGGCCACCAACTGTTCTGAACAAAAAATATTTACAGATAAATAAGTCAAAATAATAAATAAGCCTCTGTGCGTTCATTTGTAAACAAAATTCTATCTGAGTTGAGACTATGAACCTGGCTGCAAGGAAATTTCCCCTCACCTTGTCTCCATTTGCCGTTCTATATTTGAAAAGTTGCAAAACAAATATGGCACCCGTAATGGCCGTATGATATTTCAGAAACAGAATACGTTAAATTATTCGTGTGTTCTCGAAGCGTTTTTGGGCAAAACTATTTTCGGTAAAAATATTTTCATGTCATATTTTTGGACTTGTTTGTTATGTCACTTTTGGGTATTTAATAATATTTCTGCAACCCACATGATATTTTTGCTGCCATTTGTTATTTAGCTGGTTTTAGCATACTGAATTGTGACCTCTCTGTCGGATGAATCGCATATAAAATACATTTTATACTAGTAGGATTTTTGAGTACAATGGTAAAAAGAAATAAACAACAGATAGTTGTAGCCTTCCCTAATCAAATGACCGATCCTCTTAAAGGCAAATAAACCAAATAATCTTAGTAACATCTAAATCTGTCTAGTTTGTGACTTCAGAACCTAATAACTCCGCCTTTGATGACCGCAGTGCAAGTTAGTCAAGTGAAATAAACTTGTTATTGAAGAGGCACGTGCCCTGAATACTGAGTGAGCTTCAACAAAATCCTTGGCAGGGAAATGCTATTTTTAGATATAATAATGATGTAAGAACCAATGTAGGCTTCACCATTTGTGATTGCGAGAAACATGGTATGACCAAAAATAAAAGAAGAACTCAAATAATTGATGTCAAAACTGTAATTCAATTTTAAATAACGGAGCTTATAAAATTATAAATGAAAAAAGTCGTATTATGACAGTTAAATCAGTCGATGTCTAAATATAGTGTTACAAAAAAATAAGCACCTATCTTATTGCGATTACAGTTATAATTCAACCTACAGTTATTTAATTAGTTATAATTTTTTGTTTGAACTTGTACAAGACTATCACTTGGAACGAAAGTTGCTTCAATACAACTATGTTTAACGGTTTATAGATCTGCTATTTCCATTTTAGTTTAACCATACTATACGTAGTAATAATAATTTTATGTCACAGTTTGTTGTGATTGTGGACTATAAATCCACGCTGCGTCACTCAACGTTCCATCTTCATTTTTATCTTAATATTAAGATGTTAAAACAACTTACTTGCTGATATTATCTTGTCTCTCGACTATGGTCTGCAAGCCAACAGCATCCCGCAGCTGCATCACCAGAGCTGCTCTCACACCTTCCGCAGACTTCAACTCTTCAATCCTCTCACTTAAAACCTGGCACAAATTAATAACATTATTACTATTAAGTACATCAAATCAACAAAATCTATAGAATAACATTCTACTGACATTTAGTCCTCTCAAAACTTCTGATGCGCTTTATAAATATTAGGTATGAGTTTCCTTTTTTTATATAACTAGATTGGACAGTCGGAGTTGTTATTTTAAGCATTTTTACGTTATAATAAACTATTGGAATATCCGTGACCTTGATCAAAGGCTGAATATTTATTTATCCACTAGCTGATCCCGCGAACTTCGTATCGTTTAAACCTTCTCTGGACCTCTACAAACATTTTAAAACCAAAATCAGCTCAATCGGCCCAGCCGTTCTCAAGTTTTAATCAGACTAACGAACAACAATTCATTTTAAGAAAACTTTAAGTTTCACCAGACTCTTAAATCATTTTAAGCTTCTCCTACGAAAAAAAACTATGACTTAAGAAATATGAGTAAGTAAATTGAGTACTTCTTGTACTCAAAATAAATAAGCAAGAAGATAAGGATTTAATATTCAAAGGAAATCGTCGATGAAATGCAGCCGCAGCAGAAAGTAAGTCTTGCAAGTTTACATCAAGATCTCATAAATATTTAAGTCATTCAATTTCGTTTCTTTACATTTAACTTTGCCAAGTCTTTTCCTCAAGTCTACAAACAATCTCTTGGGAATAGTTCTCATGTCTTAAGTAAACGATCGTATTTAGATGTATTTTTGCGTTTGCTGCCAAATTTACAGCTGCTTTGTCCACTAGAACTTTAATGTTACCAAATACATCTTTGTCACGTACCTCAACATCATCAGAATAAATCGGTGTTTTGCTGAACACATCCTTCTTCACGATCACCACACTGGGACCCTGGACTCCCCCAACGAACTTCTCACAGTTGAAGAACAGGGCATCTTTCTTCACCATTTCTTCGTCTACTCCGGGGAACGTCGGGTTCACATCAACAGCTGATGATGGTGCTACTAATGTGTAGTCCCAAAAAGACCAGGCGCCATACTGGTGAAGCAGCAGGGTCGTGGCCACATCATCAGCTAGAACTCCCGTTAGTTTCGAAGCTGCTGGAAAGAATCCGATCATTCTTTTCCCCGAAGTAGAATACTGCTGGAGTCTTTGTTCCAAGTTGTTCAGGTCTATGTAGCCTTCTTTTGTTTCTGGGATTTTGATAACCTGCAACAATGACAAAACAGGAGGAGTTAATACTTTGATACTGAGAGACCTGTGTTCAAATTTGGTTAAAACGAATAAGTACCTCTAGATTCAGTAAATATGCTTTGACAAGTAGACAATCCGAGAAATCCGCCCGTACATAAACTTCTAATAAATACATCCAGATACTATTTCAAATTCAAATATTATGTATGTTAAATGTAAATGAAGACAACAACGTGAGCTTTCTAGCCAGATAATAATATTAGTCGGCTTGTAAATTATCTGCGAAAGGTACCAGGTCGAACAATTTATTGTTTATGCAACATAAAGATGTCTTTGTGTTGGTAAATATACGAGGAATATATTCTATGCATGTATTTGAATCGCTTACTTATTGATTGATTTAAAGCTAGTATTCAATTATTTGTAGTTATTTTTGTCCATTTAAACACATTCACTACTGGTACTGCTGATTTAGTTATGTAGGAATGTGCTGTCGTTAGTACAAAACATCATCATCATCAACCTTTTTTTACCCACTGCTGGACACAGGCATCCTTGCTCTAAGCGATGAGAAATTGGAAGGTAAACTCCTAACTTTAGCCACGGGTGAGTATGCGGATGCACCTAGGTGTAACCGCTGTGGTGAAACCTAGCTCTATTCGGAGATAAGTTGATACAACTAAGTTTAGCCATAGCCGATTATCTACATCTAGCTGGTTGAAGCTAAGTGTAGCTCACATACACGTATTTATATGAAATAATTTTAATTACTTAGATACTAACAGTCGAAACTAAAATGCTGTCAACTATGTCTAAGGATTCTAGCAACAGTTTAAAGGAATTCCGTAAAGCTTGTTAAAGTTTCACGGTGTTTACATGGCACGAATTTACAAAAAAACTAGGTCAACATCGTTTGACCTTTATTAAGAACAGTATGACCTTTAAATAGAAACAAATACAATTCAGAAGAAGGTAAGTTAATTGATATTGTTATTCTGTGTTCAGGCCAGACGGATAAAAAATGTGAAGGATAAAATTGTAAAATAAAGGTTGACCCGAGTCTGCCCACGCGTACTTTGATTTGGGTCAAACAGACCTGAGTCAACATATATCCATAAGTACCTTAATATTTCAAAAATATCACATTGTAATAAAAGACATCGCCTCTGAGAAATTAAGAAAATAAGCTCAAAAGTAGAGATTATTTCTTTCTAGAATTCCACAGAGATTTGTTTGTATGTTTGAACGCAGAGAGAACTATAGTACCGATTTCAAAAATCCAAGCACAGGAGTATTTCCCACTACATACTAGTATCTAACTATACTATAACCACGGAACAATAGTAGTATAACACAATTCTTTTACACATGGCGTTAATCTAATAGTTATGAGATCGCGTGTCACAAATAATCTTAATATCCGCTAATTGCAATACAGCGGTATGGGGGGAGGGGAGGGGTCCCACTTTACTAGTACATCACAGCACTTATAAGATTATAGACGAAGCTAATGCAAATTGATGCGGTAAATTAATATGGAAGTCACTTAGCGAAGTGACAGCTTATATACTTAGTAGCCAAGTACGATTAGAGGAAAATAAGTAGCTTTTTAACTTTGATTATTGTTAGGCTTTTGATCTGTACTCCCATACCAGTTTGTGTTCGTTAGTAGAGAGCTGCAATAGTGTGAGTGGCGACCACGACCGGGAAAATGCAGCGTGATACCACTATATGTATGGACGGACTATCTCGCCAAGGTGGCCGGAAAGCAGTGGATGCGGGTTACTGAAGATCGAGCAAAGTTGCGATCATGGGGGAGGCCTTTGTCCAGTAATGGACATCTATCGTCTAACATGACGAATTTGACGACAATAGTGTAGCTTTCCTAACATTGAAAGTGAAAGAATTCCTCGAGCGATTTCGGCATTATTTTATCCATATGCGTAAACTACACGAAGTAGTTTCCACGGGACGCGGGTAAAACCACGGGAAACAACTGGTTATAGATAAAGTATGATTTCTAATCTCAAGATATGTCTCGAGAATTTATGCAAATAAAAACATCTTAAAGAAACGTGTGATGTCTAAAATCTGTTATTGTGTACGATGGACATGAAATATATTTAGTAGCTACTAATAGACTAAACTGCGTGGGATACATGTCTGTCCCGACCACTAATTGGTCTGCCAGAAGCAGATGACTAATAATTTTCTTTTGAACAAACGTAATCGTAATACCGATGTAGATACACATTTACTTATTGAATAGATAATTATTTAAAGAAAAAAGATTTACGCAAGCTCATTACTTTAGTGCCTAAAATGATAGGTCATCATTAGCATGAACGTATGAATTGATAAGTCACCTTTGTAAAATACCTGTTAAATAGATCTTTAAAAAATCTAAGTTAAATCTTTTCTCAAAACTGTTTAAGGGAGATCAGACAATCAGACAAAATAATAGATTCTTAATTATTGCAGTAATAAAATGAATCTCAATTTTAGAGCTTATGTTTTCTGAATCAAGCCATGTCATGTTACTACATATTTTAGAAACACTGCAGTAATAAAAATTGATTACAAAAATGGAGGCCCAGCCATTCGTAATTAGCTCCAAAACAGGAAGCACAACACCAAAACAACGCACAACAAATAAATTCTAAGCACGCAGTATTTAACAAAAATGCTGTGTTCGCCCATGATGTCATCGCTGGTCCCCGCAGTAAACAAGGCGCGTTAAAGATCCATGAACACGCCAGCAATTGCCACGACCACCCCAAACACCATGGTATGACGTAAGCGTCAACCAAGGACAAAACATGGAACACTTTTGACTATATATATCGTTTACGTCTGTATGCTAGTGTTACAGATGTTTTACTTCACGAAAGCGGGTGGCCCATACTTGTGTGTGTTTGTATGTGTAAGCTCGGAAGCGCTCAGTAGTAGCCGAGATACCCAGTTATACACAATCACACACACTAGTATGGCTCGCTCGCTTTCGTAAAATAAAATGCACAGTGTATGATGTGAATGAATGAAATGAGGAAGGAAGGGTGCTAGATGGAATATAATAAAGAACAGGAAATGACCTAAGGAACAATATCTTAATACTAACGGTTTCCGGAGTATTGTTAGGGCTTGTTCTGCATTACTAAGCGAAGACAGCGAATTCCTCTTTCTTAGATGAAGCCTAAGTAACGTGTGTATGAATCACAATAGAGTAATAAACAATTGTAGGCTTAAATAATGCGCTTATTATTTTCACCAGTTGCTCCCTTGAAATTAGAACTGTGTAATAAACGAGCACAGTATTT
Organism: Helicoverpa zea; assembly: GCF_022581195.2. NCBI lineage: Eukaryota > Metazoa > Arthropoda > Insecta > Lepidoptera > Noctuidae > Helicoverpa > Helicoverpa zea. The sequence goes on along the minus strand of NC_061464.1, from coordinate 3,831,398 downwards.
TTTTATACAAAATCATTAATAGTTTTGTTTGTCCTAATTTAATTTTTTCTCTCATCATACTTTATCCGTGATCGATATTTCTAAGCACGTATCATAACGTACCTTACAATATTCTGAGAAATAAATTACGAAGGCTTATTATTAAAGGTATGAGATTCCTGAGGCCAATCTTAATCATCATGTTCTAAACAAAGCAATCATCCTCCGAGCCTTTTACCCGACTATGTTAGGGTCGGCTTCCAGGCTAACCGGATTTAGCTGAGCACCACTTTACAAGGAGCGACTGCCCTAACTGACCCCCTCAACCCAATTACCCGGGCAACCCGATACCCTTGGTAAGACTGGCAAAGCAATTCTAGACAAAGCAATATTGTCACAAAAAGATATGCACAAACAAGAAATGTTCAAACGAACAGAGCATCAGTCATCAAAGAGAAAGGAACAATATTAGACATGCGCACAATAAAATCTTTAATAGGATCAGAAGCCAGAAAGTCCAGGGTTACCAGGGTACCAGGGTTGCCCTGGTAACTGGGTGGAAGAGGTCAGATAGGCAGTCCTTCAATACGCAACGCTCAGTTGCATCCAATTAAGACTGCAAGATGACCCAAAGATAGTTCGAGGAAAAGGCTAGAAAGATGGTGAGACAAACTAAAAATCAAACGAAAGTAAGCAATATAGAACAAACATATCCAATATGTAGACACATAAAGATTTAAACAGAACCTTGCTAACAATATTACGAGATGCTAATAAAATTAACGTACGAACAATAAAAACGTCACGTTGACAATCTCAAACTTGACCACAAATACTGAAAGACATGAATAAACATAATTAACTTGCCTATCTGTTACAGCCTTTTTATCGCCCCACTGATGGGCACAGGCCTCCTCTCACACGAAGAAGGATTGAGCATTAAACACCACGCTTGCTCAATGCGGGTTGGTGATTTCAGACTGTATAGTCCAGGTTTCCTCAAGATGTTTTCTTTCACCTTTTTATCAGCCATTGGTGTCTAAACTATACTTAGAAAGTACATACAAACTTAGACAAGTTGCATTGGTACTTGCCTGACCTGGAATCGAACCCACACACTCATACATGAGAGGTTAGTGCTTTACTCGCTAGGCCACCACGACTTCAATTAACTTATATACTTATTAACAAAATTACTTCCACGAGATTAATGCTCGTATATTGGTCTCGCGTGAAAACAACGCAATGAGGGTTTTCTAAAATGGCGTCCACGAGGTGGCAGCACCGAGTCGTCAGGTCCAGGTAACTGTCAAAGTGCTTATCTTTACTATGAATAGTGAACGATTTTAGTGTTTTTTTTTATTTTATAATTAAAGCACTGCATTATTGTTTTACTATTGCGGTTGAGTAAATAAAAAAACTAAATCATATTGTGTTAACAAATTTTTCAACAAGCTTTTCCTTAGTACCAGTGACTTTTGCACCCTCTCTCTTAGCTCAATTTTTAGTTCGGAAACCTTATTCTGACCGTAGTCCATAATAAAATCAATAACACTTCCAATATAACAGAATTTCAATAAACAATAAGTTCGGCACCTACAATAGGGTATTTTAGTCTAGATGAGAAAAAAATTAAAAGTGTATTACAATGATTGTTTAGAGGAAAAGCAATCGGGAAATGTTAGTTTCACTTCGTAAGGTACCTACATAAATATATTTTTTATTGCAGTTTAAAGTTTTTAGGTTTTTTTATGTCTTTGAACACTACGAAATGTCGCCGCCATGCTAATGACGTCATTACGGTAGTAAACAAAAGTGTCAGTTAAAATTTTCAATACATATCAAAATATGTATTACTGACAGCTGAAGTTTGTTTACTAACGTAATGACGTCATGACCAAAAAACAATCATGGCGTCCGTTGTGTGCCGCGTTTTCGCGAAATACGCGCGAAATTTGAAATTATGATAAAACAATTAATTTATATTCGTACATAACGTGAGAAAAAAAATATTTTTTATTTTTTAGAGATATATTAAGACTAAAGGATTTATTTAAGATAAATTTCAAAAATGCATGTAATACCCTATTCCATACTATTTGACAGCTGTTTGGACCTGACGCATACGAAGCGCCACCTGGCGGCAGAAAAAGTATCGAAAACCCTCATTCATGGTTTTGTTGATAAAATATATGAAGTTGATCGTGACCACGATGCACTTAACGCGTTTATTGAGTTTTGCGTAATCTGTTCTAATATTATACGTAAAGCTGAAGAGTTTGTTTGTTTCAGGAACTACTGGTCCAATTTGAAAAAAACTTTTACTGTTAGATTTATCGAGCAATCCCGTTTATCTCGGAAGGCTATAGGTTATTTTTTATCCGGGTTAATGCAGAGGTTCCCATGGGATGCGAGTGAAACTGCTGGCAGAAGCTAGTTATGAAATATACAATAGATAGCTCTGTAAGTGTACGCTGAAAACGCCGATGTCACAAAACTGAGTTAATATCTAAATCTCTCTTGACAGCCATTGCTTTCTTTACCAGGTATAATGGCCGTCATTTACGGGCTGCTTTGTGAAAGTTTTAGAAAACCCATAAAGCGATTTCGGCCCGATCCGGGAATCGAACCTTGACCTCAGGCACAATAATCACGGTTGCGACCACTAGATCAACGAGGCAGTTTTACCAGGTATAAAATAGATACATCAAGACAGACCGTGAAACATCGCTTTACAATTTCTTCCTGTCCAAATATATATGTATGTTTGTTTTGATCCATAGATATTAGACAACAAAAGCTTAACTCTTGCCAAACATTTAAAATAACAGACATGACATTCAAACATGCAATTGAGTTGCATAAGAAAACATACTACGCCACTTGCAAACAAATAAAATAGCCTATAAAATAACCGTTTGAAACGTCTCGTAGGATATTTTTACCGTCGCGGCGGCGGCGCCCACGTTGTTCGCCCGTATATTTTCATTGTATGCAAAATGCATAAAACTACGCTTCTGTTACGTAATTCAAGGGCGCGTTATCGGCATTCGGCCTTACAGCTCGCGTAACGCTTTACTTGCAAGCCGATAATACGCTACTATTGCTTATTATGTATGAGTATTGCTAGACTTTGCTAGCCGTTTGTCATGTCGGCCACAACCAGTGGAAATGTTGGCTTTTTTGCAATTTTGTTCCGGAATTGCGTATGGACTTAATAATAATCGGTTGGACTGTGTTTTTCTACATCATAGACAAACTTTATAATTCAGATCTATTCATATTTACTACCTATAATCTCCTTTAAAGGATATCATTTTTTAAGCTGCATTTGTTAATTTTAGAACTAAGTTCAAAACGTTAATTTTTAGAACTAATGTTCTAACAATTAACTATTAATTGTTGTAATGAACTAATGTTTAGTTCTAAAAATTAACCTTTTTGACTTTTCCTATGAGCACCTTATACATTCGTATATATTCCGCGATTCTACGATGGTTCTGTGTGTTCTTATATGTGTTTTTTTTTAATATAGAAGTCTGGAACAAAAAAAAAACAAATTCAAGTTCTTGTTCACGATGTTCAATGACTTTCAAAATACCAGTTTACTGCATTTAATAAAAAAAATAACCAGTTTAACATGCGAACTTTGAAGACACGTACATTTCCAGCTTAAGAACAGGATATCACACAAAAATATGTCAGATTAAGCTCATAACGCTATTGGCGCTTGTTGGTATGGTCGCGTGCCATTCATTATTTGTGCAGTCATCGTCATCCAGAGTGATAGCGGCGTCTCTCACGCTCCACTTCTGAGCTCGGTATTCGGCTCTTTTCGTCCGATCCCTGCACGATACCGCCGCATCCATAATTCTATCATTATGGCCGACAACAACACAAGTGAATATGAAGACAGTGACGACTCTGAAGTAAAAAGTTTGAGCGACTTAGTGGGCGCTACTGCTATGTACACCATATCCGGGATTTTGGGTACCTTAACCCTAATCGCGTTCATATACGGTGTGATATCGTGGTGCCTCATCAAGAAGTTCCGTCATTTTAGAAACTACGTGCTTCTTAGTGCTATCGCGGCCGAATGCTTGTATTGGTTTTTGTGGCACGTGTATATGACTATCCAAGTAAACGATATCCTGCCACAAAAAATAAAAATACACATTTATTTCGATCTATTCACGTTCGTTTACTGTGGACTGTGTTACCATCTATGGTTATTGGTGTTGTGCTATATATTTTATGTGGATTTCGTTAAAGTGTTTCGTCTTGATATTCATAGGAGGTACTTGAAATCTAGCCTATTGTCTTGGGGCATGCCTTTTATGTCGTCATTATTTCTAACTTTATATCTTCTTTATAGTGACGATTCGGAACGGACAGTCAGAGTATATACAATTGTCAGTTTTGTATTGATTTTGGCACCTATTGCAATGAATTTAATTATTTACATGTGTGTTCTGTATTCTTTATTTTGTAGTAAAATTTCGAAGAGTACCTCGACTGACAAATGGAGTCGATTCTATATTTCAACATTGATATTTGTACTGAGTAATGTGTCAGTATTGGCAGCAGTAATACGAGTGACAAACGTTGAAAACTGGATAATTTATGTATGTGCAGAAATTTTGGACTGCTTGAACAACATAGCCATTGTTCTATACATAATTGTAATGAAAAGTAATCGGCTGGTATGGGGAGAGTATTTAAGTAAGAGATCAAAACGTACTGAGTTAGAACTTAAATGAAAGCCTAATAAATGCATGATCCCCAAGTAAATACCGACTACAAGCATAATATCTGACCGTTTTAACATTTGTCATATCGAGTCGTGGTTTTAATTGTTTGTGAAATTGAAGATTCTGTCGATTCAGAATACCTTTGTTTCCCTTTTACTCGACAATAACCAAAACAAATGGTGTATGCTTTTGGAAATCTTTTAATTTTTATACCCATGTATGTTAGGATCACGTTTCTTCATAGCACCTTCATAACTAAACTTACATTTTTTCTTGATGCTTAGGTAAGAATTATAAACAGTAATTAAGTATATGTGTTTATTTCATATTGGTGTTAAACTAAATATATTTTAACTTCTATTTTTACACTCGTTCTTATTAAGAGAATATTATGTAATAGTATGTAATAAAAGAAATTTTTATTAATAACCTAAATGTGTAACCACTCCACCTAGTTTTTTTTATATTAAATAATCACATATTCTCACAATAGTTGATATTGCAGGCAACCGGTCTCAGAAACTAGTATTTTTCTTTAAAAATCATGTTTTCGACTAGACTGTATTTTAATTAATGTAGGTAGTCTGTCTGTATCAATCAGAGCATTGTGCAGCCATAACGAACGGACACCACCATCACTTGTGGACAATTTATATACATTGGAACTGAAACACGTTTTTAGTGTGTTTAAAGAGTTATATGTCAGGAACAATGCGCTGGAGTGCGACAAATGCAGCTCAAACAATTGAAAGGAGGTATAGGCAGGTAATAGATGGATATACCTCAAATAAAAGTATTTTTTATGAAATTGAAAAACAGAGCCCAACAGATCATTATTAAGTTAAGTTCAAAAAAGTCAACATTTCCACTGGTTGTGGCCGACGAGACAAACAGCTAGCGAAGTCTAGCAATACTCATACGTAATAAGCAATAGTAGCGTATTATCGGCTTGCAAGTAACGCGTTACGCGAGCTGTAAGGCCGAATGCCGATAACGCGCCCTTGAATTACGTAACAGAAGCGTAGTTTTATGCATTTTGGATGCAATAAAAATATGCGGGCAAACAATATGGGCGCTACCACAACGGTAAACTAGCGAAATTTTAATTAAAACGACGGGTTAAAACAAAACCCCTTTGAAATGCTGTCAAAATCAGTACACGGAATAAAATAATTGATGGCTGACGCTGACGATATTTGCACAGTTTTGTATAATCATCGGCACGAATCTTGAGCGCTGTCCTTTACCTGCGCAGAAGTAAATTATTGGGTCCCTTTTGTGGTATGAAGTGAGGCGCGGGGGCGGGCTAAACCGGTGATTGGCCCGCAGCGCATCGCGTCATAGCCGTCACTCGGGATTGGTTCTTTGCTAATAAATAACTTCTGCGCAGATGAAGGTCAGCGCTCAAGATTCGTGCCGATAACTTTAACATGAACATTCATTAACACTCCAGTTTTGTGGTGATTTATTTATTATTTAAAATGGAAGTAAATGACATATTGCGCCGACCCCAAGTAAAATTGGGAACAGGGCAGGAGAAAGAAGAAGACATAATATTATCTAGTCTTATTGGCAGCGACACAGATAAATGCATATTACCTATTTGCAAACCTGTATTCAGGTGCCCAGAATGCACTGGGTATAACGGGTTGTTAGGTACAATGGTAGAGGTCGTATTCAGTTTGTCAGCTGCAAATAAGATTAATAATAATAATAATAGCCCCGCAGGGCATCTGAGGCGGATGACGGGGAGTAGCGACCCCGCGGGGCTATATATCCGAGTGCTCCAGGGAGAGTATACTGTCCCCCATCTCCGGCTTGCCGGAGTGAAGCCTGACGAGGGATAGGTCTCCCGCCTCTTGGCTTGCCTTCATCAGCCGATCAGAGTGGAGTCGCTAGAGCAAGGTCAGTCCTGCTCGGAGGGTAGGTGCCTCGTGGTAAGTGGCGAGTGGGTCGGTGATGCTGGACCCACAGGGAGCGCGTGATCTGCGTTTAAAGTCCGCCGAGGTATCCTCACCCTTCTCAGCCGCTCATGTCCCTGTTGCCCTCTTGTTGCTTTTCAGTGACTGATTCCCGGGGGCCCAGTAAGTGAGTTGGCGAGTCTCCACCTGCCATTTTAACATGTATTTAATACATTGTCATCGGCAGGTGCCATAGTTCCCGTAGTTTCCCCATTCCTAGTCCATTAGCATCCCATCACAATAGCCCAAGTAGTTTTCATCTATAGTTAGCAATAGTTTAGCACAGAACCGGGGATTGTCCTTGGGTACATTTCTATAGTGTATACAGGGATAATCGTCGGTTTTGTGTCACCATTTCATTAAAGTTGTCTCAAAAGGGCTTCAGCGTGTTGGCTTCGGCCCCACGTTCGCCTTCCAAAAATCCGGGACTCTGTAGTCCCGTGGTCGGTTAGAGATAATAATAATAATAATAAGCCCCGCAGGGCATCTGAGGCGGATGACGGGGAGTAGCGACCCCGCGGGGCTATATATCCGAGTGCTCCAGGGAGAGTATACAGTCCCCCATCTCCGGCTTGCCGGAGTGAAGCATGACGGGGGATAGGTCTCCCGCCTCTTGGCTTGCCTTCATCGGCCGGTCAGAGTGGAGTCGCTAGAGCAGGGTTAACAGCCCACTCGGAGGGTAGGTGCCTCGTGGTAAGTGGCGAGTGGGCCGGTGATGCTGGACCCACAGGGAGCGCGTGATCTGCGTTTAAAGTCCGCCGAGGTATCCTCACCCTTCAGCCGCTCATGTACCTGTTGCCCCCTTGTTGCGTGTATACTACATATACACCTGCCATTTTTACGTGTATTTACTACATTGTTATCGGCAGGTGCCATAGTTCCCGTAGTTTCCCCATTCCTAGTCCACTAGCATCCCATCACAATAGCCCAAGTAGTTTTCATCCATAGTTAGCAATAGTTTAGCACAGAACCGGGGATTGTCCTTGGGTACATTTCTATAGTGTATACAGGGATAATCGTCGGTTTTGTGTCACCATTTCATTAAAGTTGTCTCAAAAGGGCTTCAGCGTGTTGGCTTCGGCCCCACGTTCGCCTCCCAAAAATCCGGGACTCTATAGTCCCGAGGTCTGGTAGAGACATACAAGATAATAATAAAAAATCTTTATTTTTCTCTTCAATTACAATGTTAAAAGTACATTACAATACAAGTTGCATTTCTAAGAGAATGGTGTCTGCTTAAGGTTACCCCTGTGTTACAGATCACCATTAATCCTATTGAATTTTCTACAGTACATTTTGTAAGGAGAGAGGCAAAGAGAAATCTAAAATACATCTATGCTTATTATCGTAATGCTTATACCATAGATAAATTAAAATAACAGAAAATAGGAATACGTTAACAAACATAAGTCACTGCACTTATTTATTGCAAATAAACATTTAAATATATAACACATAACATATAATTATAGCTTTTTCCACTTATGAATACGCGTTATCAATAATAAATACACACATCAAAAGTGTCTAGGGATCAACATATATTTTTGCAATAACTTTTCTCCTGATTGATATTAATTAAAATTTTCTTTAAGGATTCATCAAATAAAGTGTTTTCGTTTGTCACAGTAACGATAAACCAAGTCACCTTTGCACTAATAAAGAAATTTGCCATTTTCCTAATAAAGGGATTTTTGACATTTGAAACACTAACACAAAAGTTCGAAAAAAAAGACTGAAATAACAGTTTTCTTTAAAAGTTTATTGGGTAACTTAAACAATTAATAATCCGTGTTTCTACCGCGAACACTAACAACACAAGAACATCGGTTTGGCATACTCAAAATGAGTTCATCCAAATCACGATGTGGAATGGCCGCCCATGTTCGTTGCAACAACAAAAAAAGGTCTTCTTGCGACTGGATACCCTCCATATTCGGCAGAGCTCTTCTCTGTAGCATATCCCATGCATGCTCAATCGGGTTCAAGTCTGGCGACTGAGCAGGCCAGGGCAGGACATTGATGTTAGCTGCCGCGAGAGTCTGTCTTACAACTCTTGCGGTGTGCGGTCGTGCATTATCATGCATTAACTGAAATAAGGGACCGATTTGCACTTGTAGAGGAACGATGACGTCTGATACAATCGTCTCAGCATAAATTTGAGCGTTGAGGTTGCTTCTGATCCAAATCAACTCAGTTCTTCCGCCGATCCAAATACCCGCCCATACCATGATGGTTCCACCACTATAAGGATGGACTTCCTGGCAGGATTTTAATCGCTGTTGGCGTCCAGGGGTTCTCCAGTGTCGTATACGTCTTGTATCCGGTCTCATACCAAAACGAGACTCATCAGAAAAGCACACGAAACGCCATTGTTCTTCTGCCCAATTTCTGTGTTCAAGAGCCCATTGATATCGAATCCTACGATTGTGCATTGCTATAGGTGGTACCCGTAGCGGTCTTCGGGAATGAAGGTTCACTTCATGCAAGCGGTTTCTGACTGTTTGGTCGCTAATTAAGTTCCCTGAAGAGTGATGAAGCCTCACGGCTAACATCATGGCGGTTATTGTTGGAGCTCTTCGAGTTAAGATTTGAATGTATCGGTCTTGTCTCCGTGTGGTGCAGCGATACCGTCCTCCATGGCGCTCAGCTACGGTACCAGTGCTTCGGTAACGTGTCCAAAGTCGACTGATAACACTCTGACTTGTATTCAGAGCTAAAGCCACAGTACGTTGCCGGGAACCAGCTTCTATCATTCCCACGGCTCTGAGCATTTCTTCCCTGCTTAAATGACGTCGCCGCTCCATAATAACGTTGGTTTTAATCAGTAGTAGGGAAACAGTAGCACTAATAATGTCTTCAATGCGTTGTATGTGTTTATAGGGAAAATATTGACAGCTGATTTTCATCTTTTACTCGAATTTGATTCACAGTTCCTGATTCAAATTATGAAATGCACCAAAAAGGATCCATATAAATTTATAAAATCATAAATTTATTACAAAGCCACATCTCAATCTCAAGAAATCCGCATAAAAATGCTTGATCCCTAGACACTTTTGATGTGGTAATAATAACACAAAATTAACTTAATATTAAGAGCCACTTTTCCGTGGGTAGGTACAATTACATTCACAATTATGCACATAGTACATACGATGGCGAACTTCTAATTAATAGTAACTTAAAAGTGTAGTCATTTTGAGATCAAATGTAGTTTAATTACTAATCAAGACTTAAAATATAATTTATTTAGGATATAAAATTTGTGGTAGGGCAGATGAATTAATCCTAGAAAGTTTTTTAGTTAACAAAGTACTTTTATTTTTTCTAAATTTAATGTAGTAGGTAGTTATAGTTCGGCCATTCAGAGAATGCGTTCCTGACACGTCGCGATTGAACTGACGACGTAATAACATTCATTGATTATTGATATAATAATGTTGTTTTAATGCTCCTCAATTGTTAAAACGGTAAACAACCAGCAAAAATATTTTTATCGTAACTGCAACGCCATTGCAAAGTTACGTCGTCAGTTCAATCGCGACGTGTCAGGAACGCATTCTCTGAATGGCCGAACTATAGTAGTGGTGTATTTAATAATTCTAATTTTTGTTTCATATTTTAGTTTCATATTATTAGTTATTTTTGTTTCATATTTTAGGTAATATCATCAATTTTATTTTATTTTATTTATTTTTTTATTTTATATCTAATTTATGTTTTGCATTTAGTTATCAATATGTATAAATTGTTCCTTAACAGTACCTAACCATTTTCGTTTTCCTGTGAGCACCTCCCCGTTCACGATATTCAATGACTTTCAAAAAACCAGTTTACTGCATCTGTTTAAAAAATAACCAGTTTAACATGCGAAGTTTGAAGACACGTATATTTCCAGCTTAAAACAGGATATAACAAAGTACGATGCCAGATTAAGTTCATAACGCTTTTGGCGCTTCTTGGGAAGGGTGGGGTATTCGCGCAGTCGTCATCATCCTGTGTGATGGCGACGTCTCTCGCGCTCCACTTCTGAGCTCAATATTCAGCTCCTCTCGTTCGATCATTGCACGATACCGTCGCGCAACGTAGTCTAACTAAAGGCCAGCGACTCATCGACTGAAGATCCATAGTTCTGTCACCATGGCCGGCAACAACACAAGTGAATATGAAAACAGTGACGGCCGAAAAGTAAAATTTTTCAGTGACTTAGTGGGCAATACTGCCATGTACGCCATAGGTGGGATTTTGGGTACCTTAACCCTCATTGCGTTCATATACGGTGTGATATCGTGGTGCCTCATCAAGAAGTTCCGACATTTTAGAAACTACGTGCTTCTTAGTGCTATCGCGGCGAATGGTTTATATTATTTTTTGTGTTACGTGCTTATGGCCTTGGCCGTAAACGGTCTTCTGTCTGGAAATGTACTATTAGACACTATCCCTACATCTGTGGTCGTTTACTTTGGACTGTGTTACCATCATTGGTTATTGGTGTTATGCTATATATTTTATGTGGATTTCGTAAAAGTGTTTCGTCTTGATATTCCTAGAAGGTACCTAAAATCTAGCCTATTTTCTTGGGCTTTGCCTTTTATAGTTATGTTGTTATTATTTGTAATTAAATATCTTATTCATAATGACAATTCTGTATGGTCAACCAGTGAATTTACAATCGTCAGTAATGTGTTCTTATTGGCACCTGTTGCGTTGAATTTCATTATTTACCTGTATGTTTTGTATTCCTTATTTTGTAGTAAAATGTGGAAGAGTACCTCGACTAATAAATGGAGTCGATTCTATATTGCAACATTGATATTTGTTCTTAGTAATTTGTCTGTATTTCCAGCAGTAAGACTAGTGATAGACGTTGAAAACTTGATAATTGATGTGTATGAAGAAATTTTGCAGTACTTGAACATCATTGCTATTAATCTATACATAATTGTCATGAAAAGTAATCGGCTGGTATGGGGAGAGTATTTAAGTAAGAGATCAAAACGTACTGAGTAAGAACTTAAATGAAAGTCTATTAATAGACACATGATCCTCGGCAAAATACTGACTACAAACATAATGTTTTAACCGTTTTAACATTTGTCATAAGTCGTGCTTTTATTGTTTTTAAAATTGACGACTCTGTCGATTCAGAATGCTTTGTTTCCCTTTTACTCGACCAAAACCAAAAGAAATGGTGTATGATTTGTAAGTTTACATACCGATGTATGTTAGGATTATGTTTCTTCATGAATCTTCATAGCTGGACATAGATTTTAATTACTTGCTGCTTGGGTAAGAGTTATAAATAGTAATTAAGAATATGTGTCTAATTCATGTTGGTGTTAAATTAAATATGTTTTAGCTTCTATTTTTAGATTCGTAATTATTAAGAGAATATTTGTATATAATAAAAAGTTAATTAAATAAATAAGAACCTTCGTGTAAGATTTTTTATAATAGATAATCAATCGAACATATGTCGATAATGCAGGCAACCGGTCTCAGGAACTAGTGTTTTTTTCTTAAAAAATAGACGTCATCATATTTTTCATTAGAGTCTGTATTTTAGTTAATTTACATTTGTCTAGTGTGTCAAGCAGCGCGCAGCCATGACGAACAGACGCCACCATACATAATATTGGGACTGAAACTGGTTTCAACATCTCCCGAGCCTTTTTCCCAACTATGTTGGCGTCGGCTTCCAGTCTAACCGGATGCAGCTGAGTACCAGTGTTTTACAAGGAGCGACTGCCTATCTGACCTCCTCAAATCAGTTTCCCGGGCAACCCAATACTCCTTGGTTAGACTGGAGTCAGACTCACTGGCTTCTGACTACCCGCAACGACTGTCAAGGATGTTCAATGACAGCAAAAAAGTCATTGAATATCGTGAACAAAAAGTTGAACTAGGAAAAAAAAACGGTAAATGTTAAAGAACAATCTTATTTGCACATGGCAAACTGAAAACGACCTACGCCAATGTGACAATAGAGATGATACTTTTTTATCTTTTGAGCGAGAATTATTAAAAAAGTTTCTAATCGCAATCTGCACCTGGAAGCAAGCAACCAGATTCTACCGCAACAGGTTGCTCGTTGTAGGTACCTAGTGCGCAATTGCAGAATTGCAAATTATTGACCCACAGCCTCTGCGTAGATACTTGTGAACACCGCAAAATTTTGATACAACAAAATTATGCGTCGAAATAATATACATTTATCTGCATCGCTGCCAACTCCTTTTGGCTAGCATATAGGCTACTAGAAGTAGATATCTCAGTAGAAAACCAGTCGGACGAAATAAATTACCAAAAAAAATGGAGTGTTATGTTTTTTTTAAGCTTTGCAAGTAACGTCAGCTTCAGCCATCAATTGTTTTATATTATTCTGTGTCCTAACTTTGACAGCATTCCAGAGGGCTATTGTTTTGAGATGTCAGCAACCCCAGCGGGGCCTAATAGGGCCAAGGCCTGCCGGGGCTGCGGGTTGTTCGAAAGAGATACCGCGGCCCTAGCACATAAAAAGGCCTACGACGGAACACGACGGTTTTTAGTCAGTAAGAGTCTGACACTCCCTCACCGCTGCTAACCCACAGCGGGAGGGGTCATTTGATGATTTTTGACGTCGTTAAAAAAAAAGAGGGCTATTGTTTTAACGCGTTTTAATTAAACTTTCGTTTCACAATTAATTTTTGCAGTTTTTTTTTTTCGTTTTGTTCGAAGCATGCTTCATACACACTAACTTCTAAAATGTTAATGAGAATAGCACATGTACTTACTTCAGTGTCATATTCTCTCCACGGTGAGATCTGTCTCTCGGTCTCTCTGGAGGAAACGAAGAGAACCACCTTCTCCGGCCGCAGTGCCCTGAGGAACCGCACCAGCGTTGCCCCCACCACAGCCACATCTTCAGGACAAGCCCCCACCAAGCTTCTTATTATTGACTTCGATTCTGTCCTGCGAAATACGAAACTATGTTTAGGAAACTCTTTTGTGGTAGAGAAAATGGCGGGAAATGAGCTGACAAGTTTCTTGGGAAGTATGACCTGTGGTATAGGGTCCCATACTACTTGAAAGTGAAAACTCTCCTTATGTTTTTTGGATAAAAGTGTTCGAAAATTAACATCTGCAATTATTTTTTAATAAGTAAGTATTTGGTTTTAAAATCTCTGGATTCAAATTATTTTTTTTCGTGATTGGGACAATTACCTGCGTGACAAGAAGTTCCCATTAGGTAGTACAAAATGCTTTCACACAGTTTTGTCAGTCTAGAAAGTCTAGATCCTCAGAGTTCTATCGCAAAGGCCTAAATGACCTCCCTATTAGATGGCAGCAATGTATAGATAATTAGATACCTAATAAATGAAATTATTTTGAGTGATTAAGTTTGTTAAGAAAAAAAAAACAATTTAGATTTTCAGTAGGGTTTTCTCAAACTTTCACATTTATAAGTAGGACTAGTAGGATATTAGTAGGATTATATTAGTAACTCGTACTGGTAACTGGGTTGACGAGGTCAGATAGGCAGTCGCTTCTTGTAAAGCACTGGTACTCAGCTGAATCCGGTTAGACAGGAAGCCGACCTCAACATAGTTGGGAAAAAGGCTCGGAGGATGATAATATAAGTAACTCGTACATAAGTCGGCGTATTCATTCCTACTTGTACAGGTTGTTGTCAATGACTTGACAATGCAGCGGGACAATATACTGACACCTGTCGAGTTGCACTAAAGTTGTGATTCGCGGCGTGTCACGCTTTACTGAGCAGACTTGTAAATACAGCTATTCGTTAATATATATGTCGGAGCACCAGAAGTGGTTAGAATCTTTTGATACACTTGCATCTTGTCAGGATATGAAATAATACCACAGTAGTCGTTCACATCGTCTATTATCGTTCAGTACTTCAATAATCACATTGGTTACAATAAATCGGATACATTTCCAAGATCACATAGCCTGAACTTGGTTTCTCTTCGAGTTTCCATTTAAGATTATTTCAATTGACGTTGGCACCTCACGTCACCATGACGACCACAAACAAGGAACCAGCCAGCAATATTGGGCAGCGCCTGTGGGCCGCGCCGACACGGCCATCCTGCGCTTTACACGTCCTCGTGTAAGTAGCACTGTAACAGAAATAATACCAAGGAACATCTTTTCGTTCGGCCACACCTGACCATTTCATCAAGCTCAGCTATTGTGAAACTTTGTTAAAACATTTGTTAAGACTAGGATGCTCCCTTAACCAGGGACATTTCATTAATAGGGGGTTCCCTCAACCAGGTTCCCTTAACCAGGGTTCCCTTCACTAGGGACTTCTCTTTACCAGAGGCTTCCCTGAAACAGGGGCTTCCCTTAAACCAGGGGCTTCTCTAAACAGAGGCTTCTCTTAACCAGAGGCTTCCCTTAACCAGGGGCATCTCTTAACCAGAGGCTTCTCTTAACCAGAGGCTTCCCTTAACCAGGGGCATCTCTTAACCAGAGGCTTCCCTTAACCAGGGGCTGCCCTTAACCAGGGGTTTCTCTTAACCAGAGACTTCTCCTAACTGGAGGCTTCCCTTAACCAGGGGCTTCCCTTAACCAGGGGATACTTCCTTTAATCTCTTTTTTATTATCGTAGCCACTTAACCAGCGACACGATTTTGGTCACTTAACCAGTAACCATTATTACGCAATCCCAATGAATCTAAGTAATGTGGGAAAGCCAAGAAAGTACCGAGCACTCTTTACAGACTGTTACTGCATGAGCTACGGCTACAACATAGAATGATACCAATTGTAGTAGGACTAGACTACTTTCATTGATTCTTTTTTTTTACTCAATAGCTTAACGAAGTCGACACAGTAACTATCAACAATTCAACTAAAACTAAATGGTCACTATCGGTATCATTAACTTCAACTTCATCTGATTAATGATCAAGCTCATCACGTCGAAACGTAACGTTTAGCAAACGTACAACTGAATCTCAATAGACTGCTAATTTAATCGATATACGTCAAACGACATTTTTTAAATACACTACTGCTTCATGTTGTTACGCGACGTTCATACTACATTAACAGATCACCTGATTAAATAGCATAGGAAAAACTCGTAAAGCGTCGAATCGACAGTTCACGGTTGGTTCGCCTTTACCACCGCAGTATCGCACGGTATCCTGGCTTGCAACAGCGCGTGTCAGCAACCGCAGTAGCGAGCCATCAGCTCACACGGCGTTAGCGTACGTAGTTGATCACCTTCTTTTCTTCAGCCTCGGCCATCACCACCTGTAGTGATAAGACAACATGCGCATCGGTAACCAACATTAGACGGCAGACTTACCATCCGTTATTGTAAGAGATGAGAGAGAGCTTAAATTAACTTAACTAGACCCAGCCCAGTCCTAGCCCTCTCTCAATAAGTTTGGATTGACTTTCATTCTAACTAAATGTAGCTGGGCATATGTGACTTATAGGGAGCGATTTCTCAACACAACCAATCACACTTCGGTAAGGCTAGTTATCAGGCTTTGTGGCTTCTGCTCTTATTAGTAGTCAGACTTTCAACACGTTAATTACAGAAACCGTCACAACTACAGCTGTCATTTAATTCACATCAAACCTTCTACTCAGGATTTCCACTGTCGGCGTGTCCCCTGAATGTGCCAACAGCCTATTCCGGCTTTGTAGGGTACACGATCACAACCACAGTGACATTACACCAACTGTACCACAGATTTTACTCAGGTCTCTTTCCGGTCACCCTTATGCCATCACACAGGCTTTACATGGGTCTATTCCGAATCAACCCGTATCCATCGTAGGTACATCTGAACACGATGAAATTACTAAATGGTTATTCGAGTAGGCTAGTCCAGTAGGTAGTACAGTCTACCAGCAAATATAAAGTCTGACGCACATTATAACGCTGAACAACTCAATGCAAGTAAATAGAGCAAGTGTGGAGTCAAGCCCAGTGTGGAGTCGTTCCGTTCACGCTGGGCAGGTGGACGTAGCACTGAACGAAACGTGCCGCATTGTAACTGGCTGCCTCAAGCCGACCCCGTTAAAAATGCTGCACCCACTGGCCGGCATTGCCCCACCAGATGTTCGCAGAAGCGTAGCTTCTGGCATCGAGAGAGCCAAACTCGAAACAGACCAACGACACCCCATGCACTATTACACCCCCGTGCCACAACGGCTTAAAAGCCGCAAGGGTTTCTACAAAACCGTTGCTCCTGTCGATGGTGAGGCCTCTCGAGCCAGACGGGATCTTTGGCGTCTGGGATCTCCCCGTTTGTCCCGCTCTTGGAAAGGCTCCCTCCTGGACACGATCTCCCGAGAAGAATCTGGCAGTCTTTAAACAGACTCCGAACACAGGTCGGCCGGAGCAAAGATAATCGATCCAGGTGGAGCTTCGCGGGCGGAGCGGACCTTGGGTGCGAGTGCGGGGCTGCAGTGCAGACGATGTCCCAGCTTATCGCATGTCCACTGTGCCCTGAAACTTGCTCGCGGGTGGACTTAATGAGCGCATCCGGCCGTGCTGTCGCTGTGGCGGCATATTGGGCTGACATAGTGTAGTCTCAATATATGACATGTCATCGACACGAAAGAAGAAGAAGAATAGAGCAAGCAAATAAGTAAGCGATAAATAACAACAGCATGCTATTTTGAAGCTGTTACCTGTTGAAGCTATTTTCCAAGGTAGGTAATTAATTACCACGGCTATGCAATAAGAAAGCCAACATGTGATTGATATTATTCCTATTTACTAGCTAAGATGTCCTCCTAGCCGATTATCGGCTACGGCGACTGTTCTCATGTTGGCTAATCTCCTCAAGATTACACAAAGCAATTTCGGCCTGACCCGGGAATCGAACCCGAGACCTCGTGCTGAGCAGCCGTGCTTGTGACAGCTAGACCAACGAGGCTAGCTATAGTCTTGCAACAACACTGTCGTTATTGTATAGGGTAATAGTATCACCTGAACAGTGAGACACTACATACAATGTCCTGCCTGCGGCAAAACTACCGTGTACGAATTGGAAGTCATTGAAAGCAATGAATGAGGTGCATCAAGGATGCAACGTCCACCATGCAAGATCCATCAAGCAATATGACGACGCAGCCGGGGATCAAACCCGAGTCCTTAGACATCACTACTAAGCCAACGAGATAGTCGACAATTATCAACGTTACGGACGTACGACTTTATAAAAGACGTAAAACAAAATTGGATTGATCTCACCAGGTTCATCATTCATGTTGCTCTTAGTATCTCTGTACGTAACAACATCGCGTATCGTGTTTGTTCACGCTAGAAGACAGCGCGCGGTAGAAGTCATGCGTTGCGCTCGCGGACACCACAGCAACTAGCAGAGACTCCTTCCACTCAGCAACTAGCAGAGACTCCTTCCACTCGAAGCAGGAGAGGCTCACGGGATTATGACATGGAAAAGAAATCGGAAATCGGTTAATTTTATCACAACATAATGATAACAACTCTGATATTGTCACCATAGCAACCAATCTTGTTTTAGTAACCATGGTAACCATGTCCTGTTATTTTCTGTTGAAACTGTGAAAATATCCACTATTTCGTTTCCCCAACAATGCAATTTATGAAACATCGATGTGCGATGCTATTCTTTTAGCTCTTCGAGCACTCAATGCCATAAAACTCATTCCTTCAACGGAACAAATCATTCAAATTCTTGCAACAATTGTTAAGATTAGGGTATCATTTTAGGATTGATTCTGATTATTAGCATTCTAGCATTATCGAAGGCACATCCCGGTGTTTCTTCCTCCAACCTTAGAATTAGCCTGTTCTACGACGTAATACATTCCAGGTGTAATGTTCCTTTTACACACAATCACAAGAAACGTGTAAACCAGAGGAATATCATCTCGCTTGCTACGCCGAACATCTTCACTTCATTTTCACCATTAATCTTGCTCTCAAAAGCTCTCAACACCGTCCATAACGAATACTTGGTCAGAACGCTCTCGCAACAAATAAACTTCGTAATGCGTGTGGACAGTTCATATCATTGAACTCAGACGGTTCCACCTGGAGGACTGTAACCAGGGCCTTCAGAATTCGATCACTTAATTTTAACAAACAAAGGAACGGCGGTTGTCAGTTTCCTTCTCGCAATTTCTTTCAACATGATATTCCGTATTGCATGACGATTCCATGGACAATCTTTTCTAAATCAATCCGCTTCGGTCGTCACACACTTCATTCAATGCTGCACTCCATCAGTAGTATTTGCGTTCAGAGTTCCGTAACCATATCGATATCTTATAACGTGTTCTCATTAGCGACTGCATCTGCAGTACGAGTATTCGTCTTTTAGCGCAGCATCAACACCAGGAAGCCAATATGCGAACAAGGCAGCAATCAGTGGGCAAGGTCATCCATCCCACTTCTGATGTCGGAGCACCAGAAGTGGTTAGAATCTTTTGATACACTTGCATCTTGTCAGGATATGAAATAATACCACAGTAGTCGTTCACATCGTCTATTATCGTTCAGTACTTCAATAATCACATTGGTTACAATAAATCGGATACATTTCCAAGATCACATAGCCTGAACTTGGTTTCTCTTCGAGTTTCCATTTAAGATTATTTCAATTGACGTTGGCACCTCACATCACCATGACGACCACAAACAAGGAACCAGCCAGCAATATTGGGCAGCGCCTGTGGGCCGCGCCGACATATATATTGTTTCTTAAACTTCTCTTGAAATAATAAATGAATTTAAATCTAGTATTTTTTCAGTGCAAGACAAACATAATGGCGTCAGTCGCAGCTACTGATAAAAGTGTAATGCTTGGAAAAAAGTCATGTTCGAAGTTCAGCAAGACTTTGAATGTATTTTTTAAGAGTTTTTTTTTTATATTAAATTATTTATTTATTATATTTGATTTCAAATTTGAAGTATTTACATAATATTTACATTAATTTCAAAAATTAAAAATAAACTTATATATACAACTTAAAACTAATACATTGCATCAAAAAATTGCTCCTCATCGCTGTCACTGGGTAATGTACCCAGAAGGCTGGCCGCATTGCCACGTTGAATGGCAATGCTCAACCTCTGTGCGAAATAAAAGCCTTTTTTAAGAGTTCATATAACTTCAACAACTGCAGAACTCCAGAAAGGGCTCTGCAGTTTTCAAAAGTTACCTACTGCAACCGGCCTTGAAAAAGAAGAATGAGTGGATTTTAGTAATTAAGTCTGGGCTACGGGATCTCTCGAAAGAGATACCAGGGAAAAGAACACAAAAGGGGTCCAGAACAAACTTTGTCTTTTAACCGACGAAGACAATATTTACCTATAGATTTCCTATTGAAAAATAATTGGAGGTATTGTAATATTTACCTGTATAACTCGCTCTGTCCCGACGTATAAGTTAGGCCGGTGCACCTCGTGGCGTGCGTGGGCAATACATCTCGTGCCATGTAGTCTTCTATCCATTGTATGGCGCGCCCTGACCCGTTGTAATCGCAGTATACCACTGGAGGACAAAGAAAATGTATTTATTAGTATACGTAGTAAAAAGGTGAGGGAAAACGTCTCGAGGAAACTTAGGGTTGCTACACACACCCATCGCAACATTCTCATCTCTGCTGCATGCATTCTTTTCTCATCCTTCTTATTCAATGCCCAACACTCTGGACCATACAGGATGACAGGTATTGTAAAATAAATAAATGAATAAAGACGTGACAGCAAACGCTTGTATATGCCGTATTATATGCCATGCTACTCTAGTCCTTATATGGCCTACATTAAAAATAAAATATTTGTATACTCAAACATTATGTTTAATGTGATAAGTAAACTCAAAAGCATGAATAAACCATTTGCAGTAAAATAAAAGTCTAGAAAGACGCTTTTTATTAACATAATCTTATTATTCCGTTGTCCTCGTCAAAAGAAAATAAGAAGTAGGAGACATTGAATAAGTAAAAATAAAATAATATAACGTGTTTACTGAGTATACAAAATTATCCTAGAGCTTTGCCTAAAAACCTTCATAAGCTTCTTTCAAAGCTTTGTAGAAGTTACTTTAAATAAATAAAAAAAAATATTTCAGAAACTCACAACTCTCGACGATAGGGATGTATTAAATTAATCTTTTCTTAAATAACATAGATTTTTCAAATTAGACGTTTCAAATTAAATTTAGCCAGTCGCAATAAATTACATCGTGCGACAATTAATAACTTTTGCAATAACGCAAAACGTACCGAATTGTTTAAGGAGCGGCTCTATTTCATTACAAACAATTACACAGTAACCGTACCTTTGACGCCTTAGCTTTAGTATTATTAAGAAACTAATTGAATTTTGCTGAATCGCTATCTAATTTTTACATACCTATTATCGATCTATTACGTTTATTTTCTTAAGAATATTAGACGTAATTCATAATTGTAATATCAATTAATTGTAATATCGATACAGTAATTGTCTCTCTCAAGTACCGAAGGAATATACTTCGCACACCCTAGAAAAAGTGGTATATATTATTCCTCATCGGACAAGTAATTCCGCAGATTTGAGTGTTCAACATACTCTTATTTTTATTATAATTTCTTACTTTTTATTAGAATTAACTGGTTTACTTTAAAATATAAATTACTTATAAAGCTTTGTGGCAATTAAACATAAATTTAACATCTCTTCTCATGCGTGATCTGATGCATAAGCCAAGCTTAACCTGTTTTTTAAAACCAAATTTCCAGTAAAACGCCCCTTTCCCCGTCTGGGAATTCCCAAATTCGTCTGGGACGTTCAAAGGAGTGCGTTGACCGGCGCTGCCAATGTCAGACAGTCGAAGCACCCAACAAAGGCATAGCTTTGTGATAGATACCATCGACCATATTCACAGTTGAATGCTAATTCATTGATCGATATGTGACAATTATACTTGTATTATATTAGGTAAGTATATAATATGAAGTCCTTGTTGATATTTCAAACGAGTGTACCTAACTATTCCGCGGTTTCACCCGCGTCCAGAGGGAACGACTTCCCAAACGTGTATGTTATTCTGGTAATTAAGTAAGCTTCATCAAAACCATCATGCTACCGACATTTAGTGCAAGTCACATGAAATGATCTGCATTTCATAGGTCTTTAAAATCGCTTATGTAACACCGGCTTCCCACGGTGCGTGTTATCGCAGACGCACGCCGACGGACGCCGACCAGCACGGACGACGCACCATGGGAATGGCCTCGTCTGTGGTCGTCTGCCAACGTCTGCAGCGGTGCGCCGGTATCCGTCGTGAGGCGGTAACTTCAAAGGTGCGGACAGGGATTTTATGTCATTCGTTAATTTTCTACCGTGATCCCACTGCCATGTGTGACAAAACACAAAATAAATAAAATTAGATATAATATATCTAATTCAAATGTCAATGTAAGTGTATATAGACATATTAAGTCGTTAAACGACTTTTGTTGTATGCTGATATCCACCAGCGCCGTGGTTTCTTTTTACTTTTACTACTCGTAGATGGCATAATTTGGTAATTGTTAATTAATATCACAGCCGCTGCTGCAGCGACGACACGTTCTATTTCACTTTGCATTTTGAAATGAAGTTATCAAAAGATCTGCACAGACCGACACCGACCGACACGCACCGTTGGAAGAGCCCTGTCCGTGTGCGTTGCCGTCCGTGGACGTCGGCTGTGCGTGATGATCCGCAGAATCGCGCACCGTGGGAACCAGGCTTAAGTCAAAAGAGTAATATTGAATTCACTGCAAAATAAAAAACGCGCTGACAACCGTACCAAAAAATGCTGAGCTCAGTTATCCAGTTCGACAAGTTAACAGTCCTAATCTACATATTTCGAGTATGTACATTAGTACTAAGGATCACATTTTTGTTAGTTTTCAAACAACAGAAACAACACTACAGTAACAACATTATTTTTTTTATAAATTGTCCGACATCAGAGATAACTGTATCATTAGGTCATACGCCAGACACCGGTCATTGCGGCCATTTAATTAAATAATAAACAATAAAACACATAACTACAGATAATATGCGCGTGAGTCGACCCGTTTTCAATTACCAGATAACAAGTATGAGGAAAATACCTAACGTTCGGAATACAATGGGCGTGTAATATAAACTTTGTATTAAAAAAATACAACAATAGTGAAAGAAAAGGTGATGACGTTATAAAATTGAATGGTTTGCCAACGGTGGGTAAATATTTTCATTTTAAAATTGCATTGTTGCATTTAATATATGACAATATATAATAGTAATTGTACTTACTTACGGTCAATTGCAAGAAAAGTTAATAAGTATTTAGAATATATCAATCTAATTTATACTTTTTCTTTTAGCTGATTCCTATTGGCTGGAGATTAAGATGGAGGAGGCAGGCATACCAGGTGCTATATTGGGTACGTTGAAATACTGGTACAGATCTCAGACCAATGTGGTAAAATGGGGCAATGCTGGCTTATCTAAGGAGTATACGCTTAAATGTGGCGTGAGACAGGGAGGTCTAACATCCCCGTTGTTGTTTAACCTTTACATAAATGGACTGATTGAGGAGCTCAGCAGATCGGGCGTCGGCTGTCACATGTGCAACGAACCAGTTAATAACTTAAGCTACGCTGATGACATGGTCCTGCTGAGCCCCTCAGTCGAAGGCCTACGTAAACTATTATCCATATGCGAAAAATATTCTGTAAGACACGGACTAACTTACAATGTTAAAAAATCAGAAGTCATGATTTTTAGACACGACAGATCATCTTGTTATAATCCAGTAATAACCCTTGGCGGCTCTCCGTTAAAAGTGGTATCGAATTTCAAATACCTAGGTCATATACTAAAAGACAACCTAAAAGATGATGACGACATGGAAAGGCAAAAAAGGTCCATTGCTGCAAAGGCCAACATGCTGGCGCGCAGATTCTCTCGGTGTAGTAAATCGGCAAGGATCACCCTGTTCGTTGCGTACTGTCAGGCGTTCTACACCTGCTCCCTATGGAAAAATTACACTCAGCGGACATACCACGCGCTACGCGTGCAGTACAATAATGCGTTCAGAGCTATGCTTAACCTGCCGTGGAGGTGTAGTGCGTCTGGCATGTTCGCCGAGAACAGGGTAGATGACTTTTATGCAGTGATGAGGAAACGGGCTGCCTCCTTCATGAACCGTATACGGGCTTCTAAAAATATTATTATCCGGGGTGTGTATGATTGCTGCAAATTTGATATTTGTGATATCTGATATTTTTGTTGTGATATATGTATATGTATAACTATTGAATTGAATTTAATGTAATGTAGTTTAATAATTTTGTAATTAATTTAATTCTAACTTTGTAATTAATTAATTTAATTTTGTAATTGTGTAAATTTATTGTATAATGTTGTTTCCTTAATCTTTTTCTATTATGGGTTTCTTACCTGAAATAAATGAATTTTATTTATTTATTTATTTTTTTTTAATGTTTTTTTTTTTTTGGAAAAATAAATATCCCTATTTTAATTTCAAAATTATTCCGCACCGCATTTTTTTTTCTCTTGTTTGATAGGTATATGACAAATTTTAATCAGCCTATCATATGTAGCTATTGCAATAACGTGTGCCAATCATTTCAGCAAGAAATTGTTAAAACTTTCTGTGTTACACAGCCTTTTTATCGTCCCACTGCTGGGCACAGACCTCTCACACTGAGAAGGATTGAGCGTTAATCACCACGCTTGCTCAAAGCGGGTTGATGATTTCTGACTCTCAAGTCCTGTTTCCTCGAGTTCCTGGAAAGTTTCCTCGAGAACTCTTCGAGAAAACTTTTTGAATGAGATATGAATTATTTTATATCTTTGCAAATACAAATACTAAGACGCGAATTAAAAACATCAGAAAGAAAACAAAACTTTTGAAACATAACAAACCATAATTAAAAACAATGTCTTTTTAATATAGAAGTAATACAATAACAATGGAAGTCTCGTGTTCATTGTTTTCTTGCAATTAATTATAACTAAGCAATTGTTTACTTCATATTTCATAAAGGCTGTGTCAGATTGCTAATGTCAATTTACAAGAAAAAGTGGAATTGATTTTGTAGCTGGTTTCGTTATAATAATCAGAAATCAAAATGGTTTATTTGTAAACGTATGTTAAATTACAGCAGAGTTAGATTTTCCGGGTATTCATCCAAGTTATGCCCGGAGGCGTACAAATCCCTGCTAATATTATGAAAGTAAATTTGTCTGTCTGTCTGTCTGGCTGTATGTTAAGCTTTCACGTCTATACCACTGAACTGATATTAATAAAATTTGGTAGGTACAGAGATAGAGTTGACCTTTAGAAAGAACATAGGATAGTTTTTATCCCGGAATTTTGAAGAAATCTATTGGAAACGCTATATAACCGAACACTACGCGGGCGAAGCTGCGGGCGGAAGCTAGTAATTCAATAAAAAGTAAACATTTCTTTTTTGTTATATAGCCCCGATTTTCTTTTTCACTCTTGGAAGATAACACTCTTCCCTAGTAACATATGCTATATTTATATTTATCTCGGTATAGGCAGTAGTAGTACAACCTTCGTTTACGCATGAACGAGTGCCTCCTATTTTCTGTTATTTTTTTTTAATATTTCTTTATAAGAAAATTCCACAATAAGTTGTTGCCGATTGAAAATATGTACAGTGTTTAGAGTCAAATTGGTACAAAACAAAGGATATAACTTAATTAATGAACTACAAGTTAACACACTGAATCAATATTTATCTCGATAGCGTTAAACTACGTCAAACAGCCTTATCAATAATTAGGTTTAGACTTTCCTCCTTAAATAAGTAAACAAATGTCACCTCTACCCAACTGAAAGTCGATGTATCTATTGATTTATCTAAACTACAATCATCCTCCGAGCCTTTTCCCAATCCTGTTGGGGTCGGCTTCCAGTCTAACCGGATTCAGCTGAGTACCAGTGCTTTACAAGAAGCGACTGCCTATCTGACCTCCTCAACCCAGTTACCCGGGCAACCCGATACCCCTTGGTTAGACTGGTGTCAGACTTACTGGCTTCTGACTACCCGTAACGACTGCCAAGGATGTTTAATGACAGCCGGGACCTACAGTTTAACGTGCCATCCGAAACACAGTCAATGGTGGCTAAGATATACTTAGAAAGTACATACAAACTTAGAAAAGTTGCATTGGTACTTGCCTGACCTGGGATCGAACCCGCGCCCTCATACTTGAGAGGTTGGTCTTTTACCCACTAGGCCACCACGACTTTTCTATCTAAACTACAATAATAAACAAAAAACATTTTGATTGTTTGTACCTTGAAGACTCCGAAATCACTGAACTGACTTACAAACTCTTTTACTGTTGGAAAGATACACTATCCTCGAGTAACATAGGGTATATTTTGGTTAGTGAATCTTCTTATCCGTTTGCGGGAGGTGGTTTCTACGGGAAGTAGTGGGTAAAGCAAACACTTGATCTTTTATCGAGACCTGCCGCAACGAGGGACATGCGGAAAATTTTCAGAGATAACAACACTAACACGGCTGTTATTTGTTTACCACCTGATACTGTGTACAGCAGTCGTTTGTATAGGTTACAGGCACTTCAAACTTGTAAACTTGAATATTGAGTATCAATGGAAGTTATAGCTGAAATACAAATTGTAAGAAACTTCAAAAGAAATCTTTATACATCAGATATTTTCGGAAAACTTTCATGGATAAAAACACCATAACTGGCATGATAAAATAGGTATAACTTTCCATGATACGTATTTCCAACACGATTATTTCTTTTTATTTCTTCAAGCAAGCTCCAAAAAGGTTACATATTATATCTTTGTACTTTCTCAAACAAGCACCAAAAAGTTTTCACGTTTCCGACCTTCGTAACAAAATCAGCCATTACGTGAAAATTACGTAAGGTTTGCGACAAAACTGCACAAATGCGTTTACGTTAAATGCAGTAACTCAACTTTATGTAAATAACCGTAAAACGTGTTGCACTCTTACTATCGGTAGTCACGTGTGGAATCATGCATTAGATTTGCATTCAAGAACGCTGGCCGCCATTTTGATTGATTGCAGTTATGCGCGGGAATAATGTGTGTAAACTATATTGCTGGACAAGCTTGTTTTTAGATAGGATTATTTATGTATGAGCTGCTGAAATTGTTTATTTGGTTAATGAAAAGGTAGTGATTTATTTGTCAGGCATAAATCATAATGTGTGTTTTGCGAGTTTTAATGCGTTTATGGCACCTGGAATGACATGGAATAAATGACAACATTTTAAACTTGTTTCTGCCAGCAGTTTCACTTACGTCCCTTAGAAACTACTAATACTTACTTATTTTTTATCGCAGTAGTAGTTGCTGAGTTCTATGATATTTGCGTATAGATTAGATTAAGTATTTTATCACTCCTAGAACAGGTAATAATGATTGAACTATGAACAAGTATATAATAAACTTTTATGTATATACCTCCTCAAAGGCTTTACGCTAACACAGCTTTACATAAAATAACAAATTCCAACCCAGCTCCAAGGTTTAGTATCAAATTCTAGCAAATACTGAAGGCGCCAGTTAATTTGCATGCAGTGTAAATATTTGCTCCACTGAGTCAAAACTAACGAACTCAGTTTGTATAGAAATAATCTGTAATTACTTTGCTAAACCAAAATTATATTTGAGTGCTTTGTGATGCCGTAGGATTTGAAGACGAGTTCAAACCGTGGTTTCAATCCAGTTGTTCAAACAATTGTGTCTTCAATAGTGCGCCGTTTGCTGTGGTCACAAATTCATGATCAGATTTAAAGCAGTACATAATAGTTACTAAGGACCAAATGATGCGTCTACAACAGAGGTGTCGCCGTCATCCCATGGGAGTAGTTCCCAAAAGTAGCCTACAACCATCCGTGATAGCCGACCCTAAATAAAAATTGATGCATGGATAAGGGCAGGAGAATGATGATGATAATGATGACTTTAAAAACTTATATTCAGCACTAGATTCACGAGATTAGAAAGAGGCAAAGACAGATACTCTTTAGCTTTATAATATTAGTCTAGATCAGCAAATAGGTTCAGTTGAAAACCAGCGTCAGGCGCTGACTGGCATGATGACGGGACCTATTTGGCACAACCTTTTGTTTTTTTTTTTTTATTCTATGTGTATATATTTTTTTATCAATATTTTTTCTTCCTTTTCTTTCAAAAAAATGTCAATTGACTGTCGGTCATCTGCAATAACATTTTCGAATTTCCTTTTTGATGTGTAGTGCACACATTACAAGAATATTATCTACAAAATAGTTTCTAATAAACATAGAATATACTAGTATTATCTTTAACTTATTATAGTTCGGCCATTCAGAGAATGCGTTCCTGACACGTCGCGATTGAACTGACGATGTAACTTTGCAATGGCGTTGCAGTTACGATAAAAATATTTTTGCTGGTTGTTTACCGTTTAACAATTGAGGAGCATTAAAACAACATTATTATATCAATAATCAATGAATGTTATTACGTCGTCAGTTCAATCGCGACGTGTCAGGAACGCATTCTCTGAATGGCCGAACTATACCTACTGCAGTTATAATTATCTACTACTTCCCTGTAACTGACATTAAAACGCAGTAACTAGCTCGTCAATGTCAGTGTTGAGACCTTGCGATTTGCGACAACGCCCTACTGACTAATGTTACAAGCTAATACAATATTTAAATAAGCTAAGACAGTATTATTCCTTAGAATATCGTTCTATAATATTAACTTTGCCATTCAGCGTGGCAATGTAGCCAGCCTTTTGGGCACGATCCCCGCTGACAGCGATGCGGATGAGTTTTTTAATGCTTAGTTTTTATTTTTGTAAATATGTAGTTTAGGTAGGATAATTATGTAGGTTTTTTACTAGAAAAGTTTTTTAAATATTTTAATTCCAAAAATAATTAATGTAATAGATTAAACAAATAAACAAATGTCATGGTTTACACTCTTGATTAGCATAAATCTATACATATATCGACGCAGCGATAGGGACTGACTAGACAAGGGGAAGATAATTCTATGGTAGGTAAACCCTTACCATCTTACCACAAAAACTTTTTAACGTCAGTTTAAGACTTGTCTAAAAAAATGACAAATTATGACGTTGACATATGGTTCATTTTGGAGCCACATTTTTTTAGACAAGTGTAAAACAGTGGTTAAAGTTTTTGTAGTAAGGCCATTAAAGTTCTGCCTTTGACTTTGGTATTGTAATGAATAAAAATGCAAACAGTGGAATCAGAGAAAAAAACAATAATGAAAATTCCTTTGTATTTCATAATGTCTGCTAACCACTGTAATGTATCAACAATAAGCATGAATTTGGAGAGATTGACGTTTTATGAGCAGCAGCGGCAAAAATATACGGAAAACAGAGTCTTGATAAACTTGCCAATTGCTATACTGATCAGGAAACAGCTATTGAAGTTGATCAGGAAACTGTAAAACACGTGCTACATCATGTGTCTGAGCATGTGCTTTAAGTACAAAGAAAGGTAGAAAATTGTATAATTCTTTATCAATAACGAAATGTTGTAGGACAAAGACGATTGGGATTGCTAAGCTTGGAACTCACAACCTTAACAGTCTTACCACAAAAACTTACACATCTGAACACTTGTCTAAAAAAGTGTGGCTGCAAAACGAAACTTATTTCAACGTCATAATCTGACAGTTTTTTTTAGTCAAGTGTTTAACAGACGTTTAAAAGTTTTTGTTATACGATGATAAATGTTTGAAACTGGACTCCTAAAAACCTTCTTTCACTGAGATTTGTGGACTATTTCAAACAACAAGAGTAAAAATAAGATATATTGATATAGACGTAGGTAGTGTTCAAGAAAAGAAATTGTTATATGTATCACAATAGGCAACTATTCTTTCAAATGACACCATAGAAACATAATATGAATGAGACGGTATTGACGCTCATTATCAACTAGGTACAGATAAATAATATACTATTAAGTGCAATACAAAACCTAAGCACGTATTTAGTGCATCCATTACCTACTGCACTTCAGAGGCCCAACGTGACAAACTAGAATTACAATTGCAAAATAAAAACAGACCTATATGTAGACCAGACTAATACGTACCTAGTACATGGAGAACAAAATGACTAGCGGAGGTGTCATAACGGAAAATCTCCTAAGAAAGTAGCGCGTCAAAATGCGCGTGTTCGGGGGACGAGGAACTTTACTGCCTCCACCCTTATACTCCTTCTTTGGAACCCGCCCATTTTTTGTAATGCCGAAAGTCGTTGACTGTAGCAAAGAACCCGAACTCGTTAGTTTACTTTTTGGTTCATGGGTTCCATAGGTATAAGCACAGCCTTATGGCATCTCCGCTTATCTTTCCCTACTCCTTGACTCGGTACCTATGTATGTATACGTTCTACATATTTCTAAAACATTATACAGGAAACACGTGTTTGTCTTTAGAGTATACCAGGCAAAGGCATAAAGGCTGAATGTTAGCAAATAATATTTAATCTGTGTATTTGTATAGTTAATACGGAGATCACCTGTCACGCACATGATTTGTGCTAACAATGACCGACATTATCTTTGAGAGCGCGGCAGAGTGGAGATTAAACTGTCAGCCAACTATCGGCCGATAGTAAAACGATCCTACTTAAATGACGTCAAAGTCAAAGTCAAATGTTTTTATTTCAAATAGGCTTTTGCAGGCTCTAATGAAACGTCACACTAGTTGCGTGGTTTCAAAAAGTTGGTCTCATGAAGAAGAGCCGGCTACAACCTCTATGGACATTTCAGAGACTAAACTATTAGTCGATAAGTAAAGAGAAGATCAAAGGACGTCAAATTTAGTCTGCTAATCCGTGATCGTTGTAATGTGCACACTACCATATATCTTAATAATGATCAAGAGTCTAATCACACTATCGGCCGACAAATAATTTGCAGTCTGCTAGAAATCAAACTGCGGAAAAGTACAGAACTAATTCTAATAGTACTGCATTTTAACGTATTGTTGGCATTTATGTGTGAACACCGCACCAATAAACAACCGAGATATACTGGGCACTCTGTTTAGCTAACAATCTCGAGGTAGCTTTGGATCGTAAAAAAGTCGTTAAACTATGTAGTAATCCGACTTGTGTTGCTTTTAATTTACGGTTAAATATGGTGGGTTTGAATTACGGTATATCAAAATATTATTCTCATCATCATCCTGGCTTTATATCAATTTAATTTTGATGTCTTCTATCATCATCTCACAAGATCATTCCAGCTATATCGTCTTTCATACACTCCATCCATCGTGTCTTTGGTCGTTCCCTTCTTCTATATCGTCCCACGCCCATGTCCCAAACTATAATATATACATATATGCGCATACCATATAAATGTATATAATATATGCATACCACTGATATATAATATAACCTTATCACAATTTTCATTTGGGGTCGGCGCAACATGTTTTCTTCGTCCATGCACTTCTGTTTACCGTCATCTCACAAGTAGCATTCTTTCTAGGGTCCCCCCTTTATGGCAGAACTTTTTATGGCATAATCTTATTTTGCATACCAACAGTTGGCATAACCTTCATTTCGCAGAAAATCGTGTGGCATACACTCATTTCGCATAATTTAAAAACGCATAATTTTGGCAAGCAGAATCATCTTTAGGCATAAATTTCATATTCATAATACTTAAATAGTAGAAACATCATTTAGCAGAAAGTTGTCAGTCAGAATTTCAAGCATGCAGAATGCAAGCAGGCATGCAGTATGGAAGTAAGCATGCAACATGGAGCAAGCATGGCTTCTGTCACGGCTCCGGCGCTGCGGGGCTCCGGCGGTACCATGCGAGCTTATCGTCGCAGATGGTTTTCACGCTCACCACCGCAGCTTCGGCTTACTGGCCGGCGAGCCGGCCAGCCTCAGCCGCGTCGGCAAGCGTTAAAACTACCTGCGCCTCAGCTCGCAGGCCGCCTCGCCCCTCCGCGCCTACGCGGTTTTGAATTGCACTCTAGGGGTAGGGCAGACAAGACTACGTGGTGTCGGTTTTGCAGCGATTCGTTTTCGTAACTAGCTTCAATTTTTAATACAATGTTTTTTAATTGAAGGTTATAAATGACAATTTGCTAAATAAATTGAATCTAAATTAAATTCTTCCATCTTCATAGTACGCCAAATGAGATTATACCAAATAATAGTTTCTCAAAATATACATTATGCGAAACGAAATAATGCGAAACTCTAACTATGCCAAAAGCAATTATGCGAAATAAAATTCTGCCATCTTAAAAGTATGCAACTGTAAATTCGGGCATATAAATATTCGGTGAAACAATAATTATGCTAAATATTTTTTATGCCTTAAAAACATTCGTTGAAAAAAAATTATGCCAAGTGTGTTATGCCAAATAAAATTCGGCCAAATAAAATTCTGCCAGATAGAAGGAACCCTTCTTTCTAGCCTTGTTGGCTTTCACACAGTCCACCAATCGCTTCTTTGGTCGTCCTTCTCTACTATATCCTTCCATATTCATACGATAGAATGGACGCATGCCACAGTCAAAGTTAGCAACAAAATTCATGTATTGAGGATATTACACCACTTCAAATGATTAGCGGATAGAATAGAATACCTAGTCTACCTGCTAAATGCGCAGTTACCACTAAACAGTAAGCTATAACTACATCTTCTAATGAACGGAAACAGTCATAAGACGTCTCGTTGATTAAGGCATTTCACACTTACGGCTGCAACAGATGAAGTATGGTACAGCAACGTCAGAATCGACGGTAATAGCACTCGCCAGATAATTGAAGATGATCCACGTGTAAAGGAAGTACCTACGTGACTGGTATCTAAGTACAGTCAACTTCAGGTCAGTGGTAACAGTTTTATAGGAAAATCGTACTTATTACTATTGAGTTAAGGTGCATGACAGTTACCACTGATGTGCGGTCTACTGTACCTACGTGACTGGTATCTAGGTACATAATGTTCAAGTATTTGTTTCCCTGTCTATTGTTTCAAGTGAAGTGAAAGAATATGTTTTGATTGAGTAAGTATTGCTTATTGTCATTGAATGGATTACCATTGAAATGAAACTGAAAACGATCATTAGATCATTTTTATTGATATGAAACCATTATTCAGAGTTGCCATAACAAAGAAATAATAAGGGTGTCATTCGCAACCGATTTGTATTTAACGATACCCTAATTTTCGACATTTA
Source organism: Helicoverpa zea (assembly GCF_022581195.2). Taxonomy (NCBI): domain Eukaryota; kingdom Metazoa; phylum Arthropoda; class Insecta; order Lepidoptera; family Noctuidae; genus Helicoverpa; species Helicoverpa zea. Next base: position 3,798,404 of record NC_061464.1, on the reverse strand, counting down.
CACATCTTATGAAGAGTCTATTGAAATCCAAAACATATTAACATTATCACTGACCGATTTTAGTGAATCTACAGAGACTTCAACTAACACCGTTACCTCTACATGCCCCAAATATTACCGAAGAAAAATTGTTTCTACCCACGCGGTGTTACCAATTACATTCCTAATACCGCCCACTTATGCACTGTTCCCATGGAGAACAAAGTGACTAGCGGAGGTGCTATAACGAAAAATCTCCTAAGAAAGTTACGTGCCAAAATGCGGTTGTACGAGGGATGAGGAACCATACTGTTGCTGCCCTTTTACGCCTTCTTTGGACCCGACCATTTTTAGTAACACCAAAGACAGTTGACAGATGTCTCAAAGAAACCAAACGTTTCATTAGTTCACTCGTAACAGTTCGTTTTGGTCTTACCCATCGACCACGAATTTGCCCTAGAAGAAGGTGCTTGATCTACTTGCATTATGCGTATATCCGCTCATATTTCCTTTCTCCGTGTCTGTGCCACAATTTGAGTTCGATTCAGACATCTCCAAGTGTTTGTCTAGATAAGATAAAGGGACTATCGAGATAACTGTTTTGCATAAAACAGACTATTTGCAAACAACTATCTTAGAGATGCACTTAATTCAAATAGAAGTACCGATGTAGGCTTGTTGTTGTCTGGTAAGTCTGAGTCTGAGTTTAATGAAGTGCCTAGACTGTTGTCTCTGTTTAAATCCGAATTTAAAATTAAGATCATTAGCAAGAGTGGCAATATACAAGAGCCGCAAGTAGGTCTAGAGAGTCCCTGCGCAACTTCTTTTAAAGAGTTAAAGGGCTTTGGCCTTCTTTCGCTCCGGGTCCCGCGCTTTTTTCGCTTTGGGCCCCAAGCTTACTTATTCGGGCAATGGTTTACCAAGTTGCCTTTAAAAACTCCAGTCATCATCATCCTCCGAGCCTTTTCCCAAACTATGTTGGGGTCGGCTTCCAGTCTAACCGGATTCAGCTGAGTACCAGTGCTTTACAAGAAGCGACTGCCTATCTGACCTCCTCAACCCAGTTACCCGGGCAACCCGACACCCCTTGGTTAGACTGGTGTCAGACTTACTGGCTTCTGACTACCCGTAACGACTGCCAAGGATGTTCAATGACAGCCGGGACCTACAGTTTAACGTGCCATCCGAAACACAGTCATTGGTGTCTAAGATATACTTAGAAAGTACATACAAACTTAGAAAAGTTGCATTGGTACTTGCCTGACCTGGAATCGAACCCGCGCCCTCATACTCGAGAGGTTGGTTCTTTGCCCACTAGGCCACCACGACTTATAAAAAAAAAACTCCAGTCATCGATATAATTATGGAGATATTTCAGTACACTAAATATTCTAAAACCATCTGAAAATGATGAACAAATTCAATTTCCACTCAGCCTTCAGGCTTCAAAGCAAAATAAATTCTTATCAAATAATAGCTTTATTCTCCTTTGTTGAGCGTGAGTTATATAAGGCGGCGTTCACTCACAATGTCAATGTTTATGTACTGATAACTTATGTTAACGAGCAGAGTAAATACATAGGCAAATATGAGCGGTTTTATTTGTGGTTTAGATGTGGTATGAAAATTCTGTGCTATTTACTGACCTATATATCTTATTCACACATGGATAGGTGCAGATATGTCTCTGCTAAACATTTTATGTATTTTTTTACGTCTTTAGTATTCGCATGTCTAAACATAGACTCGTAAGCTCTAGGTATTTATATTAAACAGTCAGTAAATCGTCCAATTGTTGGCTCTTGACTGTCTGAAACGGAGCGTAGATAAAGATATTCAAGGTACCTACCTACTTTCTGCGCTAATTCGTATTGATTTCTGATAGAACTGAAATACTACTACATAAATAGGATTTTAGACAGGTTTTCTATTTAAAGAATTAGGTAGATCAGAAACTTTTAAACAGACCAAGAATTTCAACGTCCAAATTGTAATTCTTGTAACACTAACACAGAAAAATATCTCAACACGAACCATAACCTCAGCTAATTCTTTTCGTTCTCAATTTAAATGAATACGTAATCGATAGACCAACAGCGGCATAGCACGTGCCTCCACACTGAATCGATGTTTTGTACGCGACTCGGCCATAGACTCGGCGATCGCGATTCGCGACTCGAGTCGAAAATAAACGAGTAATGACGACCTTGATCGTTGCGAGAACACTCGTAGTTACAATATTATGTAGGCACGTATTATGTAATATAGGATAAAGTACAGGTATTGTAATGTAATATAAACAGATTTATCACGGAATGTTATGTTGATAATATCGTAATTGAGATAGCAATTTTTTTTTCTTTATTTATAATCTGCGCTGTGACATACGGATTTGGACTTTGACCACAAATGTTGTCTTTGGTTATAACATAACAATGAGCTTTTTATAAGCTTTGTTATTGACTCTGGTTTAGGCCGGCAGCACACATCCGGTTTCCTGATCCGGTTTCCTGATCAGGATTCCTGATTCGGAAACCGGAATGCTCTTTTTTCATACAAAATGTTCACAAGAGCGCACACGTTCTTACTTTTTCCGGACGGAAAAAAACCTGACATTCGGTTTAAAATTTTCTCCGTTCGTTCGGGTACTCAGAACGGAATAAAACCTGATGACGTCATTCCGAACGCAGCGCTTGCGAACAATTTGGTTTGGCCGCCGCATACATACGGAAATTTTCATTCTGAATCAAGGTAGCCCTGTTCCGAATGGACGTGTATCAGAGCCCGCTTGTCACTTGCTTTTTTATATTTGTTTTTATTTTTGTATATAATTTTTTTTTGAGAGATGAAATCCAGTTTATTAAACAATTAACAAATCTATACTAATATTATAAAGCTGAAGAGTTTGTTTGTTTGTTTGAACGCGCTAATCTCAGGTACTACTGGCCCGATTTGAAAATTTCTTTCAGTGTTAGATAGCCCATTTATCGAGGAAGGCTATAGGCTACTTATCGGCTTTTTATCCCTGTACGGGAAGTAGTTCCCACGGGATGCGGGTGAAACCGTTGGCAGAAGCTAGTATATACATACATATTTGCATACATAAAAGATGTACCGTCTTACCACAAAAACTTTTAAACGTCAGTTTAAGCCTTGTCTAAAAAAATGACAAATTATGACGTTGACATATGGTTCATTTTGCAGCCAAACTTTTATTAGACAAGTGTAAAACAGGGTTTAAAGTTTTTGTAGTAAGGCCCAAATAGTTTAAAGAAGGCGGATCACAATCCATACAAAATTGCCCCATGTCCTATAACAAAGTGACGTATCTCAAAAAAAAAGATAGAAATTTTAAAAACAAATGTTCATCAAATGTTTTGATGGACATCCGATAGTATTTAAAAAATTCTTCGGGGTACGCCCGTAACATGGCTCTTTTAATGTAGAATTGACTTTCGGCCAATCTCCGTGTATTTAACGGGTGTACCCAGTAACGCCGCTTAATTTTTTTCTTTTTTAACGAAAGTAAGAGTGCAATCGCAATTAACTAGTCATCCTCCATGATGCGTGTTTTCACTTAAGTGGCTCTATACGTACTGGCCATGTAAATTTAGAATGAAAAAAAACCGAATGTGTGCGCTAGTGTCACGGAATCCCGAATAGGAATTCCTGATCAGGAAACCGTATCCGGAAACCGGATGTGTGCTGCCGGCCTTAGAATTACGTCATTCGTCCAGAAATTCGTGGGTGTTCGTTAAAAAGCCCCAAACGATTATCCACGAGGTTACGCACGTGCTAACGTTTATGTTTTGAACACATAAATTGTAGAAACTGAGACCCGAAATATTTGCTTATTAAAAATAAACTCAAGATGTTATCTTTCTGTATATTTTTAAACACCAAAAGGCACTGTTTTACAACAATACAGCATGAAATGAACACTATATATTACCATAGATATCATACAGCAAAACATTTGTCGATGACATCATAATTATTGATCCTATAACACGTGTTGAAGCAGCAACACATTCACAGCTTGTGAGCTTTGAAAATATAAATACACCAGCTTCTGTATTTATGTAGATATAAATGCTTTACCACCTCCGTGAAGACGCAAGTCGCATGAAATGGCGGGAACCAAGTCCTTGAAACATGAACATTGGTAACATAACACGAACGAAGCGATAACAGAGAAAAAAAAACATTTGAAATCCGTGCAAGAATTCCAAATTTAAATATTCAAATACTAGGAATTCGCAATTTGAATTGGACATTCGTCTGACAATTTTTTGGTGCTGTCAGTAAGTCCAAAAAAATATATTTTCCATTGAAATTTGACAGCTGACAACTGCACAAAATTCATTAGGTACCACTATACTTTTCGTAACGCGAAATATTTAATCAAATATAATTAGCATTAAGTCTTATGAAGGTTTTGATTTTTTTCAGCTAAACAAATATTGTTGATTTGTTGTGTTTTTCGGCCTGTATCCAAATTGATAAAAAAAAACCGTCTCTCCACGTGGAAGACGTTTTCGTCTATTTTTAAGTTAAGGAAAATTTGTAATACAGTTTGGCTACGAAAATATAATTTAATGTATTATTATGTTAATTCATGTTTTCTTGTAAAACATATATTATTATTTTAATTTTAAATATGTTTATGAAGATAATAATAACATTCTTGGTACTAGGCTTGAACAAATTATATTTTATTCTAAATAATCTCTGCCATTCTAAAGGCGTTAAACTATTCCGCTTGCCAGTACGTATGATGTCAATGGAATTAATGATTACAGTGGCAATGAGTCACTGCGATTTAATTCAACAGTGTAACATCAACAATTTGTGAATCAAATTCTTTCAAACTAAGTAATTTTATTGAAATCAGTTGTTTAGACAGAGTTTATACTATTTTTATGTCATTACGACATTTTATTTCGATGTACCGAAGTCCATAATACAAATTGGATAATAATGTTTTATTTATTATCTTATTTAACAAATAACATTGATGACTGTATTTTTAACCCACTTCAAAAAAAGAGGATCTAATTTGACCTGTACTGACCTGTATTACAAATATCTCACTTCGGCTGAAAAGATTTTGATGTGGTTTTCAGTACAGAGTTTGTCAGATTTCGAAGGTTTTAGTTAAGTATATTTTTTAGTAAGTAGGTAGATTATATATTTTTTATAGATTCAAATTTCGAATGCTAGTGTTGTCCCAGGGAACTGGTTTGGTTGTTAGCTATTCGTAATAACCTTGGAACGAGATATAATGCGGAACACGTGGAACGTCGAGTCTTTATTGCTTTGTTGACTATGGCAACAATGGCCGCCGCATTTGAAAACCGAACGTTTGAACTTTTTGCAAAACGGCTTTTCTATAGCTTTGTTTGTAAACATTGGTTACACAATTCTTCATATTTGCGGACATTGATTTGTTTTTCTAGACAGTCATCGCTATCTTTTGAAGATTGAACGTACGGACTGCCCAAAATAAGTTGGTGAGTGGGACGTAATTTCAGACTAAAACAGCTTCTTTCAGTCAACGTATTGTGTTACGTAGTCAGCTAGATACTTATGCAAAATACACAGCTGGCCTGGCTAATTCCATAATGAAGCGATTTGATGAACTCTTAATCTATTAACATACAATTGAACCGCGAATAAAAAAATACACAAGACTTTGTTCTTTTAAATAAACTATATAGGCAACTATATAACTATCGAGTTATCTAAACTGGAAAGCTTTGGTTCAAAATAATCGACTTTATCGATAAAATGTGACACGACAGGTGGTACTGCTATACATCACTATAAGAAACTACGTTATTTCTTATTTAAAATACTCGTACGATGGTCAAAGTATAGTATTTTTAGCAACAGTTTAAATTCCGGCACTGTTTATTTGTGGTCCTATGTAAATGTTTCCTATGGAAGTTTCCTAAACCATGTGCTGATTATAAAAACCACAATATTTTTCTTTTCGTCATTTCATTTTGAGCTTATATTAATCCTTTCATTAACAGCTGTTCCCAATCCTAATTCCTACTAATAGGTATTATAAATGTGAAAGTTTGTGAGATTGTATGGATGTATGTTTGTTATTCTTTCACGCAAAAAGGGCTGAACCGATTGTAGTATGTAGATAGGGGATACCCTGGATCACATAGGCTACTTTTTATCAGCACATCACGCGGGCGAAGCCACGAGCGGAAGATAGTATTTTATATATCTGTTGTTTCGCTTAACCAGAGATAGTTTGACGTTGCTTGTATGGGGCTATTGTCGAAATTCAATCTCTAATTCGCAAATCAAGAGATAGATAAAATATTGGAACGTTCGTAAATGAGGTCAATGTCTTATCTGCCTTTACCTACCTAACGATATTACAGTTGATAAAAACTAATTATCAATTATCAAGTAAACAATATACGTAACACGATAAAAAACAGACAAACAGGTTGAATAATTTAATTGTATTATACATGTGAATGGAAAACAAAGCGGTCTTTATCAATTTGTCCAATTTAGATAGCGGGGTCGGTAGAGCGATGACCAAACAACATTTTTATTAAGTGTGCGTTTAGCCATGACATTTTTTCAGTATCATTTCATTTAATATACATATACTCTATACCTACTATAGAGTAAACCATTACAATTAATTACTTACTTAATTTTAGTGCACATAAAAATAAGTTTTTCTTATATTTTCTACTTGTTACACCCCTATGTTATTCTGTCAATACCAAAAACTAAGAACCATCTCCTTAAGAATAAATAACTAACCCACAATAAAATACTAAAATAGCTAACCATAACAAACCCACGAACTCAAAACACGTGTAAAGCATAATTATCTGCCTAGCCTTTCGGTGGGCTCTCAGTCTAACAAGATGTTGCTGAATACCAGTGTTTTACATGGAGTGATCGCCCATCCGACTTCCTGAGCAAAGTTACGCGGGCAGCCCAATACCCCTGGTAAGACTGATGTCAAACTTACTAGCTTCTGACTACCCGTGAGAACACGTGTAAAGTCTGTATTGTACGCTCATTTTATTATGTTAATCGACTCGCCAACGCACCACCACACAGGTCGACAGTCTGACAACGACTGACTCCCCACCGCTCGATCCGGTATTTATAACCGAGTGACGTATGCGCACGAGGCGTCATAATAATGACATAACCTATACAATGATGCACATGTACCTGCATACACTACATCTCTCCCTTGTTGTTTTGATTTTAACCTTGTTTCAAAAAGTCCAACAATCAAACTCATAAATATTTTGGTAATTTCTTAAAGATCTATCAAACACCTGCAGCACAACAAAACCACGCTATCAGATCAGTCCACCGATCACACTGCCATCAAACTGATTTACTTTGTTCCGTTTCCATTTCATTTCCCTTTCCATTTAAGGAGACGACAGATATCGGTGATACTGCAGGACACTACATCCCTTCCCTTGTGAAATAAACATAAATAAAAATCCGTCCCTTTGCAGACGGTAACATACCAGCATCTGCTTCAGGGTCAACAAGACAAATTCGTAGCAGTGATATCAGGCCGGCAAGTTTAACTTCAGGTTTTGTAGCCGCTGTTCCGGCCCTGTATTATATCTACACTAGAGATGATCCGTCCATTTGGCAGACATCCCGCCAATCAGTCCATGTGAAATCAAGCAAGTCTCAAATATTGCTGTACCTTCAGATAATGAGCACTCATCTTGCTTGGTTCGACTTCACTTAAAACTGATACAGAATGCATTGTTCCAAGGTAAAAGATCGGCATTAGGGTACCTCATCAATGCTTTTCACTCATTCAAAACCGTACGAGCCGTACGAGGAAAGTAATCACATAAGATCGTCCCAATTGAATGGTGACCTAGATGGACTGTTTCCAATTTGATGATGACCATATACTTTGTCACCCATTTAATGGTGACCACATACTTTGTCTCCAATTTAATGGTGACTCCATACTTTGTCACCCATTTAATGGTGACCACATACTTTGTCTCCAATTTAATGGTGACTCCATACTTTGTCACCCATTTAATGGTGACCACATACTTTGTCTCCAATTTAATGGCGATCACATATTTTGTCACCAATTTAATGGTTTAAATTGTAGTTCTATGTACGAGTTAAGTACTTTGTGTGCCTTGTAAGCAAGAGAATGCTAACTCAACTAATTTTGGTAATATGTAGTTTTTAATTTGAGAGTGGAATATCAAAGCCTATCATTATCTCAGCAATGTAACAAACAATCTGGTCTTCAACCCTATTGATCAGCGCTGGTACTTTGCACGTTTCTGCTAGTACACTCGCTGAAATTCTGATATAGGCTTTAAATACCCTACATCAATGTATGTCCAATATCTAGTCAAGAAACTGTAAGCTTCTTAGCATTCAACACCCAACATATGAATACCTTACTGCATATAATAGTGCGATAGGAATACTTATATTTCGGTTAGGCATCCAAGAACACTATTATCACCGGACATTGCGTTCTGTAATGTTTGTTTGCTTTTCCTAATGTGGTTTTCAAAAATTTAAGTAGTCAAAGAATTATTATGCTTTGATGGTAAGCTTTTTAGTATCATGGTTACATATTGATTATAACGAAGGTGTAAAGTAACATTACGAATCAGATTTTAACTAATTAGAACCATATTATGCAACGAACGCACTTTAACAGGTGTCACTAACTTTGCACTATATATTTTGAAGCTGTGACATTCTGCATCACCATAAAATAGAAGAGTCCCTGACCCTCAACTCATGCTCTTCTTCCTTTCACCAAGGTGACAGCAGCTCACAAACAGTTTTCTAGTCGATGCAATTTTCCTTTTGCAAAACAACCGCTAACCTTTCTAAAACATCTGTCTACACATAGATAAATGTGGGATTCTAATTCTATATCTCAATTTCATGAGCAGCTATGCTGCTCTCATGTCATACTTGACCTCATCAATTTGATGATCAGCTTTGTGCTGCTTCCATTTTTAATATTTTACGCTTTTCCAATTTCATGACCGCGTATAGGTAACGTAATATTTTTTTTTTTTATGTAAGTATAGTTGGCTGCATAAGTATGTTTATAGTTTCGTTCAAAAGCGCTTACCCTTTATTGCAGCTGACTTTATCTACGTTGTTTCAGTTAGACAACCAGAATATAAAAATATTATTATCTTTTATAGGGACAGCACCCCAGTAAATTTTTAAACGATTTGGTGACTAAGGGCAATTTTACTTCCTATACTTTAAGGAACACTTACTCAGATTATATTTTGCAGTAGGACTTAGGAACTTAATAATATTTTAGTGGTCATTTATTTATTTAGAACATATAATTTACATTTTTAAATATTAAATATAAAAATAAAAAACATTTAAAAATATAAAAAATAGGTTACCACCGATATCGGGCACAGGGTCCAAGGTACCGGTGGTTAGGGTCCCAGAGACAGAAACCTCCTCACAATACGTGCCGTATCAAGGAGTACTGCCTTCTAATATTTTAGTTATTATTAACCAAATGTCGACGCAACTGTGTAGTTTAATTAGCACAAAAGAGTAATAAATGTCGATAAATGTAAATAGTGATAAAGTTCTTTACCTCTCGTGCGAGTCCAATTGTCTTACGGTAACCTAAGATTGGTGTTCTAAGATCAATTATTATTAACCCTAACGCTATGGACACAAGACATTATTTTGTTAATAGATATCCATCCCACCACCCATATGGATCTTATCTTATGGGATGGGTTGAGGAAATTACACAACTTTATATTACAAGTAGGTGTGCACTTCAAGAATATATTAATGTGATGATTTATTAACTTGAGATCAATAAATGGATTCTATTTCATATATGTTCATATATGGTTATGTTATTCGCCCCTATGGAAGCAAATTCTTCCACAACTCTCAATGTACTTATACTGCTTATTGGTACTGCAATACTGTAAAACATAATTTGCAAATAACAATATTATAATGAGGGCCACTTTGTTAAACTATTTGTAAACACCAATGTAAATCAATAAAAAAGAGGCTAAGATACCAATTAAAATTCATTCAAGCCTGAATCTTGAAGGTTTTAAAAGCACACGCAATCATCAACTTTTGAGAACTTGATTGCAACAATCATCCATGAGCTAATCATCATTAGACAGTTCCCAGAGTAAGTATCTACATTGGAACTCCTTCCAGGTATCATCCTTAAAAGATTTTTTGTCACAGATGAGAAGGCCCAGTTGGGTAAATGATGATGATGTCCTCCTAGCCGATTATCGGCTACGGCGGCTGTACTCACGTAAGGGGATTAGCCAACTGCGCAGGACATATTATAGTGCACAAGCATTTGCGCAGACACAAGTGCACTCACTGTTCCTTCACTCTCATAACCCGATGGGACGGCAATCCGACACGACCGGAAAGAGATCAGGCGCAGGACCGACATTTACGTGCTTTCCGATGCACGGGTGTATCAATCACCAACTTCCAGCCCCGACCCGGGAATCGAACCCGAGACCTCGTGCTCAGCAGCCGCGCTTGCGACAGCTAGACCAACGAGGCAGTTGGGTAGATAAAGTAGCATTGTCAAATAAATCACAGATTGCTCCAATGCTTAGTTCCATATTCTTTTGATCTAAGAGTTTTATATCAACCTAAAGTACTGAAATTACAATTGTGAGCTAGCATGTTTACCAAAGATTCTATCTATTGAATACCAAAATTTTGATCCACATTTTCCAGCTAGTATTGCTGCTTGTATGCTGTTCTACTGTTCTGTATCTTCTGGAATATCTCTGTTGTATAACAACCTCTTTAATACAGCAAAATAAAGTAAAAGTATTGAAATTATACCTAGGGTGACTGAGCAACTGTTATAATTAACACTATTATGGGTAGGCAACCCACTAGAGGTGTTGATGGACTTGGATGTTGTGCATAGGTGAATACATACCAGTATAGCTGGGCGAGTTCTTCAACATACATGGCCAACCTACTACGGTCCCTCAATGTGCTGTTTGTTAAACTAGATACCTAGCACATGTTTGTCATTTGTAGAACCGTTGAGTATATAACCCACCAGTTTGTTCTTGTAATATCCTCTATATTGCAAGCACTTGAATTAAGTTAGTCAAGTACCAGAACAATATAGCAGGTATAAGTTGTTGACTAGACTCTGACACAGAAAATATAAAAATTATCAAGATTTACTATTTAGTTGTTGCAGTAGTTGACAACTATCGCCAGATAATTTATGCGTGTACAGTCAATTGAATGACCAGTAGACGTTCACTACCGTTAACTGTCAAGCTGTCAATTTAATGACCAGTAGATATAGACTACTGCCAACTGTCAAGCTGTCAATTTAATGACCAGTAGATATAGACTACTGCCAACTGCCAAGCTGTCAATTTAATGACCAGTAGATATACACTACTGCCAACCATCAAGCTGTCAATTCAATGACCAGTAGATATAGACTACTGCCAACAATCAGGCTGTCAATTTAATGACCAGTAGATACACACTACTGCCAACCATCAAGCTGTCAATTCAATGACCAGTAGATATAGACTACTGCCAACAATCAGGCTGTCAATTTAATGACCAGTAGATACACACTACTGCCAACTGTCAAGCTGTCAATCTAATGACCAGTAGATACACGCTACTGCCAACTGCCAAGCTGTCAATCTAATGACCAGCAGATTTTTGGAATAGAATAGGTCTTTATTTGCTTAGAATGCAGGCACTTACAAAATAGGATTGTAAACAACATAATAAGATCCGTGTACATTCCGCCTTGTTGGCATGCAAGCACAACAATTATTAAACACAATTGATTATAAGGCAAATAGGTTATTGTATTATATCCTCTAGGAAATCCCACCACTGCTAAAATCGTCTTGACGACAATTCAACAACCAGCAACTTTATATTGCTTCCAATAAATGCCTATTATTGAATAAACTTTGATGCAGGTTTAAGAATGAGTAAACTGATCACCAAGTAATGATTTTGTATTATAAATTACTCATTTGATAAATATTAACACCTGCAATAAATATTGCTACTTCCATTAGAATTGTAGCAAGGTAAACTTAAACAAAGAATTACGTAAAAAGGTTAAAATTTGTTTGCAATTCGGGTGATACATACATGAACATAAAAGTTATGTATACTTTGTCATTCTACTCTCTTCCCTTCCTTCTTTCCTTTTGCACTTTTTAATATGATTGAATATTAACATCGGTCAGAGGTTACTTGTTATCAAAGCTTATTTAGCATACATTAATTTGGTATAGGCATGAATAGGACAAATTATTTAGTATAACCTTGTATATCAAATATTTTTCTGGATCACAGAACTAATAGGTAGTTCAAAATTATAAAAATTAGATAATAGGTAACTGTTGGTCCAAACACTCACGGTTTTATCCTCGTCGCCAATGTATTGTACGCTCATTTTATTATGTTAATCGACTCGCCAACGCACCACCACACAGGTCGACAGTCTGACAACGACTGACTCCCCACCGCTCGATCCGGTATTTATAACCGAGTGACGTATGCGCACGAGGCGTCATAATAATGACATAACCTATACAATGATGCACATGTACCTGCATACACTACAAAGTCAATAAAATAAAAACAACTAACTAACCAAGGCTGTATAACCCCTACGGAATAGAATTTCTAGCTGACGTAGATGCCTAGCTTCCACACAAGCAGTGTAGCTTTACTAGGATTACGTTCAGGGAATCGGGGCATAAAGCTAGTTTAGTGCTAGTTTATTTTCAATGAAAGCTTAAACATCCGTTTTTACGTGAAAATTCATAGTAAACAGTGACTTAAAGAAATTGACGGTCAAAATGAATTAGTTAATATTTATTGTTTTAAAAATCAATAAGTATGATGCCAAGAATATTGCAATACGCTACTGGACACTGCCCTGGACCTTGCGATGCGTTATTCAAAATTATATGAACAAAATTCAAAAGATTGTATGGATTTCTATTTTTTTAAATGGATCTTCATGTTTTTCAGCTTTCGCGTGTCGACTTTCCACAAGCCATTTTCCATTTTATTATTTTTTTGCAAAATACATTAAAGTTTTAAAATATTTTAATGTCAAGTAAACTGCTTCGTAAATATTTCACGTTCTAAAGCATTGCAATTGTTCATTGTTAATTGTGCAAACTAATCAATGGACAGAAGCTATTTCATTGAATGCATACTATCGTAAGTATTCAATTACCGGAAAATTTGTACTTCATTGGCGCTAAAGATTAATGAAATACTTCTGTTTATTAAGGGGCATTATAATAAAACTTCTTCCTTCACCAGGATAAAATATAGCCTCATTTACTCGGGGATAAAGCACGTTCCTATCAGTGAAAGATTTTTCAAAATCGATCTTGTAGTTTCGGAGCCTATTCAATGCAAACAGTCAACAAATACATTTATTTCCACTTCATAATATTGAGTGCCTTTAGATAACACTTGATTTAATTGTTTTGAAATTAATATCAGAGGCATAATAGTTGTTGTAAGATTTTAAATCTTAATTTACTTATATTATTGTGATTAATTTTTTGCGCCTACTAACTTTTGACCTTACTGTAAATACACCAATATGAAAATACGGTCCAGTATTTACGTACAATCGTAAAATCAGTCATTGTACCGGATATAAAATAAGGTTATGAAACGTTCTGAATATTTGGAACACACATAAATCAATATCATCCGTTTTCTGTTTTCCTCATTGCTATAAAACCTTTTTCGTTTCTATTTGTGCGTGAGTGACAAGAAAACATTGAAAATAGAACTATAACTTTTGTTTGACAATTCTGCAAAAAAAGTTAGAACAAAAGAAACACAAGGGAACAATATGTAGCTTACATTCAAAATTGAACCATATGTCTTATGGGATAAGAATGAATTTTCTGTAAGTGTTTGCCTAGGGAAGACTTTGTATTTTGTGACTTGAAGTACCTAAGCCGTTTAATCTGGCTAGCGACGTTTCAAAATCAATTGTAAATATTGGTTTTAGTAAGCTTCTGTTAATAGATTTGTCAACAATGTGTTGTACGTACAAACTTAATCTTTCTGCACATACTTTTAAGAATATTCGTTTTCACCAGCGGTTTTATTCGCTTACTTAGGGAACTTTTTCCCACACTCAAATAAAAAGTATCTTATATGTTAGGTATTTCGATGTACCTATAAGCTATAATACTGTAGAGTTTTATCAATATGCACTTATATTCTTACAAACTTCAACTTCCTTATCCATGTACATATATAGGTAGGTAGGTATGTACATACATAGGCATAGGCACAGAATATAAAAAAAGATAATTATGTAACGAAAATAAACCGCAATAATTATACACCTACTTCACGAAAAAAGAAAAACTGGCCCAATTACACAGTAATTTCAATCCGAGGTCAGGTCATTCAACTTGTGACCTCAAAGTTAGCTAACAACTAAGGTCTTAAGTTCAAAATCCCTAACGCCTATATCTACCAAAAATCCAAAACAAACCGTAAAGTATTCCGGAACTTACAACGTAAACATAATAAGATTTCATGGGACCCTTCATTCCCAAATTCCCATTTGACTTGCGTAAGGAAGTTATCCTTTGTCCCGTTGGATCAATATTCGTACCACTGGGCCACGGAATGTTCAAGGTCAGCAATGTTTTGTACCCGTCTCTCTCCAACGTATACGCCTATCTCTAGTCGCTATGACAACAAGGTTACCCGGGAACGTTTCACTCCAGCTACGCAGTACACTTCCTTGGTGCAGGGTAACAAATTTGAATGGTTTTGCGCAGTTTACTAAGCTTAACAGTTTTGTAAATATTTTGCATTAGACTATGTAGCAGTAAAGTAAATAACAAAGTACTGAGAATTTGGTCGGAAATTAGGTTAGGTAGGTATTTTCATAATCGTGTTTTCGTGTAAGAAGGTCGAATAAAGACTTTTTGCTTTTTGTGTCTTGCCTTCGGATTGTTTCGTGAATAAATCTGTCCCTGATAGAAATGTTACTTTTAAAGATTATTCAAAAGCTTAGATTAAGTATATTATGTTCCGCATGGTTTTTAGTTTCTATTGTATAAGACGAAATACATTTAAAAATTATACTTATTAAAGGAAAATTATTATACGTCATTTACACTCCTTTCCTCAACGTCAGACGAACAAAGGAATGAACGCTTTTATTGTAATATCAAGGGCTATAAAATCTTTATTTTATATTTAAAGAAGTTTTTAATTAAGGAAAAGGGAAGATTTATTTTAGCAAAAGGCCGACCTCGAGAGTTCTCATAATTTCTTCAGTAAACGGCTTGTCAATTAAGTCTTTGTAATAAACATTGATTAAAACTTGTATCAATGTTATTATTTCTTCGTCAGCTTATCATTTCTAAATAAAAGAGGTATTTACATAAAAACTAATCATTTAATTTATCCTATCATCTTTGAAACAATTTATGATCATACCCTTTGTAAAACGAAACGTTATGTCACATTTACGATCGTGATTCTGTTAATGGCTTCTGGATATTTAACGCTAATTCCAACACAGTCTAAATACTTTATGATGACATTAAATCTGGAGTTTGTCCAAATCTGAGACCAATCGGATCACAGCACTAAAATCGGAAGCAAACGAACCGTCTATCTTCTGAAGTCTGTTTTTAACGGACAGTTTACTCCGTTCCGATACACGGAAATTAGATCACAGATAAAATAGAGCTAGAAGAATATGTATAACGGTTTGTAAATGCCATTAAATTAAAAAAAAATGCAGACATATATCACTATGGTTTCTGTGTCAAGTCTGGTTTTATCTTAAACCGTAAAAATAAATTAAGCGGAAAAAGTTTTTAGTTCACACGTAATAAATTTCGATGTTTTTAGACTACTGAGAGTTTTCTTATGTAAATGACATAAATAAGTAAGAGTTAGCAGTGTTATGATTTTCGAATATGAGGAAATGGAGAATACATTATGTAAATATAAATCCATAGTTTAGAGTTAGGTTTTTTTGCTATTAAAGCCACTTAAAGCAAAAGATACCTTCGAAACAAGGCTATAAGACTAATTTACTGAACAAAAATCAATAGATTCAGCGAGCAATCTAACAAGTATTATTAATCTTTAACTTCAACTGCACAATTTTCCTACACTCAAGTTTAAAGAATCAAACGCAAATTAGCGTAAAAGTAGGTCAACACAATAATCCCTGATTTTCCCACAAAGTAAATATATTTTTCTTCTAGCTATTCTAACAAATAAATGCACTTGAGACTGTCTTCTAGTTCATATTTCAAAGCTTTTAATATCGATCCAGTATTTTAATTGGTCAAGAATAATCTAGATTCTAGAACACATAAATATAGAATCGATCAAGGTAAGATCACTTTATACCTCGGTAGAAAGTTAAGCAGAAAAATAAGACCTATTTTACAGATTTAATTATTGAATACAAAGCTTATATCCTTATTAATATTATAACTTTTGTAACTCGGTCTGTCTGAACCACTGAACCATAGAGAAAGAAATCGTTTATTCCTATGTGTACTAGGCATATTTGAGTGTATGGCACACAGGTAGTCTAGGGCCAAGACACATAGGATACTTCTTGAAAGTATTTTCTGTGACGCTGCTGGTGGGACTGTGGGAAACTACTTATAAAGTCAAAGTCAAATAATTTATTTCATTAAGGCCTTTAGAAGCGCTTATGAAGGTCAAATATATAACTAAGTTTGGCTCTAATTGCCCATTCCAAAATTAGCTTGAAATGGAGAAGAACGGGCAATCCATGGAGTCATGATTGCCTCTGTTCAATATGATTTTCACAAGGATTAACCTAGTAAATATACCTAGTATTTACTTGGTGGTGGTATGTTGACTGGCCGAAGTGCGTCAGAGGTATAGTATGGTATCAGAGGTTTAAGTTACACCTACTTTTTATTATTTATTCTGTGCTTACACGTGTAGGAAATTTAATGCAACCATTGCACTTCCATAAGTATCTTGCTAATGTAAAAAACACACCTTATGTACTACGTACTTACAATTACACATTTTGTATATTGTTTACTTTTGTAACTCGGTCTGTCTGAACCACTGAACCATAGAGAAAGAAATCGTTTATTCCTATGTGTACTAGGCATATTTGAGTGTATGGCACACAGGTAGTCTAGGGCCAAGACACATAGGATACTTCTTGAAAGTATTTTCTGTGACGCTGCTGGTGGGACTGTGGGAAACTACTTATAAAGTCAAAGTCAAATAATTTATTTCATTAAGGCCTTTAGAAGCGCTTATGAAGGTCAAATATATAACTAAGTTTGGCTCTAATTGCCCATTCCAAAATTAGCTTGAAATGGAGAAGAACGGGCAATCCATGGAGTCATGATTGCCTCTGTTCAATATGATTTTCACAAGGATTAACCTAGTAAATATACCTAGTATTTACTTGGTGGTGGTATGTTGACTGGCCGAAGTGCGTCAGAGGTATAGTATGGTATCAGAGGTTTAAGTTACACCTACTTTTTATTATTTATTCTGTGCTTACACGTGTAGGAAATTTAATGCAACCATTGCACTTCCATAAGTATCTTGCTAATGTAAAAAACACACCTTATGTACTACGTACTTACAATTACACATTTTGTATATTGTTTACTTTGATAGTATTCAATGTTACGGGTCACAGTGCACTCGATAACCTAGAAACGTGATTTTTAATCAACGTTGACGTAAAACAGTTACCAAATCTTATGTCAAATTGTAGAAGTATAAAAACTCTCGCATATGCAACGTCGCAAAAATATAATAAATAGATCTTGAACAAAGTTATTGTTCTAAACCTGGTTTATTAACAACACTTTTTCAAAAAGATTGCTTATAAAAGGTGGCCTAGGTTTTTTTTTCTCAGTTTTATTTCATCCTCTCGGTCAAAACGCCTCAGCATCATCTGCATTGCCAGTTAATCCGTGTTAACTTAACACAAACCGTCTCATTGACACAAAGTTACTCCGATCCCAGTGAAAGGTTGGCTGGCGTCCATCTGGCGCCAGCTCTCGCTTCGGTGATTTTCCGCTTTTCCAAATTGCTCCAACGATTAAATTATAGACGAACGCATCGCCTATTCTTGTTCGCTATCATTATGTGTAATGAATGCATTCTGAATGAAATTACGTTGTCTTTCAGCATATTTGTAGCGTTCAACGTCGAATAATTTTAAGTCCGACGTTGGTATTACCAAAGTGCGCAAAATGTTTGTACAGAATACTATATCGCATGCGTGGGGCTTGAAACTGCTTATTAGAAGGGCTGAAAGGGTTCACTTTTCACGTAGACCTATCGTCAAAACACGACTTAAAGCATAATTTATAAGAAACGAAACAGCTCATCTTTACGTTTGCCTCCAATCGTCAAGCAATTCTGCAAAATTCGATCCCGACCCAGTGTCATGAACATCGATTTTTGCAGAAATATTTCAGTATTTTTTTACTTAGGTTAGATTTGAAAGGCGTAAGGCGTACCTAAGTATTCATCGTCTCTCGAGCCTTTTCCCAATTTTATGTTGGGGTCGGCTTCTACACCCGTATTTATAAAGAAGTAAAAGTAAGTACTTGAGTAAAAGTAATTACTTAAGTAACGATTTGTCTTCTATAGTTAAGTAATTGCTCAAACTTAGAACTGTCAAAAGTTAGAATTCCCAGCCAAGTAATAGTCACCATTTCCTTTACTAAAGCACTACTTTGACGTTATTTGAATAAAAAATGGACACTTTGGATAGTATCGAAGCGGTTTTTGCTGTTGTAGACAATATAGATGATAATATATTAGAGGAGATAGAAGTTGCTGAACCTAGAAATCCCAAAGTTTACTTTCGTGATGTGGATCCATTTCATGACTATTCGGAAGATTGTTTTAAAAAGAGATTTCGTTTCACCAAAAGTGTTGTGAGACATGTTATTTTACCGAGAATTGAAGATACTTTACAATCAGAGACACAAAGAGGGCTTCCTTTAACTCCACTGTGTCAGTTGCTAACTGCTTTACGTTTTTATGCCACTGGAAGCTTTCAGGTTGTATGTGGAGATATCATGCATATTTCTCAATCGACAGTGTGTAATATAGTGAAGAGAGTTAGTAGAGCATTGGCATTGCTAATGCCAGATTTTATTAAGTTTCCTGCAAATTTGAGGAAAACAAAGGATGATTTCGAAAACCTTGGTTGCATTGGCAGAGCACCTGGACTGAAAAATATTGTAGGAGCAATCGATTGCACCCACATTAAAATCACCAAGCCTAGAGGTATTCTTCATACAGAGCAGTACCGGAACAGAAAAGGATATTTTTCATTGAATGTGCAAGTAGTTGGTGGCCCTAATTTGATGATATATGATATAGTAGTACGTTGGGCTGGCAGTACACATGATAGCCGAATTTATAGAAACTCGCGTTTAAATATAAGGTTATGCAATAATGAAATTGATGGGGTGTTACTTGCTGATGGAGGATATCCTTGCACTAGGTAGGTAAATAATAGTATAATAATATTTTATTATTATTCATAAACAATAAAACTAAAACTGTATGAAACTGTTTTAAGGTTTCACGGTTTGAACTTTAGTCAAAAAAAAAACAATCATGGAAGATATCCCATAACAATATTAGTTTATAACTGTATGAATACTATGTGCCATGTGGTCATCAAAGTATCATAAATACCTCACTACAATACCGCTCATTTGTTAACAATAAAGCATTCTTTATTTCAGACATTTACTGACTCCAGTTTCAAATCCTAGAACTGCACAAGAGGAGAGATATAATAAAGTGCAAATAAAATCAAGAAATTCAGTAGAACGTTTATTTGGAGTTTGGAAAAGACGTTTTCCATGCTTACAAATCGGTTTAGCAACCAAACTTTCATCAACAGCCAATATCATAATGGCTTGTGCAGTGCTCCACAACATTGCAGTAGAAGTAAATGACATATTTGAATTTGATGACACCGTGGACAATAATGCACATCAGCCTTCTAACACAACAACGACAAGCACAACAGGTACCAGTGATGGTTTGGTACTTCGAGCGAATATAATTTCACGCTATTACACATTTTAAATGCAATTTAAAATAAAACCAATATTTTCACTCACATTATATTTTATTTATACATGGGTTTCATATTGATTCTTTGTCATATTTTTCTAATTCTTTTTGTTTTATTTTTATTTCAATTTTAAACAAATTTTCTTTGTGAACCCTCTCTAAAACTTTAATCTTGAGTTCTTCCTCATGCATTTTTTTCTTAAATTCTAATTCTTCTTCCAATATTTTACACTTCAGTAAATCTATTTTATTAATTCTCAAATTTTCATAACTCTTTTTGCTAGGAGTTTTGAACTCTATTTCCTTTTCCTCTTGAGTAACTTGCATTGTTGCTTCTGCTGTTTTACACCAAGCTTTATTATTGGTATCCCCTAATATGACTACGCTCCCTGAAAAACAGAAAATAATTGTCACAGAATAAAGCACTACTGTACTAGCTTTTGCTTGCATTCCACTGCACTTTTCTGGGTTCCAAAGTAACCTGTGTTATTCCAGTTTATAAGTTACCCCTATTGCATTTATATTATTGTGATATGGTTATTTATGCTGTAAGACATAGAAACAAATTCAAAAGAAATTTTGGGCAGTTGTTGTAGGCATGTTTGCAAAGTTTTCTGACTATTAATAAAAAGGCATTGATACATTTAACATTATAAATAATGTGCCCGCCGGGCACAGCTAGTTATTTATAATGTTTAATCTCTTACCATCAATATCGCTGTCAATATCCACAGCAATGTTAGTAAGGATATTTTTATCTATATCCATGACTTTGGAATCAATAGGATCCATATCCATAACAGATGGCCCACCTCCTGTTAAGTGGCGAATATTTTCTTTTGTTTTAGACTCTCTTGCCTTTGCCTTCATGTTATACCATAGCTTTATTAATTGTTTTGTAGATGCCTGAAACAATGAAACGTATGGAATTAGAAAAGTAACTGCATAATACTAAAATGACACATAGGAAAAGACCATGGTACACAAATGAAACTCTACATATTTGTAAATAATAAAAGTATACAAAGCATATTATATTTACCTTTTGAGTAACAATACAGGATTCATTGAATTCCCTCGCTATATTCTCCCATGACTGCTTCTTTTTTAAAGCACTCGTAGCGTTTGTTTGTTTGCAGGTTAGGATTGTATCATATTTTTGTATGATATTCAAAAATAAATCCTTTTCCAAACTCGAGAACGGTTTCTTCCTGTCTACTTCATTCATAATATTTTGAAATTCACAAAATAAATACACAGAGAGACCGGTACTATTTGACAGAATTGAATGTATTATCTGTCTAAGTAAAAGTTCACGAGTCGGCATATAATCCATGTGTCAAAAGTAAACATTTAAATTTAGTAGGGTTATAACATGTCAAACGTTTTGTTTCTCCAAGCATTCCTGTTTTTGTACCAACAAAATTATATGACAATAATATACTTTTTACAATTCAAAATTCTTTATACAACGCTATTGTTATTATGAATGTAAAATAATGTAATATAAAAATATTATTGCAAGGTTTTGTACAAGTAATCTAGACCTTATGTTTGCTATTTTATGCAACGAAACGTGGTCACGAAGTGTTGCCACACAGAAACAACCATCAAGCGTCGACTATTACTTTAGCATTTGCTCAAGTAAGTAACGTGTGTTACTCAACTATAGAATGAGATTTTGTATTTAAGAATTCTAACCATAAGTAATGACTTAATTAAGAAATTACTTAGCAACAAGTAATTACTTCTTTATAAATACGGGTGTTAGTCTCTATAGTTATCGGCACGAATCTTGAGCTCAGACTAAGTAATAAGGAAGTGAAAAATTTATTGGGTCCCTTTTGTGGTATGAAGTGAAGCGCGGGGGCAGGTTAAAGCGGTGATTGGCCCGCAGCGTATCGCGTCATAGCCGTCACTCGGGATTGGGTCTTTGCTAATAAATCACTTCTGCGCAGATGTAGGTCAGAGCTCAAGATTCGTGCCGATAACTATACCAGTCTTTAACATATACGTAAGTATCATACGTAGTAAGTATTATAAGCATGCCTAAGTATAGTTAAGTATCAAAACATTAAAATAATTGTGGTTCACTGACCGCTCATATATTAATCAATAACAGCTGAGAACAAAATGAATTCGACGCTTATGATGTCAAAATGACCCACTCGTGCGCACTCAGTGACGTTTTATTACATTATCAACACAATTTAAGACAAAATATATCCTGAGGACTGTGTTTATTGTAATATTGTTTATTTTAATAGCAACATTATTAAGACATAAGATAAACCTGTTTATCTAAAATATTTATTTAAGAAAAAAATATTGTTTGGTATTTTTCAGGCCGCTGAGAATCCGCTATTCCGACTCTTTCGAAAATCCCTTGTTTTTATTCAAATATTGACACGTCACATTATCAAGCACCTAGGAAAAGTGTTTCGAACAAAAGAACAAAAAGACATCGGTAAACATGACAATGTCTATTGTCATTAAAATTAATGTTTAGTCACTCTTAACAAACACACTTGTAATATTGTTCAGACACAAATATTAGTCACAAATAATATCTCAAGCGAATTTTAACAATACTGGCTTCTGCCCGTGATTTCACCCGCGTCTTGAAGGTACAACTTCCCGTAAAAAAGTCGGTTTAGGATTTCTTAAGTTATAGTGAGGTAGTGTTAGAGAGTTCGACACAGAGTCAAGTGAAACTAAATTAATTTCAATATCGAAAAGCAAATAATACGCAATACCGTAGTAATCAATTTGAAGGTTGCACAATACAGCAAGAAATGGTGCTATAAACAGCAGTGAGGCAAATATTTGTCAATTATAATGACACAGTTATTATATATGAAGGTATTAAAACCCCGAAGGGAATTAGGCTACAAGTGAACAAGGCAGGGCAGGCCGTTAAATTTTCAACACCTAACGTTCTGAATAGACGCCAACCCATTGTTTTTGGCCTTGATACATGCCAATAATATTTACAATAATACCTGCCAAACAATTAAACGCGACATAGGCGGAAACAATGGAAATTCTTCAAAGTGTTTGAGGTAGGTCATAAATATGTTTGAAGTATCGCTTGCCTAAGAATAACCGCTTCTGAAAACACTCGAAACTGTAATTTAATGCGAATGCTAACAGGATTTATTGCAAATTGGTAAGTAAAGTACACGTATCGAAGTGTAGCCTTCCGCTGCATAAACAAAACGATGTAAGGCGATGCCTAAAGACGCCGGTCATTCACGTTCGATGCCCACGTGTCGGCACCATTATGTTGACGTTACAGTGTTCCGCGTAAACACTGGCATTGAATTTCACTAGTTTTCTGTTATGCATTCTTTAGGCTACTACGCCACAAGCCACCCGATATCATAGAGAGTAAACAGCAAAGGTCCCAGGCGGATACCTTGCGGTACTCCCATGCTGATACCGTTAGCATTTTATACAGCACGCTATGATAGCCACATTATTGGCACTTCTCAGAATCAACTGGACGTTATATCAAACTTGTGGTCTTCGAGACACGAGGACAAAGTGTAAGCATGAATCACGTCGAAGAGCCAACGGAAAATTTAATATAGGTCAGTTCACAGTCGTGAACAATGACAGTTTGAAAGACGAGACAAGATGCATTTTATTTGCAAATTGTTCACGGAAAACTGTATTTAAAACTGGAGTGGGGAACGGCCCAGTTTTCGAATTTTTACTGGCAAACGAAGACTTTGTAAATCAAGGTCAGGATAAATCGGGCGTGCTTCTAATCGCGCGACACGACTGAGTAAATAGCTAAATACTAAGGTCTCGTGGGCTTGGTAGTTGGATTGAAGAGTCCACATGTGAATGAACAGTAGCCCATTGTCACCGAATACCTCAGTCTCAATGCCTCGTTGTAGAATTCTCATAGTAAACAGAATCGTAAATCTGAGATAACCATGCACGTTTCGAAGCACGGGCACACACAACTTATCGTCTATTGCGCTAGCATTACGCACTGCAAATTTTCATGTTCACGGTTTATTGGTTACAAACGTGATTGGAAAATTATTTATCGCAGTGTTTACTTTAGGTTGGTATTTACGTATTTATTATACCTCTAGTTTAATGTGAGATTTATTATTGTTCCAAGGTAAGTTTTTAATAGTGTTTTGTCATTATTAATTGCCAACAGTTTAGCTGTATTCTTCGAAAAAATGCAAATAACCTTTGGGGGATCTATTCCTTCAAAAGTCTTGATGAGAAATATTGCGAATATAGATCACAATTTGTCAACGAATTCCCAGTCTCGGAAGTATTATTTGCGCCAACATTCATCATTGTAAAGTACATATAATAAACAGTTGTAATGAGCATCTGTTCGGAATTACTCGGCGTAGTTTCGCACCTTGTCCTTGGCTCAGTTAAACAAATTGTAACACTTCGACTCGACCACAAAGTAAGAAGTACTAAAGCTCCAAGGTTCTACTATTTTAGCATTGCCGGTGCTATTTACTCGTAGTTGAAGTACTAGACCTGTTGAGCTAGCCAGAGCGATTCTTGGTTCAAGTCTATTACTAAATACATAGATTCCACTCTGGAGAAGTTATTATGGATTTTGGAAATTTGGGTGATGCAGCTACAGAAAAAAGTTAGTACAACATTCAACATGGTCTCTTCTGTCCTTGGTAAAGCAAAGGCCTGCCTTGTTCAATAATTGGGCTATCCCTATCCAATACTGGAAGTGTTTTTCAAATCAGACCAGTGAGTCAAGGAGACCTGAGACTAGCGCGTTTTAGTAAAAAAACTCTACAGCATTATGACATTACTAATTTAGATGTTGAGAGTAAGGTCGGGATTTATTACGACTCCAAATCGGGCACCAGCTACTCAATCAAGAGATACAACCGTGAAACGGCAAGGGAAGTCATAACCATCTGCGCAGATATTTATAAACATAATAGCGTTCATCCATCCACCTGCTAAGCATGATGAATCCTCAGAACATATTTATGTCTCATTTGATAATAATACAACTCAGCTTCAAATCCCACCACATCATGACTATATTTAAATGTTCAAAAATCTTCCCCCGATGTTCGGAATACATCGTGCGAAATGGTGTTAACGAGACATGTCCAAATATATCCTGAGACAACAGACGTCACGGCTTGTTTGCATGAACACGTTAATTGATGGGTAATATGTGAACAAGACTGATAAGATGCAGCTGGTAAGGCTCATCTTTATTAAAGATAGTTTAGTGGAGAATGATGTTATAGGAGCAGCAGAAATAGGTAGTAACCATACTGATATGTAATGCTTAAGAAATCATACCCTAGAATTATAAATTGCTTAGTATATCGTCCTCGATAGATCTTGGTTGGAGTATCTTAACTGTATCCAATGATTGGAGCAACGAATAAGGCTAATACTCATTTGAAGTAGCCAACTCTTGACCGCAACAATGTCCAAAGCTCTGACTAGACGACAACTCTTTAAAGTTGAATGACCTTGAAACCCTTCAAAACTTAAGGCTCATAATTGTAATTAAAGTCAATCCAATTAGTAAACCAACTTTAGGAGTCATAGCTCTTTTGTTAAGTAAAGCCAAAAGTCAATGATACATAATTCCAACTCAACTTCTTCACTCAATATTTCCTAAGACTTCCTTCTACGTATTTGGATTTCGTCATTAATCTTTGCAAAATCGTGAGCTGCAGGATATTCTCGTGCCTTACTATAGTGCACTTTACTTCATACTACGATTTAGAGGAGCCCTACACTACAAACTTTTAGTTTGCCGACAATTGTTACTTCGTACTACGATTTAGTTATAGGACCCACACACAGCAAACTTTTAGTCGCTCGATAGTTTGTTCGGGCTCATGAATCAGTTTGAAGCTGAACGGTAGTACGCACATTACAAAGCTCTGGTATTTAGCCGATCTCAAACCGACTGAAACCGGGTCTGAATCAAGATTTTCTTGAAAAAAAAAAATTGCCAGTCATCGGGGCAACTGTCAGCCCACTGTTTAGTTGACAGTGTGTGAATACTCTCAGCCAATAGTTTCCCAGCAAGGAATCATTATAAATCGCTTACCGATCAATTTGGAGTGTCTTATACCTGACTATATCTGGGCAGTGTCCATTGCTTTGCCGATTGTGTTTATTTTGATCATTTTTGCTGATTCAAAATTCCTACATCGGAATGTTAAAAATAATGATATGAGTTGCAATATTTTTATACGTATCAGATATAAGATGTGACACTTAGCTTAGTAGACGTCAGTTTTGCTTTATCATCGTTATCTGCTAAAAGCAGCTGTATTTCACTTGAAATAACACAAATACGAAAGAAGAAACTGAATTTATCGCTAACGTTTTCTGAATCATATGAATTCGATCACAAAGTCAATTCACAACAATGTTATCGCTTGATAAAGTAAAAGTAAAAAATATGTCACTTTCTCAAAAGTACACTTCATTGCTATCTTTCCTACTCTAGTAGGTACTTAGTCGGTACAGGTATTTTATCTCATAAAAGCAAGTGAGCCATGCTTGTGTGAGTAACTATACACACACATTGTCTATGTATGACTCGGCGACTCGGCCACTACAGAGCGCTACCGAGCTTACGCATACAAGCACAATATGCATGTACACTCACTCTCCAAGCACAGCGCACCCGCGTTCGTAAGATAAAACATAACCTTACACAAAACACTCGTCATACACGACCGTGTTCAAGTTCATGCTATTTTTGACAATCACAAGTACGAATCCGAGATTAGATACACGTATCACCAGATAAAACTGGTTATCATAACAAAAATTTGCGTTTGAGGGCACTTGAAAGAATTTATCGATATGCTATCTATTTTGTCAGCGAGCGTCACTTTTTTTCCTTTGCTGTTTGAACAAAGAATGAGTTTCAATCGGCTGTGAGCTGACCTTTTTTATTATGGACACGATATTTTAATTTTAATTGATATCTTTTCTTGATCTGTCCATAAGATTTAAAAGAAAATGCCTATAAATTATGAAGTAGATATTGTTTTGGGGAAATTAAAAGTTAAAAGAAAAAATCTCTTATTGATTTGCATCTTATCAAAGTAGACGTATGGCAATGGATACATACGGTACAAGGGATCAGAACATTGAAATACTTAGCATATACGTAGAAGTGCCTACGCAGTAAACGATACTGTATTGTTCTCTATATTGTAATTTGACTAGCAATCGAGTAGGCAGTAAGTAATATTAAGATTTATTTACCAAATATAAAAGCGAAAGAATTTAAAGCTAATTTAATTGCCTATCAAAATTACAAAAAGTACCTATAATGCTAAAAGTTAACTTTCTTTTTTTTATAAAATCAGGTCATCTGTTGCATTTTTTTAAGAAAAGATTTTCTTCAAAGGTCAAGATGTACTTATCGAAGATATTTGATCCAAGAAACAAAAATACGTGTGGCACTCGGTGACTGCCGCGGTAAAACTATTGCATAGCATTCTGTATCAACTTATGCAATTATAATTATTAATTATGAATCATAATATCATTGATCAAAATCAAAATCAAAAAATACTTATACACCTATATACTTTCTCACAAACAGCTAATTATGTATTCGTCCGATTTCGGAGCAGCTCGTCTCGATTCGGGCGGGTTCCGTAAAGTCGTACAATACGTGTAATCGCACGACACACAGCGCCGTGTCGAAGACTGCCGAACTGACACGACGCTAGACGATGCACGGCCTTCAAGCCACACCTCCGAGTGTGAGGTTTTTTCGTTACGGAATTTCTGGATTTGGTCCCCGCGCTCAAGGCCTGCGATAGAAGCTATGCAATAGCTTAAAAACCAACATCCGATGTAATCGAACCTCTTCCAAATAGGACCGTTAAATTAACCGAAAGTTCTAGAACTCAGGCATTGAGCGATCCGCAACCGAAGGTAAGCGCGTAGGATTACATATAGAAGGCATGTAATTATTAGATGCAAGGTTGTTATCACGACGTGAATGTAAATGCATAGGTTACCTACTGGTTTATCAATTAATTGATAACTACTTTGTATGTGTGTATCTCAAGGCAGCTTGAGACCTCATTAATTAATTCGTTTGAAGTAGAAATGCATGAACAAGCATTTCATCGTTTTTTTTTTTTATCTGGCTATTCGGTATTCGGATTATACCTACGTTATTAAAGAATTGCGAAAGAAGACGAACATTTATTTCTTTGTTTACGCACAATGAGCTAGTCACCTGATGTGTGTTTCAAAAAGAAGTTTGGTGATACAGCATTTCATTTCAGTTCTTGGAAGTTCCTGAAACTTTTACTGAG
Source organism: Helicoverpa zea (assembly GCF_022581195.2). Classification (NCBI taxonomy): domain Eukaryota; kingdom Metazoa; phylum Arthropoda; class Insecta; order Lepidoptera; family Noctuidae; genus Helicoverpa; species Helicoverpa zea. The sequence goes on along the minus strand of NC_061464.1, from coordinate 3,769,899 downwards.
AAGACGCCTGATTTCGAAGATAATCTTACACTTTTTTGACAAATAAAACAATGATGACTTTTCAAAATGGAAGTAGAACAGGCAAATAATGTGACATGTACCACTTTTGAGTTTCTTTCCAAATGACTTTCTGTAAATAATATGTACCAACATACATCTAGCCTATTTGTTTAACACACACGAAAGATGTGAGGTTCGTATCCAGTTTTAAGAGAGAGAGTGATAAATACAAACTCTATATTAAAATGGGATTTGTCCATTTCATTAATCAACACAACATTCAAATACATACTTACATAATCGCTGATGTAAAAAACTACAGTTACTGCTTTAATTACCTGAAACAAAAAAATATAAAATTGTAGTTTGAACATGAATCATTTATTATAACTAGAAGACTAGGGTTACACGGAATCGGAATTCGTGGAAATGCATATAAATGGTTCGAATCTTATCTTAAGGATAGAGAGCAGGTTGTCGAGATAGAATTTTTCAACAAAGAAACCAAAGAAATATTACAAATAAGATCCAATTTAAAAGCCATAAATGCTTCCATCCCCCAAGGGAGTGTCATAGGGTGTCTTTTATTCCTCATCTACATTAATGATCTTCCTAAAGCAATAAATGAACCGTGTGTATTGTTCGCAGATGACGTATCGTTACTGACCTCTTATCAAATCAATGAAAATATAATCTACAAACTAAATAGTCTCCTTTCAACTGTTATAAATTGGCTAAAAAACCACAACCTAGAAATAAATTTCACCAAAACCAAACTAATAACCTTCCACCCACACCAAAGAGACCCTATAAAAATTAACTACACGTACGATACAACGAAACTAGAGCAGATTAATAATTTCACTCTCCTAGGACTATCTATAGACGAACACGTAAACTGGAAATCTCATATTCAAAAGATTAGAGCTAAACTTTCAAAATTCGCATACGCCTTACGCGAAATAAAGAGAACCACCAACTTCCAAACGGCACTCGTCGCCTATTATGCATACGCCCAAGCGTGGCTCAGCTATGGCGTCATACTCTGGGGGAACAGCACTGATTCACATACCATATTTACCCTACAAAAGAAACTCATCCGTATATTAACAAATATAGATCAATTAGACAGCTGTAAACCTCATTTTCAGAAACACAAAATATTAACACTTCCTTGTCTATATATTTTAGAAATTTGCAAATTTGTCCGAAAATATCCAGAATTTTATAAAACTCGCGAAGAAATCCAAAGTAAACATAACTTAAGGCATAAAAATAGATTAAATTTACCTACATCCAGACTTAAAATACACTCTTCCGGTCCGTTAGTAAGCTCCATCAAAGTATATAACAATCTACCAAAGAACATAAAAGATGAACCTAAAACCACAATATTTATAAAGAAATTAAAGCAATTCCTCAATGACAAATGTTACTATACAATAAAAGAATACATGGAAGACAAATCCTTTAAAAAATAAAAACTATATAAAAAGTACACGCATATAAGACACAACATAAACACACACACACACATACACACAAACTCACACACCCACTCACACCGACACTCACATGTACACTAATTAATATTATGTTATTAAGTATAATTATAATTTAGTATTAAGCTACTGTTAAACTTCTCCAACTACTTTAAGCTGTGCCCTATTGGGTCCATATTGTATCTAAAACTATAATGTACCACCTATCATGTAACATATGGAATGCTAATAAAGGATTGAGTATTGAGTATTGAGTATTGGTTTTAAGCCTACATCTTAACTTAACTAAGGAAGAAACACACTCAAACGCAAAAACTATTAACACTATAAAATCTTCAACAATAAATCATTATGAATTTGTAACTTGATCCGTACATTAACGTTAATACGAGTTATGCAAAACTAAAGACAATAGCTGTGTAATAAAATTACTCAATCAACGATTATACTCGACGTTGCTTATTGCACAATTGAATATCAATTTACAAAACTAATATAAACACAGGTAAAGGCAGAAATTATTGAAGTTGACAAGAATCTCAACTTATCTATTTATCTAATTATCTATATATACCATAGTCATTGTATAAATAGATAATTAGATAATAGTATGGATTTTCCCATAACCACATAATTTTATAAAACTACCAAGAAGCAATGACACAAGACTGACATCTCAATTAATTTCTAGAAAAATCTGGAGTCTGATCTAACTGTCTCGTATTTATCAAGGAAATAAATGACTGAATGCAATAAAAATATTTCTGAGAAAAAACTGTTTGTTCAATTACTTAGGATACTGTATGGAAACAAAAAAACGCGCAAATACTTGCCTTGATGGCAATTTCGGAAAAGGTTTTATGATTATTCCAGACACACAATTTACAAACGAAGCCATATCTATAGTAACTATCGTTGTTTTTCTCTTTTATCAATCAAAATTAAGTGTTTCATTAATAGTCTACGTGACGCAGCATAACTAATTTTCCACGAACTTAATTTCCAAAAAGTCAAACAATCAATGCAAAATTAGGTTGACACTGATGAAAATATTCCTCATAGACTCAAACATTTTCTCAGAAGCCGAATCGCGAATTCTTTGTAACTCAAGAAATTAACACAATAGAAATATTTTTTGGAACAATTATCTCGTTTACATCAGTTTTCCCCAAATCCGCATGACGGCGACGGCCTCTGTCTGGTATATAATTGTAACAACAACAGACATACAGGTAGCCCAGGACATTAGCATTAAACATTATAAGAACACCTGCCTTCCTTAAAGATACTTATTTATTAAATACATCAGGATCCTTGCAAATATCAATTATTATACCAAGCTACATCAGGATTTCTTCACACAATATCAGACCTTGATGTGTTACTATTACCTTAGTTATTACTTATCATCTTCCGCGATACACCAGTTTACTTTGTAATGCCGACTCACAAGAACCGAGACCATCTGTCAGCAGTCAATTAACAGACAGATTAACTAGTTCCTCCTGCATTACAAGCGGTTACTAGAACGGTTAAAATGCACATCTTAATGTAGAATCTAATTGATCTATGCTAACTTGAGAGTGAATACTGAATATCATTTGTATCCTTGTGTTGTGTTGTACGTAATATGAAGACTGATAGCTTTTTATTTTTTCAAAAGTAATTGTAATACAAAGTGTTGTATAATAAATATCTACACTAATATAATAAACAGGAAACATTTTTTGTACCTTAAAGACTCCGAAACTACTGAAACGATTTGAAAAATTCTTTCACTTTAGAAAGCTACACTCTCTCGAATAACATAGTCTATATTTTATCCCGGAAAGGGCAGTAGTTCCCACAGGACGCGGGTGAAACTGCGGTAGAACGGCTAGTTTCAAATAGTTTCCAAACTATAACATTTTAGTATTCGAAACGTACTTCTTCCACTAACAGTCTCATTACATATTTACATTCCTGTTTACAAGTTAGCAGCACTTAAATATTTGACGTGCATTTCAAATGTATGCCTGTAAACCCATAAAACTCACAAACCCAGGTCATAACATTAGTATAGGTCGCGGAAAACTTGCACGGCTCTTGGCAAAAACAAAAGGAAAACGCGAAGTGATTTACTATGATATAATAATTAAATGTTGGCAAGAAGTCTTTCTGCGAAGTCCACTCTTCGAGAGATGTCACCCATGCCAATAACCTATTGAGTTAATGTGCAAATTAAATTATAAGAGGAAGTATTTATTAGTCTACTTAGAACAATAAATTGAACAATAATATTCAGAAACCGAGGGATTATCTCGCTTTTGATAATGTCATGGCATGTGATTTAGTTCCTAGAACTTCCTAGTTCCTCTATTAAAATCATTCTGAACTAGTGCTTGTCTTATGTACTCAAGAGCTCTTCAAATTAGAAGGAAATCAAGTCAGTAGAATATACAAATAGAAATAGACAAAAAGGGCACAAACACCCCTGAATCAGACAGACCTGAAGCTAAACATCTAAGTACCGGAATTTGGCATTACTTGTATGAGGCTAGGCTAATGTGAAACTTCTATCTCTAGTAAGCAAAATAAGAAATGGCTGCTCCACATAGAAAACAAAAACCAACTATTACAACAGGAACAAAAACAGAAAAACAAACACCAATTAGTATAACAGCTACTGCATTAGCTGGTTAACATTCTCGGAATATGTACTACCCGTCAAATAGGTCACATCAGAATTGTTTACAAGCGATCGCTCGTACGTTGGGTTGTTTGTGCCAACCGTCATCAGCATGTTCCTGGTGACAGTCTGTCTATGTGAAGGAAATAGGGTAATCGATGTACTACTTCGTCTATTATGTAAGAGTGCTAAAGTTGAGCGGTGTTTTGAAATGTTCCTGCATCAAATTTTATTTTTCCTGGTATATCTAGGTCAGACTACACCAGACGCAGCGTTAAATATTGATGTCTTTGCTTCTAAAAGTATAGCTCGTCATTCGTTTCCCATTCTTAATGTTTCTACTATAGCTTCAAATTCCGACTCTCATCTATCTTCAGCTTTCTCCAATTTTGGAGCCATAAGGCAGGTTTTGAAGTTTTCATTCAAGATATTCTGGTGACAAAATCAATTGATGCCTTCCTGATTTGATACAATGTTTTCGTTTGAAAGAATCATTCATCAAGTAAGTTATCGACTGCCATTTCACATCCGTCGTTGAGGCCTCCGTGTTCCTTTAGATTATAATATAATCAATCTGTCAAATTCTTATTACAATGTTCTTTCTAGAACGAAGCCCTCATATTGTGACGTCCGCTTTAATCCATTGATAAGTCATATTTTGCAGTCAAAAACTATGAATTATAAATCAGTTTCAGATCGTTCTTAACCGGATTATTGCAAAGCTAAAGCTGCTTTTTAACATCTAATATCCTCTCATAAATAATATTAACGAGTACGTATCCAAACAAATAATAAATATTGTTAGTTTTGCGATCGTGCCAGTCATACATTTGGGTTGGAATAACAAACACAACTAACAACTCGAATGACCTGAAATTTTAGATTTTTTTCCTCGAAATGTTTTTCTCAAAATACCATATTGTATGGTCCAAGACTAGCAAAAATCCACCTGTATGAGAATCATCTATCTGCCTAGCCTTTTCCCCTATGTTAGGTTAGGTTAGGTCAGCTTCTAGTCGAACTGGATGCACCTGGGTTAAAGTGTTTTACATAGAGGTGACTGTCTATCAGACACTCTCAACCCAGCTATACAAGCAACCTGTACTATTCCTCCTGTTCTAGAATATTCTTACAATTATATATGTGCAGTAGAAAAGTTGCTCACAATGAAGTAGGTTCTAACTCTTTTGAATGTCGACCAGTCTGTCCATTGTAAGATAGCTTTGAAATGAATGATTATGTCTGTTAAGTATAGACAGTATCCTTGGCATTCATTAAAAAGGTAGGAGTGAACGTTAAAGTTACTGTACCCGGTAGAAAATAACGTGTTTGAAGTTTATATTCAGGTGACACAGGAGATAATAATCTGACTTTTGTAAGATAAAAACAAGATAGTAAATTGTAAAAGAAGCTGAAGCAATGTAAAATTTCAAAAATATTATTTTTATTGAGGAAGTGAATGTTGAGTGTGAAATATATAAAAAAGAGAGATGAAGGAAAGAAACGGTATAATAGTAAAAATTACAAAGGCAAAAAATATGAAGAAACTTAAAAGAATCAAAAAGAATATTCTCTAGTTATCCACAATATTCTCTAAACTTAGTAATATAATTCATTAATTTTAAACATACAAGATACTTCATCACATAGCTGAGCACTTCCCAAAATTACCGTCACATCAGGTACTGGTATTTGGAACAAGCCCAAAGGAAACACATAATAAATATGAATTATTATCTCTGAAAATTGCTGTAAATGGCAACAACGATTCAGCCAATATTTATTTAAGTAGCTACACAGACAAACAAACTATGTATTCGATTGCAATTCCTTATCTCCCGTAACCCAGTTCTGTTGGTTCTCGTATTTATTTAAATGGAGCACATTGAGTTTGTCTTGAATTTAAATTCTTTTTAAAGTTATCATCTGTTTACTCGAGGTTTTGCGTCAACAACTTGAGAAATAATAATATTAAAAACCTCGTCTTCATTATTTATGCTGTGTTGCTCTTCTTCCATTTTTCTGCTAAACTGATCCTCTAACAATCCAAAGAAGTCATTCTTCGTCAATATGGTTACTCCAACTGGAATAAATCCATTTAATCTAAGGACCATACGAGAATACATTAAGTTATATTCCAAAAGGCTAGAATTTTTATCTCGATTCGCGGAGTTGTTTCCACAAGACGCGATTCCTTTTCTTGATTTTCAGGGTAGATTAAATACGGGGCCAAAATATAAAAGTCAGTCAGCCTTGGCTAATGTGAACACTCCAAAACCATTTTTCAAATGACAACAGAGACCAAAATCATACTCAAAAGACGTACAAAGAACTATTTCCTAGAATAAAGAAATTAAACAGTGACCTAAATCATATATTTTCCTCAAACGATTCTCTGTAGAACTATTATCTTCAAAGACATAAAGATTTTTATCTCCGCCTGTTAATTATCGGGTAACGTCGCTCACTGGGCCAAAAGGTTGACGAACGAACTTGCCTCATATTTTCCCTCTACTATAGATACTTTTACTTTTTGCAATATTCTATTTCAGTATATTTTCCACATTTTTCAATGATCCTCACCCTTTTTAATCGACTTCCCAATAAGGAGAAGGTTCTCAATATTTTTTTACGTATGACTGATTACTTAAAGACACCTGGACCGTTTTGCCAAATTATTTTTAAGATGTAAGCTTGCCAAGCAGCTTTGATGGGGCCTTTGTGTTAAGAAGAAAAATTTAAATCCTTTCAAAAAGACGTTTAAATAAAGCCCATTAAGGTCTTGTAACCTTTGCAAACTCTTTGAAACTTTTCCCGTATTCACATGATACATCACTTCCCCACTTAAAACTTATCTAATTATCAACCTTCGCTGTATTGCCACAAATTACTCAACTTCTTCATTAAGTATTTGATACTTTAATTAAATCTGTTTACGTTGGCTCCAGACTGGAATCTTAATTACAACCAAGAAATAACAACTTTATGAGTTGAACGTGAGCGTAAATTCATACGACATGTTCAGATTTCTACCAAAATTAATATACCCCTCGAATCATCATCATCCTCCTGTTCTTATACCAATTTTATTTCAGATCAGCGCAGCATGTTTTCTCCTTCCATTCTCTTCTATCTGCCGTCATCTCACCTGTACCATTCTTTCTTACCATATCGACTTCCACACAATCCATCCATCGTTTCTTTGGCCGTCCTCTTCCACACTCATGCACAAAGCCTTCCTTAATATGCTGCTTGTATATTACAAAGATATTTCCTACTTATTCACCTGATGTTACAATACGAGGAAGATAATAATTTCCTACAAATCTACATGGTTGTTACGGCCGTGCCCTTCGTTGCTAACAGGATATAAAAACAGGGCATCAACCTGACAATTGAATGGAATTAGTGGACCATTGGATACCACACCACACATAAGTCCAGAAGATTTACTTTGAATAGCTCACTTCAGAGTTCATGTTCAAAACAAAAGGAAAATAGCAGCTGAATTTGTAGCGTTGAAAGAAGATTACAGAGATGAAAAAATATATGTTTCATCATTGTAAGTTAAATAGACTATAGAATTACAAACAATAGAATAAATAGAAGAGAATATATTATTAAACTATGATCTGACATTGACTAATGACGCAAATGCAACACAAATCGTCGATTGCATTGCTGATAATCTCAATGCATTGTCTCATTCAGCATGACAAAAACGAACCGCTATCGTCATACTAGACTTCTACAAGCTTTTCAACCGACTTCAAAAGAAGGACAAGACTTTCAATTCGGGAGATTTTTGTTTCATCTTCCGCGTTGACCTCTAAGTAGGCTGGAACTTCTATATTTTTTTGTCTATCGTCATTCGTCAGTTCATCAACCTCACTTGTGACTTGACATACAATACCTAGAGGCTTGTCAGTATTAATTACTTGTGTTTTTTCTAACTGTTGGCAAAAAACGGCTTTTATTTTTAGTAATGAAGAGACAGACAGCTTGACGCCCCGAGTTGCGAACTTATTAATGAACGTATAACGTCATAGGAAACCGTTATTTGTCTATTTTGACTAATTATAATTGACGGTGTTGAAAATGCTGTAGTTAACTGTCTCTAATATTTTTTTTATGTTTGACCTATTTGGAAAATGAAAATTCATTTATCTTTTGGATATGACAGATAGGTAGGTACAGATTATTCAGAGTATTTAATATTTTTAGAAAACCATCTACATACTCCCACAATACCCGAATTCGATTTCTTAAATGTCAATTTTGCGTGGGTTGTTATCCGAATTACCATATATTTCTATGCGAAATACCTTAACAACATCCTACTCGCAAAAAAAGTCTCATACAGCGTCTTTACCATTATCAACGTTAAATTCATATCCGTGACCATATTACATAATAGTAATATTAATATGACAAAAATACGATAAAATTGTTTACCTTTGTCCTGATAAGCACTAAACTCTGTTACTTATTATGTATACAATTTATTTATCTGTATATTTGCAAACGTTACCACGCTCAGTTACCGGTCGTGATAAAACTCTGCCATTTTTTACGAGACCGTACAGTGATACTAGTGTTTGATAAATCGTACTATCATTTGTAGGGTACCTTTTAGCGGTGTTTTTTCTTTTATATTTACGTTGTAAATAAACATATTTTGCGGCAATTTTGCTAACGTATATCTCTGAATATTTTCCTCACTATTGTTTTATTAGAGCCTCAGTTTTCTGTAGTGGTTTTTCTCCATGGCCTCTAGAATGGTTTAATTCTTGTGTAATAAATGTGCGAGTACTCTAAGACTACATATTATAGAATCTAGAATCTAGATACTAGATGATGAAAAGGTTCTACCTCTTCAAAAGTTTCATTAAAGTTATTAATAGGGTTGTTTCCAATTTTCGGAAATCTATTTAGATAGCTTCTAAATAATTTTAAGATCACCCTCTCTTTCATTTTTCGTCTCAAATCTTTTTATTTTTTATGTATTACATGTTTTTCTATGTGTCTTAAAATATTGCTCAGAAAACGCTAGATCACGTGACTGTGACGTCAACGTTCTCTGTTCATTCCTTTACATTTTAAAGCACATCTAACGAGAAAAAACTAACATACCAACTAATGGATTTCTTAATTTTAATAATGTATTTTCATAAAATAGCTACAAAAACTATAATATTTTATACATATAGATTATTCTTATACATTTGCACAAAAATAAAATACCTCAAATGTTTTGAGTTGTGTACGCGGAAAAATGAAATGGTGCAAAGAAACGTAAAGTTTGTGTTTATTTATATTGAGGTTATGTTTGTGTCCGCGTTCGAAAAGATTTGATGCTTTTTCAAAAAACTTAAATTAAATGAATGTCTACAAGGTTTGTGTTGTGCGAGACTGTGGAAATACGACCATTAGTGCTCTAAATAAACTGTTCATCCACGTACCGCTGAATAAAAATCTTGGTTATTGGCCAAGAATTGAGCGACCATAAAAGAGTCTACTCTTGGCAGATTGGAACTATCAGCTTTCATAAATCCTTTCTCCATAATTCTTTAGCAGTTGTATCACTTCAATGCAATTAACACACAGAACTTCACAGAAGCTATTATAATAAACAAAGCATTAATTCTGAGGTTATTTCGATATATCTGTCACTGTCAAATACTTGTCACTGTCAAATATAGAAAGGATGACGTCATCGGTCTCTTCTCGTCCTTTTTAATGGCGTGACGTCACAGGCTCAAAATTAAAATTTCATAAATTAATTAAAAAATATATGGTCAGTTATAAATAATATAATATAGCTTATCGTGTTTCTAGTTTTGTGAACTTTCGTTGCATTTATTTAATTTTATCTAAATGAATACTAGGAAACAACCCTATTCGACAGCTTGCACTAAAAATCGCAGACTAAAAATAAATCCTTTCAATAAAAAGTTCCACATAGTCGGACACATAGACGAACCGACAGCTTAGCCAGACCGCCCGTCGCCTGAAGTCAGGTTAATGACCTCGACCCCACTGATCAAGCGGACTCATACATTTTGGATAAGCTAGCGTTTATTTTAAGTACCTTTAATATAGTCAATTTACCAGTTAATGTGTCTAAAACTGGAGTGAAATCATAATTTTGTTCTATATTGGAATTTGTGATTTATATGAGTCGCAACTCATGATAGTCACGCATACTTGTGCAAAATTCGAATGATAAAAAAAACCTCGTAAAGCATCGCATTTGGCCGATTCTCCAGTTGATATTGTAATGTTCATTTTATTCTGTAGAACTCTAAAAGTAGGCCTAATTTGAACTTAGTAGGTATGTTTTGTTCATTAGTGACATTGACCGTCGGACTTGAACGAAGGGCAACATAACAGCAAATATTTACAAACCTATCTGAAGGTTAATTTGTTTTGTATATTTATTGGTCTGTCTTAGTACTTTGGGGAATAGTGTCACTGGGGTCCAAATATAAATATAGTGACGTAGGTGTACGGTTCAAGCTGAAATAGTAACTCTAGAATTATATCTACTATTTTTCGAAATTTCACCAGGCAGCGCTTCTGAGAGATCTACTTCTCGCGAATTGCCACAATAAATGTTATTTATACTGATAAAATTCTCAATTTCCCAGGGATCAGTTCTTTAGACGCGTTGTAAGGCAACTACACAAACATTACTCTTTATAAAAATATAGGTAGCACAGACGAAACAACATTCATCAAATTCAAACCATGTCATCGAACGCTCAAGTTTAACCAATATCAAGGACTGATCTGGACTCATTCCTAGTGACTCTGATGATGTCAGTACTAAACAAGACAATAGGAATGATGAACCATGAACTCACAATGCTAAGGTCATCAGGAAACATTGAACTACAGAGCCTACTATTAATACTTATTAAACTGAAGAACATGCGTAGTAATCAGTCACGCAACTTGTCAAAAATGGGACCAACGAACTTAGTAATTACTATCTAAATGTTTCTAGGAATGGGAGCCGCTAATTGTTTATCGAAGCTAATAGTTTAATTGTTCAATTAGTTTAACATGTGTGAGACAAATGCCCTAAAGTGGTTAAAGTTTCTATACCTATAAGACCATGGATAGAGGAAGGGATTGGCCAAAGAAACAAGGGAATAGCGAATAGGAGGGGGGGAGGGGAAAGCCAACGAAACAAAGGAAGGCGATAGCCAAAGAATGGATGGATTGCATGAAAGACGACAAGTATGACTGGGATGGAGTAAGACAGAAAAGTCTGGAAAAGAATCACATGTTACGACGAAACCCAAATAACATTACAATATGGCAAGATGATGACTATGGCGAAGGTCCGATCAAAATGCTCAATCAGATTAGATTAATTTGACCCACTATATCTAGATCATGACACGGTATAATTGCAAAGATCTCGAATCAAAGCTATTAGATTCCATGGCATTGAGCACTAGCAAAGCAAGTTATTATAATTCTCCTTCATAACAAGTCCAGTTATACTTACTAATAAACCAGTATAAACGCTTTATATAATTTTTCCTGTAGGCAATGTAGAACACTTCCTTTTTAGAAGTTGCATTTATTCTAGGTTTCAAGTGTTGTGTTGTCTTATTTCATTATGTGGTTATTGGATACTTCAGAAAGGCAGAATGGATAGTGTGAACAAACGCATACATGATCGAATAGAAGAAATATGAAATGGTAGCTCATTTTGGATTCAAAAAGTAACATTGCAAATAAATAACCGACCAGACTCTAGAATTATGCCTATTTGATAAAAATAAAGAATTTAATAAAAACGATCCCTTTGGGGAAGGACAAGCCTACATGATGTTACCGCAAAGTTTTGGCATTCGTGTCACAAGGCAACCTTAAACAGTCCTTACCTTAGAAGTCTAATTTATTCGATCAAGTATTGAACCGTATCCACGTAAATATTTTATGAAGTTCTGTTTGCGCAACCAACCTTCGTTCGACCGGTTTTCCATTAATTATGAATATGTGCTATCAGTTTTACTCGTACTTGGCAGTATTAGCTAGCTTTGCGTGTGTACAGATCAATGTAATGTGTTTTCAATAATTTCTTATACATATACTCTTTTATTTAATCGTCTGCGCTTACGGATCCTGCCTATCTTTCTAACAGCCAGTTTCTTCATCAAAAGTTAAAGCCAAAGTAAAAGTCAAAGTAAAAGTAACGGTCAAATTCAATTTTTCTATTAGTTTTGCTGTCACTTTAGCCTTGAAAAAACGTATTTGACCGTTACTTTTACTTTAGACATTACTTTAACTTTAACTTTTGATGAAGAAACTGGCCGTAAGGCGTCAATAAGACAGCTAAAAAAAAACAATGTTGGATTTCGTACATCGAATCATAAACAAGATAAATTATTACGGACAAAATATGATATCAATCAATTAAATATGCTCCTGTGTGGTCTTACGCAAAATAATAAAAAAAAACATTTAAATAGGACACCATACAGCACTACAAAACAACAACAATTGTAATAATTATCAATTAAAATACTGTTATCACGCCGCCATATTGTCTACATTTAAACATGGCATAAACAAAACAGTCTAATCTCCATAGTTGCGTGCTTCAATTGTTTAGTCACGTGGACATTCGTGAAATATGTTTAAACTAGCTTTTGCCCGCAACTTCGTTCGCGTGGAATAGTGACTACCAGCAGATTTTTGATTTGACCAATAGATGGCGCTATATGTCCGGAATAATTTTATTTTTATTTTTTTTTGTAATAAAAACTATCCTATGTCCTTTCTCAAGTTTCAAACTATGTCTGTACCAAATTTCACACAAATCGGTTCAGTAGTTTAGGCGTGAAGAAAAGACAGACAGACAGACAGACAGACAGACAGAGTTACTTTCGCATTTATAATATTAGTTTGGATTTACATACATTAACTTACATTTTAATTGTCATATGGAGTTGTAATGGATTTATTGTGTGTGAACGTACATAGATACCGCAATGTGAACTGTGTAAAGTCCAATTAGTATTATGACTTCAGACAGGTGCAGTTCTAATGAAAATAATATGAAAACTGACTTTCTTTTTCAAAAGGAAAATGAAAACGTCCCTACTATGTGTATGTACAGGAGATGTTTACAACCCCTTGCTATGTAGAGTGGAAATGTTAAAATTATCACTTCAATAGACCAATGGATACAAAGATATTAGAAGACTAGATAGGTACTGTAAATGGATCCCCATTGATAGAAGACGACTCAGAGCGAGAATACGTTAGTTCTAGCAAGAAGATTTAGACCATTTCCTTGCTAATTGGCCTCAACATGGCTTCAAATAGAAAAAGATTCAAGCTGAGAAAGATCGATGTGTCGATACTACGAGCATATTTTTTTTCGATCATAATATTAGTAACATGTTATAGTGACTGAACTCGATAGACCAGTTTTAAATTGATTAAAACGTGTTTGGGAATTACCATTTTTGATGTATGCCTTCCTTCTTTCGTACGAGATTCAAATTATAAATTAAGATTAATTTTATCGACTACCAAATGACGCCACTGTGATTATGAAAAAGTGCTGGAGCCAAAAAGCCAAATAAATATTTGATTATTATTTGAATTTGAATATTGATATACATAGATATAACGGCCATTCCTATGTCTATTTAGATCATCATCATCTCCCGAGCCTTTTCCCAACTATGTTAGAGTTAGCATGTAGCTGAGTACCAGTGTTTTACAAGGAGCGACTGTTTATGTGACCTCCTCAACCCAGTTATCGGGGCAACGCAATACCCTTGGTAAGATATGTAGTATCTATCTTGGATATCTTCTTCTACACACATAGCTGTGTTGCTTGGAAGTTTGTTCTTAACCGCTTCTTCTTTCCAGCCATAACTCTAGGAAGTGGTGCGCAAGGAAGGCGTTGTGGGGGTGCTGTAATTTTTTTAATTTTGACGCTAATAAGTGCTAATCTTATTTTAGCCTTCTTTAATATACGATTTTGACTTTGACTATGCTCGGTTAACATCTCTTTTAACACTTCCTTGCAACTTGCAAGTAATAATACGAGCAGTATTTCCGTTCAACTGACACTTAGGTGACACATAAGTTATATTACGCAACACGTAGGCACCAAGGCCATGAGAGCCGGCTGATAAGGCCACGGCGATAGTAGTATGTAGCAGACTAGTTTTCACAACCCTGAACTTGTACATAGAATATTATATCTAAGTAATACTTAGAACTAGTTGTATGTGTTATGATGTTATTTTAATAATATTTGAATGAGGTATGTATTTGCAAAATGTCAATGGGCTACGGCATATTTGCACGTAATTTTAGATTTAGTGCGGGGTAAAGCAACGAAGAAAGTTGATGGTCAAATCCTAGCACTAAAAGCACTAGTGGTAATAGTACTCTTTAGAACCAGATTTTATAATACGCCAGCAAAGGTCTATAAATTAAGAAAAAGAAACAAACTCCGACGTTGACTTTAATGGAAAATATCAGGAAATAAAATGAAATCATCATGAAACTTAGTGGCTCACTGCTGATCAAAATTTTCCCAAAGTTAAAGTATGCAGTCATTGTTTAACTTGAACATTAGATGAATACCCAGTTACTCTGAGTCACAATCAAGACTGTCTGCATGTTATCCGCTATATCTAACGCCGGCTACAGACCTTCATTCAGTTTAAGCTGCAGAGTAAGAGACAGCCAGTACAGTCAAAACTGAACGTCTGTAGCTGGCATTAGAAGGATTTGGGATTATTCCTGAAAGTAATTTGAAGAAGTGTATCTTTTTTAGTCTTGCTGATTAAAACCCATAATGTTCCTTTTGAAGCCAGGCCACTCTTTTGAACAATCCCGCACCCCCGGCAGAGAATAAGTTTACCTCAATTATTGTTATTCATAACACTAATAATACACCTTCTATCGATTTAGATACGATCGCTGACGCAACTCATTTTGAATCATATTCCAAAGATTTATGCTCCTGTTAGTGTTGCCAACATTCTGACGTAACTATTTTATTTACAGGAAGTGTCACGCCAATATCGCCACGCTAAATTGCTAATTAATGGCAATTCTGATGTTTTGATACGAAATGTAGAATGTAGGACATTTTCAGATAGCGTTAGTGGTTGGCAAATATTTCAATTTATGGGTATAATTTTAAATAGCAAATATAAGTAATGTGTAGTATTGCGTATGTATTTGTATTCGTAGGAGACTATGTACTGCAGTTTTTATAACTAGGTAAAACTTTAGTGCAATAAATCATTTTATCACTTATATTAAAAGTCATAATAATTATCCATTGTGTCACCATTTCATTTTTGTCACATAAGGGCTTCAGCGTATTGTCAGTCCCCCGTTCACCTTCTAAAAGTCCGGAACATTAAAGTAACCTGCTTTATATAATCAAAGAGTACCCTGGTCTAGTAGATCCTAACATACCGTCTCTCACTATGTGCCTTTACCTAAGTGCAAGAAAAATAAACCTAAATATGAACAGTATTTTCATACGTATTACATTCGATATGTTCTGCATCGTCGATTACCATACCAATGATAATTTATCAGCGTACGTAGCAATCAAATAAACGTGTAAATACTTGAAAGAATAATATCCAAATATTATTATGTAATACAAAATGAACGATAAGAAGGTAAAATATACATACTGTTATCAGAATAAAATACGAATAAAAAAAAAGAAAGGAATTGCTAAAATTACGCGCCTTTTTGTATTTTCAAATAATTAATGAATGCGTAGGGTAAAATCACACGTTGCTGTCCATGTGACTGTATACATAATTTTAGAACTATTCGATTTATATCTTTTGCATATTTTTTATCTAGGTGTCGTTATCAATAATTACTAAGTACTTCTAGTTTTTAAACAAAAAAACAAGTGCGATTTTATTGACTTAAAAAAAGTGATACCATTTTATTTTTATTTTTTTGCGATTTCTTGGGTCTAGTCTTTGCTTGTATGTCATATTATTTCTAAAGTATAGACACTGATATTAAGCACGCATGTCCATGTACTACCATCCTTATTTTCATGCTTATCCTGCCTTTAACCGATGTGTAGTGTCGCAATCGTTCGCAAGCGCATTCAACGTGCGTTTCGTCCTTATAACAAAAGACAAGGGCCTTTGATTTATGGCTTGAGATGACTTAGACTTTGTCATTCAAGACGTGATTGATTCTCTGACGCTTCACATGTATAAATAATTGTAAAGACTTCATTGTGAACATCTAAGAATAATGGACTCAATATCAAAATGAATTATTGTGTATTTCTATTTGGCAAAATAATAATTTAGGACAAAATTTTGATTTATTTGTTTATAAACGAAATGAAAGTGAAAAGTGCGAAAATGTCATACTAACATTAGAAAGTCACCCCAATTTTTTTGTGAAGTCTAATTTTGACTTTATTCGATAGACTTTTCTTTGTTGAGTGCAAGAATAATAAGTGAGTTAAGTGACGAGCACTCAGCTTGGTGACAAATGACTAACGTAGTACTCCACGTGACTAGAAACGTGTACTAGCGCATGCGACTGCGCCGCGTATCGTTGCACCTACTTCCGCACACACAAACCGTTCAATTTAAATAATACACTTCAGTATCAACTGTAACATGACTCTGACATCCCATATACATAGTCAACAATAAAAAATAAATTATTCCTATTTGTAGACTTTGTACGCAGATCTAGTTTAATTTTAAAGCATTCATTATACGATGTTGTATAGGGAAACAACTGTTTTTCATTGAATTTTATGGTATTATTATTGATTTTATAGGACATGATTAATTAAAATATGTTTGCATCTGATCTACAAAGTTTGAGGCTTAATAACTTGATCAAAACATTTAATTTCATGTTTCCTTCTGCTCCAAAAGTGAGACATTTTTATACATTGTGTCGAATAATTTATTCAAGCTCACATAAATCAATTACAACCAAAATAGGTATTCTTAAAGACAAAAAAACAATATCTATATTATCTTAGTCTCACAAATGCTCAGAAAAGTAACAACACATACTAATCGTACCTACGAGTATTTCATTAAGCTTAAATGCAAACTGCATGATCCTTATCAAACTGACCTCAAGTAAGACATCAATATAATCACATTCTGATAACACCAGAAGCTAATATGGTTGTAAAACTAGCTTAGTACACAACACAGCTTCGGTAAAACCATAAAAAGTCCAGGTTTTTGCTCCCGCCTCGACAGATGACCTCCAAAACCAGTTTTGGACATTCTCCTTTCTCCGGAGCATTTTCCCCTTATATCATACGAGGAAAAAAGTTTTAATAACGGCCACGGTAAATTGTAATTTTAAAAACGTCAGGAAAGTTTTGGAGCTAAGATGGATGGTTAAATTAAGGGAATTATGCCACTTGAGGAAGGTATGGTAGAGTAATTTTCAAAAGAGGCAAACAATTTTTCCATTTTATTATGACTCAACTTGTTACAAATTTATAATCTACAATACAAATCACGTCTATACAATAAACGACCTGTATAATCGAAAACCAATTAATTAATACTTCGTATCAATAATTTTCGGCAAATTACAAAATTAAAGGAACCTTCAATTCGGTTCAAATGCTGATACGCATCTAAATTACTTCACGTATTAATACCAATACGAAAAAAGATGATTAAATAATCTATTTACGATAGTTTCCATCGTACATTTCCGAATTATCGATGTGACAATTATTGATGACTTATAATTAATGGTGCCAAGTGGACAACTGGCTCTCCAAAGCAAATTTTGGCGCCCGACATGACATAAATTATTACTCCCCAATACTCAGTGGTAATCAATATAACACGTGTCTATGTGTGGGTGTGTGTAGTTTAGAATAACAGCTTCTTAAATTAAGTGTTTAATTGAGATGTTTTCTAAACATCTATTCATTGGAACAGTGCGCGCTAAATGACAATGGTTACTCATAGACCGACGCGTATTCGTATCAGGTATACAAGAGTCTTATGTCGTAGGTAAATTCGCCAAATGAGTTTCAATATTTTTGGCTACAATATTACATAAATGAATTATTATTATATTAGTAGAATTCCGGCCAAAACAGGAAACAATTCCGGCCAAAACAATTTTGTAGGGATGCTTTGTATCTATTGCAGTTATGTAGAGGTTCACTACTGATTTACTTACAAGCCTTTTAAAGCATTTGTGATATTCAATATGTAGGTGATAGAAGTCAGTATTGATTGCTGCAATTAAAATACGACGGACGGCCTATTCTATGAATTAACGCTTTGTCCGGTATATTTAAAGTTCTGTACGTATTTATCTTCCTTGTGTGTTTGTGCAGATGTTTTACATTTAATCTTAAGTAATGCACCAAAATAATGGAGCATATTCAAAATGTCCGATATTCAGATACGCGTCTAAAACCAGGTCTAAACCTGGCGGGAAACCAGTACTTTTAAAAAAAACGTTTTATAATATGATAGTTTTTATTCCTAGTTTTAGCAACGTTATCTTAATTTCAACCTTGATCGTTGAAACAGTTTTACGAGCTGCCGGCTATTACTAACGCAACATATGTTTTACTATTTATAAACCTTGTATAGCAACGAACATGGCACATTGGCACCGTTTGAACATCTTGAAATAATTAATGCTAATTTGTGTAAATATTCAATGAGAACTGTTTACAATACATTAATAAACCGGTGACATTCAGAAAAGCGGTGATGGAAATATTTTTTTGAGCATTAGAAAAAAAATAGACTCAATATAAATAACATACATGACGTCACCATCGATTATAAAATTGAAAATATAAGAAATATTTAAATAATATTTATCACCATTTGGCACATGACGTACTTTATAAACATAGAATATTTTTTAAATGATAATGACAGAATCTCACCTTTTCTCCTGCCGAAAGGTCCACAAAACGAATTTCCTTTGCCAATAATGTTGTCGTCGATACATCTTATCAATTTAGCAACGTCCTCAGACTTCTTTTCGCGGGAAACGTCCCCCCATCTCGCAGGCAGATCCTCCTGCATGGATTCAGATTTACCTTTGGTGCCTCTAGACTTTTTTAACACACTTGTCATAATTCTTTCACATTACACAATAAAAAATATAATTTTTAAACACAGCACTGTAATTTATTTGTAAAACGTTACACTAAAAAAATACGTGTGTAAATACGTTTATTCACAGATACAGCGATTTTTCCGCGAACGCGCGACAACCTCGTCCGATAGCGGTGTGGCGTGCACTGACGCAAAGACTACAATATACACTTAGAGATAGACGGTACTCTCGACCGTGATTCCGTCATCATACAAGCAGTGCCATCTATCCGCGGTGGTGTTAAACTAAATCCATAACTAGCTACGTATACATATAGCTATGGTTGCTGATTTTGACTTGGAAAAAGACGATTCAAATGTATGTAATAAAAAACGAAAATTACTTACACACTTATGTTTATTTTCGAATATAGATAACAGTTTACAATGAATTGTCTAATTCAATACATAAGTCGTAGCTAGGTATTCAATTAATCCTAATAATATCCTTAATTTTGCAGGCCTGGGCCAAATACAAAAACATAAAATAACTTTTATTATTCTCACAAGTTGAAAGTACATTATTGTCTGCTTCAGTAGACCACATCATAAATGCTAAGTTATAATACTTATAATGTATTTAATACATTACAATACTATGTATTAAATGTATTAACTGTACTATGTATTAAATACATTATAAGTATTATAACTTATCATGCATAAATAATACTGTACCTATGTCTGAAATTTATCACCATGCTAAGTTATATATTTGAAGTGGCTTACATTGAAGATTACTATTGGCTAATATTTTATAATATTATTCAGAGGCGCGTTGATTATGGCTAACTTAGTAATTTAGAAGGCAACTTACATTTTCAGAGGCAAAAAAGCTATTAAAAAGAACTCAGTTTAATTAGTACCCAAAATTATTTTATTGAAAACATAATATGTTAAAAACATTTCTACTACGCAAAAAAAACAGCTAAAATCCACGGGAAAGCATCGAAAATACTATTTAGATCATTTTTTGAACATAAACCGTCTTACCACAAAAACTTTTAAACGTCAGTTTAAGACTTGTCTAAAAAAATGTCAAATTATGACGTTTACATATTATGGTTCATTTTGCAACCACAAATTTTTTAGACAAGTGTAAAACAGGTGTTAAAGTTTTTGTAGTAAGGCCATAAGAATTTTTCATTTTGAATGTTATGTAAACTTTTTGCTGTTTGGATTTAGTATGTTGGCATATGTTGGCAAACGTGTGCGTCAGAATGGCTGGTTGTCTGTAGCGTTGGTCTTTGAGAGTTGATTCGAAAATTGCTACATTATTGCTTATACTTGCTACATATAATAAATAATTGCTACATAGGATATATATTTAGAAATGAAATATTTTTTTCGACCAGCTACCACTACTACCAGCTACACTGCCACTTCAAACATATGTTAAATAAGGCATGTATATTTTATCAGCTACTTTTCTTTGGGATAATTTAAATAATTGCTACATCCTTTATTTAACATATGTTTGAAGTGGTAGTGTAGCTGGTAGTAGTGGTAGCTGGTCGAAAAAAATATTTCATTTCTAAATATATATCCTATGTAGCAATTATTTATTATATGTATACTCCATTTAAAATAACATTAGAAATTTAAGTAAACCTTTTTTACTGTTTGTTCAACCGATTTTGACTTCTATTCCGTAGACAAAAGAACGGAATTGAAAGCAAAATAGTGGTTACAACACCAAGTATTTACTGCAGCCGCCATTAATCATACTACTAACGCAATAGAAGTCAAAATCGGTTGAACGGACAGTAAAAATGGATTATTTAAATTTCTAATGTTATTGTAAATGGAATATAGCAAATATAAGCAATAATGTAGCAATTTTCGAATCAACTCTCAAAGACCAAAGCCACAGACAACCAGCCATTCTGACGCACACTGGCAAACTACAATTACACTTCAAACATTTATCTCTATACCAGTTTGCCTCATTCTCTTCCTCAATTTATATTTTTGATGATGGTTCCAGGCCTGAACTTTTATAAGATCTGTTGGATCACATAATGGTGCCTTTCCACACAATATTTCATTTACCTCTTTGCACCAGTTATTTATACAAAATAAAACATTTTTATTTAATAAATATTCTATAAGTTTTTCTTTGTGGGTTTGGCATGATATAAAGTCCCACTGTATATGAATACTAACAATTGTTTTTATATATTCTAATATTCTTGTATTTTTCTTACTTTTTTTTAATATTTCATAAGTTATGAATTCGATGTGGGCAAAATTTTCAAATAATTCCCGTTTGGGATAGCACAACCAACGCTTATTTTCATATTCCTTGGCTTTAATAAATTTGTGAAAATCCTCTGTTTCGTCACTCTCCAAGTTGTGTTTACAATTTGCACACGATTTACATATATTCTTTTTCGCCATTTTTATCAGCCAGCCGCTGCAATAGCCAATTGCTGCACATTTCTCCCGATCCACTGGGGATTTACTGACGATTATTTTGTTTATGTCCTTCAGTTGCATAAATAAATGCTCCTCAGCAATTTCTATATTTTCATGTCGCGGCTCCTCAGTGTGGTTTTTTTTAAACAAATTTTTTAATGAATTTAGACATGTATTTTCGTCTTTTTCGCAATTGGAACCAACTGAGTGAGCCGACGTCAGATTATTTACTATTAGAGTTTTATATGCTGCTTGAAAGCCTACAGCGGTTGGCATAATATTGCTAGCTCCGTGTGCTCGAATGGCCCCAAAAAAGTTTTCTAAGGGGTCTTGATTGAAATTTCTTAATAGTAGTGAATTCACACCCTTAGTGCTCATTGTTTTAACAATTTTCTGAAAACCTTCTATTGTTTTTACCCAACTGGAGAGGGAGGGAACTATTGCCGATTTTCCATCATTTTTGAAAAATTTCATGGATTTAAGAATTGGTAGGCTATCATTCCATAACTTATGATGTGGCGATCTTGGCGTTACAGCTGCTCTGTATATCTTCCCGTTATTTATTTCATTAAAGCTTCCATTGACAGAGTCAAATAATCTGTCGAAAATCATAAGAATTGTGGCAGTTTCTTTCGCCGTGGGTTCCAGTTTACCTTCTTCTGAAATTAAATACAAAATACTTCATTAAAAAACAAAGCTTCATGGCAAATAATTAATGCTAATAAAAATAGACTAATTGAACCAATACTACAAAGCAGTAAGGGGGATGAATTAATCAGTAATCCTAAACAGTTTGCCGAATCATTTAACAACTATTTCATAGACCAAGTGCAAGATATCCCTAGTTATGATTCAGAAATTAAATGCGATATTCCTAATAATACAGTCTTTATTTATGCGTCCGGTAATAGACCTATATATTATACGAGTGATTAAAAACTTAAAAAATAAAAATAGTTATGGCTATGACGGTATTCATACAGTCGTAATAAAGTATGTTTCTGATATTTTGGCCAAACCCTTAAGTAATATACTTAATACTTGTATTAGCGCAGGTGTGTACCCTGATAAATTTTAGATAGTTGTGATAAAACCGCTATTTAAAAAAAAAATAAGGAAGAATGTAGTTGTCATCAACAAGTACAAAATACTATACTTTGCATGCCGTAAGGCGAAATGTATTCAGACAATATAAATTTATATATCACCAAATATCTAACATACATTTTAGCAAATAAATGATTTCTATTTCATAGCAAAATAGTTTCATAATAAACTATTGTCGTCAAAATTACCTGCCCTCAATCCCATCGCAACAGCGACAGTACTGCTAAAAACTTGAGTGCAGTGTTTTACTCTCATCTTGGGTATCATGCTTGGTATCACATGTAGTAAGGTTAATTTGGGAACTGTAGTCACTCCCATGAAGCCTGAAGCACGTTGGTACAAATTTACTATGTCGTCCCATTTCGCCACACACTGCTTGCCCTCATATTTGTAGTGTAGTTTTTTTGTAAGTAAATTATTCCTTACACCTTTCAGCAAATGTGGGGGGTCATACAGTGGAATAATGCTTGTGTTATTTATTTCAAAAAACCCCCCTCGCCATTCTTCATTCCTCTTAAGATATTTTTCTTTAGTTTCCCTTAATAAGGCGTTTATTGCAGCCACATTTGTAGCGCCTTGGTCACATATAGTTGCCACAACTTGCAGGGTTGTTTCCTCCACAGCTTGAACCACAGTTTTGATCAATCTTTTTAAATCCGACGTTTTTGTGGACCCGGCACAGAAGCTATAAGCTATTGGCTGTTTATATTTTTTTACCACTCCTCTCACCATAAAAACTAAAACATGGTCTGCAAATTCAGCAGTTTTTTTGTGTCCATCATTCACAAAACCAATAATTTCGTCGTTTTTCACATCGTATTTCAAGCTGGGAGCAATTGCCATCTCATCAAAAATTATAGTGCAGAATTTGTGTCTTTTCGGCATCTTTAGCACCCTTTTTTTCAACTGCTTCATCATAACTGGATTTATTCCAGGTTGCAGTGTTAAATTTTGAAGCACACCTTGTATGGTTTTTCTTTTGGGTAAAATGAAGAGCTCACTTAAATATCTATATGCCTTTGGACTGGCTTTAAACAAAGACAGAGCCAAAACTTTTTGATCAAAAGTGAAACGTCTTCCCTTTAGTTTTTTACCGAGTTGGGTAACCTGCATATTTAAAAAAGTTTTGGTGGCTTTGGACATATTTCGGGTAAGGACCTCAAATGCCTTTGTATTGACTGTTTTTGTTGCTATTGACAGCCTCTCTTTGAAGACAAGTTTTTGTACTTTGGCTTTTCTTAAATTTGATTTTAATTGGAGTACTGTTTTTCTTAAATCCATTTCCTTTCTGGCACGTATCTTTAAAGATAACAAATGTTCGTTTTCTGAAAAAAATTATTAAAGCTATTTAATCAAAGTAATAAACACTCTTTGGGACAATTTAAATATTCCTAAAACCTCTATTCCTAAACCTCTATTAACAAATTCTCCAAAGATGGTAAAAACCTCATTAAAATCTATTGCTTAGAACTTAGCAGACAAACAGATACAAAAAGCAAGAAAGCAAAGGAGACAGTCACCAAATGTATAGCATACTAATGCTTGGGTTAGTAATTTGAACAGCATGCTGACCTATATAGATTAAAAGAGCGTAATTATTCTGATTTTTTAAATCATTAAATAAGATTTTACAGTCCTCCGTTTATTTTTAAAGTGAAGTTGAAAAAATATAAGCTTGTATCCCTACAAACATTATATTTTTGAGGGGTAATTGACGGTATATTTGTGTATATCTGTAGTACTTTTATAATGTCTTTGAGCAAAATAAAACAATCAGATGATTCCCCATGCTACAAAAAGTCCTCCGTGCCCTCTTTTGTGATCTACTGCAGTGATCTACAGATAACACTTCCTTAATTTTTTTATTCAATTTGATTTTATTTTTAGACTAGAATATTCTGGTTGAGTTCAATTTATTTTTTTGCAGTTATTAATGATTTACTTTAATTTATTATATTAAGAAGAATGTGGTTGGTACAGGTGAAATACTTAATCATAATTACATTTGTAAATCGCGGCAAAGGACAATCTCCTTTCAAGAGTGAAACAAAATGTCACTGAAACTGTCACCCGCAGCATTCTATAGTGCACGGAGTATATTATAAATAATACAATGAAAAACTGATTCAAGTAAGTAGGTACCTTGCTTTTTCAGGATTTTGTTAGGATTATCCAAAGGCATTGTTGGTTCTGGGGGGTCAATTTCCATGTTTTCTTTGGATGACCTTGAAGTGGATGGTTTCTCATCAGTAATATTAATCTTCATTCCAGAACCTAGAAAATCAAACAAATATTGTGCCATAAAATACAATACATATAAGTATCGGTTTAATGTGTGGTTCCTTTTAGAAGAAGAAGGAAATTAATATGTACTAATATAAGAACGCGATTTTTAGTTTGATTCGGGAACACAAATAGCCCACAATAAAAACCTTTTTTTTTACTTATGTACTACAGAACAGTGTGCTGAAACTGTCACCTGCACCATGCTACAGTGCAGAGTATAATTATAAATAATACGATGGCAAACTGATTCAAGTAAGTACCTTGCTTTTTCAGGATTTTCTTAGGATTATCCAAAGGCATTGTTGGTTCTGAAGGGACAATTTCCATGTTTTCTTTGGATGACCTTGAAGTGGATGGTTTCTCATCAATAATATTAATCTTCATTCTAGAACCTAGAAAATCAAACAAATATTGTGCCATAAAATACAATACATATAAGTATCGGTTTAATGTGTGGTTCCTTTTAGAAGAAGGAAATTAATATGTACTAATATAAGAACGCGATTTTTAGTTTGATTCGGGAACACAAAAAGCCCACAATAAAAACCTTTTTTTTTTACTTATGTACTACAGAACAGTGTGCTGACATGTTTACAAAAGCTCTTGCTCGAGTGAGATTTCAATATCTTAGAGATAAAATTGGTATAACTTTAAATAAATAGTTCTTTTTATCAATATAATTGGATAACATATCAGCATACTATTATTAACCATCTGTGTGATTTCTCATAATTTCTGTATTTCTACATTTGTATGTTAGTAATGAGAAGGCTTTAATTTGGTGGGTGTGTCAAAAGTATTTAAATTTCCCGCCTTCATACTACAAATTAACTTGCAAAACTATTCTCGTTCACTCTGTTCGCGCTCGTTTCTCTTGCTGTATCCAAGTATTAATTATAAGCTCAATTAATTATATTAGTTCGTTTTATTTCAACATTTTCATGATTAGGAGATGGTATCTTTGACACAGTTTAACTTTTGTTAGGTTTATGTGGTCAAAATGTCTGGATTTTTCGTGCATATATGAAACTTGATGATTTTAGAAAAAGTGTTGGTTGGATCTTTTCTGCTTAACAGGGTCCATTACGGTAAGCAAAATGAAATTCAACATACCTGATAGGCTGATGTTAGTTATGTCTAATAGAGCTGAAGTTGTTGAATGCTCATCTCTTAACATTTGAACAGGTGCTTCTTTATTCAAGTGCCCACCTGAAAAGGAAATTAATTATTTTACATTTATCTTAAGTTTATTATTACTTTCCAAAATGTAATCCAATATATAAAAACAGGTACGATTCCTGGACAGGATCAATGATTTTGAACCGTTGTCTCAGTTATAGTTTTTGTCAAAATGAGCCTCGAATGAGACTCCATTCAGTATATTGATTTAAACTATCATGAAATAAGTAATTCCATTCAGTATGTTTTGATATTTTTCATAGTTTCAAATATAGCTATGTCCGGTTGGAAAATTGACCATGTATAGTGTGCAAGCAAATGTATTAATTACCTTCAATGAACAATGTGGGTATTGCTAATTTACTTAATCTGTTCTTAGGGTAGTGGAAGACCGGAGCAAAATGTCTTCGGCATACTCTTCGGTTGTTATAAATGAAGATTTCATCAAACTCTTTGACGGTATCTCCAACAGCTTGAACCCATCTCTTGAAGCGTTCTCTTTCAATATTTGGGTTTGGAAATTTATGCAGCACACCTGGAATATTGTTTTGACTGAGCTTAATTCATGTAAAATAACAAGCAACAAAATAATATATGTAATATGATGTATACCAACCGTCTTCTGTAGTGATCGTACAGCCAGGAACACAACAAGACATGAAAGACATTGTATGTGTTAAGTTGAACACCAGAAGAGTCAATTTCTCACAACACTAACAATGAGTCCTATCTCAAACAAGAGTCAATTTCTCCCACACTTATCACTAACTACGAGTCCTGTCTCAAACCAAACAAGAGTCAATTTCTCACACAGAGTCCTATCTCACAAAACAAGAGCACTCGACTGTGAAATCGTCACGCGTAAACGGAGGAGCATCAGCTCAACTCGAAGTCGAAATCCAGGGCAAAAAGTGTTTCAAACAAAGTGTTTCAAACAACCAATTCCACCTGAAACTCGAAATCAAAGTAACGCATTTTTTGGGTGACGTCTTACGTCATTTACCTACTTGGTGTAACCATATTAGGACAAAAAACGATTTTTGGATTGTTGATTGAATTCGTTATTTTATTTTTTCTATCTACTGCATTAGACTAGTGTAAATTAAATAAATACTATTTAGCAATATAAATATTTATCTACATAATATTATTATTTTTGATTAAATCATATCACTGTTATAAAGTGGTAACCCAACGGGTAAAACGAGTAAATAGTTTTCACTATGAGGGATAGATGGAGTTAGTTTCCGTACAAAAGTTTCAAGCAGCCTGCAATGTTCTAAGAGAACATAGCATGCACTGACGGACTGACTGAATTCTAATCTACGCTACCCGGCGAATGGACCGACAATTGCGACGCGCACCTCATGTTGTCCGCAGTCCGTGTTGCTAGCCAAAAAAGAATAGATTCTACCATGACGCTGGTTAGAAAATGGTAATTTTTGAATAATTGTTCTACAGATTTGCAGGGTTTTTCATCAGAATTATCGTGAATTTCTTTATACATTAATAAAATAAAAGAATATTACCTTGGTTTTCATTTATTTATTACCTTGGTATTCACGCAAGTTGCAGAATATAAGCAATTTCAAATATTATTGACGCAGTGGGATTTTTATACTTTATCTTAATTTTAATTTGGACTGAAATGAATGGTTCCTTATTTTATACAAGCAGGTGACATTTTGATGCGAAAAATAAAATGATATGAGATTTCTGATTCTTTTTATAGTTACATACTTACTTTATGTGGCGGCTGAAGCGGAGAAGCCTTGCGCCATCCATCCCGCCATTGGCGCCTGTGTGCGCCGCACATTTCGCAGACAGGGCAGGCTCGGTCCTGATAGAGAGCCTAATGATTACGAATCATATCCCACGTTATGCCAGACAGGGTGCTAAATATGTTACAGAAATGAAAACTTTTACTATGGTTCAGTTGATGTTACTGGTTTTCTCAATGTAAATAACAGTTTTTAGTAGATATCCTAGAAACATTTATTTTCTGTTCGCCAGTTTCATACATCACACAACCACACTCGTACAACAGATAAATTCATGAATGACCTCTTTTCACGTCACCTCGAAAAATCAATATCTGTTATTTCCAAATAAAGAAACAAAAATCGGTTACCATAGCAACGCACTTTGTTATTTCGCCAACGCGGAATTTCACTTCTGTTTTTGTGTTCAAGTTTTTAGAGTATTTTGAGATTGTTAAAAAATGTTGAAATTACAGATAGCCAACGACCAAGATCGTAAGGAGGCACAGAATAGAGAGAGGAGGAGACAGTGTGAGCTCGAGAGGAGATCCAGAATCTTCAATGCGAGAAACAGGAAGATTGGGGTAAGACCAATAGACGTCATCAAGATCATCAGCCTTTATTATCGTCCCACTGTAATAATATAAAATTCTGTTAAAAAACCAGCTAAGCGCAAAATTATTTGTGTTAAGCAGCCCCTAGGCTTACAACAACATTTACTTGTCCAATGAAGATTTAAGTCGCTACAACTCTCATTCAATAATCCCTCAGTCTTCAATATTAACTCTATAACTATTAGTAAAACGCAATTTTGCTAATTAAATTGGTACTTTTTCACATAAAGGCCCACATCCTAGTATTATAGCTAGAAAGAAGAAGCGGTGATGTATAAACTTACCATCGATACAGCTGTCTGTCAGGTCTAGGTGGCTCTTTTACCATTTCCAGGTGGACGTCCCGTTCTTGGAGCGTCAGATAGCCGAGAAGAAAGCTGAGAGAGATGAGCAAAATCGAAGGGACCTCGCCTTTGCCAAGCAGATGATCAAGGATAGCGATCTCGCTGTTATATTGGAAGGCAGAGAAAAGGAGGTAAATAACTTCCAGTCCAGTAGAGTAAATAACTATAGTAGACTATTAGCCCGCGGTATGTACTTCGCTACGTATAACTAAAATAATGTGATACGTGAAGAACCGCTCGACCGATTTTGTGCAAACTTCACGTAAACCATATACTAAATAGTCTGAATAAAGCCTAACTATTTACTTCCTCTACTGCCAACATTTTTACAACAGATAGAGTTATCTTCAAACCTAGTTGCTAGCCGCGGTTTCGCCAGCGCCTCTTCGTAACCATCCCGCACATCCCTGATCAAGAAGTAGCCTATTCTATACTCTTCCTTAAATATTCTAAATTCTTCAAATCAGACCAGTAGGTCTTGAGATTAGCAGTTCAAACAAACAAAGCTTCTTTCTTTAGCTTTATAATATTAGCATAGATTCTAAAGAAACCACTTCTCTGTTACTTTTTACTCCTACAGGAGCGTCGTCGCGTCGGCGTGGAAATCGACTCATTCCGCCAAAAGTACCAGCGGTTTGAAGACCGTCGGGAGTACGACCTCAACGACCCTGAGGTTCTGAAGAAGCAGCTGCCTCCCAGAGCCGGTGATGGTGAACCTGTTGGACTGGCCAGCGCTCAGAAGTATTTAAATTTTATTTATATAGTAAAATTCCTGGGTTGAGGAGGTCAGATAGGCATGTCAGATTTCTGTAAAGCACTGGTACTCAGCTGAATCCGGTTAGACTGAAAGGCGACCACAACATAGTTGGGAAAAGGCTCGAAAGATGATGATAGTAAAGCTCCGTATTTCTGAAAACCATATGAAAAGCTTTAGTAGCCATTACAGGTAGTCGAAAACCAGAAAGTCTGACAAACCCGTCTTACTACGAGGTATCGGGTCGTTCGGATAACTCGGTTACAAAGGTCAGATAGGCACACGCTCTATGTGAAATAATAAGCTCAATTGGGAAAATGCTAAGCATATAAAATACATAGCTCTGAACAGCATGAAATGAAATGTGCATCGGAAGGATTAAAAATTATTAAATTACACTCACCATTTTCATGATTTTTTTTCTCACCAAATAAATACAGATTCGAAGGAGAAGATTTGGACTTCGATGAGCGCAAGAAGATCATGGCTCAGCAGAAGAATTCTTGGCTCGAGCAGCAAGTGCAGGAGCGAAAGGCAGCTCAGGAGGAGAGGAAGAAAGCAGAAGCTGCTTACATGGTACATCCTAGAAGATTCTCATTACAATCAGAACCTTTGACAAACAAAATTGTAGATACCCTCATCCTCCTTGACATATTATAAGCTAAACATTCACTCCTCTTCCGACCCACTTGCCGTGGAAAGTACTGCCCAGACCAGCCTATGACCTTCCTAGATAAATGGGCTATCTAACACTGGAAGAATTTTCAAATCGGCTTAGTAGTTCCTGTTATTAGCGCTTTTGAACGAACTCTGAAGTTTTATAATATTGGGAAATATATGTCTACTGTACCTACCCTTCATCATGATATTATTTAATGATTTGTATTTAAAGATGGCGATCAAGGCTCGTGATCATCGTGCTGGAGAGCTGGACAAATTAGAGCGCGAGTGTCGCTACAGACTCGGACAGGCTAACCTCAAGTACAATGAAGCTTTGGTAAGTTCTATCGACTGGACACACTTCGCACGGAAACATCACAAATCAGATACGGTCCTTAATCTGGGGGAAGTTGAGCTATAGAGGTAGTTGTATCTGGAAAACTGATCGGACAAGTTCAATTGTATTTTAGAATTTATTTCAGCGAACAGTCTTCAAAGATCTTAATTTAATTCATAAGTCCAAAGCCGAACTTTGACCACCTTCTTAATTGTAGAGGACCACTAAGTAGTTTTATTTACCAACCTCTCCATGCGTTGCTTACATACAACCGAGCTGTTATTTAATCACGAGCATTAACCTATTTAATAAATACAATGTGTACTTAACAGGCAGCAGAAAAGAAGCAACTGGAACTGATAATCAAAGAACAAGAGGAAGCCGACAACACAGCCGAGATGTACAACAACCTCACTTCTGACATGCTCACTGAAAACCCTGATGTCGCCAAGAGTGCTCTCGGGAAAAACAGGTCCGTATCACTGTTCACTTTATTGAGATGTAGGGATGTTGGAAGATCGCCTGAGATATTTATCTGGATTTTTCTATCTGTTAAGTAAAAAGTTATGTAAATATTGAATGACAATCGGAAACATGAAAAATGCGTGGGGTAATAAGTAGAACTTACCTTTTTCATCTGCCTGTCTTCTGTTTTTTGTCTGTCCGTATTTCACATATTTGGTACACAGATATTTTAAAGCTTAAAACATTGCTAACTTTTGAACCATCTGCAGGAAGTGTGTATCCTGGCACCTGGGGTGAAACCAAGAGGTAGATACAGCTAGTATCTACTTTAATATTTACTTTATAAATGTGTGCTATGATTTCAGAGCGATTGGCTTCATGTACAAGGGTATGAACCAAGAAGAGCTCAAAAAGTTTTACGCCGCACAGAAAGAACAAATGGCTGCTGCTAAGGTAATTTACCAATAATATATTTTTCAAAAATTAACTGAATTATTATTCAGTCTTCCTTGTATGATAATTTCCTTGTTTTCCGTTTCATGTTAACTTGTTCACGCCAAACTTTTTGTCGTCACTGAACTCACTCAATGATAATTTCCAGGCGAAACGCGACGCCTACGACAAGATGGAAGCAGAATGGCAAGCCTTGGCCAAGTCCATCCAACACGAAGTTGCACGCCAAGATATTGCCGACCAGAGGAAGAGAAGGTAATGTTAAAATGCAAATAGTGGCTTACAGAGAAAGCATTAAAATACATCGCTTTTCTACAAAACATAACCCCTTTTGGCAGTCGGGTAAAAAATAACTTTCGAATTTCTTATTTTGCCGAGCGAGGGTCGTAGTATGAGTCGCATTTTCCCCATTTCAGGTTCATTTCATTCTAATTTAAAATAAAAAAAATTGGTTTCATGTTCTTTCCATCATATTATTTTTTTAAAGATTAGGTATTTTGTAAGACTATTTTGGATCATCATCCAAAAAGGGTCGTTCAAAATAATCTCCCCCAATACAAATTATTTTACCTAGCATCTAACATTCACAGGGAGATCGCCCGCCAACTAATGGAAGAGAACCAACTCCTGGCATTACAGCAGAAGGAGAAAGAGAAATACTTCAGAGAAGTGGTGTACAACAACACTCCCACTGACGAATATTACGCTCAGTTCAATACCACTACCAGATAAAATGTTACCAGTAACCCTTCGGGGTTCATGCACCCCACCAGAAATGTGTTCAAGATTCTTGTCTAGTTAAACAAGCTAATTGAAAACCTCCTCTTTTTTGGGAAGTCGGTAAAATCTGTTTGTCTAGTCTTCGTTATGACAGACGGTTCATTAGAGTGAACGTTCACTCCAATGAACGATGAATTTTCACGAGGCTAAAACTCGAATGACAAAAAAATATTGGTCATTTATACTTATGGAATAAAATGATATTAAAATATTTGCCTGAAATGTTTACCATTACCATATTGAGTAGGTATGATAGGCTTAGAATTTTCCTATTTCTACTATATTCTTTAGAATGTGTAAAAAATATACATATCAAAATCTTTTGTTTAGATGTCATGTAGAGAAAAAGACAATTTCATATAAAAATATTGGTTTAAAACGTGCACAACGTTATGGTAGTATTTTTCCATTTATTTTGCAAAAGTGATACATTTTGTGTAGCTATTACCTATGTACTTACGTTATTTAATAAACACGTTGCTTATGTATTGTTTTATTTAAAAATAAATCACGTAACTAGTACAAGTGAAGAAAATACTTTTCAATTTTACGTTTATTTTCCAACTAACAGTTTCCCCGAATACTGGGGATTTTCGAATAAGTTCAAGTTTTGGAGCTTTTTGGGTATAAACTAACAAAAAATGCTTCCTCTTTATATTGGTATGGATGAAATAAAACAACAATAGAAGGAAAATAGTATTTACTTGAAAAAATAAACTCCAAGCAACATTATAAATATTTTGATCACATTATTAATACTGATAATAGATATGTACTACAAAAAATAATAGTACTAAAATAAAAATTGCAAATTTAATTTGCATAAACAATATACAATTATTGGCACTTTTTATTGAGATCAACGTTAGAGGTTTGATACATTACACTTTATAGAATTTTATTCTAAACTAGCTTTTGCCCGCGGCTTCGCTCCCGTCAACTGACTTCTCTACTTTACCCTATTTTTATTTTCATAAGAACCTTCTCCTGACAATAACAAACACAACAAAAAAAGAATTAGCCAAATTGGTCCAGGCGTTGTTGAGTTATGCGCTTACCAACACATTTTGCGATTCATTTTTATATTATAGAAGATAACCTCAATTCTAACTTTAGAAATTAAAAATATCAAATTATTTTTTTTAGGCGAGGCCCTTGGTGTAAATATGTTTTTTATACATAATATATTAGGTATGTACTAGTTTCCATAGTATGGTATTAAAAACGCGCTATCTATCACTGAAAGCTTTTTTAAATCAATCCAGTGGTTCCTGAGATTAGCGCATTCAACCAACCAAACAAACTCTTCACCTTTATAATATTTTATGAGCAAAGATACTTTAAATAAGTTATTAAAATCTGTTAACATTTCAACTTGAAATAGATAATTCATATTATAGTATATTTTATTTACATCAAGTTGCGTAGTAGTCCAATTTCAACAAACAGGATAAAAAATATATACGAATTGGCACGATTATAATTTTCTACGCAAATCTTATATCTTGCGATTACGAAATTATTTGCATGTTGGCTTATTATATACTCGCCTTTCTATTTCGCAGCTAAAGGTGCATCTACACGGTGCAAGTAGCTTGCGCATGTTGAGGCACATGCGCAGGTTACATGCATTTTAAAAACATGCGACTCGCGCATGTACCAAAGCAAAATACCCACCCGCGTGCTCTTGTCACTTGTGCATGTTAACTGGCTCCAGCTACATGCACCGTGTAGACGCACCCTAATTCAAATTATGAATATCTAAGCTTCCCCATTAATAAGTCCTTTGCGATGTAGATTCATGATTGAGTCAGCGATTATTCTGGCGGTTTTCCTCAAGTAACCACCACTCGTCAGCATTACTATAGGTATATTCTGCTCTTTGCACGTCTCGAAAACGAATTCGTCTCTTTTTACTATGCCCTGAAAATAATAAATAGAAAATGTTGAATCGGTCTACCTTTACAACGCTGTATAAAAAAAAGTAGAATTTAAGCATGTAAATGTAGAATATCATATTGTCAATATGATATTCTACATTTTTTTTTACAATCTTTTAAAATAATAATATAAACATTATATTATTATTTTAAAAGATTGACTGGCTATAGGAGACTTAACAGTAACCGGTGACTGTCCAATAACGTGAGAGAGCAACTGGTTTAAGTTACAAATGGCTCATTGTTATTACTACGGCGGATTTTCATGTGTATAAGGTGATCTTCACACTGCCCCGCATCACGCTGCATCTTGCGTGTCGACGCACCTACGCGCGTTCCTGCGGGAGTGCAGATCTGCATCATCGTGCGGGTTTTTCACGCACTCACGCGCGTAGGTGCGTTTTGTAAATTCACGCACAGCGAGTTCCATTTTCAAATATACACGTCACGCCCATTCAAAATCACGCGCGGCATTGC
This sequence comes from Helicoverpa zea, assembly GCF_022581195.2. Lineage (NCBI taxonomy): Eukaryota > Metazoa > Arthropoda > Insecta > Lepidoptera > Noctuidae > Helicoverpa > Helicoverpa zea. Next base: position 3,734,991 of record NC_061464.1, on the reverse strand, counting down.
GGGATTCAGTGTGCCATACCTTGCGTCTCGCCCCGCACCTACGCGCGGGGGTGCGTGTTTCTCCGCATGTATGTGCGTGATCCGCATGAACGCGCGTGGATGCATTTTCAGTGTGTTGGACTATGCGTGTTTTCCATACAAACGGAGATATTTCCATACAACGGAAAAAAACGCATCCACGCACTACGCTGCATCATGCGGGGCAGTGTGATAATCGCCTAAGTGGGCCGATCCCGGCGGCACTGCAATGCCGGGCCGACCCGTGACGGGAGTGGAGCGAGCCCCGAACATCCCGTCAGTTTACAAAAATCAGTTTAATATACTGGTCCCTCAGTGAGGGAACTTTCAGATATTAAGCTGAAAAGAACAGATACTACACTTTGATCTTAGCCAAAAGGCCGAGAAGCGATACCGAACTAAAGTCACCGGGGAGGGTCGTTCGACCGCGGAGAATCTTAACACCGCGATGCAGAAATGAGCGTCAAATGTAAAGCGCCATCTATCGAACTTTGGAGGAAACCGATGTACCTACTTTTGTATGTGCTAAGTGATTTTTAATAGCTGTAGTAGATAGATAGTTTATGATATTTAATTAATACATATAATAGGTGTTTTTAAATAATTGTTGTTTAATTTTGCATGCACTTTCATTTGTACTATCTTTTGATATGTTATGTGCCAAATGATACAGATTACAGATATATTTTGGTAAAAGTGATTGTACACTTAAGATTTTCTAACTACATGACTACATGGCTTAAATAATGCCAGTCAGTAAGATAGATGCAGTTGTAATAAAATGATTTAAACTCACAAATTCAGTGATCCTCAACTGTCCCAACGGGTCAGAGTCCAATATGTCAGTGCCTGCGTTGTACACCAAGATGTCGGGCTTAAACTCCGTCAATGCTTCTTTCAAATTCCTGAAATAACATTATTCAGGTTATTAATGATTGAGGTACTTATTTCTCTTAAAGGCACAATTTATTAAAAAATATTTCAGTCCACAGGTTCCTGCATATTTAGCACATAGCTAAGTTGGAAGTGATAAACAAATGAATGCAATAAAATATTGGTGTAAGTACCTACATTAAAACTCAATTCCAAAAATAAAATGTGTCTCAATATTATGTGATCATCAAGCAAGAATACCACTTACTTAAATCTAATAAAACATTATTTTAAGCAATACTTTGTTTTTCGCTAAGTATTTTGTTGCAACACTTCTTCCTGCCAATAACACTATGATGTTCCTAACCGCCTTTGAGTTTGGCACGAATCTATACTAATATTATAAAGCTGAAGAGTTTGTTTGTTTGTTTAAACGCGCTAATCTCAGGAACTACTGGTCCGATTTGAAAAATTCTTTCTGTGTTAGATAGCCCATTTATCGAGGAAGGCTATAGGCTACTTTTTATCCGGGTTCGTGCAGAGGTTTCCACGGGATGCAGGTGAAACCGTTGGCAGAAGCTAGTTATATATATCGTTGTGGGTACTTTATATAATAATCTATACTAACATTATAAAGGTGAAGTTTGTTTTTCGTTGTTGTTGTATTTTGGTCTGATTTGAAAAATTGTTTCAGTATTATATAGCCCATTTATTGAGGCAGGTTATATAAAAGCTTTGTTTCCATGTTCGCGTAGAAGTTCCCACGGGACGCGGGTGAAACCGCTGGCAGAAGCTAGTAACTTATAACTTACTTCCTCAATTTCCTCATATACTCCATATCCTCGACCTTGTTATCAAGTTCCACCTTCCTGCGGATAGCTCTCTTGGCTTCCCGGTCGTTAGGATAAATGTGCTTGTTGTACATGTCCATTATGTACACCTCGGGGACGCCTAGGAAGTCACGCTCGTAGCCGTTGCCCTGGAAACCGTGGGTTAGATGTGATCTCAAATAAATATTACGAATGAAATGGATGTCTGTAATTTCAAATATTTAGCTGGTTCCAAAATTCATTAAAGTTGGTATCTACCTACACACTTACATAACTTAGTAAAACAATTTCAAAAGTTTTTGTATGTCTGCCGTTACAACTCTGAAACACTTGAACTGATTTGATTGGAACAAGGCTTTCACTAGCAGATGCATACGTACAAGGGGTAATATGGGCTGCTTTTCATCTGAGTTCAAGGAATAGTTACCCCAGGAGTCCTGGGCCAGGACCGTGTGAAAGCAAAGATAATAGCTTTATTATAAAATAGGTTTTGGTAGCGGTTTCACCCAGGGTCTTCATTGTCCACAGAGAGGATATAGCCATTTTTGATCCTGTAGTGTGAGTGAGGTAGTTACCATGGGGCGAAATCGTGGTGAGTTTAAACTTATATACTTGGCAGTACAGTACAGCTTTACAAAGACAAATCACCTGATGAGCATCCAAATCCACAATCATAGCGTTCTGTATCATCTGATGTATGACCAAGAACTTGATCATAAGCGTGATATCGGCGTAGGGACAGAAGCCGCCTCCCTTGTCGCCGCTGCAGTGATGGAAGCCGCCGCCAACGTTGATAGCCCAACCTCGCTCTATTGCTAGCTTGCCTGCGAGGATTGAGCCGCCTGTTTGGAGCCTGGAAATTGGATGTGGAGTTTAGAATTAGATTGATTTGTATTTTAAAGTATTGGTTGGGATATGTCTGCGTATATAGTTGTATTTTTCACTGAAGTGGTGAAGTTTTTTAAATAACCAATGGACTCTTCCTGCTCTGTCGATACCACTGAGTGGACGGTGACGGGTTTTGTGAATAACAAAATTCTATTGGGTTGTTTAGAACCCTTCACTTTATGTCTCCCCTCCACTTAGATGGAATCTAGGCCTTAGTAAACAATGTATTTACAGTTTGTGTTAAAAAGTTTGTTTGTAGATTTTGATAGCTGTGCTGCCTTACTAGTGAATACTAGTAAGTCAAAACTGTTTAATGCCAACCATGGTAACAATTATACTTAGTATAGTTCGGCCATTCAGAGAATGCGTTCCTGACACGTCGCGATTGAACTGACGACGTAACTTTGCAATGGCGTTGCAGTTACGATAAAAATATTTTTGCTGGTTGTTTACCGTTTTAACAATTGAGGAGCATTAAAACAACATTATTATATCAATAATCAATGAATGTAGTTACGTCGTCAGTTCAATCGCGACGTGTCAGGAACGCATTCTCTGAATGGCCGAACTATAATAGATTACACTGTTCAGAATGTAAAAAGCACAATTACCTCATAGGCTTCAGGTATGCATACTGCACCAATATGTTTGGTACAAGGGCGATCATGGGTACCTCAGCTATCACAGCTACTTTCGGACTCCACTGTAAAATAAAATTAGTTATACATAGAATATACAATTTAAAAACCAGTTACAAAAAAAACATTTATGTGTTGCCTACTACGAGGCTGCATTTTATTTAGATGCAAATAAAACATTGGAAAGCAATTATTCTAACAGAAAAAGCACAACAGCCTAATTTTAATATATTTTTATTCAAAGCCAGAATTTCAATTTATTGTCCCTTACACACAGCATTCCCGTTTGAAGATGGTATATCTTTAGTTATAAGAAAAAGAATAGAAACAAAAAATGACAACTATTTGCAGAGTTTGGCAAACATGAAGGCTATTTAGGTTTTTAATGTAACTTACTTTAAGAGATTTCAGATACTTCTTGGAGTGGACTACGAGAAGATCACTCTTCTGTGCTTCAAGTGGCTTCACTAAATTCTCGTCCTTTATGAACTCTGCTTCCTTTAGGTACTGAATAAAATAAATTTGAAAGAGGTAAGCTACTCATCAGATTTCTATTGAAGTCCGATCAAAATAATATCCATGTAACATTCCGATATTAAAGTATATGTATGTGTTCAGGTACTAACGGATTCTGATCGGATGTCTAGATGTAAGTATTGATATATGCTTTGTGATTGCCTATTTTAATAACTAGTGACTATGTACTTAAGTCACTGTAGTACATTTTCTTATTACTGTTCAGGAAAAATTCTACTCTATCAAATTGATTTATTTTGATTGATTTATTTACATTCAAAATTTAAAAGTAGTTCAGTAAATATTATGGTAAGTACAAACAATGACATTGTTTATCACTGAATTCCGCTTATCGTCATATCACTTAAAATGGTAATCTGTTATTGTTTAAAAACAATATGATAAATAATATACGAACCTGTATTATGTTGCGCCATTTCTTAGAATCGAATACATGAAACTTTTCCAAACCCATAAACGATACATTATAGTTATCGTCGTACACCAGAGGCCACTGGTCTTCGTTAATATCAAAATATAAGCTGAAATATTGAAAAGAAAAACCAAAACACGACGGAATTACAAACTATGATCAAATTGGTTCATTTGCAAAGGGAAAAGCCTTATTGCACAAAATAAATTTGTTCTTATTGGGACTTACCTTGACCTGATGGACATTTTGGTTCAATTTAATTCAAAATCATCTTTCTAAAACATTTACATTTGTTACGAGTTTCTGAAAATATGCTGAAAATACGCGAATCGCAATTTTCGATTTTCGCGGATGTCAAGGTGACACAAAAGTTTCGTTCAGAAACAAAATCCTTTTACAATCGTGTTACAGGTTCAATAATTGTTCACCTATTTAGGAATAATTATTTGCATATTATTATACTTCTAATGAAATAAAATTAACGAACACGAATTCATTGAAATCAAAATCGAACATGAATCCAGTCTATCATATATAGATTCCGTCCTATATAGATTTTTGAACGAAGCGGCTCTGTTGCCTAGCAACCAATGATGACGTTTCCGGAGCGCGAAATGTAAACAAAACGTGGTCGCAGAAAGTTATCAATTTATTAAGTTTTCATATAATTTATGACTTTGTTATTAAGTATATGCAAGTGATACTTCAACTATCTTCCTATATCTCCTTCATGGTAATTTTTTGCATCAAATAAAAGTATTATGGAAAATACTACTTTGGACGCTCTTCAATCTGAAGTTGATTTTTACAGGGTAATTTAAGTAAATTATAATACATTTTAATTTAAACAAATAATAAATCCGAATCAGTTAACTCATGGTAATAATAAGTGTCTAAATGCCCATTATTTACAACCAAAATAAACACTTCCCAGCAACGCCCAAAACTATCGTAAACTTGGTTACCATAAACAAAATCCTGACCTTCACAGCAAAATCAGACAATAGTGGAAGAGGAAATCAGGTCACTGATCGCGGACAACCAGAAACTGTCTCAACAAGTGGGGATGCTGCTTAAAGAGAAGTTAGACAATGCTAGGCAAGCCAGCAACCAGGATCAGGGCAAAGAGTTGGACGAGTTGAAGAAACAAGTCGCTTTGCTTGCTAAGGTACTTACTTCCTCATTTTTTTTTTCTTCTGGTGACAAATTTTTTATAGGTACTAGATAATACATCTGTTCAGTGAAGGTCTGTCTTCAATTAAGGTGTTTGCGTTAAACTTACGTGTACACTCCTTGGTGTACTGCGTCAATATTTCTTGCAAATCATATCTTTAAAATATGTCAGAAAAGCATTTACTTAGAATAAATACCTAGAAGAAGATTGCTGAAATTCACTGTTTCCGTGAGAAATCGCCAACATTATCTTCACCCTCAAGTATTACAGTCCTTTGATCTACATTTCAGGAAAGAGACTCCCTCCACGTTCTATGGCAGACATCGCAGAAGACTATAGATGCATTGGAAACTGAACTCAAGACTTACCAGAGCTACGACAAGAGAGGACAGCAGGTACTTACATTACATGTTATTCTTACACCATCATGAGTTCAGGATCTTGTTACCCTTCCTTTGAGAATATCCCCAAGGACCTTGCAGTCTGTAGGGGATCTCTATACACGTATGTTTTACTCTCCTCATTCGCGATAGGTATCTAGATACCACTTAAAGTTAGTAGTCCTAAGCCTTGTTAAGCCTAAGTTCTCTACAATTCATATATCTTTACATTTAAATACCAGAATATTTTCTCAGAACTCAACCGAAGAAAGAAGAGATTTAGAACTGAAACTCGAAACAGCATTAACTGACTATATCGAGTTAGAAAAGAACCACAAAGACTTACAAACAAAACACAGTATTTTAGAAAACGATTTGAAAACTAGAGAAAAAGAGATAAATTCGTATAAAGAACGAGGCAAAGCATTAGAAGATAAGTTGAATGACGTCACAAAGAGTTTAGAAGAATTTAAAATCAATTTGGCCGTTGAGAAGAAGAATAGTGAAGATTTGAAAGCACAGTTGAGTTTGTGTCAGAAAGAATGCGTGGAAAAGGTGAAAAGGGAGGCAGAAGCTAAGTCAAAAGTAAGTTGAGCCTACGCCTAAATTGCATTGTACTTTTGGTTATTTTTTTGCGTTGTGTATCAGTCTTTTACTAAGTAGAACTCTCTCTTATTATTTCTGGAATCCTTTGGCCATGGCCACGGTAACTGTTTCGAACATCATCGAAGCTCACATTTTTGGTTCTAATTTAATTACATTAAAACCTGCCTGGGATAATTTTTCTACTTTATCAGCTTTTATGAGTAAATAACTAAATTATCGATTTGACATCCTCATACATACGTACCTGTATACCTATCTTTGTAACACAGGTTGCCGAAGCATTACAGCTTTACGACGTGGTTTCAAAACAGAAGAATGAGGCTTACAAAACTATACAGGAATTAACTAGTAAGTAAAAATCAGTGTAGGTCCAAAAGTGATTATAGTTATCGGCACGGATAATGAGCTCTCGGCGGAAGAGTGGGGATCGCTTTGCGCACTGTACACTTAAGGCAATAAACCAATAAATCACTTCTGCGCAGGTGAAGGTCAGGGCTCAATATCCTTGCCGATGATTATTACATGAATGTATTCCCTTCATAAGACCCAGTCTCCACTAAAGAAGAAATGTTTAAACAGACAATAATATTTTTTTGCTCAGGTTTTCAGGAGACGAGAGGTTTGCATGACGAAATTGTTTGGTTTTAAAACTTCTCCTTTCCGCTTTATCCACCAAAGGCTTAAATGGACTGACCAGACACTTAATATTTACTTTTGTATCCTATCTTACAGGAGAAGTAACAGACCTAAAGCACGCGCTATCCAATATCAGACATGACATAGAATCATCATGTAGGAAGGAAATGGACGAAATCAAAGAGAAGTACAATGAGAAAGTATCCGATATGCTGCAACATATTAGAAACTTGGATGCTGAGTTAGTGGAGAAAGGATTGCTGTTGAACAAGACTTTAAGGTATACTATCTGTCGATTAATTTCAGTCTTATCCGATGGAAATAATATGCTGTCAGTGTTTTACTTCAAGATAATAATTTTGATACCTGTACCACTCGCTTCCCGTACCTGGATAAAAAATACTGTGTCCTACTCTGTGTACTTTCCCAGACTCTGGACAATAACCGGTTCAGGTGTTTTGGCGCGACAGACAGACTTTTACTTTCTAATATTAGTGTCATTATATTACAGAGAAAACAAAATACTAATAGCATCCAACGAAAATTATCTGAAACAGCAGAAGGATACATTAACGTCAGTTGACCCAAAACTCGCGTTAGCTGAACAAAAACTTGAAGCGCTTTTCCAGGAACTAGTAAGTTGCACTTACATCTCTCTTCTTCTATTACTTGCCGCAAGACATAAAATTACATACAAGCTTTTAGTTACCTTATAAATGTCCTTTTTTTTTTTTGCTTCGGGTGTCTCCTTTTGATAAGGGTCTTCCTTTTTGTCAAGCCCACTTTTGATGATTGAATTATCAGTAAACGAATTTACTGCGGCGACTTCCTATCAGATTCCTATTGCACAATTTAATTGATCATCTACTAATCCTTTTATTCGCCTTGCTAGTACCCGAAAAGAGACCTTACTAGTGCGATCTCAACCATGCTTTTTATAGATCACACTATGCTGATGTCAACACATGACCAGATGATGATCAGAATCTATCAACCACTGTATTTATTATTTAAAATTCTGAACCATATTTAGGTATCATCAGAAAGACGCAACATGCAACTAGTTTGCGAGAAGCAATGCCTTGCGATTGACGTGCAGAGGATACAAGATGGCCACGCTAGGGAGATCAAGCGCCGAGATTGGGAGGAACAACTCTTGAGGACGCAGTGTGATGAACTCAAGTGAGAATACCATTGCTTATATAGTATTAAAAAAGATCAATTTTTCTATGTTCCAAAAAGAGACAGTAGTACCTATGGAGAATCTAAATTATTTCTGAGATATTGATATAAAAACACGCCGAATTTTGGCAAGTGTGGGGGTACTTTGGGCTACTAATCTAAGATTCAACAATTCAGTTTCAACTGTTTTAGGAAAATTATAATGTTATTAATATAAAATTATCCAGATGATAAAATTTCGAAAATATCAAAGATTTATGCTCATACCATAAACATATATTATTCTTTTGCAAATATTCCAGATTGCAAGTGGAACATCTCCAAAAATCGTTGGATGAGACCCACGAGATGGTTAACAAGTTACAAACTATGCTGGCTTCCAGAACAGAATTAAATCATAAGTAAGAACAGTACACTAGCCGTTACAACTGTAAAATATAACTTTTTTTTATATTGGCTATTATTTTTTCAGAATGGTGACAACAAAAGAAGAAGAAGTGATAGAATTGAATAAACATTTAGCAAATCAAATGGAGCTTAGCAAAAAGTATTTATACATTTTTACTTAGCAAATTAGAGCAAGTACCTCTAAATATAATTATCATTAATTATGCCATTATGATATTTTTCAGATGGAAAGAGTCATACCTAGAAATGACAGAAAAATTAAAGAAGAAACTTGATGAATTACATAAAGAAAATAACGAACTGCGCTCCAAATTGAAACTACCTTATATTGGATCTTCTGAAGATAGCAATAGCTAACAATTAAATTAGTCTTTAGAATATATTATTTCTACTAAAAATTAGAAATTAAAAATGCAATAAAAGAGTAGTATTTACACAAAATGTATTAGAAATATGATTTAAACCATTATTTCTGTATTTTATGTTACATCAGTTTTTTTATGAAGAATTTGCATATATTGAAAATATATAACTTTTAATTGATACTTTGAAATTATTTCCTATTTACTTGTTGAAACAGCCTACCTCCAAATATTTTCTATTTTTACAGTACTGTGTAAGTGCAATATTTAAATAAATATATTAGTTTACTTTTGTGTTATTATTTACTTTTGAACTTACCAGCATTCCAGTCATCTTGTAAATGGAAAAACTGCAGATTTGTTCAATGTGTATATTTTCAACATAAATATAGATTGCATTACAATATAACTTTTATCACTTGACAATAAGACTTAAATTGGCAGTTCACGCTTCAACACATTGGGAGAACATACTTGGGAACCAATATAAAGTCTCCTTGGTATCCTGGCTGTCCACCCAAGCTAGACCTTCTTTCACCATGTGGTTTAATGCATTCTGTGCTCTTGTCTCATTCCAACTGGAATTTAGAAAAATTAACATTAAGAGATGTTGGAACATAAAAATGAATATTGACTACTAGCTTCCGCTAGCAGTTTAATCTGTGAAAAAATGAGAACTATATCGCACATCATGAGACTTCTTAATAATTAAAATTACTATAGCGTTCCTCAAAAATGGGCTATCTAACACTGATTTTTTTTTTCAATTTGGTGGAGTAGGTCCAGAGATGTTCATGAGTGTTTATCTTCGGCTTTGAATTATTAGTTAAGATAAGAAGATTAGTAAGATAGATAAGAAGAAAAAGTGTTAAGTTTTTAATTCTTACCCTAAATCATCAGTAAGAATACTAAGAGACACCCACGCTGTGCCCAAGGCACTTGCTTTCTGCAACACCAGTGTTTGATCAAGATTCAGTTCACCGGGTACTGACTGAACCAACCACTTGCCTTTGCTAATAGGCACTACTGTGAAACTGAAAAGAAATATGAGTTAGTATTGTATTCATTGTGTCAGCTGAAAGATGTCCACTACTGTTCAAAGTCCCCCACCAAGGTTCATCCCTTGTATCACAGTAACTATACTAGTATAAGACTTTTTTACTAATTAATTGATATATGTTATACAATGATGTTTGGGGACTTAATAACATTATTAAAACATAATTATATTTTTTGATAACCATTCATGTATATGAAAGAAAAAAGAGAATAAATACAATCTAAATATTACTTAGCCTGCATAAGTCATTCATAGGTTGAATAGATCAAATGGCATCTATGACAAAATTTTGGTGTCTGGTCACAACATTGGGCCTCTACTTCAACCAACTATTATTACTTACATCACAATAATAAGTCATTTAAAATCAAGTATGACCTTACTAAACTTACCCATTCCCAAATATTCTTAGTTTCTTAACAGCAGCCAAAAGGTCTTCATTAGTGATTTCCTGGTGTATCTTTGCTCTGCCCCTGGCTGCTATGAGCCTTGTCCTAAGTTCCTCCAGTGTGATGAGTCCACCATTCTTGTAATTTGTGGCTAAACAAACCTCTACTATTTGCACTCCTATTTCATAGTAGAAATCACCAATTCCTGTAAAGTAAGATATGGAAATGTAATGGTTTAAGACAAGATGTATTGATGTATCTACATTTTAACAGATCTAAATTGTTGTAGGTAACTACTAAGTTCTGAAAAACATTTGTGGATCTAATAAAAGTAGGATAAATCAGTACATTAAAGACCCATAAGAAGTGTTATTATTGGACATTGACTCATCAAACAACATTTTGAAACTTATTATTGAGGTTTGTAAAGAATAAAATCCTGATCAGGGAACTTGTGAACTGCAAATTAAGAGGGTCACTATATCTACGAAGTAGAAGACAGATTAACAAGGTTAAATTAAACAAATCACTACAAACCTAATACAGACCAGAATCCTTTTCCTGACGCTAAGGGATCCACGCCAATGGCCGCGCACATTTCCTGGAACTGCCGCCTAAACTGAGCGTTCTTCTTTATCTCACTTTTATGTTTAGTCGCGAATTCTTCCAAGTTCTCCCTAAACACCTCCAGTTGCTTAGACATCTGTTGAAATTGATTCTCTTGTATTTCCGACCCTTTTTCCCGGTACTTTTCTTGTTCTAGCTTATGTTTCTGTATGGCACCTAATCCTGCTCGACGCCTCATGATTGTTTATGTGGAAAATATAATAATTTGAAGCAGAAAAAACAATATTTTAATGTGATTAAGCGATTCCCCAAATATTTTGGTCACTGTCAACTGTCAATGTCAAATTATTATTATGACTGCTGTGCAAAACAGATGTTTTTCACTCGTTTCACTAATTTCGGACGAGTTGTTTTATCGTAATATAGGTATTATTATTTTAACTAATTTAAAAGAATTTATTTGGTAGAATGAATACAATATATAAAAATATATTGGTGATATACGTACGATATTGAACGTAAGGCATTTGAGAACAATATTGTAGATGGCGCTGACACAAACAAAAAAAATCAGTCCTATTTCAGGGCCTGTATTTCAGCATTTCTCCTGAACTCCTTTGAATAGCAACTGGTACGAGATTCTTCATGATAAAATAAGGGGATAAATACCGCTCATCAGACATTCAGACTTTCATATTCATATTCATATTCATATCATTTATTGCATTCCACAAGTTTCATATGGTGTTACAAAAAGCTTACAGCTAGGTACATTTGTGGACCCTGTTAGGGCACAGCAACATTTAGCATTTAATGCCAGTACATTTAAAACACTTAAAACTAATTCTAAATTTTTAAGGTAGTTTTAAACATTAGGTATAATAGGAGTAGTTAATTTACAATTAAAATTATATATTATATCACTTCTCGCACAAGTGTTACTAAAGAAAAGAAGGCTTACAGTCTCCCATTGGCCTTTTCAGGGATCCGTACCTTTATGTTGATTAAAGGTATTTTCTGCTCCCGTACTCTAAATAATTACAGGAACTAAAACGAAATTGGTGTTCATTAAGTTAAAGTATTACGTAGAAAAAAAAATGAAATAAAATCAATTTGTTAAAAAAACCGTACAACAAAATTGAATTACATACAATAATCGTATTTTATTTGTAACAACCTGCAATAAACAAAACAGAAACTTATAAAAAGAATGATTGACATCCCTGGTGGGGATCGAACCCACGACCTTTGGATTAGAAGTCCAACGCGCTATCCTCTGCGCCACAGGGACTGATGGATGACATATCAAAATATATGTAACCTATCATACATGTACTTCGAAATGCTATACTTTTTGTATTGGATTATTATAGGAAATAATGCAAGATGAGTATAAATTCAAGAAAATAAATTATGTTTTTGTACGAGTAGAAAATTACTTTTGTACCCATTCGAAGTAAAGAGGACTTATTTAACATTTTTCGTTTTCCGTGGTGTCGTCATTTTAACCGGATATGTCAACAAAACAACAAACGTCAAAAATCTGTGTTTGGGAAGTTTGAAATTTCCAGTAAACTGACAAATTAATTCGCATAAAATTAGAATGTAGGCACAATTTCTGATACAGGTTAATATAAAATAGTCAAAACAATAAAATGGAAAGTGGCGTTACGAAAGAATTTTCGCCAGCTCTGGCAGAAACTCAAAATGTTACGAACACAGAGTCTGCGGATTCTTTTCAATCATTCATTTACGAATTGTTTGAAAAGAATGGTATACTCAACGATTTACGAGCGTACTTACGTGGCCATATCGTAAATGTATTAAAAAGTGCCCAAACCGGTAAGAAACATTTGGAAAAGTCTTCTAATTTTCACCTTCATTTTATTCCCGTCCCGTCATCGTTTCAGCGACAACAAGTAACATTTGAAACATAATTATATTCTTATCTCTTTTTCTTCACGACACATCACGATCTTTTGTCCTTGTCTGGTAACGAAATAGAGCTTTGTTTACTAAACAATATTGTTGTATATTGATATTATTTTAGAGAAATACATGTTTCTAAGAGAATTATTAACAGTATCATTCAATGTTACTGTATATTCAAAATTAAATATAAGTTTGGCTGTGCTTTCTTTATAAAATAAGTAAAAGTTATGTTTAGTTTTGGTATTTGTTTTAGAAATAACAAAGCTTGGTTTCTCCAATGGTCTGATGTTTTATTATAGTTTTGTTATGTTACAGGTGACCCACCTCCCTGTCAGAAACATTTCACACAACGTCTGGAGCTAACTTATCAAGCACTGAATATTCTCATAGCTGAATACCTGCTGCGTCTAGTAAGTTACTTGTTAGACCTTATTATAATTTCTATTATGGGCTTTGGTTATTCTTAAACTAAAAAGTATAAAGGGAAGAAAGAGCACAGTACTCTATAGAAACATTACAAATATAAAAACATTTACAAGCTTCTACCAATGGTTTCTGCCCCCTGAGGGAATCCTAAGAGAACTACTTCCTATAGTAAATATAGTCTCATTAGTTAATGTATGTTTTAAATGGTGCTTGTCGTCTACTTATTTGTCCAGTAGTTTTTGAGTTTATCTCTTAAACACTTATGCCCATTTTCACCAACAATCTCTTTAGCTAAGTGCCACTTAGAATAAGGGGTTTCCCAATTTTGACATAAATAACTATGGATAAGGGATACCTTAACTTTGGTGAAAACGAAATTCTTATTAAGTGTTCTGTAAATGCTCTTAGGGGATCCCTTAATTTAGACATTTGTTGGTGAAAATGGGCAATAATATCATAGATAGATGCAAATCTATCCTCTTTAATTGTAGCGTAGAAAAAGATATACAATAGTAGACGATTAATGATAGATGGATTGTTGTTAATAATTTCACAAAACCCATTGATTCCAGGAGTTCACGTACAGTTTCTCCGTGTTTATATCAGAGATACCATTGGCTAACATGGTGTTTGGGTTCGCAAAGTCCCTCATGGAACGGACAGAAGAAAATAAAGCGGAGATGAGGTTCAGAGACACAGATGTTTGGTCTATCCTCAATTACTTAGGTGAGACCTAGCTTTATTATATTTTTTTATTAATGACTCGCTTCTTCCCACGGTTTATGTGGTATACCCGTACTGAAATACTTCTCATACAGTTTTGTGCACCCGGTTAAAAGGTGATGTATCTGTCACTTTACTTATTGAATGGTCTACCTAGCACTGAAAGATTTTTCCCAATCAATCAAGAATTCATGTATTGTTTATATCAAGATAAGAGCATTCAAACAATCAAACTCTTCAGCATTATAATATCAATACTTACCTATAGATTTGAATTCTATGTATTATAGCCTGGTTTTCATACTAGAATGTTATTGCCTATTACAGGAGTGCAGTGTGATTCAGAACACGCGTCAAACATTTTCGAAATGTATAAAAATGACAAACAACAACCCTTGTTGCTCTGCATACTGAAATGTATGCCCATGTACAAAGAGTATATACCAGCTACTGCAAGTAAGTCTGCCTATATTTACCTAAATAATTTTTATTTCTTACTTCTTTAATCATCTTAGCTTAAAAGTGTACTATTCTGATGGATGAAGTGGCATTGTAACTGAAAAAATCATCAAAATCTGTTCAGTAGTCCTCACATTCATCCAAACTCGAAAGCAGAGAAGTTTGAGAGAAAAAAATATATATTTATTAAGGATGCTACTACATTCAATTTGTGCTAGATTTTCCAGCCTCTTTCTCATAAGGGTCCATTCTCCAAAGACCAGACCAGAGTGGCTTGGAGATGTTTTGAGACAACCAGTAGAATACCACTCAGTACATAGGGAGGAGTTGATTTGGATTTTGAGTTTTGATTGAGTGGGTCTATAATCTCCAAAAAGTTGCGCTACGAATACGTAATACTTCAACGGTCCCGTAGTATCCATGGATCATTGTCGCTCTTTGAAGGCATCTATAGTCCTCAATAAAACCAATATTTTCTTCCCATTGCTTATCCAACAGTCGCATCAGATGAGTCACTATCCAGTGCCAAAACGTTAATCAGTGTCGAGAACAAAGACCCGCCGAGTTTGGAAACTTGCAAACACTATGTCTACTGCAAGAGTTGTCAGAATCGCATGTACAGGCTTAAGGAGTTGAGTAAGAAGAAGAAGAAGTGTTTTGCGAAGGTAGGTCTGATCATTTTCATTTCCCTGCACTAACGTAAGGTACTGCATGGTCTTCGTCCGTAGGTATTTTTATGAGCCAAGTTCACAGACAGCATAAATGTCCGTTTTTCTCAAGACAACAGTTTTCTTTGAAAATTCACAGTAAATATATCGTACGTTTATGATGTTTAGAATATAATATGTCTTTATTTTTCTTTATTGTACGTTTATGAAATTGTCGGTTAACTTGGATCTACGTAAGCTCGCGTTCAACTAATTCAAACTTTTCAGTTTTATAGGTAAAATTAGTATACGTTTAAAGTCGTGTTTATTTCCAATATTATTTATTGATAAAAGCGTCCTGGGCGGCACTTGTATATAAACAACTATATCTTGCTTGCACCTTCCCAAAACACATAAAAGTGTAGGTACGACTTTCATCATGACAAAGTTGGACCACCATCTATAAGCGAATGAAGACTACCTTTGCTTATATTCGTCTTAGCAACTACCAATTATCCTATCTCTTAGCAACACAACATAAAAACAAGTTCTTAAATGAAATATCTCTAAACTATACACTTTAGTAGTAACAGCACAATAGTTTGTAGTTGAAAATGGTTTTCTTTCAGAACGTGAAAGATGCCGCTTTGGTAAATACAGCGAATATGGAGGGTCTCGTTAAGAATATCAGCGTCATGGAGAAAAGCCTCATTGAAGAGGTCTTTTGTTTATTTAATTATTCATTTAAATGTTGTTTTGTTCATACCTACATTTGTTTAGTATATATTTCAGTTCATTATTTTGCGTCGTTGTTGTCGTTAGATTAAATATAGGTACTCACCCGCTCTTTTCACTTAGGTACTGAAAACGTCCGAAATACGCTCATACCTTATGTGCAAAATATCCATTCTGATTCCAAAATGTCCAATCTGATTCCAAAATAAACTTTATTGCAAAAAAATCAATAGGTGTAGACGGCATAGCAGTGCCAAAATTCTAGTAAAGCAACAGGGTGTTCTGATATTTATTAAACTTGTATGTTGCGAGTACTTACACCGAGGGGTTTACACTAATCATAATATATGGTGTTGCATCGGAATGTAGTTAGCTGTTGTGTACCCGTATTATAAGTATGTTAATAGATAGCCAACATACATCTAGAACAGACCGATTCGAAGATCTTTCTCACAACATGAACGTCATTTCTCCTCATACGCATACCATGACAGCCTTTTGCCACAAAGATTTTCGTACACCGATCCCACTGTTAAACCTCTTCTACAGGATTTTGATGTTATTCATTACTAAAATTCTTCCTGAAGAACGAATAAACATGTTTTACTCAAAGCCGAACTATAAGGGATCCAATTTGTAGATGTTCCAACAACTGAAGTCGGTATACGAGACAGAAGTAGAGATGGTGAAGGTGGAAGAGGAGAACAAGGTGAAGCGCTCCATGGCATCGCATGCACTGCAGCTGCAGAAGAAACGGGACGAGGTGAGCACGTCCAGTATAGTTTAAAATTTTAGGAAAAATATGTAGAATGTAGAATTTTGCACTAGTTTTATATGCACATGCAGCAAGGGTATCATACAAATACACATGTAGGTACAAAGGAAACATTTGCTAAGTAACCGAACCTATACTCGACACGTGTTTCACCTCTCCACGGTGCGTCTTCAGGAGATGTTGACTCGTCGACCTCCCGGGAATGTCAAGTCATATCAAGTTATCAGCCATTTTATATTGTCCCACGAAATTGCACAGGCCTCTTCTCATGCAGAGAAGAAAGCTCGTTAAGGCGGTTTGCTTAGAGTTGTTTTTGTTGAAGGAATCAGTTCTTGGTACACATCTTTGAGTCTGTAAGAGATAAGTTAAATCTCTTCTGCTTTTTGAGGAAATGGGAAAAGGACTTTGATTACTTGTATCTGTTTCTTCATCGGGATCTATTTCTTTGATCATGGGATCGCTTTGATCATACCTGTCATCTTGATTTTTGTTTAATATATCACTTGCTCTTTGTCATCACTTTGATCACTAGGATGACTTGATCATTATATTCACTTGGTCTTGGTGTTAACTTTGACCGTTAGGATCATTTTGATCCCCTGATCATTGGGTTCTTTTCTGACTACCTAGATGGAGGAGACATTCAAGGCTCGTGAGGCTGAACTGGAACGAACCGTCCAACAGAAGAAGCGGTTCCTGTGGGGGCTAGCGCGAGCCCTGCGCGACCAGCACGAGCACATGACGCGCGCCATGCACGACGTGCGCGCTGAGACACAGCGCCTCTCTGTCAAGGTAACTGCAGCACTGTAGCTTGCACAGCTGCAGCACGAGACGCGGGTCCTGGGGACAGGACCCCGTAGTCACGACTTACACTCATTCAGCTCCATTCGGGTATCTTTGCATCTTTTTAGCGAACGAATGCGTTCACATCTGCATACCAAATCTTGGTTTGTTGGATAGGTGTGCGAAGTTCCTAAAAGTAATTTAACAATTTTTATAAAAATAATAGCGTCCACCCCGAACGCCAGTATCTCAAAGCCATATTAGTTACATCTTCACAATCATAAAGTACCCCTCCTCAACAGGAAGACAGTCTAAAATCTCAACTGGCGGAAGCCGAACAGATTCTAAAGAAACGCGGCGAAGAAATGCGCGCCCAGATATCTAACGAGCTCACTATACTCGAAGGACACTTAGAATCTATGAAACAAGAGAGGGAAAACATAACCAAAGAACGTTTAGAACTCGAAAACATGAAAACCGTTCAGGAATCGAATAGCAAATTAATAAAAGTGCACAATATGGAAAGTGAAACTGTACATTCGCATTACAACCTACTCAAAGATGAGCTAGCGATACTGCGAAAGTATTTAGAGTCTTCGAAATTGACCCCCAAATGTGTTATAGAAAGGGGTACAATTACCGAACACAGTGCTTCAACGTCGAGATTGAACGAAACGTTGAATAATAGCCAGCTGAATGATAAATGTTCGAAGAGCGAAGATTTTGAAGACAGGTTGAAGACGACTCAAGTCGTCAATGATTTTAGGAAGAAGAATGTTAATTTTAGTCAGGTGAGTGATAAATGAATAACATATTATGTGCCCTGCCTTAACTTTTCTTGTTAGAATTTAAAGTTTGCGTAGTGAAGTTCAAATACTGTTTTCACTGAGATAGACGTTATGTCTATGTGGAAGTAGATATTTTAATGGCGTCCACGGCCGATTTCGGCCACGGCGGCTGTTCTTGGCGCTTGTTTCGGCCACGGCGCAGGA
This sequence comes from Helicoverpa zea, assembly GCF_022581195.2. Classification (NCBI taxonomy): domain Eukaryota; kingdom Metazoa; phylum Arthropoda; class Insecta; order Lepidoptera; family Noctuidae; genus Helicoverpa; species Helicoverpa zea. The sequence continues at coordinate 3,716,559 of NC_061464.1, read as the reverse complement.
CCGACATTTACGTGCTCTCCGACGCACGGGTGAATCAATAACCAACTTCCAGACTACGGGCTGCTTTTTGAAAGTGTAAGAAGACCCACAAAGCGATTTCGGCCCGACTCGGGAATCGAACCTGAGATCTCTGGCACAGCAGCCGCGCTTGCGACCACTAGACCAAGTAGATATAGCTGAAGGACGAATTGCTCCGACATAAACAGTCCCCAGGCCGGCGAACAAATTTTTTTTTGATACATATACATTTAAGACTTTGTGAGTGCCTTCCTTACGATGAGTCCGACAAACTTTTCGAATGCGCAAATTTTGGTGCACCGCTGCGTTTTTTAATGCTTGACTCCTGAAATTGTCGATATGACGTCACTATGGCTCTTCGTACATACACGTTTCATCTTTTGAGATTCGATTAATAAAGTTAACTAGAGAATGGTGGTCAACTTGTCCGATAAAGATCGTGCTGCGTTTGGAGTGTCCACCATCCTGAAAATGTCGATATGACGTCACTATGAGTCTTCGTACATACCTATTTCATTTTTTGAGATTCGTTTAATAAAGTTAACTAGAAAATGGTGGTCAACTTGTCCGATAAAGATCGTGCTGCGTTTGGAGTGACCACCATCCTGAAAATGTCGGTATGACGTCACTACGACTCTTCGTACATACCTGTTTCATTTTTTGAGATTTGTTTAATAAAGTTAACTAGAAAATTGTGGTAAGCTTGTCCGACAAAGATCATGCTGCATATGGAGTGTCCACCGTCCGGAAAATATAGATATATTTTAAGATTTGGTATAAAGTACTGACAATTGGTGTGAAGTATGTTAATAGTAAATGTTGCATTTAGAAAGTCGTTTTGAATGATATATGTATCATTACTACAGGAGGGATTTATTAACTTGAAAACACCTATCGATAAAATAATCTTATATAAGCTCTAGCTTCTGAAATACTAACAATTCGCCGAAGTTTTTTTAATATGAAATGTTGCATTTAAAAACGTCTTTTGAATGATGTATAACTCATTACTAGAGATGGGATTTATTTAATTGAAAACATCTATCAATAATTATAATTTGAAATAAGCTCTAGCTTCTAAACTACTAACAATTTGTCAGAAGTATGTTAACACGAAATGTTTCATTTGGAAAGGTTTTTCAAATAATATATAATTTGTTACTAAAGAAGTAATGGATTAGCTTGACAGAACCTACCGATAATATATTCTTAGAAAAGCTCTAGCTTTTAAAGTACTAACAATTTGTCGGAGTTATGCTAATACAACCTTGCGCTTAAAAAGATCTTTTGATTGAAATATGGCTCATAACTTCAAGTGAGATGTTATTCCTTAACACAATGTAAAGTATCAATAATATGCCTTAGGTCAGTTATGTCTTCCAAAATACTAAGAATCGGTAAGTGGTATGTTAAGACGGAATATAGCGCTTAAAAAGATCTTTCGATTGACATATGGTACATACCTAGAGGTGGGACATTATTCCCTAACATAGTAAAACCTATCGATAATACGCCTTATTTGGGCTATATTTTCTAAAATACTAAGAATTGATAAGTGGTATGTTGAGACAAAATTTTGCACTTAAAAAGACCTTTTGATTGATATATAGTCCATTAATAGATGTGGGATATTATTCCTTAACATAATATAAACCATCAACAATACGTCTTAGTCAGGCTACTTTTTCTAAAATAGTAATTAAAATTGGTAAGTAGTATGCCAATTTAATATACTTAAATAATGCACGTGAATATTTAAGTCAGAAATTGACGAAAAGAATAAACTTCTTCCAATTGTAATATTTTTTTCTCATTTTCTTGTCGAACTGACTATTTGACTCACTACATTTGTCGGACAAGTCGATATTTGCAATAAGAATAGTATGTATGGGGAGACACAGTGACGTCATATCGACATGTTTCGGATGGTGGACACTCCAAACGCAGCACGATCTTTATCGGACAAGTTGACCACCATTCTCTAGTTAACTTTATTAAACGAATCTCAAAAAATGAAACGTGTATGTACGAAGAGCCATAGTGACGTCATATCGACAATTTCAGGAGTCAAGCATTAAAAAACGCAGCGGCACCAAAATTTGCGCATTCGAAAAGTTTGTCGGACTCATCGTAAGGAAGGCACTCACAAAGTCTTAAATGTATATGTATCAAAAAAAAGTTGTTCGCCGGCCTGGGGACTATATACGTCCGTTTTCCTTAAAATAACTGTTTACTTTGAAAATTAAACGTAAAGTTTATAGTAAACAGTGGTTTTTGGAAATTATTTAGGCTTTACCAATTGTTTCAATCTTTAAAAATCAAGTTCACAAGATTAAGGGTCAAGTCAAACGAAGAATTTAATTTTCAATTAAATCTCTTTGCGTTGGTATAATTAATTAATTAATTAGGTAATCTGGTATCTGGTAAAAGTCGTGGTGGCCTAGTGGGTAAAGGACCAATCTCTCAAGTATGAGGGCGCGGGTTCGATCCCAGGTCAGGCAAGTACCAATGCAACTTTTCTAAGTCTGTATGTACTTTCTAAGTATATCTTAGACACCATTGGCTGTGTTTCGGATGGCACGTTAAACTGTAGGTCCCAGCTGTCATTGAACATCCTTGGCAGTCGTTACGGGTAGTCAGAAGCCAGTAAGTCTGACACCAGTCTAACCAAGGGGTATCGGGTTGCCCGGGTAACTGGGTTGAGGAGGTCAGATAGGCAGTCGCTTCTTGTAAAGCACTGGTACTCAGCTGAATCCGGTTAGACTGGAAGCCGACCCCAACATGATTGGGAAAAAGGCTCGGTGGATGAGGTAATCTGGTATCTTGCACATAATATTGTATATGTTATCCAGTCGAATTTAGATGAGATTTACCACGAGAGGGCTCGCGAGCGCAGCCGGTCGTCGGCGTCTAGCGAGGCGGGGGACACTGCGGCCCCTGACCTTGACCTCGACAGGGGGGGTGAACGTGACCTTATACAGCGGCTTAGAGAGGAGAATGAAAGACTTAAAGCGATCGCTGCTCAGGTTTGTAGTATATGTATTTACATGTAGGTATGAACTTCGTTTTACTTGCCTATGAAGCTAGCTAGCTTTATGAAGGTTGTCTCCCTGTCTAATTCCTTATGTACTGTAGGAGAAAAACATAGGCTATAGCACCGTTACCTACCGGCTGTAGGTCACTACAGACAGTAGTTTCTCTTTTTACTTATGTACTCCCCTTATAAACTACCTTATGTTCTCTCTTATGTATTTCCTTACATACTGTATGCTCCCTGATCTTTCTTTCCATGTACTTTCCATGTTTACCCCCCTTATGTATTCCCCTTATAAACTCCTTTATATACTTTCCATTTCCACTTTATGTACTCTCCCTATAGATTTACTCCATTCTGTACTAGCTATCGACAAACGACATTTGTAACCACATACATATTCTTTAATAATACTTTATAATTAAGGCATGTGTACACTTTCAGCAAAGTCGTCAGATCGAGCAGCTGTCGGCGAGCGCGGCCACGCAGCTGACGCGTCCGCGCACCGCGCCGCCTGTGCCGGCGCCCGCGCAACCTGTCTACAAGTAACTTTACATTTTCATTATTTATTCTATTATTGTAGGCCTAGGGACCGCCTTACAGACGAGAAATAGAAATAATTAATGGTTCAATTTGAAAATTACCTACTTCAAAAATGTGAGATTCTAGATGTTTGAGTTTTGAAAGATATTGTTGTATTGTCCAGCGTAAACACAAGCGCTAGCGTGAACACAGTGAGCTTCGGGTGGCGCAAGGGCGCCGGCGAAGAGCTCAGCATGTTCAGCGACGCGCAACCACGCATCGTGCTGCCCGGCGACACGCTGCCCTTCATCGGCGTACTGCGCGACACGCATCCTACTGCCAGGAGGTAACTATGTCACACACACACACACACACACACACTGCACAACACAAGCGCTAGACACAGTGAGCCAAAGACCTGTGTGCCCCATTTTACCACAATAATCGCTCTTCATTCACTCTTGAAGCACGTTGGGACCAAAAACCGACACGAACGGAGAGAAATCAGGTTGTTCTTTTTTTTTAAGCTTGAACTGTCCCACTGTTTTGCAAAGGCCCTCAGTATTTCGCTTCCACACCTCTCGATCCTTTGATTGTTCCCACCAATCGAGGTTGTAGGCATCCAGATAGTCCCGCCATCTTTCTCTATTGGCCTAAGACTCCGGCGGCCACCTTGTGGTAGCCACTAGGTGACAATGTTGGCCTGCTTTTCAAATAAGAACACTCAAAAGAATTAATGATCTAAAAGCAACATTAAATTAAATAAAATAAAAATGGGTTCTTTCTGAAGCCCTTTGTGTACCAGGGCAGCAACTCTTTTGAACGATTCTGCAGCCCTTGTATACTATATAATAACTAGGATATATAATAATATGAGCTATATAACATTTGGCCAGGCCGCCGCTGGGGCAGAGCCGCGCGGGCCGCACTCGCGCGTGCTGGCCGCTCGCGGGCGTCACCAAGCGAAACGTGTCGCCGCTCAAAGAGAGACGCCGTAAGTATGCTTATTATTATGATCAGTTGTATGTCATTGCACCTATACCACGAGTTTCATCATCTGCCTAGCTTTTTCCTAACTATGTTGAGGTTCGGCTTTCAGTCTAACCGGATGTAGCTGAGTACCAGTGCTTAATAAGGAGCAACTGCCCATATGATCTCTACAACCCAGTTACCCGGGCAACCCGATACCACTTGCGAAGACTGGTTGTCAGCCGTTCTGGCTTCTGACTACGAGTTACGACTGCCAAAGATGTCCAAATGACAGCCGGGACTGCCCGGGACCCACCAGTCTATCGTTCCAGACGGTGAAATTTTTGGAGCCATTAGGGTAAAACCAAAAACAATATTTCTCTTTTTAATATTAGTATGTATGTGATATGTTTAGCTGCAGGCACCAGCGGGTTGTGTCTGCGAGTGAGCGGCGCGGGTCGCATGCCGATCGCATCGTGTTCGGTACAGCCGCAAGACGAGGGCTACCACCGGTCTATACGGTAAGTTGTTCCACCTAACACTTCATGGCTTAAGTAGTGGAATTATTCTTTGAACTTCTAGGGAATCCAACTCACCAAACGAAACATAACCAGCCGCATACTTGCCGCCCATTGGTCAAATCGGTGATTTGACAACTGAAAATACTTGTTGGAAAATTTTGTTGGGGTCTGAAAGATTTGTGGACCCCTTCTCAATAAGTCGTACTGTAAATAATAAAATTTCGGTCTGTCACATTTCAAGACGATTCAAGATAAACAAATGAAATTAATCTTAAACAATTTGACATACCTCATACCACACTTCGTAACAATTTGAAATGTTTTGATAGAGTGCAACAACGTTCACGGCCGACACTGTCCATAGAGAAAAATCGTAACCGCGAGAAAAGCCCCAAATCCTTACTAAGAGAGGCCAAAGAGAGACTCAGGAAGTAAGCATTTCACAGTACAACTCACACCAAATAACTTTGCATCTCTGAAGTTGTCTACGAATGAAACTACTGCGCAAGCTAGGCATTAAATGGCTAAATGGAGGGGCAAAGTTATTTGACAGTCATTGGGCCCTCGTTAACACATTTTATTTTAGGTATATATAGCGTCTTCCTCAGCTTTAGTTACACACATAGTTCTTTTTATGTTGGTAGAGGTGCTTTGTAATGTTAACTAAATTATAGGAACCAGAATTCGCACCAGAAAATTTGTTCATTGCGAGAACTTTAGTTCAGTAGCAGTAGTTTTTATAATTGGTTAGTGTAGTTATTCTCTCTGTATGTATTAAAAAAACTGCAGCTTTTTCAAACGTAATAGTTTTTCAAGTAAAGAGAGCAGTTACCGCGGCAGTCCGCCAGCGGTTCGTGACAAGAGTCCCAACGCGGTGCTGCGCGAGGCCAAGATGCGTCTTCGCAAGCTCGAGATCGAGGCCGAAGCCGTCGAGAAGTCATACCTCGACTTCCGACGGAAGCAGTCTCAGCAGCGCCTTGAGAGGAGTAGGATGCAGCATGAAACTGCTGCTACAGAGAGAAACAGGAACATTGGTATGTATAGCATCTGCCTAGTCTTGTCAGGTTATGGAGTCGACCTCCATTCTAATAAGATGCAAGTGAGTATCAGTGTTTTATATGGAGTGACTGCCTATCCAACCTCTTCAACCCAGCTACATGAGCAACAAGATACTCTTGGTTGTCAGACTATTTGGATCCAATAAACACAACATAACTCCGCATTTTACACTCCACAGATGTGAAACGAAGCCGATCAGAGGAGCATTTGGATGAAAACACCAAAAACGAAATAGTCGCACAGTTTACCGACTTGAAGAACTCTGTGCGCAACGACTTCGACAATTACATCCGTGAGTACAAGAACAGGTTTGACATCGGGGAGACGCACTTTAGGATTAAACCTTCAGTTGTGGAGAAAGTGAAGCCGATCCCCAAAGCGTACTGCGGCATCAGTGAGTACAGCCACAAGGACGAGCGCGGCAAGTACCTCGACACGCCGCTCGCGGAGTTCCGCAAGATGTACGCGAGCCAGCCGCGTCCGCACAGCGCCTCCTCCGACCGCTCGCCCGTCCGCGACCACTCCGGACACTCCGGACACTCCGGCGACCAGATCAAGCAACTGTCCGCGCGCACCGAGGCGCTCAAAAAAGCCAAGAACAACAAACAAGCTGAACTAGAACTGTTAAAACAAAATATCACCAAAATGTACAACTTGTCCCCCGACGACGACTCCGCCTTAGACTTGAGGAGCGACAAGGACACCAGTCAAGCAATGATGAAAGGCTCGGAGGAGAACCTACTGAGAGTGGAGGTAGAAAGTATCAGTGAGATCGACAACATCAAGTCGCAGACGCAGGAACTGTTGCTCGTGGTGCAGAGTTCAGTGAACCCGCGCGAGATGACGCTGACGGGGCGGGAGGCACCAGGGGAGGTGCAGTCTGCGGTGATGACCATCATCGTCAGCCCCAAGTGCAGCGAGTCGCAAAGTCCAGTGCCCACCCCCGAGCACAGCCCCGCACGAGGCCCCGGCCGCAGCTCGAGCCGCAGCCCCGCGCGAGGCGCCGCGGGCGGCACGTGCGCGGCGGGCGGGGAGGGCGGCTCGCCGGAGCAGGCGGCGCAGCTCACACGTAACGATGTCCTCGACGCCATCTTCCACGCCGACCCCACCGACCACATCTCCAGCGTACAAATGCAACTCGAACTCTCTAAAGACATTCTAGACGACTCCGCGAGCGGCGAGTACGATAAGGGCGAGTATCCGGACGACTTTTCGGCCGACGTAGACAATTACAACAGCCGCTCGGATTACGATCAGAACTCGCCCATATCTCTGCCCAAAACGTCCGAGGATGACAACGATAACTTTTGGGACACGTAGAAGCACCACGGTGCGGGTCAGCGGTTTGAAAAACAAAGCTATTCAGATATGTATACCACTTACCCGGTACTTAAGTCTCTAGTTTGTATGAAGATATACATCGGCACTGTACCCCCAATGTTCTATACCCGAGCTTAACAATTCTCGTTTCCTGTGACGAAATATAATCAAAGCTCTCTGGTAGAAAACAGTGCGTGTAGCAATACTGGATGTACAAATAACACTTTTGCATCGTCTTAGCACAATTTAAAGAGTCGTGTCGACTCGTCAAGCCTCGAATGAAACAAGTGTCAAAATTAATTTGTTGTAAATTTAAAAATAAAAACAACAGTAAAAAGAACCAGTCATAATTTATTTATCTATCGTCTATGTGAATTTAAAACTTCGTAATATCATATAAAACATACTTTTTATAGCTAATTTCTCGTATCTTTCAAATATAAAAGTACAAACATTCGTAGACGTAATATGAACAACTCACAGCTTTTGGCATTCACGAGTCCCGACGTCGCAACCTAACTACATTAAATGCTAATCAACGCAGTGAAACTTTATTGTCACCTAACACAGGACATAATGAACAAATGCAACTATAACATCAAAACATTGTTTAATAATCATAACACAATATTTACGTTTTCATACGGCATCAAACCAAGATAAGAAAATCACAAAATATTCGAACGAATATTTAATTCCATGTAATGTTAATAAATATTGTATGAAATTGTAAGTATTGCGCTTGTAAACCTATAAACTACTTTACCTAAAACATTATAAAACGTAAAATATATGAGATTTGCAATGTTTTATCAGAATTATGCCGGCAGAACTCTTCATTCATTGAATATTATATTTATAGACAACTTTCTATTTGTAATAGAAAGTACACATATTTGAATAGACAATAAAGAGAGCTAGTGTGAGTGTTTTCCTAGAACTAACATTTATTTCGTATATAATCATAATCATTCGTTGACCAACGTCGTTCGACATCAGATTGCACGCTCCGTGCGTCAGCTGCACTTCACTGCTCAGCAGAAAGTAAATAAGAATTTAAAAATATAAGTTTTAGTATTATACTCTATTTATAAAGTTATGTCAGTTGGGTTTCTTAGCCTATGGTCGATATAATTGTGATGTTAATAGAATAATAGCAGGACGTCCTATTATCTTAAAGTAATTCAAAGTGTTTGAACTACGGCATTCTTGTAGTATAATCATTAATGTTTAGTTCATACACTTTGTGGATTAATTTAGAGCATTTAGGACATCGCCATCACATGCATTTAGTATGTCACATAGAATTTAATTAATAATATTAAGTTGCACCTCTTAAACAAAGTGACTAAACTATAAGAAGTACAGTAGCGCCAATCCACATAACCACAGACTCGGTTATTAAACAAAATATATAAACATTCTTCAATTCAAAAAATATTCTAGTATTAAACATTAAATCAGTAATTATCGAATTCAATTCAATATTTAAATAAACGAATGTCACAAATAGATACAGAGAAACCAAAATCATACATTTTTAATGGTATATTCATACAGTAAAGCATTAAGGAAATATTTTTCATTCATTCAAGATTTCAATTTCTTTTTAATAATTAAAATTTCTTATTAATTTTTTTGCTGCCCAAGAAAAGGTCAGAGGAGAAAAATGGTTGTGACTGCAACATTTTCAATTTGTCACGATACTACTGAGATTTTCACTATTTAGTTTTAGCGAATAATGGTAGATGTGTGAAGATGTTACATAGTATAATTTGATAAAGGCCACATGTGTGTATGTGCTTGAGCGTGTGTTATCGCTCAGAAGCCGAAGCTCACGTTGTGGTTCGCGTTCTTGACGGCCAGCGCCGACCGCGGGGAGTTGGGCCCGGTCACTCGCAGCCATGTCGACACCTGTGATAGCAGAATATCATATTAGGTACATTTATTTAAACATGCGCGTACTATAATTATTTTTAACAAACGAATACTGAGTATATCTCTCGCACATTTCAAGTATTGACAAGTGAGATGGTCATTTGTCAGGCCTGTTCTTTATTTATAATTGCTTATACATTATTTTTTTGCTGCCCTTATGCATATGCATATCCATAAAGGAACAAGGGTGGAAACTTTGTAGCAAGTGCGTATGCATGACATTAGTATCCTGCATGCAAGTCTCGATTTATATTTTATTGTCTCACGGAATTAACGCTACATATATTTTTCTGCCTCGATGGTCGCAAGCGCGACTGATGTAACTGAGGTCTCGAGTTCGATTTCCGGGTCGGGCCGAAATGGCTTTGTGGGTTTTATAAACTTTCACAAAGCAGCCTGTAGTCTAGAAGTTGACGATTAATTCGCCAACTTCTTAAATGTCGATCTGTCTCCGGTGGTGTCCGATTGCCGTCCCATCGGGTTATGAGAGTGAAGGAATAGTAAGTGCATCTGCGTCTGCGCAAAAGCTCGTGCACTATAATATGTCCTGCGCAGCTGCCTGATCTCCTAACATGAAAACAGCCGCCGTGGCTGAAATCGGCCTAGAATGTATTTTTATCTTTCCAAAATGTTATGTCACGGATTTTCGCAGAGTAACGCCTGATTCTACAATTACCTGCAATGGCGGCGCCCGCGCAGTGTCGCGTTCTCGCTGCGGCGTGGAGCACGTCGCGCGCGGCCGCGGCGCGGGCGGCGCGGGGCTGAAGCCTCCCAGAGATATGCTCACATTCATACTGTCTTCAGTCTGTGCTGGCTGCCATCTGAATCACAAAATAATAATCACGATCAGCGTTATAGAAATGAACACCCGTAAACTTTTGGACGCATATTTTTATAGCCTTCAAATGAATTTGCTCGGTGCATTAATTTACGGTGGATCGATGATTTGAAGAGGGTGGGCAGAGGGATGCAGGTTGCCTAAGACCGGGATAGTTAGCGTTCCTTAAGGAAGCGTACGTTCGTTAAGACAATTGGCTGATATGATGCTAATGATGAATTTGCTCCTTCAAAGTTACTCAATTCACGCCACGCACATAATGCAAGTTTTGCACTACATATCTGGCATTGGTACGATATAAACACTGTGTACTCACTTGTCCCTCTGCTCGGGCGGGTAGAGCGCCACGCTGTGCCGCCAGCGGTACACGTGCGGGTACTGCTCGGGACATATCTGGCACTGGTACAGCGCGTCGAACACTAGACGGTCTACTTTCGACGGCTCCTCACTGAAAACATTATATATGAACCAGTTTAGTTAATAACACAGTGTAGTGAATGGAAACTATTACAAGTCTATCAAAAAGCATTTATTGAAAATAGGCTGACAAACAACAATTTTCGACAAACCCCTCTATAAGAGTGTTTAAAGTGTATCGTATTTGGAGAAAGTACGTACAGTAAGGTATGCGGTCACCTTTAATATTTCCATAGCCAGATCCATCAAATAATTCCAGTGTACTTTCTAGCTGCGGGGGGATTTTATTTCATGTTTTATAAATAAATCAAAAATATGCCCAATTTCCAGATTAGCCAGTTGTGCTGTACATTTTAGTGCACAAGGCTTTGCTCCTACAGGTGCGAAGTCATAGTCTTTGATCCTGATAAAAACGAGATCTAACTTACCCATATATAAAAGGCTCGGCTTTCGCGCAATCACTTGCTTCAGCCATATCGTCTTCTTCAAGATCCGAGTGTTCGGAGGCCGTGTGGAATTCCTCCTCAGAGTTGAGAGATGCCCCCGATTCGTCATCCGAAATCTGAGCATGAAAAAATGGACTTTAGTATAGTGAAGATCATTCTATTAATGGATTATAATTGTTTTTATAATATGCAGAGGTAGGTATATGTTTTTTTTATAACATGTAGAGGTAGGAATTATCTTCTTATATATAAAAATGAACTGCTGTTCGTTAGTGTCACTAAAACTCGAGAATGGCTGGACCGATTTCGCTTATTTTGGTTTTAAAATGTTTGTAGAGGTCCAGGGAAGGTTTAAACGATACGAAGTTCGCGGGATCAGCTAGTCTTCTTATATATAAAAATGAATTGCTGTTCGTTAGTCTCACTAAAACTCGAGAATGGCTGGACCGATTGAGCTGATTTTAGGTCCAGGGTAGGTCTAAACGGTGAGCAAAATAAGAAAAAAAAAGTATTGTGTAATACCAATAATTAGGCGGTACGAAGTTCGCCGGGTCAGCTAGTCATACATATAAAAATGAATTGCTGTTCGTTAGTCTGACTAAAACTCCAGAATGGCTGGACCGATTTGGCTTATTTTAGTTTTAAAATGTTTGTAGAGGTCCAGGGAAGGTTTAAACGATACGAAGTTCGCGGGATCAGCTAGTACTGTATATAATGTTATTTTAGTACATATACAACTACAGCGTTTGGGTAGAAAGAAGTTTAGGTGGACTAATAGAAACAAAGTGAAATTCTGTAGCACTTGTTTCATAAAAAACTTAAATATTTACTTTTATGCGATATTTGTTTAAATGTATTTTTTAATATAAATAAAACGTATTAATCTAAAACTATGTTCGTTAGGAATCATGGAAATACCCTGCGAAAATCATAAAGCCATGTATTCACTGAGAAACAATTGTTTATAAACACTGTTTCAGAAACAATATAAACGTGTATACATATAATTTTGTTTCTGTGGACGATGTGAACGGCAGAATTTCCGAAACATTGTTGCTGTAAACATCTACGTGATGATTCAGAAACTGTGTATCTGAAACATTGTTTCCCAGTGAATACGTGGCTTTACTAAACCCTGCAACCTATATTTAGTTCTTGCTATGCAACAATGACGCATCGGGTGCAATTCATTATCGAATGCATGAAGTTGGAACTGATAAACAAATAACTAGATGCAGGAAAACACTGGGAAGCTAGTACTAATCCCAGTTGCACTATAAACATAAATAGCGCAACATGTCGAATAACACAGAAGATATTTCTAATTTCAAATATTTGCAAGATACAACATGGCTGCAATACGTATGGATCACAGCAATCGCTCTTTCAACAATATGCTTCATACTACAACTTGTGATCTTCAAAATCGAGAGAAAAACTAGAAAATTGGACCAGAAAGTACTCACACAGATGACAATATCAAGGTTCATTAATACTGTAGTGGATTTTGTGTTGTTTTATAATACTTTTGGATTACAGCGTACAGATGCATGGTATTACATATTATGGTCAATCTTGGTACAATCGGATGCAGTGTCAATATGTTGGATGAGAGTCTACGTGGGTATAATATATGATAAATTTGTACTAGTGTTTTCGCCTGAAAATTGGGACTTTGAGCAACTGTGTTTATTGATTTGGGTGCTTACGATGCCGGTCGGAGTATGGGATAAGTTAGGACACGACTGTGTACAAATGTACACAGAGTCGTACACATTGATAAGACTTAGTGTTTTGCTACTAAATATGTTGTCTTTCTACAGTGTCTTTCAAGTAATTTTAAAAGAGAATAAGAAAGCGAAGAACAGTTTAAGTAAAACAATTGTGTCGTGTATGATATCTTTTATTTTGTTTTGTATAAATAGTTTCGGAGCCTTCTTACATATTGTGGTAACGGAAAGGACATTGGGCAGATTGGTATACCCCACCAATAGCGATGTCATATATATCATTGGATAGGCCTTTTTATGTAGAACAACATTTACTATGACAGCTTTGCTGAAATGTTTGTCCGTTCTGAGATATAGATCAAAAACTGTGCAAAAGTTAAACTAAAGTTAACTTAATAATCTATTGATATCTCAAGTTTTTAGAGGAAAAACTAAGTTGAAATAAGTGTAAGTCTCCTGAGTCCTACCTGCTGTACCCGTTAGGGTCCATAATTCTTACTATTATTTTGCATTTCAACCTTATACTGTACTAACTGGATATTGGGCATAATAACAGACCCAACCAATAACAAAGTCATGCATATCGATGGATAGGTCTTTTTAACTGGAACAACATTTACTATGACAGCTTTGTTCTATTATTTGTCCGTTCTGAGATATGGCTAAAAAACAATGCTAATCAACACTGTAATCTGATTTTCTTTGAAAAATAACACCAATGTCTTTATTTTTTTATTATTTTTTTATAATCATTATGTAAATCGTGGTGGCCTTGTCGGTAAAGAACCAACCTTTCAAGTGCGCGGGTTCGATTCCAGGTCAGGCAAGTACTAATGCAACTTTTCTAAGTTTGTATGTACTGTCTACCTATGTATGTATACATATCTTGGACACACCAATGACACGTTAAACTGTAGGTCCCGGCTGTCATTGAACATCCTTAGCTATCATTGCGGGTAGTCATAATTCAGTAAGTCTGACACCAGTCTAACCAAGAGGTATTGAATTGCCCGGGTAGCTGGGTTGAGGAGGTCAGATAGGCAGTCACTCCTTGTAAAACACTCAGCTGCATTCGGTTAAACTAAAAGCCGGTCGAATCAATATTTTTTATGTACTGTCTGAGCCACATGACATGTGTCGATCGATCATAAGGATCATAAGCAAACGCTTGGTGCGGTCGGTCCATGGTCGTGCATGGGTAACAACAGAAGAAAAGACACTGGCAACCAATCTTACCAAGAGGTATCGAGTTGCCCAGATCACTGGGGTAAGGAGATCAGATAGGCAATTACATCCGGTTAGACTGGAAGCCGACCGCAAGATAGCTGGGAAAAGGCTAATAAGATCAAATTGAATTATTTAAATGTAAAAAGTAACGTATGAACGAAATGTGGATCATCCATCATCCTCCGAGCCTTTTCCCAATCATGTTGGGGTCGGCTTCCAGTCTAACTGGATTCAGCTAAGTACCAGTGCTTTACAAGAAGCGACTGCCTATCTAACCTCCTCAACCCAGTTACCCAGGCAACCCGATACCCTTTGGTTAGACTGGTGTTAGACTTACTGGCTTCTGACTACCCGGTACGACTGCCGAGGATGTTCAATGACAGCCGGGACCTACAGTTTAACGTGGCATCCGAAACACAGTCAATGGTGTCTAAGATTAACTTAGAAAGATGAACGAAATGTGGATATTATTCTTATATTCATATCGTGTATTTCATTCCGCAATGTACAGTATAAGCTGGAACTGCTAAATATAGTAACAAATGCAGACTCACAGCAGGTACTTAGTACATTGATGACATACATAGATTTTCCTTTAAATACACTTATGGACTTACTACAAAAACTTAAACATCTGTTTTACACTTGTCTAAAAAAATTGTGGCTGCAAAATGGACCTTATTTCAACGTCATAATCTGACACTTTTATAGACAAGTCTTAAACTGACGTTTAAAAGTTTTTGTGGTAAGACGGTTAATCTGCATTATCATATATTAAGTTTGTATTTTATCTATATCTCAGAACGGACAAACAATAGAACAAAGCTGTCATAGTAAAGGTTGTTCCAGTTAAAAAGACCTATCCATCGATATGCATGACTTTGTTATTGGTGGGGTCTGTTATTATGCCCAATATCCAGTTAGTACAGTATAAGGTTGAAATGCAAAATAATAGTAACAATTATGGACCCTAACGGGTACAGCAGGTAGGACTCGGGAGACTTACACTTATTTCAACTTAGTTTTTCCTCTAAAAACTTGAGATATCAATAGATTATTAAGTTAACTTTAGTTTAACTTTTGCACAGTTTTTGATCTATATCTCAGAACGGACAAACATTTCAGCAAAGCTGTCATAGTAAATGTTGTTCTACATAAAAAGGCCTATCCAATGATATATATGACATCGCTATTGGTGGGGTATACCAGGTCCCATATATTTGTGCCCATTGTCCTTTGTCACGAAATGATTTTTGACGGGATCAACGGTATTGTGTATGAGATTTTTCTGATCTTAAACGCATTTCAAGCTCCAGCTATTACTTTTATTTTCCTTATAATTAGTAGAAGTCAGATCCAAGGTATTAGTGGCAACAAGATTCTAAAGAAATTATGTTGTTCTTAAGTTTTCGGTATAATATATGTATTTATAGCAAAAATATGTTTATAATAGTATGATGTATCTTGTACATGTAATTAAACTATCCATTTCTACAAGACAAAAGCGTTTTTTTTTTAATACAATACCTATAAAAAAAGAACGAAGGTGTATGAGTGACAGTAATACGGGCGAGTTCTCGTCCTCGCTGTGCTGTATGTATGAACTGACCTCAGCATGCACGACGTGGCACTTGGCAGTGTCGAGCGTGTAGAGCGCGGCGCCGCTGTCGCCGGCGGGCGAGTTCACGCTCACCGGCTGCTCGGCCTCGCTGTGTGTATGTATGAACTGACCTCAGCATGCACGACGTGGCACTTGGCAGTGTCGAGCGTGTAGAGCGCGGCGCCGCTGTCGCCGGCGGGCGAGTTCACGCTCACCGGCTGCTCGGCCTCGCTGTGTGTATGTATGAACTGACCTCAGCATGCACGACGTGGCACTTGGCAGTGTCGAGCGTGTAGAGCGCGGCGCCGCTGTCGCCGGCGGGCGAGTTCACGCTCACCGGCTGCTCGGCCTCGCTGTGTGTATGTATGAACTGACCTCAGCATGCACGACGTGGCACTTGGCAGTGTCGAGCGTGTAGAGCGCGGCGCCGCTGTCGCCGGCGGGCGAGTTCACGCTCACCGGCTGCTCGGCCTCGCTGTGTGTATGTATGAACTGACCTCAGCATGCACGACGTGGCACTTGGCAGTGTCGAGCGTGTAGAGCGCGGCGCCGCTGTCGCCGGCGGGCGAGTTCACGCTCACCGGCTGCTCGGCCTCGCTGTGTGTATGTATGAACTGACCTCAGCATGCACGACGTGGCACTTGGCAGTGTCGAGCGTGTAGAGCGCGGCGCCGCTGTCGCCGGCGGGCGAGTTCACGCTCACCGGCTGCTCGGCCTCGCTGTTCTGTTCAGCGCAGTCACCTGTATACATTCATTAGTTTTAGAAAAAACACATACCTATGTAATTTTAAACATCAGAATCGAACGCCTCGCCTCTCGAACGAATCGAAAACCTTCCAAACAAAATTTTATACTTTGGCAAATTCGTTACCGACACTCCTATGGTCCGCGAGTAGCGGGGGACGATGGCCCTCTGTGTTGACGTTACGTCTCCCGCACACTCGCGTGGACCATGGAAGTGTCACTTACGAATTAGGTAAGCTATTTGTATAATTCTTTATTTGAAATCGAATGGAACTTTGCACATTTGAATTCGGATAACGTTATCAGATTGGATCGGACGACAGTAATCATTGTTTATTGGTGTTTGGGAAATGTATACGATTTTACCGGCGCGTTCGATTCGGATAAGTGTGCGAGGCATTCCTAGTATTCGATTCTTTCACCGCGTTCGGCACCGATAGATCTGCGTTTACCATAATACGTCACCGTCGTTACTAGTTTAAATACACAAGTCATTATATAAATACCCTTATAATCGTAAATATCTACGTAACTTGTAACGCACATTTTGTGTCTTTGTCGGCACTCGGTCACACGAGGCTTTCCCTTTTTTGAACATTTGTCTGTCCAAACCACAGCAAACATTAAAGAACATCACATTACACACCCCTTAAATTGTATTATTGCTTACGCAAAACTACAAAAAAAATGTTATTTACTGTTCAGTACTAAAGAAAATAAATACAAAAGTAACTCACCAATATCGTGATCAAACGTCAGTCTTCTAATAAAGCTCTCGCTCTTCGGACTAGTTGACAATATAGATCTATTTTTCCTAAACGACGCATTCTTCTTGCTGTTTCGTTCGAACACTTCGATCTTCCAGTCACACCTACATTTAGAGGCTTTCTGCCATAGCTCCGTACATTCCGTTTCCGACATCGCTGGGGCTTTTAATATTTCCCCTTCCGTCAATTCTTCGCAAATAAAGCTAGCTAAACACCTCACATGGCTGTCGATCACATGAGTCATCCTCACTCTACTAGGACACCTATAACTAGGTACCTTTCTCTCATCGTCAGAACTAAATATATCGTCATTCGGACACCGTAACTTTACAAGGAACTCCAACAAATGATTAATGTCATCCAATTCAGTCGTTTGCTGTTTTAACTTGTACACAACTAGTTGTGCGAGTCTCGAGTGTATTAGTGCAAAGTCAATGTTTTTAAATCTCTCATCGTCCATGTATGTAAAAATTGTGTGTTGGAGATGTTTGGACTCGGATTTGAGAGAATCTCCAGCTGTCTCCGGTTCCGCAGTCAGAGAGAATGTTAAAGCATCCGCTATTCTTTTGGCAAATACTTGGCAGGTTCGCTCTATACAGAGTAACTGGCTGACTGTATGATTCATAGTTGGAGCGTCTCCATTCACAATCTTAGCTCCTGGTTGCCTACAAAGTCTTTGCCTAAGAGGGTCTGTTTTTCGCCAATGCGGGGGTCTTTCGTTGGATATTTTGCAGGATTTCATGGCGACGCAGAGTTCGGACATGGGGCTTAGGGTGGAGTCTCTTGAGGGGCTGAGCTGTGACATGGAGAGGCTGATGCGAGAGAGGGACAGGTCCTCAGGCACCCGGGAGTGAGCACAGCTGTCGCTGTACGCGAAGGAACAAGCGCTCTCGTATTTGTTCTTGAGATAGTTCTCCAGTAATGTCAGCCCTTCAGGTGTGCGTAAGTCCGTGAACGTGTCTAGAAACGGCCAGTACTCTTTCCAACCAACTTTCATTTCTTCTGCTAATTCCCTGTAAAATTGAATGAATGTTTAATATTGGACAATATTTTTTTATGAGGCAAGTTTTCGAAATAATGTAACTGTACAATATGAAAGTATGTTATTCTTATGAATGATTTCATTATTAGTTATTTTGTGAGAATTACACAATGACTACTTAATTATTTACTATGGTTTTGCAGTTTGCGTCTATACTGTCTCAAAGAAAATTTAGAGCTTGTACGAGCAAAGCCATACATTATAGTAGTATTCGTTTTATGCTGACATCGACGCGCAGCGAAATACATAAAAACGTGTAATACAGTAATCGAGTAGTAGTTGCATTTCGTTGGTTCTATTGGGCATTTTTTCCGGCCCTTTTCGCCGCGGGTCGATCATTTTTATCATTATTAATTGTGTAATTGAGTGTAAGTGAACAGACAATATAAGACTTTATCATTTCCATCAGTTTATCATTTCTAAATGTACCTTACCCGTACATTTTTGATCCTTCGAGCTTTAAGGACACCTCGCGAGTGGGCATTACAGTTGTAGCATTCAAAGACTGTAAAGTGTTTCATGACTGAGGTGTTGTGGACTAGCAGTGAAGGTATTTGTACTGCAGTACAGAGAAGCAGCAATCAGCGGGGATCAACAACGATCCTCATTTGGTGAGCAACACGGCTCCCACTTGGACAATCAAGTAAGATCGTTCCACTATCTATTATTGTCATACTATAGTTTACAGTAAATATCTCATTACGCTTAGCTCAAATCAATACACACATATCATTTTAATATTTTCGTATATAACTAAATCTACAAACCTGCCAACAGTTTCAAGCCCCTTCGTAATCTCTTTAAGCCGAAAGGCCTGCGGCTTAGGACTGGCGGGCGGCGCCGGGGTGTGCGTGGTATAGTTGGCGTGGGGCATCAGCGGCGCCGCGGGCCCGGGGGCACAGCCCTGCGCGGGGGCGCGGGGCGGAGTCTTCCAGCGACGACGGAACAGTTCCGCGTCACGAGCCTCCATAGGACCGGCGTATGCTCGGATCTCGTAGCGAGGGCTTAAAGGGTCGCGGTTTATTTCCTGACATTAAAACAAACATTTTTTTTTTAAATAAGATAAATAAAATACATAGGTACAGAGGAATTAGATAACTGTATTTATTTTATGAGCCTTCAAAAATGAGCCAAAAAATCGTGTTGGTGGTCCCTTGAGGATCACACTAGCGGATTGTGAGCGGCTGCGGGTCGATAACGTATTCATCGAGCCCTTGATCCTTCGATGGTCTATGTTTTTTTTTTGGTATATTCTGTATGTGCGTGTATAAAGCTTTTTTTTATCGCCAAAAATCATCAAATGACCCCTCCCGCTGTGGGTTAGCAGCGGTGAGGGAGTGTCAGACTCTTACTGACTAAAAACAGTCATGTTCCATCGTAGGCCTTTTATTTACCAGGGCCGCGGTAACTCTTTCGAACAATCCCGTAGCCCCGGCAGACGTGTATGAACCTTAGTGACAAATTTGGAGTTTCTTAATCATTTTTTTCTGTATATTCCTATGGCCGGTCAAAACTAGTCATTTCGTCTTACCGGCTGCACGGCAGGCGTAAACGCCTAGCCGATGATGGGCACAGCGCTTCCGTCCTCACTGTGTAGTACGGGCACGTAGTACCGCTCGCGAAGCATGGCTGCGATACGGGCTGGCACACCCGGGGAGCTACTAGGCCGGTTTTTTAGTTAATTTCCTACGATCCGGTCATCATCCTTCGAGCCTTTTTCCCAAACTATATTGGGGTCGGCTTCCAGTCTAACCGGATGTAGCTGAGTACCAGTGCTTTACAAGGAGCGACTGCTCCATCTGACCCCCTCAACCCAGTTACCCGGGCAACCCGATACCCCTTGGTTAGAGTGGTGTCAGACTTACTGGCTTCTGACTACCCGTAACGGCTGCCAAGGATGTTCAATGACAGCCAAACCCACCAACAACAGCAAAATGACGGTTAAAACCAGTTATTTCCTCTTACCGGCGGCACAGCAGGCGTAAACGCCTTGCCTATAGTGGGCACAGCGCTACCGTCTTCGCTGTGTAGTACGGGCACGTAGTACCGCTCGCGTAACATGGCAGCTATACGGGCTGGCACACCCGGGGAACTGTTTGTTGCACGCTTGCAGATTATCTGAGGAAAAGGTATATATTATATTATGTGTAGTGTATGAAAAAAATAAAATGTGGTGGTGAAAAAAAAAATATATATTTTTTGTTATTATTAACATTAGCAAGACTAGCAAGCGCAGCGTAGGACGTCCACCAACAAGATGGACAGACGACACCGGACGACGCTGGATGCGGATTGATTCCTTCATATGTGGAGATCTAAGGTGTAAGCTTATGTTCCGCAGAGGACGTCCAAGAGATGATGATGATTATTATTAACACCAAAAAGCGTCAGCGCGGCGGCCATCAGCAGTTTATCGTGTCTTCAGAACCACGGAAGAACATGCCATGACAAGATGGTGAACCCATTGACGGATGACCGCGCTAAGCGTTGCATAACCTTAGGGCGCATCTACACGGTGCAAGTAGCTGGAACATGTTGAGGCACATGCGCAGGTTACATGCATTTTAAAAACGTGCGACTCGCGCATGTACCAAAGCAAAATACCCACCCGCGTGCTCTTGTCACTAGAACATGTTAACTTGCTCCAGCTACATACACCGTGTAGATGCAACCTTATGAGCGATCGATCCGCGCGGTTTAGACTTAGCCAATCTAGTATTAATTAAGATATTAAAATAACTTACATCCTTAGCCTGTTCTCCATACTTATTGACAGCACTTCTGTTGCACTGCGGGAATGACGTCAGCACGTCAACTACCTGTTCCGCTCCGAACTTAGCCGCGAAATGCAGAGGTGTCTCGTTGATCGCCTTATCAGGAGTGTTCAGGTAACGATCCACTAGAATGCTTGCGAATTCCTGTAAAAACATCACATTTGTTTAAAAGCAATTCATATTCTGAATAAGATATACTAGCCTTTTGGTAAAAGCAATCCACAATTTTGCAATCATGACTTTGTAAAAAAAAAACATCTACATAAGGAAAACATCTTGAGGAAACCTAGATTTTTTTCCGCCTTGAGCAAGCGTGGTAATTGACGCTCAATCCTTCTCAATATAAGAAGAAGCTTTTGTTACAGTGGGACAATAGAAAAGGCTGATGATTATGACTATGGGTGCATCCTACGTGGGCGCAATCAACGCGGGTGTGAGTGCGAAGTTAATTTGAATTCACTTCGGATCGCTTCAGAAGTAGACCATATCAAAAGAAAGCAAATAAATAATTTCCTATCAATAAAAATAACATAAACACATTTATATATAATCAACTCTCTTAATATAGTTTCTCACCTTACAAGAGTCAGCATCAGCGTCCATGCCGTATAAGGTCTGCACAAACATGGGATTGCCGACCGTCGTCAGAATTAGGTTACAGATCTCAGCGTTCATTGCTTTGGCTGCTATGTGCAATGCGTTGTAGCGGGAGCCTTCCTGCAATAGCACAATACTTTTAATTTGATTATTACTTAAAAGAAAAAAATACATACAAACTGATAAAATTGGGAAATCGGTTGAAAATACAGTACTTATGTATTCACCGACATAAAACTGTATATATATTTTATATTAGGTAAGTGACTGCCAAAAACGATAGAGGGCCTGAGTTTCTGGCCACAAAGCTGGACTATCATAATTTCCAGGTGTGATCAAGTTAAGGATCATGATTTTTTATATTTATAGTTTCGTGGTAGGTAAACTAGTTGATGAATAGAAATATATTTTCACTAAACTTCCTTAGTCCTTGGTTGTTATATTGAAATAGTTATTGGCTTCAAAATAAATTCAAAACATAAACAATTACATTAACCTACAAGTAAAAAAGAAAACAACATTTAACTACAATATATATACAACTATTACATATACGTATGTGTGTCATTAACGCCTTTTTTTTTTTTTTTTTTTTTTTTTAACGACGTCAAAAATCATCAAATGACCCCTTCCGCTGTGGGTTAGCAGCGGAGAGGGAGTGTCAGACTCTTACTGACTAAAAACCGTCGTGTTCCGTCATAGGCCTTTTATGTACCAGGGCCGCGGTATCTCTTTCGAACAACCCGCAGCGTCATTAACGCCTTGTCAGGTAACTGCGCCTGATCAATTGAATGCTAATTTTGTCATTGAGCTGCCACCACGCGTTTGACTCACATATAAATGTTCAATTTGTTGAATTGCAAGATGTTAGGAATAATATTAATGAACTGGCTTTTAAACGCATGTGTATAGTACTATATAACTGCTCGTATGCCGTATGTATTTATGAGACAATAGAAAATGTATTGTTTTTTGGACATATCTGCGCTCCTCGTTTATAAAAATAATTAGATAGACTGTATTAAATTGGAGTGATGACGAATATTTTCTTGTGTTTAGTGTAACTTGTTTGGTAGTCAATTGTTGTTTCTAAATCCTCGTAAACTTTCACCACTTTAAATAAACATTTTGGTAAAAAATATCTTAGAAATAAAGGGCTCGAAGTGAGAGGACTTTCATCTTGAAAACTCATTTGTGACCTCCACTTGATAGGCATTTATTTTTTTGCAAACTTGTCTGAAATATAACCTCTTACAGAGAAAAGGTCAAAGTGCCAGTGACCTTAAGAAAAATCTAGGCATCTGCTTACCTGCATGATAGCTGGCGTGTTGCCACTGCTGACGAGGAACCTGGGGTTGTCCCACACTCTATCTCGCACAGT
Source organism: Helicoverpa zea (assembly GCF_022581195.2). NCBI lineage: Eukaryota > Metazoa > Arthropoda > Insecta > Lepidoptera > Noctuidae > Helicoverpa > Helicoverpa zea. Next base: position 3,693,615 of record NC_061464.1, on the reverse strand, counting down.
GGTGGAGAGCCCCGCCTCGATCGCCTTCCTCAGCGCCACCATGTCTTGCGGAGAAGGCGCCTTAAACGGGTATGGTTTCTCTCCCATCACCGCTGAAACAAAAGATAATAAATAAAAGGTCATTTATTCAAAGTAGGCTAAAAATCAGCGCTTTTTGAAGATCTAATTTAGTGTTTTGCTGGGAAGAAGAAGTGGTGGAACCAACTCCCTGGTTTGAAGAACCGTTCATAATTCATAAGTACTAAAGAACTATAACTAATATGAGGTTTTTTCAGTGTTTGTAACCTAGACTGGGCCCCTAGACTACCGAACGGCTCAGTACATTTTTTGACGATTGGGAAACTTTAATATCTGAGGGTGACACGCCAAATTTGTTCCGGGAACGTGAAAATATGCGGTAACCAATGTTGCTGCCCATCTTGAAGTGATATCCCATTTGATGCTGTGAGGTTGTTGCGCCTGATCTCTCTCCGGTCGTGTCGAATTATCGTCCCAACGACCTATGAGAGTGAAGGAATAGTGAGTGCACCTGTGTCTGCGCAAATGCTTGTGCACTATATGTCCTGCGCAGTTGGCTGGTCGGCTAGGAGGACATCATCAGCATTATACCACCAGTCGGTGACCCGAGACTCGTCTGTTTTTCATCATGGTGCCTCGGGCAGATGGGGTTGGAAATTGGGGCTGGACAATCTTGTTTTAACCCCCTTACAACCCTTAGCAACAATCAATGAGCAAATAACTTACATTTCTACGGAAAATACAGGCAAGAACTCAAGCGGAAAATTGGTAGGTATTTTTCCAACTATAAAGTTATGCGTGACATGAATTCAGGCTTCATTAAATTAGTTAATTAACAGTTCGCGTGATAATCAGTAATGAGACGCTGGCCGTTTTATATAGTAGTTAATCTAGACTAGACAAGTCTAAATTGACCTGTATTCAATAAAAGCAAAATACAAAACCAAAATTCTATTTACCAAGTATTTTTTGATTGCTGAAATCGTCTAATCTTCTATGTCTGTACTATTATTTATTAAATCAAACTTCATTTTCAAGTACATTGAAATTACACTAATTTACACATTTGCGGCCTGCAAAGACGCCTACTCCAGTCTTTCTGAAAATCAGGATATAGGTACCTACATAGACTACATACGGACTATACAATGTGAACAACCTTTTAAATATGCGGAATGGATTTGGCAAATTGTCCAAAGTTTAGTACTGTAATCTCCAATTATATAAATTTATGAAACTGAAAAAACAATACATTCACTCATTAATAGAGGCAATAAACGATTTTATTGCCTAAGTTTTTATTTTTTTCTTCTAAACGGATAAAATTCTCTAGGAAGGATAAAATAACAGTAAAAACACGTGATAACTCATCAAGATTTCCTCATTTATTTCGACATTACAGGGTTGAGAGCCACGTGTCCCACTGTTGACCTTTTGAAAGTATTTCAAAATTTTGACCGTCATACCACCGTCCTACTCTAATTTGAAAAAATCTTTCAGTATTAGATTCAGTTGTTAGCTAATTTATCGAGGAAGGCTCTTTTTATCCATGAGCGGTAAGTAGTTCCCATGGAATGCGTATAAAACTACTGTCAGATCCCACTACGTAATTTACATGAAGATTCTAACCATTAAAATTTAAATTACGATGGTCTACGAAACCCCGAACCGCAATGCATATTAAAACCAGCGAATTTCCTTTTTTACTTTTAACCTTAAAGCTTAGAAAAGGCTATACCGCAGTATGTTCGTACGTACATTACCTACTAACTAGAACGTTGACCTAACCACGGTTTTCGTTCCACAACTATGTGGGTATGACGTAGAGACTGTAATATTATTATTTTAATACTGAAAGCGAAAGTCATGTCAGGTGTTCAGGTAATTATTTAGACACGATCTATGATAGTGTTGGATATGAAATGACTGCTATTAGTGATAATTTGGTATAAAATGTTAGTAATATCGATTGATTCATAGGCATTTATGTACATGTGGGATTTAGGGCAAAAATAAAGCGAATAAAGATAAATACCGGTTTAATAAACTCAAAATCGTTTATTCAAATTAGGCTGATAAATCAGCACTTTTCGAACGTCAAAAACAAAAGACAGCCCCCAAAACGCCCGCTTTCCCGCCCGCCAATTTCTTCATTCACTCTCTTTCATATTATTATTGCTCATACATTCCTTCCTGCTCATTCATACGTCCCCTTCTACTCAGAATTCACTCCACATACAGTATACCTTTATATCATTACCAGCCATCTCCTAAAAAGGCCCAGCGGCACTGCGAACTCGCCTGATTGGAGGGGGTCTAAGAATCTAAGGCATCCAGTCCCACCAGCGTTTTACCTGGAGAGACTGCCTGTTTTGACAACATATTTCCTGAAAATATTTTTCTTTAAATACAAATTCCTTGCATTTGCATTTTACATTTCAACTTTGGCATTTACCTGTCTCATGTCTCATTGACGGACACTATAAATATAATTTTATGTTAATGTAATCACACAAAGCGTCATTGTCTAGCTGGTTTTAAACAAACAAGTAATTGAATGGAATACCAAACAATTGTTGGAAATCTTATTCGCGATCTTAGCTCGTCTTAGCTTAGGGTCTTAATTGAAAGGTTATAAATACGATTGGAAGACCACAGTTAATTTGAACTCAATTTGCCATTGAGTCAGGATAGCTACAGATTGACCTACTTACATGTATAGCCTATAGCCTACCTATAGCCTCAAACTAGATCAAGTAAACAAACCTAGTAAGTATAATAAAGTATTGCACTATTTTTTTTTTTAAGTTCTAGTAAAACGCCAAATCACCCATAAAAAATGCATCATTTAATTTACAAACAATGCGACAATCTTTCCTTTCTTCTTCATCAAAAGCATCATATTAAATTCAGTTCACTTTTATCTTTTATGTCAAGATAAACAACCAAGAGGCATTATAAACAACGACACGTCTAAACAATCTGTTAAAAAAAAACAAAAGCGCATCATAGTTTTCTTTTCCCGCGCAAAAATGGCCGCTTGTCAAAAGAAATTGGATTATAGGTTATAGTGACGCTAGTAATTAGCGTTCATTGGTCTGGCATCGTGACAAATGGTCTAGACATAGATAGGCAAGTTCTTATGTGATTATCTTCGAGTCCAATGTGTAACGATCTAGAACAGTGACGTAATGACGTCTAAATACATGGATCTTATGTTATGAGATGGATAAAGTCCGTGAATATTGAAGAATTAAATCATAATTCTGCTGCCCATATAACTATTTTGTTTGTGTCTTTTTATTCCACACTGATTAATAATGTCATGATCATGTCACAAGTAACTTTCCAGCAAGGAATCTCTCACATAATCCACCAATCGTACCTATGGGTGCTTACATAAAGAAACAGGTTTCCGGTACAGACAAACCTGTACGGGTAGGTACCGATCAGTGCAAAAAAACAGGTATTAGTGAAAGAAACAGGTACTACCTGTTTCTTTATAAGTTAGTGAATAGGATAGTATTGAAATATTATACCTGCCCGTACAGGTTTGTCTGTACCGGAAACCTGTTTCTTTATGTAAGCACCCTATGGTCACCTCCTTCCCTAACATTAGAGGTCCATCCATGTTCATAGATAAATTATAGTTAAAATCATGATAAGCTTTGAGAAAACTTTATATAGGTAGCATAACGACCATGATGATTAATAAATAAGATTTTGTGTGTCTTCCGATATTTGCACTTCTCTGTCTTAGATTTGAAAATAATCCTCCTTAGCTTAGCCGACATATTTCAGCTTACAGATAATACTAGCGAGGTCTAGTAGAAAACTCGTGTATCGTGAAAGATAAGTATACAACAACATGAACGCAGCACGTTTTATCCTTGAATGAATCGGTCCACTATCACGCCACGTACGATACGTAAACATACTATTTTTATCTTCCCATAATTTCAGAGCCACACCCACTCATAAATTCATAAGAAAAAAACATAAATATATCCGTGTAAAAAGCCGTGAGCCCAAAAAATTCACTCGTGTGTACAAGCGGAAATCACGTTATACAAACATTCAAAATACATCTTAAAAACTGAGGAATAGAATTCATTTTGTTCTATCAAAGTAGAAGAGAATAATTTGGCACGAAAGCAATCACTTTCTCTTCAGGGGTATATTTGGCTTGACAAGACAGATAGTTTTGCCAGGAATAGTTACATGACTAAACAGTTCATAGTAAACAGTATTTATTGTGAGTCGTCAGAACAATTCGTTTCAAAGATGTGATGAAGAAACTGCGACAGCCCTGTCGGGATTACCAGTAAAGGTTTTCCTGAGTAGGTAACCTAGGTACGTCAAACAAGCGACCGATTGTAAAGCTTTTGGAAAACTTCGCGTACCTCGTGACTTGCAGGCCGTAAAATATGAGACTTGGGATCTGTCGGAAATATATTTTACGTTTAATGATGAAGACGCTCCATATGACCTAATCTGTTTTCGTAAGACTATGCAATATTGATCAAACACAATTGAAGCAATTTTATCGTATAAGTAGGTAATCCACCAGATGCTGATTATAATATTCCCACAACTCAGTATTTGTGTTGCAAAGATATCTGATCAACCCTGGGATGCTTCAAAATAGCCTCTACGAGTGGCGATGCTCAAATATGCGAAAGATGCACAATGTGCAAGACCGTTAGCAACTCTTTGACTTGTTAATATTTTACCACAATTTACTGAATAGTTCGTACACATGTATTTAGTTGAAATAGAGCTATTATTTAAACTTCTATACTAATAAAGAGGATTCTGATAATTTGTTTACCCTAAACGTATTGAACGGATTTGAAAAATTCTTTCAATTTTAGGAAACTACACTATCCCCGAGAGCTACATTTCATCCCGATAAGGGAAAAAATTAACCCAGGACTCGAGCTAGTGTATAGTAAGGTTTCGTGTTTGTTCTCGTATTCTATTGTGAAGTCGTTTACAAAAAAGATTTTGGTATGAAAAAAAAAATGGGGTGAAACGAAACAAAAGAAATAGCCTTATCATTGGAGTCTGATTAGAGACCCATTTACCATAGTGTGATAAAATAAGGAAGGGAAGAAATAGAATATTTAGATAAGAAGGTCGACGCTCTTCACTACCGTTCGTTTATCGTAAGTATTGACAGACAAACAATTTTTTTTTTATATTTTTTATTTATGTTTCTAGTAGATACCTGTCTTACCCAACCCAAGACATATAGGCTTTTAAACACATATTCTAGCACGAAAAATAATAAAAATGGCGTCCAGGCTATATATTATTTCGATTAATTTGTTTAATGACTTCCTCACATACCAACGGCAGAACCAATTTTGAACATTTTTTTTTTTTAAAGCTACACATTTTATCGAGACGCTGGAAGGAGTTCCCTCCCATCTTACAGTAAAACAACATTAAAATACTCACAACTATCGTTCCCATCAGTGGTGTCAGTGGGTTCTGCTCCCCGCAGAGCGAAAGACACGGCATCCTGTCGGTTTCTGAACGCCTTGAACCTCGACGCCTTGTATCTTCGCACCAGCTCCAAAGCCTCAGACTTGTTCTTGTAGACGTGCAGTGCTTCTGAACGAACAAAAAAATAAAACTGTCAAATATAAACAAACAACAACTGTCCTTATAAACAAGGTCATCTGTCTGTGTCCAAACATCTGACTCAAAAGCTGCTGAACAGCAGAAAAGGGGATTCAAGAAAAAAGTCTACGTACAAAAATGGAATGAAATCTGTTTACTTCTGAAGGTTGTATGTGTGACTGCGTCATGTAGCTACCCTAATTGTTCAATAGAAAACACAACCCTCCTTCTAGCACAGTCGGTTAAAACACTTTATTGACATTCATTTCCTATCATTTTATTATACCTATGTATAGATAAGTCGCCACGGTGACGGCCCTCTTAGTAGAACATAGTTTTATATTTAACTAGCCGTTTTCCCGCGGTTTCACCAGCGTCCCGTGGGAGCTACTGCCCGCACCGGGATAAAATATAGCCTATGTTACTCGTGGATAATGTAGCTTTCGAATGGTGAAAGAATTTTTAAAAACGGTCCAGTAGTTTTTGAGCCTATTAATAACAACCAGACAAACAAACAAAGTTTTCCTCTTTATAATATTAGTATAGAAGTATAGATAATATAGATGAGTGATTACCAAAAATTCCGTAGCAAAATATGTTGAATATAAGTGCTACATGTGGAGACCACTTGCGAGCCTAACAAACCCTTGGGCCATTGAGCCGGGCGATAAGGAAATGCAACGCACCGTAGACCTTTTTAGAAACAATTGAAAAGGTACAAAAAAAATACTAATAACCTATTGCACAAAAAACCCATTTCGCGCGAAACAGGACCTTAAGAAGAGTTAGAACTTCAATTTACACCTAAAGTTTTAGACCAAATGACCACTGAAATTTAATATCCACATTGTAAATGTACAATTATTGACTTAAAGTTATATGTCCCATGGGACAGAGGCCATTCACAGTGTATATATAGGTAATTATAGTAATAAAGTAAATTAAATGTCTTTCACTTTATTTGTTTACTGCACACGAGTTACATAATAATGACCCGTATTGATATCGTGAAAGGTCAAAGGGACAATATGTGAATAGAAAATAATAATAACAAGTACCCAGTCAAAGGAAATAGGCTCCGAAACTTCTGAACCTTTTAAAAAAAAAATCCCGAGACGAAACTGTGAAATACAGCTAACATTTTGATATTAATGACATGTGCAAATTAATACTTAAAATGGGACACACTACATTCTTGGCCAAAATAATAATTATTGATTAGTTTGGTTAATAGGTCAAAAGTATTTGTTTTGAATGGCACTTTACTATGAATTATTAGGTGACTTGGCTGCAACGTATACTGAACAAACTCGGTGAAGGGGAAAAAAAACCTATAATGAAAATACCAACTCTCTTAGTAGTAGTTTGATGGTCACTTAAAATCAATAGTGCTTTAAAGTGTTAAATGGATATACCAATTCTGATTAAAGTTGCCATGAAAATAGGCTAGTTTTTATCTGGATTTGGAAGTAGTTTTCATGGTAGCTGCCAAAAAATTCTATTACATCTATCTAATCCATCTACACTTAGTCTGAAAGTAAATGATGTTATGTACTCTATAATGTAACCAGTGTAAGCTCAGTTAATTTTACTGCATATTGCATTAAAAATCTATTGTTTCTTGTTTTATTAAAATGATGTCTTGAAAAAGAAATATAATAGCATGTTAAAATTTCAGTACATGGTATTTAATTTCTATCCATCAAGCAATATTTTTTGCAGCTCTACTCTCTAATATACAGTGTGTCGAGTATTGGTTCGGTTGCATGGCAACTGCCTCTTTTTTGCATGTGCATGAGGGTGGGAGAGTGGGACCTTTGCTCCTGCATCCTGCTCCTTGATCCTGCATCCAACCCTCGATTTAGTTTCATAGAATTGTATTTTTTCTATAATTTTGTTTATCAACAATAGTCTTTAGTAAGCTTTTTAAACAATACTGATAAACATGTGACCTCCATAAAATCCAGGTAAATAGCAAACTTAATGATTTGCAAATGCCACACATAGATAGTGAAGACGGAAGTTGAAAACAGTTCTGTTAACCCACATTAACTTATCTTACTGATAGCATAAAGATATGAAACACTGCAGAATAAACAATTGAGATTGTTGCTTGTTGATTATCAATAGTTTAGGTCATTACTTAATTGGTAGAAAGACGCTGGATGCAGGTCGCCTCCAACAGGTATCTGTGGAGATCTAAGGGGGAGGCATACATTCAGCAGTGGACATCCTATGGCTGAGATGATGATGATGACTTAATTGGTTATTTGCAACCTATCTTGGTGTAACACTTTCAAAAGTTATTACACCTGTAACTTGCAACCCTTTGCTTACAGAAATTTCACAAGTTCATAAAATTAGATCTATACAGGAAGCCTTTGTGAAAACCCCTTGAAAATCCATTCAGTTTTTGAGAGTAATACAAACAGACAGATTTTGTTCTATATTATAGGGAATGTAGTTGGTATTATTGACTGGCCCTCAGTGTCAGCTACAATAAAAAACTAGACTTCAATGGCAAGTGTATGTTGTTGTTGTTATAATCACCTGTTTATATTTCTATAGTCTAAGTTCAAAGGAGATCAGATTCATTATATCATCAAGGATCAAGGAGTTAAAATAAAGAAATTCAACTCTGTGCATTGTTTGATGACTCAGACATGTATGATGCATAAAGAATGGTAAATATTGTCTTATAGAAATATTAGATTTCATTTTAGATTCTAATTAAGGATATTAAATGGATGATAGTATGGCAAATAAGAACAAATCTATTAAAGATGATATAGAATTTGTATAAAATTAAAACTTATAATTGTACATTTACGTGACATAACTATTGTATAACGAGACCATATAATTTAAAAAAGAACATACCTTCGTCAGGTCCTTTTTTAATTTCACTGGGTATATAAACTCCATAGTAGGTGGTCGGTGGTTCCATAGACGTCGGGCTCTCGGGAGCATTGCTCTTCTTGCTCAACGTATCGAGCCGCAGCAGCCTACTAAACAAACCACCTATTGCACCATCTCGTTTTTCAGGTGGAGACAAAGATATCTCCTCTTTAATACCCCCGATGTCCTTATTACACTCCGGTATAATTACAGCCTTCGACATAATCGTCTCCTGAAAATCGTAAACATTTTACTGTTTTGTTTGTGACGCAAAACGCAGCTAGCGAATAGTTTATTTTTATAACGAAGAACTTAGAACTTTATATCCAAGCAGGCTCACCTTATTAACGAGGCTCGTCATAAAAACATACTCGTAACTTTATTATCGGTTAAAGGGTCGCTATTTCAGCGCATTTTGTTTTAAAGTTTTGATCACATCAAAAAAAAATCGGGCGTTTTTTGAAACAGAAAATTGAAATGCGTTGAGACTTTGAGAGAACGGCGGATGACGTTTTGACAGATATCTTTCGATAGTGATGGGCATAGAGTAGCGTTTATAAACGAATGCTCATTTTCTTATTTAATTAAAGTAACACACCTGCTTATTAAGGCAAAATATTTTTTAAATACTTTCAGTTTCTTTGGAAACAATATAGAAAACTGGGAATGATTACTTTAGCCAGTGGATATTTTTGAAATAAATCAATACCCATGATTCGATTGTAGTACAATACAATAGTTTACGGTTTTCTGCGGATTGATTTATTTGTCTTAATTTCGGTTTTGAGGGCTTCATTTCATTTTTTTTGCATTGGGTATTGCTGAAAATTTAACAGGAATTTACCATCACAGAAGCAGCAGACAGAAATTATTAGTTATAAATAGGATATCACTATATAGAATTAGCACAAATAACAACATACTTGCTAGAAAAAACGTATACGTTTGATAAAAGTGGAAGCTGTTATTCTTTCATAAATTTTGGTAATAATATATTTATCACTGAATATATATAACTAGTATAACTATATATAACTGAATGCAGGCAGTACTTAACATGGGACAATTGTCAGTAGTGGTTTTTAGAATATCTTAAGGATGCACCTTTCTGTTATGATTTCTAACAATATACACCTACTTAAATAGCCATAAAGTTAATGGTAAAAAACAACAGTAGGCACAATATATGAGACACTTAAATAAAACTACTTTTACAGATATTATGTAGGTTATATTAATTTATAGAGTATAACTAGAAAAACATTTATTCAGAAGATTTTTGTTTCCTCTTCCTCTTTTTCTTATTCTTGCTGGGGGTATCAGCTTCCTGTGGCAAAGATTCCAATGATTTTTGAACAGCTATTGCATACAAGTTCGAGTTAATGGTTTTCAATCTATTAATCTCTGCTTGTAATCCTTCTTCTTTATACTTAAATTCATGCTCCACCTCCTTTGAGATTACAGTATCTTCAATAACTCCAATTGCATCAGGCCAGAAATCAATTTTGTTTTTAATAAGTATTTCAATCTCGGTAACATCTTCTGCATCTTTCTCTAATGTCCTCTCCAATCCATGCAAGACAATGTTTGGAGAGAATTCCTGTTTGTAAATAGCTGGATTATTGACTGTGAAGAAGGCATTTGTTATAGGGCCTTTATGTCTTATTATTCTCACGGGCTGTTTGCTAGGTATGTGCCAAAGTATGACTTGTTCATCATTTGAGCCTGACATCAGAGTCTCACCGTCCAAAGACACAGACAAGCATGTCACGGCTTTCGTATGAGAAGAGAATGTAGGACAATTACTCTCAGTATTCACTAAGACATCTCTAGTTCTTGGAGGATTGGTAAGACTGAATTGGTGAATCTTCCCTTCTGTTGTCCCAACAAATACATTCAACTCTAAAACATCAAATGTGATAGCAGATAGAGGGACATCAAATACTAAGTTTAATAACATTTCACCAGATGCCAAGTCATAAATTTTGCAAGTTCGGTCACTGGATATGGTACTTAAGCGGCCATGCATGCCCGTCTTGCTTATACATAGATCAGTAACAGGCAAGGAATGGTTGGAAAATATGTACACAGGATCATGTTGGCCCGCTGATGTCTGAGACACAAGGTCTACTTCAGGATGTGCTGAGACCGTGGCTAGCGACCAAACCATCACTATTCCGTCATCTGATGCGGACACAAAGTACCGGCCATCTGGTGTAAACTTTAACATTGCAACTTTTTGGTAGTGCTTGCTTATAATCGTAAGGAGGTTACCCGACGCTGTTTGCCATAAATATATTTTTTCGTCTATGCCAGCTACCATGAAAGATCCATCAGGAGTTACAGCGAAAGCCGTAGCTTTGCCCGGCAATATAAAACGCATGCCTTGCACTGTTTGGTAAGAATTCACAGGCCACACGTGTAGTACCGGCTTTGTCTTCTCAACAGCGGCTAAGTAATCGTTACCGATGGAAGTAAGGGTTTTATTTTCGGCAGTTCCACCTCCTTTGTATGTCATCAAACTGGTACCGGTGTGCGGGTCCCAAATGGCATTTGTCCATAATGTGTTATTAGAATCACTGGTCACCAAAACCTCTAATAATGCAGCCATTGTTTCCAGGCAAAACCTTTCAATTACTTGTTTTTTGGGGTTACTATTAATTAATTACAATCACATTTATTTATTGAATGAAAATCAATTAATCAATACACATGTGGAAATGGAAAAGTGAGTGAGCGATTTCATTCATTCAATTGACATAGGCTATGTGACAGTGACGTTTGAAGACAAGGAACTCTTTGAAGTACTGGAGTGGTTTCATTTAACAGTCTGTACACAGTTGATGTGCTAAAAAACATGAAAAATAAATGATTTTATTGAAAGTCACATATTTCATAAATTAAATGAAATAAAGTATTTTTGTACTGTTTTATGTACGTTGTTAAACAAAACATATATCATATGTTACTCGGGAAGAGTGTAGCTTTGCAAAAGTGAAAGTATTTTTCAAATGGCTTTAGTAGTTTTGGAGCCTCTAGGGCTTAGGGTACAAACAAACATATAACTTTTGCTTCTTTATTAAAATTCATAGTTTGGAAGTATAGTTGTGCCATCTTATAATTAAAGGAATACATATTCTACATTACTATGCCCTTTTTTGGTCGCTGGCAAAAATGCTATTAGGCATGTCCTTCCCGTCGGGGGATGGAGAGAGGTATGTGGGTCTCCCCAGTACAGACGTTCCCTGTATACCCACTAAAAAGACCCAGCAGCACTCCGACCTCGCCTGAGTGAAGGGGTCTGGGAATCTCTGGCGACCATTCCTAGATTACTATGTCTTTAGATTGTTTGTTGCGAGGTCCAATATAAATAAACATATAAACTTTTCACTATATAACATAGATAGAAATAAAAAAAATACGACCTTAAAAATATATTCTCAGTTTGACCGGTGTATATGGACCTATTTTAATGCGGTTTTCTGGTATTTTTTTTATGTTGAATCCTTTTACTGTTTCAAAACAGTTTTCAATTTTTAACTATCATAACATTCTTTACCCTGACCTCCAGTCTTACATTAATCTTTCCTGGTTAATTCTGCATTCATAGGATTGAAGCAAAGGGAAAGATTGAACTAGTGTCGATTGATTGAACGTAAAGTGAAGTATAATAATTTTAGTCGTTCAAGTACTGTTTAGTGACATTTTAGGGTTGTGTTTTGAGTGTATTTTTTAACAAAACAAGCCGCATCATGTTCAAAAAGTAAGTGAAGTTACTTTATTTTAATACATTTTCCCTAAAATACATAAGGTGATCTCAAATAAGGTTGTTTTTCGAAACTAGATGAGGTTAGAATAAAATTTCATTCACTCAGACCTTCACTTCATTCAGTAATGTCAAACGAATGAAATGAACATTCCGCTTCGTCCAATCAATTTGGTACTGTAGAGATGTCACCTACTTTAACGATTACTTGCGATATATTTACGGTTAGCACAGAAATCGATTATAAAAATAACAAACTAATTATTATTTAGATGGGTATGTTTCAGTTACAGCCTATGTTTTATATTGCAATGAATATTAAAGAAAATATACTCACGTAGTCAAATCTTTAATATTTAAACGAACTAAAAAGCCTAAGTACACTTAGTTCAAAGCTATTTTTTACTTCAAAATCTAACATGGTTCAGAATATGAATTTTTGACATTCGCTTGAAACTTTTGCTTAAACTCAAAAATATTACGGAATGGGAATTCAAAATAGGCATGATTATTTTTACGGTTTTTGTTATTGGGACAAGTACAACACTAAAAGCTGTGACGTTGCCGCCGTGGAAGTGTGAAGCATGCGAAATAATCGGAAATGATTATAAGTTGGAAGGAGATACCTATATACATTTCATTTCGTTGCGTTGGAAATAGTGAATGACTGGGTTTTGTTCGTTCATCAGTTCAGTTCTGTGCAGCTGTTCCGATTGTCCTGTGCGTTAGTGATTTTTCGACGATTTTTATAACGCTTAAAATTTTTGTGATCATAGTCGAATGTGAAGTATTTTAATTAACAAATTCCTACTGCGATCGATTTGTAACAACGGATGCAAAGACATCTTGTGCATCGTGAACATTTTCCGTGACGTAACTGGATTGTAACGAATAACTGTCCGTGTGCGACTAACAAAGGTCGTGGCGACTAATGGTTGCCGTTTTTAATGTTTGTGAGTGAATTTTGACGGCGCGATGTGGGAATCTGATTCTGATACGGGATCCCGCAGCGCGTCTTCGGACGGGCTGCGGAGACGCCAAGGATGGGACCCCGAAGCGGAAAGCTTAGCCTCGCAGATGGATGAACTCGACGAAGTACTAGCAGAGGAAGAAGATGGATGTCCTCTACCTTCTACTCCTGAGGATCAACATCTCTTGGACGCGGAAATGGCGGAAGTTTTAAAAGCGGGCGTGCTCTCAGACGAAATAGACTTGGGCGCGTTGGCACACAACGCAGCCGAGCAAGCTGAGGAGTTCGTCCGCAAAGTGTGGGAGGCGTCGTGGAACGTGTGCCACTTCAGACACCTGCCGCGCTGGCTGCAGGACAACGACTATCTGCACAAGGGCCACAGGCCGCCGCTTCCCTCGTTCAGCGCGTGCTTTGCGTCCATATTCCGCATCCACACTGAGACCGGCAACATCTGGACTCATCTACTAGGCTGCGTGGCGTTCATCGGCGTCGCGATCTATTTCCTCTCGCGTCCTTCCATCGAGATACAGATGCAGGAGAAGATGATATTCGGAGTATTCTTCGTGGGTGCCATAGTGTGCCTCGGCTTCTCGTTCGCGTATCACACCCTCTACTGCCATTCGGAGATGGTCGGGAAATTGTTTTCTAAGCTGGATTACTGTGGAATAGCCCTACTTATTATGGGTTCTTTTGTTCCATGGTTGTACTATAGTTTCTACTGCCATTACAGACCAAAAATAATATACTTATCTGTAGTGGTTGTTTTAGGAATACTGTCAATAATAGTGTCCCTTTGGGATAGGTTCTCAGAGCCTCGCTTGCGACCTCTTCGAGCGGGAGTGTTCATGGGTTTTGGTCTGTCAGGCATAGTGCCTGCTATCCACTATGGCATCACAGAAGGCTGGTTCAGCCAAGTGAGCAAAGCATCACTGGGCTGGCTGGTGCTGATGGGCTTGCTGTACATATTAGGAGCTATGTTCTATGCCCTGCGAGTGCCCGAGCGCTGGTTCCCAGGGAAGTGCGACATCTGGTTCCAATCCCACCAAATATTCCATGTACTTGTGATTGTGGCTGCCTTCGTGCACTACCACGGTATCAGTGAACTGGCGTCATACCGTGTGACAGTAGGGGAATGTTCCATGCCTCCATCATCAATTGCATTCTAGCCCCTCCCTATACCAAATGTGATAGTAGACCATAGATAAATTTAAGTAGAAATACAAACATTCGATAGCTTCACTGTATATTTTTTAAACATATAAACTACGAATTTTTGTAAATTTTTTAACAACTCAAAAAATCTATGCTGATGAAAAAACACAAGCAGTATTGTTCATAATTAGTGAGGCTGAAAAGAAAGGGGTCACATTATGGGTAAACTGAAGGGGGTTACTAAATAATAAACATATGTCATAGTTACTGTTTATTTATTTTTAAAATTAGTATTAGTGCATTAGTAGTTATTGTTTTAGTACTTTCTAGTAATGCTATTTGCACCAGGGACTACATTGAAAAAATAAGAAACACCAAGAAAGGTTTTAATTAATATATTTTCTTGATGCTTTGTGAAGATGTTAGAGCGTACTTAATTTGTTCTGTTTACAACTTTCTTGTTTGCACTAAATTGTAAGTCCAGTGTTAGGTAGCATAGACATAGTTTGGACCACATGTATGCCCTTTCATTGTTCTTCCATAGTGTACATAACATTACTTCATACTTTTTCAATACATATTAGGAGATTATTCTTGGCTGTAAATGTGAGTTCATTCTGTCCTCGCACTCCCTAACATTATGATGATCACATTTTATATTTATTTACTTAATTATTTACAACTTCATCAAATAATCATTACAAGTGTTTGTTTCCTATATTGTTTCACAAATTAAACTATCATTTCAGACTTAAAAGACACTTGTGTATGTTGCATTGAATCTCACACCATTAGATGCAGTTTGTAAGCATTTTATTCTGTTTTTAATACATAATTTTATCTATCTAATCATTAGTATGTAAATCAAAATACCTTTCTTAGCTGTTTCATACCAATTTAGCACAAATGAGTACATCATGCAAGTTAATTAAATTGTAATTAGATATTTGTAATGTACAATTGAAAATATTTTTTTATGGTGTACTTGTAAGTGTATTGGTTTTTGTAAGATTTAAGTAACTGCAGTCTGACATTCCATCATTGTTTCGAAATATCTAATGTTTAAATAATTTATTTTCTGATTGTTTTTATTGCACTGTTTGTTTAATATTTTTCCAGGCATTTTCATTTACATTAACTTCCATAACAAATATTCATTCACTGTGGTCTGCAAATAAAATTAATTAAAAGTATATTCTAAATTGTTATTAAGTGTTCATAACTGTAAAGATTTTATGAGACAGAAAATGTAAAAAAAACTAATAAAAAGTATTTGTGATGTATGCAAATGGAGCTCTATTGTCTTGAAAAGTACATTTATATTGATATGTTGGACGGAGAGGCTTAAAAATTATGTAATTAGAAATGTTATGGTAAATATAGAAAATCTCATAAAGATATCGTAAAGACAATGTCTTATACATAATGATAAAGTAAAAGATAAGTTTTGAGGTAATTCTGCTTTCTCCCAGTAAATTAAGCTTTGTTTTTAAAAAAAATACCTGAAGTTCAGTATTTGTCATATCAAAGATCGAAGTCGAAATACTCCGAATTGGGCTGAGTGAAGACAATATTATATTTGCACAGTGTTAATTACTTTAAAATGAAAAACATATATTTGCCCTTTGTAAATTACATTTCTTTTATGTCGGTATTTTCATTTTGCTATGAGATGATTGTTAATATTTTCTGTATTTTCAACAGACCACATAAAGTTCTATTCTTGATCGTAAATTTTGTGTTATTGTCTCTCTGTAGCCTATATTTTGTTAAACATTTTTCTTGAATTGCTAAACTATGCTTTCACTGTTCGTGTGACATTTGTTAATTGTTTTTGGTGGGATTAAAAATTATGCAATAAAATTAAAATAAAACCTAATTTGTGTAGTTTCTTTACGGTAACCATACAATGGTAGTTTGCATCGAACTTGTCCGTTTTCCATAACGTCACGAAGGATTAGTGAGGCGGGCGTCAACGCTGACTTACCTATTAACTATATCGGTGTATTGAACCTAAGTTACATCGCTTCAATACTCACTTAAGTACTTACGTTTTAATTAGGACTGACGAACAATCAATTTCCATGAACTGCTAAAACTGCAAGGCTAATTTTCAGTCTCATTTGACATACGAGTGGATGTTCGATCATCATACGAGTAAAGTTATACTTATTCCTATTTACGGTAGATAACTAGGTAGGTACCAATATCTTAAGACTAGATCACGCAAATTGAGCACCTAAGCCACGACTCATTACCATTTTGTTACCTGATATAGCATAGGCAGGTATTCTTATCTAAGGCTTTATGTAATCTGCCACAGTACCTAACAACTTACCTAGGTAGGTAGGTACCGGCTGGTGCGGTATTCAACCTTGATAATGGAAAATGTCCTAAGGCTTCGTCGCGTTCTTGTAACTCGGATCTTCGCGTTATCGGCTTAGGTACCTTGAATATACTCGTTAATCTTTTTCTAAAGGGAAACTGAAGATTCCTTAACTCATTATAGGAACCCCGCTTGAACTCGGCATCCGGGAAGTCTATTTTAATATTCTGAAATAGAAAAGATTGACGGACAGAAATGGTAGACTGAAGACAGATTTTTATGCTCAGAATCGTAACTGTAAATAGAAAAGCGAGCTGGGTAGGGACAGTCAGCATCAAAAGTCTATGAACACCATCCACATACAAAATACCAAAGCTTTTGTAATTCTCTATCAGTTTATTTTATTCTGTAGATAGGTAAATAGTACCTAACAGATTCTTACTTGCTTGTGATAGATTTTAATGTTCCGGTATTTTATAATTTGGACCAATTGTTTCCATGACCTTATTAGCTGAATGTACCTAATCAGATAGATTGATTAAACAATACCTTATAGGAAGTTAGCTACTTATTGTTTCAAGTTATCAACTCTCAAAATATTACAAAATAAACACTAACAAAACAAACTACTACCTGAGTTAAAGACATGTTTTAACACTCTTCTTTGAAACCTAACGCGATTCTGCGTGACCTTAGTTTGTCCTTTACTTTCTGAAATGTGCCCCTACCCGTCAAGTTCGCCAATATCTGTAGGGTCGTATTATAATAATGGGCCATCAATCAAAGCTTCAATATGAAGGCAGTAAGTAGGTAAGTACCTAAATTATGAAGTCGCGGACTTGATGTCTTTTCGTAGAAAGTAGGAACGACCATCATTTTTCTGCATACCTAGGTACTCAGATACATAATATATGTCGAAAGACGAAAAGGTTCTTCAGCATAATGCAATAGGTCCAATTAAAACTTAAATACTTACCTCTTATATCCTGACTGAGTTGTCCGTCGGTAGCAGTCACCTTTAGGTACATTTGAGTCCTTATTAGGTATGCAGCCTATGCAGGTGCAGCCCCTAAGGTCCCTACGTTTGAATAGGTTGCAAACAATTTACGTAGTAGTTACCTAGCTACGAAAATTATACCTACATTGTTTGACCTTATAAATCATGCAACGACAACTAGACTGAAGAAAGGAAACGATCGTAATACATTTTGAATGGTCCCCTTCTTAAGATTTTCCAAACAATACAGCTGTGGCAAATAAACGGCTTAATAAACTTTTAAGACGTTAAAATAAATCAGAGCCAGATTTGACGGAGAAAGTAATTATGCCGAATTTTAATTAAAGGCTTAAGGACGTAACCAGAATCCAAAAGTTTATCAACAAGGCTGGGGACCTCTTGGAAAAAACTTGAAAGTTTCATGAATGGGCCAGGGAGTCTAATAAGTATTTTCATTAGGTTCAGAGCAAAAACTCTGTTAATTAGGATTTAATTTGGAATATACTGAATATACATATACCTAAACAAATTCTCTGTATTTTCGGCTTTCCTATGAATCACTCTGATAAAACCGATTTTTTCAAAAAAAATATGATTCGGTCTTTTGGTCATATTATTCCGTAAAACGGGCATCATTTCGAAAATAAATGAGTAAGTAGTCGTATCGGCTATGCTATCGAACAATAATATTTTCCAGTGCACAGGATAGTCATAGAATCGCAAGAAATTATAAATATCGATTACCAAGTAGAATTTTGTCCTTGACAGTCGCAAACCATAATGTTAGGCGTGGGTGCGCCAAGGTGATTTAGAACCTTGCCAATACCTAGGTTTCTTTATGGGGCACACCTTGAGAACAGGCTTGGGTCGATATTTTTCGTAAGACGATCATCTGTTACTTAAACACTAAATTGTCTTACTTTCACGGCTCATTAGATACACCCTGGTGAGGATAGTGAAGTCATAGTATAGATGGAGTATAGGGTTGCGCTTTACCCTGTATGTACCCTAAAATCATAATCTGCTTTTGACTTTTCCGAACTATGTTGGGATCGGCTTCCAGTCTAACCGGATGCAGCTAAGTAGTTACCAGTGCTTTACAAGGAGCGACTGTCTATCTGACCTCTCCAACACAGACGGGACCCCTAAAATGGTCTAATAAAAATGTCTGTAAAATATGGGATACCTTTATTATTATGCCATTTCATACCACACCCGAAGTTGCTTTATAGCATAGTTATCTTCATTTTCTGAAAATTTGTAAAATCCCAACGAACCATTAATCAAATTGCAGAGAGGACAAACAAGACCGCCATTGAATTTTACACGAAAACTTATTTCCCTCGTAATAATTAGTTTTAGATTAATGCTGATGTTAATTACACAGTGACAGTATGACAGTATAATTAATTAGTATTCAGCGGTCGATAAGTCCTTAGGTACCGTTTAGTATGTTAATGCCGCTAATGTTCGGAGCAGCACAAAATTTGCTTGATCAGGATTATGCATATTGCTACGGTTCTGGTTTTTCAATTGCAGTTCTCGGCTTTGATAGGTGTTCTTAACTACGTCCTTAGTAGTATAGTACCTCCTTTATGAGAGCAACCGCCATGGCCGATAATTGATCAGGAGGACATCATCATCATCAGTACTTAGTACCTACCAACCTACCCACTGGTACATACATTATGTGTACCAGAGGAAGTAGAAAAGGGAATGTTTTTAGAAATTATTCGCATGACGCATTGTATATTATGTGACAATCCTCTCCTCTCGCTGGACTCCGTTGTGTGTTGTGTGTTGAGTTATAATCAGTTTTGAAAATGTCATATTCATGAGTGCACTTATCCTACCTATCGAGGCAATTAGGTAGACTAAATGTGGCTCTTAAAATACTTTTGGAAATAAACCTAATCCTTTAAGTAATATTGTCCATTAGGATTTTCATGAGATTATAAAATGATAAATGGTAATCCATATTCCGTATAATTTTATTTTTATGAACTGATTAATCTTTGTACCCAAATCCGTCTGTACTTAGTACCTGTGTTAGTTAGTACAGAGTGAATCACGTTGCAGATAACAAGTCATATCCTTATTCGATAAGAGTGGACATATAGATTGTTATCGATAGATTATGTGGAATTACCCACGTATTTTTTATTAAAAAAAATCGTATCGTTGGTGTACTAGGTACGCTACTCACACATAAAAATTGAATGACCTCAGTAGGGTAAGTTCACGATTCATGGCAATAATCCTCCTCATTTTCTTTGCCAAATTACTTTGGATCAAGCATGCTTCATTCCCTTTTTCCGATCGTGCACAAAAAGTTCTTCAAGTTTCATAGAGGGAGAGTAACAACATAAGACAGTTTTACAAATATAAACATTTTATACCTGACCTACATTCCTTGCTCCCCGGAGTGCAACATAAAACTGCTTTATATTCACGCATCGCATCCCCCACTACTTCGGACCCCTGAAGATTAAGCAAACTATACTATGCCAATATCCCTATAAATGAATTAGGTCAAGGAAGATTGTGGTTAGAAGATCCGTCTCACTTTCATCGAGAACCAATTTCGCGTCAGAATCTTGTGGAGAGTTAAACTAGTTTGCATAGCGTCAAATTAAAGCAAAATATTTTTAAACATCCAGTCCTCTGCCGATTATTTACAGTTCGCTGATTTTTGTGAGAAATGGAGCCTCAATTTTCCCAGGGTCGTTTGGTAGTTTACAAATTATCAAGATCGGCAAAATAAGTCCCGTATTACAGCTCTTCTAACGGTCTTACGAAGATATAATTTTGCAAAACTCGATGCAGAAAATGGATCCAATTTGTCCACATACGAAATGTTTTTTTCTTGTTTTCAAAATGTAGATTCATGAGGATTGCTAAAATATTATATTTTTATATAATTATATTACGGCGTAACTTGCCAAATCAAAGTTCTCTCTCATTCATCCATCATACCTCTTTAGCCAGCGACAAAAGATTGCTAAAGTTTAAAACTTCCACTTCGCAAGGACGAGCGAAAATTGTTTTTGAATAATGGCTCATAAATTCTCTTATAGCTAAACTTCTGCTTTGCCAGACTATTAATAAGATCTTAAAGATATCTAGAACTCCCTACATGTAGATATTATCGAGGGCATACATGTCTTTGTTTTTATATGCAAATTCGATGACCTTACATAATTCAGAGTCATGGTCAATATTTTTTGGGCGTGACGGTCTACGGAAAAATGTGTTTTCGCTGAATTTCAGGAGAGCCATCAAAAAGGTTGACCGGGCTATAAAAAAAACGGTAGTAAACAATTTTGTTAATGAGGTTTAGCTCGAGAATACCTAGGTAGATAACAGATAGTCTTATAGTATATTTATAGGTAATCTGACCTATTTGTCTCATACATACACGTGATGTGATTGTCGATAATACTTTATATAGGTACAATTAATACTTTATTAAACCGTAATGCGTCTAATCTTATCGTTTGGAGAAATTCTGAAAACATACACGACGTTGTAAACGCGATATTATTTACATAAGAATGCAGATGTGAATTTTCCCCTGTTATAAAGTAGCTGAAAAGTGGAAATAAGAGGCTTGGAACATACGTAGGTTCTTAATGATTTTTTATTCGGATGTGTGACGCAGTTTCCTCAGGAAGCGCAGGGGAACCCATTACATAACACCCATGCGTAGCGACCCGGACAGGAGACATTGTCTGCGACGCATTTTCGGCAAATAACTGCGTAGATTTAGGCCAGATTTATACGACGCAAGACAAAATTTGCCTAGCCTTTACCCAATTATGTTGGGGTCGGCTTCCAGTCTATTCGGATGCAGCTGAGTGCCAGTGCCAGTGTCCGCTTTTAGCCGAATATTTATGCGACGCAAAACGAGGATAGTTTATACTTATTTGAAAAAAAGATTAATTAAGACTTTATAATCAACTTTAATAATAAATTCTATGACTGAATTTTATCGCAATTCTATTTGCATCAAGTAATCCTTGGCCTTGAAACAAATTAATTACGCTGTAGAATTTGAGCGAATTTTAAGCGATGTTGAATACTTGAAAGTTCTCCTTTCATGCCTTCGTTTTTTATTTGTTGTTCTTATAAGTACTTACCCACCTACTTGCGCATTTACTGTCGCTAATTGCTTTTTGATTGCGCAGTTAGATAATCACTAGGTAATGGTGTCACAAAAATTCACATTAGCTCAGATTACTTAATAGTTACTTGACATTAGTAAAAATACAGACCGAGTCAACGGACTCAAGTTAAATGACATAACATATGTATAACTGTAGTCCAGTCCCCTCTTCCAGTCAATTTCTATTGGGCACTATGAAAACTTGCCATGCGTCCCGGGATAGACAGCCTTCAGCCATTTTTTTAGCACCCTGGGAAACCCTAACGCCATTTTTTTTGCTGTGATCACTCTAAAAGTTTCCTTTTGCCACTGTTCCCGGGGCCAGCGAGAGGATAAATACGACCCTGGTCCTTTCAAAAAAAAGTATGTAGGTATGAAAAAGTTTCTAAGTTATGAAATAGAATGTTCGTCATTATAATAATACTACTGTAAGTTATAAACAGAATAAATAACTGTCAATACTCAACGTCCCATTAAAACTACGTTTGAGGGTGCTTTTCCTTGACGCAACGTAATGAAACTATTGATCAGGACCTATGGTTGACCTTCTCTATCTTATCTAATGCTTTTTGTTATCAAACATTCCCTTGTTTCCTTGGTGGCGACAATTTGAAGTTAATAATGGTCTTAAATTCCACAGAATCAAATCTGATCAATAAATAAATTCCTCATCAATAAAGATTAATAGACAAAAGGGAAAATCGGTTATGTGATTATGTCTTATTAATTCATTGCATCATTCGCTTTTAATTGCAGAACTAATTAAACGATTTATTCTTTTCACGTGACGATAATTAATAATAAGCATAAACACGCATAAATCGGTGAGTGTACCTACTTTTATCTATTGAAATGGCTATAGAGACATATATGACAATAATAATGAAATCTTTTGGATCTTTTTATAATCGTCTGTACCTACATTATGTTCATAGACAAGACCGTCTACCGATTCGATCTACTGTCCTTAAATATCGAAAATATAAAATGTAGGTAATAAACTAATGAACAAACGCAAACTACATCAAATCCGTCACGTTTTCAGCCAGTTATCAGTGTTGTGGTTTTGTTATCAATCACGTGCCTGATGAGTAGGTATTATTGAAAATATTATGTTACAATATCGATTATTATGTTTTTCTGATTGACCATTGATCGATTTGGGCGGAGATTTGATTTGTAGTCTTCAAAAATATTGGATCCTCGGCACGAAGCTATAGAACGCAGACCAAAGAAATAATAAAAAAGAATAATGATCTGAGCCATACAATATGTAGGTAAATAGTTTTTCATGCCGAGATCAAAACGTTCATTGAAATTAGGCTCTTTAAAGTTTCTGTCACGTTAATTATAACAAAATGATATCAACTCATAAACGACAACGATTATTCGATAACGGTTTGAACTTTGAATACGCTTGTTCACAATGTTGCTATCTATCTATCTTTGTAAGAAAACATCTTAATTACCCTTCTGTCTGTATCATAATATCTATAATATAAAAATGAATCGCAAAATGTATTGGTAAGCGCATAACTCAACAACGCCTGGACCAATTTGGCTAATTCTTTTTTTGTTGTGTTTGTTATTATCAGGAGAAGGTTCTTATGAAAAAAAATAGGGTAAAGTAGAGAATTCAGTTGACGGGAGCGAAGCCGCGGGCAAAAGCTAGTTCATAATAAAAACACGAAATGCTCATTTTGGTTTTGGTTACCGTTCCCGAGTTGACCCACTGACCTAAAAAAAATATTAGCAAAACAAACATTGAGAACAAACTTCAGGGTTCCTTTAAGTCACGTGGTCGGGCAAGCTTCTTCGCCTTTTGCTGATACAAAATTAATAGAGAAATAAATGTCTATCAGAAGTGCCAGCTAGAATGTTATGTGTGGGTACTGGTACGAAAGCTATAAAGTGCCCCGTTATGTCGGTAGTTTGTAATTTTATGCCCACCCGTACTTTCCAGTGGTGATATCGTTTTAGTAAATGTTGTAAAACCTGCTTCGGAAATGGCTGGATGATAAAATGCCTATTGTCCCGTTGAAGAAGCGTGAAAATGTTATGGTTATGGTCTATGGATGTCATAGACTCTATATGGTCTTCACGTACATTGAGTCATTGAGATGAACAGTAGTTCATAAGCATTTCGAGTGGGTTTAGGTATTCGAGTTTCTAGCATATGAACTAGTTTGTCTGGATTTTGGTTCTATTCTGATCTGAGTCAAAGTATTGAAACATCTACTACCTAATCCTTTTCGAACTAAGCGAACAAATGGACAACACATACTTTGCGGTCAGTCACGTGCGTAAACATTTTCAACGAATGGTTTACCGTAAACTATGCTTAGACAAGAGGAAAAATCGAAATCGACTACAAAAGCGAATGTTCATACCGCCTGAAAGAGTAAAGAATCTGAAGAGGGAAGCTATCGATCCTCTGACAAGGCCCTCATAATTCACATTATTGTCAGGAGTGCTCAAACTATCCCGTAGTCCCATATTGATCGATTTGACTTACGAGGCCAAATGTGTGCATAGGTAGGGCATCGTTCTCAATATTCTAACACCTCTATTTTGATTCCTGACGAGATATTTAAGTTCGTAAATCACGAATAAAAGACTTTTCCGTAGAAATCTCTTTATAGTAATCATAAGGGCATTTTCAGAACACAATAAAAATTCAGCGCTGTAGTAAAATATCCGCTCTATGTTAAATTGTTGCTTTTATGTCATAATGCGTAGAAGCGCCCTTTTCACTGCACTTTGAACCGAAACGGAAATAAATAAGAAACGTCATTGATAACAACTTTGTTTTGTTCTAATTAGCCACAACTTGTTTACATCTAATAATATAATAAGTATTTGGTAAATAGAACACCATAAATATTCTATAGAGTCGAGCGCCTTAAGGATGATTTAACGTGTCAATTTGGTAACTCAACTCTGTTTATCAATAAAAAATAGGTCGTCGATAAAGACATACCTAAGATAAGCCGATTATAAAAAAAAATCACGTGTTAGTTGTATGTAACAAATAACAACACATTCATAGTTTTGATTTTGGCATTATAATATTGCTCGCATATCCTTATCGGCTTTAATAATTCAGTATTTCTTAACACATCATTTGATATTCGTTGGTAATATGTATTTCCAGTACCGGATTAAGCATAGGTCAGGCCCCTTAAGTCCAAAAAACTAGCAAATACTCATTACCCAATCTATCGAAACTCAACAGCCATCACAAAAGTCAGTTTAGTAGTGCAGGGAACCCTTAAGGTCTGTATGTGGGTCCCTCGAAGGCGTATCTGTATGCGGGGACCGTAAAAAAATGCAAATCTTGCTATCTAGTCAAAACGTCACTAATTTTCAGTCAGGCTTAGTTCGTAATACATAAATTGACAGTGCAGATGGCATATTTCGTATTGTTAATGAAATTAATTTGTTAACCTCGTTTTAGGTCGCGCAGAACTGGGTTAACATGATAATAGCAATGCTGGTTAAGACAATAGGAGTATGGATGCAGATATACCTTGCTGTATGCATATTATACAGTTGTTTATGCAATCGCTATATGATAGACTAGCTTCCGCGGTTTCTGGTGTCCCGAGGGAACTTCTTCCCGTACCCGGATAAATGTAGCTTTTATGGTATTCCTAGGTATAAGCTACATATTATACTACTTTAAAGTATGTATAATCAAAATCCCCTTTGTAGTTTTTGTGCGATAGAGAAAACATCCGCACATCCATCCATTTTACGTTTGTAGCATCGAACTTGCGATTTCACGGAAACCGCTGAACCTGATAGACGTCAATATGACAGCTTTTATCCTGGTAGGCACATCGAGCCGTTACTTCAGGAAGTGGTTCAAACCTCGTATGCCATGAAAAAAAAACAAATACACATACTGCAGTCCATTTCGTCTCTTTGGATCATGAATTTTTAAATAGCATTTCCTCTGTTAGGTATGTCGGAGGAAAAATAAAATATACATACACGTCATAATGTACTTGGCAACTTTGTTTAGCACTTTTGTAACAATACGGAAATTCTTATCTATTTCCTGCATGTTTTTTCGATATCTCGACCTTCCCAAATTACTGTGTCATCTATGTTTAGGAGATAAACCATTTGGATGTTTTATTTGACCCAATATACAGCATTCCAACGAAGTTTGCGTCAAACAATGTTCCGAAGTGAATTTTTCGGATCGACCCAGATTACTGAAAATATTTATTTTGGTTCCCGACGACAAAGCCGCAAAAATTGATTGACCTCGGGATAATAATTACAAAAGAGCAAACAATAAAACGTTAAAAGCTGGTACCTAATTAATTTGCTAACAAAATTATTATATTTTCTGTTTTTTTTTTTCCTATATCTACTGCTGTGTATGTTTTGTTTGTTAGCTAAGTACATGAAATTCTAGCTATTCCGCAGTTACACCGACATCCCTAACGAACTTTTTTTTTCTGTAAATAGGTACCTACCCAAATTAAAAACTGGCGTATGTCTTTTCTCAGTTTTGTGACTACCTTTATGTACTTACACCAAATTCAAAACGCGATTCAAAATTTTCTGTGGTTTTACCGTACAAGCGTAAAAATGTTTACTGATGTGTCTTTACTCACGTGGAAAATTGCAACAATAAAATTATTAATCGATCAACATTGTATGTACGCAATTTTCGTTAACATTTAATACGGTTATAGAGAAACATGTTTTGATTAAAACTTTTTGGATGGACGCCATACTATACCTGCGTACTTCGAGTCTAATGGCTACTTACGTATTTTAATTTCCAAGACGAATTTAATTGAAATATTTTCCAACTTTCGAAATGACAACAAGAGCCAAAGAGGGGAACATTTTTCATTTGTAATTAAGTACCTACTTGGAATCTCAAACTTACTGTGATTTTAAGGCGTATCCTGAGAACTTGGAATTTATTAGATACTAAACTTCTTGTTATTGACCTGTAATTAAATAAATCCGTTTTGATTGTACTGTTGTTAAGTAAAACATAACTAAACTTTACTTTGATCTGGTATATGATGACCTTTAACCTTTTGCCTTATAAGTTCTTTGTACTTTGTCCTTGAAAGCGTCTTCAGGTCGAGCCTTACATAACAAGAAGGTTCAATAGGTACTTCGATGTGTCCATTTCTTATGTAAAAAGTTTTTTAAGATCCCTTTCTATAAAGTTAAAGTTAAAGGAAATAAAAAGTTTCAAGTATATCGGTCTGTTATATCCTGTTGGAGAGAGAATAAAGAATCATTATCATCATATCAGGCAATTGGCGTTCATTGCTGAACGAAGACCTCACCCATTGAACGCCAACCACCCGGTCATGGGCATCCATCCCCTGGCCATAAATATGACATACTAGCTTTTGCCCGCAACTTCGTTCGCGTGGAATAGTGACTACCAGCAGATTTTTGATTTGACCAATAGATGGCGCTATATGTCCGGAATAATTTTATTTTTATTTTTTTTTTGTAATAAAAACTATCCTATGTCCTTTCTCAAGTTTCAAAGTATGTCTGTACCAAATTTCACACAAATCGGTTCAGTAGTTTAAGCGTGAAGAAAAGACAGAGAGACAGACAGAAAGACAGACAGACAGACAGACAGACAGACAGACAGACAGACAGACAGACAGACAGAGTTACTTTCGCATTTATAATATTAGTTTGGATAAATCCTGCACAAAGTCCTGCAATAACTCCAGTAGGTTGATCAGACTTTCTAGATGATGCTTTTTAGTTGTACAAGTACGCGTATGATGAACAAAGTCAAATAAAATGCCTTTATAGGATATTTTATCTAAATGTCTATACCTAGGCATACCTATAGAGTACGGTCCCATAAACTTACGGCTTATAGAGTAAATGAGTTCTATGGCTTCTCGTCGTTCAATTATTGAACGACGTTCGCGTCACACGAATTACGTATTGAACTTCAATACGTAATTCGTGTGACGCGAACAACCGAATAATTATTTTCATAATGAAATGTAAATTGGAATTCTCTGTTGACGATCCCGTTGTGTTTATTTTGAACCCTCGCTGTCCCTGTGGGCTGAAAAACAAGATTAGAAGGTATATAAAAGACCTTTTGGGTAGCTGTTTTTTCTAAAGTGCATGTTTTCAGGAGTTTAAATAATATCCTTTGTCATTCAGGTTTTATACGAGTATAAGAGAATATTACGAAAGCAAATGTGCATTCTGCATTTTTAATTCTCTATTCCATATTTATTTCTGTAGTGAAAGTTCAAGTATGGAGATAAAACAGGCGATATTCTAAAGAAGTTGGTAGGTACTTTCAATACCTACCTGTTATTCCTTATCATTCCTTAATGATGGCAAAGGTTAACGTATTGCGTTAAGCCAAGAATTTATCTTATAAGAAGCCAACAATTTAGCTTCAAAAGGGGTCGCTGTCAGTCTATATTTAATACATATTGATTGAACCATTAATTTATCATAGAGGTTACACTGCATACCTCGAGTAAATGTTATAGGTATGTAGGTAAGTGGACTTGTTTAAATCTATAATTTTCTAAAAGAAAGTTGTGACCGTTGTGAAAGGTTGAAAACAGGGATATTATACCGTGAAATCATCCACAGAAAGACCTGACATAAGCTCACCAAACCTAGCCTTTTGCAGCTACTTTTTGTTTATTCACATTCATGACTACAACGTGAGAAAACTGTCCAAATATGATCCTACTTTACCCACTTGTAGAGATATAAAATACGCGTCTGCACTTCTATTTTTAAAACTGCCAGCTAGAAGTGGTCGCCACGGTCGCCCACTTAAAGCTTATCTAACCGCAGCAAACAAGTGTGGTGTAAACAGTTATCTCATCTTTGTTTGTGACATAATATTTTAGGTAATTCTACGAGTATTACGGTGACAAATGTGGGTATATGACAATCTTTCAAGCAGACTTCACCTTTGACTGAACAACGCCTTTCAATAAACGTCTAAACGTCGATTAGCCGACTTGTGGATTGCAATGTTCAACACTACAACTAGGTAGATGACGCTTATTATCCAACTGGTTTTTTTTACATTTTAGCCAGGCGACTTCTTTTTTGAGCACCTGAAATTTCAGCTCTGCTCAAATCGCAGCTGGCTGCCTTATGAATATATCAATCCCATCCATCTATATTCTATGTTTGTTTGGCAAACTAAGATTAGCGGGAGTCTTCCCTAAGTTCTCACATCCGAACTAATTCTTCTCTTCATATTATTTAGTCCAGTGATGCTCCAATTATTAAATATATGAAGCCTTCGTATATCAACTTGCATAATAGCATATACTTTCACTTTAGGCCTCGGTCTCGTGTTTGGCACACTTTGAATGTTTACGAAGTCGAACCTTACGCTATGCTGTGTGCCAAATTTCGTTACAACACTCGCTACGCTATCAACATATTGATGTGGTTGCCTCTGTTTTGGAGCAGTTCCATGTCTATGGGGGCGTGGCCCCCTTTTATCGTAGATTCAAAGAGATGAACTGAGTATTCTCAATTCAATTGTAACGTAAATATTGCCTGAAAAGAGTGCAAGATAGACGCAGCGTATGCTTAACTAGTAGTACCTATATTGAACAGTCGGTTGTCCGTGAGACTAGAATAAGTAGGTATTGGTATCACGATCGCTTTCTGTTTTTCTACATTCTCTCTCGAGACTGATCTATTTCCAATCCTAGAGTTTATAGCTCTTTTCACCTGTCTATGTACCTGTGTATTTTTAAGGACGTGAGGAGAGATGTAGAAATAGAGGAAAAGGGATAATTTGCTGAGAATGCGAGCTTCTGACGGACTTTCACGCCAGGATTTCTGAGCCATTTTTTGATACACTGGTAGTCTAACTATAGCTTGAGAAAGGACAGGCTACTTTTTATATAGGTGTGGGGAGCAATGGAACAATTCCCTCGGGTCGCGAGAGGAACCACTCGAAACAGTTAGTAATTTATACTAGGAGGTAATATTGTCTATTGAGTCACATTGAGTCGAGCGAGCCATTATCAGCTATGATGCAATTAGGCCTAAAATAGAACTGTAAAACCTACTGTCGATAAACTTGTCTGTGCACAGTCTAATAATCACTAATGTGATCGTTTCTGACTCATTTACCTATTAAGTGGTTCCAAATAGTTATATTCCACCATCATAGAAAATGTATTGACCTACTAGCATAAATCAAACGCTGCTAAAAACAGGTTATGCAGATGCAAATGTAATTACACTGCAGAACGGTTGCAGCCAATTTCCATTGAAGTTGCTTAGAACTGTAGGTATCCACTTATAAATCTGAAAGTTAGTCACATAACCCAGACTTATAACTCCAGTCTAGCATTCAAAACCTAGATTCGAAAGTCCTTGAACAATGAGAAGAGTCCTAGTGTTAAGAAACTGAACAAGTTATTCCGTTTGCAACTTTAACGCATTGTGTTAGAGTGCATTATGATTGTCCTCTGTTTTCTCCATTTTGTATGACGTCATGACCTGGCTGTCAAGTGCTTAATTGTTTTAATGGCGTTACTCAACAGAGTTCTATTCTTTTGAGGTTATTTGCCATCTACTTGGTTTGATTACACCATGATATAACGAGGGAACTTTCTAGAAATAGTCATACTGTAGGGCTTTCTATTCTTTCATGGAAATAGACTGACAGTCTAACCTTGAAAGTAAATAAAGTATAATCGTTTCTACGAAAATGGAACTTGAATATTTAATACTGAAATGTGTCACGTGTTATCAAGATTATGGCATGCTAACGAATACTTTATTATTATTGTGTTTCACAACGTTACTAATTAACTGTTTTAATATAGGTGATATTTTTCATATTGAAAATTTTGAATTTATGATCAATAAAGGAAAAAATATATAATCTTCAACCTGAGTCTTCAACGCTTGTTTGTTGGAATAGCTACCTGCTGTCTCAGTCTGTTTACAGATATACTTACCCGAGTACCTGAATCTGTATGTTCTGATGTTTCTCTAATTTTGTAGACCTTCGAACCACATTAACAATTTGTATTCCTTTTTATTCGTAGACAGTCGGTTGAGTATTTAGACCTTAATTAAAAATCAATCGATCGACACAGTCATAGTAAGGTAATATTAATTAGAAGTACATAAATTGTTTATTATATTTGGTCCTTACTAAGTTTTCTGTAATGAATGGTAGGAAAATATGTTCAGTAGATACGTAGCCCTGGTTAGAGTACCTATTGACAGTCGGTCAAATGTGTAGAATTTAGATACCTAATACGTAAAATGGAGGTAGATTGCATACATAAAAACTTGAAAGGCGATAATGTTTTATTGCGAAAAGGAAAATATATCGGCTAATTGCTATGCAATGCAATTTCCCGCGGCATGTTTTGTATTGCAACTATGAACTGTTACATTTACCTAACCTATCCTTCAGGAAATCGTGAACCAGTTTTTTTTAAGGCTTGAACAAACTTTTTAAGGTACAACTTTTTAGTTTTTAGAGTAGATTTATCAGTTCGTAGGTAGGTACCCAAGCATCTGTCGACTCAGGCGCTGCTCACAACCACAAATTACAAAATAGTTACTGACTACAGAAGAAGAAGGAAGAAAAATAAATAAACGAGTAGAGTAATAAACACATGTCTTTTTCAGCAGCTAAGATGCGTCAGCGAATTCTCTTCTCTAAGTGGAGATACCAACGGAGCGGTTTGTAGACGGATAAAAATTATGTGCTTTTCCGCGTCCCGCGTCGCCGCCCACATAGATTACGTAGGGTACATAGCAAAGTGTAGTACAGAAGGTCCACTCAGTATTGTTGGAGAAAATATGTTCGTAATAAAATTTAAAAATTCACCTTTCTGATACTTAAATGATGCTTTTTTTAGACCAATTCTATTATTTATTCGAGTCTGTGAAGTTGAAAATAAAAATGCGAATTAATGCTGATGCTCGCGTGTTAAGATGTCCATTGGAAGAGATTTTTGAAGACACATTGTCCATGCGTCATGAACGAAGTTGTTCTTCTGTCTTTGTCCAGTTATTTTGTAAATAAATGTGTGATACAACAGCGGTACTGCGCGTCGCTTCGGATCGATGTATGTAGTTCAAGGTTTTAATAGATCGTGTTTGTATTGTCAGCTAGGCTAGGACTTTCATTAGGACAGCTCTTGTTTTGACGATGAAAGCTAACATTTACTACAATTCTGGAACCTGTAGATGTTTTGTGTCACAAAGCGGGTGAGATATTTGTGTGTGTCGACTCGGCTGCTAGCTAGCGTTCCTGAGTTACCCATGAATGCAAAGACAATGTGCTTCTTTTACACTCACAAATATGTATGGCATACCCTCTCAAGTGACAGAAATCATCTATCACAACACGACAAAGAATCAGCTTCAAATACTCAGAATTATTATCAAGGAAAAAGACAATGAGAAACTCTCAGAGAATTATAAATACTCACACTAATTTGCTTTATAAACATAATTAAGTGTCAACTAATTAGAACAAGGAGGAAATGGTTTGATGTTACTGATGCGAAGAAACCTATGTAGGCAGTAAAAAGGTCGAGAGTTATCCCTACTAATATTATAAATGCGAAAGTAACTCTGTCTGTCTCTTACGCTTTCACGTCTAAACCACTGAACTGATTTTAATAAAATTTGGTACAGTGATAGAGTTGACCTTAGGAAAGAACATAGGATAGTTTTTATCCCAGACTTTTGAAGAATTCTCTTGGAAATGCGATATAACCGAACATGACGCAGGCGAAGTCGCGGGCGGAAGCTTGTGTCTTTATGATTGTATAGGTCTTTGTTAATTGTTGTTTATATCTTGCGTAAGAGTAATGTTAAACATAAGTTATAGGTACCATGCTCGTGTGCGAATAAATACACCATGCAAATGCATCGCGTCGGTGTGCGTGCATAATTGCCGTGGTCGTCATTCACTGTTTCTACTGCGTTGAGTGGAAAATTAATTTTCAACTATTGCATTGTGGGTTTAAAATTTGTGGGTTTGCTCAAATATATCACTTTTGACGGAGTTCTTTAATTTATCTGTTGATTTGCTTATTAGAGATAGAATGTTAACTTTCGCTAAAGTATTGTCTCTAATTCCAATCTCTAGCCCTTTGATTTTAATGTGTATAGGTAGTAAGATATTAATGTTTACGATTTGACCATATAGTGTGATAATGAATAAACAGCCACATAGAATAAGACCAAACACTGCAACAACACTGATCATTGTCACTGCATCCTTGTGTAAAATAATTAAGAAAGAGCAAATCATCATCCTCCTTTATCCCAATGTTTTTGGGGCATGTTTTCTTCTATCATCTCCTTCAAGAATGAGCAAATGCACTGTACAAATAATTTCTCATAAAAGCAACAAAAGTTATACAAAATGCAGCAAAAATGAAATTTGGTTAAGCTTGCATAATTCAACCTCATCATATCATATTGGAATTTCAGCTCCAGAATATTCTTAATCCTAATACCAAAAAATGTTATTCATAACACTGCTACGTAAATGGAAATTACGTGGGTACTACAAAACTTGCTTGCTTATCATGTTTTTTATTGAAAAAGAAAAAATAACCCTCAAAGGTTAACGGTTGAACCCTCTCAAATAACTACGACCCTGACTTCGCCCTTGTGAATTAAAATGACTGGATTCATTCAACTTTGGATATTATATTCAGTAGGTACAGAAAGATAAACAGTTTACTTATTTATGGAATTCCATAAAAAAGTTACATGACATAACAAGAAGGATCAATAAGTAATGTAGTGTTATATTTTATTTTTGTTATGCCTTCACTTTCAGCAGTTTTTATGGCTGGTACAAGACTTAGAGTGAGTTGCACCATTCAACTATAACGATACCCAAATCATAACTAGCTGTGAAATTGCTGCCCGTTGGTCAAATCGGCAATTCGACAACTGGTTCGGTTATGGTTAAATAGAGCAAGTCACTGAAGACACCGTTAGCAACAATAGCAACTAAGCATACAAAGGTAGAAAATACAAAGTATCTAACAAGTATTCCACAGTAACAGCATCTTAAAGAATTTTAAATAAAAACCTGACATCCCTTTCAAACGTTATAGCAGAGAGTGGCAGGTAAACGTCAGAAAGCTTTCCTTAAAGGTATTCGTGTCTTAACTGATAGATGTTGATTTTCTTTGCAACAAAAAACGTTTGGCAATTCACAATTGAAGAATCAGTCCAATCACCAGACAACTGTAATATAATTTGTGAGTTACAGTAATAGCGTTGCGATATTTTCGTTGCATTCGTTTTCATAGTTTCATACATTATTACTGTTCGGCTGCACGCGACGCGAAATTGGTCTGACCGAAATACGCCGTCCGCTAAAACGAAATGAGGTTTCTCGATGTATGTCCCCTTGGCTATGCCTAGTTTTTATAGCTATAGCTTCAGTGATTATCTAGCCTAGAGGCCTAGTAAATTTTCGTCGTCTCATCTACAGGCTTAAAATCAGCACCTGTATAAAAGTATTTCTATTTTTAACTTTGACACCTGTCTTCATTTCATTGTGAGCAGCCCATGGTTCTTATTTACTCTTATATACCAAGAGCATTAATATCATGGGTCCTTTTCTTTTATCACGTGTTGGTGAAGTACCTAAGAATGTTAGTTTATTTCGTATATCTAAAAATACATCCGTTTTAAAAATAGATATGGGAGCCTAAGTCTTATCTAGTGTACTGTATCCGTAAGAGTGTGGTATCTAACCGGGTTGCGATACCCTATCATCAACTATAAAATGCTGCTCTGCACGGAAAGCCCGTCTGTTATTTCAGTTTCTACCCATTCGCGACGAGTTTAGTAAACAGTAGCACATCAAAGAAAAGTTTTTATAGTCCCGTATCACACACGTGAAAGTTGGATGAGACAATATTTTTAGATCCTCTGATGCTCTTCTGTGCTCATCGATAAATAGATCATTTTAAAATGAAACCTATTTGAACCTAAAAGTATTGACAAGCCGATATTGATAGAAGAGAAACTTAAATCAACGTTTTAGCAAAACGTAACGATTGAGGATAATAGGGCAATAAGCATTTGCCGAAAATAAAGTCTGTTGTAATTTCCTTTCGCCAAAATATCTGAATGAATAATTTCTCACGAATAGCAGTCAGAAATTGCGATGGAGAATTACATCACATTTCCTGCGTCTGTCTTATTTACAATGTTGAGATACAAAACGCTGACTTATTAATTCAAAGTGATGAGCACAAGCAGCGATCGTATTTTAATTTTATTAGTCGTAGATAGGACAATGCGACTGATAGCCACGTGATTTACTGTGGCCCTGATAATCTTGAACTGTAAAGGTTAATTGTGAGTTTTTCGTACAGAGCGTTTACCCAATGTCTCACACATGTCTCTATTAATACACCTCTATTGGTATGCACAGACTGAGTGCCACCACGTGCTGTGTAACGGTAAAAATACTAAATATGCACAACTACGAAGTTTCGTCCATCGACCGTCTACACTGTAAATTGCTGCTTCAGAATAGAGGTAGTGTATAAATAAGGGAACATTACCGTCAGTGTATCTGAAGTGTGAAGTCAGTGTCGACGGTCAGACTGTTTTGTTTATAAAAACGTGAGTCGTGAGACACGTGACAGGATGTCATTGGATGTGTCTTGTGCAGGCAATGAGCAGAATGTCTACTCGGAGGAAATTATTTCATTTGCCTTATAAACTTTTTTCAGTCAGAAGCTTATAAATTATAAAAAAATCCTTTCACACAAATTTTCTTATTTCAAGTCGATTGGAAAGAAAATAGTTGAAAATTCTGATTGATCATATTTATCTTTCAGAATTTTCCATTACCTTTAACTGTCTTCAAAGGGTTTCAAAAGGGTCAAAGTCCTTTGTAAATTATTATTTTCAGTATACAATCAGAGCGGTTTTTTAATATACCTTACTTTTATTACCGATCCATATCTGCCCGATAAACAGACAGCACTATAAGTACGAAATAAATAATGTATTTATTGTCATTACTTGTACAGAGTAGGCATTCTGCGCTTGTAACTTTACATTGCGATCAGTCCGTGCGTGGGTAATGTAATGTCATAACGTGGTATGGTATCGTATTGTCCGGTTAGCAGCGTGGAGCAGATAAACAGATTCTCGTACTCTTGTGATCTCTGAGATAGAATGACATTCCATTTTACCCGACTGCTTTGAAGTGTGATGTTTTTAGAGTTAAAGCGTAAAATTAGTCATATTGGGAAAAGGCTTGGCAGATAATGATAGTACACTTGAGGAGTTACACAAGAGACTTTTACGTTTGTAGAGTAGAATTTTCCATGAGATTGATTTTCCCTTCAGCTAAACTAACTCTTACCCCAATTTTAGACTTGTAAGCTTGCTTCCGTAAAAATTACGTACGTAACTTCTGTAAGGTTGTTGTAAGGCCGACCTAATCAATAATAGTCTGGAAATCGATATGTAATGCAGGTAGCTCATAATTTGAAAGCATAGCTTTTAGGTCATAGTTAATGTGTTCTAGACTTTTCCATCGCGTGATCGGCCCCGTTACGATAGGTACAATAACAATAAACGGTTTAGCGATTTCGTGAACGTTTCGATTCACCTACATATTATTGGGTTGTGGCTGTCTACCTAGTTAGAATAATCCTTAGAAAAAATAAGCACTCACTTCTGCTGACGGACCTAGGGAACTACGTCCCGCATATGGATAAAAAGTGCCCTATGTTAATCATCTGCCTAGCCTTTTCCCATCTAAGTTGGGGTCGGCTTCCATTCTAACCGGATGCAGCCTAGTACTACTGTTTTATAAGGAGCGATAATGCGATGCCTATGTGACCTCCTCAACCCAGTTACCCGGGCAACGCATTGGTCTCTACATATGTTATTCTGTTTTAATTGCTGACAAGTTTGAAAACTAAGTCTAACCGGATGCTTTCAATATCCTCTAAAGCTTGGGTTTCCTAGGAAAGCGGTGCCGTCATATAGCGACCGTACTATTACGGACGCAAATAGACGGTCGTCTTTACGGTGATGACATGTGGAAAGTTCCACGGCCGTTTTAACACACCGTCATAAACTTTTTGTTAGTTGTATTATACTTACTAACCTGTTTTATTTAATATTTCTCAAATTTCACGACACTAATTTTGTTTTAGTTGACTTTTTCTATAATCTTTACTTTTTATATTATTTATTGCTTCGTGGTTACGAACGAAATCTAATAAAATTTCATCGTCCTCGCTGCTCCAAGAGTTGGAACTCATTTTTTACGTTGTTCCGAAAAAAAAACACAAATACAGATTAAAAAAGCTTCACCGCTTTCAATAAAACGTTCACCAAACCATCTGACACCGTTAAGACGGCCGTCATGCAAATGGCGGCACCGCTTTTTGAAGTTACGGTGTACGTTACCGCTCTCTAGGAAACCGCCCCATTTCGTTTACATAGACAACGTTCTAGTGACGTCATTCACCGCTGTATTACGGCCCATGGGCGTAGCCACACTGGGGCAAGCTGGGGCAGTTGCCCCACCCTGGGCCCTGGCTCTGACCTATTAGGTGTCTGATTAAACAATGTTTTTTTTTACTAACTCTAACTAACAACATCAACAATCATTATGTAGTATCCGTAAGTTATTGCACAAAAAAATTGTCGACTTTAAAAAGAGAGCGATCAAAACAAAATGCACGCTCGAGTTCCCGAACGTGCGCGGTGCGCGCGACATTTGAAAGCGAGCCGTATTCCCTAAAAGAATAGGTGCTATGTGGCGTAGCGAGCCGATCCGTCCATCTAATCCAAAAAATAATGCATTAAAGGAGATGGAACTGCGAGATGTGATCAAAATTTCTGAAATGCAATTTTATCCTAGTGTAAAAACCGCGCTCGCTATTTTTCTTGCCCAGCCATGTACGACCTGTACAATAGAACGATCGTTTAGCACAGTGGTTCTTAATCGGGGGTCCGCGGACCACTGGTGGTCCCTGGAGGCATTCCGGGTGTCCGCGAAGCTTAGCTGCGCGACGTTGCTATACGCTAGACGAACCGAGCACGAGCGAAGCACAAGCGGAGCCGTCGTTCGCGGCATGAAGTGTGGACGTACAACGAACCTACAACAATCACTGTTCTCGAACGTAGTTTTCTGCAGTGAGTTCGCGGCTCTTGGCGAATATGGTTGATATTAATAATATTGCAGTAGCCGCTGCTGTTGCAGCCAGCCAAGTATTTTTTATTTTTTTTTACAAGGGCAAAACCGACAACAGGCGGAACGCAGCCGAACACGAACGAAATGCTCGCAGCGCGCTCGTGAAGCTTGTAATTTGGTCCAGACTAGACGAATTGTGTTCGGCTCGTGCTCCACTCGTGCTCGGCTCTTCTAACGTAGGCGCAGCTTTAGGTATCTAACTTTATTTATATCGACTTATCTATGCGAGCGAGGGGGTTTTCGTATGGACGTAAATCGGGTGTGTCGTACCTAGTCCCCCCATACATGAAAATGTATATCTGGGCGACATTTTACGTAGTTTTTGGTTTGAGTCTTAAAAAATAATTAAAATTTCGCACTCGCTTCGCTCGCGTATTCAGAAACTATATTATTTTTGTATTTGTCAAGAAACAAAAAGTTAAGTCCGTTTGGGCTAAGTTTTACGTAATATTTGGTTTAAGTCCGATAAAAATTTAGCGCTCGCTTCGCTCGCGTTTTCAGAAACTATATGCCCTTATTTTTGTATTTGTCAAGAAACAAAAAGTTAAGTCCGTTTGGGCTAAATTTTACGTAATATTTGGTTTAAGTCCGATAAAAATTTCGCGCTCGCTTCGCTCGCGTATTCAAAAACTATAGGTATGCCCTTACTTTTGGCTTTTGTCCTGTGTGTGATTGTTTATTATCTGTACCAGAAAATATAAACCTCTCAAATTAAAAGATTAACAAGTTTGAGATTAACGGCTCAAGATACAAAAAGTCGGAGGGCCCCCGCCCTCCCCCGGGGTATAGGTTGACTGCTGCCCCACCCTGAGCCCAAAGCTGGCTACGCCCATATACGGCCGCTATATGACGGCACCGCTTTCCTAGGAAACCAAAGCTTGAGCATTTGATTAACTTTGAAGTTGTAAAACCATGCGTGATAGAAATAACGAATCACAGCCTGGTCAAGTCGTTAGTGACACTCCCATGGTCCACAGGTAGTGGGACATACCTACGCAGTGGGGGTGATTACAGGGTGCGTGCGGGATTGTGACAGCTGTCAAGACCGTCCTTTCTGTTACATCATTTACACTCTACAGCTAGAAGGGCTGTAAAAACGTGTTTAAAAATTCGATTGTATTTATTGCTTTTCATAAAAGATTGTATTGTTCATGTTGTTATACAATATTGTACAAGAACTCCGTAGTTTATCTCTTATCAAGTTATCATACTGTTATAGTTGTTGCAAATGGTTTATGTGACGGTACTTAAACCTATTTGTTGTTAGAAATTAGAGAGTGCCATAAACTTCGAGGGTTGGAAATGTAAAAAGACTAGGATTACCTATGAACTATGAAGGTACATAGTTAGATACTGGAGAAGATCCACAAACTTGAAAAAATCGTAAACCTACATTTTTAGCGTTTTAACTGTGTATACAAATCTTGAATTACTCATTCAATTAATCGTATAACAATGATTATTTAAAGGTATTTCCTTATTTCAAAGCCGTAATCGTTAAATTGATCGACAGCTTTCCAAAATCCGGGCTGAGTCAACAAAAGCATGGTTCGTACGAAGTTCGAAATTATAGGTTCACCTTTATGAATAACTTAGTAGTCAAACAATGGAATAATGAGAACCTACTATTGAAATTGGTAGTGTTTGGTTTCACGTGTAGATACGTATAGACGGTTCAATACCTACTTATGTCCATATATTTTATGGAACCATTTTTTGTTACTACATGAAGATTATTTATCTGAACACGTTTTCAATAATAAAGTAGGTAAGTCTGCCGACTTTATTATCAGGTGAATACTTAAATCACTTATTTGGCGTCAAATTTAAAAAAGACGAGTTTTTTACTCGGTAAAAAAATTCAATCCATTCTGACATAATGTTGTAGAATGTGGAGTGTAGAGAATAGCAGTAATCTGAAAGTTTTCTAAGACTCGCTTTTCGAATATGTATGTTACATAAACATGTATAAAACACGTGAGGACTTTACCCTCACGTGTTCGGTGACATAAGAAAGCGGCAGTGGTTAGTCCAAACGGTGCCAGTGCATTGACCTAGTAATACTTGCAACGGCAACCAAATGGCTTGCTAACTATTTACTAGCATGCGGCAATCAGCCATGTGGGTTATTGCATCGGATCGCTATAGTTTACCGTATAATGACCCGATTTTATTTGACTTATTCGTCAACTCGCCCACGTGGCCGAAACGGGAAGATTAAATACTTTGATCTACCATCTCGTCTGAGTAATTTTAAGCGGGTGAGTCGGGAAGCGGGGTGAACTTTTTTTGTGAAGTCTGTGTCTAAAAAATTACCTTCTCAGATCGCTCAACCATAACTTATTTCCTTAATATTACCTACTTTACCATGAATAACATAAGTTCACTTTCTCTGATATAATGTTTCCCGAAACAGCTGCTTATTTTTTATTTATATAACGAAGCAGGTTGTTGTCAGTCAGGTACCTGTGGTTAAAACCCGTTTCGGAGACAACATGTTACGATATAATCGTCTTCAGTTTATTTGGTTCATACAAAATGTGATAGCTTTTTTGACATTATACCTAAGTAGTCCATAATATGTTAAATGACTTTAGGAAGAAGAAGAAAGAAATCCAACAATAGCAATGTAAAACTTATATTTATCCGTGGAATCCAAGTTTGGGACTCTTTTGTGGCGTGGCAGATCAATGAAAAGAAATAGTAAAAGCTAAGAAAATAGTTACAATATGTCTATGTAGGTGGTATACCTATACCATGTCTTTGTTTGCATGTGCTAAAGTAATTTTATACTTATTCGTGATATGATATGAAGTGACTTCTACTGAAGCTGCTAAACCACACTCTGATTTAGACTTTATTACTTTTGAATAAGGTACATAATAGTTGGCAGTCAGTTTGCGTCACAAGATTCCAGACTCAATTAATTTACACCGCTAAATGGACTCTGTTACATAAGATAATAATACCAATTAGAAGCGTCTGTTGACTTACACATAGTGTTACAATATCTATAATAAACAAATTTATTGTACCTAAAATGTGGACTAATATAATAAAGAGGAAAATTTTTTTTGTTTGTTTTTACGTGCCCTAAAGGCTCCAAAACTACCGAGCCAATTTAAAAAAATCTTTCAATCGAAGCTACTTTTTTCCCGAGTAACATAGGTTATATTTTATCCCGGTACAGGCAGTAGTTCCCACGGAACGAAAGTGTAGCCACGGCAAAATGGCTACTAGGAAATAAAGTATACTTACTTACTTACTTAAGGCATTTTTCCCAATACCTTCCTTAAAAACCACTGAGCTTCATTTATTTACATTACCATTGCTTCTGTTTTCAGATTCGATGAAAAGGAAAGCATCTCAGGCGTCCAGCAGCTCAAGTCCTCGGTGCAGAAGGGCATCAGGGCGCGTCTGCTGGAGCTGTACCCTCACTTGGAGAATTACATCGACCAAGTGCTGCCGAAGAAGGATACCTTTAGAATTGTTAAATGGTACGTTTGAATATCTATGTGCAGTCATTTTCAGAACAGGATAAAAGATACTTACAATTGGTTTATCTATTCCTCTCTGATAAACTGGGTGACTAGATTCGAAAAAAAAATGTAATCAGGACATCTGGGAATCAGATCAACTAGGTGATGTTAATTAACAAAATTGACGATTGAAGGTACAGTATGTAAGGACAGTATGACAAAAATTTGCTTCAATTACGGCCTGAGTGATATACCCACGGAGGAGAAAAGACTAGATATACCTAAAACTTACCTTTGTGTCCAATGATGGTGATATCAGGAGTCTGTCTAGTTTAGTCTAAAAAAACAAATTTCGAAACCCCCATCAATCTAGATCTTATTTTAATATTGTTTGTTATAATTTCCAGCCACGACCACATCGAGATTATGGTGAACAGCGCAGGGGAGCTCCTCTTCTTCCGACAACGCGAGGGGCCCTGGATGCCCACCCTCAAACTCTTGCATAAGTGTAAGTAGAAAATATTTAAGCCTGGTTTCTCTGGTTACCGATAAAGTTCCTGTAAAACCAAAAGTTATAGTTTACCTGTCAGATAAGTTCCTGACAGGCTATCGGAGACTATATCAGTAACCGGAGCAACTGGCAATGAGTCTGCTTATTTGTAAATTACACCGCACCTATAAGTATTGAAAGCTTAAGGGGCCGAAAAGACCACTTCACATTTTGGCATATATCAAGTCTCACTTGAAGAGGGCGGTTATTGCTACGCCATAAGTGAGCTTGATACCTGATACATTTGGGTACGTTTATTTCTATAACAATTTTAGGAAATAATACAGTAAACCAAGAACCAGTTGCACTTTCGACCTATGCGTCACCTATATTAGTGCAAGAAATTATTTATGTCTTATGGCATCTATTTGAATGCTTCAATGCATTACCATAAAAATCCTACCCTTAATCTGAATAATATAGATAACTAGCTTCTGCCAGCTGTGTCCCGTGGGAATTACTCTGCGCATTTTTTAAAATTGGTCCAGTTGTTAAGACCAAAACCAACCTAAAAAATATTTACTTGTCGAATTAATTTCTTCAATTCTAATATTCCAGACCCATTCTTCCTACCGATGCAGCAAGTCGACAAGGGTGCTATCCGCTTCGTGCTCAGTGGGGCTAACATCATGTGCCCGGGGCTCACGTCTCCGGGAGCTCGCATGAGTGACGTGGACAAGGGGCAAGTGGTTGCAGTCATGGCTGAGGGAAAGGAACATGCTCTAGCTGTGGGATGCACTGCGCTGTCTACTGATGATATGTGAGTAACTATCAGTCACCAGTGACAGGCATTGTATAAGGCCTCAGTGGTCTGGTCTTGGCCTACGCACATCGGGTTTCATCGGGCCGAAATAGCTTTGCAGGTTTTAGAAACTTTCACAGTATAATATAATAATATGTCCAGCGAAGTTGGCTGATCATCTTATATGTATAAGAACAGCCGCCGTGGCCGAAATCGGCCCTGGAGGCCATTACATTCGCGCGGACCTATTGGCATATTGAATTTATATACATAGTAGATAAGACAGACTGGGTTGACGAGGTCCGATAGGCAGTCGCTCCTTGTAAAACATTGGTACTCAGCCGAATCAGGTTAGACTGGAAGCCGACCCCAACATACTTAGTTGGAAAAAAAAAGGCTCGGAGGATGAGTAGGCAAGACAGATAAGCAGAATACTTGTCAATTTAAAAAAAAATCGCGCTGTAGAAACATATGTGTGTGTACAAACTAGAACTTCATGATGGAACATCGTATCATAGCAGCCAATGGACTTCTTAAAAAAGTTTTAATTATTTTTATGTAGTTTTTAAACTATCATTTATTGTTTCAGAGCTAAAGTAAACAAAGGCGTGGGTATAGAAAACTGTCACTATCTCAACGACGGCCTGTGGCAGATGAAACCAGTGAAGTAATTTCAACTTGTTCTCATTGTGTATGCTTCTATGTAACTTAAAAAACTAAACTAACTAAATAAATATAAATCTCTAAAGGGATTCGTTGTTTTTATTCTTCTAGTTATTATATTATTACCTACCATAAATAAAGACATTTAAAATATAAACCACTAGTCATTTTCCAGCGGTTTCAACCGCGTCCCGTGGGAACTACTGTCCGTACCGGGA
Organism: Helicoverpa zea; assembly: GCF_022581195.2. NCBI lineage: Eukaryota > Metazoa > Arthropoda > Insecta > Lepidoptera > Noctuidae > Helicoverpa > Helicoverpa zea. Next base: position 3,649,788 of record NC_061464.1, on the reverse strand, counting down.
TAAAGTATAGACTATAGTCTATGCTACTTGCAGATAATGTAATTTTCTAATCGTGAAAGAATTTTCGATTCAGTAGTTTTTGAATTTGCCCATTACAAACAAATAAATATTTTTTTTGCTCTCTATAATATTTGTATAGATTAAGCAGATAAAATATATTTAAAATTCGATTTAAACGTGGTCACATTGGCGCGCATAGTATATGACGTCAACCACAGTAATTGACGTCAGTCCAGTCAGTCAGACTTCCGCAAGTTCGTGTCAACAACGCGAAGAAGTGTTTGATTTACAAAGTTATTGAAATACTAATTAAAATAATGCTCAATGGGTTATGTAATTGTACAGTCAACTTCAGGTCAGTGGTAACAGTTTTATAGGAAAATCGTACTTATTACTATTGAGTTAAGGTGCATGACAGTTACCACTGATGTGCGGTCTACCGTACTTACGTCGATTTTACATGTATTTTATTTTTTAACTGAGTTTCAAATACAAAGCCATATTAAGATTTTCAATCAAACGTCTAATCACATACTTATCCACCAATAAAGTTGTGTTTTGGAAAGTTTGGGCAATTTTATATGGACCCAGGTCAGGTTGATTATGGGTTGAAACTTTATTTGAGCAACAAAAACTGCTCTATCGGCGGTCCGGGAGGCCGGGACCCAGAGAGGGAGAACTTATTGCTTGTTCATTTTAAGGCTCGCCGGTTTGCTGCCGCCCGGTCGACGTATTCATCGACCGGGCGGCAGGAAATTCAAAGAATTTAGGTGTGCGTATCGTAGTGCATGATTGTAATAATATGGACACAATAACTAAAGCATCTTTCCCACACGAAACGAAATGGTTAAGTTCATAGGCTGTCTGTCTTATGCTACCAGTTACCACTTGTTATGATGTTTTCGGTTGTTGACGGTTTATAATGTTTTGCCCATAGTAAAATCATAATAAAAAATTAAGCCTATAACCTATAACATATGCTTACATTTCCTGGGCATATGGTCTCTATTGAATATACTTACCGGCCAATGATTCGCCCACGTAACTTTACGGCTCACTCAGTCGGCTGCTAACTAATTGTGTTCCTACCGGGGACACAGCCTAGTTATATGACCAACTATTTTCAGTCAATCGCCAAGATTTATATCGTCATTATTCGTCATACAGGGATGTCTACAGAGAAATAATAAACAGCGACTTAAAATTAATAACTAAAATAACCACAGGAGAATGTATTGAGAAGGAAATAGAACATCTTAATATTACTATTCACAAAGCTGCTACAGTTGCGACCCCTAAAAGGAAAGGCAAAGGTATACCATTTCAATATAATAGTTACCCACAGTACATCAAAGACAAAGTAAAAGAACGACGAAGGCTTCGGAAGATATGGCATTCTACCGGCTACCCAAGTGACAAAACACAATTCAATAAATACTCGGCAGAACTAAAAAACCTCATAGATACTTTTGAAAATGACAACATGCAAAATTTTTTATCAAACCTTAGTCCAAAACTGGACACTAACTACTCACTCTGGAAGGTCACAAAAAACCTAAAGCGACCCAAAATTCACACGCCACCAGTGAACAACAACAAGGGAGGTTGGGCTAGATCGGACCTAGAAAAGGCAATCACTTTCGCGGAACACCTAAGCACAGTCTTCCAGCCTTTGGTCAATACAGAACACCAAGAAAATCCTAAAATCAAAGAATTCCTAGAATCACCAACCCAATTGTGTTTACCTCTGAAAAGCACTGGCCCTAAAGAAGTCATAAGGGAAATTAAAAACCTACAAGATGGCAAAGCACCTGGGTATGATAACATTGATGCAACTTTGCTAAAACATCTACCTTTCAAAGGTATCATGAAACTGGTTAACATGTTTAATGCCTGCCTAAGACTGCAAATCTTCCCTGGCCAGTGGAAGGTCGCTCAGGTAGTAATGGTACCAAAACCGGGCAAACCCCCACAACTGACTGCCTCATACAGGCCTATTAGCCTGTTGCCTGTTATTGGAAAGCTGTTTGAGAGGATCTTGCTGAACAGAATCAAAGGCCACCTTGACTCAGCGCTGCCTAACCATCAATTCGGATTCCGTGAAAAACATGGAACAGTCGAGCAAGTTCACCGCCTTGTAAACAATATAAGTGGAAGTTTAGAAAAAAAACTATACTGCTCGGCTGTGTTTCTAGATATTAGTCAAGCATTTGACAAAGTCTGGCATGCAGGTCTCCTGTACAAACTAAAACAGGCTCTCCCCCATTGCTTCTTCCACATCTTACAATCGTATCTGGATAAAAGGTGCTTTCAAGTGAAACAAAACAATGAACTGTCCGGCCTGTACGAAATAAAATCAGGAGTCCCACAAGGAAGTAAACTGGGCCCTATTCTCTACCTCATATTCACCGCAGACATCCCAACCGACGACCACACTGTGATTGCCACATACGCTGACGATACTGCACTAATGTCATCTCATAGAGATCCGGCGATTGCCTCCCAGGCCACTCAAAATCACCTCGACGAACTTGAGAAGTGGCTGAAGCAGTGGAAAATTAAGGCAAATGAGACCAAGTCCGTACACGTCACATTTACTTTGAATAAAGAAACTTGTCCTCCTGTTAAATTAAACAATAAAGAGATCCCACAGGCAGAAAACGCAAAATATCTAGGAATACATCTAGACAGGAGACTCACTTGGCAAAAGCACATCTGGGCAAAGCGATTACAACTAGATGAAAAACTCCGTAGTCTAAACTGGCTGATTGGGAGAAACTCTCAATTAAATGACAGCAGCAAAATGATGGTATACAAAGCAATCATAAAACCTGTTTGGACCTACGGCATACAACTTTGGGGAACCGCCAGCAATAGTAACATCGACATACTAGAAAGGTTCCAAACGAAAGCACTACGTACCATGTATGGAATCCCAAAATGCATCAGCAACAGATACATGTACCTCGACCTGGGTGTTAATACTGTCAGACAAGAAATAGCCATGAGCAGCGTAAAATACCAGCACAGGCTGGCTGATCACGTTAACGAGCTAGCTAAAAAACTTAGCGGGGAAGGTGGACAACAACATTATAGACTTAAAAGACATGACATCTCTAACCTAAGCAAGAGATTCAACTGACACAGAGAGAGTTCATAGTACTGGAATACTAAATAACTGTGAACCTCGTTTACGACATTTTGCTCTGACACAGCTCAGTCAAACGAATGGCTTATTGTTCTAAAACAGATTGCCAGGACGCAGAGTAGACACATAAAAAAAAAAAAAAAAAAAATTATTCGTCATACAGACTAAAGGAGATGGCCAAATTTTCATAGTAAAAAAACCCAGAATCGACAGCAACGAAATGGGTACCAATGGGTTCATTATGATAGACCTTTGATGGTGCCAAAAAATCCAGTCTGTAATCCATGGGGTATAGGAGCTATATCATATTTTCACAAAAATAGGTTATGTTGAATTTATGTTGATTTTAAAGATTATTTGCATAAAGGGCCATAAAAAACATGGTATACCTACTAACGTTATACATGCGAAGAGTAACATCACCATAGTTACAGAGTTCGCCTGGTAGGTAATCAAAACGTCTTGAGTTTGAGTTTTGACCCCCACCCATTGCACTATTGACATGAACCACTCCAGATACCTACGACTAAGTACCGACCTTACCTACTTGAAGAGGTTTCCCTGTTATGTGTAAACTTCTGAACTGGCAAAGGTTAATTAAAAAAAAATAAAAGTAAAAAAAAATGTTTTTTTTTTTTTTTAGTTTTTAATCATTATTCATATTAGTGAAAAGTTCTCGTCAATGCGAATAATATAAGCCCAAACACGAGGTAGTTAATATTTACCATTGCCGAGTTCCCTTGACCTTCTCTCTTCTCCATCATCAGGTCAGCTCTAAACCATCACTCGTGTATAATAGTGCTATAATAACAGACATATGTACACCTGAGTGTAAAGTTTTTACCCTATGCGCAACTTTTAATGAACTGCAAACAGAAAAGTTAAGTTTTTTTATGTACTAAAATCTTCTTGAAAAAAACCTTGTAAAAAGAGAACCCCATGGTTTTTAGATGATATGAAATACTTTTTGTAATCTACACATTATACTGAATCCAATCATACATACGAAGTTTCTGTCGACTCTGGGTTTTTTTTGGCCATCTCCTTTCAAACAAACATTTTACTTTTCATTATTTTCTAAATTCCCGCCAAACTGGTCTCCCCGTTCCGTTTTGACACAAATCATTATCAAAAAATGCTGTTGTAATTATTGTAATGCAAGGCAATCATTATAAAAGCAATTAAGGATGAGTTTGACTATCGCATAAAGTGACGATGTAAAATTTTTCTTTAATTTATTGTTTTATGGTCTGTCATCACAGCTGTTCAACATTATCCACAATCTGATAAAGCTCGGGCGAACTTAGTTCATTCAGAACATGTTAGCAACGCAAACGAAACGGAACGCAAAACGCATATTGTTTTTAAAAATGGCGGCGGCACTTGTTAGTTCGTCTCGTCAGGGTAAATAAATTACTTTTTAAATATAAATCTTTATGTTTTAAGCTTTAATTGTGTACTAAGTGGTATTAAATAATCATATTTAATTTTTGAAATTGTAAAATAATGTTCTTTTCACCGATAAAAAGTTGTTTTGTGTGACGTTGCTATCAGCTGGTTGTGAGTTGGTTTTCAATATTTTTGGCTAATTAGTGGTAAATAGCATATCTAATTAAATGTTAACTGTGAAAACAAGTAGTCAAAATTACTTTTATTAGACCTTGGTGCACAATGTTATGCAATAAAGCTGCTAAATATAAAAGTTCAAAGTTCACTCTGTTTTGTTTTGATGGTGTTTTTGTTAATTTTTCTTGAAACTTTCAGTGGGGAGGCTAACAAAGGCTGCAAGCAGGTTGTATTCGGATGCTTACCCTAAAATAACGACTCATTACACTATACACCCAAGAGATAAGGATCCAAGATGGAAAGGTGAGTGATAACCTTAAGTTCAAATTATCTACAAAAATAAACGTCACAAGACCTTGATACCATTAACTCATCAGTATTATGAAAAAAGTATTACAAGTAAACACGCGAGATCGTAAAAGGAGATTGGTACACATTATTTTGACTTTGGCCTTCAACACCAAACAAGTGACACTCAGTAACAGAATTCATATAATTTTGTTTTAGTTAGGTGTCCCCTTTATTTATTTGATATTAAATAGATTAAGTAATGAGAGAAATTAAGTAATGAGCCCTAAGTTAGTCTACATGGCAACAATACTATCAAAATAATATCTTATCTCACACTTATCTTGGCATTGCCCCATGTAGGAAATAATTAATTTCTTATGGATTTTGACCATCTGCCAACTCTCACATACCCATATTGCTACAGAATTTAATATCAATTGAACTTTGAACCAAAAAAAATTTGCCTGTCCCAACATATTTGGAAAAAGACCATGCAGTCAGTTAAGATAATGATATCTTAATATTACAGAATGACAAATAAGCACAGCCACAAATGAAGGGATACCTAATAGTCCAAAGTTGTAATGACAATCAATAAACAATACAAATACAAATAAACACTCCTAAATTACCTCAAAATACTCAAACATACCTTATACAAGTTTAAGTCTACCTTTAAAGTCCTTTTGTTTTAACAGCATTGTATGTGAGACAGAATGCTGTTAGAGCGGCCTAAAATTGAGGAGCCTCTTTCACCTTCAATGTAATCTGTCTACAGAACCACATGAACACTAATAAAAACACTAAGAAAATTATGGTACTAAGGAACAATAGGTTATGTAACCATGTCCTGTACTTCTAGACATCAGCATGGAAAGAGTAGCGGAGGAGACAGACATCCTCATCATCGGTGGAGGACCAGCCGGAATGAGTGCTGCCATCAGAGCTCGCCAGATCGCAGAGGAAAAGGGAGCTGTAAGTTGTCAAAGTCAAGTTTATGAGTGTGTATGTCCATTACTTCTTCATGTGCAAACAGCAATTAGGTATATACCTTTTTTGTCATCAGAATAACATACAGGCAACTTTGTATCCAGATGCAAGAAAAAGGTCTATCACAAAGCTGTTCCAGCTACTGGTTGAATCCAGTCAGATAAATAAGGTTATAAGTTGTACAAGAAACCCTTGAAGTATTAATTACATACATGCGGCTTCATTCTATTTTATCCGCATTCCGAGAGAACTGCTTACCAAACTAATAAAATATAATACCATTTCCAGTCTACTTATATGCCAAGTTTCATCCCAATTGAGTCAACTGTTTTACTATGAAAACATAATTATTTGATAAATAGCTTCAGCCCACAAATATGGATAATATTATGCTTTTATTGTCATTTATTTATTCTTGCACATATTTATTACATTTTTAAATATTAAATATAAAAATAAAAAAACATTTAAAAAATAGGTTGCCACCGATATCGGGCACAGGGTCCAGGTACCGGTGGTTAGGGTTCCAGAGACAGAAACCTCCTCACAATACGTGCCGTATCAAGGAGTACTGCCTTCTGAATCAGTCCCTGCTATTATCTGATATTATGCTTATCATTATAAAGTAAAAATTCCATGAAGATATGTTTCTTTGTCTATTTATTTGGTAGGTGGAGGTGTGGTGTTCTTATCAAGTTACGTCATCATTAATTATATTATAATCTGAAAAGTATTTCGGTTGACCTTGTTTATCATATATGTAAATAATTATCATATTAGGTTGTATTATTCATTTATCTATACTAAAAGAGGATGAATGAAAAAACTAAAAATTCTTTCAAATTGAGCATTTTCCTTGCAATAACCTCATTCTAATTCTGTGCACAGGACAGCAAACGATCCGTTGCTGCTAGGAAAATGCTCAATTTGAAAGAACCCTTAGCCCTTAGGCCTCTCTTATTAATACAACACTGCCCACGATGCCCACAGTGCAGTTTATAAATATACAATTATTTGTACAAACAACGTCATTTACAACACTTCATTTAACCAAATAACATGTTCACTATTACAGGAAGTACGAGTTACCCTGCTAGAGAAGGCAGCAGAAGTCGGAGGCCATATTCTGTCCGGTGCCTGCGTGGACCCCATAGCTCTGAATGAGCTGATCCCCGACTGGAAGGAGAAGGGGGCTCCCATGAACACTCCAGTTACTGCTGATAAGTTTGGTCTGCTTACTGCTACTGGAAGAATTCCTCTGCCAGCGTTTAAAGGTAAAAATTTATAAAGTAGATGTTTTAACATTTTTAAGTTGTGTGTTTGTGTAGTAATTATTTTAGTAATTATTGATATGTGCCTTGTTGACTAAAGAAAAAAGGTTTATAACCAGTGTGCATCCTATTGACTCCATCAATCTCATATCAGGATCTCAGTTATGCTTTCATGATGTATCTAAGACCATGAAAGCATAACAAACGAACATTGCCTTCTTTTTTTACTGTCTTACCAAAAAGGTGGAGGTTTTCGATTCAAATCTTTTTATGTTTTCAAATGATTTTTTTCAAATGTTCTTTCTTCCAGGATTACCAAACTACAATCACGGTAACTATGTAGTTCGTTTGGGACATCTTGTGAGGTGGCTGTCGGAACAGGCTGAAGCTGCTGGTGCCGAGGTATATATCAAATAATATCAATGATGCTTTTTGTATATAAAGCTAGCGGTTCTATACATAAAAGTAAATATAATGTTAACCTTCACAGTCTTTGTTGGGATATGTATACTTAACTTACACTTTGTTGGGATACGTATTCTTAACATATACTTAATTAACTTACCATTTAAATTAATTAAGTACTCATTGTATTTGGCCTGTCTCTTTGAATAAACTTCTACAAGTACTCTGCTCAACCCTCATCACCTCTTTAAACAATATAATCTCAATGGATTGAACTGAAAACGATAGTTGAAATTGATGTTCGACCCTACGAAAGCTATAAACCAAGACATTTTAGACTGACATTACCATTTTACCCCACTACCCCAAAAAAGAGGAGGAGGTATTCAATCCTTACTAAATATTTTTTTAGCATTATGATATACCACCTGTCACCTTATACAGATCTGGCCAGGATGTGCGGGCGCCGACCTGATCTACCGCGACGATGGATCACTGAAGGGCGTGGCGACTGGCGACGTCGGCATCGCTAAAGACGGCAGCCCTAAGGACATGTTCGAACGAGGCATGGAGTTCCACTCCAAGATTACTATCTTTACTGAAGGTAAGATATGAATGATAATAGTAAGGTATATTGATTTCATATTGATTTCTGACACTTACGCGAATATTAGACATTGAAATATTAGACATTATATTTAGAATATTAGACATTTAGAATATTAGATATTTAGAATATTAGACATTTAGAATATTAGATATTTAGAATATTAGACATTTAAGGTACTTTATATGGTACATGAATTAATTGTTATTTAGTTTTTATAAAATGTTATAACCTCTCTTTGCATCGCGAGTTAATAAATACAATGGACTGTTAGATTTCGCCCAAGACTTTGTCTTCGTCTTATAGGATCAGTGTCTCACACAAGGATAAAAAGTATAATATCTGTCCCTCTTCAAAGTACTGAGTATCTCCATGTCAAATTACATCTCAATAGGTTAAGCCGTAAACTGCTTCGTGCTCACTCCATAAACTTTTAAATAGAATGTAGAAACATTTATATGACTTTTTAATCTAAAAAATATTGATTAAAATTCCTAAATATACACCTGCTGTGCGTTTGACTCTGAAATATCTTTTAAATTGCAGGTTGTCATGGTCATCTCACTAAAATGGTGTCAAAGAAATACAACTTGAGAGAGAAAAGCGAACCTCAGTCATATGGTATTGGACTTAAAGAGTTGTGGGAAGTCAAACCCGAGGTAAGTCTCCTAGCTTTAGGAATACCTGATAATGCTTCCAAATAATATAGCAAACTTTTACTTAGGTATTACTGTTCCTACGATTTCCTGATAGAGAATAGAAACTTTTTACCGGGGATTGTAGAAAAACAGTTTCGAAGAGCTCGTTATTAATTATTAGAAGCCATTTTTAAATTAATGCTATTACATACGCCACAATATTAATTCAACATTTTTTTTTGTTAGACACCCAATAATAACCCTTAAAAATTAAAGTCTCAAATATGAATCAAAACCAACCCATTACCTAATCTATAATGTCTTTAATTTCAGAACCACAAACCCGGTCTAGTAGAACACACAATAGGCTGGCCTCTCGACAAGAACACATATGGAGGCTCGTTCATCTACCATCTCAACGTGGCTGAGGGCGAAGCACCCCTTGTGGCTACGGGCTTCGTAGTGGGCTTGGATTATAGCAACCCTTACCTTAGTCCTTTCAGAGAGTTCCAGAAGTTCAAGACTCATCCGTATGTTAGGCCTATGTTTGAAGGTAAGATTTTCAGGTTTTTTGATATTGCAAATTTCTGCTGGCGCTGCAGGGTATTTGGAAAGAGTAACCGCGGCCCTGGCACATAAATGGCTTAACAAGGAACATGATGTGTTTTAGTTAAGACTCTGATACTCCTTCACGCTGCTTTCACAGACTCAGAGGGATTTCTCACATTTCCTATTTTGCTAATTGGGTAGACTATTACTAGTAGGTGGCGACCTAGAGATATGAAAGACAAAAACATGTTCCAACATTAAATAAAAATGTGAAAGACATAGTTGTGTTCGTAGTAGGCAGTAAAGCAAATATCATGTATTAACTTCTATGAAGAGCCTTGGAACACCACCTGGCGGCGGAATCAAGCATCTTCCTCGCCGCATCCATTCATTCGCACGGACTACTGGGTGTTGTGCGAAGCTAGTCTTATGGAGTAACTTTATCAAGTCCAATACGTCGCCACCGCCGTTTGCGACGTGTGTCGTTTGTGAATCTTCTTTACTGTTATTTTCGGTGGTGAATCTTTTTTCCGGTGTTCCCATCTATAAAACGGCATTCCTAACTAACACCTTCTACTACACAGACACAACAAACACTTTAACTAACATTTTACAGGTGGTTCCCGCATAGCGTACGGCGCCCGAGCCCTGGTGGAGGGCGGGTGGCAGTGCCTGCCGCTGCCGGTGTTCCCGGGCGGCATGCTGGCGGGCGACACGGCCGGCTTCCTCAACGTGCCCAGGATTAAGGGCACACATAATGCTATGAAGAGCGGTGAGTCATTTTTTTTTGAAAATATTATAGGACATAATTTTTTTTCTAACAAATGGCCCCATATCTTTTTTTCTGTAATTTGCATTGTTTTTTTTTTTTAACCTACACAAAACTGGACTATAATAATTATGTATTAAAGAATTCAGGTCAATTTTTTAATTCAGTTTGCAATTTGTAAATTCTACGATTATGTAAACCCCTGTCTGACCCGTTAAGATGAAATCAAGTACCTAAATCAGATTCCAATAACGAATTTTTCAGGAGTATAAATAAAAAAAAACTCAAAAACTTCATAGTAAATATTATAAAGTATAAAAATACTAAAACCACTTTGCAATATGGGTACAATGCCTTTGGAAAGTCATTAACTTAAGTACAATTGAAGGCTTCATCAAACGTGTCTTACTTTACCTTTGATTGAATGATAGTTTATTTAATCATGTATTTTTGGGTCCATTATTATGCATTTCCACCCTTTTTTAAACCCAGAAATATTGTTAAAAACATAAACTAACATATTGTCAATACCCCAGGTATGTTAGCGGCGGAAGCTGCGATGGACCTCATTATATCTGGCGAGGCGACGCATGAGAAAGGAGTCGTGCCCACTCAGTACGAAGACAAACTTAAGGAGTCGTTTGTTTATAAAGAACTTAAGGTATTTACTGATATTTTTATATATCTTTTTTATGTGTGTATGATAGGGTTAAAAAGAGTGATTCTTTGGCCCAAGTTCACCGAAAACATAAGCGTCCCTTTTTCTTAAAACAACTGTTAACTTTGAAAATTGCATGTGTTTTTTGAAATGCCTGAATAGTAAAAACTAAACTTTGCAATACCTCGTCGTGAAAATACAGCGCCTCGTATTATTTTTGACTTTTTAAATGTTAGCTTTTTATGTAGATTCTCTTTCACGCCAATGTGTTAAATTATTTTGTCAATTGAACCCTTTCATCATCATCATTGAAATACATAGGCCTAAAAATCACAAGAAATTATATTTTACTGAAACTGAAATTTGAAATTGTAATTTTTTCTAAATATTTAGTTAATGGCCCACAAAAAACATCTATTTACTTAACAATAACTTGAATTCCTGTAAATTTTAGCAAGTCCGCAACTGCAGGCCATCGTTCCACACGTCGCTAGGTCTATACGGCGGCGTCATCTACTCCGGCTTCAGCACCTTCACCCGCGGCATGGAACCCTGGACCTTCAGCCATGGAGGTCAGTATTATAGAAGTATAGATTAATATGTTTTATTATCATACTTCTTGCAAATTTAAAATATGAAGGCTTTTTTTTACGACGTCAAAAATCATCAAATGATGATCCCCTCCCGCTGTGGGTTAGCAGCGGTGAGGGAGTGTCAGACTCTTACTGACTAAAAACCATCGTGTTCCGTCATAGGCCTTTTATGTACCAGGGCCGCGGTAACTCTTTCGAACAACCCGCAGCCCCGGCAGGCCTTGGCCCTGCTGGGCCCCGCTGGGGTTGCTGACATCTCTTTGACTCACGCGTGGAACAACGCGCGCCGTCGACACGGGTCTGTCGTCTAAGCAGACAGAGGGACGATGAGCCACCCGAACTCACCGCCCACAGACCCACGCCTACGGTGGCCGGGAGTCATCTCGCGACACCCGGCGCCCGTAAAATATGAAGGCTCAGTTACTGATAAACTGTCAATTAGTTATGTGATAGTTAATGCTATCTGATAAAGTCTGCTCATAATTCTGCCAGATACAGCTACCCTTGATATTGATAAGTCCCTGATTGGATGTCAGAGACTTTATCAGTAACCCATTGAATCTGACCAATAGTGTTGTGTTTGTGGTTCGGATACTCTTTATATAGATTTGTAGCAAATAAAATATTAAAAATAATATCGTCACAGGTGCTGATCACGCTCGACTGAAGCCGGCTAAAGAGTGCCAGCCCATCGAGTACCCCAAGCCTGATGGCGTCATCACCTTCGATCTGCTGTCATCCGTCGCACTCACTGGTAAATCTATTTAATACTACCTATCCCTCGTGGTTTCACTCACGTTCAAAGGGATCTACTGCCCGTAAAAGGATGGGGATAAAAATTATCTTGTCATTCTCCCAGTTTAAGCTACCTCACCACCTCTTTCCAGCGAAATCAGTTAATTTTTCAGTAAAATAGGGCAACTAACATGACTATTTCTTTTGCGTCATACATGTAGATATTACTGGCCTAAAATCCATTCAATGGTTTTTGCGCGACTGAGTACCAAGCACCCATACATATTCTTGTATACTTTGTTATTAGACATAGAATAAATACACAATTATAACACGACAACCGCAGCCAACATGCATGTTCATTAAACAATCTCATGGGAATCAAACCCGTGATCCCCTGAACGGTATTGACCTGTAGCGTTTCGTTTCAGGCACAAACCACGAGGCAGATCAGCCAGCACACTTGACGTTAAAAGACGACTCGGTGCCCGTCAAACAAAACTTGGGCGTCTATGATGGACCCGAGGCCAGGTTCTGTCCAGCAGGTAAGATATTATCTGCCTAACTTTTCTCATATTGTGCTTACTTTATAAGTTTTTCCCCTGGCCTTAAATTCTAGGCATCCAAAAGAAAAAGTCAGTTTAAGCAGTACACAGCCTCCTAGGCTGAACTGCGAGATGACATACAAAAAAACTTATGTTGTGATCGGCTTCCAGTCTAACCAGAGGTAACTGAGTACCAGTGTCTCGTGGAGCGACTGCCTATCTGACTTTTCACTTACAAATGTCTTTATTCGTGAATATAAATTACATTTGCTTACTTATTTATGAGATTGCTATTCATATTATATTAATCTACCTACATATATAACTATGGTTTCTAGGATTAATTTATAATAGTAAAATTGTTTGAATGACAGGTGTATACGAATTTGTGCCGATGGAAAGCGGTGACGGACAACGTTTGCAAATCAACGCGCAAAACTGCATACATTGTAAGTGAACACTATAATATTATTACGAAAAAATAACTATAAGTATTTTTTTGAAAACTAAAAAAATAAAATTACTGACTATTTTTGCCATATTGATAATCTGAAATTAATTTGGAAATCAATTCAATGACTTCTTTTGATTAAACGATTATTATTTGTTCATATATAAATCTAATTCTCCTTTTTACTTAATTCTCGAAATGTAACATCAGAACAAATATGCTTTTGTCCAATACAAATATATGCATCTGTTTTAATACTAAACCTTTTAATTAATATCTTCCTAGGTAAAACATGCGACATTAAGGACCCGTCACAAAACATCAACTGGGTGGTTCCTGAGGGTGGTGGCGGTCCCGCGTACAACGGAATGTAAATATATAGACACTGCCGATAACTGAAAAAATTATGACCCAAATAAACCTGATCATTTTGTTAACAGACTGTATAAACCAAGTACCAAGACGGTTGAAATCTATATATAGAGAAAACGACTTCAATGTCACCTAAAACCGTTTTTCTAAGTCTGACACACTATGCTGAAAACCGCATTAAAATCGGGTCAGTTAAATGTCAGATAATCGCACACAAACATATACCTACACACACATATGGGTCAAACAAAATAATTAATAACAAACAACAATTGGCTAATATGTTTACTCAATACTTTGTTCCTAAAAATACGTAACTCAAAGGTATTTGAAACAGAAAAGTTTCCTTTTTTCTGATTTTAACAAATATCTAAGGCATATATAAGAAACAATGTACAGTTGTTTGTTTTTCCCTAACATAATAAAATAAAATAAAATAAAGGCATATACCGAATAGAATATTTAAAGTCATTTAAGTAAGTTATTTACTTTTAAACTTAGCAGCTTTCTTGGTTTATTGTCTGGTTAAATAATCGGGTGTAGATATATTCTGTGTGAGTGTATAGACGGGAAGTATAGACGTTTTTAGTATAATTAAGTCTGTATTAGAATAATCATGTAAAATAATTTGACTATACAAATCCTTATGTATTTGGTATACAATTAATTGGTAATATTTTTATGACGATTTTTTACACTTGTATAGAGATAACTGATAAAGCAGATTAATGAATTATTATATTCAGCAAATATAAAAAAGTTTTGTAATTTTTCTTGCGCTTAAAATGCAACTGCGCAAAATTGCGCTACATTTAGTAATGTCTCTCGTTGTTGCGCAACTTTTGCGCAATTGAGATAAGAATGATGAGTGTTAAAAAGCAAAATCATCTCATCATCTATTGTGGTTACTTAAGGAAATCGCATAATTTATAATGTGACTTATCCTGTATTAAAAAAATGAAACAATGACAATTCTGTCTTCTAACGATATCTTCCAAACTGCCTCATTACGCCTAACTTGGTCAAAAGCTCGACAGTACTATTTCAATTAAACTAATTGTACAATATATTTATGAAATGTAAATATTTTTGTAACTGTTTTACGAATCTGTAAATATATTTAACCTTTTTTTAGACTGAAGATAAATAGTGCTGCTATAACGACTTTATAAGACTCGATGACTAATGTCTTATAATGACTCAGAATTTGTAAAACCTCTTATAAATATTAAAAATATTGTTTATTTGCCTTTTGCAACCATTTTGTGGTTTAACTTCAGTACAAATATGGTGCGGTATGAATCTATATCTGCTTGAATAAGAGTGTCTGAGGAATTCCCAATTAGTATATAAGTGTTAATTTTACATGGAGAATCAAATAAATTATATTTTAAATATATACCTACTTGAATTTTATTTATTTATCCTTTAGTTCACCACATGAACAAACCACTACTTCTCACTATAGAATAAAAATATTCTTAAGAGCTGCTCAATAGACTTAAAACTTCGGCGAAGTAATTTGACGAAAACTACTGTTTAAAAAAACATGCTATTCGATATAGCAAAGAATTTTTGTGGTCATGTATGCTATCATGATGACCTCCTCGCTGCTTATCGGCCACGGTTGTTGTCATGTAAATCGATTAGACAGCTGCGCAGCACATATTATAGTGCACGAGCATTTGCGCAGACACAGGTGCACTCACTATTCCTTCACTCTCATAACCCGATGGGACGGCAATCCCACACGAACGGGAGTAGGTATACTATATTAATTTTCGGGAACAGATAAAAAAACCATATTAGATAACTTTCACAAAGCACATTTATTGTGTACAAAACAAGCACAAAGGCCACAATACGAAGAGGCAAGCACAGCTGGCCGCAGCTGTAGCTTTCGGCGGTGCCTCCTCACGGAAGCTCGGCAATGGATCCGCCTCCAACAAGGGTGCTGCTGTAGCGGATTGCGCTAAAGCCACGTGTATTGCACGGACCTACAAAAGGAATAAGAATAGGTATTTGCTAATAGAATTAGGTATTTGCTATTGATATTATTATTCATCATCATCTCCCGGGCCTTTTCTCAACTATGTTGGGGTCGGCTTCAAATCTAACTGGATGCGGCTGAGTACCAGTGTTTTACAAGGAGCGACTGCCTATCTGACCTCCTCACCAAGTTACCCGGGCAGCCCAATACCCCTTAGTAAGACTGGATGTCAGACTTACTGGCTTCTGACTACCCGTAACGACTGTCAATGATGTTCAATGATTATAGAGTATGATATGAATCTTCAAAATACTAACGGTGTTAGGAGTCCGCGTCCGTTTGTTACTTCTAACTCTTATCGTAATGTCACTCGAAGTTTCGACCATTCCAACCATTCTCTTCAACGTTGTTGGCTGAAAATACCCAAAAAATACAGTTAGGTATCTTTTAAATAACATAATAAAATGACTCATCACACCAAACCACATACCTATGAAATCCCCGAAACTGATTAGTCACTCAAATCAAACAAAATCCTCTATTCTGAACTTTAAACTTTAGCCCATAAAGACCATAATTATTCTGCTTACCAAAGTTCTGGTGGTAGCAGCCATATCAGGCATCTTTTGGTACATTTTGAGAGGAGTGACGTCCTGAATTGAACCTTAATCTTTACCCTATAAAGACCATATTTGCCTGCTTACCAAAGTCCTGGTGGTGGCCGCCATATCAAGCATCTTCTTTTGGTGCGACGTGCTGAATTGAACCTTAAACTTTAGCCAATAAAGTCCATATTCGACTTACCAAAGTCCTGGTGGTTGCAGCATTATCAGGCAACTTCTTTTGGTACATATTGAGAGGGGTAACATGCTGAATGAACTCTTCCATTATAAACCGAGCCCTCGCTATGACGGGCTCTAAAGCTTTCATTTGTTTCGCTATGGATATCGGCTTGCTGATTGAAAGGTATTTGTTCACCTGTGTGGGTAATATTTTAGATATAGAATGGATATTCAGGCCAGAGTTTGTAGGTATCAATTTCTTCCACGACAGACTGGGTGGTAGGCAGATAAATAAGCGTTCATAGGAATACATATAGTATTTCGATAATACATAGGTGCATCGTTTTGCAATGTTTAGTTTTGTAGATAAAAGTAATAACATAGTAAGAGAGGTATGATTGTCAGAACTTATGGTTATCTACTGCCACGATGTGTGACTTCTTATCTATCCTTCTGAGGACTTTTATTAAATCCAACTACCTAGT
This sequence comes from Helicoverpa zea, assembly GCF_022581195.2. NCBI lineage: Eukaryota > Metazoa > Arthropoda > Insecta > Lepidoptera > Noctuidae > Helicoverpa > Helicoverpa zea. The sequence goes on along the minus strand of NC_061464.1, from coordinate 3,632,943 downwards.
CTTTACTACAATAGTTTGGCCTGGCTGCTTCGGCAGCATGATTGCATGGAAAGTTAGTTACTCATCTGTCAACTAGCAATCCTGCTGAGCTTCTATTAGCAACCTTAGAAAATAAGACACAATATGTTCAATAGTTTTTGAACTTTCACGAACTGATAGACAGACAGACGGAGTACTAATTTCATAGTAGATATATTGTGTAGCTTAACTTACCCTATTAACAGGACACCATCCAAACTTCTTCGTAGTGACAGGATCCGTGACGGTCATCCATGTCATCGCCAGTATCCTTGGAAAGGTCGTGTGAGGTTCCCCCATCATCACGTTAGGAGTCTTGACCAGGGATTCCAAGTCTGGTTCAGCGTCCAACATGGAAGTTTCTACCAGCAGCTTTGTACGAACTAAGGCTTGGATTAGATCTGTTACTATCGTGCCTTCATCGCCTTCTAGATTCCTGAAGAGGGCAGAGATTGTAGAGTTCGCGTTGCTTAACTTTCTGAAGTCTGTACATTTGACGCCTTGTGCATTTGGCCATATAGGTACCTATTGTCAATAAGCTTTGCTTGTATGAAGATGACTATGGACTTCATAGTAGTCAAATTTTTTTTGAACAACACACTACTGCGCATCATCATCATCTCCCGAGCCTTTTCCCAATCATGTTGGGGTCGGCTTCCAGTCTAACCGGATTCAGCTGAGTACCAGTGCTTTACAAGGAGCGACTGCCCTATCTGACCTCCTCAACCCAGTTACCCGGGCAACCCGATACCCTTTGGTTAGACTGGTGTCAGACTTACTGGCTTCTGACTACCCGTAACGACTGCCAAGGATGTTCAATGACAGCCGGGACCTACAGTTTAACGTGCCATCCGAAACACAGTCCATGGTGTCTAAGATATACTTAGAAAGTACATACAAACTTAGAAAAGTTGCATTGGTACTTGCCTGACCTGGGATCGAACCCGCGCCCTCATACTTGAGAGGTCGGTCCTTTACCCACTAGGCCACCACGACTTTTTTTTTACTACTGCGCATGCGTGTGTCAAATGGCTAACGTCAGAAATGCAAAGTTAAATGGGGCGAACTGTAAGTATGTAGGTGCTGATAAAATAAGAAACTATAGCTGTATTGTATTTCATCACTACTCGGATACCGAATCTTTTAGTTCTGATACAAATGTAGTGGTTAATGCTAATTTCTTCCCTGTATCAGAAGAAGCCTGTACTGCGCAGTGACACAATAAAAAGGCTGATTTCGTACTTACTTCAGAAGTTCCAACATCAGTCGAGCAACCTTCCCCGAAGCCGGTCGTGCATAAGAAATACAATCAATGGAGAGGCTCCTAGGGGCTGGAGAGGGCTCCGTCTCAAATGCTGCAGCCAGTTCTCTCTGCCTCAAATCTTCGGCTGCCAACCAGTCCAGGGTCAGAGCTGATCTGTACGCGGCTATCCCGGACAATGTGGTCTTTGAGACATTTTGAGGATTGTAGTAATAATCTTCGGCGTTGCACTGGGAGTTAAGGACGTGGTGATTAATTGCAGCTTGTATGGGGAGCTCGTGGATAAGTAGCTAAGAAGTAAGTTGATCGGTCATAAGGTCAAGAAACGCTTGGTGCAGTCGGTGGATCTGTGATCATTTTGTGACGAGTTCTTCCGTGTTTCAGGTGTAAAGTAATGGGACCCAGCTGTTATTTGAACGTCTTTAACAGTCATTAGGTATGAGTAGTCAGAAGTCTGACAACCAGTCTTACTAGATGTTTTGGTTTGCTCGGGCAACTAGGTTGAGGAGAATAAAAAAATATTTGTGCCATATAATAAATGTAGGTATGACGAACATAAATTATTACATTTTTAATATAACTTTACTGCGATCTATTAAAGAGAAATATTTAATTAAGTATTTGAGTCGATAACAGGCAAGCTGGGTGAATCAATGTTGTTGTACATGACTGGAAATAGCTATCACAACATGACGCAATAAATAAATTATCCTGCAGGCTTTTTAACTTGTTTTTTTTTTTTTTTTTAAGTAAGTATATTTAAATTAACATTCGACGACCTCGATGGCGTAATGGTCATCATGCCGGACTGCCGAACTTGAGGTTCGGATTCGTTTCCCGGTTCGGTCGACATTTGTGTGATGAGGATGCTTGTTGGCCGTGGTCTGGGTGTTACAAGGTGTATTTATAAATATGTATTTATGTTGTTTATCAGTTGTATTAGCACCCATAACACAAGTTAATTAATAACTTACCATAGGGCTAACCGACCGTGTGAAATGGTGTCCCGATATTATTATTATAACATCATCATCAACCTTTTTATCGTCCCACTGCTGGGCACAGCCCTCCTCTCACATAGAGAACTCATTACTTATTTATTTATTTATTTAATACTTCTTGCACATATAGTACAATGGCGGACATAACGCCTAAGGCGTTCTCTACCAGTCTACCTTTGGGTGGCGGAGAGAAAGTGTTGGTAGGTGCAAACAAAACCGAAAAACTAGTATGAGACATAAACCTACATATATTAAAATACACAAATAAGTTAATAATAATATATATGTGTATATATAACTATATAAATATGTACACTACATACAATACTAATAACATATCAAGAAAATTAATTTGAAACTGACTGTTTATGTTCCTGCCAATTTCCCAAGATAGTGGTCACGAACTTTGAGTTTGAAGGTGTGACGGCTATTTACCATCCTGATCTCCAGAGGTAACTCATTCCAGAGAAGAATAGATTTAACAAAGAAGGAAGAGTGTATGATATCAGAACGATGTGTAGGACATTGTAGAAGGCGATTTTTGAAAGAGCGTAAATTTTTGTCATGATGTGAGCCAAGATATTTGAAATGAGAAGTTAAATAAGAAGGTGCAGTAGGTAGGTAGGTAGGTAGGTATTTACAGAATACAAAAAGAAAATATATAAAAACACAAATCAAAACACAAAAGATGTTACGTAAAAATAACAGGAACATTTTCGGAAACTTTTTCAATTCTCTCTCCCTTATAAAAGTCGAATGACTGTTTAAATGAGTTTAGAAAATATTTTTTGTTAGGTACTTACCTGCGTTAAAAATAATAAAAATGACAGTATTTTTATGTGATATATTAATATGGATTGTTACAAATAAATCAAATATGTACTTAAATTATCATAAAGGCGATATGTGAATTAATAATTATTTGCTTTAAGATTTTGCTAAAATTTTATAAGTACCTAGCTAACTATGGACATACATACCTATAATGATGCTGGTAAAATCACGAGAAACCGCAAGGCTGTACCCACTAATATAATAAAGTTTAAACAAAAGGCTCCAAAACTCGGACCGATTAGTAAAATTCTTTCACGGTTGAGGAGCTAAACCAAGTGACATAGGCTATATTTTTACTAATTACGGGCGTCGTTCCAATGAGACACGGGCAGAACCGCGGGAAAACGGCTAGTATTGCATGAACTAATAGGTGTAAAACCCAAATTCAATATAGCAATAATTAACTGTATTCTCCGCCAGTCTTATTATTGCTTCAATAAATTATTATCAGTAACTTATACATATTATATGCTACGGCACAATTTGATAGCTCGGTCACATTGTAACGGGGATTCCCCTGAATTAAGACTACAAATAAATGCTCCAATCATTGTGGTTTTTGGGAACATTATTAAGAGTAAATGAACAATTGTGTTGTATTTATGAGGAAATCATTAATTTTCTAGCCTACAAACCTGTAGATGTTTATGGATACAAAATTAAAATAAATCTAAATTTTATGGTCCCATAAAAAGCGCAATGAAACAGGGGTGCGTTTGAAAATATTGACAATATCCATTAATACAAACACAGGTGTTCGGAACCACATAAAGAATTTATTGTTCGGCTTTACGTACGTATCGGAAAATGTTTTTTAATAGACGACCACCTAAAAGATTACCTAATATTAAACATGAAAGGTACTCTTACAATTCACACATAAAGTTAAAACTATCATTGAACATCTTTCGCAGTCTTTACGGGTAGTCAGAAGCCAGCAAGTCCGACAACCTAGGGGTATTGGGTTACCCGGCTAACTAGGTTGAGGAGGTCAGATAGGCAGTCGCTCTTTGTAAAACACTGGTAGGTACTCAGCTGCATCTGGTTAGACTCTCAATTCAGTTACCCGGGCAACACAATACCCCTAGATAAGATTGGTTGTCAGACTTACTTGCTTCTGACTCCTCGGAACGACTGCAACGATGTTTAAATGACAGCCGGGACTTAAAGTTCACCGTGTCTTCCGAAACACGGATTACGACTTAATAAAGATGAGCAGATGGCCGATGGGGTCGAAAACTGCTGGAGTGGAGACCACGGACTAGCAAGCGCAGCGTAGGACGTCCACCAACAAGGTGGACAGACGACCTTATAAAGGTCGCCGGAAGACGCTGGATGCAGTTCGCCTCCAACAGGTATCTGTTGAGATCTAAGGGGGAGGCCTATGTTCAGCAGTGGACGTCCTATGGCTGAGATGATGATGATGAAAGAGGATTAAGAGGACAATCAGTACTAAAACATCATTGCATTTTGAGGCACCCTATAAACTTGGAGTACGATAAAGTATTCAACCCTTTTCGCCCCATTAGGCAACCGACATGATATAGTGACAATAAAAGCGAACCTCACTTGAAATTTTATAACGGGATCAGTTTATCGTGCGGAAAATTAAACTGTTGCGGCTAAGCTTTGCGAACTATTATGAGCTTGTAGAGAAAATCGTGGGCTCAGAGTATGAAACCACCATTATGAAAACCCATGGCTATATAGGTAGGACACGTTGCGTGAAGGCTGCTTATATTCGGTAGGGATTATTATATACAACTGTAAGGTAATCTATACTAATATTATGAAGCTGAAGAGTTTGTTTACTTGAACGCGCTAATCTCAGGAACTGCTAGTCCGATTTGAAAAATCCTTTCAGTATTAGATAGCCCATTTATCGAGGAAGGCTATAGGCTACTTTTTATCCGGGTTCGTGCAGAGGTTCCCATGGGATGCGGGTGAAACCGCTGGCAGAAGCTAGTGTAAAGTAAAGCTGGCCTGTTGTACATGGCGTTACTATTCAGAATCCTTACAAAAATAGCGGCAACGGCAGGCCCACTTTTTATGTTATTACATGATGACAATAAATATATATTGCAGTGGATATATTATTTTCACTTTATACAAACTATACCTATGGTACATAATTGTACAGAGCCAAATCTTTAACACCTACTGTAACATTATGTAACAAAAATAAACAGGTACATATGTAAAATATGAAACCGTCCTTCTACGCTGCAAAATGTAATAGAACTCTGGTAATAAAAATACCAAAAACTTACCGCAGCCCAAAAAAATATAAAGGGTATCATAAATGTAATCATTTCACCACATTTCACTGTAATTTAAAAATAAAAAAATGTTATAAAATGTTCTGAAATTACTATACATTTTGTCAAGTAAGATGATTGTCAAATTGAAACCAGAATCTATGTTCTGAAATGGTTCTGAAATAATTTCTTGCGTTCTGTTCAGAAATGAGTTGTTTTCCTTTTATGGTGTGTTTATATCTCTTGGGTAAACTCAAAATCTCTGCTAATATTTATAATAGAGAAGAATCATTTTTTGTTTGTTTGTTTAGGGCTCCGTCAGAAACTACTGAATCAATTTGAAAAATTCTTTCACCGTTAAGAAGCTACGCTATCCCTGAGTAACAAAAGCTATATTTTATGCCAGTTTGAGCATTAGTTTCCACGGGATGCAAGTGAAACCGCGGGAAAACGACTATTATTTTATGCGTATCGAAAAACTCATTCTAATGTCTCATGCTAAGAATAGATAATAAAACAACAACATACTAAAAAAAGTTTATTTTGTAGGCACAATAATAATTAGATTAAAAATATAATTATATCAAACGCATAGAAAAGAAAATACTCTATCAATATTGAAAATTCTAATTGTCAGTGTTTCAAATAGACATAATTTTATAATAATCAAGTATTGTTTGTAAAGCATACCTAATATAAAAATATAAAAGTTACTATAATAATATTAAATTTATAGCATAACATCGCGTTATCTTATTAAAGGTATATACTTACGCTATTCCAGTGCTACTATATTCTTTCGGATTATAAACTACAAAAACAGCGATCTTAGAGCAATAGACATAAAAACTAGAAAATTATTAGCAATAAATAAGGCACACCAACAGAAAGCAGACGTACAGAGGCTTTACTTACCAATAGCACAAGGAGGGAGAGGACTTTTAAATGTCGAATATATGTACAAAACACAAATACTTAAATATAAACAATACCTCAATACAAATAGGGACCATCTCAATAAAACAATAACGAAACACGATAAAAATAGGGTTAAATACTCAATAATAAAAGAAGCAGAAGAAATAGAAACACAGATACACTTAACACAAGGAAACCAACACACAGACAAAGAAATCAAAGATGCAATAATTAAACAACAAAATACAGTGTGGCGAAGTAAGCAATTACACGGACAGTTTCCCAAAAAAGTACTAGATCAAGCTAATATAGACACAGAACTTTCGTTTAAATGGATTAAAAAACAACAACTTCCACCAACTATAGAGTCATCCATTTTTGCAATACAGGATCAAGCCGTTATGACCAAACAACACCAGCGCGTTATACTGAAGGAACCAGTAGACGGAAAATGCCGCCTTTGCGTCACTAAAGACGAAACTACGCAGCATATTATATCTGGTTGCGGAAAATTAGCGGGGACCTACTATGTCCGACGACATAATAATCTTGTCCAATACGTCTACTGGTGTCTTGCTAAAAACATAAAATAGAAGTTGCAAACCTCTGGTGGAAGGAAACACTAGTGCAACCACAAGTAAAAGAAAACGAAACAGCCAAAATCATGTGGGAAATGCCCGTTCAAACCGATGTCACTGTTACACACAATAGACCAGACCTTATATACACAGACAAACTAGTAACAAAACATATTTAATAGATATTACCGTACCGTCAGATTACAACATAGGAGCCAAAGAAATAGAAAAACTAAGTAAATACCAAGATAGTAGTAGGCGTGACGGGCATCGTTGCAAAAAGCATTAAAAAGTACATAGACCAATTAGACGCTTCAATTAACATTCATATACTCCAAAAACAAGCAGCCATACATTCATCAATCATACTCAACAAAGTATTAGGAGATACAGTATTCGTACGAACAGTAGTAGAACAACACTCACACACTGACACACAAACACCAAATACTCAGAACACGCATCCATCACCAAGCACGCAAGCGGGACCAGCCATCCAGGAACAGAACACATAGCAATCATCTAACACCGAACATTCGTCATCATCACAACCTAGAAGAGGGAGAAGAAGGATAAGAACAACACAAACAAACACATCAACTACATAATACATATACACTATATAATAAATAATACATACAAAATACTTAATAACAGACTAGGGGGGACATAGATATCTTTTTTTCCGGGGCTGCGGAACGGGATACCTATTAAACCGACATAAAGTCGAGAAGGTCAAACCTACAACATGAATTAATTAAATGCGTACTTAAAATAATTATTATGACACATTTTCAGTCTTAAACGGTAAGTACTTATTTATTGTTATTAAGAGTTTAACAATATACACAATTTTCAACCGTAAGGCACGGTATCTGGTAGTATGGTATGTCTCTGAGCGATAAACTCAAAAACTACCAGATTCATGAGGAAAAAGTATATTTTATTATGTCGGTTCTTTGCCAGTTCGAAAAGTAAATTGGATACAATTTCATGTATTATAAAAAACTTGGCGACCTATAAAAGTGTAAAACGAACAAACTCTAAGATTCTTTCATAATATTAATATAGTATTGGTAAAGATTTGATTGTTTGTCGGTTTAATCACACCTCATTAGTGTAGATAAAACTTGAACTACAAGATTTGATGTGATAATGTTTAATTCAAATTTTACTTTTTACCAAACAATGAATTTACTATACTGGGGAGATGATGTGGCAGGAGTTCCATCAAAGCGTTTATATTTTCATTATTTGAACTGGACTCTACTACGGCTTCCGCAGCCTCTCTAATCGGTTTACAGACATCTTTTTTAATCTTATCGTGTATTTTCTTCCCCAATTCAGTGCTCGTGCACAAGTCAGTAACAGTTCGTGAAATGTCTTCTAATTTTTCAGAATTTATTGTCTCAATCAGGTTGTCGCTATCCACATTGTGAATGCAGTGCATCACGTTATCCGTTAGCTCTTTCCAGCTAGGGTTCGCGGCTCCGGCCACGAAGGCACTGGTCTTAATGATGCTTACAACGCCATCTGCATTATCCTTCGTTACATACTGGCGAGCACCTTTCAATAAAAGATTGGTGACATTTACCAACCCTTCATTTATTGCCATATTTAATGAAGTTTCCGTATTACCAACAAGTTCAGCTCTCTGTTCTGGTTTTAAAACTAATTTAAACAAAATTTTGTCACTTTCTTCGTTAGAAGCCAAATCCGCTAAGTCAGGGTCATGTTTCAATTTGTACTCGAAAGCGTTTCTAACTCCGGGAGGACATAACAAGATTATTCCGTTAACAAGAAAATTCCACATCGACTCGAATGAAACATGTTGCATTTCACCTCGAACCATTTTTTTTAGCATATCTCCGGCAAATTCAGAAATAAAGTATTCGGCGAATAATAAGTTGTAGAATCTTGGTACACCATCGACGATACAGTCTATCAAATGAGACTTCATTTCACCGGATTCAATCTTCCGTATTATAGTTTTCACTTCTTGCACTTCTGCCTCTGTGAGTAGTTGTGAAATATCGCTCTCCTTGCATATTGCGTACAAAGCTAATTTTTTGTGTGATTCAAAAAAATCCTCTCGTACTTTGTTTTGTTCCTGTTCAAGATTTTCGTCATTTATTTGCGTAATTTCACAAATGTGTTTCAGATTTCGTTTCATGAACGTATCGTATGTTGCAATGGTATTCAAATACAGTTGTGACTTACTTGTGATTTCTTCTTTTTTAATTGAAAGTTCAAACTTATCTTTTATGTTTACTTGAAAATAATTAGCGGCTATATACAAATGTAAAGGTGTTCCTGTTAATCCCAAAGACTCCATTTCGTCTGGATTTCGAAAGAACCGATCTAGGGACGTGTAAGAATTAAGTCTCCATTTCTTCTTTAATTTTTCACGAAGATATCTTGGTGATATGTTATTGATTTCGTTTTTAAAGTATTCCGCTGCTGACATGTATATTATGTGTAGTGGTATACTTAATAAATGAACCATAGGTCGCTCTTCAGGGAACGCTTCGCTTTCTTTATTGAAAGTTTTTGCGATAAAATTGAAAAATGAACTGACATTGTTAATCTGCTGATGGTTGAGTTTTTCAAGCTGTAGGTTCGTTTTCCAAAATCTATTCAGAAAGCTGTCTTTCTGAGTTGTTGATAACCTATCGAGTTTGTAAGGGGTTCCTAATATTTTTTTTAGTAAGTGAATACTGTAGTTATTACTCGCAACCCACATTTGTTTATTTGCGTGTTTAAGTGCTTTAAATAATTGGATCCCCTCTCTTCTGTGTGATAGGTAAATCTCATCGTATCCATCAAATACAAATATGACTTGACCATTATTATAGCAGTGAATAAAGCACTCTAACTCAAAAGGAATATCTTGAATAGCTAGATGGTCGCGATTGATTGCAACCCTTTCGTCAGTAAGTTCAGTAAAATCAATTTTATTCAATGAATCTGTTGATTTAAGTGCTGCTCTACATAGGAATCTCATAACATTTGTTATGTTTATACCTTTATCGGGCCACCCTTCAAATTCATTGCCATGGACTGACAAGTTTATACGAACAATCCATGGTTGAGGATCTTGTTTCTTTGTTTCTAGTGAAAGGTGAGTTAGAAGGATAGATTTGCCATTACAAGGCAAAGAGGTAATTAAAACAACTTTATCTTCAATGTCATGGAAAGTGTTTACTTCAAATTCATCGTCATCTTTGTTTAAAATTCGATTAATGTAATAGTCTTTAATTTCATCATACTTTTGTGTCTCTAGTGAATGTCCAATTTCTATTTTGTTTTTATTGAGTATTTTCCATAAAATATTGGCACGTACCAGCGATTTACAAGTATCGTCTATTAATGTATTTAAAGGCACTTCTTCGCCTTGATAACAAACATTGAATTCAGTCAAGATTTTATTTTGTGAAGTAGGGTGCAACGAATCTAAATCGATGTTTTCATCATTATACTTTAGGTAGTCAAGGTTTTTGAACTTTTCTTCTTGTAGCGGTTTTTCTGTGATTACTATAATGTTTCCGTTACAAATATCAATCATTTTCTCAAGAGTTTCTTGGACCTGATCGTTTAACGGTCTTTCACAAATGATTACCAAAGTAACAGTTTTAATGTCTCTTAGTTCCTCTATTAATTTACAGTAATCTATGTCAGGAAGTATGTGCACATATTCTAAATTCAAAAAAGTGTACTTTGTTTCAAACTTATTCATTTGCATTAATTTTGTTGCACTTAAAATAATTGCTTCAGAGACTATATTAATGACTTTCTTGTTTTCAATCATATTTTTGATGTCCATAGAATTTACTACATTGTCATCAAATTTGATATCCAATATTTTGAGTGTTCTTATGAACATAATGTTAAGTACAGTAAGAACTGGACTATCAATAATATCTCTTTTAGCTTCATCAAAAATTTTATCCGTTTTGGTTAAGTAACGAGCTTGTGTTTGTGATTTCCACCATTTTTGTATCTCGTCGTGAAATCTTAGAAAAATGGCATCGGAATGAACTCTGAAAAGGAATTGGTTTTCACTTTTGTTAATGTTATGATGATAATCAATTTCCTTCTTTAGTATTTTCTCTACTGTTTCTTCTTTAGCTTGGTTTGTGTAAAACCACAATTTATTCAGAAAATCTTTAGCTAATACCTCGTCAATTTTCATGGGCTCGAAAGTTGTTCGTGGGAAATTGGTCATTTTGACTTTTATATTATAATTAGCTAAATCTTCTTGCGTTAATTTCTTTATTTCGTTCAACATGTACTTTGAGTTATTACCAAGTAATTTTTCATTTGTATTAAATGAAAAAGTTTGGCTTTGTGCATCAAACTCCAGTAGATTTCCCACAGTACCACCAATTCCCTTAGTATTTAAATGATTAAGTTCAAGTATTTTCTTGGGACCAACATTATGATTACTTATGTTAATTACTATTGGATCTGAAGTAGTTTTATTGTGATTTTTGATTCCTTCATTTTCTAAGCCTTTCTTCTTTTCTTTAATCAGTTCATAAAACTTGTTAGCAAGAAATTCCAGTCTTTCTTTAGGTATTTGTCCATTCTTTAAATTAGATGGAAAGTCAGAATTCCCAAAAGTATAGGGCAGTTGAAATTTAAGTTTCGTTAGTTTTTCTTTACCAGTTATATTTACAGCATCATTAACTATTGCTTGTGTTGTTTGAATTTTTTGTAAAGTATGATTGATCTCGCGAATTTCCTCCGATTTATATTTTTTTCGATTTATTTTATCTATATCGAGGCAAAGTTTGTTATTTTTATCATCGAGATAAATGACTTCACCTATAAGTGCACTTATAGCTTGACTCGTTGGATTCTTTACAATTTCCATGATTTTCTCTTTAATTTCATCTTTTGTGAGTTTTGTTTTTTTAGTTTGCTTGAACACAATTTCTTTGAAAAGGGTTTGTTTTAAAATAATTAGGAAATTATCGTCACTATCAAAAAAATCTTCTCTAAATGTTCCCACAAAATTATCCGAATCTTTAATTGTAAGCTTAATAACCTGTCGAGCAAGAGCCGGATGGTATATTTGAATTAAATCGTTAGTCATAACTTCTTTGGTTTTATCTGATAAAATGAAGGTCAAGAACACCCTCCCAAGAACCTTCATGCGTTCCTGTTGCATGAAATTGGTTAAAAACATTACGTCACTATCTTCATATTCAAATTGAAATACATCGTTATTAAAACATGATTGTTGCGTACTTTCAACTGTTGTCTGCAATGGAATTTCATCCTCGTCTCCAATTTCCTTAGTGAATATAAAATCATGCATTTTTTTACAGATACGCTCGTTGCCCTTGCGCTTTCTATCAAAACTTTCTTTAAGAGGAGTATACAAAATGAAATAGCAATCAATTTGATCAAACTCACCTTCGAACATGGGATCATAGGTTTTAGTTTTCGTTAAAAACTTTTGCCTAATTTTTAAGAAACTGTCAAAGTATTTCACCAAACAGAACTGTCCTGAGGTACTTCTAACACTAGTTACGGTAAGTTTTGCTTTGTCAACGTCTTCTCTATGTTTGGCTTGAGTGAAACACAAGACATGTTTCGTCTTGCCATCCTCTTGCATCTTGAATCTGAAGCAAACATCGTCGAGGTCTCCGATATCCCTGATGTTGGCTGCTAAATAACATTCTTCAATAACTTTGTCGTGTAGTGCTCGATGGAGTACTAAACTCAACAGCTTTGTTTCGTAGAACTGTCCACTCACGCCTGAAGTGCCTGCTCGCTTCGGGTAAGTGATTTCAGCTGGAGTGGCGCAGCTATTTTGCCGCGTCAATGAACAGCTTTTCTTTAACTGTATTTGAAGTTTTTTGGAATTCTTTTCTTCGGAACTGTGCTTGTCATACTCAATTAAAATGTTGTATATTTGTTTGCTTATGGGCGTATCTTTTTCTTTTGCGATATGTACTGGTGTTTTTGGTATATTGTCTGTATTATACAATATTAAAGCACCTTTCTTTATAAGGTAATCCACGACGTCCTTTTCATCTCTTTGAGCTGCAATGTGTAAGATAGTGTTGCTCTTGTCATTCGCATCGCGGTAGTTGATGTCAGCACCATTGTTCAAAACAGTCTCGAGGTTCTCAATTTTCTCAGCACATGGTTTATCTTGGCGCGCATATATGAACATGAACGCATTATTTATTAGTGGATCATTGTTCTCCATTTTGTTTCTTCGAATACTTAGTTTTATCACGGCTATCTGTTATTTACATGTTATCTAGTGCACTCTCACTCACTTTGTCGCGATTTATAAAACACCGGTTCGAATTGCGCCGGGCACCGGCGCGCGCGCTGTCAATGACTTTAGCAATACTATCGGGCGGATTCGCAGTGATACCACACTCGTATTTAAAATAAATTCTTATCTCGCTACTTGTATTAAACACAGTAGTGTTATTTTCGAATTTAAAATTAATAAGATTGGTTTTTCCTCATCCCGTGTGGTATTTGGTTGTTGTAGAGCCAAACAAGCCAATCAGAGTACTAATATAAATATTTAATGTACTTATATTATGTTAAATAATGCTTTCTATGTCAGATGATTTTGTTGCTCTGGAACCTTGAGAAATTCGAGCACCTGTTGGGCATAATAATAATTCGATGTAAAATGTTTTTCATTGTGCTGCAAATTATTGGACAATTTCATTTGGAGGCGTTTTACATTAATATTACTATAATTAGAAATGTACCTTGAAGTATTATGCTCATTATTTTTTACTAAAAATATATTTAAAAAATACCTTTCGTGGTACACAGTTTTAATAATATTTACCACAAAACAGTCGTTATTTTTCTGGCAACTCAGAGTCCTTGATAGGTCTTAAAATAACTTGCGAATGTGTGTGTATACGCCAATTTTTTACTTTGTTATCAGCTGTCTGGGCTTCGTTTTTGGAACAATTTATGACAAAGAGAACAGTGCAAAACTGATTAATAATGTTTTGTAGTATGTGTAAACATGGAGGAGAAATATAGCCATTTAAGAGTTCTGGGAAGAGATAATTATGGTTCATCCTTCTTCACAAAATATTCTCGACCGATTTAGGTCAGAATCAAAATAAACAAAGGAACAAAGTTACACACGTATGAGTTTCTTAACGAGTTTTTCTGTTCCCTTCAGTTTCGTCCACGTCATAGGAGAAACATTTCTTGCAATTGGATTGAAAAAAGTAGCCTATGTCCTTTTTGAGGCTCTGGACTATCTGTTTCTGTACCATTTTTTTTTTCAATGGGTACAGTTGTTTTCACGTGAAAGACAGACAAAGTTACTTTCGCATTATGATATTAGTAGAAGGATCAGATCATAAGGTTCGATAGCAACCCAAACTTTTTGATATAATCCTCTCTGATGACTATGTCAACCAGACAGTTGCCATCAAAATATCATGTGTTGAACACGAAGTAAATTATTAAATTATACGCGACATGTTTTCTTTGAAACAAAAAATATCATGAATTTTAGAAGAAAACTAATATGGCGCAGAATATATGTCATGTTTTACTTTGTTTAAGTGTTGTGGTATGTATTTATATTAGACCGTTTGGCTTCCTTGAGAAGGTGTTGTAGTGTTGCGCGCCTCTCATAACGGAGTTGTGACTGCTGGGATGTGGAATAATACTTTGATAATACCCTTGCTTGCGTGCAGTATATGAGAAGTTTCCCCCCTGTTCGGCAAAAATACCTTTTTGTGTATGGGGTGGATATCACTGAAGACTTCAGACTTGGTTGGTTTTCAGAAAGTACTAGCTTCTATACTGTCCCAGTTCTGACCCATGGGTATGTGTTTTGTGCGAAAGCCAACACACCGAAGATACTAAGACTGTGGTTGTGAATGGATAAAGGAAGGGAATGAGCAGAAAGACGATATGGCTAGGAAAAGACAAGAACAGAATTGAGAAATTAGGATAAGGAAAGGAGGTTGACGACAATTTTACTGTTTATTAATATACTATTTCTATTTCCAGTGGCCGTCATTATGTCTGGACGTAGATCTAGATACAGACTTCCCAGAAGAACGCTGGATATTCCGACACTCACAGCAGGACAGAAAGTATGAAGGCGGAATGCAATGCGCCAATATACGTCCGTCAGCGAGAGATATTGTCAGGCGTTTTTATGCGATCCTACCTTAGTAAGTTTGAGGAAGAACGAACTTGTGATGCCCACATTCTACATACATCTTGATTTGCTTACTAGAGATAGAATTTAGACAGTTTAATACGTGCAAGGCCAATTTTAGAAAGAGATCAGCCAGCTGCGCAGGACATATTATAGTGCACAAGCATTTGCGCAGACACATGTTCACTCAATATTCCTTCACTCTCATAGTCCGATGGGACGGCAATCCGACACGACCGGAGAGAGATCAGGCGCAGGGACGACATTAACGTGCTCTCCGATGCACGGCATATTAGACAGTACCCATACAAGTAATTTCAAATTTCTATCTCTAGTAAACAACACAACAGCAGATGGAATATCGGGAAGGGCCGTTAGTACCTATAGTCCCCATCAAATGACTAGTTCTCCGTAGTGAGCGGTTTAATTCAACTCTTCATGCTTGGGCAGTAGTGTTTTTTTAATACAATTTGACTATTGTGAAGTTAGAAGCTATCTTTGGTAAAGCTGCTGAATGAGAACAGTATGAACTACATTTTAAAAAAGATCTTCTATATTTTACGTGTTAACTGATATTGAGAATCATTTATGTTTCCCACACAAAATCTTTGCCTTTCTAAAGTTAGCCATTTGAAGTTCAGAGTCACCTTCCAAAAACAAAACCTTATGAATTACACGTAGATGCGAACTCTATTATTAATTTTAGTGTGATTGTTGAGATTAGACCTTCTGAATATAAATTGCGTAGTTATACGAAGCGACCGACAGCGAACGAATTCAAGGTCAATTTTTTTGGGTGTCTCGTAATTGAGTTTATCAGCTGTAGTTTCGGGAATTCCCCGTTACATTTGGCACTGTTGACTCATTCGTGACGAAATTTTTTTTATGTAATCCGTTGACAACAAAAGTCATGAGAGATAGCTGTTGGTAAACGTATTAAATTATATGCATTTACAAAAGTAAATCTATTTATATAGATATTAGCTGTGCTCCGCGGTTCCTCCCGCGTCCCTAGGGAATTACTTCTTAACATTATCTTTTAAACGGCCAAAAAAGTCACATTTGTTGTGTGGGAGTCATTTTATACTTGCACTATGTATTCGTTGATATATCGGTAACAGAAATACATTTTCTGTGAAACTTTCAGCTGTCTATCCCGGTTATAGTTCGGCCATTCAGAGAATGCGTTCCTGACACGTCGCGACTGAACTGACGACGTAACTTTGCAATGGCGTTGCAGTTACGATAAAAATATTTTTGCTGGTTGTTTACCGTTTTAACAATTGAGGAGCATTAAAACAACATTATTATATCAATAATCAATGAATGTTATTACGTCGTCAGTTCAATCGCGACGTGTCAGGAACGCATTCTCTGAATGGCCGAACTATAATTACAGAGAAGTTTTCCGTATAAATCCTAGAGCAATAATTTTCACGTGATGTCTCTCTCTCTATTGTACTTATTGTTTTTTTTTTAATGTAGATTTAGCTGAACAATAGCAAATTAAGAAATGTCATAAAATATGAAAAGAAACAAATACATAGTTTGTGAAATATTTAACAATGACAATGAAATTACAATGACGACCTCGATGGCGCAATGGTCACCATGCCGGACTGCTGAACCTAAGGTCCCGGGTTCGATTCCCGGTTCGGTCGACATGTGTGTGATGAGCATGTTTGTTGGCCGTGGTCTGGGTGTTACAATATGTATTTATAAATATGTATATATGTAGCTGTATGTAGTTTATCAGTTGTGTTAGCACCCATAACACAAGTTAATTAATAACTTACCATTCAAATTGCCTTGCCGCCAATTTGACTGCCTTGGTCTTTCTAGTGCTAAGAAAGTGGTGTAAGGGCTTGGCACGTCCTTTTGAATTTTAACATACAAAAGTGCTAATTTACTAACCCCCACACTCAGAGACATTTAATGATGACTTAAGTAACTTCTTAGTGACGGATTGTCAAACAAATCCTTTACTGAGAAATGGCTTAAGTAACCATTAAATGTCTCTGCGTGTGTCCATTAGCCTTATTTCAATAACATTTCTAGCTTCGACAAGGACCACACAAACACCGCATTTCTCCACAAGTTCCGAGGTACGATCTACAGTATGTCCGACAGTGAAGACATGCTGGATCGTGAGGCTGGCTTCTATGCTGCCGTGCTCACTCCGCTGGTCTTCTTGCAGCAGTATCGGGATACCTGGTGCCTTTTGGAGCGGGTGAGTTGCTTTGAGGAAAGAATATCCCTACTAATATTATAAATGCGAAAGTAACTCCGTCAGTCTGTCTGTCTGTATGTCTGTTACGCTTTCACGTCTAAACCCGTGAACTGATATTAATAAAATTTGGTACAGAGATAGAGTTGACCTTGAGAAAGAACATAGGATAGTTTTTATCCCGAATTTTTGAAGGATTCTCTTGGAAACGCCGCTCTACGCGGGCGAAGCTAGTTCTAGAATAAGGAGGAACTCGTGACTAAGTAATAGCTTTAGAGCTTGGTTATGTCGCTCCCTAGGTTCCTGGTAGTCAATATCTTTGGTAGTCTTTACAAGTAGTCATACTATTTGATAATATTTTATTATGTACCATCTTCCACCAGCGGTTATCCGCATACTGCAGAAACTTCTCCGGGCATCCAGATAAAAAGTAGTATATAACCTCCCTCGACTAACGGGTTATCTAGCACTGAAAGAATTTCCATCGGTCTAGTAATAGTAGTAATTCCTCAGATTGTTACGTTGAAACAAACTCATCACCTTAGTAATACAAATAGATATACGATGTATTTCTTAGCTAGTACAACAAAAAAAAATCTTCAGTAAAATACAGTGTTTATACATTCCATTCCAATCTATTAACTGTCTCTCTGTTATATGTCTTCTTGAAGTAAAAAATAGTCTGTTGAATAATTCAGGAATAGAGACAAATTACACATATATTTCTAGTTCCACAGGGCCATACGATTGTATCAGATTTCTCACCCGACTGAAAAGAGGTCTGCCTTGAAATTGCTGCAGAATTTAAGAGCTGTTAATCAAAAGGTATGATTTAGTCTTGACAATAATATGTGTACTTTTACCAGGGTTACAAAACTGTTACACGTTGGTTTCTAGAATATTTAATCGGAATGGACAGCGGTTTAGCAACGCGTCGCGTCCCGAAAGAATTTTCTCATGTACCTACCCAGTTAAAAAGTAGCCCATGTCCCTTTTCAGGTTCTAGACTATCTGGGTGTCTAACGTTTAAATCGGTTAAGAAGTTTTGGCGTTAAACAGTTTCTAATATTTGTAAAGATACAGAATTCTGGAAATTGTGCAACATGCCATTTCTTTTGGAAATGTTGTGTAACCTTCTGTATGTCCAGGCCTAAATTACAAAAAACCGCTGTTTTAAGTATATGTATTTTAAAGAAACTAAATTGTTCCTTTTTTTGCCTTTTAATCCAAAACTATGACATTCCAAGATTAAAACCATGAACGTAACGTCCAATGATAGTTTAAAGTATAATCGTCTTTATTCTCTAGATCCGAGGGTTCATATTCGATCTACCAGGCCCAGAGCAAGCGGCTCGGACCACGTCAGCGCCCGACAGCGAGGAAGATGACACATTACATGACAAGAAAGACATTAGGTATCTCAAAGAACTTATTAAAAATCTTGGCTGATATTCCTTAGAGTTTTATTTATTATATACCTACTTTATTGTGATAATTATACATTATTTATTACTAGAGACCCGCCCCGGCTTCGGGTACGTCGGCACGGGTGCAATGCTGATATTAATTATTAATTTTTACATTATAGATTTTTTTTTTCTTTTTTACAATTTGTTTGCACCTACCAACGCTTTCTCTTCGCCACCCAAAGGTAGACTGGTAGAGAACGCCTAAGGCGTTAAGTCCAGGGCACGCCACCATCGTGGCGGTAAGTCCCCTCTTTGAGGAGTGGCTCGGGAGGAGTCACGGCGCCCTCACGTACCGCATGACGCAGGTCCTCACCGGACACGGTTGTTTCGGGAGGTACCTGCACCGCATCGGTCGTGAGGAGGCGCCCGGGTGTCACCATTGTGCGGACAGCCCCGAGGACACGGTGGACCACACAGTCCAGGTGTGCCCCGCATGGGAGGGGCACCGCCGGGTCCTCGTCGAGGCTTTGGGCGGCGGCGACCTCTCGCGTCCGGCCCTGGTTCAGGCCATGGTCCGGGGCGAGAGGGAATGGGATGCCGTCGCCTCCTTCTGCGAAGCGGTCATGCTCGAGAAGGAGGAGGCGGAACGCCAGAGAGTTCGCACCTCTCATCCCGGCCGCCGCGCTGGACCAGGTAGACACCATGGGCGCCGGGTGTCGCGAGATGACTCCCGGCCACCGTAGGCGTGGGTCTGTGGGCGGTGAGTTCGGGTGGCTCATCGTCCCTCTGTCTTTCTAGACGACAGACCCGTGTCGACGGCGCGCGTTGTTCCACGCGCTCCTCAAAGAGATGTCAGCAACCCCAGCGGGGCCCAGCAGGGCCAAGGCCTGCCGGGGCTGCGGGTTGTTCGAAAGAGATACCGCGGCCCTGGTACATAAAAGGCCTATGACGGAACACGACGATTTTAGTCAGTAAGAGTCTGACACTCTCTCACCGCTGCTAACCCACAGCGGGAGGGGTCATTTGATGATTTTACGTCGATAAAAAAAAAAAAAAAAAAGGCGTTAAGTCCGCCATTGTACTATTTGTGCAAGAAGTACATATTTTAAATAAATAAATACGCTATATTATGCATATAAATCTTCCTCTTCAATCACTCTATTTATTTAAAAAAAACATCAGTTGCGTAGTTGTAAAGATTTAAGCGTACAAAGGGACATGGGGATACAGGTATCGAAAAGAAGTAAAAAAAAATACGATGAAAAATTAAAAGTTGTGATATCTCGGATCATTGTATGGAGAAGACTTGTGGAAGTAACAAGAGATCAAAAGAGCAGTCGTGAAGAAGAGTATCACCACACACATTAGCAACAAGACAAAAGTGTCTTCACAACGTTTTGAGTAGGTATTACTTTTAGCCAAACATTGAGCCGTTCCGTCAGAAGGTATTCCAGTTTTAAACGGATTTGTGACATGGAGAACTTTGAACCCATTGTAATCTACTCTCAAGGTTGATATTAGCTTGTCATATGCTGGTCGCCGTGCCAATTTGTACACATACGCCTTAGCTGCTGCAGTCTCTTGCACTAACTTTCTTGCTTCTTCGGTCAATAGCCTGAAATTCATAATTTGTATGTTTATTGTTGTGATCAAAGAAATATTGTGGATGTTAAATCTTCTTTAGTGGTTTTGTTTAGAACTATTAACGCAAATGTGGTGGTATTCTAGTCAGGCTATAGCATTGTTATATGCTTGGCTCTGTACGTGAACTAGTTTATTCAAAAAGGGTTTGATATCATAATCAGAACGTTTAGATGACGATGGTTGACTGGTAATTAATCCCTTACGGCATTAAGTCCGCCAATGTACCGTTTTTTAACACATAAAGTTTGAATAAATACATAAATGAACATCACATATATAGCATTTCTTTTTCAATAGCAGTTGAGGAAATTGTTGTAATTATAGTTATAATCAAATGCATATTGTTATTGAACGAATTCACCAATTTTATCCTTATTTCCTCATGTCAATCGTGACTCATGAGTTTTATGGCTTTCAAAGTACTTACTTGGAACAGTTACGCCTTCTCATGGTGGGGTTTAGGGCCGTAGGGATGTAAGCATGGTAAGCCCTGAGGATGGTGGTAAGTCCAGATAGAATATTAGCAACCACGCCACAGTTGGGTTCGGTGACAGCGCCCAAAGAAATTGAGAACAAGCGTTGGGGTAATTGCTGCTGAAAAAGGCATTATTATAATTAAAAGTTGAAGCCTAACTTATAGGCACAACATAATTCTGTACTGGAATGCTCGGGTATAACTGGGTTGAGGAGGTCAGATAGGCAGTCGCTCCTTGTCACTGGTACTAAGCTGCACCCGGTAAGACTGGAAGCCGGCCCCAACATAGTTGGGAAAAGGGCGTTGATGATGATGATGTGGAAGCTAATCCGGTGGATCATATTTGGAAGGATCAGCTGTAGTTCCAAGTAAACAAGCTACTGGTACCTGATCAGCTCTCTGTTTAGATATATCTCTCGCAATCCAAACAGTTATTTTCCCCGGCCACAAACGCATAAGTTTTAAAGCGTTTTCTTCCTCAAGGTTCGCAATAACTATCCTCGGCATTGTCATATGAAGTTTTTTTGAGATCTGTAAGTATACATCATTATACAAGCTGTTGGTTTGCATCCGTGCCATATTCAAGGACGTAATTATGCTAATGATTCTCGACCCAAATCAATAAAAAAACTGGTACTTTTTTTTTTGAATTTCGTTAATGTCATCTAGCCGTATTTAAACCGGTGCGCGTGTGTTACTGGCCTTAAAACCGTGCTGCGCCCTCACACAGACGCAAACACAAAGCATACGCAACGATTATTCATAAATTGGATTACTTCTGAAATACTACGACATTACAATGACAAAAAAAAGCAGTGCATATTAGTTATTTCCCGTCTACTGTAATTCCAATCGATTATTTACGTATTTTATGTCCTCCTCCTGAAGTATGGCACAAATGCAAATCAACACCTTGTATACTTTATTTATCAATACACTGTTACTGTACTGTACTTACTGGTGTGTTTGACTGGGTATTAAATCTTGAACTAATAAGAGAGGTTGTTTTTATTTCGTAGAGTAAGATGGGAAATAGACGACTCAGAAGGGCTGATTAACAATAATATGTACATATATTGATTTAGTATTCGGTTGGCCATAGAAATAATTTGAGTAATGTCTTATGTCATTAGAAATAATGTGACTCTTTTTAACCGAATGAATCTTTATCCAAGAATTCACTCGAATGAATAACGAGATTAATTTAAAAGTAGACAAACACACGATCCGACTTACGAAATACGTTCATATTTTGAAGAAGAATATTACCTTAGCAACGTCAAACTTATAATCTTCGCTTTTCACCGTCGTGTAAACAATCCTTTCTTTGACAAATAACGTTGTCAATTCATGTTCAAATTCAATGCTGTATTGTGAAACATCGGATACAATCACAACTCTTTCCCAGCCCATTGATCTTATAAATCCTAAGAAACCATATTTCAACAGTCGCCATGGTAATAAAGTAACAGAATTTGGAAAAGCAGCCTCGTCTTCTTCAGAAGCATAAAGAGTGTCATAGAATATAGTTGGTACTGAGTGAACCGACGAATGGTCAAAACCTTTAGATGTCAATAGCGCAAGAACGGAATAATCATATTTTTTTAACGTTGACTTACAATCGTTCATCTGCGATACTACTACTTTCAAAGGATGTATATAAACGTTTATGTCAGTGTATCTTTCATCGCATAGTACAACTTTGTATAGTTCTGTAATATTTTGAAATACTGGGGCACAACTTCTCCCGTGTGTGACGGTCCTAGTCTCTTTATCTCCAATCATATTCTGTATCAAGTCGTAAACATTGTCGTCTCCATAATTATCTCTTAGCTGTTTAGAGACGAGATTTACTACTTTGGTCCTGTTACATATTTCATAATTGTTCATTTGCTCGCAAGTTACATTTCCAAGTGTTTCGACGGCGTCCCCAACGACTTCCAGCCCACGCTGTGTGATGCGATTAAATTCATCATCATCACCGGAAAATCCGAAGAAGACAATATTATTGTCAAAACTAAGAAGAAACAATTATGAATTTAGTAGATTTTAATTCTTTAATTGATATAAGTGTGGCATTGCAATTAACTTACCTATCCTGGATAGAAACATTGCGTATAACGTAAAAGTTTTTACACGCTTCAATAAATGCATGATTCATATCTTTGTTTATATTCCATGTTTGGTTACTTTTGTCAGGCTCTCTGACAAGAAATATAGGGGGAGTACCATAATATGGGTCTGAAACAAAATGGATGTTTAATTTTCATTGTTGTTATTTTGTTTAAAATCTCTAAATTAACATAAGTTTTCATAAGCACATTTACACATGCACCATCGACAGCCTAGCCTTTTAGAACTACGTTAAGGTCGGGTTTAAGTTAGAACCTGAGTAGAAATAAAAAAATCGAAGTCATCAATTGATATCAATTATTTACTAACTGGCTAACAATGATAAATATTTCATTTTGTAACAAACACTTTGACCAACCAAAATATCTGGTATCAATTTTTGGTAATCTTCTATTTCCGAATTATATCCGGTGGAGTACTTTTACCGACCCATGCATTGTACAATTACAGATTGAATTGTGGACATTAATTGAATACCAATCTCTCAACACAAAGAATAGATTGCTTACAGAAACCCGCAGTTAGTAGGCGCTATAGCAAACTGAATTGCTACTGACTTAAGAAAATGGTGCCCTACATTTATTTAAAGGTACTATGAATATAAATGAAATAAACTTACCTCTTCTACAACTATAGCTAAGATAATTCGCAGACGCGTAAAAAGATAGTGTTAAACATAGCAAAGGTAATAAAAACATTATTATTTTCACTAAATGAACATACTACTAACAACACAATTTGTGTCACTACTGTGAGTTTTATACCAGATAACTGTTTGAGGATAAAACTGTCAAACGGACTGAAATTATATGTTATATTAAATTATTATTTTTCCTGAAACATACGAGATAAAAATAGAAAACCTTTGTTTTTGCTGTGGTTTTGGCTACAATGCAAACAACATGTAAATTATAACTGTGTATATTTATTTATTTGCTAGCTTTCACCAGCGGTTTTAGAGGCATCAGTCGCGTACTACTTCGCGCACCCGGATAAAACATAACCTATAAGGTTCCTCGATAAATGAGCTATCTAATACTGAAACAAACAAACTCTTACATATATATGCTACTAGCTTTTGCCCGCGACTTCGTTCGCGTAGAATAGTGGCATCCGGCAGATTTTTGGTTGTGAACAACAGATGGCGCTGTATGTCCGGAATAAATTGTATTTTTTATTTTTGTATTATATGTCCTTCTCCTGGCTCTAAACTACCACCCTGCCAGTTTTCAGCTAAATCGGTTCAGCCGTTCTTGAGTTATAAGTGGAGTAACTAACACGACTTTCTTTTATACACCGTGACTTTTTAGTCGTCTTACAACGGCAGCCGACTTCATGTATCCAATGACTAGTAAACGTTCATATAAAAAAAAATATTTATGAGATTTTAATATATTTTTTTTTATTAATTCATTATTATGATGCATGACGTAGATTATAAGAACACCCTGTTGTGAGCGCTGCCCGAATCTTGTATCAATGGAGCGCGGCACGTTGTGAAGGTACCTACTTTCTACCGTTTGATACGTAAACATTGTTTTTTTCAGTATTTTTCTTTGCACCTATTATCTTAATTAAGTAAGGCTATGAAATTAATAATCGTGTCTAGTGGTATTTTATGTCAGATAGATTGAGTGGACCACCTTTGTAAAACGACTGAAAAGTCACGGTGTATATATAGATATAAGCTGAAAAGTTTTGGTTAAACAAAAATTGCAGTCTTATCCCTTTTTCTTAAAAAATACGGCATTTAATAATGTATGGAAGAATTTAAATGTAGTTTACAGTCAATAGTGTAATCTTTTCAGCTGTTGTCTAGTTAACGGGAAATTATGACCTGACCTGACAATAACGTCCACCGCCGTTTGACCCGATTATGGCAGTGACACATACGTATTTGTCAGACTACAAATGGTAAACTTTACCCCAGCGGTGTCCAGTAGGGCCAAGGCCTGCCGGGGCTGCGTGATTGTTCGAAAGAGTTATCGCGGCCCTGGTACATAAAAGGCCTACGACGAAACGCAACGGTTTTTAGTCAGTAAGCGTCCGACACTCCCTCACCGCTGCTAACCCACAGCGGGAGAGGTCATTTGATGATTTTTGACGCCGTTAAAAAAAAGATGGTAAACTTTTAAGTAATAGCGAACTTATAAATATTTAATACTGAAATGTTTTGAGTAACTACAAAATAAAACAAGAAAATAAACATCAGAATTGGATACATCTTTATTAAAAATAAAAATCTTTGTCCGTGAAAATAAAAGCCAAGTCCTTTGTTATAATGCATAAACGTATATTTACATATTAAAAGTTTTTCTTATAGACGTCATTGTATGACCTTTGGGTATGTATAGTATATTATACATATATACATAGTAGTCAGGTTATTTCTTCGTATAGTATACCGATATATATAAAATGCGATATGATAGTTGTACTAAAGTTTAGTATATAGTATGGTTTAGTATCTGAGGGCGTTGTCCAGGGCATTCTTGGCTCCGGCAGCTGCGGCTGCAGGGTTGCCAGAAGAGAGGGATGCAACGAACTGAAATAATAAAAAATTGTATTTTAAAACTGCTTCTAGAAGGTAACCTTCAAGGATTATTACCAGCTTATTGTAATCTGACTGTTTGATGTCTATGCTACATTTATTCATATTGATTGTCTGGTTAGTCTCAGGTCTAGTACCTAGTTACGCGCGACTTCTGTGCAAGAATCGATTACAGGATACTAAGAAGCTTTTACAAAGCAGCTCGGAGTCTGTAAGATGATGGTGGATGGAGAGCACGTACTGTCAGTCCTATTCCTGATCTCTCTTCGGTCGTCCCATCGGTTTATGAGAGTGAAGGAATAGGGAGTGCATCTATGTCCACACAAATGATTTTACGCTACAATATTTTCTTAGCTGGCTGATCCTCTCAAGGACAGAAGATAATATGACCGCATATAGATCCTGACGGCATTAAGTATAACATAGTTACAAATTATAGTAATCCTCAATTCTTCTCGGTTTAACTGGAGGCCTGTGCCCTACAGCGGGACGATAATAATGCTGATATTGATGACTAAAGACGAGAGGTCTGTGTCGTAAGAGTGGGACGATAAAAAGGTTAATGATGATGACGATACTAACCTTAGCGACAGGTCCCAAAGCCTCTTGGAGGATGCGGTTGACTGGTGGCAGGGAGACCGCGGTAACGTAAGCTCCTACATTGCTGTTTTGTGCGTTGAAAGCGGTGAACAGACGCTTGGCAGCGCAGTATTGCTCGTTGACAAGCCTGGAACATAAACACATTAGACAATGTAAATTACACAAATATATATATTTACATATTTGCAATATAACTAAATCATTGGAGAACTTTAACATGAAGACGGAGGTATTATTTGTTTTCCCGGTTTTCAGGTCAGGTATTTAAGTCTTTAGCCGGTATCACGCCGAATGAAATGCTTGGTTGGAACCAAGATTTCCTTTACACCGTTAGGTCACTGTCGGGCGAATATCGTGGCTTAAGAACTAGAGTAGCGTAAGGGCAAAGATACAAAAAATTTTTTTTTTCACCATTCGTTTGTTTAATCCCCATATTTTTATGTGCCAAAAAACTGGAACGATGTAGTGAGTTGATTGCTTAGTACAACAATAACGTATAACAAAAAAAGATATTTGTTTATTGCCAAAATGAAGTGTTTCTGCTTACAATAATCTTGACATTATTTTCTCAAAAAAATTACGAGCACAACGATTGTAACTCGATTTACAGAGCGAATAAGACACCAAAATATGCCTTCAATGTAATCGCTTAAATAACGTATCTTGTTATACGTTATTAACGCAGAAAGTTTGATTATGTAGGCTTAGTTTGTTTCGTGCCAAATAAACGTAAAGTACCGTTATTGCTTATGGGTCCTTGTTTCGGAAGCTTCCGTAATTTTTCTTCCTGCCAAAAAAACGTAAGGGTGGGATACGCTACTATGGCACTAATTTATGTAACAGCCAAAATGACGTATGTCAACCAGTTTTTGAAAAATAAATTTTATTAAAATGAAACCGTATTTTGATTGACTAAAAAGTTACATTATTCTGTAACCGATAAATAAAGTTTTATTATTAGTAAAAATCAGATATCTAACTACTATAGATATGCCACAAAAAGGGCTATAAGATAACAGTAGGTAAATTTGAGTTGTTTTCGGGCTCTCCTGAGAAGTTGTCATTTTGGCCTTACGCTACTCTAGTTCTTAACCCACGATATTTAGTCTACATTGTACTGGTACACTTACTGAAAGTCTCAACCAGAACCAATCAATGTTTATTATTGCGCTGTCAAAATGGCCAGATGTTTCGTATCCTATCCACTTCACAGAATACTTCTAACAACAACATACAAAAAATACCGGTGCACTTTTGGAACATTCACAATTTGTTCCAAAAATGAACCTTATGTCTGAAACATTAAAGTAGCTTTCCAAACTTACCCTGCTGAGGCTCCGGAGGCGTTGCTGAGGATGGTGTCCCAGGCGGCTTCGAATTGGTAGTTTCTGCCTCCACCGTTGCAGTTACCTCGGGGTCCAACCTGGAAACAATGGTTGTTCATTAATCATCAACTTCACTAATATCACAAAGCTGATGAGTTTGTTTGAACGTGTATATCTTAGGCACTGTTGATCGGTATTCGGTATTCAATTATAAGTAGCACATTTGTGAAGGAAGGCTACAAGCTAGTATTTATCAGGGTGCGCGTAGAAATTTCCTCAGGACGTAAGTCAAACCGCTGGTATAGTTCGGCCATTCAGAGAATGCGTTCCTGACACGTCGCGATTGAACTGACGACGTAACTTTGCAATGGCGTTGCAGTTACGATAAAAATATTTTTGCTGGTTGTTTACCGTTTTAACAATTGAGGAGCATTAAAACAACATTATTATATCAATAATCAATGAATGTTATTACGTCGTCAGTTCAATCGCGACGTGTCAGGAACGCATTCTCTGAATGGCCGAACTATAGAAGATAGTACTTTTGTAAACTTGTCTACCTTCATTAAAAAGTAGGGTTATGAAGCTGTTTGACAGTTTTTCAATATCCTATGGCTCTATAACCTGAAGTATACTATACCCAAAAAAGTACGGTATATTGTTTGTCTCATCCGGGAATCGAACCAGCAACCTTTAGCGTCATCAACCAGTAACCTTTTAGGACACAAACATTTACCTCTCAGAGTATTTCTAAACCAATCACTCACACAACACAACGTGAGAAAAATATCATTTATATCAATAACAATAGGTGAAGTGCTCAAAATTGTTTAGACGATGGACGGTGTTGGACCACGTGATAGATGGCCTACCGATGATTAATGATGGCGTTTGATTACGTATGCATTGCGTTTGCAAGTCATCAGCAGTTTGTGCCGAACTATTGGTTGCGTATCGCTGACCTATCTATTGTGGTGTAGGTGTAACCAACGGTTGGTATATGCAGTGTATGAGGTTTTAGGTGAATGTGCTGAAGAAATTTGAGGTAAATGTAGGTGTTTCTATATGTATTGGTGGCATTATTATGTACTTTAATTGCTCGTTTCTTGCTGTATGTGTATATATTATGGCCCAGGCCAGCGCGGTCGCGTATTAGTAGGGTGCAATAGTACCACCGACTACTGATTGAAATTCTAGAACAACTACAATTCTAAAAAGATGTTCTGATAAACATGCATAAAAACATGTTAAAATATATTGGACGGTTAACTTAAAATCTCGCCTCCAATTCCTAACTTCATAAGGTCTTATTCAACCTAAAGGAATTCTTTCTTATATGACCCTCAGACCAGGAGATTGTTAAGACAACGTTTCGTTGAAGGAACATGTGTAATGATAAAATATATTTATCTTTCTCATACTCACAGCGTTCTTCAGTTGGTTAGGGTTGTTAGCGTATTGGACAATTTGGTCGATGTTTTGTTTCAAGACGTTGACGAACTTGGCGAGAGCTGGACCCACGGAGTTGCCGCTACGGAGGGATGAGACGTAGGCGTTGATGAACTGAAAACAGAATATGAAGTTATGCGTCAATATAGAATTGACACGTTAACACCATATCTAAAAACACCAAGTTGCTTTAATAAAGCATATTTATTAATTTAGTTTTGATAATATGAAATCCCCTTATTTTGTGTGCTTAAATATCAAGCGTAACGATGAGGAGGACAGTTAGGTTGTCGCTGCTTATAAATTGCAGCTGCATTGGATTGGACTGTGGGCCATCCCCGACATATTAAGCAAACCCCTAATCAAGTCACGATGAGGTGGGCTACGGGATCGTTCGAAAGAGTTTCCACGGCTCTGATACTCAAAGGGTTCCAGAAGGAATATTGAACAAAGGTGAGTTTTGGCTCACTGCTCCCATAGCGGGATCGTCAGATAATTTTTCATTTAAAAAAATAAGGTGACTTACGTTGGCAGGAGCACAAGCGTCTCCGGGGATTCCAGTGCTCAGAGCACCGAGGATGGCAATAGCTTGACCGGCGGCGAGCGCCTGGCTGCTCTTGTCTCCTTGGTTGGCGAGGTCGTCAATGACTTGCTGAAGGTTGAGCACGTAAGTGGCGGTGTCTCCACCGTCTACGATCTCGAAGGCTTGGTTGGTCAAGAAACTGAAAAGGTTAGATTAGAATTTTTATTCACATAAATCATCAATAAATGGTAAGCACAATTTTTGTCGAACTAAAACTACAGAATCGATTTAAATTAAATTGGTAAATAGGTAGCCTAGAACTTGAGAAAGGACATATTAGGTAGTAGGTAGTAGGCCCCTTTTTACCTGGTCGTGGGAAATATTACCTTCGGGACACTCATAATTTATTTACTCAAATACTGTTGGACTGATTTGAAAAATTCTTTAGGTGTTCACCAACCTGCATTAAACAAGCGTGGAGTTTAACGCTCAATTCTTCCATGTATTAGACGACATCCATATCTAGCAGTAGGATGATAAAAAAAATATGATGATAATGCAAAGCCCATTAATCGAGGAAGGCTATAGGCTTCTTTTCCCAAACTGGAGGATTCAGCTACATCATAAGAAGGAATATAATTACAGTACTTACGCAGAGACTATTCCGCCATTGTGCTTGGGTGGCACCACATCGTTTACGTTGCGGATGCTCAGGTTGACGCCTGGGGCAGCCAGAGCGCTCTGTCAAACATAAAAATATATATTTATGTACATGCTTTTTAGATGCTAGTAAATTGAATAACAGTACTTAAAAAAAGTACTTAAAATACAGTTCCGGGCACGTTTCCGGAGGACAGTGATGCGGAGGAATACTTCGACGCCTAATCAATGTTCTTTTATATATGTTTTGTATAAAGTATTTTATTTTAAGTATTTTTATTTAGTTTGTTTGTTTGGTTGTAATGGATAAACTCAAAAACTACTGGACCGATTTTAAATATTTTTTCACCATTAGAAAGCCATATTATCTGGGAGAAACATAGGCTATATTTTATCCAAGTGCGGGCAGTAGCTCCCACGGGACGCGGGTGAAACCGCGGGAAAACGGCTAGTTGTAAATATAGTGTACATACTTAAAAAAATAAAACAAATAATTCGTGAGCGAAAGATCAGATGCAGACATTACATTTTATCCAGGTAAGGAAAGAAGGTTCTTCAGGACGCTAGTATATTGTAACCAAGGGGAAACAGTTTTAAATAACTGATTCCAGAATGGATCAAGCCAACTTGCAATTGTAGAATCTTCAACTTTTGATACACTGATTTAGGATTAAGGAGATATACGAATTTGATTTTTTTGGGCACTCTCCCAGTTTTCAGCAATAGGGAGGATTTTTTTGAAGCTTTTCAATAGTAAAAATAAATGGTAAAAAATAATTTAACTTACAGTAGCGACGAGTAATACCAGTACGATAGGCAGCATTTTGCTGGTCTGTATCCGACCAATCGGTATATACTATACACGAGAATGTCAATAATTTACTACTATATATACATAACGGCACAATGATACTAAATAAACCACAACTGTCTAAATACGAACGATTTGCAAACAGACATACAACTTTAACAAACACACCCTAAAATTTTTACTAACACTCTTATGTCTATTGAATAAAGTTTATATTTGAATGGCTTTCTGTATTTGAAGGACGAGTTTTAACTTAGTTTATAGGCTTCAATAAACCCTCTAATTGAATCGTTTGTCTGTTCGTTTGTTCTGAGCGAGCATTCACGCAAATTCTCTTTATTTCACAGACAATGTAAAATTAAGATACCTGTTTTGTTTAGCGTCATTGGTTAAGTAAATATGATCGGATTTAAGAAGGTTATATAAAGTGGTGTATTATGTGTGTTTTTTGGTAATATATACTAACATTAGGGAGTTGAAGATTTTATTTACTTGAAAGCGCTAATCTGTGTTAGATCTGCCTATCCTTGTAAAAGCTATATTGGCTTTCAGTCTAATCGGAAGCAGCTGCGTGCCAGTGTCTTACAAGAACTGGAGGGCTATCTGCTCGATATTCTTGGCTAAGATTGGTTGTCAGACTTTCTGGTTTCTGACCACCCGTAACGACTGCCAAAGACGTTCAAATGACATCCCAGACCCACTAATTTTATGTGATTTCTGAAAGGAAGAATTCGTCATGACAACATGATCCATCCACGGGAAGAGCACGCTAACCATTGCTTAGTCTTATGATCGACCCCGCTGTTTAGCCGCAAAGTACTAAAATGTGTATCTTAAAATCCTTTTACATGTCGTCCAAACGATATATCTTGAACAGATTAATACTCAGGGGGATAGTTTATGTTTGGGACGGTAAAACGCAACATTGTCGTTCTCTGTAACGACAGTCAAGTGACTGGAAAGTATTATGAGGTGAATGGCGGGCTTTAGAAACAGCGAGTTTTGGGAATATAGTGGCATAAGAGTTGTAGAATGTATAAGATATAAGAAATAGAAGAAATGAATAGGTTTGCTGAAGGAAACTAGTGAAGGCAAAAAATAAAAAAAATGCTGCATCATCTTCAAATATTTGTGATCAAGTGACGATTTTGAGCCAATTAGTTATCATAATCTTATCACCAAATATATTTTTTGAGTAGGAATACTACCGAGCAGAGAAAAAACTGTAGCCGTTTAAAAACTTTTTGCCTTCGCTTCATTGTAGTGAGGCTGAGCCTAGCAGCGTGTTCACACTAGTAGATTCTCCTCTCAATACCGCCCACGCGGGAAGTGCGAGCGGTGCGTACAAAAGTTGACCCCTGGAACAACGGTACAGATTTTTCCTTTCGAAATGGTCACACATATACGCTAAGCGCGACATAAATCCTGGTGTGAAAAGGTCGTTGAGTTCTGAAAAAAAAAACAAAAGCGATCTTCCTCTCTTCTATTTTTATTCAGCGGATTTAGCGACCACAACGCAAAACCATCGTTCAACGGGTTCTCATCATTTGCAGTAAAGCAACAAACACGAATAAAACCAGCGATGGACACTAAAATACTATGTACCCTTTTATGGTCACTTTAAACATGTGACCATTATCTTTACGATGGGGTAGTGTGTCGACAAATGGCTTCTCTGTAAGTTTTACATTGTAATTGAGTTGTGAAAAGGTTGGGTTATGATTTACTAGTTTAGTGATGGTTTTAGTAATGTCCTGAGGGTACAATTTAACGAGAGGCAATTTGAGGCTAAAAAGTAATGTTTTACACCATGTGTCTCGGGTGCTTTCTGCATACCAAATTAGCAAAGGAATTGGTACAAACATCATTTTAAATGTTCTTCTTTATGATTCAGAATTAATTAAATGTGATAAACGAATCCGCAATTCAGTTTTTTTTAAATAATATAACACATTTCAATCACGACAGGATGATTAATTTCTTCTCTCGCTATCACTACTATTTAGCTTGTATCACGATAACATAAATTTTACAGGAATTTGATGTATTAATTTCGACATCTCGATTTAAAATTTTAATTTGCCCATATCTTGAACCCCCATCTATATAAAGACCTAGACCTAACAGCTTAACTTTACAGTAACTCAACTTTATTTCACATCTAGAAGAAAGCAAATATCATATTTCCAACCTCATCCAAAGGCATAATACCTCTTTACCATATGAAACAGTAATATAACAAATATGAATCGTACACAGTTTGCCACAAAACAATTTTACATAAGATTCGGATTCGTCTGAGATTTATGAAACAACAGTACACTCGGCAAAGTATTATTGAAGTCTTATAAAGTCAAATTCTGAAGGTAAATGTGGGGTCGCAGTGTTCGCGACTTATATAATGTTCTTAAGAGTAAGGAGTCTGCTCGTGAGCATGGATTCTGTAAAGGATTCGAAACATCAGGGTTAAATAATATTAATATAACCGCAATTATATTACCACCCATGTTTGCAAAATAAATGATTTGATTTGATTTGATTTGATTTGCAATAAAATCCGTAAAAGTAGTTCCATTTAAGAGTAAGAATGTTCGCCTTGAGGAGCACGTAAATGTCCTTCCTGCGCCTGATCTCTCTCCGGACGTAACACCGGAAAGCATATTGAGCCCTGCGGAAATAGAGGGTGCACCTGTGCTTGTGAACTACCTCCATCAGTGTGATTCTATAAGACTTCACTCTAATTCTCAAACTACACTAGCGCTACTCTTGCGAGCGTGTTTGCGAGTTGAACTAAATTAAAATCGAGATTTTGACAGATAAAGTATGAGATGACTTTTAGAACGTTTTGAACCGAATGTGAAGTGAGAGTGAATAGCGAAGTGAAATGCGAGTTGTTGGCTGAATTTTATAGAATCGACGTACATATGTCCTTCTTTCATCATTACTTTATAATTAATGCCGCACATAGATAGATGAAAATCAAGATCTTAATGCTTTTCTTCGGTAGGTTTATTCCCCATTTCACCACTTTATAATGTCAGTGTAGATATCAATGTATGTTGCCTTTTAGTCAAAACAACAGACAACGAAAAGTAACATTAATTTATATATAAAGATTATGATTTCCCAGTAACTGGGACCCCAAGTTTACTTGGTTCTAGTCGCAGCTTAAGCTGAAGATAATCCTGTCTCCCCGTGGGATCTACTTTGTGATTGCAAACGGGGACTCGACAAACAAACTAAAGGTACCACCGTACCACTCAAATTGCTACTTTTGATTCGTCTGGAGATACTTTTCTCATATTGTTTTGAAATGTGGACTACGAAATTCTTTGGAAATTGACACTGTGTCTTGAATTGTTGGTAATGTAATGTAGAATTCTGGGTAGTCCTAAAGCTAAAGCTATGATATCACTTTCTGAGTTATTTTAGGCTAGCTTCCACTTGAGGTTTCAGGGCACTTCAGGTTTCCCAGACATGTGTAAAAAGTAGTTTATATGTCATTCTGATGTAGATGTATAATACTACCAAGATTCATCATCATCACCATATTAATTCGGTAGATTTAGCGTTGAAGAATTAGGCGTCGTCCTAATTGGCAGCGATCGCACGATGGCGCGATGCGTTTTTCATCTCACGATCTCACTATCTCACTTGCGAGGTTCAAATAGGACACTCTGATGAAATCTGTATGTTTGAACTCATCGAACGACGAGAACGCATCGTGTCATCGTACAATCGCTGTCAATTAGGACGACGTCTTAGATGAAAAACGCATCGCGCCATCGCGCGATCGCTGCCAATTAGGACGACGCCTTAGTGTGAAAAAGTAACTATAAAAATACCCATGTCATACTTTACAAGCTTCTCTCTTAGTAGGATTTTTCTCACAATAAGAAACGGTCATTATAAGACGTACATTTTACATTTTAGAAAAAAGTTTTATTACAAACTTTATCATATCACGTTTTAAAATTACATATTCGGTAGATATAATTTGAGCTATCTAAACTCCACAGACAAAGAAGCATGCCGTTTATTTTATCCAACAAGTTTCTTTAAAAAATACTGTAAGTAAAGTAGCACCCTATAGAAAAGGATTTGTTATGGCTGAAAAAATAATTCTTAGGAGTGAGCAGTGAGAAATCGGAGGGACTCAGATAAGCGACACTGGCTATAAATTATTTATTAACTGCCGCTTTGGGGATGGGGCTATAAAACCAGCGATTTTTTGTATATTTTTTTTCATCATCATTAGTATTTTTATTGCGCCACTGCAGGTCCTTTTCTAATACAAAGAAGGAGGGGAAGGAAATGAGCATTGATGACTAAGTAGGTACGCTGGGTCAAGATTGGCGATTCAAGACCTTAGAGTACAGGTTTCGTCAAGATGTTTTCTTTTTGAACTTAAATCAGTTCTTGGTGTCCAAGATATAAATTAGAAAGCAAGTTTTAATTATGAAAAATGATATTGGTATTGCCTGACCTGGAATTGAACTCGAATCGGAATTGATATCGCAGGTACTTGAGAAGCTGTTGCCTTAGCGACTAGACCATCACTATTTATTACACCACTGCACGTACAAACTACATAACTAATTACATGGTATACCTACAAGTTTTTTAGCATTTTCCAAACAATAAATCGGGTTACCGAGGTTATTGGGTTGTGGAGATCAGATAGGCAGTCGCTTCTTAGTACTTACTACTACTTAGCTGCATCCAGTTAGACTAGAAGCCGACCCCAGTTAGGAAAAGGCTAGGCAGATGATAGTTTTTCCGCCTCTCCTAAGGCCACACTCAAACAGTTGTTACTGCGCCTCTTTGTTCAAGAATTTTATGTTTCAGTAAACTACAGACGGATTCATTTTCATAATTTTAAATAATAAAAAATATATCTCTCCGCTTCGCAGCTAAAGGGTTTAATTTTTGATGATATTTTAGTGCTTCTAATTCTTTATTTTTCTCATGAACTGTAACTTTAAAACTCAGACGAATAGGCATGATGACAGTAATCAAAAATCATTAAAATAATATATTTATTAAATTAAACTTGAAGCTTGGAATATAAAACGCGCATTGTTTTCTTTATTAATAATGTGATTAATATGTATTTTTATAAAATAAAATTACGAAATAAGGCAATCCGCCATGATATCTTGAACACCAATCAGAGCTCGTGACGTCATTTCTCAAAACAACTCGCGCGAAAGCGCGCAAAAGTCACATTTCGTTATTGTGAACTTCCACTGCGATCTTTGTTTTTAATTAATTAATTGTTTATAACACGAGTTATGGAGCCCGGATTTATCAAGGCAAACAGCGCTTACTTGCCTAGAATTGATATCATAATGCTGGGAAAGTTTTTGGCATCAAATAAAGATTTTTGTTCAGCTGAATTTAGAAATGTTAAAACTTCCATGTAAGTATACTGGTTTAATTAAAAAACAATGAGAGATGAAACCTAACCTCGAAATAGTTATTTACATTATAAACTATGCTAGAATCTAGAGAACTATGTAATAACTTACATCAAAGTAATCTTCACAAAAATAAAGTAGTACCCTGGGCAATATTGCTTTTGAATCTCGCCTTGCAAGTTTAAGCCACTTGTTACGTATTTTTTTATTGTGAGGAACGTACACAAATAACTTATCAGGAGTTGTTTTGGATGTGTTCTTACACTGGGGGACCCCACAGCACCTATGCCCTTTCGAATTCATATTTAATAACACAAAAAACTTAATTATTGCACGAGCGTTGTGTACTTGCGTCTTGTAATTTCAGTCGTGACGTCACAAGTGACGACATGACACTGACAAGCGTTTTCGCGCCGGATTCAAAGTGGACAGAGAAAAATGCAATTATTTGATAAAAAAACTTCGCATTTTCTTAAAATTAATAATTTTTCATATAAAATAGACGTATACCTACATCATACAAAGGAATTTAAAAATTTGTCATCATGCCTATTGTCAAGCAAAATTATCTAGTTGTGATCCGCGGCTAGTGGTTTTGCATCGCAAGACTTACTGATAGGTACCTTAATCTGATACTGGTACCTTCTTCCCGTACCCGATTAAATATAGCCTATGCTACTTGGGTTTAGTCTAGCTTTCCAATAGTAAGGGAAGTTTTGAAATCGGTTCAGTAGTTTAAATTATTTTAAAACATGGTTCCTGTTTATGTACTTTTCTACTCTTTGTGTACTTATAGTCCCCAGGCCGGCGAACAATTTTTTTTCTTGATACATATACATTTAAGACTTTGTGAGTGTCTTCCTTACGATGAGTCCGACAAACTTTTCGAATGCGCAAATTTTGGTGCCGCTGCGTTTTTTAATGATTGACTCCTGAAATTGTCGATATGACGTCACTATGGCTCTTCGTACATACACGTTTCATTTTTTGAGATTCGTTTAATAAAGTTAACTATCGGTAGGTTCTGTCAAGCTAATCCATTACTTCTTTAGTAACAAATTATATATTATTTAAAAAACCTTTCCAAATGAAACATTTCGTGTTAACATACTTCCGACAAATTGTTAGTAGTTTAGAAGCTAGAGCTTATTTAAAATTATAATTATTGATAGATGTTTTCAATTAAATAAATCCCATCTCAAGTAATGAGTTATACATCATTCAAAAGACGTTTTTAAATGCAACATTTCATATTAAAAAAACTTCGGCGAATTGTTAGTATTTCAGAAGCTAGAGCTTATATAAGATTATTTTATCGATAGGTGTTTTCAAGTTAATAAATCCCTCCTGTAGTAATGATACATATATCATTCGAAACGACTTTCTAAATGCAACATTTACTATTAACATACTTCACACAAATTGTCAGTACTTTATACCAAATCTTAAAATATATCTATTGTTAGATATGAATCCTCCTTGCTACCAACCTGGCCTGACCGGGCTGGTATAGAAGAAGAAATTATGACGGATGGAAGGATGACGGACGTTGAAGATGTCACATCGTGATCTTATAATTATAATAATTATCGATATTGTATTTGCTATTCAAAGTTGGCTTCTGCTAAATCCTTTGTAAGAAATAAACCTTACCAGGTTAAATGTTTATAGACGTGTGTTATTCATTTTCAAGTACCACTTCTGATCTGACCTCTAAGATCAGAAGTGGGATCGCCACGCGTACTTTACCCTTTGCCATCTGAATCCAATAATGATTTATTTTATTCATGAAATTTCACGTCAACTGTAAGTAAGTCTTATTTCTTACATTCGAGGGCATTCTCGCGAAAAACGACGAAACAGTTATGATCTCACGAATCGCGCTGCGACAATATGAATGCTCCTCATGCGCTGGGTGTAATATCCTACAACATACTAGTATTCAAAAAGCCCAGGATATGCGGATGAATTGGTCACGCAATACGAGTCTTGGATAAAAATTGCGAGAAGAAAAGTGACAGCCACTGTAGCTTGTTTGTAAAACAAAAAGCGATCGGATCCTGGAAACACTGAAGACTGTCCACCAGCTGGAACTCTATCAGAGCGATATTACGAAGATTCCTTACAATAGCAGATTAGTGCTTTAGTGTTAACTCCTTGGATTTCTTTTCAAACATTTCGATTTCTTACACAGAATATCGAATATCGAAGGAAGCGACCATGAACAGCCATGTTGAATTCACAAGTTACATATTTATGACCATCATCTATCCGATGTTTAGATTATGAATGGTGCGGATAGTGCATCTACCTCTCAAACTCAGGAATATATCTCGTCAAAGTATGAAGTATAAATAAGCCTAGCGTTGAGAAAGAAGTGCTGTACATCATGTCGTTACTTTTCATGACGTCGGCAGACAACTATATAAAAGTGAAGCCTTAGATTACCAATTGTTAAAACTATTTGAATGTTCAGTGTGATATATTTGTTACTCTAAAAATAATGTTGAAGAGGAATTGCATAATGACGATTTTGTGTTCAGTTAGCTGAGAGAATAGTATCGACGTGGAGTTCTTCATTCTTCGATAAATCATTAAGAAAAAGTGGAAAATGACATAAATTTTACAATAACAAGTCTTGTCGTAGTAACAAATACATAAGCAGTTGCTATGGGACATGTCATGTTGTATTTACATGATTGCATTAGAATGAATTGACTTATTATTCTGTTTCATGTGATAATTCGTTTTGTGGCGAGAATAATACCACATGCTGGGAACACGCATCCTGTTTTTCGAATGAAACAGCTCTTCAAGCTATCGCGAGGCCGCTCATATGCTTCGTGTGGAAGGAGACCACTAGCAGTAGGGCCGACCACGGTCCTAGCAAATATCCACCTCATTCTCTTCGTGTCCACGAGCACTGCCAGCCGATAGCTAGCACATAGTGTGACTCCTTGCTGTTATTATACGCGCAAAGGCTTAGCGCGACCAAACATGAGTCATGCATGATGTTTGTTTGCAGAGATATTACAAGGAGCATGGAGTGATAATGCCTGGTGAGATCAATCCAGTTCTTATGTATCTTATCGATTATAAATAATTAAGAAATTAAGTCATACGCAACTATGGTAAATCCTCTTATTGGTTATTGGTCTGCAGTGCGCGACGACTCGGGTTCGATTCTCGAAATGCGCTTGAAATACTCGATTAATTGTAGATTTTAATACAAAACCTATGTTTTGAAGTTTGCAAAAGTGTTTGCATGACAGTGAAAACTGCAATAATGATGGCTAAATAGTAGAAGCAAAGAGATACATCTTCTATCTGCTTTTGAAATGTCTTGGCTTATCACATTTAACTAAATGTTCTTACTTGCATGCAAGCTAGACTAGACAGAGCTCAATGAACTTGCTTCATATACTACCCCATTTATGCCACTTTCTACTAAACACAGAAATATCAGTTTGCTCCTACCATTGTATAACTGTTTTAGCCAATTGCTTACCAGTTTTGAGCAATAGCTTACCTATTAGTTATGACGTACACTGACTTAAAGCTCAGGCATGGAAGGCAGCGTTAATATATCGGAGATAAACTGAAACCAGAAAACACAACGAGATTTACTACGTGAGAAGCACATAATTTGACGACGTATGTGCTGAAGTTTCACACTTCTTGCGCTTGCTTTATTGCTGCATGCTGTGCGGAGTGCCGCCGGTCAGCACATCGCGCGACATTGCTCGAATGATGAGAGCGAGTGGACAGTATACCTGGTATATCATGCATTCAGGCGATCAGGTGATCTGTTTTATTTTTCATGTGGTTCTCAAGTTGAGTTCGCATTCGCCTCATTGATCTGGCGGACGCATAGCACGACTGCTGTGCAGTTTCGAGTTCGATCCCCGGGTCGGGCGAATTTGTTTGTTTGTTAAAGATTAATTGGATATAATTTATTTAAGAACATCGACTTTTAAATTTATGGTCAGAAGTGACCGAACGAAAAGATGTTCCTTGGTATTATTTCTGTTACAGTGGACTTACACGAGGACGTGTAAAGCGCAGGATGGCCGTGTCGGCGCGGCCCAATCCAATATTGCTGGCTAGTTCCTTGTTTGTGGTCGTCATGCTGTCGTAAGGTGGCAACGTCAATTGAATCACCATCGTGACCTTTGCCATTTATAAAAGATGATTAACACTGCATACGTCAATTTCAACCGTTGATCACTTATGTTTGCTTAAAAGTATTCTACTGTAGAAAAAAAGAAGAAGTAGGATGAGCTAAACGTAACCATAACGTAATGGCTGTTGTATTATGAGCTTTGTTGGCACATGATTAGTCATGATGATATTTCGGAGATTAACTGGATCACTATTTTGATTTTGTGTGTCAAAGTTATAATTTAGTCAATTTATTTCTTTGAAAACTTAGATCCTTCAAACGAATGGTCAGCAGTGGCCGAGCGAAATGTACCTATACTGTGCTTGAATGTTTGTTCACAGAATTGTACACGAAGACGTGTAATAAGCAGGACAGAGATACACGAGGCTGCGTTGCAGTGAGCAATGTTCTTGTGCCAATGCTGCTGATAGCAACGTTCCAGTGCTGCTGATAACAACGTCCCAGTGCTGCTGGCTGTGTTCATCGTCATCAGCCTATAGCAGTCCACTGCTGGACATAGGCCTCTCCAAATGCACACCACTGAGATCGATTTTCGGCTGCTCGCATCCAGCTCCTGCCAGTCGCCTTGGGCAAGTCATCACTCCACCGTGCCTGAGGACGTCCTACAGTACGTTTGCCGAGTCGTGGTCTCCACTCTAGAACTCGTTTACCCCAACGGTTATCGGTTCTTCGGCTAATATGGCCAGCCCATATTAGCTGGCTGTGTTGCGGCGTGCTAATGTTGTTGCCTGTATCGGAGCGTGCCAATGTTGCTGCCTGCGTTGCAGTGTGCCAATGTTGCTGGCCGTTTGTATCTTGGTGCCTCTTACAAAAGTTTATTAGAACGCCACTACTTCCGCTGTAACGAAGCAGGTGGACACCTCCTCAGCTTTCTTTGAGAGCTGCGAGGCAATTTGACAAGGACAAGGACTTTGAAGACGTTCGAATGTACATGAGTCTCTGTGTGCGTGCCGTGAAAGGATGCATGAATTTTGATGTGAAAAAGTGTTAGTCTAATTGGTCTACTTTCAATGACTGATTTTGACCTGACTGTTATTTTACTTGATTTACTTTGATTTTGACTTTGACATACCCTACCATACCGTACGAGATTACGGCTCTTTGGTTTTCTATACTGGTGGTGCTAGTTGTCTAGACCACTTTGAGAACGTATGAATGTACGGGTCTCTCTTTATACCGTGGCGGTGTTACTTTGGAGGCCGCTGAGAGAACATACGACGGTATGGGTCTCTGTTCCACGTCTTCATAGTATGCTACCTATAGCTTAAACGCGTGCCTATGCTATGAGCGTGTGTAATGACAAGCAAACTGGGAGCCTCTGTCATCGAGAACATGCGACGGCATGGGTCTCTGTTTCTGAGTGGGACTATTGTTTAGACCACTGGGAGAACATACGACGGTATGTGTCTCTGTTTCACGTCGTCATAGTATGCAACCTATAGCTTAAATGCGTGCCTATGCTATGAATGCGTAAAATGACATGCAAACTGGGAGCCTCTGTCATCTGGCGGTGTATGGCGAGTGATGGAAGTCCGGATTCTGTCATTCACGATGCACTCGTTTTATTCGTGTTTAGTCTGAAGCTGGTTACTACCATAACACCTTTCAATATGCCTTTGCCTGTGGGCGCTTGAGTGCACACTTGCGCCCATAGTATGATTTACATACAAGTAGAAGTAAATATGGAAACCTTTTTTTTGTTACCCTTCCTTTTCTCAACATATTACATGCTTCAGACTTATACACAAAAACTAC
Source organism: Helicoverpa zea (assembly GCF_022581195.2). Classification (NCBI taxonomy): domain Eukaryota; kingdom Metazoa; phylum Arthropoda; class Insecta; order Lepidoptera; family Noctuidae; genus Helicoverpa; species Helicoverpa zea. The sequence goes on along the minus strand of NC_061464.1, from coordinate 3,590,731 downwards.
TACTACGAGTAAATTACTTATACCTTGCTTAACATGTTTCAGATCATGAGCAACATGTCGGTGATCAGCTTATGGGGAGTTGATCTGATGCTGAAGAGGCGAATAATACTGCGGGCGAGGACGCCGCATGGTCAGGAACGGCCGTGTTAGATATGAATCCTCCTTGCTACCAACCTGGCCTGACCGGGCTGGTATAGAAGAAGAAATTATGACGGATGGAAGGATGACGGACGTTGAAGATGTCACATCGTGATCTTATAATTAATTATCGATATTGTATTTGCTATTCAAAGTTGGCTTCTGCTAAATCCTTTGTAAGAAATAAACCTTACCAGGTTAAATGTTTATAGACGTGTGTTATTCATTTTCAAGTACCACTTCTGATCTGACCTCTAAGACTATATTTTCCGGACGGTGGACACTCCATATGCAGCATGATCTTTGTCGGACAAGCTTACCACAATTTTCTAGTTAACTTTATTAAACAAATCTCAAAAAATGAAACAGGTATGTACGAAGAGTCGTAGTGACGTCATACCGACATTTTCAAGATGGTGGACACTCCAAACGCAGCACGATCTTTATCGGACAAGTTGACCACCATTTTCTAGTTAACTTTGTTAAACGAATCTCAAAAAATGAAACAGGTATGTACGAAGAGTCATAGTGACGTCATATCGACATTTTCAGGATGGTGGACACTCCAAACGCAGCACGATCTTTATCGGACAAGTTGACCACCATTCTCTAGTTAACTTTATTAAACGAATCTCAAAAGATGAAACGTGTATGTACGAAGAGCCATAGTGACGTCATATCGACAATTTCAGGAGTCAAGCATTAAAAAACGCAGCGGCACCAAAATTTGCGCATTCGAAAAGTTTGTCGGACTCATCGTAAGGAAGGCACTCACAAAGTCTTAAATGTATATGTATCAAAAAAAATTTCTTCGCCGGCCTGGGGACTATTAGTATTTATTTATTGGTTCATCAAAAATGTCAGCACTTTTTGAACAATGTCAGAACAAAATTGATAGAAAAAGAATTGGCATGTGTGACAGTCACTCATAGATGAACACTGCATGCGTACCTAATGCGTAAAAATAAATAAATACAATAAAACAAATCAATTCTAGTATTAAAAGTAGCAGTAAATCATATGGATATGAAGTACCAAGACTAGAACTTGTACCGATTTTATATCTAAAGTATTACGTAACAATTTTTATTCGTCAAAAATACTGCCGTCTATTCGAGCATAGCAATCTTACCTCAAAGTCAAAATCAATTGTTTACCGATAAGCAAGTTGTAATTATAATTTTCACAAATCCAACATAATGATGTTTGCTCAGACCGAGCTTGGAGAACAATGAGCAGTGATTAGTACCATGTTTGTTTATAATGTTATGGTGAGGTTAAAATGTAGGGGATTTTAACAACTGCGCGACATTTAAAGCCTTGAGTTGTTTCTCTATGCGTAGTCTTTCAGGGTTAAGCTGTTTTCTTAGCTGAAGGAATATAAACAGCAAAATTAGTGGGTAAAGAACTAACCTTCAAATAAAACTACTTTTACGGATTTTATCGCGGTTAAGTATATTAATATTCTTTAATCCTATAGTTTCGGATCCTTTACTTTCGGACCATGGATACCTTAATGTTAATATAAACCGCGATAAAATCAGTAAGTAGTAAAAAAGTAGTTTAATTTAAATGTCTAATATTCTCGTAAGTGCCAGAAATCAATATAACCAAGCTCTCACATATGAGTGTGGGTTCGATTCCGGTCAGACAAGTATTAATGCAACTTTTCTAAGTTTGTATGTACTTTCTGAGTCTATCTCGGATACGAATGATTGTGTTTCGGAGGATACGTCAAAATGCAGGTCCCGCTGTCATTTAGTAGCAGCTCCTTGTAAAGCACTGGTACTCAGCTGCATCTGGTTAGATTGGAAGCCGACCCCAACATAGTTGGGAAAAGGATAGGCAGATGATGAAATAACAGCTGGGTGGTTAACGAATAATTGCCTTCCAAAGTAAATCTGTAGTGTTTTTTTACGACATAATTCTTTTGCTACAGAAGTACAAGTTCTTATCGCTAAAGTTATCATTGCCATCAAATGACGTGCGAAGAAAACTCACAATTTGCGTCATTCAATGGCAATGTTCATCTCGATACATTCAACAGTACAACTGCTACTCCAAAATGAACGTACCTAACACTACAAGTAATAGGTTTTCCCAAATTACGCGAAGTCTCCCAAGTTAGTAGCAATTAGATGTTTTCAAGACTGGTTCGCCCTCAGAGATCTAACTTAGTTGTACCCCTAACTAGATGCCTAAGAAGGGATGATTATGCCTCTTGAAACTATTAGGAGAAGTCTGGCTTATGGATCTAATTGGCAATGTTAGATATGAAGTTGGATATCCCATTGAAATGGGGTACTCAAGTCTGTGGGCTAGTTTGTGTCAAAGATGTCATCTGTTGTTCGTGGAAACTATTGACCGTATCGGGAAATAATGCGTATGATACTGGGGAAGAGTGTAGCTTCTAAACTGTGAAAGAATTTTTCAAATAAGTTCGGTAGTTTTGGATCCTTTAGGGTAGAAACAAACAAATAAAAATGTTTCTTCTTTTTTTTATTAGTGTCGATTATACAAAATCTGAAGTTGGGACATAGATATCTAGTCTTATGTCTTCTCCTTATCGCGTAAGCTGCAGGTTTATTCTCCTAACACGCCCTAGTGACTAGACTAGAGTTTTTTCAAAACCGCCTGACGGCCTCTGACGTGGAAATGTAACCACGACTGCTACTGAGTAGAATTCGGGAACGCCTGCTTTACGTGTCCTCCCAAGAACGGGGTTGTATCACTGCCAAAAAAACTACGGGCTGCTTTGTGCAAGTTTCTCATACCCATAAAGTGATTTCGGCTCGAGCCGGGAATCGAACCCGAGAGCTCGTGCACGGCAGTCGCGCTATACGACAACTGGGCAAACAAGGCAGAATTTTCACGCTTTTATATTACAGTCAAAATAACTTACCAACTGCGTTAAAATTTTGACTGGTTGATTAAATGCATTTATAAGACTGTTCAACTTAATAATGGATGAACTCTTAATTGAACATATTAGCAGCTAGTTTATCTACCTTAAAACATTTAAAGAAAATTAATTTATGTACTACAAGAAACTTCAAAACCAATCTTGGTGTACATACTGAAACTAGCCATGCAAATTACAATTTTATGGTTGGTATATTTAAGGTTAATATTTCATTGTAGGTTTGAGAAACTATCGTAAAATGTCTTGCTGTGTTGTTGTAATTGTTTTTAATGACTGTTGTGTTAATAGTCACTTTGCTGATTTTAATGTTGGCGTATAAAAAGAAAATTATATACAGCCTCTTGTTATTTGATTCTTCATTATTATGGATTGGTTGGCGTTTCTGTTTTGTGTTTTAATATGGGTAAGCTATTATTTTAAGTTGTTTTTTAAGTCCATTTAGGAATTCGTTTAGGTAGATGAAACTATTTTTACTGTTCAGTAACCTTTAGGTGTATTTAAAGAAGCTATTTAACGCGAGACATCGTGAATTAATAACTTACCCAGTCATTAGTACATTCCTAGAATTTTTATTGGAATTTATAATGATAAAAGTTACGATAAAACTGTGAGAGAATTGTTTTTTTTTTATATCTGGCTGGCGTTTATAGTATTTTTCGTTTGACGTCTTTTAATGCCTAGCTGTATAACTTAAAATTGACATAGTAATGAGGTCTTTTACAAAGTTGGTCTTTTAAGTCTTTCACTGTCATCAGATTAGATAGTGTGTTTTCATAAAAGGTTTTCAGTGTCAAGTAGACCAGCAAGTTTTTCGTGTAAGTACTCGCGATCAGTTTTGATGGCTTCGTCTATTTTGACCAGCGATGGAAATCCATAAAGGATCAAACGACGTCACAAATCTCAAGAAGAGTTTGTTGTCATAAAACTTCTGGACTCTTTTGGATAATGGCGTCCACGGCCGATTTCGACCACGGCGGCTGTTCTCATTTAAGGAGATCAGCCAGCTGCGCAAGACATATTATAGTGCACGAGCATTTGCGCAGACACAGGTGCACTCCCTATTCCTTCACCCTCATAACCCGATGGGACGGCAATCCGACACGACCGGAAAGGGATCAAGCGCAGGACCGACATGTACGTGCTCTTCGATGCACGGGTGAATCAATCACTAACTTCCAGACTACGGGCTGCCTTGTGAAAGCTTAAGAAAACCCACAAAGCGATTTCGGCCCGACTCGGGAATCGAACCCGAGACCTCGAGCACAGCAGCCGCGCTTTGTCATTAAAAAGGACGGACCCGATACGATTACAAGCAAAAATTGCATTTGCGATTCTCTGAAGACAAGTTCGGAGCATGAACAAGAGCTATATTTTTTTGTTACATGGCGCTAATCTTAGCGAAAGCAGGTGCAGAACGAACTTTCAAAATTAGTCAATTACCCCGCAAATTAATGTGTGAAACCAATTGGTTTTATCATCTCCCGAGCCTTTTTCCCAATTTGTTTACACCTTGTTTAATCAGATTAGTTTTTCTGCGAAACATCGTCAGTTTTAATTTCATGTCTTTGGAAACATGAGTATAGTCATATAGTACTCGTATAGGCTCTTTTGTAGACTGACTTGTACGATAGTTCGAATCTGTTCAGATCAACGATGATAGTTTTGATTTTAAGATATTTACCAAGGAAAACGGGAGTTGGTATTCAAGAGAACAGATGAGTATATATATCGAAGGTTAACACTTTCTATATATTTTTTTTGGTCTTAGCACATTCTCTAGACATTCAAAACTTTATTTAGATGCATGATTGTTTTATTACTTTTGTGTTGTCAACGTGATTCTGTGAGCTATGTGATCAAGCGCATTGCTCACCTTGCAGTGGCTACTATCAAGCGACTAAACTCCTTCACACACTAGGCTACGCAAATTTTGGCCATATGAAGGTTTTGATATTCAATGGACACTGCTTTACAAAACAAAATGTAGCGACCTCAAAGTTTTTTATGTATTTCAAAAAAACCTTTTGCAAGATCTTATGAAAAGTCGGTCTAGTTTGACACTTCCAAAAAGTGGATCGCATGGAGAAGGACCATGGAAGAGTATGGATGTAGTCGCTTAGAGGCCAAAATAATAATAATAATGGCGGTCTAGACAATTGTCGTTCGCGGCGACTGTTCTCATATAAGGAGATCAACTAGCTGCCTAAGTCATAGTGCTCAAGCATTTGCGCAGACACATGTGCACTGCCTGTTCCTTCACTCTTATACCCTGATGGGACGAAAATCCGACACGACCGGAGAGACATCAGGCGCAGAACATTAACGGGCTCTTCGACGCACGGGAGTAGGTATCAATCACCTACTTCTAAACTCTGGTCTACTTTGTGAAAATTTCTAAAATGCACTTTTGAAATATTCGGGTATTAAAAACTAGCGTAGTGTACGAATGCCATAAGATGTATGTAATTAATGTGTGTATGCATTAGTGTGAGCATAAACACAGCTGGCTTATTATTTGGTTAATTTGAAAAGCCAAGTAACACGTTTGTTCTTTTTGCGAAAATTATTAGCAGCTAATTTAAATGCAATAGAAGTGCAGCTTTAGACATACGTTGTTTATATATTGTGTGAATAATTATTATAGTGTATCCAGTTAGTCTAGAAGACCCTAACATAAATGAGAAAAGGCTAGGCAGATGATTGTGTAAATAAATATTATCATAATAAATGAGCAATTAAAATTAAAATAAACTTTCTTGTTCCACATGGTTAGAACCAATGAACAAAAGCAAAAGAAAACAAAAGAAAGAAACCTTTATATTCCTAATATGAATTTGGCAAATTGAAGAGGCTTTGTACTGTGAAAATTCCACGTAATAATGCGATCTTAGTGACGTGATTTTCTTTTGTTTTAGGCGTTACACGTGTCGAATACTCAGTCACAAGGTTCTACCAACACAGAATGTAAGTATGTATTATATAGTAAAGTATGTTTTTTCTTAACAAAGGCATGCTGCAGATTTTCACTGGTTTTCTATTGGTTCTCGTAAACAATATAAAGTCCGTTCCACTCGGACGCTGTAATTAACAGTGCAAGTGAAGTGAAAAAAGAAAATGGCATAGTAGCAGTGAATACTGAATAATATATACTTCTTTCGCGATATAATGATGATCTTGACATCGAATTTTTTCCTGTTCACAAAATCGTCGGTTGCAAAAAACTAACTACATAGTTACAAAACTACCATCTTCATAGTCAATCCTTTATTAGCGTTCCATCCTACTAATGTCCTATTAATGATATAAATGTGAAAGTTTGTGAGAATGTGTAGATGTAGGTTATTCTTTCTCGCAAAATTTTTGATTCTTGGCATGTAGATAGGTGATACCCTGGATTAACACATAAGCTACTTTTTATCAACACACCACGCGGGCGAAGCCGCGAGCGAAAGCTGTGTTATAAAGGTGTTACATTTTACAATCTCTGGCTTGACGTCCATAGTCCACGCCTACTCATATCCATAGTTTATTCTGTTTCAGTATACATAGAAATAATCAACAATATTTAAATACAATGTTCTATGTAAACTAAAGCAATTTTTCAAATTCTTCAGCTTCACATAAGTATAAGTAGATAAGATTTTCATAATAACCCGTCTGTTTTAGCTGCGATCAACGTCCCGTCGCTGCGCAAGAGTACGTGCCAAACTCCTACTACAGTTGATGAATGTATTGAGTGCACCTGTGACGATGGAGTGCAGACCTGCAGAAATGTGTGTCATACTCTTGGTTATCGAAGGAAAGGTAATATTTTTTTTTCGATAGTTGCTAGATCTTCACCGTTGTGGGGATTAGTTCTTTTACCCAATTAAAAAGCAGAATATGTCCTTTCTCAGGCTCTAGATTGTCTGTGTCCCTACCAATTTTCATTTAAATCTTTATTTAAGTTGTACATAAGGGCGATAGACAGAGTTGTATTCGCCTTTATAACATAAGCAACGATAGGAGGTCTGAAAGCCGCTATATCTTGGTCTTCGAGGTAGCCATCATCATCATCAACTGCCGAGTCTTCCCAACTATATTAGTGTCGGCTTCTAGTACCCTAGTAGCAGCTGAGTACCCGTTTTGTACATCGAGCGACTGCTTATCTGACCTCCTCAACCCAGTTACCGAGGTATCCATATATCATCCCTATCGAATAGCTGATATAAAGTCGTGGTGGCCTAGTGGGTAAAGAGCCAACCTCTCGAGTATGAGGGCGTGGGTTCGATTCCAGGTCAGGCAAGTACCAATGCAACTTTTCTAAGTTTGTATGTACTTTCTAAGTAGGTATATCTTGGACACCAATGACTGTGTTTCGGATGGCACTTCAAACTGTAGGTCCCGGCTGTCATTGAACATCCTTGGCAGTCGTTACGAGTAGTCAGAAGCCAGTAAGTCTGACACCAGTCTAACCAAGGGGTATCGGGTTGCCCGGGTAACTGGGTTGAGGAGGTCAGATAGGTCACTGGTACTCAGCTCAGCTCCGGTTAGACTGAAAGCCGACCCCAATATAGTTGGGAAAAGACTCGGGAGATGGTGATCGAATAGCTGATATAATTAATACTCGTATCTTTTCAGGAAGCGAATGCTTTAGTGGACAACCGATTCCGGATCCCGATGGATGCAATACTTGTATTTGTTTTGAAGGAGAGATACGCTGCACGCGCAACCAATGTGATTTAGAACACGATTATGAAGGCAAGTTTATAATGTTTACGTAATGTTTGTGTGTATGTTTTTGTGTTGTATAGTTAGCGGCACGCATCTTGAGCTCTGACCTTCACCTACGCCGATGTAATTTATTGGGTCTCTTTTGTGGTATGAAGTGAGGCGAGGGGGCGGGCGAAAGCGGTGATTGGCACTCAGTGGATCGCGTCATAGCTGTCACTCGGGATTGGTTCTTTGCTAATAAATCACTTCTGCGCAGATGTAGGTCAGAGCTCAAGATTCGTGCCGATAACTATATGTTACTGAAAAGTATAAAGGTCGTTTAAGTATCGTGATCAGTACCAGCCATTTCCTAACTATAGGGTTCGGCTTCCAGGCAAACAGAATGCATCTGATTTCCACCGTATTACATATATCTGCCTCCTCAACCAAATTTCTCAGGCCGTCCGATACCTCTTGTTTAGGCTGGTTACCAGAATGTATAGCTGGTAATTATTTTGAAGAATAGAATTGAAGATGCTCATTGAAGGTATATTTTCAGGTAAAGAATGTACTACACCGAAGTATATTTTGAAACCAGATGGATGTAACTTCTGCTTTTGCTCGCCTGAAGGGAGATTGAAATGCAGCAATGAAATCTGCATACCAGGTACTTAATACATCTATCTATCTATAATATTTATAATTCTATACCTTAAGATATTATAGATAAAGTTGATAAATTAACCCGTGCATTGCAGAGCATGTAAATGTCGCCCTGCCGGGGCTGTGGGATTGTTCGAAAGAGCTATCGCGGTCCCGGTACATAAAGGCTTAAGAAGGAACATAATAGGATTTAGTCAGTAATAGTCTGACACTCCCTCACGGTGCTAACCAACAATCGGAGGGATGATTACCCATGAAAAAACAACTCTATCATTTTGGATTATTTATGATAGTTAAAGCGTAGAGAGTGCTCAGTTGACTGATCTCTTTAGAGAGAACAGCCACCGTGGCCGATAATCAGTTTGGATGCCATAAACTACTAGTACCTAAAGTCTTTTATCTGGTACACGTACATAAACCTAGTTATTTTCAGAGTTTCAGTGTAGCAAGGATAAGGCTGGAATATTTCGACCAGACAGCTGTAACGTGTGCGCATGCGTGAATGATCGCCTGAGGTGTACGGCCAACAAATGTCTAACAGCAATAACTGAACCATATCTTCCACCAGGTATTGAAACACCTTATGGTGAACACACACCTGTTTTTGAGTCGAGCGCAGCGGAGGAATCGAATTTTGTCAATGCATGTGTCTCTTCTAGATTTGCCTATAATTGTCGAGAGTTGCCTTCGGTATCTCAGGGATTCCATCATCACCTATCGAACAAAAAAATATTTTTGCAAATCGGTCGGAGTAATCGGTGAATGTAAAAAAAAATAAAAGATTCCGACGAATTGAGAACCTCTTTTTTAGGAAGTCAGTAAAAAATCGATTCCTCCCCTGCGGTCGCTGCGGTTGGGTCCGACAGATTACTATAGGTTTACGACAAATGTCATCATCATCGACACGTAGCCGTCTCAGAATTGTCTAGCGTTTTCCCAGCTATGTAAGGGTCGGACTCGGAAATCTATTTTCGTGTAAATGTAGGTGCTAAAATTTGCTTGAAAATATAAGTATCTTAATTACTCATCCGTATTTAAAAAGAATATTAGGTAGATAGTACTTCTAGTGATTATGTAGCCAGAAGTTATGTTGGCCAGTGTGTGTACCTCATCTATCATACATTGTTCTTCAGTACGGATGTAAAATAATAAGGTCAAATCAATTTTCCAACAGCTTTAAGTTTAATTATTGATCCACAAATAAAAACGAGATTTCATGAAGACGAAGGACAAACTCCACTACCGCATAGTAAATGTACCAATACCATTTGTTGCCATTGTCTTAAACGTATGCTAGCAGGCTATATGGGATCTTCTTCAGGTAAGTGAAAGAACGTAAATAATTTGCATGATTTGGTGTTGGATAAAAGAGAACAGCCAGATTTCAATATCGCGACAACCTCTTAAAAGACAGTGTACAAATACTTAAGTAAATACAAGTCAAAAAGGATTAATAATTTTTCAAAATTCGTCAAAAAGAAGGAAAATACAATAAAATATTTTGCATTTGTTTTTTTTTTCAGAGAATTATGACGACTTGTTCAATGAAGGAACACAAATTCAAAAAAATATATCAAGGGGTCCATTATTTGATATCATTGCTCAGATATGCAGTAAAAACCAGTCACTTGTTGAACAAAGTCATGCATATCATGGTTTCAAAGAAGAAGTCAAACTGCATTCTAATAGTTTATCAAAAGACACAAGTAAATTGATAAAAATATTGGCCACTTCATCAAATAATCCAGCCCTTGGTGATATAAGTGATAGATTTTCCTCATCACAACAAGAACATGATCAAAAAAATTATCAAAGTAATAATTTTCCAAACCTCGCAACGGAACATTTAATAAAACCACCTTCAATTGTAAACTACTCGACTAAATTAATTACTGCAAGCTCCCTAAGTAATCAAACAAATTTAGTTGTCCCGGATAAGGAACCTTTGTATCGGGACTCGTTTTTGCCAACAGAAGGCCGTCAAGAAATCGTTTCAAATTCAGTTTCTCTCTCTGCCCCAGAATATCCTAAACATATTGATAAAGTTTTCCCGTTTAGCGATGAGAACGAAAAATTGAGCAATGATTATTCTTCTCTTACTATAGCCCCTATGGATGAGCCTAGAATTATTTCTAATTCATTACAATTTGGACCCTCAGATCAACATACCATTATACCAGTAATGTCTATCCAAAGTACGGAAGGCATAGCGAATAACAAAATACAATCTCTTCATTTAGTGCCACAAAATGTACCAAACGCAGAAGTCGTAACTTCAGATGAATATCATCAATACAAGCCGATCGAATCCAGAATAATATCCTCCGCAAACTCTGCTAAATCTGTCATAGAAAATAATAACGAGAAATCAATGATTGATGAAATTAACCAGATTATACAGCACACGTCACAAACTCAGCTTGAACCAAATCCAGCAACATACAATTTGAATCAATTGAAACAACAAGAAGATTACCAAAATCCTAACATACCCCAAATACATGAAAATAATAATTTTGAATCACTTTCATTACAAAAAAGTCTGAATCAATATAATGATTCCTCTATTCAAGTTGAAACAGAATCCGATTTAACAAGTCAAGTTATTTTAAACAAAATAGAGGATGCATTACAAATTAAGAGTCCTGTTACTGGCTCAACGTTGGTCCAAGATCAAAATCAACTGAAAGATATATCAATTACAAATTATCATGATATGAGCCAGATAGTACCAAATTATAACTTTGATCAGGATGTTAATCGTACACCTCAGAACACCAGAATACCACCACAAAGTAACAGGGGTTCCTCTGATTTTCATGATAATCAGTATTTTCTCAACCGTAATCCGAGTCTTCAAATAAACCATCAGCCAAATGTACCGGCCCGATTTTTACTTCCGCCTAGGTCACAATTTAAGCCCAGATCATCTTACACTCATAATGTGCATGAAAGGAGACCTCGACCCGTTTTTGTACCAAATCAAGCTCGGACTCCCATGCTTCATAATAATATTGCCCAATCTCAGTTATACCACAGACCCATTCCTACATCACAAAACTTCCAACCTTCAAATAATTTAATAGCTTATAGACCAAATTCTCCAAATCTTATCCGTGAGCCTCTAAAGCTTCAGCAATTTCCGCACGGTGATACACTTGTGCATGGTTCTACGTATAATGGAAACTTGCACAGCGGTGAAACGACACTATATAAAGACCAACTATATAAACATGTGGCCCTACCAGACCTTACCGACCCATTACTAGCTGAAGTATATCAACAAAAGAATGGACGGCTAAATGGTCATCCTCGCATTCATCCTTATACTATGCACCCAAATATCCAGAGTCAGCCACATAATGTAGCTTATGTTCCTTTGAAACAGGCTATAAATCCATTCAGAATACCGAATGAACGCAATTCTGGCTCTTTAAAACATATCACACAAATGCCCAAGCCAGCTCAACCTATCTTACTCCCACAAAAGCAAATTGCAATACAACAGCCACCAGCACAGCACAGCAAACTAATATGGGAGGGTCAAAGAAGACCCCTTAATCAATTTAGGTATCCACATTATTTAGATCCAAATCCTTCACACCAAAAAAACTTTCAATATTTACCTTCTCAAATGATACCTAATCGACCAGTATTTGGCAGTAGTGAACTTTCCAGTGAAATACAATACTCACCCCGTCCTACTCGACCCGTTAACTTCCCATATAAACGTCCAGTGAATGAAAAAAAACAATATTATAATAAAAATAGACCAGACCAGATGCTAGGTCAGTTTAAACAGCAAAATGGATTATACAAAAGTAATAGCTATGAATCAATTTTTGCTCCAATGCCAGGACAATTTCCTAATGCCAATGTTGCAAATCAATTTCAAAACCAAGGTGCACCACGACCTAATCTTCATCCGGGAGTTACAGATAATCCCAAATCTCCTGTTACGATACAATATGTTGTATCAGATCCTCCCAAAGGTACTGAAAACATAATGAATCATAAGTATCCTGATAAAGATGAAAAAGAATATCATGACAATCAGAATGATGCGAGTCTGTTGGTTCAGTCTGATGATCACGATCAATATGTATCACCTTTATCCTTTGAAAGTCAAGTGAATGATATTCTTTGGAACAACAATAATGAAAATTTGCTTCAGGCCACTACTTCTGACCAATCGCCTTTGATTAAACTCGACAGTGGCCATCAACAAGAGATCGATAAGATATTTAATGACTATGAGGATATGTCTGAAAATCAAAATAGCGAAATTGATTTGGAAATGAAAAGTTCTTACAAAGAATATAACTCTGCTGAAAATCAAGACGAACTACCACTAACCGATAGTTCAGTTAGCGACATTGGATTGCAGGAAAATAAAGACGTATATAATTCCGTTGACGAGTTTTACAAAGTTACGCCTAACCTAATTCAAGATGAACCTGTGGCATTGACTACTTCAAATAACCCTTCCTTAAATTTATATAGTTCCGTTGACGAGTTTTATAAAGTTATGCCTAACCCAATTCAAGATGAACCTGTGGCATTGACTACTTCAAACAACCCTTCCTTAGATTTTCATGACCAAGATGAAAAAGTAGACGCTTATGAAACAACTACAGATTTCGAAGAATCTTTGTACGACTCAGTACCTACTAATGGCCAAAGCCCTCAAGATTTTGGATTCAAATTGAATGAGATGGATCTATCCGATGTATCACAATCATCAAATCCACAAGAACCCTCGTTAGTTAAAAGAATGGAATTAAATGAAACAACTACAGCTACAACTGTAAATTGGTTGGAGAATATTACTGAAGAAATCTATAATACGACTGATAGCTTAAGTATATTGTCAGAATTTTCAGAAAATCTATCTACAGCAAACAATATTGTAGATAAAATGCTGTATAGCAGTATAACCACTGAAGAATTACAAACAATACTAAATGATGTCAAATCAGAATTAGAATCAAAGGTTCAGTTTGATAACAATAACGAAACGGACTTTATATATGACCGCTTTATGGATGATGGTCCTACGTTTTCTGAAGATGGCGGTATGATAGAATCTGCAGAAAACCTACTGGAAATCCATACTACATCAGAAGATTCAAATGTGAAAGACATTGAAACAGTTACTAACTTTAAAGAAATTGATTCAACTACGACAGTAGCTTCAGTGAATCTTGAAACTTCTTTGTTGCCAAAAATTTTCAATTCTCGAGTAATATACAAACAGAAAGATCAAAAAGAGGAATGTGGCGAAGGAACGCAATGGATTAGAAACTGTTATGGTTGCTCCTGTGAAAACGGGAAAGCAATATGTTATAAATTGCCTGCTTGTGTACTGAGAAGTTTTGGTAAGTGTCTCGCAAACATTTGTTAGTTGTAACAAACAATGTAACTGATGTAACAACTAACAACTGATGTAACAACTAACAACAACTAAATGTATGTTATTTTATTATTTACATAGTAAAACTGTAACTAGATGTATGTTAACTAAATGTATTTAGTTGTTTAGCTTAATCGGTTCAGTAGTTTTATAACCTTAAGTGTACAAACAAACAAAAAAGTTTATTTTTGTATATTAGACAGACAATAAACATGACTTAAAATATATTAGATGACAATTAGTCGATTGATAAGTGAGCTAGTAATTTCAAAGTCCATAAATCATCAATCATCAAAGTCAATAAATAATTAGGATGTACGAAGTATCTTATTGTCACTGCAAAATGTTTTAAAGATAATGAAATTGATTTTTTTTCAGGAGAGCCGATGACATGCAAACCTTATTCTCGATTCAAGATGGGTGATTGTTATACTTGTGTATGCAATGGAGATGGTGTAGCCGAATGTGATTCCACTGGCTGTACGAAAGAGCTAGGAAATGAAATGCTGGCTGTTGGAGAAAAACCAAATAATCCAGAAGGTAATCTTGGCTTTACTGTTAATGACAATGAAAATTAAACAGTTCTAAATAACTTAATAAGTATTTCAGATGATATGTTACATCACGCAAGTGATAGGTATAGCTGCAATCGTCTATTAATTAAATATTTTCTAGATTCAACAGAGTCTGGGTCAGCCAACAAACAATATTATGATGAGGAAAAAAGTGATGAACTAATACATCATTCAAGCTACAAAAAGTTGTCCAAGGAATGTACCAAACAAATCGTTTATCCGACTTGCGAGCCGGGCACGACTTGGATCAGTGCTTGCCATCGTTGTGAATGCAAAAATAACAGTAGACATGAATGTACTCCAGTGGATGGTTGCGAATTGGACGTTCTTGGGAAGGGTAAGGTTATACATATAAGCAGTAGTAGTAAGTATAGTTTCTCCATAAGATATGTCATCGACACGAAAGAAGAAGAGTTATATAAGTAAGGAGCTATGTTTTCGGTAGAAGAGCTCACTTTTGAGATCGGTTCCTACGACATTTTTGGAAGAACTCCGCTGATATGTGATAATGACAATTGGAATCGTTGGGTATAATCGTTCAGGCAGCTTGCGTATATCTTATGGTGATTTGTTAATAATAAACACGACTCGGCTTTAGGGCATGCAATTTCGGTAAAACAAAAATTACCGGTAAAAATTCGGTAATAAAAATATTTTTACCGGTAAACCGGTAAAACGGTAATTTTTGTAATTTTTTTAAAATGTGATATTATAACAATAAGATTGGGTAGTCTTAAAGCAAAAACTAAATAAATATGCAAAGTATAAGGTGGTAAACGTTTTTTGTATCGTGGGCCGTAACAAAAAACATGTCAGTAAAATCCGTACGCGATGTCGCCGACAAAATGCAAGAAAAACGGCTGCGATGGTACGGACATGTAAAAGGGAGTGACACCTGAGGACATCGGCAGTGTGAAAGTGATACTCACATACTCACTACAGGCCGAAACCGTGGTGGTTGAGTGTCGTAATGAATGACATGAAAATCTGCGAACTCGAAGACAAAGATGTCTATTCAGGAGGATAGAGCGAAGTGGAAGAAGGAAGATACGGAAAGCCAACCCCGTCACAAGACGGGATAAACGCTAAGAATTACCGTAAAAAATATATTTTTCATTGAAGGGAAAGCCCTTTTTTATGGTAAATCATCAAATGACAGACTCTTTCTGTCTAAAACCCATGTTTTTTAGTAGGTGTTTTATGGACCAGGGTAGCGGTAACTCTTTCGAACAATCCCGCGGCCCCGGCAGGCCTTGGCCCTGCTGGGCCCCACTGGGTTTGCTGACATCTCCCTGAGGAGCCTGTGGAACAACGCGCGCTGCTGACACAGGTCTGTTGTCTATGCAGACGGTGGAACGATGAGCCACCCGAACTCACCGCCCACAGACCGACGCCTACGATGGCCGGGAGTCGTCTCTCGACCCTTGGCGCCCGTGGTGTCTTCCTGGTCCACTACAGCGGCTGGGATGAGAGGTGCTACTCGCAGTCGCTCCGCCGTCTCCTTCTCGAGCATGACTGCTTCGCAGAAGGGGCAACGGCTTCCCATTCCCTCTAGCTCCGGACCATAGCTTGAACCAGGGAAGGACGCGAATGGTCGCCGCTGCCTATTGCCTCGACGACAACACCGCGGTACCCTTCCCAGGCAGTGCACACCTGGACTGTGTGCTCCACCGTGTCCTCAGAGCTGTCCGCATGGTGGTGAAGTAAAAGCCCTTGCTCAGTAAGGTCATAGAGTAGGTAAAATAAGCAATAAGCATTTGTACCTTGTATGAGCTGACAGCTATGAGGAAAAACAGAATAACCGAATGAATACAATTTGTTTAGATTTTATAAATTAAGATGAGAAAGAAGATTTGTATCTAACCTAGAGATAGTTAAGGACACACACGTTTACTTTTCTAAAAAACAGCAACTTTAACACTCTTACAATACGTAATGTATGCAACATTACATTATATTCAGGCTACATAACAAAGATTTGACGTTAAATGAACAATTGCTATATTTTATCAGAAAAACGTAAAAACCGGTAAATTACCGGTTTCATATTATTTTTACCGGTAATTTAAAATTCGCAAAAATGGGCGATTTACCGGTAAAAACGAAACCGGTTAACCGGTATTGCATGCCCTACTCGGCTTGAACGATGATAAGGCGTAACGCTTGGTGCGATCGTTTTATTAAGTACAGCTAATAATTATCCTATTTATATACACTTATTCAATATATTTAATCTACATATATACAAGATAAAAAGGGATGTTAAATTGAAGGGTCCCGATTCAACGGTCAGCTGAACATCTCGGACAGCCGTTACCCAGCCACATTCCTTCATTTGTATTTTTTGTTCTCTTTTTCAAAAAATCCATCAAACTTGAAGTTACTTGTCCGTTTATGCTCGGAGTTTTTATTTCAGGGAAACCGAGTCGATGCAAGCCGAATTCTAAGTTCTACCCAAAGACGACCGGCATGCCTTGTGTTGAGTGCTACTGCAACGACGAAGGAATTCCTTACTGCCCAACGCCTAACAAATAATCATTATTGTAATATAACTTTAATTTTGTACGCATGTCTATGTTATTCCTGATGGTTGAGACTATTTGACTTTTTATATGTTTCGTAAGAAATGTTGACCGATTCATTTTCATTAAGGCCAAAAAAGTTTTACTTATTAATTCATTGAATTTATATACTTAAATGACTGGTATAAAAAGGCTGAATGAGAAGGAATCGGTTATAGATAAGATGGTTGTAAAAGAGCTTAATAAAGATTTAAAACACGTACCGTCTTACCACAAAAACTTTTAAACGTCAGTTTAAGACTTGTCTAAAAAAATGACAAATTATGACGTTGACATATGGTTCATTTCGCAGCCACAATTTTTTTAGACAAGTGTAAAACTGATGTTTAAGTTTTTGTAGTAAGGCCAATAGTGTTTAGGTTAAATAGGAAAGTTTCTAGATTATTCTAAAAACTAATTATTGTAAATATAATTAAATAAAATACGAATTTAGAATAAAGAACCGTACTGATAATTTGAAAAAAAAAATCATGTAGATGAATTTTGCGTTATAACACGTTGCTAGTCATTTTGTTCTCCATTGTGACCATCGGTAATTTTATACAGAAAATTCTAAAGTGCCCACGATAGTATAACACCTTTTATATATACACAAAGAAAATTCAAACAAAACCTTAGTAAAAAGGTAGTTTAATTTACTAACGAGCTGGCCAATGGCTAGCTAGCAAGTTTTATAAATAAAATATAGCTCGCCAGCAAAATAAAAGGCGTTGCTTTGGCCGTGTTCCCTTGAACGTAATAAAAATGAATGTTTAATTCTTGCTCGAATGCAGTGCAAAACTACTCATGTATAAACCATACTGTTTGTCTGTCCTGCTGTTGAAGAATATGTTTAGCTGTTTCTATGTGTTAGGGTGGATTTTCTACAGTTAAAATACCGGAAAGGTTACCAAAATTATTTAAGGCTGTCCAGGGGACGAGATTTTTTTATGTACTTTACTTTGGTAACACTTTTAACCCTATTAAAAGTGTTACCAAAGTAAAGTACATAAAAAAATCTCGTCCCCTGGACAGCCTTAAATAATTTTGGTAACCTATATATTTACATTGTACATAGACAAGGCTTGAGACAGGACATAAGGCTTCTTTTTATTCATGCGTTAGAAGTTTTCTTTGGATGCGGTTGGAACTGCGAGGAACAGATGGTGATAGAATAAATATCACCTACCACCGTGCCTATGAGGCAGAATCACCGGTAATATTAACAGGTAAGTTCTTGAACTGAAAACTAAAACACTGAAAACAGATGACAAATCAACAGATAGAAATCTGTAATAAAAGATAATATGCTTAAAACCGCTTGAAAACATCTCAACATTTCTCAAAAGACACACTTTAATAAATCTTAAATACATAGCCAAACCGCAGGAAACAAGCTAGTTAAGCCAACGGTAGCAGATGTAACAAATAAATATAAATTTTTGTCCAGCGACGACACGACGGCAGTGGGCAACGCATTGCGGAGCTCACAACCAAATATATTTTTAGTGCACAGTGATAAATATAATGGGAAAACGCAGACAAATTGGCCAATGCGCTCGGCTTTGAATTTGTGGAAAAAATATCGCTTCTCTGTGCGCTTATTGGAAAAGTAATTGCGTAAATCTTTTTTTTCAGTTTTCGTGGATTAATTTGCAATTTTTAAGGGGATAAGTATTCCGTTTATATGTGATCATTATTTTGTGTGAATATTGGATAAGTACTTTTTGTAAAAAATACTGATTTCTGAACCCTTAAGTATATATGTATAATATGAAATTTAAAAAAAATGGTCTTAACATATGGTTAAATGGCAAAATGTTAAGTTTTGAGAAATCGGTTCAAATAGAGCTCACATTTGCCATTAATTAATAAAAAAAACTAACTTTCATGGTAGATAATTAAATAAAAAAATGAAGAAAATATGTCAACTCTAAGGTAAGATGATACTCCTAAATGGCTGGATGCATTTTCTTAAATCTTTAAACTGCACCCTGGATGATTTGAAAACTAAATTTCGCGCTGCTGTCAGTGCCATTGGAGTTACAAGTCAGTTAGTGTACCATAAAGAAACTACATTCACAGTACAAATAAAACACAAACTCCAGGTAGTAAAAGCACACATTAACAAGCTGAATTAATAATTATAAATCCACCAGGCGCTTCGGAATGAGGCGGTGTATTTCAGCAAAGTAATGAAAAGAGCACAGGTGTTCTGACTGATGCCAGTCGGCTGACAGAAACTAATACTTATTGCCTGTATTTGTTCACTGTACTTTTTGGAAAATTGGCAGACTGAATGTGAGAGTTTATATAAATAAATAACATTGAAGTGCCTGTATGTGATATTAAAATAACAGCTATTTTAGTAAGTGTGTATGGATTTATATACAATACCTATACGACTTAAAAATAATATGTTTGTTTGTTTGCTGTCTGACAGAAGAAAGGGCTGCACCAATTGTGATGGGACTTTTTGACAGATAGCTGACTACAAAAATTCTGGATCGAGTTGGTCAAATCACATGTATTATGGTGGGTAGCATAAAAAAAACATCTTAATTTTGCTCAGTTATTTTTTTAGATTTATTGACGCTAATATTTACAAACAAACCACTGTGCATTAGTTAATCAAATGGTTGATGACTTGTTTGACACATTTTACTTCAGTGAAGCACATATTTTGGGACCCTGGTTCGGTTCCTCCACAAAGGCATACACTGCAGTGCTGGTTCGGGTTTTGTATGAGCGTGCCCATAGGACATTTGGCGTTACCTGCAAAACGTAACTCAACATCAGTAAAGATTCGGCCTGCCGGGGCTGCGGCATTGTTCGAAAGAGTTGCCACGGCCTTGGTACATAAAAGGGCTTAAGAAGGAACATGGTAGGTTTTCGTCAGCAAGAGTCTGACACTCCCTCACGCTGAGCTTTTTGAGTTGGGAAATCATTAGGCGAACCCTCTGTTAAACCATATTTAAGATTTTGTAATTTTATTGATATAATGTGGCTAGGTTTAAACAGTATTAATGGAGCTTCATTAATTTAGATAAGTATATTTCTAATAATAATGATGTTATACTTACTGTGATCTGAAATGCAAAATATCATGGTAATTAGAAAAAAATATGGTAATTAGTAAGTAGTAATTAAGTTGTACATTAAAGCTGCTTAGTATAAATGGTATATCTTTTAGTGTTCTATTAGATCCTACAAGTGGCTTCACTTAGATCTCATAGGCACTACTTCGCGGACCCGGATAAAAAGTAGCATTCGTAGACAAATATGTTATACTAGCTTCCGCTCGCGGCTTTGCCCGCGTGGTGTGTTACTAAAAAGAAGCCTATGTGTTAATCCAGGGAATAACCTATCTACATATCAAATTTCAACCAAATCGGTTCAGCGTGAAAGAATAACAATCATATATCCATAAATTCTCACAAAAAATTCACATTTATAATATTAGTAGGATATTAGTAGAATTTATAATATAAGTAGGACTAGTAGGATTGTATACATTGAAAGATTTTGTAATATGTGCATTAAAACAAACAAACTCTTTAACTTTATAATATTAGCATAGATTGAAATAACTAAATGACTTTACCTTTACACGTCCTAGGCTTTATCGAACAGAACCACTCTTTTAGCGAACATTGGCACTCTGCGCAGTAGGGTAAGAAACCCATGTGGAATTCGTCCTTTGCATCGCAATCCCTTTCTGGAAATTGTTAACTAATTATTTAGGATTTATCATCAACATAAAGAGCGCGCGCAAAAAAATGCGGATGATGATTTTATCAAAAACGTAAATAGAAATTTAATTTATAATCTTAATTAGAACTCAAGATCTGACACAATCTTACCTATATTCTATTTCTTTGTTTCGGAAAGATTTTTATAGAAGAAGAATTTAGAATACATATTTTTATATTATGTATTTTGTATTCGTTTTATTATATTTATTTTGTACATTTTTAGTAACAGAAAGTAATTTTAAGTATTTATTTAATATAAATAATGTAGCTCCAGGTCCCCCTTTTTTGAAATAAAAATATTTTCAAGAATGTACCTTGACACTCTCTCAATGCCTTTCCGTAGCACACCCATTTGTTTTGATCAGAACAAGTGCATGTCAGACACTTGCTCGGATTCACGGTCTCACCCGGAATACATCCTGATTCGAATAATCCTGAAATTACACGAGTATATACTAGCAGTTTATTTCGGGACAAAAATAAAATAAAGCTAAGGTATTGTCACGCGGTGATTTATTTTTTAAAATTGGATCAGTAAGTTCTTAGACGCGTAGTTCGTCGTTTCGCACCACAAATGGTTAGCAGTGCGAATCGTCTAAGTAAAATCCGTTACTACCAAGATATCAAAATGCAGTAAAAAATTATGAATAGAACCAAGAATAACTTACGGGATTTATGTTCGACTTCTGAAAAAGACAATAATATATATAAGAAATTTACAATCAGGAGTATAAGTGAATAATATACAGGGAACATAATAATATACATAGATACTTAGGTATCAATATAAAACGTTTGCTGTGAGCATTTCCAAATAGGGTTCTTCTGAGTCTGCTTAAAATATAGAACGCTATATAATCTATACTTATAATAAATCTGTAGAGAGGTCAATTCTGTACATTGAATATATTTCCAAAATAACTATTAGGGGGTGATTAGTGATCGATACTGATGCCAAAAATGCAATCAGTAAAATTTTTGTCTGTCTGTCTGTCTGTCTGTCTGTCTGCCTGTATGTTCGTTATGGAAACAAAAACTACTGGACGGATTTTAATGAAACTTGGCACAAATATTCTTCATACTCCTGGGCAGGTTATAGAATACTTTTCATCACGCTACGATCAATAGGAGCAGAGCAGTGAAGGTAAATGTTGGGAAAACGGGAGAAGTTACTCCATTTTTTAAGCTTCCGTCGCGTGTGCAGCCCTAATGGTTACAGCTACACAGAAACCATGTACGACGGAAATGTTCTTCATAAAATTATGTAAAAAATATCCCGTGGCAGCATATGTCTATCTTTTATGGTTGACTCACAATAACACGTAAAACTCTCGGTAGCTTAGCAGTTCGGAGCTTTCTGATTATATTTGTCTACTATTTCGTTTATAACACTCTCACTCATACTAATTAAAAATAGTTAACAGTATAACCTATTCATTTAAAAAAGAATGATTTAAATCGGTAAAGAAACACCAAAGTTATACATGAAAAACGGTAATAAGCCATCGCGCGTGAATACTGAATCACGCTATAAGGATCATTTTTGTGCAACGTTCGCCGCGCTCGACGCGACTCGCGGCGCGGTCGCTGCGCGAGCTTCATACAATTATGGCTGTTGGTGCGATTGATGCGAATAGACGTTTAGAGCGTTCAACCTTATTGCGCGACTTTTAGGTTTTAAATAATTTATTTTTAACTTTCTTTTGTTGTTATTTTATAAAAGAGGTTGGTACCTATTAGTTATTTTTGTGTTTAAATATTCGTTCAAATTACAAATTATTAATAGTTTACATTTTATTACTTAAAGTAGCAGTAAGTACGCATAGATTTAGATAATTGGAGGGGCTGGTGTTTATTATTTCTTCCTCTCTTTGCACAAAGTCCGACTCTAACGCGGACGAAGTCGCTGGCAGAAGCTATAATAAAATAATGCTCTCAAAATTCTAAAAAACAATATACAAAATTAGCTGCAGAACAGTTTATTTTTACATTCTTTTTTAAACCATTTCCTATAACTTTCTACTTAAGGAATAAGAAATGGCTGTTGGTCTAGCTTTAAGTCTAACTTTGCTTGGGTTAGCTTCTTCGCATATTCCACGTATTCCTTAAGTAATAATAAAAATAAAATCACTTACCTTTTGAATATTTGCACAAGTTCAGTAAGCACAGCGCTAAGCCATTATGCAAACAGAAACAATTCCTGCAGTATCGATTGTTGTCAGGACTGTAGAATGTGAAGGGCTCACAGAAAATTTCTTTATTCTTTGCATTCCGATTTTGATTAGCCTCTAAAACGTGCAAAAATAGCTTTAGTGTCATAAAATATGGTCAGAAAATCGAATTCGAAGCCAGGTTTGCATATTGATATTAAAAGAGATCAAGCATAATATAGCTAACATTTTTGTATGGGTTCAGTAGTTTTAGTGTGAAAGAGTGGGTAATAGGCAGATGGAGTTACTTTGAAATTTATCATAGGAAAACAGTTACTCTCTACTTCTATATAAAATTGAAATGGTAGATGTACCTGTGTGACGGTGTGAAATGTATGCTGCAAATAGTGTGTTAAATAAGAACGTGGAAGGAGAGGCAGAGATAGACCGAGGAAAAGATGGATTGATTGTTGAAAAGGGACATTAATAAGAAGGGAGTGAATGTATGTAAGTATGACGTCGATAGAGAGAAATTAAATTTAAGTGCGCCGACCCCAATTGACTTGGGAAGGCAGGAAGAAAAACAAGGTAGATTCTATGCACTTCACAATACTAAGGCAGATGAGGACAAATAATTTCTTACTGTTTTCATCGACAGCCAATTGGGGTGTGTGACTTTCAGGACAACGCGTCTTAGTGCAGACTTTCCGGCTATGGAGGCATATGCATGAAGTACAAGCAAAGCTAGAAGGCATTTCTTCATAATCCACACAAGATGCCCCGAACGACGCTTTTGATGTCGGGATAACTACAAATATGCGTAAAGAAATAGGTTTTCTTTAATATGTATTTTTTTGATTTTGCCACTATTGTGCAATTGTTAGTAAAGGTCAAACTTTGACATTACATGTTACATTTAGATTTTGTTTAGGGACTTTCTCTTTCCTGCTATGTATCCCACATGGTGGTGGGGTCAGCTTTCCTTATTTTTGTTCTTTTTGTTTAGAGACTCATTATTATAATCCTCCTGCCCTTATCCCAATTTTATTTGGGGTCGGCGCAGCATGTTTTCTCCTTCCATACTCTTCTTATATGCCGTCATCTCTCAAGTAACATTCTTTCTTACCATATCGGTTTCGACACAATCCTTCCATCGTTTCTTTGGTCGTCCTCTTACACTATATCCGTCCACGTTCATACTGGTCACCTTCCTCACAACATGACTCTCATTCCTCCGCATCACATGCCCATACTATGACAGCTGGTTTCCACATGTTATCGGTGCCACTTCCAAGCTTCCTCTTTTATATTCATTCCTCAGTCTATCCATTCGCGTAACACCACATATTCATCTCTGCCGCATGTAATCGTCTCTCATTCGTCACTCATATAATCCATACAGGACAGCGGGTCTGACCATAGTCTTGTAAATCCCCTTAAGTTTAGGGGATTTTTTGTTTAGAGACTACAATTATAAAAATGTGGTGGAAAAATAAACTTTAAAAGTCTATAAATAATATAAGAATATATATATTTATAATATATATAGTGCATCAGGGATGTTCGCTGAAATGCACGTAGACTGCTTTTATACTACTATGCGGAAAAAGTGTGCATCCCTGGTGCGCAGGGTGCGGGCCAGCTCCAATGGTATCCTGGGCATGGTGGCTGATAGGTTGGACTGCTGCATAGTGAATCGTTGCTCCAGGATTTCGGCTGGAATCTTGTAGCGGCGATTCGTAGTGAGTGTTTTTTTTTTTTTAATTTAACCAAATTGTAGTTTACTAACATAGTCTTAAGTTAATATTGTTACTAACCTGATATGAGTCCTAGTTACTTGAAATGCTTTATTATTATTATATTATATTATTCGCGCCCCGAAGGAATAATTTCCTGCTCAAAAACAAGTAGCCTTCCTGAACTGAAATATTTTTTCTAATGTGGCCAGTGGTTCCTGAGACTAGCGAATTAAATTGATCTGTTTTTTGTTTAGGCCACTGACGATTGGCATTTGTTATAGTATCTCTGTATAGTGTGTCTTTCAGTACCTATACCTAGTTTTAAGCAATAGTATTTGTCGATACTTGATACCGACCACCAAATTTTTTTCTATGGAAAACAGTCCCATGAGTGCCAGGTGTAGGTGCCGTAAAATTTCCCATAACGTAGTAGGTATAGAGCATCAAAAATACTGTTGCTTCAAACTCTAGTCACAAAATTGGTATGGTATATACACTTCACAATGCTAAAGCACAAGAGGACAATTTCTTACGGTTGTCAACATCAGCCAATCGGGATGAAACTACATTTGGTTCGCTTTCAGTACAATGCACCTTAGTGCAGACCCTCCGGTTATTCAGGCACATGCATACAGAACAAGCATCGTCAGCAGGCATTTCTTCATAATCCACGCAAGACACGAAGTCACTTGTCATATTGTTTGGAGATAATGACGATTTTGGTGGTGGTTCTTGAAATTGTGCTGCGAAAACTCCAAATATATTATTTGCGCCCCGAAGGATACACTTTCCGCACAAGGATCGGTAGCCTTCACTGATACATGGTCTCTAAACCTCCCATTAAATATTTTATCAAATGGGCCCAGTGATTTCTAGCGAATTCAAACTGATCAGCTTCACAATCGTCAGTGGCCTTTAACACCTATAGGAGATGATGAAAACAGCAGACGTGTCTGGTTACCTATTTGGTTTTGGGACTAGCAAATAAATATTAATGTACCTTTTCCATGTCCCCAATCACATTTCCTATTAGTGCAAAGTAGTTCGCCATTGTCACAAAAGCAGGTATCAGGGCAATGAGGATCATCTTCTTCATTTACATACATTTTCCCTTCTACGCACTTTGCCTTTTCTTTAGATTTTAAGTAAGAAAAGGGTTTGAATCCACCAGTATCTAAAGGGTCTTCTGAAAAGAAATTTTGATGATTACATTAATGGTGAATCTCCTGAAGCAAGATTTCGCTAGTTTTCAAATGATCACATTGAAAAATTTAACACTAGCTTCTATCAGCGGTTTCACCCGCGTCCTGTGGAAACTACACGCTGGTAAAAAATAGCCTGCAGCCTTACTCAATAGTTTATCTAATACTGAAAGCATTTTTCTAATCGGTCCAGAAGTTCTTGTGAAAGTGCATTCATCATTAGCCTTGTTATCGTCCCATTGCTGGGCACAGGCCTCCTCTCAAACAGAGAAGGATTGAGTACTAATCACCATGCTTGTTCAAAGCGGATTGGTGGCTTCAGACTTTTTTTTTTTTTAATAGATGGTGTTAGATTCACTTACTTCTTAGTCTTGATTTAGAACATTGAAAGTCTGTGCAACTAAGTATTCCTTCAGTACAGACACACATATTGCAGCCATCACTAGATTTAGTCATTTCTCCTTCCTTACATTTATCCTTTGGAGATGTCTCTGCGGACAAAAGTACCAATTACAATACCAACTGCTTTTTAGGACATTTTATTTTGGCGGTCTTGTTATCGTTCAGATAGATTCACAGAAATATTATTGTTAATGTAATATTTTTTTCAAGACCGAAGTTTCGATTTTTTTCGCTCTTGGAATTCCATAAATTAAGTTAATGAAAATAAAACCACCTTTATCCACCTCTTCTCGTACTTGGCTAAAATATTTACTATGTTAAGAGGACGAATTGGAAATTTTGGCGCCAATGATCTCAATTTTTCTCAGTAAATACAAAACGGATCAAAATACAACTTGGTTACCTGAAAGTTCATGATAAAAACCATATTTTGTTAGACTTTAAACCATGATAAGGTAACTTTTATAACAGAGAAAAATATATCAAACATACCTCTTTTTAAAAAGAGATTCACATATTATGGGCAAACGGGACCGATTTAAGCCTCTTAACTTTTTTCGTAGTTGAGTATATGCGTACTCTTTAAAATTGTAGAAGGATTTTTTTTCAAATTATCATTTCTAAATAATAAAATTACAAAAACCATTTTGTCGCTTACGACTTTTAGTTATAAGCTAGCGCGCGTATTGTAATCCTTGCCCCGCTCAGACGCTCCGTCCCCTCTTGGCCCCTTAGGTGCGCGTGCCGGTTATGGAATTATTGTTTACCGATTCGTCGCCTTAACTAAAGACAGTAGATTCCCAACAGTTAAAAAACAAATTGATAAAGAAGTTTTTATAATTTAATTTTAGAAAACAGCGAATTTCAAGCACAGATTTCCAGTTGTGAACGAGGCATGTCACATATTTGTGTCGTTTGAACTATTCTAAATTCAATAATGCTAAGTTAATAATGTGACAATTGGATAACAATTGAATCTCAATTGCAGTTTTAACCTAAGGGGGCATTCTGCTAGTAATTACATATAAAACCAATCGTATTCCATTGACATTTGATAGGTTTGCAATTGGTCTGTCAATTGCTTTTAGTCCCCAGGCCGGCGAACAATTTTTTTTTTGATACATATACATTTAAGACTTTGTGAGTGTCTTCCTTACGATGAGTCCGACAAACTTTTCGAATGCGCAAATTTTGGTGCCGCTGCGTTTTTTAATGCTTGACTCCTGAAATTGTCGATATGACGTCACTATGGCTCTTCGTACATACACGTTTCATTTTTTGAGATTCGTTTAATAAAGTTAACTAGTGAATGGTGGTCAACTTGTCCGATAAAGATCGTGCTGCGTTTGGAGTGTCCACCATCCTGAAAATGTCAGTATGACGTCACTACGACTCTTCGTACATACACGTTTCATTTTTTGAGGTTTGTTTAATAAAGTTAACTAGAAAATTGTGGTCAACTTGTCCGATAAAGATCATGCTGCGTTTGGAGTGTCCACCATCCGAAACATGTCGATATGACGTCACTGTGTCTCCCCATACATACATGTCGGTCAAATACAACAATGATAGATAGTACTATTCTTATTGCAAATATCGACTTGTCCGACAAATGTAGTGGGGCAAATAGTCAGTTCGACAAGAAAATCAGAAAAAAATATTACAATTGGAAGAAGTTTATTCTTTTTGTCAATTTCTGACTTAAATATTCACGTGCATTATTTAAGTATATTAAATTGGCATACTACTTACCAATTTTAATTACTATTTTAGAAAAAGTAGCCTGACTAAGACGTATTGTTGATAGTTTATATTATGTTAAGGAATAATATCCCACATCTATTAATGGACTATATATCAATCAAAAGGTCTTTTTAAGTGCAACATTTTGTCTCAACATACCACTTATCAATTCTTAGTGTTTTAGAAGATATAGCCCAAATAAGGCGTATTATCGATAGGTTTTACTATGTTAGGGAATAATGTCCCACCTCTAGGTATGAACCATATGTCAATCGAAAGATCTTTTTAAGCGCTATATTCCGTCTTAACATACCACTTACCGATTCTTAGTATTTTGGAAGACATAACTGACCTAAGGCATATTATTGATACTTTACATTGTGTTAAGGAATAACATCTCACTTGAAGTTATGAGCCATATTTCAATCAAAAGATCTTTTTAAGCGCAGGGTTGTATTAGCATAACTCCGACAAATTGTTAGTACTTTAAAAGCTAGAGCTTTTCTAAGAATATATTATCGGTAGGTTCTGTCAAGCTAATCCATTACTTCTTTAGTAACAAATTATATATTATTTGAAAAACCTTTCCAAATGAAACATTTCGTGTAAACATACTTCCGACAAATTGTTAGTAGTTTAGAAGCTAGAGCTTATTTAAAATTATAATTATTGATAGATGTTTTCAATTAAATAAATCCCATCTCTAGTAATGAGTTATACATCATTCAAAAGACGTTTTTAAATGCAACATTTCATATTAAAAAAACTTCGGCGAATTGTTAGTATTTCAAAAAATGAAACAGGTATGTACGAAGAGTCATAGTGACGTCATATCGACATTTTCAGGATGGTGGACACTCCAAACGCAGCACGATCTTTATCGGACAAGTTGACCACCATTCTCTAGTTAACTTTATTAAACGATTCTCAAAAGATGAAACGTGTATGTACGAAGAGCCATAGTGACGTCATATCGACAATTTCAGGAGTCAAGCATTAAAAAACGCAGCGGCACCAAAATTTGCGCATTCGAAAAGTTTGTCGGACTCATCGTAAGGAAGGCACTCACAAAGTCTTAAATGTAAATGTATCAAAAAAAAATTTGTTCGCCAGCCTGGGGACTATTTATATAGGGTAGTCTGTTTTACAATCATATCGTAATCGTAAAGCATTTTCAGACAATATGATTAATTATTGAATCACAAAAAAAACGGTTGTCTGTAAAGTCGGTTTACTGACGATAGTCGAACGTGACAACGTCATAAGAAATTGATCGTCAGATGTCGAACGCTGCCGAACGCGGAGGCCGATCGTGCCTCTTTGTCGCTCGTTGCGTGCTCTCGCTTGCACTACAAGCCTTAAACGGAACGCCTCAGAGCGAGGTAACGCCGCATGAGTCATGTTTTTTCGTGCGTGCAGCCGGCTCCATCGATTTATAAGACGTTGTCACGTCAAAAAGTATAAAAACGTTTATTTAAAAGACAAAATGAGGAATGACACATACACTTCAATCACGATTGGATCTCAGTTGGATATCAATCGTATGTCGCTTAAGTAAAATTTGCAGAACCGAGGCCCTGATGCTACTTTTTAGGGTTCCGTACCTCGAAAGCAAAAAACGGAACCCTTATAGGATCACTTTGTTGTCCGTCTGTCTGTCTGTCTGTCTGTCTGTCTGTCTGTCTGTCTGTCTGTCAAGACCCTTTATCTTAAGAACGCGTGAACGTATCAAGCCGAAATTCACATGAACTACTCGGGTCTTATGTCCCTTTAAGCTGTGAAAATATCAAACTTCTAAGCCAAGCCAATCAAAAGATACAACCGATTATATCGATATTTTCAACAAATTTTCGACACTCGCAAAGGAATCAAAACCTACAGGGTACTTCCCGTAAACTCAGAATCTTGAAATTTGGCATGAAGCATTGTCATATAATGTAAATATAGGAAAAATTGCGAAAATCACTTTTTTTTTGTTATATAATATAATAAAAATATTTTAATAAAATGAAACTTTCTACCTTATTTCTCACGAACGAATAAAGGTACCAAATTGAAATTTATACAAAATACCTAGGTCTATTGTCCCTTTAAGCAATGAAAAAATCAAACTTTTAAGTTAACGCGATCAAA
The DNA here is from genome assembly GCF_022581195.2 of Helicoverpa zea. NCBI lineage: Eukaryota > Metazoa > Arthropoda > Insecta > Lepidoptera > Noctuidae > Helicoverpa > Helicoverpa zea. The sequence goes on along the minus strand of NC_061464.1, from coordinate 3,560,642 downwards.
AGATACAGCAGTTTTACCGACACCTTAGACGAATTTCCGTCACACGCTAGGGAATCAAAACCTACAAGGTACTTCCCGTGAACTCAGAATCTTGAAATTCGGCACGAAGCAACGTTATATAGTACAGTTTACTGCCTCGTTGGTCTAGCTGTCGCAAGTGCGGCTGCTAAGCATGAGGTCTCGGGTTCGATTCCCGAGTCGGGCCGAAATCGCCTTGTGGGTTTTAGAAGACTTTCACAAAGCAGCCCGGAGCCTGGAAGCTGGTGATTGATACACCCGTGCATCGGAGAGCACGTAAATGTCGGTCCTGCGCCTGATCTCTCTCCGGTCGTGTCGGATTACCGTCCCATCGGGCTATGAGAGTTAAGGAATAGTGAGTGCACCTGTGTCTGCGCAAATGCTCGTGCACTATAATATGTCCTGCGTAGTTGAGAACAGCCGCCGTAGCCGATAATCGGCTAGGAGGACATCATCATCATCATATAGTACAGATAAAGGAAAAATTACGAAAATGATAAATTTGAAGTTACATAAAATATTAAAATAATATTATTTTTGCTTACATGACATAAAATATTTTTTTAATAATTATTAACTTACTACTTACCCTTTTTCACATGAACGCGTAGAGATATTAAAGTTTTGAATAAAAAGTGAAATTCATATCAAACACTTCTTAAATATAATGGCCTCTAAACTGTGAAAAATTTTAAATCATTCAAAGGTCATTGGGCACCTTAGTATGGAAACCATACCCACGGCGGATACGAACGAAATATAGCACAGTATAATGATAAAGGCTCTGATTTACTATGGCATTAGTCGCATCAATGTGAACCATGGGAATCTAGAGAAAATCAGGTGTAAACATCAAATATTTTCCTCATTTCAATGGGGAATTTAAACGACCACGTTTGACGGATTTGAGAAATCATTTTTTTGTAGTGAAAGAGTATACTCGCCGTTTATTTCCATTGTCATCAGGTCAGGATCTGATGATGGAAATCCTGAGAAATCGAGGGCAATTATCAGAAATTGTAGGCATGCATAGGATTTAAACTTGATTCTCAGATGTATGTCTGGTGATACTATCAAACAGTGAAGGTTTAGAGCTTACCTGATGATGGAGACGTGAGAAAGTCGAGAGAACTCCTTAACGGTATGTTTTTAGTTACGTCGTGTTTATATTATTCGTATTGACGAGAACTTTTCACAAAAGTTAAAAATAAAAACTTTTTACAAAAAAAAAAAAAACTTCTAAAAACAACAAGAAAACTGTTTATATGCATCGGTCTAGATCTCGGTGGTTAAATAAATATAGATGCATCCTCTAGACACCGACTTCTAGACCGATGCACCTAACATCTTTTTAATTTCTTTCTTGCTTTTGTTTTCTTGTTGCTTTTTTATATGTTTGAAGTTGGATTTGTTTGTAAAATGCTACAAAATAAAATAATGCCGACTTTATAAAACAAAGTAAGGGACAGAATTACACTTTTGTCAAGGCTCTAGAAACGTAAAGCCAGCAGCCCCGAATCCTACTCTCTAGAGGTCGTTGTTACAATTCGACAGCTACAAGTCGTCAGGCGGTCTGCTTTAACCCAAGTTAGTAGTGAATTCTCATCACCTAAAATAAAATAAGCTCCAACACAAGGTTACGTTATAAATTGTAAAGGAGTTCCCATAACTATATCTGATCTTAGCTGTCGATCCCACAATGGCAGTCAAACCTATCTTTGCGGAAAGTCTTCGCCAATACGAATAAAATAAGCCCAAACACGTGGTAGTTGCAACATACCGTTCGGGAGTTCCCTTGACTCTCTGTAGTCTCCATAATCAAATCAGCTCCAAACCTTCACTGTTTACCAGTACCCTCAAAAATACACTCACATGTCTGGTTATGACTCGATGCGTGCCTACAATATTCAAGAGTTGCCCTCGATTTCTCAGGGTTTCCAGATCCTCATCAGATCCTGGTCATCCGAATTGGCATCTTCCTTCTTTATGAAAATTCTTTAACAATAAAAACTAGCATTGCAACCTGTACAATCCTCTGAAACTGCTTGTCTTTTATATTTTTCAAACGATCCTGGACATTCGTCTCCATGGAATTTTAATAAAATATTATATTCAAAGAAACGTCATACCATTCTCCACGATTTAAAACTACTTTGATTCATGTCCGCCACTTTTTACAAAGCGGGTCAGATATGCCCAATGACCTTTAAGACATAATTAGATATTTTCAATCAAATTTCTGAATGATGACTATAAAATGTTGTATATAAATAACTTTAACAAAATAACTTTTACAAGGTACTGGCCTACTATTTTAGTTATATTATAAAATAAAAAATATTAACTATTTTGACTCTCACGAAATTACCATAACTAAGATTGTTCTAAACTTAACGGTTGGCGCGAAACTCACTTTTTATCTATACAGGATTTGTACGGAACCCTCGCTGCGCAAGTCCGACTCGCACTTGGCCGGTTTTATTTTTTTTTATCAGGGGGAAAATCCTCATGGACTACCCTCCACCTAGGGTCGGTGGAGGGGGTATGTAGTGCAGTACTTACCACCAACATCGACCAGGCAAGCTCTTGCGGTACAGAATTCTTTGCCTTCTTGGCACACACAGAAGTTGCAACGGTCCTCCAAGTAATACCTGTCACCCTCGGTACATTGACCAGACCTTCCTGTAACTGAAAAAATATATTTTTACTAACCTCCCCACTCAGAGACATTTAATGGTTATTTAAGCCATTCCTTAGTGAAGGATTTGTATGACATTCCGTCACTAAGGATTGACTTAAGTAATCATTAAATGTCTCTGAGTGGGGAGGTAAGATTAACAAATGAATGTAAACATTTTTTATTGATATTATTTACGTCTATGAATGATCTATACCAATATTGTAAAGAGGAAAACTTTGTTTGTTTGGTTGTAATGAATAGGCTCAAAAACTTCTGGACCGTTTTTAAAAATTCTTTCACCATTCGAAAGCTACATTATCCACGAGTAACATAGGATATATTTTATCCCGGTGCGGGCAGTAGTTACCACGGGACGCGGGTAAAACCGCGGGAAAACGGCTAGTTTTATATAAATACTAGCCGTTTAGCTCCTTGGTAAGAATCCATCTTCATAACATATGTAAGTATCTTACCTCTCCACTCAGAGACATTTAATAGTTAAGCCATTCCTTAGTGAAGGATTTGTATGACATTCCGTCACTAAGGAGTGACTTAAGTAATCATTAAATGTCTCTGAGTGGGGAGGTTAGTCTTTAAGGTATATATCTTTGGGCTAATGCAGCCTGAATATAAAGTTTTTTGATTGATTGAACATACCTTTTCGTTCAAGGCAGGGGTATTCGGTGCACAGAATATGGTTGTTCATACAAATGCACAAATTGCAAGCATCGGGGGCTGGTAAAGACTCCCCGTGCTCGCATTCGGGCTCCGTGAAGTGTATATAGCTACGACCTATAAAAAACTTAGGTTATACATACTTATGTAGAACTTAACCAGTAATGTTATAAAAGAAAAAAGGACCAACATCAGCTCTTTTCCTAATTTTATTAATAAAAATAAAATTAATGGCTTTTCCTGAGAAGAACTTCTTATAAACTAATGTTAAATTTGATAAAAAAAATATTTTCAAAGTCATAATTCTATACCCTCTTTACTATAATATGTCCTGCGCAGCTGGCTGATCTTCTTATATGAGAAACAGCCTCCGTGGCCGAAATCGGACGGCCTTGGACGTATTATCAATATACCAAGTGAGTTCCTATCTGTGCAAATTAAATAAACGTGTTCTTATACATACTTGGATGGTCGTGCCAGCAACGGATTTGTGTACATAATTCGACTCCTTTGTGACAGATGCAATGATTGCAATCCTTGTTACGCTTGCTACCATCAATGCAAGACTTTCTTTCTGACCGTAGTAGGAGATCTGAAAAATATATGACTCAAAACTTTGGAACAAGCAAAGGGTATAAAATATGACATGGAGAACCAAATGACTAGCGGAGATGCCATAACGCAAAATCGGGTTTCGAGGAACGAGGAACGTTAATAGCAAATTATTTTATTTATAATATTTTATTTTCCACCAACCAATACATCTTTGGGATCTTCGAAGGAGCCTTGAATGCCTTGTTAGTTTTAGTAAATGCTACATGCATTGCTTGAGCTACAAGAAGGCGCCCGATCTACCTTCCTTATGGCATCTCCGCTATCTTTGCTTCCTCCGTGGTATTTGATGAGTAATGTTTGAGCTCAATGAAGTACTTATGAGAGCATTAAAACACGTACGATCGTAAATCGAAGGGCATATATTTTGAGTGCATTTCCATCGTTTCGTGGAAGTGCATTGGCATTGGTTGCAATAGTCTATATCGTACTTGTGTCCTACTATGCAGTCGGTGGGCAAAGAGTTTCGTAAAAGACCTGAAATAAAAAGTTCAATGTTTAAATTTTGAAATCGCAAAAAGATATGAAATAAATTACGTACAACGATCATAAGGTTAAGAGAAGCGTGGTGCGGTTCGTCAGTTTTCTGGAAGATATTAGTGGGTAAATGGTAATGCAGTATTAGTAAATATTTGTGGGTCCTCTTTAGAATTATATCGGGTAGTCAGAAACCAGAAAGTCTAACAATGTCGAATCTAGGAGTATAGGTTTGCATCCAGACTGGAAGCTGGTCCCAATATAATTGGAATAGCCCAGTGAGAGACACTAAACTTACCTTTGGTACGGTAACAAGTATTGCGTGAACAAATTAATTTCAGCTCATAATTGCAATAGCAGTAATTACATTTATCCTTTCTAAATCTTACTCCTATTGTGCATTTTTCTTCCACGGTGGAAGCTGAAATTAACAACAATACTTTTAAAGTTAAATTAAGTAAATCTTTTAATTACTAGCCGTCTTCCCGCGTTTTCACCCGCGGCCCGTGGGAACTACAGCCCGTACCGGGGAAAAGCCTATGTTACTCGGGAATAGTGGTAATTTTTCAAATTCGTTTAGTAGTTTTCCGAAGCCTGTAACTCCTGTAAGGCACAGATTGAGTTAATCTTTCGGATCCTTCATATTGGAAGTTCAAATAGGAAACTAGTATCTACGTCGTCTTTTAATTTCTTGAGAACTAACCTACTTTATATTATAAGGAATATATATATTCTAAGTAAAATAATGATGCAAACTTACGTGTATACTGCGACTGAGTAGCTAAAAAAATATTTTATTAATAACAATTAATTATGCTAATTGTGGCACGTTAAGAAGCAAATCGTGGTGGCTTAGTGGGTAAAGAACCAACCTCTTGAGTATGTATGTGGGTTCGATTCCAGGCCAGGCAAGTACCAATGTAACTTTCTAAGTATATATTAGTTTTTAAGTTGTTTATATAAAATATGTATTAGTATATGATTTTTAATGTTATAATATTTATGTATAGTGTTTGCTATGGGCCTTGATGCCTGATTTAAATAAATAAATATCTTGGATACTTATGACTGTGTTTCGTAGTTCACGATAAACTGTAGGTCCCGGCTGTCATTGATCTTCTTTGACAGTCGTTACGTCAGAAACCAATAAGGGTACCAGGGCAGAGGAGGTCAGATAGGCAGTCGCTCCTCGTAAAACACTGTGACTCAGCTTCATCCCGTTAGACTGGAAGCCGACTCCATCATATTTGGGAAAAGGCTGAGCTCGGCATGCATAGAGCGCTCACTCAGTTATAGGAAAGAAAGTAAGAACGGCAAAGGTATTTGGCATAAGCTGTTCGTGTGTTAATTTTATCAGCAGATACCTTCATAAACACACCCATACACCGATTAAGTATACCTACATTCTTTACTGTTCAAATTTTTATTTCTCTTTCTTTTTGACCGATGTCAAAAAAGAAAATTTTCAGTTTGAGCTGCATATATGTATGTACGTTGGTGCGCAATTATCTGGCGTTTGGCTGAATCGATATTGACGGGCTTTTCAGCATAGTATCTGTCAGACTTGAGTTAAGGTTTTAGGTAGGTACAATTAATCGACTGAACAGCAAAGAAGATGGTTAAAAAAACACTCAGAGTCGACAGAAACTTCGTATGTATGATTGGATTCAGTAGAATGTGTGGATTAAAAAAAATATTTCATATCATCTAAAAACCATGGGGTTCTCTTTTTATAACGTTTTTTCGATTAAGAATTTTGTTTAACGTTAGATACTGTTTTCTGTTAATTAGTAGTTGTGCATATGGTAAAAACTTAACACTCAGGAGTATGTCTGCTAAACTGGCTAAGTCGTTTTTTTTAAATTAACCTTTGCCAGTTCAGAAGGTTGCACATAGCTGGGTAACCTATCCAAGTAGGTTAGGTCGGTGCAATAAATTATTCTTAAATTATTCTTATTCAACATAACCTATTTTTGTGATAAGATGATATAACTCCTATACCCCATTGATTTCAGGCTTGTTTTGGAACCATCAAAGGTCTATCATAATTAACCCATTGGTAACCATTTAATTGCTGTCGATACTGGTTTTTTTTGGGAAATTATAAGTGTAGCCGCAAAATTATTTATTGGACACATGATTAAACTTCTAATTTTAATAAAACTAAGCAACGGGGAAATGACATAGCCTCTAATAAACTAATTCGTCTTTTTTAGAACGCCAACTAAATATTCTATGGAAAGCTTCAAGTAAAGATCATCAATTATTGTGACTTGTCCTTCTTATTTATACATTGTCATCTAATTTACTAACTCGGCCTCGTTTTTAGTATATTGCCATTTATAACCTTCAATTAAAAAACATTGTATTAAAAATTAAAGTTAGTGACGAAAACGAATCGCTGCAAAACCGACTCCACGTAGTCTTGTCTGCCGTACTGAATCTGACCGTTACTTTTACTTTATGACATTACTTTGGCTTTTACTTTTGATGAAGAAACTGGCTGTAAGTATTTAGTATTTTAAAAATAACATTCGTACTTACATTTAGGATAGGGGCACTTGTGGTTCGTACAGACACGTTCCCTGTTTTTATCACAATAGCAATAGTTACACGCGTCTTGCCGATATGTGTCGCCCAGTCTGCACTTATCCTCAAGTTCAGAGGAAGAACTGTCACTCGTACGTAACCTTCTTAATTCTACAGAAATGTTAGAAAGATTATTATTGAGTAGATTTCAGAAATGAGAGTAGTCATTCAACTGTTTATTTTCTATTCTAAATGCAAGAACTGATTTGTAAAACTTCCCCCAGCTTTTTTAAAGAGTAACTGCAAACTTTTAGTTGGTCGACAGTTCGGGCTCATTTTATCAGAATGGAAATGAATGGTAGTATACACATAACAATGATCAGTTATTTGGCCGGTATCAGACTAAAAACTTCTATTGAATTCAAGAATTTTTCAAGCCATCAGGCCAACTAAAACCGAAATATGAATAGATTTGGATGTAAAATGTTGACTAAACAGACTATGTTTATAGTTCGGCCATTCAGAGAATGCGTTCCTGACACGTCGCGATTGAACTGACGACGTAACTTTGCAATGGCGTTGCAGTTACGATAAAAATATTTTTGCTGGTTGTTTACCGTTTTAACAATTGAGGAGCATTAAAACAACATTATTATATCAATAATCAATGAATGTTATAATTTTGTGCCAAACTGAGTGTCAAATAACTTGGTAAACAATATTTTTCTAAATCTATACTGCGCTATTACAAGGTTATGTCAGCGGTTTATATTTTGTAGTGCTGTGCTAAAAATAACAGGCAAGTATCGTAATCTGTTCTTATACAGTTATAATATAAAATAATACGTTTTGATTTTCTTTTTAAGAATTGGAAAATAATGGACTATAAGACTTAATTATAACGTTTATGAAATATAAAAATAAAACTATGACCAAACCGCATTTTTATACTTAGATTAAAAATGGTAACCCCAAATGGCGTTATGGGCCGCCATTTTGTGACGCTAAAACAGTCGTCCGTTGTCGTTTCGTGCGCATAGACCACGTTTTTCAAGTGTTTTCGATCTGTTTTTATTTGATTACCCGGCTTTTGTTAGACCGAGATATCAGGATTGATTCTGTTATTGATAATAATATAATTATACATGTAGGCGAAGATGATGATGAAGACACCACCTCCTCAAGCAAATCGGAGTCTGATTAATATTCTGTTCGCACATTCAATTCAATGTACTTGTAACAAAGAATAAATAAAACAATTTTATTATATGAATATTACCTTTTTTTGGTTTCCACTTAAATAACTAAAATATAAAACAAATGATTCCGCCAATTTAAAACGAAAATAATCTTAAAATAATGCGGCGGTTCATTTTGAAGGAACGGTAACGAACTCAGTGTTATGTTGTGCCCATCACTAGTCGTGACTAACTGATAGGTGTCAGGAACGCATTCTCTGAACGGCCGAAGTATAGTTCACATGCAAATCTATTAATATTTCGGTTTGAGTTGTTATTCCATGTGTTGTTGTATGGTATATATAATAAAGTATGGTAAGTAGGTTTTAAAATTATGGAATACATGTTTTAGTACCATGGAGAACAAAATGACGACCAGAGGTGCCATATCGGAAAATCTTCTAAGAAAGTAGTGTGCCAAAATGCGGGTATGCAGGGGACGTGGAACTTTACTGTCTCTGTTCTTGTAATACCAGAAATCTTTAACAGATATTTCCAAAAACCGAAACGGCTACTTAGTTTAGTCGCAGTTTACTTTTAGTCATGCCCACCATATATTTGGCCTACAGGAAGTTCTCTGACCGATCCGCCTTCTGGCACCTTCGCTAATCTTTCCTTACTCCGTACTCCGTGGTTAGTACACTTACTTTCCATTTCTGGCGGACACTGATTATCCGAACAAACAAATCCCTTAGAGTAGCAAGTGCAAAATATCCTGCCGCAAGAAGGGTCCCTTTTAAACGATTTTCCAGGTGTGCATGATGTTTGCCCTAAGTCGTCTGAAATTATCATAAAAACGTGATTTTTAAAGTCGCATGTGCATCAACGAGCTATTACTGGTGCTGACAGTACTGAGTGTCGTGTATCGGCCTTATGCGTGTTGAGTGACATTCTTACAAACTTTAGCAGGTAGCTTGAAAACTATTACAAGAGAATATGTTTAAAACTAGCTTCCGCCAGCGGCTTCGCCCGCGTGGTGTGTTAATAAAAAGCCTATGTTCTAATCCAGTGTCTCACTTATCTACATACCAAATTTCAACCAAATCGGTCTAGCCGTTTTTGCGTGAAAGAATAACAAACATACATCCAAACATTGTCACAAACTTTCACATTTATAATATTAGTAGGATGTGGCTAAACGTGAGTTCCGCAAGTTGGCCTTTAAATTATGCAATACTTATTTAAAGGACCTGTCCAAAAGTGTTAATAATAGTACCATTGCTTAGGTCTTGGCACGATAAACAATGTTTACTATGACGACTATCCTTGTCCCTTCCGCGTGACATAGGCGAATAGAATGTAGAATGTTCATAAATCATCAATGTAGATGTAATTTTAAATCCAACTGTATCGTATAAAAACTGGTAAATTAACTTGTGTGTAGTATTACTAACATCCACCATGTTAGCAACAGTCTTATCATTGAGGTTGAAAGGTCAGGAGACCAAACGCCCTTGAAACACAGCAGAGATAAAGTTAGGAGTATCGAATGTTTTGACCAGTTGACAGCTTTCAGTTTTCATGGGAAAATTTCCGTTGTTTGTTCTGGCTCTTATATGGTGTTCTAATTCTCGCACATTTTTATTACATTAACTTTGTTTGAAAAATTCGTTTTTTTAACATACATATATTGACCAGTATATTACAGACCAGTATTTAATTTAATGTGATTAGGTACGACACACTGTATAAAAAATGTTTTGAACTTTTGATAAATCAGTTGACAATGGCGTATCCTTACTATGACTCCCTACCTTATTAAAACTTTTACAGCCTTACTTATAAAAATCAACTAATCATCTTCTAAGTATTGTTTTAACTAATTTCTACTTAAAGCCTTAAGTAGTGATTAAATTATTTTGACCTATAAACGTTGCTTAAGCATGTCTTAAGTAATGAACAGATAATGACATAAAAACATACTAATTTTTCAACACTACCGGAATGTTGGTAGCTTAAAAAAATATTTGTCATCAAAACGTTGTGTAATGGCAACAATGGCATCCGTAAAATATAAAATTAAAAAGTTGAGCTGTCAATAAACTGGAAATGAAAAATCAACTGGTAAGAATCCAGCCATTTTGCTAATTAGCGGGTTAAACAAGGGTGTAAGGCTACTTATAGTTCGGCCATTCAGAGAATGCGTTCCTGACACGTCGCGATTGAACTGACGACGTAACTTTGCAATGGCGTTGCAGTTACGATAAAAATATTTTTGCTGGTTGTTTACCGTTTTAACAATTGAGGAGCATTAAAACAACATTATTATATCAATAATCAATGAATGTTATAATTTTGTGCCAAACTGAGTGTCAAATAACTTGGTAAACAATATTTTTCTAAATCTATACTGCGCTATTACAAGGTTATGTCAGCGGTTTATATTTTGTAGTGCTGTGCTAAAAATAACAGGCAAGTATCGTAATCTGTTCTTATACAGTTATAATATAAAATAATACGTTTTGATTTTCTTTTTAAGAATTGGAAAATAATGGACTATAAGACTTAATTATAACGTTTATGAAATATAAAAATAAAACTATGACCAAACCGCATTTTTATACTTAGATTAAAAATGGTAACCCCAAATGGCGTTATGGGCCGCCATTTTGTGACGCTAAAACAGTCGTCCGTTGTCGTTTCGTGCGCATAGACCACGTTTTTCAAGTGTTTTCGATCTGTTTTTATTTGATTACCCGGCTTTTGTTAGACCGAGATATCAGGATTGATTCTGTTATTGATAATAATATAATTATACATGTAGGCGAAGATGATGATGAAGACACCACCTCCTCAAGCAAATCGGAGTCTGATTAATATTCTGTTCGCACATTCAATTCAATGTACTTGTAACAAAGAATAAATAAAACAATTTTATTATATGAATATTACCTTTTTTTGGTTTCCACTTAAATAACTAAAATATAAAACAAATGATTCCGCCAATTTAAAACGAAAATAATCTTAAAATAATGCGGCGGTTCATTTTGAAGGAACGGTAACGAACTCAGTGTTATGTTGTGCCCATCACTAGTCGTGACTAACTGATAGGTGTCAGGAACGCATTCTCTGAACGGCCGAAGTATAATTTGACAGCTCATTTAAGACATTGCTAAGAAAATGATTTAGTTAAGCCACGTTGATAAGTAAGATTTTCTCTTAAACACCCCTTAAGTATAACTTATTATTTAATTCACGTTTATAAGTAAGACTGCAAATGTCTAATTCAGAAGCTTAGATTATAATAGAATGTATCTCAAATTAAGATGTCTAAAAGACACTGGCGACGTATGCCTCTTAATTAATTTGCATATATTATATTATTCAATTTCTATCATTACTCGGGTCGGATAGCTAGTTGAGGCAAGCCCCATCGTTTTTATTATTCTTCACGTAAATACCTTTCCTATATATCATACGTTACTGTTAGAGCGGGTATCAAACCCCATGCAACTTGCCCATTGTCCTTTACTTACCTTCAAAAGATATACACTCAATTTTGTCAGTACAGTTATAACCGTTAGGCTCGCAAATACACCGAGTACATGGACCCACTCTAAATACTTTTCCGAAAATGCAGTTTCCAGTTTCTTTGATATCTGAAAGAAGCATATTACTGTGACTTTTACGGTATCTAATTGTTTCGAGTCTCATAAAAAAAAAATAAACCGGTCAAGTGCGAGTCGGACTCGCGCACCGAGGGTTCCGTACAAATCCTGTATAGATAAAAAGTGAGTCTCGCGCCAACCGTTCAGGATCTGGGAACCCTGAGAAATCGAAGGCAACTCTTGAATATTGTAGGCATCGAGTCAAAACCAGACATGTGAGTGTATTTTTGAGGGTACTGGTAAACAGTGAAGGTTTGGAGCTGATTTGATTATGGAGACTACAGACAGTCGAGGGAACTCCTGAACGGTATGTTGCACGTGTTTGGGCTTATTTGATTCGTATTGGCGAAGACTTTCTACATAAATAGGTTTGACTGCCATTGTGGGATCGATAGCAAAGATCAGATATAGTTATGGGAACTCCTTTACAATTTATAGCGTAATCTTGTGTTGGAGCTTATTTTAGGTGATGAGAATCACCTAACGAGCAACAGTTTCAGGTTTTTTTCGAAACTGCCTGACGAGTTGTAACTGTCGAATTGTAACAACGACTGCTAGAGAGTAGGATTCGGTGCTGCTGGCTTTACGTTTCTAGAGTCTTGACAAAAGTGTAATTCTGTCCCTTTCTTTGTTTTATAAAGTCGGCTTTATTTTATTTTGTAGCATTTTACAAACAAATCCAACTTCAAACATATAAAAAAGCAACAAGAAAACAAAAGCAAGAAAGAAATTAAAAAGATGTTAGGTGCATCGGTTTAAAAGTCGGTGTCTAGAGGATGCATCTATATTTATTTAACCACCAAGATCTAAACCGATGCATATAAATAGTTTTGTTGTTGTTTTTAGAAGTTGTTTTTTTTTTGTAAAAAGTTTTTATTTTTAACTTTTGTGAAAAGTTCTCGTCAATACGAATAATATAAGCCCAAACAAGACGTAACTAAAATATACCGTTGAGGAGTTCTCTCGACTTTCTCACGTCTCCATCATCAGGTAAGCTCTAAACCTTCACTGTTTGATAGTATCACCAGACATACATCTGAGAATCAAGTTTTAATCCTATGCATGCCTACAATTTCTGATAGTTGCCCTCGATTTCTCAGGATTTCCATCATCAGATCCTGACCTGATGACATTGGAAATAAACGGCGAGTATACTCTTTATCTACAAAGAAATGATTTCTCAAATCCGTCAAACTTGGTCGTTTAAATTCCCCATTGAAATGAGGAAAATATTTGATGTTTACACCTGATTTTCTCTAGATTCCCATGGTTCACATTGATGCGACAAATGCCATAATAAATCAGAGCCTTTATCATTATACTGTGCTATATATCGTTCGTATCCGCCGTGGGTATGGTTTCCATACTAAGGTGCCCAATGACCTTTGAATGATTTAAAATTTTTCACAATTTAGAGGCAATTATATTTTCATCCCACCATCTCGGAAAGAGTAGTTTTACCCTTTGATATCTGAGCGTAAAAGCCGTTTTTATCCTCTAGAGCGGCAAAGTGATTTGAATTTAGAATATCGTGTGCAATCCTCCATTCGTGACAATCTTGATAAGACTTTTCAAACAAATACAATATTCAACAAATAAAATACTGCTTAAAATAATTATTATTGTTTTTACATAGATTTTTGACCTCGTTTAATTTAAAACTGAGTTTTCAAATAAATGAACTTTAATAGGTACTTCTCTTTAATTTGATACTCATATGTGCGCGCCATTTTGTTTTTAAATTTCCTCGATGAGGTGGGATGAAAAGTTACGTGTTGCACTCGAGTGCAAAGATTTTTCACCTTGTGCTCTTTTGATTCCCTCGCTATCGCTCAGGATTCTAATTATTGAAACACTCGCTACGCTCGTGTTTCAATTTTAGAATCCTTCACTTGCTCGGTCATCAAAACCGAGCCCGCGGTTAAAAACCAACTTTGCACTCTTGTATAACAAATAACTATTAAGAAGTGTTTGATATGAATTTCAACTTTAATATCTCTACGCGTTCATGTGAAAAAGGGTAGGTAGTAAGTTTATAAATATTAAACAAATATTTTATGTAATGTAAGTAAAAATAATATTTTAATATTTTATGTAACTTCAAATTTATCATTTGCGCAATTTTTCCTTTATCTGTACTATATAATGTTGCTTCGTGTCGAATTTCAAGATTCTGAGTTCACGGGAAGTACCTTGTAGGTTTTGATTCCCTAGCGTGTGACGGAAATTCGTCTAAGGTGTCGGTATAACTGCTGTATCTTTTGATCGCGTTAACTTAGAAGTTTGATTTTTTCACCGCCTAAAGGGACAATAGACTTAGGTATTTGGTATAAATTTCAATTTGATACCTTTATTCGTTCGTGAGAAATAAGGTAGTAAGTTTCATTTTATTAAAATATATTTTTTTATATTATACAACTAAAAAAATGAGATTTTCGGAATTTTTCCTATACTTGCATTATATGATAATGCTTCATGCCAAATTTCAAGACTCTGAGTTTACGGGAAGTATCCTGTAGGTTTTGATTCCTTTGCGAGTGTCGAAAATTTGTTGAAAATATCGACATAATCGGCTGTATCGTTTGATTGGCTTGGCTTAGAAGTTTGATATTTTCATAGTTTAAAGGGACAATAGACCTGAGTATTCCATATGAATTTCAGCTAGATACGTCCACGCGTTCTCGAGATAAAGGGTCTTGACAGACAGACAGACAGACAGACAGACAGACGGACAACAAAGTGATCCTATAAGGGTTCCGTTTTTTCCTTTTGAGGTACGGAACCCTAAAAACAGAAAAGTGCCAGTCGAACTAATCCACTGAGACGATAATGATAGGATCATTGTAAATATGTTGCATTCATCTGGTAGATGCAGCAATTTGAATGAATGTCACATAGCTCTTGGAACAGAGTGAACATAAAGTCAGTCAGGTGATTCAAATCTAGTTAATTTCTTCCAACTGCTGCGCTAATTATCACCAAAACGAATATGACGTCCAACAGTTAGCACAGCTGGCACCGTGTTGACATTTTTAACGATTAAATTAATTCATTTACTCAGAGACATTTAATGATTACTTAAGTCACTCCTTAGTTACGGAATGTCATACAAATCCTTCACTACCTCCCCACTCAGAGACATTTAATGGTTACTTAAGCCATTCCTTAGTGAAGCATTTGTATGACATTCCGTCACTGAGGAGTGACTTAAGTAATCATTAAATGTCTCTGAGTGGGGAGGTAAGGAATGGCTTAAGTAACCCTTAAATGTCTCTGAGTGGGGAGGTTAAAAGCGCTTTGTTTACAATTGAATAGTGTGATAGTAATGATTTACCTGTTATTACGCTGCCGCTTGCTACTTTTATAGAAAAAAGTGAGGTGAAACTGTCAACCATATGTTATGAAGTCGGCTGTATCCCATTCAACGACTTGACGAGTTGTCCTTTAGTGATTCAATTAAATGTACCTAGTCATTCAATGTAGGCGCAAGTCGGTCAATCAAATAGCAGTTTCAATCAGATGACAGCGACAAATACCATCAGAATTCGAATTTGTTAGGAAAGCCCTTTTATTAAATACTAGCTTCCACCAGCGGCTTCGACCGCGTGGAGTGTTGATAAAAAGTAGCCTATGTGTTAATCCTGGTTACCACCTATCTACATACCAAATTTCAATCAAATCGGTCCAGCCGTTTTTGCGTGATTGAATAACAAACATACATCCATACATTCTCACAAACTTTCACATTTATAATATAAGTAGGATCTTTCTTAAAATTTATCGGATTTAGAATTTTCGTATTCATTGTTTTAATTATTAAAAAAAAATCTTACCCTTTATTGTCTTAGGACTGTCACCCTTACAATCGGTGGTTTTGCAATACCAGTTTTCTTCATAACAGTAGCATTGGTTACATTTCCGTATACTCATGCTTCCCGGTTTACATTTTTCGCCATATAGCTCTGCGGACACTGAAAATAATTAATACGCATGCAATAAAGTGTGTGCTAAGTATGAATATGCATGAGCAAGAATATATCTAAAAAGAAGAATTGTATGCACCCTTTTGCACAATATACAATACCTATATTTTTTCTTCAATCTCCAGGTAACTTTTATCTCGAGAATGTTTGAAGTTTAACAGCTTTTATGTAGAAAACATGTCAAGCCGCTGTATTTATTCCGCAGATAGAAGTTATCTGACGATTTAAAAATCAGCCGAAAAATGCCGAAAAAACCAGCCAAGTGCGAGTAGGAATCGCGCACGAAGTTTTTCGTACCATTAAGAAAATGAGCAAAAAAATCGCGTTTGTTCTATGGGAGCCCCCAAAATATTTATTTTATTCTAGTTTTAGTGTCTGTTGTTATAGCGGCAGCAGAAATACATCATTTGTGAGATATAGCCTGGTGACAGACGGACGGACGGACAGAGGAACGAAAACAATAGGGTCCCGTTTTACCCTTAGAGTACGGAACCCTAAAAATACCTAATCGTTGTTAAGTGAGTACTTTCATTTATCTTCATACTGATTTATGAGCAAATAATTAACGATCGGTCGATACAGTTAGTTCAGTCCTTTATATGTTATGGATTTATAAAAATAGTCTTACAGTGAAAAGTAACATTAAAATCATCATTCATGTCTTCAAAAATGAGTTTAGGTGCAAAAATGTAGGATCCCTCCGTTGTTATGTCACTGTGAATTTGATAATCATACTGTCCATACTCTTCATTTAATTCTGTGGGGTGTGTAGTCGGCAATTGATAATCATACTGTCCATGCTCTTCATATAATTCTGTGGGGTGTGTAGTCGGCGTATAATCCGGTTTAGATTGTGTGATATCACAAGTTATTAAACAACGCCACCTCCTGTCAGCATAACACAAGCAATCAGTGCATCTATCCAACTTGGTTCTTTGTCCTTCTATGCAAAGTTCTAAATATAACGCTGAAAGTAACAAAATAAAGTCTATAAAGTTATGTTTTCATTTAATCACACTAAAGCATCTATTTATTTATTTTATATTTGGATCACCAAATACAGTTCAATAAAGTAATATAGGTTTATTCAGTTAAAAAGATCACACCATTCATATTGAATAAGCTCTAAAATGATTGTTATAGACACTTACAAACTAAAAGGGAACATACAAATTGAGAATTATAATGTTTACTAGCTTCCGCTCGCGGCTTCGCCCGCGTGGTATGTTGATAAAAAGTAGCCTATGTGTTAATCCAGGACATCACCTATCTCTATACCAAATTTCAAACAAATCGGTGCAGCCACTTTTGCGCGAAAGAATAACAAACATACATCCATACATTCTCACAAACTTTCACATTTATAATAAAAAAATATATAATACTAGCTTCCGCCAGCGGCTTCGCCCGCGTGGTGTGTTGATAAAAAGTAGCCTATGTGTTAATCCAGGGTATCACCCATCTACATACCAAATTTCAATCAAATCGATCCAGCCGTTTTTGCGTGATTGAATAACAAACATACATCCATACATTCTCACAAACTTTCACATTTATAATTTAAAGTAGGATTTATATATATATAAGTAGGATAAGTAGGACTGCATTAAAAATAAAACTTGAGAAATAAGTTAAAAAATAAATAAATCTGCTAAATGAAGTAATTAGAGCTCTTGAAGATTTTTTAGTTTTTTAAATTCTCGCACACCCCATCAACTGATGAGGTCTGCCAAATTTATTTTATATATACTGTAGGATATTAGTTAGGAGGGAAGGGGGTTGTCTGTAAAAGGCCGTGCTTTGACAGCACAGCTCTCTTTCTGCTGCCAACTGTTGTCGAGGTAGGGTGTTACTCTGTCCGATTACTGTGTGACTATTTTGTAATTAAAGCATTTTCATTGTAATTAGTGATAAGTCTGGTGTTCTATTTTTGTGTATTGTGTACAAATTGATGTATCGCTTGTGTGTGCTCGTGTGATTTTATTTTAAAGCAGGGTAGTTTGCATATAGGTTAGCATTGTCG
This sequence comes from Helicoverpa zea, assembly GCF_022581195.2. NCBI lineage: Eukaryota > Metazoa > Arthropoda > Insecta > Lepidoptera > Noctuidae > Helicoverpa > Helicoverpa zea. The sequence goes on along the minus strand of NC_061464.1, from coordinate 3,542,799 downwards.
GATTGTTTTACAGCCGTTCTTTGTTCTCGTACTTTGGTTTTGGTTAGTGGTATATTTGTGTTAGTTCTATTCATTTGATTTTGGTGGTGTTTCTTTCATTATGTCGAATCATGAACGTGAGCTTAGTGTAAATCGCTGCGGCAGCCGTAGTCCTAGTCGTGGTTATCGGAACAGTAGGCATCGTGAGGGGTCGCCTGATGAAAATCTTAGGTTGAGGCTCGAGATGGAAGTGATGTTGTCACGACTTAGGGCATTGGAGGAAAGGCATCGGTCTTCACCTAAGCCAGGACGTTCGGACGATTAGTGAAAATCAGGTTAGGCCGAGTCATGATAAGGTGAGAGCTTTAATTGACTCAGCCGAATTTGATTTCACTGTTTGGTACACCTAAATTATTAGTAGCAGATAGGGGTAGAATGTTCCAGAGTGTTGAATTCTTCAATTGGGTTAGGGATATGGGTTGCGAAACACATTTGATAACACCAGAGATGCATCAATCCAACGGACAGGTGGAACGATACTGTCGGACTGTACTTAACATGGTACGTATTGAGTACAATTACAGGCAACAGAGGTGGCCAACCGTCCTGTGGAAGTTGCAGTTGGTTCTCAATATGACCAAACACAGAACCACTCAGTTGTCGGCGCTTAACCTGCTGGTAGGTATCGATGCGGCAACTCCACTCATTCGAAGTTTGGAACGGGATTTAGCTATAGAAGGTTCCTGTCCAAACAGAGAGGCTCTTCGCGAGATGAGTCGGCAAAGGGCGTCTGAACGCCTGCGTTCAAATCAAGAGGGTCAAGATAGTTACGTCAACCAAGGTCGTGAGGCGCCTCGTACTTTTGAACTAAATTCATTAGTTTTTGTTAGAAAACAGGCGCAGTCAACTGGGAAGCTGGACTCCTGCATGCGAGGGCCATATCGTGTGGTGAAAGTACTCCCACATGGTCGTTATGAGCTTCGACTCTTGGCTGGATCGTATGGGAAGTCGACACAAGCGGCTGCGGAGTACATGATTCCGTGGTAAGGAGAGTGGACTCCCGATGTGTGCGCTGATTTTTTTTGTGGTGAGTTATCCGAATTATTTCAATAACTAATATTTTGTTCAAACTGTTTTTATTGTGTTTTTGTAAACTTTAAGTATGTGTGAGTGATAATTTACCTAGGAGTGAAATACTTTCTGAGAGAGTAAACATGCCAAGGGAAGTTTTATCTTGCAGTTGGTATAGCTTGTCTCAGAGTGAGATATGCTATCCTGACTGATGGATACGCTTCAAGTGGAGTTGGGTTTCATATTATTGGATGCTGTCCTAGAGTGTGCTCGGATATGCGATCCTAGTATATGAGACATGCTTTGGGTGTTTTTGTTTTATTTTTGTGGTTCGGACTTATGGTCCTGGAGCTATGTATAGTACTTACACGCTTGGTCATGTCACAGGGTTGACTGACGAGTCGTGGTGTGAAACTTGTTTCAGTGATAAACATTGTATGTGTGTTATTGATAGTTTGGGTAGAGACACGCTCATATGTGGAACCAATTCACACACGCAAAGTTATGTCTCACGCAAGTACGCGTAGATCTCTAGCGAGTCGTGAGGTGGCACTCCCCCGACGAGTGATGCCCCAGGTGATTGGTACAGATATTAGTTTGTTTTATACCGTTGTGCTAGTGTTGAGCTAGGCGAGTTTAGTTTACAAAACGCCGAATGTGCACTTACGTACACTTATATGATATGTGTCGTAAAGTAGCGTTATGTGGGCACATAGTTGTCCTGTTGTGTTTATTATTGAAAATAGTATTGTGCCGTTGTTTTCGTTTTTACAGAAGCAGACCAAGAGAATGAGGAGTCCACCACTCCGAGTGTCGGCCAGCCTCCTGGAGTTGAGGTGCCTGGTGACATGATGGAGCCACAGCCCAGCACGTCCGGGAAACAGAGAAGCGAAGACAGGCCTGCTCTTCTGGCGTCGCTCAGCGTTTCCTCGGATCAAGAATCGGGAGCATCAATGCCAACTCTAGAGACTGGTCTCCAGAGTTAGAAGATGGAGCCCGAGGACGGCCTCCCGTCAGGAAAGGCCGTGTAGGATATTAGTTAGGAGGGAAGGGGGTTGTCTGTAAAAGGCCGTGCTTTGACAGCACAGCTCTCTTTCTGCTGCCAACTGTTGTCGAGGTAGGGTGTTACTCTGTCCGATTACTGTGTGACTATTTTATAATTAACGCATTTTCATTGTAATTAGTGATAAGTCTGGTGTTCTATTTTTGTGTATTGTGTACAAATTGATGTATCGCTTGTGAATTTCTTTTGTTAAGATTTATTGATTAGTAGGTAGTATTAAAAATTGTTTTTTAAAAAATCACTTCTGGTCTTATTTTCCTAGAATACAATATAAAATTCATTATAACATAATTTTATTCACATTACAGTAGAGCGGCGATTATCCGAATTAATTGGGATCAGGGCCCATTCGGATAATTTGATGCAGACTAGCAATGAAGAGAAACGAACCGTCACATACAGAATAAGCCTCATAAATGTAAACAAACAACATTCTTCTATAACGCTCTTAATCAGAGTTCTTAATCAGAGTAGGTTGCAACCCCACCAGGCCTTAACAAAAATACAAAATAAAGAAAATAGCAGCAGCAGAGCTCCAAGAAATGCTCCAAGATCTGAGCAGGGCAAGCCAAGAGGTTGGACTTCAAATGAACATGAGCAAGACACATACAATGACCAACAGCACGAAACGTAGGGTCGAGGTAGATGGGCAAGCTCTACACTATGTCGACGAGTACATCTATTTGGGCCAGTTAGTTTCTTTCGACAACAGGCAGGAAAAGGAGATCGATCGCCGCATAGAGAACGCCTGGAAAAGCTACTGGTCCATGAAGCAGTACATGAAAGGGGACCTTCCCCTTTCACTCAAGCGAAAATTAGTCGACATGTGTATCTTGCCCGTCCTAACCTACGGTGCACAAACTTGGTCTCTCACGGAGTGTCAGAAGTCCAAACTCAAGGTTTGCCAGAGAGCAATGGAGCGCAGCCTTTTAGGCATTAAACGGACGGGTCGCATCCGGAATACCGTCATACGTTCCAGAACAGGAGTCGCTGATGTGGGCCGAAAGGCGGCAACACTGAAATGGAACTGGGCCGGACACGTCAGCCGTATGCATCCGGAAAGATGGGCCACTATTGTCACCCAGTGGACACCCCAGGATGGACACCGCAGGCGGGGTAGGCCCCGGAAGAGATGGCGTGACGAACTGGACGCCTACTGTCGGGACTGGTGGACTCGATCGAGGGATCGAGAAGTGTGGAAGCGGGATGGGAAGGCCTTTGCCCAGCAGTGGGACATTATAGGCTAGTAATAATAATAATAATAAGCCCCGCAGGGCATCTGAGGCGGATGACGGGGAGTAGCGACCCCGCGGGGTCCGAGTGCTCCAGGGAGAGTATACTGTCCCCCACCTCCGGCTTGCCGGAGTGAAACATGACGGGGGATAAGTCTCCCGCCTCTTGGCTTGCCTTCATCAGCCGGTCAGAGTGGAGTCGCTAGAGCAGGCCGCTCGGAGGGTAGGTGCCACATGGTAAGTGGCGAGTGGGCCGGTGATGCTGGACCCACAGGGAGCGCGTGATCTGCGTTTAAAGTCCGCCGAGGTATCCTCACCCTTCAGCCGCTCATGTACCCTCTTGTTGCTATTCAGTGACTGATTCCCGGGGGCCCAGTAAGTGAGGTGGCGAGTCTCCACCTGCCATTTTTACGTGTATTTATTACATTGTTATCGGCAGGTGCCATAGTTCCCGTAGTTTTACCATTCCTAGTCCATTAGCATCCCATCACAATAGCCCAAGTAGTTTTCATCCACAGTTAGCAATAGTATAGCACAGAACCGGGGATTGTCCTTGGGTACATTTCCATAGGGTATACAGGGATAATCGTCGGTTTTGTGTCACCATTTCATTAAAGTTGTCTCAAAAGGGCTTCAGCGTGTTGGCTTCGACCCCACGTTCGCCTCCCAAAAATCCGGGACTCTGTAGTCCCGAGGTCTAGAAGAGACATACAGTTATAATAATAAAGAAAATAGCAATAACAGAGGTACATAGTAGCTTAGGACCGATTCGGATAATTGGCGTTCTACTATATTACTATGTTTTTATAACTATGAAAAGTATGTTTACATCCGTTGAAACAATTTCGAACTGTCATATGGATAATTAAGCTGATGGATGGATATGAATATCCAAAACAGCAGTTTTAGATGCAGGGCAACTAGGGTTTATTTCTTTTTTTACTCATATATAGCAGTTTTTAAAATAATTCCGATATTTAGTTATGTAATCTTTACTCTTTTTGGACAAAACGCTCCACGCTTTCTTTAATTAAACTAAATGTCAAATTTATTTTGTTATTTTTAAAGCATGTACGTGGGTAAAACGGGTAAAACGGGACCCTATTGTTTTCGCTCCTCTGTCCGTCCGTCCGCCCGTCCGTCCGTCCGTCTGTCACCAGGCTGTATCCCATGAACCGTGATAGTTACTATCACGGTTCACGAAAACAATAGGGTCCGGTTTAACCGTTTGGGTACGGAACCCTAAAAAAAGAATTGAGTGGGGTTAGAAACAGTAATAGAGCACAAAAAATATCTGTTTGTACACGCTGATCTTCGGAACTATTGGACTAATTTGAATGGTTTTTTCCTCCGTGTATTGGTATTAAGTCTGGACAACATATAGGCTATAATTTATCTTGGAAACTTGAACACCTGATGTAGAACAGAAACAGATCATCTAAACTATAAGAGATTCAAAAACGGTGCCCTAGCAAAAATGGTAACACTTGATGAGCATTTCCTTCTGAGATAATAAATTTGAAGATTTGGAGAAGGAACTCGAAGAGCCCAGCTACAATATAGCATATATAGGAATGACGTTTTAGCAAAAGTTGTTGCTGCTCCCCTCATTGCTGCCACTGTGGTGAGGCTGTCACCAGCCTCGGACACCACGGTCTGTCGTGCAGCCGTAGTGCGGGCCGTATTGCGCGGCACGCAAATATCAACGACATTATACGTCGAGATCTTGTTGCCGTCGGGGTACCAGCTGTATTAAAATATTATAAAAGGTTAAAAACGCTAAACCCTATAAAAAGCAAAAAAATACTTTTAACACTACGTAAGTACTGAGCAACTAAAGCATGTCAGACTAAACTAAACTCTCCTCTCCAGGAAGGGGGACCAGGGAAGGGTGTTGAAGGCGTTGGTGATGTCGAGAGACACCGCCAAGACGACCCCCCCCGGGACACAGCATCCCCCGTCGTGAGAGCTCTCACGCGCATGATGGCGTCCACCGTAGAGCGCCCCCTACGGAAACCGAACTTTTTGTCCGCATGGTCCGGCCCCATCCCCCCAAGGTGCGCGACGAGGCGGTTTGCGACAACTCGCTCGAAGAGCTTGCCCACCTTGTCGAGCAACACGATGGGCCGGTATGCGGACGGAGAGTCCGCAGGGCGCCCCGGCTTCCGGATGAGTTTGAGTCGTCCAGGCCCATGATGCGCAGATCTGCGCACTTATGGACGCCCTGAGCCTCTCGGCTGGAGCGTTTGCGGCGGGCCCACTGGCCGCTCCTGGGACCTCCAGCATTCGGGCGCCCGTTGCGGTCACCCTTAGCCGAAGGTCCTCGGTGATGCCCAGCTTGGTTAGGCTCACCGCCTCCTTTGCTTTAGCAAGCACGTAGCGGTATGAAACGCCCCTCTTGACCGTGTCCGGCTGCAGTGTGAGTACTACAGCCGCGATCTTAGGGGCGTGGAGTTGCGCCGCGGCGGCTCGCTCCCTGCGCAGCCGTTTTTGGGCCTTCTTTTTGGCCGCTTTGGCCGCGAGCCGCCGCGGCGCAACTCCACGCCCCTAAGATCGCGGCTGTAGTACTCACACTGCAGCCGGACACGGTCAAGAGGGGCGTTTCATACCGCTACGTGCTTGCTAAAGCAAAGGAGGCGGTGAGCCTAACCAAGCTGGGCATCACCGAGGACCTTCGGCTAAGGGTGACCGCAACGGGCGCCCGAATGCTGGAGGTCCCAGGAGCGGCCAGTGGGCCCGCCGCAAACGCTCCAGCCGAGAGGCTCAGGGCGTCCATAAGTGCGCAGATCTGCGCATCATGGGCCTGGACGACTCAAACTCATCCGGAAGCCGGGGCGCCCTGCGGACTCTCCGTCCGCATACCGGCCCATCGTGTTGCTCGACAAGGTGGGCAAGCTCTTCGAGCGAGTTGTCGCAAACCGCCTCGTCGCGCACCTTGGGGGGATGGGGCCGGACCATGCGGACAAAAAGTTCGGTTTCCGTAGGGGGCGCTCTACGGTGGACGCCATCATGCGCGTGAGAGCTCTCACGACGGGGGATGCTGTGTCCCGGGGGGGGTCGTCTTGGCGGTGTCTCTCGACATCACCAACGCCTTCAACACCCTTCCCTGGTCCCCCTTCCTGGAGAGGAGAGTTTAGTTTAGTCTGACATGCTTTAGTTGCTCAGTACTTACGTAGTGTTAAAAGTATTTTTTTGCTTTTTATAGGGTTTAGCGTTTTTAACCTTTTATAATATTTTAATACAGCTGGTACCCCGACGGCAACAAGATCTCGACGTATAATGTCGTTGATATTTGCGTGCCGCGCAATACGGCCCGCACTACGGCTGCACGACAGACCGTGGTGTCCGAGGCTGGTGACAGCCTCACCACAGTGGCAGCAATGAGGGGAGCAGCAACAACTTTTGCTAAAACGTCATTCCTATATATGCTATATTGTAGCTGGGCTCTTCGAGTTCCTTCTCCAAATCTTCAAATTTATTATCTCAGAAGGAAATGCTCATCAAGTGTTACCATTTTTGCTAGGGCACCGTTTTTGAATCTCTTATAGTTTAGATGATCTGTTTCTGTTCTACATCAGGTGTTCAAGTTTCCAAGATAAATTATAGCCTATATGTTGTCCAGACTTAATACCAATACACGGAGGAAAAAACCATTCAAATTAGTCCAATAGTTCCGAAGATCAGCGTGTACAAACAGATATTTTTTGTGCTCTATTACTGTTTCTAACCCCACTCAATTCTTTTTTTAGGGTTCCGTACCCAAACGGTTAAACCGGACCCTATTGTTTTCGTGAACCGTGATAGTAACTATCACGGTTCATGGGATACAGCCTGGTGACAGACGGACGGACGGACGGGCGGACGGACGGACAGAGGAGCGAAAACAATAGGGTCCCGTTTTACCCGTTTTACCCACGTACATGCTTTAAAAATAACAAAATAAATTTGACATTTAGTTTAATTAAAGAAAGCGTGGAGCGTTTTGTCCAAAAAGAGTAAAGATTACATAACTAAATATCGGAATTATTTTAAAAACTGCTATATATGAGTAAAAAAAGAAATAAACCCTAGTTGCCCTGCATCTAAAACTGCTGTTTTGGATATTCATATCCATCCATCAGCTTAATTATCCATATGACAGTTCGAAATTGTTTCAACGGATGTAAACATACTTTTCATAGTTATAAAAACATAGTAATATAGTAGAACGCCAATTATCCGAATCGGTCCTAAGCTACTATGTACCTCTGTTATTGCTATTTTCTTTATTATTATAACTGTATGTCTCTTCTAGACCTCGGGACTACAGAGTCCCGGATTTTTGGGAGGCGAACGTGGGGTCGAAGCCAACACGCTGAAGCCCTTTTGAGACAACTTTAATGAAATGGTGACACAAAACCGACGATTATCCCTGTATACCCTATGGAAATGTACCCAAGGACAATCCCCGGTTCTGTGCTATACTATTGCTAACTGTGGATGAAAACTACTTGGGCTATTGTGATGGGATGCTAATGGACTAGGAATGGTAAAACTACGGGAACTATGGCACCTGCCGATAACAATGTAATAAATACACGTAAAAATGGCAGGTGGAGACTCGCCACCTCACTTACTGGGCCCCCGGGAATCAGTCACTGAATAGCAACAAGAGGGTACATGAGCGGCTGAAGGGTGAGGATACCTCGGCGGACTTTAAACGCAGATCACGCGCTCCCTGTGGGTCCAGCATCACCGGCCCACTCGCCACTTACCATGTGGCACCTACCCTCCGAGCGGCCTGCTCTAGCGACTCCACTCTGACCGGCTGATGAAGGCAAGCCAAGAGGCGGGAGACTTATCCCCCGTCATGTTTCACTCCGGCAAGCCGGAGGTGGGGGACAGTATACTCTCCCTGGAGCACTCGGACCCCGCGGGGTCGCTACTCCCCGTCATCCGCCTCAGATGCCCTGCGGGGCTTATTATTATTATTATTACTAGCCTATAATGTCCCACTGCTGGGCAAAGGCCTTCCCATCCCGCTTCCACACTTCTCGATCCCTCGATCGAGTCCACCAGTCCCGACAGTAGGCGTCCAGTTCGTCACGCCATCTCTTCCGGGGCCTACCCCGCCTGCGGTGTCCATCCTGGGGTGTCCACTGGGTGACAATAGTGGCCCATCTTTCCGGATGCATACGGCTGACGTGTCCGGCCCAGTTCCATTTCAGTGTTGCCGCCTTTCGGCCCACATCAGCGACTCCTGTTCTGGAACGTATGACGGTATTCCGGATGCGACCCGTCCGTTTAATGCCTAAAAGGCTGCGCTCCATTGCTCTCTGGCAAACCTTGAGTTTGGACTTCTGACACTCCGTGAGAGACCAAGTTTGTGCACCGTAGGTTAGGACGGGCAAGATACACATGTCGACTAATTTTCGCTTGAGTGAAAGGGGAAGGTCCCCTTTCATGTACTGCTTCATGGACCAGTAGCTTTACAATACACTACTTAACACTACGTAAGTACTGAGCAACTAAAGCATGTCAGACTAAACTAAACTCTCCTCTCCAGGAAGGGGGACCAGGGAAGGGTGTTGAAGGCGTTGGTGATGTCGAGAGACACCGCCAAGACGACCCCCCCCGGGACACAGCATCCCCCGTCGTGAGAGCTCTCACGCGCATGATGGCGTCCACCGTAGAGCGCCCCCTACGGAAACCGAACTTTTTGTCCGCATGGTCCGGCCCCATCCCCCCAAGGTGCGCGACGAGGCGGTTTGCGACAACTCGCTCGAAGAGCTTGCCCACCTTGTCGAGCAACACGATGGGCCGGTATGCGGACGGAGAGTCCGCAGGGCGCCCCGGCTTCCGGATGAGTTTGAGTCGTCCAGGCCCATGATGCGCAGATCTGCGCACTTATGGACGCCCTGAGCCTCTCGGCTGGAGCGTTTGCGGCGGGCCCACTGGCCGCTCCTGGGACCTCCAGCATTCGGGCGCCCGTTGCGGTCACCCTTAGCCGAAGGTCCTCGGTGATGCCCAGCTTGGTTAGGCTCACCGCCTCCTTTGCTTTAGCAAGCACGTAGCGGTATGAAACGCCCCTCTTGACCGTGTCCGGCTGCAGTGTGAGTACTACAGCCGCGATCTTAGGGGCGTGGAGTTGCGCCGCGGCGGCTCGCTCCCTGCGCAGCCGTTTTTGGGCCTTCTTTTTGGCCGCTTTGGCCGCGTTCCGCCTCTTTTTCTTCTCCCCCACCACCTGCCACTCAGACTCAGTGGCAGGAGAGGTAGGGGCCGCAGACGGAGTCGGCTTCGGAGGGCGATCGCCGCCACTGGTGCCGGCGGGACCGGTGCCCTGTTGGCCCCGGGGTGCTCTGCGCCCGGATCGCAGTTGCGGCCTTGGGCTTTGGCTGGGCGGTCCGTTCGGCGCTGCGACAGGGGGCGGGGGTGCCGCTGCAGCCGCAGCCGCATAAGAGGTCCTTTGGGCCGCTGGGGGCTTCGACGCCGCGAGGGGGGGGGGCGCAGAACCTTGCCCTCCAGGACGGAGAAGCGAGCCTGGAAGGCTGCCATCTCCTGACGGACTAGGGCCAGGATCTGGCTCTCAGCCGGCGCAGTCTGCACCTGTTGCCTGGCGGCGGCCTCGCCGCGCTTCGCCTCCTGCTCGCGCATCTTAGTGAGGTCCGCCCGGAGACTTCTGTTCTCCTCCTGGAGAGACCCCAAGGCGGCCGTGAGGCGAGCCACCTGCTCCTGCAACTTGGCCAGCTCGCTCTTGGAAGCCAGGCCGAAGTTGCTCACCGTTGCGGCGGTGATGGAGGCGGTAGCGGCCTCAATTGCGCTGTCGCGGCTGGCCTTCTTTTTTTTCAGGGCCACCTGCCTGAAGGCGGACTCCACCGTTTTTGCGAAGTCCGCCCTCCGCTCCTGATCGGATCCCAAGGCAGACGCGTGATCCTCGGAGGAGCTCTGGTTGCCCCCAGGCGCCCCAGCGGTCCTGTCGTGAATGGTCCTCCTATCGGCCTTTTTGGCCAAGGCCCCGCGGCCACCGGAAGAGGACCCCAGGTCGTCCACCTTCCTCTTGAGGAAGGTCTCGATCCTGTGGTCCTTCTTGCTGCGGGGGACCGTGAAGTCTCCCGCAGTTCCGTCACTGGACACGGTCTCGCAATCCGAGACCGCATCCCACTCCCTGTCGTCATTTTCTTTTGGGTTTTGGTTTTTCAATTTATCCATATAGTTCCCACGAGTAACGCAGGGGGCTGACGATTCGATGCAATATGCTGGCTAGCAGGTTTGCAAGATGCTCAAAGCCAGTAAAGACAACTCTTTTCAGAGCATATTGTCAAACAGCCTGTGGACCGGCAACACGCAGCGAGTCGTCAGTGCCCTGAGAATCCAATACAATAATGCTTTCAGGTTGCTGATGGGACTGCCTCGCAACTGCAGCGCATCGGCGATGTTTGCAGAGTCGAATATAGACGGCTTCCATGCCATCATCAGAAAAAGAGTAGCATCGTTGACGCGTAGGGTGCGGGACAGTTCCAACAGCTACCTGAGGCTAATAGCTTGTAAGATTGAAAGTCCTATATGGAGGCATTGGATATTATTACATACATTAAAAAAACTTTTCACACAGTGTCTAGTTTATTTCGCCACCGATTTCTAGGCCGATGCACCTAAGAATAGTTTTTTTTGCTTTTCAGTGTTTTTGGGAGTCGGTTTTATTGTTTTGTAAAAAGTTTTTTATTTTTAGGTTTTCAGTGAAAAGCATAGTTGTCACTTTCCACATAAGTGGAAAGTTCTCATCTCATCAATACGAACAATATAAGCCCAAACACGAGGTAGTTTACATATTCAGTGTTCAAGTTCCCTCGACCTTCTTTGGTCTCCATCATCAAGTCAGCTCCATCCCTTCACCATTGTATAGTGTTACCAGACATACGCCTTAGTGTCAAGTTTTTACCCTGCGCATGCCTACAGTTTTCGAAAGTTGCCTTCAATTTCTCAGGGTTCAAATCATCAGATCCTGACCTGGCGTCTCCGAGTAATCGGTGAACATACATAAAAAATAAAAAAAGATCCCGACGAATTGAGAACCTCCTCCTTTCTGGGCAGTCGGTTAAAAATAAGTTTACTAACATAGATCTTAAGTATTATGTATTACTAACAAAATATGGACAAAATAAGTCTGAAATAAAGAAATTGAATTGAATAATAAGGCTTGTACGTACAGTTTTCCTGATCCGCTATTTCTAGGAATTTATGAGGACCATGCAGTTCTGGACACCATCTTCCACTGCATAACCAGTAATTGGTTACGCATTTGCACAGTTTACATGGATTATCATAATTTAAATCGAACCCCGTACACATTTTAGTTCGTCTCAAGGAATCTGAAAATGTTTAAAAATTCAGTTTTTACATGCTTTTCACTTAACGCATTTTTATGTATGTTATAAATAATAATAATACTTAACCTGTTGCCCTCTTGTTGCGAACCTTTTGCCCGCTTGTTGCGAACCAGTTGCCCTCTTGTTGCGATTTAGCAACTGATTCCCGGGGGCCCCGTAAGTAAGCTGGCAATTCTTCACCTGTCATTTTTACGTGTATTTATTACATTGTTATCGGCAGGTGCCATAGTTCCCGTAGTTTCCCCATTCCTAGTCCATTAGCATCCCATCATCACAGCCCAAGTCGTTTTCATCCATAGTTAGCAATAGTTTAGCACAGAACCGGGGATTGTCCTTGGGTACATTTCTATAGTGCATACAGGGATAATCGCTGGTTTTGTGTCACCATTTCATTAAAGTTGTCTCATAAGAGCTTCAGCGTTTTGGCTTCGGCCCACGTTCGCCTTTCAAAAAATTCGGGACTCTGTAGTCCCGTGGTCTGGTCGAGACATACAAAATAATATAGGCATGATGACAAATTTTTAAATTCCTTTGTATGATGTAGGTATACGTCTATTTTATACGGAAAATCGTAAATTTTAAGAAAATGCGAAGTTTTTTTGGCAAATAATTGCATTTTTCTCCGTCCACTTTGAATCCGGCGCGAAAACGCTTGTCGGTGTCATGCATCGTTAACAAGACGCAAGTAAGCAACGCTCGTTCAAGTTCAATAATTAAGTTATGACTTGTCCTTCTTATTTATACATTGTCATCTAATTTACTAACTCGGCATCGTTTTTAGTATATTGCCATTTATAACCTTCAATTAAAAAACATTGTATTAAAAATTGAAGTTAGTGACGAAAACGAATCGCTGCAAAACCGACTCCACGTAGTCTTGTCTGCCCTACCCCTAGAGTGCAATTCAAAACTGCGTAGGCGCGGAGGGGCGAGGCGGCCTGCGAGCTGAGGCGCAGGTAGTTTCAACGCTCGCCGACGCGGCTGAGACTCGCCGGCTCTCGGCCAGCAAGCCGAAGCTGCGGTGGTGAGCGTGAAAACCATCTGCGACGATAAGCTCGCATGGGACCGTCGGAGCCCCGCAGCACCGGAGCCGTGACAGAAGCGATGCTTGCTGCATGTTGCTTTGCTTACATTTTAAACGTACTGAGTTAAAAAATTAGAAGCTAATTAAATATATTTTATGATGTCATTTAATAGTATTTTAGAAGTTTACTGTTAGAATGCATGCTACAAATTTAGATGCTAAAAAATAACCATCATGCTGAGTTGTATTTAGAGTGGTTTACTAAGAAGATAACGAGTGGCTAAGATAGTATTACTTAGATGCTCGTTAATTGTGGCTGACTTAGTAATTTAGAAAGCAACATACATTTTTGGGGGCGAATAATGATATTAAAAAGAAGCCTGTTTAATTAGCACCCATTAAAAAATACGAAAACAGTGGCTTAAACTTGCAAGGCGAGATTCAAAACCAATATTGCCCAGTATTTTTTACCCACACCATTATTTTTGTGAAGATCACTTTGATGTAAGTTTTTACATCGTTTTCTAGATTCTAGTATAGTAGGTATATAAAACTCGTATTTGGTAATGTGACATTTGTGCGAGTGGTTAATGCGTCGACCAAGAGGTGACGTCACGCGCTCTGATTGGTGTTCAAGATATCATGGCGGATTGCCTTATTTGGTAGTTTTATTTTATAAAATTAATATTGATCACATTATTAAAAAAAAAGGAAACAATGCGAGTTTTATATTCCAAGCTTGAAGTTTAATTTAATAAATATAATATTTTAATGATTTTTAATTACTGTCATCATGCCTAGTGTATTTTTACTGTTGTAATAATAATTATTGTTTTGTTCCGTCTGACGCAGATCAAAAGGCTGCATTCAAACCAAACTGACTGTCAGCTGCCGAACGTCAGCATCTTTAAATATTTCGCATAACGTATCGTCGGTTAGATGTGAATGAAAAAGTGAATTCAATCAGTTTGGTTTGATGATTTTGTTCTGAATTTTTTGCTGTCTTCTATGTATTATCATGTCAATGCTTGATTCTATTTAATCAATACAGGTGGTAATGCAGAAAAAGGAATAAGATACTAGCTTTTGCCCGCGACTTCGTTCGCGTGGAATAGTGACTTCCGGCAGATTTTTGGTTTAACCAATAGATGGCGCTATATAAGGTGCTTTAATATTACCTGCCAGGACTTGAATGGGGGGTAGTATTGCGTTTATAGATTACAATAGTAAAGATAAATAATTGATTATTTGTCATATTTTTTTTCATACAAAAAAAAAATACGTATAAATTTCACTTAATTTATTTTAAGTTTAAAACCATCCAGAAAAGTTGCGCGTTGCCACTCTTGCAGAACAGATAGAAAGAGATAGCAGTTGTTTTCATTGACGAAGCGACACTACGCGCGTAATTTGTGAACCACGTTATGCAGAGTAGAGCCAATGTTAATTTAACTTAATGTTTAATGTCTCAAATTGAATTGACTCAATCGAAATTTCTTCACTATTGTAATCTATAAACGCAATACTACCCCCCATTCAAGTCCTGGCAGGTAATATTAAAGCACCTTATATGTCCGGAATATTTTTTTTGTAATAAAACTATCCTATGTCCTTTCTCAAGTTCCAAACTATGGCTGTACCAAATTTCACACAAATCGGTTCAGTAGTTTAGGCGTGAAGAAAAGACAGACAGAGTTACTTTCACATCTATAATATAAAAATGAATCGCAAAATGTGTTGGTAAGCGCATAACTCAACAACGCCTGGACCAATTTGGCTAATTCTTTTTTTGTTGTGTTTGTTATTGTCAGGAGAAGGTTCTTATGAAAAAAAATAGGGTAAAGTAGAGAAGTCAGTTGACGGGAGCGAAGCCGCGGGAAAAGCTAGTTTATAATATTAGTTAGGATTAGGATTTTACATTACATGTATAATTTTTTGAATTTCCGAGTAGGTTAAGCAGAACTCGTAGGCTATCTACGTCCTTGTAAGAATACTCGAAAACTCCAGTTCTTGTAGGAAAATGATTCGGTAGTGAAAGCCCGCTCCTTTTTTGTAATACCGGAAATTGTTACCAAATGTCTCCAAGAACACCCCGTTAGTGTACTCGCAGTTTAGTTTTAGTCATGCCCACTGTATATTTGGCCTGCAGGAAGTTCTCTGACCGTCTTCTGGCAACTTCGCTCATTTTTCCTTACCTACTCCGTGATTAGTACACTTACTTCCAGAATGCGGACACGGTAAATCCGAACAAATAAAATGTGATTTGGAATAGCAAACGCAGAAATTGCAAGGGCCCTTTGTAAATCTTCTTCCACGCTTTGGGCATGGTGTTTCCCCTTCGAGGTTGACTGAAATTATTAAAAAAACGTGATTTTTTAAAGTGGCATTTGCATCGACGAGCTTTTACCGGTTAGTGAAGTGCATCGGGTTTATGCGTGTGTGAGTGACATTGTTACAAGAGAATATATTTAAACTGTGGCTAAATGTGAATACCGCAAGTTGGCCTTAAATTATGAAATCATCATCATCCTCCGAGCCTTTTCCCAACTATGTTGGGGTCGGCTTCCAGTCTAACCGGATTCAGCTGAGTACCAGTGCTTTACAAGAAGCGACTGCCTATCTGACCTCCTCAACCCAGTTACCCGGGCAACCCGATACCCCTTGATTAGACTGGTGTCAGACTTACTGGCTTCTGACTACCCGTAACGAGCCTGCCAAGGATGTTCAAGGACAGCCGGGACCTACAGTTTGCCTGAGTCTGAGTGCCATCCGAAACACAGACATTGGTGTCTAAGATATACTTAGAAAGTACATACAAACTTAGAAAAGTTGCATTGGTACTTGCCTGACCTGGAATCGAACCCGCGCTCTCATACTCGAGGTTGATTCTTTGCCCACTAGGCCACCACGACTTTTTCGAGGTTGGTTCTTTGCCCACTTTACACTAAATTATGAAATGCATATTCAAATTAACTTACAATCAAAATCTACACACTTAATTCTTTCATCACAATTATAAACGCCAGAATCGCAATTACACCGAACACATGGACCCAATCTAAATGTTAATCCGAAAATGCAGTGTCCAGTATCTTTGATATCTGAAAGAAGCATATAAATGTGACTTTTACGGTATCTAATTGCTTCGAAATTCATTAAAAAAAAACAGAAAAGTACATAGTGATTCAATTAAATGTACCTAGTCATTCAATGTAGGCGCAAGTCGGTCAATCAAATAGCAGTTTCAATCAGATGACAGCGACAAATACCATCAGAATTCGAATTTGTTAGGAAAGCCCTTTTATTAAATATCTTCCTTAAAATTTATCAGATTTAGAACTTTCGTATTTATTGTTATAATTATTTGAAAAAAATCTTACCTTCTATATTGTCACGACCGTCATTAGGCTTACATTTATTAGTAGTTCTGCAATACAACATTCCTTCATAACAGTAGCATTGGTTACATTGCCGTATACTCATGCTTCTCGATGTACATGGCTCGTCCGGGACCACTGAAAGTAAACCAATTTTAACTAAGGCCAAAAACATATTGTATAGGTCATCGATATACAGAAATGCATTTTATTCAGTTCGCAAACTTTGTCAACTTAGGTATAGTTAAATAAGTTTTATAGATACGTATATTTTTATTGTGTTTTAGTACATAATATATATACAATAAGTTATTCATAACGAAAGATGTTTACTTTGTAACCGAGAATGGCAAAATCCTAACTATAGTTATAGTAACTACCTCTATTAAGGCGATACCTCGAAATTAAACAATTTTTTTACGTTAATTTTAAGTTAAGAATACTTATTTGAATAATAATTTTTTTTTATATGTGTTTGTTGACTATATTACCTCCATTAATCCGAAGACAAAAACATAAAACAAGTAACTTTTCTCGATAGAAAAAAAATCAGAACTTACCTCTAAAAATAACATTTTATGAATTTTATGTCGTAGTCATGTACTTTCTGTCACATGAAAATAATGAAGAATATAGATAATATCTTATTAAACATTAATCAGAAATCAGTTTTTAAAGAAACATAAAATTGAATTTTTAAATTTTTTTTATTTAGTATGGCGCTTACGTTATTTTTTTTCGAGCAGGTTGCATGTTTCCTCTCTCTATCTATTTACGTTACTATCGCATAGTTCTATCCCTCTCAACCATTTACCCAGTTCGCCCGTGAACATCGCAACGAGGTATCGTCTTAAGTAATCTGTGATAGTAGTACGGCGCGGCGGCTGCGTGGCGGCAACGCGCAACCCGTTTACTTCGCGAGCGCAACTCCAAGCGCGAGACAATAGTTAGTGTCCATATCAAGCTGATTTTAGGGTACATAGAAAAAGGAAAAAAATACTGATGATGCAGGTATGTTCTGTTATTGATTTTGAACCACTTTTTCTGCGCACTGCTTAAAATTCATTCCTGTATACGGTACCTGTTAAACACTATTTAGGTACGTCTAAGTACTCTACATTTACCCTTCAAGTTATTATGCATCGAGCAAGAATATATCTAAAAAGAAGAATTGAAACTGCACCCTTTTACAAAATATAAAAAAAAAAATTTCAATCTCCAGGTAACATTTATCTCGAGAATAATAATATGTTTGAAGTTTAACAGCTTTTATGTAGAAAACATGTCAAGCCGCTGTATTTATTCCGCAGATAGAAGTTATCTGACGATTTAAAAATCAGCCCCTAGCCTGCCATTAGTAGGATTTAGTCGGCCCTTGGTAGGATTTTTATTCTTTCAGAAAATTGTGAATTGAATCAAAGTTTTTAGTCAGTCTGATACCGAAAAAATACCTAATCGTTGCTAAGTGAGTACTTTCATTTATCTTCATACTGATTTGTGAGCAAAATCAACGATCGGTCGAGTAAATCTATAATAGTATCTATAATAGTGTGCGCGCGCTTTTACTCATAAAATTGTGACTTTTTCAATTGTTTTTGTCTACGATGCAATGCTTGTAGACATTCATATTTGATCAAATCTAGGTATTCCAATATATTCGATACAGTTAGTTTAGTCGTTTATATGTTATGAATTTATAAAAATATTCTTACAGTGAAATGTAATATTATAATCATCATTCCTTTTTAGACCTAAATCATCTGATGGAACTGTACCCAATTCTTCAACATTCTCTACACTTAATTTGTCATAATTCGGTTTCGTGGTAGTGGTCTGGCTGATATCACAAGTTATTAAACAACGCCACTTCTCGTCAGCATAACACAAGCAATCAGTGCATCTATCCAACTTGGTTTTTTGTCCTTCTTTGCAAAGTTCTAAATATAACACTGAAAGTAACAAAATAAAGTCTATAAAGTTATGTTTTCATTTAATCACACTAAAGCATCTATTTATTTATTTTATATTTGGATCACCAAATATAGTTCAGTAAAGTAATATAGGTTTATTCAGTAAAAGAGATCACACCATTCAAAATGAATAAGCTCTCAAATGATTTTTATTGACACCTACAAACTAAAAGGGAACATACAGAGGATATTGTTGGGGTTTACACTTCGTTCGACAGTGTTGCTGATCAGGACGACGTGACCAATTTCCCCGTTGAGTTTCTAAATTCACTAACAGCGGTCGGTCTCCCTGCTCATAAAATAATACTTAAAGTCTGTGGTCCCATAATCTTGATGCGAAAAGCTCCGCCAAAACTGTGCAACGGAACCCGCCTTATCGTCAACAATACACAACGTAATATAATTGTTGCTACAATTCTCACTGGGTGTAGTGCCGGTGAGCCTGTTTTCCAACAATTCCCCATTTCAATTTAAGCGCACACAGTTCCCTGTGACTGCATGCTTTGACAATAAACAAGTCACAGGGGCAGACGCTTAAAGCAGCTGGTGTTGACCGGTCAACCAGTTGCTTTTCTTATGGTCATAATATGTTTATCAAGGGTCAGCAACGCCTCCGCTCTTTATATGCTAGCGCCTGAAGGAAAAACCCCAAAATATTGTTGAAAAAGTTTTTTTTTGAAAGTTATTTGCCATTTCTTTTTAGCCATAATTTATTTTGGAAAATGGGCACTTAGAATTCGACATCAAACTTTGAAATCTTTGATAAGTAACAGTATATTAAGTAACAGGATCTGCGTAGTTGCGGGCAGAAGCTAGTAATAAAAAAAATACGTGTGGCATTCGGGGACTGCCGCGGTAAAGCTATTGCATAGCATTCTGTATCAACTTATGCAATTATAATTATTTATTTTTTCGTGACTTTCTTCATTAATAATAAATGCACTTTGTTCATTCATATTCAAAACACTTTATACACGAATTTTACAAGTACAACCGTTCACTGTTGTAGATAAATACTTTACACCTATATACTTTCTCACAAACAGCTGATTATGTATTCGTCCGATTTCGGAGCAGCTCGTCTCGATTCGGGGGAGTTCCGTAAAGTCGTACAATACGTGTAATCGCACGACACACAGCGCCGTGTCGAAGACTGCCGAACTGACACGACGCTAGACGATGCACGGCCTTCAAGCCACACCTCCGTGCCCGTCGGAGTGGGAAGCGTGAGGTTTTTTCGTTACGGAATTTCTGGATTTGGTCCCCGCGCTCAAGGCCTGCGATAGAAGCTATGCAATAGCTTAATAAAAATATATAACATAATGCTTGTACGTACCGATTTCCGGTGAGTAATTTTTGATAAGACCATGGTCTATCATAGGACGAAGTTCGACCAGTTCTTGACACCATTTTCCTCTGCATATCCAGTAATTGGATACGCATTTGCACTGTTTACATTGTTGATCATAATTTAAATCGAACCCCGTACACATTTTAGTTTGTCTCAAGGAATCTGAAAATGTTTAAAAAAATCTGTTTTTCCATGCTTTTCACTTACCGATTTTTTATGTATTTTATAAATAATAATTATACTTGTTTGTTCATTTATTTATTTTCTAACATATGATTTACATTTTTAAATATTAAATATAAAAATAAAAAACATTTAAAAATATAAAAAATAGGTTGCCACCGATATCGGGCACAGAGTCCAAGGTACCGGTGGTTAGGGTCCCAGAGACAGAAACCTCCTCACAATACGTGCCGTATCAAGGAGTACTGCCTTCTGAATCAGTCCCTTGATCCAGCCGCCCAACGAGAGCCTCCTGAGGTGTTCGTCGAGGCTCTTGGCTATTAAACCATTGGCCGTAACGACAATCGGCACAACAACAGCCGTGTCGACACTCCACATGGCGACAACCTCGTGCGCTAAGTCGAGATACTTTATTTGTTTCTCTTTCTCAGCTTTCACAAGGTTCTCGTCATGCGGAACGGCGACATCGACTATCATCGCGCGGCGCGCTAATCGATCTATCACCACAATATCAGGCTTATTGGC
Organism: Helicoverpa zea; assembly: GCF_022581195.2. Classification (NCBI taxonomy): domain Eukaryota; kingdom Metazoa; phylum Arthropoda; class Insecta; order Lepidoptera; family Noctuidae; genus Helicoverpa; species Helicoverpa zea. Next base: position 3,522,658 of record NC_061464.1, on the reverse strand, counting down.
TACAATAGTCCTGTCAGTGATGATAGATCGATCCCAGTACAACGTGATATGGTCCTTTTCGAGAACTGGGTCGGGCGCATACCTGTAGTACGGTACCTCAAGGTCTACAAGGTTGTATTGCAGAGCAAGCTGCTGGTGGATAATCTTGGCCACTTGGTTATGTCTGTGCAAATATTCACCATTAGCCAAACGAGAACAACCAGATATAATATGTCTGATAGACTCACCCGGATGGTGACATGCCCGACATATGTCAACCGTCCCGTCTTTCACGATATATCTCCGGTAGTTATTCGTAAGGATAACTTCGTCCATAATTGCACATACAAACCCTTCGGTTTCTCCAAACAAGTCACCGAAGCGTAGCCAAGATACGGACGCATTGAAGTCTACATCGGGGCCATGAATAGCCCCGAAGAAGCGTCCGTGTAGCTGTTTGCTCTGCCATACTTCCTTGCGATCATGGGTAGTTAGTACCACAGGTCTGCGCCAGTTCTCATTTGCCAACGATAGCGGGGTGAGTCCTTTGTCCACTGCTACCATATCACGATGCATACCCACGTCGCTTTTGAGAAGATATTCTCTGAGACTGCACACCTCACGGTTGTGGAGCGTCTTTGCATTTAAAAAGCCTCGGCCTCCACATTTCCGTGGGATGTACAGTCTCATCACCGACGATCGTGGGTGATGCATTCGTTCTGCGGTCAGCAGTGTGCGGACTCTCCTATCCAAGGCATCCAATTCAGTTTGAGTCCATTTGAGTATGCCGAAGGAGTACATCAGGACTGGCATGACCCAACCATTATAGGCGCGAACCTTGTTGCCGCCTGATAAGGAACTTTTTAGGACCTTATTCAGGCGGCCAAAGAAACGCTCCCGCAATGACTGTTTCATGACAGCCACATTGATGCCTAACCCCTCCGCCATACCCAAGTATTTATATGTATCGTTTGCGGAGAGTGATCTCAGATTTATGGAATCTGAGAGTTGTACTCCCTCAGATTCCACAATTCCCCCTCGCTTTACATGCATGACTGCACATTTGTCCACACCGAACTCCATCCTGATGCAACTACTGAAATTTTCAGTGATCTTCAGTAGCTTCATCAGCTGCAGTTCTGTAGTGGCAAACAGTTTCAGATCATCCATATAAAGCAAATGGGATATAACCTGACTCCCTCTCCGCAAAGGATAGCCCAGCCCCGAACCCTCTAGCAATGTGCTCAAAGGGTTCAAGGCCAGGCAAAACCAAAGTGGACTCAAACTGTCACCCTGGAATATTCCCCGCTCGATCTTAATAGGATCGCCAGTCCCTTCAATTTGTCTACATCCTGGATAGTGAAGAACCGTTCTCCATTGCTCCATACATGACGCAAGAAAGGCGCGTAGAGTTGTATTTATTTTATACAACTCCAGTACCCTCCTAAGCCATGTATGGGGGACCGAGTCGTAGGCCTTCTTATAGTCTATCCAACATGTCGACAAATTCTTTCGGGATCGCCGAACCTGTTGGCTGATGACCATATCAGTGAGGAGCAGCTCCTTAGTAGCACGGGACCCCTTCTTACATCCATTTTGAGAAACTGACATAATTGAATATTTTTCAATATGTTGGTTTATTTTTAATCTCAAAATAGATGTAAGAAGTTTATAGACCGTCGGTAAACAAGTGATCGGTCTATAATTCTTGGGTTCCGCGGTACTGCCTGATTTATGGAGCAGATGGGTAACTCCTGTTGTTAGAAACTGTGGGAGCGACCCGGCTTCTAAGGATGACTGAAACTGTGATGCTAAACAGGGGTGTGAACTTTGCAGCCACTTTAACCAGAAATTGTGCAGTCCATCCGGTCCTGGTGATTTCCAGTTTTGCATCGGACGAACTGCACAGGCTACGTCGGAGGAGGTAATATTCACCTCCTCCATTTCTGGTATTTGTTCACACTCCCGTTCAACATCACGTGTCCAGTCACCCTCCTCGTGAAATACGGGCGTCGACCAGAGGTTGCGCCAAAACATGTTTGTGGCACCATCATCCGGCCGGTTCCCGTCCATCACGTATTGTTCAGGTCGCTCATCTTCGTCATCTTTGATCACTCTGGAACATACGATTCTGGGTGTAACGTTCTACCCGTCGTTTATACCTTCGAATACGGCTCGCCCATGCACAGACTTTTTGCTTCAGGAAGTCGATGCGCTCCGCGATACGCGGCATATATTCATGAGGACTGAGTCCAGTCCCCATGAATGCACGTCTCACAAAGCGCATCACCCGTGGTCGGGTATTACCCTCCCTGAAGCAATATAGTTTGCCGATGAGTACTCTGGCCCCCTCGATACGACGCTCAATCCTGCACTGCCAAGCTGGTACCGCTGATTTTGGTCGTGTAGCTCTGTTACTGTCAGGGAATTTGACATTAGCTACACGACATGCAGCAACAGCCGCGCAATACATAATTGAGTGTGTATCAAGGAGGTCTTCGCTGTTTTCAAAATATTTTTCCAACAGCGAATCCAGAGCACACACCAACGCCCTATTCTGTCTGTGCATAGGCAAGCGAGGTAGTCGCGGTCGGTTTTCAACGGGTGAGTACCTAAACTCCTGAATCGCATCCTCCAGAGCACTCCTCACACGTTCGTTGCACTGAGTACTTACCGTTACAGCCCTATTGTCCTCATCCCGTTCAACGAGATTGGACCGCGGCGTGACTCCGCCTGAAGGTGGCGGTGGCACCGCGGCCTGTGACGAGGTGGTGACCATAGGGCTGCTCAGCATCTCTAAGCGCAGCCGATCAAGTGCGGCGTCGTCCAGTCTGTGATTGCGCTGGATAACCCGCACCTGATCCGACAGTCGTTGGGTCGATACGTTGACGGCTGGCTCAAGCACCTGGAACAGAGACAGCATCCTATCACGGTACGCAGTGAGGTTAGTTCCTCCCTCTGTGGACCCGTAGTATGCGCGCATGACGTTCTCATTCATTTTCTGAGTCCATCTCATGCGCTGCACACAACCACCGGTAGCGGGGACCCTGCTAGGGACCTGATGGTCCCCCGATCCCAAGCCCGTCGGTGGCCGGCGTCTCCCCTGCCGACGCACAGGTGGTGGCGACGTCGGCGGAGAGAAGTACTCGTCGCTCGAGCTCGACGCAGCTGCAGCCGCCGGTATCACTGGTGGTCCGGGGTCCGGCGGCGGCGATGCGGAGCTGAGCGACGATCCCGGAGGTGGTACTCGTGCGCGTAGGTGGGCCGCTCTCGTCAACATGATTTGTTTTCTCTCACATAGCCGATGCACATTGCTGATTTTTTAAAGTGTTTCTTGTCGTCTTTCTCGTATTTCATTTTAGTCGTATTACTATTTTGCTTTTTTTTTTTGGGTATTTCAATACATTATGTATAAAATATATATGTAAATTATTAATTTTTATTGAAAAGATTTGGAGAGAAAAAAATGTGACAGTGACGTTGACGTTGCGTTTTGTATTTATTATTACTTGTTTGTATTATTACTGTTGTAATAATACTTATTGTTTTATTCCGACTCACGCAGATGCTAAGGCTACGTACAAACAAAACTGACTGTCAGCTGTTGAACGTCAGCATCTATAAATATTACGCATAACGTATCGTCGGTTAGATGTATACGAAAAAGTGAATTTGCATAGAAATCAATAAACTGCGTAACGTTCGCTTACATTCGGCGGCTGACAGTCAGTTTGGTTTGAACACAGCCTTATCAAACCACGTGATTGAAGCCTGCGTTCTAGCTATTGTTACTATTCTGGTTTAATTGTGCAACTGATCAAAACATTAAATACTCCTAACTTTATCTCTGCTTTACACATGATGTTGTAAATTATTAAAACGAAAAATTGCTCCTGTGGTTAAACCACTGAATGGATTAGGATATTTTTTTTTACAATGTGCCATAGTATATCATTATGTATATGCGATAGGATTTAATGTGATTGTGAACGACACACCCTGTATATCTGTTTGTTTTCCTTTCATTTCTATTCCTATTAATTTTGAAATAAGATATGTATCTGCAAATAAAACCGCCTCAAATATGATTTTCAAATTGAACAGTAAGTCGTTAATTTACCTACTAAGAATAAGAAAGGACCTAGTATAGAACCCTGCGGCACGCCTAATTGAACTGGTAGGCCTGAAGATTTAGCATCATTGATATCTACTCATTTCAATCTATGATTTAATTATAATTCTATAACGTTAGAGAAGCTCCGTTTTTAACGCCATTACAGAGTAACTTGCGTCAAAGCGTGTCATGGTGGACGCAATCAAAAGCTTTGGAGACGTCATAAAATACTCCAATTGCGTTAAAAGTTTTCACATGCATCAAAAATTTGGTTTAGAACAGTAACACCAGCGTCACTAGTCGAACGACCTTTAGTAAAGACACGTTGTTGGCTATGGGTAAGGCAATTTACGTTAAAATAACTGAGCAACTGCTTGAGCATTAACTTTTCAAATATTTTACTAAAAGCTGGCAGAATTGAAATTGGTCTGAATTTACCATATCGCAATTGTCACTTTATTTAAATGCCTGAATTTAATGTGTTTCATGAGGTCGTGAAATACACTGGCGTCAATGCATTTACTGAATATGACAGTTAGATAGGGTCCAACGATGACAATTATATTACTTAAAAGTTTAGTGGAACACCAAAATATAAAATCGCATTTTGAAAATGGAAATAGAAATGTATATGTAATGCAAATGGAAATGTGCTGTTACAAATTGACATGTTTAAATCAAATATGTGCCTCTTTTGTTCCATTGATAACCTATATGTTTTTTTTGTTTAATTTATTCAACTTTAAGTAATATTTCATAGAACTGGCGAAAATTTTAAAACTACAAAAACGATGTCCCACTGGCAAGGGGGTCACGGCCCCAGGTATCAAGGACCGAGACCACAGTAAGAAGAAGTTCCTGATCGGAATCAGACTGATTTGCTTAATTCGTTCATCTTTTAATTTGCAAATTGAGTCTCTTGGCTATTAAGCCATTGGCTGGATTGGCTATCGCATAATACATAAGACACTTCGTCGACTTCATGACAAAAATCTAGATATTTGAGTTACTTTTCAGTTCTCTTATTAGCATGGTGATGTCAACAATAATATTGCGTGGTGCACTAGAATTGCAACACTCATTGTGAATTTTCAGTATGACCGCACTACAGTTCGAAAAGAGTACACAGTGATGAATTTCATCTGCCTATTTAAAAATGGCAAGATGACGACTTTTTGCGAATTTAAGAACTCGTGACGACTTGCGAAGAAGATGTTAAAGTTAAATAACATACTTCGTTCGTAACAATTTTTGAGTTCGCAGTATTCTCGTTCATTATGGCAATAACATCTGTTGCAAGCGTCTTTCATCCACGAGGTTCCTTCTTTGCACACTCTTTTATCAAGATTTTTCTTCTCACAATCTACGTTTGAACAGCGCCAACGGTTGCGTGCACATTTACACAATACACAATTTAGTTTCATCAATGCGCCCGGTGTGCAGGATCCTTGAGGTAGAGCTTAAACAAATATAAGATTATTTAATAACTTATTAAATAGATTAAACTGTTTACAAGATTGTCGGGCATGTGCCCACCAGAACTACTAACTGACAGATTTAATAAGAAGGACGAGAAAAAAGTGCATGAAGCAAAAATGAGAATAGTTAAACAGGATGGATAAAATTAGTTTATCAAAGGTAGTCTGAAAGAAGCGCCAGTAATAGAAAAAAATAGAGGTCAGTGTTGATGAAAGTTGATGAAAGGAGAAATGGAAGAAAAATACATTTTGCGCCAAATGACTTGGGAACTCGGCAGAAGAAGAGAACAAGTAACTGACACTGCTCGGTGTTGATATATACATTTAAACTGGGCCGTGCGAGCGAGTAGTAGTTGTCAGTAAAGAAGACGTACCAGGTAGTTTCGGTGGTGTTGGAAATAATTCTCTATTGCACGGGTTTTTGGTGCAAAACCATTCACCCTTATAACAAAGGCAGCGGTTGCAGTCCACTGTTTTTCGTTGCCACTCTATACACTCGTTAATGCCTTCCTGACTCCTGACCGTTGGGGATTCTGAAAATAATAATAATAATGTCGGGACACCTTTTCACACACGGTTGGTTAGCCCCATGGTAAGTTATTAATTAACTTGTGTTATGGGTGCTAACACAACTGATAAATTAATATAGTTACACATATACATATTTATAAATACATATTGTAACACCCAGACCACGGCCAACAAGCATGCTCATCACTAGGGAATGCAATCCCGATCCCGCGGGATCCCGATCTCGCGAGATCTCGTGTAATTTTTCGGGATCAATCCCGACGCATCATATGACGAGATCCCGTTCGAGATTGACGGGATTGGGCGGCAGTGGTCAGCGACGCAACACACACACAACCAAGTCCTTTTGCACGTGTATCTACGTCCACGAGCTTAAACAAATTAGAATCTACCATTAAAAAAGAAAAGGATTTGTTTGAGTGAGCGTTGAGTCGGAGAGGGCATTCTCAGCAGCGGGGTACATTGCAACGGACATTAGATGCCGTTTAGCAGATGAAACTATTAATACCCTTTGTTTTTTAAGGAGTCATTTTCAAAATCACTCTTTTTCCTAATTCCCTTGAAATAAGCTTATTGTTTTGATTACCTAATTTTTCTACGTTAATTTCCTTACAACCTGATTATTATTTAGTTGGTAAGATTAAAGAATAAAGGTTTTTATTTTCTTTCGAGTGATATGTTATTTTAATTAACCTCACTATCACAAACAAGCAGTTATTAGCTTTTTCAGTCATCTGAATTCAATTTTTTTTTAAAATTAGACGGGATCCCGAAAATTCCGGGATCCTGCGGGATTGATATTTCTAATCCCGCGGGATCCCGAATTTGCAATCTCGAGTCGGGATTGCATTCCCTACTCATCACACAAATGTCGACCGAACCGGGAATCGAACCGGGACCTCAGATTCGGCAGTCCGGCTTGGTGACCATTGCGCCACAGAGGTCGTGAAAATAAATAGACTGAACTGACGACTGATGGCTGGCCTGATGGTTTGAAGCCAAAATATATCTATAGTCATCTTATTCCAAAAGGTAGACTTTTGCAGGATTTTATGCAACGTCTCACTAGTTGCACGGTCCCAAAAGTAGAAGTCCAAAAGGTAATCATCAATTCAATCAAATGTTATATTCGGTGTGATACTGACCGGATATCTTCCAAATCGTTACACCTCTACTGATTTTGTGCCCCATCAAACTATCAGCCGATTACAGTACTGCGATTCTATAAAATTCGAACAACAACTCGCATTTAACTTCGATTCGAAATGTAATTTCATACTTTAGGGGAGGTAGGGGAGGGATGGGCAGGATGGCATAAACAATCAGATTTTACAGATAATCAACTTTTATTGCCATTTCTTATGTTTGGCTAGATATAATCAAAGAGCTTTCCTAAAAATTACAATCAGTTTCAACATTACGAGATATTTATTAAACGGTTTTATTTATTATACGGTTTTATTTAGTTTAGCTCACCCCGTTTGTTTTATTATTTATTCTTGGGTCAAATTTAGTAATTCAAATTTCACCCTCCTCCTGTCAACCGATTGATCTGAAATTTTGTATACACCTTTAATTCCGATGACAATACAATATAGTAATATCAATAACATTGTAAATCCAATATGGCCGCCGGCACAAAATGGCACAACCCCCTCAATATGGGTATCAAATGAAAGGGCTACACAAGTAGAATACTGTCAGCAACCCCAGCGGGGCCCAACAGGGCCAAGGCCTGCCTGGGCTGCGGGATTGTTCGAAAGAGTTACCGTGGCCCTGGTACATAAAAGGCCTACGACGAAACATAACTGTTTTTAGTTAGTAAGAGTCTGGCATTCCCTTACCGCTGCTGACCAGGGAGGAGTCACTAGATGATTTTTGGCGTCGTTAAAAAAATAGACTTTTTTAAAATTAGATTGTAATAAATTATCAGGTAAGAGACCGTGTAATAATGATGCACTAAATGAATTAGATAGAATGAGGAATATTCGGTAGGCATTTTCATTAAATACTAAAAACTAGAAAATAAAAAATCGGTAAAAAAACTTTTAAGTTAAACGGTTTTATCTTATGTGCACTATTAATCTATTGTTTATTTACTAATCTATAAATTAAACTGAAATCCAAGCCTAAATACATAGATTCTAAAAAATACCGGTAACTTATATCGAAAATGTTTACAGAGGGAGAAATGGGCATCTAGACTTGCGGGTGGTTTGGGCATGCTCATTATGTTCAGTTGAGGATTTTTAACTATTGTCAAATACAGAAAGATGCAGTTTAAATTCAAAAAGAATGGTTTGCGACGGGAAATTCCTAAAGATTTAATACAATGAGCAATACAAGAGGTATCAAAAGGTTCAAAAATAAAAATAGCAGCTGATAAATATGGAGTCCCTAGATCAAGTTGGCAACGGTACCTGAAACAAGATTCTATAAAGGATTTTTCGCGCAGATTTATAACCTCACAAATTTTCACTGACGAAGAAGAACAAAAATTTACAAATTATTCATTACATGGTATGTCCAAGCCTCCCTACCATAGGGAGCATTGGACACTTTTGACTTAGTTTATAAAAAAAAATCGGTAAAAAACTTTTAAGTTAAACGGTTTTATCTTATGTGCACTGAAAACTAGAAAATAATAAATAGTTACTTACCTGTCAACCTACGTAGGTGGTCCTGGTCATATTAGACTAAAATAAAAACGTGGGGCCCATTAACTATTGCTGTAGTACTCTCTTCTAGAGGTATAATAGGTGTGGATTCCATCGACTTACTATAATCGTAACTGGAGATTTTGAGAATTATTTTATTATTCTACTATTGACAATTTATTAATAATAGAAAATACACATACCTTTCATTAGTTTTCTCTTTATAACGATCCGAAACCGCAACAAAATATTTAAGTACTTTTACGAGTGTTTGTTCTTGACATCTCACAGAAATGACAGATAGTCTATGGATGAACACCGTTACCAGTCGGTAACGTAAACTACCCAATAAAAAAAAACAAAACTATGATCAAATCAGAATAAAAGGACCCCCCTTTTATTCTGATTTGATCATGTCTCCCAACTGCCCATCTCTCCCCTACCTCCCCTATAGATAGACAGATTTTGACAGATCTGTCAAAATCTCGAGTTTAATTTAGTTCAACTTGTCAACACGCTCGAAAGTGTAGCGCTAGTGTAGTTTGACAATGTCAATCACGAAACTTTAAGGTAGAATTCCGTGGGTCGCGATTGTCGCAGCCGCGCGCGACAAAAGTTAACCTATGAAAATGTATGGCACCGCTGCCGAGGGCCGCGACAGTCGCGCGCGGACGACGAATTTCGTGAGCCGCTTGCGGCCGTACGCTTCTCAACATGGTCTAGCGCTTAATAACATCTATAGAATTTTAGTAAAACCAGAATTAAATTGTTGACAATGCCGCGAGCAGCTTACGAAATTCGTCGCCCGCGCGCGACTGTCACGGGCCTCGGCAACGGTGCCATACATTTTCATAGGTTGACTATTGTCGCGTCCACGGAATTCTACCTTTAGAACGAATGCGAAGTGAGAGTGATGTCGAAGTGAAATGTGAGATTTTATAGAATCGACGTACAGGGCGCAGAGTGCGTCCTCTTAGTATTAGCATTGTAAAACAAAATTCTCAACCATGCGTGTCATGTCTGTTGCCGCTGCGTCTGCCTAGCCTTTTCCCAAGTATGACGGGGTCGGCTTCCAATCTAACCGGATGTAGCTGAGTACCATTTTGATTACCATTGGATTGCCCTGGTAACTAACTGGGTTGAGGAGGTGAGATAGGGCAGTCGCTCCTTTTAAAACACTGGTTCTCAGCTGCACCTGGTTAGACTAGAAGCCGACCCCATCATAGTTGGGAAAAAGGCTCGGGAGAAGATATAAAGTTCATCCATCGGGTAGCCAGCAAACTTTTGAGAAACGGTACGTAATTGGGCAATTGATGACTTTGTTCACTGTCACACTTTTTGCTTCCTGAGGAAGAAACTCCACGCGTTCTAGTAAAACTACTTTAGCAATTTGTTGTTAGCACAATAATGTTGGGTACGGAAAAAACATACTTTTTGAGGGCTTCCGACATCTATTCGTTGAACAGTGCCATTGGTTACGGATACATGTACACTTCATACATTTTATTTGCAAAGTTTCATCTTTGGAACACTTTCGTTCAGGAATTGCTAAAACAAATGAAAAAAATATTTTTTATCTTGACTTTTGTTTGTCACATTTTCTGGCTTATGTCGATCCGTGTTGTTGTTGTTACAGCCTTTATATCGTCCCACTGCTGGGCACAGGCCTCCTCTCACACGGAGAAGGATTGAGCATTAATCGCCACGCTAACTCAATGCGGGTTGGTGATTTCAGACTGTTATAGTCCAGGTTTCCTCGAGATGTTTTCCTTCACCTTTTTATCAGCCATTGGTGTCTAAGTTATACTTAGAAAGTACTTACAAACTTAGAAAAGTTGCATTGGTACTTGCCTGACCTGGAATCGAACCCGCCTGGAATCGAATCGAAATGTCGATCCGTAGCTAAATATAATGTCAGATTTAAATAAATATCAAAAACACTTACAAGTTTGTCTATGTGGTTTGGTTGAGCAATGAATTAGAGTGCAAGCCCAAGTACCTTTAATACAATGGCAACTGTTGCAGTCTTCTTTTTTACTTTGTCCGGCTCTACACTCGACGGAGTTCATGTTTTTGTATTTTTTATTTTTATTTTTAATATTCTTCTTGCATTTTATTAGAGTGCAAAACCAACGACCGTTAATACACCCGCAGCGGTTGCAGTCAACTTTTTTAGTTTGTCCGTCTTTACACTGGACAGCGTTAACGTTCTTTATTTTTTTACCATTCTTCCCGCATTTCATTAGAGTGCAAAGCCAACCACCGTTAATACACGAGCAGCGGTTGCAGTAAATTTTCTTAGTTTGTCCGTCTTTACACTGGGCAGTGTTAATCTCCTTTTTATTTGAAAGATTCTTCCCGCATTTTATGAGATTGCAAAGCCAACCACCGTTAATACACCCGCAGCGGTTGCAGTCAACTTTTTTAGTTTGTCCGTCTTTACACTGGACAGCGTTAAGGTTCTTTGTATTTTTAATATTCTTCCTGCATTTCATTAGAGTGCAAAACCACCGACCGTCAATACACCCGCAGCGGTTGCAGTCAATTTTTTTAGTTTGTCCGTCTTTACACTGGACGGCCTCTGTTTCCTCTTTCTCTTTTTTGCACAGTTTTAAAGTGCAAACCCAATTACCTCCCTTACAACTGCAGTCATTGCAATCTTCTTTTTTGCTTTGCCCATTTTTACAATTGTCGGTGTCATGACTTCTAACTACTGCGCTTCCTGAAAAACAGGAGTATTTACGTCGCTACACTTCAACAAAGTCCTTTATCAGAACTGCTTGTTCAGTTACGATAAACGCGAAAACTATAGATTTTATTCTAAATATGAAACTGCAAGAAGATTAATTAGTGCCTTATAGAACAATTAATCAGTACTTTTTTAGATCACGTTTAATAATAAGGAGGTTAATGTTTCAAAATTGCCCCGGGTATTTATTTTAAGACGTAGGCGCTCACTATGATGGAATTCTGCCACCCTTCCATCCTAGACGCATCGGGCCTACATCAGAGGTGCATTTTGTTTCAAGAAGTGCTTAAAGAGCAGTCAACAAACTCAACAGGATATTTGAGGTTCAAAGAGTGCTGGGTCTGCGGTATGGTCCGAAACAAATCAGATCAGCTCAGTTTCAGTTTCAACCAGTAACTTTGGGACTCTCCCTTATTTGTTTAGCTATACTTTACTTAACTTGATAATTTGATTTTACTTACGGTACGCCTTTTGACAATTCTTTTTAGTGCAAATTTCAACTCCATTACGACATAAGCAATAGTTGCAGGAATCTATTTGGCGTTTTTCACCGTTTTCGCAAGGTCGCCGGTCTTCGGATTCTGAAACATAATAGACGTGTGTTAGGAACATATACAATGTACATATTTGATAACCTTTTGCTTTTTCGCTTTGCAGTTTGACAGCGATTGAAATGAAATGATTGTTTATTTGGAGAATAGTGCCGGCTTCTTTTTGGGCCGGCGAGTGGAAATAGATAATAAATAATGTTGTCCAAGGCCGAAATCGACTAACATTTGCGCACTCACTATTCCTTCACTCTCGTAGACCGATGGGACGGAACATCTGACATGGCCGGAGAGCGATCAGGCGCAAGATAGACATTAACGTGCTCTCCGATGCAAGGGTTTATAAATCCCAAACTTCCAGAATACGGGCTGCTTCGTGAAGGTTTTAAAACGCACCAAGCTTTTCGGCCCGACTTGGGAAACCAAAACGAGACCTCGTGCAGTACAGACCTCTTGCGACCGCGACTAGACCAACGAGGCAGTAGTATAAATACATTGTAAGTAATAAAATTAATCAATTGGGGGAGATCTTTGTCAAGTAGTGGACGTTTCAAGCTGTGAAGACGACAACGTATATGTATGTACCAATCTTAGGGGTATCGAGTTGCTCGGGTAGCTGGGCTGTGTGTTACAGCCTTTTTATCGTCCCACTGCTGGGCACAGGCCTCCTCTCACATGGAGAAGGATAGGCGGTCACTCCATGAAAAACACTGGTACTCGGCTGCATCCGATTAGACTCGAAGACGACAACAAAACAGGGAAAAGGCTTATAAAAATGTAGTCTTACTTGAAGGACAAATCGTGCCAGTGCATATGTACATTTGCCCAGCTACGCAGGTGCAGTAGTTACAACCCACTTTCGTCTTAGCTCCCATCGTGCAGAATTTTGCTGTAAAATAAATAATATTTGCATTTATTTTTGTTTTAATGGACGGCATCATTTCAGTCATACCTAGAAAATAAGTCTTTAGAATTATGGTGGCACACAGTTTAATTGACAAGCATTCAGAAGTATACCTTTGGAATTTCCAAAAAAAATATTACTTCATCTATTAGATATGCAATGGGATATTGGTTATTTTTTGTCAAAAATTAAACATAGGCTAGAATACGTGGGACGACAGGGCAAAAAAAATGTGATTATAATTATTCCGCATTTTAAAATGCGGATGCGGAAAGTATTTTTATTAAGACGCTTATATTAGCTTCACTTGTAACTATGTATGTAAGAAAATCTTGGAATCTTAATTTGACTCACTTCCCGGTCTCCGATTAGGGTGTTTGCACATGCTCGGAATTCTGATGACAATATATATGACTAGCCAAAAAATACCGGTCAAGTGCGAGTTGGAATCGCACACGAAGGGTTCCGTACCATTATTTAGAAAATTAGCAAAAAAATCACGTTTGTTGTATGGGAGCCCCCCAAAATATTTATTTTATTCTACTTTTCAGTATTTGTTTTAATAGCGGCAATAATAATACATAATCTGTGAAAATTTCAACTCTCTAACTATCACCGTTCATGAGATACAGCTTGGTGACAGACGGACGGACGGACGGACGGACAGAGGAGCGAAAACAATAGGGTCCCGTTTTACCCTTTGGGTACGGAACCCTAAAAACGTCATTATAAATCAAATATGGCGGCCTCCCCAAAACGGCGAACTGGCTATTGGAAATCCACCCCCATGATATGGGTATCAAATGAAAGGGTTTGCTGTCAGGAATTCGAAAAAGATATAAAATAAAAATAATAGTTTAAAAAACTAAAGAGCACGCCTTTAAAAAAATTAAATAATAACAAAAAACAAATAATTCCGACATTTAGTTTGATGAAAGAAAGCGTGGAGCGTTTATGTAATCTTTATTTTTTTTTGGACAATACGCTCCACGCTTCCTTTCAACGCAACACACATTGAGAATGGGGGACCGTGACGTCACGTCTATGTGTACTTAGAAGTGACGTAAGACAAAATTCAAACACAAAAAAAAAAAAACAAAAAGAAAATACGGTCGAATTGAGAACCTCCGCTTTTTGGAAAGTCGGTTAAAAAGAAAAAATACGTCTCCTTTATTTTAAGGTTACCTAAAAAACGTACTAATTATTTTGTTCCATTCGCCATGTATAATCCTTTTATTCTTTATTGTACACTAAAACATTTAAAAGACACACACAACACAGAGAAGACATGTATTAAGGCGAGCTTATCTATTTTAGATACACGATTTCAGTTACAGTAATTTTCTCAGAATGGATTAATTGTAATATTTACCTGCTTCGGTCAGAGGAAAACTTTGACCTTTAATTTCATCTGAAAAAAAAATTGAGGGAATTTTACTAGTGTACCTAGTTGTCTTGTTGGTAGGTTTGGTTTTCTCGGCTTTATGTCGGTGTTTATAGATATCCCGATCCGCAACCCTCATTAATTATAAAATAAAATGTATAACTACCAGTTATATAGGATGTGTCGTTCACAATCACATTCAATCCTATCGCATATACTTTATGATATTCTACAGCGAATTGTAAAAAAATAACCTAATCCATTCAGTGGTTCAACCACAGGCGTCATTTTTCGTTTTTATAATTTACAACATCATGTGTAAAGCAGAGATAAAGTTAGGAGTATCGAATGTTTTAATCAGTTGACAGCTGTCAGTTTTTAGGGAGAATTTCAGTTTGTATATAATGACTGACTTTTATATGGTGTTCTAATTTTCGCTCATTTTTATTCTATTTACTTTGTTTGAAAAATTCATTTTCTTTATTTTTGCGTTTATTTTTTCTTTGTGTTCATCATCATCATCATCATCAGCCTATCGCAGTCCACTGCTGGACATAGGCCTCTCCAAGAGCACGCCACTGAGATCGATTTTCGGCTTGTGTTAATCGACATATATTAACGCATTTCATTTAATGTGATTGTGAACGACACACCCAATATAAATACTATTTATTTCATTGCTATTAATCATTTATAACTAAAGTACAAATGGATTAGAAAATAAAGAGCATAAAATCTTACCAAAGCCACTAGAGTTCGTAGTGTATTCGTAAACCTGTAGTAATCGTAGTGCTAAAATGAATTAAATTGTTAGTATTTAGTAATGTATGTAATGTTATAATATATATTTATTTAATGACATGATGTCATAATACAATTATTGGTACGGTCGGGCCGTGGATGGGTGACCATTGTCGTGACGAGTTCTGTTTCGGAAGGCACGTCGAATAGGGGTATCCGTTAACACAGACCGGCTCGGAGAGCATCGGCGCGCATTTTTCTTTTCACACAGACCGGAACCGATCGGCTGCGTGAGCGAGAGCAAGCAATCGGAGACCGAGAAAAAGTACGCGATCGGAGTCGATCAGCTCGTCTAATTATTTCTCACCAAGCGCCTTCGAGCATTCTTAATAATAAAAGCAGTGCACATGCAAAAATAAAGCTTACTTTAAATACTAAGAACTCGGTTTTCAATGTGTTAAGAATTTGCTCTCCTCTCCGAGCCGGTCTGTGTGAAGGGACCCTAGGAAAACCAGTGTGTTACATGCAGACCTAGAATAAAAAGTACTCCACAAGATCCATGTTTTTAATCATGCTACGAACCACAAACAGCGGGAGTCATTTATAGGTAAAAATTATTGAAAATGTTACTTACTGATTTTAGCTTCTGCTAATGTTATTGTATCTGCCTCTGCATCGGAAAATATAATATGGTAAACATAAGTAACTTTGAATAAAAAAATATAATAATTTCGTCAGTTGTTTTCAAGGTTTATATGTAGGTACTTTCTAAGTATAATATATCTTTTTTTTTTTTTTTTTTTTTTTTTTTTTTTTTTTTTTTTTTTTTTTTTTTTTTAGCGACGTAAAATCATCAAATGACCCCTCCCGCTGTGGGTTAGCAGCGGTGAGGGAGTGTCAGACTCTTACTGACTAAAATCGTCGTGTTCCGTCATAGGCCTTTTATGTACCAGGGCCGCGGTATCTCTTTCGAACAACCCGCAGCAAGTATAATATATCTTAGACACCAATGACTGTGTTTCGAATGGCACGTTAAACTGTAGTTCCCTGCTCTCATTGAACATTGGTGGACCAATCACCTGGTCTGACACCAGTCTAACCAAGGGGTATTGGGTTTGTCCGGGTCGAGAAGGTTAGATAGGCAGTCGCTCCTTGTAAAACATTAAACAATTTAAATATTTACACCAACAATATTTATCTATATTTACGTAAAACAGACAATATTTAAAACTTCTCATTTATTTCATACCTCGTAGGTGCCTGTGGTAGTTATTTGCGAACGTTCTAAGGTGGCCGGTAAAGAGGTCATGATCATGTGTGAAAAATTCTAATGTTCCGGCCTCGCTGCTTAGAACCTCACCAACTGTGACCTGAAATACAGTAATAAGATCAATCTTCTTCTTCTTCCGTCCCTGTTCCCGTTATCAGGGGTCGGGTCTCCTCACACTACGGCGCCAGGTTGGTCTATCCTGGGTTGCTAGTAAAATATTTTTTTGCTGTAAAATAAAATTATTTAAGGATTTTTTGTTCTTTTTTTTGAATACCGAACCGATTTTAATATTTATTTCATTATTAGAAAGCTAGACCATCTGCGCTGCTTTTTTGTACGGGAAGAAGTTTCCCTGCGACGCGTCGCACGTCGCGACGTGGGTAGTAATATGTTTATACAGGAATGAATTTTATTCAGTGTGCAAACTTTGTCAACTTATAGTTAAATAAGTTTTGTAGATACGTATATTTTTATTTTGTTGTGTTTTAGTACAAAAAAGAATAGTCATTTATAGCGAAAGATGTTTTTTTACCGATAGTACGGTCACTGTCGATAAAGGAGGCACGGCGGCAACTCAAAACCGGTTTACTGACGCGAGCGCTGCTCGGCGCGCGTAAGAATAGTTAGTAGGTAAAAAAGTGTAAAAAAGAATTACTGATGATGCAGATATTATGTTCTGTTAATAATTCTGGACCACCAGTTTTTTTTGCAATAAAAAAATTCATTCCTGTATATTAAATAAAAATAAATATATCTTACCAAAATGAAAAGCCGCAGCACATTCAACATGGTTGCTCAAAGCGAAACACTGTTGTTAATTTGCCATGAAGATTTTAAACGGAACTAATTAAAAATAATGTGAAAAATTAATTGAAACATATCTAGCGTTTTAGAACGCGTGTGTTATTAAAATATTCTTGTTAACTAGTAATTCAATAGCCTAATTGAAAGATTAATCAGTTGTAGTCTAACTAATTTCTATTATAAAAGTATTTACTCCAGGTGCTATTTATATAAAATAAAATCTGAAGTATTTTGGCACAAATGTGTGTACCGTAATGATGTGAAAGTAATTAATATTTTTTCTGTCAAATACATTTTTTTAACAATATTTGACCTACCTATATAACCTATATAAAATTAAAATGGTAGGTATTTTAATTTTATATATAAAATTATATTGGCTGTTCTTGAGCAAAATAAGGAAACTACTAGATTTTATACTAACAGAAACGAATGTAAGTACGACGTATGTATCGTAAAATCAATAACTTTAAAATTACGATAGCAACCGATTGTGTTCCTAATACTCAATTAACTTCATACGTTGAAAACCTACCGTTGCAGATCAAATTATAGGGAAATAATTATAATTTCTGTTAGACTAGGTAATTAGACAATTCGCAGACTTCAGACTAAACAATCGGTCGACAGTCGACATGACGTTTTTTTTAATAAAATCTTTATTCCAGTCAAAGTTTTCAGTCGTTCTGATACCGGCTAAATACATACCGTCTTACCACAAAAACTTTTAAACGTCAGTTTATGCCTTGTCTAAAAAATGTCAAATTCTGACGTTGACATATGGTTCATTTTGCAGCCAAAATTTTATTAGACAAGCGTAAAACAGGGTTTAAAGTTTTTGTAGTAAGGCCCTTGATCTCTGTAATCTGCGTGCTATCATTCATCTTCATGCTGAACATATGTTCTGCCAACTAAAAGTGTGTGAATCGAGTAAGGTTAGGTTACAAACGTTTTCAACTTTTTTCCTCCTGTTTTTTTTTTGGAATTTGTTTTCTTTTTTGCTTTTTCTATTAATGGTACCAGCGTGGTGAGTCCGGCCTGACGTGAATGGAAATATTTGGCAGTCGTTACGGGTAGTCAGTAGCTAGAAAGTTTGACAACCTGTCTTCCTAAGAGCTATCGAGTTGTCCGTACATGTCATTCAGATTAGTCGCGCTATGTAAAACACTTGTTTTCAGTTGCATCTGACTAAACTGGGGATTTCAACATTGGGATAAAACTAGACAGATGACGATATTGATCTATCTGTTTTTCGTATTCAAGTTCTAAAATCTAAATCAAAAATCGTTCATTCAATCTTGACTGCCAAACAGCACTTTTTGAACGCCAAAAATTTACCAAAGACAGCTCCCAAAACGCCCATCCAAATGGCGCAACGAACTCCCAACAACACATGTCTGTCTGTTCCATTTTGAATTAAGTCTACTCTTGCGAAATTATTCGAGGAAAAACAATACTCAACAGTTATGTTATTTTTTACTAGCCGTAGATAATCAACCCTTCAAACTTGCAATAATATTCGGTTCAAAAAATACCCCTCGTCAAACACCAGTTTGGTTTCGGCAATTAAAAATTCGGACTGAACACGTTGCAAGGATCTCTAAGAGTGTCCGCACAGTACAAACTTATAGTCGCCCGATAGTTTTGGGCTTATGAATCAATATGAAAATAAATAGTAGTACCAAAGATAATAGTTACTTCACAATACGCACATTACGAAGATCAGGTATTTAGCCGCTACCAGACCGACTGTGAACTTTGATCGGAATAAAGATGTTCTTTAAATTGCCAAGCATCGGTCAACTGTCGGCCGACTGTTTAGTCTGCAGTGTACTGGTACTCTAAAAGTTTGGAAAATAAACGCAGGAACGTTGCACAGAACCTGTTTGAGTAGCTGATAAAAAATGCAATCCTTAACGCAGAGGGAATTTTAAAAACTACGAAGGTAGGAAAAAGGCGCTTCATTTTTTCGCGAAACGTACTAGCGTACGTAGTACTGTTGCGTCACAGAGGAAGGAAAGATAGCGGAGATGCTATAAGGAAGGTAGGTCAGGCGCATTCTTGTAGGTCAAGTGGGTTTGATCAATTACTAGAGCTAACGAAACGATCGGGTTCCTTGTAAAATTAATACCAATCTGTCTAAGGTTGTTCTTGATTGATTGATGATTTTATTTTGACAATCATGGGAGGGTTCTACAGAAGGCGTGTAAGGGCCGAGTTAGTTACGTTCCTATTACCCCGAACTCTTGCATCTTAGCGCGCTACTTTCTTAGTAGATTTTGCGTTATGATATCTCCGCTAGTCATTTTGTTCTCCTTGTGTTGTGAATTCTCGCTAAAGGCAGGTATGATTCACAAATTGTCTGCTAAGAGCTAGTTTTTAATGCTGAGATGTTTTTAAATAAAATATTAGTACTATGTTTGCTTCCTTTGAGATGTTTGCAAAAGGGAAGTGCTTTAGGACCTAGCACTGTGACAAAAAGAGAATAATTATTTCGTTAGTTTATTCCTTAGCTAAGTTTTAATTAGCTTGAACATCAACGTCTCTATTGTTATGTTAGAAATGCTCCAGATTTTGCAAATTAATGAAAAAAACTAAGTGAAAGTTTTTTATTGATAAGTAGCTATAGCCTGCTACATTAAAAAAAATATATGGGCAAGTGTGTACCCTATTGTATGTGATAGCTTCAAATTACTTTTGAGTTTCTGCAAGACTAAATATTGGTTTTAAGTTTAATTTAAACACATAAAAGGATAATTTAAATTACATACATACGTACGTGATTATTTATAATTCATTAAGCATTACTCCAAATTACATTATTATTAAAAATGTGCAATAAATATTAAATTTTCTTTCAGATTTATCCTATCACCACTTTGAACTAACTCTGGGTGACTGACAATGAATTTTCCGATAACGATTTATAATCGATTTGATTCGATTTTCTGCTTTAAACTCGAATGGGTAAATAGATTTGATGAGCGTCACGCTCCATCTCGAAAAATATTAAAGTGGACATTGTTTATACTCATGCAAGGATTATATTATTGTGTGATCCTATCATTCAAAAAGATGTTGTTATCTACATTTTTTTGGTGGAAAACATCAAATCATATTCCGCCGTGATGGTGCAGCGTGAGGGAGTGTCAGATTCTTACTGACTAAAACCCACCACGTTCGTTCTTGCGCCCTTTGTGACCAGGGCCGCGGTAACTCTTTCGAACAACCTCGCAGTCGTATCAGGCTTTGGCCATAATGGGCCCCCACTGGTTGGTCGTTTGTGTAAATCGCCTTACATATGTATTTATGCAATGTTAGTTACATTAAATACATTTATAAGTAGGGACGACAACTATTAACGCTCTCAAAAAATCACAAAATTTGATTAAATCTAGTTAGTTTCTTCTATAATGCTTATCTTACATTTAGCTATAGAATTTACAAGTTCACTGTTGGAAAGTACTCCAGTCTTTTTAATTGACTCTCATATACATTTTTGAGCTCCAAAATATACAGGGTTTTATGAAAAATAGTGAATAACTGAAATTCAGTGGCGCACCTCAACTCTGAAACATTTACAGCAAACAGCTTGTTTTACATTTTCGGAATTCTGAACGGCGGTCATGTTGGTTTAGTGTGGATGTTCCCGGAATTAAATATTTGTTCAGTTACAATGAATTTTGATGTCATTAGCGTTTGTCAGCGCCGTGGAAAAGGGGATCTATATACAACGTACATGTTATATTAACGTTCTGTTCTACGAATAATTTGATGGTCGTGTAAGTCTGAATATTATTATGTAAAACTAGCAGTTTTCCGCAGCTTAATCCGCTTCGCTTGGAAACGACTTCCCGTATTCGGCTAAGTATATTTTATGTACCCGGGAAAAATGTATGTCCCCACAAAAGTGAAATAATTTTTAATAATTTTCGAAATCTTTAGGTTATAGAGACTTTAAAAGTCACCCTAAATGCTCCGAAACAACCGAATGGATTCGAAAAATTATTTCGCTGTGGGAAAGCTAGACTATCTCCGAGTTGCATCTATAGGCTATATTCAGTTCGGATAGGGGAAGGAGCTCCCCTGGGACACGGGTAAGACTCATCATTCTCCGAGCCTTTTTTCCCAATTATGTTGGGGTCGGCTTCCAGTCTAACCGGATGTAGCTGAGTACCAGTGCTTTACAAGGAGAGACTACCCTATCTGACCCCCTCAACCCAATTACCCGGGCAATCCAATACCCCTTGGTTAGACTGATGTCAGACTTACTGGCTTCTAACTACCCGTAACGACTGCCAAGGATGTTTAATGACAGCCGGGACCTATAGTTTAACGTGCCATCCGAAGCACAGACGGAAAGACTCAGTGTTGAATATACTAAATGAAAAAATTAAAACAATGATCATATCCACGTTAAGTTCGTACTATCACTAGCACGATATACCGCAGTGCTGCCCACAAATATTTGATATCGTCCATAGCTCGACATTTACACTTCTTACCGTATTTTACCTATTGTGGCTTTTCTAGCTCTCTGGCTATCCAACGTACGAGCACTTTGCATCCATTCCTTATGTGTTAAATTGTATTTATGTGGCCTTCTTTAAATAAAAGAATGTGCTAATGCCAACATTCTTTGGAAGGAAGAGTATTTTTGTATATGTCGCAGGGATCTGATACCATAAAAATGTCCTTTCACTGAACCAATTTAGGGATTAGTTCAATTCACTAGATTTGTTTGGAGAAAAGATAAAATCGTGTTGTTATTTTAACATCCTCCGTGATTTGATCAAACCCCTTAGGGAATTGATCAAATCCCCGTTTTTATCATATCCCTGCGACATATATGTATGTAGAAGGCTTAAAATAATGAAATGATTTATTTTTTAATGATAATCAGAAAACAAGTTTACAGTCAGATAATATGCTTTATTTTTATATCCCACAATTTTTCATACACAAAGCTATTTTCACGTGTCCAACTACACTTTAGCAAAATATACCAACAAAAGTTAAAAATCGTCAGTACAGCCGCTTCAAATACATACTGATTTACCTACCTTAAGTTTAAGTTCAACTTGACTTGTCATACATAACCCTCATCCATCTTCCGAATTTTCCCATCTTCAGTTAACGTGTTATCCCAGCCATTTGGAGAATATTTGGCATAGCTTTAGACATGGTCGTGCCAGCTACACAATTTATACGGCCACTCTTGAAGCATTATTAATTTATGAACAGTTTAAATGTTATATTTTCTCCTCATTGAAAATTATTAACTGGCGTTTTAAAATGTATGAGGAAATGCTGGCACGGTTCGTTTGACCTCCTTCGTGGGTATTTCGGATAATTTTGGTATTATGAAAAAATGGGATGGACTGCAAAAGCTACGTAGTGTCATAGTGTCATACCTATTTGGTAAGTGGGTCAGTTTTAAGAAAACGTGATGTATTCTTTTTAAAAAAGTCGATGAATTGAGAACCTTTTCCTTTTTGGGAAGACGGTTAAAAAGGAAGAACATCAAACTACATTATTGTAAGCTAACTTACAACTAAGTATTCTAGATTTATTACAAGAATCCTCTTCAGCGTCTGATTACTCTTTCAAAGACGTAAGCTCCCATTTTATTTCCTTGAAGTGAATCGCCGTAGTTGACCGATCTTTATTCCTCTAAGAAGATTGCAGTATAATCCGCTGAGATGGTTCAGAACGGAATATTAATCCAGGCTTTATTAATGCCTTGCAAGCGAGGCACTGAGGTCTAAGCTTGTACGCCGAAGCCTGTACAATTAAGGCTGATGGTAC
Source organism: Helicoverpa zea (assembly GCF_022581195.2). Lineage (NCBI taxonomy): Eukaryota > Metazoa > Arthropoda > Insecta > Lepidoptera > Noctuidae > Helicoverpa > Helicoverpa zea. The sequence goes on along the minus strand of NC_061464.1, from coordinate 3,499,691 downwards.
ATGTAGCTTCGAATATTCTAGATTCAGTTAATATCATGATGGAGTATTGAACTATTCTTGTGTGAAATATCTAGACACACGGCAGTGTGTCCGCCAAGTTCGAGCAAAAAAAAGCGACACACCGGCCGTGGGTTATATTACACGAACCATTTCGGGCCAAATTCGACCCCCCTATAACTCAAGATCTATTTAATTTACGCATATCAAATTTCTAGTATCTGTTGAGACCCCCTCACTTATCGAAAATACAAAATTTCATTAATATACCTATTGTAGGTCTTGAGATATTGACGTCAGAAAATCACTATTTTTACTATACACTCACTGACTGACTGACTGACTCACTCATCAAAAACCTAGACCACTAACCAATGATCGTATTGACTTGAAATTTGGCATGGAGGTAGGTTTTTATGTCAAAGTAAAGGGAAAAATCTGAAAATGGCCAAGTGTGAGTCAGTTTCAAAATAATGAAGGTGTAAATTTATAACCGGTGTAAATTTATACCCCTAAGGAACTAAAACGAACTAAATCTATCTATATTTATATAATATATCTTCGAATGGTCGTACCGATCTGAAATACGTTACAAAGGTTTGTATTTAGTCAAAGTAAAAATCTGAAAACGGCCAAGTGTGAGTCACTTTGGAAAATAACGAATGTGTAACTTTGATCCACGAACATAATATATGATAACATGTCATGTCAGTCAGTTGGTAAATCTAGTCCATTTAGTTAATCTAGTTCATTTCTTTGTAAGAAGCATAGCGCTTATTCAAAAATCTGAAAGATAGTATAAATGAGACATTTCCTTGACTAACTTAATCATAAGAAAAAAAAAAAATAAACAACCTTACAAAAATAAATGAAATCCCACCCAAAACAAAAATGTGAAAGGCTGCCAAGTTCGATAATATGGGAATGCTTCGCCTATAAAAGAAGTAAGATCTGAATAAGTACCAAGTTCCATACACATACCTCAGTTAAAAATAGTTACTGTTTAATGATGTTACTTGGCAAGTTCTAATAGAAAATTATATACTTGATTCATTGCGTTTAGTAGGTTTATAATAAGGTGTGTGAAAACTTGCCAAGTAACATCATTAAAAAGTAACTATTTTTAACTGAGGTATGTGTATGGAACTTGGTACTTATTCAGATCTCACTTCTTTTATAGGCGAAGCATTCCCATATTATCGAACTTGGCAGCCTTTCACATTTTTGTTTTGGGTGGGTATTTTTTTCTGTGTAAGAAACTGAGTGTTTCTGTGTTCCAGCAGTGAACTGCGATAGGCTGATGATGATGATGAAGAAACTGATTGCCATTTACAGATTTTTGGAAAGTAGAAGATTCGTTCAAAAGGCTAAAATATCGTTCACCTCTAATTCAGGTGGTAGATAAACAGGAAAGTGATGTAAAGGAAACAGCAAATATAAACTATGTGATAACAAAACCCAAAACTCGTCAATCGTTACATGATTGTCTCTATTACTAATTCTTAAATATTTGAGGGTATGTATCTCCCAAAAAACTGTAAAGATTGACATTTCCAATTCTCCATTAGTGTACACAAGACTTAAAGTTGAGGTTTCACTATCAAACGGTCAGAGGCTATGTCGGCGACGTATTAAACTGCAAAGACAACTATGCATAATCACAAAAGCTTACGCAAATGATCCTCTCGCACCGACCTTGTAAGAAGATGTTGTCTGCATTAGTTACTACCCTAAATCATAGGTTTATAAGTCATATTTCACTTGTTTAAGAAAGAAACCACGAAATGACGACCTCGATGGCCCATTGGTCACCATGCCGGACAGCCGAACCTGAGGTCCCGGGTTCGATTCCTGGTTCGGTCGACATTTGTGTGATAAGCAAGCTTGTTGACCGTGGTCTGGGTGTAACAATATGTATATTTATAAACATGTATGTAGAGTTGGAGCAGCAAAGAAAATGGAGTCGTATATTAAAATCTTTTATTCTTCAATTTTACAAATGCACAGAGCACACCATCTTGTCTTCTTTCAAATCCTCTCTCCCTTTCACACACTTGTCCTGCTCGCGAGCTGCGCGCGTGCAGTCACTGCATCAGTTTGGTGCGCCTCTTTAGCGCAACTCATGCAAGGCTCGTATAGAGCGCGCGAGCGGCGCGCGATCTGCGCGCACTCAGTTCTCGCCCTTACAGTTTAGGTTCATTTACAGTTTAGGATCCCATAATACTGGATATCTTTTATATGTTTCAATTAAGCGTAAACAATTTTCCTTCGTCCACTCCATAACAACACGAGCGTAGCCTCCAGTAATCAGAAACGAACTGAGCGGGTAAGTTATGAATTATTTAATAACTAGCGCGTCGCGCGCCGCCTGCTAGCTGATCGCGTACGGCGCTTAGGTCGCGCGCGAACTGCGCGCGGGCGACACAGAAGCGGCGCACGAACAAAAAAAACGCGCGCAGCTCGCGGGCAGGTTGCAAACGGCTCGCGAGCTGCACATTCGCAGCACATTCGCCAGATGTGGACGCACCCTTACATACCTCAAATATTACTCAAAACCTACCTTGCTTTGTTTTAGGGTCATGAGTCCTAAATCTAAAAAGAAACCGAATTGGAAATCAATGAAAGTAGATACAGCAGTAAATTCGTTTAAAAAAATAATAGATACCTTTAATTTAGCTAGATGGTTGTGATAAACGGGTAGGTGTGTTAAACTGCAACACGCACAAGCGGAGTACATAAGCGGATGACATAAGGGGGGTACATAAGGGGCGTACATAAGGGGCGTACATAAGGGGAGTATATAAGGGGGGTACATAAGGGGCGTACATAAGGGGAGTACATAAGGGGGGTACATAAGGGGCGTACATAAGGGGAGTACATGAGGGGGGTACATAAAGGGAGTACATAAGGGGCGTACATAAGGGGCGTACATAAGGGGAGTACATAAGGGGCGTACATAAGGGGAGTACATAAGGGGGGTACATAAGGGGGTACATAAGGGGCGTACATAAGGGGCGTACATAAGGGGCGTACATAAGGGGAGTACATAAGGGGTGTACATAAGGGGAGTACATAAGGGGGGTACATAAGGGGGTAGATAAGGGGCGTACATAAGGGGCGTACATAAGGGGCGTACATAAGGGGAGTACATAAGGGGTGTACATAAGGGGAGTACACAAGGGGGGTACATAAGGGGGTACATAAGGGGCGTACATAAGGGGCGTACATAAGTGGAGTACATAGGGGAGGACATAAGTGGAGTAAATAAGTGGAGCATTTAAGGGGGGTACATAAGCGGAGTACATAATATTAAGTGGAGTACATAATACATCATTAAAAAACAAAAAAACAAGCGGAGTATAACATAATTGTACGTACTCAGTACTTTTTAATAATTTTTTGATGAATGATGATCTGATTTCATCCCATTGCAAAATTTAACTCCTTACCCCTATTTTTTTTAAAGAATACTTCTTTTTAGCTTTATAATTGTTAACTGTATTTTAAAACTATAAATATCACATCATCAGGTAAAAAAACATCACATATTACCAGATCAGATTTTTAAAAACCAAATTATAACCTAACATCCAGAAACTTCGATAAATCAAAGAAAATCTACCAGCTGTTTGAGCGCTGTAATTTGGGCACTTAATAACCAGTTTCAACCGCTTCGTTCCAGCTCAAACTGATTCAGTGCGGATAGTCTCGGCTCCTGCCAAATCCACTTACTGAAAGCACTTAGTTGCGACTTTTTCTACTCCGTGGCAAAATGAGTTATACTTTAGACTGAATAAAAATTGTTATGGATAGTTCAGTAATGTAAGTTTCCAAATAGGGTTTTCTGATGAAATGCGATTTAGAAATTACGTGAAAAGCAACGTATTGATTAACTTTATCAGTCTAATACATAAGTGAAAAAGGTTTATTTTTTGTTTTAGACATACTTACACAGTACTTTTAAAGTAACTCTTATAGTTATTTACAGAATATTTCTCTCATTTTATAGTTCTGTAAAATAACCTTGTCTAGCGACAGTCATGAGTCTCAGTTATTCGCCTTTAAGGTATTTGCTTCAGTTCTCTGAAGCGTATTATTAACTTAATGGTGACATTTTACTGAATGCATTAAACACAGCGATATACGAAAATATACCCACCATCAACTACTAATTTCTTCAAAACGTCAGAAAAAGGTTAAAGATACGCTAATAAAGATAAAGATAACCTATAGCAAAAACTAAAAATCAAAACCGAAATGCAGCTCTGATTTCTACTCCGAAAAGATTAGATAGCCCAAATGACAGAAACTTTTTGCTTAAAAATAGGTACTTTTTCCGAACAGTGTGGCGAAAAGACTAATCGTCTGACTTAAGCGGGAATACAGATTAATGTAGGGGCGTAAATTTCCTTTTATTTAAATTCGAAAGCGTCTGAAAGGAAGTGTTTTTTATTAGGATCCGTAAATAGTGGTCCGGCGTTGAGGAGAGGTTTTATCTAAGCTGCTTACGTAATAGGTACTTTCTTTTGTTTCAGTTATTAAAATGTAAAGACTACAATGTTTCTAGCTATTTCTTTGATCTGAGGTTTCTAGGAAGACTTGTAGTATTCAGTGATCGAACGACGATTACAATTTATCGCGAAGTTAACGAACAAACATCCAAACCGGCAATTTTTAAACGAGCTGACGTTATTAGTAGAATGACATTGTACATATAATGAAGAGAAAAAAAAATCTAAAATGTTTTATTTCGTTATTACAAAATCAAAAAACATGTTGCTACTTGCATTTGTAATGCAATTAATTTTCTTATTAATGTCAATTTTACGACACAACCGAAATACGTCAATGGCTAACTTCGAAGAAACTTGTTTGACATGAACTCTAAGGGGCTGGTTTTTAAGTCTTCAGTAAAATCATCATCATCCTCCTGCTCTTATCCAAATTTTATTTGAGGTCGGCGCAGCATGTTTTCTTCTTCCATACTCTTCTATCTGCCGTCATCTCACAAGTAACATTCTTTCTTACCATATTTACTTTCACACAATCCATCCATCGTTTCTTTGGTCCTCCTCTTCCACTATATCCGTCCACGTTCATACTCATCACATTCCTTTTAAGTCTTCAGTAAAATACCGAGTCATTTATTCCCACCAGAATCTGCAGATGACAAAGGTATGTCCACACTTTCCCGTATTATTCGTCTCCTTTTGTACAACGGAAAATGGAGATTTACTTAGAAGCACTATTAAAACTTTTGGCGACAAAAATTGATTATCTTTGGATTTGTACAAGACACAGGTTGGTTCCAGAAAGTCCACTTACCATGGGCCTTTTACCATCACAGCGAGGGCTGCGAGATTGTTTGTGAATTTATGACGGTCCAGGAATCCAGTACTATAACACACTTACCTTCGTTCCGTTGCAGTTTGGGATCTAGGATCCAGTGTGCGATATTTGACTGAACATGAGTGAGCTATAGGCCCGAGTCACACCGGAATGGCAGTGGCTGGCAGCGACTCGGCGAGCACTTTCAGTGTGAAATTATTTTCAACTTTAACTCCATACTTAAAAGTAACGCTTAAAAAGCTTGCAAGTGTGACTTGGGCCAAAGTCAGTAAATGTTTGACGCATCACCAACCAAGACTACAAGACTTCCCACCTCCAATAAAAGTCATCATCATCAAAGTCGTTCCCCCATAGATTGGGGATCGTGATCATCATTAGTCACTGTCAGCAATGAGGTTGGGCCGGGATAATTTCCTCCAGGTGCTCCTGTGTGCGGTGTGTATAGCTTTGTGCAGACGGAGTTGCACATGAGATTGGGTTTGGTCCACCATCTTGCAGGAACACGGCCCCTTCGTCTTTTAAAAATAGTCATTATAAAATTTTTATGATTATTTTGATCCTGTACTTCTAAGATTGTTTGCCATATGCGTTGTTTGTTCCCAAACGAAGCTGAAACTTCATCCCCATAATACGGGACTTATGGTTTTGGACGGGAACATTTAAACTTTTTGCCAGCAAATGATAAAAATAAGGTTCGCTCAGCGCGTCCGCGTCATTATACGAAGTTGTAATGAGAAATTGAGAATTGGGAGAAAGCAAATATTTTCTGAAATTGTTTTTAAGAAGCTTAGGTGCTGTTTTGTTTGAGAGTGAATGTGGTTGGTACCAGCAATTTCATATCTGTCGGAGCCTTACACATATGTTAGACAAGAAAAATAAATTAATATCAAGGGTACATACTATTAAAAATAGTTCCATCTTATAATTAAAATACTATAGAATTTTCTTGCATACTTTCTTTCAAAAAATAGGTAATACTTAGTATAGGTACCTAGGCTTAAATAAAAGAGACATCTTCTAACTACACAATTTACTTTGCACACAATATCCATTCAAGTATTTTTTACTCGAAAATCCTTTGGCAAGTCTCTTAGCTGTACATAGCGTTTATTCGAATCGAACAGAAATTCAAACAAAGCTAGCCAGTAGCTATTGCAAAGCCTCAAATTGCACAAGTCCTTAAACACCGTCAGAATAGAATTTCTGTCTAAAATCGACTGTTCTAACTGGAGTTCGGAGTCTTTCACCGAATTGTAATACTCAGTGGCTGTCAGTATCTAGAATTGAAGATCCATTGTTGACCATTGCAAGTGGGCCTACATTACCGCGGCCCTGGCACATAAAAGGCCTATGACGGAACACGACAGTTTTTAGTCAGTAAGAGTCTGACACTCCCTCACCGCTGCTAACCCACAGCGGGAGGGGTCATTTGATGATTTTAGGCGTCGTTAAAAAAAAAAAAAAACATGTGGGCCTACATACATATGTACATACGAGTACTGATACGTGTAGTTACTTATTTTATAAAGACGTATTTGTGAAGTTGTAAGGGGTAATCTCTGGATCTACTGAAACTTTTCTGAAATCTTTTTTTATTTACACACTAGCTTCTGCCAGCAGTTTCACCCGCGTCCCGTGGGAACTTCTCCGCGAAATCGGATAAAAATAATGGGCTTCATAAATGGGTTATCTAAAACTGAAAGAATTTTTCAAATCATTCAAATCGGACCAGTTACATTAAAGATTAGCGCGTTGAAGCGTACAAACTCTTCAGCTTTAAAATATAATACACAGATTAATATTACATATTTACTTATCACACACAAGTATATCTTACCATCTACCTATATGTATTTTATCACAATCTGACTATATAACAAATTATTTATCTTCTTTTTGGTGCCCAAACTACATGGGTACATACTTGCCTGACCTGAAACTTGAGAGAACCACGAGGCCACCAGAGCCCTTCTTTAAGACATTCATCAAAGTCCATTGGGACTACCAAGACATCTGCAATAGCAGAATAGCTTGGCTTAGCATTACTTATACCAACGATATAATGCTCCTTAAGGATTAAGGAGAAATGGTTATTACACGTCGGTGTGACAAACTAAACGTTAATTGTCCGAATTAATGGCAATCGCTTGCAATCAATTTGTGGTTAAGTTGAACGACAAAGCGAGTTTCGAGTTGTGCGGTGATTAATTCTAGCCCGTTTTGTTGCACTTCTGTTCAGTGCGGAATTTGTAATTTTGTTTGATAGAGTAGTATGGATAGCAATGGAGTTATATCGAGGTCATAATCTGAATTTTTTTTAGACAAAGTGTTCAACACATGTTTAAAGTTTTTGTGGTACGACGGAAAATGTTTAAATTCATTTATTTTTTGCGAATATTCTTTTAGTAAGCTGTGTGCATTGAGAAGGCACGCAAAAACAAATTCGGTACAAATAGCAAAGAAAAGTGCTATGGGCGAAACTACTGCATAAAAGCCTACTTTTATATATCTTTATAATGAAAATCCTTCCAGTCTAACTGAAATCAGTTAAGAACTAGTTTTTACATGGAACAACTCCTATTGGAACTCCAGTGGCCTAGGCATCCCTTGGAAAGACTGGTTGTTAAAGTTTCTGGCTTCTGATTGCCCGTAACGAGTGCCAACGATGTTTATACGATAACCGGGACCCATCAATTTCACCGTGCCTTCTGAAATGATGATGTCCTCCGAGCCGATTATCGGCTACGGCGGCTGTTCTCATGTAAGGAGATTAGTCAACTGCGCAGGACATTTTATAGTACACAAGCATTTGCGCAGACACAGGTGCACTCTCACTATTCCTTCACTCTCATAACCCGATGGGACGGCAATCCGACACGACCGGATATTTACATGCTTCTAAAAAATGGAAGACTCGTCATGACAAGATGCTTAACCTTATGACCCGTACAGCTATTACTTAAACACGAGTTCCTTTAAAATTGTAACAAAATTAAAACGTGCTTAAACATCGCTAGCACTTTAAAGGTGCAAAGTTAAGCGCTTTAAGAGCTGTGAAGAAAGACTTCACAGTATTTAAGAAGAACATTCTCTTTTGAAAAGAAATTTAACTTAAGAAAAGTGCATTTTATACTTAAGTTTAAAAGTTTGGTGAAGCTTTAGCAGGTGGACTGAAGTAATTTGAGAATTCTAACATTATATTCTTTATCATCATCAACGTTTTTACTGTAGGTTCCAGTGCAGGGCACAGGCCTCTTCTCATACAGAGAAGCAATGAGCGGTAAACACCACCGATTCTAGTCTTCAGTCAAGATTACCTCAAGATGATTTTCTTTTGTTTCAACCATTGAGGTCTTAAACCTAAGAAACACTTAGAAGTAAGCAATTCTTCTTTTGTTTATTTGTGTTTACAATACTATTGGACACACTCAGAGACATTTAATGGTTACTTAAGCCGATCCTTAGTGCAGAATTTCTACGAGAATCTGTCATTAAGGAGTGACTTATGTAATCATTAAATGTCTCTGAATACGGGGGTAAGTCCTCGTTCTGCAAGCATGTCTTTTTTGATATTTTTCTGGAAAAGGTAAGTAGAAATAAGCCGCAATAAAATCAGAATTAAAATCAAAAGAAATCAGAAGAACAATTACCCACTTCAAAGCATTAGGGAGCTGAAATAAAAACCTAATTATAGAATTAAAAGTTCAGGCTAGCTCTGCAGAAGTGCAGAAGAATTCTCTTAATCGCCTTGCATTAATTCGATGCGTTTGTTCGCTACAAATTGTTTCACGTGCTGATGGCTTGGGTAATGACCTTACCCGACTAGGAAAGTCGTAAACTGATAATGAATGTTAAGTGCAGGTAGGGTTTAAAAATATATAGGTAATAGTAGACATGTACATGTTTCTTTTTTTTTGTTGTTGTAGAACCTTTTTGCAGTGGTTTTCATTAATACAGTGAATAATTACAGTGGTAAACACATAGAACGCACATAATTGTGGTGCTAGTACTACCTTTACCTACTTAAAATTAACCTTGTCACACTTATTACCATAGTAACTCTGTCAATCCATCTGTCAACTTTGGTCCCAGCCAAAATACTAAACCAATTAAAATGGGTGTATCGTTAGTGTAGAGCAGACAAATGGGTGTCCTTTCTCCAAAGGTAGCCTATCTAGCTACTTTTGGAAAAGTTCAAGAAGAAAGCAAGAAAATAGTGCCTGAGTTATAAACAAATTGTGACCATCTTGCTTAATACTTGGCCTTTGTTCGATATAGCTACAATTTCAGCTTCAGATTGTCATTCAATTTCGTTGGAAGCTTGCCCACTTCTAGATAATTCGAATACGAACTTTAAAATTCTTCAGACAAGACATGAATATAAAAAAAAACTCCCGATACCTATATTTTCAAAATTTCATAATTGTAAATTATCGATAAATTACCGATTTTAAACAATGTTCTTCAGTCATAACCATTAATTAATCAAATAATCGTAACAAAACAAGCCCAGTTGATCAAACACGAACAATTGACGCGCCAAATAAAAGAATAGCAGCTTCGTTAGTCCAATTCAATTGATTTTCTTTAACTTCAACACAAACACGTCTGATTTTCAATAAATTACAAAGTATTCATTATAAAAGGGAGGTTTTTCAGTCAATACAAGCAAGAACAGTATTATTAAAACTTATTTTTCTCAATAATCTTGTGTTATATAATAATTTCTTTACAAAATAAATCACGGATATAAATATTGTGTTCTATTTTAAGCAAACATTCAACTGGTATAAGATGGTACCGTTGTTAGAACGAGATGGTTGTATACGTGTGAAAGAGAAAGTCGCCAAGTCATGCGTACTAGGTTCCGCGTGGTATATGATAGTTTGTTTCGACCCTCCGCTCAGCGGTCCCATGGTGTAATGGTTAGCACTTTGGACTCTGAATCCAACGATCCGAGTTCAAATCTCGGTGGGACCTGGGCTTTTTTGTATTTCCTATGTTTTTTTTTTGTCTTATGCTAGTCAATATGTAAGTTTTACAGTCTCGTATTTGTATTATTATCTTATTAAATTTATTCTTTTTAGATTGTGGTAAGTAAATTTACTTTACATACATTATGAAGGAGTGAGATATAAAGTTTAGTAAGTAGTTGGTTCAGATAATGAATAATAAACAAAACACGTTTCTTATTTTAAAAGCTTTTATTTAATTTTCTGGCATTAATACTTATTGTGAGATAAGGTTGAGTACAAAGCTTGATAGTCGAGCGTTAATCGAATTGCAGAAGTGCGTAATATTGCTCATCAGAAACCGACAGGCGCTTAGATTAAATATATTCCGTCTTACCACAAAAACTTTTTAACGTCAGTTTAAGACTTGTCTAAAAAAATGTCAAATTATGACGTTGACATATGGTTCATTTTGGAGCCACATTTTTTTTAGACAAGTGTAAAACAGTGGTTAAAGTTTTTGTAGTAAGGCCAATTTAGTTTGTATACCTGTCTAATCATTCTATAATTAATTTCGATATCCATTATCTTAATCATTAAAACATGACAGTTGTTATCGATTTATTTCCCATTACTAAACAGAGCACGTTTAATATTCAAAAATATATACAATTGCTCAAAAGGAAAAAAGTATCTAGTATCTATTTGTATCTAGATACAAAGCATTTTAATTACAGCAACAGAAAAAATACAAACATCCTAATTAACAACCTCCTCCTTTTCGCGAAGTTGGTTAAAAACAGAACAAAGGTGTAAAAGATATTTAGTTAAACGAACTCGCAGTAAGTGTAGCAACGCAATTACCTCGCCATCGTCATTCGATCGCCAATAGAATTGGAAAAGCGAGAAAAGTGATGCGAATTTGGTAAGGACGAGGTCCTACTGATAGCGGTTGGAAAACTGTTAATGATAACCTTAAAAAAATAGAGCGTTAATATTATAGAAGGGATACTCAAGTAGTTAGCACCGTATGTAGCTTGATACTGTAACACGTCAAAAATAGAAAGGCTGTTTAAAGGGTGTATGCCAAAGGTATGTAATTTATTTACTTGCTTTCCTTGAGCTTACGTGTGTTAATAAATAAATTATAATTGCGTCAGTGCAAGCAGTCACGAATCCATGGACATCATCTTACTTTATGTTTCTCTCTTTAGAGATTTTGTTATAGATATGAACAAAAAAGAAATCGAATAAGTAATATGTTAACTGAAACAAAATAAAGTTTTACAAAAGTTACGAATATGCATTACCTACGAAAAACTGAACAGTATGAAATAATCAATTTTTTTTATGTCATTAGGATCGCCTGACCGCAATCGATTATCTCTGCCCTAGGACTGCCCCATCAACAGAGGTGATGCTTTTAAAAGGAGTAGGTACCTACTTCATCACACCACTTCTGCTGCCAACTGTACAGCAATTTATGATATTTCCGCTGTCAGTGGGACCTCGTCCCTACCACAGCTATTTAGTTAGTAAAGAAGAAAGAATAGGTGCCTTTCTCTTTGCATTTTTATTGGACATTTTCTTTCGTTCCGACACTGGATTTGAATAATACTCTTTAAAGAAACCGGGACACAATTCGCGCTTCATTGTTATACTTAATATTTTTGGACGAAATAAAATGTATACAGACTGTAAATTGGTGCTAGATTTGAATAAACATTAAAATACAAAATAAAAAATAGTGATCGTTGTTATAATATGATGAGAGGTTATTTCTTATAAGTCGGTTTTTTATGATTGATGTATGCCACTATACTGATATCCGCCAAAATTGTCTTCTTATTCTGGACTGCTTACCTGTTGCCTGCTTCCCAAGGGAGCCCCTGCCTGCATCCGGGTAAAAGTAGCTTTTCAGGGTCTAGATTATCTGTGCACTCATTTAAATCTGGTTCAGTACCTAGATTTGGCTCGAAAGCCTGCCGAACGTAAAGCTAAAGTTGCTTTAGCGTTCATAATATTGGGTAAGGATTTACTATGAATCACGAAAAAACACAACAATGTCTTATACATATTTAGACACAGAAATGAAGTAATTTCAAAAATAAACAGGCAACAGGTAAGTTCTTTCTCTCTACAAGTTTTCCCATACCTAATAGGAAGAGCTAGTCAAAAATCATTAAACCAAGTCGAACCGTTAAAGATTTTAATTTCACATGACTTATAATTTAGACAGTCATTAAGCTGGATGAGTAGCTTCTCAAGCTTTAATCATCGCCAAGTGACGGAATTCACTTTTCTTTTTTGAGTGGATTTTCTCGGATACCCTAATTTATGTACCCTTTGCGCGTTATTGAAAAAGCTCTCTGTCTTTTCGAAGTCCTTCTGAATAGTAGGGTGACAAAATATTCTGTGATCTTGGCACATAACAAGTTTTCTTTATAATCAAAGGTCTAAAATGGAGGTCCTACCATTTATTACCATAAACGGAGAGCAAAGTCAATTGAGGCTTAAATTGTTGAAAATGTAAGGTTAATTGTTTCTTCTTCCACATTATAGTTTTAATAATCATATCTTGTTCCTTGATGTTATTAAATTCCATGTTTTTTAATAAAAGGGTTATGTTTTGATTTGAACGCACTTATCCGTGTATTCTTTCAAATGACCTGACACCTGCCTAAGGTTACAGATTACATCTGTACACAGTAAATTATTAAAAACTTGTCGTAGCCAGAACCATATCCAACAGCTTCAATTCATAACAAAATCAAAGACAAAATCCTGAGTAACTTACTGAAACATTGCCACCCTACATAAAGGTAAAGCTGGTTTTAAATTAACACAGCAATCTCGACTGATTGGAATTTTGGAGTGATATTATCAAGACAATGAATTTAATACAATACTTTTCAACTTTTCCACTTGGCTATTGTTTCATTTACAATTTGGAGAATTTTATTAAAACAGTGAGGGTTAGGGAAGTGTTGGCAAGTAAAGCAAGATTCTACTATGTTTCTTCTGGTTTACTAGCTTAAGGAAATTGGGCAAACTTCTCTAAAATGAAACACTGCAATCTTTGTGCGAGGACGCAGTTTGGAATCAAGATATTTTTTTTTTGTTTATGTTTTTAGATGGAGATATAATTTTATTATACTTCTTAAGTACTATTTGTCCTATTGAATTATGGATCGTAAGCGCTACTACCGTGAATGGTGAATCGGGTCAGATTTCGGGTCGACCAGTAATTAAGAGCCGTTATTGGATTTAAAGAAATCTCTACAAAACAGCTCGATATTTGCAGGTTCGTGGCATAACCACAAAACAGGCTAAAAAAAATCAAGTGAATTATCTTATATGATTACAGTATGTGCTTACAACATAAATAAAAAAAGTTACAGTACAGTCAAGTTACGGCAAAACAACACATACGTGAAGCAATACTTATAAAAAAAAAAACTAAAAAAAAAAACAGTTTACACAACCAAAATTACCACATCTTGATAAAAATAAAAATTTCCATTAGCTCGTTCGTTATTTCCCTGCAATGTTTCTTCAGCAATCACGCAGTACGGGACTGAACATACAACAAACAACGCAGCCTCGGGGCCTGCTTATTTTACTGCCATTTTACCGGTTTTTACTAGTTTTTACCGTTTTTTACCGGAATGGAAACTGCAGAGATCGTGACGAGGAACATCGAAGAGAAAATGAAGTATTTAAGGTAAAGTTAGAGTACATAATAATGTTGTTAGTGCTGAAGTGTTGTGGTTTGTAGATTGAAATGTTTTATGGTAGTTGCTGTATTGGTTGCCCAGATATGAATATTGAAATGGAGATGAGGAAACCGGCCAAGTGCGAGTCAGTTTTGCACATGAACTCGTGCAAAAAAGTTACGTACGAGCTTAAAATACTTACCTTATTCTCGTTTTCAGTATTTGTTGTTATAGCGGCAATATAAATAATCTGTGAACATTTTTAACTGTCTAGCTGTGATATTCATGAGATACAGCATGGTGACAAACGGACACCAAAGTCTTAATTATTACTTAGACCTTTTAGGAACGCTTTTACCCTTCGGGTACGGAATCCAAAAAAATAATTGTAAGCTATATAAGCATTATAGGCAACAAGCCTCGGCTTTAAAGAAAGAGTACCGCTCTGTGTAAATTATGTACACACCTCAATAAAATTAATATACTTTTAAATCGGTTGCGAAGTTTTTCAGTTTATCCGTAACAGAAAAACAAATGCAGCGGAGTACTTTTTCATAATACGTCGTGATGATAATGAATTATCAAAAACAAAAAGAAAACTTTTCAAGAATATTTTTCTAAAGAAAAGTTAAAACTATAATTTGGTCTGTACCGCTCTTGTTAACTGTGCTATCATTAAATTGAAGTCTGCAGTCAAACTCGTTAATCTACGTTAGTATTTTCTTTTACTTCGAACTCAAGTTCTCATTCAGTGAGATAAAGTTAAATGACTTGCTACGTCTTACGTAAGAAATTGTTCTTGTGTATAAAAATACTAGCTTCCGCCCGCGGTGTCACCCGAATTTATGGGAAATTTCTACGTGCTATGGAATAAAAAGATTCTTCCTCGATAAGTGGGCTATTTTACACTAAAAGATTTTTTGAAATCGGTCTATAAGTTCCTGAGATTGGCGAGTTCAAAAAAAAGTATCAAACTCTTCTTTTTTTACATTATTAGTATTAGTTAATAAGGCCATGTCGAACCCCGTTAAGATAATTAAATAAAAAAAATCCTAAGAGATTTTTTTCAATAAAACTTAGGAGCACAAAACGTTGTAGACACTCAAAAACTTACTTACTCTTCCCTATAATATAATAAGAGTCATTTTATACTCTCGTAAAAGTACAAAATAATAAAAATCTAAAACACAAATAAATGACGTCACACAAAAACAAAATAACTCCAAACAAAATAAAGGATCTAAATAATAATATATGTAGAGCAACATTCCATTTGACGTGACGGCGCGTGACCTACCCTTCAAACGGTCCATAACGTAACCTCTTAATAGAGACCCACCTTGTACTACAGCGACGGCCAAATGCGTAACAAAATGGACAAACCCTCTATATATACACTAGTCTTACTCTAAACCATGGAGAACAAAATGTGATGGAGATGTCATAACGCAAAATGTTCAAGAAAGTTAAAATGCGAGTGTTCGGGGGACGAGGAATGTTACTAGCTCTTCACTACACGTCTTCTTTGGAACCCGCCCATTATTTTCATAGTAAAATCATCTATTAATCAAAAGCAATCTGTGGCTGTTTGATTTTGTTTTGACAAGGTACCCAAACGTCTCGTCAGTTCTATCGAAAGCCTACTGTAAGTTGCTTGACCTACAAGAATACGCCTGACCTACCTTACATATGCCATCTCCGCTATTTATCCTCCCTCCGTGGTTTAAACGCTTTTCTCCTCCCACTAAAAATGCCGTGAGAATTTCTGTTAAAATTATACAAGTTTATCTTTACAACCCTCAAAAAAACTACATGTCCTTAACACAAGGGATTAAGGTTGAATTTGGCACGATTTAACTTTTTTGCAATGGTTTTAATCCTCTTTCATGCGACGTGACCGTGGGATTTCGAATGCGTGGGAAATAACTACACGGGGTGCTTTTTTTTTGCCGTGCGTAAATTTCAATGTAAAATATCTAGTGGAAATACGGGGTGTTTAATAAAAAAAAGGTTAGAAGGTGCGTGAGAATGTGATCGCTTTTGTTTTTGCGAATACAAAATGAAGTAGAAGGGTTTGCTGAAATTAGAGAGGGCTTCAAAATAGTGATACTGGCTTAGACTTCGGTTAATAAGTAAAGCAAGAGTTGAATAGAGCAGCCAATATTTGTTTTTTCGTATTTTATCATCAAAAACATTCAATGGCAAATTTTTAATCGCCAGAGTACTTTTACATGAACAATATGTTTGACTTTTTGTCTTGTATGTTTGAGTATGTTTGAGCTTATGTGTAAAAAGTATGTGAAGCCGCCATATTTATTCCTCAGTTAACTGATGATTGAATACTTGGCCCCAACAGGCATTAAAACAAAAAAATATAGGTATTTTAAATAAAATATGACCCTTTCACTGCGAAGTCTGTAGAAAGGTCAAGGTCACATCGTGATGAGCTGGTGGGGCGTACTCTCACCGCTACTCACCGATCATTTATTTGGGTACTTAACTAGATAAGTGTGACTTTTTGCCTGAGAACCCAACCATTGTGAATATTTCTTGATCTTTGGTTAATGAGTAACAAAATAAAGCAAACTGATATTATTGCAAAAAAATATAATAAAATAAGTATACAAAATTATTTATACCAATTACCTAATTTATTTAAAAAAATATTTTAAACAAAACGTAACCCTTTCACTGCAGAGTCTCTAGAAAGGTCAAGGTCACATCGTGATGAGCTGGTCGGGCGTACTCTTGCCGACGCTACCCACCGATCATTTATCTGTATTTAGGTACCTATTTAACTAGATAAGTGTGACTTTTTGCCAGAAAACCCGTCCATTGTGTACGTTGGTTGAATGTAGTTCAGTTTCTTATTTTAGAAAAGGATATCATGTCTTGTGGTTGGAGATAAGAAGACCCTTGGTGTCTGAGACTATTCAATTAATCTGTTGTCTTGATATTTTGATACATGGTTGGTAGATGTTTTTAGGCTAGATATCTATAAGGTTTTCAAAATGATTACTTATTGCAAACTTACCTCAAAATAAACTTATTTGCAGAGTCATCAACATTTTTTTCGTAATATTTAGGGCAATGTGAATGCTCCAAAAACGATAGGCAAGCATAACGGTCAATGTTCATCTTCACGTTACACTACAATACCGTGGTCATTAAAACAGCAAATGATAATAAAGATAGATGTCATCTCACCTTTATATTTTTTTAACGACCGACGTCAAAAATAATCAAGTGACCCCTCCCGCTGTGGGTTAGCAGCGGTGAGGGAGTGTCAGACTCTTACTGACTTAAAACCGTGGTGTTCCGTCGTTGGCCTTTTATGTACCAGGGCCGCGGTAACTCTTTCGAACAATCCCGCAGCTCCGGCAATATCATCTCATCTCTAACAGTAATTGCTGCTGTCCCATAACTCATCTAGATTTTGTGGAACTACTATCTTCTGGATATATGGTACCGCAAGGGCACAGACTCATACGTCATGTTGATACTCATTTGTTTTCTGAATGAAAAGAGCATGTCACAATGAGGGCTACCGCGTATGAAATCGCCACTGGAGGCGCTTGTGTAGCGTGAGGTCTTCGAAACGTCAAATGCCACTGTTTGTTTACGCGCGAGGGTTTATATTTGTAATTAAATTAATATTGTGAATATTTAACAATACTTTAGATTAATTATGGCAAATACAGATCAGGGTTCTATAAATGTCACTGCTTTGACACTCTTTAATCTTTCGGAAACTTATGTTCGCATTTCTTTTTCGAGCAAAACGGCACTGCGCAACACTGTGGCATCGCCAATACGTTCACACCATCGTTCTATTGTATTACATATGATCTAATATAATCATCTAATGTAGATATAAGTTTTAGCGCTCATAATACGAACTTTGATTGCCATAGTTTTAGACCTCACGCTACAGTTGCGCCATCTGGTGCAACAAAAAACGGTAGCCCTCATTGAAATAGAACTTATTTCGTACATTTTCCTTTGGTAGAGTTATAGCATGGGTGAGTCCCAGTATTAAAAAAAACTTTTTTTTTTTATTTAACAGTAGTACATTTTTTTCATGTATGTATTTTGTTTATCACGTAAAAATTAATATTATCCTACCATCACACCTATAACAAATTCTATAATAAACATTGATAAATGTCTAGAATGCCAATCAATGAAAATCTACCATTTCAGTTCCATAGATAAATATAAGATTTTAGTCAGGATTAAATGAAATATCTGTGTATAGGTAAGATATTTTTTATTAACAACAAACACCCTACCTTTTAGATATAAATTGAATATTTCTGAAACGTTTTAATGTAATAATAATATAAGCAAGTAATAGCGCACGAGGTTGTCGCCATGTGGGATGTCGACACGGCTGTTATTGTGCCGATTGTCATTACGGCCAATGGTCTAATAGCCAAGAGCCTCGACCAACACCTCAGGAGGCTCTCGTTGGGCGGCTGGATCAAGGGATTGATTCAGAAAGCAGTACTCCTTAATAAGGCGCGTATTGAAGATGAGGAGGTTTCTGTCTCTGGGACCCTAACCACCGGTACCTTGGACCCTGTGCCCGATATCGGTGGCCATTTATTTTTTTTATTTTTAAATGTTTTTTTATTTTTTTTTGTAATCTAATATTTAAAAATATGTTGAAAGACAAATAAGCAAGTAATAAACACTTGAAGGGCATTCCTCGTTTCAAGTTCAAGGTCAAGGTCACGATAAGCCTGTTGAAGCGTGGGAAGTTCTCATCGGCTCGTGGGAAACGAACATACTTACCTACTTATTATTGAGCTTAATTTATGAAAGTGTAATAAAATTCGATGAATAAATTATTAAAATGACTAAACCAGTTTCTTATCGATTATTACTTTTTCAACCGATTTACAAAAAAAGAAGAAGATTCTTAATTCAGGTGTTTGTTTGTGGAGCATAAAATATATCTCCCTCGTTTACAGACCGAATTGAAAAAATATTCTTTTTCTTTTCCACCTCCCCTAGCCGATTTATTTTGAATCGATTCAGCCATTTTACAACAAAAACGTAACCAAGAAACAAACAAATAACATTATATTAGGTAAGGATTACAGAATGATTACTAATTATATGCAAAAACGCAATTAGTGAATTGAAATGGACAATTGGTACCTACGCCTATATTTAAAAGGCAATAATAGTATAAATTAAAATACATATGAACTATCGGTTCAATGAACTGCGGTTCAAGTCAAGGCCGCGTAGGGCGAGTTACTGGGGCGTGTGAACTTTTCGTTCTACGGGAACCCCATGCAGAAAAAAATAACCACAGTGTTAAATTAACTATGGTAAAAGTCAACTGCTAAAAAGGTACTTGCACAAATATTATTTTTATGTCCAGAAGCCAGTGGTTAAATAAAACAATATTCGGGATAGGATTTCAGTGCTTTATTTTCAAACTCAATTCTGGTCTATTTATTCACATTACAATGGATAGGTAAATTACGTACTCAGAATACAATACAAAATAATGCAGAAATTATAATTTGTAAAAGCAATATTTTTCAGTAAATTATAAAAACAATGTTTTTTAATTAGCTTTATACTCACAAGTTGCAAATATACATACAAAAGTTCGTTTTAGAAACACACATACTCATTTTTTTTTTGTATATTACTGCGAGAGATATTTAATTATCACTTTCCATATAAATCAGCCATCCGTTAAGGCGGTGTGAGTTGAAGGTCACACAGAACCACTGACTGGGGCGTGGGAACTTCTCAAGTGGCCGTGGGAACAAAACGTTAACACATTTATTAATTGAAAAGAAAGTTCAGTTATTCAGTGTATTTTTAATGAGAAAACTAAAAGTATGCGGCAGTATCATTAATAACTAATTTATAACATATTTGATAATTATTTTGAGGGATCGAAAAGTTTTTTTTTCTCGAAAAAAATAAGTAAAGAAACAAAATACGATTCAATCAAAAGCTAAATAAAAGTCACTCGCGTCAGAGTAAAATTAAAATACATAAAATGTTACAACTGCTATATAAAATAGCCACTGCAGATAGTTAGCACATTTTATGTTGATAAAAATATACATATTTTATTTGACATCTTGTCTGTAGTTTGTGTAAATTTTACATAAAAAAAAAACAGATAACAAATGACATTCGCTTGACATTCTGTCAATGGCATACATAGCATTGCATTATGCAAAAAAATCAGCCCATCACATCAATCATAAAACAGCCCTATTGTACAAAAAATAGGGTCCAAATTCCTGTAACATATATTATTTCATACAGTGGTTATAAGGCATTCCCACAAAGAATTTTTCACGTGGGAATGGAAATTTTGTGGGAACGTTTGTGGCATTTGAGGGTTAGGCACGTGCCGCGGTATCGGTCGGCATTGGGGGGTTAAACAATTTATAACCAATTAGGTATGTGTGAATTCATGTTTTCATAATTGGGTGTAGGCGTGGGTGTGAGATATACGACCTTTATGATATATTGTAGTTTCTATTGACTTTGACTTTTTTATACTTTAATTATTACATATATGTCAAAACCTCCTTTTCATATTAACAAAGTTTTTGACGTTTTTTGATAACAATTAGAGTCCAAATAACCATAAAAAATAACGATTTCTCGCTTTTTTGATTAACTCAAAATATTTTTCAATGTCATTGTGATAAAGTGAAGTCTGCATTTTTATATCTTAGTAATACTCTAGTCTAAAGTATTAAGTAAGCATTTTTAAATTATTATTAAGTACTTATAAGTACATGATCTGTGTCATGCAAATGCAAGTCATGTCTGTATGATTGTAATACAGATATAATATGTCGTCAGTAATGGACATTTTTAGAAATTATGTTCTAGTAAGTGTCCCTCTAAAATAATACATTCTAAATTTAAAAAAAAAAAAAACATGTAAGTGGGTATTTGTTCAGTAAGTAAATAAACGCCATTTTTACAGACTGCCTTTAGTCAGCCCCAAAGTCAAATCCTTTCGTCAAGTCCACTTTCAATTGAAGCCATAAAAACTCTATCAACTTCCTTTTTAAAAAAATGTTTATACCTAACCGCGGTAATTTTATTTACTTACATGTTTTTTTATTATTTTGCCATGATTCTTTTTGACTATTTCCCACCAAGAAAATACTTTAAAAAAATATACACATGCCACATTTTATCTTTATGTGCAAACACTTTACTCAAAGACCCCATTATTTTTTTGCGGTAAACCAGTTTATCATAAGGTCAACTGAAAGGTCCCAGTTCCCATGGGACGCTACCGTTTCCTATGTGAACTGAGTCCTCGTGGGAATATAGTTTTTTTTATGAATTACCTTTCCCATTTTTAAATTTTGAAGGGTCAACGGTAAGATTTTTATTTTGTGGTAGTAGAGGTAATTATTTGGAAGTGTTAAATTGATATGTGTTTAACTTAGTACCATGTACTTAGAATATTAATCAGTATAAGTTGCGTTCCCAAAGAATGGGGGAGAGGTATAAGTAAGATTTTTTTTGTCTGAAACAATAACAATTTATTATTCTGTATAAATGTAATTCTACAAATACTTACTCAAAGGAGTAAATTCAACTAGGAACAATAGAAAAAGTTTGGTACAAACTCTTATGATAACAATCGGAACCATTCAAGTGAACTAACTCTATGAAGTAGTTCCTTAAAGATACGTGCAAAGTCGATGTACCTATTCGTATTAACCCGTTGTATGCCGGAGCGCATACGTGAGACACAATTGATGTTAATTTCTTTTTTAAATTATAAACATACGAGAGGTTTATTCAAAAACGGACCTTACTTTAAGTATCCAATTCCAACAGCAAACAAAAAGTAACTCCATTTTAAACCCGCGACCGCGCACGTAACAGAGATGTTAACCCTTCGTGCGTCGACGGGGTATGTTAATAAAAATTCCTGCGCTTGGCGCGTATCACACGTGAAAGAACGCACAATGTATTTCGAGAATATTTGATTTGCAAAAAAAAATAAAGACACTTAAAATAAAGACACTTTTTTTCATTTGTGAAAGTATTTGCAAGATATTTTGTTACCCGAAAATTGCATCTACATATGTACTAAACTATGCAGATATGAGTTACTTTAACAGATTTTTAATATTGTATAAGATTTTGGTTTCTTTTTCATAAATATTTATAAAGCTTTAACTATTTACATTAAAACTGAAAACTATCAAAGTAAAAATTGAATTACAAAAAAATTACAATGTCACCATAATTTTTATTTAAAAGGTGATTCATAATAGTACTAGTAGCAAGGCAGTTGACCAGCGTAAACATTTCTACTAAATATTTATAACAAGGGTAACCCACAAAATGTTTTATAACTTTCGGTTCACGTATATTGTTTCAGTACATTGAATTTATTGTTTTATAATGGATCAAAGCACATGACCGTAATATGAAAACGTACAATAAACTGTTTTGACCGCTGATACGGTAACAACGTAATCTTTATAAGAGATTTTCTTATTTTTTTTGTGTATAATATATTTATGTTTATCTGTAATAATAATATGTGTAAACCAAAAATAAATTAGAAATGTATATTTTTGTAAATATGTAAATGTACTTAATACATAATGATTGTAATATACTTAATTGTAAAATACTAGTTTTGAAAGAGTGCCATAAAGTAATTCGTTAAATACCTAAAACATGTATTAATTGCAATATATTCATGAATAGAGTTGGTCATATTAATAAAACTTTAAATAAATCTATAGTCACCCCAATTTTCTTAACAATCGTATCTATTCTCACTCTCTCTCATTACACTAAAAATCTCTAATATTATAATCTTATTACACCGTGAAGTGGTGATGCTACAAATTCCCATAAAATGTTAATTCCCATGGTGCTAGCCCACTTCCCGTGTGAAATGTAACAAAAAATTATATCGTCCTTTTATCATGGGGTTTGTGACATGCCAACTTAAGTAATGTATAGTGACCATGATAAATAATTAGTAGGACATTTCTAGGATGAATATTTATACAAGGTGTTGATTTGCATTTGTGCCATACTTCAGGAGGAGAACATAAAACACGTAAATAATCGATTGGAGTTACAATAGACGGGAAATAGCTAATATGCACTGCTATTTTTGTCATTGCAATGTCGTAATATTTCAGAAGTAATCCAATTTTATGAATTAAATTTATGAATAATCGTTGCGTATGCTTTGTGTTTGCGTTTGTGTGAGGGCGCAGCACGGTTTTAAGGCCAGTAACAGACGCGCCAAGTTTAAATACGGCTAGATGACATTGACGGAATTCGTAAAATAAAATGAAAAAAAAAACGTACCAATTTTTTTATTGATTTGGGTCGAGAATCATTAGCATAATTACGTCCTTGAATATGGCAAATCAACAGCTTGTATATAAAAAAACGTTTTTTTTCGACTTTTGTTTACGTTTTAATGGTGGTAGAATATTATTGATGAAATCGAAATGGCTTTTTCTTAAAAAAAAAATGAATTTTACGGGTAAGAAAAATAAATTATAAATTACTATAAAAAAAATAAATTCGTTTTTTGACTTTTCGTCGAGACAATCAAATGCGATAAGGTCAAAATTCGGCATGCATTACAATACATAAAAAGGTAGTCTCTATTGTTTTGACAGTTTAAAACGATTTTTCAACAAAGTGGTATTAATAAATTTAAAAATGTACAAAACATTTTATCGCTCTTACAATTTTAAAATTTCCCATTAAAGTTCCATTACTAAAAGTCTGCTCACCCTACTCACACGTTTCATGGGTTATAAAATTAGGGTCGTGTCGCGTGCCTCGTTCGACAATGTTGTTACTTTGGTATGTAAATACATACGTCATGGGGTCTAATTATAGTAATTTGGGGTCTCAAGGGGATCATTATTATCGTCGATGTTATAATATCACTTATGATTATTATGGGGTTATGAGATTGGTTTCTTTTTTTAAATCTGGGTATATATTAAATATTCTAATACTTAGTTGTAATTTCCTTATTTTTTAATTATTACTTGTAAATGTTTATTGTTATTTGTTATATTTAAGGTTATACTTATGTGTATTTTATAACCGTAAATAATTATTGTATATTATATGAAAGTTAAATATGAAATTATTTTCATTTGGGAAGAAAAGTATAAAATGTTTTTTATTTTTTAATCATCTAAATTAACTCTTAAATTTTTTTCCTTACTATTTCATTCTTTAAGAAGAAAAACTAATTTAATTATCACTAGGAATGTTTTAAACCTGTTTTTGCTTTTCTAAAAATATTTTCCCAGGACCCAATTAAAGTTTTTTGGTTGAAATGCAACCTTCCTGTTCCCATGGCCTGTGGTTCCCTTGCGAACTCCACTAATAGGACGGATAGCGTGGGACGGTTTTAAGGGATCGTTATTCGGGCCATGAAACTAGCGATTTATAAATTTAATATTGTATTGAGATTTTGTGTTCTTTTTTGTAGAAGATTTTTTTTTAAGTATATTTTTTGTTGTCAAATAGGTTTTAGAACTCAGTTTTGCGTGAATCTCGCTCTATAACTACAAATAGGTATAATATAGTAGAATGAAATTACTTTCAATAGATGACAGCTATTTATTTACATAGATTTATAATACAAAATAGAATACCTAAAATTATTTAAGACAAGATTCAAAATGGTAGATTAGTGGTGTAAATAAATAAATAAAAAACTTCATAAATACTACTGTAAGCTTTATTCCCGCTCATTTTATGGCCTTCCCCTACAAGAACAATATTGTCGCGTGCCGAAGCTTTCGTGACATTTTTTATGTAGATACTTTGCGGGGTATGGGAAACCATGTGGTAACTATTACCATGAGAATGCTAGGTTATTTGCTTAAGTAGCGGTTATAAAGTAGTTTTCATTACTTTTTACAACGACTGTGGCACTTTTTTAATTGTTTAGGTAATTTTTTTTATTATTTTTACTATAATTTACTAGGTAGTTTGTGGGGTCGTATTTTTGAGTATATTTTTGCTGAAGCTCTTAAAAATTAAATGTTAATCAACAGAAGCAAGTGAGTACTTACCCGTATACAATTTTTTTATGATTCAAAACCTTCCACTATTGTGATAAGGTTGAAAATGTATTGAAGAAAAAATTACAGATAGAGGTAGGTTAATGTGTTGTCGTCTATGCAATAAAGGACCACTTCATTAAAAAAGGCACATTCAAAGTTCAAGGGAAAAAGTAACCATAAAAGCAGGTAGCAAATCAATTATATCACCCTTCCTTCATTAACACCGGTTTTTACAAACTTAACATTACTTTATTTATTTATTTTTCCCACGATATTTAAGTAGATTCCCATCGGAAAGTTGTGTATGGGAATATTGGCACGTGCCATTTGTGGGTTTGGTTCAATATTTCTTATCTTGTGTTCTTATATAGGATAGTTGATACTGATAAAATAATATGAGCCCATTACGAATCGATAAATTAAGTATTTATGATGTCATGATAAAGAAAAGATTAACAGCCTTACTTATAAACGTGATTTAAATAATAAGTAATACTTAAGGGCTGTTTAAGAAAATTCTTACTCATAAACGTTGCTTAAGCATGTCTTAACTAACATTTAATCACTACTTGAGGCTTTAAGTAGTAATTAGTTAAAATGATGCTTAGAAGATGATTAGATGATTTTTGAAGTAAGGCTGTAAATATATTTAGCAAAATCACAATTGCCGATAACTCAAAAAAAAAATATGCTTCTTAGAGAAAAAAACAAGACTGATCCCACTTTCATCTTTCATCCAAATTCTCACGGTAAAGTTTAACGAACTTTTTTTCTATAAAATCCGTTTAAAGTTCTCATTCACACGTACTGATGGAAGTTCCCATAGGAAATATCTTAGGGTGGGAACTAAGGGTTGTGGGCACGTGCGTAAATATATTGTGGTGAGATCAGTTTAATTCCGTTGAATTCGCTTTACATAATTTAATGCATATTAAGAATATTAAGATTGGTTAATTAATTAATATTGATTTATTAATTATTAATAGGAAGCTGCTTTTGGAATGGGCAACTAGAATCAAACTTATTTATAATTTTTGACGTTCATAAGTGCTTATAAGGGCCTAAATAAAATAAATGATTTGATTGTTTGAATACTAAACACATAATTGGCTGACTCTTTGAAGACATAGAATCGTCAGTATTTTAGAATAAAAAACATTTTTTAATGTTTTTTCAGCAATTGATCTATATAAAACAAAAAAATACATAAAGGTGAAAAAGAAAACACAAAAGACGCGTTATACTACACTCTACTCACTACTAAATAAAAACATCTATTCGACAACATCAAAACCAAATTAAAAAGTCTCAAGCCATCCATTTCATAAAATTCGTTAATAGTTCACACGAGACGGTTTCGATTCTCACAGGAAATAAATCGGGGTGGGAACTTACTTCATAGGGTAACACGGTGGCGCGTGGCTATACTTATCGCATCATTATATCATTATGTATTGTCTATTAGCCATACCTAGAAATAAAAACATCATGATCTGCGTAGCCTTTTACCAACTACAGCTTCCAGTCTAAAAGGATGCAGGTTACCTAATGTCCTGATACTAGTTACCCCGGCAAAGAAATGTCCCTAGGTGAGACTGGTTGTCAGCAATAAAAAATAAACTTAAAAAATAAAACACACTGCCCTGAACTTTACTAACATAAAATAAACTTTTTACAAAATAACTAAGTATATATTTATCACAAATGTAGTATAAGAAATAAAAAACCTACAGGTATCGTTTTTATAAAATTCGTTATTAGTTCACACGAGACGGTTTCGATTCTCACGTGAAATAAATCGGGGTGGGAACATACCGCGTAGGGTAACACGGTGGCGCGTGGCTATACTTGTCGCATGCATAGGGTTAATTATGTGTGAAATTGTACCGAACTTTGATTGATGATACCACTTAAAAATGCGTTATCATCTGCAAAGACTTTTTCAAACTATGATAAAGTCGGCCTTCACTCCAATAGTATACAGCTGATTGTCAGTGTTCTAAGAATACGGAGGAACTGTCAATCTGACCTCCTAAACCCTGGGTAACCTGGTACCTGGCTAACAGTTTGGTAAGAATAATCCTCTGGTTCTGGTTTCTGACTACCTAAGATCCGTAATGACTGCCAAAGATGTTGAAACGGTAAAAAAAAACAAAAGGAATTGGGATTATTATTAATGTCTATAAGCTTGGTCAATTTATGTTAACCATATAAGACAAAATATGAAACGCATTCCCAGGTCAGCTTGTCAGGTCAGCTAGTTGTTATTCATAAACAACAATACTTAATTTTAGTTCACATGCCTTTTTCGGTTCCCACAGGAAAAAAATTGGGATGGGAACCAAGGGTCATACCGTGACGCGTGGCACTACCTGCTGCATCCGTAGTGTTTAACTGTCAACTGTTTTTTTTGTACACCGACCCATAATAAGGATATCAAGACCGTATTTCGGAGGGCACGAGAAACTGTAGTTACGGGTAGTCAGAAGATTCTAACAATCAGTCAAACCAAGGGGTATTGGGTTTCCCGAGTAAATAAGTTGAGGAGGTCAGATAAGCAGTCGCTCCTTGTAAAACACTGGTACTCAGCTGCATCTAGTTAGACTGGAAGCCGATCCCAACATAGTTGGGAAATCGATCAATTATTCGTAGATCAAGCAGGCATTTTGTATTTAAATGTGATGACAAATGCTACAAATAAATAGATTAAATGCTCATTTACATCGTTGCTATGACAAAGAAAACAGTCAGCATGATTATTATTCACATTTTTGAGTGTCATTGATTTAATTCTTGATAATTGTGATTGATTAATGGGTGGTTATAACCTTGATACTATCAAGTAATAGGCCGGTATTTTTATACCTATTATAGGTAACAAACAATGACGATGACAATAAGTTAAAAATATCTATTACAAGCTCTGTTGCTAAAACAACTCAAGAAGGCAAAACTTACAATACTTTGGTCCACCTGCTTTGCGTTTTTAGGGTTCCGCAGCCAAAGGGTAAAACGGGACCCTATTGTTTTCGCTCCTCCGTCCGTCCGTCCATTCGTCTGACACCAAGCTGTATCTCATGAACCGTGATGAGAGAGCTGAAATTTTCATGGGTGATGTATTTTTGTTGCCGCTATGACAACAAATACTGAAAACTAGAATTAAATCAAGATTTTGGGTGGTTCTCATACAACAAACGTGGTTTTTATCGTTTTATAAATAATGGTACGGCGTCCTTCGTGTGCGAGTCCGACTCGCGCTTGGCCGGTTTTTTCATTCTTTCTTTTCTTTCTATACTGAATAACCCTTTGTTTTTTTGGACCATTAAAATTGTGTACAAAAAAAACCTTTCAAAATAAATCACAGTTGGTACGTGAAACATTGTTAAAACCACAACCGTCTATAAATAACAGAAAACCTTTAAAACGTATCAATAGCCACCCGCCATTTTAATTCCCACACTTTCAACGGACCTTTTACCCACAAATACGTTGATGTTTCACATGGGAATCTGACAGTTCCCACTGGGAACTTTTGTGGTGGGAAAAATGTGGTGCGTGCCAAAATGGGTAGCGGTTGATGGGTTAAGTAGCTGTGAAATTGTGCTGTAGAATTGTCAAATGGGATGATAAATATTTTTTGTTACAGTAAGCATTAAATTCAAAATGGTTGCCTGTTTTTTTTTTATTATAAAAATATTAAATTAGTGTTTCACTAATACGCACTTTCAAAGGACCTTTCACATGGGATTCTGATAGTTCCCACTGGGAACTTTTGTGGTACGTGCCAAAATAGGCCGCGGTTGACGGGTTAGGTAAGTAGCTGTGAAATTGTTCTGTAGGATTGACAAATGGGATGATAAATATTTTTGTTATAGTAAGCATTAAATAACCGAACAAATCAAAATTATTACTTACATGGTGTTTATTTGCGTTTAATTAAGTACTTGAGCAACCCTTGGTGAGTAAAGATTATTTATCTGCAGATTTCCTTATAAGTAACTGCATACGTCGCCATATTAGAGCGAATCAAATTACTGTACAACAAAATTTACTTATCTAAAAGGTAAAATAGTATCGTAATTAAATAGCGTTTTCCTTTTATTCCATGAAAAACGAATCTAGGAATCTATGTAGATACGCCTACTAAGAAACACACTTGAAAGAAATATATACTTAATTATTTTTAAATAATTTATCCGTCTATTTATTTAAATATTTACAATTTCATTCTTTTCGTTACTCATATCACCTAATCGGAGCCAACTTACAATCTGATACACAGGAACGCAGAGAATGTCACGTAGGTACTATCAAGTATCAAGCAATGATACGTATGTATGACCCTCCTAACGAAATATTTGTAAAGACAATACAATAAGGTCTGAATTCGGAATGCACTGCAAAGGTAATTAAGTCCACTGGCATTTTTTAAATCTTTTATCTTTACTTAAAAAAAAATGAAGTTGCAATGTAGCTCTGCTCCGCACTGGCCACTGTCGCTAAATAATACTTCGCATATTTTAGTGACAGTGGCCAGTGGCCCAATAGCTTAGTAGTAGCGGGACAATACTACCTCTTTGGTTTAGTGGTCGCCAAGAGCGACAACGATGCTGCTCAAAGTCTGGCATATTGATACTCACGTGCATCAATGAGCACGTAAATGTCGGTCTTACGCCTGATCTTCCTATGAGAGTGATGGAACAGTGAGTGCACCCGTGTCCACGCAAATGCTTGTGCACTAATATGTCCTATGTAGCCAAACACCTTCCAATCTCCTTAGAGAGAATAGCCGCTGTGGACGATAATTGGTAACCCAAATAGCTAGTAATATTTTTTCAAAAGGTTTCTAGTATAATAAAAATAGTGTTATCATTTATCTAGACGAGCCCCTAGTAATCGTTTACTGCCTCCTATTTACTACGTATTACAATATTGATAACTATAATCTAGAAAATAGATAATGCTCCTATGGAATTTTATTACTAATCTGATCATAAATAAATTAATAGTAAATATCTTTGTTTTTATCTCCTTACACGTGTTAATGTTTACTTATTTAGAGGTCATAATTCATCATCTGCCTTTTTCCAACTATATTGGGGTCAGGTTAAAGTCTAACCGGATGCAGCTGAGTACCTACCAGTGTTTTACAAGGAGCGATTGCCTATCTGACCTCCTCAACTGTGTCACCCGGGCAACGCAACTCGGTTGTCCGAATTACTGGCTTCTTACTTCCACGTCAGAAACTGACCGTCAGTGAGTAAAACGAAAATTTTCTTATTTAAAGAAGTCTTTCGTAGTTATTTTGTATTTATCCCTCCATGCAAAAGTTAAATACCTACATTGTGAAAGTAAGAAACAAAGTTTTGAATGAATTATTTCGTGAATGATGGTAATTATTTACCATACTTAATACTATCAATAAACCCACGCGACAATTTCAGTCTTGGGTTTCCAATATAAAAATATCTATGACCAATATTAAAGATATAGGTATTAATTGTACAGTGATTAAACGATAAAATATAGAATGAAAATTACAAAAACACAAGATAAGTCATGATTACGAGATGCCAAAACATAATTTTAGTGAAATCATAATGACTTTCAAAATTTCAATATTTTTATCGTTTTATCCATTGATTTATTACTGATTTTCAATTTAAATGTAATTTTCCGAAATTATTGATAATATAAGTTGCTGGGGTTAATATTTTGGGGATTGGAATAATATGAGTACACACCGCAAGCACTGATTTTGTCGTCCATTTTGAGCCAGAGTTTACTCTATCTTTTTTTATATAAATATAAAAAAAATAAAACAATATCCTTCAGACATTCGAACTATAAAACTGTAAATAAATTAATAGAAGTCACCAAATAAAACGATATATGGTACCTGCAGTGCCCCAATTTTCATCTCACATTCACAATGGTAGACCGTTGAAAGTTCACAGGAGACACTTTTAATTCCCACATTGAAAAATATTGCCGGTACCACGGCAGTGGGAATTGGGGCGACGCGCGGAGTAAGGAAATATGGGCGGATATGCCACAATGCAGGTAGGTCAGGCGCCTTCTTCTAGGTCAAATTCGTACAGTGGGAATGATCAAAACGATCACTTATGAGCGAATTAATGTGGCGTTCGGGTACTTTGAGATTTCTGTCAACGGTGTTTGGTATTACAAAAAATTACAAAGTCCAAAGAAGGCGAATAAGAGCGAAAACAGTAACATACCTCGTCCCCCGCTCACCCGCATTTTGGCGCGCTACTTTCTTAGGCGATATTTCATTATGGCACCTCCGCTAGTAATTTTGTTCTCCATGGGGCGGCGCGTGCCGATACTTTCATTCACAGGGTCAAATGCCCGTTATACTTGTAGGCAAATAAACAGGGTGCTTCGCGTTTTTTAAATAGGGGATTCGCTGAAGTAAACCGATAAAAAATATAACAAAGAATGATGAATACATTGCTCTCCTTTGCGGCTCGCAGTTGGGTAAAAAGAACAAGCCCTATGCTTTAAATAAATATTCAGTTTCTTTTATTGACACGGAAATAATAGGACTTTGTGCAAATTGTAAAATCCGTTGGTAGTTCTCATGAGACCGTTTCTGTTCTCATGTGAAAGTGATGCTAGTGAATCTGGGGGATTCGGAAGATTGTGTCATTTGTAAGACTTGACAATGTGATAGAACACCGTAGATATCAGGTGAATTGAAAGATAATTTTCTTTTGTGTTAGAGATTTATCCGACAATAATGGTATTTCGATAAATGGTTTTTTCTTACCTATAATTTATTGTATTAATTGATTAATGACAAATATTTAAAAAAAAAAACACAGGAAAAATTGAGAATGCTGTATTTACTTAATTCATAACTTTTTTGTTAATTTAGGATACAGTAAATCAATTTTATGTTTCAAGAATACGTCTTGTTCACAGTTTAGAATTTCGTTTGCAATTAACTCAATAGCGTATAAATATCTTATCTCTAGATTTCAGGTTATCATCATACCTTTCTTCAATAATAATTAATCATGTAGATTGTAAGGTAGAGTTCACACGGGACGATTTAAAATACGTGGTCTGGGGGGACTGAGAATGACAAGATTGGGGTGTCGCGTGCCAACACTTTGCATTCATAGGGTTGAAAGTGAACGATAAAAATGAGAAAATAAAGGGGCTGTAAAAAACTCTTAATTCCTGTCAAAATAAAAATCGTTTAGACTCATCTCAAATTGTTATTTTTTATATGCTTCTTTGCTTAAAAGTACAAAAAGTTTCCTAAGGGAACTTTTACCGTACCGGGATAAAATTAAAGACAATGTCAGCCGTGGATAGTGCAGCTTACCATCAGTGATCATTCAGATCGTAGGGCGTTAAACAAAAAAAAATGCAGGTTATTATGCAAGAGAAATCGCAGGATCAGTGACAATAAGATAAACTAGACCGTCTATATAGTATGAAAAAAAAAAAAAACTAACAATACTTTTTACTGTCGACAAAGAATAACTTCAGTCAAAATAGTTCTCAAGAGAAATCTTATTACACAAAGGACTAAGAACTTTTATTATTTATTTCTTTGAATACATTGTATTGGAACTTTGCATATCGATGTGTGTATTGAAGAAGAAAACATGCTGAGTCGACCCCAAATCAAATTGGGATAAAGGGAAGATTATGATCAGTCTTGAATAAGAAATTTTTTTTTAACGATGTGACGATTTAAAGTGACCTTTTTGTCAGTGTGAATTAATGAGACAGTGAAGAGTATGTACACTGCAGACTTTTAGTCAGCCGGCGCCAATCGATCGGGCGCTTGATAAGTACTGAAATGTATGGTCGTTTGCACATAACAACGATCAGGTATTTGGCCGGTTTGGCCGGTTCTTTAAAAAATAGTTGTTTCCAACTATACTGTAATTGTCGGCCGACTGTTTAGTCTGCAGTGTGCTGGTTTAAATGACCTTGTTATAATAGTTAACTGATGTTTGTTACATTTGTAACTGTTAGGTTATGCTTTAATGTTCCCGTGAGAGTTAGTGTGACCGGTAAGTGATGTGGAACTGAAATGGTGTAGTGTGTGGCCATTAAATGGTAGAGAATCAGTGGTATCTTATAGGAATGAGGAATTGGAAAATGTGAAAAATAAAAATGTAATTTAAATTGTTAGGGCCTTACTACAAAAACTTTAAACCATGTTTTACACTTGTCTAATAAAATTTTGACTGCAAAATGAACCATATGTCAACGTCATAATTTGACATTTTTTTAGACAAGGCATAAACTGACGTTTAAAAGTTTTTGTGGTAAGACGGTTAAGGTTTGTTGGCCGGATAGTCGTTAATTCACAAGCAATTTTTTGCCAAGTAACAAGTATATCTCTCATTTCTTGATGTTTTTCGTTTAAAGTTATTTAAAGGAATTAACATAAAAAGAAAGATGAAAGGATTAAAACTGCTAAAGTGAGTTTGTTTGATTAGTTCGTTGCGCTTTTATCATTACTACGGTGATCGATTAAGATCAATTGGAAACAGCAGTCAGGCAAAATCTAGCAGTAAACCTATATTCAATAATTCTTGTCATAATAAAACTTTTCAGACAAATATATTATCAAAACGCCTTTCACCTCTTCCCGCTAACGTTAAGAGCCGACAGTTAAGCGCCTACAACATTAAGGTTCCGCTCGGTTGGCTCGCTATACAATTGTTAACGTAGGTCAGTACGCATTACGTCACCCCTGGTTAAGTAATGCTCAGCGCTAGCTTGTCAATGTTCATGAAAATCGTATGTGTTGTATCTGATGTGTTTAGAATATAGGATTAATAAAATATTTGTCTAGATACGTGGGAGAGTACGTCGAATGTTTTCAATTTGGATGTTTATATTTTTCATTTTGTTTGTTCATAATAGCGTAATGCAGTATCGCGAAAAATTAAGAGTACTTACATCATTTTTGCGTTAAGTTATTCCAAGTTAAACCCAATCTTCTCCGTTAGTGTGCTTACGTTAATTATTTTAAGATGAAGAGTAACGTAAATCAAATATTGTGCTTAATTAAACGTAGCTCATTTATTATCTCAGTATCTCAGTTATTTTAATAATCCAGTTCTAAACCACAATTCGCGGATTACTAAATATAAATCAGCTCTTTAATTTATTTTAGACCCCCTTAATTACATTCGACTCAATGAAACTATTTTTTTTAAAGATAGTTTAAACATTTTCATCCACATGAATATTTTTGACTGCAAGATAAATATATCTACATATTCCTACTACATAGTTCAGACGTTTGTAGCTGAAGAGCGACTCCTTTTACACTATATTTGGGCCACAATTTGCTTCCTCGAATACATCTTACGCGTGAAAGTTTCAGGCAAAATTCCTCAGGACACCACTACTGGAATTGCTACTCTATATGGCACGATATAAGGTTGCTTTTCCAGTGTGGGTGCAGAAAATTTTTCAAGTATGTTATATATGCCTCGAAGTAAGAAATTTCATTTGAGACGATTTTGCGATTTCCCTCACTTGTTTCCCCGAGGACAAGCCGTTGATTTATCAGTGAGAATTCACGCCTTTTTTATTTGGGAAAAAATTGTTTTGTGTTCTGAATCTTGCGAGTGGGATGTGTTGTAAAATTAAAACTCGTTACGGTCATAAATTTTAAATTTGGAATTCCCATTCGTCTTGTTTTCTTGCTTTATAAGATTTCGTGTTAAGAAGATGGGGAATATATCTTGCGTTTAAAAGATGTAATTTATATTACGCGGAGTATGGAAACTGTTCAAAAGGCCTAATTATTTGAGGTTTGTCTTTGATGTTTATTTAAATTTTGTAAATGTATGTTATTCTCGAAACTATTTAGTTAATTCCTACTTTTTTTTATATATAAAACAGAATTACATAATATGGGAATTCTTTAATATTTATAAAGCACAGTTCATTTTAGTAATAGATAGTTTATTCTAAGTTAAACAGGAAGGCATTACTTTTGCTTTAATTTTAGAAATCCAGCTTTAGCTGTTAGCTCTAAGACATTATTTGCGTTTTTCTAAATGCTTGATTTTACAATCTTATTTTACTACATAACATTATAACAACTTTTGTACGATAGTCAGGTAAAACCGGCCAAACCAACAAACTTTAGCTATAGTCTACTAACTTTCGTATCTAATTTTATTTACCAGCCTTTTACAAAATATAAGGGGTCTAATATAAAACAAAAACTATGAGATGGCTGGACCATAATCGGATACTACCCTCCCGAGCCCAATGTGTTGTCCGATCGACAATCTTATACTTACCTTCAGCAAATTAAATGCCAAGCAATTTAAGACCTTATGACACGGCATTAAGGTGCAGGATATTGTATTGCAACGGTAGTGTTGTGTTATGTTTTATGTGATGAAGGTGCATCGAACATATAAAAGGTATCGTAAAAGTAGAGTGTCCATAGTTCGGTTAAGCAATACACGGCCTCCTAGGCTGAGCGAGATGCCATACCAAAAAAAAGAAATGTCAATTGTTTTGAAGTTTCTGATCCAAATGAAATGAGAAATTGGTTTCAAAGTAATAAGTTTGATCATATTAAAAAAAAACTTTTATAACTACGCAAAAAAAGCGTTACTTAGTCCACAAAAAATACATGACACAATATAATTTACTACTTTTCAGTCCTTCACAAAATGTTCACTTTTTCAGTTCACTCAAAATCAATTTTATACTTTAAAACTGTACTAATTTTCTTGAGATAACAATTACATACATTGTTTCTTTCTAAATACACATCAATACATTTTTGAAAATATCCTATGCAGCAACACCTCATGGTCACCCTACATAAGACTATTTGAGTTACGTCTTCTGAAGCATTATGCTCACCAGTACAGTTGTTCAGGGAGTACCGTTGACCTATAAAATATGTTCAGCTTACATCACTTATCTATACCCACTTACATTACCGGATTAGTACTGATGTTACATTATTGTTATGTATTAAGCGCTTGGTAATGTCTACGAAGTATGTGTCTTATCCACCTTACCTCTAAAAACAATTATAAAATGGCATCAAAAAACTCCTCATCGCTGCCCACCGGGAGTGTACCTAAGAGGCTGGCAGCATTGCCACGTTGGATGGCAATGCTTAATTTTTGACCAAAATAAAAACCAGCCTTTGGGTCACTTGAATTGTCAGCAAGTCGCTTTGCCAGATCTTTAAAAAGCAGATGAGCACTTGGACCCCACGGCCCGAGGGTTTCAACCCCAAACGGCTCAAAGGTATAGTTACCAACCAGGGTGCTATATTTGCGCCGTTTGAGGTTCTCTGCAGCCGCAGCAGCGGCACCAGCACATCGCGCCGAGCTAGGAAGGTGGGATGGTGCAAGAGTATCGACACTTACCATACCTCTATTTTGAAATGTGGGCTTAATAAAGTACCGTGTCTAAGTTTAAATAAACTACAGTCTTAGCAAAGTTATTGGTCTATAAACAGCACTATGTCCGGTAATGCATATCATCTGCCGAGCCTTTTCCCAATGACATTAGAGTTCGCTTTCATTCTAACTGGTAATGCATAGATCTCTTATATTGAAAGTACATATTTCTTTGTCTATCTGTCTACCTGTCGCACGTTCACTCCAGACTTACTGAACTGTTTTAAAGTTTGGTACACGGAAGGGACAAAGGCTAATTTTATTCAGAATTCCAGAATTAGCTCCTTCAAGATACATGTGGAATCACGGAAAGCCAGTAAAAATATGTAAGTATGTTTGAAGTTCTCTAATGATTTGCCCTAACAGGCTTTCAAAGCTATTGGATACTTTACTTCACCTTCAATTGTTTTGGCAACAAATAAGTAGGGGGTCGTTCGTCGTTTCGCCCCACAAGCGATTGGCACCGCGGTGCCAATCGACGAAGTACAGTTTTTGAATGGGTCGATTGGCACCACAGTTTTGGTTTTTGTTTTATTCGGGGCGAATGGCCCAAGGTTTCTTAAGCATAGGTCGATTCGCACCACGCAGTAAAACATTTGGTTAACTCATTTCAAATATCGTCAATTCCAATTATTTATTTGTACAGTCGATACGAAAATTGACATCATCTACCAGGAGAGCCGAAGTGTAAATGTGAGTGAATTGTGTAAAACTCTAGGAATATTAACAGTTGGGAAAACTCGGCCTGAAAAGCACGGGCCAGATTACCACGAGAAGAAAGTAACGTAGGTAAATCGACCCACTGAAATGCTTTTCCTGAAATCTGGTAGTTGTGAAATTTTTCACAGCTCAAAATCGTCAGGAGGCCAAAAGACTTAGATCTTTTTCATAATTTTCATCAAAAATATTATAAGCAAAATACTTGGTCTAGAATAATGGACTCTTAATATAAACTTTGTTACTACTGTGTAGATACCTAATAAAAAATGTGTTTTTTTTTTATATTTACGTTTTGCATCAAAATTGAGATTATTTTAACTTTCTTATATTGGGTACTAGGAGTTCAGCATTTTAGACAAATTCATCCTCATCCACCGAACCTTTTTCCCAACTATGGTGGGATCGGCTTCCAGTCTAACCGGATGTATCTGAGTACCAGTGCTTTATAAGGAGCGTCTGCCCTATCTGACCCCCCCAACCCAGTTACCCGGGCAACCCTTTGGTTAGACTGGTGTCAGAGTTACTGGCTTCCGACAACCCGAATATTAGAGAAAGTAATTTATGCGAACTTCGAAAATATTCTGACTAATTAGCTGTTCCACCCGCTTCAAATATAGTGGTCGTTAATTACTGACGTGATACATGCATTGTATTTTAATAAATTCTTTTGCATTGAATATATTATAGTTAATAAGGACCACTACTTAGCGAGATCTGATAATAATTGATCTTGATATTGAGTTGTGTAGCAGTGAGTACGTCTTGCTCCCTTAAACGGCACTGCTTGCGGTAGCGTCGGCGGTCGGGTTGCCTCCCTTCCTCAAAAATGTGCGAGGGGGGCGATGGCTAATCCTCGCGTTAAGCTCGTGAACAGGTGCTGTTTGTGGTGCCTGGTCGTCTTACTGACTATATAAGTAGTAATTATGTAAACTCATTTATATATATATATATATTTATGTTCCTGGCTGAGTGGTCTAATTTCATCATCATCAGCCTATCGCAGTCCACTGCTGGACATAGGCCTCTCCAAGTGCACGCCACTGAGATCGATTTTCGGCTTCTCGCATCCAGCTCCTGCCAGCCGTCTTGCGCAAGTCATTACTCCACCGTGCCTGAGGACGTCCTACACTACGTTTGCCGAGGCGTGGTCTCCACTCTAGAACTCGTTTACCCCAACGGTTATCGGTTCTTCGGCTAATATGGCCAGCCCACTGCCACTTCAGCTTGCTGATTCGGTGGGCTATGTCGATGACCTTGGTTCTCTGACGGATTACCTCATTTCTGATGCGATCCCTCAGAGAAATATTTACTATATTCGTTTCATCCATGTTTTACATTATAGCACATGTAGGTGGGCACTCCGTTATATCCTATTTTAAATAATTGGAGGCTATTTTTCTTTTCATTAAATTCATTACGCTTGAGTTAGTTAAGGTATGTAGAGGCTGCATATTGTATAATGTAATACACATTGCACACAAATGTATATATGTATAATAAATTGTTGAAAGCTTTTTCTAACCTACAGACGGACATGTGTTGCTGGGGAGTTTGTTGCTCCACTTCTTCTTCCCAGCAAAAACACATAGCTTTTGTATGAAAATTATGAAAAAGATCTAAGTCTTTTTGCCTCCTGAGAATTTTGAGCTGTGAAAAATTTCACAACTACCAGATTTCATGAAATTAAGTCCTAATGGGTGCTTATGTTAAATTCGAAAATATTTTGAATAACTGGCTTAAGCCCTCTTATTCAGAATTTTTTTCAAGTATTTTTTTATATTTACTTCAAGTATTTTATGCTGTCCTGGTACATCGTAAGATGAAACTCAGATACAAAAATGCATTTTTTTCGGTTTTGAAGTATGGATAAAACTTCAGTAGGTAATGATACTACACGGAAAATGTTATAATAAAAACTGCTTATCTCCTCTGACTACAATCACAATTTCAAAAAAAGAACTGTTTCATATTGTGGGGCGAATCGACCCATTCCAAATGTGTAGTTCGTCGATTGGCACCGCGGGGCGAATCGACCCATTCAAAAATTGTACTTCGTCGATTGGCACCGCGGTGCCAATCGCTTGTGGGGCGAAACGACGAACGACCCTAAGTATAAGTAGGAACATCTATATCCGGGTCGCAGCACTCATAGGAGTCATTAAATAGGATCCGCCAAAACAGGATAAGCAAGCAAGTCCCCAAAGAAATAGCCCAGATATGATTCCGTCCTACCCTCGAGACAGCCCCCGGGTTTACTCAGGATTACAACTAAAGGTACAAATAAAATAACTTTATTTATTCTTACGGAAAATGGTCACAGCTATTTTTGTGCGAAGCCATCGTAAATATTGACTAAGGGTGACTGTTATGATAAAAAACGGTTATGTCAGTTATTTTGCTGATATTTTTGTGAATGAAATAATGGGGTATTGTGCAATTACATAATTATGGTAAATTGGCATAAGATTTTTAATAAATCTATAATATAAAAATGAATCGCAAAATGTGTTGGTAAGCGCATAACTCAACAACGCCTGGACCAATTTGGCTAATTCTTTTTTTGTTGTGTTTGTTATTGTCAGGAGAAGGTTCTTATGAAAAAAAAATAGGGTAAAGTAGAGAAGTCAGTTGACGGGAGCGAAGCCGCGGGCAAAAGCTAGTACCTAATAATTATAATAGCGGGCCAGGCCCGAAAGCAATTAGAACGTGCACAGAAGTATGGCAATATTGCCATGTTGTAAGGCAATGCTAGAATAAGTCACCCTTTGGCCACGGGTTTCTCACTATATCCTGGATGAGGAACCGTGAACTCGGGCCATTAACAGCTCCAAAGTTAGATTACCAACAAAGTTACCTTACTTCATCTGTTTGGTGGTCTTTGCAGAAGCAACCTGCCGTACTGCTTCCCAAGACCTCTTTCAGCTTCAAGGGGCCTACCCATGGTAATAATGTACCTACTATCTGGCCTCTTGCAATTGCGCGTCACGCAACTGTACATCAGGGCCTAATATGGCTGGTATGCCAGAAGTGGAAAGATCACAACAGCTTGTTTCATTTACGCTGAAATATCGTGCAATACGACTAGCACTTCTGCAAGACAACAACCCATGACGCCCATGTCAACAACATCATAATTATACCTAACTTGATAAAATTAATAACAATTGAACAAAGTTCAGGAAAATTAGGCAAGATAAGAATTATTGCTGAAGCATGCTAGCTAATCATTATTCATTTTGGCGAATTTATGATAATCAATTTGCTTAAATCTTTGATAATTTTACCCCTATAGAACCTGTGAATAGCGATAAAAAGCCAGCCAGACCAATAAAATACATAATATCAGGCTCATTGCCCATTAAAAGCCATTAAAAGAAAAAATATCGTCATCATGTGCCTAGCCTTTTTCCCAATCATGTTGTCCAGTCAAACCTAAAAAAATAAACCGGCCAAGTGCGAGTCGGACTCGTGCACGAAGGGTTCCGTAAATTACAGTTAAATCAACCTATCTCAAAAACTATAAGAGATACTTTGATCAAACCAAAAATCGTTGAAAGAGTTAATTAGCATGCATCACCTCTATTTTTTTTAGAATTTTATACCCCGTAGTTATAAAAATAGAGGGGGGGGGACATACTTTTTACGACTTTGAGAGCTGATATCTCAAAAACCGTTCACTTTAAGAAAAATGTTTTTTAGAAAACTTTATATCATTTTAAAAGACCTTTCCATTGATACCCCACACGGGTATGTACATCGAAAAAAAAAATTTCATCCCTCAGTTACATGTATGGGGGGCCCCACCCCCAATTCTTTTTTTTACTATTTAGTGTCATATTTTTGTAGCGGTTCATACAACACATATTCCCATCAAATTTCATCACTGTAGTACTTATAGTTTCCGAGTAAATCGGCTGTGACAGACGGACAGACGGACAGACGGACAGACGGACATGACGAAACTATAAGGGTTCCGTTTTTGCCATTTTGGCTACGGAACCCTAAAAAGATGTTCAATAACAGCTGGGATCTACAGTCTCAAAGAAAAATATCTTGTCGTGCTTGCCTAGTGCGTAAGGCACCAACCTCTCAAGTATGAGTGTGGGGCATTGATATCCCAAATATTGTTCTTATATATGTATGTGTGTGGGGTCGATTCCACGTAGGCAATGCAACTTTAACCAATACAACGTCTGTACGTACTCTTTAAGTAAGTATATCTTAGAACCAATGACTGATTGGTCGAAGAAAACCATTTACTTCTGTAAAGTATGAAATCACCAACTCGCATTGAACAAGCGTGGTGATTAACGTCCAATCCTTCCCTGCGAGAGAGGAGCCCTGTGCCCAGCATTGGGATTGGAAAGCTGATGACGAAAAAAAATCATCATGAATTGCAAATTACTACCGATACAAATGATTGATGTATTTCAATAAAAGGCCATATAAATTAGTCACTGGCTACTTATCATAATCATTAATACTCATTTAGCCTAGAAATCACGCTTATAAATAAACAACGTAACTTGTTGTTGAGCTCTGAAGGATGGAACCTTCAGGGCTCAACAACAAGTTATTAGGAAAAAAACTTATTTGGTAATAATTATTAAAAAATGCGTTTATTCAAATATCTTGCGATTTTTTTGATAAATACGGTTAGGAGCAGTAATTGTAATTTCTAAGTTACTAATATGTAACATGTATTCTAAAAATATGTAACATATTTTATTAAGGTTAAGATAAG
Organism: Helicoverpa zea; assembly: GCF_022581195.2. Taxonomy (NCBI): domain Eukaryota; kingdom Metazoa; phylum Arthropoda; class Insecta; order Lepidoptera; family Noctuidae; genus Helicoverpa; species Helicoverpa zea. Next base: position 3,457,682 of record NC_061464.1, on the reverse strand, counting down.
TCTTGTAATATCACTTTATTTACATTAGCTTTATAATTACGAAGTACAATGTATGTATAATCCACTCAGGGTTTTTCTTTCATTCCCTTGCCCTTATTCCAATTTCTTATTTGAGGACAGCGCAAAATGTCTTCCTCTTCCTAAGCTCTCCGTCCAACGTCATTTCTTTAGTGACATTCTTTCTTGGTTTACATTTTCATTCACACAATCTACCGTTGCTTCGGTCGTCCTTTTCCTCTATATCCATCTGTCATATTCATGTTCGAAGGTTTCGATTACCTATAACAGCTATTAGTGTAATCAGACCACCCGTCTAGTAACCACTGTTTATTTTCATGAATCATGGCATCTGATTACAAAATCAAAAAATACCAAACATTATCTAATCATAAACATAACAGACTCCAATTTTCACTAGATATAGATAAAAATACTTAGTATAAATTATTGGCTGATCATAACATTAAGTTATATAGTAACAAGCAATCATGGCACAATATAACTTTGAGGGCGATTTAGAGAATTTAAATGACCGCCAACTTCAGTTCATTCATAAAGTGATATTGGAACACGATGCTAAATTCAAAAAAGCAACTTTTTGTAAACTTGGACAGGCTGGTGATAATTTTGTGGGGAACGTTAAAAGGATCAGCGTAGAAGGTGAAGAAAGAACCATGAAAATGGTTCTGAAATATGCTGTATCTGATGAAACTCTTCGAGGTGTCACAAACACTGAAGTCATGTTCAAAAATGAACACATCATGTATACAAAAGTATTACCAACGTTTGTGGAACTGCAAAAAACTGTGGGAGTACCAGAGAAAGATCAGCTAAGATATGCACAATGCTACGGGTCCTTTAACGAAGCCCCTTATGAAGTTATAATTTTGGAAGACTTAAATGAATCTGGTTATAAAATGTTGAACAAGTTTAACTCATTGACTTATGATAGTGTCATAAGCATCTTAAAAAACTTTGCTGCCATCCATTCTCTTTCCTATGTATTAAAGAATAAAGAACCGGAAAAGTTTGAAGACTTTAAAGAGCAATTAACAGATCCTTGGAAATCTGCATACGACAATCCAGAAATGAAAAGTCGTTTTCAAATAGTAGAAGATGAAATTGTATCAGTGCTCGAAGGTAGTGCTTACAAGAAATTGGTCGAAAATAAAATAGTCAAGATCTTTGAACTACGAGAAAAGTTTATAGAGCTTGAGAAAACTAATAAATATTCGGTGATTCAACAAGGCGATGCGTGGACGAACAATATTATGTTTAAAATTGTAAGTATTTTAAATGCTTGTATGCCTAATAATTGCTGTAAGTGTGAATAAATAAAGTTATGTTGAATTAAGCGTTAAGTCGTAGCATAGAATTTTGTGAATTAATGTCGCTGTGTGTGATAGTGCTGACGACTGATTATACTGATTATGTCAATTAAGGATTTTCTTATCATCGTTGATTGCCCGTCTGCATAGTTCCCTTTCTTGCTACTTTATTATTACCTATTTTAATTCTGTTCACAGGATCATGATCCAGTACAATCAATATTGATTGACTTTCAAGCATCATTCAACAGCAACCCAGTCATAGACCTTCTCTTCATGATTTTCAACTGCACCGACCATGAAACGAGGTCCAAACATTACTACGACTGGATAGACTATTACCACTCAGAGCTTGACAAGTCACTGTCGAACTTTGGTTTAAAAGCCTGCTCCATTTACCCAAGAGACCAGATGGACGCAGATATAAAAAGTTATGCTAAATTGATCTTTGGCCAGAGCCTAGTTTTAGCTAATATGCTGATGAGAGATCCAAAAGAAGCTGCCGATCTCGTGGAAGCAATGAGAGATATGGATAGAAGTGCTATACCTGATTCGATGAAAACAGGCAGTCTGCAGGTTCAAACTCAAAATCGAATTAAAAACAGAATTTTTGGTGTCATCAATAGTTTTCAGGATTTCGGTTTATTGGAAGCTGTAAGTCAGTGGGATGATTAATAACCGTCCCTAAATTGCAAGTGTTAGTTCCTGATTGTGTGCAAGTCTATAATCTTAGCTAATGTTCGGCCATTCAGAGAATGCGTTCCTGACACGTCGCGATTGAACTGACGACGTAATAACATTCATTGATTATTGATATAATAATGTTGTTTTAATGCTCCTCAATTGTTAAAACGGTAAACAACCAGCAAAAATATTTTTATCGTAACTGCAACGCCATTGCAAAGTTACGTCGTCAGTTCAATCGCGACGTGTCAGGAACGCATTCTCTGAATGGCCGAACTATAGTGCCAATTAATGTTAGTTTGTGATATACATATGTGCTCAAGGAATTTTATTTATCATTCATATTTAATTCACAAAAAATTGACAATCTATTGTAAAATATTATTCTTTATGTTCTACGGAACATTGATAGTACCGCTTCCATTTCATATATATGTGGGAACGTCAGAAGGAGCCTCGCGGCGGTTCTGGCTGTCATCTTCCATCGTTTGCGTTGCAACGACCGGAATTCAAAAATAAAGGCACGCTTGTGTAGTCCGATGTTCCATTATTTGGTTTCCTCACCACTTTATTCACAATCGCACACAATCAGTAAGATGGAATGAGATTTCGAGCCAATAGGTTAGTATATGCGCACTTCAGTTGGCACCTGTCACCAGAATGACCGCTGCCATTACTCGTCGTGACACTTACTACTCTATTCGGGGTTACCCGCTCATAATTTTAATGTTATAAACGCGCCGACATATATAAGTTCCGCTACACCTAAAGATATGATGGCAGCTGGATTAATGTTATGTAGTAATTTTAATCTCTCGGTTCATTAAAGTCCCATTTTTAAACGTTTTCATAAGTTGACTCATAACTTAATCTAATCTTTTAGCTATCCGATTAATAGCCGGTCAAGATAAAGATAAAATATTAATATAAATTAAAAGACGATTATGGTTACAAGTTAGTGTCTAAATTAATCATGGCGCAATACAAATTCGAAGGAGATTTTGATAGTCTAAACGAACGCCAATTGGATTTCGTCAATAAAGTGGTAGAGGAACTGTATTGTACGCTCATTTTATTATGTTAATCGACTCGCCAACGCACCACCACACAGGTCGACAGTCTGACAACGACTGACTCCCCACCGCTCGATCCGGTATTTATAACCGAGTGACGTATGCGCACGAGGCGTCATAATAATGACATAACCTATACAATGATGCACATGTACCTGCATACACTACATCTCTCCCTTGTTGTTTTGATTTTAACCTTGTTTCAAAAAGTCCAACAATCAAACTCATAAATATTTTGGTAATTTCTTAAAGATCTATCAAACACCTGCAGCACAACAAAACCACGCTATCAGATCAGTCCACCGATCACACTGCCATCAAACTGATTTACTTTGTTCCGTTTCCATTTCATTTCCCTTTCCATTTAAGGAGACGACAGATATCGGTGATACTGCAGGACACTACATCCCTTCCCTTGTGAAATAAACATAAATAAAAATCCGTCCCTTTGCAGACGGTAACATACCAGCATCTGCTTCAGGCTCAACAAGACAAATTCGTAGCAGTGATATCAGGCCGGCAAGTTTAACTTCAGGTTTTGTAGCCGCTGTTCCGGCCCTGTATTATATCTACACTAGAGATGATCCGTCCATTTGGCAGACATCCCGCCAATCAGTCCATGTGAAATCAAGCAAGTCTGAAATATTGCTGTGCCTTCAGATAATGAGCACTCATCTTGCTTGGTTCGACTTCACTTAAAACTGATACAGAATGCCTTGTTCCAAGGTAAAAGATCGGCATTAGGGTACCTCATCAATGCTTTTCACTCATTCAAAACCGTACGAGCCGTACGAGGAAAGTAATCACATAAGATCGTCCCAATTGAATGGTGACCTAGATGGACTGTTTCCAATTTGATGATGACCATATACTTTGTCACCCATTTAATGGCGACCACATACTTTGTCTCCAATTTAATGGTGACTCTATACTTTGTCACCCATTTAATGGTGACCACATACTTTGTCTCCAATTTAATGGTGACTCCATACTTTGTCACCCATTTAATGGTGACCACATACTTTGTCTCCAATTTAATGGCGACCACATATTTTGTCACCAATTTAATGGTTTAAATTGTAGTTCTATGTACGAGTTAAGTACTTTGTGTGCCTTGTAAGCAAGAGAATGCTAACTCAACTAATTTTGGTAATATGTAGTTTTTAATTTGAGAGTGGAATATCAAAGCCTATCATTATCTCAGCAATGTAACAAACAATCTGGTCTTCAACCCTATTGATCAGCGCTAGTACTTTGCACGTTTCTGCTAGTACACTCGCTGAAATTCTGATATAGGCTTTAAATACCCTACATCAATGTATGTCCAATATCTAGTCAAGAAACTGTAAGCTTCTTAGCATTCAACACCCAACATATGAATACCTTACTGCATATAATAGTTGGAAGCGACCTGCATCCAGCGTCTTCCGGTGACCTTTATAAGGTCGTCTTTATAAGGTATCTGTGGAGATCAAAGGGGGAGGCCTATGTTCAGCAGTGGACGTCCTATGGCTGAGATGATGATGATGATGATGATGATATAATAGTGCGATAGGAATACTTATATTTCGGTTAGGCATCCAAGAACACTATTATCACCGGACATTGCGTTCTGTAATGTTTGTTTGCTTTTATTAATGTGGTTTTCAAAAATTAAAGTAGTCAAAGAATTATTATGCTTTGATGGTAAGCTTTTTAGTGTCATGGTTACATATTTAACTAATTATATTATTAGATTTTAACTAATTAGAACCATATTATGTAACGAACGCACTTTAACAGGTGTCACTAACTTTGCACTATATATTTTGAAGCTGTGACATTCTGCATCACCATAAAATAGAAGAGTCCCTGACCCTCAACTCATGCTCTTCTTCCTTTCAACAAGGTGACAGCAGCTCACAAACAGTTTTCTAGTCGATGCAATTTTCCTTTTGCAAAACAACCGCTAAACTTTCTAAAACATTTGTCTACACATAGATAAATGTGGGATTCTAATTCTATATCTCAATTTCATGAGCAGCTATGCTGCTCTCATGTCATACTTGACCTCATCAATTTGATGATCAGCTTTGTGCTGCTTCCATTTTTAATATTTTACGCTTTTCCAATTTCATGACCGCGTATAGGTAACGTAATATATATTTTTTTTTTTATGTAAGTATAGTTGGCTGCATAAGTATGTTTATAGTTTCGTTCAAAAGCGCTTACCCTTTATTGCAGCTGACTTTATCTACGTTGTTTTAGTTAGACAACCAGAATATAAAAATATTATTATCTTTTATAGGGACAGCACCCCAGTAAATTTTTAAACGATTTGGTGACTAAGGGCAATTTTACTTCCTATACTTTAAGGAACACTTACTCAGATTATATTTTGCAGTAGGACTTAGGAACTTAATTAACCAAATGTCGACGCAACTGTGTAGTTTAATTAGCACAAAAGAGTAATAAATGTCGATAAATGTAAATAGTGATAAAGTTCTTTACCTCTCATGCGAGTCCAATTGTCTTACGGTAACCTAAGATTGGTGTTCTAAGATCAATTATTATTAACCCTAACGCTATGGACACAAGACATTATTTTGTTAATAGATATCCATCCCATCACCCATATGGATCTTATGGGATGGGTTGAGGAAATTACACAACTTTATATTACAAGTAGGTGTGCACTTCAAGAATATATTAATGTGATGATTTATTAACTTGAGATCAATAAATGGATTCTATTTCATATATGTTCATATATGGTTACGTTATTCGCTCCTATGGAAGCATATTCTTCCACAACTCTCAATGTACTTATACTGCTTATTGGTACTGCAATACTGTAAAACATAATTTGCAAATAACAATATTATAATGAGGGCCACTTTGTTAAACTATTTGTAAACACCAATGTAAATCAATAAAAAAGAGGCTAAGATACCAATTAAAATTCATTCAAGCCTGAGTCTTGAAGGTTTTAAAAGCACACGCAATCATCAACTTTTGAGAACTTGATTGCAACAATCATCCATGAGCTAATCATCATTAGACAGTTCCCAGAGTAAGTATCTACATTGGAACTCCTTCCAGGTATCATCCTTAAAAGATTTTTTGTCACAGATGAGAAGGCCCAGTTGGGTAAATGATGATGATGTCCTCCTAGCCGATTATCGGCTACGGCGGCTGTACTCACGTAAGGGGATTAGCCAACTGCGCAGGACATATTATAGTGCACAAGCATTTGCGCAGACACAGGTGCACTCACTGTTCCTTCACTCTCATAACCCGATGGGACGGCAATCCGACACGACCGGAAAGAGATCAGGCGCAGGACCGACATTTACGTGCTTTCCGATGCACGGGTGTATCAATCACCAACTTCCAGGCCCGACCCGGGAATCGAACCCGAGACCTCGTGCTCAGCAGCCGCGCTTGCGACAGCTAGACCAACGAGGCAGTTGGGTAGATAAAGTAGCATTGTCAAATAAATCACAGATTGCTCCAATGCTTAGTTCCATATTCTTTTGATCTAAGAGTTTTATATCAACCTAAAGTACTGAAATTACAATTGTGAGCTAGCATGTTTACCAAAGATTCTATCTATTGAATACCAAAATTTTGATCCACATTTTCCAGCTAGTATTGCTGCTTGTATGCTGTTCTACTGTTCTGTATCTTCTGGAATATCTCTGTTGTATAACAACCTCTTTAATACAGCAAAATAAAGTAAAAGTATTGAAATTATACCTAGGGTGACTGAGCAACTGTTATAATTAACACTATTATGGGTAGGCAACCCACTAGAGGTGTTGATGGACTTGGATGTTGTGCATAGGTGAATACATACCAGTATACCTGGGCGAGTTCTTCAACATACATGGCCAACCTACTACGGTCCCTCAATGTGCTGTTTGTTTAACTAGATACCTAGCACATGTTTGTCATTTGTAGAACCGTTGAGTATATAACCCACCAGTTTGTTCTTGTAATATCCTCTATATTGCAAGCACTTGAATTAAGTTAGTTAAGTACCAGAACAATATAGCAGGTATAAGTTGTTGACTAGACTCTGAGAAGTTAAGTTTGGAAGCTTTTTATGATCCAAATCACCGGGCACAGAAAATATAAAAATTATCAAGATTTACTATTTAGTTGTTGCAGTAGTTGACAACTATCGCCAGATAATTTATGCGTGTACAGTCAATTGAATGACCAGTAGACGTTCACTACCGTTAACTGTCAAGCTGTCAATTTAATGACCAGTAGATATAGACTACTGCCAACTGCCAAGCTGTCAATTTAATGACCAGTAGATATACACTACTGCCAACCATCAAGCTGTCAATTCAATGCCCAGTAGATATAGACTACTGCCAACAATCAGGCTGTCAATTTAATGACCAGTAGATACACACTACTGCCAACCATCAAGCTGTCAATTCAATGACCAGTAGATATAGACTACTGCCAACAATCAGGCTGTCAATTTAATGACCAGTAGATACACACTACTGCCAACTGTCAAGCTGTCAATTTAATGACCAGTAGATATAGACTACTGCCAACTGCCAAGCTGTCAATTTAATGACCAGTAGATATACACTACTGCCAACCATCAAGCTGTCAATTCAATGCCCAGTAGATATAGACTACTGCCAACAATCAGGCTGTCAATTTAATGACCAGTAGATACACACTACTGCCAACCATCAAGCTGTCAATTCAATGACCAGTAGATATAGACTACTGCCAACAATCAGGCTGTCAATTTAATGACCAGTAGATACACACTACTGCCAACTGCCAAGCTGTCAATCTAATGACCAGTAGATACACGCTACTGCCAACTGCCAAGCTGTCAATCTAATGACCAGTAGATATACACTACTGCTAACCGTCAAGCTGTCAATTTAATGACCAGCAGATTTTTGGAATAGAATAGGTCTTTATTTGCTTAGAATGCAGGCACTTACAAAATAGGATTGTAAACAACATAATAAGATCCGTGTACATTCCGCCTTGTTGGCATGCAAGCACAACAATTATTAAACACAATTGATTATAAGGCAAATAGGTTATTGTATTATATCCTCTAGGAAATCCCACCACTGCTAAAGTCGTCTTGACGACAATTCAACAACCAGCAACTTTATATTGCTTCCAATAAATGCCTATTATTGAATAAACTTTGATGCAGGTTTAAGAATGAGTAAACTGATCACCAAGTAATGATTTTGTATTATAAATTACTCATTTGATAAATATTAACACCTGCAATAAATATTGCTACTTCCATTAGAATTGTAACAAGGTAAACTTAAACAAAGAATTACGTAAAAAGGTTAAAATTTGTTTGCAATTCGGGTGATACATACATGAACATAAAAGTTATGTATACTTTGTCATTCTACTCTCTTCCCTTCCTTCTTTCCTTTTGCTCTTTTTAATATGATTGAATATTAACATCGGTCAGAGGTTACTTGTTGTCAAAGCTTATTTAGCATACATTAATTTGGTATAGGCATGAATAGGACAAATTATTTAGTATAACCTTGTATATCAAATATTTTTCTGGATCACAGAACTAATAGGTAGTTCAAAATTATAAAAATTAGATAATAGGTAACTGTTGGTCCAAACACTCACGGTTTTATCCTCGTCGCCAATGTATTGTACGCTCATTTTATTATGTTAATCGACTCGCCAACGCACCACCACACAGGTCGACAGTCTGACAACGACTGACTCCCCACCGCTCGATCCGGTATTTATAACCGAGTGACGTATGCGCACGAGGCGTCATAATAATGACATAACCTATACAATGATGCACATGTACCTGCATACACTACAGGAACAAAACATAGAAGTTAAGAAAGTGACTTTCATAGCTGTTGGGCAAGCTGGTGATAATTTCATAGGAAATGTTAAGAGGATCATCATAGAAGGCGAGAATGGAAGTATGAAGATGATTGTCAAAGTTGCTGCTTCAAACGAAATGGCTCGTTATCAAACAAATACTGAAATCTTGTTTCGTAATGAGCACGTAACGTATACAGAATTATTGCCTAAACTAGTGCAGCTGCAGGAGACAGCAGGGGTCCCAGAAGAAGATAGATTACGGTATGCAAAATGCTACGGATCTCTTACTGAAGCCCCAAATGAAGTTATTATTTTAGAAGACTTGAATGAATCGGTTTTGCTATTTTCCACTCACTGGCCTTTGTTCTTAAAGAGCAAGAACCAGAGAAATATGATGAAATAAAGGAGAAGTTAACTGATGTATGGAATATATCATTCACAAGACCAGAAATGGAGATGTATAGTCACATGTTGGAATCCGAAACAGTACGAATTCTTGATGATAAACATAAACACTTAGTGGAAAACAAACTTTCAAATGCGTTTAAAGAGCGGGTAAAGTTAATTGAAAACGAAGATCAAAGATATACAGTTATACAGCAAGGAGATGCGTGGACGAACAACATCATGTTTAAATTGGTTAGTACTTCTTTCTTTATATATTTTTCTATAAAAAATTAGCTGTTTTTTGCGTTACACCCACGTCCCGAGAGAGACGTTCTTTTCGTACCCCTATGCCACCTAGATTAGTGTAACTTTCCAACAGTAAAAAAAATTTCAAATCATACAGTAGTTTTGAAGCATTCAGGTTACGAATAAAAATTCCTCGTGAATGAAGAATGAAAAGTTAAGCCATATTATGGAGGATCTTCTGACCAAGCGGGCATTATATCTGGTGGGCTAGTCCGGTAGCTGAAGACAGGTTTTTTTATTCAAGTCACTGATAATGGTGATAGTGCGATTTAAAAATAATATATGGATATGCGCATAGATGGCGCTGTAGATGTTGTGAAGCTTCAATCTTTATAAGTTTAGATATAATATTATAAACTGCATGCACTCCTACTTATTGCTATCATGCTAACAACACTTAATTTTACTTACAGGAAAAGGATTCCGTACAATCCGTCATGATTGACTACCAATTCGCAAGCAACGGCAACCCAATGACAGATTTCCTCTACATGGTCTTCAACTGCACCGACCATGAAACGAGGTCCAAACACTACCTCGACTGGATAGACTATTACTACTCGGAGCTTGAGAAGTCACTGTCAAACTTTGGTTTGCAAGCCAGCTCCATTTACCCAAGAGACCAGATGGATGCAGACATAAAGAAATACGCGAAATACATGTTTCATCATTCCATTCTCTTCGCACATCTTCTGATGAGGGACTCGGCTGAAGCTGGTGAGGTTTTGGAAGCAATGAAGAATGTAAATGTAGAAGAAGCAATGGAATCGTTTAAAGCTGACAACTTGCAGACTGCAACTCTTGGTAGGATTAAAAGTAAAATTGAGAATGTTATAGCGAGCTTTGAATTGTTTGAGTTATTTTAAGTTATGATATAAGATTGTAAGTTCAAAAATTGTATTTAGAAATATGTCTACATACTTTGTGAGTCCAATTCGGAGCGTACAATTAGTTTTCGAAGGTTATATTAATTCAAGATTAAATATTAGATATAACGTTCAGAATTTTGAAGTTACGGAATAATGATAGTGCAATTTCATGCATTCATGCAAATTCAATGCAGTCATTAGTACAAAAACCTGTAAATATTATTTTATATTGAATCAAGTAAATATAAGTGTTAAAATTATGAAGTGTTTCTTTACAATGATAAATCTTTGCCTATCGCCTGAGCATATCTTACTAATATTAAACGGCTGAACGGATTTGGATGAAAGAAGTGTGGGCAATAATGCAAAAAAAATGGATGAAAATGAGGGTAACCGGGGTTATCTGACAGCCTCTTGATTTTCAACATTTCAACTTAGGTCTCTTTAAATAAAGACACAATGAAACAGAGATATGATGATGTAAAGAAGTAGCAGAAACTGTCTTTTTAAGGAATCCAATGATTTATTATCGTTCAATAAAGTTAAATCATCACACTCAATCCTTCTCCATGTGAGAGGAGGCCTGTGCCCAGCAGTGGGACGATAACAGTAAAGTTGAATCATTATTAAAATAAATTCTCTGCTACGTAAGTTGGTCTACTATGATGTTGTTTACCATAAACCGAAAGAAGGATTAACTTAACACTATTAATTTAGTAAGGATTATTCATAACCGGGGTACAGTCGAAGCGGGCCACTACTCATCATCTGCCTAGCCTTTTCCCAACTGTGTCGGTCAGCTTCCAGTCGATGCAGCTGACTACCAGTTTTATATGCAGTGATTGCCTATCTGACCAAAGTCCAGTTTACGGGCAATTCAATACCCCCTGGTAAGAATGGTTGTCAGACTTTCATGCCTCTGATTACTTGTAAGACTGATGAAGATGTACAAAGGACAGTGAGGTCCGCTACTATTTATGAAATGAATGCAAGTGAAGATTTCATTGGTTTGGCTACACTAAATGCTATAGAAATAAAAAAAATAGTTGCCTTAATGATTGCCTATCAAAAAAGCTATTTACACAATAACATATAATTTATGTAAATCTTTTGTCGTTGTTAAGAATTAATCATATTACGTCGTTGTTAAGAATTAATCATATTATTAAACAACTTTGAGGACGAGGTGAATAGGAGAATTCAGTTGGGTTGGGCTGCATTTGGGAAGCTACGTCGAGTCCTAACATCGTCGATCCCACAGTGCCTAAAGACAAAAGTCTTCAATCAGTGCGTCCTACCTGTCATGACTTACGGAGCCGAAACGTGGACACTGACGGTACGGCTGGTCCACAAGTTTAAAGTCGCTCAGCGGGCTATGGAAAGAGCTATGCTTGGCATTTCTCTGAGGGATCGCATCAGAAATGAGGTAATCCGTCAGAGAACCAAAGTCATCGACATAGCCCACCGAATCAGCAAGCTGAAGTGGCAGTGGGCTGGCCATATTAGCCGAAGAACCGATAACCGTTGGGGTAAACGAGTTCTAGAGTGGAGACCACGCCTCGGCAAACGTAGTGTAGGACGTCCTCAGGCACGGTGGAGTGATGACTTGCGCAAGACGGCTGGCAGGAGCTGGATGCGAGCAGCCGAAAATCGATCTCAGTGGCGTGCACTTGGAGAGGCCTATGTCCAGCAGTGGACTGTGTAAGTGTAAGATTTGATTAAGCTTATTATGGAAATAAATTATTGTAAGATGCTTAGTTTGTTGTGCTTTTCTTTATTAAGCTTTTTTAAAGGTGCTTCTGCTTCTTGTAGACCGCACTGCAGGTTTGATATGCACGTTATCTTATAATCCTCAGTGTCAGGATTTTCTCAAATCCTTCTGACAGTCTTTAATGTGGAATTTCACCAACGACTGCTACCTACTGGGTAAGACAGAGAAGTTGTTTTCCCTTCACTCCCTGCACTTCTTTTAATACCTCAAAGTAAAGTAACAAAAAATCAATCGAGGACATATACCTATTTGTATGTTGTTATTTGCTTGTTGGAGGAAATAAGGCATAGTGATGCGTAGACGCCATCGACATGATACGTTAAGTAATTGATACGTAAGTTTTTTTATAAGAATATTGATACAAAAAGGTAAAGGCTATTCGCCGCAAAAAACTATAATTGATTCATTAATCATTTATAAGTCATTTATTCATAACTAGCTTCTGGCAGCGGTTTCATCCGCGTCCTGTGGAAACTTCTGTACGAACCCGGACGAAAAGTAGCCTAAGGCCTTCCTCGATAAATGGCATATCTAACATTGAAAAAAGTATTCAAATCGGACCAGTACTGCCTGAGCTTAGCGTGTTCAAGCAAACAAACAAACTCTTCAGCTTTACAATATATTAGTATAGATAGCATTAATGATTAATGGATCAATCTTAGTTTCTTGCGGCAAATAACCTTTGCCTATCTGTTATTATCTATAATACAAATCTATGTATATCAATACACGAAGTACTAATATTGATCTAATAATATGAACAGGCCTTTTTTTGTTTGTTTATAAATGCCCTAAAGTCGCATAACCGATTTGAAAAAGTCCATAATTCCTGGAAAACTACATTATCCTAAGCTGAAATATAATCATTAGCTATTGACGTTTCGTAAGAAGCTTTAATAATGGCGTCCACGGACGATTTCCGACGGCCACGGCGGCTGTTCTCACTTAAAGAGATCAGTCAGCTGCGCAGGACATATTATAGTGCACGAGCATTTGCGCAGACACAAGTGCACTCTCTATTCCTTCACTCTCATAGCCCGATGGGACGGCAATCCGACACGACCGGAAAAGGATCAGGTACAGGACCGACATTTACGTGCTCTCCGATGCACGGGAAGCCTTTAGTAGGTCTGTATCAAATAAAATCCAATGACTTCAACTTTTTCAACTTTGTTTGGTTAAGGAAACTGCATATGTGGTGTGTAAGGGACGCGAATGTAGCCGCGGCAAACAGCCAGTTCAGATTTAATACTAATTCTATGTATATATAGCTAGCTGTTTTCCCATGGTTTCACTCCCGTCCCATTGGAATATAATAATATAGTGATACTCGGGAAGAGTGTATGTAAGAGCTATCCAACAGCGAAACATTTAAAATATCGGTGTATTAGTTTTTGAATTTATCCATTACAAACAAACAATAATATTTTTTTTCCTCTTTATAATATTAGTACAGACAACAATGATAATACAAATACCTATTATCTAATAAGCCTTGTGTTTACGCAACAATGACTATCAAAAAAAAAATGATGCGTGGAATGATCAAGCAAAGATCAGTACTTCCATATACGTACATGAATCATGTTTTAGGGATCCATAAGGGCATTGGAAGCATGGAGGAAAATCCCTTGCACCGAATAATAAGGGCGGGTTAAGAAAGTATGATATTTATGCCAATGTAAATTTTCCAAAATCTTCCTAGCTATCCAACCATGCAGGGGTCGACTTTCAGTCAGCCCAGAGGTAGCTTGGTACGGGTATTTTACACGGAGTGACTGCCTATAAAAACTCCTCAACTAAATTATTCGGTAAGTCTGGTTTAAGACAGTACTGACTTAAAATGAACGCAAGCATGGTCAGGTAATCTATGGTTAATTAGTTTGTGAATTTCCACAAATGTACAAATAAATAAACTTGTATGCGAACAAATCATCAGATCGTTCACATATATGTACGGAAGCAATGACCGGATACCGACTCACGCTTGACAGTATGTTTTGGGAAAATTTTGTCATTCACTGAATTATCTAATTAAGATTAGATAATGCCTACATGACAAAATGTCCTTGTCCGTGCGTGACACAGCGTGGTTGTGGCATTACGTGTACCGGTGTCTCATCGCGGAGGACAATGACCTCGAATACTGTGAGGTGCGCGAATTGTAATATTGTTATTAATGAAGTTCTGGCATTCCTACATAATGTCATGGGCTTCATGGATGAACAGAGCATACACCAGTTATGTACTACGTCTTTCTCGGCGGAGGATATCCTGAAGGCTAAAACCTTGCTGTATGAGTCAGTACCAAATTCCAAAAAGATGCCGGTTCGACGAAAGGACGGAAAGAAAAAAGTGCTACGTGATCTAGAAGATATAATCTGCCTCATGAAAAGCACTGACCAAGATTTATTCCCAATTTTTGTAGCAAAGGAGTTGCACAAAGTCCCACCGGTCACTTTTGACCACGTTGATGTGACGAGGCTACTGAAGGACATACTAAAACTGCAAAACCAACTCAGTGTGCTAGAGGAAAAAATAGTTACAACGGAAAATTTGATCAACTCAAGATGGAGGTAGATAATATGAAACATGCATCAATATTAGATCGCGTCTCATATGTTAATGTAAATAGAAGAAGAGGAGCCTGTTTACAAAATAGTCAACATGACAGTGGTCCCATAGGTCTTCAATACGTGCCAATAACAGCATCTAAACTATCAGCTGATACTAAGGTCAGTGACCGCCCGACCTACGTAAGTCACTCATCAACACTAACATCAAATGGGGAAGATGGTTTTGTCTCTTTCTTATGTACACAAAAAGGCGCAACAGACACTCGAGGACACGTGGAGGCGCAATCTTGCACTGCGGTTTCGAAGCAAGTGAGTGGGACGGCTGGCGAACATATCCAAGGACGCGGAAGCTGTGATGGTGTGAGCGAGACACCGATACGAATGGAACGTGTTGAGGCCGCGGCGAGTACCGCGGTTTCGCACAAACCAGTTAGCACACCGGTTCCATCTGCGCGAGCGCACACTTCAGTTGAACCAGTTACCAGTGGAGAACGGTCGCCACAAGCTGCTGCAGTTTTACTTAGTACGGATGAACTACAAATACCTAAAGCGAGTATGTGTATGCGGCAGTCTAGCACAAAATGTGAGCAAACGGTAACAAACGAGTGTAGTAATACAGAATGGACGTTAGTGCGGAGCAAAGCATCCAAACGGTACAAACTTATAGGACAGAAAGGATGTGCTGCTACGGCACCGAATAGTAAGTTTAAAGCGGCTGACATTAAAGTGCCTTTGTTTATTTCGAATGTAAGTAAGGAAACGAGTGAGCAGGATATAATTAGAAAAAACGAATGAGGGTGTTACCCTCAAAACAATAAATATAAAAACTACAAAGAAATATAATGCTTATAAAGTGTACGTCTCTAAAACGAAGCTTAACTTATTTTTAAATAATGAATTTTGGCCAGATGGCATAACTTTTAGGCGTTTCATGCGTTTTACGTATCGAAAAAATGTGGAAGAAAATATGTTATAGAAAAGAAGTAAGATAAATTGTGAATATGTACGATAACAATTGCTGTAAATTTGTTAGCTTTAATTGTAAGTCTGTTAAGCGCTCTATTGACTGTGTAAGGAACATTTGTAAGATATCAGATGTAGTAGCCCTCCAAGAGACGTGGCTTCTCCCTCATGACATTCCTTTGTTAGGAACTATCTGTGATGATTTTGAGTACACTGGTAAATCAGCTGTTGATACGTCGGCGGGTTTACTCGTAGGGAGGCCATATGGGGGAGTGGTCATTCTATGGAGGAAGGGAATATTTGAGTCTGTGTCCATAATAGACTGCCCAAGCTCACGTCTGGCTGCTATAAAGGCTATTGTTGGCGGACGCTCCATTATTATAATTACAGTATATATGCCTACTGATTCATTAGACAACTTGCCTATTTTCACAGAAGTCCTAGGTGAGATCAGTGCAATTGTTGAGAGTGGTGTATTGAAAGTGTTTTTATTATGGGTGACTTTAATGCGCATCCTCATGAGCTGTTTTTTTAGGGAACTCATAAGTTTCTGCGCTGATCAAACCTGGATTTGTGCCGATATTGAGAAACTGGGCTATGCGGCCAATAACTACACTTTTGTTAGCCAGGCACACGGGTGCAGAAGATGGTTAGACCACTGTGTTGTATCTTCATCAGCGTGGCAAACTATTGTTAGGGTAGGCATAGTAGAGGATGTATTCTTATCTGACCATCTACCACTTTACATTGAGTGCTGTAATGAGGCCTGATTCTCGCCATTGTGACGTGACCTGGGGTGAGAGGGATGACTCGCAAATCACAAAATATCGTAATCTATGCAATGACAGGCTGCGGAACATCGGTCTTCCTCATGAATTTCAAAAGTGTAGTTATGGGTCCTGCAACTTAGTTGAGGATAAAAGTGTCCTGGATAATTTATACCAAAACTATTGTAGATATCTTGAGTAACGCAGCTATAATGACGAGTGAGAATGTTAAATCTAGACCAAGGAGAGGCAGAGTGCTGTGTGGCTGGAACAAGTATGTTCGAGATGCTTACCGGGAGGCCAGGCTTAAATTCAAAGAATGGGTAGCACACAATAGACCGTCTTCTGGAGTTAAATATGATGAAATGTGTGAGACGCGAAAGATATTTAAGGGTCGTCACAACTGGTGCCAGAAAAACAGGGAACGAATAAAAATTG
Organism: Helicoverpa zea; assembly: GCF_022581195.2. NCBI lineage: Eukaryota > Metazoa > Arthropoda > Insecta > Lepidoptera > Noctuidae > Helicoverpa > Helicoverpa zea. The sequence continues at coordinate 3,440,667 of NC_061464.1, read as the reverse complement.
ACTATTTAGCTGAACAAAGAGCGGCAAATAGTTTTAGTAAATTCTGGAAAGCTACGAGTAAGCTGGATACTAGGCCTTTTTTTTTTTTTTTTTAACGACGTAAAAAATCATCAAATGACCCCTCCCGCTGTGGGTTAGCAGCGGTGAGGGAGTGTCAGACTCTTACTGACTAAAAGCCGTCGTGTTCCGTCGTAGGCCTTCTTATGTGCTAGGGCCGCGGTACCTCTTTCGAACAACCCGCAGCCCCGGCAGGCCTTGGCCCTGCTGGGCCCCGCTGGGGTTGCTGACATCTCTTTGAGGAGCGCGTGGAACAACGCGCGCCGCCGACACGGGTCTGTTGTCTAAAAACAGACATGAGCGATGAGCCACCCGAACTCACCGCCCACAGACCCACGCCTACGGTGGCCGGGAGTCGTCTCGCGACACCCGGCGCCCGTGGTGTCTACCTGCTCCAGCGCGGCGGCCGGGATGAGAGGTGCGAACTCTCTGACGTTCCGCCGCCTCCTTCTCGAGCATGACTGCTTCGCAGAAGGAGGCGACGGCATCCCATTCCCTCTCGCCCCGGACCATGGCTTGAACCAGGGCCGGACGCGAGAGGTCGCCGCCGCCTAAAGCCTCGACGAGGACCCGGCGGTGCCCTTCCCACGCAGGGCACTCCTGGACTGTGTGGTCCACCGTGTCCTCGGGGCTATCCGCACAGTGGTGACACCCGGGCGCCTCCTCACGACCGATTCGATGCAGATACCTCCCGAAACAACCGTGTCCGGTGAGGACCTGCGTCATGCGGTACGTGAGGGCGCCGTGACTCCTCCCGAGCCACTCCTCAAAGAGGGGACTTACCGCCACTATGGTGGCGTGCCCTGCACTGGGTTGCGACAGTCGCTCCCTCCAGGCCACCATGACATCCCGCCGGAGCTCTGCCCGCTGCGCGACAACTTGTCGCGGCAACGGGGTTTCCCCCCGGCGCTGAGCCTCCTCGCGCCAGTCATACAGGCGCAAGAAGACTCTCGCCTCCAGATCCCACGGTGGTAGTCCGGCTAGTAGGCCAGCTGCTTCGCGGGAGATCGTGCGGTACCCCCGGATTAGCCTAATGGCTATCACCCTTTGGGGCACGTTCAGGTAGTGTACAGCTCGCGGCCGTACCGAACGTGCCCATACCGGGGCCCCGTAAAGGGCCATGGACCGCAAGACTCCCGCGTAGAGTTTACGGCAGGGGGCGTTTGGGCCTCCCAGGTTGGGCAGGAGCCGCTTGAGGGCAGCACCTGTCTTCTCCAGTTTGGGGCCCAAACGTCGGAAATGTTCGACGAAGTTCCACCGGCCGTCGAGGACGAGTCCTAGGTACTTCATCGCCTTCTCGACGCCGATGGTAACCCCTCCCACCGTAACTTGGGAACCTGAAGGTGGCGCGTTCCGAAGCCCATGAAAGCACATGGCCTCGGACTTGTGCAATGCCACCTCCAGTCCCAGCAGCTGGATCCTCTCAACGACTATCGCAACCCCGCGCGCCATTATGTCGGCTGCCTCCTGGTGCGACCTCCCTTGTGCCAGTACCAGCGTGTCGTCAGCGTAGCAAACCACGCTGACGCCGCTAGGGAGGTCGGCGCGCAGCACCCAGTCGTAGCCGATGTTCCACAAGAGCGGCCCCAGTACCGACCCTTGCGGAACACCGCACGACATCTCTCGCCGGTTCCATTCCCCATTGTGACCGGGGTAAATGATGGACCTATCCGACAGATAGGCCTCGACCACGCGACGAAGGTAGGTCGGCACCCGGTGGTACCGGAGTGCCTCCCTAATGCAACTCCAGGGAAGGGTGTTGAAGGCATTGGCGATGTCAAGAGACACCGCCAAGACGACCCCCCCCCGGGACACAGCTTCCCCCGTCGTGAGAGATCTCACGCGTATGATGGCGTCCACCGTTGAGCGCCCCCTGCGGAACCCGAACTGGTTGTCCGCGAGGTCCGGCCCCATCCCCCCAAGGTGCGCAACGAGGCGGTCTGCGACAACTCGCTCGAAGAGCTTGCCCACCTCGTCGAGCAACACGATGGGCCGGTATGCGGACGGTGAGTCCGCAGGGCGCCCCGGCTTCCGAATGAGGACCAGTTTCCCTGTTTTCCAACGAAGTGGGAACTGGCCCCTCTCCATACATGCGCTGAGAAGCCCCCTAAGTCGAGGCCCGAGAGCCTCAAGGGCCAGGACCCAGGCCTTGCCAGGCACGCCGTCAGGCCCTGGGGCGGTATTTTTGGCTTTCAGCCTGGTTACCGCCACTCTCAGGTCCACCCCAGTCACCTCGGGGACATCGTCGTCGTCGGATGTATGGTCCACAGTCGACACCGCGGGTTGCGGAACCATGGGCGGGGGAGAGTGTTCCCCGCGCGAAGGGAACAGAGCGCTCACCACCTCCTCCACCAGTTGAGGCCGAAGACTCTGGGTCAGCGGGGGGGCCCATGGGCGGAGCTTACCCCGTACCATTTTGTAAGGGCGCCCCCACGGATCTCTGTCCAAAGTCCCCAGCAGCTCTGTATTGGCCACGTCCTTGGCCTGGATGATGGCCAATTGGAGGGCGGTCTTCGCAGCTCTGTATCCCTCGTACAGTTCCGCTTCCCTGGCCTCTGCATCCGGAGGGCGGATGCGCAGCCTGCGGTGTCTGGTGTACAGGTGTCTCGCAGCGACGCACGCCTCACGAAGGGCCGCAATCTCGCTGGACCACCAGTACACCTGGCGTCGGGCGCGACCTGGCAGGACTCGGGGCATGGCCATGTCACAGATCTCGGACATGGTCTCCCGGAACCACTCCGCCTCGTCGTTGATGTCGGCGGGCCTGTCCGGTGATGACACCCAAGCCCGCACGACTGAGGCTTCCAGGAGAAGCTCCCGGTCAAGGTGCTTCAGCGCCCAACGTGGACCACTCGGGGTCTGCAGGACCGGCGCGTTTGGATTTTGGGCGGAGACGTCAAACCGAATATACCGGTGATCGGAATAGGTCTCCACCCCCTCCTCGACGTGCCAGTCTAAGACACGCGGTAGCAGAGCGGGGCTGGCGAACGAGATGTCCACTACCGAGTCGCCCCGCATCCGTACACACGTGGGGACAGTACCCCGATTGAGGACGACCAGGCCTGATTCCAGCGCCCAGTCCTCCACCATCCTTCCCCGCGCGTCCGTGTGTCGGGAACCCCAGGCCAAGTTCTTGGCGTTGAAGTCCCCTAACACTAGCACAGGGAGGGTGTAACTTCCGACGACGACAGACAACTCCAGGAGGGAGTTGTGGAACTCGGCGAGAGTTCGGTTCGGGGAGAAGTATACCCCCACAACAACTATCTCCCCGAACCGTGCTGCGACCTATATGATGGTCACCGAGCCGCTAAGGTCCTTGACCCAGTCATCCCTGGGAAGGACAAAGTACGGCTCCGCGACCACGGCGATGTTGATCGACCACTGCGCCATGCTTTGGAGCAACAGGTCCTGGGCACGGGCGCAGTGGTTGATGTTCGCCTGGAGGAAGCGTAGTGGAGCCGTTTTAGAATTCCATCACGTCTTCCTCCTCTTCAGGCCCAGGAGCGGGCACCGCGGCAGCAGCAGCAGCAGCGACTTCGCCGGAGGTGGCGGCGGCCGCGGGAGCTGCGGCAGTGGCCACCGCGTAGATGGCGGCTGTGGCGACGATGGACGGCCGACCCTTGCCCCTGGTCTTGACGGGTGGGGTACAGGTCTTGCACCCGGTGTTCGGCTGGCCTTCCAGCAGCCGCACATGCAGTGCAGTGCGGCGTGGCGCTGCAAGACACGGCCTTGTGGCCGGGCTGACCGCAGCGGAAGCAGAGGGCGCTGCGGTCGACCGAGGTGCAACGAACTCCCACATGGTGCCCAACGTGGCATCGGAAGCACCTCAGTGGTCTGGGGTCAAGCAGCTTGACCTGCGCCGACACCCAGCCAACCAACAATCTTCGGCCGTCGACGATTGTCTTGGCTGCCGCCACGGGGCAGCTCACCGTAACGGTGCTCGTGCCCCTGAAGTCGGGACGTAAGGTACCCGCCTTGACTTCATCGGCGGAGCACCCACCCGTCCTAGCGACGGCGGCCACCACCTCCTCCGTAGTGACCGAGTCGTCCAGGCCCATGATGCGCAGATCCGCGCACTTGTAGGGCCTGGAGACTCGGGCATCGTCCGCACTTATGGACTCTCTGAGCCTCTCGGCTAGAGCGTCTGCGGTGGGCCCGCTGGCCGCTCCCGGGACCTCCAGCATTCGGGCGCCCGTTGCGGTCACCCTGAGCCGAAGGCCCTCGGTGATACCCAGCTCAGCTAGGTCCACCGCCTCCTTTGCCTTAGCGAGCACGTCGCGGTACGATACGCCCCTCTTGACCGCGTCCGGCTGTAGTGTGAGCACCACAGCCGCGGTCTTAGGGGCGCGTAGTTGAGCCGCGACGGCTCGCTCCTTGCGGCGCTGCCTTTGGGCTTTCTTTCTGGCCGCCTTCCCTCTCTTCTTCTTCTCCCCCACCACCTGCCACTCGGATTGAGTGGGAGGGGAAGTAGTCGCTGACGGAGTCGGCTTTGGGGGGCGTCTCGCCACTGGTGATGACGATGGGACCGGTGCTGGGGGTGGCATCGGGGTCCTCTGAGCCCGGACCGCCGTTGCAGCCTTTGGCTTCGGCTGGGCGGCTGCCCTCCTGGGCGGTCCGATCGGCGCCGCGGCGGGGGGTTCGCTCGGTGCCGATGCTGCCGCAGCTGCATAAGAGGCCCTTTGGGCTGCTTGGGGCTTCGGCGCCGCGAGGGGAGGGCGCAGAACTCTGCCCTCCAAGACGGAGAAGCGAGCCTGGAAGGCCGCCATCTCCCGCCGAACCAGGGCCAGAACCTGGCTCTCCCCTGGAGAGGACTGCGGTTGCCGCGGGGTGGCCCCGCTTCGCTCCGCCTCCTGCTCGCGCATCCTTTCTATCTTCGCCCGGAGACATCTATTCTCCTCTACGAGAGACCCCAAGTTGGCCGTGAGGCGAGCTACCTGCTCCTGCAACTTGGCCAGCTCGCTCTTGGGAGCCAAGCCAAAGTTGCTCACCGCTGCAGCGGTGATGGAGGCGGTAGCGGCCTCAATCGCGCTATTACGATTGGCCTTCTTTCTCTTAAGGGTCACCTCTCTGAAGGCGGACTCCACTGTCTTCGCGAAGTCCGCCCTCCTCTCCCGGTCAGAGCCGAAGGCCGATGCGTCCTCCTCAGAGGAGCTCTGGTGGTCTCCTTCGTTGCCCCTCTCGCGAACGAGCCTCCTATCGGCCTTTTTGGCCGAAGCTCCGCGACCACCGGAGGAAGACCCCAGGTCGTCCGCCTTCCTCTTGAGGAAGGCCTCGACTCTGTGGTCCTTCTTGCTGCGGGGGACTGTGAAGTCTCCCGCAGTTTCCTCACTGGATACGGACTCGCAGTCCGAGTCCGCATCCCACTCCCTATCGTCTTTTTTGTTTGGGTTTTTTTTAATATTACTATCCATATACGTCCCACGAGTATGAGAGCAAGTACCTGTCCACCCCGGCAGTGGCCTCATACCGGGGCAAGCCTACATACTGTTGGGGGCGGCTGGCCCCAACAGGTGGGAGCGCTAACGACCGTGTCCCCCACGGCCATTCATCCCCTCGCCGCGCTCCCGAAACTTGGGATTAGGTGGTTTTTTATCTAAGAGGTGTCCTTCCTCTGGGCCGGGCGGTTAAGCCAAGCCCTCGGCGGCGGCATTAGACATGCCTCCGTCTGCTGTCCAGCCATCCCGGCTCAGCAAACCCACCAAAAGGTTTGCTCTTCGTTGAACGAGGAGCAAACGAGCGCCGCTTCAGTGCGCCTGCACCTCTGCGGGTATGGCCGCATCCTTGCCATGTCCACAAGCGTCGACTGGTCAGGAGCGGCCCCTCCCTGGGTCCCTCTTCGTCTGGCTTCTCCCCTGAACCTTTCCGGCATGAGTGACTCTACCGGCAGAGCTCCAGGATCCCAGAAGCACGCAAGCCCCACCACGACGACAACGTGGGGACACCCTCGGTGGGGTGGATACTAGGCCTGGGCTGCCGGTGAGCGTTGGTGGAGTAAACAATCCAGAGCATATTGCGAGTATGTTTATGGAACACTTTAAAGTGCGATCACCTTTAGGCCCCTCAGGTACTGTGACCGATGCTGAGTCTCTCCGTGAGGGAGTGGAACCGGTAATGTATTTTTCGACAAAACAGGTCAGGGCTGTAGTTAAAAGCATGAGTAGAGGAAAATCACCCGGACACGATGGACTCAGCATCGAGCATTTTAAGTACGCTGGTATTCACCTGCCGAGAGTACTGTCCTTGTTTTACTCAATGTGCATGAGTCACTCATATCTACCGGCAGAACTTATGAAATCTATTGTAGTACCGATCGTCAAAAACAGGACAGGGGATATCTCGGACAAAGGTAACCACCGGCCAATCTCTCTTGCAACTACCGCTGCTAAGATTTTAGACAGTATGCTTGATTCATGCTTGGAAAAATATCTGAACGTGCACGACTCACAGTACCAATACAACTTTTCTAAGTTTGTATGTACTTTCTAAGTATATCTTAGACACCACTGACTGTGTTTCGGATGGCATGTTAAACTGTAGGTCCCGGCTGTCATTGAACATCCTTGGCAGTCGTTACGGGTAGTCAGAAGCCAGTAAGTCTGACACCAGTCTAACCAAGGGGTATCGGGTTGCCCGGGTAACAGGGTTTAGGAGGTCAGATAGGCAGTCGCTTCTTGTAAAGCACTGGTACTCAGCTGAATCCGGTTAGACTGGAAGCCGACCCCAACATGATTGGGAAAAAGGCTCGGAGGATGATGTGCACGACTCACAGTTTGGGTTTCAACCTGGACTGTCCACTGAAAGTGCAATTCTAAGTCTAAAAAATACTGTCCAATATTACACAGATAGGAAAACGCCGGTGTACGCTTGTTTCCTGGATTTCTCCAGAGCATTTGACCTTGTTTCATATGATGTGCTCTCGAGGAAGCTGAGGGACAGGGGTGTACCGGTGGAAGTACTTAAATTTCTGCAATATTGGTATACTAACCAAACTAATCAAGTGAAATGGTCCAACATTCTCTCTGAGGCTTATGGGCTGGAGTGCGGGGTGAGGCAGGGAGGGTTAACCTCTCCCAGACTCTTTAACCTCTATATAAATGACCTCATAGTCAAGCTCAGCGGCTTGCGTGTCGGCTGTCGGGTGGGTGGGGTTAGTATTAACAGCATCAGCTACGCGGACGACATGGTGCTGCTGGGCCCGACAGCGGGATCTATTGGAGAAATGTTGAAGGTTTGCGAGAACTACGCCTCTAGGCATGGGCTCATTTATAATGTAAAAAAATGTGAGTACAAGGTCTTTGGGGTCACCGGTAAGTGTACGAACTTTTTACCCAACTTTACCCTAAATGGCTTGCACGTAAAAAGAGTAAATCAGTTCAAATATCTGGGACATTGGCTTACCGATGACCTGAAAGACAATGTAGATATTGAGAGGGAGCGCAGGGCATTGGCGGTCCATGGTAATATGTTGGCTCGCAGATTCGCCCGTTGTACGGACCAAGTCAAAATAACACTTTTCAAAGCGTATTGTCAGGGGCTGTACACGGGTGGTCTGTGGATCAACTATGTTTTTATATGATAACAATGTTTTTAGAATGCTCTTGGGACTGCCCCGGTTCTGTAGTGCGACAGAGATGTTCACACAGAATCGCACTGATGGCTTCCACGCCATCATGCGGAAGAAAATAGCATCGGTAGTAGCGAGAACCAGAGCCAGTGACAACAGTATTCTGGAAACAGTGGCCGAGAGGGTGTTTTCCCCTTTATTGAGACATTTTGTGGAGAGGATGGCCGCTTGAAAATCTTGTTTTTCATCCTCTGTACAAGATGACTCAAATTCTGTTTTTGTTATTTTTAATTTTGTATGTACTAACACTAGATATAAGGTATATATGCTACTAACATTATGGATTTTTTGTTATCCGATTTTTGAAAATAAATTAAATTATTAATTATTAATTACTTTTGATGCATAATTTACCAATAAATAGATAAAAAAGTTATATAAATGAGGATACAATATCTGTAAGTATCTGGTGTGTACCAGAAGCAGTCACGGCACAATACAAGTTTGAAGGAGATTTTTCTAGTTTCACTGAACATCAACTAGAATTCATCAGTAAAGTGATATCAGAACAAGACATTAAAGTTAAGAAAGCAGTTTTTACAGTAGTTGGACAACCTGGTGATAATTTTGTGGGGCATGTGAAAAGACTGCGACTACGAGGGCTGCCTTTTAAGTTGTGTCGTTTGAAATAAGTGTAGATAATCCAATATGTTATTACCGTTTATTATTTTTTTAAGAATACCCAGCGATATTTAATGCATTTTTGCATGCATTCAAACCAGTTTTTGAATATTTATTTCATTCCAAAGTGGGGGTAGTCAAAACGGCCGATTTGTATACGTTAACAGCTTCTTCAGGTGTGCTGAAAGGTAATCCACGAAGAATTTTCTTAATTTTGGGGAATGTTTTAAAATCATTAGTGCTTAAGTTAGAGCTGTATGCTGGATGGTCCAATATTTCAACATTCTGGGAACTCAAAAACATTTTTTGTTTGGCAACAACTTTATTTGGCGGGCGGTGTGCGAACTTGCATTGTCATGGTGCAGTATCATTCGACGTCTTGATAATTTTTCCTAAATTCGGTGACGACTTTTGGCAAACAAACAGTGGTATACGAGTCAGCGGTAACCGTCTCGCGATATTTTAGTACAATAGTGGCGACATGATCACCCTTTGCCAAAAACGAGGCAACCATATTTTTTTAAAGTGCTCTGCGAGCGTACGACTTTGGTCGGTTCTGGCTCGTTTTGGAAGACCTAGACAGCTAACTGCTGCTTAGAATCTGAATTGTAAGCGTATATCCAGGACTCGTTACCACTAACTATATCATAGACCTGCTTTGACTCTCCTCGGTCGAATCGCTGCAGAGTTTGACTTCACCAACTTACTCGGGCTGTTTCTTGGTCGTCGCTAAGAAAATGTGGTATCCAAGGAGAGATAGGTCTATCTTACTCCAAGTTCTTCGTGTAGGATATTTTTGACTGTGGTCCCTGAAATGCCCACGGATGCCTCTATTTCACCATATGCTACATATCCGTCTGCGAGGATTAGCTGCCGCACAGCCTCGACATAAACTTGCACCATGGCGGTTTTTGGACGACCTACACGTGGCTAGTCACTGAAGCTAGAGTACCCAGGTTGAAATTCTAAATATCAGCGTCCTGCGGTCCTAAGGAATGGTGCTACATCACTAAATACGGAACTAATCTTTTTAAAGCACTGAAGTCGCGATAATCCCCTTTTAAAGTTGTAGAAAATTATCGCACTCAAATTTTCCTTAGACACTTCCGTTTTTGCTACCGACCTGTCACCTTTGAATGGACGATACAATAAAACTATTCGAACTATTCAAAAACATTCTTTTGTTTTCGAATTCTAAATTCAAAAAGATTAAAATAGCGTATACATACTTTTTTAATAATCGCGGGAGGTTACCAAACAACAGAACTTAAAAGGCAGCCTTACGTAGAAGGAGAAAATGGTAACCTGAACATGTTTATCAAAGTCGCTGCTTCGTCTGAATTGGCTCGAGCAGCAACAAATGCTGACTTTACCTTCCGTAATGAGCATATCATGTATACAGAGATTTTGCCTAAACTAGTGCAGCTGCAGAAAGCAGCAGGGGTCCCAGAAGAGGACTTATTAAAACATGCGAAGTGCTACGGGTCTCTCTATGAACCTCCAAACGAAACTCTAATCTTAGAGGACTTGAATGAGGTTCAGGTTACAAAATGTTAAACAAGCATGAGACCTTATCCAATGAATGTGTGAGAGGCATTTTAAAAAACTTTGCACTATTACATTCTCTTTCACATGTGTTCAAAAATAAATACCCTGAAAAGTATGCGCAAATCACAGACCAAATGTCTGAAGTGTGGACTACAATTTTCAACGAAGAAAGATTTGCAGGTCAAGCAAAATACGCGGAAGCTGAAATATTGTCAATTCTTGACGATAATACTTATAAAGATTTAATTGAAAACAAATTGAGCGATTTCATGTATTTGTTGCCCAAGATAATAAAACAAGAGGGTAAAAAACATTTAGTGATTCAGCAAGGCGACGCGTGGACCAACAATTTTATGTTCAAAATTGTAAGCATTATTTTATTGAATTATTTTTCATTACAATATACGTCTAGACTTTATTTTGAAAATGATTCCTCTCAATCTGTCGTTGAAGCAACAGTTTTATTAAATAGGCTGTATTCTGACGGAATAACTGGCGCTTTGATCTTTCTTCCAATTGTTATCATCAAAAATAGCTGAGCCTCAAATTGTAAAAAATCTTAGATCTCTGTTGCAGTGGATGTATTTTTTTTGGTGAATGCTTTAGTTAAGCTTATTCTTAGTAAAAATTTAACAGGAACGTGGTGTGGTCATATAATCCGCTCCCCCGCGCTATTGTATTCCGTCTCTGGCATTAAACATGCTATTTCTATACCTGGTTTAATTGCTTTAGAATAATTGTTACATAATTTGCACAACAAATGTTGTTTAGTGTTACAGCAACACACGTTTAGTGTTAAAATTATGCCTTCGTCCCGAGATAACTACTTCCCGCACCCGAATAAAAAAACTTTACTTTTGTTCACAGGGAGATGACTCAATCGAAACCTTAATGATTGACTACCAAGCATCAAATAACGGTAGCCCGGTCGTTGATCTCCTCTTTATGATGCTCAATTGCACCGATCATGCAACCAGGTCGAAGTACTACCCTGAATGGATGGATTATTAGCACTCCGAGTTCGACAGATCACTGTCCAACTTTGGCCTTAAGGCAAGCTTCATTTACCCAAGAGACCAGTTAGAAGTCGACTTGAAAAGATACGCCAAAGCGATGATGTACAACCTTTAATACTATCTTAATGAGGGATCCAAAAGAAGCTGCTGAAATGATGGATATCATGAAAAATGTGGCTGTAGATAAAATTGCTGATGTGTTGGAATCCCAAGAACTGGCTACCGCAACTCGCAATCGTATTAGAAATAAAACAATGGGTATTATTGATACTTACAAACAATTTGGTTTATTGTAAAATTGTGACGGGTTTTGTGTGCAAATAAATTATTTATTTTGGGAATATTGGTTTTTGTTGATTTACTTTCATTTTTAAATCTTATTATTATAGTTCTCGCAATGTTGTGGGGTGTCATTACGATAGAAATAAAGAAAATGCTTGCTAAAAATGTAGCATGTTCCTGTTGTTTGGTACTTTTTTTGGAATTAACACACATGTAATTACCTACAGTTTTTTTGTCAGGAGCTGTCTCCATGGTTTTAAGTAAATCTCCAGATAGAGTAAAGTGTAGATAAATTGACATCATATAAAATGTATATATATATAGGCATTTTAAGGAAAATAATTTCAAAAAGTAGTAATAAAAATAATGACGTCCAATGCCAATTTCAACCACGACGGCATGCGGCAGTTCTCATATAAGGAGACTAGCCAGCTGTGCAGAACATATTATAGTGCACGAACATTTGTGCAGACACAAGTGCCTATTTCTTTACTCTCATAGCCCGATGGGACGAAAAAACCGACATGATCCGATCGGATTGATCCGGAGATAGATCAGGCTCAAAAAGTACCTCGTCCATTGATGTCACCGATTTCTGCGACACATGGCTGTTGGCAATCAGATAGGCTTTGTTATAATCATTCTGTATGTTAATTAAATTTTGTAAGACCGTGTGTTATGAACATTGGGGTGTGGCAAACTTAATGCACTTTCAATCGCCTATGCATGATGAATCGTGAAAAGCCGCGTGTGGTCTACGTCATTGCTTATCTAATTAGTTATTTCGAATAAATTCTCAAAACTTTGTACCCAAACAACATTTGTAGTATAAATAATATCTAATGAACTTGTAACTAATGATGATTTAAAAAATAATGAAGCGTAGGATGACACAGCAGTAGGAGATCAATTACTGCATACGTAAACATTAATGACGTTTTAGGGTTTCAAAGTCTAACGTTGAAAAACCCTTATAGAATCTCTGTGTTATTCAAGCGTATTGTAATTTGTAGTATCATTATGTACTTAGACTTTTCTAAACCATGTTTTTCTAAACTATTCGTATTGGCTTTCTGTCTAACTGGATGCAGCTAGGTAGGCACCTACTAGTTTATTTAGAGTGAGTGTCTGTCTCACCACAGGTATCTAGGCTAGTTAGCTTGACAACATGATACCCCTAGGTAGGGCTTTTTTAGGGTTCCGGACCTCGAAAGGAAAAAACGGAACCCTTATAGGATCACTTTGTTGTCCGTCTGTCTGTCTGTCTGTCTGTCTGTCTGTCTGTCAAGACCCTTTATCTTAAGAACGCGTGGACGTATCAAGCTGAAATTCACATGAAATACTCGGGTCTATTGTCCCTTTAGGTTGTGAAAATATCAAGCTTCTAAGCCAAGCCAATCAAAAGATACAACCGATTATGTCGATATTTTCAACAAATTCTCGACACTCGCAAAGGAATCAAAACCTAAAGGGTACTTCCCGTAAACTCAGAATCTTGAAATTTGGCATGAAGCATTGTTATATAATGCAAATATAGGAAAAATTGCGAAAATCTCATTTTTTTGTTATATAATTTAATAAAAATATTTTAATAAAATGAAACTTACTACCTTATTTCTCACGAACGAATAAAGGTACCAAATTGAAATTTATACCAAATACCTAGGTCTATTGTCCCTTTAAGCAATGAAAAAATCAAACTTCTAAGTTAACGCGATCAAAAGATACAGCAGTTTTACCGACACCTTAGACGAATTTCCGTCACACGCTAGGGAATCAAAACCTACATACAAGGTACTTCCCGTGAACTCAGAATCTTAAAATTCGGCACGAAGCAATGTTATATAGTACAGATAAAGGAAAAATTGCGAAAATGATAAATTTGAAGTTACATAAAATATTAAAATATTATTTTTGCTTACATTATATAAAATATTTTTTTAATAATTATAAACTTACTACCTACCCTTTTTCACATGAACGCGTAGAGATATTAAAGTTTTGAATAAAAAGTGAAATTCATATCAAACACTTCTTAAATATAATGGCCTCTAAACTGTGAAAAATTTTAAATCATTCAAAGGTCATTGGGCACCTTAGTATGAAAACCATACCCACGGTGGATACGAACGAAATATAGCACAGTACAATGATAAAGGCTCTGATTTACTATGGCATTAGTCGCATCAATGTGAACCATGGGAATCTAGAGAAAATCAGGTGTAAACATCAAATATTTTCCTTATTTCAATGGGGAATTTAAACGACCAAGTTTGACGGATTTGAGAAATCATTTCTTTGTAGTGAAAGAGTATACTCGCCGTTTATTTCCATTGTCATCAGGTCAGGATCTGATGATGGAAATCCTGAGAAATCGAGGGCAACTATCAGAAATTGTAGGCATGCATAGGATTAAAACTTGATTCTCAGATGTATGTCTGGTGATACTATCAAACAGTGAAGGTTTAGAGCTTATCTGATGATGGAGACGTGAGAAAGTCGAGAGAACTCGGTATGTTTTAGTTACGTTGTGTTTGGGCTTATATTATTCGTATTGACGAGAACTTTTCACAAAAGTTAAAAATAAAAACTTTTTACAAAAAAAAAAACAACTTCTAAAACAACAAGAAAACTGATGATGCATCCTCTAGACACCGACTTCTAGACCGATGCACCTAACATCTTTTTAATTTCTTTCTTGCTTTTGTTTTCCTGTTGCTTTTTTATATGTTTGAAGTTGGATTTGTTTGTAAAATGCTACAAAATAAAATAATGCCGACTTTATAAAACAAAGAAAGGGACAGAATTACACTTTTGTCAAGGCTCTAGAAACGTAAAGCCAGCAGCCCCGAATCCTACTCTCTACAAGTCGTTGTTACAATTCGACAGCTACAAGTCGTCAGGCGGTTTCGAAAAAAACCTGAAACTGGGGCTCTTTAGGTGATTAATCCCTCAAAAATAAAAGATCCCATTCCTGCAATGGCTGCTTTAACCCAAGTTAGTAGTGAATTCTCATCACCTAAAATAAAATAAGCTCCAACACAAGGTTACGTTATAAATTGTAAAGGAGTTCCCATAACTATATCTGATCTTAGCTGTCGATCCCACAATGGCAGTCAAACCTATCTTTGTGGAAAGTCTTCGCCAATACGAATAAAATAAGCCCAAACACGTGGTAGTTGCAACATACCGTTCAGGAGTTCCCTTGACTCTCTGTAGTCTCCATAATCAAATCAGCTCCAAACCTTCACTGTTTACCAGTACCCTCAAAAATACACTCACTCTCTAAAATATTCAAGAGTTGCCCTCGATTTCTCAGGGTTTCCAGATCCTCATCAGATCCTGGTCATCCGGATTGGCACCTTCCTTCTTTATGAAATGTCTTTAACAATAAAAACTAGCATTGCAACCTGTACAATCCTCTGAAACTGCTTGTCTTTTATATTTTTCAAACGATCCTGGACATTCGTCTTCATGGAATTTTAATAAAATATTTATATTCAAAGAAACGTCATACCATTCTCCACGATTTAAAACTACTTTGATTCATGTCCGCCACTTTTTACAAAGCGGGTCAGATATGCCCCATGACCTTTAAGACATAATTAGTTATTTTCAATCAGATTTCTGAATGATGACTATAAAATGTTGTATATAAATAACTTCAATAAAATAACTTTTACAAGGTACTGGCCTACTATTTTAGTTATATTATAAAATAAAAAATATTAACTATTTTGACTCTCACGAAATTACCATAACTATGATTGTTCTAAACTGAACGGTTGGCGCGAAACTCACTTTTTATCTATACAGCATTTGTACGGAACCCTCGGTGCGCGAGTCCGACTCGCACTTGGCCGGTTTATTTTTAACGACGTCAAAAATCATCAAATGACCCCTCCCGCTGTGGGTTGGCAGCGGTGAGGGAGTGTCAGACTCTTACTGACTAAAAACCGTCGTGTTCCGTCGTAGGCCTTTTTATGTGCTAGGGCCGCGGTATCTCTTTAGGGGTGGATATCAAACTCGTAAAGACCATACCATAAACATTAAAATAGGTAAGCCACCAATTTTAGGTGTCTTTCAAAACATTGATCTCTTTGTGACACCGATCCTCACGGACACACCCATGGACGGACCGCTGATGGATGGAGAAAATTATACCGGTACTTAAAACTTGACTTTTGAAGTTTAAAAGTTGGTGTCTTGAAACTGGATTGAGCACTACTTTCTTATAATATTAATATGAACAGTCAGATTTTTTTACAGAAAAAGCGTGATATAAAATATTCCACGAAGTTGAGTTACCAGTACGGAAGCCGCGGTACCGAATTCCAACTCACGCTTGGCTATATATTTTGGTATTGTTTATCTTTACACTCCATAATCTAATCATAATTACTGTTGATGCACAGTTAACCAGCGTATAGATAAAGGACCCATATAAATAAAGATACAACATTAAATTAAAAACAATCACACTTTCCTGTTAGTGCAGAAACAGTCATGGCGGAGTACAATCTTGAAGGTGATTTCGCTTGTTTTAGCGACCATCAACTAGAATTTATTAAAAAAGTGATATCAGAACAAGATATTCAACCTAAAAAAGTGGTATCTGAAGTTGTTGGACAACCTGGTGATAATTTTGTGGGGTTTGTGAAAAGGCTGACTATAGAAGGAGAAAATGGTAGCATGAAGATGATTGTTAAAGTTGCTGCTTCATCTGAACTGGCTCGAGCAGCTACAAGTGCCGACATCACGTTTCGCAATGAACACATCATGTATACAGAGATTTTGCCTAAACTAGTGCAGCTGCAGAAAGCGGCCGGGGTTCCAGAAGAGGACTTACTAAAACACGCAAAGTGCTACGGCTCTCTCTACGAACCTCCAAATGAAACTTTAATCTTGGAAGACTTGAATGAATCAGGTTACAAAATGTTGAACAAGCATGAGTCTTTGACAAATGAGTGTGTCAGAGAAGTCATGAAGAACTTTGCACTGTTGCATTCGCTTTCACATGTACTGAAGAATAAGCATCCAGATAAATACACACAGATAACAGACAATATGAATGAAGTCTGGACTAGAATTTTCAACAAAGAAAGATTTTCAAATCAATCGAAGTTTATTGAGGCTGACGTAATATCAGTCCTAGATGATGATTCGCATATAGCTTTAATTAAGGATAAGGTTGGTGATTTCATCCATTTACTGCCTAAGTTGGTGAATAATGAGGATAAGAGATATTCAGTGATTCAACAAGGTGACGCCCATACAAACAATTTCATGTTTAGAATGGTAAGTACTTCTTTTACTCTTTAAGTATCTTACGTATGTATAATTATTTTGGTATGTAATGAATGAATTGAGCCTATAAAGTTTTCACCAGAATTTACTTTAAAAAAGCTGTTGATAAAAAGCAGATAGAGAGATAGAGTGAGAATATTGAAAAAAAAAATAGCTTTTGTCCGTTAGGGTTAAAATAGTTCGATTCAAATACAAAAATAGTACTTACTTTAATAGTCCGGAGCTCTTCATTTTTGACTTTTACTACTGTAAAAGCTTACATGAAGTTATCTTAAATTCTATTGCAACGAAACGTTATTTTCTATAATTGCATTTTAAATGTGTGTCATTTCTGTTCGCAGGCCGAAGACTCAATAGACACAATAATGATTGATTACCAAGGGTCAAATAACGGGAACCCAGTATTCGATCTCCTCTTCATGTTGCTAAACACTACCGACCATGCAACAAGAACCAAGCACTACCTCGAATGGATGGACTATTACCATTCAGAGTTCGAGAAGTCACTATCAAACTTCGGCTTAAAGATTAACTTAATCTATCCGAGAGAAAAGATGGATGCAGACATCAAGAGATACGCTAAAATGATGTTCTATTTCTGCGTAACTTTTAATACTCTGCTGATGAGAGAACCTCAAGAGGCTGCAGAAATGATGGAGGTGATGAAAAATGTTAGTATAGAGCAAATGGCTGACTTTTTGAAGTCCCATAAGATGTTGCCTCAAACTAGCAAGCGTATTAGAAACAGAGTGATTGGCATTATTGATACTTATAAACAATTTGGTTTGTTTTAGAATCATGTGATGTTTTGTGTGGAAGTAAATTTTAATAGCATGTTCTTTTGTGTATGTTTTGTTTAGTTTGTAGTATTTAATGGTATATAGTTTTAAGTGTGTACGTAAATTATAGTGCACAAGATTCTTTTATATTAAAATAAATAATTTTATGTTGTGAATTTTTGTTTTTGTTGATTACCTTCCCTCATGGATGAACAGAATTACTAGCGAAGATGTCATGACGCAATTATGCACCTTATGGAACGCAAAATTATTTTATAACAAATCACCATCAATCAAGAACAATCTTTGACAGATTGGTTTTGATTAGACAAGGAAATTCGAATAACTGATAAGCCTAGCCTGCTGTATGTTACTTGACCTATAATAAAGCGCCTGACCTACCCTACCTAATGTATGCCCGCTCATCTCTCCTTTCTTCGTGTTCTCCATATACTACACCTGAGGCTCCCTGTGGTTTCAGTCCCATCTCAGAGGAATAGTGCATCCCAACAGTGAATCAATTTTTCGAATCGGTTCAGAAGTTTCGAAGCCTTTCCGGAATGGTGTAGAACCCACTGTGGGTATCATTGCATGTTTCTAAGGGATTTAAACCCTAGGCAGTAAGGTCCCTAAATCCTTAGCAAAGTTATTGGAAGACAAACTGATTTGGTTTTAACAAGTCATTTTAACTCATAATCCTTTTTTCTTGTTTGTGCTGAATACAAGTTTTATCTGTCTATCTGTCTTAGGTCCTAGTATGAGGGGCTGCGGGTTGTTCGAAAGAGATACCGCGGCCCTGGCACATAAAAGGCCTATGACGGAACACGACGGTTTTTAGTCAGTAAGAGTCTGACACTCCCTCACCGCTGCTAACCCACAGCGGGAGGGGTCATTTGATGATTTTTGACGTCGTTAAAAAAAAGGTCCTAGTATGATTTCATTATATTTCAACTCTTCGTAGTTTTGGGCCTTATCCTTAGCTTGTTTACAGTCATTGCTTTTCTGAACAGATAATACAGAGAGCGCCATCTGTGAGACTTTCGAAGAATTGAGTTGTCATTGAATTAATATTGCTTATAGCATCCATCCTTGCACTTGTCTTGAAGTAGGCAAAGTCTTCAGGAGGTAGTAAAAAGTGTAATCATTATAATAACTTTGAATAATCTAATTCTAAAAAAAAGAATGTTAGGAAGTACATAAGAGAGTATATTGAGGAGTGCATAGGTGTATTATGTAAGGGATAAAACCTTACGAAAGATAGTACCTAATCACATTTAATTAAATACGTTATTATTCTAATTAATATATGTGGATAGCACAAAGAAAACAATAAAATACGTAAAAATAAAAAATAAAGTATTTTTCAAACAAAGTAAATAGAATAAAAATGTGCGAGAATTAGAACACCACATAAGAGTCAGCCATTACAAACAACGGAAATTCTCCCTTGAAAACTGAGAGATGTCAACTGGTCAAAACATTTGATACTCCTAACTTTATCTCTGCTTTACACATGATGTTGTAAATAATGAAAACGAAAAATGTCTCCTGTGGCTAAACCACTGAATGGATTAGGTTATTATTTTACAATTCTCCATAGAATATCATAAAGTATATGCGATAGGATTTAATGTGATTAGGTACGACACACCGGATGTAATAAGGGAACATAATAAAGGAGTAAACACGGGAGTACATGAGATTCTCCAAGACGATTATTGGATATGATACCAGTGCACAGTGCACTGACAATTGCGCAGATATCGGTGCACTATCTATCCCTTCACTTTCATAGCCTGATGGGACGGCAAAAGAACCGACGTATACGTAAGTTCAAATTTAAAACTTCAGGCGGTTTTGTGAAACTTAGAAACCCACAAATTCATTGAAATGGCATTCAAATGGTAGGCTGAAGCCTGACCGCATAGCAGTCACGCTATGCAACTACTAGACCAACGAGGCAGTAAGTATTTAGAAAATAAGTAATATCTGGTGGTCCTGGGGACTACTCTAATTATCTAAACTTACAATATTTAGCTTGTTATGATTTTATTTAGCATAGATTAACCATTAACAATGCTTAATAGAGGCTAATAACTGGACTGTCGCTTGATGTAACTTACTAATGATTCATAGCAAGTTACGTGCCGGGTACTCTAATTGCCTATGTTCTATTACAGACAAGTAGGTCATGGCTGGTACGTCGTCTGCGTTGCTCTTGTATAATAAATACAACTTAAGGCATATAATCTTCAAATGCCAATCTAATGTCAATCTAATGTTCTCACAGGTGATATTAATACTGCCCCTCCTAGTCACCATTATTGGTTTTCGATCATTTGTTAACAGCATGAACCTTCTACACAATCCTGCTGATTACATGATATTCAAAATGAAATGTCACAATGACGATGATTTATCTTTCACTAAATCATGATTGTTACACTAACGAATTCCACGAAAATTAATAATCTATCCATCATTTTAGTAAAATTAGTCACGGTCGCTATTTTTACAATCGTATGTAACAAAGATAAAGCTAAGATAAACCCTGTATAAATTAAAAGAAAATGATAGTTTCCTTACAGTACAGAAGCAATCATGGCTCAATACAACTTTGAAGGAGATTTTACAAGTTTAAGCGAACGTCAACTTGAATTCATCAACAAAGTGATTTTAGATCAAGATTTGAAACCCACAAAAGTGATTTTCAATCCAGTGGGTCAGGCTGGTGATAATTTTATAGGGAACGTAAAGAGGATCAATATAGTAAGTGAAAATGAGACTATTAACATGATTGTTAAAGTTGCTGCTTCAAGTGAAATAGCTCGAGCAGTAACTGGTGCTGAGATCACGTTTCGTAATGAACACATCATGTACACTGAGGTATTGCCTAAGCTAGTACAAATGCAGAAGGCAGCAGGAGTTCCAGAAGAAGATCAACTAAGATATGCCAAATGCTACGGCTCACTCTACGAACCTCCTCATGAAACTTTAATCCTCGAAGACTTGAAAGACTCAGATTTCATCATGTTGAACAAGCTTGAGCCTTTGCCCTACGATTGTGTCAAAAGCGTTTTGAAAAACTTTGCTCTCTTGCATTCTCTTTCACAAGTGATGAAAAATCTGTACCCAGCAAAGTATCAAGAGGTTACAGAGAAATTGACTGAAGTACTGACAGTTTTGTTTGGCAAAGAAAAGTTTCACTTTCAAGCGAAAATAGCCGAAGCCGATGTAACATCTGTGCTTGACGATGATTGGTATAAAGGTTTTATTGAAAATAAACTAATAGAATTTTCTGATTTGATGCCCAGGATGTTGAGACAAGAGGGTAACAAATATTCGGTCATCCGACAGGGTGATGCATGGACCAACAATTTCATGTTCAGAGTGGTAAGCACTGTTCCTTCATTTGCTTCATTGTTCTTTTGATTTATAATCAAGAATGTTATGATCAGCTTAGATAATCACATTTGAGCAGTGGGTACAAACATATCAATCTGAATTGACGACATTTGAATCATATCTTTATTCACACTTCTGATTTGTACCTTGATTAGGAGCTATATTTTAAAATATTCTCATTGTGTCTTTAAAAATATTTCAGTAGGTAATAAGTAAAATTTTGTTCGCAGGGCGAGGACTCAGTGCAAACAGTTTTGATTGACTATCAAGGGTCAAAAAACAGCAATCCCGCCATCGATCTCCTGGTCATGTTGCTGAACTGTACTGACCACGAAGCGAGGTCCAAGCACTTTCAAGAATGGATGGATTACTACCATTCTGAATTCGACAAGTCACTATCCAACTTTGGCCTTAAAGCAACCTTGATATACCCCAGAGACCAACTGGACGCTGACTTGAAAAGATACGCTAAAGTCATGTTTTGCTTTTGTGTGGTTTTCAATACATTTTTAATGAGAAGCCCTAAAGAAGCTGGTGAAATTATGGAAATAATGAAGAATACTGCACCAGAGAAAGTGATTGAAGCGATAAAGTCGAAACAAATGCATAGTGAAACTCGTGCTCGTATTAAAAAGCGAGTGATTGGTATTATTGATACTTATAAGGCATTGGGATTTTTCTAAAGCCCGTCACATTCTTTTTTTCATGTGGTGTTTGCATATCTTGATAAACTCAGAAAGTTTTTGGGTGCAAGTTTTTCAGCCCGGCTGTTAAGAACAGTATGTAGGTAGTCTTTCGTTTCAAGAATTACCATACTCTAGTATTAGGTTTAATATTGGCAATGTTACTTTCTCTCACTACTCTCTTCTGCCACGAGCTCCTTTTCTTCCCGGTCTTCCAGCGTAACAGTTATCAATAGTAGTATGTTTTCTAAAGCAAACTTATCGTTAATTTTTAGATTTTGTGGCAAATTTTATACATTTCGTGATCATCTATCAATCATATCTAATCACCACCTTTTTTATCTGCTTTGTTTATTACTAACGAAACTTATTGTTAAGTGCTAATCAATCAATCAAAAATAATTGGTAAATTTTGCTTTGCAAGCTAAATTGCAAGCAAAGCAGATCGATGCGGTAGTTTCGGAGCTCTGCCAAAAAATGGCCCTTCACAACATTTTGGTATTTTTATAACCTTTTTAATGTTGCCTTAAATAAAAATTAAAATATTCTCCTATTATTTTATTATTCCATGTGTGAACGTATATAACTACCTATGTGTCTAGTATATTTTTCCTATAGGCGATAAATTAAAAAACCGGCCAAGTGCGAGTCGGACTCGCGCACGAAGGGTTTCGTGCCATCCAAAGTAATATTATATATATATTTATGGATATCGAGCAAAAATGAGCAAAAAATCACGTTTGTTGTATGGGAGCCCCCAACTATTTATTTTTTTCTAGTTTTCAGTATTTGTTGTTATAGCGGCAACAGAAATACATCATCTGTGAAAATTTCAACTCTCTAGCTATCACGATTCATGAGATACCTGGCTGCCTGGTGACAGACGGACGGACGGACGGACGGACGGACAGAGGAGCGAAAACAATAGGGTCCCGTTTTACCCTTTGGGTACGGAACCCTAAAAAGTAATATTATTACGAAAGTAGTTTTGATAACTACTAACGCCATCTAGTGTACTGCTTTTATATTATCTTATTACTAATCTGAGTCAGTTTCTTAAATTCTTAAAAAATATAACAAAAACTGAATACGAATGGCACATCGCTAGAATGCCACAAAATATTAAAAGTCAAAGAAAGATTAAAGAAAGCTGTTACATTATGCCTTTTTCTCATCTGCCCTTCCAAACTTCGTTGAGGTCAGCTTCCAGTCTAATCGGATGTAGCTGAGTACCAGTGTTTTACAAAGAGCGAATGTCTATCTGACCGCCTCAACCTAGCTACTCGAAAAACCCAGTAAGTATCCCTTGGTGAGACTGATTGTCAGACTCGATGCCTCTATGTAGGCACCATACTTTAGGCGTCTGAAAACAGTCTTCTGAAATATCTTAAGGTAGAATTCCGTGCATCGCGACTGCCTATGAAAATGTAACTCACTTATGTACATACTTTATGATATGCTCTCTTATGTACTTTATTATATACTCACTTATGTACTTTATTATATACTCTCTTATGTACTTTATTATATACTCTCTTATGTACTTTATTATATACTCTCTTATGTACTTTATTATATACTCTCTTATGTACTTTATTATATGCTCCCTTATGTGCTTTATTATATACTCTCTTATGTAATTTATTATATGCTCTCTTATACACTCACTTTTATTCTCTCTTATGAACTCACTTATGTACTTTATTATATACTCACTTATGTACTTTATTATATACTCTCTTATGTACTTTATTATATACTCACGTATGTACTTTATTATATACTCTCTTATGTACTTTATTATATACTCACGTATGTACTTTATTATATACTCTCTTATGTACTTTATTATATACTCACGTATGTTCTTTATTATATACTCTCTTATGTACTTTATTATATACTCACGTATGTACTTTATTATATACTCTCTTATGTACTTTATTATATACTCACGTATGTTCTTTATTATATACTCTCTTATGTACTTTATTATATACTCACGTATGTACTTTATTATATACTAACTTATGTACTTTATTATATACTCACGTATTTACTTTATTATATACTCTCTTATGTACTTTATTATATACTAACTTATGTACTTTATTATATACTCACGTATGTACTTTATTATATACTCTCTTATGTACTTTATTATATACTCTCCTATGTACTTTATTATATACTCTCTTATGAACTCACTTATGTACTTTATTATATACTCACTTATGTACTTTATTATATACTCACGTATGTACTTTATTATATACTCTCTTATGTACTTTATTATATACTCACGTATGTACTTTATTATATACTCACTTATGTACTTTATTATATACTCACTTGTGTACTTTATTATATACTCTCCTTTGAACTCACTTATGTACTTTATTAAATACTCACGTATGTACTTTATTATATACTCTCTTATGTACTTTATTATATACTCACGTATGTACTTTATTATATACTCTCTTATGTACTTTATTATATGCTCCCTTATGTGCTTTATTATATACTCTCTTATGTACTTTATTATATACTCTCTTATGTACTTTATTATATACTCTCTTATGTACTTTATTATATACTCTCTTATGTACTTTATTATATACTCTCTTATGTACTTTATTATATACTAACTTATGTACTTTATTATATACTCACGTATGTACTTTATTATATACTCTCTTATGTACTTTATTATATGCTCCCTTATGTGCTTTATTATATACTCTCTTATGTACTTTATTATATACTCTCTTATGTACTTTATTATATACTCTCTTATGTACTTTAGTATATACTCTCTTATGTACTAGTCCCCAGGCCGGCGAACAATTTTTTTTTTGATACATATACATTTAAGACTTTGTGAGTGCCTTCCTTACGATGAGTCCGACAAACTTTTCGAATGCGCAAATTTTGGTGCCGCTGCGTTTTTTAATGCTTGACTCCTGAAATTGTCGATATGACGTCACTATGGCTCTTCGTACATACACGTTTCATTTTTTGAGATTCGTTTAACAAAGTTAACTAGAAAATGGTAGTCAACTTGTCCGATAAAGATCGTGCTGCGTTTGGAGTGTCCACCATCCTGAAAATGTCGGTATGACGTCACTACGACTCTTCGTACATACCTGTTTCATTTTTTGAGATTTGTTTAATAAAGTTAACTAGAAAATTGTGGTAAGCTTGTCCGACAAAGATCATGCTGCATATGGAGTGTCCACTGAAAAAGATATATTTTAAGATTTGGTATAAAGTACTGACAATTGGTGTGAAGTATGTTAATAGTAAATGTTGCATTTAGAAAGTCGTTTCGAATGATATATGTATCATTACTACAGGAGGGATTTATTAACTTGAAAACACCTATCGATAAAATAATCTTATATAAGCTCTAGCTTCTGAAATACTAACAATTCGCCGAATTTTTTTTAATATGAAATGTTGCATTTAAAAACGTCTTTTGAATGATGTATTACTCATTACTAGAGATGGGATTTATTTAATTGAAAACATCTATCAATAATTATAATTTTAAATAAGCTCTAGCTTCTAAACTACTAACAATATGTCGGAAGTATGTTAACACGAAATGTTTTATTTGGAAAGGTTTTTCAAATAATATATAATTTGTTACTAAAGAAGTAATGGATTAGCTTGACAGAACCTACCGATAATATATTCTTAGAAAAGCTCTAGCTTTTAAAGTACTAACAATTTGTCGGAGTTATGCTAATACAACCTTACGCTTAAAAAGATCTTTTGATTGAAATATGGCTCATAACTTCAAGTGAGATGTTATTCCTTAACGCAATGTAAAGTATCAATAATATGCCTTAGGTCAGTTATGTCTTCTAAAATATTAAGAATCGGTAAGTGGTATGTTAAGACGGAATATAGCGCTTAAAAAGATCTTTCGATTGACATATGGTTCATACCTAGAGGTGGGACATCATTCCCTAACATAGTAAAACCTATCGATATTACTTCGACAAAACTTCAGTAGAAATGTACCTAGTTTTAAATTTCAATGTGTTTCTGATTACACGATTAAAAGAGCATTCAAGTCTTTAAATCTAAAAAAGACTGAGGACTTATGGGGCTTTTCTGTCACAGTCATTAATTCCATTATTGAGAGTGTTGCCCCAATACTTAGTGAAATTTTTAACCTTTGCATTGACAACGGTATCTTCCCTGACTTGATGAAACTCAGCAAAATTATTCCTATCTTTAAATCAGGCTGTAAGAAAAACCCTTCCAACTACAGACCTATTTCAATCCTTCCAGCCTTTAGTAAAATCTTCGAAAGGATCATGTTAGATCAGATGTTAAGACATTTTAATTTAAACACCATATTTCATGACCGCCAGTACGGCTTCACAAAGGGTAGGTCCACCACTGACGCAAGTGCAAGATTGATCACCCAAATCTTAAACGCCTGGGAAGATTCGCGGGATGCTGTGGGCATCTTCTGCGACCTTTCTAAGGCGTTCGATTGCGTTGACCACGACACTCTCATTTGTAAGCTGAACCACTACGGAATTCGTGGTAAAGCTCTCGCGCTCGTCCTTTCCTATCTATCAAATAGACAGCAAGTAGTGGACATAAGTGGCTCAACTTCATCTGGGTCATTAGTAAAAATGGGCGTGCCGCAGGGCTCAATTTTAGGTCCTTTTTTATTCTTAGCTTATATAAATGATCTCCCGTATATGATGTCTGAGATCTCTGATATTATTTTATTTGCTGATGACACTTCCCTTGTCTTCAAAATTAACAGAAAGGAATCTAGTCCCATAAACGTAAACGATAGCTTGGTTATTCTGAGCAAGTGGTTTGCCGCGAATAACTTGCTTCTTAATTCTTCTAAAACGAAATGTATTAAATTCTCTTTACCTAATGTAACACCAGTAGGGCTCAATATCGTTCTGGACGATAATAAGTTAGATGTTATTAAGCAAACCGTCTTCCTGGGCATCACCATAGACTCTAAATTGCAATGGGGTGCTCACATCTCAGCAATGTCAAAAAGGCTGAGTTCCGCAGCTTATGCAGTCAGAAAAATAAGACAGATTACTGACGTTGCTACTGCTAGGCTCGTGTATTTTGCTTACTTCCATAGTATTATGTCCTACGGTATTTTATTGTGGGGGGCAGCGGCGGACGTAAATTCAATATTTGTACTCCAGAAAAGGGCAGTTCGTGCAATTTATGGCCTCGGCCCTCGCGAGTCATTGAGAGAATTATTTAAAGAAATTGAAATACTTACACTTCCTTCTCTTTACATTCTTGAAAATATAATGTTCGTACGCAAAAACTTAAATCAATTTATTGTTAAAAGTGATATACATTCGATTAATACAAGAAACAAGCACAAACTAGTAGTTCCGAGATTCAGATTAACGAAATCGAATAAATCGTTTTTAGGGAACTGTGTCCGTTTTTACAACAAGCTGCCTAAGTGTGTAACCGATCTCACGGATATAAAATTTAAGAACACTGTAAAATCCACCCTCATTAAAAAAGCTTATTATAAAATTCAAGACTTCGTTGACGATAAAGATATTATATGGCGATAACTCATCTCTCCATGTGTGGCTTCCCTGGCAATTAAACGTCTTTTTCTTTTCTCTTTGGATTGTATAGATTTACTGTTTACCTTTCAGTTGCATTGTATAATTTTATCAGCTTACTATTGTTATGTAATAGAATGTTTGTGACAATATTACTTTTTAAAAGAGTGTCTATGGAGTTTCTTGCCGGCTCTTCTCCATTAGACCAACTTTTTGGAACCGTGCAACTAATTTGACGTTTCATAAGAGCCTGCAAAGGCCTATTTGAAATAAAAACAATTTGATTTTGATTTTGATTTTGATTTTGATAATACGCCTTATTTGGGCTATATCTTCTAAAATACTCAGAATTGATAAGTGGTATGTTGAGACAAAATGTTGCACTTAAAAAGACCTTTTGATTGATATATAGTCCATTAATAGATGTGGGATATTATTCCTTAACATAATATAAACTATCAACAATACGTCTTAGTCAGGCTACTTTTTCTAAAATAGTAATTAAAATTGGTAAGTAATATGCCAATTTAATATACTTAAATAATGCACGTGAATATTTAAGTCAGAAATTGACAAAAAGAATAAACTTCTTCCAATTGTAATATTTTTTTCTCATTTTCTTGTCGAACTGACTACATATTTGCCTCACTACATTTGTCGGACAAGTCGATATTTGCAATAAGAATAGTATTATCTATCATTGTTGTATTTGACCGACATGTATGTATGGGGAGACACAGTGACGTCATATCGACATGTTTCGGATGGTGGACACTCCAAACGCAGCATGATCTTTATCGGACAAGTTGACCACAATTTTCTAGTTAACTTTATTAAACAAACCTCAAAAAATGAAACGTGTATGTACGAAGAGTCGTAGTGACGTCATACCGACATTTTCAGGATGGTGGACACTCCAAACGCAGCACGATCTTTATCGGACAAGTTGACCACCATTCACTAGTTAACTTTATTAAATGAATCTCAAAAAATGAAACGTGTATGTACGAAGAGCCATAGTGACGTCATATCGACAATTTCAGGAGTCAAGCATTAAAAAACGCAGCGGCACCAAAATTTGCGCATTCGAAAAGTTTGTCGGACTCATCGTAAGGAAGACACTCACAAAGTCTTAAATGTATATGTATCAAAAAAAAAATTGTTCGCCGGCCTGGGGACTATACTTCATTATATGCTCATTTATGTACTTTATTATATACTCTCTTATGTACTTTATTATATGCTCCCTTATGTGCTTTATTATATACTCTCTTATGTACTTCATTATATGCTCATTTATGTACTTTATTATATACTCTCTTATATACTTTGACTGCCTCGTTGGTCTAGTTGGTCGCAAGCGCGGCTGCTGTGCTCGAGGTCTCGGGTTCGATTCCCGGGTCGGGCCGAAATCGCTTTGTGGGTTTTCTTAAGCTTTCACAAAGCAGCCCGTAGTCTGGAAGTTGGTGCCGCCGTGGCCGAAATCGGCCGTGGAGGCCATTATTATTATGTACTTTATTATATACTCTCTTATGTACTTTATTATATGCTCCCTTATGTAAATACAAAAAATATTGGCAAAATAAAGAAAATATATGAAATAAAGTCTTTTATACTTTTTATGTGTTTGAATTTCGCTGAGTGGGACATATTTTTTTCACCAATAAAAAAAAATGTTTCGCTTGTTTTCGCTTCTGAAAGTTAATGAAAACTAATTATAATTACAGTTTGTAGGCTTCGAATCCGACCCATACGCAGATTCTATAGTGGCTTCTACTGAAACTACTGATGTAAGTAATCATATCATCCGCCTAGCCTTTTCCTTATTGAGGTCCCACCCGATCGTCAGCCACGGCGGCTGTTCTCATATAAGGAGATCAGCCAGCTGCGCATGACATATTACAGTGCACGAGCATTTGCTTGGAAACAGGTGCACTCAGTATTCCTTCACTCTCATAACCCGATGGGACGGTAATTACCAACTATTTTTGGTCGGCTCTCAGTCTAACGGGATGCAGCTGAGTACCAGTGTGCCACAAGGAGCGAC
The DNA here is from genome assembly GCF_022581195.2 of Helicoverpa zea. Lineage (NCBI taxonomy): Eukaryota > Metazoa > Arthropoda > Insecta > Lepidoptera > Noctuidae > Helicoverpa > Helicoverpa zea. The sequence continues at coordinate 3,411,710 of NC_061464.1, read as the reverse complement.
TGCCTATTTGACCTCCTCAACTCAGTTACCCGGATAACTTGATCCGCCTTGGTTGGACTGGTATCAGACTTACTGGCTTCTGACTACCCGTAACGACTGCCAAGGATGTTCAATGACAGTCGGGACCTACAGTTTAACGTGCCATCCGAAACACAGTCATTGGTGTCCAAGATATAGCCTTGGTTAGACTGGTTGTCAGTGTTGTAACTGGATTCAAAGGTCTAATAGGCAGTCGCTCTATGCGGCACACTGATACCATGCCAGTAAACTTCAAAGCATACTAACAAAATTGTGTACAATATCATTACAAAGCAAATGAATGCAAATTAAACCTTATTCTAAAAGTTATAAGGTTCAATTTACTTTAAAGTTTCTGTAACTATTTAATGTCCGTCTAGCCGATTATCGGCTACCTTGGCTGTTCTCATGTAAGGAGATTAGCCAGCTGCGCAGGAAATATTATAGTGCACCAGCATTTGCTTGGACACAGGTGCACTCACTATTCCTTCACTCTCATAGCGCGATGGGACGACAATCCGACACCACCGGAGTGAGATCACACGTGACTTCCAGCAGATTTTTGGTTTGACCAATATGGCGCTCTATGTCCGGAATAAATTTTATTTTTTATTTTTCTTTGTAATAAAAATTATCCTATGTCCTTTCTCAGGTTCCAAACTATGTCTGTACCAAATTTCACACAAATCGGTTCAGTAGTTTACGCGTGCAGAAAAGACAGACAGACAGAGTTAATTTCACATTTATAAGGGTGCGTCCACATCTGGCGAATGTGCCGCGAATGCGCAGCTCGCGAGCCGTTTGCGACCTGCCCGCGAGCTGCGCGCGTGCAGTCACTGCAATAGCTTGGTGCGCCTCTTTAGCGCAACTCATGCAAGGCTCGTATAGAGCGCGCGAGCGGCGCGCGATCTGCGCGCACTCAGTTCTCGCCCTTACAGTTCCGTTTATTATTTAATAAAGAGCGCGTCGCGCGCCGCCAGCGCGCGGATCGTGTACGGCGCTTAGGTCGCGCGCGAACTGCGCGCGGGCGGCGCAGAAGCGGCGCACGAACAAAAATGCACGCGCGCAGCTCGCGGGCAGGTCGCAAACGGCTCGCGAGCTGCACATTCGCGGCACATTCGCCAGATGTGGACGCACCCTAATATTAGTTAGGATTACATACTTTACCTAGCAATTGTTTACAATTCCCAGGGATATAGAGTGAGAGGCATTATAGTGTGCATAGTATACTGGTGGGGAGGTAACTTAAAACCAGGAGAAACATACTTTTTAGATCACAAAAACGCAGGAAACAGCTAGTAATAATATTTTCAGGATCCCAAAGCAGCCATCCCGTTACCCGATGTCAAAATGGATGACGATGTGAGTATACAAGTTTCATAAAAAAATGATGTATTATGATGATACAAATGGTGATTTATGATTATATTACTTTATAATCAATGTTTATAATTTATTTAGTTTAGCACATTTTCATACATAACCAAGATTAACACGAAAAAAGTAGGCAGGACTCAAAGAAACACGATTTCGTGACATTTATCTGAGTAATTAACACATTTTATTGAATTGCACGGATCTTCAAAATTGACAAATTAATAAGGCCCAAGTTCGCTGACAACATAAACGTCAGTTTTCTTAAAACTACCGTTTACTATGAATTTTTACGTTGTGTGTGTTGCAGCCTTTTTATCGTCCCACTGCTGGGCACAGGCCTCCTCTTACACGGAGAAGGATTGAGCGTTCACGTTGAACAGTTGTTTAAAAAAACCGGACGTTAAGGTATGTTGTTGGTGAACTTGAGAAGTAGTAAATACTTTGACATTGCCTTTAAGAATTCGGTAAAGTCAACTGCACGATTTTTGGCAATTTAGTTAGCCGCGAAACTTATTTGTGACCACAAGTGTATTCTGTGTTTACATTTAGTGCCAAATTATTATCATGTAACTATTACGGTAATATGTGGTGCCACATAGATTACCTAATAGTTACTTCTAATATTATACAGGGAAAAGTTTGTAAGGGTGTGTGTGAATGTTTATAAATTCTTTACGCGGAAACACATGAAAGGATTTCAATGAAACTTTTAGTAGCGAGTAAGCTAGTGCAAATATACCTACCTAATTAATTGAAACTTTAAATATTAATTAATAACATAATTTAAAAATATTATCTAAGGGTAAAGTTTGGGTGGTCGGTAGTCAAGAATCAATTTTGATACTAAGGGACGTATGTATGTATAGTCCTACTAATACTGATCTTAAGTTTTATCTCAGGTGTATTTTTGAGTTTTCCTGCGGTGTTACTTACCAAAATGACTGACAAAGACGTAAATAGTAATTTCAGTCAGGATTTTGATGCTTTGAGGAACATGAAGAAACTCGGTATTACATATTTTAAGATTTTGTATTATTTCATTTGGGTGTTGATTCATTTCAAGATTAGTCACCGACCGCCTAGGAATTCCCATTCATTCATTTTGTTGACAACTGTTTTGATGTTATATTAAATAGATCGAATTTCGAAAAGTTATATCACTTTAACTATCAGTTATGATCTGTCAGGGATATCATCTTATCGTGAAGAAAGAACTATACTGACAAACATCAACTGACAATATTTAGGTATATTGAAAGGTGACTAACACTTGGGATTTTCCAAAATTCTATGGATTTTCGTTATTGTTTTTGTACCTAAATAAACCTACAGAATTTTGTAAAGACTACTATCTAAAAGAGAAAGCATTAACTTAATATTTCTCTTTAAAAACATTGTGACCACTCTATCAAGGTGCAGAAAGTAATTCTCTTGGAGGGTAAGTGAAACCGGGCGGAACAGTTAGGGTTTCTATAAATAGTGTAAATCATTCTGACTTAATAACAATTTAAATCAATAAAAAGCTCATTATGACAATGATTTTCTATTTGTTTTTATTTTAAAGGATTACATACTCGCACTTTATGTTTTCCTCATATTTATCATACTATGGGTAAACATTATCGAACATTATTACAGATTAGGTTTAGATAATGATAAAAAATCTCTATAAATAAAAAGGCATCCATGTTTGCAAAGTAGTCAAATTGCAAAAAATCAAACATGGCGACATACAATTTTGATGGAGAATATGCAAGTTTCAACGAGCGTCAACTTGAATTCATCAGTAATGTGATATCAGAACTGGATATCAAAGCTAAGAAAGTGGTGTTCAAAGTAGTGGGTCAAGCTGGTGATAATTTCATAGGACATGTGAGAAGACTCTGTATTGAAGGTGAAAGTGGAAACGTGAATATGATTGTCAAAGTGGCCGCGTCTACAGAAAATGCTCGTGCGGCTACAAACGCTCACATCACATTCTACAATGAACACATCATGTATACAGAAGTTTTACCTAAATTGGTGGAACTACAGAAAGCAGCGGGAGTGCCGGAAGAAGATCGTTTAAAATATGCAAAATGCTACGGGTCTTTCCATGAACCTCCGTATGAAACTTTAATTTTAGAAGACTTGAATGATTCTAATTATGTCATGTTGAACAAATTTGAGCCTTTATCTGACGAATGTGTCAGAAGCATTCTAAAAAACTTTGCTCTTTTACATTCTCTTTCGCAAGTGCTGAAGATTCAAGAACCAGAAACACATGCTGATATAACAAAGAAATTGACAGAAATGTGGTCTAACGTATTTTCGAAAGAAAATTTCTCGGAACAAGCAAAGATTGTAGAAGCTGAAGTTCTGTCGGTGCTTGATGATGATCATGATAAAAGTTATATTGAAAATAAGCTCCCAGAATTCATTGATTTACTGGCTCAGGTACTGGCAAAAGAGGATCATAGATATTCAGTTATTCAACAGGGTGACGCTTGGACGAATAATTTTATGTTTAAAATGGTAAGTTTTTATCTTATTTCTGTGTTAATTTGATGTAAGACGCTAAATATTTACTTGTATCCTTTAAACCAGTGGTTCTTAACCTTTTTGACATGAGGGACCACTTTAACTAAAGTTTGTCTTGCCAGGGACCACCTCATCGGTTTACCTAAATTAGCACTCATTTCTTTATTATTTATTTAAAAAAAAAAAACTGAATTTGTGGGTCAGTTCTACTCAAAGCTAAACGCATGTCGGCAGTCGTGTGGGTAAGCAAATGCAAATAAATAAAAACTTGCCTATGTAGTTATCAAATGCGCGAGCGAAGCGAGTGCGAAATTTTTTATCGGACTTAAAACAAAAATTACGTAAAATTTAGCCCAAACATTTTGTTTGTTGACAAATGCAAAAATAAGGGCCATAATTTAGCTTCTGAATACGCGAGCGAAGCGATCGCGAAATTTTATCAGACTTAAACTAAATATTACGTAAAATTTAGCCCAAACGTACTTAACTTTTTGTTTGTTGACAAATGCCAAAATATAGTTTCTGAATATGCGAGCGAAGCGAGTGCGAAATTTTTATCGGACTTCAACCAAATATTACGTAAAATGTAGCCCAAACATACATTTTCATGAATGGACTAGGTACGACACACCCGATATACGTCCATGCGAAAACCCCCGCTCGCAATTATAAGTCGATAAAAATTAAGTTAGATAACGTATAGCAACATGGCAAAGCCAAGCTTCGCGGACCACTTGGAATGCCTCCAGGGACCACCAGTGGGCCGCAGACCACCGGTTAAGAACCACTGCTTTAAACTGATAATGAGTATAAAACTGAAGAGTTTGATGTCTTACCACATAATTTACTTTACATACATTTACATACACACACACACTCATACACACAAATACACACAAAGAGCACAACCCATACATATTCACATTCAGACTCTCATCACACCACTTAGCAAAAGAGCAAGCATATCATTAATTATTTTTTCTTATGTATTTACTTATTTTGTCCTTAGATTTTATTGCATATAAAGTGTTGTTCTAAAAAAACGGGTGAAGACACTGGCTCCTGTAACACAGGTCTCACCTAGCACAGGAGCCAGGGCTTCCTTTGTAATTGTATTTTATTTTTTATGCCAATAAAACATTTATTTATTATTATTATTATTTACTAGAACGATTTGAAGGAATATTCCAGTTCTAGATAGCCCATTTATTGAAGAAGGCTCCAGACTATTTATGATACAGCTGTGCCTAGTAGTTCCCACGGAATGCGGGTGAATCCACTGGTGGAAGCTAGTGTAGTAATAAAGCCACGGAGTTGACGTTACTGTTACCAACTTTGATAACGTTATAAAAAAAAACTGACGTAAGACCACCATTCATAATGACTGAATTACTTTGACACGATAATGTAATACTGATTGCTTATCAATGTAAGTTACAATTATTATTTTTTTGTGGCCGATATTAAGATAAGCCCTTGGTATCATGATGACGAAAATAACGTCACTCTACTACATTCAAGAAATTTTGAATTTTGAGATGTTTCAAACATCCTCATTTCAGATTTCATGATACTTCCAACAATCTCCGTTTGTCAGATATGTACACTTACATAGCTGTTTTTCCATCTTCAATTAAATTAATTACAGTACAACAAACAGTATTTTTGTATAATTATTTACAGTAGTAAAATCGGATCACTTACAATCCCACTTTCTTTCACAGGGAGGCGAATCTATCCAAACAATCATGATAGACTATCAAGCATCCAGCAACGGCAACCCAGCAGTCGACCTTCTCTTCATGTTGCTAACTTGCACCGACCATGCATCGAGATCTATCCATTTCCACGACTGGATGGATTATTATCATTCCGAGTTTGTCAAGTCACTATCAGCATTTCACCTTAAAGCTGACCTCGTGTATCCTAGGACCCAGCTAAGCGCAGACTTGAAAAAATACGGCAGAGTTATGTTTTATCTTTGTATAACTTTCAATACGTTCTTGATGAGAGATTCTAGAGAAGCTGGAGAGCTCTCAGAAGCAATAAAGAACGTAGCTGCAGAAGAAAGGTCTGAACTGATTAAAAAACAGAAACTTGGTGTTGAAACTATCAATCGTATCAAAAATAGAGTTATTGGAATTATAAATACTTATGAACAGTTTGATTTGTATTAAAATGTTGAAATAAAATGAATAGTTTTTATGTTACCGTTCGTTAATTTTGTCTTTTTTGTATTCCTATCATCATAATTTTTTTTCTTCGCCCCGTTTTGAAATCACCTCCTAGTCAATGATTACATCGAAGTATTTTGAATGACCTCTGTACATGTTTTCCGTAAAATTCTGTAGATTTCTTATTAATTTGACGATTACGTAATTTGTAGCGTACTCTCAGGTTTTTTGACTCTCGTGCAAAAAAATTGAACAGCCAAAATTACATAAGTAATTATAGTTGTTATGATGACTTTGCAGTAATATTATTAGCATATGTATGTTTATTGTTAGGTACATCGTACTTCCAATAAATTATTCCTACTGAACCAGTACTTAAAAAAAAATATCTACACCCTTGCGATGTCTCGAAGAAGGACCGCTGGCGGATTCCCTTCGCTCATATTACCATTGGTGTCCACGATTTACTTAGAAAATACACACAACTTACAACATAATAATGTATACAATAACATAACTGTTGCTATTCATTAAGGAAATCAAAAGACAAAACTATTGTTTTGTATATTATAGTTATCATTTCATCCACTTACATGGTGTCAAAATACGACATATCTTGCGGTTGGATAAAGTGAAGTTATCGAGATTACTGAAAAGACGTAGGTGTACCGACTTTTTATCATTCTGAAGATGGAAATGTTGTTTATTTTTATTTGAAGGCGTAGATAACTATTTGCGAAGTTACTAGTTCGATTATATCATTTTTCATCAACGAAAAGTGACGCTATTTCTGAGTGTTTAAAGACTATAAAAATGTTCAAAATGATGGGCAGAAGCTGCATGAATAGGCTATTAATTCTATCTTATCTAAAATATATCCGATCAGTGTATTAAGTGAAGCATTCGATAAAGCATCCCTATATATTAATAGTCTTCCTAATATCAAGTCAGTATATCTCGCAACGATGGCACAATACAATTTTGAAGGTGATTTTGCAAGTCTAAACGCACGACAACTGGATTATATTAACGAAGTGATCCTGGAACAAGATGTTAAAGTAAAAAAAGTGGTTTTCCAGCAGCTTGGTCAGGCTGGTGATAATTTTATGGGAAATGTTAAAAGGATCATCGTCGAAGGAGAAAATGAAACTTTAAGAATGATTCTTAAAATTGCAAGCTCAAATGAAATGACTCGTCTAACCTATAACACTGGACTCATGTTCAAGAATGAACATATTATGTACACAGAGGTGTTGCCGAAATTTGTACAGGTGCAGAAAGACGCAGGGGTGCCGCAAGAAGAATGGCTGAGATACGCGAAATGTTACGGATCTCTTAATGAAGAACCCAATGAAGTCATTCTTCTAGAAGATCTTAATGATTCAAACTTCAGTATGATGGACAAATTCAAGAGTCTTCCAGATGAATATGTTAGGAACTTCTTGAAAACTTTTGCTGTGTTCCATTCTCTTTCTTTTGTAATGAAGAAACAAGATCCAGAAACTTACAATAAGTTAAGAGAAGAGTTGAGAGATACTTGGGAACGTATTGCTGAAAGTGAGCAATCTATGATGTTCATGGAAAATATTGAAAAAGACATTACAGCAATCATAGAAGACGAGACTTATAAAAATTTGTTTAAAAATAAAATAACTGACGGATTTAAATTGCGGAAAATTCGCAATTCAGAAAAGGATACTAATTATACGGTTATTCAGCACGGTGATGCGTGGACTAATAATATCATGTTTAGAGTGGTAAGTTTTATCTTAAATACAATTTTTACCTACTGACTTTAGTAAATTATTTTGTCCATACCTAATTTCATAGTATACTTCTTTTTCCGGTTGTAATATGTAAGTGATATCTTGCCTCATTTGACCTTGTACAATTTAGTGAAAATTATATCCCATATTCATTTTCTTATTGTTCACAGGTAGACGATTCAATACAATCATGCTTGGTCGACTTCCAAGCTTCAAATGACAACAGCCCAGTGAGCGATATCCTTTTCATGATCATCATATGCACTGACCATGAAATGAGAGCTCAGAACTTCCACGACTGGATAGACTATTATCACACGAAGTTGGATAAATCCTTATCGTACTTTGGTCTAAGAGCTGATAACGTTTACCCCCGAGATCAGTTAGATGCAGATCTGAAAAGATATGCCAAACCACTATTGGCTATTTCTCTTCTAATCACAAATCTTGCGATGAGGGATTCTAAAGAAGCTGGCGTGGTTATAGATAATATGAGGAATATGGAACATGAAGATGATTTGGTAGATACAATGAAATCTGACTCCTTGGAAAAGGGAACCGTTGCGCGTATTAATAAGAAAATTGGTGGATTTATTGAGTCGTACAATAAATTTGATTTGTTTTAAGCGATGAATTTTACATAAATTATTAATATACCTATATACGTACTATCTTAAACTGTTTGACTATCGAAATCAGATCATGTTGACATGTACATAGTAAGGTACATGATCATCATCATATCTATTACCGTCCACGCTTGTAGGCCTCCCCCAGCAGGCGTAATTTACTTAACTTCACAATACCAATTTTAATTAATTCACTGTGCATTCTTCTGCAGCACATATGTATGGACATTTAAAGAAGTTTGACATTTGGTTTTTACAATTGAGGGTTTTCCATTTTAGAAGATTAGTCTACAGTAGGTAATATCCGATCAAAACAAGCCGTCATAGAGTATCTCCGATTAGTTATCTCATTCTTATCTCATCATGTTTTATCTTGTATAGACAAGTATATCTTACAACTGATCTCCTGCGATGAAGTCCTTATACTTGAAGTTTTTCAGAGTTTAGGTTTTATACCTACTTCAATTCAGTTTTAAATCTACAATAGAACATTCAGACATCAATAATTTCTAAGTATACTCTCTTTTCGCTTCATACTTAATTCTGCTGTTTACTAATTCATCGGACACTGTATTTACTGGACAATCGTGTCACAAATTAAGATTACGTTTATATATTTTCGATTTGTCTTATATACATATTTAGTGCACCTGCCATGAAATTTCTCCTCCACGTAAAGGTTGACTGGTAGACAACGCCTAAGGCGTTAAGTCCACCTTTGTACATTGTTTTTTTTTTTTTGTAAAATGTGTGCAAAAAGTATAATAAATAAATAAATTGTAAATATCTACATACATGTTAAATTAGGTTACCAAGTTTATTGTTTATATTAAGTTAAAATTTTGTGTACTTAAATGTTTGAATGTCAATATAACAGAATTCATATAAAAGAGTTATGAATTAAACTCTTGTACAATTAAGCATGTTTCTACATGAATTAAATATATTGAGAGAGAGACGTATAATCCTAAAGATGATAACCAATTTTCTATCCAAGTACAGGTCAACGAAAACTGGAGTTTATTGCATCATTGTCTATTATGTTTTTAGTTTAATCCAAGACAATCCATAATCTTATCACAAATATATCTGATTAATAGTGACTCGGCATATTGACGATAACAGATCCAATAAATTAAAGTTACTTTTGTCATTCGAGTTAGTACAATTTGCAATCATGGCGAAATACAACTTCGAAGGCGATTACTCCAGTTTTAATGATCGCCAACTAAATTTCATCAATGAAGTGGTTAATGAACAAGATTTAAAAGTAAAAAAAGTTGTTTTCCACCAACTTGGACAAGCTGGTGATAATTTTATGGGAAATGTGAAAAGGATCAACATAGAAGGTGAAAATGGTAATATGAAAATGATAATTAAAATTGCACCTTCGAATGAAGTGGCTCGACAAACGTACCAAAGTGGATTAATGTTCCGAAATGAGCATGTTGTATATACGAAGGTATTGCCAAAGTTTGTGCAGCTTCAGAAAGCCGCTGGTGTACCACAAGAAGAACAATTGAAATACGCGAAATGTTATGGATCTCTCAGTGAAGAACCCAACGAAATAATAATTTTGGAAGATTTGAGTGAATCAGGTTTCAGTATGATGGATAAGTTTAAGAGTCTACCAGATAAATATGTAAGAAATTTCTTAAAGAGCTTCGCTGTACTTCATTCTCTTTCTTACGCATTAAAAAGTCAAGAACCAGAATTTTACAAGCAACTTAAAGAAGATCTAAAGGACCCATGGTCAACCTTCGGAGATTTTCAAATTCAAATGCTCAAAGACACAATGGAAGCTAGATTTTTAGAAATTATTCAGAATGAAGATCATAAAAATTTGCTTAGAAACAAAATCACTGATGGTATACTTGAGAGAAAAAAAGTGACCGAATCTGAGAATGATAGAAATCATACAATTATTCAACATGGCGATGGATGGACAAATAACATATTGTTTAAATTGGTAAGTTTGTAATGCATTATTAGAAATACAGGGGCGAATAAAAATAGTACCAATTAACGATAATAATGATGCACCTATTACCAGTTTATCATCAGATTGTAAATGCGTATAACGTAATTTGATAAATGAAATGATAGGACACAAAATCTTTATTGCTTTGTAATTGTAGAATACTGTTTATTGCATTCCTCCCCACTCAGAGACATTTAATGGTTACTTAAGCTATTCCTTAGTGAAGGATTTGTATGACATTCCGTCACTAAGGAGTGATTTAAGTAATCATTAAATGTCTCTGAGTAGGGTGGATTGTCTTAAGCATGCAAGGGCTAAAAATATAGCCAGCGATAAGATTGTACCCGAAATTAGAGTTTGAATTATTCATTATTTAATTTTTCGCTCAATAACTGTTTCATACTGCCTAAAAGTGGGAACATATGGGCGTACGCTGGCATGATATACCATGCCAGTAGCATAGTTATCAGTTTCATGGTCATATTCTTATCAATACAATTCATTGAAACTAACAAAACCTGCACATACATGTTCAAACATTATCTCTTATTATTAGACAATATCATTAACCATGATTTATTTAATCGCTTACAGGAAGATGACAAGCTACAATCAGTCTTGCTCGACTACCAAGGGGCCAATAACAACAATCCCATGAGTGATATTCTCTTCATGATCTTCCACTGCACCGACCATGAGGCCAGGTCTAAACACTTCCACGACTGGATTGACTACTACCACTCAGAAATGGACAATTTCCTCTCCTACTTCGGTCTTAAAGTCAACGAATTCTACACAAGAGATCAAATAGATGCAGACTTGAAAAAATATGCCAAAATCATTCTTGGTATTGTGCTTTTAATGATTAATGTTATACAAAGGGATAGTAGTGAAGCTGGTAAATTGAAAGATTCTATGAAAAATATGGAAAACGAAGCTGATATTGCTGATACTATGAATACGCTAGACCTACAAAGTGGAACTGTTGAACGTATTAATAAGAAAGTTGGTGAACTTATTGAAACTTTACATCAATTCGACCTATTTTAATACTGTAATGAATATTTTATACTACTTAATATATGGCGTTGTTAAGGTTAAGGCTTTGGTGTGATTTTATACCATTAACGTTTCAAAAAATAAAAAATCACTCTCAATGATAACTGGGTTTGATTTATTTACTTAACTGTTAGTTGACCTTCCAAATATGGCATCTATCTATTAGTACTCATCATATTTAAATCAAAATTAATCCTCCTGAATTCACTTAACTGAAAGAATATATTTCAAATACTCCTTCGTTTCATCTTGGTCCTTGTTTATCGATTATTTTCCATGCGTAAGTATATTTACAATACATAGTAAAAAAAACTGTTCCAACAACATAGCATTACTAACGTAATGTCCTAAAGAAGGTAGGTCAGGTGCCTTCTTTTGTACGTCAATCAACGTTCGATAGGCGTGATTAGTTACTATCGTGACGTTAGAGTTCCGTGCTAAATTAAAACGAACCTTTAAAAATATTGGTTAGTTGATTTATTGGTGACTAGCTTTTGCCCGCCGCTTCGCTCGCGTTAAGAAGTATACAAACTTTCATCCCCTATTTTATCCCCTTAGGGATGGAATTTATCAAAATCCTTTCTTAAGGGTTGCCTACGCCATAGTAGCTTTATGCATGCAAAGTCTCAGTCCGATTGGTTTAAAATTGACAAAGTTTCATACAAACTTTCATCCCCTATTTTATCCCCTTGGGGGTAGAATTGATCAAAATCCTTTCTTAGCGGATGCCTACGTCATAACATCTACCTGCATGCCAAATTTCAGCCCGATCCGTCCAGTGGTTTCAGCTGTGCGTTGATAGATCACTATGTCAGTCAGTCAGTCAGTCAGTCACCTTTGAGTTTTATATATTTAGATTTTATTTAGAAAATAATGTGCAGGTTCTATAAAAGGCGTCTAGCCGCACCCGCATTTTAGCGCGCTCCTTTCTTAGGAGATTTAGCGTTATGACATCTCCGCTAGTCATTTTGTTTTCCATGTCTTCATCTTACTGAGTTTGATGACTGATATTATTAGACCAAGTATGTCTCTGTGACGAAATAACAGGAAAATGTGAATTACTTGAGCTAACCAAATATTAACATGGAAATAACCTTGAAGTAATTAAGTATCAATTTTGACGATTTTTAGGGTTCCGTACCAAAAGGATAAAACGGGACCCCATTGTTTTTGTTCCTCCGTCCGTCCGTCCGTCCGTCTGTCACCAGACTGTCATACCGATGATACCAGGATGTGATTTGTGAACCGTGATAGTTAGAGCTGAAATTTTCACACATGATGTATTTTTGTTCCCGCTATAACAACAAATACTGGAAACTAGACTTAAATATGTAAATATGTTGGGGGGTTTCCATACAACAAACGTATTTTTTTGCTCATTTTCCAAATAATGGTACGGAACCCTTCGTGTGCGATTCCGACTCGCGCTTGGCCGGTTTTTTTTTTGGAACCACCAATACAAGTGGCCATTACAACGGACCAGATTATCAAGGTTAACACTTAACTGACGGTTTAAGTTAACAGAACCAGTTTGTTTATTATTTTTGTTGGGACAGAACGTATCGAAATAGTTGTTAGTATAGTTTCTAAACGTGTGACGAAAGTGAAGTGACGGGTGAAAGATTTGATCCTATACGTGCAATGAAATATTATTTAGTGTGGAAAGAAAAATTATAATATAAATGTAAGACAATATAAACCAAAATCTATCTAATATCTATTACCACCCGCGTAAATATCTCAAAATCTTTTATAGCGTAAGTGATCATGTGTTTTCCATGCGTTCTTGAGTGACAGAGTTTGGTTAATAATAGACACATCCAGGACCACGGGAGTTTGCTCGCAGTACGAGTACTTTGGAGCTACACCACCACAAATTTCTATTTATTACGAATCCTGACCGGACCAGAAAATTGGAGCAACAAATTCATTACATATGCAAGTCATAATTTCTGGTGCTACAAAATCCACAAAATCTAAGAAATGTTTCGTACTCTTTCTATAAAAAACTTAAACTATTGCTAAAATCTACCCGACAAGGAATCGACTCGATAAAGGACTGAGATACCACAAAAGAAGTATTAAACAATAACTGTGTGTTTGTGTTAAGCTCCTGTTATTTTTGTCATTGCAACATTACTCACAAATAACTTTGCTATAACAAACTTTTGTGCATGTAGCTCCATAGCTAAAAAACATTATTTTGTGGACTTATTTCGGAAGATAAGCATATAACATTGTCATCATGAACTATTAAAAAGTGTAATATAACAACGAATCTAAAAATAGATTGTAATATTTGTATCGCAATGCTTATGAACAAAAACAATAAACTCTACTTAAGAAGCAATACAAATGACACCATCTAAAATTTATCTTATCACAAAATTAGTATCTTAGTTTACTAATGATCACTAAGATACAGATAAACACAGCATATAAATTAAATCGACCATATACACGGATTCAGTATATTCTATAACATTAAATGCATTAACATCTATACAATATCTATAACAAGAAATCACTATGGAACAATGCAACTATGAAGGTGACATCTCAAATATAAATGAAATACAACTCGAGTTTATAAATAAAGTGATTCTAGAACAAGGCTTAAAGGTCAACAAAATAGTTTTCCTACCAGTCGGAAAAGCTGGTGATAATTTTGCATCAAGCGTTAAAAGGATCAACATTGAAACTGACAATGGAAACACGAAAATGATTCTCAAAATTGCACCTTCGATTGAATTGGTTCGTCAGGCTACAAACACTGAAACTCAGTTTAAAAATGAGCATATTATGTATACTGAAGTTTTGCCCAAGTTTCTGTCACTTCAAAAAGCTACAGGAGTGCCGCAAGAAGAACAATTAAGATTCGCAAAATGCTACGGATCCTTCACTGAGCAACCCAACGAAGTTATTATTTTAGAAGACCTGAATGAATCAGATTATATAATGTTGGATAAGTTTAAGTCTTTAACAGATGAATGTGTTAAGAGTGTCTTGAAAAGTTTTGCTATTTATCATTCCCTATCATATGTACTGCAGAAACAAGAACCAGAAATGTTTGATGAAATTAGGAGCAAATTGACGAGTATGTGGTCACTTGTGTTCGAAAAACCAGATTTTATTATGATGATAAAAGCAATGGAAGCTGAAATGATAGCACTGTTTGATAATGATACTCACAAAAGTATCCTAGAAAATAAACTTAGCAATATCAACCAAATACGAAACGAACTACTAAAGAACGAAGATAATAAACATTCAGTAATACAGCAAGGCGATGCTTGGACGAACAATATATTATTTAAACTGGTAAGTTTTAATCCTTACTTTAAAGCTTCTTCAAAACTACTTCAAAGCTACTTCAAAACTTGACAAACCAAGCAAAAAAATTAAGGCATTTTCGAAAAATTTGGCGCTATGTGAATGTAATATTGTGTTGTCATTGCATAAACAAAAGCGTCAAAGTTGTTATTATTTTTAATCACAAGTCTTCCACTGGTCGATCACATTTTATTAGCAACATTCAATGTTTTAGCTAGTCTATTTGAGATTTGAGAATAAATTAATTCAATTACATTTAGGCAGTGTTTTTCAGTTATCGATTCCTAACACAGTCAAACAATTACATACGAAGATTTTTTGGCATTACCTAATTCATGCACTTGCCTTTTTATAATCAATAAATAAATCCAGTGTCTTTATACATTAAGTTTCTTAACCTTTATTAATTTAATTTCCAGGGAGGAGATTCAGTGCAATCAGTCATAATTGATTATCAAGGATCACATTACGGGAACCCTGTGGTGGATCTTTTCTACATGATCTTCAATTGTACCGACCATGAGACCAGGTCTAAACACTATTACGACTGGATAGACTATTATCACTCGGAGCTGGACAAGTCACTGTCGAACTTTGGTATGGAAGTGAGTTATGTTTATCCCAGAAACCAGTTGGATGCAGATTTGAAGAAATACTCAAGTATGCTTTTCAGTGTCTGCGCACTTGCATCTAATCTTCTCATGAGGGATACAAACGAAGCCAGTGAACTAATGGAAGCTATGGAAAATATTGAAATGAGTGAAATGGTTGAAGCCATGAAAAGTCAACAACTGCAAAGTAAGACGTGTGATCGAATTAAGAAGAGAGTGGGTGATCTTATAACTAGTTTCCAAGAATTTAAGTATTTGTGATAGTTGCAAACAGACGGAGAACTTGTGGTATACCTTGTGCGAAATAAATGCTCTGAAGAAAGTTTTTTCGTTATTTTTCCTTTACATTGTAGAAAAAACAAAGACTATTTACTCTCATAAGCAGCTGCTAGAATAGCTGCAAAAATGCTTGGTTGTCAATTTTTCAAATCTGTGGCTGATCTATAATTCTTGGTATTAGGTGAATGGACAGTAAAGAGGAGTGAGGAAAGTCAAATGTACAGACGCCAGCACATCAAACTACTGGAATCTGTCTTTCTTTGATAGATATTGAATTTTTGGTCTAAAATATATAATGTTGATTAAGAAAATTTTATTGATTGAAGCAGCTTGATATAATGGCAATACTTCTCTAGACTTGATGATTCAAAGAGAATTTCATTATATTATTCCTATTCTGGAGTTAAAGCCTTGTGGCTCAAACCTGGGCTGCAATGATTATTCTTGTCATTTTTATAATTAGTAAATGTAATCTGATGTAGGTTTCGCAACTTAAGATGACTTGAAAAATTATCTTGATAAAAAATTTTAATATTGAAAAATATTTTCACTTACTAAATCTGTCTAGATGATAAATAAACAAACGCAATAATCCATTGATAAGGGTAAGAGAATGTTTAAATTTTGATGGAAATTGAGGAAAACTACATTTAAATACCACGGGACTCAGGTGAATCCACTTGAGGAAGCTGTTTGATAATAACTTTCGACCAATGGGAATCGTCGAGATAGATACTGTTTTTACGTCAAATCTATATTTTTTAAATCTTATCACAAAATATTCTTCCATTCAATTAGGACTTGTTCATTGATAAAAAGTACTATAAATAAAAAATAATATCACGATTTCAGGTTAGTATTAAACGCAATCATGGCGCAATACAATATCGAAGGTGATTTAGAAAATATTACGGAACGCCAACTGGAGTTCGTTAAGAAAGTTATTTCAGAACAAGACTTAAAAGTCAAAAAAGTTGTACTAGAACCAGTTGGAAAAGCTGGTGATAATTTCGCTTCAAATGTAAAGAGGATCAACATTGAAAGTGACAATGGAAGTATGAAAATGATTCTGAAAATTGCACCATCCATCGAAATGGCTCGCATGATGTCGAATACGGCAATGATGTTCAAGAATGAACATTGCATGTACATGGAGGTATTGCCAAAGTTTTTGTCATTGCAGAAAGCAGTGGGAGTACCTGAAGAAGAACAACTAAGATTTGCAAAATGCTACGGATCTCTCACTGAGCAACCCAATGAAGTTATTATTTTAGAAGACTTGAAAGAATCGGGATTCAGCATGTTGGACAAGTTCCAGTCTTTGTCCAATGAATGTGTGAGGAGCATCTTAAAAAGCTTTGCAATTTACCATTCTCTTTCACACGCATTGTCTAAACAGGAACCAGAAACTTTTGAAGAGATCAAAGGAAAACTAACAAACATTTGGACGCTCATGTATGAAAACCCAGAGTTTGTCATTGTGACAAAATCAATGGAAACTGAAATGTTGGTATTTGTTGACAATGACGCAGATAAAGAAATACTTAGAAATAAACTGAGCAACATCGTTCAAAAGCGGTCTGATTTAATAAAAAATGAAGATAATAAGTATTCAGTTATTCAACAAGGTGATGCTTGGACTAACAATATGTTGTTTAAAGTGGTAAGTATTTTATTTATTCATTGGTTTTTCGCTTACACTACTCCATTCATTCTCAGTCTTTCATTTATCCATATTTTATTTCACGTACCTTTCCATCTACGTTCATACCAACTTGTACACTCTTTGTGGCATGTGTTTTACTCTTAGAAGTAAATTAATTATTGCATTCCAAACATCCTGATTCTGATGAAACATGTCTGTGATGGTCCATACTCTATATATTTAGTAGTTACATAGTTATTTATAAATATTTCACTTGTTTCCAGGGAGAAGATTCGGTGCAATCAGCCATGATCGACTATCAAGCGTCTAATTTCGGCAACCCCGTAATTGATCTCTTCTACATTATTTTGAACTGCACCGACCATGAAACGAGGTCCAAACACTATTACGACTGGATAGACTATTATCATTCGGAGCTTGACAAGTCACTGTCAAACTTTGGCTTGGATGTCAGTTCTATTTATCCAAGGGAACAGTTGGATGCAGATTTGAAGAAATACTCCAGCGTTCTTTTCAGCTTGTGTATACTCTTGTGTAACCTTCTATTGAGAGATACTGAAGAAGCCAGTGAGATGATGGAAGCTATAAAGACTACTGAATTGAGTGAAATAGCTGAGTCTATGACTATCCAACAAATGCAGAGCAAAACTTTTGATCGAATCAAAACGAAAGTGAATGACCTAGTAGCTAGTATGAAAGAATTTAATTTCGTGTGATTTTTATGAACATTGTTTTCTAAGCTGTGATAATTGAATGATGCAATAAATATTTGTTAAAACCTGTTCATTGTTTTTGCAAGTTGTTATGACTCGTTGATATTAATTGATAAAACATTCTATTATTGGAAAATTCACTTAGCAATATATATTGTTTTTCCAATAGATATTCAGATTAGACCGGTGACTGAAGTCACCTACGCAAATCATAATTAGCATTTTTGATTCTATTTAAAAAATTAAAGCATTTTGAAGCTAAAAACAGTCCTAAATATTCAATATCCTGGAAATCTGGTAAATTAATAATTTAAAAAAATACATGGATTTTCCAAGCTGAAAAACCAAGTGACCTGTACGACTCGGATGATGTCACTTGGAAAGTCTGCTCGGAAAATCCGCGTTTGTGGAAAGGCTTTGTGGAAGTCAAGAATTTTGGAAATACATTTTAGGCTATTCCATAGCCCCATATGGAAAGTTGAATGGGACTCGGGTGGAACTACGGAGAATAGCGGTTTAGTTATACCTGTAACGTTTTGGAAGAAACTAGAATGCGCACTAAACCAACATAGAGTAACGACAACTACTGCCATCTATCGAAAGAGTACTGAACTATACAATACACATACGAAAGCAGATTGAGTAAGCACGTAAGTTTACGTTATTGAAATCATATTAAGATAATCTATAGGTATATTCATTGAAAAGAAATCTTCAAGGCTGGGATTGAAAAACTATAAATAAAAAACTTAATCAAAATTTCAAAATTCGGTTGCACTCCTTTGTGATCCTGAGTAGGTAATTTCAAAAACAGATCATGACATCGCACCACACTGAATACGAGTAGGTTATCCACAGTAATTACAACAACTTTAATCTAATCTTAAATACAACGATTGCTGATTAAAACTGAATATAAATTAAGGTTACTACGATTTGATATCAGTGTGATTCATGATCAAGGCATGGCAACTGTTAGGGGGCAATTATGAATACACTAATTTAGGATTCTACATAATCTAATGCTATATACATCTAAACAGTCCGTTTGTTTGTAACATTAGAAAAATTGTTAGTTCCAGGGTTAGTTATCCCATTAATCGAAGACAACGATTATGGGCTATCTTTGATATGGATACGTGGAGGCTGCAGACAGAAGAATTTTTAATGTACTACTAATATGATTCACTTCACGCCAAAGATATAATAATATGATTACTGATAGATTAACGTAGCACCAGACCTCGGTCACACTGTTCTGCCTCACAATTTAGTTCGTACTAACGTCATATGATAAGCATAAATCTTTTTAAATTGGGGACTTTCCCCCCACCAAAATGGACGCATACCTCAAACCTTATTGATTATAAACCCAGTTAAATGAAATGTTCCAAAAATAATTACAATAGAATTTAAATTAATGAATAGTGATTTTTGTCACACATAAAACACCTTGTTTGTTGACTCAGCTACAAAAATAGTTTTACTTAAATATTAGGAAGAAGAAGATAAAAATGTCGATAAATGGAGGGTTATTATTTTCGACCATGTTCTTTTACAAAAAATACCACATCAAACAATAATAGACTATTATACAATATTAAATAACTAGCAACCACATTATAAAATCTTTATGTTTCTTAAGGATACATATCAACCAATTACACTTTAAACACAGAATTATCTTATCACAAATACATCCGTTCTACATTCACTGAGATAAAAAAATCTATAAATTAAAACTCAATAATATACTTTATTTAGTATTAACGGTAAACATGGCACAATACAACTTTGAAGGTGACCTGTCCAATATATCTGAACGCCAACTGGAGTTCATCAATAAAGTGGTTTTAGAGCAAGAGTTAAATGCCAGCAAGGTGGTCTTCCATCCAGTCGGAAAGGCTGGTGATAATTTCGTGGCAAATATTAAGAGGATCCATATCGAAGGTGAACATGACACCCTGAAGCTAATTATTAAAATTGCTCCCACAAATGAGATAGCCCGCCAAACTACGAACACTGGAATCATGTTCAATAATGAGACTGTTATGTATACGGAGGTACTGCCAAAGTTTGTGTCCTTGCAAATAGCTGCAGGAGTGCCTGAAGAAGAACAACTAAGATTCGCAAAATGCTACGGAACTCTCACTGAGCAACCCAACGAAGTTATCATTTTGGAAGACCTTAATGAATCAGGTTACACTATGTTGGACAAGTTTGAATCTTTGTCTGATGATTGTGTTAAAAGTATTCTGAGGAATTTTGCTATACTACATTCTCTTTCTTTTGCAATGAAGAATAAGGAACCTGAAAAGTATGATCAACTGAAAGCTAAATTAATGGATGTTTGGGATGTCATGGCTGCAATTCCACAATTTGAAATGCAAATTGCAAATCTGGAGAATCAGCTCATTGCTGTCGTTGAGGATGAAGAACATAAAAGAATATTAAAAAATAAAATGACAGACATGTTTGCGGTCAGAAAGAAGATACTCAAGCATGAGAATCAAAAGCATTTGATCATTCAGCAAGGAGATGCATGGACAAACAACATTATGTTCAAAATGGCAAGTATTTGTTTTTCATTTAAATTGTTATTTTGTTTATTTTAGTTGTTATTAGTATTTGAAAAAAAGACAGTCACATGATAAGTAAGGCGGTAAGATTGAACGCAGCTTAGGGTTCTGCATGGAAATAATAAGCTAGAAATTAACAAGAGTTCGTATTTTTCATATTTAATACTTATAATGAATGATTTCGTTTTTAAACGTAGGTTCTACAAATAAATTCGATAAGATGTTTTGAGTTAAAACTAGACAAGGAATGGGGCCATGGTATATTTTTAACATATGTATTTTAGAAATGCTATGCATTTCTTATGATGCCTATAATCTGTATCTCAAAAACACCTATGTATAATGATTTCCAAAATATTTGCCCCAAGAATATTTGGGGCAAAAAGCCCTCTATCAGTTTGGTTCAAAAAATTATGCAAAGCTTTGTCGTCTAGGTTATCTTAAATATAATATAGTAAATCAGTTTAAAGGAATTCTTCCTGAATTTAAATATTTTGCTAAATTCTCTTAACAACAAATGCCGAAAAATATTTAACTTTAGCATGTTTCGAAATTATCAGATTACTTTTTACTTAAAAATATGCGATTACCAGATTGCCATCTGTAATAATTTTATTATGTGTAAAAATATTTTTCCTTCAGAACCCACAGTTGGTGATTAGCCTCAAACTTGACCGGTAATTGCAATAAGATTAATTTAGCCGATAGACACGTCAGTTATTAATCTTGTAATATTATCAGATAATCAAAAGCCTTGGCAATAACCGTAGGCAAAAGACATTTTATAAATTATATGATAAAGGATTAAGATATTGTTTTTCCTCAGACCATGTTATTCCACGTAATCGGTTTTGTATATTATGTGATTCATACTTTGTCTATTTTTAAACTGTTCCAAAAAGATGAGGGGTCTCAAATCGCTGTTGATTTTAATGTTTTTTGGACTGTAATTAATTTAAGGGATGCATAATGGTAGGAAACTCTTATTTGACGGGAACCCTAATAAAACGGGAATAACTTTTGACACTTGTAGACTCGTATAGGGTAAAAACTTAAGATCTAAGAATGTGTCTGATGCTAAAACAGGGAAGATTTAGAGCTGACCTGATGATAGAGATTATAGAGAGTCGATGGAACTCCACAACTATGTATGTCTACAAACTACCTTGTTTGGACTTATTCTAACTAGATCTTTACACCGACATAGACTTTACCTATTGCAAACAATAATTCGACAAAGAAAAATTCAGGGAACTCTTCAACGGTTCATAACCTTTCATTTTTTGATTCCAGGGAGAAGAAGGACCAGTACAATCCATCATGATTGACTACCAAGCTTCCAACAACGTGAGCCCAGTAGTCGACCTTCTCTACATGATCCTCAACTGCACCGACCATGAGACCAGGTCTAAGAACTTCTACAACTGGTTAGACTATTATCACTCAGAGTTAGACAAGTCACTATCGAACTTTGGGCTGAAAGCCAACTTTATTTACCCTAAAGACCAGTTAGATGCAGATTTGAAAAGATACGCCAAACTACTGTTTGGTCTGAGTCTTCTCCTAGCAAATGTTCTAATGAGAGATACTACGGAAGCTGCTGAGATTTTGGAAGCTATGAGGACTGCTGGAATTAACGAAATTGCTGAATCAATGACAACTCAAAATCTACAGGGTGAAACAATTCTTCGTCTCCGCAAGAGAATTGTTGGACTCATTGATAGTTTCCATGAGTTCGGTTTACTGTAAAACTATGAATGAATGTTTTGTTTCAATTTAACTTATTTATAAAGTATGAAAGTATTTATATTAGCCTTTTATTTTCAGTATATAGTTATATTTAGTAATATGTACTATAAAGCTTGTTTAATGTGTTGGTTTAAACGAACTGATTACAGGAACTGTCCCAATTGTTTTATTCCTGTAGTAACCATAGTTAAGTGTCCTTCATGAGGGAAGATTATAACTCCTATTTTTATTAGGATAGCGTAACTTTCATCGTGATGCGAGCGTAACCGCAGAAAATAGCTAGTGGGGACAAATTATTTTAGGGGTGATTCAATCTACATTAATATTATAAAGAGGAAAACTTTGTTTGTTTGTTTCGTTGTAATGAATAAACTCAAAAACTACTGGACCGATTTTAAATATTCTTTCACCATTAGAAAGCTACATTATCTACGAGTAACATAGGCTATATTTTATCCCGGTGCGGGTAGTAGCTCCCACGGGACGCGGGTGACACCGCGGGAAAACCGCTAGTAAGTTATAAAATATAATTTCTGACAATTATGTAAAATGACACATTTAGTTCTTAGTTATGCAGTTATCTTATCAGTATCTTTAATTTTTCGATAATTTTCCTCTGAAACCCAATTGTTTTGTACCTACTGATATTAGCCTTGAGACTGTTCCAATGTCCATACTGATATCGCACATTAATTTTACTCAAATATTTAGGTTTCTTTTAGTTTTTGTTGACTATCCAACAAAGAATAGAAATTGTTTATTTCATAATTATCTCCTGAGCCTTTTCCCAACTAGGTTGGGGTTAGCTTCCAGTCTAGCCGGATGCAGTTGAGTACCAATATTTTACAAGAAGCGACTGCCTATCTCACTTTCTCAACCCAGTTACACGGGCAACCCAATACACTTAGATAAGACTGGTGTTAGACTTACTGGCTTATGCCTACCCGTAACGACTGCCAAAGATATTAAATGACAGCCGGGACCTACAGTTTTACGTGCCGTCCAAAACACAATCATTGTTCTATTTTTGTCTAGTATATTTATAGTATTAAAATCAACAATAGAGAAGGAATTTATAGAGTGATTCCTAAACATTAAAAAAATATTTTTGTCGTCATTGGAAATCTTGTTTATAATGTTCATGTTAAAGATTATCAGTGTGAAACGTAATTACTATCGTAGTGACCGTAATTATTTCACTGATATGGAAATCTTATTATGTAATAGAAGCACCACTGAACTTCAAATACCATTTGATAATATTGATGACATCGTCTGCCGAGCCTTTTCCCAACTACGTTGAGGTCGGCCTCCGGACTCACCGGATTCAGCTGAGTACCAGTGTTTTACAAGGAGCTACTGCCTGTCCGACAACCTCGACCCAGTTACCAGGGCAAACCAATATCCCAATTGGTAAGACTGGTGTTAGGCTTACTGTTTTTTGACTACCCATAACGATTGCCAAAGATGCTCAATGACAGCCGAGACCTTAACGTTTAACGTGCCCTCCGAAACACAGAATAAAAGTATGACATCCTGTTATCCCTTTTTGGGGACGTTACGCCCGCAAACGGCTTTTCGTCTTCTTTCGATCTTGAGCAAAAATTTCAATGCCTTTCCAGCTGAGACAAGTTAAGAAAAGAAAATGATCAAGGTGATTAAATTATTAGCAAATTACCTTTAAAGTGTAGGAATATCTATACTTCATCGATACGGATTTATATAAATAGTTTTTAAATAAAAAAGATAATCCATATCCTGAACACGTATTTAGATATTATAATAACGATAGATGTAATCGGGTAAATATTTATTCATGGAAATTAATCAACACTTCATTACTGTGAATAGTATGGATCAAGAAATTAGATTATATTAAATTACAGGTAATAATTAATTTCTTGGAAAGAAGGCGATGTTGACGTAGTCTTTAAAACTGTTTGGGTTTATTATTTATATTTTCTTATCGTCAAAATAAATGTATCCAGCTCATTCACATTGTTATTAATAGCCGTTGTCATCACCAACATTATTACTGTAGATTTTTGGCTAGACCGTTCTGCACATACATAGATGCATTCTCAGAAAGATGGGAAAGTTTACCAACTGGAGAAGAACAGCCAAGGTTCGTGATAACTGGAGGATGATTGTAGAGGAGGCCAAGACCCACAAACGGTTTGTAGAGCCAACGGAAGTAAGTTCTGCACATAGGGTGATGAAAATGGATTTATCTTATATCAGATTAAATCTATCGTTGTTGAAGGAGGACAGAGATACTGGAAAAATATGGAATATTAAAACCTTACCTTGTCCGACAAAAAAAAAGATTATAATTTCTTCCTCTAAGCCGAAGAATAAACAAACTCATTGTAACTATTTCACAAACTCAAAAATAATTTATTCAATAATCCAAACACATAGTTTTCAGTTTTCATTTCAGACAGTGGAAGCTGTAGTATTAACAAATCATTTAAGTAAAATAAAATATATAAAAGTATCAATAACAAACTGGACTTACCTACAGTCAAATAATATATACCTATGTAAATATACATACTCGTAAATGGGTATATGAGTTATCCACTACAAGCATTAAATCACAGATTGTCACTGAATGGTATGATAAAAAATACTGGTACAAGTATGCAATCCAAAAATAGGAATGGGCTTAATATGGGGCCCTAAGAAACACTGAATAAAATAACCGGACTTAAATAGTTCTACAAAAAAAACAACAACATAAAGTTATCATGTATATTAAAAGTAATAAAATAACGACAATTCTATTTTTATTTACGGACAAAAGTGAAGTTTGAACTATACCTAAAGAATAGCGATGCAATCTCAACCTTTCTACTGACCGTATGACAATCAGATAGGTTTTCAGAGGGTATTGGTTAAGTATTGTTTAACTTAATTATTTTTAATACACATAATCACAATTAAATCATAAAAGGCGAGTATAGAAATACTGGGCAGGTAAAATTAAAGTATGATATAGAGGTGGTTACTGTTAAATATGGTGGTAATAGTCTTTTCTTTCCATCACGCAACTGACAGGACTTATGTTCTAAGTGTTATCTTCTAAGTTTTTCTTTACTTATTTATTAACAAACAAAAATAAATGGTCATGAGGTAGCAATGAGCAGCGCTTAAATCTCTATACATTATAAAAGGACATACAACAAAGCATACACCAAAAATACATTTATAAGCACTCACATCATTACATTCAAAAATGTAGCCTTAATTAAAGATTGGCATTAACATGGTAGAATCACAGTAAACCGAACCTATCAAAACTCTCCAGAATTCCAATAAGCTTCTTCTTGTACGCTAATATCGTTGCAGGTTCCATATTGTTCACTGCATTCATGTTACTCATATCAGCCGACTCCATCTGGTCTTTAACCTTACTGGCTTCTTCGGGTTTCAGTACTATAATGCTATTTGTTACTATAGAGTTGCCCAGAGCTAATTTGCCATACCTCTTCATATCAGCGTCTAACTGATCCCTAGGGTAGACATAGTTGGCTTTTATTCCAAAGTTTGATAGTGAATTCTCTAATTGCGAGTGATAGTAGTCCAGCCATTCGTAGTAATATTCTACCCTAGCTTCGTGGTGAGTGCAGGTGAAGAGGAAATACATCAGGTCGCTTACAGGGCTTGAGTTCCTCGCACCTTGGTAGTCTATTAACATAGTTTCTGTTAATTCGTCTCCCTGAAATACCAAAAAAAGTTTTATTATAAAGAGTCTAGGCGAAGATGCAAAAAGGCGTGCTATTTTATAATTTCACTAGCTTCTGCCAGCGGTTTCACCCGCATCCCGTGGGAACTACTTCCCGTACCGGGATAAAAAGTAGCCTATAGCCTTCCTCTATAAATGGGCTATCTAATACTGAAAAAAATTTTCAAATCGGACCAGTAGTTCCTGAGATTAGCGCGTTCAAACAAACAAACAAACTCTTCAGCTTTATAATATTAGTATAGACTAGCTTCTGCCAGTGGTTTCACCCGCATCCCGTGGGAACTACTTCCCGTACCGGGATAAAAAGTAGCCTATAGCCTTCCTTGAAAATTTCTTTCAGTGTTAGATAAACATTTCTTTCAGTGTTAGATAAACACTGAAAGAAATTTTCAAATCGGACCAGTAGTTCCTGAGATTAGCGCGTTCAAACAAACAAACAAACAAACTATTCAGCTTTATAATATTAGTATAGATTTGAGAAAACTGTGTTACTATTTTTATTCATCCCAGTTATGGGAGAATATAAGTGATATTTATTAGTTTAGGGAAATAAAAACAATTACTAAAAATCTTATTGACAAAAGAATATTGAGTACCTAGGTTTTGAAGATATACATATAAAGATCAATTTAGGCCCAAGAATAATATTGAACATTCATGACCCACAGATTCAGAGTGGGATCTTTTGTGGTTTCTAATGGCCATTCCAAATTTTCTAACAATCTTCTTTTTTTTATTGGTTTATATGGGAATAGAAAAGCATATTTAAGTAAAGTGAAATTCCTATATCTAGTCTGTAAAATAACAGACAGACAGACAATTGCAACAAACTTAATTTTCTTCTACAAAAAAAAATAACAAAATAAAAAATCACTTAAATCACTTACCTCAAATTTGAACATAATATTATTGGTCCAAGTATCGCCATGTTGAATAACTGCAAATCTATTCCCATATTCAACTTTTTGCATCTTCGCCGCTTTTTCAATTGAACCAGAAACTTTGTGTCTTAAAATATTCTGGTATTCTGGGTAATCAGCTAAAATGCCAATGGCCATAGTTTCGATTTGATTTAAAAACACAAGTGCTGGACTATCTTTCTTTTCAGCCATAATTCCCCATAAGTCAACTAAGGTATCCCTGAAGAGATTGTAAGTTTCAGGCTCCTTCACTTTTAAGACGTAAGACATTGAATGCCACACTGCTAAACTTTTTAAAACACCTTTCACAACGTAGTCTGTGAGGGGTATAAATCGATCCAGCATAGTATAGCCGCTCAGTTTGACATCTTCCAGTAGTATTACTTCATTGGGCGCTTCACTGAGTGATCCGTAACATTTTGGGAATTTAATTTGTTCTTCTACTGGCACTCCCGCTTGCTTTTGCAGTTGCAAGAACTTCGGTAAGACTTTCGAGTACACAAAACTCTCATTACCGAACAAAGGTCCACTATCAAACGATTGTCGCAGGACTTCTGATGTTGGTGCTATTTTCGCAATTATGGACAAATTGCCACTTTCTCCCTCTACAATGATCCTTTTAACATTTGCCACATAATTGTCACCTGCCGTTCCAACAGCATTAAACGTCACTTTGCTGTTCTTGTATCCTAGTTTTTCGATCACACTGTTAATAAATTCCAGCTGACGATCATGAATGTTTTGGATTTCACCCTCAAAATTATATTGTGCCATGATGGAAGCCAAACTAAGAATACTTTAGATCTGCAATAAGCTTGCCTTTAAAAATATATATATATTCTGTCTCGTCACCGTCTTCAGTCTTGTTTATCGCGTTGATTATACGAGAATTAAATGAAGCAATCCTAATTTTTGATTAGATTAGTAGAGTATATATATAATCAGTGTATTTCCGTGTAGCTGTTTTAGCGTTTTTAACTCATAGGATAACAAGGTTCTTGAAAATTTAATCAGAAATCAACTACGAAACATTAGGTATGAAATCCACCAATTTAAAAAACGTAACGGTATCTCAACTGTATCTATTATATAATTGTAATATATGCAGTTGAAGTGGACACTAAAGACAAACATATAGGTCAGAAACGTTAAGATAACAGTATGAATCACTGATGATTCGAATTCTTTGAATGCTGGGGCGACATTCACGGCCGAAGATACGTGTTGTATTGGCGCACTTTCTCTCCGGTGTGGGATTGCCGTCCCATCGAGATTTGAGAGTGAAGGAATAGTGAGTGCGCCTGTGTCTGCACAAATGCTTGAGCACCATAATCGACATTAGAAGCCATTATTCGCCGTAGCCCGTTAATGTAAACCCAACATTGTAAATATAACAGTGAATGTTTCGTTGAGAGTCTACAATATAGTGAAGGTGAGCTGATAATAGAGACCACATAGAGACAGTAAATTCCCAGAGATATGAACCAATGGGCAACTTTACACCAGGTAGGACTGCCGTTGTGGGGTCTATAATTGAGGTGAAGTACAGTTTTGGTAACTCCGTCACGGTTTCCAGCAGGTACCTCATGTGTCGGCTTATATTTCTTACTTATGACGGTAGTCTAGTCATGTGATTGCATATCACGATAGCACGAGTGCCAGATCTCTCTGGTTGCTTTTTTTAAATGCTTGTAGTCCATAACGACTGACTACCCTATACAGGAATGAATTTTATCCAGTGCGCAAACTTTGTCAACTTGTAGTTAAATAAGTTTTATAGATATGTACATTTTTATTTTGTCGTGTTTTAGTACAAAAAAGAAAAGTTATTGATAGTGAAAGATGTTTATTTTGGAACCGATTGTACGGTCACAGTCGTCATAGTAGGCACGGCGGCAACGCGAAACCGGTTTAGTGACGCGTGCGCTGCTCCAAGCGCGTAAGAATAGTTGGTATCCACATTTTGCTGATTTTAGGGCGGACAAAAGAATGAAAAAAAAATTACTGATGATGCAGTTTTATGTTCTGTTAACGATTCTGGACTTCCAGTTTTTTTTTGTGCACTGCTTAAAATTCATTCCTGTAGATAGCCAATCTATAAAGTAATTTATTTCACTGACAATGTAGGTTATTATGCTATCTATTTTATCAGAAAAAAAATGTGTGGTCATCACAAAGTGCCAGATTATTGTCAAACATGATAGGTATCAAAAATATGACAATAATACTTGGGTGATTAAGGCAGGAATTGTTAACCACGTGGCTGGTTTTTGAGTAAACCCAGTTGAATTTGAGTTCCAAGCTTATTAACTATCTTCCAACAACTTGCCGTATTCAAAAAGGGATATAAGTCCTAGGTCCTTCTCCAGCTCAAAGCTGCAATTCAAAAAGGGATATAAGTCCTAGGTCCTTCTCCAGCTCAAAGCTGCAATTCAAAAAGGGATATAAGTCCTAGGTCCTTCTCCAGCTCAAAGCTGCAATTCCCTTCAAAATTGCAGATAAATTAATTCTAAGATATTTTAAGACGTAGAGAGAGAGCTTTAAGTGGACAAGAAATAATATTCACGTTGTAAATATTTTCATATTTATTCTTTAATTTAATTAAAGTATGTATCATAATTATAACACTGTATTTTATTTCTTATAACTAAGTCATAAATATAACTACCTTACCTAGATATAAATATGAACATTAAAATAAAAGTAACATCGCTAGTTAATCAGTAGTTACATCCGTATCATAATCATTATCTCTAATCATATTTTGGTTTGCAAAGTCATCATTTATTCGCATAATAAAATATTGTGGAATGTGTAGCAAGAACTAAAGCATAATTAATTATTTTTTTTTTATTAATTTCAAAATCCGCACTTGAATTTCAAAATTCAAGTGCGGAGTAACGAGGCTCGATAAGATCCGTAACGAGTACGTACGCGGTAGCCT
Organism: Helicoverpa zea; assembly: GCF_022581195.2. Classification (NCBI taxonomy): domain Eukaryota; kingdom Metazoa; phylum Arthropoda; class Insecta; order Lepidoptera; family Noctuidae; genus Helicoverpa; species Helicoverpa zea. Next base: position 3,381,644 of record NC_061464.1, on the reverse strand, counting down.
TGGAGTACGCGATGTCGCCGACAAACTGCAAGAAAAACGGCTGCGATGGTACGGACATGTTAAAAGGAGGCCACCTGAGTACATCGGCAATGCGACACTCAATCTCGATATACCCGGTCAAAGGCGCAGAGGCAGGCCAAAACTGCGGTGGTTGAGTGTCGTAAAGAAATATATGATAAGCTGCGAACTCGAATAGGAAGATGTCCAGGATAGAGCGAAGTGGAAGAAGAAGATACGGAAAGCGGACTCCGTCACAAGACGGGATAAACGCTAAGAAGAAGAAGAATTTCAAAATCCAAATAAGGATGTCTGGTTCTTTTGCTTTCGTCGATATTGGATCACTTATTTGTTCCTGAGGCAACACTGGTTAATTGAGTAACATAGTTTCATAAATAATAATTATAGTCCTTTAAATAGCAATTACAATAAACCGAATTGTTCAAAACTCAACGCAATACCAATAAGCTTTCGCTTATACACAAGTAAAGATGCGCTATCCATACTGCCTACTGCATCAACATTAGCAATATCACCCGAATCCATCTGTGCTTTAACTTTAGTGGCTTCTTCAGGTTTCAAATTTATCATACTGTTTGTCAGTATAGCGTTGCCTAAAGCAAATTTACCATACCTCTTCAAATCAGCATCTAACTGATCTCTGGGGTAAACGTAGTTTGCTTTAAGACCATAGTTGGATAATGAATTGTCTAATTGCGAGTGATAGTAGTCCAACCATTCATTGAAGTATTCTACTCTAGCATAATGGTGAGTGCAGTTGAAGAAGAAGTACAGGAGATCAGCGACTGGGCTCGTGTTCCTTGCGATCTGGTAATCTATTAACATAGATTCCTTCAATGTGTCCTCCTGAAAACAACAGAAAGATTCATTAGCAACAGACCGATTTAAAGCTCATTTCAGATAAAGCCATAAATCTTTTAATCTTTTTGTACTTTCTTTGATTCCCATTTTTACCGAAGCTATTAAATTATATGCTATAATATTACACATTCCTTTTCATTGTGGCAGTTGTTTGCTTTTATACATAAGAGAAATTTTGAGGCTTTCTAGTGGTCAAAAATAACGGAAATCTTCTATATAATCACTTAAAGGTGTACAACAATTTATGAAAATAGAAAGTCTAGAAATATTTACTTACCTGAAACTTGAACATAATGTTGTTGGTCCAAGTATCGCCATGTTGAATAACTGAAAATCTATTCCCATTTTCATCTTTCTTCAATTTTGCAGCTCTGTCTACTGAAGAAATTAATTTGCCTTTTATAATATTTTGGTACTCTGGTTCATCAGCTAGAACACCCAAGGCCATGTTTTCAACTTGAGTTATAAAAGCAACTGCCGATTCATTATTCTCCTTGTCTTCGGCTAGAATTGACCATAAGTCGACCAAATTGTCTTTGAAATAATTGAACGTTTCAGGTTCTTTATTTTTTAAGACATAGGATAGTGAATGCCACGTTGCTAAACTTTTCAAAACACCTTTCACAACGTAGTCTGTGAGGGGTATGAATCGATCCAGCATAATATACCCTTGAACCCTGATATCTTCCAGTAGTATAATTTCATTGGGTGCTTCGTCAAATGTTCCGTAACATTTTGGAAATTTAACTTGTTCATCTGCTGGCACAGCCGCTTGCTTTTGTAGTTGGATGAACTTTGGTATGACTTTCGAGTACACAAAAATCTCATTATTGAATAACAATGCACTGTGAAAGTTTTCCCGTAGGCTCTCCGACGACGGTGCTATTTTGGCAATTATGTTCAAATTGCCATTTTCTCCTTCTACAGTGATTCTTTTAACATTTGCCGCATAATTGTCACCTGCCGTTCCAACAGCATTAAACGTCACTTTGCTGTTCTTATATCCTAGTTTTTCGATCGCACTGTTGATAAACTCAAGCTGACGTTCATTAATATTTTGAATATCACCCTCAAAATTAAATGGTGCCATGATGGAAACCTTTACCTTGGGCCTTTAAAGTATATATACTGTCTTGTCACGGTTTGTTTATCGCAGTGATAACACCGTGGCTAGGAATGTTATTATTATTTTTGATAGAACAGCAGTTAATTGCCTACTACTGATTATAATCGGGACACTACCGTGTTGCCTTGCAATTTTTTGGTTCTTATCTTATAAGATCGTAGTTCTTGAAAAGTTAAGCTTTTCTCTATCATATTTTATGAAACTATGAAAAAATTCTTAGACATGGCGAAACAAAAAAATATAATACTTTTGTGACATTGAGGTACTGCTAAAGCCTTAAGACCGTTATTACATAGGTATGGATTATGGCAGATGTGAATACCAATAAAAAAAAAAACTTTGGGCCTAATAGGTCAAAAATGTCATGGTAGTTAAAACCGCTAGTTAATATAATTAGTCAAAATGCCCAGTGACTCACTGGTCACTTGATCTTCTATCACAATTACGATATATCAAAAATGTCACGATGAGGTATCTCTCTGTAGATCGTTTCAATTAAAAATACCGTCATTATGCTATGATATCAGTGATATCACCCGTCTTCGGTTTAATTGGCATACAAAGCTATTTCGGTCAGCCCAAAAATTAATGATATGTTTACTCAAAACGGGATTAGGGGGAAGGAATAACGTCCCGCATCAGTATTCAAAGTAGCCTATCTCCGTTTCCAAAGAATCATTTATCTGTGTGCCTATCCAAATTAGATAGTTTTTGTGTGAAAACGTAACAAACTAACTCTCAGATATACTTATATGTAATATTAATTAGTATTTAATTAAAATTGATGTCATTTTGACAGTGTAGGCTTAATACTATCTTCTGGCTTATCATTATCACTTAAGATATAATATATATCAATTAATAGTCTATCAAAGTAGTCCTTCATAAATAGTGGTATTCATTGTAAGAAATGTACGGTCATCATGAAAAACTTGATTGTTCCACTACGCTAGGTTACATGAGCTTGCAAATACCTAACTTATATCTTGTTCAGGATGTGATTCCTTCGCTGCCGTGGGGGCGATCCGGTTAGTAGTCGACGACTGGTTTGGGAGTAAGGACGGCTCTCTGTTGTTCAGGTAGTAGTTGTTCAGGGTGAGGTAGGTGCTGTCGGGGCATGGCTGCTTTGGCAAGTTCCTGTGCCGCATAGACAGGGAGCCGGACGCTCGGTGCCACCGCTGCGTCTATTGCGGGAGGACACCGCAGAACACACGTTCACCTTGCCCTTATAACAGAGTGCTGATTCCGAGTATTGCAAGTTAACCTTCCTAATGCGTAATTATAACTCCGCTGACTCGTATGTTACGTTACTGAATGTTTAAATATTTCCCTTTCCATTTATTTTGTCGCATAATAACGTATACTATTTTGTGAATGATAAAGTTTATAAAACGACCAAAAGCTGTTGACAGCTTTATTAAAATAAACAGTTCTAATACTGATGCTATGTAATTAATTTGGCTATAAATTACAGAAGTGCAGTGATGTCGCAGAAGAAAGCTGCAGATCGGGAGAAGGGGATCGCTACTCCCGTCACCGGCCGCAGAAGGTGTACCGGGTGCAGAGGAAGGAAGAATAACGTCATTTTCTGCCCCCCATTTTCAACCCCACGGGTTTAGGGGCGACAGACTTGGTAAAGTAGTTTCTTCAGGAAGCGGATGAAACCATGTGAAAAAGCAAGGTTTGTGAAGTGTCTGATATTCAGTAGAATTCTTTGATAAGGTATAATTATCGGCTGATTAACGCTCAATCCTTCTCTGAGTGAGAAGCGGCCTGTGCCCAGCAGTGGGACGATAAAAAGGCTGTTATTTAAATTATCAGTTATATCTATTCTAGTTCTCTCGGGAGGTGCACGAAAAATAAACTAAAAATTAATAGTAAAATAGTTTATTCAGAAATAATATTATTGATACGTATTTATTGATGTATATTTATTATACTGATGAAGAAATATCGTCGGAATCAATGGTCTGGTCAGGTGTATCTACTGGGGTGATCCTTTTAGATTCATCTGAAAAAATCTGTAAGTTAATATTACATTAAAATCTATATTAATATTATAAAGCTCACTTGTTTGTTTGAACGCGCTTATCTCATAAATTACTGTATTTCAATATTTCAATGTTAGGCCGCTATTGCAAATTCTTAACAACAGTTGTGCAACATGGCAGTATAATTATTGTAGGTAAGTAAAAAGATTAATTGGAAAAATTGAAAATCATGGTGACTGCCATTGATAAGTGTACGGATTAAACGTTTTATTCATGTTGATGTCTGCATAAAATATCACCAAACATACATGTCATTCTGCAAATATACAATCATGATTCATTCAAAAGTACCTAATAATTATTGCTCTTACCGATAATTGTTTTATAGTTCTCACCAATATTTTGCGATTGAGATTTTTTTAACGTTTATTCAAATAGGCACTTCGCTATTAGTATGCACGCACTACAAACTTGAAAAGCCGTGGTGGCCTAGTGCGTAAAGAACCAACCTCAAGTAAGAGTGCATGTCTTCGATTCCAGGTCAGGCAATGCAATTTTTAAAAGTTTGTGTGTACTTTATAACTGTATTTTGTATACCAATGGCTGATTAAAAGGTGACGAAAATTTTTCTCTCGGAAACCTGGACTCTATAATAGTCTGAAATCCCAATCCGCATTGAGCAAGCATGGTGATTAACGCTCAAATGATCTCTGTGGGAGATGACGATGATGCGAGAGAGGATCCGAGACACCGTGCGTACCTTACCTACACCTCTTATTACATCATCGATAGAAAAAAATATAGAAAGATTCATTACCCAATAAAAACCTGGGTTCCTTGAAGCAAGCCATTCTGGTGCAGAATGGTGTTCCGTCAGCGCTGCAGACACATTTGTTGCAGCTTATCATGTAGGTGGTGAATGGCTGGCATTTGGATGAATCACCTGTAAATATTAAAATGAGAACATATATTTTAGGTCACATTAAAATAGGAGTAATGTTGGTAATTTGGGTTGTTCTAGTCTAGAAGAGACGTGTAATGAATTCCGGCTAATATTTCGTGAGGTACAGACCCGTGGGAATATCTTCTAAAATGCCTTCCTCGATAATTGGCTTTAATGACACTGAAATAAATTTAGAAATTGCACTACTTCTTTTCAGATTAGTGCATAGAATATAAATATTAAGGACACGAAAACTTGTTTTGCAGTTTACAACAGTATAAGATTTTCAAAGGATTGCCAAGAACGATATTATATATCGTGATGTCATATTTCATGTAACTTGTATGCACTGAAATGCATTAGCAAGTACACATGCATGCAAGTGTTAAGATAAACAATAAACTTGGACCTCACTTTTACTGTGTGTTACATAAGAGAAAACATGGGAGATATGGCATTCGTCATAATTACAGAGAAATATAAAAATAACAAAACTGATACTCCTGATGGCTATTCTGATCTCAGTAGGCTAATTTTTGCGGTTTCACCTGTGTTCTGTAGGAACTACTCTGCGCACCTAGATAAAAAGTAGCATATAGCCATACTTAATAAATTTCCTTAAAGCGAAATATAAATAAAGGGTCCTGAAATCTCTGTAGGTTTTTGATATTATTTTATATGCAATATGAAGTTTTACAAATATTCTCTAACATATCCACTTTTTGTATAATCCGAGGTCAGACACACGATTACCCCACTTTAGACTGCATTTGGCCTTTCGCATTACTTACGACTGTATTCACACTGCACTCACTGCAAGTACTATTGTATATTTGGACCATTTTATTTTGTACTTAGAAATAAGTAGTAAAGTACTCCGGCACTACGAACAGTTTGTGTTCTAAGGGATCATCATGAGTTTCTCCCTGTTTTAGGTACGATAAATTGGTGGGTCCCTGTCATTTAGACATCTTTGATCATTGTAACCGGATTATTCGGTTGTGGAGGCCAGATAGGGAGTCGCTCGGAAAAGGCTAGGCAGATGATGAGTATTCTAGAGTGAGGGTAAAGTATTATTTATCTTTAGGGTTAAGATGTCATGACCTTGGTATTTCGTCTATCTCCAATTTATTGGCGAAAATTCACCGGTGTGCGGCATTGTGACACACAGAAATGTTTCTTTTGGTCTACTCGTTTTAGCAAACAGTAACAAACTGCGTGCGAACCTTTGTGAATTGTCAGCGAAATTGCAATATTTGTGAAAAGAATAAACTTACTTTTTCTCCAGTACAAAAGCATATCCTCATCCAAAATTTTTGAATCTACAAATGTTAGTAACTGAAACAAAACAGTGAACTGTAATTAAATAAGAAACAGTCTTTAGGTGAAAACGAATTTTCATGCAGTTGTGCCGTGGCTTCATCTGCGTCCTTAAAAAACTAGTAGTTTATAGGTCGTAAAAGACCTATTTGGTTTAATCCGAGAGGGATTTTTCAATCATAGGATTGAGGCTAGGCGACGACGGAGTTGCAGACTTATACATACCGCTGGAACCTAGATGTATGTATCGTGATTGGTCGTGGCGAATGGTTGTATTATCAGATAAAAGGAAAAAGTGAAGATCAAGAGGTAATTTAATAAGTCGCTAATGATTTTGAATCCCGTATCCATCTACTGCCCGTCACCATCTTCAAATCGTCGGACCACCTCGCAATAGGATCTCTTATACTACGTTTGCTCAAACGAGGGCTGTCCATGACCGGGATGGTTGATTTTCATTGGGGTAGAACTATGTTTAGCGGTGGTCGGTAATAATGATGATAATTTTGAATTTCGAACCATCCCTTTACTTTTCGTTTATTAAGGTAAACTGGTTTATCGCGTAACTGTTTTCACAATCACAATGAAAACTGCTGATAAAAGAACCATAAAACTAACACAAAAAATTAAAATTTCACTCACTGAAATTGCAAGCAGCGTTACACCCGCGTACATTTCGATTATCAACTAAAATATTACTCGTAGGAAATAATCAATCTGGTTGTTTCATTATGGCGGCTTCGTATTAACGATATATAAAATCGATTCTTCATGGATAACGGTTTTCAAATCATTATTGTTTATATTTGAATTACATTAACGGTTAATATTGATGTGTAAAATATTTTATCCCCTACTTCCTCCAGCGGTCTACTCCGTGCGCCGGGATATCGAGTAACCTTTCCTGATAAATGTGCTATTTTGCACTAAAGACTATTTTTCAAATCGGACCTGCAGTTCCTGAGAATATAGTATTTAAAGAAACAAACGCACAATCTCTGCAGCTTTATACAACAAAGCATAGATTTAAAATAGCACGTTTGTACATAAAAGTCAGCAATTAAATTGGACCAGTAGTTTCTTACACTAACACGTAAAAAAAAACAAATGAACAATCTCTTCTTCTTCAATTATGGCGACCTCGATGGCGCAATGGTCACCATGCCGGACTTCCGAACCTGAGGTCCCGGGTTCGATTCCCGGTTCGGTCGACATTTGTGTGATGAGCATGCTTGTTGGCCGCGGTTTGGGTGTTACATTAAGTATTTATCAATATGTTGTAGCTACATATATGTAGTATAATATCAGTTAATAACTTACCATGGGGCTAACCGCCCGTGTGTCCCGACATTATTCATTATTCATTCATCTTTACAACAATAAAGTCTAGATTTAAAATCGCACGTTTATATATAAAATAAAACTCAGCAATAAAATCAAACTACTCCACAACACTCTTTTCGAATCGATAGCAGATCTAGAAGTTTTTCTCAAATAAGCCTGTGGTTTGTTTGCTGGCCTGAAAGGATCGCAAACACTGCGAACGTACATGAAACTTTCATATGTTTTACGTCGCGTTGACTGTAGCGAATTGTCAAGAAACCGAGCGTGTGAGGTGAATTTTATATGCGTATTTGAAGAGTACATAGATAGCAACGTTGGACAGCACTTTTTGGTAAATTATTCCGAAGATCTGTGTGTAGGGTAGTGGAATTTCACACGGCTTTTTTATGTCTTTAAATATTATGGCCCTTAGTATACAAACTTAAACATCTGTTGAACACTTGTCTAAAAAAGTGCGGCTGCAAAACGGACCTTATTTCAATGTTATAATCAGATTTTTTTTTTTTAGACAAGTGTTCAACAGATGTTTAAGTTTTTGTAGTAATGCTGAATGTATCTTTACTGATGTTAAATATAAATGTGGCTCTAACTGTTTGTCTATCTGTCAGTTTAGTATGTCACACACACGTCAAAACTACTGAACCGATTTAATTGTTTGGTAGTCAGTCTGGACCCTGGTTTTAATCGGTTGCGGGGAAAAATTCAGCTGAAGCTCGTTTGACAACGCTAGTGATATTATAAAACATCAGTGATGTACCGTAATGACCTATGTCACTTTAATCTTTTGTCAATACTTATACCACAATCATCTCACCAAGATGCTCTGTGGCCAATGATGATGATGATGATGATTATGATGATATACCTAGACAGAAATACTCCTACCATTCATTCACAAGCTGCAAAATAAACACGCCAAGATTTCATTCCACTTCTTCTTAGAAATAAAATCTAAAAATAAAAAAAACTCAGCAGAGTGCTAAAACTAATTTAAGAGCTGAGCGTACCTCAATGGGAGGAGATAAAAAAAATGCTGGAATTTCTTCCAAGTTATCGGCATCTTGCCTTTAGGTTTAACCTAAGAATAATTGGCCGGCGCCGCGAGCCGTGGAGTTCTAATTAGTTAGGACTTGTTGAAAAATTATATACAACGCTATGCTATAGGTGCTCGATGGAGAGAAGAACATGTTGTCGAGATTCATATGGAGATGATAGTACCTCACAAAAAAGATTTTAAAACAAAGAATGCCCACATACTCAAAAGGCTTCTATACATCTTTTAAAATTTTCAATCACGTGAATGTACTGGTTTTTCCATAAATGTAAAAGTCACTACATTGAGCATTAACATCTTTGATACATCGTCTCTATTGGGACAATTACTTAGATGGAAGATTATTTATTTATTTTTTATTTATTTTTGCAAAATGTATACAGATGCATCCTTAGCCTAGGTATGCATTACCCTGTTGGGGCGCAGCAAATTAACTTAAAACTAAATAATTGTATTACAATATTTCCAAAAATAATACTATTTAATTTAATTCTATTAGACAAATTCCAATATAGATATTTATATATTATAATTATGACTTAAAAAATAAATTAGTTACAAGAAATTATTTATTTACATTATTACATTACTTAGAAATTGTTGAAAATTGTGTTATAATGCCAGTATATATAACTCACTGGTACGGATACTTAGGGTGTGTCTACATGGTGTAAGCAGTAAGCGCATGTTTAAAAGACGGATCTTCCGACTCGCGCATGTACCAAAGCAAGATACCCACCCGCGTGCTCTGTTGCGTGCGTTAACATGCTCCAGCTACATGTAGCTACAGCTACAGGTGCATGCACCTGGTAGACGCATCCTTACGCCAGTGGCTGTAATAGATGTTCTGAAAAAGAAAAAACACTTTAAAACCGGTATTATCTATCTCTATAAAGTTCCCAATTAGTAGGGGCCATTATCGAAGTTCTCTGGTGAAGCTCCTACGTGTTGTAATTGCCTTTCAGTCGGTGTGCACTAGCGAAGCACGCGGGTCCGCCCGTGTTACATGCAGTTAGTTGCTCATATTCTCATTGTTTAGTTAGCTAGATAATGTATGAAATGTTATGGTGTTGAAAAGGTATCGTATGTACCTAATATGTGGTATATAACTCGTATAAGTATGCTAATATGTAGTTTCATGCCATTGTGCTAAAACAATTTTTAATTACAAAATTACTACACAATGCGAGCACACCTTGTCATGATATATTGAGGTCATAGAAAATTTTTAACAAGAAAAATTAAACCGGCTTCTGATAACACTAAAAAGCAAAAAAAAAAACGTTTTGATTAGTAAAAGAACCTATTACAGTCTTTTTCAAAATGTAAAAGTACCATCTTCCTTCCAGTATGTAGCATTGTTGTATTAATTCTTAACACTACCACAAATCATAATACCATAGTACACACACTACAATACACACAATATTACGTAAACAGAACCCGTCTTGCGTATCTAGTTTTATTTCATGCAATAAACGTGTAAATCTCTTCACAGATTTGAAAGAAGCTGCGGATGAGTAACGCATGGAAGGCATGTTACAAAAGTTCAATTTTGCTCAAAACTTTTTTAAGGTGTCGTTGGTACCTATTTATCAGTCGTAATGGCTTAGTGAGTAAAAAGCCAACCACTCAAGTATGTGTTCGATTTGAGGTCCAATGCAACTTTTCTTAGTTTTTATGTAGGTACTTTCTAAGTATATCTTGGACACCAATGATCGTGTTTTTGAGGTCACGATAAACTGTAGGTCCCGGCTGTCATTTAAACATCGTTGGCCTTCGTTACAAGTAGTTAGAAGCTGAAAGTCTGACAAGCTGTCTTAACAGTATAGTGTATCCTGGATAAAATGGGTTGGGGATGTCAGATAGGCAATCGGTCCGGTTAGACTGGAAACCAACTACAATTATTCGTATTCTCTATTTATATTGCTGTCTAGGCAGATGATGAAATTTCAGCAAAAACAATCACTTTTAAATATTATACTGCTGCATCACTTTTACGTTTATATTAATAGTAGGGTTAATCTTAGATTTTAATATTGGAATGTCACTATAACATGAGTCATTGTAATTACGGTATTTACATTGCAATTACTGAGATAGATTTACGAAAAATTATTTTCGTTGATAAGAAAGTCGTCACGTTTGCGTTAAAAAATTACCATCATGACGAAGCTATACGTCGCTCATTAAAAATGACGCAATTAGAGGATAGGTACTCCTATTGCACACTGCAAACTTTTAGTCAGCCGATAGTTTGTTTGGGTTTTAATTGAGTTAAAGCACGGCTTGACCAAAAGAGCTAAGACAGGTTACATGCTGCTCAAACCAACACCTTCTCAAATACTGTGCATCGGAGAACACGTTAAGGTCGGTCCTGCGCCTGATCTCTCTCCGGTCGTGTCGGACTGCCGTCCCATCGGGTTATGAGAGTGAAGGAACAGTGAGTGCACTTGTGTCTGCGCAAATGCTTGTGCGTTATATGTCCTGCGCAGTTGTCTGATTTCCTTATATGAGAATAGCCGCCTGGGCCGATAATTGGCTTTTAGGGCATTATCATATCCATCAGCGGTAACGGTAAAAGTAATAATATTGTTGACCTTCTACAAGCTGTTGATTTGCATCCGTGCCATATTCAAGGAGGTAATTATGCTAATGATTCTCGATCCAAATCAATAAAAAAATTGGTACGTAATTTTTTTTCTTTAATTTTTTTTTCGGAATTCCGTAAATGTCATCTAGCCTTATTGAAACTTGGCGCGTATGTTACTGGCGTTAAAACCGTGCTGCACCCTCACACAAACGCAAACATAAAGCATACGCAACGATCACTCATAAATTTCATTCATAAAATTGGATTACTTCGGAAATACCACGACATTACAATGACAAAAAAAGCAGTGCATATTAGTTATTTCCCATCTACTGTAATTCCAATCGATTATTTACGTATTGTATGTCCTCCTCCTGAACTATGGCACAAATGCAAATCAACACCTTGTATAGTAAATCTGTATGTATGCATGCACCCAATATGAGGACAGAAAATGTTTTATGACGCATAACTTTTTTACACCCATGATAGTATTTCTGAAAGCCCAGCACACGTGTACGTATGTTTTGTTCAGTCACTAAAACAACTCAAAGTTCAAAATTTATTAATATTGATGATATTATAAATTAGCGGCTTAGTAGGAAAGTCTGTTATTTACGATTGTGATACAAAAATAGTTACAGCATAGTTTTTTCCCAATAAAAAAAAAATGTAAGTGTCATAGTACTTTGTCATGTACGGAAGACTGCACATCAGTGGTAACTGTCATGCACCTTAACTAAATAGTAATAAGTACGATTTTCCTATAAAACTGTTACCACTGACCTGGCGTCAAAGTGTAAAAAACGATTAAATATATAATTATGTTGGCTAGTACACACCTTACCCATACCTTCTACTCAAGCAGCGACAAAAATGTGTTAAAAAAGAGAGAACAAAAACTATTACAATGCTTCCATTCAGTGAAAATAGGTATAGTTTTAGGGTGTACCCACCGACATGTAAAACAGTAAAAAAAAAATGATCACTTTTTGTTACCGATAGTTAGATGCGGTTAATTTATTTATGTTTCTAGTGTTGAAACCAGTTGATAAGGGAGTTCATAAGAGTAGTACATAAGAGAGAACATAAGAGAAGTACATAAAAGAGTACATAAGAGAATACATAAGAGAATAGATAAGAGAGTACATAAGAGAGAACATAAAAGAGTACATAAGAGAGTACATACGAGAGTACATAAGAGAGTACATACGAGAGTACATAAGAGAGTCCATAAGAGAATAGATAAGAGAGTACATAAGAGAGTACATAAGAGAATAGATAGGAGAGTACATAAGAGAGTACATAAAAGAGTACATAAGAGAGTACATAAGAGAGAACATAAAATAGTACATAAGAGAGTACATAAGAGAGTACATACGAGAGTACATAAGAGAGTACATACGAGAGTACATAAGAGAGTCCATAAGAGAATAGATAAGAGAGTACATAAGAGAGTACATAAAAGAGTACATAAGAGAATAGATAGGAGAGTACATAAGAGAGTACATAAAAGAGTACATAAGAGAATAGATAAGAGAGTACATAAGAGAGAACATAAAAGAGTACATAAGAGAGTAAATAAGAGAGTACATAAGAGAGTACATAAAAGAGTACATAAGAGAGTACATAAGAGAGTACATACGAAAGTACATAAGAGAGTACATAGAATAGTACATAAGAGAGTACATAAGAGAATAGATAAGAGACTACATAAGAGAGAACATAAAAGAGTACATAAGAGAGTAAATAAGAGAGTACATAAAAGAGTACATAAAAGAGTACATAAGAGAGTACATAAAAGAGTACATAAGAGAGTAAATAAGAGAGTACATAAGAGAGTACATACGAGAGTACATAAGACAGTACATAAAAGAGTAAATAAGAGAGTACATAAGAGAGTACATACGAGAGTACATAAGAGAGTACATAAAAGAGTACATAAGAGAGTACATAAAAGTGTACATAAGAGAGTACATAAGGGAGTACATAAGAGAGTACATAAAAGAGTACATAAGAGAGAACATAAGAGGAGTACATAAGAGAGAACATAAAAGGAGTACATAAGAGAGTACATACGAGAGTGCATAAGAGAATACATACGAGAGTACATAAGAGAGTACATAAAAGAGTACATAAGAGAGAACATAAGAGGAGTACATAAGAGAGAATATAAAAGGAGTACATAAGAGAGTACATACGAGAGTGCATAAGAGAATACATAAGAGAGTACATAAGAGAGTACATACGAGAGTACATACGAGAGTGCTTAAGAGAATACATAAGAGAGAACATAAGAGAGTACATACGAGAGTACATAAAAGAGTACATAAGAGAGTACATAAGAGAGTACATAAGAGAGTACATACGAGAGTACATAAGACAGTACATAAAAGTGTACATAAGAGAGTACATAAGAGAGAACATAAGAGGAGTACATAAGAGAGAACATAAAAGGAGTACATAAGAGAGAACATAAGAGAGTACATAAGAGAGTATATAAGAGAGTACATAAGAGAGAACATAAAAGAGTACATAAAAGGAGTACATAAGAGAGTACAATCATACGAGAGTGCATAAGAGAATACATAAGAGAGTACATACGAGAGTACATAAAAGAGTACATAAGAGAGAACATAAGAGAGTACATAAGAGGAGTACATAAAAGAGTACATAAGAGAGAACATAAGAGAGTACATAAGAGGAGTACATAAGAGAGAACATAAAAGGAGTACATAAGAGAGTACAATCATACGAGAGTGCATAAGAGAATACATAAGAGAGTACATACGAGAGTACATAAAAGAGTACATAAGAGAGAACATAAGAGAATAGATAGGAGAGTACATAAGAGAGTGCATAAGAGAGTACATAAGAGAGTAAATAAGAGAGTACATACGAAAGTACATAAGAGAGTGCATAAGAGAATTCATAAGAGAGTACATAAGAGATAACATAAGAGAATACATAAGAGAGTACATACGAGAGTACATACGAGAGTACATAAAAGAGTACATAAGAGAGAACATAAGAGAGTACATAAGAGGAGTACATAAAAGAGTACATAAGAGAGAACATAAGAGAGTACATAAGAGGAGTACATAAGAGAGAACATAAAAGGAGTACATAAGAGAGTACAATCATACGAGAGTGCATAAGAGAATACATAAGAGAGTACATACGAGAGTACATAAAAGAGTACATAAGAGAGAACATAAGAGAGTGCATAAGAGAGTACATAAGAGAGTACATACGAAAGTACATAAGAGAGTGCATAAGAGAGTACATAAGAGAGTACATACGAAAGTACATAAGAGAGTGCATAAGAGAGTACATAAGAGAGTACATGCGAAAGTACATAAGAGAGTACATAAGAGGAGTACATAAGAGAGAACATAAAAGGAGTACATAAGAGAGTACAATCATACGAGAGTGCATAAGAGAATACATAAGAGAATACATAAGAGAGTATATAAGAGAGTACATAAGAGAGTGCATAAGAGAATACATAAGAGAATACATAAGAGAGTATATAAGAGAGTACATAAGAGAGTGCATAAGAGAATACATAAGAGAGTGCATAAGAGAGTACATAAGAGAGTACATACGAAAGTACATACGAGAGTACATAAGAGAGTACATAAAAGTGTACATAAGAGAGTACATAAGAGAGTATGTAAGAGAGTACATAAGAGAGTGCATAAGAGAGTACATAAGAGAGTACATACGAAAGTACATAAGAGAGTGCAGAAGAGAATTCATATGAGAGTACATAAGAGAGTACATAAGAGAATACATAAGAGAGTACATACGAGAGTACATAAGAGAATAGATAAGAGAGTACATAAGAGAGTACATAAGAGGAGTACACAAGAGAGAACATAAGAGAGTACATAAAATGAGTACATAAGAGATAAAAAATAATTATGCATGTATATGTGCAATAAATTATTTCGAATAAATAACTGACCACTCAAATAAAAAAAATCTCTTATCCATCAAAACGAATTCATGTTCTATATGAACAGCGGAAAATACTTTTTTCAGTTTTTTTTTTTTATTGTAATATTTTGCAGGAGCACTTTTACTAAAATAACGTTCATATTGCAATCAAATCAATTCAACTATTGATGTCTACTGAAATATTCAGTTTGAAAACTTACGAAATACAATTTTCACATATCTGAAATCTGGATCCTATTGGAGTGCTTTCAGTTGAAATCCGTACACTTCCGGTTCAGTGGGCAGTTGTCAAGAATTACTTCCGGCACACATGTTCCGGTGGCGCTCTGGCGACATCTACATCTGATTGTTTTGGAAATGCATTTGCGTTGAAACTTGTATCTTGTATTGATTTCAAATGATGGGTGAGATGATAAAATATAAACAAAGTCAGCCTAGCCCATTTCTCAACTATGTTGGTATAAAAAAATAGAAACAGATTGAAATAATTATTATCGATTATTTAGTAAAAAAATATATATAACAAAAAGTAGAGTGAAGATTATTATTCAACCTGCCGGGACTGCGGGTTGTTCGAAAGAGATACCGCGGCCCTGGTACATAAAAGGCCTATGACGGAACACGACGGTTTTTAGTCAGTAAGAGTCTGACACTCCCTTACCGCTGCTAACCTACAGCGGGAGGGGTCATTTGATGATTTTTGACGTCGTTAAAAAAGAAAAAAAAAGATTATTATTCAATCTACATTTTTTTTTCTATAAAAAAACATACTTAAGTTTTTCATTATATGTTTTTCAGTAAAGAAATATTTGTTCTACTCATAGGATTTAGACTCAAAAATGACGTATATAATCCTCAAAAATATGCTTATTTTTTTCTTACCTTCTACTGAATTCGGCCATTCTCTATAGTACTTCTAAAATAAAAAAACAAAGTGATGTCATATTGAAAAAAAAATCTAATACTTTAATTATGAAAAACTGCAAAGTAATAGTGACAATTGCTTATTCTAAATACCCACACGTATCGTTGATAAATCAATGTAATTATTCCCGTCAAGGTAGCTCGTATCGAAATGTTTATGACAGTTATCGATAAAGCTTCGATAGTTGTCTAATGAGTCAGAACCTTATGTCTTATGACGTGATATTGAGCATTAATTTGTAGGCACATAACAGTGTTGTACTATCGTAGTAATTGTAATTGATATCATCACTAAGTACAGAGCACGTGAATGTCGGTCCTGCGCCTTATCTCTCTCCGGTCGTGTCGGATTGCTGTCCCATCGGGCTATGAGAGTGAAGGAATAGTGAGTGCACCTGTGTCTGCGCAAATGCTCGTGCACTTTAATATGTCCTGCGCAGTTGGCTAATCTCCTTACATGGGAACAGCCGCCGTAGCCGATAATCGGCTAGGAGGACATCATTATCATCATCACAGTATAAGACCAAGTTTTTTGCCGTGTCTGTATGTCTATTCGCGATTAACTGAAAAACTGCTGAATGCATTCTGCCGGACGCGCGTAATTCGTTGTTTCCGAACAAATGAACCCCAACAATTTGACAACGTTTTTAAAGCTAAGCCTCCTTTTAATGTTCCCACTAGATAGCTATGTAACTATTTTAAGTCAGAACTTCCGCTATCTGACCTTTACAACCAAGGTCAGTTAAAATAAACCAGTCTATTTGTGTTCTAGTAAAAGCAGTAGAAAGTTGAATGGAGGCCTATATTTAAGGCTGTGGATTTATTTTAAAACACTCAATTTAGTTCAAATGTAGTTTATAGTGTAAAGTTTATTATAGTTTAAGAAAAACTCTAAGCTAAGAGAGGCTCGTGACTAAGTAACTGTGTAGTTTGTTTAATTATTTGAACTGAAATGGTTCAGTTGTTTTATATGTAGATTTCGTTAGCGGTTACACCTGCGTCCAGTGGATACTACTCCGCGCACACGGATAAAATCTTTCCTCGTAAAGTTTTTCTTTTTATCTGCTCATTGGTTCCTGAAATTAGCACGCTTGAAGGAAACAAACAAACTCTTCAGTTTGATTATTTCACAGCATCTATAGGTTAAATAATTACGGTATGTGTAAATAAGATAAGCTACTGATACAACCGATGCGGAAAAAAAAACTATTTATAGTTATCAGTGTAATTCGTTAAATATTGTATACATTTCCTATAAATACACTGTAATTACTTAAATCACTTATCACAGTCGTGAATGTGAGTTCCGCAGTCACACTCAAAAATGATGTACCTAGGTATTCTGTAACCCCATAGATACGAATCGTAAGTTTCATCAACCAATCAGAAGTCATCACTCATTAATAGATTATAACATAAAGCCCAAACGAATCGCAATTTCCATCAACCAATCAGAAGTCATCAAAATTCCACTCTTCAAAGGTTAAACAAACCAAAGTTTTGAGTCACCAAGCGTCGCCGCAGGGCCAAACTAGCAAGATATATTCATAAATCTTCGAGTTCTCAAGTTGAACCACTTGCGACAAGTTCAAAGACACCGCCTCAGTTAACAAACTTCCTCTAAAGCAATTTCCTGAATAAATTACAAGTTCAAAATGGCCGTTACAAACATTTACATAAGAATGACTGAAACACTATTACGCTATGTAAAATTGTTTTAAATTTTCCAAAGTGGTTTTGTTGTTAAGATTGGAGGGAAACAAAAATGTTTAAGGAACTTTTATAAAAGACTAGCGACCCGCCAGGATTTTTACGGGTTAAAATAATATAATATACTGAAATCTGAATCACTTTCAAAAAACCCAAACTGAGTTGTTATAAAAACTAGGCATACATAGAGACGACGAAAGCGATTTTCTTTTTATACCTATGTAGTAGTGTACAAATTCGTCGTAGTTTGGCCTAGTGGCTAAAAGGACCAACCTCTCAAGCATGAGAGCGCGGGTTCGATCCCAGGGCAGGCAAGTACCAATGCAATTTTTCTAAGTTTGTACGTACTTTCTAAGTATACCTTAGATACCATTGACTATGTTTCGGACGTTAAACTGTAGGTCCCGGCTGTCATTAAATATCCTTAGCAGTCGTTACAGGTAGTCAGATGCCAGTTAGTCTGACACCAGTCTGACCAAGGGGTATTGGGTTGCCCGGGTAACAGGGTTCAGGAGGTCAGATAGGCAGTCGCTCCTTGTAAAGCACTGGTACTCAGCAGAATCCGGTTAGACTAGAAGCCGACCCCAACATCGTTGGGAAAAAGGCTCGGAGGATGAGTAATGTGAAAATTGTTATTTTTAGAAGAACAAGATACGGAAAGCGGACCCGGGCAAACGCTAGGTAGAAGAAATGGTACCTAACGTGAAAATTATATTTAGAAATCCTTAATTACGGTATCCTACAGTTTCTGCAAACACAACACACCCTTAATTTTGATGAAACATGAGAGAAAGATGAAATGACACATGGGTCATAAATACGATCAGTAATTATATTCTTGTAGGTCAATTGCTTTTATTATAACTTACGTGTATGTTATAGGGTCCAAGTGACGCTGTGGGAAATAGCTTGTAAAACATAATTTCAGTAGGGTTGATCTAAAAGGACAAATGTTACGTCATTAAGTTTAGTTCAGCAATTTTGTAGCATTTAAGGAGGTCTGGAGGTCAAAACGTAATAATTGCTATCTAGAAAATACTAGAATTAAATAGAATTTTGTTGATTGCCCGTAATAATTATAATTGTTAGCTTTTGTTTAACTTATTTAAGTCATTTTATAAATGTATTTAACTGGCCGTTTTCCCGTGTGTTCACCCGCTTCTATGCCTTTGTATTGCCTATGCTATTCGGGAAGAGTGTAGCTTTGAAACAGTGAAAGATTAAATCAAATCGGTTCACTAGTTTCGGAGTCTTTAGGGTACAAAGAAAGAAACAAAAGTGATTCCTCTTTACTAAAAGCAAAACAACTATATCATTTTTAGTCATTTTAGCTAGCATAAATGAATGAAAAGTAATAAATAAGCAAAACTTGGGTATGGAACTTATACAACATGTAACTTAATTAACGCACATCCTGAAATTAGTTTGTTCAGAATCGTTTACTGAATCGATTTATATAATTTTCAATATAGGTAATTTTTTATCCCAAAAATAATTAAAACTACGGAAATTATTGTCATATTAACCCTGTACAGTCAAAACAGATTCAAATAGACCGTAACTCAAAGTAATAAGACTTCGTGTATTGTCGGCTTTTTCCGTAGTTTCGTTATGTTGTGTCGAGTCGAGCGGCGCGCGGCGCGATATTTGCGTGCGTAGTAGTATGACCAAAAAGTTCTCCAAGAATTGGTATAACTAATTTAGTAAATAACAATGCATATAAATGTTAAATTAAAAATTCAGTGTATGTATTATGATTATAACATAATATTCTAATTGAGGTGTTTGAGGGTGTGCGTTAATTACGTTACATGTTGTATACAAAATAAATGGGGACTAGCAAAAAGTACTGACAACCTGTTAAAATAATTGAAGGGCAATCGTTTGAATGAATAAAATAAAAAGTGCATGAATAATAAAATATTAATAGATATGCTTTTGTTTAGAGTACTCAAGCACTTCAAACTAAACAGTCGATCGACAGTTGACCCGATATTTTTTATTTATTTAAGAAAATCTTGTTTCTAAAGAAAGTTTTCAGTCGGTCTGATACCGGCTAAGTACCTGAACTTTGTAATGTACGTACTGATTTATGAACCCAAACACACTATCGGCCAACAAAAATTTGAATATTGCTCTTGGTGGTGATAATATATGTATATAATATTAAATAATTAGTAATGTCATTTTCTATAAAACAAAAAATTTGAATATTGCTCTTGGTGGTGATAATATATGTATATAATATTAAATAATTAGTAATGTGTGTGTGTGTAATAGCGTACTGAAAAATATGGTTAAAACCTTGGAATACGAAAATTACTATAAATGGTTTAAAATGATTCAAGTAAATAAAGTTATAACAAACACACAATTTGTTATTCTTTCTTTTAAATGTATTCGTATTTTTTAAACCGACCATTAGAATAAGCCTTACCTCAAGAGCTATTTCAAACAATTTTCTAACATTTGCTTACTGCAAACTCAATCTGCCTTGGTACACAGTATTGATTGATACACCTACCTTATATGTAGTTACTAGTTTCCAAACGCTAAAACAATATATCGTATGCAACTTTCTACCGCTGGGAAAATCTAATTTTCTTTATTGAAAACTAATACGTTTGTACCAAGATTGATTTTGTTAAAAACAAATGAAAGTTCCTGCAAGTTTGGCTTCGCGTAGATTATGTTTGCATAGTGTAAACTGAACCGTCGGTTTTGCCTGCCATGTATATTGCTAGAAAAGATAAAATATACATCTTGATAGGCATTAATTGCCAGTATAATAAGCAAATCTGGGAGTCTGGGACCAGTCTTATCAAAGGGCAACTGATAACTGGTAACTGGGTTGAGCAAGTCAGATACGCAGTCGCTTCTTGTAAAACACTAGTACTCAGCTGCACCTAGTGAGACTGGAAGCCGACCCCAAAATAGATGATGAATTTTAAATAATGTCAGACGTCTGTTTTACTTTTTAAACTCCTCAAGTTTGAGCATATATCTACTACATTCAGTCTATGACAAGTTACACGCTGAAATCAGCATTTCTACACAAAATTAACACACATACATATATTCCATTCGTGGAGTAACATCGCAGACTCTTTGGAGCATAAATATCTGTGACGTCATCTACGGCCATCTTTTGAACGGGCCCGTTCACGTGGAAACTCACTGCGTTGCATATTCTACATGTCGTCTGTCAAGGGCGGGTATTGTGGAAACTGTTCGAGAAAAGCACTGATAATGTAGACAGTACTTTTGTATCAGTAGGAGCTAGACAATGATTGGTTTGTATTAAGTATAGCAATATTTAGAAGAGTCAACAAGTCCCAATGAGGCAGTCCAGAGCCAAAGACTACTGGGGCTGGGGGATTGTTCGAAATTGTTACCGTGGCCCTGGTACATAAATGGCTTTAGAAGGAACATGATGGGTTTTAGTCAGTAAGAATCTGCACTCCTTTACGCTGCTCCCACAGCGGAAGAGGTAATTTGATAACTATCCATGAAAAAAGGTATAGCAATGTTAGTGATAAAAGTGTTTCAATTACCAGCAGAATGTAAATATGTAGGTATCTGGTTTTTTATTTCAGTTTTTTTTTGTGTATGTCCATCGATTCTAATTGATGATTCAGAGTCCTTGGAATAATTACGCAATTGAGGGTTGATGCTATTTCGTGAAACGTATGAGTCACGCTACGGGTGAATTCGAATTTCCGAATTGTATTACTGAGTCATTCAATGGATAGTCAAGGCCGTAAATTTCGGGGAAGCCCCAGTAAAGTACTTGTACGTTTTATGATGATTCTTTCTATCAACCCAGTTTATATGAGTCATGGTTCGGGCTCGATAAGGGCTACATTCCTTGTTTTTCTCTTCAAATGTTAAGCAAATGCGTTGCTTCATATTTTAGACATGATTACATATGGTGAAGTTTCCAAGGAACTAAATGTAGGTAATATTCAAAGGCCGGTCGGTATCTGAAAAAGTTTCTGTTAATAAAGAATAGTTGCTCCACATTATAACAATAAATATGACATTTCTTTATTTAATTTTGCCACCCATATTTTTATCCACACCAACACACTATATACATCATACCTATGCGATATACCTATCATCATCATCATCATCTCAGCCATAGGACGTCCACTGCTGAACATAGGCCTCCCCCTTTGATCTCCACAGATACCTGTTGGAAGCGACCTGCATCCAGCTTCTTCCGGCGACCTTTATAAGGTCGTCTGTCCACCTCGTTGGTGGACGTCCTACGCTGCGCTTGCTAGTCCGTGGTCTCCACTCCAGCACTTTTCGGCCCCATCTGCCATCTGCTCTGCGAGCAATATGGCCTGCCCATTGCCACTTCAACTTGCTAATCCGGTGGGCTATATCGGTCACTTTGGTTCGTCTACGGATCTCCTCGTTTCGGATATACCTATCACGTAAGCGATATTTATCGAGCACCACCAACATACAGTCCCTTAGAACACGTTATCATTTTTACAACTTTTATGTATGTGCGCTGAAACGATCAAATCTTTTGAAGAATGTTCCGAGCTAAGGTTACCTCGGGCGTCAATGGGGAGATTTTTATAGAGGGGTGTTATCTCCACATGGATTGTCAAACATAATGAGCTCTATAAAAGGAATTTTGAATGGAATCATTATTATATCAGTTTAGTGTAGTTTCTATTGTTGCCGTTTTTCTTTGGGAGAATTATTTTGTACTACATTTTGCCCTTGTCTTTGTCCGTGTGGAGTAGTTTGTTCGGGCAGTGTTATGTTAACTTTATCTTTTGTATTGATAGATGTTTCGCGCGGATTTACTAATGTCACGAGGGAACTAATTCCAATAAACTATCCCTGTTTCTAAATGTGTTCCCGTGCAAAATTTCATCTAAATCGGTTTAGCAATTCTTGTGTGGAAGTGTAGGAACACGCAGGAATTGTCCAAATACTATGACAACAAATTGATATGAGCATAGAATATGATAATTATTTTTATAATCAATAAATATTATAAATTAAGGCTATCTCTATATCATGTCTTACAGACGGTAAAAAAACGAATTATCTACATAGATACCTGGTGATTACTGATAATACTGTAATCAAATACAATTAAATACGCACGCAAAATGCAAATCTGTTAACTGTTTTAACATTTTTGTTGCCATATACCATTTAACATTACCTTCAATTATTATCATCAGCCACTATTACTTTATAATACAACGTGCGACCTCTTCTCATACATAGCCTAACTTTGATTGTGACGACGGTTTACACCTAGTACTAAAGTCACCACTACGTGGCCACGTGGCGTTATGACTAGTGGTGTTCAAAGTTGCTATGTGGTAATAACTTGCTATATGCGAAATGCTATAAGTTTTTATCATGCTATTTTACTTGCTATATTTATAGCATGCTATTTTATGCGTAGGTTCACTAAGTAGGTGCGAATAAAGCAAGCTCAGTGACTGTTTGCTGTAGTTGCTTGCTAAGTTGCTATACAAGAAATTAAGAATATTACATCGCGTTTATGAATTCTTACGATAAAATGGAACAGTAAAAAGCCAATGAACTTTCCTTCATACTTTTCAGTAGTTTTCAGGCTTAGGACTGTCTTTAATTGATTTTACGCCATAAATTAATAATTTATAAATATACATTTCGGGCGTAAGTATTTTTATGAAATAAACTAGGTATGTTATGAAAAGCAGTATTAGGCGTATTTAAAAGTTCATGGATTGTATGTACAAAAATCAACTATTTAGCGCGAACGACCGATAGCAAATGCAAAGCATGCGACGACTGGCCGCCCCGCCCACCGCAGCGCCGTGTCTGCTACTCTGCTAGTCTGCTATTGCTGCGATTGCGATTCATGCATGATGCGAGTTGCGACGCGCGACGGACAGAGACAGCACGCGTGTGATATTTTATTAGCAAGTTAACAACTTAGTAAGTAGCACCAACTGTGAGCCACGATAGCATTTGCTATATGCTATATATTGAGGTTGCTGTCAAACAGTTGTCAGAAGCACATACTCTGCCCAATTAATTTCGCAATTAGTGATAAATACTGTGAAGTTGTGCCCCGAAATGTGTTTAAAGTGTTGTGGAAGTGACTTGAAAATAGTGCAAACGTTATCTAGCATTCTCTTCGATTAAATTCGATAAAAAACTCGAATAAATAATATCAATTTCGAGCCGCAAAAATTTTACTACCCACACTTTAATAATAATTTTCTGACAGTTGTCAAAAAGTTAAATCATCGCTGTCAATGAGGGTTGCCAGCTTTTAATCAGTGTTGTCATGTATTAAAACAAATTACCCTGGAAATTACGGACCAAGTTACCGAAACCCGTACAGGAGTAGTAGACCAGGCTCCTGTATCGGTGAATGTTACTGGCAACAATAGCAATAGAAAGTTTATCCAGCAAGCTTTCCATCCAAGTTTGTTTATACACCGTCCAAGATCCTCGTCAGTGGGAAGTACTTCAGCCCAGACAGCTCTTCCTAGAAATGAGTCTGATAACACCAACTGCGGTCCACCATGTCCACCATCCTGGCAACGGGTACCAATGAACGGCAATACTAAAAAGCGGAAACTATCGCCCACCACTCCCCCGGAGGCAGTGAGAACATCAAATAGGTTCAGTCAACTACCAATAGACCTTACTGAAAATGAACCTGACCACACCCAGAGGAAACCCAGTAAGCCGCCACCAATTATGTTATATGGAATAGACGATCTGAACAAGCTCACCGAACTGCTAGAAACAGCTGCCGACAGAGACCAATTCACTTATAAGTGCGTAAACAGAAATCAACTTCGCCTAAGTAGCACAAATATAGTGGTCTATAAGAAACTTCTGTCGCTTGTAAGAGAAAACGGATTAATAGGTCATACTTTCAATACCAAGGATACAAGACCTTACAGAGTGGTTATACGTAATCTGCATCCCTCCACACCCATAAGCATAATTAAGGAAGAAATAGAGGCAACGGGGAACACAGTTGTTGGAGAAATCATCAACGCCAAATATGGTTCTGAGAAGAAACCTACTTCAACATTCTTCGTTAACCTTGCTCCAGGGGTGAATAACAAAGCGGTAAAAGGGCTCAAATATATATATCACCAATCAATTGTTATTGAGGACCCGAGAAAGAAAAAAACAATTGTACAATGCCAAAGGTGCCAGCAGTACGGACACTCCAAGAACTATTGCATGCGTCCATACCGTTGTGTAAAATGTGGATTATCTCACAAGACATCTGAGTGCCCCAAGCATGATCGCTTAACTCCAGCTATGTGCGCTCTCTGCAACGGTCCTCACCCGGCCAACTACAAAGGCTGTGAGGTATATAAAGAAATATTGACCCGCAGGACTCTCAAGCCCACAGAGAAAATAACCATGACCCAAAAGAAAGTATCTAACACCAAGGATGGAACTTCTACCCTGAGTCCTCGCAATATCGCTGAGGCGAGAACCGAGACTTTTAAATCCACTTACGCTGATACTCTGCGACACAGTGTTGATGCAGCTGAGATAAAGAGTGGATCCACCTCCAGCATAGAACAGCTACTCATTAAACAAACCGAAAAGTTTGAGTGCATCTTTCAACAAATGAGTACTCTCATAAGTCTCATTACCAAGCTAGTCGACAAACTCTCAAAATGACTTGTCTAAGACTAGCTACTTACAACATAAACGGGTTAACCCCCAGCAAAAATGAAGCTCAGCTCTTAATGATAGACCATAAACTAGATATACTACTTATATCAGAAGCACATTGTACTGCAACATCCGAGGTGAAATTTCCAGATTACCATTGTTACCTAACAAGCCATCCTGATGGAAGAGCTCATGGCGGCACAGCAATCATAATAAAAAAAAACATAAAGCACCACCTACTACCAGCTTACAGAACCGACCATATACAAGCCACAACAATAGCTTTAGAAGATCAAACCGGAATCATACATATCTCAGCTGTATACTGCCCCCCCAGACACAAAATAAATGAGGCAATGTTTTCCCATTTTTTTGAAATGCTCGGTAATCGCTTCATCGTTGGAGGTGATTGGAATGCAAAACACGTTGGCTGGGGATCCAGGTTAACTACAACGCGTGGCAGGCAGTTAAAACTTAGCTTGGATCGTCACATCCTCAGTGCTATAACCTCTGCTGAACCGACATACTGGCCTAGTGATCCTGCTAAAATCCCTGACCTAATTGACTTCTTCATAACGAAAGGACTGTCTAGGAATTACATGAAACCAGAATCCTGTTACGATACCGCATCGGACCATACACCGGTCTTGTTAACTGTTAGTACAAAAGTAATTGAGAAACCATGCCCTCCTAAACTTTACAATAAGCAAACTGACTGGGAGTCGTTCAGAAACTTCATAAACGACAATATTCAATTAAAAGTAGCCCTGAAAACTCCAGAGGACATAGATAATGCAGCGGAATGCATCACCTTATTGATACAAAGAGCATGCTGGATTAACACTCCAGTAATGAATCAAGTCAAAAAGCTGACCAACTATCCATTGGAGGTCAAAAAAGCAGTGACTGAGAAAAGGAGGCTCCGTCGAATTTGGCAACAAAGTAGGCTGGAACAAGATAAGTCAGAATTCAACCGCGCAGCCAGAAACTTAAAAGACTTACTACAAAAATGGCATGACGACACACTGGAAATGCAGTTGGAGTCACTGACTGCTACTTCATCGTCTAACTACTCTCTGTGGAAGTTCACAAAAAACTACACAAGACCTACCAATTCTATCCCACCCCTTAGACGGGGCGATGGTTGGGCGAGAACTCCCCAACAGAAAGCAGACGCTTTTGCCGAGCATTTGGCAAATGTGTTTCGCCCAAATGACCCAGCTACCGACGCGTCCGAGGAGGATATCGATATAACGCTGAAACAAGATTTCCAATTATCTCCCCCTCCACGCCCAGCAACTGTCAGAGAAGTGTGGGCTGTTATTAGAAACTTGGCTAATAAAAAAGCTCCTGGTTTTGACTTAATAACTAAAGACGTCTTAATCCAGTTACCGAAAAAGGCAGTTGTATTTTTGACAACACTTTATAATGGAGTTCTCAGAGTGCAATATTACCCACAGATTTGGAAAATATCTCAAATTCTGATGATACAGAAAGCGGGAAAATCGCCAACTGATGTCTCGTCTTACAGACCGATCAGCCTACTTCCGATTCTCTCAAAGGTTTTCGAAAAAGTCCTGCTCCGCAGAATAATGCCTGTACTCGATGAAAATGGTATCATACCTTCTCACCAGTTTGGATTTAGATCTCAGCACTCTACTGTCGAGCAGGTCCATAGGGTGTGTGACAGAATCAGAAAATCTTTGGAGGAAAAACACTTTTGCTGTTCGGTATTCCTAGATATCCAGCAGGCATTTGATCGAGTTTGGCATAAGGGTTTACTGTTCAAGATCAAGGAATTTCTTCCCCACAGCTATTTTCTACTGCTTGAGTCCTACCTAACAGAACGTATCTTCCAGGTCAAAGAGTCGGAGGCTACATCTGAATTACTGAACTTCAAAGCTGGCATACCCCAAGGATCAGTTATGGGGCCCATACTGTACACTTTGTTCACTGCAGATCTACCAGAAGAAGATGGTGTGATTACCGCTACATTCGCTGACGACACGGCAATTTTAGCCAGTAGTAGTGACCCCACAGAGGCTTCACAAATTCTTCAAAGAGGACTTGACAAAATTTCAAAGTGGTTGCAAACCTGGAGAATTAAGGTCAGCGCTTCCAAATCTGTCCAGGTTACATTCACCCTACGTAGAGGCGACTGCCCACCTGTGATGCTTGACAATTCCATTCTACCCCACAAGGATACTGTGAGATACTTGGGCTTACACCTGGATCGAAGACTCACCTGGAACCACCACTTGAAGACCAAAAGAGAGGAACTGAACATACGCTTTAAAAACTTCGCTTGGTTGCTGGGGAGAAATAGCAAGCTATCAACCGATAACAAACTTTTGATCTACAAAGCTATTCTAAAACCAATCTGGACATATGGAATACAACTATGGGGTAGTTGCAGTGCTTCCAATATTTGTATCGTTCAACGGATGCAGAATGCTATCTTAAGATGCATATGCAAGGTGCCCTGGTTTGTTAAAAACAGCGAAATCCACAGCCAATTGCAAATTACCACAGTAAAGGATGAGATCCTTATGGCAACCAAAGCTTATCAAAGGAGACTTGAAGTACATCCTAATGATCTGGCCGCAGGCCTCAAAACAAGATCCTATCAAAAGCGACTAAAGAGAAAAGATATCTTGTCTGCACTATCATGAGCGTCAAGAAAAGTACAAATGAGTAGATGTTCTCACTGGAGGACACACTCTCATCAACATCGTCGTACAAGACATCTGCTTATAGTAGTGACTGATTGCAGATTATAATTAAAACCAAAAAAAAAAAAAAAAAAAAATATGCTATGTATAAATAGCACGGTGCTACATTTTGCTATATGATATATTATCCACCACTAGTTATGACCACGTGTATGTATGTTAAAGTTCAGGTTTCCTTGAAATTTTCTCCTTCATGCACTTAGACTTTAGTGTCTAATGTATACTTAAAGTACATAGGAAAGTTACCTTGATGCACGCAAGATGGGTAATCTGCCTTCCAACAATGGTTGTAAAGAAACATCTCAACAAAAAATCGTCTTGTTCTTTAAACACCTTAAAAATGTCACAAAAAAGATTTTCAAGCTAAAAAAATACTTTCAATAAATCCAAAAATCTAGTTCCCAACTTGTAAACACAGTGTACAAGTTTTGTAGTAATAACATGAAATTCTAGGCAGTTAGCGAGCCCCATAAAGGGTCCAGTGACGTTATGAATTTGTTACTAACGCACGGTGCTGGCTATCGTTTTAATGTTTAACAGGGTAACGCACTGGGTGGGGAAAATGCTGCGTATAAACGCAGCAGGTTTTTGATAACATGGAAATGATAATTTTTTTAGGTAACAAGTTTTTTGTTTGGGAGATTATAATAAGATGGCCAGTGTCAGTTTCGTAAATCGATTTTTTATAGTTTCTGAATACCCCAAACTGAAACTTCATAACATATTTCTTCGTATATTTCAAATACAGCTGGCAGCGACGAAGATATTTAATTTATAAAGGTTTTCTAACAAAAAACTTTTTTAATGATGATATTGATTTTACCTTATTTATATTTAGTACAACTAACTGAAGAATATTATTAATTTATCTTTCAGACGAGGGTTATAGGAGCACTTACTGGATTTCACACTGGCGTTTTTAGTGCACTTACACTATACAACCTGTACAACAAAAAAATGGCAGAAAAACCAAGTGAAAACCCCGCTACTGTAGCACTGTAGCACAGCTAGTCAAACTCGTCGCGTCTACTTCACCCAGTGCGTCCACCGAGCCCGCGGCGTCCACTACCCAAGTCCATAATTCAGGTGGCGAGCACATGACTTCTGGATTACTCGCCCAGAGTCTGGACGACACGGCGTAAATGTTTGAGCAACAGGTTCCGCTCAAGTGTTACTTGTAACAATGTAGTTGTAGTTTATTTTATGTTTTATGTTGTGTGAAGTTTTTGGTGTTGAAGTCATATTGGCCTGCTTTGATGTCAAAAAGGCATCGTGGGTTAAGAACAGGCGCTAAGTATGTAACTACGACGATTTTTACTCTGCTTAATATACCTTGGAATCCATACTTACTCATATTAAGCTGACGAGTTTGTTTGTATGCGCCATCCTCAGAAACAACTAGTCCGATTAGAAAAATATTTCAGTGTTAGATAGCTAGCTTGAAGAAGGCTATGCAAAATGATATGCTGCATTTATCCGGATGCGTAGAAGAGTTTCTGAAGGTGGATGCTAATAAACAAATAGTGCTCATAAACTTTTAAAATCAAACTTAAATTCAATCAAGTAAAGAAATAAAATATGACTTTATAAGACCACGTTTCAGAAATTTCGTCTAAACCAATTTACTTACAGACATCCAGAGTAATATCATAGTAGAACTTGTATGTAGTGCCTTAAACTACTGGAATGCCTTTCAGTGTGGGCCACGAGAGTAGCGGGTGACGTACTTAAGTAGTTCGCAAACTATGAGACTACATTTTGTAATGATGGTGGCTTGTTTAAATGTTATTTAAAGATGATATGTTGGGACTTAACTGCAGCTATAAGAATACAAAACTGAAGTTTAAAGTTTTGAATTCGCTAATCGTAGGAACTGCTGGATCGGTTAGAAAAAATATTTCGGTGTTAGATAGCCCATCGATCGAAGCTGGCTATAATATTTAACCTGAGTGTACGGACAAGTTTCGGGACCCTACAAGTTAAGATAGTTTTTCAAATGTGAACCGTAGATTTTGATAATTTGTTTATGGTTCAAGCATTGATATACAAAAAATGGGTTCAAGCAAGCAAACAAAATAAATTCTTCAGATATAATATTCGTACGATTTTTCATGGCCTCATGTACTTAGGCGCATCCCTAGCGATGCTCTTGCACACAATTCTCTATTTTCATATGATAATGTAGGAATAATATGGGAGATGTCAACTTTGCGATCTCTAAGAAGTTGCAGTATGAATCTGTTTCATTTGTAATACGCACATAATATTGTATAATATGTATTTTATTAAGGTATCATATGTTAAAAGATTAGTAGGTAATAGTAACAATAGAAACCAGCCAAGTGCGAGTTGGAATTAAGCATAAAGGGATCCGTACTATTATGTACATTTTTTTTATGCTTGTCTAAAGTTCGTCACACAGAATAATTAAAAACATGTTTTTTCCAAAAACAAATGTACTCTCGAAATTGCATTACAGAAAAAAAACACCAAAGAGTTTTACTCTCATTCCTTATTCAAACAAACAAATAAAAAAACGCAATTCAGGTAAATCTGGATCATGAAAAACCGAATACAAAAGTAAGGCATCGTTGGAGCCGGAAGTGACGGACATAACCGGCCGGTCAGCCAACCGGATATGACCGGCCACAGGATCACTTTCAGCCGGAAACAGCGGCCATTGCTGCTCGGATCTATTTCCTGCAGTTTCAACGACAAACTTCATTCACTATATTGAATAAGGAATAGTAATATTGCGGTTTTTGGCCGGAAAGACGAATATAGACTTTATGTGAGTGAGTTAAGGTTCAGTTTTGAGTGTAGGTTTGTGATTAAATGATGGAAAGTCTAGTTGAGTTGCGGTTGTTTGAATTACTGAAAAAGTCGGTGCTGTTTATGTTTTTGACAGTTTTTGAAATAAATAGAGCATTTATAAATTAAAACGGTTTTAAAATGAGTTTAATGTCTAACCTTGGATATTTATAATACAGAGAGGTATGTAATAATGTGTTTACAAAAACACCTAACTTTACGTCACTCATATAATTTCCTTTAGTATATCTTTACCATAGTCATGTGTTTGTCACTATGTCGTTATCATTAGGAAATTTAATGAATATTTTAATAATTTTGAAATTTTCGTGAAAATTCCTCAAATAACTTTATTATCTAACTACTTTAACTACATATCCCAATAAACATTTTACTCTAATAACCTAATTTATCCACTAATGATCTATTAATCAGACAAATTCAAAATGGCCCAAGTTATTCAGCATTTAGGTTGATTTCAGTACCAATCAAAATGCAAATCCTAACACTACATAACAGTGTTACCTATAACTATGTTATGGTAGTTAATATAACATGATATAATTGCCTTTGAGCGAACGATGTTCTAGGCTAGGGATGTTCTGTATCGAAAGTTGTATTTTACGGATGTTTGAATGAAGGCTTATTAAAATTATTCCTAATTTATTTTCATGATTTCAAAATCATTTGCAAATCAGTCACATGACTAACAACGAAATAACGTGAAAACAAAGTGAAACTTCTTTAAGTGCGAATAATATATTCGGTTCGATGATGTACATGATCATCTAGTCGTTAAAGATATTTTAAACTCAGATCTGGGGAAATAAAATAGTTTTTTTGCAAATTTATTACAACGCCATTATAAAGGTCTTGTAGACATAGGATTTTTTCGTCTAATAAAATCTGAAATGACCTGGATTAGGAACTACTCCATAAAACAATAAATATCCCATATACCCAAACAGTAACTCCTAACTAAAAGCATGATCGAGCATTCTAGATCCACTAACATCTAAGAACACCAAAAACAGATACCACCTCTAACCTTCTCCTAACAAAATCTCTTCACATCAATTTGAACCCTTTTTTCGCTACTTCTCAGTATCCTTATCAGCATAGGAAACACAGAAGGTTATTGAGTCGCGTAAGTTGCAAAAGCCAATTTGCAAAATGGCCCTGTTTAATGGTGCCTGTAAGCTTTTCAATTTCCGCTGGAGTATGAGTCACGATTCGTGCTTGATGTATATCTTTTGGCCGTATTTGGGTGAAGAAGTTATCCTGGAATGTCGGTTGTGGAAGGCAAATGTTATGGTAATAGCGGTTGCTAGTCGTTTCAACCACGTTGTGTAAGAATAACTTCCCGCAAACGGGTAAAAAGCAGCGTAGGTATAGCCTATGTATAGCAAATATTCCTCGATAAATGGGCTACATTTCTGACATTATTACAAAGAATTTTTCAAAACAGACTTTTAGTTCCTAAGATGAACGAGTAGCAAACCAACAAATTCTTCGGCTCTAACAAGTATAAATTGGCACTCAATATTGCTAGTTTTGGCGATATTTGCTGCATACGTTTTGGAGTTTTATCTCATTGTAACTTTCTTATAAACAATGTCAACTTAACTGTCAAGATGAAGAGTACCTATGTCTATCCAAATTGTCAGTTGTCTTATTACGCAATTACCACGCTGAATATAAACACAAAACGATGTTAAAAACTTTGGATTATACCGCAAATAGGTATTCAGAAAGGCAGTAAACTTTTTGATTAATTCAAAGCTAAAATTGTTTCCCTGTTTCTTCAACAATAATTCGTTTACACTAATTTATATTGTGTTCCGTTTAGAGGACCACACTACAAACTTTCAGTCGGCCGATAGTTTGTTTAGACTCATTAATCAGTCATCATCTGCTTAGCCTTTCCCAACTACGTTGGGGTCGGCTTCCAGTCTAACAGAATGCAGCTGAGAACCAGTGTTTTACAAGGAGCGACTGCCTATCTGACCTCTTCAACCCAGTTGATTGCAAAGATAAAATAGTTTCAGTAGTCAATTTTGATGACCGATCAAGCGAAGGATTCTGAAAATCACCACTTCCTATATGTTTTTGCTGGGAAGAAGAAGTGGAAAACTCCCCAGCAACTGGAACAAATTCCTCAGCAACTGTTTAGTCGGTAGTCTGCAGGCAGGGTACTCCAAAAGTTTAGACCAGGAGACAAGAGACGCTTTCCTTGTCCCAATGTTTAATTAATAGGCAAGGTAAAACTTGGTCAGGGATCCTAATGAAAATTTATACAGTTTTAATTAATACCCACTTATCAATATTTATGAGTGTTTATTAATATTTATAGGTGTTAATTTCAAGATTTTGATTAGTTTAGGCTGAGCTGGTCTTGATTTCGCTTTGATGGGATTTTGGGACCTATTTTGGTGAATTTTACGATTTTCAGAACTTACTTTGAAGAGGTGAAGTCAATTCTGTACATAGCTTTTATTTAAGCTTAGAATAAAATGTTATAATAATTAGTTACTGTTTCTACGAAGACTGAAATATTGTTTTCTGAGAATAAAGTTTAATGACTACTCCTAATAAGATTTGTAGTGTTACTAGAAGTGGAACTCATTTATAGTTTCAACGAAAACACATTACTTATGAAATTAAAGAAAGAAAGATATAAGTCAAAAAAGAATACAGGCAGAATCAGATACAATTTCTTTAATATGAGGCGCTAGTGGCTAAGTAAAAACTGAATTAATTGATGATCAAGTTAAGCAACGTTTGGCGCGGTCGATTCGTAGATGGGTGAACATTTTATAACAAGTTTCTACGTCTTTCAGATATAACTTTCACGATATTTCAACCTCTTGATTTTTTAAATTTATTTTCGATACGTTTCGTTGAAATATACAAACTAATTTCTCAGTCGTATCAAAATCCCCTTCAATTTGAAATTCAGTCTACCAATGAAAGGACCCGCAGACTTTTCACTGAAAAGATTCTTATCAAATTAATTAGCTTACAGAAAATTCAACGAAATATTATTCTAATTAGAGGAATTTATGAATGAATTTTAATAGGCGTTGGTTTTGAGGGTTTTATTTTTAAATGGTCTCTCTTTTGAAAAAGAAACCTTGGGGGAGAAATGATGAGTGCTTTTTGCGGTTTTGAAATTTTTGTATCTATGTTAGTAAAATTTTAATATTTTATTGATATTACTTCTTGCTCTAGGTATTAAAAGTATAAGTGTTTCAAGCTATCTTGGGCCTGGTGATTAAGCTGGCCGTTTCTCGCGCTTTTCGTGCATCTGTCTATTAGTTCTTTCTCGATAAATGGACTACCTAACTAAAGACTAGATATTTCCTGCGATAAGCGCGTTCAATCAAATAAATTAAAAAATTGGAGGGATAACTTTCATAAAAAAAAATTCCCGTATTGTTAACATTGTATATAATTTTAGGACGAGCAATATCATATATTGTATCTACTGGTAGTGTAGAAGTAGAAAATAGCAAATATTTACTTTGAAAATAGACCAATAGATACGCAAAAGAAATTCGTTTAGTCACCTAATTTGCTCATCCAATTTGCGTCAGTCAGAGCTTACACATAGTTTTTTCCGTGGGTCGGAGTCATCTGTGAAAGGGGTGGTATTACCAGCCTTCACACAAAAATAGGTATAAGACCTTATTTTTGTTTAGAAGAAATATTTATCAAAGCTTTCGATGTTTTTAGATAAATTTGTAAGAGTCTGTAAAAGAAGTAAAAATTATAAGTACCTACGCACATTCATTTTCTTATAATTTGTTTTAATATGCTGCTAACTGTATAAAATAAAATCAAGCAAAAAAATCACACAAAATGGAAATAGAAAGATTTCCTGAGCGTTGCTTGTACGAGAAAAGCAAATAATTGACATCTTAAATTGCGCGGAAGGTTTTTCCGCTCGGTTTTGCTACGTTCGAAAAAAAATCGCACTGTAAAGGCTGACTGTAATTTTGGTAAATAATAAGCATAACTACCAATTATTTATTCATATAACACACTAAAATAGAACACTTATGACGTCACTATATACTGAATCACGTTCCAACCCACGTAATCTTCAAATACCACACAATAACTGTGTCGAACTTAAACTTTGTATATGGCAACCCTATTTTTATAACACAATGAGTCAGCAGTGTTGCCAAGTAGCATCCTACTCCCACGTGTAGGGTAGTTCGTGTACGTGATGAGTCACTGTTGCGTAAATACCAGACCTCTTAGGGAAACGTAGAAAGACCTTTAAGATTGCTGTATTTTTGGGGTAAAAGATTGTGTATGATACGCATCTTGGGGCCTTGAGGTAAGTAGGTGTAAGTACTGTAATAAGAGAATAAAAACGTAATTATTCAAGTAAGTACATCGAATGCTACATTCAGGTACGTTATTTTTAAAAGGAGACATTATGTTATAAGCTGGATCAGATTTTTGCAAGTTACGATTAAATAATTCCGGGTTTTTCAAGTGAATGTACATGTGACCTCATAAATATAAACTAAGTATATCTTGAATTTTCCACACTAGGCGATTTTCCGCTCAGTACAAGCGTTGTCGAAAACATACTATTGACAGGTACGGTACGAAAGAATATGCGCAAAGTTGCACGCGAAAAAAACGACAAAATCGGTGAGCATGAAAGTACAATAAAGGTCATTTAAACTACGTTTCATACTCCTAACCATATACCTACTCAAAACCCGCCAAACACTTAAATTGACACAAACTTCACAGGAACAACTTTCTAATCATACCAAAACCCATTAACGGCCTATCCCGAACAAACATATTCGCGAACAATTATACTGAAACGTATTAATGATTAAGTTTTCAATATGCACAAACGGACATGAAACCACGGCCGGCGTTGGATGGACAAATTGGTAGAGCGGCAAAGCTGACCACAAATGCCATTGGGAGGTAGCCCTGTGGTATTATGAATGGTGCTTCAGTGTTAGCGGGGTTAATGTAGGCATCACATAATTTTTAATCGACTGAAGTCGGAAAAAAGAAGTCGATTTTGGTGGTAATACAATAGAATCTGGAGGGCATTACAAAATAGATTAGTCGTTCCAAAAAAGGCCAGTTTAGAATTATGGTATGCCAGACAGCTTACAAGGTTTTCAACCCCCGTAACAAGGTGAACATGTTAGGGTGCGTCCACATCTGGCGAATGTGTCGCGAATGTGCAGCTCGCGAGCCGTTTGCGACCTGCCCGCGAGCTGCGCGCGTGCATTTTTGTTCGTGCGCCGCTTCTGCGCCGCCCGCGCGCAGTTCGCGCGCGACCTAAGCGCCGTACACGATCAGCGCGCAGGCGGCGCGCGACGCGCTCTTTATTAAATAATAAACGGAACTGTAAGGGCGAGAACTGAGTGCGCGCAGATCGCGCGCCGCTCGCGCGCTCTATACGAGCCTTGCATGAGTTGCGCTAAAGAGGCGCACCAAGCTATTGCAGTGACTGCACGCGCGCAGCTCGCGGGCAGGTCGCAAACGGCTCGCGAGCTGCGCATTCGCGGCACATTCGCCAGATGTGGACGCACCCTTATGGTGCAAACGTGCATATTAGTCCTAACAACTATGAACAGTCTTAAGCCTTGTTAAGGGTTACAAGTACATCATATTACCACATTTTTATGTGGACACTAAACTCCGTATGGATATGTACGATACTTAGTTCGCAGATTACAAAACTTACGACCACATCTCTTCTCAGTCGGGCACTCTTGACAGAGTGGTCGTGGCTGTTGATGGGCAGAGTTGCGGCGCACTATCGTCGGGAGCCTTTAGGGCCGCTGCACGTCGCACGATGCCCCTCCATTTTTGCCGGTTTTCGGCATCGCGAACACATTGTACCGCAGTCGCTTCTGTTGTAGCTTTAATGATTTTTACGACCACATATCTTTAATCAAACTTTGACGTGCTAGTTAAGTATATCTTTTTCCTGTATAAAATCAACTCAATCTAAATCTAAATCAACCTTTATAGAAGGTAATGTTAATAATCTGCAGGTATTATTACTTTTCAATGGCAATATGTTCACTTTACTTACTTTACCAGCGTTATGATCGCCGTCACTGCAACCCCGCGTAAGCCCGTCACTCGGGCGTAATGTAAACGGGGACAAGTGTCATTCTGGTTAAAATTCAAACATGAACTACTAATGAAAATACACGGAACCATCATGGAACTCGTGACGTCATAGCCGTCTATCATACTCATTAGTAGGATTGATTGACTAGGCAATCAGCTTGACAGATAATATGAAGTAAGTCTGACACCAGTCTAACCAAGGGGTTTTGAAAACATACCATGGCTTATGAGAGCGAAGAAAGAATGAAAGAAGTTCATAGATTATTGTGTAAAAATAGTTGAGTAATAAGTAGAAATAAGATGTAAATATTATTGATATAGTAGAGGGGTAAATGTGAAAAAAGCAAACCCAGCATTGTCCAGGTGACTGGGTTGAGGAGGTCAGATAAGCAGTCGCTCCTTGTAAAACACTGGTACTCAGTCGCACTCGGTTAGACTGGAAGCCGACCCTTACATATTTGGGAAAAGGCTCGGAAGATACATAGATTAACTAGGTAATCAGCTTGACACATAATATCGAGTAACCAAGTCCTCAATAACGGTGTTCGCGGAAAATGAGATATGGTGAAATGATCGCTTTAAAATAATCCAACGATAGGTAATGTAATTGATTACTGGAATTAATAATTTACATTCATTCGTTTGCTTAACTCAGTTATTACAAGGAAATATTATTCACTCAAAAAAAACAGAATATTATTTAAGCAGAACTGTTAATAGTCTCGTATATCGACATTTATCCGGGTGCATGAAGTAGTGACCCGTTAGTAATAAATGAAATCCTAAAATGACCTAAAGCTATCAAATAAGTCTCCACTTACAGCAACAGTTTATTAAAAAGCATACAAAATCAACAGGTCAGATTTGGTCGATTACATTTTTAACGCACCCCCGAAACGGCTGTACCATGATTGCCGCAATAATGGCTGTTTCCCCTGCATCGTTGGAAGCTTGTAAAACATATTTATAGCACGAGCAAACAGTATTAATAATGCTAACTTTTATTGGGAAGGAAAATGCATATTGTTTTTTGTTTGATAAAGTAAATGCTTGGAGGCATATATAATTTGTTGGACAGCCTCTTCATACTGGCGGATTTTCCGCTCGGTTCTTCCGCGCGACAAAAATCGTTTCTAAAATCTGCTAGAGTGAAGGTGTAAACAGTACAGGGAACAAAATCAGGATTGTTTTTTTACATTTTTTTTTATTTTGAATGAATAAATTATATTCTTCTTCTAATCAAAGAGGTAGAAATGAAACATAAACAACTTTTTGAAGATTGAAACTATTTTAAAGATACTTCGTTGGCAAGGCGAAAATGCTGACCTGTCCTACTTATACTGACATATTCACATATTAGACTATATGTACAGTCGCGAACACAATTTCAGCATAAAGTGCAATGGTACAGTTATACACAAAATTGTGCACTGGTGCTCTCGACGTGACATCACGTCCTGTACTTACATTAGTCTCAGAATTCTCTAAACTGAACACTGTGGACGAAATTTATCATAATATTAATATTTTATACCTGTTTATGAACACTTTCATGGGTGTGTATTTTACATAGATTCATAAATTAGTGAAAATCTTAAGTGTTTCAATGTTTATTTGCATGCTATGGAAATCGGGCTAATAGAAATCAAGGGACTTGTGTAGTTTACTATCCATCTCCCGAGCCTTATTCCCAAATATGTTGGAGTTGGCTTCCAGTCTTGCGGATACAACTGAGTGACTAGTCTTTCACAAGGAACGATTGCCTATCTGACCTCCTCAACCCATTTACCCCTTTGAAAGACTGGTTGTCAAAATTACTGGCTTCTGATACCCATAACGACTGCCAAAGGTATTCAATGACAGCCGAGACCTTCAGTTAAACGTGCCTTCCGAAACACAGAATATCCTGCCGTTGACTGAAAAGGCTTTAAAAAGAGTATGACGTCATAATTTCATATTTTGCTTTACTAGTGTTGTGACGTTCTCAAAGGCCGAGCGGCCGACGTTGACGTCGACCAACCACAACGCATTCGTCCTTGCCTTGTTATAAAATGAAAATAATAATGTTTACAGTGGAGGATTTTTTTGAGAGGCAAAACTACGTGATATCGCGCGTAGTAAACAACAGTACCATTCTGAAAACTTAGTGGAAAATCCACTGCATAGTATGAATAGAATATATTTATTAAAAAAAAATACTTACGAGATTTCTTACTAGTTATCTATACTACTATAAAAAAACCTCGGGGGAAAAGGCTATTCATTAATTAATAATCTTATTGTACTTTTCGGTATATGCTAACTCCAAGTCAGGCTTCGTAAATTAGAATCACGTGAAACCCAAACTAGTGTTGTAACGGTCACAAAGGCCGAGGTGCGTGACGTTGACGTCGGCCGACCGCAACACATTCGTCCTCGGCCTTAGCTTGACTGACGTTTAGTGTTATACAAGTGTGGGTACAATGTACAGAATTGCCTTCATATGTGGTTTTGGACAAGGAAAATTGGTGTTGATGTAGTAATAAAAAATGTTCCGAGTTATATGTGATATTTTTAAAAGGGCTGTATTGATTTAAATGAAAAAAATATCAATATGTTGTTGTTAATTATGTAAATTATTTTGTAGCATTGAGATTGAGTTTTTTGAGACGTCCTCTAAAAATGGATAACGTTAAAATATTTCTTGAAATCCGACGATAAGTTCATGAGATTAGCTTTCAAACCAATTTTTTCAGGTTTATAGTATTAGTACGTTAGATTCATTTGTTTTTTTAATCTGAATGTCCAAATTAAATATTATGCAGCTTGTACTTTCAAACCAAATGTTCTAAGGTAAATGGTCCAAGGCCATTAATCGAGCTGGTTAACGCTAACGCGATGTTGCCAGCCACAACAGCATATATTAGGTTGGAGTGTTGCCAGCACACCCTTGTACCGCGGTTGGTTCCGTACAAAATTAATGCCTCGAGATTCTGATGCACTGGCAGAATTAAAAGGGTATTTTTGTAATGTTAGCAGTTTATAATGTTTAGAAATTAAAATTGAATTTGATATTTCATGTACCTATATTATGAAAAGTTTATTGTAGCACATTCCGGACTCCACAGGGTGCGTCCTGCGTGGGTGAATCAAGGCGAATGCTATGCGAAAAGATTGGAAGCGAATTCAAATATGTAAAAAGTTCAAGTTTTCGTTAGAACTTAGAACTTTTCAGTACGAGAAGGTATCAATGGTAACTATAAGACAAGACTGTCGTTCGATATGTTCATTTGAGGACTGTTCACTTCACAAACACAAGTTAGGTTTAGTTACTCTGCAACTAGGTAGTTGAAAGAATTTATAAACATAGGAAAACCGTTTAATATTCTCCGACAATGCTAACACAGGTTCGCTTCCGTGATACACCTTCACTTTGCAAATCAATGTGGATGAGTTCGTCGTAGTTTAACTAGTCTCAAAGTAGTTTGTTTACTGACTGCTCGCGAAAGTATACGTTCAGTAGGTAGTGATGCAAACTGTCTGCGAGGGATTTTAAGTGACGAGGATTTTCGGTCGATTTTTTAACCGACTTCTTAAAAAGAGGACGTTTTATAGTTTTTGGTTATTTATGTTGTAGAAAGAAAAGAAATAAAATACGTTTTTTGCACGTGTAAAGACGCATATACCTACACATGGACAATATAAACAAAATAGAAACCTATGCATCATCTTCCTAGCCATACCTTAATTATGTCTAACTAGATGCGGCTAGGAAACAGTGTCGTACGAGTACATGGAGCAATTATATATTTTGTCTAGTTACCCGGGCAATTTGACATCCCTTGATAAGACTGGTTTCCCGACTTTCTGGCTTCTTACTACCAGTTCAAATGTTCAAAGGGCAACCGGGATGTACCAATTTAACGAACTCATCCATAGACCGAACGCAAAGCGTAGCTTAACCTTATGATCGACCGATCCCTGGGGCTGCCACTTAGCCACGAGCCCCCATGAAGGCAGTAAAGCATTGTACGTGCAGAGTTAGGTCACAAAACACGATTGCTAATTCGGCCGAGCGCCACCACCGTTCATTTGTGGGTAATTTCGGCCCGTGTATATCGGACCGCAGTTTTCGATCAGCCAGCCGCACAGTGTAAGTTGTGGCCTTATTTCACTGGCTTGTTAGTGGGGCTGGATTCAGGTGTTTTCCTGTATTTATGTGAGTTTTGGTGGACCGTCGATTTGAAGAAACCTCCTTACAATACGCGCCGTATCAAGGAGTACTGTCTCTGAATCAGTCCCTTGATCCAGCTACTTACGAGAGCCTCATGAGGTGTTGGTCGAGACTCTTGGCTATTAGACCATTGGCCGTGACGACAACTGGCATAATAATAGCGGTGTCGACATTCCACATGGCGACAACCTCGTGCGCTTAGTTGAGATTCTCTATTTGTTTCTCTTTTTCATCATGATAATATCTCGTCATGAGATATTGTTATATTATGAGTATTCGATGGGTTATGCACTAAATCTACTTATTTTGGATAAACGATGCGTAGTACCAACCGAATACGCGCCTGCCTCAAATTTTGCCGCAATACATAACAGTTCAACACATCAATGTGTATCAAATATTTATGAGGTATTGTAAACCACTTTCAGTCGCTAAAACCCGAATATACCCATGGCTAGCTTTACTATAACTAACATTTCGTTTCTAATTCATTATGAAATTCACCTATAATATTACTCTGTTCATATAGTTAGTTTACGCTTTAACCCATTGAAGGGTATTTACTACATAAACCAAAATGGTAACTGCACAAATTCAGACTAAGCACGATTCTAACTAAATGGACATGAAATCAGCGTTTAAAGCCGATATCAAGGTAATATTGATTACCTATTTAATATATCAATCTGGCCAGAAACTCCATTTGTAAAGTTACCTACCAGTTACGGTTAAAATCATCGTGATTTTGTATAGTCCATATTGTTTTGATAATGCATAATATTTGCATTAATATTCTGCCATTTTATGGTGCATATAATCCGATGATTAGTAATCAAATATGAACAACCTATCCTACTTCCTACTAATATTACCTATAAATGCGAAAGTCCGTTTGTT
The DNA here is from genome assembly GCF_022581195.2 of Helicoverpa zea. Taxonomy (NCBI): domain Eukaryota; kingdom Metazoa; phylum Arthropoda; class Insecta; order Lepidoptera; family Noctuidae; genus Helicoverpa; species Helicoverpa zea. The sequence continues at coordinate 3,339,329 of NC_061464.1, read as the reverse complement.
TGCTATGCTTTCACGCAAAAAACGACTTAACTGATCATCATGAAACTTTGTACTGGAATCAACAGAGGATACTTTTTATCAACATACCACGCGGACCAAAGCTGCGGGCGGAAGCTAGTACATAACATAAATACGAACATCCCAATAGAGAATCTCTTAATTTTTCAGAAGTTGGCAAAAAAACTCGATAGAATGAATTATTTCAATATCAACACACCACGCGGACAAAGCCACTGGTGGAAACTAGTACATAATATAAAAATACAAATATTCCAATAGAGAATCTCTTACTTTTTCTGAAGTCGGCAAAAAATTCGATAGAATGAATTATTTCAATGTTCTACTCACCCTATAAACACAACGCTAGCGTGACAATAAGTCTTCACAAACAAAATATAAATCTTTCAAACATTTTTCCTAACAATATCCAAGTTTTATAGCAAGCAGCTTGTCGACGAGTGAATGATCATTGCTATTACAAATTGGACAGGCGTAGGCGCTCCGAAGTGGGGTGAAATTGTCACAATAAAGTCGGAGTTCTGTCAAGTTATTCAATGTTTTCTATATTCAGTGATTTGGAAACAATGAAGAATTTGTCTTTGCGTTCTATAAGTTATGTATTTTTATATAATAATGATTATATTGCTGTAGATACAATGTAACTAACATTATGTTTATTGTGACAAGAATGGAAAAATTGGAGTACAAAATCTAGTGAGTTTTATTATTAGATGTCATAATCTGCAGCTTTTCGGATATAAAGTGTTAGGTATGTATGTAACTGATGATGTTAACAAAGTGACTATCGTATAGGTTTAAAATAATAGCACCTTGTAGTATCTGTAAACATAAGCGATGCTATGATATTTTATCTAGGAACTCCCATCCAGTTACCCCCGCATCCCTTGAAAGTAGCCTTCTTGAATAAATGAGCTATTTAACAGTTGCAGAATATTTGAAATGTGCCAGTAATTGTAAACATACATTTTATTCAAACTAATCAACCATCACTTAACGTTACAATCCGAGGGCCCATGAAGTTACTTAGTATCCTTGTTCTTCAAAAGTAATTCAAATAAATCGTATCAAACCAAGCCTAGATAAATACCTAAATACTTATACCCACCACTAAACAGAACAGACATTTAGAGCATTACAAAGCGGTAACACAAAGGAATGTTAACTTCCTAGACGTACCGAATAGCTCAGGTTTTTCACTAGGCATGTCTAACTGCACTGGGCATGCATTGTTTGTGAGGCCATGAAAACTGACATGGATTTCTAATCTGCTTATAAAGTAGTCAGTAATTTCAGAGATTATTCTACTAGCTGTTCCTCACGGTTTCGTTACCGTCTCATGAAAACCACTACCCGCACCTGGTTAAAAAGAAGGATGGTGACTTTTCTCAGGCTTTACGAAGTTACATTAAAATGAGCCGCAATAGTTTTGGAGTGAAAACGCGATGGACATACAGATAGATAGAGGTATTGTCAAATTTGTAAACATTAGTTCAGAGCCAGCATGAGTTAGCAGATATTGTCTACATAATCACAACTTTAACATGTCTGTCTGTTCTGTCGGAGTCAGAACAATATAAAAAAAATTAATATAGTCCACAATTAATAAATAATAAATCCACAATTAATATAGTCTACAATTATAACATCAATATTAGAAGAATAGCGGATTTCATAGCCCTATCCCAAACACAATAGTTCGTGATCTGAGTAAGGTCGGTGAGCGGTTTCCCAAGGACTTCTTAACCGCAACTAGCTATTATTTGCCATTTGCCAATTAAAGCTATGTTAATGTATTTTATAGTTTGCCTGCAGGAGCTGAATCATCTAATATCAGAACTATTGGTAAGTATTTGACCACCTGGCTTGTTTAGCGTGGGTGTAGGTAATTAATTATAGATTTTAGTATATTTTAGTCCGTGATTAAGTATAGATTAGTTATTTGTTGTATTCTAAAGGCTCCGAAATTACACAACCTGCAATTTGCCTAGCACTACCCCAACTATGCTTGGGGTCGGCTTCCAGTGTAACAGGATACAGCTGAGTAGAGTATCAGTGTTTTACATAGACTACAGGTATCTGACCTCCTCAACCCAGATACCCAATACCCCTTGATAAGACAGGTTGTCAGACTAACTGACTTCTGAATACTCGTAACGACTGCCGAAGATGTTCAATGACAGGCGGGACTTACAGTTTATCGTGCCCTCTGAAACACAGTCATTGGTGTCTAAAATATTAGGTATGTACTTTGAAAGTACACAAAAACTTAGAAATTACTGACATTGGTACTTGCCTGATCTGGAATCAAAACCACTGTCGTACTCGAAAGGTTGATGCTTTACCCACTAGGCCACCAAGAATTTTTTCTCGATTTCCAGGGCTCAAAGAAATCTGCGGGAAACAGCTAGTTATGATAGGGCTAATAATAACAATGATGAATAAACTTCACAATGAACCTGCGGACAGTAAAATACATAATAAATTCCATAAGATGTTATTATTTGCAACTAGGTATTTTTTTTGTATGCACAATACCGTGTCAATGGGGCATTACTCACTTTATAAACACGTGTTTAAATAATAGAATGTCATCACCTAGAGAGAGTCCTATGAGTCTCAGCGTACTGCAAAATTTTAGTCGGCCGACGATTTGATCGGGCGCTTGATAAGTATGGAGATGTATGGGAGAGCACAGATAACAACGTTCAGGTATTTGCCGGGTATCAGACTGACTAAAATTCAAGATTTTCATTGTTATGTTACAGCCTTTTTATAGTTCCACTGCTGGGCACAGGCCTCCACTCACATGAAAAAGGATTGAGCATTAATCACCACGCTTGCTCAAGGCGGGTTGGTGATTTCAGACTTTATTGTCCAGGTTTCACCTTTTTATCAGCCATTGGTGTCTAAGATATACTTAGAAAGTACATAGGTACAAACTTAGAAAGGTTGCATTGCTACTTGCCTGACCTGTAATCGAACCCACACCCTCATACTCGAAAGGTTGGTTCTTTACTCGCTAGGCCACCACGACTGTTCTCTCTGTGATTTTCTTTAATGAAAATATATTTTTTCAACCATAGGGACACCAAATTTCTTTCGCTTCATAAAATAGATTACCTACATCAAAAAAGCTCACTTTGTGTATATCGACTTATTTGATTCCTGGAATATTTGAAATCGAATATTTTACAAAAGGCTTTTTTTTAATCCATTTGATGACAATCAAAGGGTTGTTGTGTGACTTTTCACGACTACGTAGTAGAATGTTGATCATAGGTATGTATTAATTTATTTATACTACTAATACTTAAAAATCTGGACAGTTGGTTTGTACGTGCTGATCTCAGGAATTACGATTTGTAAAAAAATATCAGCATTAAGCCTACTTCTTGTCCTGTTGCGTGGAATAATTCCCACTGGCACAAACTACTCTTCTTACAAGAACACACATAATCTAAAAAATGAACCTAACGAAACCGAATAAAAAATATTTCAGTACCTATTAGACAACCCATAATATTATATCATAGAAGGCTACTTCTTAATCGGGTGCTCGGAGTAGTTCCCATAGACCGCGGTTGTAACGGCTAGCGAACTTAAGTACTGTAAGACCGGGAGATAACTCGCTTGCTCAAATGAAAAACTTGATTTCGAAATTACGACGTTTATTGTACCTACGAGCTCGTGTGGTGAAGTGACAACTTCGATATAAAAACTCTCATCTTATTATTTTTCATGGAACATATTTAAATAATTTTCCAGCTAAATATAACGAATAAAACCTTACGACGAGAGTTTCTAACTATTCTACTGTACCTATAGGTTATAATCACTATGTGCATAAATAGGAAGCGGTTACGCTTCCATGAAAGTATTTAGACGCATCTAAACCAATGTAATGAAGAAGAAACATTTTTGTTTGTTTGTTTGTAAGGTACAAACCAATAAACAAACAAACAAAGGCAACAAACACTCCGTAACAACTGAACCGATTTGTAAACTTCTTTCACTGTTGCGAAGGTAGAGATAGTCTATCTCCGAGTATCATAGGCTAGGCTATAGATTGTCCAAGTACGGGAAGAAGTTCTTGCGGGACACGGTAACAGCTAATCTATCCATTTAAAATAAATTCATGTTCGTTACACTACTTATAACTAAAGAATGGCTAAACAAATTAAGCAGAAAATTAAAGGGAAGGGAATAAGACAAAGGATAGTTTTTATCACCACCGGCTACTGGAAACAGTTATCTCAGGACGCGGGTGAAAACGCATTAAACAGTATTACATACTGTTACAGCCTTTTTTATCCCACTGCTGGGCTGCGGCCTCCTCTCACATGGAGAAGGATTGAGCGTTAGAGCACAGTATAGCGGCACCGCAACAACACGGCTGCACACCAGCATTTAAGTTGTCATTCAATTTAGAGCATTAAATCGTATATATTATAATATATTTCGTAATGTCAATATGAAAAAGCTAACGGCGAGCAGTCAGCGCGCCTGCCGCTACCACACAACTCGGCTCGCAGCCCGCGTGCTGCAAGCGAGCGGACCTCATGCGTACAGCGCGCCGACGGCATGCTCATTACGCGCCGACTCCGAGTCGGCAGCGAAACAACGTCATTACGTCGTGTTCAATCATAGCTGTCTTAAAATAATATTGAGTTAGCGCGCTGGCAGCTAGCCGTAGTCTTAATTCGAGGCGACGCCGTGCTGCAGCCATGCTGTTGCGGTGCCGCTATAATGTACCATGACCTTTAATCACCACGCTTGCTCAATTACGGGTTGGTGATTTCAGACTTTAAAGTCCAGGTTTCCTCGAGATGTTTTCCTTCACCTTTTTATCAGCCATTGGTGTCTAAGATTTACTTATAAAGTACATACTTAGAAACTTTGCATTGGTACTTGCCTGACCTGGAATCGAACCCACATACATGAGAGGTTGGTGCTTTACCAGGCCACCACGACTTTTTAGTATTACATAAATAAATCTAATTTCACTTATTAGTACGTTGTCACGGGTCTTCTTTCATGTAATAGGATTATTTTTGTGACGTTACCTTCGATGTAAATAGTGGACACACACTTTTATGCCTTTTGTACAAGCCAAATAGAATTAGTCGAGCGAAACTACGCGGCAATAATTTGTTTAGTTTTTCTAAGAAGTCGGTAGTGTAATGTAAAGGTTTTAAGGTATGTATGGTATTAGGTAAAGGCTTTCAGAGATATTAATCTAAGCTATGGTTACAAGTTATTCAGTTTCAGCTCTATCATGGAAAGAATGATAGAAAACGATATTTCAATGATATTGTGGGATTGTTTAAAGGAGTTACCGCGGCCCTGGTACATGAAGGGCTCCAGAAGAAATATGGTGCCCCCACCAAAAACACAAAAAAGCAACTACTTCACCTATATCCTCACCTACTTATTCCAAAAACTAAAATCAAATATGAAGCCTGCTTTTCCCCCCTAGATAATACATTGCGCCCCCAAATTACTGACCTCACCCACTATTTATCGAGTTGTGCCTGCTATCTTAATGGAAAAAGATCTTCACCCGTCAGGAAAATTAAAAGAAGAAGTCCAAAAAAACCTGCAAAGAAGGATGCAAAAAAAACCCTCGGTCGTTTAATATAATTTATTTACCTCTACTTACAGCAATGTAGAGCACACATAGAAGGTCAGATTGTCCTTTAATTCTTAACATTATTTATTCTAGCATGTTTTGTACTTCTCAAAACTATTTTGACTATTTGATGCATCATATGTCATGGTGGCCTAGTGGGTAAAGGACCAGCCTCAAGTATAAGGGCGCGGGTTCGATCCCAGGTCAGGCAGGTACCGATGCAACTTTTCTAAGTTTGTATGTACTTTCTAAGTATTTCTTAGACACCAATGACTGTGTTTCGGATGGCACGTTAAACTGTAGGTCCCGGCTGTCATTGAACATCCTTGGCAGTCGTTACGGGTAGTCGGAAGCCAGTAAGTCTGACACCAGTCTAACCAAGGGGTATCGGGTTGCCTGGGTAACTGGGTTGAGGAGGTCAGATAGGCAGTCGCTTCTTGTAAAACACTGGTACTCAGCTAAATCCGGTTAGACTGGAAGCCGACCCCAACATTATTGGGAAAAAGGCTCGGAGGATGATGCATTCATCGCTAAAATGCTCTTATTTTTAATTTTTGTTTATAACATCTATACTTCTACAGTATTGTTTGTATGAACACTAAAGGCTTCCAAACTACAAAACTGATTTGAAAAATTATTTCACAACTCGGAAGATACACTGTCTCCGGATGACAGGCTATATTTTATTCAGCTACAGGAAGTACTTTCAACAATATCCATTCAAACAATATCTATTTCAAACAGTTAGCAACCAACTCATTCAATGTAACCCGATCTCATTGTAAGTCAAATCACAATCATAAATTGACCAGATACAAGTGAATTTGTAAGTGTACATCCCGAAATCTGTTGCCAACACCTGGATGCAAGGCATATGGCACGTTAGTGCGTCCAAAGTGAGGAGTGTCGTGTTTATAAAGCAGGTACTTATCGGGATGTATGTATAATAGGGAACAACAGTCGTAGACACTGATGACTAAGGCTACCACTAAAGTCCGCAACGACACGTTGCTAAGCGGGAAAATGGTCCACAAACACACTGAGTTAGAGAGAGACAACCCTAGTTTTCCAACTGCGCCCAAAGAGGCACAGTTCAAGCTAGTTTGTTTTTTCTCTGGCTACGTTCAGTTCAGTGTAGGCCGCGCCGCCGATGTATGCAGTGGTGTGACGCGCGCTCTTCATACTAAAAACTCGTTGCAATCATAAAAATATCAACATTATACCTGTGTTGTACGTTCAAAACAATCGATTTGTTCACCGAAACGTTAAAAAACACGCTTAATTTACTTCAGGAGGTTTTGTTTTTGGTTATTTTACGTTTTTTAATGGTTTTATTTTCGCCGGGTAAACGCCGGGTGTCCGAAATTCTGTGTGTATGTTAACGTGTACTTAGTTCTTCAGTGACAGTTGAGACTGAGAGGAAATCTCGTTGTTTTCGTGTTTTTTTTTGTTTATTTTGTTTGTTGTTTTGTTATATATCTTCTGGTTTACTCGCCTACCGGCGTTTGAGGTCGCCACGTGTGTTATCGATTTCCGCTTCGTCATAAGGTAAGTAATGCCATCAAAATATCGTTCAATCATATTTTTATAGGCACTACGTTGATAGGGCTCTCGTTAAGGTAAATATTACGCACTAATGCTTCAAAGGTTCCTTGTGTTGCAAATTCATGTTTATCCTCGATTCTATATATATGTGTTTGTTTTCCTACAATTGTAATCAGTTTTCGGTAACATATTTTACGGTGTTACGCTTGGATTGAAGTAGAGCGAGCCGTTTTCCTTTCAATTTGTTGACATGTACACGACTTTATGTGTATATAATCGTACATACTGTATCGCAAAGTACGTTTTAACTCGTGTAGCTGATAGAGGCCATATCATAAAATGTAGTACGCAATATGAGTTACCTCTAGGATTATCAACACAGCTGGCCTAATGACATACAAAAATATCCTACGTCCTTTCATACAACTCAAGCTGTAAACACACATATTTTCATCAAAATTGGTGAAGCAAAGGCTCTCCAAAACACCGATGAATACGATTCAAGGAAGCATGCTAAAAATGGAACCATGATAAGTTGTCATAATGTACCTATCAGCTGTTTATTTATATTTGGACATGGGCACAAATTACAGGATTATTCTCACCTAAAAGCTCTTCAAGTGTTATACAAATTCGGAATTAACTTATTACGCCATAATATTGTCTAATCGATCGATATGTTGGGTAACTTTGGACAAATTATAGTTATCAACAGTCATCTTTTAACAGATGTTCATAATGATAGATATAAGTATATACTGTATATAAATATGTATGTACATTTTATATTGTATGTATAGCATGTACTGAATAAGTTAGTGACGTAGTTTAACATTGTATTGATATCAAAATGGGAACAATAACAATAATAAAATTATATGTTGATGACTTTACCTTATGTGATGCAGTTTCAGAACTAGGGAATAACATAGAATTTTATGATTTTAATTATTTAAATAACTATTGAAAGAAAGAAAAGAAACAATTGATAGATTTACAGTTGAAAGTACAAAATCTATGGAATTAAGTGACACCTCAGTACCGTATAATGTCCGTAGTCTCCGGACTACCGGAGAACGTACGTACGCAGTTTTTTTAAAGCGTCTGAAAAAAGGTCAAAATCAGCTGAGGACATACGTAGTAGGTACAAAGTTTGTTCCACGTTTCTCAATACCTAAACTATGTGTAGTCCCGTCAATTACAATAAAAATATCGGTCAAATGGAAACAATTCTCACAGAACTGAATTTTGGCGGAAAGAGACCTTGAGTTTACAAGTATAAAAATGTAAAGTCTAAATTGATCCAGATATTTTAAATCTTTTGTTTTTTTATTTGAAGATCGGTAAGTATCGAAAGTGTTAAAAGTGTACCTAGAACGTTCTAGGAGTATCTAAATGATATTATGACATGATATTATAATATGCTTAAGTACCACCAAGATTTCCAAGTCAAAGCTTTGAGAATATCATCCAGTACACACGGGTATATAATTTTTAGGTCAGTATACTTATGCATTCAAGGAAAACCCATTTTATCCTTCAGTACATAGGCTTTAGTGTTTACATGGATTTTCTTATCATTTAGCGATAACGTCACTTCATATATTTCCTATGGTTTTGCCGACATTGTGGTATTATATACCTACCTTTAAGCTAGGATCAACAATTTCTAAGGACCTCAAGGCAATGGGGCTTCACTAATGAATGATAAATGTCACATTTTTTATATAATGTCACTCCTTTTTGATGGCGTAGGCAGAAAGTACTGTACAGTTACTTCGTGCCAAAATCATTTTGATTTCTATTACCCAGGATATAAGAATGAGATTTGAACAATTGGGAACTTTATGATATGAAAAAGTTGTGGGCTTTATTGTGTGTAAAATCTTCTAATTTGCCAGCTGGAAAAAGCGCTGGCTTATGATGAAATACTGTGAGAATTTTGAAAGGGTTCATTTTATATCAACTGGGCAAGTTGCTTAAAATGTAAACTCGGTACACTGGTACAGAGCAGGATCCAGCAGGAGCTACGAATGACAGCCGACCCCAACATAGTTTGGGAACAGGCTAGGTAAATGATGGTAGGCAAACTGCTAAAAGCTCTTAAAAATAATTGTAGTTGTGTATTGGAAATTTAGAGTTATGATTATACCAATCTGGATAATGTAACAGAAACAATCACTTTTTTCTCATGACTATGCCTAGATCGAATTTATATCTACACAGCCAATCAAAACGACATATATGATATTAGTCAAATCATAATTCCCAGTATTAACTCAATATTCTTTAAATAGCTCATAATACTATTATTAATCATATAAAAAGATTGTAACAGGAAACAATAGCTGATAAAAATTACTAATACTTCCGAACCACGATAAAAAACTAGACAGTCTGATAACAAACTTCAAAGTCAGATATGTAAATTATCTAAACAATGGTCTGATTGGAAACAGATTAACAAGCATTAATAAAGGTCAAAATGGCTTAAAATCCTTATCATTTTAGCATGACTAATCTGAGCACTGATTTATCTACGATTTATTTTTTACTAGCTTCCGCCCGCGGCTTCACCCGCGTAGAGTTCGGTTGTATCGCTTTCCAAGAGAATTCATCAAAAGTCAGGATAAAAACTATCCTATGTTCTTTTTCAATGTCAACTCTATATCTGTACCAAATTTTAAAAAATCAGTTCAGTGGTTTACACGTGAAAGCGTAACAGACAGACAGACAGAGTTACTTTCGCATTTATACTTGCATATGTCTTTCTTTATTATGAAACTGTAGAACCGATGGAGATAAAATGTGGTTTAAAGAAAGGTATAGTAATTTGTTACTTTTTGATTCCTGAGAACATTATCTCATCATCTGCCTAACTTTTTGTGAACTATGTTGAACGTGAGAGAAAGATAGAATAAATGAAACGTGAGAGAATAAATTATCAACATTTTTATATTCTTATTTTATGTTATATTTTTTATATTACGAAAATAATTAGTTAGGCGACACCAGGCATAAGTGTTATAATTAACACTACATATTTGTCCTATCATTTAATGCTGTGGATTACCGCAAAGTAATGCCTGATTCCATACTTTTATTTTTATTTTTTTTATTCAATATCTCAAAACAATATTTTCATCCAAACCTCTTGACTGACAATTCAGCTATCCCGTATCATATGATCGGCCATCGTCGGGTGAATGTCCCAATGACGTAAGGTACGCGCAACTGCACCGCGCTCGAGTTTCTTACACGTGCATCGAACATGCACATGATCGGGCACTGATATGCGAGCGAAAAAATGGACAAAAATTATTGTTGGATTAAGAACTCTACACACTATAGACTAAACTGTTGGCCGATAGTTGCCTCGGTGATTGGTTGACGGTATGTTTTGACGATAATCGTGAATACTATCAACTATTTTGTAAGTATATACATTTTACATACTGAGTATGTATATATAAATAGGAACTAAAATCAGTAACAAAATAAAATAGTATCATACTTTTCAGGTCCATTATCATCGATAACATAAACGTCAATTTTCTTAAAACAAATTTTTAGCATGATTTTTTAAATTCAGGTTTCAAAGTAAACTGTTGTTTAAAAAAAAACTGATGTTTCTGCTATTGATGAATTTGTTCCTTGGTCTAAAACCAGAAGGATATTTTATCATTGTAATATTCATACTACTTTTCATCTCCATATACGATTTTTGAGTGCGATCAAACTATCGGCCAACTAAAAGTTTTCAGTGTGCCAGCCAGCTCTACTAGAGGCTATTTCACTAATTATTTCAGTAATTGGTTCATTAAAATTTGTAATTTTTCTTTCAGTGTAGTGATAATTGTTTTTTTTTTTATTCACATGTAAATGCTTTTACAATGGAATGCCATTGTGTTAACAACGTTAAGAGCATAATAAAAAATAATTCCTCACTACAGTCTGAATTGATTTTTTATTGTTTATCAAGGGACTTTGGCCTATGTTTAACTATGAATAAACAAACTATATGTTTGGAATTAAGACCAGTCTAACCCAGGTGTATTGGGTTGCCCGGGTAACTGGGTTGAGGAGGTCAGATAGGCAGTCGCTCTTTGTAAAACACTGGTACCTACTCTGCTGCATTCGGTTAGACGATTCCAAAATAGTTGGGAAAACGTTCGGGAGATGATGGTGTTTGAAATCACTACATAGTATAAAACAAAGTCGCTTTTTCTGTCCCTATCTCCATTTGTACGTTTAAATCTTCAAAACTACGCAACATATTTTAATGCGGTTTTTTTCAATAGACAGAGTGATTAAAGAGGAAGGTTTATATGTATAATAACATACTTTAAATAGTGGGGAAATAATGTTACCCCGTTCGAAACCTGAGCGGGTCGCTAAGTGTAGGAGCAAAGAGGGCAGACTAAGAAAAAAAATATAGATTAGGAAGCACGAATTTTGATCCCTTTTAAAAACTAACCATGCAGCGTTCAGGACTCAAAAAAAATCCAATCACAAAATTTACTCATATCGCGTTCAAAACAATTAATTTCTTGTAGTGTTCAATTAATTCTGATAACGATGGTAACGTTCTAATAATTAAAATTTCGGTGTTTGTTACTCAACTGTGCCGAATGTGCGGTCAAAGTTGCCTTTCGCTTTCTACATCGCGTGAATTACTTTTGGTTTGCGTCGTTTTTTGTTTAGCAATATGTGAGAATGTTTTGTGATAGTTGCAAATAGTAATTGGTGTGAGTGTTATGAAATGTTTTTGTAGAATGTAGAGTACATTATTTGTTCGGTATTAGTTTGCTGGTTAATCTGCTTTTTGAGTTCGCTTAATATTTTTAGGATGCCGTAGTTTTCTTCACTTTTTGTTTATAATAATATAAAATTTATTTCAGGCAAAGCCCATAGTGTTAGTAACAAGTGTTAGTAGGTACATTTAGAAAATAACAAAATAAATAAAAATTAACATGATTTATGAGAACATAGCTTCAACTTTATCATAGCTTTAGAGAATGTGTGGAAAAATGTGGCCTGTAAAAATTGACTTGATTAAAAACTAAAATATTTCATTTCACAATCATACGAGATGCGTTTTAGCAAATAAACCTTTAGCATTCCTTCTCGGTGTTTTTGACCATAATGCTTATAAAAAGCTACATTATAAAACATGTTTTCCCCACATTGCTACCACTTTAATACCCTCTAGTACACAAACGCTATACCTAAAATAGTTCTCAGTCAAAGCAAGCCATGAAACTTAACTCTTCGCTTCCGCCCTTCACCAGCTGTTACATTCACAAACGAAGGAACTCAGCTTGGTTGACCGGGGAAGGTTATAGCAACCCATAATCGGGGAAACTGTTAGGTTGGCACAACCAAGCATTTTTTTATTAAGATGGTTAGGCAATTTTTGTTTAGGTTATAAGTAATCTGCAGTTTTATAAGGGTCAAGTTCACCGACGACAGATATTCTTCAAACAATTTTTCACTTTGGAAATGAAAATTCATAGTTAACATAATTCTACATAGGTCGCTTTTTAATGTCCTACTGCGGGGCTCAAGTCTCTTCTTATACAGAGAAGAAATAAGCGTTAATCGTCACGCTTGTTTCTAAGTGTTCGATTCTGGTGGATTGGCGATTACAGACTTGAGTCCACAAAAGGTGTCTTTTTAATTTTTCTTGGTAATTTTAGTCTACTATACTTACGTATACTCAGAAAAGTTTACATGCCTAAGCAAGAATCGAACCCACACTCTCGGACTTGAGAGGCTGTTGCTAAAGCAGAAACATTCAGTCTAGATTACCTAACACTATCTTAAAAACATGATATTTCACAAAACATTTTTTCTCTAAGAAATAATAATAGACAGTGAAGATAAAATAGTGTAAATAACACCGTGAGAAATTCTATTGTTGTTACATCCTTATGAATAGGTACATACCATTCACTTATTTATAAAGCATTTGAACTAAATATTACCTACTCGACCGTTGAGTAATAGAATGTAGAGTATTAATTTATCAGGTACTAGCCATTTTCCTACGGTTTCCCCCACATCCAGGGGGAACTTCTGCCCGTAACCGGATAGACCCTATGTTACTCGGGGATAGTGTAGCTTTTCAACAGTGTAAACAAAATTTTAAATACATAAAAATAAAAATAAAAATAAAAATAAAAATAAAAATAAAAATAAAAATAAAAATAAAAATAAAAATAAAAATAAAAATAAAAATAAAAATAAAAATAAAAATAAAAATAAAAATAAAAAAATGAATCATCCTCCGAGCCTTTTTCCCAATCATGTTGGGGTCGGCTTCCAGTCTAACCGGATTCAGCTGAGTACCAGTGCTTTACAAGAAGCGACTGCCTATCTGACCTCCTCAACCCAGTTACCCGGGCAACCCGATACCCCTTGGTTAGACTGGTGTCAGACTTACTGGCTTCTGACTACCCGTAACGACTGCCAAGGATGTTCAATGACAGCCGGGACCTACAGTTTAACGTGCCATCCGAAACACAGCCAATGGTGTCTAAGATATACTTAGAAAGTACATACAGACTTAGAAAAGTTGCATTGGTACTTGCCCGACCTGGGATCGAACCCGCGCCCTCATACTTGAGAGGTTGGTCCTTTACCCACTAGGCCACCACGACTTACTTTCGACTTTACGACGACTTTAAATACATAAAAATAAAAATAAAAAAATGAATGTAGTTACTTATTCCTCGCGGCTTCATTTCACACGCCCTGGGGAACTTCTAATCGCACTTGAATAAAAAGTTTCTCGGCCCGATTTTCAGGCTATTTAGACTATCTTTCTATCAAATTATAATTTTTAGATAACAAATAGTCTAGAAAAGCCCATCATAGGCTAGCTTCTGGAGGGTGGGTAGGTACTGTCGGGGTGAATCCTGGTCATACAAATTGTTTCTGTTGTTTTTAAGTGAAAATGAAATACATATATATATTCACTTTTGCAGCGGCAATATCAGTAAAGAGAAACAAAGTTATACCTACAAAATGTATGTGGGTATAACTACAATAGATATCATTTTGCCGAAGATATTTGCATAAAACAATAATAGTATTATATTATTTTGTATTCTGTAACCTAGCCTAGACTACATGAGTCACTGTATAATTTGTGCTACCTAATAATTTAAATGTCAACGCTGATTTCATAGAAAATTATAGCCTTAAACATAGTTGAATGTAGGTTCCAACTGAAACCGATATGGCTAATTTTAGTGAGTGAATTTAGAAACAGTTATTTTAGGTTTATCATCTTTCTTTACTTTCTTTTGTAATTTTGTGAAAATGTTCCATCCTCATTCTCATAAGTGGCCTACTTGATCTCACAATTTTTTTTCATTCAATTTCACAATTTTTATTTCAATTAACATATATTACGGTTTATACGGTATATATAAAGTGATAGAGTTTATTACAATTCCCCTTATCTCTATTCATTATTTGGGGTCGGCGCGGCATGTGTTCTTTTTCAATACTTTTCTATTTGACGATTTTACAAGCAACACTCCTAGGTAGTAGTTATTATTATTTGTACAAACAAAATCAAGGCTGGCTTTTTGGACTTTCATTTAAAGATTAAATGAACTGGTTTTCCATCTAATAAGACCAAATTAAGAATTTTCTGTGACCCAACATATGTAGTTGGGAAATGGCTCGGGAGATGATGATTTATAACCGTCGTGTTATTTAGCAAGATACTAGATCTCTTTGTTACACTACAAGTACATAGCACAAATAATAAAATTAAATACAAATTAGCGTTGGCTAACACACATAGGCTAGGCAGGTCATTCGTACAACTTCGGAGGTAATCGTGCATTTCCGTGCCGGTTTCACAGCCTTGCGCTAAATGCACCCTTTTGTTTATTTTTTTATTGGTACTTACTGATATATTTTGCTTTACGTGAAACTCTGTAAATTGACTTAATGATAGATGTCCTAAATCTGAAAAGAAGAAAGGCGTTCTCGTGTCAGTCGAAAGACGTCCACTCTTGGATAAAGGCCTCCCCAAATGTTCGCACTTTGCTTGATCTTCAGCAATCCGCATCCACTATTTCCTGACGAAAGAAAGGTATAGTACTGAATTATTATAAGTGAATCTCATTACAACAGAAACAAAAAATACAAACCTATCGTAACTATAACTTTTCAATATATATTATTTGTTTATTTCGTTTAGTGTATGTATGATATGATGTATCTTTCTAGCCCAGTACACGTCTTTTTTTAAGCTGTTTCTATCAGATTTAATTTTACTTTATCAATTTAAAAATACTGCTCTTTACGCTAAGGGCTTTAATCCAGGAATGCTTTAGATTTTAGGCTACTTTGCACCGTACTACGCGTATTCAAAGCTACAACATTGAACAAACGTTCGGCAGCTAAACCCAGGTGTGGTCAGTTCATGCGGTGACCACGCGTAAACAAAGCATTTCGTTCTGTGCCGATAAGCCTACGTTATCTTTGAACAACCAGTATAAATGTGTTGTGTGTTGTGAAATAAGTAGGTATACTTTGTGGCTATACGGTTTTCTATTTTGAATTCTAGCTGTTTACTACGGTTTCGGTCATGTGTACCTATATGGAATTATATTTTCTTTCTCTTGCCCTGTTCCCATCAAAATTGATACTTAGCACACACTTTGTTACATGCATGTCGTCCTTCATTGCATACCCATACCATGACAACCTCTCATATATTTTTACAAATTAAAAAAATATTTAGTCATCCCTCCTAATATTATCTCCAACCATTTTAAGTATCCAACTGCAGAAAACACACCTTGTCTTGTACAGAGAAGGAATTAACGTAATCAGCGTAATTGCTTGATCAAGGTTGATTGCAGATTTACGAGTTTTCATGTCCAGGTTTCTTGAACATGTAATCAAATCCGCGCACATAAGACGCAACTGTTTTGACCACTAGGCCACTCCTCGTAATATACTGTATACTATCTATAGTACCTAAAGATGAATAAGTACTTATACATAATACGATCCTTTACAATACAATACAAAATTAATGGTAGTTTTCAATAATTGCATCGCACAAAGTTGATGCATCACCCGCATCTTCTAGGGTACACCTATTTGTATCTGTCACAGTAATACATTACTTATAAGCTGATAGATAATTTATCTTACGGAATAGCGGATAATGCGATAAAAGGACGCTTTTGTTGGGTCCAAAATTACAATGAGAAAGACGGCAGTTATATCTGAGTCGGTTACAGAATGTTGATCTAAAGCTAGGTATATTTCGTATCATCATCTGCCTAGCCTATTCAAAACTTTTCAAAATTAGTTGCAGCTGAGTACTAGTGTTTTACAAGAAGCGATTACCTACCTGACCTGAATCCTGGGCAACTTGATACCCTTGGTAAGACTGGTTGTCAGACTATCTGGCTTCTGACTACACGTAACGACTGCCAATGATATGCAAACAGTTGGGACCCGCCAATTTGACGCACCTTCCGAAACACATACGAACTTGTCACAATAAGTTGGTCACCCGTATACTTAAGGGATTGATCGATTCGTGGGGCTGTTACGTTGCCACGAGCTCCTCTTTCCGTTTATATTATGTCAAGTGGTCAGACTTTCTTACCTTTAGGCATCTTACCTATCCAGCGGGGCCCAGCATGGCCAAGGCCTGCCGGGGCTGCGGGATTGTTCGAAAGAGTTACCGCGGACGGTACATATAAGGCCTACGACGGAACACGACGGTTTTTAGTCAGTAAGAGTCTGACAGTCCCTCTCCGCTGCTAACCCACGGCGGGAGGGGATCATTTGATGATTTTTGACGTCGTTAAAAAAAAAGTACTTATCTTATCTACCTATTAGTTAAATGTTTATCTCAACTAATTACTGTTTCTAAACACACAACAATTTAAATACTTAAATTGCCAATATAAAGTACACAAGGTTTAGTTTATGGTTTAACGCAGCCTCTGCGGTGAATGCCTAGAATTTAAACCTAGGATTCATACATTGAGTTTTGCAGTCTATTCGAAGATGAAGTTTATTGAAACAATTTAAACTGTACACACGGGTCCCGACAGACCTAATCAAAATGTCATATTTGTGACGGCGAAATATAATTTGAGGTTTTGTGTTTTGGATTATTTCCTTTATTTTGGATTGAATTTATTTTGAGGACGTCGTGGCTTACGGTGGATTTACTGTGTGGATTTACGGTGTTGATTTACTTACTAGAGACAGCGTGGCTTTACTTATATGGTGTTCATGTCACAATTCTATATCTAGTAAGTCAATAGCAGAGATAGATTACTGAAACTCTCAGTAATTAACAGCCGCATCGATAGTTCGATCAAGAGGTTAAGCTACTGCAGGTGACCACCCTGTCAGGAACAATTCCTCATTGTTTCGAAGAGCAAGTTAAATTGGTAGATCCCAGCTGTCATTTGAACGCCTTTGGCAGTCGTTAGGTGAAGCCAAAAAACCGGCAGTGACATCTAGACTTAAAAAGGGGTGTGTAACTGGGTTGAAGAGAATAAGCAGTCGTATTTCCAATAAAAACAGAATAATAGTATAATCATCGGCACGAATCTTGAGCGCTGACCTTCACCTGCGCAGAAGTAATTTATTGGGTCCCTTTTGTGGTATGAAGTGAGGCGCGGGGGCGGGCTAAGGCGGGCTATGGTGATTGGCCCGCAGCGCATCGTGTCATAGCCGTCACTCGGGATTGGTTCTTTGCTAATAAATCACTTCTGCGCAGGTGAAGGTCAGCGCTCAAGATTCGTGCCGATGATTCTATTGTTCTTAAAAACGAAAATGGCCTTGAGTAATTATAATAATCTTTGTATATCGAATTATCTTTTACAAAACAAGACCAAGCCAAGACTTACTCAGCATTTTCTTCCATCTTTATCTTTGTGAAAATATTCTGAACTAACATAAAAGATAAATGAGGTTCCTCCCTTTGTTTTAGAACCGACACCACAATGATTAGCAAAACTTGTTGGAACTTCGCTAGTTTGTCTATTGTTATCAACAATAGTACCTAGTCTCTTGTTGGTTAAATAATTTCGTAATTGTCTGTGGTCTGGTACTTTCAGTGTAAAGTGAAGTATTGTTTGAATTTAGAATTTGAAAACAATGATGATTTTATTAGAATAGGATTTTGTCATATTATTTAACAGCCTGTTGCCTGCGGATCAAGCCGCATTTATATAGGTAACTACATCACCTATGCCCTTTCTCAGGCTCTAAACTGTATGTCATCATCATAATCTGCATAGCCTTTTCCCAACTACCGTGGGGTCGACTGCTAGTCTCACTGGACGCAGCTGAGTACCAGTATTTTTTTCAAAGAGCGACTGCCTATCTTACCTCCAGACTTACTGGCTTCTGACTACCCGTAACGACTGCCAAAGATGTCCAAATGGCAGCCGGGACCTACAGTTTATCGTGCCCTCAGAAACTGTATGTAAAATATGTAACAATTTTTATTGAAATTGGTTCACCCGTTTTGGCGTGAAAGTGCGACAGATATATAGAGTTAGGTACTTTCGCAATTATAACAATAATAAGGACTTTTTAAATAAGCAGTTTTTTCGTTAAATTAAGACTAGTTTATACTCCATACTCTTACACAGATTTAACTGGTACTTTCATACCCTCAAAAAACTATGCAGATTTCCGTTTCGAAACCTCTCACTCTACACATTTCGCAAACCAATTTTCTCAGCCACCTGGCCGGTTCAGAATTACTCGATTTGACCCAAATATCTACAGCATTGTTTATTATTTTGCTGTCAGAAAGCTTTGCTAGGTTTAGTATTAATTGGAGCAGTTAAGCAAAGTGTGTCTGTAATTGGCTGTAGTTAGGACATTATTGATAGTGGTGTTGTCTTGTGAAATGCTTTGAGATATGTTAATTGTAAGGGATTTGGTTAATTTGGTGTTCCGTATGAATTTCTGTATGCACCCGTACCTATAAGTACCTTGCTCGATACATGGGCTGTCTTTTTTTATGGAAAATCATTAAATGACCCTTCCCGCTGTGGGTTAGCAGCATGAGTGACTCTCAGGGCCGACGTAACTGTTTTGAACAATCCTGCAGCTCCGGAATGGGCTATATTACACTAAAAATGATTTTAAAATCGATCCTGAAAATACTGAAATAGAATGTTCAAGCAAACAAACAAACTCTTCAGCTTTAAAATATTATCAAAAGCATACTTAATCAAATTCAATCAGTCATCGTAAAGCAGTTAACTGTTTCTTAATCTTTAAGGTAATAATAATTTAATAGCCAATAACTCGTACTTTATTAATAATTAAATTGTCCGAAGATAAAAGTCAGATTATAAATGATGATTTCAAGTGAAATGCGATATTGCCATGCCTACCATAATGCGTGATTGACGTCATTTCAATCATACTATCATCATATTCTGAATGGATTTCGTTTATTTTTTCCATTAACTCTATGAAATAAAATGCATTTCCGAAATAGTTTTAATATTCGTTACTCAGAATTAATTACTTTTTATTTCCTAAATTCCGGGAAATATTTTGAGGTAAATTTTCAATTTGTGTGGTGAATTGATAAAATATCAAAACAGATTTTACAAAATAACTGCTTCAGACAGTAGGCATTATTATGTTGCGATAAACTTACAAACTGATCGGATTTCATGATCTTTTCATACGCTCTATAACCTATTACATTTTATTAGTAAGAAATAACTGCACTAGTCATCATTTGGAAACAAAAAGTAGGGATAACATCTTAGTGTCTTCACAGTAATTATTTGTATTTTTATACTACTTCATACTCAAACGGAGGGCCAAATACCAGCCAAAGACATGAATATAAGCTAGTCAGATATAAAAAACATAAACTACCATTCATCAAAAAACCCTATAAAAAAGCGCAAAATACCCGCTCAAAGATCTGAAACTTCAACCCTGACCGCATGAACCGGTTTGAACCGGCTCATACCGCCGTGAACCGGGGTTAACGACCTGCGAGCGCGGTGCATCCTGCGTTTTCCAACTGAAACCGTGTGCTGCAGTTATTAGCTCAGCTTTAATGTTCTGCAATACGTGTGTATTATGAAATGGATGATCTGTGTGTGTACTAAAGTTTAGATAATATTAGTGAAACGGTTTTTTTTGTGGGAAGAAAATTATTGAAAGCTTGTTGAGAATTTGCTTCGATTATCACGAATAGATATCTTTTTTTTATGAAAGCTTGTTGCTCATTCACTTCGGTTACCATTCCATAGGAATTATAGCTCATTGGCATTTTTTTATTTTGCCTAGTTTCTTTTTATAAATATTACCTACTACTACTTATATACCTAATATTAATAGCTTTTGCCAGCGAATACACTTTCGTAAGAGCTACTCCGCGCACCCAATAAGAATTAGCTAAAAAAGCCTTCTACGATAAAAAGTTCTAACAGTGAAAAAGCGAGTTTAATAAAATAAACACCTCTGTCCATTGATTGTATAGGCTAATATTAAAAAAAAACCTTTATTTTACCTTTGCAGAATGCAGAAAAAAAAATAACTGCAGAAAAATGCAGATTTTAAAAGACTCCATTTACCGATAGCAAGCTTGCCAATCACTATTCACTAAACACACTATTCATTTAGAAAAAGCACCCTAAACAATAATAAAATATCACATAACACAAACAATTCTACTTAAAAGCACATACATCATCCGCGAACTACCCTTAACATTACGCAACAGACACAGTGGTCAAACACAGAAACTCTGTGTCCACAATCAAAACAGGTTGCACGAACTTTGTCGCGCTCATGAAGGAACTGACTTGAATAATTTATGTGCTCGCATTGTATTCCAACTGATATGACACGCTGTTGTACTAATTTTGTTATCTGATCGTATTTTGTTAACTCGTGTACCTACATTGTTACGCTGTGTATGTATTTCAATGGTGCGTTGACGTATAGGATTGTGAATACAAATGCAAATGGTTCAGACCTTTTATAGTGTTCCGTGATTTCTGATTTTATAATGGCTCCTATTTGAGTTCGTTATTTTGCTTATCGCATTTTAATAGCGGTGTAGTTCCGTAACCGTAAGTTGTACGATTCCACATAGAACCTACCCTTTTCAGTCGCTAAGCTCTGTTTCTGTGTCAAAATTTTTAGTGGCGATAAAATTACGAATATGAATTTCCGTCTTATTTGAACTATTTTGACTGGGGTTCTTATTAGACAAATATACATCTAAATATACTTTTACGAACAATGTAATAAAAATAATTATGACTAACAAACATTACGCATCGACCCACAGTGCGGCCCATAATTTAAACAATGACATTCACTTTTAAATATATCACACTTAAGAGTAGCTCTACCATTTAACAGTTAATGGGTTTATTAACTGTAGTTAACTACCCATTACTGTTCAGTAACAATAACTATTGCGTAAACCCAATAGTTTACTACTTCCCGTCACTTCAGAACGTGTTAAGATGCGAATATTAGTTAAACTGACCGTTTGCAAGTAACGGAGAAGATCGTAAATCATTTATCGGTTGTGTCACTCACACATTGGAGAGTGAATCGGTGTGTTAATATAGCTTTTTTAGTTCCACAAAGTGTTTGAAACTGGTTTTGAGCTGGCTAACGATAGTTCCTCTTGGTTCCACGTGCATCCGACAGTATATATTCTAGTGTTAGTTACATAAATTAATGGTAATCTTAAGTATATTGATTCAGTTGATTAGTACAGTTTATGAACATACTCGCTGCTTGGACTGACTTGGAGTCACCCGCGGCCCTGGAAAACTTCCCCCAATATCCGGACAGCATTTAGCCTATGTTATTCGGGGCAGTCTAGCTTCGTAACGATAAAATGATTTTTCAAATCAGTTCAATAGTTTCGAAGCTACAGGAGGCTATTAGTATAGATAGAGATTAAGGTTCATTGCAGAGCCATAGTTCACATTATCGACGCACGCGGCTCTGACGTCACCATACAGTTGCAGAAAAGAGTTAGGAAACGACTGACGTTGACATCTCATATCTACCCCATACCCTAGACATGACTTCATAAACCACACTTTGTCTCATCACATTCAAAAACAAACCTTAAGCTTATCAAAATCCAGTCAATCATAATTTAAAAGGCAGTCAAGATATAAGCGTTACACACAGTAGCCACGATAAGAGTGTGTTTATAAACTTACAACGAACTTCGCCTTAAGTGAGGTAACACATATACCTTTATTTACTCAAGTGAACACAACTTCGCGTTTGAGTTTGGAAAATTTCTAACTTTGCCTCGAGCTTTATTTAGAAATATAGGGGTGGGAAATTTGAACAGGCCCGGTTGTGAAAATCTAGTAAATTGTTTGGTCTATATCAACTACATATTGTTAGTTTACTTATATAATTTTCGTTGTGAGAAAACAATGGCTGAGCAAAGCAGTCTCTTGCCTTGGTTATCGAGCTTCAGATTTTTAGTTAAGCGACCATTGAATAAATATGGGCAAGTATAACAATCTTTACCAAATAATATTACCCCTATAAAGAGTCATTTTGTTTGACTGGGGTAATTTCAGGTACTGATTGACCAATTTGAAAAAAAAAAATCAGTGTTAGATAGCTCAATTTTCTAGCTATGGGTTTTTTTATCCGAGTGCAAAAAAGGTTCCCTCGAGATGCAGGTGCATGTTCGTTTTCAAATAAAAACTGCTGCTGCTAATCAAAAATTCTATAAAATTAATTGTAAATCCTTTCTGCGAAGTTATGAATACAGAGAATCGTATGTTTTCCCAAGCACACGGGCCTTACGTATTTTGTCAAAGTTGAAAATAACGGGTTGCTGTTTAATATGCACAAAGTTTCAGTCGTATATTTTCACACATATGTTTATTTTGTTTTGATGTTTTGTAAGTACAAAAATATAAGGTAACTAGCTAATTCCCATGGTTTCACGTACGTCCCAAGGGAACTAATACCTGCACCCGGACAAAGAGCAAACTATGTACTTTTTAAAGCTCTAGAATATTTGTGTACCAAAATTCTATGAATTCAGTTCAGTAATTATAACTTGAAATTATTTATTTTGAAATAAAACGAATACACTATATATACGAACTTAAACTACTTATCTTTATACAAAACTAAAAATAAAATACTATATACAAATCTATTATAAAGAGATATATCAATTATAAAGAGGAAAACTTTGTTTGGTTGGTTGTAATGGATAAACTCAAAAACTACTGAACCGATTTTAAATATTCTTTCACCATTAGAAAGCTATACTATCTGCGAGTAACATAGGCTATATTTTATCCCGGTGCGGGCAGTAGCTCCCACGGGACGCGGGTGAAACCGCGGGAAAACGGCTAGACAAAAAAAAACGATTACTTGATCACATCCCTTGAAATTGCTACAGACACAGTTACTTTCACATTTACCGATAATATAAGTAAAAAAAAAACCGACTTTAAAAAAAGGGGAAGCTTCTCAATTTCACTGCGGAACCTTAATGATAAATCATTATCTCCATCTTCGATCCGTCGAATACTTCACGAACCAGTCAAAACAAAACCCGTCTAAAACGAGATCTCACGGCGTACAGTACTTAATACTCATATCAGTACCATCTAGCCTACATACTGACAACACACTGACTTCCTCCTCGCGACAATTAGATCAAGACACTCGATTAGTGAATCATTACGTGTCGTTGCGTCAAAGTTACGTCGATGTCCCATCACTGTTGCGTCAATTTGTTAACCACTGTGCAAGTTTTAGGCAGAAGGTCTTTTGTTTTTTTTTTATTTATGACTGCATGTAACGATGCCTTTTTGTCATTCATTCTATGGTAAACTGACTTATCTAGTTAGGATATCCAGAACTCTAAAAAATCACATCATTAGCCTTTATATTGTCCCACTGCAGGACCCTTTTGTCGTACAGGTTTGGCGATTTCAGGCTTAGAAGACATGTTTGGGCTTGAAAGGTGAACCTTTCCTCAGGCATTGGTGTCCAACATATAAAGTACATATAGGTAGAGTACCTCAGAGATAATTTGCTATTTGCCTTAATCGGAATCGAACCCACGGTTGCGTGCGTGCTTAAAAAGCTTGCTTCGCCATACTCATAAAATTGTTTTAATCTTTTCTTACATTGACCTCTTTACATCTGCCTATACAAAGAACTAGTAAGTAGTTAAGTATGTACTTAAATTATAACATTACATTATTCATACTTAACACTGCACACTATAATAATGTGTGTTTAGTGTTTAGTTTAACACTAACTTTACATTCTATTGTCTAAAGGCCGGTTTACACTTTGCGAAGTGTGAAGTGATAAGTGTTAAGCGTTCACTTTACGCGATAAGTCTCAAGTGTTAAGTAGTCTTTTCCATCTCCGTTTACACAGTGTTTAGGAAGAAGCTCATAGTGGTACTGTGCGTTGTGCATAGTGTCTCTAGAAATGGAAGATGAACAGAGCCTAATATTGAGACAAATAATTAAGGAGATTGTATCTGTTGTGGTATCTGATATAGAAAATGAACTCAATTTTGAAATCGGGAATTCCCATCGCTTCACTCAGTTTCAATAGGGCCGCATCTCTCAACTGTTTGTTTTTAAATTCTGCGCACTTTACATTGTATAGGCATTCAAACTTTATGTATTCTTGTACGAATTTTAAAGTATGTTGTTCCGTCCACTTCATTTTCGCTTTGAACTTGACACTGCGCACTTAACACACACGTATTTACACACTGATTAGTACAGGCAAATTGCGAGAGAGGGTAGTAGAAAAGTTGAGAGGGGGTAGTCACTTAACAACAAAAATAGACCTTGATTCTATTCACTCGCACTAATCAATAAGTACTAATCGCACGTATCACTTAACACTAATCACTTTACGCTTCCGTTCACACCTTGATTACTAAACACCTGCACTAATCACCTGCAGTGTTAACTTAACAAAGTGTAAACCGGGCATAGGAATGACTCAATTCTTTAGTAGATAATGTTTGACAAGCAATCTATTTAAAGAGTAAAGATTTGATGGTATATTTGCATTGAATAGAACATGAAACTACTGGACTTCCACTGATTGAAATATTTTCCATCCGGATACGGGAAGAAATTTCCCCGGGACGCGGGAGAACCACGGGGAATAGCTAGTTTCATATATTTTTTTGTTTGTTATACTAAGATTAATAAACCATTTATTATTAGTAAGTACCTACATAATTTCACCGATTCTGTTTCAAAACAATTATTATTATTATCTTGTATGTCTCTACCAGACCTCGGGACTACAGAGTCCCGGATTTTTGGGAGGCGAACGTGGGGCCGAAGCCAACACACTGAAGCCCTTTTGAGACAACTTTAATGAAATGGTGACACAAAACCGACGATTATCCCTGTATACACTATAGAAATGTACCCAAGGACAATCCCCGGTTCTGTGCTAAACTATTGCTAACTATGGATGAAAACTACTTGGGCTATTGTGATGGGATGCTAGTGGACTAGGAATGGGGAAACTACGGGAACTATGGCACCTGCCGATAACAATGTAATAAATACACGTAAAAATGGCAGGTGGAGACTCGCCAACTCACTTACTGGGCCCCCGGGAATCAGTCGCTAAATCGCAACAAGGGGGCAACAGGTACATGAGCGGCTGAAGGGTGAGGATACCTCGGCGGACTTTAAACGCAGATCACGCGCTCCCTGTGGGTCCAGCATCACCGGCCCACTCGCCACTTACCACGAGGCACCCACCCTCCGAGTGGGCTGTTAACCCTGCTCTAGCGACTCCACTCTGACCGGCCGATGAAGGCAAGCCAAGAGGCGGGAGACCTATCCCCCGTCATGCTTCACTCCGGCAAGCCGGAGGTGGGGGACAGTATACTCTCCCTGGAGCACTCGGATATATAGCCCCGCGGGGTCGCTACTCCCCGTCATCCGCCTCAGATGCCCTGCGGGGCTTATTATTATTATTATTCTTTATTGCACACATAAATACAGAGAGACACACTGAATATAGAGAGATAATGTACAATGGCGAGCTTAACCCAGTGTTGGGTTCTCTTCCAGCCAACCTTAGAGTGAAAGAGTGATTTGATGGGGTAGGGCAAATGTGCAACTTTATACTAATAAAAAGAATCTATATGAATAATTCCTTATAATAAATTAAATATATACCTTTTATAATTACATGAAATATATACAATATAATATATACAAATATATACACAAATATACAAAGGTCATGTTGATAAATAATGTTCCTTAACTCGTCTCTTAAACATATCCAATGATGAGCTCTCGCGTATAGAATCAAAATTGTTAACAAAAGGTCAAATACTTGGAAATGTCTCGAATCTAACATTACATCGCGTTTAATACTTTCGTCCCACGTTTGTGCACATAACTGGTTAAGTAAGCAGTTGGATCAATCAATATTTCGGTACACAAATCATAATTTGTAATTTAGATAATAACATGACATTGTTGTGTGGGTTCGATTCCAGGTCGAGCAAGTATCAATGCGACTCTGCTGTTAAATATCTTTGGCAGTCGTTACGGGTAGTTAGAAGCCAGTAAGTCTGACAACTAGTCCTACCTAGGTTTGCCCGAATAACAAGTTTAAGGAGGTCAGATAGGCAATAGGCAGCCGCTCCTTGTAAAACAATAACCGTCTTACCACAAAAACTTTTTAACGTCAGTTTAAGACTTGTCTAAAAAAATGTCAAATTATGAGGTTGACATATGGTTCATTTTGGAGCCACATTTTTTTTAGACAAGTGTAAAACAGTGGTTAAAGTTTTTGTAGTAAGGCCATAATACTTTGCTGCATTCACTTAGACTGGAAGCCGATCCCAACATAAGAAAAGGCTAGGCAGATGATTAACATGTGTTATATCACAAGTAACCAAAATATAACAACATTTTTTACTAATACATCGATAAAAAAAGTAAAAGGCGTCTAAAAATAAATCACTTTCGCTTTCAGTTCAAACTAGATTAAACCGGTTTATTTAAAAACAAAATGTCCTACTGGCTGTTCAGGTTAGATACTGATATACAAACTTATACATACCACATTCGAATTTTAAATGTTGTCCCTCAAAATGGAGACGTGACCGCGTAACGACTTTCGCTTTCGTTGAGCGAATGATATGTTGTAGGGCTGCCGATAATGGTGACTTTCATTCATTAAGGTTGGATTTTTATAACCGATCTATCTATGTTTTTAGATAGAGATTGAATTTTTTCATAAGCTCCATTTGAATTATGTCAAATATATTTTATTTTGACAAAGCTCCATGTGTAAATTATGTCAACATTTATAAAAAGGGTTTTAAAAAGCCGCTACAAACCTTTTTGTTAAGCAGGTTTTCAGTTTATTAGTTTATTTATTTGAATCCGACCTTCTTCTTCGTTTTAGAAAATATCTAGACTAAGTACATAAATGCACGTAACAAATTGCATTTTTTGTGTACGTCGTAATAAATCTGTCTACAAAAATATTTTTTTTTTGGTTTTTCACAATCAAACATAATTTTTTTAATATAATTTGTACAACATACATCTGTCTGTCAACCCTAAACCACAAAGGAATGAATGAATGACCGAGTGAAAGAAATTTCATTCGTCCGCATGAGTAATATTGTGTAACCCGACTTTGCTTGACCTCGTTACGACTTAGATTCAACTTGGTAACTTGGCTTTACATAAATATTCTTTTCTATAGAACTATACACTCAAATTCATCATTAGTGGTCACGAAAAGGTTGTTGACATCAATTTGTATGACCTTGACCTTTTTAGGGTTATAGTCAAAAATGTAATACAGTAGTGTTAAGGTTAGCTATAAATAGGCATTATTATAATTCGTGATGTTGGAAAACGATAAATTAGGAGACTAAGGATTAAGAAAGAAGGAGGAAATTAAGGAAGAAGGAGAGAAGGAAAAAAAAGAGTTTATACTTAAATACCTAGTATATATTGTTATATAAACTCTTTGTATTTTTTGTACTTTTTTTTAAATTGTATTCTTTTTTTCATTTTAAAGATACAGATTACCACACTTGTAAATCGACTTCTATGTATAACAAGGAACAAATATTCCATAAGTTTTTTGAACCATGACTAATTAATTAGGTTTCGTTAAATTACCTTCACCATAAAAAATAATTAAACAGATTTTTATCAGCGTAACCAAAAAAATATAATTACACTTTGTTGTAAAAGTAAGTGCTTACTACGTTTTACGCCTATTAATTTTCTATGGTGTGAAAATTCTTTAGCGTAAAAATATTTCTCAGATTTCACTTATTTACCGAAAATATAATAAATATTCTGTTTTTTTTTAAATAATTTTAAAAAATATGGAAGATTTTGAGTTAAAAACATAAAAAAAATCTTTGAAAAAGTATAAGTAACGAGAATTTTGAAAACACCTACTCTATAATAGGTTTTAGATTATTTTTAGACATCAATAAGTTTGATAGTAAAGTATGACCTATAAAGCCAGTAAAGACAATTGTCAAGAATCAGACACCACTTCTGAAAAGAAAAAAATAATAATTCTATTTTTAAACTGCAAGATAAAATATCTAAGTCTTATCACAAACTTATATTTCCTACGACAAATTCTGCCAACCCCCTGACATAATCCTGAACTACCTTCAACATAACACTTTCAATCAAATAAAACGAACTCCCTAAGGTTTCCGACAAAAATATTTTATACTGAAATTCGCCAACAATACACTATATTTGTCGACCAGTGATTGTAATAGAAAATTCCTATGTTAGCAAAAGTCTCTCTGATTGGCCGAATCAGTGGATTTTTGCCACGGAGGAAGATAGCGGAGATGCTATAAGGTATAAGGTAGGTCAGGTGCCTTCTTGTAGGTCAAGCAATGTACGGTAGGCGTGTTTTGTTACTAGAACTAACGAGATGGTCGGGTTCCTTGTCAAATCAAAACTAATCTGTCAAAGTAAGTCTTGATTGATTGGTGCTTTTGTTCGGAAGAGTTACCGCGGCCTACGACGGAACACGACGGTTTTAAGTCAGTAAGAGTCTGACACTCCCTCACCGCTGCTAACCCACAGCAGGTCTTTTGGTGAATTTTGAAGTAAAAAAAAAAATTGGTGCTTTTAATTAGAAAATAATAGGTGGATGAACGTTGCTAGTCCCCCGAACATCCGTATTTTGACGCGCTACGTTCTTATGAGATTTTGCGTTATGACATCTCCGCTAGTCATTTTGTTCTCAATGATTTTTACCAATCCCAACTATATGTATATCCCCCAGGATTTGCCAGAGTCAATATTGGCGTATATTGAATAGAAAAGCTATATAAAAAAGTTGTAACTAAATCGGATTATTTGACCCGATCACAGAACTGTTTTATAATATTGTTCGTACAAAAGAGTTTGGTTTTAGTTTTTTATTGGGTTTTGATTTTGTTAGTTAATTGCGTTATACAAAACAAAAATATTTGATTTAGTAGTTTAGGATTTTACACAAAATGTTATTTAAAGAATTTGACATTGCAATTGCATGTTTGTTGTTTTGAAAAACAAACCTAAAAAAAGGATGCAAATTAAAGTTCATATTGTCAATTCAACTAGGTACATTGTACATTTCTTAATATTTTTTTAACTTCGCAATATAACACTCCGGATGCATTTAAAGGATACTTCAATCATCAATTAAGTATTGCTTACAAAAAGAAGAATACAATGTTAGATAAGTACTACTTTCAAACAAAAATATATCAAACAGCTAAAATAGTTAACTATAAGACCTTGAAATAACTACAATGGTAGTTTTCGAGTGTTCGTAATTCATTACTAAATGAATCACTAAAAATCCTATCATTTCTGTCACACTCGAAGCATGTACCTACGTTTAAAATCAAACGTAACGCAATGAGAGTGTCCGGCTCGGGAACGCAGGCCTAACTCAATAACGTGTTGAAAGCCTGCCCAGCATCAGTGCTGCAATTGTAATCCAGTTACATGCATGCTCGTCAAAAGGTACCTTCTCTTATTTGCCTATGTAGAGAGGAAAACAAGAAAATAGATATTTCTATAGGCATAATTATATTACACCAAAGAGGAGTGGAGCGGAGAAATTTTTAAACGACAATTTTTTTTTCTTTATAGTTTTTGGACGGCAACCAGATGTTCGAATTATTAAATTCTATTAAAAACGAATCCACTCCGATTTTGTGTAGCCTTACGTTTAGCTTAAAAATGGTATATTCGCCAATTAAAGATTTTTCCCACTTGTTTTAAGAAAAATATCTTATGACGTAACTATCATAGGACGGGCACAATTAGTGAGATTATAACTAAACCAATAAAACGACTTGCTGACACTTCAAGTGACCCAAAGGCTGGTTTTTATTTTGGTCAAAAATTAAGCATTGCCATCCAACGTGGCAATGCTGCCAGCCTCTTGGGTACACTCCCGGTGGGCAGCGATGAGGAGTTTTTTGATGCCATTTTATAATTGTTTTTAGTGTATATAAGTTAGTTGTATGTTGTATATATATTTATTATTAAGATAAGATATTGTAAAAAGTTATTTGTAAATATATGTTATATCTAAATACCAATAAACTGTTCACTTTATAATATTCAGTAATGATGTTTTATGTATGTTACAGATTCTGTTAGAGCTACTTTACAACATGTTGATAATTTAAAGGCTGTGGAATGCAATAATACTGATTTATGTCTGCATGTTTGTGTGTGTGTGTGTGTGTGTATGACTCAGTAATACTTACAAGCACAGGTCTGGCTGTATCAGTTTGTAAGTAATATAAGATATATATGTATACCTAACAGTGCTTGAAGGGAAAAAAACATATCATAATATTTAGTACAAATACATTTATATAGTTGTCAGAATAAATGACAATTTAAAACTAATTTTGTAACTAAATAATACCATTTAATAAGAATAGAAATAGAAATAAGAACTTGAATTTCATACTGTAATGGTGGAATAAAGTTCCGAAAATAAGACAAACAAAACCAATAACTAATTCTCTCTCCAAAATTAAATTTGTATTTAAATCGTACAAATACAAATTCAATTATGCTTATAAATCTAAGGACAGTTTTATCGTTTATTTCAGAGAAAAGCCCCTAGCTAAATGCCGCCATTGTCTCAGTTCCCGAATTAGGAACGCAAAACCAAACGCCTTAAACAAACGATGTAAATGAGCCATAAAATTAGGAGTAGCCTTGATAGGACCACCATGAAAATTAAGCCAGAAGTCCTATCAAATATTATTCCAAGGCACGTCAAACTGTAGGTCCCGGCTGTCATTTAACACCCTTGGCAGTCGTTACGGGTAGTCAGAAGCCAGTTAGTTTGACACTAGTCTTATCAAGGGGGTTAGACTGGAAGCCCCCAACATAGCTGGGAAAAGGCTCGGAAAATGCACACCGGTATCTAAGGCAAGGCCTGCGTGGGATTGTTCGAAAGAGTTACCGCCGCGCCGGCCTGGTGCATAAAGGGCTTAAGAAGGCACAGGGTGGGTTTTAGTCAATAAGTATCTGACACCTCACGCTACTAACCAACAACAGGAGGGGTCATTTGATGATTTAAAGGTTGGCTATCTTTAGGTACCTATAAAATCTTAAAATGTTCACTCTATTGTTGAACTTCTGTCCGCTTTTTCACAAAAAAACGCGTGATTCATGCTTAGATTATTAATATTCTAGTCAGTCGCCCCGTCAAAAGTTCTATAATTACTAGAGTATATTAATCTACGCGGAGGCAGAAAATGTTAAGAATTTCATAAAGTGCGTCTTAGCCTTGGGCGATCGCGAATTTTCTCACAATTTATGTAAATGTGTTGTTTTAAGGGATAAAGGATCTAATAGAGATTCTTAGGCTTTAATGGAGGCAGTTCCCGGTTTTACGATATGAATGGGTATGTTAGTGTGGTTATTTTAATGGACGTTATATAAAGACCTTATAAATTATATGCGAGTTATAATTCAACTAGTTACTGTTATTCCCCACATCTTGACAGAATCTTCCCGCTTCTGAATAAGAAGTAGCAATGTCCTTTTTCAGGCGTTAGATTATCTGTTACAGCCTTTTTATCGTCCCACTGCTGGGCACAGGCCTCCTCTCACACGGAGAAGGATTGAGCATTAATCACCACGCTTGCTCAATGCGGGTTGGTGATTTCAGAGTTTAAAGTCCAGGTTTCCTCAAGATGTTTTCCTTCACCTTTTTATCAGCCATTAGTGTCTAAGATATACTTAGAAAGTACATACAAGCTTAGAAAAGTTGCATTGGTACTTGCCTGACCTGGAATCGAACCCACACCCTCATACTCGAGAGGTTGGTTCTTTACCCACTAGGCCACCACGACTTTTTTCACACGGAGAAGGATTATCTGCCAAGATTAATTTATACTAGTTCAGTAGTTTTGAAGTGAGAGCCAGTTTCTTCATCAAAAGTTAAAGTTAAAGTAATGTCTAAAGTTAAAGTAACGGTCAAATTTGTTTTTTCAAGGCTAAAGTGACAGCAAAATTCATAGAAAAATTGAATTTAACCGTTACTTTAACTTTAGTTATTACTTTGACTTTTACTTTGGCTTTAACTTTTGATGAAGAAACTGGCTGTTAGTCTTCGGCTATAAATGGACTATATCATAGTTACTCAATAAAATAAAATGTTCTTCGCTTCGCTTCGCTTAGCTTGTAATACAAGTCTAAGCATTATGTTGAAGATTGTATAAGCCAATGATCTTATGTTTTTATGAATCATTATGGGGGTCATTGAATCTTCATACACTTTGTGTGGGTGTCAAAATAATTTATGTACTGACAAGATACCTTTACCTTTTCAAAAGTTCCTTTCATTTAAGAATTTAACTCCGTCATCGGTCATCTGTGGGTGTAAACAAAAGTATTTATAATGATTTATTTTTATATTGAGGTACGACTTACTTATACTAACTACATAAGGTAAGATCAAGAAGGTGCTTCGCTATAAATTGGAAACATTACTAAAGAAAGCCAATTTCGGACAAAGCATAGCTTATCAACAATATCTATATCTATACGAACAAAACCGGACTTTTTTGGCGCCAACTATAAAATAAGAAGTATTCTAACATTATACCCCTTTCATAATCTTTAGAGAGAAAAAACTTAAGGTCTAAAAACCA
Source organism: Helicoverpa zea (assembly GCF_022581195.2). NCBI lineage: Eukaryota > Metazoa > Arthropoda > Insecta > Lepidoptera > Noctuidae > Helicoverpa > Helicoverpa zea. The sequence goes on along the minus strand of NC_061464.1, from coordinate 3,305,880 downwards.
CAGGATGGTTTATCAAAATCAGACCTTTTTACCTCCAAAAAATTTTTGTTACCATGTAGGTAAGAAGTTTTTTTTTTTCAGAAATGTTATCAGAGCCTTCAAAATACTTTTAACGTCTGCTTCTTGAAGAGACAAACAGTTTGTGGCTCCACTTATTGGCTTCTCGGATTACGTCATAATATTTCAGAGTATGATTGATGTACTAGGCCGTTGTGTCGGATGCCCTGTTGCGTAACTCGCGCTTTTATAGAGTTGGGGGAATATCGATAAAATTATTTTGTCGATATTTTTTTTGGGTGTTGGTAAACGCTCTGTCTGTCTGTGCTATGTATCGAGTGTTACAAACAAGCCTCATAAATAGAATATTGTATAATACGAGCATTCATCAACCCTTAATTCTGTGTTATCCCTCTCAAAAGAATTGCCTATACAGTGCCTATATAGTACTTTTCCATTCCCTCCAAAAATAGTCATCGAGTACGAGTACTTATCCATAAGCTCAGAAAAACCAATTTCATATGTTCACCCACTCATCTTTAACAAAACAAAACATTCTGCTACTCGTGCTCATTCACCCATTTATATTTTTACCTTCTTTTATCGATATGAAGGTACATCCTTAATCTTTCCTTACAATTCGGCGAAGAGGCCTTCATTATGTAACATTTTCTTATCTTGGGGCTCACCTTAAGAAGATGCCGGCTTGTAAGGGATACGTAAATTATTCTAACAAAACCGCAGACTCTAATCTTGGTATGCGGTGCGATTGTGCGCGGGTAAATGATAAATACGCCCTTGAGATTTTGTTATAGTCGGGGGATAGTATTAAAATATATCAGTAGATTATGACACTTAGTACAGGTTATGTTATGACCTAGTTTCTCTCTGAACTGCCACTGACAAAAAATAATAATGACTTGAGATTTGGATCATATCATTGTACTCTATACAGCGGTAAAACTTTATGTGTCAAGAACTTGAACTGTTTATGCACAAATTATATGATGAAAACCGCATAAAAATCGGTTCAGCCAAAGGCGCGATAGTCGCGCACATACACAGATAAGCTCAAACTGATTCCTCTTTTCCAACCTCCATTATAAGACATTTAAAATGATGTAAACTCACAATCGCATTAACATTATTATTAAGACCACTTCTGCTTACCCCATAGTAAGCTATAGCAGGAATCTACAGATTCCGCTTCCACTGAGGCTCCTCTAAATCTGAACCAATCACTTGTGTGAAGGATTTCACGTGATTGCAACGATCTCTCAAACGGATTAAGTGTTGAACTCAATTTAGTTACCCAATCCTGAATATTTGTGTATAGGAATCGAGACAGAGTGCAGCTTCGAGTTTCGGGTGTAGAAAATTGATTCTGAATCGAGTTTGGGATTTATCGATACTGTTTATCGATACTGTTTTTCAATTCCCTATGCAATTTGTCAGAACAATTTATTTTTAACTGACTTCCTCAAAAGGAGGTTGTTAATTCGAATGTTTGTATTTTTTTTTTATGTTACAATTGTGTTTTCTTCAATCAGTCATTTCAATCGTGAAATTATTAAATCGTAAAACCTATACATTGTAGTTCAAATTCACTAGTTTTCGGGTTGCAAATGGCATTTTGAACTTTGAAATAAATGAAATACGATACCTGCTTATAGATACCTCATACAAGAACATTGTGATAAAAACATACTACCTATAGAACTATATGAAAGTAATTCTTACATTCGACTTACTTACCTAAGATCATATAAAAGGGAACACAAATATTTCATCAGAAGCATTTTCGCGCCGCAAATATATAAACTGTGATCATAACTCAAACGCATAGAGGTCTGCACAGTGGCTATGAAATATACAGTATTATGCCTCCTACAGGGTTGTCAGACGAAAAAATGTGTCAGGAAAAAGGGAAAATATTATGTTGCGTGGGGCAACACTGACATGTGTTATGTAGCTAGTATTTGTACAGTTCTTTAAAGGTTTCATGATGCATAAAGATACTTTTTGGAGTTGTTTTTACAATGTTTATTTAGCGTGAACCGGAATGTAGTGAAAACGGTTGTCTCAATGGAATAACTATTGACAGTGTGTACATTGTACATACGGGGTGGTTGTGACTCTGTGTTTTTCATTTGTTTTTATTCAACCTCAAATAAACGCAGGTTACAGTGAAATCCTGTTTTTCTGTTTGGAACTTTACAAAAGGGCTTTTAATAAATATCTGAGAGAGTTTATTTTGACCACGCAATTCTGATTTAAACAACGGACAAATGGACTTATCTGCTGTCGGAGAAAATGGGTCTCAATAAGGTTTTTTGAAAATTGATGTGTCGGTGCGGTTTCGTACCGTAATTTTTGTATAAAAAAAAGTGAACGCACCGCATCCGCACCGATACAAATCGTCCTCTTTGAAAAAAAAACCTAAAGGACCATTTTCTTCAACTACACGAACGTCCGTTTTTCTAAAAACAACTCGTGAACTTTGAGGATTTAATGCAAAAAAAACATATGACATTATTTAATTCAAGTGTAAAAAAAACAAGAAAACTGTTGTTTATGCTGTCGGTAAACTTAGGCCTCTGTGCTATAACCAATCGAGTTTGCTTATGGACAGTCAATTTCTTACTTTTATTCTATGACGTAATAACCGCCTATGACAATACTCTTAACAAATTGACTTCGGTAAGGTGACAAAGTCAAAGTCGAACTCACAGGTAACCCTACTCCGGTAAGGGGTAGATTACTGCAGGCGAGACATCAATAAGACATATATATCTTTTTGCTTGGCTGCCTGAATAATGACTGTTTGTCTGTGTTCGCTGTTACAGGTAATGTTATTTACTTTGTTACTTTTGTGGGTTATATCTCTTTCTTTGTCTGTCTCTGTGTGTGTAATTGAAGTGTTCGTAAGACTTTATTCGTGAATAATAGTCTGCTATGGTTGTAGATTATTTTTTTTGTGGGTTGTATCTCTTTCTTTGTCTGTCTCTGTGTGTGTAATTGAAGTGTTCGTAAGACTTTATTCGTGAATAATAAATAGTCTGCTATCATATGGTTATAGATTATTTTTTCTAGGTACCTAAGGGTGAAACCGTATGGACTAGGTAGTACAATAATAGCAATAATTTTGTATTCGGTTTGCATAACATTACATTCTAATGCCTTATTGATTTAATTGAGTATATAAAATTTCATTTTAGTTTAACCATCACAAGTCATATCAGTGGGTTTCTTTTTTTCCATAAAACCCTTACTTATTCAAAACCACGTAAAAATAGATAGGTATTAAAAACATTGTATCTTATATTCCAAATTAATATTCAAATTAATTATTTACATAATATAACTTTCTAAAATATTTAAATAGGTACCCTAAATAAAACTAGATATTTATTTCCCTAAAAAAACACAAAACTTAAATATCAATAGCTACATGCAACACCACCCTTAACTAAAAACCTCCATACCACACTATATACCCTAGGTATGTTACACACCCCATCATTTGCATGTCCGTAACAACGTAATATTAAGGGGTCAGACAAAACAAATAGTTTGTGGCAGTCTGAAAAATGATGCGCAAAGTACGTCACTTTGTTAAAACTGTGTTCCGGCTTATAAATGAGAGGGACCCGTGAAACTAGTTTTGACCTTTGTAAATAGTTGCAGAATTATGTGGGATTTTTCCGGGTTGTGAAACTATATTTTGGAGTTCCATTGGTTGCAAAACCTTCACTGTTGCAAAGGTCTTGTCAATACAAAGAATATAAGCCCAAACATGAGGTAGTTTACATATTCAATTGTCGAGTTCCCTCGACCCTCTCTGGTCTCCATCATCAGGTCAGCTCCAAACCTTCACTGTTAAATAGTGCTTTGCATACACCTGAGTGTCAAGTTTTTAAAGTTTTTACCCTATGTATGCCTACAACTTTCGAAGGTTGCCCTCGATTTCTATGAGACCAACTGGCCCAGAACCCAGACTATGGGACCAACTGGCAGCTATTTCGCGTCGAACAAAAAAAGAATCACGTAAATCGGTCTATAAACCTAGGAGTAATCGATGTACATACATAGAAAAAAAAAACATACCGGCCGAATTGAGAACCTCCTCCTTTTTGGGAAGTCGGTTAAAAATAAAAGAAGAGGTAACTAAGTTAAAAAAATGGAAACTGATACCTGTTATGAACAAAGCCTATTAAATAACAGTTTCTTGTCATTATCAATTGTTCATTCTTATTTCAGCATTGTCTTCAAAATTAACATTTAGTACCTACACAAGAAAATATAAAATAATGTTTTCTTTACATGTAGTTTGATTAACAGCTTCCACAAGTTTATTTACCAGTTTTCTGAGGAGACTGTCCGCACCTGGCTAAAAACCCTATAATACTATTCTGATTTATAAGTTATATTCTTGACAAAACATGCCAATTTTGATGAAATATCTCCAATACTTTTTTTTGTGAAAGAGTGAGTACCATCAATACATTACTATCAACTTTCGCATTTACATACGATACTATCACAAGATTTACGCCCTCTTAAAACGCATTAAAATCCCCAAAACAAACAACATGCCACATTAAAGGAGGTGTTAAAACAAGAGTATCGTTTACTCCTACTTAACCCTCAAACGCCCGTCCTAATCTCCTGATAATATCAGTAAAGGATAGATGTAATCTTAACCGTTCACTCCGGTCCTTTGAGCCAAGATCCTTCGACCGATCAAAGGATTATTTAATTAATATTTAATAAACCCTTAGTTATTTTGAGGGTTAGATGAAAAGGGTGCCTTTAGAGGTACAGTGTTAAGCAGCGGTTAGTTAGGCTGCTAATTGGATGGGAGTTCCGTGGTTTTTTATTCACTCTTACAAATTATGCACTCTGAGTTAGGTTAGGTTACATTCTTTCATTTCATTTACATTCATACGTCCTTACAAATATATATACTGAATAAAATTAAGATATCGCATTTCTCAAACAAACACATCGCATTTTTCAATCAGACTTGCAAGTAGTTATTGAAATAAACGCGCTTACTACAAGTACATAATTATAGTTCTAGCTGTTTTCCGAAACTTGAACCAAGTTTTAAGGTACCTATATCATGTAGCCGGATAAAATATAGCCTTTAACATTCACCAAAAACGTGTTTTTCTATTAGTAAAATAAAAGTATTTTCAAAATCGCCTCGGTGTATCCCAAGATCATCCATTACAACATCACAAACACACAAACAAGCAAATTAGCAAAGACACTCCAACAAGACACAACACACGATAATCCAGCTAGTGATGCGACTTTACCGTGTTATCCAGCTAAACTCGGATAACAGTTCCACGAATCGCTCATTACGCCCGTTCCGATGACAGACTGGTCAATTAGCTAGTGTGTGTCCATGATACTGTATTAAGCAACAAGCATTTATGATTTCACGTTGCGTTTTTGAAGATTTGAATCTTCTGCGAGTCAAAATTAACACGACGTCAACAAATGCTTGGATATATTTTAAAGTGCGTTTTATAATAGACGCGTTGATAGGATAAACGATAATATCATACTAATAAATAGATGCAAAAATACATTCCTTTTAATTAACATTTTCTATAATGGGCACTATAAAACAGCCTACAGCCATCCTTGATAAATGTACCATGTAATGCTGGAATCATTTTTCAAATGATCTAGTAGTGCCTGGTACTATTAGTGCCTTCAAGCAAACTCTTCAACTTTATAAAAATATTAGTATATGTATTATTACCAATAGACATCAAAGAAACCGCCAACTGTCAATCATACAAAAACATGAACTACATACCTACATACAAAGCCTATTTCACAGAACCTATACTTAACACCGCCCATCACTCTTATCTCAGACCACACTCAATATAAACCACTACATCGTAGCCATCGTTCCAGCTTATCATAGTACCATAGTTCCTCACGTTTAGGAGTTCATCACAAACATGTAGGTAACTACGGAAGAAGAAACATAGTGGAGTTGCTATAAGGGAGGTAGGTCAGGCGCCTTCTTGTAGGTCAACGTAACGTACGGTAGGCGGGATCAGTTACTTGAACTAACGAGACGAACGTGTTCCTTGTCAAATCAAAATAAATCTGTCAAAGACTCGACTTGATTAATTGCTGATTTTATTTTGAAAATAATGGGTGGAATCAAAGAAGCGCTTAAGAGCGGATAACGCTAGTAACGTTCCTCGTCGCCCGAACACCCGCATTAGCACGCTGCTTTCTTATGAGATTTTGCATAGTGACAAATCCGCTAGTCATTCGGTTCTCCGTGTTGGTAACTGTACTGATGACCTCATATATGATATCATGACACCAAACCTTCAAGATAAGCTTTGCCTAAATGGGTGTATCGAGTCAAGGTGTTCGTGAACGATTTTGGCGATACAATGGCGGTAGTTTAGTACCTTTTCGGGTTACAGGGTGAACTGTGATCAATTTGTTCAGATATAAGAATTATTACGGAAGAAAACACGCTGCGATGTATATACGAAAACATGCTGCGATAACTACAAATTAAATTGGGATAAGGGCAAGAGGATAAGGTTGATAATCACGCTATATATTGTCAAAATAATGGAATTAGTCAAAAGAGTTACCGCGGCCTTGGCTGTTTACAGAAGGAACATGGTGGGTTTTAGACACTAGAAGTCTGACACTCCTTCACGCTGCACTAATGGCGAGAGGTGTCATTTGATGACATTTAATCAAAAAAGAGGGTTCATTTTCAGAGAGTTTCTATGTAGTGTTGAATCTTGGACATTTTTTACTAAAGCCTCGATATTATAAAAAAGAGATGGGGTAACTGACTTTTGCAATCATATGCACCGAAACTGCTGATGAAACCAGCATATGAACTCACTAAGTCCACGCAAAGCTAACAATAAGTACCCACGTTTTAACCATTGGAAACCTCCAAGTCTTTGTTCTAGGATTTAAAAACTAAATTTTCTCGTAGCTACCCCGAGTTGCATAATAGAAAAGTCGGGCCCTGAAGTTTTGATGAGAACCGAGCACTTACTACCGTGTAATTAAAAACCGACTTTTACATAAATTAGACCGGAGTTTAGTTGAAATTTTACGTCTTGAATGAAATAGCTTTTTTGCGCCAACGGGTTAATTTCTGAATTTATAATCGTACCTACACTGCTGTTGTTCGGACGTTAATTTTAAAAGCACACACTGAAAACTTTAAGTCGGCCGATAGTTTGATGAACCTCATAATGAGTATGGAAATTAATGGTAGTGCACGTATTACATGGATCAGTCTATCCAGCCAGTATTTTTGCAACTGTTGCCCAAACCAGCATAAAAATAAGCAATGGTCAAATTGCTTCCTGGTCCTAAAAAAAATACAAATAGTACATAGAATTTCTCAAGCAAAATAAATACCCAAAATAAATACAAAAGTTACGTGGACCAATAACATTAACCAGTATTTTTCTTCCCCCAATTTCCTATCACAAAATAGATCTAATCACAAAAAAGTTCCCACCATCACCCGAGAAACTACGTAAATTAATGTCCATTACATTTTCAATCCCGAATATATATGTCTTTATGTATTTCCTAATCACTTTATCCGTATAAATTGGGCAGGGGAAAAGGTGCGATGGGAAAAATTACAAGCACGGAGGAAGGAAATATAGCGAAGATGCCTTAAGAAAGGTAGGTCTGATGACTTCTTGTAGGTCAAGCAACTTATGGTAGACGTAATCATTTACTAGAATTAACGAGACGTTCGGGTTCTTTGTCAAATCAAAACCAATCTGTCTTAGATTAGTCTTAATTATTTGGTGATTTTATTTTGAAAATAATTGGCGGCCATCAACGTTCCTCGAACCCCACATACAAGTATTTTGACGACGCTATTTTCTTAGGAGATTTTGCGTTATGACATCTCCGCTAGTCATTTTGTTCTCCACAGTTACAAGGGATCCCTTCTCATTCAACTTTTCTTGGTTAATTCGTGATGGCAAAGGACTGGGGTCCTTGAAAACTTGATTCCGGTTCTTCGGTTTTGTTAGTAAAAGGGAATAATTGGAGGCTTGGGATTAGTTTATCAGTTGGGAGTAATCGGTGGATTAGTGTGTTAGTGATAAACAAAAACTTTGACGTTGGTGACACTTTTGTTTTATAGGCTTCTTTTTGAGCGATTATCAGAATTTATCGTTTAGGAATTCTGCGTTTAGATCTTTGTGTTGTCTCTGCTTTGATGCCTACTTATTAATTTGTCCCGAATAATAACTACCATCTACCGTCACGAGAACTTTATCAAAGATGATTTTGATAAAGTTTGCGTAATGACGAACGTCCTCCTAAAACCACATTTGCAAAATAAATAATTTTTCACCATATGGTCAGCGCAGCACGTCATGTCTTCTTCTATACTTCTTTGTCTTTACAAAACACTGGTCACCAAATAAACCATACAAAATTTCAAACTTCAATTCTCAAGTTCTATGAACTAAAACAAGCTACTTCGGGCCGATTGCCAACTCGACACTGCATACAATTGTATCACATTGTATGTTAAACATAATATTCCTATCATTGTATAGGTGAAAGGAAGGAACATATTCCGCATTTGGACCACCCATGGAGGAAGGAAAGATAGCGGAGATGCCATAAGGCAGGTAGGTCAGGCACCTTCTTGTAGGTCAAGTAGAGTACGGTAGGCATGATCTAGTACTAACGAGACGTTCGGGTTTCTTGACAAATCAAAAATAATTCTGTTAAAGATTTTGCTTGATTGTTGATTTTTTGGTGAACACCTACCTTTTTAGAAATAGAAATCATTTATTTGCCTAAAATGTATGTTACAAATAAATAAAATGGTATATAAAACATTTCGCCTTACGGCATGCAAATTTATTGTCTTTGATGACAGTTAACAACATTAACAATTCACGGCCTAGTGTCAGCCACTCTTAATAAATACAAAAATTAAAAAAAATAGTCTTACATTAAAAGTAGGAGATACTTCCTTACATTAAATTTAGGAGATTCTTTCTTTCGAGATATAGCGTTATGACATCTCCGCTAGTCATTTCGTTCTCCATGATACTACACGAAAGGAAGGAAGATATTCGGTATTTGGACCACCATTGTCAAAGATAGTATCAAGTAGCACAAAACTTGTGTTACAAACTTCACATAAGTTTAAGGACAAAGTAAGCCAAACAAACAGATAATTCTATTATTCAATGGGTCGCGAAAATAGCGAAGATTGTTTTTTTTACGCTATCTTTTTTTTGTTCTTAACTTTTGTCGCGTGTACTTTGGTAAGGATCAGTTTTGAACTAGTCTATAAAGATTGAGATCTATAACAGTATTATTGTCTTTATAGCATCTTATCATATAAAATCTATCTATTTTTTAATCAATTAGGTAGGTAGGTACCTATTCTACATCTCCAGATAAAAAAAACACAATATTTTAGTTCCTTAGCACGTATTTATAAATTATGAGATACCTATTACTTAAAAAAAAACCCTAGACGTTTCATAACATAACATTATATTCCAATTTACGCCTGAAATACCTAGGCACCCTACTCTTTACGTACAAATTCGTCGACTTGAATATTTCGTCCTACAAATGACTTTGTATGAAATGTGAGAGCTCGTTTAGCTTCTCGCTGAGATTGACAAGGCACATAATAGCCATTTAAACCCACCTGCTGATTGTCAATTTGTCTCACAATATTTTGATTTTGTCTCGCTAGATATTTTAGGTTTAAGTTTATTAAGTTCTTGACATTTGTGTCCTTTGTAAAGGTTGTGTTTTACTGGCATTGACTTTACATAAAGAGATATAGCAAAAGGATATAAGTCATATAGTAGTTTAAGTTTGTAAATACAGTGCACTATTCTTATTTAAATAAAAATTAATAAAACATTATTCTATTATTTTTAGAGCAATAAAGTCACAAAATGGTAAATTTATAATCATATTATAAAGCTAGTATACTAATATTATAAAGATTGTTTCTTTGCTAGGAGCAAGATTTGAAAAAAATATTTTTTAAAAATCAGATTCTATTCTAATACACAAAATCAACAAAAAAGTACACATATCAACATAAAATGTATAACTTTTTATCCTCTAAAACATACTTAGCACAAACCATCTTTAATACACAATTTTTGTATTTCAGTTTGATAACTTAAGCTTAAGCGTCCCATTCGCTCTTTGACACAAGCCAAGTGGGCAAAAAGTTGTACTGCACGTCAAAATAACGTTGGACCAGTATTAACCCCGTTTTAAACTTCATTTAATACTAAAAACGAAAAGTTAGACCATCCCCGTTCCCTTTTGTATAAATTTCGTAGAACTATACTGAAAATCGTGTGTTTTGAAAAGTTTTAGTTTAGATACGTAGATAGAAAAATATGTTAGTTTTCATATTAGGTAGGTATCCCAGAATATTGTTTCCTAAATTGAACTAATCATCATCAAACTTTTTATTGTACTGCAAAGCGGCCTCTTCTCGTACAGAGGAAGAATTACTATCATCATCATCATGCCATCATCACGCTGGCTAAAGATGGACAGTTTAAGTCCAGGTTTCCAGTCCAGTCATTGGTGGCCAAGATATTCTCAGAATGGACATAAAGCTTTTAAACGAACCCGTTCACTCGTACTTTAGAGAAGCTGGTGCTTTAAACCACTAGGCCGGAATCGTACTCCTAGCCGATTATCGGCTACGGCGGCTGTTCTCATGTAAGGAGATTAGCCAACTGCGCAGGACATATTATAGTGCACAAGCATTTGCGCAGACACAGGTGCACTCCCTATTCCTTCACTCTCATAGCCCGATGGGACGGCAATCCGACACGACCGGAAAGAGATCAGGCGCAGGACCGACATTTACGTGCTCTCCGATGCACGGGTGAATCAATCACCAACTTCCAGGCTTCGGGCTGCTTTGTGAAAGTCTTCTAAAACCCACAAAGCGATTTCGGCCCGACTCGGGAATCGAACCCGAGACCTCGTGCTCAGCAGCCACACTTGCGACAACTAGACCAACGAGGCAGTTAAAATATAGATAGGTACTATAGGTAGTTGTATAGGTACCAGTAAATTAAATGTACTCTCACAATCGCTTTTAAAGTCCTAATCCCCACTTTTAGGCTTCGTGGTCTCGAAAATTCCAAACCATTCGCTCCCCTGTTGTTCCCCAACTTCCAAGGCCGATATCAATATTATAATAGCTAAAAAAACAAGGGCTCCTACAAATTAATCCCTAAAAAGGCTTGAGCCATTCGACAACAATTATTTATAGTACAACCAACCCTTCTGGAAACGAAACCCTTCATTATTTTTCGCGAACTTTCTAGAAAGTTAATTTTTCTCTGATAATTGTTTTGGCTTTGAATCAAGTCAGTGAGGTTCGAGTCGCTTTTTCTAAAATGTTTACACTGTTAATTGGAACTGAATTTTAAATTACACAAAGGATTTTTGTATCAAAGTTACTTTGTTGTTTGTTTGTTTTTGATGAGGTTTTTCCAGTAAGGGAGTTAGTTCTAAGAAGTAATCCCTCATTATAGGTAGACTGTGTATTTAATGTGCTATTCTATTTCAAAGATTCGTCCGTTTTCACATCAAACAGGCTAAAAGTATTATCACATGTAACAATAATATTTTTTCGAAAACAAATACGTTTATACCTACTACATCTTGACGCACCGCAAATTGTTTTTTATTGTAAATTCATTCTAGGTGTGAAACAAAACACTGCGAAACAAAAACCTTATGCCCAGTTCACATACCACCATCACACTCAAACGAATTCTAAGCCACTCCATTGCACGCCGTACACCAAAACAAACGAAACTTAAACGTAATTCACAATAGAAGTGAACATTCCAAGATTAAAAAGTAGCGTCAAAAATGACCAAAACCGTCTCCCCATGCAAGTTACCAGCACACTACCCAATGGCCTTTGTAAACTTTTTCTGAAAACCGTATCTGACAAAGACGTGTTTCAGCCTGCTCGCCATTCGCCATTTTACACGAAAAAGGACAGCCTCGCTACTTTTGAACGAATACGTTTCAAATTTAATGGCTGAAGCTTTGTGCTTTATTCTGTATGCAATTTATAAAGGATGGTGGATTTTTTGGACTGTTAAGGCAATATTAAGTGTCTTATTAGATGTGAAATATGCCCACAATAAAGATACTTTGACCTATGACCTACAATATGTAAGTTCCAGTTCTTAACAATATATTCGAGTACCAATATGTCCTGGCATACAATAATTACATGGGTAGGTATTGGCAATAGAATAGGAAAAACATAGGTAATATGCCATTGGCTCATCATCCTCCTGTCCTTATCTCAATTTTATTTAAGGACACCTTCTTCAATACTCTTCTGTCTGCCGTCATCTTACAAGTCTTGTTTCTAGCCATGTCAACTTTCACACAATTTATCCATCATGATATATTTCGCACAAAAATTATGAATACTCAAAATTCTGCTTTATTGCCTTTTTTTCTACTTTATTCCCTGTCGTGGTTATGAAATCATGAATCTAGTTGAGAACTTAGGAGGATAAAGTTCTCGGTCAATCAAAAAAAGCAAAATCTTTATTTTAAACTTAAGCAATTCAATTCCAGTTTCAGGTAGAGAAAACCGTAAAGTCGGAATTTCCAAAACGTTATTTCCATTTCGTAGTGGAAACCGTTTTTCCAATTCCAAATAGTTTCAGACACGGATGTCGTCGGAACTCTTTAGTGGCGTATCTGATGTTTTTATTCTTTGCCAGTCTTCGGGGGAAATTCGGTTTCAATTCCTTCCTTTTCGCTATTCATGTGTTTTTTTTTATTTAACGCCAGCCAGCATTTGTCGATGTGCTGTTATTCAATGTTTGAATTTCTGGTGTTCTTTTTTGCTTTTAAAAATGCTTTTTATAGGCAGATAAAGTTTTAAGTAAAAATATGTAATAAAAAAAGACCGAATGTAAAAAAAAATTAAACGTGCTTTTAATATTGACTTCAAAAATAAATGAATGAAGGCCTAAATTACGTTAAAAGCTCAGACTCCACAAAGAACGGAGTGGATATTTTTATTGGTTACAAGCTTTTGCCCGCGGCTTCGCTCCCGTCAACTGACTTCTCTACTTTACCCTATTTTTTTTCATTAGAACCTTCTCCTGACAATAACAAACACAACAAAAAAAGAATTAGCCAAATTGGTCCAGGCGTTGTTGAGTTATGCGCTTACCAACACATTTTGCGATTCATTTTTATATTATAGATTTAAAAAACTTCACCATCCATCTCTTCGCTGTTTAATTCTTTCTTTCCCGTTGTGCTTCCCAATCATATGTGACCAAAAATAATATATGAATAAATAAGTTGATACTGGGCTTTATTTAGGAAACCTGTAAATGACTAAATTATTAAAACAGTTGTTCAACTTGTGAAATCATACAATATGATGTAAATTAACAGTTTTCTCTTATGTACAGGTAACGCTACATTCCATCGGCATACGTGAAATTTGAAGTAACAGGTTTTGTATTGTTTTACTTACTTAATTATATACTTACTATTTATTATTGAACATATTAATTACATTTTTAAATATTAAATATAAAAATAAAAATCATCAAACTATAATTATTAAAATAAACAAAATTGATAATATCACAATAACCATTACCTGTCCGTTTAAAACAGATGTTATTAAACTAAGTACCTAGCTGTTCCCCGCAGTTGCACTTAAAAAGCCTATAATATACTCTTCAGACTATTTCGGAAAGATATTTTTGTCCAACTAACTATACCTATTTATGAAAGGAAAAAAGAAAACCAAATATACCTAAAGCTGTATTCGTACGTTATGAGATAATAAGCGAAATTATAGTTCGGCCATTCAGAGAATGCGTTCCTGACACGTCGCGATTGAACTGACGACGTAACTTTGCAATGGCGTTGCAGTTACGATAAAAATATTTTTGCTGGTTGTTTACCGTTTTAACAATTGAGGAGCATTAAAACAACATTATTATATCAATAATCAATGAATGTTATAATTTTGTGCCAAACTGAGTGTCAAATAACTTGGTAAACAATATTTTTCTAAATCTATACTGCGCTATTACAAGGTTATGTCAGCGGTTTATATTTTGTAGTGCTGTGCTAAAAATAACAGGCAAGTATCGTAATCTGTTCTTATACAGTTATAATATAAAATAATACGTTTTGATTTTCTTTTTAAGAATTGGAAAATAATGGACTATAAGACTTAATTATAACGTTTATGAAATATAAAAATAAAACTATGACCAAACCGCATTTTTATACTTAGATTAAAAATGGTAACCCCAAATGGCGTTATGGGCCGCCATTTTGTGACGCTAAAACAGTCGTCCGTTGTCGTTTCGTGCGCATAGACCACGTTTTTCAAGTGTTTTCGATCTGTTTTTATTTGATTACCCGGCTTTTGTTAGACCGAGATATCAGGATTGATTCTGTTATTGATAATAATATAATTATACATGTAGGCGAAGATGATGATGAAGACACCACCTCCTCAAGCAAATCGGAGTCTGATTAATATTCTGTTCGCACATTCAATTCAATGTACTTGTAACAAAGAATAAATAAAACAATTTTATTATATGAATATTACCTTTTTTTGGTTTCCACTTAAATAACTAAAATATAAAACAAATGATTCCGCCAATTTAAAACGAAAATAATCTTAAAATAATGCGGCGGTTCATTTTGAAGGAACGGTAACGAACTCAGTGTTATGTTGTGCCCATCACTAGTCGTGACTAACTGATAGGTGTCAGGAACGCATTCTCTGAACGGCCGAAGTATAATGGCTTTCATGATTCTCTAAGAATCTTTTCTTAGGAAAATTATGTATCTACTTATATCTTGCTTTTTCTAGGATAATTTGATCTTCTCAAATAAACAACAACAAAACGTAGTATCTACTTTATCAAGTCATTAACCCATAACGCAATGATCAAGGGAAATATCGATGCGGGGAAATATTCATTCGTTTGTATACCTAATACTCGTATTAGTATCTAAATAATATTTTATTTTTGGCGAAGTTTTATACAAAATCGGGCAAAAAGCACAAAAAAAAAATTCGCGTAGCCTCCACCAAAAGTCCGAAAACCAATCACGGGTACTGTGAATGTCCCGCAATATTTCGACTTGCTACCCCTTCACACGTCACCATAGGGTTGCAACCACGGGTATTTATTATGAACCAAACCAAATAATTTATTCCTGTAATGAATTACACAAGGCAGAAAAAGAATAAAGATAACAGAATAAGTAAAGCTGACTATAATTAAACAAAAAAGAACTGAAACCGAATTATAAAAACACTTAAGCATTAAAATATTTTATAAACTAGATGAAGCTGATATTACCATGAACTTTTCATATACGAGCAGACTTTAGAATCTTGCTCTATTCAATTTATCTTATGTGGTAGCTAATTACACGCTGACTGTTTCAGAAGTTAGTTAAATAACTTCAAGTAAAATTATATCAAAAAGTTATAAGTGGAGATAACATACTCCTAGCGGCTCTTATGGTAGGTTGTAGAGATACTATTTAACTATAACGAAAACCGAAGCATTATCAATTTTCAAAACGGCAATGAGCGGCAAGTGTACGGCTGGTTATAATAGTAAAATGATGCAACTCATCCTTAATGAATGGACTGCAAGTTCATAAATATTAAAATCTTATAGGATCAAGGCTAGACTTACAAGAATATGGTATGTTCGTTCCTATCATTCAAATTCCGTGTGAGCAAAAGCTATATTTCACAGTTGTCCCACACTGCATAAGATTAGTTGGTGATAAGAAAAAAAACGTGTCTAATGTTTTAATTAAAGTAATTTAATAATTAATTGTTTCGTCAAAAAGCCTAGAAGCTGTAGAAAAAACTTCTTTCAATGTATTAACAACCCTAAACTGCCGTCAGTCTGTCGTTCTCCGGCATTTCTTTTTTCTCTCTCTGGTTGCCGTCCGCTCATTTCCTCGCTGCAATTGTCTGCTTTCAATTGCCGTGTACTGCCGTCGCGTTGGAGTATGTTTTTTTTTGTATAAGTACTGAAAATGTTAACAAAGTTATTGCAATTTTTGATTTCTGCTAGATTAAGTGATGATAAATATAAAATATTGAACTAAACTATAGTTCGAGAGTACCTTCACTTTTCTTGGGTATATTTAACGAAATAAGATAGACCAAAACAAAGATCTACTGACCTGTTGGTGAAAACGGTGCAAACGATATCAGTTTTTAAAATAGGTGATTCTTTCATGAGGAAGTTTTAAATTATTAGTTTAATTTGTAACCATGCGAACGCAGAGTGGGACACTAATTAATTAAATAAACATGGCATTTTAAACCTTATGATCATGGTGATAAGAACTCGTTTTTTCGGAAAAAATGTCTGTGGGATTGAACGCATTTGCTAAGTGTAGTATAACCGTAAGTCTGCCTTTAAGTGCCGGTCAGGGGGTTGTTGCACTAATTTATTGAGAATGGACCGGTCTAAAGCTTGAGAGATAGCGATAAAATAAATTAATTAAATGGTGGATTTTCAATAAGGTCTGCCTGTAACTATGCTTCGATAGCAATAGATATAGTGCAGATATCTTTGATGATGCACCATTAGGCTTAACTAGTCCTCGATGTACAATCAGACATGAATATATCAGCCTTCTATAAATTTAATCTATGTTATTCAGAAGAGGGCAGTAGATTTCCTTAGTAAAGATTTTAACCCCTATACAATTAACGGAAAATTCCAATCTCTAAGTTCCGGTAAGTATCTAATTTACTTAGGTCCATTACACGAACACGATAGACATGCGACTAAAGAAAACAGCTGTATTCATAAATTAAAACCTGAAATAGTTAAAGATAAATATTTTATTCGATACTAATGTTCTTAAAACGATTTATTCCCAAAAAAATCTTGGACAAAAAGCAGGTTTAAAAAAAACATACTATCTGAATAAAAATTACATTTCGACGACATATTTAAACATTACAATTAGATTTTGGCATACTCTCTGACCCGCTAGCTCCTATAGTTTAGACTACAAACAATTTCCTACTCTGACCTCTTCCTTAAGTGGGCTTGTGCATTTATTGCCAATAAACCGGACCCACTAAAGAGAAGCTATAGGTACCTACAATGGATTGGGCAGTTTCTGGCTAGTAACATTTGTAGGAACCTACTTACCAAGAATGTTATGGGAACCTACTGTTGAAAATAAGCGGTAACTCCATAAGATGTGGTCTAAAATACAATAAAATATTTACATTATAACCAATGGCCCGAAGTTATAATAATAACAATCATAAGCTAAACACGAATAAAAACTAAATCCTTCTTCTTTAGCAATATCATAACTGCAAAAGTAATTTCTATATGTCTATCGGTCGCGCTATTTAAGTATCTAACTATTTCGAAGAGTCTAGGCTCCATAAAATGGCTATATAGACGTACTTTTTATCCAGTTTCGGGAAGCAGTTCTCTCAGGTCTGGGGTAGAAATGTAGGCAGCTTCATCATCATCATCATCATATCATACAATTGCCGTCCACTGCTGAACGTAGGCCTCCCCCAAGGAACGTCAACCATCCCGGTCTTGAGGAACTCGCATTCAACCACTTCCCTCCATCTTCTTCAAATCAAAGGTAGCATTTAGTTTTTCATAAATCAAACACATCCAATACTTACTCGACTTATTAATATTTCTGTATTTCAAACATATTTTTATCAACAACATCCTGAAACAGGAAAATAACATTATTTATTACCTCACATCTACAAACATTTGATTCATACATCAGTAAATGATATACAGACCCTTATTGCGTATAAAATAAGGATTAAAATTGAATGACAGAATGTTAGAACGAAATCATTTTTAACTTTGTGTCACCATGTGAATATTTTATAAGGAAAAAGACCTATGTGAATTTGTATAAAATAAATAGGTACTTATTTGAGCTGTGGATGACAACCTCGTTAATCTAAAGGTTGTAAAAGAAATAAAATTGCACGTTTAGCTAAGTGCCTCGGCAATTGGTTACTGAACTGCGTAGATTTAAGATTCCCAAAAGGAACAAATAAAATATTTTTTTGAATTGTACACAATATTCTTATAAAAACTAAAGCACGTAGAATTCATACTGTAGCAAAAACCTATAATTTGTCATTGCCATTGCCATTGCCCATTGTCTTGATCATGAAAGTCCCTTCCAAATTGAAACATTGTGATTTAAACACTGGTGTCTATTCCTTGCTTCCAAATTAAAGAAAACGTAACATAAAGTCAAAGTTAAATGCTCTGTTGCAATAAATATTCATAATACTTAGTATCTAACTGTAACGTTATGTCGTTCAAAAAGGTCAAAAAAGGGAGTCAAAGTGTCTTCATCAATGGTATAGGTTATTACCTGGTTATATGAACTGCTTCTGACAACAATTCTATGAGGTATCTATGCATTACATAACCCTACATCAATGACATTACTAATGAACATCTGACAGTTTGTTAAGATTGGTTTAAAGACCGAAACTTGATTACATATGGAAGGTCAGAGCAGCCGTTCCATGAATACTGCTTACTTGTGAAGAGTACGGACTCCTGTAAGTACTAAAATAATATTTTTACGTATGATATTTTGGATGAAAACTTTGATAGCGTGATGCAGATCTTTTGTTGGATATGGTAATTTAAATTTTAAAGGGTCAAGTCTCCCTCTTTTTAGTCGTCATTTGTACAAAAAATTGTAAAGGGGCGTCTTGACTTCGGTAAAACCAGTTTCGATTTGTTGAACAGAGGTTTCTGGTTCTTGATAAATAACAATAAGTAAGTCTAAAATTTTAGAAGAAAATATTGGCTAATTCGAGATATCGGAAGTAGTTTATTTAAATTGCAAGATTTTATAATGGACACAAAATTGGAAAATTATTTTTTGTTAGTAGGTAGGCCTTAAAAATCGTTACTATCGAAAAATGGCTGTAAAGATTAAAAAAAATTTTTGTCTATTATACTGTAGGTACCTATCATTATAAACAGTATAGCTAGGTTTTTTTTTTTTTAACGACGTCAAAAATCATCAAATGACCCCTCCCGCTGTGGGTTAGCAGCGGTGAGGGAGTGTCAGACTCTTACTGACTAAAAACCGTCGTGTTCCGTCGTAGGCCTTTTATGTACCAGGGCCGCGGTATCTCTTTCGAACAACCCGCAGCCCATAGCTAGGTATTTAAAATCAGTTATGAAATAGTTTTCCAAAACATTGTGTTACAATCATAATGTAAATCGTAAAAAAATACTGATCAATTGGGTTTTTATTGAACTGATGTCGTGTCTCAATAATTATTGTTTGTAAAACTAATCCAATTGAAAACTAAGGTATGAAAAAATAACTACATTATCTTTTCTGTTTCATTGTAAAACAAATAATTGTTGATTAACAAATAAATATTATTAATTTACTTAGTTAATTAATTACAAAATCGATTACAGAATGCAATTTTAACTAAACCAAAAATATTGATAAAATATGTGAAATATTTTTTACGAATTACTTATTTAGGTTACTTCAGGGACACGTAGTTTCGCAGCCACATAAGAGATGGCAGCACAATCGCACGCATTGCCGTCAGTTAGCTTATTATGATTGCTGTCCTTCTCGTTCTACAGCGAGTTATATAAGTCCATCCTTTTCCCGCAAAAAAATATTAACAAAACATTATATTTTAAACTTTATTTTGGTGTTGAAATATTCTAATAAGATTCTAGATTGTAGGAAAAATATTACATGTTAGATTTTCCGAGTAAATTAGTTGTAAATTCGAAAAGTTCTACATCGCGGTATCAGAGTTTTCTTGCCATTTAGCACGGGTACGTTATTTCGCAATGGCAAAGCGGGGAGTCCGTTTCTACACAGTGTATCAGTGGTCAGATGTAGGGCTGATCTAATCCTATATCTGGTGTTGAAGCAATATGCTATTGAGGAAAGCTATTGTGGATTATGGAGCGCAGCCGAGTCTGTGTCTCATCGTGCCTCGGCAGTATGCCGAGTTGTGTTAGCCCATGGGTTCATGTGGCAGTTGAAACGGCGGTAAGTCGTCCGATGATAGGCGTAAAGCCAATGTGAAAGGTCTTCGTGACCAAGTTGAAGAGTCACCAGTAAGACGGGGCTCATTGTAACGCTGAGGAATTGGTCCTCAACCCCACTGCTGTAGAAAATTTGACTTCCTTTTATGAAGTAATCTAAATTGGTTTTGGTATATTTTTTTGTTATTATTTTCCATTTTTATGTAGTTACGAACTGATTGAAAAAAGTGTATTTACTAACTACTTTATGCATAGGTATTTTTTTATACAATGACGGAGCTAATGCCTTAGGCGTTTTCTGCCTTTGGGTGGTTGGTGAAGAAATAAGATTAGTAAGCATAGCAAAGTTTTCTTGATATTTGTATCAAAGTCGAAAAAAAAATTATCATGTACTGTATCTATGTAATTATATGTTTAAAAAATAATTTGCTGCAGTATTTAAACAATATTTATACTTAGAAATGAGAAAGTTTTTGTGTTCCTTATTAAAAGGAATATTTTTTTATTCTGGCTGTCTTTAAAATACCCATTAATTCACGATAGTTACCAGGGCAGCATTACATCGAAGCAGTAACCTTATAACAATACTTTCATCCCTCACATAACACGACCATCCATGAAAAGTACTAGCACACCAGACAGACGAGGTACCTTCCTACTTATAGCAATAAACAATGACATATTATACATACAAATAAGCCTTCATTTCCTTAAGCAGCTTCCAATTTATGTTGCTTGAATAATTGGCAGCATTTTGCTGGCAAGCTACATGTCCTTCGATAGGGATATTATTCTTTATTTGTTTTTATTAAGGACTAACTGTGTGTATGTGTGTTTAGGAGATTTAAGAATATTGTATGTGATGCATTAATTGTATGTTTATTTTTTTGTTATATCATTTCACATATTGATATGGGCCTCGATGCCTAAATTAAAAGAAGAAATAAATAAAAATAAGAAGAGATTTAACTGTACATATTATATTAAATGTCTTTGGTGTGCTATATTACGAGAATACTTAGATAGGTGCCTACTTAGTGGGTAGACTGAATTATTTAATCTTAGTACCTAGTTACCTACTACAGAATAATGAAAAAAGTTTAAGGTCTAGACTTTTATTCTAAGGTTAGACAAAGTTTACTTCGACTTTCGCAGTCCTTATGCTATATTTATGTCTGATCTCGATAATGAAGATGAAAATAAGTACCTAAGTGTTAGATCCTTTTATTTTATACGGGCAACACTGCTGCTACCGTGATGGAACGCGCGCTTCTATGTTATCGAAACTATGTTTTCTTACGATTGCTATTAAAAATTGTGTTTTAAAAGTGAATACAAGAAGTTATTGTGATACGAATTGACGTTTTATTTCTGATGAAGGCTAGGAGATCATACCTAGCTTATATAAGTACATCTTTTTTCAAAAGCGGGAAATATGGCTTATGTAAAAACACATTACCAATACTCGGGTAAACGGATAGCTATATTTTTGGGGTCTTTATGACGAAAGACCCTATTTTTGACATCAGTGTATCTCTGTCCTTGAAAAGTCAAACTTTTAACCTTGCCAGTTAAAATGCGGTCAGATTATACCGTCACCGTCAGTAAAAAATACTTGAAAGCAGACTGGTTTGAACCAGTTTTGGGCGTTTAATTGTCTGGTGGGTTTTTGAAGAGGCAATGTTGTTTTTGCGAATTTTTGTAATAATATTGTGTTCCTGAGATTGAAGCTTGTAAGTAAACAAAAAAAATATTCTTCCAGCTTTATAATATTAGTATAGATTCCTTCGAACTTAATTCTCATTTCATTGGAAAAGATACATGTAGTACTTACCTACTATCCTTTTCAAAAAGGCTTTTCAGTTATTTAAAACTACTAAATACCAATTCGAGTATAGATACATAGAATTTCCGACAATTGACTATCAGGTACATTGCATACCAAAAAAGAATATTTCCATAGAAGTCATCAAAAACCAATCATGAACGAAAACAGGTATTTGTGACCCACATTTTTGTAAAACACTGACCTACTGGTAAGTTAAAAACTCGTTTACGATAAAGGACAATGTCTACATTGAAATGCCATTAAGATAATACTTACGACTTAACCTTGAAACCTGATAAGGATATAAAAATACTTTACTTACATTGTAATCTTTAAGTCGTGGTGGCTTATTGGGTATATTACCAACCTCTTTTTTATGGGAAACCATCAAATGACCCCTCTCGTTGTGGGTGCAGCGTGAGAGAGTGTCATACTCTAAACCCACCATGTTTCTTCATTCCTAAGTATGTCTTGGACATCAATGACTGTTTTTCGGGCACGATAAACTGTAGGTCCCAGCTGTCATTGAACGCCTTTGGCAGTCGTTACCCAGTAAGCTTGATAACTACCTATTTTTACCTAGGGGCCGGGGGACCAGATAACTGGGTTTAGGAGGTCAGATAGGGCAGTCGCTTCTTGTAAAACACTGGAACCCAGCTGCATTCGATAAGACTGGAAGCCAACACGAATATAGTTAAGAAAAGACTAGGCAAAGAAGAAAGTTGAATGATGAAGACTATTCATCTTGTATTTTGATATTTTCAGTACAAAGCTGTAACTGTTAGCATAGTCTTGCAACACCATTTTAGGCTGCTACATATATGGTACATACTGGCCTTTAGTGCGTTTGGAACAAAGCCTCATGGAGTATTGTTCAGCAACTATGGTAGGTATGTTAACCGTTACTACGTGACAATTACATTCGAGTGACTTCGAGTTCAGCATATAAGTTCTAATATTATAAATACTTGAATATATCAACATATCAACCGTGAGAAACCGGAGTAGGTTGCCGATAGACTCACAACGCTAAATTGTGGGTTCCAACTACCATTTGATATGCTATGACAGTTGTTTCGAGAAGGTAGTCAGAAAGTGTAGCTTGGTTGATGAAGTCTCATAGGGAATCGCTTCATGTAAAACACTGGCACTCAGCTGCAACCGGTTAGACTGGAAGACGAACCCAATATAGTTCGGAGATTAGACAGACGAGTTACCGCGGGCGCGTTACCGCGTTACATAAAGGGCTTAGGAAGGAACATGGTGGGATTTAGTCAGTAAAAGTCTGACACTCGCTCACGCTGCACCCACAGCGGGAGGGGTCATTCCCATAAAAAAAAAGGTGGAGGATGATGATTATTGTGAGTGATTTTGGTGGGCTAGACAAAAGATGAAGTAGTAGTGATTTTAGCAACAGTGTTGGGAATTTCGAGTTTTCCTAGTACGAGATACCGCTTACGTATCACTAACGAATCTCCACTATTGTTCAGTTTGCTGTTGAATGCATGCTGCGTAATATTCGCGAGCATTGTTCCCTTCTACTCGTATATTAAACACTATTAAAATATTTCCATTCGAGTTTTGTTCCAGCTGAGTCTACATATGGCAACTATTTCAATTTCGCTACATGGGATTGTTACAAGATTTTGTGAAGTTTACCTACCTACTAGCTATTTTTCATCGTCAGCCTTTTTTATCGTCCCACTGCTGGGCACAGGCCTTCTCTCACACGGAGAAGGATTGAGCATTAATCGTCACGCTTGCTAAATGAAGATCGGTGATTTCAGACATTTTAAGTCCATGTTTCCCCGAGATGTTTTCCTTTACCTTTAATTAGTAACTGGTATCTATACTTCTATACTAATATTATAAAGAGGAAAGACTTTGTTTGTTTGTTTGTTGGTTTAAATAAATAAACTCAAAAACTACTGGACCGATTTTAAATATTCTTTCACCACTAGAAAGCTATATTATCTGCGAGTAGCATAAGCTATATTTTATCCCGGTCCGGGCAGTAGCTCCCACGGGACGCGGGTGAAACCGCGGGAAAACAGCTAGTCCAAGATATACTTAGAAAGGACATACAAACATAGATAAGTTGCATTGGTCGAACCCACACTCATACTTGAAAGATTAGTGCTTTACCAACTCATTTGACAGTGTCTCGATGAAACGTAATTAATGTAACTAATTAGCCTATTTTTTACATAGTAACAAAGTACGTACAATAATTAAAACAATAGATAGAACTATCGTTCGAACGGAAGCTCTAATTCATTATCAGTCTGACAGTCATTGCGTCACTCAAAACTAAATGAACAGTATTGTAATTACATATGTTAATAGTTAATTGTATGACACAATTGTAGATATGAATGGATAGGCCTTTTGATTTAATGATTGCTGGATTTAACTGGTTTAAAATTGTCCTTACTGTGATACAATGTTTGATATTTTGTCTAGGTGAACAATATATTTGATTAGGTTACGTTAAAGACATACTTTGAAAAATAGTAATTTTCGAAATGTAGGTAATTATTTCTGAAAGCAGATTAAGCTGCCTGGACATTATTATAGATATGAAGAAACAATTGTATTTTAAGACGTATAATTGTAACCATATTTCAAGCAAATAAAAATTTTGTACTACTTGTACCCACAATTTAAATAAACTTCTTTGACCATGACAATGAAAGCTTAAAGCATATTTAGAATATCCAAAAATGTAAATGATTCGTTCACAAGTATTTTGTTCTAGTAATTCTTTAATTTCCATCTAAATCCTGATTCCATAACTTCTGTTGTAGTGTTATCTCCAGAATATAAATCAGGTTCCAAACAATGGACCTCTGCAGCATTCGTATTAATTTGGACATTCAAAACACGACGCGAATGAGATACGGCCTGTTTGCTAAATGGACCGTACTTTCGATTTTATTAGCTGAATTTTAATTTAGAGTATTAGTGGTTTTGAACTATCTCTTATAAAGACGAAGAAATGATTGGTTATTTTATTAGCATTCTTTGTAATCATTTGATAGGTAAGTGTGCAGTTAACATTATTTATTTCACTGCTTTTACTGGACAAAAGATAATCTTAAGAATATTGTCATCATATTTCTAACATACCTACTATCTGACTTGAACCCACGCAATTCTACCTAGTGGAGAATTGATTACCACTGGACCACCAAAGCTTCTTGAAAAAAAAAACTGTAACGATTTCAGATTTCTGCAATATTATTATTAATTCAACTGAATTCTACATAACATAACGGAACATAAAAAACAAAGAACAGGAGTCAAAACAAAATGAAAACAAACAAACATCAATTCTTCACCGACATAAGGGAACTAGAACATTTGGTCGTGACCTTGTATCCTTAACCGACCTTCATCGTCCTAGCCCACCATTTTGTTTACAATTACGTCACTTGCTTACGTCACAGTCACAAAAACAGTTACATAGGAAAATTTCATGGAGAACAAAATGACAAGCGGGGTAGTCATAATGTACCTATTTATAAACTCTTAAGAAAGCGTTGTCGAAAAGTGGGAGTTCGGGGGACGAGTAACGTTACTTGAAGGCGTATGGACTAATCTTTAGTGGTAACGGAGCGTTTTTGTTTCGTCCACCACACGATTGAGTACGTACGTACTTGACCTAGGAGGTGCTGGACCTACCTGCCTTATGGCATCTCTGCTCAGCATTCTTTCCTCCGTTGTATACTCTGAATCGTTTATAATAAAACTATTATATATCCTAAAAGCGTAGACAGAGTAATATGACAGAAGAATAAATGGATCCTTTTATTGTTTTATTAATCTTCAAATATACGCTCATTTTCTGTGTCTAGTCGGCTTGAGTTATTTTTGGACGAAAATCGTTAGGGCTTTGCGAAACTATAGTTATAAAGAAATGGGATCGAAAAGCAAATATCATCGCATTACCTATTGTTTTATTGAAGACTTGGAACATAAAGAAAAATACATAAATCGGTTTTGATCATTCTTGAAACCTTCTCATCATCATTCCCTGAGCCTTTTTCCCAATTATGTTGGGGTCATTCTTTAAACTTTCTATAGTCATTGAAATATTATTTTACTAAATTGATTCTCCTATATAACATTAATTTCCCAGCAGAATTAACACTAGCTTCAGCCCGTGATTTCATCCTCATCCCTTGTGAACTACATCACTTACTCGGGTTATTCAACACAGGGAAAATTCTTCAGTTGGTTACCTAAGATAAACGCGTTCAAACAAACTAGATTTTCAATATCAATATAGATATTCCTTATTTTAATACTAACAAGGAATCCTAATTTTGATATGTCCTTCCGACATTTCGACCTCGTGCCGACCTTGGGACCATTATTGCGGGATTGAAATCTGGTTTAATTAATTTATACGTGACTGCTTCTGGTATACTAGATCGGTTTCTTGTTTTGATTAAGGGTAACAGGTAGTGGTAGCCTGATCCAGATTTCTTTAACATAATCTACACGTTGTGTTGAGATTAGAGATTGAAATTAGCTTAAATGTATAGGGCTAATTTCAAAATTCAATCTCTAATCGCAATTCAACGAATGGATTGCTTATTGAAATCCACTGTTGATAGTTAAAGCAACAGCCTTTCAAGTATCAGTTTTTGGTTTCAATCGGATAATAGTACCTACACGCAAATCTTTCTGATAATCGCCATTATCTTTAAGTGAACACTGCATGACAAACTGTTCGACAGTTTTTGAGTTCATCCCGAACAGAGAAACAGAAGACAATACTTTAAAACAATGTAATGTACCTACAGGTCATTATAATGTAATTTAATACAATGTTCGTTGTAATGATAATAGAAGTCAGAGATAAACAGTTCACGATATGAACCCGTGTCCTCGGGATGACCTAGCGGGTCCTTTGTCGGTCCGTATTCCGTTGTAATGACGTCATTGACTGAATGAGATATAATAATAAGAATGCGTATATAAAATTAAACTTATAAATAACAAATAAAGTTGTCTTAAAAGGGCTTCAGCGTGTGGCTCCAGCCCTACGTTCACTTTCAGAAATTCAGGACTTGTCGTTTCGTAGAGACATACTTGTAAAACAATATTTTTCATATATTCTCATAATGTCATCTAGTCTGAAACTAAGTAGATACCTATAGTTTGTACTATGTGGTCTAGTTTCAAATGATAAACGTATTTATTTCAATTTTATTTCCAATTTACGTGCAGAGACTGTGGTTACCTTTACAATCTTGGAAAGACTGGTTGTCAGACTTCCTGGCTCCTGATTACCCAAGACGTTCCAAAGACAAAAGGGACCCATAAATTCACCCCATCAAAAGTAGAACTCACTCAGTATTGACTGCTCAATTCTCAAAATGGAAGTATTTTCAAACAACAGAAGTGAGCCTAGACGATACAATTCTTTACAGGAAAGACACTATTAACCTCTGCCATAACTACTTTAAACTATAACACTCGACAGCTGCGCATGATTCGATGACTAATGTCATTTGTTTTCTCTTCTCAGTTCAAATGTTCCGTTCCACGTTCCATGGAGAACAAAATGACTAGCGGAGATGTCATAACGCAATATCTCCTAAAAAAGTAACGTGCCAAACCCGCTCATTTTTTTTCAAAATAAAATCGCCAATCAAACGTGACCAATCTTTGGTAGATTGGTCATGATTTGACAAGGAACTCGAACGCTTCGTTAGGTCTAGTAATTGATCGTTTTGTTCACGCCTAACGTACACCTGCAAGAAGGTGCCTGAGCTACCATTCTTATGGCATCTCTGCTCTTTTCTTCCTCCGTGGTATGGAAGTACTTCTCGTCCATTGGATAAATTAATTAGTCATCGTCTTCTACGAATGGAGTTGATACTGTGCGAAGGTCATTAACATTTGGTCACTATTTGTAACATATTCTACTATGTATTATGTGCCTACGACTAAGAATGTATTGTACGGAGGTCAGATAGGCAGTGGCTCTTCGTAAAACACTGGTACTCAGCTACATCTGGTTAGACTGGAAGCCGACCCCAACATAGTAGGGAAAAGGATAGATAAGACCGGATCTTAGAGTTTATAAATATCTTTTCAAACTCCTGTGCCATTTGCAGTTTCTTTCGCATACATAGAAAATAGTCAACAAAATTCCTTGAGGAAACATTCTAGATATTCCTTATATTATTCGTGGGCAATATACACAACGGATGTCTGTATATTTTCAAAGCGGAAGTTTTACAATGAACAACAAAATATAACAGATCAAAGGTAACAATATGACAATGGGTGCGCAGGTGATTGATAAAAAACAAATAAAGATCTTGTTATCAAACACGACATGTAATTTGTTTGTGTTGAGAATGTACCGTGACGGCTTCACTATGAATGGGACGGAGTTAGAGTGCGTCTACACGGTGCATGTAGCTGGAGCTAGTTAACATGCGCAAGTGAGAAGTGACAAGAGCACGCGGGTGAGTATTTCGCTTTAGTACATGCGCGAGTCGCTGGACCCGCACGTTTTGTAAATGCATGTAACCTGCGCATGTGCCTCAACATGCGTAAGCTCCTTGCACCGTGTAGATGCACCCTTAGAATGGTCTTGCAACACGTCCGATGCGGTCATTAAAATACTTCCAAATATCTTCGTGTCTGTCGAAAGACGTCCACTGTTGGACAAAGGCCACCCCCAAGGTTCACCACTTTGTTCGATCTTCAGCAACCCGCATCCACTGCTTCCCGGCGACCTTGGTATATAGATCGTCCGTCCATGTAATATGCCACTATATTACAGAGTAGTTAACAAATTAGACTTTAAACCATTAAATAAATAAAGGTATCATACTTATTTTTAATTTTCCACTGCAGGGCAAAGGCCTCTACTCATACAGAGAAGGGATGAGCGTCACTTCAGCTTAGACGAGCTCCACATACTTATATCTTGAATATTATGTGGTCTTTCGCAGCTGCTGAGAAAAAAATATTTTCTCCAAACTAAAATAAAAAATAAGTTCTCCTATTACATAGTTTCGGTATCAGGAAACTCAGTATAATTTAGACGAGCACCTCTTGCCCGAAACTCCATTCTTCCTGAAATTATGACTCAAACGTGCAGAAGCAAAATTGCAATTAATATGTCAGTTCTTTCATGCAGTACTTAATGTTTTTCTCTGTTATAAAAAGGGGGGATTTTCATACAAAGTGACCTATTTAATGACCATAGTTATGTCGAAATAGGATCTCATAACTACTTTCAAGGGTTCTGCCCTCATAAGGTAAAATGGTATAGTTGAAATTTTCATGGGATAGATGTGTTTCTATTGCCGCTATAACAGCTGCAGTGACGCAATCGATATACACCATGATAGCATCGGGAAATTTAGTAAAACAATTATTCAATTGTGTTCTGAGAGCTGCCTAAAATTAAATTAAATTTAATAATGAAAATTCAACCGCAATAACTTAAATTTAATAATAATTCAATACACATAATTAATTAATTTATTTGTTTTTATATAATCCTTTTTTTATTATTTTGTTAAGACCTATGTAGGTAGGTATATCGGGTGTGTCGTTCATAATCACATTAAATGAAATGCGTTAATGTACTGGTTAATATATGTCGATTAACACAAAGAAAAAACAAATATACGTAAAAATAAAAAAATGAAATTTTCAAACAAAGTAAATAGAATAAAAATGTGCGAAAAGAACACCATATAAAAGTCAGTCATTACAAACAACTGAAATTCTCCCTTGAAAACTGACAGCTGTCAGCTGATCAAAACATTCGATACTCCTAACTTTATCTTTGCTTCACACATGATGTTGTGATTTATAAAAACGAAAAATGACTCCTGTGGTTAAACCGCTGAATGGATTAGGTTATTTTTTTTACAATTCGCCATAGAATATCATAAAGTATATGCGATAGGATTTAATGTGATTGTGAACGACACACCCTGTGTAAGTTCATGTATACTTATCTTGGTGTCTTTTAAACGTTGTTCTTATATTGTTTAATTTTAAATTAACTTAATATTGAATGTTAACCATTTTTCTGTGCATGTTGTGTTAGCCAGTAAGTAGTTATTACACTTACAAATGTATTTTTTTTTGTAATTTTTTGTATCTCAAAAATGTTATAGTGTACATAACTGTGGCTAACCTAATAAATAAATAATAAATAAATAACAACCAAATATTTGGTGTAAACTAGAGTCATTTTTTTTTTATTTGCTTTTTTATAAATACTGGTAAGGTAGGTAGGGAAACCCTCATGCGCAAGTCCAACTCGCATTTGCCAATTTTTGTTTTCAATCAGCAAACTGATTACAAACTTTGTCATCTACTATATACTCTCTTTAAAGACCATAAAAATTCAAATATCTTACTTCACCCAAGAATTTAATGACAAAAAGATACCTAGAAAAAAAAAAATACTATACTTAATTATACATCACCATTAATTTACATGCAACAAACAAACAAAGTTTACATAACTTTTTCCTCACAATATACGACTATGTAAAGTCTGCGGCCATTTAACAAACAGTTAAAGTACGCAGAAGTGGATTTATCACTTTCCGTTGATAGGGTGGAAGGGCCAGTTGTCGGCCGATAAACCGCGTCGACCTTACCGACCTCTTTGTAGTTGATAAAGGCCTTACTCAACCTTATCTTTTGTAATATAGGTCGTGAATTTTATGATTGTGTATTTCTTTTTAATGCATATTTTTTAATTAGTAAAAGAAATCACAAGAAAAAATCATTTCATTTTTTGACCATATTTTTCTGGGTGGTATGATATGTATGATTATCTATACTAATATTAAAAATAATACATTTTTTTGTTTGCTGACACCATAAAGGCTCCGAAAACACTGTATCGATTTTGAAAATTCTTTCACTGTTGGAAAGCTAGATTATTCTCAAGCAACTTAAATATATTTCGATATTTAGATAGACTATACATATTTTGTCTTTAAGAAGTATCGCCGGAATGCACATGAAACTGCGGGAAATAGTTGTTAATACCCAAAGTACGGTAGTGATAAAATAAATAATTAAACGAGTTATTTGTAATAACCGTTTTGCCTGACCGTATGCGCAATTACATCGTAACTTTTTCCATTAAGGTAATCGTTTCAAGGAATAGGACTATTGATTAGCCAGTTAAATAAAATGAAGCAATAAAGTTTCTTCGTTTTATGGCAAATAAGTAATACCATAGATTACTTAATAGTTATAAGTATAGTTATTTGATGAAAAATCAATTAAGTGGAAAATTTTCAATCTTTCAATTAAAAAAAAAAAATTATATTCCAAGTCATGAAAACCTGCGGAAATAAATAAATAATATCAACAGCCTGAATATCTTTTAATGAGGTAATTGAATCTTTATTTAGACGAGACATTCCGAGAAATTGACGCACTATTTTTAAATGCTCTCTCGCTTAGTTGTATAAAAATGCTATGTAAGAGTTTCGCATAGCACAATTTAGAAAAGAAAAAAAATCAAAACAAAATTTTTGTTACAACGTTAACACTTTTTCATGACTTTCAAGATTTAATTAAAATTAGTTTTAAAAATAATAGTGTCCAGTCATAGATATCCAAGCAAATAATAATACTGAATAATGTTATATTTATTGGCATTAAATATTACATTACCACTCACTATAAAATGCCGTTTATTATTAAATATCTCTATAGTCATAAAATCACTTCAATCAAAGCGTTTTCATACTCCTCAATAAAATGAGTCACCTATTTCATTCCTTATATTTTGATTAATTCACTTTATAAATCAATGTAAGTTCCAAAGGTTTCATTAAATACATTAATATTGTTAAGCGAAAGCTTGTCATAATTTAACGAATTAATTAACGTTTGTTTACTGAATAATCTTCAGTAGTGATATTTACGGGTGTTATTTGTTCAAAGAACAAAGTTTACTAAAGGATTAAAATTTTAATAGGCTTTTGTTGGAAATCTCTATTTTATTGCGAATTCTTTTCAATATTAATTTCATGTAGGTATTTACAGATAACATAATTCTGCCAGCTGTTTTATTTTCGTTCCGTGGGAATTTCTCCACAAAGCTAGATAAAAAGTAGCCTTCCTCAATAAATGGGTAACCTAACACGGAAATAATTTTTAAGTTGGACCTGCAGTTCCTGAGGTTAGCGTAGATAGCGCTAACAAACAAACTCTTCAACTTTATAATATTAGAAAAGATTTATTTTTGCAACAGCCTGTGTAACTGAATGTAATTTTCACAACAAATTAATCCACGCTAATCAAATACAAAGCACTTATGCATTACAATTATCCCATAGAAATAATCCTAAGATTGCGTGCGGAACCCGTTTCAAACAAGGACAAATTGGCGAGCCAATCACGTGACGTATATCACAAATGACAAATGAAACCGTAACGCATACACACTTACATTCAAAATGGCGACGATAATAATTCTGTGGCACGCGACCATCAACAGGTACCTTTACCCTACAAGATTTTGAAGTAAAGTATAGTGAAACATTTTTTTGTTTGTTTGTAAAGAAACATCACTATTTGAAAGCTACACTCATCCATAGTAATGAACACGCTATATTTTATCCCGGTACCGAGAAACCGCGGGAAAACTGCTAGTATTTTATATTATTGTAATCCATCCTCCGAGCCTTTTCCCAATCATGTTGGGGTCGGCTTCCAGTCTAACCGGATTCAGCTGAGTACCAGTGCTTTACAAGAAGCGACTGCCTATCTGACCTCCTCAACCCAGTTACCCGGGCAACCCGATACCCCTTGGTTAGACTGGTGTCAGACTTACTGGCTTTTGACTACCCGTAACGACTGCCAAGGATGTTCAATGACAGCCGGGACCTACAGTTTAACGTGCCATCCGAAACACAGCCAATGGTGTCTAAGATATACTTAGAAAGTACATACAAACTTAGAAAAGTTGCATTGGTACTTGCCTGACCTGGGATCGAACCCTCGCCCTCATACTTGAGAGGTTTATATTATTGTAATAATAGGTTTTATTTATTTAGAATTTCTTTACAAAACAATAATGTTCTTACTTATGTAAATTATGATAATGTATCTTTAGTTAATATTAATGTCTCTAATTGATTTATTTTTCTTTGGTTACAGGTCAGTACAAACACCTAACCCTCTCTAAACTACAGAAAATCAAAAAATCTTAATGACGGTAAGTTCTTTAATGATTGTCAATGCATAGTACGGAACCCTAAAAATAGCATCTTGCCCGTATGTGTTCACTCTCCACTTTGTTACGAAAGTAACATTGGAAACGTTGCCAAAATACTAAATGTAGCGAAAACTGTTTTAAAAAAATATGCTGTGAATTTCACTAAAGGCATAGAATTGGTTTCTGCTCTCTGTTTTTATTGTTAGTTTGAAAATAGTATTTAACTTTAATATGTTAGATACTTTTAGTACAACTAACATTATCATCTATAATGCATTAAATATTTATTTTATATTCTACTAACTTCCGCCAGCGGCTTCGCCCGCGTGGTGTGTTGATAAAAAGTAGCATATGTGTTAATCTAGGGTATCACCTATCTAAATACCAAATTTCAATCAAATCGGTCCAGCCGTTTTTGCGTGATTGAATAACAAACATACATCCATACATTCTCACAAACTTTCACATTTATAATATAAGTAGGACTATAGATTATATTACAATAAATCATCATCATTATCCTCCTGACTTATCCCAATATTATTTGTCTTCTTATAATTTAAGAAGACATAATATTGGATGTGTTCTTTCTAACTATGTCGACTTATACCAACCAATCCATATTTTCTTTAGTCATCCTCTATCCACATTCATGCTCATCACCTTCCTCATAACATGATCCTCATTCCTCCGCATTTAAATTAATAATTACTTTCGTCAAAATAAATAAAATTTTGCCATCTTAACCGAGGTCAAAAACTTTTACCGCATTCCTTTTTAAGGACCAAAAGGTGTGCTAAAGACTTTCTTTGAAAATAAAAAGCCCGTAAGTACGGAGAAGCCTATTTTAACGTCTTCATTACATATTCAAGTATCAAAGCGAGGTATTTTCGGTAATTTCTCCAGTCTTCTCCGTTTGTACGTGAAGGAAATGAGGAAAATGATAGGTAGGTAATGTTGACCTGTGACATGGTCAAAAACTGAGAGTGAGAAGTTTCTACATACGATTTTCTCTTTTTTTATAGATGTGTTTTAACTTTTAATTTAAAGTTAAGAGTAAGATGCCGGACAAACGTACAAGTTCATTTTTAACTAGCCATTTTCCCGTGGCTTCACCCATATCCCTTGGGAACTACTGCGCGTACCGGGATAAAATATAGCCTATGTTAATGCTGATAATATAATAATGAACCGAGAAATACCTATTGGAAACTTGAAAACTTTTATCCAACTTCTCAAGTTATTATATTATACGTTAAATATATTTTATCAGAATAGATAGTTACCGTCTTACCACAAAAACTTTTTAACGTCAGTTTAAGACTTGTCTAAAAAAATATCAAATTATTACGTTGACATATGGTTCATTTTGGAGCCACATTTTTTTTTAGACAAGTGTAAAACAGTGGTTAAAGTTTTTGGAGTAAGGCCAATAAAGTCTAAGAATTAGTTAAAGGTGATTTATTAAAACCATGTAAAAAAAAATCATGTATCGCACTAAAATATGACAAGTAAACACAGTCACTAAACAAGTCACTCGGTGATCGGAAACCATAAACTAGTTTACGATAACTAGAACTCTGTTAGTCACCGTTTAAATTATTAGGCCTTAAATAAATATCTAATCAGTTAAAATTAGATATATATGTCGTTAGTAAATAAAAACTGAGTAAAAGTTGAATATTTTAGAAAAATAAGAGTGAAAATAGGTTGTATATACTGGCTTTCATTTATTCGTAAATATAGTATAGGTCGGTAGTCGTGGTGGCCTAGTGGGTAAAGGACCAACCTCTCAAGTATGAGGGCGCGGGTTCGATCCCAGGTCAAGGCAAGTACCAATGCAACTTTTCTAAGTTTGTATGTACTTTCTAAGTATATCTTAGACACCAATGACTGCTGTGTTTCGGATGGCACGTTAAACTGTAGGTCCCGGCTGTCATTGAACATCCTTGGCAGTCGTTACGGGTAGTCAGAAGCCAGTAAGTCTGACACCAGTCTAACCAAGGGGTATCGGGTTGCCCGGGTAACTGGGTTGAGGAGGTCAGATAGGCAGTCGCTTCTTGTAAAGCACTGGTACTCAGCTGAATCCGGTTAGACTGGAAGCCGACCCCAACATGATTGGGAGAAGGCTCGGAGGATGAGGATGATTTATTCGTAAATATCTGAATATTATGTAATAGCGATTCATATGAATAGGCATGCCAATTTCAATTGCGTCCTAAGGGAACCTCTTTCCCCAACTTGATAAAAAGTAGCCTGTATGTCATTCTGTTGCATAAGCTATATTTTTATGCCAGGTTAAATCGAATTCCGTTCAGCCATGCGCATGAAGAAGTAACAAACTTACTCACAAACTTACAAACTTTTGCCTTTGTAATGTTATTTAATGTAAAGTGAAGAAAGGAAGCCAATCAAATACGAATCTGTCTTAAATACACGTGTCACAACGATCTAATAATGACTAATTATTAAATAACTCATCAAAAATGTTGAATTATCTTCAAATGGTAACAAAAGCATTTCCCTTGATTGTTAGAATAATATACCTACTAGAACCCATTGTCTTATAACACGTGTGCCTACATAATGGACGTTTAACCTTGAAGTTACATAAACCATGCTCTACTTAACGATAACTTAAATTTCACTTAACCGAGTTATGGATGCATAACTTGTGTTAACTAACGTATTTGATAGTTAATTAATTAAGTTATGTTCGGACGGTAATTGGTGCATTCACCCGATTACACGGTCATGCATGTAATGTGGGTTGAGTTTTTTAATAAAGAATTTTTTTCGTGATTTAGGTAGGAATGCTAATTTATAGTGTTAACTTCGCTTCACTGATTTCAAAGAATTTGTTTACTATCTGTTTAATAGATGTTTTAATTGTGATAGCAATAACAAAATGTGAAATATGTTTAAACCGAATAACCTTTTCAATTAAAAAAATTGTCACATCTGAATTGAGAACTTCTTTGGAAAGCGACTAAAATAAACAAATGTTCTTTAATCTCAAGACTCTAAATATTAAGTATTCAATACGAATTCAACGACAATAAAACTGCATTCCATACCATCTACCTATATTATGAAAATCAACACACGTAAATCAATCTTCCCCTCAACGCACTTTCGACTACCAAAAAAAAATTGGCCAAGTGCTAGTCGAACTAGCACGAAAGGTTCCGTACTAGAGCAAAAATGAGCAAAAAAGTCACGTTTGTTGTATGGAAGCCCCCCAAAATATTTATTCAATTTCTAGTTTTCAGTATTTGTTGTTATAGCGGCTCCAAAAATACATCATCTGTGAAAATGTCAGCTCTCTTACTATCACGGTTCATGAGATACAGACTGGTGACAGACGGACGGACGGACGGACAGAGGAGCGAAAACAATGGGCTTTACCCTTTGGGTACGGAACCCTAAAAATATTTATATCCTCGAAATCGGAACTTACTTAACTTACTGATGTTTTGACCATTCGTATTCGATTGTATTCAGTGTGCGTTTGCGTTAAAACAAAGAGAGTGTTGGAGTTATCGGCGTGACGGTATGAGACACGTGCGCGAGAGCACGCGACTGTGAATGTGATATATAGTGCAGTCATTGAAGCGAAAAATACGGTCTAACCTCCGAATTTTTTTACTGTGAACCGATTTGCATGAAATTTTGGTATTAGGTTCATCTTACCCTTAACTTCAAAAGTGAATATGATTTGAACTCCGCCACCCCCCCTGGGGGCGGTTGACACCCCTTCTTTGGGGTGAATATTTTTTTTGCAAAATAATCACGGATATCGATAGAAGACCTAATTTTAAGCTAAAGTTGTCTTTAAAGTTTTAAAAAAAATCCAATACTTTTCAAGTTATTGGCAATTGAAAATTCCCAATTTTTCACGTTTTTCATCGGTTTTTTGCAAATATCTCCAAAAATATAGGTTTTATCGAAAATGTATAAAGAACAAAATTGTAGCAGGTAAAATAACGAACAATTTGTTTTTTTATAAAAGGTCCTAAGTGCAATATTAAGCTAGATATTAAAGATCAAAGCCGTTTTTTATTTTGTCTGAAATTTAATCGACGTAGTTTATGCCATCTATTATTTTAGTAAGTTGATCAATTTACCAGTTTTATTATTTTCCGGTGATATATATACACATTACAATAGTTGTGACTCTTTATTATACTGCCTACTTTCACATTGCTCCAAATATTGACACTCCGAAGTTTTCAGTTACTAAGTAGAAAAAAATATGACAAGTTTTTGGACCGTAACTCCTTCAATTTTCATGCTATCACAATTTATAAAAAAACACTGTAAAAGTAATTAAGAGAGCTACAACATCCATCATTGCAATATACAAGGTGTTGATTTGCATTTGTGCCATAGTTCAGAAGGAGGACATACAATACGTAAATAATCGATTGGAATTACAATAGATGGGAAATAATTAATATGCACTGCTTTTTTTGTCATTGTAATGTCGTGGTATTTCCGAAGTAATAAAATTTTATGAATGAAATTTATGAGTGATCTTTGCGTATGCTTTGTGTTTGCGTTTGTGTGAGGGTGCAGCACGGTTTTAACGCCAGTAACATACGCGTCAAGTTTAAATAAGGCTAGATGACATTTACGGAATTCCGAAAAAAAATTAAAGAAAAAAAAATACGTACCAATTTTTTTATTGATTTGGGTCGAGAATCATTAGCATAATTACCTCCTTGAATATGGCACGGATGCAAATCAACAGCTTGTATAGTAAAGAACTTTTTTCTAAAACGGTGAAGGGTTAAAGTGCTTAAGAGAGGCTGTGATTGCGCTGCCACGCGCTCTTTAAACAATCATATCTCCGTCAATTTTTGTTCGACAGAAAAAACAAACAAACCAAATTGTTTGTCAGAAAAATACCTAATTTTTTTATCAGTACACTTTTATACGTATCTGTCGTAATTTTTGAGATATTATGAAAAACAAGTGGGTTTTTCTTTAATTTGAAATTTTGTTCTTTTCGTTAATCGTGACTTTTTTGAAAAATATCTGTCCTGAAGCAGCCAAACTGATACTATCTATCAAACTCTTCATAATAAAGTTAATCCTAGGCGGAATACGATTAATTTTAATTTTGGTGGAAATGGCACTTATGAAACCCATTGATTTAAAAGAAAAAATAAAAGATGCTCCCCTTATTTGCAATACAGCTCACTTATTTTACGTGCAAAAGACTTTTAATAGTACTCATCTTAAAGCATATTTCAAGCACTACAAAACCCATTTGTATTCGAATGCATAAAATGCATCTACTCGCCGCTACATGGCATTGACCACAACGATTAAATTTCAGACAAAATAAAAAACGGCTTTGATCTTTAATATCTAGCTTAATATTGCACTTAGGACCTTTTATAAAAAAAACAAATTGTTCGTTGTTTTACCTGCTACAATTTTGTTCTTTATAAATTTTCGATAAAACCTATATTTTTGGAGATATTTGCAAAAAACCGATGAAAAACGTGAAAAAATTGCGAATTTTCAATTGCCAATAACTTGAAAAGTATTGGATTTTTTTTTAAACTTTAAAGACAACTTTAGCTTAAAATTAGGTCTTCTATCGATATCCGAGGTTATTTTGCAAAAAAAATATTCACCCCAAAGAAGGGGTGTCAACCACCCCCAGGGGGGGTGGCGGAGTTCAAATCATATTCACTTTTGAAGTTAAGGGTAAGATGAACCTAATTCCAAAATTTCATGCAAATCGGTTCACAGTAAAAAAAATCGTAGCAATAATGCTTCAATGACTGCACTAATACGGGAGGCAAGAATGGGGAACGGATTTAAAGAGTAGATGGCCCAACATGTTGGTTATAAAGCTAGTTTTTATTTGATAACTAAAGCGCATAGCTTTCCCTGATAAATGGGCTATGTATTTAGTACTATCACTAACAAACACAAAAATCCCAGTAGCTCATAAGATTCAGGCGTTTAAAAAAACAACTAAACTAAATAAACTGAAAAGTTAACTGAAGTGCTGAACTGCTGGCTGAACGATTGTTACACATTCTATTTTTCAGTTTCTCATCTTTATTGTAGTCCTCATTTTTGCTCTTATTCGTACTATATTCTATTTGAGTAGGTGCTTGTCTAAAGATAAACAATCTTGATTTTATTTAAAAAGACTACTTACCTACTATTTGTTTGATATGCAACTATGTAAAAAGTCCTATCAAGATTGTTTATAAAATCTTTAGTTAAGTGGTTATTCAAACGGAGTATTGCTATTTGTCATACACTGGCTGTCATTCTATATCTAGCGATGCAGAAACATGCAAGTTTAACTATTCAATAAAGTTGTCCGTTCTATCTACCAGTAAGTATTAAGCTAACATGGCGTGCCAATTACTCGGTCGTTATGCAATGTCTCGCGAGTCATCGGCCATATGCACAACCGGTTTCAGTATGCGCGTGCGACGGTAAGATGGTAAAGAGATATTTAGTTTGACGATAGGATTTATAGCTCATTTGGTAAGCCTAATGATTTATTTTGAGGGGATTTTGGTTCTAAATTTGATAATTGAAGTAGAAAGATTACAAGGTTTGGTTAGGTTATTGGTTATTGCAAAACCGTAGGGCAAAAAATTCAAGCAGAGATAATTGCAAAGAATACTCCTTATTGGCTTCATTGTTTCGTCTGCTGACAATTTTTAGCATTTCTCAGCTATGAGTCTTTTTCCTCCTGCCTTGTTTCTATGAGTAAGTCATACCATTGCTAGAGTTTTATACAACTTTTTTGCATGATTAACTTGCTAATCTTGGCAATAACTTCATATACCACTAGTGGAGTGTACACACATGTTTTACTATTACAACAGTAAACTAGATATACCGTCTACGCCAGTGACCCGTGTGTCACAGAGGCAGCCAGCCAATCAGACGGCGGTTACGCAACTCGCTGCGTGTGAGTCGCTAAACTGCAACCGGTCGCTATGTAGATCATAGTTTGGTTTTAGGTATAGTTAGCGCATTTTTTATTGGTTTAGTTCTTAATTTCGAATGGCATGCACCGACCTATCTCAGTAACTAAGTATTAAAGGACAATGGGCACAAATATATGGGATCTGGTATACCCCACCAATAGGAATGTCATATATATCATTGGATAGGCCTTTTTAACTGGAACAACATTTACTATGACAGCTTTGTTCTATTGTTTGTCCGTTCTGAGATATAGATAACAAACAATCTTAAAACTGATGCTAATCAATACTGTAATCTGATTTTCTTTCATACAAGACTTACACTTAGTAGTTCTTAGATTTTCCTTTAAAAACTTGAGTTATCAATAGATTACTTAGTTCTAACTTTTGCACAGTTTTTGATCTATATCTCAGAACGGACAAACATTTCAGCAAAGCTGTCATAGTAAATATTGTTCTACATAAAAAGGCCTATCCAATGATATATATGACATTGCTATTGGTGGGGTATACCAATCTGCCCATTGTCCTTTATACAGTACTACCCGTACAGCGTAGCTTCAACCACGTGGAACCCCTGAAGAACTACTCCCTGCTACTTAATTATTCTTATCGGCAGAGGTGCAGGTTTTAATCACCCAACAAGCCCTAGTGACAGAGTTTTTTTAAATGTGCCTAACGACGTCTGATGAGGCATTTAAAAACAAAAACCGGATAAAACTTGCCAATAATCCTTTCTCATTTAAATGGATTCAGTAGTTTATGTGTGACTGACGGATAGTCAGAGTTACTGTCGCATTTAACATATTAGTAAGGATTAGGTATTTTAAGATACATTTGATAAGGTATTACAAGATACATTGTTATGTTACCCCATATATAAACTTAAGTACAGCAGTATAAATACTCTAAAGGCGTACTTAACAATTAAGATGGCGTCCAAAGAATGCTCTTCACAGAAAACAGCTCCCGAGGAAAATCCTCCGTTAATTTAATGACTAATAAATTTTAGATAAAAATGTCTCTTGTCTAGAACTAGGGGGTTCATTTGTTTAACTTTGTTTTATCTTATCTTTTAAATTAAGATTTTGTTTAAAATATGTCTTTGGTTGATACGTATGTTAAGTTTTGAGAACATATTAAAAAACAAATGACGTCTGCTGTATCAATCTGCGTTTCGCGATAAACTATAAAAAATACTGAATGGTTTTTCTTGTAGGTTTCGCCAGTACAGCTATTTATGTTGAAGGTTGAGATAGGTATATATTTTACATGCCGGGGTAGGTTTCTCATATTATTAGATATGCGAAACTAACTACTAAAGTAAATTATTATGCTCAACAAGATATATAAATGTCATACAAGCAAATTACAGCACCAATTATTAAACCAAACAATAGAATTGACGTATAACAACACAACTACAATATTAAACGCTAATAAAGTTGACGTTAAAATGTTATTTACTAAAACGTACGCCTTTAAACAAATGATATACAAACATCGACTTTTAACAAGTGTAGTTATACTTAGAGCACACTACAAAGATTTAGTCGGCCGATACTTGATTTTTTCTCATAAATCAGTATATAAATGAATGGAAGTGCACACGTTACAACGATGAAGAATATTTCGGTATCAGACCGCCTTAATTTTGATTGAATACTCGATTTTCTAAAAACATTGTTTTTTCCTACCAACGGGCCGTCTAAAAGTCGGCCGAATAAAAGTTTGTAGTGTGCGCGCGCTCTTAAGCAAATGATATTCAAACATTGAGTTTTGACAAGTGTAGTTGTACTGAAGGAATTTATTTGCTGTTATTCGTGTGCTGTGGGCTGTGGCAGAAAAAACGCATTAGTAATTGAGATCGCTACTGTGCACTTGTAGGAAATAAGTGATTAGTGTTTTATTGGCAAACTCTTTGAACCTGCTTCTTAAATAAACGTAGGTACCTATATAATCATGAATTTAGTAAATACTGTTTTCTGCCAGTGGTTAGACCCGCGTCTCGTTTAAATTACGCCCACAAGCCCCGACAAAAAGTAGTGTAAATAGCCTCCCTCGATAAATGCCATAAAGCTATTTGAAATAAATGTTAAAATTCTGACCAGTAGCTATTTAACTTCACTACGAATTATTTAAAAAAAAATCATGACGCTTTGATGGCATAATTTTCAAAATATTGTTACCTTTTTCGGAATAAAACTCAACCCTCAATCAAAGTTACAATTTCAAGACTACAAATGTTAAGATCAAGATATCTGTCACAGAAAAACATAACACAACAGTGACAATCACTTCAATACTTTTACACGTAACCCAGTTCAGGTGACCTAGCCATACATAGAAACTATACTTCAGGGAAATAATACACATTGTGCGGACAAATAAACAGGGGTATCTATCTGTTCTGTGCATGGAGAACAAAATTACTAACGGAGATGTCATAACATGACACAAAATCTCATAAGAAAGTAGCGCTCCAAAATGCGGGTGTTCGGTGGACGAGGAACGTTACTAGTTCTGCCCCTAAATGCTCTCTATAGAACCCAATCTTAGACAGATTGGTTTTGATAAGACGAGGAACCCGAATGCCTCGTTAGATCTAGTAACTTGTCACGCGTACCGTACGTTACTTGACCTACAAGAAGACGCCTGACCTACCTGTCTTATGGCATCTCCGCTATATTTGCTTTCTCCGAGGTTCTGTATATAGTGGATTGAATGTACTTCGAGAGCTCGCCACCCAAGGGATTGGTGGGATAAAATGTGCTTGCCGGGAACATGTGGATAACCACCTTAGTAGGACGTTTTATTTTTAATCAATCGTAAAGAAGTTTTCGAAGATTATGTTTTACCGAGTAATAGTAATAAACGATAAACGTACTGATATCGTTTTGTAAATACTTAAAATTACATAGAATAAGTAAAAAAAAATGAATCATACGGGAATCAAACGTGCGACCTCTTGCGAGCCTTGCAGACAGGTACATCACCTATTATGCCACACGTTCATCTCTCAGTGAAATTATGAAAAAAAACTGATTACTACAAAGTTCAAAAATCTTATTACTACCTCCACTAACAGCCTGTTTAGGGCTTAATTGGCCTTGTAAACGTTGTAATACTATACCACCTAATGTGCCTAATAAAACAAGCCGTACTAATTTATTGCTTCATTAGTCTTAGGCTTTATGAAGGATTTCAGCATGAAAATTGCTTCCCAACTATGATGAATTTTCACAAGCTTTTTTCCCATATTTTCTGCAGGTGGCTTCACCCGCGTCCTTTAACAACTGCTTTCTGCACCCGGATAAAATATATCCTATAAACGCCCTCGACAAATGTTGAATCAATATTTTTGATTGGACCGTAGTTTCTTAGTTCAGAGCGTTCAAGCAAACAAAGCGAGTCTTCAGCTTTACAATATTAGTAAATGTAGATAAATCTACTTCCAGCTGTTAAATGCAACCCCAAAGAATTTTCATTTGAAAAATCCGTAGTACTTACTGCTAAAAGTGCATTTCACATCGGTATTTCGCCCATTCCGTTCAAAACGGCATACAAAAGGCAATCGTGCCCAAATAGGATCCGCAAATCTTCACAATACGTTAGGTACAGAATAAGGAAACACACACTGCAAACTTTTAGTCGGCCGATAGTTTGGTCGGGCTCGTAAATCAGTATGGAGATGAACGTAGTTCTTATTTCAACGATCAGATATCAGGCCGGTGTAAACATTTTGATTGAATCCTGGTTACCTTCGAAAATAAACTGTCAGCCAATCGGGCCAACTATCGGCCGATAGTTTAGTCTGCAGTCTGCTACACCCCCAAGTATGGACATTGAATAGTACGGATTTCCTCCGAACGGGTAAACCCC
This sequence comes from Helicoverpa zea, assembly GCF_022581195.2. Lineage (NCBI taxonomy): Eukaryota > Metazoa > Arthropoda > Insecta > Lepidoptera > Noctuidae > Helicoverpa > Helicoverpa zea. The sequence goes on along the minus strand of NC_061464.1, from coordinate 3,261,783 downwards.
TTGAGACGAACAAGTAGAGATGGAATTGGATTGTCAGGTAGTAGGATGACATTCGCGCTATCTACTTTATAGGGGCGATGGAGAAATTTATTGACAAGGTTTTCGGTTAAATTCCGAAGTGAATTTCTAAATAAACTTCCCATATAACTCGCAGATACCTCCCCTACTTCCTTATTCCTTTCTGATTAATTCCGTTGTGGATTCCAAGACAGTAAAACATTTTAATGAGTCGAGTTTCATGCGTCAATGCATTTTCTGCGAAGTTTAGGGAAATTGCAATAGTTGGGAATGGTGTGGCGGGCCTTTGGCTTCAAAACTTGGATGTAGCAACAAATACTGGAAATTTAATGTAAAGATTAACAGTCCGGATATAATGTAACACTGATTTGGTATAGAAATGTCACATAAGTTAGGTACCACCAAAAAAACAAGTTTGATAGCGCTAAACTCTAAAACTATTAGTCTGATCTGCAAAATTCTGTAAAGTTAGATGGCCCATTCATTGAAAAATAATGAGTTACTAAAAGTAACTCAGGGTCCGGGTGCAGGAAGTTACTATCTCGTTCCCACGGGATACAAGAGAAACAGCTGGCAAAAGCTAGTGTCAGATAAAACTGTTATACCAATGAATATTCTATCATAATCTGCAAATCAGTCGAACTTGGAGTATCCCCTTCAAACCTCGATTAAACTTCTCCCAACGAATCTATAATATAATTGTTCAGAATATTGACCATCTCAAAGAGCACAGGTTTCAAGTAATAGAACCGGGTACCCGGGAGATGTCTTAGAAATTGTTGAGAGAATTTGTTCTAGCTCGTATTTCGAGATATTCGTGTAGTGAGGTTTTGATAGCTGGGCAAGACGTTATTGGAAATTGCATGACGAGTTTCTTTTGTTTTTTGTATGGTTTACACGATATGAGCATCGTGATTTTGTTTGCCGTATGGCCGAAGGTGGGATTACAAAACAACTACCCGTAACCGGGTAAAAAGTAGCCCATATGCTTTCTCAGGCTCTAGAATGCCTGTGCACCAACTTGTGTGTGTGTTAGCCATCAGCGTAGTTTTGGCATCAAAACGCGACTAAGAATGAGATAATTTTTTAAACTTATGATTCTCTATTGTATTCTAATACATCACTATTCCTTAAACAACTGTAAGCTAATGTAGAAAACATGATAATCTAAAATGAGTATTAATTGCAAGATTTAGCTGCGAGCTTAATAATTCTGTCGCAATTTGTAATTAAAAGCTATTTACAGCAGGCACTTAAAAAGCTCATAAAAATAATTGTTTCTTTAAATGTTTCAATAGAGTCTAATAATATCTTCATCGTTACTTGAAAACTGAAGAAATATTTATCTTCAAGGCTAGATATAAATAGCTACTTTGATAGGCCGACAATATTTCTCACGATAATTTACTTAAAAACGTTGGATCAATTATTTGAAGAATCCATTTTAGTATGTCAAATTGTTCGTCTGTGCGTCATCACATACCCTTTTAATCATCTAGTATTCTAGATTTCTCCTCTATTTGCTACAAAACTTAAGTATTGTAATGTATAGTATTGCAATAGAAAGGTATATATATATTTTTTTCTTTCTTTCTAGTTACCTAAAAGTTATATTCATTTGTAATGAAAAAAACTGTAACTCTAAGAGACAGAAAGTCGGTGGTCACAGTAATAAATGATAATCCAATGGTAGTAGGTACATAATATATCGTATGAGAAAATGAATGTAGACTCAGAAACGCGTAAACCGATCATAATTTAAAAACTAGAAAACTCCATATGGAGGTAGAATTTGTAGTTCAATAAAAATCCAATTTACGCTCCGTAAATCCTGGCTTTTAACAAATCATATATCTCGTCTCATCCGGTTCGATCCGGAATTAACCAATATGCACTGGTGCCTTCCGCGAATCGAGTGAAGTGACTCTCCAGGGATACGGCGATGCAATCCGGTATGTGTGAATACCTAGCCTATTACGTACAGTCGGATATGTTAAGATTACTCCATTGTCGATACTACTCGGTAATCGGTATTCGAATCGAGTGTTTTAGTTAGGGATCGAGAGATTTGCCTAATGGTGATTTAGTGGATTTCGTTGAGTGGTCGTGTGTGAGATAGTGTTTTATTTGGATAATGCTTTGTTTGACTATTAGTGGTTTTGATAGGGTTGTCTGTGTGTTCTGTTTTCAATATTTGGATGGATGAAGGTCTTGGTTAGAAAGTGATTAATAAATGCGGATTTATTGAGAAACTTTGTTTGTTTTTGAATTTTAATCTTTCTTTAAAAAATAATGAGAAATATGGAACCTACTTTTTTAGAAAGGTAAGGTTGGTGATTATATTGCTCAAAGCGCTAAAATACTTGTGCCATTTTGCCAACCGTTCTTTGTATTGTAACATAATCTTTAACTTTACCTCTCTAAACTTAAGTAGCTCTTAAATGCTATTTCGAAGTTCTTAAATCTCAAAATGCGATCCTAACCCAAATATTAGGACCCTTTTCAATTATACTTTCCTATCCTCGATTATTCAGAACTCCGAAATAGAATTTGCAATTTCAATGGATTGGTACAAGAAAGGCGTAAAGAATGAGATTTATCAAAGTCTAGAAATCTAGATTATTCTATTGAATTGCTTTTTTATTGACGTTTTGAATAATTCTTTGAGTATTCAGCTTTTGATGTGAATCAAAGTTATTTTCCAATTTTCATATTTATTTAGGTTTGATTCGATTGTAAAATTATTTTAGCCGCAGAATTAGGTCACTGTTATTTCTTATGTAAGTTTTTGATTCTTTTTTACTAACTTGCGTCTGTGGTTTCACTCGCTATTATTGGGGGAACTGCTTTACGACGTTAACGTTTGTTTACTAGATATCAGAAACTAATGGACCGATTTGAAAAAAACTTTCAGTTTTAGATAGCCTATTTATCAAGGAAAGCTACATAGGTTATGCTGCTAATTTTTATCTGTTTGCGTCGAGTAGTTCCCACGGGATGCCGATGAAACCACTGGCTGAGCTATACTTAAAACAAACACAATATATTCCAGAAAATTGCAAACTATTCAAAATAGGATCCACGTGTTCACAATTTCCTTTCCACTGCATTACGTAATCGCCATACAATGCAGTTAATGGCTAATGACATCACTCGCCGCGTAATACAAATGGCGGCCATTATGCAGTTTGATGACCTCTCGAGAAACAGATGGTTATAGATACACGCAGCTAACCTATTGTTTTTGTATTAACTGCAGTTAGTAGAAAAGTAGTTTGAGGAAATGAGTTTGATATAGATATATTATTTTTTGATGGAGTTGATTCTGAGATACGATTTTTGCAAGGCACGTGGCTTGGTGCGTCTCGGCTGTCATTTGAACATCTTTGGCAGTCGTTACGGGTACTCAGAGGCCAGAAAGCGAGAAAAGCATTTTTAGCAAGCTGTATCAGGGTGCCTGGGTAACTGTGGGTAACAGTCGCACAGTCGCTGGTTAGACTGGAAACCGAAAAATATTATATTGGATATAGTTGGGAAAAGACAGTGCAGGTGATGATTGATAGGATAGAGGACGCGATACGATATGTATATTCTGAGGCACGTGTCCGTTGCAATGTATGCTAATAGTGCGCACATTACAACGATCACGTATCCGGCCGGTATCAGACCGACTATCTAAGTTTGATTGGATAGTTAAGTCTGCAGCGTGCGTAACTTCTAATAATAACTTTTACAATTAAATAACTAAAATTATGAAGTCAAAAACAAGTCTCAAACAGGAAGGCATACGAATTGAACCTGCCTAGCAATAATATTTTAATACTGATGCGTGACTGAGTAACATCCTCTCTAGGCGGTCACTGACAGTCTATGAGTCTATCTATTACGTGGCTAAACTATTTATAGTCTATGCAGAACTGTTTGTAGTTTAATAAGTTTTAATTGTTTTTCCTTTAATAAAAGAATATGTGCTATGTGCTTGTGCCCATGTGATGCGGAGGAATGAGGATCATATTGTGAGGAAGTTCAGTTAACCTAGATAGATATACCTATAGGAAGGAGACGGCCAAAGAAACGAAGAATGGATCGTGTGAAAGATGATGTGGATGGATAAAATGTTGTTGTTGTAAAGAAGTATGGGGAGAACGGACATTCCGGGACAACCCCCAAATAATATTAGGACGTGGGCAGGAGGAGGAATCATTATTATCATATCAGCCAATATCCGTCCACTGATGAATGTAGGCCTCTCCCAAGAAACGCCAACTAACCCGGTCGTGGACAGCCCACGGGAGGATACGACGAATACGTAATATTAATGAATACTGAGTAAAAATATTATAATTGAAAAACAGTAGCAGTCTATTTGAAATGCCAGACGTTGAAAATACGAATGAGTTTAATATGCCATGACACCAATTACTTTTCTTGTATTTTACTGATAGTGACGTCCATTATCTTCAAATTCTACGAAAACTATTAGAAATGTGAAAGTTGGTGATTATCTTCAACTTGATTACATACGCATGAAAGACTCCACGCATTTTTGGCTAATGCGTTGATACTTTTACTTGTATGACGTAGATTCAATGTAAATTATAGAACATTTCAAATTGGTCCCTCTTCTGAAAAATAAAAAGAAACTTATCACCAAATTGTCACCTTTTTTTTGGCTGGTAAATCGTCATGACTTATTTTGCTTTAGATAAAGTGTAGTTCGGCCTTCATTCTCGCCCAATTCGTAAATTCTAAAATCCACCAATCGTTTCTTTGCTCGTCCCGTACTTCTTTATCTATCCACGGTCATGTTCAATAATAAACAGAATATAGTAAGTAATATACAATAAGTTAACTTATCCATGTTTTTTCGTTATACTTTGTTATTTGCGGCATTTATAAGCTAGGGTATGATCTCCTAGCTTTCATCAGAAATAAAACGTCAATTCGTATCACAATAACTTCTTGTATTCACTTTTAAAACACAATTTTTAATAACAATCGTAAGAAAACATAGTTTATCAGTGCACCAAGAAAACGCGCGCTCTATCTGTCAAAATCTTCATAGGGTTGTCATCACGGTGACAGCAGTGTTGCCCGTATAAAATAAAAGGATCTAACACATTCAAACAATTTTTCTTCACTACAAGCATGCAACTACTTAGTCAGCAAAAAACTCCATTTTAAATTTCTCAAACACGCCATGAAACACCGTTTACCGATCCAATGTCACTTGAAAAGTATAAAACAGTTTACGAGCAATTTTAATATTTATGGGTAAACCATCAGCGGGTGTATTTGTTGTCATAAACATTCTGTTACGGATTGCTGTACAGGAAATGCAGTAGAAACGGTAATTCTAATACAGTTTTTCTTTTTGGAAAAAGACATGTTAAGACGTTCAAAATCAAAGGAAAAATCATATTTTTTTTCGGCACGGTTCCAAAGACTGGGTTTCGAGGAGGAACACCGGTAAGATACTCTATAGACAATTAAAAAAAAAAAACAATTCCTTACTGAACAATAAGGCTGGGCTGATGACGATGATTAAAAATTAAATTCTTTAAAGACAACAAGCGTTATTAAATAATGTATATAATAAATTATAATTGTATGCTACCGTATAATTTTGTTTTGATAGCAATGGGTTAAATAACTTGATCAAAACTGCGCCAAAAAAGTTTCCAATTTGCATTACTTTAAAAAAGAAAAAAGTCAGTTGTGCTACTGTATTTATTTACCAACAAATCCCTGTGGTAGAAATGACGGTTCATAATAAAATTAGATAGCAATTTTAACGATCTCCCCAACGATAACATTACGACCGGTCTCCATTTCATTTGCACGCTATTTAAAAACGATTTTATGTCACGATTTTACGGTGCTGAAATTTTATTTGAAAATAGCTTAGAATTACTTACTTAATTTGGATAAAACACTTTTAAGTATGTCACACATACGTATATATAAGTAAATAGATATACCTATATTGTAAATAACCAGGCTGTTATTTTCATTTTACTTAGTTGAAAAAACGGGTTTCTTTTTCACGAACCTAGTGTTACTACTACATACTACTTAAAATGTTGTCGGTTTATATTGAAACAAAAAGAAAAACATAAAAAAAAAACAAAAAAAAAAAAAAAAACAAAAGAAAAACATACGTATTAATTATTTCGCTCATCATTTCTTAAACCTCTATTTATATGCAAATCTGTACAGGTTTTTTTTTTGACAACCATGCAGTTAAATGCGATTCTATGCAATGTTTTTAAGAAGTCCAGCAAAATCCAGTACCATTTTTGTCGAAGCAGATCTACCATTACCACTAAAAAGATACTAACATTTTATGGGCCTTGGCGTCTGAATATAAAAGGTTTTTTTTTATTTTTTTTTTTATTATTTTAGATCTTCAACTTATAAAGCCAGTTAAATTGCCATCACTGCATAGAAGACCCCTATAATTCAGCTCAGCAATCAAACACCCAAATACGGAAAATCCACAATTCCAAACTGCACATTCGAATTTACCCGACATTGCGAAATTGTCGTATCAATCGGCCACGTTAACAAAACTCGACGTTATTGTTGCATGTTGTTGAAACCTTAGATTAGAGAAATAGAGCAGATATGATAGTGAATATTGCGTATTGTGCCTACACGGTCTTGTGTTGGGTTCTTGAGTTGAAGTACTGATCTTGTCGATTATACATTCTAAGTATAGGTATTGCATTGGGAAGTCCCACAGTCCCAATGTAAGACAAAGGATTATAATATTGGAAACCGTATTTCGTGAAAATGTCAAAGCGTACCTATTTCAATCCATCTCTGTCTTAAGTCATAGCCACATCAATAGACCAATTTTTATGCAATTTCGTATTGAAAAAGAGCTTGGGAAAAGAAATAGACTAGCATTAGTATTCTCATTTCATGACAGTCTACTGGTGATCATAGGCTCAATTAATCTGCGAATCGCCTTTCAGTTAGTATACCCTTATAATTATGCATTCCCAGTACTTTAATGTTCTTTCATTATCTTTGCCAGAAATGCATAAAATATAACAGCTGGCTATGATTCAGGCTTGCAGTAATATTTGTACTGCTGACTATTAAACCCAGCAATAGTACTAAATAAACAATATCTTAGAGTACACACTGTCGACCAAATAGTCGGCCGACAGTTGCTCCAATGGTTGGCAAACATTTTTTTTTTAATCTTGTTGCCAATCATAGTTTTAAGTCAGTCTGATACAGTTAAATACCTGATCTTTGTCACTTGCGTAGATCCATTCACGTTAATACTAGTTTGTGAGCCCAAACAAATTATCGGCCGACTAAAAGTTTGCAGTGTGGTACTCTAAGTTTATACTAATAACGGTGGGTTAGAACCTAAACATGTTTGTTTTACATTATGTTGGTAACTACGTATAATGTTATCCGACAATCAAATGGTACCTGAATTGTTTGTCTTGTATTTTGGTCAGTTTGCTGTGTTAATTGGTCTAGATACGAATTACAAATGTTGGCTAAAGTAAGATTACTATTACAATACAATTGAAGGCATAAACACGCTCTTTTTTACTCTTTGAATCAAATACTGGAGATTTTTTTAAAACTAGGTAGTAATATAGCTCCAGGCTAACATAGGCGATTTCTCTTTCGACTCTTATCCAGGCGCGAAAGGAAGTGTCCTATGGTGAAACTATGGGTACTAGCTTTCTGAATAGGGAGGACTAATACAAAATAACACAAGAATTACTTTTCCGTCAAACAGTACGATATCCCAAGACTAGCATCGAACACTTACTTTTTAATTCGATCATACCCAGAACCAGTACCATCATAATCCACAATTAATCAATTATATTCCTGTTAACATGAACCAATCAACCACATAAACACAAAGCAAATTACCACTGCGTCATCGAAACCACCTTTCATATGCCATTATACCCCATACGGCAATTCCACGAATATGCTTAACACCGCACAAATGAAATTCCTAGAATCAATTCCATTATTGTTGAAGTAGGTCAAAAATTTGTTATCGCCTCATGGGAAGCCATGGTAACTATAAAACCTAGGGTGAAGTTAGGCCATGCTTGTGTAATGACTATGACTATAGAATAATTATAGCGGGTTCAAACGGTAGAGGTTATGCAATTGAAGGTGTGGCTGCTGTTGTAGCGGAGACAATAATGGCTTAAGTAGTTTATGTTTCAGTAAAAGGGGTAAATTATAATCTGTTTAAATCCTGTTAAAATGGATACCTAATTAACTTACGCGTGTTGTCAAAATGAATACCAAAGAACGAGATTAAAGAAAACCTGTATGTGATAAAACGGATAGGTAGGCTTGTGAACAATATAATATAAATAAATATTTATAATATTAATTTACTGTTTTTCAAGGGCACATATGACTAAAAGCATCCTGGAACAAAACGAAACAGACAACTTACTACAATACTTAAATACAATACTAAAAGGACAAAAAAAATCACAACAACGATGAAGCAATAGACACAAAATAATCTAATATCTATCTCCGCTTATACTGGAACCACCAGCTGTGTGGGCAAAACCAGTTTGTGAGGAAACTGCAGTACGCCACGTGGGTCGCACTCACACTAGTGCTGCAGTTGTCAGCTTACTTCACTGAACCGTTATAATCATTCCTAATGTTGCAGATTAGGTTGTAGGAAGAAATATAAATGGGTTTGGTATTTACATCGATATATTTACATAATATTTACAAGATAAATTGAGACAATAAAAATATACATTTTCTTCCTACCAAAGAGAAAAAACCGACTGCCGACTGGTTTGACAAGTCTTCATTTTTACGAACGTAGCTGCCAAACCAGCCGGCCAGTACCAATAAGTGGCGAAAGAGGTAGGTCACCACATCACCCCCCCCCAGAGACCTTCAAGGGCGATAATAAGCTGGGAAGTGGACGCGACGTCCTGACCGCGTCGTTCTGATGACGCCATCGTCAGCCGAAGGTAAGCCTCGGTTATCCGCGTCAGGTGAGTAGTGATGAGTGTTATTGTCGAGTGGTGACTGTGGTGAGTTATGTGCGATAGTGTTGTGTGGTGAGTGTGCTGTGGTGTCAGGGTCACGCAGTATGAAGGCCGGCTTGATGCGGTCTATCGATACTGTGACCTGTTTACCGTTCACCAGTAGTTTGAACACCTTGTCACCTCGTTCGAGCACCTTGTGAGGTCCAGAGTATGCCGGTTTCAGACCACCACCAGCAGTGCAGTCCCTAAGGAACACGTGCGTGGCTGTAGCCAGCTCCTTGAAGACAAATGTCTTGAAGCGGCTGTTGTGTCTGACTGCTGGTGCTGGCTGCAAACTCCGGACAATACTCCGAAGCCTAGAAAGGTAGTCGGTCATGTCGACCGTTTCCTCGACCCGCGGGTCGAAGAACTCGCCTGGAAGGCGCAGTGGCTGACCGAACACTAACTCGGCAGCGGAAGCCTGTACGTCTTCCTTGAAGGCACTGCGCACTCCCAACAGCACAAGTGGAAGAGATTCCACCCAACTGCTGCCTGCGTGGCAGGTGATTGCAGCCTTCAGTTGACGGTGGAATCGCTCCACCAGTCCGTTGCAGGCTGGATGGTAGGCAGTGGTCCTACGATGCTGAAAGCCAGCAATGCCGGATAGGCACTTAAAGAGGGCCGATTCGAACTGCCTACCTCTATCGGTAACGATATCCGATGGGCAGCCGAATCGGGCAATCCATCCACCCAGTAAGGCCTTTGCCACGGTTTCTGCAGTGATGTCTGCCAGGGGTATTGCCTCAGGCCATCGCGTAAAGCGATCGACGGCGGTGAGACAATACCGGAAACCTTGACACAGCGGCAAAGGTCCTATGAGGTCAATGTGGATGAAGGCAAATCTCGCCTGGGGCAACTTAAAGGTCTGCAGTGGTGCAGAGACGTGCCGTGTGGTTTTAGAGCGCTGGCAAGCCAGACAACTCTGAGCCCAGTTACGACAGTCCTTCCTAACCCCAGGCCACACATAGCGGGCTGCAATCAGCCTGGCAGACGCCTTAGTACCAGGGTGACTCAAGGAGTGCAGGCTGAGAAAAATTGACCTGCGCAGCTCCTTGGGTACAAAAGGTCTAGGCGTGCCGCTGCTGAGGTCGCAGTACAGCTGCTGTTGTGAACCTGGGACGCTAACCAACTGCAGACGCAGTGAGTTGTCCCCGGCGAGCAGCTGCTGCAGCTCCTGGTCATCTTCTTGTGCTGCAGCGATCCTCTCGACGGGCACAGGTTGAGTAATCTCCTCAACCCGCGAAAGGGTATCCGCCACGACATTATCCTTCCCGGAGATGTGCCTGATGTCAGTAGTGAACTGAGCAATCAGGTCCAGGTGACGGAACTGTCGTGGGGAACAGTTTTCTTTACGAGAGGTGAAGGCGAATGTGAGAGGTTTGTGGTCCGTGTAGATCACGAAGTCACGAGCCTCCAGCATATGCCTGAAGTACTTCACGCTCTCGTAAATAGCGAGCAGTTCACGGTCGTAAGGAGAGTACTTAACCTGCGCGTCGCTCAGCTTCCTGGAAAAGAATGCCAGAGGCTCCCATGCTCCTCCGGTACGCTGCTGTAGAACTGCACCTATAGCCTTGTCAGACGCATCCGTGACCAGCGCCATCTTGGCGGTGCAGTCAGGATGCGCCAACAGTGCTGCTCGACACAGACTGTCCTTGCAGCCCTGGAACGCCTCACGTTGGTCCGCTGTGAAATTGACAGGGTGCGAACCCTTCACGGAGTCGGAGAGCAGGCTGTTGAGAGGTGCTTGACAGGCTGCGGCATTCGGGATGAACCTGCGGTAGAAATTTAGCATCCCGAGGAATCTGCGCAGCTCCCTGACCGTTTTTGGCTCAGGAAAATTCTGGACAGCCTCAACTTTGGCAGGCAACGGTCTCGTCCCTTTGGAAGAGATGTGATACCCTAAAAAATTAACCTCCGACGCACCAAAGACGCACTTAGCACTGTTGATGACCATACCATACTCTCGCAGTCTGGTGAACAGCTGACGCAGGTGCAGCTCGTGCGTCTTTTGGTCTTTCGAGAACACCAAAAAATCGTCAAGATATGCGTATGTAAAGTCCAAACCCCTGAGCATCTCATCCACGAAGCGCTGAAACGTCTGTGCGGCATTTCGAAGCCCGAACGTCATGAACGGAAATTCGAAAAGCCCGAACGGAGTCGTGATCGCAGTCTTCGGGATGTCATCCGGATGCACTGGAATCTGGTTATAAGCCTTAACTAGGTCAATCTGCGAGAAGATGGTACAGCCAGACAAGCTGTGCGCGAAGTCCTGGATGTGCCGGATAGGGTATTGATCCGGGACAGTGCGTGCGTTCAGCATCCTGTAGTCGCCACAAGGGCGCCATCTATTGCCCTTTTTAGGAACGAGGTGAAGAGGCGACGACCACGGTGACTCGGATAAACGGCAGATACCGGACCGCAACATGTCATCAAACTCAGCCTTCGCAATTTTTAATTTGTCCGGTGCTAATCTGCGTGGGGATGAAGATACTGGTGGCCCTGGCGTAGTACGAATGTGGTGTACTGTATTGTGTTTGGATGTGTCGTGTATGCCGCGAGGTCGAGTGATGTCGGGATATTCCCGCAGTATGTGTGTAAACGCGGAATCACCGAGACTCACCCTCACCGAAGACACATCATCAGAGCGGCGGACAGGCGACGCCGGGGTGGAGAGCGTAGTATGGTTGTCGATGAGGCGTTGGTTCCTGCAATCGACAACCAAATTATAATAAGACAAAAAATCCACACCTATTATCGCCCTTGTAACGTCTGCAACAATAAATCGCCAGGCGAAGTCGCGGCGCAACCCTAGGTTTAATGTTAAGCTCACAAAACCGTAAGTGTTTATCACAGTGCCGTTTGCTGCACGCAGTTCATACTCTGTTTTTCCTAATCGTCGCGGAATCGCCGACCGGGGGTATACACTGAGGTCGCTGCCGGTGTCAACCAAAAACTGTATCTTCAACCTTTGGTCGGTGACGAAGAGGCGACCAGCGCTCGGACAATCATCGGCCGCCATCACAGATTGCCCCGCGCATTTCCCGACGTTGTGTAGTCGCACGGTTTAATACACTTCTTAGCGTTATCACCGAACCGCTGGTGGTACCAGCACTGCGATCTTCTGGAGCTGGACCGGTGACGTGAGCGACTACGGGAACGGCTTCTGTTGCGGGATAACCTCTCGAGCTTGAGCGCCATCTTCTGCATCTGCCGGTTTAGCGCGGCGATCTCGGCGTGCAGACCGCTGGTGGACGACGACGGTGCAGTGGCGACGGCAGCTGTTGATGCCACCTGCGCGGGACCGGTGATGACGTGGATACGGTCCGCTAACTCGGCCAGCTCGGCCAAGTCCAGCTTGGATTGCGACGCCACTATGGTCTGCGTACCTGCTGGCAGACGGCTCGTCCACATCGTCCGCAGAAACTCCTCGGGAACACCTGGACCGGCGAGGTTGAGGAGGTGCCGGTAAAACTGCGACGGCTTCCGGTCGCCGAGCTCCTCGTGCATGAGAAGCTGCTTCACCTTCTCCTCGCGTGAAGCTGACTGCCTCTTGATGAGCTCGGCCTTGAGCTTTTCATACTTATCGCTGGCGGGCGGGTTGGCGATTATGTCTTCGACGACGTCGGCGTATTTCGGGTCGAGGTGACCCGTGACGTAGAAGTATTTCGTCTCGTCGGTTTTGATGTTCGCCAGCGCGAATTGCGCGTCCATCTGCGCGAACCAAAGCGCCGGCTTCTCAGGGTAAAACGGTGGAACTCGCACGCCCACGCGGCATGCCTCCGCAGCGTCGATGCCGACTTTGCTAGTCTCAGCACCGTCAACGTCGGCTTTGCTGATCGACATTGTTGTCGTGCTCAGACGGGGTCACCAAATGTAGGAAGAAATATAAATGGGTTTGGTATTTACATCGATATATTTACATAATATTTACAAGATAAATTGAGACAATAAAAATATACATTTTCTTCCTACCAAAGAGAAAAAACCGACTGCCGACTGGTTTGACAAGTCTTCATTTTTACGAACGTAGCTGCCAAACCAGCCGGCCAGTACCAATAAGTGGCGAAAGAGGTAGGTCACCACAAGGTAACATTAGGAAGTAAGGTTTCATTGGCAAAGGACTTGGGGTAATTTTCCTTTTCGCTGACGCTTTCTTCACCTGAGCTATCTGTGCACCCCCACCGAGGGGGTCCCCACGTTGTCGTCGTGGTGGGGCTTGCGTGCCTCAATGATCCTGAAGCTCTGCCGGTAGAGATACTCATGCCGGAAAGGTTCAGGGGAGAGGCCAGACAAAGAGGGACCCAGGGAGGGGCCGCTCCTGACCAGTCGACGCTAGTGGACATGGCAAGGATGCGGCCATACCCGCGGAGGTGCAGGCGCACTAAAGCGGTGGTCGTTTGCTCTTCGTACAACGAAGAGCAAACCTTTCGGCGGGTTTGCTGAGCCGGGTTGGCCGGACAGCAGACGGAGGCATGCATAATGCCGCCGCCGAGGGCTTGGCTTAATCGCCCGGCCCAGAGGAAGGACACCTCTTGATAAAAAACCACCCAATCCCAAGTTTCGGGAGCGCGGCGAGGGGATGAATGGCCGTGGGGGACACGGTCGTTAGCGCTCCCCCCTGTTGGGGCCAGCCGCCCCCAACAGTATGTAGGCTTGCCCCGGTATGAGGCCACTGCCGGGGTGGACGAACAATTGCTCTCATGATCGTGGGAACTATATGGATTCACAAACTTTAAAAAAAAATAATAATAATAATAAGAACGAAAAGGAGTGGGATGAGGACTCGGAATCCGAGTCCGTGTCCAGCGAGGGGGATGCGGGGGGTTTTAAGCTCCCCCGCAACAAGAAGGACCACCGGGTCGACGCCTTCCTCAAGAGGAGGAGGGAAGACCCCGGGTCCTCCTCTGGTGGTCGCGGGGCCTCGGCCAAAAAGGTCGCCAGGAGGCCCGTCAGCGAAGGGTCCGCTGGGGCTTCTGGGGGTGGCGGAGGAGCGGCTCATCTGAGCTCCTCCTCCGAGGAGGAGTCGGCCATCGGCTCCGACCGGGAGCGGAGGGCGGACTTCGAGAAGACGGTGGAGTCCGCCATCAGGCAGGTGGCCCTAAAACGAAAAAAGGCGAGCAAGGACGGCGCCATTGAGGCCGCCACCGCCTCCATCACCGCCGCAGCGGTGAGCAACTTTGGCCGGGCTCCCGTGAGCGAGCTGGCCAAACTGCAGCAAGAGGTGGGTCGTCTGACGGCCGCCCTGGAGTCTCTTGTGGAGGAGAACAGGAGTCTCCGGGCGGAGCTCGCTAAGATGCGCGAGCAGGGGGCGGAGCGCGGTGGGGCCAGGCAACAGGCGCAGACTGCGCCGGCTGAGAGCCAGATCCTGGCCCTAGTCCGTCAGGAGATGGCGGCCTTCCAGGCTCGCTTCTCAGTCCTGGAGGGCAGGGTTCTGCGCCCCCCCCTCGCGGCGTCGAAGCCCCCAGCGGCCCAAAGGGCCTCCTATGCGGCCGCGGTTGCAGCGGCACCCCCACCCAGAAGGGGACCGCCGAGCAAGCCCCCTGTCGCGGCGCCGAACGGGCCGACCAGGAGGGCGCCCGCTCAGCCAAAGCCCAAGACCGCAAGGGCGGTCCAGGCGCAGAGGCCCCCGGTGCCACCGTCAGCACCGGCTCCGTCGTCGGCACCAGTGGCGAAACGCCCTCCAAAGCCGACACCGTCTGCGGCCCCTACCTCTTCTGCCACTGAGTCTGAGTGGCAGGTGGTGGGGGAAAAGAAAAAGAAACGGAGGGCGGCCAAAGCGGCCAAAAAGAAGGCCCAGAAACGGCGGCGCAGGGAGCGAGCCGCCGCGGCGCAACTCCGCGCCCCCAAAACCGCGGCTGTAGTAGTCACACTACAGCCGGACGCGGTCAAAAGGGGCGTGTCGTACCGCGACGTGCTCGCCCAAGCAAAGGAGGCGGTGAACCTGCAGGAGCTGGGTATCGCCTCCGGCCTCCGGCTCAGGGTGACCGCAACGGGCGCCCGAATGCTGGAGGTCCCAGGAGCGGCCAGTGGGCCCGCCGCAGACGCTCTAGCCGATAGGCTTAGGGCGTCCATAAGTGCGGACGACGCCCGAGTCTCCAGGCCCCACAAGTGCGCGGATCTGCGCATCATGGGCCTGGACGACTCAGCTACTGCGGAGGAGGTAGTGGCCGCCGTCGCTAGGACGGGTGGGTGCTCCGCCGACGAAGTCAAGGCGGGCACCATACGTCCCGACTTCAGGGGCACGTGCACCATCACGGTGAGCTGCCCCGTGACGGCGGCCAAGAACATTGTTGACGGCCGAAGATTGCTGGTCGGCTGGGTGTCGGCGCAGGTTAAGCTGCTTGACCCCAGACCGCTGAGGTGCTTCCGATGCCACGTCGGGCATCATGTGGGTGTCCGTTGCACCTCGGAGGTCGACCGCAGCGCCCTCTGTTTCCGCTGCGGTCAGCCCGGTCACAAGGCCGTGGAATGCAGCGCCACGCCGCACTGCTCTGCATGTGCGGCTGCTGGCAAGCCGGCCGAACACCGGGCGGGGAGCAAGACCTGTGCCCCACCCGCCAAGCCGAGTAAGGGCAAGGGTCGGCCGTCCGTCGTTGCCACCGCCGTCACCTCCGCAGTGGCCACCACCGCAGCTCCTGCGGCCGCCGCCGCCCCCAACGCTGCCGCCGCTGTCGCCGTCGCCACTGCTGCTGCCGCAGCGCCCGTCCTTGGGCCTCAAGAGGAGGAAGACGTGATGGAGTGCTAGCCTGGCTCCACTACGCTTCCTCCAGGCGAACATCAACCACTGCGCCCGTGCCCAGGATCTGTTGCTCCAAAGCATGGCGCAGTGGTCGATCAACATCGCCGTGGTCGCTGAGCCGTACTTTGTCCTTCCCAGGGATGACTGGGTTAAGGACCTTAGCGGCTCAGTGACCATCATATCGTCGGCCGCCGCTGGTACTCCTTCCCTCGAAGGGGTGAAGAGTGGAAGGGGTTGCGTCGCAGCACGGTTCGGGGAGATAGTCGTCGTGGGGGTGTACTTCTCCCCGAGCCGAACTCTCGCCGAGTTCCACAACTCCCTCCTGGAGTTGTCCGTCGTCGTCGGAAGTTATTCCCTCCCCGTGATAGTGTTAGGGGACTTCAACGCCAAGAACTTGGCCTGGGGTTCCCGACGCACAGATGCACGGGGTAGGATGGTGGAGGACTGGGCGCTGGAAGCAGGCCTGGTCGTCCTCAATCGGGGTTCTGTCCCCACGTGCGTACGGATGCGGGGCGAGTCAGTGGTGGACATCTCGTTCGCCAGCCCCGCTCTGCTGCCGCGTGTCTTTGACTGGCGCGTGGAGGAGAGGGCGGAGACCTACTCCGATCACCGGTACATCCGGTTTGACGTCTCCGCCCAGAACCCTAGCGCGCCGGTCCTGCAGACCCCGAGTGGTCCACGTTGGGCGCTGAGGCACCTGGACCGGGAGCTTCTCCTGGAAGCCTCAGTCGTGCAGGCCTGGGTGTCATCACCGGACAGGCCCGCCGACATCAACGACGAGGCGGAGTGGTTCCGGGAGACCATGTCCGAGATCTGTGACGTGGCCATGCCCCGAGCCCCGCCAGGACGCGCCCGACGCCAGGTGTACTGGTGGTCTTGCGAGATCGCCGCCCTTCGAGAGGCGTGCGTCGCTGCGAGGCACCTGTACACCAGACACCGCAGGCTGCGCATCCGCCCTCCGGATGCAGAAGCCAGGGAAGCAGAGCTGTACGAGGGATACAGAGCTGCGAAGACCGCCCTCCAATTGGCCATCATCCAGGCCAAGGAGGTGGCCAATGCGGAGCTGCTGGGGTCTCTGGACAGGGACCCGTGGGGGCGCCCGTACAAAATGGTGCGGGGCAAGCTCCGCCCATGGGCCCCCCCGCTGACCCAGAGTCTTCGGCCTCAGCTGGTGGAGGAGGTGGTGAGCGCTCTGTTCCCTTCGCGCGGGGAACACTCTCCCCCGCCCATGTCTCTGCAACCCGCGGTGTCAAGTACGGACCACACTTCCGACGACGACGATGTCCCCGAGGTGACTGGGGTGGACCTGAGAGTGGCGGTGGCTAGGCTGAAAGCCAAAAACACCGCCCCAGGGCCTGATGGCCTGCCTGGCAAGGCCTGGGTCCTGGCCCTTGAGGCTCTCGGGCCTCGACTTAGGGGGCTTCTCAGCGCATGTTTGGAGAGGGGCCAGTTCCCACTTCGTTGGAAGACAGGGAAACTGGTCCTCATACGGAAGCCGGGGCGCCCTGCGGACTCTCCGTCCGCATACCGGCCTATCGTGTTGCTCGACGAGGTGGGCAAGCTCTTTGAGCGAGTTGTCGCACACTGCCTCGTCGCGCACCTTGGGGGGATAGGGCCGGACCTTGCGGACCACCAGTTCGGTTTCCGCAAGGGGCGCTCAACGGTGGACGCCATCATGCGCGTGAGAGCTCTCACGACGGGGGATGCTGTGTCCCGGGGGGGGGTCGTCTTGGCGGTGTCTCTTGACATCGCCAACGCCTTCAACACCCTTCCCTGGAGTTGCATCAGGGAGGCACTCCGGTATCACCGGGTGCCGACTTACCTTCGTCGCGTGGTCGAGGCCTATCTGTCGGATAGGTCCATCATTTACCCTGGTCACAACGGGGAATGGAACCGGCGAGAGATGTCGTGCGGTGTTCCGCAGGGGTCGGTACTGGGGCCGCTCTTGTGGAACATCGGCTACGACTGGGTGCTGCGCGCCGACCTCCCTAGCGGCGTCAGCGTGGTCTGCTACGCTGACGACACGCTGGTTCTGGCACAAGGGAGGTCGCACCAGGAGGCGGCCGACATAATGACGCGCGGGGTTGCGATAGTCATTGAGAGGATCCAGCTGCTGGGACTGGAGGTGGCCTTGCACAAATCCGAGGCCATGTGCTTTCATGGGCTTCGGAACGCGCCACCTTCAGGCTCCCAAGTCACGGTGGGGGGGGCTACCATCGGCGTCGAGAGGGCGATGAAGTACCTGGGACTCGTCCTCGACGGCCGGTGGAGCTTCGTCGAGCACTTCCGACGTTTGGGCCCCAAACTGGAGAAGGCAGGTGCTGCATTCAAGCGGCTCCTGCCCAACCTGGGAGGCCCAAACGCCCCCTGCCGTAAACTCTACGCGGGGGTCATGCGGTCCATGGCCCTTTACGGGGCCCCGGTATGGGCACGTTCGGCACGGCCGCGGGCTGTGCACTACCTGAACGTGCCCCAAAGGGTGATAGCCATTAGGCTAATTCGGGGGTACCGCACGATCTCCCGCGAAGCAGCTGGCCTACTCGCTGGACTGCCACCGTGGGATCTGGAGGCGAGGGTCTTCTTGCGCCTGTACGACTGGCGCGAGGAGGCTCAGCGCCGGGGAGAAACCCCGTTGCCGCGGCAAGTTGTCGCGCAGCGGGCGGAGCTCCGGCGCGATCTCATGGTGGCCTGGAGGGAGCGACTATCGCAACCCAGTGCAGGGCACGCCACCATCGTGGCGGTAAGTCCCCTCTTTGAGGAGTGGCTCGGGAGGAGTCACGGCGCCCTCACGTACCGCATGACGCAGGTCCTCACCGGACACGGTTGTTTCGGGAGGTACCTGCACCGCATCGGTCGTGAGGAGGCGCCCGGGTGTCACCATTGTGCGGACAGCCCCGATGACACGGTGGACCACACAGTCCAGGTGTGCCCCGCATGGGAGGGGCACCGCCGGGTCCTCGTCGAGGCTTTGGGCGGCGGCGACCTCTCGCGTCCGGCCCTGGTTCAGGCCATGGTCCGGGGCGAGAGGGAATGGGATGCCGTCGCCTCCTTCTGCGAAGCGGTCATGCTCGAGAAGGAGGAGGCGGAACGCCAGAGAGTCCGCACCTCTCATCCCGGCCGCCGCGCTGGACCAGGTAGACACCATGGGCGCCGGGTGTCGCGAGATGACTCCCGGCCACCGTAGGCGTGGGTCTGTGGGCGGTGAGTTCGGGTGGCTCATCGTCCCTCTGTCTTCCTAGACGACAGACCCGTGTCGACGGCGCGCGTTGTTCCACGCGCTCCTCAAAGAGACGTCAGCAACCCCAGCGGGGCCCAGCAGGGCCAAGGCCTGCCGGGGCTGCGGGTTGTTCGAAAGAGATACCGCGGCCCTGGTACATAAAAGGCCTATGACGGAACACGACGATTTTAGTCAGTAAGAGTCTGACACTCCCTCACCGCTGCTAACCCACAGCGGGAGGGGTCATTTGATGATTTTACGTCGATAAAAAAAAAAAAAAAAAAAAAAAGCTATCTGTGCACATATATAAAAAAATATACCACAATCTAAGGTGTAAGATGTTACTCTGATCGAGGATGGAAATAAAGAAGAATAAGAAAAATCAAACACTGAACAACATATAAACACACCACAAGAGACGAATAGCCATGCATAAGAAATAAATTCACAAGTATCACAAATACAAGAGAAAATAATCCATTTCAATGCGTTACAAATAATAAGCTACACAAAGAAGCCTGTTCAACAGAAGAATAGCAAAACTGGCAAAGAGTAAAAATGAAAACCACAAAGCAAGGAACTCATAAGGGTACCCAGTGAATGAAAATAAAAATCCTAGCCTTTATGTTGGCAGTCGGGAAGCTTAAATTTTGTTGGCCAATATTGGTTCGAAGAAGTTACACAATGTAAGTACACTCGGTCAAAGAATTTTGTACAGCTTAAATTCCATGGAGTTTGTGTCCCTTTGCGATAAAATTAAACATGTTTCATAAAGGAGCTTGACTACAATGATATCTGTCTTTCAAAGTTTCCGTTCCTTTTTAAGCATTTTTGTTACATCAACTTTTGTTGAAAGGTTAGCAACAGTTATATAATTTACACTTACGTCCACTGATACCTTTTCTTCAGTACCATTATTAACTTTAACGTGATGTGGGTAAACATCAGGGTTTATTCTAGTAAATAAATCAGGAATACAAAAACATTCTTCAACGACTTTATCTGAATGTACCTTAGTTTCAACGGTCCTATTGGAAGTAAGTTGGTTGTGCAATTCTTGCCCGGACGTAAACAAAACTAGAAATTGTAGTTTATGTTAGCAAGTTTTTGTTTTGAAACCCGTACCTAGATTTATATCTGAGCGGGAATTGAGTGGGGAAAGTATGGAGAGATCTTAATGAAACAAAGTCTCGGTTTTGGAATTGCTTGCGCGAGTTGCAGCTGGTACGAGATTTGATTTAGTATTAAGTGGTTTTGTAATAGCAAAATTACTCACTCTGATAGTATTAAAGTCTTTCTTGTTTCTGACTTATTAAACTTCAACTCTTGGTTCTCAGTCTTATATTGTTGCACGTAAGTAAATCTAAGTTGTAAATCATAAAATCAAGAACACTTTATTTTCAAATCTATACTAATATTATAAAGCTGAAGAGTTTGTTTGTTTGTTTGAACGCGCTAATCTCAGGAACTACTGGTCCGATTTGAAAATTTCTTTCAGTGTTAGATAGCCCATTTATCGAGGAAGGCTATAGGCTACTTTTTATCCCGGTACAGGAAGTCCCCACGGGATGCGGGTGAAACCGCTGGCAGAAGCTAGTCAGAATATATTGCGCAACCATCCTTAACATTTACATTTACAACCAATCAATCAAACATACCCAATTAACTACCAAAAACTTCATAATTGATTAGCAAACATAATCGACAAGAACTACTACTACTACATAGACTAACTCCGTAGATACGGAACTGAAATGCATAGATATTGTACATTCTATAACATACCTACACGCATCGTCCAATTGAGCGCAGTGCAATGTTCTCTGGTCACGAGCGGGGTCAAAAATCTCATAGAATATTATAACAGATGGTCCAAGTAGGTTATATTGCGGCGTACCTATTCGATTCGATGACTCTCTGAGGATAATGGCTTTGGTTATGTGGAGAAGATAAGATTTTATGGTAAGAAACTGTAATGTTGTAGGACAATTACTTTTTTTGTGTTTGATCTATTTTTAAACTGTTGCAGTCCAACCACCATTGCGCTAAGTCATAAATGTAAAAATAATTTTCATATCTATATGATACAAAATCTCTGTAAATTCTTTAACGACGTTCTATTTTAAAAATACCAATACATATTTTCAATATATCTAGTGGGTAAAAATAAAGTAGTAAGAACATACTGTATTCCTGTATCTACAATACGGTACCAATATCAAAATACCGTTGCATTCTACCCCAGTCGCTCAATGGCCTTGCCCTATCAGTATAATGTTGAGGCAGGACCGATAATGTCTCGTTCATTCGCTCATTCAATGGATTCGAATGTAACGTAGTGCTGTAATGGGCGCATTCTTGTCAGATTAGCTGGATTATGTGGCTTTTGATTTAATTTTAAAGTTTCTTGAATAAAAGACTAGACATGTAAATGATCATCTTTACCAGCTTTTTTATTGTCCCCTCTGCTGGGCATAGCCGTTCGGTCAACAAAGAAGGATTAAGCGTTAATCACCACGATTGCTCAATGCGTATAAAAAATTAAATATCCATCATTTTAATTTAAAGTAAAGTAAAGTAATCTTTATAGTGTTGATTGTGTTGATTACAGGTGTACATAGGTGCATATACAGTACAACAATCAGCCCGTTTGGGCATACAATAATTAGGGCCCATTCAGGCAATTATCATTTAAAGTGCTTTTTTTTCATGTAAAAATAGATGTAATTTAATTTAAAATATAAATGTACTGGTTTAAAATTGCAAATGTAACTATATATTAAGAGTTATTAATTAATATCCATCATAATTAATTTATAGGAAACAAGCATCCATTAGAAAACACTTTTATTCATTTTTTATTTTTAATAATTTTGCTATCATTATCTCCTCTTCTCAGTTATCTATAAGTTATTGAGTGCGTAGGCATAAAACTCGCTGCGTGCCGTCTATCGTATAAAACTACTAGTACTTGGTTGGTATTGCACTCACGCTCCGCCCGTGCGATGCCCTTGCCCTATCTGTGTTGTGTTGAGGCAGGCCCGGGGTTTTACTTTTTATTTTATTAATAACAAGATTAAATATTAACTTTAGGGGCTTATGAAGAACGATAATACCCTTAAAAGTATGATAATATAAACAATAAGCAATTACCCGCGGTTGTCTATTTTAAAAGGAAATATAATTCTTTTATTGTAAGGTATTTGCATTAAACCTAAAAATTACTACAAACAGCGTCTCTAAATAAAAGGTATAAAAATTAACATTGATATTCTGAAAGTTATTTTCTCCTCAATTTATTTCTATAGATAGACAAGCAGTATCTATTTATCGATTCTATTATAATGAAATATTGTCATAGAACTTATGAGAGGCGGAAACTAAGTAATATGTCAAAAAGATTACTTTTCTTTTTTTATAAGCACGAAAACATACTACTTTAATCCATTTGACTTTCAATTTTATTCACAAAATGCTGATACTTGTGCATAATGCATTGTATTGAACAATTAATCTACTTTACTCATGAATAAATTATCATAATGAAGTCAGTATAAATGGTTTAATTAATCGTTCAAACATTAAATCTATTTATGAAGATGATTAAATACGTTTCTATTTTAAGCTGTATTAACATATTTATTCTAGACAAATCAATGATCACTATACTTGCTTACTATTATGTACCTATAGGCATAGCTAAAGTTTGTTTGATTTCTTGATTCTCAGGAATCACTGGTAAGATTTGAATAAATTTCAGTATCAGCTAGATACTTAGCAAAATTGAGGAAGGTCCTGTTTCAGGTGCATGAAGAAGTGCCCAAGTAATGCAGGTGAAAGAAATCACTGCGCTGCCGGAAACTGGTTTATTAATTTATTGATAAGGGCAATAAATTACGCCTTCCCGTTAAACTTTGAGATTAGATTTGGTAAGGCACCCCGCTATTTTTGACTAGATGCGGGAAGTAGCTTCCTCGGGACCACCAGAAATAGTTTTATTTTATTTATACTTGTGTTGTTAGTTAAATCAGACGGTACAACACCGGAGAGGTACCAGGAACACATAACAAGTAAGAACATACCTGCCTCATTATAGGCGAGTGGCTTGAGAGCCCTCTAGCCACGCTGCTAATAGGAGCCCGGGCTATTCTGCAATGTTTGACCCATAAAATATTTACTCTATTTTACCGTGAAACGCTGTGGTTTACGATTTTTTGCGGAACTAGGAGTAAAACGGGATTTATTTTACCTCAATTTTTTTTCTTTTATCACGATTTTTTTTTCGCGGTAAAAATGAATGTAGAGGTTCAAAAAGAATATCTCTATATCTAATACTTTTTACATAGAGGCAGCTCTATATAAACAATGTAGCATATTTTATTATATTTTTATCAGTATTTTAACTTTAAATATTTTAAATGGTAATTTAATACCTATTTTGGCTCTTAACGCGGATAGTGATTATTATCTATGTCCTATTACGTAGTCTTCAGTAATCTGTGGTCCTAATGAGTTCCTCCGTGTTTCGAATGACACTCCAGGAAGGTCTTACCAAGTAGTCTTGTGTTGAGGAGATCAGATAGACAGTCGCTCCATGCAAAACATTGGTAGGTACTCCTGCATTTCGTAACTCTGGAAACACATTTGGCAAAAGGCTGACGACGATTCCAAAATATTTTTTTGTTATTTTAGTTTTCCACCAAAACATTAATACAGATTATGCCTACCAATTAAAAATGGCAGCTAACCAGAAGCAAAAACAAAAAACTACCTTACAATTGAAATAAAAACAGAATAGTCACACGGAAAGAGAATAAGGTTGGTGCAACATCAGTTTGCATATCATTACGCTTTTGATAGCTTCGCTTTCTTTGTGAACAATACTTTCTTGTTCTTTGTACATCATTTGACTTTGTCTCACTTTGTAGGTTTAATTTAATTATGTACGTTTGTTGTATGATTCATTTTAAAGAATGAGCTTACAGAAAATGTTTATCTAGATACATTGGTACTAACTTACAACACTCACTTTGTTTATTTAGTCGAAATCTACTTTTTCTTTACTTTTTTAAAAGGCCAATAATTATGTAACTTAAATAACCACATACGTATTAGGGATAAATACGTAGGGATAAAAGGTAATCATTAATTTAATAATTTGCCAGTTTTAAACCTTTATTTGTTTTCATAGATTGCATTGTTAACAATTTTTTGAATGCCTAACTTTCTGTAACAAATCGTGACGGATTAAAAATAAAATATTTTCAGAATAAATCTCTCAGTTGTTCTAAAGTTTTTGTCATAATATAACCCCTTAAGCAATTCTGTTCCGCTCAAATAAAATCTGAACTCTAGACCAAATAACCAGTAATTATAACACACTACTTTCTTAACTTTCATATGCTAATACTATTAAAAGTATTACCAACCTTTTGTCTTAACAATAAGGTTGAAATTCGCTTGGTATGAGTGCAGACGACATCGTGATTCTGAATTGACCTGTGACCAAGTCGTGATCTTCCATAGTTGTCTGTTCCGCGTTGGTCGAATGTCCGGCATGTAATGTGATTAACTAGACCTTTGGTAACGGTATTAGGACTGGTATACCCATATACCTTTTCACCCATATACCATTTGCCTTTCCTTAAACTTTGACACTCAAAAAATCGACAAAATATCGAAGTTAAAGGAGTCTGTATTACAGGAATAATACGGCATCATAATTTGTTAACTGGATTGGAAATAGCATAACTTAATTAAAAAATAGAACACACAAACAAGTTATAGATAATGTAATTTCTCTTTTTATTTTTTTTGTATATAGCAGTTATTGAAGTTTTTATATTTTTCCTGTTCATTATTATTAAAAATGTAGGTAATAAATACTTAATGTTTATCAGATGTTATTTTTTGAGAATTAAACTACCAACTACCAACCACCTACCACCACCAACTAGAAAACCTACTACTACCTTATACGTAAGCGTTTATTTTTCGTGTGTTTGTAAATTTTTACGTGTGCGTGCGTAACTTTTGGAACTCGTGTAAAAGGATTTTTACAAATTCGAAAAAATATATGACGGCGCTTCGATAAATCATGGTGGTTCTCCAAAGAGTGTTAGGTGCAATGGGAATAGTCCAAGGAGGTTTATTGTAGGCTCATTGTACCTCTCGCTCTTGACACAACACTGAGCACTGGCAGCCTAGAAACGTAATGACAACCGTTCCTTTTGTTTCTAATGACAGTCAGTCAGTCAGATTGGTTCGGGCATTGCGAATGGTGGTCACGTGATCTGTGGCGTGTCGATGGAGTTCTGTATTTCCTATTTTACATGATTATTGAGAATTATTGGGTGTTAAGCTTCGAAATGTGATTAAAGCGCTGATTGTATTGTAACAGTGAATTTTATTCTCCTCGCCCAATATACTCACGCCTAACATGATGATTCTATGATGAAACTGTAACAGATTCCTAGTACCTAACTCCTGGTGTGGGGCTACTCCCTACATATACATAATCGCGAATACAAGATTATATACTGCAAAAAATTCACATGTTAGGTATACATGTTTTTTTTCATTTTAGGTAAGTCTGACATTTTGATAAAATTTCTGCTATCAGTTTCTTGGTAAGATACAAATCGCCAAGACCACGCCATTTAGATACATTTTTTAAACTATTAAGTATTACAAGGAACTGTTATCTGGCACGTCGGTCTTACATCACTTTTTAAGGCATATTTTTTATTTATTTTCATTGTTTGTAAAGGTCAATGACTTTACTGCCCACTGGTGAAGCTTTCAAAAGAGGTATTAAGCAATGTTAGGTTTTGTCTCTAATTGGTTAAAATGTGTAGGTTGTAAAAGAATGTACAAAATACAGATGTTTTATTTCACGACAGCGGATGAGCTTTACTTGTGTTTGTAAAATATACACATAAACATGTAAAGACAAGGTGATGTATGCTCACACATGTATGGTTCGTCCGCATTCGTCTCGTCATGATTTTCAGGATTTACCTTCTGGCTTTTGTATAAAAAAACACACATCAAACCTCCTATTTTACATAATATTTTCATGAAAAATATGCATCTAAACTCTAATCCAGTACTGTCATCTTGAAAATTAATTTTCTATCCTATGAAATGACAAGCAAAACTCGACTTTATTCTTGAACTATAAGGTTGTTTTCAGCATGTATTTTTTCACCTAGGTGTGCACGTTCTCTTCAGGTAAACGCCTATTTATTTTTATGTGTTATCATAAAATGGGAGCGGCAACGCGAAGTTGTTTGTATAAAAACACATTTTACATGCATTACAGTAAATGCCTAACTAAGTTGGTGCCGCGGAAAAACCCTGAAAAATATACGTAGGCGTCATTTTTTTATACGCATTTTACACAGAGGAGGGATTATAGCAGAGATGCCATTAGAAAGGTACGGAGAAGTGATCAGTTATTGTAATAAACGAGGCGTTTGGATTCCTTATCAAATCAAAACCAATTTGTCGAAGATTGTTCTAAATTGATTGGTAATTTTATTTGGAATAATGGGCGGGTTCCATAAAAGGTCTGTAAGGGCTGAGCTAGTAACGCTCCTCGTCCCCCGAACCTATCACAGTAGTAATCTGTGCCCGAACACCCGCAATTTGGCGCACTACTTATGAGATTTTGCGTTATGACATCTCTACTAACCATTTTGTTCTCCATGGTATTTGCAAAAATCAACATTGTTTTCTCTGTAAAATATGGCGTAAGGCTGAAGATTTTCTTTTCTTTTATGGTTTCCCAGAGAGACTTAGGTACAAAATTTTTGGAACCAACTTTATGGTTTTGTAAAACTTTTACGTATTTATATGGCTGCTTATTGTGGTAATACCTACAAAGCTTTGCTTCCTTTGATAATTTTGTGAGTGTAATAATTTATTTATTTATAAATGTTCTTTTTTGTTACAGGTAAACCCTTAACTTTTTGGATGGCTACATCAACATAATGCTACTGGCTACTGCTTTGGACTATCAAAAGGTTTATATTTTACTACTTTATCTATACAACTCGTAACATAAAAAGGACAAAGTTTTTGAGATTGTGAGGTTGTCTTTATATTTACTAAACGCTACGTTTAACGCGAACAAGCTCTTAATCTGTTAAAACAAATTTTCTTCACTACAAAATCCGCGATATATTTCAAACTACTCAACGTTGAAACCTTGTTAGTCCGCATTTACGAGTTCATATCAAAAAGCCAACGTTATGGATAAATTAGAAAGCTTCCCAGAAATAGAAGTTCATTAATCATAGGGACTATTGTGAGAACGATGGTTGTACGATACTATAGAGCACACTGCTAACTTTTAGTCGGCCGAGTTTGTTTGGGCTCATAAATCAGTTTGAAGATGAATGGCAGTACGCATATTATAAAGATCAGGTATTTAGCCGGTATCAGATCGATTGAAAACTTTGATTAAGTTCACAATAAAAATATAAAAAAACACTTTTTCAACCTTTGGGCCAACTGTCGACCGACTGTTTAATCTGCAGTTTGCGATACTAAAAGATTATTTTATGATAATTGCTAGATAATGTTGGGATAATTTACGTTATAATTAACTAGCTTCCGCCAGCGGCTTCGCCCGCGTGGTGTATTGATAAAAAGTAGCCTATGTGTTAATCCAGGGTATCACCTATCTAAATACCAAATTTCAATCAAATCGGTTCAGCCGTTTTTGCGTGATTGAATAACAAACATACATCCATACATTCTCACAAACTTTCACATTTATAAGTAGGATATTGTAATTCTAATAAGATTTATGATTTTCTATTGTCTTTTCTAGACGTTTGCTAACTAGTTTACAGTTTCCAAGTTTCGAATAATAATAATTTTCATGTTTACCTATGTTTTACAAATGATAAATACTTTGACTTTGACTTTGACTATGGTTCTCGATTCTGGATGTAGGTAATAAAATAATTCTCTATATAATAATAAGGTAGCTTGGGGATAGTTCAGCATTAAATGTGTGAATTTTTTTTTTAGTAGTACGTGTAGTTTTTGAGTTAATATTACTAACAAAAATAAATCTTTTAGCTTTTATAATACAATATAATATAACACAAAATTAAATTTTGTATTTAATCGTTCAAAAGTTCAATTGCTGTACTTAATGGTTTTATCGTATGTCATAATAATTGAATTTAAAATTAATTCACTGCAATCTGTCATATTACACGTGAATAACGCCACGCAAATGATAAGTTTATTAATGTCGGCTCAAATATCTATAATTAATTGATGGATAAGCTATTAATCAAATTAATATTTACATAGATTAACAAAATATAGAACTTTATAAACTTTTATCTTTGGGATACTCATAGCTGTATCTCAGACTGGAAACCGACCTCAAGACGCTAGAAAGATGGTGAGTCTCGTTAAACCGATTTCGATAAAATTGCATAAGTTAACTACCCGCTTTTTTGCGGGTTCACCCTCGTTTCGTAGGAACTACTGTCCGTACTGGGATACAATATAGCCTATGTTACTCAGGAAGAGTGTAGCATTTCAACAGTGAAAGATTTTTTTTAAATCGATCCAATCGTTTTTTAAGTTCACTGTTCATCCATCACAAACAAACAAAAAAAAAATTCTTTATAACACTAGAACCTATACATAGGCTACTTTTTAATCCAGTTGCAGGATATTTTATTAGGATTTCCTATGGGTAAAACTGCTTGTACAAAATGAGAATATATTTTATTCTTCATAAATATGTCTGCATAACCAAGCATTGTTCATAAGCTGCGCAAGAGTCTACGTAGCGAGTTGCGACACAATTGACTGACAACTTCATTGCGGTAACATTTGCTTACATGTATGATTAATTATTGTACTTTACTCGCTTATATATTACAAAGAATAATATCGTCTTAAGTCATAAGGTAATAGTTAGGATATGCATGTATTATTTATGAAGTTGCGAGCTGTTTCTTGCATATACTTCCGTAATCGGGTGCAAAATAACCTAGTAAAGTATGTCCTTTCTTGGTCTCTGTCAGTGTACCAAAGGTCATTTAAATCGGTTCAGCAGTTTTGTCAAGTAACCCGGACTGATAAGCAAAGGATAGAGTAACTTTCAGCTTTATAATATTAAAATAGAGATAAGAACTGCTCGCTTTTTCTATCACACTATGCACACGGGCATTTTTCCGATACGCTTAAGCTTTTTCCTCAAAAGTTTTCAGTACCAAATCCAAATCAATACATAAAAAACTACGGTACAAAAAAACCCTCATTTCCATATAAATACTTGCACTATCAACGTATCTATGTAAACACAGTTTATCTGTCAGATAAGCGACGAATAGTCGTAGTGCTGTATTGATTTTTTGTACTATCTGATAAGGTTATTCATGACATTGTAGTATTAACAGAAAAACTAAATAATTGTAGCTACATTTTTGGTTTGTTCAAGAAATTAGTACCTAATAGTCTTACTTATAAAAATCTCTAATCACCTTCTAAGCAACATTTTAACCAATCACTACCTACTTAAAGTCTTAAGTAGTGATTAAATGTTAGTTAAGACATGTTTAAGCAACGTTTTTTAGTAAGATTTTTTTTAAACAACCCTTAATTATTACTTATTATTTAATACACGTTTATAGGTGAGGCTGTTAATTTATAGGCTTGCCTGATTATAGTTCCTTGGTTTTTAAAACTGTATTTGTCAAAACCTATAGGTATACACGTATTTGGGTTATGAAAAGTAAACTATGTATGCCCATAATAATAACCTACTGGCTTCTTTTATTTAAGTACTTACTCCTGATTGTTAAAGACGCTAAACTTCCAGATCCTTATGAAGAAAATTAATAAAACTTAGTTAGGTACTTCTTAACAAATTAATATTTGATAGACTTAATAATTTTAACTACATTTTTGGTTGGTTGATGATTAGTACCTATATTTATCCGATTTGCTTGCC
Source organism: Helicoverpa zea (assembly GCF_022581195.2). Lineage (NCBI taxonomy): Eukaryota > Metazoa > Arthropoda > Insecta > Lepidoptera > Noctuidae > Helicoverpa > Helicoverpa zea. The sequence continues at coordinate 3,231,760 of NC_061464.1, read as the reverse complement.
TGATTAGTTCCTTGGTTTTTTTAAACTGTATATGTCAAAACCTATATACATTTGGGTTATGAAAAGTATATAAATGTATGCCCATAATAATTAAACTACTGGCTTCTTTTATTTAGGTAATTATTGTTAAAGACGCTAAACTGCCAGATCCTTATGAAAATAATAAATGAAACTTAGTTACTTCTTAACAAAATTAATATTTGTAACTCTATATTTTACAAAGAAACTGATTACAGATTACAAAAATAGCAATTATGTAACAGTACATCTACCATCCACACTTTCCACAGTCAACTTGCTTATGTATCAAAAATGAAGCAAAGTAAGACTTATTAATAAATACCTAACTTAATTACTACGCAATTGCTGCCAACCTTTTCTCATAGATGGCGTTACAAGCCTCATAAAATTCGCACTACATATCATCACACACCGCTCACCGTTCCTCCATTCGCCGACAGATGTCGCCACACTACTCAAGGTCAACCACAAGGTCCCATTATGCCCTTGAACTTCGCTGAACTTCGGGGTTCATATAGACAAATGACCACGGATCGGAATAATGACCAAAGGATATTAACCTCTTTAGATTTGAATAAAAACTTGAATTCATGCTGTGTGAACTTGCTATTTTAGTTTTTTGGTCTTTGATTGGTACTTGTTGAAGAATTGTTTTTCGTAGGTTAATAAATAGGATAGAAGGAACTCATGCCTAAGTAACAACAGGGATTAAGCAGAATTAAGCAACGCTTAGTGCGGCCGATGCGTGAATGGGTGACAATTTATGTTACGAAGGCAGGAAGGCACGTTAAATAGTAGGTCATAAGATGACAGATTCAACACTCGGATACGTTGAAACTCGAACAGACTCAAATACACATATTCAAATTACTTAGAAAACGATTTTTAAGTTAAAAGTTTACTGAATACGCTAAATGTTTTATATCGTATAACATGTAACGAGTTGCCTGGGTAACTGAATTGAGGAGATCAGATACGCAATCACTCCTTGTAAATCCTGGTTCTCAGATACATCCATTTACTCCAGACACAAACCCAAGCTAGGAAAAGGCTAGGCCGATGATGACTTTTATTATAAACTTAATCTATTTTGAAATTTTATATGAAAACAGATGACATTTATTATGACTTTTTAAAACGGTTTTGAATCGTTTTGCCGATAAGGAGTCACCACAATGGTGGACTATTGAAGTACGCAACATCTCTATTGAACAGCTGTACTGAACGATTGAATGAACCTTTTGAGCGCCTCCAACCAATGTGAACGAATGAATAAGCGGCATTCGGTATCTGTGGAACGCAGCGTGATGGGATTTTATTATATGTTTTTTTGCGAAAATGGAACTCAACCTGTGACCGAAATTAAATAGATTATAGGTTTAAATACGGGCGGAACATTTTATGATTAATCAACCTATATGTATACTAATATAATAAAAAGGCATATAGTTTCTTTGTTTGCGCTACGGAACCGTTTTGAAAAATTCTTTTGTTGTTGGAAAACTATCCCCAAGTAACATAATACTACTCTAAATTTTATCCCGGTATGGGTATACCGGTATAAGGTATAAGGTAGTTTTTTTCAAAAATCCGGGAACCCGTGGGAAAATTGAGCGTGTTTTTCGAAGAAGAGAGAAGTAAGTTAATTCTTTCTTTCCTGCCGTCTTTCTTTATTACGTGTGCGTACAAAAAATCTCAAATAGACAAATAAATAAGATTAATGTTTTATGCCAAAAAATACCTTTTGTATAGTCAAGGTATTTTGTAGGTAAACTAAGTAATTATAGTGGCTGTAACAATAATTGTTATATGTAATTTTATTGTTTTATCACGCAGTGTATAACTGTGATTGAGGACAATAACTGGTTGTAAGATTTGCTATCAGCAAGCCGCTTATTATTTCAATTATTATACAAATAGCTATCTAAATACTGGTTATTATTTTAAATGTCAAGCAAATCCAATTCACGTACCTAGTGGGTAATGATTCAATCTGCACATAGGTACATTGGTACATTGTATTACTAGTTTTAATATTTACTTTATAACCTCTAATGTCTGAATTTGCTTTCAAATACATATAGATGAAAAGTGGAAGTAAAGATTATAATTTACACATCATTCCTTTTTAAATTATTGATGCTGCATATGAAAAATGCTATATGCATATATGCTGCATACAAGTTCACCCTTCGCATTTTTCACAAAAATAAAATTGTCTCACGATGTTTAAGTATGTTTGCCGATTTTAATTTCAGTTAGCTATAATTTTAACCACGTATGTATTACAATAATAGGACGGACGTTATACCTACATTAAAGAAATCAAAAAATACTTTGACAAAGTCACAAGACATTGATATTACACCTAGAAAGCACTACTTTTTTACAAATACCAGCCCAACCCAAACAGACTAAACCCAAAATAAACGTTAAACAAAATAGTTGGGAAACCTCGAACACACGTTGTCAGTTCGCCACAACTTGCCGACTGACTGATCAAAGTGAACATTATGATCGAGTGGCTAACTCCCAGTCAATAGCTTTGTGGCTATTTGATATTTTTCTTTTGTTGTATCTCTTATTGTTTATCGTGGTGGTCCTAGGTGGTTAAAGCAACATCTTCTTGATTATACAAGTACGGTTTCGATTCCAGTTCAGGAAGGAACTTGCCAGGGCTGCGGGATTGTTCGAAAGAGTTACCGCGGCCCTAGTACACGAAGGGCTTATGAAGGCGCGTGGTGGGTTTTAGTCAGTAAGAGTCTGACACTCCCTCACGCTGTACGCACAGCGGGAGGATTCATTTGATAATTTCGCATTAAAAAAGGTTAAAAAGGCTTATAAGACGTACAAAATATATATTATTAAAAAAAAAACGAAACGTTTCTAATTAAATTTACTTAAAATTAAACGGCTACGGCAACAATAAATAAAATGGAGTCATTGAATTTTTATTTTAAAAACAATAAACACAAAACAGACGTATGGAAAACAATGCACTCAAACAAAATTAACAGTCTCAATATTGGAATTGATTGAAAAATGAACAAAATTCATTTCATTAAGTTGCACAGAGGATTCATTCGGTCAATTTGCAAATTAACTTGATACGCAAAAGGCGGTTCGAACAATACAATAAAAGCGCGGGAAATGAGTGAATGAAGGAATGAATTGAATGCTTTTGATGAACGATGAATGTAATGTTTAGATACGGTGCAGTGATTGAGTTATAAAAAGCCTTTTTTTATTTGCAATTTCTTTTTAAGGCCCAGTCTACACCAAAGTACTTAGTGGTATTGAGTTGCCCCGAGTAACTGGTTGAGAATGACATTAAATCACTCGCTCCCTGTAAAGTACTGGTACTAAACTGGTACTAATTTAGCTTGAACTATAGCCGAATCATTTTTCAGTTGTCAAATCGCCGATATTTGACAGATAGGCGTCGGTGTGACGACTAGTTCTCGTTTGGTTATCGTCATAGTTAAATTGAACTTGGTTGTTTTAAAAATCTAAAAAATGCCTCGTTCCTCGTTCGTATCTTTTGTTCCTTCTTAAGTTTTTTCTCTGCCAAAAGACTTTTTATTCACACAAACGCAGATCTAAGCTATAGTAAGAAAGAGGTACTTACCTATTTACCATATTTAAATTTCTCATACCTCAAACATCAAACAACGATACGCGAAATACCGCATTTGTTTCCTAATCGCAATATTATGCTTTATCACAAGAAACATTGGCGGTACTATTCCAACAATTTCTTTTTCACGCCTCTCGGGCTAAGAATTGTAACAATGTACACATAAATGTGAATATTGCGTAACGTATAAATGTGTTTTATTTATTTATTTTGTACGTAACAGAGAAATGTATCATTAACATAATAATGTATGGCTGTTTAACGCGGTTTCGCCCACGTCAAGATATGTAGAACTACTTTTTTCAGCTCCTTGCTTGATAAATGGCCTGTGTAACTTGTAAAAAAATTAACTGACGTCAATAATAAGTATACCTTATTCTACGTCCTAAAAATAGGTAGGTACTATGCTGAAAACTACATCAAAATCGGTTCAGCGGAAAGTAAGATAATTGAGCACAAACATACAGGTCAAACTGAGAACCTTTTTGAAGTAGGTAGAAAATGAAAGAAATTAAATGTAATCGACTCAATAGTTCCTGAGATTAAACTAACTGTTATAGTTTACAGATAGATAAAATCAGTTTTCCTCATAGACGAAAGAAAAGTACTAATCAATGGTTTACGCACTTTCCCTAATGGGATATTTCAATTTCGGGACAGTAGCTCTGATATAATCACATGGACATTAAAAGCTAAAGCTTTTTCATGTTTAGAAGCCTCACAATGTTCACGCCACACTTAATTATTGCGGAATGACAGACATTTGGAGCCCTGGCAGACTGCCGACTAAACATCGGCTAAGTGTCGGTTGACAGTTGGACGACAGTTTAGCTAAAAGTGATAGTGACTCCCATCGAACCTTTTAGCCGACCGATACATGATCGCTCTAATGTGCGCACTACATTTCGATACTGATTACGAACTTGAACAAACTATTGGCCGACTTATATTTTGGAGTTTGCGCAGGGTCTCAGCAGATAAATTATTTTAGGTATATGAATGAAACAACATAGGTATTTAGATAGAGACGACAGCACATCAACCTACTATCTATCTGTCAAAATTAACCAATAAATTTTCAACCTTATGACAATAGTGGAAGGTTAATGTTCGATTGGTAAAAATTAACAGATGCTGGCCTCTGTACAAGACTTCGACATTTTCTATACACTATTGACTCCCGTCAAAACTGTTCTTTAAGTTCAAAACAATTGAATATCTCTCATACAAAGTCGATTAGCCTGTCATACTCAATGACAAACATTCACAATTCATTCAACGATCGAATGAAGTGAACGAACTATCGGGCTGTATGTGAAGGTAATTACATGAATAAAGCTGAACCGATGTCGATGAACTACGCATTGAGTCACAAACAATGGATTCGAGAGCCATGGGTATGGTTGATTATGGGTATAAGCTTGCTATGGAAATTATAATGAGGGTTTTGAGTTGATTAGCTGTGTGTTACCTACATGTGTTTTGATGTGAGAAAGAATGGGAGAAGAAAGTATGTGTGTTTGTACGCGTCGGTTATGATTCGCAAAAAGGAATAAGTAAACCTAATCATAATCAAATATGTAGATGTAAAAATCAAACAGTGCATTAAAATAAGCATTTCTAAAAACAACATATAAATGCCTATCAATTGAGGAGTATCTGTCAATTTGTTCAAAACCTAAACTAAGATGCTTGATTAAATGTTTCTTTTAGAGAAACGTCAATGAAAATAAATGCAGCAATATAGATATCTTGATATATATTGGCATGACCTTGAAAGATGAGTTAGCGGCGGTTAAAGTACATATTTAATATTTTGTTTTACTGTTTGAAGCTCCAAAACTAAATCACCAAAGGGTAAAATACAAAATTACCTTCAATAACATCAGCTATTCTACCAAAAAACGTGGCTAAATCGCGCAAAGAAATTCCAACATTTCAAAAGAAAGAAACGTACAAAAAATCACTCAGAATTATACAAGGTAAAATCCCGTGAAATCGTAGCATTAATCTCCCAGTTTCGAGGGAAAAACACACAGTTTATCGGATCAAAACCCACTATAACTCTTCTTACTATGAGAATAGTGGCATTGAAATATTAAGGCAGGCACTTAGAAGCCAGTTTTTCAAGAATATAGGCGAAAAACGTGTCTATAATACTAATTTAGTTAGATAATACCGTACTATCTTACTATAAGTTAAGAATGTGTCCTAATGTAAACTTGTTTTTTTGATAAAGGAAATAGAATCTTAAACTTAGAAATTTGAAAACGCCAATCCGCCTTGAGCAAGCGTGGTGATTAACGCTCATTCCTTCTCTGTATGAGAAGAGATTTGTGACATGTTCTATGTAAATAAAAAAGGCTGATAATGACTTTATGTAACCTTTACAATAATATACTGGGACCCTTCTCTACCCCACCAAGGCCAAGGCCTGCGGGGCTGCGGGATTTTTTGAAAGAGTTACCGCGACCTTGGTACCTAAAGGGCTTAAGAAGGAACGAGTTTGACACTCCCTCACGCTGCTAACTTACAGCGGGAGGGGTCATTTGATGATTTCCCATAAAAATACCTTCTATACAGATAGAAACATTGTAAATATGTTTTATTCAAAAGATTTTCTTCCTTCAAAATCTTCCTATAAACTAGCTTTGAACCAGTGTGGATCATAAAAAATATTGTGAGATTACGAAAATCCCGTAAAGTTATCAATTGATTCTGACAGTTATTGTATTGGTGAAACATTCGCGCCTTCATGAAATAAAAATATATTTCTCCTCTGGGCTTTTGTTGGGAAATTGACGGGGGAAAGTTTTAGTAGTTTTTTGAATTTATCTGTACAATTTTTTTCTTCACTTCACTGGAAAAAGGTTAAAGTTCTTTATGCAGTAGCATGCACTGTTATCGGCTCCTTATTGTTTATCCAAAGTTTTGATAAAATCACGCTTTAGTTAATGTGTAACGTTCTATTGTGAAAACACACTTTATTGTAAAGAAAGAAAGAACGGAAAATATATTGCCTACAGCGCTTTCACACTAGCTGATTTTCCACTACGTTTTTCCCCGCGTGACACATTCCGAGCGACAAAAACCAGAAAATCGGTTAGTGTGTATTAGCGCTTATTGTCACTAAGATTAAATTATTACCATGACACTCTCTGGTTCGGAGACAAACATATACATAGGTATTATTCCTATACAGAAGGATATTTTCAACATTATCGAATTCCTATACAGACACCTTCTGAAACCCAAATGACATTGACCGACAAGCACTGATGACATAACAACACTTTTTTACATCACTACATTTTCATACTTACCCACAAAATTGAGTGCGCATGACGTTAAAAGTGCAATATTTGCATCAGTTCACAAGGACCAGTGAACCTCGTCTCGCTGGTAAGACGGGATGGGGCGCATTCTTGAACCGCGTTCCGTTACGCACACAAGCAAACGTTGTGTGTCTGTGTGAGTCATGTAGTAATCGGTAACATGACAAGTGATTTGTAGGGCATTTTTTTTTAATTATGATCAAGTAGATTTTGTATGTGATGTCGTCTGTAGTTATAGTGACTTTGGGCAGTATAATGCTTAGGTACTATAAATAAATAGTTCTATGTAAAATGTATTGGTACCTACATGATAGATGTTTCGGCGACTTTATCGGCATCCCGAGTGAACTACGTCTGCGCCCTGAAAAATATAATTATATCTCTTACCAGGGCACTATCTATTTCTTTATAAAAATATCTCCATCAGTTCCGCTGTTTTATCATAAAAGCGTACTTAATATACTAATTCACTTTGTATTAATAGTAGGTAATTCAATAAGATATTAATAAAAAGTAATTATTACACCGACCTTGACTTTTATTTTCAAATTATATTACTTCGTATTATATTATTTTTTTCATTCAGTTATATAACCTTGTTCAATTCTGCACTCAATCCAAATTAAAATTCAATCAAAGCACCATAATGTTCCATCCATTCTTTTTTCAAACCAGATTAATGTCTACCCATAATTTCAAATTCAAAAAAGGAATGTTTCAAATCACTACACATAAGGCTTGGTACTTCGGACACGCGCAAGAGTAAACCGGTTGCAAATAAAAGGGAAAGGACCAAGATTGTATAGAAAACGAAAGGGAACAGTATACAACATTCTTGATACTCGTTTGAATCTGTTTAAAATTCTGGACCGAACTGGTTTTTTCTGGACAGCCCAATTTGTGATTTGATGGATCTGATACTTGAGTTGTTTTAGGTTTTTATTTTCAGGGTCGCCGGGAATATTTTTGTGATTTTTCCTCAATGTTGTTCATATGAAATATAGTTTTGGTCAGATAGAAATTGTGATCATAATTTCTTTTACCATTAGACTGTAAAAGTAATTGAAATATTTTTTTGATAATTTAATTTATAATTCAACAATTTAATATGAGCCATAGCCAAACGCCATTTATCCATAGGCATTTACTACAATTTATTTAAGACTTTCTTTAATAATGAAAACTATTATAAAGACTTTATAATTTTAAAATATAACTGAAATAAAATAAAATAAATGGTCTATTACCAACGGAAAAGTCTACAATTGATACGAAACGGTAATCTTATTCGAAGCATTCAAACATTCAAATTTCGAAACGAACGAACGAATGAACGATAAAACTACTAATAGGAATGGAGACGGGAGCTAAATCAATCATCGGTATCAGTGAATGAAATCGCTCCACGAATGAAAATTGAATACGATGAATTATAGAGTTGCTTGCGTATGGACATGGAAAATGTAAATAAAAGTGTGTGAAATGGTCAAATCTATTGAACAATGCCATTATTTCAACACTAATTGATACCTTATAAATACCTACTATAAAATAATTATAAAATGATATGATTATTATTGATTATAAAATGACTATAATATGATTGATACCTTATAAAATACTAGTTGTTTCCCGAGTTTTACGAGCGTCCCGAAGGTACCTATTACTTTCTTCACCCAGATAAAAACCTATGTTCTTTCTCAGGTTCAGACTATCTGTGAACTAAAGTTAAAATCGGTTCAGTGGTTTTGGCGTACAAACGCGATGGACAGACAGAGTACTTTCGCATTTATGATATTAGTACCTAAGGTTAATATTATTTCTATATTCAAGTATGTAGTTTTAAAATAATATGTACCTATTTAAGTATTAGGAAGACTTTCTAATAAGTATCTCGTGTCTTAAGAAGCTCTATAGCCCACTGTTTGACACGTAAAAGGTATTTCTAAGCCTAAAGTAAAGTAACGTCAATTCCCAGACTAAATCCTTTTGGGATAAGGCAGCCTTATTTTCTAAACTTTATTGTATCTATGTACTGTATGTACAAAAGTGGCATTTGTCTGGATGTTACGAACGAGCCTAGGTAATGTAAAATATTAATTGTGAAATCAGTACAATAATAATATAGGTTTAGAACAGCACCTTTGTCAACGAGACGATGGTTTATACCCAATACTAAAGCCGGTACCTTTTTAGAACCCCGTTTTATAATAAACTAGATTGAGTTTTACGAGAACTTTGCAATCACCAAATCATTAAAAGCTAATTTCAGTACTTCACCTACTATAATCAAAGTATTATTCACACTACCAACATTAAAATAATAATAACATTCTTATTTCAAAAATTGCATTCTAGAATTAGTTGCACTAAGAATACGTGCACAGTACAAACTTTTAGTCGGCCGATAGTTTGTTTGGACTCATAATATAAATCAGTATGAATATGAATGGTAGTACACACATTACAAAAATCATGTATTTAGCCGGTATCTGAACGACTGAAAACTTTGATTGGAATTAAGATTTTTTTTGCTACTGATGAAAAGTCGTGGTGTCCAAATGGAAAAGAACCAATCTCTCAAATATAAGTGCGCGGGTTCGATTCCAGGTCAGGCAAGCACCAATCCAATTTTTCTAAGTTTGTATGTACTTTCTATAATTATATATTGGACACTAATGACTGTGTTTTGGAGGGCACTTTACGGGTAGCCAAGTAAGTCTGACTCCAGTCATACCAAGCACTACTGGGTTGCCCGGGTAACTGGGTTGAGGAGGTCAGATAAGCAGTCGCTTCTTGTTAAGTACTGGTACTCTGCTGCCTCCGGTGAGACTGAAATCCGACCCCAACATAGTTGGGAAAAGGCTCGGGAGATGACACTGGTTAATAAACTATTTATATTTTTTTTTGGCAGCCCTCGGATCAATAGTCGGCCGACTATTTAGTCTGCAGTATGTGGTTTCTCTAACCAGCGAGCATTCTAGTCACGTTAACCCATTAATGTTCAAATTGCATTGTGATTGCTAACCTGACATTATATTGGCATCGATGATATTATGTTGGCATCAATCACAGCTACTTGCATGTGCTTGTAAAGTATAAAATGACCTGAAGTGATTCGTTACGAACTATTAGAATCTTAAGCTTAAGAATTGTTTGCATCATTTTAGTAAATATTTCGTACAGGGGTCGTGTACCATCGCGTATCGTGAATACCAATACCAGCTACAAAGACGTTCAAATGATAGCCATGCCTTTTCAATCACGGAAGAACTGGTAATGTCAAAATAAAGTTACTCATCCACATATGGCGCCAAGAGTTGCCTTACTTTTAATCGGTCGTCCCATGGGGCTTTTACTTAGCCATGAGAACTTCTATCGCGATTTTTTATAGCACTATCGGCAGAGTCAGAAGCCAGAAAGTCTGACAGCCAGTCTTACCAAGGGGTATCGGGTTGCCTGTGTAACTGGGTTGAGGAGGTCAGATAGGCAGTCGCTCGAGGTAAAACAATGGTACTCAGCTGCATCCAGTAAGATTGGAAGCCGACCCCAACATAGTTACGAAAAGGCTAGGCACTAGGCAGATGATGACGTTAGCACTGTATCTGTGGCTTGAAATGATACATTACTTAGATTAAAATCCCAACTGACGTTTGTGTATGCTCACTATAACGTCCAATGGTTATCCAGTTATCAGTAATCCTGGGTACCGAGTGACTCAATCACAAGTATCATGTCCAACTAATTGGACTTCACGTATTGGATAATCGCTTCACTGGATACGAATATTCAATGATTTCTATCAGTGCGCAATTGAAAAGCTTTTGACTTGCAAAGACTATCGAATCGTTTTCATTTGCGATGGAGATATGGTACTATATTTACTTATAAATGTAACAGCATGAGTAATGTTTTACTCAAGAGATTTTGAACATACATATATCACAATTTTAGGACATCTAGTCTACATTTTGTACTAAATCATGTTAAGACATATGTTTATCCAAGAGTCCAATGACTTACCTATGCGAACATACAGTTTTCTGAGAAACACAGTCTAAAAGTTGGTGACTGGATATGAACCCTTGCATCGGAAAGCTGGTAAAGAAATGTCGGTCCTGCGTCTGATCTCTCTCCGGTCATGTCAGATTGTCGTCCCATCGCGTTATGAGAGTGAAAGAATAGAGAGTGCACCTGTGTCTGCGCAAATGCTTGTGCACTATGACATGACCTGTGCTGCTGGCTGAACTCTGTAGAACAGCCGCCATGGCCGATAATATGTCTGGATTGTTACATCAGCCCACAAATTAACATTGTTCTTTTGTATAAAAAACCCACCATTGTCCCAACTTTTCGGAACAGGTATTTCGGATACAATTACAAGTATTGGTAAAGCACATTTACATGCACCGTATCTATGAATAGATTGGTCGAAAGGAAGCGTACTTGGCCCCGTTAGGTATTTCGAAACAGCGGCAATCTGAGTAACTGAGATCAAGTGAATGGCGCTCAAGGATCCAGCCACAATTGCTTGGTACGTGTTGTAATCGCGATAGTATTAACCCTAGTAATTAGTTTAGGTACTATACGATAGGAGCCATTACTGATAATGGAGTATTTAAATTCTATCTCAAGTTTTAGTGGATAAATTAAACATTTTGTTAAAATGATCACACAAAGTTATGTTACGATGTAATAATGACAATCAAATACATTGAACACTAATTTCGAATACCTAAAAATGTCATTCCATTTGAAAAAAAAGAAAAGCGTCAAAAACCTATTTAAATATAGAACGACTAGGACGCCCAGTTCCATATTTGAATAAGGACATCGGCCAAACACTAGAAAATTCTAGAAAGGAAAAAAAAAAGATTGAAAATGTAAATTGAATGTCGTTCAGGATTAGATATGATGTGTTCAGGTCCAGTATTTACTTTCTTTTGTTACCAGCGATCGAAGCATTGAAAGCTTTCGAGGGGCAAAAATTGAATGAACGACTCTTGTATAGTGTAACGTGGTAACTAGGAAAAAATATTGGTATTTTTTTATAAAGATGATTGAGAATTTTGTCTCTATGTGTATGGCTTGTTTGTAAAGTATACTTTTTGATTTGAATTAAAGAAATTGACATTATTTTTGAAAAGATATTATCTGAATTACATTTTTTTTTGCACAAGATATAAAAAAAATAATTAAAGTAAGTAAATAATTAGATTGTAAACCTCAAGAATTTAATTTAAAAAAACACGCACTTTTCGCAATGTCGCAATAAAACATTCAAAAAGTAAATACATAAAACGAACAAATGCCCTTTATTCAACTCCATTAATCAAAAGAAATAAAAATAATAATCCAGGAAGTTGCCACCAAAAACTCTTAACGTCAGATACTCATTCCCACCTCACAACAATAGGGCTTTCCCTTATTGCGAAAGAAAGTGAATTTAGTGGGGTGCCTGCACGGAGGAAGGAATAATACCGGAGATGTTATAAGGAACGTAGGTCAGGCAAATTCTTGTAGGTCAAGTGGGCTTGATCAGTGACTAGAACTAACGAAACGTTCGGGTTCCTTGTCAAATCCTATCTGTAATATCAGCCAACCAGCTCGTTTCATATTAAGGATTTTATAGTGTCCAAGTGACAGTAGAACACTGGCTCCTAAGTCACAGGCATTCCTAGTTCAGGGGCCAGGGTCTCAACATTTGTGTGCTTTCATTAAATTGTAAAATTGCTAGATGTTAAGCATTTTGTAAGGATTTGCATCAATAAAGCATTTATTTATTTATTAAATCCAAACACCAATCAATCAAGACCAATTTTAAACAGATTGCTGAAATTGGTCTTGATTGGTTGGTGATTTTCTTTAAAAAAATAAAATTTGGGCGGGTTCCATAGACGGCGTGTTAGGTGCTAGACGCGTTCCTCGTCCCCCGAACACCCGCATTTTGGCGCGCTACTTTCTTAGGAGATTTTGCGTTATGACATCTCCGCTAGTCATTTTGTTCTCCGTGACTGCTTTCTTTTTAAATGGCCCTTAGATAATGTGCCCTTTGTACACAGAATTGGGAATTATTATGGTTTACTGGGTGAAGGAAATAACGCGTGTATTAATTCTTTCGCGTTTACTGTTTTTACTTTATTTTAGAAGGAAGATGAGAAATGCTATTGTGTTTGTAATTTTTAGTTGTTATTTTGGTAACAGTTGCTTTGTATACTTATTTACTTTTATGAAAGGTAAATCTTTGAATTAAGTATGCAAGTATGTACTAATATTTTGGTAATCGTGTGTATTTTATAGAGAAAATGATGAGTTTTCCAAAGGTTTTGCTATTGATCTTCCTCGATGTTCGCGAACAATTGTTTCCATAATTTTAGTGGAATCCCGCCGTAACAAGTACATTCTAATTTCATAAGCTTAAGGAAATGAGGTACAATCTCTCTGGGATAACTGATGAAAATTCAGATTAGCTCTCGAAACGTTAATTCGCTACTGTGCAACAACATGTTATAGTCACATAGCAAATAATAATTCTAACTAATATTATAAACATGAACATATTTCTTAGTTGGTTACTCTTTCATTCTAAAACGGCCAACCAAACCAATTAAGATAAGATTTACCATTGAGCTAGATGAAACTCTGGAGAAGGATGTCCGTAGAACGCTGATGGGGACGTTCTTCTTTCAAAAGTACATAAGTTCGCAGAAATTATATTTCAAAACAGACCCCAAAAACTTGCAAATTAAGACGGTTCCCCAATCCGAATGTGAATACATCATTTGAATGCTACAGAGTAAGGTCTGACGAGGTAATATATATGCGGAAAGGGACCAGGTTATCTCGTGGCCACGTCAATCAAAATGTGGGGTCCAAGCGGATCTCATGTGACAGATCTTTGATCTAGTTCGCGGAGATTTTTCCCTTTTCGGTCACCGGCTTTTTGGGGGTCCACCAAAATGGAATCTTCGAGTTGTTTTTTGTGAAGTTGATTCAGTTTAGTTCTAAGTTATTGGAGGAAAAACTTTAAATATTTTACACGTGTCCGTACTCTGTACTAGGCTACATAAGTTTTACAGTAATGACAGTATTAATTGCCATTTTAGTTTTTAAATACGGCTTCATGATTATATGCTCTTTACTTATATTTATCACATAATATTTTACACGTGTCCGTACTCTGTTTGTATAGCAGAAAGCACGCATTGCGACAGAACTGCGTAATGCTTTTCCTGAAAAAATCTTTTAGTGCCATGTCACACACGCACAAGTTATTACATTCCTTGCTAAGGAAACAAGAAAGAAAATTCCTGTATTTTCTCACTCATATAGGTGTCTTTTAAATCAAGAATTACATTTTTATTGCTGTAGTTTGAGCGTTGGTCTACCCACCAATGGTATCGTTTTCAAAATTGAATCAGTGTAACTATTCTCAATTTTTCGAGGATTATTTGCCATTTAAATAATGCCGGGTTTTGAAAACAGTTAAAAATGTGGATGCTAGCTGTCATGTTTGATACTAGTTATGGGTACTCAGTAGCCGGAAAGTCTGGTTACTAGTATTTCTCGGGGATATCTGGTAGTCCGGTCAACTGGGTTCAGGAGATCGGTAGTCGCTCCCAGTAAAACACACCTACCTGCATATGGTTAGACTGGAAACCACCAGCATAACCTGGAAAGTCTTAGTAGATGAACACTGAAATATTCAGTACAAACTTGTTACAAAAATATCACAAAATACAGGACCAAACGTCATACTAAACGGCCATTTAACAAAAATACTTAGGCTCTTTTGACCATCATCAGGAAACAGTTAAGTAAAATTTAAGAAACATGGGACCTTTTTACCTGACCGTAACATTTGTCATTCTGGATCTTCTGAGAGCCTGAAATGATCTGTCACCATGATAAATGACCGAGTCTGATGTGTTTTGTCACTAAATAGGTTAGACCAGAAGGATTGGTCGTGAGGGCCAATGATGGGAGTAATAAAACTGGACTGGCTTGTACTAAAGGTCAGGCGCTGCACTAACGTAGATTTGAGCAATTTAGCTGGCCAAAAGTCTTTTTTTTTTAAATAAAGGTTATCATCAAATTGTGGGTAAAATGGAAAGAGGAATACCCCAGCAATAAGAATTTACCACATCTACCTACCAAACATGCGATATGCGCTTGCACCAGGAGTTAGAACTTGACCTTAGTGCAAATTTTACGTTATACGTTTTTAGAGATCTCGGTAGACGGTATTAAAGAAAAATTATTTTTGTGCTATCTAATTGATATTAAGCAACTATTATGATGGATTCGAGTTGTGTAGGTAACAGTTATTATATTTTAATATATTTTGAGTGTGATCACTTAATTTTTTATAGTATTATTTCAATTTTAAAAGAGGGTGTGTAAGCAAAATATTTTTTTAGTAATTTTCTTGTTTAAACACAATTTTGTTATATTATCGCGTTCGACCGCGTAACATTTTTTTTAGTTTTAGATATTTGACATATTAAACTAGCTTACGACATATTATTTGGCTGCGGATAGCTGCGGATGTCCGACTTACAGGCTTTTTAAGATTTGAAGCTCATACAAAAATAAAATACTTTTTTCTTTAAAATGTCACAAAGTGCATTTTTTTTTGTTTTGGGTACCTCTGGCGTAAAAATAGTGACCCTACGTTATATTTACAATAAAATACAATAGCAAGATCTGACTAATTTGGAAGAAAAACTAAATTACCTAGGAAACTAACTTTTGACCTATTAGGGTGACACACCTGATAATATAAGCAGTTTTAAACAAAGATTTGCATATTTTAAAATAGCTACGAAAGTAAGAAACTGAAACTGTAAAAAAAATCCTTAAAACTAATGAGAATTGGTTAAGCAGAACATTTGAACGCCCGACAAGTGTTGGAAATCGACCGGGGCGGCCATCTAAATCACTTAAAGATTGTAGTGAGAGGACTAAACGAAGGAAAACTAAAGAAATACGAAACTGAAGAAATGTGATCAACAAAAAAAAACATCAAAGCAAGATTATTTTGCCCTGAAACAATAAAATATGCTACTACCAGCTGAATCAAACACAGAGTCTGATATATCAGAGGCAGAAAGTGAGGAATAAAAAAAATATTAATTATTTTTTTACTACACTACATATTATTTTGAAATAGATATAATAAAAAATATCATAACTACTTTTAAAATGAAAATATATTATACTCTACATTAAAAAAAAAGAATATTTACGGTTTTTTTCAATAAAACATGCTTATTATCAAAATACAATGCTTAAATAAAAAAAATAATGATAAAATAAAGATAGAAAAAACGAAATACATTGTAAAATATTTTTGGCCGCCTAAATTGGTCAAATCTACGTATGTGCGCTGTAAGTTGAAAAAGTTCTGTAGTTAAAGGTGAAAACGAGACCTTATTATGATAATACTCCACGGTCTCTACGTCTGTTTGTTACTTATGTACATATATCACATGAACTGTGATAGTTACACTTGCAATTTAGCCTTCTAGCGCTAGCGAGTCAAGTGGGACAGCACTCGGCCAGTTTTTTTAAACTTCATAGATATATAATTACTTTTAAAGTTGAAATTTTCCCTATGTATACGAGTTCTATTGGTACTTATAAGGTTTGTTTTGTATCTATATTTGCGAGGAGTTGACCTATTGTCCATTTCTGTTGACTTATATATTGCGTTAACTCGCAACAGCATAAGCATTAAACGGTTGACGTCATTAAATACACTTTTTTGGTCAAAGAAGTCAGTCACGTTTATGATTTTAATGGCTTTTCTATTTTGGTTTCAGATTTTCGGCTCGAGATTATTAAGGTATGTTTCCTAAGGACTTGTGACGTCACGCGGAAAAGTTTTATGAAGATTTGCTGAAGGTATTTCAGATAATAAGTCACCCTTATATAATTTGGGATTACTACTCTGAAAAATTGCGTTTTGAAGTATTTTGGTTAGCTTTTTTACAACTGGCTAAAATACTTCGATGTATGAGATGAATATTTTAATCTCAATTCATCAACTCCCATGAAACTATACTGGATAATGCCCAATTTTTAGACCAACATCTAATAAATTCACTTGAAATGACAACGAGCTACTGCTCTAAACAATTTAAATCAACAACAACAATTTTCAAAAAGACTTACATAAAGCGGTTCGTCCTCGCTCGAGCACCCTCACTATCGCATGTCAGAAGAATATTGCCATCTCCAAGCCCTTTCATCTCAGCTTCCAGTCTCATATTGAACCACGGAGTAGAAAACGATGACTGGAGATGCCAAAATGTGGGTAGGTCAGACGCCTTCTTTTAGGTCAAATACATACGATGGGTTTAACCGAAACGATCAGTTACGAGTGGACTTATGAAGCGTTCGGGTACTTTAAGACAACTGTCAACGGATTTTTGGTATTACAAAAAAAAACCAGGTCCAAAAAAGGCGTATAAAGGCGAAGACAGAAACTTTCCTCGTCCCCCGTCCACCTGAATTTTATCGCGCTACTTTCATAGGAGATTTTCCGTTATGGCACTTCCGCTAGTCATTTTGTTCTCCATGTATTGAACGAATCTCCGAGTCTCGAGCACAATGCCTGATCGATACCAGGATTAAGAGACTCTTAGAGCCAATTTGGCGATTACGTCACTGATTTTTCTTTTATTGAGACAGATGAGTGGACAGTTGGCTTGCTGATAAATCTTTTATGGTTGAAAAGAGGCTAAGTTTAGATCTGGATAGTACGGATAGATCTCAGATTGAAGGTCGTTTGATTGACAGACTTTTGGTAGTTAAAACTTTTATAATCATTGAGGTTAAGAATCGAATGCACAAAAATAAGGGTTAAGTACTTAGTACAGGTAGTCAGAAGCCAGTAAGTCTGACGCCAGTCTAACCAAGGGGTATCGGGTTGCCCGGGTAACTGGGTTGAGGAGGTCGGATAGGCAGTCGCTCCTTGTAAAACACTGGTACTCAGCTAAATCTGGTTAGACTGGAAGCCGACCCCAACATAGTTGGCAAGAGGCTCGGGACATGATGATGATAAAGCTTTAAGTACTTTCAGGTACTTTAGTGACTATTACACAACCCAAAATTCCAGACAGAAAAGAATTTATCAAAAAATAAAAGTCACATCAAGTCAAATCTCCAAAAAGAATTTGTTCGATAAAATTTAATCTTTAAAAATAACTGTGAAGGATCGTATTTTTCATACGGAGTCGTGACCACTCGAGAATTCTCGTTAATGTCATTGAATCCGAACGTTGAATTGAAATGACATTTTGTCGGACGAGTGGCCATTCATTGGTTCTCGTGATTATCTGAAAATCTGTTTGCGATTTTATACTTTATTTAATTTGTGGATGTCTGCTTTAATTTTGTTGCAATTGGATGACACATATAGTTGGTATATTAGATATCACACGTGTTTTTGCTTAATCAGTTGCCCTTAACCTAGATAGCCCTTTGGTTCCTTGCGCATTTGTTCAACAGATTATTTTCTTTCGAACAGTCCCAAGTAACTACTAAAAGTTACTTCTGATTTTTGAATGGTCAAAAATATATGAACATAGCGTTACTGTCTAAATGGCTAGCTTATCAGAATTGCGGACTACAAATAAGATTTTCACTAGAAGTATGAGTGTGTAAATAAACCTAAATGATCAGAATAATGGCGCTTACATACGAGCAGAATTTCCCTTTGATTTTTCTAATTCATTTTCTAAATCAGTCGGTGTTAATAAACTTATTACTACATTAACGAATGAACATTAAATAACGAATTATTACTACTTAAAACTAATACAGTGCATCAAAAAATTGCTCCTCATCGCTGTCACTGGGTAATGTACCCAAAAGACTGGCAGCATTTTTTGATGCACTGTATTAGTTTTAAGTTGTATATATATATAAGTTTATTTTATTTTTTTCAATTAATGTAAATATTTTGTAATGTTAATAACATTAAACTCTTTAATTATTACTACATTAAGTTTTGAAAATAATACGATTCACTCATAATTTCGTACGTGTGCTATCTAAATACTTATCTTCTTAATTAGACGACGTTAAATTCAACAGATAAAGACATTGTGTCTTTAACCTTTTTCATTATAAAGAAAACTTCATAATTAAGTCAAAGTCTCCAGAGGTACAAAAATATAATTTTCTTCTAATTATGTACTGTGAGTTCTAGCCATATTTCTTAAAAATATAGCGTCAAAATGCCAAGTAAAGTAGAATTTCAAAAGATTTTTTCTGCGTCTTGTCTAGACTGAAAGTCACCGACATTTCTCACTTTTAGAGAAAAGTTAACCTCTGACAAAATAACAGACATGATAAAAATAAATAAATTATCTCCCATTGTATTTTTATCTTCGACATCCAAAACATGTACCAGCTATTATTTCTTCAATCATTTTCTTAAATCTTTTGCGAAATAAAATAGATACTTAACTGTGTAGTTTCTCAGTTAATTTCCATATAAATTGTCGAATTTATGTTCGAGCTGAAATATCGTTGTTTTAAATGAAATTAACATCTGAAGCCAACCTATTTCAGCTTGTTTATTAGATTTCATATGTATAAATAAATAATGTCGGGACACCTTTTCACACACGGTTGGTTAGCCCCATGGTAAGTTATTAATTAACTTGTGTTATGGGTGCTAACACAACCGATAAACTACATATAGCTACACATATACATATTTATAAATACATATTGTAACACCCAGACCACGGCCAACAAGCATGCTCATCACACAAATGTCGACCGAACCGGGAATCGAACCCGGGACCTCAGATTCGGCAATCCGGCTTGGTGACCATTGCGCCATAGAGGTCGTCAAATGTACACGAATATGTATGTACACGAATTTCTATTCATATTTGAATCGCAAATTTGTTTTAGCGTCGCTCAAAATACGCGTCGTCTGTAATTATTCAAAAATTAAGTAATTATTTTCAGTTCAGTCTGCTTGTTCATATTCAAAAAGTTATTCTTTTGAAATAAATTGAAGCTGAATATTACTGAATAACCACTTCAAAGGGTTCACCCTTTATCAGTGAGAGGTATGAAGATAAATTTCAGTTCAGTTGTCGAATTTAGCTCGAAATTTGAGGGGCGTTTTCAAATGTCTTTGTGTTCCATGGAGGATAAAATGACTAGCGGAGATGTCATAAAGGAAAATCTCCCAAGAAAGTACCGCGCCAAAATGCGGGTGTACGGGGACGAGGAACGTTACTGTCTCTGCCTTAATACGCCTTGTATGGAACTGAACCCGAACATTTTATGTAACACAAAAAATCGTTGACATAATGTCTCAAAGAACTCGGATGCCTCGTTAGTTCAATCACAACTGAACGTTTTGGGCAAGTTCACGGTACTTTACATGACCTACAATGAGGCGCCTGACCTACCTGCGTTATGGCATCTCCGTTCATCATTCCCTTCTCTATGTTTCTCTTTTGTCAAAAGGACGTGATTTTAAAACGGCACAATAAATGTTTGGGGCAAAAAAATTTTCTTTTGAACCGTAACATTATAAGGGAAGTGTAATTGTCGTTATTTCATTTGTCATCGCTTGCAATAGAAATGGTTGGCAATTTGTTAAGAATTATGGTGTTTGTGAAGAAATTGTATGTTTGTTGAGGTTTAAGCAATGATTTAACTTGGGAGATGATGATGCATATTAAGTTAAAGAGCCTACGCCTTATTAAAAATTGTGTTGAAGATTTGCGTCTACCGTTTATTATTTGAAACTGTTGGGTCGCAGAAAGTGATGAAAAGGACATGTTATCCAGATATCTTCTGCTAACATACATTCGATTCATATTAGCCACAATAACGAAAATTCAGTGTTCTAAATGAAACGATTAAGTCTAGATTTTTTCACAACAAAACATGTTTGCATATTAATCTCTGCAAAATTGGCCGTCCACTTTATTCCCTCGCTAACAGTAGGTACATGCAACATAAAATTTTATTTAGATACGAAATTAAGAGCACCTGTTGAACAAACCCGAGTTCGGACGTACAGACAGATAATTTGTTTATTTATTCATGTAAATTGCATCTTCCGTTTACAAGTTTGCACAGGACGGACCGCCTAATGAAGTGCTTTGTTCTGTGACTTTTTTAACACCTGTTTTTGATGGCGTATATAAATATTTATGGGGTACCTTTGTACCGTAATGAGGGTTGTACAGTCAAGGTTGCTAATGGGAACAATTTTTGGATATTGAGTTTCTAATGCTGAGCCTATTGATAATCTTGGATGTCTGTGTTTATTGTAATTAAGATTGTTATAAAATAGATGATATATTTTGTTGTAAACTTGTGTCAATTTAACCTGGCCTTAGTCTGAAATCACCAACCCGCATTGAGCAAGCGTGGTGATTAATGCTCATTCCTTCTCCGTGTGAGAGGAGGCTTGTGCCCAGCAGTGAGACGATAAAAAAAGAAGGCTGTGACAGAAACAGTGTCAATTTATTTGGAATAAGCAAATATGTTCTTTATTAGTTTATTAGAATTATTATAAAAAATTAAACAAAACACTATACTCATAATAAATACCTACCTATATCAGTAAGCTTCTGGTATATTATCTCACTATAAATGTTAATGTTGCCAACATTAGACGAACTTTTCTTACTCAACCGACAGTGATCCCGGTTTTCAGGTAAACCTAGAGGTGCAATAGTGTACATAGGTAGAAAGCCAGTGCATCTAGTGTCGGTATAACCCCGGGCGAAGACTCGAGACTTTAGTGATGGGATCTTGTTCATAATACCGATATCGATGAAATTTTAGTAGCCTTTTCACAATTGTGTAGGGGTCGGCTTCCCGCCTTACTAGATGTAGCTTATCAGTGTTTTACATGGGTTGACTACCTTTCTGGCCTTCTCAGCCCAGTTACCACCAGTAGTATGGGATTATTGCCAATGTTTTTTGTGATTTTTTTCTTGATCGTATGTTAGTCCTTGCCTTGATATAACAAGTATATAATTGTTTGCCTTAATTGAACATAATATCAAAACAATTATTCGTTAAGTATTTAAAACAGTCTTTTAAAATAATTTTACATTTGTATTTTTGCTGCATTATGTCTACGAAATAATAGCACGTTAAAAGTTAACTGTCTATTTTTCACTGCAATGCAATTAACTAATGATTCAGTAGAATTTAATAAATCTTTTAAACATTACTCAAGTCTTATTTTGACCCGTTAACATTTCACACTTGATGCAAATTACCTCAGCTTTAACTATTTCTATAAACTATTAACTTGAAGGTTATACAACAGTTACTGTAAATGCCATTTGGCGATACTAACTTACAAAGTATTTTGCAAGAATTTAAAATATGAAAAAGCGTTAAAAAACTATGCAATTTTATTTTTTATTTATACTTTCAATTGCATCGAGTTCTAAAGCCGAGTATAATAACCAATTATAAAAAAGTTTATACAAACACAAACATCGATACATATTTTTGCAACATGTCCCACCCCTATATTGATACATGCTAGACAACCGTTCAAGCACGCGTGTTTCCTAAAGGCATTAATAACGTTGATATACATAAGCCGAGCTTAATACATAAACTCTATGTACAGTACATATCTTACTACCTATGTAAGGAAGTTGGTCCTTGTCGAGATTTCATACGTACGTCTAACCACAACCGTGGTACTTGACAGGTTTAGACAAAGTTATGACGTGTTAAGTGCTTGAAACCGCCGCTAATGAAAATTGGTATAATATTGAAATTAGTTCAGCTTATGATAAGCTGTAGAAGCTTCTGTTATTACTGAGTGGCTTTACTTTGATTGAGTGGCTAAGTAGCAGCCACATGAATCGATGATAAGGTTCTCTAAGACATATATGTTATGACGAGTTTCTCCGTTTTTGAAAGCATGATTAATTGATGGGTCCCTCCATTTTGGGTTCCCGGGATAGCTGGGTTTGGATAGGCAGTCGCTCATGGTACAAAACACTGGTACTCAGTGGTATCTGGTTGGACTGAAAGCCTAACATAGCTGTAAAAAAGCTAGGTAGCTGAGGGTTTTGATTATATCTACTTCTGATGTAATCAACATTATTTAAATAAAGTCAAAGCTATACCTATTAGGTATATCAATCTGAAACACAAGCTATAAAAATAAGTATCTAAAGCAAAAAGTCGAGTTTTTAAATATCCGAAAGAAGGCCCTTTTATTAAGAACAAAATAATTTTGTAACAGCACCCTCCCTCGATGGATAGATAAATTAAGAAAGTTTAATGAAAACATTCTATGGAGATTGACTTCCCTTCAGTAGGGTCAACAGGTGTAAGGACAATTTAGATGATTAAATAATGCTGAGTTTTCAGAAATTTGACTAGTGATGAACATACTTTTATCGATATTTTTTGTGATATATTTTTTTGGTATATTTCAAATGCAATTAAATTCTATATTTTATTTTTAGGAAGGGATGTTTTACCAAAAAAAAATGAAGTACTACGAAAATTAAAATACTTACTATTATTTAATTTTAAATGAGGTTTTCCAAAATACACATAAATAAATCCTTTCCCCTATACTTTTAATACTAGTAACCGTTTAATCTCTCATAGTGTCTTCTAGTACCATAGTTATACTGAACACTTTCTATTACATTTTCTTCACTCGATAAATTCTCCAAGAAATAAGTTTTTCAAGAAAAAACTTGTGAAGAACTAACTTCGTACATACTTTACTAGCAAAGAGTTCCGGACTCAAAAGGTATGAGTAACAAAGGTTTTTGCTGTGCCTTTTAAACTTAGAAAGCATTATAATATTTATAAAATGATAGCTTTTGCCCGCAACTTCGTTCGCGTGGAATAGTGACTACCAGCAGATTTTTGATTTGACCAATAGATGGCGCTATATGTCCGGAATAATTTTTATTTTTTTGTAATAAAAACTATTCTATGTCCTTTCTCAAGTTTCAAACTATGTCTGTACCAAATTTCACACAAATCGGTTCAGTAGTTTAGGCGTGAAGAAAAGACAGACAGACAGACAGACAGACAGACAGAGTTACTTTCGCATTTATAATATTAGTTTGGATTATTAACGCTTGTAAATCTAGATATCATATTATCATTTTAACTGCCTCGTTATTCTATCTGTCGCTTGTGGGTTTTAGAAGATTTCGCTCGTTCACAAAGCAGCCCGGAGCCTGGAAGTTGGTGATTGATACACCCGTGCATCGGGGAGCACGTAAATATCGGTACTGCGTCTGATCTCTCTCCGGTCGTGTCGAAAAAGTTACGCAAATTTTCGAGTACTGTGTAGGAAAAAAACGAATTAGGAACCACTGGCCCACATTTAAATATTCAACTAATACTTTAATCACAATAACCACCCAAATTATATAAAAAAAAAAACATTTCGTATTTAACCCTTTTGTAGCTTAATCAGCTCACTGTGAAGGGGTTAACAAGAAAGCAACGCAACAATGCATGAAATGCCCCATCCACAAAGAAAAAGCATCTAGCGTTAATGAAAGCACTTTCCTGAAAAAGAGTAACCGCACACTGAAGACTAAAAAGTCGGCCGACAGTTGACCCAATGGTTGGCAAATTGTTTAAAAGCAAATCTTGAATCCAATCAAACTTTCAATGGGACTGATATCAGCTGTCAAAATGAAAATCTTTATTCGCAGAGACATGGTAAATACAAAAGGTGGTAAACACAAAATCATCTCTTAAGATGCGAAATTTATAGCATACTAGCTTCCGCCAGCGGCTTCGCCCGCGTGGTGTGTTGATAAAAAGTAGCCTATGTGTTAATCCAGGGTATCACCTATCTACATACCAAATTTCAATCAAATCGGTCCAGCTGTTTTGATTGTCCACGTGATTGAATAACAAACATACATCAATACATTCTCACAAACTTTCACATTTATAATATAAGTAGGAAATACCTAATGCTTAAACCTATAATCTAAAACTAAGTAGGTACAAACCTATTTTCTACAATTAACATATCTATACTAATATTATAAAGAGGAAAACCTTGTTTGTTTGTTTGTTTGGTTGTAATGGATAAACTCAAAAACTACTGGACCGATTTTAAATATTCTTTCACCATTAGAAAGCTATATAATCTGCGAGTAACAAAGGTTATATTTTATCCCGGTGCGGGAAGTAGCTCCCACGGGACGCGGGTGAAACTGCGGGAAAACGGCTAGTTCTTCTATATACCTGATCTTCGTAATGTGCGTACTATAATGATTTCTATAATGACTACCGTTCATCTTCATACTTATTCATGAGCCCAAACAAACTATCGGCCGACTAAAAGTTTGCAGTGTGCTCTTAATGAAAGCACTTTTCTGAAGTCAGTTACGTGTATTAAATAAGGTAACTGGGAAACGGTATTATAATCTGAAGCTTTGGTGAAAATTTCTATGCAAATAACAAAGAGCTGTATTACACAAAATGGGTTTCTAAATGCAATTGTTGCGAGGGGATAGGGTTAGATGACTGTGATAAGCGGAGCGGGGGCGGTAGCGATTTTTTTCTAGAAAACTCCATTTATTTAATTTGAGTCTTCAAAATCAAAACCATCTGCATGATTATGTAGATGATTAGGCGAGGCTTATGAGTTAAGCCTCTTCGCAACTTTAGGGTCTATGTCTTTTCAAATTTAAAGTGTTGTTTATATATTTAAAATTAAACTGCAACGTAATGTGCACATCATCATCATCAGCCTATCGCAGTCCACTGCTGGAGATAGGCCTCTCGTGCAAATGCACGTGTAATTTCCGAAAGACTGCAACAAATTAGATATTTAATTATTGTTTCTTTTAATCTGGATCGGAATTTGTAATAAAGATATATAACCGTCTTACCACAAAAACTTTTTAACGTCAGTTTAAGACTTGTCTAAAAAAATGTCAAATTATGACGTTGACATATGGTTCATTTTGGAGCCACATTTTTTTTAGACAAGTGTAAAACAGTGGTTAAAGTTTTTGTAGTAAGGCCATAAATGTTTACCGCATTTACTGGGGCGAGCACTTTCATCTATTTCTGGTTATCAAAACATAGGTACGCACCTATTTATTTGTTACAATGTCAATAACTGTAACATCTGATATATGTACTACTATAGATATATTAACATAACCATACCTATCAGTAAACAGACACGCGGACGACCATAATATGATTAACGAAAATGTATGCATTATATATTATGATGCGGTTGAAATAACAAGCTGTCATTATCATTATGTATGCAACGCAAACATGCCATTCACGATAATTAAGTGCTTTTAAATTAAGTTAAATTGATGGCAATGTTCGTAACGGACGAACAAGCCCGAATTCGCAATAAAATCTCCAAATTACTATTTTAAACTGTCAAATGAGAAGGTAGTTTTGGGTGTAGTTAATTTTAATACTATGTAAGTTACTCGCACGAGTGTGTTCGACTGAAACATTGTGAACATTTCAGACATACAATATTATGTAGCATCTTGCTCTCGATAATGTTTTAGTGAGAGTAGTTTAAGTTGTCGTTGGATGCCTTTTTCCTTCCATTATGTATACTGTTGTTACTGTTACAGCCTTTTTATCGTCCCACTGCTGGGCACAGGCCTCCTCTCACATGGAGAAGGATTGAGCATTAATCACCACGCTTGCTCAATGCGGGTTGGTGATTTCAGACTTTATAGTCCAGGTTTCCTCAAGATGTTTTCCTTCACCTTTTTATCAGCCATTGGTGTCTAAGTATACTTAGAAAGTACATACAAACTTAGAAAAGTTGCATTGGTACTTGCCTGACCCTGGAATCGAACCCACACCCTCATACTCGAAAGGTTGGTTCTTTACCCACTAGGCCACCACGACTTATTATGTATACTGTTACAAAACTGAAGAGCTGGTTTGTTTGATTGAGTAAGCTAATCTCAGGAACTACTCGATCGTATTGGAATATTTTTCGCATTAGATATCACCTTTATGGAGGAATAATAAAGGCAAATTTTTTTAATGGCCAATTATATTGGACTTCTGATGAAGATCTAATTTATAAAGATAATAGGTAGTATATAATTGTAACTTTAGTGGAATACTTAGACGTAATAACATGATTGTAAATAATTTAGTTTTTATAAGATAAGAGATCCTGTAAAGATAGTTTAAGGTGTTTATAAATAAATAAAATAAAATAAAATAAATATATCTACTATATATCTACTAGTTACTGCTAACATAATCGCTTATAATATTATCGTTTCTAAATCGCCACTATTCCTAAGCCAATGCAACCTCACCCTAACCTCTTTGTGTACTATGTCCGTCGAGTTACAGTTAATAGGGACGCTAAACTAAGCTTTTATTCAGTTTTAAACTGACTTGTTCCCCTCAGTTATAATGTTTCTACACGGCAATGTTTGAGTGCTTTAATGAGTGCAACTTCGTGTGGAAATTATTAATTGTTTGTTGGTACAAATTAGTAGTAGTGATGTTTATTTTAAGATAATTTTTGCATTTGAGTGGTTTAATTAAACTTGCTTTTATTGTACTTCTAGCTAATTTCCTCGGTTCTATTAACATCTCATCATTCTTTTTACACCCGGATAAAATATGTCTATATCAGTATACCAGTGTTTTACAAGAAGCGACTGCCTATCTGATCTCTTCAACTCAATCACCCGGGCAACCCAATATCCATTCGTATGACTAGTTGTCAGACTTTCTGGCTTCTGACTACCCGTAACGACTGCCAAAGATGTTCAAAGGACAGCCTATCCTAGACTGTGTAGGTACCAAATCTCATTTTAATACAAAAATTAAAACATAATAATATATAAAAAAAACATTGATTAGCGTCGAAGTATTTCTCCTCATCACTTGCAGGTACCAAATCCCATTATAATCACTTTACTTTTAAAGTGAAGTGTGTGAAGTATTAGTAAAAATATCAGGTCACATTTCTAGCCCAGTACATCTGAGAATAGAAGTCTTGATAAGGGTTCGGCAAGGCTGACTCCAGTCAAGTGGAAATACTCTTGCGTTATGAAAAGGTGCATGAACGTGGAAGAAGGGATCTTGTGTTGGGTTGAGAAAACTTAGAATTCTACTAGTTTTAGTATCTCAGTGATTTTAGTAAATAAAACAGATGTTTGGTGTGTTCTGTTTTATTTGTGTGTGGAAAATTTTTGGGGTATTTTCCGTATCTTCAAATTATTTATTAAGCTTTTCTGTAAAGAAAAATATTAAAATATGCTGCTTTTTCCTTATCCTACTTATATTATAAATGTGAATGTTTGTGAGAATGTTTGGATGTATGTTTGTTATTCAATCACGCAAAAACGGCTGGACCGATTTGGTTGAAATTTGGTATGTAGATAGGTGAAACCGTGGATTAACACACAGGCTGTTTATCAACACACCACGCGGGCGAAGCCGCTGGCGGAGGCTAGTAAACACGTAATTCTAACATACTCTTTATCCTCACTAATATTACCGTATGTATGTAAAAGTAACTCTGTTTGTCTGTTGTGCTTATACCCCGGAACTACTAACTCAAATTTAATGAAATTGGGTACAGATATAGTCTCACTAAAGCCTGAAAAAGGAGAAAAGGCTACTTTTTGTCCTGGTTCGAGAAATGCACTTTCTCTCTTCTCCTATACGTCAAAACAAATGCATGACGCTTTCCAAATCTTGCTCCTTGATTAAAATGACAAGGTTCTAAAACCCTCCAAACTTAGTACTTTCTCCATCAACTTGCAACCTTAAACAATTAGTGAGACCACGATATTTCCCGTAGAATTTTCCGAAGCCATAACACGCTGTCGCCCTGTTTCCAATAAGTTTGTACTAGTATAAATAATGCAACAGGCGTGTTGGCGTGTTTCCCAAGATATTGGGTTAGGCCCTTTATAAACTCACCGGGTAATATTTATAGACCTTAAGCAATTGTTTTTGAGGGTAGTTTTGGTAAGTTCTGGGTGGCGTGTTAATTTTTTGAGCTTATTATGACTGATTCATATTATAAATTAAAAGTAACGTTATTTGTGATAGCTAGTATATTATAACTTTCAAAATTGCAAATATGATTATTCTTGAATAAAAAGTAAAACTGGTTTTATTTATTTAAATGTAGGTCATGTTCAATAAGTGATTTAATTTATATAATCACGTTTTATATACCAATTACTAAAGTAAAGGTTAATATGTTTTTGCCCTCTATTATAGTAATCTGTGCCTTTACATAATTCTTTTCGACAGTTAAGAAAGGCATTTTCAACAAAGATAGAAACATACCAATAACAACAACACAAAAACAAAAATATTTAATCCAGAAAATAGTAACCAAAAACACATAAAGTAATATTTTTAGGCAAATCTTGCCAAAAATTTTCAATACCTATAATCCATTAAGAATCAGATTTTCAGTCCACATTTTCAGAAACTGAAATAAAAGTGCAATCACATGCAGAAAGCTAAGTCTGATTCCAGCAGCCTTAGGGAAATCAGTACAGTTCACGTATGACGTCGTATCAAGGAAACTATGTTGCTATCGTTATTTGCAATACATTCATAAAATACATATAATAACATGTCCTAGACATATATCATGCCCTACATTTTTCTTATGAGGGTCCTTTTCATTTTTGCTTTTGGAGTTACGTAGGTATATATACAAGGTGTTGATTTGCATTTGTGCCATAGTTCAGGAGGAGGACATACAATACGTAAATAATCGATTGGAATTACAGTAGATGGGAAATAAGTAATATGCACTGCTTTTTTTGTCATTGTAATGTCGTGGTATTTCAGAAGTAATCCAATTTTATGAATGAAATTTATGAGTGATCGTTGCGTATGCTTTGTGTTTGCGTTTGTGTGAGGGTGCAGCACGGTTTTAAGGCCAGTAACATACGCGCCAAGTTTAAATAAGGCTAGATGACATTTACGGAATTCCGAAAAAAAAATTAAAGAAAAAAAATTACGTACCAATTTTTTTATTGATTTGGGTCGAGAATCATTAGCATAATTACCTCCTTGCATATGGCACAGATGCAAATCAACAGCTTGTATAGTAATCGTCATCATCAGTATCTTTTTAAAGCTTCTTTTGCAATGACCAAACCATGACCAGTCGTGAAATTGCCGGCCTAAGGGTCATCATTGTGTGTAGTTAAATAGTGCAACTCGTCATGCATCTCCCGAGCCTTTTCCCAACTATGTTGGAGTCGCCTTGCAGTCTAACCAGATGCGGCTGAGTACCTACCAATGTTTTACAAGGAGCGACTGTCTATCTGACCTCCTCAATCACATGTAGAAATAGTCTGATTCCAGCAGCCTTAGGGAAATCAGTACAGTTCACGTATGACGCCGTATCAAGGAAACTATGTTGCTACCGATCTTTGCAATACATTCATAAGGTACATAATAATAACATGTCCTATATTTTTGAAAGGGTTCCCTTTTCATTTTGGCCCTTAAATTTAACCTCAAAATGTTAGTCACAATAATAATACTCGAGATATTTGTCATAATCAGTCGCCGAATAATACATTTTTTTTCACAATGACCAATCCATGACTAGTGTAAAATTTCGGCCCATTGGATATCATTACAGTTAAATGGTGCAACCCACCCTTACATTATTATAGTTCGGCCATTCAGAGAATGCGTTCCTGACACGTCGCGATTGAACTGACGACGTAACTACATTCATTGATTATTGATATAATAATGTTGTTTTAATGCTCCTCAATTGTTAAAACGGTAAACAACCAGCAAAAATATTTTTATCGTAACTGCAACGCCATTGCAAAGTTACGTCGTCAGTTCAATCGCGACGTGTCAGGAACGCATTCTCTGAATGGCCGAACTATAAATATCGAACATATGTAATCATCTAACCTGCATATATATTCAAAAAGAGAGTACAAATAAAAAACAAAATTATCGCTATTTTTACAGGCTGCAATCTACATGCATTCTAACCTATTTTGTGAATGGCATTTTTTTTCTATGTGGCATCCCTAGACAGTACGCATTGTCAACAGGAAACAAGCAATTTAATTCTAGAACTTAAAACACCCAGTGCACGTGCTTTGAAAATAGAATAATTGATGACCAGTGTTCCTGAATGCTTGCCACCACTATTAGCTCGACTTTAAACCGCTAGGTGGCGCTTATTGCTAAGAATTTATTATGCATAGAGCAGCCATGTTTTCTCATTTAAGTGTCGATAAATTTGAATTATGAACTCGTATTCGAATTTTAAAAATAACTTTCAAGTGTTATTGAAATTTATTTGCATGTCAATTGTTTTATTGGTCACTGTTGCCTTTTAATAAACGAAAAATGATTGCTTTGCTCTTTAAAATCCAAGGAAAGATAATATACTTTTAAAAATTGAAAAATCTGGTTTACTTATTATGCGCAAGTTTGCCTGCAAATATTAGCGTACTGCTTTATTTCGAACGTTAACCTAATACACTCAACTTACCATCAAGCTACTATGCAATGCACATAAGTACTGATTACTTCAAAACGAGCTCAAAGAGAACATACTGATCATGTTTTA
Organism: Helicoverpa zea; assembly: GCF_022581195.2. Lineage (NCBI taxonomy): Eukaryota > Metazoa > Arthropoda > Insecta > Lepidoptera > Noctuidae > Helicoverpa > Helicoverpa zea. Next base: position 3,200,154 of record NC_061464.1, on the reverse strand, counting down.
TTAAAATCTCGCTCAGCGAAGAATATTTACGTTCTACTTTTAAAACTTAAAACCTTGTTTGCTGATTCCAATTGCAAATTCAAAAAAGTTTAAATTCAAGAATTTTAAAAACGGATTACTTGGTATCGTGTACCTGAGAAACTCGCGAGCAGTTTTATACCGGAGGCGTGCATCGAACGTCATTAAGAATACATTTGGTGCACCGTGCACTCCTTAGGTATACTTTGAACGTGTAACGTTAGAAATATTACTACACTATGTGGACATACCGAGTTGTGAAAGAAGCGAGTACTCGATCCCGATGTATACCGATTGTTGGGTAAGTGTATCGATATTATTTCGATGTCTCGATGTTCTACTTTCGAGGTGCATTATGAAATGTGATAGTTTGAAAGAATTTTAGAACGCGGTTTGCTGGAATGCTTTCTGAGAACTTTGAACGGATGGTTGCATTCGAATATGTTAAGACATAGGTACATACAATTTTTAAATTTATTTTTTAACTGAACTACTAGCATTTTCGTTTAGCTCGAATATTCTGAGAAGAGCCTACTACAGAATTATCTAAGTATACAGTATTTTTTGACAAAAATGGTGCCAAATCCAGTTGTGAATCTACGCAGCAACCAGAAATGGTTTTAAGTCTATTAATTAATAGCATAGCTCCTGTTATGATTGATTTTATGATGTAATAGTAACATACTGCCCTATAATATGCATGTTATCGATATAAAATGCATTATGAATATTAAAATATTATATCGTGTCCAACACAAGCATTCGACAAATGTACCGCATTAGTGATGGAGTAATGCGCAAAGTATCGATAGGTTTATATATATATATGTTATTTATTTTTTACATTAATTATATGATAATGAATATAAAATATAATCGTATATTAATCCCAGCTTTATTGAGCTAAAAGCCAATTTATGTCTTAATTTAAATGCAACATCAACATCATGTCTGATAATTATAATAGTTATTTATAAACGTACACAAATCTGACTCGGTGCAAATTATGAGACGTCTGACCTCTTTAACCTTAGACATTGCCAGATGTTCACGATATCAACATAAGTATGAATGTTACAAACATTGTTTAATATAGAAGTTATTGTATTAAGACCAGTGATGATGCTAAAATAATCATCACTTATTATTGTAATTATAGGCCCCTTCTAACCGATATTTTAAAATCAACGGGGTAGTCCTGTGTTCAGATATGGACGTCTGCTATCTGACTTGAGAGGTCTTTCCGACAAACTTTGCCGATAAAACGGCCTCAGTAATGATGATGAAACAAGCATAAAAATATAAACTTTTACTTCATAGATCTTTTAATTTTATTAGCATAGTGTATCGCCGCCTTGAGTGTTTTTTATTTCTAAAGAAAATTGGATCCACGATCAATTAACTTCCAATTCAAAACTAAATTGATCTTAAAGAACAAATCCCCAAACAAAGCTAAAACGAAGTAACTTAATCACACTTACTATATCACCGAAGAGGTCACTACTAACTGGCGTGGTTATAGGTCAATCAACCACTTAGTGAGATTATTTATCATTGAAAGTAAACATGACACTATTATGGAGATAAGATTGTCTATAAATTGAATATGTTCAGAGGCCGTTGACTCTGATATGAATGATGATAGCGGATCGCACGTGGACTAAGTAATCATAATTGAATGATGTGTAAACATGGGTAGTAGGTTATTTCGGTCGCATTTTCTCCATACTTGAGTGGTGAAGATTAACGTACAGACCATCTATCTGTAAAATTTCTTCAGTCGATTTTCAACCTTATCACAATAGTGGAAGGTTCATGTTCGATTGGTATTTGACAGATTTGGATAGGTTGACCTGCCGGCCTCTGTACTCGAAGTTACATATTTATGTTGTTAATTTTATATAGAAAAAAAGTAGTCTTGCATAAAGTGCAGTTACAACTTCAAGATATCGATATTGTAAACAAATCTTTTAGCTTCAGCCAAAAAATGTTTATTTTCTTGTCAAATATTGAATATGCTTTACTTTGCCATACAACAATAAGTTTTTATTTATATAAGTACAGGTCAAAGAACTCAGTTATTCTTCACCTAAGTACATGTTTATTTATTGCTTGAGGTTATCAGAAATAGTAATTTTATCTTCATACGACTGGTATTTTGATTGATGACAGTGAGAAGTGTTACTAGCTAATTAATCTTGAACTTGAATGATAATGTTAATATAAATATTTATTTATCGAACTTGTATGTATTGAGACATACTGTGGATTTATTTAAGCGAGCTTTATATACCTAACTTTTGAATTCATCTCTAACTTTTCATTATTAGTGTATTTGATAAAATGAATAAAAATATATCATTATGACATATAATTATTTACTATATCAATACTTTAACTACATAATAGTGGTAATTTGATAATTTTTCTAATTAATATAATATAAAATAAACACATAACTATGTTATGTAAGACTAACTATAAATAAATAATTGAAAAATAGTGTAGCATTTCATAAGGAGCTAATAAAACGATTTGTATTTTTTATTCATTGTTCACTTGTAGGTAGAATTTACAATAATTAAAACATCACTTTTTTTTAAACAGATGATCCATGACATTATTTATTGTGATTATATACAGATTAGACATTATATTAATTAAACTTTGTTTCTACCGATTTTGGGTTCCAGGCAAACATTTCACAAGTCAAGTCAAGTTCAATACTTTTTCCTAATATGCAAGTGACACAAGCTACAAAGAGTAGTATAAAAATTACGTATCGCTAGGCTAGCATTTTTGTTACAGCCGTCACGGCTCATTAATTACTTCAGCAGTAAAAATTAATAGAAATATACCTTCGAAATATATTACGTGCATTATTACATAATCGATAAGTGTCGGCAACTCGGCACGTCACTATTCTGCAATTCGTTATCGAAAACAAAACATGCGTTTGAGTTGCTAGCTTACATGCCCTTTTGCAACGGTGTGTTATATATTTTGCAATTCTGTGATTTTCAACATCTTGTATAACAACATTGAACGTTGTTACTTATCAAAAACTAATTCAATTACATTTTATTTTATTGTTTCTTTATCAGAGTTAAGTATCGAGGAAACTTTAATCTTGAACATGATGAACGGCTCCGTAAGTCCTGTTCAAAAACTCTCCATGAAAGATTACGAGTACATGAAAAAAATATTTAAAAATTACACCCAGCAATTTTAACTACATCATAAAAATTGCATCATCGATAACCAAGCGCGCGTCACTGGCTCTGCAATCGGTTATCGCGACTCAGTGTACGTACGACCGGAGCGCGACTAAGCACGAACTGTTTCGCGCGATACGTTTGAATTTCGAATTATCGAACGCTGTTTGTCATTTGTTTTAAGTGCCATAGAGTTGTTGTTTTTTTATGTGGGTTCCATTTTGTTTTTTTGTTGTTGTGTCAATTCTGTGACGTTGTTTTTTTGAATATTGAAATTGAAATTACGTTTTTCTGATATATAAAAAGGTAAATATGAGACTTTGAGATATTTTATAGTGTTGAATAATATCGGATTGTAAAAGAAAAAGGTTTTGTAGAGTTATTTTGTTAATTCCTCTCAACATTATTATTCTTTCCAACATGAGGATTAATAAAAAAATAAGTAAAAACGGTGTATGAAAAGAATTACCCATCATGAATCTGTAAGAATCCGGGCATCAAACGACACTGGTGACGATTCTAAACATAAAAATAATTCGTCCAATCCCCATACTATACACATGATTTAGAAACAACCGCCCTCTTACATATGGTTAGTTAGACCAATAGTTTTCCGCGAATTTACAATGATTTATTGTCGGCCAAGTTCTACCAAAATTGCGAATTTGTGCAAAGTTTGCAGTGCATTGAAAATTGCACAATGTCGTGATTGGCCCCAATTAAGTGGCCTCTTTTATTTTTGTCGGCCAAGCGGAAATACGGAATTTCGGTCAAATGTTTTTGATTATAAAATTTATGTTTTTCCGTCTGTTTTTCTTTGTAATTGAAATTGCAGGCTTATGTCCGGTTCTTTTATAAGACACGATACGTTTTACTTACGGAAGATTTTTGAAAGTAGCTTCAGGAAATAAGGGTGGGTTTCACCCTCTCGCTTATTGCTGATTTCATTCTTCTCTTCTCGCTTATTTAATTACGAATTGCCATTAAATTGCCATCAAAACACCAATTTGGCGACTGGTTATTGTTATAGTTACGTGATACAACCCAACTCATAAGTAAAAAATTACCATCTGCAAGTAAAAGAAAAAAGAAAATTAAGGAACATTTCCTGTCAACATGACCTTATTTGTATGTATGTATTTATTTATTATATTTTATGTTTTATTTATAGGTATATATTTTATGTTATGTAGTTTTATCTTTGTTTTGTTTAATGTTGTGCACTTTTAATTTTCTCTGCCCTATCGCATCTCTCTATCGCTCTAAGGTTTGCTGTTAGAGAACCCAGTTCTGGGTTAAGCTCGCCTTTGTACATGTCTTCTCTGTGTTGTGTGTATTTTTATATGTTTTTGTGTACAATAAAGAATAATAAAAGTTATAGATTTTTCGTAAAGGCAATCTTAGTAACATAGAGATATAAAATGTTCATAGGACGAATTTTCTACATTCGGAGTACAAAACTAAAACAATAATTTTCCGAAAACGAAACTTTCTCACCATTTTTCAACAATTTCAATAAACAAGTCCGCAAAATTAATCTTCAAACAACGTATACCAACATTTTTATCTACCATACTAAGAAACCTTCGCGAAAGTTCTATTATGTAAGTAATGCCATCTCTCGCAATGTGTTCTAAGAATAGTAAGTTGTTTTGAAGATGAAAAATGCATGTTTTCTTGAATATATTTTTCTTGGAGTTTTCTAGAAGAGGTTTTATGAAGATAAGCTTGTATCGTTTATTTTTGCTCTCATTTCATAAAACAGAAGTCTGTACACACAAAATATATTCGACTGTTATCCTTTTTTTATATTTCTTTAAAAAAATAACGCTGTGATTTATGAAGTTCTGTGCGAAATTCAATTACCAACTAGGAAAACTTGGCTTAGCCGTCAGAACTACAGTACTCATTTTCACAATCAACAAAAAAAACAAATGGTTTACAAGAAGCGACTGCCTATCTGACCTCCTCAACTCAGTTACCCGGGCAATTTAATACTCCTAGATAAGACTGGTTGTCGACTTTCTGGCTACCCGTAAAAGATGTTCAATGACAGCCTATGAATTTTCACAATCCTTATCAAAACTTAAGTCGCCTTCTTACAAATTATTATTAATATATGAATTTTAACATACATTGAATACAACAAACACAAATAAAACAAATCGACATACAAGCAGACATGAAAGAAAGCATTCGAGCGCATTACACTAGGTGTCAAATTAACAGACCGCGCGGCAACACAGAAACTCTACACTGCAATGCACAATGCACGTCATATGTGTTCATTCTAAAAGGCTTCTGTGACTCTTTTTTTATGCAATTTATGTAACTATGTTTTATGACGTGAATACCGTTATTTGTTTTTATTACAATGTTTCGCAAGTTTGTAGTTTTATAATATCAGGACACCTTTTTCATAGACGGTTAGTTTACGCCCATACGCCCCATGGTAAGTTATTAATGAACTTGTGTTATATATACATATAGTCAAAATACATATGGCCATGGCCAAAAAGTATGCTCATCATACAAATGTTGACTGTACCGGGAATTGAACCCGGGACCTCAGATTTGGCAGTCTGGCATGGTGACCTTTGCGCCATTGATTGCCAAACACTTTTATTTTATAGGCAGATTACGTAGACCCTACGATTGACACCATGTAAATTGGTGTATGTGGTTAGCCACGAACGCAGGAAAGATAAGTCGTTTTATTGTCTATGTAGTTAGCTCAAATAAGTTATTAAAAAATATTTTTCATGCCTACAAAGTCATCATCCTCCCGCCCGTATCCAAATGTTATTTGGGATCGGCGCAGCATGTTTTCTCCTTCCATACTCTTCTATCTGCCGTCATCTCACAAGTAAACCTACCCCTGTAGTCCAATACTTAGAAAGTAACATCTAAAAATAAACATTTGAAACGTAAAATTGTAATCAAACCGACTCCACTTTAGCGCCATTAAATTCGAAACTCCGGGGAATCGAAAATAAATACGGACTTTCAATTGCAAATCCCGTCTTTCCTCCAAGCGCAAGATCCTCACGGTATTTATTTTTCATTACCACGACACATTAAGTCAAATACTTCTGCAAAAATCAACGGAATACGTTTGACGTAGGTATCTCGCATTTTGTGGGGTCACTTAATATAAATTAAAATGCTTCAACTGGTACCGGTAAATACAAAATATACAAAGGTTTTTTTTGAAGCTTTGCCATAGTTTAGAATTAGATATTCTATACTCGCAAATCGAATATTAACTATAGTAAAACCGCAAAAAATATCAGCATTTCATATTTGAACTAGCCGTTTTCCCTCGGTTACGCCCGCGTCCCTTGGAAAATACTGCCCGAACCAGGATAAAATATAGCCTATATTATTGCAGATTATGTAAGCTACAGTTGATGGTGAAATAATTTTTAAATCGAACTAGCAGTTTTTGAGTTTATCCATTGCAATCAAAAATACATTTTTTCTCGCTACTAGTTGAAGAACCCGCCTTCATGTAGACATCCGAAATTGTGCATTTTGTAGAGTCACTCAATATAAATTAAAAGCCAGCAAGTATTCCTCTGGGTGCTGGTACCATAACGACGTGTTTCCCCAAAGGTAGGTAGGGCATGAATTAATTATAAATTGCGATTTAGAACAGTGTACCCGACCTAAATCTCCTCTAGTTTGAAAATATAGGGAACGGAATTTGGGACAGGTACGGTTATGGGGTAAAATTTTTGGAATCATCAAAATTGTATTTTAAAGATATTTTTTATAATGATTTATTCTAATGTTATTTCAAAAATATCAGGAGTTCAATGGAGATTTTAGTATCCAGTTTAGAGATTTTAGTTGAAAAATTATGTAGTATCTACGCGTACAAAAAGGAGTAGTACCAGTGTCCCACTGTACGGTAGCGGAATTAGACCACTAGATGGATCACGACTTCTATACACAGCTGTAACAAATCCAAACACATTTAAATATTCCTCTAAACTCCAAACCACAAAGTAGCTACTGCAACGTCCCTAAAATCCCAAATGAAACTCGAGCCATAGAAACAGTTCCTACCTTTGACAAACACCAAGAGACTAACGAACCGTTTCCCTGAGAATTCAGGATTTAATACAACTTACATTCCTGGTGATCCAATAATGTCCAAGTTACTGGAATATGAAGTAATTCTGGGGATGCCGAGGAATTATTTCAATTTAGACGCAGTTTATGGTAAAGGTGAAGGATTAAAATTTTTATTAGTTTATAATATGCGTTTTTGAATGAGGTTTAAATGGTTACATGTGTGATATAGATTGACACTCGTGAAAAATGTATTGTAAGTATCACCTGAAATGTAAACTCATATTGATAAAGTATTAGCTTGAACGCACTTATATCAATATCTACTGGACTGATTAGAAAAATAGCTTATTTCTCGAGGGCGTCCTACAGGTGGCAGGTGAAACCGCTAATGCGGATGAAAAATGAATTTTAATTATGTCTTATACCACTTTTATATACATTACATAACCTACATATATAATTATGTCTGACAACATTGTGGTCACTCCTTGCTTTATCCTATTCAAGTAACAATTTGTACAACTCTGTTAAACTGTTGAACATTTCATTCGTAACAAGGTTCGCAACACGTTCAAAAGCTTCCATTTAAATTTCTCAAACTAACATAGAGATACCAGCGTAACGCGGCTGAATAATTTCAATCTAGCGATAAAGTACATAGAACGTTCGTTATTCTAATGAACGTAGTGAATTACTTCTGTCCAACCGCCTCGAATCTTAACGCTCCACAACAAAGGATGGAGATTAAAACGAGGTGTATATTTCCCGAAAATTTTCCCATTTTCATTCCTTTGTCCAAACTCTTTTCGTTTGACGGAAGTGCTCCTTTGAACCATCGCCATTGTTTACGACAGGAATTTGTGTTTCGAGTGCTTTGATAGAATCATCAATTGATTGACAAGCTTTTGATAAATTGAAACCAACAAATTGATTGCTTATTAGCTCTTTGGTGTTAGGAAATGACTCTATCGCACGATAAATTGAAACTCCAATATATTTAGCTATATTTCCTACGTCCAAAATTGGATTGTGAGGAACATTTGATTTCGTAATTAAAGATATTCATCACAGGTTCGTCCCAAAAATATTCATCAGAAACAAGAGATTATTGAAACGAGGGTCCCCCATTTGCGAATTGCAAAAAAGGTCCTCTTTGAAACATTTTTTATGAATTTTAATTGCCTAATAAAATTCAAGTCCCAATCAAATTTCCTCTCTGGAACGAAACGAATGTTTGTTTCAGTTCCCTTTGGATTGTGATGTTTCGTAGATATTTCCAATTTTTCGTCTTTTATTAAATAGAGCCTTTCAATTGTTCAGAGAGGAACAAATAAACAGAAATTGGCGTTCGTCTTCTCTAAATTTGTAGCGAATAATGAAGAGATTGAGTATTGTTTAAATAATGGGATGAGTCTATTTTTGAACGAATTGTATACAGATAAAATGTCAGCATCTTATTTAAACACACAAACTCAGTTATTACAAAAATATTATGTGTATCCATGTGTTGAAAAGCGGCAATAATTTTCATATGACTGTATTATTCCATAATATCACGTGGAAACATATTTGGAGTGCACGGGAATCGTATTCGTGAAGCACGTTGGGTTGCCAAAAATAACACATTATCATAATAGGTATGTTAAACTTGGAGGTGACACATGTTTTGTTGTATGGGATAATAGAAGTGAAGGTGATCACAAGGCCAAGTGGTATGAATCCTACTGATATTATAAACGGGAAAGTTTGTAAGGATAGATGAATGTTTGTTCCTCTTTTATGCAAAAACTACTGAATGGTTTGTAATTAAACTTGGCAATAATATAGTTTATATATCGGAATAGGATACCGGCCACTTTCTATCCAGGTGTTGGAAGTAATTCCTTTATTATGTATAATTTTTATGTAGTATAATTCATTGTCAAAACAAATACTATCATCATTAAAAATAGCAAAGGAAAATAAATAACAGAACATCAAATAAAATCAGTATGAACTACTTGAAAGTTGGTAAATTGTAAAAGTTGTAGAATCCGCCCTGCTTCCATCTGATTGCTTAGCTTTTGGAGACAACTTGTCAATATTTGTGCACTCTTTCGATTTACAGTCGCTAGAATTAATTGACAGATGTTTTCAAATATGCAAATTCCTTTTTAATAGGAAAGTTTTACTTGGAACCTCTTGGAAATCTTAATTAAAAGCTTCTGTGCTTTTCGTATATTTTCAATTTAATAATTTTTCGATTTGATTTAGGTATATACTTTAGTTTTTAAGTTTCCAATTCGTTCTTGTCCAATAAAGATCACGCTACATACCGTCGTTTGTATCAAAACTACCACTACTCAGGTTGAATTGCAATCCATCCGATTCCAATTTAGTGTCGGCAGTTGTCATTCTAAGTTCCTATAAAGACTACAGAGCATTTGAAGTAGTAATTACTAAAGGATTTTAAGGTATTTAGGAGGACGCCTTCAACTACAACCAATTTATGGAATCGTGAAATGTATAATAAATAATTTGATATTCCTTTTTTTCGCTTGACGGACTTTTGGAAACTAATTGAGGCAGGTAAGACGGATCAAAGTCGTCCTAAGAGCACTTTCATTTGGCGTGCATAACTTTTTCTAAACGGTTTTCAAAAGGAATGTAATTAGTACTACGGATAGGGAATAAGTAAGGCTGCCTGAGCCAGAAGATAAGTGGAAATAGTTATTAGCAATTTACGAGCGAAGAGCAAAATTAAATTACATTACTTAAAAAGTAATAAATCTTTCTGAATACAAAGGAATGCGAAAGTTGGTATCAATGGCACCAAAAAAGGTCTAGTCAAATAAATTAATGGGAAAGCTGATTTAATATTGACTGGCACAACAAATAATAATCCAAATACCTGTTGCTTAGTATCTAAAGGTGTTTAATTACACCATTTTGTAGCTATTAACAGAACACGAGGTGGAATAGTTCAATGCATAACACACGTTCTAAAATCTGTGTTCCCTATTCCCAAATCCATTTAGGCGAAATACCGACCCACTTAATACATTAAACACGCGAATTCGGCGAAGCCTTTGGCTCTCGGCACAAGGGCTTGACATCAAAAGGGAATAATTGGAGCTGAACTTCGATAAACCTGAGGATGCTTAGCCAGCGTTTGAAGGGATAATTCTTTATGCGTTGGAAGTAATGGATTGCCTCTTAGTTTGAGAATGAATAGGTAATGTTGAGCTGTGTTTACTTATTATTTGGTGACAGAGTTTTAAGACTTTAGTCTTTATGTTTACTTTTTATCTCTAAACTTTCTTATTCACTGATTGAATTAAATCAACTTCTAAAAACTCAATCACTGAAAATAAATGTTGTTCTAAAATCAAAATCAAACCGTTATTCAATTCTGCAAATAAATCAGTCATCGCCGAACCCTTCTGTATGTCGAGCAAGTTCCCCTATTATTATCATTTCATCAATATCTTCAAACGTATCAATCGGAACGTAATAAAATATTATTCCCCTTTCAGCATCCGCAACTGTATTGAAGGTTCCGTCTAAAACAATAGGTGTATCATCAAGAAGCGATCAAAAGGTTCCATATTAATATTTAGAACGTTCTGTTATTCCTTTGAACGGCAATGTTCGCTTTCAATTAATTCCCGAGTAGTGCCGTCTGTTGTCGGGTACAGGGACCCGGGATGATGTAGACACTTCCATATTCAAGCTTATATTCCCTTTGTGGAATGCTGAAGCGGATAATAGCACATCAATTGTTTATGGCGATGCAGGTGCAGCTAAATACTGTTTGAATCGCGTTTTGTTTATAACAGAAGCTCTTTATTGACTAGCAAATGTTTTTTTGAAATATGGTTCGCTTCTAAAATCAAGCCTAGCAACATTTTACCTGTTACAAACAACTATTGACAAAGTAAACTAGTTCAAAATGTACAGTGGAATTCCCAACTCGGGTAACACCGTAGTTTAGGTAATACATATTTTAGTATACCGAGAAACGCAAATGAGAAATGGGTGAACATACCGATGCCGTAGGGATAGTTACACGCAAGTGAGTACAATCTAGAAATCAATTACCAAACCCGTTAGTTTGTGGTATGTAGTCGTAATAACAACTTGTACATTTTCGCTTAGTTTGCTCCTCGGACCAACTTTACCGGGTACATGCGAAACTAACTTAATTAGTTGGCCTAATTATTTTGGCACTTAGTGTAAAGTAAGATGGATTACCGCTTTCAATTTGAGTGAAGCTTCGAATTAGGGCAATATTTTGATGAGTATTTCAAGCAAAAAAAACGATATCACCTCGACAGTTTGCTAATTGCCTACTTCAAAAACGAACGCAAGATTTTTGACATTTCTTTCACGGCCAAAAGGTCAACCCAACTTTCAACAACAATTAAGGTTCAAAGAAAACTCCAAAATCTCGTTAATAACTTAGCAAAAATAAGCTCCAATAAGCGGCCACTTGACTAGCATAAGAGCGAAGCAACTTTAAAAGCAGAAAGTAAATCAAATCATAGACACGAATGTAGGTCCCCAAGAGATTGACTGAACTTTAAAACCAGGAAATCAAAGAAAATCTCGTATTATTATGTGAAAGATCTTATATAGGTTGTATCAATATAGAGGGCCGCATAACCGGTGTAGTTTTTAATGTAGAGTATTTAAAAATGGTACCAAAATTTGACTTTTAAAATCTTGCCCCTTGAAGTAAAAAAATTGGTAAATGATCCTATTACCCAATTCCATTTGATCCACTCCAAGCGACTCTTTATAACCGTCAAACGTCAAGAAACACTACCAGAAGTGTTTTGTCAACCAAAGGGCTTAAATTGATCACAGACTAAATTACCTCGGAAGAGCTATCGTTTCTCCAATAAATGTTGGACTTTAATGTAATCTGCTCTGATAACGATATTGAATCTTCGAGATCGAGGAGTATTCTTGTTATTGATATTTGTTATTGCTTCTGTAATTGCATTTTGATGATCGAAGTGGGGGAAAAGAGGGGGACTGGTTCAAAAAGATTCCAAATGTAATTTTCACAACAATGGAGAGTGGAATTACGTTTTAAGATAATGTATGTAGTGTGCGTATGTATGAAAGCTGTTAGGCTCATCATTTTGGGGTTCTATCCTATTTGCGTTTAGTTTTCGGTTGTATGAACCTTCAGTGTTATCCAAATGCTAAGTAAGTATTACCTATGTTAATCCGGCAATTATAATGTTTGCTGTTTACAATAAAATGTAACTTTCTTTACAACAAAACTATTTATTAAGAGGGGTACTTCAATTACATACTTCTTCTTCCCAGCCATAAAAGTGGTGAAAGGGGGGCGTTTTGGGAGTGCTGTCCTTTTGTAAATTTGACGTGAAATCGTGCTAAAACCTAGCCCAGTTTCAACAAACGTTTTTTACTTTAACTTTGACATTCCTATTTCCGGTAGCTAAGACGGTAATTCTTCTAAATACACTACGATTGACCTTTAGATCCATCCAAAAGATACTTAATTTCTATCACCACCGAAGGTCATCTACTTGAAAATGGTTTCGAAAATCTTCCACCAAATCTTTAGTGAGGGTCACTTCCGAACAGATGTAAAATAAAACGCCAGTTAATAAAAGGCTCACATTTGGCCGAACACAGGATAATGGTACTCCAAAAGCAATCTTGTAGGTCCGAACGTTCCACTTTTACCTATGAGAATGGTGAAGGGTAGAGGAGGAAGCGGGAATACGGCTGAGGTTATTTTGATGAAATTTTATATTAAAGTAGTTGGACTTAGGGAAAATGAATTAGGATCTGAGTGAGCGGCTAGTTTCGGCATATAGCAAACCTTTTTAATCAAATAAATATAACTAAAACTATTCTCCCTCGAATATTTCATGCCTCTAGCTCGATTAGGATACTTGGACATGGATGTTGCAAACAAAAAAAAATATATGATCGGCACATAGAGATTATATGGTCGCCATGTTAGGAGGGATATAAAGCTTTTAAACTTTTGATGATCGTATTTAGAGCAATGTAAATAAAAGCTATGTATATTACTGCCACATTTCACCAAATTCCATCCCGTAATTCGAAAGAATAACAAACATACCGCCAAACACACCACACATTCCTACATCCTCACGCACTTTGCCATTTTAGAAGAATCGTTTAACATTATAGTCGACGAAGTCGTTTGAAACATCTTTGGCCTTACTACAAAAACTTAAACATCTGTTTTACACTTGTCTAAAAAAATTATGGCTGCAAAATGAACCATATGTCAACGTCATAATTTGTCATTTTTTTAGACAAGTCTTAAACTGACGTTTAAAAGTCTTTGTGGTAAGACGGCTTATCTCTTACATTTTGCACCAAAAACTATTTTCCGGGATTGGCCACTCACGCCAATCGCTTTAGGGTTTTAGAGTGCGGACGTCATGTGTTAAGGATTTTTCCACTTAATTGATTAAAATGGAATCCTTTTTGAGATCTGTAGGATTGGGCTTTATCCTCATTATATTTACTAAAGGCTTCGGTTGATTTACTCCGCTTTGAAGTTCTTTGGATAGTGCGGAAGTTAATTTGGCCTCAAGTGTAGCCGTTATCGTGGTAATAGAAAATCTTTTTTCTTTCGTAGTCTTTTTTGGTTGACCTTGTTCCATAATGTTCTCTCTTTCTTTTCTGCTCCGTATTCCACATGGTGGATGGGACAGCTTTGCTGGTCTTTCTTCTACACTTTGCCCCCATAGTTTTTCACCACTACATCCCTCCATTTCGTTTTAGGGCAGCCTCTACATCTTCGACCGGGGTTGGAAAGTTTCATTGCAAAATTTTATCCGCGTACTTGTAAAAGAGTAAAATAAAAGATACTGTACTATTGTTCTAAAATAATTCTAAATCCTCTGGAGATCCTTGAGACATATATTAACATGGTTTTCTACTTAGTCATTAATAAAGATAGATAGGTATATGGTTCTAGGAAAGTACTGAAATAAAAATCTGTAGGTTGTATCTGTAATGAGAGATATTGTAGAGCATCCTTGTTATTTAGTTAATATTCTTGGAATATAAATAACAAATGTACCGATTCAGAAAACGATTCAATAATCATATATTTTGAGTGACATTTACTTCTTTAAATATCAACCAAACTTTTATCTTTTTTTCTTGTCACAAAACTAATTAATATGGCATTTATGACGCAAACAGATGAAAACGTTCAAGGCTTAGCCATAGCGTTCTTTGCGTAGGTGAGAAATAACCAAAAAAACTCTTGCTCTGGGGTCCAGCGGAAGGGAAAGTCAGACTTTTACTAACTAAAACCTTGTATACCAAGGCCGTGGTAATTTTTCTGAAAAATCTCTGCGGACTGAACTATGCAAGGCGATCGCTTTGAAAGAAGATTCGATGGAATTTGTATGTTGCATTCCCATAGCCCACAATGGGTGGCCGATTTGTCTATAATTTTCACTCATATAAATATCAGTTCTCAGATGGCTCTGAAGTTCAAGAAAACCACAGTTTCTTTAGTAAACAGACTCATCTTCTTTCTCACTACTGTACTGCAGCACAATGGTTCATTCATTACGCAACGTACTATATCTTAGGAGTGAATGAACGTGCCTATTAGCACCATCTAACAAGTCCACATACATGTTTGTACAAGGAATTAGCGTCTTAAACGCTATTTCCTTGTGTGTATGCTCGTCTGTTTGTTCATGTGTTTGCACGCTTCGTGTGAAGTCGTCTAAGTTTAGCTGTACTATTTAAACGTTTTGGTGGACTGTAGTTTAAATGAGTCTTTAAGTAAGTCTAGACTTTGTTACGGAGAGGAGATTAGTTTCTGCGTATAGGGAAGACTAGCTATTCCTTTTTCGGTTTCTCTAGAGTCCCAGATTGACTACTTACTTCCTGTAGGAAACATAATGAGATATTTTCTACTCGAAAGATTCCTAGGTACAGAGCTTCCTTCAAAAAAACGGCTATCATAATTATAAAGACACCTGCATCTACCCTACTTGAACACACCCCGAAAAAATTATTAATATTTCTAAACAAAAAACCAGATGTAAAAATCAGCAAAAAATACCACGACATTTAAAACATTTCACCAAACTTTTGTTCCAGCTGGTTTCCCTCAATAAATTTAGTGCTATCTCGAACTAAACCTAGGAGTTATAAATCGTAGAATTCGGGGAAATAGGGGCGACAAGGCAAATGTTAAATGTGTGCAATCGGATCGTCTAATTGCAAACAGTGGGGATGCGACGAACGTTGTCTCTGCTCCTGTTACTGACCGGTGGTTCTGGATTTCTGGATTTCTGGCCATTTTCTTTTTGCAAATAATAGGCTTCTTAAGTGAATACCGTATATTGATAATAAACTTCATCACTGGTTTAAATATTTGCAGATACGCACACTATCCTGCGTTAGTTTTTTCGAGCTCGTAGATCCTATAGAGATGAATGATAATGCGCAGGTATCAGGTTGGTATTAACAAAAAAGATTGAGTGGATCTTAAAATAAATAACTGTCAGCTAACAATCGATCCAATTAAACAGTTTAATCTGTAGTGTACGATCTAAAGAGCATTTCTCTTTACTCAAAAAATAGTCTAGGTCCTGAAGAAATGCTTAAAAAATCTTCCTGATAGTTCACAGTACCTAAACCGCCAACCATACCGAGCACCCCCCAAACGTCAGACAATAGAATGGAACGAGCGGTCATGGCTAGATCTAAGATTGAGCCATTAATATGCAAACTGCATGCACGTAGACGCATAGCATACTGACGTGCTATTGATTGTGACCACCGACGAACGAGGACTTTGGAAAATTGACGAGGAAACTCAGTTTCGGACTATTGTTCGGTCGAGGATTCTTGGAAGGCTGGCTTTTAAATAAAGTGCGCAGTTCTGCGTCTATTGAATTGATATGGTCGTGGACGTTTAAGTAGAGTATCGGTTGACGTCAAATTATTGTTGCGTGTGTGCAGCATGTTTTTAACAAACAAATTATTGAAATAAGAAGATGAATTTTTAATCAATTTGAATATTTGAGACATACATACAATGGGAAGACACGTGACCGTATCATCGGAAATTGTAAGAGAAAGATCGAACGTATTTATTCAAGCCAGCTGTTTTTTTCGGCACTAGCCGCACTTCGAGGGAAACCTCCACTCACATGGAAGATATATCCTTCCTTAAAAGATGGGGTATTTAAAACTCATTATATAATTTAGACTGTCCCATATACGCGAAATAAACGCGTTCAAGTAAATAAACAAATTCTTCAACCTTATAATTTTAGTATAGATAGACATATGTACTTTTTTTTTTGCGACGATAAAAATCATCAAATGACCCCTCCCGCTGTGGGTTAGCAGCGGTGAGGGAGTGTCAGACTCTTACTGACTAAAAACCGTCGTGTTCCGTCGTGGGCCTTTTATGTACCAGGGCCGTCGTGGGCCTCTTTCGAACAACCCGCCACCAAATGTACTTTACATATGTACTTTAGTTCAAACAAATGACCGTCCACATCAATTTTGAAAGTCGGCTCGTTCATACAGCATTAACGATATCCTACCCCATCTTGGGTGGTAGGAATAAAATTCCCCGACTTGTTGGCTCGGAGCCAGCCCAAGTGAAACTTCAATGAGCCATCAGTGCCGGGAACAGCCGAGAGGATAAGAGAATTATCTTACTTGGCTCTCGCTTACAAATCGTCATATTATTAAGGTTTTTTTTAAGAATTTTTCGGAAGTTTACAATTCTAAGGATTTTTTTTTTTGTTTTAAGTTTGGAAGACCGAAAAATGTTCTTTTGTTTTTTGTATATTTTCTATCTTTAGTTACTCTCCGCATAAGGGCTTTAAAGCAATTTTATCTTTAAAAAAGTCTTCGTAAAAAAATCTAGCAATTTGTAGCTAAAAACCAATGAATACTAATATTTTTCGACCCTTGCGCGTTGAGTTATTCTGAGAAGTCATCAATTTTAAGGACTTTGACAGATAATAGCTAACCCCGAGGTCATTCGCCTAGTTTAAAATTTTTTTCGAACTTTCAAATTAACGTTAATTTACTATATAAACATTTTATTTGAGTTAAAAATATATTTACTACCAAAACATACATATTATATCAATTGAGCGATGTCTACCAAATATACCTACGTTTACTTTAAGAATTACTGAAATCATAATGATAGAACGGTTTTTTACAAATAAATATGAATTTCGTACTTTTTAGTCAAGTTAAACCATTATTTTTTTTATAACTTTCATCAGATGATAAAATACAGTCAATATTTTTCCTTCGTTTTAAAAACAGCGCGGAAGTTTTCTCATCAAACTTTATAAGGTTTCTGTAAAATATAGTTTTCTTTGTAGTAGAAAAAGTATGAATATATTTTATCACCCGATCTAATTTCTTTTGGATTCAAAAATACAAATTTCAAAAACAAACGGAAGTTTATGGATGGTTTATCTTTAGCCTTCTCCATCTTCGAGCCGATGAATTGCGAATGTTATTTACGCCATTATTGTCACTTGCATCAGGCCGTAAACTAAAAAAGTAGTTTAGTTATCGAATGTTAAATGTTTGTGATGTGGCAGTACTTTTTAAATTAATAAACAAATTAATAGCCTATTATCCAACATTGAAACATATTAAAAAACAAAATCCTATGATTAGAACGTTTAAAAAATCAAACACACAAACTCTTCAGCTTTTTAATTTATAGAATAGTATAGAATTGATAATCATGAAGATATCTTTTGCTATTTGACCCAATTCACTCTCAGACGAGACCCCAACTTAGTATTCCGTACTGAAAACGAAAAGTTCTCGGTTCGAAGTTAACCAACTCTAAAGATAGGACTTACTGTGTATCATGTAGTTACATATTGCAGAATAAACTGTTCATAGGAACACGTGTGTTTTTATTTTCTTATCGTATTTTATTTATAATAGAATATCAATGTATTTTGTCCACTATAATATGCCCTGTGCAGCTGGCTGATCACCTTATATGAGAGTAGCCGTTGTGGCCGAAATTTGCCTTGGCCGCTATTTATTTTCAAAAGTTTTTTTTTTTGTATATTCTTTTTTGTAAAAGCATTGACAACGAATACTATTTTGTTTTCTTCCATTGGTACAAATTGTGTGTTCAGTTCTTATAATTGGAACTCATTGGTACACTTATGGTACAGTCCCGAATTATGGCCTATAAAAGGAAAATCAGCCCATCTATAAAATCGATATCCCATATTTTACGACTTCCACTACACAATATTTGCTTGACCTAATAATTTCACGATCATGTTCTCTGTTTACCCAGTATTTGATGTATTGCGCTATAAAAATCACTTTCGAGATATTATTTACATACGAACACTGACTCGGTGCATCGAATGAGTAAGTACCGGCTGCCCTTGTCTGGCCGTTGTCATCTCGGAGTCATTCGCATCGCTTGGAATGCAATGTCGTGACACCACAGACACTACACGCAACCCCCACAACCTAAAATCAACCTTACCACCTAACATTAAAGTATAAGTTTGTAGGATACGCCGAACACCGCTTGGGATCTTTCCAACTCGGGTCACAACCATCCCAGTGAAGAAAAATGAACGGTATTCCAAAAGCAAATAGGTCGATTATGAAAAACTGTAACGACCGACAAAGGGCATTATCCAGGCTTCAAAGAACAGGAGTAGGACTTCCCAAACGAATATCAACTCTATTCATACAGCGTTAACGTGTAAAATTGTCTGACGTAACCACTATGTTACGCCATGTGATATGCAGTGCGAACTTCAATGGAGATTGTGTTTTGTTTCTAAACGAGCGTAAAAATCGTTGAGTGGCGCTTTCAATTTATGATTTATTTCAAGGGCTTACGGTTGAATTTTGATTGTGTGTTTTTAAGGTCACACAAGCTGTCGAGTGCGTCGACATTACAATTTTAGCCCGGATGGTTTCATGCAGTTTTTATTGTGGTAGGGTCATAGGCCCCGGTTTTCCTTTTATTGCGTGCTCGAAGGATTTCTGCGTAGGCAATCGTATGTAGTCGGCTTTAATTAGGTAAATTGGTATTTATTTTCACTGCTATTGCTATTGGTTTAGCTAAGGGAATTGAAATGTTAATGAGTTCGTTTTGAGGATTAAGTACAGGATTAAGAATGAATGAAAACTTGTGAAAATAATGTCATGAGAGTTTACTGAAAAAAGGTTTTTGTACGCACATTCGTTTTAATGTTTATACCGTAGTGTATAAAGTAGTTACTATATCTTGTTAATGAATAATGATTGGTAATAAAGAATATTTTATCGACAAATGATAGACAATAACTGTCCGCAAGTCATTAAAAAAAGTTAAACAGACGAACACATTTCCATTAACGATAATAAATATAACCTTTTTTTAATACAAAATAAAAATAAATTCACCGCTTCTTAAAAATAGAATTCACAACTGTCAACATCAATTTGACATTAGCAATGTCTATCAATTGACATCACGTAATTAACCCGACGCGTGCATCTCGAGTTTATTTCGGGAGTTTAATCGTCCCATTTGTTATTTCTTTTAACCATGAACTTGCTAACATGCTCGTAAAGCTTATTGTTAGAATGACTGCTTTGTTTTCAAAACTTTTAAGAGGACGGTGGATCATTATTTGTTGGGATAAGGTAAAGAAAATCGCGCATGTTAATTTTAATACAGTTGGGATATATTTTCCCGTTTCATTCCACATGATTTTTATTTTGAAATCACCCTTAGGATTACTAAAAGATATTTTGGAAAAGCAAAGAAAAACACATCTTAATATATTTTTAATAAAACATATTTTTGTACCACAAACACATTCATATACCATCTATTCATACCATTATCTGCTTTTAAGCTTACCTAAAAACTTTATTTACCTACTAAATATTTTCTTTAAAAAAGACGTAATTGTTGATATCACAATGTTAAGTGGGCTATTGTTGTAATTTATTTCACAAAAATCTTTACGACATTTACTCCATCAAAAAAGAAAGAGAACATTTTACATAACCATATATGTACTAACTTTAGCTTTTAAAACCAGGCCATATTCGCCTAGGGATATTCCGGAGATAACTAAGTAATTCAACACGAGTGTCTTGGGATGCGCTGACCCTACAGAGTAAGGAAAGATCAGAAATGCCATAAGGCAGGTAGGTCAAGCGCCATCTTCTAGGTTAAAATACGGACGGTAGGCATGACCAAAACGATCAGTTCTTTGAGATACCTCTTTAAGGGAAATTATCAAATGACCCCTCCCGCTGTGGATGCACCATGAAGGAGTGTGGGACTCTTACTGACTTAAACCCATCATGTTCCTTCTTAAGCCCTTTCTGTACCAGGGCGTGGTGACTCTTTTGATCAATCCCACAGCCCCGGCCGGCTTTGGTCTTGGTGGGCCCCGCTGGGGTTTGCTTACCGCCCACAGACCTAGGTCCTTGTGAATACCTGTCAACGATTTTTGGTTTTAAAATATATATAAAATATACAGTTTCTAAAGAAGGGAAGTGATAGTTACGTTCCCCTTCCCCAATTTGCATTTTGGTGGCGACGTTTTTTAGGAGATTTTTCACTATGACATATCCACTCTTCATTTTGTTCTCTATGTCTGACCCGCAACACTACCCTGAAGGCGACTGATGACGTCATATGCCATTACCATCAGTAATTATGACACAGCACTCAGAATGTAGGTTGTTCGTAATTGGATTTTAATTAGGTTACTAGCTTAGTTGAGTCTCTTGCGAATTTTACTGCACCCTGAAGGAAATTTGTCGAAAAACCGTCGTAGAGTAAGGTTAATATTAACCCAAGTGGCTTTGGAAGGACAATGTACCTACATCGTTCTCGTGAACCTCATTCCATTGGTGAAAACCGAATGAAATTCCGTTCAGTATTTTTTGAATTTACTTATCACAAACTTAACCAACACTACGCACAATATTCTCTCTATTAGTCAAATGTAATGTTGAATTAACATTAAATAAATAATCTGTTTTATTTGTGGCTTTTAAAATAGTTAAATTGCCACAAACATGATAGTTTGTTTTCCTAGACCACAAATATTACCAATTGAAATAATGCCTAACTATTTTGTGTACACCACAAATGCCTGGTAAAATTTTAGGGTTACGCAGCTGACGTTTATAGACCGAGAGATTGTAGCTGCCAGAGTTACGTCATTTTATGAAGTCTGAAATAAGATGTCTCCAAAGTGGATATGAACGATAGGTTCTTACGAAGTGTGACTGATGTTCCTTTGCAGAATATAAGAAAACTAAAAAAAAATTGGATAATTTTCTGAACCTCACAAGGGACCTTTATATCTAAAATAAAAGTTACATTACACGAGAATGAAGTAGGCAAATCCAATGATGAAACTGTGTCAGAAAAGCTCTCGGTCTATGAGTACTACTCCTACTAGTCTACTGTGTAAGGGCAATATCAGATTAGTCCTTTTTTCAGTGCTTCTACTTTCATTGCGGCCATACACATTACACTTCTAACATCTTCAAGATGTCTTAAACTGCTACAATTATTGGCACACTGTACAGTATCTACACACTTCTGACCTAGGAAATCTAAGTAATCACAAAGAACCACAATTAAATTATAAGCGCGGCAACTATCGTATACCTTGTGACATATAGAAAAACGCTCGTCTAAAACGATCCTAACCGCTATCAAGTAATTTGCATACCCGCGTCACGGCAATGGGTTTCGTCCGCAATGTCAGGGGGGCATGACATTGTTAAAGGTCTTGTTCTGCCTGATCGGTTTTTAATACGTTTCCTATCTATTTAAAGTAGATTTGTGTCCGTTTGTTTGTTTGTGGCAATTATTTCTCGTAGGTCTTATATACCAGGAGCATTATACCAATATTTTGCTCTTGTATAGGTATGTATGGGAATAGGGAAGACGGAGAAAATGTTCAGACACCTAATTAGGAAATTTAATTATACAACAATTAAAAGATAAGAAAGGTATATTTTCTCTATAAATTCACACAAACAGATAATCTACATGACTGTTATGTTAAGGGCTTACTTATAATTAAAAATTAATGTTTTTCTTACTTTTATTTGAAAGTTGTGTAAGTGTAGTCTTACTATAAGACGTGTCATCGTCACGAAAGAAGAACTGTGGGCAATCACGTATTGATCATGATGATCTCTACCTCTATCCCTGCATGTTACTAGATTTACATAAAATCTATTAATACGACTATAAAACTGAAAGTTTAAAGTAAATTAACAGCCGGATCCACGTGTTCAACTAAAGATATATTTTTTACGTAACACATCGAAACGAATTGATTTTTCAATTAGTTTGCGACTGACTGAATGACGTCATCAAATGTATTGAGTGATTTTCTTGATACAAACAAATTATTGGGTATTCTCTTATTTAGGGTTATGCTTGAGAGACAATTCTGTTCTAATATAATAAAGTTGAAGAGTTTATTTGTTTGTTTTAACGCGCTTATCTTAGGAACTACCTAACGGTCCGATTAGTTCTTGAGACAGTATTTTATAGTCTCCAGCAAACATTTTATATAATAATTTGTTGTTTTCCAGTATGTAGTTAAGATTGACAATTTTTTTATGTACCATAATTAATTATTCTTCATTCTTTTGTTACAGGTAATTTGATTCGCCCTTGTCTCGGGAGTGCTACTTTTTATGACATCTTTAACTGCAATAATTCTTCAAAATGAAATAGTAAGTAGATCCTACGGTCAGCTCGTTCAACCAAAAACACAGAGTCTCTAGCATTGTTACATGCACAAGAGTAATAAGTAACATTCTTGCATCCCCAACAGGACTCAAAATTCACAAAGACTCCATTCCTACCACGTTCAAATTTCAGAACGTGAGCACCAAGTTTTAAATAAACAAAAGCCCCTTTTATCCAAATTGGAAAGCCGAAAGTCGACGACTTCAGAACTTCAAGTGAGATAGATGAAAATTTTCAAGTTTCGAAGTCGGTTTCAGTCAAACCTTTAAGTATGAAGGTGAGTAAATAGAGAAAACTAATATAGACTGAACTGCGGTTTGTCTGACTGTCTGTGTTCGTTGACTCGTTCGATTGGATAGGTTTTCATAGCATGAGAACTGGTATGTGCGAGTTGGAACTATGTGTTCCAGTTGGAATTTTTTGTATGGTAACCCCTTAAATATTAATTTGAATATTTTAAGTCAGTCAGTTCAATATTCTGGGAATATATTGACCGTCTAGGTAGGTACCTGTTGCTGTTATCAATATCGTACAATATTACGCAAAATAATCACGGTTGTTGTATAGCCTTCCATACAAACTAAACCCATCAAAACACTCAAATCAAACATGAACTTCTTTCCGTATAGAATTTTGTCAAAAATATTTTTTATATTATTTACCGATCACTCAACTTTAACTCAAAACAAAATACTTACAGCCATGTACACACTCACCAATTCTACTATATTGCCTACATAACAATCAACAGACACCAGCTCATCAACCCCTCCCCCCTCCCCCACCGTCGCCCCACCTCTGCCTCACCCTGCCCCGTCGAGTAATAACCAACAAGCTCACAAGGGCCGCTTATCACCAAATTACAACAGATACCTACCTTTGCGCGTATAAATAAAATAATTTACGCCGCAAATCCTGTGTGTGCGGTCCAAGTTAAAAGAGCAAGCGATTTGGTCAATAGGATTGTGTCGGAAAGAGTATTTTGTATATAGAAAGTAACGAAAAAATACAGAAATATGAATTTAAAAATGTTTTATTGCTTCGTGTATTTTGCTGTAACTGATGTTGGAAAAACGTTAATAATATTTTGTGGTGAAAAACTCAAAGTACCCATTTTAGGTAGTAATTATAGTGAGGAGTCCATATTAATTTAATAACAATCTATAATTAATGAAATATATTTTTTTATTCCATTTTATGCAAAATCATAGAATGTTATTCTAAATGACGAATATTTTTTTCTATCAAATTAGGCAAGATGATATCGTTGATATTTCATATCTTAGACCATACCCCAAGCTAGTATATTCATAGCTATTCTAGCTTCATTACGTCACTGCCCCATTAATACTACCAAGGGCTTCTACTGAAGGTCCACCAAATAAAGTCAAAATTTTAGTTTTGTTATGCAAACATTTATTTATGTTTTTGAAGGGTAAATAATAATCTTGTATGGAAAATAATCATGAGGTTTAGCATGGATTACGTCAACATAATTGAAATCTGTATTATTTAATACCTATGTATTATTGGTTTCACTTCGGTATGGCACCAAACTTTCTTAAGAATATAAAAATATGTGAAAAATATGATGGACGGTTTTCTTTGTAACACAAATGTGTATGATGTTCCTACCTTCCTACTTAACTGGTTTTTGTATCAAATCAATCAAATCAAATATAATTTATTCAAACTTGGCTGCAAGACAGCCCTTTTTGAATATCAGGAATTTTCATGAGACAGCCCCCAAAACGCCCACCCTTCACTATGTGTTTTTGCTGGGAAAAAGAAGTGGCGCAACAAACTCCCCAGCAACAATTGCCTGTAGGTTAGAAGAACCTTAAACATTGTTTGATAAATAATTTTGTTTAATTTTCTAAACATACATACTTTTGTACAAACTTACTACTGTTAGTAATTTAAAAAATCATAGATTTTTTTAATCGGCTTGCGTATCTATGATCTAATTTTTACTATTACATATACTTTTTGTCTAGTTACAAATGACGTAGATAGGTACTAGTCTAGCCTAAACATATAAAATATAGCTTCAGTTCTAATATATTCTGGTTGTAAGTATTTAAAAAGTAGGTTTACTCAAGTCACAAACGCAATGTTATCATCATCATCTATCTAGCGTTTTCCCAGATGGTTTGTGGTCGAAAATAATGGATATAAACAACGTACGCCTAGTTTTACCTACAAGATAATAGTTCGATTAGGCAAAACGGCTATCTAGGTATACAAACTTTTTAATTTTTTTTTTACTTATTCAATTTTTTTTTCAGAAATAGGCTATAGGCTGTTCTTCTATAAATAGGCTATAAAACACTGAAGGTATTTCTCAACTCTGCCTGACCAGTGAGCGGTTCCTGAAATTAGCGTTGAACCGAACAGACTCTCCATTTTAATATTTTTTTATAGATATCCTTGCGAAACTGAAGTTATATAAACAAGACTAGTTTTAGATTTCGGATTGTAAATATGTGTAGGTATAATTTCGTGGTATCATCTGCCTAGCCTTTTCCCGACTATGCTGGGGTCGGTTTCCTGTTTAACTGGATGCAGCTGATTACCAGTATACGGGACCTACACAGTTTATCGTGCTTTCCGAAATACGACAAACTACGAAGTATAATTAATGAATCAAATAGTTTAATTTTGAAAAAAAGTTTATAAGTTAACCTATAAGTTCGGAATGAGTTACTTCATTGTAAAAAAAAATGTGGTAACAAAGGTGATTTCCCTCATAAACAAGCAAAATGTCAACAAGTAGGTCAGTGTAACACAATCCTACACAGTTAATTATTATTGCCTATTGTTGTAAATTAATGTAAACAATGCATATTCAGATTTTAAGGCTGTTGCTTCATTTGTTTGTTTGTTACGTCATTTTGATGGTTATATCCAGTTCATTTACATAAGGTTAATAGCTACCTTTTGAACAAGCTGTATATTTTTAGGTGAGCAAATTAGTACTAATATGACACTCCTATGGTTTACGCTGGTGGTTAGGAATGTTACTGTCAAGGGAATTTCCATGGTACTTTGTCTCGTAATCGTCATTTTCATGAGCGAGTTTTCAGTAGCAAATAATAGCTGTGTATATATATTTGACGTTTTTCTTTGTTAAACTTAAAAAAGCTTTTATTTATTTATTAATATGTAAAAATTAACATTGTCTCGAACTAAATTGTCAAATGTATTACTATTGTATTGTTTACTGACTCGTGGTAATTTACGTAAATGACCCCATCTCGTCCGTAGTATTTCATACGAATTTGTCAAGCTTTAGATAGATGATCAATTATTTTACAAGAAGTCAAACAAATAGATGAAACGGTAAATGAAACGGTTTTTTTGGAGCAGAACGAAGACACAAAAAACGCCCCAGACCTAGGAAAAGCCGAATTACAAATCCACAAGTTCTACCATACTAAAAAAAAACAGTCGACAATCTATTACGTACGCCCGATTACTTGGCACGGACTCAAACCTAGAGCGGTTCATTGACAAACGTAATTGACGCAAGAGATTCGTTCAGACTTTTTGTAAACATTTCTCGGAACATCTTACAATTTGTAAACAATATTCGGAACAACATGAAGTGTTTGTCCTTGTCTGAAATAGTTTATTTTGTTAAATAAATTGTTTTTTTTTTCTGATGGGCTCGTTTTGCTTCTTATTTTGCCTTGATTTGTTGGAAAATAAACTACTTTCAGTTATATTTATCACTCGAAAGTTACTAAATCTTCACTAATACATACTACATATTAAGTACTAGCTTCTGCCCGCGACTTCGTACGCGGATCCTGTCCCTTATGCCAGCGACTACGGGGTCAGCAAAATCAAAGATCTGAATCGTCTGATATTGAATTTTAAGGGCCCGATGATTTGAAAACAACGGAATACGCATAGCCATTAGAAACGTTCCATATATTTAATTTTTGTACTTCAACGGCAAAAGCACAGCAGACTAAACAAAACGCTGAGAACTGAACCACAATAGACGTGACCATAGGGATAAAAGTAGTGATTCTAATTAGTCCTCATTCAAGTTGTGTGTGGCAAAAATATTACACGTATTATTACGTAAAAAAACATTAAATGTTACTGAGATGACATAGTCGTGATGACTTAGTGGAAGTCGTGGTGGTTTAGTGGGTAGAGAACCAATCTCTCAAGTATGAGCGTGCGTCTTTGATTCCAGGTCTGGCAAGTACCTGCCAATGCAACTTTTCTAAGTTCGTATGTACTTTCTACGTATATTTTGGATACCAATGACCGTTATTTGGAGGGGATGTTAAACTGTAGGTTCCGGTTGTCATTGAACAATCTTGGCAGTCGTTATGGGTAGTCAGAAGCCAGTAAGTCTGACCAGTTTTACCAAGGGATGTTGGGTTGAGCGGTTAACTGGGTTGTGGAGGTCAGATAGGCAGTCGCTCTTTGTAAAACACTGGTACTATGTTGCATCGTGACTGGAAGTCGACCCTAACATAATTGGGACAAAGGCTCTTGAGATAATAACGACAATAATAATGAGTCATCTGAGGCTGATGACGGGGAGTAGCGACCCCGGGCATATATACTGAGTTCTCCAGGGAGAGTATACTGTCCCCCATCTCCGGCCGGTCGGAGTGAACCTTGACGGGGGTAGGTCTCACGCCTCTGGCTTGGCTTGGCCGTCCAGAGTGGAGTCGCTAGAGCAGGGTTAGTAGCCCTGCTTGGAGGATAGGTGCCTCGTGGTAAGTGACCCACAGGGAGCGCGTAATCTGCGTTTAAAATCCGCCGAGGTATCCTCACACTTCAGTCGCTCATGTCCCTATTGCCCTCTTTTTGCTATTCAGTGACTGATTCCCGGGGGCCCAGTAAGTGAGCTGGCGAGTCTCCACCTGCCATTTTTACATACGTATCTAATACGTTGTCATCGACAGGTGCCATAGTTCCCATAGTTTCCCCATTCCTAGTCCATTAGCATCCCATCACAATAGCCCAAGTAGTATTCATCTACAGTTAGCAATGGTAGATATAGCACAGAACCGGGGATTGTCTTTTTTTTTAACGACGTCCACCGGGGATTGTCCTTGCGTTCATTTCTATAGTGTATAAAGGGATAATCGTTGGTTCTGTGTCACCATTTCATTAAAGTTGTCTCAAAAGGGCTTCAGCGTATTGGCTTCGGCCTAACGTTTGCCTCCCGAAAATTCGGTACTCTGTAATCCTGAGGTCTGGAAGAGACATACAAAATAATAATGA
Source organism: Helicoverpa zea (assembly GCF_022581195.2). NCBI lineage: Eukaryota > Metazoa > Arthropoda > Insecta > Lepidoptera > Noctuidae > Helicoverpa > Helicoverpa zea. The sequence continues at coordinate 3,171,795 of NC_061464.1, read as the reverse complement.
GAAATATATAACGCAAGAAATTCGGAGAGTTCAGAGAAATTCGGAGCTCGTGACACCACGTCTAGGTATGTAAAATTTGTACTATGCAGGGACTTAACACAAAATTCAAGCGTATTATATCTTCGTTATTATTTGTTTGTGAGAAGGAGAAAAGAAAAAATACGTGTCCATTATTTTAGGGTTATCTAAAAGACGGACTAATTAATTTTTTTGATTCACCATACCTATTTCATAACATCCATTTCTATACATTTCAAGTGAAGTATTGCTCTTGAAGTTCCACATCAGGTGTTCCAGATCTTCGATGTTTATACGTCAACAGAGAGTGCTTATCAGATTGAACCACTTTTGCTAAAACGTCATATCTTTATATGCTATAGTCTAGCTGGGCTCCTGGGGTTCCACATCAGGTGTTTTACATCTTCAATTTTTATAAGTCAACAGAGAGTGCTTAACAGATTGAACAACTTTTGCTAAAACGTCATACCTCTATATGCTATAGTCTAGCTGGGCCCTGGAGTTCCACATCAGGTGTTTTAGATCTTCAATTTGTATAAGTCAATAAAAAGTGCTTATCAAATTGAACAACTTTTGCTAAAACGTCATACCTGTATATGGTACAGAGAAGCTGGGCTCTTGGGGTTCCACATCAGGTGTTCCAGATCTTCAAATTTATTATCTCAGCTGAAAATGCTCATCACATGAAACAATTACTGCTATGGCACCATTTTTGTATCTCTTATAATTTTGTTGGTCTGTTGGTGTTCTGCATCAGGTCCTCAAGTTTCGAAGATAAATTATAGCCTATATGTTGACCAGGCTTAATACTGATACAACAAAGAAAAAATCATTGAAATCCGTTCAGTAGTTTGGAAGATTAGCGTGTACAAACAAACAGACATACAGACATACAGACATACAGACATACAGACAGAATTTTTTTTTTTGGATTTGTGCTCCATTACTGTTTCTAAACCCCACCCAATTATTATTTTTTTAATATATTCAATGTACAGACAAAGTTTTTTTACAGATTTATTATATGTATAGATTATTATATGTATAGATAAAGCAGTTTGCTTTGTTTGCTTGAACTCATTTATTTCAGGAACTTCTGACCGATTTGATTCAATATTTCAGTACTAGATAGCTCATTTATCGAGCAAGACCAAATATTAGTTTCTATCCAGGTATCCAGGTAGGATGTTATATACACAAATAAAACCCGCAGAAAACATAATATACTCATACTAAAACTAATAAATAAAATACCAGTTTATTCCCAGATTTAATACGTCAATATAAATATGGGGTTAGTCTAGTTGACAATCCGTTACAATAGATTGGTTGGCACTGTTTCAAATCCGCGCTCAATGAGATACCCAATTGGCATGTGGGAGCTACCTCAACAAAATACCGTCTAAGAGTAGCATACTGCAGACTAAACAGTCGGCCGACAGTTGCCATTGGCAATATTTACTTACAAGAAAATGGTTACTTACTTGGACAAGGATAAGCATTGCTATCCAGCGTGATAATGCTGCCAGACTTTTGGGCACGCTCCCGGTCGACAGCGATGAGGTATTTTTGCGTAAATTTTTAGTTTTGGTGTAAATGCACCTTGTATTTTTTTTTTCTAAAAACCTGTAATAACTCAATTTTTTAATATATGAGATGTATATAAAATGTGCATATTTTTGTATGACATATGAGTGGTAAAAAGAGTGGTGAATTCAATCAAAGTTTTCGTCGATCTGATATCGACTAAATATATGATCTTTGTAATGTGTGTTAGGGTGCGTCCACATCTGGCGAATGCGCCGCGAATGCGCCGCGAATGCGCAGCACGCGAGCCGATCGCGAACTGTCCGCGAGCTGCGCGCGTGCATTTTTGTTCGTGCGCCGCTTCTGCTTGGCCCGCGCGCAGCTCGCGCGCGACCTAAGCGCCGCACGCGAGCGGCGCGCAGGCGGCGCGCGACGTCTGCCATCTTCGATAGTACTGAGCCAATATACGGAACTGTAAGGGCGAGAACTGATTGCGCGCAGATCGCGCGCCGCTCGCGCGCTCTATACGAGCCTTGCGTGAGTTGCGCTAAAGAGGCGCACCGAACTATTGCAGTGACTGCACGCGCGCAGCTCGCGAACAGCTCGCGATCGGCTCGCGTGCTGCGCATTCGCGGCGCATTCGCCAGATGTGGACGCACCCTAAACTACCATTCATTTTCATACTGATTTACGAGCCTAACCAAACTATCGGCCGACTAAAAGTTTGTTGTATGCCGGTACTGAAGAATTTGGAGAAAAAACTTGAACAAAGTGACCTTCGTGGAAAGTTTTTCAAAGGAAAATGTTTTCTTTGACTGTCTAGTACTTTGTAGAATGTCGGAGTTTTTTTATGTCTTGTATTGAAGTGATAACGATCTTTGTACCTATGCCTTTGTTACGAAATTCTAGTGAAAAACAATACTAGATTCTTGTTACTTACTTACAAAGTTTTTTTGTACCTATATTTTTGTGTATTTTCATAGACACATGATTTATTGTTTTTATTAAAAGCAGCATCGTTATAATGACGATAAAAATATATTATTTTAAAAAACATATACGACTACATTTTTTGTCAGTAATCCTACTATTCTAACAATATTATAAATGCGAAAGTCCGTTTGTTTGTTACGCTTTCGTGCAAAAACTACCTAACCGATCATCATGAAAGTTTGTACACATATTCTTGGTAGTACTAGAATGAACATAGGATACTTTTTATAAGCACATGGCGCGGGCGAAGTCGTGGGTGGAAGCTAGTTTTTACAAGCTTTTATTTAACTTGTTAGTAATATACCGTAGCGTATGTCAGTGTCAAACCTATACAGGTATATCTACAAAGATATAATAAATTCTTCGACTAACTGCTAGACAAATGACTTGGCATCAGTTCAAGCCATTCATTAGGATACCGATTGACACTGGACCTACCTCAACATAGTTTGAAGATGCGACAACACAACAATAATGGGTGTCTCGTATTTGATGTTTATTTTTTTTAATTAATTTCGTATTTTTAAAAGATGCGGAGGATTTTAGAATGAAAGAACATGCCAAAACATCTTAATATTAATATTGCTTTATATTAAAAATATATTTAAATAATAGTTAATTAGTCGATGAACATTTAGGTATTTACGGCTTAATTTTTTTTTAATTATATTTTTTAACAATTCTAGGCCCATATACTCAAAATTCCTATAATATGGTGCACCTCTATGTAAAACAATCATATGAAATAAAATCTCCTTCAAATGAAGCTATCAGCACTTAGCAATCTCACAAAATGTTCTAAAAACAAAATCGTACACACAGTCAGACCAAATTATTTTTATGACCACAAGTGCCCTAACAAAAACATTAGTTGTAAAAAAAAACTAGACTAGTTGACAAATCGTAAATGCTGATTACTTGGCAGGAGTTCAAGCGAAGCGTCATTTAGACGAGTAACTGAACCAAGATGTTGTCTATAAACAAACTATTTGGTTACAATAACATTGAGATAGCTGTATTCGTTAACTTCTGTGTAAAGGTACATTTTGAATGCTAGCTGCTGACTGCTACTGCCGACCGCACATGCCCCGACTGCATGCGTTTTGGATCGAAACGGCATCGGCAGCAGCACGAGCAGTCGCCCTCAGATATTGACTGATTTCATGCAGACGCTGGAAGAGTGGTCGGCAGTCACAATCGACAATAGGCTTTCAAAACGTAACTTTAAGTTGGTCGATAGTTTGATAAGGCTCATATATCAGTATGGAGATGAATTGCAGTCTGCGCTTGACAATGATCAGGTATCCGGCTGGTATCAGACTGATTAAAAGTTTAACTTGGATTCACGATACCCTTCAGAATAAACTGTCAGTCAACCATCAGGCCAACTACCGACTGTCCATTTTAGTCCATCGTGACTGCCTTATCACCCTGGCCAATTTTCCGACTGACGCCGCTCGCACGAACCGAAGGGTGTCGTTCGCTTTACCCGCTTTAGAATTCGCCAGATTGAAAAGGCCATTAATGTATTAAAACCCTCACTAACTCCCTACATAGCATTTATCAAAAATTCAAACAGTCCAGAACAAACATCTTTTAATAACACTAAACATTTTTTTATTTACGACAGCTGAAGCCTAGTATATTACACTACGGTGTGACGTGCGGCCACGTGACCTTGAGACGGCCCGAACAACGAACGTCGTGATTAAGATATTCTCACACCGTAGCTACTTTAATGCTAAAAATATTATTTTATTTTTGTGAAAAAACTGCTAAATTGTCCACTAAGTTCATGAGGGTCAGTTTTTGGGTCAGATTTAAGCAAAATAGTCTGAATTACGAGGAATGTGTTTACAGTAGCAATTTATTTTGTAAATTACGTTTTTATTAATACTTGAATCCTTAGTTAAAATCTAGACACACGGCAGTGTGTCCGCCAAGTTCGAGCAAAAAAAAGCGACACATCGGCCGTGGGTTATATTACACGAACCATTTCGGGCCAAATTCGACCCCCCTATAACTCAAAATCTATTTTATTTACGCATATCAAAAAAAAAAGTAAAGGTAAAGGGTAAAGGGAAAAATCTGAAAATGGCCAAGTGTGAGTCAGTTTCAAAATAATGAAGGTGTACATTTATACCCCTAAGGAACTAAAACGAACTAAATCTATCTATATTTATATATTATATCTTCGAATGGTCGTACCGATCTGAAATTCGTTACAAAGGTTTGTATTTAGTCAAAGTAATGTAAAAATCTGAAAACGGCCAAGTGTGAGTCACTTTCGAAAATAACGAATGTGTAACTTTGATCCATGAACATAATATATGATAACATGTCATGTCAGTCAGTTCGTAAATCTAGTCCATTTAGTTAATCTAGTTCATTTCTTTGTAAGAAGCATAGTGCATATTCAAAAATCTGAAAGATAGTATAAATGAGACATTTCCTTAACTAACTTAATCATAAGAAAAAAATAAAATAAACAACCTTACAAAAATAAATGAAATCCCACTCGAAACAAAAATGTGAAGGGCTGCCAAGTTCGATAATATGGGAATGCTTCGCTTGTAAAAGAAGTGAGATCTGAATAAGTACCAAGTTCCATACATACAAGGTGTTGATTTGCATTTGTGCCATAGTTCAGGAGGAGGACATACAATACGTAAATAATCGATTGGAATTACAGTAGATGGGAAATAACTAATATGCACTGCTTTTTTTGTCATTGTAATGTCGTGGTATTTCCGACGTAATCCAATTTTATGAATGAAATTTATGAGTGATCGTTGCGTATGCTTTGTGTTTGCGTTTGTGTGAGGGTGCAGCAGCGGTTTTAACGCCAGTAACATACGCACCAAGTTTAAATAAGGCTAGATGACATTTACGGAATTCCGAAAAAAATTAAAGAAAAAAAATGACATACCAATTTTTTATTGATTTGGGTCGAGAATCATTAGCATAATTACCTCCTTGAATATGGCACGGATGCAAATCAACAGCTTGTATACCTCAGTTAAAAATAGTTACTTTTTAATGATGTTACTTGGCAAGTTTCATCATAATACTCACAAATATGTAGAAAACAATACAGCCACAGCAAATAAATATCTACCTACTTCAAAGTTTCAAAACTTTTTTGGCGCGAACTGCGCAAAAAAAAAACAGAGTAAATATTGAAATTGAAACTAAATTATTCACATCATCCGCCATCGTCTTACTTCATTTTACAAACAAACAAATAAACATCAAATAATTCCCTAAAAATATTAAAACAATATTCTCCCTCCTCTAAAACGTTACACACACACACATACTTACATACACACATATGTATGTCCATGTTCTAAGTTCAACAACAAAACACGAAGGACAAAAAGTCGAAAGCATCTCATCGAACTGTAAACATCCTATTTTATCTCACCTTTGTACTGTTTGGTGGGGTGGGTGGGGCGTGCACCCCCCAACACATCAAAGATTGAAGACTGTTAGGTGCTTCTATAAGGAAGTGTCTCACTGTTAGATGAGCGAGAAACGAAACAAGATGAATGATTAGAGTGCAAAATATCTGGATAATGGAATAAGACAAGTGTAAAATAGCTGCATAATCTTTCTGACAATAGGAATTTTGAATGCACTTTTTATACCTCCCCGCAAAAAGAGTTAGTGTTTTTAAGTTTGACCGCTTTGTGTGTCTGTCTATCTGTAGCACCGAAACTCTTAAACTAATAAACTGATTTGGATGCTGTTTTGTTTAGAGGAATGAATTGTGGTATTTGAAACTGGCCGCAGAAATAATTTTAAATGATTTTTATTAAACGCTGTATTCTGAGATCATAGAAAGGTAAGCGATTAAAAATCAAGGGATGATTTTCATTAAACGCTATAGTTTACCATTAACCCCACGTACAATAAAGTTAACTGAAACATCCGATGTTAAAATAAGGAAGAAACTCATAAACCTTTAAACAGTAACCAAAGAGGCTTATTTTATCGCTACCGTTAAAACTATCATTGTTCCCATCAGTCCCAATTATCTCCAAGTTTGGACCGAAGATGACGATAGTACCAATTTATGGACCAATTTTAAAACAGTAGTTGGTCCTTCTACCATAGTGGGATGGGACCTATTGCACTTTGAGGGCATATGCATTTACTATCCTGAACTTTGGTGAAGATAGGCAGATATAATATGCATTAAGTTAGGGGCTAACCATTTTTGCTTTTGTATGCCTAATAACCTTTTGTCTTCATAGCCATGTGAGGGCTTTCCTATTTATTACTAGTAAATATTGGTTAGTATTATTGTAGTTCTAGTTCCCACCAACGTTTTCACCAGCATCCCGTTGGAACTACTTCACACACCCAGATAAAATGTAGCCTATATTTTTCGTCGATAAATAGGCTATCCAACGCTACAAGATGTTTTTAATCTGGGCAAGTTATAAGCAAACAAAAGTAAGTACTCTTCTGCTTTATAATATTAGTTTATAGGTAGGTATGACACTCCTATCCATCATTTTAATTATTCCTATCACATAGTAAGCTAGTAATTACGACATCGTTAAAGGCTCGCCTAGCCTTACTTATCCAAACTACAATTTCCACCCATCAAAACGACAAAAATAATCATTATTGCCCTATCTACATACAGACAAAATATATTCACGTCCATTTATTAAACTACTCTAGTATATTATGGGACCTAAGTTCAGACACATTACCGTGATAACTTGACAACGGTCAACCACCAAATGAGAGTCATATTTCTTCGCGTGAATAACTCCCAGTCACTAGCTTATCCTAGCTCACAATGCGACCTAACCTTTCGCCAGCATTTACATGAAAATAGAACCGTCGTTTGACCCTTTTTTCTTCTACCTATTTGTTTTATTTATCTCCTTCTGTCTTGTCAATTTACTCCTGAATGTTTCAGGGTAACTTTGCACAGTGAATATTTATGCGGTGGAACGGAACGAAATTTTTTTGACCACTGGAAATGGTCTAATTTTTTTTTCGGCGCATTTTCCGGTCTTGATGTCTGAATGAAAACTATTTGGTTGGTGAATACGGTATTTTTGAAGTAACGGTTTCGAAGCCCGGTCTTTTATGGCTTTATTTAATTGCTGTTGTTTTATCGCGCATTAAATACGTAAAATGGGTAGTAATTGTGTTTAAAGCAATTTATTTCCAATTAATGGTACCGTATGTGCTTCAATTCTTTTATCCTGTTTATATGCATTATCATCTGCCTAGCCTTTTCCCGAATATATTAAGGTCTACATCCTAGAACGAGTGCCTATCTGACCTCCTCAAACCATTTTTCTGGGCAACACGATACCCCTTAGTAAGACTGGTTGTCAGACTTTCTGGCTTCATCCATAGCAATTTTGAAAAATAAACAAATAACACCTAGAAAAAAAATTAGGTGCTCTCCGAAAATACCTACGGAATGTTAGCACAAAGCCTAAAAATAGCACCAGTTTCAGAAGCTTTCTTTCTTCACGTAAAGTATCGATCAATCATAGGGAATGACAGCGGCTGGATGCTGGAATTATCATCTCAATCAACGTTAACTAAACAATCTAGTTCATCTTAACTGTCAAGCCGTTTCATCGAGGCATATGTCATAGTTGAAGTGGTGTAAGGTCATTTGATGATTTGGGATCTTATTTGTGAAGTCTTATTGGTTAAGGAGTTTATGGTAATATTTTAATGTGAATTTACGTATTGTAAAATTTATATATGTAGACAAGATGAAAGAACTTACGGGCATTCATACCTAATAATGTACTTGAAAATGTTTAAAGTTGGACGGGATGAAAAGACCTGTAGGTAGGTACATAATAAATTACGTCGACACAATCAGGTGTCAGTCGACTGACTGTGGACGCCTATCCGTTTCTAGAAATTTCAATTTCCCATAATTTTAAACACAAATTACAACAACATTGTATAGAATATCCCGAATTGCACGTTTCATTACTAGCAAAGGTTATTGTTAGCTAAATAATGTTATTGAAATTCGAAGCGAGCGCAAATTATGTTATTTTCAACAAACGGCTTTGGTCTACATTGTGTTGACTTTGTATCTTCAAACTATGCGTAATTAGTGCTCTTAAATATGTTGTGGTCTATAATTAGTATTCTGGAATTAACAACGAACTACTTTTCTTCACGGTGTTGAACTATGATATACCGAATAACATTTCTTTAAAACCCTTACCATCGGCTGACCAACTACATGTACATGTGTGGCATTCGATGAAATTGCAATCTTACAGGTCAATAATATTTCAGAACTGGACCTTTGTCGAATTTTGAGAAAATGTAAAATCGTATATTCCATTCAGATAACTTTACTTACACACTGTTTACTAATCACGTTAACTTTTCATGGTAAACAGTTGATGTAAGGAAAACTGACGTTTATGTTATCGGTGAATTTGCGTCTTATTTATTTCTATTATTAAAAAGTCGACATGAAAGCCAGTAGAACAGTAAATGATATAACTCCATACTTATCATAACGGTTACATTGCCTCTATTTATACAAACCAACTTCTTATGACACACGAAAATGATAAATCAAGCGCAAACTTTTGCACATATTAAAGTGTCATAATGTACTATTTTTATCCTCAAATTGGTTGAGTATTGTACATAAAACAGTTGAAGTTCTAGCCATCTGTAGGCTAAGTTGGCGAATGATTAATGTTTGTTGCAAACTTCCATGTAAAATATGTATGTGCCGTACAAAACACGTGCGATGCTCGGCACAGCTTGAGCGAGTCTGTAGCGCGGTGTTACTGACAGCGGGTTGCTTGGGTTATCTTTTGGTCGTCTGTATTTTTGCAGCCCTTAACATTCGCATTAATTAATAAATAGTTAGTAAAGCTTTGCTTTAAAAGCTATTAATTTTATATCAATATTTAATTTATAAGTAAACTTTCTGCACTATGAAGTATAATAATTATGTCGTCCAGTTACTGGAAATATCAATACCAAATCTAAATAAATGACCTAAGTGAAAGTACCTAAGTTCTAAAACTAATACTATATTTCATAATTATACCAATATTCACCCGCTACCAAAAGCACCTTACACTGATACCTAATAAAATATGGAATAATATTTACACGCTCTGCGTCAAAATGACGTGAATGCAGTGAGCAAACACTTTGGAGCTCAAATGTGCATTCTAGCGAATAACATAAAGCTATTGTTCGCTTTTTGAATTGCATTCGAAAAACAAAACAGCATCTATCATCAGCTTTTTTTATTTCCTCACTATAGAGCACAGGCCCCTTGCCATCCCCAGCGGTGCCCAGCAGGGCCAAGGCCTGTCGGGGCTGCGGGATTGATCGAAAGAGTTAACGCGGCCCTGGTGCATAAAGGACTTAAGAAGGAACAAGGAAGGAACTTAGGAAGGACTTAGGAAGGAACATGATGACTTTTAGTCAGCAAAAGTCTGACACTCCCTCACGCTGCATCCACAGCGGGAGGTTTCATTTGATGATTTCCCATAGAAAAGCTTCAAAGAGCGTTAACCATCACGCTTGCTCTATGCGGATTGGTGATTAAATTTCCTCAAGATGTTTTCCTTCACCTTTACTATCCCACTGATGTTCAAGATACACTAGTTGCACCATCTATTAAGTGTAACGAAAACCACACCATTTTCAGTAAGATTTGACTAAGGGGCGGCAAATATACAGCTGGTTATGGTTATAGTTGAATGGTGCAATTAAGTCTTAGCATACATAAAAACTTGATAAGTTACTTTGGTTACCTGACCTGAAATCGAACATGTACCTACACTAATTAGTCTCTTCAGAATCTGGTGTTTTAACCACTAAGCCACGACTTGAAAAGCTTTAACAGCTCTTTATAATTACCACTGCAATCAAATGATTGCTGGTACCAGTAATCGATCGTAGATTTCTGATTTCACGCATCACAAACCTTGGCGCCTAGCAGTTGTAAAGCAGTCTACTAAATGTAGACTGGTTTAACAGCTCGCTGGTAATAGTTAGACGTAACATGTAAATAGATTAACGGTCCTTAAGTTGTTCTTGAGTACTGATGGCTCGAGTGTTTTGTTTTATCCGAAAGTGGGCAGTGTTTTGGTATTTTAGAAGTTTTTTTTTTGTAATTATCGTCCGCCTAGTCTGTGATTGTTTGAGTGTTAAGATACCAAGGAAGGTTACTTTTATCTGAGTGCGAGGAGTAGTTCCCACGAGAAGCGGGCAAACCGCTGGAAAAAGCAAGTATCCTATTACCAAATAAAAACATTAAAATGACCTTAGATACTTCCTACTTGAAATATTTATTTAAATGTACTAATATATAAAGAGGAAACACTCTTTTGTTTGTTTTTTTTTTCACTTCCAAACTACTGAACCTATTAGAGAAATTATAAACTTATGGAAATTTCACTACCTTAGAGTAAAATAGGCTATATTTTATCCGGGTTTAGCGAAGAAGATTCCCCCAAAAGAAAGGCTGATACTAGATTTACAAAACTAATATTTTGCGGCTACATGTATTAAATTAATATTTTTCTACCACAGACCCACAAACAATTAGACTGCACACCACGTCGATGTACCTAGTGCAATGACCTCTACGACATACTGCGGCCACAGTCGCATCGATCTATAATATTATAATGATAATCGTGATTCCCTGCCAATAACGCACATTATCACGAAATGGAAGTTCTGTCCGCGCGTGTGTCACGAACTGGATTTGTTTATTAAAAATTTATATTATTTTCTGTTATTGTAGACTGGCTATTGTTTTTGTATGGTTTGTTTTGTTTCTTGGTAAATTGAAAGTTTTGTGGTAAATGATTAGTTAAAGATATGGGATGCTAGAAAATTATCGTTTATTAGGGTTCCGTACCCAAAGGGTAAAATTTCTGTTGCTGCTATAACAACAAATACTACTAGAATTAAATACATATTTTGGGAGGCTCCCATACAAAAAACGTGATTATTTTGTCCGTTTTATAAATATTGGTACGAGACACTTCGTGCGCGAGTCCGACTCGCACTTGGCCGGTTTTTTTAATCAAGTAGGTCTAACGATCAAAAATCATCTGCATCGAATTTTCCCCACTATGTTGGAGTCAGTTTCCAGCCTAACTAGATGCAGCTGAGTACCAGTGTTTTTCAGGAAGCGTCCTAAACCCAACCTGGGCATTTCGATACGTCCTGGTAATACTGATTGTCACATCTTCTGGCTTCAGACTACCAGTAACGACGGCCAAAGATTTTCAAATTTAGAATTTAACATGGTTTTTGAACTCAATAAATTCAACGTCTCGATTCGTAACAATAATAATCTATTACTTATTACCAACTTACTATTATAGTCATATACCTACTATTAATAGTTAGTATGTTGCCAGTATTGCCCACTCGAGTATTTTTAATCAATTATATTTTCGTGAGTACGCGCCGTCACTTGTTTTTGCAATAACAATCGCTATGAATGTTTGATTGTTGATTTACTTTTTTGATTTACTCAACATAATGGTAGGAAAATTATTGCTTCGATACAATGTCAACTGAAAGACGATTTTTCAGCGGAAAAACTAAACTAAACTTCTAGTGTGATAAAGGAAATAAGGTGATTATAGAAGAAAAATTTCAGCTCAATCGGTTGAGGGCAAGTGCCTTAAAATTGATAGTAAAATTCCACCCGAACATACATTGCAAGTTAAATAAAAGCTTGTAAAAAATACGCTGTGCCTATATATGACTGGTGCAGGGAGACTTAGATATAACGGAAATTAAACATTCTAAAACATATTTAAAGCTACTATTATAAATTAAATAATTATATCACACATTTAAATAATTTTTCGTATAAATTAAACTTTAACAGTAACAGGAAATAAAATGAAAACTTTATGTTAAATAATTGTGATAACCGACACCACTAAATTATATGTTAACAAATAAATTTAACTAGACTTAACATAAAGCAAATAACATTACAATAACAATAATATAATTTTACATTTGTTTAAAACTGAAGTTCATTGAACGTTGGAAAATGGATGACAACACGAAACGTGTACATTTGATTTTCAACTGTATGTTTAAGTCAATAGAGTTGAAATTACAGTGTGCTGTCAATTGTCTCATGTTATACTAATTTGCGTAACAAAGACATATGACGCTAACATTTCGTCTGAATTTTTAATTAATATTAATAAGTTTGTTTATTAATAACTAGCTTCCGCCCGCGGCTTCGCCCGCGTAGAGTTATATCGCGTTTCCAAGAGAATTCTTCAAAAGTCCAGAATAAAAACTATCCTATGTTCTTTCTCAAGGTCAACTCTATCTCTCTACCAAATTTTATTAAAACTAGTTCAGTGGTTTAGACGTGAAAGCATAACAGGCAGACAGACAGAGTTACTTTCGCATTTATAATATTACTAGCTTCCGCCAGCGGCTTCGCCCGCGTGGTGTGTTGATAAAAAGTAGCCTATGTGTCAATCCAGGGTATCACCTATCTACATACCAAATTTCAACCAAATCGGTCCAGCCATTTTTGCGTGATTGAATAACAAACATACATCCATACATTCTCACAAACTTTCACATTTATAATATAAGTAGGATATTAGTAGGGATTGTACGTGGTTTAACTTCAAAATATTGCGGACATTCCAATCATCATTTTTTCTTAATTATATTGTAAATAAGTCAAACAAAGTTTGTTTGTTTTTTTTTATATATAAAATAGCTGGACTTAAGTGGTACGAGGATAGGTAATACCCTAAAGTTTAGTATATTGTACTTTTTACAAAAAGAAAGTTGTCTACTGGTGATTTAAAAGAAACGCTTGTGCTACGATATATACAGATTTTCCGGTGTGTTCTTCAACATGTTTTTTTATTTAATTAATTAATGATCAAACGATTTTTTCTGACATATTTGTATCGCAGTTAAGTTCGATTTCTTTCCATGATTCAATACTTTGACTTGTCAAAGTGTATAAATAATTTATAATAAACTAGCTTCTGCCACCGGTTTCACCCGCATCCCGTGGGGACCTCTGCAGGATAAAAAGAAGCCTATAGCCTTCCTCGATAAATGGGCTATCTAACACCGAAAGAAGTGTTCAAATCGGACCAGTAGTTCCTGAGATTAGCGCGTTCAAACAAACAAACAAACAAACTCTTCAGCTTTATAATATTAGTATAGATTACTTTTAAAAGTCAGGCAGAAGCAAAAAGTCTTGGCATTTTCCTTTACCGCCTATTGTTCAATAATTTATACCTATGTTATGAAACACTTTGTAGTAATAATATTAATTTATTTGTCCCCAGGTAGACGATAACACAGAGGTGCTAATTAATTCAAATATATGCAGGTAGACCCATAATTAACATAAACGTTTATTTGTTCAAGGAAGTTTCTGTGAAAGCGATTATAAACAATACAAATCTTTATTAATTTGTTGGCCACAGATGTTAATGGCGATTTTAGTGATAAGATGGTGATATATCATTTTGAATTCTGTTTTTTTATTTTATTTTGTAATTTACAGAAACTTTTATGTAACTTTTATTCGATGTTTTTTTTTGTTAATTAGTAATTAAAACTCAATATAAGAATAAGAAATTTATTTCCAAAAAGGTACATTTTCTGTTATCATTAGCCCCAAACTAGGCAAAGCCTGTATCTTGGGCGCTAATTTAGAGAGGGTTTACCAATACAATTTACTAGTAATACAAATTTGAATTTTACTTAAGACTAATTAAAATTAAAATAAAATTATAAAGGAAAAATGTAATTAAAAATTGAAATTGAAACTTAACATGAACTCTTATCATAAAATAACAAAACATAAAATAATAAATGAGTATAAAAAATGGTGTGGGTGGTAGGTGTGAGATGAATAGTGTATTTGGGGAAAATGGTTATATACAAAAGTAAACACTGAACGACAAACGAATAATCCGTCAACTCTATGAGAGCTTAACTAACTCTTTTTAATTGGAGTTTTTGCGGGAGATATAAAGCACCTGTATATGTATTCAAGCCTTCACAATTTTTTAAAGTTAGTTAATAGGCAGTAAGGGACCGGCATTATCGGCTATCAGAAACTCAGTAGCCTAGTGTACAAACTGCCTTTAGATTGTGACTTATTCTATTCTACTAAGTATATTCCATCAAACTGCCCTCTGCATTCCATGGGCTTTCCTTTTCAAGAATTCCACAGAGCTAACACAATCTAGAATCCCCACTAAACTAAAAAGAACTAAAAACCTCTCTAAAATAAAAAGGGACTTCCACATTCACACTCTACTTAGTTTGACCTTTGGAAGTATGTATATGTTCTGTACTCAAGGTCAAGGACGCTCTTATTCCCAAGGGTCATAGATTAATAGAGAGCTGGCTTTCACACGAAGGTCGCATCAGTTACGTAAGTATGTTATGTATTGTTAATTAGGTACGTAACTGAAGTTTGAATTAGAGCCATGGATAATAAAATGACTAGCGGAGATGTCATAACGCAAAATCTAAG
This sequence comes from Helicoverpa zea, assembly GCF_022581195.2. NCBI lineage: Eukaryota > Metazoa > Arthropoda > Insecta > Lepidoptera > Noctuidae > Helicoverpa > Helicoverpa zea. The sequence goes on along the minus strand of NC_061464.1, from coordinate 3,156,704 downwards.
CCAAAATGCGGGGGTTCGAGGGACGAGGACGTCACTAGCTCCGCCCTCATACGCCTTCTTTCGGACCCGTCTATTATTTTCAAAAATAAAATCACCTATGAATCAAGTCCAATCTTTGATAGATTTTTGTTTTGTTCACACTGGATTATTTTTTCAACTCGGACTGGAAGTAAGATAAGCGCGCTGAACCAAACGAAAAGCAAACTATTCATCTATACCAGTGGTTCTTAACCGGTGGTCCGCGGACCACTGGTGGTCCCTGGAGGCATTCCAAGTGGTCCGCGAAGCTCGGCTTCGCGACGTTGCTATCCATCTTACTTGACCAACAGAAAAAAAATAAGGTTTGAAATGTAGCCCTTATACGTAATTTTGGTTCTGAGTCTTAAAAAATAGTCAAAATTTCCCGCTCGCTCCGCTCGCGTATTCAGAAACTATGTGCCCTCGTTTTTGCATTTGTCAACAAACAAAAAGTTAAGTACGTTTGGGATACATTTTACGTCCGTACGAGTCAGAAAAAAAATTTCGCGCTCGCTTCGCTCGCGCATTTGTGAGTAGTATTGATCCGAGAATTCAGAAGTTAGTAAAGAGAATGCAGTCACAAAAATCTCATCAAATTAAAATCTGTCGCTTTGAGTTTTTTGCTAAATAATAAAGAAATGAGTGCTAATTATAAAGAGTGCTTGTATTCTTTATCAAAGAACCCTCAATTTAGACAAACCAATGAGGTGGTCCCCGGCAAGCCAAACTTTTGGTAAAGTGGTCCCTCATGACAAAAAGGTTAAGAACCACTGATCTATACAATATACTTAGCATTATTAATTGATAGACTTAAAAAACCAACTGGCGTGCTACCCAGCCTTCTTCCTCAAATCTACCAAATTATTATTACAGAAAATTAAGTACTTACCCCTAAGTTCCGAATTATGTAATATTACGAGTTACTAAAGACAATAACGAAAGGTTACGAACTGGAACCGAATTTAAGCGAAAACCTTGGAGTTCCCCACACGAAGCTAAAACACTTGAGGTTAATGCACTGAGGAAATCTTCCAAGCATTTCCGAAACGATTACAGAAAATCACAACGTTATACATGCATTTTCAATCATCTTTATTACAAAGGTATAAAGGCTAATATTGCGCAAATTAGCTGTAAACGTTAGGTTGTAAAAATGATGCGAATTCTCTTGATCCTTGAACCGCAGTCGCTCAAGATTTTTGGTCGGTGTCAACGGTCGTAGAAGAATAGTATAATTTTGGAGGTCAATTATTGTTAAATAATCTGGTTTAAGATATTTATTTCTCATAAAAAGAACACAATTCACTTAAATACTATGAGAAAACAAGTTAACTTTATAATAAGTACAAAATGAGCATGCGGGCGGTACAATTCGAAAAATATTAAAGCAAAAATTAATCTAAACAGAAAAAACAAAGACAATGTGGGTAGTTACAAAACATTGGCATCAATTACGTATCGGTTTGTCGAACGCAACTCATAGCAATTAGGTAACCAATAGATACCGGTACATTAAATAATTCTGTTTAATATTGAATATATTACGACGATTAGTAACTGATTTGGAACCAGATGTTTCTATTTATTGAGTCCAAATTTTTAACGCAAAAATTACCTAAAAAAGAGAATTGGTTGGTCATTTACCTTTATGCTAATTTCTTTGACACTCCAACAAGTAATTTAGTGGTTAATTACACCTCGAAACAGCAATATAATGAATAATTGATAAGGCAACCGAAAAAAACCTACGAACCGGGCCATTTTTCATCCACGCCGTTCGCATTTGTCCATAAACCTTAATATTTATTCCGAAACCCACCCATTACTCTAATAAACAGTAAATTAACAGGACAAAAAACGTCCCTACATAACTTTTTGTCTCAATAAAGAAGCAATAATAACAATTCGCTAACGACTTATAAATTTTGTACAAGCGCGGGAAAACAATACAAAAGTGGAATACGGAACACATTATAGGACAATACCGGTCGCCATTTTGAAAAACATGAGCTGTGTCAATAACTCTTTGGTCGTTGTTTTTTTTGCTCTGTACTTTTTCATAATGCCTCGTTTTTTTGCGCTGGCAGTTATTTACGAGTTTATGGTCGGTGCTTAGATTTTATTCAGTGGTAACCTATTCGGTAATACTTTGAAAATATTTTTGGTATTGGTGCTTTATTATTTGGGGTTAGAATTATTTTTTCAAAAAGTATTTTGCAAAAGTGATGAGGAGCCATAATAGGTCGTTGTAGATTTGTCACAATAAAGCTGCAAGTGCGACCAGAGGATAGGATAGGATAGGACCTACGCATGCAGGAAAATATTATGTTACTGTTTAAATAAAATTAAAGTTTAGAAAACTAAAAATACACTATGAGGTTAAGGTTGTTTTAAAAGAAAATTAAAAGATTCCGACGTGTAAAGAACCTCCACATTTTTAAAGTCGGTTTAGAAGAAAACAAAATATATCATTACGCATCTTTGATTTCCCTATAAATAGGCTTAACAAACCTATTGTAAGCCACAATAGACAGTTATTCTACCATGAAGAAACGTGTGTAGATTGTAAGAACATTAACAAATACTCTACCCAACATTACAAAAGAGGGTTTCGTCACTAATCGAAGTTACTGCAGTAACTTATCATCGTGTATTGCACGATTTACGTGCCTGCGTGATTGTATGTGGGAAATATTTTACTTAGAAAATTTAGTTGGACTTCACAAAATATCCCTAAAATAAAATCCATGTCACTCTGGATTACTCCACTAGACTAGATTCTGACCACGTCCTGTGAAAACTACATCCCCTTCGTTCTAGGCTCGAAAAGACGGAGAGTGTTAAGGGTTTCGCATGTTTTTATGCGAAATTTCAGATCAATCAGCTTAGCATATTTAACGTGAAAACGTAACTAACAATAAACCAGAGGAAAACCTTTTTTCTCCAGACGAACTCTCTACTGAGCAAAGAAGTCAAATATTATTATTTGATTCAGATATTGAGCTGCATATTCATACATACTTACGTAAATTCATAAAGTTTATTGAAATTATAAACAACTTTGTTTTGGAATAACATTCGGAAATAACATTTCCCGTTGCCTAACTTCCACTTTTAGAACAGCGTTATCAAAATTCGTGTGAAATGCGTTTATCGGTCTCATACCTACTTGAAAACGATTGCACCAATTCCTCAAAAAAATAGATCAAATATAATACCGATTTTGTATAGATTGTATTATTAATTATATTAAGAAGAATGAAAGGATTTTCATCAGTTTAGTTCGTAAGTTCCAGATTGCTACTCCCAAAAAAATCCGGCAACAAAAGGTTTACAGCCCACCTACTTTTATTGGCTATCCACGACCTTCGGTAGGTCATCCGTCTATCTCAAAGCCACCCACGCACCGTTTCTCACAACAGAAGAATACCCCGAATTCTGAATAACTGGGCCAAACTTCATTTTTTCATTTACAACGAAACTTTTTTCTGCGACCGAACTTTATATCGGCCAGTGTCAACCCACAAAGTGACATCATTGACGATTTGAAAAAAGAACGCGTTGACCGCCATCGCCTGTAGTATACAATACAATTTTTATACAAAAGTCGACCTTATTTTTGGATGCGTAGGGTTGATTATTGGTACAGGTAATATGTAGGTAATACTTTCACTAAGTAGTACCAATGTCAGTTATTTTCTTCTCATTATGCAAGCAGTCGCTTACGCAACCGTGGCGGATTTGCACGTGCCTACGACGATAATTTTAAACGATCGTTATCGGATTCTAAAATTTTACGTTTTTTTAAGTTAGTTAGATTCAAGGTAGTGCACGAGTAGAGATCGGCGATTGTTTTTTATGAGGTATTCAAAGCACGTGTAATTTACTAGTAAATAATAATTGACCGCGATACAATAGCCGTTGTAATAACGATTTATTTGAAAAAGGAACTCTTAACTTATATTTTTTTTTGTTAGTAGCCAGTAGTATATGCGGGGTTGTACGAAAGAGTTCCCGCGGCCCTGGTACATAAAGGGCTTAAGAAGGAACATGGTGGGTTTTAGTCAGTAAGAGTCTGACACTCCCTCACGCTGCTAACCCACAGCGGGAGGGGTCATTTGATGATTACCTATAACAAAAAAATGTATTGTCTATTTATGATATATAATTGTGAAACAAAAAGTTTCATAACATATTCAAATATTTAATAGCAATAATAACATTAAAATCCCAATATAAAAAACAACATATATTTCACTTCAATGTCTCTCAAAGTATAATATGAAAATAAATGTTTATTGATGCCAAAAGGTAGTGTAAACAAATGTGTTTATGATTAAGTCTGTTGCGAAGCAAATTTTTATTTTTGTATGAGTTTAATGGACTCGGTAACCTTACTACTTATAGTCTGACGAATCATCTTATTGAATTTTTTTTACAAAAAATATAGATAACACACTAAAACCATCTCCCAAGTCTGGCAAACACTATGCTAAAAACCGCATCAAAATCGGTTCTGCCAAACGTGAGATAATCGCGCACAAACATAAGTACATGCATGTCAAACTGAATAAAAAATTTTGAAGGAAAAAAATGGCTGATTTCCGCGCACGCAGATAAAAAAGTAGCGTATGGCCTTTCAATCGGATCAATGCTTCAAGAAATCACACATAAGTTAGTTTAAGTATAAAACCACCAAGAGCCTAAATTAACATTAGTATATTTAACTGTTACAAACTTAGTCAAACTATAACTCTTTCGTGCAACAACGCTTGTAAAAAACAGCTGATTTCTCAAACTAGGTATTTAACCTAGAAACACCCGGAACAAAGACCCGCCGCCTAAAGATAAGGCGTATTAAAACTCTTAGTTAAATATTTTAACAAAAGGAATATTTCTCTGTATGTATATAAGCTAGGAAATACTCAAAGTTAAATTGTAACACGCGACGAATACCTTCCAATGTGATTTTTTTACTGGAATATACTTGTATAACCATGGGCTGGTTCATCTTCTTCCTCGTCTTCCTCCTGCTCTGTTCCCAATTTTATTTGGAGTTGGCGCAATATATCATCCTCTTCCATTTTTCTTAGGTCTTCCTCTTCCTCTCCATCCATCTAAATTCATGGGTTGGTTCATATTATTATCAAATTTTAGCATAAGTGGTGAACTAAAGCATCTGCCTGTAAAGTCCGAGGCTTTCGATACCAAGTCAAGTGTACCAATGAAACTCCTTTAATGTTGTATTCTCGCTTTCTCTCTATGAGAAGAGCCCTGTATATTTTGAAATAGAGGCATATTTTTGAAATAGAGGCATATTTTTGAAGAGAGAATCAGTCAATAAAAGCAGCTGATCTATGTACTTATTATAAGTATTATTTTCAAACCTTCTTCTTTCATGTCAAAACTTGAAGAACCGGGCGGTGTGAAGTATGTTCCAAGAAGGTGAGACCTTGCTAAAACCATGGACCATTAGTAATAACCACACTCCTATTACCATCACCATTCATACGCCTAGAAACAACCATCACATACCTAATTTCCGACATAACACGAACAATTAAAACTTGCGCATGTGTGCGTGAATTACGTAAGACTATGCCGAAAACTTCGCGTTTAACAAGCTTCCAATTAATTATCTATTGCGTCACAGGGTCGAAATCACCCCCATGGGCAAGCATGGGGGTTGAAAGTTGTAAAGTCTTATTTACCACGTTATGTGGGGGCACTGTTCAAAATTTTACGGCCTAGTGTCAGGAATGTTGGGTCAATGGAAGAGACTTGGGTGTAGTTGGAATGTAGAATCGGGTGTAGTCAGAAAAATTCTGTTCATAATATGTCGGAATATCAGAAGCTGTGATTATCAGAAATTAAGGGTATATGGCTGTAGTCTAGACGACCCCTGTGTCTGATGACTAACATCACTGTTTTGTAATAAATTCTCGGAATGACTTAAACAGCCAAACTTGTAATTGCAATCTACGAATGGATTTCAACGAATGTCAAATAATCATGTGGATTTACCTCATCCTTTTGAACTTCATAGTCGTCATCACAACCTAAACAGGTCTACAGTTTAATTTGCATTTATTTATAATTTGGATTTTTACTCTATGGGTTCAGAGACACATTGCCACATCCAGTCACCAAAGTTTCGTTGTCCTCTCACTTGCTTCCCGCTTTTATTTATTTCCCCTGCCGGGCTATATTTGCACCGAATATTTGCGCAAGCACCTATTTGTGTTGGCGTAATGTTCTGGTTTTCTTGTTTGCCAAATAAGGCACGGATAAGTCGTGCAAACGACATATTTCACTCCCGGATAACTAGAGGAACGGGTTTTATTATTTATAATAATAAATAAAGAAGGTTCTGGAGTTCGGTTTGCGTGCAAATAGAGGTTTTGTTAAGGACTTGTTTTGGATTTGGGTGTTCCTAGTTGGGGATGTGCTTTGGAGAATCTTTCGGGAATGTTTCGAGTAAAGTTTGCATTTTATGTGACCTCGGCAGCATTTATCCTACTCTTTATATCCATGGGAGATATTTGTAAGGCTGAGCACTGACTGATGTTACGAGGAGTAGCTTAACATGTTATATTTATATAGCTTGTTGCTCGCTGGTTTCCAAATAATACTAGGCACTGACTTCATGAATGATCGCCATGTAACTTGTTACATTACGCCTTGTAAAGCCGGTCAGTACCCAGCTTAACACTATATATAAATGTATATATATAAAAATGCATCAAATTGAATTGACACAAAAAATCGTCTCAACTCGGAGGATTTTTCCTAGATCGTTTTATCAACGCTTCAAGCAAATCAACAATTCAACGAAATACATTGCGTCATCATTATTCTTTAGAAATGTAATATCTCACATATAGGCATCAATGTACAAATTAGTACATCAAACTCCTTTGGGAAACGTACGTCAATTACCTACCTCGTTGTTACGTAATTAAGGCGCGGTTTTTTCTAATATCGCTACCTCATCAAATTAACTACTTACGTTTAACTTGACCGACAATCGATTTAACCACTAATAGAAACAGATTAACATCATAAACGTATAAAATAACAATTTAAACCCTCGTCCTTGTTTTCCGGGTTAACTATATTACAATAAAATGTGTTAATGTAAGTAAACACGCTATTTTAACTGACCGTGGTGTGGTTAATGGTTTTTTATATAACTTTTATCGGTCCCTTTGAAGCGTGGAGTTATTGTAAATGGGAGATTTAAAGATATTTTATGTAATATGCGTTAAGTCTTGGAGATAATAAATATTTTTTATTGATTTATAAAGCCATGCCTATGCCTATATTGTTGATTTAAGCGGAGTTATAGTTTTAAAGAGTTCATAAAACAAAAAATAAATCCGTATGTTTAGATTTCAGTAACGGTTCACTTTAATATCCCATAATAGGACTGAGTGATAGACTTTCCAGCTTCTGACTGTCTTTTACAACTTTGAGTAGCTTCAAAGGACAGCTAAAGATGTTCAAATGACAGCTGGGTTACAAGGCACGAAGGATCCCGTTATGACAAAGATGGATCCACATTATTAACTGCAAAAAGCAGAACTGCAGAACAACATAGACAACGCAACAATTTCATAACACCTACAATACCAAAAAACCTAGGCCTCTTCACCACCCAACAATCATTCCAGAGCACATTAACGATTTTAACTAAGACGTCATTAAGTCGCAAAGTCTAGTCGCGTCATTAAAACGACTTCCCGTCAGTTATTGCTGACGCCGTCGTAAACTATAGCAGACTGTCGCAGGTCGTAAAATGAAAGTCGTAAAGTGCACTTGCATTTTCGTAGCCGGGTGCAATTAGAAATGCAGGCTAAACTGTCGGCCGATATTTGGTCAGGTTGGATGGCGGTTTAGGGAAACGGCTAAGCAGATGATGTTGGCTAGAAGTTTATTTTTGAAGGTAAAGGTAAGTAATGCCAATCAAACTTTTGTAGTCAGTCTGATATCAGCTGGGTGCTTGACTAATATACATAATATTGCACTACCATTCATGACTATTCTGATTTATGAGCCCGATCAAAGTATCGGTCGACTAAATATGGGCAGCGTGCGCTGGCTCTTAGTCTCGGATTTGGGTGACCATGTTATGTGAGAAAATAAACTTCTTCTCACAAAAATACTCTTCAGATTAGCATTGATGCTAAAAAAATTGTTAACTAATAGGAACGAACACTAACGAAAATAATTAAAAACAGTCAAGACTCAAACGTGTTGTTAAGTCTAGAAAGCGCTTTAGTCATACCAATTTTTCTCAATTTCTCCCAAAGCTAGGTACCTAATTGCCACGAATTTATGTACCGACAGCATTAACTAATCCCATACAATCCCTATTCCTAGAAAGTTCCAGAACTTTCGTGAGAAATAGACAGCTGATACGTAAACTTGTTACTACCTACTAAAATCCTACTAATATTATATTATAAATGCGAAAGTTAGTAAGGATGTATGTGTGTTTGTTTGTTGCTGTCACTCTAAAACTACTGGACGGATTTAAATGGAACTTGACAGCAATGTAGCTTATATACAGAGTAATTATATTGCCGTCCCATTGGGCTATGAGAGTGAAGCAATAGTGAGTGCACCTGTGTCTGCGCAAATGCTTGTGCACTATAATATGTCCTGCACAGTTGGCTAATCTCCTTACATGAGAACAGCCGCCGTAGCTGATAATCGGCTAGGAGGACATCATTTCAGAAAATACCTACAATGCGGGAAATAGTTCCCAGAATGGTGCACAGAATGCTTGTGATAACGCAGACAAAAGCTAGTCCCATAAAGTGTCGTCCTATAAATGAACTCTTCAAAAGATCCCTTCTATAGTATCAGACTCTATGTCGACTAAAACACCTTTAACACATTGTAATGTCTATTACAATTCAATAGAAATCTTTACAGCCGACCAGATAGGACGCAAAAAGTTTGAGAGCGCAGTTTACACCTACAGGAGAGAGGACTCATAGAGGCTTAGTGTATGTGTTTATGAAGGTAGTAAACCCGTCAACATTTTCGATGGCAATTTTGTCTTTTGTTTTTATTGTTTTGTTTTGTTAGCTATATTATTGTCAAGTTTCATCAAATTCCATCGAGTAGTTGAATCAGAATCATACCCACCTGTGGATCTATAGCGTTGTGGGTTACATTATGACCACAACAAGCCATTGTTATATTAGTTGTAATATTTTATAATGTAGGTAACTGTTTGCTGGCCCATAAAAAAAAACCTAATCATATCTTTCATATCTTATGTATTAGCACCTAATGTAGATAAGCTATGTAACTGAGTTTCATCAATACTCAACCAGCAATAGTAAAGTAACAATCGTATCTATAGACTTTAGAATTTATAATAATGTGAAGAGAGGACAAAATATTTTAAAGGATTCGTAAATAATGAGAAGAAAATGACATCCTAATCCCGTCTGGAAAACTTGTACACAAATTGAGAAATAAATAAATACTAAAGCTAAAAAAAAGCAGTACAGTTTTTACGTTTGAAAGTTAGGTCAGTAACGAATCGGATTAATTACCACTAATCCCCATTCTCTTAGCAAGACTACATTAATCCGGCCTTTTCATTTGCACTCGTACGAAATGAATCGCCGATACTAACGTATTTCGATCACGAGTACCACCACGAAGTAAGGAAAGATTAGTGGAGTTGCCATATTAAAGGTAGGTCAGACCTTCTTATAGGTTGAATTCGTATAGTGGGCATGACCAAAACGATCAGTAAAGAAAGTTAAAGAGTGGCTTACGACGCGTTCGGGGTATTTGAGACATCTGTCAACGATTTTTGGCATTTCAAAACATGGTCAGGTCCAAAAAAGGCCCATATAGCCATACGCCCTTAGGGGCGAAAACAGTAACGTTCCTCATTCCCACTTACCCGCATTTTGGCGCGCTACTTTCTTAGGCGATTTTTCGTTATGGCACTTTTTTTTAACGACGTCAAAAATCATCAAATGACCCCTCTCGCTAGTGGGTTAGTAGCGGTGAGGGAGTGCCAGACTCTCACTGACTAAAAACCGTCGTGTTCCGTCGTAGGCCTATTATGTACCAAGGCCGCGGTAACTCTTTCGAACAAACCCGCAGCCCCGGCAGCCACTATGGCACCTCCACTAGTGATTTTGTTCTCCATGTGTCCAACCCTCAGACTAAGTATATTATCCACTTTTATGACACTCGTAAACTCCCCCCTTCTCCTCTCGGCCCAAGGGGAGTATAGAGTAAAAATGTATTGGTTTCTGTTATTTTGAGGAACGTATGTTAAAGCCTGTATGGGTGGACGGCCATAAAAATGTTCTGGTTTTGAAATTAGGTAGGAAATAAGATTGTGCAGTTTCTTGGTCTTTTGTTAGGCTTGTTATTGTAGAAAAAATAATAAAGCTTGACTTTAGTACCTTTTGGCTATAGCAGTCTTTGATACAGTTTCAATACACAGACTGTGAGGTGGATTAAAGAAAATTCTAATGTGAGGGCTTGTTCAAGGTGATCAATCGTGCAGCCAGATCTTTTACTATTGATATCTGAATGAATGATATGACATACATTGCCAAACAGGCTATAGCCACTAATAGTTCAATAAAGTCTACTAATAGTTCACTAATAGTTCACTAAGCTATTTAGTAATGTATGCTAAAGAGGATGTATTTTTAATTCAACAATAGAATTTATCCGTTTACTACCGAGGGGGCGGAGACGAGATGTTTGAAAAACAAAAATCTATTGGCTATTAATATTTTTTGGCCTTTCTAAGTTTTCACAAGTCACGTGCTTATATCTGAAAGGAGAAATTGATTTAAAAAATCTCAAATAAATGTTTCTTTCTTTCTCAATCTCAGCAATAGGTACATCTAATAATTTCACAATACCGTGTACACATGTTCTTATCGGCTGCTAATTATTCCACGCACAGTATACCCGTCAACCATGGATAATGAATTATTGTCAATGATTAACCAACAATGTTGAACAATGCAATTATGTAATACAATTATAATCTTAGCACCACATAGCTAAGTGGTTACCGAGTGGTTCACAATGAGATGCCAATATAAAGGTTGCGACATATTAATTAAAGGAATACATTAATTAAAAACCAGTATTTCTAATACTATGGTCTTGCCAGCGACTTGGGAGAATTTCTTTCAGTACTAGGATAAAATATAGCCAATTTTATTCGGTAATTGTGTAACTTTCCAACAGCGAAAACAATTTTCAAATCGCTTCAGTAGTTTCGGAGTCTTTGAAGTACAAACCAACAAACAAAACAAAATGTCCTCGTTATTAGAATATTAGTACTTATAGATAAAGGCGAAAGTAATTCTGCCTGTTGATCCGGCCTTCATGCCAAAACTACCTACTACACAGTCTAGAGGTTGAAAAAGGATATAGATATTTTACCAGGGTGCAGAAAGTAGTTTCCTTGGAACACTAAATGTAACAATAATAAATCGCTAGGTTCACTTAATTACTAGAGTACCTACATATTTGTTTGGCTAACACAAAACTATAAAACGCACAACCCGATTCGCCAATCCATCATCATCATCATCATCATCATCATCAGCCTACCGCAGTCCACTGCTGGACATAGGCCTCTCCAAGTGCACGCCACTGAGATCAATTTTCGGCTGCTCGCATCCAGCTCCTGCCAGCCGTCTTGCGCAAGTCATCACTCCACCGTGCTTGAGGACGTCCTACACTACGCCAATCCATACCCACTTCAAACTATTGAACCACTCAACCCGTCGACTGGCGATGTCACAAAACACCCCGCCCACACAATCGTAGGGGTCAAACAGACCCACAGAGATTGCGCAATTCATCCCGTGAATGGCAAAATCAGGAATCCTATATCCTTTATTTGTTTAGGGAGGCGATGGAATTAAATTACCTACGTACATGTACGTACATACGTAGAAGTATAACCCTAGACGCGTTCTGCTTATTAGAAAAATATATTGTTGGGTTGTACCTATATTGGATATGTTTTATTTCGTGTAAGTGTCAATGTAGTGACATGCATAATGTCTTTGTATGCGTGAGCTTGGGAGCGCTCAACAGTGGCTGAGTTGTCGAGGCATGCTATGTAATACAGGATACATTGGGTCCCAGTGTTCATTTGAAGATTTTTGGCAGTCGTTCCGGGTAGCCAGAAAGTCTGACAACCAGTCTTACCAAAGGAGTATTTGATTGAGAAGATCAGATAGGCAGTCGCTCCATGTAAAACTCCGGTACACAGCTGCCTCTGGTTAAACTGGAAGCCGACCCATCGGACCATCCTAGTTGGTAAAAGGCTGTTCAAATGATGATATGTTTTCAAATCTAAAAATTTCTTACCAAAATCACACATTTTTCAGCTACAATTAAAACAACAAATTATGTGGCTGCCATTTTGACTCGTTTGCCGTCGCCAAATACATATTTGAGATGAACGTTGGTATAAAGTAATTAATTTATGGTTACGTTTCTGTTTTGTTGCGAAAATTGCCCTTCTCGTTCGTATTAGGTAATATTTATGATTGTGAATTGAAATGGCAGTCGTTACGCGTGATAAATAGTTGGTTGATGAGGTAAGATAGGATGATGGGTGCTGCAGGATTATTCGAAAGAGTTAACTCTAACTCTAATACAAAGGGCTTAAGAAGGAACATTATACAGAATTATTAAGAAGGGGGGTTTTATTCAGTAAAAGTCTGACACTTCCTCAAGTGTTGCCTCACAGCAAGAAGGGTCGTTTGATGATTTCCTAACAAAAAGAAAAGATAGAGTGACGGGTAGTAAAAAACCACATAATCTGACAGGCAGTAGGACCAAGGGATATCGGGTTTCATCCATATGCTGGATATAGTTCCTAGAGGACGCGGGTCAAACCTGGCAAAGGCTGGCTATTTACATATATAACGTAGCATAAATGATCAACTTACCTTGAAAGTAATACAGACCAATTTCCTCAAAAACCTAGTTTCGCCTAACGAAATATCTTCAAGACTTACGTACGATGATTCAATATTCCCAATTTAGCTAGAACGTGCCTATAAGCAAAGTCAGTGGAATAACAACGTTAAAAAGTTGATTTACCAACCGTGGAGGCACTCCGATTTGATTATTGATATAGATTGATATTGAAAATGGAAGGGTGCAGGTGGAAGAAGCGAGGTAGGGGTGTAAGTTGATAAGCGGTAGCGGGGGCGATTTGTAAAGAAAAAAAAAAAAACATTTATTCAAACTTAGCTGCAAAACAGCACTTTTCGAACGTCAAAAAAATTACAGAAGACAGCCCCCAAAACGCCCAAACTTCAACACTTCCTATGTGTTTTTGTTGGGAAGTTTTGCCACTTCTTCAACACAAAAATATATAAGTAATTAAAAAAAAAATCGTGTCTTAAATTACCAGTATTGCAATATTATTCACGATTAACTTTTATCGTCAAGAAACTAGTACCTAAACAACTTTCGTTATGATGTCACTATTTCATGCAAAACCGTGACATCACAGCGCCTATGTCCACTTAATTTGGTTTTTGAAATAAAGCTTTGTTGTGAAACGTATAAAATAAAAAGAATTATAGAAATCTTAAAAAAAGTTCTTCAACCGAATCAAATCAAATTGTGTTGTTCTAAAAAAGTTTATTTTAATAAAGCATAGTGATTCAATTTAAAACAATGTTCCAAGACATCGATTTAACATTCAAAATACAATAAAGTACTTAAAAAAATCATTTCCTCAACAGCACGCAACAAAAAAAAATCAGCACATCACTTGGACTCAACCCTAAAAAGCACAGCTTTATTAAACGCGATAGGGCACGTCATAATCTATCGAACTACCTGTCTACCAGGTTATTTTCGTTGAAAGCGTGCTGATATTGTCTTGTTACTTATGTTCAAGCTTTCTTTTATTTCAGTTGACAGTATACTGATTGCACTTCTACGAAAAATTGAGGATAACTCGCTGCTGAAATGATTAATGTTCAAAGTGAATTGTTGGAGTTTACATTTAGAGTGCAAACTGGAAACTTTTAGTCGGCCGATAGTTGGTTTGGGCTTATGATGATGATGATATCCTCCTAGCCGATTATCTGCGCAAGACATATTATAGTGCACAAGCATTTGCGCTGACACAGGTGCACTCACTATTCCTTCCTTCCCTATTTTTTCCTATAAGGTTTAGGCTCATAAATCAGTATGAAGATGAATGGTAGTATGCACATTACAAAGATCAGATAATTGGCCGGTAGCAGACCGACTGAAAACTTTACTTGGAATCAAGATTTTCTTTAAGAAAAATTATTTCTTACCATCAGGACAACTGTCGACCGACTGTTTAGTCTACAGTGTGCTCCTAAAGTGCAAGTTTGTTGAAAACAGTATGTTTTCCGAATTAATATAGACTGTGAAATTTCTCAGAATTTCACTGGAGATAAAATTGCTTTTAACAAGTATACGGTTTACACAGTTGCATTTTATGGCTAGATAGTGTTCTGTTCACTGTACAAAGTGAATTTCAAGTTTATTAAAATGCGTTATAAAAATTCCCGTAAAACAAATTTTAGTTTTCCTTGAGAATGTACCCAACATTTTCTCTTCCTAGCTTACCTAATATTCGGATCATTAGCGGAACAAAATAACCTTTTGTAGTAACTAATACAATTGGAAATATCATAAGTCACAGGTGCCACAAACTCCTAATAATATCCGATTCAATACCAAAATCGCATTAGTACAGCCGCTAAGAAAACAACGAAAAAGCAATTTGCGAAGCAAAAATATGACAAGAATAAAAATAAGAGTAATCAGATCATCATTTATTCTTATTTTTGCGGCGGAATAACGTATTTTTATACAAGAATGGACCACGGAAAAACAAAATGCGGAGATGTCATAACGCAAAATGTCCTAAGAAAGTAGCGCGCCAAAAGGCGGGTATTCGGGGGACGACGAACGTTACGAACCTTACACGCCTTCTATAGAATTTGCCCATTATTTTCAAAATAAAATCACCGATCAATCTTTGACAGATTAGTTTTGAATTGACGAGGAACCCAAACGTTTCGTTTGTTCACTTACGCCCACTTGACCTACAAGAAGGCGCCTGACCTACCTACCTTATAGCATCTCCGCTATCGTTTCATCCTCCATGGGTTGTGCCATAAATGGGAAATTAGCGTGGCTTGTTAAAATATATGGGGCGAGTATGCTGACAGCGACTTCTATCTGGTTAATGAGTGGTCGGAATGACCCCGTCGCGTTTGGGGGGTTGGAGAGGAAAAAATGTGGTAAACTTTTTGAATGTTCTGTGGGATTCGGAAATATATTTCGTTGCTCGTTTTTTGTGCCTGATTAGAATATATGTACACATAAGAAACTATGATGTATAATATTTTTTACTTATTCAATTTTCAACGTGACGAGAGAACAATCTAGAAGTAAACCACATGTCGAGATCTAGAATTATTTGTGAAATTCATATCAATGAAATATAAATAGGCGAATAGATAACGTTTTGTTTCTATAGGCTAGCGTCATACAAAACTAAATAAATATACTTAGGTAGTGTAGGTTATAAAATAATATTAAATAGAACGGAATCTAGATATCTATGTACTAGAACAAAAATCAATAGGTAAACCATTATTAAACAAATGTAAATAAAATATAAATTGTAATGTGGATTTACATTTAACCAAATCATTGGGAAAAACAGTCGGAGTATTACGTAAAGTTAACTGTGAATTCTAACCACAATTCAGGCAAACATGCTAATCGGGTATTCTATAGAAATGTTGATTGCAATATCATTGTGATTAAAAATTACCAAAACAGGCGCCTCTAAAAAATAAACGAACACAATTTTTTTGCGTATCAAAAGGGTAAAAGCTATACCTACTATATAATTAAAGGTAGCTGCACCATTTATCTATACTAATATTATAAAGAGGTAAACTTTGTTTGTTTGTTTGGTTGTAATGGATAAACTCAAAAACTACTGGACCGATTTTAAATATTCTTTCACCATTAGAAAGCTATATTTTCTGCGACTAACATAGGCTATATTTTATCCCGGTGTGGGCAGTAGCTCCCACGAGACGCGATTTCCGCGGGAAAACGGCTAGTCTATAATATAGTGACACCTTTTTACACACAGTCAGTTATCTCATGGTAGAATATTAATTAACATGAACTATATAACGGTAACCAAATCATAACCAGCCGAATATTTGATTTGCCAACTGAAAATGGTTTGGTTACGGGTATAGTTAAATGGTGCACCTCGCCGTTTGCTATGGATCCGTCCGTCTGTCGCCATGGTGTATTTTTTTAAACTTTCATTAATGATATAAAATATAATAATATAAATATTTGTTATACAAAACAACGTGCAATTTTTTATCAAGCTACTTGTTTTTCACAAAAAATTACATACATATTTCTGTATCAATATACGAATCAACTAGGTACAAACCTCTGATCTGCCATTGATAACAATAACCCTACATTTATCTGAATTAAGCAGTGCCCCGAAGGCAAATTTAACCCTGTTGAAACTGATACCTCGTGTCAGGGATCAAATAGACCGCAGCCGGTGGTACCGAGTTATTGGTACAGGGTTAAGATATATTCAAGTTTCTATTGGACTATTGTTCAGTATTGTAAGGTTGATTATAATTTAATAGTAAATGTATAAGCTAGGGTATGATCTCCTAGCCTTCATCAGAAATAAAACGTCAATTCGTATCACAATAACTTCTTGTATTCACTTTTTAAAACACAATTTAATATCAATCGTAAGAAAACATAGTGAAGCGCGTGCTCTATCTGTCAAAATCTTCCAAGGGTTGTCCTCACAGTAGAGGTAGTGTTGTCCGTATAAAACTAAATGATTTAGTATACTACGGTAAATATAGTATAGTTCCTTAACGTATGAAAAGAGAATATAACATACAGAACAATAAATAAGTCACAGGATAATATTAGTCTAACAAATGTGAAATAATAATTTTGAATAAAATCTGTTACAACTGATTATTTATTAAAACAATGCTTAACAATGGTCCTATTTTACGCATAGATATGTGTGTAACTTTGACGGTTAAAATGTAAATGATTACTCTAAAATAACTTAGCCGATTTCCATCGAACCTGTCTAAAAACAACCACTGGCAAACCAGCTTTTAACTAAGAAAACCGCATCCAAATAAGTTCATCCGCTTAAAAACTACAGTACTTCAGATATACACTCTTAGTGATCAAACTTAAAACACTCTTATTTACGTTTTGGTTAAAAATAGATCTCTGACCCTGATTATGTTCTAACTTTTTAATTCTACATGATCTTTAAGAGACAAATCGACGCTAATTGAATAAAATCAACAGAAATTAGTTGCTCTAGACGTTAATTGCATACATTATCATCATCATCATCCTCCTGCCCTTATCCCAATTTTATTTGTGGTCGCCGCAGGATCTTTTCTCCTTCCATACTCTTCTATCTGCCGTCATCTCCCAAGTAACATTCATTCGTACCATATCTACTTTAATTGCATGCATTAAAAATATGTTAATTGTGTTTAGACCTTAGTGTAGGTAGATAAAAAATACATATATTGGTGTTTAGAAGCAATAGTTTAGGACAATATAACATGTCACCAATCCAAGGCTATTAATAGGCACGCGAGGAATGTCTCGAGGCATGCATACGCATAGACACATGAATATGCATGATATGATGCCGTTTTAACTATTTGAACGTTGCTAAGAAATGGTAGGAATTCCTCTGTTAGATAGCTATAGGTACCTGATACTAATGTTTGGTAATAGTTATTATCTTAGTAATAACTTCTGTCAGCGGTTTTAACCACGTCCGTTAGGCTAAGGAAGTAGTTCTTTACTTCAGGTATCGGGATAAAAAGTGGCCTAAAGTCTTCCTCAGCAAATGGATTATATTAACACTGAAATAGTTTTTCAAATAGGTCCATTAGTTCCTGAGATTAACGCATTTATAAAAGACTAGCCGTTTTCCCGCGGTTTCACTCGCGTCCCGTGGTAACTACTGCCCATACCGGGATAAAATATAGCCTGTGTTACTCGTGGATAATGTAGCTTTCGAATGGTGAAAGAATTTTTAAAAACTGTCCAGTAGTTTTTGAGCCTATTCATTATAACCAAACAAACAAACAAACAAAGTTTTCCTCTTTATAATATTAGTATAGACAAACTCTTGAGCTCTAAAATATTAAGTATCAACAAAGGTATCTTTTCCGTAGCAAAAGTCAGACCAGATACACAGCTCATTCAAATAAAAAACTCTTCGGCTTTATGATATTAAGTATAGAAGAGTGAAGAGGCATCTTTCCAATGATAAAATTTAGACCTTATGGTTAATGGTACCTAGTAATAGAAATGGTTTACGCAACCTAAAATAACATTCTGCACGTATCACTCGATCTAAATCATTGTTTTCTCACGAGATTATACAGACTAACATAAGCTGAAGAGCGATTTGCCAAAAGAATAAACTCCCAATTTGGCTGAACAAATCGACTGAGGCCTGCAAGATTGATAGCGAACCATAATGTTACGCAGTCTTGGTCATGATAGATGCTCTGATTTACGTATTATCTTCGAAATTGGGTGACGGTTCGTGAAAAAGTAAAGTAAGGAGAGGTTTGGTTAAATATTTTGAGGCTCTAAATTAAATTATTATGACGCACTTATGTGTACAGAAAATAAAATGAATGGTTATATTACCCGCATCCCGTGGGAACCTCTGCACGAACCCGGAGAAAAATAGCCTTCCTCGATAAATGGGCTATCTAACACCGAAAGAATTGTTCAAATCGGACCAGTAGTTCCTGAGATTAGCGCGTTCAAACAAACAAACAAACCCTTCAGCTTTATAGTATTAGTTGACATTACTTACTTAATAAGGCTGTTTTAATAGTGTTACCTAATGATTAGTGTGTGCACTAAGAGCTTTTGAACATTGCAAACTTTTCGTCGGCCGATAGTTTGATCGGGCTCATAAATCAGTATGGAGATGAATGGTAGTGCACAAATTACAACGATCAGGTATTTGGCCGGCATCAGACCGACTGAAAGTTTGATGAAAAGGCTGGACAGATGACGATATTAAAACTGCTTCTTAATCCTTTTCCATCCCACCAACATTTTTTCTATCAAAAATCGAGTCTCAAAAGTCTATGTACTTTCACAGCCCATTCTTTTTTTTTTTCAAAACTAACCTAATGTAATTAGAAAAAGGCTAGACAGATGATTATATTGAAATTGTTAATAACATGGTTATGTAAAGCAGACACAGTTTTCTATCAAAATTCAAAGTCAAAGTCAAATCATTTATTTCATTTAGGCCTTTACAAGCACTTATGAACGTCAAAAATATAAATAAAGTTGATTCTAGTTGCCCATTCCAAAAGTAGCTTCCTATGGAAAAGAACTCCAAGGCAAGAAACTCCAAGAAACTACGCATTTCCATGGACCACTTTTTGACTGTCAAGGCACCACTCTGCCCAATTTAGAACAATCGGCTCATCCCCTACAAGATAGATTGTATAGCCATAATGATCTTCTCTCACGCGAGATACGTTACGGAGATTTTACACCGATCTGAACACTGTGAGATATTACCTGATTATTTATAAGGCTTATCTTTTTAGAGATATAGATTGGGGAGAATCTGTCTATTGAAATTAGTTACAAAAACTGGATGAAAAAATTTTTGTTATTAATAATGTAATGTCGGGACACCTTTTCACACACGGTCGGTTAGCCCAATGGTAAGTTATTAATTAACTTGTATTATGGGTGCTAACACAACTGATAAACTACATATAGCTACACATAGCTACACATATACATATTTATAAATACATATTGTAACACCCAGACCACAGCCAACAAGCATGCTCATCACACAAATGTCGACCGAACCGGGAATCGAACCCGGGACCTCAGGTTCGGCAGTCCGGCATGGTGACCATTGCGCCATCGAGGTCGTCAAAATATTATAGTTATAATAATATTGTTATAGTTAAATGGTGCAAGTTGCAACCCACCCTTAGTAAAGCTTTTAATAACCAAATACGGCATTTCAATAAACTATCCAAAAGTAGAAAAACTGTCAGTCAATATTAATCAGACAGTACAGGGAAAATTAAAAAATCGTTCCTCGAAAATCAAAAGCAAATTCATTCGGCGAATTGATGTTGTATATGCATACCAAATTACAGCTGCGAGTAGTGTTATATTTTGATCAACGTTTACAACTTCGTATATGTTATTAATTCACAGAATAGTTAAACCTATACGTCAAAAAGATAAAACTGAATTTTTCATATACCAAAAACTGAAAAATCGCAACCAATTCTCATGAATCGTTTGAGTAAAAATCTTCTGCAGCGCTGTTTCCTAAAATCCAGCAATAACGGTTAGCTGAAAAAATCGCTTCATTCGCTTTAAAGTCACAAGCGAATGAAATTTCAGTACATTAACGCTGAGAGTGGGAGTGTAGGGTAACCATGCAATACGTAGTAAGAAGAGGATTCCATTGCAACAGTTTGTAAAACATATAAACTAAAGTAGGTTTACCTATTGTAAATATATTTATTAATATCATCTTCATTTGTGAAGTCTAAGTATAAATCTTGACTGATTAAAAAAGTGAAGAAAAACATCTTAAGAAAATCTCAACAATAAAGTCTGAAATCGTATTGAGCAAGCGTGGTGATTAAGAGTGATGATTATGATGATCAATTTGTGGAGAATATTAACTAAAACTCTGTAAAATGTAAGCTATAATTTAGTCAAAGATACTGCGATTAGCACAATAATTGTAAATGCTTTAGTTAGGTCTGTGACCTGACCGCTAAGATTTTCCCAAAATTGCATTCTTTCATTTCACTCTCCAAATGAAACAAGCGAATAAAAGTCATATTTATAGTATTCGCGTTCACAATCTAGACTAAACACAATTTCTTTATATTTTTATAGTTCTGTTTACTAAAACTGGCGCATTCTATTCAATTTCTAAATGGACGGCTACTTTAAAATCTTTATTTTATTCTTTAAATAAGAACGATATAAATATCAGAAGAACAATTTTAGATTCATGTAGATCTGCATAATTTGAATACAGTAAAAGCCATTAAGCCGTACCATTGAATACCAAAATTAAAAATTAATAGGCAACTTTAAGAACTAAGTTGCATAGGCGTCATATTAAAAAAAACATTAATACATCATTTATTTTTTCATAATTCAAATACAACTCAAAGCTTCAAAAGTCACAAAATTATCATCCCAGCTCACACCATAAAAATATCCACGCCCATAAAACGATCATTGCCACCCTACCGCCTATCTCCGAGGATTGGGCCCCTCAAATGTGATGTCATGATTAAAATCGGGCCCCTGTACCGTCGTTTGCGGCCCAACCGGGATAATACCCACCATTGCCTGTTGCGGACCTGTATATTGACTTGTTAAACTGATTTTGTATGGTGATTATGTATGAAGATTTATGTTTTCTTTGTTCTAAAATAGTAACCTGACATTGTTGAATTAAATTCTGTTGTGTAGGTGATGAGTTTTTTTGACTCTTAGATTCTTTACAGTGTGAGTCTTTACGATATGTACTATCAAAATTAGGGAATCTATGCTTAATCATAGGTAGGTATCGACGGCAAAAATA
The DNA here is from genome assembly GCF_022581195.2 of Helicoverpa zea. Classification (NCBI taxonomy): domain Eukaryota; kingdom Metazoa; phylum Arthropoda; class Insecta; order Lepidoptera; family Noctuidae; genus Helicoverpa; species Helicoverpa zea. Next base: position 3,134,929 of record NC_061464.1, on the reverse strand, counting down.
TTAAATAAATCATAATATTATAATGATTTTTTCATCAGCACAGACTCACACTGTATTTGAGGTCAAACCATATATTGTGTAATTTGCACCTTTTTTGCATCTTTTACTTATCAATACTTTGTTTTTTGTTGCAGGTAAACAAACACCCTTACACCTTTATACAGCGTGCTACGTAATTAGAAAAAATCTGAGTTTGAATGTATACCTTGGCAAGTTCATTTGTCGTCCAACAACCACACATTTTGCACTCAAACTTGACAATCCACATTGACCTTAATAACATTTGACAGCTGTCAAATTACGTCACAACGAAAATAAGCATAAAATTCTTACATACTCGTCCAATATACAAATGTGATACGAAACCAATACAATAATTGACACGGTCACTCTAGACGTCTATAAACATCAGTAACACGTCCAATGCACGTCTTACTAACTGCATTGGGAATCCAATACATTTGTACAAAGCAATGTATTCGATCCAATTCGTTTATGTTGACGGAATTCGGACATGCGAATATTTTTTCGACTTTTCGACGGAAAAACAACCTTTTTGAGTGATTTTGTGAAACCGATTGAATTTTTATTTGTAAATTCTTTTAAAAATGTTCAATCCTACAGGTGTATGTTTTCTCATTGACTTACAATGTTGTTTTTTTTCGAACGTTCTTTTTTTGGACAGATACTTTCATGAACGCAGAGGAGCCATAGGTATTTTTGCCATTGTGTGTGAGAGTTTAGTGTATTTGAGAGAAATAGAGATTACCAATGTCAAAGTCAAAGTCAAAGTCAAATCATTTATTTCATTTAGGCCTTTACAAGCACTTATGAACGTCAAAATTATAACTAAGTTTGATTCTAGTTGCCCATTCCAAAAGTAGCTTCCTATGGAGAAGAACGGGCAAGAAACTCCATGGTTACTCTTTTTAAAAATAATATAGTATTACAATTTGTATGTATTGATACATACAGTAAAAGCATGCGAAGATCATGTAGAATCGCAAAGACAAATGAGGATAAAGTGACAATTAAAATGCTACATGGTGTTCACATTTACAAATTGGTTTATATTCTGGTACAAAGTTACAAACAAATAATCAAAAGATGAATACAATTTTATTTGCTGGTGTAATTTTAATTTGTTAATTAATTAGATATTGTCAGTATGTCCTATGGAGCAGGACCAGCATGTTTCCAAGCATTTTTATCTTGAATGTAATCTTCTAATTTATAATATGCTTGCTTACAAAGTGTGGCTTTTATATGAGTTTTAAACCGCATGTCATTTAGTTCCAGAATGTTGTCTGGTATTTTATTATAACATTTGACACAATATCCCATGAAAGATGTATGTACTTTAGATAATCTAAACTGCGGGATAGCTATCTTATTTTTATTTCTAGTGTTATAATTATGTCTATCACATATTTTTTCAAACAAATGTAAGTTTTTCCTAACATACATGATATTTTCATAAATAAATTGGCAAGGTACGGTCATGATATTAATTTTTTTAAACAGTTCCCTAAGAGATTCACGACTACGTAAGTTGTACATAGCTCTGACAGCTCGCTTTTGCAAGATAAATATGCATTCAATGTCAGCAGCTCGTCCCCACAGCAGAATGCCGTACGACATGATGCTGTGGAAGTAACTAAAATATACCAGTCTAGCTGTTTCTACGTCCGCTAGCTGCCTCATCTTTCTGATAGCATAGGCGGCCGAGCTAAGACGACCCGCAAGAGATGTAATGTGGGGTCCCCACTGTAGTTTTTTGTCAAGAGTGATTCCCAGGAAAACTGTTTGATTTATAAATTCTAGTTTTTCACTATTAAGTATAATGTCACATTCACTACTTTTTACATTTGGCAATGAAAATCGAATGCATTTTGTTTTTTTTTTCATTAAGAGCCAAGTTATTTGCGTTGAACCAATTTTGAACCTGGAGAATGGAATTGTTTACGTCGTCTAAGGTACGTCTACGTCGATCAATATTAAAAATAAGAGAAGTGTCATCGGCAAACAACACCATTTTAGGTTGATTATCAAATAAGTAGGGCAAATCATTTATGTAAACTAAAAAGAGGAACGGACCTAATATAGAACCTTGTGGTACGCCCATTGCCATCACTGAACCTCGTGAATTTACGCCGTTTACTTGAACTTTAAGTTGCCGACCATTTAGATATGATTTTAACAGCTGGAGAGAAGTATCTCTTATTCCGTAATGCCCTAGCTTTCGCAAAAGCGTTTCGTGATTTACACAGTCAAACGCTTTTGAGAGATCGCAGAAGATTCCAATAGAGTCTTCAGCTTCCTCCCAAGCCTTAAAGATGTGCTTGATCAAAGTTACACCAGCATCGGTTGTACAGCGACCTTTAGTGAAACCGTATTGTTCTTTGTGAAAGATGGAGTTTTTATTGAAATGGCGCAACATCTGTTCAAGCATCAACTTTTCAAATACCTTGCTGAGAACCGGTAAGACAGAAACGGGTCTGTAGTTATTCGATTCCTTACTATTTCCCGATTTGAATAAAGGAACTACTTTGCTGTGTTTCATTAAGTCAGGAAACACGCCTTGGTCTACGCTAACATTAAATATGTAAGTTAAATAAGGTGCAATTGTTTCAATAATTGACCTACATACCTTGACAGACATACCCCACAGATCTTCTGTTGATTTTATTTTAAGATCTTTAAAGGCTTTAATAATAGCCTCGGGGCTGGTATGTTGAAATTTAAATAGTAAAGAGCATGGTTTAACATGTTTTTTGAGTAGATCGATAGACACGGTGGTGGAAGAATTTAGTGCTTTTGTCGTCTCGAAAGGTATTTTAGTAAAGAATGCTTCAAACTCTTGAGCTACTTCAAGGTTACTGCTGATGGGACCATTATCAGTTTCTAGACTTAAATCAGTTTTTCGAACTTTTCGTCTCCCTGTTTCGTTGTTAATTACTGTCCAAGTAGTTTTTATTTTATCATCAGCATATTTTATTTTATTTCTAATATGAATAGATTTTGCCTGTTTACAAACGGTTTTAAATATTTTTGAATATTTTGAGACGTGGTCACGGAAACTTGGATCGGCGTTATAAGGCTTTAAACCATAAAGTTCAAACAGCTTTTCTCTACTTTTACGAATACCCGGGGTTGCCCAGTCACTAAATAAGAACTTAGATTTAATCATTTTAGTTTTGACTGGAAAAGCTAAGTTGAATTGGTCGTTTAATACAGAGAAAAAATCGGCATAAATATCACTTGGATTTTTAAGATTGAAGCTATGTACACACAGTTTATCAGCTAGAGTCTGATTTAGTTTATCGATTTTTTTTGAAGTATATTCTCTAAAATTTATTTTTGTTTTCTCTGGTGGAGAGTAAGTGTGGAAAGTGATCACTTGTCCACTGTGATCAGATGGCAAGTAATTCACTATGGACTTATGCAGGTACTCACAGCTGCAAAAAATATTGTCTATACAAGTAGCAGTAGTTGGTGTTACCCTAGTAGGTTCTTCAAAAACGTTATGCAAATTAAATGATTTGAAAAGATTTAAAAAACTCGAACTTATAATATTATTTTCTAAAATATTAATATTGAAATCACCACATATGATGACTGACTTACTACTGCTACTGACTTTTTTCAAGACATCTTCCATGACAGAGTCAAATACACAAAGATTCTGGTATTGCGGTGGTCTGTAGACACACACTATCACATGCTTATCTAGCTCAACACAGGACAATTCAATATTATGTTCCACTGACATATCAACTATATCTTTTCTTACTTTATATTTAATATGATTTTTGACTAATATTAGGGAGCCACCATGTATCATGGATTTCCGGCTAAAATAACTAGCTACACAATAATTCTCAAAATTTATAGATTCTACTTGATAATCTTTCAGCCAATGTTCTGTAATACAAATTACATCAAACTTGGTTTGTTCTAATACTACTTCTATTTCAAGAAGTTTAGAAGAGCAACTCTGAATATTTTGATTGAAAAGTTTTAAAATATGTTGCTCATTCCTGTGATTTTTGTAATTAACTAAGTCGCCAGAAGATAACTTGCTTCTATCTTTAAAATTATTAAATACTGGAATATCTTCTGTTGTCTTAATAATTAGTTTAAATTATTTATATCAGGAGTTTTCTCCACAAATGATATAACTTGCATAGAAGAATCTATGCCACCGGCGTGTTCAATATGATTAGAATGTTCTAACATATTGGTGGTGGTGGTGGTAGTGGTGGTAGATAGTATTTGTGGACCCCCCCTTCGTACATGACGTCATCATACAACAATCTATCAGTGTGCTGTTAGTATAACTATACAGCATACTCTCGTCCCCTAACCTACATTTCATTATATTAGATATAATATTGTCAATATTATATGCTATCAACATAGCAATAGTATGTCTACAACTACCAGGAACAGATACAGCTCCCTTAATCAAAGTAAAATCACTAATAAACTTATTAGTATCAAAAAATAAAAGTTTGTCACTATGACAACATGTCAACATGTGTAATGTATTATTTAAATTAAATATACACTTATTTTGGTATTCTGAAAAACTATCAGAATAAGGGAAAGCACATAACATTAACTTTCCAATGTTTAAACTAAGTAAGGTGTCAATACCCTTCACAATGTCCTCTTTTGTTGTACCAGAACTACTACCTAACAACAGAACTATTATAGAATTACTATCTAATTTTGTACTGCCAATTTTCTCAACAATTTGCTTAAAAGTTATGTCATGGTAACTGTGATTGGTAAAGTGATGGCTAAGGTAATTGTGTAAAATTTTTCCAAAGCCAGCACCCAATGCATCTGTGAAAAGCAAAGTATTAAATTTTTGTATATGAATATTCTCTATAGCAGGTGTAGGCACAGATATTTCAGACAATGGTATTGAAGGTGATGGTTGGCTTGCAACATCACATGAAAGGCTATTTGTCAGAGACTCATACCTCTCCGTGTTGGACTTCACCAGGTCCATCAGCTCCACTGCCTCAAATAACCGCTTGCTTAGTTGTTCTTGAGAAGACTCATATTTACTAAAAATATCCTTTAGCAAAGACTCCTTGTATTTTAAATCTTGTTGAAGCTGCTGAGTTTCCATCTCATACATAGATTTACAATATTCTAATTCAGCAATATCTTTATTACAGGCATATAAATATATTACACAGTTTGTGTACATAATGTGTGTGTATATTTACTACGTCTTCATATGCAAACTACTGAACGGTGTTTGGTCAAACTTACATTGATACTTACCTACTCAACAATGTAGCTAAACAATTCATAATAACACATAGATACAGATTACTTTTTTCAGATGCGTGAAATATTTACCTCAGGAAGCAAGTAAACCCGCTGTCGGAACCTACTAATACTATACATTTCAACAATGTTATTTACAGAAGCTAGCTTTCTTGTTAGTTATAGTTTCCGATACCATTAAAAGTTCTTACATAAGGGAGGCAGACAAGATTCTTTGTCTTTGCCAGTTGTTCTCGAAGGGAATCGACTGGTTTCTACGGAGATATATTGTAATGTAAAAACTCGATTTGTGGACCTCTTTCTTAAGTGAACCAGGTAAAATTCTACTTGCCTTTTAAGTAAGAACGTATACAAATACTTGATATAAAATATTCAAATTTAAAAAAAAATGAAGAATGCACTTGGGTGCGTACCTGAAAATATGGTTAAAAAACTTTTTTACAAAAAAATATAACCGACTTACCAAAACACAAAAAGCAAAAAAAAAAAATTTAAGTGCATCGGCCTAGAAGTCGGTGTCTAATGGATGTCCCACAGTTAATTTTGTCACCGACTTCTAGGCCGATGCACCTAAACTTTTTTTTTGCTTTTTAGTGTTTTGGGAAGTCGGTTATATTTTTTTCTAAAAAAGTTTTTTATTTTGAGCTTTTCAGTGAAACGAATAGGTCACTATCCACATCACTGGAAAGTTCTCATTGATACGAAGAATATAAGCCCAAACACGAGGTAGTTTTCATTTTCAGTTATCGAGCTCCCTCGACCTTCTCTGGTCTCCATCATCAGGTCAGCTCCAAACCTTCACTGTTGAATAGTGCTATCAGGCATACATATGAGTGTCAAGGTTGAACCCTATGTATGCTTACAACTTTCGAAAGTTGCCCTCGATTTCTCAGGGTTTCCATCATCAGATCCTGACCTGATGACTATGGGACCAACTGGCAGCTATTCCGCGTCGAACAAAAAAAGAATCACGTAAATCGGTCAATAAACCTCGGAGTAATCGTTGTACATACATAGAAAAAAAAAAACATCAACAACACCTCGTCCCTTTTGGGAAGTCGGTTAAAATTCACGTTTGTATAAGATAATAAGGGACATTTTGTTGTCCTTGAATATTTATTCTGTTACAGTTTTCAATATTTTGTTGATATAGCGAAAACAGAAATAGGTACAGTACACCTACATCACCTGTAAACATCAATTTTCGAGTGATTTTCAAATGAGATAAAGCCTGGTAACAGATGTTTGGATAAGAACCGCTAAAAAGATGATATTGTAAGACTATAGAAGAGTACATATATTATAGAATCAATTCCATCGGAAATTTCATCAGAGAAAATTCTACATAAACATTACCGCGTAACAAGAATTAAACAATGCACGTTATGACTATAAAAATAAAGTTTCAATTCGAATGGTAATTGTTCCCTCGAGCTCCCTGGATCGTAGTTAATTTAATCAAACACTCATAAAATATACTTCATTACAGATCCAATCGTTAACGATTTATTATCTGCACCAATATTTAACTATCACACCAAGTTTAATTAAATTATTACTACGGTATTAAACTAAACTAATACTTGGAGTAAATTATTTTATGAGGTTTAGAATTAATGGGTAGTGTTTGGTTTTTGATTTAATTGAATTTCAGTGCTTACGTAAATATTCTTCTTCTTTGGAAATTCCTTCGCGCATCCAAATCATCATCATCATCTCAGCCATAAGACGTCCACTGCTGAACATTGGCCTCCCCCTTAGATCTCCACAGATACCTGTTGGAGGCGACCTGCATCTAGCGTCTTCCGGAAACCTCTATAAGGTCGTCTGTGCATACCAATAAAAAGTTGCAATCCAATGAATGGTCTATCAATTGAAAGATTTTGGCAATCGGATAGTTTCTGTGATTAGCGCGTCAAATTAAACAAACAAAGTCTTTATTTTCTTTCTGCACCGTCATTTGAACATCTTTGGCAGTATTTGTGGGTGCTCAGAAGCATAAGTCTGACAAACACTCTTACCGAGGAGTCTCGAGTTGCCTAAGCAAATGGGTTGTGGAGGTCAGATAGACAGTCGCTAATTGTAAAACACTGGTACCTACTCAGCTGCATCGTGTTAGGCTTGAAGCCGACTCCAACAGATCTAGTTGGGAAAAAAAAAATCACGCAGACAATATTCAAATTAATTTAATTACAAACACAAAAAGAAAGCCTACAACAAAATGTATATTTAATCGTATCAACAAATTGGTTCTGCAATATCTCATTATTAATGCAAATTGGTAGCCGGGGCCTAATGAGATAAATAGTTTTAGTGGCCATTTAAATTGATAGTTTATATTCAATTTGATTTATCGGAACCATGCAGATTATCAATGTTATTGTGAAAGTACGTGTGTAATATTCAGGTAGAATTTTAGTTATTATTTCAGCCTTATTGGTCGCAAATTATATATTTTGACGGCGATTGACGCAGAGTGGTCGAGTTATGGACCACTGCGGTGCTTTGGTTCGGTTATTTAAGCTAAGCGTCCACTTGTCGGTATCGTAAGCAACGGACGTATCGCACGCAACGGATCGGAGTATTATTTATATAGAAACTCATATAAGTGCGTCCACCTGTCCGCATCGTACGTATCGCACATCGACAATGCCGACACCTATGCTCCGAGAGGCAACTTTTGCGATGCCTGCCGATGACGTCATACGTGACGGCGATCAGTGGACGCAGTCCGTTAACCATAATAAATATATCGTTTATACTTTTATGAGCATCATCCTCCGAGCCTTTTTCCCAATCATGTTGGGGTCGGCTTCCAGTCTAACCGGATTCAGCTGAGTACCAGTGCTTTACAAGAAGCGACTGCCTATCTGACCTCCTCAACCCAGTTACCCGGGCAACCCGATACCCCTTGGTTAGACTGGTGTCAGACTTACTGGCTTCTGCCCGTAACGACTGCCAAGGATGTTCAATGACAGCCGGGACCTACAGTTTAACGTGCCATCCAAAACACAGTCAATGGTGTCTAAGATATACTTAGAAAGTTCATACAAACTTAGAAAAGTTGCATTAATAATAATAATAATAAGCCCCGCAGGGCATCTGAGGCGGATGACGGGGAGTAGCGACCCCGCGGGGCTATATATCCGAGTGCTCCAGGGAGAGTATACTGTCCCCCATCTCCGGCTTGCCGGAGTGAAGCATGACGGGGGATAGGTCTCCCGCCTCTTGGCTCGCCTTCATCGGCCGGTCAGAGTGGAGTCGCTAGAGTAGGGTTAGCAGCCCGCTCGGAGGGTAGGTGCCTCGTGGTAAGTGGCGAGTGGGCCGGTGATGCTGGACCCACAGGGAGCGCGTGATCTGCGTTTAAAGTCCGCCGAGGTATCCTCACCCTTCAGCCGCTCATGTACCTGTTGCCCCCTTGTTGCGATTTAGCGACTGATTCCCGGGGGCCCAGTAAGTGAGGCGGCGAGTCTCCACCTGCCATTTTTACATGTATTTAATACATTGTCATCGGCAGGTGCCATAGTTCCCGTAGTTTCCCCATTCCTAGTCCATTAGCATCCCATCACAATAGCCCAAGTAGTTTTCATCCATAGTTAGCAATAGTTCAGCACAGAATCGGGGATTGTCCTTGGGTACATTTCTATAGTGTATACAGGGATAATCGTCGGTTTTGTGTCACCATTTCATTAAAGTTGTCTCAAAAGGGCTTCAGCGTGTTGGCTTCGGCCCCACGTTCGCCTTCCAAAAATCCGGGACTCTATAGTCCCGAGGTCTGGAAGAGACATACATATAATAATAATAAGCCCCGCAGGGCATCTGAGGCGGATGACGGGGAGTAGCGACCCCGCGGGGCCATATATCCGAGTGCTCCAGGGAGAGTATACTGTCCCCCATCTCCGGCCTGCCGGAGCGAAGAATGACGGGGGATAGGTCTGCCGCCTCTTGGCTTGCCTTCATCGGCCGGTCAGAGTGGAGTCGCTAGAGCAGGGTTAGCTCGGAGGGTAGGTGCCTCGTGGTAAGTGGCGAGTGGGCCGGTGATGCTGGACCCACAGGGAGCGCGTGATCTGCCTTTAAAGTCCGCCGAGGTATCCTCACCCTTCAGCCCCTCATGTACCTGTTGCCCCCTTGTTGCAATTTAGCGACTGATTCCCGGGGGCCCAGTAAGTGAGGTGGCGAGTCTCCACCTGCCATTTTTACATGTTTTAATACATTGTCATCGGCAGGTGCCATAGTTCCCATAGTTATCCCCATTCCCAGTCCATTAGCATCCCATCACAATAGCCCAAGTAGTTTTCATCCACAGTTAGCAATAGTATAGCACAGAACCGGGAATTGTCCTTGGGTACATTTCTATAGTGTATACAGGGATAATCGTCGGTTTTGTGTCGCCATTTCATTAAAGTTGTCTCAAAAGGGCTTCAGCGTGTTGGCTTCGGCCCCACGTTCGCCTCCCAAAAATCCGGGACTCTGTAGTCCCGAGGTCTGGAAGAGACATACATTTATAATAATAATAATATTTTTTATTTAAATTACATTACAGCATGAATAACATTGAGTCTTAAATATAAGCTTATATCCGAGTCTTACGTGCCTGAACTAGGATATCCTGTGTTTCAGGCGAGAAGAGCTAAAATAATTTAAAATTAACAAATAATCAAAAAGATTCTAAAGTACATTAAAATGTGTAAACTATCTGTACTGTGTACAAGTTGTATAAAACTACTACAGTATTACCATATCTTAACATCTAGTTTCTTAATTAACAAGTCATTAAAAATAAATAATATTTATCAAATATTGTATAAAAATAAAATATTAACAAAATCAATTTCATAACCCACATAAAAATATATAATATTAGTCAAAACTTGTATAAAAACAAAATAAACAATAAAGAAAGTCACTTTAGCACAGTCAATAAATTCTCTGTATCATCGTAGGACATTTTTTGAAGAGTTTCTTTCAGTACTTTTTTACAGTTTACTTGATTCAAGTCATAAATATTTGCTTTCGCGTTCAATCTATTGTAAAGTAGAGGACCAAGAAACAGGTAAAATTTTGATGTGAAAGCATGTTTGGTGTGATTTTGAGGACAGACTATATCTTTACGTCTTTTGTTAGTAACTTCCGTGCTATATGTTAGCTCTGAGTGCTGTTTTAATACAATACCCATTATAAATAACTGACGGACGGTTAGTACTTCACACTTTTTGTATAGCAGGTTAGTGGGAAAAAGGAAGGGCCGGAAAGTAGACACCTTGAGAATTGCTCTCTGGGCTCTCTCAATAATTAATAACAATGTTTTACTCGCTCCACCCCATGTGGTAATACAGTATGTTAATATCGATTGACATAGAGCAAAGTAGACTTGTCTAATTATTTTTGGGTCTGCAATGTAACGTAATTTTTTGAAAACAAATATCAATTTACGAATCCTATTATTTACAGTTTCAATGTGATCTTTAAACGAAAGTGTGTCATCTATAACAATTCCGAGGTACTTTACTGTACGTGACATTTTAATACTGGGACAAGCGCACTGGTTATTTGTGCAAGATGTACAATTATGATAATGTGCATATAATGTTGTGTTAGCGCCAATTAGTTTTTGCTTGCGCATCGAAAACTTGACATTGGTTACATTTTTTTTTTGTTGGCGCATTGGTACTTGCCTGACCTGGGATCGAACCCGCGCCCTCATACTTGAGAGGTTGGTCCTTTACCCACTAGGCCACCACGACGTTTATACTTTTATGAGCATAATATGCTAATAAATATACCAAATTTGCAGAATCATGGGATAAGCATTCTAAGACATGCAGGAGAAATATTAATCACGGATGTTCATATTTGCTTCCTTGGAAATTACACACAAGCTATGTATGTAGGCCTTCTCTAATGAGCACCAACCATTCTGGTCTGGTCTGGTTAGCACTCTCTAAATCTTCAATGTGACCTGTCTTAAACAACACGCCACTTAAGATTTACTTGTAGGTAAAATTGATGATGTTAGCTCTAATACTAAATATACAAAGGGAAATAATATACCCGATCCCACAGGACACAATCAGTGTCCCACACAAAGGTGCTACCTTAATCCCAAGTCTAAAGTAACAAAGTCCTTTATCACCCACCCATAACTGTCCTGAAACAACAGGCGACGCTAAAACCTTATCAATTATTTCAGTTCCCACTATCTCTATTTGCATTTACGTAATTTCAGCTCTGATCCAAACTAAATTGATATTATAACCCGACCGAATTTCAGAGCACACTCCCAAATAAGTTTTGCGTACAAACGCGCGTATTTCAATCTGTGCGCGTTATACGATTAATCCTTGAGGGTATAAGGGTCGGTGCGAGTTCCACAGATAAATTATTAATTAATAATATGTATGTAAATTATTTATTGTTAACTTCAACGGTATTACGTGTAATTAATATTTGGAGATTATGCGCTGATACGGCGGATGGAATATCGTATCACGGCACGGCGGATTGGGTTTCATAATTCATCGCTAGTTAACCGCATACATTAGTTTGAAGTGACACTGTTGTTTAGCAGTTTTAGGTTAAATTGTCTAGTTTATTGCGAAACTATTGACTGCGACTTCATTGTACATTTTAGTAGCCCATTCGGTAAGTAAATAGTGAAAACAATTAGTTGAAACTTTATTATTAAAACGTTTATGTTTACCGATTAACAACTTATCGATTGTGACAATATTTATACTCTGGCTATTCCTCGATTCTAAGTCAATTATAAAGTTAACTTTTCATTGTCTATCGAATCTAATAAATTATTTTAAAGGAACCACGAAATAATCAAATATTTTAAAAAATATAATGAACAAAATATTAGAATTTTGGATTATAATACTCATTTCTTAGCCCTACTTACTATTCTTTTGTTCTTAACACTACACATACAATAGACACCAAGAGCTAATAATAATGGCGTCCACGGCCGTTTTCGGCCACGGCGGCTGTTCTCACTTAAGGAGATCAGCCAGCTGCGCAGGACATATTATAGTGCACGAGCATTTGCGCAGACACAGGTGCACTCCCTATTCCTTCACTCTCATAACCCGATGGAACGGCAATCCGACACGACCGGAAAGAGATCAGTCGCAGGACCGACATTTACGTGCTCTCCGATGCACGGGTGAATCAATCACCAACTTCCTGACTACGGGCTGCTTTGTGAAAGTTTAAAAAAACCCACAAAGCGATTTCGGCCCGACCCGGGAATCGAACCCGAGACCTCGAGCACAGCAGCCGCGCTTGCGACCACTAGACCAACGAGGCAGTCAATATACCAAGAGCTACTTCAGATATAAGTACTAACTATTAACTGAACAGAATCAATTATCACTTGCTATGAATAGGTCATACGCACACTCAATTGGTCATCAACGATTATAATGTGATCATAATATGACAATAGCGATAATCTACTAAACACTGGACTTCATAATAGGCTCGAAATTGATATAGTAATTGATATTGCGTTAAATTGGTATACTAACTTTTATCGGCGATTTTGTTCGTGTGAAACAGTTTGCACAGTATAAGGCTAAGGTAAATATTTCAGTTATCACTTTGACTGCCTCGCTGGTCTAGTGGTCTCGAGTTCTTTTCCCGGGTCGGGCCAAAATCGCTTTGTGGGTTTTCTTAAACTTTCACAAAGCAGCCCGTAGTCTGGAAGTTGGTGATTGATTCACCAGTGCATCGGAGAGCACGTAAATGTCGGTCCTGCGCCTGATCTCTCTCCGGTCGTGTCGGATTGCCGTCCCATCGGGTTATGAGAGTGAAGGAATAGGGAGTGCACCTGTGTCTGCGCAAATGCTCGTGCACTATAATATGTCCTGCGCAGCTGGCTGATCTCCTTAAATGAGAACAGCCGCCGTGGCCGTATTCGGCTGTGGACGTCATTATTATTATTATATTCACTTATAAAACCCAACATCCATATAAGGTTCCCTTCTGATTGGTTCAGCTGTTTTTGGTAACAAACAAACTCATTTTCCGATGATCAGTTTACATAGATTTGAAAGTGAAGATTTTTATTCAGTCCGTAGTTTTAGAACAATTTGAGTTTTGCAAAATATTGATGGAAATAGCATAGTACAGGTTCAGATATTGTTATTAGAATAAAATAGAAACCAGATAATATAAAATAGTTTATCCTGGATTTTTTTCTTCTTTATATCTAACAAAAAAGGAGTCTATTTCAGAAAGCTGTAGCAAACAAGCTCATATTATTAAGACTGGTCTATCTATGAAAATCTTTTTTACTAACAAAAACCAAAAAGCCTTTCTTTGTACGAAAATGTTTACGACATCAATAAATAACACATTATTATGATTAAAAAAAATATTCCATCACATTTTGGAACTTTCAAAGGCCTTTGTGTCACATAACATAAGAATTACCCCAAATAAATAATGGGATTATCGTAATATTTATCATTTAATAAACCCTCTACAATATATAACAATAACATTTTCATTATGAATAACGTACGACTTTGAACTTTATAGCCCGGTAATAAAGTTCAGAAAATTATTACATAATATTTTTATATGACTGCCATGTGCTCGAGTCAATATATTTCATGTTGTGAAAATTAAATGTTAAGCAATTTTGAATTTTATTCTTAAAGCAATAACGTTCGTTTTACATTGTGAATATTAAAATGTTGGAATATAAAAGAGAAAGACAACAGTTCAGTTTCAATTTTTGTAATGCAAAATACTGAGAATGTTAATCGTTTTTAAATTGAAAATGTTTTTCTTTCTAGGAATATATGGTTTTCATTTCTCTTTTAGTAGAAAACTAATTCGCTTTTTTCAGAATTATCGGAGTAACTTATTTACTAGTTTTTGTATTTAACATGTTGTTTGTTGTTTAATATTCCACGATGTACCTATTTGTAATGTGATTTACTAACCGTTTGTCCTGGGTTTCACGATGCGATAAAATGTAACCTATGTTACTCGAAAAGTGTGTCCATTCCCACAGTCAAAGAATATTTCAAATTGATAGTTTCGTAGCCTTTTAGTCTACAAACAAACAAAAAATATGTTATCTTTGGTATATTAATGTAGAGTACACAACATGTAACGTAATTAACGCACACCCTCAAACACCCCAATTAGAATATTATGTTATAATCATAATACATACACTAATTTTTAATTTAGCATGTATATGCATTGTTATTTACTAAATTAGTTATACCAATTCTTGGTGAACTTTTTGGTCATACTACTACGCACGCAAATATCGCGCCGCGCACCGCTCGACTCGACACAACATAACGAAACTACGGAAAAAGCCGACAATACACGAAGTCTTATTACTTTGAGTTACGGTCTATTTGAATTTGTTTTGACAGTACAGGGTTAATATGACAATAATTTCCGTAGTTATAATAATTTTTGGGATAAAAAATTACCTATATTAAAAATGATATAAATCGATTCAGTAAACGATTCTGAACAAACTAATTTCAGGATGTGCGTTAATTAAGTTACATGTTGTATATAGTATTTTAATAGTACTTAAAATTCCTTCAGGAGCGTAACCCACCCAATTGTTTTTCTACCAAATAACACGCTTCAGTAACCCATTGCAGTAACTTAGTAACTCCCCAGTAACTCTTCCTACACACACGGTAGGTACAACATAACTGGAGTTAGGTAACGAGGCTAGATTACCTATGACCGCTTATGTAACCTTTGATAACGTTGTCTGATACACACTGCTTACTAAAATAGAGAACAATTGTAAAACAATTGAAAACTCGCTTTTGAAATTTTGGAACTGTCGTCATTATAGGAGATTATATGAGGACAGTCGTATAATTTCGAAATATGTATATGTAATACTGATATAGGACTAAGCGATGCTGTTTTGTTGTAAAATCTAGAGAAACTCGTGGCTAAGTGGTTAGGTATGACAGAGCTGTTCAATATATGAGAAACGCTTGCCACGGACGTTCCATACATGGGTCTACGTATGTATATCATTCCATCATTAGAGTTCCGGAAGGCTAATTAAATTGGAGGAACTGGCTGTCATTTGCACACTTTTCGTCAGTATTCAGGGTATTCAGAAGCCATAAAATCTATCAATCAGTCTTAAAAGGAGGCATTATATAGTGATGCACAGAAAACAGGGTTGATAAGCTCAAGTTGAGTCAGATGTTTTGTGTAAAATGCTACTCTGTGAAGATGACACACATCCCCTTACTCAGCAGAAAGAGTTGATTCCCATCTGATAATCTCGCAATAAAACATTTGTTGGCAAACCATAAGAGCCCTAAGTACAGTTCCCAAGGCACGATAAGCTTTACATAAGCTGGTTACACAACCCGCCCACCCTTAGCCGATACCACGGAATTGCTCTGTATATGGAAATTAGATGGACACGCCTATTCTTTGACAGATTAGATTAACTATATCGGATGGAACTGACCTGTGGAGTTTCTACTCTGGCAGTTTTTGGACCTCAAGCTTTCGATCGTGGAGATTCTAAGTTTATTTCTCACCTTTTGTAATGTTGATGCAATCCTAACCCCCGATAAAAATCTTAATCGAAGTCTTACAGAGAAGGAATGAGCATTAACCACCACGCTTGTTTTAGACAGATTGACGATTTCATTAGTACCCTTGATATATAGGAAGGGCATATAATTTAGGAAAGTTACATGGGTGCTTGCGTGATTGGGAATCGAACCCGTTTGTGGCCGGTGCTTTAACCAATGCGTCACCAAAACTCGTGGCATTATAAGTGGATTTAAAAAGAAAAAACACAAAGTATAACATGGCTATCTTAAGTTCAAAGTTATTTTTTAGGACTAAGTTAAGTTGAGTTAATTTAGTCCACCTATTTAATAACACTCTATTTCGAAGACTTTCTCCAAGATGCAACACTAAAAAAATAACCAAGTTCAGGCCCACAAAATTATGTTCAACGACCCAACTTTATTGCTCAATAGAGCCTAAATTTTAATTAAGACGGTACCAAAGTAGCTGACCTGACACAAGTAGGCTATCGAACTTCGGCTTGCTAATTAAGACCTTACGTAGTCAACTTTGATGCACATGTAAGACAGTTTGCACTTGTGTTGCCCTGTGTAACAAATTGGTGTTAGTTCCAGGTCAAGTGGGGGGGAGACGAACACAAGTTTCGCATGAACTTCTTGGTACGGTTGTGAATTTTGCAGCGGTGATCTAGTAATCATTGGTAGAGAGATTTGCTGGTCTTTGTTTTGTATTATGAACTCTTAAATTAAAGAGAAAGTAATGATAGTAAAGTTTGTAATATAAAAAAAAAAATTTTCACCTGGCTGGTATATTTTACTGTCTTGAAGGGTGTCTTTGTGTAAAAACATTTATGTATTTGGCAGAGTATTTCATGTACAGAGTACTTAGCAACACTCATACTAAAAATAAATACGCAAGCAATACTAGGAAGCTCCACAATACAATTTCAATGAAACACAACCGTTCACTTAAATAGACATTCAAAACATCTTCATTACTGACAGGAAACATTGCCACCCATAATTCGCTAGACTAACCAATCATAGACGAATTAAACAGAACGCGATTACTTACACTAAAATCCAATTACACACACACTAACACATCTCCTTAGTAACACACACACACACACACATACACAGACATACTTACACTCTCTCAAACACACACACTCAATAATATGTGTTATCTACACGGCCTCAAAAACATATGTTGTATGTTACACACACGCTCACATTTCATATGTGTTAGTTAACAGCATATCGGTGTAACCAAAGGCTTATGAGTGATCACTGATCCCTGTAATCCCATTCAGGGTTGCCACACACTGAAAGCCGATTTGTAAACTCGATTCTACCAAATTATCATTATTTACTCAAGTTGGTTGGGCGGAAAATCCTTTGAGGTGAAACAATTGATTTGTTTTCGTTTTTTTTTTGGTGTAATTACATAAGTCCATTTGCCTTATCATGAGATTAAATCATGTCTGCATGTTCGCGACAATCTCTAGAACTATGGTTCAGATCTTCATACGATTTTGACTAGAATATAGAAAGATTTAGGCAATCATTTGAACATGTTTGGCAGTCGTTACGGGTAGTCACAAACCAGTAAGTCGGACACTAGTCTAATCAAGGGGTATTGTGTTGCCCGAGTAGCTGGATTGAGGAGATCAGATGGGCAGTCGCTCCTTGTAAAACATTGGTACTCAGCTGTATGCGGTTAGACTGAAAGCTGACCCCAGCATAGTTGGGAAAAGGCTAGGCAAATGATGATATATAGAAGGATTCAAGAGGGTTGGCATATAATTTATGTCTTTTTAAAGACAGGACGGGTCGCTAGTGGTTAATAAAAATATGAAGCAAAAATATCTATGAGAGTTTCTTCATAATAAAGTTCTACTTTTCTATCTATAGAAAACAATACTTTTAAAGTAAGTATAACACAATAAATCTGAAGTAACTAAGCTCGTATTTCAGTGAGACAGATAGTGATAAATCAGGATTAAACGAAAAAAGCTCAGACTTGAGAACTATCTTTAGTTTAAAACTAGATTTAAAAACTAAGCAATATATTGTAATCAAAGTTAATGCATTTATAGATTTTTTTTTCTATCTATAATTCTATAATATGTAGGTACTACTTATAGTGGTGAAGTTTGCTCATTTACTTGAACATGCTTAGCTCTTAGGAAGTACAAACCGGATTGATTTAAGAAAGTATTTCAGTATTAGGTAGCATATATATCGAGGAGGGCTATAGGTTATTTTTATCCGGGTGTGCGGAATAGTTCCCGCGGACGCGAGTGAAACTGCTGCAAGATGCTGTATTCGTCAAACTTACTGACTTACATAATTATGACAATTAAATTAATTAATGCGGCCCAGATCATGAAAACTATTGATATTAACGTATGAAAACTGAAAGCAAAAAGCTTACATAGTTCAACATTAACATTTCAGTGTTCAGTATTTGTACAAATAAATTCAACAATATGTAAATCAAACATGGTTTTAATAAAATCCATTCTTGATAATATTCGGACCATAATGTAAGCTTCCATTTAGTGAAATTGTAGTGGCTTAAAAAAGTAAAATATTTATTTTATTTTTATGTAGGAAAAAAATATTGCTACCAAACAATATGTAGTTGCATATTGGGGATAAATTTGACGACACGATCATCTACATTTTAAAATATTAAAAGCTAAACAATACAGACATTTTTCATCATGAATGTATATGCGTCTAATTTTTTTATACTCAAGAATAAAAGTTAAAATTCTACCTTAAAATAAAGTGGAATAGGGTTGACTTTTGACCGTAGTGATCTCTAGTAAAACCTCCACCGCTGCGTCGATTTTAAGCTCTTTCAAGAGTGACAGAGTCGAAACTGACCTTTCTCAACATTTAAATAGTTGCGTCGACTTTTTATATGCTTTCACAATTTAGTTTTTCTTTTTGGTGATCGTTGGAATTCTAACGTGTTCCCTAGTGGGTACCGTTATATGCTAATAGTAAATACGAGTACTGAGTTCTATGAAGAGGATTCTAGGCGTGTATAGGGTATTGGCGGGTCCACCATTTTTTAACAAATGTAACTGACAAATGGTAATTTATGTAAAACAAGTAATAAATAAATATAATACAATAGACTTTAGTAGCGCAAAATGTAGACAAAAGTACGAAAACTGCGCACAACTTCATTAAAAAGACAACACACTCACAAAATTAACGTTACAATTTCTAAAACGCATCACAATATAATTTGACAGTTTAAAACCGGCTTTATGTCATCTATTTTCACTAGCACACTAACTAGAAGGTTTGTTTCACACAAGGCAACTCGCTTAGAGCTTTAAGCACTCATTACGTAAGCAAATAACACGGGCAACTGTGTTGCAGGAAAACTTTCATTATTAATGTACAATGCCTGGCTACTGGGTCTGCTTGTGTTGTTGGCAATTTGGGGAATTGGTATGTTTTGGGAATGTCTGAAAATTTAATAAGTAAAGAAAATATGATGGATTGATTACCAAAGAATGCTATTTTATGTACATATATATTTACATTTAAAAATACATCTATCCCTGTAAAAAGCTAAAACTACAAACTAAAACGGAAAAGTATGAAAAAAATCAACTATCATTTATTCCATTTTATTTGTATAATTAATATGAAAAATAAAAAGAGTCCAACCATATCCATGACTTCAGCTTGGAGTCTCAAAAATAAAAATGCATTATTTTACCTTTTAAAGAAAAAAGTATGTAACTATTAATATTTACAAAGAAAAACATAAAAATCAAATAAAATGCCTCTTAAACATCCACATAATATTGCAACTGATGTAAACTTGCATTAATAGTCTACAACACTGCACTTGCAAGTCAGACATATAAACCGACTTAGTAAGAGATGTAACATTTGCTTTTATTGCAATCTACTTAGTTTTACTGCAACGCCTTTGCGAATCTTGAATTTTAGTTCCAAAATGATATTGCTGGCTGTAAAATATTCGAGCTTAGTTTTATTTTTAATGATTCAAATTTCGAACAGATTTTCATTTATGTAAGTAAGTGATTCTTTAGTGTGTTATGACTGCAAAAGTTACAAAATGTGACTTATAAAGCACCCAGAAAAATATAATTATAAAAACATAATTTTGTATTTTTTTTCTGTCTTCAGGAAAAAAAACCTAAATTCAATAACACAGACATACTGACAGATCAATTTATTAAAGAAACGGAACTAAAAAAGCTTTTCATATCAACAGTAAATACTAGCAATAAATCTATCCTTTTTCGTATCTTGAAGTAAAATATCATATTACATCAAATATGAATAATAACAAATACTCAATTTCCTATCGAAACAAACCGACCTCAAACAGGAACATAACAACTAAACTTAACAAGTACCTGAGACACGAACGATGTTATCAGGCCACTCCGCTTCACGTGCACTAATTGTGCAAGTTCCACATAATTGGGAAGTTCCTCAATGCACCGACGCTCCACATTGTCTGCGACATACACATTTGTTGCCAACTTTACGTAGCGACACATGTGAACGTTGCTTCGTTTTGTTTGTTTCGGGAAATAAGTGCTACAATTTAAATTGTTATTAAGCAACCGCTTAAATAAGCGAATTTATTGATTTGTTTTTGAATATCTTCCATTAAAATGTGTCAAAATTCTGAAGTTCCTTAAAGTTTTATGTACGCACTCAGAGACATTGAATGTTTACTTAAGCCGTTCCTTAGTGAAGGATTTAGAAAGAAAGAAAGAAAGAAAATACATTTAATTACGTAATTGAGGACGCATACATAAGTACCTACATAAACAATCAATATAATAAATAAAACAAAAAAGGGCTAAAATAGAAAGAAAACAAACATGAGGGGGTAGTATGCGTCACAACCACGCAATACGGCCCTCGCTCAGCATGATGCTGCGACCCCGTGCGAGACAAAGTCCCAGCGCTGATTTTCAGCGACAGCCGAAACTAACGTTATGGCGTCCAACGGGTGATTATGCGAATATGTGTTAAATAAATTGTGTTTAAATATATATTAAATAAATAGTGTTTCTTTGAAGAATATAATAGAATATAATTAGTTTACTCCATATGATCAAAATACATGTGGTCGCGCCATTAATTATCTATGCCTGTAAACCATAGAGGTCAGTGCTGTAACTTAAACATCTGTCAAAAACTATTTCAGCTACTGAAAATAAAAATGTATTTTTAATGGCGACCGACGCTTTCGTACTTTATTATAAGAGGGTAATATGCTTTACAAAATATTGTATAGTGTGTATGTATCATACGAGATAAGTATCTTGAGCAACGAGTGACTAAGTTTTATCTTATCCCAGTTTGGGATCGTGCGAGGTGTTATAAAATATGCTTTGTCATGACGGTGGGTGAGTAGAAGTTACACGTGGATTGCGAATAGTACGTAGTAAGCAGCATTCAACTTTAATTAAAAAACAACATTTTAGTTAAATTAGGGAATATAAAAAGTAAGGAATAATAATGATTTAATTAAATTTAGAATTAACATTAAAATCGTAATGAATTGATATCACAGGTACATAAAAATATATGAGGACATAACAAAGAACACAGATGAAGGATATTTGGAGCAATATGAGCCGACACAGCCCCTCCTCCAAGATTGCTCAACGATCAGGAGCCACGCTTCTGCTACAAGTGTGCCTCCAATGCATCCCACGCCTCAGGAAATCCCTACACCAGCGCATGCATACATTTCTTTGACAATCCGTTACTAACCAGTCACCATGGTTACGCTTTAAGTTAACAAGTACCTGAGACAACGCGACCGATGTTATCGGGTCACTCCGCTTCACGTGCACTAATTGTGCAAGTTCCACATAATTAGGAACTTCCTCAATGCACCGACGCTCCACATTGTCTGCGACATACACATTTGTTGCTAACTTTACGTAGCGACATGTGACGTCGAAGTTTAGTAATGTTGCTTCGTTTTGTTTGTTTGGGGAAATAATTGGTGGGATTTAATTTGTTATTTAGCAATACCTTTACTAAATAAACTATATAACATACCAAGTAAACAACTCAATACAATGACGCATCACCAGCTCACGCACACATACAAAGAACGTGTCACCGAGTCTTCGACAGCAACGACAACAACGGCCGCGGCGACTATGTAAAGGCCAGCGGAGGCCTACCAGATCATTCGCTAACTAGACGGATCCGAGTGCGATAGCCCCGCAGTCCACTCGTATTCAGTAATCACCCTCTTATTCGATAGCCTAGCAGTCTTTAAGAGTGTGTCTAGGGAGATTAAGTTGCGATACCACGTGTCCTTCTTAATTCTCACTGTAGGATTGTAGTTACACCACCCAAAACAAAAATGTGAAAGACTGCCAAGTTCGATAATATGGGAATGCTTCGCCTATAAAAGAAGTGAGATCTGAATAAGTACCAAGTTCCATACACATACCTCAGTTAAAAATAGTTACTTTTTAATGATGTTACTTCGCAAGTTTTCATACACCTTGTTATAAACCTACTAAACGCAATGAATCAAGTATTTAATTTTCTATTAAAACTTGCCAAGTAACATCATTAAAAAGTAACTATTTTTAACTGAGGTATGTGTATGGAACTTGGTACTTATTCAGATCTCACTTCTTTTATAGGCGAAGCATTCCCATATTATCGAACTTGGCAGTCTTTCACATTTTTGTTTTGGGTGGGATTTCATTTATTTTTGTAAGGTTGTTTATTTTATTTTTTTCTTATGATGAAGTTCGTTAAAGAAATGTCTCATTTATACTATCTTTTAGATTTTTTAATATGCACTATGTTTCTTACAAAGAAATGAACTAGATTAACTAAATGGACTAGATTTACCAACTGACTGACATGACATGTTATCATATATTATGTTCGTGGATCAAAGTTACACATTCGTTATTTTCGAAAGTGATTAACACTTGGCCGTTTTCAGATTTTTACTTTACTTTGACTAAATACAAACCTTTGTACCATTCGAAGATATATTATATAAATATAGATAAATTTAGTTCGTTTTAGTTCCTTAGGGGTATAAATTTACACCGGGTATAAAACACCTTCATTATTTTGAAACCGACTCACACTTGGCCATTTTCAGATTTTTCCCTTTACCTTGACATAAAGACCTACCTCCATGCCAAATTTCAAGTCAATACGACCATTGGAAGTGGTCTAGGTTTTTGATGAGTGAGTCAGTGAATCAGTCAGTCAGTGAGTGTATAGCAAAAATAGCGATTTTCTGACGTCAATATCTCAAGACCTACAATAGGTATATTAATGAAATTTTGTATTTTAGATAAGTGAAGGGGTCTCAACAGATACTAGAAATTTGATATGCGTAAATTAAATAGATTTTGAGTTACAGGGGGGTCGAATTTAGGCCGAAATGGTTCGTGTAATATAACCCACGGCCAGTGTGTCGCTTTTTTTGCTCGAACTTGGCGGACACACTGCCGTGTGTCTAGATTATTAAAGTGCAAAGTATAACTTTTGTAAACACTGTGAAGATACAATAAATCCACATAACTACAAAGGTGCCTTTAATTCTACAACCACAACTCCTATAACTATATATTTATTTTTAAATGGTTTTTCTGTTTATTGTATGTACATTCAAAATATTTTTGAATTTGTCAAAATTCAAAAGCTCTTTAGAGTACCCGCTCACCACAAAGTTTGTTTAGGCTCATAAATGAATGGTGGTAGGCACATTACAAAGATCTCGTATTTAGTCGGTATCATACCGACTGAAAACTCAAGATTAAAGTTTTTCTTTAAAAAAATCTGCCGACTGTTCGAGTCTACAGTGTGACTAAACTCGTCTAAAATCTTCGTCAGTTACTGTTTTCCACATTCTACAGTATCAAACATCAATATAGCTACCCAGTTCTTACAGACCAACTTCAAAAAAGTAATACTAATTTCAAAGTATAATGAAGACGTCCAAGACAACAATATCCCCCCGTTTTAATAGGAATACCTTTTGCGTACAAGAGGACCAAAATTGCCATAGACAACAATATCGCGTAATTTAATAAGTTCGAAAGACGACGACGCAGCTGCAATAAGCTACCGTCAATGAGTGCTGCACGTTGCCTTAACGACCAAACAAGGCGAGGTTACACTGCGAACGGAGCGGAGCGGGAATTCATTAAGATAATTAAGTAATATTTATATTTTTTTGTGTTATTAAAGGAGAGAAAATCGGTTTTTTGGCTAGATAAGTCCGTTAGATACATGGATTTTGGTTTGCTGTACAATCATTTTCGTCGAAGGTATAATTTTTGAAAATCATTAGAGTATAAATATTTTTTTGAGTAATTTAGATTAGGTTGACTTAAGGGAACTTTTTCCCACAAAAATGTCCCAGCTACACATGGATAGTAGCATATTACATGAATAGCACCAGCCCTAGCATATGATTCCGGAAAATACATACCTGAATTGAAAACTTCCTTTTGAGATATTGGTAAAAAAAAATATTCTATGTATTTTATATATTTTTATGTTTTGAAAAGCCATCCACTCTTTTCCTTCATTCAAAAGTATGACAGTTCTACAAAACTAAACTTATAAATGTTCAGTTAATTTCTAAGCGCTTAACCGCTAAAGTTCTATAATATTCGCTAACATGTTCTTGAGCTTTTACAACTTTATATGAATATGTGCAGTAATTAATTAGAGTAGCAGTTACGAACATACTTCACTTACAGTTTATGAATAGATAAGCTTGCTAACTCTGAACTGTTTGATATGAAAGTTTTATAGAAAATTATTATTAGTTAAATGTTTATCTGTCTATTTTTAGGTACTTTTGCTTTTAATTTAGTGGACCATCAAACATAGTTTTGGATAATTTTCACATATAGAAAGCTTATATAAAGTAAAGTAACATGTTAAAAGTATGAAATAGTAAAACTAAATTCTATATGTAGAAAGAAGTGGTACTAGTGAAGTTCTTTTGGGTGTAGAGTCCTGTGCTGAAGCTAACATTAGCCTATTTTTAGACAAACGTATACGAGTAATATATCCCATATGAACTATAGGAAATCGGACTTTTTGAAATTCGATAATACAACCAATAGTTTCTGTAAGTAATTTACTTTTACCCGCTATCCGCTATCAGTGACACCTAACCTTCAACGCTTCAATATTCCGACAAGATGCAAGCAGCCGTAAAGGAGAAATTCCTTTATGCGCCTGTAAAGTGCTTCGCTAATATTTAACGGAAAGGATTTTTGGTAACCAATCTTTTTACAATTTTCCGCTTTTACATCTAAAGTGCAAGCTTTTAGCGCAGGCGTAGCTTTTTTTCTCCTGCGTAGATAATTTTTAGGTATATGATGGTTCGAGTAGGTACCCGTTTTCAGGTACATGTACTTGTGTAAATGGGGTTAGAGTAAATTGACAGTTGATGGGTGTGCATATACCTATGAGCATATTAGATGAATGAGGAAATCGATCTAGATATCCGCATTTAGTAACATTAAAGGTGCGTTTATTAAGAAAACTATCATACGTTTATTTTTCATTGGCATTTATAGATTTTTCGACCAGTTGAAAGTCTGAAACCAGTCATCACGGTCCTCAGACTTGAACTCATTTTGGGAGTAATACCTATTTGAAGTAAAAGATTCTAATCTAAATTTGTTAGACATACATATAGTTTTAAAGTAACCACAGTAAACTCACGTATAATAGAAGCTATTAATTACAGAAAACAGAGCGAAAACTCGCAGCAACAAAATTACAAATTCATAACTTTCCCATTTCCTTTCAGAAGTCTTTCAGTCGATATTAACGCCATGTTTACGAGCTCAAAACTTCATTTCTATTACCATATTAATAACAAATCTCCGGCACACTCGGAAGCGTGGGTTTTATCTCATCTAAGTTCCAAACATCATTTAATATTACGAGGTTTTCCAAACTTTTAGTATACATTGCTGTGGCTTACAGACCTAGGAACTTCAAGACGTATTTGGCCACCAATGTAATAATAATGGCGTCCACGGCCGATTTCGGCCACGGCGGCTGTTCTCATTTAAGGAGATCACCCAGCTGCGCAGGACATATTATAGTGCACGAGCATTTGCGCAGACACAGGTGCACTCACTATTCCTTCACTCTCGTAACCCGGCAATCCGACACGACTGGAGAGAGATCAGGCGCAGGACCGACATTTACGTGCTCTCCGATGCACGGGTGAATGTTAAGAAAATTTAAGAAAATCCACAAACCGATTTCGGCCCGACCCGGGAATCGAACCCGAGACCTCGAGCACAGCAGCCGCGCTTGCGACCACTAGACCAACGAGGCAGTCCACCAATGTATACTGTATTCGCACATCGTAGGTCGAATTAATTTCCGTGTAGCGGTTTGTATCGTACCGCATCTACGGAACCATTAGGATGTAGACAACATCAAACAAGATGTTGGCAAACTTGGCCGAAGCTCGGCTTAAGTTCGTCGGAGTTTGAAGAACTTGCGGCCGATTGCATAAAACTTTGATCGAGCTAGGTTTAACTGGGGTTATTGTAATTCTAGGGATTAATTAACGATAACGCTATTTTGATGGGTGGGTATGTATTTTAAGGCCATTGACTTATTTTCAGAAACCTTTATATGCACAAAACTTTGCCCCCGTTGACTCTTTCCTATAACATTAATTAAACAATAACACAGACTACGACTATAGTACATACTAGAATAACCAGAAATGTATATTTTATATCGAATTGCAAAACAAAAATCAAAGGCACTATACACTTTCTTGCAGAAATAAGTAGGTAGGTATGTATATCCCTTGCTGCATCAAAGTAGACCTATATGCCTTAACCTTACATAAATACTGGCAGTTTGAAAAAGAAATATGGATGGTAAGAGACATGGTAAAAAGGGATAAGTCGGTACTTACCAAACATCTGGCGGAGGATCGATAGGAATTCAATAAAATTAAACATTCAGGGAGCGTGCCTTGGGAGAACTTGAAGTGAGAGGGTATCGAGTTATGAGAAAAAAGCGGTTTTGTTTTGGAAGATGTAGCTCGGTGTACTGAAGTAGTTTCACAGGATAGGTATGACTACGATTTATGTTTCATCATTAAACTTAAAGAAAGTTAAGAAAAAAAATGTGGTCGTCTAACGTTTAAATAAATTGGGGTGATTCGTTTTCACTTGTGAAGAAATCTTCTGGTGTTAAAACGCTGTATAAAGTCACTTGGAGTAGTGTTCAATCGTTATAAATAAAACATGATTTTTTTCATGTTTGAAAGTACCACCCACACATTTTTCAAATAATTCAAGTCATTCACTAAGCCGCAGGAAGCCTTCTACCCCAACCAAATCGCTACCGCTTATAAATGAAGCCAGTACATTTCATCGGCCCATCGGCCGGGCGCCCACTTTAGGTTAATATGTTTATTTACCGCGTACAGCTATGTGCGATGCCCCTACAAACGTGCCTTGAAGGGTGATTTGTGTGTTCAAGAAAGATACTTCTTTTATTGTAAGACTTAGACGCCAGTCGAAGGATTCTTGTAGTTAGGAGTTCGGTAAACAAGCGCTGATTGTTTTTGTTACAATTGTATTTCGTGCTTGGATTTATTACTGAGAAACTTAAGGTTTTTTTTTTTAGGTTGTTGTCATTGTTGAAGGTCATTGAGGGCTCAATAAGAAAATGCCCATTTAGAAAATAAAAGTGCCCAGTGGCCGTAAGACATATTTATTCATTGGCACACCAACTTATCCCGAGTTAATAATATCTTTATTTAAGTTTCTCTTTTCAATTTCTCTTTTGTAGAACTTGAGCGATATGTTATAATTTGCGTATACCGCCCCCCCACAGGTGATTTCAACATATTCGAGTCAGTTATAGAAGACTTGTTTAATAAATTGAAATCTAATAATAAACGTAAAATAATATGCGGAGATTTTAACGTAAATATATTAGAGGTAGATTCTCCATTAAGTATTAGACTCGTAAACCTATTTAAATCTTATAACTTAGTCAATTTGTTTTTTGAACCTACAAGAATCACGGCCACTTCTTCAACTTGCCTTGATAATATTTTTTGTGATTGTGCAGCCTCAAGTTGTATGCTTCTTAATAACCTGACGTCTGACCATTGCGGACAAAGTGCTTGTTTTCCCATGGTAATCCACAAAAAGCCATTTAAAATTGAATGCAGGCCTGTTACAGCTAGTCGATTGAAGGATCAGATCAGGTTCGCTTCAATGAAACAAAGATTGTTCCAAAATAAATTGATTTTAATGTGCTCGCTTCGACAATTCAGCGGTAAGTGTGTCACAGATGTCAAATTGTAAGATAGCGCACAATTTGACATCTGTCAAAACAATCGACAATCGAACGAATGTCTTGAACAAATCGTTACAAACTAAATGCAATAATAATGAACAAAATACAATTCGATTATTTTTAGAAAATGTTGCTACACGACAAACTGATTACAATATTATTCTACAATCACAATAATATGCACTCCCTACTATACAATTGTAGGTAATGTGTCTTACAGCTCGGCCGTCCTTTAAAGAGTGAGTCCTCTCACTTAATTAAGAACCATCAAATCAACATAATTGTTATTCACTGATCAATTCACTACTTCACAATCACTTGCACGATACTTCTTCTTTGCCGCACTCACCCGCTCACACAGTCCAGTCTAGTCTGTCTAAAAGGTCTGCACAGTCTGCTATGATCTGCAGTCATCTGTGCGATGCCAATTGCTTGACACCATTCGCTTTCTGCACTGACTGCTCATAGCCCATGCTCTACTTCACCTAGTGCACAGTCTGCTATGATCTGCAGTCATCTGTGCGATGCCAATTGCTTGACACCATTCGCTTCTGCACTGACTGCTCATAGCCCATGCTCTGCTAGTGCACAGTCTGCTATGATCTGCAGTCATCTGTGCGATGCCAATTGCTTGACACCATTCGTTTCCTGCACTGACTGCTCATAGCCCATGCTCTAGTTCATCTAATGCACAGTCTGCTACGATCTGCGGTCATCTGTGCGATGTCAATCGCTCGACACCATTCAATATCTGCACTGACCGCTCGTAGCCCATGCACAGATTTCTAAGTCATACGTCTACTAAACTAATCTCTCTCTAATTGTCAGGTTCGTACTTGTCAGGTTCGTACTTGTCAGGTTCGTACTTGTCAGGTTCGTACTTGTCAGGTTCGTATTTGTCAGGTTCGTACTTGTCAGGTTCGTACTTGTCAGGTTCTTACTTGTCAGGTTCGTACTTGTCAGGTTCGTACTTGTCAAGTCCAGTCTAATCTAATTCAAGTCAGTCAATTCTAATGATTTTATCTATTCTACCCTTTTATCTATATATATGTATATGTATGTATATTCGTAACTATTTTAATTATATTCTACATTGATTCAATCTTTGAATTTTTTTTTTTTTTTTTTTTTTTTTTTTTTTTTTTTTTTTTTTTTTAGTCGTCTGATTCAACACTGCTATTGTCGTTTTCGGTGTCGTCACTGGAAATATTTTTATAATTAAGCCAAGGGTGTATCTTATCCGCCGCTACTACATTTTCATACTTTTTAGTTCCTCTCCTAGTAAGGGGTGTATCTTCAATTAAGTACCTATCGTTCTCTAAAATTTTAATTATTCTGTATGGGCCATGAAACTTTGGTATAAGCTTTTTAGATTTACCTATTTGCTCTTTGTCTACTATAGTTCTTTCAACTCGAATCAGATCACCAGTATTGTAAGTTCGCGCCTGTTTTCTATGTCTATCAAAATCATTCTTTGACTTACGTTGTTGCTCTTCCATTCTAGTTTTAGCCTGAGATCTCATTTGTACCAAATCTTCGTCACTAACTCGATTTATAACTTCATTTAAAACTTCATTAATAATATTTTCCGACGTGTTTAAGACTTTAAATCCAAACAAGAGCTCTGAAGGGCTCTTTCCTGTAGCCTTATTGAGAGTAGTATTCATACCTAACTGGATATCACCAACGTACTCATCCCAGGTATTATCACTCTTCCCATGACTTTTAGTGCTCAAAGCATCTAAAATGGTTCTATTGTATCGCTCAATTTGGCCGTTTGCTCTTGGAGTGGCAACCGCGTTAAGTATATGTTTTATATTGGAACTTTCTATAAAAGATTTAAATTTGGTGCTTGTAAAGCAAGTGCCCCGGTCAGTTATTAGACGTGATGGGGTGCCAAATACAGAAAAATGTTCTTTAAATACTCTAATCGCAGTTGCACTTTTCGTATCTCTTACTGCTTTAATAGTAATGAATTTTGTAAAAGAGTCAATTATTGCCAGTATATAAGTGTTGCCTCTCCTAGAGCGAACAAACGGGCCCAAATGATCAGCGTGAACCGTGTGAAAGGGAGTATCTACTTTGGGTATTGGATGTAGCATACCCTCCTTGCGACCGCCTGGTGCTTTGTGGTGAGCACATTGGAGGCATGCGGATACGTACTTTTTTGTAAATCGTCGCATTTTGGAGAACCAAAATGTTTCTTGTATCCGACTAAGTGTTTTTTCAAAACCGAAGTGGCCTACATCATCGTGGTTCATCCTAAGAACCTGCCATCGCACAGATCTTGGAACAACCCACTTTATTTTGTCACCTACGATTCTGTATACATGGTTGCCCTTTAGTTGGTAATTTTTGTGTACATCTGCAATGAAATTAGTATTTTTGTCGAGCAATATGTTCCTGATTTTGCCTACTTCTTCGTCGCTACTTTGTACAGTTGAAATCCAGTCGGTAATATTAATATTTAACACATCGAGCGCGTGCGTCTCATCATCATCAAGTGTCGGATCAGTGACAGGAGCACGACTAAGGGCATCTACATGTGCCATTCGAGTTCCAGCACGATAATCAATTTCGCAGTCGTACTCCTGAAACTGCACCCACCAGCGAGAAATCCTCGGTATGAGGTCTCGTTTAGTTAAAGTCGTCCGTAGTGCGTTGCAGTCAGTCACGATTTTAAACTTTAAGCCTAACAAATAAACGCGAAATCGTTTTAAAGATGCTATTACGGCCAAAGTTTCTAATTCGAAGGAATGTAAATTTTGTTCATCCTTGGTTGTCTTCCGACTGTAATAAGCTACGGGTCTAAGAATACCTTGACTATCTCTCTGCATCAAAATACCGGCAACTCCAAGCTTTGAGGCGTCCGTATGCAACTCAGTTTCTAACGTCGCGTCATACAAAGCTAAGATAGGGCGTTCTACTAACTTTTGCTTAAGGGTTTCAAAAGCTCTCAAATGCTCGTCGGTCCATTTCCATGCAAAATTTGATTTAAGAAGATCAGTAAGGGGACGCGCAATCATTGCAAAGTCTTTCACGAACCTTCTGAAAAAACTTGCAAGGCCTATAAAACGTCTTACGTCGTGGACATTTTTGGGAAGGGGAAAATCTGATACCGCCAGGGTTTTACGTGACCCTGGCCTTATACCCTGACCACTAACCTGGAATCCTAGGAAATCAATCTCCTTAAAGAAGAAGTTACACTTTTTAAGTTTCAACGTTAAGCCTGCCTCGGATATGAGTTCAAGTACTCTCTCTAATCGGGCGAGGCCCTCTTCAAATGATTTTGCAGGTATGAGGACGTCATCCATAAAAATGATAGCAAAATCTACTTTTGATTTAGATAAAATCTTATTCATTGCCCTCTGAAAAACTGATGGAGCGTTTGCCAAACCAAATGGCATGCGCTTAAATTGGTATTGGCCATCGGGTGTGACAAACGCCGTTTTATCCTGGGAACTATCTGATATAGGCAATTGATAATAGCCAGAAGCGCAGTCGAGAGTGATGAACAACGAATTCCCAGCCAACATGTCGAGCTGGTCGTCAATTAAGGGTAGGGGGTAATGTTCCTTTTTTGTCTTGTTATTGAGGGCTCGATAATCTATGCATAACCTCTTTTCACCAGTCTTTTTCTTGACAAGTAAAATGGGACTAGCGTACTGAGAGTTAGATTCGCATATAATATCGGCATCAATCATCTCTTGTATCATTGAACGCACAAGTTCTCGTTCCGGGTACGAAAGTCGGTATGGTCGATAAACTACTGGTTTATTGTCGGTTAATTCAATCTCCATCTGTATAATATTAGTAAACCCTAAATCTTTTAAATTATTTGAGAAACACTGTTTATATTTAATTAATAAATCTTTTAATTGATCTAATTCATATTCACTTAAGTCAGGGCTATAATTAAGATCAGAACAGAATTCATTTCCTTCAACATTCAAAGCATTTACACAAAAGCAGTTATCAATTTTCAAAGCACGAGTTATTAGAGAATCCTTTTTTAGTTCAATGATGTTTTCAGATACATTCTGGATTAATAGATTACCACGGCCTTTATCGATTTCATATTCACCAGGAAGAAGGTAAAATTCATAACCGGGATACCCACGAAGGGACCCTCGGACGTATATGGTTCCCGAATACTCGATTGGGCAGTTGACTAGAATAGCGCACATCTCCTTTGGGTTAATAGAAGTATTCGAAGTTAAAGTTAGAAATATTTTGTTACCAACATCACGCATAAATTTCAGAGAGTCATAGGTTTTGGTTATAACAATGCCGGGTTTTTCGGTAAAACTATGACCGACCAGTATAGGGTACTTAATGACATCATCAGCCACAACTAATACGTCTACCTCTTCTGTAATACCTTGTATTTGTAAGGTAACCACAGCAATCCCAATCGGTAGCACAATATTATTGCCTATACCCCTCATAGTCGGTAAATTAGATTCGTATGACCATATAATTCCAAGTTTGTTTGCGTCATTGCGACGTATCAGAGTGCATTGACTGCCTAGATCTATGTAACCCGTTATTAATTGTCCATTGACTGTCATCTCCATAATGTATTTATTGTTATTACAAGTAACGAAATTCTCAGTATCCACGCGTAATATTTCCTTCTGATTCGATTTATCGATCTTGCTATTATCATCTACTGAGGGTAGTTTTGTGCAATTAATAGTAGTGTGCCCTAGTCTCTTACAAATGTTACATTTAAGTATTTTCTTGGTACATCGATAACTAAAGTGACCCGGTTCGTTACAGTTATAACAAACAATACCACCAGTACCACCAGTAGCACTAGTAGAATTTTTAGCCTTCATGTCACTATAAGTGGTTTTTGTATTGCTATTACTTGTCGCGACGTTAATCGGTCTCCTGTCGTTAGATCTAAACTTATCTGTATCGCGCGGTTGTTGCTTAATTGACTGAAAGTATTCTAAAACCTGTTCGGGTTCCTGACACTTCAATGCTTTTGCACCTAATCTTAATGATCGGTCGTCAATACCATAGAGTAAACAGTCTACAGCGCGCTTACCCCTTATATCACAACGAGTTAACAAATTAATTTTTTCAAAATAATACATTTCTAATGAGTCATTATATTTCACACGTTTGGACAACATTTCCGTTAGTAATTCAGCATAGTCGTCACTACTAGGGAATGATTCTAACAACTTGCTTTTCCATTCAGGCCACGAAAACGACATAGTTGGTAAGGCTTGGTACCATGCTCTTGCAACGCCTGTCAATTTAGGTAAAGCATAGTGAATAATTTGGTCATCACCCCACTTATACAGCCTTGCACATTCCTCAACTTTATTTAGCCACATATGTATCGTCTGTCCCTTAGTCATCGGGTCAAAGTCAGGTATAATATTTCCTAATACAGGGAATTTATTGCCTTCAGGGCGGTTATTTACTAAAGTATCAACTAACTTAGTCAAAAGTAAATGCGTCATATTGTCAGTGTCAACACAGTCACTAGTATTGGAACGTCTCACCGGTGAGCGGGGTGCCTGGCGTGATGACGTAGACCCGCTGCTCATCTGCTCCGCTCTGCTCCTACTCCTCTGCCGGTGCTCGCGCCGACCGCTGCTGCGCTCACGTCGGCTGCCGCTGCGCTCACGCCGGCCGCTACGATGATGTTCATGACGATCCCGCGAAGAGCTTCTTTGCAATGACGAATCCGTGTCTGAAGTCTCGCTTATTGGCCTGTTCCCGCGTTGTTTCTTGTGTCTCCTTTTGTTCTTATGGCCATGTTTCCTTTTTCTTGCCTTTGAATGACTTGTCTCCATTATGCGTTTAGGTTAAGTACCACGTGGAAGGAAAAAAAAATATCGGACTGAGCGCTAACACTAAAATATACAGCTAGCCTGTCCAATCCCACTTCTGAGATGAAGGATCAGATCAGGTTCGCTTCAATGAAACAAAGATTGTTCCAAAATAAATTGATTTTAATGTGCTCGCTTCGACAATTCAGCGGTAAGTGTGTCACAGATGTCAAATTGTAAGATAGCGCACAATTTGACATCTGTCAAAACAATCGACAATCGAACGAATGTCTTGAACAAATCGTTACAAACTAAATGCAATAATAATGAACAAAATACAATTCGATTATTTTTAGAAAATGTTGCTACACGACAAACTGATTACAATATTATTCTACAATCACAATAATATGCACTCCCTACTATACAATTGTAGGTAATGTGTCTTACACGATGTAGTAGATTTAAAAGTAATATAAACAAAAAACTTAAACCTTCTATTCTTGCAAATGAAGATCCTAATGTCATGTATGGATCACTCTTCGATGTTGTAGAAAAGGAATTCAATTCCACGTTTAAGACTAAAACCATGACTGTCAATGCTACCTCTGCCAACTTTAATAAATGGGCTACTGAAGGTATTTACAAAAGTCGAGCGAGGCTTTACGAGTTATACGGTATGAAAATGTACAGGTTTGATACTCCGTTCTTAGATTATGTTAGAAAATATTCAAAATTATTTAAACAAATTTGTAATGTTGCTAAAGCAAAATATTTAAGTAATACAATAAAAAATTCTTCTAATAAAGTAAAGACTACTTGGAAAATTATTAATCAGGAAACTGGAAAATCGACAAATATTGAGAATAAATTAGAAATAGTCGCTGATAATAAACGTATTAGTAATGCGGCTGACGTAGCCATGGCATTTAATGAGTTCTTTGCTAGCATACCTTTAACTACGACTCGCTCCTTGAGTTCTTCTGCTACGGACGCTGAGAATCTCCTGCATAATAGTGTCCCAAAGTGTGACGCTATTTTTAGTTTTGAGCAAATAACGCCAATTGATGTTATTAACGTTTTTAATTCGCTGAACTTAAAAAACAGTGGTGACTATTGGGGCATTTCCATTAAACTATTAAAGAATATTATCGACATTGTTGCCCCCTATCTTGCTATCACATTTAATAAATGTATTGAAACCGGAGTTTTTCCCGACCTAATGAAACTAAGTAAAGTCATTCCTTTATTTAAATCAGGCGATAAGAAGGATGTAAATAATTTTAGACCCATATCCATCTTACCCGCTTTTAGTAAAATATTCGAAAAATTAGTACTCAAGCAGTTACAAAGATATTTCAATGTTAATAGCCTCCTTCATAGTGAACAATATGGCTTCACAAAAGGTCGTTCGACAACAGATGCTGGTGTAGCTCTTTTAAAACACATTTTTAATGCGTGGGAAAACTCTCAGAATGCCATTGGAGTATTCTGTGATCTCTCCAAAGCATTCGATTGTGTGCACCACGATACGCTTCTACGTAAATTACGTTATTACGGAGTCCAAAATGAAGCTCTTAGCGTAATAGAATCCTATTTAAAGAACAGAGTGCAATGCGTAGATGTCAATGGCGTCAAATCATCAGGTTTATCAGTCCAATTAGGTGTGCCACAGGGCTCAATATTAGGTCCGTTCTTATTCCTGGTATATATTAATGATCTACCATACCATCTGAAGAATATCTGTGACGTTGTACTGTTTGCAGATGACACTTCACTTATTTTTAAAGTCGACAGAAATAGGGATCAATTTGACGACGTAAACAGTGCACTTTCGTTGGTTACACACTGGTTTAGTACTAATAACTTGGTCTTAAATGCGAAGAAAACAAAATGCCTTAAATTTACTCTACCGAACGTGAAAAACCTAGGCCCGAATATTATATTAAGTAACGAGGTTCTAGAAACTGTCAAATCCACAGTATTTCTTGGTATATCAGTCGATAGCAGACTTCAGTGGGGCTCGCATATAGCTAGCCTCGCGGGAAGGCTTAGCTCAGCTGCGTACGCCGTCAGAAAAGTAAGACAATTCACTGACGTAGACACAGCTCGAGTAGTCTATTTTAGCTACTTTCACAGCGTTATGTCCTACGGTATTCTTCTGTGGGGCAAAGCTGCTGATATTCAAAACATATTTGTATTACAAAAACGAGCTGTTCGTGCGATATACCGGTTAGGTAGTAGACATTCGCTAAGAGAGCTTTTTAAAGAAATAGGCATTCTTACTGTGGCATCACAATTTATCTTTGCCAATATACTCTACATTAGGCAAAATATTCATTTGTACACCAAAAAAAGCGATGTTCACAGTATTAACACTAGAAACAAGCATAAACTGTGTGTACCCACTCACAGACTTCATAAGGTTCATGGATCATTTTTGGGGCTCGGTATCCGCTTTTACAATAAACTACCTCTAACTTTACTACAATTACCGTTTAATGCATTTAAATTACAAGTAAAGTCAATTCTTTCAAAGAAGGCTTATTATAGCATTAATGATTATTTAAATGATAGGAATAGTTGGTCGCTAAGTTGAACGCAAGGCAGCTCATTCTTGTTATCACTATAATTAAATTATTAACTTATTATAATTTTTTTACATTGTTTGACATTACTTCTGACATTAATTTGATTTTTAATTTTGCTTAGCATTGTTTCTTTATGGCTTGCTAGTACTGCAGTACTTCTTACATATTCTACTTTTCTTGAATAGCTGCAAGCACGTCATGCTCCCTTAGACGGTATGGCCAGCGGTAGCGTTGGGGGTCGGGTTGTCCCCTTCCCTCAAAAATGTGCGAAGGGGGCGATGGCTGATCCTCGCGTTATACTCGTGAACGGGTGCTGCTGGCGGTACCAGGTCGTGTTGGTGGCTATTGACACTATTCATAATAGTATGATTTTCTATTAGCTTTTTTTGGAGAAAATAATAATACTGTAGTCCTGGCAGGTACACCTTGTTTGTGTTGCTACAACATAATCATCTGCGCATGTGGGTGGGCACGCCGATTTTATGCTTATATTAAAAATACATTTCTATTTTATTATCAGGAGGCTTTAGATACACTTAACAGACTATAAGTAATGCTTGAGTACCTACTTAGTCTTTATGGGTGTAAATCTGTGTGCTAGCCTACTTGTGTTAAGTTTGTATTTTTTTTTCTTTCCTAATTTTATATAATGGTTATCATGTGATAATGATATTTTTATTTGACTTGTTTTGTATACATTCTGGTTCTTCAAACCTTACAGACAGACATGTGTTGCTGGGGAGTTTGTTGCGCCACTTCTTCTTCCCAGCAAAAACACATAGGAAGTGGTGAAGGGCGGGCGTTTTGGGGACTGTCTTTTGTTTTTGACGTTCGAAAAGTGCTGATTTATCAGCCTAATTTGAATAAACGATTTTGAGTTTGAGTTTGAGTTTGAGTTTTCAATTAATAGTGTCGGGACATATAGTGTCGGGACACCTTTTCACACACGGTTGGTTAGCCCCATGGTAAGTTATTAATTAACTTGTGTTATGGGTGCTAACACAACTGATAAACTACATATAGCTACACATATACATATTTATAAATACATATTGTAACACCCAGACCACGGCCAACAAGCATGCTCATCACACAAATGTCGACCGAACTGGGAATCGAACCCGGGACCTCAGATTCGGCAGTCCGGCTTGGTGACCATTGCGCCATAGAGGTCGTCATAATAAGTAGTTACAAATAAAAAAATATAGATGAAAAAGCCATCATAATTATCACTAATTACTACTAAATTATAGTCAAAGGTGTATTTAATGCAAATGAATTTGCTACCTGATAAATTTTGCGCGAACTCCGCCGAAATTCCGCTTACTTTCAAAACAAAATCAGGCGCACATTCAGACAAACTACAAACTATATTAAATGACATGCAGCGTCAACACATTTACATATCTTAGGAGTCCCGAAACTCTCTCATACAATGACATAATTTGTATATGTGTGAGTATAAACCACGGAGAACGGAAAAATAAACGGAACGGAAGAACCAATCCCGAGTGACGGCTATGACGCGATGCGCTGCAAGCCAATCACCGCTTTACCCCGCCCCCGCGCCTCATTTCATACCACAAAAGGGACCCAATAAATTACTTCTGCGCAGGTGAAGGCAGCGCTCAAGATTCGTGCCGATGAATATAGATGTGATCAGTTACTAGAACTAACGAAACGTTCGGGTTCCTTGTCAAGTCAAAATCAAACTGTTATAGATTGATCTTGATTGATTGGAGATTATATTTTGAAAAGAAGGCGTGTAAGGCTGGAGCTAGTAACGTTGACGCGCTAGTTTCTTAAGAGATTTTGCGTTATGACATCTCCGCTAGACATTTTGTTCTCCATGGTATAAACTGTTGGGAAGACTCATTTCCCTTCAGAAATGGCGCACTGATTGCTTTACAGTTTACCATCGAACAATTTACTCTTATTTATTGAATTGTAAGCAATTTCGTATTGGGGATGTTGTCTTTGAAATTCGGTGGAACGTAAGTTCAGATGACCTGGTTTTCAGCATTGAAGGGGCATGGATTACTGAGTTCAACATGAAGCTTGGTCACTGTATTTATATAGCAAGATCTAGGGTCGTCAATATCATTAGCATTTTTATCATCCCACTGCTGGGCACAGGCCTCTATTCACACAGATCAAAGATTGAGCTTTCTTGTTGTGTTGTTGGTGTTGTGTTAGATAGTCTAATTAACGAAAAAAACTACAAGTTACATTTTATCCAGTTGCGCAGAGTTCCGCCGGAACACGGGTGAAACTGCGAGTGGAAACTATTTGCAGTTTAAAGTATATTAAGTAAGCTAAAATATTGAATCAGTGGGTCGTCTTTTATTGTAATAATGCTTAATCTGATGTTAGTTTTTTTAATAAAAATATAACCTAACGTGACAAAGAGCTTCGGTAGCATCAAACCAGTAATTAGTCATAATTCCTTGTAAAAACCCACAAACTTGCCAACACCAATTAATAAAGTATGAAAATCCTCAATTATTTACCATTTCCATTTTATTTACTTTCAGGTAATTGCCGATTCAGAGCAGTTTTTTGATCGTAAGTAAAATATACTCTTTGTAAGAGGGGTTTCATTAAAATTTCCTGCGTCATTGGATAGCAAAATAATCTGATTCGAGAATATTTTTATGCTAAATGTTCATTCCTTTCAATCGGTTTGTATCACGGAGTAAGGAAAGAGCGGAGATTCCATAATGCAGGTAGGTCAGGCACGTTCTACTAGGTCAAATTCGTGACCTAACGAGGCGTTCAGATTCTTTGATACATCTGTCAACGATTTTAGGGATTACAAAGAAGGCTTGTAGTTATAGTAAGAAGGCTTTTCTAAATTTGTACATATGTACTTTCTAAATATATCTTAGACACCAATGACTGTGTTTCGGATGGCACGTTAAAAAACCTGTAGGCACCGGCTGTCATCGAACATCCTTGACAGTCGTTACGGGTAGTCAGAAGCCAGTAAGTCTGACACCAGTCTAACCAAGGGGTATTGGGTTGCCCGGGTAACTGGGTTGAGGAGGTCAGATAGGCAGTCGCTTCTTGTAAAGCACTGGTACTCAGCTAAATCCGGTTAGACTGGAAACCGACCCCAAAATAGTTGGGAAAAGGCTCGGAGGATGATGATGAAAGAAGGCTTATAGTGGCAAAAACAGTAACATCCCCTGCACACCCACATGTTGGCGCGCTACATTCTTAAGCGATTTTCCGTTATGGCACCTCCGCTAGTCATTTAGTTCTCTGTGGTTTGCATTCATTATTTTTCCAATGGAAGTCCAGTCTTGATAGCTCTGAATACAGGTTACGAAACGCTATTAATTGCTCCAAATACCTTTTTGCTGAACGTTTTATCGTGGTCTTAGAGAAAATTTAAATACTGAAAGTGGTAGTAGTAGTAGATAGGTTTAGTTTTTGTGCTACTACTTTTTTTTGAGTAGTGAGTAGGTATTTAGTCCAATTTAATTATATTAAAGTTAGTTTGTCATCTTGTATTTATCTATCCTAATATAAAAAACTGCAGCGTTGGATGTTTAAAATTTTGGGACCAACTGGACTGATAAGAAAAATCCTTTCAGTGTTTAGGATAGCCTATTTATCAATTAAGGCTATAAGCTACTTTTTTATCCTGGTGCGCTAAGTGTGTATGTTTCAGTATAATTTTAAGGTTTGGTTTCTTTTGTTTGCAAAACTTAATTTGCAATTCCATACAGCGAATACATTATTTAGTGGTGTGTAGCATGTTCTCATTTAACATACGTGCTATATTTCTAGAATTAAAGAACATTAGTACCTAATCAAACTAATATATCTTCAAAACTCCCCACATTGTAATTAACTTAGCATTTTATAGCGATGTAAAACATTTTACACTATTCCACTCCATTCATAGCCACTCTGTGGTAACCATATGGCCCTGCAACTTATTAAGTAACCCACCACTTGCAAAATTACACCTTATTCACTAGCAACTAAGGTAGAAATTACAATGAACGCGGTTTCGTAATCATAAACTTTGATTTTATATGTGAACTGTAACATTAAGTAAATAAGGTTGACTTTTGTTTGGCAAATTTTTGTGGTATAAACTAGAGTGCATCATGAAATTATGATTTACTTATTTTGTGGTTTCCGGTGTGTAAGTAATATTTGCTTAAAGTAAAGTAAATGATGAAACTGCCTAAAGGTCTAAAATATTATAAAACTGGGACATTATTATGGCGTATCTAATAATCAAATTGAATTGAATGATAACAATAGATTTCAACATTCCTGTCTTATGATTTTGAGAAATAATAACTTGTTGCTATTGCCTCATTTTACATGCCCAAATAACAACAAATTCTTCAACCACATCTTTTCGAAATAAACTCGAAGAAAAATCTTCTAAACTGATTTTCGTACAATTGTGAAATTCTCACTCAAAGATAATCACAGAGATTCATGAAAAAGGTCTGTACCTAACTTATACCTTCTCGTGCGGATTTTTCTTATCATCATCATCCTTCGAGCCTTTTTCGCAACTATGTTGGGATCGGCTTCCAGTCTAACTGGATGTAGCTGAGTACCAGTGCTTTACAAGGAGCGACTGCCCTATCTGACCCCCTCAACCCAGTTACCCGGCAACCCAACGAAAAGTTTCTTATATAAGCTCATAAATACTTGATCTAACCTAGTCTCCAATACTGCAAAAATCCTTTACAAAATGCAGTATCTCACTCAATTT
This sequence comes from Helicoverpa zea, assembly GCF_022581195.2. Classification (NCBI taxonomy): domain Eukaryota; kingdom Metazoa; phylum Arthropoda; class Insecta; order Lepidoptera; family Noctuidae; genus Helicoverpa; species Helicoverpa zea. The sequence continues at coordinate 3,093,546 of NC_061464.1, read as the reverse complement.
GCTAACAACTTGGAATATAAACAACCCCAGCTTGAGAAGTGCATAAAACTTTACAACCAAGCAAAGCACATTTTTGTCACGAATATGTAAAATATTCTCACTTACCTAAGCAATTTATTTAAGGTCCTATATAAACTCATGACCCCATTTTTAATAGAAAATGAAAATTCGATATTCTTTGATAAATTCTTGATTCATACATGACATGTATTACATATTACAATGGCTAACGTATTTTAGTTTCTTCATGAGAACCGCTAAACGGATATTGACAAAACTTAGCAGTAATACACCGTGACTTTTTAGTCGTCTTACAAAGGTGGTCCACTCAATCTATCCGACATAAAATACCACTAGACACGATTATTAATTTTATAGCCTTCTTAATTTAGATAATAGGTGCAAAGAAAAATACTGAAAAAAAAAAATGTTTACGTATCAAACGGTAGAAAGTAGGTACCTTCCCAACGCGCCGCGCTCCATTGATACAAGATTCGGGCAGCGCTCACAACAGGGTGTTCTTATAATCTACGTCATGCATCATAATAATGAATTAATTTTTATTTTTAAATTATTCAAATCTCATAAATATATTTTTTTTATATATGAACGTTTACTAGTCATTGGATACATGAAGTGGGCTGCTGTTGTAAGACGACTAAAAAGTCACGGTGTATAGCTTACAAGTCAGAATAATATTTTTACTTGGGCGAAATAAACCCTTTAAGGGTTTATTTATCGCCCTTGGCAAAAATCTAGTTAACAGTAATGTTTTGATACATGATAGATAGTTTTCAATACTCTTAAAAATATCGATAAAAAGTAATATTAATAACAAAGTAAACAACTCAATATTCTAATATAATAAAAACAACGTTCTCGGAATTGATAAGAACTAGAATATTTAATAATCTACGTCTTGAAAAATACTGAAATCAATTCATGAACGTCAGGCCAAAAATATCAGTTTCTCGGAACTTTTTGATTGGTTCTCGAGAGTTCTTAGAATTACAAATATGGGTGCCTTATAGTCTCGTTAGTTAGTTAGACTCGACAATAAAAGACGCCATAATTGTTAAGTTTGTATCATTTAGTATTTCGGTGACGATATATTGATGTCAATATCTTTACTAAGATTATAAAATTTAACGTGCTAATCTCTAGAACTGCTACAGTCCGATTTGAATCAGAATCGGTGTGTTTATTTGTGAAACATAGGTGTTAGGTTTTTTTTTGTAAAATCCTTTTAGTGCTAGATTGCCTCAGTACCAGTGTTTTACATGAAACGACTGCTTTTCTGACCTCTTAAACCCAATTAAAGGGAAACCCGATACCCCTTGGTAAGACTGGGTGTCTGACTTCCTTGTCTCAAAATAGGTACCCTGAAAGCCGGAGATGTACAAATGACAGCCAAGTACCATCAATTTAACGTGCCTTCCAAAACACAAAGGTACTTGTCACTGTATATATGGTCACTGGTCACCCATCCACGGACTGACCTCGCTGTTGCTTAACTTTAACATCGATTGACCCTTGCTGTTTCTAAGCCACAAATACCTTTTCCAGCTAGAAACAGGCTTAATATTACATATTCAAAGCTAATACTATATTACTGGCAGTTTCACACGGGTACATGATAGTAACATGATCCCTCATACCATATGGCATAGGAATTTCGCATCGCTGACTCGACTACTATTATATAATTAATTATATATGTATATAATATACTTGAGTATGTTCACGGTGACTGGGTATTGTCGGTTGGTACGTCTGTATCCTGTAAAGGGTTCCTAATTATAGTCTAGATTATTTTTTTTTTGCAAATGTCGTTGAGTGCGACAGTTTCATTATGCTACAAAAGTGACTGTACTTTGTTTTTACCTCGGAAACTACTCCTGGTTAAAAAATACTGCCTCCTCGGCATAGTCACCCGGGCAACCCGATACCCCTTAGTAAGTTTGGATGTAAGGCTTTCTGGCTCCTGACTACCCGTAACGGCTGCCGAAGATGGACAAATGACAGCCAGAAACCACCAATTTAACGTGCCTTTCGAAACAGAGGAACTCGTTATGACATAGACGGTCACCCATCCACGGACGTTTACTTTACCTTGTGATCTATAGACCCTTGTGACTGTTATTTTGCCACGAGTTCCTTGTAATCGAATGTAGGTTATTTTTGATACTAAAGTTCTAATACACGTTTACCTAATTCTTCGGAGAACTACACAAGATTTTATAAAGGTACTAAATAATGCAGTATCTTAAACTCTCTAAAGCCAGTGCACACTATAAAGCTATCCATTAAAGCAGTGTACTCACGTGACTAAAGTGCCCGTCTTACCGGTAACTGCTGAGTCCGAGAGCACTACGGTAGGTTTCCGGTCGGTCTGCACACCTCTTAAGCTAAATTTTTTGTTTTTTTATGGCTTAGTTTAACAGCTTTTAGTTTTATTTCTTGTTTCGTCTTTAGGATTAGTCTTACATTGATGTTTTGAGAAAAGCATGTGCATTAATTTCATATAGTTCTCCACGTTTACCTCTGTCTGGCTGTTCGGCGACCACTCTTTGTCGGCAGGTAGTCCACGGGTGTACTTCAAGTGGTCAACTCACCATCAGCGCGTAGGCAACTATTTTTTATACCTAGTTGATCGTCATTTGTTAGGCGACCCAAAGTTTATGTAAAGAGCACACATCCATAGTTCTTCTTCATCCTTCTGCCCTGTTCCCAAGTAACTTGTGATTGCTGCAATGTTTTCTGCTTTCTTATGTAATTTTTTTCTCTGTCAGCCGTCATCTACTAGAACATCGAGACATCTACTCATTTCTTATTCACATCCAGGCAACCAAACCATTTTTCTTTCGGTCTACCTCTGCCTCTCCATCCTGACGTACAAGTCCATATAAAAAATGGACATAATGAACTATGACTTTAAAAGATAATTTCCAAGCCACATAAGAGTAAGCACATACATACTATACCATCTACCTCTCAAGATAGTTGAGAGGTAATTACGTATGTAATATTGCATATGCATCAAGTCTGTTTTCCCTGAGGGTAAAGCAAAGTTGTACCTACATACGAATAGTTACTTTACTTACGGCCAGTTTCTTCATCAAAAGTTAAAGTTAAAGTAATGTCTAAAGTAAAAGTAACGGTCAAATACGTTTTTTCAAGGCTAAAGTGACAGCAAAACTAATAGAAAAATTGAATTTGACCGTTACTTTTACTTTAGACATAACTTTGACTTTTACTTTGGCTTTAACTTTTGATGAAGAAACTGGCTGTCAGTCGTAAAGAAGCATGCATAATAATATTAAAGAAGCAATGTTTATAATAAAGGTCCCGGCTGTCGTTTGAACATCTTTGGCAGTCGTTACAGGTAGTCAGGAGCCAGAAAATCTGACACAAAGTCTTACCAAGGGGTATTGGGTTGCCCGGGTAACTGGGTTGAGGAGGTCAGATAGGCAGTCGCTCCTTGTAAAACACTGGTACACAGGTGCATCCAGTTAGACTGAAAGCCGACCCCAACATTGATGTAGGCTACTTTTTTTGCCAGATGATGTAGTTCCACCAGGACGCCGGTAAATCCGCAGGCTGAAACTAGTAAATAATTTTGTTTACGGCAATCTTACTAAAACCCTGAACCAAAGTACGCCAAAATGTTCCATTGAATGACTTGCATGATATGCTTAGGTTACTAGAGTTTTTTCTTGAGTTTTTTTCAAATAGTTCAAATGACCTCGTTGGTTGTTGACCTCTGTGATGTCATACCCATATTTCCGCAAAGTATGCTTGTTATTGAACTATTTGGTCATGACCATTTTAAATTGACCCCTTGTTTTGGCATTGCTCTATAAAGATGACGGCAAAATCACGTGTAAATGCGAAAGTTTATTTGAATTTCGTTACACTTTTGCAGTAAAACAGCTGTAACGTTACAGATGAAATTTTATTTGAGTGTAGTTAGGGTATTCAGAAAGCTTTTTATCCAAGTGTGGGAACCAGTTCCCTCGGCACGCGAGTGAAACCACGAAAAACACCTAATACATTCAATTCAAACATTTGGTCACGGATCATTTTGAAGTCGTTTATATAATGTTAACAATTTAATCTATTTAAATACTTTACACGTGTTTCTCAACACAATGTAAATAGTTATTAATCATGAACTGGTTAAATCTAGTACGTACATAGACAAAAATGGCTCGTGTCAGACAGAACTTATTTAGACGGCCTCGCACAAAAATATATCTGAAGTTATTTTTAGCATGTATTGTTATTAAGTTACTAGGCAACCCGAAACCCTTGGAAAGACTGCCCTTTGGCATTCATTACGGAAAATTGGTGGGTCCTGTACATAGAAAGAGTACATGGAGATGTACAAATGACAGCCGGGATCAATTTACGTGCCTTCCAAAACACGGAGAAACTCGTCATGGTAAAATGGTCAACCAAGCATGGATCACCTCGCCAATCGTTGCTTAACCGTGTGGCATTTACTTAGCCTCAGGCTCCTTCAATATCCAAAAAATAATTTCTTCTAAGATCTCGTTTTGAATACCTTAATTGATTGGGTGAGATTTTCTGATGAACTCCCGTTTTACTTGGCTTGGGGTCAGCGCAGCTTTCCTTCTTCCATACGCTTCTATCAGCTGTCATCTCACGGTAAGATTCTTTCTACTCATATCGACTTCCATAATATCCATCCACGTTCATGCCTAAAACCTTCCTGACAACATGACTTTTACTCATGAAATGAATATATGGTGAATATCATAAATCAAAACTGCAGGATTTGACAGCTTACTCGATGGGTCCGTACTATATTTTATGGATTATATTTTCGAACAAAACTACCACTCGCGCTTTTCTCCAACTAGATTGAACCTAGCTTCGACCTTAAAACAGTCACAGCTATTAAAGTAAAACGTGCCATTCACAGTAATTATCAAATTATTTGCAGTACATTAACCTCTTGAATAAAAGACCTTGGTGAGGTCACCGCCGTTTCAAAGATAGTAATCTATATGTATTGTTAGTTTTTTGCTGAACAGCCAACTTTACACGCCTTTTTCAACTAAATTGTTTCGATGTCGGGTAAAATTCCATAATCATGAGGCCATGAAACCCAGTGGTAGTACAAAGCATGGTTTTGACAAAGTAGATGGCAACCGTTTTAGACAAGAAAGGATATTACTATTAAGCAAAGCATTAAGAGTTCGCATGGAAAAATATACTAAAAAATTATCAATGCTATTAATTATACAAAGATAAAAAGCTAAGCAAAATATTAAAAAAAAAACTGTTCTGGGTATAAATGCCCAAGTAAAAGGCTGGAGTTGGATGGCAAATTTTCCAAAAAATAATTCCTTAAGTCTGGACAGACATCTAGAAATGTAGATCTGTGTAGTAAGTTCCACATAGATAAATGATATACATAAGTTCCAACCTACATAAAATAATCACTTTCCAAAAATCACCCTGAAAAGAAAAACAAAAGCAGCACGCAAAGAGATACAATTTCCTCAAACAGTGGAAAACAAACCATTCATCTTTATACTATCACAGTACTAATTACTTCGCCACCATCTGTCACGTAAATAAATGAATCTTTATGTCGCGTGTCCACGGTGTAAATGTTATTTGTTTCATCTCTTTATGGGTTATGCGGTTTCAGCCACCACACTGCAAACTTTTAGTCGGCCGATAGTTTGTTTGGGCTCATAAATCAGTATCATCTCCATCGAGCCTTTTCCCAACTACGTTGGGGTTGGCTTCCAGTCTAACCGGATGCAGCTGAGTACCAGAGTTTTATAAAAAGCGACTGCCTATCGGACCTCCTCAACCCAATTACTCGCTGGTCAGACTTACTGGCTTCTGACTACCCGTAACGACTGTCAAGGGTGTTCAATGACAGCCGGGACTTACAGTTTAACGTGCCATCCGAAACCCAGGTTTAAATCAGTAAGAAGTTGAATAAGAAGCACTTTACAAAGATCGGGTATTTAATCAGTATCAGACCTTCTGAAAACTTTCATTGAAAAAAGACTTTCTCAATAAAAAATTGCCAACCATCGGGCAACTGTCGGCCGACTGTTTAGTTTGCAGTATGCGGGTACTCTAAATGTTATTTGTTTCATCTCGTACTCTGTCACCCTATAATAATGGCGGAAAACTATAATAACCTTTATGGGGTGCGCGGTTTCAGTTACAGCGATTTTACGATTATATTAAACCGATAAAGAAATTAAGAGGGATATTTATTGAAAAATTCGAAAAAACAAAATACAAACATCCGAACTTCTCTTTTTTTGAATTTGAAAAAATACGACTTATGATTCTTTTCGTACTTATCATATATCTTTTTCAAGGTTTCTTTTCTGCATTTTTTTTCTAGCTAATATCATTTTCTGTAGTAAAAGCAGCATTTTCTCAAATAATTTATTCACCATCATTAATTTTGAGGGAGCGTAAAAAAATCACTTCACCTCACCAATCTTTCCGCAACAGTTATTTAAAGGAAAATAACCTCTGACCCTTAAAAATGGCGATTAAATAACACGAGTTTCTTATCGCTATCATTCACACTTCAGAAAATAAATTTGGAAAAAATAACCCTGCAGTTACCTGAGGGGTAACTTAGTAAGGAAAGATGGGCAGAAATGCTATAATGCAGGTAGGTCAGGCGCCTTCTTCTAGATCAAATTCGTACGGTGGGCATGGCCAAAATAACCAGTTACGATTGAACTTAAGAGGCGTTATTATTCTTTGATATATCTGTCAACGATTTTTGGTATTACTAAAAATGATCGGGTCCAAAGAAGGCGTGTAAGGGTGGAGCTAGTAACGTTCCTCGTCCCCCGCTCACCAGCATTTTGTCGCGCTACTTTCTCTTAGGCGATTTTTCGTTATGGCACCTCCGCTAGTCATTTTGTTCTCTAGGGTTCTTATCTATCACGCAGTTGACATAAAGCTTAGAACCTATGATTTGTGGAGCCATGGTACTGAGGTGGGAAGATGAAATAAGTTATTAATAAGAATAAAGATTTCTTCAGGTTAAAATTGAGTGTTATTACTAGAATCGATGGATGTTTAAAGTGGAGGAATCAAGTACGATATTTTTAGACAGATTTTCTGCGCATATTACCAGAATAAAACATTGATTAGCTTTAAAGCTCTGGAAAATACTAATACATTACTGAAATCATTAATTAAAACAGACATGAATATTTCATGTTATCAAATATCATGTTTCTAAATATAAATTATTGTTTACATTACATTGAATTATCATGTACTAATCACGTAAACATTGTGACTGCAGGTTAAACCATTCGTGTTTATTTTCCAAAAAGCTCTAAAAATATCTTCCTTAAAATATCATCCCTTTTGAATACGTATGATGAATATACCTCTGCCTAGGAGAGCACGTCGCTACCGTTGATCCGAGTAACCCTCCCGTCTTCGTATTATACATTCAGTCTGCATGCGGTCCTGAATACCCCCGCATGCAATGTCAAGGCGGCACTATCGGCAGTGGAGGGTTAGGATGCGGGAACGACTCTTTTAGATAGTGACTGTTTTGCTGAAGATTTTCGGGTTACATTTTCTTTGTAATGCGGATGGTAGTGAGCTTTGAGAGGGTTAAATGTAGTTGCAGTCATTTCTATGTTATATAGAGAATGTTAAATATGTTTTCTATCAATAAATCTTTTATAGGGAACTAGCTGTTCCTCGGGGTTTTACCTATGTCCCTGAAGAACCACTTCCAGCAACCGGTTAAGAAGTAATATATCTTTCTTCAGGCTCTAAAACCTGAGAAAGATGGTCTTGATCATCTGTGTTCACCAAATTAAACAAACCGTCAGAGAGAGTTATTTACTTTCGTATTTATAATATGAAAGATATATAATACAGAAGTGTTCATTTTCACTGCAACCCAAAACAGCCAAAATACCTTCAACTCTATTCTTCCCACCAACTTAACTAACTCGAATATACGCTTACTTCATAAACAATCAAATAATGTTCTACCGAACCTTCAAACTCTATACTAAATATTAACCCCCATTCTATCTTAATCGAAGTACTTATTCCGTAAATGCATTACGGTATTAACCTCCGCAAACGATATTTTAATATCATAAAACGATTTTCATAACGTTATCGTAACAGTTACTTCGTCGCAAGGGGTTTTTCGTAACGTTTTTTGGGGTAACGTTAGTAATTTTTGGGGTTGTTAATCATTTTTCGAAGGTAATGACTGCTCTTTGGGATTTTATGGGTTGTGTTTCTGATTTTTCGAAATTATATAGGTATTTTTTTTATTTATTAAGTTATCAGTAAAGAGTCAAGTCAAAGTCAAAAGAAGCGAGATTTTATGGGATTCGTTTCTGATTTTTAACAAATTTAACAATATCTGAATATGTTTTTTTTTTATTTGCTTATTTATTTATTTATTAAATTATTAATAGCTATGAAAATCAGGAACGTAACGTTTTATTCTATGAACATATATCGTATTGAAGTTATTATTAAACATTAATTACACATTTTGCCAATTTATTAATGATTCCTAAACAAAATAGCTTATACGAATCATAGAAATATCAGTTTTAAAATAATGGGCTAAAATTATTGATCACTATTTTAGTCGTAATCACAATTTAGTTGTAAATCAATTTTAGTAAATTCCGATGTGAACGAACTCACCATTGTTAACAATTTAAATGAAATATTAATAAATAAAATAACACTATCCAATCAGAATATTTTTGTATAATTACTACGTGGTTGGCATGTGAACAAATATTGTAAAAATAATTTTGCTTTTGTTTTGTTTTAGGATAATTGAAATAATGACTATATTCTCTTCAACACTAAAAATCGCAAATATTTAGAAGCTTTATATACACAGCTTTATATACAAATATTTAAAAACATTTTAGAATATTATCATATCAATTCATAGGTAATGACTTTCTCATAGCATAAATAATACAGATTTTAAGTATACCTCCACTTTATCCGTCTGCCTTCCTGTCTTTATCAATAAAACACTTTCTCGGGAACACACAGTTTTAGAGTTTTTCTTTCTTCTACATTCATTTCCCTAATAACACACTAACAGATTATTACGCATACAATATTCTAATATAACTTTAAGCTAATAAGTTCGCTTACAGCGTATTCTACGCACGTTCGCGGCGATCATAATACGGACCCCAACGTTCGCGAATATTGTCTGTAACAATAACGTTTTAGTGTATCGCAACATGTTGCACGTGCGTGTTGCTTATTGCATGGTCTCACTATATTGCTTGTGAAATTATGTAGATCTTCTGAATTCTATAACCTGCTGATATCTACATATCTGTTGATTTAATGTCAAAATCCTGTATCTCTATGCAAATCAAAAGATAGGTTATGAAAATTCGCCATTAGTCTGCCATTGGTGTTTGAATTAGAAAAGTAATCTTTGTTTGATAATAGTATGTAATAAATGTTTTCTAGCTTAAGTATATAAGCTACTCCCTGGCTTTTGACTACCCAGAACGTCTACCAAAGATGTTCAAAAGACAGTCGGGATCTACCAATTCAACGAGCTTTTCGAAACACAAAGGAAAACAACATAACGTAGATGGGCACCCATCTTCGGACTTACCGCACCAAACGTTGTTTATCGTACCATTTGGCTTTAACACAACCACGAGCTACACAATATGGACTTTGCCAGAGGAATCTTCCTAGAACTCGATCATACAAGCCTTAATTAGTGAATAATTTCCTAGAAATTCTACTAGGGTAAGACACGGGTTTTAGTATTTAAACTATGTTGAGCTCCACAATGTAATATTACCCTCTAAGCAACAGGTTTGGTCTGTTTTTGGAACGCTCCCCTAAGCTAGATCTATTTAGTTAGGTACTGTTAGGTCACCTATCTCAGATCTGAGTTTGTAGGTCTTAGGAGTATAATGCAAGCTGGTTTTTAGGTTAAGGAGTGGGTTATTCAAACACTGTATTCTTAGTAAACCAGTCATTTTAGACATTTGAAGTTACATAAGTTCACAAGAAGCTGAAAATTGGTGAGATCGTTTAAAATATAATAATAAATAAAGTTACTGGAAAGGGAATAAATAGTGTATAAATATAAATATTAAGTTATATACTATAATAGATAAAACATAGTAATACATAAGGGAGTGTGTATGTAAATGGATATTTATTTAGTATTCTTAGACATTCTACATGTAATTAATTATGTTAATGAGCGAAAAGCCTGCAAACTGCTGCAGCAGTTTGGCGCTTATTAGTTATAGAAACTGAATTGTGGAATGGAATAATAAATAAATTAAAAAAAATATATATCTTGTGAATTTATGTAACTTCACACTCATTTTTCGATCTAATTTGACTGGACTATAGTGTCAATGTTATCTTTATATATAATAGGTATTACAAAACTGCCTCGTTGGTCTAGCTGACGCAAGTGCGGCTGCTAAGCACGAGGTCTCGGGTTCGATTCCCGAGTCGGGCCGAAATCGCCTTGTGAGTTTTAGAAGACTTTCACAAAGCAGCCCGGAGCCTGGAAGCTGGTGATATACACGCTGGTGGTATAAATGTCGGTCCTGCGCCTGATCTCTCTCCGGTCGTGTCGGATTACCGTCCCATCGGGCTATGAGAGTTAAGGAATAGTGAGTGCACCTGTGTCTGCGCAAATGCTCGTGCACTATAATATGTCCTGCGTAGTTGGCTAATCTCCTTACATGAGAACAGCCGCCGTAGCCGATAATCGGCTAGGAGGACATCATCATCATCATCATTACAAAACTGAAGAATTGGTTTATATGCTACAACGCGCTAAGCTCAAGTAATATTGGACTGATTTGAAAAATGATTTCACTGTTAGATAGCCCATTTGATGAGATTGGCTACAGGCCACTTTTTCTCCAGATGGACGGAGTAGTTCTCGAGGAACTTAGGTGAAACCACGGGCCAGATGGACATTTTAAAACTGAAACTGCTATATTCTGGATTATCGAACTAAATGCAATAAAACAATGAACAAAGCTTTAATTTAATATATTTTAAATAAATAAAATACATATTTGAGTTCAGTTATTTTTCCGAATAAAATGAATAAACAATACTTCTGCTTTTACTACTTCTTCTTCTTTTTCTCTACAAAGCAATACTTTCTGGAACAAATATACTAACACTCGTTCAATGCTTTTAATACCATCAGTTTATACATAACACATCAAACTTCAACAGACAACAAAACTATTTACAATCTAATACAAAGAACACATGTCCCCGAAAGTTGCAACCAAAACCGGGAGCAGAAGCAAGCAAGTAATATGACCCAGTGTCACGGAGTAAGGAAAGATGAGCGGAGATACCATAATGCAGGTAGGTCAGGTGCCTTCTTCTTGGACAAATACGTACGGCGGGCATGATTAAAACGATCAGTTGCAAGTGAAGTAACGAAGCGTTCGTTTTCTTTGGGAGATCTGTCAACGATTTTTGGTATAAAAAAAAATGGGCGGGCTCCAAAGATGGCGTAAAAAAGAGAGACAGTAAAGTATCTTGTCCCCCGCACACCCGCATTTTGGCGCGCAACTTTCTTAGGTGATTTTCCGTTATGACACCTCCGCTAGTCATTTTGTTCTCCATGAATATGACCCAGTGCTTATTACGAGACCACCTCATATGACCAACTTGATTATGAAGTTAAGCTTGGACCCCAAACGTGAGGGTTTGGGGTCCAAGTTAATAACAAAGAACATTACAGTATGAACGTTAACGTACAAGTTAGTGTTAAGTTTGCTGGTTACCTGCCTTTGTATTGTTTTGACTGGAACTAATTTTGGTATACAAATCTCGTTTCGAAATCTTGTAATACACATGAATAAAAATAAACAATGAGACAGATGCTCGTTTTGAAGGTCCCATAGTTATCTGAAGTATTAATATTATTAAAGAGGATTTATTTATTTGTTCATTTATGAAAAAATTCGCTGTCGGGAAGCTACACTAACCTCGGGTGACATAGGCTATATTTTATCCGGATTCGAGAAGAAGTTCTCACTGGGAAAATCAGCCAGTTTCGTGTATTTACAAATATGTGTTAAATATAAATGTTTCCACTGCTTACCTGTTCGACAAATTCTTCTCCCGATTTTCTTACATATCCAGCAAATCTCGCAAGAAAATAAAGACCAAACATATTTAAGAAGCCGAAAACCAGCAGAAATCTGGTAAATGTCTCACGGATGCCTTTAATAGGCAGTAGAGGTCGCTTCATTAGTTTTTATTGTAACTACCCACCCATATAATTATGGACGTGTGTGGTTTGAGAAATAACCTGAGTAAGCTGATGTTTTGGAAAAACGGGTCTAGTTAGTCGTTAGGCAGATCTTAAGACGTAGATAGGGAGTGTCTATAGTTTTTATTGGCTGTGTAAAATTTTGGGTCTAATTTAGAGAGGCAGCAGGTAAATAGCGTGAATATAATTTTATGTTTTTTTTTTTTTTTATTATAATCATCTGCCTAGCCTCTTCTCAAGTAGCCTCCCAGTCTGACTTCAAGGAGAAGAGTACCAGTGTTATACATGAAGTGACTGCCTGTCTGCCCTCCTTGACACAGTTACCTGTTCAACTCTTGGTAAGTATTGGTAAGACAGGTTGGTTATCGTTGTCAGACTTTCTGGTTTCTGATTACCCATAACGACCAAACATGTTCAAATCATCAAATGACAAGACCCAATTTGACATTCCTTCCGAAGCACGGAAGAGCTCGTTATAGCAAGATGGTCACCCATCCTTGGACCGACCTCGCCAAGCGTTGCTTAACTTTATCATCATACGATCCGCGTGCCATCAACTTAGCCTCGAGCTCATGTCAAACATGGAATTAAGGATCTCTTAGTTAAATCCAAATACATAGTACATATCTAATCAAGTTTCCAAACAAGCAAACTACTCGTTTGACCTGTACCTAGGTACTGGTACACTGGTACAGTAGGTATAATCACGGACATGCACAATGATGAATGCATACATTGGAGCACGTTCGAGCTGGCCGCAGACTTCAGCAAGATGCTTGTCGCTACAAGGTCACTTTGTGCCGCAAGTAGGGTGAACATACTTTTGATACATCCGGGACAGTTTTTTTATTAGATCTCTTTATATCAAGTTTTTTTTTCAATCATTTGTTTTCAAAAATAATACTTCCATTAACAACATTATTAATCAAATATGTAATATTTTCGGTATCGTTTACACACATGTACGCGTTTTGATATTCAAACTACATATTTAAATATAACAAACAGGCTTTTTGTTGGAATATTATTCGAAACAAATTAAAATTCTAAAGTGCACTGCACAAACAACGAATTAAAATATATTCAGAACCAATAAAAATATATTAATCCCAATAACGATCAGCCCCGCTACTTTTATTTCAATGACAGTGCAGTCAAACCAATTTAGACACAAACATTTATTGAGTTAATAATGCAAACCAATTTATAAACCATTACTGATGACTTTCACAGCATGCGACTATTTTATCGGTCACCATATAATTATGGAAATTGATGACCTTAGTTCAATGGCAAATATGAATTGAAAGAAGTAATCGAAAAACTACATTTGTCTGTTAGTGGTCAAGTAAAATAAATGTGTAAAAAATTATGTACCTACTGAAATATTCAACGATTCAAAGTTATAATGAATGGAAAGGTCTGTCTTTCTGAATGTCAACAAAAATTGCTGCGATATCTAAAATCTACAATTGAAATTAAATAATATAACAATCGTAATGGACTAGCCTAATACATAGCTATAAAATTTATATGAAATTCGAGGAAAAAAAATGTCATTTTCCATTATTAGAATAAATACGCAAAAATTTTCTTTTACCTAAGATTTAATTAAAATTAATATATAATATTAAAAAAACAAATCACACAAAATCGTTTTAACCTAGCTAAAAAATCTCTAACATTTAGAGAAACTATAGTCACCCTACTTTAAAGTTACCCTTGGGGTACAGAGCCGCATAAACGTTTAAGTTTTCATTGTACAACCGCTGACACCGGGTATTTCGTCCTTGCATGTTGACAAATTCTTAACAAATGTGTCTTGAGAATTGTTCGGGAACAGTTCGGAAATTTTAACTTTGAAATGTTCCGTGTTTGTTGGTTGTTTCATCTATTTTTCTATACAGGAGCCATTTTTAATAGGAGACCATGCTACTTTCATATTTTTTGGGAAAAAATCCTTTTCTTCGGTGTCTACAATCCGAACTTTGAAGAGAAATTGTTAATTAATTTTACTCGAATTCTGTAGGAATCAAAAACACAATGAGATAAAAATAACTATGTTACTAACAGTGACAAGAGAAACTTCTCTAAGATGATATAGCTTCGCGTGTTTTTAAGGTTCCCTAAGTAAAAATATCACATTTCTATATACATAGACATAATATGTACGCAACAAAGCTTCAAGCATATACCATTCAATACAGAACCCAGCAAATCCTGAGCGATACACCGCTTTCCATGTGACATGTGACAAAGCGCTTGAAGTTTTGATGCGCTGAAACTCACACAGATTCAGGACCACTGAGGAAGGATAAATAGCGGAGATTCCATAAGGAAGGTAGGTCAGGCGCCTTCTTGTAGGCCAAAAAATGGAAGGCGTGATCGGTTACTATAACTTCATTTGTAATTTTATTTCTGTAATTCTTCTTTTCCTTTTTGTAATTTTCTCATTATGTGTTATACGTGTGCGTCAGCGTAAAAAATAAAAGATTTTTCTTTCTTTCTTCTTGCTTTACTATAAATTCAAAATCAAATACAATCTGTCAAAGATTGATCTGGATTGGTTAGAGATTTATTTTGAAAACAAAGGGCAGGTTCTAAAGAAGGCGTATAAAGCGCGGAGCTAGTAACATTCATCGTCCCCCGAACACCCGCAGTTTTGAGCGCTAGGCGAGTTTGCGTTGACATCTCCGCTAGTATTTTGTTCTCCATGCCAGCCCATACCTTCAGCCCGTTTTATTAATAGCATCAATTTAATTAACGGCAGTACTTACACAGCATTTAGGAGGCACAGACTTCATTACGGGTGTACGGTAAATCATTTGTTATAGCGTCGCCTAAATAACGTTATCAAAGTAAGCTGTGTGAATTAGACTAAGTTTTGTTGCTGTTTGAGTAAGATTAAGTACTGTTTGTAGTATCTGTTTGTTTTTTAATTGAAGAGTCTGCTAGTAATAGATAGTGTTGGGAAAAGACAGTGGAGTTATTTTCGTTTTTAAAAGCCGATAAGTGATATTAAGTTAATATTTCATGCCTCGTCCATTTATAAAGATTTTTTTTATTATTTCTGAAGGTTTTTAGTGAACTCAAAGTTGAGTACTCATTTTAAAATTCATGTTATCTGAGATTTAATTTCACTGTTTCATAGATACTTTTTTTCTAAAAATGGGTTCTATAGGGTATTCCCCTAGGAATCTGCATACAGAAAACCACCATTTTCGAAAATTACCATAAATATAAAAGGCACACGACAAAATTAGCCAGTCTTACGTGTGTATACGCGAAATAAAATTACCATACGCAAGCATGGCAACACAGTTAACCCTAAAATGCGACGTTTACTTTTAAACAAGAGTGTTACAATAAAGTGGGCCGTTAATTATAGTCAGTTTACAGGTTAAGCTCGCCTTAATTTGTAATGGGACAAGCTTTTACGAGGACAGGCTATATTTTCGCGTGTTTTGTAGGTACGGTAAAATTCTAAAATGTTAATACATGTTTACCCTATTCGGACTTCTTTCAGTATGTATGTATATGGCTTTTTTTAATCTTCTACTAATAGAAGGTGTTCTCAGACGGACTTTTTTAGTTCTAGTAAACTCAGTCCAAAGCTGCGTTATTACTTTTGTCTGTTTTCACTTATTGCAAAAGTGTGCGCCCTACAGAGCGATATATCTATATATATATATATATATATATATATATATATATATATATATAGATATAGCAGTGTAGTAACTAGCAAATTATTTACAGGGCAAATGATGAACCTGAAATAAGATACAAAAACTTACTTAAGATGTGAATATGTCCACTCATAAAATATGCATAATATTAGTAATGATTGTTTTTTGTTTGATGTATTTTACATCTTTTTAACATGGAATCTATAAACATTCAAATACCTGTCAAATCTTCAACTAACAGAAAACTCAATTTCACTTCAAGTATATCAAGACGAAGCTTACAAACCATACAAATGAGCATAACTTAACAATCCAACTTATCTAACTTACAAATACTTATTCCCCCATTCTAACCCATCACTGCAGGTGAAATTACATAACCCCATAAAGATAGTTCAACCCCCCCAGTAAATACGATCACATAAAAGCAAATGGGCCCAAAATGTCCCACATCAGACCCGGCGGGGGTCAATAGGGACTATTTAGGACCCCAAACATGGTAATGTCTTAGTAACGGCTTCATTATCATGTAAGCACTTGAGAATAACTGAGTTTAGCAAAAAGTTTTATCGGAATAGTTCATGTGCATTGAATTCTGATATTTTCTATTACAATAGAAATAATTGTGTGGTAAATATTCAAAAAAAGAAACTTGATCTAGTAGCCTAGTATTTTTGATACAGAAAATATTGGAATGCTTAAAATATTCCTGTGTATTTCAAAGCTAACCCAAAATACTGGTTATTTTTTATATAAATAAGTTAAAAAGGCTGATAGAATTGGGTAGTTCCATTTGATACTCAACTTACCGTTTTTCCGCGATTTCACCCGGAACTACAGCCTATATGATACTCGGGAAAAGTGTAGTTTTCCAACAGAGAAATAATTTTTCACATCGGTTCAGCAGTTCCGGAGCCTTTAGGCTGCACACAAATAGACACACAAAAAAGTTTCCGTTGTATAGAAGTAAAAACTGCAAGCCCTACTTACGTTCTTCTTAACATTTACACACACATACACACAATTTCTCTGAACCTACACGTGCATAGCACACAAGCCTAAGTGATAGTTAAGTAAACTCAGTTAGGGGTCGCGAACATCATTAGAGCGATAGCTATTCCAATTTATTAGCTTCGATAAGCTGCTATAATCTAGATATTGGGCGTCGTAAGTGTTTTAGGCTGCTTACACAAGGACAACCGATTATGTCGCTGGGTCGACCAATTAAATCGTGCAGACTTGGTTTAGGATAACAGTGTTTATATTGGAAATAGAAATCATTTTCTTGCAATTAATTAATGTTACAGATATGGCGGAAAACACATTTCACCTTGCGACATGCAAAGTATTAGACGTCTGTTTTTTACAGCCCTACTACAGGGCACAGGCCTCTTCTCATACAGAGAAGAGTTAGATTATAAATCACCACAATGGTCAAAGCGGGTTGGCGATTTTAAAATTCAAAGTACAGGCTTCTTCAAGATGAAAACTCCCTTCTCTTTCACTCAGTCAATGGTGTCCACTGTCCAGTATATATTTAGAAAGTACATCAAATTATATTGGTACTTTCTTAACCTAGGATTGATCCCACGCACTCGCATTTAAAAGGCTGGTGCTGTAACTACGCCACCACGACTTAAAATACATCCACGTATGTATATTCAACTGAAATTATGGATTTCCGGACTCTGGGTTAACCCATAAACCGCAGTGAACCCAAACATAGTTTGGGCGACAAACCCTTAATCGGGTTCCACTAAATCTCTAAATGCAGTAGTTTCTGAGATTGAGGTCACCAATTAATGTTCACACAGATACCTGTTAAAGTATGTTAGGTTATACTCATGGAGAACAAAATGACTAGCGGAGATGCCATAACGAAAATTCGCTTAAGAAAGAAGCGCGCCAAAATGTGGGTGTTCGGGTAAGTGTGACGAGGAACGTTACTGTCTCCGCCCTTATTCTTCTTTAGAAACCGCCCATTTTTTTAATACCAAAAATCATTGACAGATGTCTCAAAGCACCCGAATGCCTCGCTAGTTTACCAGTATCTGATTGTTTTGGTCATGCCTACTGTACGTGTCTGACCTACCTGCCTTATGGTATCTCCGCTATATTTCCTTATTCCGTGGTTCTACGTAACACGGAGATTACGTCATTATCGTAGTTAGTAGAAGCGTTTGTACGCTGAAATGGATTAATTAAATTCAACTGAGAGCCGATCATCACATTATTATGATAGAACCTAGTGTAATGAGGTTATGTAGGTATTAGAAGCATATAAAGTTATGCCTTTAGCGAGATATTAAACTAAATGTTCAGATATTCCGACGTATCCTTATAATAGGCAAATTACTTTTCAATTCTGAAATTAGGTATTCTGAAGTTAGGTTAGAGGGTCGGCTTCCAGTCTAACCGGTCTGAGTACCAGTGCTTTACAAGAAGCGACTGCCTATCTGACCTCCTCAACCCAGTTACCCGGGCAACCCAATACCCTACCTTGGTTAGACTGGTATCAGACTTACTGGCTTCTGACTACCCGTAACGACTGCCAAGGATGTTCAATGACAGCCGGGACCTACAGTTTAACGTGCCATCCATTCTAAAATTAGGTACATTCTTTCGTAAATTAGAAGAATTTGCGATGACTTGCTTCTCTGAAGTCGGCTTAACTTGACAATAGGCAAAAAATTATGAAAAAAATACTACTGCGCTTGCTTGAGTCGTCAAATTACTGAGTTCTGATTTGATTTTTGCTTGCACAGGTAACTAAGTAACCAGCTAAATCTAAAGTTGAGATATATGTACATTAGGTCTATTCCCGATCGCAACTGCGACTACCAATCACCATCGTGCACATACCCTTACTTAAACGACGGAACTATAAGCTAGGGAGGCTAATATTAAATAGAAACTTGGTACATTATTGTCGCCCAAACTTGAACTGTCTTCATAACAAGTAAGCCTCGCTATATAAACTTAGCTTAAGTTATGTGCTTTAACTTGAGGTGATATCGCGTCAGCAAGCGGCCATTTTGGTGTAAATGACAGGAAGGCTTGAGATGAAGAAAAGATTGGAAGTTTTGTTCAAGGGTTGTTTAACTTAAGTTATATTAACATTTTTAATTTAATGAAACAGGCATAGGTATCGTGTGTAAGTATTTTTAATTATAGGATAAGATTTCCTATAATTAAAAATACTTAGAAGCTTCAAAAATATGTAATTATTATTATTACACGCTCATTGCCATCTTTCAGAAATCAACTGCTGAACCTAACTTCCATTGATTTACAATAGGACCGGTTCCCTCAACAGATCTAAGCATATACAATACCTATTCGGACGAACTGTCATCTCTAATTTATTTATTATTATTTTTCGAGGTTTTTTCTTCAAAATGTCAAAATAGATTTTGTCTTGTCAGTGCCTGATATGTGAATTGTCATTTCTAACTACTTCCTTTTTACCTGATTCTTGAATCAAGCCAGCCAAATCCTGCTTCGATAGTAAGACAGACTCTAAAATGATGAGTTTCTCTTTCACGCTGCACCCACAGGAGGATTCTCATTTATTAATTATCCAACATCAAAAAATATACCACCTTCAATTTACCCCAATAACTCTATATCTACCCTCAACCCTACAATATTCTCCTGTCGGAAGTGCCCCAAACTGTGTAGAAACCGTCGTTAGTTAGATACTATCTAATGAGTTGTACAACACTAAGGATTATCTACAACTACGTATGTCTATGCAATGTTCGTCTGTTTGCGATGCGGTTTGACTGTATGTTAGTAAATGTGACTAAATACGTGAGGTATGTAGTTTAGAGTATTATGTACTTAATGCTAGCTGTTTCCTGTGGCTTTGTCTAGATCCTGAGGTAGTTGTTTTCGACAAACGGATAAAATTACTATACAGCCAGCTTTAAAAGGTCTTTTTAACTCTAAGTCTCGTAAATAAATTCTTTAGCTTAATAAATAACTATTTATAGATACGCATGTACCTACATTGATAAACGTTGATTATTATGATCTTACGATATTGCAAACTCAACTATC
This sequence comes from Helicoverpa zea, assembly GCF_022581195.2. NCBI lineage: Eukaryota > Metazoa > Arthropoda > Insecta > Lepidoptera > Noctuidae > Helicoverpa > Helicoverpa zea. Next base: position 3,073,461 of record NC_061464.1, on the reverse strand, counting down.
AGTCAACTATCGAAAACAGTTGACCGCTAGCTTATACAAACCTATGAAAATAGCCAAGTAAGGCACTAAAAGCAGCAATTTTAAATCAAACTTTTGACCGCAGACTTAAACTGACCATAACTTAAGTGATAACTTTGAATATTTTAACGATTTAGTGCAGGTCAACATATGTGATAGTTTGAAAACATAAAACGTGATAGCCACGTAAGCACGAACATCAAGCCATCTCTTATCGTGTCGTCATAACTTGCATATAAAACCGTTTTTAATACCACTGTTATATTGATTGCAATTCTATCTAAGGATGTGAACTGGTTTTGATTAATTCGTAGGTTTTTATAACTTCTATTACTTACGTGAAAGTAGATAAGTAATTAAGAAAAGATAAAGTTTGCCTATCAATCATAAATAGAAGCAGTTTTCAAATCAAATCACAAAATCCAGAGATTATTTAACAATTTTACCTGTTTATAATACCTATTAGTAAAGAAAACAACTATAGTATGTAGTTTATTACAAAAAGGCATTGCAAAGTTTACAGAAATTAGATTAAGTCAATCAAATGGTGCGACCAGTTGTATATTATAACAAGCGTCTACAATCCCCCTCCATATTTCTGAAGCATAAAAAAGTACCTAATCATTCTTCCCCATACATTTCAATTGAATTGTTAATGAAGAACCAATAAACACTTCGAACCCCAAACACATTTCGATTCTCAAATCCCATCATTACATCACTCGATAAAAAGAGAAATTCAATCGATATGCACTTACCAATCACTCGAGTACGAAACGATTTTAAGTGTCACCCAAAGAAACACTGAGACAGCCAAAGGAAAAATAAAAGGAAATAAAAGAAAGGCGTTAAGATACAGTAACGAGACTCAATGGAAAAAAATGGCGGGTAGCGAGAAATAATTAGTTTTTCTTCAGAAAAAATGCGGTGAAGTGACGCTTGTATTTTATTGGGATCTGTTCCGCAGTTTAAGGGTTGAGCTCCATTTCTTTTTTTAAATGTTTTCTTATTGGATTAGTTGATAGTTATTGATACTTAAGAGTGGACAAGACGCCTGCTAATCACTGAAGGTTTGGGAAACATAAGACTTGGCTTCAAAGAACTGTATGTTATATCATTGTTAGTAGTCTAAATAATGTGATGAACGGCGGGACTTCGGCCAAGTGGGACCTTATTGGACAAATATTGAACTAAAAAGAAGCCAGTTTCTGAATAAAGAAGTCCACCCCGCCAAAAAGATTGATCAGCAAATACTGATTACACGCAAGGAACCCTGAGTAGCGACCCATTGAAGACGATTCGCAAATAAAAGCCTATCTGGATAATGTTCTTACGTCAATAAAAAATAAAATTGTACTGTGAGAAGAAACAATCCTCTTGAATAAATATTATTTTTGTCGACGACCGTATTAAAAAAAAAAGTGGACTAAAACAGAGGAAGCACAAGGAAGGAAATTCAAATAGGGAAAATTATGTTCGGATTCAAATTGCGATTTGAAGGTTTCTTTGCATACGAGTATCAAATAATGAACGATGATGAAAAGCGGGAATTATTCTCTTGAGATTGGAAAAATGCAAATTTTTTAAAGCACATTGGAGCAAAAAGTTACAATACTCATCTGCCGGGCCTTTTCCCAACTATGTTGAATTCGTCTTCCAGTCTAACCGAACACAGCTGAGTACCAGTGGTTTACAAGGAGCGACTGCCTATCTGAACTCCTCAATCCAGTTACCCGGGCAACCCAATAACCCTAAGTAAGACCAGTTTACAGACTTACTGGCTTCTGAATACCCGTAACGACTGCCAAAGATTCACTGACAGCTGGGACCTACAGTTTACCTACTCAAAAAATTCACAATTCTATTGATATTTATTGCACAGCCCCAGGCAAAAGGCGAGACTAAATTAAACAAAAAAAAAAAACTAAAATGACATCACTCTACAAAAAAGTGCTCAGCCGACAATTCGCCAATGATAAGTTCCGTATACGATCGGAACAAACTCAAGGTCAAAATAATGAGGTCGCCAAAGTAAGAGTGTAACGAGGCTACAAGAAAGCAAGCTAAGGTCATCGTTACAAGGTGATTATGTAAACACGTTTCTGTTTTGTTTTTTTTTTTCGTTTCATTAAGTTAGTGATACATTGTGTGTCGATTGTGACTTTGAAATCGATCGACTGTGATTGTACTGTGAGTGTGGACCTTTATTTAGACGGCAGATAGGTGAGGTAGATAATTTATTTGTTATATTTGTTAAATTTTGCTTGTGTCCTGCTTTGAGCGGTTTCAGCCCACTATTTAGTAGTTTATACTGCGTGTTAGCTTATTGCTTCGAAGAGGTTACGCCCTACACGCGCTTTCAATACTAAAATAGTCTGAATATCTGACTCGGTTTCCCAGACCAGAAATACCAAAGAGATGTCAGTAACCCCGGCGGGGCCCAGCAGGGCCAAGGCCTGCCGGGGCTGTGGGTTGTTCGAAAGAGATACCGCGGCCCTGGTACATAAAAGGCCTATGACGGAACACGACGGTTTTTAGTCAGTAAGAGTCTGACACTCCCTCACCGCTGCTAACCCACAGCGGGAGGGGTCATTTGATGATTTTTGAAGTCGTTAAAAAAAAAAGACCAGAAATACCAATTAGCTGGACGATCAGACGAAATGTTGATAAGGGTAAGAGGATGAAGACATACGGACATTAGCGGATTTTTCGCGCGGCATCGCTTAGATAGCAGGAGTGCTCTGACAACAACAACAAGCGGGCTAGCGAATAACAAAAAACAATTGAAAACTATCAATACAAAAGTGTACACCCGAATTCGCGCGAAATGTGTCGCGTAATAAACAAGCATATACGCCAGGTAAAATCTACTAGTAGAAAACTAGGAAATACCGCAACGAAATAAAACGAGCAATCTTTTGTAGAAAAATAACCCTTATAACAACAAACACATGGTTGGTTATAGAAAGTTTATTGTAATTCGAATACAGACATGGTAATTAGTTACATAGGTAGTTCACAAACACACGTCGTACTTAACTACATAGCCACGGTCGCGAGAGTTAACACATCGTGCGAAATACATGGCGTCGTGCGCCGGACTGGCGACTTAGCGAGCGTCCCCGCTCGTGAGAGTAGGCCCTCGCTCCCCGCACCCCTCTGCCGGCCGGCCACGTATTGGTCGGCTCGGTGATCATGCGATGGCCTTATATGGCCATGGACTCGACCACGAAAAGTAGGCGCGCGTTACACACTCCCCCTTTAGACCAGGGAGGGTCCCCCGACTGGTCGAACAACAGTAACGCGAGGCTCTAAGTTACATCACAAGGTAAGTAACATGATAAGTTAAACATTGCAAGGTAAGCAAGCCTATATAGCCTATAAGGTAAATAACAATACAGTAGACTTAAAAGGTAAACAATACAAGATATGTAAACTTGAAAAGGTAAACAATACAAGATATGTAAACTTGAAAAGGTAAACAATACAAGATATGTAAACTTGAAAGGTAACCAATACAAGGTAGGTAAACTTATAAGGTAAACAACCCAAGGTAAGTAAACTTATAAGAAAAACAACACAAGGTAAGTAAACTTATAAGGAAAACAACACAAGGTAAGTAAACTTATAAGGAAAACAACACAAGGTATGTAAACTTATAAGGAAAAACAACACAAGGTAAGTAAACTTATAAGGAAAACAACACAAGGTATGTAAACTTATAAGGAAAAACAACACAAGGTAAGTAAACTTATAAGGAAAACAACACAAGGTAAGTAACAACTCAGCTGAACAACCACCTAAGGTAAGTAATATAGTTAGGTAACACCCTTCCGCGGTCTACCCCTACCACGCTTAGGCACCATCGGCTCAGGACACTCACCTTCCCTCGCATGATATGGGCGTAAGTCAGACACATGGTACTTACCAAAAACTTCCCCCGTCTTACTATGAGCTAGGAGGTAAGTGGTAGGACTCACCTTTTTAGATATAACGTAGGGTCCGTCCTGTTTCGGAGTGAACTTGGACGTGATACCCTTAGCAGTGCTGCTGAGGACATGAGTCTTCATCAACACCAAGTCACCCTCAAGAAACTTTACAGGCGAAGACCGAGTTTTATCAGCGTATGCTTTACGTACATCCTGATGACGTTCGAGGTTCTCCTTGGCTGTCGAGATGGTATCCGCGAGTTTCCGCAGGTAAGGTGTGATTTGTGGTACAAAGTTTTCAGTTTCGACCACAGTTCTCAGGTCAGCTTGAACTGTCAGAGGAGACCGCAGCTCACGACCGAAGGTAAGATAAGCAGGGGTGTGCTCGGTAGACCGGGTAACGGAACTATTAAAAGCAAACCGTACAAAAGGTAATACCTCGGGCCAATTCTGGTGACGACCTTCCACCAAGATGGCGAGCTGAGCCTTGAGGTCTCGGTTCTTCCTCTCAACTGGATTAGCTTCAGGGTGGTAGAGAGGCACAAGGCTTTGCTTTATACCTAAGACAAACATAGCCTTCTGCATAACATCTGCTACGAACTGCACTCCGTTGTCTGAGATAATACGCCTAGGAAGACCAAACCTCATAAAGACTTCATTAACCAAAGTTTTGGCACATGTCTCCGCTGTAGCTTCAGTAAGAGCGAAAACCTCCACCCATTTACTAGTGGTATCCTCCACTATCAGGATCCATCTCTCACCTTGAGGACCTTTAGGCAACGGACCGAAGAGGTCGGTTGCAACAGTTTCAAACCTCTGAGCTGGAACTGGAGTTTGTAGCAGACCAGCAGGCTTGACATTCGACGGCTTGAATCGTTGACATTCGACACACGTCTTCAAATAGTCAGTAACAAACCTTCTCATCCCGGGGAAATAGAACCTTTGCGAGATACGATGTAAAGTCCTATCAATTCCACCATGAGCGGCGGTGGGCGAGTCATGGCACTCGAACATGACTGTGCTCCGCAGGCTCTCCGGGACAACGAGCTGAGGCTCCTCCGAATCAGTATCCGGGACGTACCGATGCAAAACACCTTGATTCAATAGGTAACCTCGCTCGGACCAACGAGTAACAGAAAGGTCATCCTTACCTTCCAAGTCCAGGATGATCTTGGCGACTTCAACATCTGCTAACTGTGCCTCCCGAGTTGAGGTGGCATCCCAGCGTGGAACATCCACGACAACTGGGCAGATGTCACACTCAGATGCAGAACCGTCTTCCAACACGGGGCGGCTAAGCGTGTCGGCAATAACATTAACTTTACCTGGTGCATACTCGACACGCAGATCAAAAGCTTGTAGCTTCATGGCCCAGCGAACTAACCTTCCACTAGGTGACTTAAGAGAAAAGAGCCACTTCAGGGGTTGGTGATCAGACATCACGTGGACCTGATGACCATCAATGTAACCGCGGAACCGTTCCACAGCCCAGACAACGGCGAGAGCCTCTCTCTCCGTAGTAGAATAATTCTGCTCGGCTGGCGTGAGCAGACGGCTGGCATACTCGATCGGATGTTCTTGATGCGGTGACTCCCCCTGGAGTAAGGCAGCGCCTAAGGCATAATTACTGGCATCGGTTCGCAATATGAATGGCCTCGTGTAGTCAGCTTGCACTAGTATAGGTGCCGTAGTTAACAACTTCTTAAGAGTATCAAAAGCCTTACCTTGCTCTAGACTCCATTGCCACGCCTGTGATTTCTTAGTGAGGCGGGTTAGCGGCTCGGCCACCTTCGCAAACTCTGGTATGAACTTACGGAACCAGGAGCATGTTTGAAGGAAGGTGCGCAGCTGTTGGAGGCAGGTAGGTTCCCTCATACTAAGTACAGCATGTACTTTGTCTTCATCCGGTGATATACCTTCCTGGGAGATCACGTGACCTAAGTACTTAACCTTTTCTCTGGCGAATACACACTTGTCTCGATTCGCACGGAGCTTAAACACTCGGAGACGGTCAAATACTGCACGGAGATCTGAAAGGTGACGAGTATAGGACTCTGATATCACTAGGATGTCATCTAAATATGTCAGTACGGTGACGTCATTAAGTGACGACCCCGCACGGAACCGGTCAATAAGCCTCTGGAACGTAGCCGGTGCATTCTTGAGTCCAAAGGGCATACGTAAGAATCGGTACGTACCAAACGGCGTGACAAACGCGGTTTTATCCTTATCCTTGACCTTGCATTGCCAATAGCCACACCGAAGGTCACAGGTGCTCATCACACAACCTCTCTTAGTGGACTGCAGCAGCTCATCAATACGCGGCATAGGATACGCGTCTGTCTTAGTGACAGCGTTGAGTCTCCTGTAATCTACACAAAACCTATACCTACCGTTAGACTTCGGTACCAAAACAGTAGGTGCAGACCAGGCAGACTCGCACTCCTCGATGACACCTTCTGCGAGCATCTTGTCCAGTTCTATTCGCATGACCTCCTTCTTCGCCGGCGTGACCCTGTATGGAGGCACGGCGATAGGAGGATGGTCACCGGTGTCGATGTGATGCTCGGCAAATGGCGTTGGTTCCCCCACCTGATCAAAAATATCAGAATACTCACCCAATAAATTTTCAAGGTCAGAACGCTGATCCAAGGTCAATAGTGTGCCCTCGTCCTCCCGCAGCAGGTTGACCGAAGCACATTCCACCGCCTCGCGTGAACTCTCTGTGAGCAGGGGGTGAATGACCTGAGGCCGATCAGCTGTGAACCACGTCATATTACTAAAATTTAAAACAATCTTAGACTGCCTAATAAAATCTATTCCCAAAAGGGTTTCGTTATTACATGCATCGGGGAACACAATAAATTCAATAGGTATACACAGTGACATGCATTTTACATTCACACATGTAAACAAAACGGTACTATTTCTAATAGTACCATCAGCCAGTTTCACCGACATGGTTTTTGAAACAAATGTATTACCCAATCGTAAAAGTAAGTCATACAGGGTCGAACCCGCGATACTACGTCGGGCGGCGGTATCAATAAGCGCTGAGCCACTGTGCCCTAGAATCTCAATATTTAAAATCGGTCGGCCTTGGCTGATAATAATATTATTCTTACTCTCACAGCTTACATTACACTCACTGAGTACCGTGTTAAGTGAGTAGAAAACATTTTGTTGTGGTTGTGAAACTGAGTTATTAACATCAACATTACAAGTCGAAACATTTTTACACGACGGACAATTTGATCTAACAAACCCTTTCTCGCCACAACCATAACAGAATAAGTCTTTAGAGTCTCTTTTTGGGCAAGACTCACGCGTATGACCACGACACTTACAATACACGCAAAACGACTTTTTGTTTACACTATCACTCGCGGCACTAACACTCGGCGAAGTATTACGCTGGAGCTGCGACGACGACGGCTGTGCCCCCGCGCCGCTGGACAGCGCTGGCGGCTTCGACGCGCCCTTCCCCGCCGAATACGGCGTCTGCATCGGAGCGGCCGCGTGCTGAGCCCGCAAGCCGGCCGCGCTGGGTCGTGCTGGCGCTGCTCGTGCGAGCTGTGACTGCGTGTTATTGTTACTCGAACTTGACGACGTTGTCATCTCTTTTTCGGAGAGCGAATCTTCGACGGCTCTCGACTTTTCGATTAATTGATCGATGTCCTCAATAGACTCGCGCGTTACGCGTTTACGAATGCGTTTGTTTAACAAACCGTAAACTATGTCGAGCTTGATTCGTTCGTCTAGACTGTAAGGTAACCTGCTCATATGTGCGCGGAGACGACCGACGAACACCTCCGTCCGTTCTTCACTTTGTTCCGCGGCGAACATATCCCGGAATACCTTATGTGGCGGACGAGGAACACCAAACATCGCCCGCAGCTTGGCAAGGGCGTCATCCCACGACGTAAGCGATGCCTTAACGCCGCGGAACCACACAGCTGCCTCGCCATGTAGAAGCATCGGGAGACCACGGAGTGCCAGGTCATCGGGGACAGATGCACACTCTTTGTAGATTTCCACGGAGTCGATAAACGCTTCTACGACTTCTGGATCTCTGCTATGCCCGTCGAAGCGTGCCGTACACTTGGACATGTTGCCGGTCTTGCATGTCGACGAGGGCGTCGGTGAGGGTCGCGCTGATCCTATCGCGTGCGATGCCATGAGGGATTCGACGAGCTGCCGGTTCGCTTCCGCCTGAGATTTCGCGAAGGCGGTAAGGAACGAGGCCAACTGGTCCCCAGACATGAGCGTTGGCGACGGTCTCGGTGCTTCTTCATCCGAGCTGGATTGCGCGTCCTCCACATTAGCGTCGGTACGTACTTTGCGTGGCGGCATTTTCAGCGACGCAGGTATAAACGCGAACACTAATGTCCTAAGTCGATCGGCAAAGAACCGGTTTAAACTGGCTAGCGGATTCACGGCCACTAGTTGGAAGCGCCACTTATAACAACAAACACATGGTTGGTTATAGAAAGTTTATTGTAATTCGAATACAGACATGGTAATTAGTTACATAGGTAGTTCACAAACACACGTCGTACTTAACTACATAGCCACGGTCGCGAGAGTTAACACATCGTGCGAAATACATGGCGTCGTGCGCCGGACTGGCGACTTAGCGAGCGTCCCCGCTCGTGAGAGTAGGCCCTCGCTCCCCGCACCCCTCTGCCGGCCGGCCACGTATTGGTCGGCTCGGTGATCATGCGATGGCCTTATATGGCCATGGACTCGACCACGAAAAGTAGGCGCGCGTTACACCCTTGATTAAAATTTCAAAATAAAACTCCAATTTTCACAGTATTCCCGTTAATATTGCAAATGGCAACACAATGAAAGGTGTGTAAGTAATTGTAATTAAACTAGTCGAACTGGTCGCACTGGTGCTATTAACTTGGCCGCCTGTCACACCGTGGCGAACGTTTATAAGTGACAAATATTACTATGTTCCGTATAACGTTGGTGTATTGCTATTATTTATTAGCTGTTTGGAGTTATTGGGTAGTTGTTTGATCTTGGGCTTAAATAGGTTCGGTGTAATATACGAGAAGGCTGATTTTTTTCATAGATTAGAAAGATTTTTATTCCTATACGTCGAGATAAATGGACGTACAGTTAAGGCAACAACTTGTGTAGGTTATTTTACTATCTAAATCTGTCCTTAGATAATATTCACTTTTGACCCTGAAATTCGTGATCGTAAGCTATTTAAATTATTTTTACTTAAAGAAATGTATATCTACGGTGTGACTCACATCCAGTAAAAGCACGGACCGTATGTAAATTACAATGATATAATTAAGGGCAATTACACATTCTTTTTTCTTTTAATTCAATACGAGTTTTCTATTCTACTCTCTTTTGGCTGCAAATTAGATAAATACCAAGGTAATGCTGGTGAACAGTCGTAAATAAACAACATAAGAAAACTTTGGGTCCTATCTGCTATTTTTCGATATTTTGTCAATCGCTATATCGCGTTTCCATTTTCTTCTATTTTTTTATTACCTAAAAATATTTTTCAATCGAAGGAAAACTCATAAGAAAGAAAGGCAAAAATATTTCATATTATTATTTCTGTTTATTGTAAATAAAGTTTAATATCGTTTCCGTACTTGGCAGTGTTATTGCCATATTAAAACGTTCTTATAGTTTAAAGGAAACTTTAAGTACCTCTCATTTCAGAGTTTTATTATTTACCATACCTACATGCATGGGCTATACATAATACCATAGTAATTAAATTCTCTAAAGAAATAAAGCCTTCTTTCTGTATTATGTCTAGACTAGCTGTTGCCCGCAACTTCGTCTGCGTTCTCGTGCATTTAATCGTTCATTGCTCATCCCCCGTAGGTGATAGCGTGATAATATATAGCCTATGTGTTGAACCGGCCTTCAGGTAATAGTCATGCAAAATTTGATTTAAATCCATGCAGTACTTTTTCAGTTTATCCGGGACAAACATACAGACAAACAGACATACAGACAAAAATTCTAAAAACTACATATTTGGGTTCAGAATCGATTATGGATCACCCCCCAAGTATTCTTTTAAAAAAATATTCAATGTACAGTTTTGACTTTCCTATCATTTTATTATATGTATAGATTTTCCACACGTACCCACATTTTATTATATGCCACCCACGTTTCCACATTTTATTATATGTATAGATTTTCCACACGTACCATAGAAACTCCTTTGCCCCTTATCCTTTCCACAAAAGACTTAAATAAATGGATCTAGAAGTTCTCGAGATTAGCACATTCAAAACAAGCAAATAAATTCGATTTTAAAAATATTGACTGTACGTAATATTTTAACGATATCAATACTAATCGATTTTTTTTTGTTTTACAGGTACAATCGCAGTCAAAAGTGGTAATGAAAACAACTGAAAACTCATCTCTACTATTGAACATCACATCATTCAGTGTTCGCGAGAGACGTGTAAACTCAATTCATTAGCTAATTACAAGGTATGGTTATTAGAGTCCGCCAAACTCATTAAAAATACTGTTGGACAGTAAAACATCTGTCGTTGACTGTACTATCACTGGAAACGATAGTTTGGTAGAAATATTATTTTGACACAAAATTAAGGAGGGTGTAGTTTACAAGTACGTGTGTGTTGTGTAATGAAACTTATTTGATGGTACATGGTTTGATTACATAATCACCTAGATATACCTCTATATAAGTATTTATATACCTAGTTTGCGAACGAAATTCGTGTATTTATTAATTACTAGCTGACCCGGCGAACTTCGTACCGCCTTTTCCTTATTTACTCACCGTTTAGACCTACCCTGGACTACGACAAACATTTTAAAACCAAAATCAGCTCAATCGGCCCAGCCGTTCTCGAGTTTTAATCAGACCAACGAACAGCAATTCATTTTTATTTATATAGATTACTTACTTGTACAAGTTCAAATCCTTTCACAAAGCATCAGTTTATCGAGTCCCAGCCTTATATCGGTTTCTCTAAAAACATATAAACAATATCTAGATACGCCATCAAACTTATTCAACCACATCATCCAATCACAATTCATTTCCACTCTCCTACATTTTTCTTTCTAAAAAAAATATCTTAGTACATCTGGCTACGAATCACATCTTCGTCAATCAAACCGTAGTTGGTTGAGTGGTTATAATAGCTAACAGGGACATGCACTGATACTACCCCACTTATGAAATTATAACCCTCCATGGACACTGGGGAAATTTGAAATTCTACCAGTCAAAAGTGCTTTTAAAAGCTAATATTTTGTAGTGTAATGCATTGGGATTTTGTGACTTTTTGACATTTTATCTAGTGGCAGATAAAATTTGAATTAAGCTAGAGGTATGAATTTATTATTTTTATTATGCTATCTCACTTTATATTTATAATTCGAAGTGTCAAAATTGAGTTTTTAAACAGTTTAATCTCCACAGTAATAACATTTTGGAACTATGCAATTTAAGAGCTAAATAAATCGTCCAAAAAATGGAAGGTTAAAGTATACACTTCAAACAAAAATTGCAGTCTGTAGACTTGAAAGAAAGAAAGAAAGAAAGATGAAATTTATTTGTCAGAATGTAGTACAATTATGGGTGTTCTCTACATATTGAGTGGAATCTCACACATTCTACCGAATTGGTGTACAAAAAATTGGCTTAATTAATATCTACTTACATTCATGCGCTATTCTATATCTATAATAATTTTCTTATCATCTAGAAAATCTTTAGTGCTATAGTAACATTTATTTATTAAAAACTCAAACTTAATGTGAATGACCTCTGGTCAAAAGAAAAACATTAACAAGCTGTCGAGAACTTTTCACAAAAATATATCACGCTACGAACTTCCCCAAAAAGGAACTAAACGCGAACAACAAGCGAACATTGTTTACAAAAAACTACCCTCCATTTTTCACCGAAATGCACTCGGGAAGGGAGAAAAAAGAAAAACAATAGCCATCCAGGGCTGCCAACCACGGAGTAAAGAAAGATGAGTGGAGATGCCATAGTGCAGGTAGGTCAGGCGCCTTCTTCTAGGTCCAATGCGAACGGTGGGCATGATCAAAACGATCAGTTGCGAGTTAACTAACGTGGTTCTTTGGGACATTTGTCAACGTAGTCCAAAGAAGGCGTATAAGGACAAACACAGTAACGTTCTTCGTTCCCCGTTCACCCGCATTTTGGCGCGCAACTTTCTTAGGTGATTTTCCGTTATGGCACCTCCACTAGTCATTTTGTTCTCCAGGGCTGCCAACATTCATTTATGATTGATTATGATTGAGGGTGCCAACCGGTGCCCCGTTCATATTCTGTACTCGAGGTTTTTCAATGGAAGCCTCATTTACTTAGGTGAAGGCTGGCTATTTTTGGAAAATGTGCTAAATATGTTATTTCTTTTTTAAGTTCAAGTACCGTTGCTCATTTTCTTTCTCTTCTCACGATGGAAAAACAGGGTGTTTTAATTTTGATGTGTCTCACTGTGTGTGTGACGCATAGACTGTTTATTACAATAAGACTTTATTAAGTTTGCAAGTGTAATTGCGAGTGTAAGAATCTACTCACACTAGTATGCTTACCGCGAAATACACACACGCTACTTAACTTAAAGTTTTCATCAAGAGTTTGTCGCAGCAATTTGATGCAAGTGAAAGATGATGATGGTGATGAGCTGTCATTAAAATTGAATGGTGTTTCAATATTCGGTCATTTCCAAAATGGACTTTTTATATCTGATCGAGTAACCCTAGCGCACTCAGTAGAATTTTCCAATCAAAAGTATGGCAACCCAATCACTGGCCAGTTTATTTGTACGAATACAGTGTTTTGTTTAGTTCCAAAAACATTGTTACGAATAGTATTTAACTTTCGATAGCTCCTGTTATTGTATGATACACCTGCAAAATTGCTTTGAAGATTAATCTATATTGATACTTGCGCTATATCATATCATATACTAAATACTTGCACTATCATTGTACGTATATAATCGGTATCCAAATAACTTATGTAATGGCAAAACCTGATGTCAATACAAAACTGTAAACTATAACTAAATGCTCACTTATTATCATTTTACCATTAAAATTAATAATTAAATCTTTTAGTAAGTTTTTCTGGTTAAGGAAGTCTGTATAAAAAATATCTTCCACAAATAATATAATCGAAAGAAAAATAAAACATATCTATTTAAATACATCTTTGTAACGTTGACTCATCTTGGTTTTAAAACCTCATGCGACATTTGACCTCCATTCTCAGTCTCACACAAAAAAAAGAAAACATAATATATACATGTTGGTACTAAGGCCTCCATTTACCTAACATCTTTTTACTTCATTAGTTAAGAGCTAGCATTAAAAAGATGAGCTGAAACAGTTGAACATAATGTACGTAGATCTTATATTATATTATGTTTGAAAAGAAAATACCTTCGAAAAAATATGTTCTAAAAACTTCAGATTTATAAAGGTGAAAAATCTCCAGTCTGCATTATCATTATCCCTGAATTATTTATTCCACGCAAGATTTAAAAGCACCATCTACTTATAAATACTAGTTGTTTCTCTCCGTTTCACCCTTGTATCCGAGAAAATTTCTTCCCATACCCGAATAAAGTATAGCCTAAGTCACCCGAGGATAACGTAGCTTACCAACAGTGACCTATTTTTTTAAATCAGTTCATCAGTTTCGGAGCCTTCACGATACAAACAAAGAAACAAGCAAACATACGAACAGACAAGAAACGCATATTATTTCTTACATATAATATTACTTAATAGGTACGAAACCTCTTTCTAAACAAGTTTTTAAGATATATGTATACAAAACAAAATAGTTTAAAATCTTTTAGACCAAGAAACGACTCTTGATAAAAATAGAGATGCATAAACGAATGCACCAGAGATTCTAATAAACGAAGTATTTTCAAATTTCTCACTAACAAGATATCCATTACATCATTTGGCATTCATAAAACCTTACCAAGTTTTGCTCACAATTCTACCTTTAATACACGATCGGATTCAACGCTTTTTTAAAGCTGAAAATATGAGAACTAACCACACCTTTCAGTATTGCAACCTCTATGGTCCAAAAAGTCTGAAATGGAAGAGGTTTAACGGCTTATACCATTCTAACTAACTCCCAACTGAGTTTTGAGGTAAATGCTACAAAACTAGTATACTAGGATTAGGTATTAGGTGTACTAAATTACATCTATAAGTTTTAATATGTTTTTTTAATATTGCTAGGAAATATTTTATTCTGATTTTTAAGCCGAGCAGTCGTTTTAATCTTAAGAATTAATTTTGAAGTCATTAAGTACGATGATAAAGACACTACTACTGCATCATTTTTGGAAAAATAAAAGTAGAAAAATAACTCGGAAATTCATAGCCAGCTCAAATTTTTCATCACATTGTTATTTTTACAACCATCAAGTATTACATACTTAATTTTATTATATTTACCAATTAACATGTACTGTACAAATTACATATAAAACTATATCCAAGCCTTGTTTTCCTCACATGGCCCACAGACAAGTTAATTATAAAAATTAAATCACGAAAAAGGTTTTCATACTGTTTTACCCGTACCGGCCGTTGCGTCCAGACCGTTTTCCATTTTTGAATTTGAAATGCAAATTAGATTTGAAAAGCGAAGCAAGGAAAATCGCTAGCACTAGAATTTATGTACATGATTTTTAAAATTCACGGATTTGGTTTTTGAATAAAATATTCCATAAAAGATATTTTGAAACATCGATGGGACACCAGTTTTTCCTGATATAAAAATTCCATTCGAATCATTTTTGCTCTTTTGAAATCCCAATAAAAGGGAATGAATAAAATATAGACTTTCATAACAATATGAAAATACTTAAGACATTACTTATCTCCCTTTGTCAATCAATACATAAAACATGCATGTGTACGTATGGTTGTTACAAAGTTTAATGTAATACAATAAGACGATCGATCATTTTGTATTGCAACTTACAAAGTCTTAATAACGTTTATAATTTAGAAGGAAGTAAAATAGGTACAACCTTCTAGGTAGAACCAGCAGCATCCGAGCATATAAGACTCGAAATCATGCCCAACTTAGTTGATAAAAAGGCAGATCAATCCGAACCCAGATTCACCACCTAGCACCATATTAATTGCCAAAAAACCAAATCAACATTTTAATTTCGCCCAAACAATCCCGTCAATGTAATCCCGGTACAAAACAGCTAAACTTGTAACTGGCCTGGTTGAACCGTCGACACTTAATGAAGACGTATGGCTCGTTAACTGGACTTAGCTAACATGCCAGTAAAAAGGCTGCTTTAAATGTATGAGGAACCAGGATTTGCAGTCAAAGTGTTCATAAAAAGGGTGCTGTAACATCAAATTGAGTTTGTAGAAGTCTAATAAACTTCTTTTTATATAAGTAAATCATCATCCGTCTTACCACAAAAGTTTTTAACGTCAGTTTAAGACATGTCTAAAAAAATGTCAAATTATGACGTTGACATAAGGTTCATTTTGGAGACACATTTTTTTTAGACAAGTGTAAAACAGTTGTTAAAGTTTTTGTAGTAAGGCCACATATGTCTAACTTTTTTCCAGCTACAGATATTGGGGTTGGCTTCCAGTCTAACCTTATGTAACTTAGTACCAGAGTTTTAGATGGAGCGACTGCCTATCTGACCTCCTCAACCCTATTACCTGGGCAACTCGATACACCTTGATAAGACTGATTGTCATGCTTTCAGACTTCTTCACTACCCGTAACGATTGCCAAAGATGTTCAAATAACACAGTCAGTATCCCCGAATTTGCCATACCTTCCGAAACACGAAGGATGGTGAGGTGAACCATGGACCGTCAGCGCCAGGATCGATCGAGCCGTGCCTACTATTACTTAGCCACGAGCTCCTGCCTATTTCAATATATACCTATGGTTTCAAATAACTATTAAAACTCAATTTACTTATTACTTAACTAAAAGCTCTGCTTACCCCGCAAGCTGCGAAGGTTGTGAAAATTACATGAGTAGTCTTGTGTACATTAAATTTGAATAGAAGCACTCAAACTACGTAACTCCGTTAAGTTCTCCAAGCTTTTACCAATATAAACACTGGATTTAACCAGATTTCAAGTAACTGCAGTAATAAATCAACCCATTTAAAAAATACAACTGCGGAACATTTTAAGACGCATTTTCACTTAGCGTGGAATAAGCAAATTCTGTTAAAACCAGCATGCATCTAATAATCCGGTGCTTACAGACGCGCGCCGGTTGCAACCGCTTTAAACCAGATTTTTCCGCTTATTTGAACGCAAACATGACCTTATTTTTTACACATTTCGACGCTGCAATTTATCTAGATAGCAATATTGGCTTGATAAAAACAAACCATTTTCAATCTTAATGCTAGTGCCGTTAGCCTGAAATCGCTGTGCAATGGGGTATCGATTCCCGAGACGTGTAAAATGACGTCACATTACTCCGTGTTATCGTACAACGTCCTGTATTACGTAATACGATACTAAATGTCATTTTTCATACGACCAGAAAGTGTTGACCTTTTATAAACGTTAACGTTCTTCTTAAATTGGTTGGCGAGGGAGGTCTCGGTAAAATGGATGTCATAACGGACAGAAATGGACGTTTTGACCGATTGCGACCCGGTTTTCGGCTTGAACCGGGTCTTATTTGTCATATGATTGCAATGGACAGCCTAGTATGTCGTTAAGCTGGCCAATAGAGCCTATTGAAAGGGTTTCTGATATATTTCTGGTTTTATAAGCCACGATAGAGTGTAATTATTTACTGTCAACCCTGAGAGTTGGTGGAAAAAGTGTTTTCTTCTAAATTGGAGATAGAAATCTTGGAGACGTTGAATGGATGGAAAGTGTTGAGAAAAACTAGCGTAATAGATATTGTGCAGAAAAGTTCTATTGAAATAATCTTTGTGGATATAAATTGATTCTTTGAGCAAACTGATCGTTAGTGAATACTTTATTTAATTGGAATTATTGTAAATACTTTTTTAATATCTTGTAAATAAGTTTGTATATCATTTCGAAGTCTGATACATTGAAATAGGAAAATTGCACATTCATTTGTTTTGCAGCATAAAATTAAAATGCATGTGAATAGAAACGAAATAATATTATTATAATTTGAACAGCAAATTCTAGTGTTAAATTAAACACCAGTTTTTCGTTATATTATTAGCAACTACTAAAAATATTTCGCGTGGCAACAAAATTTGCTCTTTGAACTTTTATTGAACTCGTTATTTCTATGCTAATTTAAATAAATATTATTTACAGTCATGTTTATTCTATATATATAGTTTATTTTTTTAATGCTCCATATACTAGTCTGGTCAACTTAGATATAAAAGTAGTGGTTAAATAACAATAATTCCCGTAAAGCCAAATTTTGGTGGAGAACGTGGGTTTATCATGACAAATAATGTGTCCTTCAAAAGTTATTCAGTTTTGACCGGACTAATACCTACTGAACGCCTGTCGAATAATATCCTAATACTATATTTTATGAATGTGTTAATTACAAATATGTAAATACATATATCACAATGCTTGAAATCAAATCCTCTTCAAGGCTTTCCAATTACAAACTGGCCACTAAGACACCAATATATTCAAAAAACTAAGCTCAAAAAAGTCTTCAAAAAACCATCGACACATACACTACAGTTTTATTAACGTTCACAAGGATTATTGCAGTCACTTAACTTCGCTCCAACTATAATCCGGGGATTTCCACACGTCCGCTCAACTTGGTTTTAAACCTAAAATTCATGGACTTTTTATTTCGGCCGGATTATTTTCTACTAAGTTATTTTAATTAGGTCAGTACAAAGTTGTAGTTAGGTTAAGTATTTTAGAGCTAATATTAAGTTAGTGGAGTTGAGGAAGTCAGATAGGCAGTCGCTTCTTGTAAAGCACTGGTACTCAGCTGAATCCGGTTAGACTGGAAGCCGACCCCAACATGATTGGGAAAAGGCTCGGAGGATGATGATGATTAAGTTAGTGGGGCCTATAAGTGGACTTTAGGGGACGATGCTCGGTAATTGCAAGAGATAACTCTTACTATAGTTTTAATTACAACGATTTGGTTAATGCATTTGGTATATTAGTTTCAACAGTGCTTAGACTAACTTAACTTTTATATTAATATTATGAAGCTGAAAAGTTTGGTTTGTTTGTGTGTTTTTTGCTTGAATACCCCAACTTCAAGGATCTGTCATACAAATCATTCAATATTTCTTTCAATATTACATAGTCCGTTTGTAAACAGAAGTTGTAGGCTACTTTTAATCCGTTTGCTTAAGATCTCTGACCGAAACTAATAAGTACTTTATACATTTCTCCTATAATTCAATCTTTGAAAGTTGGCAAAGACAAAACCTCGTTTGAAATAGTGACTGAAGGCGCAAATGCGTCTTAATACTTAGTAGAAAAATTATTTCATAATTGATGTATATTGGCAATAGTCTATTTAAGTACAAAAAGAAAGCAAACAAGCTTTTCAAACTAATGAATACATTTTCAAAATGAATGCCTGTATATAAAGCTAAGTTAACTTCACTAGTATAGTAAGTAATACTCGTAAAATCTTACCTTAGTGAGCCAAGATGTTACAATGTCAAACTTATTCGTATGTTAAGAGAATGCTTTGAATATCGAGGAGTAAATCTTGGATTTTAGTACCAATAGAAGTTTTAGGAGCCATCTAAACGGTATGTTGCGTCTTGATCACGGAGGAAGGAAAGAAGCGGAGATGTAATAGGGAAGGTAGGTCAGGCGCTTTCTTGTAGGTCAAGCGGGTCATGATTAGATAAAGCTAAAGAAACGTTCGGGATCCTTGTGAAATTAAAACCAATCTGTCTCAATTTGATCTTGATTGATTGGTGATTTTGTTTTGAAAATAATGAGCTGGTTCACTAGAAAGCGTATCAAAGCGGAGCTAATAACGTTCCTTGTCCCCCGTACACCCGCTTTTTGCACGCTACTTTCTTAGGAGATTTTGCGTTATGACATCCCTGATAGTCATTTCGTTCTCCATGGTCTTGACAAACGCACAGCTTATGCTTCAGGTACATTTAACAGTATTCAAATCGGATTCGAAGTTGATAATAATTATATTGTTGTTAAAATTGTATCGTCTTTGAATGACAGGATTATATTTAAGCTGGCTGGGTTGCATAACCAGTCGTCAAATTGTCGAATGTTTATCAAATCCCCAATTTGACAGCTTATGATTTGTATTTTTTACATGGTTACAATCAACCCTTAGTTCGTGTTTTTCATTTTTTAGATTAGCTTGACTTATTTCTGATAATTATAACCAAAAAAGTTGAATTTTTATGTGAACAGTAAAAAAAGGTTATTTGTTAACACCATTTGGTTACAAAACATAATCAAAATAGAACATTAAAAAAGCGAGGGTTAGGTAAAACGAAGAATTGACGTTATGAAAACTCTGTATGGCTTCCAACTTCACAGTATTTTCTAAATTAAACTTGCCAACTTAAAAAAAAATCTTGCGCAAAATATCCATAATAAACAAACGACAATACATTTCGAGACTCGCAAAGTTATTTTCACAAAGTTAACCTTTATTATCCATCAAAAGATTTTTCCATTTCACGTTTTTTCTCAGCGTATATCGAAAAGGAGAAACTTGGTAACAAAAGCGACTTGGAAGTTAATTCCTTTACCTTTTGTGAGACAAAAGAAATATAGGACGCAATTCTGATTGTTACTTGAAAGTTGGTAGTATGTTTGTTTAAAGATAGTTGAGCGAGGCTTTGATTTTATTGCGTGAAATACCTACTTGGTTTCTGAATGTCTTTGTGATGAACATTTTGAGGGCTCCTTAGAGCTGAAGCCGGTCGGCTGTGGAGTTGTTTGAAAGAGTTACCGCGGCCCTGGTACTTAAAGTGTGGAGCCCTTGGTAAACTATCATTGTAGGTTTAAGGTACGTTTCAATCTAAAAACAAGAACTTTTTTAATTTACTTTGACTAATAACATCGGCTTATTATTACTACATAACAATTATTATTAAAATTACTAGCTTCTGTCAGCGGTTTCACCCGCATCCCGTGGGAACTACTTCCCGTACCGGTAAAAAGTTTTTTTTTTTCCTTTATTTAACGTTAAAAACAAATGTGTACAATTTTAAGTTAAGAAAGCATTGAAAAACCACTCGGGTTTTAAAATAATGCTTAAATTCATACACACATCAATACCTAATTTAAAGATAACAATACAATAGGTGTTCTAATGCTAACAGAACTGAAGTACGTAATTACTAACTTAAAAACTTTTAAGTACAATTTATTAGGTAACTATAGAATTGGGTAAATCATTTTGTGCTCATATTTTTGATAAAAAATAGGACTTTAGTTTTATTTTAATGTTTTTAATGGTTAATTCTTCGCGTAACTTTGAGGGTAAATCGTTAATTAGTCTAGCAACAATGTAAGCGTCCGTCCTTTCGCCATAAACATTATTAGCGCGGCCAATCTGCAACCGATTCCGTGCCACCGCTCGTGTGTAAATAGAATGTTGTATTTTTTTCTGTAGTTTGGATTCAAAGAAAAGTTTTTTTAGTAATAAGTATTGAAATTGAGTGTGGACAGGTAAAATTTTACAATATTTAAAAAGTTCACTATGATTGTCATAATATTGATTTCGAACATTTTTGGGGACAATATTTTTTAATATTCTTACTTGTAGGTCATAAATTTTATTTAGGTATGTATGATAGGTTCGACCATAAGTACATAATCCATATCTAATGTAGGATTCCGCTAGGGAGGAGTAAAGCAATAGTTTCATTTTGAACGGAATTCTATTTTTAAGAATAAAATAGAATTCCGTATAACCTTCCGTAAGTATCTATAGCCTTCCTCGATAAATGGGCTATCTAACACTGAAAGAAATTTTCAAATCGGACTAGTAGTTCCTGAGATTAGCGCGTTCAAACAAACAAACTCTTCAGCTTTATAATATTAGTATAGGTTATTTACACCAAAATATATTTTCTGTAAAGTTACGGACCTAACTCTAAGCTGTTTTTGTGCTTGTATTCAAGATATCTTTTTCCATTTGGCCAGGGCAACAATCGCAACAAAAAATTGGTGAAAATATAATAATTATTAACATCAACATCAACAAAATATTTAAAACAGAAACAAGAGAAATAAAACTGCCTACCAAAAACATTGCACATTAAATTAATTGGACATACCTCAAACAGTGGCAATTTTACAATAGATTAATAATTTAATTGTAAAATAACGTTCAGCGCTTAATTAATGAGCTTACAATATCATTACAGTTTTGTATTAATATAAAACAATCCCTAGGGGGTTTATGGAATTTATTATAATTATGTCATTTTGTACTTATACACAGAAAGGGATATACAAGTTCACAGAAAAACAATGGGAGAAAAAGGAAAACATAAGTATAATTTTCTAAAATGCATACACTTTAGGCGACTATTCATTATTGACCTTTTGTCGCCTATATTCAAAACTCGTAACGTAAATTCGAAATTGTGTTTGTTTGATGCAATGGCTACTAAACTAATTGAGATGAAATATGGGCATGGTTTATAAAATACAATGGACACTATTATAGACTCTTTACAAAATATTTAAATTTCAACCGTCTCGTACCACAAAAACTTTTAAACATCACTTGACCACATGTGTAAAAATATCAGATTATGTCGTCGAAATAAGGTCCGTTTTGCAGCCACATATTTTTAGACAAGTGTTCAACAGATGTTTAAGTTTTTGTAGTAAGGCCACAATAGTTTATCTCTTCTTGTAGTAACTTACTTATGTCATTGCGTCAGAAGTTTCCTAGGATCACGACTGAAACACCAACCGTATAAAAATTACCTACCTACATACACAACACGGACAAATTCAAAAACAAAAGCTAGTAAAATAATAAACAGACTACTTCCTTTGTATCTAGCAGTAGTGAAGCCTGATCTCTCTCCGGTTGTGTCGGACTGTCGTCCCATCGGGCTATGAGAGTGAAGGAATAGTGAGTGCACCTGTGTCTGCGCAAGTACTTGTGCAATATAATTGTAACATGTCCTGTGCAGTAGGCTAATCTCCTTACATGAGAACAGCCGCCGTA
Source organism: Helicoverpa zea (assembly GCF_022581195.2). Classification (NCBI taxonomy): domain Eukaryota; kingdom Metazoa; phylum Arthropoda; class Insecta; order Lepidoptera; family Noctuidae; genus Helicoverpa; species Helicoverpa zea. The sequence continues at coordinate 3,051,297 of NC_061464.1, read as the reverse complement.
GCGGATAATCGGCTAGGAGGATATCAAAAGTGAAGCACAAATATTACGGCTTAAACAGTTCAACGATCATAGAAAAGTGTTACACATCGAACTCAACTACTGCACACGGACAAATTCAACGGCAACAACTAGTAAAATAATAACCACACTACTTCCCTTACATAAGCATGTATCAGTAGTGAAGCACAAATATTACTCCCTCGTAGGCGAACGCGAGTAATATTAAGAATATTGCCTGCACCACCTGTTATGTCATGGCAACGATGTAGAGGACTGGAAGTGACTGGCTGTTGAATGAACTTTAACTGTGGATAATTTTACATAGGGAAATTAAATGTTACCTTGATAAGTATATGACCAACATAATTCATATTTGTGAATATTTGAATAAATTTGAAAAATAACTTTATTGCTATAAATTGTGGGTGTGTGTGTGTTTGATTAATTTAATTGAAATATGTCAATGGTTGCCAGGTCATGAATTGACGCCGTACTGTGAAGGAAAATCACCTAAAAAAATAGACTTTAAAATTCTGAAATCGCTAATATAACACTTTGAGTAGTGATAAACGCTCATTATTTCTTTGTATAAGAAAAGGCCTTTACCTTACAGTGGGACAATAAAAAGACTGAAAATGTAATCACAAAATAATGTACGAAATTTAACCATTTTTGTTTAGTTGAATGTATCTAATTATAGAAACTACAAGTCCGTTTTCAAAAATCTCCTTTTTACTACTTTTTATCCGCCAATTTATTTATAAAATTCCAAGCTATTTATATGATAACTTACTAACCCGCGACTCTTGTCTCTTTGCGATAGTTACTTAGTAGATAAGTGTTATAAATTGCCTCGCAAGACTAACGTTTCTAAGGCTTCATTCCGAAGTCTGAGCGAAGTCACTTTGTCATGCTCATTGGTCTATTGGTGTTAAATAAATTCGTTTTAGTTTAAAATATGAAAAATGTATTTTAAAAGCAACTAAAAGGGTTTTAAGTTACCGTAAATTCTCATCATTCTAGAATGTTGGTTACTTTGACTAAAGAAACAAACATATTTTTAAGTGTGTATTTTTCCTTTCGCTATGTATTTTCTCGATAAACATCATCAGTCTTTTCACTATCCCACTGCAAAAAATAGGCCTCTTCTCGTACAGAGAAGAGGTTAATCACCACGTATTTTTTACTTTTTCACTTAAATACTCATACATAAATACTTTTCCAATCGTAGTAATCCAACGTAGAAATTCTTCCATTTGACACTATAACACCTCCTTTATATTCCAAAATCATTTTCGAAATTCTCAATTCACCTTACCTTACAACATAGAAAATTGCCTCTTCCAGCACACCTAGTTGATTGTAATTAGCATGCAGCTGGAAATATGACTCGCATGATATACAGCGAGCAGTTAATTGATTCTGTGTGAACTCATTTATGCTTTTACGACCTGTAGTTAGTCAGCTAAAAATAGCTGTTTTTTTTTTCTTCTTTTATGTTGGTGATTGGGTTTAGAAATAAATTATGGGTGTTATTGTAAGATTTGTGAGTCCTGGCTGTTGTTTGAAAATCTTTGGTAGGAATCCTACGCAGTAGGATCCTAGGTAGTTAGAAGACCCAGCGGTACCCAGTAGTGCCAAGGTATGCAGGGGCGGGTTGTTCGAAAGAGTTACCGCGGCCCTGGTACATAAAAGGCCTACGACGGAACACGACGGTTTTTAGTCAGTAAGAGTCTGAGACTCCCTCACCGCTGCTAACCCACATCGGGTGGGTAAAAAAAAAGAAGAAAGAAGAAAGTAGTCAGAAGACAGAAAGTCTATACAGGTGCATCCAGGGACTGATTCAACAATTTATTATAGCGATTTATTGAATGCGAGAATAACTACAACATCTCCACCATTATACCAGAAAGAACACATATTCCAGTCTCACTCTCCATTTATTTTCCTACCCATGACTCCTACCCAACTACACTATTCCATTATAGCTATTAGTTTTACAGTATCCACACATTATCACACAGAATGGGCCGTAAACATTTTCCAACATGTTGCATGTTCCCAGTCTAATGAAGCCTGTGTAAAGTAATAAACGTATTTTGTTTTAAACAGCTTCTCGTTAATATAAAGTAGAAGTACTTGATTTTCCCTTAAGAAAATGTAAGATGAAAAAAATGTTGCTCATAATGTGTGATTATAATCTTTAGCTGGAATATTTTCAGCATATTTTGTCATATAGAAGCTCAAATGTAAACTCACTTAAGATTTTCGTACATAAAAAGGTGTCATAAACCTAAGCAAAATATCAAATAGAGCCATAATTCTTATTGGCACAGTTTTTCCTAAACGACGCTCGACGCCTACGCGTCTACGGCGTAGCGTGCCGTAGCGCTACGCAGGGCCGCGTAGACATCGCTTCAGTTATCTTTTATGATGAGAATGATTTATTTCTCGTCGTTTCAGTACGTGAGGGAAACACGTGCGCTTTGCTGAAAGGTTTATGAACACATATGTATGAAATATATATCTAACTTAACCTATATACGTAAATGGAGCAGGTTTTTAATAGAAAAAGGATAGTCAAAAACATATTTTGGTAAAAGCTTAGCACTAAGGTCGAAAAAAATCGAAAACTTCAATTTTCATTAATACAGCAGCTCATATATTAAAACCCGCGCATCCAAGGCCTCTTAAATGTTTATTGCTACCCATCTACAGACTAATAAATTCATAAAAATTATGTACTTCGATAAAAATAAATAGACTCGCCCGAATCTGACCTTGAATACCCAAGGTCAGATTGTCGACAAGTCTACAATATGTTTCTCTCACTTTTAGGAGTAATGCCGATATCTGAACGTTAAGCGGTTTTAAAGGGTATCGGTAAATTGAATTTCATGTTTAGATTTGTTTTTTTTTTGCAGTAATCTGTTTGGGATAAATGTTTTGTTTGTGAATGTACTTGCTCATGTTACGTTGGGTTTTTACTACATTGCCATCCTATATATCTTCATTGTATAGACTCGAATGTGACCCTTTTTACCTAAGGCGACGTAAATTTTAAATAAGACTTTTTGAATTAAAAAAAAATACATTTTAAGTTTCATAAAAAATAGTACACACAACTCATCAAGTTTTATGAAACTCAATATAGCCAATTACTATTTCTACGAATATTTTTGACATTTAAAGAAACGTAAATAACTATACAAAAAATACACAAAATTGAAGCATTTTATATTTTATTTATTGGAATTTTAATATTTCGTATTTGACAACCCTACGTATGTTTGTCTCCTTGATTGATACTCGTTGATTGATTGTGAGATTGAAATATTCAATCTGTCGTCAAACATTGATTTAAACGCGATTATAATCAATCAAACACTTTCCTGGGAATCCACCCGCCGTCTAAGGATTTACCAAAAATCTTAGTTATACATTTAAACTATTTAAGAAAAATTCGTACAAAAATCACATTGTTAATCAACAAGTAAACTAGATAGCGCCCACGACCCCTGAAACCCCCTAAGCGAACTCGCAGAAAAACCTTAGCTTATAACCAGTGCCTTTGTACTATCTGTTCTATTTTTCATCTTGTCTGTATTCTGTGTGTGTAACTGTGTACATAAACAGTTAAATAAATAAATAAATAACCCTATAATACCATTCTCGTTAAATGAGCCATCTAACACTGAAAGTAAGTCCAATAGTTTTTGAGAGTAGTGCGTCCAAACAAACGAACTCTGCAGTTTTACAATATAAGCATAGATATATAGGAAAATGTATTGTTCGTATATTTGATACCATCAGTAATAAATAAATATTCATAACAATCGACAGGGTCTTTGATCAATAGAAAGTAGAAAGCAACAAATGCAAAACAAAAAAATTCCATGTTTCCGTTTGCTCAATTTGCGAGCCCTGTTATTTCACTTTTTTTTCCTTTTGTTTTTATTTACCTACCTCTCTTTTCACCCTTTAATCAGAGTACCTCTGTATTTTGTAGTCAAACAAAATAGGCAGAACGGCTATTGTACCGAAAATGTTATTCCACGTGGACTATAGGAAAGCTTTTATTTTTCACCATTTGCTATGCAAAATCGTTAGTTCGGTAATGGTTTTGATATTTTGTTTCGGACAGTTTATTAAAAGTATTCACACATTGCAAACTTTTAGTTGCCTAATAGTTCGGGCCCAGAAATCAGTATAGAAGAGAATGGTAGTAAGTACATAAGAGATATACGGGTATTTGGCCAGTGTCAGACCGACAAAAAACTTACATTAAATTCACAATTTTCTCATAAAAAAAAATTGTTATCCAACCATCAGGCCGACTATCGGCCGACTGTTTAATCTTCGAGATTTAATACCTAACTACACGAGAGATATAAGCTGCATCATAAAACCTTGTTTCAGTGATCAAGTTCATATGATAACTTTTATGCTATCAAAGTTTAATGATTTTTGTTTATGACGTGACACGCAAGGTATTTTAAATTACGTATTTTCTTATGCAAGAAAATGACAGATTTTTCTCCCTTTTTTATATGAGTTTCATAATTGGCGAATAGGTATAGTTATATACCCCCAATCGTCCCAAATACTCTTTTACAATATTGTCACAGAAAGGGTTTCAAAACTCAAACAGACTTTTTACAAACAAATAAATTCAATTTCCGCAAACCGAAGTTGTGAGTCAAAAATATTTCAACCAAGTTCACAGTTGGGCGCACAAACTGGGAAATTCACTAAATTTTTTTTCACTTAAGTTAAAAATTAAGCGGTGAGGCGACTTAATGAGTTCTCGGCGGCCAAATGAGGTCGGTGCCTCATACCACAACCTCTGACAACCTCTGACCTTCCGGCAGGGTTGTTACAACCATGTACTTCCGAAATTGCCATATTTTTATAAATCTTAACTAGCCTCATTATTTGTTAGACGTTAACAAAGTTAAAGAATTAAGAACACAATTTTGTTTATAGTATCTGTGTATATATAGCTGAAGAGTTTGTTCTTGCTTGAAAGCGCTAATCTCTGGGCCTACTGGCTATTTTTGAAAACACATATGAATGTTAGGTAGTCTTTTAGTTGTTAGGTGGGCTTTTCATCCGGGTACACGGAGTAGTTCCCATGAGACGCTCTGGTGAAACCACTGGTAAGAGCTATTCCATTAGAAAAAACAAAATTCAAAACTTTATTTAGAAAATAATCAAAAACCCCAGTACTGTAAACCAGTGCAATGTCATATAACACCCAGAAAGCAGCTTTAACAGTCTTTGTGTTTATATTATTTATTTATTTATTTATTTATTTAATAAGTACAGTGACAGACTACAGGTTAAGACAATCAAGAAAAACAATAGTTAGCATAAAGTACATAAATCTGAAGTCCAATTATTCCTGTACATAACATTCAAGTATTAATATGCTTCGTTAGAGACAGTAAAGTTGAAGTACTTAATATTAAGAAGCTAATACATGACTAAAACAATTAATTACAATTTATTTAAGCAATTTCTAAATTCGTTGAAACTGTTCAAGAACAAGTCTACCTTAGGGCATATTGTATTATATTGATTGCACATTCTGGATAACGGGTTATTCTGTGAAACATTATTGTTACTAGAGGGAATATTAAAAAGCAAAACATATTCTGTTTGCCTCTGCAATTCACACCTGCTTAAACTACAGACACACTTGTTTATTTAATACCTCCTATTGTATGAAACAACTGTAATCCCTAGAACAGAGCTTTTGGTACACAGAGGAAGCAAATATAGCAGAGATGCTATAAGGAAGGTAGGTCAGGCGCCTTCTTATAGGTCAAGTAACGTATAATAGGCGTGATGTCTATGAACTAATGACTCGGTCGGGTTCCCTGTCAAATCAAAACCGAATGTTGGTTCTTCATTGATCGGTGATTCTATTTTGAAAATAATATGCGGGCAGGTTCCATAGAAGACGTGCAAGGGCGGAGCTAGTAACGTTCCTCGTCCCCAAACACGAGTATTTTAATGCGCTATTTTCTAAGGAAATTTTGCGTAATTATGATATCTCTGCTAGTCATTTTGTTCTCCATGTTTTGGCACAAAATGCTCTTATACGACAACCCTGGTAACAGTTTTCTGAAACTAGATCTACTATGAAAGGAACAATTCGGGAGTAATTTTGTGTAGTAAAGGATGATGAACGCTTTATAGATTTAATGAAGTAACTTGTTTATCAGTTTGTTAGTATCTTTATCCTGATTGGAATAGATTATAAGAGGTCGTTACAAATTAAGTTCATTAGCGAGATTAGTTTTATTATTTTATACAGTTGTAAAGATATTACCATTATAGAAAATTAGCTCACAGATTTTTTTAATCATGTAAGACAGGATAGTGTAAATATCATTTTTCGATTCGTTTTACAGTGTAAATATCTAGGACCTTATTATTTAACAATTTATTCATGTGTATTTTTATGTTCCAGGTAAATGAAGAATATTCTTCACATCCTACAACAAAAGAAAGCAAACAAATGCCAATTCGTAGTGTAAGTCACATTTGTATATTATATTTTCATGTACTAATTTTCTTAATATAAAAGCAGAAACCGTGTCAAAACAAAGGGCAAAATCATATTGCTTCAGCGAATTAATTTTTATTATGCTTAAGATTATTTTTTATTCTAAGCTATCACCATTTCAGTCCTCAATCGTTAAACCCATCATTTACGCATTAGTACATTTACTTCAAAAGAAGTCGACAATTCAGGACACTAAACGACTTTCAGACTTTCAGATTAAGTACCGAAATCGTTTAACCCAAAAAAGTTTTAAACTTTTATCCTTTAGAGTACAAGCACACTGGAAACTTTTAGTCGGCCGATAGTTTGTTTGGGCACATAAATTAGTATGAGATGAATGGTAGTGCGCACATTACATAGGTCGGGTATTTAGCTATAGCAGACAGACTGAAAACTGTGAACACTGTTACTGTTACTGCCTTTTTATCGTCCCACTGCTGAGCCTCCTCTCACACGTAGAAGGATTGAGCATTAATCACCACGCTTGCTTCATGCGGGTTGGTAATTTCAGACTATAGTCCTGGTTTCCTCAAGATGTTTTCCTTCACCTTTTTATCAGCGATTGGTGTCTAAGACATACTTAGAAAGTACATACAAACTTAGAAAAGTTGCAATAGTACTTGCCTAACCTGGAATCGAACCCACACCCACATAATCGAAAGGTTGTCTTTTCCCACTAGGCCACCACGACTTCTTAAAACTGTGATTGGAATCAAGATTTTCTTTTAAAAAGATTTGCCAACTATAAGGCCAACTATCGGCCGACTGTTTAGTTTGCAGTGTGTCTTAACTTCAAAAGTACTGAACTTTTCTAGCTACTGGATTTTTCTTTGGCAAAGTGCACTTATTTAAAACAACAGTAGATGATTATCATTCGAGATAGAGTCTTGCAGATAAGCGTCTGCAGAAAGCTGCATAAGATGATGGTCCATACAATTATGTATATGATGTTTCTGCAATACAGTGGGATGCAGTTGAAATATATTATATTTATCTTGGCGCTGACCTGAGAAAAGATACAATGGTTATCGCTTTTGTTTTATAGAATAGTTCAGTTGACCTCTTAAGATTGTAAATTACGTTAGACTTAAAAATTAAACCTTCAAAGTATTTGTTTTAATGTCTGAAATGCTGAAATATCCTTGCTAATATTATAAATGCGTAAGTCTCTGTATGTCTGCCTGTAACGCCTAAATTATTATATTAACTAAATGTTTTGTCACAGAGATAGTCTAGTGGGTTGTTAACAAAATAATGGTTATGGACCATACTATATAATACTTTTAAAAAACTATTTACTTCTATATTAAAAAAAAACCCCTTTGTACCTCATACGCTAAACATACAAAGGTTTGGAAACCTTTGTATGTTTAGCTCAAGAAATCCCATATAAAAAAAAAAAAACGAAAAAAACTTAACCGCCCAACATTGCTAACCCTCTCATCTCCTTACATTTTAAATGAATCTCTCTAAAGGCGCAGGCTAATCTCCTCAAGATTCTATCGCAGCCACAAAGCAGAACTCAATCTAGACGTAGTCTGGCGCATTTCCTAGGCCAAAACAAATTTCATCCGCTGCGCATAGAAGGCTCATCAAATGTACTGAAATAGGTATATAGACCCTTTGTGGGGAAATGCTTTGCGTGGCGTCAGTGGCAGAGGGTTAGATTTCTCATTTACATAAATAGTTTGTGAATACGTTTAGTGATGAAAAATTTGGAGTTTGTCTTAGAATTTAGATGTTGTTTTTGCTGATATCCGTAAAATTTGGACCATTCACCATTACACTTACAGCACCTATACTAGTTTCTAGGGATGTGGTACATTTGCGCAAAATTCTTAAGCAAAAGTTATCGATAAAAAACAGTTGTTCTTACCAATATTGGAAGTACCAGGATACCATATCTAGTTTGTAGGTATAGTTTTAATAAAGATTATGTGAACGTTTTGATATAATATTTTTATGTTAAATCATAATTGTCATCCGCTGCCCATAGAAGGCTCATCAAATGTTCTGAAATAGGTACGTATAGACCCTTTATGGGAAATGCTTTGCGTGGCGTCAGTGGCAGAGGGTTAGATTTCTCATTTACGTAAATAGATTGTGAATACGGAATTTAGTGATGACAAATGATTGGAGTTTTCTGACGTTTAATGACGTGTTCTTAGGCTGTAGCTTAAAACTTAAAAACAATTATGTGCGCTCGAAAAGACTGTTATAATTCTTTACTTTATTCTATACTGAATATTAAGAATAGGCTCGTAATCTATAAATCTATTCACTCAATATAACCCAATATATTATGTAACTTTCGCATGCTTTACATGAGAGATAGTTTTTAGTACTTCTAGAAATTACACATTTAATATTTATAGGGAACATTACTGTAAATTCAGTCATCAATTCAGTAGTAGATAATCATAATATTTTTTTTGTGTATTACTTAAGAGTAAATTAGTATTCTGTATTAAATCCCGCTAATACTCAGACTACGCTCAAAGCCTGCAATCTCTTTGGACGGTTAGGGCCATGCTCCACTGCAGAAAGGTTTAACTTTACAAAACACCGAAGTTCTATGCTTTGTGATTCTCCAAGCCATAGCATTTCAACAGAGAAATGTCTAATTGTCTGAGTTTGCAGGTTTATATAATATAATAGTATATCTTATAGTGGCTGGTCAGTTTTGATAGCAATTTATTTATCAGTTTATGTACACAGTTGATGACGAAAATAGAACAATCAAGTACAAAGGTAGGTACTATTTATTTCTTGAGAAATCTCTTACAGCAGGCTCGCTATTGGAGTGTTAGAATCTCTTTGGTAGATTATCGCAAATAGCTTTCGTTAGCTCCTTTATGAAAATAGAATAGATAAAGTTTGGAGTAGACTAACCCTTGTAATCCTATATTGTCTTTGTAATCCTTCAATCAAGTCCTAGACGTTTTGTCTAGAACTTTTAAAGTTCGTAGACCTAATTTCGTCCGATCAATCATTTGAAACCACATCTATAAAAACCCGATTCCAGTGAAGTCATTACAAATAACATACAATCAATATTACGATAGATAAACCAATTCACTGCGCAAAGTTTCTGAAATTAACTTTTCCTTTTGATAAGGCATAAAAGAAATAGCAATTCTCTTATTACGTATAGCTTGGAACGAAATTGCTTTGTACAACTTTCCAAATGGACATCCTGCTCTGTTCCTTCCAAAGAGGTTGTACGTCTAACTTAGAATCTGTTAAGTAATTGAACTTGCCTTTGTATCGATAAGCACGCGATTAGCTGCCTTAATCCCCTTGCAATTAGGTCTTTGTTTCTCTGTTAAGAATTCTTTAGATATATACTGGTGATTAGGAGATTCATCTTTGATGAGCATGTACGTTAATGAATGTAGATCGAATAAAAAGGTTCAATAATTGAGTGACTGGAGTTACGGTTTGTTTGAAGAGAATTTTTATACTCTTTTTATTTTTATGGTCAATCCCGACCTCCTTTATTTTACTACCTTTTTGATACGATTTTTTGAATAGATCAGATGACTAGTCATTAGTGAGTATTCAAAAAGCTAAACTGTTAAAACAGAGTACCTAAACGAATATATACATTAAAAAGATTAAATGAAACAAAATAACCAAATCATATAAAAATGAAAGCTTCCGAAACGTACCGTAACAAATCATCTTAATCACTCGACGGCACTTTCAATAAGTCTCAATATCAATTAATTAGATACAGTTTCATTATAACAAACAACGCAATAAAGCCTGAAGTGTCATCATCAAGGCTTCACCGTTGTCTCCATAAAAATTATTCGCATTTTATTAAAGCTTATCTCCTTTGTGAGTTCATAAATAAATTACTCAGACTCTCCGCTCGGATTCCTCTACTCGTTTTCCAATTGCGAACATAGACTCTCTGTGTTCACTTAGTCGCTTAGAAATTGACAAAGGAAAAGGGGCACCGTGTTTTAAATAGTTCTCTGTGTCCCATTTTAAAACGGTTGTATAGATAACTGAAAATTATTACGGTGTGAATGGCGTTCGCAAAGGGTGCCTGTATATTTTTTTAAAGCAATATTTTTGCGTATTTCCGCTTACGTTTTCAAATGGATAAGAATTAATTATGTATTTTTGGATGTGCGATTTTCCTCTTTTATTTATGGGACGCCTTTTTTGATCGTTTTCTTTTGTGCTGATCACGTTCGCTTTATAGGGTACATTTCCGAAGCACGCGTTTGAATGTAGGTACGGACGTATGCGGTTTATGCGGCAACTTCTTCTTATTAAGGGAGAGGTTTAATCACCTAACAAGACCTAGTGTCAGACTTTTCTCAATACCACCTGACAGCCCCTGACGTGGAATTGTAACAACAACTGCTACTGAGGAGCATTCGGGGATGCTTTACGTGCCCCTCCCAGGCTCGAGGGTGTAACACCGCCAACTTCCAGACTATTGGCCAACTGAAAGTATGGGAATGTGTATGGTATCGTTTCTGTAGAATATTCGTCCGTTACCTTCACTACAATAATCGCATGCGGCAGATTACAGCCACGCGCGTCTGTCTTATACCTTGGAAGTATACCTTTACTGCCTCTCAATATCTCAGTGAATATGAAGACGATATTTATTTTTGCTTGCTACACAGATGTTGTTGCAGACAAGTTATGGTGCCGATAAAAACGTGGTCGTACTTAATTTGTCCCACAACTAATACCACTTAAGTTGAAACCTGTGTAACAGGGGGCTGATGAACGCTTAGATTATTTTATCAACTGGAAACGCCTTAGCCGCTACTCCTGTGCTAAATTTTCGCGAATGCCAGTAATGTTTGCATGTTCATGTGTGCGTCAAGTTAAAGAAAAAAGTCATTTATGCAAGATAGGCTGAGAATCAGAACTTTTTGAAGGTTAAGTTTACAAAATACAAGTCCCCTAAAATGCTTACCCTTCACCTCTTAAAATGACGTTTTAGCTAGTGTTTGACATTTTATCTTTGTGCATAACGATCTAATTGAAATTGGATCATTATTAGTTGATTTACACCCCGCGCATTTGTCAGTAATTTTCGCTTAGAGATTTTTGTGCTCATGGTGGTTCCTGCTGGTTAAATGATCTAAGTATAAACGTTGTAAGTACTAGTACTTGTTGAACATCTGTTGACATTATTGTATATTAAACTAGTATATAATTTCACGCTTACCAACTGTTGTTGCATCTATGAGAAGAATATTTTTTCCTGACTGGCCGGCTTTAATTGCATATTTATTTTTACAAATATTATTATATCATGAAATCGGGAAGGCGCCATATGGCTTGTTGAACAGAATACTAGAGCATTACTTATTTATACTTTTTGGAAAATCTGCCAGTGTAGAACGCTGTAACTGTAGGTAAGACGGCTAGACCTACAATAAAATTGTGCAATGTAACAATAAACATATTGTGCAACAATCATTGGGCAATCTTAAATATCAACCCTACACGGTCAATTTCACACAAATCCTAACATTGCGCAATTAAATAGACTGTCTAAGAAGCACTTTAGTATTAGTAGTTGATAGTTACAATATAAATACTCATAAGGCCATTAGGCTCATTCAAACGCTGTCATATAACTACTATATAACGAGTGACGGTCAAGTCAAGTTACTGGCGCGAGTAGCATCCTCCAAACGCTAATGAACATTGAACTTGAACTGAGAACATTCCAGTTAAATCGGTAGAGAAAGAATTGTATGGATAAGACTTATAGAGAAGTATTTAATTTCGAATGAATTATTATTTTTTATTTATTTTTTGTTGTTCTGGTGATTACTAAAAGGAAATATACTAACAGGATTATTAACTGAGCTAAAAAAATATCAGGGGCTGCGGAATTGTTCCAAGGCTGCGGGATTGTTCCGAAGCTGCGGGATTGTTCGACCGGGGCTGCGGGATTGTTCGAAAGAGTTACCGCGGCCCTGGTTCATGAAAGGCCTGTGAAGGAACATGATGGGTTTCAGTCAGTAAAAGTCTGACACTCCCTCGAGCTGCTAACCCATAACGGGAGGCGTCATTTGATGTTTTCCCATCGAAAAAAAGAAAAAAGAATCACATTTCAGAACTTTTGGTTAACCGATAGATTGATCAGGCTCATAAATCAGTATAGAGATGAATGTCATTTACAACGATCAGGTTTCAAGCCTTTATCAGACCGTCTACAAAGTTTGATTGGATGTACGATTCACCTTTGAAATAAACTGTCAGCTAATTTACCATCAACCGGCAGTTTATTCGGCAGTCTACTCTCTTGACACAATGGCTTAACATGGTGATTTATACAATATTCCCAAAACTTCTGCTGTACATATTATAAATCGAAATACTCCGTTGCACATGTCTGTCTATTGGCGATAATTTCAAAATATCTGTCCATAATCATTTCAAGAATAATAAGAAATATTCTCGAGTGAGGTCCAGTTATACAATTATACATGGTATATAAATTATACACGAGAAAATCCAGAACTGGTTAAAACTGCTGGAAAAAGAATAGCCAAAACGATAGGTACTAGAAGTGGAATACTTCATCAATGTACCTAAAATAAATACATTTTTCAAGCGTATCCACATTTCTCCTTACAATTGTCGCAAGCCGAGCGCGTCACCCCACTTGTAACTTCACACGCACTCGCTCGGAACTACATGTAACCCTCCACTGTACGTACCTAGTTATTAGGAAACTTATTTTATTGTTTCAATGTGTTTTGTAATATGGTGGAAAGTAGGTACCTACTTATTTTCATAGTCTCCGTTGGTGACGTAACTAATGACATTCGCATTTCCAATTGTTCAAAAATCAACCAAATATTCGCATTTGCAAAAGCGAATAGTCATTACATCACAGGAATCTGACAGCATTAATTTCGACTTTATAATATTAGTTAAGATAATAGGTAAAAAGTAAATATAAGTAATCACAACTTCTTACTTTAAAATTGAAAGAAACTTAGTTTTTCTGTCCTCCGTGGACAATGCCATATTTAAAAAAAAATCACTGCTTCAAAACCAAGGGAACAATTTATGTTTTTAAAGTATTTCTGATGCATATCAATTGAAGTTACTACTTTCAATTACACTTCCTTTCAAGTTACTCAATAGAACAACAGAAGCAATTCCCATGTACGCAAATTATAAATCCGCCAACAACATGTCCAAGATACGCTTTTCTTTATTTAATTGACCATCACGACAATAATCATAAAGCTAGTATTCTTCGAAACAATACTTACAATACCCCTCATAATACATGGCTTTTTAAAATGTCTCCCATACACAATATACGCCCATATTTCTTGTTCTCACGCACTCACTCGGAACGCACCTTTAAAAATCAACGGAACGCAACATTATGTTACACTTAATTATCTGTGGCACTCGATATAGACAAAAACGATTTTCTTTTTTACGCCTAATGGCACAAGCTTCCGAGTGACGACAAAAAAGGTCGATTAAGTAAAGTTTTTATTTATTTACTGTGTTTCTGACTTGAGGAAAAAATTGATGTACTTTCGATGTTCGATCTCATTTCCTTTTGTGGATAATGTTGTTAACACTATTAAATTGACAGTTTATGTTTTGTGATGAGATTCATATTTAATAGCCAAGTGTAGTTTTTGTTTTAAACAATTTTAGCATGCTGTCACGTTCTTTTAAGTGAAAACTAAACGAGATCTTACTCAGAAGTATTATGGCGTGTATCATTATTACAATACAACCATTGGTACTTAAAACTTCTTGGAAACGCATAGCTTGTTAATTTGTCATACCAGAATCGTAACTATCCTAAACGATTTAACAGTCCTCATACCTCATACTCAAACATCTGGCATCAACTGTCCAAAAATAGAGACTAAATACAGAGCGTTCTAAATATAAAAATAAAACGCATCTTGTTGGTTATGGTACAGTCTTCTAGAACCTTCACCACAGTTTGAATATATTCTCTTGTAAACAGTTGTGAAGCTACGTACTAATGTTCTTAGCAATGTCTCTCTCACATTCATGTGCTCGATGCAAGACACTCAGTACTGACAGCACCGATAGCGCCGATAAAACCTAGTCGATGCCTTGTCGATGCATCTGCGTGTGTGGGTGACATTTTTACGGACCTCAGTAGGTACCTTCACAACTGTACATCTTTATTCTGTGCCTTCACAGAGTTTTAACAATAAATCATATTATGAAGCTTGCGATAGGTCAGGCACGGCCACATTAGGTGTTCGATATTCAAATTTTATACGTCACGAATTTGAATGTAGGTCGATAGTCGATATTAACGTTCGTTTTTAGAGTACGGTGTAGGATTGGTACCACCATTTTGTTTTGATTTAATCATAGGTACATTTTATGAAATACTTACCTACAAGTTATTGGCAGTACTTTATGAAGAACCAATAAATAAAATTGTCTTTCTTGTTCAATCAGCTGCCATGAAACCTGCCGAAAATTGAACAAAATATTTTCTTTTCATTCAAGCGGTTATTTAAGAGCTTTCTTTCATAAAATATACTCCAGTTTTTTGTTATATAGGTATTATCCAAAAAATACCATTAAACTTCATGTGCGTTGCAATCCAAACATAGGTACGGAACCCGGTGGGTCGTACGCGATCATAGCCCGATGCACTCGCGTCGCCGCTCGCCGGCCCGGAACGCGCCGTCCGGCCCAGCTGGCGGCCATTGTTATTTTTTTATTTTAATTTAAATTTCGAACGTGTATTCGACGGCCGAAATGTTCAAATAGATGTCGTTCCGAAACAAAGAATAGTGGAATTAGTGAATCGTTGAAAATGCCCATAAAAATTATTATTTCAAATTGTTAAATGAATTATTTTTGTATCAAAATAAAATTGTTCATTTTATAACTGTTCAATTCACAGATCCCGAATACAATGCCATTTTTGTTCTGCTTTTTTGAAAAGGATAAAATATCTAGGGAGTATTATTTTTGCAGCACAGAATTAAGCTTTTAATTTCAGCGCGATTTTCTTTGTCTGATGGAGCCAACTAAGAGATAATTGCTGTAGATAAATAAGTAAGAACTTTAATGCTTCATTTAGCATTAAAATCTTGCACATTAACAACTTTTAGAAATAAAACGTAAAATATATTGCCTTTTTTCACGAGTTAGTGGCGTCTGAATATTTCAGTTTTTTAAGAATATTTTATATTATGTTGATATTTGAGACAGCGTGTGATTATTCAAAAAAATATACTGAAAACTAATTAGCAAGGCATTTTAATATTAACATTTATTTCAATTTTTTACGTGGGTCGATGGTATCTAAAAAAACATAATTCTTCTAGACACAGTTCAGGAGTAACTATTTAGATGACTTTGGTTCAGGGGGTAATCAGTACTTATAAACGTTTATCCCATTGTAAATGTGTACTTACAGTAATTAAAGGTACATTACTTGATATGTTTATGCGCCAATGCAGGTACATCAATTGGTCCAAGAGACCTCTACCATTTTGCTGGTAGCCTTTTCCTAACTATGTTGGGTCGACTTCCAGTCTAACCAGATGCAGCTGAATACCAGCCTTTACAAGGACCGACTGCCCATCTGATGTCCACAACCCAGTTACTCGTGCAACCCAATACTCCATGATAAAACTGGTTGTCAAACTTTCTGGCTTCTGACTACCCGTAACGACTGCCAAAGATGTTTAAATGACATGGCTACGTGAATGTTATTCCCAGCTAAAATACCTTTCCCATCTTAACCATGGGCCGTTGCTTCCCATAATTATCTTTGTTTAAGGACATACTTCCATGGGGGTAGTAAATACTGTATTTTATGCGGGCCCCATAATGACGGCATTGTTTAGTTTCCCAACTAGGGGACAAAGGGTTATGGGGTAGAACACTTGCTACCAGTGTTTGCTAAATAAATTCAGCAAAATGTTTTGGATAGCGTCTGTTGACTTCTGAATAGTAATTAGTTTAATTTTATTACCTAACTTTTACCTGCCCGAATCAGAACTGGTACATATAAGGTACATACGTAAACATACATGGTACATACTTAAATATTCGCCACTAATCACTCTGTGTTTTGAGAAAAATCGCATTAAGGTCCCTTGGGATATATTAGAGTATCTATTTACCAAATCAGGTATTATAAAACATATTAGTCAGTAAGTCCTCAGTCTAGACTTCCATGCAATGGCCCCTTTACTTATTTATTGACTAGAATGGTTATTAAGCCAATGATATAGCTAAATAAAAAGCATTTGAGCAATCTTTCTACCAAAAGAGTGTCTAGAATGATCGAGAACATCCTAAATTCGTCAAAATAAGAACAGCTGATCTCTAACACTTGTGTTTGTCGTTTAAATTATTTTTATGCGGGCACCCCAAGTACTTGCATTAGTTCACTCCACTCCACGGCACTTAATAGGCTAGTGATGGGCGCATATCGATAATGCCCACCAATTTCTATTAAGCTAACTTTAAATTACGCAGCGTGTTTAATTAAACTGTATATCGGTCCATTTTGGGGACGAATTGATATTTTCAATCAGATAATTTGGTTATTAGGTTGTTTTGACCGGTTTTTGTTATAATATTAATGTTTGACTATTAATATTTATTGAATTATTTAGTGTAATAGTATTAGGGTTTTATCTGTATCAAATTCGTTTAGTAGATAATTTATATTAAACCAGTGATATGTTTAGATGGATAAGCTGTAAATGAAAGCGTTTATTGTTTAATTTTGGGTAAATCGAGACAATAGCGACTGGCGAGTAATCTTAGACCCACGTTTTTGTGCAAACCTTCTAAATACTTACTAGCCGTTCCCAACGGCTTCAAGCACTTATCAAGGGATTTTCCATATCCTGATTAAAATTAAGCGATACGTTACACTTATGTATAAGCTATATGACTGGAAAGTGTACCTACCTTTGTTTTTTTTTTAAAGTAATAAATATCAACATATAAGTACAGCGAAACATCCAAACTTTCCCATTTACAATATTAATGTGCTAGTGCAATCAACAAATCATTTCAAAATATTCATCTAGCCTCCAATAATAAATCACCGCTTGTAATTAAACCATATTTAATACAACCAAAACTTAATTTTACGTCCCCAACTATTGAAAACTAATACCATTTATTACAAGACGTCTGTCTTTGTCTTAATTAATCAAATGTTAAAGTTAGTTTTACTCAGAATGGCCGCTAAAAACTTCTAAAGCATTAGAATCTTAATGAAGAATACGTGAATGGTACGTTGTTATATGTTTTCAACGTA
This sequence comes from Helicoverpa zea, assembly GCF_022581195.2. NCBI lineage: Eukaryota > Metazoa > Arthropoda > Insecta > Lepidoptera > Noctuidae > Helicoverpa > Helicoverpa zea. The sequence goes on along the minus strand of NC_061464.1, from coordinate 3,033,415 downwards.
TTTTTAAAAGCCATTTACTGTTTATCGATAAATTGTTTTCAAGAGCCTTAATTACTCACTAGACTTTCATGACGTACTATTATATTTTAAATCTAAACTGAAAAGTAATAAATTGAGTTAGGTAATGGTATAAATTTTCAGATATTTTTTTAAATTATGTTATTGTTATTCGTTAGTTTGTCAAAGGTATCGCCTTTGATTATACATCGATTGAATGACGATAAATGAATGAAATACTGCTGAATGCGTCTCTAACTGCATTGAATGATTGGACTGAACCGAATAGGTATCACTAAGGGTGTCATATATTACGTTTAGAAAAAAATCTATGTTATTAAATGTTTATTTGAATATTTATATAAATCCCCTTTTGTTGAAGAATATTTTTTTAAAAGGCACATTAACGAAAAAGTCTTCAATTACAAAAACAATGCAAAGTCAAAAAGCAAGTTATTCAAGTACCTAAGTTAGTCTGAAACGTCAAAAGTTTCAAAAGACTGCTCCCAAAACTCTTTACCGTCGAAAAAACTTTTTTTATACTTTTTAAGTTGAGGGGTTGAAGTGGTAGAACGAACTTTGCAATACGTAGGTATCTTAGTATAACTTAATAGGTCCCGATTGTGCAAGATATAGTTTAAATGATAGTTAATAATTCCACGATAAAAAACCAAATGACCCAAAACTGAAACCTGGTTATACATAAGATCAAACCCAATAATAAAAAAGACGGGCTAGCCAATTTCTCACAGAAAAGGTCACAAATGTCAAAAGCTTAACACGTCAGATATAACAATTATCAATACTGAAAAATAGGTACTCAACCAGTAAAATCAACTCAAAAATCACTCAAGTGCCCTTTTCAAAGCCCACGTATACTCGTTATTTCGATCGTCTTCAGCATTTGGTACATAAACCTGGTTTGAGAGCCTAATGATGCAGGTTTGGTATAGTCGAATACGTTTTTATGGTACAGCCTATAACATAAAACCCACCTGATGGATTCTTTTACGGTGCTTCGGAACCCAGTATGATTTGATAGGACAGATGTTCCATTATGCACGAAAGGTACGATAAAAATGTGTTTTTGCTGCATAAAAGTGTGATTACAGGAGTTTAAATCAAAACAAATTGAGTCGTGAAGTGAAATGAGCTTCAATAATATAGCTTACAACCTTTGCAGTAACAGGCAATAGTCTCACAAAAAAAAAATATGCATAGCAGTATATCGGGTGTGTCGTCTTTTACTTTTTTCTTTGTGCTGATCGACATACATCAACCAGTATATTTACCTACGTTTTTAATTTAATGTGATTAAGTACGACACACTCTGACTCAAACTGAACAAGTAAATAAATGATTCAATACACACACCATTTACATGTAATAAAATCTATTAACACCAAATAATAAATTACATTTAAAGACAATAAAATTCGTAAACTCTTACATAATCCCATTTCCCGAGCATTAATTATATCCAATTCATTTGCTACCCTTTAATGTATTCCCTCTTTACACGGAAAAGTAATTCCCATTAAAAGCCTGCAAACTGAGAGTTTAATTAAAATTTACACGCCTTTAACTTTTATGCATTCGGATAAATACACGTTGAAATTAATACTGGTGTAAAAATATCGATAATTTGGTATTTATTTTATCGACATGTCCCCACACTATGACTATCAATTATGATGCTAAATTAGCTTCGGGATATTTGACAGATGTGCTGTTTACCGAACAACTTGACTATATTGTTATTGACATGTACACCCTCTATTTACAACTAAGCGACCATTATTTCGAATGTATTTTGAATTAAAATGTAAATAAAATCCTCTTAAACACATCTGTGCATTTCACTATATTGGATTAAACACGTGATTGTATTGGATTTTTCCGATAGATATTTGACAAAGACTATACTTTATATGCAAAATGCCAAAAGTCCTAAAAAGATACATTAACTGCAGATTAAAAAGAAACAATATATCTGCGAATTCGATTACTATAAGTAAAATAATGACGTGAGCCTACGAGTATTTAATTTTCTATCCCCAGTAAGCAAATCAACAGACAGATCAGTTATGGAAACACCGTCAAACTATCGTTATTAAATCAAAACTGTTTACGCAGAATATCGTGTAAATCGATGTTAGTTTCAAACTCGTTTCATACAAGATCTAAATACCTAAATAGTAGATTGCACGTTTTGTATCTGAATGACGAGCTAGACAGACTATGTATGTGTGTGTATGTGGGGTTCAGCCTTTGAAATATGTCGAAATGAGCGCTTGTTACCGACACACTGATTTTCAGTAAACGTTGTGTTTATCAGTTCAATTGAAATTAGGAATTCGGTGGTTTTGAGTGTGTATGCAGTATGAAGCCACTACGTACTTTAGTTACGTGAGGGGCGGGTGAATTCCGGGCAGGCCCGCCGCTAGCTGTTTGTTCGCCCGCGTGCAAAACCGATTATGCCGCCCTACGACTACATATTATACTGGGTTTTGTCAAAAAATATATAAGGGGTGGGGTCCAGGGGGACCGGACCCCCCCGCCCATTCATATCCATTTTACTTGTCCAACAGAAAAAAATATGTACATGCACCGCTCTGATTGCAAAAAACGCACTTCCTTTTGGATACATAAATATTGCAATAGGTACATAACATATTACACATAACTTTTTATTTACTTGAAATGCTCTAAGTCTTAGAGTAACCTAAGAAGTCCTGGGTTAGCCCATAAGCAGACTAAGTAATGGCTTAGGGCATCAATACAGTGCAATCATTACCCAAGTGGCCCCTATGTATTGAAAGATTGTGATTAATGGGTAGGTACCAACATAATGTATATCAAAGTGCTTAGAACAGATTATGGGTAACTTAAACTAACGAAATTAAATATCTATAGCAATGTTTAATTTCAGTAAAATATGTTATTAGTGGTTTTTGGTGGGTTTCCCGTTGAAAAAGTCGACGCATGAGACACATTTCGTATGTAAGGAAGCGCGAGCGAAGCGAGCGCGAAATTTTTTTAGTCTAAGGACACAAAACAAATAAAAACCACTGTAAATTAACAAAGCAAAGTCAAAAAGTAAGATATGCACAGAAATGAAGTGCTAATGTACATGAAGCCGCGAGCGAAGCGAGCGCGATTTTTTCCTTAGAGTTTTCATGAAGTAACATATCATAAAAAGCCAAAGTGAACAAAAAGCTATAACGGACGTGCGCGAAAAATGATTTTTCGGAATAGAATGCCTCAACAATTAAACAAAGATAAATTGCGATCAGTGCCGGTTTTAACTCTACCAGCGCCCTGGGCGAGATTTCTACGGCGCCCTTCAACTGCAATTCAAACCCATACGAAAAACAGAGGTGTGTGTAGTTACCGATTGCGCGAGCGAAGCGAGCGCGAATATATTTTTTTTATAGTTAACAAGTCGAAGCAAAAATTACGTAAAATGTAGCCCTATCGTACATAAGTTATTGCTGGTTGGTGAATGCAAAAACACCGGAACATGTCTTCTGATTGCGCGAGCGAAGCGAGCGCGAATTTTTTGTTATATTTTAGAACTCAAAACAAAAATTACTTAAAATTTTGCCCAAACGTACATAACTCTTTGTTGGTGTTGGCGCCTATGTATTATATTTTTGGGACTTAAAGTAGTACCGTAAATAAGAAAGTTCATATGGAAACTAGAAGTTACTTTCTTATTAATAAAAGAACTCAAAAACGACGCTACCTTTTTGCTAGGGTAGACTAAAATATTGTTGAAAAATAAAACAACTGTAAAGTGAAGCAAGCCCGAAAATTTTTGAGTTTTGGATCACTAAAAGTCCTAAACATATATAATAAAAAACGACTGTGGAGTGAAGAAGCCGCGAGCGAAGGGAGCGTGATTTTTTTGAGTATTGGGACATTAAAAGTAGCTATATGTGATAAAAAATTGGAGCGTAAAGTAAGGAAACCGCGAGCGGAGCGAGCGCGAAAATTTTTGAGTTTTGGGACATAAAAGTAGTGTTTGTTCGAGAATTTCTCAAATTTAACGCGGAATTAAACACAAATTCGCTTCGGCGCCCCTGAGCCCGCGGCGCCCGGGTTATTCGCATACGCTGCACCATAAGTTAAGATGGCCCTGATGCTATCCATTCATTTGGATATCGTTCTTGTAAGTTGCAATCTTTGATGAAATTTAAAACAAAAATAGGAGTAACATTCTGATCAAGGATTGGTGGGGGCGCCTGCGGTGCCACTTATATCCGGCGCCCTGGGCCGTCGCCCAACCGCGCCCTACCGCTACTAACTGCGATATCTGACATGGAGGCGCGAGCGCAGCGAGCGCGAATTTTTTTGGGGATGCAAAGGGTGAACCCGTCAAAATTGATAGGGGACGACCAAAGCGAGGGCGGCTATTGCTGTGTTCGGAAATATTGAAATCAAATAATTGGTAAAAAGATATTGTATTTTTTTTATTACGTGATAAGTCACTCGATTTGCCGCCCCCTAGGACGTGCCGCCCGCGTGCGGTGCACGCCTTGCACGCCCGCTTACGGCGGGCCTGATTCCGGGGATATAGCTATATGAAGATTACATACATAATGACGAGCTGATAGATAACATTACTTACTTAATAATTGGGCCAGAATTTTCAAGACCAAAACGATACTACACCCATTATAATATCTTTTTATTTTTTCATCTAATTCAATTCATTTCTTCCATAACAACATTTACTTAAAACAAAATTAATAATTAAATTCAAATAAAATCCCCACTATCCCACATACTCTAACCACAAGATTGAAAAATCATCAAAGAGTAAAAAAAAAAAAACTACAGAGTAGACAGTACGCATTGTGAGCATAGCTAACGCTCCGAACTAATGACCGAATACCCATGTAACCCATATTAACTCACAGGAAACATTCCTTAACGATAATAATTTTAAAATAATCAAAGGAAGGGAAAAAAATTGTACTAAGACATCAATTAGACATTTCGTAAACAAATCTTACTATCAACACAGTTCAAATATATGCTATTAAGTACCTACTCCTGTGAATATTCTAGGTCAAAATTATGAGCAGCCGTCCTATTTTATACTTAATTATAATGATTGTGTGGCTAGTGAAATCACGGCTAAATAAATTGTAAAACATTTCTAGGAAATCACTTGAAAGCAGTAAAATACCCTTCTGCGAAATTGTCCCTTATTCGGCTTTAAACACAAGTGCCAGTGGTTATTTAAATGAATAATATAATTAACAAAATTTCTCGATAGCAGATTTACCCGCAGCCCGTGAGAACTTCTTCTTGCATCTGGATAAAAGTCTCTTCCATTCATGAGTGGTTCCTGAGATTAGCAAAAGAAATCCTCAGCATTACAACAATTAGTACCTACAGACAGAAGTAGAATTCGAATGCTTGAAGGAATCAAGCATTTGAAATTCTAACACATTTTTCAATACAGCCGTCAAATCTCGATCGTGCTCCAAATGACTGTGGTCTCACATTCCTTGAATACATTAACAGAACGAGAACTTATTTAAAATACAGCATTCGTGAGCCATCTGAGGCTGAGAATATAATTTATTTCTAAGAAAATTAATTATTGAGTAACGGGAACGCTTCTATTTCATAGTAAAGTGCTTTTTTTATTACCATTTGTCCTAACTCAACATCTGTCTGTGCTTTGCCCAACTCCGTATGTTGAGGTCGGTACCAGTCTTACCAAAGCTTAGGCAGTCATCATCATCTGTCTAGCCTTTTCTCAACTATGTTGGGGTCGGCTTCCAGCTTAACCATATGCAGCTGAGTACCAGTATTTACAAGGAGGGACTGTCTTTCTGACCTCCTCAACCCAGTTACCCGAGCCACGAAATATAACCTAAGACTGGTTGACAGACTTTCTGGCTTCTGACTACCCGTAACGACTGCTAAAGATGTTCAAATGACAGCTCCGAAAGACGCTCGCTGCTTGTAAAACACTGGTTCTTAGCTACATTCGATTTGACTGGTAACCTACCCCAACATAGTTGGTAGAAAGCTAGGCACGTAATGAGGATAAAATTGCAAATTACTATGACGTTATAATTGATATTTTAACAACAAACTGTGTTCGCGTCGTCCACATACAATGTTTGTTCAGCTGTTCGCTGTACAAAGCCTATATCTTGGTGTAATATGTTTTCATGATACAGCCAATATACTACATTAATAACAATATTTTTTACATAAAAAAAAAGGTTCAGACGAATTGAGAACCTCCTCCTTTTTTGAAGTCGGTTGATAAATACTTTTGTTCTAGGCGCTCATTGAAAGATACATTTCGACGCTTGAAAGGCAACAATTACTAAGCGACATTGAATGAACTTTACAGGAGAGTGATTTGAAGTAAAAAAAATTTGCAAAAAAAATATTAAAAATTACAATATAGACGGATTTTGATGCTGTTAACATACATATATACCTAATTTTTATAGCTATTTTTGATATTAAAATAAGCCTTGTAGCTCTCGAATAAAAAGCAGTTTACGTCGCTTAGATAAAAAAATCCTCATTTGATAAACAGGTAAAACTATCCAAGCTATCACTGAATGTTATGTACAAACAAGTAACATTATTTAAATTGCATCTGATAAGTTTGGAGCAACATGTAAAATTATTTAAGCTATCGATAAAGATTTTAGAAATAACAGGCAAAAGTAAATAAATACAAATACTTAAGAATTTATAGACAAGAGTATTTATCTAAATTATCTAAGAGTTTATAAAATAAAACACGGTAAGTTATCTAAATGTTATTTATACTAAATCTCTTTCATACAAAATGTATCTTAAATAATAAAATGAATGTAAATCTTAGTTCGTAAGCAACAATATTTAAATATAAAGCACTTTTTTAACGTGTGGGATCATAAATGAACGTAAAATTTGTTAAATATAGGTATTTTTTATTGAAAATCTATCTTAAAAAAAGAAATAAATAAAATTATCTAACCGACATAGTTAATAACAAAAGTTATCAAGTCAAATAAGTAAAAGCATCTAAGCGCCAATAATATTACATATTAAAATGAGTAAAATTATACAAATTGCACTTTCGAAAAATAATGGCATCAAGTTAAATACACTGTAAGTACGATTCACAAATACTTTTTACGGGTAGAATCTACTAAGCGTTTACGTAAAGAAATTTTCGAACAAGTGAAAATAACTAAGTCCAAACGAGTAAAAAATTAAAAACATGAAAAATAGACTAAGTAGATATTTTCAATATTTTAATTTTCCTAAGTCTAAAATTTCCTAAAAATCCCTTTTTTTGCGTCGGTTAGTGAGCACAAAATTCATGATTTGGTATAAATTTCACAATATCTAAGCGACATAAAACTCGTCGTAGAAGCACACCGATTAGACTAAATGGCGCAGAAAAAAAATACAAATCCATTGGTATATATAACTCATTTTTGGAATTTCTGTCGCTTAGATATTTTTGCCTTTCAAGCGTCGATTTGTATTGTAAATTAAATGATGTCGTATCTAACTGTATTTAACTGTGTTCATTGTTTTGAGGTAAAATGAACCTAATGTGGTATGAATTTAAGAGTCACATTCCCAATCACCCAATCTAAACGAAATAATGAACAATATTAATTCCAATTATTAAAAGCTTAGCCAAATCATATTAAAACTAAACAACAATTTACATTACTACAAATATTAACTAAATCGAAACTTGTTCATTGCCAAAAACCACACATCATTTTCAAAATACAAATACAAATAAATATTGTAGCATTTCATAAATGACTAATTTAATTGAACTATTGAAATCAGAATTCAATGTGATACAATAATTGAATTCATGCAATTAATGTAATTCAAAATAACAGCACATTGAATTGTTGGTTTTCAGTTAATTAATTTCATAATTAAAGCTGAAATTATTATATTGGTTGTTCATAATATTCGTTTGACGTGGTCGTTAAAATATTATTTTTCTTTCGATTGGAGCGGTTTGAAGTATGCGGTGGTCGGTACTGAAGTAGCATTTATTTTATATTCTGCTGTTCTGTAATTTTATCCTCCTTTTTTATTTCAAGTAAAGAATGTTAAAGAGTGTGGACCATAGTTAATTAAGGAAGACCAAAAACATAATTTATGTGTAATATTGCTTTAAGCGTTTAAGGTTTGCAATCTTTCACACCAAAGTCAAATTTTCAAACATAAAAAAAAGACAATATATACTTACAGTAAAAAAAAAAATGTTTTTTTATTGGTTGGATACGAACAAATAGATAGCTTCGAAACTACTAATCGAAATAAAAAAAAATTCACTGTTGGAAAGCTACAGTCTTCCCGAGTAACATAGACTATATTTTATCCCGATGCGAGAAGTACATAGTTCTCACGGGGCACGAGAGAAACCACGGATAAACGGCTAGTCAATGTATAAATATATCTTGCACAAGGCTATTCAGAAAAATAACCACAGCGATATATTATAAGGACTCTCGAGAACTGCATCTGAAATTGACGGTCCAGACTTTCCTAGTCTATTTATCTAGAAAATGAAAACATTGTTCGCTTGATAAAGTCTTCACGTCACTCGCAGGTGGAGAAAAACAACACACTATTTATTGTATTATGAGCATGACGTATGTACTTAAATATTAAAGACAATAAGGTCAAATAGAACTTTGAGTATCATCTGTTGAATTTTATTGCTCTTTGACGCATAGACATATTAATAAATATAGAAAGGCCAAAATAAGTTATGATATTGTCTACCTTTCAATATAGTTTAAGCATACTTTTGTTATAATATATTAGATGGTTTCTAGGTAGGTACTATCTTTACTTCATTCTGTATCAATTGATGTAACTACATATATCAACCTGCCGCGCCCGCAGTGTCATCCGCCTCCATAGTGAATTACTTCCGTGCATATTAATAAAAAAGGGCATACAAGTTATTCTGATATATGCGCTATACAACTGTCTAAGTTTAATTACAATTTGTTCAGCCGTTTGCACGTGAAGAAGTAGCAAACATACCAACACAAACACGAGCTTTTTGGCTTTATGATATCAGTGAGAAGTGTCATTCATCAGTGTTCATGTATCAGTGTGTATTTTAACTAAAACGTATTTAGAAGTCAGCCTATTAGACGCATTATGCGTATTCACACTCTATGAATACTAACCAGTTAGATTTTTCTCCTATATTTTATTTTAAACCCTAAAAATAAAACTAAATCGCTTTTCAGTAATTATATTGCGCAGTTGCTTCTTTTGGTAGATTAAAATTCAGGTTCGTTAAGCCTCTTTTCACACCCGATGCCAGCCTCTTTTCGTGTCGATGACATGTCTTATAGCGAGACTACACTTTGTCAGCCCAATATGCCGCCACTGCGAGAGCACGGCCGGAAGCGGTCATTAGGTCCTCCCGCGAGCAAGTTTCAGGGCACCGTGGACATGTGATGAGGTGGGATATGGTCTGCACAGGTGGTCGAAGATGGAACACGCTTGCCTAGAAGAATCCTGTTACTCTTGACTTGATCAATTTATCAATGTAGGCTCGCATATTTAGACTGGAATGAAATAATTTACTTTAATCATCTTCTTAGCTTTTTTCCAACTATGTTGGGTCCGGCGTCCAGTCTAACTGGATCCAGCTGAGTAAAAGTGTTTTATATGGAGCGACTGCCTATAAGACCTCCTCAACCTGGTTACCCGGGCAACCCAGTATCCCCTGGTAAAACTGGTTTTTAGACTTTCTGGCTTCTGGCTACCTGTAACGACTGCCATAGATGTTCAAGTGACAGCCGGCACCCAGCAATCCAATAAAAATTAAAATAAAATTTGAAATTTGAACTATATAAAAAACAAATTTTCAAACTTTATAGCAATATGTACAACAGAATATCGATCATAATGGTTCGACCTTGGTATCGAACCTATAATAACAAAGTCCACAGCCATGCTCGCTAATCCAATGGGAGGTTAATAACTCTTTGATCATAAAAAAAAACAAATGTATTTTTTATGTTCTCATTAGAACTTTAGTATTGTAAATGAACGTTTCTACGACTGCTTGTGTAAAAATGTTTATTCAATATTAATAAAAAAACGACTTCAGTAGGTAATATCACAGATTACTAGTAATATGCCTAAAATCTTCTCTTAAGTGTGACAAACATTGCTGAAAACCGCATCAAAATCGGTTCAGCGAAAAGCGATATAATCTCGCATAAACATACACTACAAACAAATCAAACTGAGAACCCCCCTTTTATATCCGTTAAAAATAAGTGCCACTTATTAACAAAAATACACTTTTTGTCCTATTTATTTTTATTTCTCTGTGCAAGTATTATACCTACAACCAATTGTATCATTATTAATGTAACGTATACATTGACCTCCCAACCTTTCCTCTCAGAGTATTTTAGAACGTAGGCGGTAAATCTTCGGCGAGATGTCTGCACTCTGCACTTGATCTATGCGTCTGGGAAGGTACTGTAAAGAGAAATGAACCTTATACATTTTAGCGTTTTTATTCAGAAAAATTGGTCTTTTATTAATTGACTTGCCTGTTCTTTTATTGATAATTTTTTTTAATCTTTTGAGACTGATAGTGACCCAATCTGAGAAAAAAAACAATTTCGATTCTGGAGTGGCTTACCATCATTTTGATCTTATAATAATAAAATAGGCCTATAAAAAACTAAAATTTAGGTTGGTCCACATATGTGCAACAATATATCAAAATACATTTCCCTACAAAAATATTGCAACGCATTTCAAAACAAAAAAATACTATTACATTTTCGCATCACGCAATCGAATTCCATGTATGCACTGCCAGCGGGTCCGCAACTATGGTACAAACGGAATATCCGTAGATATTTAATCAAAAGCTATACACGAAAATATGGTGATATCCGAAAGTATCCCCTCCATGGAGAACAAAATGACTAGCGGAGGTGCCGTAACGGAGGCTGGGGGATTGTTCGAAAGAGTTGTATACCGCGGTTACCTTGGAACATAAAGGGTTAAAGAAGGAACATGATGGGTTTTAGTCAGTAAGACTGATACTAATCCACAACGGGATGATTTCCCATGACACTCCCTCACGCTGCTAACCCACAGCGGGAGGGGTCATTTGATGATTTTCTATAAAAAAAATGGTGCCATGACACAAAATCGCCTACGAAAGTAGCGCAACAAAATCAGCCAAAATGCTGGTAAGCGGAGGACGAGGGACGTTACTGTTCGCCCTTTTACGCCTTGTTTGGACCCGATCAGTTTTGTAATACTGAACCCGAAACGCCTCGTTAGTTAACTCTTAACTGATCACTTACACACTTATCGAATTTGACCTACAAGAAGGCGCCTGACCTACCTGCATTACAGCATGTCCGTTCATCCTTCCTTGCTCCGATCCCCTCAATACGGCCATTGCCTAGCAACTAGCCTCCCCTTGCAGACGGCTAGACGACGAGACTGGGGGGTGCTGCGCTTAATGAAATCACCGTACGTACCTACGTACCTAACTATAGTGACAATGAGCCCGCCATTTTTGAAGCGCAGACGAACTTTTAGTCAATTTTTGTTACCGTCGAAGGATTTTTGGCGAATCGAAAACGAACTCAGTTAGAGTTCGTTTTCGATTCGCGTTTCAAGTTTCAGTGTGAAATCGTAGTTTTGTACCCTGTTAAGCCAAGTTGGTCGTGTGTATTTTATTTCGTGTTAGGCTAACTTGTTTTTGTAATTTTATCGTGCAATTGAAATATTAAATCTGAGTGATAACCATTGGCTATTATTTGTAGCCTTGTATGTATAAACCTTTGATATAATCACAAAAAATCACGAATCGGAAAATGTACACAAGGGTCCGTTGAGTTTATTATTAGTGATAAATTAACCATTGTACACAGCAAAACATCAAATAGATTACACAAAGTTTCCTACAAAATAATAGTCATTTTTATCAGTATTACAATAAGAACAAAAAAAGTCCTTTTTAATCTTGAAATGTACTTTATTCGCATACATGAGCAATCAGTGTGCAATTGCCATAAATTGTCATTACCTACTGAATGAACTACTGATTGCAACAAAGCAGGTGCACTGGAACAATAACGCTTCGTTCGTATCGAAAAAGTAATTATTGTATCCATTGGAATGTTATTTTTTTCGTGAAAGGCTTTTGAAGGGTGTTGCTATAAAATATTATATTCTAGGTACCTACTTTTTATTGATTCGAAATTGCAGATTAATATGAATGGAATACGAATCCATCTGCCGAGCCTTTTCCTAACTAAGTATGTATATAATATTTGGCTTCCAGTCTAACCAGATGCAGCTAAGTACCAGCTACTGCCTATCTAAACTCCTCAATCTAGATACCCAGGCAACCTAATACCCTAGGTAAGACTGGTTGTCAGATTGTCTGGCTTCTACTTGTAACGACTGCCAATGGTTCGATGAAAGCCAAATATGAGTGTGATATTGCTAGCTCGATTGCACGGGTACTTAACTTATATTATTATAATATTAATTTTCTTTAAAACATTGTTGGTAACCAAATATTCAATGACAAAGAAATAAAAATTATGTTTTAAATCATACCATACAAAATGCGGTAGGTAGAATAGAATCTATTTCACAAAAGCTCCTAAAATAACAGAACTGACGGCATTAAATTAAACATTGCAAACTTTGAAATTTTTCCTCAAAAATCACAAGTTCAAGCCACTCAATCATTAAAATTCTTATTAAAAATATACATTCCCGAAGTTTTTATAATTAATTAATTTAACGAAGTAGAAACTTAATTAAGAATTTGGCGGATTTCATTACTTTTCACGAGCGATTGATAGTCGCCATTTTTCTTTAAGTAAATGTTTAACGGTTTTATAACAGAGTTGAGTATTTCGCACATAAAAATAAAACCGACTTCAATGTTCAATTTACACCTAAAACCTCAAATTCTCCTAAGTCTGACACATACTGTGCTGAAAACCGCATGAAAATCAGTTCAGCCAAATGTGAGATAATCGCGCCACAAACATACATATAAACATACAGGTCAAAATGAGAACCTCCATTTTTTTAAGTCAATTAAAAATGGTTTCTTTGCCAACCTTCTATTTGCCATAGATCTTTCACCCTATCGTTTAGACTTTAGAGTATCCATCATCATCAATCACAAAAAAAAGAAAATACCCTGTCTTATTTCATTATGCTTTTTCATAGACAGCCCTTAAAACTCCGTAGCCCAGCAAAGAGGTGCTTATAACTTATTATAGGCAATTTTTATAAAAAGTAACTTTGTCTATGGCTTCATTAAACATGATAATTCCATTAGGGTTGGTAATTTGGCGTAATCAGTTAATGTTTGAATGTAGGTGGGTAATTAAGGAGGTTTGAGCGAGATGAAAAGTATAGTCACGTATTGTTATGGTAAAAGCTGGGGTATTTGGCTTTGTCCTTATTAAAGGTACTACCTACCTGGTATATACCTACTATAACCGTAAAAATCTATGGAAATTAGCTGTGTGATTATAAAGTTGATAATTCTGTACGAATGTTTCTAAATGAACCGCGTCTTGTCAGGTTGACATGACAGCTGTCAATAAATTATTCCGTTGGTACGGTTGGTACTAACGATTCATACCGGTAAGACTAGATCTGTAAGTACATTGAATAGGGTTTAACGTAAAGACTGTCTTATAGTTAAATACATATCCTGAATCCTTTGTAAATTAAGCAGAGATTTAACAAAAGTTTGTTTGTTTGAACGCGCTTATCTCATGAAATACTAGTTTGATTGGAAAAAGTCTTTCGGTGTTAGATTTTTGTAAGTACTGCTGCGCGAGAAGCTAGGTAAAATAAATATCTAGGGACGTAATAACATACTTCACCATCATCCATCATCATCAGCCTTGGTATTGTCCCACTACAGACCACGTAGACGTCTTCTCATACAGAGAAGGAAAAAAAAACAGACTACTATACAGTCTTCTAGCCCACAAATAAAAACAAAACACTGAGTTACCATACATACAAACACACACAATTAGAAAAACTCATATTACCCAGCAAAGTTCTTCATTCGTTACGGAAAAAATAAAATTTCTCAATGAATACACTCGCCGGCTTCTAGAACTCTATTTCTGTCTGTTTACTTCACAGTTCTCTGCAAACTAATCAAAGTTTACCAACGAAACGAATCGAGTAGTAACTAAAGAAGATTTTTATCTGATTGATTAAAAAACAAAAAATAGTGAACATCTATGGCAGTCGTTACAGGTAGTCAGAAGCCAGAATGTCTGATATCCAGTCTTACCAATGGATTTTGGGTTGAAGTGGTCAGATAGGCAGTCACTCCGTATAAAATACTGGTGCTCAGCTGCGTCCGGTTAGACTGGAAGCCAACCCCAACATGGTTGGGAAAATGAAATGGGTCAAAGAACAAATAGGTGGGTAAACAAATAGTATACATAAAAAAAAACTAATGTTGTTCTCTCCTGTTCTTCTGAATTCTAGAAGACGAAAACATTTTTTTACAAAGAACTTTAAATAAGGGATAATAATAATGGTTCCGAAAAACAAATTAATCTCCAGCGATATGTGGCCGACTATTATTCTAATTAACCAGCGTTATAATGAATTACCGACAAAATATCGAAAACATAAACGACAAAAAATATCAATTTTAACTACAAATATGAGCAGGTACAAATAACTTTTTCTCCTAAAGAAAATTCGATCTTCGAGTAATAAAACTAAAGTTCCGACTAAAATACTGAACTTCCGACAAAATTACTAAGTTACCGACAACAGAGGTTTTGATAAAATAATCATATTTTTACAACTTGCATGAACTGTTATAATTTCTATTGTTGGTTATTAAATTTATTTTTTAACTCTCAATAATAATGAAAATTCGCCCCGCAGGGCATCTGAGGCAGATGACGGGGAGTAGCGACCCCGCGGGGCTATATATCCGAGTGCTCCAGCCCCGCAGGGTATCTGAGGCGGATGACGGGGAGTAGCGACCCCGCGGGGCTATATATCCGAGTGCTCCAGGGAGAGTATACTGTCCCCCATCTCCGGCCTGCCGGAGTGAAGCATGACGGGGGATAGGTCACAGCCGGGACCTACAGTTTAACGTGCCATCCGAAACACAGCCAATGGTGTCTAAGATATACTTAGAAAGTACATACAAACTTAGAAAAGTTGCATTGGTACTTGCCTGACCTGGGATCGAACCCGCGCCCTCGTACTTGAGGTTGGTCCTTTACCCACTAGGCAAGCATACCCATGGTAAATAAAATTCATGATAAATGAAGCAAGTATAAGTTATTATTACAAGTACATTTTTATATTTTTTTAAAGTATTGTTTAACCACTGAGAATAATATTTTCAGTATAATGTTATATTTAAAATGGCACCAAGTCTATGAAATATGAAAGGTAATTTATGAATTAATAGTAGGCAAGTAAAGATTAAAAAATACAAAGCATAGTTTTCAGTAGAACGTAATTTATACTGGTAGAAAAGTATTATAGCAACAAACAGTGATGTTTATTTTTCGAAGACTTTAGTATCTCATTCGGTCGTTTCGTAATTTTTATTCGGAGAAAAGTAGTCGGAAAGTCAGTATTTTAGTCAGTAGCTTTAGTATTTTGAGTAAGGGCAATTCTTATTTTTTTGTCGGAGCTTTTATTACTAGCCTTAAATAAGTACAGACGCCAGCAGGTTAACATGCCCGAATCTGTAATTTTTTCCAATCGAACATACACCTTCAGCTATTGAAATAAGGTTGAAAATCTATTACAGAAATTCGACAGATTGAGGTAGGTTGACCTAGTGTCGTCCGTACGTGCATTATTCGATACCCTAACTTCTAATAACATGATTAAAACATTATTTCCTATGTAAAACGCTTTCCATCAATAGTCTTTTTCTGCTTATCCCACCAAGACAACGTTGTAAGAATGATATTCTCACTTAAAACCGTCGATGATCGATAAAGTCTTTTTGTGTAATCTTTGAATCGATTCTATTGTTTCGTAATCGATGGAAGACGCTGAGTAATGATCCTACCTACTATGAAATAGATTGATATAGGTACCAATTTATATTTTTGATCAGTCATACATAAGGCAGATAAATCTTGTAAGTAATATTTAAATTAAATAATTAAGTATGTACCAGGCAGAGGTCAATTGAATTGACATAGGTACATATTCTTTTTCAAGCCCTTATTACAAACAAACTATACTATGAAATAAAATGCAGTAAGTACTTAAAAAAATATTTCATAATGTGGTAGGCACAAAGTACCTAGGTAGTAAACCTACCTTTATTTAGTACCTAGCCTACCCTATCTTCTAGTACCTAGGCACTCTAGGTAGGTATTTACCTACTAATCCTTACCTGTATCGTAAAGAAAATGTAAAACCCTAGGTCACATAAAACGTCCAGGTGTATCCGGACAATTTACTAATAACAATTAGATAAAAGAATAATATGAAAAGTATAAAAACACGGCGCGTTATTGTGACGTGAATATTTTTATATTGACGCCTGTGGCAATGACCGGCTGATGCTCGGTTCACGGCCGTTTAAAAAAAGACGTTTATGTTTTAAAAACGCTCTTATCCTTGTACGCTTGTAATTGGCCGAGCTGGATCTTCGATGCGGTCGTGTTCGTATGATGAATGCACCATTTTTGTACACTGAACACCCCACACTCGAAAATAAATAAACGGGCCGGAGCGACACGGGGCGCACAGGGCGGCACCCCCACATCGGCAGGCACGGACACGCACACACGCGCAAGCCGGGGCGCCGGAGAGGGCGCTACCGTCGCTCAGTCTCGCGCCGGCCACTGCTGAGGTCGGACGATTGTCGCTCTCTGCGATGCGATCGGAAAAATAAACTAGTTTTGTTCCGGTACGACATACCGCCTCTTGTGCGCTGTTAAATTTTACGTGTTTGTGGACATACTGTGAACGTGATTTTTATCTAACGTGAACGGTTGGTATCCCCTTTTGAAGTTGGGATTTTTTGTAACCGCCCGTCTTGTCTACACATGTTCATTGTTTACATCTGTAGTTATAGGCATGTGTTTCGTTTTTTTTCTACTATCCCTCGTAATGTAGGGATTTTATTAATAAACGAGTAGTTGAACGCGTTGGATGAATCATAAAGCGGAGTACCCACATTGAATAAGTCGTTTCTATTTCCAGATAAACTGTTGGGATTGATTGGGAGCCGTTGACTTGTGTTGAAACAAAGGTTTACATTGTCGGAAGGTGAACGATCTTCATTCGACTCGCTACAGGTATGTTTGAACAAGAAATTCATTCATAGGTTCACACTTACACGCCTACGGGTCATACTTTTTAATTTTTTTATCTATTAATCTAAAACATGTGTTAAAAAACGTTCAAAATTTAAATTTTTCTTCGACCACCCGTTTTTTTCTTGATATTTTGATAGAAGTTTTAAAACGTTGAATTTGAATCCTAGTCCATAGATTAGACCGGCGTCCGCATGACTAATTACAATTTGAAATGCCTACAACGTATCTGTCGCACGGAAACGAAGCGTAATCCGTTTTTGTGTCATTGACCTCATTGTCTATGCTTAAGTAGGTAAGAAGCTATTTTTTGCGCAAATTGCGTGTACCTTACGTAACGTTTATCCGTGTATTCGTATGTAATTAAACTATTGTGTTGCATGTCAAAGCAAGGCATCGGTTCGCCTTATATAATGCTATAACCTTTTGTATGACATTTGATGTCGAAGCCTTTCAAATCGTCTGAATAAATCGGTTACTTGTTGCTCTTATTCGTTGGCAATGCTTGTGTTGTTATAGTAGAATATTTTCGCCGGTCTGTTTTCAAACAAAACTATTTTAGGTACGCTGTAGTTCATAGATCAGAAATATCCGTCAGACTTGCCAGTGAGTGTAGGTTATTTTATTGATAAATTAGGGTGAACGGCCCACTAGTCGACCGTTCAAGGTTATATCTCGTCTGATTATCAAGTCATTTTATCTACGCAAATGATTTATTGTAATGTTTTGTTATATAATGAATTTGTCGGCCGTGTTTGTTGTTATCCTGTAGGTAGTACTTATACCTACATATTCATTTTAAAATTACCAGTCTATAGTGATATACGCAATGAACTCAAAATTATGATACATTTCTACCATTTTTGGCAATTACCTACAGTTCATTAACCATATCTTGAACATGGTAATTGCTGAGTTGAGTACCCATCACCCACGCATTTGCGCATGGTGTCTTATAAAGTACTACAGCCTATTATACTTTTATTATTTACCTACCTACCTGCCTACGTAATTTTATGGCCCCAAGATCTACTTTTAAGATATTAAAACAAGTTATTCATTAGTAACATTGCTATTGTGACAAAGATTTTGTCTGAGCCAGGTGTAACTTTGGTAATTAAAGTGGTCTGTCTACCTGCCTTCTAGGAACTAAAATTGGTCTAGATTCTAAAATATTTAGAGCAGAATCGTAACTTCGCTTTTAAGTTTAGAATAAATACCTACCGAACTACTAAGTTATCTTACAGATTTGAGAAACAGTCTTATCCCTTAATAAATAAATAGGTACTATCATTCCAAAAAACCATAGACTTCTCAAAATTGTCTTTACTTAGACCACAGATTGTAAAACAAAACGACATTTCCTTTGTTCAATACAGACTTCCTGATACGTATGGTTTCTGCCTACATATCAATGCAAATTATTTACATCAGATGTAGTTTTATACAAGTAATACCCAGCTGTTTACTGTTTATTTTGCCATTATTTTAAGTACAAAAAAATCTTGTTTTTGACATTTAGTTCGGCTGAGTGTCTTAATGACTGATGTCATGGACCTACTGACTACATTGAATTGTAGCCTGATTCCCTTGACACAAAGGAAGCAGCTGGTGCATTTACTTTCATTATCAATTTTTAAAAAACTTAATAGTATCTACCTATGGTAAATAACTTGAGTCATAATACCTACTCATACTCATTGCTATACATACACAAATAGGCAAATGTATTCTTCTTATAATTTTTTTTAACCACTTTAGTAATTTTTTTCATTAATATTTTATTTATTTTTTATTGCACACGAATACATTTTGAATTTTGACACACGGAAAACAGACAACAATACTCAGGTAATCCATGAGAAAGAGATATGTGATTATCCTTATTTACTTTCGTCCATTTCGTTAGATTTTTTCATAAGACATCTTCCTCATTTCTAACTGAACAACTCTTAACAGGCACTTGACAACAGCTTCCAATCTCCATTTTGCATCATCATAGTCACAGAAAGGAAATAGGAAGTTCATGTTAAACCTATATTCTCCCGATGCCAACCAGCCCTAACCTTGAAATAAGTGTCAACACACATTCTGAGAATACACACGCGACATAGACTATAAAAAGATCTCAAACCAGATACAACACTTGTTATTCATAGCCCCTTTTAATGAAATGCAAACCTCTCCGGTCGCGTTGATTGATTGTCTTTGGTTCATGAGGGGGAGCTTCTTATATCTGAAGTTCAAAGAGTTCCCTTCGGTTCATAACTCAAATATCTTTCCATTCTATTTATCATATTGTAGGCACTCTCACTTAATTTCAGCCCTTTGGGAAGTTTTCTTGCCTTGTAGTGGGATTTATTTGAATTTATAAAACGAATCTCAAATAAAAGCTTTATTCGATCATCCATTTCTAGAAAGGTCATTCCGTTACATACCTATGTTCAGACGTACATTGCGTAATTTCTAATCTAGCACGGATATCCACATTAAGAAAAATGATCGTGCGAATTCGTATATCCTTTAATCTTTCGATTTTAATTTGACAAGCCCGCATCCTCTACATCCGACAAATAAACGTGAAACACTTAACACTGAAGATAAATATTTAATTATAAAGCTATCTGTGAAATAAAAGTGATGTAGGACCAATTTAAATTAAACTCTTTGAGGAAACATACGCGTAGGCATATAATTCGCGGACTGGGAATTAATGTCTTCACTTTTCAAAACCAAAGAGTAGGTATTAAATAGATTTAATTAAACAGTCTTGTATGATGTTAACTAATCTGCATTATGACAGCATGCAGAGTTAGAATAGATCCGTCATTATCACTACTTGCTAGTTGCTACTTACAAAATGTTCTATCAACTATTATCAAATATAGCTATGGAAAGTCCTAAGTTAAAATAACATATAAAATACTAGCCGATTTGCCGGGGTTTCACCCGCGTCCTCTGGGAACTACTGCCTGTACCGGGATAAAATACAGCCTATGTTACTCGGGAAGATTGTAGCTTTCCTACAGTGATTTTTTTTTCAATCCGTTCAGTAGTTTCGATGCCTTAACAAACAAATATTAATATATATTAATAATTATATATAATATAATAAAAAATATTTCCTCTTTATTGTATTATTTATAGTATAGACTAGAGACATATTAGGTAATTCTTTTAGCATCTAACAATCACAGTTGTCTATGCGAGAACAGGCTGACATGACTAAACAGTAATTAAATTTATATCAAGCCAGGATTATTCAGTAATTAAAATGGCGTGCTAACTAGTATAAATAATATTATGATTCAAATAGGAAATGTTATTCCTATGTTACACAAACAAGGTATATTTTATAAAATGCTTTCCGCTTGTAGTCATTCCAAACAATATTAAGTAATGTGTAAGCGAATTATTCCGTACCTCTATTTAGGTTCATACTTTTACATAAATTAATAACTACTACATATATTACGCAATTACCCATCATCATCAGCCTTTTGATCGTCCCACTGCTGGGCACTGGCCTCATACCTAAAAATAAATTAAGGCATTTAAAAACAGTGTAATGTCATTCTGCACACACAATGTCACATGTAAACGACCACAAATTAAACCGGTTTCCTAAATGACTACCTTCCAGTCTACCACACCACTATGACGCATTACTAGGTTTTCCCGACTATTCTCCTAGCGTTACTGACCTATCCCAATGGTGCAGAGTTCGAACCAATCAAACCGTCTCCCCCACATTTGACCACTTGCATTTCTGTCTGTCTAGCAATATAATTTTCCCTTTCAAATTACTATGTGACCGTTAAACCGCACGCTCGGTACTTTAACAAAAGGGCTACTGCAATTACAAGCAATCATTCAATTAGCCAGTACGTAGGGCAAAGTTTATTATTACTGTTGTCATGACGACCGTTCCTTTTTTAAATTTTACTGCACACCCATTTGGTTCAATGACCATGGTTATAAATTCTATGAAGGTTTTATTAATGCGCATAAAACGTGAAATTGAATGATTCATTAAAAAAAAAAACATAAATTTGCGGTACACCATTCTGTCAGTTTGATTGTTGTTCTCTAAACTTTTCAAATATCCTCAATTTATTGTTATGCAACGAAATTCACATTAGATTGTATTAGAACAAATTACTCTTATGCAAGTAGGTGAATAGATAAGCGAATGCATTAACAAGCAAAAAAATGCCACACGGCAAATATTGTGTTACATTATGTGCTGATCCTGCATCGGAATGACGTTTTTAAAACTGCGTAATAAAGTGTTATGTGAACACATTCTTACTTCTAGAAAGTAGCAATCCACGAAATTGGTTACTTGAAAAGCACTCCGTTCTCAACAATTTATTACCTCGGCTCCCGAAAAAAACTGATAAAAACAGTGCGATCACTCCCGTTCAACCGGCTGGCAATTACGAACTAATCGCTTTTAACAGACATGGGAATCGGAGTCATCAGTCACCGACGCAGCTCTTTTTCTAACCTACCTTCCCCTTTTGATTTGTGAACATCGTCCAAACTACTAAGACCTCCAACCTTCTTCCTCGTTACCTATCTCCGAGGTACTTGTAAATGTCACACGGGAGGAAGGGCGTGTCTCATTAGGCTGGGTAGATACGAATTCTCAGAGTTTATAGTATAGTCATTGGCCGTGTTTTAACATCCCCTTTTTCTTTGTTCAAGAAGCGTAACGCCACGCAAGTTAGTTCTCAGGCCTGAGTCTCGTTCGTGCTGATTTAGTACTAGCCCGTTGACTCATACTTATGTAGCGCGTAAAATTAGTCATACGTCTCTTTGTTGATTCCGTTGCTCTCTTGTAACGGCCATGTTTACTACAAAGTGTATTGTGGTATATGAACTAATTGCTTTAGATTTTAATTCACAATGTTTGTAATGCCGAGCCGCTGCTGTACTTTAGTAGTGCACAGTTGATAATGTTTCCAGGAACACGGCTTGCGATAACAAAGGCATTCAGAATATGATCGGCGAGATCATGTCTAAAATTAATTTGTTTCCTTAAATAAGTTTGCTTGAAAACTGAATGAATTATACTGTTGCTTATGAAGTGTATTTCTTCCAGAAAACGATGCCAATTTTTTAGCCGGCCAAGTTCGTAAACACTCCGTATGTACTATTTAAATTGAACAAGATATAATCCTGAACTGACGTGGTGATGATTTTATATACAAATTCCAGCCACGTACGCATTTCTTTCTAGAATCTTCCGAACAAAGATACAATCTTTTGAAGAGCGTTGACTCGGCTTGTGACCCCACGGAACAATTGTTTTTGGGCCTAGCGTGACGGATCTTAGTCGAGTCATATTGTCACGTCGCCATCATATAAATCACACGCTTTTATTCCGACAACTGAACGCTTAGACGTTTAATCGACTTTATCTTTGAGACAGTCTAAATGGAGCTTGTCGTCGAGAAAAATTTCTCAACTATCTGAACCACCTTCGCTGCTAACCTTGTTGATATAACATAGAACGCTTTGCGTTTCCTTGTAAATAGTCCTTGTAAATAGTTCCGCAAACATTTTGCTGCCTTTCTTGGTATCTATAAGCCATATTGTAAGTCGCAGACGATTTGCAACCGCTCCACACTTTGTAGTTAAATCCGTTGTTAATGGTCTATTCGAACCAACAGTTAATGTTGTTTGTGTGTGGTCTTAGTTTAGTGAAGTCATTAATAATAATGTTCGTAACATGGGTGTAGGTATGATAAATTTAATTTCACCTTAACAAAAACTGCTGTCTAAACCGGCCATTGACAAACTGAACCTTAGGGACCTATTTCTTCAGTAAAAATTTTCTTTTTCGTGATGAATACAATTTCACACAGAAATTGCGAACTTAATAGGATTTTTCTTCACCCATAAGTAATGAACAATGTTGTAATAAAAAGAGAAAAGAAAATACCAACTTAAGTTAGAGCTGAAATTCTCCCGCAGTTTTTTTTTTCGCTCCACTAACATGCGTATTCTGGAAGGTACTTTAAAGGACATTACTCCGCAGTAAGTATTTTTTTGCTGAAGTAATTATAGCCATTGTTTTAATAACTAAACTGTTTTTGTCTGCTACTATTATAGATCGAATAGATTTACATCAAGCACGGGCAATTTCCTGCCTCAAAATTCCATTCCGCCTGACAAACCAACCGAATTACTCACAATAATGTTTTTTACCTTACTTAAAAGTACATAGTAACATCCATTTTAGAGCTATTTTACATGTTGTGAGTCTACATTTTACGCTTAGGTAGAGGAACAAACGAGCGTTCTTTATCTGTAGGCCTCTGTTTACACAAGTGCGAGCGAGAGGGAAGTGCGTTCGACTAGTGAAAACGCAGCGTAAGGTAAGGTACCGACTCACACGCGGAGTTGATGACCGCGAGCGAAGGCCGTGCAATCGGTCAGACATCCAAATGTCATGGTCGTACGCAGCGGGCGACAGGAAAACTGCGTCACAGACGAAAAAACGTGACTCACAACCACGTAGCACCAGCTAAATCACCATGTGCTGCCATCTCGCGCACACTACAAAGCCAATCTCTTCAATCAGACGTTTTCGCAAGTGACGGATTTAGAATACGCACCGTAACTATAACCTTGCGAAGAGAATGGCAATGACATTGGCTCGCAGTCAACGCGGAAAACGGAAGACGGGCGGCGTCGCCCAGTGGGACAAATCACACTCCCTCTGGGCATAAAATTTTAAATATTTCAGAATTGAGTTTCGCTTGTGCTGTAATTTGAAATTCTGGCTTTATTCCTAGGCCGTATTGTGATATTTCGACTCGTAAACTGATATAATAACTTTGGATCGACGTTGCTTTACGACTGTCAAAATCGTATTTCTAATAATAAAATGTCTCAATTTAGAGAGGCCAATGTTTTATCGCGGATATAAAGAGGTGGTATTAAACATTTTTTTATGTTTTCTTCGTGTATCGTAGTCCGATGGGGTGTCTCGATTGTGTTAAAGTCTCGGAATCTTTTTTTGTTACTTTGTTCATATGTTTTACGTGGAAACGTGAGCGGGTAATAATAATAATTCACGTTATCTAACCGGGAGGCGCGTCGGACGTGGACGTCAAGACGACGCGCTCGCGAGACCATCGTTTTTATGCGCATAATAAATATAATTTTTATTTTGTCCGCGACAACTTCGTGTGGACGCACTGTGTCAGGATAATATATGACTTTAATAAACAATTTTAATGTATTCAATAATGTCTCCTCTCCTTATTGGAATTCAAGGATCAGTAATATTGTTTATAGTAGGATCTACAAGTAAGTTGTTTACATACGTATGCTGTTGTAACTATTATATTAAATTACGAACAATATAACAACGTATCAGAGTGTGTTTCCGTTGATAAGCACGAACTACCGACCAACACGTTCAAATGATGTTATTATATGATCGTAGATATTACAATACCGATCGCATCAACCTTTAGTAAAACATTATTGGATCAGATACAACCGCGTGTCAAGTCTTGCTAATTATTTTTCTCACTGCACAGAAACGGAACATTATAATAGGGAAGTCCTTTTATGTAAGTAATGTTAAGACTTTATAGCCAGGTTGCCATATTAGTTAAAATTTTCCTAACATTCGAATAAATTACTAGAAAAATAGTGGTGTGACTAATCTTATTATGTACCTACTTATATAATTAGCAACGTAATGTTACATGTGTCGTTTTTTTTTTAATTTTATTTACTTAAATATTGAAGTAATCAGAATTATTCACTAACCTATAATTGAAATTTAAGTATGTGTACTACATATGCAATATAGATATTTTATTTTTTCCTTGGTATTTTATATTTTTTTCCGCATCATTTGATCTATTAACAAAGTAAAGTATGATAAACAGTTTTAATCAATTAAATTCGAGGAAAGAGGGTATTTCCTCGTACATAAATATGCTAATCTTATCCTGCGTGACCCACTGAAAACTTTGATATCGTCGGCCCACGCTAATACGAAAAATATTCATGAAAACAGTAATAAATAATATTGCATTGCATTACAACATTAATTAAAACTTCTTATCAATTTCCAAACTAATTAATTACCTACGATTTTTTTTTCAGTTAACTACTGATTGCAATAACCGATCCAACTTTCGTTTTTGGATAAGAGATTGAAATTTCACATATAATTTATATAAAGCTGCTGTCAAAATTCAATCTAAAAACAACCAATGGATCGTTTATTGCAATCCGCGGTATAGCTGATAAATTGACACGTGGTGACGCACTGGTTGCTATGTATCTAAATAAATAATTAATTATGAAGAACCATTACGAATCACAACGGATCGCTAAGTAGGTACGTGACCCCAATCGCGTGTTGCATACAATGTTACAATTGTGACCTTTTGCGGGTTTTCCGCAAAAAAGAAATATTTCTAATGTTTTCCTTGTAAGTTGTTGTGTTTGTATTGATAATAATTGGTTATCTTTTGTCTGTACTGATATTACTAAGGTGAAGAGTTTGTTTGTATTCGAACGCGCTAATCTCAGGATCTACTGGACCGATTACAAAAGTCTTAGAATGTAGTCCATGTGTAGAGAAAGGCTATAGAATTTTCGGGACGTAATTCCCCCGGAATGCGGGTGGTTTTTCTGAATCATTTTTTTTTACAAATATTTCAATCGATAATTTTAACCGGTTCTGATTCCGTGTTCTTATCTCAATTTAATGATAATAAAACCAATATAGACTTAAACTAAAATCTGTTTTTGTAATTGTATGAGTAACCGGCTTATCTCCGCGGTTCCACCCGCCGTGGGAATTACTTCCCGCACCCGGATAAAAAGTATGTCATATAGCCTATGTATCAAATTTCATATAAATGGCACCGTAGTTTTGGCTAGAAAACCGGACATATAGTCCGTATCTTTTTTAGGACGAGTTACTTTCACATATACATATGATACGACCCGCCCCGGCTTCGCTAGGGATATCAGTAGTTCCCGACAGTTTAATGAATGTTTTAATGCATATAAACCTTCCTCTTCAATCACTCTATCTATTGAAATGAAAACAAACGCATGAAAATTGGTTGCGTAGTTTTGACGATTTAGGCGTACAAAAAGACATAGGTAGGGATATAGGGACAGAAAAAACGACTTTGTTTTATACTATGTAGTGATTATAAAACATTTACACCCCGGTTTATAGTTACGTAGACACGAAAACTCTCATTCCGAACATTTATGGTTATTTCAAACGCAGCTAAACAAAGCTTAGGTACATTTAGAACTGCAAAGTCGGTCATACATTTCGAAGCCGACTGGAGTGCACTGTTTACTTACACGATAAACAGTTATATAGATACTTACATGTATTATATGCATGTGCATAATCGCGAATAATGTCGAGTATATTATCCGTATCAGATTACCGGCTTATCGTAAAAATGTTGAGTTGTTACACAATTAGAACAAATAGAACACAAATCGGATGTGATTCATAAAAAAATGTTCTGAAGCGGAAAATTGACTAACGAAATATAAACAAACGCGAGTTCTGAGAAAACCGTCGTTGGAGATTAGGGTCCACTGTCCTTGTAGGTTTAGTATGGGAACTATATTTTTTGTCACCAAAATTTATATTTGTCATCAAGTTGTATCACCTAATAAATAGATCTATCGCCACGAAATATTTTCGTTCTCAGATAAACAAAGAGTGTTCCCAGGTATGAATTAGCAAATTATTGTTAATATAATGTGTAAAATATGAGATGGATTACCAATAAAATTGTAGTGCATTACATGAATATAAACTTCGTTCTTATAATAATAGTTTTATTACTTAAATAATAGCTTGGTGCTCAAAATGGTAGATCTGTCACCAAATAAATCGATTAATCGATCCCTGACTGCGACTCCTTTTTATTTGTTATTTTGTCACCAATACAGTAGTTACATTTTATTTCGTTCAGTTATTAAAATAATGTATTCATTACCAATTTAATACATCAGTTTATAATTTTAATAAAAATATGTTCAAAGGGAAGAGGAAGGGGAGACAAATTGGCGCGCTTTCGGGCCTCAACGAATGGGTTGTAGGTTGGTTGTAGGTACGATCATACGATGCGGGGCGCGGGCAGTGAGATTTTTAACAATAAATATTGATTATTTTGACTTTGATTAATTGTTTTATTTACTATTCAGCTAGAAATTTAATTTAAATATATTTATACTACCTGTGGAAACTAAAGCCCTTGGGGGGAGGCACATGGCCAGTTAAGTAGTAGACTCTTTTGGTTGAAATGATGATGACGACCACCCTACATTTTTAGACCTTCATGAAATTTTCTAGTGATATAATATATGATTTATTGGTGATCTCTTTAAATTAGTTTGCTTAAATACTATTAGGACAAACCTATTATAATACATACAAAATCATTTATTTGGTACTTGACCCCATATCTCCATGATTTTCGGTAATTTATTGTGGAAATGATTTTATATTGTTTGGTGACTACATTTGGTGACAAATCTACTATTTTGAGGGCAAACCCTATTATTTAAGAAAGACAAAATGAATTAAATTGGTGACAGCTTAAATCATACCCGTTTAGTATTATGAAACATTTTTCTAAAAGGTTTAAGTTTATTCGTTTCCACGAAGGATCTTGTACAGTATTCTCTAGAAGTTATTTTTTGACCTGGATTGATTTCAAGAACGGTGCCTCGATGCGTGTCAATAAATATTACCTACCTAGGTAAATTCTAGAAAAGTATGCGCGGTACTTTTAAAATTACATCTTCTTGCGAAATGCACGTAAGTAAGTAATTACTAATCTTTTCAAGGACATTGTGCGTAGGCAAGACAGGGCGACATCATGATTGCGAAATAAGAAAAAAAAGTGACTCACTTTTTTGTGTATATGTTTAATGTTGTCATAGTACAAACACCTACTTACACCTCAAGATACTTTAACATTGCTTAAAATTAACTTGTACTTATTGTGTTTTATAGCAGAAATTCACGTAAGTGTGACAGAGATAGAATGAAGTTTCAGCTTTTCTTAGAATTGAGTGGCGTTTCAGTACTCGGCCGTTATTCAATTATCGAACAATTTATGCTAATACACAAAAAGGCAAAATTCTATCTAATGTGATAAAGGCGTGTGTAGGTTTTTTGGAGGAAAAAAAATACAATTTCTGTAGATAAATTGAATGAAAGCCGTGATTGCTCGCTCGGGAGTCTCCGGTACTGATCTAAAATCGACGAATTGCGTTACTTTCCCACAAACATAGTAGGTATTGCGCGGTTTTCTGAGAAATATGAGCAAAAATATGAATAACTTGTGTTATTTCGAGATAAAAACGTGTATATGAATGATTTTCCGAGAAAAGGTTACAAATTAAACTTTCTTTGTGTATATGTAGGTAAGTAACAAGGTTATATAATTTTCATGTAAATATATTGTAATTGAATGCGTTCATAAAATATCATATAATATCTAATTTGCTTATTAGTTGTTCTAGAATTAAATAGGTAGGTAAGCTAGTCATTTCATCATTTGACCGATTTTCAACACTAACTACAACATAGCTGTCAACAAGATAAACATCCTAAAAACTGACACTAAATGACACTACGCGTACCATGCACAATTTCACGGTTGGTCATCATGTGTCAATAATTCACACTTGGAGTAAACAGGTAGATTCTGAACGGTCAATAAACTCCAGTCTTATAGTATAACAAAGAGGCACGGTTAGGGGCTACGTAGGTCATTCACTCTTTGGTTTAACATGAATATTGTTTATGGAAACCCATCATACTCGTTACGCAATGGTAGTTTTGCTAAAATTATTATTGACTCGCGTTTTTCTTGCGTCAACCGTCAAACTTGGACTTTGAATAATTACGTTTTATTTCTCCTATTTTTTTGTGAGGTTTTCTTTTAATTAAGGCGTTTAGTGATTGTCTGTTATTGAGTCAGTACGTCTAGTGCGTCAATAGACTCTGAGAATAATTTCAAGGATATATCTAATTATT
The DNA here is from genome assembly GCF_022581195.2 of Helicoverpa zea. NCBI lineage: Eukaryota > Metazoa > Arthropoda > Insecta > Lepidoptera > Noctuidae > Helicoverpa > Helicoverpa zea. The sequence goes on along the minus strand of NC_061464.1, from coordinate 3,003,964 downwards.
TTTATTTCATTACTACTAGGTATAAGGCCTTTTTTCTACGTTTTGATAATGACTTGCACATTTGTTCCAGTATATTTTCTATATTTAAAACGTTCCAATAATAGTTCTCAATCCTTCAATATGCAAATAGATAGAAGCTTTACATTTACATGAGACGTGCTTACTAAACGTGTTTGTAAAACTGAAACAAAGAAAACTACGTCTATTAGATATTCATAGACTACGGCTGGTGTTGTAACATTCTAATTTACCCAAGTGCGACTGAAAGGAGGTATCTTGCATCTCTATCACTACCTGTTCTTTTTTTATGAGGTTTGCCTACCTGCGCAGCATCCCTGTGGTAAGATCGGTAAGGGTGAGTCATTGTCGGCCGAAAGTACAGTCGGGAACACAAGTCTTACGAATTTATTATACCGCTCAACAGGTTGCCTGCTTATTGTTAAGGTTCGATGTTTTGTCGGTGTTTAATTTCAAAAGGGTTTGGCTTTATTCCTTCAAACTTTGAACAGAGAATGGGGCAATAAAATCTGTGGAATTCGCGCTAAGTCATGTTGTTGCGAAGTAGGTACTACCTATTGTGTATCGCAGTGGAAAACTGGGTGATAAAATAGCGTTTTTCCTATAACTGCAATTATAACATATTAAGCATTTCCTCGTACATTCCCTCGACTCCCGAGAGGACAACCCGCATTCAAAATCAAACGTCTTTTTCAAGGACAAATCTACCACATAGCTAGGTATAGCCCAGGTACTTATAAAACAATAATCTAGCATTCAAGTTTTAAATAGAACATATTCAGTCATTTAACCATGAAAAGGTTACATAGTTACTTTCACATTTATAGACAGTTATTAACTTTAAAAAAACATTGACCTTGATCCAAGGTTCATTCAGCGCCATTCGTGCTCGAGTACTGTCATTTCATACTAATTTGAGTTATTATGTCACTGACCTCCGTTCAGAGAAAATTTCCGAATTCAAAATTTTCCTCAATTCGAATTTATTGGAGATCACGAACGTTTGACGTCAAATAAGGACTATTGAACCTTTCTAATATTTTGACAGTAGGTATAAGCCCTTTGAGTAGGTATTTAAACGGTCTCTGTAAATTGAAAGAAGACTAATTCTTCAATTCAGTACTCAGACGTCCTAGCATTTCTAAATGTGATACGTTTAAGCTTTATTTGATCATTTAATGTCTGTCTGGACTGTGTCTTTGAAAAGTAATAAGTCTTTTAATATAATATGTTTTTTGTGTCATTTAATGTCAAGGTCAATGTGACCTACATAGTAACTGCGAGCAGCTGTTAAAAAAAAAACTTTTATTTATTCACTTATCTGGGCATTTAATTTGAGAAAATATATTTCAATATTCTGCGAAACCCACTTAAGTATCACTTAGAATGCGAATTAATCCTCACTTGAGTGCACGACTGTACATTATTAAGGTAATGTTGAATGTGGGTGTCTTGACCTCTCACGGCGTCAGAACGGATAAATTATGCTGTATCGATACGCGAAACCTTTGCTAAAGGCTTAAAACAAAACAAACTAAAAACCAGCCGCAGGTATTCGGGTGATTGACTTTTCTAAGTTTGTATGTACTTTCTAAGTATATCTTAGACACCAATGACTGTGTTTCGGATGGCACGTTAAACTGTAGGTCCCGGCTGTCATTGAACATCCTTGGCAGTCGTTACGGGTAGTCAGAAGCCAGTAAGTCTGACACCAGTCTAACCAAGGGGTATCGGGTTGCCCGGGTAACTGGGTTGAGGAGGTCAGATAGGCAGTCGCTTCTTGTAAAGCACTGGTACTCAGCTGAATCCGGTTAGACTGGAAGCCGACCCCAACATAGTTTGGGAAAAGGCTCGGAGGATGATGACCGAAAAAAATCTTTTATACCTACCCCTTATAAACCGATTAGGTTGGTAACCGTTCGTGTATTAATCATGCGGTGATTTTCCTTGATTGTTTTGTTTACTGTTTTATTTTCCATGTAGTTAAGTTGTAAAGGATATGTAGCCATCTGTTTGCTAAATACTATATAACAATGGCTTTTAATCCCCATAAAACTCATTATATTTCGTATACTTTCTCAACTTATTTATGTATTCTAGTTTGCTACCGTGAAATTGGCATTCCACCGTTGCAATGTAACAGCATAAATAATGTCATTAGTGTATGCATAGACGATGGTCTTTTTCATATCATACATAGTCCAGTTAACATAAAAAGTGGAAATATCAAAATGCAGGCTGTTCTTGAAACTACTACGATATCTTCTTTCGTCATCTGCCTTTTCCCAACTGTGTTGAAGTCTGCTTCCAGTAACCGAAAGCAGCTGAGTACCAGCGTTTTACAAGGAGCGACTGCGTATCTGACCTCCTCAGCCCAGTAACCAGGGCAACTCAATACTACTAGAATATCTTTGCTGTCTAAACGTATCAAGCAAAAACACTCGCGATAGCAGCAAATTGCACCAAAACATCATAACAAAAACAGTTTGGCATAATGAAATTAAATTGAAAATTACCTCGTATTTCACGATATTATTTTAAACGTAATATAATATCCGGGTTTCCCGGACAAGGCGGTTGTTCCGGGCAATTTATTCGCTTAGCAGGTGTCCGGGTATCACGGTACAGTCTGTCGGGGCTTTAAATCAAACAGCATGCACTTAACGGCTCTCTTGAAAAGTATTTTAAAGTTTACCTACCGTAGTGTGTTATAGTTTTGCAGTAATTTTAAACTTGGCACATAAAAGTTCCCTGTGGTGGGTTCCTTGAAAAAGGCTTTCAGCATGTGATTTAAAACTTTGGTAATTTATTTTTTAGGCATCTTCTTGCCGTAGTATGATAGTAATAACTATCTAAACTCGACTACATTTTCGTCACACAACTTTGCCGCTCCGAAGTTAGCTTACACTGACTTCACGATGGTCAACGAAAAAATGGCTGAATTCATCATTCATGGCAAAATTTTGCTTGCAAGTCATTATTGACACACAAAATTCGAGTGTAACCGTTTTTCTACTAAAAACACTAACATTTCGACAAACAGGAACATGAAAACTAACATAAATAAGCAAACATTTTCTCAATCCCGTACCTAATCCTATAAAAATTACAATATTTCCGATCAAAGGGAGTTAAAACGTCTCAAACAAACGGAAAAGGTAATAAAATGTGTGGGCGAGTAAACTTGGGCCGTACAATTTATTTTAACTAACTAAAATAGATGCAGTTTCCGCTGCGGAACATTGCTCGGGGTTAAGGGCATCGTGAATGTTTGTACATCAAAGTTATTAGTACTAAAAAGTACCTTCCAACATTTTTTATACGTCTGCCAAGAAATGAAAATTACATTGGTAAGGCTCAAGAAAATATTTCTGTAAAAGTGTATTATAATTTTATTTTTAAAAAGGTAGAACAAAGTAACATAACAAAGGCTACCTACAAAGGATAACTAATATCATTTCATATGCACTCGCGTCTTTTACCTTACAGAATAGAAAGATTCAATTACTTGAGAGCCTGATATTTTACTACAGCTGAATATATTATGAAAAATGAATATGGTATTTTTGTAATCTCATGCAGAAAAGGTATTTTTACTTGCAAAGCATTTTAAGGTTTTCATTTTGTTCAAAAAATTCAATAATTCCATCAAACTTTCAAATGGTCTTTCCCAAAATGGCATGAAAACATCAATTCTAGTCACGTTTACCGGAAAATTCTAGAATGCATTGAACTTTTTAGCTTACGCGTACACTAAAGACTAAACAGTCGGCCGACTGTTGCCCCGGTGATTGGAAAAAATACATTTTTAATCGTGATTCCAATCAAAGTTTTAGTCGGTCTGATGCGGAAAAAATACCTAATGGTTGCTACGTGTGTATTCCCATTCATCTTCATACTGATTTATGAGCCCAAACCCTCTATCGGCCGACTAAAAGTTTGTAGTGTACACCTAATAAGAGACTACTGAAACGAGAGGTGCCGTCTAAATATGGATTATGATTGGTTGCCGACACCGGCCGTCGTACATCGATCTTGGAAATACATTATCGGCTTAATATGATGTCTCGAACTCCTGTTACCTGCATCGGACGCGAAAAAAATGCACCCAGTTTTATCGAAAGGACTTTAAGAGCTTAAAGGTTTGAAGAGGGATTCGACGCTTTTAATTGAATTTTAAGACGTTATAAAAGAAAAAATCTAGTGTTCAAGATTTTGCTTACATAAAAACACAATCACCTTCCATATATGTAAATTGAAAAATCACTGTCAACAGGCTTGACTATGCCCTTTAAAAGTCTTAAGTTTCATTTAGTATTTTTTGTGAAAAATATTTGATACTCTCGATATAATTTTCCTTTCAGTCAAAATATGATTAAATATGCAACTTTGAAATAGGCTAATTAAAACGATTCTATTCCACCGGTCGCGGCAGAAAATGAGCGGCAAATATTTTACCACATTTTGGCTGCATAAAATACGTACGTTTTATAAAAGCAGCCAGGTTTTAGACGGTAATATAAACCCGTTATCGTGGCTCGTAGCTTTAAATTATCACGGGCTTCAGTATTTCAGGAGTAAACTCCACTAAATTCGTATAATGTATGTTAACTGAAAATTAAGGCTGTATTATTAAACGTGATTCTAAACAACATGAATTATTTAGCGACTCACTATAAACAGGCGTTTTAAAGGCTGCCTTGTTTAACCCTTTGTCTTCGGTTAGTTTGAAAACATTGCGCTTTCAGTGAATTCATAATTAAAACTTTATACAAGCAGGGTTATTAATATTTCTTGTTACAAAAAATAAACTGCACGTGTCAACTTCTGTCAAAATATACAATCTCGGCGAAACAATGGTAGGGGCGGGCAATGTTGTGATCGCGTTCTGGAGAATAGAAATTGAACTCTATTCATACAAGGTTAAGAGTGAAATGGAGTGAAGTTAATAAGTTGGTACGATTGCATGAGTCGCCAGCCAGTTGAGGATTACTATTTGCTTTTATTGCAATTAGTGATGTGAAATGTAGCGTCGATAACGGCTTAATGAATCTTTCGTTGATTCAATTCTCGGTTTGCACAATGCGCTTTAGGGTTTAAACGAGTCTTGACATAAAGAGATTTTAGGAGTGTTTGTTCTTCTCGTCGATTTTTTTTTGATTATTTGCAAACTTGACTGCAGCTTAGCCATATCCACTGAATATTTTTGTGGTGATCGAAAATATTTGTTATCTTTTTATTTTTCTTTGTTTTTTACGGCTTACAATGTAGTAATTTTAGTTTTTTTTAGAACTGAAATAATCGGCAAAAATATTTTCTCGTCCAAAACGAAACTGAAAAGAATTAAACACATCGAAGTAAGCAATAAAAGTTTTCACCCTAATAATGCTGCGTCAGAAACACGCCGTGTCAGATTTCGAAATAAAAAGTAAAAAAATAAGCCCGGAGCCAGACGGAGCCTGCGACGGCATATTTAAATAACGTCTGGTTCAAACAATGGCGGATGACAACCAGCTCTCTTCTTTGTTATGGTAAAATTAGGGATGGGAGCGTTCGGTCGTACGATATCGATGATTTCAACGTGTTCATTAATTAATAAAGCTATATTTAGAATTAATACCGGGTTAAGTTTCTGTTTGATGAGTTAGAGATTACGGGGGGTGTGCGGTATGTTAAAGATCTTATAGAAACATGTTAGTTTAAAGGTTTCTTTGGCATTGTCGCGCTTTGAATCCCATGACATTTTCTATTAAATGTTGTATGTGGAAAGACTCCATTTTATAAGCTTAGGTACTTTCGATTACAAAGAGCAAAAATGATGTCAGGCTTTTAAAAATATACCCCTTTTAAATCACAAATTCAAATATTTTGCTCATGCATTGAAAATGAAAATATCAGCACATTTTGAAGTCCCTAATTATTAAACATTTCTTGTCTAATATTTTAGCTCACACATTTCCCTAAGATAATTCCCACACCTCAACAAAACCCAAATAATTATTTATTAACGACCGACGACGCTTCCAAAGGACTTTTCCGTTCCTTAATAATTACTTATGTAAGTATCTCAATTTCCTCAGTTAATACGAATTTGCAGGAATTCTTGTTAAGTAATTAATCATTTCGCTAATAATTAATATTCCTAAAGGTTCATGTATAATGGCGTATGAGTTACTAAAGCACTTACGATGTTATAGCTTAATTCAGAAGTCACACTCGTCTCTACTTGTGAAAGGTTAGAGATTCTATATTTTTGGTATCTCTGGACATACTGAACGAATTATGAAGTTTCTTTAACCAATGGAAAGCCACGTTGTTGCAGAATGTCATTAACTATATCCTGGCATGGGAAGTAGGTCCCTCCAAACAGCTGATAGTATGCTACGACACCAAACAACCAGCCATGAATTCTAGTCGTCTCAGCAAAATGTTTGATCTAAAATTAGCCATCACGAACCTTTTATAATTCTCATTCAACAAACAAATGAAGGGATATTCCTAAAACCTTCTGCTTTCCAATTTCATGTTGTAACTTGAGCCTCTCGATCGTAATTAATTCGTGAGCTATTGTTTTATTAGAACACCCGTGTATGTCTATATAAGCGAATTGGGTGTTAGCCCATTTACATTAATTTTGTGAGCGGTTTTCAATGCTCTATTGGGTCCAAATTTTACTATGGTACAAGGAGATATAGAATTTGAATGATCGTCGCTCAGATATAGATACTTATTGAATATCATCAATTGCCTAGCCTTTTCCCTACTAAATATGTTGGTTGTTAATGGTTGTTGTTGGTCATCTTATGGAACCAAATTGCATATTTTCATTTATACCATAACTGTCCCTAAATATGAACTTTGCGGTTTCATATGTACTTGATCCATAAGCCAAGAATCAAAAAGATGGTCTCCCTTTTCCTCCTTTCTTTTACAAGCCATTTAAACCGCAATTATCTGTCTTAATAAAAGTCCCCTTACCACTTAAAATAGAAACTGTTTTCCTCAACCTAGCAACATACTCCACAATACTTATAAATCTCTATAAAAATAAGCCAAAGGTCCCCCGTGTGATAATCCTTTTCCGACGTGTTGTATCTTTGTAAGCCACGGTTGGAGCCGTTGGCCGAATTTCTTGTAGGTACTAAAACATAAACATCGTGTGCTAAGAGTATCAGGACAGGATTAGGAGGCTTTGAAAACAGCGGAAAGTCGAGTGTAAATCGAATGATTCGAAACAGTGAGGTAGGCACCCAATTATTCAGGTTTTAACTTGTAAACTTCTAAAGAGGAGGTACTTGATCCAATTTTGAATGTTACAAAAGTGTATACACTCGAAAATTGAAGTTTTATTTTACCTTTATGGCTTTTAAACGGACTTTAAAATGGTAGGCTTTCGGTACAGACGACTGTTAAAAAAGCCTGTCGGCATATACGTATATAGCCTTTCTAAAAGAGCATTTGAAATAGGATACCTCATTTCGGAGTCTGTATGTAAAATGTTGAATATACATACATATGTCTTCAAATTCTGGACTTTGTCAGGTTGTATGTAGCGTTAGGCCTACAGGTTTTTCATAGAAAGGCAACTTTGTTATGACATTTTTATAAAGGTGATCATAATTTGTCGATATCTAAGCATCTTCAAATGAAATGCACGTGTGCCGCACTAGTTAGTACAACTATCCGCTTAAGTGTATGGAACTACCTACAGCCGCCGTTTTTCTGGCCCAAGTAAAGGCGGCAGGCATGCGAAAGGACTGTGTGTTTAGGCCCTTCACTGACTTGTTAATCTTTGTGATCACCGTTTTTGTTCCAGTGACGAAATGCGGGCCGCCCGTGTGCGGTCTGCCTTATGTTTGCTCTGTTTTTGTCTGGATAAGATGGAGGCTTCAGTAATGAGATTAAATTAAAAGAAGTCTGTGTCATGTCACCTTCAAGTTTGACATTTTAGTCGGCTAGTAATTATTTGTTTTGTTGATGTACGTGCGACTATGGTAATAGCGTTTTTCGTTCTGACGTAAATGTGTGCAACTGTACCTACATCAATGTATCGTATTTCTTTGTTCCTAGCTTACATGCAGCCAATTCCTACATTGTACTTGTAATTGATCATCAACTGATATTTAATAAATTATCTAATAAATCTTTCTTTTTTTTTGTTACAGGTAAATTCCACTTCTAAACCATTACAATAAATCGTATCAGCACTTCCCCTGGACTGTTAGTACGAGGTAAGTAATGTAGTTGTTTGTGCCCATGCCATGGTTTCCGCGTTCTCAAGGATTTTAACCACGTCCTCCGTAACCGATGTATCGGTTGACATCCGCCTTTTTTTATCGTGAGACAATCGAAGGTGCCTTTACTTTAAAATATATTCAGTCTTCCTCAGTAACAATGATTATCTATGATATTCTATTTTCGGTTATATTTAGTCATCAATCGCTTTGTGGTCAATAATACCAACCTGGCTTCCACTATCCTTACGCATACAATTAGATTGTCACTGACACATAGCAGGGGCCCGATTCTCCTAAGTTAATAATGTCAAAATTGAATAGAAATCGAATCGCAATATGATCGCAATACTAGTTTTAACCATACGCTTCAATCGTAATCGAGTGGGGATTGAATCGCAGTCGAATGTGAATCGTATGTTGCTTAAGTGAAATTAGGAGAATCGGGCCCCAGGCAGCTATTATCATATTCGAAAATTCGACCATACACGTCTAGAAAACGAATCTATGTACTTAAAAACGCATCAACCTTACAGTTTAGCACCACAACCAACTGTGGACAAAAGTAGCATGTTTAACATACTCAATAATTTCCTTATAATCCACGTGTGTAACTAAAACCAATAAAACCATCCGATATAGTAATTGAAAGTACTTATATTTCTACCTATAGAGTACGTTCATTATTGCAACTTGCGCAAACTAGATGACAATCAGTTGACCTACTCCACATTTTCCTAATTGCGACATCATCATGCGAATGATCATTATTTTACCTTCAATCTTTAGTTACTGCAATTTCTAAAGAGCGATAATGCTTATAAATCGGTGTGAAGAGTCTAAAATAATATTGGTTACTAGCTGTTCAACGCGGTTTGACCTGTGTCCATAGGGAACTTCTCGCACCCTAAATGATAATCAATATATTATACTGCATATAGACGCCATATTACTACCATCAAAATGCATCAAGTGTCTTCAAATTCCATTTCGTTTTTGCCAATCCACACATTCAACCCTTCACAGTAGTATGATATTCTTCTAAATCATAATAGGTAGGTAAATAATTGAATGGCTCAACTGAGTAGTAGTAACGTTAGGCCACTATTATCGCAAAACTTCAACACGCTTATTTTCCTATTAGTTTCCTAGTACTGGTGGCATTGTCCTCAATAAACAGCTGATATCTAACGAATTTAGACTTGGAATGTGCCTGAGACCTTGTAATTATAAATGCCTTAATCAGCATCAGCAGCAGAGTCATCAGTATTGAAACTAGGAGTTTAAACAAAATAAAATTTAAACTAGGAGTTTCAATACTGATGACTCTTTGTCACACAAGGTATTATGTACCTAGGTTTGCACTCCATATTTTGAAACATAGTCCTCTACATCTGTCTTTTCGCGATGAACTCAAAAATACTGAAGAGATTCACATGCGGTTTTCTCTTATACATAGAAGGATTCATTAGCTAAATATTGACATATAATTTACGCCCATACAACCCCGTGCGTTGTTAACTGTTAAACACCAATACAATACAAGGCTCAAGTTCACCAACAACATTAACCTTAGTTTTCGTAACACAACTGTTTACTATGAATTTTCATGTTTAATGTTCAAAGTAAATTAGGCTGCAAAACAGCACTTTTCGAACGTCTGAAATTTACAAAAGACAGCCCCCAAAACGCCCACCCTTCACCACCTATGTGTTTTAGCTGGTAAGAAGAAATGGCACAACAAACTCCCGAGCAACACATGTCTGTCTGTAGGTTAGAAGAACCTTTTAACAATTTTTAATATAACAATTTGCGTGCAATATGTACTACATTATACAATATGCAGCCACCACATGCTAGTTAGCACTCGCTAATGTCAAAATACTATCTCTTGTAAGAAAATCAACAGTTATCAACAGTATAATATTGGAAACGGTCTACATTCAAGCCTGTGGTGTAGCCTGACGTCACTCGTAGCACCATTGTGTTACGTTTCTTCCATGTCACGTGCATAGTTGCGTAAACTTGTTATAGAAACATTGATTACGTTTGTAAACCAGTTTGCAGGTGCGTTTACAATTGGCCCAGACTTAGTGGTCTTAGCCTTTTCGATCTTATTATAAGGGTGTGTGTTAGTTTAGTTGTAGTGCAGACCTGCAGTATAAATGTAATCGAACTTAATGGTGGTTCAGAATGTCGAGCCTTTTCCATACCCTTGTGGGCCTTCCCCGTCCCACTTATACCTAAAATATGTTCCTAGCCGACATTAAGTTTGGATCAAACTATATCATGTACGAAGAGGTTAAGAACCGTTTTAACGTTTGAAATGGAAAGATGGCTTGGTTGGCAATAGTAACTTGATTCTGCAAACTTATTGATGTGCCCTGATCTGACCTTGCCATAAAACAAAAGAGTGATAAAATATTCATCGGACATCTGACCTCCTTATGGTAATTCTATTACTATTAGGTATGATCATGTTATCAGAATTTTCCATAGTGCTTATTATACCGAACTAGCTATTTCCCGCGGTTCCACTCACGTCCTATGGGACCTTCTCCCGGGGTGGGACCGCATAGCTATCTAACACGTAATGAATCGTATCTGTAGTTCCCGAGATAAGCTCACAAACAGACAAACTTAAAATTGTATTGTAATATCCGTAAGTCCTAAAGTTATGGAAAAATTTTCTACATCAAAATCTATAGCGTTTTCTGAAGACGGTTTCCAACGTTACTAGATGCAGATTGCAGATGTAATATTGTACGTAACTACGAATATAAATTCTCGGAATATTCGGTATCATCTGGTCATAGCAAAACCTACTAGGACAGTTTCAAATATCAGGTAGGTAGATAATTGGCAAGCATAACAACATTCGTAGGAAATGCAATCCATGGAGGGATCATATTGAAGATTTCGTGTAGGATATAGTACTAAGTAAAATCTCTGATGATATGGCTAAGTTTGCCGAGAAGCAATGAATGCGGGTTGCTGAACATAGAGCAAAATAGTGAACCTTGGGGGAGGCCTTTGTCCAGCAGAGGACGTCTTATGGCTGCAACGACGATGTATGTTTTTCCCCTTCTACCTCAGCTCATCAGTCCAAATCAATATAATAAATAATTATTCTTAGAATATTTGGGTCAAACCCAGTTCATAAGACGCAATAATTTCCGTACTTACTGACTTATGATCATATGATTGTAGTTGCAACCGGAACTGAATGTTGTTCAGGCCAAATGAGTCATGGTTATCGAGTTACCTTTGATAAATGCATTATAATCGTTATGGAGAAACTTACGTATGTATAACTGTGAGAATTGAAGAAAAATAACACGTGATTAGTTGTGTTGTGAAGTCATTTGAAACATCTTGTTTACAATCCTGACTTAACAAACTTGAAACCTTTCAGACTATTTTGAAATAGTAGTAATAAGTTATTGCTTCCTTTATGCAATTAGTTACTGTTACAGCCTTTTTATCGTCCCACTGCTGGGCACAGGCCTCCTCTCACACGGAGAAGGATCGAGCATTAATTACCACGCTTGCTCAATGCGGGTTGGTGATTTCAGACTATATAGACCAGGTTTCCTCAAGATGTTTTCCTTCACCTTTTTATCACCCATATGCATTCAGTGTCTTTGTCATATATTGATGATGCCCAGTGCTAAGTGTATCCAACATAACCTCAACAATGATAAATAATATCTCATCATCATCACTTCTACTGCCGAACGTAGGCCTCATTGGTTTCCAAAAGGTATTGAAAGCGGCCTGCGTCCTCTGCCTACCCGTGTACAATAGGATGGATGTCTCATTTTTAGCCAAAAGTTGATGTGTCTGTACTGTTCAATTTATGAAGAACAATTAAAAATTATTCAGTCTAACCAAGGGGCATTGGGTTGCCCTTTTAACTGGGTTGAGGGGGTCAGATAGGGCAGTCGCTCCTTGTAAAGCACTGGTACCCTGCAACATCCGGTTAGACTGGAAGCCGACCCCAACATAGTTGGGAAAAGGGCTCGGAGGATGATGAACTGAAAATTATTTACCTATACGGTTTAAAAACATAATTTTACTAATACTATTACTAACAGCTGTGCGAAGTGTTATTTGCAAAATATTTGCTCACAGCGAAGACAATTTTTTTTTTGTTGCGATATCTTTAATTATTTTATTTTCCTCATTACCGGCTTATGTAAATTAGAATTTATAACGTACCCGTTTCTAGCTACACATTTCAGAAATTAAATTGCTCTAACTCTGACTAATTTGGTCTAAATTAAACTAAGTAAGTAACTATTGTAAGACTGATTTCATATTATGTAATAATCTGCGAAATTACCGAGTTGCACTCGCGTGCAATAAATGTATAACTTACAAGACTTATTTTTATTACGAATTCTTTTAAATTAAATTATTACAATGATAAGGTACTGTCTGTAATATCAAGACACGTGAATCGTGTGTCACCAGACGAATCGGATTACAAATAAGTGTATCTTGGTACTATTACTTAGTCTAACACGCAACTTTCACCTCTATGTCCAAGTAACTCGGTTCAAAATAGCATGAACACACACTTGCATACAAGGTTATGACATGAAAACGTGTGCACTGCAATAAAACATTGAAATTTCCTATTAATTTACATTGCATTACAAAAATTTGTTATAGTAATTGTTATTAGAATATCATCGGATGAGGTAATAATTATTATTATGTTAAGTTTCACACCGATTACCAGTCTTTGTTCACTTGTAAGTAAGTATTACATAACTTATTATGTATATCATTGGGTCATAGAAGAATTCAGTGATTCAGTAGATTTCATCAAGGATTTCTTAGATTGTACCAGCCAGTTACTGGTTCAGTTGCTTTTAATACGAGCGGTATGCAAATCTTTAATACACATAATAAATATAACAAATGGAAGCAATAGAAAGGCCAACCCTTATGTTTACATAACTGATACAAAAGCATTCGTCTAGAAATGTATGCTTATGATTCATACGAAGGATTCATAACATTCCTGCTCACTCTACATTGAATATAGCGCGAAGATGTGTATCTAACTAATACTACCATAGAATGTGACCGCCCACGTGCGTTCAACCGTATTTTTTATATCCCGAACGCATCCTTTCTTCGCTCGGCCATATTGAAATTCCTTCCTCTTACTTCCCCAAATAAATATAAACCTTATACCAATTTAACAAAGACCAAATTCAAAAGCTATAATCAGATTGAGAACTATAAAATGAACTTTACGATGGTTGGAATAAAGGTTTTTTGGTACTTTCGTTTGTCAAAAATCCTATTGAATAGAACCTGATTTGGGGTATCGGATGATGTGACGTGAATTCTTTTTTTTTAACCTGTCACATGGATACCGCGGGTTATTAATCACGCAAGAGGCAGAAATATGGTTGATTGTTTTCGTTCTGTATAAAATATAGTTTTCAACATAATTTCTGTTCTACGATCAATTACGAAAATTATAGGAATGACATCGCATTTTGAATAGATGATTGAGTTAAGATAGAGGATCAAAGTATTCTCACTATTCGGGGAATTGGTATTAATGGCTTTCATTCCGACTGCCCGATATTAAAGCTTTGAGCTTTTGTCATATCGTCTTAGGATTTCATCAGAAACAAATGTTAGATTTGACTATTTAAAATATTCTACACAAAAATAAGTAATATATCAACAAATAATTTTTAATACCATTCGTTATAAATTGCAATAAACATAAACATTCCATAATCGTTAACTGTCAATTCCAGGATAATTTGATTTTTGCAGAAAGGCTATTGTGAGCAAAAGGAAAACAATTTTCTTCGAAGACTATAATGGTGAATATTTACTTAAATTCAGAGTTCCAATCGTTGTATATTAAATGCTTATTATTTTCAAATTGGGCCGCTTTCCTATTTATTATTAAAACTCTCGGAGATTTAGGATTTGCGGGTTCCTGTGGTGAGACTCAAGAATTCATAAAATGATTTTAAATACCCTCTTAAATTTTCAGTGGTTTCTTTGAAGATAAGCTAGATAGAGTTGAGAAAAGAGGATTATGAGTAAAATTACCGAAGAACGTTCGTGCGAACAAGAAAATTTGTGAGCTGTTTAATGATCTTTTAATTATCTGCAGTGGCTAAAGATATCTGTGGTGTGAAGATAAAATCGATGTAAAAGGCTTTAAATACTCTCGGAAGCCAAGAAAAGTTTGAATCTGAGACCAAACTAAACCATGCATGAAAGAAAGGAGCAGAAGTTGCTTTATGTAAAAAAAACAAAGATTCACATAGCATTTGTCTAGCTAGACTCTGTAGACACCGAACGATATATGATTTTGCCCTAAAAGTAAACTAGAACTAGGAATTTAGAAGAGGCCTAGGTAAGATTATTCTTTTTTTTCATAATCAGCGGTTGACACATTCCACTATGATAAAGAAAAACTTGCTACAGTAAGGTCTAATTCTTTCGTAGTCTCCTTGGAGTAACGTCATAAAAGTCGAGGTCACACGAAATAAGTTAGGTCTACAAATTATAAGCCACGATATCATAAAATTATAATTCTTTTCCTGATTATGTGGGCTTTGGGAGACATTTTGGTGGAAGCAATTTCTTCGTCCGATTTTATTGCAGTTTCATTGCTCATGTTTATTTTAACTTCTTCTATAAGTTGTGGTGTACATGACAAATTATGTGTTTAATATGTTCATTATCGACTTTGACACATGCCATTAGAGAATTCCAATGAGTTCATGGGTCATTTGGTGGCATCTGGCAGCCTGTTGAAACACTTAAATAGTTTGAGGTCATCTAGCTAACACAACTCAAACTTATAAACACAATGTTGTTCTGTTGTTCTTTATACTCAAGTAAGAAAAAGAAGAATAAGTCCCAATGCGTGCCGTGATTCATCTCTGCCGTTCCCGTCTTTTGCTTCTTCAGTCTGAGTATTCCCTTTGTCATCTGCAGTGAGTCGCAGTGTCGTCTCTCAATCTTTTTCTCATTTGTCACACAAAGCAATTTAAACCTTGACGGCCACTAACAAATAAAATTTTGCGTGTTCGAGTTATATTCCAAAAATGACTATATATCCTCGTTTAGGACATGACCAAGCCCCGTGTTTCCGTCCTAACTACACATAAATTTCCAGAAAACCATTGTACCAAATAACCATTTCCGTCCATTGAATCATCCTGTGTGTATGTAAATGCATGATTTCGGTGTTTTTTTTTTTCGATTTCATTGAGAGATCTCACTCGCCTTGCATTTTAAACAAACTTCCCGACTTGGTGATGGTTTCGTCCCACAATTTCGACAGTTTAATTTCCAATGCGCGCCAACTATTGGTTTATTCAAGAGACTGTAGAACTCACCCACCGTTGTATGTTATGCATGATTATATTTCAGTTTTGGTAGAGGACGTCCAGACACCGTAACGAACGCAGATGACTCATTTGTGTATGTAAATTATGTTAAAATTCAAAACCCTAGGCTTAACTTTGAGTTTTTGAAATTCAAATTTGTAGCTCTCGGGCCCTTAAACGACGTTGGGTAGGGAATGCTTAATTGTTTTTTGGAAGGGGTTTTAGTTATGAACGTACTAAATATTTCGTGTGTTATGTGGTCAAAAATTCTTAGAAACAAAAGCGAAATTACTATTGCATACATTCTATTTAGAAATACACAAAAATAGAACTGAGATAAATGAATTCTTGAAAACAATTTAAAATGACATTAATATGTTTTGGTATAAGGGAGTGGAGTATGAAAGCAGTATTCACTTCAAGTAATTTTTGCAATAAAGAACTTCACTCGCAACATTGAATTCCAAAAGTCAAGATCAGTATGTGAAAGGAAATGTAATTTATTTATGTGGGAAATTTTCTTGAAATGCAGAGGTTGACACTAGTGGATATAGCTTCGGTAAGCCCCGGGTAAGGCACTTGTATTATAACCACTATAACATAAGTTTATATTCCATACAGTTTCACAAAGTATGCAAAGATTTAAACCCTGTCATCAACCCCTTCAAAGAGAATATGGAAACTGGGTACAAAATTACTTTTCAAACGTCTTGAATTCATATTATGCATATGACATCAAAGGAAGAAAAATCCTTCCACCGTTTTGAAATCACCGGGAAAATGTCAAAATGTCAACAAGCAAATAAATATAGTTACTTCGCATTTCTCTTGTTTAGATATTTCTTCGAATGCATCCTATGCTTCCGCTTCGAAGAAAAGTTCTTATAGACTTACTATGTGACGTCATTGGATAGGAATGAAAACTGCTGTTGGAACCTTGTATGTAAAATGTTTATGATTTGTGTCAAATTCTTGACACATAAGCTTGTATTGATCATTTCTGGACACTAATAAATAACAATACAATTATTTAGTCCAGGTATCTCGGCTTAACTACTATTTGAAATCTAAAACTCTTCAAGTGCCATTAAAAGTCTTTCTAGAGGTAGGATTTAGTCAAATGATCTCAAGTTTTCTATTAATCCTTCTTCTATAAAGAAAATACCGTATACCTGAACATATTCCATTCCACACTCAACACCAGCCATTATTAAAATTCCACATGAAATTTTAATTGAACATAATTGTACATAATCGGTGGACTGTTGATCTGATCCAGTCCAAGGTTCGAGTGCCGGTCGTGAACCTTTTTTAATTGATAAAACAAGTTTCATTGCAGTAAATGACGAGGACGATGAGCTATTCTTAAGGATATAATTAGTTTCACCAGCTGTGGTATACTTTTAAGTATTCAGCTATTTATAGAAGCCTGATATCCCTGATCAAACTTGTCTTTGATAAAGATGATTGGGTGGCGAAATTAACAATGATCCAGACCTTAGATGACAAAGGAAATTGTGAAATTGAATCTGTATGCTCTGCATAATGTGAATTAACCGACGTTATAAGTAAAACTAGTCTAAAAATATTTAGAAGAGGTAACAATACTTTATCAACAGCATCTGTCAGGTACTGAACAAACTTCCCAACTATATTTACTTAATCCTCAGGTTACAAACCAAACGTCTTACTACCTTAAAGCTGTGTTAAACTACCCTCAAAAATGCCTCGTTTCCTTCATTATAAATCTCGGCACGACACCTTCAGGTTAATTTCCTCGGGCCATAAATTTAAGGTGACGCTCTCACGGTGAAGGGTGGCACTTTCCAAGTCACAGCTGATGTTTAGACTTTACGAAGTGGAGGTACGTATGAAAAGGATGTAGGTACAGCTAAGAATGAGGCTAAGGATGTTAGATTGTATGGAGATAGGATCCTAATTAGGGCTGATAATACGAACGAAGCTCATATAGTATGTTGACATATCTGAACTGATTTTTACGGAGATCGTGACCAATGAGATGGTTTTCATTCACGAGAGTGATGCGATTTTAGTGAATTAGTGGGAATCAGTAGATGCTGGTATATAAACCAAGTCATGTGAAATAAAGAGCACCTTTTCAGGGTCCATATTAATATGTGGTCCATATTAATGTGCGGTGGAGAAGCTATTAGAAAGAAAGACATGTGGAGATAATTTAAGCCGTACAAGTAGCATCCACAGTGTTAATTATTATATTTCGTTAGCGTACTAAAATGGATAAATTCAAATTAAAAGCTAGATTACTTTGTACTGGGATAAGTGGGTTTCAAACGAGAATATTCGTATTGCATATAGAAATTGCTGGTGCGTATTTTCCTGCCCACTAGATTGAATATAAATAATGTGTAGTTATGAGGAATGTAGTTCGATTCAGGCTGGCTACCTTTATTTGTAGGATTGCTTTAGCCAATGTGTATTTGAAAATAGGTAGGATTTTATTCGAGTTTTTGTGAAATTTGTTGGTTTTAAATGCATGAGAGATTAAAGTACTTTAAGAGAATCTTTAGTGTATGTAGTTTTGCTAAGCCTTCTTGACTCAGATGTGGTTCGCATAAATATGGTGAAATGAAAATGGCATTTAGTTTTTAATGATATTAATACATGTATAAACTAATACCTGACCTGCTATAATTATCCCAAACATCGGATGTCGTGCGGAATATAAAATTTTACGTGGAAATATATTTAAATTGTCGCTGTTTTCGATTTTAATAATTTCCATACAAAACGTCCCTTTTCTGTTGAAAAATAAAATTATGCTAATTTAGGGGCTAATCTGCTTTTATAAACGAGATGCAACGTCGCGTTGTTTTATGTCGCAAAATAATTAATTCGGGCCCAAATTAGAAACGTTTTCATGTTGTTGGGCTCATTTTAGAAACACTGAACAAGATCAGCTCGAATTTCAATAAATATACGAGGTTGAATGAAGAAAAGTCTATAATTATATTTTAATTAAGTATTTTCCTTGTACGCTACACCACAGTATCACAAACTCGCCGTAAAAAGTACTCTAGATGAGATGCTTAATTAACTTTACTCTATTTTAAATGAGGCTTAAAAAGAAAAATGGCGGCTCCTGTCATAGCCAGACTTTCTATTTCTATGTAAAAATGCTGCACATCTAAAATGATTCCAACTTTTTGCGTTATACCATTAATTTTATATTTTACTCCGATCCTTTTTGCATTCTTCTAATTCCATATAATCTTGTTCCCATATATCGAGTCGAGTGACGTCACAAGTACTGGCTGCGCGTGAGTCCAGGTACTTGCGTTATTCTCGTCGATGGTCAGTGACCACGAGGGACCTTTGCTTGGGGTGACTGTTCCACCAACATCCTTAGACCCCTCACTTCAACTGAAATTAACAGCAACAAGGATCTTCTTACTTAAGACGTGGATATCACATAACCAGTATACAATGACCTCCCTCAGGCCCTTAGTACTGTCAATGATTTGTGACATTTACGCGAATATTTACACTAAAACGAAACAGCTTATTCAGTGTGTTAATTATATTTGTCTTTTATACATCGTTCATTCTGTAATCCCGACGTTTCCTCAGTGGTTTTATTTTAAAACGTGAAATAAAGGAAGTTGGCTGGTTCGCCGGGGTCAAGTTACGGTGGTTGGGTGTGCGCATGAATGTTACTGGTTTCTTTTTTCAACCATATGTTTTCTGGTCGTTTTGTTGGCCTTGAAAGAATGTCTGGTTAGTGCACCACGGGTTGATGTCTCTTTATTAATAGCTGTACGTTTTTCTCGGCTTGCAATACTGGCTACTTTGTGTTCAATGGTCATACTACATATTTTGTATCGATGTAACAAATTAACTTCTAATTATTTTTATCCGAAACAAGTTTGGTGGCGATATGCGTTAAATATAGACTAGAACAGTCAACGTTTTTGCAAATGAATGTAAATGTAATTCTTAAGACTCGTTGATTGTTAAACAAACCGGAGTTAAAATAATTGAGCCGTCCAATTCAGAGATAGCTCCCCTAGTTTTGTGTTAAATCCTGTTTAAAGTTCCAAGTTTGGTTACTTAAGTGGGACAGAATTTATCCTGTCTGAATCAGGCTTTCAGAATCCAGCTACGAATGAATTTCGTTGTTTTAACTTAAAATGTGTGTAGGCAGATAAAGTGCCCTCATTGCATCTACGGAACAAAAGACACGGTCGCTTAAAATTGTCAAAACTTACATCACTACAAACTCGTAATCATAGCCACAGAAATTCCTAAAGAAATCGAAATGCTCTTAAATCATACCTCCAATAAACCAAGAACATCCAAAAATGTTAATTAGATAAAAATAGATCTTACGCCCATCAAAATAAGGTTGGAGAAGTTGGAAAGTATTTGTAGAGATAAGTTTGCCGGGATGTGGGACCAGAAAAGTGGTCAAAAGTCGTCGGACTGGTCTCGGTCGGGCCCGACCTGTTCTGTCCCGTTCGTTTTGTCTTATTTTTGTTTTGCACGAAGCACTGACCACCACAACAAAGGTCTGTGGGCTGGGCTTGTTTTTTTTCCACAGAAGGAGCAATGCCTTCGAGATGTTCCTTCGTAAGCGCTTTAACATTTTTAGATACGTTCGGCCATTGAACAAGTCACGTTTTCAGTATTTTTGTTTAAGAATGTTTACTTAAATGGATGGTCGTTGTCTACCTATATTAAAGTTTAAGCTGAATTGGAGTTTTGGTTCATGTTCGGTTATGAGCTTATACTTGTAACATCAAAAATTCCAACCCCAAAATATTAAAAGTTCCAACATAAAAGGCCAGATTTATAGAAGTGCCAAGATTAAAGGTAATTTTGCGAAAATATTTATCAACCTTAACACAACAAAAGATTAAACCAAAAATGCTCCGGTCCAACTTTCCACATGGGACCAAAAAATATTTACAAATGTCTGGCCCTCGCAGTCACCTTCCAGAGTCCGAGTCTAAAAACAATACATCTATGCTATCAAGTGATTTGGGTCCTGCCCTCTCTGTCCTACGGGACAGACGTCGTTTTGACCGCTGTCAATGTCACGAACAGTAAGGATTGGGATCCCTTCCAGATATTTAAATACTTGCTACCGGATTCAAATCCAAGGGGTAACGATGAATCGAGAAGATTTGTTATGGGGTTCATTTTAAAAATCGAGATCTTGTAATTATTACGTTAATGGAACGTTGCCTTTAAGTAAGTGCTAGATGGCTTCAAACAAAGCAATTAAGAAACCATCTTTCATTGATCTTTGTAAAAGGACTTGCATGTAATAATCAGAGTACCACATGCGAAAGGCCGACTTCTAACGATGTAAACATGCCCATCCCTTAAACAAAAAAAAAACACTTTTAAACACCAATAGTAACACAAACGGGCCGCGTAGTTATTTATTTATCTATTTATAGGCCGGGCCAAGTGTTCGCTTCATTACTTGTGAACATATTGCCGTGTTTACGCTGGATATTTCTGGAGCTAGCCGTGTGTTAGAACACGTGTGGCCATGTAGTGGCAATGCTGGCTGTATAACGAGATGTCTCGGCCCCTTTGATTTTTGTGGAAAAGTTGAGAACTCACTTCGTTAGTTCGATTTTTCAATTACACGTTCTTTTTACGAATGCGGATGTTTTACCAGTTTTACCAACTGCAGCATTTGAATTTTGTTCGTTTATTTATGTTCTAGATTTTCATTTCGCCGAGTTCATGATTAGGCTACGGCTCTCTTCAATAAGTGCACATATTTTGAAAAACCAAACTTTATTCTGCCAGTCATTCATAAATATCCATTCTATATTCATATGAGTTTGTTAAACAGTTCTGTCTGAACTGCGTACGTCTTCGCTTATAAACTTACGAGTACTGTTTCGAATTTATTTGCTGCGTAAATGTATGAAATTAAACATTTAAAGGCGAGATATGCGCATGTGTGTGATATAAATATCCCTTTCAGCGTTAAACATTTTATTGGTATAACAAAAACTACTGCTTTTAAATTATATACGTACCTATATTTGTGAGTAAGCCGCGAAGTCATTTATTTTCTTTCTGGTCAATAATAAAGATAAATTGATCGCATTCCTTTTAAGGGTCGCAGCTATTTCTCAGATCAAATATCTAGTAGAACGAACTTGAATAATACAGATGAATTGCTTTTTGCTGTGTCACTTTCTGGTTTCTATTCAAATAAGTTTTTTGAGTAGCTTTACCTAGTTTGGGGGTTCTTTAAAGATATTGTAAATGTCTTCGGTCTGCGTACGAGTCTAGAACGTTCGAAGTGGGTCCGATAAGAATATTTGAATGTTCTTCATCCCAATATTTATTTCTAGAAATTTCCAGTAATATCTGGGGGTACATACTTGAATTCGGGTCTCTAGGGTCTCTGGGGATATTTTAGAGGCCTCTAAATTCTAGGGTCGTATGATCGCGTTGTAATATGGCAATCGTGATCGTTCTCGCTATTGTCAATTTAGTCTTCCGATAACTCGCTGTTCCCTACGGCTCTACCTGCCTGCCGAGGGAACTATTTACTACATCTGGATAAGAAGCAGTCTTTCTCGGGCTCTAGACTGTGAACCGAATACATAAAGACAGATAGGTACTTTCGTGTTTATAGTAGGTATGTAAGAAAGGTTTTCTGCTTGCGCTAAAAGTTATATCTAAAATGTTTATTGTGATCCTAAAATAATACTCTAAAAGCGAATAAAAAAACTCATTCACAAGGATTTAGAAAAGCGGATTAGTTGTTTTTGTTTTAATTGTTCAAAAACCAACGTTTTATTCGTGTCAATCCCAAAAATAACATTCCTATTGCTATGTCAAATAAAAAACGATTAGTTTTAAAAACATGTTAGGATTTTCAGGTGAAATGTTATTTGATTTCTTTCAATCCTGTCGAAACGTCATGAAATAAAAACAGAAAGTTAGGCAATAATAGCCCTGCGTTTGGATTTTCATAAGGCTAGAATATTTACTTATTTACATTAGAATATTTACATTATATGTTCTTAAAGTTAAGATATAGTTATCATTTTCGTTCTATGTGTACAAAACTGAAACGTACACTATCTCTGCAACGCACATTCATATACATCTTTTTCTTAAAAACTAATTCCTCATCTTACTCTAAACAGACATTTGAAACAAACCCTAAGTTATATGCAAACTAAAACAAACGCGTCCCCATCAAATATGCTGAACTTAAAACGTTCTTTGAGAGGATTTCCTTAAAAATACGACACAGTTGCGAGACCTAAGATGGCAGATAAGATAAAAATACAAGGATTACATAAATCTAAGGTTATTCTACGTCGCATGGGAACATTATTATCCGCTGACTAGACTATATGTGGATTTTCAAAAGTTATTCTGTTAAGAATTCATTTTTCGTGGCAGAGATACCTATTGGCTTTACAGAGGATATTGAATTTTGGTTGCAGAGTTGAATCACTATAAATGTTGTACCAATACTATTTCGTTCCCAGTTATCATGTAAAATAAAATGTATACTATAAGTTTTAAGACATGTTCTAATTTGTGTTGTCTTTTTATTTCACAGGTAATGTTAAGCTCAGCAGTAATAATGTGATATGTGAGTAAATACTTGGCTAGCTGATAACATTTACATTATAGTAGTCAGTTTGTCTTGCTACCTGAGATTTCAAACGTATTCAGGTAGCCTAATTAAATGAGGTCCATATTTAGTCATAAGTTTACTTACCATTACTACTATTAGCATATCTATTCCTACATTTTGGTAAGTGTTGCAACACAAATGTACATATAATTGATGAGCTTAACCTCAAACCAATAGCAACACTAGATCTAATAGAATTAGTTCCAGATTATTCAATTTTCAATTAGAGTTTATACCACAATGATCTCCGTTCATTTGGATCAGCTCTCCAGAGCAACTGCGATATCCCATAATCCTGAAACAAAGCACTTGCTTATTTTAATCGGCTTCTAAACCTAATTGACGTTTGCTAATCCTCAGAGCGCATCGCCAAACATTCCATAATTGATTCAAGCCCACGTAAATTGTATCGCTGATGACACAAAGCGAGATAATGAGATTTTACAATGACCTACTCGTAATCCCTCGCTAGGGCTATAATTATGAAGCGGCGGAACAGAGGCGGCACAAATATTTGCCCTAGCCAAGATTACCACGGAAGCAGATGGTATAAGTCAAAATTTTGATGAAAAAATTCCAACGTCGCTGTTTACTTTAGCCCTGAGACGGTAATGAACGCCATCCCTGTTCCCCAAAATCATAAAAACGTTAGATGAGTTATTTTTACGCGTTTTCTGTTAGTTTGTTCCAGCCCTCGGTAAACTTGTACATATCGGTATTTATATCTTTTTTGTAACGTATTGCGTTAGCTGTATTTATTTTTCCTTTATTGATAAATATTTGTTCCATATCTTTTTCAAGCTATGACGTTTCCATTTTCGCCTCTGTCCGTAGGGTCTTTGTTTAACGCTTAATCTTTTTGTGACACTGCCTGTAAGACAGTTGCAAGTTTAACTATAAATACATGTATGTATATCGTTTTAAGATACCTAATATACATGTCGGGTAGCATGATAGTGGGTGCCATTAGCATCTGGTGCCTTTTCGGCAGTTTTTAACCCACAAAAAATAAAACTGAAATGCTTTATGAGGTCTGCTTCAAAATTAGCATTCGCATCGACATCTGAGAATTTATCCCAGACAGTTTTACCTGCTAAAGATTTTTTCTCGATAGCCTTTTCGGAATGTTTCCTAAAACCATTGGGGAAACTGAACACCGAAATTCATTGAAGTTTGCCTACCCAAAAAAGTTAACCAAGCTTACGACAAAAACTCAAGTTTTATCTACTTTCGGTGGGCGACTTAAATTTCATTTAAGGCCATTGTGTAGTGGGAGCAGGGATGGAGTGGTAATCTCCTGCTGATGTTTTACTATGCGTAGGTTTTACCTATTTATGTGAGGGAAGAAAAAGATTTCCAAGAAACTAAATTATGCATGAGATCCAGTTTTGTGTCAATTGCGTTTATCCTTTATCTTCAAGACGTAATCCGTTGCTTTTACGCTATGGTAGACTATTTTATCCAGTAGCTACACTATCTTGTTAGTGGTATGAATCTTTACTTTCCATACTTTTCTCTTAACCTCAGCTAACTCGCAATAAAATACACGATCAATCATACACATAGAATACTTCTGGCACCAACTTAAACTTACTTACCCCTAATTTAGCCGTCTTGAACTGACACATACGTCAGTTGAGCTAAATTAGATATAAATAAATAGCCCATACAACGACCTCGGTTTACCTCATCGCTCTTATTTAGCCAATAACTGGCGCTACGAGGCCCTACCTACGTGCTCTTTAATTTTCTTGTCACTCTTGGTCGCACTGACGGCGTTATTACCTCTTACAATTTCTATTCTTTTATATTTCACTCCTTTAACCACATGAGTGGCACATTTGTCATTAGCAATAATGAAATTATACTTTTCTATATATATCAAAGACTGCCAAGTCATCAGAAAATTGTAACATTGTTAGAACATTATTCTGCAGTTGACGTATAACAAAATCCATTTTACGGACTTGGCTTCAGCTCGCGTTATAGCCGTACGATTTTGGACACCTGGCTTCGCAAACAATGTAGGTAATATGGCAACCATAAAACGAGTACACATTACTAGAGGAGTAAAATATTACTGGGCTGATGGTGCCGTTGGCGAGTTAGCACCTCAGTCCGCCCCTGTGGCTTGTGTATAAAACACGCTCGATTGTGTCGTAAAATACATTTTAGATCCCACCACCAACTTTAGGGGATTACGGATGAATTATTAATGTGGGCATTCACATAAAACCTGGGCCTTTTTTATATTATTCGCCGTTATTTTGTTTCTTACGGTTGCCTAACGTTTTCCTGGTCGATCTTATTTATGGGAGGTTGGTACCACGTGTTGCATATTTGACGGGCTCCGCGCTAAGCTCTTGAAATGGTTCGTGTAAAATACGTACTGGCTGAAAGAAAAGTTGGATGGAATCGACTTGTTTTATTCCAAACTTATTCGATAAAAGAAAAAAAGTTATTCGAGACTTTTCCTTAAGATTCTTTCGTGTGATACCTTATTTTAATAAAATGTTCAACAATATGCACATTACAACCGAAAGGGTGGAAAACTCTTAGTTATAAAGAGACTGGTATTTTGTTTTCTAAGTAAAAATGGTATGTTGTTAATGGGTAAAGGCAAATCGTTTTTTAATAACCACTATCACACACTTTACTTACAGAGTTCCGGAAACTCTTAATTGTATACAGGGATACATTATAATGTTTCATAGCTGTCATGTATTTCATAGGTTAAATGTACTTAGGCCACATTTTTCTTTATATTGATTAGAATACTTCATGAATTAATTAAATGAAAACAGGGTTCGTGCACTTTATCAAATTAAATGTTTACAATTTCAAAACAGTGTGTTAAATCTTTCAAAAGATTGTCGTATATTTCCACTGAATGAAGCAAGTGATTTCAGTGAAACTTGTTATTAAAAACAGTTGTTTTTCTGCAATTAATGCGTGTTTGCTTTCAAGCTTTACACGGAATTTTAAAATTTAATTAACGCAGTGCCATATATTCACTTTATATTAATTCAGTGTATTTTTCAACGTAGTCCCTACATTTCCTCATTGTGTCAGGGGAACCCGCAGACCCTACCAAAAAAAAAAATTACAGGTCCTCCCTGCGTGACCCTTTATTTTCATAATGAACACTCATTCGAGATGTACCCATTTTTATCACAGAGCCATCTGTTGATTTTCTTTGTAAAACTCAATCCTTTGTTCCGGATTAGATTTATTCAACTTCGCGACTTATTACGTCAAAGATAAGGTTTATTGTTGTACTTGAGTAGTTTGAATAACGAAGGCATTGTTCAGTATAGAGGGCGCCCGTATCATCTCACATGTGCACTACTCGTTAGGGTTTCATAAGCACTTTTGTGCCCGTATGTCCTTGCAAATATAACTTTGCTTGTTTAACTAACAAGGATCATTCAACTTTGTTCTTTATGCCATTGTAATAAGACTGTTTAGTGAAGTTTCCTGTGATGTCAGATTAGAAAGATGTGGTGGATTTAATGGATTATGTAAATAGGGCTTATAAACTATTAATTGGGGCATATATTGTTTTAATTGACGTTTATGATATATTAAATGTTTGTTTGTGTGTATTTTATGGCCCTTGTCTACTAACTTTGGTCCTAAATTACATCTGACATCTATTATGAAAGGAGGTGACAATATTATGAGATGCCATTACGAACTTAACTTGTAAAAGTTAAAAACATAATTCTTCCTTTTGTCGCTACCTTAAAAATATGGTATACGATGGTCGATGATTACTTTGAAATTATTTTAGCAATCATTTAATTAGCGTTTTTGAAATTATTATTAAGTACCTACTTTTACAATTAGCCTAAGAACCGTATTAATATACTTTCGGGATTTATTACTTTATAGGTTATAAGATTAACAAGGAACGTGAATTTCAGCTAAAATCGTTAAACTTCAATTAAAATCCATTATGTTTGAGAGCCGTTGGTATAAAAGGCGTAATGGCGTCTATATTTTGTTTAATTAAATTGAAACCTAAATGGAGAGGTTCGTTTTATTAGTAATGTGCCGTTCTTGTAAAATATATTCGGCTAAGATGTGTTTATTTTCGTATATTCAGAACATTTTCTATAATGGTGTTGTTTTAAGTCAAATTGTTTTTGAATCTATGTTTACTTTATTATAGAAAGGCACTGAATATTGTTTATAATTAACAAATTAAGAACATGAAAATGACAACTTGGTTACCTGAAAGCATAGATGTAATATAATAAACAAGATTGCGCACGCTCGAAATATATATTTACGAAAATGAACTCTATTCCAACGCAATAAGGTACTAAATTTGTTGCATAATACACAGAGGCAAATCCGAGCCGAGAGGGATAGTCAGAACGGAGGCCGTTTGTCTCTTTCTAACACCTTGCCAGCATAAAAAAATGTTGTGATCAACAGTTTTGTCTTCCCAAAAAAACAATTGAATCACATATAGTTTTATCTTATTTTAACAATTGTAAGTCAACAAATTAATAGAAATCGCATTAATTTATTATACGAATAAATTATTTATACAAATTATTATTCTTAAAACATAAACAACATAAATTTTTATTTTGTTTTTTTTTTTTTTTTTTTTTTTTTTTTCTAGCGGTAACCCTGAACATTCTTGGCGCGTAATCAGCATTTAAAATTTTGTTTATATTTTTTGTATTAAATCAATTTAAACTATTTAAATGGTGAAAAAGTGTTGCGTTTATACTTGTAAAAGTGAATCCTATGGTGGTTGCAATATATCGTTCCACAGGTTAGCTAATAATAACATTTTCGTAAACCAAACAACTAGGGTGCCCATGAATTCTTGTAATGAGTGAAAATATGGGTGATGGATTTTAAAACTGTTGTACTATTATTATAGCTTCCCAAAAAATGAAGAAAGGCAACATAAATGGCTCAGCCGTCTATATATGAAGTAGAAATACAAAAAAAAACAGTCTTCACTTCGAATCTTCCTGCTTTTATACTGCTAATTCCCGCTAATTATTAAAAGCCTTTATAATTATCTTAAGGTCACAAACTGCGTAAGTTAAAACTTCAATACCAATCTGCGTTTAATAATCTTAGCAAATTCGGATTTGTCTCACATACCTTAATCTCATAGTCACCCTATTAGAAAGGGACAGACAGCCTCCGTACTAACTGTTTCACTCGGCTCGTTGTTTGGGTTTATATGCGCAGTCCTGTTTACTAATATTATGTCTATGTCTGAAAGTTCATGATATAAACCTTATTTTGTTAGACTTCAAAACATGATTAGGTAACTTTTATAACAGAGAAAAATATATCAAACATACCTCTTTTTAAAAAGAGATTCACATATCATGGGCAAACGGGACCGATTTAAGCCTCTTCACTTTTTTAGTAGTTGAGTATATACATACTCTTTAAAATTGTGGAAAGAATTTTTATCAAATTATCATTTCAAAATAATAAAATTACAAAACCATTTTGTCGCTTACGACTTTTAGTTATAAGCTAGCGCGCCTATTGTAATCCTCGTCCCGCTCAGACGCTCCGTCCCCTCTTGGCGCCTTAGATGCGCGTATTTGGAATTATTGTTTACCAATTCGTCGCCTTAATAATATAGCGAACTGTCTACACCTGTGTTATTTATTTTCTCTATTTCCTCTGTAGATGAGATCTAGAAAAAAATAAAGCAGATTTTTGACATTTTATCTACAAATTGCGTAATATCATACTTGTATACTGATACGGTTGAAGTGCTTAGCAGTTCGATAAGTTCAACCGTTCAACCGATCCTTCTATCGGTAGCCTTAACAGCTGTGAGTGATCGACAAATGAAGCCCGCATACTGTTATCAATGGTTACGCCATGTGTTGCCTGCGTGTGGCCGATCCTACCAAAGAGAATGACTCCACTATTTACCAACTCCCTACCACCACTGCAGCTTTATCTAGGCTATGGGAACGTTGAAGTAACACAGCCACTAAACTTAATCATGTCTGTTACGATATGAATACAAGTAAGAATACTCGGAAAACTCATTTCATTTTATCTGGCATGGCTATTTGCAACTGCATTATGAAAACATTGGAAGCGTAAAGCATCTTGGTTAACTGGAAATTCTGAGTCTCTTAGACAATGCCGAGCTTAGCTATTTTACGTAATTGTTGTATTAGTATGAGTAGTACGAAATGTTACCAACCATTGGAATCCATAGCCGGTCGTCTAGTGACTCATCGACTCCATCCAATGTTTTGACCCATTTCTCACACTTGACGTATACCATTTGCAGTTCAATTTATAAATAAAACATTTCTATTATAATACCATTTCCCTTGATGGGAGGAGTATGTACAGAGAATCCCATTACAACAAAACCTTTCAACGTATTTGCTTTGCAATAAATGCAACGTATTTTTATCCGATCACATGAAAAGTGCTTAGCAGTTGAATATTTACTGGGCAAACAGTAAAAACGGTCCGTGTAATAGTTTCGGACTTCATATAGGCTTTCGATAGACATCGATTGGCGTTTTTCACACATTCAACGTAGTGGGAATTCCAATCATTGCATTGTATGTCCAGCTTCCTGTAAATCTGGCTGCATTGAAAGCATCGGATACTGGGGAGCCACAAAGGGCTCGTTCGATTTCACGGCGATGCCTGAAAATTCTGTTTAATCCTTTTGGTACGATGCAAATGTGTTAGCGGAACTGAGTGTTTCTACGTAAGCCTGTTTGATTGAACTCAATTAATCTCCTTTCCATTGATAGTGTAAAGTTTTCATTAAGTTTCAGTTGCGATAATGACTTCTTTGTACACGAATATTCGTGGTGGCCTAGTGGGCAAAGAACCAACCTCTCGAGCATGAGGGCGCGGGTTCGATTCCAGCTCAGGCAAGTATAGTAAGTTCAAGTCAGTCTTGCGCGCGGCCTTATGTGTGGGTAACCCTTGTACATATACAGTGACTTTGTGTGCGTGACAAGAGGTACAGTCGGGTACAAATAAAGTTATTTAGGGGTTGTATACGGCTGTTTAAAGAAAAACAGTTATTACGTAATTTAATGTTTATTTATTTATAATGATTTTGAATCGCTACTTGAAAAATAAATGATGAATTTCCATGTCTACTTGAAAAATAAATGATGAATCACCAAGGTCAATTATAAATTTTGACTACATGTCAAAATGTCTATAGTATTCTTCTTTTTTCTTTTGTACATGTCGACAAGTATTACCCATGTATTACCCCACATCCCTTCATCAAATTGACTTAAACATTCATTTATGAGTTTCATTATTTCCGTCTTATTTTGGTCGACATTATGCGAAGCAATATAATTTTTTAAAAATTCCCCACACATTTTGTTTACATTATTATACTAGATTATACGTCTTTTTACGATCTTAATCCACACTTTTATTTATTGTCCGCATACCCCGAGTTAGAAAATATGTAAGAAGTATTTAATTCATCTTAGATATTTCACCTCATTTATTTCTTAGATACTGTCAATGTCAATTTGAAAAAACGTGTGAGAAAATAATGAAAAACTGTAAAATGTAATAATAAAAAGCTTTGAATGTTTAATTTTTTTAAACGCTACCTGATTCCTTAAACATTTTCTCCGTGAAGAACAGAGACATTTTCGTAAACGACTGTACCCATAACAAAAAGCGATAAGAACACGTCATGCTCGGACGACGTCACTGTCACACGAATGAAAGTTGTATATTTACAAGCCGACGCACACATAGGGCCGCGCGCAAATCTGAGTTGAACTATCTATACCAATGCAACTTTTCTAAGTTTGTATGTACTTTCTAAGTATATCTTAGACGCCAATGACTGTGTTTCGGATGGCACGTTAAACTGTAGGTCCCGGCTGTCATTGAACATCCTTGGCAGTCGTTACGGGTAGTCAGAAGCCAGTAAGCACTGGTACTCAGCTACATCCGGTTAGACTGGAAGCCGACCCCAACGTAGTTTGGGAAAAAAGGCTCGGAGGATGAATATTCGTAAAACAGGCTGATAGTTGTACTGCACTTTTCATCGCTGTCAAAGTTAAGGATAATGTAACAGTAGCATGTTAAGACAATCCTCAAATACGTTTATTTGCTACTCCAAAAACCGATGTAAAGATAACCAAGTAAAACCAACGTCAGTAATCATGGCATTCCCCAAGGAGCAATCTTGAGCCCCGCGTTCTCCAAGTGATATTTTACACGAACGAAGGAGTACATTACACACACATACACAGTCTAACACACACATTCATACACCATCTCGCAGAAAACGAAGCGTAAACATAAAACCGTCGGCTACTCACAAAAATATACTCTGCTCCCGGCCCTAGTTCATATGTAAATATAATACATTTATTATGTATTTCTATGTTGAATACGTGTTGCCGTATGTTTGACTTGTTTATTTAGGCTCGGGTTGTTATAACTGTATTCTTTATAAGGGATCAATATCTTGATGGGCACTTTGTATGTTTGTTTTACGTAATGTTTTGCGAAGTAAATATTATATGAGTTTTGTTATTTATTTGGAAACTGTGGGAAGTGAGTAGACACAACGCGAGTTTGCATAAAAAGCGTTGTTCTTTTTTTCCTTTAAATCCTTGTTTTTGTGGATCGGAGCGGTGTCACATTCGGCTTACTCTTCCACTGTTTTCAAACTGGTCTTTAAAGTTTAGATGAATCAAGTAAGATCTATCTATGTAAGCAGTCTCTGTAAAGGAAGAGGTAATTAAACTCTTCAGAGAACAAGTTCCATAACTGAAGATTCAAACAAAGCCTGTCAAAGACAAGTGGTAACAATAGCCGGTAAACTCGAGTCTTAGAGGAACACTTTTTAATAAAAACACCCACATATTCTATTGTACGTACATCCGACGAGGATACAATTTTGAGAAACCATTACGCTGTGCGATTGTGCGCACAGACCTTCCAGACTTCAAAAGCCCAAGTTCTCTAACTAACAAGACAGGGCAATTATATTCGTAGATGAATGCCCTCAAATGACATATCCCTGCCCATAACTTTTGCTAATGAAAACGGGTATCTTATAATAAAGGATATCTTTAATATCAGAGGGACTCCCAAACTCAATAGATGAGAACGAACATACATTATTGGTACTTCAAGAATTTTGACGTGAATAAGGAAAAAAACTGCGATTCACGATGTTATTACTTAGAAGCATCGGTTCGAAGAATTAATGCAATTAGGTCATTTCGGTTCTAATAGACGTCAAAAATATTTTTGTATTAGCTACAACTAAGTACAACATGGTAGCTATACAAATATACATGAGGTCTTGAGTCACACTTGTTTGCATCATACCAGCACAGGAGTTACAGATCTCATCGCGGTTAATGTTAGTGACGAAAGACGCCCACTTAATTTAAACCATAGCACTCATCGGTAGGCGCGATATTACAGAAGAGCTAGTTGTCGTCTGCCGTCTACAAGATTCCTACTAGAACGATGATGATACTATAAACAGGATGCTAAGATGACAAATCGGCCCCAATCTTGATAGCCGAATTAGTAATGCAGCGGCCTCGCATGAATAATAAATCTTTAAATAAATTAAGAACATAACAAATAGCCTACGAATCTTGAGATGAATTTATACTTATAGTTGAAATGGTTAGAAAAACTACTCACACAAATACGTTTGTTTCCAATTCTCCCATCGTTGCGTACTCGCGTGCGAACCATTGCGTACGTTGCATCACAATTCAAACGAGTTAGTCCAACTAGCTAGTCTATGCATAGCTTTATGTCCGTGATCGTGCGAAATTATGTAAAACCAAATGATGTAAAGTAAGGGCCTGTTCGCATGAAACGAAAGTGCCATGGTCCACTAAATCAAGAGCTCTGATATAAGGAGTCTATTTGAATAAATATCTAGTTTCAATGTGAATGAATATTCTATTTTCTGCAACTGTTGTGTCTATTCGTTATCTGCTGTCTGCGCTTTAATTAATTGTTTTACTCATTTTCTATTTATAGGATTTGCTGCTGTTTAAAGTCTATAAGACCGGTTTTGCTTTCTTTTTGTAATTATTATACTTATTATATCAAGAGAAAAGACAAGGACTGACACCACTCGCAAAAGAAACTGACGTTTTTTAAATTTTCTCCGCTAAACTGATAAAATCTTTCGTCTATACTCGAACAGCCTGAAGGGTCGTATTCAATATTTCTAGGATACATATTTCAAGATAGATACCGACCCATTAAATGCTAAGCACATTTTCTTATTTACCAATATTTGGGTAAAATAAATATAGACCCTCATAGACCAAAATAACCTTTGTTCAGTTCTCAAGGCTGTCGTGAATTACACTATGTTTGCATTGGGGTTTCTCTCCGACCCACCACTTTGCATCAATGAATAAATAAATATTTTTCCCATTGATATCCTTTTCTTGATTCGTCGAGGGAATTACGTGTTAAAAGTCCTGTATGAAATAAAGATACTTTAGATAGACGTCCGTTTCCATCCTATTCGAGCTAGTTGCATAATAGCCCATCATAATATTAACCATGTATTCTATTGTAGTGCTAAGGAAACATTTTAGTATCTCAATCTTGTTTGCTAAATAACGGGAAAGCATTCTTCTCAAAGCCAAGCCACGCTTACGACCACGGGCTTTACTTGCTAAACTTTGAATATCAGGTAAAATCGATTCAATCCTCAAACCAGATAAGATATTCTTAGAATCTAATAATAAGAGTTAAACTGAATCTTGAATTTCCGTGTGGGTGGAGATATAATTTATGTTTAGATGAGTGATTGATCGCCTTAAATACTTAGAAAATAATACGCGAATAATTCTATCACATGAGTCTCTAGTCTCCTGTTATGTCTTTAGGTCTTCGAAAACGTCTCGTCTAAGCTTTTGTTTGTCTCCCATAACAAATCGTCGATTCAGAAATCGTCCCACTTCATAATTCCTTTTTCGAGCGAAAACTTAGTTGGAACTTCAACGGGAGATTTAATGGATGTCGGGAAGTTGGCAGCTTTTATCATTAATTTGGCTTTTGTAATACGATTACATGATACGACCAGATCCGTTTGTGTACTTTCTGTTTTACTTTTCATTATAATAATATTAGGTATCTTTTCATTGTTCCAAAATTGATCTGATTTTCTAACTCTTATTGGAATTAATTTTGAAGTTTTGTTCAGAATTATGTTGTTTTTGTTTATTGAAATTTGGAAAATTCAATGTTTTTGGGAGCTTGTTTGGGAGAGGTTGGTATATTAAATACTTGTGCGTTACGTAGATCGTTACTTAGGCTGAGGCAGTTAAATTCGTTTACGGTCATACTAAGGTAGTAACTGTCTTGCGCATCCCTTCTGTCTACATTAAACTGAACGATCATTGTAAATAAGTATTGCAGAATGAGCAATTTAAAGTAATTTATTAGAGATAGAAACAAGAAAAGAATCTGTTGAGTCGTAGACATCACATGATTTTGGTGACCAAAAGTAATTCTTTGATGTTGTAGTGGAATTTTAGGGTACACATGAATATTATAATATTACCAGTTTCCGCATATTTTGGAGAGCTAAACCTCGTGAAATTTCAATATAATGCAGCAATAAAGTAATTATCACAATACACACGGCAGCAGTTTTCAAAATGAATTGGTAAAGGTAGGCACCTTTTGTCGCGGGTTAATTTAAAATTTATTTCGATTCGTCCGCCATTTTATGGGCACCGGGTAATTTCGTCAATGCTTTGCGTTTACGTTATTCGCTTACAGTATAAATTTTAGTCAATTTCGTTCGGTTTTTGCAACGATGTATTTAGTACATTTTGAGCCTAGGTGTCTTGCTCTATAAGTCTAGAAAATTTATTAAAAACTCTATTTCCTGCGGTGTTATCCATGTCCTTAAGCAGTTACATCCCAGACTAGGATTAACAATACCCGGTTTTAGTGTACATTTTATCACCATCACCATTCCTTCAAATCTCCCAAACCATGGTTACCATGACAACCAAAATTAATGGTACCGTCAACATCAGATTCGTTAGCAGCAACAAGTTTAACCGAGTTTAGTTTATTACGTTGACACTACGTGTTATGAACTGTCCCTTCTATTGTTTACTCTATTTATCTGTTGCCCTTAGGAGTGCTGGCTCGAGATAAAGCGGAGTTGCGATGAAGCCATTTATTTTACTACATAATACGAAGCAACACCATTTTTGTGGGGGAAGATGACAGCTGATCGTCCTGATAAGGGCTAAGTTGATTAAAAGTGTGAGAAAAGACTTAATGCCGTATATGAAGTCCTCTATGTACAATATAAATATCTACGTTATATGATGTAAACAAAAATAAGGTGTAGGTAGGGCAGTTCCTTAATTATACTCAAGTATGTTTACAGGTTTAATTTAACATTTCTCACAGGAAAAATCTTACTATGCAATCAACAACATTATTTACCTTAACTTAAAAAAAAAAAAACAAAAAAAATGACCGTCGACGTTCCAATATATTAATTTAAAATATTAACAAGGCCCCATAGCCTTCGGAAATGAAATTATTCGTAATATCACTTGCCCATATTCCAATTCTGGTTTCCTTAATTAGGGTCGAAGCATTTAGCATACGGGCCCGGTAATGAAAAGGGGCCGGCATTGGCGAGTAAATAAAGTCGGACCCTTGTCAACGCCTACGACAACCTAAAGTCGCGGACACACTGAACTTATTACTAATGAACTATATTATGTACTAGCCGTTTTCCCGCGGTATCACCCGCGTTCCTTGGACACTACTACCCGTACCGGGATAAAATATAGCCTATGTTACTCGCACACAATGTAGCTTTCTAATGATGAAAGAATTTTTAAAATATGTCCAGTAGTTTATTCATTACAAACAAACAAAGTTTTCCTCTTTATAATATTATAGTATAGACTAAAATTGTTTGTGAAATACTGCTAGTTTGTTCTCAGTTTGCAGCGTGCCTTAGAATATTGTTTCAAGACAAAGACTTGGGACTTAGGTCTTGCGTGGTTGTTGGGTCACCTAACTTGTTAAGGCACACACGTGTTTGTGTCTCTCTTAGTTAAGACCGTAATTTACTGCTTCTTAAATTATAAGGTACGCTGAAACGAGAAATAACAAAAGACAGTTGAAATGAGCAATTGACTGTCACCGAATTGTTGAAAATCCTAGACAGATTTGTAGTGGTACAACTGTAGTTCAATTCATGTCATATATTCGAAACCAAGGACCCAAATAGGGTTATTTGGGTCCTTGGCTTATTTCACTGTAACCCAATACGATACAACCGATCAAGTTTTTGAGCAATCAGATGATGCATCCGTCGTAACCGAGATAAAGTACGAGTGAAAGGTTTACTTACTGCAATTGAAGGTAAACTTGTCAGTTACTACGTACGCCCGTGATCAACGGTTCTTGAATATCCTTTAAGTAAAGAAACTTGCCAACTTCCGCATAATGAGAATTTATTTATCTTTATACCTCTACATGAGTGTAAATAAGAATGTGTGTTATCTGCAAGTTTTTATATGAAACTCATTGTTAGCTTATTTCTCTATAATATGATTATTTTCTTTTAGGAGATGATGCCTAGGTCAGATAGGCAGTCGCTCCTTGTAAAACACTGGTACTCAGCTGCATACGGTTTGACTGGAAGCCGATACCTACATAGTTGGGAAAAGGCGAGGCACATGAGAAGGTACCTACAAATAGTTGTTGCTGGAGTAGTTCAAACCATCCAGTTGATATTTTATTGCTTTTTATTGTTGTTACTACTTACATTATAAGCTCTTTTATTGTTCGTTACAAGCTTGAAATGATTTCGAAACTTTCGGATTATTGTGGTCAGTTTAATGTGCCAAAAATTACTGACGAATAAGCAAGCTAATGTGAACATGGCTTTAATCGGTAGTACTTGAGTTGATAGAGTGTGAAATTACAAAGCTTGAGTTGGGACCCTGATGACGACATAGGCGATCCCATGTTGACATGTATCCATTTAGACATAACATTATTATTTTACGTCTACACTAATAATGTACTTAAAGAGGAAAGATTTGATAATTTGTTTGTTTGAATCTAATATACTTAGGCTCCGGAACTGATGAACCGATTTTAATATTTCATTGTTAGGAAGCTTCATTACCTATCTGCGCTGAACATAAACTATTTTTGATCCGGGTAAGAGAAGTAGTTTCCCCTGGAAGCGGGTGGAACCGCGTGGAACAGCTAGGTTTTATGTGTAACCATAGTACGAATTGGTTATTAGGTGTAGCTATGTTAGTTCAGTGATTCCTGGTAATGAAATTATAGCAATGCCTGGGTAAATTCAGTGTAAATATTACATAGCAGTGGTATGTTATAATTATTGTTTTAGTCCTAATGAGGATTACTACGAAACGTCAAGTTCCAATTAATCATTTGTAAGCACGTGTTGTCTGTTAAAATAGGTTTTATTATCTTCTACCAATTTATTTGACTAAACAAACACATACGTAAATCTCTATGTGGCTTTTTTCTACTTACTGACATTATCTTTAGTCTCAAAGCTATTGCAAAACATGAGTAACCTTACATAAGATTGCGTAGTAATTCCATTCACAATAGATTAGAAATCGCCTAATGTAATTGTTAAATTCGCCTCCGCATGGTCTTTATTGAGCTCCTTTCGAGATTCAACGCCATCTAGCGAGGATTTTGTAGAACACATGTAGTTCTTGCGTTAACAATTAGATGGCGCTGTTACAAATTGGGACCCTCTGGGATGTTTATTTGCTGAAACATAATAAAATATATACTTTTAGAAATGAAAGATCTTATAAATTCCTAGTTAGTTAATGACATGAGTAACATACATAGTACATATTTATCCTTAATGCCTAATTAAATATTAATACTAATATTAAAAAATCACCAACCTCAATCCATTTTTATCAAGTTTCAATACAAAAATTCTTAGCATTATACAACGAAGTAATGACAAAATGATTTTGGCCGCCAATTTAACGAAAGCGTGTCGGCAAGTTCTTGGTAACCTTGGACTGTTGACAGTGATCTTGAAAAATTTGCTGATACCAGTTTCAATTTCGTGATTTCAAATGAATGTTTCATTGAAAATTGGTATTGGAATTTAGCAATTTTTATACGTAATTTACGTTCGCGTTTCAAGAGATTGGTATTGGTATCTTTTTCTATAGTTGTATTGTAGGTAAGTAATCTAGTGAGCCGTTGATTGCATGAGAAAAAATCTTTACGATGCAGTAAGTCTGTAACCTGCATAACTACTTAATTAGTTAGGCAATTTAGTAATTTGTAATATGACCTGGAAAGCGACTTCTGAATCTGGTTGCAGTGATTCATATTTTTGTTTTTTTTTTTTTCTTCTAATATTTTAAACGCAAAATTATATAATATAGATGTTCTTACTTAAAAATGTGTGCTCCTCTTTCAAACAAAAAATAATATGGATTTTGATGAAACTGGCAGTCATACACCTAATTTGACTAGGTGGATTTGGATTTTCGGCAGAGTTACCTTGTATAATAAAAAAATAACATACTAGCTACTTTTAATTAATGTCCGGCAATTAGTTGCCTCGGTTGAAACCACGGGTAGAAGCTTGTTAATACACACTTGCCTCAAAGATATTTTCTTGAAACAACCACAAAGGTACACTAAGATAAACAGTAAGATAGAAAGCCACGAATTCATAAAAACCGAACCCCAAAAATCCTAGAAACCGTCTGGAGGTCTCCAAATCACGTCCGTTGCTACCTGGGCCCGATTATTATATATTTTTTGTCTATCCAAGGTCGGGTATTCAAGCAACGGTTAAAACGTGATCCACTAGCACACTGGTAGGATAACGAACTTTTTCGGCTTTTATTATGTAGTATTATGTATTATGACTGTTCTGTTATGGTCTTTTTGCCCTTTATTGGGCAGTTAGTTAAAGGTTTTTGGGGATATCCAAATTATATGGTTAAAATGTGACATAATTTGTGAAATAATTGCAGTACAATTCCAGTTACAGACGATTTCAATAACCTTTGTAAGGTATCTGTTGATTTGGTTGCTAGGGATACAATTTTGAATTCAGTTCTGGTAAGCAAACCAAAGATAGATAGGCAATTGAAATCGGCCACTGGACTACAAAGGCACAATATGCGAAGGTGTTTAGAAAAAAGGCTACCAAAAAAAGTTAGCATGATATCATAAAATACTGGCCGCTTATATAGCCACTTGGAAATACCAATAAAGCGACTACCATATTAATAAAAAATATATTGATATAATTATTATATCCAGCCATATTACGACCTTTTTAGATTAAATTGCTTTTTAGCTACCTTCACGGTCAACCAACTATGAATCATAGAAACGTCTAAAAACATAATCTTATTTTCTGAGATCATTAATTATAAGGGTTCTTATCAAATTATATCTATTTCTAAAAAACAAGTACTTATCAAATTTACTATCGGTAATCATCATCATCCTCCTGCCCTTATCCCAATTTTATTTGGAGACGGCGCAGCATGTTTTCTTCTTCCAAACTCTTCTGTCAGCCGTCATCTTACAAGTAACATTCTTTCGACTTTCACACAATCCATCTATCGTTTCTTTGATAGTTCTATTGACTATATCCTACTAATATTATAAACGCGAAAGTTTGTATGTATGGATGTATGGATGTTTGTTACTCTTTCACGCAAAAACTACTGAATGGATTTTAATGAAACTTTACAATAATATAGCTTATACATCAGAATAACACATAGGCTACAATTTGTAAACATATTGTTCGAAATACTAAACCTGCGCAGACGAAGTCGCGGGCACCAGCTAGTAATATTAATATTTTATCTTTGTATTGTTTCAGAACTGAAGTTACGTGAAAGACGGCGCGCTGGCCGCCAAACATGTATTAGATATCGCTCCAACGATATCGAAACGTAAGTAATATTATTTTACTTATTTTATTTTTTTTCATTTGTTATAAAACGTGGTCTTAAAAAGCACCGACTTTAGTGCTAGGTTTAACCCATAAACTTTATTCAAGATGATGGTTTAATCTTAACACTAAAGCCCGCATTTTTTTAAGACTTAAACAATTTTTTAAATGTCATTCGTAGACCAAAAACAAATAACTGATTAATAAGCTTACTACGTTGATAACATTGAAAATGTAAACGAAACATGCTGTCCATACAATGTATCACAATTTGTATCTCTTGATAACTCACAAAAATGAAAAGAACATTCGCTGAAGTCGAGTCCTTTTCGAAACTCGCTACTAAATTGAATTCAGTTATTTTACTTTACTATAAAAGTTCACGTTTAACAAGAAGCTCTGGCTGTTCAAAGAAGCTTTACAAATGTGAACATCATCCGTAAGAAGATAAAGTCTTAAGTCGGATCTCGAAAGTCGGACCCACGGACTTCGTATAAAATGTATGATAGTCTAACACTGCATATTGTCGGTAATACTGCAATGAAAGTGTTCCCGACCTACGACAACTTAACATAGTTTCCACGAGACAGTTTACTTTAGCTAAAAACTGAATCTCTGACTTCCCAGACTAGAATTACATAACAATGAAAGTTGTATTCAAGTAGCTATTCTCGTATATCTTGCTTCGAAAAACCAGGCTTATAAGTTCATAACGTACCTACGAGTACTTAATTAGATTTCATACACAGCAAGAATTTTCATTCGGGATTCGCGTTGTTTAGGATAATTCAAACAGAAATAATAATTATTCAAACAAAATCCACCGGTTTGATGTTTGCTTAGGCCTTGATTGTACTAACTAATGAATGAGCAACTCGCTCTTCGAATTTCGACTGTATTTACATGGTTTTAGAACACGTTTTATGTTGCGCTCGCTAATTGAGACAGTTGTAACTTTATAATTTTCGATTTCTGTCGAAAAGTAAATATAGTACTTGCGACAGAGTTATGTTTTCAATCGAATCTCTTATTGTTGCTTACTTTTAATTAGACGTAATGGTAACATTCCCTCAAATAAATTACTTTACGATGTAAATGTAATGTC
The DNA here is from genome assembly GCF_022581195.2 of Helicoverpa zea. Taxonomy (NCBI): domain Eukaryota; kingdom Metazoa; phylum Arthropoda; class Insecta; order Lepidoptera; family Noctuidae; genus Helicoverpa; species Helicoverpa zea. The sequence goes on along the minus strand of NC_061464.1, from coordinate 2,962,554 downwards.
TATTCGTAGAATCGTAGGAGAATTTCTTAAGGAAAATACGAGTAAATGTCGTTTTGATAACTCAATCTGGAAATCTACTTTATTAAGTTGGAAAACCTACTCAGCGTAATAAGTCCTCATAATATTAACTTAGTTCTAAGCAATTATTTTTATAGACTTAATATAAATAAATCTTTGAATTTTGTATTAAATACATACATAATTATACTGATATCAGGTACTAAGAATGAATTATGAAAATCTCCATTCTAAATGCCATGCTTTCTGTATTTTTTTTTCTACAAAAAAATTGTAATGTTATCTAGGTGTAATAACTTTCAACAAAACTTGGGCGCTTCATCGCACCTCTGAACTCCCAGGGTTCTAGAATAGCGATAAAACATAACATGCCCATATAATGAGCGCAGACAAGCGAACTTATTAAATTGTAATCCCCCGAGCTGTCTACGACGCATTAAAGGACAATGGGCACTTTGTATGGGATTTGGTACCCGCTCCAACAGTAACGTATGATATATCATTAGAAAGGTATTTACGTGAACAATAATAAAAACTATGGGGCTTGCCTCAATTAGCTGTCTGATCCGAGTAACGATAAAAATTAAATCGACATAGAAACAAGTATGTCATCCATATACGCAAATTCATTAAGAGGCATATGTCGTCAGTATAATAATTTTAAACTCAGTTAATAGACATCTTAAATTGTTTGAGATACACTCTATTATAATCTAAAGGTTGTAATAGTCTATGGAGTCATACTACGGAAACACAATCGTCATCTGATTTGACAAAAGTTCAAAACATTTCTGAAAACACAACTAATCATTTTAGTTACATACTATCTTTAAACATACTGGCTTCCATGTACCTACACATTATATGAAATAAAAAAAACCTGTTATTAAAACACGATAATCATTAAACATTAACCGTCTTACCACAAAAACTTTTAAACGTCAGTTTATGCCTTGTCTAAAAAAATGTCAAATTATGACGTTGACATATGGTTCATTTTGCAGCCAAAATTTTATTAGACAAGTGTAAAACAGGGTTTAAAGTTTTTGTAGTAAGGCCCTTATTGATTGTAAATACTGAAAGACTTTCATCAAATACATAAGCTATATTCTGCGTGAACTGCAAAGGTTTGCGCACAGACTTTTTTTAAAGCAGTGGGCAGCCAAACATTCTAAGACGGCCAAATTCTTGTTTTTTTGTTACTTTACCAGTTTTTATTCAATACAGTTGGATTTAAGAACTACATCTACGTTGATGATTTATGAACATTATACATTCTATTAGTCGATGTCACGCGAAATGGACAAGGAATTGGGACTAGTCGTCATAGTAAACATTTTTTGGCTTGCCAAGACCTACGCAATGGTACTAGAATCAACACTGTTGGACAGGGTACCAAAACGCCCATCGTCCTTTGCAAACTGGCTAACTTACGCTAAGATTTATACCAAATTCAGTTCGCTCAAATATGAATATTTGATTTACGATAAGAGCCTGTGTTCACGACGCGGGCGAATCGCGAACGTACACGTTATGGCGAAAGCGATTTTATTTTTCATTTCACGTTGGTTCCTATAAAAATGTGCTTAAATTACAAAATGAAATCTGCGTTTAGGTAAATTATCTAGTTTTTTTTTTTTACGATTACAAGAGCTTTAAATGTATGAGCATAGCAGTTAGCTTGTTTGAGACATTTTGCATTCAGACCAAGTAGTATTTTTTTATTAAATTGGTTTGAACTAGATATTTAAAATTTATTTAAAAGTAATTGATCCCTTATTCTGTCAAATGATGTTTCCCCTGTACAAGATTTTGTCTTATACAAGAAAGTGCAAGTGATGAAACATAAATCGCACCGTCTGAATCCACACTAACTCAAAGTTTCTCGTATCATAAAACACCGTCTGCGCCTTTACAGCCAAATCTAAATCTCAAGAAACCAATTGTCATCAACCTACTCTAACTAAACGATTAAATATGCACCTAATATAACACTTTTTGAGGAAGAAGCTTCTGGCTAAGTAACAGTGGCCCGGGCATGAGTAAGGTTAAGCAGCGCTTTTTGCGGTCGATAAATAGATGGGGGACTATCTAAGTCTGTCTTAAAAAGTATAGTTATCGGCATGGATATTGAGCCCTGACCTTCACCTGCGCAGAAGCGATTTATTGGTTTATTGCCTTATGTGTACAGTGAGCAAAGCGATCCCCACCCTTCCGCCGAGAGCTCAATATCCGTGCCGATAACTATAGCAAGCTGATGTAGAAATTTAACACAAAGTAATTTTAGTTTTTAAATTGTGGTATCTAATATGCATTATATAAACAAGTTGTTACAACAGATTTGTCGCATTAAATAACGCAGATTTCACGAAGAGATATCCTCCTTTGGAAGTCACTTACAAGATAGTAAACGATAAGGTGACATAGATTTTAATGTTTTTGGTTATTTTGCTCAACAAAACCTCAGTTCCCACAAATTCAGGAGTGAAAGCTTGAATCATCAGCTACCTAGCCTTTTCCCAACTATGTTGGGTTTACCTACCAATGAAACCGAATGCAGCTGAGTACTGGTGTTTTACAAGAAGCGACTGCCTATCTGACCTCCTCAACCCAGTTACCCGGGCAGCCCAATAGCCTTCTTACCAGTCTTATCTAGACTGGTAAGACTGGTTGTCAGACTGGCTTCTGACTACCCGTAACGACTGCCGAATATGTTCAAATGACAGCCGGGGCCTACAGTTTATCATGCGCACCGAAACACAGTCGATGGTGTCCATGATATACTTAGAAAGTACATACAAACTTAGTGAAGTTGCATTAGTGGCCATACCGGGAATCGAACTCACACATTCATACTTGAGAGTTTAGTTCTTTACCCACTAGTCCACCACGACTTTTTGTGAAAGCTTGTACGAGACGAATATTTCAATGTCAGCTATTATGGAGCATAAAACAGCCTAACATTTAATTGACAGTTTCTAAATATGACGTCACCAGTTACGTAAGGAGGCATAAGCGTTGGCGTGGACTTGCCCCTGCGCCTGCGCAATACTGATCTAGGAAATCAACTGAAATGTAGCCTTTGATAGTCTGGTTTGATTTATAGTATTGTTGAATAACAGGAAAGTGTAGTATTTGCGTGCGATTTAATGTAGGTAAACAGTTGTAAAATTCAATTTCTGTCAACATTTACAATGATTATGAATAAATAGGACTTCCATAAACAAAAAGCTTTCCGCCAAGCCTTAAACTTAAAAATAAACAGGATATTTTTTACCGAGAAATCAAACTTGAAGTAAACCACCAGCAGATACATTATTGCTTTCGAAATTCCTGACTTCTCATCCTGTTTACTGATAAAAAAATATTCCAAAATAATTTGTCTGATTTGCCATATAACATGTATACCCAAATGCTTGAATATATTACCAATTATTGGAGCTCCTATGTACCTATAATGTGATTAACATCCTATTTTGTACCCGTATTCTTTCATATTTATCATAAAACAAACGTTTTGAATTGATTCATGAGAGCTTAAAATGTTATTAGTGTTAAATCTATCTGCGTTTGAACTAGATAAAAAAACCTCAGTTACCTTCTTAAAGTCTTAATATAATTGGTTGCTATCATCTTCACATCTTGCCAGTCATACCTGATCTCCTTTCCCCTTGCTTACGTAATCATCACTCGTTGATCACAAAGGCACAATGACAATATAGCATGATTTATTAGACTAACCTGTAGAGTAAGCTGTCTTATAACTCCTGATGGAGATTGGAGTATTAATGGTATGTATAGCGCTTTAGGGTGATGCATAAAAACTTATTTTACACAGGTCAATGCATAAGCAAGCTACCTTGACTGGTTCTCGTCACTAATGCAAAAAAAATGTTTTTAGTTTTTTAAATGAGATATCCTCACCTTTTTATGAGCATATAAAGCTTAAGATAGATAGATAGTTTTTATTAGGTACCAATTTTACATTTTTGTTACATTATCTACGTCACCTACTTTAATTATTTTTATGATAAAAAAAATGGTGTACCTAATAAAGTATATCTATCTACTGGTGCTTTTTCTCATACATTTAGTAAGTATATTTCCATTGTAAAGAGCTTTATTATACCTATGAGTATCTGTCAAACTGACAGCCACTAACAAAAATTCCCAACACCACAAAAGCGCTCTACCACCCAATTCATACTCGGCAATTGCTCAAACGCCTTTCACCTGTCCCCCGGTCAGATCAGAACCGTAGATCACTTGCCCATCATAACTGGAGCTAACTTCAGACTATTTGCTAAGACCTGCTTTGTTCTAAACAACGTAAGCTATGTAATAATTCTGTTTAAAATAGTCTGTGGGCTACAAACTTTTAGTCGACCGATAGTTTGTTTGGAGATACTTGCGTGATGATGGTGTATGTAGGTATATGGTGATATGAATGAATGATGGATGAATGGTACCAGCTTAATACCTGATCATTGTAGTTCGCACATTACGATGATCAGGTATTTAGCTGGTATCAGACCGACTGAAGACATTATTTGGAATTAAAAGAAAAGGAAAGAGGTCAGATTGGCAGTCGCTCCTTGTAAAACACTGGTATTCAGCTGCAACTGGTTAGTTAGACTGAAAGCCGACCCCAACATAGTGGGCATGAGGCTCGGGAGATGATGAATCAAGAGAATATAAAAATGCCTATCGTCGGCTCAACTGTCGGCCGACTATTTAGTCTGCAGTTTGAAGGTATTCAACATTATCTACTGTTACGACATTTTGTTGTTGAAATACTTATATAATAAGTGTATGTAAGTTCAAGTTGAGGTTTCTATGCAGTGTTGAAGTAACAGCTGTTTTGTAGCTTTTTTTATAAACAGTTAAACGTGTGTTGTAGACTCAAGGCTCCTTTTGTGCGTGATACAAGTAATTATTGTTGCGATGTCGAAATGTATGAAAGTTATATTCATTGTGTTACTGAATTAGATCTAGACACTTGTAAGTATACGAGTCGCTCTATTTAGGATAAATAAAGAAAAAGACTAATATTAGAGGATCAAAATGTTATTATAATTTTACTTACCCATTATTTCTATGGTACTACTTATGCATAGCGAGTAGCGACGTATCAAGGCAAAAATGGTTTGAAAACCAAAAGTTATCATGCCAGCTATACCTTTAAAATCGTGCCAGTATTCTGCAAAGTAAACAAGACCTGTCTAGACCAAATACAAATCGGAAGTTTCCAATTTAAAATCGAACCTAAAAACAACATCCTTTCTACCCGACTTCACATGTCAAAAATGTAATATTTACTCTCGATCCACACAGGCGAAGAGTTATTCAAATACGTTGAAAGCGAAGCTAGCTACCCTCCGGGCTGCATGGCATAGCCGATTTTGTGGCGTGATGCATTCAATGTGACATTTTTTCATTTCCATACACTTTTCGGGGCTTAAAAATTCGATAAAGTCTCTTGGCTTTTCATCTGAAAGGATACTTCAAACTATGAAGTTTAAATAGGTACAAATACTTCTTAAATATTTCAAAAATATAAATGGTATTTTTTCTAATACTTAGGTCAATGCACCTACTTCACTTTCAAATCTAAATGATAAGGATTTTTCTAATACCTATTTAGTTTTCCAAAATATTACGACAGCAAATTACCTACCTTAATCTTTTTCTCGTCTAGTCAAGGCCATCTATAAATTCTCCAGGACATTTAAGCTGACATCTTGGCACGCAACTGACTGCCAAATTTCCACCTTACACACTCATCAATTAATGCTTGAACTCAATTCTATCTTGCCACTGGCATTCGCATTCCCGTCACTTTATTCTGTATGAAAAATGCTTACCTTCGCAGTGCTAGAATAGCATGAGAAATCGGACGTCACCAAAATATTGTAAAGCTGAACGGGTTTCATTGAACATGCTAATCTCAAAAACTATTGAACCGATTTGCAGAATTCTTTCAGTGTTATATAGCCTAACATCTAGGAACATTATAGGCTAGAATTACAGGAATTTTATCCGATTGCGCGAAGTAATTCCCAAGGGTGGAAGCTATTGACTGAATTCTGGAAATATAATTCGTTCTTCGAAGCTTTTCACGAAAGCTACGAGAGAAGTTATTCTCAATAGTTACGAGTATACAGCCCGGTTTAATTACGTGACCAGCAGTCGAATCAAATAATAATTTGTGCGGTACAGATAACTTTGACAGCTAACATTGTTTATTTTCGCTGTAGGCGCGAAAGCGGTTGCCTTAACGGGAAGAACAAAGTTTCCGTAATACGAAGTTAATGGTTTGTTGTATGCAATAAAAGTTTAAAGTGGATATTTAATGAACTAGTCTATATTCTAGTCTTATTTTACAATTTCTCTATACTTTAGAAAAAGTTTTATGTGAAAGGCACATTTTAATATCAGCCTTGTTATTGGCAAAATCTTCTTTTGATTTCTTAACGCAAATATATTTCCACGTTAAGTACTAATTACTTTAGACTTTTCCCTTCTCTAAGTTCAATCAACACATTATCTACAAGTCTTTTAAGGCATAAATATGTCGACACTCGTATTCCTAACATAAATCTATGTACAAATAATTAGTGTTATTACATTAAGCGCCGACGCACACGCACTCAAGTCATTATTAAAATAGACAGCTTCGACCTTTTGAGTAAAACATCGCCTTTCTAGATTTAATTGTCAAGAATTAGGTAAGCTGAAATAATTTAGGCATCATAAGGCTGTGTTCAAACCAAACTGACTTTGCAACCGACTAGTCAGCCAACTATTGGCCCGGTGCGGTGATTGGCAAAAATATATTTTTGAAGAGAATCGTGTATTCAATCAAAGTTCTTAGACTTTCTGATACCGGGCAAATACCGGATCGTTGTTAAGTACTTATGTGTTTACTACCAATCATTTCCATACTGATTTATGAGCCTGAACAAATTGTCAACTGACTAAAAGTTTGCAGTGAGCTTAAACTGATAAACAGTCGTAATTTTCTTTTGTGGTAAAATAGTAGAATCGTCTAGACGTTTAACAAATAAAAGTGAATGTTACTCGTTAATCGATTTCGAGATACATTTTATTTGAGAGGTAGATTCTTTTCGGTAGACAATAGTGTTCATGTTTCAGATATCGTGCCCCCAAAGCGTTTTAAGGCCCTCGAAAGAGCGCGCAACCCGAGGCGTCTTTTGTCTTCGCGTAATGTGAGGATCCCTGAACAATTCTGAAAATTCTTATTGCGAATAAGTCTAACTGAATTTGTGTTAAACCGTTTTTGTCTCAACAATTTTGGTGTATGTACTTCTTTTATTGTATGTCAATTTTGATATTAATAAACGCTGCGATTTGTAGAAATACTTCAAGAATTAAGTTATCAAATCTGTAGTTATACATGTTAAAAGTATCAAATGCGTTCCAGATTGACAGCTAGATTTTTTTTGAACACAGATTAGAAGATTACATACTTACTGTCAGAACTCATTATTAATATCAGAACTCTTAAATAATTTTATTTTAAAAAATCTAGGTTCCACCCCATATACAGGTTGATACCGCGAAATCTGAATTGAATTTAATGGTAGGAACGGATTTAATGTTAAATTCTCTTTTCTGACTCGGATGCGGTCGAAACGGTCGCGTCATAGAAACCGCATTGCAATGCTTTGGTCACTGCCAATGACGTTTGGTTAAAATGAAATGCTTTTAGTGCAATCCGATTTTAAAATAAGAAATGTTTTTTTTTTTTGTTTTAACTTGTTTGTAAGATAAATCTTTGAATTGAAAGCATGACAAATAATTAAGTAATCAAAGTTAAATAATTTTATTTCATTTAGGCCTTTAGAAGCACCTATGAATCATCATCCTCCGAGCCTTTTCCCAACAATGTTGGCTTCCAGTGTAACCGGATTCAGCTGAGTACCAGTGCTTCACAAGGAGCGACTGCCTATCTGACTGCCTATCTATCTATGAATATAAAAAAAAAAATAGTTTGATTATAGTTGCCCCTTCTATGGATAAGAAGGGGCAAGAAACTCAATGGTTAGGTACTCTTTTTTAAAATATTAGGTATTACAGTTATATGATATTTTTTTTTTAAATAACGATATAACTCACTCAACGTTTTACCTTCCGTAAAGTATTTTTATTATGTACTCTTTAAGAATTAAAATGTTGTTTAGTGGCTTGGTACGAGACGAGTCTTTTCCTACAGTTGGCTTTTCTTAATTTAGTTATAACTCAATTTTCTTTTGTAACGTCGAAGCCGCTGCTTGCTGTGTAAGCAAATAAATTACAAAAGCTCGCTTGCATAAACGCAAAAAAATATTTTAAAAAAATCGCTGTTGCGTAAGATAATCTCAAAATATGTTTTTAAAAGACCGCCATTTCTCTAAATAACGTATTAAAGTGCCCAAAAAAGTAGTAGGCACTTGAAAATCCCACAAAAACTATTTTTTATAACGTGTGTTGTTTTGATAAAAAATAGCACTCCTAATACACAGTAGCTATCCACTTGATTCAAGTACTTTCTGTCCACGTTTCGTTTTACGAGTGCTTATATTTTTTACGCACTTATCTTTGATACTAAACAGATATTTTAACGTCGCTTTTTCTCAAGTGTTTGTATTGTAAAGAGGTAGAAATCGGTGTAGGTATCTGAGATTTTTTTATTCTCTTTATGATGCACTATTATAGATGGTGTATTTTATTTGAAAATGCTCTATGTCACGTTTACACAAGCTCGCATGTCGATATGGTTGTTTAGTGTATGAATCAATATTTTGACAAAAAAAAAACGAATTTAAATCACCAAAGTTAATTTACCAAGGGATATCACACCATTTGACCAATTCAACATTAACGTTTTCGAAAACAACTTCCAGCTCATCTAATTAGGTTGACAACACACTCACCGTCGGTATCTGAATAATTCAACTCAATTCCGTTGTGACGCAACGCTGTCAAACTCCTAACACAATAGTTCAGAATTTGTCACACGTGCAATGCAAATTAACAGCCCAGAGTTTAAACTGCTAATGTAATTAATTATCATCCATAATTAAGATTCGCCTAGTGTGTGCGTACATTTACATAAAATCTCCCGGTCGGTGTTGACTGAGTTTTGACGAATTAGCGACGCTCAGTCAGTTTTCGTCACAATGAGGGAATTAACGAAGACAATCTTTTGAAGCTTGAGGGAAATTTGAAATGCTGTAGATACAGCATATTATGTATATGTAGGTGTATTTTTTAATGAATGTTCTTCATTCTATTTTTTAATATCACACTCGTAAACGTGCTCAATATTTGTATAGTTACGGAACCATTTTAGTGAGGCTAGATAGATATACTTTATTAGTTACACCACTTTTTATATTTTTTATCTTAGAACTAAATTAAAGAGGTGACACAATGGGCGGTCTTATCGCTAAGAGCGATCTCTTCCAGACAACCTTAGGATGGATTAACGAGAAGGAAAATAATATACAGTCAGGCAAGGTCATGAAAAAAAGTTAGTACATAAAGCAGAAATTAAACACAATTTTTAAATTGCAGGCTCTAACTAAGATTAGCAGGCATATTTAAAATATTTTTTGTTAACTCGTTACGTGTTTAATTAAACTTAACAAGCCTTAGGGAAATTACGGTCATACATTTTTTAGCTTGTAACATGAATTTAGTTCATTATAACCTTCGAACTAAATAATAGAATAGAACATATTTTTTAATTATTATAGAAAGAGTATTTGTGTGGTGTCGTGGTGGCCCGAAGGCTCAGTGACCTTCTAAGGCACGAGTTCGCGGGTTCGAAACCAAGCAGAATCGGTGTTACTATTTTAGTCACAAACGTATAAGGGTGCCTTGCCACTAACAGTGAAACAACACATTTAAGGACAACCTAAAATAATAAATAGAGCTTAGAACTTCAACAAAAAATTAGTCTAGGTATACTTACTGATATATTTGTTTTCATATCAACAATAACACACGAAAGTGTACCATAATGTACAGTGGGAAGAAAACCATACACTTCATATGGTCGTAGACCTAACTGTCTTGTGGTCTTGGAAGCAACCTTCATAAACAACCTTAATTTAATAAAACAAATATCACAAAAATCACAATCACTTATCTTACAAGAGTACAAACACAAACAAAAACAAATCAGTATGTTTACATTGCAACAAGGACAAAATGGATCCCTCAGCGTCTAAGAGATTTCTTCCAATTACCACTGCGGGCGGAGTTGGAATGACAAGCGTAGTACCAAGTTGACGACTCGCAAGTTAGGTAAAGGGTGCCTTTGTTCTGAGTCTAATGGTCACACAGTCTTTGTAATTGAACTTAAAACTCAGTCAGAAAAAGCTTTGATTATAAATCCAGGTTTTGACTGCTACAAATCTATGTAATCTTTTCTTTTAAATAAGACTGGGTGAGTCTGAAACTCCCAAATTTATGAGACTAACAAGGATCAAGGATCTTATAAAGGTCGGCGGAAGATGCTGGATGCAGGTCGCCTCCAACAGGTATCTGTGGAGATCTAAGGGGGAGGCCTATGTTCAGCAGTGGACGTTCTTTGGCTGAGATGATTATGACGATGAAGAAGTTCCAATATTTTAATCATATAACTAAAGCAGATTTTTCTTAAATTCAGTCAATCAATATAAATTAATCGTGGTTGCCAAATGATTTTTATTTGCGTTGGTAGATGATTTTATTCCAAAATCTTCTACTGATTTAATATTTAATAATGTGCAGTAATACTACGCATGTATAATACAGCTTGATACGTTATAACAATGATCTTATCTATGTAGAACCCACTATGTGGACACGTGGTGATACATAGACTAATCTTATGGTGTTGCAGATCTAAATGCGTTGACAGAATGAAAGCTATTTGCATTGCCAATCAGTTACGCAATTAAACTAGGCTGTGTGACTAGAAATCTGCTTTGGCAACTGTATGTATTGGACCTCCTGAGGTCAAATTAATTGTTGCAATAAGTTAACTTGCCAACTGTGTTATTTTAAGTCATAACTTCTTCCGTATAACCATCGAAGATGTAAAAGGACTAAAAGAATGACAAAAAAAAAATGCAATTTCTGAATTTAGACTCACTCATTAGACAAGTTACATCAATATAACACTTTATGAATTAAAATCACTAACGGCCAGTTTCTTCATCAAAAGTTAAAGTTAAAGTAATGTCTAAAGTAAAAGTAACGGTCAAATACGTTTTTTCAAGGCTAAAGTGACAGTAACACTAATAGAAAAATTGAATTTGACCGTTACTTTTACTTTAGACATTACTTTGACTTTTACTTTGGCTTTAACTTTTGATGAAGAAACTGACTGTAACATATCTCGATAAAACATCTACCACAGAAAATTTCAAAAAAAAAAAACTAACATTGCTATTTAAGTAACACAAAGCTTAAAACCCGACATTTTTATCTGATGCGTCTATCCGACCCCTTGCTACAGAAATAAAGGTCCCTAAGGAAGGTTTATTGTACCAAGCCTTTGTTTTGGAGGGTTACCGTTGGCCTAACTGTTTGAATTTCGGCCCGAATTTGTATTGAACTAAAATAACATGGCTTGTATTATGTTATGATTAAGGGGTTTGGGGGTACGCTGCTGCCTGTCTTTGAGTTCTGACAGGGTAGTCTGAAAGTCAAAACGATTTTGGCTTAGTGTATAATTTTTTGGTACCTGTTTTAAAATTGAAGTCAATCGGTCATCTTTATAGCAGTCTAATTTTGGGTCGGCAGCATGTTCTATTCCGCCATACATTCCTAACTTAAATCATCTCACAAGTAAATCCAAACCATTTATAGTTTTAAGAAATAGTTTATAATAGTTTTTATGTTTTTAAATGGTGACTGGTATCAATTGTTAGCAAAATTTAGTACTTATCTGCTTGTCATTTTACTAATTTGTTATTGTTTTTGTTACAGGTAAGTTACCCACATATTAATCAACCGTCAGGATTGGCAAAATGTGGTAAGAGATAATGATGATATGGTGAGCATTCCTAGGCCTGCGTTCAGCCATAGACGGCAATAGACTGAGATGATGAAGCATAAATTCGGTGAACTTCAGGATGGGCCATATACAGATTTAAAAAAAATACAATGTAAACACGCCAAATTAAAGAACAGATGTATGTTTAAGTTAATTACAGGCGATCGACCGACAAAAGTACCGTCTGTGTCTGACCTTAAAACAATGAAAATATCACACTAAGACCGGGTATTATCATTAATTTAATTTTAATACCTTCGTACCACACATTTAAATTATTAAATTATATTTACCTCCGTCGTGCCCTCTTCACGTTGTTTGCGGTTCCAAATAAATTCAGATTTAACCATTTAATTATTATTTTATAAGTCCTGGATTGTTTGGCTGTGGGTTATTTTAGGACTTACATAAAATAAGTTTGTAATAAAATAATTATGTCGGTCACTCTTATTTTATTGTAGGATTTGTAGACATTTATTTTTGTGAACATATCCTACTGTCAAATATTTGCAATCATCCAATCCACTGTGTATTATTTATTAGGTACCTAATTGTCGAATAAACCATATCATTTCATACCAAGTCGGCTAGTTGTCTCCTTATGAATGCCAGCGTATAGGTAGATCAATAAATAAAATTCCCGGCTCTTTATCACTGAAAATTTCCTCGAACATTTTTGTCCTTATCGTTCACTAACCTTATGAAATAGCCAATAGAGTAGCTTAGAAAGTACGAAGAACTACTTAAGGCTATCCTACCGAATCTGTTAGCCTTAACAATAATTCATAACATTTCTAAGAAATATACTTATTGGAGTCCAAAAATTTCGCCCACAACTCCGACACGCGTTTCTATGCGCCTCACGTAGCTTTCTTACAACTAAAACTTATGTTTATGACCCAAAAGTTTTGTTAGAATGTTCTCGAACTTTCAGATGATACGTTTCGTAATTGCTCCAGCGTGTGATAAAGTAGATGCTATTTTTGGAAATAGGTACTTACTTTGATTTCTAATTAAAGGTTTACATAAGAGTTTTATGAGCCTTTTTGGAAAACATCATCATCTTCCGAGCCTTTTCCCAACTATGTTGGGGTCGGCTTCCAGGCTAACCGGATGCTGCTGAGTCCTAGTGCTTTACAAGGAGTGACAGCCTAACTGACCTCCTCAACCTAGTTACCTGGGCAACCCAACACCTCTTGGTTAGACTGGTTACCTTTTTGGAAAACTTATACCACATTATTTTAAAACGTGGTCTTAAAAAGTACCGGTCATGTGCTAGGTTCGTCAACTTGGTTCGGGTTGTGTTTTAAGCCAAGTACTAAAGCTGGTTTTATTTTAAAACCACGTTCTATAATGAGGTGGATATTGATTGATTTATGACATGTGATAATCACAATCCAATTTTTTCGCCTGTTGAAGAATCCACTAAATATAACCAGAACTGTGATAGAATTCTTATTGCAGCATAAAAATCTTGCGACACATATTTATGCTGTTTATAAATAAGACTGTAAATACATTCATATTCATACATAATGCATATGTTTGTATGTAATGTATACCAGTTTCCAGATCATTTACATCATGGTCTCATCCTTTTTTAATTTTTAAATGGCACATAACCTGCCTCAACAATTTGACTTTTGAATCGGTATCATAAATAAGCAAGATGTTAACATCGATCGATGCAGTAATTTGAAGGATTAACTTGAACATGAATTTTGACTAATCTTTACTAATACAAGAAAGAGAAAACATTGTTTGTTCTTAAAGGAAACTAAAACTTCAAAACTACTGAACCGATTGAGAAATTATGGCACTGTCGAAAGCTACACTCTTCCCGCTTAACATAGGCTATATTTCATGCCGTAGTGCCCAGGAGACGCGGGTGAAATCGCGGGCGATAAATAAGATTTGCCATTTCAGTGTGCTTTGAACCATTATGTAGTACACAGGTCTGAAGGCCATATACAGGATGTATGTACTGAAGTGTGTGTCACATTAAATCAAGTTGGAGACAGCCGGTGGGTCGGCAAAGGGTTGTTTGCGGTCACCAACCCCTTAGCCTCTTGCAATGTACGACCACCTAGCATTTCCACATAGAATTTTATTATAGTAACGACCTTAAAACATAAATAATTGAAGAACATTTTATCCATAAAGGTCTGTAATCATCATCAGGTTTAATTGCGGATCATGTATGTGACTGGGGTCAATCTGTCAGATATTTTTACATACAAATTTTATCAGCAATTGGTAAGGTCCGATTATATTCAATTACATATAGTACAGTCAACTTCAGGTCAGTGGTAACAGTTTTATAGGAAAATCGTACTTATTACTATTGAGTTAAGGTGCATGACAGTTACCACTGATGTGCGGTCTACCGTACAACTCTGGTGGGCTAAACTCCTCAGTACATTTCTGCATATTCCTAAAAGGTTGGTACAGTCAAAAGACAAAAGAACAGATACCAAATTATAAACATGGCTGTGATATAATGTCATAATATTTTGTCCCGAATGCTTGTAAAGCTCATGTTTTATTTAATTAAACATTAGAGAAAGAACAGCTATTTCATAACGACTTTATTCAGTGAAACCCATTTAGGACCCAAAAATTTTCGTAACAAACAGTTTGTCATCCCTCTCCATCATCCCCATTTTGCTCAAATGCCGATGGCATGACAAAAGCCTAATTATCTCAGCTTAAATAATTGGCTGTCAGTTGATAATAAACAATTTAAAATTCGCCAACGCATCTGAACGTTTCTGCTTTGAACATAACAATGAAAGTGCAGTAAAACAAGTCGTTTTAAATGAGGGATTATTTAGAAAACATGTGGTCCTTTGTGGGCTTGTCAGAACAGATGTTTCGACTGAACTAATTCTATTGTATTCTGTTTCAAATTGTGTCTATTTTTACAGCTAAATTGATTCCTAGTATTTCCACACAGTGCCTCCCTATCGCTAGAGTTCGTGGTAAATAAAACCATGGTGCAGACTGACATGAAATAAAACCAAAAACACCCCGACTGCATGTTGAAACTTTTCGCTACCCTTTGATAGTCAAATCTCGTTATTCGCACAGGTCCAGACTTGCATCGAAATAGCCATTAAATCAAGGACAGAGCCAATTTAACTTGCTATATCGTCCCTGTGGTACGACGCAAAGCCTGCCGCGGACAGCGGCCCCAGCGGGGGGTGGGGCGGTACCTCGGGGCGAGGGGGGCTAGGGGCGCGGAAGTGACGAAACTCCCGCCGCGTTGCCATGGCAACCGCCGTGTTTACCCCGCCATATCGATCGTTGCGTTTCCCTGTTTACATACCGGCGATGCAACGGGGATTCCGATTCGATTTCTGGTTAAATAACGCAAATATACTGATAGAACTTTCTGGGCTTTGTACTGTTTAAGGATTCTGTCTTGGAATGAGGAATAAGCTAGTATTGTTTACTTTGAAGGCTGTGCGGCTATAGATACGAAAACAAATAATGATGCCGGGTTTTAATAAAGCATTGTCTACGATTGATAAATTTTGTGGGGCCATGATGCTTTTAAGTAACAAAATGACGAAAGAGCCTAAATTTTTAAGAAAAAAAAAAAAACTAATTAGACTGGGTTCTGAAGCTGTATTTCTTTGTCTGTCCTTTGTCTGTTGTGCTTAAATCCACAGTCGGTTCTAAAAAGTTCACGAGTACTTACACATGCCGATTCAAACGCACATCAGAATCAGTTATTAAATATCAAAAAGCCTACAAAATAAAAGTCAATTTTCATATTATCTTTTATTGAAATAAATAATATAGTTCTAGATTAGGTATAGTTAAGAAGGTTTCTAAACACGTAGGCAATAATTATTCCTGTGTTAACAATTTATATTCAATGCGGGTTTGCGTGAACATCACTTTTAATTTAAGTAATTGTTTTGTCAATCAAGTGTAATTTATGCGATTTCTTTGTTACCATTTTGGTTTTCCTTTGTTAGGGAACACGCAAATACCCAGTTTCCTATATAAGAAGGTATATATGTACCTATATAGACATAATTACAACGGTTTTGCGGTGTTTTCAGACCACTACAAAGGTAGTTGGAAAAGGTTCGAGTAGTGTAATTTGGGAGCTTGAATGGTGTTCAGGTAATGTTATGGGTAGCCAAATGTAGCCAATTTACTGATGAAAAAACTTGGTTCAATTTTAGTGATCGAATTTTCAAAAATACTGGGTAGGTATGTACGTTTTTGTCTTGAAAGTGTTCTAAAGATTTTGAGGCTGTGTGTGGCTTAAATGTTGCTGTTGATCTTTGACGGTAAAAATATTGTCAAATTATTATTGTAAATAATCTGTATTAATCTTCTACTAAACAAAGGAGCGGAAACCGGCTGTGTATGTAATTATAATCAACATCTCTAACAATGAACTCAAGTTCAAACTACGAATGATTCATAAACTTATACACTTCAATCAATCGTGATCGATATAACAATTATAAAATCGCATACAAACATTGATTGTCTGTCCATCGAAACTCGTATTTAAATTCAATTGCGTACAGCGTACATCCAACTCGGATAATTGTGAACGAATAAATTACGTTTTGACGTCCACATAACTCGATTCGTATTTACTTATTCGATTGATTTAATGTTCGATGTATCGAATCGAAGCGTGTTTACATGCAGCGAATTATGTATAGAAAATTTCGTTTGTCAGTTTGTGACCATGCTATTTTGGTATCTATGTTGTCTAGTCAATGTTAAATTCCTCATTGCATCTTGTTATGTAATGTAAAACTATATGAATTTAGTTTGCATATTATGATATATTTCATGTACCTATTTCATATTTTATTAGATAAATACGCAATTGCTAAAATTACTGTTATATAAACTTAGGACTTTCGAAATTTACTTACCTACCATTCTTAGAACAGAGCAGACTGTAGAGGTACCTCAATCTAAAAAAAATACAGCCAGCAAAAGCAAAACAATAATAAACCCACAATTCTAAATAGAGTAGTCAGCCTCGACACCTGCAAGCGACACCGCGTGATGCAATATATCGAGTTACTGATACCAACACGAGTGCGGTGTAACTCTAGCACAAACGGAAGGACTAGACTGAGTATCGTTTTAGCAATCTCGTCAATACACTGTCCACCTTATTATAAAACGTGGTTTTAAAAAAAGTACTCGCTTTTGTACCAGACTTAAACTACTGTCCCGAACAAAGTTAGTGTACTAAACCTAAAGCGGGTACTTCTTAAAACAGCCTTTTATAATAAAGTGTTGTATGTTGCTTGAAAGACGCCTCTTCCTCGTGAAATAAAACATGTGCCTAGATATTAGGCGGGAAGATTTCGAATAGCCGCCCCTCTGCGAACTTTTAGTCGGCCGATAGTTTGTTATAATGTAGTATGTAGGCCGACAGTTGGCCCGTAAGTTGGTATTTTTTTTATGTAGGTAAATCGTGAACCCAATCAAAATTCTCAGTCGGTTTGATACCGGTTAATTACTTGATCACTGTAATGTGCGTACTACCATTCATCTTCGTACTGATGTATGAGCCCGAACAAACTATCAGCCGACTAAAGGTTTGCAATGTCAACTCTAAATAACAGCTGATAATCTCAATCCCTTATCAGTTAATCATCATCTAAATCACCACGTCGTTCAAGAAACGCCATTAATACAAAAGCTAAAAGGTTCGTATTACCGGCATTAAGAGACTTGCATCAGTCAGGATGTCTTAAAGATTGATCTAAAAGCCACTCAGTACAGTCGACCACACAAGTAGGTCATTCGTACGGAGATGCAATAAAAGAAATGGGTGCAGATGCACTTTTGTATTCTAGTTTATTGTTGTAAGTTGGATATATGTTGATTTATGTGAGTTAAGTTTATTTAAGCTTATATTTTAGCATATATTTTATTATCTCACTGCTTCTTAGGTACAGGCTTTTCCCTACATTGATGAATGAGCAATGATGGATTTGATTTAAGTTCAGATTTCATCGCATTTTTTCTTCCAACATTAGCCAAATATTCATAAAATTGCAAATACTTAGATCCTCATTAATTGTATAAAAAATAACAAAAGAAATTAATACACAGAATTCGATTGTTCAAAAACACTTAGACGCCTTAGGAACATTCCTAGAAGTTTCCACCAACCAGCTAAGTCCCATGAACACGTTAAAATGCCCGTTAAATGTTATGCTGAAAAGATTAACTGTACACAGTAACTCATTGCCCAATACCAACAACTAATTTTCTTGACAATCTCCACTTAACCTTAGATTAGTGCAAGGATTACTTATAAGTAGTTTAGCGAAGTCGGATTAGGAGCTAACTGTAGGATTACCAGCATTAACATACAATTTTCCTGTAATTCGTCAAAAGCATGAAGAACTGGAATGCTTTAAGACAACACTTTTGTATCATTTGCCTAGCCTTTTCCCAACTATGGTGGGGTCGGATTCTAGTCTAAACAGATGCAGCTGAGTACCAGTGCTTTACAAGAAGTGAATGTCTTTCTGACCTTCTCAACCCAGTTACCCGCGTAACCCAATACCCCTTTGTTAGACAGGTTGTCAGGCTTACTGGCTTCTGACTACCCGTAGCGACTGCCAAAGGTAACATTTTTGCAAACAAAAATTATTATAGAGAGCCGACTGGCTTGATGTTCAGTATTCAATATTTTTCCTCCGCTAGATAAAAGTAAACAACAGCCATAATCTAATCATCACAACTCCCATCTCCTCAAACTAGATTTCCTAGCGAATTCACAAAAACACAATTCTTATCCTTAGGAAATTTTTCACCGAGCAAATATTCGGTGGCTACAAATTTCCGCCGCTGACTGTACCAAGCGCGTCGTCTCAGACTCTATTTCCTTGTAACATTGGAAAATCTTCGAATTTCCTCCTCAATGATACCTAGGTAGGTTAGACCGAAATCTAGGAATGGTTAGTCGAGTCTAGGAACGTTCTGAGACGTAGACAAACTGCTTCTTTGTGGGTGCTCTGTAATGTTCCCTTCCATTCAGTGTTTGGTATTGGTTTCGCATGACTTTTGGTTACTGAACGCTGGAAGCTTTTGGCAGTTTCACTAAATGTACAAGTAGATAAAGGGCCAAAGACGGCTCACTTATTTCAATTTGTGATAAATACTATCCAAAATTTTCTGCATAAAATACTTGTGTTTGTATTATATATTACAAAACCCGAGATTATTTCTCATACGATGTTATTTTGACTCCAAGAATTTGCACCAAGAATCGGTTAATTCAGTAATTAAGTATTAAAGATTAAGGAAAAATTTTGTCAGTTGACGGCCTGGAAATTTATCCTTAGGCTGGATTGAATCCAAACAAGAAGACTTTATCCGCCAATTTTTGATTTCGATTTCTTTTTGAACTTTAATAATAAAACCTTCAACCAATACCCGAAATCATAATTAGAATACCACAAAAAGTTTAACCCATATCTTTATCAAATTATACCTTACCTATCAATCAGTATTATAACTGATGCACCGCAGATTTATGAAACCAGAAACTACATGCAAATGTCAAGCCTTATCCTTTTTGAGGCAAAAAACTTAAGTTGCCTCCTCGAACTTGACACCGCGAACCTTCGCAGGGTTGGCATACGATTGGAATTCGACTGGCTAATCCTCAAACAAAGGATCTTGTCCGAAAACACTAAAAATGCAACCCTTTTTTGCTGAACCAATAAATAATCTGGTTTTGTTTTAACCTTCTTTTCTCGCGTGATCGGCCCATATCCTTTATTAATAATGTATTAAATCTAGACGTTTTATCTACCCCAATTAAGTTTTTTTGGCAACCCTGAGAACGGGCGCTTAGTCATTGGAAGAACATTTTGTACATATTTTATATATCGCGTATGAATCATATGACTTTAAAAAAAAAGACTGTTGGAGTCATCTGGTCAGGTCATTTACCCGAGCGTTGACCTTCCAGTGGGGGGTTCGATATCACCCTTGAAAGTAGGAGCGGCCTGGGAGGTTCTTTCTACAATTTAGTGCTTATGTCGGAGTTAGGCACTTAATCTTTCTTAACGAAGTTATAGTGGCTTGCACTTGACTGGAGTCTAGTGCCAAGATATGTCAGCTGCTGCGGACTTAGTAATGGTTTTGTCTTCACGAGCTGTGATCTCTTGGAATTGTTTAACTAATCAGAATCGTGCAATTTGGCCCTGATCTGATACTTATGGACTCGATACAGTCTAATGAGGACATGTTGTCAAGGTGGTTGTACGCAATTGAAATATGATAGATTGGCCATTCGTTAATTCATTGTAGTGCAATCAAAAAACTTTCCAAACACAAACAAGATAATATGTCATTAGTTTCGAATAGTTTGTTGCATTACGTTGCGACAGCATGCCTACATGTATCACCTTACGGAATAAAGATGGCAGATTGGGCCGCTTGAGTAATCTGTGTCTGGCTGCACACATGGCGACTTTTTGCAACGAAACTGTCGCGTTCGACCGCAGCTGCATCGCTGCACAAGGTCAATTAACAAAATGGCTGCCCTATTGTATTTGTATCAATGGCAACGCCCTACAATGGCAATATGATCGCGATATGGTCGCGTTTTTTATCGATTCTGTAGCGCTACTGCATCGGCGGTTTGTCGCGATTATATCGATGCCGGTGCCGATATTGCGACTCGTTAAAAATGCTCGTCGTAATAAATAGTTGGTTCGAAATCCAGCTGGTTACATTCTAGATTTAGGGCTGGATTGCTTAATAATATAAAATTATCGGAAATCAAGATTTGTTCTTTATAAAATGAGCCTCAAATTGTGACCCAATCTATGTAAACGTACGGAATTTATGGCTGCAAATAGAAGCTTCTAGCGACCACGTGTAGGATGTTTGCGAAATCACTAATCACATACTCGATTGACCTTTCCAATCAGTAATACATAAATACGCGTCTGTCATCGCAGAGGTCAGTCACCAGTCTGTTGACCCTTCCATACTATACTTACTAGCATCCGGCCTGCCTCAACATACTATGAATGCGTTAATTTTATATGCCACGAACGATACTTGCATTATGTACTCGACATTGTTGGCAATTTGTACATCGTAAATAGATTACAACCTTAAACCCTAGACAATAAAGTCAACTTTCATATCACTGTTTGACGCATCAAAAGTCGTTTTAAAGTATCTAATTAAAGAGTTCTGCATTGCTACTGGTAAAGGACGTGTGTACAAGATTCTTTTGCCTATTTCGGAATGTTATAAGAAGTATTTCTGTCAGCTGTCATCTGGTCATAAAGATGGATGCCTCGTTTGCGTTGAAGAGATAATTATTATTCTGTGAAGCTGTTTGTTACTGTTTAGTTTCTTTGGTACTTACAAATGAGGATATTTCAGTTCTGTGCCTTCGGCTTGACCTTTCGGAGATTACCTACCTTACCTAGAGTACACACATGCTTGCTACTTACGTCCATTCATGATAGTGTGAGCTGCGGGCGGGCACAGCGACGACCGCGCGGGGAGAGAGGCGGCGGCAGGCGCGTGATTGTAACTCGAACGCGCTCTCGTCAGTACGCTATCTTTATTCTAGCGTGCGCACGTATTGCTACAGTGTAACCGTTATATTGTGGTGTAACGTTGTTGTAACGTTTGTGTAAGAAAATATATATAACGGTAAGTTATTCATTATTTTGTTTTGTGTGAATTGTGTGTTTTAGGTGCGGGCCAACTGTGAACAAGAATGCTGAGGTCTAAGTGCTTAATTTTGCATCTGCAATTTTATTAGAGCCAATAAAATGTTTGTCGGACATACCATCCACAAACTGCGACCGATATAAGCGATACGTTGGCAAGCCAGCCACTATCGTACCTACGGGTCGCGCTGCGAGTTGCATGTTTTGTTTACATAAACATTGCGGCCCAAAACTTGGGCGGCGCGGCTCAACTTTTGGTCGGCGCGGCTCACCATTTGAGCGGCACGGCTCACCATTTGAGCGGCGCGGCTCACTATTTGAGCGGCGCGCGGCTCACCATTTGAGCGGTGCGGCTCGATATTTGACCGGCGCGGCTCAAGGTTCGAGCCGCGCGGCCCTTAATCTAGGCGACGCCGCCCAACATTTGGATGGCGCGGCTCGATATTTGAGCGGCGCGCCCCGCGCCTTGAACCGCTCCCCAACTTGTGAGCACTCAGTGAACTTTTTCACTTTGCTTCAGATGACCCAGCTTGGAGGAGTGGTGACTCTGGGTGAACTTTTGGACGAGCATGCCGAAGCGGAGGAAGAGAACGTGATCTTGGAACGGGTGAAAGTTTTGGCTCAAGAGCATCTCCCCGATGGTTGGACGAACTGGGAGGTGACCACGGCAACGAAAGAGGAAGTCTTTGGGGAGAAAGTCGACCCAAATATACTAAACAAACTCGTAGTTGCTTTGCCTACCGTAGGGTTAGTTCGTGCCTTTATACCGGAGGCGGATCACCTGTCCGAAAAAAGGTATAGGGAAATTCGGCACAAGATACTAGACTGGGCATTTACACGTGCCCTTATTATAGGACCTCCTGCCATCTCCAACCGCATCCGCGGATCTGCAGCGCGCACGGAATACGTGAAACAGTCGGTTGCTGCGCTTATGCCTCTTCTCCACACAAGAGCGGAGACAGATAAAATACTCTCAGGCTGTCTTTCGGAGACAGAAGAGACCAGTCGAAAGAGGAGGTCGACGTCTCGGGTCAAAGAGCCCGCGACACGTCGACCTAGGCTTGAGTCTCCGCCGTTCTCTACTGGGACGTCACTTCAGGAAGAAAGGTTTTGTGCATTAGAGCAGAAAATGGAAATGCTCCTGGAGATGGTCACTCAAAGCAGAGGCAGAGACAAAGATTCGGACTCTGATTCTGACAAGGAAAACGATTTTTCCGATGGCGAGGAAGAAGTAAGTTCGGACGCCTCGGACGCCCCATCGTGGAAAGCCCCTACCTGGGGCCCATATCCAAACGAGCAAGACGAGCGAAACGAAAAGGAGCTTGAGTTTCGACCCACGACTAAAGAAGCAGATCCTCTTGTTCCGGAGCCGTCGTCGCAAGCCAAAAAGGAAGGCATTGAATGTCAAAGACTGGGCACTGATAGCTGGAATCGCATCAGATACAAGGACGTAGAGAAGCACTTACACGCCGCTTCGCCATTTAGCCCGCTAAAAGTAAATACAGAACTGGGTACTTTAGCCTCGCGGCTCTCTCCGTGGGTGACGAGGCAAGAAGGAATTCTAGGCACAATCACACACGGATTGTTGCTCCAGCGCAAGGCGCTAGCAGACGGGCTCAATGCCATAATTAAAAAATGCCCAGACATCAGCACGGACTTGAGACGGTTGGTGGAGGCAGAGGACTCTAAGTTCAAATTAGTGTCAGATCAACTGCTACAATATGTTTGCGCTAATAGGGCTGAAACCATTGAGGTTCGTAGAAAAACTTTCAGGCCTAAAAATGACGTCCTCACCAGCGCCCTCAACAACATACCTCCTTCGCCAACCCACCTGTTTGATGAAAAACTATTTAGCGCGTTTATTAAAGACAACGGTGGCACATCGGGAATTTTTGCCTCATCTAATTTAAATAAAAAAGAAACTATTCATTCGTTTCGGAAGAACTCATTTCGCAAAGCATCTTTGCATGCTTCCAAAAGCAAACAACCGACTGGTCGCGGTCACTCTTCAGCAGCGACCACTACCACGTCTACTCGCAGTGCAAACTACCGCCGAAGCGGAAACTCTAAGGCACCAAATAAGCATCCCGATCGACACGGAAAGGATAAGAAATTACAAAGAGGTCGTAAGTACTGACAATTTTCACGGGGGACAGTTGGAGAAATTTCAAGCTCGGTGGCAGGAGTTAGGAGCTCCAAAGAAGATTTTAAAAATTATTACAGGCTATACAATACCCTTTGCAGCAAAACCACCTTCGATTCCATTGCGCGAAAATTTAGGAAGGTTTTCCACAAACCTGTCCCCTGCTATGTCCAAGGAGATAGAGATATTGCTCAAGTCAGGTGTGGTAGAGAATTGCGAGGTTGCGAACGGGTTCCTATCAAGAATATTTCTAATACCCAAGAGAAACGGAAAGCTACGGCAAATCTTCGATTTACGACGCTTGAACCAATTTCTCAAACCCCCGAAATTTCGTCTGATAAATCAAAGTCAAGTTCCAAATTTTATGCAAGAAGGAGATTATCTCGGAAAGCTAGATATCAGCCAAGCCTATTTTCATATCCCAGTGAAAAAGAGTCATCGAAGATTCCTTGCGTTCGCTTACGCGAATCGGGTTTATCAAATGACATCTTTACCTTTCGGCCTGTCCACTGCACCAATAGCCTTTTCCAGTGTCAGCAAGTGGGTAGCAAGTTTTCTGAGAGAAAAGGGTCTTCGCGTTCTAGTCTACTTGGACGACTTCCTATTTGCACACCAAAACCCAAACACGCTGGAGAGGCACATGCGTTATGCAGTAGAAATTTTACAGAGCATGGGTTGGTGTGTCAATCTAGAAAAATCCGTGCTAAGGGCCACACAGGAAATAAAATTTCTGGGAATTATTTGGAATGTATCGACAAACCAAAAGACGCTTCCAAAAGACAAGATCGACCGGATCTCAAGAGATCTCAATCAAGTCTTAGAAACAAAGCAGTGGTCATGGGAATCCGGCACGGCATTGATCGGAAGGCTAGGGTTCGCATCACTTGTGACCCCTCTAGGAAGACTTTACACCAGGCATATGCAAAGACGGCAAGAAAACTGTCACAAGACCGGCCCGGGAAGAGGGTGGCAGTGAGTTCACAGGCTATTCAGGAAGCTCGTTGGTGGGCTCAAAATATCAGAAATCCCGGAAGGATCTTTGTACCGGAACCGACGATGTTTGTGAGCACAGATGCCTCCAACGACGGCTGGGGCATTCAGATGAGCGACCACCTCCTTTCAGGTCTGTGGACAGAAGAGCAATTAAAATGGCATATCAACAGAAAGGAACTTTACACAGTCTTAGTAGCTTTGCAGGAGTTCCAAGAGGTAGTTCTAGGTCAATCAATAATGGTTCAGTCAGACAACAGGACAGTGGTGTCGTATTTGCGAAACCAGGGTGGAACCAAGTCTATCGCACTGCTAGAAATGACAAAAGAAATCTTGGTCTTAGCTCAGAGTTTAAATGCAACCATTCACTCGTTTTACCTGCCCGGCCGCTACAATTCAATCGCCGACTGCTTATCCAGAGGAAAAGCCCTACCCGATTGGCACATCAAAAGCGAGATCACACAGAAGATATTTCGAAAATGGGGAGTTCCTCAGATAGATCTCTTCGCCTCAGACCAATCGAAAGTAGTACCGGTCTATGTCTCGATAGATGCAAAGGACACACAAGCTCTCTTCGTGAATGCGTTCAGCCGAACTTGGAACTACGAACTGGCGTGGATTTTCCCCCCTCCACCACTTGTACCTCGGGTACTCCAACATCTGAACAAGTCCTCCGGAACATTTCTGATCGTGGTACCTCGATGGGAGACAGTGTTTTGGAGAAGCGACCTCAAACACAGAGCCCTGGGTGCCCCGTACCTGATACCGAACTTAATAGAGAACCTAATCGACTTATCCACGAACCTTCCTCCGCCGAAGGTAGAAAATCTCTATTTGGAGGTCTGGAAGATACGGGGTGGGCGGATTTAGTAGCTGGTTTAGACCAAGCTGACGTTAACCTGATACAGTCAGCATGGCGCGATTCGACTTGGCGTACCTACGAGTCCGCATGGAAGCAATGGGTCTCGTGGTGTAGACAAAATGGGAGAAAACCTAATAGTCCTCGACCTCTTGATGTTGCTGCTTACCTGGGTTCCCTTTCACGAGTACGGAAATTAGCCCCATCAACAATTATGGTTCACAAGTCTGTAATCCTTACTTTTGCCGACCCTACTCAAGAAAAACAACTAGGAAATCATCCTGTAGTGGCTGCAATGCTCAAAGCCATAAAAATTCAAAAATGTATGTCAGCAGTACCAAAGACTCAGATCTGGAACATTCAAGACTTATTTCAGTGGCTAAAATCGAATATACCTGATAAGGAAAGTATTTTTCAAGTATCTCGTCACGTGGCGCTTCTTCTATTGCTAGCTTCAGGTCGACGTATACATGACCTCACCCTCCTTATGATAGACGACCAGCATTGTGAGAGATCAGATTCCTCAATAACGTTTTGGCCAAGATTTGGCTCAAAAACAGATAATGACAGGAACCGTCAATCCGGATGGCATCTAACATGCTCAGGCGACATGGATTTGAGTTTAGTAAAATGGATAAATTGCTTAATAGACGTGACTAACAGTAGAAGGAGGGCACGAGAGGGCTTAAATAATTTGTTTATTACAACGCGAGGGAAGGTTAAAGCAGCTTCCAGAACCGTTATTGCGGGCTGGTTGAAGGCACCCTTTAAGGATATTGGCATAGACTGCAGCCCAGGCTCGGTTCGATCAGCTGTAGCTTCTAATGACTTCCAGAACAACGTACCGCTGGATGATATCTTGAAACGAGGGAACTGGAGAGGCTCGACAAATTTTTTCAAACACTACTGTAAATCAGTAGAGCAGCCTCGAGGTAGAAATGTTAATGTTCTTAATAATTCCTTTAATGCAGTGTAAGACTGAACATTTGATCTCATTAAAGATCTCAATCTTTACCTAATGTTTATTTATTAGATATAAGAAAGGGTCAGGACCCTGTTATGTTTAAAATGATAAGGTTTAAGAGTCAGTTTATATTTGCTAAATTGTTAAACTATGATGAAGAATAAAGATTTTATGTTTGATAAAGAAGAATTAGTTATAAAACTGTATTAATAGCATTTTATCGTTAAAAGATACGTTTGCTGTGATCGTACAAGACTTGAACTGATTTTATACTTACTTGTATAACAGCCATTGATTCTAATTTTAATAAAACAGCTTGATTTTGAAGATGAGAACCTAAGGTTTTATTTCTCACCTTTATCACAGTACGCTTAATAGCACCGGCAGATGATAGACACGTCTCCGAAAGGTCAAGCCGAAGGCACAGAACTGAAATATCACCGTTTTCCACCCCGAAGGGAAGAAAACGATTATTTCAGGTCTTGCCGAGGCTTGACCTGAGCAAGCTCTTGCCGGCTTTCGGAGATAGGTACTGACGAGAGCGCGTTCGAGTTACAATCACGCGCCTGCCGCCGCCTCTCTCCCCGCGCGGTCGTCGCTGTGCCCGCCCGCAGCTCACACTATCATGAATGGACGTAAGTAGCAAGCATGTGTGTACTCTAGGTAAGGTAGGTAATCTCCGAAAGGTCAAGCCTCGGCAAGACCTGAAATAATCGTTTTCTTCCCTTCGGGGTGGAAAACGGTGATATTTTTTTCCTCAAAAGGACGTTGTCTTTATTGTTTTGTGTGGGTGATGCTCACTTGTTTCTTTCATAACCTAAACCGACCTGTTTCCTTCATATAAGATTTGAAGTCGCGATTGCAAAGGGTTTCCCCACAAGATTAGTCATATCATAACCAATAATCTAAACATTGGAAACCTACGAAATGACAAGGTTTTTCGTAAAAGCCGTTCTCATAAAACAGTGATTCAACCTTCCGGAAAATGGGGTGACTCAAACGTCATAACGATGCGACAGTATAAAAACTTCTTCACAAGCATAATTATCACGAAGGTCATTCTCTGGAACGGAGAAAACAACTTTTATACAAGTTCGCCGGGAGTTCGTCAGTTTCTTTTTAGATACAGCAAAATTATGGAGTCGGGAACAATGAAATACTAGCTTCCAGATACCATGCAATTTTGTTCGCGAAATATAAGACAAAGAGTACGAAGAATGGTGTTACTTTATAAGCTTAGAGATAAGCATCTTATTACTTCCCATCCTTAGCATCAAATAGAAAAGGTTCGGCAATAACGATCTTTAGAACAATAACAATAACATTACCAACAATGGCGCCGAAACGAATAAAATTTAATTCGCATTCTCTCTCCTTTTAATTATTCGTAAACTTATTACATTTTATATAATTTCACACGCCAGCCGGTAAATTGCTAAACAAAAAAGTTCGTTAGTCGATAAAAAATCAATTTATGTTTCGTGTGGAAAAAATCAATAAATTAACGTTGCACCCCTACGAATTACACGCACACATTGATGGGTGCGCGTGCCTTGCACACATGCGCACCTTGTGCGTACACGTAGGGACGGCAGCTGCAAAACTTGAATCCAACTGCCTGCGAATGTCAAAGTTTTATTATTAACTAGAATAGCGCCTCAGCGTCGCTCGTTGTGAATTAATGATTCGTTATTAAGCTTTTGTTGGGAATTTGTTTAACTCGATGAAGTCTGTATGGGAAATAAGTATTGTTAGTTCCTCTGTCTTATTGTCAACTGTGCCCCTGCACCAAAATGCTCTTTCACTCAAGTTCGTTCATCGATCAAAACTTTTAAAGACGTGCTGAAATAAATGTCGGCAGAAACTTACTAAAATGTATTAAGTCATCGAACTAGTTCATTAGTTTGCATAGTCATATCTGCAAACTATTTTTAAATGTAATTTATTCCGATCACGTAAACGATCGGTATCATCTTACGTCATTTTAGGCATCTTTTGAAATACGTCCTTATTCAACTTACAAAAATCTTCAAAATTCAAATAGGTATCCATAAATACTAAAAAACTGTAAAACATTACGCTAATCGTTAATTGCCATGTGAAAATGAAAATGTTATCCATCAAAATAGTATAGGTAAGCCGAAACTGGTTATACATCTTTTTTCCTATTTATATAATTTAATAACCGCTGAGTAATAAAGACGAGTACAATGAACGGTACTAGATCGCCTTGAGAACTTGTTGAAAATACCTCTCATAACAAAAAAGGTCGGAATTATTTTATTTTAAAACTATTGACTGGTAAAAACTATTAAAATAACGACCAAAAATTAATGCACTAGCAACTTTGAGAACTACCATATCCGACCAATAATATTTAGGGTTCTTTTTTGTTGTAATGATCTCGTCCGTAACGTATGGGTGCCTTTGCCTGCAGCACAACTTTTTTTTTTCGAAAACTTGACCCCACAGTCAGTTATGATTCGGCAGTCGACGCGAGCGGTCGTGTCTCCGCGTACGGTTGAATTCTAGTCATTGTGTCCAAAAGTATTTTAGTTTAGTGTTTCTGAACGTAGAGTGTGCGTTCTTAGTTTTAAATTTTAGCGGTTAACGGTTGTGTGTTTTTAAATTAATTTTTAAATAATAGTTTTATACAGAAGACTGAGTTTCATGAACGAATTTGGATTACTTTGGTGAGTTATAAAACTTTTTTGTGTTACATGTGAATCGTGAGACTTCTTAGTAGTTCGTTTAGTTTAGAACATTGTGGAACTTTTTACAAACTTTCAGTTTTGTTTGTGTTTTTGCAAAATGTCAGTTTATCGGTTGTTTTTATACTTTAATATTAAAGGCTCAGATTATAAAGAGAAACCACAGCATTCAAACGGAAACCATACATAAGACAGCGAGTAGGCACATACATTACATAACACCTGCTTCCAGCACACATGTTGTATTTATTGGCAACTTTAAAAGTGCGTGAACACGTTACGCATAATATTATCTTAAAAAAAAAACGTATAACCGACACCAAGGCCGATGACGTGATCAAAGTTTCAATTGGGGGTCCTCGATAAACGTCACGGAACCCAAACGGCGCGACGTTTTTATAACCCGCATAAATTGAAAAGATATATTGGCCAATCAACTGGTTTATCTTTCGTGACCAACTTGATTTAATCGCGTTATATTGTCTGGTATTAATGTTGGTGTTTTAATCAGTACTGTTTGTTTTGAGTTGTAAGTAACAAGTTTCTTGTAGAAATTGCGTAAATGTTGGCTTTAGTGCGGCGGGAAGCAATTAAATTATCTGATAGTTGAATTTAAAGCTGTTGTTTAGTGCTAAGAATTATGGTTCTAACAGATTACTGTTTATTTATTCGCCGGCTTTGTTATGTAGAGCAATGTTCATTACAATAAAATTTTATGTTGTGAAACAAACTGGTGCTAATTTTTGATCGCGAACTTAATAATTATGAAATAATTCGAAAACAATAATTACTCAAGATAAAACTTATCTCTATTATAATTATATCATAGGTCTACGTCTGTTTAGAACTGTTAATTTAAATGAATGAGGATAATATTTTTATAAACTACATATTAGGTAATACAGATAATAATCTAAAATTTTTCCTATCGCTTGCTACTTCTAAACATCTTTTTCCATCGCAACTTAAACCTTAACCTCTTCAAATTAAGCTTCAATTTCCTTTTTCAATTACAAAAGTCCCCAAACGACTCGTTTGTACCTCGCACGGATATCCGACTCGCTTGTAAGTGTGCACTGATATTTGCGAGCGCCATTAATCAAATCTACCGAACGGCTAACTGAAATCTGAATAGCAAATTCGGTACGAATCGGCAGCGACATTGTGCTTGGGACAGCGGGCTTGTGTTATTTGGAGACGGTAGTAGAAGTAGGTAGGTAGAAACTAGGTCCATTTGGATGCAAATAATCAGGTCAAAAATTTTGTCTATATTCCCATGAAATAAAGACTGGAAACCTTTCAAAAATCAAGCGAACATTGCTATCTTTACTTGGGTATCTGTCATCTTTGTATGATTGCCTTAAAACTGTTGAATTAATTAATGAAAAGTTTCATAAAAAGTTCTGACTTATTCAAGAGCCTCAGAAACGGTAATGTATTGCTTGGTTGATTAAGATATAATAGTTAACCCAATGTATACGCGATACACAATTGATTGTCTGTTGTTTTATAATAAGCGGCATACACAAAGCAGTTAGACAGTTAAAAAATAAAGCCATAGCTTACCAATAACAGTCATTTACCTAACAAAACTAACACACATACAATCGCCAATTCCCGTCAATAAGTCCGCACCGTTACCGTAGTAGGAAGTAGTTCTAATAAGTATTCACAACTAGCACGTGAAACTAAGACTGGGGACTGCGAAGAGCGATCACCGCGGGATTTTCCCGTTTGTTTATCCCGTAAAGTAGTAATTGAATCGGAAGGATTTAGTTTAAGTGATAGATACTAAGGAAATTGGTGGAAAGACTCGTACTTCGTTTGTTTTTAAAAGCATCAAAATTTGGCGGAAAGACTCGTACGTCGTTTGTTTTTAAACGATTTGATAGTAGGTTGGTTTAATAGTACCTACAACAAAACAAATGCTACTCATGTCCAGGCGATAGGTAAGGAAACGGCTAGGCAAATGGTGATTCATGGAAAATATGCTTTTAGAGAGGCTTAGTGTTTGGATAAGAATAAAGATAATAACAAAATACAATCAAGTATATTATCGTTAAAGTATAAATAGATTGCAGCTGTACGTATATTGTAATGAACATAAAGGTAACGTAAAAGTAAGTTAACACACCTAAGCTCCATTTGAAAGGTTAAAAGATAAAAACATAAATAACACGCAGGTGTCTATCCCATGTAGCATTCATCGTAAATAAAGGACTCCCCAACCGACTGACTTCCCAAAACTCCAGGATTTCACTAAAAGCTAGTTAGCGTGCAGTTTGTTAAAAGTTTTGCGGTTAAAAGTATCCTGTGAGTGTAGCAGTGCACAAAAATGTATGCTCACATTTTGACGGAGTAAGGGAATTTTATTAACCAGATGAATATGAAAACATGGATATTTTTATCATGTATTTTTAATATGAGTTTAGTTTAAGGAAACCCAAAGGTTCTTCCGACATCTAGAAATGGAAACCTCAGGATTAGTCCTTAAGTATAGTAGCGTGTTGAGTACGCAGGTTTTGTATACAAGGATCTTGGTAGTAATGGTGAGCTTGTTGTTTCTCCAAACACGCGTAGAGAGTTTGCCAAAGTTGGAAGCCGCTCTTCCAATGCGAGTATCAATTTCCTTATTGTTCAGAGAGACGAGTCTCTTGTAGAGCGGCAACACCAACGCGAAGACGCAAAAGCTCTCTGTCAATTATGGACGACTTTCTTAGCGCAGGTTCAGGATCATCTTGAGTCCCAAATCCGGGGAGCATTGTTCGAACATTCCAAGAAGCAAAGCGTATGATCGGGTTGTTTGGTTTAGCAATCAAATAATGTTTTTTGTTCTTGCCAGGTGCTTAATATACTCATCCTATTTCAAAACATGTAGTATGCTTGCTGCTTCACACACCCATAGAAGCGTAGAATGAGGGACGGACTAGTACCTTATTGGCCGGGGGCTGCCCAGCTTGAGGCGGGCGTTAACTAGTCAATTAGTCGCGATGGACTATCCCACCGTCGAGAGTCACCCCTAGCGTCCGCGCACACGCCCATTAGCGCGAGACTTATAACTGGTAACTGCAACTCTCCGTGTTGGTTCCCACACCTTTTGAGGCATGGATGGAGTGACCTCTCCACAAGCACTGCATCGCCTGGGACGCATTTTGAAACTATGAACTTGCCCAGCATTCATAGCTTCCTCTCGACCTCATCGCCTTGATCTACAGGAGTGAATGTTCCCTACATGTAGAGACGAATTGGTTGCAGGAGTTGCCGACTTTTTCAGGTTGTACCCTACTGTCGCCTACCGGTACTCCGGATCCGCTTGCCTCATCCGCCAGACACGCGCCGTACCGAAGCACAACTTCTCCGGCGCTGCCGCCGTTAAGGTCTTCACCCGTAACCCTGGGCAAGGGATTCGCGTTATACCCCGCAAAACTGGGTCTCTACACGAACTTGGCCATTCATTCACCCTGGCCTACTAAGGTGTAAAATGCCCACCCCCGCGACGTGGACGCGCCGAGTAGAAATTACTCCAGTGAAGATCAGGAAAGGTGACCCTGAACTTCCTGAAGCCGGGTTAATGCTCTGGTGTGGTGCCCAGAGCAAAGAAGTGTCGTGCAGCTATTGGCTTATTTAGTCATAAAAGAAAGTGCTTGCGGCACTAATAGCCGCATAGACAAGCACTGCCACAATCATCTGTCCGAGATGCTCTGTGGCCAATGATGAGTCCTTAAGTACCGTCAAATAAAAACAGTCTTATTTTAATCCAAACCAACCTATAAAATAAACTAACTTGCATTAACCACACAAAAACCTCGCACAAAGTCAACATGTCACAAAAGAAAGTTTATTTTCTTCAAAAACTTCCCTCTTTGATGCACGATCTATCAAAAGAATTGTTGTTTTCATTCTCAAACTTGTTTCTCCCTGCGGCGTTGCTTCCCGCCTGAAACTGCCCACTTATTTAACCTCCTTTCATGCGTAACTCTTTTAAGCCGCATAAAAGTTAGTCTGGCCTAGAAAAGTCTTTAAAACTCACTTTTCAGCCACCTTTGGCTTACACGAATTTTTAGGTCGTAAACGCAGTGAATAGACGCCTTTATACCTGACTACATTAGTTATTCGTAACGGCAATTATAACATAATTAATATTACATTAGTGAGTGATATGTACGTTTACGCTTAGAATAATACTCGGCTTACAAGATGTTAGGTAACGCCTAATAATTATATTGGAGCAATGATTTACACAAATGCAACTTAATATTCTAAACAATCAGGCGCACTAACACTATTTGGTACACAAACATCATTTTTTGGAGAATAAAATGCCTAATTCTTCTCACATAACTTTCATCACTTAGATAAAGTAGAAACCAGACAACGAAACAAAGTTATGAATTAGTATCCCATCTGTAATTCCCACGATGACACAAAATATTACATTCCAAGAAGCTTTTACTAATACCAACTTATATTTACATCTGCAAAATACGTTACACCCTTTGATTTCTTCAAGTCGACATCTTTCCCAACGGCAAATGTACCTTTGTCTTTGTAGCTACCTGTATCTTTGAGGCTAAATCTATTGTCCCGTGAAATACTGGCACTTCAGGTAATATCATTAACGTTATTAAATGGTTCTCTCCAAAATATGAGTTACATGACTTATTTTTTGCTTGGATAATTTCATTGCGGACTTTCCTAGTTACAAATTGTTTTGACAATGTAAAGCTCCATTTTAAATCTACTATTAGATATGGTTTTGGTGAGCCTAGGAAATCACATCAAGATTCATTATAAGTACAACTTATCACGCATATTATATTCTAATAAAAAATAGCTTTATATTTTTGTGGGTTTCACTAACGTCTGTTAAAAGTACACTTTACGGTTAAATATAAAGTAAAAGAGAAACACCAACAAATATCTACAAATGTAACAACATTTTAACAAAATAAAACACTGAAAAGCTTTTGAATACAATAAACGTCATTCAGTGCCGTTGGTTTAGCCTTAAATTCGACCTAAATAAACTCTGGTAAAAGCTGTGACTAGCCACCCAAGCCGCACCCAGACACACAAATAACCATGTATTTACACTCACACAAGCGTACACAGTGTAACAATTATTGCAAAATTGAAAAGGAAATAGCGTCCGAGATCTTACCCCAATTTGGGGTAGCACTGCCCATAGATCAGACGGGAGAAAAAAAGGCGAATATCTTCCATTACTCATCGCAGCTATGGGAGACGCCTTTCTAGATTAATCAAATTAATTACGTTCATTCCGCTCCTAAGAGGCTGGTGGTATTAATGGTAAGGTTCACGCGGAAGCGATTTGTTCAAGGAGCCTCTAGATGGGTCATTTCTTAACGTCCTAAAAATATACTAGGAAAGCCTTGAACGAATTTGGAAAGTAAAGATTTTGTTCTTGCAAACAATAGTTTCTTAAGCTCTTTTTTGACTCAATTTGAAATTAACTTGTTGAATTTGTCCATGTATGGGTATAATTTTCACCCTATATGTTGTGTAGTAAATCGTTCACAGAATTACGCTGTGCGTTTTAAATTAAGTCCAAGGAATCGTGTTAAACGTTACCTACAGAGAAAAAGCATTTTCTCAATTATAGAGGGCTTTTAGCGTATTGCTTTTGAATATATCATTGATGGAATTTTTCCTATTTAGCGAAGAAACTCCTGTCATATTCGCCTTTTATTTATTACTGATTAATTGGAATATTTTGGCAATTCCTATTAATGTTGGTGTCTACTTCCATTTAATGTTTTGCTATAAGGTTTGAAGTATACTAAATAAAAATGTTTCTCCCAGATATAAAGGACGTTTAAGTACCCGTAAGAAAGTAAGTTCAGTAGGAATACACAATTAAATTAAAGTTTCGAGCGTGTGAACATCACTACATAGTATAAAACAAAGTCGCTTTTTCTGTCCCTATGTCCCTTTGTACGCTTAAATCTTTAAAACTACGCAACCAATTTTGATGCGGTTTTTTTAAATAGATAGAGTGATTAAATAGGAAGGTTTATATGTATAATAACATCCATTAAATAGTAGGAAAATACTGTTGTCCCGTGCGAAGCCGGGGCGGGTCGCTAGTACACTTATAAACTATGAAATAGTTTGTAACAAAAGCCGATTTATAAAATAAACCAATTATTAGGTACCATTACAGGTTAATAAACATTAGATTAGCTTGGCTAAAGTTACGGCCACCCGAGTGTGTCAATTGAGCGATAATCACGATTCATGACATATGACACGACATTATCGCATAATTTACGGTAGCATGTATCCTGAGATAAAACGAATGTTTCAATCGAGTTGCTGTTTATGCGATGTTTCGAATCGATTACATTTTAATCGATATTGCAAAATACGACGATATTCGTAAATTTTGACTCCTCAACATGGAACTGTTTGCAATTTACATAAGGTACAAAAAAAACTAGTTCAAGCGACTTTCATCCTAAAACTCGTGTTCCCTTTCGCAGCTTTTAACGCAAACGAAAAACCGAGTTAACGTTAGCTTATGTACTTCATCGGGTTCGCTGCAGCAAACTACTACCATATTTAGTCTCAACTAAAGTTAGAAGGCTCGATACGAACGAACGGACGGATTAATACGATTTCTGCATATTTGCGTCGGCAACGGGCCGTAACGCAATTAGTATTGAACTAAGTTAAATATATGAAGCGTGTGACGTAGCCAGCGTTCGAGCTAACAGAATTATAGAGTAATACGTGAAGGAGATCCACTGGTAATTTTGTATTTAAAATTCTCTTTAGCGAGCGAGTTATAGTCTTAGTGTGTTACGGAGCTACTGAATTGTTCAGTATATTATACTAGGAAATTACTATGTTAGTAACTTACCTCTTAATTTCTGTAGTATGTTTTGTGTTTACGAAATAATGAAGCAATTCTATTGATGTGTGCACGTTCTAGATATGTTCGCACTTTGGTCTTTGGACTTTAAGATTAGTTTTTTTGTTTCTGTTGAATGAAATTAGGCGTGTTACGTAAAAACCACCTGTAGCAAAAATATTTCTATGCATAATCAGAAGCGACGAAATTCGAATAAACATCAAGAAATATTCTTGGCCTTACTACAAAAACTTAAACGCCTATTTTACACTTGTCTAAAAAATTGTGGCTGCAAAATGAACCATATGTCAACGTCATAATTTGTCATTTTTTTAGACAAGGCTTAAACTGACGTTTAAAAGTTTTTGTGGTAAGACGGTCTGTGTTTAAATTAGGACTGCAAACTGCATACTTGACCGTTAATCCAAAATTCTCACGAGATTTCAACGACAAAAAGCGTCATACACAAATTAGGTTAAGCGACAATAAGATGAAAAAAGTCCCGTATCCATGACTTGGGGTAACCGTTGACTCTACTATACTAGGGAATTTACTACAGTCTTTTGTGTGACCCCTAAGATTCCCTTTTCTATTACTTTCTCACGATCAGGTGTCTATTTAACTATTTCTTGGGACTAGACCTGTCTCAATAAGGCGCCCTAACGGTTCCCTTTGTTAATATTTCATGACCTTTTTGTGAGGATTTAAATTCAATTGTTTGTAGTGGTGTGTATTTTGTAGGGTGACGTCAGTTAATGGTTTTAATGTATGGGAGCTGTGGAATAGCCATTGTCACGTCATAGGTTAACGAAATCCTAGGATCGGTTTAAATGGCCTTTGTTTGACATAAAGAGGAGTCGTTGAACTTATTACAATTATTATGTTAAAAGGCACGTTACGAGAAACTCGTCTTGATAGACACACTAAAACACTAATTTACATTTTATTTTTAAACGCAAAGAATCCATAACGATGTTGTTAAAAAAGGTAACGTAACCATTTTCGGTATGAATATGGTTTCGATTACGTAAATTCTGTTGCTGACTAAAATATGAATCGAAATTAAACTTCGTTCAATGTTTGAAGCCTGGTAATAAATTGGTTTATTTAAAATACCCAGTGTAATACAATGACGTTAAATAAAAAGCGTCCAAATTTTTAATAACGGAAGGTGCCGTCTCGCTACGTCGAATGTTGATCTTGATATGAAATAATGCGTGAGTCGACCGCAGCCGACATCTAGCACCCCATAACTTACTCGGCAATAAATAATACAGAATTTAACAATATCACGCTTACGTGTTCCGGAGTTGTAAAATTAAGTTGACGAACAACCCACGTCGGAACGAAGGGGTAAGCAAAATGGAATGTTTACCGAGCCTTGATATTAGCTCGGGAGTTGTAAATGGAAAATGTGGTTTAGTTTTTATTTCAGCTAAAAATGTTCATTTACTCTGAAGCGTAATATTAGATTTTCTTTGCGTCCTTTTCGCCGTAATTACACAATTTTCTATTTTGCTTTTCAGAATGGCGGCACACAGTTTGCTCTTTGCTACATTATTAAAACGTGTTCTGTTGAAATTTTGTTTTTTGTAGTACCGATTGAAGACTTAACCAGTGTTTTGATCCTTCCACCATGAATGAAAATCATTGCTTATAGTGCGAACTTTTAGCTTAATACTTTACATAAGTAAAGCTGAATTCTGATGTTGGTTTCTCTTCTCATAAACAGACGTAATAAAGTAAATACTTGTAGGGGAGTAGGGAAAAATGATTCCGTAAATTCGACTCCCGTTCTATTACGGAAGTAGGTAATTCTAATCTAAATGTAGATGAATTTTCGTAAAATCGTGCTCAGTATCGTCGGTGCAAGGCCGAAGCTTTGTTCTGATTTTAATTGGGTACTGGCAGACCTCCCTTTAATATTTTTGAATGAAATGTTGTAATCGAGTTTTTCTTATAGCTTTAGGTTTAGCCGATCTATCAATTTCATAACAGACGTTTGAAATGTAGTTACAATTATTTATTTTTTGTATTGAATTTCAGGTAAATTTTATCGTCTGTCAAGTTAAAACGTATAATAAAAATAAGTTTTAAAAGGTTACAAAGTAACAAGAATTTTCGATATTCCCTGAAATAACGAAAACTTATGCTACAAAACTAAGATGGTTAGTCGAACCAGGATTATACAGGCCTTTATAGGAGCAATACGTAAAAATGCGCCTTACATTAAAAATCCCAAATACCATATTACTTTGACTTAATAAGACATTAAGTTTATTTACCCAAAATGTTCAAGAAAATTCAGCCTCTTAGTCTGCAAAAAGGTAAAAATATTTTCACATCCCTTATTTACTACACAAAGTAAATCCTTGAACTTCAAGGCCAAGGTTCAAAGCCCTAGGCCCGTTATAAAACCTTTTCCATTAACATAATACTACGATTATAATTTGTTGCTTAAATGCGAGCCAACATTTTGAAACAATTTATGTAATGACGTTAACGTTAAACGGTTTAATATCGAGCGAAATAAACCATTAGAGATGGGGCACAATTTGAGCTATTTTGCCGTGTTGTAATTTATTTTCATGTCCTTATTTCGTGTCGAGGATATTTCCTTAACGTTTTATATTAAAAGGACTTATGTTTTCAAGTGAAACAAAAAACATCGTTACATTATCACAAACAAAATTGATTTCATTATGTCACCCGTTAGCTTGTCAAAAAATACTTTTTTTTTATAAAAAATTCACGCACCCCGATTCACGATTAACGTCAAAACGAGCGTGCTTAGTTGTTCTGTCACGTCGCAGATGCCAGATAAAACATGGCGCCGTATTTAAATCGTGCCCCGTAAATGGATGCCGCGACTTCCCTTTCCCACCAATGTAAGTTGACCCCTACAATGGCGCTAGTTGTCATTTACACCAGAAACGACGGTTCAAGATATATTAGTTTTTATAAGCAGCGTTAACGGAGTTCATTAATTACTTTTTTAAAGTTTCACAGAAAAGAGGGTGGTTATGTGGTTTGTACTTCGAGTATTTACGTTTTTTAGTTTATCGTATAGCGGTTTCTAACTTTATGTTGTCTAGATAATTTATGATACTTTTATTGGTGATTAAATTAAATTAATAACTGCGCTGTTGTATGAACGCTAGAAATAATTTTGATTCCAGTATCTGTTCATTAGTTTTAATTTCACAAACAAAAATGAACATGTAGCCGTTTTAGAAATGAATAAAAGCTTAGTTTTACTGCAGTATTTAATAAAAAAGTGTTTAACATCGAACCATTAACAGTGCCGTGTTCCTGCATTGCGTTTATTTTCCTTTAGTTAATCAAACTGGAATTATTTATGTTTTCTCTACATGTTTATGTAATTTGTCACGTTTTGCATACAACTGTTGTACGACATGACATATATTTGTTGTTGCTAATTAGGTTCCTTTATCAAAATGGTTTTTTTATGCGTATAAGGTGTAAATTGAAAAAAGTTACCGTGTGTTTTTACTTAACTGACCTTTCTTCAAAAATAATACTGAGCTGAGTCAGTCTTCATCTATTTAGAAGTAAAAATAGACAGAATATTATTTTTTGAGAAAGAAAAAAAAATACGATTTATATTCAAAACTCGTTTCACACTAAGTGATTTCGCGAACTGATTTATCGAAGTTCAACATATCTTATCGATATTATATGCTTGAATTAACAAGAATTATTCGACCGAACTTAGTCCCAAATTCGCAAAACGATATTTTAAAGTTACGCTCGATATAAGTTTTTCAATTGACATTAGATTTGGTGATATCTGGAGCTTTCGGCCGAGTTCGGGCGTAAAATATGATTTGTAGAGTTACTGATACACTAAAAGATTTGTTTTTCTGTAAAGAAACGAAACCTAAAGCATTATCATATAACATAATGTTGTCGTGGTTAATATAAATGTCAAATTGACCGCATAAAGAATTGTAAAAGACCAATTATTTAGACATATTAAAGACAGTCTAGAAAGTCCCCTAAATAAATACAGAAGTACATAATATTTCTACCAAATTTTCAGTTAGTGAACAGGAGAACATTTCTACGTAATAAAACCAGGAAACTTCAAACCCCAGCCTAGCTATACGTTATGAAGTTGGGCCGTTTTCTACACCATTTGGCGGCGCTTAGCATCTATTTTAATTTGTACTCGTTCGCATATCGAGATATCGGAACTGCTTTATTCGGAATCACGTAGTGTAATACGCGCCCCAGTAACGTGATTCGCACGGTCTGCTTACCGTGCGGCGCGAAGCATTTTTATTATATTTCGAATTGAAAACATTAAATTTTTATTGGATTTTATATCAATCGATTGATTCGGTTATAAATCTTAGCAAATTCTGTGACTAAAACATTTTAATAGGTACATAAAACATATTTTTTATTAATCACGATTAAATCACTTACAACATTTTATGCGCGTCACAAATAAGTTCATCAGCCACACAAGAAGAGAGCATTTATTTGTTTCAGCTAAAAGCAACATTCTTCTAATTGCGACCTCAATTGCAGCAAGATTTAAGTACATTCCACAAATAAATTCTATTTATAAACCCGAGTACACACTGTAGCAAATAGGCCACAGCTATAAATAGTTTGTATAGCAACAAGTGGTGTACACTGGCCCCCCGCGACACCGTTGTTTAGGCAGGGCACGCCTTATTTGGCTAAAACCGCGACTAGTGACTTTTGGTGACAAAATGTAGTTTTGGTTTGAGGCCATAAGGTGACATACAATGTGACCTTGTTGGTGACTGTACTTTTATGTACCGGCAGGTTAATTTTTAAATCGGATGACCCAAAATGCTTACCTAACGTTGTGAGTCGGAAATGAAACAGAAAATTATATTAATGAGAAATAACATGAGTGCAAAAAATGACCCATTAAATAAAACAAAAGTACGATAAGCTTAGATTTTTCTACTAAAACTATATCTAGGTTTGTTTGTTTGTTTGTTAGTTTGCATCCCTTTGACCGGTTAAAATTTCACGTTCTTCTAGATTTTTTTCTAGCTATTCAATTTTATGAACGCCTGCATAAACTTTGATAGCAAAGGATCGCATTGCTGTGTTATTCTTATTCCTTTTCGTTTTGTCCAGTTGAATATAAAATGGCAACTGAACTAGTTTTGTGTAGCTTTGTATTGTTATTTTTCTAGTCCTTCCCTACCTTTGATGATATTATTCGAATTTTCTGTATAGTTGCGATATTTTCCTCTTTCTGAAAAATGGACTTGATCCTTTATTTTTGTTTTAAGATTATAGCGAAACCTTTTGCATTGACGAAATCTGTAATTTGTCAGAAAATTTGAAAATTGAATTTTCACAACAAATTGACAATCAAAAGCTTCTTATCTTATTCAGTCTTACAAAGCAAGACTTTCTTAATTTGGTCCTATAGACCTCTGGACCTTTGTTACAGAAATATCAGTATATTTTCCACGAAGACGGTACAATTTGTCGTTGCAGTCCATTCCGCTTCCCGTCGGATCGCCTTTGTAGAACTTCATAAAATATTACATCGGTCTAACGATGTCGGCTTCTCATCTCTGCTTGCAAATGAGATGTTTTAGTATTATAAACTTGGAATATAGAACTTGTTTCGAAGGATATTTTCTTCCGTAATCTGGAGTATCAGTTTTGACTTTGATATTGGTACGAAATTCGTCATTGGCGTCATTAAAATAAGTCATACCGTTAACTTTCATTTAGATATATTTTGACCTCAGAATCTTCATATATCAAATTCTTGTTAATTTACGTAATAATTGTCAACTTGAAATTATAATTTGAAAAGCTTCTAAGCCGTGACAAATGAATAGAGCGCGAATGCTACAAATACATCCGCTTGAATAGGCGACTTCCAAAAATATCGATCTTTTGCAAGTCACACTATTTATCTGGGTGTCGTATCGAGTTTCATCCCTCACCCCTCTACCCCCGAACAAAGGGTCGTAATTCTGCTTACGAAAAACCCCTAAACCGTCAATATCGTTTGTCGTTCTACAATTTGGGTTTATTTGGCGTCGCGTTTCGTTTGTTTGCAAGCTTTCAAGTTACTTGCTCCAATATTGGTTTGGAAGGTCAAGGTTGGCACTGTAATATGGCCATAAGGTCATCCTCGTGTAGACATAGAATTAGTGCTTTGGTCGTAAACATTAAATGGGTACAAGGTTAGGTAATGAAGTACAGGTTTCTGGGATAGGCATTGGATGTAATGGCCGCCGGCTTATTTGGGTATTGCGTCGTATAATACCGATCGCTTTGTCTGTTTACTAGGATATAAATATCTATTTATACACGGCATCCCCGGTACAAACTCTTGAATCAACATGAACTTGATTTACTTATTCTGTGTCAGGTATTGAGACGCACAATCAAACAGTACATACATTTCATACATGATCGGAATTGGAAATCCTCCTGAGCTTTGTCGCGTTCGAATCGATCCTATTTCGATACCATTATTCTACTGGTTTCGGGCACAAAGCGCTCAAAAGAGCCCCTTTATGCCCAAGGCAATGGAATTTGCTCTGTTCACTAAGTTTCACCTTTTCTTTTAAGTGCAAAAGAAAAACTGTTTGGAGTGGGGCCAGAGATTTGCGCAGCTTTTATGCCAATTTCAAAAACTCCACTGAAGTAAAAAACTATTATCGAAGTTGCAGTTTCAATTCTAGATTAGTTTTTCCGTTGAATTTTATAATTTTCCTTTGTTACTGCGGATTAAGGCATAAGTAGCTCGAGTGCAGTAGGTTTGCAGCCAGTTGTCAAAGCTTTTCGCTTTCAAAAAACGAATATCTTTTCTGTATTCAAATTGACGAATAGTAGCCGGTTTGTGTGTATTTGGCTAATGACGCATTCCAGAAACATTACTCATCATAATTCCAATTATTTTATCATTGTCATCATGAATAGTAATAACGTTTCAACAACCGATGTCGTGCTACATTTCCATAGAACAAAGTACGAGTACATCCCAAACTCCAATGGAAGACTCATATCTAAGGTCGACTTCGTAATAGGAATTCTTCAGAAAGTAATTAATTTTTCCGCAAATAATTCCCGCTCGATGGAATGTTTTATTAATATTCTATTTGTCTTACGCCTTCTTATTGATTTCTTGTTTAAGTTTAAAACAAACTGCGTAAGCTGTCTTCATATTGCACTTTGATGTTTTTAAATGCCTTTTTATTATTTATGGAAGTTACCAGTAAACCAGTTATTGCTCTTTGCATTATTCGAACATGTTCGCAAAGTTTCATATCCTATAAAATGTCTTCGATGATAATAACAATTGCTTTTTTATTTCTTCCAGGTAAGTAGCTGACTAAATCAAACAAGAGATTGAAGAAAGTTAATCTGCCAAAACGAAAACCGTATGTAATTTATTTCTGAACAATTTTAATAAGAAACGTCGGCATCATCTTCTGCGT
Source organism: Helicoverpa zea (assembly GCF_022581195.2). Classification (NCBI taxonomy): domain Eukaryota; kingdom Metazoa; phylum Arthropoda; class Insecta; order Lepidoptera; family Noctuidae; genus Helicoverpa; species Helicoverpa zea. Next base: position 2,918,752 of record NC_061464.1, on the reverse strand, counting down.
TAATATTATACGAGATATTTTCAAAAAAATGAGGTATTACATCACATAATCCCAGCGGGGTCTTATTCAATTAAAAAAGATACGAATCGGCGGATTTTTAGGATCCCGTAACACGAAAGTGTGATACCCATAATAATGAGGTTGAGTTTTCAGGAAACCCCAAGGGTTGTAAAATAGGTAGGTTCTTAAAAAATAAAATAAAAATAACCCTATAAAAATGTTTTGGAGACCAAACGTAAAAAAAGAAATAAATTTCTAATTTTAAAGATAGCCTCATAAAGCTTTTTTATTTCAAACTGGAATAATTAAAAAAATAACGTTCTAAGGGCCATTATTCATAAAAAAAATATTTTGAGCAAAAGTGGTCTGACTTTTTAATTATCCATGAATTAAATATAGAACTAAATAGATTTTTTAATGTTTATAAACTTTGTGGAATTCTTTCAATATTGCCTGAACCGGTTTAAGGGAAAAGTTAGGAACCTCATTTGCGAAGTTGTAAATACCGAAGCTCCTATTGATTTGTCGGCATACTTTTCAAATTTAATTTAGGGTTCATCAATAATGTTAGCCTAGCAACTATTTGTGGAATTTAAAGAACTTAAAGTTTAATTTTATTCGACCTATAAAAGCTTGCTGCTGTTCACAATTTTAAAAACTCAGATTTCTAGATTTTTTATCCAGTTGAAATATTTTCAAGAGGCACGAAATACTTATATATAAATACTTAATTACTTTTAGATATTATCGAGTTATTAAGATATAATTGATCAAAACTGATTACAGTCGTCACACAAAAGGTTCTCATTTTTTATTAGGATATCTGAAAATTTCTATATGTTAAAATAGAAGGTTGAATACCTCGCAAACCCTCTAGCAAAGACTTAGCGATGACAGGTGGCGGAAAACAGTGTCCCTTAGTAACGGTTGGTACAATTTTAAAGCGATTCTTACTGATTGAAGTTCATACAGTTGAAATCATAAATACCTTTTGTGAATTGAGAGAGAGATCTCGTTTTAAAAGCGTGTTTTTTCTTCACGTTCTGAATGAATGAAAAGGATACAAAACGTATCAGCTGTTGTTATCAAGGTGAACTTGTTACATATTGCTGGTATCAACCATCACTTGAAAGCCTTTACACTTGCTGTGTCAAAAAATACCCATGATTAATAGTTTTCTTTTACTAACCGTCTTCACAAAAAGAATGAGGTTCTCAATATATATATTTGAATTTTTATACCACAAAAAAACGAGGTCCTCAATTCGATAGTATTTTTTTATTATACGAAGACATATAAGTTTTTGAACAAAATCGCTGTAATCTTACGTTTCACATCCTTGCAATTTAAGTAGGCAGAAAATTAATGTCCCTTCGATATCGCTCAGGCGGAATCTATTTCATCCTCTATTCTCGCTTTGAACGTATTTTATTTACGGCTACGGAGCTTATATTAAATCCTATTCAGAGTAAATAGAAAAAGGTAAGGCCGTGACGATGATCTGACGCCATATTGGATCAAAACTTTTTTTTATAGGTTCAGACTAGATTTAACGCAATTAGTGAGTTTTTTTTTATATTAGATTGAATATTTAAGAAATTAGTTTAGGTTGAAAGCTCACGCGATGAGACGCTAATCTCTTTTTTGAATAAAGTTTTTATTTTGCTCGTGGATTCGGATTATCTAAGCTCTAGATTTTCGTAAATGAAAGTACCTTTGCCGAGTAAAGTGCATGGACGTTAGAACAATTGCACTCAATTAATCGGTCTCGTTGAAAATGTCTACTGAGTTAAACATTCCTATTAACAGGATGTTTTCAAAATATCCTTGATACTTTACTTTCTTATTACTTTGTCGATCAACTTTTACATATTAAAATCTAATGTTATTACTCTCATAGTCAGTTAAGAATCCATTGCTTACCTATAATTCGTACCCAACAAAACAAAAGATATTCCCAACTATATACCAATATTTAGAAATACCTTATTTAACCCCCGAATTCTATGATACACAATTTAAACTCCAAACCAATTACTGTACCAATCATACAAGATTCGTATCGCCAAAAGTTTCTGTACCCAGCAGTTGGTACACAATGGGACGAAATAAACTACCCTCTGATCCCTAGGCCGGCACGTGACCGCCCGTTGATTAAATACAATGATTACACATAAGGGATGCTGACGTCATGAATGTTCACTGAATAACTAGAGCTTATGAAGTACCTACAATTTTTCGTGTTTCATTTGTTTTCCCTTTTGTTACTTTTGTCTAGGATTACGTTAAATCACAGTTTTAATATATTCTCTTGTAGATAGTTGTGAAGCTACGTACTAACTTTCGTAACAATGTCACTCACACATACACGACACTCGGTACTGACAGCACCGGTAGCGCGCCGGTAAAAGCTCGTCGATGCACATGCGTGTGTGAGTGACATTCTACGAACATAAGTAGGTACCTTCACAATTGTAGATCTTTATTCTGTGGTAAAATGTTGCAGATTTATTTGTTTCATTTTCATATAAGAAAAGAGCCCCTGGCTGGAGGCCTTACAGGGAAAAGTCCGGTTAAGCAGTACACGGCTTCCTAGGCTGAACTGCGAGATGCCATACCAAAAAAAAAAAAAAAAAATAAGAAAAGAGTTACAATTGTTTAATTTTAAAATGTAAACAAAAACACAATACATGAAAGTAAATAATAATATAATAAGCAGAATTAAACCTACCGAACTGTACAGAATACAGCTTAAGTAAACAGCCCCTTTGAAAATCATCCCCTAAAGAAGCCACGTGTCATGCAACCGGGGTGCGACCGAGGGGTGTCTAGCGAAACCAATTTGCCTTTTGTATTCTATAAGCTTAATACATCTGCCTCTTTCACACTCATTACAAAACCCCCAGGTGTGAAAGAGATGCACATTTAATCCGGAATTTTAAGAGGGTTGGCAAGTAATAAAGATGTCCTGTACTTTTGTAGTGAAAGTTTTATTAGAAACCTTAAATTTAGTGGCATTAAGCACTTTTTGCTTTGTCATGCCAGGAAATATTAGCATAATACCAAAAAAGTGCTGTTTTAATTTAGGATTTTTTGTATGATTTATAGAGGTTTGCAACGCAAGCCTGTTTTATTTATTATAATTTCATATAGAAAATATGAGAACATTCATGTTCCCTCAGCTTGCCCTTTGTTATTTTGTAAAAATCAATACACCAATTCCTCTTAAACCAAAAAATGAAATATTGACCTAAATAGAGTACATAAGCTCTAACGATCTTTAGGAAAAAATGGAGCCGATATCTCCAGCACGTGTTCATGACACCCTGTATACAGCTTGATGGGTGACTAAGCAGAAAACAGTCGCCGTAGCAAATTGCAACCGCCTGTATACTGTCGCTACAACTTGTTCACTCGTTCACTGTTTCAATTAAAACATTCCACACAAACACTTTCAAATTCGGTACGCTAATTGGTCGTCAAAATGCGCGCCAAAACTGACAGTTCGGAATCCAAAATGGCCGTTCAAGCGTTATTTAAACGGTTTAATTTGTGCCATTTAATCTCGCCCCTCTTTAAATTGAATAATTGGCAGATAGAATGCAATGTCATTTTCTTTGTACAACGTGTTAGAGAAAATTGTGGAAGAAAACTCTTTTGTTACCCCGACGTTATTTAATTTAATGAGCAATATTTATGTGAGGGAAAATGTACAGTCGACTGTTAAAAATAAATAGCTTTTTATAAGGAACAAAATGTAAAATAATGGGGTTCTGTTGTATGCAAATTGGGCGGTTTGAAGACGTTTTTAATTACTTTCTGCTAACGTGTTCAGTAATTATGCGCACTCAACGGGGAAATGTAATGGGACCATTTTATTATTTATTTTTCATTCGCTGCAACATTCTCTATGCGTTTTTGTATGTATTCGCGTGAATTTCGTTTAAATTACTTTGTTTTATGACTGAGACTGAGGGTGGTTGTTTATTTCTAAATGCTTCGTCATGAAACTTTGAATCGCTGTAAGCAATAAAAGAAATCATAAAAAGGAAAATATTCCGTTTCATTATTCATATAAATTGCAGTATTGCGATTAAATGTTTGTTCTAAAATCTGAAATGGTCAGCGTAAATTATGTTATAGGGGGATATCAAGACGATATTGTAGTGTAAAGAATCTTCAGTCTTCAGTTTATTTTGCTCATAATAAATTCATTGTATCATAAAACAAAACCAGGGTATAACAAGATTAAAACAGTGGGAAATGGCAGGCGAAGCCGCGGGCATGTCTCTACTCATGAATAATTTAGTGGCACAAAAACTTACGGCGCGGCTTATGCAGTCTACGAAGTTTAAATGAATTCATCCAATTCGATCCGTTTTACTTATGATCTATAGCTTGAAGTTTGTAATGTGCATAATTATGTAATGTATCTGGTTCTTTAGGGGTACGTTTTGAATATATATCAGATATGTGACAGCGGCTGCACGTACTGCTGCCGCTTCGATCCAAAATGGTTTCAAGTAAACAAACCAGTAGTACAGTTGCGATCGACTTCATGCAGTCGAGGCATATGCGGTTGGCAGTTGCAGTGGGCTGCAAGAATTCAAAACGCATCTTTACAAGGAAGGAAACTTTTAACAAATATTTACTTTAGAAAATATCAGATACTCGCAACATGAGCAGTGCGAATTACAAATTCAACAAACAACTTCCCTTTTCACGATAAAAATGTCAAAAACATCAAATTCACACCCTATTGATATTCCGTTACAAAAAAAAAAGTTAAAACAAGCCTTGGGCCCAAGCAAACAGTACATAAAGCCACTTAAAACTCTATAAACCGAGGTCGTCACACTACGATTCGTGCCGTGGTGTATAAACAACGACGGACGCGCCTTAATGATCATGTTACAATCGATACACATACAGACACTACGTAAATTGTTACCCTGGACAACGCCCTAATGTGATGGAAAAGTTTTTTAGTAGCTCAGCTTTTCACACTCACTTTTTTTGCTCTGTAACCTTAAGAGAAAATGATGTATCTAGTGTCACCTAGAAGTTCGTCGCATGTCACCTAGAAGTTTGGAACAAAATAATAGGAGAAGATTTGCCAGAGGTATCAGGTTCGACTATTTCGAAATAATTTCGGTTGTTATAGCAACAGTTTGCTAGTGACAGCTGTTTCAATTGTTTATAAATTTTAAACAAAAAGGTGCAGTCAAACTGTTACAGAAGTTAACGAAGTTCGGCGATATTTCAATTAAAATTATGTTTCCAACTATTGGAAAATATGTCGACCTAAAAAAGGGCATTGTAATATCACGTCGTTATTTTTGGTAAAACCCTTCTTTATCATAATTGTAACCCCGTTCCTATTTTGTTATTTGTACCGTAAGCCACAGGTAGCGACACCATACAAAACGAACAAAAGAAACATTTCACTGTTACGTCTCGATACATAACAATTCTTCTTCGTAAACAAACGTATCAGCTTACCAAAATAATACTGCACGCATTCATACTCCTCCGAGTGGCAACTTCCCTTCCCTTCAGGCAAAAAAATGGCTTCCCTCCATCATTTTGGGGATTTTTCCGAATGGACTCCATACACATTAGCTAATAACTTACAATATATTATGATACAGGAGAACAAGTCCACGCACTCACAACAAAATGATATTTTTTCTTTTATACGTTCATAAAACTTGCTTTATTTCTAAGGCCCTATGTGCAGACGGGCAATTTTTCAACAAGTATTTGTGGGATACAGAGCAAGGGAGTTGCAGACGTTAATTTTAGACAAAGACAGACTTATACGTGAACACGAAAGATAAAATGAACACATTAAGTTAATTTATGTGTTGGGCATGTATTCTTGTAGTGGTAGATGTCGGTAAAAGGCGGGTCGGTAACATAAAATATAACGAGGGGGGGTATTGTTATTAATGATTCTGAGAAAGTGTAAAAAGTAATTATTTTTACTTTAACTAAGTGAATAGGCAAAACAATTTTTTTCTATACATTACATAAATACCTAATTAGAAATGAACGATCACTTAATTACATCATCATTATGTACAAGTACCTTATTAAATTAAACCCGTAGGCAGCTGTCATAAAACACATTATTTCATTGGGTAGCGAAAGAATAATAAATTAATTTAACTTTGACCTCATTTTTAATATAAACAGGTTCGTATAGTATATAAAACATTCACGTTCGAGTAGTATTGTACTCTTGTACAAATATAAGGCAACTGTGGACAATACATACAGTTATATATACATTCTTATTCATAATGCACACAGTTCTATATAAATCCTTACTCGAAAGTATCCCGACTCGGTGCAAATGAGGATTCTTGGAGGTTTCCGAAAAGCCATCTTATTTTAGATTAAATGGTAGTAAATAACTTTCGAGAGGAAACTGAGAAGTTATTAAAACAGTCAAAGTTGTTTTTCGCTACAATATCTACTCTCCTAAATTATATTTAAGAGATTCTTTTGACTATTTTGTGAACTTTCGAATGAAAGTCGTAAAAAAGTCTAAGTTGCAATTTGTGTACAATTTTCTTTGGGTTAAAGCTAAAACTACAGTACGATAATCACCAACACAATTACAACTAAACAACTTTCTCGTAACAAGGTTGAGTGTTAGCTCATATCACCCTCGGGCGCCATGGTACAGTGGTAACACAATACCGACATAGCAACTGCATCGAAACAAAATAATACAATCGTTTAATAATAAGCTTAAAAAGCGGCTGTAATAATAATGCATAATTACGTGAAAGCGTGCCGTATTATAAATACAGTACTTTACAGCTTACGGGGGAAATGTCGACAGCTGCGTGTGAATCGTACATCTGCCAGCCCTAGCCGCGCACACATTGACACCGCACACACTCGCACCCCTCACAGACACGGTCCGTCACGCACACTGATGGAGTATCCGCTCGCTGGCACGCACACACGCGCACGCACCTTGCCGCGCGTCGGTAGGGGTGTTACCTCATTGTGCGACACTGCTTTCAGGGGCCGCCCGATAACATTTTGTTTTTACTTGTTGAATGTTTGATGGATGATGGCGATGATTGATTGAGCCTTTTTGGAGTTGCTTTCAATTGTAATAGATTTCATGAATGTAGGCTTGCCCGCCCTTTGTAAGAGATTTTTGTGAGAGAATATTATAAACGAATCAAATCATTCATTTTATTTAAACTAGCGGCCGGTTTTCTATTGTTGTTTCGCTTAAATGTTCAAGTAAAAATGTATCTCTTCTATCGAGTGTAAATATCGGTAAAATGTGTTCCATTTCCAAATCCCTTTTGGGAGCGATGTAGACAATACAAATCCATACCCTGGTTGGCGAGGACAATTTACATAACTCGTCAGCGACAACCCCTGTTGCAATTTAATCAGTTAATGTATTTGCTCTCGGCGCTTTCGGTTTTATACACTGCAATGGTTATGTTGAAAATGTTCGCTGATTGGCCAAATGTTAGTTTTGTTCTACAGTCAATTGAAAATAACAGATGGCTAACATTTGTAAAAGTTAGCTGGTGACAGCCAACCTGCTCTTAACTGATCAAAAAGAAAATTGATCCGAACAACTTCCTCTTTGTTCAAAATCGGGTAAAGCCATAACAACAAAATGTTTCAATAAGCGAACAAAGAAAAAGGCCGAATTCAAATTTGAATTAATTTCCAACTCGGAGTCCACTCCAGCCAATTTCCGAAAGTTGCCAAAAATTATTCCTGTAAAAAAAGTTGTATGTATCAAATGTCAGTCAGATAGGCGAAGGCAATTCTGTGAGTGCCATTGTCCGGATCCTTTATACAATTTTATTGGCTTTCTGAGCTATAAAACTTTGGACCAAAGGAATTCTTCCTAACAACCTCGGATGCGGGTTCCCTCGAATTTCTTGATACGATATCGTACAGTGTAATTCCTTGTTTATTTTTTATTGTGGTGTCTTTTTGTTGTGGCTTCAGGTTTCCTTTTATCTTTAAACTTATTAGATGGATCAGCCTCTGTAGAAGCTTGTTTGATTGGATTTTCTTTGTGTAATTTAAGTTTAATCAAGCTGAATGGAACTTTCCAGGAAGGGGTTCAAAATCAATTAAACCTTCGATCTTAGTTCCAAGTTATCGGGTAATAATGACGGTGATCGGGGCCATTTACACGATCAATTTGTCAAGATCTAGAGGTGACTTTGTTTTGAACTTGAATAGTTATTTTACTTATGATAACTTTCTTCAACTACAGAGAACAGTGGAACTCTACAGCAGACAGACAAAATATAATAAAGTGTATGTGTAACACGTAGTTTCAGTCCATATAAATTCTCCACTGTAGTGGTTATCTAGAATATTTGCGGTATGCACTGGCAGTACACGTTTCGTCTGTTACAGACCTATTCTGTCGGGGAGATGTTCAGAGGAACCATATTGAACTATTTGGTAGACTGCTTGTGATCTTGTTTTGTTTGTTAAGCTAGTATCTGCAGTTACTTGCGTCAAGAATCAACTTTTTTGTGTTCCAAGTTTACTTTCATTTGGTAACCTTTGGCTCTTACCTTTATTGCTCCTCAAATTATTCGCAAATCATTACAGTGTTTGTTTCATTCGTCATTTTCAAGTGACATCAAAAGTCTGCTGATTCTGTATCTCGTCCAACTTTAAAGTTGTATAATGAGGCTACATAATTAGTTAGGTTAGGTCGTCAAATCCTCTGAGACTTGAGACTAAATAAGAGGCAATAAAAACTACAACATACACCAAGTGTAAGACAGAGCTTTTAGTTATTCACACCCAATATGTTGCACAATATTCTTGTTAGTTTAAATCTAAAAATATAAAACCCTAGTTTATAAGACACCGACAATAAAAAATGCATTTATTACCTGCTACTAAATGTAGCAACCATTACTCTTCTTCTGATACAGACCCCAGAGAAAATAACTAACCCTAAAATGCTTGCACATTTGATACAGGATAAAGTATACTGCCAGGATAAAACCCTGTGGGCGTAATAAATTTCTCTACCAAATAATAAATACAATATTCATCTAGTAGGTAACCGCCTCGAGTTCACATACTGCTAGATTATATCGCAATCCACTAATATTGTACCATGTCACATTTTCCGGCATTTTGGCTGCAAAAGGTTACTCGCTGGAGCGTATTAAAACCATGCAATGTATAATTCATAAATGTGAGACGAATGAAAATTCTAAGTTTGTGCAAAGTTCAGAATAGGGGTTGTGGCACGGAGTAAGGAAAGATAAGGAGATGCTAAAATGCAGGTAGATCAGGCACCTCCTAGGTCAAATTCGTACTGTGGGCATGACAAAAACGATCTGTTACGAGTGAATGAACGAGGCGTTCGGGTTCTTTGAAACATCCATCAACGATTTTTTTGTATTAGGTACAAAAAATGGTCGGGTCCAAAGAAGGTGCATAAGGGCGAAAACAGTAACGTTCCTCGTCCCCCAATCACCCGCATTTTGGCGCGCTACTTTCTTAGGCGATTTTCCGTTATGGCACCTCCGCTAGTCAATTTGTTCTCTGTGGGTTGTGGTATATACTGGGGTATTACAGGGGTAACCCTTAATGTGCGCTCCTGTACAAGTGGGGCGTTTTGTACCCCATCTGGGTGCCGTCACGTTCAACCGACGTGCCGCTTTACGGTTTAATTGACATTTGTTTTTGGTATCAAAAGGACCCGTGTTCTCTGAAATATTAATGTTATCAGTGTAAAAATAAAAGGTGTGTCGTAATGAGATAAAGCGACGTGGTCGTCAAAACTTAACATACCCTGTTAGATTTTATTTAATTCAATTGTATGATTAACCTCATTGACCTGCTTTAAGGCCTGCTTTGCTCAAACTCCATCTTTTAGCAATTGAACTAAAAAACTTTTACGAAATAAACGTCTGAAAGTTTCAGGGAATTCGAAGTTAAAAAGTCTGTGTGGGGTAATAGTGTACACTTAAAACGAAATGCTATAACCCCACAGTTTAACTCGAGCAACTGGTACTACGCCCGACTGTACCTCGGACACGTACCGTGCTCGTTTAGCTTTAGTTTCAAAATAAAACTTACAGCAGTTTGATAGTTAGGAAAAAATAAAACTGCTGTAATGCAGTTGTTTCGACTTTATTTCGACCTCATGTACAGATTTTATGAGTCCGTACACTTATTGCATATTTAACTAACTCCATTATATAGCATTTTATTGCACCAATATCAATAGCGCTATAATTTATCAAGAATGCACTTTTACAAGCATCAATTCTTATAAAACGTTCATCGTTAGAACGGGAATTTTCGCTGTACATGGTGCACTGAACCCAAAAGATAGGACAACTGATCCGGAAAGCAGTTTCTTGGAAAAATTCCAGCCTGATATCGCTGTTTCCTATACAAAAAGACGCCTCACTAATGTGTATTTCACTTAGATCCTCTTTGTCGTGAAGACCGATGATAAATGCGCCTTTAGTTTCTGTTGTAAATAACCTCCTACGAATTGTTGCATTGTGAGAGCAGCACACTGCAAACTTTTAGTCGACCGATCGTTTTTTTTGGGCTCCTAAATCAGTATGAAGATGAATGGTAGTACGCACATTATATCAGGTATTTAGTCGGTATCAGATCTATTGAAAACTCTAGAGTACCCGCAAACTGTAGGCTAAACAATCGGCCGACAGTTGACCCAATGGAATCTTGAACCAATCAAAGTTTTCAGCCGGTCTGATACCGGCTAAAGACCTGCTTTTTTCTAACCATCTTTGTAATGTGCTTACTACATATTTCATCTTCATACTAATTTATGAGCTCAAACAAACTATCGGCCGACTAAGTCTGCAGTAAGTATGCGGGTTGAAAGATGTAGTTACGACACTTCTAATCACGTGCGATCCATAAATATTACTATCGACTTGGGACGATAAATCACTAGTATTATCGATATAAGCGTATTTAGGTCATAATGCGACCCGTGGGGTGCTTTATGCCCCATCTGCTTATAGTGAGCATGTGTTGGTTGCACACGGTGGGGGCGGATGAACCCAAAACTGTCTGCGATTTTGCACATGGAATAGCGAAATGTGGTCAGTTTTTTTTTGCCATGAAGTGTAAAGTACTTACGCGTTTTGATAAGCCAAGTATACAAAGTAAATAGTTACTTTGGATTTATTATACGTTTTTACTACTTTAAATTACATTCCTTTAAAAATTTCCATGACATTTGACTGACATAAAACGCACTTAATAAAATTACGAGACAAAGTACACAGTCATCTTATTTACGTACTACAAAGGAGCTTACTCACAAATACCGTTTGTATTTTTGGACGTGAATGAATCTCATTTCGGTAATTCGACGTTATTTTCGCACAATACCGACGCAGTTGAGGGTGGTTTAAACGTGACGTTTTGAGTGAAAATGTGGAGTTACAAACGGATGGCGGCCTTTGTGATGTTCGTTTGACTTGCAGTATTTTGATTTGTGGTGAACTGGACTTGATCGGTGCATGTATTGTAGAGCAATAGATCCTCCTTGTCTCACTTTGTTAGGCAGAAGTTTTATTGGGTACATATGCAATACTGGTATTATATTTTATGACTGGCAGTCTTTTGTTTCTACCATTAACCTATGTTAAGGTTTAATTCCCTTGAGTAGACGGAAAAGGGCGTTTGAAAACTCGTAAATTGTATCCCTGTATAGCCATTATAATATTTTATTAAAACCGCTTGTTGCGTTGCCATAATTTGCAAATACTCCAAAAGAAAACTTTCAATAGAGAACTCCTGTAAAGCAATAATTATAGAAGTAATGGTTAGCGTGTTGGTAACCGCATTGCAGCTATCTGGTTCACCAGTGAACCCCGTTGGGACATACAGGCAATAGCGTATAGTGACGTACTTTAGCCTTCATCGAGTGATGCGATACAAGATGTATTTGACCGATTTATAAAGGTTATTATGAAGGAATTAGTATTTTATGTATGGTACCTTTCTGTATTTTTTGTGCTGCTGCCTATTGCCTGACTAAAAACAATATTTAAAATTGGACATTAAAAAATTATGTGTTCCAAAGTTTTAGCAACATGGAATTTAGATCGTTTCTTTTAGTAAATTTATTTGTAAGTGCTTTGAAATTCGGTTTGTGCACAACATTTCACGAATTCTTGATTGCATTGCCACCGTTTTGCATTTCCACCAAACTATGCACTAACTCATTTCTCGTGAAAACTATAAAATGTGGTCCGCTATGAAGTCTCAACACGACATTTTAAAATACACATTTCCCAAAACCAAGAAATCCTTTTAGCCAACGTTTGCAACATGAATTTTCATAAGACCGAGTGAAACAACCCCCGTATTCCAGCTACGTAAAACTGTGTTATTTTTCTAGGGATCCTTAGGTCGAAAGTACGGGAACTTTAGCACTGCGGGACACAGTGGCGCCTGTGTAATTTTCTACAATGGGGCAATACACGCGATGTATGGGCAAACTTAAATTTTCTGTCATTCCCACCTTTCCGTGCTGGCAATAAAGTTTGATTTAGCAAAATGCAGGTGTTAATACAAGTTGTTTCCATGTTACTCCGGTGGCATGTTCATGAAACATTCAGTTATCTTTTACATAATTTTAACACAATTTTTACGTTCTTCTCTGTATGTTTGGTATGGAAATTGCTTGAGGTTTACAGCTAAACAATGAAGTTATTTTATAATTACACATTTTTTACTATATACTGTGTGTTTTATACTCCTTGTTAGTCATATAAGTTATAATAATACTATGTGGTCAGACCATTGGCATTAATGTCATGTCTTACATAAGCTGCCTAAACGTTAGGCATTTAAATATACCGGTATGACATCATAATCGGCGACCGGTAACTAAATAAAAACGCGTGCCCGGAAACAGTGAGAGACTATAAATCTTTCAAACCGGACCTATTGGCTGAATATATATTTGTAGCTTAGTATTAGACACCCTGAGATCGATATGGGCCGTTTTTGTACGTATTTTTGTCAACATGCAAAACGTATTAACACACACGATGGCACGGGTTACGCATTACCTTAACGATTCGGTTTTACGAGTCGCAGGATTTATTCCACGAAAATTAATACATATTTCTGTGTACATACATAAATATTTTGTAACTGAATTTTTGTGACATGTAAATGAAACAATTTTCTGAAATATTCGTATTTCATACACAGATAATACGATCGTTATCAATCGGTTTGAATACAGTAAATTAAAAGTTTTCAACAACAAAAATCCTCATACAAAATGATTAAATTCTCGAATATTCAAACTGAACAGCATGTAAATTAATTCATTAGTCCGAACAATTTGTTGTTTATTAATAAACTTCTTAACTTCCGACTCAAACTGTCAGAAACTTTTCACTTAAAATCCTCGTTTAAATTCGGCTAAATGTAACCTGAAGTATGCATCATATAATGTACTATAGAGCGCCATATAGTATAGAATAGAATAGCATAGTATTTTTTTTCTTAGAACATACATATATGGTAATGACATTCAGGTCTGACAATATAGAACAGTTTCACATACCGTTGACGATGTATCATTGGTGTATGGTATTGACAAAAAAATAATGCTGCTTATTCTATTGAGTTATAATGTTATTAACCTTTTTTTAATATTCGAAATTGCTGTTGCTACCTCATAAATATAAACTCGTTAACATCATAATCAATTTACAGCAGGGCGCTCTATAACGTTTCTTCATACATATTTCAAAAAAGGGGTAATAATACTGGCTCTTATAACCGTCTTTATGGGTAAACATTCATATTATTAAAGTTCTTTTTCATATTTTTTATTTTAAGTTTAAAAAAGTAGAGATAATGTTGGTGAATAAATAAAATATAAAAAACTAAAATAAGTTCTTAGGATTACGTTATTTCTAATGCTCAAAATGAAAATAAGAAAAAAAAAACTCTTATTAACAATTAAATAGGTTTTCAGCAAGGGTTTTCAAAATATAATTTCAAGTACTTTTTGCTCCGAAAACAACAAATTTGGCGTTATTATTTTGATAACGAGAGCCCAAAACAAAGTTGAAGTAATTCTTAAGAATACAATATTAAGTTTGAAACAAAAATTAACTTTTGCATAGACAAAATACGGCCTCACATTCTTGGAACGATTTCGTATTTTCTTTGTAAATGAAAATAAGTTCCAACAATAGGGTTGTTTCCTAGTATTCATTTAGTTAAAATTAAATAAATGCACCGAAAGTTCACAAAACTAGAAACACGATAAGCTATATTATATTATTTATAACTGACCATATATTTTTTAATTAATTTATGAAATTTTAATTTTGAGCCTGTGACGTCACGCCATTAAAAACGACGAGAAGAGACCGATGACGTCATCCTTTCTATATTTGACAATGACAAGTATTTGACAGTGACAGATATATCGAAATAACCTCAGAATTAATGTTTTGTTTATTTGCTTCTGTGAAGTTCTGTGTGTTAATTGCATTTAAGTGATACAACTGCTAAAGAATTATGGAGAAAGGATTTATGAAAGCTGATAGTTCCAATCTGCCAAGAGTAGACTCTTTTATGGTCGCTCAATTCTTTGATTTTTATTCAGCGGTACGTGGATGAACAGTTTATTTAGAGCACTGATGGTCGTATTTCCACAGTCTCGCACAACACAAACCTTGTAGACATTCATTTAATTTAAGTTTTTTGAAAAAGCATCAAATCTTTTCGAACGCGGACACAAACATAACCTCAATATAAATAAACACAAACTTTACGTTTCTTTGCACCATTTCATTTTTCCGCGTACACAACTCAAAACATTTGAGGTATTTTATTTTTGTGCAAATGTATAAAAATAATCTAATATGTATAAAATATTATAGTTTTTGTAGCTATTTTATAAAAATACATTATTAAGATTAAGAAATCCATTAGTTGGTATGTTAGTTTTTTCTCGTTAGATGTGCTTTAAAGTGTAAAGGAATGAACAGAGAACGTTGACGTCACAGTCACGTGATCTAGCGTTTTCTGAGCAATATTTTAAGACAAATAGAAAAACATGTAATACATAAAAAATTAAAAGATTTGAGACGAAAAATGAAAGAAAGGGTGATCTTAAAATTATTTAGAAGCTATCTAAATAGATTTCCGAAAATTGGAAACAACCCTATGGTGATCTTCACACTGCCCCGCATCACGCTGCATCTTGCGTGTCGACGCACCTACGCGCGTTCCTGCGGGAGTGCAGATCTGCATCATCGTGCGGGTTTTTCACGCACTCACGCGCGTAGGTGCGTTTTGTAAATTCATGCACAGCGAGTTCCATTTTCAAATATACACGTCACGCCCATTCAAAATCACGCGCGGCATTGCGGGATTCAGTGTGCCATACCTTGCGTCTCGCCCCGCACCTACGCGCGGGGGTGCGTGTTTCTCCGCATGTATGTGCGTGATCCGCATGAACGCGCGTGGATGCATTTTCAGTGTGTTGGACTATGCGTGTTTTCCATACAAACGGAGATATTTCCATACAACGGAAAAAAACGCATCCACGCACTACGCTGCATCATGCGGGGCAGTGTGATAATCGCCTATTTCAGATTAGGGTAGTAGCATACTTAGATGTTAAATTGTGAATGTATTAAGATTTTCCAAAAAGAACTCGGATAAATTCCGATCTTTAGTGTGATTTCTTACTTAGTTTAAACTGTATGTTAAAAAATTCAATTTATTAGACTTCACGATTTCATGGCGTTTAAACTGTTTTAAGGCATGGTCCTAGTTAACCACAATATTTTAGGGGTATAACCCATATTTAGGCATAATGTGCCCATAATTACAATGACAGAAAAAAGTAGCTGTATAAAAATGAAAAACTGCAGCGAGGCATTTTTATGTAATTTTTTAAAATAATTTAAACCCCGCATTCAAATCGCGTGTGCCGAACAGAGTTGCAATACTTTTCGACTCCATCACGCCACGGCGAAAATTGTTTGTTTCGTGCCCGATAGCGTAATTTTGTTTTGTTTGCAACTTTTTTTTTATTATTGAACATGGCATTAGTTGGGTAAATTACTTCATTATAATGCTAACCCTTTCGCATGACTTCATTATGAGTAAATTATCTAGATCTATTACTTTAACAAGCTTATTTACATATTTAATTAAGGAGAATTCTAAATTCAAAAACTGATGCGACAAAAAAATATGATTCGATTTTTATGAAAAAAAAATTCAAGCGTTCATTGACTCGTTAAGAGCGAGGGAAAAATTAAAAGCCGCAAAAGAGAGGATACGAGGTGGGAAAAGGAGGGGTACAGTCTCTCTAACAGCCAATATCCGTTCGATCAGCTGTGCAGCGGAAACAGATGGCAACTTGAGTGAGCTAAAGCGTCATTCATTCTCAACGATTTTTTTTTCGAATGACTAACGATTTTCCGTCTGTTAACGTATTCGGCCTTTTTTTCCTGTATACGTGAGTGCAAAAAAAATGGCCGTCAGCTGATAGTGTTGTCGTTACACAGATGTTTTTCGATTTGTTTCTGCGACACCCTGTTATTGGCCTATTTTCACCTGTTATTTGATAGATCGGCTGACCGAGCGGCTCGTATGACTTTACTGAACCATTTTCGTGCCACTGTATTTTATGACCTACTTATACTGACATAGATCTTATTTTAGATCACCTCCTTCTAGGGGTAATAAGTTATTTGGCTGTCATTTACATCTGCAACGTTTCATGTTTAGCAATTTCGTTTTAAATACATTTTTGCTTACGTTCCTAATCCCGGTTACCTTTATCCCCTCATAAATATTTCGCTTAGAATGACGCAGCAACGTGACACCCAAACGAATGCTGTTATTAATTATTGAAACGGATATCTTCAGACAATTAGAATCTTACCATCTAGATAATAAGGGTCAATTTGTATTGCTGGAACTGTAATTAAAAGTTTGCAAACTACATTCCCGCGATCTGTATAGAGAGACTTCCTGCTTCCACCGTCTGATTAATATGTTAATCTGCGACGTCATACTGTCTTAATGACTTACTTGACTTGACTTACTTGACTTACACAGCCAACTGTATATAAATTGCTAGCTTTGTGTTGTTGATTATGTGGTTCGCCTGAAGACAGACTAAGACTTGCTGAAGGCTTCACGGGAATAGTTAATGAATTTAGAAAGCAATTAATTAAACAGTTCGTACCAAGTTTCAGGTAGACACCTGTTTTGTACAGCCCGTCTTAATTTCGTCATTGGATCCCAAGTTCGATTCGATGATCATTCGAAACGTTGAAATCGATTTGTCCCAATCGAGAGTGCTATCAACGTCTATTCCGGACATCTGTTGTTGGAAACAAAAGTAATCATAGGAACGGGGTCGTTACACACTGCTTCTAAACCGACGCTTTGCAAATGACACGTCCCACGTTTAGAACGTTCGCGATTTGAATAACATTCGGACGATATGACAGCTGGGAATTGCGATGGGAATATCATTTTTGTCCCAATCGGTTGCTGCTAAAAGTCATCAATATCACGTGATATATATTTTAATGGCTTGTTATTCTATTGAAAGTTTTCAAATTAAAATATAGCGCTTAATACTCCATTAATGTGTTATGCAACTCAGAGTGGGATAAATCAACAAAATGCGAAATAATCGATCCTAATCCAATGTTGACTTAAATAGTCAGTGCAGAATTAGCGCGAGAAGCAATCAAGATAGGTGTTGTCGTTATATTTGATTGAGCCGTACCACATTTCTGTGTGCTAATTACCGGCCGGGTCGTAATTACGACTATTGTGGTACATTAATTACGCAATTTCAGCGATTATGGAAGACGTCTATGTGGAACATCGATAGTAGACTGCCGATTACGAATAATCGAAATAATATCTGTTTGATGTCCTTAGTTCTGTTTATTTACAATTTAAGTGTTTGTTTTACGAGTTTAGTTTGGATTAATCGAGTTACCCAAGGTTCATTTGTGGTTTAGTTGTATATTGACAACCATTAAAGGCATGATACCTCCAAGTTAACGTTCTCGCGAAACCGAACGCGTTAAAGACATTGCAATCTAACACCAAGCACAATAAACAAGCAATGCAATACGATTCTAAATCTTATTCCAAAGTGTGAAAGTCGTTTATAAAATGCATCTTTTCTTTCGTCACATATCCAAGTTTGTTGGAGTCTCATCGAATTCCCGCGCGGTCTGACACGTCCGTAAACTACTAACTCACATTAACGAATATAGTCAAACTTGTACAAAACTGGGAATAGGTGTTATCCTGGGAAAAATATATCTCGTTGTTTTTCGCATCACTAGTGGGTGATTATCAAAGTTTCTCCATAACGTAGTCGAGTGATGTACAACACTAGGTGTAATTTCGTAACGTGGTTTATAGTAAGAGATAGAACTATTGGTTAATAAATAACATTGAGCTTACGAGCCCTTGTGGAGCAATGAAAGTTATGGTTCGTGCCAAATCTGGTCTTGAGCCAAGTTTGGTATTAATATGGTTTATAAAATTGCAGTACATTACATACTCAGTATCTAGTAATTGCATGGAAAATGGCTGAACATGACCTCTAACTATTTCTCTTTATAAAATTAGAGTATTAGCGTCTTTGAAACATTAGTGCAACTGTAATCATGTAGGTACTAGGAGCGCATATCTTGCTTGCAGGTCTTACCAAAGATGATAAGCAGCTTATAGGAACATACTAAGGTTTCCTTTGCCGAGATGCTGCATTGAAAAATAAGGGCTTCATTGATATTGTACACGGGACAAAGAATTATTTTCTCTGAGATTTAATTCCTATTATATTATATATTGATATTGGAAGACTGAAAAAGTTAGACCTAAACGTGCATAATATTTTCGAAATATCGTCTCCGCTTATTATGTAGCTTAATGAAATTAATCGAAATATTCGGCAAAACACTTATTAAGAAAAACATCCCTTGTTTTTCGCAGAAAAACCAAATTAACTTAAAATCAAAATTTAATTCCATATTCTAAAGAAGATCCAAAAACCCAATTAGATTATTTAACTTAATTGCGAGAAGGTTTATTTTAAAGCAGTTGGAATTTTAATTTAGCAGTACATATAATTATAAGTACGAATACAAGTTTTTGATGCAAAAAATATATTTTACATGATTCCACAAAATTAAACAAGTAACTATGTACATTAATTTAGGTACGAAATAATGAACCCTTTTATATTGAATGACATTTTGTACATACATAGATAAAGGTTATTTAGAAATTGTATAAAGCTTGCCCAGCTGTCTACAAACTTTTTTAACGAGAATCAAACACACGCTATTATAGAAGAACTTACAAGTGAATGACAGATTTTTGTGTAAATGGCTTAATTCAATCTTGAAATTACTTCATACGCGATGTCGCTGTTTAGTGCATACAACACGGGCGGTACTGTATGTAAAAATATACCTACATTATAGTGCATAAGTAGATTGATAATTTTGTTAGGTACAGCTTTTTATTATCAGTTAACATTTTATTTCGCAAAATCACCAGTAATTTATAGCGAGCGCAACTAATTTCATGTAATCAAAATGAATAGTGATGTGACATCAACGTGATTGAATATCCCGGTAATAATTTTAAACTCGGCCAATAAATACAATGTTGGTAAAAGCATAAAATTAACTAAATAGGGCAGTAAATTTATTTCATTGTAACACCTATTAGTTTTATGTAAGGAGGAATAAAATGCACTCCGTTAGCATTGTCTACGCGTGGCAGTTGAAATTAAATTAAATTTCAACTGCACTTAGTAAATGGTTTTAAATGAATTCTGCTCGTTTCTACCAGTGTGCAGTGTTTTATGACTTTATCTATACTGTTCAGATGAGAAACGCTGTGTATTATCGTCATTTGCCTAGCCTTTTCCCAACTATGTTGGTGTCGACAGCTGACTACCAGAGTTTTATGAGGAGCGATTTCTTATCTGACCTCAACCCAGTTACTCGGGCAACCAGATAAGACTTACTGGCTTTTGACTACCCCTAACGACTGCCAAAGATGTTCAGTGACAACCGGGACCTATAGATTAACGTGCCCTCCAAAACAAAAAAAAAAGAAAAGAATATTTAAAAAATAGCCTTTTGGAAACTAGTGTTTCATTAACTTTCTTCTGTTTAAAATAAGGACCCATTTAAGAATAAATATTCTTTTTATAGTAGACCTTGTCGGCCATTGTTAAACTTTTCTATTGAAAGCATGCCTTTTAATGAAAGTTTTTTTATTTTTTCAGGTAAGTATCGAGACTGGAATCAATCTATGAAGAAGGAATACAATGTTTACTGTTGACTTATCTTCTAGCAGTAAATATGTAAGTTTTTCTAACTTGGTAATCATTTCTTTATACGCAGATTTTATCAATCAAACTTCAAAATTTTGAAAATTTGTGAATATTTGGAAATGTATTAAAAAATATATCGTTTTCAAAATTACTATTTATTAGAAACACTTTACTACTATTAAAAACATTTGCAACTAATCTTAGTTAGTTGCAAATGTAAAATGTTTACTATCAAGCAATTAGTGAATGCTTTACCAAATAACTTACAACGATATCAAGCTTTGATTGAAGTTGTTTTATTTTATATGCAAACAAAACAGCTTTTAGTCCTTTATTCATATTTATCATTGTCCCTATTCTCATGTTTATTTGGAGTTTCTTAGTACCATCAATTTCGTATTCTAAATTGAGTCGCATATAATGATAAATAACTATTTGTTTACGCAAACAAGACTTTGTTTTCTCACGGGATTTAGTAAACTTGTCTCTGAAAATGTTTGCTATTCTCCATTTACAGTATTTAAACGATCAATTAATAGAGAGAATGTATGATGAATTTACTTGAATAAATACAGCTTAAGGTAAATTTATATGCAAAGTTACTCATGACTTAAAATTTGAATTACTGTGAGAGTGAAAAGGAATAAAGGGTTAATGATGAAACTTCATCCAGTAACTGATTGCTATTTAAAATGCAAATGACACGATTCAGATCATGAACATTACTGGAATTAACGTCGATATTTATTAACGAGAGAGAGGCACGTCATTACAATGTACTTCAAATTCAATTTGCAAGGGGCGTTTAGATTCATTACCTACAATTTCGTATTTTAGATCTTCTCTGAATTTTAATGGCGGCAATTTGTGATGGCATGTGACGCTATCGCGATGACGTAATCATCTTACGAAGATTGTTTAAGTCATAATTAATATTACATGAGCGGGAATTCTACGTCGCTGTGCTGTCTGCCAGATGTGTATACTTGTATGTTAACGATTGAGATACGGGGCGACATATTTCGATTGGTTGATAGTTTCTTGCGTTTTATGAGAGTAAATCAGTTGGTATTTAAGTTAAACTCACGTGGTGTTCCGTAGGCAGAGATAAAAGCGTCGAGGTACAAAAATAAAAAGGAAAACAAAAATGACGGTTAAAGCGAGAATTTGTAAAAAAATCGTCATCCAACGTATAAAGCCGTCAATAAACTCCGAATAACTCAAGCAGGAATTATTCAAATTCGCGAAATCTAATCGAAAATTTATTCAAACATAGGGCCTAAAGTGGGAATGTGCGGATCCGCGCCGAGTGGTTAGATTGCCCGGGATTTGCATTTCGGTCCCTATACGGTACACGTGTAAGTGACGTATAGCAGAATAACATGACAGTTGCGTAGGTCGGGGACGATATTGCTCGATTTTGTCGATAAATCGCGTGACAATCGAATTGAAATAAATATCGAATATCGATAACGAAATAAATATTACTTTGGAGACAATTAATTTATAATTCATATGCCAAAATCCACTGTAATAAATAGTTACTAAAACTGACACATAATCAAACAGAACACTTTATGTACTTACATATTGCGGTTTCACGGCATGACCATTGATTGATGAACAGTTTACCGACTGTCACTAATCCCTGTTTGCGCGTTTATCACGGCTTGTTGAATTATAAATGTTCGTTATTACTGCTAATCGTCAGCATTTGAAATTAATTACTTGTAAAAGGTATATGTACTTACATGTTATGTATGTACGCGCCGTGATTAAGTCGTAATCCACGACAGTAAGCCTACAAATATAGCAACGAATTTCGAAGATATTCGTCATTTTGTTGCATCTATAAACACTGATTTATTTAATACCATTTCATTTACGACTGACGACATTTATTCACATTTTTTTTCTCGACATTCACAACGCCATAAGTTCTGATACGTCAATTCTGTATCACGATAAACCTTTACGACGTCGACAGAAATCTCGCGATAAAAAAGTATATTACCTCCAAACACATGTTAATCACTCGATTTTTTTTTATATCGAGAGACTGCGGCCGAAGTTCACTGGCAACATAACGTCAGTTTTCTTAAAACGACTGCTTACTACGAATTTATACGTTCCATTTTCAAACTGAACAGTTGTTTTAGGAAACTGACGTTTATGTTGTCAGTGAAGTTGGACTCAAATGCGGACTTTTTACAGCTGTGTCCCACCACTAGTTCTAAACATCGACACGTTTCGTCAGTTTTACGCGGCAACTTGATTGCTCCCGTAAATAATAAACATCGGTGTCACTTTTATCTAGAGACGTGCTTTCGAAGCTTCATACATTATTTATTTATAAAGGACAAGGGATCTGCATCTCTCTAGGGTATATTGAACAAGTTTTATGTGTTGTCATTCAATATTAAAGATTAGGGAGCGGCTGGCGAATATTTTTAGACTGTTCTTAGAAATTAATCTAGACTTATTCATGAAAGTTTTCATCAAATATAATGTTCTCGTGAAAATGTTTTCAGAGATATTAAAAAGGAGATGAGAAAGAACTATGTAAATAACCTTACGGCAGATCTGAAGGTTGAATTCTGATATTGCTTAATTTTTGCACAAGCTGGTACAAACTGCGGTTACTAGTCGCGTTCTGCTGCAGTTGGCTATCTAAATTGCACATGTTGACTCATTGACTGCACACATACATACTTCTACAGAATATGGCGCAGCATTTGTGACCAAACCCTCAAATCTAATTACGTAATAAAAATCCAATCCAAACTTCTATATAAAAAAAAAAATTATTAACATTGAAAAACTTCAGCAGCAACATTAAAGTAACACGTGATGTCATAAAAGTAGGGCTGGCACCTTCGTGAAATATATGCGCACTGTCCCTACACGGTGCTCATGAATTTTAACTTTCCCAAGCAGCAGGGTGTTTTGAATAATGCCCCTGTGGCAACCCTAACCACCGAAGAACTATTTTTAACACCCGTTTGATCATATCGAGTGAATGATAATCGCTTTTCATTTAAAATTCATGTTGAAAAATGATAATAGTGGTGCATTTTTTAATAATGCGAGTGGATAATTGTGAAATTTTCAATGAATTTTCATGCTGCATTTGTAATGCTTCACCTTTGATATTTCTATTTTATAAGGGCTTATGAAAACACTGAAGAACAATTACGTCTTTTGGTCCTTTCAAATATAAAAATTTACTAGATATACAGCCAACAAAAGGTAGCCAGAAATAAAAGATGGCTGCCCCAACTCAGTGCGGTCCATTAATAGAATAACTCACATACGTTGCGACAAGTAAAGAAATTCGTATCTTTTTACCTGGACCTCTCCTATTTGGGGTACGCAAGAATGTAGTGCTAAGCTATGTCATACAAAATGAGTCTCTGAAAGTACGCGTTATGATAACTGCGTAGCTAAAATCAGGACTGAAAGGGTAATGTTTGACTCCCCTTTTGATATACCTACTCGTATTTTAGACGTGATTAATTTTATAATTATATTTTGACTAAATTTTGTTGTGTTGCGTCAGTAAGTAGGTTTAAAATATACGTAAGCTTTGCATATATTTCATATCAGAATTTATGGACATTTATTCGCGGGATTCTATAATTACGTTACACATATATTTAATTGTAATAGTGGACACTGGTCCTTACATAGCTTACTAAAATATATGGTCGATATTATGAAACCCAACACCATACAATAAATAATTGGTTTGTCTGAATCAGTTAACAAAAAACTTAACAGCTTATATCTAAGGGATAAAATACTTTCAGCAATCAGTTCAGAAGATCTTCGTTGTAATAAAAGTTTAATTAGTTATGATAATTTTAGTTCAGTGCGTGTTTTGAATATTAATTTGGACTTTCTTTTTATAGTTATTGCTTGAACGTGATCAATTATGTACATGGATATTTTGAAAAATTAAGCTGAGAGATAATTTTGAAGGGATGACTTTCTGTATTTTTTTTACCCTTAAGCTTAGTGGTATCGATCCATCCGCTGTTTTTCGATTAGAGACCACTTATCTGCTTGATCAGTTTATACGCAAAATATTCCAATTATGATTTATATACAATTATTCCTATCCAAAATATTAAAGTCAATGTCCAAGTACTGGGCCAACAAAAAATCATTTCCGTGTAAGTTGGCGAACAATGCTAATAAATAGGAACCGCTTAATATAATCTTACCTCTCTCCATCGCCTGCGTATTTCTTAACAATGGTCCCAAATTAGTACATGTTACCCTAAAATAATAGTCTTTACTTCACCTTGCGTCTACCGTCCAATTTCCAAGAACAAGACCCGCCCTAACATTTCAATTGTCACCTTACACTACATGCGAATACCTACTCTAATTGCTAGGTGTTTGGGTCTATTTTTGTGTCTAACAAATTGTGATTTACGATAGTTCGAGAAGCCTTTTGGGGTTCAGTAATCTGCTTCGACCCAATCGCAATTAATGGCGGGCCGGTGCTATGGGCTTGTGAAGATCGCTTGTAAATGGAAGTGTCTAGAACTTACTATATCACTTTAGAAACATAATTTATTAATTGCTTTAGTATTCCTAGGCATGAATGCTCCATTGCTTTAAAGATTAAACCTAGTATGTGACTTCATCTTCTCCTTATTGACCTGTGCTTAATTGTATTTGGTATATTCCTTTCTGTCAGTACCCAAACTTTTACTCCTTTCTTATTCATGTAATCATTCATACAATCCATCCATTCCCCTTTCACTGTCTCTTTACCAATCGACTGTCCACAACTTTAGCTGACTAATAGCAGTTTCGGTTTAAATAGAAACAAATACAACTCTGGATGATCTGCCCCTCATATTTTATTTGCAAAGCAAAGAGCACGAATATTTATTGAAAACCATCATATCTACCTTCTGCATGTAGCCCTATCTAGCCTCTTTATAACAAAGAAGCCACATAGGTCTGTGGGCGCAACGGACAATTTTCAACTATTGTGCCAAGCACATAGTATTCTGATACAAATCTTAACTTCAAATTGAGTTCTACAAATTCGATATTTATGTAAGTGTGAATTTATTTCATTGATACGGGAGAGGGTGCAGAAAGGGTTCGACTATTAGATTTAACTATAGGTATGTCTGTTATCGAAAGGTTTGGGGAAGATCCTATCATTCTTTGAGTTCGCGGATGATGGCTTTCTATTCTATTAAAAGGCGTCTATGATACTTCAACATTATAAGAATTAGGTACTTTCACATATCCTACTATTAGGTGTTACGAATGCGAAAGTTTAAAAGGATGTATGTATGTATGTGGGTATATTTTTTATTCTTTCACGCTAAAACTACTGCAAGGATTTTGATGAAACTTTGTAGTGCATATATCAGAATAGCATATAGACTAACTTATCGATGCGTGGGAAGTACTTAATTCCTTCGAGATTCGGGCGAAATTTATTACACTCCGGAATACTATTTATAAACTTAAATATATTTTTACAAACAAACTGTCGAAATTTAACCAATATCATTAACCTATTTGCATTAATTACTAACAGATGTATGTACCTAATTATAACCCCCAAACCGCTGACCGCTGACTCTGCAGAATATCGATGTACTAATTACGTATGATGCAGTCTGCAACATGCTTGCATTGCAACATGTCACTATGAAACGAGTAAGCTAGGCCAACTGCAGCTGAAGCAGCGATTTCATGAGACAGGTTAATTAGTTTTATGCTGAGAAGTTTAGGTGACATTTTAGTGAAAAGAACAATGGTTTTGGAACATGAAGTATACCTACTTAGGTTAGTATTGAAGTATTGTTTTTTGCTCATGTACATTGTCTTTATGAATCGGCGACTCGAACTTACGCATACAAAGACAATGTACAAAAATATCTATATCTTAATGAAAATCACATTGATGCTTGCTTCCTTGCTACAAGGAAGCTCTAGAAAGTTAGTTATGAATGACAAGGAAACGAAAGACATGGTACATTTACATGGGTTTTCAACCCCTAACACTTCAAATCTGCATTCATTGATAGCGTTAATTACTAATAATATAAATTAAGGTTTACTTAAGACATTGTACGTGAATAAATAGAGTAAACGGTAATAATAAAGCTAAAAATACAGGTGAATACGAAGCCCACCTGTTATAATCCCCTGAACAATATCTACGGCCTCTGTACGAAGTCATGATAAAATAAGGGGAGGCTTAAAACTCACTGGACGCTATATTTATGAAGAAAATTCCTCGCTTATTAAATGGAAAATATCTTCAAGAATTTCAAAAAATATTGGTAGTAAAAATAATACATTCGAAGAAGTAGGTATAACATCTTCGGAAGTTGTTACGGGTAGTCAGAAGCCAGTGAGTCTGACAACCAGACTTACCAAGGGGTATTGAGTTACCTGAGTAACTGGATTGAGGAGGTCAGATAGGCAGTCGCTCCTTGTAAAACACTGGTACTCAGATGATGATGATGGAGATGTATTAATTAGCTTTTCGAGTGTAAGTTTGTAACCCATTACATATTCTTGCGTTCCAGACAATACAGATTAATTATTAAAGGCCCGAGAGATTACAGTTTATTAGTACAAGGTCTCAATTTAGTGAACTGAGGGCAAAGTAAATGCTTTTACGTAATTCCCTTTTATTGGTCAATATGGCTAGAGTTATTGGTACTATAATGCTTTTAGACAGGATTACTGGAGCTATAAATGTTCAGTTTCAGAAATTTATTTTATGAACTAGTCGTTTATAGATACATGCCTATATAGATTTCGTACATACATTCCAAATCTCGTGGTTTATGAGTTAATGCAATCCAAGTTCTAATATTATTAAATTACTATTGGTGGTATAAAATAATGAAAATGAGCCAATATTATGACGTAAACCTAACTGATTTTTAGCTACAACAATTTACATTGAAATAAGTAATTAGGATCATACGATACGATATAAAGGGAGCCGAGTACGGATGGGTGATTTCCAAATCCAAAAGCCATTTACAAACACACGTACATTAGTCCATCCATAAACATTCACAAAGTCTAGCATAGCGGAGCAATCACACAACCCGTTACACCCAAACGCCTCTAAACTTCCAAACTCAATTCCATCCAATCACATTACGTACCAAGTACCAAACGTACCTAATTTGTCGCCAAAACCGGTACAAATTCCCTGCTATGTCTTCATTGCTCCCCGTTCGGCCATTTTGTATGCAGCATCGGCAATGCAATTGAGCCGCCCGTCACTCGGGGCTAAACTGCGCCCGGGATGTATTGCGGCCGTTTCCATCTATCACGCAAATACCTATAGGTTAGATTGTCCAGATAATTTAAGTGGTATGACCCTTACAGTCCTTTATTTCAGTGGTGTTATTACACTGCTTAATAAATGGTAGCAGTACTGCAGTAAATACGGAAATTGTTAGGTATTCCTCAACTTCTTATGCTTAAGGTCATGCAATACGTGCATGAAATATCGGTCTTTTTCGGTTGATAATCTTCAATCCGTCAAAATCTTAAGACACAAGACGTATGTCCCAAAATTATTGTTCAAACTGGTCTGATGTAGTGCGAGCCTAACTTAGTACGATGTATCAGAAATTAGACAGGCCGGCTTCCAGTGATGTATTGTAAAGGGACCAGACTACGTGGATGGAATCTATCCTATGTATGTACTCGCTAAGGTTATACGTACCTACCTGTGTTGTAAGTTTTGAACTGAACTCGAGGCTAACTTGACGAAAAATCGGTCACGACTGAAATTATATGAAGTGACCCTACTCAAAGTTATTTTCGGACGCGCGTTACCCCGTAGAATTTTAAATACGAACGATTGTCATAACCCAAAACATTGTGACCGAAATTAATGGAATCTTGAGAAAATCGGACAAATCATATATTTTCCAGTCGCCAGTTCCACTCTCAGAAATCTTCGTAGAAATGCGTTTTGTTAATGTTACCTTTGTCTTTTGAAGGATTCACTAAATATTTTTGAGTGTTCTGCAGCGTCAAAAGTAATCGTCTGTTATGAAATTGTATTTTTTTTACAAACAGTAATTAATTTACTAAGAGTTCGGTGTACCTACTCTTCACTTTAAGTAGTACATTCGAGTTTTCTATTGCTTTAAAATGTAGATAGGTAATTCAATATCACTGTTTTATGTACCCAGCCGCGTTTTTATCGCCTCATCGGCGTGCGTTTTTAATTAAAAGCCGTATAAAAATACAACAGGGGCCATATTTCATAAAGTTTCGCACCGCAAGCTGCGGATTAGCGTCATTACAATTCCAAATTTGCAACTGAATTGCAACTCTGGAAATAGACATTAGAGCCGTTAAGCCAACTGGCTGCCAAGGCCATTCACCTCGAATACCCCTAAGGTAAAAAGAGGGAGTCGAAATATTCCACCCTCTAATTCGAGAACGATCCCCTTGCCGACACCCTACACGTCTCCATGGTAACCCCCGCCCTTGGGAAGTGCATCTCATGTAAACATTCCTGGCTCCCTGCATTTTCGACACCGTTATTGATGTTTTCGCTACTCTACTCGGCTCCTTCCGGTGTATCGCACGGCCGCTCGTAAATTTCCTGAAAGTATTGGGTAAAGCTTCTCTATTTATCAAGTTTATAGCAGTGGCTTCCCCTGTATCTAAGGTCACGGCTCCGAGGGAAAATGCATTTACGTAATACCCACCATTCATATACGAAATTTTCTAGCTCATGTAAGCCGTAAAAGGATGTCTGCCTATATAAAAATATTTGAGGAATATTACGTGTCTTTCCCACGTTTAATAACAGAAATGGTTACCTCCGACGTTTACAATTTCATATTCGTTGCGATGTTTATTTGGCTAGTTTATTAATAAGTGCATTTATATTGTTTCAGGGATGCCGGTTTCCTGAAGATGGCCTCACGCACCCCGTCCCTTGAGTCGCTGCCCGGTGCCAACTCAATAGGTTCGCTGGAGCGTGGCTCCTTATCGCCCCTGACTCTCAGTGGATCCTCGCCCCCAGCGAGTGACTCCGCCGTATGTGACCTCCGTGAGTTCGACGGCCTCGACACCACCTGTGCTATTTGCCGAGAAACATTCGTCGACCCCAAAGTACTCAACTGCTTCCACACATTCTGCCGGGGTTGCCTGGAGAGGGAACAAACGCACCCCGACAAAGTCACCTGCGTCACTTGCCGCGTAGACAGCCAGCTACCAACAGCCGGCGTACCTGGGCTTCTCACCAATCTTGTTATAGCTGCGGCTGTAGAGCAGGACGCTGATCTTCTGCCTACTGCTCGCCAGACCAACTCACCTTCAGCCCGCTGCACCGGCTGCAAGTCCAAGGAATCAGACGCCGTAGCGCGTTGCGTTGATTGCGCTAATTTCCTCTGCCCAAATTGCGTTATGGCGCACCAATTCATGCATTGCTTCGAAGGTCACCGTGTCCTGGCGTTCACGGACCTGAAAGATGACAAGGGTATGCTCGGATCTACCCTAACAGCGAGCGGCGACAAAACCGCATTTTGCCCGAGACACAAAAATGATATTTTAAAATACTTCTGCCGCACTTGCTCCGTGCCGGTTTGCAAGGAATGTACGATTATTGAACACCCGGCTGCTTTGCATGACTGTGAGCACTTATCTGACGCTGGGCCCAAACAATTGGAACTGATGCAAACGGCTGTAAATGAAGCCAAGACTCGAGCCACTGAAATTAGGCACGTAGTCAAAACTGTTGAACATGCTGCTGGTAAATTACAAGTTCAGTACCACAAAGCTCAAAATGAAATTAACGATACGTTCCAATTCTACCGCTCTATGCTCGAGGAGCGTAAGCAAGAACTACTGAAAGAACTCGAAAGCGTATTTTCCACGAAACAAATTGCTCTCACAGTAGTCGGGCAGAAAGCTCAAGAGACTGTTGATAAGATATACCAGACGTGCGACTTCGTTGAGCGATTGACAAAATGCGCCAATATTGCTGAGATACTTATGTTCAGAAAATTGTTAGACACGAAGTTGCAATCTCTAATGAGTTCTAATCCGGAACAGAGCGTACAGACAGCTTGTGAACTTGAATTTGTCTCGAACTACCAAGCCATACAAGTTGGCGTAAGAAACACTTTTGGATACGTACGCTCTAGCTCAGAGGCGAATGTTGGCCCTACTAAACAACCACCTATTGCTCGCCCTACCAACGGCAACTTATTGAACGGTGGGTCATCATCCAGCAGCAGCAGCGTCAATGGAAGTTCAGGTAGCCTGAACGGTGGAATCCACCTACCCACTGGCTTAAACGGGGTGCTCGATCGCCCATATACAAATGGACTACTTGGGCCTACAAGCCAATCCACGTCACCTTTCGAGTCCAACATCATTTCGAAACGATTCAATAGTGCCAACAGTCTAGGTCCATTCTCATCTGCTATCGGAGATATAAACTTGAATGGCATCAACCCTTACGAGAAGTGGTCAAACGGCGGTTGCGACTCGCTGTTCCCTCCGACGACGGCTGACCCATATTCGCTAACATCTTCGGCCCACGCTGATCCTATTTTAGACTTGACAAACAAGCTTATATCTACTGCCATTTTCCCGCCGAAATCTCAAATCAAACGACAAAAGATGATCTATCACTGCAAATTCGGAGAGTTTGGTGTGATGGAAGGTCAATTTACTGAGCCAAGCGGAGTAGCTGTCAATGCTCAAAACGACATAATAGTTGCTGACACCAACAATCATCGCATACAGATTTTCGACAAGGAAGGACGCTTCAAATTCCAATTTGGTGAATGTGGCAAACGGGACGGCCAACTGCTGTACCCGAATAGAGTAGCCGTTGTCCGTACTTCAGGCGACATAATTGTAACTGAAAGATCACCAACTCATCAAATTCAGATTTATAACCAATACGGCCAATTTGTGCGCAAATTCGGTGCTAACATCCTTCAGCATCCCCGCGGCGTGACGGTGGACAACAAGGGCCGCATTGTCGTTGTCGAATGCAAAGTAATGCGCGTAATCATCTTCGACCAGATTGGCAACGTGCTACAGAAATTCGGCTGCTCTAAACATCTTGAATTCCCCAATGGAGTTGTAGTCAACGACAAGCAAGAGATCTTCATCAGTGACAACCGCGCACATTGCGTCAAAGTATTCAATTACGAAGGAATTTACTTGCGTCAAATCGGCGGCGAGGGTGTAACTAACTACCCTATTGGTGTTGGCATTAACGCAGCTGGCGAAATTTTGATCGCTGACAACCACAACAACTTTAATCTGACGATATTCACGCAGGACGGGCAACTGGTATCCGCGCTAGAGAGCAAAGTGAAACATGCTCAATGCTTCGACGTGGCGCTCATGGACGACGGCTCCGTGGTCCTCGCCAGTAAAGACTACCGGCTTTACATCTATCGCTACGTGCAAGTGCCGCCCATAGGCATGTGAGTAGCACGCTCTGATCACAGGAGATCCGAATGACCGATGAACTATAGAGCAAAAATCGACACCCAGAGACGTAAATATTATTATTATTAATCGACGTAAGGACTTACTGTTCTAGCGAAGCGAGTGTCAATTTTTGTAGTTCAAGTGACGATTTGTGAACGGAACTTGCTAAAAGTGTGCAAGTGGTGCAACTATGTGGCTGTCTCGATGTGATCATACCGGCTTGCGATGGGTATTCTCTACAATATTCGGCATAAGATCTCTTTATGAATTATTTCTAAACGAAACTGTAATGAGATTAGTTATAGTATTGACATTGTTATTCGAGTACCTATTGATTGATGGTTAGAGATTAAATTCCGTTGGATCGATCCGAAATTTCGCGCGAACGGTGTTCTCGAATCCTTATCATTTTTTGATCTATTGAATAATATTTTTTCATATCCCACATCGTTAAATTAGGGATGAATATTAAGGGCATTTGTATTATTTAGCCCATTTGTTGGACCAATATTTTAACTATTATTACTTAACAAATTGTTAGGCGTTAAGCGTGTGATTTTATCGTAAATAAGAGAGCATCGAGCGGCATTGTTGTTAGTTTTAAGATTATTTCTACGGCACAATAGCACTTCCTGTTTTTAATTAGCACTTATTCTGTGTCGATGGAAACTATGGATTATTAAAAAAAAACTAAGTAAGGAGTTGTTACATTATTAATTAGGTAAGTGTTAAATTGATTGAGCTGAAATGGACAATCTTTGGTTACTACCCCACTTAACGTAGTTACTAAATTTTAGGGAAATAATGATGTTAGGGGTTTTATCAATGACAAAGTTGACTGCGGCGTTTGGATTTTAGTAAAACAATGACTTTTAACCTCTACTGAATATAATACTATTTCTTTTATACGTAATAGTAACATCACAAAGTGGCGATCAAGAATGTTTTATAGTCCTCAATGAGTTGGAAAATGTTTTGCATTCTATCTACGTACTAGTATGCCCTCAGTTGAGAATTTATAAAGCATTTTTAGATAGTGAAAGATTGTAAGTTTATCTCTCGTTATATATCGGAGGGCAGTACTTCAGCAGTAACTTATCGATACCGCCTAGTCGCTGAGAGCCCGCGGACCTTAGTCTTCTGATGTTGTTTTAGTAACATTTGGTTGATATTGTTCGTTTTTATGCATTGATTGTAGTAACTATTAGAGCACTTAGGAAATGGTCGTTTCGCTAGCATCTTTTTTTAATTTTTTGAGATTTTTAACAGTTTTAAATCGGAGCGCATGCGTTTCTACTTTCTGGGAGT
The DNA here is from genome assembly GCF_022581195.2 of Helicoverpa zea. NCBI lineage: Eukaryota > Metazoa > Arthropoda > Insecta > Lepidoptera > Noctuidae > Helicoverpa > Helicoverpa zea. The sequence goes on along the minus strand of NC_061464.1, from coordinate 2,885,553 downwards.
ATTATAAACAGCTCGGTATACAAAATAATTATACAATTTGTTATTCTGGTAAGATATTTTTTTATATGGAAACAACTTTATTTTTGTAGTGTTTAGTATAACGGTGCATGTGTAACGTATACTTTTCTTGTGTATTTTATGAATATTGCGCTATTATTATTATTTTTTTAATTCATTACCGTGTGTTTGAGTGTGTTAGCAGAATTATTTTAGTTTGATTTTCATTAGAACTTTTTGGTTTTCTTAGCAAATAATGTTTTTTTTAGTATTTTTTTCGCTGAATCTATGACAATAGAGAGATCTGATCCGGCATTGGGTCGGTATCTTGAAGATCTGTTAGTTTTAGGTTGCGCGTTTCCATTTTGGTGATATATCTTAAATAAATTAAAATGTTTGAAGATGCGTCGGCAGACGTCGCGTGCGCACCGTGGCGACCTGTATATCGTGTGCCATAAGATCATGTTGTGATTTAATAAGTGATATTTAGTATTGTTTGTAAATATGTACCATACTTTCATATAAATCTAATCGTAAGGGTATCTGATCGAATTACTTATGATTGTTTCTCTTTATACTTGTAGTGCAAGTTATCGTAACGTTATACTGCAAATTTTACACTTTTTAATTTAATACTTAAATAAAATAATTATAATATTTATTTACCACCGATTACCTACCTTATAATAAGTAAGTTTTGGCAATCTTTTATACAATATAATTTTAATGATAACTGCTCAATATATGATTAAAAAAAAAACAAACTTATTGCCAAATGTAAAAATACAAATGGCTGACAGAACAGCGACAGCTTTAGTGTATAATATCGATCTTCGAATTTATGATTACCATACTTGCACTAAAAGTTGAACGTTTTGGGAACAACTGATTTCTTCTCACATTGTTTTCTGTATTTTGCCTACCACCGTGCACACACAACCGTCGCCTCGACGCATCTTCGATCAAATAGTTAATGAGCACTGGATTAGGTGAAACACGTCACGCGTCTTAGTGTCCAAATTTCAGTGATTATTCACCAATGATTTTATTATAGACTGCCCTGTTCCTATCTCCTAAGACGATGTGATCGATAGATTTCACTTAATCCACTGACAAGTGAACATTGATTGTAAGTCGACTATTGACCGCAAGTCTGCCTTACCTCAGTTCACTTTGACGAATTCTTCGACTTATCGATTTTATTCACCAATGATTTTTATTTAATGATTCGTCCTTATGAACTGAGGTCACGCTAGAAATTCGGTAAACCGTTATTTTAGACTTAAATGTTCGGATTTCTTTGTGAAAATTATGTCATATTATCAACGTAATATTGTTGTAATTTTCACTAAAGAAATTCAGTTTTTGGTAACAACATACGCTTCTACTTAATTGAGATCATTTCATCGTATTATATTTATATTAAGTATAGTATAGTGTATCGAAATTTTATTAAATAAGATTTGCAAATTATGACAACTTCACGTTTACGCCTAGAAAGCTGTGTAATCCCGATTTTATTTTTTTAGTTTTTTTGTCGACCGGTAGTTACTCTTTATTTTTTAACCAGTAAATGGTAATTTAAGTTTCAGTTATAATTATTATTACAAACTTAATTCACATTAATTTTTTGTGTTTTTGCATAATAATGTTAGTGAAAAAAGAAATGATTTTTCTGTACTAGAAACATTATCATTCTTAAAAATTGCATTTCTAAAGCTCGAGGACTGAATTGAAACATGTTTTGTCTTTAAATATATTTTGTCGATGTTTGTTGTTATAATTATATTTTTTTAATTATTTGTATAAACAATTGTTCTTTAAATTAATGTACATCGTTTTGTTTTGAATTATTTTTGTTGTAATTGCTTTTTATAATAATACCAGTTCATTGCAGTTTAGATGTGTGTTTTATTTTTATTTTCTTTTTTTTTACCAAAGTAGTGCTTCTGTAGTTTTCACCTGCTAAGTTGTGACTATTTTAATCTAATTAATTGAGTTACAACTTACAATGCATGTTTGTGCTAATGAATCTGCTTTTATACGTACACAGTATACAAATAGGTACCAGTTTTGAAGATAGTTGTAAATACACATTTTTTTTATCAAGGATCGCAAGAATATTGCTTACAACTTTACAGATTACCACTACTTAAAGTACAAAATTGGTCCGAAGTATCTTTCAAACTTACTACTTACTCTATTCTACTAGATTACTCCTTTATCAAAGGCACAAAGTTGACAAAATAAATAGACAAACTTATTCAATTTTAAAACTCGTCAAGTAATCTTGAACTGGAAACCGAAATTCTAATATCATAGACAATATTTTACTTAACAAAGTAATGTTTAATCTGTACTAGACTTTTCCCACTTTTAACAAGATTCAATTTTATAATTTCCTGTTTACAGATTTACTTAGTTTTTTTTGGCATAAATATCACATTTACTAATACACATAGATTCTTTAGCACAAATATCCCGGTGGTAGTATCCCGTGTTACCCAGTGTGTGCATTTTTGACTAGACTTAGTACAGTTGGTGTCAGGGAACAAAAGGCATGAGTATCGTAAGTATTTTTGCTTTAGTTTTATGCGCAAAAAAATATAAAAGGTTACTCTAATTTTGGCATTTAAAAAAAAAGTTTCAAAATTTGCAAACACCTCAAAACATTATTAGTTGATTTTGATTCCTACAGATGTTTTTTTAATTATAAAAAAATCTTGTACGAATTCAAATTTCAAATAGTTACATTTAAAATTGAAAAATTGGAGTAATACCGAACAATTGACACAAACACATGAATATCATATAAAATTATTTTGGTTTCAGGATTAATGATTGTAGGTATATGTAAAGATCATTTCACGAAATGCTCATCAAAATCAATAGTTTACTCAGTGCAAACGAGACTGTTTTGTGGTCAATATTGGCATAAATAATATCATAAAATTCTACACAAACTATTCAAAACTGCAGAATTGGTCCTGGTACAATTTTTCAATCAGTCGGTCGGACAAAAATTGCATATAATTAAAAACAATTTTTAAATAAATAATAATAGACCCTGTTTCAATTAAATTCAATTAATCCTCTACCGAGCTTTTACCGCTTAATGCAACGACACAGCCATCCAGCAACACAATAATATTTTGTATGAAATAACAAAAGTATCCAATTTTTGTCGAAACGACTGGTTTACGAAACTCCATAATTCCATGAACACTGCTTACCATCAGAAGACAAACACCATAACCAAACGCTTCTCAGTGAATTAGGCGGTACATTTCCCAGCACTAAATATCTACATAAAAATACATATTCTTATGAATGTAGGCTATAAATCTTCGTGTGTAAGTACTATTTGTATTCTAATGTAAGAACCTAATATCCCAAGTAAGCTTTACTTTTCTACGAAAACGTAGCTATTAATATCCGTTTTAGGAGTCCTTGGATACAGTTCCCGTCAACAGCACTGCTTCAAAAGAGCGCTACCAAACAACCAATATTTCAAAGTCAATTACTCTAGGGAACATTTTACTACTAACTTAGCACCTACTAGTTACGTAAGCGCGAGCTAGGCTTACAAGATCGTTTATAATTTTATACTCAGCAGTTTTTCTTAAGATTAAAATTAAGATCGAAATGACTTCATTCCTCTTTGGTTCACATTTACATCAACGTAAATTCTAAAGTACTCTCATTCGATTCGCCATTAGGTATCGAGAATAAGTAAATCGGTTGCTGCTGCTCCCTTCAACTCTTAAATCATTAATTCAAGCATGTCATTGTTAGAATTGAGGTGAAGAAGACTTGATCATTGATGAAATTTCAAGCTTTCAGCCACTCATCGTTCCCTTATTTGATTTAATTGCCGTTCTAACACCATTATCGCCAGGAAGTGTGTCGAGCAAAAATGTAAATACTTTTAGAATAATGATGTTGGTAGTATTACTAACTAGGTATAAGGAAAGCCGGGATCTGAACAAGATGTGACGTCGCGACGTGGGTTTTTAGAGAGAGGGTACGTAGTGTGAGAGAGTATTTTTATAAAACGAAATTAACAATCAAAATATTTGTAGTGTGTTATTTAGGTATGACGTTTGTTGAGAAAGTCGGACGATTCGAGGCAGGTAGCACATTGTTGACAGAAAAAAAAAATAATGGAACGATATCCGAATTCGACAGGATATAATAAGGGTTTTACAATAACCATATCGATAGTGTATTTTACTCTTAATGATTGTTTGAAATCGATAATTTTGTGTCAGTTAAGATTCACCTGTTAATGTATTCATCAAGGTAGATATAATGTATCGATGTTAGCTTATCATATTGTATGTGGTTAACAATTTGGTCACTTATTACATTTACTTGGTAGTGCGTCGTTAAATTTGATAAGTTCGTTGAGCCATGCGAAGTTGTACATACAATAGCTGCTTTCGCATCCAGTCGACTCTGGTGGCACGACGTACCACGCAACTATTGCTCAGGAATTGTATTCGTTTTCATATACATTCGAAGTTTTTTTCTACCGTCGCTTCTATATGTATTTAAGCGATGTTGCATTGTTAAGAATACGCTAAAATGAGAAGTATAATTTTAGTGAATTGCACAGAACGTTGGTGTTTCACTTAATTTTTGATGTATTTTTTCTTGAAAGAGAATTGTATTCAATGATTTTACTGTATTCACGACTGATGTTGAGTTTGATGATGAATGTAAATTCGTTGATGTGTTTTGACGGAACTGAGAGCCTCAGGTTGCCGCGTGATGTTATGGGCCGCTGTTGCTTGACGGATTGTATGCACTGCTTCCGTCAGAACACGTTGTCTCAAAAATTGTGATTGTAAGTTAAGGTGATTAACAAAGCACATATTAGCACAAACCATCCATTCTCGAAGAAGTACTATGCTGAATGTTTTTAAAAATTAACTCACGTTTGAATTTATGATACATTTTATTGTAAAAATTAAATGCAAAATATTTTACTATCGCTTAAGTTAGTTGAGACGTTCGCATATAATAGTGTTTATTTTCACAAAGGTGAGGATTTTTTTAGTGACGAAGTTTTGGACTTCTTGAAATGTTTTTATATGATATTGATTCTACTTTTAAATAATGACACGTAGGTTAATGTGATTGTGTATTGTCGTAACGTTTTCTTTGCTCCTTATGTACCATAGCGATCGGTGTTGCTACTTTCAGTAGAGAGCGTACTGTATTGAAACGCTCCCTTCATCTCGCTCTAGCTTTCACATATTCCTGTTGTCAGACAGAGATGAAGCGAATACAGTACCGGTTTCAGTTTCTTCATCATGTGTAGATAATTTTTAATCTAAGGTGTGTGATTTTTAGTTATAAATATTTTTTACATAGTGGAAAGATTCCAAATCATAGGAAAAGTTGGTAGCAAATGACATATCAAGTAATGTTTTTAATTATATGGAAGTATGCGCAGGAGTCGGGACGGTTAGTGATGGGTAGATGGCGATGTTTATATATTGGCAGTGTTTCTAAATTGACAATACTGACGGATTATGTATTCGAATGTTGATCAAATGATATATTTAATAGAGAAATGTTAACGAAACGCGACATATCGTCCACAAAGTGGTGACGTAGAGCAAATTGATAGAACAATGAAGGAATGGTTTAAGATTGTCGCTGGCAAAGAAAGTTTAGGTTGGAACGAAGCAAAGTAACATTTGGAATCTTTCTTAACGATGCTAGTCGCCAAAGAAATTGCTTTTAGATAATTAAATGTTATCATAATATGTGTATGCACGTAAGTTTATAAACCTATATTAATTATACGAAGCTTGAATTGTCCACACACAATCGATTTTACACACTAAATGCCATCCTGCCAGTTGTAAGGAGAACACAATGCTTATGATGAACTAAATTAAAATTAAATCCTATATAGCGAGTACGAGTAGTTGTGTATTTTTAGATATCGCATTGTCTATGTTAGTTTAGTGTGTAAGGCACATCGTGAGCTTTGAATCAGCGTAAGTCTGTCACCAATATTTTTTACGATACGAGACGTAGTAATGTTAATGTAATGTTTCAAGCCGTGCTTTCTTCGGTTAGTATACCACTTGTAGATTTGTAAGGTATCGTGACCCTCGTCACTGACTCAGTGCTACAGCTTCAGCTAACAGCACCCTTTCGTTTGGACTCGGACACGCCACAGCTTCGGACACGGAACCGTGGACGCAATACACGCATACGTGCACGGGTGTATATAAGGCCGTTATTAGTAATTAAAACGTCATCATTAAAAAAAAAAAAAACATAAATATAATTCAGTAATCTAACTTTATAATCTACTGAAACACCATAATGCGCCGTGGCCTTAAATTTGAAGGAATGTGTTAAACATTTGATAAAATTGAAAAAAAAAACATTTGGGAATTTTTGTACAGACAATGATCCTCTGTGTTTCACATGTTCAGTCATTTATCATAAACTGTTTTCTAATATAAGTGCTAATATATCTTATTGACGTGTATGGTAACCCTATAGGTTAGATATTTAACAGTAGACACTACGTAGGAACGCTTTACTTCGTCCTAATGATTGTTGATTTCAATATGTACTTTCATTCTTGCATATCCACATTTTAATGAAGATTTGTAATTGTTACCTACGCATTAGTTACTTTGAGACTGTTCAAAATGTACTATCAAGAATTTTTCACTAAGGGAAAGGGATGTTCTAGCAGATATTTTTGATACTTTGATGATCGAAGGGAAACGTTGGTAGTGTAGGGTTTGGGAGTGCGCGGGGCGAGGTTAGGCCCTGTGAGGCGGCCTCTCGCGACCGCGGCGAGGACCTTATTAACTCCCGCATCTTCGTGAGCGCGAATATTAAATGTTACTGTAAACGAAAAAAAAAACAATGTTGTTCTTATATGAAAACGCGATGGTTTTCGCTGATGACTTGTTGTTTTTCATATATTCAATAATATTTCCTTTATTTTTTGTACTCTTTAGTATTAAGAATTAATATTAAAATAAACTATTCAATGTTGATTACTCTAAAATACCAATAACTTATGAATTAAGGAATGTGTGACATAGTTTCCCCGAGAGCCTTACTAGTTGAGACACCTTTTCCTTAGACGTATACCTTGAAACTGTACTCTTAACTGTTGGTTATATATGATGTGAATGGCACTTGTTAACATCTCTTAATGTTACTCGTCTGCTACTATCCAAACTTTTACATCCCCTAATCTACCTTCCACTAAGCTACAGAGTAAGAAATCACCGCAAAATTCCGATGTTAGATCAGGCCTAGGAACTTAAATATAAGAGTTCATCATTCTTAGTTAGATGGTATGACTCAATTTTAAGACTGATGACAGAAAAAGAAAAAAAAAAAAAACAAAAAAAAAATATTAAAAATCCTGGATAACTGTTTCTTATTTTAGGTAGACCTTCTAAGTTTCGCTTCTATTCGGTGTTAGTTGGCGAAACTGTAGGATAGTGTAATAGAACTTTGATAGCCAAATTTTAGTAAAAATGGTGTAACACGTTTCGCCAACTGAAGCCAGTGATGTCACATTATCGATCGATATTCGTCTTCTGTCGATACTTTTCTATGTCTTCTATCTTTAAAGACGATGATAAAAGTCGATAAATGATCGGGTTCGATAAAATCCATGGTAATGTTAACTTCATTAATGTTGACGTTACATTTGAAATTGATGGAAAAAACATAATGAAAAAAAAAATTGAAAATACTATTTGTTGCCAAAGTGTTGTTAGGAATAAACATGTAGTTATAAAAATCGGTTGTCACATGCATAATTAAGTTGTTCTTGGGTGGTTTGAAATTAAGGAGAGAAGTTGAAAAATATTTCCAATGATATATTTTTTCATAATGAACTTGAATGCTAATCGATACTTAAGGTTTATATCTGTGTAGGAATTTAAACTTAACGTGTGGTAATAAAAATGTATCGTTGCCATGATTTGTACTGTGTTTTGTAGAAAACATCAATTATATTCAATTATGTGTATACTCTGGTAAATTCGTATTAATTATTTGAGATCATGAGGATATTGTATTCAAATCGATGATCAAGATTGTGTCACTCGATACACAGTGAAATCATGGAAAATGATTTAGTTGTTTAGTGTTCATGTTACATTAGATTGTATTCGACAGTTCTGATCTCTAAATCGGTACACCTGTTTCCGCCTTTTTAGCACATCCATTTTTATCGATATCAACCCACTAATTATTTTTACCGCACTAATGGTTATTGCACAAAATGTTACATTTTATTGGACAATGTCTGTACGGTTGGTTTCCGAATAGTACTGACTTCAAAATACAGAATAGAAATTTAACAAATGAAATTAACAGAATGATACTTTAAAAGCTGGTTAAAGGTTTTGTCCCATCTTCAGACATTTTAAAATTTACTTTTCTTCTTTCCAACGAACACCCATAAAACAATGATATTACAAACTAACGGTTCGTATATAAACCTTCATAATACTGCACATAACTGGTATTATTTAAAATCAACCGGTACTTGGGCATTTTCCAGCATTGCTCATAGAATTGCAGAGATCGATTTAAGGTTAAACTTGTGGGTAGTGGCCCGGTAAAAATATTGCCTAATTTGTGCTTGAGTAGGTAACTCTGACATAAGTGTTGTAATATTTTTTATCATTAGTTTTAAAAAATTTTGCAGCTGTTGTTTGCAGAAAAGTTCAGCATGTGAAAAAGACATCTTACATTTTTACTTTTAAAAGTAATTTTATAATATAAATTGATCTCTGTGGTTCCCAAACATCCTGTTTTGACATTGAACCTATCAAAGGGTAAATGATCACGACTCCGTACAAACTTACCTAATCAAAGTTTAAACACAAGTTGATCCGTTTACTCTCGCGAACAATAGATAAACAATAGAGCCAACTTTCTATTCAAGATTAAATGTGATTACATGGAAAAGTTAATTAAACGCCATTAAAATTCTGATATAAAATATCTAATTTTGTCATTTACTAATACTTAGTCTGTGTTGTCAATCGAAACGTTTATTTAAGACTGATTCTTTACTTAGCAATTATGATTAACATAAAATATATAGAATATTTTTGTTAACCGCTTCCAATTAATATGCTAGAAAGGATTAGCGGAATATCCCAACAATAATCTATCAACAATTATTTGAACAACATACCTAATTATTTAGGAGTACACGTATGCTATGAATATATAACTATTATAAAATGTATTCGATACATAAATAATGTTAAATTTGGCTCAAATGAAAGGCTACTTCGGGTGAGCTAAAAATGTAATGTTTTCCATCCAGTTTTTTGGACATATCACCTCTGATCGGTTCTGTCAAAACGAAATCTCGTCACAATAAATTATTTGCTTTTGTTTGTTAAAATGTGTAATTTATTAATAATTTATTCGTAATTTATTGTCGTGTGTCGCCGACGCTAGTCATCTAACTTTCGATTAGGTTAGACTCTAAGTTTTCTCGCTTATACGCGTGTTAAGTTATAAGGAACTTTTTATAACTTATCCTCTTAATAATAGTGTTCTTTAATTTTATCCCCTCGGGAGCTCCAAAAACTATTTCTTTCTCTAGTCACGACCCTCGACACTTTGCCGTGCGTCTGTAATCCTATAGGGATAATTCTGAACATGAAAGTTGATAAGTTTATAGAAATTCAATAAAGTAAACTAATAAATCTTCCAATTCGACTGGCAAATGTAATTTCAAGAAGAATGATGAGATTTGGTAATGTGAGTCGATTCAGCAAACTTTGCTCGACATTTTTACTTGATTTTTCATGTTCATTATTACACACCCTACTTTCCCCATAGCTTGTAACTTTCCTTCGCCGTGACTGTCTTAATCGACCTTTCAATATGTATAATAATATATGGAAAATTAGATTCCCTGTTAGCTAATCGTTGTCAAAATAATACTGACTGTGTACCTCTTGTTTTATTTAAAAATAATAAAAAGTATATTGTAAAGTATATTTTGCAGTTGGAATTAATGTTACAGTCATTTGTCTTTGAGATAAAAGGAGTTTCGGGTTTTGTTTTTCTTACGCGCCATTTTGTAATGTCATTTGTCGCACAATATTTTTCGGGCGCTCCAAGTCTGCGATAGCAAAAAAATTGCTTATCTTTTAAAATATTACTTAATACAAGCACATTCTTTTTTATTAAAATAGCCTACGTGAGGTTTAAGCTTAATCACCTAAACAGATATAACTTTTGAATATTTAAACAAAACTCGCTCATATTGTAGACGCCATCTTGGCAAACTATACTGCCAAAACAATAAACGTCAAATGACATCACGAGAATGGGGCACCGTAAAAAGTTAAGACATTCATCTTCCATGTTTAAGTTATTGTGTGAACTTGTGCGTTTTTGTGTTTTCTTTTTATCAGCCATGCATTTTTATACAGGCTTTTATTGGAATTGATACTTTTTAATATGAAACATTCCATTGTCAGTTTTTTTGAAAAAAGAAGTTTGTTAATTTGTTTATTTATCTGTGGATTAACTATGTGTGGGTTGAACATTTAAATCCCGTACGATTTTCGGTACATATCGATACCATTTCGATGTATCGATATATCGATATGAATACTCATACATACCTACTTGTTATTCAAGTCTTAGTTAAGGTAGATCTTAAGAATTGATAAAATAATATCTGATGATAAATTTACTTGTATGTTGTATTAAAATGATGAACACGAAATAAAGAAACTGGTTTGAAAATAGTAGTGTTTTATTTACAAATACGACCTCTCTTGTAAACTATCTTGAAAGTATTTAATAAATCAATTGCGCAATTAAGAAGATTAACCACACTTATGTGACAAGTATGTACCTATAAGAACATACAATGTTAAAATAACTATTTCTCAAAACTATTACTCATACACTAAAATAAACTAAAGTTTTCACATGTAAACTAGTATAACCTAAAGTTATTTTCTTAAAACTAATTCTGGCATTAAAGTTTTAATTATCTCAGACTATAAGATACATGAAATCTTGGGATAAGTGTACCCCTCTGTATCCCTTTACAGACAAAGTAACATCTTTCTGCATAGATACATACCTACATATATTATATTATGGTATTATACCTATACACATAATATAGTAAACCCTTATGTCTCCAGTTGTTTACGACCTTCGTTATGAGCCATCAACCAGACAAACCAGCCTGTAAGTATAAATAGACCGTCATAAAACTGAATCCTTATCATAACTACTATTGTACATGCAAAAATATCTGTCTGTCTGTTGCTCTATGACGCATTAACGTGTCAAGAGACAGCTATACCACAATCTTAGTAACACGACACTCGAACCAGTCTGTCTAGCTACGGATTGCAATAACCGATCCCTCCGTTGTTTTTACAACAGCAAGACGAAAACGTTCAGATTACAACAGCAAGACGAAAACAAAATCCAACACCATTATATTTCTATAAGACCCCCACTATATGTACGGGCGATCTGGCCAAGGTCGCTGGGAAGCAGTTGATGCGGGTTGCAGATGATCGAGCACAAGCGACAAGCCGTGGGGGGCCTTTGTGGACTTGTGTGCCAGCAATGGACGTCTTTCGGCGGACACGACGATAGAAATAAAATATCCTGATAACTGAAGTCGTGGTGGGCTCGTAGTAAAAGCACCAGCCCTTCAAGTACGAGAGTGAAGGTTCGACTCCAGATCAGGCAAGTAGTTTTTACTCGTAAGTATATCTTTATACCAATGAGAGAGTAAAAGCGATTTCACGTTCGGCATCTCTATGAGAAGAGGCCTGTGCTCTGCTGTGGAACAATTAATACTCCTATGTGAAGACGATAACAATTAACAGATGATATCACATGTCAGAATAATCACAAAAAAAACATAAACAAAAAATATTTCCTTAGTTACCATTCTACAAAAGAGTAGAATAGATTTTTCTATACTTTTGTGACCCGGATTTATTACACCCGAGAGCAGATACATAAGTAGGATCTGTCCATCACTTACATAAAGGTCAAGAAAACTCGTAGGCGAAGAAGTGTTAACTCAGTTATATATCCCACATAGTATAAACCTAATTTCTTACACATAACGTAGAAATGTAGCATAGAGAAACAAGTGACAACTTATCTTGCCGTCCTACATGAAACGTGGTCCATTAGAAAAAATATTATTGCAATTTTAATGGCCAGTTTCAACAGTTACTGATAAAATCCCTGATAGATATTATTATTATCTTGTATGTCTCTACCAGACCTCGGGACTATAGAGTCCCGGATTTTTGGGAGGCGATCGTGGGGCCGAAGCCAACACGCTGAAGCCCTTTTGAGACAACTTTAATGAAATGGTGACACAAAACCGACGATTATCCCTGTAAACACTATAGAAATGTACCCAAGGACAATTCCCGGTTCTGTGCTAAACTATTGCTAACTATGGATGAAAACTACTTGGGCTATTGTGATGGGATGCTAGTGGACTAGGAATGGGGAAACTACGGGAACTATGGCACCCGCCGATAACAATGTAATAAATACACGTAAAAATGGCAGGTGGAGACTCGCCAACTCACTTACTGGGCCCCCGGGAATCAGTCGCTAAATCGCAACAAGGGGGCAACAGGTACATGAGCGGCTGAAGGGTGAGGATACCTCGGCGGACTTTAAACGCCGATCACGCGCTCCCTGTGGGTCCAGCATCACCGGCCCACTCGCCACTTACCACGAGGCATGTACCCTCCGAGTGGGCTGTTAACCCTGCTCTAGCGACTCCACTCTGACCGGCCGATGAAGGCAAGCCAAGAGGCGGGAGACCTATCCCCCGTCATGCTTCACTCCGGCAGGCCGGAGATGGGGGACAGTATACTCTCCCTGGAGCACTCGGATATATAGCCCCGCGGGGTCGCTACTCCCCGTCATCCGCCTCAGATGCCCTGCGGGGCTTATTATTATTATTATTAACTTTTGTTTTCACATTCTTAGCAAGATCTGGCAGAAATTATAATTAGCCTTTATTTACCAGATAGCATTAACTATCAGATAACTAAGTGACCCTTAATCAGTACCCATTGAAAGCGGCATTATGTCGCACATTAAGCAATCCTTGTAAATTACAGAAAACCGCTTAACATATACTTACCTGTGGCTATCTTCATGTTCCTAAGACGGAAAACACCGATTTTGAGATTCCATGTTACCTTTTCGACCACCTTTTTTTTAAATTTAAAAATCATCAAATGACCCCTCCCGCTGTGGGTTAGCAGCGGTGAGGGAGTGTCAGACTCTTACTGACTAAAAACCGTCGTGTTCCGTCGTAGGCCTTTTATATACCAGGGCTGCGGTAACTCTCTCGAACATTCCCGCAGCCCACCTTTTCGATCACCTTAAACAGAAACAAAACTATCAAATTCCTTCATCTAAAAATCGATTTATTCCTCAAACTCATGTGAATGCGACCAAATATTACTAAGTACCAATTTTCTAAGAGATATGTAAGAGAAACATAATAAAAGAAACCTTCGTCAAGTTGTCGCGAATTGCTGACAAAATCACTCGCTTGGGCCGTATGACGTCATCGTTACGTCATACTGTTATGCTTTCACGAAGATTCTTCAGTAATAGTTCTCAGGATATTGTGATGTGTGAGTGTTATGATTTCATAACACTACACGAACCTACAACTACACTAATCTAAATAGATTATGTAGTTTCCGTGGCGGATCTACCGTAGGGACTGCTGTGAGCAATGGGCATGCCCGCTACCCTAATTTACTTGTATCGTCGCACTTATTTCTGCTTTTCATAGAATACTTTAGAGGTATATACTCCCTTATAGGTATATTCCCCTATGGTTTTCCTGTGCTCTATGGTTCTCTTATACACTCCCTTTATAAATCTACTGCCTAATACCTATCCTAATACATCGGCCTCTGTGTAGTATTAGCTTTTATCTTGCGATGTTAAATTTCACATTTTTGAGGTAACAAAATTGGTCATTGAGTATACTCAATATTTTTATACCAATCTTTTATTTTATCTACCCAATATTTTTAATCTGAATCTTAGATGGTCCGCAGTCATTTCCGGATCCATTTAGCCAGTGGCTTAAAAGTCAAGAGCCTCAATTGATGTCTACCCACAAACTTATATTGACTTACCTCAAAATATATAAAAGAACAGAATATACATAAAAGTAACTAGTATCTTCCCACGTCGTTCACCTTGTGTATATATGAACTGAGAGATTATCCATTAATTTTATCTCGATAGATTGGCAAACATACCCGAGCAATATTTTCAACGGACACTTTTTTTATCTCCATTTAATTCATCATTTATAACTTAATTATCATTCGCCTAAGTTTTTATGGACTTTCTTAATATGTCTTGGACACTAAAGGTTTTAAATGTGAAGGAAAACATTTCGAGGAAACCTGGACTTTAAAGTCTGAAATCACCAACCCGCATTGATCAAGCGTGGTGATTAGCGCTCAACCCTTCTGTGTATAAGAATAGTCTGGTGAGACATAAGACATAAGAAATTAATGTTAAAGCTAATAATACTTAAAAGACTATCACCATATAGCTACGAATGAATACATTGAAAGATTTCATTAAAAGGTCAATTATTTACCAAAATCGGAATATAGCAAAAAATATTATTATATGGGACTAATACAGGGAAAAAGAGGTTTCTAGTAATATCGTTTCAGGATTTCAGAGCATACCACTTGTAGGCTACCCAACATATCGAAAGGTCACTGGGTGAATATGACCCAATTGACTGGCGGTGAACCATTTTAAGTACGGCCAATTATTTGGGTAGGGTTAGAGTTCTGAACATGATATGTGTATATTTAAATAATTTGTTAGAGAAATTCTTTATCTTGTTACTTTTAAGTGGTGATTTACAACTTAAAATATCGTCAAAGTTATCATTGATTGATTGACAATGACAGTTTATGGTAAGCTATACAATGATTAGAATTTTAAAAAGAGATTACTCATTAACAGTATATGCAAAGGTTTTACATAGTTACCTACTTATTTTGCTCAAGAAGTAGTCACACATGAAGAGAACCTTACGTAGATCTAATTTTTACTTTTTTCTTAGGAAAATGTTACGCTGAATTTAGCCAGCCTGACTAAAACTTGGCAGGATTTTGCATTCTGTTGGTGTCCAAAAGTAATTATATTTTCTCATAACGTATCGCTCATTTTACAAAGGGATACTGACGTAGTTTTGAATTGTGGGTGGAGCACGTGACGATGAATGGTCACGTGCCAGCTGCGTCAATCTGGATACGTCGAGGGTCATAAAATAGTTGCCGAGTTGCAGAGTAACATTGTATGGGACCCGTATGTGACGAGTTTATATTTTATTTTTATATTGGTATCGTGTTGCTTGGGTGAGGAAGTCAGATAAGCAGTCGCTTTATTTTATACAGTGGTAGTCATACATATGACAGTTTTAAAATATTGTCTAGTCTAGTAAACAGGTGTCTTGTAAGCTACGCACTAACGTTCGTAACAATGTCACTCACACACGCATGTGCTCTATGCACGACACTCGGTACTGACATCACCGGTAGCGCCGGTAAAAGCTCATCGTGAGTGACATTTTTACGAACTTTAGTAGGTACCTTCACGGGTAGTCAGAAGCCAGTAAGTCTGACACCAGTCTAACTAAGGGTTATCGGGTTGCCCGGGTAACTGGGTTGAGAGGTCAGATAGGCAGTCGCTTCTTGTAAAGCACTGGTATTCAGCTAAATCCGGTTAGACTGGAAGCCGACCCCAACATGATTGGGAAAAAGGCTCGTAGGATGAGTAGGTACCTTCACAACTGTACATCTTTATTCTGTGTCTATATCTAGTTTGATTGGAAGCCGAGTCTAACACAGGGAGGAACTCAAAAGGCTGGAAAGATGATAATATGGGAGTAAAGTTTATATATTTTTCGAGGACGAGAAAATCATTGTCCAGTTTTTGGAAAGACAGCCATATATCATGCTGAAACGCCCAATCTGACAGATTTATTATGTATTCACTTGGCATTTTCTTAAATAAGACGAGTAGAGTTGAAAATAGGTATACTATATTATGACGACTACACCCAGGTACGTTTCATATGTAAAAAATAAATATATATTTATGACGTTGTTGTACATGCGTACTTCTATACATTACATAGTTGTATATGTACGTTGCCATCTATTGTATATATCGGTTTATATATACTTCTGCTTACCCCCTTTTTGAATCAGTCGAAACATATAAAAATTGCAATCGAAAATACAAAGTTTTCGAACAGAGGAAACCGCTATTTGCTACGGCGTAGCATCTCGTAGCCGCATGGCGTACTACGCCGTCCAAAATTCATGACTATCCGTTTGAAGTGTTACTTTGCTACGTGAAAAGGAATATGTTTTCAGTTTAAAATATTTCAGTCACTTGCTGTTTAAGCTTTGGGTGTTTCCTTTAAAATGTACATGTTTGTGTTCTAGCTTTTCTTTTTACTACATTTATAAACAAGAACACTTTATTTACAACCATTTTCTTACATCAATGAAAACCCACGCCAAGCTTCAACCGATTAAATAAACCTCCCAAAAAATACCGAAAATCCAAAAAAATCCACAGTTACAAAAAAGTTTCGTATCACAAAATGCAAGTCATAATTCAAAATCAAACTTTTTCGGTACAGTCAGGTAAAAAATCTGTGAAAGGCTCTCGGGAGATCCTAATTCTTATTTGAGAGGTGGCCTGCGTTTGTCAGGTGTAGGATTTAACTTGTCCCTTAGTATAACGCGACGACTTTCAATAGGACCCTTGAGAGACAACGCAAAAAGCACGAAATAAATATTCTTCAGCTGGTTATAGTAAAAATAGACTCCTTATATTCTTAGTATAATGTCATCTAATTGGACGTGGATTTAAACATGAAAATAGTTCGAGATTGGATTGCCCCAGGCATATTGGCGCTATCAGACTTTCTGTGATAAGCAATCGAGATTCAACTTTTTCTATTCTCTGAGAAAACGTCTTTAATTGCGTTTGTAATTACGTTTCACCTGTGTCTGCGCAAATGCTCGTGCACTATAATATGTCCTGCGCAGCTGGCTGATCTCCTTAAATGAGAACAGCCGCCGTGGCCGATTATAATTACGTTTACAAATGAGCTAAAGCATTAAAAACACAATTAAAATGTTTCTTGTAAAACTACATATGGCCTGCAGTGGGACAACAATAGGACTAATTATGTAATACCCGAATACATACTCTCCACTTTCGCAAATAATATCCTGTATTTTATTCGCAAAAGATCATAATGAACTCACTAGCGTCGAGTTTGAATTTGTCAACTTATAGATAGGTCCATTCGTCCTGATCATTTGTATCCCACCCCGAGGCGACGGTCTTCGCTCACCTTATGTATACATTTATATATATACATTATACATATGGATATAAAATAAAAATACCCTTGATAACTCTGAATGACTTCGTCTATTGGAATTTTCTCTACATTTCATGTGTATTGAAAATCGAACTTTATAAATACACTGGGTCCTGTTCATAACGTTATAGTAAGATAAGCGATTAGCCGCTTTCCTATGGACTCACCCGCATCCCGTAGGAACTACTGCCCGCACCGGGATAAAATACAGCCTACGTTACTCGGGAAGATTGTAGAAAGAAGAGTAAAGATTCATTGAAGTTTAGTAAGTGCAGTAGATTCGTAACCTTTAGGCTAAAAACATACAAACAAAAATTATTTTCTTTTTAAAATGTTATTAAAGACTAGGTCTTGTTCATAACAATATTCATCAGAAATCTCCCACACCCCTAATGCGACCTTCATCGACCAACGAAAGCGACCAATGAAAATGTAAAGTGGTTACTCCAAAGAAAAGCATCGATGCATTACGTATGCATCTGAAGTCACTTATGGAGTAATAACTGCTTCAAGGGATAACTTATGTGAAGTAACACATAGCCTTAGTTTAGCAGGCATAAAATAAAATTAAATAAAAATAGCGTTTATTCAAACCTTGTTTATAGTATAGTATGGAAAGTTATCCTTAAGAAAAACCAAGTATCTAACAACTCTGACGAGTTACAACACCAACGACCAGGTCTGTTTGCCTAACTTTGGCAAAGGCCTCCTCCATTTCCTTCCACTCTGTTCTATTCTGAGTTCTTCTAGTCCATGTATTTCCTGGTATGCTTTTTATTTCATCATCCCATCCTCAATACTGTTTAGCAGACGTAAGTACAGTTAATTAGTATGTACCACAAATATAAGGTCAACGTTAAAAGATATTAAGGACAAAAACTACACGACCCTTTGTTCATCTAACTTTAAAAGCCTTTGACAAACAAGTTATTTATCAGATCAAGTTAATTATAAACTAAAATTGACATCGTTTAATTTATCTTCGAGAAAGTCTATGACAAATAAAATGATTTAAATATTTTGATTATGATATCACGTCAAAGACGCGACTATTTTAAACATTGATTTATCAAAAATTCCAGAACTTTCGATTCGAAATCGAGATTGTTGTCTGACTGACAATTACAATAACCTAAGTATTTCCCATATGTACTCCCCTTATGTACTTCCTTATGTACTCCCATAATGTAATCCCCAATGCACAGATTACAAGAATTTTTCCTAAAGATAAATCTGAAACCGTTTATGTATCAGAACCTAGGTATGTAAAATATGGTGACGAATTGAGAACCTCCTTCTTTTTTGGGAAGTCGGTTAAAAATGAGCTTAAAAAATTGCTAGACCTAAGGATACAGTAAGTATACTTAAGTACTACTGTATCCTTAGGTCTATCAATTGCAATATATTATTGCAATAGCAATTGCTAGCAGTTTTTGGCTTTTATATTTGAAATATTTCGGTAAAAATTACGTTCACAAAATAAAAACCCACACCTTTGGATATACCCATGTTGGGTAATCCCATGACAAATAATGAGTGGTCATCTATCAAAGTTCGTCTCCCCATTATGCACCTTAAGTGCACGGAATAATGGTGACAATAGCTTGTACTATGGTGCCAGATGGTGCGAGGGAGGGTACTATGGATAATAATAATGCAGTTGCTAGGGGGACTCTGTTGTTGGATTTAAAATTATTTAATGTAAACAATTTTCTTTGATCTCGCACAATGTAAACGGATTCACGTTTTAAAAGGACCGGTAATATTCGATACTGATTTAATTAGGTAGTAAAATGTATAGAATATGTAAAAATTACATCATTATCGGCCTAGCCTTTTTCCAACTATGTTGGGGTCGGCTCCTAGTCATACCAGATGTAGCTTAGTAGAAAGAAGTTAAAATAAAAACCCTAAAAAAAAAACATGCCTCCAAAACACGAAATAACTCATCTTGACATAGACTCCGACCACACCAGGTTTTGCTTAAATTTATGATCGATCGACTTAATTCGTCCAGCTGTAACATTTACCTAAGATGTTGGACAAACTCACATAATAATATGTAAGAATTGAAAACAATAAGATGGACAACAATGATGATTCTCGTCGCCATAACAGCTCATATTTCTACACCCACACAACACAACCATTTTACTATTATTATTGTATACTATACCATACTTGAACCCCACTCACGCACACATGCATAAACTTGTGGGGATACAAATCGATATTTTGCCCGCGGGAACCCCACAATCAATGTTATGGTACACTAGCTAGATCTGCTTTGGGGGGCTGTATGGGGTGTATCAAGGTTAAAATATATGTAAAATTAATGTAACATATTACTAAACAAAGTGAGCTTTTGGCATTTTCCTGGATTTTATGCGAAAGACAAATTGTCTTTTCTTCTACTATAATCTAAAATTGTAAATAGGTAGTGTAAATGTGACAAGTAACTCTCGCATAAGCTAACCCTTATAACATGGCAGGCAAATGGACCTAACCCTTAAAGAAGGCTACATCTCAGAGCATTTCCAACAAATGATCCCACATTAAGATCGGGTCGAAAATAAGTTCGCGAAAATAAAAAGTCCCGTCACTTAGTTAGGACTCTTTATTTCTGAGACATTGAGATTTTTTGTATTATACTTTAAGCGCTTTATTATCAAAAATAAGGTAATTTTTATATAAATTATATATATTTTTTGGATAAATATAAAATGCGCGACATGTCAGAATCCACTGAACCTTATAATCTAGCTATACCAATCACAATGTGTACTACATATATTGCCGGTGCAAAACATTTTTTGTCGTTCTTGTTTTTGTTTAAAAACAGAAAATGAAGGGAATTTAAGAAAAAGGGTCATTTAAATGATAATTTCAAATCATTTATCAATACATAATCATAGTCTGCGCTTCAAACGATATCAAGCGTGGAAGTATTGTATGGCACGTATTGCTCGGACCACTTTCCGATTAAGCTGGAATGCAATTTTAATTTAATTGATGTGAGCGTTGTGTTACCTAATAGGACTAACAGTAAAATAAGATGGGGAGATCGAGACCCAGAGCAGATTAAATTATATGAAAAATTATGTAACTCAATGTTGTCTAAGATAGATTTCCCGTCCGAATTTAGTAATTGTGCTGACAAAGTATGTAATGACAATTTGCATACAAATCTGCTGGATGTTATGTATCGCGAAATTATTGATATCCTTTCGAAATCTGCTGAGGAAACTGCTGCTCTTATTAGGAAAAACAACTATAGACCTATAATAGGATGGAATAGACATGTTTCTAGTGCTCACAAGCAGGCTCGACTTGCTTTTCTGATGTGGCATTTACATAGAAATCCCCCTTCAGGGGAAATTTATGAAAATATGCTAAATACACGCAAGATTTTTAAATCTAGGCTAAAGTGGTGTCGTAACAATCAGGCACAAATAAAAATGGATATACTTGCAGAGAATCACAAATCTAAAGACTTTGGCCAATTTTGGAAGAATACTAGAAAACTAAACCCCAAGCCGAGCCTGCCGGTAAGCATAGCGGGAAATTGTAATCCTCAGTCTATCGCAAACCTGTTTGTTAGCCAATTTAAAGTTGATCCTTTGTTAAAGTCATCTGATACCGAACTATCGTCGGTGACTGACGTTGACAGTGGTTGTGACGTGACGTGTTTGAGGTTTTCAGCAAAGGAGGTGGCTGACGTCCTTAATAAAATGGTTAAAGGTAAATCTCCCGGCCACGACCACCTCAGCGTTGAGCACTTGCGATTCGCGGGTATTCATCTGCCACGGGTACTGGCCATGTTTTATTCTTTGTGTCTTAGTCATTCGTACTTGCCAAAAGATCTCATGAAGACTATAGTTGTGCCTATAGCTAAAAATAAAACTGGCGATGTTACAGACCCTGCAAATTACAGGCCTATTTCCTTAGCCACAATTACAGCGAAGGTGTTGGACTGTCTGCTCGATTCACATATGGCGAGTCGGATAGATCTTCATGACGCTCAGTTCGGATTTCGGCCACAATTATCCACTGAATCTGCTATCATGTGTCTCAAGCAGACAGTGCAGTACTATGCAGACAGAAATACACCGGTCAATGCATGTTTTCTCGATTTATCGAAGGCATTCGACCTGGTGCCATACGATGTTCTCTGGGATAAGCTGCGCAAGGAAAGTACCGTAGATTGTAGGGTAATATCTTTGTTTAAATATTGGTACAATAATCAGACTAATTATGTTAGCTGGGCGGGTGCTCTGTCTGATGAGTACGGGTTGGAGTGCGGGGTGAGGCAGGGGGGGATTACCTCGCCTCGTCTCTTTAACCTTTACGTCAATCGCCTGATTGTTGAGCTCAGCAACGCCAAGATCGGCTGTCACATAGACGGAGTCTGTATTAATAACATCAGTTACGCTGACGATATGGTGTTGCTGAGTCCTTCAATTAGCGCCCTCAGACGACTTGTTAAAATCTGTGAAGATTACGCGGTAGCACACGGACTCAGGTACAACGCAAAAAAATGCGAGTTATTGATTTTTAAGGCAGGTACCAAATGTTACACTAACGTACCAGAGGTAACTATAGGTAATACTCCGTTAGCCCGAGTAACAAAAGTTAAGTACCTGGGTCATTGGGTGACTGATGATCTTAATGATGACTTAGATATGGAAAGGGAGCGCAGGGCGTTGGCTGTGCGAGCTAATATGTTGATCCGCAGATTTGCACGTTGTTCCAAACATGTTAAAATAACTCTTTTTAGAGCATACTGTCAATCATTTTACACGTGCAGTATGTGGGTCAGATACACGCAAAGGGCATACAACGCCCTGCGTATCCAGTACAATAACGCATTTAGGATGCTTATGGGCCTATCGCGTTTTTGTAGTGCCTCTAGGATGTTTGCCGAGGCTAGGGTCGATGGCTTTCATGCGATTATCCGCAAGCGATGCGCTTCAATTCTGAGGAGAGTACGCGATAGCTCGCACAGCATCCTGAATGCTTTGTGCGATAAATGGGACAGCCCTATGCTAGCCCATTGGATACGGATACATAGTAATAATTTAAGTTATTTTTACTAACACTAGGTTAAGTATTCTTTTACTAACATCTTATGGATCGTGTATTTTGGTCTGAAATAAATGTTTTATTATTATTATTATAATATACCGTGACCATTCACAGAATATATCATTACAGAATTTCCGATAATTAAAAAGAAAGTTCTGCAGATTAAAAATGAAAGCCTTATTAAGACGACAGCTGCAGTAAAATTAATTAACATTTAGTTCAAATGAGGCCCGATAAGTTAAGTCCGGACATTGTTTTATATCTATGCAGGTGCACTTGCGTTTCTCGAGTATATTGTATTAGCATTTTGGGTATAAAGGTATGAGTTGTGATTTAAACTGTTGTATTTAAGTGATTCGGATATTAATTTAGAAATAACTACGCGTATTTCAACACAACACACAAGACAAATTATGGAAGAGCAATGTTAAAAACAGAATTATATATTTTTTTAAGTGTTTTCACCATTTTTTTAGTAACCTCCTTTTTCTGATGCCTCCTTTCATCACTCAGATTTTATATAAGGACTATAAGTATAAAGGTACTCAGTTACGACAAACGGTTTATGTTAATCCGTGGATCGACTGATGAGGAATGACAGACGGTAATCGAACAATTCGGCATGAAATAAGATAGACAAAGAAAATTTCTTCATGAACGACTTGGTAAACAGTTTGCATAGGCACAATATACATATTTACTTTTGTAGGGTATATACATTGGTTTTTAAGAACGTCGCGGGTTCGATTCCCGCGATTTACAATTTTGTGTGACATTTATTACGCTTTCATTTTTTTAAGGGTGTTAAATACTATTTTATTCCCTCCCAACCAATGCCACAAAGATTTCTATGGATTCTGTAAATAATTTTCATATTTATAGCAATTAAACATAGACCTAAAATTCAACAAATACAAAAATTTTGGCTAAAAACATATTTTATTAAAAAAAATATGTACATTGTTATTGGATTTAAAAATGAAACAAGTTCATTGCAAAAAAATATAGTTAGAATAAAACACATCAAACATTGTAGGTGTTATCGTGAATCTAATTTCTAAGCGTGCCACGATAGTAAAGCTTTAGGTCACTCTCGGGAAATCAGAGAAACCGCTTGAGTCTGGACGATAAGTCTTATGGAGGATCAACCATCATACGACCAGCCGCACATTTGTAACAAACAA
Source organism: Helicoverpa zea (assembly GCF_022581195.2). Lineage (NCBI taxonomy): Eukaryota > Metazoa > Arthropoda > Insecta > Lepidoptera > Noctuidae > Helicoverpa > Helicoverpa zea. The sequence goes on along the minus strand of NC_061464.1, from coordinate 2,861,778 downwards.
AACTAAATAACACCTTGAAACCTTCTGAAACTACGCGCTTTTACGAGAATTGTGGACCTAAAATATGACTTTCTAAAGTTTTATGAAGTTTCTTAATTAATTTAAAATGTGACTGACAAATTGTGGAATTTAATCAATAAGTTAATAGAAAAGTCTCATACAAACAGTCTTAGCTATTCATCTACCTAGCCTTTACCTAACCTCCTCAATCCAGTTACACAGGCAACCCAACACCCCTGATAAGACTGTTTGCCAGACTTACCTACCAGCTTCTGACTACCTGTAACGACTGCTAAAGATGTTCAAATGACTGCCGGAACCTACAGCTTAACGTGCCCTCCAAAACACAGTCATTGTTGTCCAAAATAATGTCGTCGTAGGAAATACGCACAATCTTAGAAAAGTTTATCATTCTAAATAGCTGTGGATGACCACTTATCAACCGATTAATCGCAAATCAATAGTAGAGGGGAGTTGTAATCGCAAATATATACGTCTATTGATTTGCGATTACAACTCCCCTCTACAAACCCTAAAAAACACAACTTATAGGTATAAGTCTGCAAGCATCCTACGGCGTATATGTAAAGCGAAAACCAATACACAGGTTACATCAAAGGGAATAATTAATTGTCAGACTAGCTTTGATGCAATACAGACTAATTAAACCGCCTGGGAGGGTCGGCGGTTATTAAAACTTGCACTTGTCATCACAAGTTGATGGTAATAACAGAGGAAAGAAAGATAGCGGTGATGTCATGAGGAAGGTAGGTCAAACGCCTTCTTTTAGGTCAAATTCGGGAGTCATGGCCAAAATTATCAGTTACGAGTGAATTAACGAGGCCTTAGAGTTCTTTGAGGCATCTGTCAACGATTTTTGGTATTACAAAAAATGATCGGGTCCAAAGAAGGCGTATAGGGGCCAAAACACTAAAGTTCCTCGTTCCCCGCTCACCCGCATTTTGGCGCGCTGCTTTCTTAGGAGATTTTGCGTTATGACATCTCCGCTAGTCCTTTTGTTCTCCATAATTTCAACGCAATTGATTAGCCACTAAGGGATTAAGCCACAGAACAGATAAATAAGTCCAGACTAGAAGTTTAGGAAACTGGGAATATGCTCGCAGTATCGATAAATTGATTTATTTTTATGTAAGTTTAATGATAAATCTAGCGTAAAGTTTACATTAATATCGTAAATGTGAAGTCATTTGAGATGGTTATCTAAACTATATATATATATAGATATATATAGAGTAACTGGTAGTTAGTGACCGATACTTGAACATAATAAGAATTAGGAATAGTTTCTTTGAGAAAGTTGTTTGTAATCATAATTAGAATCATGTGCTTATGTAATTTTTATTTGACACACATGCCATGTTTTGGGAAAGATATAATACTGTCATCACTAAAATAAGCTGTAAAACTTAAGTAGAACAGTCTTTATTTATTTTTATTATTTAACAAAGAAAAGTGCAAAATACTCAAGATCGGATCGTATTTTTAATACGGCTCAACTCGCAATTGCCGTGACGTCAAGTCAGAAAGTTTTCTTTGAAATAAAACTCAGTTTAGTGTTCCTTTGCTATTTCTTTGTAAAGATATTGCTTCTACTTTAAATTCTTGCCGTGCAACTATACCTTCGTGTCTTATTAGCACTTATTTTACGAAGAATTCGCATTTAATGCTTATAACGAAAAATCCCCACAAATTATAAGCCTTAAAAAATCAAAATTTTTAAACTTACAAGCAAAAAAAAAAGTGCACAAAAATTGGTCAAAAATTTAGAAATTACAACACTAAATTATAGATTTATTTCCAACAAATTATCTATAAAATATTAACGTAATTAAGAACGATATTGCCCCCTGTTTAACATATACAAGGGCAAGTTACCAAGGAAACAGGAACACTAATATGGGGTGTAAAGGACATACAATATACAATTATAATTAAGGTAGCGCAGTATCTATCACATGCTATTGATAGAATAATATCTTCATAGGTATAAAATAACCATCCATATCCCGACCCTTTTGCTTCTAATCCAGTCTAAACAGATGCAGTTAAGTAGCTGTGTTTCACAAGGACCGACTGCCTATCTGACCTCCTCACACACTCATACTTCAGAGGTTGGTTCTTTACCCACTAGGCTACCTCAACTTTTCATAGGTACAAAAATAAACAATATAAAATAGCTAATTTCAAAAAGCGAGTCTCCAAAAAATCTCTTTAACCATCACCCTACCCAAAATTCAGTCGATCCCTTCAATGTCAATGTTCATTATAATACATAACTATCTATCGTATACAAGGGGCATCACAGACGTGGTACGTAGTATTCCATGGGGAGGCAAATATCGATTTTTGGCACTGCACCATGAATGCGACGAGACAGACGATGTACATAGGATAGGTAGGTTCGCTCCATCATGGTAAGGTCATGTTTTTAAACGAAAGGGGGAAGGTGAGTTTGGTAATTTTGAGTCTGTATTTTCTACGTAGGTAAGTGATACGTGTATAGTAGTTTTTAAGAGAAGTCTTAATTAAAGTTCGCTTGAAAGTGTTGTGTTAAAGTTTAGAGCTGATGCTTGACAAATTTTGAGTATTTTTGAGACACAGATAAATATCAGTGGTAGAAAAAAATACAGACATTTAACGCCTTTTAAGAAGTCAAATTACGAAACATTTTAAGTAATGGTTACAGTTAAACAATGAATAAGGCGCTTTTAATAAAAATATGTTTGAGTAAACATGTGTACTTAGGTACACGTAGAAGTTGTTATTTGTATACATTTACATAGGTATTGTGTTTTTGGTTTTAGTTAAAAACGATCGTAATTTATATTTAGGGAAAGATAAACAGTTTTTTAAACAGTGCCTAATTGTAACACACCATTTAACAATGTGTCCAAAATCAAGATTAGATTCGCTGTATTCTACATATCGAAATGTCAATTCCTTACCGTTCTTTGTTTATCTCACGTTCAAAAATAAACTTAATCATGAGTTGTAATGGAACCTCTGTCGAAGACCCTCAAAGATTGCCAATATCCTTGACATTTAATACTTTCAAGCAAGCAATGCTTCAGGCGAAAACATGAGAGCATAAAGAGTTTTCAAATAAATTAATTAGGCATGTATACTTAGGAGAATCGATAATACTCGTTTATGATCGTAATGAGGTGTTTAGTTACTCATTTCTTTACTTTCAATATTGGTAATTATAATATTTTATTCAGTTTTTTACTTTACGATGTTTTTGTGATAAATATTTGATCATGTCTATATTGTACGGTGACTCTTTGAGCCGAACGACATTGATTAGGTAGTGCTAATCAATTCGTTGTTTTTTTTCCTGTTTTTGAGGAATTTTACAAAGGAAACGTAAATGTGAAAAAAAAACCACAAAAATAGGAAATAAAGACAACGTCAAATAAACACCTAATGCTACTCTAAAATGGGCTCATAAATGGCGACGTCTCAAAACCCGCACAGTTACTCCTAAAAATAATTAATATCACATTAAGACGCTAGTTAGTCGTTATCATAGCCAGACGATATTTCTAGAAAGTTCCCCGTAGATTACACTAATATTTACGGGGGTAGGACGCAATTAGGCGGGAAATAGTAGCCATCTTAATTTTCAGTCTAATTTACTTGAGCGCAGAATCTCAACTTTCGATTAAGTTTCATTTCGCTCGGAACTTATTTTCACGAAGGTAGTATTTCAACACGGAATAATTGGCTTCGGTGTGTTCCTAGAATTTGTGTAGTTATAATTTCAAAACTATTTCTGCCACCTCGCTGGAATTGTTATTTGTTGAAAAATTTCAACTTTCCTGCAGGTATTTTATGTCACGTAAAAAGTAAGCTATGGGCAGGGTGTGTAATGTATATGTGTGTTAATATTATGTTTTTCCAATCAGGCTATAATAAATAAACTTTTTTTACTCCTTCACGTAAAACTACAAAACGGATTTTTTGACACAATATGGATTAAACAATTATTTGGTGTTACATCTACATCATACTGTATGTAGACGCAACTAGGTACATCATAAGTAATTCTAACACGATAGTTAAAAATTATTTCCAAGTCAAATGAAAATTTTAAAACATTCTAATGGAATTACATAAATATTACAAGTAAGTACATTACCGCAACAAGTTGAAACTCGCCAAAGATCCGTCCGTGCGACAATATTATTTTGGGTAAAAAGGAGCTAAAATTAACATAATACATGGAAGTCCATTTCTCTAATTGCAACGTCAGCTCATAAATATGTAGGGTAAGACATTTGCATTAAAATATTACGTGTGCCTTGTGCCTTCAATTCCAGCACTCGGGGAATTTAAAGTTCTTTGTCAATATGCTTTTGTGATTAAAAGTCGAAAATGTAGGAAAACGGGAGTACCGAATGATGACACTGCGTATATTTGTTTTAAAAAGATTAAGAGTTTTTTATGTTATAATATATGTGTATAAGTACGCAAAAATATATACCTTTTTCTCTTTGCTTTAATTTCCAAAACTGGAACCTACTTGCAACGTTTGTTCACTCTTTTTTACATTTCAGTACTTTTACGAACTGTAGTCAAATTCATAGATTTTCCTTGGTATTTTCCTAGTGTCTTCGGTACTTCTGCAAAATGATTCGTCAGATATATTTCAGAACCTACTGTGTTCAATATTGACATGATGGTTTTCGATCAAAGTGATACCTGTCCGACTTCCTTCCATAGACCATACAATCTTACACCCTTTCAGCAGTTTCAACACAAAATTACTCCAGCTAGCCATCACATCATAAATTGAATGTCAATCTCAGAAATTGACGTGTATAACCGTAGTAACGCCTTAGGATAGGTCTAAACACAGAGGACGGAAATATAGCGGAGATGCCATAAGACAAGTAGGTCAGGCGCCTTCTTGTGGGTAAAATAACGTACGGGAAGAATGACCAGTACGATCAGCTAAAAAAAAAGCTAATACGAAAATTACGAAGCGTTCGGGTGCCTTGACACTATCAAAGATCGGTCTTGACTCATTGGTTATTTGGTTCTACAAAATAAGGTTGGGTTTCAAAGAAGGCGTGTAAGGACGTACATAGTAACTTTTCTCATCCCCCAAACTCCCGCATTTTGGCGCGCTACTTTCTTAGGTCTCTCTATTATGACATCTCTGTTCGTCATTTTGTTTTCCATGGTTCTGAAGCTGCGTTATCAGTAATGGTCTCGGCTAGTGTTCGGCTAGACATGTATGGACCTACATGATCTTATCTAGCATCTACATCGTTCCTTGGAGCAGAATTATGAACATCAATTGTTATGTACACAATGGGCTTGTATCACATTATGCGGTTCGATGCTGTTTAACATTGAACATAGTGTGAGTCTGTGTGTGTAGGTACATATATGCAGTTTGGTTTAGGTACTCAAAAACTGTATGTAATCTGAAAGTGTTCTTACTGTAGCATTGATTATTATAAAAGACTTTTAATTTTCACATTCACATGGCATCCCAAAAGATAAATCCATTAAAGCTCTTTTGTAATTTAAAACTTAGGTTTTACACGTAGTTACACGTATTGAAAGGAGGTTTCTCTCTATGGAGCCCTGACTATTGGGTAGCTTGAATCATGTTTCCGATGCCGGTAGCACACTTTATTTAAATAATTAAAAATGTAACGATAATTATAAAATATAAATACAGAAATGCTTTCAATAAAACATGGTTTTCCCAGAAAACGAACCCACTACGGAACCACCACCGCCAACTACTACACTACTACTACTACGGAACCACGGAACCAGTTTCAACCCACTACGGAATTAAAAACTACTGTTTTTTGGTAAGTTCTCGTTACATATGTACACAATATTTTTTAGAAATAAATATATCAGATACATTGTAAATTAGTTTTACGTGACTATTTCGTAACAACTATAGTTTCAAATTCTTCGCCGATTCCTTAAGGACTGTACCAAAAGGATCATCAATATAAATATGTTGACAAAACTTCAAAGTCATTCGTCAAAAACGGCACAATGACGAAATACCTCATGTAATGTTGTGGTAAGTTTTTGAATTTGTAAAGGTCAGCCTTTTGATAGCTGAATTATAATATTATAAATTAAAATTATATTACTCATTTTCACTTTCAGATGTTTGTTGTTTTGTTTTATAAGGTCCAATATCAATATAAATTACCAATGCAGTTTAGGCACATTATGTCAGCAGTCAGTAAATCAGCAACATGTACACGTGTCATGTTTCGCACAGAAAAGTTTTAGTGAAAGACAGAACTTTCTAGAAAACCAAATGCAATTACTTATTATCTATCAATTACTGTTACTATATATTATATATCAAATACAAATGCTCAACAATTCAATTCATAAACGAATATACATCGAATGCGATCTGACAATACCTTAAACTAAATTATTGTTCAATGTAATTGCCATTAGTTGACGACAGCCTATTAATTGGCTTTGCTAATAAGATACATCACACACACTAATTTAAACCTTAATGACACAAAACAAGGACCTAATATGCGAACGTCCGATGAAATTTGCCGCAAATAAAACTTTGTATAGATCTATCGAATCACTGGATCGTTACACCAACTTACATGTGCCAGCCACAAACTCCTTTTCAATCAAATTTGAACCTTATATTTCAGAAGATAGAGGTTACAGTCTTTGTTATCGAGTGTATACTTTTTGTTGGTGTTATATTATGCGTCGATCGGCATTACTACTGGCCACTCGTCCAACCAATTACAGCGTCAAGTGGTATGAATATTCACTCGATATCGTGAATACAGATTCAATTATAGAATAATTCAATAGGTGGTGTGAAATGAAGGAACGGTTTTATCGATGTCGCAGAAAAGAAAAAAATAAGGTATGGACGAACATTAATGATTTTTATCCTTCGTAAGGCCGGTTTCATACAGCATGGATGTCTTGATTTTTTTTTAATAAAGAAATTGAATTCCGGATTTGAACCTGCATACTACTTCCCAGTCCCACCCAAGAGACAGATAACACTAGACCGCCACGATTATCTCAATCATGCTTTTCTCAATTTACGTATTTCATTCAAGACCAGTGTACACATAAACTGTAGAAAGTATATAGGTACGTAGTACATTGTAACCGGACCGGAAGATATATATACTAAAAAGTTTCTTACTTACCTGCTATTCCCTACATGGTAGTGGGTTCAGGTTTCCTAACTTTTCTTCTCTTCTTCGCTCTATCTTCTACATTGCTCTCATACTGTTACTCCTTCATACACCACTACATGCTTCCATGTCGTTTTCGAGCAAGCTCTAGATCTACGCCTGGTATGGAAAATATAGATACCTACCTATATGAAGTACGAGACCATTGAACACTTCGCAGCTAACATGAAACATGCACTCACCTACCAAAACAATGACCAAAAGTACATACAAATGCCTCAATTCTATATCTACCAAAAATTATATTACTCAAGTGAACCCACGTCAAAATCATTTGCACCACCAACATTTCAGCGCCATTTATATTTAATAATATCAACCCCCAACTACGAGGGTGAGCACAGTACACGAAAATCAATACGTCTGTCTGGAGGGTTGGGCCCTCCTAAATCCCTATAGTTGTACGTGCATTCTCGTCAAAATATCTGCATTTGAATCGGCCGAATTGCATGGGGTTCGTATGTACATTGACTACATAGTCGCTGCGTGTCTGTGTGTGAGTACATAGTCGCTGTGTGTGTCTGTGTGCTTAAACCGATCGATTGATGATGAGCGATGGTACACGAATTCACTTTGATATGCAATTAACGCAATGAAATTGCATTGTTATAATCTCATGCCGTTATTTCATGTTTCGTATTGCAACTAAATTCGGAATATTTCTGAATGTGAATGTGGAAACTGTTGTTTCAAATCAAACCATATTGATTATACACTGCACATGCAGTTTTAATTATTCTGGCCATTTGGTAAAATTACGAATTAGTGTAATAACGAACGCTACTTTTCATTCGCGCTTGGAAACTATATAACTTCTGTATCTTTATTGATTCAAAATTAAAATAATTATAAAAATGATAATGCGTATTAACATCTAAAGCAATAACCTGTGGGTAATAACCATAGAGAAAGGTTTATGTAACCGCGGGAAAAAGCAATAATACTAAAAACTTTTAAAATCCATGTAGTTGATATTTTACAAAGTTAGTTGATCGCTGCAGGCAAATTACAGTTCACACCTCAGGGTATGATAAATTAATATCAATAAAAAATTATATCAAATATTTTTTAGGTCCTAGCTTTGTTAAATATGCTTGAACAGCTTTATCTAGTGCCAACAATATTCATCCAAAAACCCTAAAGAATTTGACAATATCGTTATTGTTCGGATTTACTAATATAAAAGGTAAAAAATGTCTAGCTTTTACATAATAAATTCGTAATATTCTCCTTTCTGTATATAGCTGACTAGCCGTTTTCCCGCGGTTTCACCCGCGTCCCGTGGGAACTGCTGTCCGCACCGAGATAAAATACATATAGTCCATCTTACTCAGGAAGAGTATAGCTTTCCAACATAATAAGCTAATGATTCCTCTCTATATTATATTAGCAAGAAAAAGGACATGAACCTACGCTATGTATGTAAAATATACTGTAAGAACATAGCTGATTTCATCGAGCAATCAACTCCAAAATGCTCTCATTTTGAGTAACCTATCTACGTAGAAGAACGATACGAAAGCACAATTTAATTTAGTTCAAGCGTCGTGTCAACACACACTTTTAATCGTGGCATGTCACTTGTCACACGTTGAGTGCAAATTATTCGGGATAAAATCCTCGATTCTGATTTACCAAGTGGGGAGCACATGGATAACAAAATGACTGGCGGTGGTGTCATAAGGGAAAATCGCCTAAGAAAGTAGCGCGCCAAAATGCGGAGGACGAGTAAAGTTACTGTTTTCGACTAATACGCCTTCTTTGGACCCGATTTTGTTTTGTACCATCAAAAATCGTTAACATTATGTCTCAAAGAACTCGAACGCCTCGTTAGTTCATTCGTAACTGATTGTTTTGAACATGCTCACCGTACGAATTTGACCTAAAAGAAGGCGCCTCCCCTACCTGCATTATGGCATTTCCGCTCATCTTTTCTTACTCCGTGGAACATTAATGGGTGTTCGTACCTTAATTTTGGGTTAAATCGTTTTCTGTATGATGTTGAAGGTTGAAGACACACTTTCAGTTCTCGTCTGAATTACGAAGTAAAGGCGATGAAGTTTTTAATGTAATAAAATATGTACCGTCAGTCACAATATTGCAAATTGTTGGCTATGAGCACATGTGATTTACGCGTATAGCAAAGATAGTACCTTGTGGATATGGCCTGTTGGCAATAGGTGCACCCTACGCCGTGGAAGGGTGCAAGGTGACCATTGTTATACATGAAGTGGGAGTGGATTTAGCACTTTCTTGACGCAGACAAGTACTACAGATTTACTTAAGAGCAACCTTTGCATTTGAACCCCCATTACAAACACTACCACCTTTGACAGCCTAAATCAATAGCTTACGATATCAAAAAGAGCCTTTAAACTACAGTTTAACAATATCACTTTATACGGCCGTAGCCCGTAAGCTAGTCTACGTAGCTTCTACCTAACGAAGTCGAACGAATAAATTTGTCCCGATAAGCTTCAATAAATCAGCAAGCGAGTTTTGAACAAAATTAACTATATAGAAGTCTCATGAACGAGCAACGTATCTACCTATTTTAGGTTTAAAATTTGCATTTAAATAGCTTGCTGGAGTACTGACAGTGATATAGATGTGCCAAGTATGATAAATTACTGATTACGTACTTTATTTTTCAAAGGAATTTCTTGCGTTTATGATATGAATTAAGTTGTATGAAATGGGGAATTGTGATAAGAATTACATTTGATTTTTCAATGAGGTTAGCATTGGTAAATCTCTAGTATGATGATGTCTTCCTAGCCGATTATCAGCTACGGCGGCTATTCTAAAGTAAGGAGATTAGCCAACTGCAGGACATATTATAGTGCACAAGTATTTGCGCAGAGACAGGTGCACTCCCTATTCCTTCACTCTCATAGCGCGATGGGACGGCAATCCGACACGACCGGAGAGAGATCAGGCTCTAGACCGACATTTACGTGATCTCCGATGTAACACTACATTTAAAAAAAATGTCTAGGTTTGTCTGCCGATAGTGGTAGTGATTCTACGTTTGATTTTCTTACAGATGTAGTTATCCATATATCTAAAAGATAGTAAGTAATTAAAGAGTATTAAAGATGTTTATAAAAATATGTATAAAAAAGGTAGCTGTAATTATACTAATGTTGAAAGACTATACATGTATCTAAGGACATAATCTCTCTTACAAACCGCAAGAAAATAATTGATTAGAATGCGAGGCCTAAGTTGCATCCTGAAGTAACTAAACTTGACTTATTAATGCGAAACACTATAACACTGGTTTCCAACTGCGGTATCACCTACTTCCCGCACATGGGTAAATAGGTAATAAAAAGTAGCCTACTTGTATGTTATTCTAAAAATAATCCGAGTTACTAACAGACCAGCCATTTGTCATTTAAAATAGTATAACTTGATTGTTCCGTACAAAAAAGGTCCTGAAGATTAATACCCACAATCTAGTAGAGATAAATACAATAAAATACGGGTGCTTGATCCTCAAGCGTATTAACAATAGTGACATTATCGCGATGGCAACTCGTCACGTCATTAAGACTGAAGGAAAATGTTCTACGAGAGAAAGAGATAGTCATACTTCAGGTTTAAATGGATTCGTACTGGATGGATATAAACTTATATACTTAGTATAGTTAAGATACTTTTACTTCAGAAAAGCTAGTTTTTTCTAGCGTATTCTTAGGCGTTTTTTTTCCAAATGGAAACCATCTTTATTAATACCACCATCATCTCCCGAGACTTTTCTCAACTGTTGGGGTCGGCTAACCGGCAGCTGAGTACCAGGATTTTACAAGGAGCGACTGCCTTTCTGACCTCCTCATTCCAGTTACTCGGGCAACCCAATACCTTGGGTAGACTGGTGTCAGACTTACTGGCTTCTGATTACCCGCAACGATTGCCAAGCATTTGCAATGACAGCTTTTTTTTATTAATTTGACCGGAGATTTGGGGGTCCGCGCTTTTAGTAAGTAGTTATGTAATAACGTATCTTCGGTTAGATGTGAACGAAAAAGTGAATATACATACATATATGGAAATACAATAAACTGTGTAACGTTCGCTCAATTTCGGTGGCTGACAGTCAGCTTGGTTAAAACACAGTCTTAACCATCAAAGAGAAAAGACATGATTTAATCATTCAAGAAATTGATATTACTCTTCATGACAAGGAATCGAGTACTCATATAATATGAGTATTCTATATTTACAACTCGCCTTTGAATAATATATCGATAAAGAAAATTTTTATCGATATGACTGTAAAGTCATATAGATAAAAATTTTCTGATTTTCTGTCGAATCAGTCGGTTCGTTCAAGTGAAAACTTCGTGTTTGTAGTGTACTCAAGAAGTTCTCGTAAATATGGGTAATGTAAATAACTGTGTTTCACTGAGATTTTTTAACATTAATTTGAAATACGTATATGATGATGATCTGACTCATACGATGAAGGACTTTCAGTAAATCTTTACTAATATTATAAAGCTAAAAGTCTGTTTGCTCGAGCACGTTAATCTCAGGAACGACTAAACTGATTTGAAACATTATTTTAGTGTTAGATAGCCTATATATATATTTATCTACAAATTTTGTCCCAAGGGGCACAAAGTGGTTCCCAAAGGACGCGAATTAATTGATTTTAGTAGAAATGCAACAATCCTTTGCTTTTAGTTGATTTGTTTAATTCTACTTTCAAAAAATGAAGAGGAAACCGTAAACAACAGCAGTATTAAGTATACAAATATCATCCTCCGAGCCCTTTTCCCAACTATGTTGGGGTCGGCTTCCAGTCTATCCGGATGTAGCTGAGTACCAGTGCTTTACAAGAAGCGACTGCCTATCTGACCTCCTCAACCCAGTTACCCAGGCAACCCAATACCCCTTATTTAGACTGGTGTCAGACTTACTGGCTTCTGACTACCCGTAACGACTATACAAATAAACACAGGTTAGGCATACAAATAAATGTCATAAAATATATTTCAAAGGATCGTTTTAAATCCGTGAATCGTTATAAACCCCTTCAAAGGGACTATTGTTCCGCGGTCCAATTAAATTTTAATAACTCATTTCCCCATTATATTGAGATTGTAATAGAGGTAACATTATTACTACACGTAACTGGGGTTTATGTATTTAAACATTTATCGTTAGTTAAAGTGAAAATGTTAAAGTAGAAATATCTTTTTTTTTTAACGACGTCAAAAATCATCAAATGACCCCTCCCGCTGTGGGTTAGCAGCGGTGAGGGAGTGTCTCTTACTGACTAAAAACCGTCGTGTTCCGTCATAGGCCTTTTATGTACCAGGGCCGCGGTAACTCTTTCGAACAACCCACAGCAAGTAGAAATATCTCTTGTTGAGTTTATTCAGTAGAAACTTGTAGGCCTTTTTCGACACAACGTCGAAGATATTATCACACTAGCTTCTGCCAGCGGTTTCACCCGCGTCCCGTGTGAAGTTTCTCACGAACCCGGATAAAAAGTAGTCTATAGCCTTCCTCGATGTATGGGCTATCTAAAACTGAAATCGGACCAGTAGTTCCTAAGATTAGCGCGTTCACGCACACTGACAAACTCTTCAGCTTTATCATATTAGTTAGGTATATCATATGTCCCAATCGCCAGGTGTTATCGATCTAGCCTAGTCTAAATAGCAGATAGAACCTTCTTGCACTACAAATAACATTTAAGATTCCATCTAATTTCAAGTAATTAATCTAAAGTTACAGTAACGACCTTTTTTAAAACCACACTGGTTTCATTTAATTAAGTAGGTAAGCTGTATACCGTACACCCGACATCCGTAGCATCCTCAAAAGATTGCTACGTGCTACGAGCCGGTGCTACGCGCTCGTAGCAGTGCTACGGAAACCATTAAATAAGAAAATACACTTGGCGTCACAGTATGCGTTCTTGGGGAGTAAGTAAAAACTATAAAGTGTACTTGGTAGTAAAGTCAAAGTATTTACGACAGTATCTTTAACTTTAAAGAGGTCCTGTTTTAATAAAATATGTTTAAAGAAACATCTCAATATTCACATATTTGGCGATCATGTTTATACCATTGTGTTCTCGCAACTTTTTTGTACCGCAACGGAGAAAAATCTGAAAAAATGTCCACCACATCAGTTTTATCGACATTTACGTAAAAAAAAATTACGACTGAAATCAAAAAGTGCGTATCTTCTGGCTGTGACCAAACTTACCCTGGTTATTTTTTAAGTTACCTGTACAATTTTTAAATAACATTTTTCATTTATTTTCAGCATAGTAACGAAGCCGGTCGCAGTGCGAGAATATAAAAAAAAAATGCTTCAGCAGTTTCGAACTGACGCGACCGATTAAAACTGTTGTCAGACGGACATCCGAATTCAGAATTGGTAAAATAAAATATTCAATCACAAGTCATTATAAATTCATTCTCTTTTACATAACTGTACACACCGGATTTAAGGATTACTCCATGTTTTTTTTTTGCGAACAAAAAATTTAGGGGCCGATTTTTCAATTGCTTGATAACTTTTACCTGAAGAACATGTTTGACATTGTGACAGTATTGAGAAAATATGTCAAAATATACCAAAAAGCGCTATATATAGTAATGTTTGTTGCTTAAAACTATTTTCAATATGCTATTCGGTATAGAATGTTTATGAATAAAATAAAGTTACAATAACACATTAAATTCGCATACAATTGCCTCTCTAATTTATCTTTTCAAAGAATAAATTACCATTTATTTGGTACATAAAGTCAACGAGTTATTCACATACATACATGTGAGTCAATAAAAATCCAGTTACTAGGCTCCGGGGGTCAGAAAGACTCCATTAAAACCCTAGTACTAATTTGAAAACTGCTCTCCCGACCTATCGTCGTTGGATATATCTGCATAAGTACTATATAAACTACATTTGACATCCACAAGAAAAAAACTACCTGCAAAAGTTAATCCTCACCAGAATACTTAAAATAAAGTATGACATAAATGCGGTCACATTTACCATGAGAACTCTTCTACGGAAGATGCTTACTAATATAATAAAAAAACGAGAAAGTAATTTGTCAGTCTGTAGCACTTCCACGCCAAAACTACTAAACCAATTTTTTAAATGTCATTTGGTACACAGATAGTCTAGACAATAAGGAATGACATAGGCTACTTTTTATCTGGGTACGCTAAGTTTAAGTTCGCTAAGTCTTGAGGTGAGTAAAACCACAGAGAACAGCTAGTTTACCATAAAAACTCTTTCACGGAAAATTCAAAATAAGTTTATTAACAAGTACGTTAGATAAAATGTAATTAAATCCGCTTTTCCACAACGGAGGCATGCCCGCGGTAACTTAAATTTAATTTTAAAGTAAGTATTAGTTAAGTAGAGCAGTGTAAAGTTTAACGAGCAAGTAATTCTTTACGCTTATTTGGTTTGGGAACAAGAGTTTAGTTTTCAGTCCGGTTTGAGTTTGTGAACGTTCAGAGTATCTGCACACTGCAAACTTTTAGTCGGCCGATAGTTTGTTTGGGCGCATAAATCAGTATTGAAATGAATGGGAGCACGCACATTACAACTATCAGGTATTTGGCCGGTATCAGACCGACTAAAAACTTTGAACGAATTCACGACTCAACAAAAAAAAATATGCAACCATCGGGACAACTATCGGCCTACTGTTTAGTCTGCAGTGCGTGAGTACCTACTTACGTTAGTTCCTTAACAACGGTTTGCTCAACTTAAGTTTGAGGAGTAACAAAATTCTCTACACCTCACGAGTTATGTGAGAGAGATTAATTGTATGATGAGATTCCAATTTAAAGTACCTACCGTCGTCGTCGGCGTTTCAGCCGAAGACTTTCACTGCTGGGCAAAGGCCTCCTCCAAGGTTCGGTACTTTGCTCGATCTTCAGCAACCCGCATGCACTGCTTCCCGGCGACCTTGGCCTGATCAGGCCTGGCCACGCTGTCAGAGCTTTTCGGTCCCATCGGCCATCTGTTCTACGAGATATGAACCTGTGTAAAGTACCTGTAGTACTCCTGAATTAAGGTACAGTGTAAGATCTATATTTCAGTAATGTTGAAGATTCTTCGTCATCAAAAAGTCTTTTGACCTAACCCTAAACTTCCGACAAGACAAGATTTTAAAACAACGTAGGTAACATTAACAAATGTCTTTGAATAAATAACAATCTACGCACACTTAGAAACAAAACCTTTTTCTAAAACTGAACCTAGCTTCTTACAACTTGGAAGTTACAATAAGAAAGTGAACTTAAAATATTCAGCAGAAACGACAGCGAGTTAGCTGAAGCCGTTGCCATGGCAACGTTAATGGAGCTGAAAGAATAAACGCGCAAATAAAAAGGTCAAGGTCACTTTAGACCCGTTTAGTGTTGTCCGCCTTTTTCGAAGTAGGTGAGCGCGATCCTGCCGAAGCGGTGTGGCAACGAAAACAGATGTTACGTGAATATTATTAAATTTTGAATCTACATTTAGATTAAATTGTGATATTGTTTATTTTATGTTATTATGGATATCTGTTACAATTGAAGCGTGAATATCAAAAGCCAATGCCAAAAGACAGAAACCCCAGACACAATAAGGTTGCTTCAGTTACACGATAAACAATCAACGGTCAAAAAATGGTACAATTACACAATAGTATAAAATAAAAAATTGTGTAACTAAATGACATGCCAGAAGCCGAAAATCGATCTCAGTGGCAGACACTTGGAGAGGCCTATGTCCAGGAATGAACTGCGATAGGCTGATGATGAAATGACATTTGAATCGAAGTCATAATTCTCTTTCATCTCTTTCTCATAATTTCTTATTATAATAGTGCTCCCGACAAAAAAATGCTGATGTTCCATTACTAATGCACCTTCACGGCCTTAATAAGGCTTTAATAAGGTAATATTGACTCATGAAAAATTTAAGAAAAATAAATATGTTTTTCCTAGCCCCATCTTTCGACGATGTCCAATCATTATGAACAAAGACGCTCGTTGTACTTAATCACAAGGAAAGCTATAACGTTTTTTTTACTCTACCTGATACCTAGGCTATCGTGAGATTGCCCGGTATTTAAGAAGACAATTCAATATCTATTTCCCCATCGTCATTAGTATTCATCATCATCTCCCGAGCCGTTTTCCAACTGTGTTGGGGTCGGCTTCCAGTCTAAACGGATGCAGCTGAGTGTTTTACAAGGAGCGACTGCCTGTCTGACCTCCTCAACCCAGTCATTCGGGCAACCCAATACTCCATGGTAAGACTGGTTGTCAGACTTACTGTCCCCACATCGAAATAATGTCCCACCATTAGTATTCGTTTCCATTATTGTTCCCCAAAAATTCTTCCTCCCAACTTTTTATGAATCAAACATCCGAATTTCCACCAGATACCTGTTTGAATAAAATATGTTTTAAGTGGTACCTACCCGATAACTTTCCGACTTGTTTTTCTATCAAAATAGCCCTTCTAATTTCATGTTTTCCTCGTAAATACCTACCTGTTCCTATTTTTTATTTTCGTATGGAAAAATAGGACGTTATATTTGCAAATTAGTTTAATTTATGAGACTGTAAGGCGGCAAATACGTTTGGAATAAAATAAATAAAAGGAGGGAAAACAGAGGATAATCATCTATACATATAATAAATCTGTAAAAAAACTGTGTCTGTACATTGAATATATTAAAAAAATAATAATTGGGTGGGGTTTAGAAACAGTAATGGAGCACAAATCCAAAAAAAAAATTCTGTCTGTATGTCTGTATGTCTGTATGTCTGTTTGTTTGTACACGCTAATCTTCGGAACTACTGGACGGATTTCAATGATTTTTTCTTTGTTGTATCAGTATTAAGCCTGGTCAACATATAGGCTATAATGTATCTTCGAAACTTGAAGACCTGATGCAGAACACCAACAGACCAACAAAACTATAAGAGATACAAAAATGATGCCATGGCAAAAATTGTTTCATGTGATGAGCATTTTCAGCTGAGATAATAAAATTTAAGATCTGGAACACCTGATGTGGACCCCAAGAGCCCAGCTTCTCTGTACCATATACAGGTATGGCGTTTTAGCAAAAGTTGTTCAATTTGATAAGCACTTTCTATTGACTTATACAAATTGAAGATCTAAAACACCTGATGTGGAACTCCAGGGGCCCAGCTAGACTATAGCATATAGAACTATGACGTTTTAGCAAAAGTTATTCAATCTGATAAGCACTCTCTAAAACACCTGATGTGGAACTCCAGGAGCCCAGCTAGACTATAGCATATGAAGACATGACGTTTTAGCAAAAGCGGTTCAATCTGATAAGCACTCTCTATTGACGTATAAACATCGAAGATCTGGAACACTTGATGTGGAACTTCAAGAGCAAACTTGAAATGTATAGAAATGAATGTTATGAAATAGGTATGGTGAATCAAAAAAAGTAATTAGTCCGTCTTTTAAATAACCCTAAAATAATGGACACGTATTTTTCTTTTCTCTCTCTCACAAACAAATAATAACGAAGATGCAACAACGCTTGAATTTTGTGTTAAGTCACTGCTTAGTACAAATTTTACATATCTAGACGTGGCGTCCCGATTCCCCACTCTCCGACTTTGTTGCGTTATATCTCATTATTATTTTGTATGTCTCTTCCGTACCTCGGGACTACAGAGTTCCGAATTTTTGGTAGGCAAACGTGGGGCCGAAGCCAACACGCTGAAGCCCTTTTGAGACAACTTTTATTAAATGGTGACACAAAACCGACGATTATCCCTTTATACACTATAGAAATGAACCCAAGGACAATCCCCGGTGGACGTCGTTAAAAAAAAGACAATCCCCGGTTCTGTGCTAAACTATTGCTAACTATGGAGGAAACTACTTGGGCTATTGTGATGGGATGTTAGTGGATGACAATGTATTAGGTACATGTAAAAATGGCAGGTGGAGACTCGCCACCTCACTTACTGGGCCCCCGGGAACCAGTCACTGAATAGCAACAAGAGGGCAACAGGGACATGAGCGGCTGAAGGGTGAGGATACCTCGGCGGACTTTAAACGCAGATTACGCGCTCCCTGTGCTTACCATGAGGCACCCACCCTCCGAGCAGGGCTACTAATAGTGCTCTAGCGACTCCACTCTGGACGGCCAAGCCAAACCAGAGGCGTGAGACCTACCCCCGTCATGGTTCACTCCGACCGGCCGGAGATGGGGGCAGTATACTCTCCCTGGAGAACTCAGTATATATGCCCCGCGGGGTCGCTACTCCCCGTCATCAGCCTCAGATGTCCTGCGGTGCTTATATCTCATTATTATTGTAGTTATTATCTCAAGAGCCTTTGTTCCAATTATGTTAGGGTCGACTTCAAATCACGATGCAACTGAGTACCAGTGTTTTACAAGGAGCGACTGCCTTTCTGACCTCCACAACCCGGTTAACCGCTCAACCCAACACCCCTTGGTAAAACTGGTCAGACTTACTGGCTTCTGACTACCCATAACGACTGCCAAGAATGTTCAAGGACAGCCGGAACCTACAGTTTAACATCCTCTCCAAATAACCGTCATTGGTATTCAAAATATACGTAGAAAGTACAAACGAACTTAGAAAATTTGCATTGGCAGGTACTTGCCAGACCTGGAATCAAAGACGCACGCTCATACTTGAGAGATTGGTTCTCTACCCACTAAACCACCACGACTTCCACTAACTCATCACGACTTTGTCATCTCAGTAACATTTAATGTTTTTTTACGTAATAATACGTGTAATATTTTTGCCACACTCAACTTAAATGCGGACTAATTAGAATCACTACTTTTATCCCTATGGTCACGTCTATTGCGGTTCAGTTCTCAGCGTTTTGTTTAGTCTGCTGTGCTTTTGCCGTTAAAGTACAAAAATGAAATATATGGAACGTTTCTAATGGTTATGCGTATTCCGTTGTTTTCAAGTCAACGGGCCCTTAAAATTCAATATCAGACAATTCAGATCTTTGATTTTGCTGACCCCGTAGTCGCTGGCATAAGGGACAGGATCCGCGTACGAAGTCGCGGGCAGAAGCTAGTCATCAATAAAGCTGGTTGTTTGCGTCTCAATAAACGATAAAAGAACTGGCTTTCGGAACGACACGTTTCATGCATCTTTTTAATATCTTTACCTTTACCAATATTACAAATGCCAATGTTAGTCTGTTCGTTGAGGCCTCAACAATAAAACTACTAAGGAACTTTTAATAGACAAAAAACAAAATCTTTAATATAGTAAAGAGGAAACATGTTTTTGTTTGTTTGATTGTATGTACCCTGAAAGCTCCAAAACTACTGAGCCGATACGATTTTATTTCACTTTTCGAAAACTACACCTGTCCCGAGGCTATCATTTACCTACCCAGATACGGGCTATATTTTCCACGAAACGCAGTCTGTTATAAAAAATACACATATCTACCGCTTTCAAAATGATTTCTGGAAAACCATTGAAGTTGTATCCGAAGTTCACAAAATCATATTTCGATGTTATGAAACTTTTATTTATAAACAGCGCCATCTAGTGACGAATGCTGAAATCGACAACGCAATGTTGAGAGCAATGGAACCTTGCTTGCCTAGGTGAATGTATGCAATATGCAATTATGAAGACGAAAGGACTATTACAGATAAAAGTAAGAGAATTCTCTTTTTTTTCTCTGAGTTTTTGACATAATTCCAAAGAATAACACAAAGACATAATACAAAGGCTTTTTTGGATCCAGTTGCAGGAAAGAGTTCCCACAGTAAATTCGCTGGGAAAAGCTAGTTTAATATACTGTATCATGATTCTATTTTTCTAGCGTCTCAGTCAATCTCTTGTAATGTTGTCAAAAGGATAAAAATCCTTGGGAGTTTTCCAGCTTTATAAAACAAAGTTTGGATACCATATTGTAGGTATTACCTATATCAAGTTTATGTAGATGACATAGTGTCTATACTTATTCAATAACTTTGGCAGCTTGGCTAAAGTTGTAACTTATGTCCTACTGATATTGTAAATGCGAAAGTTTATAAGGATATATTTTTGTGAGTGTGTGTGGGTTAACTTAATATGGCTTATACAAAAGAATATGTATTGATATTACAGGCTATTTAAGCTAACTAAGTAGCTAATCTGTTAAGGAAGGCTTCATGCTACCTTTTTATCCAAGGGCAGGAAATAGTCTTCATGAAAAGCGGGTGAATCCTCTAGTGGAAGTTATTACCTAATATTTATTTAAGCATTCTCAACAGAAATCAACCTAACATAATTTATAGTAGTAGGATAAATAATATACCTACTTTTACATTTATACAGGAAACTGGCACAGGAAACTTCCGATCTATGTAAATAAATATAGGTAATATCGAAATAGAAAGTACTCGCTCCGGTAATAAATAGTTGTGTTACACATTTGGGATCCAATTTGACCGGTCAAACATCCGTCCTTGAACCGCACTTCTCAACTCAAGCCACGACAACAGAACCTTCTCGAAGCCAATACAGTTTTATTAAATCCAAAAAGTCTCTAACACACTTAATTGATTCTTTTTACAACACGACCTCTAAAGAGCTCACCACTCATTAGCTTTTACCAGACGTTTTCTGAACCAATTAGTCTTGGAACGAAACACTTATTACAGGGGGAGCCACTTTAGCGTTTACAGTAGGTGCGGGGGGGACAATTTATGTGTCTGAGGAATTTGCCCACTCTCTAACATTTTGCCCAGCGATCGGTAATGCAATAAAATGCAGACAGACAGACCTTTACAACGTAAACTGTGACAGAAACGTGTCACATTATTTATTGTTATTTATTACGTAGGAGCGGTATTGGACTCCGTAGTGGAAGTTTCAATTTTATGTCATATTTCTTAAATGTAGTACCAGTGGGCCTGCTTCCTCTATTTTATTTTCATAGACTCAAAAGTACGAAGAACCCCTCTAGTTTAATAATTTATCATCAACAAGTAAAAGTTTTCAAGGGCCCTTGAATCATGTAATAAGTAACCAAATTAACACGGAGATTTCAGACATAGGATGATGAATACATCAGCAACCTTACAAAAGTAAAAATTTCACAACAATAAATCACCGTGCTACTAGAAAATTTGGTCATTATCCTTCAAGTGGTTTATCTGTCATTCCCCTTGCAAGTCCTCGCGGAAGGTACGTAGATTACTCCCGATAAGTTGTGATAAATGGTGTAATACCCTAGGGAATTAATTCCTTATCTTTGGGAGTAGCTTTTCGCTTTCCCTCGTTGATTTTGTTCGAGTTGTCATGCGTTCACGGTTTCGTGGTGGTAATTTATGGGTGTTTTCCTTTTCCGTATTTAAATAAACTTTTAATGTCATGCGCTGCTGCTATGATTTTGTACTTACAAACAAGAGCATTTTTTTTTTAAGTTTACGTGTATGTTTTATCAGCATATAACCACAAATAGGTTACATGAGGTATCTGAGCATTTGTACCTCGCAAAGTATGCTCTAGTTGTGTCATGTTATCGGTCTATGAGAATGAGGGACTAGTGTCCGAGGCACACAGCCCTAGAAAAAGCGTAGATAGCACTCCCTAGAAACCAAATGTCGGTCCAGCAGGTACTAATTTTATAAAGAAGGACAATTATTATTATGGAGTAGTAGCAGTGCATGATAAACAGTATTCTGTATATTTCCTATGGAGTTCGAATCCGAGAACTCGGCCGCCAGGCCGGACCCTTACCCATTAAGCTATTACCGTCCTTCATTTTGGCAATTCAAGTGTCTATTTTTTACCTAGTACAAACCCGAGAGGTTACAGCGGCACTTAATCAAAATAAGTATGTAAACCACATGCCGAACCCCAATAATACTGGGATGTTGTATAATATAATTGTATGTCTTAAAGATCATATATATATAGATATATGACTATAAAGACATACATATTATATAGGGCCAATGCAGCCTGAAAATAACGATATTTTGATAAGGGCAGGAGGATGTTGATGACGATGATGAAGTATACAAAATTGTTTCTTTTTTTTAAGTCTAAATAAAAATTGTACGTCACACGAAACGTAAAAGTTTACATGGCAGTGTGAACAGGGAAGTCTGCTGCCACAAAGGCTGCCACAGGTGTCGATCGATGCGACGCGCCGGTCCGGCCGTCGAACCAACGGAACACGCTTCCTAGCAATGTGATACAATATTTATGATTGGAAATACCTTTCGCCATGTTGTGACTAGACAGTCTACAAATTAAATTAAAAGTTCATGCTGTAGTAGTGGCGAAGAAAAGAAAATTAGGTACCTATATGAGGTGAAGTCTAGGTAGTGCTGAAAATTAAAAAGTAATTAAGGTTAAGTTAAGTAAAGGT
The DNA here is from genome assembly GCF_022581195.2 of Helicoverpa zea. Taxonomy (NCBI): domain Eukaryota; kingdom Metazoa; phylum Arthropoda; class Insecta; order Lepidoptera; family Noctuidae; genus Helicoverpa; species Helicoverpa zea. Next base: position 2,839,111 of record NC_061464.1, on the reverse strand, counting down.
GTTAGGCTAGGTCAGTTTTGACTTTCATACATATTTAAAGCTAGAATAGAATACTGATTTTCACTCATAAGATTTTATGAAATTCCTATACCAGTTTTCTGTTTTTTCTGAAATTATATTTTCCACTCACTCTTAATAGGTATTTCATGCCAACACTATGTGGAAATAATATACAAATAATTATTTAAGCGATACTTGGCTACCAGTACACTAATTACGAATAATACTTATATAATTTATTAGAGTGGAAAACCCGATTTATGCTTTATATACTTAGGTACATTTAGTTGAAGCAACTACTTACCTAAGTTCTGTTACGACCTAATAATTTACAATACCTACTATTGTAAATCCTAGTAACCTAGATTGATCTAGTAGTATATAATTTCAATATTTTGTTGCACCATAGGTTTCCCGCGGTTTTTTCCGCGTCTTACTATTTTCTCGATAAATATTCCTGAAAGTATCTGAGATAGATACATTCAACCAAAGTAAGGTACATCATACTAACTGTAAGAGAGGAGAGGGTTGTCTGTAAGAGATCGCTTTTAGCGATAAGACCGCCCATTGTGTCACCGACTTCAAAATTTTTGTTTGTTCTTGTTATTTTTTTAATTGGTGTGCATAATAAAGAATATATCTATCTATCTATCTATACGACTCTTGATGCATCTGGCATTAAAATCTGATTTGGACGTAAAACTATAAAGAAAATAATAAAAGTGTGCGCTAAAATAAAACAAAAACAACACAGCATGCATAAAAGCTACTTAAGCAGATAACGTAAATATGATTCAATAAATCTCCCCCTGGAAGCATAATCTGAAAAGCTAACAATCTTATAAGTGCATCCCGGTCACGCATCGATCGGACGCACACAAGCACACAGACGCAAAGCTGCGTCGCGACTGAGAAAATAAAACAAAATGCACCCCCCTTCCCCTTTAGTCTAGTCACTAGACAACAAAGGGTGCGCATGCAAACTTAACCAACCCACTAATCAAACCAATATCACACTTATATACATACGTGTATGGTTCACGCAAACTGCAACCCGTGCCGTGGTGTGCAGGAAGCGATGTGTTAAGAGAAGTTTAGACTTAATAGCGTTTACAGATTTTACGGTAGAAATGTTGGTAGTACTTTGTACTTAATTTTCTGTTTTTCTATGTTATGAATACTTTATGTATTATGTGAGGTGGAAATAGAAGTTTTCGCACTTTCTTTATTACGTGCATAAGTTTGATAAAGTTGTATAACAAATGTATTATTTGTCAACGGCATCGGCCTCTTAGATATCGGCACCTTCTAGTCTAGCAAATCTTTAGATAAAATATGATCTCGCGCTTTTTTCTCAGGGTTAATTCCAATTTAATTAAACTCATTAGAATAGTCACTAATTTACCGGAAACACGTAAAAATGGAAGTTAACTTGTAGGTATTTTTATTTAGTTGACAGTAGGTAAGTAATTAATATACACTTTTGTCTTGTAAACCTCCATAAGGGATGTCACTTAGTCTTACAGGTACGGAGACGGAGTGCTACACTTAAGTACCTAGATAGCCTTGTGAAAGCATCTAAGACAGAAGACGAACTAGCATCTCTAATATTGACATTCTCCTTTAGTAGCGTTTGAGGTCACAAAATACTTAGACAGTACCTTAAGTAATTACATTAAAGCTGAAATGTTGCTGAAGCTGAAAGCAGTGCCGCATTGAGCAAGAGCGGGGCCCACAGCAAGCGTCGACATGATATCAAGACCAGCAAAAAAGTGGCGAAAAATAATAATGTACCAACCTGGTTAATGAGGACAGTGTTGCAGTTCAAAAGCCGCCGAGCTAAGTAAAAAGTTGAAAAAAATATCTGAATATGTTCCTCGTAAAAGAGGACACATTAATTTATGATTATTATCTTTAGTATGTGAAGTGACATCAACGATATAAGGAAGTATTTTTATTTCACATGTCTAAAATATAGATAAGTTCACCAGACATCCTTCCCATACTTAGCGCGGGACAGGGATATTTTAAATAACTATAATTTTGAAAATAAACGAGGAACGGCTTCAGGTGCATGTCAAGATATACGTTTCTTAAAAGTTGCAGGGTCTATACGCCGTATGCTACACCAAAGGATGTTTTATCGCCGGGTACACCTTGTTGTACCGCAGGATTAGAAAGTATAGAAAAATCACTGCCGCAGTGAATGTCACATAGACTAGTCAGCTTCCTGACAAAGATAAGCGGAACGAAAGAGAAAAATGACAGTTCTGTAGCACCGAATTTTCGAAACACTAGTCAGAACTGAGTGCGGGCCCCCCGGAGTCGTGGAGCCCACAGCTATTGCTACTCTTGCTATGTGCTTAGTCCGGCCCTGCCTAAAACAGTACGTTCTTGTGGTGAAAATGTAAACAAGTCATGCGGTATGTTTTGGTGTACTTACCTACGGTGAAAGAGGAAACTAAATAAAGCCAGTGTAGCTTTGGAGTCCAGGCTACAAACGTATACCTACCTATTTAGACTTTAGAACAGTAATTGTTTGTTCAATATCAAAGACTAGCTTCTGCCACTGGTTTCACAAAAGTCCTGTGGGAACTTCTCCACGAACCCGGATAAAAAGTAGCCTTCCCGGATAAATGGGCTATCTAACATTGAATGATTTTTTCAAATCGGACCACCACAATCGGGAATCGGGCAGTAGTTCCTGAGATTAGCATGTTCAGGAAAACAAACAAACACTCTTCAGCTTTATAATATTAGGTATCTAAGCATACAAAGTTAGTTATAAACAAATTCGCCAGTTATATTTTATTGATAATAACTTGAAACAGTTCATTCCTTTTCTTCTTTCTGTAATAGGTAGTTAAAATAAAAAGTGCACCTCATTGGGGCACAGTGCACTAATTAAACTAGACAAATATAAAGGAACTGTCTTCGTTAAAAACTGGTCGACCGGCAAAATGAAATATTAACTTTTTCTTTAAGAATTGTAAGATCTTTCATTGCAAATGGCGGCTGAGACAGGTCCGTATCCTGGGTTTAGTATGCAATATACTTAATTGATATTCGTTTTATGCGAACTTTTGTAGATGTTAAAAGGCCATTGATGACTTATTTAGGTAATAGATATGTAAGTCAGTTTTGAACTACTTATACGTAGGCAGTTAGGTACAAGCCGGAGCCAAAGCCCTTAATAAATAAAGTTATTAACCCTAAATTGATAAATATACAAAAAAATCCCTATACTAAAACACGAAAAATTACTTTGAGTATTTAAAACTAATTTATCTGTTCACAGCGCCATCTATCTTATTCATAACGAACTTCTTGATGCAATAACACGACATGTTCACAAGTGAGAGACAGGTCCATACTTTAGTTAGAGCCAATATACACAAATTATTGTGACGGTTAAGGATTTGTCGGTATGACGCAAAGAATAAGCTCAAAAACTACTGGACCGGTTTCAAAAGCTCTATGATCAACAGTCTGTCATCATAATTATGTCCGATAATAATTATTATGCGATTTCCGAAAGTAGGTACCTTAGTTTTTTCAAACACATTGTACTTCTTATTTACCTAAAAAAAGAATGGTATAATTTTGAAACTAGTTTTCCATATGCTATTTTCCGTACTCATAAGAGAGCATATTTTTTTTAAAGCCGTTTCACGGCAGAAAATTAACTCGTTCTTTTTCTTTTAATTTCATCCTTATTATCAGATTTTTATAACTGCCAGTACTTAAATACACTCCAAATGCGTCCCCTCAATCTCTCAAGTTCTCTCCGGTGTATCTTTTCTCGAGTTTGTAATTAAAAATCTTGAAAGTCAATTAAACTTGGGCAACACTCGGGCCCTCGGTTTGCCTTGGGATTGAAATCGTACCTAATGAATCGTGGCAAATCAAACTTCAATATTGTAAAGCCTTTGTCTAGAGGTCCCACTAAGTGCTTATCGAATGCTTTGTTTTGACTAACTAGTGTTTATACTACTATAATATAACTATGTTAAATTGGATTTGAGGAACACAAATTCAGCTTCCACATTTCCGCTTTCACGTATCCCTAAGTACTAAAAAAGAATATAAACAGTTATTTCAAAGAATACACATAAACCTAGTAATAAAATAAATTAGGCTTGTCTCTCGTATAACTACGTATTTATGAATGTATATCAATGTGAAAATGAATTTGTAATACGGTAATACCGATGAGTTGCAGTATTTAATTATAACGATAACTGAACCATTTTAAGTCGTCAAATCATCGATTTGACCAGTGGCGGACCTACGCTAGGGGCACACTGTCGGCATGTGTACAATCCTTATTTTCTTGTGCCGTCACACTTTATTTCTTCTTTTTACGCGCTTTCCTTATATACAGTCAAACCTGGATAAGCGAGAGTTCAAGGGGACACAATCTCATTCTCGCTTAAAGAGGTTTCTCACTAACCCGAGTTTCTCGCTAATGCAGGTAGCGTTTCTCTCTTATAGAGGTACACAGCAATAACAAACCACAGAATGTACGAATGTAGTAAATATGTAGATACATATGTAATATGATAGAATTATGTGCATCATATGCACAACATATATTGTGTATATATTTTAAATGCTTACGAAAACAAAACAAAAATTAATGCACTATGTAATTTTATTTTATTTAGAAATTATTTACCCTTAAAAAAATCCGTCAATTTCGTATGAGTTTCTGTTTTAGTATTTCGAATGTTTTTCTCTAACTCATATATTTTGTCGAATATTGCTAGATCAACAACCGCCGTGTCTTCGAAGTACTGATGGACCGTCTCCGTCCATTTGAAGCTAGCTTCATTATAATGATCTTTATTTCCGTTTCCGGAATCTGTGCGTTTTGAAATGATGCAGAACTGAACTTTCCTTTGCAATTGATAACTATAGTTCCGACAACCAGGATGGTACACAGGCACACGTGTCCGTTCCAAAAGAATGCATTCAATTCACAAAATAGAATAGGTACAATATTGACGAGAAAACAATACAAAAACAATGGTGCCACGAAAGTTAAGAATGAGTCATAAAATTGCAGATGTTTTTGTAAATAAAGCTCGACTGTCGCTTATAGAGGTATAGATAAGTAACAGTCTCACTAACGGAGGTCTATGAGGGAAAAACGACTCTCTCTTACAGAGGTTTCTGCTTCTCGCTAATAGAGGTTTTGGGAGCTTAAAATGACGGTTCCTGGCTATTACTCTCACTAATAGAGTTTTCTCACTTATCCAGTTCTCATTTATCCAGGTTTGACTGTACTCCCTTATTTAACCTAGGTACATGTATTTATTTAAATTTCCAGAAATCTGGGCCATTAATAAGGTCACAGCTCATTACAGCCCGACCCGAACCGCCTCGCCTGGTGTAGTAAAAAAAAATATTCATGGGTTTTATCGATCTGCGCTAAATTAATCAACACATCATGTCCCGAGCATTTTCCCTACTATGTTGAGGTCGACTTCCAGTCTAAACGGATGCAGCTTAGTAGGTACCAGTGTTTTACGAGGAGCGACTGCCTATCTTGCCTCCTACTGTCTGACCTGAAATCGAACCCACACACACATACTCGAAAGGTTGGTTTTTATAAACCGTCAACGTGCACACAGCGAGTTGACTGCAGGGGCCCGATTCTCCTAATTTTACTTTAGCGACATACGATTCACATTCGACTGCGATCCAATCACGACTCGATTACGATTGAAGCTTATGTGGCATTCCGCTATTTTTTCTTTGAAATAAACGTTTTTATCCCTTTCTGTCATTCAATAATGAATCATTTCGCCTGCAAATGATTTACGATTGCAATATGTGTGTAGTTCAGCCTACCGTACCTATAGACCAAAATCACCAAAATATCAGACCAATCGCAAATACGAACGACGAATGTCGTTGGAATACGAATGGTCTTGTATTAGTAGCAGAATGCCCGCATGCATGGTTAAAATTGCTATTGCGAGCATATTGCGATTCGATTTCTATTCAATTTTGACATTATTAACTTAGGAGAATCGGGCTCCAGGTCTACAGGTTGAGCATGCGACGTTTCCTGGTCACAACGCGGTATCCACTCGTGACCACCTGGGGACAATTGAGATGCAGCGCAGCGTAGAATGACGAGATTGTGTGAGTCAGATGTGCTTCACTCTGCAGCTAAATCGAGAATCGAAATGAATTGCAGAGACACATGACGCATTATTCAAATAACTGGTCAAATGTCTATATCTAATAACTCTAGATACTTAGTTCTGTGAGAAGAGAAACAAAGAATGTTATTATATTATTTTTCGTTTATTTAATCATTCTTTAAGCCTACCAATTGTAGGTCCGCCATAATGACATTAAAAAAATAAAACTGAATTCCTAATTTTACCACGTTTCGATATAGCACCTTCTATTCTTAAATTTCCTGTTGGTAGCCGACGATATTGTTTTTCAATCGTGAGAGCCGGTGGACGGCTAAGCCGACTTATTTTAGCAGATGGATATTTTGTTACCCGCAACTGAATATTCATACTAACAGGCGTTGTTTTGAAAATCACATTGCAGGAACGCACAATATGTCCACCCCAAGCTAAATGGTTCATTTTTATTTGCTTTGATTAAATTAAAATATAGAATAAATTATTTCTTCCGAGAATTCCGAGAAAATTCTCAAGAAAACGCTCAAAATAACTGACAGATTGATGTTATACTCTTATACCCATCTTATACCCAATCACTCTTCCCTCGATTCCTAGTCTATGGTTTTCCGCGGTGACTGACATTATAGTTTATTTAATCTGTGCAAAAGAGGGAGAAAAAAGATATGGCTGGCCGTTGTTGCACTGTGTTTTTCTGAATTATTACCGTTATCTTCCCTAAATTCTGTGAGGGAAATTAAATTCTTTACATTTTAGAAACAAAACTTAAATATTGAATACGTTGTCGAATCAAAAGTGAATATGTCTTTCTCCTTCGGCACTCCGTCGAGTGCTCCTGCTACGACAGGATTATCAGGAGGCTTCAACTTTGGCGCTAACAAGTAAGTTCAACAAAGCTATATTTACAGTATTTCACAGTAATTCTTAATACAATCTCTATTGTTAATACTCCTTCATAACCAAACTTTTGACAATATCTATGAACAAAAATCGTGTGATAAAAATTAAAAAATAATGTAAATGTCATTAACATAACCTCAAATCATCAAAAAATATTATCTAGGCATTGAAAGAAAGCTATTTTACTGTAAGTATTTGTAATTGTTTTGTGTATTGTAACATTTTTTTACCTTTTTAGACCGGCGACACCCGGTTTTGGTTTGACGGCGACCTCGCAGCCGTCTGGCCTCTTTGGGAGCACCCCAGCGACAGAAGCGCTAGCATTTGGTAGTGCTACTCCTGCTTTTGGCGCTACATCCACTGCCCCGGCCTTTGGGGCTTCGTCGACGCCTGCATTTGGTGCTACCGCGACTCCAGCTTTCGGGGCTGCGGCACCGGCCTTCGGCACGGGAACTCCGGCATTCGGTGCCACTTCAGCAGCACCAGCTTTCGGCACGACGACACCGGCCTTCGGATCCACAGCGCCACCTAGCTTTGGTTAGTTACTGAGCTGTTTGTTTATCATATTTCATAAAACACTAAAGTAGACTGTTATAATGTCTTATTGGTTTTTGTTGAAAAGTGTTACTTGTGTGTAAAATGTATGAAGAAAACACTATTAAAATGTGTGAGGCATCAAACAGCTAACTTTGGAGCAGCAAATATATTCAACATTGACTGAACCTAACATTTGTTTGGTCTATCTTGTGCACTACAACATGTTCTGTGCAGCGGGTTGATCTCCGTTTATGAATGGTGTACAACCAACATGGTCATCCTAGGATTATATTTTGTTATTCATGTAAACAATACTTTCCAATTTGTTACAATCTGACACTCTATTGCTGTCCAATTTAAGCTTTAAGCTTTTTATTAATTTAAATATTGAATAGTTTCTACTTGTATTCATTCTCAAAGTATTTATTTGCAGTGTGTCTTACATAAACTTAAAAGAATACATGATCTATACTTGACCACCTTGTATGTCGCTAATTGTAGATCAATAGAAAATCAATTGAGTCATGTATACCTGCTCTCCAATCTACAATGGTTAAGTATAATGTAATTATACTTTTTTATTTTCAGGTGCCACAACAACACCTGCATTTGGTGCGAGTGCTGCACCTACGTTTGGTACCACAACGCCAGCATTTGGTAGCACAGGGTTGGGGACTGGTGGCCTGAACTTTGGAGCAGGTTCTAATGCTGCTACAAGTGGCACAGGTTCAATTTTACTACATCTTAAAATATATGTATTGATTGTTATACTCCATTGAATTTGAATAGGCACTAAAGTAAAGATTAACAATCACTCTTCTTTTTGTCTTTTTATCTAAAAATTCAAGATAAAAACTAAATTGTTGTATAATTAAATGACTCAATTATTGAATCATTACTGTAATCAGTAGTTTATTTGTCAAATATATCGGGTGTGTCGTTCATAATCACATTAAATGAAATGCATTAATATACTGGTTAATATATGTCGATTAACACAAAGATAAAAGAAAAATACGTAAAAATAAAAAAATGTTTTTTTCAAACAAAGTAAATGGAATAAAAATGTACAAAAATTAGAACACCATATAAAAGTCAGTCATTACAAACAACTGAAATTCTCCCTTGAAAACTGACAGCTGTCAACTGATCAAAACATACGATACTCCAAACTTTATCTCTGCTTTACACATGATGTTGTAAATTATAAAAACGAAAAATGACTCCTGTGGTTAAACCACTGAATGGATTAGGTTATTTTTTTTACAATTCGCCATAGAATATCATAAAGTATATGCGATATGATTTAATGTGATTGTGAACGACACACCCGATATAAAAAGTCCTGTCAAGGTTGTTTACCTTTAGTTCTTACTTAAATAGGCTACAGGGTCAACTCACCTTATACTCCATTTAACTATAACACTAATCAAACCATAATCTGGTTACTGTTAAAGAGAATGTATGAAATTAATAAAAGTTGTGGTGGCCTAGAGGGTAAAGAACCAACCAGTCTTACCAAAAGGTATGGAGTTAATAACTGGGTTGAGGAGGTCAGATAGGCAGTCGCTTGTTGTAAAACACTTGACTTGAAGCCGACCCTAACATATTTTGGGAAAAGGCTTTGGTGATGATTATGTTTCATGCATGCATACTTACTAGAGTCTAGAGTTAACATTGAAATATAAGATAATACATTCATTTAATTGTTTTCAGGGCTAAGTTTTGGTACACCAGCAACATCGGCTAGCACAGGTCTTGGTGGCCTCGGTAGCTTTGGCTTTGGGACTGCAGCATCTAAGCAAAGCACTGGGTTTGGAGTATTCGGTTCTACGAGTACAGCGACAACTACTACTAGTTTACTTGGTAAGTTATGCTTTTTATTTAAAAGATATTTTATTGAGTGAGCTGCAGGTTTAATCGCCTAACAAGCCCTAGTTTAGGTCTCCTATGTGGTGTTATAACAACAACAGTTACTGACATAATCCTTTTTAGTTTCAGTTTAAATAAAAAGGAAATAGTATACATTCTCAAACAATCTATGTATGATAAAAAGTTTTATTATCTTACAAAATGCTTTAATTCTGCAACTAATACTGTATACAATAATAAGCATAAGCATACTCCATTTGTGTAGGTAAAGATAAACTATCTTTATAAAAATCAGTATATAACTATTTAAAATAAAAACAAATACTTGGATTGAATTATTATTTTAAACAGTTCTTTAATATGTATGTATAAAGTCATGTCAAGATTTCCTATTTTCAGTTATGTTCCTACTCAAATGGAGTATATATTATGTTGTATTTAAAATAATGTATATACTTACCTATTTCCTTCTTAAATAAATTGATTCAACTTACCTATCCTTTCCCTTCTTCCTTTTCAGTATAATGTTTCCGAACCCTGGTTCTCCGTTGAATGGTCCCTTTATACCGGTCACCCAAACATTCCAAATGATGCCCACCATGCTTCCTAAACCCAACTTTGAACTTAGTCCGATACAATGTGAACCGCAGGGCAGCTATAAAATAATGAGTGCTAAACGGGATTGCTATCATATTATCACGCCAAGTCCCGGTGAGCTATTGTTAACACGCTTTTATTTGGTCAACCTGTATGAAGGTGTGAGGGTGTGTCAAGACGGTGCAAGTAGCTTAAGCATATTGAAGCACATGCGCAGGTTACATGCATTTTTAAAACAAGCGGATCCAGTGACTTGCTCATGTACCAAAGCAAAATACCCACTTGCGCCACACAGTCACTTGCGCATGTTAACTTGCTCCAGTTACATGCACCGTCTAGACACACCATAACAGATTTAACAATCTTCCAAGGATTGTGGAGTTATGAATATTGGGCAGCTGTATTTAGTTCCGATAATGGACCGGAAGACAAGAACTAGACTTCATGGAATATTGTATCATAGTTTTGGTTGGACTATTTAGAACATTTTTGTAATGAACTTTGACCATGATTAGTGTGTATTATAAAAGCGCGTTTTCTAATGTTTTTTAAACTATTAATTTATTTGTAGTATAGTTCTCGCCAAACTTATTGGTGGCTCCCAGTGGTGTTGATCAGTTGAACTATAACATAATAATCATTATTAGGCTTCCTTCCAAATTAGTAAAAACATATTTCTTCATCATGCAAATAATTTTTAAATTATTTTTAGGTGCAAAGTTGGGTACAACTAGTGTTACGGGCACACAACCTTCCATTTCAGGTATGTATTTAAAATAATAGTTTGAATATATCCCATCTTACAAAACCATACATTTACAAACATACATATTTTGCAAATTATTGTTATTACCAGCGACCCGCCCCGGCATCGCACGGGATGACAGTATTTCCCCACTATTTTATGTATGTTATTATACGTATAAACCTTCTTCTTTAATCACTCTCTTTATTAAAATGAAAAAAAAAACATGTAAATCGGTTGCGTAGTTTTGAAGATTTAAGCCTACAAAGCGACACAGGGATAAAGGGACATAGGGACAGAAAAAGCGACTTTATTTTATACTATGTAGTGATATTAGTTTGTTTATATTAATAATGCAAATAAATGCTTTATTTTTATTTCATGTAGCAGCACCAAGCTTCGGATTGGGTGGTGTAGCCCCAAATACAAGCGGTATTGGAGTTTCAAATACTTCCACTGCTGATGCTAAAAGTAAGTAAATATCCTTATTATTTTTAATGGTAATATTAAAGTTAAAGTTAATAGCTGCTTCACTCGCATCTGCATGTAGTTTCTGAATAGTGTTGGAATTTTTAAAATGTGCTAATTTTGTAGTCTATTCAATGCAAACAAACTGAAAGTGTTTGTATTGAATTAAAAATAAAGTAATTTGTAAAGTATAATAATAAAAGGTCTTTCCACTTTATAACATTGTTTTTAAAAACCTGACATTTGCATCCATGACTATGCTAAAATTCCATGTGAAAATTCCCTCCTATCATACATATTGCGTCAATAAAGAGTCGCATTTTTTTACTCAATTTCATTGTTTTCCCAGGTGAACCGCCAAAGCAAAATAAATTGCCAAATGAAATTTCTACTACAGTGGAGTCGTTTAAGGAATTTGTGAAGAAGCAGAAGTCACTTAGTTCAGAAGTAATGAGGGCGTCTGTCAAGCCATTGTACAAGGTAAGTCTAATTTTATAATTAAAACGAATAAAAATAATACGTTCGTACTTGTATTACATGAAATCCACATCTCTTCATTTTCATGGTCATTGTGATTGGTCGATCCCCACACGTCTCCTCGCAGCTCCGCTCGTCTCCGCCTCAGTGGAGCCGCAGCCTTACTATCGCATGAAAAACTCGCCGGCATTCTCGCGGCGACGCGGTCATAGACCCGTTCGAGTTGCCCTTCGCGACTCTTTTGGTGTGATTTGACAGTAATGAAGATTGTCGGCTTAGGTATCCCGCGAGGCGGAGTCCACACTGCGCGAGGTGCTGTCGCTGAGTGGCGAGCTGAGCCGCGGCCGCGCGCACTCCCGCCGCCTCCGCGCCGCCGCCGCCGCCGCGCTCGCCGCCGCCGAGACCGCCACCAGGGACTACACCACACCCGGTAACTATGCTCAGGGACTGAACATGAGCCGCGGCCGTGCACACTCGCGCCGCCGCCGCCGCCGCGCTCGCCGCCGCCGAGACCGCCACCAGGGACTACACCACACCCGGTAACTATGCTCAGGGACTGAACATGAGCCGCGGCCGTGCACACTCGCGCCGCCGCCGCCGCCGCGCTCGCCGCCGCCGAGACCGCCGCCAGGGACTACACCACACCCGGTAACTATGCTCAGGGACTGAACATGAGCCGCGGCCGTGCACACTCGCGCCGCCGCCGCCGCCGCGCTCGCCGCCGCCGAGACCGCCACCAGGGACTACACCACACCCGGTAACTATGCTCAGGGACTGAACATGAGCCGCGGCCGTGCACACTCGCGCCGCCGCCGCCGCCGCGCTCGCCGCCGCCGAGACCGCCGCCAGGGACTACACCACACCCGGTAACTATGCTCAGGGACTGAACATGAGCCGCGGCCGTGCACACTCGCGCCGCCGCCGCCGCCGCGCTCGCCGCCGCCGAGACCGCCGCCAGGGACTACACCACACCCGGTAACTATGCTCAGGGACTGAACATGAGCCGCGGCCGTGCACACTCGCGCCGCCGCCGCCGCCGCGCTCGCCGCCGCCGAGACCGCCACCAGGGACTACACCACACCCGGTAACTATGCTCAGGGACTGAACATGAGCCGCGGCCGTGCACACTCGCGCCGCCGCCGCCGCCGCGCTCGCCGCCGCCGAGACCGCCACCAGGGACTACACCACACCCGGTAACTATGCTCAGGGACTGAACATGAGCCGCGGCCGTGCACACTCGCGCCGCCGCCGCCGCCGCGCTCGCCGCCGCCGAGACCGCCACCAGGGACTACACCACACCCGGTAACTATGCTCAGGGACTGAACATGAGCCGCGGCCGTGCACACTCGCGCCGCCGCCGCCGCCGCGCTCGCCGCCGCCGAGACCGCCACCAGGGACTACACCACACCCGGTAACTATGCTCAGGGACTGAACATGAGCCGCGGCCGTGCACACTCGCGCCGCCGCCGCCGCCGCGCTCGCCGCCGCCGAGACCGCCACCAGGGACTACACCACACCCGGTAACTATGCTCAGGGACTGAACATGAGCCGCGGCCGTGCACACTCGCGCCGCCGCCGCGTCAGGGATCTAAAATGGATTGAAAGAGACCGAAAATAATATTATTAGTACACTTACCTCACGTTACTACTAAGTTACCATTCGATATGAGGCATCATCTTTGAGATCGCGGTAATAATATACCTCAAAACTTTTTTTGATGTTTGACTCCGAAAGTTCTTACAATTCAAATGCAACCGAATGTATTGGTTTATTTTACCGGATCACAATCAAATTGTAGGAACTTTGATAAAGCACTCCGCCAGCACTTAAATTATTGCTTACTAGCTTTCCGCCCGCGGCTTCGCCCGCGTGGAATTCGGTTATATTGCGGTATAAATCACAACTATAAGAAAACTTCTCATTCCCACGGAAAAATTTAAGAAGCGCGATGTAACGCTGGATACGATTAGTTGTTAAACCAAAACTGAATGGTACACTATATTATACGTTTTCCCTTGTGGAGCAAAAACATGCAGATTTTGGGCACTGGAAACCCAGGAACACGCTACATAGAGCTGACCATGCGAAAAACAATGTTTTTCTAAGTGTACTCCAGCAACCCTTAGAGTTTGGCCTTGTGCTTTATTAATGGTCATTGCAAATGAAACCCTTATAGGAAATTGTAGTCTTTTAAATTGAAATGGGAGGTCTGTTGGAATTGGGTTAGCAGCGGTGAGGGAGTGTCAGACTCTTACCGACTAAAATCGTCGTGTTCCGTTCTAGGCCTTTTATATACCAGGGCCGCGGTATCTCTTTCGAACAACCCGCAGCCCCGGCTGGCCCTGGCCCTACTGGGCCCCACTGATTTCAAAACACCTTAAGACTAATTCGCGGCGAACCTTAACACCGCGATACAGAAAAGCACAACGCCATCTATCGAGCTATCGGGAAGCTCGCGATTGAACAATGAGCTACAGGTTAAAGCGCGAGATATCATTGCACTTCTTACGTATTTTAAAAACACATCGTTACCACGTTTTAAAAACACCCAGCGCCATCTATCGCATACCTCAAGAACTAAATAACTTAACTAATACTTATACCAATTAGTAATTCGTTGAATTATAGTTATTTCAGGATAAGTAGATGTAAAAAGAACAGTTAAGACGATAAAACAAATTGTACGTCATCCCTCGGGAATTCCTCATTTTGGAGGATTCATTATCGTATCATTTAGCTTCTAAATTTATATGTTCATATTCGTTTGCAATATATAAGTAGATGTAAAAAAAAACAGTTTAGACGATTAAACAAATTGTACATCATCCCTCGGGAATTCCTCATTTTCGGGGATTCATTATCGTATCATTTAGCTTCTAAATTTACATGTTTATATTCGTTTGCAATATATTACCTTGTTTTAAACGACACACAGCGCCATCTACAATCCATCCATCAAGCAAACAATATTTTTATTTTCCCTCGGGAATATCTATTTTTTTCGGGATAAAAAGTACCCTATTATTTAATCCGGACTTCTAACTTTACGTCTGCAAAATTTCAAAGCAATCGGTTCAGTAGTTACGGCGTGAAAGCGGAACAAACAAACAAACAAACAAACAAACTCACTTTCCGATTTATAATATTAGTAAGGATTCCTTGGTTTCATAACAGAACCTCTAGAAATGTTAAAATATTTGTTGTTTTCTATAGGTTCGGAGTTAGAAGGCACCGCTCCGCCGGCCTACGTGAAGGAGTTAATAGCTGAGTTGGAACAACAGCTGATCACCTTCCGCAGACAGATGGACGTCGCGGACAAACAGATGCAATCTTCGCCTAAACTGCTTAGTGAACAGGGTATGTTTATTTATTTGTTATTTCAGTAGTATACAGATATTGAACCACCGACAGTCAAACCGCTAAACCGGTTTTGTGTGGAAATGTTTAGGTTATTTATTTATTATTAGAACACTTTACAAAACTTTAAATATGTATGAAACATTTTCCCACAAAACCGGTATAGTAGCAATAAATGTTGAAGCTCATCAAGCGAGAGCTTGTCAACATGCTGTTATCAACTCAGCCACACACAATGTTGCCAGCAACATATTGACAACACCTCCGCAACTCGTTGATTAAACTTTGTTGCTAAGCACATGTTTACCATTTACACGGGACTTAACTATCCTATTCTTTTCCACAGAGTTGACAATGGGTATCAGACGTATGCATGAGTCGCTAGTTGCGTTGGCGGGCCGCCTACAAGCCGTCCACACTCAAGTTGAAGCACAGAAGGAACAATACCTCAATTTACGCAAGTACATACTCAAGGATCCAACCAACGTCTTCGATGCACCGTCTCGTGAGTACATTTATTGAAATTTTATTGTTAAACAAATATTTGACACTATAATGTATACAAACTTAAACTTCTTTTTTTTTGAAGTTAAAATATTATACAGGGTGTGTCGTTCACAATCACATTAAATCCTACCGCATATACTTTATGACATTCTATGGCGAATTGTAAAAAAAATAATCACAGGAGTCATTTTTAGTTTTTATAATTTACAACATCATGTGTAAACAAGTTAGGAGTATCGAAGCTTTTGATCAGTTGACAGCTGTCAGTTTTCAAGGGAGAATTTCAGTTGTTTGTAATGACTGACTTTTATATGGTGTTCTTATTTTCGCACATTTTTATCCTATTTACTTTGTTTGATAAATTCATTTTTTTATTTTTACGTATTTTTCTTTTTTCTTTGTGTTAATCGACATATATTAACCAGTATATTAATGCATTTCATTTAATGTGATTATGCACGACACACCCAATATACAAAAAAAAAAACGTATATAAAAGAATATTAATTAGGCGTCCAGGTATTCCTCCGCATCACTGTTCTCGTAAAAATCATCTGCTGAACTATCCTGCGGTTTCAGTCGTATTCTGGGGGAAGTATGTACTTCCCGTATCCGACTAAAATACATTCTGTTACTCGGGGATAGTGTAGCTTACCAACAGTGAAAGAATTTTTAAAATCGGTTCATAAATTCGGTGCCCTGCTTTAATGCAGTAAAGATCATTAGAGCTGGAATAAATAGGACAGTTTCGTATAGTATGTACAAAATATCCGTCTTAGGTAAAACTTACCTGACGACAAAATAACCCTAAAAATACTATATGTTATATTTAATAATTATTTTCTACTTACAGCTAGTACAAGTCTAGACCAAATCCTTCGGGATGCCGAGACCAACAGGAAGAAGTTGAAATCTGGTGCCTTTACTGACATCAGCCAAGGAAGTGCCGTACTCTCAGATCCTCGAGCTGCCTTAGGTTAGTACAGGGGCTAGATTCTGCTATGTTAATAATGTAACAACTGGATAACAATTGAATCACAATACCAGTTTTAATATAAGACCGATCGTATTCCAATGACGTTTCATTGGTATGATATTGGTCTGACATTTGGTCTATAGGGT
Source organism: Helicoverpa zea (assembly GCF_022581195.2). Classification (NCBI taxonomy): domain Eukaryota; kingdom Metazoa; phylum Arthropoda; class Insecta; order Lepidoptera; family Noctuidae; genus Helicoverpa; species Helicoverpa zea. The sequence continues at coordinate 2,822,358 of NC_061464.1, read as the reverse complement.
AGTCTACAATCTTATTGCAATCGTAAATAATTTGTAGACAATATGATATCTAATCGCTGGCAATTTATTTTATTTGTTGCAAACATTTAGTCGACTTTTAAGTTATTAGTCACTCGGAAAATAATAAGCCATAAAATATTATATCTCAGGATGTAATGTATATTATATTACATGATTATATCCCATAGTGAAAAGTCTGCTTCATTGTTCTCAATAAGGCTGTTAGCATTGCCACGCTTGATGTCAATGATTCCTCCTTTGTCCAGGGTTGTCGCTAGCCTTTTGGTCAAAACAAGATCGTTAAATGTACGTTTTTTAATCTAGTCTATCATGTGCAATAGCGCTCAGATATCGCCCGAGTTCCTGCAGTCGCAGTGGGTAGCTAGCATTCAAAACGCAGCTTAATATAACATCTTTGTTTACAGGTAACCTGCAGCAGTTGGCGGGACCAACTCCCTTTACTTATGTTGGCAGTGCTATGTCCCCGTTCCCGTCGGTAGACGCCAGTGGTAAGCTAATATTATTATATTAACTAATGGCCTGCAACACGTGAATGTTGGATGTCTGCTGGACTTCTTCACAGCAAAAACACATAGGAAATGGTGAAGGGCGGGCGTTTTGGGGGCTTATGACCCCTCCCGCTGGGTTAGCAGCGGTGAGGGAGTGTCAGACTCTTACTGACTAAAACCCGTCGTGTTCCGTCATAGGCCTATTATGTACCAGGGCCGCGGTAACTTTCGAACAACCCGCAGCCCCGGCAGGCCTTGGCCCTACTGGGCCCCGCTGGGGTTGCTGGGGTTGGTTGGGGGGTGTGTCTTTTGTAAATTTGACGTTCAAAAAGTGCTGATTTTCAGCCTACTTTGAATAAATGACTTTTGATTTTGATTTTGGTGTGACAAGAATGGATAAAGTGAGGAATGATTACATTAGAGAAAGTCTGAAAGTAGCGCCAGTTGCTGAGAAGATGAGAAATAAAAGGTTCATTCCAATTCTCACGTTTATAATATTAACGTGACATTATACATATACATTTAACCGACTTCAAGTCTGTTTAGTTTTTTGTAAAAAAGTCTTTGACATTGGTATTCTCCAAGAAGTCTCCTTCGGCAAATTTAGTATTTAATGCGATTCATGTGTATGATTATTTACAGTAGCTTCCCAATTATTAAAACACTTTTTCCATTCCCAGGTCCTTCATGGCAGCCGCAATCGACGCCTGCTCTAAACTCTTCGTTGAATACTAGCTTCGGTATCTCCCAAGCGGACACGTCTGTCGGCTTCCAGCTACAGAAACCGCCCGGCAAGCGAGGGAAACAATGATATTGGCGTTAGTACGCGCAAGTGCCACGTGCTAAACGACACTGGACAATCATAGAATAGTGCTTTATTTGAATAGGCGGTTAAAATATCGTGATTCTAATTGGTCCGCATTTTAGATTGGCGAAAAATATTGGACACGTATTTTTTATTTTAACAAAATATTAACCGTCGTACCACAAAAACTTTTAAACGTCTGTTGAACTCTTGTCTATTTTTTTTATAGATTATGACGTTGAAATAAGGTCCGTTTTGCAGCGACACTTTTTAAGTTTTCAACAGATGCTTAAGTTTTTGTAGTAAGGCTGTTAATGTTTGCTAAGATAACGCAACAAAGATTGTGTGTGGGGGCTCGTGACGTCACGTCTATGTAAAATTTGTACTCAAAAGTGACGTAACAAAATTCAATCGTGTTGTACCTTTGCTGTTATTTGTTTGTGAAAGAAAAGAAAAAATATGTGCCCATTATTTTAGAGTTATCTAAAAGACGGACTAATTACTTTTTCATTCGCCATGCCTATTGTAATAAACTAGTAACCCCTCCGCAAGGGTATAAATTGTAAAAACTTCATGAATCTTTTGAGTATTGGTAAAAACTGCATGAAAATCCGGTTATTTGTCTATAAGTTGTTCGTGAACAGACTGACGCAGCAGAGGACTGAGTTTTATAATATTACGCGTCCGCGGTCCGGGGGATCTGCTTTCCTCACTTTAATAAAAAGTATGTTTATATGTTACTCAGATATATAAGCTGCATTATCAAAAAGTTTCATCAAAATCCATCCAGTAGTTTTTGCGTGAAACAGTAACAAACATGATGATGTCCTCCTAGCCGATTATCGGCTACGGCGGCTGTTCTCATGTAAGGAGATTAGCCAACTGCGCAGGACATATTATAGTGCACAAGCATTTGCGCAGACACAGGTACACTCCCTATTCCTTCACTCTCATAACCCGATGGGACGGTAATCCGACACGACCGGAGAGAGATCAGGCACAAACATACATACAGCTTCACGAACTTTCGTATTTATTACTTAGTGTCAATAATATTGAACCCATGTTTTATTCGCAAGCCTAGTCCGAACAGACTTACAGAAAAGTTTATGTTTATAAGCGATTACTGATCGCATGTGTTCATAGATATCCTGAAGTAAAATTTTGATATTATGTTTTTCATCAAATATAATTATAAGAGTCGTTCCGGCTAGGCCCATCGAAATCGGTTAAATTGTACCACTCATATAAGTACATATTATGAATTTGCCCATTTAATATTGTAAATGTCATAACATCGTTATTGAAGAGCTTGTGGCTAAGTCGAAGCCCCGTGGATCGATCGATCATAAGGGTAAGCAACGCTTGGCGCGGCGGGTACGTTGATGGGTCACCATCTTGTCATGTCTGTCCACCAACGAGGTGGACAGACGACCTTATAAAGGTCGCCGGAAGACGCTGGATGCAGGTCGCTTCCAACAGGTATCTGTGGAGATCAAAGGGGGAGGCCTATGTTCAGCAGTGCACGTCCTATGGCTGAGATGATGATGATGATGATGATGATCTTGTCATGACGAGTTCTACTGTGTTTTGGAAGGCACGATAAACTGGTGTGTCCCGGCTGTCATTTGAACATATTTTTCAGTCGTTACGAATAATCGGAAGTTAAAAAGTCTGACAACCCATCTTAACAAGAGGTTGCCCGTGTGACTGGGTTTAGAAGGTCAGATAGGCAGTCGCTCCTTGTTATCTGGCTGCGTCCGGTTAGATTCGACCCCACAAAGATGCAAAAAGGTTAGGCAGATGATAATGTATGTGTGCCTGAGAAAAAAGCAGGGTGTTTTTCTGTAGCTATAGCTCGGCGGCTATCGATGTACTACGGATCCATGCTGTTTTTCGATTAAGGGCGCGTCTACACGATGCATATAGCTGAAGCAAGTTACCAAGCGCAAGTGACAAATGACAAGAGCAGGCGGGTGGGTATTTTTTTTACAATGCATGTAACCTGCGCATGTGCCTCAACATGCTTAAGCTACTTGCACGGTGTAGATGAACCCTTAACATTAGCTTCATATAAATTATATCAAAATATCTATAATCGAAAAACAACGGATGGATCGGTCATATCGGTAACGATAACCGCTGAACCATAGCCGATTTGACCAATGGGCGGCAAGTACACGAAATTGTGCTGGGTTATACAATTTCCAAACATTAAAATCAAGTTACAGATTACCACATCCAGTCCAAACATGAAACTAGTAAGATTATTATGTAATGTAAACAATTTTGTAAATTCAAATGATAATTGTTATTGTATTTGATACTAAAGCCAGTTTTTAACGTGGTGTTTAATGTCTAGGCTATGTTAATTAGTTACCGCTTCATTTGATACATTTTGTAAATGTTTGGGGTAACCAATTAATGTAAGCTATTTGTATATATCTTTATTACATTAAGAATTGTTTTATTTATTCAAATAATATAACCTTTTATAACCTGCGGCTTGACTAACTTGGTAAATTTTAAGGTACTTTTTGAAAGCTAGCTGCCGACCGCACATGCCACGACTGCTGGTCTTCAGCAAGCATTCAAAGTGTACTTTTATATATATTTTTTTTAATGTTTTGGAAAGTGTCACTGTACAATGGAAGAACAGTGTTTTTTCGTCAGTGCTGCAATTGTGGTGAATTTATTATCTTAATATAAAATAATGCAAAAATACGACTTGAGAACCTCCCCCTTTTTTTGAAATCGATTATGAATATCAACAAATAGTTGTTCGTGTGTTCTTTATGAATCAGGTTTTTCGTTCTTTGATATGTTTGTCAATTTTGTCAAGATGTCTTAATCCATCCTTTCTGCTGGGCAAAATCCTCTCCCAAAATCCTTAGTCGTTTTATAGTTGTGTATTCTTAAAAATACTGATGAAAAAAGTATGTCCAAATAAACCTTTAGTTTGTTGATAACCTCAAATCTCTGTTTAAAAAAAAAAATTAATCATTCTTCATATTAATTTAGTTAAAAATTAATGTAATGTAAAATATCAGTGGCAATTTTGAAATTGGACTCATCAAAACCTCGTTACATATATTTTTTAAATCAGTTTAATAGTTTTCTCCTTTGTCCTTGGCAGTCGTTACGGGTAGTCAGAAGCCAGTAAGTCTGACACCAGTCTAACCAAGGGGTATTGGGTTGCCCGGGTAACTGGGTTAAGGAGGTCAGATAGGGCAGTCGCTTCTTGTAAAGCACTGGTACTCAGCTACATCCGGTTAGACTGGCAGCCGACCCCAACATAGTTTTGGAAAAAGGCTCGGAGGAGGAAGAGAGAATTTTATCGTTTTCCGTCGTCGTCGCATCGTTTGTTATAGTCGTGTCGTAATGATATGATCTATACGTATTTAGGTGATTTGGTCAAAAAAAAATGTTGGTAAAATGTTTCTATACTCGGAGTATCTTTTGTTGGTGTGATGACATATTGTCGTTCGTTCTGTGAAAAAATGTATCATTTATTTATTTATTTTATGATTAGTGATAAGTCAGTTTTGCCGTTAGGTTCTTGTTCTTAGTCAAAAATAATCTTTAAAAGTTAAGGGTTTTAAATTCTTTGAGTGAATTCACAAGAGGTTCAGAGTTGTGGTCCGGCAGTCTTTTTCAAATTTTGCTAAAAATATTGAAATTCTAGATATTAGACACTTTTAGCCTGCAAAATTGTGTTTTCTATTAAAAATGTCTCGAATAATTCTTTCAATTTCTTGTGGGTTTAGGGTATGTTGTTTTAAAAGATGTAAGAAAATGTTTTCTCTTGTTCGAACTGATCACTGGTCATATCTGGACGTTCAGAGTTTGCCCATTATTTGAGTGTGTACAGAAACATCTGCTCATGTTTCTGTATTCCTAAGGATGTATCTGACCATCGTTTTAATGTTCGCAACCTTCTTTACAATGATTTAAATGTGTAATATGATGTGGCTTAATTAGGTATTGAAAGCTAGTTTATACTCTTTATTTAGTGTTTTCGAACTACCTAGGACTAAAGAAACTCGAACTGTAATATCACAATCAGGTAGGTTGTGATAAGACCACACAACTGCATTGGCAGCGCTCCGTCTATGACAAACAAACCACACGCGTCGAACTTTCTAAAGCTGGTCTTCTCTATTCGTACAATATTCTTGCAGATATGTTTTTTTACGTCTGTAATCGAAAAAGATTTATTAACATGTTTAGATAGTTAATAGGGCTGTGAACAAGAAAACAGCCGTAAATGACATTGTCTTATAACATATACGTATTATTGTTGCCTATCGAAATAAGAAAGGTTTTTTCTCCCCCTCCCTCCCCTCTCCCCCTAACTACAAATAGGTAAGCGGGACGTTTCGTGTCAATTTATTATTGCTTTGTACCAAAAATTTAATGGTAACCTGAACGTGGATGAACCATTTAAAATCACTTCTACATAAATTACACGCACACATAAAAGAGAGAATTAATTTACCTGAGCATGTGTTAGATCCTATTATTTGTATGCAGATGTGTCTAACACCTTTTAATTCAGTGTAAAACCTCTCACTCTCTATACTCAAATTTGTTAGTATCAGCATATTCTTCACCAGCCATAAAAGTGATATGAATGCTGTTAGTGCAAACTAAAAAAAAGCAATTTGTTATATAACCGTTAAGCGGTCCGGTCAGGACCAGAAAATCTACATTTTAGTTTTGGCCGAATTCTACTGAGTCCTTGTTTCTAGTGGTCTAGTGGGTTTCTAGTGGTGACTATATTATACCAATTCCGTATAAAGTAATGTTTTAGAAGAAAATAGAAAACCGGTTATCAACTTACCATGCCAGTGCCCCCGGTGGCTTTGCCTATCTCAATGCGCAATCCAATGGACAATAGGGCGTTTACAAACATATGAAAAACATAATTTAAAATCTGCAAGAAATAAAAAACACAAAATGATATTCCACAATAATTTGATCTCAATTTCCTGCGATCAGAAACAATGTCAATTAATATAATAGACAATTATTTGCTTACCAACAACTGAAAAGACTTTCTTGCGATGTCGTATGTTTCAAGTATTGTCTTATAAACAGAAATCATTTTATTCCAATAGAACTCATTATCTTCTTCTTCGGTTATTTCTACGTTTACCTCTCCTACCCAAGTTGTAAGCGTTTGCCACGTAAGTCTCATAACTCTTGAGGCGTATAATGCACTAATATCAAATTGAATATTAAAATAGTTAATTACTAGCTCTTCAATAGAAAAACCATAAGAAGAAAAGGCGTAGTGGAAGAAAGAGACCCAAAATACATGATAGCAATTCAAAGCAATTACGTAAATCCAATTGATATGAATTGAATTCTTTAAACTCTTGCCATGGATTTTGAAAATCTCACATAGACGCTGAATTCTTAAGGCGAAAATTACGTTGCTATTTTTTTGCTTAATATTGACGAAGTATATCAAAATCACTCCGATGAAATAAGCAGCGACCATAATACTGTAATTTACATATTTAGCATAAGCTAAACCTTCCCAGGTAACGTAAAATGAGGCTTTCAAATTGCAGAAGAAGTAGATTAACGCTAGTATAAGGCCACTTATTACTGATATAATATTGTAGAAGAAACTATTCGGAGAGATCACATTGTCCCGTATCTTGTACTTTGAACAGATAAATAAACTGTCAATCAAATTCCAAGGCTTCAACCAAGCTTGTACGTCTTTGTCGATCAGAATATTATCATATACGTTTGATAAACTTTCTATAACTACATCCATTTTTTAAATAACATTTTAATGCTTTAGCAGTACGCCTAGGTTAGAATAATGATAATTATAATAAGAAAGTTTTTAATCTTGTAAGTGGTCTACTTATTACTTATTGAGTTATGTTTGAGGCAATATAATGTGGGTGTCATGTCTAAAGGTAAAGCAAATTGACAGTTATGAATTAGATAAATGTCGAAGCCTGTAAATACACATGCAAGCTCAATTTGTGACATTATTTTCTGTGAAATTGTTCAAAGGAAGGCGTCATCCAAAGGGCATTACACTTAATGCATTTTATTTTGCTACTCTTATCTTTGACCTTCGTGCTGCATAATTAACAGCGTCGGTAAGTCTCCTACTCTGCCCCAATGTGGTCTCGTACGTTTACAACCATAGTTCTTCAGATACAGCATTTACACTTTTTTGATTTAGGGTAGGGTGGGTGGTGTAAGATTGCGCAGTTTTCAATCAATAGGCCATAAAATAAAAAATCTTTATACTGTCTGAGACCAATCAATTATTTAATTAACTTAAACTAATATAGCAACAAATTATTATGATAATAGGAACAAAAACTTATAATCTTCTAAATAATTAATCAAAAATCTCGAAACGGAAATAGCGCAATTTTGTACACCCTAAGGTGTAAAATTGCGCATTGGGATCGATAAGATTGCGCGACTATACATATTATACGCACACATCACAAATAAAAGCCGGAGCCATTGTAATCAGAACACTTTTCATGCCACCACTCCTTACATGTATTGCAGTCTATGTATCCAGTCTTCTACAATTGGTTCCTTATACACTTCGTTGCATCCACCACATCTCCAAATCTTCCTATTATTATTAGTTTTTGGTTTAGTTACATTCTTCACCTTTTTCGGCCTTGGTTCAGATTTAGTCTTATTTTCATCCTCTAGTTGTCTTTTGTATGGTGAACCACTAATCACTTCTGATTTTTTGTGTTTCCGATTAGAACTCCTTTTTTGCGTCGATTTTGGCAACGGAATCAGATCAGCCAACGGTGCTGAACTTATTTGAAGACAAGATCTCGCTTCTAAATCTGCTGATGGCTTCTTAAATTCAGGTGCAGGTACTGTAATCGTTTTCGGAGGAAGTAAATTGACTGGTTGAGAGTTAGAAGGCCCGGGCTCTGGTGGATCAATTTCAACAGTCTCACCATGCACGTTTACTATTTGTACTGATGAAATGATTGCTGGTGTAGGCTCACACTTTTCTTCTGGATCTTCTCGTTCTGTAACATCGCTAGCCAGGAAATCAGCGTCTGTGAAAATGTCGGGATTCCACGGCACAATACCAGTGCATTTGAAGAGTTCTACTCCACGGCCCGTTGTTGCAGCTTGATGAAAAGCTGGTGTAAAAATGGATGCCATCTGATATATTGTTATAGCTCTACCTGGGTGATTACGTAGCCATTTTTCACATTCGCTGGAATAAAACTTCTTCAAAACTCCATGGAAACCTCTATCAATAGGCTGCATCTTGTGGCTGCTGTGTGGAGGTAATGTCAACGCAATTATGTTGTTTGCACGGTAAAATTCCACAGCTTTTATTGTACAATGTGACACATGATTGTCTAAAATAAGTAAAACTGGCTGTTCTTTAGTCGGTTTTGCGTGGTCTTTAAAGTGAGTCAGCCAATCAAGATCTGAGTTTATAAAACTAGAATCCGAGATCATGCCAACAGATCCAGGCGGTGCAGCATCTAACAGCTCTGCTTTCATGCTCTTCCTTCCAAAAATAAACACAGGCGGAATGAAATGACCAGTCGCAGACACTGCATTGACGACAGTCACGTTGGTGCCTCGCTCTCCACTGGAGATTTTGTTCACAGAGCGTTTACCCTTTCTAGACAATACTTTTGGCGCTTTATTAGGTACGGTCGATATACCTGTCTCATCCATATTGTAGATAGACTGTGGTGAAAAATTATATTTGTCCATTAGAGCAGATAAATTTATGTAAAATCGTTCCACCTGCGGTCTGTTGAATCCCATTGCTCTTGCAATGTTTGTGAAAATAACAGCAAATTACTAAAATTACATGGATTTTTGGTACAGTAATGCATTCATTTCATCATAAAATTAGATCAAAATTGAATAAAAACTTTGTACTTACGTATCTCTTTTGTTTTCCACTCATATACGATTTTTTTTTGGGAGCACATGTCACTTGCGGTCGGCAACAAAACACAACTGAAGTTGGCTACGAAGCTCACGTCGTTGTCCTGCTATGACGTATGGGCAATTATATCGCCCGCGCAATCTTGCACCACCCTACCCTACCTCTGAGCATGCCATGCGTGATTTCGTGCAGATGTATGTAGGCAAGCTTAATCTTCTTTTTCTGCTGTTATGGCCACCAATCGAACCTCTGGCAACAGCCACCCGAGATTCTAAGTTAGTAAGCTTTTCTACTCTCGATGTTATAGTTTGTTGCGGTTTTTGGTTTTTGTTTAATTCACTTTGCTGAAAATTCTTTCGCTATCGGCGTTAGCATGCGGCCGGCGGTATGGCTATGACCTGAGACCGCGGCCCGGGTTACTCGCACAACCTGCACCATAGGTTAAAACGGCCCTGACCGCAAATAATTTTTAATTAATTTTAATTTGCTGAAACTTCTTTCACATGAAACAACTGAGGCACATAATTGTTATAAATAAATTCAGTGCGACCGTTTCATTAGGAAGAGATTCTGTAAAATCCCATTCCACAAGAAATTTTAAAAAGTCCAGTGTCACCCAAATAGAGACAGTAAAATTAGTCGCTTTTAAATTTCTTACGGTTTTTATACACAAAATGTTGTTAAAATTATCTAATAATTAACAAACACTGCACTAGATGTTCACACGTTGACGTAACGAATATTGAAAAGAATGCCGTCGGAAACAAAATAAATGGTCCAATCCACACCACAATACAGGTGACGAGCGCTATATTGAGGGAATCCCCTGACTAGCGTTGGTCATTCGCGAATGGGGTATTAAATTTTTGGGGAATCCCTGATCGATTGACACTGTGCACATTGTTTTTTTTTAATATCAACTATTATGCTCGTGGTAAGATATTATGTTATCTAGATCATTTTATTAATTTCGATTATGCTCTCTGCCACAGATTTACGATTTTTATAGGTAGAAAGAACTATAACTGATAGTCATAGTCGGGCTCGGGTGTCCGCCCCCGCCGTGTGTTGGCGTAGCTAAGGGGGGGGCCCTTAGCTACGCCAATGTTGACGGTGACGACTGTGTATCAGGCACAGGCACAGACGTCACTACGGCGGCATAATCTTAAATTAAAAAGAGACAAATAGTTTTGTTTATGTATTATAACTTTTTATTGGTAGTTCACAAAACAGCCATAGTTTACATTAATCTTCTTTGGTCCTTTATAGTTGTTTTGCCGTAAGAAGAGTTCCTCGACAGTTCTTGTTTGACAAATGTAGTGATGTGACCTAACGAAATTTAATCGATTTTTTTGTAATATCGAATCAGTTGGCAAAGAAAATGAAATCGGATTACCGATTTTAGATCCTGCAAATATTATAAATGTGAAAGTTGTTATGGGTGTGTGATGGTGATGGATGTTTGTTTATTTTCACACAAAAACTGCTGTACGGATTTTGATTAAACTTTACAGTAAACCAAAAAACCAGCCAAAAACCAAAAACCTGAGTGGTACATGAAACTCAGTCTGTTTAAAATAATAATTTATTTATCACTGTCAGAACTTGACTCTTGGTTTGAATTTGTATCCATATCGGAATCGGAATCTTCTCCAACCGCAATAATAAATTTTTGGTCCCTAATTCGGTCAATCCGGATATATTTATTTCAGTCGTCTGTTATAATTTTTTGAGTTTTTTCTGTTACTTTTTTCCAATTTTCTGCCGTTACATTTTGGGATGCCTCCTCCAGTAATTTAAGCATTTTGTTTGCCGTGAATGGTGGAGACATATTGTTTTTGGCTACATAACCTGCAAATAATAAAAACATCTGATATGTAAGTGGATTTTACACAAATTAATGTGTCTTCATTAGCCTAGGTAAACCGGTTAAACACCCATTTTACTAAATCCCCAAGTTAACGCCGGCGGCGATCGCACACCTAATGCCTTTCTATTGTGTCTCTAATTACGATACTCGAAAGGTAAAAAAAAATAGATATATCCCAAAAAATACACTTAGATTTCTAAAATAATTATGTTTTTATGTCAAAATTGTTATTACAATGCGACCTCAATGGTAATTAACGTGAGACCACAAATGGAACAGTGATTTTTGCGGTCTCTTTCTGTGCCATCGCTTAAATTCATTATAATCGCACTGTATTTAACGTTAATAACAAGTACATACCTTTTATTTGAGCCCAAATCAATTCTATCGCCTTGTACTGACAATGATATGGCGGTAATCTTAGGACTCGATGCCCACGTTCCTTTACCATCTCATCAAGCTTGTAGGTGGGCGTCGGTGACTTGTGTAATTTATCAATCGCACCAATTTCTCCTTCAACATCGACATGTCGGCATCCACGTTATTTTTATTCAACCATTCCACAAGGGTATACCTTTATTATTTTGCGAGGTACGTGGTTTATTAAGTTGCCGGGAATGGTATTTCGCATTATCCATTATTATCATGCTCGGTTCTGTTAGATTATTTAATAAATTATTTTCAAACCATTCTTCAAATTTATCGGCGTTCATTTCTTCATGGTAGTCGCCCGTTTTTTTTATTTAAATGCTAGAAGGGCATAAGTATAAACCCTTTTGCATTCCCAGCGTGTCATATAATTAGCCTCTTGCCTTTTCCTTCTGGTACTTTTGTGGAGGAATGAGCGGTGTTGTCTGTCCACATTTTACCGACAGTGTGGTTAGCGTTCAGCCAAGTCTCGTCGAGGACTACAACATTCTCCCAAAGGAGATGGCCAAATTTTCAAAGTAAAAAAACCCAGAATCGACAGCAATGAAATTCTTACCAATAGGTTCATTATGATAGACCTTTGATGGTGCCAAAAACTCCAGCCTGAAATCCATGGGGTATAGGAGCTATATCATATTTTCACAAAAATAGGTCGTTGAATTTATATTGATTTTAAAGATCATTTACATCAAGGAACATAAAAACAAATCTATGTACACTAAGATTATACTAGCCAAAAGTAATATCCCCATAGTTACTGAGATTGCCTGGTGATTAAAAGGTCTTATATTTAACAACTCCAAACACGAAAGCACCGACCTTACTTACTTGGAGAGGTTTCGCAGTTATATGCAATCTTCACAACTGGCTATGAAACGTCTTTTTAAAAATTGTCTTTGAAAATCGCGCCATGTGACATTGTCAAATGTAACAAATGACTTAGCGATGCAAAACGGTCCAATCACGAGTCTGCATTCAACTTCTAATGAACATGAAACAGTAAAAGTAAACTTTTCTGTGAACTAAAATCATGATCGAAAAAACGTTATAAAAAGAGAACCCCATGGTTTTTAGATGATATGAAATACTTTTTTTAATCCTTACATTATACTGAATCCAATCGTACATATGAAGTTTCTGTCGACTCTGGGTGTTTTTTTGGCCATCTCTTTTGGATCTGTTTCGCAGCCTCTAAAAATGCTATACGTGCAAGCACATATGTCTCCGCTCTCCATTATTATTTTTCTTTTATTTACTTTTTTCCACCCAAATCCCACTTTATGCAACACATGCCATAGTGATGTTATGCCTCCAGTATACAGTTCAGCTTCTTTTAGAGATTTTGTTAATTTTAATAATGTCGGGAACTCATTTCTCTCATAGTATCCATTAATATGATTTCGGATAGTATCAAAACTGTCTATATCAGTTATTGAAGTTTTGTGCTTACGCTTCTTCGGAGTGGACAATTTCTTGTCTTCAGTACCAGTTTCACCAAATTTCTCCTTAGTGATACGGGTAACGGTAGCTTTTCTAATGTCCAAAGCTGCCGCAACTCGATACGCTCGATGTATGTATGAGACAGGCCACACCGCTTGCGTAACGTAGACACGCGCGTCGTTACGCAAGCGGTGTGGCCTGTCTCATACATTTCCATACATTACAACTCATGGTTACGCCGTAACTACGCGCGTGACTACGCGCGTGGTTACGCATACGCATCCGGTCTGCTCGAGCCTTTATACTTTGTTATTTTATTTACTTAATTTATTAACAGTTATTTAAAACCACAATAATTTACTTAGGCAATATTTTTTTTTCAGTTTATTTTTTATTACTCTAAAGTAGTACGCATGTCACGGAAAAAAATGAAGTGACAGGGAACTCTTCTTATGGCAAAAAAAGCTATAATCATCGTTACTCAAAAACATATTTTTTTGTTATAAATCAACAAAAAAAAAACGAACCTAATTAAACTGAGATAAGTTATAATCATTATGCTTCGGGCCAAATGGTATATTGCTAATGGATAAAGGGACATATAAATAAAAGCGACGGAATTATTGGCATCATTCGCAAATGAAACGCTTACTTCTTCTGGGCACATCGGCGCAAAAAGCGTGAGCCTAATGCGAACATTGTAAGCACCGCAACCAGTCTTCTCCAGGCTTAGATCTTGAATAAAGGTCGTTGCAATATATACAGTCATCTTCATCGTCTTGGGAGACATTGGGAAAATCTTCTCCTTCACTTCCTTCTTCTCGTTCACACTACTGTCTTCAAAAAATATTTTGGAGACTATACGTTATTTCTTTGCTGGAGAAGCTTTAGGCGCATTTTTGGATTTTATATCCAACATATTACGAGGTCAACACCAATAAGCTCTGTCGAGTTTTTGGTTTACGTTTACCTTGACCACTAGTGAAACGTCCTTTTGGAGCCGGAGAACCCGGAAAAGGTTGTTTAAGTTACGAATATCGCTTTCAAAAGTTGTTCAAGTTATTGCCTACTTATTACTAAATAGTGTCCAGATTTACTGGTATTGGATGTCTCCTCTGTACAACTTCTTCCGCAGGTGAGAGACGTGATACAGGTAGCCTTCTTTTGTTTGCAATGTTGTGCAAGACACAGCGTGTTGTGCGCGGCGTGGATGGTTGCCTAACCATCCATGCCGCGAGCCCACCAATTTGCACCCAATTTCCCTTTTAAATAACATCTTTTTTCATCTTGCACCATCATTTACTGTCTATGTACGTCTATTATTTATATTTTTGCATTAACAAACCTGAATCGAGCTTTCAATACTCCAATACAGCGCTCTACGGTGTTACGTGCAGTTACATGTAATTTGTAATAATAATGTTCAGGCGTGCCCTCCACAGTATTTAATATTGGGGTCATCATATTTACCCGTAGAGGAAATCCACTATCTATCACCTAAAATTATATATATATATATATAATTTTAGGTGATAGTAGTTACCCTATAAAAACGTCTGCTCCCCAGCATCAGACAACTCTCTCATATTGTTTGCATATGGGATGACTTGCGCTTGAGTCATGGCCCAGGGCTGTTTGCATCCACAAACATGATGTTTAGGTCAGCATCGCAAATCTAGGAAGATTATTTGTTATGAATATAGTTTTCGAAATTTGTTCAAGATATCACCTATTGGATGAATAATAAACTTAATATTTAGTGAGTGGTATCCCTTTCGATTTAAATACCGCTCTTCATGGATGACAGGTCTCAGAATGGCTATATGGGTGTCATCTATACAGCCCAACATTCCGGGAATCCCAAACCTAAGGCACTCGTAACATAAAATACAACTCAGGTTGCTATAAATTTTCAATTACACTATATATACAGCCTTAAACTACTTATCTACAAAAAGCAAGCTGTGGCAACGAGGAGGGTTCAAACCGCATTGGGTACTCGACATGGCGAGCCTCGGAAAAGTACCAACATTTTCTAGGAAAATCCATAACTACTGCAGCTGCAAAGAGGGAATCTATACCTAGCAATGTTTCATTGTGTCGTGATTCCGGAAGGATGAGGAAGGGCGTCTGAATCACCTTCCCCTCTAGGCGAACGTCAAGAGTGGTCATTAAGATGTCAAGGTAGCGCGCGTGTCCGTCGGCGAGTTTGATACGTCTTCTTCGAAAAACATTTAGAGCGAGTTCGTTGTGAATTCTTAATTCTCGTATGCTCGCGTTTTTGAGTTGGTTTACTTTGTTAAATAGGCCACTCCTAGCTGATTGAATTCTATGACAAAATTGCAAGTATCGTTCGTTAGGTTTTATGTGTTTAAATTATAATTTCTTGAATGCATCGTAAGTAGTGATATCTTCCTTTCACTAATCACACTAGCTGCAATGCCGGTAAGACGGCTGGTTATAACTTCTAGATTAATTTGTTCTGTTCCACCTTGCCAGAGTACAGCGCTGTTGCTGTTGTTGTCCTGGGTGGGGCATCAATACTTGCTTTTTTGGAGCTGCACGTTGGAGCAAATTTTATTGTTTGAACTTGGGATGTGATGTTTCTCTTTGGACGAGAAAGTTTGATGGAGGTACCCGCTTATCACTGACATTCTCATCGCCGTGTTTGCTACATGTGAACTATATTTGTGAACATTTGTAAAAGTTTATTTTTGTTTCAAAAAACTTCCATCATCCTCCTGCACTTATCCCAATTTTATTTGGGGTCGGTGCAGCATTTTTTCTCCTTCGGACGGACGGGCAAGAAGGACGTGTTAATTAAAAAAGTAAGAAAAAAATATTTATTATAATCATACTTGTAATTGACTATTCTGGTTACAATCTTTGGTAACTAAATTATGATTTTTTTATTTGGCTCATTATCCGTTTTTTCCACCCATAGCGGGCAAAATGAATACTTTTCAAAAGAAATTATAATTTCTTTGCTAAACAATTTATTGTGCGAGGGACAAAAATGTGAATTAATTAATTTCTTGAACGCATCGTAAGTAGTGATATCTTCCTTTCACTAATCACACTAGCTTCGATGCCGGTAAGATCCTAGTATAGCAGGCTTGCGCCGTTGTCGTTTTTCATTAATATAATGTCAACCATGTGAATGTTGTTTCCATAATTTAGTCTGAGTCGTGATTAGCGTATTAATTCCGTCACTTAACCCAGCTGACGGTACTGGCTTCCCTCGAAGCTATAACTTCTAGATTACATTTGTTCTGTTCCACCTTGCCAGAGTACAGCGCTGTTGCTCGCTTCTTTGGAGCTGCACGTTGGAGCTAATTTTATTGTTTGAACTTGGGATGTGATATTTCTCTATAGACGAGAAATTTTGATGGGGGTACCCGCTTATCACAGGCATTCTCATCGCCGTGTTTGCTACATGTGAACTTTAATTGTGAACATTTGTAAAAGTTTATTTTTATTTCAAAAAAGTTACATCATCCTCCTGCCCTTATCCCAATTTTATTTGGGGTCGGTGCAGCATGTTTTCTCCTTCCATACTTTTTTATTCATAATATATTCGGACCTTAACATACTACAATTTGATTTGGCATAAGTTTTGCAGCCGGCCCCGCCTGCCTGACGCTAACCCTCCTTGGGAATGCTATTGAGGTGATGTGTCCGCCACCTTGCGGGTAGCCCAAAGTGCTGATGAAATGCACTAGGCCTTAGCTCCCTTAGTTAGAGAGAAATAGGGAGGTCCTATTCTGATCCGGGACAGTCACGGACGGTCACAGCGAAATAACATAATCAGATTTTCTCAAAAATAACCCTTTTGGACGGGTATTATCGTCGAATAAGGGAATAATTTTAATTATGTCCGTAGGTATGAGTCACATTTTAATTTGAGACATATTTCTAACTATACCTTTCCCTCTGTCTTGTTTATTACCCGTTTTATAGTATGATTATCCGTTAAGGACTACCAACATATATCGAGTGACTTTTCAGTATGTCGCCAACCATACAATAAGCGTAATAACCATACAATACAGGAATGAATTTTAAGCAGTGCGCAAAAAAAAAACTGGTGGTCCAGAATCATTAACAGAACATATCTGCACCATCATTTTTTTCATTCTTTTGTCCACCCTAAAATCAGCAAAATATGGATACCAACAATTCTTAAGGTCTCTGCACACTGCGGTCGCGGCGTGGCGGGACGGGATGGCGACGCGACACTGAGCAATTGTAATGTACTAGATATTACGGACGACGTCACACAGAGCCGTCCCGCTCGACGCGACGCGACGCGACGATCTAGTACATTGTGTCGCGTCGCCGTCCCGTCCCGCCGCGCCCCGCCCTCTGTGTGCAGAGACTTTTACGCGCGCCGAGTAGCGCTCGCGTCAGTAAACCGGTTTCGCGTTGCCGCCGTGCCCACTATGACGACTGTGAGCGTACAATCGGTTACAAAATAAACATCTTTCGATATCAATAACTTTTCTTTTTTTGTACTAAAACACGACAAAATAAAAATATATGTATGGATAAAACTTATTTAACTATAAGTTAACAAAGTTTGCGCACTGGATAAAATTCATTCCTGTATATAAGGCGTCTCAGAGGATATCACTTATTGTAACGACAGATTATAATCTGGGTGGCTTTAGGTCTGCCGCCAATCGAATACAATTATTATTATAGCACCAGAATTCTTTTCTCGGTGACTTTTGGTCTGTCACCAACCAATACATTTATTAAATATCTAATTAACCCTAATTCCCTAGCACTGTGGGACAACTTTAACACAAGTCGTGCGGATAGGAAGCCTGTTACCGGCGGCCGACTTAAGGTAACAAGACCGGAAGGGGTAGGAAGTAAAGGTCTCAGCACATTAAAATGTAACTCCTGCGCCTGCTGCCCAATGCAGTTCAAACTCAAACTCAATTTTTTTTATTTCAAATAGGCCTATTAAAGCTCTTTCGAAACGTCAAAGTTAGGTGCACGGTTCCAAAGAGTTGGTCTCATGGAGAAGAACCGGCAAGAAACTCCATGGACACTCTTTTTAAAAGAAAATAAAAATAATTACAAACATACAGTTTTCTATCTAGTCCTGAGAATGTTATACAATACAAATTGAGTTAAAAATTTACTAATAAATTATACAAAATAATTTTAGTGCAATTTTACTAGAAAAATAATTTATACAATTCAAAGAAAATATATGTATACTGGGTAATCAAGTTTTCAAACAGATACTTCAATTAGTGGTCCTTTTGGCTGGTCTGGGCGGCGGCAGTCCCGTGCCCGTGGTCGCCGGGGAAGCCACATGTGCAGAGAAAAAGAAAAAACAATATTAATTTAACGCCAGGCATCACTGTCATTAATGTAATCCTGGATTTTATAATACGCCTTTTTAATCAAAATGTTTTTAACTACATTCTTAAACTTTTTATCAGTGAGATCAAGGATACATTTAGGTAGCTTGTTATAAAAACGTACACAATTCCCTAAGAACGACTTATTTGTTTTTGTTAGCCTAAACTTGGGAACCACTAATTTATGTTTGTTACGTGTATTTATCTGGTGAATGTCGCTTTTAACTGTGAAATTATGGAGGTTTTTGCGAACAAACATAATATTTTCAAAAATATACAAGAAAGGTAATGTAAGAATATTAATTTCCTTAAAGAATTCTCTTAGAGATTCGCGAGAGCCCATGCCATAGATCGCTCGGATCGCCCTTTTTTGCAAAACAAAAATTGATTGGACATCAGCCGCTGCCCCCCATAGCAATATGCCATATGACATCACGCAATGGAAATAGGCGAAGTATACAAGCCTGGCCGTAGCTATATCGGTCAGTTGTCTTATTTTTCTGACTGCAAAGGCAGCAGAACCAAGTCGCCCTGATAGGGAGGATATATGGGCTCCCCATTGCAATTTACTGTCAATGGTAATGCCCAGAAATACTGTACTGTTAATTAACTCTAATTTGCTCTTTTCGAGCATTATATTAGTTTCAACCGCGGTGACGTTAGGCAAACAGAACTTAAGACATTTAGTCTTGGAAGCGTTTAATAATAAATTGTTAGCTGCGAACCATTTTGAGAGAATTTCTAGGCTTTCATTAATATGACTAACATTGGGGTTCTTACGCTTAACTTTAAAAATAAGGGAAGTGTCATCTGCAAATAAAATAACATCCGAAACATCAGACAACACATATGGAAGGTCATTTATATAAGCTAGGAACAGAAATGGACCCAGTACAGAGCCTTGCGGCACGCCCATTTTTACAACTGTCCCGGAAGATGTTGAGGCGCAGACTTCCACTTTTTGCTGTCTGTTGGATAAATAAGACGGACAAGTTCAAGAGATGTTCCACGAATTCCGTAGTGTCTCAGCTTAGAAATGAGTGTATCGTGGTCCACACAATCAAACGCCTTGGAGAGATCACAGAATATACCGACGGCATCCTGCGAACTCTCCCAGGCTTCCAAAATTTGAGTGACTAACCGCGCTCTGGCGTCCGTAGTGGACCTACCCTTTGTAAAGCCGAATTGACGGTCGTGCAGTATATCATTTAAGTTGAAGTGGTTTAACATCTGATCAAGCATGATCCTTTCGAATATTTTACTTAGAGCCGGGAGAATTGAAATGGGTCTGTAGTTTGACGGATTTTTCTTACAACCTGACTTAAATATTGGAATGACCTTACTATGTTTCATCAAATCAGGAAATGTGCCTTCATCTAAACATGAGTTAAAGATTTGACTAAGTATTGGTGCAATATTGTCAATCACGGAGCTCAGGGCTTTAACAGAAATGCCCCACAAGTCTTCTAAATCTTAAATTTTAAATTATTTTTACACAATATCAATGTAGGGGTACATTGATATTGTGTAAGCACCCTCTGCAGTTACCCTATTAAATACTCTAGCAACCTTGAAATTATTAATATTAAAGAACATTTACTTAGGCTTGAGCCATGTCTCACAAAGACATAATATATCTATAGAAAACCTATCAGTTAAAAGTTCAATATCTAATATTTTGCCAGAAAAGCGGATTACATTCTAATGAAATAGGATGAGGTTGTCGCTACGCTTTTCTATTGTCTTAGAATCTAGTTTAAACAATCAATCACAGTATTGTTAGAATAACTAGTCAATACTGGCTCGTCGCTTATCCTACATTTTGTCATATTGTTGAGTAGGATGACGGCCTTCCTTGTCTCAGAAAATTTTTCAAATCCAGCAGCCATGATAAAAATTTTGAAGCCTTGTTTAAATCGCTGCCACTGAGGCCAATAATGCTCTATATTGTCTAACAGCATGCCTTGTGGCATTTTGTCTCCAAGAGCTCCCACGCCCATGTTCGGCCATTGTTAGATTTTATTTCATCCGCTGAACTGCGGGGGGGGGGGGGATTTAATAAATTAATAAGTTAAAATTTATGTGCAACAACGTACGGCACACGTATCACGGTCGGCAGTTGGAAGAGAGACCCAAAGGCTAAAACTCATCAAATTGTAGTTGCCTTGTATGCATGGACTTATCTGAATGACTGGGATAGAAATCTGGTCTTTAGGTTCGCTAGGCTTATTATTTTCTTTTCTATTGCTATTCTAATAACATAATGTCTCGTATAGGCATATCGCGAATTTGCCTCGAGTCTAAAATTTCTGGCAGTATACAATTTAGATAAAAATCTATGTTTTTTTTCTCCATATTTATCCTCCAAAATTCGTCATCTCTTAGAATGTGTTCAACGGGCACTGGATAATTTTCACCTGACCATATTCCAAAAATACATTTCGTTTTTCCTGTTACTCGCAGTTGACCCTGCACTTGGTAATACCAATTACTTTTTTTTTTGTTAAGTACTCTTTTGAAGAGCTTGTGGACTGTAGGATTGTAGGCGTGTGTGTTTCCGACTTGTAGGGTTGCTGGCGGGGATGCTTCTCGACGAGGGTGCTGGCAATAACAAGACTTCGGGTTCCTTTTCTCTTCCTTTATTTCCTTTCTTCCTGAGGGTGCCGCTGGATCTGGAGTGCCTGATCACCGAAATTGCTCCCATTATATAGACTGGACCGATGTATGCGCGACCAATCAGAGCGCGCGCAACAAGATAGTCGCGCGCGCCAGTCAATTGGAGCGCGGGACATTCTTGAGGCCAAATCTATGGAAAATCTTTTGGGGCGGTTTTCGGGTGATTTGACACAATTTATAATGTTCCAGCTATGCCTATCCTGTGCAACCCAGTTTCCTTTACAATATACAAAAAACCCACCCTTAAAATATCACCCCTTCTATTTTTAAACTATGAAAAACCCCTAATGGCTCTCGTTACGGTAAAGTTTCGACATCGTTCGGTTAACGGCGCTGATCGTACTACTAGCGCCGCCAGTGGTCAAAAAAGGAAACAACATTCAAAAATTGTGAGTGATGTTCTGGAACCAACTATCAAAATATATTGGTTTGGAAATAAACGCAAATAGTAAAGTAAGTTAAAGTGGACTGTATTTTGTTGGAGGATGGCTGGTTATCGCCGAGAAGAAAACGAGCGATGTGTAGGCAATCAAGGAAATGCACGCGGGTCGATTTCAAATTTGGGGCCAAAACAGTGTGAATTGCATGATATTTGAAAAATATTAAAAAAAAAATGTTTATATATGGTGCATTCATTAGTTAAAAAAACACATGCTAATCAAACAAACCTTTAATTTCTTCCAATAACAGGGAAAATACAAATTTTTGAGTGACACGAATGAGCAACATAATTTCTCTAATGATATTTTGTGATTTACTAATGAGATCTCTGGTTACACTAATGAAAATTAATAAATAATCAACAAAACATAAAATATTTGTCATTAACATTATTAATAGTAGGTATGGTAGTAACATTATTGCAGTAGCCAGCGCTTCAACCTACTATCAAATTTCTTTAAAAGATTTTCAATTTATTGCAACAGTGTAAAAAGCGTCAAATTCCATTAGGAAACTTTGACATATTGGGGTAGGTGGATGTGCTGGTCACCGTACTACAGATATTAATTATTTTAAACTTAATTCCAAAACAATAACTTATTCAACTAAGCTAATCAATGGTATACATTTCTGATTTCAGTCTTCAAGATTCGTTAACGCTAATCCTTTTTCATTGCGTGTGCAATAACAATATCCATATTATTAATACCTTCTTAATTAATTAATCTGATAAGGGATCGTCATCATCATCTTCACATTTCTTAAAAAAATCAAGGAATTCTTTTTCATGATCTGTCGCTTTTGTATAATTATTTATAAAACATTTATTGACCCAGGAGTGTCGAACACTGCGGAGACTTGAAGTTGATGGCGTGCTGTCATGTAACATTGGATCATCGGTATTAGCATAGCAAATGGTAACATCACTAAGTACCTTAATTCTTTTCTTTTCCGGGATGACCTTTACATATTCCACTGTAGATCCAATTGGAGTATTATATATCTTGAAAAATCTTATATGTTTACCATGTTTACAAGCGACACTTATACATTCGAAACAGCTCTGTTTTCTAAATTCTAGATAAGCAGAATCGGCTGCCCAAACGACCTGAAAGAAAAATATATGTATTATTATTACATTGTATATGGTAACATCAGTATATTTTTTAATGTTTATTTGTTGTATAAAATATACCTGATGAACTGTCATAGTCCCCTTGAAAGTGGCAATATCTTTAGGCAACATTAATTCCTTAAATTTAATTTCGTGCTCTTGAATAATACCCATTTCTACGTTTTTTATATTTCTTCGAATAATGTTAACAAAGGCATCAAAGTCTCCGACATCCTGATGACACTTTAATTCATAATCGGCAGTCTTTTTGATCACTGCTCCAATGCCATCAGGAGCACCCTTGCCGTGCCCAGCTTCTTGGTAATTCCACGTGACAAGATTTAGTTCTGGGAAGTCATTCCTTAATTGAGTTAATATATAAAAAATGTATTTATTTCTGTACTGGCTTGTGGGACTATCTGTTAAAATGTGAATGCGATTAATTTGTGATGATCTGTTAAACACAAATTTAATTAAATAATTTAGATGAGCCCACACTGCCGCTGCATCATGACGGGTACATTCACTGGCTGTGCAAACAGAATAGGCTTGAGTAGCATTGGAATCATTTTTTAAATAAACCACTGCTGTATGAAGTGAGACTTGACCACGGCTGCCACCAAAATGCATGCTTTGTACTTCCTCCGAATATTTATAAGAATAATTTTTCGAAAAATCCATATGAATCAAGGCTTCATTAGTAGTTAGAGATTCTTTTAAACATTTAATAGTAGCGTACTGGTTGACAATGTTACTCGTGTGGGACAAAAATTTTGGCAGCATATTTTCCAGTTCAATTATCAGGTTACGAGGATCAGATCTCTTTGTTTTCTTCTTGATTATTTTTATTTCTTTCGTGTGTACTTTTTTGGTGTCGCTTTCCCATACCATGTACTGTATTTCTTTATCATTTCGGAATTCTTTATAAGGTACTGTTTTATTTTTACATGAAGCGCATTTGCGATTAAGACAATCTAGCCTATATTTATCACAACAGATTTCCTTTATCAAATTCTGACTATCTTTTACATGAAGAATATTATTCTTATTAAGAGCCGCTATTAATAAGTTAAAATTTGTGTGCAACAAGCAGGCGCACGTATCACGGTCGTCAGTCGGAAGAGAGACCCAAAATGGTCTGAGTCTTGTAAAAGTCGTGTAACTAATTTTAATGTTAGTATTTTCAGCCAAAAATTTCTTGTGTAAGTTTTTTATAGAATCTAAAAGATATCTGACTTGTTTAACGATTCCATGTTTCTTCTTATATTGTTTCTTGCCTGGAGTAATGCGACTGTTAATGTCGTCTTCGTAAAACTTTTCTACTAATTTTTGAATGTTGATGTTATTACGTGAATTCTTCTTAAATCGTTCTCGAAGATGAACTTTCCGAAGGTCAGTAGCAACCTTAAATTTTTTAAACTTCTCTTTATCAATTAACTTAGTGATAACGCGTTTGTCTTTCCTGTGTGCAGTTTTTGCAAATTTCTGTGTTATTTCAGCACTTAGAAGTATATCAAATAATTGTTTCTTGTCTTCATTTTTTGTATTTTCTGATTCATTACTTATTTCATCTGTTAGTGTAGATATTTTTCTTTTTAAATAATTTAACCTGAACCTGTACCTATTTAATAATAATATATAATTTCGTTTCTCTTTTTCGTGCTGCATGTTCATTGTTTTGATTTTTTTTATTAGTTTTTGTTCACGCATACTTATTTTGGATTTTATTTCTTGGTTTTCTATATTTAAAAGATCTGTATTCATGTTAACATTTTCAATATCACAACTTTCTTCAGTTACTGCAACGTTCTCTATAATTCTTTGGCTTACTTTCTTTCTATAAAACTTTTTGGCACTCTCTTTCCATTTTCGTCTTTGAATTCTTTGCTCGCGTGTACTCATTTCGTTTATACTTTTAATTTTTTTATTCTCCTTCGCTTTTAAGTAATATTGTCTTTTTTTTTCTTGCTCAGCGGCATATAACTCAGGATTGTTTTTAATAGTTTGATATTTTTGTCTTCTAGCTATTCTACGCCTCTTTAATTCTTCCTCACTTTTTTGTTTTTTTGGTTTCGCCATTATTTAATACTTAATCTAAAAGTAAACAAAAAAAAATCATTAGTGTGACTTTTCATATAATTCGTGTGACTCGTGAATCGACACAAATGAGAGTGACACGAATGAGATTTTTGGAAGTAATTCGAATTTATTTCGTAAATAGAACGTTCTAGAGAATATACCGTACATTGGAAACAAAATATGCTCTCAATGGTTTGTTAAACAGCCAAATCAAAAACAAAAAACACATTTAACTTTGCACAATATGTGACAAAACACTAATGATATAAAGGAGATCATTCAAGTCTCGAACATTTTGTACCCAAAAATGAAAGTGCCGGCCAGAAGAAAAAAATAGTAGATTCTTGTAGAGAATAATGCCCTGAACATTTTTTACTACTACAAGAATTGTCTACAATTAACCCCCAGGCTGCTATTTGACTTTGAAAATAGCAAAAAATCCCACAATATTTGGAGCATTACATTACGGCCCCAAACTGGAGAAGGCAGCCGCTGCCTTCAAAGGACTCCTGCCCAACCTGGGAAGTCATCAAATGACCCCCCTCCCGCTGTGGGGTAGTCAGATTCTTACTGACTAAAACCCATCATGGGGAAACCAGGGCCGCGGTAATTCTTTCGAACAATCCCGCAGCCCGATAGGCTTTGTCCCCGCTATAAATATCGTAGTATTCTTGTCGAGGATGCCCTGACGATTTTTTACTTTTATAAGGAACGTCTTCGTTAACCCCCAGACTGCTATTTGAGTTTAAAGTGAATATAAAATCTATACTTGAATGTTACGACAAATACGTCCACATTATTCTTTTAACTAATCGAACGTCTACGATCCCCCCCCCCCTCCTGCTGCACACCGAGGAGACTTACTGATTTAAACCCATCATGTTCCTTGTGATAATGTACCAGGGCCGCGGTAACTCTTTCGAAAAATCCCGCAGCCCTGGCAGGCCCCACTGGGGTTTGCTGACTGTCTGAGGAGGGCTTGGGTCAACGCTCGGCGCCGACACAGGCCTGTTGTTTCCAAGGAGGCGGAGGGACGATGAGCCTCCCTAAACTCACCGCCCACAGACCGACATCTATGGTGCCGGGAGTCTTCTCGACAAACGATGCGCGTGGTGTCTTCCACGTCCACGGCAGCGGCTGGGATGAGATGCGCGAACTCTCAGTTATTCCACCGCCTCCTTCTCTGGCATGCTTCACAGAAGGACACGAAGGCAGCCCATTCCCCCTCGCCCCTATAGAATTTCGAGTGGGTCATAGTCCCTCTGTCTCCTTGGAGACAGACAACATGTGTCGTCGGCATGCATTGTTTACGCCCCCCTCAGAGAGTTAGCAAACCCCAGGTGGCCCACCAGGGCCAAAACCTGCCGGGGCTGCGGGATTGTTCGAAAGAGTTACCGCGGCCTGGCTACATGGTCAGAAGGAACATGGTGGGTTTAAATCAGTAAGAGGCTAATCGGAGCTAATCAGTGTAGCAGGGGCCGTAATCGTAGACGTTCGGTCAGTTAAACCGACTCCCAAAAACACTGAAATGCAAAAAAAAAATACTATTCTTAGGTGCATCGGCCTAGAAGTCGGTGGCGTATAAACTCAGGAACATCCATTAGACACTGTGTTTTTTTTGTAAAAAGGTTTTTATTTTTGGCTTTTCAGTGACAAGCATAATTGTCACTATCCGCATTTGTGGAAAGATCTCATTAATACGAATAATATAAGCCCAAACACGAGGTAGTTTACATATTCAGTTGTCGAGTTCCCTCGACCTTCTCCGGTCTCCATCATCAGGTCAGCTCCAAACCTTCACAGTTGCAAAGGTCTCGTCAATACAAATAATATAAGCCCAAACACAAGGTAGTTTACATATTCAGTTGTCGAGTTCCCGCCACCTTCTCTCGTCTCCATCATCAAGTCAGCTCCAAACCTTCACTGTTGCATAGTGTTATCAGACGTACACCTCATTGTCAAGTTTTTAACCTACGCACGCCTACAATTTTCGAAAGTTGCCCTCGATTTCTCAGGGTTTCCATCATCAGATCCTGACCGGGTGATTATGGGACTACCTGGAAGGTATACCCTATCAAAAACAAAAACAAAATTGCAAATCGGTTCAGGCGTCTTCGAGTAATCTGTGAACATACATAAAAAAAAAGATCCCGACGAATTGAGAACCTCCTCCTTTTTGGGAAGTTGGTTAAAAAAATACTGTGGACGTTATTTGCCATAACATTCAAGTATAGATTTTTTATTCACGGTTCTCCCACTTTAAACTCAAACAGCAATCTGGGGGTTAACCGAAGAGGTTCCTTATAATTGTAAAAAATCTTCAGGGCATCCTCGACAAGAATCGTACGATATTTTTGTGGGGACAAAGCCTATAGGGGCTGCAGGATTGTTCGAAAGAATTACCCCGGCCCTGGTTTCCCCATGATGGGTTTTAGTCAGTAAGAGTCTGACTTCCCCACAGCGGGAGGGGGTCGTTTGATGACTTCCCAGGTTGGGCAGGAGTCCTTTGAAGGCAGCAGCTTCCTTCCTCAGTTTGGGGCCGTAATGTAATGCTCCAAACATTGTGGGATTTTTTGGTATTTTCAAAGTCAAATAGCAGCCGGGGGGTTAATTGTAGACGATTCTTGTAATAGTAAAAAATGTTCAAGGCATTATTCTCTACAAGAATCAAGTATTTTTTTACTCTGGCCGGCACTTTCAATTTTGGGTACGAAATGAATGATCTCCTTTGTTACCAAAGTCAAAATCTTACCTGAAATTTGGAATTTCTCTTAAAATAACGCCACACACAACTGACGAGCACGCGCGTTCGGTCACGACTGAGCACACGGGACGCGCGCGGGGTAAACGGCAGGGTAAATCAGGGACGAATTCTATTTACTGATGCATTTTAATACGGTCACGCAAATGATACTTTAAAAACCAACAGTTTTAGAAAGCTAAAAAAAACATATTTTTTTATACCCAGCATTCGTTTTAATATCTAATTATTCATCTTTAAAGTATATACAGAAAAATACCACAGTAAAATTTAAATTTCCTCGACGCGTTATTTCGTTTTTTAGAGAGATTTAGAAAAAATAAGACTTTGGAGCATTAACACTAATGAGAAATAGGTACTAGTTTTAGATATGTCTTTTTAATTTACAATCATAAAAGATTCGTTGTAACTGGCGTTTGGACGTCTCATAAGACTACATGATTTAAAATAATTTTAGTTACGATAAATTCTACATCATGAGAAATAAATAAAATTATATGCTTTTGGCCCCAAAGGACAATGCTATTCTTTGTATGGAAGTTGGGCTCAAGTGTTGCCCACAGTAACTGTATAGTGTATTATGTTCCATAGGCTTATATAAGGTCCCAGACCGAAACATTTCGAAATCTATCCCAGGAGTCCTGAGAAAAACTGGTTTGACTCTTATTCAATATTACGAAAAATATGCTTACGAACGAAGTCTTAACTATTCCACTTTTATTACCTTAATTGAAATGCATTATATTAATCGACAAAGACGAGGTATTGTACGAGACATTTTTTTACCGACTTCAAAAAATGGAGGAGTTTCTCAGTTAGTTTGTATTCTTTTTACGTTTGTACGTGCATAAGTCCGTCGTTTACCAACCGATTTAAACAATCATTTTATTGTTTGAAAGGATTTACTTTCCAAATGGTTCCTTTGTTATTCGGTCCAGGGTCTGGTGATAGAAACCTTAAAACAATAGGGAACTCTCGGAAATTGTAAGCACATATCGAATAAAAACTTGTCATTCGGGTATACTGGAAATACCACCGGAAAATAGCATAGGTTAAGTCCTGACCTGACGATGGAGACGACAATGAGACGAGGGAACTCCTCAACGGTATCTAATAACTAGCTCGTGTTCGAGCTTATTTTATTCGTCTTGATAAGATTTTTCCATTGCCATTACGGATATTAATTGTATGACGCTACACGAACTTAGGACTGATTGTGGTAGATAGAGACTGAAAAGCAAGAGAAACAACAATTACCTTTAAACGTCGATTTTTGTTTTTTTTTATCCTGATAACAGTGAAACCATTAACTATCTGAACTTCAACGCTGGAACTTTTTTCTAGTATAGACTTTAGATGGTGGGGTGTCGTGTTCAGAGATAAGTAAATAAACCGAATACTAATTAATACACTTTTATTTTCTGACTCCAATTAGGTTACATACGATTTGGTACAGTCACAATATTTAGTAGCGTGCGTTGGTAGTGCGATATACGGGACAACTGGGGAGGCGAACACAATGCAAGTACAGTATGAACAATATTGATGCGTCAACAATTAGTGTAGGTCCCGCTACATCATTCCTCCCCTTTTTTAAAAAAAAATTTGACAAAAGATTTTTTTACAAAAAAAAATATTCTTATCCAGTTACTATATAATCCAAGAAGTGCTTACAATGTTCACAAACAATATTATTAAATTACAGTCTCGACAAAAATTTGCTTACAGTATACATTTATACAATAACAACTTTGAAACAAGATGCTTGACGGGTTGTGCGATAAGCGCATGTTTGTCTCAGTACTACTGGCTTTGTACCTAATGGCTTAGTGATTAAAAGATACACCTCTCGTGCCTGAGAGTGCAGGTTCAAACTTATGTTCATTATTACAAAGTAAATATCAAATACAGAGTAGAAAAAAATCTATCTTCAAAAAGGATAAAACTTTCTAAAAAAAAATCTTAAACTAAGTACAAAATGTCCTTAACCTTTGTGTTATACTCTGTTCTCCTCTCTTGGAGTCATTGTGGCCGGCCGGTACCAACAATACAAACTATGCAGAATGTCCTACGATCGAAAAACAAAATATAACACAATACATCCTGTAACTGCCTTAAATCTATGTAATACACTACTCATATACGTCTATTACAGTTGCGGAGCACTTCTAGAGAGTCCGTCTTGACATTTAATGTGATTACATACATAATAGGTAACATGAAATATACATAATCTAAGTATATATATACGAAATACGTTAAAGGTAGTTATCATGCCGGGTTACTCTGCTATACATATTAAAAAATAAAATTACACGCTTGGCCTACTCGTACGAATGACCAAGAGTCTCCAGTATCCGACATGATGACGCCATAAAAAATATACATTCACTACTGTTTAACCTTCACTACACATTCACACAAATATAATATCACTTGAGAGAACGAGGGTTTTTGATCAGCATATTATTATCACAGCACAACTTTGGCTGTTGACGGCGGACTCATTGTATGTTGAGGTTGCACAGTTTCGACCTTAATACTAGGTAAGGCTACAGAACTGGCTACCATTTCTTTTCTTAACCATTTTCTCACGCCTCTAATGAATCTTCGTTTCAGTGCGTACGCAAATACCATGATTAACATTATTATAATAACTATCATCACTATGCCAATAATATTTAGCTTATTATGCATGTGGGCCACAT
This sequence comes from Helicoverpa zea, assembly GCF_022581195.2. NCBI lineage: Eukaryota > Metazoa > Arthropoda > Insecta > Lepidoptera > Noctuidae > Helicoverpa > Helicoverpa zea. The sequence goes on along the minus strand of NC_061464.1, from coordinate 2,792,215 downwards.
TAGATACATTTTCGTTTACAATGACGTTCTCTTTCGTTTGATTAGAGCCCATTTTGCTAATTTAGTCCACTATACTGATGTATCGTCTCAACGTAAATGAAATTAAAGATCGCGATACCACAATTTGAAACTAATGTCCTAAATAAATCTGCAAAATTGACATTTTAACAATAAAATAATTTATCGGTATTTCAATGGCTTCTTGCTTACTCGACCAGTTCGCGTAGTATAAACTTTACTATCGGGTTCGTCCGTTTGAATTGTTACTTTTTTCGTAACTTTTCGACAAACGGTATCCCTATTACTATTATCAACTACTTTAGATTGCGATTCATCCTCTATTAACATGTACGCTGGTTTCAGACGATCTATAGAAACTTTAACTTGTCGGTCGGGCAACTGAATACAAAATACTTTATTATCTCTACTTACGACGCGATATGGTCCGTCGTATGGTGGTTGTAACGGTTTCCGTACTGCGTCATTACGGATAAAAATATATTCACAATCATACAAGTCTTTATGCACAAAAATCTTATTTGGTGACTTATTTTTCTTATTAGATGGCTTTAACCCGTCAATTACAGCTTTTAACTTATTTACGAAATTTTCAGAATCGCTAATTTTCAAATCAGTTGTATCATAAAAGTCACCGGGTACTCTAATATTACTGCCATACAACATTTGTGCAGCGGTTACGCCTGTATCTAATTTTATCGTTGTGCGCAACCCCAACATTACAGTTGCCAATTCGTCAACCCAGCATTTATTATTTAAGCGAGCCATTAACGCGGCTTTTAAAGATCTATGCCAACGTTCTACTAAACCATTACATTGAGGATGATACGGAGTTGTACGTGTCTTTATAATTCCCATTAAAATCATTAATTCTTTGAATAAGTTACTTTCGAACTGACGACCCTGGTCACTAGTGAGCTTTATGGGACAACCAAAACGACTAATCCAACCTTCATATAATGTTTTCGCTACGATTTCTGCAGTTATCTCTTTTAGTGGAAATGCCTCTGGCCAACGAGTGAATCTATCGATAATCGTTAAACAATATCTATAACCTTCTGGCGAGGTTGGTAACGGTCCTATAATATCAATATGTATATGCTCAAAACGTTTAGTACTTTTAAAGGACTGTAAATCAGAAACCGTATGTTTTTGAACTTTCGCTCTTTGACATTTTACACATGTTTTAGTCCAATTACCAATATCTCTATTCATTTCAGGCCAAAAATATCTATCTTTTACTAATTTTTTACTTGTCTTGATACCAGGATGACTTAAATTATGAATAGAATCAAAAGCTAAACGACGAAATTTTTCAGGTAAATATGGTCTTGCACTATTAGTAGACATTTCGCAATAAACATGTTTATCAGTATCGAGTAACGTTACGCGTTTTAATATTACTTTACTGTTGTTGTTTGACGCTCTCAATAATTTTGCAAGCTGTTCGTCAACTTCCTGCGCAGTGGCGAGTTCTGCGAAATCTAACGTCGTGGGACATGTTATTGTTTCAACTCTAGATAATGTGTCAGCAACTATATTATTATTTCCTCTAATGTGTCGTATGTCAGTACTAAATTCACTAATAAACATAATTTGCCTAGTTCGCCTAGAAGTTTCTCTATTGGTACCTAATTTAGTAAACGCGAAAGTTAATGGTTTATGATCTGTAAAAATTATTAATTCTTGTCCTTCAACTAAATTACGAAAATGTATGATTGCTAAATAAATTGCTAAAAGTTCTCTATCATATGTACTATATTTCTTTTGTGCTTCAGTTAATTTTTTCGAAAAATATCCTAAAGGTTTCCAATTGCCATCAACTTTTTGTTGCAATACTGCACCTACACTTGTGTCTGATGCGTCCGTCATCAATGACAAAGGTGTATGTGCCGATGGGAAATACAATAAGGTAACATTTTTAAGATCATCTTTACATTTTTCAAAATTTTTCGTAGCTTCAGGTGTCCAATTGATTTTACTTTTATCCTTACGCTTTGAATTCCCTAAATATTTATTTAACGCTGCCTGATGATCAGCTGAATGAGGTATATGAGCTCTATAAAAATTTAACATGCCTAAAAATCTTCTAAGTTCCTCTATAGTATCAGGTTTTGGAAAATCAATAATCGCTTTAACTTTCTCTTCTAATGGTTTAATTCCTTCTGTAGAGACTTCAAAACCCAAAAACTCTAATTTATCTTTACCAAAACTACACTTTGAAAAATTAATCGTTATACCAAATTCATTGAAACGTTCAAAAACTTTTCGTAAATGTTCTCTATGCTGCTCTTCATTTTCCGATGCAATGATGACGTCATCTACGTAATTAAAAAGAAAATCTAAGTCTTGTAAAACAGTATGATGCATAAAACGTTGAAAAGTTTGTGCAGCATTTCTTAATCCAAATGGCATACGCACAAACTCGAATAAACCAAACGGTGTTATGACGGCAGTTTTCTCAATGTCATTTTCCGAAACTGGCACACAATAATAGGCTCTATTTATATCTAGCTTTGAGAAAACCTTTTTATTATCTAACATATACGTAAAATCATGAAGACGGGGAACTGGATATCGATCAGGCTTGGTAATCGCATTTAAACGTCTATAATCTCCACAAGGTCTAATATTCCCGTCCTTCTTAGGAACAACATGCAAGGGACTTGCCCAAGCGCTTTTACTCGGCCTACAAATCCCAAGCTCTTGCATAATCTTAAACTCATTTTTAGCTTTTACGTACCTGTCTGGTGGTAACTGCCTGGCTCGTGCGTGCACTGGAGGTCCTGTGGTCTCAATGTGATGACAAACATTATGTTTAGGCGTTTCTTTGTACGAAACTGGTTTAGTTAGTTCTGGAAATTCACATAATAAATCATAATAAGGGCAATTATTTACGATAGTTTTCAAAGTGGGCTCACTAGAATTAGAAAGATTGCCTTTGGTGCTTAAATTAGTTACTTGATCGATTAACCTTCGTCCTTTCAAGTCAATTAACAACTGAAAATTAGCTAAGAAGTCAGCACCTAATATTGGTTGCTGTACGTCCGCTAATGTAAATAACCAACGGAATGCTCGTCTTAGGTTTAAATCTAATTCTAAGTACAATGTACCATACGTGTTAATCTGAGTTCCATTTGCGGCAAAGAGTTTATAACAGCACTCACTTGTATTACCTTTCATGTAGGCTACTTTCCTCGGTAACACTGACACGTTTGCACCACTATCCACTAAGAAGTTTAAGCCCGATTTCCTGTCTCTGACACACAGACGGTGATTCCCGAAGGCACGGTCACAGCCTCCCGTCGCAGACTGCACCGACTCTAGTTTTCCGCTGGCTTGTCCTTGTCCTGTTTTTTCTTCCAGTTACATGGATCCACGCATTTAGTTGCCTTGCTGCGATACTTATAATGGTAAAAACATAGCCAATTTGGATCTTCGAATTTCCTTGTGCGATTTCTTGACCCTGACCTGGATCTGTTGCGTCTAAAGTTATTCCTTCGCCAGTTATTTGAACGGCCTTGTGATCTTGACTCTAAATTTTGTAATCTATCACTCAATTTGTTTATTGCCGAAATAATTTGGTCCTGGGAACCCGATGGGCCTGGTTCCTGTTTGACAGTCGCAACACTATTTATGGGAGTCGTTGTTTCCATTATTTTATCCGCTATTGATGCTGATTTATCTTTCTTTCATCGTTATTCTAGATAATAACACTATCTAAGAAAAGAGCAGGACGTCTCGTAGCGTTTTGGTGCCTAGCCAATCCTAAAAACCAAACCAGGCACATTACATGAGCACAACAGCCTATTGTTCGTCGACCCGTAAAACACGTACAATAATAGTGACAGATGCTATTAATCCCACTGTTGCTATTATCAGCATCGATTAAGATGTAACAGTGATATACTTTGGCTGAAATATGTCGACTTTTTATACGAGCTCGTAAAAGTAAAACATTTCCATGCGGCATATTGAAAGATGATAAAACATTAACGTCCCCCATATACTTTTGAAAGAGAAATGTACCGGTATTTCGAACGTGTTCACTGTAATAACTAGGCGCTAGTTTTACTTGGTAAGTACCAACAGCAAAAAGAACTAATTCCTCGTGTGTTAATATTGGAAAAGCTTGTAAGTCATTGTCATCGGCGCTAATAAATTCAAATGCGGCTCTGTTTCGATTTAATCGATTTTCGTCAATAAAATCTGCCAGGTGATTAGGTGTGTTCAGTCGGTTTCTGGCAGCCTGGATAAAATCACGAGCTAAAGGACTGTCTAGTAAAAGAACATGAAATGCGTTCGTTAACGCCGCAGCGATCCGAAGGTCCGAGAAAAAATGCGGCAAAGCCAGATTGCAATATTCGTGGCGAAAGAGCTTAAAGTCGCGTTTCAGTCTTCCGTTGACTACTTCCACTGGCCATCGGCAAATGGTACACATTCTGGACTTATTAGCTAGGATGGTACTTAATTGAGAAGCTCCATGTGCTCGTGATTCCGGCATTATGCCCACAAAACCGTTTTCTTCTAGCACAGGGATGGAATCACGGAATCCCCTATCTAAGATAAAAATATCTCCGGGCTCTAACATCCAGTTAAGAATCCCCCCTGGACCTAACATGCTGTTCAAAATGACCGAATCAGACTTGTTGGCATGGTAAGGTCCGCAAATGTCTATAATGGTACCATCACATGCTACTAATAAAAATGGTTTGATAAGGTTTCTATGCTTTTGAAGACTATAAGTCTCCTTCTGGAAACTAAAATTCGAGCTCTTTTGGGTAAACATATAAGTGCCATCACAAATTAATATAGCTTCCCCACTATTAGCAAACAAAGCAGTGGGGACTTCTAGATTTTTTTCAATAATCTGTTCTCTCGTTATTTGATCAAAACCTATATGACGAGGAACAAACTCACTGTCTAAACATTCCCTCGCTATTTTCATGAGACGCTCTAGATTTTGCCGGGACATGCCAAAAAACGTAGAAAGCCGCGCATTTGATTCACCAGTTCTTAATTTGGACAAGAGTATGCCTAACGCGGTTCGTGAATTACGGCAGCTATTGACCAACGACGGACTTTCACTAAAAATCCTTTCAAACTCGTCACGAGTGCGCCCTGTCCAATAATATAGTTCTGCATCGTGATTTTCATTGAGATTTTCAAAATCTATTATATGGCTTCTAGGTGCTTTAAGCCACTCCAACATTTCAAAGACATTCTGGGGACTAAATTCAAAACAACGATTTGGTGCAGTTACTAAAAGATCCCAACTATTTTCGACTAAGTGTTCCTGACAAAAACGTGCATGTGGAGGAACGTAGTAGTTGCTGTGTAGTAATAGCTGCAACTTCACACTTTTAGGTATGCGACAACGAGTAGTATTCTGACAGCCGTAGAACAAACAATTTCTCGATCCATTTGGTGCCCGGCAGTAGTTACCAGGTAACTGAAATGTCAAATACTCGTCATCCGACATTTGCATTGACTGGTCTTCTTCTTGGGTCTCGTTACTTACGGATTCATCTATGTCAGAGAGATTCTCTATTGGAGGACGGTCTTCTAAGACAGGAAGTTCTTGCACGGTAGGCTCTTCCACTGGTGCTATTGTGGGATTAGCACGCAGGCTCCCCCGCCGAGCTCTTGTCCAACATTTATGACAGATACGCTCGTCATTATTGAACGTTAGCTGAAATTGTGCAAGTACGGAATCAAAAGGGATAGCAGCAACAGTTTGTAATGTACCTGATCAGGCGTCATTCTACTTGTGCATGTAGGGTATTTCAAATATGGTAGAACAGAGCTTATGGATAGAACTCTGATCAGGAATAAAATCGTCATAAATAAAAGACTACTTACTTCTCGTGGGATAATAGCTCGAATAATGTATTGAACAGTATTCGGATGTTCGTTTTGGAGACCACGAGTAATAGTATATCTCCTCATTCTCTCTACAGAACGACTGCAGAGTAAACATACTTGTAACCTTGGTCGAAACATGGTTGGATGTATGGTAATATTCAGATGAATAAACCACACTTTAAACGAGAGTGACAAAAGTACAAGTAAAGAGTAATAGATCCTGATAGATATCAAGAAAGTATTTCTCAATAAAATCGCACAGTAACGACGTACAAGGTGACGTGAGACTGCAAAGAATCCATAGAATGTTTTTTTCTCTTGCCGAATTTTATTTCGAGAAAAGAGGTTGTTAGGTTTGTGGCTGCTTAAAATGGCTTGCTAACAATGGCTGGCTAACATTAGAAACGGTTTTTCTCGGGACCTCTGGGACCGATTTCCAAAATATTTGGATTCCGCGTTAAGAGAGAAGCAAAAAACCTATTTTAACCATTCCCACTACTGGGCAAATGGCTCAGGCTTTGTAAAGTGACTATCTATGGAGAACATTTGATCCGATTTTTCTCGGGACCTCTGGGACCGATTTGAAAAATATTTGGATTCCGTGTTAAGAGTGAAGTAAAGAACCTATTTTAACCATTCCCACTATTGGGCAAATGGCTCAGGCTTTGTAAAGTGACTATCTATGGAGAACATTTGATCCGATTTTTCTCGGGACCTCTGGGACCGATTTGAAAAATATTTGGATTCCGTGTTAAGAGTGAAGTAAAGAACCTATTTTAACCATTCCCACTATTGGGCAAATGGCTCAGGCTTTGTAAAGTGACTATCTATGGAGAACATTTGATCCGATTTTTCTCGGGACCTCTGGGACCGATTTGAAAAATATTTGGATTCCGTGTTAAGAGTGAAGTAAAGAACCAATTTTAACCATTCCCACTATTGGGCAAATGGCTCAGGCTTTGTAAAGTGACTATCTATGGAGAACATTTGATCCGATTTTTCTCGGGACCTCTGGGACCGATTTGAAAAATATTTGGATTCCGTGTTAAGAGTGAAGTAAAGAACCTATTTTAACCATTCCCACTATTGGGCAAATGGCTCAGGCTTTGTAAAGTGACTATCTATGGAGAACTTTTGATCCGATTTTTCTCGGGACCTCTGGGACCGATTTGAAAAATATTTGGATTCCGTGTTAAGAGTGAAGTAAAGAACCTATTTTAACCATTACCACTATTGGGCAAATGGCTCAGGCTTTGTAAAGTGACTATCTATGGAGAACATTTGATCCGATTTTTCTCGGGACCTCTGGGACCGATTTCCAAAATATTTGGATTCCGTGTTAAGAGTGAAGTAAAGAACCTATTTTAACCATTACCACTACTGGGCAAATGGCTCAGGCTTTGTAAAATGACGATCTATGAAGAACATTTGAACCGGTTTTTCTCGGGACCTCTGGGACCGATTTCAAAAATATTTGAATTACGTGTTCAGAGTGCACTATGGAACCCCCTGGAACTACTCCCACTGCTGGGCAAACTCTGAGCCCAGACCCTGGCATTGTCCTTTGAAATCGACCCACGCGTACCTGGCTGTTGTTGCTGGCGTTGGGCTTCACAAGATGGCGGCTGGCGGCGGCGATCTTCCCGATCACACAACGCAATAGTCACGTTCACACCCGCGGGCGGATTATCACAATAGTTCGCTATCCTACAGTAGGGTCGAGGATGCAACACGGGAAAAGCACGAATACTTCCTCTCGACGATGCTTTTACTTCCAGGCAGCGGTTTAGCACTGGAGCCACGGCGCGCGAGCGCTGTGTTAAGGCCCCAGTACACGTTGGCCCAAGTGCGGCCAATACACGCCATCACCAATGTGTACACGGGGTATTGGTGCAGGTTGGCGGACATTTGTCAAGGTTGGCGCGCATTCGGCGAGTTGTCGGTTTTTTGGGCACACATCAAAGGAATCTTGGCCCAGCTTGGCGTGTGGTGTTTTCACATTCGGCCAATGTTTAGTTCATCACCGACCGCTGAGGATTGTGCACTTTTGTGTTGCGTGTAAAAATAAATATAGTAGTAAATATAGCAGTGTAGTATAATATAAATATATATAGTAGTGTAGTATAATAAAAATATGTATAGTAGTGTACAAATAAATAGCCGAAGCCTTAATTACTTCGACGTCCATCGCAAGTGGCTTGCCAGGCAGCAATGAGCCATGCGCCAATGTGTAAACACCATTTGATCGTGGCCTACATTTGTGCATTGCACAACTTGGCCCAACACAGGCCAACGTGTACTGGGGCCTTTACTCTCACTCGCCTTGCGTGCGGAACAGAACAGGAGCGGAGAGCGAGGGAAGGGGTAGTATCGCTCGTTTGATTTTAGTCAAACGCAGTAATATTTCATTATTTGGATGCGTGGGCGTAGTCCGTTAGAAAAAGTATAGATGGCGCTACCATAAACAAATTATCTTATTTTGACATTGTAATACAATATTGATTGTCCAAATAGCTCAATACCTGAGTTGCACTTTATTAGCATGATTAATTTACTGAGATAATGTTTATTAACATTAAAAAAAAACACCACTGTATTATATTTTTTTATTTGTCTACAATTAAAATAATTTAGTAGGTCTCACTTATTTAATTTAATATAAAATATTTACTAAATCTTTATTAATCAGTCGTTGCCTTAGGCAAATTGTCGTAAAATCAATGACAGTCTGTTGGCAAAATGTTTTTTAGATCTTGGAGATCTTTCCATTTTCTTGGCTTCAGTGGTATTCTTCTTGTGTAAATTGGGTTTATTGTGAAGGTACCAGGCTTACATCTGATGGGCAACTCTTGCAAATCATCCGAAAAATTTAGTTTAAATAGATTTTTTCCATCTGGCTCATATCGCCGGATGTCGGTGACAGTTGGGTCACCAGCTTTTCTTCCAGGTCGAATGGAAGTGTATCGTTGCAGCTCTGAAAAATCTTTGAAAAACTCATAGGAAAGGTATTTGTCGTCATATTTAGGAATTTTCTTCTTTGCATCTTTAGTAAGCTTAATGAGGTAGATTTATGTAGTTTTTTTTTAGTTTTATCTCAATTACGGAATGTACCGAGTCACACTCCATTTGGGTATGGCCCTTTTCCAAATATTTTTGTGTGATTACTATGTTTTCAGCCAAGTCAAGAAGAGCATTAGCCATGATAGAATTTCGATTCTGGGCTGTAAATCCATCACTAAAAATAACTAGTGGAATAGTTTTAGGAACCTTGTCTTGTATGTAGTCTACTAGACAAGAAGCGAAGTTGGATGCCTGTAGCTCGCCTTCACATTCATGCCACCAATAACAGGTTACTTCGTGTGTTGCTAAGTTGTAAACTGTTAAATTATGACAACAAAGCTTTGTCTTATAATAATCTTCTATTCTTCAGTGTCAATTGTTTCAAGTCCAGATTCCACAACCAACGTTTCTGTGTCTATAATCGGTTCAATAGAGTCATCCAATTCTTCCACTCCCAATTGTTTGACTATCATTGGTAGCAAAATGCGTGATTTCAATTCACTGACACCTTCCGAAGCTTCGCATATTTTAATAGCATTCGATTTAGATATCGTAAATAGGCATCTTCATCAATCCCGGTAACAGAGAAATATGTGTCTTCAAATTGAATTTCAGGACCATTTTCAGTAGCTACACTCACTTCTTTCACGTTACACACTTCTTCGTAAAGTTGATCCATGTCGAAGAACGAATCAATTTTACAGTTTCAATAATTTTGACCATTGACGCGTAAGAGAATGAGTCGTCCTGGAGAGAAAATGGTTTAAATAAGTCCAATTTGCTATCCTTGAGTTCATAGTTTCTATGTAATGTAGAATATTTTTGTGCCACGTACAACACTCGTTTTTTATTTTAGTAACTTAATCAGCAGGCAACTTTTTAAATAAGTTACTGCAACTGAATCCTACCCATTCGTCTTCGATTCGCTACCTCAATTTTTTACCCAGTTCAACCATTATTTGGTGGCCTTCGAAACACAGCAATGTTTCATTTTCTAGGCGTAATACTGCATCCTGTAGGACTGACTTTCAGTGCATTTTGGTAAAATGTCAGATAAGGTTCAGTTTCGTCAGAATTAAAGAATTAAATAGTACGAAAAATGGTTATGCAGCTTCAAGATGAAATTCTCTAAATCAAACTTACTCTTAGCCAGGCCATACTTTACACTGTTGTGCAAGATGTGTGCAGCACAACCAACTGATAAAATGCTGTCATTATCGTGATGCAATAACTGAAAAACTGAATTACGACACCCAAAGTTCACATTTGCATTACCTGCACAGAAGCTGGTAAGGTGTTTAGTGCCAATATTGTGCTCTTTCAGTCGTGTCACTAAATTCTTATAAATGGCTGATGCAGTTTCATTTGCGTCTTCATAAAAGTCAAGTACAAACGTTTTTAAATTTGTATTTGGGCTGTAAAACCTCATCATCACCATCTTTCATTAAAAATTAGACATGGTTGCACAATGGAATCATAACAAAATTAATATTTAAAATCGAGTTAAATGCAAAAATCACAGCGATAGCGACTTACCAGATTTCTCTCGGCTTTCTCTCTTCAGGGCATATGGCGCATACAGACTGTTCACGTTCGTTCTGGAAGTTTTGCTGGATGATTAGTGGGATTTCAATATTTTCCAAGTCACTATCTCCACTCTCAACATAAGGAAACGTTCATAAGCCGATTCTTCAGAGGAGTTTGACTTAAATAAGTTCTTTTTTACTTCTTAAGAACTTTGCCTCTTGTGTGCCTTTTCTCTTTCCTTTAATAAGTTTAGTTACAGTAATACATTTTAAGATTATTTTGTCAACAAAATGAACAAATATAGATACTCACGTTTTCGGTCGCAATTTCGGAAATTTTACAACGGCTCCTCCCCTGTAACACGTGTGTTGCTCCCTATATTAGTTTTTATCCATAAAATTCACAAAGCAAAATAGTACTTAGTAGAAAAGCATCGTCCGCCATTTATATCGCGTCACTCCAGTGCGCCCTCGACCGTGTTCCACAAACGCGCGAAGCGCGGCAAGTTTAAATTAATTTAAGTAATGAATGAAATTACATTTCATTACACATATATTATCAAGTTTTGATAAGATATTTTATACATTCATATCATTTGTATCATATACAATCAGTACATCATCCAGGAACTGAGCTGGAGGAGCCCAAATACCATATTACCGTCATAACATGGGCACAACATCCTACCGTTCGACGGCCGACAATACAATTACAACAATACTTTTTAATTGCACGTCTACCTTCACCGTCTATCATTACTATTAATTAAAATAGATACGAAATATACTTTACGACTGATGTCTCGACTTGCTATTCTAGCCCTAAGTAAAGAGCAGTTTACTCCTTCCATAATGCTGCTCCTATGGTCATTACATAATTCTATCTGGTAGCAACCATTGAATCTTATATGCTCACCATAGTAGGACCGAGCTTGCTTTAATTGGTATGTGTTACAGGCAATCAATATTAAACTGTAACTTGGAACTGGAAATTCCCTAATATTTTCAGAGTCTACATTTATGTTTCTAAAATCTGCCCTGCTCTATTTAGATTGCGTTCCCTAACATACTCAGATAAATCATTATTAATTTCCATATTTTGATTAACTATTTCTAGTATTTGAGCAGCATCATCCCTGTCCCTTATTTTTGTGTGGAATTTATTAATAAGTGCAGCAGCCACAGAAAAGTCTATCATCACATGTTTAGAAGCCCCGTTAAAATAATTTTGACGAAATATTTTAAATGCAGTTTTAAAAATGCCATTTACCACCTCTACTACCCATCGACACATAGTCACGGCTCTGGACTTATTAGCATCTCTAGTAGCTAATTGAGATTCTCCATCTTGTGGAGACAAAGGTACATGGCAAGTGTAATTCATATTTTCCATTGTACCATAACTTTGAGTATTATTGAGATAAATGAAACAATTATTAACTTATTACAAACATTTATTACAATTATAATTATAAACATGTGTGCATAAACATTAATCGTTTGTGATATGACCTGCAACAAAACAAAAAAAAACTATTTTTATCCAACTAACCCGTTGAATTTTGTTTTTCCTTTAAAATTAGTTCAGCTTAGTCTGCTTTTGCTTTGGCTTCCCTTAGCTGTTCTTTCAAAATCTGAATTTCTAAATTATGTTTTTCTGTGGCCCGTATAATCGATCTTTGTACTCCTATTCTTTCACACAATTTTTTTGACCTGTTCGAGTGTTAGAACGTGCAGGTGACTTCCTTGCTGATGGCTTGCGTTGAAGGGTTGGGACATTTGGGATGTGGAAGAGATTGGTGAATCAGGCAGTACAAAGTGATCTTCGGTGGCTTGATCCTGGGAGATGACGGATGTCTGCGAAACATCGTCTAAAACATAATGCTCCTCTATTTCTACGGCGTCTGGTATTTGTGACTGCGAAGACTCAAAAAATAATATTAAATTAATTATAGTAAATGTTTAACAAGGCAATGTTTAAAAAGATTATTTGCATAAAAACTATAAACACCTATAACTATCGGAAATCGGAATCAATAGCATTGTCGATTCCAACAATCAGAGCTGGGGCCACCATGGACACATCAGGGTCAACGACTGCATCGCTGATAGATGGCCCTCCTTCAGTAGCTAGCCTATGTTGGCGTTCTTTCATCAAGGCCTCCCTTTGACGCTGATTCACTAAAAGAGAAAGTCTTTTAGTGAATCAGCGTCAAAGTCCATCGTCTTATTCGACTGATTTATAATTTATTGTTAAGTATCAGAATAATTCTGGTACTTATTTACTAAATTTTCAAGTCTTCGTAATTCGTAATCACTACGATTTTAAGTCATTATCTTTTCATTTAGCTGATTACTTTTTGAAATAATCGCAGTTCTAATTTTTTTCATATTTTCTTTTTCTTATGTGGTAGATTAGCATCTTTGATAGTAATATCTGATAAGACTTGAATTCATTTTCCAGGTGGTATTATTTTGTCCTTACTCGGTTTGATGATGTTTTTAGAGCATGATGGTTGGTTTTCAATATTAAAATTTGTTTCTCAGTTTTTTAAATGTTGAGTAGTTTTCGTATGAGTTTTGGTGCAAGTTGACTTAGATATTATAGTTTTTGGTACATTTCGTTTAGTTTGAGCTTAACCCTTAAAAGGGCATGGGCAAACTGTGAGTGTTTGAAACAAAAAACGCAGTCAATTTGGCATTAAAGTGTTTCACTTTTTCAGGAAAACTTGTGGGAAAATAATTCCTCTTGCCCATTTAGATCAACACGTGTAAGTGCTATGTGGGAAATTATTTCCCCACTTATGGGAAATATATTACATACACATCCAGTAGTAGGGGCAGAAACTAATATATTGTGATTATTTTGGATAATTATTTTATGTAAATTAAACACAAATAAATATAAATGTTTATTTATTGGTGGAACATTTCAAAGCAAGGAGTACCACACAAAAAGACTTTTGGCAACCGAAGGGAGGGCTGCGGAGGCCGGGGCGGGGGCAGCCCCGGCTGGCGAGCCCGCGGCCGCGCTCCCTTCTAGACATGCGCAAAATGTGTCATTGAAAAGAAATGAATGAAATAGTTCTTTTCTCTCAACGAAGTAGTCCACTCATTTACTTCAGTACTTCATTTAGTTCACCAAATCTGAACGAGTCAATGAGTCACCCAGCTCTTAGGAATCATAATCGTAGTCTACTCATTTAGTTCAGTAAATCAAAACGAGTCAATCTGTAGTGTGAGGGATAAGTAACGACGAATAAATCACTTGATTTTTTATCTCGTTATCTCGATTTTCCTTCATACTTTATACAGGCTCAGGACTGTCAACCGTGAAAATATTAATTAACAGAAAATTATGTAGCTTTAAAGTAATTTAGATATGTTTTAGTTTAGGTTGGCGTATTTAAAAATCGAAATATGTACAGTTTAGCGAGATAAATAAAACTAATTGTTGATTGTAAATATCGTAATCACTATATTTTCGTTTGAAAGCACTTAATAACAAAACTGTGACCAATTTAGGTGTTGATAAAGATGGTCAGTGGCACCAGGTAAAACTATAAACATCGTCCGTATGTACATCGACAGATACAGTTTCCACCTTTTTCATACAAACAGAGCCATTAGCTAACTTACAATCTAAAGAAGTGTTAACTAAATTAACATTTTTAGCTACTAAAACCTTTCTTAAGCTATCACTAGCTACAGACAATTGAGCACCAGTGTTTACTTTAACACGACCAATACGACGCAGCTGAAAAAGACGTCTCTGAAGGTCGCCCTTGAATGGTCTTATGGCCTTCCTCTAGAAGATCTTCTACTGCACGTGCTTTCTCTAGCAGTTCCGAAATAGAGGAAAAAGATGATCTGGAGACCTTCTCTCTGATTCGCCGATGCAGCAGGCCATACACCATGTCCAATTGGACAGGGTTCTCCGGAAGCGTATGCGCTGGAAGTTGAGCTAACAAGGCAATGCCTTGCACACGAATACGTCTGTCCTCTCGCTCGACTGTTCAACTCGGAACAATTCCCTATATATTTTATGAGGCGGAAGACGAGGACCAAATGTCTGACGTAAGAGCTGAATTGCTTCCTTCCAGGTCGCGACAGAATGTTTGACGCCTTGCCACCATGTGCCAGCCAAGCCGGTGAGTAGCATGGGAAGGCCTCGTAAAGCAATACTGTCCTCCATGGTGACACATTCCTTATAAATTTCAATGGCGTCAATTAATGGAACCACGTCAGAGTTCTGAGCTCCATCAAAACGAGTAGTGCATTTTGCAAAGTTATTATTGTTGTGAACCCCAATCCCGTTTGCAGCAGAGGGCGGGGTCGGTACACGCAGTGCAGCTATTAGTTGTTGCAGGTGAAGATCTGTCATGGTGATTGTCGAAGTTGAGGACGGCGAGAACAGCTGTGTGGGTGCCTCATGCACCGAGCGTGACACAGACTGTGCAGTCGCAGGCGTCTCATGGCCACTCTGAGCAGCGTCAGCGCCAGCAGGCGCCGGGTCAGAACGCTGGCCGGGACTATTTCGCGCAAGATCTCGTTAGCACCATTATGACGAGATATAGCTTTACACGTTACACGGTATAATATAGTCTTAGGAACATGTTCCCGTACAACAGTGATTTAAAATTTACATACTGTAGTATTTTTTTTTTTTGTTTTTTTTACCACTTATACATAATATTACCTATCTATTTACATTATTTACAATTGCTACTAATGAACAACAATTGGGACAGTTTAGTGCTAGTAAGCCTCGTTCGTCGTTCATTTAGTATCTGACCTGCCTTAGAAAAGACCATTTCGCACGGGACTGAAGTCGCCATTAGGTGCAGTCTCTTTAGCACGTATTTGTACAGGATCGGATAGAACGTCCGACGCTCGTGCCACCAGCGCAGTGGGTCATTGCAGCGTGGCAAAAATGGTTCCTGGAGATATTTATCAAGCTCCACTATGCCAGCAGCCAAAGGATTTGTGGGTGTTAACTTTGACACTTCTCTTCTCAATTGTTCCCATATGGACGTCGTGTTAGTAGAAACTAACGTCGTCGACGTGGATGGCTCTGACGTTGAATGCAAACATCGTCGTTGAAGGTTGCTGCACTCTTCCGACTTTCTTCTTCAATGCAGTAAGAGCCACATCAAAATTAGCTGTATAGTTATCTTCGTAGTCTATAGCACTAAATTCCTTAAGGAGCAGGTCAGCCAACTCTTGCCATGAAGTGGCCTCACTATATTAACGCATCACCCTTAAAGAACGCAAAAGCCGAATCTAACAATACAGAATCCGAAACCCTAAAAGCTGCAGCACGCTCAGCAATTGACTCTAAAAACAAAAATGGGCATGACTTGCCATCAAATGTGACATTCCACTTACAAATATGTTTACTAACTATAATTCTATCTGTTTGAGTAGCCGCACTTTCCTCGACATTTGGTTGCGGTTGTTGTGTCTCAGACTTTATAAACAATGTATCAAAGGTACTTCCATAACCCTTAATCACCTTACTGAGCTTTTCCCTGAAGGCAACATCCTTGGTCTCTTCACAAATAAGTCTATGCAAGCGCTGGAATAAGTGGCAATATAATGCCCTGGCACGAAAAAGACTATACTTATCCCGGGTTTTTTCAACACTCTCCAATTTAATTTGTAACTCCTTGAGTTTATCCTGGATTATTCCTAATTCCTGGCTAGGTTCTAACTCCTCGCCCACTATCTCGGAGGGATCAGAATCACCACAGAGTGCTTTGAGTTGCATACGCAGCCTCGCGACCGTATCTTCCGGCGTTTCAACTCTGATCTTGACCTCATAAATTAACTCGTCGCGTAGAAGAGACTGCCAGTATACTTTTTCCAAATCCATTTCAATAAACCAACCAACAACAAACCCAAAACAAAGTTAATGTCAAAATAACTGACGTAAACAAACAACTGTCACAACTCCCCCCGAAATTTCAATCGCTGAGAAACAAATTATAACTAACAGTCCGGAAAATAACTGTTATAGGCACCGTGCGTAGCGATGACCCTGCCATCTCGTGACTTATATCCGAAACTTTTCCCTCAAGTGTCAAAAATTGTACTGTCAAACCATGGAAAAATTCTGAATATTCTTTTTAGAATAGAATAGAATAGAATATTTTTATTTGTAAAACATAGGTATTGACAAAATAAAGATCTTACGTATGTATAATTAGAACGCTATGTTTTGTCATTACGACGTACAAATGTAGTAGAGAAGAAAAAAAAAAAAAAAAAACTTAACATTAAATTGACAAACAAAAATAGTAATTAAATCATCAGAAAACAAAATAAACAACAATAAATACAATTCACAGAGACATATCATTCAAATATTCATCCAAAGAGTAGTAACATTTTTCGGTTAATACTGCCTGAAGAGCCCTTTTGAATTTACTAAGAGGTAGATCTCGGATTAAGGTGGGAATTTTATTGTAAATTCTTGGAGCCAAACCAAAAAAGCTCTTTTTGAGTAAAGCGGTCTTACAATTTACGTGACATAATTTATTTATGTATTGTGAACGTGTGGGCATTTTTTTAGCATCAGATATTTTCAGAAATAGTTGTGGATTACACTTGACAAACAGTGCGGTTTCTAAAATGTAAAGTGAAGGAAAAGTTAGAAGTTTATATTTTTGAAAATATGGTATGCAACTATCTGTAGTTTTAAGACCACACATTGAACGAATACATCTCTTCTGCATCCTAAAAACCAGCTCTCTATCAGTTGACTGTCCCCAAAATATTAACCCAAATCTCAAAATTGAAACTACCAGTCCGTGATATGCAGTTATTAAAGTTTCTATATTTACTTTTTTAGATAGCTGAAAAAGAAGATATGCAGCTTTATTTAGGCGTTTACAAATTTCATCCGAATGAGGTTTCCAATTTAATTTACTATCAATTGTTATACCTAAAAATTTTACGTTATTAACATCATCTATTTTAATATTATCATATTCAACATTAATATCTGAGATTTTACATCTTTGATTGAAATGCATAATTTTAGTTTTCGTTAGATTAATAACAAGATTGTTGCTATTGAGCCAAGCTATTATTTCACTTAGTGAGCTATTTATGTAGTTTTGATAACCGTTTGGATTTATACATTTAATTATAGCTGTGCTATCATCAGCAAAGAGGACCATTTTATAATCTTTATTTTTCGGAAGATCATTTATATATATGAGGAATAGAAGTGGTCCCAGCACACTACCCTGTGGGACGCCATACTTTGTTTCTCTAGGTTTGGAAGTGTATATAATTTCAGTTTTCTTTGTAGGACAAATTCTAGATATTTCTGTGTATTGACATCGACTACTTAGGTATGATTTCAATAGATTTAGAATGTTGCCTCTTATGCCATAAGCATAAAGCTTTTGTAGCAAGATTTTGTGATATTCGTGTTCAATTTTGCTAATTTAAGTTATCAAAATGTATTGTTGTATTGCTGGATGCTGTAATACATCCAAAAACAGCTCCAAGGGTGTAAAATTTTACTATTTCCCTACTAATAGTACTCATATGCCATGGCTTAGGGATAAAAGAATTAAATGGATAAATGCAGTTGTAAAACACACGTAATACTTTAATACTTATTGGTGGAGTTGGAAATAACTCTGCCATTGTCACTCCTTTATCATAACCCAGTAACTGTCGGTACGTTGGTTTGCCCCATTGTTGTGCATAACTGGTTTTCGATTCTGCACTTTCTGCAGAATTTACGTAATGCACTAAGGCACAGACCTGCTTACATTGTCCTGATAGACCTGCCTTGCAATTACAAGTTGCACTTTTAATGTTTCTATTGCAATCAAGCTGAAAGGAAAGAGATAAAAATTAAAAATAGAAATAATGATTATCTAAAGATATTGTAATAACAATTAATTTAAAAAAGGTACTTACTGTTACCTTAACATCATATACATTTGAAATTTTTGTCTGAGCAACAATTTTGCCAGTTAATATTGTTTCTTGTTCTTGGCCAACTGTTTCTATGAGATCAAAAACATGGCCCGACTCGAATAGCTTTTGGCCTTTTGATATATTTTGACCACGCTGCCGATCATTGTTTATTGGTAGAAAACCATATTTTATAATTTTAATCATTGTATTTTATATTTTTATTATCACATATAAAATCACATTTACAGACTAGACAGTGACAACCAATGGGTCTGGAAAGTTTCTTTTTTTACTCGCACGGTGTCTCTACTGTCGGGATTATAACGCCATCTATAGTTTCCGCACGGTGCCTATACTTCCGTTAAAGTTAAATACAAATGTCAATGTCAAATTGTCAACTTCAATAACTAATAGGTTATCCACGGAACTATTTCCTGGAACGCATGTAAATATCAACAAGGATGCAGAGAGAAATGAATGCCAGTTATTGAATAGCTATTATCATGTAATATAAGTTAATGAATAATCCAATGTCAACAAATGTGCAGTATAATCGGGGCAAAAAAGCTTATATAAATAGTTAGAAACTTTGGTTACTATTGTGTCACACCACGAACATGCAATCACAACTATAAGTATATAACAAGTCTTAAGTTATAAGTGTATCAAAGTTTAACACCAATATAAAACGATAAAGAAATATGTGTGCAGTAAAACACTTGAGCCATAAAGTATGCACTAGTTACATAAAGTAAATAACCAAAAGGTAAATTATAGTCTTAGACTAGTTACCTTGTTGTGGTACTCAACAACTCAATATGGAAACAATAAAAACAAACTAAAGACTAACTTATTTAAAATTACTTAAATCAAAAACCTGTTCGAGAGACTGAGACAAAATAAGGTACCTACACTAGAACCCTACACTAGAAACTATTTAATCTTGTTACTCGTGGTATTAGATTTTATTTTTCTGTAAGTGTTGGGCTTTTATCGGCAGTTGTATCCTGGGGATTTATTTTTAGATGTCATTCTAGGTTCGATATTCGACCTTTCACTCGAGCTTGAAATATTGCGTTCTATATAGTCACTTCTTATATAATTTCCTGGCAATCTATTTAATACTTTTTGTTTATTCAGAGGACTTATTCCCGCTTTCGAAAATCCGGCAAAAATATTTTGTTTTATAGTTGGTTCCGTTTTTTGCAGTATATTTTTGAGTAATTTCGGAAACACATTTTTCGGTAGTGTGGGTAATACGCGACCTTCAGTTTTTTTCTATGGGTATAAAATGTCACGCCACGCAACTTTCATTGGTCTAAAAAAGGCTACGTCCAGCGGTTGTGTCAAGTGGGTTGAGTTAGGTGGAAGAAACACAAAGTGTACATCCTGTTCTTGACATTTTTTTATGGTATTTAATGATAAATGTGAAGAAAGGTTGTCCTCAATCAAAATCTTTTTACCAGTTTTACTGTTAAAATCTTCAAATGTATTGCCGTCAAACCAGCCTGAAGAAGTGCGGTTATACTTACAATTAGGCGGACCATTTGTTGTCCAGGTATTGTATAGATGGGTGGCTTTGTACACGACGTAGCAAGACAACAGTGTACCATCGGCGGATGCGGCCAACTTAAGCGACGTCGACGACTTTGTATAGTTCATAACGCTCCAGGGTACTTGACGCCTCTTTTAGTTAAGACTTTCTTTTTCCAGGGTCATCAGCTAGACTAGGTTAGACTCATCATAATTCACAATATTGCTTAAAGGTACACCCACTGTAGTATTTTGAAGCTGTGTAAAATAATCTTCTATAATTTGTGGTGATACTGCAGCTCTGGATCTTTTGATGTTCTGGCTTATTCTTAAAGAAATTTCTTGATGGTGACGCTTTAAAAAGCTCTCTGAATATAATTAACCCCTGTTAATTATATTCAGATTCCTGTAGGTTTCCTGTAAATTGTTAGTAAATCTTTTAAGTCATAAGTATCAAGTGAATACCCCCAGTCTGAACAAATATTTATATATTTTATAATGTATTTTTCTGCTTCATCACTTAGACATTTTTGTCCCCCTTGAGTTTTCATAATTCTTGTTACATGTCTATGCAAAACTGACTTATTTATATGTATTAAATTGCTTAGCTATTTCAACTATAGATTTATTGTCATTTTCATGGGCTTCAATTGCATTTTTTAATATTAAGGGATCATACCTCTTATACGGTTTTACACTTTTAGAGATGTACACGCGAGGTATAGAGTATATCTGAGAATGGAAAATAATACGTAATTGTTAATATAAATATTTGTGTGTGAAATAAAAGTTCTAGACAAAAACATGAATAGACTAAATTATTGCCTGCCTACACATGTAGGTACACTTACAGAAATTTATAAACACATACTATGAAGAACAATACCATTATTTGGCATTCGGGTAAAAAAAATGATATAATTACTTAGTGACAACCCTACAAACCCGTACCTATTCATACTTCAGTCATCATGGAGAAGAGCCGGCAAGAAACTCCATAGACACTATTTTTAAAAAGTAATACAGTCACAGTACAAACAGTCTATTTAAGTCTATTACATAACAATAGTAAGCTCACAAAATTATACAATGCAAGAAAGTTAAACTGTAAATCTATACAATGCAAAGGGAGAAGAAAAAGTCGTTTGATTGCCAGGGAAGCCACACATGGAGAGATGAGTTATCGCCATATAATATCTTTATCGTCAACAAAGTCTTGAATTTTATAATAAGCTTTTTTTAATAAATAACGTTTATATATAATAAACAATCGTGTTCTATTGCCGTCAAATAATTTACTGTGAGCAAAGTTTCTGTAAAAACTAACTAACGACCACAAAGAGAGGTCCTTTTAAAATGCATTTTTTTTCCATTTGCAGCTAACGTCAAGCAAATTCGGTGTGCCCATAAGAACTCTCAAAATTCTACTATTATACTATATGTAAAAAAATGGTAGAATTGCAGAAAGTCTGCCATTGTTTCAACTCCAATTTATAAGAAATAAGTAATAAATATTCAAAGCAACGAAGATGAGCATGTAACACGGAAATCCCAAAGGAGATTGCCCGTTTTGTAAGGGAAGTTGGGTCCCAGTGAAAAATGTTTGTGCCCTGAAGATTTTTATTTTAACTAATAGGAAAAACATTGCATTTTCATAATCAGAAACCTTTTTTCATTTATTCACCCTGGTTCAAGAGATATCATTATTTTTCTGTTTTAAGAATATAGGTTATAATTAGAAATTGACATGGACTATAGATCACTATGAGCATAGAAATATGTACTGTAAATAGCAGTACCATGGAATTATGTCTCTATTTATGCATAAAGTAATGGAATTGTTATTATGTGTTTCCCGCGGTTACACCCGCGTCCCCGGGAACACCTTTCCATACCCGGATAAATTATAGCCTACCTAATCAAATCTTTCCTCTTTATAATATTAGTATAGACTCATAATTACCGTTATTGATAGTTATTATTATTTTAGTAATAGCAAGGGAAATAAAAAAAAAACAAAACATGAATAAACTATTTATTCTTCATAAAATATTTCGTCCAAAGATTGAGCTGGAGCACTCACATTGTTGAAGCGGCCCCAGCTTAAATACCACAATACTGTCATAGTATGAGCACAACACCCTACCGTACGGTTACCCACTAGACAGTTACAATAGTAAGCAATGATACTTTCTAAAGAATTTGCCCGATCTTCATCTCTACTTATCAACAAATAAGAGTAATATGTTTTATGGCTCACATGGCGGGACTTAATTCTAGTCCTAATTAAATAATTATTTTGACCCAATATTAAGGGCAAATCCTCTTCCAAGACATCATTGCTTACTTCAACATTATAAGTACCATTACTTCTTATGTGCTCCCCATAATAGGATCTAGCCTGTTTTAATTGGTAAGATCCCAATGCAAATCTTCTTAAATCATCTAAAGTTAATCTTGGAAAATGATCTAAATGGGGAGCATTGCTGTCTATGTTTTGGAAAACCGTACGTCTCCTATTGATGTTATCCCTTCGAATAAATTCCCCCAAATAATTACTACTGTTTAATCTCGCCTGAGCAATTTGCACATACTCTGCAGCGTCAGGTCTATCTTCAATTGTTGGGTGGAATTTATTCAAAAGGGCACAAACAATTTTAAAATCATCCATAAGGTGTGTTGATGCTCTGTTAAAATATTCTTGTCGAAACAGTTTGTAGTCTCTTTTGATGCGACCATTTACAATTTCAACTACCCATCTACACATAGTCACACACCTAGACTTGTTTGCTTGGTCAGTGGTCAATTGAAATTCACCTTCCAATAATGACTCAGGCATGTATGTTTTATAATTATAGCTTTGGAGTTCAGGGATCACGTCTCTAAATCCCCTATCCAATATAAAGACATCCCCCTGTCTAAAAAATGAGCGCATTGGACCACTTTCATTACGAAATAGATCACTCATGATTGTCGAGTCATTTTTTGTTGCTTCATATGGTCCAATGCACTCTAAAATATATCCATCACAACATGTGATTAAAAAGGGTTTAACCAAATTATTATATTTGTGTAGACTATATGTCTGTTTCTGATATTTGTAGTTACTACTACTCTGTACATAAACATATGTACCATCACATATGACAATAGCAGGTTTAGAATCTGGAGCCATGCTACTGTCTCCGAATAGACCTTCAGGAATAGTCCTGTTACGTGAGGCCACATTTTGTATATTAGTGTGATTAACTCCCAAATGCATTGGTACAAAATGTTCTTTTAAACATTCCCTAACAATGTTCATTTTTTTTTCTAATGTAGATCGTGGCAATTGAAAAAGAGTTGCCAGTCTTTGGTTGCTGTCCCCTGTCCTAAGTTTAACAAGAAATGTGCTTAATGCAAGGCTAGGATTTCTAACCTTATTATGTAAAGTAGGAAGGCTATTTAATATTTCATTAAACTGCATCTCTGTAAGTCCCAGCCAATAATGGCGTAAATGTGCATCCATTGCTGCAATATTATTAAAATCTAAACTTCTTTGAGAAGCTCTTTCCAGTATGGAAAATATATCATCAACTTGAAAGCTAGTAAAGTCATTTAGGTTGGTAGTCAGTTCATCCCACTGATTGCTATATAAATGGTGATGACAGATTCTAGCATTTAAAGGTATATATATATTGTACTGCAATAACAACAGTTCCTTTATAGTCATAGGTACTAAAAGACGTTCATCATTATCACAGCCTACAAACATACAGTGACGAGAAGCTGCAGCAACTCGTTTATACTTTTGTGAGTTAATCTTAGATTGAACTCGTAATGCTTGTTGTGGTTGAGATGTTGGAGCTGGCATTGGAGGTGGTTCAGGTATCTCGGGGTCTTCTAATGAAGATAGAGCTGCATCCATGACCCTTGCAGGTCTGTTTGAATCTTGAACCTCCAAACGTCTCGTCTCCCGAGTTGCTGCTAACCAGCAAGGAATGCACACTTTTTGTAAATGTGGAACCTAAAATGAAATAGTTGGTATTAGTGAATATCAGAATAGGTACCAAACCCTATATTGTTATTGTGCAAGCATATGAATAAAAATAGCATCAATTAGAAATAAACTATGCAGCATTTTTTCTGAAACATTATTTAGAAAATGTTAAACACAATTGCAGGGTATGAGATCTCAGGTTCAGTTCCAGGATTGGGTTTCTGGGTATTTCCATTAAGATTTCATGAGTAGTAACCAGAAGAGCCTGGAATACTGGGTTTGTGCCTGGTTGATTGCATGGTCTCACCGTTATTACTTAGAACATAACTGACAAAATGTATTGTGTACTGTTAGGTACACCTCTGCCTAATCGTCGTCACGCTTGTGATTGGGGATTATAGGCGTGATGATACAGAATGTTATTAAATAATACTCACCAGATGTGCTAAAGTCCATCTTAAAATCATGCTACGTTGTGGACAGTCTAACTCAACTCTGTGGGTTCTCCGACTTGCAACAGAGATACCACATCCATAACAAACATTTAAGTGACCATATGCAGGTGATATATCCTCGTGGGATCCAGTTATATTTGACAATATCCTTTCTTGCAACAGCAAATAACATTCAATACATAGGATATCATCTGACGTTACCTGGAAAAGATTATATTCTATACTATTCTATATTTATAACTGCTTAAACTTGTAAATACATAAACTCTCATAAAGAACTAAGTTTACAGTGCTAAGTTTACTCTAATCAAATGTTATTTTGAGTTTGCATAATGCATTTAACCACTATATTTATATTGTCCACAATAATTATTATTGTTTATGCACACGATAACTTACAGGTGTAGGCGTTGTCCAAGTTCGTAGAAGAACTGTCATTTGCTCGTTCAACTCCTCAACTGTATACCGGCGTAAATTAGACGCTAGTAAAAGGGAACAGTTAATACAGCGTCGGTAAGACAGGCGGTGTGCCCGACTTCTGGCTGGGGTAGACATAGTTCTGACAAAAACAGTTCGGGAGTTCAATATCACACAAGGATTTCACTAAGAGTCAAATTGTTCTCCAAGAATAGCACTTTATCTCACAAAGAACAGCACAAACAAGAGTCAAGCACTTAGAGTCAATATCTCACAAAGAGGAGTCAATTATCTCACAAAACATAAAGTAAGTACGCGAGGAACTTATTAGCTCAACTCGGTGGTAGCAGAAAGGCACGTATCGTAAATAATAACTAAGTAAATACGGAATTCAAAACTCAACGTATTATACAAAGCAATCACGAACACACAACGAACGAACGTCAAAGTGATGTGACATGCGCAAGTAAATGTTGCCAGAGCAATTATATTTAATCATTAATAAATCGATTTAAGTTTTTAAATTACGTAAGGCTTTTATTTTAATTTAAAATCGCTCTTATCTTATCTATCTTATCTTATCTGTTCAACAATATAGACTTATCATGAATATAGTTAGAATAATAATTAAAAATAATTGTATTTTTTTATTTTTAATAACTGTTTTGTTTTGATATCGATTACTCTATTGATTAAAATACGTAATTTTCAATAGTTATTTGATATCTGGCAACTTTTTTTTGTTTACCAATCAAACGGATGTCGACGTAATGTTTAACTATTAATTAATTTTAACTTTATTCCCAGGGTGAAAGAAATTGTATAAAAAATAATTTGGAAACAAAAAAATAAACAATATTTTTAGGTTATTATTCCATTCAGGCACACGATACCACAAAA
The DNA here is from genome assembly GCF_022581195.2 of Helicoverpa zea. NCBI lineage: Eukaryota > Metazoa > Arthropoda > Insecta > Lepidoptera > Noctuidae > Helicoverpa > Helicoverpa zea. The sequence goes on along the minus strand of NC_061464.1, from coordinate 2,766,521 downwards.
GGGACCTGCCCCGTGGCAATCTCCTTTATAAGTATCTTCGTTACACACTCTTTGTTTGATATTTTCTAATTCGATATGCGTTGGCGTGGCCTTACACACGTTATAAGCTTGCGTACTTTTAGTTTCTGTTAAGACATTAATGGCCTTACTACAAAAACTTTAACCCCTGTTTTACACTTGTCTAAAAAAATTTTGACTGCAAAATGAACCATATGTCAACGTCATAATTTGACATTTTTTTAGACAAGTCTTAAACTGACGTTTAAAAGTTTTTGTGGTAAGACGGTAACGGTTTTGCCATCCAGCATTGTGCAAATGGGAATATGTTTAAAATGTATCATTCTGTCTCCTAGAATAATATTTGTAGGCTGCAACTGCCTTATTTGTTTCTCGATCTTATTGTACTCCTCTTTAGTGTTATGGTCATTTTCTTTTTAAAATTTAAAAAAAAAATTGGTCGACAGAATCTGATGGAAGATGGAGTCATGTTTTTCCAATATATATTTTTTTAATTTCTCTCATTTCCGATATTTCCAGAGGCACAATTGTACATAGCATATTGGAATCAGCACACATTGAATTGCTCGTAAAGTTTTGCTTCTATATTTAGTGACTACCACTCCCATCTAGGCCCCACTTATAATAGACTTCCAAAGTGTCGATATTGTCGTCCATGTTTCATAATGAACAACTTGATTCGATGTGTAATTGCATCTTCTTTCATTGAATACTTGGTTATTTGGTTTAAATTGGTCTTTCTGAAAGTTGCTACTCTAATATTTCTCCAATTAATATTCTAAAGAATAGGTTTCTTTTGTAAAAGTGTTTGATGCTATTTCACTCCAGTTCAAAAAATCTGACCAGTCCATCACTTTGATTATACAAGGCCTTGGCCGCTTTAATATCTTCTGACTGTACTTGTGCTAGGCTCTATATGGTGTGATCCAAAAGATCTTGTAACGGCACCACAGCTTCATTCTCAGTTACTCTCAAATTCAACGGATAACATTTAGTTTTACGTCTGCAATCACATGGTAAGAGGGATATATATCAGCACCTCTTAGCACCTACACGCATCGTCTTATATTCAGCTTTGGTTAAATTTAGATCCACTATGAGACCTAATGCTTCTTCAGCAGTATACGGCACAATATTAACACAACACGTGTGTGCGTTTTCCATGTTTTTAAACGCTTTGGTCTTGAAATTATTGCTTAAGCTTGTTTTCTTTTACCTGCTCTTACCAGACTGGCTTCAGTCGCTAAACCTAGTTTTTCAGTCGTAAAGAGACGAGAGAGTCGTCGTGAGACGAGGGGCTCAAGTTTTCTTTTTCTTGCTGCGATCAGCGCAGTCTGCAAACAATTTTTTGGGCCTACCTCTCCTCTTCTCTGAAGAAGTAGGTTGTGGTCTTGATTCCATCTTCGGGAGTTTGAACTCTTCACTGAGCCCACTGGCGTGTTTGTTGTTAAAACGGTCAAACGTATATTTACATTCACGCATTTGCCTAAAAGTTTTGTCACAAACACTTTTACCACGAAGGAGAAAAGACTAGCGGAGATGCCCTAACGCAGGTAGGTCACGCGCCTTCAGGTAGGTCAAATACGTCACGACTACGTCACGGCAGGCGTGGCTGGACACCGCCCATATACCGTCCTTTACATCAAACTGACATCTTGTCATGGTTGTATTTTTACCACAATTTCAACAGATTTTATTTGTTACTCGATTAAAACGATGAAATGCGCTATCATTAATTGTAGAAATTGCTCAGGATCCAAACTCAAACATACCATAGGATAACATTTCACGTGTAACTAATATTTTAGCTTTAAAACATATTTTTTGCTAGAGACATCTGTCGTCGAATAGCTGCATTTCTAGAACCTCTAAGTGAATTTGTATTATTTTCGTATCAATCTTGTATCAATGTATATTATTGGTACCAATTTTTGCCTTAAAAAGCAGCTTCATTTTTCCTTGCATCCTACAAGTTTTTTTATAAATTATTTACAAACCAAAACATATGATATATTATCATGAAAATTGAATATTATAAAAACACCATCTTTCGGTAAGTAGTCGACTTACGTATATTTGAAGTAAAATTGTGTTCATCAAGACAGAGAGACCCGTTACAAAATTAAGTGCTACCAGACATCGAAAATGCAATCACCCATTCTTAAAAAAGGTCTTATTTAAAAAAGCTGCAATTATCTTAAAATTAATCATAACTCTAACTAAAAACATAAAGGTGTCCCGACATTATTTACTTATATTCATCACTAGCCGTTTTCCCGCGGTTTCACCCGCGTACCGTGGGAGCTACTGCCCGCACCGGGATAAAATATAGCCTATGTTACTTGCAGATAATATAGCTTTCTAATGGTGAAAGAATATTTAAAATCGGTCCAGTAGTTTTTGAGTTTATCCATTACAACCAAACAAACAAACAAAGTTTTCCTCTTTATAATATTAGAATAGATCAGCAATGTTTTACATAGGTATATCTCTCTTGCCGTACATACTTTTTGAATGTACCTTTACTCAGAGCAACATCCGACTCACATAAAGTCTGCTACTTATTTAGTGGATGCGCCGTTATGATACAGTTGTGAAAACTCTAATTTGATAAACACTGTCCCTATAATTTTAATTCCCATTTTTCTTGGTGAATTTCGTAATGTGGCAACATCGAAAATAACAACAGTCATCGCAGCACGGTTCTAGAACAAATAGAACGAATTTTTGTGCTTGTGATGAGAGGATTTTTTGTTTGTTGGGGAAGCCTTACCACTTTATGACCATTCTCTTCCAACATCATATCTGCTTCATATACAGGTGGCTGTTTGTGTTCTTTAATAATTTCAAACAACTATGCCCTTACCATCGTCGGCAAATAAGAAAGTCCTTTTTTTGATATCCAAGATTGCATTTCTGACTTTGTACTTGACATTTTAGGTGCCTTATCAATCTGCACAGAATGGTAGGATGCATTATCCATAACCACAATGGACTGTGGAGGTAGATTTGGTATTAATTTTTCTTTAAGCCACTTATTAAAATTAACTTTATTCATTTCATCGTGATAATCCGCTGATTTCGATTGAGATCTGAAAATCAGTTGAGCATTTGATATGAAGCCCATGGTGCCACCTGCATGAACAATGATCCATCGTGGTCCTTTGGAATCAGAAGATAAAACACCTTCTTCAGTTTCGCTTTGCCAACATTTTCCAGCGCAATATGTGGCGTGTATAATATGTTTCGTCTAAATACACGACTGGCCGCTGAGTTCCAAGACGATTATTTCTTAATTCCTCCAGGTAGCGATGGCGCCATGCGACAATGTCATATCTCTCCATCAAAACCTTTCTTTTTGATTTACATTTTTTTAAATAAAATCCCATTCCTTTTATAATTCTCCACAAAGTGGTGCGACTACCTTTATAGTTTATCTCCTTTCGCGTTTCATGTAACAATTTCGCCAATGATGGTAATTCCTTTCTTACAGAATAAAATTCGTGTATTTTATGCCTTATAGCACATCGTTCGAAATCATCTAGTTCATGAGTTTTTCGTCGAAGACCACTTTTGCGCGGTGTTGTTACTTTTTTCGATGTTGAAGCTGCCTCTTTACCTTCCTTAGTAATTTTCGACACTGTTTTTTCAGATATACCTAAAACAAAATTAATTGATTTATTAATAATAATATAATATGTGATATCGCTGGTATGTCTTCGTTCTAACAAAAAAAAACATCAAAAGCGGTTCATAAACGACGAATTTATCCGTGAACAAACGGTCGAATTGACAAAACTCCTTTTCTTGAAGTTGGCTAAAAATAATCTTTATTCAGCACGAAATGATAAATGTGTTTTGTTAATGTAACAAAATGTAATGTAAATAAAGGTAACTACGACATAAACGATAAGGGTAAATAAACTGACGCTGGTAACCCTATTTCACTAACCTGTAATGGCGGCGACCCGAGCTTGTACACATCTTAATGGAATTATTGGGGCCTCGTTACGTTTTTCACGTTCACAAAACTCTTTCACTTTTAACACCATCATTCTCTCACCACTCTTTAATGTTTACGGCATGATTTTCTCACGAAATCACAATAAAACTTATGTAAACTCGCAGAGCGTGTCTACCGTGTTTACGTTATTTACAGACAGGAATGCCAACATGACGGCAAAGGAACTATTTGATGAAACGCACTTTACAAACAGGAGGATATCAAAAGTAAATGTCACCATTTTACGCAACCACAAAAATATTGTTGTCCCTGTTTTCAAATACACTTATCTGCTTAGAAAGAGTGAGACAGAACTATGTTGAATTGTTTGTTTCATATTTCGCCCATATTTATATAACCATAGATACGTCAATAAACACGGCGTCTCCTTATAATTCTAAGCTCGATGGTTTTTCTTGCTAGTATTTTTAATCCCCTTATATTGAAGAATGATTGTTATTTATTTCTACAGAACACATGAATTCATATGTGTATAAAATAGCACGATGAACATAATTCGATGACAAGATCAAATTCTAATCTTGTCAAAGGAAATCTAGATTTCGAAACATACACATAGGAATTAACTTCACAAAATAAGTAACAATCGTTCTTCAACATAAGGAAATCATTCTTCAAAATCTATCTATCATTATTTAGCGTATGTTGGTTAACCTAGAATTGGCGACTGTAAGTCCTAGTAATAACAAAAATTGTACTCTAAGCTTATCTACACAGAAGCTGTTGGTAAACCCTTTAATAAATAAATTGAAACGGAATAAAATGGTGGACAAAAATTATAAGTAATATTTCATTTTTAAAGAATTCATTTTCTTTTACAACGGGCAGTATAATAACTTAACGCTTGTATTTTTGTTGCATTATTATGACATAAATTAGTTTTTCCTTTAAGTATTCTGTTGACATTAGTACACCAGCTATTTATAATAATATTTGAAGATGAAATTTTGCACATTCAGTTTCTTGTCACACAAGAGAACTGGGATAGATTACAAAATATATTTACTATATAATTGTACCCTTCAGACGTTTCTGCTGCGGTTCCTCGTTTAATTGTGTTTGAATGATCATGCAAACATCGTCTAGAAACTCGCACAGTGCCTCCGATGGATAATTAAGTGATCTTCTGGTATAATCTCTTTCTAATATATAATCTTTATTACTCGGAGGCGACGTGCTTACCAGATGCATTCGGCAAGTATGGCATTTTGTTGTAAAGTTTTTTTTAACTATATAGCCAGCAACATATCTTTTTGCCTCTTTACTGGTTGAGTTCCTAAAATTTTCAGTATCTGCTTGCATGAAGTAGTTAATTACAGAATCCACATTAACAGAGTCTGAGGGTTGTTCTCTTGCGTTCTTTTCTTTTAAATTTACCAATATTTTTAATGGCTTTAATACCTTATTATTATCTTGCTCGCAGTTCCTGAGACTTGGTACTTGTTCAAATTTCGTCACAATCGTTCCATCCTGTAACTTTTTCTCCACTTTAAATCTCATTGATCTTAAAACTGCAAGTAAATCGTCCCACAATTTAAAATGTGGCGAGTTCTGTCTTAGTGCACACAAAATGGGTTGTTGAATGTGGCTCAGACCACTGTTTCAAGGGCTGTGAGAGAAATGACTGAGGCACTCAACGACCCACACATATTTAGGGATAATGTGGTCTGGCCGCTGCAAATTCAAGATTGAAACAGAATAAAGGCACAGTGAGTAGAATAAAATTGAGTTTTAAATGGTCGTCAGAGGTGTCATTGGGTTTATTACAACTTAAGTTGTATTTTATGTTATAGGTTCTTAAAGTTTGGGATTCCTGGAGTGTTGGGCTGTACAGATGGCACCCACATAGCTATCCTGAGACCTGCCATCCATGAAGAGCGGTACTTTAATCGGACGGGGTACCATTCACTAAATGTTATGATTGTGTGTTAAGATTATTATTCATCCCAATAATTATTAACTTAGACATCTTTTGAAAACTATATTCATAACTTAACATATAATCTTTTTCAGATTTTTGATGCTGATTTAAATATTATGTGTGTGGATGCGAGCAGCCCTGGGTCAGCCCATGACTCTAGCGTGTGGCAGAGTCATCCCATATGTAATAAAATAAAAGAGTTGTCTAATGCTGGGGAGCAGATGTTTTTATTGAGTAATATATATTGACTTTCAGAGATTACTATTGCACAAATTGTCATACTTAACAAACATTATTAATAAAAACATATTTTAGGTGATAGTGGATATCCACTGCGGGTTTATATGATGACCCCAATATTAAAGACTATGGAAGGCACTCCTGAACATAATTACTACAAGTTACACGTAACGGCACGCAACACCGTAGAGCGCTGTATTGGAGTACTGAAAGCTCGATTCAGGTTTGGTATTGCAAAAATATAAATAATAAATATATGTTACAACTAGAATCAAACTTAGTTATATTTTTGACATTCATAAGTCCTTGTAAAGGTCTAAATGAAATAAATGATTTGACTTTGGCTATTATGAATACTATGCGGATAAAATGATTAATTTATCACATAGTCTAGTCAATTTGGGTATTATATATAATACCAGTCATATGTATAATATCTATATTATCACTATGACTGTAACATATGATGTAAATGATGATGCAAGGTGATAAAATATGATATTTTAATAGGTGCCTAATAGCTGATCGAGCCCTCCACTACGATCCAATAACTGCTGGGAAAATAATAAACGCTTGCTGCGTCTTGCACAATATTGCTAACAAAAGACGACTGCCAATAGCACTACTTACACTTGCAGAACAAGACTTTGTGCAGAGGAGACAGCCAATTCAAGTAAGTCTGCACACATTATTACCATCATGCATTATTTGAAGTGGAATTTAACAATTCGTGTGTTTGGATTGTGTGGGTTTACATTTTTTTTTAATTCACAGATAGAAATTGGTGCAGAAGACTCCAGTCGGCAGTTCAATCCTCCGCCTGCAACGGGCGCTTGTTGAGAAGTTGTGGAGGGAACGATTTTCTTGATTTTTTTTTTATATTTACATCTTTTTTTCATTTTACACAGCATTGCAATTATTATTTAACCTTATTAATATTATAAATATAAACGTTACTGAGTTTTTCAAAAAGACAAATCGACGGCTCCTACGTACATAAGGTCAAGTGAAAAACCGAGGTTTACAGGAGAGCGTAATTTGTGTTCAAAACGCTCTAGAAATAATTCTATGACCAATAATAAATATTTTCTTTCTATAATATTTTAACAGTTTTAAGAGCTTTATATTTTAATTTTTTACGTTTTCTTGGAAAAACTGATAGATGACCGTTTCTACGCCGATAATAAAGTAGGAGTATGTCAGTCATGTCTATGATACCTTTCTATACGCGGGAAACAAAAAAAACAGTGTCTGATATAGAATTTAAATAAAATGTTTTATGAAAATGTAGGATTATGTTACTATTTTTAAATCTATACGTTAAACATCCTGAAATCGTCAGCCATGGATATAAAAAGTACTTCAATGAAGACATATCACTTTATACGTTGTCTTAGTCATTCGGGGTAGGATTATAGTTCTTGTAACGTAAACAAAGACAAGTCTTTAAATAAAAATGATCAGGCTTGTGTTTTATTAATTAGGTAAACAAGGTTTATAAATTCAACATTTATTATTAAAAAAATAATTTCCTTAGCATCTAAATAATAGGTACTTATAGTCTCACTGAAGTAGGAACTAAACATAAAAAATCACTGTTGTCTAATATTAATAGTAATTAACCATTTTAATTTTAAGCATGGTGCCAGCATAATCATCTGTCTAGCAATGCAATTGGTACCTAGTGTTTAATAATCATCACAGTTTTATTAAGTAGGTACCTCAGCTTAATTAAACTACTTATCGACTTAATTAGTAAGCTTTAATAGAGGTAATAATATCCCAGCATTTTTTGAATATGTGCCTCATCTTTAACACCTAATTGGTAGCATTTAACCATCACCACAGCTTTATTCAGACTGATTCATTTTAATACTAATAAAGTGCCCTTAGTAATTAAATAATAAAACAAAATGTATAAAAAAGTAAAAATAAATTTAACAATCTTCTTCGTCATTGACCTGTTCTCCCTCACTGTGGTTAAGGTTTTTATAGAAGTCATGATACTTCTTTGGAATAATCAACGTATCGCATAAACTAATTAAGTCTTTATATTTAACTTCAGTGATAGGAATAGGATTATTGTACACCTTCTCTAGAATTAGTTCTTGTTCCTTCTTTTTCCTCCCTCTAGTCAATTTTAAATTATTGCTACAGTTAAGTTTTCTATAATTGTCTTCAGAAAAGTCGTACTTAAATTCTATTATGTCTGGATTATTCCCTTGCACTTTAACTTCTCTTACTTTATTCCAAGAAATTTTCTCTGAATTTGTATCTTTTGTCCAGTTTTTAGTATGCAGCCAAGCTTTAAAATCCAAGACTAAGTCTTGATCTACTTCTACAACTGTATACGGTGGACTATTCTGTTTAGCCCAACGAACTAGTGTGTACCATTCATCTGGTGTGTAAATTAGTTTATTTTTTGCTTCTCGCTCTATTAGTGCGTGAACGCTATCCGCCTCATTTTGGGTGTGGCCTTTTTCGAGGAATCGATGGGACACATTTATCTTAAATCTATCGCTTGCATATAAGTACATAAAAAAAACAATGCGATTGCGGTTCTGACCAGCACAGTTGTCTGACCAGAATCTAAAATCTGTGACTCCAGTTTTAACCTTGTTGTCAACGAAAGAAAACAAACAACTAGCCACTTCACTGGCGCCACGTTTAGCTATTGTATCCGGCGTCAAAAACTGTGAAATTATATACAGACAATTTTCTTTTATAATACAGCACACTAATTTCGCCATGTGGAGTGTTATTTATTTTTTGGAAGTCAAACATCGCTGTGCAAATATCGGAAGGATTCAATTGAGCTTCAATTTTATCAACATTTTTCAATTCCCTGGCAAGTTTTTTGTTATCAATGTGTGTTTTATGTTTCACTTTATCATCATAAGTTGGCGAGGTATTGTTTTTCATTGCATGGCACAAATCGCATTGGTCTTTTTTGGGTAAGTGAAAAGCTATATTTAGTTCTTTGTTAACAATATCTTTGTACTGTCTTACAGAAGTAGCTAAATTTTCAGTTATATTCAGTTCTTTACACCATACAGTATATAGGTCGTACATTTTTTTTAAAGTTAATTCACAATCTAAATACTGTTTGTTTGAATCTTTGCGAATATAATGACTTTCTACGGGCGCAAAACTTTTAACATGTTGAATTACACTTTCTTTCATTGGTGCATTTATAACAGTTGGATGATTTGAATGAAATCCTCTCATATCTTTAATACAAATACCGGTATTTTTATCATGCTTGTCGATGGCAGATTGTATAAAAGTGTTACTTATGGAAAATGTATTTTTAAACATAGTTTTGCATACCATAATCTTTTCTTTATGACCATTACCAGATAAAAGCGGCAAAAAATACTTAAAAACATTTAACCTCTTGGAATCCTGTGTCCATTGTTTTTTTCTTATATCTTTCATATGTGATGCAATAAATGACCACTGTTGTGAATGGTCACCTAGTTTTAAATATATTTTGGCGAGATAGAATGTCAAACTTTTCAAAACATTTTAATCGACAGTTAGAAGAACATGGACCCTTTATTTGTTTTGCCATTTGTTGTTTGCCAGATCGAGATGCATGGGCTTCACCCAAATTAACGAGCACCTTCCTTTTTTCATCTAGCCAATTAGATTTGTTAGTAATTCTCGTTTTTTGTTATTGCTTTTTTTACATACTGACGCTTTTTTTTTTCTATGGTGCGGTGTTGATGAACCAGACATTTCGCTGGATCCTAACGGACTTGATCTTAAGGTGGCATCAGAAAGAATAGCGCTACTCTCACTCAAATAGTTAAACTCATTTTCGGGGTCCCCAAAGGTCCTGCATGGACTTGGCATTGGTGTTGTAACCAAAGATTTTTCATTATCATTTTCAGGTACTTGTCGTGGTGTTTCATTTTCACAAACAGGTGTGTCTAGAAAGCAATTTCCAATTCCATCATTCGAAATTTCCCCCACCGTGTCAATTATATATTTTAAATCACTTTGCGATAGTATATTGGCAGCTGCATGGTTTTGTTCTTCGTCACTGTGTGCTTCAACAACTTGATTTTCGTCGTTAGAAACTTCCTCACGATCCATTAAAACACTTTTTTCGGAATAAACCCGACGTGAGTCTAAAAAAAAAAAACAAGTTATACTTACAGTACGGCCAGCGGATCTTGGCGAGTCTGAAATTAGGCTAGGTGTGAACATAAATGCCAATATCAATAGTTATTACTATTAACCACTGTTTTGAACATTTATTTTTTTACGAGTGCACAAGCGCTAAAGTCCGCAGAGCATAACTTCAGACTCGCCAAGATCCGCGGGCCGTACTGTACATCGAGGAACGCAAATCTCTTCTCTAAAAATATATATTAAACAGTGCGTAAGTATCCGTAAATAATAACAAATCCACAAAAATATTAAGAGTTACGCGTAAAAACAAACATGTAGGACATAACTTCATTTACTTTGATAGCAATAAGCATTGTTTTCTTTGTAACTATTGAAGCATACAATTTATTATTGTCATTTGTGAAAAAAAAATGTCGCAATTACTAAGTCATAGTATAAGCGGACATGTCTGATATGACCGCTTCTACGCTGATAATCTGCCGTTCTAGGTTATAAAAACAACAAAAAGAATAATTATTATTACAATGGTTTTGGGTGTATTAAGCGTTTAATGTATATTAATTTTGATAACTACTTACCCTCCTTAGCTTTATCGATATAATTAATTAAATCTTGTGGTTCAGAAACGCATAAAACATTATTTCTGGAGTTCGCAATATCCACCAATAACTTTGATCTGCTATTATTCATGTTTTATAGTATTGTTGGAGATAATATGAGTACTTAAAACTAAATAACACACCACTAAATCTAAACTGTATCAAAACATAAATATTATTTCACCACACGAACAGGAATCGACCTGTCTCGTTCGAGGAACTCCCGTAAATGGCGATAAGTCTTACAAGACCGTGTTCGCACCGATTGGCGCGCAGTTTAAAACACCGTACAAAAGGATACGTTTAGATGTCCGCATCTACGGCACTTATTCGTTATATTTATTATACTTGTTCTCTTATACAATTTATAAAACAAGGCAAATAAATAAAATTAAAAAAAAAATCGTATGTCAGTATGTGCGCCCAGACAATCTTAAGCCAATTATACAATAAAAAAAATGCCATTTTCGACATGTCTTTATATACGTAGGGGCCGTCGAAATACTTAAAACAGTTGGAACCGATTGAGATCGAATTTGGCATGAACTCATGTGGTACTTTATGGACAAAGACTACCCTTATCAAAGTGATGAAAGTGAAGAACACTAAGAAAAGAAGCTTCATGGATATTAAAAAAAAAAGGGTTTATAGTGTAAAACATTTATTAACTACAACTATTTGACTAATAACTAAACAAAAAAAATATGTATACATTTAAAAAAAATCTAATGAGATCAAAGTTACATTCATATGATTTATTTTACTAATAACTAAAGGCAATAAAAATGATATATAAAAAATCAAGAGATCAATCATAACAATAATCAACAATATTTACATTAATAATATTCAATCACTATCTGAATCAATAATAATCCTTCTATTCCTTCTATGTACCTGAAAATGTAGAAATATAATAGATTAATGAAAACAAATTATAACAGGTTATGATTAGGCCTGAGTAGACTTTTAAATTTACACAACATGCAACTTACCCGTTGTGGATGCTGGCTGCTCTAGCTCTATGCGAATAGGCTCACTAAGCCTTGCCGCAAGGCTTTCTATGGCTGCAGCAAGCCTATTCGTAGCATTCGAACTGGCCACCTCAATGTTTTGCAGCATATCGGTGGCAGTGCGAAGTGTTGATTGCTCTTCTGGTTCTAAAAAAAAAAAATCCTTAAATGTATATTTACTACACATAGTTTAGTCAGCAGATAACAGTGTTACTGATGATAACTCACCAGCATCCACTTCTTGACGCCGCCGACGACGACGTCGCCGCGGAGCAGCTTGTTCTGGCTGCTGCGTAGCCTGAGAGCTTGCAGGCTCTGTTGGTACAGGCACAGAGCTTGCAGGCTCTGGCGGTACAGGCATAGAGCTTGCAGGTTCTATCGATAGAGGCATAGAGCTTGCAGTCTCTGTCTCAATGGGGACCTCATCAACATATTCATCGAATATATCGATTGTATTATAAGAGGCCCCCGAATTCAACCGCTCAACCTCCATTTCAATGAATCTGAAATAATAGTATGTCTAAAGGTTATGAATTTTTTTTAAGATAAAATTAATTATTAACAGGAATTAAATTACCCCAGAATGAGCACCGGTACTTCATCAGTTCTGTAGAAAAATTTGACAATTTATTAACCATTAATAAATCCCAATATTGTAGCGAGTTAGATTTGATTCTAAGTTCAATCTCAGTCAGTACACGGTTAAGGAAAGAAACTAAACAGAAAAGCCATACGACTCACACTACATTTACACCATCATGATATGATGCAGAGCCACTACCACCAGCATTTTCAATTGGCTGTTAATTAAAAATAAAACATGCAGTGCAGAACAAAAAAAAAATGTGCAAGCATACAAAATACAGTTTTAGAAGTGGACTTCAGAAGAACATAGTGCATTATTAGGTATTGGTTAATTCGAAAGCTTTGTGATCACGTTACGAGTGCATTTTAAATAGAATGTGTGTTATAAGTACTTAATAATTATTATTATGTACATGTGTAATATAAATGAAAGTCCTTGATCTTGGGTTACTTGAGTTTTATTTCACAACACACATTCACACAGTTACATAGTCGACCCCTACAAAGGATATGGAAAAAGACAGATGACAGATCATAGCGGAAGTTATTATATTAGTGACGTACTAATTAGTATTACTAATTAGTGATGTTACAACATCCCCCCTGTTAAGTTTAAATTAACCCTTGACAAACAATAGACTTAAGACTATGGACTGACTTGACAAAAATTGACTTTATTATACATAGTTATGATAGACAAAGGTTTTTACTTAATTATGACTTAATTTAGATTACAATTATATACTTAATCTATTTCTTCTATTAGCCTACGAGAAGGCTTTACAAATCGACCTGAACGTGTGACAATTTGACTACTTGAGGATTGAGATGAGAGTTCTTGAGGTCCAGCCTTCTGACTGTCACCATCCTCTCTCCCCTGCGACGATGACGACGACGACGACGAGTTGGATAGCATAGGAGAGTACTTATGCCTTAAGTGAATTCTATTTCTCCTATACCTAACATTCTTTGCAATTCTTTGACATTTTGTGGTGTAGGCATATTGACAATTGCTTTTACTTTTTCTTGGTCAACCCTTGCACCATCTTTACTAAAGACATAACCTAAAAAACAGACTTCAGAAACTAGAAATTTACATTTGGACTTGTTAAATTTTAAATTAACTTGACGAGCTCTTTGCATTACTTTATGTAATCTCTCATTATGTATAGACTCACTTGGACCATAGACTAGAATGTCATCGATGAATATCAAGACTCCTTCTAAATCACCAAACAAATTCATCATAACTCTTTGAAATATTTCTGATGATGCATTTATGCCAAAAGGTAATCTTAAATATTTATATCTGCCAAATGGTGTTTGAAAGGTACATAAATTAGAACTATATTCATCTAATCTTAACATCCAAAAACCTGAAAATGCATCTAAATGAGAAAAACAAACAGCTCCTACTAATTGAGATCTTATCTCATCAATTGACTTTATTGGATAAATTTCCCTTATAATATTCTTATTCAAATTTCTAGGATCTAAACAAATTCGTAACTGACCTGAACTTTTGACCGTAATTACTATGCTATTCACCCATTCTGTAGGCTTAGTGACTTTTTCAATGACTTGCATGCTCTCCATGCGATCCAACTCCTCGCGTAGCTTTCCAAGCATCGCAAATGGTACTCTCCTGGGAGGATCCACGCATGGTACTGCATCAGGTTTGAGTTTCAGGTGACAGACAGGAGGTAGACAGCCAAGACCCTGAAAAACCTCATTATATTGTGTTAGAATTTGTTGACAAAAATTTTGTTTAGATACTGAAAAAACTCTTTTAATTATTCCTAACCTTTCACAAGTAGGAAGACCTAGGACATTGGGACATACTAAATTTGCGACTATGAACACTATATTTTCACTGACAGTGTTATTATTTAATATTAAATTGCATTTAATATTGACTTTTCCCATAATGGGTATTGACTTGCCACAAAATCCTGTGACATTTATGTGACATTTGACAAGTGACATTTGACTTTGTTGACGTTTTAAAGAATCAAAAGTTTGTTTTGACATTATGTTAAGATCAGCTCCTGAATCAATGATACAATTAAATTGTGAATGACCTACTTTAACATTTATGTTCCAAGACTGTTTACTATTGTTAATGTTATGTTTATGTTTTGACTCGACTGTATTGACCTGACTAAATGATGATGTGACTTGTTGACTGTGATATGGTGATGTGACTGTTGTGATTGTGTGAGGTGATTCCTCAGACATGTGTCTGTACTCATCATTAAGATACCCACTTTGACTATCACAACTTTTATTTGAATTATGACAATATGACTTGAGAATTGATTTCTCTGACTGGTGACTGCTTTCATCACCGAGGTACTTTTCAGACCTCTCAGACATGACATTATCACCCTTATCATCTTTGAAATATGACTTGAGAATTAATTTCTCAGACTGGTGACTGCTTTCATCACCGAGGTACTTTTCAGACCTCTCAGACATGACATTATCACCATTATCATCATTGAAATATGACTTGAGAATTAATTTCTCAGACTGACAATATGAGTCTCGGTGAGATCTCTCAGGAATGACACCAATGTCATCACCGGAATCATTCCCTGACTGTGACTGACTATGTATGTGTGTAAATTGTGGTGGTGGAGACAAGTGGTACAATGAATGTGTGCTTGCTGACTTGACATGTTTATAGTGACTGTTATATGACTTTAAATGACAATTAGACTTATGACTTTGACTGGAGCTATGACTATTCAAAATTCCAACAAAATAATCTTGATTATTATTATGACTATGACTTGAATTAAACGACTCTAAATGACTGATATTTTTATTTTTGAAGCAATATTTAGCAAAATGACCAAATGATTTACATGACCTGCATTTGACTCCTTGCGCTGGGCACTTGTAGCGGTGAGATTGCCCACAGCGGCTACACGTCCTCGAGCGCCTTTCAGGGTTGGGAGACTTCCCTGCGCCAGAACCCTGCTGACCGACTGGTGAAGCTCGCTGTCGACGATCCCCTCGACTACGGCTCCTCCGACGTAGATGCATGACATTTTCTGACTTTTCAACGTTGGAACTACTGACAATTTTTTCAGCATCCTGCTGTGCGACGATCAGTGTTGTTGCCAGTTCTCGCATCTTCTGATATGTCAGATCAGGTTCCTGGAGTAGTCTCTGACGTACATGTGCTAAATCCATATGCAGATTTGCAATGAAAATATCCCTGATGAGCGATTCCCTGAGTGTTCCAAATTCACAATCTTGGCTTTTGTTCTCCAGATCTGCTAGGAATCCTTCGATCGACTCGGATTTCTGTTGCTTTCTGGTGAAGAACATGTGACGGCACATGGTTATGTTCCTTCTGGGCTCAAAAAAATTTTGAAATTTGGACTTGACTTCGGCAAGCGTGGTCTTCTCAATGGTGAGGTTGAAAGTATTGAATATATTTAAGCCCTTTTCACCTATGAGATGCAACAAGATAGCTATCTTACGCTTTTCGGGTGCCTTATCCAAACCCGTGGCCAACAGATACAGCTCCAACTGCTGCCACCAGCGTTTCCACGCCTCCGCATTATTATTTGTGGAATCTGACGAAATTTGCAGTGATTTTATTTTGCTGTTAAGGCCTTGGACGCCATTATGGTCGCCCACGCCGCATGGCTCGGAGCTCGACTGGTCCATTTTCGCGACCGACTGTCTTCCAGACTTCGACTTTTTTGACTTGAGTTCTTCTTGACTTCTGACACCATGTAATATAAATGAAAGTCCTTGATCTTGGGTTACTTGAGTTTTATTTCACAACACACATTCACACAGTTACATAGTCGACCCCTACAAAGGATATGGAAAAAGACAGATGACAGATCATAGCGGAAGTTATTATATTAGTGACGTACTAATTAGTATTACTAATTAGTGATGTTACAACACATGAACTTATTAAAGTTTTATGAAATGAAGAAACTTACAATAAAGGGGTTGTGCCGAACTCCTGGTATGGGTTCACCCACATCTCGGCCCAAAATTGAATATAGCCTCTCCTGAATTGGAGACAAGCCACTTATTTCGGCAAACCCTCCACCTAGCAAAATAAAGTTATATTAAAAGAGAAATATAATGACAAAAGTATAATTGTATTAATGCCTCACCTGTAGCGCTCGTTTCAATTTTTTCTTTTTTATTTTTTTTTAGCAGTCGGTACTTGTAATCGTTGTAGAACTGAAAACAAGTCATAAGTTGTTGTAATACATTTAATTAATAGGTATGCATGAACTATCATCTCTGCCATCGTTTTAATACATAACAACTCACCATCCGCCATTGCTCTCCTGTTTTCTGGGCGCAGTCTACAGATACATTATTTAATATAGTGGCGCACTCCTGCCACAACCTTTTCGCCAGACTACGCCCCTCTTTGGAGCGTGTGCACCGTCCGAGGGCAAGCTCTTGTTGGCCCTCTAAATAGTCCATGAGGGCTTCTAGCTGCTGGACGCTCATTTTTCTGTATAGATCTAAAAGAAAGCGGCGTAGAGTGCAGTACATTATACTGTAAATAAGATTTTATATAACAGCGGCCTTCTCTTCCTGAGGGTCAAGAGACCCCCGCTGATCAGTGCACTAACAAGTTTAGATTAGAAGATTAGATATTAGATGTGAAAATACAATGTGGCGCGTACTTACCAATTCGAAATAAACTATCCTAAGACGACTCACTGACAATAACAAACTTGGAAACTTAGTACACAATAACAAACGAGCGGCAAACGAGAAGTAACAGACTTTTTTTTCAAATATTAAAACCACGTCATAGACAGTAGAGTTATACAGCCATCGTATTTAAAATATATCTTAATATTCTAATTGCTCTTATTTTAATTGTTTTATAGACAAGGCTAAAGGTATGATTTATTATTCGGTCACAGAAAACTTCTTTTATAAAACTTTTAATAAAAACCAACTCATAGTTCATTCAAACATTAAAACTCTCTTGCTAGAATTTGAATGGCAACACCTACAACCAATCAATTACGGCTCGATTGCAATTCAATTACGACTCGATTGCGTTTCAATTTTGATTGCGGTTCTACACATGTTTTTGCAAATAAATCTATCTTTATCTTTATCTTAGTCATTTTTAAAGTATTTGCGTAATTCCCCAAAAGTTTAAATCGTAATCGAGTCGGGATTGGATCGCAGTCGAACGTGAATCGTATGACGCTTAAGTAAAATTAGGAGAATCGGGGCCCTAGTGAAACTTTAATCAGTTTGAGGTTGATTGAATTCAATCAAATCATAAGAGAGAACAGTGGGCTACAAGCAGAAAACAAAATTCTCAAGGAATCTAATCTAAAGTTCCAAAATCGTAAGTGATCCCATTCGACGTACTTCACCGGTTTTTTTTGCTTGCATGCGAACAGTGGTTTCATTAGAACAAACTAGCTAGACAAAATTATTTATTGGGGTATTTTGCTTCGTGTATTATGATATTCTAATGCGGTTTTAGCACCAAACATCCAAATAAAAAGAGGTAGGGAGGGTCACGTGCACCAAAAAAAAACAAAAAATGACAAAAGATATTTCGTTTATGACGGACAATTAAAAGACAACAATAAATAAAATTACTCAACTATTAATAGCCTAGCTACTAATTACACAATGGGACATTATTAGTACTTTTTAACAATATTTTTTTAACTAATAATAAAGTTAGATAAAGTACACATTCTTATAAATTGATTAGTACAATATTATTTAGAAGTCTTTATTTAATCTACATCACTAAATTCTTCTTCCGAAGAATCTTCTACATTATAATCTGACATACTGATATTTTGACAAAAACTACTATGACTTGCACTAGAACTTACATTTACAGAAGGGGGTATTATTAATTCTAAAACCTCAGAAGGCAGTTTACATGTCGGTTTTTTGGGAACTTCTCTAAGGGCATTTATTACAGAATCAGATGTGATTAGCAACATATTAAGTAAATCTCTATTCGTGGCAATACGTGAATGTTTTCGAGTATTGTGCTCCCGAAATTTCCGATAATCTTTATTGCGCGCTTCCTGAGCTTCCTCAGAAAGCTGCCCGATAGGTAGAAGAGCCGATTTCACAATATCTATACTGTGCATAAGAATTTTGTGTACAGTAACAGGCATGTAATAACACGAATAGAGACTAAGATACATTTTTTTTGTGTTTTGTGTTAGAGAATTAAATTTAACAACATCAATATCATAACCCGAAGCTAAAGTTCTAAGGATAGTGCCAAAGTTCTTAATTATGCAGCCTGTTCAGGATTCTCAAATCCTGGTTTTGGTTTATCAACAATTAAATCCATTTCAACTTTAAACCTTTCTTGGATAAGAGCCGAACGTTGCTTTACATTTTCTTTGTCACTTTTGTCTCGAAGTTGCCATTTTTTAACTTCAAGACGATAGCTTATATGAAGCAAACATTCAGAAGAACGTATCCAAGCGTGAAGGGGAGATATACCAAAACTAAGATTTTTCTTATTTACCACAAATTCCCCAGACTCATCAATCATACATTTAGGAGTGGCTCCACAAATGTAAGATTTTTGTGCTGATGAAGTTTCAGTCACAGCGTTGCACACTTTACCGTCAATCACTGTGAACAGTAATTCGTGTTTGATTGATGATACCTCTTTACCATCTACGTTACCTTTGTTGGTACCAATTGGCTTATTTCCTCTAAAATCTTATTGGTTTCTGTTACAGTAAAATCTGTAGTTTCTTTGGAGAAAATAAACTTAATCAGTCGACAATACAAGATGGTCTAGAATCGAACATGGTCTAGGATTCTGCCAAACAACGTTACCACTATTGTCACGTAATTGAAGCGGTACGAATGAGAACACAAATAAAAACTCATCCGTGTCTTCACTGTTTGTGAATTTTTGTTTGTAAGTGCTATGACTGGAACTTCCATCGCACCCCCATTTGCTTATAAATGATAGTGATGCACCAGGTGTTACAGATTTTAAAACTTCATACTGTGCACAGATTAGACGTTCAGCAGTTTTATTTAAAACCGCCTGAAGTTGAATATCTGCACGCGTTTCGTTTATAAAAATCTGTTCCTCAGGAGGGTAACATTCAATTTTTGCCTGCCTAACACTATAAAATGATGGGAATACCTGATGTCCTGCTCTCATGCTCCATTTCCTTGTTTGTTTATATGAGTGGCTTGTAGATTTGGCATCTACGTAATATGCCAAAGCCTCTTCCTTTGACAAACTCGATTCTTCGCGTACACCCACTTGCTTTCATTATTTGGCACTTTTCAGGACTTTGACTTACATCTTTAATCACAGAAGCCAAGTTCCGATGTCCAGACAATCGCGCTGATAGTTCAGCGTGTTTGAAGAAGGTCGTCCACGCGCCTCCTTTTCGTTTTTTCACTAGCTTCAGTAAAATCCACCGATGGACGCCCAGAAACCGAAGTCTTACTTGATGATAATGGTGCTGAGTAGTAGATACTCTGAACGTAAAATCACCAGATAACCACTCAGAATTCTTAGTCAGAAAACGATCGCGACGCTTTCCAGAACTTTCCCATTTCTCTACAAATTTGGATGACAATCTTCCAATTGTCATTTTAATTTCCCGCGCAGATGCTTCCGTGATATTCCCAAGATCACGTTTCATCGATAGAAAGTCATATAGTCTACTATTACGATTCTCTTGAGGATGTTTCTGCCATTCATCTAAAACTCCATTTTTGAGACTGAGAACTCGTATTCTGAAACAACAGACAGAATGACAAAGTTGCACTCAAATGCGGGGATCAAAATGAGTAAAATATAGAAGCTAACAGATATGGCTGTAATACATATCATTTTCAGCCCGGGTACATAAGGGTACAAGTACTTTCTAGTCCAATTAATTCAGAAAATTGACAAAAAATAACATACTCTTTAAAATTCTAGGTATTTAAAAACAGTGCGGTGAAAGTATATCTATTTTCTAACTAGAATTGAAAAGTGCATACATTTTACTTGAAGATCCATCACTAACACTTTTCAAAAAACTTAAACTCACTGACATATGTTGTTACTTCGATAAGCCCAAAAATGCAAGTAATAAGTAATTTTTTACCTCTTCTGTTATATACTGCCCTCATTATCTTCTCAGTAGTTGACATTGAAGCAAAACAATTCTTAGAATTGGGACATGCATTTATGTGGCTCTAGGCTCAAGTAATAAATTCCAGGAAATTCAACAGTGACTTTTGTCGTAACATAATAATTACTGATCCGATTTCAATTGCTGATTATGAGGTGGTAAGCCGGGCAATTCCAATTCCGAATTTTAAAATTTTGTTGGATAATTGACAACTTCATTTTCATTAGTAATAGAATCAACTGATTTGTAATTCTTCAATTCGCCAGCTATTTTCTCTTGAATCTGAAAATTCATTTCATTCACATCAAAATTTTGTTGACACCTTTTCCTCTATATAGTTAAGAGGAACCAGCTTGTTAGGCCCTCCACCAGTCGCAGATGCGCTCCTCCGCGAGTCTGCAGCTTTTCCCTTAGTCTTTGCTTTAAATTCTATCCAGTACTTGACAAAAAAACAGTTACTGGTTAATTACACATGCAAACAATGTTACAAAAACAAACTCAGTGACAAAAACTTAGAAAAAGCAAAATAAAAAAGTTATCAATGAGTTAATATTATTAAATTTTAAACTTGCAAAGAAAGTATTCAAAATCAAAAGCAAGTGAAAATTATGAGATGTAGTCGTGCCACCATACAAACATGCTAAAATGCTATTTTTTTTAATAAAGAAGTAAACATACTCGGCGTCATTGATCCGGCGTTTTAGTAGCTCCACTGCCACTGAAATTAACCGCCATACTTCTCGAGTGTCCCGCACTCCCTGAGGACCTGGCGGAAAGCGGCCCAACGCTATGTCGCGATGGGAATCCACAAATTCAAGAAGCAGGTCCATTTGCCTCATTGACACTTTCCTGCGGTAGCAATCTTCAATATGTCTTATCTGTTCTTGGTGTTCACTGGTATTTAAAATAATTATTTTTTGTGTCAACTGTCCATTTTTTTTTTATATCTTATAGTTTTCCTATTCAGCGTTTTTTTTTTCACTAATAGAGCTACAGTAGATTTTAATTTCTTTCTTTTTGTAATTTACGAGAATAATGCGTTGTTTTTGCTTTTTCTGCCTTGTCTTCTGACGTTTTATTATCAATTTTATCATCTTTACATTTTTGTTTTTCTTTTCTCCACTTATCTCGCTGTAAGTCCTGTTGTATTTGCTTTAGTTCGCTAACTCTTTTATATCGTCACCTTGGAGGGCAATGGAGCTATTCCACAGAACTACACTTCTGAGTTATGGACGTTTAAAAAATAAGAGATGAGGGTAAAAACAGTTATTTTAACTTAACTCAGCGTCATATTGTAGTAGAGGGTTAAAATTTTTACCCTAGATTATTAAAACATGTAGTTATTGAATACTTTAATTAAAAAATACCAAAATATCATGGTGTATATGTTATGTGGCTTAGGCCTATTGAATATTTTTTGTAACATGTAATACTCGTAGTATAGGGTGTAAGTCACTTAACTCTCTTGTCTCATTGACTTTTTAATCTAATGGCATCTAAACTAACTGGGTAAAAAGGTGTAAGTGGGGTAGAATGTTTGAAAAAAAATACTAAATTATTACTTTTCCATGTATTTTTAATAAAGGAAAACAAATCAAACGAACAATTTAAGTGATATAGAAAAATGTGGAAGTTAAAAGAATCTAGACACTTTCTGAATTGTCACTAATTGATGCTTCTTCCAGATTGTTATAAAAATCGTGATACACTGATGGTATGGTACCTTTTGCGCAGAGATCCTTCAGATCTTTAAGAGTAAGGTTACCCGCTCATTCTGGCGTCAGTTCAGTCCATCAGTTTGGTCCGGTTCAAACTGATGCCAGAATGATGGATGAAAAATACGGTTACATGCTCAGTCCAAGACTGACAGCAGACTGATAAAACTTACCTTAGTCACCGTTCGTAAAGTGAAGACGAAAGTCTATTGCATCACCCGATCCTGCCTAGCCATGGATATTTTAAAGAAAAAAAAAAGCCTGTGCTATTATAATTATCGCTTTACTGCTAAAGAAACGCGTGAAGAGGAAGCGATGGATGAAAACCTGGCTACAAAAAAGAGAACATTATACGCATCTAAATTTATTAAATGAAATACGACAACAGGATGAAGAAGAAGATTTTCAGAATTACTATCGAATGAAAGAAGCCTGCTATGATCATTTGTTGCAAATGGTCAAACCATATTTGCAAAAACAAGATACCTGTATGAGGAAAACAATAACCGCCGAAGAAAGATTAGCTGTTACTTTACGATACCTTGCTACTGGAAGAAATATTAAAGATCTTAAATATTCTGCAATAATGTCACCTGCTGCCATCAGTCAGTCTATTGTTCAGACATGCGAAGTATTAATTTATGTCCTACAGTCTTATATCAGGGTAAGTTAAAAAAAATATATATTCAATACTTATTTTTATTTTGCTCACAAATCAACAATTCACAAATCAAAGTTTAAGGCACTATATAATCATATTATTATAGTTTTTACTCTTGAAATTGAGCTAATAACGAACCAGCTGTATAATATTCGCTGTCTTGAGACTTGGAAGATGGGGACGGAATGTGAAGAGTGTAGAATGGAGGTTGTGCGGGAGCTGCGGCTTGGGTTTGGGTGTCGTAAGGAGATCGCGTGGGAGGAGCAGTGACTTGGGTTTGAACGTAGTTGGAAGAATACGCGTGAGGAGCTGAGACTGGGGTTTGAATGTAGCTAGGAGATTGTGCGGGAGGAGCTGAGACTGAGGTTTGAATGTAGCTAGGAGATTGTGCGGGAGGAGCTGAGACTGAGGTTTGAATGTAGCTAGGAGATTGTGCGGGAGGAGCTGAGACTGAGGTTTGAATGTAGCTAGGAGATTGTGCGGGAGGAGCTGAGACTGAGGTTTGAATGTAGCTAGGAGATTGTGCGGGAGGAGCTGAGACTGAGGTTTGAATGTAGCTAGGAGATTGTGCGGGAGGAGCTGAGACTGAGGTTTGAATGTAGCTAGGAGATTGTGCGGGAGGAGCTGAGACTGAGGTTTGAATGTAGCTAGGAGATTGTGCGGGAGGAGCTGAGACTGAGGTTTGAATGTAGCTAGGAGATTGTGCGGGAGGAGCTGAGACTGAGGTTTGAATGTAGCTAGGAGATTGTGCGGGAGGAGCTGAGACTGAGGTTTGAATGTAGCTAGGAGATTGTGCGAGAGGAGCTGAGACTGAGGTTTGAATGTAGCTAGGAGATTGTGCGGGAGGAGCTGAGACTTAGGTTTGAATGTAGTCCAGAGATGTTGTATCTGAGTAGAAAGATGGTTCGGGTGGAGATGCGACTTGAGTATGTGTGTAATAGGGAGATGGTGTAGGTGAAGGGGTTGATGTGACATTTATTTGAACAGAGTATCTGTGTAAATTTCCCAATTCCGCTTCAAATAGAATATCGTTAATGGCCTTCTTGGCATATAACTTTTGAGTAGGGGTCAGTCGTTCTAATGTTTCGGCCCAGTCAAATGCAATTGACTGAGTGCCACTAACTTGAGATTCTGACAAATAATTACATGCTCGTTCGAGTAATTCATTTTGTGTTTTAAGAACCATTTTTTTCGAGCTGAGTGCAGGTGGTCTTGCGGGTGGTTTCATGAATGAAGAAATAGTCGCAGTCACTTTTTGCTCTGTTTGTGGTTTATCAGATTCAGCTTCATTGTGATTACCATCACCATCACCATCCTGAAAAAGAAAATAAAACAGAATATTAACTTTTTTTATTTATTTCAGAAGCCGTCAAAAGAGGAATGGAAAAGGATAGCCGCTGATTTTGGGGATAAATATCAATTTTGGAATTGTCTAGGAGCTTTGGATGGTAAACATGTTAAGATCCAAAGACCAGAACACTCCGGATCACTATATTTTAATTAAAAAGGTCACTTTAGTATTGTTTTAATGGCACTGGCAAATGCAAATAAATATAATTAAGAATTCAAAGTAGGCTGAAAATCAGCACTTTTCGAACGTCAATACAAAAGACAGCCCCCAAAACGCCCGCCCTTCACCACTTCCTATGTGTTTTTGCTGGGAAGAAGAAGTGGTGGAACAAACTCCCCAGCAACACAATTCTGTCTGTATGGTTTGAAGAACCGTATACAAATATTTAAATATCACTATACAACATTGTGTACATAAATTTGTATATAAAATCAATTCAAATAGTTAGTCATGTTGCCTAGTACACACCTTACCCATACCTATTACTCAAGCAGTTACAAAATAAATCTATTAAAAAAAGAGTGAAAAATATAAAAAAATATAAAGCCTCCATTCAGTGAAGATAGATATAGTTTAGGGTGCACCCACCGACATGTCAAAGAGTTTTTATGAAAAAATAAAATAACAACATAAACAATGAAAACGGTGAACTAGGACTACCGTTCAAACCAAAATCATATACATTAGGTATATTACGGGTGTACAAATATGTAGTCAGCAAGACGACCTGGTACCACAAGCAGCACCCGTTCACGAGCATAACGCGAGGATCAGCCATCGCCCCCCTCGCACATTTTTGAGGGAGGGAGGCAACCCGACCACCGACGCTACCGCAAGCAATACCGTCAAAGGGAGCATGACGACTTGCAGCTACACTACAAGAAAACAGTTAATACTAATCAATTCGCAGTCGCTAGTAGACCATTTACAAAATTAAGGAACAACTCATCGTAAAAACAGAACGATGATGGTAATTAGTCAGTATACATAAAATAAAAAAATGTCACGTATAAAATAATATAAATCACATCAACTCATAATGATAACTTTTGAAGCTGTCCAGTGTTTAACATGAGGACCAACTATTTTTATCGTTTATGTAGTCATTAACTGTATAATAAGCTTTCTTCGACAGGATAGATTTGATCTGCACTTTAAATTTATCAAAAGGCAATTCTACACGACTGAGGAAGTTTATTATAAAATCGAATACCAAGCCCCATAAATGTTCCATGTACCTTGTGAAGCCTGTGAATGGGTACGCACAGTTTATGCTTGTTCCTAGTGTTGATACTGTGGACATCACTTTTCTTGGTGTAGTGATGAATATTCTGCCTAATGTATAATATGTTAGCAAGGATGAATTGCGATGCCACAGTAAGGATACCTATTTCTTTAAAAAGTTCCCTTAAGGAATGCTTGCTACCTAACTTATATATTGCACGAACAGCTCGTTTCTGTAATACGAAAATGTTTTCTATATCTGCAGCTTTGCCCCACAGTAGAATACCGTAGGACATAACGCAATGAAAATAACTAAAATAGACTAGTCGAGCTGTGTCTACGTCAGTGAATTGTCTTACTTTTCTGACGGCGTAGGCAGCAGAACTAAGTCTACCCGCGAGGCTAAATATATGTGAGCCCCACTGTAGCTTTGCATCAACTGTTATTCCCAGAAACACTGTTAAAAATTATAATGATTGATGTTGGTGCGAATGGCCGAGTATCAGATGGTGGTGTTCTGTTTTATACGAAATTCTGGGATCTATATAGTAAAAGTGAATTAGATATACCAGAGCCATCGCCAATGCCATACACATCCGAAAGTTTTCCTTTTGTTTTTATATCTGATGAGGCTTTTGCACTAGGGAAAAACTTAATGAAGCCATATCCACAAAGTGCATGTAACAATAATAATGAGCGAAAAGAATTTAACAGGCGACTGTCATGAGCTAGATCAGTTATTGAAGGTGCTTTTGGTATAATAACAAAAAAATTCGGTGTATTTCAAAAGGCAATATGCTTTGAGCCACAAAAAGCCTCAGTGATAGTAACGGCTTGCTGTTATTTACATAATTTCTTAATGAAAACCAAGTCCAGTCGCTACTTGGCATCAAACTGGAAAGTTACAAAAGCTACTGATATGGGACTGAACGATTTGGAGCCCTCTCCTACCCGTAACTCAACTAATGAAGCCAAACTGATAAGAGAAAGATTCTGCGATTACTTTAGTCGTGAGGGTAAATTAGAATTTAGCAAAAATTACTTTCAATTGTGAACTGACAAAATACAATAATAATTTTACAGCATTATATCTACTTTGTTTTATTTTATGTTCTATGAGTTAGTACCTACCTACCTGTGGGGGGAACGGGGTGTAATACCACAGAATAATATTAAAATAATAATAATAATTTAAAAAACTAGCCAAGTGCGAGTCGGACTCGCGCATGAAGGGTTCCGTACCATTATCTATTAAGAGGCCAAAAAATCATATCTCATGTTATGGGAGCCCACTTATATTTTAATTTAATTTTAATATTTTATCTTATTTCTAAAGTTAATAATATACTCAATATTCTGGGAATATTTCAAACGTCTACCTGTTGTCGTTATTGATATCGAGCAAAAACGAGTAATAAAATCAAAATACCTACTACCCGTCTGTTTGAAGTTTGCGAGTCGCGGCCATGTGTCGCGGCGGTATTATGATTTGAAATATTTTATGACAATACTGTGCGGGCGAGCGCGGGCGGGTGGTGAAGCGAGTGGTAGCGGTAATTCTCGCAAAGTTCAAACAAACGCGTATTACCTATACTACATAGAAAATGTGCTTTTACATACCCGATCTATCGGAACAGGCTGCTCAAATTTATCCAAAAATTTCAGGTATTCGAAAGTCCAACTTTTTGGGCAGTATATTTCATCTGTACCAGCACCCGATCTTCGTGATGAAATAATTTTCTTCAACTCTCTTCTGTAGTTGGACCGTAAAACGTTGATTTTTTTTTGACGTCCTCTATAGTTGCCCCGGGTTTAATTTTTACAAATATATCGAGGAGTTTTAACAGAGCGTCGTTTCTCTTGTATTTATTACAATATAAAGCATGTGTTTTATCCCATAACACTGGCAAGGACTCGAACGTGAGGATGAACTCCTTTTCAATCTCGATTGACGTTAGTGGGGGCCCAGGTGATGCGGGCAGCGCAAGCGGCGGTGGTAGCGGTGCTTCGTCGCTTAGCACGTGTTGCTCCATTACGTCGCGGACGGTGACTGACGCGAGAATTATTCGAGCGGTTACACGATCAGTCTGGCATCAGTCTGCTGTCATTCACGAGAGAATGATGAAAAATATTTAATTTTTGTCATTCTGGACCATCAGTCCGTCAGTCAACCGGTTAGACGATAATTCTACCATCATTATGAGCAGACTGATGGGCTGAACTGACGCCAGAATGAGCATGTAACCTTACTCTAAGTTTATTAGCAGGGATTTAAGGTTTTTTGTTATAGAGCTTCTGTGAATCGCCACATGGTGTCATAGCCGATTTGCGTAGAGCTCTGCGCTGAATTGGTAAAGTTTTAAAATTCTCTTCAGATAATTGATTTTTGAAAAATATTGTCGTAGGACTTCCTTTTCGATATTGCATCCATTTTAATAGCAGCCAATTCATATTATCACCATTATCTGTTTTATTTTTATTTGTGATAACTTTATTACTATACGACTTGAAGTCAATAAAATCTGAAAAAGTCAACTCTTTAATCTTGTAATAGGGCTTGGTGGTTTTAGCCGTACGTGCGACAGTGTACCAGCCCTCTGGTGTGTAGATATCTACTTGCCTGCCTCTGTTTTCTATTGCAGAATTAACACTATCGCATTCCATCTCCGAATGCCCAGACTCCATGAACTTTTGATTGATGGTTTCGATTGGCAAAACAGTTACTGCATGTAAAAACATTGCGGCAATAATAGTGTTCCGGTTCTGCCCAGAAGCAGTGTCAGAAAAGAAAGTTATTTCGTTTACCTCTGAAGGCAATGACGACAAATGAATCCAAATGAAAGAGGCAATCTCCGATGCACCTTTAGTACCCACTCCTTCATGCCACATATAATTTGTAGCTTCAGAATCTCCTAAATTATACACTGTAAAATTGTAAATCTTCAACTTTCTTTTATAATAAACCTGACCAGCCTGTAAACTTTGAGCTAATAGTAACTTTTCCAGGTCCACAGCAAAAGCAACAAAGCCTTGGTCTAATTTGGTACGATTGTTGTCACAAATTTTATGCTCTCTCGCTTCGTTTTTACGAACAATGTGTAAATCATACTCTTCTTTATGAAGTTGCTGTTCATGCTCTGGCCTATTCTTAAATTGAATACAATTATCACATTGATCCTTCTTAGGGCGATGAAAACCGTAATTAAATTCATTTGTATGGACTTGTAAAAACTGGCCTTCTCAGGTACAACTTGACGTTCTTTACAATACTCTACATCAGACTTTTTCAACCTTATGTGCGGACGTAGGGAGGTATTGATATCCTTTAAGAAAAAACGAAATTATTTTGGTGAAAATAAACTTTAATAGTATTTATAATTAAGTATATTAATAAGTTTTAAATAACATGATATAATCAATTAATGCAATATTTGAGCCTGACGTGTCGAGCAAAGGCTTTTTATTCTTGGGCGAATTGTCGACAAACATACTCGAAGCTCTTCCTCAACAGATAGCAGACGTTCGCGATTTTTACTTTTTAGTTTTGTCAATGCTGAAAATCCTTGTTCGCATAAGTAAGATGTCGAAAACGTCAATAGGGCAATGAGAGCTTTTTTACTTAATTCTGGATATTCTGCTGAAACATGTAACCAGAACTTATTTACATTCAATTCCTGTAATTTTAATAGCAAAGTGCGAATTGAAATATTGAACGGGTCTCTCACCCAATCAAATTTCTCAACCTCGATATTGGGAAAGTATTTGTTTACATTTTTTTCTAACAATTCTAATGAATCCCTTATCAAAGATCTCATTCTACAATCCACATTTCTTGACGCTGTATGCGGGAACATGGACAGAGTGCCCTGGCAAATATGATTTTTCTATAGCGTTAATTTTTCTGCGAAACCTTTTATTTTATCTGATGACGTCAGAATATTCTCATTTCGTCCCTGCATACCTGCATTTAATTTGTTAAGATGTTCGAATAAATCTGTCAAGTACGCCAATTTTGTGCACCATGTATCATCGCTGAATAAATTAACAAACTCTGATGACTCCAATGTGAGGAATATCAATAACTGTTCCTTAAGTTCATACACGCGGGACAAAATTCGTCCTCTTGAGAGCCATCTCACCTCGGTGTGAAGAAGCAACGTGTAGTGGTCTGCATCCATGTCTTGGCAAATTTGTTTAAATAATCTAGATTTCAATGGACGACTCTTAATGAAATTTATAACTCTTACTACATCTTCCAACACAGTTTTAAAATCATTCGGTAGAGTTACATAGTCTAAATACAAACGGTTTTCACTTAAACCTGAAGGCAAATATTTCCTCTTCGTCGTACTGCGACAGTAATGTGAGGAAACAGTAGGTAAAGACTTGATGTGATCTCTAATTATATCCTTGACTTCTTCTGATTTTTGTTGGGTGGAACTTTCTTACCTCTCTTATCTGGTTCTGTTACTCCAGATGGTGTCAACTTACTTAATGTTGGCAAAGGGTTATCATTGAAAGGACATCTTATAGCTTTGGCCTCCATGCAAACTGCATCGTACTTTAGATAATGGTAGACCAAGGACTCTCAACCCTCCATAGTTTAAATGTCCTAATCTTCTGTGCCAAAGATTTTTTCTGATATCAATGCATGTGTCTTGGTCTCACTGTCTGTCACTGTCTTTCTTACATTCAAATCTAATTTCATTGTATGTATATAATTTCCCATTGCTTTGTCCTTGCACATGTATGTTACCTTTGCTTATTAATGCTGTTTCTTTATTAAATAGTCACATATGTAAACCTTTTTCATTAAGTTTTCTCACTGACAGTAGGTTGTGAGACAATTTCTCCAAAATAAGGCAATCTGGAATTGATATTTCTAGTCATTCTTTTGAAATTCCTTTTAATTTTCCTTTCAGAGTTGCTCCTATTGTATTTCCATCTGCTACTTTAATATTTATTTGAGGAATCTTCTATATATCTGTCATATATTTCTGGAAGTTGTGAGATATCATATGGTGTGATGCACCGGAGTCTATCACAGATTATATTTCTTCTTTTGTGTGGTTTTGTGTGTTTTCTGCTGAGTTTGCCTGCGCTACTACAAATTATATTTCCTTGTTAGTGGTATGCTCTCCTCCAATATTTGCAGTTTGTTTTCTAGTCTGCCTCTGCCTCGTGATCTGGAGCTTCCTCTGCCTCTCTGATGAAAATGTATTTTTGGGTAATTTCAAGCAAAATGGTTGGATTCTCAACAACAGAGCATTTTATTTGAGAAGTGCTTTCAAAAACATACTCATTGGTTTTTCTCATAACGCCTTGATTAGATTTCTCTTTCATTTCCGCGTCCAGTAATTTGCTTTTTACAAAATCTAAAGTTAATTCACTGTTTGACATTTCAAGAGCCGTGACTAAGGGTTGATAAGCTTGTTCGATACTTAATAAAAATTGACATACTTTCTCTTTCTCATCTATGACAATTCCGTGATTGGCAATATCTTGAACTAGTTTTTCGAATTTATTTATATGATCCTGAACGCTTTGTTTTTTACTGTACTTCAAGTTTATCAGTTGTCTTTTGAGACATAAGCTGCTAAGTGTAGATTTTCTTTGAAACGTACTCTTGAGCTTGGTAATCATGTCATATGCGGTTGATGCACTTTTAACATACTCTAGATGTTTATCTGGTATTCCTTGTATTATTATATTGCGTGTTTTCGAGTCTTGTTTGATGAACTCTTCCTCTTTTGTTCTCTTCTCGTTCCCGCTTTCTACATTTACATTTCTCAATCCCTTTTCATCTAGGAGAATCTCGATTCTAAAGAGCAAATTCTCAAAATTGTCTCCAAGTTGCGGTATATGGGAACAAGACGTTGTCATTATTTTGACTTTCTTCTTTTCGTTTCAGGCTGAAAAGCAAACCTACCCCTTTTACCCTTTAACACGTGTATGACCGTAACCTTACTAGTTGATTACTTTCCTACGCTATTCTGTATCATCTGACGGAATTTATGGGCCTGGGCCCATAACCTGTTATAAATATTGATTAAATGTGGAAAATTGTAATCTTTAGGTCCTTCAAGATTGTGAATCAAAAACTCCTTCGCCTTTTTTACTTGTGTATTTACATTGGAATAAAAACATAAAATTCGTATTACAACATGGAAAAGAAAAATCAATAATTCGAACAAAACATTTTTGACTTGACAACTGTCATTATTATATTCTTTTTATAATTTGTTAAAGGTTGCATACCTATATATACATACTTATTTGGACATACCGCCCACCAAGGACATATTCGCCTGAATTGTCCTTAACCATCAAGAGCCGCCCATCATGAGGTAATTGGACAAATAAAACAAAAATAATTCAAAACAAAACTAGTACCTAATCAATAGGCAAAACACATAACTTATTTGTTGGTCTCTTAATTCTAGACCCGTTGCATTTAAGGGTCACAACCCTAGTGAGTCCGTCTGAACTCGAATGTTTCTCTATGAGCTTTCGGAAGTAAATTATCCCTGCTGACTCCCAAAGCCCGCCAAAGCTTGGGGCATGAAGAGGAATAGACTGCCACTTAACGCTTTTAGTACTCAACCAACTTCGAATTTCATTAGCAACTGCTGACCTTTCAGCAGCAACCAATGATTGTAGTTCATTGGAAGCACCAACGAAACTTTTTCCATTGTCGCTCCAAATATCGCTGCAGTGTCCTCTCCTGGCAACAAATCTCTTAAAACCGGCTATAAATCATTGAGCGGTGAGATCACTGATAGCTTCTATGTGTACTGCCTTCGTGTATGACAAACAAAAAGACAGATGTAGCCTTTGTAAGATTTATTGCCACAACCTTTAGATACTCTAAGGTTGATGGGACCGGCAAAGTCGACTCCAACATGCAAAAATGGTCGAGCTGGTGTTACTCTACAGGTTGGTAACTATCCCATGAATTGGGTTTTTATTGTGGCTGATTGTCAAGCACATGTTACACATTTGCGCACGCAGGCCTTAACCATATTCTTCGCAGATATGACCCAATATTTGGAACGTAAATAATTCAACATCAATGTTGGACCTCCGTGTAGAGTATTTTGGTGTGCTTCTTGTACTAGTAGCGTGCAAAAATGATTTTTAGGTGGAATTATGATGGGATGTATCATACTCTCAGTCATTTTAGACTTCTGTATCCTACCACCTACTCTTAATATTCCCTTATTATCTATCCAGGGACATAAAGGTCTAAGTTTACTTTTCTTGCTGATAATTCCTAATTTCTTGATGCTATTTATATCTTCCTTGAACTCTTGAGCTTGATATTTTCTGATATAGATTTCCAAAGCGTCCGACAATTCTTCGCTGGTCAAGTACGATTCCCTATGCTCTTTCTGCCTTAGAAAACGTCTACAGTATGCTATAACTCTAATCAACCTTTGAAGTGACGAATACTTTACCCATAACGAATTATCTTTATTGGTTGTTAGATGTTCTCTAACATATTTTGGCACTGGTTTCTTCTCCAAACCAGTTGAAATTGATTTCAGTTTGGTCAAGTCAATTGTCTCCCAAACCTTCTTGAATAAATGATTATCACTAACCTGTGAACACATACTAACTAATGTCTTGTGAGGTTGTGCTGCATCGACATTGCGATCAGCATGAGGTTGTCCAGATAAAATCCAGCCCAGGGATGTGTTTTGCGCTATTATAGGCCCTTAACCGCATTTAACTAAACCCTCCTTTATGACTTGGCCATAAACCTCGGCTCCAAATAAAATGTCAATTTTACTTGGAGTGTGGTATTCTGGATCCGCCAGAACCAAATCTTTCAGTTGAGGCCAAGTTTGTATTAAAATCTTTGTTGATGGAATCAATTTTGTAATGGTTCTCATTACAAATGCTTGGACTTGAATGCTAACTGTAGGATCATGACGTGATTGAATAGTTACAGAAACTATGAACTTTGAGGCAAATGCGCTCTTGTCACCTCCTATACCAGAAATGACGCTCCTGGTTGGTATCTTCTTTAGTCCCAGCAATTGAACTGCCGATTCTGTTATGAAGGATGTTTGAGATCCTTGATCTAACAACGCTCTCAGTATTTGTTTATGACCGCTCTTAGTCTGTGCTTCGACCAAAGCAGTTGGTAACAGAACTCGATTAGGCACTACTCTTCTCGAGAAGTGTGTTGGTTGTGTTGGTAAATCTGATTCTTGTGCCATACTGGAGGCGGTGGGCAACGCAGACGTTGCTGTTCTGACAGCTGCCGCTTCTCCGGACAGGCCACTTGTGGTAGGCGACGTGGATCTTGAAGAAACCTTGGGGTGTAACAATGAGTGGTGCTTACGTTGACAAAGCTGGCAAGTAGTTTTAACTCCACAAAACTTGATCGAATGATTGGAACTTAAACAATTATAACATAATCGATGTGTTCGGACGAACTCACTTCGGGTTTCGTAATCTTCTTTACAAAACTGTTTACAGTGACTCAAACTATGATCTTGTGTACAGAATGGACATGTTAGGACAGTAGTAAAAATTATATAACGACACATAAAGTTCGGCAGTTTCTTTGCAATATTTTTCAAATTGTTCCACATTTATTTTCATACCGGAACATAATGCATCTAGAATTACTTTTAAACGATAAATTAAATTTTTATCGACTCCTGTAATTTCTGCTGAAATTTCATATTCCTCGAAAAATCTTCTGCTTGTGTTACCGTCATTTGTGTTACCAAAATTTGCTTTAGGCATGTCTACTAAAAGTCCAAGTTTTTCTTTGAACTGGCTTTGGATTTCTTTTTTTCTATCTCCCACCACTTGTTTCTCTTCGGCAGAAAGGCGAACATTCCACTTTTTAATGGGTAGCCTATATGCCACATGCAGCATCGTTTCAAAAAATCTTATTCTAGCATGCAATAATGACAGCCCAAAGCTGAAATTCTCTTTTTTGCATGGCCTTTCCATTGATAAATCATTAAATTCTGAAATAGTAGCTTCACAAATGTAGCACCTCATAGTTGATTTGGTATGTGTTGCTGCATTGCATACCTTGCCATCCACCATCGTAAATAGCATCTTATGCTTTATAGAAATGCCATTTATATTTGTACTAGTGAGTGCTGATATCTGTGATTGGATATAATTTATTACTTCATTAGTTACGTCAGTTGTTTCTTTCACAAAACGTATTCTTATAGGGCGACAGTAGCGAGGTGACGATGGTGTTGGGTTTTGCCACAGATTTTTTTTTTCAGAGCCCTAAAGTAATTGGAGTGGAACTGTTGAACTTTGAAATATATTGGCATCAGAGTCATCTTCAAACTCAAATTTCATTTTATATTGTATTTGTTGCGAGCCGTCACAACCCCACTTACTTATTAATATTAATGAGGATTTCTCTTCTTCACTTAAATTTTCTACAGCTTTTCCCAAAAACTGTATCAGTCTTGATCCTGTGTGATCCATCAACTTCTGAACTAGAACTTCAGCACATGTCTCGGTCACACGATGAATTTCCGGATAGCTATCTTTTTTTGCTTTTTGAACAATAGAATAACAAGGGAAAAAAATTGGGTTTGTCTCACGGACTCTTTGATATTGAGTTTTAGTTAATTCTGCTTCTGTAAACATTGACAATGCTTGTAACGGTGATAGTTGACGAGGCTGATCTTGCTTTTCAACACTTTCTTTAAAGGCTTTGATGTATTTTTTAGCTCTTCGAGGACTTTTCGTAAGGTCTTTAACAACTTTCGAAGCTTCAACTTTGCCGGCCTGTCGCAATTGCATTTGTGTTGCATACGTTAATTCTGCTAAATCTTTTGACCTCAGGTCTTCGGTTTTACTTCTTTCACTTGATTCTTCAAATGATTTTTGAGGACGCCCGGGGCTAACTCCTAAAACAAACAAATAGAAATATGTTATAAAAAAAGTTACATTAGTCATAATGTAAACAATAGCGAGTTTGCAATGTATTGTGCTTCACCTACCTGCGCTCGGTAAAGTTATTGTGTCTCTTAGCCACGTGGCATTTTTTTCTTCGAATCTCTTTTTGTTTTTTTGAGCTGCCAACCATTTTTGTTTAAATTGGTGCTTAACAATGGACAATTTGTGTTTAGCGTCTGCTATTTTTGGATCGTCTTGAAAATAGCCTTTTAGCACTTCGATTTCCATAAGCTTAAGTTTTTCGTCAAATGATGACCCAATTGAGTTTTGGGCAATGTCATATAAGTATTTCCGAGTAATCATCGTCATGCCAGAAGGTCCTATAACAATTAAAACGAATAATGTTAACAAAATAAATTTGTACCAAATAATATAGGCCGCTAGAAAAAAAAATAACAAAAAAAAGGAGCGGTTTCGTGCGGCTACTTTTCTTATGAGTGGATAATGAAATAACAACCTCATATTATAACACAAATTTTAATGTTTAGAAATGTTCAGAAATACAACAAAACCCTTTTTGAAATGCACCATAAATTATTTTTACAACAGTTAATTAGACCTGTGTTTACGGCTATAAATACAAAAATCTACAATATATTTTTTTATAAAATGATATAAATCAGAAAGTACATACCTGGAGTAGACCCATCCATCACAAAAACTGACACAAAACCACTCCACCAAACAAAAACAAGAGTTTGGAAAACACCGAAATAACAACGTATCGCAAAATCACACGTCTGGCGTAAGCGAGCTGTAACTTCCTACTGGCCGCACGAGGCGCTGTATTAAGCTACCGCTTTAAGTGTTTTACTATTGGTTGCAGTGACTAATAAGCTTTTTGGCCAGATAAAATTCTAGGTACCTAGTTAGCGAAAAATATAAAATTCCATTATTGGCCAACTTTTAAGGCTGAATAACACACTGTGCATTGGCCGTAACGACAATCGGCACAATGACAGCCGTGTCGACATTCCACATGGCGACAACCTCGTGCGCTAAGTCAAGATACTTTATTTGTTTCTCTTTCTCAGCTTTCACGAGGTTCTCGTCATGCGGAACGGCGCATCGACTATCATCGCGCGGCGCGCTAATCGATCTATCACCACTATATCAGGCTTATTGGCTGCAATAGTCCTGTCAGTGATGATAGATCGATCCCAGTACAACGTGATATGGTCGTTTTCGAGAACTGGGTCGGGCGCATACCTGTAGTACGGTACCTCAAGATCTACAAGTTCGTTTTTAAATCATTATTATTATTATTCTATATATATCAAAATAGTATTATGATTTTTACAGGTTCATAGCCACCGGCCACCAAGCTTCAGATCTTTATCGTATTCATACCGTATATCTGAAAGCTATATATCACGTATCGTGAAACATGTATTAAAAGTTTTAAGGCAAGAATTAGTACCTCTACTAATGAAGCCTCTGGAGGAAAACGACTTTACAATCGTTGAAACATGTTTTGGCATAAATGGAATATACCGAATTGCGTTGGAGGAATCGATGGCAAACATGTCCGTATCAAAGCTCCAAAAAATAGTGGATCCCTCTTTTTTAATTACAAAGATTACTTTTCAGTTGTCTTGTTAGCTATTGTGGATGCAAATTACAAAATAGCCGTTGATGTAGGTGCTTACGGCAAAGAATCTGACAATGGCATTTTTCAAAAGTCAAGAATGGGCAATGACATAGCAAATGAAAGATTTCATATTCCACCACCTAAGAATTTGCCTGGAACAAATATAACTCTGCCCCACTTTTTAATTGGAGATGAGGCGTTTGCTCTTAGTAGCTTTATGATGAAGCCATACCCAAGAAGAACAGCGAGATTGTCTAGAGACAAAGAAATTTATAACTACAGATTATGTCGAGCTCGGAGAGTGACAGAAAATGCTTTTGGTCTTTTAAGTCAAGTATTCAGAGTTTTCTATTCGCCTATCGGTATATCGACCGAGGTGGTTGATGACCTTATATTAACAGCTTGTTGTTTGCACAATTTACTTCGGGATGGTTACCTCGAAGAAAATAGCATTCCACATTATCAAACAAATAGTGACAGTCTCCCTGGCCAAAACATGATGGATTTAGTGGCTTCGGGTGGGTTTTCGAATAGCAATGGATTCGAAGTCAGAGACAAACTAAAAGATTTCTTCGTTACTGAGAACGGCTCAGTTTCATGGCATTAGTCGAATATAATACATTTCAAGCAAAAATACATTTTTAACCGATCTCCACAAAAGGAGGAGGTTATCATTTCAACAGTATTTTTTTGTGTTTTTCTTTTTTCTGCATTACGGTTATTCTTTTTTAAAAAGGTGTGTAAGTCAAAACATTCCACTACTTATCTAGTTTTATCTAGTGTTTTTTTTGCTTTTCAGTGTTTTTGGGAGTCAGTTTTATTTTTTTGTAAAAAGTTTTTTATTTTTGGCTTTTCAGTGACAAGCATAGTTGTCACTATCCGCTATATTGTGGAAAGTTCTCATCAATACGAATATTATAAGCCCAAACACGAGGTAGTTTACATATTCAGTTGTCGAGTTCCCTCGACCTTCTCTCGTCTCCATCATCAGGTCAGCTCCAAACCTTCACTATTGCATAGTGTTATCAGATGTACACCTCATTGTCAAGTTTTTAACCTATGTACGCCAACAATTTTCAAAAGTTGCCCTCTTTTTCTCAGGGTTTCCATCATCAGATCCTGACCTGGTGATTATGGGACCACCTGGAAGGTATACCCTATCAAACAAAAAAAAAAAATTGCAAATCGGTCCAGGCGTCTTCGAGTAATCGGTGAACAAACATATTAAAAAAAAAAGATCCCGACGAATTGAGAACCTCCTCCTTTTTGGGAAGTCGGTTAATAATCGACTTTAAAAATGTGAGAATACTGATCTGAGTAGGTACTGCTCATTTTCTACACCTAGCCTCTTATTCATAAACTTAGTTATTTATATTTTTTACTTTTTAGTGCAGTAACTAATTTTTATTTGAAGTCGGTTCAATTTTTTCATAGAAAAGAAGTAAAATACTTGTAACTATTAGGTACATAATCATGAAATTAAAATAAAGTTGGTAAGAACATTTACTCACTCGTTTTATTGATTTTGTTCGATATATCCTTCCATATATTTTCTTTTATTAAATTATTGCGATAATTAGTATGACTGCTATCGTAAAGGGCTGGATATAAAGCCACATAGTTAATTAACTGTTCCTCTTCTGAGTCAGAGAAATTCATCGTTTTGTTAACGTGTCAACATTCAAGTACCCCGCGCGGCGAATCATGATCCGTATGACGTTTCAACAGACAGTAGTAATAGTGATGCGAAACTTCGATAAAATTCTGTCAGGCAAAGGTCATGTCATTCAGCCAGGTCATTCAACGGCTTTTTTAAATTTTATTTTACTGTACATTGATTGATGACCTCGATGGCGCAATGGTCACCATGCCGGACTGCCGAACCTGGGGTCCCGGGTTCGATTCCCGGTTCGGTCGACATTTGTGTGATGAGCATGCTTGGCCGTGGTCTGGGTGTTACAATACGTATTTATAAATATGTAGCTATATGTAGTTTATCAGTTGTGTTAGCACCCATAACACAAGTTAATTAATAACTTACCATGGGGCTAACCGACCGTGTGTGAAAAGGTGTCCCGACATTAATTTTTATTAAAATTGCACAATTTAAAGAGAAGAATTTTTAGAATTCTTTTTGAATTTAATTTGAAAGAATTCAAAATTTCCAGCTTCATGGAAAAATATTTTAAACTTGTCAGTCTACTTGCGACTACTTGCGAGTGTTCTAACGCCTTGTATACGCCACGTGTTTCTTTGTTAGCTGAGTTTTGTTTCTGTTTTTGCTGTTATTTGTAGATTTTAGGTTTTGCAAAATGCCGAAAAGACAGCGGAAAACTGTTCTCAACAGTGAAGTTCGCGAGTTTGTAGTTCGTTTGCGAGACTATTTTGCTCGTGAGCAACAAAATGGCGGACCCTTGTTACCGCTTGAAAATGTTCGCGATCGTGTCGCCGATGCTCTAGGAATCGGAAAGGCTACTGTTTCTCGAATAACAAAGGAAAAATTTGTTGAGTCGTCCATGGAGGACAATAAACTATTAACACCAAAGTAGAAAAAGAAAAGGTTAAGTTATATAACAGAACCTGATAATTTTGATTTAGATGCTATACGCAATCATATTTACTACCTACGAGGTGAACTACCGACCTGCCAGAAGTTAGTATCTTCATTAAAAGCTGCAGAACTCTTCAAAGGCGGCGCTACTTCCCTTAGAATTGTTTAAAAAAAATGTGGATTCCGTTATAAAAAATGTGACAAGCGAAAAATATTAATGGAGCGTACTGACATTGCTTTACAACGATGCGATTTTCTTCGCAAAATAAACCAAATTGAGAACTGAGATAAGGTAGTATACCTAGATGAGACATGGCTGAACGCCAATCACACCGTAGGTAAGGCATTACTAATAAACGTCACGGATAGCTGCAGTTCAGACTCAGATTCTGAGGAAACGCTTAACCTTGTATCCGATTCAGATTGATTAAATAAAATACAAATATACTGTGTCAAAGCATTTGTAAATTTCTTCCAACAAATAATCGATATTTTGTTTATCGATGTGTCCCTTTTTTTCGATAACAGCTTGACGACGTAACTTTTGCAGCACGTACCACGTACATTTCCATTGAGTTTTTTCCCATTATTTCCGAACATTACGTAATAATTTCTTAATATTCATTTTTATAATTTAAAAATGTACACAGTTATGATTTTTTCAATTTTTTAATGGGCCTGTAAAGGATTTGTTGTGACAGGCCGTCACTACAATGTTAAGCGCTAACGAACTGTCATAGGGATCTTCATTCGCCGCGAGGAGTAGGCAGACGCGTCACTACTGGTCTGTCGCGGCGGCAGGGCGACACTGACGCGCAGCAGTGCTGCCGCTGCATTGCTGCCGCGACATTGCTGCCTAGCTCGGAATGTAATCTCATATAAGCCAATAGAAATTGTACGGGAACC
Source organism: Helicoverpa zea (assembly GCF_022581195.2). Classification (NCBI taxonomy): domain Eukaryota; kingdom Metazoa; phylum Arthropoda; class Insecta; order Lepidoptera; family Noctuidae; genus Helicoverpa; species Helicoverpa zea. The sequence goes on along the minus strand of NC_061464.1, from coordinate 2,725,878 downwards.
AGTAGTGTCGCGGCAGCACTGCTTCGGCAGCTCTGCTGCGTGCAGCGTCGTTCGGAATCATACCTTTAGACGATAGCCGGCAGCACTTGCGCACGTGTGCGTCTAGTGAAATACGCAACGCACACCTGCGGACCGCTACGCGGCACAAACAAACTTGAGACTTTGCCACTTTTTTCCGAAATAATTTATTGTTTTTATAGTATATGAAATATTATTTGTACCGATGAATTTTATAACCTAGAATAGCTCGATTGAGTTATAATAAACAAATAATCGTTTACAATTTTTAAATTATTTAATCGAGAACCAAACTTTTCACCGTGTTTATCAATTATAAGTAATTGATTTATAAAATCTATAATCGGCTTCCATGTATTGTATCTTCATTTTCCTGCAACAATGAAAACTAGGAATGTAGATAGTTTATAAAAAGAAATATGTCACCTGTTGCGAGTGACAAAAAATACTTACCATAATTATTATTTGTACTGGTAGAATCTGATAATCTGAATTAAATATGCTTTCATTACTATCTTGCAAGAATCAAAGAAGTCCAACTATATTTTATGCAATAGCGAAACTAACGACGATGACATTTACGTACATGGGTCATTGTCATAAGGGGGTTCAGTTTGCAAAAAATAAAAAAATCTAATATTTTTAAAGAAATGTACATTCATTTAATAAATGAGATCAATTGTAACAATACTAAATAATTGTCTGAGATCAGAATTAAGAAATAACATAGTCTATACATATAATAAAATGATAGGAAAGTCAAAACTGTACATTGAATATTTTTTTAAAAGAATACTTGGGGGGTGATCTATTATCGATTCTGAACCCAAATATATAGTTTTTAGAATTTTTGTCTGTTTGTCTGTTTGTCTGTTTGTCTGTATGTTTGGTCTCACTGAACTCGAAAAGTACTGCATAGATTTAAATCAAATTTTGCATGAATATTACCTGGGGGCCGGTTCAACATATAGGATATATATTATCACGCTATCACCTACGGGGGATGAGCAATGAACGATAATTTCTGTTAACGTTTCTGCAACAGCGGGTGCAATAATGACACATATTTGAATGTTGAACTTTGTAAGTTTATCGGCCTATTATCAATCTTTACATAGAAAATAACGCTTTTATAAGTAACTTGAGCAAAAAACTGAATTTAAAGAAATGATATCCTAAAATTATAGATGAAGAAAATCATGCAGAAACAGATGTGCCATAAAACTGGTAGTAGGTAAAATATCAATGAAAACAGACTTCACTTTGTCATGGTATGTTCTTACTTTCAAGAAAAAATTATATGACAACGTGTGTATTTCGCTACTATAAAAACACTACAAGAAATATCAGCGCATCATCAGGGACATTTTTATAATTCTTTCACCATTAGAAAGCTACATTATCTGCGAGTAGGGCTGCCATCTCGAATTTCGCCAAACCCGGACAAACATTAAAAAAAACCCGGACATTTGGCGTAAATCGCATTTTTCCTCGAACGAGTACGATTTTCTTTAAACAAAATAATACCTAATTTGTAATCCATTTACTATTAACATATACTTAAATTCAATGAGGTTCTTCCTTACATGAAAAATGTCCGGGTATTCCCCGGACACTTCTTGAAACCCCGCCCGGACGGCCCCCGGACGGCCTCCAAACGAGGACAAATCCGGGGAAACCCGGACGGATGGCAGCCCTATCTGCGAGTAACATAGGGTATATTTTATCCCGGTGCGGGCAGTAGTTCCCGTGGGAACGGCACCCACGTCCCGAAGAAATTATGAACTTCCCCACATTCTTAAAAAGTCTACATATGTTGTTCTGACATAATATAAGCTATACCTCTCATAAACATGAATATCCATTCATTTCATCCAATAACAAACATGCATCACACTGAAAGTGCATTGCGAGTCTAAGATTTTATTATTATAAAAAAAAACATTGTAATTAATATTCAAACATCCTTAAAAATAAGTTCCTGGTTTTAATATATTACATTATTTTGAATTCACTTACATATAAATAGAAGGTCCTTATTAATATACTTTTTGAGTAATGAAGAATGTAGGCAAAATACGACCGAAAACATTGTGTCACTTCTAAAATTAACATCAATGGGAATAACTACCTGTCACAATACGTCAACAAGATGTCAACAGAAGACAAGAGTTCGTTCGTTCTGAAAACGCACAAATTACACGTCGCAGGCCAGAGACATACTTGCTTTCAACTTCTGATCACAAATCATCGAGCTAAGAATTATATCACAAATACACCGTTCACAATTACGAACAGTCACAGTCAGACCCACGGACTGAGTCTAAAAAAACACCTTTTATATAGCTACGTTTATATCATTTATATTATTCAGTTACAAAGACATGTTACTATCAAACATGTTTTCGCTAAATGTTCTATTAGTTTTTGCAAACATACATTCCCAACTCTGATCTCATGGAGGTGGCGTGCGGGTGTCACCACTGTGCGGACTGTGCGACCTATCGCACCCGGCCCCGGTTTAAACCATGATCTGGAGCGAGAAGAAATGGGATGACAAAGAATGAGGCGGCGGAGCGACTGAAAATTCCCAACTCTCATCCCAGCCACTGCGGTAAGACACCACGAAAGCCGGATGTCGAGAGACGACTCCCGGCCACCGTAGGCGTGAGCGATTAGTTTTGAGTGGGTCATCGACCTTCCGGCTTCTGGGAGACCCGTTATTTCACGCGCACCTCAAGGAGATTCAGCAAACCCCTGTGAGGCCCACTAGGGCCAAAGCCTGACACTCCCTCACGCTGCTCAAACTGATGGCTGAGAATTACGTAACTTTCCAGGATGCCATGCAACGTGTTGCAAATGCCCAGGCCTTTGGGAGCTTGGTAATCCTTTTCTCCACCTTAACTTGAGTTTTGTGGTACATGAACAAATTAGAATAGTAATGAATTAGGTCATCTTCATCACGTATTTACCAACTCTTAATGTTCATCATGCACACCCGCTTCTCTAACTTTATTGAAGGATCACTAAGATTGTTTCAGTTAGTTTAACTACGCTACTATAGCCCGCTGTCAAACCTTTTAATATCAATTCTGTAGAAGTGTGAATATCGAATGTGTAATATATCGAATTTCCGTTTGTGCATTGCACAAAAACCAACGTTATGATTTTCGAGAAGTCAAAAGAGTTGGCCGGCTAAGAATTATATTCATCGTTGGTTAATTGAATACATTTTCAGAAACCACAATAACAGTAGGAACCAAAGCGAATGATCGCTTCATAGAGCTCTGATTTTCTCGAGGCGATCAAGTCAGTTCTGGTCTGTTCGCTCATCAGATCTTTGAAAGCGGTTCGATGATAATATATTGTTGTCCTGTTTACCTACGTGTGACACATAATATGGTATTTAAACGTCCTCCGCAAGAGAGCGAACGTTTGTGCTATTTATAAAGACGAAATTTTACGGTTGTGCAGTAGTGACGCACAGTATACACAGCACTTATGTTTCTTCTGATTTGCTGGCTCCACCAAGAAATGACAAATTGCGAGCGTACATTTTGAAAATCTTGGAAGAACTGCAGGCTTCAAGTGCCAACACACGAATTGGACTTAGGGTAGGTTCATATATGACCGAACATACGTCGCGTATTTTCGGTCGCGTAACGCCAAAACAGACAAATATACAATAAAACATTCAATCATTCACACCTAACCAATGATGCGTTAGTGCGTCGATCATACATTTACAATACGCTCGACGCATTTTCCGTCAGATATGAACCGACCCTTACTCTCTCGGACGTATACTTTACCTGATCGTGAACTAATGCAAACATTTCGGTGGAATTCCAACATAACATAGTGATTGAGTGCACAGAAAAACCCCGAAACACAAGTAGTGAAAGTATGCGCTTGCCTGATGACTCAGTCATCATCCACCCAGCTATTCCTCAATTGTGTGGGTGTTGGCTTCCAGTCAAACCGAATCTTTTTGAGTACCAATGTTTACTTGGAGTGCCTATCTGATCTCTTCAACCCAGTGAACTAGACACCGCGTTATCCATGGTAAGTAAAACTGTTTGACAGACTTTCTGGCTCCTGATTTGTCGCAGCTGCTGCAGAAAATGTACAAATGACAACTTTGTCAGACCTTTGTTTTATGTGAGAATTACGTAATAATTTTCCAAATCGGTTGACTAGATCCAGAGATTTCCTCAACGTCACAAACTTTACTTCTTTTGTTTAGATAAATAGTCACACGTCGTCGACACCACCTTGATTGATCAACCCGTGCTGCTGCTAAGTGGTAATCCTATTATATTGTTATGTAAAAGAATACACCTACGCTACGGCATAAGTAGTATTTTGACAATTCCAAATTGCCCACGCAGACGAAGTCGCGGGCAACAGCTAGTTATTTGAAAAAAACAGTTTTATAGGTCCACCAAAAAGACACGAGTGTCCACCAAATGTACGCAATGTATAATTAAGTAAGAAAAAAAACAAAATAATTTAATTCTTTTTCGATGGAAATAATCGAATCTCCTCATAAACACAAATAAAAAAAAAACAACCTGGTGTCATCAAAAACAAAATAAAGATAAAATAAAACAACTTGTCCACCGAAAAGATTATGTCTTTTTGGTGGACTAAAAGAATATATCATCCTCCTCTGATGATGACCAAAAACGTTGAGAACGCTTCTGGTGTACTTCTGCTGGTGTTTCAGGTCTTGAAACAGGTGGTGAGCACGAACTGTCAGAGTAAACATCGGCAAACCGAATGCGTTTTCGACTTTTTAGTCCACGCAGGATCTTTGAAGAAGTTGATTTTTCAGGATCATTGCTTTCAGTCTCATCAACTATTGAGCTACAGTTTTTTTTTCCGTCGATTGAAAGGCACAACTGTTGAACTATAGGAGTCCAGTTTGGACTCATCAGTGGGCTATGTAGATTTGAAAAGGGGCTAGGACAACTCTGAACTGGCGTAGAGCGCGAACTGGCAAGAGCAGGTATCTCAATGTGTAAGTTTTGTGGTGGTAAGTCAAGACTTATACAACCTAGATCATAATGAGAACACGACGCACCAGGATTGCAAGTAATACAGCTCAGCCTTCGAAACTGGAGCATTTTGGGATCAATTTTGTCCCATGTTACTTGATGCACTTGCATAGTGCCACGGAAAGGCCGGATAGTGCAGTTTTTAATTTTGACCTCAATTTCTTTGGCCGTAGTATCATCGATCTTTATAACTTCAATTCCTTTGCAGCTCTCATGTACACATTTAATAAATTCATCGATATTGCTTATATCATTTCCTTTAGCTACGTGCTTATCAGCCGTTCGCTTGAGGCACCCTCCTACACCATCAGGGGCCCCTTTACCATGCCCACTCTCGCTAAAGTGCCACATTATATTATTTGCCTGTGTTTCTTCAGCCAAGTAAGCAGCAATCAAATGAAACATGGTCTTATTTTTGTATTGCGTCGAGGGACCATCACTTAAAACGTGGAGACGTTTTAAATTAGGCACTAATGTTTTTATCATTGCAATAATTGGTTTTAAGTGAGCACAAATATATGTAGGGCTATGATTCAAATATTCGCTAACCGTACAAAAAGACTTTGTAACGATGCGTTTCTCCTCAGTATTTTCGTCAGCATAATAGAATACTCCAGTGTGTAATGAAATCTGGTCTTTAGATCCACCAAAATGGGCCGATTGTATTTCTGAAGAATACTTGCAATTGTAATTTTCCGAGAAGTCAATATGCAACAAGCCTTCGCATGCTGACATATTTATTTTAATATTTTTGATGACACGAAACTGATGTAACATATTGCAAGTATGCTTCATGAAACGTTCTATATTGTCCAACAAGTGGTTCATCAGTTGTCTTTTGGACGTATTCACTGTTTCTTTGATAGTCTTCTGGCAAAGTTTTTCGTGACCTTTAATCGTTTGCATAACTTTTTTTGTGACCCATCTCTCATATTTTATTGTATCTGTTGGTGTAAATTGATTGAATGTTATCTTTTTGTGTCTACATATCAAACATTTTCGTTCCAGACAGTTTTCTTTCATGTCTTCACAACAAATGGATTTACACACTGCCATTGCAGAGTTTTCATTGATCATACGGGCATTTTTTAATGATTTTATTATCAACTCCATGTTGGTATGTGTTGCACACAAACAAGTCTCACGTGCTGTAACTTTTGGATTCAAGACCCAAAACGGCCTATATCGGCAAAAAGTTTTATACGACGTATGTAAATTCATCTGAGTCACAAATTTTTTGTGCAGATTGAGAAGAGAATCATTGAGGAACCGGATCTGTTTCTTCTGTTTAAATCTGGTAATAGTTTCTTTTTTTCCAGCTGTGGTACGACTTGATTCGTCACTCAGTAAAAATCTTTGAACTGCGTCACTCAAATCTTCTTTCACTACCTTCGTTTTATTTTTTCTTTCTTTGTTTTTCTTCTTGTTCTGTAATCTACTTAAGCGCATTTTGTACTTAGACAGCTTGTTTTCTACAATCTTCAGTTTAGATTTTAGCATGAGATTTTCTAATTTAAGTCGACGTTTATTTTTCGCAGCTACAGCCCGGCCTGCTGCAGCCCGGGAAGTTGATTTTGATGTCAATGAATTAGCTGAACTTGTTGGAGGGGTTTCATCTGTGAATCGTGCCGTTTCTCTTTGTAACTTCAGTCTGTCTCTACGTAATTTTGCATCCTTTCTCCATTTGTTTCTTAATTGTCTCTGCTGTCTCTCTGATAAATCATTTATTGTCTTAATTTCCCCTTGCGATTTTTTCCTATAGTAGTACTCTCTATCTTTCTTCCGCTTTTCTTCTAACGCTACTGGGTCTTTCTTCATTTTTTCTCTTGCTCTCCTCATACTTAACTTCTTTTGCTCGCGTCGTTTCTTTTTCTTTTCTTCTTCACTCAATTTATTTCTAGTTCTAACCATTGCCTGTGTATAAAAGAGAACGAGCTTGAGCAAAGCAAAAAGAAAGATTTATTGATAAAGCAAAACACGAATATCTCACATTGAAGTCAACCACCAGATGTTAAAAATCATCAGATTTCATCCTGATAATGATATCCAAATGCGATTAAAATGTTTGCTTATACCTGCTTAATCACCCAATTTAGAAACCCAAATTGCAAAAAAACAAACAAGTATCTAGTAAATATTTGTATGTATCAAACCGCTTTCCGAAGACAATATTTTAATTATGCAGTGAAATATCTAGTTTTACTGTTAAAGCCCGCATGCAGAACCCGGTCGAACAAAGCAAAAAAAAAAAATCCATTCGGTAGACATTCGTCTTTTTGGTGGACACACGGCCCACCAAAAAGATGTCCACCGAGTGGATTTTTCTGGCAATTTGTTTCATACCAAGCAGTATTTTGAGGTTATGTTGAAGTTGCAATTGAAAATAGATTAATTACTTACAATTCTAACATATAAAGTAAAGTAATGAATTACTTAGGTTTTACTTACCAAAATCCACAAGGAACCGAAAAGACACACTCAACTTTGAAACAATTTGCGATTTTTAACGAGGAGCAATAACTTCGATCTTGTTCGGCCGGCGACAAAATGGCGCTGCGCTCGATCAGCTGACTATTGGACGCGTTCGAGAATAACGTTCCGTTCACAACATTTTATTGTTATCACAAATATTTTGTAAAAATAAATGTCGTCCACCAAATAGATGTTGCTTTTAATAACATTATACTATACGCTAAAAGTGACTTATTTTTAAGCCATAATGTTTATTATTGAGTTATTGAAGTGATTAAAATGTCTAATTTAGGAAAACATACTCGAACGTGAAGTTTACTTGGAAGGTTTTTATAAATGGTCGAATTTGTATGAAGAGGGTGAGCGGTAACAGTCCACCGAGGCTGACTTTTCTATAACAATTGTGTTGTAGAAAGTTTATTTTTATTTCATCTGTAATTATGAGTATACGTTAATAAATAATTAATTATAATCTTTACTATAAAATAAGAATAAGCTCTCAACTTTATATTAAAATTTTAGATTTTTGTCTGTAACAAAATTTTACGCGGTTATGACAATGACCCACATATTTCTTTATAACCAACATAAAAAAAGAGAAGCCCATCTATAACATTTTCGCATTGGAATATCATGGGCTAATACTTATGTATATTACATTTCAATCAGATCATTATAACTAATAAATAAAATAAAAACTCACTTGTATCAAAACGTGTTAGTTGCGCTATATTTTTCGAACTCCGGCGAGTTTACGCGGCGCAACAGCGAGCGATACGTCCTTCCTCGGTAAGCACCTGGCGCTGACTAAAGTTGAACATCGCGCGTCATAAAGATTTATATTGATTTTTGCATTGCAAACAAAAATTATTTTAAAATATTGTTTTACTTTTAAATATACCAATTTTTTTTTCAAGCTTTATAACAATACCACCTTAATTATAAATTGTTTTTTATTTGAATTTGGATTATACTTTCATAGATAAAAAATATAGTTTCGTACGGAAAATTGTCAGTAACTCTCAGTTTTATAGAATTATTTTTGGTGTATTACTGTATGAATTGTAATAAATTGATATGATCATTCCAAAGTACAAGATATAGTTGTATCTTGAACATTTTTATAAATGGTTAAATTGCTATATCTTCGGAGTACCGAAGCATCAAAAGATTCCCAAAGCAACATTTTATGAAACATCCTTTGCAGAGACAAAGATTTTACTGATGTACGTGGACACACCCGGACGAAGCACATCTAAAGTATTCCACTTAGCACACCCGTAGGTGGGTAAAAAAATAAATTAATTAATTTCCTATTCCACGAAGCATACCAATTGAAAAAAGAAATACTAATTATCGGGAATCTATAAGTTCTGATGAAAGACTCGCCATCGCCATTAGGTATGTTATTTATTTATTATTAAAATATATATATGTATGGCTTGTTCTCATAATTGAGGAATTTTGGATGGCGCGAATCATAGCTCCTTAGTTTTTAAATATTTTTGATTTATTTTAAATCTAGAATAACTAAACAATTGGCTTTTATATGGGCACTGAAATTCAGATAGATTAGAAAATATCTTCTTGTCGAAAAATGCCCAAAGATGAGCCAAATTGTCACTTTCCTGTGGGGCGATTTTCCAAAACGCAGGTTTTCTACCGACATAACTCGTAAAGTAAATAGATAAATAAATCAATCAATAGCTAATCTCAATAACAATTAGTTAAACTTTGCTAAAACTTTAAAAAAAGTTTCGTTTCTCTCTATTTTTTATCAATTTTTAATCATAGAATAGGGGCGACAAGAATTGTGTATCACATTCCTGTCAGCTAAAAACGGGCCAAGAATACCTATATATTGAATATTAAGCGCTGTTGCCAGATTTCTATGGCAAAGTAAGTAGTTAGGTAAGGTCATTGCCGCTGATAGTTTCGCGTAATAGCCAATCAGACAGTCGCGACGAAGCTCTCGTCGACCGCAGACGCGTTCGGGTCAGACAACTTCTCACTTGTATGGTAAGCATTTACGTAAACAATATTTAAATTTTTTTGTATACTTTTTATTATTTTAAACAATATACCTGGTATGAAAATTCCACGAAGTAGTGAAATGTCATTCAAAGACAGGGTTTTTGTGTTTTTTATGAATAACCTCAAAATTATCACTTTCCTGTATATCACTTGTCTGGATTTGTTTAGACAGGAAAGTGATAGCATTACAGGAAAGTGATACATTTACTTTGATTTCTAGTTTTTTTCTTAACATTTCATATTTTAACCCTTTAAGGCCTTGTTTCCACAGAAACCAAAATGCCGCAACCTAAGAAAAAAAAGACCAGGGAAGAAGTACTAGCACAAAAGCGAGAAAATGAGAGAAAACGTTATGAAAGAATAAAAAATGATCCAGAGAAGTTAGGTACTCTGAAAGAAAAGAAAAAACAGTATTATTTAAACTCAAGAAGTACAGGAAAAATAAAAACAATATCCGAGATGACTGAACGTGAAAAAAGGCACTGCAGGAAGTCGTGGCGAGCAAGATCTAGTAAATACTACAAGAAAAAATGTGCTGCGAAAAAGAGTGCTACAGATTTTATAAGAGCGAACACTCCATCAAGCTTATGTAGTGAAGATTTAATTTGTCAACCATCATCGTCCCAGCGTCCGCTTTCACCACTGCAAGAAACATCTTCCAGCCAGTCGCCTAGGTTAACGGTGGCTAGACAAAAGTCAATTATTCAAAGACGTAAGAGAAACAAAGAAATAAAAGAGAAGGATGACAAAATTGCAAAACTGAAAGCTGAACTGAATAAATACAAGAAGAAAGTTAGCAAACTTCAGAAGAAAAACAATCCTCAGAAATTAACTCCAAACTCGAAAATGTCTCAAATGGCTGATAACCCAACAACTCGAACTGAAGTAGTGAAAAAAGCATTATTTGGGGACACTATTGAAAAGCAGATAGCACAAAATCTAAAAAATCTTAAAACAAGACAAGAAAAAGAAATTTCAAATAAGTTGATTTTGGGTGCTATTGTAAAAGAAAGAAAAGTGTGGAAAGCTAATAACAAAGTGATCACTTATAAAAAGATATGGAATGCTGAAAAACAAAAACAAAATAACAAAAAGACAGAAAGACGACTGTGTAAGTTAATTGAAGAATTTATGGAAGATGATAAATACAGTCGATTAGGAGCTGGAAAAAAAGAACACATAAAACACAAGAACGTAAGAAAACAAAAGCGGTATAGACTTGATACTCTACGAAACTTGCACAAAGAATTTTTGAAGACGGGGTTTGTAGTCAGCTACTCAACGTTTGCAAGGCTCGCACCATTTTGGATTGTAGCTCCAAAAGTTACCGATAGAGATACCTGCATGTGTACCACGCACAGCAATTTTCAGATGATTGTTACTGCTCTAAATAAGGCTGCAATTCTTCAAACCTCGACCTATCAAAATTTATTGGCTATACTTTGCTGCGATCGTTATAGTGAACCTTGCCTAGAGCGAACTTGTGATAATTGCTGCACTAAACCTCTTCCCATGTGTCAAGAATATGATGAAACAATGGCTGTTAAATATCAAGAATGGGTAGCACAACGTGAAGTTATAACAGATCCCAAAACCAAGAAAGACCGTACTATCGTTAAACAAAAGAAAATCACGTCTGAAACATCTGCGCGTGAACTTCTTCAAAAATTTAAAAACGATCTCGGAACACTCTTGAATCATGAAAAAAATATCGTACACCAATATCAGTCCATGAAAAGGTTAAAGGAATCGCTTACTGAAAAAGACGTAGTCGTGCACATGGATTTTTCCGAAAATTATGCAACAAAATACAACGAAGAAATTCAATCATTCCACTTTGGGGGATCTCGGATGCAATTATCTCTTCATACTGTTGTAGTCTACCTGCAAAATTCTACAAGATCCTATTGCACGGTTTCAACTAATTTGTCACACAACGTTCCCGCTATTTGGGCTCACCTTCAACCAGTCTTAGAAGAAATACCAGCAAGCATCGAAAATATCCATTTCCTTAGTGACGGTCCGGTGACTCAATATCGAAATAAGCTCATGTTCTATGTACTGGCATGCAAAATATCTGAAATGTGGCCCAATTTTATGAGCTGGTCTTGGAATTATCATGAAGCTGGCCACGGTAAGGGTGCGCCAGATGGTATTGGGGCTACTTGCAAAAGAACGGCAGATAGTGTCGTGGCCTCGGGATATGATGTTTCAAATTTGATACAGTTTTGCGGTGCTATTCAGGATCGATGCCCTAATATTACAATCTTTACGATAACAGATTCTGATATTGAAAAAATGGAGGTGTTGATTTCAAAAGACCAACCAAACTTGCTTCCATTCAACGGCACTTTAAAAGTTCACCAAGTGCAAGGAAATGCATATTTTCCTAAAAAAGTAGCCATGAAATCTCTGAGTTGCTTTTGCAGTAACGAGTGCGAACACTTTCGATTGGGTGTCTTAGTATATTTAACACCGACAGCAGACATTGACGATATTTTTGACGAGTCAGACTCTGAAAGGAATGCCGCCAGAAGCCCGAGCATACTCAATCCTCCGGACAAGGATGATATTTTGAGCTGTACTAGTGATGTGACACTCAACATTGATGATCCTGATGGTTTATTGCTTAGCGGTCCTGTTTTAAATATAGACCCTAAAGATTTGTTCCCGGAAAATGAAGAAAGGCTGAAAAGGAAAAGAAAAACAAAAGACAAATCACAGCGACGTCAAGAAGAAGAGATTAAAAAAACCAAGACTGCAAAAGCCCGTCCTCAAAAAAAGAAACCAAAGGCAAATTTTAAAGGAAAAAGTCAAAAAGAAAGACACGAAACTGATCCTGATGATTGTTATTGTATTATCTGTGGATTTTTATATAAAGAAGACACATCAGGTCAAGATTGGATCCAATGCATCATATGTCATCAATGGGCGCAATGTAACTGCATCAAAACGGATCTTGTATCGTTCACTTGTCCTGCCTGCTCATCGGATAAAGACTATGCAATGCAAACTTAAACTACCCTAGGTATTAAGAGAATTTTCGACTGATTATTATTATAAAAAAAAACCCTGTGATTATAAATGCCATTCTTATAATTAAGTTTCTTTAAAGTTACTACCTCAAAAAAGGCTGCTGATTATTTTTGTTAGTTATGTATGACGTATTCATTTCATAGAATATGTTGATTGATCTCTTTAAGCCAATTTAGACTATTAAGTTAAAGATTTGTTTAAAACAGACTATCATTACTTCTTGTGCCTTACTATTAAAATTTTGTAATTCATTGTTTCAAAATAAAAAATAAATCGGATAATTGGTGTTTATTGATCTCACTTTCCTGGTTATTTCTCACTTTTCAGGCAGTAAAATAACATTCACACCATAGAATTGTTAACATTTTTTTAATAAATGTATAAAATATGTATAGTCAATAATAAACACGTAACTTATTATACATTTTTATACATATTTCATATTTATTTTCATTTTCCTGTGGCCTATATCACTTGCCTGTCTTATTATTTTTTTAAAAGGCCTATAATTTAATTATTTACCAATATTTTGTCTGACCCGCAAAACCTGTGCTTATTTATGTTAAAATCTTGCCGTCTGACCACTTAGCATACTACATTTAAGAAAAAAATCATGGGACTAATAATGTTCCGTTAATATTCCTTCATAATAAGAACTACCCGTATATTTATTATTTAACTGGTGAAAAGTGGGTGTCTATGTGCACCTCTGCCTACCCCTTCGGGGAATAAAAAAGACGTGACGTTATGTGTGTGTTTATTTATTATTTTTGAATGGTTCGAGATTCAAACAGCTGGAAAAGTATCTTGAGGTTGAGGCAAGAGGTTGGCGTCAGATACGGGTTTCACATCAGGCAGGGGGCTGCAATCAGGTAAGGGACTGGTGTCAAGCAAATGGCTGGTTTGATAATTTGTTGCACTTCTATAACCATAAGAAGACGAAGTGGAAGGCGTGGAGCAGTAGTAAGTATTCATTGAGTCATAGGACAATGCTTCTTCTTCAGCACGAGTAATTGTTTCAAAAAATTCTCTTTTGACTCGTAGTTGTAAATACTTTGGTAGATCACGTGTCTTTTGACAGAGACTTTCAAATAAATGAGATAATGCATCTGGTGGTCGATTAGCATCAGTAATATGCTTTCTTATTTCATCTCTTTCAGTTCGTCTTTGCTCGCGATTTTTCTCTCGGCGCTGAAGAATCTCTATCATTTCCAGTTGCTTGCTGTTCTTCTTCCCAGGTTGAATTGTAGATGTTTTAGCTGGTGAGGGAGGTGATTCAACAACATCAGTATCCGTAATTATTGTATCAGAAGTGTTTTCAGTGTCGTTTCCTTGTGTACGATCCGAAAAATTTGAAAAAGTCTCGTTATTTTCTCTGTGTGGCAGTAAAAATTCCATTAAATTCTCATATTTCCACGGTTTCATATTTTGTGCTGCCTGTCCTGTAGTAGTCTTACGTCTTCGAAGAGCTTCTCTATGACTATCTCTTAATTTCTTCCAATGAGATTTCGCTTCCTTACACAGAACAAAAAAAAAACATAATAATTGTATGTTACAGATATATGGCAACAGGAGATTACCATACCATCCATGGAGGACCACACCATAGCTTACAGTTACAGAGTAGGAAAAACCTCTGTAGCAAGGATAATCGAGGAAGTTGCCGATGCTATATGTGGGACTGTTTAGCGCCTATACAGGGTTACTGGTAAGTAGACCGCATCCTTTCAGGAGGTGATAGTATAGGTCAATACGGACAAATTTGACCCTGGGATACACTGGGCAAAAGTTAACCCGTTTCAAGATAATCAAGTTTCAAGATCAGTCGTCTAGGTACACGTATAAATTTTCATTATTAGTCAAAAGTCTCGTTTTTGTGGATTTTTGTGTGTTTTTGGATAGAAGATGAATCATTACATAATAACAAACCATAAAACTGCACAAATCACAGAGGAAATTATAGCGAACAGCAATTACTTTTTTAGTAGATATTTTCTCAAAAATATTACTCTTCATTTTTTTGTGCAGAATACTTAAAAAACATCTACATTTATCTAGCTATCCAAACAGCCACAAAACACACAAAAATCTGCAAAAACAAGACTTTTAACTAGTAATAAAAATGTATACATGTACCTAGACGACTTGTAAAGAAAAGATCTTAAAATTCGATTATCTTGAAATGGGTTAACTTTTGCCCAGTGTATCCCAGGGTCAAATTTGTCCGTATTGACCTATACTATCACCTCCTGAAAGGATGCGGTCTACTTACCAGTAACCCTGTATATTTAGAAGAAATTAAAGATGAACATAAGTGGAGAAATATTGCTGAAAATTTTAAAACTTCATGTGACTTCCGTCATTGTGTTGGAGCTATTGACGGCAAGCATGTCACACTAAAAGCACCTCCCAACTGTGGATCAGATTAGTTCAACTATCGTAAAGATCACTCTATAGTGCTTTTAGCGGTTACTGATGGTAAAAAAAAAATTATAATGATAGATATTGGATCAAAAGGCAAATTTAGTGATGGGGGAATATTACGAGAAAGCAACTTTGGTCAGAAGTTATATGCTGGTAATCTAAATCTTCCGCCTGATGAAGCACTTGTAGAAGGTGGCATCGAGGTTCCATATGTCTTTATCGGGGATGAAGCATTCCCTTTATTATGTAATTTGATGAGACCATTTCCCAGAGAAAACAATATTACACAAAATAAAAGAATTTATAATTATCGTCTTTGTCGAGCAAGACGAGTGGTCGAAAATGCGTTTGGAATTCTGAGTGTCCGTTGGAGAGTTTACAAACGACCTTTTGAGTGCAAAGTAGATACAGCCATAAAAATAGTGAAGGCAACTTGTGTGCTACATAATTATTTAATGGAACATATTTTCACCTACAATTCTGTGACATATGAAGATATAGCAGCAACTCCAGTTGAGAACCAACATTTTGATTTAACACATTCGGGATTTAGAAGTTCTAATGACAGTTTTTTTTATCAGGGAAGAATTTTGCAATTATTTTAATCATGCGTGTGGCGGATGAGGGTGCGCGAGGTGAAGAAATAAGGACAACAGCTATTGATTTTAGCACTGGGAGCGATCAGCGGGCATGCCCAAATTACGCGCGCGGTCACGCGTGGGCGTCTTGGTGGTCGGGTGCGAACTGACAAACAAATATAGCGGACGCCGGTCGTAGAACGCGACCGCGCCGCGCGCCGCCGTGCGGGCAATCATCATCCTCCGAGCCTTTTTCCCAATCATGTTGGGGTCGGCTTCCAGTCTAACCGGATTCAGCTGAGTACCAGTGCTTTACAAGAAGCGACTGCCTATCTGACCTCCTCAACCCAGTTACCCGGGCAACCCGATACCCCTTGGTTAGACTGGTGTCAGACTTACTGGCTTCTGACTACCCGTAACGACTGCCAAGGATGTTCAATGACAGCCGGGACCTACAGTTTAACGTGCCATCCGAAACATAGCCAATGGTGTCTAAGATATACTTAGAAAGTACATACAGACTTAGAAAAGTTGCATTGGTACTTGCCTGACCTGGGATCGAACCCGCGCCCTCATACTTGAGAGATTGGTCCTTTACCCACTAGGCCACCACGACTTGCCACCGTGCGGGCAAGCGCCGAAATAATTTTCAAATACGCGGACGCGGTTGGCCCGTTTGGAAATGCCGCGCTGAGGCCCCACAGATTATTTAATAATTGTAATCAAATGAATCAATGCAACGGAAACAAATAAATCAAAACATTGTCTCTTTATAATAGTAACTTAATACTAATAATCATTTTACGAAAAATCTTACACTCTAAAACATCTTATTTTAGATTATTATATTATTTCGACGGGCGGGCCGTCTCACTGGTAAATCACCTTTTTGGGATGTCACAGACGAAATGAAAAATAAAGCTCATAGGCACTATTCCATACCTATACGTAGGTAGATATGTATTCAGATTAAGTAGCTATAGCCAGGTATAGATCTGTATAGCTATAGGTTATAGCTGTATTGTGAAAATTACTATTACCTACGTTTTTAAATGTAGGTTTTGTATTTATTTATTTATTTAGGCACACCAACAACTTATTTACAAATACTTTCACATATATAAGTTTATAATTGTAATAAGTCCTGCGTAAATATGTTAATTACAGGTGCGCACAACGTTCAAATTAAAAATAACTTAAATTAAACTAAACCAAACTATGCATAACAAAAATAATAATAAAAAAAAAGAAGATGTTTTATTATTGTTTTGTAGATATATCTAATAAGGGGACATCACAAAACAATAATAAAACAACATTGCTTATAATAAATTATCAATATTTCTTTGAAATATTAGGTACGAATATAGTACTCGAACTATAGCATAACAATCAACACCATAAATTGATCACGTTATAGTTGCCCCCTTCTTGGCCTTCCTTTGTTTTTCAAGTAGTGCCTATGAGCTTTATTTTTCATTTCGTCTGTGACATCCCAAAAAGGTGATTTACCAGTGAGGACATTATTGACTTCCTTGCACCAATTATTTATGAACAATATTGTACTCTTGTTGTATAAATACTGTCCTAAAATTTCTTTATGGGTGTCACAAGATAAAAACGCAACATTCAAAATAGCTAAAATTAATTTTATATAATTTGATATGTTTTTTCTTTTTGCTTCTGTTTTAAGTATTTCCATACAAATATTTTCAACTTGAGCAAAGAAGTCAAAGAGAGGCCTGGTAGGATAGCACAACCATTTTTGCTGCCATATTCTTTGGCCTTAATATATTGATGAAAGCTGTGCTGTTCTTCCGATTCTAAGGTCCGTATTACAGAAGGCTACTCAAGTCAAGTTTGATCTCGAATCACCTGATCATAGTTTATATATGGAATCTGCACTTGAGGGTTGTTCTTATTTCAGAACAGTACTTAAACTGCACTCAGCTGAATCGAGATTCAAATCGCGCCTCAAGCAGAGAATATGGCTTGTCTATGAATCAGCCTGTTTTCGTTTACATTTTATTTTTTTCGCCAACTCTGTTACAACTTACGCCAAATAAGAATTTAGTTTAACATCTAATTATTAATGAAATCATGATTTAAAGATAACATAGGCTTTTTAATTATAGGTTTTATTTAAAAATGCAATTTTTACGCCTTATACGCCATTATTTATACGCCAATGATACCTATAGCAGTTGGTTGTAATATCTAAAATTACAAATACGAGCGTGTTCGTAGAATGGAATGTTTTTCGAGTGTATCGTAT
Source organism: Helicoverpa zea (assembly GCF_022581195.2). NCBI lineage: Eukaryota > Metazoa > Arthropoda > Insecta > Lepidoptera > Noctuidae > Helicoverpa > Helicoverpa zea. Next base: position 2,707,981 of record NC_061464.1, on the reverse strand, counting down.
CTGTGGTGGTGGAGATTGACACTTGACAGTTACAGTTATAATTATAGTTCGGCCGTTCAGAGAATGCGTTCCTGACACATCGCGATTGAACTGACGACGTAACTTTGTAATGGCGTTGCAGTTACGATAAAAATTTTTTGCTGATTGTTTACCGTTTTAACAATTGATGAAATAAATTTAAAACAACATTATTATATCAATAATCAATGAATGTTATAATTTTGGTCCAAACTGAGTGTCAAATAACTTGGTAAACAATATTTTTCTAAATCTATACTGCGCAATTACAAGGTTATGTCAGCGCTTTATATTTGTAGTGCTGTGCTAAAAATAACAGGCAAGTATCGTAATCAGTTCTTTTACAGTTATACTTATATTATAAAATAAAAGATTTGTTTTTCTTTTTTAAAATTTGAAAATAATGGACTATAAGATAACTTTTATGAATTTAATACAGCTAATTTCAGCTAATTATTAAAAGCTTATATTAGTATCTTAAGGTAACAAACTGCGTAAGTTAAAACTTCAATACCAATCTGTGTTTAATAATCTTAGCAAATTCGGATTTGTCTCACATAGCTTAATCTCATAGACACCAATAAGTAAGTAGTATAATATGTGCGCAGTCCTGTTTACTATATTATGTCTATGGTTTTTATTTGATTATCCGGCTTATGTTTAATGGACTTGTAGCGACATGAAACGCATACAACCTTTTCGACTCGCAACCTTCAATAGTCATGAAGAAAAATACAATGAAGTTCAAATGTCAAATTCAAAATTTTAAATTTTCAAAATCAGATTTTCGTTGTCGCAGGCGTACACATATAAATAGGGCGCCGCCCGTATAAATAAATTAGTCGACATAAATTCTTCGTGCGTAACTCATCTCCTTAAGACTGTTTCTGCTTTTCAAACTGACATCGGCGCTAAATAGGACTTCGATTGTGTTTTTTATTGCGTTCTTTTTACTTTTGGTGCATAATAATGCCTAAACGTGGACAAACATTGAAAAGTGGAGCCCGTGAGTTAATCATCAAGCTGCAAGATTACTTTGAGCGGGAGCGGCAAAATTGCGGACCCCTGATACCTGTCGAACAAGTACAAGAACGCGTCTCTCAGGCGCTTGGAGTTAGCAAACGAACGATAACAAATATTAATAAAGAAAAGTTCGGCTCGACTGGCATGGAAGATAATATTTTACGTACTCCGAAGAAGAAACGTAGAACTAAACCCGTGACAGATATTGACACCTTTGACGCCGATGCAATCAGAAATCATATATATGGTTACTATTCCAGAAATGAATATCTCAACAGGAAGAAGCTTTTGGCATCCTTAAGAGAAGCTGGACTGTTTAGGGGGGGTAAAACTGCTTTAACCAAAATCTTAAAAGATATAGGTTTTTCGTATAAAAAAACAGACAAAAGAAAAATTTTATTAGAACGATACGACGTAATTTTAAAAAGGATAAGTTTTTTGAGGGAAGCAAAAAAAATTGATAACTGGGATAATGTCGTGTTCATTGACGAGACATGGCTAAACGCCAATCACACGGTTTCCCGTTCCTGGACGGATGATACACAAGCGTCAACGTCAAAAGTACCAATGGGTAAGGGGGCCCGTCTGATAATATGCCACGCAGGTTCTGCAAAATACGGCTTTGTGGAGAACGCGTTACTGGCATTTCAATCAAAAACCACAAATGACTACCACGAGGAAATGAATGCCACTACATTTAAAGAGTGGTTCCAGAACGTGCTTTTGCCCAGCCTAGCAGAGCCTTCTGTAATATTCATGGATAATGCCTCCTATCACTCGGTTCAAATACAGAAACCCCCTACCCAAGCTAATAAAAAAGAAGAAATGGTGGCTTGGTTACAAGCAAAAGGCATTGACGCAAATATGCAGATGCTAAAAGCAGAGCTAATTAAATTAGTTAAAGAAAATAAAGCGGCAAATGTGCGATACGAAATCGATGAACTGGCTCTGGAGTACGGTCATCGCGTTCTAAGAATTCCACCGTATCATTGCCAATATAACGCGATCGAGCTAATCTGGGCTCAAATAAAAGGTTACGCCGCCCGCCACAATACTTCCCCGCCATTCAGCACGAAAAAGATGATGACCCTATTAAAAGAAGCCTGCGGGGAAGTCACAAGAGATGACTGGGCAAGGGTTGTTGAGAAGACTAAAAACCTGATTTTGGAACATTTTGACCGAGATATCAGGATTGATTCTGTTATTGATAATAATATAATTATACATGTAGGGGAAGATGATGATGAAGACACCACCTCCTCAAGCGAATCGGAGTCTGATTAATATTCTGTACGCACATTCAATTCAATGTACTTACTTTATTGCATAGAAATTGTAACTTTGTAACAAAGAATAAATAAAACAATTTTATTATATGAATATTACCTTTTTTTGGTTTCCACTTAAATAACTAAAATAAAAATTTAAATGATTCCGCCAATTTAAAACGAAAATAATCTTAAAATAATTTGGCGGTTCATTTTGGAGGAACGGTAACGAACTCAGTGTTATGTTGTGCCCATCACTAGTCGTGACTAACTGACAGGTGTCAGGAACGCATTCTCTGAACGGCCGAACTATAAATATTTTGGTTATTTAAAATGACTTCAAGAAAGAAAGAAAAAATAGTTTATTAGAGAGAAATTTACTTATCGAAATATATTATAAAGAATTTTAAGGTATCGTGGAATGTAAGAAAATCGATTATGTGGACAGTTTAATAGAAATTAATGAAGCCCATGCTGTCGATTCTCCAACACAAGAATTGAAGAGATATCTTTGCAAACGAGCCTAGAGCACCTTTTTTGTGATTATTTTATTGTTTTGTTTATTTATAGTAATTTTAAGTTTGAATTAATAAAAAAGATGAATATTTTTACATAGTATTTTATTGATAGAAAAACAAGCGTGTTTGTTTAATCATTTATAATAGTACCTATACATCTCTGAGATGACTGAGAGGAACGCTGAAGTTCAACCTTCGAATCATCGATAGAAAATATGTTATCATAATAATCAATTTCTTCAAAAATCAATTTTTTGTTCGTATTTTAATTTTAACTTCCTATTCGACAACAAATTATTTGCCAAACTGACAAGGAAATCTCTGCTCAAGCGTGGTATCGCCCACACTTGCGTGATTATAGTTCAAATCTCTAGAAAAGAAAAGAAAGAAAGATATAGAGAGATATAGAGATTTTTTTTAGCTAGCTGTGCTATCCATCCACAGCAATAACCTATTGCTGCACATTTTTCAAGATCCATGGGACACTTACTTTTTAAAAGTACTTCTGTATCTAATATTTCCATATTTAAGTGTTTTTCTATTTGATGTTCACATTCAGTAGGAGAATTATTGTCTCCATGGTTTATAATAAAATATTTTAATGATTGTAGACAAACATTATCATCCTTTTCGCAATTAGAGCCTACTGAATGTGAAGATGTTATATTATTAACCATTAAAGTTTTGTAAGCTCCCTCAAATGCTGTTGCTGTGTGCATAATATTGCTGTACCCATGTGCTCTAATTGCTCCAAAGAAATTTTCTATAGGATCTTGATTAAAATGGCGCAGTAATAGGGAGTTCACACCTTTGGAATGTAAATATTTAACAATTCTTTTAAAATTTTTTATAGTCGGCACTACTCCTTTATTGTTGGCATTGATTTTAGTATTGGAATGCTATAGTTCCATAATTTGTGATGCGGCGATGTCGCGGTGACGGCGCTTCTGTACACCTTTCTGTTTCCAATAGTGCTGAAACTTCTATTCACGCTATCGAACAGGTCGTCGAAAAATATTTGCAGGTCAACTGTTTCGGTGCTTTCCTTCTCAAGTGCTCCTAATTCTGTAAAGTAGAGAAACACATATTACTTACATAAATATTCAGTTTCTTTTTCTTTTTATATAAAAAACAATCTGACTGGACTAAAAATGTGGAGGATGATAGACCATTCTAGATACATAGTTTGAGTCTAGTGTCTGTATGTCTAGTAGCGGTTGGCCTGCTAGTCTCAAATACTTAATAGAAGAACACTTTGCATACCTGCCATACATCCAAGTGCGACTCCAACAGATTTACTAAACACTTGAGTGCAGTGTTTTACCCTCATTTTGGGTATTAGCTCTGGTAGCACATGGTGTGCTGATAATTTGGGTACTAATTTTATACCACTGTAACCTAGGCATCTTTTAAATAAGGCTATTATATGGTCCCATTTGGCTGTGCGTGCTTTGCCTTTTAAATTAAATGTTAAATTCTTTGTGAGCAAGTTATTGCTCACCCACTTTATTAGGTGTGGCGGATCAAAAATAGGGAAAATTTTACTGTCTCCAATTTCGAAGAAGCCTTCTCTATACTCGCAATTATTTTTTAAATAATGCTCTTTTGTGTCGTTTAGTAACGAATTTATGGCTGACAAATTGGAGGCACCTTGGTCGCAAATCGTCGCAACTATTGTTAAGCCTGTTTGCTGTATGTTATTTATAACATCTTTAATATGTGTCTTTAACTTCGTAGCTTTCGTACTTCCATATTACGTATTAGGGAAATATGGGAAACGTTAATTGCTGTACGTAGAGATAGTTACACACCTGGCTCATACGTAACAGTGGATGAACAGCTACTAGGATTTCGTATACGTTGTTCTTTCCGTATGTATATCAAAACCTGACAAATACGGTATAAAAAACTGTAGTTCTCTGTGACTCTAAAACAAATTACATGATAGATGCAATTCCATATATGGGAAAGGGTACAAACACTGATGGAGAACCCTTGGAATCTTTCTTTGTGAAAAAACTTACCGAATCTATTCGAGGAAGTAATCGTAATGTGACCATGGACAATTGGTTCACGTCAGTGCCATTGGCAAAAGAACTATTACAAGATCCATATAAATTAACAATAAATTGTTGGTACAAATACAACAAGCGCGAGATCCCTTCACAACTTTTACAGCCAAAACAAAATCGTCAATATTTTGTTATGACGGAAACTGTACGTTGGTGTCTTTCAGGCCAAAGAAAAATAAAAATGTTCTGCTCCTATCCACGACTCATGGAATTGACACTTTAGCACCATCTGGTAAGCCGGATATTATAGAATTTTATAACTCTACTAAAGGTGCAGTTGACACGTTTGATCAGATGTGCCATAATATATCGTGCAATAGAAAAACTCAAAGATGGAAGAGAGAGATATGTCCATGGTCAATTCTTTTGTCATCCACGTCCATAATAATATGAATAATCAACAGAGACCACTGAATAGACGAGAATTTATCAAAGAAGTGTCAGATAAGATAATAGAGCCTTGGTTACGAAGGCAACGCGAAACACCAACTTTGAGGCGATGCCTAAAACGGAACATCAATGCTATTTTAGGTGATACTTTGCCTGATGCACCAGTCAACCCTGAAAATCAATCCAGAAAATTATGCAACTTTTGCTGTTATAAATAAACGTGTGACTAGATATATCTGCACGTCCTGCAAACGTTACATGTGTATGGAACATCGTGGTAGTTTGTGCCTAGAATGCTCGGATTGATACCTATTTTAAAAAGGTTTTTTTATGTTTTAATTCTTAACTAGCTTCTGCCAGCGACTTCGTCCGCGTTAGAGTCGGACTTTGTGCAAGGAGAGGAAGAAATAATAAACACCAGCCCCTCCAATTATCTAAATCTATGCGTACTTACTGCTTGTTTAAGTAATAAAATGTAAACTATTAATAATTTGTAATTTGAACGAATATTTAAACACAAAAATAACTAATAGGTACCAACCTATTTTATAAAATAACAACAAAAGAAAGTTAAAAATAAATTATTTAAAACCTAAAAGTCGCGCAATAAGGTTGAACGCTCTGAACGTCTATTCGCATCAATCGCACCAACAGCCAAAATTGTATGAAGCTCGCGCAGCGACCGCGCCACGAGTCGCGTCGAGCGCGGCGACCGTTGCACAAAAATGATCCTTATAGCGTGATTCAGTATTCACGCGCGGTGGCTTATTACCGTTTTTCATGTATAACTTTGGTGTTTCTTTACCGATTTAAATCATTCTTTTTTTAATGAATAGGTAATACTGTTAACTGTTTTTAATTAGTATGAGTGAGAGTGTTATAAACGAAATAGTAGACAAATATAATCAGAAAGCTCCGAACTGATAAGCTACCGAGAGTTTTACGTGTTATTGTGAGTCAACCATAAAAGATAGACATATGCTGCCACGGGATATTTTTTACATAATTTTATGGAGAACATTTCCGTCGTACATGGTTTCTGTGTAGCTGTTACCATTAGGGTTGCACACGCGACGGAAGCTTAAAAAATGGAGTAAATTCTCCCGTTTTCCCAACATTTACCTTCACTGCTCTGCTCCTATTGATCGTAGCGTGATGAAAAGTATCCTATAACCTGCCCAGGAGTATGAAGAATATTTGTGCCAAGTTTCATTAAAATCCGTCCAGTAGTTTTTGTTTCCATAACGAACATACAGACAGACAGACAGACAGACAGACAGACAGACAAAAATTTTACTGATTGCATTTTTGGCATCAGTATCGATCACTAATCACCCCCTAATAGTTATTTTGGAAATATATTCAATGTACAGAATTGACCTCTCTACAGATTTATTATAAGTATAGATAAAAGTTGTGGTGGCCTAGTGGGCAAAGAACCAACCTCTCGAGTATGAGGGCGCGGGTTCGATTCCAGGTCAGGCAAGTACCAATGCAACTTTTCTAAGTTTGTATGTACTTTCTTAGTATATCTTAGACACCACTGTGTCTGTGACTGTGTTTCGGATGGCACGTTAAACTGTAGGTCCCGGCTGTCATTGAACATCCTTGGCAGTCGTTGCGGGTAGTCAGAAGCCAGTAAGTCTGACACCAGTCTAACCAAAGGGAGGGTTGCCCGGGTAACTGGGTTGAGGAGGTCAGATAGGCAGTCGCTTCTTGTAAAGCACTGGTACTCAGCTGAATCCGGTTAGACTGGAAGCCGACCCCAACATAGTTTGGGAAAAGGCTCGGAGAATGAATGATGAATTCTTAATAAAAGTTCATTCAAAGTAATAATTTTGTTTTTTTTTTGCAATAACCCCCATAATAATTACATTGGGTGACATTAAAAGTGAGGTGTATTGGAGGCGTATATTTATGAACTATGGAACCCAAATTATAGTTTATGAATCTAGGGATTAAAATCACTCATAAAAGCTCTTTTTTTAAGCGAATTCTTGATTTTCGCGTAATTTCTAAGTTAGTTATACCAGTATTTTATTTGCATTTTTAAATTCATCATCATCATCATCATCGTATTCACATCCATCGGGTGTTTCGATTGAGGTTATGCAAATCAAATTTGTTTTACCATCACTTGCGGCTAATACCGTGAAAGTAAATCTTAATTTTTCCATTCTTCTTTGTTTTAAACCAGTAATGTCGTTTTATAAGACAATTATATAGGGAATCTTCGGAAAAATAAACGATGTGTTGCTCTGAAAATACAAAGATTTATTTTAACATAAGTTATCACTTTTTAACCACTAAAACAATAGAAATCAGGTTTACAATCGTACCTGAAAATACAAAGAAACGACATTAAAAGTTTATTATTCACTTGTCGATTCCTCTTCCACCAAAGTATAATAATTTATTATTTACGTTACGTTCACTTAGCCTCACTATCGCCATATTTCAAAACCACTCCTTTGCTTTATCCGCAGTACCGCCATCTAATGATAATGTAGCACTAATGTAGGTAAAACAGGAACTGTTTTATCCACAGACAAATAGCTTAAAGTTTTAATTTCTTTACATATAAACTTCGCAAAACCTTGCTATTGTATGTATATCATTTTATTACCATCAAAATAATATGCTTCATTTCATTTCATTTATTCAGAACAACATTACATTGTGTAGAACATACATGATACAACTTACAACTAGTAGTTAAAATGATGTTACAATTTAATTCCCTGACACAGTTATAATTGTAAGAAATCTGATACAGAGTACACACATTTTTCAAACAAAAATGCCTTTAATTCCTTTTTAAATGAATTAGGGCTATAAATTAATAGTTTGAGATTAGTTGGTAGCCTATTAAACAATTCCACTGCTTGGTACCCGGAGCAATGCTTAGCTATATTAAAATTTGGAGCTTTACTAACTAACCAGTAAGTAGCAATACATATCGACCTATACGAAGAACAAAGTTATATGTGATTATGATACCAAATCGTTTTTATCGTAGTTATAAAGCTAATCTGACCTATATATTATGTTGGTAAAATCGTTTTTTCTTTATGTTATGTAGTTTCGAAGTTACCAGTCGAATAAAGCTACATGTGGTTTATTTCTCCAAAGAATAAGGCAATATAAGTAAAAGTACCTATACTCGCCGTCTAGATCGACGCGGACGCAAAGCGCGCGGGGGGACGCATCGGCAGTCGTGCCCAGCGTTGCCAGACCGTACCAAAAAGTACGGTTTTCCGTACTATTCATCACACAACCGTACCACAACCGTACCTCAGTGTAGACCGTACCTTTTTCGTACCTTTTCTATATTAGTGATTTATTTTTTACTGCAAACTACAAAGGGTAAAAAAAAAATCGCCTTCTCCTGTTTTGTCAACATTATGAATTTGCGTTTAAAAAACTTTTTTCTTCCATCCAAATAAGACTTGGCTGTTTGGATTACATTCCTTGCCTTCCTTCCTCAGGAGCGATGAATTAAAAAAAAAAACAGAGCAAACAGAATATAGTCTGCGGGACTATCGCCGTTCGCCGATGTCTATAGTCAGTCTGGAACCGAGATCGAACTAAAGATAACTCATTCTCACAAGTATGTACGACGTGTGACGAAACAATACGAATCTATAGACGGAAGAAAAGTTAAGTCAAGGTAAGTTGATGTTGATGATGGTTTGCATTTTTCATGTTTTTTGTTTGCACTGCAAGAAGGCAAAGTTGTATGACTAGATGACAATGCTATTATCCTACTTCTTTTCTTATCACCACTGCCAAGGTGTGGTTCATTGCCTTTTATCCATTATTATTAAATAGATACTGACAAACTTAAAATTTTATGAACTATCTGTTCCGATCTGATGGTCAAAGGTAGAACTTTATTTAATCGCCTCGAATGTTTGACATCTAAATAAATTATTTAAAAATAATAATCACCACTAGCGTCAAAACGAAACAGATAAGTTTGATGTTGAAAAATGTACGTCCTGTTTTTTTAATGTTTTATTGAGGTTGCCATCTTGTGAAATAACAACCAAATTTGGATAATTTCGGAGCATTTACGTATATCACATAAATTCATTCAAGTAATTGGCTATTTGACAGTTGTAACGATGAAATATGTTCAATATGATAGCTTGTAACCAAATAATATAATTACACAATAGGTATTTCGCTTCAAAAGAAATTTTAAATATTTTATTTTTGCAAAATAGATTTGCCTTTTTATCTGTGGATTATAAGATTCGAAACGTGGTCGGCCATCTTGTGACGTCACATCTCACAGAAAATGTCAAGCAAAACGTCATCTGTTAGTTTGAAACAACGTTCACTGATTGGCGAGAAATTGACGTTTTTGAAATGCGACGTCATCAAATGTCACGTGACCAGCTGTTTTCGCGTAAATTTTAAATTAATAAATACTTTTTTTACTATTAAATAACGCTTTTTTTCGTAAAAGCATAATTGTAAGAGGTTTATTATAAACGTACGTAAGTTTTTAAATATTTTTTCGAAGGCTGTCAAGTAGCCAATTGTATGTATGCATGTGATTCTAATATTTGAACTTATTATATTAAATAATAAATTATACTTCGTTTTAATATTTTTTGTTTCATAACTTTTTTTTCTACCTATACTTACCTACATTTTTAATAAGAAAATTGTTAATATTGTATTATGGTGTACGTATATACTCCGTGAACGGTCGAAGTAAAAGTTTGCGGAATGCACAGAACACAATGTATCAGATAGAAATGAAGACAATTGAAAATCTTAGTTATTTAAATTGTTAGTTGGCCTAGAAACTTTCATGAACAGATGGCGCCACCCGTCACATGCTTATATATTATATTGTTTCTATTTAGTGAATTACGCAAACTTACCTTCCCTTTCAAACTAAACTATCCGTACCTTACCGTACCTTTGCATGGTGCTGTGTGTGATGGATGGCATGTTTTTTGTCCAAACGCAGGTGTTGGGAAATGGACAGATTTATAACGAAGCGAAAACGTGACCCTCCTGATAATAATAGCTCTCAAAATAGTAACCAGCCTACTAAACCTGGTCATTCAACTAAGAAGAAATGTTTAAGTCCTAGTATCCCTGGCCCTTCATGTACTGATGCACTAATAATAATAAAACCTACCCAGCCACAAGAATCAAATCCTTCCAACGACTTCAGTTTGCTAGACGAATCAAATCTATCTAACAAAAAAAAACCACAAGCCTTACTTGATACTTGTAACGAAAATGAAGAAATCCAGATAGCAACAAGTAATGAAGAGCATAAAAAAAATATTCCAACCAAATCTAAAAAAGCATCGGATAAGACTGAAAAACATTTATATGTTTTTAGCGAGAAATGGTTAGAAATTAAAGAACTTTCAGAGTGGCTAGTTTCAGACACAGTTAAAGGCACAATCAGTGCAAAATGCAAATACTGTCAAACTACGTTACCCAACCACAAGCCGCACTTGATACGACACTCTGAAACTGATAAACACAAATCAATAATGAAAGCCATTAAATCCACATCAAATATTAAAGAATCATTAAAACCATCAGATGAAGATCTCTCAGTAAAAAGAGGTGAGCTTAAAATTGCTGCAATGCTGGCTACAAATAATTTACCATTCCTCTTATCAGACACTCTAGTTAGCTTAATAGCGGACATTTGCCCCGATTCGAAAATTGCTCAGAAGATGAAGATGGGTCGTACGAAAGCAACAGCAGTTGTAACACAAATTTTAGGGCCCAGTCTTCAAAGTACTTTGCATGATTATTTAAAACAACCCGGTAATTTCTTTTGCCTAATAATGGACGAAACAACTGATGTTGGCACAAAAAAACAATGTGCGATGACAGTGATATATTGTGACAAAGAATTTAAAATAAAAACAGAATTCTTCGATTTGCTGGAAATGGCCTCAGGTACGGCTGATGACTTGTATAACGCATTAATACAGAGCGTTGAAACTAAAAATATCCCACTAGAAAACTTAGTGGGATTTTCTTCAGACACGACGAACGTGATGGTCGGCGAATATAATTCTGTGTTCGCCAAATTGAAAGAAAGACTTCCTAACATAGTGTGTGTCCGCTGCTCTTGCCATATGATTCATTTGGCTGCCTCCAAAGCTTGTCTACAACTGCCAAAATCAGTAGAAGATATGTTACGGAACATTGGCTCCCATTTCAGCCGCAGCCACAACCGACAACAGAAGCTTGCAGAAATGCAACGCTTCTACCAAACACAAATTCATCAGATTCTTTTGCCGGCAACAACCCGGTGGCTTTCTTTAAAGGCATGTGTCGACCGAACGCTGGAACAGTATCCTGCACTGGAAGCCTATTTCAGACTTGAAATAGTGGAAGATCCGTCCAGAATAACTGAAAGTATCATTTTCAGTTTGCGTAACCAGTTTACAAAATTTTATCTCGAGTTCATGGCATATGTGCTAGACCTGCTAAATGACTTCAATATTACTTTTCAGTCTGAATCGCCATTACTTCATAAACTGAAACCTGCCGTAGAAGGGCTCATCCGCACAATTGCAAGTAACTTCATTGATTTACATCACGTCAAAAACACGCCTCCTCTAGAGATCGAACATAAAAACCCAAGGTTGTACTTGCCTTTGGAAAATTTGTACCTTGGTGTTTCTGTGGACTCAAGCCTCAAGGAGGTTCAAAATGATGTTAGAAAAGAGGACCTGGAAAGATTCAAACTAGATTGCCTGGCATTTTATGTTGAAGTAATAGAACAAATAAAACAAAGATTTATATTTACAGACCCAATATATGACATAATCCAAATAGTCGAACCAAAAATTATAAAATCGTTTGATCCACAAATGATAACTTCAATTTTAAACAGATTTCCTTTTTTAGCCCCCACATATCTGAATAAAAGTGCATTAATAAACGAATGGCGGGAGTACTGTTTATTAGATCTGGCAAGTGTGGACGACAGTATATCGATTCAAATGAATGCTGCTGATTTTTGGACAAAAGTATTTAAATTAAAGGACATAGCTGGTACAGAAAAATTCAAAAATTTGAAAATCCTGATAGGATTTCTATTAATTCTGCCTTTTTCTAATGCCTCAGTGGAAAGAGTATTTAGCAAACTAAAGCTGATAAAGACTGAACATCGGAATCGTCTCAATACCGAAACTATTGCTGCATTAATGGCTATTAGTTCATCTATACAGCAACAAGGTGGTATACACAATTTTGAACCCAGCTCTTCTATGTTAAATAAGAAGATAAAGTACTAAAATTAATTTGATTCAGTAGTGACGGATTTCGCTGATAAAGTAAACACCTAAATACAACATCAAATTACCTTTTTTGTAAATTTTGAAAACTAATGATTTCGAGATGAATAAATATTTATCTGTAGAGAAATATTACTAATTTTGTAGATTGAAATGAAAACTATTAACTTGCATTGAGCATGGGTGCAGGCTAAGTATTAAGTATTTTGGAATGAAGCAAAGCATATCTACAAACGGAATGACACATATCCAAACTATTGGAGCTTCAAGCATGTATTAGCAAGTTATTTATTTATAAACTCGTGGTAAGTCAAATTATTATTTTACAATTACAGTCTGTTGAGAAACTAATAGAAAATAATGAGACTCATACTTTCTTCGACTTTCTGTCACATTTGACACTAAAATATGGACACAAATTATTTAGATGGGATTTTCTTAGTTCCTAAAACATTATTTTCATAATTTTTTTGACAAACAACTTGTTTTCGCTGTAGGATATGAGTAGACTATAGCATTTTTCAACATTTTAGCAAAACCGTACTACTATGATAAATTATTATCAAAAAAATTTTTAATTCACTGCATCATTAACGAATATAATGACTTTACTCCTTTCCGTAACTCTATATTGATTTATAACCTCATTTCTCTAATTGATTTACGAATGAATTTGTTCGATATTGGCAATCGGTAATAATGTTCTACTTTACCATATCGTTCTGAACATTCGATTCCCTATCGCTTTTTTTCCAACCTATGGTCGCAGACAGCCAACTCGAAGAAAAATAAAACTGATCTAGTTCTTGCAGAAGTATCCCGACCTAACCGTACCTTGAAGTTAAAAACCGTACCTTTTTAGAAAGCCAACCATCCTTTTTTGGGAAATCATACTGGCAACACTGGTCGTGCCGTTGTTCTCGGCGAGGCGACCCGTGCGCACGTGTTTGTTGAAACGGCAATTATAAATACGTATTTTTATTAAAGTAGATGTTTTATGATTTCAAAATGAAAAACGCGCGATCTAAATATATGTTAAGTCTTGTACCACAGCGTACACTTAATAAAACTAATAGTGCTATGTCCGACTGCCACTGCGGTAAATAATGAAAATATGGATATTCCAGGTAAGCAAGCAAAACCTTGTATTATGTTAAGTTGTTTTAAATAAAGCTTTAGCCCTTTTAATGATTTTATAAACTTTTTTCTTAACTGGAAGCTTCTAACGCGAAATAATTAAAATTAGTGGTTCCAAGTTATGTGTCTTTTTTCTATGGAGTTTTAACAATTGTTTCAAAATATTTAAATACAATAATTATCGATATTTTGAAACAATTTTCGTATTCAAAGTAATCGTGTTAATAGTATATCAACCATTAATTTAGCACACACTTCTTAACTTACTACTATATTACTCGGAAACTATGCCAAAAAATTGGGTTCCATGTGCAAATGTTACTTTTTTCGATGGAATCAGTTCAAAACTTATGAGGTATATGTGTAACTGTAACTTTTTTCTTTGTTTGATATAGAGATATATCTACCTTTTTCCAACTCAAAATTTCCGTGAAATCCTAACAATATGTAAATTATTTTTCTATTTTTAGTTTATGCAGACCTTTTTACAACAATTTCACGCCATTTCATTTTATTGACTTTTGTTATATTACGAATATATATTATTTGTTTTTAGAAACCGGCACGGGCAATCATGAAGTTTTAGCAACGTCACCAGTGCCAGAAGGAGCTGAAAACATTCAAAAAGACCTCTCCGAAGTATGGGAAGACGTGTTTGGATCTACTGATGACAAGGTCACAGACAATCAGTTACCTCAATTATGTCCTGTACAAAATAATGTATCAACTAATGCTACCGACGCATCGAGCTCTATATTAGTTCATGTTGCTGAAAATTCTTTAACAGATAACCAACAATTTTCGCACATGCTTGACAATAACAACGATCTAACGCCTTTTGCGCTTGAAGCACCGTCTAGCTTTGAAAACTCACCAGCTATCAGCTTTGGCGACCTCCCTTCAATTCCGACACATTACATTAATTCTACGCCTATGCCTTCTCCTTTAAATACTCATAAAAATTACCATGATGCCTTTTGTCCGACTCATGATGATGACCACTGGACTATGTCACCATCAACTAGTAATGCCCATAGCACTACTAACTATTACAGTGACGATGAACTCTCTGCTCCACCAAAGAAAAGATCTAAGAAACGGTTGCGACGTACATCTGAGTGGTCTGACGTGAAACGTAAATATTTAAAAAACATTGGTCAAAAATATGTCACGAAAAAAGGAAAGGTAGTGGACGACAAAATTTTAGGTGCTCCGTGTCAGTGCAGATACCGATGCTTTGAAAAAATTACGCATGATCAACGTTATGCTTGTTTTCAAAAGTTCTGGCGTTTGGGAAACCGAGAAAAGCAATGGGCTTTTGTAGTTAAGTATTCTAAAAAACTACTGAAGAATAGATGCTTGAATCGCGAAGTGCCTAACAATCGTAAATTTACTTTTAAATACTTCTTACCTGTTATACCTGATCACGAGCAAGGCCATAGTGAAGTAGTCAATGTCTGTAAAACAATGTTCCTAAATACTCTCTCGGTTAGTGGCAAAATAATCAAAACATCTTGGGAAAAATACGATGGCAGTACTATTACAGAGGAAGATATGAGAGGACGCCATACTAATCACAATCAGATAATAAAGCCTGACACAATCAAGAGTGTATGTGATCATGTGCGATCTTTTGCTCCCGTTGAATCACACTATATTCGCAAGAGTTCTACGAAGCTATACCTGGACGGCAGTTTAAATATTTCAAAAATGTTTCAACTTTACAAGGATTGGTTTGATAGTTCAGATAATAATATATATTCTAGCAAAGCAGTTACTGAACGTCAGTATCGGGATATCGTCAATAAAAATTTCAATTTAGGGTTCTTCATTCCCAAAAAAGACCAGTGTGATGTTTGTCATATTTTTCGGAACAAAAGTGATCCCACTGATCAAGAAAAAGAAGCATACAATACACATTTGTCGAATAAAAATGAAGCTCGTAAACTAAAAAATATTGACAAACGTGATGCTGTTGAATCCAATGGTAAAATTTTATCTGCTGTTTTTGATTTTCAAAAAGTGTTATCATGTCCTCATGGTCAAGTCAGTCTGTTTTATTACAAGCGTAAATTATCTTGCTTGGATTTCACCATTTTTGATATGGGTAGGTAGAAAGCCTATTGTTATATGTGGGACGAAACGGTGGCAAAGCGAGGAGCAAATGAAGTGGGCAGTTGCTTACTGGATTTTATAGAGCAAAATGTACAAAATGGTGTTAAGGAATTTCGCTTTTGGTCGGACAACTGCGCCGGGCAAAATAGAAACCGTTTTGTGTTCTTTCTTTACACTTACTGTGCCAAAAAATTTAATGTGTCAATAAAACATAGGTTTCTGGAAAAAGGGCACACACAAAACGAGGGGGATAGCGTGCACGCTCTCATAGAAAAAGAGGCTGCAAAAAAAACAATATATACTCCGGACGAATGGCGTTTGCTTGTCCGCTGGGCTAAATGTACAGGAGAACCGTATGAAGTCCGGAACATGACAAAGAATCATTTCTTTGAATTAAAATCTCACGTGAATAATAAGGTATGGAGTAAAAACACAGAAGGGGTTAAAGTAACGTGGAACTGTGTGAAAGAAGTATTTGTCGATAAATTAGAACCTAACAAGCTACTGTATAAATGTGATCATACAGAAACCGAGTATAAAACTGTTACTATAACTTCAAATACCCGCCGCAATGCTGTATCTTCTTTACCGACTTTAGAAGTAGCTTATAAAATGCCACTCAAGTTATCCAAAGACAAATATAAGGATCTCATTTAAGGCGGCCAACCGTCCCGCATTCTGCGGGACCGTCCCGCAATGCTTGACGAAATCCCGTTTTGAAATTATTAGTAAAATAGTCCCGCAAAACGTTGTATGCGTCCCGCATGTCCCGTATCCCTATTTTTCTACCACGCTTCTGAACTACACAACACCCACCTGCGCGCACGCTCAACAGTGCAGGAACACAGATTACCTATAATATAATCTCGTTCTCTTTATTTCTACTGAACTCGTGAGGCCTAATGATTTTGAAAATAAGACATTAGTGCACGCTGTGACACGATATTGATAGGTTAAATTATAGCTTTTTGCTTATGGTTTTTATCTTATCAGTTCCGTCCGATCATTTTTCAATGCCCCCCCCCCCCCTTTTTTTTTCACGAAAGGTTAAGTCCCGCATTCAGTTTTCGGAAAGTTGGCCGCCTTAATCTCATTAGTTTAGTTAATTTAGGAATTATACCATCTCAACATGCAGATTTCTTTAGATCTTTACCATGGAATAACAATGAAAATAATGATGTTGTTAGTAGCGATAGTGAAGAATAATATCAGCAATATTTTAATATGTACTAAGATTTTTTTCTTTTTATAACCTACTTTCACATGTCTTTTGATTGGTTATTGTTGATTGGAAGATTTATATTTTGATTTTTAATACAATTATAAAAAAAATTGAGTTTGAGTTTGAGTTTTTTGAGTTTTTTGCATACTTTGTTAATAGTTCCTAAATAAAACGGGTACTTTTCTAATTATTATAAGAAAATATAATTATGTTACTCTAATATAGTTACACGGCTACATTGCATTCTAAAAAATAAATGTTTAACTAAAAATTTTGTTTTTTGATGACTTTTGATTGGTTATTGTTGATTGGAAGATTTATATTTTGATTTTTAATACAATTATGAAAAAAATAATTGAGTTTGAGTTTTTTGAGCTTACTGCCTACCTACTTTGTTAATTGTTTTTAAAGTTTTATACTCTTTATTGATATGTTTTAATGTATAGTTCCTAATAAAACGGGTACTAATTATTATAAGAAAATATAATTATGTTACTCTAATATAATTACACAGCTACATTGAATTCTAAAAAATAAATGTTTAACAAAAAATTTTGTTTTTTATTAATACCGTAAAATGCTGCAACATTACCTCTCAAATCTAACTTTGCCTATTTAAAGAACTTACTAATATCTTTTGAAATATGTCATGTAGCAACATCTGATTATTGGTAGCTATTTAAATCTTTAACTGGCAACTCAAAAAACCATTCGCCATGTTTAATTTCATTGAAACCGCTTAACAGTGCTATGTCAAACACAGCGAGCGGTAGGTGGTTTGGAAATTGCCCGATTAACTTTTACAGTAAGTCCATAATTAATTTGTATTTTGCTAAAGTTTCGATGTTGATATGTTATTTGTGGGTTGTTCTATAGTTCTAAAAAGGTGTTGAGTGTTTATTGTTACGAATAAAATTGTTATAAATGTTTAGGCAAAGTTGTCACACTCATTATCGACTAGTGTGCATAACTTTGCCTGAAGTAGGGTTGTCACAACGTGGAATACGTAACTACCTATTTTGTTTATTGTTGAATTGTGAAGTTGTATTTTGTTCATAATTATTATTTACCTACTGTAACTTATAAATGCTTCAACTGATCTAAATTTCGTAAAATAATATATTAGCCATAATGTACTAAATTTCTGTGTTTTACCTACATAAAATGATAGTTTATTTTCTCTGAGTTAAGACTTATTTCAATTAACTGTTCATATATCAATTCTGATTTCATTCTTTTTAGATACAAAATGAGCAATAGAAGAAAGCCTGGGTCCAGGCGATACAAAGATTATGAAGATAATCTTCTTAATGTTGCCGTTGAGCTCGTAAAAAATAAAAACTTAACTAGTTACCAGGCAGAAAAGCAATTTGGGATCCCCCGGCGAACTATTGTTAATAAAGTAAAAATGCTTCACATGAAAAAAATTGGTTGCCCCATTCGATTAAGCGAAGAAGAAGAGAGTAAAATAGCAAATGCCCTAATACTTTGTGGAGAATATGGCTGTCCACTGACTCGTCTCGAGCTACGTATGATCGTACATAGATATTTAGTGAAGAATAACAAATCCTGGATTTTTGAGCACAAATTACCAGGTGAAAGGTGGGTTCGCGAGTTTTTGAGTCGCCATAAGGAAAGATTAACATTGAGATCGACGCAAAATATAAAGTCTTCACGTGCCGCGAAAACCTACAGTGAGTATGAAGAGTACTTTGAAAATCTAAAAAAAAGCCTTGCAAATATTGAGCCAAATAATATTGTAAACTACGACGAGACTAATTTATCAGATGACCCAGGGTCTCAGAAATGTATATTTAAAAGAGGTACCAAGTATCCTAACAAAATCCTTAATAATTCAAAAACTACGATTTCTATTATGTTTGCTGCCACGGCATCAGGAGAAGTTTTCCCACCCTACGTAGTTTATAAATCCATACATTTGTGGACAAATTGGTGTGAAGGTGGGCCACCTGGTGCCAGATTCAATAAAACTAAGTCTGGATGGTTTGATGCTGATTGTTTCGAGGACTGGTTCGATAACATTATTTTACCCTGGGCACAACAAAACCAAGAACCCAAGGTACTAATTGGAGATAATTTATCGTCACATTTGAACATAGACATTATAACTAAATGCCAGGAAAACAATATTAGATTTGTATTCTTACCTCCAAACTCTACCCATGACACTCAACCCTTAGATGTTTCTTTTTTTAGACCGTTAAAAAGGGCTTGGAAGAATATTCTTCTCGATTGGAAAGTCAGACATCCATCAGCAAATTCCCTTAACAAGCAAATATTCCCAGAATTACTCCGATCACTAATTGATACTATAAAAATAAATTCACAACAAACTATTAGAAACGGCTTCAGAGCAACAGGCATATATCCTTTACGTCCAGAAGCAGTATTAAGGAAACTTCCAGACTATAAAGAAAATCGGGAACCACAAACGACCTTCAATGAAACACTCATAGATTTTTTAAAGGAGTGTAGGTCACCATCCACCAGTAACACAACAAAACAGCGTAATAAAAAATTTGTACCAAACCGGGAGAATCAGTGTCTACAGATGATTTCAGATTGAGTTCCAATAATTTACGAGTATCTAGAGGTAATAATAAGCCATCGAAAACCCACGAAAACGTCAATATTAACTCCGCTATTCGCCCTGGCACTAGCACCTCTGTAATCGACAATTTACATATTTCTCAAGACCGCTTTTTGTTCTATACAACGCCTGCTGATAAAAATAATATAGTTTCACGAAACCAGGTAAAAATACTTTCCAACGAAGTTATAAAACCATCAGATACGCAAAACGATCAGGATAACAGCAGCTCCTCAATATCTTCACCATACTCTTTACACGATGATTCTGACGATGGTCCGTTTGTGCCCTCTAATAGCGACACAGCCAGCTTCCATGGTAGCGATTTGGAAGAAATTACTTCACTGGACAATTTAATGGAAGAAAATGATAACCCATCTGATGATAACCCAGCAATTGGAGATTATGCTTTGGTTAAATTTTTGAGTGGCAAAAATGCCAAATATTACGTGGGTAAAATAATTGATTATAAAGATACCGTAAAATGAGGTTACTTTGCTCCGGTTTTTGCTCCAAAATTTAATATGTGTTACTCACGCAAAATACCTCTTTGATACGGCTTTTCAGAAAATTTTACATGACTCATTGATCCTTCTGGATCCAATATTTAAAATGACAAACATAATTATTTAATTTATTTATTTTATTTTTTTTTATTTAAAAGTGGAGCAATGTTACCCACCCTTTCGGAAACATTGCTCCTACATTTAACTTGTACTAAAACAGGCACATTTAAGAAACAGGGACAAAGTTAACAGCCTCAGCTGTTAAATTGCTCCAAAAATAAATAGCGATGCATCAACTTTTGAGTCTTTCTCGTCATACTGATGTAGTTTGAATGAAATAAAACTCAAAATAAACAACATAAGGAACATTTTTTATTTGTACTTTCAGATAAATCAGTCTTAGAATCATTTTCTCTTAAGTCTAATAAACTATCAAAACCACCAAAGGCTACATAAATCTCTAGAAACATGTAAACTTTTAGAAATAACATAAAAATAAGAATTTCTAACGCTAGACATTAGAAACGTGAAAAAAAAGAACTAAAAATACCTTCTAAAAAAACTTATGAGGATGAACAATCATATTTTTAATAATTATTGAGATCTTAGGTCCCCCAAATTTGATCGAGATCAGGAACAGTATAAAATTCACGTCGACCAATTTTCTTCGGTGCAGATATACATCCAAGAACTTCATTCCAAGTGTATTGGATCTCATCCTTTGGTTTTGGCCATTTCCAATATTTGAGAGACCTTTTCATTGAGGATATGTACGGTCCTTTATCATTGATTTTCGTGATGATGCCTGGGAAGACTTCCCCTTCGTATGTGAAAGCTACATATTCTCCTTCGGCCTTTATGAGTGGTTTAAATTTTTTTGTTTTAGAACTTTCCCTGGCATTGTCTACGGTTGTCTCTTCTTCTGACATTGTCTCCAGCATATCATTCATTGTTTCATCGTTTGAAGAGTCATGAAGAGATATTTCACTCTCGGCATATGTACTGTCGCTATGAATTCTTGTACGACGAGGTTCTGAAGTCGAGGCCTGGGCTTCCATTTCAAGACATGGCTCCTCGTTTTCTTTGTCCGCCAGTGAACTGTCTATCAGCTCCGTGACACTTCTTCCCGGAACTATGTTGAGTTTCGTTCGTCGTCTTTTCGGGTTAACGCCTCCAGTCCATTCCACTCTCTTGGCTTGAAGTGTTTCCAAAAAAGAATTTTCTGCCGCAGTCTTATCAACAGGTTTAGGCAATCTCTCTAATAAGGCATTTGCATTGGTCGGATAAATCCCACATTTCCTGAAACCGGATTTTAAGTTTTCTTTTCTATTTTCTTCTAAATCCGCAAGAAGTTTTTTAAGTAAGACTGGAAAACTGCTCTTTTGAACAGTTTTTTCCCGTATGCCTTGTTCGCACTGCTTCCATGTCGTTAGAATTTTCCGCCATGCAACTTTCATTGGATGAAAGAAGGCGACATCGAGTGGTTGCGTCAAGTGGGTGCTGTTCGGAGGAAGACACACGAACCGTATGTTATTTTCTTTGCAAGCTTTAAGAACATCTACCGAAATATGTGACGATAGATTGTCGCCTATGAGGACTTTAGGGCCTTCCTGTTTTTTGAGCTTTGGCAGTACAAGTGCGAAAAACCAGTCATTGAATATGTTCATGTCGAACCATCCGGAAGGACTACAATTGTAGCGAGTATTTTTCGGCCCATTTTCTGTCCAAGTATTCCATAGCTGCTTAGATTTATAGACGACGTATGGCGGAAGTAATTCTCCTTCAGCACTTCCAGCAAACATGATCGATGTAGAACTTTTGGATGTATCTCTTATAATTTCGGGGTATTTGGTGCCTCTTCTCGTCAAAATCTTTTTTTGCCCAGGGTCATCACATAAATTCGTCTCATCGTAATTCCAAATATTTTCTGGTGGAACATCTTTTAACACCTCTGCTAAATTTTGAATATAATCTGAAAGAGTTTCCCGATCAGTGCCAGCTCTACTGCGCTTTATATTAGCAGCGAGGCGCTGTGACAATTCAGCATTTCTTTTCAAAAAACTCGACACCCATTCCAAGCCTGGGCAGTTGTTTTTAAACTTGGGAACTCTTCTCCCAATCTTGTCCAGATAAGATTGTATTACAATACGCAAATCGAAACTTGTAAGAGGAAAACCATGCTCGCTCAATTTTTGTATGCACGATACGAAAATTTTTTCTTCTTCCTCCGTGAATGTTGTAGGTGCTCCAGGCGGCCTTGGTGTTTCGTTGCGTCGTAAGAGCCTAATTTGGTTTATAATAGTCCTTCGTGGAATCCTATATATTTCACTAGCCTTCCTTTGCGTTAATTCTTTATTTTCTATTGCTGCTAGACAATCTCGAAGAGCCTCTTGTGAATAATTTTTATAATTTCTTTTAGGCATTTTCCTTACATAATTCCGAGGCATTTTCCTATAAAAAAAAAAAAAACTATTTGAATTTAGTATGAGCTATGTGACAGTTACTATTAGCAAGTATTCAAACGCAATTTCAATTGTAACTTTGCTCCAGGAGCAAAATATCCCCAAACATGGCGCAAAGTAGGCACAAGAAAGTAAAAGAGGTTAGAAATCCAAATTAATGCACATATTTTCTAAATATTAGTTGAAATTGTTAGCTAATTACATACCTACTTACATTAAACTCTCCTTACCTCAAATATCTGAGTATATTCGTCGATGAAGGTGGATTTTGCAGACTATTTTTTTTTTTAAGAATCGCTCGTCTGTTGTTAATGGCTGCTAACGAAGAAAAGAAATGTCAAAAACCGGAAGTGCTTATTCAGTGTTGCCAATCTTATAAAACATATATCGGACGCGTTCAAAAATTTTTAAACATCTCCGTATATTAAGAGATTTAATCGAAATAATCTTTTTTTAAATTTGGAGCATATTTACCTTCATGGAGCAAAGTAGCCTCATTTTACGGTAATGAATTTATTGCAAAATATTTGAGGAAGAACTCAAAAGGATTTTTTTCTTGGCCCCTGGTTGATGACGTATCGACCATTACACGGCTCGACATTGAAAAAAAATTACCAAAACCTCTCGTTGGTCGCCGTGGTGAATTAAAATTTAACATTGACTGCAAAATTCCAATGTCAAATATTTATTAATTCGATGCTTGTAGTTTAATTAATCGAATTAATAAATATTTGACGGAACGGGACCAGATAATAAGTTTTAAACAAAATGCTAGGTATCTTTAAAAAGTTTAAAATAATACCAGTCGCTTTACTTGCACGAAGGGGTAGGTACCGCTAAGTTAAGCAATAATAATATTACCTACTGAAGCGGTACCTCTCCGTGCAAGTATAGCTACGGGTATTATTTTAAACTTATTAAATGATAGCTTTTTGCAATGGGGATTTTTTTATTTAATTTTTATTTTATCATTTTAAACTGAACATCAATATCAGTAAGATAAGGCTGATAAAACCAAATTAAGACGAATTTATAAGAAGTAAGTAACTAAGTAATAATCTATTAAGAACGCATAAAATATTATAATGATGAGTGTTCGATTCGGTGACAAATAATCTGCAAGAAATTGTATGTTTCACCTTTCTTGCAAAAATGCTGTTGACCAGTGTTAGGTATCACTTTAATTGCCTATTTTATTAAACTTTCAGGATTTTTTTTTGAGAATTCTTACTAAGAATTTAACTACATACTTATAGTTAATATTGATTTTTTATTTGCTGAATATAAAAGCTGTATGCGCGAAAATAACAAAGAACTACTAACTGGGTAGTCATTTGTTATTTTCGTCGTTACCTATTGATTTTTGTCAATTATTTTATGAGACTAAGTCTGAAAACGGAATAATTTTAAGTTAATTTTTTGTGATTTTTTAAGAAAGATTTATCTACATAAAATGATTATTTTAATGCACCGTGTTTATTTTGTGACAACCCTATGCCATTTCAAATAATGTATGAAACTACGAGCAAAGTTGAATACAACATTGCCTAGCCTTATATCCAGCAGTTTAGGTAAAACGTGACTGTTTTGAGATTCTCGTCCTAAAGTAGTACTAATAAAGTCAAAGTTACTGTGCAAGAATTATGTATTTACGTCGTTTGGACTGTCAAAATTCCAGTAGGCAATGTTACAGTTATTTGGCCCAACTTTGCCTATTGATTAAATGTATGATTATTAAAAACTAAAATAAAATGAAAAACGTAGTAAGTACGCTTTTGGAGCCCATTAAACTAAGCTTTATCCCCATCGACGCAAAGTTTAGATTAAGTCGTAATTCTTCAAAATACTTACATATTACGACAAAACTAGGGCAAAGTTGCAGCATTTTACGGTATATTATCCCATGTTATCACATATAACTTATGAACACAATACTTATGTACATAGAACAAAGTTACACGTACACATGTGGCTATCAGTTTTACCAAGAATAAAGTTATATGTATACATACGACGCAGGCATTTCCATATTAAATAGTCAAATATGAACATAAACACTGCAAATGACAAAAATAACAGTTTTTTATCTCATATTGTTATGACAAACAATGCTAAATAGTATTTTACATGTTTAGAAAAATAATTAATCAAATAGAACAATTAATAAAAATGTTATGACTGATTTTGTTCTTGGCAAATTTCAAATCGCTCTCCTCTAAAGTCACAATTATGCAAAAGTAACTTTATTCTAGGGATAGGTCGATATATTTAAATCTAATTATGGTTTGTTTAATTTCAGATCACGACATTCTTCCAAAGAAATGCTTAGACACAGCAGATTACATTCGATTATAGTCATGGACACATAATAAAAGACACCCCCGACTCGAAGTTAAATAAATAGTTACGGTACTGACATGAGCTTAAGCACGGTATAAAATGTAATGTAATTATTATTAAAACAAATATTACATTATGTTCTTTAAATTAAGGACAAAAAATATTTACTGTCTTTAATACTTTAGATAAAACGCTTTATGGAAACTTTTGTAGCGGATACTTGGCTGGTCAGCTAATTAAAGACAGTAAATGCTTAGTTAAGAAAAAAAGAACGGAAGATATAGAAATAGTCGCCATACTTTTTTTAAGTGAGTAAAATATTTATGAGAACTCAAATTAGGTAATAATTTAGGTTCCCTTCATTAACATTTTTCATTTTAGTCCAATCAATAAGACCAGAGGCGGCTCGCCCTAAGGAGCGCTGGTGCAGTGAACTTCCTCTCATAAAAAATGTAGGTACCTACTTAATAATAAAATTAAACTCCTTAAATTAATTACTAATATTATTACTTATTCAAAAACTATTGTAAATAACTACTGTAAATACTAATTAAAAAAAAAAGACCTTTACACATTACCTACCCATCCCACAGCCCACACCCGTCATACCATACACGGCATACACCATCATGTCATAGGTAACGCGCGAAGCGGAGCGCTCGCGATTGCGCTCCAATGAAACAAAGAAATCCAACAGGAGTGAAAGAGAAATTTCGCCATAGGCCTGCGCGTGATACAAAAGATTTTCTATGCAAAAATAGCCAATTTTGGAGCGCCGCTCACGCGACGTTGCCGGTCGGTCTATTTTACCAATCGCGCGCGCCCGACAGCGATTGCGCGCGACGTTGCCACTCTGATATAAACAAACAGATGACAGATCATGCATGCGCGCGAACGGCGAATGTAATTACTAATTTGGGATTTTTTAAATTAATAATCACATACGTGTTGAAATAGATTGTACTTGTTACTTATTACTATTAAAGTGAGTGTTAAAATGGACAATCATAATGTGAAGTTCATTAAAAACTGTGAAAAAACCTTACAAATTCGGCTTGAATTGAAGGCAAAGGGACCGCCACGCCTTACGCAAAAATGTACCACAAAAAGGAAAACATATACGCGTGTGTTTAAATCCGAACAATATGTGAAAACACCGTGGTTGTGTGGTTGTGATGTGAGTAACAAATTATTTTGTTTTCCGTGTCTTTTGTTTGAAGCGGGCTCGGCCGGCGGAGGTGAGACTGCTTGGACTGAAACGGGCGTTGAAGACCTAGCTCATCTTTCAATTAAAATGAAAAAACATTCACAATCTCGGTACCATTTGTTGAATGAACTGCAATTAGCGTCTATCGGACGACAAGATTATTCGTAAATCTCTAGATTCCGCGTACCGAAAGTCTATCCGCGAGTTCAATGACCGTGTCGACGAAAACAGGTATATTTTACGAAGATTAATAGATTGTGTACTATTTTGTGGTGCATTTCAAATTGCTTTACGAGGCCACGATGAGTCTTCGGAATCCCTGAATATACATATAGAGGTTTGGTAGATTTTGTAGCCGAGATTGATTTGGCCATGAAGCAGCATTTAACCAGCAGCTCCGTTTTTAAAAATCAATTCAAAACGACATTTTAGACGCGATCTACGAGGTTTGCATATGTGAAATACAACAACAAATTAAAAAATCCAACTTTGTTGCTATTCAATCAGATGAGACTACCGATTGTTCTACAATTCAACAGTTAGTGTTCATTGTGAGGTATGTACATGATGGTAAAATTTATGAGAGATTTATAAAATATTTGCAACCTAAAGGGCACACAGCAGACATATTAGCGGCAGAGATTTCCTTTGCTCTTCGAAATCTTTGATCGCATTTTTAAGTAGGCCTCTCCATTCAGGGCGGCAATTAATGGCTTTTGTCTCCCAGTTCTGAGGATCAATGTTGCACCTTTTCATGTGTCTTTTCTGAACATCCTTGAAGCGTAAGAACTGGCCACCTTGTTTCCGTCTGCCGTTCTGGAGTTCAGAAAAGAAGATGCGTTTGGCCACCCTATCATCATCCATGCGTAAAACATGACCGCACCATCTGAGCTGTCGCCGCATCAGGTATGCTTCTATGCCGCAGACATTCGCGCGTCGTAGCACTTCGGTATTTCTAATCCGATCCGACCATTTGATTTTCAGAATGTCTCTTATGCACTTTAGATGAAATCGGTCCAGCGCCCGTATATGTTTCCGATAGAGGACCCATGTTTCAGCCGAGTATAAAAGATTTGGGAGAACTGTGGCCTTGTAAACGGAGATTTTTGTCGAAAGCTTCAAATCATATGTGTGTAAGACCTTGGCTCGTAATTTACCGAAAGCAGCTGATGCAGCGCCAATGCGATGGTTTATTTCGGTATCAAGGTCACACTTGGATGTAATTGTGCTGCCCAGATATTTGAAGGTATTCACTTGCTTCAGCTCAGTATCGCCAATGTTTACCTTGATAGGTTCTGTAGCTCCTTGAGAGTCGATTGCCATTACCTCAGTTTTCTTAACACTGATTTTTAGACCGAAACGACAACAGACTTCCTGAAGGTTAGTCATCAGGTTCTGGAGCTCTTGTGCAGAGTTGGTAACAAAACACAGATCATCAGCATACATGATCTCCGTTATAAGAGCATGAGATACTTTAGTATATGCTTTTAATCTGGCCAGGTTGAAAAGTCCCCCATCAGTCCTGAAACGTATTTTGATTCCAGCAGAAGTTTGTTTGAGTGCTGTCACTGACAACGACAGAAAAGTAGAGAGCAAACAGTGTTGGCGCAAGCACACACCTTGTTTGACCCCACAGGTGACAGGAAAGAACTCTGACTGGTCACCATTATAGGTAACACAGCAGGTCATCTCGTCGTGCAGAAGGCGAATCATTTTCACAAACTTCTCAGGACAACCTAATTTTGCCAGTAAAGTCCAGAGGGCTTCCCTCGGCACGCAGTCAAAAGCTTTTTCTAAGTCCACGAAGCACATACACAAAGGTTGGCCTTGTTCTCGGCTTTTTCCTGGAGTTGCCTGATGGAAAAGATGGCTTCGCCGGTGCCCCTGTTAGGTCGAAACCCAAACTGAGTTTCTGGCAATATGGCTTCGGAGACTGGTAAAAGCCGGTTGAGAAGAACTCTGGCAAATATCTTCCCAGGGACAGAGAGGAGCGATATACCCCGGTAGGAGTTGCAGTCGGAACGGTCTCCTTTGTTTTTATACAGTGTCTGTGTACGGGATATTTTAAATATATATAGATTACAATAGTCAAGATAAATGATTGATTATTTGTCATACACAAGAAATACGTATAAATTTGACTTAATTTATTAGTTTAAAACCATCCAGTAGAGTTGCGCGTTGCCACTCTTGCAGAACAGATAGAAAGAGATAGCAGTTGATTTCATTGACGAAGCGACACTACGCGCGTAATTTGTGAACCACGTTATGCAGAGTAGAGCCAATGTTAATTTAACTTGTTTAATTTTTAACACGTTAAATTAACACAATTTTTTTTTAAACTCAAATTGAATTGAGTGTTCTGGGGAACGAAATTTCTTCACTATTGTAATCTATAAACGCAATACTACCCCCCATTCAAGTCCTGGCAGGTAATATTAAAGCATCCTATATATCATTATTTTCCCTTTCCCAGAACCATTATAAATTGTTTAAAATTCATTTAGCAATATTCAGTTTATTGACCCTGTGGCATGAAGGATATATTAGCTCGAAAAGCAATTGATATAACAAATGATGTATTTTCTGCGTCTAAAAATGTATTGCAGAGACTATAAAACCGTAATTTTATGAACAGACAATTGCAACGCGCAAAACAAAAAATATTTTTTTTTCTCAGGGCTACTGAGACTAATCAACGATTGCTGCAATGAGATGCAAACTATCAAAATTGATTATTGCGAGCCTGGTCATACTTACAAGTCAGCTGACAGTGTTCATGGTGCCATAATAAAATGACAGGCCATGTACATGACAATAATTGTAAATGTTGTGCATACCTGTAAGTGACATATTTACACTGTTAACACATAGGTATGAAAGTAAGCAACTACTTATATTTGATTTGTAAATATGTTGTTGGTTTGCCTGAATAAATAAATAATAATGACCACAAAGAAGTTATGCCATTTAGCCCTTTCAGACCGAGTGTGCACATTAAAGGACATAAAGTTTTTTGCCAACTAAATTACTAAAATAACTTTTTATGTAGCAACAGAAAGTTGTCATCTATTGCCACCTGTGAGGTTTAATTCGCCATCCAGGTTTAATTGTCCATCCTATACAACGTTATTTTTTGTTTATGCGAGACCTGATACACCTATCTAGTATTTTTATGTAAAGAATCTATGTACGAAATTTCAAAACCGTATCATGAAAAATCACAAAGTTATAAGCTTGTTAAGTTACGGGACTGTCCGTAAAAATACATAGTCACCACAAAACGCACACATGCTGTCATGGCGTCACCGCACGGACGACGAGCGGCGCCGCGCCGTCTAGTCACAAAATAGGTACCTACCTACAAAAGTTAATGTACCTAGTACATAATTATCGCGCTCGAACAACCTGTCGCCGAGCGTAGCGTAGGTATAAAAAGTGAAATAGGCAACATACTTGCATGCGATTGACTTCTGCACCAATGTATTTTGTGACCAAACTATCGGTTAACAACACTAACTGTTACTGCACAGACGCCTTATCCAATAATCATTTTTTAGATTGTATTGTAATTAACAAAGTAGGTAATGATAACATTTTCCATCACACTTGCAGGCTTTGGACTGTCATAATGGTCAAGTGTAGGTAGATATTATTATGTACTTTATTCGTAAATGTAGACGTAAGTATTATGTAATAAAATGTAGTCAATGATATTTATTGTGTCTTATGTCACTTAAAAGTTCAAAATGGTGTAGGTATGTAGGTACAAATAATAACAATCTACAATTGACCATCTTGGCGTGTTTAAAAATGTCCATAATATAGCGATAGCAGGTACTTGCCGTGATGGTGTTTCGTCGCCGTATTCCGGTTCACTCGTAGTCTGAGAGTACTAATACTAGTAGTTTACCTAGTAACACATTTCTACACTTCAATATTAATCATAGTTCACATTCAAGCACAACACATACACAGAACATAAAACACATAAGGTACAGTTACACATGCTAGTTAGTAGCATGCTTTTTAGTATGCTCATTAGCATACTAGTTTCGAGCATGCTCTGCACTTGTCTACATTTGCTAGATATAAGCATGCTACTTTTAAGTATGCTTCTGAAAGAGTATGCTCAAAGCAAACACTCCGGTACACATGACATTTTATAGCGTGCTACTGTCAGTTCAAACAAAACCATGGACAATCAAACAGCCATTCGTATGGAGTTGAATAGAATTATTCTTTTGGTAGCGTTGCAATGCGTCCAAAAACTTCTCTCAGATAGAAAGAAAAAAACAAGGAATAGGAAGATTTGGGTCCGTGATTGGCTGAGTAGAAGAGAAAAACTTGGAGCAAGTACTCGATTGTTAGTCGAAATGCGCGAAGAAGATATTAATGGTTACAAGAATCATTTGCGCATGTTACCGCATCAGTTTGAATGGTTACTATCTAAAATTGAAAGCACATGCGAAATGCTATTCCACCAAAAGTGAAATTGGAAGTGACATTGAGGTATCAATTATCATTAACGATGGATACAAATGTAATTTTTTTAGATAACTCCTCACTACTGAAATGAAGTTAATGAAATTTTCATAGATATATTGTATCGATATTTGTCAGTCAGTCGATTACACATCTCTACCAGTCTTTGGAAAACGTTTATAAAGTAAGCTAAGAACCAAAAAAAGAAACATAAATATGAATTCATTTCACAAGTATCTCTACGATAACATGTTTTTTTTTTTTTAAATAAAGGATTCTATTTTTATATACAAACGATTTAATAATATTTAAAAACTATAACTTTTTCAACCAGATATTTATTGTAGCTGTCTTTAAAACGAAGTCGCTAATGTCGCAGGTATCACGCTGTATTTTTCGTACCTACTGTAGCATGCTCAATAAGCAAATCTGTTCACACACGCTATAAGCACGCCCCCTTCCACCCGCGCTGCAGGTAGCATGCCCAATAATCGCACGACCGTCGATTTTCGAGCAAACTCGAAACTAGCATGCTCATTATTAGCAATGTTTCGACACACGTACCACTAAGTAGCAATTGCTCAAAAGTAGCATGCTTTCGTGCTACTAACTAGCATGTGTAACTGTACCTTTACTTCAAATACACACAGCACACACACCAATAGTCTACTCGACGTCCGTGCGTCATTTTTAGGGATCCAGCAGAATACCAGCGTCAGGTATTCTACCTGACACATGCTGAGTTGGACTCCCATTCGGTGCAAACGTAAGACACTGCAGCGCGCCGTTAATCTCTGATTGTATTTCATATTTCATGTTTCTCTTTCTACCCACTTCTTGTTTTGTTTTATTTTTCTTATTGTGTATCTTTGTGGTGTCTTTTTGTTTGTCTGAATAAATGTTTTATCTATCTATCTATCTATCTATCTATCAAATTATAAAGCAATACAACGCCCATATGGGCGTTGTTGATTTAGCTGATATGCTAATGGCTCTCTATACAACTAAGCTAAAGAGGCACCGCTGGTACCTACCGTTGCACGGTATTTCGCCTAGAACATGCTAGGTGGACAAAATTCAAGTTTTCGTTTCCAGGGAATCTTAATTGCAACACAAACAACACCCCCAAACTCCAAATTCCGAGAAAAACTGATGAGTCATAAAGATAAGAAGTCAGGTAATGAGTTTAATGCAAGCGTTCCGGTCAATCAGTTGCAATTTAGCGACACTTTTGTGCACATCTCATTGTGGTTTATAGTGATATTGTGTAAGTTCAAAGTTTACACTTGTTAGTAAATGGGGATGTGATGGCAGTTCTGGGCACAGCACATACAAACAGAAATTTGAGAACAGTGAAGATACGGACGAATTTCTTTTCGTATTTTCTTTCGTTCCGCTTAAGTTATATGATGGGTCCAAAATTATTTGGCAAAATCCTCGACCTTCATCAACTATGTATTGTCGCCCAATCAGATTTATATTTGCTAAGGAAACGAACGACTTCACGTTAGCAGAGACAAATAGATTGTTGGAAGAAATTAATGCTCTTCTTCCAACACTTATCAACTTTGGTGATACTTAAATCTCTGTGAAACACGAACTTCTTCTGACAATGACAGACGGAAATGTATGTAACGCCTTAACGGAAACTCGTTCATCTCAAAAGTGTGTGTGTGAGGCTCAAGAAGCACGTAACAAAGATTACCGCAGATTTAGGGAGTACAACACCCGCAAGTGCTCACGTGTTGCTACGAATAGAGACTTGCTCTCCATGTTAATAATAACATCTGACCCCTTGATCAATAGCCTTCGTGAGATTACCCAAAAAAAAAAACGGAAAAAATATGTGCAGAGGTATTAAAGTTAATTGTAAGCCCGACCACAGTAGCATCAAGACCGGAAACGTCATCATATTGTCGCACATTGCCACAAAATGATGACGATTCACCAAAAGATTTTGATGATGATTCTGATGATTATGTTTAGGTTAAGTTAATTTGTATAGTAGGTTTATTTATTTAATGCAATTTTTTTGTTAGTTTATTATTTCTAAATATATTATTTTTGTTTTCATATATATATATTTTGTTTTTTATTATAAATCATACCAAAAATTATTAATAACACCTCAATATGACTACTTATATATAAAAGCATCGTTAAATATTATAAAATAATATTGTCCACCTAGCATGTTCTACGCGGTACACTGTGCGTTGGTATCACAGATGTTAGACATATGTATCACAAATAGTTGGATATTGGAGGTACCGGAGAAATATCGGTAGTGAAAAAATAATGAGTTTGCAGAAATTCAGGTACGACATTGCCAAAAACTTACTATTGCGCCTCAGAACCACCAAGAAACATACGGAAAATATGGGTCCAACCACATCAAAACTAATAAAGGCGCCGGTTGCTCCAAGACCAACAAAAGAAATTCGCAGTGACCAACTTGGCCAATTCCCAACTTTTGGGACAAAAGGCAGGTGAAACTAAGTATCAAAGGTCAAACAACTGTCATGTTCTAAGTGTGGAGTCAGGCTATGCTTGGTGCAAGATAAACTCCGAAAAGTGTGAGAAGCCTATGTCTTAAAGTCGGACGTGGAGTCTCTCAAATGGCTGTGCAATATCAGTCATTGAAACATAAAGTCCTCCAAAACTTACGCCACCCTGCAAACGTTTAAGGAAAATGAAGACCTTGCTAGTAGCTTGACTGAGATCAAACAAAAGCTAGAAGAGAACCTGTTCAAACAGAAACAGGAAAGCACTTCCTTTGCTGACATGGTGAAGGGTACAAGAACCCTTATACGGCCTCATCCAACTAGCTCAGACGCTATATATCCTAGAGACAATACCACGACCAGTGAAGAGACCAAAAATGTTTGTCCTGAAGAAATGTAATTGAAGGTACGTGGACTACAAAAAATAAGAAACGGTGGTGTAATACTAAGCACTGATGACCAAGGACGACATCCAAAAATTGAAGCAGACTGTCGAGCGTTGCCCCGGTATGAGGCCACTGCCAGGGATGGACACTATGGACAAGTATTTGCTCTTATACTCGTGGGATGTATATGGACAATAATATAAATAACCCAACCAAAAAAGACCAAGATAGGGAGTGGGATGCGGACTCGGACTGAGAGTCCGTATCCAGTGAGGGAACTGCGGGAGCCCCGCAGCAAGAAGGACCACAGGGTCGAGGCCTTCCTCAAGAGGAAGGCGGACGACTTGGGGTCTTCCTCCGGTGGTCGCGGAGCCTCGGCCAAAAAGGCCGATAGGAGACCCGTTCGCGAGAGGACCTCTGAGGTGCCTGGGGGCAACGGAGGATCAGCTCCGGGTTGGCTTTAGTATCGTTTGGCAGGCGGACGGCGCTAAAAGTGGTTAAATCTGGTAGAGGGTGGGTCCCCGATTATAACTCTACCCTTCTCGTTACAAGGTAATGGATATTTTTCGAGAAATTGACAAAAAATGTTTCTAATCTCAAATCAATAAATGTTATTCGGTGTAATGGAACGTTAAAATGGGCGATCGACAACTAAATGTGTTTTAGTATATTGTCTGTGGTGTACAAATCCGTGAAAAGGAACGCAAAAAAATGTCTCTGGTATTTGCGTTATGTGTCTTTTTCTTTCGTTCTCTCTGTGCTTCGTGGTGTGTTTTTGTGGAATTTTTTTTGACGACTTTGGCTTATACTCTAGACTTTGATTGATTGCTTGCGACTGACCTACGCTCGTGTACTGGACATCGGTTTTTCTGCCTCATCGACTGACTCTTGCTGTTGATTGGAACCATGGCGGAGTTTACATCAAGCCATTCTACGGCTGAGGGCGAAGCTCAGCAACCGACGACCCGTTCCATGATCGAGGACGAACCTCGGCCATCCACGAGTCGTTCCGTGGTTGACGACGAACCTCGGCCATCCACGAGCCGTTCCGTAGTTGATGACAAACCTCGGTCATCCACGAGCCGTTCCGTGCCAGAGGACGAACCGAGGCCATCTACAAGTTGTTCGGACAGTTCAGAGGACGAACCACCTTTCAAGCAAGGGTTAGTTGTGGCGGAAGTGCGTGCAATGTGGAACTTAGTCAAAGTCTATCAAAGGCTAGGCACTCGTGAGCAAGCTGTGGCATTTGCCGAGAAAGAGACATGATAAAAAAAGAAAGAATGTGTAACTATCACAAAAAAACGATGACGATTGAATACTCAACAAATAAAACGGTGGGCTTTTTTGTATGTAATAGAGAGCCATGCCGATCCAAATCTAAAGTGAGCCGAGGCAAAGGCACTTGCTTGGTTTGACAATATTAAAATAACGATGCCACAGGTATTTTACCTTATGTATGCCTATGCAAACAAATTTAGCTATGATCGCACTAAAGAAGACTACACAGAAGGAGAATACTGCCTCTCTAGCGCAACGATAAATGATTGGTTTAACTACTGCAGAGAGGCAGTTCTTAGCTACCAAAAAAATAGAGAAGCACTTGCCGGGAAGATTGGAGGTCCGAGCAAATTTGTACAAATTGACGAAAGGGGAAACGGAAATATAATAAAGGTATGACTAAACAAATTAACAATGACATTGAATTCTGTTCATGGCATAATTATGCAACCATACTAAATCTGTTTTTTTAACTTACAGGTCGTCGAATTGAAGGCCACTGGATCCTGGGAATGATCCAGGATGGGAGTGAAGATCTACGCCTGGAAGTCTGTCCAGACAATCTTCGCTCCACAGAAATTCTGGTGCCACTCCTACAAAAACATGTTGCTGAGGGCACAATGCGGGCCTATGATTGCCTGGGTGATCATGGATTCATCCACTATAAGGTGAATCACAGTCATCCAGATAACCCCTTTGTTGCTGAGGATGGGGCACATACGCAGCGGATTGAATCACAGTGGCGCTTTTTAAAACGTTTTTTTTTTTAGTAAAGACAATTATAATAATCGTTCAATTATTGGTGATTTGCTCTATGAATTTCTAAGGAGAAGAGAAGTAGAAAAGCAAAATGGTGATCCTTTTGAGGAATTAATAAATGTTGTGAATTATTCATTGAATAAATAAAAAATGTTAATATTTATTGTGGTTTCATTTTTGTAACAACCCCGAGACTGACGCGGTGTCCTGCGTGAGCGACGAACGCGACGCGACGCGACGCTGCGATCGCGACGAACGCGATCAACTCAACGGCATGCTCTACATGTGGCCTATGTGAGAGTCTGCGGCGAGACGCGACGTAACGCGCACTTGATTTGAGGGCGACCAGATGCGACACCACTATTCAGAAGCGTCGATCGCCGCAGTGCGTGAATAAAGATTGTTGTGGGACAAAAACATAAACATTATAGAAATCGTTTATTAGTACAAAGAACTTGAAAGAATGTTGCTGTCTGTACTTTAAATATGAACTTTCAAGCAAAATTGTACTGTACTTTTCCATGATTTGAGAAAAACCAAAAACACGTAGGACATTTGTCGCGTATAGCATCGCGTCGCATTACGTCGCGTCGTGTTGCGTCGCATCGCGTCGCGTTCGTCGCTCACGCAGGACACCGCGTTAGGGCACCCCCGACTCGGATAGGTTAGGTAACGAAGTTTTTATTGTTTTTTTTTTCTTTTAAACCACTCAGAAGTAGGAGCGCCCCTTAGCGGGGCTCCGTCGACTTCACTTAGAGGGACTTAGGGCACCCCCGACTCGGATAGGTTAGGTTACGAAGGGGGTGGCGGACTTCACGAAGACAGTAGAGTCCGCCTTCAGACAGGTGGCCCCTCAAAAAGAAGAAGGCCAGTCGCGATAGCGCGATTTAGGCCGCTACCGTCTCCATCACCGCTGCAGCGATGAGCAAACTTTGGCCTGACTCCCAAGAGCGAGCTGGCCAAGTAGGAGCAGGTGACTCGCCTCACGGCCAACTTAGGGTCTCTCCTGGAGGAGAATAGGTGTCTCCGGGCGGAGCTATAAAGGATGCGCGAGCAAGAGACGGAGGGCGGCCAGAAAGAAGGCCCAAAGGCAGCGGCGCAAGGAGCGAACTGTCGCGGCGCAACTACGCGCCCTTAAGACCGTGGCTCTGGGGCACACACTACACCCGGATGCGGTTAAGAGGGGCGTATCGTACCGCGACGTGCTCGCTATGGCAAAGGAGGCGGTGAACCAGCTGAGCTGGTATAAAACAGGTTAGTTAACTTGGTGGATTATGAAGGCACCTGAGAGCGCCAAACATTAGATTATATAATTTTTACGTTTAGTTTGTATACTGATTCTTTTTCACTTTTACAGACATAATTAAATACTGTACTGAATAAGTTTTTAAATTATTATAGCTGTAAAAAAACAAATATCCTTATACTCTTTCTGCAAGGATTGTCTTTTGACCCGACCAAAGAATTGCCGATTGTAGTACATCCAAATTACCTAGTGTTAATAATCAAAATTAAATAGAATATGTAGGAATAAGCGAGACGTGCTTATCCCTAATTTTTACGGGAATCGAACCCGCGCCTAGCGTACGGTGAAGCTACAAGCTATGCGATCTAGCAGCGAAGCGGCAGCAAGAAATGAAATCGATGAAGGCGAAATGAATAATATTATTAACAGAACAAACTAATGATTTAATGGAATTATACATAAGCACTAAGTATTAAATATAACATTGATTAAGCACAACAAAAGCGATTGCGAGAGGTACAGCGCGTAAGCTAGCTCGATGCGGACTGCCCGGTGGTCGCTCCGTCGTCGTTGCTCGCGCCGGTCTCCCAAGGCCATTCTCGGCTGCCTCCATACAAATGT
Organism: Helicoverpa zea; assembly: GCF_022581195.2. Taxonomy (NCBI): domain Eukaryota; kingdom Metazoa; phylum Arthropoda; class Insecta; order Lepidoptera; family Noctuidae; genus Helicoverpa; species Helicoverpa zea. The sequence continues at coordinate 2,670,518 of NC_061464.1, read as the reverse complement.
CACGCGCTCGCTGCGTGCGCGCGGCACGTGTAAGCTAGCGGCCGTCGACCTCGCTCCGAACAAAGGATCTCCTGAGGTGGCGTGACTTTGAGGTGCGGTCACACTGTCATCAAGCGGAGCGATTCCGCTCGTGTTTTGAGGTGGGGTCCGAGCGTTCTGGACCGCCACATATTCCCCCCGGCCAGACCGTGACTACGGTCGATAGAAGTCAGGGAATTTCACTCGACGTCCACTTCTTGTCGTCTTCTCCGCGTCGCCAGCAGCCGGAGCGTTCGAGTTGGTAGTAGTGGTAGTGGTCGCTGGCCCAACGTCCCTAGTGTCTTCATGCATCACGTAGGCCGGTTTGAGACGATCAATGGAGACGTTGTTTGGTCTACCTTGTACATCAATGGTGAAGTACTTTGGGTGTCTTTGTATCACCCTGTAGGGTCCAGCGTAGGGTGGTTCCAGCGAACTCCTGACGTGGTCTCGTCGCAGGAACACATGAGAAGAGCTGTGCAGGTCTCGGGGCACATAGAATGGCGTAGCCGTCGTATGCCACGCAGTTGGTCGGGGAGCGAGTTTGACCATATGCTGGCGCAGCCGGTTGGCAAACTCGGTGACGTCAGCGGCAGCGTAGTCCTCTCTCGGTGACAGGAACTGGCCAGGAAGATGGAGTGTCTCCCCGTAGACGAGCTCGGCCGGCGTAGCTTGGATGTCGTCTTTCCAAGCGCTACGCATTCCGAGCAGTACCAGTGGCAGGGCCTCGGTCCACTGGGAAGTATCGTGGCACATGATAGCAGCCTTCAGCTGCCGATGAAGTCGCTCCACGATGCCGTTCGCCGCTGGATGATAGGCAGTGGTGCGAAGATGGTGCGCGCCAACCAAGACTGTGAGCGCCTTGAAGAGGTGGCTCTCGAACTGGCGACCACGGTCAGTGGTCACCCGTGCAGGACAACCGAACCTGGCTATCCAGCCAGACACCAGCGCGGCGGCGCAGCTCTCCGCCGTGATGTCCTTAAGCGGGTACGCCTCAGGCCATCGGGTGAACCTGTCGATGACGGTAAGGCAGTACCTGTAATCATTAGAAGATTTTAGGGGGCCGACGATATCGATATGGACGTGGGAAAAACGAGAGGAGGGGGTAAGGAAGGATGTAGGTGGGGATTTGGTGTGGCGTGCCACTTTGCACGCCTGGCATTTTACGCATTGCCTTGCCCATTCTCTACAATCCCTACGAATCCCTGGCCACACAAAGTGTTGCGTGACCAGTCGCACTGTAGCTGCTTTTCCCGGGTGATGAAGGTTGTGCAGTGAGGTGAAAGCCTGTTTACGTAGAGTCGGAGTAACATACGGGCGAGGGATCTGCATCGACACGTCGCAATACACTGGCAAGTAGTTGCTGCAGGTAGTGGCTAACTTCTCTAGCCTCAGTGACGAGCCGTGACGTAGTAGATTTTGCAGCTCTGGATCCTCGTCCTGAAGTTTTGCAAGATCCTCGAAATTAATGCCAGCTGCAGATATCCCTTCCACACGCGACAGCGCGTCTGCAACAACGTTCTCTGGCCCGGGTAAGTACCTTATGTCCGTCGTGAACTGTCCGATGAAGTCAAGGTACCGGAACTGTCTCGGTGAGCAGCTCTCCTTATTTGACTTGAAGGCAAAGGTGAGGGGCTTGTGATCCGTGAAGACAGCGAACGCTCTAGCCTCCACCATGTGCCGGAAGTATTTGATGGCCTCGTATACTGCTAGCAGCTCTCGGTCATACGGGCTGTACTTCCTCTGAGCACTGCTGAGCTTGTGAGAGTAGAAGGCTAGAGGTTCCCAGTTCTCACCTTTGCGTTGTTGAAGAACAGCTCCTATGGCAGTGTCGGATGCGTCGGTCACGATGGCTAGTTCTGCTGTAGCGTCAGGATGAGCCAGGAGAGTCGCTTGGGATAGCGAAGACTTGCAGTCGTCAACGGCCCTCAGCAGTTCCGGAGTCATATCTACCGGATGTGACCCTTTTACCTTGGGGCCAGCAAGGACAGCGTTCAAAGGTGCTTGAAGCTTAGCTGCGTTTGGGACGAATCGGCGATAAAAGTTTATCATACCCAAGAATCTGCGCAGCTCCTTAACCGTCTTGGGTATTGGGAATTCCTGGATTGCCTGCACCTTTGTCTCCAGGGGCCTAGTCCCTTCGGCTGACACTCGGTATCCTAAAAATGCAACCTCTGTTTGACCGACATTGCACTTAGCTGTGTTAATTACTATGCCGTACTGTCTTAACCGGTCAAATACTAGGCGTAAGTGCGTCTTGTGCTCTTCAGGAGACGCGGAAAATACTACAATGTCGTCGATGTAGCCATAGCAGAAGTCCAAGCCAAGTAACACCTCGTCTATGAACCTTTGGAAAGTCTGAGCCGCATTCCTCAAACCAAAGGTCATGAAGGGGAACTCAAACAAACCAAAGGGTGTCGTGATGGCGGTCTTCGGTATGTCGTCCGGGTTTATCGCCAGCTGGTTATAGGCCTTTACGAGGTCTATCGTAGAGAATACGGTACAGCCTGCGAGCTGGTGAGAGAAGTCGTGAATGTGGCGGACGGGGTACCTGTCAGGTATTGTTCGCGCGTTCAGTGCCCTGTAGTCGCCACATGGTCTCCAACCGTCGTCTTTCTTCTTCACCAAGTGCAGCGGTGCGGACCACGCACTCTCCGAAGGTCGTGCTACACCACTGGCGAGCATTTCCTCGAATTCCTTCTTCGCTGCCTGCAGCCGAGCAGGGTCTAGACGTCGAGGCTTGCATGCTACCGGGGGTCCTGGCGTCGTCCTGATGTAGTGCACCGTGTTGTGCTTGCCGGGTAGCTGTCTGCCTGGTGGGCGGGTAATCTCTGGGTACTCACGTAAAATTTGGTGATACTCGCTGTCACCAACCACAGCCTTCACAGACGCGATGTCCCCGGAGTTGCCATTCGTAGCAGGAACAGATAAAGTCGTGGTATTGTCAATCAGACGTTGGTTCCTACAATCCACCAGCAGGTCATAGAAGTTGAGGAAGTCCACACCGATAATGGCTCTCGATACATCTGCGATGGTGAAGGTCCAGCGGTAGCTCCTTCTGAGGCCTAGATTCAGCGTGAGGTGTAAGGCACCGTACGTGTGGATCACGGTGTTATTGGCAGCTACCAGATCATACCTCGATCGAATGCAGGGCGTCTTCACAGCAGACCGGGGGAAAACGCATAAGTCTGACCCAGTGTCTACGAGGAACTGCGTTTTCGATATCCGGTCGGTGACGAACAGACGGCCTGAAGAGATGGGACAGTCGTTGGCCGCTACTTGCGACTGCCCTTGCAGTTTCCCGCCGAAAAGTCACAAGGGTTCCTGCATTTCCGAGCCTTCACTCCGTAATTAAAATGGTAGAAGCAGTGCGGATGATTATCGGGTGGCTGCTTCAGTCTAGAGCTAGATCGGTCATACCTTCGACGGCTCCCGCCGGATCGTGAGCGCGAGCGATGCCTCCCTCTGCTGCTCAGTTGCGACTTGAGCGCGGCAACCTGCCTTGTCAGCTCGCTTACTTGAGCCGCCAGGTCCGTAGAAGCAGCACTTGCGGAAGAGGAGGTGCTCGCGACTTGCGGTGTCATCGGTGCTATCTCGTGCACACGGTCTGCGATTTCCGCTAACTTCTCCACCTGTAATTCAGAAATTTGCGACGCGATGACAGTCTGAATATTCTGGGGCAACCGACTAGTCCAGACACTTTTCACAAAATCGGAGCCACCTGAAGGGCCTGCGAGACCCTGCAGGTGTCGCAAGAACTGAGAAGGTCTGCGATCACCTAGCTCCTCGTGAAGTAGGAGTTGCTGGATCCGCTTTTCCTGAGACGCAGACAGCCTACTGATAAGTGCGGATTTAAGCTTCTCAAATTTATTCGTCTCCGGAGGGTTGGTGATTATATCTTTAACTTGCTTGGCGTATTGAGTCTCAAGCTGAGTGGCCACATAATAAAATTTGGTCGAGTCGCTAGTTATTCTAGACAGAATAAATTGGCCTTCAAGCTGCGCGAACCATAATGCTGGTTCCTCCGGAGTAAATGCCGGACAGCGCAATGGCATTCCAACCTTCGCTACCTCTCCAGAGATAACGGGATCGTCCTTACTATCGGCAAAACCGTCTGACTCTGCCATGTTGAAAAAAAATTAAATCGCTCACCGCTTATGAGTTGTGGGACCACACCCCTATATTATCCGCTTGATTGTTTACTAGGTTAGCGTTAGGTCCGCTCGTTGTCCTCAGGATACTCCGCCGCTCTGGATGCACCGACGTTCTGGAACCGGGATGTTCCGATGTTCGGGAACCTGGATGCACCTCTGGATATCCTGGATCTTCCGGGAGTCTTCCGTAACACGACGTCGCGACGCGGGTGACGATCACGTCGGGGTCACCAATGTAGGAATAAGCGAGACGTGCTTATCCCTAATTTTTACGGGAATCGAACCCGCGCCTAGCGTACGGTGAAGCTACAAGCTATGCGATCTAGCAGCGAAGCGGCAGCAAGAAATGAAATCGATGAAGGCGAAATGAATAATATTATTAACAGAACAAACTAATGATTTAATGGAATTATACATAAGCACTAAGTATTAAATATAACATTGATTAAGCACAACAAAAGCGATTGCGAGAGGTACAGCGCGTAAGCTAGCTCGATGCGGACTGCCCGGTGGTCGCTCCGTCGTCGTTGCTCGCGCCGGTCTCCCAAGGCCATTCTCGGCTGCCTCCATACAAATGTCACGCGCTCGCTGCGTGCGCGCGGCACGTGTAAGCTAGCGGCCGTCGACCTCGCTCCGAACAAAGGATCTCCTGAGGTGGCGTGACTTTGAGGTGCGGTCACACTGTCATCAAGCGGAGCGATTCCGCTCGTGTTTTGAGGTGGGGTCCGAGCGTTCTGGACCGCCACAAATATAAGCATTATAATAAATATGTACAATAAATAAATTTGTCATAGTGACCTAGTTTTTAATTACTATAGCAATTTATTGTTAATTCGCTGTAAATAATAAGCACTTTTTACGCCTGAGACACAGGTTTTTACCTAGTGCAGGCAAATCATACATCAGTACTTATGTAGAATTAAGCAAAAGTATTGTACAAAATATATAAAATAGTTGTACAAAGTGAAATAATAAACGATTTATTTATTTATGTGACAATTGTTGTAACAAGAACATTCAAAGACCATTTTCCTTCAATCCTCACATTCAAGAAGTTCATATGAATCACAGTCTTTGCCAACTCAGTTCATTCCTTCAACCTCTTGTGGACTAAAGGACCAGGATCAAACAGAAGAAAATCAAAATTTAACTAAAAAATATGAGCATTCAAAAAGATGAATATCAAGTGTTCAAAAACTGATGATTGTAGATACTGTAGGGACACTCACGTCCACACTTATGTAAATGCCTGGCTATGCGCGTGGGGCGTTGTGTCTGATTTCATCTGATGCCGCTCGATCCTGTGAGAGTGCTGAGGCTCCAGAAGCCCGATTACAGAGCGATCGTGAGCGTCACATTGAATCTCGCGCTTCAGAGCACACGCAGCGTGAAACGAGGTTGAGTTCGCAGCGGGGCCGTACTGCTGCCGCTCGATCTTGCGAGAGTATTGAAGCGCGTGAAGCTAGACTGGAATGTGACCGGGAACGCCACGCTGACTCTCGCGCATCCGAAACGTATACGCAGAGAGAGGCGAGGTTAGGTTCACAGCGGAGTTACGCTTCTTTTTCTCGGTCAATCGAAGATCACAAAAAGCAGGAGACCCGCTTAAGAAGAGATCGCTCTCAGCATGCACTGTCACGTTCGTTGGAGACAAATGAGCAGCGAGAAGACCGTCGTGCTGCTGCTCGGCAGCGGTACTACGAAACCCGTGGCGAAACGTCTGCTCATCTATCCCAAGACCTAGACAGAATTCAAGAGTTTCGGGGAACTTGGTCGGACGAACAGCGTGCCGCACAAGTCGAACAAGAGCGCCTGCGTCGTAATGTAACGCAACTTCCATCATCTGATGACGAATCCACAGTTTACGATATCGAACAACAACCGTGGCAAAATAAAGAGGGAAGTGGATTTATGTACAATGTTGCGATAAACTACGCCGCCCATGGACATATTGGCGCCTTAGACGTAGTGTGTGCTCACTGCCAAGCCTGCAAATGGAAAGGGGAGCCTAATGATATGTGTTGTGCATCTGGCAAGGTACGCTTGGAGTCCATGCAAGACCCACCAGACCTGTTAAGAGTCCTACTGAATGGCGAGCATGCCAAGTCGAGCCATTTTTTGAAAAACATTCCTGCTTATAACAGCGCTTTCCAAATTACTTCTTAAAATAGAAACTGAAATAAGTCAGGAGAATGTGCTCAAAAAGACTCTCATTTTGCTGGACGAGGCTTCCAGCATCGTAACTGCAGTGGTGACTGCAATTCAACACGTTGTGAATGCACCAAATGTCACAAAAGCTTATCTCGCAAGAATAAATAGTTTAATTCGATATATCTGTTGATTATTCTCATGTCACTATTTTTCTTAAGTGATATTGTTATTAGCAAGTTGAAGTGGCAATGGGCAGGCCATATTGCTCGCAGAGCAGATGGCAGATGGGGCCGAAAAGTGCTGGAGTGGAGACCACGGACTAGCAAACGCAGCGTAGGACGTCCACCAACGAGGTGGACAGACGACCTTATAAGGGTCATAAACAGAACATTAAAATTATGTGTGCGTTGACTCAAACTTAACTAAAACAATGTAAATCAACCATATTTATACTTACAGTTATTTAATATGAGTGTACACCATTAATTTACCAGGTAATTTTTACATTTTAATTATTAGTTTTAAAAATATTAAAATATAAACATCCTTTTTGTACCCCTCCGTGGACCGTTTCCAAACGCGGTTTCAAACTTCATGATCAAAATTAAAATGTAATAATTTACAAATACTAATACATCACCTCTTTTAACCGTTATTAATATAATCAAAATCCATTTTTCCACTGTTATACAATATTTAAATAAAATTTCTTCAAATTATGATACATGAACAATTTGTTATTAGGTCCGCGACTCTTTCCGTGGTCATAATATATACAATGTTTGAATTCTCAATATTTGGAACGCAGCCTAAATTGTTTATTTGAACTGGTAACATTTCAATCGCTGTCAGTTTAAGATACCTTGGTTTCGGTCTGCATGCGCTCCGTCAATTAAAAAACAAAAATTGCTTAAATCAAAGATTATTTCAGTATAATATAAAAGATCATTGCGACTTTTCTGTGACTTCGATACCACGGTAAGTGTTTTATCAAATATTATGGAAATCTATTAACATCAATTGTTATGGGACGCCATTTTTACAAGCATTGCTTTTTAAATTCTAACCTAAAATTTTGACGTGTTTTTACGCTTGATTTGATTGATTTTCTCATCCGTGGACAAACTTTTCCGTAGACAGTCACTTCTGTGGACGTAGACTTTTCTGTGGACATTGACACGGAAAAGACTGTGTCCACAGAAGTGACATCTATTAAGACTAAAACTTGCTTTTTGCAAACAAATTATGTGTTGAACAGCTAGAGCATTTGTTTTTGTTACTTTGCATAGGATATTATGCCATGTATAATATATTTATTGTCATGTTTATTATGGGACTTTTTTACCAATATTGTGTTGCATTTACGTGTTATGTCTTTTTTAATGCTTGGCTTGGTGTGGGTACATGGTTCATTGTCATTGTTTCAGTAAATTAAAATGCCTAGAAAAAATACACTAAAGAATCTTACTGATGAAGAAAAAAAGATGAGACGGCGTGAACAAAAAAAATTAAGTATGCGTCGAGCTCGGGCTAAGTTAACTGAAGCTGCTGTTGAAGAGATACGCAAACAAGATAGAGAAAGATACCATAAGAAAAAGGATAGAGGAGATATTAAAACAATTGATCAGTTTACACCGAGGCAACAGCGGCAAATAAGAAAAATGTGGCGCGAAAAATCGAAGAAACGGCGACAATTATTAAAGATGCGAAAAGCTACTGAATCACTTATACAAGAAAATACTCCACCGGCAAGTCCGTCTTCCTCACTCTCGCGAGTTGAATCTGGACGTGCAGTAGCTGCCCGAAATAAAAGAGCAAGAAAAGCTGAAAATGAGGCTTTAAAGAAAAAGGTGTTTCAGATGGGGAAGGTAATTAAAAAGTATAGAATGAGAATACGAAGACTAGAAGAAAGAAAACAGAAAGCATCGAAGTCGAGTTCTAGAAATAAAGTCTTGAAAACGGATATAAGAAAAGCTGTGCATGATTTTTTAATAAATGACGAATATAGTAGATTAACTGCAGGTAAAAATGAAACAATAACTAGGAAAAAAAGCAAAAGGCAAATTCGTTTACTAAATGACACACTTTTAAACTTACACATAATATTTAAACTCAAAACAGGATTTAATATTTCATATCAGACTTTTAGGAGATATAGACCTTTTTGGGTTCTGTTTCCAAAAGCAGCTTCAAGAAACACGTGTCTCTGTACGTTACACGAAAATAATGATCACATAATTCGATCACTTCAAAAATCGAAAGTTGTTTCTTACGGATCTGCATCCGATGCCGCTAAGGCATTGTGTTGTAATAATACACTGACTCCTAAATGTTTAGAGAGAGAGTGTCAGAGCTGTCTTTATAAGAAAATTGATTTTAATAACTTTGCCGAAAACGATTATATAACTTATGATAGATGGGTTACAAAAGACGTGGATGTAGTTATCAAAGGTGTACAGAAAAAGTGCAAGAAATGTGTTAAAGAAACTGTTAAAACTACGATAGGTGCGCTAGTGAAGTTATTACATTTAAATTTACCAGTATTCATGCAACATGTAGCTAATATGATTCATCAAATGAGATCAATACAAACATTTAAACAACAATTAACGTCTACCAAAGGCTTGTTGCATGTAGACTTTTCCGAAAACTATAATTGTAAGTATAGTGCTGAGGTTCAGTCGGCTCATTTTGGTGGCTCGAAGCCTCAATTGTCTCTTCATACTTGCGTTTATTATAGCGCGGCAGAATTTCCGAATAATGGTTTCCAAACTACATCCATGTGTTCTATTTCAAAAAATTTACGCCATGATCCTGTTATGATCTGTGCCCACCTTAAACCAATTCTACAGCGAATTAAAGAACTCAGTCCAAATTTAACAGAACTACATATTTTGAGTGACGGCCCAACGACCCAATACCGAAACAAAACTATGTTTCTTTTAATTGTTAAATTCATTAGTCGAGAATTAAATGACGTGACCGATATTGTTTGGCACTATAGCGAAAAGGGGCATGGCAAAGGTGCTCCAGACGGAGTAGGTGGCTGCATAAAAAGGCTGTGCGACAGTTCGGTTGCGATGGGCAAAGATGTGTCTGACTATGACTCACTTATGTTATGTCTAAAAGAGAACTGTAAAGGAATTGAGATCTACGGAATTGGGGATCCAAATATTGAAGACATTCAAGAAATAGTAGATAAAAATGCGATGAAAGCTTATAAAGGGACATTTAAGATACATCAACTTTCTTGGAATCAAAATGATCCAAATATTTTACATGCCCGAAGGCTTATTTGTCTGTCTTGTGCATCTAATGCTGTTTGCCCGCATTTTGAAATTGGCCAGATAAAGGTTCCGTCCAATAATACACAAACGCATAGTCCCTTGAGTATGGCTGACGCAAGGAACGTTTCTCCGAGAAGTGAAGACACGGCTAATGCTTCTACAATAACTTATAGGTCAGATCAGATTACACCTGATGGAGGTACTTCTCATAATGTCCCATCACGTCCCTGTAAAAGATTTGGTTTCCTGCCAGACTCTGATGATTCAGACGTGTCTTTACCTCTGCAGGATGAGAGATCCAAGTTCCTTTCAGACTCTGATGACTCTGATGTTATTTTTACACCTCGCTATCGTCATCCATTGCCCACAGACAGCAGCAGCGAAGGCGACTTCATTGTACGACCTAAGCAGTCTCAAAAACCTTTTGTCGATCCCTACACTGATAGTGGCGATGACGAATAAAACAATATGATATGTCTCATTATGTTTATTTCTATATTATTTTACGTTCAGTTTGGTTGACATTATGTTTGATTTAAGTCAACCGAAAATAAATCCCTTCTGTGGACATAAATTCATTATTTTTTCAAAACGAGAGGATTGTTTATTTTATGACATTTTTTATGTGAAGATGATTAATACAGCCAGATTGTTGTAATTTTAATAAAACTCTTTTATTTAGTTTAGAATTATTTAGACAAATTACAACTTTTGTCTTTTCTGTTGATTGTGAAGTCTTTTCTGTGGACAGTTATAAATTAAAATATTGAAAAACTAATTAAAATCAAAGCTTTGATCTCTGAGAATATTTTTATTATAATTATTTTATGTTTCTCAAAATAAATGCTGATTCGAACCAAACAAAATACGACTTTGATTTTATTTTTATTTTTGAAACCCAAGTTTGTTTATGACCCATAAGGGTCGCCGGAAGACGCTGGATGCAGGTCGCTTCCAACAGGTATCTGTGGAGATCAAAGGGGGAGGCCTATGTTCAGCAGTGGACGTCCTATGGCTGAGATGATGATGATGATGATGATGATATTGTTATCAAAGTACGTAGAAACTAATTGTGTTATTACATTTCTAACAGTAAATTTTTTAACTACTATGTTCAATAGCATATTTTTTGTTACCTTTTTAAGAAAAAATTGTTAGTTTGATTTCATTTAATAAGAAAAACACAACAATTCACCTATTTTATTACTTTTCCCAAGATAGGGTGGGCATTATTCATAATGGCCCGGAAAATTGATTAACCATGCTGTTTTAATCATATTGCCCAATTGAGTAGGGAACCGGCCATTATTAATAGTGCCCAGACTTATCAAATTTTCCGTAACATATGTATACACATGTTTAAGGCAAATAAATGATTCTATTCTATTCTATCGTATGGGTTAGTTTCCAAAATTTATAGCGCAGGTGAATTACTCATGAATACAAAATAAAGAAATCTTTGCTGTTTTATAGCGTCCACGTGGACGAAGTTGCGGGCAGCAGCTAGTTATAGAATACACTTTAGAGGACATTGGTGGCGAATTTACTACGATGTTGAATGTAGATGATCAAATTTTAACTACGACTGATACAATACAAAAGTCTGGCAGATTAGAACCTGCTGTTCAAACGTCCTTGGCAAACGAGTCTACATTGATTAAGCCATCAGATTTAGAATTCAATGATGGCTCTTTTCATTCAACAGATCTGCCAACAGCCGAAGATTTTGCAACCGAAAAAGATATTCGCCCGACAACGCAGATAGTTCGTCGTCTGATAGCTCTTGGAGTGATGTAGAAAATACAGTACCAGAGATGCAGCAACATGTCCGTAATTTAAGTGACACAGAAGCATTTTATGGCGATATGTCTGTTGGCAGAAGAAGGAGAAAGAAAGCTGAACCTGGACAGTGGAAGAAGAACCTCAAAGAATTTAGCATTAACAAAACAACAAAATACTCCGGATGGAAGGTAGGGGAGACTGGGTCACAGTGAATCGCGGGTCACAGTGGATAATGTACAATAACATGGTATGTGTTGCAATCACGCACACAAACAAACCTTTATTTGCCGCTCGTCTATACCTGTTTGCGTCGCACTAGTCGCCGGCGCGCTATCGAAGCGGGAGCACGCGCTGCCTCACTCCGGACCCTACGTAAGTATTCGATTCGAAAATCCGACGATTTCAAATAGTTTTTAGTTTATTTAAAAAAAATGTTGTTAACGTGCTACTTTAGGTGTACAGTACATATTTCGTTTGTTATATATTTAGTTAGTTGCATGTAAGTGAATTTATTTTGGGAAATAATAAGTGTAGCCACAAAATTATTTATTGGACACATGATTAAACTTCTAATTTTATAACTAAGCAACGGAAAAACAACATAGCCTCTAATAAACTAATTCGTCTTTTTTACAACGCCAACTACTAGAAAGCTTCAATAAAAGATCATCAATTATTGTAACTTGTCCTTCTTATTTATACATTGTCATCTAATTTACTAACTCGGCCTCATTTTTTCCAAAAACCTCATTTTTTTTTGATGGTAGAATTTAATTTGGATTCATTTTATTTAGCATATTGCCATTTATAACCTTCAATTTAAAAAACATTGTACTAAAAATAGGCTAGTTTCCTAAAAAATAATAATTAGTCCGTCTTGTAGATTGTCCAAAATTAAGCGATACGTATTTTTTCTTTTTTAAATTGGATCAGAACTTGTTAAGATATAGCGTGTTAAAGTTGAGTGTGACGTCACAAGTTGCTACAATTTTCAGGACACTGTGACGTAAAAGGCCCCCACTCCTAATTTTTGAAGTGTATTATCTTTGTCATTTTATGTTTAATTAAAAAAAGAAAAAATACGTATCCAATATTTTTTGATTATCTAAAAAGCGGACTAAATATTATTTCATTATTTCGACCCTGGACACTACCCTATTCAAGTTAGTGACGAAAACGAATCGCTGCAAAACCGACTCCACGTAGTCTTGTCTGCCCTACCCCTAGAGTGCAATTCAAAACCGCGTAGGCGCGGAGGGGCGAGGCGGCCTGCGAGCTGAGGCGCAGGTAGTTTCAGCGCTCGCCGCCGTGGCTGAGGCTGGCCGGCGGAGCCGGCCAGCAAGCCGAAGCTGCGGTGGTGAGCGTGAAAACCATCTGCGACGATAAGCTCGCATGGGACCGCCGGAGCCCCGCAGCGCCAGAGCCGTGACAGAAGCCATGCTTGCTGCATGTTGCATGCTTACTTCCATGCTGGGTCAATTAATATGGGATGTGTTATATTTTAAACAAAAAAACTCAGTAGGTACGAGTTAAAAAATTAGAAGGTAAATAAATATTTTTATGATGTCATTTAATAGTATTTAAGAAGTCTACTGTTAGAATGCATGCTACAAATTTAGATGCAAAAAATAACCATCATGCTGAGTTGTATTTAGAGTGGAAGATAACTCGTGGCTAAGATAGTATTATTTAGATGTTCGACGCTTTATTAATTGTGGCTGACTAAGTAATTTAGAAGGCAACATATATTTTTGGGGGCGAATAATGATATTAAAAAGAAGCCTGTTTAATTAGCACCCATTTATTTTTTTATATACTTAGAAAAGAAGAGAAGAGACCTACAAAAAGTTTTTGGAATTTTCGTTAGCGATATTTAATAACATGAACAAGCTGATGCAGTCAGAGCGGCCACAAATCCATAAAATGCATGAAAACATGGTGACTGTTTTTAAAACTATTAGAATGTTATATGGATGACGAATATGTTTCGCGAACTGAAGTTATTCGGATTCGGATTAATTCAGATTGACAATACACGTCATTAAAAATCATTAAATAACCTTTACCTAGGAGCAAAGGTTTACAGCCTCCATTGTCTCTACGAGTTCAAACGCTCTAGATTAAGAAGATATTGAAACATTCAAACTCAAATGCCTTGACTTTTTTGTTGAAGGGGCAAAACTGGTAAAAAAAAGGTCCGATTTCACCAATGATGTAATTAAACAAATGCAATTTCTTGACCCACAAGTTGTCAAGTCTCTAGAGTTGATTCATTGGTCACTTTGGCAGTAAAGTTTCCAAATGTGATCTAAGTTGATGAACTGCAAGAACTAGACACAGAGTGGCGGTTTTTGCGAAATAATAAAAACCTAACGCTTGATGATTCAGAAGACCTCGACACCTTCTGGTGTAAATTCATTGCAGCCCGGGATCCTGCTAACTACAGCAATCAAATTATACCCAACGCTGTAAAGAACAATGTCAGGTTTCGGCCCACCCAATCAACTTTTAAAACTAAATTCTCACGGACACAAAGTTCTTTACTACAACAATTTAAATATAAAATACTAACTTCTTATAAAATATTTAATTGTTATCTAGAACTTTTCCAAAAAAAAATATCATTTCAATAAGTAATTATTTTGTTTATCGAGTTCAGGTTTTTCGTTTTAATAATTTGGAATAATTTGGTTTTGAGAAGTTCAATGCAAAAGTGGAAAACATAGAAAAGCTTCTGACATTAAACTACACAAAAAACTGTAAGAATTTTCACTGTACATGAAATATTTGTATTGAGCCTAAGTTACTATGGACGTCTGACATTGTTCTTTGTGTCTGCAATCCTAAGTCCACCTCATTCTAGTACTGCCGTAGAGAGGATCTTCTCGTCTATAAATTTAATAAAGACAAAACAACGCAATATACTTAATACAGATACTATTAGCCATATACCATATATTTCGCATATTGGCATATTGCGAATAATTGCCCACCGTGGGAGAGACTAACTTAAGAGATGAAGATGTAGAAATCAACTCAAGATCTAACAGAAGAATTGTCGTCGTCACTCTTCGAATTACCGCCGCCTCCACCATCGGTTTTACCAGTGTCATCAACCCCCACCTCCCCGCCACAGCAATCGCCAACTCCACAATCAACAGGACTTCAGGTACAGACTAATGCTACCATCTCAAGAGAAAATGAAACACAAAACCCTTCTCGAAAGCGATTGAAAACCACTGAAATCCGTGCTGAGTATTTAGAAATAGAGAGAAAAAAATTGAAGTTATTAGAAGCTGACTTAGCAGTTGGTAAATAAAAAGACATTCCCAGGTCAGATGACTATCACTTTTTGATGAGTCTATTACCAGAAATGGAGAAGCTTAACGTTTTACACAAAATGAGACTGAGAAACAAATTCACTCAAGCTTTGATGGACGAAATTAGTCTCAATCAATATCCAGGCTATCAGGGCTATTACACTCAACCTTCTGACTCTGCCTTCTGACTACGGCATAAATTCCAATATTGATCGAGGACTTTATTTCCTTAATCGAAGGTCGACCTATATTATGGGATAAATCATTGGACCAGTATAAAAATAAAATTGCCACCCAAAATGCTTGGAAAGAAATGGTATTGCTTATGTATTATTATGGATTTTGAGACATGGGATGAAAAGAAAAGACAAGAATATGCCCAACTAAAATTAAGCGCTAATATAAGAGTTATAACAGATACACATATAAAGAAGCTTAACAAATCCTAAGGTCATCAATAAGTGCCATCACATGGGAGTTATAGCGAGCTATAAGTCAATTATACCCCTGGAATGGGCACAAGTTCTTATGGCCTTACGTTCCACAAAGTAGCGCTAACGGAGACTTAAAGCGCTGTAAGAGTAATATTTAAGTGACTAGTGACTCCTCAAGCAGTATGGTAGAGCTACATGCTGCTTACTGACCCTTTGACCGCTATAAAGGGAGCAAATGTATGAATATAAACTCAGTAAGGGGCACAGTAGATCTATGATGTATCTTACTTACTGTTTGAGCGGTGAGAGGGTGGCAATAAGATAAATTGTAACACCTTGAGTTGCAGTATAGATCTACATTAGGAAATTTTAGCGTCTAAGGATATAATTTTTTACTTTTTTTCATAGCCGGCTAATGCGGTATGTTTTTTTTATAACGTTGTTAAATGAATTCTGAATGATATATCAAAAAACCATACATTGTGTTTACGAAAATAAATGGCGGTTTTAAGTGTTATTATTTTAAATCGTTGTTAGTGGAAGCTCAAGCGGAATTTTCATTGCGAAGGTAAGTGAAAATGCTGGGGAAGCGCGGCTGGCAACACCGCGGTGCCCGCCGCGCAACACGCGCGCGAGCCACAATCACAAGAAAATTGTGATTTAAAGAAAATATTAGACAATATAAATCTCGTACTGGAAAACCACGACAAAAAGATGGATACAATATTGGAAAAAAAAATATATGCACAAGATGACGTGCATTTCTGTCCAAGTTGATAATATGCAATTACAACTCGGTAATTTTAATGAAGAGGATGTTGTTCCCTTGGGAGCATGAATTAGAAGTTGGGAGGTTTATATTGGCGAAATTTTACTCACATCGAGGAAAGAAAGTTTACAAATATGTTTGTCGTATTATCAGCCTAGATCTCTTAGTAGTCGACGGTTTTAAATCGATGGGAAATAAAAAAAACTTTAGATTGGTACGCGATGATATATCAGAAATTGAGGAGACTGATATTTTAAGCTATCTGCTGAAGCCCAAAAGTTTTTGTGATAAAAATAATATTGAATGCGTTCAATTTTATTTTGATATTAATATTTTTTAACTACCTTAGATTTATGTGCATCATGTTAAAGACGTTAATGCTACATTATATTGAACACTTTTTATAATTGATAAATGCCATTGTTGATTGATCTCATTTTGCCTATTTTAATAATTAATAAGCTTTAAAAAAAATATTTTTAATAAAAAACCGTATCTTACTAACCCTACAGACAATTGTAATTAGTATAAGACTTTGATTTTTTAATCTGTTAAATGACTAACCTCCCCACTCAGAGTCATTTAATGATTACTTAAGTCACTCCTTAGTGACGGAATGTCATACAAATCCTTCACTAAGGAATGGCTTAAGTAACCATTAACGGCCAGTTTCTTCATCAACAGCTAAAATTATCAGTAAAAGTATTATCTTTTACTTGACATTTACTGATATTTTAACAAATTTGTTTCTTCATCCAAGCAACAGCTAAAGTAAAAGTCAATAGAGTTACCACAACACAAACGCCATAATTATCCAAAAAAACGTGGGTAGTTTTTTTTCCATGACAATACCGCAATGTCCGCTGTCAAGTAGTGCCAAAAGTCAAAAGTCAAACGTTATTTAAATCTAGGTTAAAATGGTGTCAAGATAATGAGAACCAAATAAGAATGGATATTCTAGCTTTACATCATTCTAAAAATGATTTTCGTGGTTTCTGGAAATACACTAACAAACTTAAGGTTAGGCCGCCAATACCTGTGAGCGTCGGCGGTGTGAGTGAACCAGAACACATAGCTAACCATTTTAAGGAAAGGTTCTTTGTTTCCTCGCCATTAGGACCATCAAGGTCGGTGCTCGATGTTGAGCCCAGCATGAAAATTGGAGTAACATTTAAGTCTAAAGATGTTGAAAGGACAATAAGATGTATGTCGCGAGGTAAGTCTCCGGGTCATGATGGGCTCAGCATCGAGCACTTGCGATATGCAGGCGCTCACATGTCTAGAGTCCTCTCAATGTTATATAATATATGTGTAGGACATAGTTATTTACCGAGTGATATGATGCGAACAGTAGTAGTTCCGATTATGAAAAATAAGACTGGAGATCTAGCAGATAAGGATAACTACAGGCCCATCTCCTTAGCCACTGTAATCTCGAAGGTATTGGACAGCATGCTTAATACTCAGTTAAATAAATATTTGTCTGTTTGACATCTGTTTACGCATGTTTTCTCGACCTATCCAGGGCATTTGATTTGGTTTCCTACGACTACTTGTGGAAAAAGTTGCAAAATATCAAAATGCCCACTGAAATAATTAACATCTTCAAGTATTGGTATGGGAACCAGATCAACAATGTTCGATGGGCTGGGGCTTTATCTCTTCCGTATAGGTTGGAGTGCGGGGTGAGACAAGGGAGGTTGAGTTCGCCTACGCTCTTCAACCTGTATGTGAACGAGCTGATTGGCGAGCTCAGCGGGACCAGGGTCGGTTGTTTCATAGACGGGGTTTGTGTTAATAATATCAGTTACACAGACGACATTGTTCTGCTGAGTGCGCCAATCTGTGGCCTGAGGAAACTTGTGTCTTTGTGTGAAGAGTACGCCAAATCCCATGGGTTGGTGTATAACTGTAAAAAGTCTGAGATCATGGTTTTTGAGACTAGGGGTAGGACACATGATAATATACCACCTCTAATACTCAACGGAACAGCATTGAGAAGAGTATTCATAAATTGAAGGCACATTTCAAGTAAAAACTTGTCATTCGGGTATAATATGTCTCCGACACCACAAAACAGTGGAGGTTAAGAGATGACCTGACGAAGAAGACGACAGAGAGACGAGGGAACTCCTCAACGGTATCTACTAAGTACCTCGTGTTCGAGCTTATTTTATTCGTTTTGATAAGATTTTTCTAGTAGATAGCCCAATAGCGCAGGCGTCTTGGTCTTCTAGATTTTAACCGAGAATTCGAATGTATTGCGGTAATTTCCTTTTTTCGGGAAATCAGTGACGATCACGGACAGTCACTCACGGGTTAGTTCTTATTAGAATCCAATGCTTTTACAATTTATTTTAAAATCACAGTAAGTAAAAAAATTACCCATTCCAACATTTTCCACTACTGGATAGACAACCACATCCTGAACTTTGAGATTGACAATATATGCAAGAAAATGTTTATATAAGAAAAGTCTTGTCAGATTAATTTCGCTGGACCCCTGGGACCGATTTCAAAAATATTTTTATTTGTGTTAAGTGTGAAGTGAGGATGCTGTTTCAACTACGCCCACTACTGGTCAAATGCCTAAGATTTATTAAAGTGACTATCTATGGAGAACATTTGAACCGGTTTTCCTCGGGACCCCTGGGAGCGATTTCAAAAATATTTGGGTTTCGTATTAAGAGTGAAGTAAATAACATATCTTGACCACTCCCAGTGCTCGGCAAATTCTTAAGACTTTGTAAAGTGACAATCTATGGAAAACATTTGAACCCGTTTTCCTCGGGACCCCTGGGAGCGATTTCAAAAATATTTGGGTTTCGTGTTAAGAGTGAAGTAAATAACCTATTTTGACCACTCCCAGTGCTGGGCAAATGCCTAAGACTTTGTAAAGTGACTATCTATGGAGAACATTTGAACCGGTTTTCCTCGGGACCCCTGGGAGCGATTTCAAAAATATTTGGGTTTCGAATTAAGAGTGAAGTAAATAACATATTTTGACCACTCCCAGTGCTGGGCAAATATGCCTAAGACTTTGTAAAGTGACTATCTATGGAGAACATTTGAACCGGTTTTCCTCAGGACCCCTGGGAGCGATTTCAAAAATATTTGGGTTTCGAATTAAGAGTAAAGTAAATAACATATTTTGACCACTCCCAGTGCTGGGCAAATGCCTAAGACTTTGTAAAGTGACTATCTATGGAAAATATTTGAACCCGTTTTCCTCGGGACCCCAGGGTGCGATTCCAAAAATATTTTAATTTCGTGTTAAAAGTGAAGTAAACAACCTATTTCAACCACTCCCACTGCTGGGCAAATGGCTCAGGCTTTGTAAAGTGACTACTCATGTGGAATATAAGAACCGGTTTTCCTCGGGACTCCAGGGAGCGATTTCAATTTTTTTTTGCATTACGTGTTCAGAGTGCACTAAGGAACCCCCTAGAACTACTCCCACTGCTGGGCAAACCCTGGAGTCCAGACCCTGGTATTGTCCTTTAAATATCTTGGTCATGTGTTAACGCCTAGTCTCAAGGACGATGAAGACATTGAGCAAGAGCGGAGAGCGTTGTCAGTTCGAGCAAACATGATATCTCGCAGGTTTGCACGGTGCTCACTTAAGGTCAAGCTCAGTCTCTTTAGAGCTTACTGCACCAATTTCTACACATGTAGCCTGTGGGCAGGATATACGCAAAGAACATACAACGCTCTCCGCGTCCAGTATAATAATGCGTTTAGAGTACTGGTGGGGCTGCCTCGCTTTTGTAGCGCATCGGGGATGTTTGCAGATGCACAAATAGATTGTTTTTATGCAACAATGCGTAAGAGGTGCGCATCCCTGGTGAACAGAGTGCGGGCCAGCTCCAACAGTATTCTAAGCATGATAGCAAGCAGGCTTAACTGTGTGTACTTGGGTCGCTGCTGTGCCATTTCTCACGGGCTGTTATAGCATACACAGATCTAAGCCCAAAATGTAACTACTAACATAGGTGTATGTGTTACTAACAAGTTTTTGTGTGTGTTTTTTTTGTGTTTACTGGTATTTTTTGTATATTATGAGTCAAAGTTACTTGAAATAAATGTTATTATTATATTATTATTTTATAAGAACGCCAACGAACAAATGTTTATATCGCAATTGAATTCATAATACATTCAATAATTCATGGTACATTGTTATGGAGTTTTTCGGAGACAATGAAAATCTGGGCATGAATTTGACGCCCAGGTGTGTATTTTGTCTTTATTCATCTTCCGAGCCGTTTCTATGTTGGTGTCGACTTCCAGTCTAACCGGATTCAGCTGAGTACAAGTGTTTTATAAGGAGCTACTGCCTATCTGACCTCTTCAACCTGGTTACCGGGCAACTCAATACCTCTTCTGACTACCTCAACCGGGCAACCCAATACCTCTTCTGACTACCTGTAACGACTGCAAAGGATGTTCAATGACAGCCGGGATTACAGTTTATCGTGCCATCCGAAACACAGTCATTGGTTTTCAAGATATATCTACTTAGAAAGTACATACAAAATTAGAAAAGTTGCATTAACACTTGCCCGACCTAGAATTGAACCCACGCATTCATACTTGAGAGGTTGGTTCTATTCCCACCACGACTTCATATTTTGTCCTTATTATCCTTAATTGTATTGTTTACTTATTTACAGTGACCGATCTTCTAATTTCACTAGTAATGATATAGAACATTAAAAAAAACTCATAAATAAATATGCAAAAGTCATATTAAACAAAAAAACCAATGGCTTATCTATAAAACAAAAATACGAGACTTGGAAATTGATAGCGAAAGAATTTAACGCCTCGAGCAGCACTTACCGTAGCGTCAAACAATTAAGATGTAAGTGGGAATACCTTAAAAAACTGCAAGAAAAGAGGTTGGAAAAGTAAACCGCTTGCGTCGGCAGACTGGTGGAGGCCCACCACCGGCTCCGCTATCTAATACGAATGAATGGGTGGCTAGCATCCTTAAAGAGTCTGCTTCTAGTCTGGAGTCTCAGTATGATGGAAACTCCAGCAACATAATTGTTGAAAAAGCAACACCAGTTCTTGCAACAATCAATGTGGTTGAAGCACAGGATATCGCCACAATCAATGTGACGGATGAAAGTGCTGATGTGCATGATGCAGGAAAACCTTTTACGCCTAAAAGTTGTAAAAATAATTAAAAACATTTTAAATGCCACTCCACATCAAACGAGAATGCATTTTATGGAATTGGCTGAAAAGAAAAAGGAGTTGGTTGAGCTCAAAACGAAAAACCTTGAGAGCATACAACAAAGCAATTTAATCCATCTCAGAGAGGATAAACTTCGTTTAGAGATGGAATTGCTGAAAAAGTCATTTGAAAATGATGAAAAAAGAAAGCAAGAACTTCATGAGTTACAAATGGCAAAAAATAAGTTAGAAATTGAAATCTTAAGTAAGACAGCAAAAATGATTTTTAATAAAGTTTTATTGTACGTTACACACAAAAAAGGATTTTTATTAAACTGAAGTTTCTATTTTGTTTTATCACCCCATCTTCAATGTGTTGCTAATCTGCTGTACGCGCTTGCGTGGACAAATAAAAATGCGTAGCACAACTTATTACTGGTTTATATTATCCAACTTTACAAATATTTATTCACACTAGATTAGGTTATTAAATTTAGATTGCAGAGATGCGTTGGACCCGTTACGTATTGGCAAAGTTGTTGATCTCGACGGCCCGTGAAGGCAAGTGGACGAGCGCCGCTCTCGACGCCTCCGTCCTCGCCCCTTCTCCAGCGCACCGGCGTCACCGTGGCGGCCTCCCGTTGGATGACGCAGGGCGCAGTTAGCGCGCAGTTCGAAGCCCCGCCTGCGATTGGCTCGCGCGCAGGTGGCGTGATGCGCGGCGGGCACCTCGGTGTTGCCAGGGAGCGCGTACCGCGCTTCCCCAGCATTTTGCCCCGCCGCCCGACTGTGTTGCCAGGCGGCGCAGGCCGTAACATCCTCCCAGGCGTTGAAGGATTCAACTCGACGTGTCCCGGAAGAGGGGACACATGGTGCGGACGGCCCGAGTGACCGTCCCCTTGGTGGTGGTGACGTCCGCCACCCGGCTGACGCCATCCGGGCCGGGGTGTAGGCGCGTGACGCGCCCCAAGCGCCACTGGAGCGGAGGCAGGTTTGTCTCCCGTAGAAGCACGAGGTCCCCGCAGTTAAGGCCTTGACGCCTCACGAATGGCTGCGAGCAGTGCCTGTGGACCAGCATGAAATAAACGTAAGTGTTCATGTTTCATTAAGAGTTTAGTGACGCTATGTTTCGCATCCAGGAGCACAGGGTGCTTTTTGTTATGATCAAAGCTAGAATTTCCTAGCCGGCCACCTACACGCAGCACCTTCTCCGTGTCTACAAAAGGATTAAGTGCTAATAATTTTGATCTTTTATGTAATTGATGGCCTTTACTTAAGGTTTCAATTTCTTCATGGAATGTCTCAAACTGATTAAGTTTAATTAGAAGAGTGCCTGCCTTCTGCAGCTCTTCAACTGATAATGCCTGACTTGAGTTTCTTTGACCTTTACAATTATTAATAAAACGAAGTACATAGGCAATTGTTCTTTTTAACCGTAAAAAATTAGAAAACCTACTGAACTCTACGACCTTATTAACTAAATTTTCTTTACTATTTACAGCAAATGTGTATGCGGTGAGATTTGACCTCCGGTAAGGTTGCCTCCTCTGGTGGAGACAGTTTGGTGGGCCACTCGCAGTCCTCTTGTTTTAAGAAGGGAGGGCCTTCCCACCAAAGAGTAGAACTATTCAACACCTGCGGGTCTACCCCTCTTGAAGCCATGTCAGCAGGGTTCAAGCTAGTGGGAACATGAAACCATTGATAATCAGCTGTTAGCTCTTGAATTTCGTTTACTCTATTTCGTACAAAGGTTTTTAGTAGACTTGACTGCATTTTTAACCATCCTAACACTACAGTGGAGTCGGTCCATATTATTTTCTTATTTATTTTACATTTTAAAGATTCACTAACCTTCTAACAAAGTCTAGCGCCGAGGAGCGCTCCACATAATTCTAATCTAGGAATAGTCAGTGGTTTAATGGGTGCTACCTGAGCCTTTGCACATAAAAGGCGTGATGTATGCTTATGTTTGCTATCTCTAGACCTTAAATAAATGCATGCTCCAAATGCAGCTTGTGAGGCATCTACGAAACAATGCAATTCAATGTATTCTGGCCCTTCACACAATACATACCTAGGCAGATGTATATTATACAAATAAGACAAATTATTGCTGAAATTTAGCCAATCTTTTGCCAGTTCCTTGGGTATTGGCTCGTCCCACTGTAATTTGGCACACCATAACCTTTGAAGTAAGATTATTGGTTTGATAATTGCTGCACTCAATAATCCTAGTGGATCAAATATTTTGCATGTCTTTGAGATAATAGTTCTTTTAATTATCTGAGAAGCAAGTGGCACATTGGTGGAAAATTGAATTGAGTCATTGACTGGAGACCAGTTTAATCCTAGCACAGCCGATTCTTTGCACAGTTCTAAAGTATCACTATTAACCTGTTCGTGCTCAAATATCTGTGGACAGTTGGTACGAAATTTCCTAAGTATGAAACCGGCTGACTCTAAAACTCGCGTGATGCTCTTAAAGATATGTGTCAGCTGATTTGCTGAGGCACAACCCGTACTCAAGTCATCGATGTAGAAGTCAGTTAGCATAGCTTCCTTTATAATTTCATCACCACACTCTAGCGCCAGTTGTTGAAGACACCTAGTACTAAGGAATGGCGCAGATGCTGTACCATAAGTTACTGTATTCAACTGATATACTACAATATTGTGCGTTTTCTCACAGCGCCACAGTATTAATTGCAGATGGCGTTGAGACTCATCTATGGCAATCATTCTATACATTTTAGCAATATCTCCAGTTAGGACAAACCTATGCTCTCTCGTAATAATATAGAAAGTAAGTCGCTCTGGATGACTGGACCTACTGCTTGAATATCGTTTAGCGACTTCCCTGAGGTAGTTTTAGCAGCCGCGTCGAAAACTACTCTAACCTTAGTGGTCTCATGATGCTCCTTAATAATGCAGTGGTGGGATATTCATTAATGAATTTTAAATATGCATCTTTTAACTCAGGATTCTTATCTAACCTAGTCTCTAAATTTAGAAGTCTCTTTTTAGCCATAGCATAAGAATCTCCTAGAGCACATTTAGGTTCTTCCTTTAGAGGCATTAACACTGAAAACCTACCTACCCTAATAATTTCCGCAAGACTTTTGAGTGTTGGTTACAGATACTGTTAAATTCGATTATTTAGATGTTTTGCTTAGACTCATTTTGTATATTTTTTGCTGTGCCAAAATTTGGTACACATAATATGAGACAAACCTTTTTATTGACACACATGCCAAGGTAAATGAGAAAAAATACCTTTTATGGCAAAATATGCTTTATACTTATTGCCGTTCGATTCAGATTCCCAATAAATGCATGTCACAAGTTAAGAACGTATTCTTCCAAATGTTGGCACACTGCCAATAGAATAAAATACCATTATTAGCAGCAATGACAATAATTAGTATTTGGGGTGAAAATAATATTTTTTTTTTTTTTCAGTTATATTCAAAATGAAACCTCGTAAAAGAAAACGTTAATAAAGTAAAGACTGATAAGGTAAAGCGAAAGTCTACTTAGAAGAAAATTTACGAAAATCTCGTGTGGAAATTGGCATGAGTATTAAAGGCATGAGTAAAAAACTTGCTGCCAAAACTTTCCAAGTGCCTCGTTAGAACATACAATTCCGGTTTAAAAATCTAGAGCAAGTCTGTAAACCAGGCCCACCCACAATTTTAAATAACGAGAAAGAAGAGGCTTTAGTCAATTGGATCAAAGTCAGTAGCCAAAAAGGTTTCCCAAAGAGAAAAGAGGATTTGATCAAAAGCGTTTCGGAATTTCAAAAAAAAACGATCGGATTAAACTGACTATCCCACTGACCTCTATATTTACCACTGGACAGGCTGTTGTCAACGTGCTTTTGTGCCCGTTTGATAATCGACATTTTGGCGCTGTTAGACGTAGCGAGTGTTCGTGGTACTAAAATTATTTTACAGTGAACCAATGAACAAACACGTCTCTCACAGCCATTTGAAATTATACGTCAAAATTAGTTCTGTGGACACTCGCTTAGACGATATTGGCGCTTCAAATGGGCACAAAAAAATTGCTGTCAAACGTACGGAACAGCCGGTCCAGTGTGTAAATGTAGAGGTCAGTGGACTATCCTGATTGTTGAAGATGTGTAAACCATTGACATATAACTATAGGGACAGGAAATGTCACGAAAAAAACGTGCACACCTACTGTCAGTCTGCAGTAGTAACTAAAATGGCTGCCATTACTAGGGTTGTACCACTACCGGATTCAACAAATATCGATATTGTATTCTAGTTAGAAGTACGTACGAGTCTTACTGGGTGCATAAAAATAACCGAGTATAAATAATTTCTTCGTCATAGAACTAACTATCACATTAACTTCACTGATACTAATAACCTCAACAACATCAACCAAATGGGAGGAGTCATTTCAGTAGGGTGATACCTTTGAAAAAAAAACACAGGCAAAGTAATTATTAATTATTTATTATTTCAAATAGCCCTATGAAAGTTCTTTCACGTCAGACTAGTTGCAGGGTGCCAAAGATTCGGTCTTATGAAGAAGAATCCGCAAGAAACGCCATAAGTAGATACTCTCTTAAAAAAAATACAATAATTTACAATCGTTTTCAAGCTATTCATGAGAAAGTTATATAATGCAAATAGAGCTAATTATGTATTAATCGATTGTACAAAACAATTTTGTGCCGGCGGCCATATTGGATTTACAATGTTATTGATATTACTATATTGTATTGTCATCGGAATTAAAGGTGTATACAAAATTTCAGATTAATCGGTTGACAGGAAGAGGGTGAATTTTGAATTACTAAATTTGACCCAAGAATAAATAATAAACCAAACGGGGTGAGCAAAGTTATTCATTTCTAAACAATATAAGCTTATTAAAAAACTGTCTATGAGACAGTTTTTCAATTCTTCTACAACCGTAGTATCTAAATCTTATATCTAAAAATGTTTTAATTATTGACTTGATTAAAAGGAACTTGTGGTTACTGTGATTGGGATCACAGTCAAAAAAAGTATTAATTTCATAAAATTCACACATAAAGAAGACGGATCACAATCCATACAAAATTGCCCCACGTCCTATAACAATGTGACGTATCTCAAAAAAAAGATAAAAATGTTTAAAAAAATATGGCATACTCTCCAATTCATTTTTTTTACACCTTCATACGAAAAAAATGCTTTAAAAATTGTTCAGGCGCTGTTATGAAAACGTCGTTCATAGAACTATTAATGGACTATTTTATTAAATTGTTTTTTTGTTTGATAGAGTATACCTCACAGGTGGTCCCATAATCATCAGGTCAGGATCTGATGATGGAAACCCTGAGAAATTCAGGGCAACTTTTGAAAGTTGTAGGCATGCGAAGAATAAAAACTTGACTATAAGGTGTATGTCTTATAACAATATGCAACAGTGAAGATTTGGAGCTGACCTGATGATGGAAACGAAAGAAGGTCGAGGGAACTCGACAACTGAATATGTGAACTACCTCGTGTTTGGGCTTGTATTATTTGTATTGAATAGACCTTTGCAACAGTGAAGATTTGGATCTGATCTGATGATGGAGACCAGAGAAGAGCGAGGGAACTCGACAACTGAATATGTGAACTACCTCGTGTTTGGGCTTATATTATTCGTATTGATGAGAACTTTCCACTTATGCGGATAGTGACAACTGTGCTTGTCACTGAAAAGCCAAAAATAGGAAGAAGTCGGTGGGGATATAAACTTAGGTACATCCATTAGACACCGACTTCTGAGGTAGTTTACATATTTTGTTGTCGAGTCCCCCCGACCTTCTCTGGTCTTCATCATCGGATCAGCTCCAAACCTTCACTGTTGCAAAGGTCTATTCAATACAAATAATACAAGCCCAAACACGAGGTAGTTCACATATTCAGTTGTCGAGTTCCCTCGACCTTCTTTCGTTTCCATCATCAGGTCAGCTCCAAATCTTCACTGTTGCATATTGTTATAAGACATACACCTTATAGTCAAGTTTTTATTCTTCGCATGCCTACAACTTTCAAAAGTTGCCCTGAATTTCTCAGGGTTTCCATCATCAGATCCTGACCTGATGATTATGGGACCACCTGTGAGGTATACTCTGTCAAACAAAAAAACAATTTAATAAAATAGTCCATTAATAGTTCTATGAACGACGTTTTCATAACAGCGCCTGAACAATTTTTAAAGCATTTTTTTCGTATGAAGGTGTAAAAAAAATGAATTGGAGAGTATGCCATATTTTTTTAAACATTTTTATCTTTTTTTTGAGATACGTCACATTGTTATAGGACGTGGGGCAATTTTGATCCATCTTCTTTAAAAATGTATATATAATAGACTTCAGGTTTAATTTTACAATCTAAATGAGTTTTCACGAGTTTCTCTGTTTTTTTTATTATATCTATGACGCTACAAGAGGCATATTTCAGCCCTCCTCTTGTTTTTACATAAATGAGGCTATTGATGTCTTCCTCCCCAATTAATAATGAAACACAAACGTCACATTTAATGCTACGCATTAACTTTTTAACGACGTATCCAGATATATATTCGATGACTTTATCAGAGTACGTCTCAGCTGTGGTATTTAAAATGTATTGCATATACGTATCGTACAAATCGCTATGATCCTCTGGGATATCTATGAAATTCTTTCTATCACTCAATTCATTTATAGCTAAAACCGGATTTTTACTAGAGCAATTTAGTACAGTAATTTGCTCTAGTGGAGCACAATTCCCAATGCCATCATCGCGAATCTCAGCTCTTACTAATAACTTTTTGGAAGCTGCGCGAAATTGAACAGCATTGGGATTATTGTTGAAACCCCCTCTAGCTCTCACAGCCGAGAAAAAAAGCTCTAAATGATCTTGGCTGACTTTATAGAGGGGGATGTATTTGAGCAATTTTGTCTCTTGGACCAGGTAACGATAAAGCGACAAAGCGCTTTCCATATCTAGACACACGGCAGTGTGTCCGCCAAGTTCGAGCAAAAAAAGCGACACACCGGCCGTGGGTTACACGTGGCCGTTTACACGAACCATTTCGGGCCAAATTCGACCCCCCTGTAACTCAAAATCTATTTTATTTACGCATATCAAATTTCTAGTATCTATTGAGACCCCCTCACTTATCTAAAATACAAAATTTCATTAATATACCTATTGTAGGTCTTGAGATATTGACGTCAGAAAATCGCTATTTTTACTATACACTCACTGACTGACTGATTCACTGACTCACTCATCAAAAACCTAGACCACTTCCAATGGTCGTATTGACTTGAAATTTGGCATGGAGGTAGGTCTTTATGTCAAGGTAAAGGGAAAAATCTGAAAATGGCCAAGTGTGAGTCGGTTTCAAAATAATGAAGGTGTTTTATACCCGGTGTAAATTTATACCCTTAAGGAACTAAAACGAACTAAATTTATCTATATTTATATAATATATCTTCGAATGGTTTGTATTTAGTATAGTTAGAAGTAAAATAGTGTAGTTAGAAGTAAAATAAAAATCTGAAAACGGCCAAGTGTGAATCACTTTCGAAAATAACGAATGTGTAACTTTGATCCACGAACATAATATATGATAACATGTCATGTCAGTCAGTTGGTAAATCTAGTCCATTTAGTTAATCTAGTTCATTTCTTTGTAAGAAACATAGTGCATATTAAAAAATCTAAAAGATAGTATAAATGAGACATTCCTTTAACTAACTTCATCATAAGAAAAAAATAAAATAAACAACCTTACAAAAATAAATGAAATCCCACCCAAAACAAAAATGTGAAAGACTGCCAAGTTCGATAATATGGGAATGCTTCGCCTATAAAAGAAGTGAGATCTGAATAAGTACCAAGTTCCATACACATACCTCAGTTAAAAATAGTTACTTTTTAATGATGTTACTTGGCAAGTTTTAATAGAAAATTAAATACTTGATTCATTGCGTTTAGTAGGTTTATAACAAGGTGTATGAAAACTTTCCATACACCTTGGATCCTTGGATGGAGTGGCTGTTTAATACGGCGAATACGTTGTTCATTAAATTTATAAAATTCACCGTGCCATCACAATTTTTAAATTGTTTTAATTTTAGTTCACAACGGCAGTAATCAAGTGCATCTGCTACTGAGCTACTAAAAAGCTGTGTCGCCAGTTTTACCTTCATTTTTTGTTTTTGGTAAAATATATGAGGTTTTTTAATTTTATTAGCAAGATGGAGGCCCTGTTTTTCTTGAAGTTCAAGAAGTTTTTCTAGATATTCGAAATCTACCTTTCGCCCGAGTGAGTCTATGAACACTCTAAGTTCGCCAAATGCATTTCTTATTAATTTTATCGCGTGGCAAGGGTCAATAAAAGCGTGAACGCGAGTGCCATATTCAAAACTGGTAATATCTTGCTGTCGGAAAAGATTACAGCCAAATGACGTAAACATGCTAAAATTTGCGGCAGGTCCATCACAAGTAATACTAACTACCTTTACGCCTATTTCTTGACATAATTTCAAAGCTGTGCCAATAATAATATACTTTTTTTCGCCGGTAAGGGTTGTTATGAAAAAATAACCAATGGGAATTTTCCACGAGTCGTTAATAGCTGTCAACAAGACCACTAGAACTTGATTTGCTTCCTCGGTACTGTCACTATCTAGATTGTGTCCTAAATTAACTCGACCATGAAATATCTGATCTCTTGGATCCCAGGTCAGAGACTTTCTTATGGCCATTTCGTCGAAAACTAATGAGCATATTATAGGCCGGGTACTTCTCTGCACCTTGAATTTTAATGTGTCAAATGCTTCTTTAGTAAATCCAGGTTCGCAATTAACGTGTTGGTACCATTTGCATAAAGTTCTTGTATGGGGTAAACATGTGTTATAAGTCTGCCTTATATAATTGTAAGCTTTAGGGGACAAGAAATGTAAAGTCAATGCAAACTTTCTGATTTTTTCGGAGTACATACGAGGTGTAGGCAAACCTTTAGACTTCATAACTTGCCTTTTCAAAAAGTCTTTCGGTCCCGCTAAATCTTCAATAGCTACAGCTTGTTCACTGTTGACACAATTTTTTCTCTTAAGATCTTCTACAATATCTGCTAAATTGGCTATCTTTTTGTTATGCCTTCGAATCGTCTCGTTGAGACGTTTAATTGTTTTCTGCTGTGTGAGACATTTGTTTTTCAAAGCCTTGACTTTTTCAATCAATACAATCTGGTAAAAAAAAACACCTGTAGGTATAAAGAAGCAGGGTATGTCCGTAAATATATATGTAAAGAGCATTTAGTTGGTGTAAGATATTTCACCTCTATGGTTTTATTTTCTTTATGAAAATTAAGCGTACAAAGGGACATAGGGACAGGAAAAGCGACTTTGTTTTATATATAGTGATACTACATATCTATACGACATATCTATGTAATGCTACTACATACATACTCAGTCGAAAACTGAACTTTCTTTTTTAAAATGTATACTAATATTATAAAGAGGAAAACTTTGTTTACTTGTAATGAATAGGCTCAAAAACTACCGGACCATTTTTAAAAATTCTTTCACCATTCGAAAGCTACATTATCCACAAGCAACATAGCATATAAGAAACCTATAGTACCAAACTCCCTTAAAAAAAAAATACTAGCCTTAGCCTACACTTTAGAAAGTTGAAATTGTTCATAAAGACCCGGACTTATACACAAAAAGAAAAGACATACAAATCAAATTAATTTATTTATTCATATACATTTTGGGTATTAAATATGTTCACAATTTTAATAAAATTAGTACCACCAAAATCTGCCTCAGAAGGCGTATGAATGTAATGTCAGGTATGAAGATTGTAGTATTAATCACATACATTAATTTTCATGTATTAATATTCAACAAAATCAAATTAAATGCATTTTCAACAAACAAAATTAATTACAATGTCAAAGTTATGATAGAAAAATAAAAATATTCACATCACAATATAACTATACTCCATTTAAAATAACATTAGAAATTTAAGTAAACCTTTTTTACTGTTTGTTCAACCGATTTTGACTTCTATTGCGTTAGTAGTATGATTAATGGCGGCTGCAGTAAATACTTGGTGTTGTAACCACTATTTTACTTTCAATTCCGTTCTTTTGTCTACAGAATAGAATTCAAAATCGATTGAACAAACAGTAAAAAAGGTTTACTTAAATTTCTAATGTTATTTTAAATGGAGTATAGACAAGTAAGGATACAGTAGGTATGTAATATTAGGAGAACAGGGCGTATGTCAAGGTGTTTCTGAGTTATTGTCATTTAAAAAATCATTAATGGTGTAGTAACAATTTTTGACCAAGAGGGCTCTAAGTGCTCGTTTAAATGTGGTCAAGTCGTATTCTTTTATTTTTTGTGGTAATTTAAAATACAAACTAGATATACTTTAAGAATTGTTACAAATGTTTTAATTTACAAATAACTTTTTACAATGTCTTAATAATAAATATATATATATACATCATACAACTAACTTATTACCTAATATATACACTTACTATAAATATAAATTTATAATTTAAGAATCATTTGTTCTATATATTTCTAATTTAATTACTAATGTTGCTATCCCTTACAAGGACCATTGTAAATACCTCTTTATGACGGACAGTCTGCTTCTTCCTTTTTCTTTCGTCTGAAACAAACTCCTTATGCTTTGGTTTTATATTTTCATAGGATAATGGCAATGGGAACACATCAGTTGATGTGGCAGTATCATT
Organism: Helicoverpa zea; assembly: GCF_022581195.2. NCBI lineage: Eukaryota > Metazoa > Arthropoda > Insecta > Lepidoptera > Noctuidae > Helicoverpa > Helicoverpa zea. The sequence goes on along the minus strand of NC_061464.1, from coordinate 2,638,631 downwards.
ATGCTTTCTGATGTTAGTAATATCATGTAAAACCAACGACTCCTGGGGGCCTTCTTTGGGTGTCTGAAAAAAAGAATATTCCTTTAATAGCGATGGAACGGAGAGATATACTGTACTAATAATGTAATTACATAGGATTTGTCTAACAAAAAAAAAAAAAAACTATCTTAAGACTTACCAAAAATAATGTGGGAACAGAGTTGTCACGTAATCTTAAGATATCCAGTGTTCTATTAAAACAACTATCTTCAAAGTGAAGCGAACAGACATACCAATATTTATGTCTGGGATTAATATTTTCCTCACCAATAGCTTCTAACCATTTTGTCCTTAAATCATTTCGTATAGGAAACCTGCAAAAAATGTTTTTTAATTAAAGAACATCAAAACTTGAACTTATCTATAGATACTTTGATTATTTGTTTGGATTGCATAGGCTCCGAAACAAGTTGACCGATTTGAAAGCTACACTTTACCCGGTGGGCATAGGCTATTACTGTTCGGGTACGGGAATTAGATCTGTCGGAACGCGAGTAATACCGCGATGAAAAGATAGTACTTAAGTAAATAACAAAATAGAGATGTTCTATTCAACATAATACACAACTCTGAGGGCTCAGTGTCTTAGGAACAGTAACTTCTGTTGTTAAAATTAGTAAAAGCTGAATTATAAAAGTGGATATTATATCGATACAGTTATGACAACTGTACAGCACTATGCCAATATGACATGTTATTGTAAACAACATTTATTTCTAAATATAGCTTTTTATACAGAAATAAACTTAAATATAAGTACTTTCACCATCAATTCATGTTTCCGTAACATATTTTTTATCCAATGTGAATTAGTTTATGTAGAATCTAGCAAAAACTGGTTACTAACCTGTGTAAAGACAATCCTGCTTGATTTTTGTGCTTACTTGCACCACACTTCACGATACAACACGTAGGCATACTCGTTGATAAATTCACTCTTGAAATAGTAAAGTCTTAATAGTAAACACGTAAAATACACACATAAAATAGCAAAAATAAGTCACGAAGAGCACCTATTTGACAGCACAACTACCATGACATATGTACCAGATATGGCACGCACCTACAAACAGGAGGATATCAAAAGTCACCATTTTACGCAACCACAAAAATATTGTTGTCCCTGTTTTCAAATATAATTATCTGCTTAGAAAGAGTGAGACAGAACTATGTTGCATAGTTTGTTTCATATTTCGCCCATATTTATATAACTATAGATACGTCAATAACAACACGGCGTCTCCTTATAATTCTAAGCTCGATGGTGTAAACGCAACCTAATGTCATCTGTCAAATCAAGTTTTGACGTATCTAGTTTATCTATGTTAGCTGTCACTTGCCCTTTTTCACCATGATCTCTTTTTGTACGCTTGTGTATATTTGTCTAAAATAAAATATCCGTTTATATTTCAATGAAACTTCGTTTAGTTACCGAAATATCCAACATGGTAGCAGAGCGTGGTTCATATTGTTGATATACGCTAATATTTCGGTTGGGTCACTTTTCACGAGATTGTCCTGATAAACAAGCTGCGACTGAAAAGGAGAAGACTCAGTTTCGAGACAAAAACAAGTCAAAGGCTAAATCGAACGAGAAGGCTTTGATCGCGCTGCGCTTTCAGTGAAAGTTCATACTGATGTTTGGTATTCTTCTTTGTAAATGCTGGACTCTAGTAAAACGAGAGCAGGAGTAGAAGGCCGTGAAGTGTAAGTGGATCTTCAAGAAAAAGTATGGAGTAAATGGTGAGTTGTTGAAACATAAAGCTCGTTTAGTTGCTAGAGGTTTTACTTCAAAATATGGTGTTGATTACCAGGAAACGTTTTCACCTGTAGTGAGGTACTCCTCACTTAGATTACTCGTGGCTTTAGCTGCCGAGTATGGTGATGATGTCCTCCTAGTCGATTATCGGCTACGGCGGCTGTTCTCATGTAAGGAGATTAGCCAACTGCGCAGGACATATTATAGTGCACGAGCATTTGCGTAGACACAGGTGCACTCCCTATTCCTTCACTCTCATAGCCCGATGGGACGGCAATCCGACACGACCGGAAAGAGATCAGGCGCAGGACCGACATTTACGTGCTCTCCGATGCACGGGTGTATCAATCACCAACTTCCAGGCTCCAGGCTGCTTTGTGAAAGTCTTCTAAAACCCACAAAGCGATTTCGGCCCGACTCGGGAATCGAACCCGAGACCTCGTGCTCAGCAGCCGCACTTGCGACAGCTAGACCAACGAGGCAGTTCTGCCTCGTATAACACTGCTGCCGAGTATAACATGACCATTGAACTTATGGATGTTAAAACGGCATTTTTGAATGGCGACCTAAAATAAACCGTTTTCATGGAGCAACCACAGGGTTTTGAAGTTAAGGGGTGTGAAGACATGGTATACAAGCTCAACAAAGCTGTTTATGGGCTTAAACAAGCTTCAAAATCTTGGAATGATAAAATTAAAAGGGGTTTTGTGTGATAAGTTGAGTTTTATTCGTCTTACTTCAGAACCATGTGTTTACCATAAGTCTGAAAACCAATCAATGATTTTCATTGCACTCTATGTCGACGATCTGATTATGTTTACTTCTCCAAACTTTCAAGGCAAAGATAAAATTAAAGAAAGTTTGAGACAAGAATTCGAAATTACAGATTTAGGGCCAGCTCAACATATTTTAGGTATGAAATTGACAAGAAAAGATAGTGAATTCTCTCTTGATCAGTCTAACTATATTCAAAAATTGTTGAAGAAATTTCGAATGGAGGATTGCAAGTCCGACCGACCTGAAGTTACCCCAGGAGACGCAGAAGGATGATACTTACAACTACAAGGAACTGGTTGGTTCCCTTATGTACATAGCAGTCTGAACTAGATCGGACATCAGGCATGCGGTAAGCTACCTCAGCCAATTTAATAATTGTTTTGGAGAAGTTCACTGGAAAGCTGCGAAGAGTCTTATGCCTGTAGCACACCTCCGCTGCGAAACCCAAAGGGCGAAACCGCCATAGTTTCGCTGTGAGTTGTGAGTTGTTGGGCGGCGAAACAATAGCGAAATTCCCTGCTTTAGGCGCCGTCTACATCTCCGCCCTGGCGGACAACGGGCGGAGATGTAGACGGATGTAGATGCAAATGAGCGAAATCATGTTAGAAAGAGACAACGTCATAGTCAGTTTTGTACGTTAGAGCAGGGAATTTCACATCGTTTTGCTTGGTAGTCGCACGCAACACAAACGTAAAATAATGTTACCAGTAAAATGACATTTCCCCAAAAATATGGGAAATGGATATATACTTCTGTACAGTTTTAATAAGGCTTATTAACACAAACTTGTTTTTAGTTAACCAAAATGTACATGATATGCGCACGGGGTCGGTTGACTTTTGACACTACGGGGCTGTCGAGCGTATCACACCACGGTGGATGGTGGTGTGATTTGACTGGATGTGATTGCAGGGCGCAGAGACGGCTTCTGGGTGTTATAATTCTATGCTTCATTATAATCTACAAATTTGTCAAATTTATCTGTTCTAAGCCAAAATTACGTCTTTTTATTTATTGACTTTGATGTATAAATTTTAAGCTACAGATAGGTACGGAATATTGTAGGGAATGCTACATTTTTAGAAATCTTAATGTTATTATAAACAAGAGTCTTGGCTGATTAATTCATTAGTGCCCCGGCCATACCCTTGAACGTAGATAGATGATTTTTGTAATGAAATGAAATCCCTTTACGCATATTGCAGACGAAAAACGGACTTTTAAAATTTCTGAAACCCCTCAACCGATTTCAATGATATTTTTTGAATGTGTATAGCTATTAAATATTTATACAATATTTTATTTTTATAGGACCCTCATCATCATCATCAATGTTAGACGAAAAATTGGATTCACTTTCGTATGCAAGTAATTCAGAAGAGAACATAGCAGCGGCGACTCTACCCATAATAATCACGCAAGACACAGCAGCACAAGGAGCAAATGGATGTGTTTCTAATCCTAAAGACACAATTACTTCAATTACGTCCAGCGACACTGGATCTGGTGGAAATATTGATAACGTTGCGTTAAAGCCACTAACATTAACAGTCGATGATTGCAGTCAAATTCAAAAACTTTCTGAATTTGCTGCGCCAAGGAAAAATGCTACGACTGCCGAGAAATTAAGTATCTTATCTGTTCACCCTATCCAACTTTCGGGTGATAAAAACAGTTTGCCTTTCGATGCAAATCGGGTTTACTACCGAAAATTACCAACAGGAACTTTAATTCGACGAGAATCTGTCTCTTATTCTCTTGAATTAAACAAGCTATTTTGTACCACCTGCATGTGTTTTGCGTCTGACGCCACGAAAGAAGAAGGAGGAGGAAGAAGTCCATTTATTGATGGCGTTACTCCATCCAAAAAACATATTTATGAACAACTTGTCAAACACGAGGAAAGCCACAGTCATCAGTTAGCCGTAGTTGCCTTGCTTACAGCAAAAAAAAGAGGAAATGTGGAACAACATCTCACGCTAAAGAATATGCAAGAGATTTCCAATAGGCGTCTGGTCCTGAAAAGAATAATTGATATAATACTATTTATATCTAAACAAGGCATTGCTTATCGTGGAAAAAGTGAGGCCTTGTACTCGTTAGCGGATATCGCAGACGACAACCAGAATCGCGGAAACTTTTTAAATTTAGTTGTCCTATTGTCGAAGTATGATACAGTTCTTAAGGCGCACATGTCCGAGGCAATTACTGAAAGTAAAAAAAGAAAAGACTCAGGAAAAGGTAAGGGTCGAGGTGGGCTTGTTACCTTTTTATCAAAAACCACTATAAATAAATTAATAAATATATGTGCACGTCAAGTTAAACTAGAAATCGTTAAAGAAATCCAGGCGGCGAAATCTTTTAGCCTTAATGTGGATTCTTGCCAGGATGTTGGCGTTGTTGACCAGGCTGCAATTTGCGTGCGCTATGTTAAGAGTGGGATCCCACAAGAGCGGATGCTCAGCATGGTCCCTGTCCGGAAATCAACAGGAGAAGATTACCGAGCTCTTGTAAGCAATGAACTAGCCCAATTAGGCTTAAATTTGCAAGATATTATTAGCGTGTCATTTGATGGCGCCGGAAATATGGCGGGAAGGTATAATGGTCTTCAAGCAAAACTGAAGGAAGAAGTGCCAAAATTAATGTTCACACATTGTTATGCACATGTTTTAAATTTAGTGCTGGGAGGCGCGACGTCAAGCTGTACTGAAGCCAAGAATTTGTTTGGGCTCTTGGAGTCTACCAGTGTATTTATTCATGAATCATTTAAGCGAACATCTCTATGGGTGGAGAAAATTTCAGAATTAACAGCTGGACAAGACAAATTGAGACGATTACAGAATATCGGAAAAACAAGATGGTGGGCTAAAGACAAAGCCTTGACCACTGTTATGGAGAAAACTCGATATGTGGCGTTGATAAAAACTTTAAGTGCCATATCTTCAAGCACGGAGTTCGAGCCAAAGGTTTCATTCCAAGCAAAAGCTTTGATGGATTCTTTTTTGAAATTCAAAACTATCCTGACAGCCTTCACGTTCAAGAAAATATTTGACCTATCAACCCCAGTAAGTCAATATCTCCAAACCCCTACATTGGATTATCTTAAAGCTTGGGGATTCATCAAATGTTTAGACATGGATTTACGAAGACATTTAGATACTTTTGATGATGTTTTCAAAGCTGCAAGTTTATTTGCATCCGATGTTCAAGACTTGATGCACGCTGAAAACATTGATCTCGACGTACAAACCACGTTACCGTTACGAAGAATTTCTAAAAAACCGAAGAAACATGAGCAGTTATGTGAAGATGAAGTAGCATTATTGGCTACAGACCAAAAGAGATTTTATTCTATTTCTGTCTACAAAGTCATTATTAATACAGCTTTAGTTAAAATAAACGAAAAATTCATGTGCAACGAAGATTTAATGAAAGATGCCGCTTGTTTGGACCCGAAAAACTTCAATAAAATCAAAGAAAATGGAATTCTTAATGACGCGCTAAAGTCTATCGCATCAATTGCAAATGTCGATCGAGAGTTGCTGTCAAAAGAACTGGAATCTTTTGCAAATAAGTTTAGTGAACTGTCTAAAACTCTTTGGGATGAGCACGTTTCTCCTAGGCAGCATAAGCAAGATTCAGATTCACAAAGCGACGAAGAAAACGACGAAGATGTTTTAGACTTAGACCAGGCAGCAAAGGACGCCATGTGTTTTTCCAGAAGTGGTTTGGACGTCTGTCAAAGTTGCATACCATGTGCATGTAAACTTTTATCACAGTATAATATGCATATCAGCACGTACACCACCTTATATGTTGCATATTGTGTAATTCTCACAATTTCATTCACGCAAGTGACTTGTGAGAGACGATTTTCAGCATTGAAGCGCATTAAAACGAGACTTCGTTCTTTACTGGGGCAAGAACTGTTGGATTCGTTGATTATATTAAATACAGAATCGGATCTAATCAAGGATGACGAAAACAACAGCTTTTACGATCGAGTCATTAACTGCTTAGCTGAAAGTTCTCCTCTTTTAAAAAAAATGTTGATTGGCTAGCTTTATATAATTTGTTCTAAGTAAATACCTACTTACTATTGTATTGTATTTTAGTATAGTAATAAATTTTTTATAGTTTGTTTATCTCAATTTGTGTATCTCAGTATTTTTCGATAGTATCCCATCACCATGGTCTAGTCTCGGGCCCTGGGATTGTGATCAGCCACCCGGGCCCTTCCGGCCCAGTCCGACCCTGGACTGTTGTTGATAATGTTGAATACTTATAATGTTGATAACAATATTTTATAATGCCTATTAATATTATGCCTATTATAATAGAAATTTATGAGTTATCGTTGCGTATGCTTTGTGTTTGCGTTTGTGTGAGGGTGCAGCATGGTTTTAACGCCAGTAACATACGCGCCAAGTTTAAATAAGGCTAGATGACATTTACGGAATTCCGAAAAAAAAAATAAAGAAAAAAAAATATGTACCAATTTTTTTATTGATTTGGGTCGAGAATCATTAGCATAATTACCTCCTTGAATATGGTACGTTAGCAAATCAACAGCTTGTATTTTAATGCTTTTTGAAGATTTAAGGACAGAAGGGTGCACGTTTTTACTTACAAGGAGACTCAATCAGGATGTGCTTGAGAATTTTTTCGGACAAATTAGAACCAAAAATGGTCTGGCTACCGAACCCACAAGCAGACAGTTTATGTCTGCTATCCAAAAAATGTTTTTTGCTAACATTATAAAACCTCCGAAAACAGGTAATTGTGAAGACGATTTGGGCAAGCTCCTCATTCAGATCAGCGCGTTAGGTCAACTGAATGACGAAACGTCACATAACGAGGAACTAGAAAGTTCCGGTATGAGCATTGAAGACCCAGATAAAAACATTCAAATTATGAGCTCAGAATATAATCAATTAGACATTACCGAAAAAAACTCACAACTCACTTTTTTATGTATGTGGATTTCTGTTGAAAAAATGCGTGGAACGTCACAACAATTGTCAAACACTAAAAACATACAGCAAACCAAATCAAGCCGCCCATAACTTTAGTTCAGAAAGTCACTACTTAAGATACAGAGAATACAGCAAGGATACTAACCGAAGCTTACTAGTTGTACCCACCTGATGATTTTACAATATGTTGAGAAAATGGATCAAATTTTTCGTTGTTGTTTCAAAAAAGAACACATAAACTGCAAAATAGCTGAAATAATTTTCAAAGAAATAAATAAAATTGGTTTCAAAGTGCCCTGTCCTTGATTCCCAACAGTTTATTTAAAAAACTATTCATTAGATTAAGAATTTTTTACACAATCAAAACAAAGAATTTCGTACGTGTCGTAGCAGACGAAAATATTTTTCAGTAAATAATTTGTAGATGTAATGAAAAAAAAGGTATTTTTTATGTAATGGGTCTTTTAATTACTATACCTTTTCAGCTGTTTAGGTAGTTAACTAAATTCTTTTAATTTAAAAACTCAGTTTAAAAATAAAGAACAGCTAAAAATAAATGTAAATACAATAACAACAATTACTTAATCTATTGGAAGATTATTTACAGCAGTAGTTTATTTGTTTGATAATTATGTAGGTATTTGTGTAAAAAGTCTTTGAGCCTTGTCCGCGCGCCATCGCGCCATCGCGCGCGAGGCGGTGCGGCGACAACCGAGCGCCCGCTCCGATTAACGCCCGAAAAATTTTCGTCCAACCTCGGCTCGCTCACAGCCGCCAAAACTTGCAAAGGTTACGCCACCGTAATTATAAAAGTTACAGATCTATAGATATATAGTAATAACAAGTTGTTGTATGAATATAAAATTATTTTTCGTGTTCAAATTATCGTTTTTGCTGAGATTAACCGAAGCCATGAAATAACCTATTTAAATTCTATTGTAAGCTAGTAAGGTAGTTATTTAAATTCGATGATTGATCACTACAGAACAAACAAAAAAAAAACAACACCAATATCATTCAAAGTGACAACCCTATTGCTTCAAAGGAGCGTAGGTAGTAATGTCCGCGAATAGGCTTAGTTTCCATACTGTCCATATCTTTACCGTGACATTATAATCAATTGATGAAACACCCACAGATTTATTATTAGTTACTTCAGATTAGTTAAGGAAAAAAAAACATATTTTGTTCCTCTTTCAACCGTCAAAAAAAGAGGATTTAAGGCCTTTGTTGAAGGATTGAATCCCTCGAATCGAATTATCTACCTGCACTTTACGAGACATGTTTAACAGAAACTAAAGAGAAAGTTGAGCGTGAAGCATTTAGTGTTTGTTTAACTTCAGATATTTGGACTTCTAGTAACAACGATGCGTATTTAAGACTCACAGCCCACTACATTGATGAAGAGTTTACTTTTCTTATTACAATGCGCACCTCTGAGTGGTCAAAAAAAATATGATGATGATGATGTCCTCCTCCTAGCCGATTATCGGCTACGGCGGCTGTTCTCATGTAAGGAGATTAGCCAACTACGCAGGACATATTATAGTGCACGAGCATTTGCGCAGAGACAAGTGCACTCACTATTCTTTAACTATCATAGCCCGATGGGACGGCAATCCGACACGACCGGAAAGAGATCAGGCGCAGGACCGACATTTACGTGCTCTCCGATGCACGGGTGTATCAATCACCAGCTTCCAGGCTTTAACTGCCTCGTTGGTCTAGCTGTCGCAAGTGCGGCTGCTGAGCACGAGGTCTCGGGTTCGATTCCCGAGTCGGGCCGAAATCGCTTTGTGGGTTTTAGAAGACTTTCACAATGCAGCCCGGGGCCTGGAAGCTGGTGATTGAGACAAAAAAAATATACTACGTATTCTTCAAAATTGGAAATTGAAAGACAAAGTTGTAATGGTTGTCACAGACAATGCTAGTAATATGAAATCTGTTGTCGAAAAATGGGCTATAGGCATTTCGGATGTTATGCCCATTCAATAAATCTAATAGTGAGAAGTTGTACCACTGAAAGCACTGCAAACGAAACAATATCAAGAGCAATCAGTGAAAAGTATTGTAGCACATTACAAACGAAGTGTAAAAGCAACTGAAAAGTTACTAATTTTTTTTTTTTTTTTATTCTTTAAAAATTTAGGGACTTTTATAACGCACAGCGTATGTCAGTCCCATCGTACCCTAAAACAAGTTACAACAATAACATTTGAGATCAATGGATCAAGGTCATAAAGTCGAACAACATTCTCGCATCTTCGGAAGTTGGCTTACTTAATATATGGTGGAATGTACCGATATTGTTCTTATTCAACCTTAACGCCCTGAACAATTTACTCCTAGCATCCTCATACAAGACACATTCCATCAACAAATGGTGCATATCTCCTACAACTCCACAGACTTCACAGTTTGGAGAGGTTATTTTTTTCATTAAGTAAGCGAATTTGTTACACGGAAAATGTCCCGATCTGAGTCTGTGAGCTGTCACCACAAATTTTCTGCTTAGGTTAATATTTATAAACCAAGGTATACGAGGAGGCTGACACTGTACGGTTTTATACCATATTCCTTTTTCTAATGAAGTCCTGTTGAAGTATTCCTTCCAAAGATCATGACAAATGTTTTTAAATTTTGGTAATATTTCTGTATAATCAAGAGTAATATTGGTTAGTTTTCCGTTTTTCGCTGCATATTTTGCTAAAGTATCAGCCTGCTCGTTACCTCGTATTCCAATATGCGATGGGACCCATTGCAATCTCAGCCGAACTCCTTTCTGATTAAGTGCGTCTATCTTAGCTAGAATGACATAAGCTATCGAAGCACCTCTGAAACCAGAGGCGCATCGAGCTATATGCTGTAGGGAACTTTTACTGTCCGTACAAATAACGGTATTTCCGTTTTGACAATTTATGACAAATGTCAATGCTTCTGAGATCGCAATGAGCTCCAACGTCATAATAGATGCTGGTTTATTTATTTTAAAGCAATTATTGCTAAGTTGATTAACATCAGTACGAGATACATAATAAGCCGCTCCGCGGCCTTCTAGACTCTTCGATCCATCTGTGAATATAGTAAACCAACCATTATATTTCGTAATAAGTTCCTTGGTCACTTCGGATTTAAGCAAGCTGTAATCGTAATGCCCTTTCGGAAACTTAACTGACTCTAAATTACAGTCGATAACTTTGTCTATATTAATGTTCGTAACCCATGTTCTAAGTGTAAACATAAATAAAGGATAAGAAGATGATATCTCAATTTCTTTGACCTCGTTAAATGCTGCGGCAATTATAGGAAAAACCTTATTTCGCCAGTAACTATTTTGTCGAAGAGCATAAAGTTCATCTAATAGGGTATTTGTAATATTATTTTCTATGGATTTGGCTTTAAGACAAAATTTATAAGCCAGATACTTTCTTCGTATGTACAGTGGAACCACACAAAGTTCACTCTCCATAACGTGTATCGGAGTGGATTTGATAAAACCTCCTATGACACGTAAAGCTTGGTTTTGTAACTTATTTAATTTATCTAAGTGACACTTCGCACTAGCATCATATATGTATGTGGGGATCAGGGTTCGTGGAGTACTTGCGTGATTCAATAATAACCGTTGAATTTCAATCTAAACTATTTATTTCTATTTTTTTACATAAAATCGTTAGGTACATCGTCTAATCTCTTAGCTCCTCCATCTTTAAATCCCAATTTTCAAACCAATCCCTCACTCTCATTCATTCATTCCCTCTTACTCCCACTCATTCGTTTAGAAACGTCCATCATCTTACACACATCTCAATCGTTCAGAAACATTCAATCCCACATTCGGTCATCCTGACGGAGTGTCTGTCCTCAGACACTTCACCAAATAAACATCATTGAGTTTACATCGTAAGGCTTAAATTAAACAAAAAATCTTTTTAAAACTAAACAAAGGATCTTCTTAGAATTTAACAAAATATCTTAGGTATTAAACATGACTACCAACTTTTTTGACAAACAGTTAAACTTATTTTTAAACAATACTTAAACTAAATAAAATCAACTGGCATTCATCTCTTTCTCCGTTGTATACTTTTTCCTACATCATAACAGTCTTTCATTTTAACTTTCCTAAATTTTTTGGAACCTCGGAACTTTGGCTTTAATTTTCTATGATAAACACTTTTCACGGCTCCATCCTTTTTCCGAACAAGTACTAAGGGACTAGCATATTCAAAGTGACTTACCCGAACGATGCCTTTATCTAACCATTCTTTAACTTGTGTTTCTACCTCTTGTTGTTCTTTCAATGAAATCCTTCGGGGACGTTGTGCTACAGGGACATCATCCTTGACAATAATCTTCATTTGTATGGGAGATTCTTTACCTTGCTGAGGTTTGTAACTTTTAACTAACTGTTGAACTTTGTTTCGCACCTTGTTATCTTTAATATGATCTGTGGAAGGAAAATCAGAGCACACATAAGCCTCACTCAACATGCAGCTCAACCACTCGTCATCTTTACTACCAAACCACACAGAATTACCACTCATACACATTGTCACTCTTTGTAAAAAATCATTGCCTAATATGATACAAAAAGGCATTTCACGTTTCGAGATAACATAAAACTTAACGTTTTCGTATTTCTTATTGTCTATAACAATGTCCACTGTGCACGAACCACTCGTTTTTATCACTGATAAACCTAAACCACTGACCGAAACACTATCACCGTTAACACTCATTCCTAGTTGACGACGACACTCATCCGTAATAAGATTGATATCGCTGCCCGAATCCACCAGCGCATCTGTTGTTTTACCGCATATTTCCACCGTTTTCAGCGGTTTCTGGCGCGATTTCGATGTAAACAGTGCTATGTTGTTGTTATTATTGACATCTTGATCTTGATCGATAACGTCACTTGATGAGCTGTCACTGTCATACGTTGCGTTTCGTTCATCATGAATCGTGGCGCACTTCATACCCGTGTTGACAACATGAACATCGTGCACGACGTCGTCGATCTCATCGCGATCGCTCTCGTTCTCAATCTCACTCGTGAAGTAGGTCTGCTTCGGCGGAAGTCGCGTAGCTGCGTCCGGTGTCGGACGACTCCGTGGATATTCGTGCCGTTCAGTTGTTCGGGTTGTTCGTTCACCGCCGCCGCCATCTTTTCTTGATTGCATGAATGTTTTTGAAGGCGTTGCATGCTTCTTATTCGGACATTCTACCGAAATATGCCCAAAATCGTTACAATGGAAACATTTCTTGCCTTTACTGCTATTCGGGCACTGGTCTGACATGTGGCTTCGATCGCCGCAGCTGTAACATCTTGGTTGAAATGGCTTATGATAATCATTGTGACTCACCGCTTGAGGCTTACTGCGCACACTCAATGTTCTCGCCTTCATTTTTTCTTTCACCATCTCATAAATTTTAAACTTATCTTTTAGGTCTGGATATGTTGTAACACCGTAAAGCATGATCTTGTTACTCTCTAGGTCAGGTATCCCGTCTACAATGTAGCGGATAGCGATATAGTCCGGCATTTTACCACGTTTTCCTAATTCCTTCATTGTGTATAGGTACTCTAATAGGGACTCACTGGGTTTTTTTCTACGCGCACTCATTAATTCATGCACTGTTTTTTGATCCAACGTGTCAGGAAATTCCTTTGAGATGGCCGTTTTCAACTCGTCCCATGTCTTGAAGGTTTTTTCGGCTCGGAACCAGAGCGCGGCCGTACCAGTAAGCGAGCGCCTGGCGACGATGAGCTGTTGTATTGGTGACCACTGGAATATGTCTTTATTATCCTCGATATCTTGAATCCATTTCGAGACGGGGTACGTCTTGTCCTGCCCGCTGAACGATGGAACGGCGTCCTTGGTGTACCAGAGCTGCTCGTGGTCTGGTGAACCACCGGCATCAGTATCCTTCGACATCCTCTTGAAATCGTCGTAGTCGTAGCGTCGTAGTTTTCGTTAGTCGTCGTCGTCGTCGTAATAATTTTCGAAGGAAACCGGTGCGGCGTGCAGAGGCGTAATGGCGTTCCACGTGGCGTCTTTGTTCGTCGGTACGAATCGTATCCACAGCACTGATCCCGGACGAGCCCCCAAAACTGTGGGGATCAGGGTTCGTGGAGTACTTGCGTGATTCAATAATAACCGTTGAATTTCAATCTAAACTATTTATTTCTATTTTTTTACATAAAATCGTTAGGTACATCGTCTAATCTCTTAGCTCCTCCATCTTTAAATCCCAATTTTCAAACCAATCCCTCACTCTCATTCATTCATTCCCTCTTACTCCCACTCATTCGTTTAGAAACGTCCATCATCTTACACACATCTCAATCGTTCAGAAACATTCAATCCCACACAACTATAGTCTAACCGACTTCTTATTAAAGCTATATAAATATGTCTCAAGTGTTGAGGATGTAATCCCCAGGATCTACCTGCCAAAACTTTAAGTAAATTAAGGTTTCTTTGGACTTTTTCCACAATATAGTTAATATGCTTACTCCAACGCAAACACCTATCGAGCCATACACCTAAGTATTTATAAGTATCAACTGTCTCTAAATTGTGACTGTTTATTTTAAGTTCAACCATTTTCCTTCTAAAACCTCTGCTAAAAATACACACTTTTGATTTTGCGGCTGATAACTCTAATCCTAACTCATCCAGCACATAGCACAATCTATCCAGCGCTGTTTGAAGTGCGCGCTGGGATTCTCTTAAATTAATAGACGTACGGTATAGGACAAAGTCATCTGCGTATTGACACATAGTAACGTTATTAATTTCTTGAAAGCACTTAATTGTGCATATGTTGAAAAGTAGGGGTGAGATTGGGTCTCCCTGAGCCAACCCTCTGTTTGTATATCTTATGAAGAATCTGCATTTATCTGTTTCATCTCTTATCATAAGATGTCTTTCGCTCAGAAAATTCCATAAATATTGGCAAAACGTTTTTCCAATTCCTATTTCATCTAAAATATTTACCAGAACATCTATTAACACATTATTATAAGCATTAGTGATGTAAAGAAAGCAGGCTATTGTTGGAGTTTTACGTGAAAATCCTGTGTAGATTTGACTAACTACTTTTACCAAACAGTCTTGGCAAGATTGTCCTCTCCGAAATCCCGATGTATACTGAGACAGCAACTTATTTTTTTCAATGTACCACTCAAGCCTCTTTGTCAGCATTGAGTGGAAAATTTTGCAAACACAGGATATTAAGGAAATAGGTCTTAATTTAGTACTAGTATTGTCTGGCGAGAATTTTGGTATTGGGGTTATCAATATATCCCGCCATTGCTTTGGAATAATCCCAGTACTAAAAATAAGGTTGTATATATTCAGTAAATATTCTCTGCTATATAGCAGGAGATAAATTATATATCAAAGAGTATGTTATCTCATCAGCGCCAGGGGCTGTATCTTTTCGTTTAAAGCAGTTTATCATTTCTTGTAAAGTAAATTCGTCCTCTAATACTGTATTATTTGATTTAAACTGTTGGGGTTTTGGATAGACGTAATCAGGGGCAAGTGTGACAGTCGTCACCTAGCCCTAATTATTATCAAATCATATTAATTTATTTTACAAGGCGCCACGATGACGGGCCTCTTAAGAACACATTAACTTTCTATTTTATGGATAGGGATATTTGACGGCTGACATGGAGTGCAATAAATACTTAACAAAATATTTTAAGTGTCTAAAAGTTTCTCACAGCAAAGCAATCAAACATCTGCTAAGCAGGACTTACAAGCCGTTGCCAACCGTTAAGGCAATTAGGACCTTGAGACAAAGGACTCAATATTGAATAGAAGTGCACATGTGCCAAATCCCAAACGGACCCCGACAGCGATGCTTAGAACAATTGAGAATATGTACAAAAAGACTAATAAATCTATCTTATAACAAATAGACGAATACGCGAAACAGGACCTTAAGAATAGGGTGGAGTCAGCGCTGAAGGTGGGACTTGCGAGGATGTAGGAAGGGATAGCAGGCCACAAGGGTTTTCAGGGAACTGAAGCAGGGACAGTTGGTCCTAGGTCGCGCAGTAGGCTAGTACTCTGACCGAAATTAGGAGACGCCTCATGGAGGCTAGAGCTAAGTTGTGAAGTAATAGTGAGTCATGAAAGCCAAGTGAATCTAAGAGTAAGTGATGGTGCATGACTGGGTGAGTGTTGCTGATAGTGCGGGTGAGTGTTTATGAACGTTACCTCAGGCTGAAATTATAACCCATTGTATCCATGATAACCTTCTCAATGCAGGTATAATACTTACCGACGCTTAGGCGTACTTCTACTATGATGTGATCGAGCTGATCGAATCAATTATATACCTTGCATTCTATGTTCCAATCTGCCCTCACACACTCAACAGCTTTAACATTAAATAATGGTACAATGTACTGGGCTTCGGCCAACACTCACAATTGTCATCTCGGATTTACCGAAGTATATGCCTCTATCACTCGTGTCTCGAATAAGTACAACAACGCCAACGAAACTATATCAAATTACGCCTAGGCGTATCATTATCTTTGACTTCTCGGACTGATCGTCACGAGCATATGCCTTACAGTTGTACTTGTTGAACGCGATGTTCACATCCAGTGATGGGGGGCTCACTATATCATACCAATACTATTAGGGACCATGACTCGACGGGAGTATGATGAAGACGACTCGTGCCGGCAAGCCGCGCCGCAGCGTCACGATATCCAGTCCTATAGACTGCTAGGGACCGTGACTCAAATATCACGGAGCAGACGTTATGCGAGCCGTAGGCCACGCCGTTGTTAGACAAGGACGGTCGCACGGAAGTGAAAGCACGAAAGCCGCAGCGTCACGACTTGGGATGGCTAGGGAATCCTGGAAGGTTGACCTCGCGTGCTTCAGGAGCACATGCAAGACATTTTGTGAGTTACGGCTGTTTGATTAATAGATTCACAAGAGGCGATATTACAGTACCATACTTATTTTATATACTGTCTTATTGGAAATGTCCTTCCATTAAGAATGACTTATATTTCAACTGGATTATCAGAAACGGCGTTGTACTCATCTGTATAATACATAATGTAGGTCCTTTCCATTCCTTAATCCTCCATTATCACTATTTGCTTTACAAACATACCCTGTCACTACCCAGTGTTTGTACGCTGCTCTCTTTCATTGTCTTCCTTTCCAGTCCTATCCCCTAGCTTGTATAAGTCGGGATAGCACTGATACATTTCCACATACAATATCGGTGGAAGAGTGACCAGTAAGGAGACGAGCTCTACAGGGTTGCGCGGAACAGGAGGGGCGCAACCCCTTCCCCCTCAGGGAAGCCGATTGTAGTTATAATTTAGGAAAAACGAAAATTTTTACAGCCTAGGGTTGTCGTGGAACGGTTACACAAGACTACTCAGAAGATCGAGCTTGTGTTCGTTTGGAACAGATGACCTGGGGGATGCACGTCCCTTCATCCATCCCATACGCTTCCACATTTCAGAACTAGATGTTTGTTCATTTACACTACTGCAATAGTTCTGCCAATCTTTTACCTTCTCTTGACTGATGATTTTTTTGGCAGCTTCTGTTTTACGATCCAGTACAGTTAAGTTATCTGGTGTAGGATTTCAAGAATTAGCTAAAACTATCTTTGACGTATTTAGTAAGTTAATTCTTAAAGTGTTTAGAAGTGATGATGTATGGAAAAGAATAATATCTATGTTTAATAATGGCTAATGATAATAGAAATATGTTATCTCTTAATATTGTACAGTGGAATGCACGTAGTTTGTTGCCTAAACGTAACGAATTCGAACTTTTACTTGCACAAGAAAAAGTACATATAGCACTAGTATCGGAAACTTGGTTAGAATTGGATACGCACTTAAATGTGAGTACATACAATACTTTTAGAAAGGATAGGTCAGATGGTTATGGTGGGCTAGCTATTTTAAAAGTTACTAATATACCAAAAACAAAATAATATTGCAATCCCAAGAATGGTACTTCAGGATGTATCTACTAGGTGGGATTCTACTTTAAAGATGTCACAACTTGGATTATTAATTAATATTTATTGTTTCAGGTAAAATAATACCTCAGAAATGGAAGAATACAAGAGATGCGTGGATGAAATGCGACAAAAATATACGTGAATCGAAATCTGGAGCAAGTGTAAAACCAGTACATAAATACCCCACGGTCAGCCCAATTTGGATCAAACATGATGGAAGAAAAAAAAACTGAAGTTACTAATGTCAACGAAAGAAAGAAAAACGAAGAAATAAATCCTGTAGATAAGAAAATGATTAAGTTTATGGAAACGTTAGAAAATCATGACGATAGTAGAATGAGATATTTTTTAAAGGCTCCTACCGAGCAGCAAACGCCACAGCTGTCAATGATTTATTACCTGTGTCAATCCAGTTTCACAACAAATTGAAAGAACAACCAAAATACTCTAGAGCACCAGTTACACATAACAGATGTATATTTCTGCTATGTAATAGTACTTCACAGCGAGTAGTTCCTTTTGTATTAAGGGTGAGGGTCTTTAAAGATCACAAGTACTATACATATACCGCCGAGTTGTCGTTTGGATTGCATTTGTCAAGGCAGTCATGTTTAGAACTCTTCGAAGTTGAAAACGTTAACCGAAGTTTCACAGCAGCTCACATAGAAGACTTTTGAGAGTTATTGAAAAATGAAAACCACACTTTAGATTTTGAAAATATTGAGCAAATTGATGACTATCTAGTGTGGTATTGGCTGAGACGCACGAAAGAGCAATTCAGAGAACTCGAAGCAGAACTCCCTGATTTTCAAAAACGTGCTACATCACTTGGCGCTTATTTAATGAAACTCAGAACAGGAGACTCGGACGAAAGAATCTCTTCATTATTAAAAATTTGAAGAAGTACTCTCTCAAGACTTGTTGCCAAAGCAGGAGAGATTACAAAGGAATGCTTTGTGCCAGCACATACATAGGGTTACAACATTGGCAGCAAGAAACCTATATATTCCTGAGTCTTTGTTTGGAAACCCTGGGACTAATATGGAGGATAGAAAGGCAATCACTTTAATGGTTGGAACATATATTTATGTTCAGAAGAGTAGTAATTATGCATACCAAAAGAAATCATATTCCCTCCATAAATATAGGAACCTTGTCAAACCGTTCATTATAGTAGGTTGTGATGGCTATATAATGAGGGTTTTTGAAATTTTTTCTGCCGCCAGGCGGCGCTTCGTATGCGTCAGGTCCAAACAGCTGTCAGATAGCACAGATTCTTACCGAACGTATTATTATTTTAGTAAAATTTTATGTATTTGGAAGTGTTATTGATTTTATTATGGATTACGGCCAAAGAAAGGTTGCCGAACTAAAGATTGAGCTCAAAAAGAGAGGCGCAAAAGTTACTGGTACTAAAGAAAAGCTCATTGAAAGGTAAACATAATCTACTTCTATTTGTTTCCACAATTTGATTGATTTTTTTTAACTACTAAATTGAAGTTATTTGTGTTTTAGTGAGTTGTTGTTGATTAATGTATATTATATATTCCAGGCTAAATGACTATGACAGAAACAACAGCTTCAAATCAAATAAAAATGATAATTCTAATCTCTCAAGTGAGATTAATTATGTAATAGAATGGCCAGAAGAAAAGTTATACAAAAGTGTGGATTCAACAACAGTTTTACCCAATTTTGACATTATTAACATAAATACGTATTTCCTTGAATTGTATAAAGACAGCATAGGAATGTCAGATTATTCTGCAGTGCACAGAAGAGGTTATAATATGCTGCAAAATAACTACCTACTCGCATTAGTGACCGCAAATACTAGTACACATATATTTTTCAAAGGTCAAGTCCATTCTGAAAATACAAAAGCCCTCACTTATTTTGCTTCAATTGCCATATGTAATGGAAGTGGATCTATTATACAATCGGTGTGTGAATGTGTAGCAGGGAAAGGACCAAAAGCCATTTGCAAGCATGTGTCAGTTTTGTGCTATGCTATACTCAAATTCCGAGAGCAGAATAAATGGTTCATTAAAATGACTCCAACACAAAAAAAACAAGTATGGCATGTACCTAAAAAAAATAAACTTGATGTTTCGCCGAAAAAAGCAGAGAACCTTTCATATGAAATAGCAGAATATAATGTTTGCAAAAAATATAAAAGAAGTACGTGCTATGATCCAAGACCACAGTCCTCTATCAGTCAGGGAAAAGAATGGGCTGCAACAGTTAGAAATAAAGTCATTAACTACTGCTCATTGTCACAAAAAAGAATAGGATTATGTGGAATTTTGGACAGTGCTAACATGCAAGATGTGATACATGACCATGATTACCTACCTTTTCCTTTACATCATCAACTTATTCTTAATAAAATATCTGTAAGCCATTTATTCTAGATGAATTTATTCATTATAGTAGCTACGACTTGTACAATCTTATTGACTGTACTGTTGCAAGCGAGGTGGTGAATCATGAGAAGTTGTAGCTACTAGATTTTTTTATTATTTAGTATATTATGTAATCATCAATATTGATTGCACTAGCATAGGGATTATAGATGTTTGTTTAAGTTTATACCTTCATACTTTCATTATCCTTTGCCCCTAACAGGTAACTACTGACTCAGCAAAGGAAATTGAAAAGAAAACTAAAAATCAGACGAAGTCAAAGTTATGGTATACAGAACGATCTTTTCGAGTGACTGCTTCAAGAGTCGGTGAGATTTGTAAATTTACTGCTAAAAAGGACCAAGAAAAGTATGCACAAAGCCTTATATGTAATAAGAAAATAGTAAGCATGGCCTTAGAATGGGGCAAGTCTATGGAAACCACAGCAATTGAAGCATATGAGGGGAAAACTGGAAAAAAGTAGAACGCTGTGGTTTATATGTTTCCGTGCAGTACCCTTTCATTGGCGCTTCTCCTGATGGATTAATTGGAGATAACAAAATTTTAGAAGTTAAATGTCCATATTCCATAAAGGATGAAATGATTGGATCCAACAATTATTTCCATTTAGAGCGCGATTCGGAGTATTTGCAACTGAAAGAAACAAGCAACTATTATTACCAAATCCAAACGCAGTTACTTGTCACAGGAAGAGATTGTTGTGATTTATTTATATGGACTAATGTTGATGAAAAAATAATAAATGTTAAAAAAAATGATTCATTTATACAAAATATTATAATCCCTCAAGTAAAAGCTTTCTTTTTTCAATTTATGTTGCCACAGATAGCAAAAAATATGTATGATTGTTAATATATTTTTATAGTATATTGTAAGATTCTATGTGATAGAAATTAGGACAAAGTTTAATTTTGTATTATTTTTATTTTTAACAAAGTTTGTTTAATACAGTACTGGTAAAAGCAACATCAAATAAAATAAAATTGAAAAAAACATGTTTTACTTTATAATATTATTTTTGAAATTGGTTAACATAAAACATACAAATATTATTCTATCTGCTAAAGGCACCAATTTTGAATCCAACTTGCCGCTTAAGATCTTAAAAGTTTTAGCCAAACCAATGACCCTTTCAACGTGTATCCGTTCTGAAGATATTTTTTTTGACCTTGTCAGTTGAGAAGTCTCAAATTGTCCATCAGTATTTTTTAAAAATTCTGGCACATTAACTGTAACATCTTTATGGCACACTAGGTCTTGCACATTAAAGCCACGGTCACTAAGAATGATATCATTAGGTTCAAGTTTATCAATAAGTCCACATTTTTCAAACAATTCACGATCACTCGTAGATCCACCATATGCATCAGACACAAATGTAACGCAGCCTGATGCTGAAATCCCAACTAAAACTTTTAGGCCCTGTTCCCACTACGCCGGACCGGCAGACCTGCCGGAAACCGGACACCGGACAGAGTGTTCACATTACATCGGATCCCGGAAGAAATTCAGACAGTCAAGTACTTACCTCAGTTGAATTTGGACCTGCGCGCACAATGGACGACGAAATTGTTGTGTTGTGGTGGTATCTTAATAGAAGGCAAAATAAAAGAAAACATTGGGTACACCCTATTTTACGGGAAAGATTTTCACTTGGAACATTTGAAACATTAATGGGTGAACTTAGAAGAGACGAATCAAAGTTCTTCAATTATTTTCGAATGACAGCAACCACTTTTGACGATTTACTGGGACGACTAGACATAAGAGTACGAGATACAAGTTTCAGAGAATGTATTTGCCCAGAACAAAGATTAGCCATATGTCTAAGGTAAGATTATTTTATGCACTAGATTGCGTAATAATAGTTTTGACGTAGGTACCTACTTAAGACTGAATTAATGAATGAATGTTTGCTATGTATGAATGTGAATATATATAATGTGTGTGTGTGGGAGGGTGTATGTATTTGATAATCATTATGAATTAAAAATGCAAATAACTTATTTATGTATTTATTTGTACTCAAACTTAAAACCCTTCAAAATCTAAGTAATCTGAGTCTTGGGAATGTATGGAATGATTACTAGATGCTGATGGCGAAGCTGGAATCGGATTCGATGACTGAGATGAAGTTGATGGTATAGATGTTGTTGCCTGTTGATTGCTACTATTATATTGCGTAGAGTATCCAGGGTGGTGTTGATCTTGCGTAGGTGTTGCCTGTTGATTGACGCTATTATGTGTGTAGTATCCAGAATACTGATCTGGTCCGGTCATCTGATTATATGAATCACGCCAATGTCCGTAATTTGGTCTCTCATTATTCCTACTTTTAATTTTTTGCAACATTGTCATGACGCTAGCTTGAAATTCTAAAGTCTCTTCGATAGTTAAAGTGTTCAAGATTGGTATAATGCCTTTGAAGAAAGACAGATGATGGTTTTCCTTTTCTGGGTTTATTCTGGAGTCCAAAAACTTTACCATCCTGTCATTTACCTCTTTATTATCAATTTTTCTTTTATCTTTAATTAAAGGTGAACGAAAATCTGATTCCATGCCTACTTCAGTCTCGGTTCTTGCTTTTTTTGAAACTGACTCATGTGGTGGTCGAGGTTCGGAGACTTTTTTCACAAACATTAATTGCTCGTGATATAAATAATTTCGTGTCTTTTTGGCCGAAGATCCAGATTTAGACTCATCTTTTTGTTTCTTTACTGTCTTAAGCCACGAATCTCGTATATTATTCCATTTAGTTGAAACCTGTTTTCCTGAAATCAATAAAAAAATATCATAAAACAATACAATTTGTTTCTTGGTGACGTATAAAGTAATAATGTATTAACAAAAAATACTTTTTTTTTCAGATATTTAGCTTCAGGATGTTCATTCAAAGAAATACATTACTCATACAGAGTAGGCGTTTCGACAATAAGTAAACTAATAAAAGAAATGACCCACGTCATTTGGGAAAACCTAAAGACAGATTTCCTTAAGCTGCCTGATACTGAGAGAGAATGGGAGGACATCGTTTCAGGATTCGAAAGAAAAGCCAACTTTCCTCACTGTCTTGGAGCAGTAGATGGCAAACATATCAGAATTTTGAAACCAGCCAAGAGTGGTTCTATGTTCTTTAATTACAAGGAGTATTATTCTTTTGTATTAATGGCAGTTGTCGATTCAGAGTACCGATTTATTTTTATTAGTGTGGGCTCATATGGCAAGGAATGCGATTCTACTATATTAAAGGATAGTACATTTTGGCAAAAGATCAATGATGGTACTTAAATGTACCAAAGCCTAGACCGCTTCATGAAAACTTGCACGAAGAATTTAATATTAAAGGATAGTACATTTTGGCAAAAGATCAATGATGGTACTTTAAATGTACCAAAGCCTAGACCGCTTCATGAAAACTTGCACGAAGAATTACCGTTTATACTTATTGGCGATGAAGGCTTTGCTTTAACACCTAATCTCCTACGTCCATATGGAGGTACACATTTGAATACTGATAAAAAGATTTTTAACTATAGACTAAGTCGAGCAAGAAGGTATGTTGAGTGCGCTTTTGGTATTCTGGCAAATAAGTGGCGAATAATCCATCGAGCTATAGATCTGAACGTAGACACAGCAATTCAAGTAATTAAAGCTTGTACAGTCTTACATAATTTTGTAAGAGAAAAAGATGGTATAAATTTTGAAAGTTACCAAAATATAGAACATAGACAAGAACAAGAAACGACACCCATGAATCGGAATGTGTCAAGTCGAGGTGGCCCTAATGCCAACGCTATACGGACATCATTTACTAATTATTTTGTTTCGGATATTGGTTCCGTTCCGTGGCAGGCAGCAGCTATAAAATAAAATTTATCAATGCATTTACATTTTATCAATAAAACATTAAAAACTCACCGTACTGTTTTCTTTCTTTTTCATCCAGTTCATCGAAGTTTGGTTTCAGTATTAAACATACTTCACGCCATGCTGCTAACTTTAAGTTTTTGTCTTTATAGACGTCCTCGGTCTTATCCCACAGAACAGGTCTCTCTTGGACAAGCGTAATTAAAGTTTCTGCTTGAATATCCATGCTAAACGTCTACTTTTACCAGAAAATGCGAGCCGAATGACGTGAGTGGAACACGGGCAGGGCGAGGGGAGCACGAGCGGGGCGAGCGGGGGACAGATACCGGCACAAACTCGTTCACATTACTCCGGGCCCGGTCGTTCTGCCGGCAATTCGTAGTGACAAAACGCTCGGTAAAAATGCCGGGCTCGGCAAAAATGCCGGACCCGGGATAATGTGAATAGCTTCATATAAATTGTACAGCCACTAGCCCTTCCGGCAGATTTACCGGCGCGGCAGATCTGCCGGTCCGGCGTAGTGGGAACCGGGCCTTAGAGTATTTGCTGATTTGTAAGTGGAATATGTAAGTTGTTGTGTAAGTGGATTTTTGGGCTTCTCTATTTTTATTTCCGTGCAATCTACTATCACAGTGCATGGATTAATCTTGCCATAGTATTTCATATTTTTATCTATGCATTGTTTTGGCACCCAAACATTTAACTCTTTCAATTTACAATATAAGTAATTGATCCATGTTATAAAAATGTTACTTAGTACCGTTTTATCAATCTTCGATCGAAAGGCGAGTTCTGTAAATAGCATGTTCCGGCGTAATTTAATTAACACTAGAAGGAATTGATCACAAGGGTTTAGAAACGGCACCTTCAATGTTTTCAGTTGAGGATAATATTTTAAACAATTTACTTCATCTCCAAAAATACTAAATATGAATTTGATATGTTCATAATCTTGGAAACCAGTATAAAACTGTACTTCGGCCGCATTGGTTATATCCAGCACATTTGCAATTGAAGATTTTTTTTTTTTGTTTTCATTTGGAGGACATTCTTTAAATGTTTTGAGATCATCACTTCCATATAAATCACATTGGATACCAATATCTTTCTGTTTCTTCTCGAATTCAATTTCTACTTCGCAAAAGTTTGTAGTTTCCATGAGGAAGGTGTCATCCTTCTCTTTTTCATTGTTTATGTGTACTTGGACACTAATTTTCCTTTCATTTCGCGCCAAAAGCCTTTGATGTCGCTCCTCCTTTTTTTGATGCAAGCTAGAATTTTCTTCATTCCATGGGAATCGACGTGGCACTGCACATTTTTTCAACACAGGTCTGGCTGAAATAATAATTCAATAAATATAATGTTTTAATGAAGTAATTTTTGATAAGGCAAGTACTAAAAAACGTTTGCACTACATCATTGAAGGTTAGTCGCGCACAGACATAATCAAGGTGACTTAACTAAAGTTTATCATTATAAATAAGTACAACATATTCTTACGTTTTTCTAATACTGAGTCCTTCGGTAGCTGGTAATCGTCCTCTGTGAAGTGGCTTTTGCAAACGAGGCTATTTTTCGTTGGAGTAAATTTATCTCTTCGAATGGCTACAAGCCACTGTTTTAATCGGCTTTTATCTTTTGTAGGGAACTTATGTCCTCCTTTTTTATTTGCACACATAGGCACTGCACAACACTGTGGCATTTTGGAAAACAATATTCCGTTTGTAACGTTTTTAAGAATAAATAAACCAAAAAAATGATCGAAAAATATAAATCGTGTATGTGTTTTGACAGGTACCTGGACCTGACGTCTCGGTGCTGCCACCTCGTGGACGCCATTTTCGAAAACCCTCATTGATGTACTGGGCCATTATGCAGCCACAAAACCAGATGCAGACATTTTAAAAGATGAATTTTATGATTCTTCAAAACCTATGCGACAATATTTTAGAGATGGTGATGTAATGAAGACAAGACCGAGGCTTTCGTGACAGCATTTCCCTCGAGTTTCTAAGCTTTTATTATAAAAAATACCGTGTGGATTTTGTATAGTGTTCAAATAAAAACATACTTAACCTAAGCGGATTCTAGGAGCTCGATCAACAGATGCGAAATTTGAGGTCAGTGACACTAGACGTCATTTTTGTTCCGAAGATCGACAAGTATGAATAAGACCTCACAAGATATAATTTTGGCATGAAAAGACTTTTTTTTTATTGTTTGGTGATGGATGTTTTGAACTTTTTAAATTTATTTATGCTTTTGTTTTTGGTTTTGTTGCTTTTATTTATTTGTGAGTTTCTGCTTTAAAAATCATTAATTTGCATGCAATTAATTTTTATGTTCTAAGTGAAACAAGACGTCCTCGCATCCGCGGTCTTAGGCCCATAGCACACGGCGTTTTTTAAATGCGCTGATAACGCGCGTTTCAGGAACGCGCTTCTTCGGCGCTGTAAACGCTAATTGTTGCGTTTGCATTGATAATAGAAACGCGCGCATGAAGCGCGTATACGCGCATTTGAAGCGGTACAAACGCGCGTACAAAGGAGCGGAGTAGGGCAGAGGGGGTGGGGGTCCACCACTGCGCCCGCGCCTCAGTTGCAATAATGGTTTATTGTGTGCTGCGCGTGTATCTCGTTTAAAATGGAACCCTTCGACACCGACCGCTTTATAACAGAAATAAACAATCGTCCAGCTACATGGAATTCACTACTGCCCGAATATTCAAACAAAGTGTTAAAAAGAAATGCTTGGGATGAATTGTGCCAAATTTTTTATAACAATTTTAATGAAAAAACCAGTAAGGAAAAAAACCTGGCAGGTAAGATTTCTTATATTTATTTAAAAATAATTTATTATAGTTTATAGTGCGACGGTACATAGAACAGTAAAACAGTAGAACATGTAATTAGGTAGGTACCAGTGGCGTAGCCTCCATACAACACGATTCCCATCGGCTTCCCTTGGCAGATTCTAATAGGTATATGTATTTTTTTTATATTTACAACAATAGCTTCACTGAGCCCTAGTCTTACAAAAATCTATTCGACTAATCTACGTAATTATCGCAAACAATATAATTACATTACACCAGGGTGACCATTTGTGGCAGGTTCCTGCCATTTTGTACAGATTAATTAAGGACAAAAAAACCCTGGCAGTTGGCAGAATTTATTTAATTAATTTACTGAGAGTCTCAGTAAATTAATTATATAAATTATTAATCTATGCCAGGCTTTTTTTGTCCTTAATTAATCTGTCAAAATGGCAGGAACCTGCCACAAACGGTCACCTTGCATTACACGCTTTCACAAAATATTCTTCAATAAGCTGAATACAAAATACGCAATGTATTTGAATCGCGCAAACGCACACGTATATTATTTTACGCGTGCCGATTTTACTCGCTCATATTTATGGGAATTCAAATGTTTGAAATGTATGCGATTCACGCATACATACACATTACTACCACATGCAAACACTGTCGATAATATGAGCCGGGTAAAGCCGATCTGTGATAGCTTACAATCTTTATTATAAGAATATTATTTCGTTTCATTTGTCCGTTGCAATATAATGTTGTAAGTTAAATTTGACCCACTTGTCGGTTTCCAATTAAGCTGAAATTTTGCATAAATGTGTAAATCGCATGACAGTGGAATATTATGATGATGTATGACGTAGAACTGATCTGATGATAGAGGTGGAAGGTGGCCATAGGAACTCAGTAATAAAGCGATGTACTTCCATCGAGTTTGGACTCGTTTCATTTGTCTTGATGAGTATTTTGTATTCAGACAGTTTCCAAGGTCTCATGATGGAGCTGGAGGGTGGCCATGGGATCTCTGTAATAAAGCAACGTAATTCCGTCGAGTTTGGGCTCGTTTCATTTGTCTTGATGAGTACTTTGTCTTCAGACAGTTTCCAGGGTCTGACGATGGAGCTGGAAGTCGGCTATAGGATCTTCGTAATAAAACAAAGTAATTCCATCAAGTTTGGGCTCGTTTGATTCGTCTTGATGAGAACTTTTATGTAAGTAATTTAATGACGTCTTGTTTATTGACGCGGTAAACTTTTTTTTGTGCTGGCTTTACTTTTCTTTTTTTTCACCCTACGCTACTGGTAGGTACCCTAAATTTTAGAATCTTGCCATGGTACTGCACCTTCATCACTAATAAAATAATCAGCGTACATATTTCGTATCATAGTTCCGCTTAATTGTCCCTGTGACCGTCTTGCACCAATCGAAATCAAACTTGCATCTTCAGGAGGATCTTCTAAACCAACTATACTCAAAGAATTATGAAAATTATAACCGTCACGTTCACGTATGAAATTATGCAGTACACAACAGGCTTTCACAATAGCCACACTGAAGTCCACGCTAACGTTCAGTGGCCGATTAAAGATTTTAAATTTGTTGCTTAATATACCAAATGTACATTCAATGTATCGTCTGGCACGTGTCAAGCGGTAATTATATATTCTTTTCTCTCGTGGCAAGATTTTTCCAGCGTAAGGTCTCTGTAAATGTTGAGATAATGCAAAGCCTTCATCTCCAACAAACGTAAATGGTATTGGCACTCCATTATTAGATATTGGTCTCGCATTTGGTATATTATAATTTCCTTGCCTTATCTTTTTGGTCCATTCACTACATTCATTTATTGTTGAGTCTGCAGCCTTTCCATAGCATCCGACATCTATATCGATAAATCTGTAATTTGCGTCACATATTGCAAGCAATACGATGGAAAAATATTTTTTATAATTAAAATACTCTGATCCACTATGTTGAGGTTTTATAACTCTGATATGTTTCCCATCGATAGCCCCAAGTAGATTGGGAAAATTTGCGTATTTCATAAATCCTTCAGCAGTTTTTAGATGTGATTCCTCGGTTGGTTCTGGCATACAGATGTTTTTTAATTTATCCCATATTATTTTCACTGTTTCACGGACTATGATGCCTGCCGTCGTTTGTCCACACTTAAAGTCATAGTGAATATCTGAGAAATAGCAACCCGTAGCTAAATACCTGAAAAGAATAACATTTTTAAAGCTTCTCTTGTTATCGTAAATTTTACATATTTAATTAAAATTAACCTACAACTACTTATTTCAAATGAATTAAAATTAACCTAATAAATAACTAAACTATTTACATTATTATTGTTTTCAGTCATTGAACTTCAAAGAAAATGGAAGAGCATTAAGGACGCTTATAAAAGAGACAAGGCGAAGAACAATAACTGTTCCAGTGGATCTGGAGCTAAACCTAGAAGACCCTACATATATTCCAATTTGCTAACTTTTTTAGACCCGCTTTACGAAATAAGATCTCCAAGTCAAAATGATGATGCAGCACTGGGGAATAACCAAGACTGTGATTTTCAAAAACCACATTCACCAAAGAAGTCTAAAAAGACTCCAAAACATGAAGACCCACAAGACAAATTGTATGAAGCACTGACAGCAAATCTCAAACAGTCTAAGGAAGCGAATAATACAATTTTATCTGAAAATCCCGACATACTGTTCTTAATTTCGTTAGCTAAAGATTTTTCTGCTATCAAAGAGGAATTTAAGTTAGAGGCCAAAGCTGATATGATAAATTTAATTCGTAAATATAAAAATATGGGACACTCATCGAGAATATTGAATGAAAATAGATACCAAGGTGCATTTCAATATGAACATCAGTATGGATACCAGTCTGGATATCAGTCTGAATCTGGATATCAGTCTGAATTTCAACCACAATATCCAAGTAATCAATCAGCGCCAAGAAACGAATCTGTCAGTTCACTTCAAAATTTAGATAGCAATGAATCGGTTACAAATGACTCCGATATCATATCTGACATGTATGATGATATTGAATAAATCTTTTTCTCTTATTCATAATCTAAGTGCACTTATAACATTTTACGATTGATTTAAAAATGTAACAGAACAATAAATAAATAAATAAATACTAGTTGTTTTCTTACCTCAATGTGATGAGCAAACGTTCTTCTGCCGATATACATGATCTCATTGCTGTATTTTGACGAGTTAACTCAGGTTTTAGAATCAAAAGAAGTTCTTGGAATGACGAATATGACATTCGATAACAATTATAAAATTTCTTCCATCTTCTATGTATTACCAATTTTTTAAAAGTTGTATGATAATGACCACTCAATCTTTTTTCACTCGTAAATGGATCTATCCAATAAATTCGCTTTTTTTTACGTTTTTTACTTTTTAAAAGAAGTACTAAAGCCAAAGTAAGCAGTGTTGTCTCAACCGACGCCATTGTACAACTGAAGAAGAGGAGTCTCTGATCAAAACGCAAAAGGTACGAGCGACTACAGCGCGTCTTACCGCTGTACCTGCGCGTATACGCGCAGAAGAGGCAGGTTTTATAATCGCCCCGTGTGCTTAAGTTACAAGGTTGCGATCCAATCTCGTTTGAATCGTGTATACGCGCGTTCTCTGCGCGTCGTCAGCGCGTTTAAAAAACGCCGTGTGCTATGGGCCTTAGACGTGGAAGAGATGTGCTTGTGCACGGGTGGATTGGAAACGGTGGCGGATGTGGTGCATGTGGTTGAAGTTGTAGCGTAGTGGTAGTGCTGATCGAGGTAGCCCTAGCCGGGGTAGCAGGGGGCGTGGAGGCCTCTCCAATGTCCGTCACGAGCGACCAGGACCGCACGCACTCTATTGACTAGTTAGCTTTTTTGTTTTTTTTTTTTTTTAATTCAAAAAACATTTTGGTTAAATTAATTGAATCTTTTGATTTTTAGCCTCATGATCCTCAATATAGAAGAGCTGCCAATATAGAAAAGATGGTGTGTTATTTGTAATATTTTGGTTATACATATTACTCACAAGTTTTAAATTTCAACCGACTTCCCAAAAAGACGGAGGTTCTCAATTCGTCGGGATCTTTCTTCTTTATGTATGTTTACTGATTACTCAAAGACGTCTGGATTTTGATTTTTTTTCTAGATCAAATCTCCAACCACCATCATCACGATCGATTGCGCCCGCGTCACCATCATCAGGATCATTGCGCCCGTGTCGCCATCGGTAGCACCATCATCACCGGCATTATATTCGGTGCCTTCGCCGGCAATGTAAGTCGATACAAGTAAGTTTTACAGATTTTAAGATTATGAGTACTACAACCCTGTTCCTTCACCAGGTTTCTGGAATGTGAGGAT
Organism: Helicoverpa zea; assembly: GCF_022581195.2. Classification (NCBI taxonomy): domain Eukaryota; kingdom Metazoa; phylum Arthropoda; class Insecta; order Lepidoptera; family Noctuidae; genus Helicoverpa; species Helicoverpa zea. Next base: position 2,607,544 of record NC_061464.1, on the reverse strand, counting down.
TCGGATACGATCACAACTTTGAGCTCTTTACCCGCTTCTCCGATGCCGCATCCATCTCTGTAATATAAATGAAAGTCCTTGATCTTGGGTTACTTGAGTTTTATTTCACAACACACATTCACTCACTGTACCACAGTTACATAGTCGACCCATACCAAGGATATGGAAAAAGACAGATGACAGATCATAGCGGAAGTTATTATATTAGTGACGTACTAATTAGTATTACTAATTAGTGATGTTACAACATCCCCCCTGTTAAGTTTAAATTAACCCTTGACAAACAATAGACTTAAGACTATGGACTGACTTGACAAAAATTGACTTTATTATACATAGTTATGATAGACAAAGGTTTTTACTTAATTATGACTTAATTTAGATTACAATTATATACTTAATCTATTTCTTCTATTAGCCTACGAGAAGGCTTTACAAATCGACCTGAACGTGTGACAATTTGACCACTTGAGGATTGAGATGAGAGTTCTTGAGGTCCAGCCTTCTGACTGTCACCATCCTCTCTCCCCTGCGACGATGACGACGACGACGACGAGTTGGATAGCATAGGAGAGTACTTATGCCTTAAGTGAATTCTATTTCTCCTATACCTAACTCCATTGACATCCTCAATGACATATGACCTATTATTTGCCAGCCTTTGCTTGACAATGGCATGTTCCCAATTATAATTTGGTTTTCTTTTAAAGTAGACATGATCATTAGGATACAACAATGACAAAGGCTTAGAATTTCTATTATAATATGTTGACTTATTGACATTATTCTTGTTTACACATTCTTTGTAATCTTTAAATTTTACAACCTTTGGTTTTAATTTTTTATATGACTTTGGAACATTATCTCTTAAATTCCTAGACATTAACAGTTGTGCTGGGGATGGTAAATTATTTTTAGGTGTATTTCTATATTGTAATAAGGCTATATAAGGATCAGACGAATTTTCTTTACATTTTTTCAACATATTTTTTACAATTTTGACTGAACTTTCTGCTTGACCATTTGACTGTGCATGATATGGGCTAGTAATAATATGTTCTATGTCCCATTCATGTAAAAAATTCTTGAATTCTAAAGATTGGAAAGGAGGTCCACCGTCAGACACTAATGACAAAGGTATACCATGACGGGCAAAAATAGACTTTAAATGTGTAATTACATTTTTGGCTGTACTATTTTTATTTAACAAAGCTATCTCTATGTATTTAGAATAATAATCTGTAACAATTAAATAAGAAAGGTTATCAATATACATTAAATCAATACCAACTTGTTGCCATGGATACTTATTAATCTCAAAATTTTGTAATGGTTCTTTTTGGTTACAAGGTTTGAATTTCGCACATATAAGACATTGTTCTACTAAATTTTTGATATCACCTGACATGTTTGGCCAATATAAAGAATCTCTAGCTAATTTAAGACATTTGTTTATACCTTGGTGACCTTCATGAATTTTATCCAACATTTCCTTATACATAGACTGTGGTACTATCAATTTTGAACCTTTGAACAACAAATCTTTTACGACATGAATTTCAGCTTGTATATTCCAATATGGTTTGACTAATTGACTGACTTTACTTTTACTTTTTGGCCAACCTTCATAATAATACTTCTTTAACAATTGCAAACTTTCATCTTTATTAGTATGTTGTGACAATTTTGTGCTGTAGTCTTTAGTGACTGCTAAATTTGAATACATTAAATTGACATGACAAGTTATTTCTGCCTCATTTTCTGGTATATAATAATCTTTTAAGGCAGCTCTAGACAAGGTATCAGATATAAACATTTGTTTACCTGGGACATGTATGACTTTCAAGTCATACTTTTGTAAAGTTAACATCATTCGCTGTAACCTAGCTGGTACATCATGTAATGGTTTATCAAATAAGTAGACTAATGGTTTATGATCTGTATGAACTGTGACTCTATGACCATATACATACTGATGAAATTTTTCACAACCAAATTGAATTGCAAGCAATTCTTTCTCAATTTGAGCATACCTAGACTGAGTTGTGGTTAATGTTTTTGAACTATAAGCAATGGGTTTATTATTTTGTAAAATGACTGCTCCCAATGCTGACTTAGACGAATCTACTGACAAGACTAATGGAATATTGGGGTTATAGTGAGCTAAAACCGGTGACTTTGTAATTTCATCTATTAAACTCTTAAGACATTTATTATGATTTTCATCCCAAGACCAGACTGCATCTTTTTTCAAAAGATTTCTTAAAATTTGAGTTTTTTCTGACAAATTGCTAATAAAGGGACCTAAATAATTGATCATACCTAATATTCTTTGCAATTCTTTGACATTTTGTGGTGTAGGCATATTGACAATTGCTTTTACTTTTTCTTGGTCAACCCTTGCACCATCTTTACTAAAGACATAACCTAAAAAACAGACTTCAGAAACTAGAAATTTACATTTGGACTTGTTAAATTTTAAATTAACTTGACGAGCTCTTTGCATTACTTTATGTAATCTCTCATTATGTATAGACTCACTTGGACCATAGACTAGAATGTCATCGATGAATATCAAGACTCCTTCTAAATCACCAAACAAATTCATCATAACTCTTTGAAATATTTCTGATGATGCATTTATGCCAAAAGGTAATCTTAAATATTTATATCTGCCAAATGGTGTTTGAAAGGTACATAAATTAGAACTATATTCATCTAATCTTAACATCCAAAAACCTGAAAATGCATCTAAATGAGAAAAACAAACAGCTCCTACTAATTGAGATCTTATCTCATCAATTGACTTTATTGGATAAATTTCCCTTATAATATTCTTATTCAAATTTCTAGGATCTAAACAAATTCGTAACTGACCTGAACTTTTGACCGTAATTACTATGCTATTCACCCATTCTGTAGGCTTAGTGACTTTTTCAATGACTTGCATGCTCTCCATGCGATCCAACTCCTCGCGTAGCTTTCCAAGCATCGCAAATGGTACTCTCCTGGGAGGATCCACGCATGGTACTGCATCAGGTTTGAGTTTCAGGTGACAGACAGGAGGTAGACAACCAAGACCCTGAAAAACATCATTATATTGTGTTAGAATTTGTTGACAAAAATTTTGTTTAGATACTGAAAAAACTCTTTTAATTATTCCTAACCTTTCACAAGTAGGAAGACCTAAGACATTGGGACATACCAAATTTGCGACTATGAATACTATATTTTCACTGACAGTGTTATTATTTAATATTAAATTGCATTTAATATTGACTTTTCCCATAATGGGTATTGACTTGCCACAAAATCCTGTGACATTTATGTGACATTTGACAAGTGACATTTGACTTTGTTGACGTTTTAAAGAATCAAAAGTTTGTTTTGACATTATGTTAAGATCAGCTCCTGAATCAATGATACAATTAAATTGTGAATGACCTACTTTAACATTTATGTTCCAAGACTGTTTACTATTGTTAATGTTATGTTTATGTTTTGACTCGACTGTATTGACCTGACTAAATGATGATGTGACTTGTTGACTGTGATATGGTGATGTGACTGTTGTGATTGTGTGAGGTGATTCCTCAGACATGTGTCTGTACTCATCATTAAGATACCCACTTTGACTATCACAACTTTTATTTGAATTATGACAATATGACTTGAGAATTGATTTCTCTGACTGGTGACTGCTTTCATCACCGAGGTACTTTTCGGACCTCTCAGACATGACATTATCACCCTTATCATCTTTGAAATATGACTTGAGAATTGATTTCTCAGACTGGTGACTGCTTTCATCACCGAGGTACTTTTCAGACCTCTCAGACATGACATTATCACCATTATCATCATTGAAATATGACTTGAGAATTAATTTCTCAGACTGACAATATGAGTCTCGGTGAGATCTCTCAGGAATGACACCAATGTCATCACCGGAATCATTCCCTGACTGTGACTGACTATGTATGTGTGTAAATTGTGGTGGTGGAGACAAGTGGTGCAGTGAATGTGTGCTTGCTGACTTGACATGTTTATAGTGACTGTTATATGACTTTAAATGACAATTAGACTTATGACTTTGACTGGAGCTATGACTATTCAAAATTCCAAAAAAATAATCTTGATTTTTATTATGACTATGAATTTAATTAAACGACTCTAAATGACTGATATTTTTATTTTTGAAGCAATATTTAGCAAAATGACCAAATGATTTACATGACCTGCATTTGACTCCTTGCGCTGGGCACTTGTAGCGGTGAGATTGCCCACAGCGGCTACACGTCCTCGAGCGCCTTTCAGGGTTGGGAGACTTCCCTGCGCCAGAACCCTGCTGACCGACTGGTGAAGCTCGCTGTCGACGATCCCCTCGACTACGGCTCCTCCGACGTAGATGCATGACATTTTCTGACTTTTCAACGTTGGAACTACTGACAATTTTTTCAGCATCCTGCTGTGCGACGATCAGTGTTGTTGCCAGTTCTCGCATCTTCTGATATGTCAGATCAGGTTCCTGGAGTAGTCTCTGACGTACATGTGCTAAATCCATATGCAGATTTGCAATGAAAATATCCCTGATGAGCGATTCCCTGAGTGTTCCAAATTCACAATCTTGGCTTTTGTTCTCCAAATCTGCTAGGAATCCTTCGATCGACTCGGATTTCTGTTGCCTTCTGGTGAAGAACATGTGACGGCACATGGTTATGTTCCTTCTGGGCTCAAAAAAATTCTGAAATTTGGACTTGACTTCGGCAAGCGTGGTCTTCTCAATGGTGAGGTTGAAAGTATTGAATATATTTAAGCCCTTTTCACCTATGAGATGTAACAAGATAGCTATCTTACGCTTTTCGGGTGCCTTATCCAAACCCGTGGCCAACAAATACAGCTCCAACTGCTGCCACCAGCGTTTCCACGCCTCCGCATTATTATTTGTGGAATCTGACGAAATTTGCAGTGATTTTATTTTGCTGTTAAGGCCTTGGACGCCATTATGGTCGCCCACGCCGCATGGCTCGGAACTCGACTGGTCCATTTTCGCGACCGACTGTCTTCCAGACTTCGACTTTTTTGACTTGAGTTCTTCTTGACTTCTGACACCATGTAATATAAATGAAAGTCCTTGATCTTGGGTTACTTGAGTTTTATTTCACAACACACATTCACTCACTGTACCACAGTTACATAGTCGACCCATACCAAGGATATGGAAAAAGACAGATGACAGATCATAGCGGAAGTTATTATATTAGTGACGTACTAATTAGTATTACTAATTAGTGATGTTACAACAATCTCCACCTCCACCTCGTCGTTCTCAGCATCTGCGAGATGAATATATCTCCGACCTCATCAATTATACAGGAAGTGACGACTCCGACAATAGTGATGAAGAAGGGGAAATTGCAGCTCCACTTATTCCAAGGGTGTTTCTATCAAAACGATGATAAACACAACGCCGGAGACCCAGTACTATAGCTAGTCACACCACACCTGCCAGTGGACTTGGGCCCGCCGATGCCCCCCGTCTACGCCGGAACGCAGCCCGACAGAAACGGAACGCAGCTACGCGGGGGACGTGCGCGGAGGGGTTCCGGTGACGTTTCACTACCACTTTTACTCTCGAACACTTTGTAATTGTTGAAATATACTTTGCTTTCATTAATTAAGTTGCTAAACCTTGGTTATTGTCAAATACAAGCATACAAAACAAAAGAGGTCGGTTTCATTTACCGCCCAAACACCCCCCTTACGGTGACGGAGCAGCCATGGGGTCTCCTGTAATTCCACTGGAGAGAATTTCCAAACCCTCCTCCCTCACCTGAATCGAGATGGGTTTGAGCAGTTCAATTGTCCACGTCCAGATGTTGTTTTCGCTTCTGAAGGAGAGGACGTGCGCCATTTCGAGTAATGAAGAATCGCGGTCTACGTGACCTTCGATTTTGTGTCCACGTAAAATTATTTTAAATAATACTTCAAATAAATCGACGCGGACTAAACCAAATTTATGTCCATTAAGCCCAGTTAGAAGATGGTGATGTGACTGGTTTTATAAACTTGCCATACGCAAACTTTTTTGATCAAATACCAAGTGATCCACGCAATGAATACTTCGCGTCATTTATAGCTTTTGAGCTGGAAGCTGTACGGCCTGAAAAAAGTTCAGAAGTTTACATGAAAATATTAAATTTAATACGGCAGGCTCGTGGAGAATCGTCACCAACAGAAGAACGAACGTGCCCATCTCCCGAGTACTGATTTGTGTTAACGTAGTTAATGACTAATGACTAATGTTAGATTATTCATTAAGCAGGTAAAAAAACTAAAAAATCAAGTTATAAATGTTCCAGCTGAAAACATTTCTATTTGCAAGAATGCAAAAAAAATCAAAACCTTATACTGTTAAATACGTAAGCTATTCTTGTTTAAAAAATTTAAAGCAATTTAACAACTCCATAAGGCCAGGAAAGATGAAGGGAGACCCGAAGGTACGAGGGCGGGTCAATAAGTCCGTGACTTTTTGAATTTCTAACCTCTTTACTGAAAAAGCAAAACTATTCCTGTCAACAGGCATCTGTCAGTTGACTCCTGTCAAAATTTGAACTTTATTTGACAGCGATCTTTATCAGACTGCCCAGTAATGTGAGGAAAAAAAGTGAATTTCGTGTGCTTATTAAGCATTATTTTTTGCGAAAAAAAAAAAACATTACTGAGACCAAGGCTAACCTTGATAAATACTATGGGGACTCTGCACCATCGATTGCGAAGCTCTGAAGATGCCGAACATCCTGGACGCCCAGTTGAGGTCTCTTCACCCGAAACAATCGAAAAAATTCACGATATGGTCTTGGCCGACCGAAGATTGAAAGTGCAAGAGATTGTGGAAGCCGTAGGGATCTTGCATGGCTCAGTGGTTTCAATTTTGAATGATCACTTGGGCATGAGAAAGCATTCCGCAAGATGGGTGCCGCGTTTGCTCAAGTCAACCACAAACCCAATCGTTTCACAACTTCACAGGAAGGTTTGGCGTTGTTTAATCGCAATATGGAGGAGTCTTTGCGCCGTTTTGTAACAGTGGACGAAACATGGATTCGTCACAACACACCAGAGACCAAACAATAGTCAAAACAGTGTTTCTAAGGGTGAATCGGCACCAAAGTAGGCCAAGGTGGGTTTGTCAGCCAATAAAGTTATGGCGACTGTTTTTTGGGATGCACGCGGGATAATCTACATTGACTACCTTCAAACAAAAGAGAAGAATAATCAATTTGTCAATATTATTGTAATTGTAAGGTTGGTAAGCGAACTGTGGGATGCTGTTCCCACACGATGACCATTTTATGGTATTTGGGCTGGGCTCGGCACCAAAACAATATTGGGCTCCCTGCACAATTTCTTGATGATTTGTTAATTGAATATAACGAAATTGAAGATGATGTTAATGAGTATGGTGAAAACGAATAAAACTATTCAATTACTGTATATTTTTTGTTTAATTTACTCTGTAAAAATAAATAACCTCCAATTTACAATGTCTGAATAATTTGGTTTTGAGAAGTTAAATGTAAAAGTGGAAAACATAGAAAAGCTTCTGACATTAAACTACTCAAAAAACTGTAAGAATTTTCACTGTCCATGAAATATTTTTATTGAGCTTAAGTTACTATGGACGTCTGACATTGTTCTTTGAAGTTGTATTTTTAGAACAAAACCTGATAGAACGAGCGCAAATAGATAGGAGAGAAGGAGAGGGAGAATAACAACGAGGTAACGAAAGAGTATTAAAAGTTAAAGATTACAAAAACTATAACGATAAAATTAAACAATACCGGGGATATCAGGTTGTCGCCGAGTTTTATTTAAAAGACATGCAAAGCCTTTTCTGATTCAATGACTGGCGATAACTTTAAAGAATTTTTGTTATATAGGGTAGGTATATCTAGGTATCTTCGAGGTGTTCCTAATGATTGTTATCAAAGTGCTATTAAAATTAAAGAAGCTAAAATCAATGACATTAAAAAACTTATTCAATTTGTACCACAAGAAAAAAGAAAATTCTATCAGACATTGATTATGGAACAGGCTAAATTAAATGAAAGTCAAATTGTTGAGGAATCGGATGACGAAATAGAGTAGACTATTATAATAGGTATTACTCATTTTTGATTAATAATACTGATAAAGAAGCTAATTTTGTTTGATTAAATTCTTTAGTCCTTAAAAAGAGGGAAAGATAACCCTAAGTCCTGTTGATTTATAATAAGTCCAATATTATTTTTCTTAAATTAAAGATATTATAAATGCTTTTTATGTTTTGTTTTATATATTAAAATAAAGAGTATATTGTGTACTACAACTAAATAGTGTTTTAATATTAATATGTCCTGAGGTTTCTTTTCAAAAATTTAAATATGTTTATTTTTTTTTATTACCAAAAACTGAAAAAGTGGACTAAGCCATTTTTCGATTTGGAGCACCCAATTGAAACCAGCTTTTACAGCAAAACCAGGAATTTCAGAAAAGAAAGAGTGCTCTCATGGAGTTAGTTAAAAAAAATGTAATTTATGGTTATTAATTTAACATTTTGATGTTATAGGGTATTTTTTAAGACTGATTAATTATCTGACTATAGACTGAAATAATTATGAGGCTGTAAATTAATAAGTACCTGTGACATAGTTCATGTATATTAAGAAGTTCTTTTTTTTAAGTTCAGTTTCTATTCTACATTTGATTTATTTTTCGATTTTCTTTCCTTATTTTAGAGATTACTTTAAAAATATAACAAATAATGTGTCTAATAAGTACATAAGTACTTAAAATACAAAAAGTTTTATATAAAGTTGATTATTTTTCTTCATTTTTGCAAATAAATAATAAGGATTACATTACACATTATACATAAGGATTACATTTATTACTAGACAAAGACAGTATTTATATATTTCTTAATATATGCTTTTACAAGTACAGTAATACACAAATGTATGACATGCGGTTTGCCAGTACTTTATTTAAAATGTATATGTGTAAATTTGTCTTTTTTAGTTATGCAATAAACAAGCGATTTGTCCAAAACAGAGTATGTGAAATTAATGATTTGACTACCGGCTGCGTTTGGTCACACTTACAGGGTGTGTATAACCCAGCTGATCTGTTAATGCGTGGAATCCATCTAATGGAACTTATTCATAACGACTTGTGGTGGGTCGGTCCAGGGTTCGTTCTCGATGGCGATTATGATGTATCTAGTACCGATATACCTTTGACCGATTTACCTGAAACTAAACCTAATAAGGTTTTTGGGTTATACTCGTCATGTAACGTGTTTCCTTTCGAAAAATTTTCATCTTTCACTCGTATGATACGAGCGGCCGCATATATTTTGCGATTTATACATAACGCTGGTTATAAACACGAACGTAAACAGGGTTCATTAACCATTGATGAATTACGTAACTCAACTATCTTACTTGCGCGATTATCTCAAATCGATTCATTTCCTCAAGAATATAATTTATTGTCAAATAAATCATCAGTCCGTGTGATCACGATGTTCCAAATAAGTGAAATATTTGGACAAGCTTACATGCAAGGTACAATGTCCACAGCAGTTAACAGCTTCAGGAAGTGTGGTATATGGCCATACAACCAAGATAATTTTAGTGATGCTGATGTCATGGGTGCTGAAACTACAAACATACCACTAGCTCAAGACAATCCATCTACGTCAAGATCTGTCAACCTACCTTTAATAGAGACTAGCACATAGCTCCGCACCACGGACATGAAGAATCAACCACATCAAGATTTGCCAATGCTGAGTCAATGGAGACAGAGACTAGTCCCGGTTATGAGTCACCGTCTATATTGGATTCCACAAATGTTTTCTCAATAGAGCCAGTATCCCATCCTGGACATGAAGTATCAACCCCGTTAAACGTTGTCAACGATCAGTTTATAGAGATAGAGCGTCATGCTGGACCTGAGACACCATCCCCATCAAATTCTGCAAACCTTCCCACAACAGATTTAGCACCTTGTTTACATTCCGGAAATCAGCGAACGCTAAATTAACTGTCAAACGCTTCTCCCATCCGAGCAGTCTGCCGTGACCTAACTTCTTCTTTCGAAAATGCTTCACCTAAAGACATATTACCGATTCCTGCCGTTCAAATGACCGAAAAAAGGAAGAACTATCGAAGAGGTAAAACAGCGGTAATAACTTCAACTCCGTATAAAAAAGAACTTGAAGTTTTTAAATTGTCGAAGAACATTCCGGCTAAAAGAAATAAATCTTCAAGGGACGTTCCGGCTAAGAATACTAAATCATCTAAGAATGCCCAAAATAAACCGCTGAAGAAGGCCAGGCCATCAACTTCAACACAAGAAGATAGCGTTTGTTTTTATTGTGAAGATTTAAACCACACATACCTGAAATCGACTGAAAATTGGGTAAAATACCAACTCTGTGGGCAATGGGCTCATACTGCATGCGCTGAGGTTGATGATGAAGGCAAAGAAGAAATACTCATATGCATGTTCTGTGAAAGAATCATATCCGCGCTGTCTATGGTTCGAGACGCTCATTGGTCGACTATTTTATTTTTTTAATTTTTCACTCTTTTTTGTCTGTGTTCTGTCTGATATTCTCGTATTGTGTTTTATTTTATTTTTAGTTTGTGTTTTTCTGTTTTGTTTACATCGTTCTTGTAACTGTTTCTATTAACATTACTTATACACGAATATTTTTTAATTAGTACACAAAAAAATAGGGCTCTATCTGTACCCGTTACTGATCATATTTGTGTAATCAAAACTAAAAAAAACGAAATCCCAAAATTGTCCAGGAAAATTCGACATATTTGGTAAATTCATAATTGAATCAATCATTCATAACAATTGCTACTAGAAAATACTACGCGCAGTGCTATCTCGTTTTGAATGCCATTCATAGATCTCAGCAAACTCGCGTCTAAGGTCAAGCCACGCCCCCTCCTTCTGCGCCAGCGATCCCTTTTCAAGCGAGCGAGAAACAGACAGTGCTAATTTATTAGCGGAAGGGTGCGCGCGTTTTTATTTACAATTGTTTACGTTTTTACTGTCGCGATGTCTTATTAATTTACATCTCGGGAGTATACGGCGATGATACGAGCATACTTTTTGTGGTGAGAACGCGAGAGCCGCAGTACGTATGTACAGAGAATTGTACCCAAATGCTCGCCAGCCGAACGTTCGGACTGTGGTAAATGCCTACCAGCGTTTACTCGACCACGGATCATACCGAGCACCGGCTCATAGCCAAGGACGTGGAAGACCGGCGTATTCGCAGGATCTGTACGACGATGTCGTGGACTACTTCGAAGAAGATCCCCGGCGAAGTACAAATGACGCAGCTCGTCATTTTAACATCAGCCAGTCCTGTGCATGGAAAATAATTAGTTCGTATGGATATCATCCATACCACTACAGAAAAGGTCAAGAATTGACCACTGTGGATAACGAACAAAGGATGACATTGTGCAGATGGATACTCGACAACACAAGCAAATATCCTCTTCTCAGACGAGTGCATGTTTACGCGTGTCGGATTGTTCAATCAACACAATGAACATCATCATCCTCCGAGCCTTTTCCCAACTATGTTGGGGTCGGCTGCCAGTCTAACCGGATTCAGCTGAGTACCAGTGCTTTACAAGAAGCGACTGCCTATCTGACCTCCTCAACCCAGTTACCCGGGCAACCCGATACCCCTTAGTTAGACTGGTGTCAGACTTACTGGCTTCTGACTACCCATAACGACTGTCAAGGATGTTCAATGACAGTCGGGACCTACAGTTTAACGTGCCATCCGAAACACAGCCAATGATCTCTAAGATATACTTAGATAGTACATACAAACTTAGAAAAGTTGCATTGGTACTTGCTTGACCTGGGTACCAGGTCAGGCAAGTACCAATGAACACTGTATCAATCAACACAATGTATCAATCAACACAATGAACACTGGTGGTCAATACGCAATCCAATGTTAACAAGGGAGAACTCTTTCCAACACAGGTTTTTCATTAACGTCTGGGCAGGAATTCTCAACGACAACATTGTTGGCCCGTATTTCATAGAAGGGCCTTACTGGCGAAAGTTATTTAACTTTGCTGCGGAATATGGTGTCTGAAATGCTGGAAGAGATTCCATTAGCCAATTTAAGAGATGTCTGGTTCCAGCAAGACGGCTCGCCTCCGCACTACCACAGCGCAGTGCGTGAGTACTTAAACGAGCAGTTCGGGAGTCGGTGGATCGGTCGAGGCGGCCCCGTGGCATGGCCGCCACGATCTCCTGATCTCACGCCATTGGACTTTTTTTGTGGAGTGAAATTAAACGACGAGTTTACGTTAGTGAGCCTACAAGTGTAGAACAATTTAGGGATGTGAAAAAATTATCGATTATGGAAATAATCGATTTAAAATCGATTTTTTTTTAAGTAAAAATCGATTTTGATGCGTAATTTTTTTTATATGAATAATCGATTAATAATCGATTGTTTTAAAATAATTCAGTCTATTATTGAAGGAAGAATCAAACACATACTTGTTTGCTGAGCCATCGACATCTACACGTTCTGAAGACTCTGTGATTACCATACCGATTATTTCCGCATCTCAAATTTACGATTCTGTAGTGTCTTCAACTCCTAAACGACAAAAAATGGGTATAGAAGCATCATTCTCAAAAATATCGGAATTTGGATCCGGAGGCTCAAAACACAAGCAGATTACAGACGCCATAGCAGAAATGATATACCGCGATAATCTTCCTTTCAGCGTGGTCGAAGGAGAAGGGTTCGGAAAACTGATTAAATTACTTGCACCATTATATAAAATCCCATGTCGCAAAACGATAACCGGCATCATTGATGGAAAATACGAGGAAAAAAAAACTATTTTAATAAAAAAGTTACAATCCGTTACCAATGTATGTTTAACGATTGACGAATGGAAGGATTTACAACTGAAGAGCTACCTGGGAGTAACTCTTCATTGTATCAACAATTTTAAAACTGTTTCTTTCAATATAGCTTGTGAGCCGCTTTCGGAGAGTCATACCGCCGAATATTTATCAACCACTACTAAAAATATATGTGAAGAATGGGAAATTCCCGATGAAAAAATTGTGGCCGTCACTACCGACAATGGTGCAAATATAGTAAAAGCCATTGAATTAGTATTCGGTAGATCAAAGCATATTCGTTGCATAGCCCACACATTAAACCTTGTTGTGCAAAATTCAGTCATGGTGAATGAAATAAAAGTATTTATTGATAAAGTTCGCAGAATTGTACAATGGTTCCATCAGAGCGGAGTTGGTGCAGACGAATTAAGAAATTCTCAAAAGGCTGAAAATGTACCAGAAGGAAAAATTAAACACCTGGTAGGAGATGTTTCAACGCGTTGGAATTCACAATTGCATATGCTTGAAAGGTTTATAGCTATGAGTGGGACAGTGGGCGGCATTTTGTTAAATCACCCTAATGCTCCTCCTATGGTTCAAGCTAGTGAAATTGCCGTACTGAAAGAGGTCGTCAAAATTCTCAAACCGTTTGAAAAAGTAACCGAGGAGATGTGTAGTGAAAAATATGTCAGCGCAAGCAAAGCTATTCCCATTATAATGTGCCTAAAACAGTTTTTGGAAAAAGCAGATCCAATGCATGAATTGGCAGTTCAATTAAAAAATTCAATATTAAATGAATTTAACAAACGTTTCGACCATATTCAAAAAGTTCATTTGTTTAATACAGCAACATTTTTAGATCCTCGATTTAAAAAATTACACTTGAGTGATGGAACATATTTGGCAAAGACAATTAACTATATAAAACGATGTATTGAAGAAAACCGAGGGCGAGAACCTGAGCATTGCCCACCATCAAATACTTCGGCTGCTGCTAATGTAGATAATGATGACATGTGGGAAGCCCATAACAAGCTGTTGTTGGAGACTATAAATAGTCAAAATCACAGTCAGACATCGGAATTAAACTTATACATAGCTGCACCTCTCATAGGTTTGAAAGAAGACCCGTTAGAATCCTGGAGAAGCTATGAGGGAGCTTATCCCCAACTCACACAGTTGGCGTGTAAGCACCTTCTGGTACCTGCTTCTTCGGCTTCAGCAGAGAGACTATTTTCGAAAGCTGGAGCCATATTAACAAAGACCAGGAGCCGAATTTTATCTAAACGACTACCTAAACTATTGCTACTAAACTCATTGGTTACGGATTTTTAGTTTTTTTTTTTTATATAATATTTGAATAATTAAATTTTGTTAATTTTTGTGACAAACATTTTAATTTGAACTACGATGGCTACGAATTTTTTTTTTTTTTTTTTTAATATTTGATTAATTAAATTTTGTTTATTTATGTGGAAAACATTTTAGTTTGAATTCGTTGGTTACGGTTGTTTTTGTTGATTTATGTGAAAAACATTTTAATTTGAACCTTTAATTATAAGTTGATTGTTATAAAACGTTAATTTGTGTTGATTACATATAAGAACTTAAAATTTTTGTTGTTTATTTTTAATTTATAAATCTATAGATATACTATTTATGGGACTCATTGTGAAAATAATTGATAAATTAGGAAAAAATCGATTAATATTTAAAAATCGATTATTTTCTTAAGAAAAATCGATTGTTAATTAATCGATTTTTCCTAGTGATAAATTAATCGATTAGTAAAAAATCGATTTTTTATGTTAAATGTCACATCCCTAGAACAATTAAAACAGCGCATACTGGACGCGTTTGACGAAGTAAAAAGTAAACGAGACATACTTTTATCATTAAAAAACAATTTAATTAAACGTGCTCGTGTTTGTATTGAAAATGGTGGTGGACATTTTGAAGGACAGCTAAAATATCTGTAAGTTTTTTTGTAAATAAGTAGGTACGTAAATTCTAAGGTGACATAACATAATTATTGTAAATATCAGCTGATTCAAACTTTTTAAATACGCCAAAATTACTTCTTTTCACAAGTTTTACAACTTTACTTTTATTTGATTTCTTTTTACCACCCAATCTTTTAATTTAGTCACCTAATTTCTTAATAATTCATTTTGAAAAAGTTGGTAATTTTGTTGGTCCTAAGCCCAAATAAAGTATGAAGGAAAAGTTTGAATTTAATAAAAGTTTATTTTCCGTACACCTTTTATTTTACTTTTTCTTAGTTTTTAATCGTAACGCATCTATGCGTTTTAGTTACCTTCATTCGTTATCAGCTGTTGGACGCGGGGCAAGTTCGAGCGAGAGCACCCGAATGCGAGAGCGACAGAATATTATTAATGAATACTACTATGAATGACCTGGAATAACTTGTACAATGTTTCCATGAATTGAGTGAAATTTTTGGATATAACTTATCGCTAATAACTTTGCTGATTATGAATATTAGTTTTTGAAACTTTGCATAGATAATACTAAGAACTTTATAAATGAGCCCTTTAAGTATGTGCACTAATGAAAAAATAGTGGTGTATATATGTATTTATTTATTTAGTGTATTTATGCCGAAACAGCGTCTAAGTTTTGTAGTTCCGGGTAGGACGCGTGGTGGGTCAGCGCTGAAAACCAGCGCTGTTGTCTCGTGCCTGCGTGCGCGAGACACATCATTTATGCTGAACGCTGTCCCTTTCACGCACGAGTGACGCAATTGCAGCGTTTTTTTTTTCTTTTTATGTTCATTGTTTGTTTGTTTTGTCCCTTATTTATTTATTTGTTTCTTGCGTCATTCGTGTGTTTGAAATAAATCGATTTTCTTTCTTTTCTATCTTTCTTACCGCTGAACCCCATCATGCCCCATTTATCATTCCCCATCTTACCCCATATACGGGGCAAGACGGGTTTTTTATGTGATTTTAAAAATATATTATTATTAGTTATTCATTATGTTACTTTCGTCCAAAGATTATACCAATTGGTAGTTGATTAAGAAACTAAAGTACCATAAATAAATGAAAATATTATGTTAATTTTTACTAAAGTTTTTTATTGTTTTGCCTTAACGTCCCCGTCATGTAGTTCCCCGTACAGCGCGCCTTTAGTAAAAACTGCCCGCTACCGGTACAGATGTCGGATACTGCTGGAAGTCAAGAGATTCCAGGGGCCGGAGGATGTTAACGCTGCACTCCATCGCGTAGTAGCGAGTTCCGTGGGCACGCGCACGTGCACAGGGATGGAGCTCCACCTGGTACAATATTCGCTTTTAATCCAGAGAGTGGATATATTAACAGACATATTTTTTTATATGATTACGCCAAAATCCTGAAAGAACTGTGACCATGTTTCAAGTTTCAATGTTATTCGGAAAAGCATATTCCCGAGCTGCATCTGTTGGAACTGCTGCGAGTGGCTTTGCAAAGACTGGAATTTGTCCTCTTAATAAAGATGCATTTGCTGACTACGAATTCATTGTACCTGAAAAAAAAAAGATGAGATTTCACCACCAATTGTTTTATACTTTCCTGTTAGTCTAACACATTTATGAAATAATTAGAGTGTTGTGGGACTCTAAACATTCTGATTATTACAATAAATGTAAAAGGGAAGACGCGTGGCGTCAAATATCACAGCAAGTCAACATTCCCGTCAAAGAATTGAAGAAAAAAATAGTCACTAACGGGATTCTTTCAACGGAAGAAGTCTCGAGTTAAGCAGGTACTTACACTAAAACAGCAATTTTTTGTCCAATTCTGATTTAACCTTTTTTTTTCGTAAACACCTCCTACACTAATAGAGCCGCAACGTATAGCCTAAACTAATAGAGATCCCATTTTAAATTTTCTAGAGTACTTTCATTATCATTTAAGCTATATTTTGAAAGAAAAAATTTAAAAAAAAATGGTCGATGTGACTGTAATTCTGGTTTAAAAAGTTTACTTCCGGTTTTGGCCATCAATTTTTTTTTTTTTCTTTTTTACTGTCAAAAAGAACAGTATATTTTTAATATTATTATTTATTTATTTATTTATTTATTATTATCACAAACACGTTTTCTTACAATCTTTGCTTTAAATCTATGCTCCACAAAACCGTTTACACGGTTTGTCTGCGGAATATGTATCGCTATGTAAAATATTTTCTAGTCGATTTGTTATATTCGAAAAATTGTAGTACCAATCAACGACAATTCTTTTGAAACCTATAACTTGGTAAATATACACTATACAAAAAAAAATATTTTGCGTACACATTTATACCTACTAGAAGTACAAATGGGCCGAATGTGGGAAAGGAATATGAATATTACCAGCAAATGTCATTTTTATTAAATGTTTCAAAAACAAGAACCTCTCAGGAAAATACAACAAAATATGATAATCCTGGTCCTTAAAATACGTCTAAAAAAGACCAGTCTGAAAAATAAAACGGAGACATCAGATGAATATAAAGCGAGGGAAGTGTTACCAACAATTGCAAATAACTTGAAAAGAAAAAGGGGATATGATAATGACCCTGACTTAGATTTTTTGCATTCTATACTACCTCATTTAAAAAAGTGCCCGATGATTGTAAATTGGATCTTCAGACAGAATGATATTTTGAACACTATAAAAAATATTAACCCAATACTAATTATCAATCGCAATATGGTTATTAAAGTTCAGAAACTGATGTTCCTGTATCACCGGCAGTTACTAATGTATCTTAAGAATCGAATGTAATTGATAATAACTATTTTCATTTGTAAAAAATAAGTAATTTCTAATATAACAGGAAATTTTAACTCTTAAATTACCAGCGTCACTTGTAGTTGACAGAAAATAAAACAATTTTTACTACCACATCTAAACTTTATTTTTAAATCCTACCATTTTTATAGTAAAGTTACTGTTCGGAAAAACCGGTTAGAGAATTGTAATTTGCCAAACTCAAAGGACATGAAAAAAGAGCCAAGGGGTAAGCCATGTCATAAAGCTTCTAAGGAAATTATTGCAGCTAAGTGGCATGACAATAGCATCGTCACTATTGCATCCAATTTGGCACGGATTGGATCCTATCACAAAAGTGGATCGGATTGGATTTGTGGATAAAAAACGAGCTAAAATTCAAGTTGACTCCAGGGTAGCTCTTCGCGGCAAAAAGTGGTGGTTCCCTCTGTTTGCTTTTGGCCTGGATGTTTGAGCTTGTCAAAATGCATGGCTGATCAAAAGACAGTCAGAAAACAACTGGACCTATTGCGATTTCCGGCGAAATATAGTAACTGTTTACCTACAAAAATATGGCAAGCCCGCGTCCAGTAATTCTGCTTGTGGCGTTCCTGTACAGATAAGAGTACCTGCCGCGGTCAGGACCGCAGGAAATGCGGACGATCACTCGGAAGTCAACTGCTCTCTACGAAGATGCGGATATTGTCACCAACACACTAGAAAAATGTGTACCAAATGCAATATCGGTTTGCATCTGAAGTATTGCTTCAGATGCAAACCGCACATTGCACGCTTCATTGCACAGCTTTCACAATAAATAATCGTTATATTTTTTCATATAGATATGTCACAAAATAAATATGATTATAAAACTGTGTCTTTTTTCCTTAGACCGGTAAAAAACACGTGTGTCCTTCAGAGTCTTAACTTTGCTACAATGCACACATACGGGTATTTTGCTAATCTACGCGGCCAAAAGTGGAATTTACAAACCGTAGATAATGTTGAATAAGACAACAACTTGAGGTAGGCGACAGTTCCGAGAACTATAACCCGCCCTCCCCGCTCCGCTACCTGCACTAGTCGCGTCATACATTTAGTCGGAATTCGATCATTCAACTATATAGTTGTTTGTATCTGTTCTCGGCACTCATACAAAATCATTAACTTTGAAGTTAAATATTTAATATATTGCGTAAATTTAAGTAAGTGTTTGTGATGGATCCTGATATAGCAGGTAATTATGCTGTATTTTATTAAGTACTTAATTTTATTCACCATTACCCGCCCCCAGAATCGTGCAGGGTGACGAGCACCTATGCTGAAATCGAAATACAGCCTTTGATTGACCATACAGTTAGGCGTTTATCTATTTACCTAGAAGAGGTTCTAACAACATTAAAAGAACAAGAGCGAGAGAGCTTAAAATTAATTACTAAATGGGGATGTGACGGCTCACATCAATCACAGTTCAAACAAAAGTTTGCAAATGATGCAGACTCTGATGCTAACCTATTTCAAAGTAGTTTCGTGCCTCTACGATTAGTTTCTGGCTGTGAAGGTGAAAAACTTATATGGGAAAACCCGACACCTTCTTCTTCGCGGTTTTGCCGCCCTATAAGATTCCGTTTTTTTAAAGAAAATACAGATGTAACGGAAGAAGAAATCAACTTTGTGAAAAATTCTTCTGATTCGCTAAGCAAAACAGAAGTTATCATGAATGGGAACAAGTACTTGGTCTCTCATGCCTTTGTTATGACAATGGTGGATGGCAAGGTCTGCAACGCGGCCACTGGTACTAAATCTACAAGTCGATGCTACATATGTGGTGCAACTTCCAAGGACTTCAACAAGATTGCTATTCAAAGAGAAATAAGTTCCGAGGCTATTGAGTTTGGACTCTCAATTGTACATGCTCGGATTCGCCTATTTGAAAGCATTCTCCATTTGGCATATAAATTGCCAGTAAAGAAATATAGAGAGAGAAAGACAGAATCCGAAAAAAATTTGGAACACGAAAAAAAGCTATATATCCAGAAAAGATTTCGTGAAGAAACTGGGTTATTGGTGGACATACCAAAGGCGAATTTTGGCAATACCAATGATGGTAACACCAGTAGGAGATTTTTTGAAGATCCAAAATTGGCATCTGACATAACAGGCATAAATTATGACCTAATTTACAGATTTAAGGTCATACTCGAAGCTATTTCGAGCGGCTGTATAATTCATTCAGAAAAATACGACCAGTACGCTTTAGACACTGCCCGCTTATATGTCGATTTATATCCTTGGCACCCAATGACCCCAACAATGCGCAAAATTTTAATACATGGTGCAGTGATCATAAAAAACGCGCTGTTACCTATTGGGCAGCTATCAGAAGAGACCGCAGAAGCGCGTAATAAACATTTTAGATTATATCGCCAGGAGTTTGCCCGAAAATTTTCAAGAGAAAACTGCAATAGAGATATTTTAAATCGCTTGCTTTTGACATCAGATCCCCTTATAAGTAGTATGAGAAGCTTAAAAAGAAGAAAAACGCAGTGTTTTTTGAAAGAAACCATCGCACTTCTCATGCCTGGGGAACCCAATGTTAATTCTTCAGAGAGCGACGAAGAAATCTAATAATAATTAAAAGTAAACTTAGCCGATTAACCTTTTTTTACATTTGCTTCTAGAAAATATTATGTAGTGAATATTTTATAATAAAACTTCTTTTTAAATATCAAAATGTATTTTTTCTACTAAGTTATATCCTTTAGAAAAGCATAGGAACATAAAATAATTTTGGCCGCGTAGATTGTCAAAATACCCGTATGTGCAATGCCCAGTTTACAAGTTTTAAAGACTGCTACAGAAAAATTGACCGATACCTCCAAGTTGTCACAAGAAGTACATTCATTTATTAATTTTTATTGGAGACAAAATGGAATCTTATTCACGTTCAACAAAAAATATGATTCAACAGGCAATATTTGATGTCATAATGAAAGCCGATTCTGGCCACTATGATTATATTATCAATCATATAGACATGTGTAAGTAATGCGATTGATACATTACGCGTAATATTACCCGACCGAGTAATATAACATTACTTATTACTCCACCAAATTAAGCATGACACATCACATTACCATAACGCAACGCAAGTCTTGTACTGAGTGCGCGCGGCGCGGCTGTTCTGGCTGATTTACATCGAGTCAGTAACTGACGTCAGTCCACTGACAAGTCAGTGCTGACCCGGCACTGCCATCGAGTAAATTGATTTGAAGTCAGTACTGACTTCAATATACGAGTTCGCTCCCCCTCCACCCGCGCCAGTGCTACTGACCGCGTGTAAATACGCCCAAGTCAGTGAAGTCAGTCGCTGCCCCTCTATTGAATAAGGACCACGCTTCCTCGCTCCGTTGGACGAAATGACGCGAAAACTGCAGAAAACTTAAAACTAGTGGAACTATACCGAGGCCATGAATGCCTGTGGGATCTTAAATCCCACAACTATCGTTATAAAACGAGGCCGAGTTAGTAAATTAGATGACAATGTATAAATAAGAATAACAATTCACAATAATTTATGATCTTTACTTGAAGCTTTCTATAGAATATTTAGTTGGCGTTGTAAAAAAGACGAATTAGTTTATTAGAGGCTATTGCCTCGTTTACACTCAGCACGAGTGGGCAGGGAAGTGGGAAGGGAAGGGAGCAGCGCGAGAGTGTAAACACGATACTTCCCATGCCGTTGCCGCTGCCACTCGCGTTGTCCGGCGCTCCCTCGATTGTCGGTTTTTCGTGCGCGAGTCAAAGGACTTGCAACGCGAGCGGCAGCGTGTGTTTACATTCAGCCCTCCCTTGCGCTCACTTGTCGCCCGGCGTTTTGAGCGGAAGGACGTATTTTTTGCATTTAATTTTTTGTCCTTTTCTAGACGTCAGCATTTACTAAAGTATTATTATATCTGTGACTATGTCTACGGTACCACCACTAGAGTGGAGTAATGAAAAATTAATACAGTTTTTGGAATTGTACGAAAGTGAGAGAATAATATGGGATCCACGTGATAAAAATCATAAATTGAAGCATAAAGTACACGATGCATGGAATCGCATCAGTACTCAAATGAACAATACTCCAATAGAAGAGCTAAAATGGAAGAAGAAATCGCTTATAGCTACATTTCGACAACTCTTAAAGAAAAAGAAAGCGTCCATACGTTCCGGAGCAGGTGCTGATGATGTGTTCCAGCCAATATGGTTTCCTTTTGAAACTATGGAAAGATTTTTAGGCCCACTGTATGACGTGGATGAAACAATTAACACGGAACAAAAGGTAACTTCATTCAAATATTAAAACACTTGATAAAAGAAGACGGATCAAAATTGCCCCACGTCCTATAACAATGTGACGTATCTCAAAAAAAAGATAAAAATGTTTAAAAAAATATGGCATACTCTCCAATTCATTTTTTTTACACCTTCATACGAAAAAAATGCTTTAAAAATTGTTCAGGCGCTGTTATGAAAACATCGTTCATGGGACTATTTATGGACTATTTTATTAAATTATTTTTTGTTTTGATAGGGTATACCTCACAGATGGTCCCATAATCATCAGGTCAGGATCTGATAATGGAAACCCTGAGAAATCCAGGGCAACTTTTGAAAGTTGTAGGCATGCGCAGGATAAAAACTTGACTATAAGGTGTATGTCTTATAACAATATGCAACAGTGAAGGTTTGAAGCTGACTTGATGATGGCGACCAGAGAAGGGCGAGGGAACTGGACAACTGAATATGTGAACTGCCTCGTGTTTGGGCTTATATTATTCGTATTGATAAGAACTTTCCACTTATGCGGATAGTGACAACTGTGCTTGTCACTGAAAAGCCAAAAATATAAAAAAAAACTTATTACGATAAAAAAACTTCCAAAAACACTGAAAAGCAAAAAAAAACTAGTCTTAGCAGCATCGGCCTAAAAGTCGTTGGGAAAATAAACTTAGGTACATCCATTAGACACCGACTTCTGAGGTAGTTTAAATATTTTGCTGTCGATTTCCCTCGACCTTCTCTGGTCTCCATCGACGGGTCAGCTCCAAACCTTCACTGTTGCAAAGGTCTATTCAATACAAATAATATGAGCCCAAACACGAGGTAGTTTACATATTCAGTTGTCGAGTTCCCTCGACCTTCTTTCGTCTCCATCATCAGGTCAGCTCCAAACCTTTACTGTTGCATATTGTTATAAGACATACACCTTATAGTCAAGTTTTTATCCTGCGCATACCTACAACTTTCAAAAGTTGCCCTGGATTTCTCAGGGTTTTCATTATCAGATCCGGACCTGATGATTATGGGACCAACTGTGAGGTATACCCTATCAAAAAAAAAAAATAATAATTAAATAGTCCATAAATAGTCCCATGAACGATGTTTTCATAACAGCGCCTGAACAATTTTTAAAGCATTTTTTTCGTATGAAGGTGTAAAAAAAATTAATTGGAGAGTATGCCATATTTTTTTAAACATTTTTATTTTTTTTTGAGATACGTCACATTGTTATAGGACGTGGGGCAATTTTGTATGGATTGTGATCCGTCTTCTTTATTAAACATTTTTAATTAGATGATTATTACAGCTTACATAGTATTACTACTATATTTAGTTATTTTCTGTATTCAAATTATGAAAATAATGCGCAAATTCAGTTCGAATTTCACAAACGTTTCTAGATGAGCGTCTTGGTACATCCGCTATTGGCCTAATAGCTAAATTATCTGGGTTGGTTTGATTTTGTCTCCAAGAGCCATCAATATTTACTCCGTCTACTACGGAATCAAAAGTTCCCGGAGGAGCGTAAATATTACTAGAGGTTTTACTGTTTTTTAAAAAATTATGTAATAAAATACAGGTCATTGTTACTGTTGGTACATTCTCTATATCGATCTCGATTGGTTTTCTAAATATTCGAAAAACAGTTGTTAAAATACCGAAGACATTTTCTACAATGACACGAGAACTCGAAAGTTTGTGATTAAAAGTGCGTTCCATTGTGTTAAAATTATAATTACCAGGAAAGGGTTTCATTATATGTTTATGTAAAGCAAAAGCTCCATCACCAAGAAATACATAGGGTACATCAATTTCTCTTCCGGGTAAGGGCGCGTCTGGTGGCAAATTAATAGTGCCTGCGTCAATTTTTTGCCAGAGTAAACAGTTTTGAAAAATTCCTCCATCACTAATACGTCCCTGGGCACCAATATCAGCAAAAATAAAACGGTATTCACTGTCAACTAGAGCCATTAGTACGATGCTATATGTATGCTTATAGTTGTAATATTGTGAGCCACTGTGTGGAGGACATTTAATTACAATATGCTTCCCATCTATAGCTCCGACACATCGAGGAAATTTCCTTCTAAATCCTTCTTCTATAATTAACCATTCCGCTGGTGTTTGTGGTAACTGAAACAAAAAAAGTATAATTATTTATTTAAATTTTCAGAATTTTCATACTGAGGATGAGGCACAATCTCCAGATGTCGAACCGCCACTTCAATCACCATCACACCAGCAAATCAATTCGCCGTCATGGCCAGTTCCTTCGCTGTCACAGTCAGTTCCTTCGTCATCACAGGCAGACCGATCATCAACACCAGTACATAACAGGCCAAACAAAGCCAAAAAAAAACCAAGCCTTGACATAGATGAGGCTCAAAATAAAATATCTCAGACTTTAGACACTTTGAACCAAGTGCTAAGAGATAAAAGAACTCATACAAATGAAAACAACGAAGACGAGTGTGATCTTTATGCGAAACTCTTAGCTAAAAAATTACGAAAATATCCCGAGTCAATACGGGGAACAATTATGTACGAAATAGATGGGTTACTTTTGCAAAATCCTTATCCCACCATCAACCATCAAGTTGATCGACCGTCAAGTGTCTTATCAAATCATTCAACGTCATCGCAATCACAGTATTCAGATTACCAAGTCACATCAAACCCACCGATTCAACAATCTCAACGTGTTTATATCATGCAACCAACGGTACAGTCTGACTCATCAGTAGAGATCAGTATCCCAGAAATGAATGTACCAGCTTCTCCAAGCCATGAGATACCTTTAAAGAAAAATACGACCAGTACGCTTTAGACACTGCCCGCTTATATGTCGATTTATATCCTTGGCACCCAATGATCCCAACAATGCGCAAAATTTTAATACATGGTGCAGTGATCATAAAAAACGCGCTGTTACCTATTGGGCAGCTATCAGAAGAGACCGCAGAAGCGCGTAATAAACATTTTAGATTATATCGCCAGGAGTTTGCCCGAAAATTTTCAAGAGAAAACTGCAATAGAGATATTTTAAATCGCTTGCTTTTGACATCAGATCCCCTTATAAGTAGTATGAGAAGCTTAAAAAGAAGAAAAACGCAGTGTTTTTTGAAAGAAACCATCGCACTTCTCATGCCTGGGGAACCCAATGTTAATTCTTCAGAGAGCGACGAAGAAAACTAATAATAATTAAAAGTAAACTTAGCAGATTAATCTTTTTTTTACATTTGCTTCTAGAAAATATTATATAGTGAATATTTTATAATAAAACTTCTTTTTAAATATCAAAATGTATTTTTTCTACTAAGTTATATCCTTTAGAAAAGCATAGGAACATAAAATAATTTTGGCCGCGTAGATTGTCAAAATACCCGTATGTGCAATGCCCAGTATACAAGTTTTAAAGACTGCTACAGAAAAATTTACCGATACCTCCAAGTTGTCACAAGAAGTACATTCATTTATTAATTTTTATTGGAGACAAAATGGAATCTTATTCACGTTCAACAAAAAATATGATTCAACAGACAATATTTGATGTCATAATGAAAGCCGATTCTGGCCACTATGATTATTACTTCAGGTACCACCGAAGACAACTACAAATTTACATGCAGCAGCTCATGAGATGGTGCCATCCTTATCACACTTTGAAAGTCTATATAAAACTAATAAAGAAAATTTATCGTCTGTCTCGCTCGCACCTCCTCCCGGGCGCGCGCGCCACCATGTTGGTCATTACGTGATTTTGTGTTGTCCGAGTCACACCGTTATTATTTAAATTATTTATCTTTCCTTTTCGTGGAGACTATGGGTAAAAGGAAACGTTCGAGATCGCGATCTAGAAGTGATATACGTAGGGAAGTGAAAAAATTGGAACGAAAACTGGAGAAATATAAAAAATGTGCACCAAGGTCATCATCGTCGGAAACATCGGATAATCCAGGTAACAATTCATTCATATGAGTACCTATAATCATTTTAAACGTTCTTAGATACTTGTAAGTCGAAACCATTGGTGCTTAATAATGTAACAAACAGTATTAACTAGAATTTAGATCTTTCTTTAACAATTTCTTTTTGTTAACTACCCTCATGCCTAAAATAAATAATATGTTAATATTATTATAGAAATATGGTAATAACGTATTTCGTACATGCAATATTTGTGTTGCCTATCATGTTAAAGAGTATTTATAAGACTAATATTAGGTAAATTAGATACCGTTTGGATCCACTTTCGTTTACTGTTGCGTCAAGACGATACCTACATATCTGTAAAAGCAATTTATGCTCACGCATATCGTATCAACACGTCTATCGTGCCAAGATATTTATTATCTCCACGTCCATAGTTTTGAGATGTTTATATTTTCACGTCTACCGTATTAAGACATTATTACCTCCACGTTTATCGTGTCGAGACGTTATTACCTCCACGTTTATCGTGTCGAGACGTTATTACCTCCACGTTTATCGTGTCGAGACGTTATTACCTCCACGTTTATCGCGTCGAGACGTTATTACCTCCACGTTTATCGTGTCGAGACGTTATTACCTCCACGTTTGTCGCGTCGAGACGTTATTACCTCCACGTTTATCGTATCGAGACGTTATTACCTCCACGTTTATCGTGTCGAGACGTTATTACCTCCACGTTTATCGTGTCGAGACGTTATTACCTCCACGTTTATCGTGTCGAGACGTTATTACCTCCACGTTTATCGTGTCGAGACGTTATTATCTCCACGTTTATTGTGTCGAGACATTTTTTACCTCCACGTTTATCGTACAGAGTGTAAATTTGTATTGAACAAGTACTTATGTACTCTTGCAGAAAGAGAATGGTCAGCGGCTGAATTCGAAAACACAGATAATTTCACAAATCCAGATGACGTTTTCACACTGGATGATGAGGAACCTCTGCCTGGCCCATCTAGATTGAGCGCCCCACCATTGCCTCCGTCAATGTCGCAAGCGACCACTACAACAAAAGATACCCTTACCATCAACAATGAAGAACTTATTAATGAAGGTCAGCCGGTGGACGAACCCTCTAGTTTGGATCCTGAAATCCTGCAGATTTTAGGTGAGGATCCTTCTAATCTCAAGGAGTATGGCGAACATCTTCATAAAGACTTAGCATCAAGATGGTCTCATATAGTAACGAATGGACTAAACAAAGAAATCAAACAGGAACTTTTAAAAAAGTACCTTACACCGGAAAATTGTAAAAACCTAAAAGCACCTAAACTTAACCTGGAAGTCAAAGCTGCACTAAATGACTTTAACATAAAGAAGGATTCCTACAATCAGATGAAGCAAAATCAGTTGTCAAGTGCACTTACCGCCATCGGATCAGCCTTGAATATGATACTTTCATCAAAAGATTCATCAAACCAGCAATTACAACAATTGATACAACCTCTTAGTGATGCCGCTCGTTTAATCTGCGACTGTCATTGCAAAGAATCTGTGTCAAGAAGATTCGATATCACTAAGATATTAAACAAAGAAACCAAAGATATGGTAAAAAACAGTAAAATTGATGAATACTTGTTTGGATCAGATCTAGCCGATCAGTTGAAGTCTCACAAAGCTATTGCCAAGTCGGGGTTGGAGATGAAAGCAGTGAGCACCGCACGCGTGGCATTTAGACAAACTCCGACAACCCAAACACAACGAGGAGCTTTAAACGCGAGGGGGACGACGCGGGCAACTGCCGGCGGGACGCGTCGAAATCCCACACCCCGGAGGCCGGCGCCGGCGCCCACGCGAGATCGGCAGTACACGCAGAACACATCCAACTCCGGAACGACGCCGCGGAACTACAACTCACGCGCACGGACGACGACGCGGAGGCGCCACTAAATAACCAGGTACCTATAGCAGGGAGACTACAATACTTTATCGATGAATGGTCTAATATAACTGATGACCCCGTGATTCTATCATGGGTTAGAGGTTACATAATACCTTTTAAAAGCGAACCATTTCAAGGGCCGACTCAAAACATAAATCTACAATCAGATACAATATTGACTCAATGTGTTAATGAACTTCAAAAATCTAACTTCATATCGCCGTGTAATCCATGTAAAGAACAAATCATTTCACCAATATTTACAGTACCTAAACCTAATAATAAACACAGATTTATTCTTAATCTAAAACATTTGAACAAATTCATTCAATTAGACCATTTCAAAATGGAGGACTATAGAACTGTATTAAAATTATTAGATAAAGATTATTATATGGCAAGCTTAGATTTGAAAGACGCTTATTTTCTTATTTCCGTCGACAAGGAAAGTAGGAAAAAATTACGTTTCCAGTGGAAAAATATTCTCTATGAATTTAATGTTTTACCTTTTGGCCTCAGTACAGCCCCATTTGTGTTTACGAAACTTCTGAAACCTATTCTTCAGTACTTACGTAGTTCTGGTTTTCTTTCGGTTGCATATCTCGATGATATCTTGTGCATTGGGAAATCATACGAAGAATGCCTATTGAATATTAATACCACAAAAAATCTTTTAGAATCATTAGGTTTTGTGATTAATACAACCAAAAGCAACTTAGTACCTGGTAATATTTGCCAATATTTGGGTTTTGTGTTTAACTCAATAGATATGACAATTTCATTGCCAAATGAAAAGAGACAACGTATACTAGACCAAATCAACGCGTGTTTAAGAGTAAAAAAATGTACTATACGTTATTTCGCTGAATTTATTGGACTTTTGACTTCCGCATGCCCCGCAGTTCGTTATGGCTGGCTTTATACAAAGCTATTTGAACGAGAGAAACTTTTGGCATTAGATAACACAGATAATTATAATAAACAGATATTACTACCTTCCAGCATTCACAGTGACCTCAATTGGTGGCAAAGAAACATAATGTCATCTTGTTCACCAATTACTACTAACAATTTTCACATTGAAATATTCAGTGACGCTTCTGAAACAGGCTGGGGAGTAGCATGCGCAAATCAAAGTTCTCATGGTAATTGGACACTATCTGATATGTCATGTCATATAAATGCGTTAGAGTTGAAAGCTGCCTTTTACGGCTTACGAATATTTACATCCAATTTAAGTAACTGTGATATCTTACTTAGAATCGACAACACTACTGCCATATGTTACATTAACCGAATGGGTGGTGTGCAACACCCACACTTGAACCAATTGGCACGTGAAATATGGCAGTGGTGTGAAGAAAGAAATATTTATATATTTGCATCCTACATAAAATCAGAAGATAATATAGTGGCTGATAGGGAATCAAGGAAATTAAAAATTGATACGGAATGGGAATTGTCTAATAACATATTTTCGAAAATTATTAATACATTTGGTCTGCCTGAATTTGACCTATTCGCAAGCTCACAAAATTTCAAATGTCATAGATTCGCCTCATGGAAACTTGACCCGCTTTCAGAAGTTGTAGATGCTTTTACTTTCGAATGGAAAAATATTTACTTTTATGCCTTTCCCCCATTTAGTATTATTACAAAAGTTTTGCGAAAAATTAAGACCGATAAAGCAGAAGGCATATTAATAGTTCCTAACTGGCCATCACAGCCATGGTACCCACTTTGGTTGAGTTTGGTAGTGTCACAAAAGCTATACTTCGGACCTAATAAACATTTACTGTATTCACCTTTCAGACAGTGCCACCCTCTGCACGCAGACCTTATCCTGGTGGCAGCGAAATTATCAGGAAGGCGCTAGCCAACAGCGGTATGCCTTTCTCTTCCCTAAATATTTTTATGGCGTCATTCGCTCAAAATACTCTTAAACAGTATGATTCGTATTTGAGATCATGGTGGTCATTTTGTAATAATCACAATTATGACATTTACAGGGCCAATGTGGTTCAAGTGATTGAATTTTTAACCTCGAAATTTGAAGATGGTTGTGGTTATAGTACATTAAATTCAATAAGATCATCTCTAGCCATAATATTGAATAAACAAACTGTGGGTGACAGCCATATTAACAGATTTCTTAAGGGAGCCTATAAATTGAGGCCATGTGTCCCCAAATACGATGTAACGTGGGATACCAATATTGTACTTAATTACTTGGCTCAATTTTTTCCTCATCTTGATTTATCTTTGAAAGATTTAACTCTCAAAACAGTCACCTTATTATCGATTGCCTCTGCACAAAGAATGCAGACATTAAGTCTTATTAAACTGCAAAATATTTCTACTCAAAATGATGAGATCATGATTAGAGTTCCAGATTTTATAAAAACCTCCAGACCTGGAGCCTGTCAACCATTAATTCGTTTGCCTTTTGTTCATGAAAACCCTTCAATTTGCCCCGCATTGGCTATTCAAAATTATATTGAGAAAACTTCGGGTTTGAGAAATAATACGTCTGAAGACAATTTATTCATTAGTATCCGTAAGCCACATAAAAAAGTTGGGTCACAGACCTTGGCCCACTGGGTTAAGGATGTGCTAAAAAAGAGCGGTATAGATATCTCAATATTTGGAGCGCATAGTACTCGCCATGCCTCCACGTCAGCCGCGCACAATTCGGGAGTTAACTTAGAAACCGTTCGACAGGCTGCAGGATGGAGCAATACATCAAACGTTTTCCTTAAATACTATAATAAACATGTGATAAAAGATACAAATAATTCATTTGTTAATGCGATATTTCGTCAATCATAGAATCAGATACATTTATTGTATTAATTGTTTCATAAATTAAGAAGTAATAAATGTACCTTGATCTAAAAATTTGTGATTTATAAGCTTGAAAAAATATAAAAGATAATTTTTTGTTCTAAAAATATGTTGTCATTTCACTCTAAACATCTGCATGTAAATTTGTAGTTGTCTTCGGTGGTACCTGAAGTAATAATTAAGAATCAAACGAACTTACCTTGTGAAGTTTGATTCCAATTATACGAAGGTTCCACCGAAGACAACTACAAACCCACCCTGCCCCAAATACCCAAAAGACTCTAAAATAATGACCAACATGGTGGCGCGCGCGCCCGGGAGGAGGTGCGAGCGAGACAGACGATAAATTTTCTTTATTAGTTTTATATAGACTTTCAAAGTGTGATAAGGATGGCACCATCTCATGAGCTGCTGCATGTAAATTTGTAGTTGTCTTCGGTGGAACCTTCGTATAATTGGAATCAAACTTCACAAGGTAAGTTCGTTTGATTCTTAATTATCAATCATATAGACATGTGTAAGTAATGCGATTGATACATTACGCGTAATATTACCCGACCGAGTAATATAACATTACTTATTACTCGCCAGTGCTACTGACCGCGTGTAAATACGCCCAAGTCAGTGAAGTCAGTCGCTGCCCCTCTATTGAATAAGGACCACGCTTCCTCGCTCCGTTGGACGAAATGACGCGAAAACTGAGCGACACAGAAAACTTAAAACTAGTGGGACTATACCGAGGCCATGAATGCCTGTGGGATCTTAAATCCCACAACTATCGTAATAAAACGAGGCCGAGTTAGTAAATTAGATGACAATGTATAAATAAGAAGAACAATTCACAATAATTTATGATCTTTACTTGAAGCTTTCTATAGAATATTTAGTTGGCGTTGTAAAAAAGACGAATTAGTTTATTAGAGGCTATGTCATTTCCCCGTTGCTTAGTTATAAAATTAGAAGTTTAATCATGTGTCCAATAAATATTTTGTGGCTAGATTTATAATTTCCCAAAAAAATATGACAAATAATCAATAATTTATATTTACTATTGTAATCTATAAACGCAATACTACCCTCCATTCAAGTCCTGGCAGGTAATAATAAAGCACCTTATATAACATTATAAGATGCATCTACAATAGCCAGTAGTACAATACTAAACTGATCTTTATAGTTGTAGTAATCACTGTTACTATTGCTAGGCGCTTCAATAACCACATGCTTCCCATCTATAGCTCCGACACAGTGAGGAAAATTCCATAACTCATTCCACTCACGGACCTTTTCTTGCCAGCGCGCAGTGGTACTCGGAACCTTAAAAAATAAATGTGTTGAAAATTGCAGGCAAACCGTGAAGACCTGGCAACTGAGGAGCCAGAACAGCAATCTGAGCAGCAGAAGGGAGCAATCTTCACTACCATCTACAAATAGCAAAAAAACAGCCAAAAGAAAAGTTGATGACAATCTAAATGAAGTATTTGAACGCAAAATGGATGAATCTAAGGATGAATATGATATTTATGGGCAATACGTCAGAATTAAGAGCAGTACAAAGCGAGACCGCCATAATACAGGCCAAGGGTTATATCGAGGGGTGAAAGGCTATTTGTTTGAAGCGATATTTTGGACGATATTGAGTTTTATCCATATTCGGATTCAGCGAATTTTTCTGCGTCGGCTGAGCCGGGTTCCATACAATTCTGAGCACTTTTGTGGCGCTTAAAACAATGCAATTTTAGTGCATACGTCTCAAAAATGATGTCTGATCCGACATTAAATTTGTCATGTTATTTTTAGTATTTCATTTAAGCTGTCCACAAAAACAAAGAATCGGAGCATAAGCCGTTATTCTCGTCCTAAAATTTCAGTTCGATGGCAGATAAATCGTTTTTCGGTATGCCTAACTTTAGATAAAAAGTCCCTTCATACATTTTGCTATACATTTAAATATTTTATAAATGACGGAGAAGGTCGTCGTCAGGTTTGTTCTAAGTTCTTGATCAGCACTCTAGACGTAACCCAAAGATTCGTTTACTACACCTTGACAAATGTATCCCAGGGAATATCTAAAGAAGATGGGAGAGGAAAGTGTGTTCCAGCCAACAAAACTCCAGACAATGTAAGAGTATCGGCAAAAACCTTCATTACTACCAACGAACTGCGAAACTTACAATAGTAATAGTATAGCTGGAATCAGCACAGTGGAAATATGTCAGTCTAATATTTTAAAGCTGCTAAAAACATTGGATCTGTCTAAGTCTGGTGGTCCTGACTGCATACCCCCGATATTCATAGTTAGATGTGCCGATAGTATTGTTATGCCTCTATGTATTCTTTTTAAGCGATCACTGTCAGAAGGTGTAGTTCCAAAAATATGGAAATCGGCTTTTGTTACACCAATCTTCAAAAAAGGGGACAAATCTGATATTAAAAACTATCGCCCGATATTTAAAATATGCCTGTTCTCAAAAATCTTAGAGCGAATAGTTTATACTGATGTATATGCGGCATTGAAATGTAGTTTTAGCGAAGAACAACATGGCTTTCTGAAGAATCGATCCACTACGACAAATTTGCTGTTATCACACGAATTTATTTCACGAGGGATGGAACAGGGAGGACAGGTTGACGTCATATACAAAGATTACAGTAAATGTTTTGATCGTATTGATCATCAAGTACTTTTAAAAAAGTTATTTATGGCGGGAATACATGGGGACTTAAATCATTGGTTTTCCTCTTATATACAGAATCGGACACAGGCTGTGGTACTTCAAGGTTACACTTCGGGTTGGAGTTGTGTTCCATCAGGAGTGCCTCAAGGCTCGATTTTGGGGCCTCTATTGTTTATATTGTTTATTGCCGATATTAAACATTGCTTTAAACACTCGTATATTCTTTTATATGCTGATGATATGAAAGTACACAAAGTAGTGCGAAGTTTGTGTGATACATACCAATTACAAGCTGATCTTAATAGATTTGAGACATATTGCATTCACAACAAACTTCAACTGAACGTATCCAAATGCTTTCATTTAACTTTTGCTCGTCTGAAATCTGCAATAAGCTCGAGCTAAACTATCAGTAATCAGTGCATCACTAAAGTCGCTAGTATTAAAGATTTAGGAGTTACACAAGACAGCAAACTCTTATATGATCAGCATGTTGATGAGATAGTTAAAAAGGCATCAAAGGCACTGGGGTTTATTATAAGAACCACAACCTGCTTCAGGTCACTTAAGCCAATTAAAATACTCTATTGTTCATTCGTACGCAGCCACTTAGAATATGCTTCTCAAGTTTGGAATCCTCAATAAGAGATTTATAAGTCCCGCATTGACGGTGTTCAGAGAAAATTTCTTCGGTACCTGGATTTCAAAGCACAGCAATGGTCAGATGATTACATCCACCGCTGCATGAGGTACTATTTCCTACCACTTGAGCACAGACGTCGGATTAGCGATGTCAGCTTTTTGATAAATATCGCTAATAGCTCCATCGACTGCCCTGAACTTCTCGCGAAGTTAGAATTAGGTACAAACAAAATTGCTTTTCGACAGCGGCCATTGTTGCACATACCTTTCGCAACAACGAATTACAGACGAAACGCATTTACTCTCAGAAGTGCACTCACTTTTAACCATCTTGCACGGGACCTAAACATTGACCTATTCTGCACCAAAGCGAACACAGTTAGACGGCTTTTAGCTAAATCATTCTTTAACTCTTAATAGCGGCTCTCAAACTTATTATATTAGATTATCGATTTTTCTTTTTTTTTTCTTTATAACTACTATATGTATATAACAATATCGATAGTTTGTATAATTTATCTGTGAAGGCTTGTAATTAGCAATCTGACTATGTAGTTTAAGTTAAAATACGATAATGTTATTAGTCTGTAAGCCTTCCCTAAGAAAAAAAAAATACCTACCTAACTACTAGAATCTGAGAAAAGTTGGCACTAGAAACAATACATTTTAAGTATATTTACAACGGCCTGTTAGCCACTGATATTTATCGTAGGTATAGGAATACATTTTATGTTTCATAAATCCGTCAGGACGTTAGTAATTTTAATATGGGTAGTAATAAACCGAGTGACTGTAAATTACAATTTTAAGTATCAAAATTAATTAATTTGGGTTATATAATTACTAAGTGAGCGACTGACTGTGAGCGACGAAAAATCAACAGAATAGTACAAACCTTAATTTGAGTTACTTAAAATACAAAATGAGCAGCTTCATAATATTTGAGCGACTTAATATTTGTTTGAGTGTCAACGTTACGTCCTGCATTTTTTTCAATATTTGGCAAATGTATTTTTTATACTGAGCGGCATTTTATCTTAAATGAAGTGTTTCGAATACAAAATGTGTGAAATAAATTACATTACACATTTCCTAAGTAGTAATCGGAAATGTATAATTTAGATATTAAGGGGTAGGCCTAAATCTTCCATGAGCATCAGCAATATTGCTAACAGTACAATCGAAAATGGTTTTTTGTAGTACTGTGATCCCAATTTACGGGGCGAAAAAATTACCACGTGCTTGCCATCAATTGCACCAAGGCAATTATTGAAATTCTACAAATCATAAAAGTGTTTTATTTTATTATGTTAGGGAAAAACAAACAACTGTACATTGTTTCTTATCTAGGTTTACAATAAAATTAGGTTAACGTACAGTCAACGACGTTTCCACATATTACAGTCGGATTAGGACATGCATACAAGTGTGGATGAACGAACTTTATTCTAATTTATATGGTGCTAGAGTGTTAACTAATTTTTTTTTAAATACATTATGAGATAAGGCAAAAATATCTATATTTACAAAATGTTGGTTGGGAACAATTTAACTAATCTATGCAGAGGCGCCCGCTCACCCGCATTTGTACGACAGGTAGTCGTAGCAAAGACCCAGAAAAAAAAACCCCAGAATCAACAGCAATGAAATACTTACCAATGGGTTAATTGTGATAGTATAGGAGCTTTATCATATTATCACAAAAATAGGTTATGTTGAATTTATTTTGATTTTAAAGATAAT
This sequence comes from Helicoverpa zea, assembly GCF_022581195.2. NCBI lineage: Eukaryota > Metazoa > Arthropoda > Insecta > Lepidoptera > Noctuidae > Helicoverpa > Helicoverpa zea. The sequence goes on along the minus strand of NC_061464.1, from coordinate 2,571,710 downwards.
GTACATCAAGGACAAATTCTACTTCAGAAACAATTACAAGTAACACTCTCGAATCTCAAAGTTATGGTCAAACATCACAAAGAAAGAAAATTCGTATGAGCAGAGCCGAAAACAATGATCAACTTTTAGCAATAGAAAAGAAGAAACTTGAGATTCTTGAGAGGGAAAGTATTAAAGAAAAAAGCGACGATTTATTGTTTTTTGTAAGTCTTTTGCCTTATTATATTGAAACTATTCCATTAAGGCGTAAACTAAGGTTAAGATCGAAGATTCAGGATCTCATTTTGGCTGAAATGGAAGCTGTAGAAAATAATATACAACAATCGGTACCATGAGTTATACATATTCCTGTACCGAAAATAAATAAATCAACAATCAGTAGAATATGAATTGCATGTTCAGGATTCATCCGGTCAAAATTTAATTCATAATATACCCATGCAAATAGAGAATGATTCAACTTTGATTAGTTATATAAACAATTACAAATAATTAAATAAAGAATTGTTTGTACAAGTTTTTTGAATAAATAAAAATATTATGTATTTAGAGTCTCACTTACCTCAATGTAACAACTAATCGTTCTTCGGCTGGTATGCTTTTTCTAAGATGGGTATCCAAATGAGTCAGTTTTCCTTTAACTTTAGTAAGAAGTAGATCAAACGTTTCCCTGGTCATACGCAAATATTCATATTTATCATCAAAATTACGCAATTGTTTATATAGAACATTAAACTCCCCATAACTTGACCGTGATTTATTTATATCGTGAACCCAAAATGATGGATAAGGTCGTGAACTGATATATTTTAAAGATGAATTTTCTGTGGGTAGTACTTTTAGAGATATTTTTGAAAGTGACATCTCGCCAAAGTGCCGACAAGCAAATGCCCAGGGTACCTAGCGACCTACCACGCAAACCACCGCAAGTGCGGCCACCGTGTATCCAAACGAATAGCCAGGATGAAAGCCGCTAGGCACTAGGCGCTAAGCAAGCCACCTGCCTGTGAGTTCGCGGCCTTAGACATTGCTATGAATAACTCATATTCAGTCTACGTAAAGTTGCACGAAAAACACAGAGTGGAAGGTCCGCTTTTGAACAGCCTTGAGTATCGCCAACATGTAGCACGAAGTCTAATAAATAATTTTACATGTAGACAGCGATCAAGACCCACTTTAGTCTCCTCTAAAAAGCTCCGCATTGGAAATAAACGCAATTTGCCAGTGCATAACATGGAAAAAGCAGAAAAAGTGAAGCGGTGCGTAAATTGTTCAAAACGGCGTGTAGAAAATAGGACACATAACAAATGTGTTATGTGCAACGTCCACTTGTGCTTCACAAGTAAACGTAATTGTTTCGTAGAATACCATACTTAACTATTTATTTTACTTTTCTGAACATTTTTTGTATTACAAAGCAATAAATGAAATACCGATATAAAAACCTAGCTCTTCGTTTATTTATTTTTATGGTCCATAGGGAAAAATATTTCCCATGAAATTATAGGATATTCTTTTACTTTACACCCAAAATAGCTAAAATATTGTGTTGTATTTGCATATTTAGTCTCAGCCATCTTATGGTCCTGTAAGGGTTAAACAAATTCTCACCGAACGTGATAAAAAGGTGGCAATCTGCGTCGCTCATTCGCTGGGAATTGATCCTAAACAAAACAAAGGTGACGCTAGAGGTGTCGAAAAGGGAAATAAGCTATTTCGAGATGAAAGCACAGAACGAGCCCCAATTCAAAGACACTTGGATCACAGAACTTCTGTATCCAATGAAGACTTATTTGAACAACAGTATAATCAGCGTGAAAACGGACACTATGACTCTGGAAATGAACAGGATGCCATTTATCAACAAACAAGAATCAACAATAGCTCAAGACGTACTAAACTTGTCAGAGAGAATCAAGTACTTGTGCTTCACTTATGTAAAAACAAAGCTTTTGAAGAAGGGGACGCTACAAGGCTTCTATGCAACGCGCCTCAGGGATTGCAGTTCAATTTAACAGAAACTTCGGAGAACGACTTGCAACAGCACTACGTATCGCCAAAACACTGGTATTTAGAGATTCGCACAAACAAAGAATACAGGGATCAAAACAATATGAACTGCAAACGACCCAACAATTATTGAACAAGGACTGGACAACTCAGTTGGACTACTCAAAGACAACACAATAGATCCCTACATATTCGCACAAGAAACAAAAAATCATTTCCACGGAGAAACACAAAAGAAAAACAATTTATTCTTCTTCGGCCCGCCGAGCACTGGAAAAGCAATGATTATGGACAGAAGCATGCACTAGCAAGCATGCACTTTAACCTAACAAGACTAACAGGTCTAACACCACAATCGTCATTCAATTTTGCTAGTCTAATACATACAAATGCATGTTTCATGGACGAATGCAAATTAACAGACAATCAATTCGAACAGTGGAAACTACTGGCAGCAAGACAACCAATGTCAACAGATGTAAAATACAAAACAAGACAAGACATAACCAACTGCATATTGTATACAGCAAGCAACTATCCAATATGTATGTACGTGAACACAGCAGAAGCCAACGAAGCAGTGGAAACAAGAACAATAACATATTACTTCTCAAAACCGACACACACATCACTTTAAATTAAACCCATTCATATGGGAAGCATTCTGGGAAGTATACGCAATGAATACATAATTTAATACTACATAATGACTTTAGTCAACGAAAAGAAAATTGTATGCAGAGAGTTCTTCTTAGAAACCTTAAATATTACGGGTGCATTTGTATAAGGTGCTTTTAAAAAAATGAATCCTCAAGGTCTTTTACTACCAGACAATATAGGCAAAAAAGTAATTTATTCACGACCACATTCAGTCTTTCCCAGCCATTGAATCGCATAATTGCCGTCGTTAAGAAAAAAATATTTCTAATCGTTAGTGACACCGAGGAAGAACTAGAAAATTATAGTACTTGTGTTACATCAGACTCAGTAAACAATACCTTACCGGCAGCCAGCAGCATCATCACGTTCTGCTAATTGCGAATAGCCGCGTACCCACCTAGCGCACAGGCTCGCGCGGCAGCCTCGCGAGCCAAATGCCTCGGCTGGTGTGGACGTGCCTCGGCCTGCCTCGGGCGCGCGTTTGCTCGACCGAGCACGGCTCGGCCCCGAGCCATCTGTTGTCGGTAAACTTGACGCGCTCAAAGGTGCCTCAGTGAGCGCTGTGCGTTAGGTGGGGACGGATGTGTTTTGGCTCGCGCGCGGAGCTGCTTCAAGTTTTGTCTCTTGCCGTGTTTGTCTTCTGTTATTTTGATATCATGGGCAGTCAGGAGGAGTCCATTCGCTTAATACAACTGTACAGCACGTACAATGCGCTTTGGGACCCCAAAGATCCAAAATATTTAAACAAAAATCAGCGGGAAGACAGTTGGCGGCAAATATCTGCTCAAATTAATATGCCTGTCAAGGAAGTGAAAAACAAAATGGTAGTGTCCTTGTGTGGTTCTTATCGTCGAGAGAAAAGCAGGGAGAAAAAAAGTCGTATAACAGGTTCAGGTATGCATTTTTATACTTAAAAATATGAACTTACAAATTATTTGATAAAATAATTACTTGTTATATACTACTAGCTTTTGCCCGCGACTTCGTTCGCGTGGAATAGTGACTGAATTGATTGAAATAAAATTTATTCCGGACATAGAGCGCCATCTATTGGTCAAGAATCGGCACTCTTGACCAATAGATGGCGCTGTATGTCCGGAATAAATTTTATTTTATTTTTGTAATAAAAACTATCCTATGTCCTTTCTCAAGTTCCAAACTATGTCTGTACCAAATTTCACACAAATCGGTTCAGTAGTTTAGGCGTGAAGCAAAGACAGACAGACAGAGTTACTTTCGCATTTATAATATTAGTTTGGAAGTTTGGATTTAAATTTAAGGAAATGTATTTATACAATTAAAATATTTTAAATTTTGGAAATATAAATTTTATTTTTGTTCTGTTTCAGGCGCTGCAGATGTTTATAATTCAAAGTGGTTTGGATATCCTTATTTCCATTTTCTTAAGGATAAAAATGAAACTGGTGACACTCGGGAAACGATGCCGAATGTAAGAATTTTTAACTATGCATAATGATTTTGAAATGGTATAGAACCATTAGTTATAAAATGTTCTGCCAAGTGCAACCGTATTTCTTTTGCGTTATTAGAACTACGCCTTGGACACGCTGCAATTGGTGCGAATGTAACTTCATTTATTTCATTTCTCCATTGGCCAGGAATCATTGCGCCATCAAGTTCTCTGTCAAACAATTCCGGTGAAATAAGATTAGTTGAAGTATTTTTTCGGATGTAGTTGTACAAATATACAGCTGCTAAGACTACCTTTGTTGCTTTATTTGGCTCTAGTAAGATAGGTTTTCTAAAAACGCGAAATATGGCACTTAATATTCCAAATGCATTCTCAACGACACGCCGAGCTCGGCTAAGGCGATAATTAAATATTCTTTCTTTAGAACCATTTTCTGGGTTGCCCTCAAATGGTTTCATGGTATATTCGTTGAGTGCAAAGGCTTTATCAGATAAAATAAAATAAGGAACTTTTGTTACATATGGTATTTCCAATATCTTCTCTTTAGGCACGTTCAATTCTTTCTTTTCTAGCTTTTTATACAACGTTGTGTTTTTAAAAACACCACCATCAGAGATTCGCCCTTTGCTACCAACATTTACATACAAAAAATTGTAGCTAGCATCAACTAATCCAAAAAGCACGATGCTTGGAAATTGTTTGTAATTATCATAATCAGTGCCACTGTTAATCGGTGCCTGCAACATAACATGTTTTCCATCCATCGCTCCAATAGCGTGGGGAAAATTCCATTTATTTTCAAATTCATTTGATATAGCAAGCCACTCTTCTTCTGTAGATGGGATCTGTAAAAAAATTATAGAGTACTCAGCATGACAGGACCCTCCGCTGTTTGAAAGTATTCAGACTAAACGTATTTGGCCCCTATGAGTGGTTGTATTGGGTACTATACACCACTCCATATTTGGCCTCTTTTAGTGGTAGTCCGAAGACGTTCAAGCAATGGAGAATCCTTCTAGAAAAATATTTAAGATATCGCTACTAAGGTACTTGAAAGTATTAAATACTACGGACGTTAAACTTTAGCTTCCAATCGGATTAAACGTAGGGTCCTGCCAAATTATATACACATTCACACTGCACCACAAATTGATCTATTAATTAAAATTATGTTTTCAGGAGGCAATACCGGAATCTTCACAAACTTCTGACGTAGAGAGACACACAGAGACTGAAAACGCTCCGACCAAGTCGCAATTGCCGGAGGCTAGCATCGAGGAAGCGCCACCACCACAACTACAAGACCTAGCCTCGGAAGCTAGCATGCCTTCACCATCAGAACCTGCTCATAAAAAAAACGACATAATCCAAAGAAAACGCAGCCACAGGAAGATTCGGCAGATATCATGCTCGCAGAAGCCCTTGAATGCTTGCAAAAGTCTTCGATCGACATCACCGATCCATACTCTTCATTTGGAAGACACATAGCCAACGAGCTAAGAAAATATGATCCGCACACATTAGCGTATGTTAAGAACGCTATCAATAATATAATTTTTGAAGCCGATATAGGGAAATACGCGCAACAACAAATTAATACAGGATACTATACACAGCAGTACAGTAATTCCTCTACAATGGACTCATCTGGCACTTCATCATCAGCATCACATACCGCTACGTCTTCTCATGCCATTACACCATCACCAGATGCCAATGTTGGATTCGAAACTATCACTGAATTGTAATTAAAATAAACAATTGAATTTTAAATTTGTCAAATTATTTTTATTTACCTTTACATAATCACTTAAGGCTTCAATAATAGCGTCACAAACTTCTGGAACTATTCTTGAGATACTCTGCTTCGATACTCGAAATAAATATTGCAAGCTGCTATAAGAATCTCCGGTTGCTAAAAATCTTAAAGTTATTAAAACTCGTTCCTTCACAGTGATTGCTTCTCTGTATTTTGTATCGCACTTTTTGATTTTATCAGACAACAATGAGCACAAATTTTCGAACTCTCGTACGGACATTCGTGTAAAATTATGTACAGTCTGATCATATACTAAATCTCCAAGTAATCTATTTCCATATTGGTGGCGACGCTCATAAATTTTTCTAATCCAGAAGCGTCTAGGTTTTTTCTTGATACGTGACTGTTTTCGTTTCTTTAAACAATAAGCAGCTAGGAAAATAGCTGCAGCTGAAAATACACGACTGTCCATTACGAATACTCTCGGACTTATGATGGCTCAGCCTGCCTCGCGAGGCGGCCTCGTGTAAATTGAACAAAACTACTGAGGCTGCCGAGGGAGCCATCGCTCGCGATCCGGACACCGAGGCTGCCGCGCGAGCCTGTGCGCTAGGTGGGTACGCGGCTAATATACTACGTCGAGAGAAAATAATAAAATGTAAATAATAACTTGCCGGCAGCAGCAGCGTCACGTTCTAATAATACGACATACCACGGCTACGGGAAGATTTGAGCCATCCCCGTTACATGATTATGATAACTAAGCATAATGTTCTTTTTCATTATTTTACTGATTTGTTTTTTATTTCTGAGTCAAGTCTAAAATAATTACCTATTAACAATGTTTTATTTCTTACCTAGCACACAGCTAGCTTTTCTTGAGGTGAAATAGCTTTCCTGAAGTTGATGTTTTGTTTCAAAATATCGACCTCCACAAATGACAAAAGTTCTTGAAATTGTTCTCTATTAACCCTGTAATAATTCTTAAACTTATCGTCGTCTAAGGGCTGATTTTTCAATCGCCAGATAACTTTTATCTAAAATATGTCAACCCGCCATATTTATTCCTCAGATAGAAGTTAACTGAGGATTGAAAAATCAGCCCTAAATCATGAAACAGCCTAAATTCCCCTTTTAATTTATGATCTTGAATATGCTGGCACAGCCAGTTCTTTGCATAAGATTCAACAATGCGTGCTTCTTTTTTCTGTATATATATCATTGTCATCGCTCGATTCCGTGTCACTCGATAACATCGCAACAACACGACCACACGCAACCAGTTCAAACTTCAACTGAACTCGTTCTCTGTGGAAATTATCTATTCGTTTTTCATTTCTCATTTTTTCGTTCAGCTCAGTCCGCTCATTTCTCCATCTCAGTTTCATCTTGCAGTGGAAATCAAATGACCAACTCTTCGTTGGTGGAAACGCAAACCTCTTTCATTTCGCAGTGGAAACTGGGCTTAAAATGGATAACGAAAAATTCGTCTTATTGAAATTTATGGCTTCCATAGTCCGTTATGGGATACTAGACTTAAAGAATATCACAATAATAACGTGAGAGAAGATCTATGGGTTGAAATAGCAAAAACATTTGTTCAACCAAAAGCAGCTTTAAAATTGAAAATGAAAAGTCTTTTGAGTTCTTATAGAAGACAAATATGTAAGGCCACCTTCTTCTAAAGATTTGGATTCTGGTAGAAATAATGAATTATCTTTTAGTTTCTTTCAAAATGAGAGTTGCTAAATATTCCTGCATCACTGAAACGTTCCTTTGATCCTCCAACGTCTATTGCAATGAATTTATATCTTGCATCGACAACAGCCAGTAATACTAACGAAAACGATTTCTAATAGTTAAAATAGTCTGATCCTGAGTTAGGAGGCGATTTGATATAAACATGCTTCCCATCAACAGCGCCTGCACAATTCGGAAAATTGCATTTCTTTCTGAAATAGAGCTCATTTTCCAGCCACAATTCTGTAGTCATTTCATAAATATTGCTGTGTTAAAATCCTTTGCCATGACACACCGTGCCGTGCCGGCCGGCCTTAAACGACCGCGCAGACCGCGTGCGTCTTTCGTCCCTCTCCTTCCGCGTCACCCCGCAACCGCGCATCGCCCGTTAGACAGCCTCGTTACACAACCATAACAGCCTTGACTCGTTAGACAGCGTTGATTTTGAAAGAAATATAATTGATATGACACTGGAGGAGTGCAAAAAGGAAGTGTGCGAAAATTTTGAACACATTCCAAAAATATTTGAAAAGCACTACTTGGGAAACCAAGTTTTTAAATAAAGAGTATCTGATCCCATCATTTACGTCCAAAAAGGATACGCTGTACAGGAAACGAAATAATTTTTTGAATGTTGGTGAGTCATTCCGCGAAAAATTTAACGTAAAAAGTACTGTCACAAAAATATACAAACAATTTACAAGACCATCATAATATCTATTGAATGTTTCTTTTTTTTTATGTACAGTACAGTTCATTAGCTTTAAAAATAAATGTTAATCGGAGTGAATTGTTGCTAATTTAACTGATATAAAAAATAAAAATAAGGAACAAAACAGGCAATTTTTGCGTGTCACACCTCCTGTTGGTAACTTTAACTAACCAAAGTTCATGTTTTTTTTAAGGAACACTTCATCGTTTTTTGTGAGCTTTCAAACAATGATCTATTTGTTTTATTTTAACATTAATTTTATAAACAAATCTTATTGTATTACAATAAAATTATTGAAATTAATGATAATAAAATTAGCATTAAAGTGGACATTCCACTTTAGTCACTACCGTTTTATTTGCTTTCATTAGTACAAAACTACTAAGAGAAGTTATTTTTTATTCACGGCTACATTATTATGGTAGATTAGCCATTTCTTTTTACCATTCGGGCAGTCGTGACACGGTGATCGGTGACGAAAGGTGTACTCGACTCACGTCACAGTTAAGAAGTCCAATATAGTCACAGTTGTAACGTGATACCGGTAAGTCCTTAAAACACTATTTCATTTCAGAATTATAGTAAATATACCTGCGTATATAATGAAGTAATGATTCCATAATATATAAAATAACAAAGAATATTGGATGTTGTCGGCCTTATCGATATAGCCTTATAAATTTACGCCGCGCAATGGTGGCCGAATCATTGTTGTGATAAATCTCACGCATACAAAAACCACGGTCTGCTCCGGTAAAACTTTCCATGGTGAATGAATTCCGAAAGACCGTTGATGCTACCCCGCATGCCATTCCCGCGCGCCATTTAAATTTCAAAGGACTTATGGGACACCCAATATATAAGCAAGAAGATAAAAGAAGAAAAGGAAGTTTTTTACAACAGGGATGACATAAGTAGATCTACATCCGGCAAATGTGAGGGTAAAACTAAATATAAGAAAAAGATGCAAATCCGGTATCTAACCGACAGTTTATTTAATCTTTATCAAATATACATGTTATGGACCAAGTGATAAATTGGGCAGTATACATAATGCCCGGTCATTATGAAAAATGCCCAATATGAGAGTGCAATTTGATAATAATTATTCAAATAATCAAATTGACCGGGCACTATACATATTGCCTGTGACCTTTTGGGCAAAGTAATACAAACATATTTAATTTTATTTTTTTTATTGTTATTGCCATTTAACTTAAAATAAACTAAATATTAAACCACTTAAATAATCAGCCTCATAATTTGGATTAATTATGAAGGACTTTTGCCTTTTTTCATCAAATGAAGGTTAGCAGCGGTGAGGGTGTCAGACTCTTACTGACTGACCGTCGTATTCTGTCGTAGGCCTTTTATGTACCCAACGCGCGCCACCGACACGGGTCTGTTGCCTAAAAATAGACATGAGCGAGCCACCCGAACTCACCGCCCACAGACGTACACGCCTACGGTGGCCAGGAGTCGTCTCGCGACACCCGGCGCCCGTGGTGTCTACCTGCTCCAGCGCGGCGGCCGGGATGAGAGGTGCAAACTCTCTGAAGTTCCACCGCCTCCTTCTCGAGCATGACCGCTTCGCAGAAGGAGGCGACGGCATCCCATTCCCTCTCGCCCGGACCATGGCCTGAACCAGACCCGGACGCGAGAGGTCGCCGCCGCCTAAAGCCTCGACTAGAACCCGGCGGTGCTCTTCCCACGCAGGGCACTCCTGGACTGTGTGGTCCACCGTGTCCTCGGGGCTGTCCGCACAGTGGTTGCACACCCGGGCGCCTCCTCACAAGGACTTCTGCCTTAAAAATCCACTAGTTTTTGCATATAAATGTTAAGGAAAGTCAGATTAAAAATATAACATAAAATAAAATTAAAAATGGCTATCTCTGATTGGTCAAAGCGTGTCACTCCATGCGTACTGCCCTCCCCGCCCTCGCACCGCGTAAAATATAGCTTTATTATCAAATTGCCCAACTGTCATGTAGCAATATAATAATGCCCGTGCAATGTGATAAATAATGAAGTTAAGATAGTTATTAATCACTTGGCCCGATAAAGCTAGACATTATTCATAATGCTCGGGCATTATTTATAATGCCCGAATTAATCACATGGTCCATAACATACATATAAAAACGAAGGTGGGAAATGTAGTTTGTCCACTTTTTGCAAGTACAGGCCATTTTATATCTTGTTGCCGACGCTTCGCGAGACACTTGTCTTTGTGTGAAACATTGTAATTTTGAATATTTAATAACAGCTCTGAAAAAATATACTATTCCTGCTGCGGCATTCAAAGGTACCAAAGACCTTATGGAACTAATTTCTTGTGATATAAAGTCATTTAAATGTATGTATGGTATGTGTAAATATCATCCATCCTCCGAGCCTTTTTCCCAATCATGTTGGGGTCGGCTTCCAGTCTAAGCGGATTCAGCTGAGTACCAGTGCCCAGTGATTCACGTTCCATACAAAGGCGGCCATAAATACGAAACTCACAAATACTTTTAATCAATTTATTTTACACGTTGAAATATGTTAAGATAAGTGTAAATTATTAAAATTATAACATAACCACATTCATTTAAAAAAAATATCATACTATTTAGGTGTAAATAATGTCTCGCAGTAATTTTGTTTTAGACGATAAACCTAAAACATGTCATACTGCGACTTTTAATGAAAAATCTATATGTCGGAGATAGTCAATAGTACGGTCACTGAACGAGCCGCAAGCGCGCCATCTGGTGGCGTTTTCGGTGAAACAACAATTTGGCGCGCTTGGCGGAGTCGTGGCGGTTAGCGCGGCGTCCGCGGAGCTCAGTCTTAGTTCAGTCTTGGTCGAGTCTTCATTGAGTGTTCGTGGCGTTACTACCCTACGTCACGTCTAGTGTACCTAGTGTTATTGCCTAGCGTTGTAGTACCGTTGTAGATTCAAATGTAAAGGTTCTTCTAACCTAACAGACAGACATGTGTTGCTGGGGAGTTTGTTCCGCCACTTCTTCTCCCCAAGCCAAAACACATAGGAAGTGGCGAAGGGCGGGCGCTTTGGGGGATGTCTTTTGTTCTGACTAATTTGAATAAACGTTCTTGAGTGTTGAGTTCTGTTTGAGTTATCTCTTTTGTACGATTACCCTCTCTGATGTCGGACGATAGTGCCATCCTGATGTTTTGGCGCCTTCCGACATATATAAATAATGGTTATTTATATTAAAAACAACCATAAAGGAATAAAATAAAACAGCAAAAATACGTGAACAACCTTTTTTGCAAATACACACAAAATATACCAGAATACATTCAAGCTCAAAAGTATTTACTACAAACAGATAACAAATCTAGAACATATTTTGATAGCACACCTTTTGTTTTTGACAGGTAACTTTCGTAAACCTGTTGGGAAGGGATCTGAATGAAGAAACAAACTCAACTTTGTCAACCAAAAACCAAATTAATCTACTACCATAGTGCACACTCATAAATGATTTTATTAAAATGTAGGTAGTTCAGTTATTTCAAACGTCAGATTATCGTCTATTGTGATGTTGTTACTTGTAAATTACAAAAATATTGTGGTGAATTTGCTTATTATTACTTAAAATGTGGAAAGTGAGTTTATCATTGACAAAAATCAAAAAGGTTATGACACACTTTTACTTAACTGTTTTCGATATAATAAAATTAATAGAACAAATAAAAGCGGGAGTTCGTGTTGGCGTTGTATAAATAGAAAATGCTGCAGAACATCGATAACAATAGATGCAGATTGCAAAATAATTTTGAGACAACCACAACACACTTGCCAGCCTGATTTACAAAAAAAACGATGTTTTTTTTTTAAAATGAATAAACTCAAAAAAGAAGTGTGCGATAATTTGGTATCAATAAAACCTTTATTTGAAAAACAGCTTGAAGACAACATTTTACCGAGTACGTCAAGAAAAAAATCACACATCCCGAACTTTTTCGACAAGAAAGATTGCCTGTATAATGCAAGATAGAAGTTTTTAAATGCAAAGAAAATGGTGTATGACAAATTGGAAGATGTTTTTGTGCCGAAAGGATTAGGTAAAATATTTCTTGTAACGGAAGATGGAAGTACAGACAAAATTTTAATCTTTTCATCGACATTGGCCAGAAGAACAATGCGTAATTACAGAAAAGTATATTACGCTGACGGTACTTGTAAATGTGTACCCCAACCATTCTATCAGTTATTCTCACTTCATTTAGACTTAAATTCGGATGAAAGTGCCACCAACATAATACCCGTATTATACCACACTTTTCACGCTAGAGATGTTTTACATGTTAAAATATCTAGTTTCAAAGTGACTATGAAGTGGCCATTATGAACGCGGTGCGTCAAAGACTACAAGTAATGTGAGATTGCCACACCACAAGCAAGACTTTTTTTTATTTGATGATTATGATGGTGAAACGTATGATAGATGTTACCTACATCGAAAATATTATAATTCTATCAAAGCTTAAAAGCTACGAGAATTATTCCAGACAGATGATATTGTATACGGAGATGGTACATTCAAGGTGACACCGTCGCCTTTTTACCAATTTTGCATATTGATATCGCACGAGACCAAAACAATTAGTTTTGTACCTATGGTCTATGGCTTATTACCAATAAAAATACATCCAAAAGGTTCTTTTCTGTATACTAAGAAAACAATTTCGTATGAATATTAGTTCATACAAATGCGATTACGAAATTGCTGCAATTAGTGCTATATGTGAGGTATATCCAGAAATAAAACTAAAAGGCTGTTATTACCATTTTTTAAATGCTGTGTTTAGAATGAGTAAAAAATTTAATTTCAACGAAACTCACTTAGGTCACAAAATCACACAGTTGTGCACAAGTTTGGCTCTGTTACCACCCAATCTAATTCCAGAAGCATCAGATCAGCAGAAGCATCTAGCTATAAGTCAATGAAATCGCACCAGAGACGCAAGTTTCACAGAAATTTCTAGACTATTTTAATAACCAGTGGATACAAACCATTACCAAAGATATTTTAGCTGTTATGGTGATAAGAAACGCACTACGAATGCAGTGGAAGGATGGCACAGAAGAATTAACTCTCGAATTCCATCTCGACCAACCATTTTCTAATTTTTAGTAGCATTAAAAGTAGAAGCTCAAATTCAAAATAAAAGATTGCTATACCCCACGCGGCGAATCATGATCCGTATGACGTTTCAACTGACAGTAGTAACAGTGATGCGAAACTTCGATAAAATTCTGTTAGGCAAAGGTCATGTCATTCAGCCAGGTCATTCAACGGCTTTATTATATTTTATTTTACTGTACATTATTTTTTATTAAAATTGCACAATTTAAAGAGAAGAATTTTTAGAATTCTTTTTGAATTTAATTTTAAAGAATTCATAATTTCCAACTTCATGGAAAAATATTTAAAAGGTGGACATAGACCTACCGTATTTTTTTAATTCAGTCATATCATGTCTTGTCAGTCTGCTTGCGACTACTTGCGAGTGCTCTAACGTCTTGTATGCGCCACGTGTTTCTTTGTTAGCTGAGTTTTGTTTCTGTTTTCGCTGTTATTTGTTGATTTTCGGTTTTGCAAAATGCCGAAAAACAGCGGAAAACTGTTCTCAGTGAAGTTCGCGAGTTCGTAGTTCGTTTGCGAGACTATTTTGCTCGTGAGCAACAAAATGGCGGACCCTTGTTACCGCTTGAAAATGTTCGCGATCGTGTCGCCGATGCTCTAGGAATCGGAAAGACTACTGTTTCTCGAATAACAAAGGAAAAATTTGGTGAGTCGTCCATGGAGGACAATAAACTATTATTACCAAAGAAGAAAAAGAAAAGGTTAAGTTATATAACAGAACCTGATAATTTTGATTTAGATGCTATACGCAATCATATTTATGCTTACTACCTACGAGGTGAACTACCGACCTACCAGAAGTTAGTATCTTCATTAAAAGCTGCAGAACTCTTCAAAGGCGGCGCTACTTCCCTTAGAATTGTTTTAAAAAAAATGTGAATTCCGCTATAAAAAATGTGACAAGTGAAAAATATTAATGGAGCGTACTGACATTGCTCTACAACGATGCGATTTTTTTCGCAAAATAAAACAAATTGAGAACTGGGATAAGGTAGTATACCTAGATGAGACATGGCTGAACGCCAATCACACCGTAGGTAAGGCATGGACGGATGACACAGCCAAATCCAGCACAAAAACTCCTGAAGGAAAGGGTCAGCGCTTAATCATTTGCCAAGCTGGCACAGCTACAGGTTTTGTGCCGAATTGCCTGTGGGCTTTTAAGTCGGTAAAAACCACGGATTACCACGAAGAAATGAATTTTGAAAACTTCAAGAAATGGTTTTATAAAACTGTTAGAAAATTTTAGTGAGCCACATTATATTTTAATGGACAATGCGCCATATCACTCTGTTCAAATTAATAAACCCCCCAGCAGCAATAACAAAAAAGCTGAAATTTTGGAGTGGTTACAACGCAATGGTGTGGAAGCTAACACTCAAATGTTAAAAAAAGAGTTGGTCAGACTGTTGAACATACAAAAACTGCAGACGCACCCATCATATTTTTTGAATGTTTTTTTTTTTTGTTAGCGGTACGAAAGTCCCATACAAGCCTGCCATTCGCATTTAAGCGCAATGTAAATGCCTCATGTAAATTATTTTTTGCACAAAATTGACCAATTTAGAATAGTACCTATTATGAAATATTACTTTCTTATCATTTGCCTCTATCGATTTTTTTTTTTTTGTTATGTATACAGTAGAATCCCGATTATCCGAACATCCGATTATCCGGACTCATTCGTCTCGGCTCTAATTATTAATTTAAAAACGTTTTGACGACGCAACGAGACATGTTACGACAAGTTTATTCCCGCCTCCGACGGTGTACTCCCGCTCTCATTTGTTTGCGGGATAGTGTTTGTTATTGTTTCATTTTCTTTGATAGCGTTCAACTGAAAGGTTGTCTTTTGTTTTTGTTTACGTTTTGTGTTGGAAATTTAAAATGTCCAAGCGAAAAAGAGTAGTGTTGTCTCTTAAAGACAAAATGAAGATAATTGATAGTATAAAAAATGATGAATCTGGCAGTAAGTTGGCACAAATATATGGTGTCGGAACTTCTACGATATCAGACATTAAAAAGAATTCTGATTCCATAATGAAATTCACCTGCGCGCTTGAGCAAGAAGATGGAAGTTCGCAACGTAAAGTCATGAAAAAATCTCAAAATGAAATTCTGGAGAATGCAGTTTTTACTTGGTTCTTACAAAAGAGAGCATGCGGTCAGCCCATATCTGGACCTCTGTTATGTGAAAAAGCATTGGATTTTAATCAAAAACTTGGTGGTGATACTTCTTTCAAGGCGAGCTGCGGATGGTTAGCGAGATTCAAATCCAGACATGGAATTCGAGAACTGGAGATTCAAGGAGAAAAACTGTCTGCTAACGTTGCATCAGCCGACTCTTTTGTGACCGAGTTAAAAGAATTTCTAGATGAAAAAAAAATACGATTTAGATTTTGTATACAATGCGGACGAAACAGGTCTTAATTGGAAAGCTCTACCAAGCAGATCATTAGCATCGCGACGTGAAAATGCAGCACCGGGGCACAAAGTGAGTAAGGACAGAGTTACAGTTATGGTTTACGCAATCGCTAAAGGAACACATCGATTGCCACTGCTACTTATTGGTAAATCAAAAAATCCGCGCTGTTTCAGGAATGTTAAAATACCCTTAATTTACGCTAACCAACAAAAAGCGTGGATGAACACAGATATTTTTCTTACTTGGTATGAAAATACGTTTATTCCTGAGGTGAAGAAATTTCAAAAGGACGTGGGAAAAGAGGGCGATGTATTGTTGTTATTAGATAATGCGCCAACGCACCCTTCCGCTGAAACACTAAATCGAGAAAATGGGAAGTTCACGGTTAAGTTTTTGCCCCCTAACGTAACATAGATATTGCAACCTATGGACCAAAGTGTCATTGAAACTTTAAAACGTTTATACAGAAAGCAGCTACTGCGTCGTCTTTTATCAGCAGACGACAGTGAAATAGAAACGTTGTTAAAGTTTTTTAAAGAAATTAATTTAAAAGATTGTTGTTATATGCTGGTAGAAGCGTGGAATTCTGTGGAATTGCAAACATTAAAAAGGGCATGGAATAAATTATTAAAATTAACTCTATCTGATTCTTCAATTAAACCGCACGACGATTTTAAAGAAATAACCGAAGCAATGAAAATTCTTAGCATTGGTGAAGGGTGCGATGAAGAGAATATTATAGAGTGGCTGAACTGCGATAGTGAAGACCCTGGATTCCAAATATTATCGGGATTCTACTGTAGTTTGGTTTGGTTTAGTTTCAGTTATTTTTAATTTGAGCGTTGTGCGCACCTGTAACTAACTTATTTACGCAGGACTAACCATAATTGTAAACTTATATATGCGAAAGTAATTGTAAATAAGTTGTTGGTGTGCCTTGTAAATAAATAAATAAATAAATCCAACGAAGATGAAAATAGCCAAAGCAGGTCGCGCTCTATACAGCAACATAGCGATACTGATCCCAGTACACCACAAATGAATTCCCCACAACGTTCGGAAATATCAAATATAATATCTGCATCCCAAACAAATAACAGAAAATCGAATGATATTACAGATCTACTTCAGCTAAACCAAGAAAATTGCGAGAAATTGCAAAGAGAACGAGAAGAACTGAAAACAATGATACTACATATCATCAAATGATGATTGAAATCAATCAGCTATTATTTTTAACCAAAATAGCACAGAATGCCACGGACGATAATTACAAGCGTGTAATGTATGCAAGGCAACACCTAAGGAGCTCAAAAATCTTAACATGCTTTTAAACAAACAATATCCCACAAGTGCATTTAAGTTTGGAATATCCATATTGCACTCGTACCTTAGATGTGAGTAGGTACTAATTGCATATTTCATATAAACTAGAAATAAAGCAACGGCAAGCGAGGGGCAGTGAAGCCAAAGGGAGGGCGAGTTATGGGTACATGTCATCG
This sequence comes from Helicoverpa zea, assembly GCF_022581195.2. NCBI lineage: Eukaryota > Metazoa > Arthropoda > Insecta > Lepidoptera > Noctuidae > Helicoverpa > Helicoverpa zea. The sequence goes on along the minus strand of NC_061464.1, from coordinate 2,554,311 downwards.
GCATAGAACCGTTCACAGTGTACAAACCCACCACAGCCATGGACTCGTAGGTCAGGTCACATCCTCACCTACGAGTATGCAACGAGACGCCGATGCACAAATCGACACCTCAGAGAATAATATTGAATCTCCAGATGTATCGGAACCAGCTTCTATAGAAGACATCGAACGAATTTTGCAAGGTGATTGAAATTTTGTGTGTGAGACGTGTCGTGTTTTCGTAAAGAAAAAGGAAACTCACCGTATCTTAATCCTATTGAAAATCTGTGGGCGATTGTAAAAGCTAGACTTCGTAAAATTGACTGTACTACGAAAACAAAACTGATTGAAGCTGTAATTCAGGTGTGGTTTCGAGACCAGCAAATATCACAAACATGTAAAAATCTGGTTGATTCTATGCCAAAACGCGTTGCAGAAATCATTAAAGCCAAAGGAGGACATATTTCTTTGTTTTAACGAATAAATACTAATTTTTTAAAAATATAACACGTGTTCACATTAATTCGCACACTATTGTAATTAAAGATTTGCAGATTTTCAATTATTCGAACATTGATTATATCAAAGGCCTAATTCTTACCGGGGATATCAACGTCACGTTATTCTGGTAATAGTCCCTATTCTCACCGTACAAACTTCTCGGAGGTTGGACGAGGGAATACCCATCATGGATATCAAACGGCACGGTATTCAGGAAGTAATGTCTACAGGCAGCTTGTGCAGTCTTTGGAGTTTGGACGAGACACGTCTCAAGAAATTGTGAGGAATCCGACGAATGCACAATCGCCAATTTCCGAAAATTCTCAGGAGGAACTTTTTAATTCCATCACTGACGATGATGCTTGAAATGTGTTCATACCTACCTACATTATTCTAATAAAAATTGAATTAGGATAATTCCGGGGGAGATGGCCGTACGGGAGAGATGGCCAATTTAAAAAAAGTTCAAGTAATAATTCATAGATGGCACTAATTTCATTTAGTTCGGATTCGTTTTGGCACGCGCAACAAATGTGAGTGAATTTTTTTGCGAATAAATTATGGAAAGGTGAGTAATTTGAACGCGTTTGATTTAAACTAAGGGGTTGACGACGTATTAGATGGTCACAAAAAAGTTTTCAAAGTTTTGTCTGTTTTCGAACTTTTTTTGGAAAGTAAGATACTTTCTCGTGTTCTAACCTCAAAATCAACTACAAAATCGAGACGTTGCTTTTATTAAGTTATGTGGCATTCTCACCCAGACAATCGGGAGAGATAGCCATAGAATTTACGGGAGAGATAGCCATAGAATTTACGGGAGAGATAGCCATACAATTTAATGTGCTAATTTAAATTTATTTAAAACATTAAATATTTTCTACAGATGCCTAATCAATATTTACGAAAGATGAATGCTGGACGAGGTGGCTAGACCGATGAAGACTTAAAAAATGCTATGGCAGAAATGCAAAGTGGAGGGATGACCGTATATAGTCCGCCTTTGTAATTGTTTGATTGCATAAAGTTGAATAAATAAATAAATAAATATATAGGGCCTCTTTAATTTACCATATTCCAAGAAAAACCTAAGAAAGAAGGTTAAAAAAAATTACATAAAGGGACCTATGGTGCAGACAACGAAAAAAGACTAAGCAAGCGTATAAAAGATATGCAGTCGAGAGGCTTCCCAATGACTATCGATGATTTAAGAAAAATTTCATTTAAGTATGCTGAGCGATTAGGAATTAAACACAGATTCAATGTGAAGTCTGAGAAGGCGGGCTATGATTGGGTGCAAATGTTTTTGAAAAGGAATTCTGATATTTCATTAAGGAAGTCAGAAGGGGTGTCATATGCTAGAAGTCAAGGGATGAATAAAGCAGAAGTAAACGCCTACTTTGAATTGCTCGAGAGGATTCTCAGTGAAAATGATCTAATAAATAAACCTGGCCATATTTACAACATGGACGAGTCTAGGTTACAATTGAATAATCGACCAGGTCATGTCTTTTCTGAAAAAGGTTCCAAAGCTGTAGCTATGTCAACGTCTACAGAAAACGGTGAAACGATAACAGTAATTGCTTGCTGCAATGCTGAAGGTAATTTTATGCCTCCTGTATGCATTATGAAAGGTCAAAGAAAGAAACCTGAATTTATACAAAATGCGCCAATATTATAAAGTTTAATGAAATTTTGTGCCATTTCTCTTTTAAGAGTGAGATTTTGTATAAGCGATTCGTTACGCTTATACAAAATCTCACTCTTAAAAGAGAAATGGCACAAAATTTCATTAAACTTTGCGAAAATGAAGGGTCAACAAATATTTCTACCGGTGCTTTAACAACTTTGTATAGAAACAAATGGAACATGCCAGATAGGTTGCCATTGGCAGAAGATGTAAAATTATTAAATAACTTTTTAAGCGAAGAAAGGGACAAGTATATAACGCTTTTAAAAAATGCAAAACTGACAATTAATAAATAAGCAAAATATTGATAGCATCGGAAAAAGGAAAATTACACAACTTTAAGGGAAATAAATATAAATATAATAAAATTTCCGATGATGATGAAAGTACGAATAGTGAAACTGAAACAAATGAACTCGATCTACCTGCCCAAACTTTTGCAGACGAAGGTAGACATGCACGAAAACTACTCTGATTGTAACGAAAAACAACCTGAAACTAACAAAATATCATCAAAGAAAAAGTTCAGAAAGAAGAAAGTAACAACTGCTAAACCATCGAAAAAAAAGATATGGACTGCAGAGGAAAAAAATGTAGTAGAAGAATACTTTGCAAGAGCTATCTTCAAAAAAAAAGTGTTTGTGATGTTTACTGCTTTTATATTTTGTGTGCGAAGGAGTACAAACTTGAATGAAAAAAATGCTGTAAAAGTGTAATTTTATTTCGAAACAATTCGAAGTTTTGGTAATTTATCTCAAGATAGTACCTATGTTACCACTGTCTACTATTAATGATGATGATGATGATGGAAGAACGATAGAATCACGTCCATCCATTGATATGAATCCGTCGACGTGTGACACCTCGACGTTCACTTTCTGGCCAGAGGAATGAAATGTTGCGATTAGAAAAGGAAAAACTTGAATTAATTAAAGCACGATTACAAGATAAGAAGAAAGAAGAATTGAAAAATGACGAAGATGACATGTTCTTTATGAGTATGCAGGTCGCATTAAAATTTTTCGATTTCGACACAAAGTGAAATGATACTGGAAATGACAACTTAGAACGAGTACGCTAATATTTGATAATAATACACCTGTTGTGGGCGATTATGTTGTAGTTCAACCCCAATACTTTACATCGGATTCACACAATAGTGGTGATTCGTCGAGCATGTTACCTTGTGCCTCAAGACAAATATCAGGACCTAATATTTCTTTTCAAGATGAACACGCCCTGTGTTCATCCTGCAGCGGCAGATGAAAGTTCTTATAAGGGTCATAAACAAAACAGGCAAAAAAAATGTGCGTTTGATAAAAATTGGTTAAAACATACTTTGTACATTAATATTTTTATTTAATAAATTAACGATTTCGATGTTGTACCAATGTACGTTAAAATATCTTAACTTTATTTGATACTAGCTTCCGCCAGCGGCTTCGCCCGCGTGGTGTGTCGATAAAAAGTAGCCTATGTGTTAATCCGGGGTTTCACCTATCTACATACCAAATTTCAATCAAATCGGTCCAGCCGTTTTTGCGTGATTGAATAACAAACATACATCCATACATTCTCACAAACTTTCACATTTATAATATATGTAGGATGTAGGATTTTTTATAACATTAAAAAAAAGTTACGCTTATGTACCCTTCCGTGGACCGTGTAAGCCTAGGTTCCAAAGTTTGCTTAAAGAAAAAAAATACTTCAAATTAAAAGTTTCAATAATTTTAGTATTTTTATTAGTTACTTACATTCTCAGCTGAATCCGGTTAGACTGGAAGCCGACCCCAACCAACATGATTGGGAAAAGGCTCGGAGGAGGAGGCTAGTTACTAACATCTTATAGTTGACATTTTACATTATTATGAAAAATCAACACACAATATAAATACATTATTATAACCTCAGTGATCCTTTCTACGAATATCTTGTTCTATCTAAATCTAATATACCAAGTAACAGTTCTGCCAAGAATACAAAGAGAAAGAGACCAAAAGAAGATGAATTTATAAAATTTATGAAGGACAGACAGGAAAACCGAAATAGACAGCTGGAGTCATTATCTCAAGAATCAGTTGATGATATATCGACATTTACAAAACATATTGAAATGATGTTAAGAAAATTGAGCGCACGTTCAAGAGCAATGGCAAAAACTTAAATTTTTAATATTGTCTCGAAGTATAAGATCACAGATATCGAGAGTCAAACTGAACGCCTCTATACAAATTCATCTTACAATTCACATTTTCCAACAATAGCGGCTTTATCAGGATCTCAAGCGCAGAGTGATTAATCACGACAGGGCCCCGATTCTCCTAATTTTACTTAAGCGTCATACGATTCACGTTCGACTCGATTCGACTGAGGTCCAATCCCGACTCGATTACGATTGAAGCGTATGTGGCATTCCGCTATTTTTTCTTTGAAATAAACATTTTTATCCTTTTCTGTCATTCAATAATGAATCATTTTGTCTGCAAATGATTTACGATTGCAAAATGATTGTACAGCAAACTACCGTATAGACCAAAATCACCAAAATAGCAGACCAATCGCACACCAATCAAATGTCAATCGAATACGATTGGTCTTTTATTAATAGCAGAATGCCCGATATGGTTAAAACTGCTATTGCGTTCATATTCGATTCAATTTCTATTCGATTTTGACAATATTAACTTAGGAGAATCGGGCCCCAGTTTTCATATAATTCAAATTCATCATACAATTCATATTCACTGATAAATGCAACTTCATCAGAACACCAAACACAGACTGGATTGATTGATTTAACATCTCGCCAATTACCAAATATTTCCGGTGAACCATTTCAAAGCAATTACGGTGAAATCGACAAGAATAATTTCGATAAATTAGCAAACTTACCTTAAAGTTAGTGCTAATTTTTGTTTCATTGATATTCTTCCCTTTTCTTGCATTGATTTTTTCAGTAAATTTAATACGTAATCAAACTGTGTTTTATTCAGCCGAAAATACTTCCTGAATATACTGTCATCAAACATCAAGTGCTTCTTTACTAATATAGCGAAAATGATCCTTCTTGACCTCTAGTTAAATATAAATCCTTAATAGGTAATCGTCTTTCAGTTTTCTATTTGTAATAATAATATAAGAGCAAATCATCGTCTTCTTCTTCCTCCAATAGCAGCTTCGTTACTTGGTTTTCCATCACGACACAAAACACCACTGACTTCATCGACAGACTCTCTTGAACTGAGCGGTCGCTCCACGACACTTGTCGCGATCTTCGGTCTCAGTCTTGACCTACAGTACATGCCGAAGAGACCGAGACATTTGTCGCTGTCTCTGGTCTCAGTCTCCTGTCTCGGTCTCCCGTCTCTGTCACGGCGCGAACCGCCACCTTAAGAGTAAACCGATTGAGAAACTGCAAATTGCCTGAAAAAACACTACAATGAAAAAGAACGTACCCAGAGGATTTTATGACGAAAATGTGGCGACTGTGGATGATATTTGACGTAAGTGCTGTTGTGTGGAAAGATAACAAGCCCGTTAACCTTCTTTCCACTTACGTGGGAGCAGAACCAGCAACCACAGTCACTCGCTTTGATAAATCGAAGAAAGAGAGAGTTGCTATTCCATGCCCCCAAAGTCATCAAGGAGTACAATGCCCACATGGGAGGCGTGGACTTATTAAGATTCTTCTATAGGCCGTTATCACATCACAATGAAGAGCCGCAAGTGGACCATGCGCTTATTTTATCATTTCCTGGACCTCGCAGTTATAAATTCATGGGCTATGTTCAAGAAGGTAAATAATATAAAGGAAATGATCAACTTCTCAATTTGGGTACATTCAGACTAGAACTTGCTGAAACCTTCTGCAAATTGGGTCTACCTGCAAATGGCGCTAAACGTGGTCAACCTAGTGGGAGCACAATACAAAGAGAACTTGTAATGAAGAAGTTCCGAGGACCAGCTCGAGCAATTCCTTTGATAGATGTCAGATTGGATCAGACATGTCATTGCGCAGTTTGGCTGGATAAGCAGCAGAGGTGCTAATTCCCAAAATGTTCAGGCTCTACATACAAAATGTGCCAAAAATGTCATGTATCTTTGTGTGATACAAAAAAAAACAATTGTTTTTATAAATTTCATAATGAAGACTAAATAAATATATTTCAAAAACAATATCCACTCTTATTTTACCCATACTTGCAAAATCTCAATGAATGCGCTATGTAGTTTATAAACAACACTCACATTATTGCAAAAAAAGTATAGTAAATTCATGTCTATTACACAAATATATTTTTTTAAGTGAAAAAAAAATCGTCCATTTAAGGGTTAAATTTACATGTATCTTTTCAAAACAAAACAGGAATTAAAATTTCTTATCAGACCTTTAGAAGATACCGTCCATTTTGGGTGTTGTTTCCGAAAGCTTCTGCAAGAGATGCATGTTTGTGTACGTTACACGAAAACAGTGATCATATAGTCCGATCACTTCATAAGGCAAAAATTATATCGTATGGATCTGCATCACATGTGGCTAAAGTACTTTGCTGTAATAATGACACACTTAATTCGAAATTCCTAGAGCGAACGTGTGAGGGATGCCATAATAAAAAAATCACCTTTCATGAATATGATCACAACGATCATATAACTTACGAGAGATGGACTGTTAAAATGTTGAAGTAGTTATTAAAGGTAAGCCAAAAATATGATTCATCAAATAACGTCAATACAAACCACCTGCAAAATGGGTAGGGTTCTTTATCTGTTCCCAGGGAAGGATGGAGTTTCGAGAGTAGCAGACATCCGAACCGCGACGGGCACAATCAGGCGTGCCTCATTGAAAATCTACCCATTACCTATCTCCACAATTGAAGCCAGCGTGACTCCTCTGCAGTTGGAAGACGGATCTTCCAAAGCGGCCGGTATGTTGGCTACCAACAACGCCATCTATTGAACGACGGCGGAACTGCGCGAGCTAGCTCTTCGCTCAATAGCAACGGGCGCCACCTAGCGCCACGAAATGGACTCTCGCCGTGCACCGCCGCGACCGGGCGCCGCCATGTCCCCCCCGCCTCCGCCAGGGGCTTTTCCATTTTTGAGCTGTCTCAGAGCGATCTCGATTTCGCCACTGCTGACTTCTGGCAGGTCTTCGGTGAAATGGCGTGTTAATGTGGCTCTAGAATCCTCATTTCCGGGATCAGGTCGAGATGCATGCGATGCGTATAACCGGCCATAGAAATTTTCCACTTCCGAAAGGACTGCCGGCACCGAAGAAACGACTTCTCCACTTGTTGTGGTCAGCTTCGTCAAGTGGCTTCTTCCAAGAGATTTTACGAACACCTTTGACCCCCGATTCAGCTCAATTGCTCTTTCAATGGCAAGAGTATTGGAGCACCGGAGGTCGCGTCGTACGTGCTTGTTGATCTCTTGGTTTAGAGCCCGCTTAGCTGACGAAGTGACAGGCGGGTTTTCACGTCGTTTCTTCATAAGCCCTAATGTCTCATCCGAAAGCTTTGATTTCTTGCCCTTACGCTGCATGTTACAGAATCTCGAACCTTCCTCCCTGAGGATCCGAACCACATATTCGTGGTTCTGGTTAACGTCTGTTGTGGTTTCCACGGCGGCAAATCGGTTCTCCAAATTTGACTGGAACGTTTCAGATCCTGTCATGGTTTGGAGCAGTGTTGGTCGGAGCCTGGCCTTCATCAGACGGAAAAGTTCGGCCTTGAAGTTGATATTCAGAGAGCCTCGGACAAGTCGGTGATCGCTCCCGGTATTAAACCTATTGATCACGGAGACGTCTCTGAATATGTGCTTCTTGTTCGTCATGATGAAGTCAATCTCATTTTTAGTCTCAGTGTCGGGGCTTTGCCACGTCCACTTCCTTTGGGGCTGCTTTTAGAAAAAGGAGTTCATCAAAAAGAGCCCCTCGCGTTCGAGGAAGTTGACGAGCATTTGCCCCCTATGATTTCTGCTTCCAAATCCATGCGATCCTACTGCCGATTCGCCGCAAATCTGTACTCCCACTTTAGTGTTAAAGTCCCCCATGACAACGGTGTAACGGGTCTTTGTAGTGAAGTGGAGGGCCCTTGATATATCATCAAACATATCCTCCACTTCATCGTCTAAATGTGTCGAGGTCAGTGCGTACACTTGCACTACCTTGAGGCTATACCTGTCGGTGAGCTTTATGATAAGGTACGCTACCCTGTTCGACACACTAGACACCTCCACAACGTTATCAGCTAGGGACTTATTAACCAGAAACCCAACGCCACCTTGGGATTGTTGGTCTCCCTCTCGGAAGTACATTAGGTGACCTGATTCGAGGGTTATGGTGTCCTCCCCCTCTCTTCGAACTTCACATAACCCTAATATGTGCCACCTAATCTTCCCAAGTTCCACCTCGAGTTGCGCCAGATGCGAGTCAAGCCGTAGCGTGCGGCCGTTGTACGTCGCAAGAGTCAGTTTGGTTTGGTGGCCTCCCGTAACCCGGAGATTCTTCGCACCCCCTGTCCCGCCGTAACCACGGTCGCTACCGTGACCGGGAATAGCGGGACTGCCGGGAACTAGGGGCCGTGGCTTTATGGTTCTGCACATTGAGGAATTTAGCCTACTGCTATCACGCTGGCCAGACGGGTTGATAGAGGGGTTTTTTTTTTTCGAGTTTTCCTTCTCTCGCACGGTGTTCGGTGCATTTTTGACTCCATTAGTCGACTTCTACGACACCCACTGGAAGAAGGGGGTAGCGACATATGTATTCTTAAGCCGTCGCTACACGGCAAGAAAGTACGTCGTCCTCGATCGGGTGACCCAGGCAGTCCTAATAGCGATGAGACTTATATAGGCAAATGGTGTTTTTTTAAGGAACTATCTTTTTTAAAAGATATAGTGAAACCTAGGCACACCCAAAGCAACTTTCAGGATTTAAATGCGGGATCTGATAACAACGTAACTCAAAATTCAGACACGGTTGAGATTCCAGAAATAGATCAAGTTGAAACTTCGGAAATGGATCAAGTTGAGACTCCAGAAATGGATCAAATTGAAGAAGTGATGGAAAATCAAGAACCTGTTTCGGAATCTGTTAATGCAGGTTCTCTAGCTAGTAGTAATTTGATCCCCCGAAATAGATTCCCTACGACGACAGACGACAGCGAGTCTGGTTCATCTAGAGCAGCCATACTCAACCAGCGGCCTGCGGGCCGCCTGCGGCCCGCTGCGCTTTTTTTTGCGGCCCGAGCCACGTTAAGGGCCCAAAATTAACGTATTTATTAATTCACGCATTTACTCATGTTTTCTCCCTTAATGCGTACACACAGATCACACTTGAGTGCGCTCGGAGTTAAAAATGTATTTTCTGTGGCGTGCGTGCGGGAACCGATGACTGCGACAGTGAGACCGCTGAGCCAAGCGACATCGCTCTGCCCCCGCCCCTGCTGCACGCGCGCCCGATCCCGCGCGTCGTCTGTCACTCATCATCGGTCAGTTATGCGCTGCGCTTGAAACAATAGTTTTTCGAACGTAGTAAAAGTAATAGTTACCTTACGTTACGGCTGATAATTAGTTTTTCGTTATTTGTGACGAACATTTAATCAAAATGGCTGGTGTATCTTCAAAGAGCAAACGTAAAATTTCTGACGAAAATAGATTATTTCAAGACAATTGGGAAGAGGAATATTTTGTTGTTTTGAACAAAAACGGTTCGGCAACATGTTTAATATGCCGAAAGTGTGATATTAAAAAAATATAATATTATGCGACACTACACTACAAAACATAAGATGTTCAGCAATAGTTTTCCAGTTGGGTCTGCATTGCGAAAAGAAAAGTTGCACTCCTTCAAAAGGTCATTGCAGCAACAGCAGAATATTATGGCAGTCTCAATGTCACAAGATACAGCGGTGACAAGAGCGTCCTACGAAATTTGTTACTTACTAGGAAAACATATGAAACCATTTACTGACGCTGAGATAGTGAAAGAGTGTTTTATAAACGCTTCAAATATATTACTTGACAAAGGAGATTGGGCAAGAATGTATGAAGTTTGGTCCAAATGTCCACCACGAACGAGACCTATATAATTAAATAGTCCACTTAATTTACAGTTACTTTTACTAAGAAAGTAAAAAAAAACAATGCCAAAAAAAAGTTAGAGCCAAAAATGTATTCTTAATTTTCGGTAGTTTTTGAATGTTATCATTATTATTTTTTATTTTATTTTATTCCACTTCCATTTCCGCACTTTATCTAAAGAAAACTAAGATGAGTAAGACACGTTTGCATATAAACAGCCCATATTTTTTTGCCCGATGGATGTACGAATCACTAACCAAATGAGGCGCCAGAAGTGCTTGAATATACTCAGCGGTGCCTGGATCTAAGAAAGTTAGATGTAACTGGTGGTGTCTTCTCTCTAATAATGAACAAATTCTATTTGTCAGAAGTTACAGAAAGTACGAAAATCGAACATCATGAAAATTAATTGAAAAAATGAAATTGAAAAAATCTATAAAATGTTTTATTTGATTTTGCTATAACTTTTTTCTGGCATTATATTTTTTTTTACTTTCATAACAAAAATTGTTCTATATTTAACGGGCTATCTAGCCATATAAGTCTCGTTCGTGGTGGACATTTGGACCGGAATCGCCCATTGTCCTTTAGTAATAAAACGCAGATAATATCGCAAATCAGGCAACTACAGCTCTCAGATTCTACCTGCGTCAGGCGAATTGAAGATATTTCGAAGCATATTTCTGACCGTACCATAGATGACTTGAAGAATTGTAAATATTTCAGCTTGGCATTTGATTCGAGCACCGATGTCTCCTCGACGTCACAATGCTCAGTTTTTGTACGGTACTGTACGGAACAGAGTATGTATCGTTCGAGAAGATTTTCTGAAGTTTCTGCCCATGAAAGGTCAAACCAGAGGAATTGATTATATTGATACTATTTGTACTTTTTTGGATAAAAAATAACATTGATATCAAAAAAATGGTAAGTGTTTGCACCGATGGATGCCCATCTATGACTGGAAGCGACGTTGGGTTTATTTCACTATTGAAAAAAAAAATATGACCTTAAAAATCTTCTATCATTTCACTGTATCATACATCAAGAAAACCTCGCAGCACGTACTACTGTGCCAGAAATTGACGCCGTAATGAAAACCGTTGTAAATATCGTCAATTTTATTAGAGCACGAGAACTGAACCATAGAAAATTCAAGAGCATGTTACAAGAATTAAATAGTGAGTATGGCGATGTTCTTCTACATACCGGAGTGCGATGGCTGAGTAGGACAAAAGTTGTAGAACGGTTTTACGCTTTAAGGCACGAAATAATATTATTTCTACAACAAAATAATAAAGTTTACAAAGAACTTAAGCAAGACAGTTGGTGGTGTCTTTTAGCGTTTCTTTGCGATATAACAGAAAAACTTGGTGAACTTAATCGTCGATTACAAGGTGAGCATAAACTTATTTCTCAAATGGCAAGTAAAGTGTTTGCTTTCGAAGACAAACTTCATATGTATATGGAAGAAATAAAACATGAAAATCTTAATAATTTTCCAACGTTGATAAAAGCTCAACAGGATGGAATTAAGGTTTCCCCAGAAAATCTGGTTTATATTTCTAATTACTTATTTTCAAGCAACGAATTTCAGAAGAGATTTCAGGATTTACGTAAAATAAAGAAATGTCTTCTTTTAATTGAAAATCCTTGGCATTTAGAAGTAGCCACTACAACAGAGCTTGCATTATTGGGTTTTGATAATGTAAAATTATCTGATGAGCTGATTGATTTAAAAAATGATACGAATCTGGAGGCGATTTTTAAAGAGAAAAGAGAGACACATCAATATGAAGAATTTTGGAAATTAGTACCGGATAGCTATGAAACGTTAAAAAATTGCGCACATTTACTCTTGACATTGTTTGCATCAACTTACCTATGTGAATCCTCATATTCAAAAATGAAATATGCAAAAAATGTCTACAGATCTCGGCTTACCGATTCGCACCTAGACGACGTCTTGAGGGTAGCATGCAGTAACTATGTGCCTGATTTATCAAAAATTGTCAAAAATTTGTTACAATGTCAAAAATCACATTAATTTTTATGACAGAAATAAATGCTAATTTTTTTATTATATAGTTTTATTTAACTGTCGCATAATCTTCGCTTCATCACTAGTAACAAATGCGAAAGAAAACCAGTCTGTCTGTTACGCTTTCGTGAATAAACCACTGAATCGATTCTGATGAAATTTGGTACATAGACTATTCGCTGATGACGTAGGTGACATAGGTATGTAGGTAAATTACTGCGGCCCGCAAGGTTAAACAGTAGCAATTATGTGGCCCAGGGTAAAAAAAGGTTGAGTATAGCTGATCTAGAGCAAGCAAGTTCAGGCAAAGGCAAAGACAGGCAAAAAAACCAGAACTGACGCTTTTTCAACTAAAAATGATTGAAGTGGAAAAACAAAAAATACAAGCTTTTAATGAGAAAAACAAAGAACAAGACGATGAAGACATGTTGTTCTTAAAATCATTGGCGCCATATTTCAAGTATTTAACGCCAGTACAAAAACTAAGACTGAAAAGTAAAAATTCAAACTTTTATTGCTGATGAAAAGTCTCACCACCTCTTCAACATCATCTACGCCAATATCGCAATCTATATTACCCTCTTCGGTAAACGCGTCACATCTTTCAATGTCGTCGGTGCGGAACTACTACGAAAATGATCCCCTAGGTCTACATGAGTACGATACTGAGCTATCCGTAAATGATTACTAACTTTGCAGTTTGTTTGTTTTTTTTTACTTTGAACTTAAATAAATCTTCATTTTAATTTATACCTACGTAATTTGTTTTCCTTTCCTACAATAAATTAAACTAGTCAGCGAAATTCAAATCCAAAAGACTTGAAATCTATACAACATGTAACTTAATTAACGCACATCCTGAAATTAGTTTGTTCAGAATCGTTTACTGAATCGATTTATATAATTTTTAATATAGGTAATTTTTTATATCAAAATAATTAAAACTACGGAAATTATTGTCATATTAACCCTGTACAGACAAAACAAATTCAAATAGACCGTAACTCAAAGTAATAAGACTTCGTGTATTGTCGGCTTTTTCCGTAGTTTCGTTATGTTGTGTCGAGTCGAGCGGCGCGCGGCGCGATATTTGCGTGCGTAGTAGTATGACCAAAAAGTTCTCCAAGAATTGGTATAACTAATTTAGTAAATAACAATGCATATACATGTTAAATTAAAAATTCAGGGTATGTATTATGATTATAACATAATATTCTAATTAGGGTGTTTGTAACATTTAACGCACACCCTGTGCGTTAATTACGTTACATGTTGTATATATAAAAATTAATTGCTGTTCGTCAGTCTCGCTAAAACTCGAGAACGGCTGGGCCGATTGAGCTGATTTTGGTTTTAAAATGTTTGTAGAGGTCCAGGGAAGGTTTAAAAGGTGAGAAAAATTCTAATAATTGCCGGGAAAATCTTCAAAACAGCATTTTTCTATTTCCCATACAAACGTTTTCTAAATAAAATGGAGAGTCAATTTGTAATTTATTACCGCTGCATAAAGTTCAAATTCGCGTGCGCGTTGGAGGATCTAATATCGCGTTCTGAAACTCAACAAACGCGACAAAATTGCATAGTCTCAAAATAAATAGTACATAAATAGTGGTCGGCTTCGAGAAACTCAATTTTGATCATATCGAATCGTAACGCGGTGTCCTGCGTGAGCGACGAACGCGACGCGACGCGACGCTGCGAACGTGACGAACGCGATCAACTCAACGGCATGCCCTACATGTGGCCTATGTGACAGTCTGCGGCAAGACGCGACGTAACGCGCACTTGATTTGAGTGCGACCAGATGCGACAACACGAACTACAACGTATGTGGAATAGGAACTCATTTGTGTATTGGTAACTTTTTAGTATTGTTTTCTAAACTGAGAAATGTCATGGCAGGGTTGTCAAGATTTGATAGGTTGTAAGATTAGAATAAACAATACAGAAGTGTTTATTTTTCAACAAGTGACCCACATCGTACATATTGTAATGGTTGATTCAGAAGCGTTGATCGCCGCAGTGCGTGAGCAAAGATTGTTGTGGGACAAAAAACATAAACATTATAGGAATCGTTTATTAGTACAAAGAAGTTGGAAGAATGTTGCCGAAGCAGTAGAATGCACAGGTAAGTTTTAATTACATTATTAACAAGTTTAGTAATTGACTCTTGCAATCATTTTGTTAATCTTTACTGGCTGTTCTTCTGGCCTGCCGCTTCCGCTAAGTGACGAAACCTTCAATGTTCATTAAAATAATTCGCGAATATCTCTCTTGTATGTATGGCTGCCTGACTTGAGGCATTATATCTTCTTGATCTTCGAAGATCAGGGGATGAAGTTGACGCCAAATTTTCGCAATTACTCTCAAGATCACGTATTATATTGTGAAGTAGAGTTATAGCTTTTATAGTGTTAATTGTATTTTCAATATCTGTCTCAATTGGCGTATTAAGTAATCCAAATCTTGACGCTATTGAACCAAAAGAACACTCAACGACCATCCTGGCTCGAGACAATCTATGGTTGAACCGCTCTTTAATATCTCCCTCACTGACATTTTTTTGTGCGTAAGGCTTCAGAAGGTATGTTTTTAATGGGAATGCAGCATCACCCACAAATACAAAAGGCGCTTTAATGAGGGTATTAGGTAAAAAGTCGGGTTCCGGTATTTGTAATTTTTGATGTTCTATTGCTTGTTTTAAAGTACATGCGTCAAAAACTCCAGCGTCGTTATCTTTTCCATAGGCCCCAATATCAACCATTATAAATTTATAGTTTGCGTCAGTTAAGGCTAGTAATACAATAGAGAAAAATCCCTTATAATTGTAGTACATAGAACCAGATTTTTTTGGTTTCTTAATACGTACGTGTTTGCCATCAAGGCTACCAATGCAATTAGGAAATTGCCATTTCTCCCAAAAATCTTTTGCGATACTTTTCCACAGTTCCGTTGTAGGTATAGGCATATGTTTTATTACTAAAGTCTTCCAAATTGCAGTACACACTTCTTTCACTATGTTTGAAATGGCAGTTTTTGATATACGGAAATTGAATGATAACTTTCTATATGGTGTTCCAGTAACCAAATATCTGTAAATAATAATATTGTTTTAATTTCAGCTGATGATGTAAAAAAGAAGTGGAAGAATTTAAGAGATTCGTATAACAGAGAGCTTAAAAAAGTAGAAAAGCCAAGATCGGGTTCGGACGCAGATCAAAATGGTCAATATCAAGGCGATTGGCCACATTTTGAATCAATGCAATTTTTGAAGACAATTTTGAAACCTCGTAAAACGACGAGTAATATTCAAAATAACATATTAGATGAAGATGACATTATTGATGATGATACAATGATGTCTATTCTTTCTGAGCAATCGGCATACAATACGCAAACCGATGAATCGCAGTTCAATACAGATGATACCAATTTGGAAACAATTGATGGCCCTACGGCACAGATACTACATGATACCTCGACACCTGGACCGTCGTATACCCCATCGCGAGCTATTGGAATGTTGGCTAACCAAAAGGTACAAGAAGGTGGAGCAAAAAGTATTGAAGAAACCTTAATAACACTCGAACGAGAAAAGATAGACCTAATGAAGAAAAATTTAAATGAAGACGACGACGACTTGAACTGGTTCAAGTCTATAATGCCGTATGTGAAAAAACTACCATCTCTGAATAAATTATTATTTCGGACTAAGGTTCAAGAGATGCTCATCAACGAAATATCAAAACTGAATACCCCATCAAACACAGAATCTTCAATGACCCCTCATTGAAGATTCTGTTTTTGATGGGGTATTCAGTTTTACTACTTCACTTCTGGTGACTCATCTCAGTGATAATTTCATTATAATTAAAATACACATTTTCAATAATACAATATAATGTAGTTTTATTTCCATGTACTCACCGCAATGTCAAAAGTAATCTTTCTTCAATAGAAATGGGTTTTTGAAAATTTGTTGTTTTTAATTGAAATTCAGACTTAATATAACAAATAATGTAATCGAAAGTAGTCGGTAACACTCCACAATATTGTTTAAACATTTTAGAATCGTTTCTTAATTTTGGATATAAATGATGGAACTCGCCAAATGTGTTTCTTTGTAAAAATATTATATTTGTTTTCTTTCTGTGCTTTTTACGATATTTTTTTAAAAGTCTGTACTTTAAATATGAACTTTCAAACAAAATTGTACTGTACTTCTCCATGATTCGAGAAGTAATGACCAAAATCACGTAGGACATCTGTCGCGTATAGCATCGCGTCGCATTACGTCGCGTCGTGTCGCGTCGCGTCGCGTCGCGTTCGTCGCTCACGCAGGACACCGCGTAATCTGTCCAATTATGTTTTTAATAAGACTATATATAGATATCGAAAGATAAATCTTAAGTTTTGTCACAAATTAAATTATAAATCTTAAGTTAAATTTCTGAACGCAATCATAATATTTGACATTAGATTTGACAACCAACTAATATGTCAATTCATCCTGTCGCATTTCAGAGCACGTGTTACGAGTTACGATATCTATGAGTGCATCCTTCTATCTTTGTGGCTACGTGCGCGAGAACTTTCTTTACTTTGGTGATCCTTTGTGATAGTGACATTCCATAGGCTATATAAAATTCTATATTGCCCACGCAGACGAAGTTGCGGGCAACAGCTAGTCTCGAATATAATTTTGCGACCATCGCGTGTTCGCGCGACGTCAAAAACTGGGTGTCCTAATAGAACGCGAATAAGCGATTACACGAATCTTGCTCGCGCGATTTGACGACGGGAGCGAGCGTGACTGGGCAGTGGCACGGTCGATACCAACAACGACAACAAAATTGTGACAAGCATTGGAAAAAAAATAGGTTTAGAACAGAACATACGCAGAAAAGGGTACGACAACCACATTATTGGCGTGCATAGATGCGACAGGATGTTACATCCCCCCATTTATTATATTCAAAGGTGTAAGAATCATACCACAACTGACAAAAAGATCACCACCGTGATATAGTTTCTGCGCATATGGCTGAGCCTTTCCTCAGCACTCGTTCCACGGCGACTAAACATGATGTGACACTACAAACTATAAGGTACCACTTGCATGCAGCTGGCGTGACATGTCGTAGGCCAGCTAAGAAAATTTTACTATCCGACATTCACAAACAAAACCGGGTACGCTTCGCAAAAGAATATTTGGATTTTGATTGGTGCAATAATATAGTCATATTTAGCGATGAAAAATGTTTTAAGTCGGACAAGGATGGTCGCAAAATACTTTGGCGAAAGGATGGTGAGCGCTATAACTCAAAAAATGTTCTTCCATGCAGGTCTAGTAGCCGCATTAGTTTGGGTTATTGGGGATGGATGTCGTCAATGGGTACCGGTGAATTGGTGCAGGGAGGGGGTCGCAATACCAGTCAAGGTTACTTGGACGTTTTGCAAAACGTGATGCTACCGACTGTGCGTGTTGCATACCCGCAAGAACACATTTACTTCGTGCATGATTATTGCGCTGTGCATCGCGCGCGACTTGTGCAAAGTTGGTTGAACGTGCAAGATAATCTTACTGTAATTGAATGGCCATCAAAAAGTCCTGACCTGAACCCCATTGAAAACCTATGGGGTCATATGGTGCTAAACTGGGATTCATCTGAAGTCAGATCTAAATTTAGATGATGTCGTTACCTCGACGTGGGAATCATTTCGTGGCACTGACTTGTGTTGGAACATGGTTGCTAGCATGAGGACACGATTGCAACAAGTAATAGACAGTGAAGGCGTACCAATTGGCTATTAATAAAAATATCAGGGGGTAATGAAATTTGTTTAATGTGAGTGATGTTATTGTTAGTACGATTACAATTTAGGATACTTGAATCTTAATAATTATCTAACCTACTAACATGTTTATTCATATCACTAATGTTACGGCCTGCGCCGCCTGGCAACACAGTCGGGCGGCGGGGCAAAATGCTGGGAAAGCGCGGTACGCGCTCCCTGGCAACACCGAGGTGCCCGCCGCGCATCACGCCACCTGCGCGCGAGCCAATCGCAGGCGGCGGTTCGAACTGCGCGCCAACTGCGTCCTGCGTCATCCAACGGGAGGCCGCCACGGTGACGCCGGCGCGCTGGAGAAGGGGCGAGGACGGAGGCGTCGAGAGCGGCGCTCGTCCACTTGCCTTCACGGGCCGTCGAGATCAATAGCTAGCTATACCAATAACGTAACGGGTCCATGGCATCTCTGCAATCTCACATGTTCATAATCTCGTGTTAATAATTAATAATTGTAAAGTTTGATAATATTTAATAAACCAGTACTAAAGTTGTGCTGCGCATTTTTCATTTGTTCACGCAAGCGCGTACACTAATAAATAAATAATTACCCACTGAATATGAAAAATAACGCTAATTCTTGTCCGACTTAGAATAGTTTTGTCATACATAAAACTTTTTAATTTGTAATTATAATATAAATAAACCTAGTCAATAAATATTGTTGCTTTCTTATTACAAATTGTTTAATTTATATATTTCCTTATTAATATATAGATTAATATTCTTATTTTATTTACAATAATAAAAAAAATACATAATGAAAATAAAAAATGATTATAGCTATGCAAAAAGTGTATGCAGATGTGAGACTCGAACTTAAAACTTTCGAATCGCTAGACGAATGCTTCTACGCCTCGGCTACGAGCCTACGAAGACATATCATTAAATGTTAACTTCATATTCTCATCAGCATTATAGTGAAAAGAAATTGCAAGTGTGCGTGCACAACGGGTTATTGAGGTTTGACACAACGGGTTAATAAACCGTTGTGTACGCACATTAATAAATAAGCGAAGTAATACACGCGTGAACTCTGCGCACACTAATTTGCTTAACGCACACTAACATGTATGTTTCTCTTAATATCACCGCGCCGCGTTGGGTGGAGCCACTTGCCTGCCTGGCTGTTGATTTTGCCTAGTGTACCTCTAAAAATGATTTTTACTTTAGGTCGTAATGAGGTGTATATATCGAAATGGTTCGCTTATGAGCACCTTTACTTCTTGGCTGACAAGTTCTCTCCCCGTGAGACTCAAAATTCAATGTCTGTCACATCGTCGCCTTCTGCAGCAAGAGACACAACAAATTCATAACCATCGCCTTCTGTAAGTATCTGGGGTCAGTAAGCTTTGGGCTAAAGGCGGAAACATATAATATACGTGTCGTGGTGCTTAGTGTCGTGACGGTGAGAATGCACACTTATGTGTCGGGTCATGGCGTGCTCTTGCGTTATTTCTTTCATTTCGTTATTTCTTTCATAATGTTTTCTTCTGATTCGGATAGTGATTAGTGCTAATTATATTTTATATTTAATATCTATGTTGTCATGTTATTTGTCCATTTGTAACGAAGAGTGTAGCCAAGTGTGACCGAATTGCTTTTGCATGATTTGCAGACCTTCGAGGAATTGCACGTAAAGGCACAAAAGAAGTCGAATCTGGTTCATTCCTCGAAATTTCGAGCATAACCATTACTTACATAAGTGCAAAAGTCAACCTGCAAGACTTATTGGATCATACTGTGGCACGTATATTACTAATTGGTTCAGTTTACAAAAACGGTTTAAGACGGTTGAAACTATTCTGCAAATGGGGTTGTGACGGGTCATCAGAGCAAAGTGAATACAAGCAAGTTTTGCCCGAAGAGAGCGATTTCATATCAGATGCGAACCTTTCATTGCTTCACTTGTACCCATTTAACTCATAGATGTGACAACTAATATCGTTATTTGGAAAAATGAAGCTTGCTCATCCGTAAGATATTGCAGACCTTTATTGATAGAATGTGCCAAAGAAACTCCTGAAAAAACCGCGTCTGTTGTGGCTGATATCAAAAATCAAATTAAAAACCTGTCCCCTTCCATGATAAATAAGAATGGTGAAGTAATTGAAATTACTCATGACCTATTTTTAATTGATGGTTGATGGTAAAGTAGCACAAGTTTTAACTGAAACTCCTTCGAGCGCTTCTTGTACAATTTGTGGTGCTACTCCTCAGCAAATGAATAACTTAGAGGCAGTTAGGACACGAGATGTGAATGAAAGTTCATTTCAATATGGACTGTCAACACTACACGCTTGGATTAGAAGTATGGAGATGATTTTACACATTTCCTATAACTTGTCTTTCCAAAAGTGGTCAGCCACTACACCAGAAAAAAAAAACAAGACGAAAAGAAAAAAACTGTTACAAAAGCGGTTTAGGGAGGAAATGGTACTGCATATCGATAAACCTCGACAAGGCACTGGAAATAGTAATGATGGAAACACAGCTCGGAGATTTTTTCAGAATTACTCTTGCTCTGCAGACATTACAGGTGTAGAGAACTTATAAAAAAATGAAACATCTTGTCACAAACTATGTCATCTGGAATGGCTATTGATTCAAAAAAGTTCGGTGAATACGCATATAGTACTGCCCAACTGTACGTAAATATTTATAATTGGTATTATATGCCTTCCTCCGTACATGAAATACTTATTCACTTAGAAAAAATCATTGAGTACTACGCTATTTTACCTATCGGACAATTGTCCGAAGACGCTCAAGAATCCCGCAACAAGGATTACAAAAAGTTTAGACTTCATCATTCTAGAAAGTGTTCAAGAGCGGCTGCCAATACAGACGTTTTCCATACCTTATTGTACACTTCTGATCCATATATGTATATCAAGTTTGAGAAATACCTCAGAAACAATATCGAAAGAACTTTTCGATGAAGCCAAGTCCCTTCTTGCTGTCAACAAAAATCTGTAGGAGCTTGTTGAATTTTGTACATTATTGTTTTCTCGTTAGACACTGTTTATACAAAGATATTTAAATCTATTTTATGTAAGTAAATAACAAAAAAAAAAACTTTTTTTTATAAATGTTACGAAGCACTTGATTTTGCAACAAAAAATAATATCATATTTTTGACTACTCCTCCTCATACGTCACATAAATTACAACCTTTGGATGTTGCATTATACGGACTAATAAAAAATACTTCGAGATCGAAGTCAACATTTTTCAAAAACAACATACAGGAAGAATTATTAGCCAGTATGAGATTGTAAAAATCTTCTCTGGGGCGTATTCGAAAGGAGCTACACCTGCAAACGCAATCAGTGGATTCCGTGCCAGTGGCATCTATCCATTCAATAGTCACATTATTGGTGATGAACATTTTGCGCCGTCTTAGGTTTATCAGGGGAATGCTCCGAACATCATATCCGAAACAAATACCAGTACTAGTCCTAGTAGAGGAGATCAGCACAATACACCAGTAAATAACAACGCAATAGAGAACGATACATCATCGTCAGCCAATCGCTGTCCAACACCGGACACAGACTCCATCCAAGATGTGCCACCTAAGCCTGTTCCCGGATCTCCGCAGCCAGTCACTTCCGTCAATGAAAAAATAAATGAAAACACACAGTATTCAGCCAGATTGTAATATTTTTCAAGAAATTCGCCCCATACCCATTAAAATCAAAAGTCATTTATTCAAACTTGGCTGCAAAACAGCACTTTTCGAACGTCAAAAAAATAAATTTACAAAAGACAGCCCCCAAAACGCCCACCCTTCACTACTTCCTATTTGTTTTTGCTGGGAAGAAGAAGTGGCGCAACAAACTCCCCAGCAACACATCGTCGTTGATAGTCCAATACTGCGGAACTAACATTAGTCAAAACCGCGGAACTACAAAAAAAGCAAAATGACATTTCGCGGTTCTAGTTAACTGATTGTGATTGGCGTCGATACGTGCAACAATTTTTTGAATCGTCCAATAAGAAAAGGAGTAAATCAAAAATTACAATACCGCGGATCTTTCGGCGAACAAGTTTCGACACGAAAGCCGCGTAGCCGCGCCAGTTTGTATTAGAGTGTGCCGTGTTTATGTGACGCTCCGAGTAAAAATTGCTATTTTAAGTAATTTCTGGATTGTTTATAATGTAAGTATGTCACACGTATTGTGTACTTTATGATAAATACAATTGGGATGTTTTTTTGTCTGAAATTGAGTAATTACGAGTATAAAAGTTCTTCTAATCTTTACGTTGTTCTTACGCGGTTTTAATATTCTTTTTGTTTTGTTTACGCACTTCCGCGGTTTAAATAAACCGCGAATTTATTTAGTTTTTGTGTTACTATGATAATAATATCGTTATTATATTAATGATTTTATTAGGTATGAATTAAATTTGATTATACTTTTCATGGGTAGTTCTATGTACCTAGAATAAGGTAGATGTGTAGGTACTTACCAAGATTTTTTTATATTTGCAGTGATGGCAGTAAATACTAACATTCATGATGGCTGAAAATGAAAACGCAACACAAGATGTTTCTACAAATTATTTGGAGGGTGCTGATACTAGCGACGATGTTACGACACTGCAACAACTGAAACAGCGGCGCCAGCAACTACTTATGAAGAAAAAACAAATATTAGAGAATCAAAGACCCAATTTAATTAAATCAATACCATTTGTCCAGCCGGTATGTCCCACATCTCTCGGTGATACCGTAAGTACAGCTGATTTTACCACTGTAGGAATCGAGAGCCACATTTATGAAACTGTAATGGATGATGCTTCTATCAACGCTACACCCACGGTAGATCCAAATATCGGCACTGCTCTCCCAAACGAAAGTTTTGATTTTGGATCCGACGACTCTGTGGCAGACCCAAGTTATGTTCCTCTTTCGGATATCACCAACCTGCAGCCCTTAGATAGCCTTGATGTCGATTGGTTTCCTGAGAGAAATATTGAGACAGAAGTTGCAGGTGCGTCCAGAACGAGAAAACGTAAAGCTGATCGCCAGAATTGGAAGAAAATTAAAAACCAAAAATATAGGATGTTAGGAAAAGAATACATAGGGTATAAAAAAATTAATGAGAAGTACGTTCAAAGTGTCCCAAAACCTAAAAGGGTTTTAGGTCCTAAATGTAATTCGCCATTTTGTCTGCGCAGCAAAACCCTGCTTTGTGCGCAAATCAGTGAAGAAGAGAGACAGGAAATATTTGAAACTTTTTGGTCTAGATCATGGAAAGAGAAGAAAGTATTTGTATGTTCTATGATAGACATAAAGACAACTCAGAGGAAAACGACAGCAAATAACTCGCGGCGTCTCCATACTAAGCAATACACTTAATCGAATATCTGGGAGTGGCCACCTACATGTGCTATTCTTTTATAAACTAGTAATACAATACAAAATACAAATACAAAAATCAGAAATATTAACGAGCACGCCTATAAAGATGGCACAAAAAGAAAAACATGATGCTGACGTAGCGAAAAAGAAAGTTTCTTTCGATTCCCCTGGTCCATCAAATGTTAAAAAAAGGAAGACACGTACCAAAGCAGGTCTATCGAAAGGCAAAGAAAACGAAAAAAGAGACTTCTTTGGCACTGTATGCAAAGAACAATATATTATATCCCCCCTTGGAAGGTTGGATACAGTGTGATGTTTGACGAGAATGGACCCATGAATCATGCTCGTCATATTCTGGAAGAGGGTCTTATTTCTGTGATGATTGCTTTGA
This sequence comes from Helicoverpa zea, assembly GCF_022581195.2. Classification (NCBI taxonomy): domain Eukaryota; kingdom Metazoa; phylum Arthropoda; class Insecta; order Lepidoptera; family Noctuidae; genus Helicoverpa; species Helicoverpa zea. The sequence continues at coordinate 2,530,406 of NC_061464.1, read as the reverse complement.
TTAGTTAACATTACTTGTTTTGCCCGACTGGTGTATTCATTTTGCCCGCTATGGGCTGCACTGGAGGATGATAGAACTTTTTTTAAACAAAAATAAACTTTTACAAATGATCACAAATAAGGCTCGCCACTCTCCCCTCATCACATGCGATGGTGGAAAAAGGAAATCGCAGGCGATTGACCATTTCTTTGAACAAACTATTATCGTCGACTGTGGCGCGAACTGCTAGAGATGGCGTATCATACATTTCTACTAATTCTGACGACGGAGACCAAGCGACACATCTCATAAAAATTGAAATGTACGATATGAAAAAACTACATAAGATTCCAACTACTGATCATTGGAAACATGCTACCACGAGGATTAAATATTATGTAAAGAATAATAAGGATAGCAGCTGCAACAGCACAAACGCCCTCGTATACAATATTACAAAGACAATCGCTGAAAGCGAAAAAGTTAAAAAATACTTTTTTAACAATGTCAGTAATTCAGTTGTCAGCTGATCATTAGTTAATGTGATTCTGTTTACTTAAAATATTTCTATATATTAGACATTATTTGAAATTGTGTATCAGTTGGTCTGTCAAGACTGAACTGTTTTTTACTCTGTTACCTAATTTCAACTTTGCTATAAAGATGGAAAACTTCAGTGAAGTATGCACTAGTGCTTTCTTTTCCACATCCATGGAAGATACTATGGAACTGTTCAACAGTGAATTAGATCAGGAATTGTATAAAGTTTGTGAAGAACTGGAGAACCGTGAGCTGTTCGATTCATCATATGATGATGAGTTGTATAATCAATGTTCAATGGTTGAAACACAGTTTAAGTAAGTAAAGTTAACATAAATGTCAATCATAATTTACACATTGTTTTAATAAATTTAATAATTTTAACAGTCAACCACTACAACTTGGAAGAGGGATGAAGCGAACGAGCAGCGAAGAACCCAAGATCATCAAAAAACCAAGAACGGAAGAAGAAGCGTCTACCTCTGCAGGAACCAGTATCGGTAACGACGATCAAGTGGAATGTCCAACTTGTCATATGTTTATCAAGAAAAGGTACTTAGTTTATCATTTAAAAAGTAATGTTCACCAAAATAATCTTATAAAATCACATAATTCTTTATCGAACGTTAGAGTTATTGAATCTGCTTTTGGAAAAAGAATTCTAACTTATAAAATCAAGAGCAGAGTAGATAGTGCGATACTGGCTGATTTTGAGACTCCTGAATTATTTTTAAATTCTATTAAAGATGATATTTTATTTTTAATGCAAGAGTGTATTCATCAACACATAATTTTTAAAGTAAATTTCATAGTGCATGCTGATTTTGTTCAACAAACTAAAGATATTCATAATCGCATCGCTGTGCGATCGCGTTACCGACGGCGCCGTACCATATAGGGACTGTTAAACAATCATAGTAAAGCCGAGCTAAGATGGATTATTATAATTATTCAATAACGTTGACTACGTTCGCGGTGGCAACAAGTCAAATCCAGTGTGGTGTTTACGATGTAATATCGAAAATCGTGTTTATTAAAAATGGGAGGTACGCAAACTAAAGAAGAGACTGTTGTAGTACAAAACGCAGCCGGAGGGACCAATAACACGCACCGGAGGTGAGATTTCACATTTCTACCATCACCATACTGATGAGTATTATAGCACTGGTTCTGGGGCTCGGCGCGCTATATTTTCTTCTTCGCATGTATCGGCGTTGTCATGTCGGTTTTAATCCAAAAACCCGATATTGCAGCTTGGAGGGCTAGATACTTGCGGCGTATGAAGGAAAACAACGAACTTGGAGCAGACAAGAAACCAGTCACGTATTTGGACGAGACATGGATTCATTCCCACTACACTGTGAGAAAGTGCTGGCAGTTCTGATGCCAGTGTAATGAAAAATACGAATCCTGGTCAACGCTGGATTCTCGTGCATGCGGGTGGCGAAAATGACTTTGTCCCTGGCGCAGAGTTACTCTACAGATGTAAAAGTAGGACAGGTAAGGCCGCCTTTGCGCACATTTAGCCAAAGGTTCTTAAGTAAACATTTTTATGTGTATGAAATAAAGTGTTACTTACTTGCTTACAGGTGATTACCATGATGAAATGGATACGAACAATTTTGTTAAGTGGCTTAATGCAAAATTATTGCCCAACTTGCCTCCAAACGGCATAGTTGTAATAGACAACGCACCATGCCACTCGACACAGGCAGAAAAAGTCCCGTACCAAACAGCATTGAAGAGCGAGATGCAAAATTGGCTTGCCAGTCAGAACATAACCTTTAATCCAAAAATGACGAAACCCGAGCTATATCAACTGATCAAAGCAAACAAGCCAGAAAAAAAATATACATATTGTGGACGACTTGTTTAAAGAACATGGGCACGAAGTCGTACGTCTGCCACCCTACCACTGCGATTTAAATCCAATCAAATATATTTGGAATCTGGTCAAACAAAGGGTGGCAGACAAAAACATTGACCAGTCTGAAAGACAAATAGAGAAATTAACAAAAGAAGCCATACAATCAATAACAGTGGAAGACTGGAAGAAAGAGATCAATCATGTGCAGAGATTAGAAAACGATTTCTGAGAGAAAGATCGTCACCAAGAAGATCAAGTGAGACAATTCGTGATATCACTTGGAGGAGAAGACAGCTCATCGGACAGCGAAACAGACGAAGACGACACAGATAACAGTGAGATGTCGGGTGTAGAAGAATTAGCCGATGATTAGACAATACAATATTATTTAAATTATTAACATTATTTATTTATAATGTGTAGGTATGTATATTATTTTGGATTGGTATGTTATTAGTATGTATTAAAATATATATATGTCGCAGATTCAAACGGATTTGAATCCACGTGTTGGCGATGTTCGTCCGCCATCTTAATATTTCTCGGTCAGTGCGCACACCCGGCGCCGGCGACGTCTCAGGAGCAAGAGAGCGAGCTCCATCGACATTCACACTACTGACAGATTGAAATGACACAGACAACTGTCACTGTCAATCATCAATATGAAGCTCACAACATTCAGTCTAGTGTTACTCGAAAAATAAATAATTATTCATTCTCCGACATCATCATCCTCCGAGCCTTTTCCCAGACTATGTTGGGGTCGGCTTCCAGTCTAACCGGATTCAGCTGAGTACCAGTGCTTTACAAGAAGCGACTGCCTATCTGACCTCCTCAACCCAGTTACCCGGGCAACTCGATACCCCTTGGTTAGACTGGTGTCAGACTTACTGGCTTCTGACTACCCGTAACGACTGCCAAGGATGTTCAATGACAGCCGGGACCTACAGTTTAACGTGCCATCCGAAACACAGTCATTGGTGTCTAAGATATACTTAGAAAGTACATACAAACTTAGAAAAGTTGCATTGGTACTTGCCTGACCTGGAATCGAACCCGCGCCCTCATACTCGAGAGGTTGGTTCTTTGCCCACTAGGCCACCACGACTTTTTTCTTTTCATTCTCCGACATATATGTATATATATATGTATGGCTTTATATTGTATGAATTATATGTGGTTATGAATTATATGTATATTTAAGTAAATAGTTGTAGGTATATCATTTGTATTATTTTATTTATTTTAATTTCCTTTTTTATTACACATTCTTGTCTATCTCAAAAGTATCTACAGTGGACCCCCGATAATCCGGCCCCCGTCTAATCCGGCGCCCCCTGTAATCCGACATGACAGAATTATGTTTGACAATCTTTACTAATATGTATAGATCACGCAAATTTGAACAGGTCACAACTCGTACGCGCCACCGCTACTGTGCTCGACGCGTATGATTGTTTTACTTGGTTTGAATTTGACTACTAGTGATAGCGGTACGGCCTAGCGTACGTTCATTGTTTACTACATATTTATTCATTGTGTGTTAGGTATATGTAGTACCTAGTAATGTCGTCACAAACCCAGAAGCGAAAGCACAAAACGTTGACAATTAAAGAAAAATGTGATATTTTAGATCGCTTAAATCGCAATGAAACTTACAGTAGTTTAGCAAGTGAATACGGCGTAGGCCGATCTACAATTTATGACATTAAAAAAAACCACGAGAAGATTAAGAAGTTCGTGTCAACTACTGACTGCGGGCCAGGCAAGAGACAGACACTCAAGAAAGCTGAACATTCAGAAGTGGAAGAAGCTTTGTACATGTGGTTTCTTCAGGAAAGAAACAGGCATGCACCAATTTCGGGACCCATGTTGGCGATGAAAGCTAAGTTTTTTTTATAAGGAAATAACAAAGAAAGATGATTTTGTGGCCAGCAAAGGATGGCTAGAACGTTTTAAAAGTCGTCCTGGCATACGTTTAATGACTATTACAGGAGAGAAACTTTCTAACGATGCCACCTGCATAGAGCCCTTTAAATTAAGATTATGATGAGCCAATCAGTATTTTGTATGTATGTAAGTGAATTATAATACAATTGTCATGCTCTTTATGTTGCAGATCCTATACAAATAGATTCAGTATGTCCTCCGCCAACACCTTCCACAACCGACCAAGATACTTTTTTAACACAAAACATTGAAATAATGGAGATTCTTGCAGACAATAAATGTGTCCAATTATAGTTCGGCCATTCAGAGAATGCGTTCCTGACACGTCGCGATTGAACTGACGACGTAACTTTGCAATGGCGTTGCAGTTACGATAAAAATATTTTTGCTGGTTGTTTACCGTTTTAACAATTGAGGAGCATTAAAACAACATTATTATATCAATAATCAATGAATGTTATTACGTCGTCAGTTCAATCGCGACGTGTCAGGAACGCATTCTCTGAATGGCCGAACTATAGTGGATACCAATATAGAGCATCACATAAGTAAGTTTTTCTACAAACCGATTTAACTTAAATAGCCATATTGCCACTTGTTTTGTTTGAACTAAAATCTTGTAGGATTGGTTTTTACAGAATTGGTTGTAATATCTTGAAGTCTCGTAGAATTCAATGGGTGCACCCAATATTTCTTTCTTGTATTTGTCTTCTTCTAAAGCCTCTGCAATTGCTATTGCTGTAAAATAGTTCGTTGTTTGGGTTTCGCGCCTCAAAAGTAATAACGGAACCCTAACGGTTTAGATAACACAACATGACGCCACGACGGCGCTCGAAACACTGAATATACACACAAAATTGCGCAGCTGAATTTCCAGGGATTTCGGGGACCATCGCGAAAATAACGAATTCCTGTTTCTTCCTTCGGAAGACGAAGTCGAGGGGACGAACGGGAATACACGCGCGCGGACTATAAATAAATCATGTTTACAAGTGCGTTTATACAAAGGTACGCATTCCTTGAGGAAGTTTCAAGTAGTACTTTACTAAAGTCCGACTTCTACGTGCGACGTCTGCTGTACCTCTACATATACATATTAGGTCTCAACAAGTTTTGCTTTCAATGTAAAACTTCGTAAATAGATATCATATTATATAAAAGTATAATATTTGGTTGTTCACTAATACAATCACCTTTTCCAATAAAAACCATTTATTTTTTCAGTTTATAATTGCTCCACATATGGGTTCGGCAACTCCTGAACAAATAGAAACCCTTCTCAATTTCCTGGACGAACATAGAGATTTTGCTAGCGGGTGATTGAAGTGTATTGACGGGAGTGCCATAAGTAGATGAGTTGTACCAGCTCTGGCTCAATGGTTCACCATCCTGGCTCACCATCTTCGTTCGTCGGATCCTAAAAAAAAAATGTGCATCTACCGATACTACTGTACTGTGTAACTGTGTGTAACTTCAATGCATCAATGGCTATGGACGTAAGTGTTTATTCTATTGACAAACTTACTTTCCTTTCTATTGTTGTTTCCTTACATGTGTGTGTGTGTGTGCGTGTGTGTGTGTATGATTAAGTGTAAACAAATTGATATTAACATGATATCTGTGTTGTTGCAGAAATCATTCGGCTTCGTAGACAATAATGAAAATACCTATAAACAGTATTACTACTCGCCACTCTCCCCTCATCACGAAGAAGAGAGTGATGACATCGTCATTAATAACACATGCGATGGTGGAAAAAGGAAATCGCAGGCGATTGACCATTTCTTTGAACAAACTATTATCGTCGACTGTGGCGCGAACTGCTAGAGATGGCGTATCATACATTTCTACTAATTCTGACGACGGAGACCAAGCGACGCATCTCATAAAAATTGAAATGTACGATATGAAGAAACTACGTAAGATTCCAACTACTGATCATTGGAAACATGCTACCACGAGGATTAAATATTATGTAAAGAATAATAAGGATAGCAGCTGCGACAGCACAAACGCCCTCGTATACAATATTACAAAGACAATCGCTGAAAGCGAAAAAGTTAAAAAATACTTTTTGAACAATGTCAGTAATTAGCTGATCATTAAAGAATGTGATTTAACAGTGTCAGTAATTAACTGATCATTATTGAATATGATTCTGTTGACTTAAAATATTTCTATATATTAGACATCATTTGAAATTGTGTATCAGTTGGTCTGTCAAGACTGAACTGTTTTTTACTCTGTTACCTAATTTCAACTTTGCTATAAAGATGGAAAACTTCAGTGAAGTATGCACTAGTGCTTTCTTTTCCACATCCATGGAAGATACTATGGAACTGTTCAACAGTGAATTAGATCAGGAGTTATATAAAGTTTGTGAAGAACTGGAGAACCGTGAGCTGTTCGATTCATCATATGATGATGAGTTGTATAATCAATGTTCAATGGTTGAAACACAGTTTAAGTAAGTAAAGTTAACATAAATTTCAATCATAATTTACACATTGTTTTATATTGTTTTAATAAATTTAATAATTTTAACAGTCAACCACTACAACTTGGAAGAGGGATGAAGCGAACGAGCAGCGAAGAATCCAAGATCATCAAAAAACCAAGAACGGAAGAAGAAGCGTCTACCTCTGCAGGAACCAGTGTCGGTAACGATGATCAAGCGGAATGGCCAACTTGTCATATGTTTATCAAGAAAAGGTACTTAGCTTATCATTTTAAAAGTAATGTTCACCAAAATAATCTTTTAAAATCACATAATTCTTTATCGAACGTTAGAGTTATTGACTCTGCTTTTGGAAAAAGAATTCTAACTTATAAAATCAAGAGCAGAGTAGATAGTGCGATACTGGCTGATTTTCAGACTCCTGAATTATTTTTAAATTCTATTAAAGATGATATTTTATTTTTAATGCAAGAGTGTATTTGTTATGGACCAAGTGATAAACTGGGCAGTATACATAATGCCCGGTCATTATGAAAAATGCCCAATATGAGAGTGCAATTTGATAATAATTATTCAAACAATCAAATTGACCGGGCACTATACATATTGCCCGTGACCTTTTGGGCAAAGTAATACAAAAATATTTAATTTCATTTTTTTTATTGTCTAACTTAAAATAAACTAAATATAACACATCCCATATCAATTGACAGAGCATAGAAGTAAGAATGCAACATACAGCAAGCATGGCTTCTGTCTCGGCTCCGGCGCTGCGGGGCTCCGGCGCACTATGGGACCAAACAGTATTTTCCGTCTCAAAAATGGTTGAGACAAAGGTCGCGTAACTGAAACTGTTTTGATTGTTTTACATTCACTAATAATAGAACTTTCCGAAAGCAAAGGAAAAAAAAATAAAAAAAATGTTATACTTGGAAAAAATTACGTTCAAACTGAATACTGTGAAAATTTCATATTAACTAGACTACTCGTTATAGAAGTTCAACTTAAGATACATTATATGTCCTTCAAGGAAATATATTAGTATTATACATTTTTGGATTGCTAAAGATCTCTTGTTTACGATTCCGTTATGATTTTTTGACATATATTTTTGTCTGTTTTTTTATTAAATTTTTAAACGTCATAAGGAAATTTTACGTCTTTCTAATTTTCAAGTGGAGGTTTTGTTGTTATCGGTGGCTGCCGGTGTTGAGTTAATGACATTTTAAGATACCTTACTTATTCAGTGTTACAGGGAAATAAAAAAAACCTGCGTCATTACTGCGCCATTTCGAGCTGGAAGCCGAAATATCAACTAAGACATTTTTTCTCATGATATTTTTTTTTTGCGGTGAACGTCTTAACCACAGGTATGATAAAAATCATGTAGCATAGTTTCTTATCTTTTGTGGTAATTACAATCAGTATTGGTGTGAGAACTATTCCTATCAATTTTCTCATTGGTTTTGCACTAGTTACTACAACTAGGGTCCTATAAATACTCGAGTTTTCAGCATGTTCATCAATGTGTCCGGATATTTTCTTTGTGTGACTAACTGCAAAATAATAAAATTAAAAATGAGTGAATTCGTTTGTTTTCGACGCGATATATGTGCTCAGATAATAAGCGGAAAAAGTACTTCAGATATTGAAAAATATTTGTTGGACAATTTCCATTTATCAACAACAGATGTGAAAACGGTTATGCAAAGTATCCAAAAAAATTTGATTACGACTTGTAACCAAAAATGGGCGAAAGCTCAAAGAAAACAAGATCGCTTCGAAAGCCAAAACACAAATTGGTTAGATGGTGAGTTTAAAGTTCCATTAAATTCGTGCAGTACTTCAACATCTGAAAATTCTGACTTGAATACATCTGGTGAACCTGGTAGACCAACAAAACCGTATGACGCATGTTCGGAGAGTACGAAAAAACGTAAAAACATGGAATTACTCCAGGAGTACGGAATGGGGCATGTTCATTACGCTTACGTACAAGGCCTGCGGTCAATGGGTGAAAATAATGAAGCTTCGATTGTGAGTATTATAAGGAATACAGAAAAGGAGGAGAAAAAAGTCATTCTTCAAAATATTTTACGAAGTTCAGATAGTGTACCTTCTTATACTAAAGAAGAAGCATTATGTATATATATTGAGACTGATCTATCCAAAGCTCAATATTCCTACTTGAGGCTTAGACTTGTTGAGAAGAACCTTTTTTCTGTATTGCCATCATACCAAATATTGGCTGAAGCAAAAAAAGACTGCTATCCTCTTGCGTCAAGCATATCCGTCACGAATATCAGTGCCAAAGTGAACCTTCAAGATCTCTTAGACCACACTGCCTGTCGTATTTTAAAGATAAACACGGTTTCTAAAAATTGCACCCGGCTGAAACTATACAGCAAATGGGGTTGTGACGGATCTTCAGGACAAAGTGAATATAAACAAGTTTTACCTGAAGAGAATGAACAAATATCGGATGCTAATATGTTTATAGTTTCACTTGTACCATTGAGACTAGTGGATGAAGAAAGTAAAGAAGTCATATGGCAAAATCCAACATGTTCTTCAGTAAGATATTGCAGACCCATTTCTTTGGAATTAGCAAAAGAGACTCCTGAAAAAACTACCACTGTTGTAAGTGATCTTGAAGCAAAAATTAATGAATTAACTCCAACTCGAACGCCCGCAGCAATAGAAGGTAATATTATAGAAGTAAAACATGAGCTGTTTATGACGATGATCGATGGGAAAGTTTCTCAAGTGTTAACGCAGACTCCATCTAGTTCTTCGTGTACTGTTTGTGGAGCAACTCCTAGACAGATGAACGATTTAACAAAAGTAACTGCGAGAATTGAGAATGAAGACGCGTTTAAATATGGACTGTCTACCTTACATGCGTGGATAAGATGTATGGAAATGATTCTGCATATTTCTTATAATCTAGGTTTTCAAAAGTGGTCTGCAACGACTCCAGAGAACAAGAAGATCAAAGAAGAAAAAAAGAAGTACGTGCAAACTCGTTTCCGGGAATTGCTTGGTTTACACATTGATAAACCTCGTCAAGGTTCTGGAAATAGCAATGACGGTAATACGGCAAGGAGATTTTTCCAAAACTATCAATGTTCTGCAGAAATTACTGGTATCGATGAAGAGTTGATCAAGAGATTATATATCATTCTGCAAACCATGTCATCGGGATTTTCTGTAAACGCAGTTAAGTTTGGTGACTATGCGCTGAGGACTGCACAGTTATACGTGAGTAAATATAACTGGTACTATATGCCATCTTCAGTCCACAAAATTCTTATACATGGTGCCAAAATAATAGAACATTTTGCAGTTTTACCAATAGGCCAATTATCGGAAGATGCTCAAGAAGCTCGTAATAAAGACTATAAGAAATATCGGTTAAATCACGCTAGAAAGTGTTCCAGGTCAGCCACAATGGAAGACGTTCTGCACATATTGTTGTATACTTCTGACCCCTATATATCCAGCTTAAATAGAACCAGTACTATGATACCAAAAGAACTACTTAACGAAGCTAAAGAGCTTTTAATATTGGCAAGTGATGAGTAGATTCATGTTTTTTTTTTAGTTTAAAATTATGTCATATTTTTTTATTAACTAATTAATAATTTTATTGTAATGCAAGTAAGCAAATAATTCATTTAAGCGTTTAAGTTAATTTTTGTATGGAAAATTTTAAAAATTTATATTTGATTATTTTTTTTCGTAATAAATCTATTGTTTAAAGTTGTAATGTTTTATTTATCCAATAGCATAACTATTCAGGCATACGTATACAAAATTTCAATGCAAAATATCTAGAAACTAAAAAGTTACAGATTTTTGAGATGAAACGCACAGGTTCGTCCCATAGTGCGGCGGTCCCATGCGATCTTATCGTCGCAGATGGTTTTCACGCTCACCACCGCAGCTTCGCCGCCGCCTCGCCCCTCCGCGCCTACGCGGTTTTGAATTGCAGTCTAGGGGTAGGGCAGACAAGACTACGTGGAGTCGGTTTTGCAGCGATTCGTTTTCGTCACTAAGTTCAGTTTTTAATACAATGTTTTGAATCCAAATTAAATTCTACCATAAAAAAAACGAGCCAAGAAAAATGAGATCAAGAAAAACGAGGCCGAGTTAGTAAATTAGATGACAATTGTCCAATTAATAATTTTGTGGCTAGACTTATAATTTCCCATTAAAATAGAACATATAATTTAAAACAATAATCATTAAATATGTAGCAAGTAACAGGATTTATTTATACTAGAACAACTGCCACCCTCGCACCGCATAAAATATAGCTTTATTATCAAATTGCCCAACTATCATGTAGCAATAAAATAATGCCCGTGCAATGTGATAAATAATGAAGTTAAGATAGTTATTAATCAGTTGGCCCGATAAAGCTAGACATTATTCATAATGCTCGGGAATTATAAATAATGCCCGAATTAATCACATGGTCCATAACATATTCATCAACACATAATTTTTAAAGTAAATTTCATAGTGCTGATTTTGTTCAACAAACTAAAGATATCCATAATACATTCGATTTAACTATATTATTTGTCAAGGAGATAACTTAAATATATTTTTCTCATCTTTAAATGATATAATTACTAGTAAAATAAGTGCCTTCGAAAAAAAAAAGATAGTGGATGGAGTCTAAAAAACATAAAATCTATAGACATGAATGTTAATAAATTCAACCCCCTACGCGGTACTTCATACATCGATCTTCCCCGTGATATAAAATTGAAAAAAGCTGTTATAAATGTTAAAAACGAAGATTATTATTGTTTTAAATGGGCGTATCTATCAGCTTTATATCCCGTAAACAAAAACGCGGATCGGGTATCATCGTACGCTAAACATGCAAATAAACTTTTTGATGGTATTTCCTTTCCAGTTAAAATTGCTGACACAGCAAATGTAGAGAAATTAAATGATATTAGTATTAATGTTTTTGGGTTAGAATATAACAAAGAAAAACGGTGTACTTCTACAGTTAAAACAAAACTTCTCGTAATAGGAAATTCTCAACGCCCCAGATGTTTTAAAAATGTACGACATTTGCCAGTGGATTATGAAATCAATCGAAGAGCCTGGATGACTGCTGACATTTTTTCTAAATGGGTTCGTGCTTGGGATCGTGAACTTACAAAAAAGAATAAGAAAATCCTGCTATTAGTTGTGTGACGTTGCAAACGCCATCTGTTTTCGAATTAGGATTAACAATCGATTTGTGTTTGATTGGAGATCCAACTAGATGGCGTTGTGTGTTCTTAGTCTTAATCGTAAACAGATTAAAGGTTTTAATTAATTGTTTATATTAAATAATTAGTAGCAATTATTTAGCTATGTTATGTGTGATATATTTCGTCGGTCTGATACATTCGTACGTAAGGATCGATTAGTCGAGTTTGACAGGAAATTGTCTATGACAGGAAGGTGTTTGCTCTGTGGTCGAACATTCGAGAGAGTGCGTTGTCATTGCAATGGAAAAGGATTTTTGGGTTTAGACGTGAGGAGCCATTTTTGGGTCTGAGCTTGGTGTCTGGAGGGGCCAGGGTTTTGGAGCCCTGATGCCACGAGTGCCGTCGAGCCATATATTTGTCAGGCATCGTTCCCTGCTCAGCCTTATCCCGGATCCGTCTGCAATGGAAGCAGACTTTGTTCCCGACTGTTTCTGATGCTTGTCGGCCATTATTTCTTCGGAGCATATTTTGGAGTTTCCTGTCTGGTTTTTTAGGAGGGCCTTAATCTCAGGCTACTCTTGTGCACGTGGTCATCGCGTGGGTGATTGGTGTCGCCGTGGTCTTGCGACTGTTCGTCGGCCAGGTACTGTCCGACGGGTGAGCTGTGACAGCGTGGCTGACCCACAGTGGCGGCTACCGCCTCCACGCTCCTCGTTACATGAAGACGTCAGGTACCTTGTGTTGTGCGTGAGTGCTGTGTGATTATCTGTCCTGTACGACATACCCCGGAGGACACGATTTCCGTGTGGAGATAGACTGACCCCGTATATCACCGATGCCAAGGGGAGCTATTTGAGAGACTGAGGGAGAGACTTTCAGACTAGGGAGTTGTATGCAGAGAGAGAGTACTTTGTGAGCCTTGTCTAACAAGAGCTTTGTATTAATTTTATTATCTGGCTGCGTGTATGCAGCATAGTGATTACTTCATTTAACGATTGAGCTACCAGTCACCAGTGTTCTCCTCTCGAACTTGCAAAGCGGCCCTGAGGCCTTGTTTAGAGTCAATATACTCATGTTCAAAGGTATAGGATTTTGACAGAGGTTGCCACTTCAGACCACTGTGGAACCCGAGACATAGTGGTCTGGGGCGGTCAGCCCTGTACGGTGTGTGCAATTATTATTGTGTGTTTATTACAGCATTGTATTATAATAACGTAACTTTTGTCTGTAAAATACATGGAATTGAAATAGAATTGTGTTCTTTCATTGGTTTCCTATACCATTTAATTTTTACTGTAGAACGGTGGGAGTAAAAACCCCGTGCCGGGTTACAGTTGACAACTGTCCTGCGCATCCTCACATATTCGACTTAAAAAGCATAACTCTGGTGTTTCTGCCTCCAAACACGACATCAGTGTTGCAACCCATGGATCAAGGGATTATTCGAGCTTTGAAAACACATTTTCGTAAAAACCTTGTCCTGAAAATGATCCAGCTTCTAGATGTCTGCCGAAGCACTAGTTTTGAGTACCCAAAGATTACTGTTCTTGATGGCAGTGCCGTAACTAGGGCGGTGCCAGCGGTGCCCAGGCACAGGGCGCAGACCCTGGAGGGGCGCAGAAATGACCAGACCAGTATCTAGTTTTGTTTCATGCATGGTAGTTAGTAGGTACATTTTGTTTTATTGCGAATATGGTGTAGACGCGCCCTCTGTACTATCTATATGTATATGGCATTTTTCAAGCGATCTTGAAACAACAACACTTGTAAAGGTGGTTTTATATTTGTCTGATGTGTCGTGACGTGACGCGTCAGAACGGTATCGGTTTCATACATTTAGTACTAGCTGGTGCCCGCGACTTCGTCTGCGCAGGATTAGTATTTCGAACAATATGTTTATAAATTGTAGCCAGTAGCGGCTTTAGGGTAGGGCGCGGCTGGGCGACGGCCCAGAGCGCCGGACATAAGGGGCGCCGCAGGCGCCCCCAACCAATCCTTGATCAGAATTTTACTCCTATTTTTGTTTTAATTTTCATCAAAGATCGCAGCTTACAAGAACTGTATCCAAATGTATGGATAGCATCAGGGCCGCCTTAACCTATGGTGCAGGGTGTGCGAATAACCCGGGCGCCGTGGGCTCAGGGGCGCCGCGGTACGCTCCTGGACCAAGAAATTTCAATTAAATTAATGTATTGTCATACAATGCCGGGCGCGTTAGATACACTACTTTTATGTCCCAAAACTCAAAAATGTTCGCGCTCGCTTCGCTCGCGGTTTCTTTACGCTTAGGTTTTTTTCACATATAGCTACTTTGAATTTAATGTCCCAATACTCAAAAAAATTCGCGCTGCCTTCGCTCGCGGCTTCTTCACTTCACAGTCGCCTTTTATTATATATGTTAAGGACTTTTAGTGATCCAAATCTCAAAAAAGCTTTTTCGGGCTTGCTTCACTTTATAGTTGTTTTTATTTTTCAACATTTTTTTGTCTACCCTAACAAAAAGGTAGCGTCGTTTTTAAGTCCTTTTATTAATTAGAAAGTAACTTCTAGTTTCTATTTATGGTACTACTTTAAGTCCCAAAATTTTAATTCATAGGCGCCAACACCAACAAAGAGTTATCTACGTTTGGGCAACATTTTAAGTCATTTTGTTTTGAGTTCTAAAATATAACAAAAAATTTCGCGCTCGCTTCGCTCGCGCAATCAGAACCTGTGTTCCCGTGTTTTTGCATTCACCAACCAGCAATAACTTATGTACGATTGGGCTACATTTTAGGTAATTTTTGCTTGGACTTGTGAACTATGAAAAAAAAATTCGCGCAATCGGTAACTACATATATTTTGTCTCTGTTTTTCATATGGGTTTGAATTGCAGTTGGGGGCGCCCGCGCCGTAGAAATCTCGCCCAGGGCGCTAGTAGAATTAAAGCCGGCACTGATTGTAGCCTATGTGTTATTCTGATGTAAAAGCTATATTATTGAAAAGTTTCATTAAAATCCATTCAGTAGTAATGGCGTGAAAGAGTAACAAACATCCATCCATCCATGTATACAAACTTTCGCGTTTATAATATTAGTAGGATGGTAACGTTCACACTAGTGCGTAACGTGTTGTGTTGTGATGGCTTATGTATGGAACCGATACAGTTCTGACGCGTCACGTCACGACACATCAGACAAATATAAATCCACCTTGTCTCGCTCGCAATATTACATACACAAACAAAAGTACCTATACCGTGATTAACTATGAGACAATTTCTGTCTATATTCATTTGGAGGGCGCCACTTCTAACTTAGAAGTTCTAAGCAAATCTGTCAATCTAGCTGAGGAGATGTACATATAGTTCACGTTACGCTGTCATTGCTGTCAGCCACATTCATTGGTCCTCCCTTTATCTTTGATTTTATTCATTAACTACGTGCGGCGTTACTGACGCACTAGCGTGCGAGAGATAGATTTTGAATAAACAATTTTTATCTTAAAGAAATCTACTAAGTACCTATACCTTCGTAAACAAAAAATAGATAGATTTATTTTTATGCATATTAGTCCACTTTATTGTCAGAGCCTGGTTAGAGCATTTTTCAAGGGCGCAGTTTTGAAAGCTCGCACCGGGCGCATAAAAGGCTAGTTACGGCACTGCTTGATGGTATACTAATGATTCAAGATGCCTGGACCCAACTCAAGCAAGGCACGATTTTTAACCGTTACAAACACGCTGGTTTTGTCCGAAGCAACGTAAAATGTACCATAACTTAACAAACGAAGATGATTTTAACGAAGAAGACGACCGACGTACCGCTGAGTGTTTGGACAAGAGCTATTAATGGGCATCAGTTACCCATAACAAATGAGGACTTTGAACAATACGCGTTTGTCGATGATGCTGTCGCCACTTGTGAAGAACCGTCTGATGAAAACATTGTGGAAAATATCATCGCCACCGACGCGAATAGCATAGATAGCGACGGTGACGATGGCGAACCAGAGGAGATTCATCCGACTTTGAGTGTGTCTGAGGCGTTGAAAGCAGCAGAAACACTCAGTGTATTTGTTCAGACTAACCTTGATGATGATCTTATGAAAACAATGATGTCACGAATTCACAATGCCGTACGAAGTTCTTACTACCGAACAAAAGTTTGTCAAAAACAAACTCAAATAACAGACTTTCTACGTTAGTAACACAGAGCTTTGTCTCTAGTGATTGTGTATTTTATTTACGATTTGTATTATAGTACTTTATGTACCTAAGTTTGTAATTTGTAATGTTTAAGAAAATAAAGCATTTTGATTTCTATGAAATGTTTTATTTAACTAAACAGGAAAACCAAAATTATATGTATTATAATAATATATATTCGTAAGTTATTTATGTATGTACAAGTTAAGTTATGTACTTAAGAAATAGTCCGTCCGTTTTGTGCGTCGTCCGGTTAGTACGACATAGTATCGTCGGTTCCTTGAAGGTCCTTATATCCGGATTCTACTGTAGATCTAAATACAAAATTAAGAACGCAGAACTAAATTAATGGAGAATATAGAAAAAAGGGTTAACGCAAAATTTGTTACACACTGGGAGAATCGAGGTGGTTTAGGTGCTCAAGATCTCATCGCTAAACCCCAATTTCATAGTCTTTCAATATTTTCGGAAGACCTAGTTGCAGTTCAGTTGCGAAAGACTAAGTTAATATATAACAAACCAATTTATTTAGGGTTTTGTATTTTAGATAAACCTTAATGTATGTTTTTCATTACAATTATATGATTAAAAAGTTTTGTAAAATCAAATTATTGTATACAGATACGGATAGTTTAATATATCATATATTTACAGATGATTTTTACACTGATATAAAATCTAACCTTTCCTTATACTTTGATACCTCAGATTATGATACAAATAATATTTTTAAATATCCAAAATTATATAAAAAGAAATTAGGTTTTTTCAAAGATGAAAATAATGGTAAATCATGAAAGAATTTGTAGGTTTGCGATCTAAAATGTACGCTTTTAACTTAGAGAATAAGACTATAGCTAAGGCAAAAGGGGTAAATAAATGTATAACAAAAAATATGACGATGAATAATTTTAAGTCTTCTCTATTTAATAAAAAAGTGCAATATTATAGTATGCTTAGATTTAAATCAATTAAACATACAAGACACACATAGAATAAACACTTACGTCCATACCCATTAACAGTTTCCGGTGAATATTGCTTAATGTATTTGCTATATAAGTTTCATGGAAGTTCAATGCATAGTTTTACGAGCATATTTACAGGGATAGTAGATGAGATGTTTTCAGTCATATTTTATAAGAAATAACAGTTAGGAAAATAAAAATTGTTACAAAATTAAGGAATGAGTGTTTTATTGATGATTCAGAACACCTAGTGAGGTAGTTAATGAACAATAGAACCTATACAATAGCACGGCTAATGAGTTATAGATAAGAACGCAGAACGACAGGGTGGGTCTTACCGGCATGGCAGCTAGTGTGATTAGTGAAAGGAAGATATCACTACTTACGATGCGTTCAAGAAATTAATTAATTTTCATTTTTGTCCCTCGCACAATACATTGTTTAGCAAAGAAATTATAATTTCTTTTGAAAAGTATTCATTTTGCCCAAATAAAAAGAAACATAATTTATTTACCAAAGATTGTAACCAGAATAGTCAATTACAAGTATGATTATAATAAATATTTTTTCTTACTTTTTAATTAACATGTCCTTCTTGCCCGTCCGTCCGAAGGAGAAAAAATGCTGCACCGACCCCAAATAAAATTGGGATAAGGGCAGGAGGATGATGGAACTTTTTTTAAACAAAAATAAACTTTTACAAATGTTCACAAATAAGGTTCACATGTAGCAAACACGGCGATGAGGATGCCAGTGATAAGAGGGTACCCCCATCAAACTTTCTCGAGAAAAATATCACATAACACGTTCAAACAATAAAATTAGCTCCAACGTGCTCCAACGTGCTCCAACGTGCAGCTCCAAAGAAGCGAGTATTGATGCCCTACCCAGGACAACAACAGCAACAGCGCTGTACTCTGGCAAGGTGGAACAGAACAAATGTAATCTAGAAGTTATAACCAGCCGTCTTACCGGCATGGCAGCTACTGTGATTAGTGAAAGGAAGATATGACTACTTACGATGCGTTCAAGAAATTAATTAATGTACATTTTTGTCCCTCGCACAATAAACTACTAGATTATATTTAGCTCTTAATCATCTTTACACGGTACATACTATTATGTTTTACTTTTAGATAGTTTGATTACTTATTCGTTTTTAAGGAAACCTTTATACATTTTAATAAATTACTATACACGATCTGTAAATTTAAATGACTATAGCTGTAAAAAAATAATGTTGAAATTATTTGCAAGGCTTGTTTTTGACCAGACCGCAGAATTGCCGACTGTAGTAAATCAAAATTACCTAGATATTATAATTGAAATAAATTAGTAGGGGAGACCTGTACAAAATCGTATACCGGGGTAAAACAGTACAGCATGTCTATTCTTGTCAATAATTCAAACTTCCCGCGCGCAAACTACTCAGTGGCCCCGACCAATCAGAGCTATTTGTCAACGAACACTTGTCGCTGCATGCACGCGCGTTATCAAAATATTAAAATTTATTGTTTTTCGGTGTATTTGATCTTATTTTTGTGAAAATTCAGTCAATATTAGTGAAAGTAACGTATATAACAGGTAAGTGTCCAATCAACTATCATAAAGTCTGTGAATTTACTCGTACTTAACAAATAGTTGAGTAGGTAAAATTGGTTTGCGTATGTAGTTGTGAGTGTCATATTTATACATTGAGCTGTGGGTCAAAACCGTACGGGGTAATACCGGCCACTATACGATTTTGACCCGCTTAAGTGGGTATAAACTAACGTATTATTTTTTATTTTAGGTCCAGATAAGATGCCGCGTAATTATAAAAGGACTACTGATAGACAAGAATGGGATCCGGATAGCATGAAAAAAGCCGTTCAAGCCGTATTTGATGGCACCATGGGTTACTTGAAAGCTTCCAAAACTTTTGAGGTACCGAAATCAACATTACAAGATCGAGTTAACCGATTTAGACAGAACAATGATTTGGACTGTTCCACACGCAAAGGCTTGGGACGATTTAAACCGATTTTTTCGATCTCACAAGAACAAAGTCTAGTTGAGCATGTCTTGATCATGGAAAGACGATTATTTGGTCTCACGTACAAAGATCTTCGACGCTTAGCGTATCAATTCGCAGAATCAAACAGTATTGACCATTGTTTCAATAAAGATTATAAACTAGCGGGAGAAGATTGGTTAGCTGGATTCATGAAGCGACACCCAGAATTATCACTGCGTGCTGCCGAGCCGACGTCCGTAGCAAGAGCGATGGGGTTTAACATGGTCAGTGTCAACAGATTTTTTGATTTGCTAGAGGAAGTTATAGATCAACATAAATTTTTGCCTACCAACATTTATAATGTGGATGAAACGGGCCTGACAACGGTACCGAAAAGACAAAGCAGAATAATTGCTTTAAAAGGAAGAAAACAGGTTGGTCTGGCTAGTTCCGCAGAAAGAGGACAGCTGACTACTGCTGTCCTTTGTGTGTCGGCTTCTGGAAATTATGTTCCTCCGCTGCTAATATTTCCACGAGTTCGGATGAAAGCTGAACTTCTAGATGGTGCGCCACCTGGGACAGTTTCGGTTTGCCATCCAAGTGGCTGGATACAAAGTGATATTTTTGTTGAATGGTTGAATCACTTCATATCATCAGTAAAGCCCAAAAAAGAAGATCCTGTCCTGCTTTTACTCGATGGACACTCGACCCACACAAAAAATCTCCCACTCATTGAAAAAGCTAGGGACAATGGAGTTGTAATTTTAAGCTTCCCCCCTCATTGTACCCACAGACTTCAACCACTAGATGTGAGTATAATGGGTCCATTGAGCGCATATTACACCCAAGAAGTAAACTCGTGGCTACGGAATAATCCGGGTAGAGTAGTGACACAATTCCAGCTGGCAAGACTTTTTGGAGCAGCGTACTGTAAAGCAGCTACTATACAGAACGCCGTGTCTGGCTTTAGTAAAACAGGTATATTCCCGACGAACAGGACAGTATTTGGTGAAGCAGATTTTGCTGCGGCTGAGACAACGGAAATACCTTCCACAACACCATCAACTTCCGCTGATCCATATGTCAACCCGACACCATCAACTTCTTTTGCGCCAATCGTTCACTCATCGATACCATCAACATCTCCACTACTCATTGATCCGCCGCCATTAAGTAACAACACACCGCCAGTTCCTACTACGTTGAAGAATCAGAACCGTGTAACGATGTCTCCAGCGGATATAATGCCAGTTCCTAAAATAAGCGCGGTCCGAAAAAGAGCAACCGATCACCGAAGAGGAAAAACTGCTATTATTACTTCCTCCCCCTATAAAAATGAGCTGATGACCATCTCACAAACAAAAACTCCTAAGCTTAATTTGAATCAACCGCCTAAGACCAAAAAACCAAAACCAAATATTATAAATGATAACATTTGCTTGTATTGCCTCGAAGAATACGGTTCAAGCCGCTTGGATGAAGGTTGGGTCCGCTGTAGGGAGTGTGAAGGTTGGGCTCATGAAGGCTGTACAGGTTATGACTCAGCGAATTTAGATAATTTTGTATGTATGGGATGCGTTGCTTCCAGATAAATCTGGGGCAGTATCGTATATGGTATACGGTTTTGTCCATGTGTCGGGGCAAAACCGTAATTAGAAGGAGGTTCGTAATTTTCATTTTTTTTTGTTTAATATTTAGATTTTTCCAAATATGTGCAAGTGATTATGTTCCTTAAGAGACTGACTAATTATAATTGTGGATTATTAATTTTAGTGTTTTAAATTGAAAGACCTACAACCCTAAACGCTTAGCTATACGATTTTGACCCGGTCTCCCCTATGTAAGCATTAGAATAAATATGTATAATAACACTTTATTTGTCACAGTAACCTTCTTTTTAATTACTATAGCTATTTATTGTGAAATGTTAATTTCGCTACTAGATATATTATAATAAGCACTTTTACGCCTGAGACACAGGTTTTTACCTAGTTCAGGCAAATCTTACATCAGCACTTTTTAGAATTAAGCGAAATATTGTAAAATTATGTACAAAGTGAAATAATAAACGATTGATTGATTGATTGATTGATTGATTGAAACACATGCCCTTAAGTTAAAGTAAGTTAGTTCTATTCCTACATTCTATTGTTAAACTTGTAATCAGGGGCTGGTCACTGCCGTACTTGACTAGATTTCGGTAAAAAATTTAGAAAAGCGCCATCTGCAATCCTCTTCCTAAAGTATTTAATATCTTCAAGTGATAATAGATGGCTCTTTAATCAAAAATTAACTTCCATAAAATATCACTAAAATTATTGAAATCTAAAAATTATTTTATATATTAGTATTACGTAGGAAATCTATCAATTATTTTTATTAAATCTGTACACTATTTTATATACATAAATTATTTTTCTATAATTATTTTTTTGGTTGGCAATAAACCGTGCCAACTGCCAATGCTGAAGTTAGAATTTGAATTTTAATGGCGAGTACAGTACATACAATTTGTGTGTTAAGTTTTCGTCCATTTAAGTGTTTTCTGCTGTTGACTTGCGTTGATTTGAGTTTTACTCATCCGCTGTGTTTTCGGTGAATTAGTGAGTGAGTTGAGCTGTGCTCCTCTGTTTCATTGTTTCACATAACTTGCGAAAAGACGCCATTAGTGTTTAGTATTATTTGCGATAAAGACGCCTTTTTTGTGATATTTGTGAAATAGACACTGTTATTGTGTTATTAGCGATTAGAGACGCTTGTTTGAGTGCATATAATCATGCCGAGGCGGTGCGAATTGGGATGTTCACACAACCCGGGTAAGTGCTTTCTTTATCAAGTTCATAGTACCTAGGGCCCGATTCTGTTAATAGTATCATTAAGTTATTAATATCAAAATTGAATAGAAATTAAATCGCAATATCAGTTTTAACCATTTCGGGCATTCTGCTACTAATATTTATAAGACCAATCGTATTCCAACGACATTCGATTGGTTGCTATTGGTCTGCCGTTTTGGTTTATAGGTACATATTACCATATTATTCTTAGTCTATATTGCCATATTGCCTCAAAGTCGTGGTGGCCTAGTGGGTAAAGAGCCAACCTCACAAGTATGAGGGCGTGGGTTCGATTCCAGGTCAGGCAAGTACCCATGCAACTTTTCTAAGTTTGTATGTACTTTCTAAGTATATCTTAGAAACCAATGACTGTGTTTCGGATGGCACGTTAAACTGTAGGTCCCGGCTATCATTTAACATCCTTGGCAGTCGTTACGGGTAGTCAGAAGCCAGTAAGTCTGACACCAGTCTAACCAAGGGGTATCGGGTTGCCCGGGTAGCTGGGTTGAGGAGGTCAGATAGGCAGTCGCTCCTTGTACAGCACTGGTACTCAGCTGAATCCGGGAATTATTCCCAATAGTCCCCTCTAGCGCTGTCCTCCGGGGTGACAGCCGGGAATTGTCTTCCCAGTTATCACCGGGGTGACAATTTGTGCCGACTGTTCCCTTTGAAAACTGACTAGAGGGGACAAATGGGAAGTCTATTTCTCAGTTGTCACCGGGGGGGTGACATTTGCTACGGTTCCTTCTTCCTTCCTAAGAAAAAAAAATGTAATTACCATAGATTTCAGGTTTTTTATTTATTATGTTACATAGAATCACATAAAAAAATATATATATTATTATTTTAACTAACACAATGTCAACAGGCTTACAAAAATCGATTTTTTTATAGTAGTTAATACTACTATAAAAAACAAAAACAACATTATGTTTCCTATAATAGGCACAATCACAGATAACTTTAATTAATACTAATCACAGATAATCACTAATGGTTAAGTTAAAAGTGCTTATTAGTCGCATGCTTATTTGTAACACAGTTTGTAATCTTGTTAAATTAAATAAAATTAAGAAAACGATTGGTGTTAATAGAAATTAATAATATGTGATGTACCTATTAAAGGAAACACAATGTTGTTTGTTATAAGAAATAAAAACCTGAAATCTATGATAATTACATTTTTTTTTCTTTGGAAGATTCTATGTAGCATAATAAATAAAAAACCTGAAATCTATGGTAATTACATTTTTTTTTTCTTTGGAAGGAAGAAGGAACCGTAGCAAATGTCACCCCCCCGGTGACAACTGAGAAATAGACTTCCCATTTGTCCCCTCTAGTCAGTTTTCAAAGGGAACAGTCGGCACAAATTGTCACCCCGGTGATAACTGGGAAGACAATTCCCGGCTATCACCCCGGAGGACAGCGCTAGAGGGGACTATTACTACATAGTATAAAACAAAGTCGCTTTTTCTGTCATGTGTCATGTTGTATGTCCCTATGAACGCTCAAATCTTTAAAACTACGCAACGGATTTTGATGCGGTTTTTTTTAATAGATAGAGTAACTCATGAGAAGGTTTTTATGTATAATAACATCTATTAAATAATGGAGAAATACTGTTACCCGTGCGAAGCCGGGGCGGGTCGCTAGTTGGGAATAATTCGAATCCGGTTAGACTGGAAGCCGACCCCAACATAGTTGGGAAAAGGCTCGGAGGATGATGATATTGCCATATTGCAATCGTAAATCGTTTGCAGACAATATGATTCATTATTGAATCACAGAAAAGGATAAACACGTTTATTTAAAAGAAAAAATAGTGGAATGCCACATACGCTTCAATCGTAATTGAGTCGTGATTGGATCTCAGTCGGATGTGAATCGCATGTCGCTAAAGTAAAATTAGCAGGGGCAGGATTCTGCGCAATTTTTTCTTTGAAATAAACGTTTTTATCCTTTTCTGTCATTCAATAATGAATCATTTTGTCTGCAAATGATTTACGATTGCAATATGGCAATATAGACTAAGAATATTATGGTAATATAGACCAAAATGGCAGACCAATCGCAAACCAATCGAATGTCGTTGGAATACGATTGGTCTTATATTAGTAACAGAATGCCCGATATGGTTAAAAAAGCTGTTGCGATGCAATTTCTATTCAATTTTGACATTATTAACTTAACAGAATCGGGCCCCAGAATCGTGCTCCTGAAAGCTCCTAGTCATCCGGATAAACTTGTCATCACGGGAGATACCAACTCAGTCAATTATAAGGTTGGGCGTTTAGAGAAACACAGTTCCTTACGAGTAACCATTTATTACTGAATCCCATATGAAATGATACATGATTTAATAAGATAGACATACATAGATAGACACGCGCACACATACATAGGTAATAGGTATTCATTCATACATACACTATACAATATCAGCATACAAACTTCATATTTTTGTAATTTATTTTTCAGGTGTGACACAACATCAATTTCCACACCCAGAAAAGAATCCTGAGTTATTCAAAGCCTGGGTTAATATAGTTGGTGGAAAACTGGAGACTGCAGATGATATCAAATTTTACAGAAAGCGAGTCATCTGTGACATACATTTTGCAGACAAGTTTAAGAATCGCAACAACCGTTTAAATAACATAGCTGTTCCTACTCTCCATCTTCAGGGTAAGATTTAGATCTTTATTCTTGAACTAGATCGCAATGCCACCTACTGAGTTAAAATTGCCATTAAGAAAACAAAATTCTTAATTATTCACAATTAAACTGAACTGAAATCTTTTAGGCCACCTGTTTGCAGTATATTAATATTTAATTGGATATAAAATGCAGTTCATTCACCCCTTAACCAACTCGGTGAAGGTTGTTGTTTAGTGGGATCTTAGACTTGTTTTTACTATTTCCAGGTGCTCCATCACAAGATGCTCATATGCCTCCTGCAACTCCACATATACCAACTGAACTTCCTATGCCTGAACATAATATATGGAATCTGCCTTCTACATCAAAGCAAATAGTCACTGGTACGTAAATGCTTGGCTACCTACATTCTCAAATTATGTTTAACTAGCTGCCATAATTAAATACTGCATTTTTTTTATAATAATAATCCCCCCCCCCATGGGGCCACCTTGACGTGATGGGGGAAGGCATGAACGCTTAAAGAAGTCAGTAAGAACTAGACGACCCTGTGCCAATTGGTAAACATGAGGTACCATCAGAAAATATAGTCATAACACCTCGGCTAACCCTTTCCAACTAACGGTCCCAACTTCCCAACTAACCTTCCCTTTCCCTTTACCTTCTCTTCAGTGTCTGATAAAATATATATCTTATTACTTTAAAATATGTACTCTGCAGTCACCTTCTCTCTTTCACCTCTTAACTTTTCTTTTTCTTAAGTTTTAAAACATTGCTCCTAATATAATTTAATGCGACTACGAAATAGAGTAATAATACCCCAGGCGGGTACCGGAGCTAATCGCGATGGAGAATCCCGCCCCCTTTGTATTCTGGGTGGGGGCGACGCTTTTTAAATTTCATTTTTTTCATAGATACCTTTAAGGCCACCTGTTTGCAGTATAGTAATATTTAATTGGATATAAAATACTGTTCATTCACCCCTTAACCAACTCGGTGAAGGTTGTTGTTTAGTGGGATCTTAGACTTGTTTTTACTATTTCCAGGTGCTCCATCACAAGATGCTCATATGCCTCCTGCAACTCCACATATACCAACTGAACTTCCTATGCCTGAACATAATATATGGGATCTGCCTTCTACATCAAAGCAAATAATCACTGGTATGTAAACGCTTGGCTACCTACATTCTCAAATTATGTTTAACTAGCTACCATAATTAATTACTGCATTAAGTAATATGTAACTGTTGTGTAGTCATTACAAACACACTTCAACTTGATTTATTGTAATGACAATTTAGGTTAATAATCCTCATGTAACTCACACTAGTAATTTTGATGTTTACAATGACAATGGTGAATTATTATTATTTTATTTTCAGCTGCACCTCCCAATGCGTGTGTTATAGCAGCAGAACATAATTATTGCAGTAAACATGGTATACAACAAAGACGGAAACTTAAAGGAGACAAAAGTAAGTGCCAATGTAGTTTATACCATAAGATATCCAAAAAAAATGTTTATACATAGGCTACTTTTTATCTGGGTGTGGAAAGTAGTAAAGTAAAAGTTTTTTTTTTTTTGCAGAAAAACTGAAATCAACTTCATCGCTGGAGAATGAATTAAAGATTTCAAGATTCCAAATGAAGAATTTAAAAACCGAAATTATTCGGTTACGTAAACGGAGTAGTAGTTTGAAAGAAAGATTAGCCAGCGTTGATAAAATTAGCAATACAAATTGTTTAAAAAAAATAACGAGAAATATGACAACTGCAGCAAAAATATTCACAAACATGCAGTACACCCAAACTCACAAGAGAGCTCGTGGGCGGAGGTTTACTTTAAAGGAAAAAGTTTTGTCTCTCTCCATGTACAAAAAGAGTCCCAAGAGTTATACTCTTTTATATAAATACTTTACATTGCCCTCTATAAAATCATTAAAAAGGCTTCTTGCGAAAATTGAAATAGAGTCGGGGCTAAATAAGTTTTTATTCATAAAAATGAGAAAGACTGTGAAGGAATTAAGTCCAGAAGATCGCCTCTGCTGTCTTATTTTTGACGAGATGTCAATATCGCCGCAGATCCATTACGACGGATCTAAGGATAAATTAAAGGGATTCGCTTGGCGTAGTAAAAAAATTGCTGACCATGTTTTAGTTTACATGGTCAAAGGATTAAAGAAAAAATTTAAACAGCCTGTTGCATACTTTTTTACAAATTCTGTTAACAAAGCAGAATTAAAAGCCTTGACTATAAAAGTCATTAAATATGTTCAGGGTACAGGGCTTAATATTTTGTGCACAGTGTGCGACCAAAGCACAGTAAATGTCAGTGTAGTGAATGAAATTATTGAAGATAGTAGAATAAAATTCATAAAAGAAAATAAGGAATGGAGACATGATGTAATGGAAGTAGGGAAATCTAAAATTATCCCATTATTTGATGTCCCTCATTTATTGAAAGGGGTAAGAAACAATTTACTTACGAAGGACTTAAAATATTTCGACTTCGAAGAAAAGGTTGAAAAGACGATAAAATGGGAATATTACCAGAAAATTTATGAAGCGGACAAATTACATGGTGAATTAAAAATATGTCAGAAACTAACTGATGAACATATTTATGTGGAGAAAATAAAAAAAATGAAGGTCAAACACGCAACCCAAATTTTTAGCCGCAGTGTTGCTACAGCTGCAGAACATTTATCTGCTAGGGGCGATTTATCTAATGAGTGCCGCCAAGTAATTACATTTACCAAAATGATGGACAATTTATTTGATTCCTTAAATTCAAGCTCATTTAATATGATACATGGAAAAATGTATAAATGTGGTGTTAGAAACAATTCTCCTCATCATGAATTATGGGAAAATGCCAAAAAGGTATTAAAATCAATAAAATTTATTAAAGTTAAAAAAGAAAAGGAAAATAAAATAAGATTAATTGAAACGAGTTCGGTACCTTCAATAAAAAATTTTATACGTACTATTGAGGGCATGCAACAGTTGTGGAAAATATTATCCCAAAAATATTTATTTGATACAATGATGACCAGAAACTTTAACCAGGACCCACTGGAAAATTTTTTTGGGAACATTAGAAGTTTTGGGGTGAGGAATACGGCACCCAACACAATTAGCTTTGAAGGTGCCTATAAATCACTTCTTTTAAATAATTATAACTCACCCCATTCACTTAACGCTAACTGTGAAAATGATGACAATGATTGTCTTCAGACATTGAGTTTCTTTTTGGAAGACAAACTTTTAGAAAACACTTCTAATGTTCCCAGTAATGAGGTTCTACCATTTCAGCAAGAAGAAAATGACGAAATTGAGGTGCCTTTTATAAATTTAAATTCTGAGCCTGCTGATGCTGGTCAGGCCAATTATGTATGTGGGTGGGTGCTGGCTAAATGTTTTAAAAAAGTTGCTAAATCATGCAGGCACTGCAAAACTGAACTAACTGGCGACAGTCAATTAAAATCAAATAGTTATATAAGGGCAAAAGAATATACAAAAGGAAAACATTGTCTGTTGTATCCCAATATAGTGGCGGAAAAAGTTTTTAAAGACATACAAAATATTGTAGTAGAAATTTTGAAAAAGAATGTGCCAAAAACTAAATTAAAAGAAAAGATAAAAATGTTTTTAGACATATTTGTGGATTATCCTTTCACCTGCGATATCCACAAGATAGAATTAAGAAATGTTTTTGAAAACATTACAATAAATATTTTGGTATATAGTTGGTGCCGCTCAATTAATCGAATTTTATCAGGTAAAATCCAATATCGTGATGAGGATGATGAAACTAAACTTTCAGCACAAATTTATTACAATAAACATAAACATAAGTAAATATGATTTTTATTTAATTCCAGGTCGCCTACTAAGTACTTTCTAAATGTTCCTACATAACGTTGTTCTGTTGAGTTGTAGTAATCTGTGTTGTATTTCCATATTTCAATAAATAACTATTTTCTACATTCTGTGGCTATATTTTGTAAGTACGTACGTATGAACAAATTCCCCTAGAATATCTATAGACGGTTATTCGTCATCTCGACACACTAAACTCACCACGAATGTGTCGAGTTGGTGAAACTCAAAATTTGTACATTTATCATGTCGTCAACTCGCCACGTCAAGATTTTAATTCGTGTCCAGTTAGTGAAACTTAGATTTTATCACTTTTATGTTTTCGCCAAGTTTGGGAATCAACTTTTCGCGTTTCAAACGTTTGCAAAATGGACGTTCAGTGGCCGATGATGTTTGTGACACAATGTATCCAGTTGGCGAAAACATAAAAGTGATAAAATCTAAGTTTCACTAACTGGACACGAATGAAAATCTTGAGTGGCGAGTTGACGACATGATAAATGTACAAATTTCGAGTTTCACCAACTCGACACTTTAATGGTGAGTTTAGTCTGTCGAGATGACGAATAACCTGTAGACAATACTGATGTATACATGTGTGTGAAATGGGATGTACGCACACATAAACAATTTGTTTCGGCAGACGATACCAGATGGCGCTTCAAAAATCGTTTGAAGGTTGCAGAAAAAAATCGAAGTGGGTTCTCTATTCCCAATCTATTTACTATACTCTATGCTTGTAATCAAATCTTAAATAAAATAATATTTTATTTTTAAAGTCCTTTTTTGCCACTATCACATAACAATAGTCAATTACAAGTATGATTATAAATATTTTTTTCTTACTTTTTAATTAACATGACCTTCTTACCCGTCCGTCCGAAGGAGAAAAAATGCGGCACTGACCCCAAATAAAATTGGGATAAGGGCAGTAGGATGAACTTTTTTTTAACAAAAATAAACTTTTACAAATGTTCACAAATAAGGTTCACATGTAGCAAACACGGCGATGAGAATGCCAGTGATAAGCGGGTACCCCCATAAAACTTTCTCGTCTAAAGAGAAATATGACATAACACGTTCAAACAATAAAATTAGCTCCAACGTGCTCCAACGTGCAGCTCCAAAGAAACGAGTATTGATGGACCCAGGACAACAACAGCAACAGCGCTGTACTCTGGCAAGAGACCCCCAAAAGTGCTTTGACGTGAATGGACAATATTTTGAAAAGATATAATAAAACTAATAACTGGCTAATGTAATCAGTTTTTGATTTTCTAAGAACTTTCAGTTTGACCATCGTATTTTCTAATTTCGCAAAAACATTTTGTGCACAGTGTTTTCTCTGTAGAGCTAAAAATGGCTACACCGAAACGTGAACGAAGCGTCAACTTCAGCCGCGAAAAAGTTCTTCTTAATTCACATGTCGCTCAACATAAAAGTATTTTAGAAAATAGTGATGCAGTCACCGGGAACGAAAAAGCAGTGCTGGAAGACACGAGGTATAATTTAATAGCAAAAGCGGTACAAATTACCGCAGTGCTAAAACTTTGAAAGCGAAATACGAAGGTATTAAAAGAAATACTAGAAAAAAAATCTGCTGCAATACGTGCTGAAACCTATCACAGGCCTAGTGCTGGTCCTCCTCCGACGCCAATAGAGGAAAAAGTTAGACATGATACTTTTGCCTGTTGATGGAATTGAAAGTTAATTTAATTCTGATCATGTTAGTAAGATCATAAATTTAAATTGTTATTAGTTCTGTACTACTAACATGATGAGCCAATCAGTATTTTGTATTTAAGTGAATTATAACACAATTGTCATGCTCTTTATGTTGCAGATCCTACTACCGACCAAGATACTATTTTAACACAAAACATTGAAATAATGGAGATTCTTGCAGACAATAAATGTGTCCAATCAGTGGATACCAATATAGAGCATCACATAAGTAAGTTTTTCTACAAACCGATTTAACTTAAATAGCCATATTGCCACTTGTTTTGTTTGAACTAAAATCTTGTAGGATTGGTTTTTACAGAATTGGTTGTAATATCTTGAAGTCTCGTAGAATTCAATGATATTCATATGATATTCAGTTATACACATCCTTCAAGGGGGATGATGTGGCATCTGCGGTTCAAAAGATGAATCAGGATTTGCATCGAGTTGTGACTTGGTCTGAGGGGAACTCTTTGCTTCTCAACCCACTCAAGTCCAAGTTCATGGTCTTAGGGACAAAAAAACAGGTGGCCACAATATTGAATGCCAAGCCTGAGATTCTCATCAAGGGGAATAAAATAGAACAGGTAGAGCAGGCGTGCAGTTTAGGTCTTATCCTGGATCCACAATTATGGTTTGAGTCTCACATTAACAGTGCTGTTAGAAATTGTTTCTACAGGCTAAGGGTCCTGTACGGTCTCCGTAAATTTCTCAGTGTACCACTGAGGAAACGTCTAGTGGACACTCTAGTTCTATCTAAGTTTAACAAGATCGTGATGCTAAAATAAGTGCTTGGCAAGAAGTTTGTAAAGAAATAATTCCGGATTTCGACTATAAGTCTGACAGTGAGAAAAAGGATATAGGGTAAGTAAATAAAACATCATTATTGTTGTAAAATACAATTTTATTAAAAAATATAAGCATCTGGCCACGTTACACTACCAACATGAGGAACAAAATAGTTGGCAAATTTGTCCCTTATTGCGTCACCTGATCTGATATTAATGTTCGTATCAAGAGTACGGTCGTCAAAGCCTTCAACAGTTAGTGTATCCTGTATTCTGTACTCGTCTCTTTCTCGAATGTAGTTATGTAAAACGCAATATAAGTAAAGTATAAGCACAGTATAAGTAAGTATAATATTTGGTTGTTCACTAATACAATCACCTTTTCCAATAATAACCATTTATGTTTTCAGATTATAATTGCTCCACATATGGGTTCGGCAACTCCTGAACAAATAGAAACCCTTCTCAATTTCCTGGACGAACATAGAGATTTTGCTAGCGGGTGATTGAAGTGTATTGACGGGAGTGCCCATACAAAGAGGCTCTGGGAAGATTTTTGTGTAGACTTGGTGTGACCTTTGTGCGTCGCCGGGTGGGCGAAGAATTTAAGCCAGAGTGTGTGGTCCCAACCGTAAAACACGGCGGCGGCAGTATAATGGTCTGGGGTTGCATGACCGATTCTGGAGTTGGCGAATTGTTCGTGTGTGAGGGCCGCATGGACTCTTCTAATTCTAAGTACATAAATGTGCTAGAAACTGCGTTGCTGCCTTCATTCACGAAACTTTTCGGTGACACGAACATGGACAGTGTTAAATTCCAGCAGGATAACGCGCCTTGCCACAAATCTACCCGCACGATGACATGGTTTCGGGCAAACAGCATAGAGCTTCTTGACTGGCCTGCCCAGTCGCCAGATCCGAACCCCATAGAACATTTATGGGGTTTATTAAAGCGTCGAGTTAGGCGCCACACAATTAACAACAGAGAAGAATTGAAACGCTACCTGCGCCTAGAATGGAACGCGATTACTGCTGAAGACTGTAAAAATCTTGTTAGCTCTTTACCAAAAAGAATTTCTGCTGTAATTAAGGCAAAGGGTGGACCCACAAAATATTATTTTTCAATTAATAAATTTAAAACATTTTGTTTTATTTCTATTTGATACTCCGCATAAAACTGAAAGATGTCATGGGTGCTCTATACTTTTGGCCAAGGCTGTATGTATTTGATACTCTTATGAAAGTAACAAATGATGAAATAGATAGGAACAAAAAACTATCATATTACAAATCTTTTTGAGAGGACGATGTCTGTCGGGTCCGCTAGTAAAAAAAACCATTGTCTGTAAAGTCGTTTTACTGACGATAGTTGAACGTGACAACGTGAGTAGCTGCCGATTGTGACTCTTTGTCGCTCGCTGCGTGCTCTCGCTTGCACTTCAAGCCTTAAACGGAACGCCTCAGAGCGAGGTAACGCCTCAGAGCGAGGTAACGCCGCATGAGTCATGTTTTTTCGTGCGTGCAGCCGGCTCCATCGATTTATAAGACGTTGTCACGTCAAAAATAATTATGATTGTTACAAATTAGTCTGTATTTTTTTTTGTCAAATACCGATTTTGGGTACAAATATACCGATTTTAGCTGGCAATTCTACCGATCTCGCTCTATGTTTTTTTTTTTTATTGGGGTGCCATGAAGGACAAAGTCTATGAAAAACGGATCCAAAGTGACAATGAATTGAGAGCAAGGGTTAACATTGCAGCAAGAAAAATATCGGAAATAAGCTTGAGGAGACTCAAAAGCTCATTTTTAAGAAGATGCCGAGCGTGTATTAGGGGCACAAGGGAAGCAATTTGAGCATTTATTGTAATTTATTTAAATAAATGTTTATTAAAGTTAACTCCTCTGTTTTTTTTACTATTAACTTATCCTTCAAGATGTCATTTACAGACCGGCCAACCGGTCGGCTGTAGATTAATTATTATGTAATTCGAACCGTAGTACGACCTTACAACGATTAGAATTCAAAGTCACATTACTTGCATTTAAAATAAAATGCTCTTATAAACTAAAATAGCTCATTGTGTGCATAAAAATGCTATATATTCGTTAATATACTTACTAGAAATATAGATAAACCTAAACAAGGCACAGGAAACAGCAAAGACGGTAATACAGCTAGAAGATTTTTTCAAAATTATCAGTGCAGTGCAGAAATTACTGGTGTCGACGAGGATTTGATTAAACGATTTTGTTTTACTTCAAGTTATGTCAAGTAGAAAAGTTATCAATGCTACAAAATTCGGTCAGTATGCTTTGGATACAGCACAAAGATATGTTAATAAATATATGTGGTATTACATGCCGTCATCTGTCCATAAAGTCCTAATTCACGGGGAAAGCGTCATTCGGCATTATTCAGTGTTACCCCCTAGGACAACTTTCCGAAGATGCCCAGGAATCAAGAAATAAAGATTATAAACGATTCAGACTTCATCATACTAGGAAATGCTCTAGAATAGCTACAAATGAAGATGTTCTACATATACTTTTGTATACTTCGGACCCTTACATAACAAGTTTAAGAAAACCATCTAGTAAAAAGTCTATGGAACTTATAGATGAAGCTTTATACCTAGTTGAATAATAGTGTTTTTTTAGTTAATAGTAATAATACTTGATAATAGCAAAAGTGATTTTAAGAATTTAATTTGTGTTCATTGGAACGTTTAAGGTCAAATTATTTAAATATATAATTATTTAAAATGTACGACTACATTTCTAAACAATTTTTACCATTTCAAGTTTAATATTTTTTTTTAGACAGTAAACATATGATTATATCCATTAATTGTGTATTATTTAAAAGTACATTTATTCAAAAATATACAAAAAAAAAAATCAGCAGCAAATCTATAAAAACATGGAAGTTATGGATTTATGACCCGAAACGGATTCAATCTCCACATAGTGCGACGGTGCGGTCCTTTGACTCTGGTATCGTATAAACCTAAGCCGTCAAAAATGGTTTACCTTTTATCATCTTGTGATGAAGAAGGTACAATCAATCAAACAACAGGAAAAAATGAAATGATTATGTTTTATAACCAAAGGGAGGTATCGACACATTTGACCAAATGTGTTCGTCAATGTCATGCTCCAGAAAAACGAACAGATGGCCAATGCCTGTACTTTATGGCATTTTTAATATAGCCTTTGTAAATTCCTATGTGATTTATTGTTCTAATCTTCTATCAAAAAAAGCATTAGCATAGAAGTAAGACATGAGCTGTTTATGACTATGATCGACGGCAAAGATTCTCAAGTGTTAACACAGCCTCCACCGAGTGCTTCGTGTACTGTTTGTGCAGCAACTCCTAGACAGATGAACGATCTAACAAAAGTAACTGCGAGAATTGAGAATGAAGATGCGTTTAAATACTTACTGTCTACCTTACATGCGTGGATAAGATGTATGAAAATGATTCTGCATAATTTCTTATAATCTAGGATTTCAAAAGTGGTCTGCATCGACTCCAGAGAACAAGAAAATTAAAGAAGAAAAACTACTAACTTACTGTCGAAGTACCTTACATGCGTGGATAAGACGTATGAAGATGATTCTGCAAATTTTTTATAATCTAGGATTTCAAAAGTGGTCTGCATCGACTCCAGAGAACAAGAAAATTAAAGAAGAAAAAAAGAAGTGCGTTCAAACTCGGTTTCTGGGAATTGTTTGGTTTGCACATTGATAAACCTGTAAGGTTCTGGAAACAGCAATGACGGAAATACGGCAAGGAGTTTTTCCAAAACTATCAATGTTCTGCAGAAATAACAGGTATCGATGAAGAGTTGATCAAGAGTTTATAGAGGTATATCATTCTGCAAACCATGTGTTCTGTAAACGCAGTTAAGTTTGGTGACTATGCGCTGGGGACTGCACAGTTATTCACAACGTTGCACAGTTACACACAAAATTCTTATATAGAACATTTTGCAGTTTTACCAATAGGCCAATTAATTCAAAAACTAATTATTCAGTTATATAAGGCTTTGTGTCAATCTATAATCCAATACTGCATCACTTCCTGGGGTGGTAATAGAAAAACATTGATACTTCCGATAGAACGGGTGCAAAGAGCCATCCTGAAAATCGCTACGCGCCGACCATACAGTTTCCCTACATTCATACTGTATGAGTCTAATAAAGTGCTCACAGTGCGACAACTTTTTATATTTTTTACTGTATTAAAACAGCATACTGCGCTTACATATGAGCGAACCTTACTAACACTAAGAAACGGAAAGATATTGTCTGTACTTCTCACTCTACATCAAAGTTTGTGTTTTCAAACCGATTCTTCGAATTTTTCGGTCCATATTTGTATAATAAAATAAACAAAGTAGTACCTATATACGACCTGAATTATGCCAGAGCAAAACTGCGGACGTCGCAATATTTACAATCACTGAATTACGACGATACCGAGGAGTTGCTGATTGTGATCAAATATACGTACTTAGGTAAAATTGGGTAGTACGTAGTAATAATGTTAAGTTTTAATGTATTCCTAAATTAAGTATAAATAAAACATATGATTATGTATAAATTGTGTGTTAGATATCTAGAAGTATATAAAATAAATATTGTTAAGGATGAATCATAGCAGAACAGTAACTGAAAGTGACCGTAACGCCTGTGGTACAGATTTATTTCTATACAGGCACCGAAATGTTATTTACCTAGAATAATTAAAATGCAAGACCTAATTAAGATATAATGTAAATAAATAGAGCTAGAAGCTCGTAATAAAGTCTACAAGAAATATCGGTTAAATCGCGCTCATCGCGATAATCACGCGAATCAATACTATGATACCAAAAGAACAACTTGACGAAGCTAAAAGGCTTTTAATATTGGCAAGTGCCTTCTTGCTGTCAACAAAAATCTGTAGGAGCTTGTTGAATTTTGTACATTATTGTGTTCTCGTTAGACACTGTTTATACAATGATATTTAATTCTATTTTATGTAAGTAAATTACAAAAAAATGCATGCAAATTAAAAATTTAAAATAAATATAATAAACATAATTTTTAATCTTTTGTTTTTATTATTAAACCTTGTACTTTCAAGTATATGTGTGCAAAATTACAGTACAATTACAATTTAGTTTTGAAATAACTGAGATACGGAGTTTTGAGACGAAACATACGCGATTTTCCCATAGTGCAACGGCCAGGTTGAACGGTGTAATCGTACAATTTTAGCGTCATTAGGTAGTATGATTCACGGAAAGGCGGGTGATATGTGGGATACTTTATTACCAGACGTACAGTTAGGTATCAACACCGCGGTACATGATGTTACAAAGAGAACACCTACCGAACTGTAATTCGGGCACAAGATAGGTAATCCTTCAGACGGAATCTTGAACAATATTTCGGAAGATATAAACGAGTGCTCGAAGGCGGAAGACATTCATAGTATGAGAGCGAATGCAAGTCAGCGAATAGAACACATTCAGGAAAAGGGTAAGGACCGGTTTGATAAACATCGTAAAGTAGCAACTAAGTATAAAATAGATGATTTAGTAAGGGTAATTAGAAACGATGTAGGAAGTACCTACAGGAAAATCCAAAAAGTTAGAATCCAAATGCCATGGGCCATACCGAATCAAAAGTGTACTCCCTAACGATCCGATATCTCATTGTTGATACGCCGATTACGCGGAAGGGTTGGCCATATGAAAATGTGGTGTCCGTGGATAAAATATTACCTTGGATGAATTTTGATGCTTGTTCGTCAAGTGATGATAGTGACAACTAATTTTAATGATTTGAGGATAAACATGATTATTATTATTGATTATAGAGATTGTGGTAGCTTTGTATTGATTATATTAGAATTCGATTATGTAGAGATGTTATAAGAGAAGTAGTGATTGTCTACATGACTCAGAGCTTGAGCGGACGTGAGCATGAGAGTTATGAATGGCAAACCTCATCAATTGGGAAGTGAAAGAATAGAAGCAACTATCCTTTGATGAGCAATAGTGATGCGACTCAACTGGATAGTGAAAGAATAGAAGTAACTATCCTTTGACGAGCTACAGTGAGATTATGATAGCTATAATTAATACAAGAATTAAATTTAATTTTTGTATGAAATTTAGACAATTTTATATTATTTTCTCCCGGTTTTGTATAGGGCTGATCCATTTCGTTTCATGGGTGTAGTAAGATGCGACTAAGGGAACTGTGGACACAGTGCATAATATCCAGCACCTTGGGTCAACCTAAGTTGAAATTGTGGATAGTATCATCGCCGACGACGCGAATAGCAAAGATAGCGACGGTGATGATGACGAACCAGAGTTTTATCCAACCTTGAGTGTATCTGAAGCTCTGAAGCTCTGAAGGCTGCGGACGCGCTTAATGTATTTGTTCAGACTAACTTTGATGATGACCATATGAAAACAATGATGTCACGAATTCACAATGCTATCCGAGGTTCTTACTACCGAACAAAAGTCGATCAAAAACAAACAAACCCAAAGTCTATCAAAAACAAACCCAAATAACAGATTTCCTACGTTAGTGACAGTATTACAATACAGTACGTAGGTACCTATGTTTGTAATTTGGTATGTACCTACTACTTAAGTACATATAAGAATAATTAATATAAACATATGTAACTGATTACTACAACATGTTTTATTTACCTAAATAGGAAAATCTAACTTTCGCACTTATAATACATCATTACATACATTTGTAAATATCCGTTTTATACGTCTGTTATATAATATAACATTCCTTCCTATGTGCTTATTTACCTTTTTTTCTCATATACCTACTTGTACTTTGTTTTTACATTGTCAATATTGTTCACTTCATTTATACACCGCGACTTTTTAGTCGTCTTACAAAGGTGATCCACTGAATGTATCCGACATAAAATACCACTAGACATGATTATTAATTTTATAGCATTAATTAAGATAATAGGTGTAAAGAAAAATAAATAATACATTAGAAATAAGAAACATCCTGTTTATAATGTTTACGTATCAAACGGTAGAAAGTAGTACCTTCCCAGCGCTCGAGTCGAGTGATCGTTCCATCTCCATTTTTTACGAGACAAAATATCGTAAGCCAATCTAGCACAGTCCACGTGGACTGTCATCCAATCCCAACAAGCAAAATCAGTACTTTAAACGTTCTTTAAGAGCATTTTATTTTCACTTATAAGAATCTTGTAGCATGCTACAAAGTTGAATTTGGGCGCAGTTATACGAGCATTTAGTTCTATAACTATCTTATAATCATCTTATACAATGTTATTAAGCCTTATAATATACTTGACGAAGCTCAATAGCGCCTTTAATGATATGAGACTAAACAATTACAAGTGCAAACACTCTTGTTAGTATCTGACGTAAGTATTTTATTAGAGCAATCTTGTTTATAAAGCACTTGTAATGGTCTTAGAAAATAGTTTTAAGTATATTTTAATACAAGTTATTTTCGTTGTTGCTTTGACTGGTCGTGCCGGATTTTTTGTGTTACCACGCACGTAAAAACGTAAGTAAACTTACTATTACTATTATTACTTGTAGTACTTTAAAACATCGGTAATATATTGTAAATATAGTGTGTGAACTCGTGGGGAAGTAATATTTACTGTAAATATGTATCGAAATTTAGTTAATTTCACGGGGCCCTTCGAAAATTCCACATTAGTATAATGTTGCGAATAAATTATTTCATAAATTCTTATGCATATCGGCCATGTTTTAAAATTGCTCTTGATTAAGTCCTTTATGGAACCATTATAGGTAAACTAGTACTTGTAGCAGTTTCTGTCCAGACTACTCGCCTCCATTTTAAAACAAATTAGGGTTCCCTTGAAGTAAATTAAAGTCAGCTAGCTAATGATTGATTTTCCTTTTTAGGATTTAATCAACAAGATGGTGGTCATTTTTGATGTTGACTGTTTTTTGACCAAATCGTCATTGATTTTACTAAATCATGTGAGATGGCCTTGGACAAACACACATTTTGTGTTATCCGAAAGCTGCAATGGGTGTGGATTTCCAGTTTATTTAAACAATATGGATAGACCTACTCACTTCATTTCTAATCAAGAAAATCTAAAACTTTTCATGCATCAAAGCTTTTTTTGGTGCCCGAATTGCTCCCAGTACAGCATATATGACCATTACATAGAAGATGAATGCACAAATTGCTACTGATTTTGTATCCACATAACTTTTTACACACGCAAAAGTACTTAACTAATTTTAGAATAGTGCTATCCAATAAAATAATAATAAAAAAAACATTATACGGCTGGGCAACCGAAATAACAAGAAATTCCTTCCCGCGCCACCCTGTTTGACAAATATTTTGAAGGTACGATTATACAACTGCTATCTATCGAATTACTATCTGTATCAGTGGTTTATAGTACGGCCGCGGAGTTATAACCGATTTGACACATGACGAATTGTCAATTTTAGTGAAGTAAGGATTAATTTAATTACTTTATTTACATCGAGTATACACTTATATGTAAAAATATGTAATGTATCTACAGTATAAGGATGTTACGAAGTTTTTTTCCGATTCCGAAAAGTCGGAAGTTCCGATTGATACACCTCCGACTCTGGTTTCGGCTTCGACACTATTAAATCGGAAGTCGATCGGAGGCAGCGCCACAGGAACAGCAGTACCTAAGCATGTACGAACGAAATTAAACTTGCCGCACGGGAATCCCCTCTCTCCGCGTGCTTTCTGTCGATTACTCTATCACTTCTTGTTTTGCATGTAATGAGATCGTGTCATTTGTTTCGTGATTGAATATTTATCGCGTCCAGCAGGCTCAGTAGCAAGCGAGCAACTTTTTAGTGGTTCTGGTCTAATCTATGATCCGTTGAGAAATAAATTGGAGACAGAGATAAAGCTGCGCAGTTTTTGTTTATTAAATACAATTTGCTACTTTTGGAGTCACTTCATTTGCTTTAATTTAATTAATTGAATAAAGGGAATAATAAATATTAAGAATCTGTCAAATCAGTAATAACTCAGCGGCCGTATTATAGCGGTAGTACCTACACAGCTGCAGTACGGGCGCCAGAGGTGCGGGGGGCGGTTGCATGTCGAACCAGTAGCTGTCTAGCAGTAGTAGCACTACCGTGTATATCCAAAACACTGTAACTCGAGTTACAGTCTTTTGCCTTAATAGCGCTCATTTGATTCCTTCGAGGCAGTTACATATCTCTATAATATTACTTTTTCATTTTAAAGTACATAGAAGGAGATAGGAGCACCTAAAAAACACTGTATTTTAGTTACATTTATGGTTTAGTTTGGCATATCACTGTAATTGAAGTTACAGTGTGTTGGCAAAACATTTTACGCGCGAATAGCCGAAAGCTTTAGATACAGTGTTTTCGATACCCAAACAATCTTGACACGCCGCGCGCGGCGACACTTCTCTGCGCGTAATACTTGCAAGACGCGCGGGGGGTGGAGCGAGGGCTCAACGGTTAGTAGTCAGTCGTGAATCATTGCTTGCTCGGACGCGCGTGTTTTGATCGATGGCGCGTACCTACTTTCGATAGATTTTCGTTTGTGCGTTTAAACGAGTTTATAAATAATAACAATGAGTGGGTATCGAAATAGATTATTAGTGAAATTGTCACAAAGCAATAAACAACATCACAACAACTCATCATGTACCACAATGGCTTCAGAATTAAACAGTGTGTTGAATGAAAAAGAGAATATCACCGGCATTAATAAGGAGCGTCCTGGTATCAATACATCATACGATTGTGGTAGCATTGAATATGATTGTTCCACATATGCATTCGATTCACGTAATATAAGCCCCTTGATACCCCTTAGTGAATCTCAAATAAATGAGTGTATTGCCGACAATCTTGGTGGCGACGTCAACTACGTTGATTTATTACCCGTACCTGCTTCTAGTACCAATCAAGAATTATGCAAGGATTTAAGTAGCCAACCCTGCGCAGAGAGTCCATCATTCCATTCTGATACTGGACCCGTAATTAATGTAGACGCGGCGCCCTCTTCTACTTCCAACGTAGAGTGTCTCGATACGTCAAGTGCTGTATTTCCGTGTGAAACACTAGAAGAAACTTATTCTCCACCAGTCAAAAGATGCCGAGACCCTAACGTTATTTTGGAAAATCAAGCAAAAAAGCATCCCATGAGACCTTCTTGCCAAAACTGCAAAAAAAACTGTTCTGTTAACATCTCTGAATCCAACAGAGAGACCATTCACAGTCAGTTTTGGAGTATGGACAGACAGAGACGACGGGATTACTTATCAAGACAGGTGCATAAAATGTCCACGGCAACCAAAACGGCTGGTCCTACCTCAAGGCGACACAACACTTTGACATGGACTCTTAATGAGTTCAAGGTATGCAAAACATTTTTTTTAAATACCTTAGGATACAGTAACGATGAAGCAGTCCAGGCTGTTCTAAAACAAAATCACTTGAGTGGAAATAAAAATCCTAAAATTAGTGCTGCTCCTGATCCCAGAGGTCGTCACACACCTTATAATGCTTATTCTGCGGAGTACGAAGACGAAATGAAGAATTTTATATTAAAGTATAATCCTATGCCATCACACTATAATATAAAACATGCGCCTAACAGAAAATATCTGCCAGTAGGCGTGAATTTTACATCCATATACAAAGAATTTCAAATATACTGTCAAGAGAAAAACCTGAAAGTTTGTAGTTGGGCACATTTTCACCAGATGATCAAACAGCTCAATCTTTCTACAGCAGAGCCAGCTCAAGATATTTGTACAAAATGTAGAAACCACGAGGTAAAACATAAAGCATTACCTCTACCGTGTAATTGTACTGACTGTATAGATATAGGCAAACATTTAGAAAACAAAAGAGATTCAAGAAGAGATTTGAAAGCAATAGAAGAAAAGTGTGAAAATTCAGAAGGACGAGACGTGCTGTATACTGTAGATATGCAAAAAGCTATTTGTATGCCACTGTTAACTACAAAAGAATACTTTTTTTCAAGAAAACTCGTACTTTTCAATGAATCATTTGTGCCTCCGGGAAAAAACAAACAGGCTGTCT
Source organism: Helicoverpa zea (assembly GCF_022581195.2). Taxonomy (NCBI): domain Eukaryota; kingdom Metazoa; phylum Arthropoda; class Insecta; order Lepidoptera; family Noctuidae; genus Helicoverpa; species Helicoverpa zea. The sequence goes on along the minus strand of NC_061464.1, from coordinate 2,488,201 downwards.
GTGCCGTTTGGCATGAGGGAGAAAGTGGTAGAAAAGCTCACAATGTTGCTTCTACGTACACCCATTTTCTTAGAAAATATTGCAGAGACCTGAAGTCCGTAACATTTTTCTTGGATAATTGTAATGCACAAAATAAAAATAAGATACTATTGTCTGCTTTGATAAGAGTTATTAATGATAAAATGACAAATATAGACAAAATTACTCTGGAATACTTTGAACCAGGACACACCTTTATGGCCGCTGATGCTGTACACGCCGCAATCACAAAAAAATTGAAATCTAAGGGACAAGTCTACGATATAGATGATTTTATATGTACAATTAAAAGTTCACGAAAAAACATGCAAGTCGACTTATTAGGTCACCAAAATATGATAATGTTTAGTAATGATTCCAAAGTAGCATTTCCCAAAGAATATAACATACATAACCTTAAAGTAATCGAATTTAGAAGAAATAATGTAACAATATTTGTTAAGAATGATTACAATGCTGAATTTAAAGAGATATTTTTTTTGAAAAAGAAAATAGAAATAATATTGCGGGCAAAAATATCAAACGGAGTAAATGATCTTTTGGAAGACATACCTAAGGAGAGTCAACCCAGAGGTATTAGCGAGATTAAAAAAAAAGAGTTATTAGACTTGTGCAAGTCAATACCTCAAACAAGAACATTTTTTTATGAAAATCTTGTTGTCTCGGAATCACCCGATCTTGACGAACACATTGATACTGATTTAATATAACTTCTAAGTAATTTACAGACTGATTACTAATAAAAACTTGATCTCATTATTGAATTTTTTGTATTTAATTTGCATTTTTTTTTTTTAGTTTTGTTATGTTAATTTTAATTTTACTGCAACGGTTATTCTACCTAAGAAATAAGTAAGAATTAAGAAATAATAATTGATGTTTGGAGAAGTCTAAGTTGAGCTTTTGTTATTCAAGTATTTTTGATTTTATTTTTGAAATGTTTGATTTTATTTGTAATTTTTCGTTTGATTATAATGTAAGATTTGATTCATTTTATTATAACAAATAAATAATTTTTAATGTAAATTCTGTTTTATTATTTTTGACATAAGTGGACCCAAACAAAATTTAACACCCCTATAACACTTTGTAACTGTAAGTATTTAAAATTGTCAATGTAAATTCATTCGGACATCCTCATAAATACTTATTATTGTTAAGGTAATACACTGTATTTGAAAATACAGTGTTTTTGTATGATCCATTGGCTCTGTTCTCATAAAACCAATACACTGTAACTAAATATACAGTGTTCTGCTCAAACAATCGGATAAATAAATCTTAGTTTTATTGGGGCAATACACGTTTACTTAGTTAAGTCTTATTGTATGGATCGTATGGTTGTAAAATTAAGATGGTTAGATTAGACGTAAAAATGCCTATAATTTGGTACCTATTACTATATACTTTATTTTTAATATATTAAGAAAACAAACCAAAAATCAAAAAAAGTTTTAATAGCCCTTTACACGAAAAAGGTACTTTTGAGATACAGTGTTTTGGATTTACACGTCAGAGCACCTGAGTTGTCAGGAAGAGCGCGTGTGCTTAATGTGAGTAAGGTGTATCGCCAGAGATTTACGTATTTTTACTATATTTGAAGTAACTTTCCTAGAGTATAGTAGCTACTAGTATTTCCTAGAGACGGACCTGATCACGCGTTGTGTTGAAACTCTCTACGAGGCAAGGTCAACGTGTTTCCACAAACTTGTGGGTGATTATATTATTCTTTTTTTTCTAGTCAAACATTATTTTGTTTACAGGTTCAAAATGCCATTTAAAATTGTTCAGACCATTGAAAAGGGTAACATTGTATTGACATGTGTACCACATCAATGGGAGAGCGATGGAGTTTTGTATTGGCCCAGAAAACAAACCCAGTCACAGACGAGTAAGTTACAAAAGGATGAAGGTAGTTGGCCCGATGAATCTTGGGAAAAAATAAACTGTGCGGTAAAAAGGCGGAGCATAAAAACGTATCAAAATGCAATACATGAAATTGATATAATGAGCAATAATTCAGACACAGAACCTGACATAGAATACGTCTCATCAAAAAAACAGCGCAATTGCTCTGATCTTCCACAGCTGTCATATGATAATATGGCAGAAGAAATTTTAAAGGTTTGTACAGAAACTTCAACTCATCTTGGCGCGCGGCTCTATGTGTGCGTAAAGCTTGTAGGCATAGATACCATGACTGCGGGTGACTAACTACTAACAACCGCGGGCGGCTGATTGTGATTTGATTGTTGATCAGACTATTAAACTGATTAAATATATAGAAATGTAACAATAAAGATTTACGTGACGTTAACATTATCCTTATTACTAACTAGCCGTTTTCCCGCGGTTTCACTCGCATCCCGTGGGTATTACTGCCCGTACCCGGATAAAATATAGCCTATGTCACTCGTGGATAATGTAGCTTTCGAATGGTGAAAGAATTTTTAAAATCGGTCCAGTAGTTTTTTAACAAAGTTTTCCTCTTTATAATATTAGTATAGATAAATATATTTACAGTGTTTAATCTATACAGTGTTTTGTCACGAACTCTCTTATTTTGGAAAAAGAGCGAAAAAGACAAAACACTGTGTAGCGTATGTATACACTATGTAAATATTTTTGTTAGTAAGGTATATATATATTTATTATGATATATTTAACAACTGTATGTGACATTATAGGTATTTTCAATTACTGAACCTGCACACGTGTTGCTCGGACGACGACTGAGCGTCACCCGCTTCACTGTCACACAAATCAAAGCTGCATATTTATATATATGTGCACACGCACTCTAGAGCCGCGCGCCAAGATGAATTTAAGTATACTTATGTGCTTTTGAATTAAAGTTAATTGATTTCAAAGTCGCTTCTGAAATACCTGTTTATAGTGCATGTAGCTGACGTGATATTTTCACAGATCGTGGATCGATTTTACATTAAGTAGGTATTTCCTTTTTGTCTGAGAGATTATATGAACTTAGACTGGTACAAACAGCGTCACGCTGTGCTAGTCTCTCGTGTATTAGCGTCACTATGTGGAAAGGGCTAGCATTATCGTGACGCTCGCCGCGCCGTCTGTACCACACGAACGAAACCGTTGCTTTCAAAATTGTTGTCCGTTATTTTTTAAATGATTTCAATAAATTATATTTTCAGAATAATGAGCATAATGCTTCTTCAGCAATAATACCTGAAGATGGAGAACAAATAATGGTGGTAAGTTATAAATACGTAACATACAAATATATTGATGTTATATTACGCAGAGAATATTAGACAGCAACATAGTAAAATGTGCCGTTACTATAAGTATATCACCGTTCCAAACATATAAGCTCACTGTATTGTACTAACTTAATATTTACTTACATAAAAAATAGTATTGCCGTCATATTTAGCTAACTCATGATTGTTATTGTTTAGACTAATTACGAAATCACGACACCGAAAGAGTCAACTCCATCTGAAACACCGTTGAGCGCGCCGCAAGAAAATATTGAAAAATACATTGTTATTCCTGAAAGTAATCAGTCGGACACACCTATAATATACTCGTACATTAATAAAGAAACAAGTTTATCAGAAGAACAATGCGAATTAAAATCCATGAAAATAGATATCACCACTATTAAAAGTGACCTAAAATCCATAAATGACGATATGAAGACTATAATGGGGACCCTAAACACAACACTAAATAATCAAGCCGTATTACACGAAACACTGAAATCGATTTTATTACAAGTGACTGAAATACAAGTTACGAACGAAGAATTCATTAAAAAATCTATTACAGAAAAACAAAACCATTCGTTGATGTTAAAACCAATACAAGATTTAAAAGATTTAGAAGAGTTTGAAAATAAATTGATGGATTCTGATTATAGAGAAGATTTACTAAGAAAGTTTAGTGTGTTTGGCACTAAAGGGACAGGGAAGGGAATCACAAGAGCATATACAATTATTGATATTTTGTTTGAAAGAAAGTTTTTCAAATCGTGTTCGTGGACTGGAGCTTCACGTTCCCAAAATGAAACAACAGAAAAAATCTGCTTAAAAGGTTTCTCTAAGATGATTGGTTTCTTTTTTGAAGTTATTTATAAACAAGACTCGTCGTTCCATTTAACTGACTGTCATATTTTTTTTAAAACAATTTTGCGAAATGCCGATCAGCGGGCCAAATCGAAGCAATTACGAACTTCCGCAAGTAAATGCAGAGGAAAAAATAGCGCCAAAAGGACTTCTTCTGAAAATCCTACATCTACACCACAAACCACTGGTAACCAATTAGAAGTTGAAGATGTTACAGAGGAAATTTTTGTCTGAAACTATTTGATCTAATTTTTATTTGACTAAGTGACTTTTGCATCAATATTAATTATAACACGAGAGACATTAGACTACCCCAATCTGTCTTTGACAGTTTGGGATAGTCTGACGTGCTGTCGTCACTCAAATACAAATAGATCAATATCCCTAGTAACTAAATCAAATCATTTCAGACAAAAATTTAGTCTGATCTGATTTGCTGAAATTATCTTCTAAGTTGTGTAGTTTTAGTAAATTTTACCAGACTGCGACGATGCTCAAAATTAGGGTTATATATTTGACCTGAATTAAAGAATATAATCTTATATTATATTATAAAAAATATTTCAATTTAAATTTGCCATAAAGATGATTACATGATCTTAATGGCGAAGTTAAATTGATATATTTTGTTTAACTCGTAAAGTTTTATTAGTTATAAGATTTATTAGTACAAGGAAGCTAAGATAAATTTAAAATTGTTGCCAGCACATTAAGCAACCCCAAAAAATCTGACAAATTTCTTTAAATGACTTTCAACTTTATTACACATAAAACATTCATAATATAATAAGGTGCTTATATGTTATGGATTACGTTCAATTTTGAAAATTTGTCAGATTTTTGAGATAGGTTGATGTGCTGGCCGCCGTACAAAGAAGCTTAAAAATTAAGTTTGTTGAGACTAGTTATAAGGACTACAATAGATGATTATAAGATTGATTAAAAAGAAAAAAGAAGAGGCCCATACCCAGACATAGGTAATGTCAGGCTAAAATGACGATGATGATGAGTGATTATTTTATTAGTCAAACTGATTATGAAGACTACAATAGATTATTATATGACTGATTATGAAGATGACAAAGATTATAAGACTGATTATAACGATTATAAGACTGATTATGAAACTGATTATAAAGATTATAAGACTGATTATAAAGATTGTAAGACTAATGTTTAATTTTGAATAAAACATAATTGTTATAAAGTATCGTTTTATTTTTTGCTCTTTAAACTTGAAATTTACAGGGTATGTAACAATGGTAAGAAAAATATCTCTGAATTGTAAGTAATACTAACTAGTTTACATTTTATATTTTGAACTTTGCATAATACCTCCGATTTTTCAATAGGAGCACAATCGCATTTATAAATATTCAAAAAAGAAGATTTTAGTGGTTTTTCAAAAGCGTCGAGGATATTAACAATGCGATATCCCGTGATTTCTATTTCAAGCTTAGTGTTGTCTTTTAAGCTGATGGATTTTAATTCTATTACATGATTTTTGTCAGTAAGAAACCACTTGTCTTCATCTTTCGATGATAAAATATATGTTTCTAGGTGTAAAACTAATAAACCGTTTCGCTGGTTTTTTTTAATATATGGATAGTGTACAATTTCTTCGCTAAGATGCTCCGTTTCGATTAACTGCCTTTCAATTATTCTTCTTGCAACTTGCTGTAATGGTTGTTTTCCATGTCTGATAGTTTGTTTAATAGCGTATAATTTATTTTCAAAAGGATATGCATTAAAAGTTTGCAGAATACCAAATTTTCTTACTTCGTCAACTATATGTGTTAAATTATGTATGTTACTAGTAATGTAGTCTCGCCCGTAGAAGGCCTTAAAACTTTCTGTAAAATCTTCTAACATTTTTTCAGCAATTGGCAAGAGTGGCAAATGCTTTTCATTTGAGCAAATCGTTATGGCGCAAAACAAGTTTAAAAAATGATAAAATGGTTCTGGTTTGAGCACGTGATTTAAAATTATAACGCTTAGATAATAAAAAAAAGAGCGGTATTCGGAACCTTTCCAATGGGCCAAAACATCTACAGATCTCATTGATCTGTGAATTTCTTTGGGCATTTGACAATTCAGTAAAAAGCTATTGACAATATCAATTTCACGAGCACTCCATTTGGTTAGGTATTTTCCCAACTTTCCGTCACGCCATCCAATCAACAACCGCTTCATCAAGCCAAGGTCTATTAGGTGTAATGAGTCTGCCACAGGAAAATCCTCTATCATATCTATGTTTAGTTTCAATAACGGAGAATCATGCTTATGGTGTTCTTCATATTTTTTAGCACGAAAATCTTTATCGTTTCTTTTAGGACAATTGGACTTAGGAAATGTTACAGTATTTGATTTATGTGAGTATTCGCCAATCACCGTACATTTCAGACAGCCATGCTTTCCATTAAAATTTGTGACACCTGTAAGAAATTAAACATCCATATTTTTCATTCATATTAAAATATCAGATATCAGATAATTCAAATAATATCAATACTAAACTTGCCTTTAATCAAGGCTCTTGCTGGTGAATCACAAATGAAGGCTCTTAATTTGACTTTGATTTTAGATTCATTTGGCGCCAACGATGTATCTAATCCATATTCTTCAAGTTCGTTCATTTCTTTCACAAAAGACTCTAAATAAGCATTTAGATCAGATGGTTTTCCTTCACCCGCATAAATTCCTTGAAAAATAATATATCTATATAAATAATTTAATAAAGTAGGTAGTTAAAGTTTCTACGATATTGAAATAGTGTTATCTTACCAATCACAAAGGGAGGTATGTGGGGAATTTCAAAGATGTTACACAAAATAGGCCAGAGTTGATGTCTTGAACTTTTGTATACAGGCAACCCATCTATGTTTACATTTAACGAAATCGTATTTCGTAAAGTATTCAAATCCAGCCCCTGCAGTGTATTTTTTAGGCATTTAATCAATCCGTTATGCCAATACTGTCCTGGATCTGAGGTTGTAATATGCACCGTTTCTTTGTTTGTATGAAGTAAAGTACGAGCATCTTTGGGTAAAACATTACCTAATCTTTTGTTCAAAAAAGTAAAGAGTTCGTTTAGGGCCAGGTGAGGTATATTAAATTTTATAGCCCAGCTTTGCATGTCTTTCAGAAATTCATGATTATTGTCATAGTCAGTGGTCTCTTCGATATATTCTTCTTCGCTGTTCTGAACTTCTTCACTTTCTGAGTCGTGGGGAAGACGTGGAAAAATATTTCTGCTCACGGAACCCTCAATTATTCCGCCTAACGCACTTGATTTTATTTCTGAAGACCCTGACATAATTAATTCTTTATACCTATTTTTTACCTTTCTCCTGTAACCACCACTTCTTTTCAATCGTTTCCAATCATTTAAGTTCATATTAAACTGAATTCTCACAATGGACGGGTACAACTGAATGTTACAAAATGGCTGACGTTTACTAATAAAGTGTTTGATCTACAAGTTTATAAGTTTTTTTTAACTTATAGCGCTCTTATTAAGTTCTAAGGCTAATAAAAGTCTTGAGCAAGACTATGACGGCACAAACTTGTAGTGGTCTCAGCTAAGGATGTTATAATATCGTTTTCTCTCACAAAATGCTAGTATAGGATCAAAATATTATTCAGGATTGTTTAGTCCTATAAGTGTCCTAAAAGATAATCTTGTAGTTAACTATAAGACTGATATATAAAAACAATTACTCTTGAGCATATCTATGCTTGTGAAATGCTGCTACTAGTAAAAGTGTCTTATAAATGTTTTAGAGGTCAGTCTTGTAGCGGACTATAAGACCGAGATATAAAATCTAATGCGCTTGAGTATGTTTAGGCTTGGCAAATGCTGTTATAAGTCATAGAGTCTACCGCAATACCATAACAAGAACGTTATAAGTAGTAATAGACTTATAATTTTTCTTATAGGATTACTTTGCTTGTTGGGATGAGATTCATTCCACGAGCGGCACGACGGCACCGCCAAAGACGACGACGGCACTTTTCAAAGAGTCCACGTGGACTTTGATAAATGCCGCCTTTTACTTAAAAATAGGTTTTAAAGGTCATTCTGTGGCTCAGTTGCCGTCCGAACACCGCAAGTGGAAGTGTGCGCGCACTACCGGTAATCAAGTGTTGTTCGCGATCGCTACGAGTGAATAGGGTATACGTCTTGCATGATGAGTGATAGGAACCGTCGCTACTCGAATATCGAGTACCTACAAATGGTACGCGTGCACGCAATAGCTGGTGACAATTTAAGGGAAGCAAGAAGATTGTACGCTGCGCCTAACAATCTAATAATGTTACGGAACCGAGGAGTGATCAACCCGCACGAAATAAAAAAATAATAATATTGGAGCACGCGCGGCGCGTGTGACTGTTGCGCGCCCTGAGCCGCGTGGGGCTACCGGTAACCCAGCGAGCGGTAGGCATTTATCGCGCGCAAGTACAGAGAGTGACAGAGGCCTGATAATAGGTACGTCATTGTCAACTTACATCACTTTGGTTTTGGTTTTATTACGAAAAATGTTTCTGACGGTCCTAAGCCCGTAAAAGTATGAAGGAAGAATTGGAATTAAGTGTTACAAGTTAAGTAAGAGTGCAAGTTTACAAACTGCTACATAATGAGAACATTAAGATTGCAATAGTAAGAAACTTATTTTGCGCTAGGGTGAATGAACTTTGATAAAGACGCCGCGCCGCGCCGCGCCGCGCCGCTCCATTGATAAAGACTCGGGCCGCGCTCTCTACAGGGTGTTTTTATAATCTATGTCATGCGTCATAATAATGAATTTATTTTTATTTTTGAATTATTCAAATGTCATAAATATATATATTTTCTTAATGAACGTGTTCTAGTCATTGGATACATGAAGTGGGCTGCCGTTGTAAGACGACTAAAATGTCACGGTGTATTTCAATCTTTGAACTCTATTTCACTAACGATTTGTATAATGTGTTATTAATATCTAATGTACCTCATTTAGGTTATAACTATTTACTGTTCTCAAAGGATGTTGTTAAGTAATTAGCCAATAGTGATTATTTAAGTTGTTATTTACTTTTCCATTCATTTCTTCATATAAATAAATGCCCTTAAGTTAAAGGAAGTTGGTTCTATTCCTACATTCTATTGTTAAACTTGTAATCAAATCTTAAATAAAATAATATTTTATTTTTAAAGTCGTTTTTGCCACTATCACATAACAAATTTGGCGCAGTCGGTAGGATTCCACGCTACCTTACGTGATCATATACGAATGTATCACAGTCGTCGACTTAAAAACTGGGACAAAATTATACCTTTTGCCATAATACCTCAGTTAATAATTCCACTAACTACACACCTCATGAATTATTATTTCGTAATAAACCACGTCCATTTTATAATATTAAAACTATTCCCGACTATACAGCCTGTGATTATCTAAAAGATTTAAACGAACGATTGAGAATCGCTCGAGACTCAGCCCTTAAAAACTTGCAGGCTATGAAAGAAAAAGCTAAAGATCGATATGATAATTAGATTAAAAACTTTGCGCAATATCAAATAGGTAGTAAAGTTATGTTAAAAGTTCCTAATCCAAACAATTTGGACCCTAAATGGGAAGGTCCTTACCAAGTTATACGTGTTGATTTCAACCATAACTACGTAATTCAGAAAGCCAATCGTAACCAACAAGTGCATGCAAATAGGCTCAGGCCATACCATTTGCATGAAACCTTAGTTTAGTATTAATAAGAATAAGCAGTAAAAAAAAACTATTTTAGTATAATTCATTAAATTTAGATTCTAGTTTCATTTTTCTCTTACAGGGTCAGCTCTAAAGCGGCTCAATCCCCTAACTCCTATAACTTTAACGACATTATACAAAATCCTTACACTAGTTTCATCATTTGCTACAAGTTTTACATCTATATTAAGAACTACATTATAAGTAAACGTAAGGTTAATTCGCAATCTAACATAAATCAAATTCTGTCGGTTTCAGGGCAACCACGGGAATCGTTGCCAATCTAACTCAACCGCTGCCTACGCATGCCGGATTATTTTATAAAGAAGAAGGCTCTATCACCATATCTGATGACTCATGGAAACTCATCGTTTACCATGGTCTTAAACCACTATTTATTGCTCATGAATCCTTAAAACGTCTAGCTTCTAGATTCGAATAATTTTATGTAAAATATCCCGCTTTTCCTAATGTTCTATCCACTAAATCGTATCTTAAGACTAACCTCGATAAAATAGATAACAGACTCTCCGAACTAAATATTTACTTAGGTAAGAATTCTAGACAGAAAAGAGAACTTTTAGATGGGCTTAGTTCGTTGTCGAAATACCTCATCGGCACTCCAGATGCCAAAGATGCGAAACATTATGACAAATGTATCGTACGAAACGTGAACTCGATCTCACCTCTTTAATGCAGAAACAAATCCAAATAACCTCTAGTACTATTAGGAATTTCAACGAAACGATATTTAAAATCTCTTATGATGAACAGGTCATAAATGAAAACATTGATCGTTTAAATCAATATCTTAACCGCACCTCTAAAAATATTTTCGATTTAAAAATTACGGAAGATATGTCATCAATCTCAATTTTAATACTAGAATCGGGTACCAATCTCGAAAACGAGATTGACGATTGCCTCTCGAGTATTTTATTTGAAAAATCAAACATAATTCATCATTCAATCATTTCTCTTAATAAACTATACAAAAATCTTCTCTTATCCAACCACGCTAGATCTAATAAACAATTAGTTAGTCCTGTTACCATCGACAATATCAATAAAATCCTAGATTCGTCTCAACTCTCTGCTTACGTGTACTCAAATAGATTAGTTTATATATTAGATTTCCCACTCATTAAACCTGAATCTTTTAAACTCTACCATATCTATTCAATCCCTATCCAACATCCCAATTCCTCTCTCTATACCACCATCCTACTAGAGCATAAGTATTTGGCCACAAACCCTAGTGGTGAACACTACGTATCCACGAGCTCATTGGACAACTGCAAGACATACGCTGAAAGAAGAAGCGTGAGCCGAGATATCATCGTCTACAACTCTGATACACGCCCTGTTTGTGAGATACAAATCCTACTCAGTGTCTCGAACGACATCCCCACCATCTGTACAACTACAACCTTCGCTGCACAAATCAACACATTCCAACGCTTGGAAAACAACAGATGGCTCTACATCCTCAATAACGCAACACAGTGCATCCTTCAATGCAACAATCAAGTCTCGCATCACAACATCTACAGATCAGGAATTATTACCCTTGAAAAAAACTGTAAACTTCACACGGGATACAGTACGCTGTCAGCACACCAAAGCAAGGAAGACGACATCATATTCCCGACATCAGAACTGAAGATTGCTTCGAAGAAACTGAAGATCATCATTTTCCAAACCTTCTACCTATCTCAATCAACGAAACTCCACTAGACTCACTCAACATAGCAACGCATATTATAATGTTAATGATTATTTCACAGAACGCAGATGGCAGCTCTGAAGTGGAACAAAAGTGCTTTATTTTATTTTGTATTTTTCGGTGTTTTAAATTAATAATTGATAAAATTGAATTGTATAATTGTAAAATAAATTAATAATAATTAAATTGTAATAGACAGCTGCGTTGCTGGGAAGTTTGTTCTTCACCGCTTCTTCTTTCCAGCCATAACACTAGGAAGTGGTGAAAGGGGGGCGTTTTGGGGGTGCTGTCATTCTTGTGAAATTTTGACGTTAAAAAGTGCTAATCGTATTAGCCTATTTTAATAAATGATTTTGACTTTGACTTTGACTTTGACTTTGAACAACCACAAACATCAACTAGATAAACATAACGAGGAAATCTAGCAGATAAAACAGAAACCCTTCATCCAACGACACCAGAATAGATTTTCTTGGTTCTACTTCACAACAGGAACCCTCATGCTATCATTTTTGATGTATAAATTATTCAGAAGGTGTCTAAGAGTTGCAAATAACTTTGATCGCAATAACGATGACAACCACTGCATCCAGATCTTCAACAACTGCTTCGGAAGAACATCACGACGACATCGATCAACACGTCACATTCAGAACATCCCGATGACCACGTTGAACCAAACCACAACCATGTATCTCCGAAGATGACAGCGGAGGTGTTATATAATATAACATTCCTTCCTATGTGCTTATTTACCTTTTCTTCTCATATACCTACTACTTTATTTTTACATTGTCAATATTGTTTACTTCATTTATCTTTCAATCTTTGAACTCTATTTCACTAACGATTTGTATAATGTGTTATATCTAATGAACCTCATTTAGGTTACAACTATTTACTGTTCTCAAAGGATGTTATTAAGTAACTAGCCAATAGTGATTATTTAAGTTGTTATTTACTTTTCCATTCATTTCTTCATATAAATACGTGTCCTTAAGTTAAAGTAAGGAGGCCCTTAAGTTTTATTCCTACATTCTATTGTTAAACTTGTAATCAAATCTTAAATAAAATAATATTTTATTGTTAAAGTCGTTTTTGCCACTATCACATAACACGTCATCCGGTTAGTACGACATAATATCGCCGGTCCCTTGCAGGTCGTTATATCCGGATCCTACTGTATGTAGGTACATATACATATAATATTCGATTATGTGACAGAATAAGACAAGTCGAAGTTTAATTAAGCTCATTTTACGCAGAGTTAATTCAAATGTGTTAAGATTCCACTTGCTCATATGATAAATACTAACTATAATATGAAGACTAACGTTTTTTTATTCTTCAATCAGACTTTTATTTCTAAAAAATATAATGTATGTAATTATCATTAGTAACAGGACAGTATCATTTACCACACTCGCACCCATATAAACTGAGATAAATACATATTACATCATTCTTAGAGCTCACAAGCTTATCGTAAAAACAGGATACACTTCACCACAAACAGCCTACCAAGCGTGAGACTCCAAAACCATTCGCTTATCACAACCCCGCGTCGCACACCGTGAGACCACGCAAGTTATCGCAACTTTGTAACACTTAACCACATCCACGCAACATTGTACCATCCTTATCTAGTTTGAGGTTTCAGAATGACCGCAAAACGTACGAAACCAACATAACCTGGACTACCTTCTTTAACTAATTACATGATGTGTTAATTGCTTTGGTTATTGAAACTAAGAAAACTGATGTTCAAGTATCTCATGAGGCTACAACTTTAGCCGAACAGCTAGAAGATTACATACTTTTTCAAATAAATATCGTCAATAATTTCTGCATTCAAAAGACATGGATGTTAGTGTGTAGTGTAAGATGAGATAGACGAACCTGAGCCTCCTCCAAGCATTAAAGAAGCTCTGAAAGCAGCTAAATTATTGGAAAATTATTTCCTTTATCACCAAGATGTCTCAATATCACAGGATATAAATAAGTAAAAAAATACAACAAAATTACTGGTGCAGCAAAAGACGTCAAACAAAAATAACAGACTATACTCAATAGCATTCAAATAACTTTATTTTTTATGTACATAACCACTAACACTAGTCTGAAATAAACTTTTTTTTCTAATTGTTTTTTTTCTTCTCTCCATTTAACGACAACTGGTGTCGTTATATAGAGTTTACACTGTATTTATAACAATAATAGTGAATAGTTCAGTGAATTTAGTGTAGATATAGAATAAGAATTGGTCTCTGCCATTATGGCGGACTCACGCAAAATGAAGACTAGCAATTTATGGAATTGTTTTGAAGATTTTGGAGACAGTGTAAATAAGATCGCAATTTGTAAGTTATGTAAAGTTAAGTACAGCTACAAATCTTCAACTTCCAATTTAAAAAAAACACTTGGAGCGAAAACATCCAACTGTTCAGTTTGTTTCTACAAAACAGCAGTCAGTTCAATCTGTTCCTGTTGCACCAACTACGTCAGAATCAAACCTGCAATCACCGTCGGACTCTACGATGGCTTCCACCTCCAGCGCAAATGTGCAGCAACAACAAAATTCAAATGTGCCAACTACGTCAATGTCCAATTCTGATATTATGACAAATTGTATAATTAATCCCACCATACAAAATGTGAATTCCCGTACAGTATTACAGAATCAGACTATGACTAAATATCTAAAAAGAAAACTTACACCAAACGAAAAAAAAAGGTTAGATGACCTGTTGATGCTGCTATTTATTTATGATTATCAGCCTTTTTCGATCGTCGAAGATAGAGGATTTAAGGCCTTTGTTGAAGGACTGCATCCCTCGTACACCTTACCGAACAGGAAAGTACTGTCAAACAATTATCTACCCGCATTTTACGAGACATGTTTGACAGAAACTAAAGAGAAAGTTGAGCGTGAAGCTCTTAGTGTCTGTTTAACTTCAGATATTTGGACTTCATGCAACAACGATGCTTATTTAGGACTCACAGTCCACTATATTGATGAGGAGTTTAATTTGAATTCAGTCTTATTAGAATGCGCACCTCGGAGTGGCGGACGGCCGAAAATATCAAAGAAAATGTACTACGTATTGTTCAAAATTGGAAATTGAAAGACAAAGTTCTAATCGTTGTCACAGACAATGCTTGTAACATGAAATCTGCTGTCGAAAAAATGGGCTATAGGCATTTCGGATGTTATGCCCATTCAATAAATCTAGTAGTGAAAAGTTGTACCACTGAAAGCACTGCAAATGAAACCATATCCAGAGCAATCACGAAAGTGAAAAGTATTGTAGCACATTACAAACGAAGTGTAAAAGCAACTGAAAAGTTGCTAATATACCAAAAGCAAAATAATATTGCAATCCCAAGAAAGGTACTTCAGGATGTATCAACTAGGTGGAATTCGACTTTAAAGATGTCACAACGCTTTGTGAATTTGGAAGAAGCTATTAAAGCTACAATGGCTTTGACCGACGAGGAATGGGATACCTTGTCAGCCGAAGAATGGCGTATATGTCGCGAGTTATGCACTGTACTCAAGCCTTTTGAACAGATAACTGAAGCGATGAGCGGGGAAAAATACGTATCCGGGAGTCAAATACTCATTTTAACTAGAGGTCTGATTTCCGCACTGAATAAAATGCTTCAGGTTACTGAAGACCCAATGGAAGAAGATTTTTCGGACAGTCTTCACGAAATAACTAAAAACCTAATAAGTTCTTTGAGATCGGAGACTGAAAGAAGATTCGCTAATATCGAGGCTAGTAAGACGATTGGTGTTTCGACAGTGCTAGATCCACGATTTAAACTACATGTGTTTAAAAACCAGGTTTACGCAACTGATATTAAAAAAACAGTAATTGACCTGGTCACTGCCAATATAAATAAAAATTTGCCAGTTCAGCAAAGAGAAGATGTGGAAGCCTCTGAAGAACCCGTATTAAAAAGAAATAAGTTTGATATTTGGGCCGAATATGATAACATAATTAACACAGTGCGCTCTGAAGGTACACCTAGATCGCAGGCAGTGCTGGAAGTACAGAGATACCTAGAGTTACCTGTTATAGGAAGACAGCAAGATCCATTAGAATGGTGGAAGACTTTCAAGCATAGCTTTCCTAATTTAGCAGTTTTGGCCAGAAGTAAATTAAATTTTATGGCTACTTCTGTACCCTGTGAGAGGCTCTTTTCTAAAGCAGGAAGTATTATGAACGAGAGACGTACAAGGCTTGGCATTAGAAAAATGCAACAGCTTTTATTTTTAAATTCTAATTATAAAACCAAATAAAAATTTTAAATAAAGGTATATAATACCTAGTAAATATGTAAATAATGTACATATAAAATCAATGTAAATAGTTGATCAAAATATAAAACACGCCGCTTAGTTTTCAAAATTATGCGACAGTCCTAAGCCTGTGTAAAGTATGAAGGATATTTTGATCAAATCAACTGTAAGTACTACAGGCGATAGTTTTATTGATAATAGCGAATAAGTGAATTAATTATCAAATCGTGTAAGTCACGTTACAAAACGTTCTAAATATCTATTTCCTAATACCTATCCGACGTGATCGACGTGACAAAGTCACGGTGATTTTTACAGTGAAATTTTTGTAACTGGAACAACAGTCACAGTGAATGAAAAATAACGACTTTGCCCATGTCTACGCTAGATCTAATAAACAATTAGTTAGTCCTGTTACCATCGACAATATCAATAAAATCCTAGATTCGTCTCAACTCTCTGCTTACGTGATTTTGTTGTTGTTGTGAATTGAAATTGATTAGTTTATATATTAGATTTCCCACTCATTAAACCTGAATCTTTTAAACTCTATCATATCTATTCAATCCCTATCCAACATCCCAATTCCTCTCTCTATACCACCATCCTACCAAAGCATAAGTATTTGGCCACAAACCCTAGTGGTGAACAATACGTATCCACGAGCTCATTGGACAACTGCAAGACATACGCTGAAAGAAGAAGCGTGTGCCGAGATATCATCGTCTACAACTCTGATACACGCCCTGTTTGTGAGCTACAAATCCTACTCAGTGTCTCGAACGACATCCCCACCATCTGTACAACTACAACCTTCGCTGCACAAATCAACACATTCCAAGGCTTGGAAAACAACAGATGGCTCTACATCCTCAGTAACGCAACACAGTGCATCCTTCAATGCAACAATCAAGTCTCGCATCACAACATCTACAGATCAGGAATTATTACCCTTGAAAAAAACTGTAAACTTCACACGGGATACAGTACGCTGTCAGCACACCAAAGCAAGGAAGACGACATCATA
This sequence comes from Helicoverpa zea, assembly GCF_022581195.2. NCBI lineage: Eukaryota > Metazoa > Arthropoda > Insecta > Lepidoptera > Noctuidae > Helicoverpa > Helicoverpa zea. Next base: position 2,471,256 of record NC_061464.1, on the reverse strand, counting down.
TTCCCGACATCAGAACTGAAGATTGCTTCGAAGAAACTGAAGATCATCATTTTCCAAACCTTCTACCTATCTCAATCAACGAAACTCCACTAGACTCACTCAACATAGCAACGCATATTATAATGTTAATGATTATTTCACAGATAAACGCAGATGGCAGCTCTGAAGTGGAACAAAAGTGCTTTATTTTATTTTGTATTTTTCGGTGTTTTAAATTAATAATTGATAAAATTGAATTGTTTAATTGTAAAATAAATTAATAATATAATAATTAAATTGTAATAGACAGCTGTGTTGCTGGGAAGTTTGTTCTTCACCGCTTCTTCTTTCCAGCCATAACGCTAGGAAGTGGTGAAAGGGGGGTTTTGGGGGTGCTGTCATTCTTGTAAAATTTTGACGTTAAAAAGTGCTAATCGTATTAGCCTATTTTAATAAATGATTTTGACTTTGACTTTGACTTTGAACAACCTCAAACATCAACTAGATAAACATAACGAGGAAATCCAGCAGATAAAACAGAAACCCTTCATTTAACGACACGAGAATAGATTTTCTTGGTTCTACTTCACAACAGGAACCCTCATGCTATCATTTTTGATGTATAAATTATTCAGAAGATGTCTAAGAGTTGCAAATAACTTTGATCGCAATAACGATGACAACCACTGCATCCAGATCTTCAACAACTGCTTCGGAAGAACATCACGACGACATCGATCAACACGTCACATTCAGAACATCCCGATGACCACGTTGAACCAAACCACAACGTCAGGTATCTCCGAAGATGACAGCGACGACAATTCCTCCACTCCAAAAAGATTCGGCGCTAACACCCAATCTTTATTCTAGGCGGGGAGGTGTTATATAATATAACATTCCTTCCTATGCGCTTATTTACCTTTTCTTCTCATATACCAACTTGTACTTTATTTTTACATTGTCAATATTGTTTACTTCATTTATCTTTCAATCTTTGAACTCTATTTCACTAACGATTTGTATAATGTGTTATTAATATCTAATGTACCTCATTTAGGTTTACAACTATTTACTGTTCTCAAAGGATGTTATTAAGTAATTAGCCAATAGTGATTATTTAAGTTCTATTCCTACATTATATTGTTAAACTTGTAATCAAATCTTAAATAAAATAATATTTTATTTTTAGTCGTTTTTGCCACTATCACATAACAATCGCAGCCCCGCGTCGCACACCGTGAGACCACGCAAGTTATTGCATCTTTGTAACACTTAACCACATCCACGCAACATTGTACCATCCTTATCTAGTTTGAGGTTTCAGAATGACCGCAAAACGCACGAAACCAACATAACCTGGACTACCTTCTTTAACTAATTACACGATGTGTTAATTGCTTTGGTTATTGAAACTCAGAAAACTGATGTTCAAGTGTCTCATGAGGCTACAACTTTAGCCGAATAGCTAGAAGATTACATACTTTTTCAAATAAATATCGTCAATAATTTCTGCATTCAAAAGACATGGATGTTAGTAAAGGTCGTACAAATGTCGAAAAAATGCTGTATTTTCTTGGAAGACTGAGCGCCAAGCTGGTAAAATTGCGAGGGATGAGCCTATTACTTCTCCAGAAAAAAAAATTGAGGTTGAATTTTTCAACTGTCTTTTGGACACTGCTTTAATTTCAGTCAATGAAAGGTTCGAGTAAGAGTACTCGAAATCTTGAATTTTTTTGTACAACATTAAAGAGATTCCAGAAAAACCCGAGCTTGTCAAGCTACATATGTAGTGATCTAGGTACAATTAAAATTAACTGTAGACTCTAAATCAGACATAGGTGGCTGTATGTTGTGTGATGAACTTCTAAGTTTTTCGAAGCTGAAGTAGATAAAAACCTATCTTGGATCAACAATATCTCAATCTCGATTGACAAACTTAGCAACTTTGTCAATTTAAAATTGCTGAAAACGTCGACTTTGATAACCTTATAAAAGAGTTTGCTGATAGAAAGACCAGAAAAGTAAAATTTAATTAGTTTTTTTTTAAATAAACGGTTATGTCTTACAATTAATAATTATTTTATTATATGTTTTCCCTTTTTTCGTATGGGTTTGAATTGCAGTTGGAGGAATCTCGCCCAGGGCGCTAGGGCTTTTCTTCACATTCTCCAGAATAAAATTCAATGGAAAAAAATAATTACCTAATCAAGTAGTGTTGCCACCAATTCAGTCTGATCCTACGGTTGCTACTATTTCATGCAGTTCCACAGAATGTGAAATTTTATCAACCGATTAACCATTACCCGATTTCGAAACGCATTGAATCACAAAATTAAGACTCTAAATCGCCACCAATTCAATAAGATTCTTTTTTATGTACATAATAACAATAGTCTGAAATATATGTTTTCTTTTTTTAATTCTGATTTTTCTTCTCTCCATTTAACAACAACCCTTTACAATCAATGCTGTAAAATACACAGTCCCTTCATTGTTGTTTTAAAGAGTTTAAACTGGTTTTATTTTTAAAAGTATGTTCATATTTATCTACTAACAAAAATGGCACCAACAAAGAAAGACTTCAGATAAACCAAGACAAAACCATTATTGACACACACACACACACACTCTAAAAGCAAATCAAAACAAATATAACTTTACCACCAGGTTTCAACCATCATCATCATCTCCTGAGCCTTTTCCCAGTTTGTTACAAGGAGTGACTGCCCATCTGACCTCCTCAATCCAGTTACCCAGGCAACCCAATATTACCCAGGCAAGGGAGCAACCCTTTAGACCGTGTATGTATAACTTTACCACAACCTAGACTATTGTCATCATCTCCCAAGCCTTTTCTCAACTATGCTAGAGTTGGCGTAGAGTCTTACCGGATGCATTTCACAAGAAGGGGCTGTCTATCTGACCTCCTCAACCTAGTTACCACGGAGACATTTCAAATGTACTTTATAAATTGAGCCTTTTAGAGAGAAGATATTCCAAATTCAAAACAACGAGTTCTAATCCACCCCTAAATAACCTACGGAAAGTGGCAGGAGTCATGCAGAAACAAATGTTGAATTGTATATATTTTTTTCTTTCTTTCACTGGCTTTATTGGCTTCACTTGCTTTATATAACTTTCTCAAGGATAGCTTGTAAACTATTAAAAAAATCTCTTGCTTGAAAAGAGTACATAAGGAGCTTGAGAGTTGCCGGTTCTTCTCCATAAGACCCACTCTTTGGGACAGTGCAATTAGCTTGATAAATTCGAAAAACTATTTTTTTATTATACTTAAATAGTTTTTTTACCTAGACTTGGATCAAATGACTGAACAAAGGATAGAATAGAAATGGTTGGAACAAGCCTTTGCCGACTGGCAAACAAGATCGATCTAGGACATAGTATCACAACATTACATGTATCATGTAATAAACCAAGTGTTTTTTTTTACAACAACAACACAACAACAACTTAAAATATATATTTTCGCTGAACATTTACTTGTCAATCTGAATCTTTTAAACTTGTTTATTTTTTCACTATAATAAAGACAGAAAAACCAATCAAATAGAAAGAACAATACAATTGTAGCGATAAAAAAATTATCCGACCATTGAATTCGACGTGGTTATTTTACGAAAACGATACACCGAACTTAACAATCTTGAACCACTTAAAAAATTCACCCGATAGAGAAGACTACTGATTTGATCAGTACTTTTTTCATTTTTTCTTGAGCGAGCGAAGCGAGCAATATTCAGAAAATCACCACAACAATAACCTCGACACAAAATAACGACCGTGACACAACAAACGACTTGCCATAGGGGTTTTTGTAGAAACTTACTAGAGAACCCATTTTTTAAATAACTATTTATAGCATAAAAATGCGCACAAGCAAGTTAAATTACACTTAGTTTACTACATTTAATAATGTAGCTACTTTGAGGCTAACTATAACAAACAACCAATATCGAAAGTCAGGACGGCCAGCCAAGCCGCACGCAGAGAACAGTTCTATTCTATTCTATTTTTGTATATGGCAATCCGTGTCGATGTCAATTTCGACGATTCTGCCAATGACAAGTGGGATGAGAAGCAAGAAGTGCTTTTAATTAAAATAAATTTAAAAATATATATATATTGATTTAAGATGGTGCTGTGGCCGATCTTGTGTAACTTAATGTGTTAGTAGGACGGCACTGAAACAAACAGAAATATATTTACATATATAAAAACAACAACAAAATGTTAGTAACACATAACATATAATATATACCACAACCATACAAACTGTGGCCTAAATATAGGCCACAATTTATAATTTAATATTGTTTTGATTAATGAACATCAACAGCATCTGGAGCAGTTCTGGACAGGAGTGGGATAGGAGGGAACGGAAGTTAGTCGGGAGAGGAATTTTAAGTTTTTGGAGACGACCATATAAATCAAAGGATGAGTTGATAGGACAGTCAAAAAATATATGGTCCAGGGTACCTTCATCCAGTCCACACTCGCAGAGGGATGAATCCTGCACCCGAATTTTGCGCAGAAAGACCGGTGTACAGCAGTGACCTAACCGAATTCTGCACATGACTGAAATTACCCGTTTAGGGTATCTTTTGAAATTTGAAAACCACGGTTTTGGTTTTACAACCGGTTGAATGGCGAAATAAGAGCTACCCTTCCTTTTGCCTGAGATGTTCCACCATTCCTGCCACGAGGTCTCAAGACTCAATTTAGGGAGGTTTAGCAGGTCATGCCCTTGAAGGGAGAAGTGTGCAAGATCAGCGGACTCAGATGAACACGCATCTTTGGCCAATGCATCGGCACATTCATTGCCCGCTATACCGCAGTGGCTAGGGATCCAGACTAAGTGTACTTCTTTCTCTTGCCTAGTGCAGGAGAAAAGGGACTTTTTAATATCCAGGACAATAGGACAATGGAGTTTAGTTCTAAAGGGATTCTGGGATATGGCTTGGAGACAGCTAAGGGAGTCAGTAAAGATAACTCCACAGCTAATCTCATGGGACTCTATAAAACGACAAGCTTCCAATAGTGCCACACACTCGCCTGTAAATACTGAAGACTCCTTCGGACATCTGAATTTCAAAATTATTTTAGAGTTCTGATAGTAAACCGCGGCTCCAGTACAGCCACCATTTGATTTGGAAGCATCCGTGAAGAACTTTTGAAACCCAATCCATCGTTCACCCAAAACCGCATTAAAGGCCGAATTTGCAGATGGGGAGTTTTTGGATATGCCAATGTTATAGAATATTTTAGGGGTGAAGCAAAGTACTTCATAAGGGTAATTAAATAAAGGAAGTCTGGGATGTGGAGCAATGGGGGATTCTAAATTTTGAAAAAACCGATATGCTTTTAGGAATAGGGGGATTTCTTTGTGTTCCCAATATTTGGAGCTGTGACAAAGAGTGTCAAGCTCTCTGAGTTTTGGGATGAGGGGGTGAGATGACTTGGGAATAACCCTGGATAGGAAACGGGAAGCGAGGTACTGACGTCTCAGGGCTAAAGGAGGTTCAGCGCATTCGACCTGCAAGGCGTTAATAGGCGACGACTTCATGCAACCTGAGATGATTCGAAGGCATTGAGACTGAATCCTATCTAAACCGGCCAAGGCACCTTTGTTGCTTGGAATCACCAAGTGTGACCCATAGTCCAGGATACTGCGGACTAAGGCATTGTAGACCAGTTTCATAGTGAAGGGATGGGCCCCCCACCAGACACCAGCGAGAGCTTTTAGGATGGAGATTGCTCTTTCGCATCTTTTGATCAAATAATTAAAGTGGTGAATCCCGGATAATTTTGAGTCTAAGAAAACGCCTAAAAATTTTGATTTGATACCTATGGGAATATCTTGTCCTTGAATGTTAACTGAGACCTGAGGGATCAGTCGTTTTCGGGAAAAAATCACTACCGAGCTTTTTGGGGCGGATAACGAGAGACCATGGTCCAAAAGCCATGTGTGCAGAGAGTCCAGGGAGAGACAGAGAGATGAGGCAGCGTCCGTAATAGATGGATTAACTACATACAACACTAGATCGTCAGCGTATTGTAAAAGGTGGCAGTCAGCATTAAGGCAGGAGCCAATGTCTGCTGTATACAGGTTGTATAGTAGGGGGCTTAGAACTGAGCCTTGGGGAAGGCCCTTCCACGTCTGTCTCACCTCAAATACCTCCCCCTGCACTCTGAGCATCAAAGAGCGAGACATGAGGAGTGCGCATATACATTGTACCATCTTACCCGGAATCCTCAGCTGTTGCAATTTTTGCCTGAGAACTGGAAGAAGGACGCTGTCGTATGCGGAAGAGATGTCAAGGAAAGTGGCTACAGCGGATTCATTTTTGGAAAAGGCTGTACGGATATCAGTAACCAAAATTGCCACACTGTCCATGGTGCTAAGCCCCTTTCTAAAGCCAAACTGACTACTCGGCAGTAGATCCCTAGACTCCACCAACCACTCAAGTCTATTTTTAATTAAATGTTCCAATATCTTGGCCAACACTGAGGACAAAGCAATTGGTCTAAGGCCATTCGGATCATCAGCAGTCTTGCCGGGCTTCAAAAGGGGAATTACTATCTGAGCTTTCCACTGTTCAGGAACCCAACCAAATTGATAGCAATAATTTATTATTCCTAAAAAATATTTTTTTGCTTCAAAACCAAAATGAACTGCAAATGAGTACGGTATGCCGTCTATGCCTGGGGCGGAATCCCTAACATGACGTAATACCGTATCAAGTTCCTCTAACGAAAATGGTTCATTCATAGGATCATCCACAATATTTACAGGCGGGAGCAGAAGTTCTGAGGAAGAAGGAACATAGGCTGGAGCTATTTTGTCAAAAAAGGATTCAGCAGTTTCTCTCGAGATAGGGGAAGAGATAGATGGGGAGCAGCCTCGCCTGAAACGATTAATGCTCTTCCAAACTGCTGAAATGGGAGTGGAAGGGGATAGAGAAGTGCAAAACTTAACCCAACCGCGGCGTTTCTTCTTGCGAAGAAGCCGCCGAGATTGAGCTAACACTCGTCTGTACCGTATAAGATTGTCGCTATTCATCGCATCATTGTACTGTTTTTCGGCCTCTTTTCTTTCTTTAATAACCGATGTGCATTCTTGATCCCACCACGGGGGTGACGGGATTTTATTTCTGGCACAGTTGCGCAACGGAAAGGTAGAGTCTGCGCTTGAGGTAATGGCCGAGATAAAGCCATCGTAGCAGCTCTTAGCATGGCAGAGACCAGAAGAATCTTGAAAACTTGAAGTTAAATTTGGAAGCATACTAATTTTCTCCTCCAGTAAAGATGCAAACCTCGACCAATCAGGTTTGGACAAGTTGTACTTCAATAGTGGAGGAGACGTTTTCTCTAAAAAGGTTTTATTAATTAAAGTTACAACAATGGGGTAATGGTCGCTACCATGCGTCAGAGTAGTACATTCCCAATGAATTGATGCCGCCAACTCTACTGAACAGAATGTGAGGTCTACACAACTCTTTTGCTGTCCTGGAAGGGATCTACGAGTAGGGCTACCATCATTTAAGATGCAAAGGTCAAAATCATCCAAGATTTCTACTAAACCTTCCCCAAACGAATCACAACGATTGGAACCCCATCTAAAGTGGTGACAGTTGAAGTCACCCATGACGAGCACAGGTCCCACTATGTTATTCAAAATGTCCCTAATGGTGGTTAAAAACCTACGCTGAGGATGGGAAATATACACGGATAAAACAGTGATACCCTCAATTCTACACGCAACTATATTCATATCACCATCCAGAACCGGAAGAGTCAAGGTGGAGAGGGGGACACGATTATTAACAAGGAGAGCCGACCCTCCATAGCCATCAGATCTGTCACATCTGAGAATATTAAATAGTGGTATATTAAAACTGAGACTCGGGGTGAGCCAAGTCTCAGCTACAGAGCAAGCCAGAGGCTTGAATTTATTGAGGAGGAATATGAGGTCGTGCTTTTTATGCCACACGCTCCTCACATTCCATTGAAGGAATACTTGGCGAGGCGCCATTTCTAATATTTGATAAAAGGTTAGTTAGTTGGTAGGCAACGTTGGACGGTAATTGGGTATTATTGGTGGATAGAATTGTAGAAAGAAGTTTAATAAGTATATCTATTATTGAGGAAACATTACTATCAATGAATGGGTTATTCAGAGCGCAGCCATCAGGCTGTGAAGGTGCAGGGGAGTTAATAATCTGCTGATGGGCAGCTTTATCATAAGAAGGAGATAGAGGGGCATGGGTCTTTGGCTTAAGGAAAACAGTTTTGCGGTATGACTGAGTGGGGACGGGAATAGCTTTTGCAGCATTAGCATAATTGCGAGAAGTAAGTGGGACAGATTTGCTAGCTTCAGCATATGAAAGGGACTTCTCAGCCATAACCGTCTTAATGGCCTTCTGTCTACCCAACTCGGGGCATGATTTGCTATTTGCAAAATGATTCCCCGAGCAGAGCACACAGAATGCCTCCGCCTCAGAAGTGCTGCAACCATCACCAGGGTGATCATGGCCGCACTTACTGCAGCGAGGCTTGGACCGACACACTAGTTCCACATGACCAAACCTGCAGCACTTACGGCACTGGATGGTGGGATAAACATATTGCTGAACCGGAAGGGAGGTGTAACAACAAAATACTCTTTGAGGTAATACTTGGCCATCAAAGGTAAGTACACATGTCTCTGTTGCCTTGAATACAGTCACTCCATCAATAACTACTTTCCTGCTTATGCGACGAACTTTCAGGATTTCACCACAACCTGAAGGGACCTGCAAGTATTTTTGGGCTTCCTCTTCATTTAAATCTGTGGGAACACCAGTCACAACACCCATCCTAGTTATATTAAAAGTGGGGATAGAGGCAACATAGCAGTTCTTATGTAAAATGCTGTTGATAATAAATGAGTTTGCATCCTGAGGGGATTTAAACTCTACAGACACACGGTTCCTACCAACTTTTTTAACACCATCACGGACAACATTGGTAATGTTATGTTTTTGTAGGAATATTCCGAAAGTAACAGGGTGTAGAGAGGTACCGGCGTTAGGCTGGGGCTCCAATCGAGAGACATGAACGATAAAAGGTGCCTTATCAGTAGCAGAGTACCTGCTGCGGCCAACTAGGTTTCTTTGTTGTTTTGATGGCGGGGTTGACACGCCAATGTTGGCATCATCTCCGGAGCGTTTCCTGGTATTCGAGGTTGATAGGGTCTGGGAGTCCGCGATGCTGCAAGCAACATCAGCGAGTTGGGAAAGCGGATAGTTGGGGGAAAGTGGAGCATATGCAGAGATGTCGGGAGGATCGGGATCGGGGGGTTTATTTTGATCCATTATGCTTGTAAAAAACTGGTTAGTTACCGAAATAACAACACACCACTGGTAACAAACAAAAAGACAACACACAAACACAAAACTAAGTCACAAAAGTTCACCAAAACACTTAAAACAGCTGAAAATTCTAGGCACACGTGCTAACCAAAGACACTCTGTGGCGAGAATCCCCAGAGAACAGTTTAACCACAAGTTTAACAGACAATAAAGACTAAAGACCACAGACTGATAAAGACAGACCACAGATTACGAGATTACTGGTGTAGTTCTAGTTGAACTAGTTGACAATAAAGAGTCTGTGTTACCAACACCTAAAAATATTTACCTCTAAAGTTTAAAGTACCTCTAAAGTAATTTCATTGAAGTCCCCACAAAAAATCTACAACACTTTGACCGCTTTTCCACTTTGCTTTTGATATCCACCAATGAAATTCATTGGAGGAAAATACATGCTACGGAGGCTTGATACGGATGCGTACGGATGGGCACCTTATGGAATGTTGCGAGCAGTGTAATTCTTATTAGCAAGAGCTGCGCATCTTCCTTCCACAGCTACTCATATCGTTACTTAGCTTAGCATTAGTGGAAACGGCAACAGCTAAGCTATTACATTTTCGTAACATAATTGCACACAGCATATCATATCTCCTGTGGAAAAGCAGCCTTGTGACTGTATTACTAACTTGCTTTAGACACTGAAAACAAATCAGTGATTTACAAAGCAACAGAAAATTTAAACAGCAACAAATGAATTTCCAGCAAGCTTGGACCACCTGTAGCAAATAACATTTGCCTATGTTAATAACGATAATAATTTACCCTGTATTCTAACTATCGACTCGTTGTCGCTTATTCTTGATACATAATGAGAAATATAAAAGGGCAGATATTCCAAAATACTTCTAAAAATAAAAAGCACCTAAAAAATCTGACGATGCTTTCTCATACCCTGCATCTGAGGAAGAAACTCCTAAGCTGGTAACACTGTAGAAACAAGCCATAGAGCATAAAAACCATCGAAAAAATGCCAAGTGCCACAGGCAAAAAATACTGAAAACACGCAAGACAGACAACCTAGAGGGATCTGTAAGGAGTGGAGGCTAACCAAACCGGATCATAAAGAACAAGATAATTATGTTAAAGAAAATAGTAAAATTTTAAATAAATTATGTTGATATTTTATGCTTTTTTTCCTTTAACTTGATTTCAGCAACCGAGCCCGAGCCCTTTGAGCCGAGGCCCAATAAATCTAGACACACGGCAGTGTGTCCGCCAAGTTCGAGCAAAAAAAGCGACACACCGGCCGTGGGTTATATTACACGAACCATTTCGGGCCAAATTCGACAACCCTGTAACTCAAAATCTATTTTATTTACGCATATCAAATTTCTAGTATCTGTTGAGACCCCCTCACTTATCTAAAATACAAAATTTCATTAATATACCTATTGTAGGTCTTGAGATATTGCCGTCAGAAAATCGCTATTTTTACTATACACTCAATGACTGACTCACTCATCAAAAACCTAGACCACTTCCAATGGTCGTATTGACTTGAAAGGAGATGGCCAAAAAAAAAACCCAGAGTCGACAGGAACTTCATATGTATGATTGGATTCAGTATAATTTGTGGATTTTAAAAAGTATTTCAAAACATCTAAAAACCATGGGGTTCTCTTTTTATAACGTTTTTTCGATCAAGATTTTAGTTCACAAAAAAGTTTACTTTTACTGTTTGATGTTCGTTAGAAGTTGAATGCAGACTCGTGATTGGACCGTTTTACATTGCTAAGTCATTTGTTATATTTGACAATGTCACATGGCGCGATTTTCAAAGACAATTTCTCCAAAAACATTTCATAGCCAGTTGTGAAGGTTGCATGTAACTGCGAAACCTCTCCAAGTAGGTAAGGTCGGTGCTTAATCGTATCTGGAGTGGTTAAATACAAGACCTTTTAATCACCAGGCCAACTCTGAAACTATGGGGTTGTTACTAGTGGCTTGTATAATGTTAGTTTACTTTGCTTTTTTATGTCCCTTGATGTTAATAATCTTTAAAATCAACATATATTCAACATAACCTATTTTTGCGATAATATGAAATAGCTCCTATACCCCATGGATTTCAGTCTGGATTTTTTGGCACCATCAAAGGTCTATCATAAAGAACCTATTGGTAACCATTTCATTGCTGTCGATTCTGGGTTTTTTTTCTATGAAAATTTGGCCATCTCCTTTGGCATGAAGGTAGGTCTTTATGTCAAGGTAAAGGGAAAAATCTGAAAATGGCCAAGTGTGAGTCGGGTGTTTTATACCCGGTGTAAATGTATACCCCTAAGGAACTAAAACGAACTAAATTTATCTATATTTATATAATATATCTTCGAATGGTCGTACCGATCTGAAATTCGTTACAAAGGATTGTATTTAGTCAAAGTAAAGTAAAAATCTGAAAACGGCCAAGTGTGAATCACTTTCGAAAATAACAAATGTGTAACTTTGATCCACGAACATAATATATGATAACATGTCATGTCAGTCAGTTGGTAAATCTAGTCCATTTAGTTAATCTAGTTCATTTCTTTGTAAGAAACATAGTGCATATTAAAAAACCTGAAAGATAGTATAAATGAGACATTTCTTTAACTAACTTCATCATAAGAAAAAAATTAAATAAACAACCTTACAAAAATAAATGAAATCCCACCCAAAACAAAAATGTGAAAGACTGCCAAGTTCGATAATATGGGAATGCTTCGCCTATAAAAGAAGTGAGATCTGAATATGTACCAAGTTCCATACACATACCTCAGTTAAAAATTGTTACTTTTTAATGATGTTACTTGGCAAGTTTTAATAAAATATTAAATACTTGATTCATTGCGTTTAGTAGGTTTATAACAAGGAGTGTGAAAACTTGCCAAGTGACATCATTAAAAAGTAACTATTTTTAACTGAGGTATGTGTATGGAACTTGGTACTTATTCAGATCTCACTTCTTTTATAGGCGAAGCATTCCCATTTTATCGAACTTGGCAGTCTTTCACATTTTTGTTTTGGGTGGGATTCAGATTTCTGGACAAATAGTTTTCAAAATCTCTCGTGACATTCGGATCATAATTGCACTGACTTATTTTCTCCTCCTTCTAATACAATTTAATTCTTTATGTTCTATTTTTTTAATCGTTGATAACATAAACGTTTCGTATAGGACCAAATTATAAATGACGTTGATACGACCTCTGACCTCTATATTTACCACTCACTGGACCGGCTGTTCCACTACGTTTGACAGCAACTTTTTTGTGCCCATTTGAAGCGCCAGTATCGTCTAAGCGAGTGTCCACAGAACTAAATTTGACGTATAATTTCAAATGGCTGTGAGAGAAGTGTTTGTTTACTTAAATTAATTATGCATTTTTAAATAATTTGGTTGTAATTTTATGTTGTTATTGTGATAAGCATTATAATCAAGAATGAGGTCATGTGTATATTGCAAGAGACTCTACAAAAAAGACAGTCACATATCATTTCACAGGTTTGTTTGTAATAGTCATATTTTTATTTTAGTTAACAAAATTAAATTACGTACACACACTACAACGTAGTAATCTTGTCTTACTTATTTTTATCAAGTCTTACTCTAAACAAGCATTACCGAATGCAATTCGTATGAATAAAGATTATTTTTATTTACAATTTTCAACTAGAACCGCCATCGACAGTGGTTGCATCATATCGATATTTTCACTATCGATAGTTAATTGAACACATTTTTTCCGTGATATTGACATAGTTCAGCTTGTGTAGTCAAATTATTTTCTCGCACATGATGTTAACGGATATGTAATGTTCAGCCTTCATTGGAGATTACGTTACTTAACCTATATTTTTTCCAGACTTCCAAAAGGTTTGAAGGAGAAAAAAGTTTGGCTGCAAAACATGAAAACCCACAACTGGACTCCTAAAACATATTACAATTATCTATGTTCATTACATTTCAATGACGAATGTTTCGTCAAACATTTCAGTAGAACAGCATTGAAACCAGGTAGCATTCCTACAATATTTGAAGGTTTGTTGTTTTCATATAAATTAATTTACTAGAAATAATTTTAGAATACAGTTGTCCTCCTACCTGATCAATCCTTTTAATTAATCTAAGGATCAATCGCGCAGACACTGAGTGCCACCATTGCTCAGACCTTAGTCTATGACTCGGACCAACATCTTTGGTTGGATAAATACTGATTCTTACAATATCATATCGACTGCAAGCAAGCAATACCTCCTATCTGACATTTTTGTTTCAAAAAACCAAAAAACTTGTATCTACCATAAACTACCTTTAGATTCAAAATAAAAACAAAAAACTTTATTAATCAATACTATGCTTAGAAAAAGAAAACTTGGATTTTCAGTATCTCATTATACCTTCCTCGGAATAAGGATTTTATTAAGTTTTATTGTTCCCCTTTAAAATCCACCCGGAGTCAGATAGGAGGTATTGCTTGCTTGCAGTCGATATGTATCTGGGTATCTATTTTATAATACTTATGTATATTTTATGATAACTTCATGGCACCTAGCACATATCGCCTCTGCATCATCCAATGGTTGGCTGGTAGATTATACCTACGGCATTAAGTCCACCTTTATACATTTGTATGCAAAAGTATAAATAGATATGCAAGTATATGTGACACCAAAATCTCTCGAACCGAGCAAGCATACTTCATATTGTTCACATCAAATTGTTTTTATGTTTCAGTAAATGACCTATCCTGTGCTTTTCTGTTAAAATTTTCATAATTATAATTGAGATGTGATATTCAGATTTTTGAATGTCTACTTTTCAGGAACATCTACCTTTGCATCATCGCCTCATCCGTCAATGTCTACATCTTCGCCTCGTCCGTCAACGTCTACATCTTCGCCTCGTTCGACAACATCTACGTCATTGCCTAGTCCGTTAACTACAATTACAAAATCAGCTAATATACATACTAGTTCAGCCAAACGAAAATTACTTTGTGATGCAAATATTTTAGAATTATCAGATCAGTCAAAGAGGGATCAAGAACAGCTTACTGATCATGATTATGAAGTCTTATCAACTCCTAAAAAGGCAAGAATCGAAGTTGGATTGTTACATGACCATTGTTATGAAATTACACCAAGATCATTAAAAACAGTTGCCCAGCAAACAAGAAGATCCTTAAAATTTGCAAAAGCAAAAGCAAAAACTTTAAGCCAGCGTGTAAGGAGGTTGGAATTAAAAATAACCAACCTCAAAAGTGTCATAAATGATTTAATTTAAAAAAATAAGGTGTCGGAAGAATGCATTCAAATGTTAAAACAGCATAATGACTTCCAAATGGAACTTTTTAATAGAGTGCTTAAAAACAAGGGGAACAAAACTAAGTCATGATAAATACCCCCCACAGTTACGTGTTTTTGCAATAACTCTTCATTTTTATTCAGCTAAAGCCTATGCATATGTGAACAAATTTAACTCAGTACTTCCACATCCCAGAGTTATTCGATCCTGGTACAGTTCAGTAAATGCAGATCCAGGCTTTTCACAAGAAGCCTTCAATAGCTTAAAGCAAAAATCAGAGATCATTACAGAATGGAGAAAAGTTAGTTTGTACACTTATATTATAAATGATGAAATGAGTATTAAAAAGGGATGCCAGCGTGGCCGTGACCATGTGATTCGTGGGCATGTTGATATTTGTTCGTCTTTACCGGAAGACGATCCCTCAGAGTTACCAGAATGTAAAGATGCCTTAGTTTTCATGGTGGTTCCGCTTAAAAATAATTGGAAATTACTCATTGCATATTTTTTGATAAAAGGTTTACCAGCTTTTACCAAAAGTCATTTAATTAAACAAGCTTTAATTTGCCTTCACGATGTGGGTGTTTAAATTTGTTCTTTGACATTAGATGGTCCACCAGAACATTATTCGGCTGTCTCGCAATTAGGTGCCGACTTAAAAATGAATGAGGACAGTAAACCTTTTACATCCAATGAATAAAGAGATCCTCTTTCTGCTTGCGAAGTCGGTATTAAAAAATAATAATGAGGGATTATCTTTTTATTTTTTTTAATTATTTTCCTAGCCCTATATGACTAGATGGCCCTGACCTAGGAGGGCCAGTAGGGCCAAGGCCTGTCGGGGCTACGTGATTGTTCGAAAGAGTTAACGCGGCCCTGGTACATAAGAGGCCTACGACGGAACACGACGGTTTTTAGTCAGTAAGAGTCTGACACTAACTCACCGCTGCTAACCCACAGCGGGAGGGGTCATTTGTGATGATTTTTGACGTTAAAAAAAACCTATGTACGTGAATGCAAGAAACGGAACGTCCGTCATGTCGTATCAACACTGACCTTGGACCGGCTGCTGTCAACGTGCTTTTGTGCCCATTTGATAATCGCCATTTTGGCGCTGTTAGACGTAGCGAGTGTCCGTGGTACTAAAACTAGTGATGTCGACATCAGCGAATAAATATCGATAAAAAAAACTCTTGATAATAAGTGTTTACAGTAATCATAATTACTTACTATATTATATATATAATTAAGCGCCGACTGTGCCCGCGAAATTCAAATTATCTTACTTTTTTGCATTTTGTAGGTCAATCCCACATCTCATGTTGATGATTGATTGATTTGCATACATAGAATTTTTTACATACATATAAAATTTGCACATATGTTAAGACGCTGGTATAGACTAACATATACGTACATGTAAAAACTATGCAATTCTAGTTATATTAAATAGGGCAGAATTGACAACCTCCTTTTTTAGGGTTCCGTAGCCAAAATGGCAAAAACGGAACCCTTATAGTTTCGTCATGTCCGTCTGTCCGTCTGTCCGTCTGTCCGTCTGTCACAGCCGATTTACTCGGAAACTATAAGTACTACAGTGATGAAATTTGATGGGAATATGTGTTGTATGAACCGCTACAAAAATATGACACTAAATAGTAAAAAAAAGAATTGGGGGTGGGGCCCCCCATACATGTAACTGAGGGATGAAATTTTTTTTTTCGATGTACATACCCGTGTGGGGTATCAATGGAAAGGTCTTTTAAAATGATATAAAGTTTTCTAAAAAACATTTTTCTTAAAGTGAACGGTTTTTGAGATATCAGCTCTCAAAGTCGTAAAAAGTATGTCCCCCCCCCTCTATTTTTATAACTACGGGGTATAAAATTCTAAAAAAAATAGAGGTGATGCATGCTAATTAACTCTTTCAACGATTTTTGGTTTGATCAAAGTATCTCTTATAGTTTTTGAGATAGGTTGATTTAACTGTAATTTACGGAACCCTTCGTGCACGAGTCCGACTCGCACTTGGCCGGTTTTTTTTAAGTCTGTTAAAAAATATGCATTATGTCCACGGAGGAAAAAAGACTAGTTATGTCTTAATCAGACTGATTTTATACTGCGAAAGTTTGGATGAATATTTGTTACAATTTCACTCTTGTAGCTAACCGATATCATATCGGTTAGCTACAAGAAGCCATGGAATAGTGAATTAATCAAACCAAAAAGGTAAAATAAAACACTTTTTATAAATTTAATTTATATTTTTATTATTGACGTGCCCAAATTATTTGACGTGTCAAGAAATTTTTTATACTTTGACCTGAAATTGACAAAGAGTAATTTTTCGTAGCTGCAAAAAATCTTACATCGATATACTTAATTATAATTTGTTTTATTAATACATCAAAATGGCTATTTACAGTTTCAAACATCATTGTTTCCAAAAAATGAAGGCGAGAAAAGAATAGTTCTGGAAACAAAGTATTTGATTTTGGTAGCAACTCTTTCATAACTTTTGCTGTAAGAACTGCCGGAAAACTTTTTTCCACCGGCGGCTTCCCATTGGTCTTTTTGCAGGCTTGTCGAAAAAGTGATTCCACTAACAAGCATAATGTAAACAACGCTTTGTGATGGAATAGTTAGTCCACCTCTATTTTTCTGAATAATTAATGCGATACCGTTTCGTCGATCACATCGGACGATATTGATTCACAAGCGCTCAAACAATTAATACATGTAATTTTGTTCCTGATTGCTCTAATCACAAAACCTGCTATGTACCCCAAACATTGCTTCGATGTTTCGTCTACATTGTTTGGTACAGCCCAACCAAAATGTAAAAACTCTTGTAGTTTATCATAAACAGATGGTTGTATATTTTCAGCTGATTCCAAATTTTTTAATTCGAGTCTACTATACTCAGCTTGTCCATACACATTTATGTCATACAATGCATTTAAAGAATATAATAATGACCTCATTTTCCTCACCTATAACCTAAAACCTCCCAAATCCAAACCCAAGGTTCTGCACAGGCGCTGTTTTGCGCGAATGGACGTGGAGAAATTACTTAAAGATGCCTCCGACATTGACTGGACACCTCTTATTGAGGCTGTTACAGTTGATGAAAAGGTTGCTGTATTTAATTTTAAGGTAAATAGCTTGTATGATGTCCATGCTCCGATTAAAAAAGTCAAGTTAAAACGGCCACCAGCACCGTGGATGACGCCGTTGATTAAAATTGCCATGAGACGAAGAGATCGCGCTTTTAGGAAATATAAGAAGATTCGTACGGATGAGAACTGGGAACTTTTCAGGGTTGCTAGGAATCGGTGTAATCAGATGATACGCAACGCTAAACGCCGCCATATATTTGCTCATGTATCATCATCTTCTTCTGCCGATATCTGGAAGTTCTTAGGAACTTTAGGTATTGGTAAATCGCAGAATGTAGACTTTCCTAATACTATTGATTTAAGCGATTTAAATCGCCATTTCTGTGCAACACCTCTTTTGGATCTTCGTATCCAATCGAATACTATCAGTTACATATCTAGTCTACCGCGCCCCAATATAGAACCTTTTCTTTTTGTACCAATCAGTGAAGAAGACACAAAAAAGATAATCCTTTCCATTAAGTCAAAAGCAGTTGGTTATGACAACATAAGTCGTGGCATGATTGTCACTATCCTGGATCAATTGGTACCTGCAATTACCCACATAATTAACTTCTCCCTTTTCACTGGTAAATTCCCTTCACTATGGCGAAAAGCCTACGTGCGTCCTTTACCCAAGATCCCTGTTCCTACCCTTCCCAGTAATTTCCGTCCAATTTCCATTTTACCTTTTCTTTCTAAGGTGCTTGAGGCTTGTGCCCATAAGCAGTTCTCTCGTTTTATATATGTCAATAAAGTTATCAGCCCTTTCCAATCCGGCTTTAGGCCTGGGCATAGCACCTGCTCTGCTCTCCTTAAAGTGACTGGCGATATTCGAACAAGCATGGAGGAAACCAAGCTCACAGTGCTGGTGTTAATTGACTTCTCGAATGCGTTCAATACAGTCAGTCACGATCTCCTGATGCACATCCTATCCTTCTGCAAGGTGTCTTCTCAAGCGCTGGATTGGTTCATGTCTTATCTTCAAGACCGCCAGCAGTCAGTACGAGTTGATGAAGTGACATCAAATTGGTGCAAATTGGATGCTGGTGTGCCACAAGGCGGTATTCTTTCTCCACTTTTATTTTCAATTTTTATAAATCTCCTTACTCTTGAACTTCAGTCTGCGTATCATCTTTATGCTGATGACTTGCAATTATATCGTCACTCCAGCCTCGAGGACTTATCTGCTACAATCATGGAATTAAATAATGATCTAGCTGGGTTGAAGAGCTGGGCTGATAGGTTTGGAGTGGCGGTAAATCCTGGCAAGTGCCAAGCTATTTTAGTTGGTAGTAGTCGCATTATGCAAAGAGTGGATTTAAGCAGCTTACCTCCGGTACAATTTGATGGTATGAACATCCCTTATAACTCAAGCGTGAAAAACCTGGGCTTACATATCGACACTACGTTAAGCTGGCAATCTCATATTGGGAGTGTTAGCCAGAAGGTAACAGGTTTGCTGCGCTACTTTTATCGGTTAAAAAACCTTCTCCCGTTCAACGTGAAAGCGATGCTTGTGCGAACCTTGATCTTTCCCATAATTGATTATGGTGATGTTTGCTTCTATGACCTGAATGCAGATCTGCTCAATAAACTTGACCGGCTTCTCAACAATTGCATTCGATTCGTTTTTAATCTCCGCAAGTACGATCATGTGTCTGCTTATCGAGACCAGCTTAGATGGCTGCCAATTAGGCAAAGACGTGAGATGAGAGCATTAACTACTCTATTTTCCATTCTTCATACTCCTTTTTCACCTCCTTATTTATCATGCCACTTCCAGTTTTTGTGTTCTCAACATGACAGAAATTTGCGTTCCTCCAACAACCGTCTACTCCAATGTCCCTCACATCGCACAGATTTCCTTCATTCCTCTTTTTTTGTCCAATCTATTCTTTTATGGAACAAGTTGCCCTCGGAAATTAGGATGATTAATAGCCGATTGACTTTCAAATTGAAGCTTCGTGAGTATCTTCACCAGAGTTTGCAGAATTGACACAACTGTGCATTTGATTTTGTGTTATTTATATATGTATTAAAGTTTATTTAATATTATATATATATGTGTATGTATAATAAGTCTATGTACGTTTATATATTTTCGATTTGTCTCATATACATATTTAGTGCACCTGCCATGAAATTTCTCCTCCACCTAAAGGTTGACTGGTAGAGAACGCCTAAGGCGTTAAGTCCGCCTTTGTACATTGTTTTTTTGTAAAATGTGTGCAAAAAGTATAATAAATAAAATAAAAAAATAAATAGCGAGGTCGTGGACCAACTGAAGCACATGTTACTATTGAAATATCATTTGCTTTGACATTGCAATCATAATTTTTAATTTCATGATGAATCATGAGCTGTTTATACGCACTGACAAACTGTGCTGCTGTCGGATTCGGACACCACCCACCCTTACTCCTAATGGCACAAAAAAATAATTCCAAGTGATCTTGGCTCATTTTATAGGTTAAAAGATATTTTAAATGTCCATTTGGTTTTACATACTTTTCGTAAATATCTATAACAGAAAGCACAGAGTTATAAAAGCCTAGGAAACCCGCTTTACGTCTTGAATGTGCTATTGGTTGACCATGCAGTTTAATTTCGCTTATATAATTAATTTGCTTCATAATATTTTTCCTCCACCTGTTTTCATTAGAAGTCCTAAGAGGGCTTTTAAAACCTTTACCTAAGGGATTTCTAACATTAAGAAAATCGAAAATCCGATCAACACTTCGAATAAATTTTACCATAGGACCCCTGACCCTTTGAAATCAGGCAGGTTTAATTTTTGATCACAAAATTCAATGGCATCTGCCACACTACTGCTTAATGTTTGCGCAGCTATGAATACTTTCATTATATTTTTTTCTGTAATCTGTATTGCGTCTCCTTAGACTTAGACTATTACCTAGCCTTAATCCTTCCCTTTCTTGTAAATCAGCTAACTTTTCAATATATTTCCAATCGATTTCATCATCGTTACCATCTGTTAATACTTTTATATCACCTAAACAGTTACGAATATTTTTTAACATGTGACACGGGTCAAATATCACAAATGCACTTTTATATAATAATAATATTTATATTTTTTTATATGTTCGTTCGCGCATATCTCCATTCGCATATCTCTATCATTTACCATCCAATTTGTCAATTATTTTCTGTTTGAAAGGGTATACTTTAGTAGTTGGGATTTTATTGTCTGGCAATCGCACTTTTCTTTTAGATAAAAACTTTTTTTGGAAAAACTATGCACATTTAGTAACATTTTCTCCTTTGGGTACTGAATGGTCTATCCACACCGTAATATATTAATGATTGAAGGCAACGTAAAGTTACTTTTGGTATTTTTGTGTGAATCGTTCTAGTGTTCAGTAGTTTCACCCACGCGGTTTAAAATATTCCTTTGACATAAATAAATATGATTTAGATCAGTATGGTACTTAGGGCTGCGACGAAACCAATAAACGGAACCGCCCGTTGCGTGTAATTTCTTTAGGTACTTACCTACCTACGTACGTTACCATTTTCTAATTTCTATTCCTTCACAGTCCTATAAATGTGACAGTCTGGACTTGTTATTTATTTATTCGCGGACGCGTTGTTTAGACAGCTTTACTGACGTCACGAGACCCCACGTGCCCAGTGTCACGTGATTGCGTGACGTCAAGCTCAGTCCTTTGAAGGTGTACCTAAGTCTGGAGTATTATAGAGGGAAGAAGAGGTAGTCTGAAATACCTAACATGCTATAAAGAACACCAGGCTTAGGGTCGAGGAAGTCAGATAAGCAATTGCTTCGTACAAAATACTTGTGCAGGTACCTTCAAATCACACTATGATGATGATATATTGTAACTGTGTATATGTAACTAGGTATATTTTTAATTGTAAGTACCAAATTGTGAACACTTGCGTTTCGAGCTACGTGAGGTAACTACGATAGACTACGGTTTTAAGGTAAGACAGATCCAGATTTTTTTATTTATCCAAATACGTCGGTACTTACTATATAAATGGAGTAATGTGCTGGTCGTCCTTACAATGGTTAGTTGCTGCCAAATAGCTTGG
The DNA here is from genome assembly GCF_022581195.2 of Helicoverpa zea. Taxonomy (NCBI): domain Eukaryota; kingdom Metazoa; phylum Arthropoda; class Insecta; order Lepidoptera; family Noctuidae; genus Helicoverpa; species Helicoverpa zea. The sequence continues at coordinate 2,449,321 of NC_061464.1, read as the reverse complement.
CATAGTTCTTTACTGCCATTTTTATTATAGACGTTTTTAGCGTCAAGTCAAACAGTTCGTAGTATGAAACAAAGTCGCTTTTTCTGTCCCGTTGTAGGCTTAAATCTTCATAACTACGCAACCGATTTTCGTGCGGTTTTTTTTATAGATAGAGTTGATAGAGAGATCATTCGAAACCAAGTACATTTTTTGTTTGTTTGCTTGTGAGAAAAAAAAAACATCTTTATTATAAACTAGGTGATCCCGCGAACTTCGTATCGTTTAAACCTTCCCTGGACCTCTACAAACATTTTAAAACTAAAATAAGCCATATCGGTCCAGCCACTCTGGAGTTTTACTCAGACTAACGAACAGCAATTCATTTTTACATATAAGATTAGTATAGATAGCTAGCTCTTTGCTGTGGATTGACACGAACTGTACCAGATTCTTTATTTGGTGCCCAAAGAAATCCAATCCTGATTTTGAAATTGTTACCCTAGTTTCTGACCGTGGCTGTATTAATATTATAAAGCTCAAGAATTTGCCGTTTTTTTTAAATGACAAATGATCTTAGGAAGGAAGTAGGTACTTGGTCCAACCCAAAATAAGTCTTTCAGTGTTAGATAACTTTTTACCTATCTCGAAATTAGTGGCGGCGAGATTAGTCCTACTATACAAAGCCACGAGGAGGAGCTGGACTTACCTAATATTAAATTAAATGTTAGGAAAAATATTAAACGTTAATTCAGTGAGAAAATAAATCTAAGCTTAGATGGAGGATGTAGTCCTGCCCTCATGCATATGAACATGCATATTTATTTTGCATAATGCTTAAAAGAGACAATTGAAGGGTGGTTACCATGGTTTATCTTAGCTGGTAAACTTGGCAAGAGCATTGGGGGTGAAAAGAAGTCTTGTAGGTAGAATTATCAGAAAGTACTGGCCTTAGAAAAAGTAACTACTTACCTACCTACTAAACATAAAGATGTAGACTGGCCAAATGACTGTTTACAGTAATTTCTAGCCTAACATATCACTTAGAATACCTTACAATCTATTTATAGCAGAAAGTCGGTTAAACGTACATAACAAGTTTTACGTAATATATTCCCCAGTGGGGGCAATTAATGTGCTACGCTACACCTGTCTTGTTTATAAGCTCTTTCCTCTAGTTTTAATTCTACAGTCATTTGCAAAATAAGTGCAAAAACTTCATATCAGTTGGCCGTTAACGGATTCCGTGAAGGTTAACGACTAGACTATCAAACGCGTCATTTCTATTAAATAGGTACTTTAGTAACTACTTAATAATTAGTCTTACTTAAAGTAGGTATCGGGTTGCCCGGGTAACTGGGTTGAGGAGGTCAGATAGGCAGTCGCCTCTTGTAAAACACAGGTACTCAGTTGCATACGGTTAGACTGGAAGCCGACCCCAACATAGTTGGGAAAAGGGCTCGTGAATTGAGTAACTACTTAATATTAATAATATCACCTGTGATTAATATGTATGTTATGGACCAAGTGATAAATTGGGCAGTATACATAATGCCCGGTCATTATGAATAATGCCCAATATGAGAGTGCAATTTAATAATAATTATTCAAATAATCAAATTGACCGGGCACTATATATATTGCCCGTGACCTTTTGGGCAAAGTAATACAAACATATTTAATTTCATTTTTTTTTATTGTTATTGACATTTAACTTAAAATAAACTAAATATTAAACCACTTAAATAATCAGCCTCATGATTTGGATGAATTATGAAGGACTTCTGCCTTAAAAATCCATTAGTTTTTGCATTTAAAAGTTAAGGAAAGTCATATTAAAAATATAACATAAAATATAATTAAATTTAAAACCAAAAATTTACAACGTATCTTTGTTTTATACAAATGACTGTACATTTATTTATTTTCAAACATATTATTTACATTTTTAAATATTAAGTATAAAAATAAAAAACATTTAAAAATATAAAAAATAGGTTGCCACCGATATCGGGCACAGGGTCCAAGGTACCGGTGGTTAGGGTCCCAGAGACAGAAACCTCCTCACAATACGTGCCGTATCAAGGAGTACTGCCTTCTGAATCAGTCCCTTGATCCAGCCGCCCAACGAGAGCCTCCTGAGGTGTTCGTCGAGGCTCTTGGCTATTAGACCATTGGCCGTAATGACAATCGGCACAATAACAGCCGTGTCGACATCCCACATGGCGACAACCTCGTGCGCTAAGTCAAGATATTTCATTTGTTTCTCTTTCTCAGCTTTCACGAGGTTCTCGTCATGCGGGACGGCGACATCGACTATCATCGCGCGGCGCGCTAATCGATCTATCACCACTATATCAGGCTTATTGGCTGAAATAGTCCTGTCAGTGATGATAGATCGATCCCAGTACAACGTGATATGGTCCTTTTCGAGAACTGGGTCGGGCGCATACCTGTAGTACGGTACCTCAAGATCTACAAGTTTGTACTGCAGAGCAAGCTGCTGGTGGATGATCTTGGCCACTTGGTTATGCCTGTGCAAATATTCACCGTTAGCCAAGCGAGAACAACCAGATATAATATGTCTGATAGACTCACCCGGATGGTGACATGCCCGACATATGTCAACCGTCCCGTCTTTCATAATATACCTCCGGTAGTTATTCGTCAGGATAACTTCGTCCATAATTGCACATACAAACCCTTCGGTTTCTCCAAATAGGTCACCGAAGCGTAGCCAAGCTACGGACGCATTGAAGTCTACATCGGGGCCATGAAGAGCCCCGAAGAAGCGTCCGTGTAGCTGTTTGCTCTGCCATACCCCCTTGCGATCATGGGTAGATAGTACCACAGGTCTGCGCCAGTTCTCATTTGCCAACGATAGCGGGGTGAGTCCTTTGTCCACTGCTACCATATCACGATGCATACCCACGTCGCTTTTGAGAAGATATTCTCTGAGACTGCACACCTCACGGTTGTGGAGCGTCTTTGCATTTAAAAAGCCTCGGCCTCCACATTTCCGTGGGATGTACAGTCTCATCACCGACGATCGTGGGTGATGCATTCGTTCTGCGGTCAGCAGTGTGCGGACTCTCCTATCCAAGGCATCCAATTCAGTTTGAGTCCATTTGAGTATGCCGAAGGAGTACATCAGGACTGGCATGACCCAACCATTATAGGCGCGAACCTTGTTGCCGCCTGATAAGGAACTTTTTAGAACCTTATTCAGGCGGCCAAAGAAACGCTCCCGTAATGACTGTTTCATGTCAGCCACATTGATGCCTAACCCCTCCGCCATACCCAAGTATTTATATGTATCGTTTGCGGAGAGTGATCTCAGGTTTATAGAATCTGAGAGTTGTACTCCCTCAGATTCCACAATTCCCCCTCGCTTTACATGCATGACTGCACATTTGTCCACACCGAACTCCATCCTGATGCAACTACTGAAATTTTCAGTGATCTTCAGTAGCTTCATCAGCTGCAGTTCCGTGGTGGCAAATAGTTTCAGATCATCCATATAAAGCAAATGGGATATAACCTGACCCCCTCTCCGCAAAGGATAGCCCAGCCCCGAACCCTCTAGCAATGTGCTTAAAGGGTTCAAGGCCAGGCAAAACCAAAGTGGACTCAAACTGTCACCTTGGAATATTCCCCGCTCGATCTTAATAGGATCGCCGGTCCCTTCAATTTGTCTACATCCTGGATAGTGAAGAACCGTTCTCCATTGCTCCATACATGACTCAAGAAAGGCGCGTAGAGTTGTATTTATTTTATACAACTCCAGTACCCTCTTAAGCCATGTATGGGGGACCGAGTCGTAGGCCTTCTTATAGTCTATCCAACATGTCGACAAATTCTTTCGGGATCGCCGAACCTGTTGGCTGATGACCATATCAGTGAGGAGCAGCTCCTTAGTAGCACGGGACCCCTTCCTACATCCATTTTGAGAAACTGACATAATTGAATACTTTTCAATATGTTGGTTTATTTTTAATCTCAAAATAGATGTAAGAAGTTTATAGACCGTCGGTAAACAAGTGATCGGTCTATAATTTTTGGGTTCCGCGGTACTGCCTGATTTATGGAGCAGATGGGTAACTCCTGTTGTTAGAAACTGTGGGAGCGACCCGGCTTCTAAGGATGACTGAAACTGTGATGCTAAACAGGGGTGCGAACTTTGCAGCCACTTTAACCAGAAATTGTGCAGTCCATCCGGTCCTGGTGATTTCCAGTTTTGCATCGGACGAACTGCACAGGCTACGTCGGAGGAGGTAATATTGACCTCCTCCATTTCTGGTATTTGTTCACACTCCCGTTCAACATCACGTGTCCAGTCACCCTCCTCGTGAAATACGGGCGTCGACCAGAGGTTGCGCCAAAACATGTTTGTGGCACCATCATCCGGTCGGCTCCCGTCCATCACGCATTGCTCAGGTTGCTCCCAAGTTCTATATACCCATCTTTGATCACTCTGGAACATACGATTCTGGGTGTAACGTTCTACCCGTCGTTTATACCTTCGAATACGGCTCGCCCATGCACAGACTTTTTGCTTCAGGAAGTCGATGCGCTCCGTGACACGCGGCATATATTCATGAGAACTGAGTCCAGTCCCCAGGAATGCACGCCTCACAAAGCGCATCACCCGTGGTCGGGTATTACCCTCCCTGAAGCAATATAGTTTGCCAATGAGTACTCTGGCCCCCTCGATACGACGCTCAATCCTGCACTGCCAAGCTGGTACCGCTGATTTTGGTCGTGTAGCTCTGTTACTGTCAGGGAATTTGACATTAGCTACACGACATGCAGCAACAGCCGAGCAATACATAATTGAGTGTGTATCAAGGAGGTCTTCGCTGTTTTCAAAATATTTTTCCAACAGCGAATCCAGAGCACACACCAACGCCCTATTCTGTCTGTGCATAGGCAAGCGAGGTAGTCGCGGTCGGTTTTCGACGGGTGAGTACCTAAACTCCTGAATCGCATCTTCCAGAGCACTCCTCAAGCGTTCGTTGCACTGAGTACTTACCGTTACAACCCTATCGTCCTCATCCCGTTCAACGAGATTGGACCGCGGTGTGACTCCGCCTGAAGGTGGCGGTGGCACCGCGGCCTGTGACGAGGTGGTGACCATAGGGCTGCTCAGCATCTCTAAGCGCAGCCGATCAAGTGCGGCGTCGTCCAGTCTGTGATTGCGCTGAATAACCCGCACCTGATCCGACAGTCGTTGGGCCGATACGTTGACGGCTGGCTCAAGCACCTGGAACAGAGACAGCATCCTATCACGGTACGCAGTGAGGTTAGTTCCTCCCTCTGTGGATCCGTAGTATGCGCGCATGACGTTCTCGTTCATTCTTAGAGTCCATCTCATGCGCTGCACACAACCACCGGTAGCGGGGACCCTGCTAGGGACCTGATGGTCCCCCGATCCCAAGCCCGTCGGTGGCCGGCGTCTCCGCTGTCGACGTACAGGTGGTGGCGACGTTGGCGGGGAAAAGTATTCGTCGCTCGAGCTCGACGCTACTGCAGCCGCCGGTGTTTCTAGTGGTCCAGGGCCCGGCGGCGGCGAGGCGGAGCTGAGCGACGATCCCGGAGATGGTACAGACCTGTGGTACAAATGACTTATTATTATAAAACAAAATAAACTAAAGTTTAAGCGATCGGACTCATTATTTGGCATAATTAACTTTTATTATTTAGCTTCTCTAAATAAAAGTCACATAGAAAATATAATTAAAATAGGGTGCTATTTAAACAGGCTTCTTTTTAATATCATTACTCGCCCCCAAAAACGTATGTTGCCTTCTATTACTAAGTCAGCCACAACACATCCCATATCAATTGACAGAGCATGGAAGTAAGCATGCAACATGCAGCAAGCATGGCTTCTGTCACGGCTCCGGCGCTGCGGGGCTCCGGCGGTCCCATGCGAGCTTATCGTCGCAGATGGTTTTCACGCTCACCACCGCAGCTTCGGCTTGCTGGCCGGCTCAGCCGGCCAGCCTCAGCCGTGGCGGCGAGCGCTTCAACTACCTGCGCCTCAGCTCGCAGGCCGCCTCGCCCCTCCGCGCCTACGCAGTTTTGAATTGCACTCTAGGAGTAGGGCAGATAAGACTACGTGGAGTCGGTTTTGCAGCGATTCGTTTTCGTCACTAAGTTCAGATTTTAATACAATGTTTTGAATCCAAATTAAATTCTAACATAAAAAAAAGGAACCAAGAAAAATGACATCAAGAAAAACGAGGCCGAGTTAGTAAATTAGATGACAATTGTCCAATTAATAATTTTGTGGCTAGACTTATAATTTCCCATTAAAATAGAACATATAATTTAAAACAATAATCATAAAATATGTAGCAAGTAACAGGATTTATTTATGAAGAGATAGAATAAGATAGAACAACTGCCACCCTCGCACCGCATAAAATATAGCTTTATTATCAATTTGCCCAACTATCATGTAGCAATATAATAATGCCCGTGCAATGTGATAAATAATGAAGTTAAGATAGTTATTAATCACTTGGCCCGATAAAGCTAGACATTATTCATAATGCTCGGGCATTATAAATAATGCCCGAATTAATCACATGGTCCATAATATGTATAACGCTGAATCTTAGTAACTACAGGTTCTATTTGGAAAATTATTTCAATTTCAGGTGGCCCATTTATCGAAGAAGGTTCAGGTTCAACAGAGATTTTGATTGAGTTCCTCGTAAATTAAAAATAGGCTAACATAAGTAAACCATCTCATTTATTTACGAGGTCATAAAAATAGGGATTATTGGGACAAACAAAAATGTTATTTAGTTAGGACATGGATGTCATTTTTTATTCATACTTCGATTGTTACATTTCGACTTTACGAAATCCTTAGCCGCCGAAATCATTGATCTTTAGGCGGTCCGTAATCAAATCACTGGATTTCTTTAGACTTTGAATGTCATTGACATGAACTTTTCCTTTGTGTTTTCAAAGATCAGTTCATATAAACAATGAAGTTAGCCAGACGGTGTGCAAGGCTGTCTGCCCTTTGCCTAAGGCTCGTTGAACTCAAGGCGGTACGCTTACAATGAACAAACTAGTTGATTACTTATTTAATGTTATCGTTGTGACATCTTGAGTGAACAGTGTTTTGTTAGCTGGTTCATAAATGGATTGCTTGAAAGCTAACAGGGCGGAATAGAAGCAGAAATACATCGCGCCAACCGATATGGTATGAGGTACCTAAAAATGCAAATTATTGCATTTTAACGAAAAAACTCGTTGCCGTTTTAGTAAAAATCCATTGCAAAACGGCTATTAAGACTATTACCAACGTCGTGGATAAAACGTATATATCTATCCAGTTATGCACAGAACAATGCAGTCACGAAGGTTCACGTTCACATCTCGTCCGAGACCGATAACATTCGACCTATCCAATAACCCTGCCATATAAAAAAGTCATCTTCAAATAGCCGTTTATTCGGGCCAGACAGACAGCTACATTTTGTAGGTTTATTACTGTCTGTCGAGCCTCCACTGCCTCCAAAGTGAATGCAAAGTAACGATCACAACCGACAACACCCGAACCACATCGGGCCCCAGAGGTTATAAATAGACCCCGCTTGGAAAATGACTCTTCAGTAATATTGTGCACGCGGTAAGGGAGGCTGCTTTCCGCTCGGTCGGCGCGCCCGCCAACAATAACATTGCACATTGTTATGTGAACAGCGTTTGTTATCAAAATAGCAAAATGCCTGCAGATATTATGTCGAATGCATGTCGTGGTGAAAATTTCGGTAAAAGTTTCAGTAAAAAAAGTAGCGAAAGTGAAGTAAAATCTGGATTCTTGGTGCTTTTGGGACCCGGAGGGATGCGGCAGGACGTGAGAGTCGTCGTGTACAGAACCTCACTGGAGCATTTTGCGGTGATCTATCCGCGAAAGAGGGTAGCGAAGCCGATCGGAGTGGTAAACTTACGGAATACGGCTGTCGAACAAGCAGAATCAAACAGCGGTTTTATTGTACGGCAGAAAGGGTACGACAACACAATCTCCGCGAAATTTGTTTGCTCCGAGCGCGACATGGAGTCTTGGATGTCAGCGTTCACGTCGCGAGCCTCGCCTCACTGCGTGCACACCAGCCTGCCGGTCCTGGTGGAAACTGAGGAGAGCTAAACAGATCCAAGATTATTTAACCGCTAAATGGTCTGAGTTATCTTCCTAATTTTGACGAACCACGTCAAAACGAGGTTATGTTTGTTTTGCAATGGGATGCGAAAGTGAAAGTCGGGCTTTTTGCAAACGCTCGAAAGTGTCTCGGCTGTGGAGCTTGATAAAAACAAGTGGTACCTCCAGTGTTCGTCGTGACTCATCTAGGTTACACCATGTTATTGTCTGGTGTTAGAAGCCGCGTTATTTTGTTTTGCAAATGAGACGCGATTGTGTGTTGTCTAACGTTGCTGAAGGAAAGAATATTTTGCGAGGTTGTTCACCTTGCACGATTGTTTAGTTCCGATACACGAAGCATCTACTTTGAAGCGGTAAATCTCCAAAGCAATTCAAAATGTTTCTGGTTTTGATGTACAGTAGGATTTACTGTCATTCTTGATAGCATATTTTAGGGTTTGGTATGGGTAGTGTTAACATAGCCTAGTCAACTGATCTTATTTAGAAATGAATAGCTAAACTAAAATCTCGATAACGAGGAAAAGGCGGATCAAATTGTCAATAGTCTGGGTCAATAGCAAATAATCCACAAATAATAAATGAAACATTTTCCATTCTTTGTCATTGAGGTCGGAAGTTTGTGCCTAGTTCCCACATTTATTTTACCGGATATATCAAAGCAATTTACTTTCTCATTAACAGTTATAGTACTGCTCGTATCTCTTGTTATTTATCTTATATCTTTATTCTGTCTCGTCCATTTACAGCGGTTATAATTTTCTTTCAGTAGGAGACAAAACCACTTAATTACGTTTTCTGGTCCTATACTTATTGTAAAAAGTTAATATTCAAAGACTAACCCAGTAAAACTGCTAGGGTTGAGGAAAATAAATTATTTTGAATCAATTAAAATGTGCCAAACTGTGTGTGACTTAAGGAAAAAATTGGTAACTAGTGATTATCTTAATTTTTCATACAAATATAGGAATTTAACGAAAACCCCTGTGGAATTCTTCTATGTATATGTATCGGAAGTAAGCAATTAAAAACGATAAAATTAATGAGCTTAATATTCAAATGTGAGGGATTGGGAACTGATTTTGTGAATTTACATTATAAAATTAAAACATTGTACTTAATGTTAGTCGTTTCATAATAGTACTAATCAATTCAATGTAACAATGTGCCTAATACGGCTGTTATACCTAATGGGTAAGGCATTTCAGAAACTTGAAAATATTATCCTAATACGTTTTTAGGCTGTGACGACGATAATGGGTGAATTGCTGTGGATTGGTCTAGTACGTATGGGTTCCACTGAACTCCTGATTAACCCAAGAACATTGGAAGGTACGCCACATTAAAATATGGAAGGAAAAGCTTACGTTGTCAGTTCAGTTACAGTTAAGCACAAACTATATAACTCTGGATTTTCAGTCTAAAAATGGAAACGTTTATAATTTGATTAAAGTATATAATATTAATGATCCGTACCTAAGACAAAGCAAGCGTGCATTATAGGTTCCATAACACTTATGTATTAAACATTATACAAAGTCTGTAACTTTGACGTGTTTCCGAGAAAATATCAACAAGAATATTTTGCCTGGCGATGTCGATACTAAACTTCAATATAATTCTATTGTATGTATATCACAAATATTCTGTTTCAAAGAAACAGTGATATTTTGTCTCGAATCCAAGCCAGGAAGTGAATGGTGCAGCAAAAAGACATACTTACGTCTTGCTTGTAATTAAGTATTTCAACAACATTTCCTAAGAATTTATAACACCTATTTCCTATTTTGGCCTTGTACGCGTTTATTTAAACATGTATATTTTTTCATAATTACCCAAGCTATACATGAAAAGTACTTAAGTAAAATTAGAATTTTACAATTTTTATTATATTAAGTACTTTACGATTATTACGAAGCAAACGAAGTACCCATGACAGTATGGAGATCAACATACCCATGTAGAACTTTCTTATTGACGCGATAAGTTCTTCAAATACCTACCTAGCAAGAGTACATAGTTCGAAGCCTTTTCTGATAATTTACTGTATAAAAAAAACGATATTCACGCTAGCTCTTTGTTTGTATATTAGATCAAAGATACATGTATTGTCCTTTGTGTTCACGACACACTGCTTTGTTTATTTTATTGGCTTTCCAACCAGTCATGTTATTTATATCAATTTCATAGAAAATCTTGTTCTGCACTGATCTTGGTATCAGTGATCTTTCATCTAATTTTACGCGAATGGTAATCGTATTATCGTACCTACCTATAGCTGCTCTACGAATCTACTTACATTAAGGTTTTAACATAACCCATTCGTAGAAATTCGTTAAAAGTACTCGCCCCGTTTCAATTTCAACTGATAGACCCAGGTTAGTTTCTGGATTTTGTCTAGCCAAATAAGTACTTATAATTTAAGCATAAGTATAATCCGAATACTTGTATCTTATTAAAATAAATTTTACCTTGTTACCATCAATTAAAGTTTAGAAATAAGCCACCATTGTAATTTAGACGCCCAATGGTCTCTCTCTCTTCTTATTGAACTGTTTTAATACTCGCATATAATCTGTTTAAGTTTGTCATTTTTTTTTTAATATCCATAGTCTAATATTCTGTACTTTAGGAACCTGTAAGTTGGTGTTTGTACTTAAAACCGACCAATCCCTTTTTGTTATTTCGTAAAAAATGACTATAACGTAGGTAAATGTTAGTAGAACGATTGTGTAATGTACATACCATATTTATTTATGTGTATATATGCTCTGGTATTTAAAGTAGACACGTAGTCAACCTACCTATATAAATGTATTTATGATTATATGACTGAAATTGTAGAAATCATTGGTAGGGTAAATATTTTTGAGATTGTTCGGCATTGTGGAAAAAAATAACGTCACGAGACGAATTTAATACGTTATGTAAGAAATAACAAATATTTCACCCATATGATTGTCTAAATCGAGTGCGACAAGAACGCCAAAATTGTGATACCCAATATTGTGTTTGTAATTAAGATTAATGTAATAAAAAGACTTCGATATGAGTTTTGTTTTTTATTAGAATGAATAAGCTTGCCTGGTCTACCTACTCGATTCTCTTTCTACTTTATTCCAGGAATTGGTTAAGAGAAATCGTTTGTTTGAAGTGTAACAACTATCACCGATGTGGTTGAAATGAAACAGATAGGATAATGTATTGTAGGCGGTATGCGAGTCGAGCCGTCTGATATTCGAGTAGGTACCTACTTGACACAACCCACCTTTTAAATGGTCACTTTTCGAAATTAAGCTCTATATTTTTTGGGAAGTATTGATTGAAAACCTGCCTGTACATACATATCATCTTATGTTTTTCAGCTAAGCCAGCAGTTTGCTCGTCATCTTAAATAATTTAAAAACTATTATTCAAGAACAAAAATAAATCCTTACTAATATTATAAATCGGAAAGTGAGTTTGTTTGTTTGTTTGTTCCGCTTTCACGCCGTAACTACTGAACCGATTGCTTTGAAATTTTGCAGACGTAAAGTTAGAAGTCCGGATTAAATAATAGGGTACTTTTTATCCCGAAAAAAATAGATATTCCCGAGGGAAAACAAAAATATTGTTTGCTTGATGGATGGATTGTAGATGGCGCTGTGTGTCGTTTAAAACAAGGTAATATATTGCAAACGAATATAAACATGTAAATTTAGAAGCTAAATGATACGATGATGAATCCCCGAAAATGAGGAATTCCCGAGGGATGATGTACAATTTGTTTAATCGTCTAAACTGTTTTGTTTTACATCTACTTATATATTGCAAACGAATATGAACATATAAATTTAGAAGCTAAATGATACGATAATGAATCCTCGAAAATGAGGAATTCCCGAGGGATGACGTACAATTTGTTTTATCGTCTTAACTGTTTTTTTTACATCTACTTATCCTGAAATAACTATAATTCAACGAATTACTAATTGGTATAAGTATTAGTTAAGTTATTTAGTTCTTGAGGTATGCGATAGATGGCGCTGGGTGTTTTTAAAACGTGGTAACGATGTGTTTTTAAAATACGTAAGAAGTGGAATGATAGCTTTTTAAAACGTGGTGACGTTGTTTTTTTTAAGATACGTAAGAAGTGCAATGATATCTCGCGCTTTAACCTGTAGCTCATCGTATCCAGCGTTACATCGCGCTTCTTAGATTTTTCCGTGGGAATGAGAAGTTTTCTTATAGTTGTGATTTATACCGCAATATAACCGAATTCCACGCGGGCGAAGCCGCGGGCGGAAAGCTAGTTCTACCTAATTCAAAACACCTTATTGATGTCTTAACATTTCGGCAATTTATGTCTTCTCGTTTCTAGACGGACAGGCATTCTCATAAATATTGAACGACTTAGCAAAATCCGCAAGTTAGCTACTACTTAGCATGCGTGTCTGCCGACCTTGTCATACTATTGAACATTTTACTTAGGTATTAGCCAAGACGCTGCAATCCGAAGTTCCTTCAAGTAGGATTTTTTGTGTCCTTCCCGACTACAAATGTTGTTCATGCGGATTAAAGCATCAGAAAAAAACTATGAGTCATACAAAGACTCAGGTTTTTATAAACTAGCATTCAATTGTATTCATGGAGATCGTGTATCTTAATAAAACAGCTAGGTTTTTTTAGAATTACGGCAAAAAAGGCAATAAATGATTTTCTGTGTACCGAGTAGCCTCTCAAGCGGTTCAATTGGGTTCAATGCTCTCGGCGGCTAATACCTACGTAGATACCCGAATTCTCATTAAAATACTTACATTGGCTATTTCAAGATTCAAATGAACAGGAGGTTCATAAATAATCATAAGAAGAAAACATAAATATAATATGAAGCGCTAGAAAGTATCTGTTACAAGGGTAGTAGATTATAGTAATCTGTGGTAGTACCTAGTTTTGTTAAGAAAAAACACAGTATCTCAAGTCTACCGGGCATCAGGCATTGCCTCAGAACGACTACCTAACTTCTTTCATAAGATTTTTACTTCCTTTCACTAGTTAGACGTACCTAGGTAATAATAATAATAGAAAGTACTTAAGTACTTACTACTTGTAGCTCCTCCCGAGATCATTTCTGCGGTACTTATGAACATTCACCAAAAACTTTCAAAAAACTAGGTACCTAAGTATTTTATGTTACCTGTCGATCAATACCTACAGATGGCGTGCCTAGTGTCAGTACTTACCTATGTTATTTACTGTACAGGTACCTACCTCAATTAAAACTTTTTTTTCATGAACATGTATATTTAAGCGTATGAAGATTTCCCAATTTCGCCTGCAAAAAGCAGCAGCCTGTCTCCCCTAGACAGAATAGGTAATCACAAATCACCAATTTGTAGGGAACCCGTCTAAATGCTAATGTTGTTGGCACTGACACAAAGTCAGGCTCGCCGATTTAGTCTCGTAGCCCTATTTGATTTCGTATGCAGTTACTGATACTTAGGCATCTGTAGATATGACCTTAGAAAACCTCTATTGATAGGACTTAGAGTAAAATTACAATTTCAAATGCAGAATTTAATTATTCTCCCAGTAAAAAACAGACCAATTTTAACAAGACTAATCATTAATTTATAGATAGGTACTCGCTTCCCCCAGCGGTTTCACATGCTTTCGGAAGGTAAGTCGGATAGAAAGTAGCCTATAATTTTATGAACCTACATTACTGGCAAGTTTCTCCAAAATCCATCCAGTATCTACCTGTGCCTAGTTTACACGTGAAAGAGTGATATCCATACAATACTTCTTACTTCGCATTTATAATATGAGTAATGATAATACTGATAACACCTAGGTTGTATTCACTGCACATCTAAGATTACAACACAAGAACGGTTATTATGCGAACTCCCAAGTTAATAATGTCAAAATGGAATAGAAATCGAATCGCAATATGATCGCAATAGCAGTTTTAGCCATATCGGGCATTCTGCTACTAATAAAAGACCAATCGTATTCGATTGTCATTCGATTGTTGTGCGATTGGTCTGCTATTTTGGTGATTTTGGTCTATACGGTAGTTTGCTGTACAATCATTTTGCAATCGTAAATCATTTGCAGACAAAATGATTCATTATTGAATGACAGAAAAGGATAAAAACGTTTATTTCAAAGAAAAAATAGCGGAATGCCATATACGCTTCAATCGTAATCGAGTCGGGATTGGATCTCAGTCGAATCGAGTCGAACGTGAATCGTATGCCGCTTAAGTAAAATTAGAAGAATCGGGCCCCTGATTAAATGAAACTTGCCTTGTACGATTTTTGTCTGGTAAACTTTACTAGGCCATTAAAGGAAATAAGAAGACATATGGGTGGGTACGAACTATAAGTACCTCGCCGACGTAGTGCCTCGGGAATGGTGGCAGGAAGATGACTAGATACCTAGTCCTAGCTATACAATAACTCCGGCGGATATCCCACACAAAACACTGCACTGCATATGTCGGGTAAATTCCTAGGCACTCATATTGCTTATTACAAAAGCGAATATGAGTTGGTTTGTTATGCTTATACGGTGACATAAAATAGCTTAACGTATTTGGATGATATTTGGTACCTATAGGTGAATTTATATTATTTCGTCTATATCCAATTTTTTTTTAATTTTACGGGTATGTTCAAGTAGGTACAAAATCGCATCTATTGCGGGGTCGTGAGTTCCATTCTCAACCATTGCATTATTGACTAAGCCGATTCACAAGCAAAACTCGGAGGGGTAAGTTGCAAGAATCGTAAAAAAAACATAAAAAGTGGTAGCGTGGGCTCGTTAAGTCAGAGTCGGTTTCTTTATTGTACAGAACAATAAACCCAAAGCTATCGGTTATCGCATACGTGTGGTTACGTCTCCTAATCGTAAACTGCCTTCAGATTACGCGATTCTGTTAGGACACGTCATTCTTCTGTTTATACTAGTTACATCTGTCGGTTATGCTTAAAAGTTGATTGATATCTTATCTTGGTACTTACTCAACTTACCTACTAAATCGGTTATCTGTACCTGTACAGACTAGTTTGCATTACCAAATGGCCCAGCTTTCAGCGGCATGTCGAGCAGTTCGAGATCTCTATTAGGTACCTACTTATAGAGGTATATACCTAGGTACTTATAGAGAATGCTAGTTCTGCCAGAACGCTTGAAATCACCTTGATATATGTAGCATAAGACTGGTGAAAGAAGTAAAAAAAAAAACATTCCTACATAAAAGTTAAAAAGTATAAAATTCCAACTGCATCAGAACAGTTAGGTCAATATAACACAAATTACTTATGTGGCGCTAACAACCAATTAATAAAAATGTGCTACAATAAAATGAAGATTAAAACAAGACGCACGCGAGAGAAGGCGCGAGCTAAAATGAATAATTCTTCAACAAACTTATTTGCCAGTGTTTTATTCTTACTGTTTTCATTCGCGTTTTATATGACTATTTCCTTCACGCCGTTAACTAAAGAAGAACAGATGGAAAGATATAACAAAATGACAGAGGATGTAGAACCTTTTCGGAAAAACTTAACTGAATGCGCGCGCCAAGTCAAAGCGTCAATGGCGGACGTCGAACACTTTTTGAAAAGGATTCCCCAATCATCGTTACAGGGAAAATGTTTTGTTGCGTGTATTTTGAAAAGGAATTCGATTATAAAGAATAATAAGATAAGTAAGGAGCATTTGTTGGAGGCTAACAAAGCCGTGTATGGTGCAGATAGTGAGGTGTTGGAAAGATTGACGATTGCTATAGGGGAGTGTACGAAAGCAGTGGAGGAAATCTTTGAGGTTTGCGAGTACGCGTCGGTTTTCAACGACTGTATGCACATAAAGATGGAACATGTTTTGCAGCAAGTGACCATGGAGCGGCGCATGGAAGCTATCAGCAAGATGACGTCAAACCCTGACGAGTGGGGCCAAGATGAGGACGAGATCTTAAAGTTGGTGAAGGATGAACTATAATAATTTCTATTCATTAATCTTAAAGTTTGTTCTAGTAAGCAATAGTAAGCATAGTGTTAGCTTGTGTTTTTTTTAAGTCTACAATTCTAGTTTAGTTCTTCAGCTACGTTTGCAGGTGACAAAAAAATTGTTTAATAAATAATTTCTGTTTTTTGTGTCAGCCTTTTATAACAATTAAATAAGCAAATTATCGCGAGTATTGCGGGCAAGTTAACATGCGGTACTTTTTTGTTCTTTGAAAATTGACTGAGGTTCACGGTCGATTTGCTTGTCTAAAAAACAAAACAATACTTGTTAAGAAGAAATTTTAATTCTTTTCGAAATCACCTAATTATAACTTCGATATGATTCACTTAAAATTTACAATAGAAGCGCACAATACAAAACAATATGGACACAAATTGCTCCACTTTGATCAAAGAGTCACTTGGTGGGTACATCGCATAAACTCAACTGTCAAACCAATAAGGTATGTTCACTATTTAGTAGTTGATAGTACAATAAAAATACCAAGGAAAGACATCGGCAGTTAAAAAAATAATTACTTAAAATTTTCAATAAATAATTGATCGAATGTTGCTGCCACTTCAATAAAATATATTTTTCCTAGAGCATCAACATTTGTGTCCCATTTTCAGAGAAGAGCATTGAACAAATTTCGTTGTAAAAGGTACTACAACTAAAAGTACACATTATCAAATAAAATAAATACGTTTTAAATCAGTTCACAACAAGTTTCGTGAACAATCAATGTTCACTATTTAGGAATAGTGTATTTACACTCCTCAATTTATAATTTATATTACGACACAATGACGATATGCTTACAACTGGGTATATGTTAAATTATAATTCACTTTTTAATAAACATTTCAAAAAGAATGTTCGAGAAAGTCATTTAAAAAACAGTTCAGAAGTAAAACTAAAAAATGTTCATATAGTGTCGTAATACAAATCTAGAAAACAATTCGCTACAAATCAACAGTGCGATCTCCTATATCGTATTAAAATATCAAACAAACGAGTTTACCTAAACTAACGGGCTAATATACCTGTTTCATGCACTTCTCTTTATACAAATAGATAGAAGACATCGAATGTACAATTGTTCCTATATTAACTATATAGTGCTAAAACTACACCCAGAGGGCAGTTGAGCTGTTGTTCCATAGATAAAAATCAAGACCATTTTTATACACCATTTCGATCGTGGACTGATGGTAAAATTACAATTATAATTTAAAAAAAAAACACTACCATGCTTATTTGAATTTGGAATCCAGCTACTAGGTAGGTACAATATCTATGAAAACTTTTTGAATTTGGAATATTTCTTAAATAATGGGTTATTTGTATTCTAGTTAGACAATTCAATTAGGCTAAAACAATTCCGAGAGATTTCTGCATAAAATTTATCTATCTAAGTTGCAGTAAACTTGTAGTGATGATAAATATAACATCTTTGTCAACACCAAACATCGCTAAATCTCGAACGAATATAAATTCAGGTAAAAATTCATCTTACTAAGTTAACACACATCAGACCACAAAAATGGGTACAACAACGAACATTTTCAAATATTTATCTTATAACTTATTAGCAAAAACAAGTTTTCCGAAAATGGTTAAATATACTTATAATATTACCAGATGATACCTATTAACATTACATACTAAAAACTAAGGTATCATACAGTCTTAATTTCATCAAAATTTTATTTAAAACCCAAAGTAAAACATTTTTTTTATAAATTACTATTTACTATATAAATAGTTCAATCAAACATTTTCTTAGTTAAAATATGTAACTACCCTATTCCTTGAAGTCATGTATAGTACTTAAAACTAATATCAAAATGAAAATCAAAGGTATAGAAAACGATAATATGGCAGTGTCCTAAAACAAAAATAATATAATAATGTTAAAAAATAGTAAGCGTATATTGAATCCTAAAGTTTAATTGTAAAATTATATTTAAAAATAACACTATTTTAGTTTACTAAGGGTAAGTTGTGTTAAGCTCAAAATATTGAATTTGTTTGCAAGTATACTTTTTTAATAATAATAATGTCGGGACACCTTTTCACACACGGTCAGTTAGCCCCATGGTAAGTTATTAATTAACTTGTGTTATGGGTGCTAACACAACTGATAAACTACACATAGCTACATATATACATATTTATAAATACATATCATAACACCCAGACCACGGCCAACAAGCATGCTCATCACACAAATGTTGACCGAACCGAGAATCGAACCCGGGACCTCAGGTTCGGCAGTCCGGCATGGTGACCATTGCGCCATCGAGGTCGTCGCACTCGGTTAATGATTCATCGGTGAATGATTCATCGGCACAATCGGTTTAATGATTCATACTGGTACTAGTATTTTTAATATTTCCTTCAATATTATTATGGCTAGTTGAAGTATGTTTGTAAAACTATTC
Organism: Helicoverpa zea; assembly: GCF_022581195.2. NCBI lineage: Eukaryota > Metazoa > Arthropoda > Insecta > Lepidoptera > Noctuidae > Helicoverpa > Helicoverpa zea. The sequence goes on along the minus strand of NC_061464.1, from coordinate 2,430,730 downwards.
GATGCAGTTTCCATGCGCGCGAGGGTGTTTAAAGCTAAGAGTGTTTTAAAACTAGAGACATGAGAAAGTAAAAAAAAGTGGCAAGTTCATTTCTACTACAGAAATTGAATTAACAACAAAAAAAAAAACATGATACAATATGAATCATTAAACCGATGCACGAAAAATAAATCAAACTTGTACTAAAAATAACAAAATAATTTGTCATCAAAAATAACTTTAATCATAAAGTTTATTATGTCTCTAATTGACAAACACCAATTCACTAATAACAGCTATACATCTAAATTAAGATCAGAATATACACGCCACACAACTTTAATATTATCATCATTTTTATTTTAATACTACAAAAATACTTTTTTTATCATGGACTCTTTATTTGGCCCACATTGTTTGATTAAAAAAAATAACATTTTAAATAATAATTGAAGTATATTTACACATAGAGTCGGCAGTTAGGTTCAGTCATAATGATTTTAGAAATACAATAATAAAGTTTAGACCAAAAATGTAAAAATTGTGAATTAAAAGTAAAAAGGTTCATGAGTATTAGCACATACGTTTCAACATGTTCGTCTTATCTATTGTGACATAAATATGTAGGAAGAAATCTATTATAATTGTGAAATTTTAAATTCTGAGTTGATTAATAATAAAAAACGAAGAATATTCTAAAACTGCCATACTTATGGGCATTCATATTTTTAAAAAGTATTATTTTGTGACATTTTGAAAATCTAAACATTGAATGTAAGTAATTCGTATCAAAACCCTTAACAAAATCCATACTATACAATGTATAGTTGTATTTACCTTTAAAACAAAATTTATTTCATTCCACTTAAGAAAAAAAATTCAGGTATCCTTAGTTTCGTTTCTTTATAACACAAATCTAGTTTCGATATTTTCGATAGCTTTTAGCTGCCTAAAACCAAAAAAAATGTGACCGAATTTTGAGACCAGTAAGACTGAAAGAAACTAAGACAATATTCTTCATGAAATTGAAAATTATACTTAAAAAAGTATACATAAATAAGTAATGTATATAGGAAATCAAGTGCTGAGCGAATTTGCAAGCTAATTTGTCTAATACGTTTGTTTACATATTAGTTAAAAAACGCAATCGTTAAAAAAGATGAATAATTCATTTTTGTTTTACGGTGAATATTGTTTATTCCGACATTTGATCACTGAAAACAAGCAAGTATATTTCACAATGCAATACGACCATATATAATTTACGCATAGACAAGTTAACTAACAGATCTCACTCAATTAAAAAATAATGCCGTGTTTTAGAATATAGGAGCTATATATTGGGCCTTTACTTTAATCACCTGTTCCCATCACTTTTATGTACTAAAATAGAGTTCCGAACCTCGAAGGTGTAGGCCTTTGTCATTCGGGCGGACAGCTTTGTACAAATGAGGCGGGAAATAGGCCGGTACGACCAGTCCTTTGTAGGGTACCTTTGTACCAGCCATCGCCTCGCTTTTTCGAAACAATCACTATATCATCCACTTTGAGTTCCAACTCGTATTCAGAGTTAGGCGGATAGGGTACTATACAGCGGAATCTGTAACGTAAATTAAAGTTTTTGAGCACTAAGAAATAATACTTAGTTACGAAAGTAATTTTGGAATATGCTCAGTAGTGACTGAAGTACAACTTACATACAGGTGAATGCAACCTCATTTATTTATATAGTCTGTTTTTTAATCTCGTAGACTAAACTGACATTACGAGTGTTGTCAGTTTATTTATGGGTTCCACTGAACTCCTGATTAACCCAAGAACATTGGAAGGTACGCCACATTAAAATATGGAAGGAAAAGCTTACGTTGTCAGTTCAGTTACAGTTAAGCACAAACTATATAACTCTGGATTTTCAGTCTAAAAATGGAAACGTTTATAATTTGATTAAAGTATATAATATTAATGATCCGTACCTAAGACAAAGCAAGCGTGCATTATAGGTTCCATAACACTTATGTATTAAACATTATACAAAGTCTGTAACTTTGACGTGTTTCCGAGAAAATATCAACAAGAATATTTTGCCTGGCGATGTCGATACTAAACTTCAATATAATTCTATTGTATGTATATCACAAATATTCTGTTTCAAAGAAACAGTGATATTTTGTCTCGAATCCAAGCCAGGAAGTGAATGGTGCAGCAAAAAGACATACTTACGTCTTGCTTGTAATTAAGTATTTCAACAACATTTCCTAAGAATTTATAACACCTATTTCCTATTTTGGCCTTGTACGCGTTTATTTAAACATGTATATTTTTTCATAATTACCCAAGCTATACATGAAAAGTACTTAAGTAAAATTAGAATTTTACAATTTTTATTATATTAAGTACTTTACGATTATTACGAAGCAAACGAAGTACCCATGACAGTATGGAGATCAACATACCCATGTAGAACTTTCTTATTGACGCGATAAGTTCTTCAAATACCTACCTAGCAAGAGTACATAGTTCGAAGCCTTTTCTGATAATTTACTGTATAAAAAAAACGATATTCACGCTAGCTCTTTGTTTGTATATTAGATCAAAGATACATGTATTGTCCTTTGTGTTCACGACACACTGCTTTGTTTATTTTATTGGCTTTCCAACCAGTCATGTTATTTATATCAATTTCATAGAAAATCTTGTTCTGCACTGATCTTGGTATCAGTGATCTTTCATCTAATTTTACGCGAATGGTAATCGTATTATCGTACCTACCTATAGCTGCTCTACGAATCTACTTACATTAAGGTTTTAACATAACCCATTCGTAGAAATTCGTTAAAAGTACTCGCCCCGTTTCAATTTCAACTGATAGACCCAGGTTAGTTTCTGGATTTTGTCTAGCCAAATAAGTACTTATAATTTAAGCATAAGTATAATCCGAATACTTGTATCTTATTAAAATAAATTTTACCTTGTTACCATCAATTAAAGTTTAGAAATAAGCCACCATTGTAATTTAGACGCCCAATGGTCTCTCTCTCTTCTTATTGAACTGTTTTAATACTCGCATATAATCTGTTTAAGTTTGTCATTTTTTTTTTAATATCCATAGTCTAATATTCTGTACTTTAGGAACCTGTAAGTTGGTGTTTGTACTTAAAACCGACCAATCCCTTTTTGTTATTTCGTAAAAAATGACTATAACGTAGGTAAATGTTAGTAGAACGATTGTGTAATGTACATACCATATTTATTTATGTGTATATATGCTCTGGTATTTAAAGTAGACACGTAGTCAACCTACCTATATAAATGTATTTATGATTATATGACTGAAATTGTAGAAATCATTGGTAGGGTAAATATTTTTGAGATTGTTCGGCATTGTGGAAAAAAATAACGTCACGAGACGAATTTAATACGTTATGTAAGAAATAACAAATATTTCACCCATATGATTGTCTAAATCGAGTGCGACAAGAACGCCAAAATTGTGATACCCAATATTGTGTTTGTAATTAAGATTAATGTAATAAAAAGACTTCGATATGAGTTTTGTTTTTTATTAGAATGAATAAGCTTGCCTGGTCTACCTACTCGATTCTCTTTCTACTTTATTCCAGGAATTGGTTAAGAGAAATCGTTTGTTTGAAGTGTAACAACTATCACCGATGTGGTTGAAATGAAACAGATAGGATAATGTATTGTAGGCGGTATGCGAGTCGAGCCGTCTGATATTCGAGTAGGTACCTACTTGACACAACCCACCTTTTAAATGGTCACTTTTCGAAATTAAGCTCTATATTTTTTGGGAAGTATTGATTGAAAACCTGCCTGTACATACATATCATCTTATGTTTTTCAGCTAAGCCAGCAGTTTGCTCGTCATCTTAAATAATTTAAAAACTATTATTCAAGAACAAAAATAAATCCTTACTAATATTATAAATCGGAAAGTGAGTTTGTTTGTTTGTTTGTTCCGCTTTCACGCCGTAACTACTGAACCGATTGCTTTGAAATTTTGCAGACGTAAAGTTAGAAGTCCGGATTAAATAATAGGGTACTTTTTATCCCGAAAAAAATAGATATTCCCGAGGGAAAACAAAAATATTGTTTGCTTGATGGATGGATTGTAGATGGCGCTGTGTGTCGTTTAAAACAAGGTAATATATTGCAAACGAATATAAACATGTAAATTTAGAAGCTAAATGATACGATGATGAATCCCCGAAAATGAGGAATTCCCGAGGGATGATGTACAATTTGTTTAATCGTCTAAACTGTTTTGTTTTACATCTACTTATATATTGCAAACGAATATGAACATATAAATTTAGAAGCTAAATGATACGATAATGAATCCTCGAAAATGAGGAATTCCCGAGGGATGACGTACAATTTGTTTTATCGTCTTAACTGTTTTTTTTACATCTACTTATCCTGAAATAACTATAATTCAACGAATTACTAATTGGTATAAGTATTAGTTAAGTTATTTAGTTCTTGAGGTATGCGATAGATGGCGCTGGGTGTTTTTAAAACGTGGTAACGATGTGTTTTTAAAATACGTAAGAAGTGGAATGATAGCTTTTTAAAACGTGGTGACGTTGTTTTTTTTAAGATACGTAAGAAGTGCAATGATATCTCGCGCTTTAACCTGTAGCTCATCGTATCCAGCGTTACATCGCGCTTCTTAGATTTTTCCGTGGGAATGAGAAGTTTTCTTATAGTTGTGATTTATACCGCAATATAACCGAATTCCACGCGGGCGAAGCCGCGGGCGGAAAGCTAGTTCTACCTAATTCAAAACACCTTATTGATGTCTTAACATTTCGGCAATTTATGTCTTCTCGTTTCTAGACGGACAGGCATTCTCATAAATATTGAACGACTTAGCAAAATCCGCAAGTTAGCTACTACTTAGCATGCGTGTCTGCCGACCTTGTCATACTATTGAACATTTTACTTAGGTATTAGCCAAGACGCTGCAATCCGAAGTTCCTTCAAGTAGGATTTTTTGTGTCCTTCCCGACTACAAATGTTGTTCATGCGGATTAAAGCATCAGAAAAAAACTATGAGTCATACAAAGACTCAGGTTTTTATAAACTAGCATTCAATTGTATTCATGGAGATCGTGTATCTTAATAAAACAGCTAGGTTTTTTTAGAATTACGGCAAAAAAGGCAATAAATGATTTTCTGTGTACCGAGTAGCCTCTCAAGCGGTTCAATTGGGTTCAATGCTCTCGGCGGCTAATACCTACGTAGATACCCGAATTCTCATTAAAATACTTACATTGGCTATTTCAAGATTCAAATGAACAGGAGGTTCATAAATAATCATAAGAAGAAAACATAAATATAATATGAAGCGCTAGAAAGTATCTGTTACAAGGGTAGTAGATTATAGTAATCTGTGGTAGTACCTAGTTTTGTTAAGAAAAAACACAGTATCTCAAGTCTACCGGGCATCAGGCATTGCCTCAGAACGACTACCTAACTTCTTTCATAAGATTTTTACTTCCTTTCACTAGTTAGACGTACCTAGGTAATAATAATAATAGAAAGTACTTAAGTACTTACTACTTGTAGCTCCTCCCGAGATCATTTCTGCGGTACTTATGAACATTCACCAAAAACTTTCAAAAAACTAGGTACCTAAGTATTTTATGTTACCTGTCGATCAATACCTACAGATGGCGTGCCTAGTGTCAGTACTTACCTATGTTATTTACTGTACAGGTACCTACCTCAATTAAAACTTTTTTTTCATGAACATGTATATTTAAGCGTATGAAGATTTCCCAATTTCGCCTGCAAAAAGCAGCAGCCTGTCTCCCCTAGACAGAATAGGTAATCACAAATCACCAATTTGTAGGGAACCCGTCTAAATGCTAATGTTGTTGGCACTGACACAAAGTCAGGCTCGCCGATTTAGTCTCGTAGCCCTATTTGATTTCGTATGCAGTTACTGATACTTAGGCATCTGTAGATATGACCTTAGAAAACCTCTATTGATAGGACTTAGAGTAAAATTACAATTTCAAATGCAGAATTTAATTATTCTCCCAGTAAAAAACAGACCAATTTTAACAAGACTAATCATTAATTTATAGATAGGTACTCGCTTCCCCCAGCGGTTTCACATGCTTTCGGAAGGTAAGTCGGATAGAAAGTAGCCTATAATTTTATGAACCTACATTACTGGCAAGTTTCTCCAAAATCCATCCAGTATCTACCTGTGCCTAGTTTACACGTGAAAGAGTGATATCCATACAATACTTCTTACTTCGCATTTATAATATGAGTAATGATAATACTGATAACACCTAGGTTGTATTCACTGCACATCTAAGATTACAACACAAGAACGGTTATTATGCGAACATACGTTTAAAAGTAGGGTAATTTAAACGCTAGTAAAATCGATTTGCATGCTAGGTTTTTTGTGTCGGCGCCAACAATTGTTTTTCACGCTATGCCAACCGCCAGGCGCTGTTAGTAGTCGGCGGTTCGACGCTTACCATATACTTGAACGTTATGTGTTAAATACCAGTTCCAGATTAAAAAGTTCGTAAGTAAGTAATGAAGCACGCCTTCGAAAACCTATACGAGCTGAATGGTCTAGTCATTTTTATACATGCAAACTTCTCGCGCACTCGATGAATGGTCTATACTATATAACACTGAAAAATATTTCAAATATGTCTAATAGTTCCCGAGACTGGCACGTTCAAACGAACTCTTCAGCTTTATAATATTAGTATTCCTCAAGGTCCTTGCATCAAGCAAGACGATGCTAGAGGCTTAGGGGTATCTTATTACAAACTATCGAAGGTGAGAACTGGTAATAATGTCAAAATGGAATAGAAATCGAATCGCAATATGATCGCAATAGCAGTTTTAGCCATATCGGGCATTCTGCTACTAATAAAAGACCAATCGTATTCGATTGTCATTCGATTGTTGTGCGATTGGTCTGCTATTTTGGTGATTTTGGTCTATACGGTAGTTTGCTGTACAATCATTTTGCAATCGTAAATCATTTGCAGACAAAATGATTCATTATTGAATGACAGAAAAGGATAAAAACGTTTATTTCAAAGAAAAAATAGCGGAATGCCATATACGCTTCAATCGTAATCGAGTCGGGATTGGATCTCAGTCGAATCGAGTCGAACGTGAATCGTATGCCGCTTAAGTAAAATTAGAAGAATCGGGCCCCTGATTAAATGAAACTTGCCTTGTACGATTTTTGTCTGGTAAACTTTACTAGGCCATTAAAGGAAATAAGAAGACATATGGGTGGGTACGAACTATAAGTACCTCGCCGACGTAGTGCCTCGGGAATGGTGGCAGGAAGATGACTAGATACCTAGTCCTAGCTATACAATAACTCCGGCGGATATCCCACACAAAACACTGCACTGCATATGTCGGGTAAATTCCTAGGCACTCATATTGCTTATTACAAAAGCGAATATGAGTTGGTTTGTTATGCTTATACGGTGACATAAAATAGCTTAACGTATTTGGATGATATTTGGTACCTATAGGTGAATTTATATTATTTCGTCTATATCCAATTTTTTTTTAATTTTACGGGTATGTTCAAGTAGGTACAAAATCGCATCTATTGCGGGGTCGTGAGTTCCATTCTCAACCATTGCATTATTGACTAAGCCGATTCACAAGCAAAACTCGGAGGGGTAAGTTGCAAGAATCGTAAAAAAAACATAAAAAGTGGTAGCGTGGGCTCGTTAAGTCAGAGTCGGTTTCTTTATTGTACAGAACAATAAACCCAAAGCTATCGGTTATCGCATACGTGTGGTTACGTCTCCTAATCGTAAACTGCCTTCAGATTACGCGATTCTGTTAGGACACGTCATTCTTCTGTTTATACTAGTTACATCTGTCGGTTATGCTTAAAAGTTGATTGATATCTTATCTTGGTACTTACTCAACTTACCTACTAAATCGGTTATCTGTACCTGTACAGACTAGTTTGCATTACCAAATGGCCCAGCTTTCAGCGGCATGTCGAGCAGTTCGAGATCTCTATTAGGTACCTACTTATAGAGGTATATACCTAGGTACTTATAGAGAATGCTAGTTCTGCCAGAACGCTTGAAATCACCTTGATATATGTAGCATAAGACTGGTGAAAGAAGTAAAAAAAAAAACATTCCTACATAAAAGTTAAAAAGTATAAAATTCCAACTGCATCAGAACAGTTAGGTCAATATAACACAAATTACTTATGTGGCGCTAACAACCAATTAATAAAAATGTGCTACAATAAAATGAAGATTAAAACAAGACGCACGCGAGAGAAGGCGCGAGCTAAAATGAATAATTCTTCAACAAACTTATTTGCCAGTGTTTTATTCTTACTGTTTTCATTCGCGTTTTATATGACTATTTCCTTCACGCCGTTAACTAAAGAAGAACAGATGGAAAGATATAACAAAATGACAGAGGATGTAGAACCTTTTCGGAAAAACTTAACTGAATGCGCGCGCCAAGTCAAAGCGTCAATGGCGGACGTCGAACACTTTTTGAAAAGGATTCCCCAATCATCGTTACAGGGAAAATGTTTTGTTGCGTGTATTTTGAAAAGGAATTCGATTATAAAGAATAATAAGATAAGTAAGGAGCATTTGTTGGAGGCTAACAAAGCCGTGTATGGTGCAGATAGTGAGGTGTTGGAAAGATTGACGATTGCTATAGGGGAGTGTACGAAAGCAGTGGAGGAAATCTTTGAGGTTTGCGAGTACGCGTCGGTTTTCAACGACTGTATGCACATAAAGATGGAACATGTTTTGCAGCAAGTGACCATGGAGCGGCGCATGGAAGCTATCAGCAAGATGACGTCAAACCCTGACGAGTGGGGCCAAGATGAGGACGAGATCTTAAAGTTGGTGAAGGATGAACTATAATAATTTCTATTCATTAATCTTAAAGTTTGTTCTAGTAAGCAATAGTAAGCATAGTGTTAGCTTGTGTTTTTTTTAAGTCTACAATTCTAGTTTAGTTCTTCAGCTACGTTTGCAGGTGACAAAAAAATTGTTTAATAAATAATTTCTGTTTTTTGTGTCAGCCTTTTATAACAATTAAATAAGCAAATTATCGCGAGTATTGCGGGCAAGTTAACATGCGGTACTTTTTTGTTCTTTGAAAATTGACTGAGGTTCACGGTCGATTTGCTTGTCTAAAAAACAAAACAATACTTGTTAAGAAGAAATTTTAATTCTTTTCGAAATCACCTAATTATAACTTCGATATGATTCACTTAAAATTTACAATAGAAGCGCACAATACAAAACAATATGGACACAAATTGCTCCACTTTGATCAAAGAGTCACTTGGTGGGTACATCGCATAAACTCAACTGTCAAACCAATAAGGTATGTTCACTATTTAGTAGTTGATAGTACAATAAAAATACCAAGGAAAGACATCGGCAGTTAAAAAAATAATTACTTAAAATTTTCAATAAATAATTGATCGAATGTTGCTGCCACTTCAATAAAATATATTTTTCCTAGAGCATCAACATTTGTGTCCCATTTTCAGAGAAGAGCATTGAACAAATTTCGTTGTAAAAGGTACTACAACTAAAAGTACACATTATCAAATAAAATAAATACGTTTTAAATCAGTTCACAACAAGTTTCGTGAACAATCAATGTTCACTATTTAGGAATAGTGTATTTACACTCCTCAATTTATAATTTATATTACGACACAATGACGATATGCTTACAACTGGGTATATGTTAAATTATAATTCACTTTTTAATAAACATTTCAAAAAGAATGTTCGAGAAAGTCATTTAAAAAACAGTTCAGAAGTAAAACTAAAAAATGTTCATATAGTGTCGTAATACAAATCTAGAAAACAATTCGCTACAAATCAACAGTGCGATCTCCTATATCGTATTAAAATATCAAACAAACGAGTTTACCTAAACTAACGGGCTAATATACCTGTTTCATGCACTTCTCTTTATACAAATAGATAGAAGACATCGAATGTACAATTGTTCCTATATTAACTATATAGTGCTAAAACTACACCCAGAGGGCAGTTGAGCTGTTGTTCCATAGATAAAAATCAAGACCATTTTTATACACCATTTCGATCGTGGACTGATGGTAAAATTACAATTATAATTTAAAAAAAAAACACTACCATGCTTATTTGAATTTGGAATCCAGCTACTAGGTAGGTACAATATCTATGAAAACTTTTTGAATTTGGAATATTTCTTAAATAATGGGTTATTTGTATTCTAGTTAGACAATTCAATTAGGCTAAAACAATTCCGAGAGATTTCTGCATAAAATTTATCTATCTAAGTTGCAGTAAACTTGTAGTGATGATAAATATAACATCTTTGTCAACACCAAACATCGCTAAATCTCGAACGAATATAAATTCAGGTAAAAATTCATCTTACTAAGTTAACACACATCAGACCACAAAAATGGGTACAACAACGAACATTTTCAAATATTTATCTTATAACTTATTAGCAAAAACAAGTTTTCCGAAAATGGTTAAATATACTTATAATATTACCAGATGATACCTATTAACATTACATACTAAAAACTAAGGTATCATACAGTCTTAATTTCATCAAAATTTTATTTAAAACCCAAAGTAAAACATTTTTTTTATAAATTACTATTTACTATATAAATAGTTCAATCAAACATTTTCTTAGTTAAAATATGTAACTACCCTATTCCTTGAAGTCATGTATAGTACTTAAAACTAATATCAAAATGAAAATCAAAGGTATAGAAAACGATAATATGGCAGTGTCCTAAAACAAAAATAATATAATAATGTTAAAAAATAGTAAGCGTATATTGAATCCTAAAGTTTAATTGTAAAATTATATTTAAAAATAACACTATTTTAGTTTACTAAGGGTAAGTTGTGTTAAGCTCAAAATATTGAATTTGTTTGCAAGTATACTTTTTTAATAATAATAATGTCGGGACACCTTTTCACACACGGTCAGTTAGCCCCATGGTAAGTTATTAATTAACTTGTGTTATGGGTGCTAACACAACTGATAAACTACACATAGCTACATATATACATATTTATAAATACATATCATAACACCCAGACCACGGCCAACAAGCATGCTCATCACACAAATGTTGACCGAACCGAGAATCGAACCCGGGACCTCAGGTTCGGCAGTCCGGCATGGTGACCATTGCGCCATCGAGGTCGTCGCACTCGGTTAATGATTCATCGGTGAATGATTCATCGGCACAATCGGTTTAATGATTCATACTGGTACTAGTATTTTTAATATTTCCTTCAATATTATTATGGCTAGTTGAAGTATGTTTGTAAAACTATTCGATGCAGTTTCCATGCGCGCGAGGGTGTTTAAAGCTAAGAGTGTTTTAAAACTAGAGACATGAGAAAGTAAAAAAAAGTGGCAAGTTCATTTCTACTACAGAAATTGAATTAACAACAAAAAAAAAAACATGATACAATATGAATCATTAAACCGATGCACGAAAAATAAATCAAACTTGTACTAAAAATAACAAAATAATTTGTCATCAAAAATAACTTTAATCATAAAGTTTATTATGTCTCTAATTGACAAACACCAATTCACTAATAACAGCTATACATCTAAATTAAGATCAGAATATACACGCCACACAACTTTAATATTATCATCATTTTTATTTTAATACTACAAAAATACTTTTTTTATCATGGACTCTTTATTTGGCCCACATTGTTTGATTAAAAAAAATAACATTTTAAATAATAATTGAAGTATATTTACACATAGAGTCGGCAGTTAGGTTCAGTCATAATGATTTTAGAAATACAATAATAAAGTTTAGACCAAAAATGTAAAAATTGTGAATTAAAAGTAAAAAGGTTCATGAGTATTAGCACATACGTTTCAACATGTTCGTCTTATCTATTGTGACATAAATATGTAGGAAGAAATCTATTATAATTGTGAAATTTTAAATTCTGAGTTGATTAATAATAAAAAACGAAGAATATTCTAAAACTGCCATACTTATGGGCATTCATATTTTTAAAAAGTATTATTTTGTGACATTTTGAAAATCTAAACATTGAATGTAAGTAATTCGTATCAAAACCCTTAACAAAATCCATACTATACAATGTATAGTTGTATTTACCTTTAAAACAAAATTTATTTCATTCCACTTAAGAAAAAAAATTCAGGTATCCTTAGTTTCGTTTCTTTATAACACAAATCTAGTTTCGATATTTTCGATAGCTTTTAGCTGCCTAAAACCAAAAAAAATGTGACCGAATTTTGAGACCAGTAAGACTGAAAGAAACTAAGACAATATTCTTCATGAAATTGAAAATTATACTTAAAAAAGTATACATAAATAAGTAATGTATATAGGAAATCAAGTGCTGAGCGAATTTGCAAGCTAATTTGTCTAATACGTTTGTTTACATATTAGTTAAAAAACGCAATCGTTAAAAAAGATGAATAATTCATTTTTGTTTTACGGTGAATATTGTTTATTCCGACATTTGATCACTGAAAACAAGCAAGTATATTTCACAATGCAATACGACCATATATAATTTACGCATAGACAAGTTAACTAACAGATCTCACTCAATTAAAAAATAATGCCGTGTTTTAGAATATAGGAGCTATATATTGGGCCTTTACTTTAATCACCTGTTCCCATCACTTTTATGTACTAAAATAGAGTTCCGAACCTCGAAGGTGTAGGCCTTTGTCATTCGGGCGGACAGCTTTGTACAAATGAGGCGGGAAATAGGCCGGTACGACCAGTCCTTTGTAGGGTACCTTTGTACCAGCCATCGCCTCGCTTTTTCGAAACAATCACTATATCATCCACTTTGAGTTCCAACTCGTATTCAGAGTTAGGCGGATAGGGTACTATACAGCGGAATCTGTAACGTAAATTAAAGTTTTTGAGCACTAAGAAATAATACTTAGTTACGAAAGTAATTTTGGAATATGCTCAGTAGTGACTGAAGTACAACTTACATACAGGTGAATGCAACCTCATTTATTTATATAGTCTGTTTTTTAATCTCGTAGACTAAACTGACATTACGAGTGTTGTCAGTTTATTGCAAATTCTTAAATCGTGATGTGGCACGACCGAAACTTAGCGTTAATAAAATCAAGGATCCTTTATTTTAATATAAGTCAACCTGAAATAATGGGCTTATCCTTGATGATTACGCATGGCTTTTCGTGGTCAGATATCCCTGGCAGTTTGTAGCACGTCGTACAGCCGTGTCTACGTACGTGAATTTTAAATATAAAACTTTGAATGCATATTAAATTCGTCTATTATAGATAAAAAGTTACGATTCAACGAACCGGTATCGTAAGTACAACACTGCACCAAAGAGCTAGCAATATTTGTAAGTTTGACATTTTGCAAGTGTCAATTTAGTCTACGAGATTAAAAAACAGACTATAATAATTATTATGCGATAAAACTTTATGACGGAGACACATATTTTTATATAACAATTACGGCATGGAGCGACTGAATAACTACGTGGGCGCCATTACCTCTCTTTGTTCGGTTGCGTATGATGTCTGTCTCGCCTGGAAGCGGTCACGTCTAGCGACTGCGATTTTCTGTGTTGGGTCTGCCAAGGGTTTTCCGTGCTGGCTCTATAAATTGAATAATTCGTTATTCTAAATAGTTTCTCCCAAGTAACGAAAATATTTCAAGTGTTCGAACTAAAAAATACCTGCACATTATCTTTAATATCCATGGGTGAAAATAGATAATATTCAACGAGGTTTCAACCCGCTTTTGGCCCAATTAGTGATAACCATTAAATTAATAGTAATTTAGTGAAAATGTGTCTAGATGAATGAGCGAGGCGAGTGTGACATTAAGCAACACAGAAACGTAACACCATGCCAAAAGAACACGTACAACAAGGCAAAATAACGTAAAATATGTTTTGTTTTGTGAGATATACATAGGTAATGTGTGTTTCTGTATGTACAAGGTATAACCTCCTTGTGCGAGGAGTACGGGCGGGTGTATGTGTGTGTGTGTGTGCATACAACCTGTGCAGATGGTGGTGGTGTTCGTGCAGGGCGGGCGGTGCGGCTCGCTCCTTGTGCGAGGAGTGCGGGCGGGTGTATGTGTGTGTGTGTGTGCATACAACCTGTGCAGATGGTGGTGGTGTTCGTGCAGGGCGGGCGGTGCGGCTCGCTCCTTGTGCGAGGAGTGCGGGCGGGTGTATGTGTGTGTGTGTGTGCATACAACCTGTGCAGATGGTGGTGGTGTTCGTGCAGGGCGGGCGGTGCGGCTCGCTCCTTGTGCGAGGAGTGCGGGCGGGTGTATGTGTGTGTGTGTGTGCATACAACCTGTGCAGATGGTGGTGGTGTTCGTGCAGGGCGGGCGGTGCGGCTCGCTCCTTGTGCGAGGAGTGCGGGCGGGTGTATGTGTGTGTGTGTGTGCATACAACCTGTGCAGATGGTGGTGGTGTTCGTGCAGGGCGGGCGGTGCGGCTCGCTCCTTGTGCGAGGAGTGCGGGCGGGTGTATGTGTGTGTGTGTGTGCATACAACCTGTGCAGATGGTGGTGGTGTTCGTGCAGGGCGGGCGGTGCGGCTCGCTCCTTGTGCGAGGAGTGCGGGCGGGTGTATGTGTGTGTGTGTGTGCATACAACCTGTGCAGATGGTGGTGGTGTTCGTGCAGGGCGGGCGGTGCGGCTCGCTCCTTGTGCGAGGAGTGCGGGCGGGTGTATGTGTGTGTGTGTGTGCATACAACCTGTGCAGATGGTGGTGGTGTTCGTGCAGGGCGGGCGGTGCGGCTCGCTCCTTGTGCGAGGAGTGCGGGCGGGTGTATGTGTGTGTGTGTGTGCATACAACCTGTGCAGATGGTGGTGGTGTTCGTGCAGGGCGGGCGGTGCGGCTCGCTCCTTGTGCGAGGAGTGCGGGCGGGTGTATGTGTGTGTGTGTGTGCATACAACCTGTGCAGATGGTGGTGGTGTTCGTGCAGGGCGGGCGGTGCGGCTCGCTCCTTGTGCGAGGAGTGCGGGCGGGTGTATGTGTGTGTGTGTGTGCATACAACCTGTGCAGATGGTGGTGGTGTTCGTGCAGGGCGGGCGGTGCGGCTCGCTCCTTGTGCGAGGAGTGCGGGCGGGTGTATGTGTGTGTGTGTGTGCATACAACCTGTGCAGATGGTGGTGGTGTTCGTGCAGGGCGGGCGGTGCGGCTCGCTCCTTGTGCGAGGAGTGCGGGCGGGTGTATGTGTGTGTGTGTGTGCATACAACCTGTGCAGATGGTGGTGGTGTTCGTGCAGGGCGGGCGGTGCGGCTCGCTCCTTGTGCGAGGAGTGCGGGCGGGTGTATGTGTGTGTGTGTGTGCATACAACCTGTGCAGATGGTGGTGGTGTTCGTGCAGGGCGGGCGGTGCGGCTCGCTCCTTGTGCGAGGAGTGCGGGCGGGTGTATGTGTGTGTGTGTGTGCATACAACCTGTGCAGATGGTGGTGGTGTTCGTGCAGGGCTGGCGGTGCGGCTCGCTCCTTGTGCGCGGAGTGCGGGCGGGTGTATGTGTGTGTGTGTGTGCATACAACCTGTGCAGATGGTGGTGGTGTTCGTGCAGGGCGGGCGGTGCGGCTCGCTCCTTGTGCGAGGAGTGCGGGCGGGTGTATGTGTGTGTGTGTGTGCATACAACCTGTGCAGATGGTGGTGGTGTTCGTGCAGGGCGGGCGGTGCGGCTCGCTCCTTGTGCGAGGAGTGCGGGCGGGTGTATGTGTGTGTGTGTGTGCATACAACCTGTGCAGATGGTGGTGGTGTTCGTGCAGGGCGGGCGGTGCGGCTCGCTCCTTGTGCGAGGAGTGCGGGCGGGTGTATGTGTGTGTGTGTGTGCATACAACCTGTGCAGATGGTGGTGGTGTTCGTGCAGGGCTGGCGGTGCGGCTCGCTCCTTGTGCGAGGAGTGCGGGCGGGTGTATGTGTGTGTGTGTGTGCATACAACCTGTGCAGATGGTGGTGGTGTTCGTGCAGGGCGGGCGGTGCGGCTCGCTCCTTGTGCGAGGAGTGCGGGCGGGTGTATGTGTGTGTGTGTGTGCATACAACCTGTGCAGATGGTGGTGGTGTTCGTGCAGGGCGGGCGGTGCGGCTCGCTCCTTGTGCGAGGAGTGCGGGCGGGTGTATGTGTGTGTGTGTGTGCATACAACCTGTGCAGATGGTGGTGGTGTTCGTGCAGGGCTGGCGGTGCGGCTCGCTCCTTGTGCGAGGAGTGCGGGCGGGTGTATGTGTGTGTGTGTGTGCATACAACCTGTGCAGATGGTGGTGGTGTTCGTGCAGGGCGGGCGGTGCGGCTCGCTCCTTGTGCGAGGAGTGCGGGCGGGTGTATGTGTGTGTGTGTGTGCATACAACCTGTGCAGATGGTGGTGGTGTTCGTGCAGGGCGGGCGGTGCGGCTCGCTCCTTGTGCGAGGAGTGCGGGCGGGTGTATGTGTGTGTGTGTGTGCATACAACCTGTGCAGATGGTGGTGGTGTTCGTGCAGGGCGGGCGGTGCGGCTCGCTCCTTGTGCGAGGAGTGCGGGCGGGTGTATGTGTGTGTGTGTGTGCATACAACCTGTGCAGATGGTGGTGGTGTTCGTGCAGGGCTGGCGGTGCGGCTCGCTCCTTGTGCGAGGAGTGCGGGCGGGTGTATGTGTGTGTGTGTGTGCATACAACCTGTGCAGATGGTGGTGGTGTTCGTGCAGGGCGGGCGGTGCGGCTCGCTCCTTGTGCGAGGAGTGCGGGCGGGTGTATGTGTGTGTGTGTGTGCATACAACCTGTGCAGATGGTGGTGGTGTTCGTGCAGGGCGGGCGGTGCGGCTCGCTCCTTGTGCGAGGAGTGCGGGCGGGTGTATGTGTGTGTGTGTGTGCATACAACCTGTGCAGATGGTGGTGGTGTTCGTGCAGGGCGGGCGGTGCGGCTCGCTCCTTGTGCGAGGAGTGCGGGCGGGTGTATGTGTGTGTGTGTGTGCATACAACCTGTGCAGATGGTGGTGGTGTTCGTGCAGGGCGGGCGGTGCGGCTCGCTCCTTGTGCGAGGAGTGCGGGCGGGTGTATGTGTGTGTGTGTGTGCATACAACCTGTGCAGATGGTGGTGGTGTTCGTGCAGGGCGGGCGGTGCGGCTCGCTCCTTGTGCGAGGAGTGCGGGCGGGCGGCGGGCGGCAGGGCGCGGAGCAGCTGCGACGGGCACGAGCCCGACCTGTACCCACACCGTTAGTATGCCACGAGCCGATCACAAATTGTTTCGGTTTTCCGCGTACATTATACGAGTAAATAAGTCATCGATAAAAAATTAAAACTATGCAACTTTCAACAGCAAACTTGAATATTCACAATAGAAAATCAACCGATTGAAAGCGGACTCAAAATGAGGTTAACATCGTAATTATATAATTTCGTAACACTTCGCTTTACTCAGAAACTAATATTTTCACGCCAGTTAAGGGACAATGGAGGGTAGCTCTGAAACCGGCCGTGGGCAGTGGTCAGACCGCGAACGATGAACGAGAATCCAGTAGAACTCATAAACGAGTTCGCAGTCAGTGGGAAGCGAGGGTGTCCTATCGATCTTCAATACATTAATCGCTGTACTAAAAGCATAAGCGTAAGTTTTCAAGTGAGACGTAGAATTACTCGTCCGCGATCGCTCAGTTCTGTGGTGCATTGTGCATACCCAGCGTTTGACAAGCGAGCATCTCTGACCAAAATATAAAACCTTGACAGATCTTTGAGAAAAAGCGAGTTGTCGCTGACAATGTGAGAGTAAGAGCAACTACATATTATTTACATCTCTTTAGTTTATGCGTATTTATTGGCGTTCCTCAAGAAAGAAAGTCGCCGATAATCCGCCATTTTCTCGTTAGCAGTCGGACCACTGCCTTAAGTAAATACAATTTTAATTAAAAAGATAAACCGTGATAAAATAATAATTAAGTCATAGTACAGGTAAAAAAAAAAACAAGATATCGGCTTGTGACAACAAAAAACACACGTGATACACAAAATGCAGTGACAAAGTGCTGTTAGAACACACAACTTAAGCACAAACATGTTAGAACCACGTTTAAAGGCTGCAGACGTTCTGATTAGGCCCCAGGTAGTCAGCAACTAGTATATAACACTTATGTAAATTAAATTACTGGTTAAATCAACTAGCAACCCCAATGTTATCAACCAAAATTTCGAAATTAAGTATCGAAGAATCAATCAGTTGAGTTCGATTGATGATTTTACTTGATATATCGATTGTTCCAAATACCAAAATGTCATCAATCCTAAGAGCGATTCAATAAACTTGACTGAGAGAGTTATTGAATAAGATTTTTTTATTAACTTAACAAGACCCAAGTTAACCGACAACACAAAACGTATTTTTTCTAAAACAACTGTCTAGAGTTTTTGAGCCTAAGGGCGCTTTCAACTTATGTGCCTGTTGTCGAGCGTTCGACGTAAAGTCGCCGCACTGTCGCCGCGCCGTGCTTTTTGTATGACAAAAGACGATCGTCCGTACGCCGTACGTCAAACGCACCGCTTAGACGCTGCCACCGCAGCCGGCCGTCAAGAAACGCATAAGTTGAAAGCGCCCTAAGGGTCTCAAGTTTAATTTCAGTTCACATTAGTACAAGAATTCTTAAAACTTATCTGTTAAAGTACAAATAAATAAATCTGGGAACCTCAATCAGATCGCCTGCAAGCACACGAGGTATTCCTAAAAAACAGCATCACATCACAAACAAAAGTAAAACGACTACAAATGAATAATGTAACATGGTTGATCCATCTTCAGTAATATAATGAGTAATTCCCAATAATAATTTTGTCTATACGCTATGCTTTCGTTTACAAATCCAATTTAGATGAAATTTTGTACACAAGATAGCGGGTCCATTAAGGTACCCAGAAGGCAACTATTCAAGCTTCTAGCTAAAACTAGTTATATTATTTATATTTATAGTTATCGGCACGAATCTTGAGCTCTGACCTTCACCTGCGCAGAGGTAATTTATTGGGTCCCTATTGTGGTATGAAGTGAGGCGCGGGAGCAGGCTAAAGCGGTGATTGGCCCGCAGTGCATCGCGGCATAGCCGTCACTCGGGATTGGTTCTTTGCTAATAAATCACTTCTGCGCAGATGTAGGTCAGAGCTCAAGATTCGTGCCGATAACTATACACTAGTCAAATACACAACCAAATACACGCCAAACAAGTTCACTTGTATGGCAAGCTACCTGTGGATTTGTTTACTACCTACACTCTATTCTCGTTTGTAAAAAAAAAAGGATTAATGAAATAGAGTTCTGACATCAGCCACATAGAAGTTATGCCAAATTCTTATATATAGTAAGGAACCCATAGATTGTTGGGAACGGCTGTAAGGTCGATACGGTTGCGATCCATTTCAGAATCGATACGTACGCAGCGACCTCCGCTGGTTTGCGAGAACAGCGATGCAACTAAAAAAGATTGATTTTAGAGAGCAGCATTTATTTTAGAGAACTTGCATACTACAAAATATAAATGATTGAATTAAAATTAATGCAGTATCAAAACAATTATTCAAAGACTTATGATCGTTTGGCACTCAGTATTCAATTGGACAGAATTTTGAATTACGTCGATATTCTCGCAAACCAGCGCTTTGCTAACGAGCTCGTCTATAACATATGAAAGGTGACTGACCTGACATGTACAGGGTGATGTTGCTGCGTGTTCAAGGTCAGCATGAGGGATGTCCCGGGTCCGTCTTCGAACACCGGGTTGTCCATACTATAGCCGGCCGGCGGAGGCGACTTGCATTTCTTCATGGCCGCTAAACGTTTCATCAAACTCACACCCGTTGAGATTGAAGACTTTTCCGTTTTCGCTTTCTCTTTTGGCTGTGGGGTAATTTTGATTTACAGTTAAAACTTTTATAAATGTGAAAAGATGCGGTTTCGTATACCTTTTTTTACTTTTCTTTAACAGAGACAAGAGCTGTTGTTTGTGCTAAACCAGTTGGTAAACGTGTATCTATGATAGAAATATACTTATAACAATTATACAACAAATTAAGCAATAATTTTAAAGTTTCGTTAAATGTTAAATATCTAGCCAGATGGAGAATAACCTTAAGAAAAGAATTGTCTAAGATGAAAGTTATTTAAATAATCATTAGATGTTACCTTTTCAGATCTGGGTGTATTTTGTTGTGACTGCGCCGGCGAACTCCAAGGGTAGGTGAGCGGTTGAGCTGGAAAATTAATAATAACCATTAGTTATTTTACACGACCATTTACAAGTAAATAACCCTGTTTACGTGCTTCCTGCCCTTCATTTAAATTTTATTTACGGTTTGTTTCTGTTACAGCCTTTATATCGTCCCATCGCAGGGCACTGGCCTCCTCTTACACGGAGGAGGATTTACGGTATAGGGAGTATAATTTTTTCTTAGGTACTTCTTTGACTATCATCTACCAATTAATTCTATGCAGCTTTATCGTTTGTCGCAAAGTCCATCCATTGTTTCTTTGGCCACAACCTCCTTTGCATCACTTGCTTATGGAGTCATGTGGGTGCTGTGGTAGTCGGAATCTAGTTAGAGAAGAACATCTAGTTTTGTAGTGTAAGGAGATCTGCTTACCGAGTAACAGCGTGGCGGGCGCGGCGTCCCTCGCGCGGGGCGGCGCGTCGGGGGCCGCGCTGCCGGCGCCCGCGCTGCCGGCGCCCGCTGCTGCCGCTGCCGGCACTGACGATACAGCCGCCGGCGCAGCCTAAAGGACATACATATTATTTTTATGTTGTGTAGGTACAGAGTGATTAGCACCAAATAGAATAGGCGAAATACGTCCACGTATGATTTTTATTTCTGTATATTTTTTACAAAATTTTAGCAAGATGCCATGCATGATGTTTTCATAATTTATATAGTTACACATATATTATTATTAATTTATTTGTGTATTATAATATACGTAGTATTTCATACTATTTTTTTTTTCAATTTGTTTGCACCTATCGATACGTTCTATCCGCCACCCAAAGTTAGTAAAGAACGCCTAGGGCGTTAAATCCGCCATTGTACTGTATGTGCAAGAAGTATTTAAATAAATCAATAAGATGCCGCATTTTATGGTCGACGGATGCAATGAGACTCGGATACGGTCAGTTATTTTTTCTAACATAGAAGAAAAAAAACACTTTACATTTCACGAAATTGTTAACCATTTCAGGACACTAAATACACATTTGTATGGAATTATTTCTAATAGAAATACCTTGTCATGCTTAGGGCGCAGATGGTGTGCGGGGGCGACGTAGTTGCCGGGGAACACTCCGGCCCGCTGCGACCGCTCCGAGCTGCCCTTGTACCAGCCGTCGCGGCACCGCTCCGTCACCGTGTAGATACCTATACAACATAAATTTATTTATTTTACTACATTTTTATAAAGACACTAAGTTTCCGATCGCAGTTCGATTGAAAACAATATTTGCAAAAACATGTATAATATAATTTTTTGATGACTTAGACAAATTAACTTTACTGAAAAATTATCTGATGATCAATCAGAAACTTATCTGACTGATAAACTATAACTTAGTTTCATAGGTCTCGGAGAACAATATTTGAAAGAAACTAAAATTGTAGCAGTAAACAGTGAGTCCGGGCCGCTGTCGTTTCATCATCATCATCATCATCAGCCTATCGCAGTCCACTGCTGGACATAGGCCTCTCCAAGTGCACGCCACTGAGATCGATTTTCGGCTTCTCGCATCCAGTTCGTTGTCATTTATTGAAGTCAAAAGAGCAAATTTATCAGCCATATTTTTTTAAATATATTTAGGATTGCATGTATGTATGTCTGACCTCCTTTCTTGAGCTCGAGCTCGTCGGGCTTGCAGGGCTTGTAGGGGTAGATGGCGACGTAGGCGGCGGGCAGCGGCCGCTCGTTGCTGCGCGAGCGTCGCCGCCGCCGCTCCGCGCGCTCGCCTCGCTCCGCGCGCTCGCCTCGCTCCGCGCGCTCGCCTCGCTCCGCCGGGCCCGAGTCCAGCAGACTGGTTGCTAGAATTTCTGCCGAGTGCCTGAAAAACAAGTCAATTTTTGTAATTTATTCAAGGATTATACTGCCCTGTTAGGTTTGAAGACAAGCGGTAAAATAGGTTGACGATATCAAAATATTTTTGAACCTATACATACGTTAAACTGTAGGTCCCGGCTGTCATTGAACATCTTTGGCAGTCGTTATGGGTAGTCAGAAGCCAGTAAGTCTGACAACCAGTCTAACCAAGGGGTATTAGAGTGCGCGAGTAACTGGGCAGCCCGAGTAAAAGGTTTATTTAAATATTCAGTGTAATCATAATCTTGCAATGTAACGTAAAACAGCTTCCTGAAAATTATCATTATACTTTAACTAGTCACCTACCTATTTTGCGTGTTATGATTCCCTTGCAAATGCGTGGAAGGTGTCAAGCTGTGTCTCTTTTCCCGTTCTCTGTGGTGGTGTTCTCTATGGGCTCTATTCACCATGTAGTTTCCATCCTTCCCATGCGAAGGGGACAATGCCGCTTGCAAGCCTAAACCAAAATTCAACGACTCCGGTCCACTAGAACGCAAATTCTTACTAGACGAAGGAGCATCCAGTCTGTTAGAATCATTATTGCTTGCAGCTTCTTGATTTTCTTCCTGGTTTTGACACGTATTGCTTCCACTCGAAGCATTCAATTTTGGACTCTCTGACGGCGGTAAACTGACATTCAGAGACGTGTTCGTTGCCGTAGAACTTTCGTTCAAACTCAGCACTCCCATTGAAGTGTTAAGAGACTCGTCGTTGTTCGTTTCTTCCTCTGTTTGGGATTGATTGATTTGATTTTGTGAGGGATTTTGAGTCGTATTAGAAGCGATTACGGTTGCATTTCGCTCTGTATTATTATCGGGGGAACTGGGAAGGCTCGGTTCAGCGCTTTCACAGGTACTTGTATTGGAACTTGTGTTTGGAGTCGTTGTTGAACTAACGCCGACAGACGGCGTGTTCATGCTCGAACTAGAATCCGAACTGACATTACTAGTATTGAAATTGGCGCCGGAAACAGGAAAATGTTCGTGGGTCCTCACATTTTGGTACGTAGTTTCAACTTTATGAACTGGCGTTGAGTTGTAGCTGTCGTATTTGACTGTTCGTAATCTGTCGTAATTTTCTCCGATTCTGGATACGTTTTGTATGCCCATAGTTTGGTGTCCTTTGTTGTGCATGTTAGTGAATTGTATGAGGTCTAGCGAGTGTTTGGTTTGTGGTTCCATGATGTTTCTGGGTACGGCGGTGGTGGTGACGAGGCCTCCGTGGGAGACGGTGACGTGCTGGTTGATGGGCTGGGGCAGCAGTATCTGCGGCTGCGTCTGCGCGGGATGGTAGTTGGGATGCGACTGACTCATGGCGGCCATGTTTTGGTAGTTACTCTGCACGGTGGAGGGGGTAGACATAGACATCGGTTGGTAACGGTGCGAGTGTTGCTGTAAGTAAAAAAAAGTATTTGTTAAACATGCTTTTTGTGGGACATCTCTACAGAAATAGATGGATATTTTGCTAATGGTAACCTATTTTTTAGCAATCCTTCTATATTATAGACAATGATGAGAATTTGTTTATTATTGTCACGGTAAAATATCAACCGATAGTGACTAGATTTCGTATGAAAATAACTGCGATATCTAGAGACATGGCTATTTTTTATCATGGTTCCCTTAGGATTAGGATACAGTCAGTTACACAGCAGGAACTACTCCGCACACCCGGGTAAAAAGCTTCCGATTTGTGTAACGTATAAACTATTAATAACCTGTGCATGATGCCTGTGTTCCGAGTGCGATGGTCGGGAGTGTTCGGGTATGGGCGGCACCGGTCGGTTCAACGGTACACTGAAACAACACACAATTTTATAAAAAATATAATAAAGTTATTGAAGAACTTCCTTATTGCTTTCGATCGTGACAACGAGTGGCAAAATCAAAGTGAAATAATCTTTTAGACTCTCATGTACATGATTTCAATTAAATAAATAAAACTGTAGAATTAAATAAGTATGTGAATCAAAATGCATATTTTACCCCGAAACATATCAATCTCCATTAGAATGTCGCTATTTTGAATTACTACTTAGTTAAATCGGAGCAGGCTGCTTTAGCTAAGCTATAAGTTCCTTACCAAGATTTAATTAAATGTCTACCTGTTCATGAGCTGCCTAGCCGCTTGGTTGAGCTCCACGAAAGCGATGGGGAAGATGCCGACGCGTTGGTCCAGCCGACCCTCCGCCCAGTTGTCGTCGACACGACGATGCACCGTTATAATTGCCCCTGGGAACATTTATTACAAGAAATTATTACAAGCAAATATTTAATTTGCCCCTGGGAACTATACACGCAATGACTACAAGGAAATATTTAATTGAGTAAGAAAAAAATTATTTAAATGCAGACTTTAACTAATCAACGTTCAAAATTGATCAAATGGCAGTAACTACTGAAGCGATTCTAAAAATACTGTCAGTGTTAGATAGACCATTTATCGAGGATGTCTATAGGCTTTTTATCCAGTTGTGAGAAGTATAGTTAACTTCTCAAGCAACTTTTAGCTGACTGAAAGGTAGCCCGCTATAAGCATTTATCTAGTGCCTTCAGCAAAATAGTTTCAAGGCTAATTTAAAACTAAATTAAAGTTCATAACTACGTACACGATATCAACATACATAGGAAGAACTTAATACACGAACTGGGCCTATTGACAGTGACAAGCTTGCTAGAGAATACGTACCCTTGTCAAACGCCAAACATCCTTCCTCGTCGGGGGCGGACATGCGGAAGTCGTACAACGCTTTGCATAACGCTGTAGCCACCGGGAGAGGTACTACCACCTGAAATCCATAATTTAACCTTTTAATAATTTGTTAAAAAAAAATAAAAACAATCATCATTATCAATCATCCAAATTGAGAACTTGAAAACTGTGTTGTATGTTATGTTCCTAGAGCAAAACGGTTTATCAACGCCACCAAACTGAAGTCCATTCTTTATTCGAAATCGTATGCTAAAGCTAAAGCTGTACAGTTTGTTTGCTTGCGCTAATCTCAAGAACTACTGGTCCGATTTGAAAAATTCTTTCAGTGTTAGATAGCCCATTTATGAGGAATGCTATCTATATTTTTATCCGGGTCCGTGCAGAGGTTCCCACGGGATACGGGTGGGACAGCTGACAGAAGCTAGTACCGTAGTAACTATTATAGTAATCTTTTTTTTTATGATGTCAAAAATCATTAAATGACCCCTCCCGCTGTGGGTTAGAAGCGGTGAGGGAGTGTCAGACTCTTACTGACTATAAACCGTCGTGTTCCGTCAGAGGCCTTTTATGTACCAGGGCCGCGGTATCTCTTTCGAACAACCCGCAGCCCTCGAACAGCTCGCAGCCCAACTATTATAGTAATCTGTGCTAGTACTTTAATAACGTATGAACAAACCTGTACATAAGTGATGGGGAACATGCCAGTTCGGCCGGAACATTCTCCCTGATACCAAAACGGGTCCAATTTCTTCTGTATCAATATTGTTTCACCTTTCTTGAACGAGAGGTCCCTGTAAACAAATGTATATCAAATCAGTTTTTTTTTAAATCTTCTTTAATACAGTTAGCCCTAAAAATATACTTTTTTAAAGTATTATAGTTTATTTAGAATTTATTAAATTGGGATTGAAAACGACATGATGTTAGTGTCTCATCCATCCTGGATTCTATGTTAAGGCAGTGTTCTTAAGTGGATCCTTTTGTAAGCACATTTGAAGTATTTATAGACACATCAATTAATACGCAATCTTTGTTTAACCTTCAAAAAATATAGTCTGGTCAGCATCTCTACAAAATCGAACACCTGCAGTACGCTGCAATTAAAGTCTTACAAGTGTTTCACAACAGTGCACATGTTAATATGCCGTTCAAGCACATTACTAAGCGCATACGGCTAGCCCGTGACTCACCAACAATAATGCACCAAGTTCAATGATTACTAATTTAAAATAAGTGGTTCACAACCCACCGATCACATCGACTTCAAAGTATATATTATCAGTGGTCCCCGGTGACTCATACATTTCGGGTAGTTGGCAGGTTCGCACTTAATATTCTAGTAACCACTTGACGTCCGACGTTTATTTACTCGGAGTCTTATTGTTGTCGCTCGGCTCGTGTAACTCTTATTAGATAGTCAAATTGAAAAGTGGATTAACACTCGCAATATAGGCGACCTTCAATTAACAAGTTAGATATATTGATATCATAACTAGTTCTAGAATATTATGAATAGAGTAGAGCATCGCTTAGCAATTTTAAACTGCTAAAAACTAGTCAGTCAATCTGGAAAAATCCTCACAAACTGCTAAGTATTTATTTTTCTATTTGACACAAATGTATGCAACAAAGAGGTTTCAGTGCAAAATATAAATCACAGTACTTCGTCCTACCTAGTTTATCTTAGGTAGAATTTTTTGGCGGGCCGTCTAAAGTTTTGTCAAAAATAATTCAAATGAAAGAGATCCTCGTGCAGCCGGTTAAACTGTTGTATATTTGTGTTGAGTAAGTAAACTCTTAATAGAAAAAAAAAACATAATTGCTTCCACCCCAGGGGATTAAAAAAAGTTTCAATTTAATAAAGTACCGCCCGCTTTTAGCGTAGTAATCTATTAAATAGTACTGCAATATCAGGTATTAAATTTAAGCCCTTAAGTACCTATGGCACTGTGTATAACGTCATACGTGAACTATGTACACTATACAACATTATCGGGATAAATAAATCAATAATTATTTACATTGGCAGTAAACAGAATGATTCATTAGTGCTAATGAATAAATTAACTCGTACCTAATACCCTATATACTTGTTTACAAAATGTTAGCAACATTGCAAACTTTCTCAAAGACTATATACTCAAAGACTATGAATAATCTAAGTTGTTCCCACAGGATACTGGTAAAACCGCGGGCGGAAATTAGCCCAAAATAAATGTTGTTTATTGTTTGATAAAGTCATAAACATATCGTTCGTATTTCTCACTGGTCTTCGTAATAAGAGTAAATGGTATCGTCATCGAATTACGAGTATGGGAATGTCTATTCGAAGTGTCCGTATGTAGGTACAATAGCTCCATTCATAAAACGTTAACAATAAATTACTGCAAGTTAAACGAAATGGAAAATGTACGTAATTAGCATGATTGGACAATTTCTCACGCATATTGTCACGCTTAAGACATGAGATATTCTAAGTATTTAATTAATTTGTAGTTAAACTCCATTCTCCAATCTTTGGTACATGAATACTTTTACCAATAAAAATAACTTTTACTTTGAAGTTGTTTCAGATTTTTTATATAATTAAGTCTATTGGCCATCTGGCAATAATAACGAGCATAAATAGCACCTACTTTTGCTTAACACACTCTTTTCACTTAAACAGTATAAGTCAACATTGTAACCCGAGTAGGACTGATCTGGTCGATAAGCAGCCTATTAAAAAGTAAAACATAATGTAATGAGGTCGGTCAACTTACCCGGGCTCCTTCGATATAAAGTCGTAGAGGGCCCTCGCGTGAGGCGGCAACTGCTTACCGCCTTGAACGCCTTGTAGAGCCTTCAACAATTTGTTAAAATCAAATAAGTTTTGTTATACATTTACAAAAATAAACTATTTAGACAAAATTACCGTGAATATTAATAAATAAGCAAAATACTTCATATGAAAGTGTTTCGTTAAAAAAATTCTGTAATTAGTCCCTAATTTAAGTAGAAGTAAAACTTGATTTAAAATATAATAATGGCGTCCACGGCCGATTTCGGCCACGGCGGCTGTTCTCATTTAAGGAGATCAGCCAGCTGCGCAGGACATATTATAGTGCACGAGCATTTGCGCAGACACAGGTGCACTCACTATTCCTTAACTCTCATAACCCGATGGGACTGTAATCCGACACGACCGGAGAGAGATCAGGCGCAGGACCGACATTTACGTGCTCTCCGATGCACGGGTGTATCAATCACCAGCTTCTAGGCTCCGGGCTGCTTTGTGAAAGTCTTCTAAAACCCACAAAGCGATTTCGGCCCGACTCGGGAATCGAACCCGAGACCTCGTGCTCAGCAGCCGCACTTGCGACAGCTAGACCAACGAGGCAAGACACTTATAATTGAATGAGTCGTTATTAGATTTAAAGGATTTCAAATAGGGCTTACTGCTTTCAAAGTAAAAACACCCAATTCATCGTTACCTGTGAATGTCCACCGCTTCTCGAAGTCCGTTGTCCAGTTACCATTTTCCTCGGGGCGGAGTTCTTCATGCCCTCTAGGATCCTCATGAGGAGGACATTTGGAGGCAGCTCCTCCACCTTCGCTTCCACCAGGACCCTGCATTCTGGACATCGGAGCTCCTTGTGAGATTCTATAATCACCTGCAATGAAAGAGAAAATTGTGTCAAAAGTTTTTAAAGAAGACGGATCACAATCCATACAAAATTGCCCCACGTCCTATAACAATGTGACGTATCTCAAAAAAAAGATAAATATGTTTAAAAAAATATGGCATACTCTCTAATTTATTTTTTTTACACTTTCATACGAAAAAAATGCTTTAAAAATTGTTCAAGCGCTGTTATGAAAACATCGTTCTTAGGACTATTTTATTAAATATTTTTTTTGTTTGATATGGTATACCTCACAGGTGGTCCCATAATCATCAGGTTAGAATCTGATGATGGAAACCCTGAGAAATTCAGGGCAACTTTTGAAAGTTGTAGGCATGCGCAGGAAAAAACTTGACTATAAGGTGCATGTCTTATAACACTATGCAACAGTGCAGATTTGGAGCTGACCTGATGATGGAGACGAGAGAAGGTCGAGGGAACTCGACAACTGAATATGTAAACTACCTCGTGTTTGGGCTTATATTATTTGTATTGAATAGACCTTTGCAACAGTGAAGGCTTGGAGCTGACCCGATGATGGAGACCAGCAGGAGACAACAAAATATGTAAACTACCTCAGAAGTCGGCTTATTCGGTTTATTTCGGCACCGACTTCTAGGCCGATGCTCCTAAGAATAGTTTTTTTTGCTTTTTAGTGTTTTTGGAAGTCGGTTATATTTTATTTAAAAAAGTTTTTTTTTTTATTTTTGGCTTTTCAGTGACAAGCACAGTTGTCACTATCCACATAAGTGGAAAGTTCTCATCAATACGAATAATATAAGCCCAAACACGAGGTAGTTTACATATTCTGTTGTCGAGTTCCCTCGACCTTCCTTCGTCTCCATCATCAGGTCAGCTCCAAACCTTCACTGTTGCAAAGGTCTATTCAATACAAATAATATACTTAAGCCCAAACACGAGGTAGTTTACATATTCTGTTGTCGAGTTCCCTCGCCCTTCTCTGGTCTCCATCATCAAGTCAGCTCAAAACCTTCACTGTTGCATATTGTTATAAGACATACACCTTATAGTCAAGTTTTTATCCTGCGCATGTCTACAACTTTCAAAAGATGCCCTGGATTTCTCAGGGTTTCCATCAGCAGATCCTGACCTGATGATTATGGGACCACCTGTGAGGTATACCATATCAAACAAAAAAATAATTTAATGAAATAGTCCATAAATAGTCCTATGAACGATGTTTTCATAACAGCGCCTGGACAATTTTTAAAGCATTTTTTTCGTATGAAGGTGTAAAAAAAATAAATTGGAGAGCATGTTATATTTTATTAAACATTTTTATCTTTTTTTTGAGATACGTCACATTGTTATAGGACGTGGGGCAATTTTGATCCATCTTCTTTCCTTGGCAATTTTGGCATTATTGTGCATCGATGCATAATTTCTTTCATAGATCTACTAAAATACATTATGATTTATTAGGCATTTTATCCAGTGACTAGCGGGATAGATAAGTTCGGACCTCATGAACTTTGATACGGGACAACACATTATCAGACCTCCGAGGACGCAGGAGACTGATTGGTATAGTACCACAGATTACTTGATAGTTACTATTGTTTTAAAGCACTTGCACGATACAACTCATTTAGAAAAGCAGACAAACATAAATTCCAAAAACGTTGAACCGATTCTTGGTCCGCAAGGAAAAAAATTGCAATAAATTTGACTGGGCACTACACGCAAACATGAAATTCTTACAGAAAAAGCAATAGGATTTTGGGAGCCTAACCTGCTTGAAACTTCGAATTGAAGGTAAGAAGGTAGCCACTGGTAGCTAGGCACCTTAGGCGTCGTCCTAATTGGGAGCGATCGCACGATGGCGCGATGCGTTTTTCATCTAAGACGTCGTCCCAATTGACAGCGATCGCACGATGACACGATGCGTTCTCGTCGTGCGATGAGTTCAAACATACAGATTTCATCAGAGTGTCCTATTTGAACCTCGGAACCTCGCAAGTGAGATCGTGAGATGAAAAACGCATCGCGCCATCGCGCGATCGCTCAAAATTAGGACGACGCCTTACACTGTCTTCTTCGATAGATAGTACAGAAGACTAAAGTGTGTGCCGTAGAGTGCAAATAGGGGCGCTCCAGTTTTACTGCGTTTTGAAGCTCTCTACCATCATAACCTATTTCGACAAGCTACGGAGCTAAGAACAACTAACCCTGTAAGTGGGCCACGAACTGAAAAAGTTTGGGAGCTCCTTTTCTGGAATATGGTTTAAATTGTCTTAATTAAATCGTGAGGTTTCTTAGAGAAGTTCAATATTGTCTCAGACATTTTTTCTGGCTGAACATTTAGCCAGAGTTGGATAAATCACAACATTATCAAGTATTTATGTCTTATTATAGCCTAGAGGTTCTTCACGAAACCCACAGAGTATCAAGATAAATAAGACATTTCAGAGGCTTCCAAAGAATCAATTGGTAAATAACTGGTAGCCGCCAGACTTTG
The DNA here is from genome assembly GCF_022581195.2 of Helicoverpa zea. Lineage (NCBI taxonomy): Eukaryota > Metazoa > Arthropoda > Insecta > Lepidoptera > Noctuidae > Helicoverpa > Helicoverpa zea. The sequence continues at coordinate 2,399,734 of NC_061464.1, read as the reverse complement.
AGTCAACCGAAATGAAGGGCGTTTATCATCCCACGCTAGTTAGAGTAATAAATCGAGGGAAACGAATTGTCCTAATGCTCGTAGGCGATGGGTTTATTCTTGTTACTAACATCAACTTTGAAACAGGTCAAATAAAATAATACTAGGCTAAAGGACAATGCTATTCTTTGTATGGAAGTTGGGCTCAAGTATTGCCCACAGTAACTGCATAGTGTATTATGTTCCATAGGCTTATATTAGGTCTCAGACCAAAGCATTTCGAAATCTATCCCGGGAGTCCTGAGAAAAAATGGTTTGACTATTATTCAATATTACATAAAATAAGCTTACGAACTCTTAACTGTTCCACTTTTATTACCTTAATTGAAATGAATTATATTCATTGACAAATACGAGGTATTGTACACGACAACTTTTTTTTAACCGACTTCCAAAAATGGAGGAGGTTCTTAATTCATTTGTATTCTTTTTACGTTTGTACGTGCAGAACTCCGTCGTTTACCAACCGATTTCAACAATTATTTTATTGTTTGAAAGGGCTTACTTCCTCAATGGTTCCTTTGTCATCCGGCCCAGGGTCTGGTGATGGAATCTCTAAAAAAAATCGGGAGCGACTCTCGAAAATTGTAGACACATATCGAGTAAAACCTTGTCATTCGGGTATATGTCTCAGACACCACAAAACTGTAAAAGTTAAGATCTGACCTGACAATGGAGACGACAGAGAGACGAGGGAACTCCTCAACGGTATCTACTAACTACCTCATGTTCGAGCTTATTTTATTCGTCTTGATAAGATTTTTTTAGAAGATAGCTCATAGCGCAGGCGCCTTGTAGATTTAAACCATAAATTCAAAAATATTGCGGTAATTACCTTTTTTCAGAAAATCATTGTCAGTTCTTATTAGAATCCAACGCTTTTAGAATTTATTTGAAAATCACAGTAAAAAAACCCATTCCAACATTTTCCAGTACTGGATCCTGACAGCGAGATCCTGAGCATTGAGATTGACAATATACATATGAGTAAGACTTATTTGGCAGAAAAGTCTTATCAGATTAATTTCTCGGGACCCCTGGGACCGATTTCAAAAATATTTTGATTTCTTGTTAAGAGTGAATTAAAGAACCTATTCCAACCACTTCCACTACTGGGCAAATGGCATAGGCTTTGTAAACAGACTGTTCATGTGGAACATTTAAACCGGTTTTCCTCGGGACCCCTGGGACCGATTTCAAAAATATTTTAATTTCATGTTAAGAGTGAAGTAAAGAACCTATTTCAATCACTCCCACTACTGGGCAAATGGCACAGGCTTTGTAAAGCGACTGTTCATGTGGAATATTAGAACCGGTTTTTCACCCGGACCCCAGGGACCGATTTCAAAAATATTTGGATTTCATGTTAAGAGTTAAGTAAAGAACCTATTTTGACCACTCCCACTACTGGGCAAATGCCAAAGACTTCGTTAAGTGACTATCTAAGGAGAACATTTGAACCGGTTTTTCTCGGGACCCCTGGGACCGATTTCAAAAATATTTTAATTTCTTGTTAAGAGTGAAGTAAAGAATCTATTCTAACCACTCCTACCACTGGGCAAATGGCTCAGGCCTTGTAAAGTGACTCTTCATGGAGAATATTTGAACCGGTTTTCCTCGGGACCCCAGGGAGCGATTTCAAAAATATTTGCATTACGTGTTCAGAGTGCACTAAGGAACCCCCTGGAACTACTCCCATTGCTGGGCAAACTATGAGCCCAGACCCTGGCATTGTCCTTTTACGGGGAACAATAAAATGGTACTAAAATAACACTAACACAAAATGTATAAAGGTAAACGTTGCGCTCATGTACCTAAAATCGTATTGAGTAGGTACATAAAGCTTGAGCTAATATCCTGAACTGTGGCACTACAAATTATTTTCCTTTTGATAAAATAATTGATTCAAATAAACAAAATAAAAAAGGAATAGTTCTTAGCTAGAAGTAGAAGGACATTTCATAGAAGCAAAACATTGAAAAGTAAAGGTAGCATCTACAATGTATGCACATAACTCGACAATGTTTGTGGAACAGATGGAAATTGTGTTTTAAGAAAAATGAATTTCTTAACTCAACAACGTAATGTTATTGAAACGTGAACTGAAAATGGTAATTGAAGCTTCATCTTTTGTTCGTACATATGTTCCTTTTGTATCTTGGTTAAGACAGATGTAGAAAACGAACGCAAGAAATTCGCGATATTTTTAGACTGTGGGATTGAGTCTTGCAATGAAGTGTAAGTTCATTTGGTATCCTGCAAGAGCAACAAAATTCACGTTAAAACCACATATACGACATACAGAATTTGTTTTGAAAACATACTATCCAGAAGTGAATCGGATTTATTCAAAATTTGGAGACATGGATTGGGTAGCTGACCAGAGCTTACTCAGTCAATGGATGATCAAAACAATGGATACAAATATGCGAAGGGAATTTGAGATCAAAATACGATGTTTTCTTAATCTAACTTATCTGACACAACCTACTATGAAGCAAACAGAAAGGCGTACATAGTCATTCATAGACGTACTTATAGTATTCCTGAAAATATTAAAACGCTAAATTCTTCCCAGAAACTACTTGTGACTCGTTCTAACTAGACAACAACTTAATGTGTTCAATTTGCGACTGTAACGCATGTCCATCAATTGTCATGTGTGACGACGCTGCCAAAATGGTCAAGATCAATGTAGATAAAGTATAAACAGCAATGTAATTTGTCCAAGACGTCGTAACTAGGTCTTTTGAACCTACGCAGAACGTAGGAATGGATGAACTTAAATTATGTTATCCTTGTATAGCAAAGTGCAACTTAAATCTAGCGTAAAATGGTCTGAATAATTTTCTTGTTTCGTTTCAGTTGGTTGTTGCGTTTTACCTGCTACCCTGTTATTGCAGACCATAAAATATACAAGGTTTGACTGCCTCGTTGGTCTAGTGGTCGCAAGCGCGGCTACTGTACTCGAGGTCTCGGGTTCGATTCCCGGGTCGGGCCGAAATCGCTTTCTGGGTTTTCTTAAACTTTCACAAAGCAGCCCGCAGTCTGGAAGTTGGTGATTGATTCACCCGTGCGTCGGAGAGCACGTAAATGTCGGTCCTGCGCCTGATCTCTCTCCGGTCGTATCGGATTGCCGTCCCATCGGGCTATGAGAGTGAGGGAATAGGGAGTGTACCTGTGTCTGCGCAAATGCTCGTGCACTATAATATGTCCTGCGCAGCTGGCTGATCTCTTTAAATGAGAACAGCCGCCGTGGCCGAAATCGGCCGTGGACGCCATTATGTACAAGGTTCACTAATAGATTTCGGAGCATAGTTCTTTAAATTAAATAACAGTTTCGCGACGTTCTCTAGTAGCATTTCCATTAAATAATCGCATCCTCTTTAGAATAATTATTCAACGTAATAACAAAAAATAATAACAAAACAAACTTATAATTTAAAACTTTAATCAATAAGTAATCAATGGATTATCATCAATTTTTGTAAGTCAAGGTGGTGCTTTCGACGTGTGTTTGTAATAACGCGATAAGTCAAAGATAATATGTTTACTTCCGCTTCTTTCCTGAACGTGCCGACTGTTCTAGTTTTACATTGGGGCTCATTAGGTAATCCTCCATAACTGGGGATGACATGACGTGTGGAACCAGTAATCTGGTATGTAAGGCATTACTGCGTCATGACTTAGAGTTTAGAGAAACTTAATTATTTAAGAAAGCAAAATTGACCAATTAAGTATCTATCAAAGTCCAGTACAAGTCCACAACTCCTATAAAATCTTCCTGTTCCTGTACATGTACACCTACATTTTAATTTCTTTAACACTCCACAAGATATACATAAACTGTTGCATGCCTACGTCATCAGCTAGACAGCATGTCCTTTAATTTCAATTGCATACATATGCCTACTAATTAAACTGCTCTCTAGCTCTTGAAGGCACAATTCTAGTGCAGCTACATCGCCTACCTAGGGGAGCAGTCTTCTATGCCAAACGACATGACCTCTTTGGCACAATTCAAATTTTACATCTGGTAATATTGCAGTGAGAAAAAAAACTCAACATGGCTACATCTTCGCGATTTACGTAGATTTATATTCCAGCAAAACAAATGGGTTTGATACACCATACAGTTAATTAGCGATTACGCTTTCCGGTTCTTAATGAAAAAACTTTTGTTGGTAATAAAGAGAGATACGTCAAATTAAAAATTTAACCTTTTTATGGAAGCAGCCGGCGAGGCTTTGTACACAGCGACTAAACCAACCATTTTGTTTGATATGTTGTACACTTGATTTCGCTCGTGATATTTAAAATATTCAAATAATTTCTTAATTAATCTTGTAACTCGAGTATTCTTTACTTTCATCAGCTTCACGTGGCCTACAAAAGGAGGACAGCAAAATAGATCTATTTAAAATACTACACAATTAATGAAGAAGACAAACTTTAGACCAGTAAATGAAGACATCACAAGGTTCCCCATTGACAGATCATCTCATCGCCTCCAATTCTCCATCACCCTCAAACTTGGGCATCCACAAATAAACGGTGCTTTTGGCTTGTCAGTAAATATAAATAAACAATTACGGCCCTAGACATTAATACACGCCAGAAACAGGCAGAGGCCGCCATCTATTTATACCGTCCCGTCTAAAATGTACGTGGATGGACAACCCAGTGGCGCACATCCGTAAGTAGGACAATTAGTGATCAATAAATACCATTTCTAGACCGTGTCCAACCAACTCGTGGTAACGATTTATTATTTTTAAAGTTTTATGATCAGCCCTCGAAGTTTTTGAAGTCTGTTGGACCATTTGTTAATTTTTGGTGTAGCTAGTCTTTTTTATTCGAGGAATCAATTCTAATTTGCTATTTACAAATTCATGTCCTTTTCATGATAACTTGCTGAACAAAAAAAAAACATCTCGATTCTTTAAATATACAATCTTTTATTAATGCACCAGGTGATTAAATACCAAAGCTTAAGTTACGCATCTCAAAATAGCTACAAGTTTGTAAAGTCCGGGTGGCGACACGACACTTATTTGTGATGACACGGCAGCCAAAGTATTTGTAAGAAACTTAATAAACAGTAGAACACATGCCATTAACTATCCACAATATAAAACACTAATCAATGACGGTTTAATAACAAAAAAAAAACTCAGATAATGACTATATGCCAGACGACATTGTACCGGATACATACTGACGCAGACTGGAGGACGATTGAAAAAAATAGAGCAAATGATAACATTCTATATTATAATAATATATGGATTTACTTTTATCATACACTTGACCGTAATGACATCATAAGCGGTAAGATTACAGAATCAGCCGGTGAAAGTGTACCGACACGCAACAGGCGATCGATAACTTTAAAATAAAGGCCGAGTCTGAGTTAAATGTACTAGGGCTTCTGTAAATAGGTTTTACAACAGCGACACAAAAGCTAGAGACAAATGGAGCGGCGGCTATAGTTGTACATCAAACTGACAATTTTAGTCGTTTGATAAAATAGCAGCTTATATTCTCAATCCATTTTGGGTTTTGTTTAAAAACTAGGGATCTACCTAACATTGGGATTGCCTGCAAAAGAGGAGAAGAAAGATCATATCTGGAGCCAGTAGTGTAATATGTTTAAATAAGGACCTTCGTGTGGTCGGTACTGTCCCCAAATACCTGGGAGAACTGCCATAACCACCAATTTAGCAACACTGCCAAAATGTTTAGAGTTCTACCTTGATATGGTTCTAGCGATTCATATCTATTTCTTCCTGAGACTGTGTATCGCGGAAATATTGTGACGAATTACTTTACACATGCATGTTACGCCAATGCGATTGATAAGATCAAAATGAACTTGAAAACTTTGAAAATGTTTTAAGAAGTTACATTGAAGTCGAAGGGTGGTTTAAAATAAACGCTGAACACCTTTGTCAACACCGCCCCGTATCAATCAACAGATTATTATTTTCGAGGCTTCACACAGGCAAAACTGAAAACCTTCCTTGTGAATAATAGATTGACCAAACCTATGTACTAATGATTACCGTATGAAAATGCTTTCAGTAGCTCTATAAAGCTGGCAGTACAAAGTGGGCAAAAATTAAAAAAAAAAGCTCAAAATTTGTTGCTAATTAGTTGCCAAATAATCGATTTTTTGCTTTTGCCGATTTCGAGAAATCGTCAACAATGCTAGCTTCACCATAAGCTGGCATGGATTATAAGATAAAAGTAAAGGTAAAATAAACAAAATCACTACAAATTTGTTGCTAATTTGTTGCTGTATAACCAAAATAAATTTGAGGTGCAAAAATATTTTTTTTTTTCAAATAGAAAATTTTTATTTGCTTTGCGCGCTTGAATGTCAATTGTTTCATGAAAAAAATATGAAATAAATTTGTTGCTCGTCACAGAACTGTTCCTTGTCACTTAGAGAACCAGCAACTAAATAGACACCCGACGATCGGGTGTCTTGAACTTCGGTGACTAACAAACCGGCCATGCTAGCTTGAATGTCGATTTTTCCGGTGAAAAACGTTGAAATGAATTTGTTGCTCGTCACAGAGGTGATTAATGTCTCTCAGAGAACCAGCAACTAAATACACACCCGACGATCGGGTGTCTTGAACTTCGGTGACTAACAAACCGGCCATGCTGGCTTGAATGTCGATTTTTCCTGTGAAAAACGTTGAAATGAATTTGTTGCTCGTCACAGAGGTGATTAATGTCTCTCAGAGAACCAGCAACTAAATAGACACCCGACGATCGGGTGTCTTGAACTTCGGTGACTAACAAACCGGCCATGCTGGCTTGAATGTCGATTTTTCCGGTGAAAAACGTGGAAATAAATTTGTTGCTCTTCGCAGAACTGTTAGGCATCGATCGGAGAACCAGCAACTAAATAGACACCCGTTGATCGGGTGTCTTGAACTTCGGTGACTAACAAACCGGCCGTGCTGGCTTGAATGTCGATTTTTCCGGTGAAAAACGTTGAAATGAATTTGTTGCTCGTCACAGAGGTGATTAATGTCTCTCAGAGAACCAGCAACTAAATAGACACCCGACGATCGGGTGTCTTGAACTTCGGTGACTAACAAACCGGCCATGCTGGCTTGAATGTCGATTTTTCCGGTGAAAAACGTGGAAATGAATTTGTTGCTCGTCACAGAGGTGATTAATGTCTCTCAGAGAACCAGCAACTTTTCGTTAAAAATCTAAAAATCAGATCTTAACGTTTTGAGGTTCTAGGAAGCTTCCTTGACCACTTCCACGAGGGTGACACCCTAGCTGTATATATGTGTAAGAATAAGTATGTGAATCGCTTATAACTTTCGAACAGCTTGACCGATGAGTACCAATCTTTGTCATTCTAAAGAAATTTCATCAAACTTAGATTTCCTGAAAATTTAAACCAACTTGGTCTAATATATAATAGAAAACAATATAAATCATTACTGAACGAACTGTAATTATTTTTACAAACAAAAAAATATCATCTGAGTCACGATTTCTTCTTTGGCATTAAAAATGAACTAAGCATTGAGTACTTTCCAGAAACTATATATTGATTAATTTTAGTATACTCTTATAGCCACGTAATCAACTGGTAACATTGGTGACTAGTATTCAGTATTCATCAGTCCAGTGCCATACGCGGTCGAGTACGGACGCGTTTGCGCTGCACTGTATGAATTTTAAATTCGCGAATTGCGCGGCTATAGCCGCTGCCCGGTTTTCGCTATGAGTGCACAAACGCTCATAGCCAACGAAGTGTTGGCATTTATTAAACATGCCATCGACTACATGGACGAGGTTAGCATCTTGCAGATCTGCAAGACCTCGTTCAAGGAAGATGAAATTAGCAGTGCTAAATTGCTGCTTTTCACGACGCTTGGCAAAGTTAGCCAGATGCCGTCTCGTCGAAGGGATGGCACAGAGAAGAGTCTCCAAGACATCGTCACGCTGTTGAAGGAGACCGACCCGGACGACGTGCCCGATTTCGTGGCGAAGGACCTGCACAAGCTTCCTCCCGTCACGTTTGACCACGTAGATGTCACCAGGCTGCTGAAGGACATTACACTCCTGAAGCAAAGCCAGGCCGAGATGCAGCATCAGCTGGAGGTGTCCAACAACACCATCAGTGATCTACGGGCAGAATTAGTAGCATTGCGCAATGCAATTTCTGCAAGTAGGTCACCTACCGACGGCGACAGAAATGTGAACACGCGTCGCGGGGCGCAAAATGCCTCCATCTGCAGTTTCGAGTCGGCGGGCTCGAATGCGTCACCTACTGCCGAGAATGCATGCGTTGCAACGTGTGCCGCCGCCGTCCCTGCCTCGACATCGGTAGAGACGATGACTCGTGTAGGTTCGTCAACCCCCAAACGAGCCTACGCAGCAATTGTAGCCGCTGAGAAGCCTGTTGAGCCACAAAACTCGCAGGTTAAAATAGCGGAAACCACAAAAGGGGGTAAGAAGAGCCGATCGAAACCAAAATAGGTTTTGAGAAGGCAGGGTCCCAAGGTCGACACGTGCGACAAGGATGGTTTCGTCAAGGTCGAGAAGAAGAAGAAAAAGAAACCTCCTTGTCGGAACCAGTGCGGTACTGCGCTGGCGGGGCCCAATATGCTGCTGCGTCCAGCTATTCCGACGACGCAGCTGTACGTGTCCAGGCTGCACCATTCCACGAAGGTTGAGGAGGTCGTGGAATATCTGCGCGTGAAGACCAGCTGGACCTTGAGGGTCGTGAGGTTGGAACCGCGTCACAACACAAATTTTAACTCGTTCGTGGTGCGTGTTCCGACACAAGGTCTCGAGAAGGTCCTCAAGGAAGATTTTTGGCCGAAGGGTGTTCTGTACCGCCGGTTTCGTGGCCGGCTACGTGACACCAGTCAGCGTAACACGACGCCGACACATCGTGTGCATCAGTTTTAAGAATATTTGTTATGTATTTATAGTATGTTTAAGTTTTTATAGATATAGTATTGTATATATATATTGATATGGTGAATTTTTATGTATTAGTTTATAAGTATTGTAATGTACGATATATGTGTATTTGTATTTTTATGGGCCCTAGTTGCCTGAAATAAAGGAATAAATAAAAAAAAAAAAAAATAATAATATTTTTTTATTTTTCAATTTTATATTTTTTTCGCTTTTTTTTTTAATTCTATTTTTCTAAGCCATCCTTCAGCGCTAATAAGCAAAAAAAAATTATCGAAATCGGATGACCCTAAAAGGCCATTCCTGTAACTTCCCGCTAGATACATTAAGCGTTCGAATGTTGCCGTTTGTTGCGATGTTTTTGAGCTCGTCAACTTATGAGAGCTCAACAATTTGACTTGTGTGTTATTTTGAGCTCTCCTATTTATTTAGTTGCTGGTTCTCTAAGTGACATTAATCACGTCTGTGACGAGCAACAAATTCATTTCAACGTTTTTCACCGGAAAAATCGACATTCAAGCTAGCATGGCCGGTTTGTTAGTCACCGAAGTTCAAGACACCCGATCGTCGGGTGTCTATTTAGTTGCTGGTTCTCTAAGTGACAAGGAACAGTTCTGTGACGAGCAACAAATTTATTTCATATTTTTTTCATGAAACAATTGACATTCAAGCGCGCAAAGCAAATAAAAATTTTCTATTTGAAAAAAAAAAATATTTTTGCACCTCAAATTTATTTTGGTTATACAGCAACAAATTAGCAACAAATTTGTAGTGATTTTGTTTATTTTACCTTTACTTTTATCTTATAATCCATGCCAGCTTATGGTGAAGCTAGCATTGTTGACGATTTCTCGAAATCGGCAAAAGCAAAAAAATCGATTATTTGGCAACTAATTAGCAACAAATTTTGAGCTTTTTTTTTTAATTTTTGCCCACTTTGTACTGCCAGCTTTTTAGAGCTGCTTTCAGTCGTTATTGTGTTCGTAGCAAGTAAACATGTATAGAGATTTGAGGATTTCATGATTCGCAAAAATTTTGAAACACTGAGCGTGCAACTTACAAAGTGTCTAGAAGTATAAAACACATTTCCAGGCGCCGCACTCAATTGTGGAATAAGGTCGTTTTATTTAATCTTGTTGTAGAGTTTCTTTTAATAAATCTCAACTGTTATTGGATGCTTTTTGATTAAATTATTCACTAGCGATCAGTTTCCGTGAATTGTGTTACTAATATTTTATAAACGGGTGAGGCTTTTGAGAAATAACGGGGGTTTAACGTTTTGTATGAATGACATGTCATATTGACGATAACTTCTATGTTTTATCCATTAGTTTAGGTTTAGAAGTCACGCAATATGGTGAAGTTCAAAGTTTATTTTAGAGCAAATTTTTGCTACATTTCCATGCCAGAATTGAAACCCAATTCAGGTTCAAATATTGAGAAACTTGGGCCTCAAAATCCGAAGTGCACGTCTCCAATGGCCAGTACTAGATCAGAATAAAGATACTTTAACACAATTTCCTGTATATTTTTGTTGCTGATTTTCATTTTGTGGGAGCAATATATGGAATCATTGTAAAGACAGTAAAGTTTAAACGTTTATCGTATGGCTTATGCCCAGTTACAATTTTGCTATTGCCAAAGGCGTTGGCTGTGAATGGCGACCGAAAGGTCAGGAGTTGAACCCGTCCGTATACTGGAAAACTTACTTCGAATGCACGCATGCCCATTGCACATTTAGGTTGGTAAGAATGAAAGGGATAATGACACTGAATTTTACATTCGATGGCTTTATAAAATGAATGCATTAAGAGAAAAGAAAAGGACTATGTGCTTAAAATTATCATAGTATCTTCACCTATTTAAAGTTCTCTGATACTTTATACCTTAGTGTATTGTTTCGGAGTGTAATGTGACTAATAAAATTATCACTTACACTTTCTTTAAAGGCGAGAAAGGACCGATCAAAGAAGACTTACGTAACAAAAACAACCATTCCTGTAACACGTAAACATAAATAATTTAACGTTTAATTGAAAATACTGATCACGAATGATTTAAAATTGGAATGCTGCGTGTGTGATGCCGAAACTGGTAGTCACTTTCTAGTCAGCCAGTCTTGTTACGAGCATGTACTATAACGATTAAATACCTTCTATGTTGCATAACGGAGGGCTGATGACAGTCCGCTGCATTAAATGACAGGTAAAAAGGTTTTATGAGTAGGATAAAACCTTTATGTGACCTATATGTACGCAAAGCGACCTATATGTAGCTAAGCATTCCTACTATATATATACTAGAAAAATCTTGTATTTCTTTCTTCTGAAGATATTAATTGTTTCTTCCGAATTCGAAGATCATATTTATAAAGCGTTAGAAGTTTTCTGAAATTCAGAAGCGAGAAAGAGGTAAAGTTATGGCGAAAATAATCTTGAATAGAGAATACATAATTCCTAGTAACGTTAGATTTATTTATCATCAATCAATCATTATCTTATCTCTTTGTCCCTGCCGCTACTGACAGTCTGGCACCATATTTTTTATGCTAATGAAAAAAATAGTTCGGATTTTTTTTCCCTAACTTTCCACATAATAACACGTCTTACTAGGAGTAGAATTCATAGCGAGATTATCCTGAATTAAGATAAGAAGATCCTGAAGTCGGTACTTCACTTTGGTGCAAGGTAAATTATATTTCATTATAATGAGACAATGGACAGTCTTCTTTCGGCAATTTATTAGAATTGGTGACTGACATTTATTATTACACTAGCTTCTGCCCGCGACTTCGTACGCGGATCCTGTCCCTTATGCCAGCGACTACGGGGTCAGCAAAATCAAAGATCTGAATAGTCGCAATAGACGTGAACATAGGGATAAAAGTAGTGATTCTAATTAGTCCGCATTTAAGTTGTGTGTGGCAAAAATATTACGTAAAAAAACATTAAATAGATGACAAAGTCGTGGTGACTTAGTGGAATTCGTGGTGGTTTAGTGGGTAGAGAACCAATCTCTTAAGTATGAGCGTGCGTCTTTGATTCCAGGTCTGGCAAGTGCCTGCCAATGCATCTTTCCTAAGTTCGTATGTACTTTCTACGTATATTTTGGATACCAATGACCGTTATTTGGAGGGGATGTTAAACTGTAGGTTCCGACTGTCATTGAACATTCCATTCTTGGCAGTCGTTATGGGTAGTCAGAAGCCAGTAAGTCTTACCAAGGGGTGTTGGGTTGAGCGGGTAACCGGGTTGTGGAGGTCAGATAGGCAGTCGCTCCTTTTAAAACACTGGTACTCAGTTGCATCGTGACTGGAAGTCGACCCTAACATAATTGGGACAAAGGCTCTTGAGATAATAACGACAATAATAATGAGATATAGGCACCGCAGGACATCTGAGGCTGATGACGGGGAGTAGCGACCCCGCGGGGCTATATATACTGAGTTCTCCAGGGAGTGTATACTGTCCCCCATCTCCGGCCGGTCGGAGTGAACCATGACGGGGGTAGGTCTCACGCCTCTGGCTTGGCTTGGCCGTCCAGAGTGGAGCCGTCGCTAGAGCAGGATTAGTAGCCTTGCTCGGAGGGTAGGTGCCTCATGGTAAGCACAGGGAGCGCGTAATCTGCGTTTAAAGTCCGCCGAGTTATCCTCACCCTTCAGCCGCTCATGTCCCTGTTGCCCTCTTGTTGCTATTCAGTGACTGGTTCCCGGGGGCCCAGTAAGTGAGGTGGCGAGTCTCCACCTGCCGTTTTTACATGTACCTAAAACATTGTCATCCACTAACATCCCATCACAATAGCCCAAGTAGTTTTCCTCCATAGTTAGCAATAGTTTAGCACAGAACCGGGGATTGTCTTTTTTTTTAACGACCTCTACCGGGGATTGTCCTTGGATTCATTTCTATAGTGTATAAAGGGATAATCGTCGGTTTTGTGTCGCCATTTCATTAAAGTTGTCTCAAAAGGACTTCAGCGTGTTGGCTTCGGCCCCACGTTTGCCTCCCAAAAATTCGGAACTCTGTAGTCCCGAGGTCTGGAAGAGACATACAAAATAATAATGAGATATAACGCAACAAAGTTAGAGAGCGGGGGCTCGTGACGCCACGTCTAGGTATGTAAAATTTGTACTAAGCAGTGACTTAACACGAAATTCAAGCGTTGTTGTATCTTCGTTATTATTTGTTTGTGTGAGAGAGAAAAGAAAAATGCGTCAATAGAGAGTGCTTATCAGATTGAACCACTTTTGCTAAAACGTCATATCTTCATATGCTTCATATAGTCTAGCAGGGCTCCTGGAGTTCCACATCAGGTGTTTTACATCTTCAATAAGTCAACAGAGAGTGCTTATCAGATTGAACAACTTTTGCTAAAACGTCATACCTCTATATGCTATAGTCTAGCTGGGCCCCTGGAGTTCCACATCAGATGTTTTAGATCTTCAATTTGTATAAGTCAATAGAAAGTGCTTATCAAATTGAACAACTTTTGCTAAAACGTCATACCTGTATATGGTACAGAGAAGCTGGGCTCTTGGGGTTCCACATCAGGTGTTCCAGATCTTAAAATTTATTATCTCAGCTGAAAATGCTCATCAAATGAAACAATTTTTGCCACGGCACCATATTTGTATCTCTTATAGTTTTATTGGTCTGTTGGAGTTCTGCATCAGGTCTTCAAGTTTCGAAGATAAATTATAGCCTATATGTTGACCAGGCTTAATACTGATACAACAAAGAAAAAAATATTGAAATCCGTTCAGTAGTTCGGAAGATTAGCGTGTACAAACAAACAGACATACAGACATACAGACAGAATTTTTTTTTTGGATTTGTGCTCCATTACTGTTTCTAAACCCCACCCAATTATTATTTTTTTAATATATTCAATGTACAGACACAGTTTTTTTACAGATTTATTATATGTATAGATAAGTAGCTTCTCTACGAAATGTAATTCCCATACCTGAAAGAGAACTAATATATGAGGAAAATCACTACAATTGGTGTTAAACATATATGTAACTAGCTTTTGCCCGCAACTTCGTTCGCGTGGAATAGTGGCTACCAGCAGATTTTTGATTTGACCAATAGATGGCGCTATATGTCCGGAATAATTTTATTTTTATTTTTTTTTTTGTAATAAAAACTATCCTATGTCCTTTCTCAAGTTTCAAACTATGTCTGTACCAAATTTCACACAAATCGGTTCAGTAGTTTAGGCGTGAAGAAAAGACAGACAGACAGACAGAAAGACAGACAGACAGACAGACAGACAGAGTTACTTTCGCATTTATAATATTAGTTTGGATGAAAACCCTACCATAACAAAAGCGAATCAAAATTATTATGATATAATCCGTCCTATTACATAGAGGCGGGAATGTCACATCATGAATGGGTAGACTGGTGAATAATGATTCAGGCGTGAGTCAATGCTGTGTTTAGATAGGGAGCTAACTACAGTAACTACTGCTTATTTACGATGGACGAGGATAACTCAGGAAGCAGGGGAAGAGGGGACATTAGGTGTACAGTTAACTAACAAAACGTTTTTCAAGTACACACATTTTAAGTTCATTAATTGGATAAGGGTGCTTGAAACTCCAGACCGCCTCAAAACTTGGAATCCTGAAGTTTCTGTATCTGGTAGCATTAGGTTCAATCGGATTTGTGGATCTCCTCACTTTGTCCTAGGTGATGGATGATGCAATGTACCATATTCGGTGACCTCGTTGGCGCAATGGTCACAATCGGCACGGCTATCAAACAGATGGTCCCGGGTTCCCGGTACGGTCAACATTTGTGTGATCAGCGTGTGTGTTAGCTGTAGTCTGGGTGGGTTGTGTTAGCCATATCACAAGCTAATACATATATAGTATAGCTTGCCATCGGGTTAACCGGAAGAGTGTAATAAGGTGTGCAGGTACTACATTCACACCCTTATCTTCAATACCCGTAAGAAAGTGTTCGCAAAATTTTATGTAATTCAAGTGTCTAACAAGACAATAAGAATACTAAACACTGGCTCAATTTACAGCTGTTATGCCGTGTAAAAAAACACGTCAGTCTATTCCCGTCGCCAACACCGGTAGTGCTTGTTTATATTACGCTGCCCCAATTCGTGAGCGGCAATAGAACATATGACTTTGTTATAAAAAACGTTACGTACATTTACTGCTATGTTTAATGGGGCAATGTATGTTGACGACTCATTTGTTTGGCAACTTTATGAGTGGACCACCACAGCATTGAAAAGGATGATATAAACTTGGGATGTCAAGTGCGAGTCCTTATTGGGCATATAATATGTTCTAGGTTAGTGGTTCCCAATTAATGGTATACGTAATCCAGAAGAAGTGAAAAGACAGAAACAAGTAGAACAATCACAGTTTGAGGACTATTCTACGGAACATGATGGTTTGAATGGTGCCACTTCAGGCACGTAAAAAAGAAAAGGCTAATTGGGAACCACTGATTTTGCAGAAGTTGAATAAGTCAATCTCAGTCGAACTATGTTTTCCCAAATTTTAGGGAAGGCGGGACGGTCTTTGTTTAGTTATGAATCCCCGAAAACCACCATGTCATTTAAGGACATATTATTCATTGGTCAGATCAAATAGTGATTCACAAGAATTGATTCTCCACATACATATAAAAGGAAAATGTAGTGAATTGATCAAATGATTAGTCGCAAAAACGATCAACTGAGACAGTCCTCCTTTCATTACTAGTTCACCATTGATGCTTAAGTATTAAATCCTTAACCCATAAGTATTAAATACACACCCTGTCCATTCAGAAATACGATTCAAAATCGATAGAATTGTTAAGATTATCAGCTCATGTACTCTTCAGTTTAAGAGCTAATACAATAGCATAAAATAGAATGAATTAACTGAAGGCCGAATGCTTGTCTACAATTTGTAGTACCGTCCAGTGACATCCATGAAATTAAGTTGGTGAATTGATTTATTCGTCAGTTTTTAAAAGGAATACAGGTACATTGAAGCATGCAGCACAAACATTGAAGGGAAAGTTATAGGTTAAGGTAAGATATATAGAAGCAACATAATCATGTACATATATACATTATGCACTGCGTCATCAGGAGTTAAAAAAGTTGAAGAGTTTGTTTGAACGCTCTAATCTTTGAAACTACTGGATCGATTCGAAAAACTCTTTCAGTGATAGATAAAGCAGAGCTCATTGAAGAAGCCTATAGGATACTTTTTTTGCAAGTATGCACGGAGTAGTTCCCATTGGAAGCGGGTGAAACCGCTGGCGTGGCGAAAGCTAGTAATAGAATGAATTAAATTGCTCACAAATATCTTTAAAAAGCATTAGTAATATTCTAAGCAATAATAGGTTCTTACAGATCAAAAAGTAAGTAAGTATGAATAGACGCCCAAAAGTTCGCCAGAGTGCGCTGTCAAAAGGTTATCGCTGAAGACAATGGATTCTTAGTATCAATATAAGTGGAAGGATATAGGAAACCGGAGACTAGAAATTATGTTTTATTATGCATTAGATCTGGTTATGTGCAAACTTTTTTTTCTCAGAAATATCTTATAAATAAATGGTAATGTACATATTTTCTGGTGATGTAAAAGGTCATCATTGAATGTTTTATATGCTTACTTTTTTTCGATCGAACATCTGTGTTTTTGAATACTTAATTAACAAAAAATCTAGCTATTTTTAATATTAACAATTCGTCTTTTGATAAAAATAGTGTACGAAGCCACGCAATAAAATAGTGGGGGATAAAAAAATATTTAATTAGTCTTTGAAGGTTCGTTAACTTCTAGGAATAAGTTATCGCTGCCCATAACATTTAGACCTACCTAGATATCGTAGTGATTATGGATTATCTAGTCAGCAAGGTTGCCTATGCAAGGTGCGTTAGATTTGCGCAAATATAAATAGATCATTGTTTATATTATCGTCATCGTCACTCTTTTCATGTCCGACTTTGTGTAAACTCAGACCTCAATTAATGTGAAGTGGCTCATTGTTCGTCATCAATTTCTCTTAAACCAATTTAACTAGCTAGATCTCTACTCATGACCACATCTCAGAGCCATCTGATATCTCTTAACTCTGCAGGCCAAAATGATCCATCTATCATAGTATCTATCATCAAAAATGAAATAAAATATAAACTACTTTTTATTCGGATAATATATAGTATAGTATAGTAGTAGTAGTAATAATAAGTAGTTTACCGGGACGCAGCCAGGTAACTCGGGCGAAAGCTAGTATTTAAAAGCCTCATTTTTTTAACCAAAAATACAATTCATGGAAGGACGTGGTAGTTTTACTTCACACTATTTTATATTGTAAAGGTAAATGTGTGTCTATGCTTGTTACTTCTTCACGCACAAACGTTTGAATGGATTTTGATGAAACTTGGCAGTAATTTCGCTTACGAAAGTATGTTCCTTGGGGAGCAGAGGAAACTGCTAATGGAAGTTAATTTAATCTAATTAAACAAGTTACCTTCAAGCATTTGAGGCAGAAGGTATGCTGGCACGGCAGGACCCGAGACGAGGTGTCGAGTCGCTCCAAACAAACGGAGCACTCGAGGAGATCGTTGAGTAAACCTTCATCCATGCCGGTTGGGGCACTGGAAACAAAAAATACAACAAATCCTTAAAATATCTACATATATAAAAGAAAGTCGTGTTAGTTACACATTTTATAACTCAAGACTGGCTGAACTGTTTAAGATGAAAATTAGAGGGGGAGGGGAGGTAGCTTAGACCCGGGCGATGGGCATAAGATAGTTTTTGTCATCATCCGGGACACGGGTGAAACCGCGGGCAGAAGCCAGTTCTCAATATTTAGATGAAAAAATTGTCTTTACCAATATAGTTTATCGTTATACCCTAAAATGTTCTCATCATTTTGAGTCCAGCTTCCATTCTAACATGGACACACAGTGCAGCTGAGTAATTAACTACCAGTGTTTGACATAGTGCTTGCTTGCTTGCTTAACTTTTAGCTGTTCTGAGGCATCTGTTTCGAGACATTTTAAAGAAATATCCCCATAACAGCAATTTCAATGAAACATCTTATACCAAAAGAGAATATAACTGTTCTGAAGCTGATGTAACAACCACAGAAAGTACTCAAAAAAAAAAACATGACTTTTTCCTCCATACATCTTATCTTACTTCCCTATCATTTTTCTGTTATGAAAATATAGTTCTTTCAAGTATATTATTCATAACACAGCTGTTTAAATACAGGTTTATCCCACTAATAATTCAAATGGTATTTGTATTATGCTGAGCACAATCTATTAGCATGAACTTGACCTTATTATTATATTTTCAACATTTTTCCGGTTAGATATCCAGTAACATTATCTAATTCGCTATAATTCAATTGATTATAGTGTTAGAAAAAACTGTGATATATTTTTTCTTTATGAAACCTATTTATTTGCATACAAAGTTACATTTTCATAACATTTTGAAAGCCACAGAGGAGCTAATTTTATCTGAAGGTAATCCTAACTACAAATGTAAACACTGACAGACAGAACCCAGACTCCAGTCTATAAAATCATCCATTAGAATTTTTACGGAACATTAACAAGTCTGGAGATAAGAGCGACTTTATTTACACAATCATTTTCATTGATTAAGACATCTTCAATTAAGAACAATATGAATCACTGGCGGACTAACAGGGGGGCGGCGGGGGCGGTCCGCCCCGGGCCCCACGACTAAGGGGGGCCACATTATGTTATTTTAAATCATTCTTCCGATCATATTCCATAATAAATAAAGGGTTTAGGAACCTAATTCATCTAAGTTCAATAACGCTAGAGTTGTTAAAACTGAAGTTCGGAACTGTAACGCTTTGTGGCGCGCGCGAATCTAGTAGCGCGACGGGCGGCGCCAGCGTGGCGGGTAGCACGGCGCCCTTCGTTCGGCCCACACCCCGCCCCGCCCGCGCCGCCCGCGCCATTCGCGTGGTATTTGTCTTCCAAATCGGACGCATTTGCACACTACTACCATAAAAAAGCTTTTAGGAGTTGAAGTGAAGCAAGCGAACAAACAGGACGTTCATTTGGAATAAGTGAGTACAAACTACATGTTTTGTTTTTATTAGTTTTTGAATTCATTTATCACGTTCCAGACATATAATTTTTGTTGTTAATATTTCTGTTTATTTTACAATAATCAACTGAGTCTGTATTCTATGGATATTTCTTCATTTACTTGTAGTGAAGAGAAGTGGTCCAAGCGGATCCCAGAAAAGGAAGATAAAGAAGGCAAGGGCTAAGGAGGCCGAATTACTGTCTGGATTGCTGTTGAAATATGTTAATGAAAAGAAAAGCTCTAACGAAAATGAAGATAGTAACATCGAGGTGTCAAGTTGTAAGAATTATTACTTAATATTATTTTATTATTTTTACGCAAATTTTACTTCAGTAGGTATCATAATTGGTTTATATTATTTGTTTTTTTATCAAGAAAACAAAGAGACAGTCAGACATATATTTTTCTAGTTTTTTTATTTATGCTCTTGTAAAAAAAATATATTCAGCAGTTTAAAAACTGGTCAAATACTAGATGAGGCGAGCTTGCATGACCGGCGCTGCGTCTGCTTGCGACGTTGCCGTCCTGTTGTTGTGCTATTGCGTTGGTTGCAGTATTGCGCTTTTTGTACGAAAAAAATTGGTTGTTTGTAAAGTAGGTTTACGATCGAGATGTTTACGTGATAACGTCTTATTGGTGATATAAGTTTTTGGGAAGTAAGGAATTAATGAAGATAATAATTTTTTCAAATTTTAAATTACATCTATCGTTTAATTCACACTTTTGCGACTTGTAGCGACTTGTAGACTCGCGCAGCCGCGAACTCGTACACGGCACATCGCTATAGGTGCGAAAGAGACGGAGATAGTATTTGAAAGCCCGGTAAAAGCCGGCACGAGTAAGCGAGATAGCTATATGTAGATGATACAATTGATACAAATGCGCGTGTGTGTTGTGTCACTGTGTGGGTGGCGTGGAATAGGTAGATATGTGTTGTTTTGATGAGAATTAAGCGCGCGAACTTTTAAATTGTTCGCGTTTGATATTGATTTTTTATTGAGTCTATTGAGCATTTTAGCAAGGCATGCCGGGCTTTTGGGCTTGTATGATAGTACCGCCACTGTGCGTAGGTATATCAGTTTACATATGGTCAATATTATAAGATTCATATTCATAAATTATAATATTTCATACGATAAACGACTGCTTATTATGCAGTGAAAATCGTAAAAATGTAATCACGTTAAATAACATTTTAAATTCACGCCGGATTATCAATCATACACACTCATACGAATTGTTTTTTTGTAATGTAAAAAAACATATTTTTTTTTTTCTTTTAAGGTCACGAAGAAACCCAATTAGCAGAAACAGAAAGACATAAAGAAAAGGACAAAGCACCAGAAGTAGATCTACAGAGTAAGAAAAAGTTGACAACAACTATAGATGCATCTCAACTAGGGGATAGTAGCGAAGACATAAATTGCATCAAAAACCTATGTCTTATTGAGAGAGAAGGAGAAACGAGCCCTCGCCCAGAACCAAAAGAAGGAACCAGTTTTGATTATGAGCTTTTGGATTCCAATGATGCTGCAAACTGGCCAATGCCCTTACCAGATCACATTCGACTTGAGATTATTAAGAAGGGTAGTGAGACATTCCAACATAAAGATGGTCCATTTATTTCTATTGTCAGACAGGGCGAACATGCTAAAGGACCACAACGTAGCTTGACAACGTCATGGTTTTACTCAACTGTGGGAGACGGAAAAAAATATCTTCGAAAATGGATGATTTACTCTACATCGACTAATATGCTATATTGCTTTTGCTGTCGGCTTTTTGCATCCATGGATGATCTGAGTAAACCATTTATTTCTGGATATCAAAAATGGTGGAAATTAAACCCAAATATTTCACTTTACGAGTCATCTCATCAACATGTATCCAATTTGGAAAAATGGAAAACTCTTGCAGTTGGGTTGAAAAAAAATGAAACTATTGATAAAGTAAATGAAGACACTATAAATCGCGAGGCAAAAAAATGGCGGAACATACTACATCGACTTTTGGATATAACATTATTTTTGGCTCAGCAGAATCTTGCTTTTAGAGGCCATAGAGAAGATCCTTCATCGGAAAACAGAGGTAATTTCATAGAATTAGTGAAAGTGATGGCAAAATACGATCCTGTATTAAGTGAGCACTGGTCAAAACTTCAGAAAGCTGCTGGTGGATCGCAAAGAGTACCTTCTTATTTATCAAAAGGTATCCAGAATGAATTCCTTTCTATTTTAAGTCATCATGTAAAACAGAAAATTATTGATGATATTAAAAAATCTAAATATTTTGGAATCATGTTTGACAGTACTCCAGACGAGAGTCATACCGACCAAATGAGTGAAATAATAAGATATGTCCATGTAGAGGAAGGAGCTGTGGAAGTTCGGGAGTCCTTCTTAGGCTTCTTTTCTATGTCAGGAAAGACGGCAAATGATATGGCAAATGATATCCTAAAACAGCTAGAAAAGGATGGGTTAGATATTCAACTTTGTAGAGCTCAGGGCTACGATAATGCCGCCTCAATGTCTGGTGTTCATGGAGGAGTTCAAAAGATAATTCGAGATATTAACCCTAAAGCTTTATTTAGCCCTTGTGCAAATCACTCATTAAATCTTTGTGGTGTACATTCCTTTGCATGCATTCCTTCAAGTGTAACCTGTTTCGGCACCTTAGAAAAAATATATTCATTCTTTTCCGCTTCGACCCACAGATGGGAAATACTAATGCAAAAGGTTGGGAAAACTTTGAAAAGACTGTGTGATACACGCCGGAGTGCTCATCATGATTCCGTTAAAGCTGTCAGACAAAATGTAGAACAACTGGTCCACACATTGGAAGAAATGTGTGATCCTTCGAAAGAGAATTTGGATACTAGGTCTGCAGCAAGCGTACTACTTCCTGCAATATGTGACTTTACATTCTTATGCTACTTGGAGTTCTGGAATATGATTTTGGAAGAAGTAAATCTCACCCAAAAATATTTACAAACACCTGAAATCACACTTGACATGGGTTTAATAAAAATGAAGGCACTGCAATTGTTTCTGGTCGAGGAAAGAAATACGCTCGTCACTAATGCTATACAATTTGGAACGCACAAATGTACAGAAATGGGCATAGATATTGAGAGACGGGGCCGACGAAAAGTAAAAAAGAATCTACCCGGAGAAACATCATCCGATGCCAGATTGACTTTGCAAGAAGAAGTTCGCAGATCTATGTTCGAGTGCTTATATAGATAGATTTAGTCAAGAATTAGCTACAAGATTCACTGCTATGGAAAATATTTCTAGCACCTTTCATATTGTGTCACCAAAATTCCTGATAAAAGGCTCTGTTGAAAATGAACTTGAGCCGGCAGTAGAAAAGCTCAACCTAGTGTATGGTGATTTTGAGAAGGAAAAAATAAGAAATGAAGTTTACAGGTTGCGAAGACACGTAAGTGCAACTAATACTTCAACGGAGGAAGCTGCTTTATGGAGTGCGAAAAAAATCTTTGAATTCATTATTAGATGGGACTTTACCGAATCCCTACCCAACATATGTCTGATACTTCAGTATTTCCTTACAATTAGTGTTTCAGTGGCGTCGTGCGAAAGAAGTTTTTCAAAACTTAAACTGATCAAAAATTATTTACGATCAACCATGAGTGAAGAACGACTTGCTAGCTTGTCTATTTTGTCGATCGAAAGAAAAACGGCGTCGGTTTTGGATTTTGATGACGTAATTAATAAATTTAGTGCGTTAAAAGCCAGAAAACAAAATTTGAAATGTTTGTAATTCATTTTAATTACCTACTTACTTGTGTTATTGCTTGTTGTTTATTTCTAAAGATGTAAAGCTAAGAATATTGATTAAAATTTTAGTTTCTATTTGCATTTGTTAATTTAGTAAATCTGAAGGGCGCCAGGGGGCCCAGAATTAAAGATCGCCCCGGGCCTCAAACAGTCTTAGTCCGCCAGTGATATGAATACAGAGTTGTATGAAATGATTACTTCTTTTGTGTTTGTAACAATGTACACTTCCTTGGAAGTTAACACCTGTTGATTTTTTCACAACACTCAATGAATTTGAGAGCACTTTAGCTAGTCAGTGTATTTTGTTCCTGCGTCTTGAAGAACTGTCTTTAGACAGTGTTAATTAAGCTTTTCGGATACAATCAGATATTATGTCTGGCATACAATTGCCCTGTTTATGATTACATTATTATAATGATTTTATTTTAGATTTACTCTCACAGGTTAGGAAATTTGCATCCACATTCAAATATAGATTAGATTAATCTTAAAAAACCATTGTGTCAAAGATACAGTTTATTCACTATTAAACTGTAAATAAACCAAATCTTGATATGTTTTACATTTACTACATTAATTTAGAACTCTGCAGTTTTGTATTGTCTATGAGACATCAACAAGCAGTTGTTGTCACAACAGTAGGCTTTGCTTACTTCTTGTGTTTTGACTGATAAGAAGTATGTTGAAAAACTTGCCCGCAATAATGAAAACATGGACTTGAATTTGACATGACTAAATCTAATAATTTCTTTCAAGAACTGCACCTTGATGTACAATGCTCATTCCATACATGCGTAAACTGCATAATAATTTTAAAAAACTATAATAATAAAGCAATAAAGATAAGTAGAAATTGAAACTGAGTCCTAGTAACCAATAATGACTATTTAAACTCTATAAATAGTTTAACACCATCATCTGCCTAGCCTTTTCATACACTACAAAACTGTAATCTTTAATAGATTGAACTGCATGAATATAAAGGTGGAATTAATCCTGATATTATTGATACTAGAGTATATGTGATTTAATAACAAAATGCTTGAACAAACATGTCACTGTTTACACAGGAAATGTAATTTATTTGTTAACAAAACATTTCTCATTGTTACAGGTCATAAAAGAACAATAAACATAGTAAATTCAACACTTCATAATTATTGTGTTAAAGTATGAATCTGGTTCATTGATTAAATACAACAAATAAGGTTTTAATAGATGTCTTATTCTTCAATTGAATAAAATATGCAGTATATTTTCATTTTTCTTCTAGAAGCTACTAATGTCTGAGTAATAAAATTATTCACTTCAGATAAGCTCATAACAACATAAACATGTGTACTTGATATCACAGCTGATAGAAAACTTTTTGCACAAATTATCAGCCTAATAGATGAATACTGTGGTCTAATAAAAAAGTACACAGACTCTATGGGAGATTTTTGCAAATTGTATAATTGAATAGATAATTCAACATAACATTTGCTTGCAGTTTGTAAAAGTTATGCTAAAGGATTATTATCTTGAGTCATGAGATAAATTCCTTGATAACAGTGAGTTTGATAGGAACTTTGAATAAATGTATTGAATATTCTTGTTTATAAAACATGTAACATGGCTTAGGTTGTTAACTTGACTTATCAACTGTAGGTTTGTACTTTCATGATGATCATTTCCACAGAATCTTTTGGAAGTACCTAATAATTATTATTAGCCTTAAACCATATTATGAGCATTAGTGAGACATTAATGCGAGATGAACTGATAATATGGAAGTACTGGTGGTTTTGATGTATTCTAGGAATGATCAGTTGATTTCTGGACACGAAATTCTACTACAAAAGCATGTTGCTAAGTGGAAAGATATATTTAAAAGCGATGTTATGTTACGAAATTCATGTTTGCATTCCACAAAATACACGGAAGCTCCAGAGAAACAAATATATTTGATTAAAAATAGCCCATCAAACAAGATACCGAATAGAATATCGCTACAATGCAAGTTTTCTTGATATTTTTAGATCGACATGCACGTTCTTGTGAGATTTACATGATTACATCTAACGTTAAAACTCAAAATGATGATGACTCACCGAATGTTTTAAATTCCAACGATGTTAGCGGGAAGTCTGACCATTATTGCTAAGCACAATGAAACAAAATCTACGGGATACCACCCCAAACCAGTCACACAAAAATTCTTCGCCACTAAACTATTTAAAACGGCACATAGTTTAACACTGTGAAGGGATAATTACACCAGCGAACTAAAGGTCGGAGGGTGAAGTTGCTGTTGTGAGAAATTTGCAGTTGTTCACACAAAAACTGATACAATTTCACGCACAAATGCCATTCTCGCCGTTTCTTCGTTCGACCGGACGACGAAGCGGGGGCGGGAGCAAGCGACTATCACCTTTCGGGTTGCACATCAAAATCTCATCATTCCTACCACGCTTATTCAACAAAGTCATTTTATGGTTCCAATTCATTTAAACTATATGTATTTATTTATTTGACAATATCTTTGATAAAATTAATTTAAAGCGTAAAAGTGAGCAGCGAGTAAAGTACGTTTACTGAAAATTCATGTCGAAACTACTATGGTAGATTTTGGTAATGGTAAGTTTCTGTAAATAGAATGAAAAATCCTTGTCCCGTTTCCTGTAATCGTTCTTGAAATGCTCTTGAATAAAAATAAAAAGACTGTTCTTCGGTCAAATTTTCCCAACGATTCAGTTGGTAAGATAACAGCAATGTTAATAATGCATATAACGTACATGTTTTAATTGCTAACTCTATGTTTACCGTAACATTTTCCATAATACGCATTTCATTTAACATTCGATGAATTTTCAGAAATAACAGTAACAAAAATCATTTCGAAACATTGTGACAGCATTTAAACCAAGGTTAATAAGATCAGAGTAGCTCGTTATATATGCTATTTCTTATTAAATATTTTACATCGTATTTTGGGCATGCTAAGGTTCATAGAAACACATGATGTACCATATTTATTTCCACAATCATCACTTACAAAAAAATAGTGAATATTTTTTTACTAGTTCATGAGATAGTCATATATTTTCTGTTTTATTTAACTGTGTAATACATTTTTGTGTACGGCTATCATTTTGAGCAATGATATGGTAATGGCATCAGTCCTCAGATGGTTATTTCCTTAGTTACGTTAGCGTGGCGTCCTGTTATTAGAAGTAATATCCTTTGCAGTGCGTGTCCTTCACATACATGGCAAATAAATCAAGGCCCAAAAATATACGTTCGGCTAGCTATAACGTAACATGGTAGGGCTTAAAAACCAAGATAACACAACTAATCTGTTTTTCAATGCCACAGATAAATAACTGATTCTCTAAAAAATGGCACACGCTGTCAAAATATGTCAGATTTTTTTGCGTAGATTTTTATTTGCTTGAATTTCTCAAAAATGTCACGAGATAAAAGTGTGTGGTTTGCAGAAGAGATATTGTTGGATGCCAAATTAATTAATTTTCAACTGGAGACTGGAGAATGGGACGCTGTAGAAGAGATGTTACGAGCCGAAGCTCAGCTTTCGAGAGATGCAGAAACCGGACGATTGCGCCCGTAAGTAATAAAAACATTAAATTAAAACGTTTCTTAATCGTGTTTTGAATATTTCGCGTTTCACTTAAGATATTTGTCAATTTTCCTTTTGCTATGTTGATCTCCTACTGATTTTTTAAATAAGTATCGACCATGTTGTCATAAGTACAAAATTCTTATTTTTATATTAGATTTTACCTGATGTAAATAGTACGCTCGGTACCCTTTTGTAGCTAAGTAATACAAAAATTGTGCGACTTAAACTTTTTACTGCTTAGGTGGTTAATTTCAGTGCTTGAAATTGTGACAATGATTATAACCATGTTTATTTTTAGTATGATTATTTACTTACAACTTTTTAATTTTATCATTTAATCGTCATTACAACACCTTTCCCCCAAAGCTTCAGTAAAAAAATACTCTTCGCCTCTTCAATTAAAAATCCACTTTTTATATTTCAGAAAAAAGGCATCAGAGTATACATTGCGACTTATAGCAGAAGTCTTGCACATAATGCGTCTTGATGTTGAGCAAGCCTCGTACAACAGGAGCACTTTAGCTGTTGCCGAGCAATGCCTCAGATTGGTGCGGTCATGTGCTGCGGCAGGCACTAAGATGCAGACCTACATCTCTAAAGAACTCTCCATACTAGACTCTATGCACATTCTAGCTACAGAATACCAGCACCCAAGTGTTGACTTTGTCAATGAAGAACTTCAAAAGAAGTTTGAGTCATGCATGACTGTGCTTATGCAAACATTAGGAAACTTAGTTGTAAATAATCCCTTCAACCAAATTATGATTTGGAATAAATTTGATGCCAATATACTCAACAGCTTTGTTGGTTCCAATGATAAGATAGCCACTGCAGCGGCCATGATTGTCTACAACATTTTATTAGGCCAACCTAATGTGTTGCCAGATGATGTTATGTTATTAAACTCTTTAGCTTACATGTATAGTAATGGCAACACTGAATACCCACATTTAATCATAGAATATTTAATTGGTGTTGAAAATACTTATATTGAGAAGTTATATTCAAAGTTGGATCCTGAATGTCGAATGCTGGTGTTAAACATGGCTTACAATATATTGATGTCTACGGAATCTCAAGATATAAATGTGTCAGTAAACTTTGTTAAGTTTATGGCTCATGAGTTCAAAAGTAAATCGGATTGTATATTGAAGACGGTTGACAAGTACGTGAACACTATTGAGCCTCAGGAGGTGGTGTTTTTATTGGAGATCATAGCTACTGCATCTAGTATGGATGCTTACATGGACTGCTTACAGACGGACAGCTCATTATTTATTAATTGTGCATGTAAGTACGAGATCCATATATTGACGTAACTTGTACATAGATCCAGGATATTGTAAAAAGTCACCACATATGTATAAGTAACCTTGTTACATTAGATAACATTTTTACTTTGTACCAAATTATCTCTATAAATATATATATACCTTAGGTAATAAATGAATATTTACTTTTTCCAGTTCTCCTAAGAGCGATTCACAAGTTAGGCAAAGAGAGTAGCAACTTCTTCTCTTCTCTCAACAAACTGTATGAGGCTACCGGCATGACTTTCATTGATGATGAGAACTTAACAAGTGTGCCCGCCAATAGTCCATGTGAGAGTAAGTTGCATGTTCATTACTAACAAAATAACCACAAGAATGTCACTACACAGATAATAAATTGAGTGTCTAGCTAGCTAGTTTTTTAGTACAGCAATTTTACATATGGATACTAGTTTTTTTTTTTATATGATAATTCAACACATAGGCCCTAGTTTTTGTGGAACATTAAAAATGCTACAAAACATCTTTCAAATATTAAGATATCTATGTGATGATATTGATGTGTGAAATGAGCATTGAAATTTATAGCTTCACGGTTTTATTGATAAAAACGTGTAACAGCATGACCATGTAATCGAAAATCATGACTCTACAAACACAGCCTTTAACACAACACATTGAAACTAATTTATTTTAATTTCATACATACATTTAATAGATAGTGAATGGAATATTATAGAATGCCCAGTTTTGCAAAAATTTAAATTTCATTTAAATTATTAATTCAGTACGTCCTGTCTGCTAATTTATGCAATGCTACGAAATAGTGAGTAAATCAAAATGAATAAGCAAAAAAGTAAAGTAGTCAAGTTACAAACCCTTATTATTATTTCTCAAAGGCTTTTTAATTGAGAAAAAATCGTGATCTATGTAAACAGTTAATAGTAGTAAATTTACACCTCCAGACATATGACTCAATTTAGTTAATACTCTGTTACAAATTCACAGATCCGTTAACCAAAAACGATTCAGCCGATAACATGCTATCCTGTAACGAAACTACTTCAGAATGTACCGAATCAGAAAGCAGTGAGCAATACTTCGAATGCAATGAAAATCCAGCTTACATGGACAAATTCGACGCCGTTGACAATTTACAACCTCTCAAGTTCCCCGATACGTTTCCCGAAGTCAAAAATGGGCGGAGCAACTCAAATTCTAATGTCAAAATTGATGCTGATCTTTCCAAAGTCGCGTATAAGCGAAGTAGTTCCGTTCCTAAAAATGAGGACAGAGTGCCCTTGCCTACGAGGCGGATTAGTTTGGAACATAAAATCGATATAGGGGACGATAACGAGCCGCCTTTGATAATAGACTCGGCGTCGCCAAATGGTAGCATGAATACCATAGCTGAAATGATCCCCGTAGCCTTGCAGCCGAGGTTAGAACTACAGCCGACAAGCAGAACTGAGTCTCAAGAGAGTTCGCCAAACGATCCTCCCACAGAAATTCACATTTCGAAAGATGAATTGAAAACCGAAGTCAAGGCGTCCCCTAGCGAGATATCTCCGCCTTTAGCAGAGAATGTTACAGAAACGGAGTCTCAGAAGCAATCCCCTGATACTCCGAAAGAAGTTAAGAAAAGTCAGAATTTGTCGACGGATTTCGATCTCAGTGAACAACTACAGAAAATTCTGGGTATTTCTTCGGAGAAAACTCGTGGGGAAACAGCTAATGCTGAGAAGAAGAGTGAACCAGCTAAAGAAGTAAAGATCTCTGATGATGCGACTAATAATAAGGTGCCGTCGGTGAAAATTGATTCGCCGGAGGGCGCGAAGACCAGGTTAGTTAAATATATTCCGCAAATCGATTTTTAACACCCTTATGCCAATTTAACAATCGCCAAATAACTTTTATCTGAAGAATATGTGATGTAATGACTGTTTTTGTATAAAAAAATATGTTAAATCATGCACATTTAATCCTTAGATAGAAGTTAATTGATGACTGATAATGAAAAAAACAATAGTTATTTATTTATTCAATAAGGGCGTTAAGAAATGATGAACAATTAAATAATTATAACAATGCTTTCTATATGTTCAGGCTAGGAGCGATTGACATGACGACTCCTAAGAAAGCCGTGACGTGCGTGGAGACGGTGGAGCGTCACGTGGCGTTCGGCTTCAAGGCGGCGCTGGTGCGGACGCTCGCCAACCTCTGCTGGAAGAACCAGGAGAATAAGAAACTGGTGAGACTTAGGCCCGGCAAGGAGTAATAATGTAACTTAATGTTGTAGCAATAAAATTGAAAGTAGTATGCTTGGTCAATTTATAGGTACCCATTTTTTTATTTCTCAACAGTGATGAAACCTGCCTCATATGAAAGCTCTTGACGAGTACTTTATTTAATGCTATGGCAACAAAGTGCGAACATCGTGTTTTCGACCATTTAACACTTATTTTATAAACCACCATGTTCGCTCTGGATTCGAATATGGCTGCCATAGAATGGAATAAAGTGCTTGTCAAGATCTTTCGTATGACTTAGGTGAGGTCTCACTACAAACCTACTTGGCAAACTACGGCACCTTACGTCCGACACGATCTTGGCCGGTTTTATAGTATTTTCTAACTTACCGTTTTTTTTTCAGATCCGGGAACTGGAGGTGATCCCAGTGCTTCTTGATTGCTGCAATATCGACGCTCGCAATCCCTGTATCCTTTTATGAAACGTACTAGCCGTTACCTGCGGTTTCACTTGCATTCTGGAGAAATTGTTGTAATATTTCATGGACCAGAACAAAATTAGCTTATACCCATTTACCCATTTTCATTATACATTCGCATAATACTTTCACAGGTACAGTTCTCACCAAACTTGATGGCGGCTCGTAATTCATTTTGCTAATAATTATTTTTCTAATGCTATCTATATGAATCACTACTTGCTTCTCATTTAACTCATGAGTCATTTCATTCGTCGACATCGTCATCGACAGAGGCGCCACATAAGATGTTCCACCGCTATAAAGTTTGGCGCGGACTGTACTCTTTTTTTTAGAAACTGTATCAATATTTCCATATAAAATTCCTTAAAATTCCTTATAACACGAACAGTGATTATGCAGTGGGTCATCTTTGCTGTACGCAACTTGTGCGAGAATTGTCCGGAGAATCAGGTACGATGTTTTAATGAACAATAAAGAAATACTCTAATCAACCTAAGTTGAAACATTCGGCTAAGAATTGAAAACTGCTCGTTTATATTTATATGTTTATATATTCATATTCAGCTGTTTTCCCGCGGTTTCATTCGCGTCCCGTGGGGACCTATGATAATGTGAAGCCTATGTTGCTTCGGAATAAAGTAGCTTCAACAGTAAAGAATTTGTCAAATCGGGCCAGTATTAGTTTGACCTTTAGGGTACAAATAGAAATAAAAAAAACGTTTCCTCTTTGCTATATTAATGTAAAAAAATAATTCAAAATACATAATTTTTCAGGAAGTAATATCGAAAATGACGCTGCAAGCTCCAGTCGACAATGAAGTACTTCAGGAGATGGGTCTGACCCTTCAGACAGATACTCAAGGCAACAGCATCAGAATTGTACCCATGTCCCGCGGTTAGACTGACATAAAACCAACCTATATAATAGCCTTCTTATGTAGAGATTACTATTCCGTACTGAGAATCGATTTGGGTGAAACCAGATTTAAATTCTTATTATGATGCGAGCTAGAAGAAGCTATAATTTCAAATACGTATACGTATTTGCTCCCTACCTACTGTATTCAATGTGTGTAACTTTATTCTGTTCTCGGTATAGAATAGGATCGTGCAATGAAGTATTAAGGCGCGGCTCCACCGCAGTGCATGCTGTGCACGGACACGCGGCGCATTTTAGCTGCGTGTATTCATTTGTTTGACAACGTGGGTCTACGTTTCCACTGAAGTACACGAATATGACCCACGACTATGTATAGCGTGGCACGGCGCACGGGTAGACCCACGCTGACATCGTTGAGCTACGTAACCGCTTACAACAACTGCTCTGCGATAACCGAGCTGTACATAGTCGTGGGTCTTATTCGAGTACTCCAGTAGAAACGTAGACCCACGTTGACAGCGTTGAGCTATGTAACCGCCTATTCGAGCAAGCCACGCGTGTATCAATGACGTCAATTCATGCGTAGCCTCTCCGTGGGTTGCAGTGGACGCAACCACATACATTTTCTTACAAAGCGAAGCTTAATACACGTGCGTAGCCTCTCCGTGCACCGCGGTGGAGCCGCGCCTTTATGATTAAAAAGACCTATGCTTTCTACAAGAGATTGTAATACCTCGGGTGATGTAAAACTGTTGAAATGGCTTGTGGTTGTTGGATTCAATGTATGATATGTACTCCAGAAGAAATACCAGCTCTGCAGTACATTTGTGATAGATTTTTATATGATGGAGTCTGAAGCTAATCTTGTGTAAAGCCAGTCTTGCTATATGCAAATATATGAACTAGTTTCCTTTGCTTGTTGCAATGTTTCCAATCATAATCCATGATTTATTCCTATGTGTGAAATAAATTATAAATAAATACATAAATGCATTTAATCATTACCTACACTTGATTTTAATTTTACCCGTCTCCTACCATACAAAAATGAAATAAGGATTTAAAAAGCATTTATCATATGGCGTTAACTTGAATGCTCGCCTGTTTTCAACTTAATTCGACTATGTAGTTTCAGTTTACCTAAGGCTCGATATCCCAATAAAAAAAGCTAAACGTTCCATAAACAATATTGACAGTTGTCATTGTCACCGTCTGACATTGACAATTGACGTTCGGCCGATTTCGATCTCCCGAATCTCGGTGTTGTTTTTCTAACATTCTAGAAAAATACATATATTACGAAAGAAAAATGGTTAAAATCGCTCTGCAAATCAAAGCAACCTTAGAATCCATCGACAAGCTATACACAAACCACCCGTACTACCAATGGTTCCTAAAACTTAAGTGTGGGAGTTGCGGCGAAGTGACAGAAAAGTTCCACGATCTCACCGAAGCTGAAAAAATACCACAAAAGCACAATAGGTCGGAAACTAACTTGTTGATAAAGTGCAAATTATGTTCTAGAGAGAACAGCATAGACGTTGTCGAAGGCAGCAATGGTAGGTTGAAGAAACTTCTCTGATATAAAAGTGTTTTAGTACTTCGTTTCTAATAACATAATTATAAGCTTCTGGGATATTAGAATACTTGAAAAGTATCCCAAAATTAGTTTTCCAATATCTTATTTCCTAATATCTCATGTCGGTTATGTATTCATAAAGCCAAACATTTACATAATTTACTCCTCAGTCTAATATATTGTATAATGAGTAATCTTTTATTTTCTTCCTCACAGGCCAATTTAGAAGTAGTGATGAGGGCAAGTTCAAAACATTAGTTATTTTCGACTGCAGAGGTGTGGAGCCTGTTGACTTTGAACCTAAATCTGGATGGATAGCTGTTGGTGAAGATGATGGTAAGAAAATTTTTAGCTATACAAGAAATTAAGAAAACCACTTGGTGTCTGTTCCTAAAAAAAAAAATGGTTGATGGTTATCAACTCAGATCTTTAATTTATTAAATATGCTCTATTTCCTACATAATGTTTTCTTGTATCAAAATTATTGCTATCATTAATAATTTATTGTTATTGCTTTGTTTCAGGTAAAACATTTGAAGATGTAGACTTAACTGAAAAGGAATGGGCAGATTATGATGACAAAAACCAGAACTCAGTTGGAGTTTATGAATTGGAATGGCAGTTTGTTAAAGTGAAGTAATTTATGAAACCTATGGCGTCCCAGGGGAACTCATAATAATAAGATAGTGGATAGGACCTCTTTGTACTAAAAAGCAATTTATTGAAGACCTGTCCATACTTATTCAATGCAATAAAACAATCTTGTCAGATATTAAACTAATACTGTTTACACAATAAAATAGGTATAATTTTATTTTAGTTACAACATTTTCAATAAAATTTTCAAAAATTAACAATTTTATTCATTTATCTCTCCATAACTTTGTTAATTGTTTGTAAATGTTACCTAACCAAAGCACAAAAGTCTTGTCTGTTAGGAACATTCAAAATTCGAAGTAAAGATTTCAATTCTGTAATTTAAGGTGATAATGGAGTGTGATGATTACTTGCGATGATTTAAGGAGTTAGTAGCAATGAATTCTATCTATCCATTACAGTTTCCGAGTAAATAAAACATGCTCAAAACTGATTCCTAACACGAACCGTACGTAAAAAACACGCCATTTGATTTGCATGTTCTAACCATTTGTTATTCCTGGGTAAATGCAATAACTGTTTATGTTTGTTCTATTTTACTTAGCGATACTTCCGAAAGATGTTTCATTACACGCGATATATGCCGTGGCATACATTACAGACACAAGGCATAAGGAAGCGACAATTTACGACTTTTCTACTGGATGTAATTGGTTGTGAAGTAATTTATTTTGCACTTGGTCTATGAAACTTGCTGTTTTACGGACTGTTGAACAACCGTAAGAGATGGCGGGCCTGCGCAAGACCAATATGTTTGGCACTCATTCTGGATATAGTAGGAGTTGGCATGTGGAGAACTTCGTAGACATACAATTGGAGTTGTTATACTAGCGCTTAATAGTTTAATAGCGCGGTAAGTTTTGGGCTATAAGCTTAATTCGAGATTAACGTCAACCTTGAATTAAGTAAGCGCAACAGTCAAATGAGGTCTGTATGTACTTTTACCCTCTTAAAAATAAGGCTATTATAATAAGCTATATGTTTGGTTCTCCTTGTCTTCTTGTGTATGTACAAATTATTCCTAAGTATCTCACTTAGCTCTGTGTTGTGTAAGAGATGGTTATGAGCAAAACGGTTTTAGATAACGAAGGCACGTAATTAAGAAACTAAAAGGTGTTGAATAGCGATTATGAGCCGCGCATCAAATTAATATAAGTTTGATTCGCCTTTTGCGTACCTAGATAATACATAAGCTGTGAATGTAACGATGATTGATGCCTGTTTTTGCTTGAGTAAAGTATCGAGAATGCGTTCAATTGAGTGAACCATGTGGCGTTTATGTTTTCGCGCGCCAACTCGACTGTGACTTCACTTTCGATCAACGCTTCCTATTCCGCAGTTAATCTTTGTCTAATAACACCATTTTAATGTTTCATTTGTTCGGCTATATAATGTATCTACAGCTAGTAATAGTTAGTAAGCATTCGGGTGATTAAATTCGATGGACTACGTACTGTGCCTAGTGCGCCTACGTCATTTAACACCCCAAGGATGTAGTAGGTACCTAAACCTTTTTACCCAACTGCGCTACGCAAATGTGTTTTTATATAAACTATTTAGTAGTTTTACAAATATGGAAAGACACCAGATCCCGGTGCCGGAATCGAACCTGCGACTTAGGTTTATTTTTAACGATAGGTATCTACGGAGATCCCATAGTCTATGTAGGTATCTACGGAGATCCCATAGTCCATGTACTTGCGTTTAACCTGCCAATCTAAATCACAAACAAGTTAATAGGTTTTAAGTGACGAAAAAACAACTCCAGAGATTTTCAATTAATTTCTTGCACCTTTCGCGATCGGCCGTGAAATCGCGATCACATTCCCGTGCGTGTATTAATTGCGTCAAAGGTGAGTGACATACGAGCAGCGTGTAATTTTGCGCTAGCTCTGCTCCGCCCAAATGACCATTGAACTTGAATGAGTTATCGAGATTATTTTTCTAAACGGTCTAGAACCTGATGAGGACCAATTTAAAGGGAATTATGACAACCAGAATCTTAGGGCGTAATTTAAACACCCCTTTGATAAAGAACGAATTTGATTTAACTAGCTAGATCAAATGATCAAAAAAATGAGAAGGCGGTATTTATCACAGCACCATTCATTTACTCGTATTCAACTTAAAACTTAGCATTCCACACACACCATAATAACTTATCGATAACAAACATGGTACAGTATTCTAGCGGCGTCGGGTACTAGCACTGCTCTAACTACTAATAACTAATATCCTACATATGTTCGTTATCTAACTAATTGGTGTGGTCGATGTCGTTGTTTCAGGTGTATCAGATCGAGACTGGAAGCCATTGAAGCCCGTGTTCCCGTGCACAGTCACCGTGTGATGAGGCGTACTTGAAATTATAGGCGTATTCTGTGTCACAGAATTCTCCACATAATTAGAGACGTACTGATCATCAGTGAACACTTGGTAAGGATGAATGTACACCGGCACTTCCACAGGGACTTTCACAGGCACCTTCACTGGTACCTTGACTTTCACAGGGTAAGGCACTTTGACCGGATAGGGAACTCTCTTCTCAACCGGGTAGGGTTTGGGCACGTAAACGGGCACACGTTTTTCCACTTCTACTCTCTGTGGAACAAGCACTTCGACTGGGACTGGGACTTTCTTTTCCACTTCGACTGGATAAGGCACTTTTTTCTCGTAGGGCACCGGAACCGGATGCGGTACTTTGACAGCATAAGGTTGGGGATACGGGACCCTTATCGGAACGTGTTTTATCACTTCGTATGGTTCTTTAACTTTAACCTGGACTGGATAAGGCACTTTGGTTTCGACCGGATACGGTTGTGGGACGAGCACTTTCACAGGTACCGGGTAGGGGACCCTTTTCTCTACTTGTACGGGCACAGGGACGGGTCGGTCCACTGGTACTGGCACTTTAACTTCTACCGGGTACGGCACTTTCTTCTCCACGTGAACGGGTACCGGCACTTTCACTTCCACGTGCTTCACTACGGGCACCCGGTGAACTATGGGATAAGGTTTTGGTACGTACTCCTTTTCCACTACTTTCACTGGCACAGGGTGCGGTACTTTGATACCTATGGGATAAGGAATTTTTTTCTCGACGGTTACTGGGTAAGGCACTGGCTTTTCCACTACTTTAATCTTCTCCACTGGTACTGGAACTTTCTTCTCCACTTGCACTGGGTATGGCTTAGGAACCTCGACTTTGTATGGTACCTTGACAGGTTTCTCTACAGTTTTTATGTATCTGTGGTGGTGGTGGTGATGGTGATGTTTGATTTTGGTGACGACTCGTGGACGACTGTGGCTGCCATCGCTCTCTAGGTCCCCGTACATGTAGTGCGTCGGCGAGCGTCCCCGCTTCCCACTGTAACCATAATAATACGGGTTCAATTGTCGTTTTCGTTTAAAGAAAACCATTTTTTTTCGGGCCATAACTGGCAACGGACTTTGAGAACTCGGAACTGGGATAATCCCAAAAGATTGTAAGTACATCATTTGCTTACTTTGAGGCATGGCGGGAATGGCAGATATATAATCCGAGCGTTTAATGATTGATGTCGGCGAGGGCCTCTTGAGTTGTGGATAATGTGAGGGCAATATCGGCACCCAGTCATTAGGTTCGATTTGAGTGAAATTGATCGGTGGTAGATTCGTGGTGGTTTTAACTTTTAACTTTCTGGTAACTGGGCGGTACACCCGCGGCGTCGAGGCCGTGATTGGTGTGGCAGTCGTCGTCACAGTCGTTGTGTTTCTGTACGCAAATCTAGTTCTGTGGGTAAAGCTCGCAGAGGTGTCACGATCTTGATCGTCAGTAGTGTTTGTTTTTGTTAGAGTCGTGTTGTCTTTTGTCAATGTCGTGTTGTGTAAAGTCGAGTTCTTGTCTAGTTCACGTTTGGGCCATATTCTTTTCGTCCGTAATACTTTTTGGGTAGTGGTTGTAATGGTTGTGGCTTCAGTAGTTGTAGTCGTTGTTGAAGTCGTATTGAAAATTTTCGGCGGCTTGACAATATCTGATCGGATGCCATTGATCACTTGAACGGGCAAGCTGAACTTAGGGCTGTTTGCAACAATAGGTCGGCCAGTTGACGCAGCATACACTAGAGGCCTGGAAGGCTTGAAGTAGTATGTCCTATGGTGTGGTGGTAGCGGGATCACTCTAGGAAACTTGTAAATAGAGTTTGGTGAATGATGCAGCTTCACAGGTTGTTTGGGATAGAGGCGTGGCGGCGGCAGTTTTTGTATCTGCCCAAGATGAGGTCGAGGAACATCGACTACATGGTTTTGTTTCACTAGTTTATCAGGAATGTTAGGCGGTTTACTTGGCGGTCGTTGTTCAGGTTTGTGAGTAGACAAGTCAGGTTTCGTCAGTGTCTGATTTTTGGGTTGAGGTTCAGCTACGTACTTTGGACTATGAATTATAGTAACAGCTCTATTCTTCGACTCTATAGCGAGTGGCTCGTCCAAGCTGTCATCTTGTGCCGTCACGCCATTTCCTTGATTGACGACGATCACTAACGAAATGATCAGGAATGCCGCCTGAAACAAAATATTTGAATGAATTTTACTATGCTCCTGTATTAATAGGTACTATAATTAATTGCTCTTACTTCCTTCAATAATATTATGTTTCGTACCTTGGAGGACCTAAGTATTTGGTAGGTACCACTAACAAACAAAAGAGTTCTAACATTTATTTCTTGCGTGTAAACAGTTCAAGTATGAGAATCAAGTTAACCACATATCTAATCCATCAACATATTTTAAATTCAGCTCCTGTCAGTGATAAGAAATTGATAAGTGCAAAAAAGCAATTAGGTAAATAAGGCGTGTTTACTGCAAATATCTCGGTGTTTTTTTTTTGTCTGTTTTTACTATCGGCATTAGTCGTGCGTGTGTTGGGCTTACACGCAAGCCATCTTTCCGTATTCGTCTAGTTAAGGCAGTGAACACTGTTCGAAAGACGCTGAGAAACTCCCCATGAAACAAATTAAGCACCTATTTCGTTTAGTGTAAGTAATTGATGTCTTGGCTAAGATCTTCCTTCGATCCTCCTGTGTGAGAGGAACATTTTTTTGTTTGAGATACACCATCGTGTTTTTGCAAATATTTCCGTGTAGGTATGGGAAAACTTGCTTAATTTATGTAGATGTATTTCCTATATTACCTATTTGGCAGTTTTCTAGGAATTATTAACATACACAAATATATTTCTAAGCTCCTATCTATATAGCACAAAACATAGTTATTTTTTTTTTCTTTGGGACAAAATCGGTCAATTGTTATCACAAATAAACTAAGTAGGTAATGCATTTTAAATCAATTTACTAAGAAATGAAATACTTTTTTTAGTTTTTAATTACACTTTAATATTAATTTTTAATTGCCTGTACTTTACCCAGCTCGAATTGCTTCAATCACAATAAGAAAAACAGCATTCAATGAACACTAATTAATCACAGAAAATAACAACCACTATCACTTGCACTTAATTTTATACACAAAAACTGAAAAAAAGTCTAACACAAAAACTATCACTGTTTTCCCGCCATATTTGAAACATTGAACTTCGCGCCAATAGAAAGATTAGATACGTTCATTCACTTTTCGAAAACTCGCGTTCCGTTTTAACATTCTAGAAAACGTTCAAACTTTTTTCAACTAATTGATGTACCTACCGATAAGTGTTGCATATTGCGGTGCCTGCGGCCGATGCAGACATCAACGTAATGATAGGTCCGAGGAAGCGCCACTCACTTATATAGCATTCGCGTAATGGGTGGCTGATTACAGGACGATTACTTTCTCTGCCAATATCATTGGCATCCCTTTATGTCAGTCCAGAACTAAAAATTAATGTTACAAAATGATTACGTACTTACACCAAGTTATGCTAGAATATGTTAACACCCAGTGCGCACTAATTTGCGCTGGCATAAGTAGGTAGATACAATCGAAATTACGCCTTACTTCTTTAAATTCAATGAATTAATTTAAGTTACCTGTTAGGGTTAATTTCCAATTATGTATATAGGAACAGAAGGGATGTTGAATATGTACTTCGGTAAGTACATCCTAGATTCTAGATTGGCACTAAGCGGCAAGTCCTTTTATCAAAATCTGAGCTAGTTTTGTTTTCTTTGTAAGGGCCATTTTAAGAACACTGCGAAAAAATTACGATGAATGAAATTGAGAGAGATCATTTTTAAAATGAGCTACAATCAACGTCCACAAAATACTTTCATGTTCATGTAATTCCTCAATAAATCAAATTAAACGCATCACGCTTATGTAAAAAGTAGAGCAAGAGTTACTTAGTGATCAAACCTGAATTACCGACACATTCTTAAGTTTGTGCGTAGGTATAATTATTGCTAAGTATAGGTAAGCAATCTGATAGAAGGTAGGTCTGTGTTCCTACAACTATAACAGCGATGCGTAAGATTGAAAATTACACCGTATTCCAGCCAAATCCGTTATCCAACACCGAATTGTTGCGCACTTAAGTAGGTATCTGTAATGTATTTTCCTGCTTCCGATTTTCCGCACGCACCAAAAGTAAAATTGTTTGTGGACTTTATGCAACCATGTAAACAAAGCACGCAATTATTAGTTCGCCTCGGTTCTCGTCTTTTCCACAAGGTAATTAGTTAATTTATTTCTTATTGACACGAATAACACGCATTGCTGTATCATCATCTGCTTTTTATAAATATATTGGGATTGGCTTCCGGTGGAACCGAATGCAACTGAGTATATAACTATCACACCAAGCCATCAAGCCAGTAACATACATGGCAAATCCGAAATCCCTTGTTAAGACTGTTAGCCGGGATAAACGATACGTGCCTTCACGGAGAAACTCGTAATATGATTCCTACAGTCCACGCACTGAACGCGCAACGTTTTCCTGACCTTTTGATCGAGTCGTTGCTTATCGCATCAAAAAGACAGTAAAGTAGAATTAGCCATTTTCTACGACCGCTTCGCCATTAACATTCTGTAGACAGGACACTATGAAAAGTGCTCGAGCTCAACATAAACTATAAGCTCTTACCTCTAGTGGTCGTTAGTCGTATATTAAATATTCAGTAGTTACAACTTGATTGATATAATAGCAGCACATTTCGTACACAAAGTCGGTTCAATTAATCACAAGAACACAGGCTGCATTAATCATGCATTTTGATTATGATGTACGTTCTGTATTCATTCATAAGTAGCGCCACTGCATCTAATAAATATACTTGTACAATGTTAACGCGAGTATGAAAATATTTTTGTTAAAGTTATAATAATGTTAATTAATAACTGAGACCGATGTGATTCATTCACGGCATCGCGCTACGCCGCGGCTGGCGTTGACCCTAACTTATCGACGAAATGCTCTCAAACATTTTACACGTTACAGAATCTGCTTACCGCCCTGTTAATCATCTAAAGGAGTTTTGAGTTGATTGAAGATGTGAGAAGGAAGCAGAAATAAAAAATATAATTACATTAATATCACTGTATTTCTTTCAATATCTTAAGCCTATATTTATCATCTGGGAACCTCATTTTGACAATTTGCCTGACTTCCTCACAAGTGTAGCTCTTGAACTGGTCCCGGTCGTTGTTCCACAAGTCTGATATCTCCAACAGTTGGGCTTTTAGTAGAAGCGGCAATTTTGTAAACTTCGACCAAATGTTTATTTTTGTTTCAAATTCCATGGGCTCCTGAAAATAAATGAAAACGTAGTTATGATTATTTTTTGTAGTTTTTTTAAGATGAACTCTGGGTTAGGCTGTATTGTATGTCATCAGGATTGATCCTCAATATATTGAATGTTCTACTGATAGACGTTTCAGGCATGGGCATTAGCAGTAAGAATATAACAAAAATATCGCATTTTAGTACTGTTTTTTTAAACTTATTTTTGACCAATAATAAACTCACCTCAAAAAGTGTATAAACACCAGCCACAGTACACTCAGCTCTCATCGCTAACATATACACCAACTCTTCACTGACTGGCTTGCAGTCCGACATAACTCGTTCTAGAACAGACTGACATAGTGCCTGAACTAATGTACAAATGGACATCTCGTACATTCGTGTAGGCAGTACATTGTACCAGCAAGACTTCAGGTCCTTCATAAGGCTGAGCGCTTTGTTGATTGCACAGTCAAATTGCTCGTAAGACTCGAGACTCCATGCTGTTCCTGTAATGTACAATTTACATTTGTTAAGCAATAAAATATAAGTGACTTTAATGACTGAATTTTGATATATATCTACTTTTTTATTAACTTTGTGACACGCAAACTGTTTCTTCATGTTTTTTACGCATTCGGATGTGAAAGCTATTCATTTGGTTCATTATTTTAAATTAATGTTCCCAAGAAATATTTTCTGGGTCTGTGAAGTACACAAAACTAGCCTCTGGTTGGTGAGATATTCAACTTGCCGCTCAGGATCATAGGGGGAGAAAACGCCTAGTAGAAGACAGATAACAGGATATCTTCATCTTCAACAAGGATACCTAATCCTTTAGGATGATAATCAAATAACCGGAAAAAACTAGAATATTACCTAAATAATAAAGAATATTATATACCTTTAGCTTCAATGCTCTGCATGATGCTACTTCTTTGGCTTTGTAAATACAGGGACATCTTCTCCAGCCCCAAAACCCTCAAGTCCTGTATGCTCTCCAGCAGCACTAGGTTCAGTTGATCAGCCAAGGTTTTGGGTAAGCTGTTGCACCATGGAGGTCCAAGTAAACCATGGGCTAAGTAGAAACAGTTGTTGAAGAATAGTGCTGAAAAAAAATATTTTTGTTAGTTGACAGAAAAGTGAATTTAAATTGAATATAATAAATATTCTAAGAGCAAATTAACACAACTTACCAATTTCAGCAGGGCAGCACTCCAAATTAATTTTGAACTTCTTAGGAACCAAACTCTGGTACATAACTGCTATGTCTTTTATGTAACTGACTAACTGTCTACTATATTTCTCTGGCAATTTTGCACTCTCCTCTAAGTGTTCCGTAATCAATGTCATGATAGCCTTTACGTTTTGAGATATCACACATTTTGGGAGAAATAGAGGCTTGGTGATATCCCAGACTGCATTGTTGTCTGTCACATCTAGTATAGAATCATTTTCATTATTCCGTACTGAACCTACCACAATGGTGCCATAGGAAAGACTTTCTTTTAACAAGATTCGGACATCAGATAGTAATTTATCACATTTTTTGTTGTACAAGACACATTCAGTATCATCAATGTATTTATTTAATGGTGATTCATCAGCTTTCACAAATTTCAAATCAATCAAAAACTTGTTGAATGCTTCCAACTCAATAACTATATTTTTATAATTGCGGTAACTGCTGTCACAGGAAGGCAGATTCATTCTGATGCAGTCTTCAATTATTTTGTTAAAGAACTTTTGGCGAATTGTTTCAGCAAAGATTTCTATGAAAGTCTTGTCACCCTCAAACTGTGAGCCTAATGTTGATTGTAGAAATTCAAATATTATCATTAAATTGTTGAAAATGGTTTGATAATTAGGTTTATTAGGGTCATTTAGAGTAATTTTTATATTAAATACAAGAGAGCCAGAAGGATCTTCTGTGCACATATCACAATTATGTCTGATTACATTGTGAAGTAGATTGTTGATGAAGAAGTGTGAAAAGAGGCCAAGTTCCGCATGCATCCTGTCAGTGACATACAATGTTTTTAATATTTTCTGAAAGAGGATTGGATCACTTTGCTGTACAGTAAAGGAGTACGATAAGAATTTAAGACCTTTTGTCTCCGACCATTTAAAAAGATCTTCCCACTCCAAACTTAGCTGAGCTGAGTACAAGGCTAGTTGGTTCTCAGCCTGCGCAGTTATATTAGTTAAAGCCTTCACCATGTTACCTTCGAATTTTAAATTGTTTAGTTCCATTTTCAACTTTTTTACTGCTAGCATTGCTTCACTGTAATTATATCTCCCAAATTCGTGATTCGCCTTTTCTAAAATCCTTTTACCTTCAACAATGATGCTTAAATCTTTCAAAATTTCAAACGATTTACTTAGTTTTACACAGTGACTTGCGAAGTCTTCATCATTCTCTTCAAATCTGTCTTGCAACAATTTGATGTCCTCAATGCATTTGGAATGATCAGAAATGATTTTGGCCTTACGGTTATTATAGTTTAGTTGTTCTAAGCTCTTCGTGATGGTAAAATTCACGTAAGTATCGATAATATTTTGTTGTAAA
Source organism: Helicoverpa zea (assembly GCF_022581195.2). Lineage (NCBI taxonomy): Eukaryota > Metazoa > Arthropoda > Insecta > Lepidoptera > Noctuidae > Helicoverpa > Helicoverpa zea. The sequence continues at coordinate 2,355,815 of NC_061464.1, read as the reverse complement.
GCCCAAGACAATAATTGCACGCGCTCAGTTAAGTCTTTTACAAAAGGCAATACTTGATCTCGAGTTTTCTTCAGCTCTTGTGTGTTCACTCTTTCAGCTTCTTGAAGAACAGCACTTAATAAACTCATTTTTCAAAGTTAAATTAACAATTAATAACGAAAAGCACCAACTTTTGTTTCAGTTAAATTCAAATTTATAACAAAAAAAATAGATTCCTTTTGACTTTGACATCTCTCTCCGTCTCTGTCTCTAATTGACAGGAGCGTTTTGTTCGTTCTATGTTGTTAAAAATCATAGCCTTTGAATTAATTTGATGAGCCTTTATAATTTGAGAATAAATGTTTATTTTCATTTAAGCCATCCTTGCAATTGAAATGATCTGTACTGGTACTTATATACAGTTTATTTATTAGTATTTTTATTAAATTATATAGAGCTTTTAAGCTTTAGTAGTTTAGTAAAATTGCTGAGAGATGAAAATACTTACACTAAATACAGTCCAAATAATATAATTTAGTACTGGACCAAAGTTGACTAAAGTGAATATGCGCATTAGTTATAAGAAAGAAGAAACTGTTTCCCTACGATCTGGTTACCATCGTTTGTTTAATCAATTGAAGGCTCAAGGGCACCACTGTGTTCATCATAGCAAAGCTCCGACAATAACTAAAACAAAAGCGCTCAAAAATATTTTCCATTATGAACGACTGTGAGATTGAATGCTTGAAAACTGAATTGGAGCATGAGAAAACTTGCAGGTCAGTAACACGTCATATTTAAAATATGAGGGTACTTTATGGATAAATATAGGAAATGCGTCTTTCAATTTGTTTTCGTACCAAAACTTTTGTATTTTTGTATGCTGTGGTAAATTATGATTTAAATCTATTACAATAAAATAAAGATGAACTATATTCTTAGTATGCGACCTCTAACATACCGAACTACTTAATTTTGGCCTTATATGCATGTGGGTCAAGGTTACGAACAAGTAGATTACCTACCTACTTCCTTGAAGGTATTTAGTGCACAATCTGCATTATCGATTAACAGGTACCCAGACCTAGATTTATACTCCTAGAATGTCTTTTTGCAGTATAACTTATTATGATTAAATGATTAGGCGCTCAGTATGAGTTATTCCCAATTTGTCATTAGTACCGATTGGTCACCAACTATTTTTTCCATACACCAAATCCCGATTGGTCATTCGAGCAAAATAAATAATTTAATATTTAAATTTTGGGTTCCGATTCGTCACCCGCATAAAATTTCACGTATCAGAGTACCGTCAGAAATAAAAGTGTTAGAAGAAATTTTAAATGAAACACTTCGATGTAGGTAAAGGTTTAAATAGCTCTCATATAAATATAATAAAATGTACAATAAAACACAGGTGAAGACAACATGGGTATTAACATGGGTATTTTATAAACCCGAAAATGTGACTTGATACTTTTTGTACCGGTAACAAAAGTACCAGGAGCCCATAACTAGCAAAGAAATTGTATACATAAAAATATTCACAAACAAGAAAATAAATATAAAATGTAATTAACAAAAATATTTTGAATCTAGTCAGCAGTTGTGTTGCACATACTGCAGTTTTTTTTTTAAATTGGACCTTGTTCGTATAAACAGAACGTTTCAGTTCAATTATCTTCTTAAACTTCTTGTTCTTACTATCCATACACAATTACTTATTTTATTTATGTATATGCGCTTAAGTTTTTGTCACAAATTGTGCTATTTACTGTTTTTCCGGTATTCATTTTTACGAACTCACATGCACTTCAAGGGCGCTTAACAACCAACTTATAATGCATCTGCACCACATGTTTTTTTGCTAATACCGATAATAGTAAATAGTTCTGTTTTATTACCTGATTTTATATATAAAATAAGTAATACCGAGATTTTCAAAAAAATGGTTGATATACATAAAATACAATTCATCGACATGGTGTAAATTGGTATATTTATCTACAATTAGTATATAAAATGTAAAATCTTGACACTCTTGACTGCTATACTCCTGTAAGTTATGCGGTCCTAGTACATGGTGGGCAGTTCCATGGACACTCGATGGTTGGTATATTACTCATCTGATTTATGCGATCCTGGTATTTTGGTTTTGGTCGTGCGTTGTGTGACGCCGTTGAAATCGCGATTTTATTAATAGCGTGTTGCCATATTCGTAAAAAAACATAACCAACATAAATAATAAAAAAAAAACATATTACAATATTGTAAAGCTTTTCTTGTTGACAGTACTTTTTACAAAATAAAGTACGGATGACCAATTGGGACTAAGCAAAATAAAATATTTTATGGAATGACAAATCGGGACACGTTTTTTATGGATGCCAAATCACTAAAATGACGAATCGGGCATAACTCCTCAGTATGTATGTAGGTACCTTGTATCTTTAATCACGGTTTTTATGGCCGCTCCTTGCAAATAGACTCGATGGATCTTAACCCTCTTCCGTTGATATACCTTGTTGATGTACAAAGAAGAAAATTAGGTACTTACACCTATCTATTACATTGCCAGTACCAACTTATCATACAGGTGTCCAACAACCCCTTAAATGGATAATAGCAATGTTTCGATGTTCTGTTATTAGTTGATGTCACTTGTTAAAGGCACCATAAAAGCATTTATGATATTTCTCGCTAAAATTGCATATACGCAAATCATTGTTCGCTCTTTATGAACATCGGAGTCCAACAAGAATAACTTCAAGTCTTACCACATGATAGACAGCGACACTTTAGGTAAATATAATTAGGTACATAAATATTCTTCAAACCCTTATTCTCCACCAGAGAATCAGCAGCATGGCAGAATGGGGAACTGGAGAAGCAAATAGTCTCGATACAGGACGAACTCCGCAAGACCGACTATACTTGGGACCATGATGATGACTTGATGAAGGAGAGCGCGAGGCATAAGGTGTTCCAGGATACTATAGAGACGCTGAGGGAACAATTACCAGCATTGAAGGAGAAGATCAAAAAAGCTAAGATCTGTGGAGCAGGTGAGATTTTTAACACCGTTTTACATTTTGTGGTGCCAATAAACTTAAACAGATGTTTATGTATTTAATACTGGCCGTGTAGTTTATGTTAATCTCGGTTAGCTAGCTGAAAATGCAACCTGTCTAGAAATATCCTCTGCCTAAATGGAGAGCACTCACGCGATTTGGTAGAACCCATAGGGCCAGGCCACAACAGTGCGTTGCGGCGTCGCATCGCAAAAACAACATTGCACAGCTATGCGATTAATATGATATGCGTCGTTGATTTTTGCGATGCGACGCCGCAACGCACTGTTGTGGCCTGGCCCTTAGTTCTTTATCTTTCTAGAGACACACACTTTGTCGACCGGACTGTAGCGTGTTAGCCTGTAGAATTAGGTCAACGTACTGCGAATATGAATGTATCTACCTACATAAAGTAGGCCGTATCCAGTAAGGAAAATAAAGAAACTACTCTAACTAATAGGCATCTTCCTAATTCGGTTTTGCGAAATGGGATAATTTAACAAAATATTTTATATTGCAGATTGTAAATTAAAGCACGATGATCTGAATATTAACCTGGATATTCTTACACCGGTAAGTTGACCGACCGTACTATAGGGGTGCTTGCTGGGGATTTTGTTCCACCACTTCTTATCTGCAAAAACACATAGGAAGGGCTGGTATTTTGGGGGCTGTCTTTTGTGAATTTGACCTTTAAAAAGGGCTGCCCCCTTTTTAAAGTTCACTTAAATACTTTGAATAATTGAAAAAAAAAACAAAACTTACCTATCTATACATTAATACAATATTTTACAGGCAGAATTACTGAGAACGGTCAAGAGATTTGAGCGTCTCAAAACCGACTTGATAAGCACCCTGCGAAGTAAAGAGTGGCGCTTAGACTCGGAATCTAAGGTGAGAAATCTTTAGGTACAGGATACTTATCTATCAAAGATGGTAAATGAGAGTTTGTAAGATTTTCTATTTGCCGTACTTTGCTGATTATTAAAAAAAAAACCTATATACTTAGAGATCCCAGATATAAGATCGTGGAATGTACGCTTTAATTAACTATGTATATGCGCTTGAAGTAACTATAAATATGTACTTCAATTACTCGAAAGTCTTTCAAAACGAAGGTAAAACTTCGTCAGCTGTGTAGATGCGATATTAACGCTTTTTGTATTTCAGTTGTTCGTGAGAGTGAACGACCAAAGAACCTACTTGCAGAACGAGCTATTGATAAGCCAGAATAATATCTTGAGACTGCAGAAGAATAGCAGCTACTGGCAGTAAGTATCATACACATGGTGTCATATTGGTCTAATACCTACATATTGTAAAATAAATCTTTATTATTTTGCTTATTTATTGTTGAAATATATAGGCGTAAAAGATGATCTAAGTTAAACTTTATATTTATACGATATAGTAAATTTCTAATTTCAAGTTTTTGTAAACCAACTTGAAAAAAGTGGTTAGCTTTAGAGATGTTCACAGCAGTTTCTGGTCTAGGTCCTGACCTCTAGCTTAGAATAGAACAATAAGCTTTTTAAATTGATACTTGTTGACTTGTAGGTACCTACTTCTTTTATTTTATTTTCATAAAACGGTATAATAGTTCAGTGTTGATTCGTTCTTATTACTATCGGTACAACATTTCAGAAACGTCGCCAGAAAGAGCGACGAGCGAGTGCTGGACCCAAAGCGAGGACCTATAAAGAAGATGATCGGCAACGAGCGACTCGCCCCTATCGCTACCTAATGCAATTATTATTAACGCACTTGTAGAGTTTATTTTCTTACAAATACTTAGTATTAATCTAGATGCTAGATGTACCTGTGTGTATCTTTTTAGGGTGGTTAAAGAAAAGTAGAAGTCGGCAGGCAGTGCAACAAGTAGACTACTTCATCAAAGCAATAAAATAAGAATTACGTTTGTAGATCCTATTTAAGTTAAAAAAAAACAAAAAGGAGTTTAATTATGCATCAGGGACACCATTAATTAAGGACGTACGAAAGTATTTACTCTTAGTTTTCATGACCCGCGAAATGGGAATGTATTATTTATTAGGTTTTATAATAGTTATTCAGGCACTTACTAATGCTATTTTAGTCACAAAGCTACTGTAACAGTATATATATTTAACTGTCAGATCTGATGATGATCAGATTCTTCTACGTATATTCGTCTGAATAACTACTGAGGGAAGCACCAAACGCAAACCAATCGAATGTCTTTGGAATACGATTGCCCTTATATTAGTAGCAGAATGCCCGATATGTTAAAGCTGCTATTGTGATCATATTGCGATTCAACTTCTATTCGATTTTGACATTATTAACTTAGGAGAATCGGGCCGCAGCAGCGCTATGATGGCAACGAAAGCATAAGTTGCCACTGCCATTAGTTAAATCTGTCTAGTTATAAAGCAATCAATGAATTTACACTCTAGTTTCTTAGATTCATAGACGGCAAGCAAGAACTTAAATTGATTTTTACAGCTTTTTCCTCTTGTTAAGAGTATTTTTGAACGTTAAAGTCATTGTAATAATTATAACTGGATACTCAAGATTTGTTTCATAATGGCAACTACCAGATCAATTCATGATTTAAATGCAGTTTTTACTTTTCTTATATTTCTGGTAGAATGTAAAATATTTAGATAAAAATAAAGGGAATATATTCACAAACATTTTTGTTAAGTAATTAACACGTAGACTAAAATAAAAAGTAGAAAATTAATGTCTTATCTTTTATTTCCATTTGTAACGCTCACAATATTTTTTACACGTAATATGTCTAAAGGCATCTACTGAACACATTATTTATTGAGAACATTAACTTATTCATCAAATCGTTTTGTCCATGTAAATATTTGAAAACTAATCTTAAAAACATTTACCTAAATACACTAAAAAGTATAGTACTAATTTATACTCCTTCGCTTCGTGTATCTGTTAGGAAATTCTATGGTGGTACTCAAATAATCCGACTCCAATTCGCCCAGTGGCGTACGGTACAGTGCAGCTGAAACAAACAAAAAAAAAAAATTATCACCATTTCAGAACTGCGGGACGTCATGCGAACGTGGGCCTCACATAAAATGTCCAAAGATCGATCGCAGTGAGAATTCATAGACTCAAACAACGCTCGAATGAGTGTACTTTGTGATTCCGTTCGTACCAAATAAAATATTATGTTAAACAGTTAGATACCAACAATCTAGAATGGACATCAGTGGATGAAGAATATTAATTTGTTCAGGCACAGGACGACGGTTAAAAATTAAAACGTCTGCTAGCTTTAAAAATTGATCCCGATTTTAGTTGATAAACTTGGGATCATTACACTGAAAGCCCAACAATGAAGCGGTAACTAATTCATGTGTTATCATAATTCTGATAAACGCGAAGGTCAAAGTTTAATGCGTTAGCAGAAACTCAAAAAGTAGACTAGACGTAATACTGAACCGACAATTAAGATTATTGGAGCCTATTGGATGACCCGGGGCCTTCCCATTCTCTATCCCTTTTGCGCACAATTATGTAGTGTATATGTTTATATGTAAATGTTCTACTGAAGGACGTTCAGTTGACTCAAAATTCACGAGCGCGGCTGTGGTCGTTTAAAAATAGATATTAGTGTTGTGGTACACGATAATGTTATTGAAATGATAACCATGTGTCACTGTTTCATTTCAATTTATTTGTGAATAAAGTATACATAATATAGAAGCGTATAAAGGAGTTAAGGTATGGTTAGGGAGTGAGGTCTATCAAGAAAAATTCGAAGAAGTAGTGATAGTTTTGTTTATGAGACGTCACATCATTCTTGTTTACTTACTGAGGGAGGCGGCTTTTCTCATTCTCACAATTGAAAAGGGAGGGATTATCAGGGCATAATTTTTGATACGTAGAAACTTATGTTATATAACTGTTTGACCAGTTTAGATATACACTACATTAATATTCTAGGGCTCTGCTACAATATTGTTTTGTTCGCCAAATAAATGAGTTGTGACTCATTTTACTGTCACAGCTCTGTGGAGCGTTTTGTCCAACTCAAGGGGACTTTTTAAGAAATATATTGAGGACTTTAGAGATCGTAAATGTTTATTTCTTGATTATAATCCGATTTTCAAAGATGTTACGATGTTACGCCAGTGGGTAGAGAAAGAAATCAGTATATAAATGCAAGTTTGAAAATGGTAACAGTAATAGAGAAGCCAGCTGTCATGGTACGGAAGAGTTATGTGGAGGTACAATGGTCATGTTATGAGGAAGGAAGGCGACGACCAAAGGCAAGATGGATGAATTGTGTGAAAGACGATATGGGTATAAGAATGTACCTAGCTGAGACTTACAGAGAAGTATGGAAGAAGAATGCATATTGCATGGACTCCAAATAAGAAATTAGGATAACGACAGGGCGATGATGATCATGACTTGTTTTAACTAGCTGTATATACATAGTAGAGTTTCTCCAATTTCAGATGAAAATATCTCCAAAGTACTATTTGGTACAATTAAAGCAGCCCGTTCCTGGTATTGACAAATTTATTTGCGTACCATGGTCGTGGATAAAACAACGTTGGCCTAGCAAATATGATGTATCAGTGTATTACCCTATAGAAGACCCAGTGGTTCGAGAAAAGCGCATAAAACGGAGACAAAAACCTCCGAAAAAATGCACTACATATCGTACCATTATTAGACACACGACAGGTAATTCTTACTAATACCTAAGTAGTCAATGCGAAAGTGTTTGTTGAGCTCAACGATTAAAACTACCAAACTGATTTGGATGTGTGAAATAGGAGGTGCTTTAGAGACGTGCAGCTTTCCAACAGTGAAATAATTATTCAATTCAGTTCATTTCGTAGCCTTTAAAGGAGCATAAACTAACTTAAAAAATCTCTTTACGAGATAACGAAGAACGAGGGCGAATACTCGTTGAAATGAAGTTGAAGAAATGTGATACTCTTGGTGTGTGAGGGGTGTGTGAAACTTTCAAAAAAATGCTGTGTTTTCTTTTTGCTTTATAGATGACTACGACGAAGCGCAGTTTATTCTCAAAAATGTCTTCCAAACGCTAGATAAAGATGTAGACTCTGCGGAAACTAAGAAACGTGGTAAGTATCATCGTAATGTTACCTTCCTGTGCACAAACAACAGACAAAAACGAGGTGGAACGTGAAAACCGACCAAGTACGAGTCGGACTCGCACACGTGTTGTACCTACGGGAGCTTTCTAAATGTCTAAGTTCTATGTCAGCCTCAATGTTTCAGATGAAAAACAAAATACCAAAGGAAATGATACGTCAGTACATAAAGCAGAGATGTCCGAACGTGACGGTAGAGTAATGTTAAAACTTAAGCGAATTTACGATGAATCTCAAGGAAAGACTTCGAAATCTCAGTCAAAGAAATCTACCTCTGTAAGTATGTAAATTATTTTAATGGAGTATACAATTACTTTACTTACATACAATATTACCTGCAGCAAGTGTAGTAACAGGTACTAACGAAAAATTACATGTAGGTATGACCAACTTTTTCGAAGAAATCGTTTGAAACAGTCAAGAAAATAAGGATTAATTCCTACTACTTATATACTATAGTAGTATTCAAAGTATATAATAAACGATTTGTGATTTGTTTGATTTTAATATTCTTTATTCTTATTCTTAGGAAAACATTCAACCCAGATTTCACGTGATACAACTCTTGAAAAGTAAATACTTAAAGGCCGATGAGTACGTATGCGTGCCCCAATCGTGGGTGAGACAGCGTAATGAAACAAATCTGGCACTTATAAAATATCCTACTGAAGTTCCTTCAGAGACAGAATCACGTGTTCAAAGAGAAGAACTATTTTCAGCGTCCTGGAAATTGTTCGGGGGTATTGTGAAATATTCTACAGGTTTGTACTTGTTCATCCATAACTTCTGTTCAAGTCATCAGTATGTAAAATTATTTTACCATCATTACTTATTTATTTCTTGCAGATTCCTATAAGGATGCTGTACTTATCAAAAACACTTACAATACTATGAATGAATATCCTGCGAGTACAATTAATGGTGGGAATTCTATCGACGATCCCGTGGAAGCTCTATCAGTAGATAATAATAAAATCGAAAGAGAAATTGAGATAAACATTGAAACAGCAACTCAACCAAATCAGATCAAAGTAACATTCAAAGAACAGACGTGTCAGAAAAATGACAACATCAATGAAAATCGACAGCCAACTCATGAAGTTTCTCATGAAGAAGTCAACAATGAAAGTCCTGATTCGGCAACATACGATCCTGTAAGTGATAAATGATGAAAGAATCTGCATGTTTCTCGCACCTAATGTTTCGTAAATTATTTAGTAACAGCAAAATTACCAAAAAAACTACGTGTTTGCAAGTGCCAGAAATTGTAGCTTTTATATCAAAAACTAAATCTGCTGGATCGAGGTTTTCTTAAGCATATACATAATTGTTCGATAGTTTACTAGTCCACAAGAAAATACCACAATACTGTTTGTACTGCACAATAATTAAGTTTTTAATTTCAGACGAGTGTGGGCAAGTGCAAATATTACGTGATACAATTTTTGCGTTTACCTAATGCAGATATTAAACCATATGTATGCATACCATTCAAATGGATTATCTATGAACATTCGAGACAACGTCAGCATTGGTCGAGAGATGGAAAAGTAACAGTAGCGTATCCTATTGAAGACATAGCAACCACAGAACAACGTGTCAAAAATGATGAAGACTTTTCAGAGAAATGGGATTTTTACAAAGCTATTGAGAAATACAGTACAGGCGAGGTTTTTTACAAGCTTTTATTTAACTTGCAATGTATGTATGTATGTATGTATGTATGTATGTAACTATGTGTGTTCGGGTGGAATTTTACAACACAATTTTAAGGCACTTGCCCTCAACCGATTGAGCTGCAATTTTGCATACATGTTTAGTTTGGATGACAATGCATGTTAAGCTATGTGACGTCATCCTAAATCCAACATGTCTAAATATACAAGATGGCGGACTAGTTATTTTTAAAGTACCTATACAATATGGGTATCAAATGAAAGGGATTGACAAGTAGAACACATCGCACTTTACGAAATAAAAATCCAAGATAGCCGCCGCTACAAAATGGTGAATAACCTATTTTTTTCAATCCCATCCATACCTATGGGTATCCCATGACAGGCAAGTAGAATAAAGTGCACTTTACCAAATCAAAACTAAAAAGTATAAAATAAATTGAGGTAAAAAAATCTTTAAAAACAAGCTTTTATTTAAATGCGCTAAAAATAAAAAAATAAACTTTTACTGTAACTTTACTGATTTATGTTTTAAAAGCTTGTCGCGATTTTACTAAGAAAGTAAATACGAGTACTTAAATCTCGCGACAAGCTATTGAGAAATACAGTACAGGCGAGGTTTTTTTATTTGTTATTACAGTTTTAAACTTCGATGTAATGAAGCTGCAGTGCAATGTTTTTTTTTTGTTTCACAGATGATTATGAACAAGCGCAACATTATATCAAATTCATGATTGATTACGAAAATAAATGTATCAATTTAAATAATCCAGGTAAAATATTTCTTTTTTTTTGTGTTACATTAGGGATCATTATAGAAAGAAGACAGATTCAAAGATGTATCAAAATGTTTCAACTTGTTTTGACATTCAAGCTCTCATCTTGATAACCTAAGAATATAATAATAATGTTATTTTACTTTTGCATGAAGAAACAGCCAGAGCGAATGCAACAGTCGTAAGCACGGACAATCGGAATACTATTGAAGATGCAGTTATCGAAATACTTTCGGAGAGCGATGAAGACACGACATGTGAAATGCAACACCTTACACTGTCAGAAATGAATAAAGATTTACATGAAAACGTGGTACAATGTACTCAGAGAGCTGAATCTATACGATTGGAGGAAAACCTTAGTGTAATGCAAAATGAAATGCCAACTCCTGACGATTTAAATACACGAGAAGTAGCTGATCATAAATCTAATGAAGGAATTCCTGAGCAGGTAGGTGTATGGTTCTGATAAAATTTTTCTCTTGGGCGCTACGTTCAAATAGCTATCCGTATAAAGCAAGTGTCGCTAGTAATCAATGCATAGTCCTTCTGTATGAGACCGGCAATGGCTTGCACCGGAGAATGGCTTGCACTGAAGAATGAAAGAGAACAAGATAATTCAGCAACAGATTGATATCGGGTGAAGGAGTTTGCCTACAAGTGATTTTTCAAATTGTAGATTCAACCCAATGCGCCGCAATATTATGTGATCCAATTCGCGGAATCGCCTTACAATGATATTGATGACTTTATATGTATACCTGCATCGTGGATAAAGAAACGTAGACCGACAGACAGAAGAGTAATGGTGTCATTTCCTATTGAAGACCCAGAGGATACGGAAAATCGTGTGCTGAACAATGAGAACGTTTCTGACATATGGATCTCTTACATGTCTATTGTAAAATATGCTGCAGGTAACTTAACGAATCATATAATAAAGAATGAGTATTTAAGAGATAGTTTGAAAGTGGCACTGGTAACCAGAAAACTATATGGAAACCAGAAACCAGTTGTCATAGTATGGGATGTGAAGGAATGAGGATCATGTTGTGAGGAAGGTTTTGAGCTTGAATGTCGCTTGAATGGACGACCTAAGAAACGATGGATGGTGTGAAAGTCGAGACAGCTAGAAAGAATGATTGCTACAAATATAATTGGGATAAAGGAAGGAGGATGATAAACTTAACGAATCATACCTGGTTGGTAAAAATATGACTGTTATGCATTAATATTTTTGCAGATTCCTATGAAGATGCACAATGGTATATTTTAGAAAACACGCCCCCAAATTTCGATAAAAAGGGCTCTGATAGAAAAGGTAAATTTTGCATTGCTAACTTTATATTTTGTGAGTTTGCCTATAATATAAACGAACTTTATTCTACGTGAGCAAATCAAAAATATAATATTAACACGGCTTTTGTTCTGTATATTTTAAGACAACTATGCATAATTGAAATTAATTAGTTCGATTATTAATTTTTAAATTGGTTTTATTTTTCATGACACCAGCAATAGTGAAAAGAATGATCAAATACAGAAAAATGCATCCGGATTGTGACTCGTCTTATGAATATAACAGCGACTACTTCGAGAGTCAGGACGACGCTAACGCATCCGAAGACTCGAGGGAATATTTACAAGATGAACAACTATTAGAAACACAAGAAGTTGGCGATTAAATTCCTATAACATATTCTTAGAGTGAAAACCTCGTATATTTTTTTATTGCGTTTCTAAGAATATTATGTCGAAATAACATCGCATATCTTCCTCTTGTTAAAGTTATGTTGCCTTACACTTACGATGTTTTCACCCTAAGGCGTCGATATAAAATCAAGAACAAATCAAATATTAATCTAGAACTATGTGACAACAGTTTTGATACGGCAAAGTAAAACATATTTCACAATACTATGTATGTATCTTGTCTTAAAAGATCGTGGACTATGGATTTATTTAATTAATTACTTTATTATATTTAATATTTTTATACGAAATAAACAATAATACCAAATGTATGCTCTTAGTGACTCCTTAATAAGACGATTGCTATTGCAAAATAGACCTTACAGCGTAGTACTTACGAGTGACACAGTGATGCTTGTCGAGATGCAGGCGTAGATGGCGCGGACAGGCGCAGACGTAGCCGCCCGCCGTGTTCACGCACGAGTGAGAACACCCGTCCGTTTCTAGTTCACACTCGTTTATATCTGGGAACAAGAGCTGTAGGTCAACAAAGTCAAAGGCTTTTTTCATCGCCATCCTCATCATACTCCTGCCCTTATCCCAAATTTATTTGGAGTCTGCGTAGGCTTATGTCTGCCATCGTCTAACATTATTTCTTGCCAAGTTGACTTCCAAACTACTCATCCATTGTCTCTTACGTCATCCTCTTTCTCTACATCCATTCACATTCATGCTGATAGAATAAGAATTTGAAATATACTCGCAATCGAGTATATTTCAAATTCTTATTCACATTCATTATTACATCAATATGAAGCGGCTCAACTTATAGATTTACACAACCCAGTTAAGTTATGGCAGCTAGTTCCTGTATAAATAAGAAATGTATGGTGTCCCATCAATCAAAGGATTTTTCAATTCGGTTCAATAGTTCGGAGCCTTCACAAACATACAAAAATATGTTTCCTCTTTATAATATTAGTAGGTACTTATACGTATATAATGACTCACCTAAGCACCGTTGTCCGGCCGCTAGAGACAGGTACCCGGGTGGACAGGAGCATCGATACCCGCCGTCCGTGTTCAAGCACACTTGAGTCGAGTGACACCGATTCGTCTCGAATTCGCATTCATCCACGTCTGTTAAAAAAAAAAAAACAATGATAAAGTAAGCAATCAGCATAAATCAAAGTATTAAAAAAAATCAAAGTATTTAAAACTAGATAGAAACATTTTGTATAAACTTTAACTTTTGGTTTGCCCAGATATCACAATATCTGTTAGTCATTATAAGCAGCCTCTATCTGGCAGATGGCATCAACTATAATGGCGTCCACGTTTTCGGTCACGGCGGCTGTTCTCACATCAGGACATCAGCCAGCTGCGCAGGACATATTATAGTTCACGAGCATTTGCGCAGACACAGGTGCACTCACTATTCCTTTACTCTCATAACCCGATGGGACGGCAATCCGACACGACCGGAGAGAGATTACAAACAGGACCGACATTAACGTGCTCTCCGATAGATAACTGACACTTTATCTGTTACCAGTGAAAGTTAAAACATACCATCGCAAGTGTTAGCCGTCTTATTGTGCCTATATCCAGGGTCGCAGGGACCTCTGTCGCTGTGGTCCAAGTTATCAGACACACTAACGTCGTAGAACACCGTGGCTGATTGCGATCCTGAAATATATTTTCTCGTTTATGTTCGCATTCAAATATTCATCATTTTATTATTGTCATTTTAGTAGGTATTATTTCTGTTGACACTGAGGAATAGCTTCGAGACTGGAATGTTTTCATCATTGATATACATCAATGCCCGCCATAGTTCAATTCTTTCATATAGTCCTTTTACCAAGGTTAGACAGATGATGGACTATATAGTTCACCTGGGGTCGGTGGAAGAGTGTGCCGGATTCTTTGTGGTGAAATATGTTTGTAAAACTAACTATTATTAACACATATACTTCGGAAATATTAAAATTTACCTGATGTGCTGTAAAATTCTTCGACGTCCGGTGAGAAATGTGAATTTATCACTTCTGGTTGCAACTCGAACGTCTGGTCTGGTAAATAATTATCCTGCAAATTGGATTCTTTTTTAAAATGAGAGCCGAGCAGAAATGGGAATATCAAGCTTTTTGCAAAATTTTTGGTACGCTGATTGCAGGCAAAACATGTAGACTTTATTAATAAGTTTGGGATAAAGTCAAATATCAAAACATACGCCATCGCCATTATCCTCTTTGCTTTCAAAAACGTCGGCATCAGCTGCACTCGAAGTAGGACTGCATAGAGGAAGGCCATCGCATTTCTTGATCTGAAAAACGTAAAATAATATAAAAATTTTAATCTCTTTTGGCCATCTTCTAAACACCTTTGTCGAAAGTTTATCAATTAATTTTCATTCTTATTAACGATATTACCTGCGGTACTCAGAAACCAACCGTATGAAAGTCTAGGTCAAGATATTCTTCAAACTATTTTGTTAGTATGCAACATTGTTAATAATCTTTTGATTAGTTCCACCGGTTTAAAAGAAATGAAATCATTTATCTATCCATAAGACGTCAAAACGATGGACCATTCAAAATTGCGTGCAGTTTCCCTCCAGTTACAAATGTTGAAGAATTTTCCAGAAAGTTCCATACCTGTACATTATCGCCATCACACCTGGCTTTAGTCTTGCAGCGTCGGGTCCGCGCCTGAGTGCCGACGCCGCAAGTGGCCGAGCATTCTGACCATCTCGACCATACGGACCAACGAGGCTTTGATTCATCAACCTTAATAATATTATTTTTCTTATAAATATGTAATTAATAAAGTATGTAACATATTATGTCAAAACTTCCAGAGCGGAGGAATTTAATGTTATGCTATTTTTGGTTAAATCCAAAATAATTATATTTGATTTAAAAACCCATTAAATGCTTTATTACCATTGAAATAGATACCAGCCGAAACAATATAGGACAGTATTACAACTACATAATATGTTGTATGGTAACTGAATCGAGGAGGTTAGATAGGCGGTCGGGTCTCGTTAGACTGGTAGCTGCCAATAATAAGGAGTAATAGGAAGGAAAAGGCAGGATATACAGATAATGATGAGGATAATATATAATTGTATCAAAGAATATTAACTGTAGGTACTTACATCACAAGGAGGCATGTGACATTTCCGTTTATCTACCGTAGGACCCTTGCACGCTGACTGATCTAGAATTATCTTCTCTGATTTCGAAGAACTATCTGAAATATCAAATTGAGTTTAAAACAGAACAGGACAGTCAACTAAAAAATGAATGTGAAACTGAGTTGATCTCAGAATATGTCCTTGCGGTACACCTAAGAAAACATATTTATTCATTATGATTTAGTTACTTTCTTTTTCATTTTTGCCTTTCATGTGCCTAAATACTTATAAGTATCATTTAAAAAACTATGGTTTTTATTTCAATTATGTAGTATTATAATTTGATAGTGACTAACTTTATGAAAAGCCTTTTAAAGATTATAGATATTCAAATTACACCCACTTTCATTAAGCATTATTTTCACAAGACATCGTAATTAAATATAAGTAGATATGCTTACCAATAGTATTATTGTTATCATCAATGTAGTAGCAGGACCTAGATCTCTGTTGATAGCCTAGGCCACAGGTAGTGTTGCACAACGACCATTGAGACCACGGACTCCATTTAGCGGGCACTGGAAGGAACGAGTAAATATTTTGTACATAAATGTTTAGCAAGCCAATGAAAAATGACCATGAATGAATGTTCTAATAGTTGTCTAAATTGAGCCAGCATGCATCATGATTAATGCTCTTTCTGTAGAACCAAAGACAATAATAATCTGTTGTCATAGAATAGAAGCATTTTCTAAAGTTACGTTCAAAATGGCAGCAGTTTTGACTTGTGCCTCATATTATATAGCCTATTTAATATTATGTTCTTTCATTTATATATGTCAGCGGAAAATATCAAGAACCGCACATTTACTTCTATAAGACTTTCGTCTAATCTATGAGAGATAAATTGTATTATTTTTACGCCCACATCTTCGTTTTTGTTATTATTTATTGTTATTTTTCGGAGAAGGTACACAAATATTTTTCCTATAGTCAATATATCAATCGTTTTAATAGTATGTACGAATAACCCACCTTGTATAGCGACATTGTACCTCCGATGCGCAGTCCCGGCTTCGTTCTCCACCACACAGATGTACTGGCCTGCGTCTTTGACGTCAGCACTCCATATCGCCAATAGGCTGTTGCCTAATACTCTTTGTATGTTCGATAAACTCTCGCTTAGGGCTTGGGTATCCTGGAAAGTGTGATGTATATTAATAAACATGAATAATTTTCATTTATAAATAAATGAGACTTTGGACTGCTAAAGAGAAAATTCTACTTGATCCAAATTATTGACTAAGCCGGGAATCAAACCCGTGATCTCCAGCCTGCCTTGACGAGTTTAAGTCAGATTCTGAGTTACTTAAGTGTTTAGAATTTTATTCAAATATTTGTAGGCGCCTATTGATGCTAAAATTACATACATTGCAGTTTTCCATAAACACAAACGCAACCTATAAAAAAAATACCTTGAGCCAAGTAATTTTAGGCAAGGGATATCCGTCAGCCTCACATTTCAGTACAATGCTTCGTTTCAACGCGACCACGTGTCCTTCAATCAAATTACTGCCTACATTAGCAGCAATGGACGGCGGTTTTTGTACCGTAACGTCGAATATAACCTCGGTTGTACCAACTTTGTTCGTCATAATGCAGGAATATTTGCCGCTGTCAGTAACTTGTGTTTGGTTGATTATCTGGAAAGAAGATATTCACTGTAAATAATATTTTTCCTAGTATAATAAATACCTACATATTGGTTAAGTTAACTTTTTGCGCACGTTCGGATTAAATTCGAGGCAGTTTATTTAATTTTCGGGCGAGCTTAAATTTCGTTTTGTTGGGTTACAATAAGCTGTGGAACCCGAAGCTGCATGTAAAACAATAGTTCCCTGCTGCAACCGCTGAGAAAGGAAAACGACCCCAAAATATGTAGTTGGGGAAAAACTTGGCGAGAATAAGCCTTAGTCAATCATTGCAATACCTACAAAAAATACTCACCAAGTCAAAATTATCTTCAGACAGTAGTATTCTCGTATCTCCACTTATTTCAGTGTACGGATGTTTTATCCACATAACTTCCGGCAATGGACTGCCCACGGCTGGGCAATTTAGAACTAATGGCTTTCCAAAACCTGCTGTAATCTTCTTCGTGGATTCTTTGGGAGATGGCGGCGGTACTGAAAACAATTGAATGTCAGAGACCGAATACTGGCACACAGAAACCAGAATATCTGACTACTAGCCTTACTAAAGTTTGTGGAGGTCAGATGGGCAGTCAGTCCATATAAAATAAGCCATTGGATGCCGAAGTCAATGTCCATATTTAAGAAAAGAGGGTGATGACATTATTATGGATAATAAATAACATTATTTTTGTTGTGTGACTTCAGAAACATTTAAATATTTCAGACGATAGAGCCACAGGACTGCATTAATGCAATGCAATGCAATTACCTGATATTTCTCCACTTCAAAAAAACTAATAAATAAATAAAAAATACTCACCCAAAACATCAACTAAATAAACAACACTGGTATTCCCCACTTTATTTCTGGCAACACACGTATAATTGCCTGATTGACTCTCCACTGCCTTTTTGACGACAATGACTTCCCCGAAGTCAGTGGTCACCATGGCGTCATCAAACAGTTTTAAGGGCACATCGTCTTTGAACCAGTAAACTTCGGGCAAAGGATTGCCATAAGGGTGACAATGTAGGTAGAACGATTGCCTCGATAGTACTTCTAAATGGACCTCATTTGATGATGTGTTGTCATTTTGGAAAAGCGTTTGGAATATTTTTGGCGGTTCTGTAATGTGGAATATTAAGTTTTTTTGGGCACGTTCGTAATCGTATTTACCTAGATGATTTAGGAAGAAGAGCAGTAAAATTAATCAGAAACGATATATGGCCATACAGCTACCATTGTCTATAGTCTGGTTTTTAATTTCGTAGACTAAATTGACACTTGCAAAATGTCAAACTTACAAATAATGTTGCTAGCTTATTTGTGCAGTGTTGTACTTATGATACCGGTTAGTTGAATCGTAACTTTTTATCTATAACAGACGAATACAATATTCATTCAAAGTTTAATATTTACAATTCACGTACGTACACACGGCTGCACGACGTGCTACAAACTGCCAGGGATATCTGACCACGCAACGCCATGCGTAATCATCAAGAATAAGCCCATTATTTCAGGATGACTTATTGTAAAAAAACGATACTTAATTTTAGTAACACAACGGCTCTGATTTATAATTTTTAATTTGAACTTTATTAAGCATTCTACCAATTAACCACCGATGGTAGGTAATCGAAGGATCAAGAGGTGTGGAGACAGAATTAGGCCTTTGCCCAACAGTGGGACAGATAAAAAAAAACTTTATTAAAGCCAACTTACCCAACACTTCAATTTTCACAGTCCTCTCATTCGTCCCGCCTTCATTATTAGCCACGCAAGTATAGACTCCTGCCTGTCTGACCTGAACATTATTTAGTACTAGATCCGCATAGTCGATGTCATAGGAATTCTCACCGACTACTTGCCCTTGTTTTATCCACTGAATGTCTGGGGTAGGGCTACCCGTTGCTTTGCATGCTATACGTATGCGAGACCCTTGCTGGAAGAGATTTTATTTTTGACATAAGGTATGTGCGAAAAAGATTTAGGTATGTAGAGGTGTATCTTAAAGGTATATATGTATTTATTGTTATTATTTTATATATATATAAACATATATGTATGTATATATATTTAGTTTATAATTTAAGTATTTATGGTAATAATATTTAGGTGCGCAAATTGCAGGAGCAAGTGTACACTTAGCCTAACTGCCTACCGTATAATCTTTTCCTTCTCGTCTCAATCCATCCTAAGGTTGTCTGGAAGAGATCGCTCTTAGCGATAAGACCGCCCATTATGTCACCTACCTTAACTAGATTTAGATCAAAATTGTAAAATTGGTGTACCTAATAAAGTATATCTATCTATCTATCTATCTATCTATAGCTATGTGAAAGAAAAGCAATATTCATGGATTTTTGTGCACTCCTTGATGTTGATAACTTTCAACGGATATTCAGTTACTATTCGCTATTCAGCTGCTTTCATGTATTAGGCGGAACACTGAATACCGTCATACTAATCGGCCGACAATCAAATATGTACTTCAAAATCGCTTGTGACCGCAAGGCCAGTGAGGTAAATGTAAGATAGTTCACCTATTCGAAAGAGTTACCGCGGCCCTGATACATAAAAGGCCTACGACGGAACATGACGGTTTTAAGTCAGTAAGAGTCTGACACTCCCTCGCCGCTGCTAGCCCACAGCGGGAGGGGTCATTTGATGATTTATTTTTGATGAGTTAAAAAAAAAGATAGTTCACCTATTCCCCTATGTAATCAAGTTAAAAAATACCTTTTTCTTCTGTCATGAAACAAAAACGAAATTATGCCCGAATCTTACCAAATAGGTACGTACACCCAATTATCTTTTAGCAAAACAGTTATAGAGCCCATGCTTAACCCTTTTGCTGTTAACCTGGTAAACTATAAAGGCCTTACCACAATTTCTAATTTCCCATTAACAGAAATTCCCTCGCCATTGTTGAACGCTATAATGTCATCGAGACGTAAGGAGCGGCGATGATGGTCACTCTGTATTAGAATGTATGTAGCCCCGGCTTTGTTTATAGCGTCACAACGGACCATACTAACTAGGTACACCCAATTTTCTCTAAGCAAAAACAGTTGGGGAGCCCAAGTTTAACTCTATTGCTGTTAACCTGGTAAACTATGAAGGCCTTACCACAATTTCTAATTTCCCGTTAACAGAAATTCCCTCTCCATTGCTGAACGCTATAATGTCGTCGACGTAAGGAGCGGCGACGATGATCACTCGGTACACTTTGTTTATAGCGTCACAAGGGACCATATACTTACGAGGTACACCCAATTTTCTCTAAGCAAAAACAGTTGGAGAGCTCTTGTAGCTCTTTCAAACTTTGATTTAAACTACAAAGGCCTTACCACAACTTCCAATTTCCCGTCAACAGAAATTCCCTCTCCATTGCTGAACGCTATAACGTCATCGACGTAAGGAGCGGCGACGATGGTCACTCGGTACACTATGTGTGTGGCCCCGGCTTTGTTCGTAGCGTCACAGCGGTATATACCTTCTGATTGCCTAGTTATGTTGCTACTTGATAGGCTCGAGTTGTGTTCATGCCAGTTCGTGTTGCTGTGAAACAGTATTTGTGTGAATATTTAAAATCTATACTAAAATTATAAAGCTGAAGAGTTTGTTTGTTTGAATGCGCTAATCTTAGGAACTACTGGTTCGATTAAAAAAAAGTATTTCAGTGTTAAATAAATAGCCCATCTATCGAGGAAGGCTATAGGCTACTTTTTATCCGGGTTCGTGTAGAGGTTCCCACGGGAAATAATGTTCCATTTATTGTGTTGATTGGCAAGACATTCTGGTCCAATTATCACTTGATAGAAAACTCCTTTTTTTACCAGGAGATAAAAGAAAAAAAAATGGTGCAGTTGACGATAATGTTCATGAAAACTGTTAAAAAATGAATATAATACATACTTATAAGTCCAGGTGAGTTTAGGAGCAGGCGTTCCTCTAGCGTTGCATTCTAACGTCGCATTCACGCCTTCTTTCAACTGAACGTCTAACATGTCAAACTCTGATATAAACGGTGGTTCTGAAACAATACATTTTGAATGGTTAACATAAAATATATTTTTTACTATACCTGGATAAGGTCAACTAAAAATTTTTAAAATCGGTTCAGAAATTCTTGAGTTATAAATACTTAATGAAACTAAAGGTAACTTTAAATATACATCATTTCTAAATAATATTTATTTTACATAATATAATCTTGAACTAAATTATGGAATATATAGATTTATTTTAATTGTGAATCTTACTTACCTAGAACATTTAAAGAGAATTCCTTGATGACAGTCCCGTGAATATTACTAACGATACATTTGTATATGCCCGCGTTGTGTGGCTGTGCGTTAATTAGTTTTAAATAGTCTTTGTCTTCAAATACCAGGGTTTTGGAGTTGAACACCCATTTCGTCTGCAAGAAGGTTTTTCAATTAACACAATTTGGTATGAACAAAACACAAGATATTTAATAGTGTGTAGTACACTATCAAATATGTAGATGTATGGGTTATAAAATGTGGTTATTTACAAATTTATGACTAGTTTTAATTAATTGACTACATGGTGTTACTATCATTATGCCTTATTCAGATCTCTAAGAAAATTAATATGGAGAAAAGGTATCTTACAGTCTTCTGTAGTGTATTAAGTCGTCCCTTTAGAACCAGGGTTGAAAATAATCATAAATCTATACCGTCTTACCACATAAACTTTTAAACGTCAGTTTAAGCCTTGTCTAAAAAATGTCAAATTATGACGTTGACATATGGTTCATTTTGCAGCCACAATTTTTTTAGACAAGTGTAAATCAGGTGTTTAAGTTTTTGTAGTAAGGCCAATATTGTTTTAACTAACCTTAGCCTTAGGTTTCGCGTCTACAGCGCAATCTAAATACTCATCTTCTCCTTTCACAACCTCCAAACTTTTTGTCGTATTCCGCACAAACTTAGGCGGCCATTCCACATTAACTTGTACTTTAGAGTGAGCGGAGCCGACGGCGTTGGATACAACGCACGAATATGTTGATGAGTTCGTTCGCGATACATTGTGCAGGTGAAGGGGACCGGTTGACAGCAGTTTTGCATTCTGTAAGGTAAATTAAATAGTAAACATTTATATAGAACTAGCTTCCGCCCGCGTAGAGTTCGGTTATATCGCGTTTTCAAGAGAATTCTGCAAAAGTCCAGGATAAAAACTATCCCTTGTTTTTTCTCAAGGTCAACTCTATCTCTGTACCAAATTTTATTAAAATCAGTTCAGTGGTTTAGATGTGAAAGCGTAACAGACAGACAGACATCCAGAGTTACTTTCGCATGTATAATATTAGTAGGGATTCCACTTAACCAATTAGTGGCTACCTAAACCCGAGCAAAGCTTGGAACGGTCGGTCCAAGTATCGGGTTGCTCGGGTAACTGGGTTGAGGAGGTCAGATAGACAGTCGCTCCTTGTAACACACTGGTACTCAGCCGCATCCGATACTGAAAGCCGACGCCAATATAAGGGGTTGGTAGTCGATTGGCCCGAATTTAAGAGGCATGCAAGTGCCAATCGTAACTTTTCAAATCATATTTTTTGTGACGAAATTAAAATTGGGCGAATCGACCCCTTCAAAATATGTACCAGGCGAACTGCCTAAGCAGATGGTGATAATTAAGCATTAATTCACTAAAAACAAAACAATAACAAACATATGTATTTATTAATTGCTCCTAACTCTAAATATGTGACAAACGAAATTGACAAAAAAAACTATATATTATGTGATACGTCATAGTGTAAAATCGAACCTTGTACCATTTGAGTGTGTGCGTCGCTCGTAGCGGACACTGGAGTGTGACGTCACTTCCTTCCAACAACGTCACTGAGGACAAACTCTCTTCTGATTGCATATGTGTAGGGATGGCTGGGGACAAGCAAATATCATCCTTAAAGTTAATAGAAAGAAGGTGGATTCCTTACTGCGAATAAAAAAGGCAGTTTATAGAACCGAATGTAAAGCTTCATTGAAGAATAGCTTAATTTTAAGGAGAACTAAAATCATTAGAAAAAACGGTTGTCTGTAAAGTCGGTTTACTGACGATAGTCGAACGTGACAACGTCATAAGAAATTGATCGTCAGATGTCGAACGCTGCCGAAAGCGGAGGCCGATCGTGCCTCTTTGTCGCTCGTTGCGTGCTCTCGCTTGCACTTCAAGTCTTAAACGGAACGCCTCAGAGCGTGGTAACGCCGCATGAGTCATGTTTTTTCGTGCGTGCAGCCGGCTCCATCGATTTATAAGACGTTGTCACGTCAAAAAATACAACTCATCTATTATATAAAAATAAGTCGGGTTTTCCTTCCTGACGCTATAAGTCCAGAACGCACGAACCGTTTTCCACTGTTTTGCATTCATTGGAAAGGTCTCGGGCTCCGTGAGGTTGATAGCAAAAAAAAATCAGGAAAAACCATCTGGTGGCGAAACGACGTTCGCCGGGTTTGCTAGTGTGGTATAAAATCCTTGCAAAGATCATTCCAAATATTAGCCACTACCGTCAGAGAGAACTGACTCAATTTCTAATTATAAAACATGAGTTAAATATGTAATTCCATTTAAAAAAAAAATGTTTTTTCAACGACCTTCGAAAAGGGGAGAGGTTCTTAATTCGATTTAGTTTTTTCCAGATTTAAGTATATTTGACAAATATCAAGGTATGTATATTATATACTCACAATATATTTCAACGGGCATCGTTTTGCTAGTATTTCCGACTGAGTTGCTGACTGTACAAGTGTAGTTGCCGCTCATGTCCTCAGAAGGAGACTTTATACTCAATGTGCCATCCGTGTTTATGGCGTAGCGAGGATCTGAAATATTAAATATTTATTTACTTTAAATATATCTAAACCTTTATTGTATTTATTGAATTCATATCCCTGTAACGGTAGATTTTTTTTTTACTTTTGACTTTTAGATAAAGCAAAAGTTCTGAGTGATGTCCTGAATGCTATTTTTTTTTTACTATTAATTGCTACATTTTACAACGATCCGGCATTCAAAGCCGGAGTCGTCTTGACTGCGGACTAACAAAATTAAAAACACAATAATATAACTATAATAAATAAATAAATTAAATAAATAATGTCGGGACACTTTTCACACACGGTCGGCTAGCCCCTATGGTAAGTTATTAATTAACTTGTGTTATGGGTGCTAACACAACTGATAAACTACATATAGCTACATATATACTTATTTATAAATACAAATTATAACACCCAGACCACGGCCAACAAGCATGCTCATCACACAAATGTCGACCGAACCGGGAATCGAACCCGGGACCGCAGGTTCGGCAGTCCGGCATGATGACCATTGCGCCGTCAAGGTCGTCAAACTATCCCTTATTGCTGTAATGAGTATTGAAAAAGCATGAAATAAAGATGTCATACCGTTGTTCAAATAAAACTCGTCCTTAGACCAAACGACAAAAGGTTTAGGTTTGCCTGTCGCGGGACACGCGAGCGTCAGTACTGTGTCCATGTCAGTTGCTATGTATGGCCCTGTGTAGTTGTCTTCTAGTATTCTAGGAGGCTCTGGAAAAATATATTTTAATTGAATTTGAAAACTATATATATTTCTTTAGTTTGTCTTCCCGATACAGAGAAGAGCTATAAGAGCTTAGGGGAGCTAGACAATTTTTTCATATTACGTAAATGCCTACAGTATAAAGATTGTAAAAAAAAAACGGATTTGTGTCACATTACATTCAACATTATAAGATTCTTCGCCTTAGTAACACAGACGCAGGTTCCTTGTAAGCAACGTCAAAGTATTGACTTAAAGTCAGTCAACATATATGTATATTTTTTTTATTAGCTTTCATAAAAGTTAATGTAGTGTGGACCAAGTTTTTGGTCAATTTTTGACTACATAAGCTACTGCCCATAAACTCACCGTTAACTTTAAGGAAGGTAGTTTGTTCGGCGACGCCTCCATTATTCTCAGCTACACAGATATACAGACCTTCATGCTTTACACTTGCGTTTACTATGTACAAGTTACCTACGTCGTTGAAGCTGAAAATCAAAATAAAAATCGTTTATTCAAGGTATGCTGAAAAACAGCACTTTTCAAATGTCAGGATTACATGAGACACCTCCAAAAACGCACACCCTTCACATCCAACATTTTCGAAGGTTAAGCCTTTTTAGCAGTTAAAAGTAAGGTTACCTATACTTATGTTCGACAGAGCAAAATATTTGTTTGTTTGTCCTACTGTAGGTGCAGCGTGACGTGACTAAAACTCATCATGTTCCTTCTTAACCCTTTATGTACCAGAGCCGCGGTAACTCTTTCGAACTGCCGGGCCACAGCTGTGCTGCGGTACCCTAAAGGTTCACCTGGCTAAAACTAGGTGTAGCAGCTTCTGGCTTCAACCGTAACATATCCAACATTCGTTGGACTCAAGGATTTAAATCTAGAGAAAATAACGCTTTTTGATGTACATGTAAATTACCTCAAATCCGTAGTGTTATCAGTGAGGGGATTGCCTTCAAAGAGCCAGCGTATGGCGGGTAGCGGGAAGCCGATGACGTCACACTGCAGTGTCGCGTTGGCGCCCAGTAACGTCTCCTTTGTTATTTGTAGCGGCGGGGATATGTACGGGGGTACTGAAATAAAAAAGGGAATTATTTGGTTTAATTAAATTTTTGCAGGCTGTTGGCTTTTGACTTGTTTGCATTTGGTTAGGTACGTAACCAAATAAGTACAAGTATATAAGATCAGATTAAAAAAAACATTTAAGTTTTCAAAGTAGGTTGAAAAATAGCACTTTTCGATCGTCAGAATTACATGACACAACTCCAAAAACTACCACACTTCCAGGAATTAAGCGTAAGTATGTCTGCTTGAAATGTAAGTCAAGAGAAAGTTAATAATTACCCCATACGTGTAGCATGTAAGTGATAGATGTGTTTCCATGTATATTTTTAGCCGTGCAGGTGTATTCTCCAAAATCCGTCAGGTTTGCAACAAATCTGTGAAAAAAAAAATACAATTGAAACAGACCAGAAGTAGGTAAATTAATTCTGAAGGTCCGTTTTCGTCTTACTCTGTTTAAGGTTAACATTTTTTAAATTACAATTTTCTATGGGTGTAACCCGAAATAAATATTTTTTATTTATTAACTTGAACAACTTGAACTGAAAAGCTGTCCTTTTTGTTCGTTAAATGACACGAGTTTAATGCGATACTAACTTGAAGGTAAATAAATTATTTACCTCAGCCCATATTCATCGACATACATCCTTTGCCTAGACAAAGGTTGTCCGTTTATCGTCCACTGGACAATAGGCGCGGGTACTCCTTGCGCCGAACATGGTAACTCTACGGCTTGACCTTCCAGTACTTCTTGTATTGGATCCGATGTAGACGGTAATATAGACGGAGGATCTGCAATTTTACGTAGACATTAGTTCTTACGACCAGGGGCACGATTCCGCTAATTTTACTTAAGCGACATACGATTCACATCAGACTGAGATCCAATCACGACTTAATTACGATTGAAGCGTATGTGGCATTCCGCTTTTTTTTTTCTTCGAAATAAACGTTTTAAAGGTCTCTGCTCACAGCGGGCGGGACGGGACGGGACGGGACGGGACGGGACGGGACGCGACACTGAGCAGTTGTAATGTACTAGATATTAGGCGTCGCGTCGCGTCGAGCGGGACGGCCCTGTGTGACGTCGTCAGTAATATCTAGTACATTACAACTGCTCAGTGTCCCGTCCCGTCCCGTCCCGCCGCGCCGCGCCCGCTGTGTGCAGAGACTTTTATCCTTTTCTGTCATTTAATAATGAATCATTTTGTCTGCAAATGATTTACGATTGCAATATGATTGTAAAGCAAACTGCTGTGTAGATTAAAATCACCATATTAACATCATATTAAATAAGGGGTCTAAATAAGGGGTATCGAGTTGCCCGGGTAATACCTAAGCAGTCGCTCCATGTAGCTACACTAGTACCTACGTAGCGGTTAGGCTGTAATATACTCTTTGTATACTTTAATATGTACTCCCGTATATACTCCCTTATGAACTCTCTTTATATTCTCTCTTACATACTACTAAATAAACTTCTCTGTAAACCTTTTTATGTATTTCATATATGTATTGTTTATTACATACATACACTTACTTTCAGTTTGGGGGCAGCTTTTTGAAATTTTCAAAAACCCGAAAAGCGAATTGGGAATCGAAACAGAAATCTCGTAACAGTCGCGCTGTGCGACAACTAGACCAGCGGAGCAGTTATTATTGTAAAATAAACTTACCGTAAACAATGAGAGTAAAGTTCTTCTGAGTAGAGCCAACTGCACTTGTAACGTTACACGTATATATTCCCGAGTCGTAGGCCGTCGCCTTCTGTATTACTAACTCATTTGTGTTGTTCAGTAATCTAAAGAAAGTCAATTGATATTAATTAAAAAGTTCTCGATATGTATCTTATTTCGAGGATAGGTCTTTTGTGAAACTTCGAAAGATTATCGTAATAATATGGACTGGCAATCAAACACAAACAGCCTTACTACAAAAACTTAAACATCTGTTGAACACTTTTCTAATAAAAGTGTGGCTGCAAACGGACCTTATTTCAACGTCATAATCTAACAATTTTTTAGACAAGTGTTCAACAGACGTTTAAAAGTTTTTGTGGAAAGACGGAAAATATATTTTCATTGTCTTAGTTGCACAGTGTTCGACATAAGAAGAAAATGTTCCAAATAT
The DNA here is from genome assembly GCF_022581195.2 of Helicoverpa zea. Classification (NCBI taxonomy): domain Eukaryota; kingdom Metazoa; phylum Arthropoda; class Insecta; order Lepidoptera; family Noctuidae; genus Helicoverpa; species Helicoverpa zea. Next base: position 2,327,852 of record NC_061464.1, on the reverse strand, counting down.
CTTAAAAAACTTACATATTATCAGTGAACGCAATTGGGTGTATATCTTTGGTCCACACAGTAATAGGTGGGGGTAAGCCCACAGCTTCACAGGAGAAACTCACTCTCTCTCCTACTCTTATCTGACGAGGTTTGTCATCTTCTGTCGTAGATTTGCTAAAACGCGGTGGATCTGAAACATTCGGTCTTTCTAAAAAAATAATATTTAAGAACAGAAAACTCACCTGCATGAAAAATGTCAACTAATAAATTGAAAAGTCAGAAACAAGTTTTAAACAATCGCAGTTGGGTAACTGTTTTAAGAAACACTTGCCAATCTAGTCAAAGTCAAATAATTTATTTTATCTAGGCTTTTACAAGGACAAATGAATGCCAACAATATAAATAAGTTTAAGTCTAGAAGTCCATACCAAAAATGGCTTCATATGGAGAAGGACAGGTAAGAAACTCCATGATTTAGTTCTCTAGGACTAGCTAGGAAGTTCCCAATTGCTATACATTCATTATATAGTAAATATTAGGTATTAACTTACATTGTACGACCAAAGTGACGTCATATTGATCTTTCCCAATCACATTGACAGCGACACAGCGGTACACACCAACATGATCTTCTGTCGTATTAGATATTATAAGTTCTCTCTCATTATTTTCTATATCTTTTGGAAGGGATATAAAGTTCTCTGAGGAGAGACGTCTGTATTGCCATGTTATTACCGGCTCTGGGTTGCCAGCGATCACCCTAGAACACAAAAACTATATTATCACATGGATGAAGAAACATTTTGTTTCATGTCCGTAATATCGATGAAATCGGTAAATATTTAACTTTACTGTTTAAAAATATCATTATTTTAAATAAGATTTTTAGCTACAATAACTGGCAACATTCCAAAATATACTCGTAGAATTACAGCCTTAATACAGGCAACAAGAATGAATTGTATGATCAAATCTAGGAAGCAAAAAAGAGTTTATGGTCTGATTTAATACAAAGGTCAAAATGTTAAATAAGACAAAAGTAAAGTTACAACGATACATAGTCTCACCTACATGTGATTATGGTAGATTGGCCTGCGCGTGACGTCACACTCGCCGGCTCCTTCGATAAAACCGGTGTTGCTGAAATAAATAGTTTATTATTATAAACTTAATTTTAAGCTATTGACAAAAGAAGAGAAAACTGACTAATATTCATTTGAAATCAGTGTTTTGTTGTGCACTAATACAGAGGGGCTCGTGGCTAAAATCCGCATTAATCTATTTATATATCAAATGGTTTAGAAACGCTTGGCGCAGTCGATATTTGAAATGGGTGCCCATCTTCTCATGACGAGTTTATCTGTTTTTCTCTGTTTTGGAACGTTAAATTAGTGGCTCCCAACATCTTTCGCAGTCGTTACGGGAAGTCAGAAGCCAGAAAGTCCGACAACCAGTCGTAACAAGGAGTATCGAGTTGCCCGGATAACTGGATTGAAGAAGCCAGATAGGCAGTCCCTCCATATAAAACACTGGTACTCAGCTTGCTTTGATCATCATCCTCCGAGCCTTTTTCCCAAGCATGTTGGGGTCGGCTTCCAGTCTAACCGGATTCAGCTGAGTACCAGTGCTTTACAAGAAGCGACTGCCTATCTGACCTCCTCAACCCAGTTGCCCGGACAACCCGATACCCCTTGGCTAGACTGGCGGCAGACTTACTGGCTTCTGACTACCCGTAACGACTGCCAAGGATGTTCAATGACAGCGGGGACCTACAGTTTAACGTGCCATCCGAAACACAGCCAATGATGTCTAAGATATACTTAGAAAGTACATACAAACTTAGAAAAGTTGCATTGGTACTTGCCTGACCTGGGATCGAACCCGCGCCCTCATACTTGAGAGGTTGGTCCTTTACCCACTAGGCCACCACGACTTTTTTACTCAGCTTGCTTTGATATTGGCCCTTATTTACCAAAAGTATTAAAAATAAACTTACCCAATCCAACAACACTAATGCTCCCACTAATATTAATTTTCTCAAACCCATTATCGGCTTCACAAACGTAAAGACCCAAGTCAGTAAAGTCGATTCGCTTCAAATACACTGTGGTATTATCTTCAGACATATTCACGTTAGTACCGGTACTAAGTTGTGTACCATTGTGGTACCAAGTGATGTAGGGTGCGGGGTGAGAGTCTATGTCACATTGGAGTTCCACTTGGTAGTATAGTTGGACTGACTGGTCTGGAAGTTTTTGGAATTATTTTTTTTAATTAAAATAAATGCTAACACATTTTTTTTTAAATAAACGTTAGCGAAACACATTACATATTTAGTTGTAATGATATAGCAACACAGATTAGAATATCGATCTTATGGTATGTACTAGTTGTTTCCCGTAGTTACCCAGATTTTTAGGACTTTTGGATTACAGACTTTTTTCCAGATTTTGGAGGGAGATTTGAATAAATGATTCTCGATGCAGATCTATTTTGTCTGGGCACATGAAGAAGTCCGGCACGTGGGTAAAACCGTTGGTTATATTAGTATGGAAGTAAAGATAAATTATATAATTTACCAGTAAACCCCTGCAGTAAAGTCATCTTCCGTCTGACATTGACGGTCACGCTATCCTGATGAATGCCTTCCGAGTTCTCTCCGAAGCAGAAGTACGTTGCGTTAATCGATTCTGCGCTGGAGTTCAGCATTAACACACTACGGTATGTGTTCGGCTTTATTTGCGTTATCTGGAAGATTTATTTACATATTTATTTACTATCATTACAGGATATAGGTACCTAATGTTATAGCTGTAACTCAACTTAAAAATAACGTATGTAGTACATACACTACACACGAATTTAAATCAATATTTAATAAAGCTATCAAGAATTCACTCCGATATATAATTGAATCTGTTCCTCTTGAAAAACAGTTTGGTTTGGCAAGAACAATAAAATTAATATTCTAGTCTATGGTTATAATAATATATAGTTCACATGCAAAATGGTTATCATTCCGATTCCTCTACTTATCAGCTTTTCATCCACTCCAAACACTTATGACGATGTTATATCCTATATCTAACAATATTTTATTTTCAAATTCAATAGGCTACTCACGGTATGATTCAAAAACGTCTCAGTCTCTCGATGCCACAGTATTCTGGGCGCAGGCTTCGCTATCACTTGGCAAGTCACTTCAATGACTGTACCATTTAATATGGTAATGTTCTTAGACCCTATTATACTGACCACAGGCTTTATTAAAACTGTTACATTTACGGTGTCTGAACCTGTAAGAGTATATCGTATAAAAATAAATAAAATAAAATACATTTACTTCAGGTAATCATCAATAGTATAGCATCATATTTCTAGAGTTTCTACATTTTAAACTTTACTGATAAAGAGATAGTGGTTATAAATGATGAATATATGATATCCATTTTGAAACTTATTTTGTTTGATAATATGGCAGATAGCATATGGCTATGCAATGGTGCCAAATTGATCCAGTGTTACCTTTAGGAAAAACAATTACACATTGCCATTTATAACTAAGTACTGTTTTCATTTTAAAGAAAATGCCATAATTAAACTCCCCGGTTTTTGCAGGATTGGCTAAACACCTACTGTAACTGAAACCTTACCGTTCCGAGAGCCTCTCACAGCTGTACAAGTATAACCACCATCATCAGTAACATTCATCACATTTAAGACTTCAGTGGCGGTGCCAGTGACGTCACGTGTCGTCATCACCGTTCCGTTAGGGTCAGTCCACACGAGTGTAGCCGCGTTTTCCACAGTACACACGAGTTGGAACTCGGAGTTTATGAGCTTCGATAGTGTGTGCGGGCCTAATATTTGTGCTGTTGGGTTGGCTCGTAGAGATACGTGTGTTGATTGGTTTGTTTTACCACCTGTAAGTGAAGAATAACATTGTGATGTCAAATAATATATTTACAGACTTAGGAACAGCTGTTCCCAGCGGTTTCACCCGCATCCTGAGGGTTTTGGACATCGTCTAGCTTCCAAACAGTGAAATAATTTTTGAAATTTGTTCAGTTTTTTCCGACCCCTAAGGGCAAAAAATAAAGCCTCTATATATTTTTTCTTATAGTAGGCACTACATTTTGATTAGGATGAATTCATACCTCTATTCGCAGCAACACAAGAATAAATTCCAATATCTTTTTCAGTTATTCGTAGAGTTTTGTTATAAGAATAAACTCCTTCTATATTTGGGTTCTTGTCAACATCAATAGCTGAAAGAGAAGAAAAGAGAGATAAAATGTATAGTTAGTTAAACGAATATAAAATAAAAGCGATTTAGAAACAGCATTAAGTGCCAAGAACGTATCAAGAATGGCCTTTTTACTCCAGGGTAAATAGGCAATTGTTGTAATTGGCAAATAGGTTAATTTTTGATACCTTTATCAAGAGTGTTTAATGTGTTTATAGGGACCATATACTAATAAAATAGAAACATTCATTGTTGGCTATACAGTTTTCATGAAAAGAAAACATTCACCTCCTTTTTGGGAAGTCGGTTGAAAATGATACGTACCGTAACTTGCGTTAGTCCCGCTCAATATAAATCGATTTTCTAACAGCAGTGCTTCACTATACACAGTGCAGGATATAGTAATACTGTCGCCTAGCTCAACAGTCCTGTTTTGAGGGTGTATCGTGATCTGAGGTGGTTCCACTGAAATATTTAAAAAGGTACAGATTATACAAAATAAACTATAGATTTTCATACGATATCCGATTTGTATGACCTTGTCTAAGAATTAGTCATATGTTCTTTAGGATAAGCGGGAGGTACACTATAAGATTCAAGAATTGAAATGCCTGAAATAAATAAATAAATATTGACAAAAGCTTTATCCTGGCGCGGTGGCTCCATGAAATGGCGAATCTTCTCGTGACGAGTTCTCCCATGTTTCGACGCCCCACGACTTTACCGTACCTTTCGATATCCTGGCTATCATCTGAACATCTTTGGCAGTCGTTATGAGCAGTCAGAAGCCAGAAAGTTTAACAACCAGTCTTACTAAGGGGTATTGGGCTGCCCGGACTACTGGGTTGAGCAGGTCAGGTAGGCACCATTCCTTGTAAAACACTGATACTCAGCTGCATCCGGTTAGACTGGAAGCCGGCCCTAACATAGTTTGGAAAATGCTGAGCTAATGATGTCAAAAGCTATATTAAAATTGTATTGCTGCGCTCTAACAGGGTACCATGTGTGTACCCTACATTTTATAACACCCATGTATTACTTATGATCGCAATAAATATTTAAAGTTTGAAGCTTTATCTTCTTACCAATAAGTGTGAGTAGTGTAATAGCTTTGCTGACTCCGGCCACGTTGTGTGCGATACACCTGTATGTACCGACATCTTCTTCTTTCATATTCTCGATCACATAGTCGAGTGATGTAGTTTGCCTGGAATAATCTCAAATATAGTCAATAATAATATGGCCGTTGTATGTCACTGTGTATAAATTATTTTTTATTTTCACTGGTGATAACTTGGTACTAAGTATTACAACTATAGTAGGGGCCATTTTCACCGATAACATAAAACAAGCTTTAACGTTGACAATTTATAGTATCCTGTTGTTTTAAGTATATTGACATTTAGTTTATGATGTCGGTGATCATGGAATTTAGTTCTCAAAAATCCGGGCTGAGAAAATTAAACACATTTTTTGCATCATTACCCATCGTTTAATTAATTGTCAAACGAGTGTGAGGCCATGTAACACTATTTACCGATAAAGTATCAGTTAGGTATCTGACAGTTAATGCTATTTGCCAGATACATACAGGCTGCTTATAATTTCAGCTTGATAGTTTATTTGCCAGATAAGTTCCTGATAGGTTATCAGTAACCAGTAAAACTGGCCATAAATATAGTAAATTAAAAATTAATAACTGCAGTACTTACAAGCTGGAAATCTGTTTTTGTATCCTCGAGGCGTCCTTGGTCCACATAGCGGTGACAGGCACCAAACTCTCCACGTTACAGGGTAACACTACCCGGCTATGTGCCCGAGCTTCTACCTACAAATATACACAAAATACTTTGAAGATTTTTCTTAGTATTTCAAATCAAATTTTAGCCTGTAATGTCCCATAGCTGGGCAAAGGCCTTCCCATCTCGATTCCACACTTTCAGATCCTTCGACCGAGTCCACCAGTCTCGACGATAGGCGTCTAGATCGTGACGCCATCTCTTCCGGGGCCTACCCCGCCTGCGATGTTCACTGGGTGGCGATAGTGGCCCATATTTCAAATTTATACCAATAGAATAAAGAAGAGATATTTTTTGTTTCTTGGTTTGTATCCTTTCGCTGTTAGAAAGCTGCAATATCCTCGAGTTACATAAAATGTATTTTTCATCCCACTATCTCGGAAAGAGTAGTTTTACCCTTTGATATCTGAGCGCAAAAGCCGTTTTTATCCTCTAGAGCGGCAAAGTGATTTGAATTTAGAATATCGTGTACAATACTCCATTTGTGACAATCTTGATAAGACTTTTCAAACAAATACATATTAAACAAATAAAATACTGCTTAAAATAATTATTCAATTAATAAAGTAATTTTTATTATTGTTTTTATATAGATTTTTAACCTCGTTTCATTTTTAAACGGAGTTTTCGAATAAATGAACTTTAATAGGTACTACTTTTTACACGCTTTTTATTAGCTTCACCTGTATGTTTGTATGTTTGTAACCGACTTCTTTGGGCGCGATTTTGACCCACTTTAAACGGCCAGATTTCGTTCAAACTTTGTAGATTTATTGAGGACCGATGACAATACACTAATTTGATAAAATTATTCCATTTTTAACCGACTTCCCAAAAAGGAGGAGGTTACACATACACATCGATTACTCCGAGGTTTATAGACCGATTTACGTGATTCTTTTTTTGTTCGACTCGAAATAGCTGCCAGTTGGTCCCATAGTCATCAGGTCAGGATCTGATGATGGAAACCTGAGAAATCGAGGGCAACCTTCGAAAGTTGTAGGCATACATAGGGTAAAAACTTGACACTCAGGTGTACGCCTAAAAGCACTATTCAACTGTGAAGATTTGGAGCTGACCTGATGATGGAGACCAGAGAGGGTCCAGGGAACTCGACAACTGAATATGTGAACTACCTCGTGTTTGGGCTTAAATTATTTGTATTGACAAGACCTATGCAACAGTGAAGGTTTGGAGCTGACCTGATGATGGAGACCAGAGAAAGTCGAGGGAACTCGACAACTGAATATGTAAACTACCTCGTGTTTGGGCTTAAATTATTTGTATTGACAAGACCTATGCAACAGTGAAGGTTTGGAGCTGACCTGATGATGGAGACCAGAGAAAGTCGAGGGATCTCGACAACTGAATATGTAAACTACCTCGTGTTTGGGCTTAAATTATTTGTATTGACAAGACCTTTGCAACAGTGAAGGTTGGGAGCTGACCTGATGATGGAGACCAGAGAAAGACGAGGGAACTCTACAACTGAATATGTAAAATACCTCGTTTGGACTTATATTCTTTGTATTGATGAGAACTTCCCACTTGTATGGATAGTGATAACTATTCGTATCACTGAAAAGCTTTAAACAAAAAAACTAAAAAGTAGAAAATAAATAATAGTTTTAAAAAAACTAAAAAACACGCTTTTTATAGAAAACCGAACTAAAAAATAGAAAATAAATTTAAATTAAGAAAATAGTGTTCAAAATTTCAATGAATATAAATTAATAATAGTGTGAATACAAAAAATATATTAAAAAAAAAGCGTGGGGTGCATGGTGTCAATAGTTATAAATATTTTATTGACAGATATGAGTAGAGTGATTTTCATTTCGATAATACCTTAAAAAGCACCCCACGCTTTTTTTTTAATATATTTTTTGTATTCACACTATTGTTAATTTATATTCATTGAAATTTTGAACACTATTTTCTTAATTTAAATTTATTTTCTATTTTTTAGTTCGGTTTTCTATAAAAAGCGTGTTTTTTAGTTTTTTTAAAACTATTATTTTTAATTTGATAGTCATATGTGCGCGCCATTTTGTTTTATTGCATGTAGTAATTTCCTCGATGAGGTGGGATGAAAAGTTACGTGTTGCACTCGAGTGCAAAGATTTTTCACCTTGTGCTCTTTTGATTCTCTCGCTATCGCTCAGGGGCCCGATTCTCCTAAGTTAATAATGTCAAAATCGAATAGAAATCGAATCGCAATATGATCGCAATAGCAGTTTTAACCATATCGGGCATTCTGCTACTAATAAAAGACCAATCGTATTCGATTGACATTTGATTGGTGTGCGATTGGTCTGCTATTTTGGTGATTTTGGTCAATACGGTAGTTTGCTGTAGAATCATTTTGCAATCGTAAATCATTTGCAGACAAAATGATTCATTATTGAATGACAGAAAAGGATAAAAACGTTTATTTCAAAGAAAAAATAGCGGAATGCCACATACGCTTCAATCAATCGTAATCGAGTCGGGATTGAATCTCAGTCGAATCGAGTCGAACGTGAATCGTATGACGCTTAAGTAAAATTAGGAGAATCGGGCCCCAGGGTTCTAATTATTGAAACACTCGCTACGCTCGTGTTTCAATTTTAGAATCCTTCGCTTGCTCGGTCATCAAAATTGAGCCCGCGGTTAAAAAGCAACTTTGCACTCTTGTATAACAAACAACTATTATCTGGATACGCAGGACGCAGGTGAAACCGGGGGAAAACGGCTTGTACAAACTACTTATTATAATATAGGACCCGCTGTTCGATATGCCAAGAAGCTCGTGGCTAAGAAACAGACGCACAGTTGATCTATCGGTAAAGCAATGCTAATGGATTTGGCTAGGCAGATAATAACATAATAAATTATGTATTTGCATTCTTACCTTTCGTCGTGTAGTTAGGTACGGAACATCTGCAAAAAGGGTTACCTTAGTATAAAAAAAAATAGCAGAATATAGTTTTATATGTATTAATGAAGTGCTTTAAATACCTGGTAACTGTGCTTGAATAGCAGTTGAGCCAACCCGACGTAGATCTTGCTTATGTTTATCTTGGCCGTTAATCTGAAACAGTTTGTAAATAGAGTCTGGAGAACTTTAATCAGAAGAATTTAACTTAAAGCAGAATACGGTGTTCCACTGTTTTCTCATGAAAAATATTGGACCGATTTCGTCAATTTTTCTCCACATATTTTTACTACCAACTGAAAACTTCAATACTAATTACCTCACTGGATTTCTGTGTTTTTCAGTCCAAAAGCCGAACCTATGTATATGAAAGGCAGAGATACAGATGGTATTCTGCAATATAATATTTTAATTGCCTGAAAAATTGTAACAACAGTTACAGGCTATCCATCAGAATAAAAGGGAATTAGTTACACCATTTGACTATAACGATAACCAAACCAAAACCATAGCGATAGTCGAACCGTTTATAAACAGCTGTCAAATCACCGAATTCACGAATAGGAGGCCATTTCACAGCTAATTATATAATATGGTTTGATTTTATGGTTTTACTTAAATGGAGCACCTTAAGATAAAAAAAAACAACTCACAGCTATATAAAAGAACTCATCAGGGGGTATAAAAGGGTCCGCTCTGTACATGTTATTGTCTACTCTCTTAAGAGGCAGTTCGAACAAAACTCGGCCGTCTAGCGTTAGTACTTCTGCGTAGTTTATATCTGCCGACGCGTTGGCCGGAGACAAGGATATCAGCATGTGGTTATATGTCCCTGGAAAGAGAATAGAATATTCTTTATTGTACGGGCGCCAGAAGATCTATAGATTTTCAACTTTATATCTAAAGAATAAGCTTGAATGTTGATTGAGTTTTTTACATCTGTATATTGATGCGCCAAATAATGTTAATAGGTATGCAACTTTATCCAAGTGTGAACTACTGGTCCGACTTGAAAAGTGGTATTTTCTCAATCCATGATCCATGATCCATAACTTTGATGTATTTCAAGGAGTTCGAAGACTTAGCATCGGGTAAGGTCAAACTTCCTTATTCGGTTAAAATGTAACAGAAAACACAAAAGTTTTCCGGCGACGATGATGACAACAATTGGGACTTAAAACTTTCTAGCAATGGTTTATTTACCGCCTTTCCCTATATTTGCTTAGTAGAGACAGAATTTTGACATTAACCCCATAGAAGTAATCTCCAATAAGCAAAACCACAGACAGATAGCATATTATAAACGACCGTTAATGACCAATGAGTTTACTTACCTCTCAAGGGCCTATAGCTCGTCTCCTTCATAGAGCTGGGCTGTTCTACAGAGAAGCCGTGAGTGAACGTCACGTTAGACAGACCGACGACTTTTACGGAATGCTCTTCTTCGCTGCCCACTGTTATCGTCCAATTTCCGGGCTCTGGTTGCATCACTTTTACAACCTGTATTTTTTCATAAATAGCATAAACGTACGATTAAGGAAACAGCTGTTTTTCATCATTTAAAACCATCCGTAGTCGAATATCGTTTCGATTTGATTCACAAAGAAAAGTTGTCCAAGAAGTGGGTTTTAGATTACGTAAAAAACTAGTTGAATTTCGCCCTTTAGACTACAGCTTCGTAGGATGCCTTTAGCTTTTAACGAAACTGCAATGTTTGGGCAATCCTGAAGCCCTTGATAATCTTGTAGGAATTCCTGCTTGCGTATCAAGTATTGATGATAGTACTTTGATTTTGTTCTAATGTTTTTAAAAACCTGCACCCAAGGCATTATAGTTTTATTACGGATTGCAATAACCGATCTATCCGTAATTTTTCGATTGCAGATTAAATTTTGACATGAGCTTCATATAAATTTTATCTCGATCTCTAATGCGAAAAACAATGAATGAATCATTTTTATTGTAATCCGCAGTTCAGTCGTAGGACTCACCATAATTTCAGAGAGATCTAGCGTTGTAATCAATTTGGGCGGTCCGGTCAGTTGCTCGCCGTTAGGGTCCACTACCGTGATCTTGGGTTTAGCTCCTGATACGGATACCGTTACCTCTCCTAGTGTGCTATCCACTGGGATCTAAAGAGAGAAAGTTTTTGAGCTAGTATAGTTATCAGCACGGATAATGAGCTTTGCGCACTGTACACTTAAGGCAATAAACCAATAAATCGCTTCTGTGTAGGTTAGGTCAGGGCTCAATATCCTTGCCGATGATTATAATAGACTAGTATAGTAAATAGCTAGTCTAGCTATGTATATTATGTCAGTATAACACCTTACCTCTTGTGTGTAGTTGTATCCGGGAGGGTTTGAAACAGACGCCAGGTTTACTGTGCGACCTTTTATCGAACTCGTCACAAAATCTAGCATCTGGAAAATTATTATACCTACAGTTAGGTACATAAGAATTATATGCCAAAAGTAACTTAATAGATAATGGATAAAAAGCAATTTTTCCAAGGCCAAAATAAAAGAAGTTTCAATGTATTACTACACTAGCCGTTTTCCCGCTGTTATACCTGCTTGTGGGAACTACTGCCCGCTGCTACTACTGGATAAAATATAGCCTATGCTACTCGTGAAGAGCTTTCCAACACCGAAATAATTCTTAAGATCTGTCCAATCGTTTTTGGGCTTATCCTTTACAAACAAAAATATATTTTTTTCTCGTTATATTAGTATAGATATAAAGGTGTGTCCCCAATTTGAATTCAGGGGAAACATTGAGCACAACTTTCGCAGCTTCTTATTATTTTTTGTGGTACCTATTTGGAGACAATACTAACTTTATGCACGCTGGTTTTGTTCAAGTTGAATATTTGTCCGGAACTTGCGGCCGCGACTTGCTGGTACACCTTGTATGAAGGACGCTTTAAATCGTTGCAATGTCCCGTCAATATGAACACCACCTAAAAATCAGCAGAAATTGTTTCTTCTTCAGAATGAACGTTATTTATGGATCTTAGCATATACTTATACCCACTTGTTATTTTAAAGGTCCTTAGACATATATAAAACCGGCGGGTAGGTGGTTAATAACGGGCCCATCTTCCCAACCTCTGTTTCAAGCGTGGTAAATAACTAAGAAAGCGAATAAAATCATGGAAAATAGTATAGTTCGGCTCAATACAATTCTTTAAGATTCATACCTATAGGTCAAAAAGCTTACCTGACTCTGCTTCCTCTGTATAGTATCTAGTACTTTCCCAACGATCCTGTGGTCAGCGGCCGTGGCATCCGTAAACACATACAGAAACGACCGAGGCCGGCTGACGTTCAACGCTAGGTGTATCCCCGTCAATGATTTCTCAGGACAATCCCCTCCACCGTGAACGCGGACCATACTTAACGCTCGTTTGAACTCTTCCTTCCTTCGAGTTACTGTTACCGGGCCTACGGCTGGAAAATTAGGTCAAGGCGTCAGGCTGGGATGAAAGTGCTACACAATTTTTTTTTGGATACTGCATACAAATAAAATTGCGAAAATTTACTTGTTTTAAGTTATCATTCAAAATCAGAATGAATTAAAAATTATTGGTACAAAGACGTTATTTGTAAAATGTGACTGTTAGACTGTTCGATTAGTCAATTTCGTTAATAATTTCCGCAAGCTCTAGAAATATTTTAATAATTTTTTTTTTAATATTAGCCTTTCAGTTTCGCTATATTACGAAGCAGCGTTAGCCGTTGCCGTAGTCGGTAACAAATACTTACTGGGATCATGGAATGGTACAAACACAAAGTCGGCAATCACATCACTCTCCTTCAATGCTGTGTTAAGGATCATCTCAGCTCCTTCACGTAACTGTTTCAAATCATTGTACATAGAGCCGGTCGTATCGAAAACAAACGCCAAACTACTCTTCCCGTCATCACTGTCTAGGGCTGATCTCTTTATCAACTCTTTACACTGAATACCAACTAAAAGTACACAGTTAAACACAAAGAAACACTTCACGATCCCAAACATTTTCAGTACTGACACATGGTGCAATTTTAGTAAATGTTTTTTAGCTGATGTGTAGTGGTTTGTTTTAATGAACTTATCTGTAACCTCTGACCGAGTAATCAATGTGGGTTGGAGTAAGGAAATTATGTACTTGGGTGTATTTATATTAAGAGCGGTTGCACATGAATTTTGGGATCTTTTGGATTCAACAACTGTGTTTAGGTACATCTAGCAGCATTTTTTGGTTTGATTTTTGTTTACGTCGTCAATAGGCATGATGACAGTAATCAAAAATCATTAAAATAATATATTTATTAAATTAAACTTGAAGCTTGGAATATAAAACGTGCATTGTTTTCTTTATTAATAATGTGATTAATGTGTATTTTTATAAAATAAAATTACGAAATAAGGCAATCCGCCATGATATCTTGAACACCAATCAGAGCTCGTGACGTCATTTCTCAAAACAACTCGCGCGAAAGCGCGCGAACGTCACATTTCGTTATTGTGAACTTCCACTGCGATCTTTGTTTTTAATTAATTAATTGTTTATAACACGAGTTATGGAGCCCGGATTTATCAAGGCAAACAGCGCTAATTTGCCTAGAATTGAAATCATAATGCTGGGAGAGTTTTTGGCATCAAATAAAGATTTTTGTTCAGCTGAATTTAGAAATGTTAAAACTTCCATGTAAGTATACTAGTTTAATTAAAAAAACTTCCATGTAAGTGTATTAGTTTAATTAAAAAAACTTCTATGTTAGAATATTAGTTTATAGTTCGGCCATTCAGAGAATGCGTTCCTGACACGTCGCGATTGAACTGACGACGTAACTTTGCAATGGCGTTGCAGTTACGATAAAAATATTTTTGCTGGTTGTTTACCGTTTTAACAATTGAGGAGCATTAAAACAACATTATTATATCAATAATCAATGAATGTAGTTACGTCGTCAGTTCAATCGCGACGTGTCAGGAACGCATTCTCTGAATGGCCGAACTATAATTAAAAACAATTTTAGTTATAAATAATTCCTTAAAATTACTTTTGACAATGTATTTGTTATCAGGTGTAAATGTTAATGAAATCTATTATCATGGTTCTACCCTTTATTTATAAATTGATTTTTCTTTTAGGTCCTCCAGGCCATCCTATGGTGATGACGCTGTGAGTTACGTACAGCTGAAACGCAAAAAATAAAACAAAAAAATAAAGTTGTACCCTGGGCAATATTGCTTTTGAATCTCGCCTTGCAAGTTTAAGCCACTTGTTTCGTATTTTTTTATTGTGAGGAACGTACACAAATAACTTATCAGGAGTTGTTTTGGATGTGTTCTTACACTGGGGGACCCCACAACACCTATGCACTTTCGAATTCATATTTAATAACACAAAAAACTTAATTATTGCACGAGCGTTGTTTACTTGCGTCTTGTGATTTCAGTCGTGACGTCACAAGTGACGACATGGCACTGACAAGCGTTTTCGCGCCGGATTCAAAGTGGACAGAGAAAAATGCAATTATTTGATAAAAAAACTTAGCATTTTCTTAAAATTAATAATTTTTCATATAAAATAGACGTATACCTACATCATACAAAGGAATTTAAAAATTTGTCATCATGCCTATTATTTTTATAGGAGGCATGTATTATTTATAGCAATAGGTTTAAATTATCATAATCGGTTAGGGGTTTCTTCCAAGGGAAACAGCCTTGCCCTTGTTTACATACTTACTAGGTTGCCACAGGGGTCATTCGCAGGTCCAATGCTGAAACTCAGCGAGTTCCAGTTTCAAGAGGATTCTGGGGTTTAAATTCATCATTCCAAATACGCGCACGATTTACCCATACATCAGTGCATATGTTTAATCCGCTAATGTACACTAACTCTTAACAGGGAAATAACTCAATCGTTTACTTAATCTCGAGTCCAAGTTAGAAACCCCTTTATCAGTTTCATATCTAATGTGGAAATTACGAATGAGTTACTATACTAGGTCAAGCATTTTTTATTTAAATTTATAATTAGATGCTGCGTCACCTTTTAATCGGAGTTTGCAAGGGTGCTCTAGATTTAGTGCGTTTATTCAAGGTCAAGCCAATGACACTGAAAGGGTGGTTGAGGAAACTACATTAGGTACTAACTTAGCTGTTGTTCTCAAGTTAGGAAAGATGTAAAAAAAGTAATTTAGGACTCGTTCACTGAACGCAAAAATCTCAAACATAATATGCATCTGTTGCAGGTTGAAATAGCCGTTAAATCAAACAGCTGTGATTAAGTGGAGTTGTCCAGTCAATCGATCAACGAATACATTAATATTAAAAATAAAATCTTTATTTCAAATTCACACTCGACATCTGTATAGAAGACATTCTGTTTACTTAAACACGAAAAACAACCTATTCACCTAGATTACTGCTCAAAATTAGCTTCTTACACATTCGTACATATTGCTTTGTTTGGAAGTGTGGAAATTATTTGTCAAACCCAATGTAATTAATAAGTTTTTTAAATAGTAGAAGAATAGGACTCATACTAAATTCAAATATTTTTAAGAAATACTGGCCATAAAGTTATGCTCTGACTGTTCCAAAATACCATATTTTTACAACACAAAGTTTTACATATTTTATATAGACGCTCATATTACATATTATCAAGTCGTGGTGGCCTAGTGAGTAAAGGACCAACCTCTCAAGTATGAGGGCGCGGGTTTGATTTCAGGTCAGGCAAGTACCAATGCAACTTTTCTAAGTTTGTATGTACTTTCTAAGTATATCTTAGACACCATTGGCTGTGTTTCGGATGGCACGTTAAACTGTAGGTCCCGGCTGTCATTGAACATCCTTGGCAGACGTTACGGGTAGTCAGAAGCCAGTAAGTCTGACACCAGTCTAACCAAGGGGTATCGGATTGCCCGGGTAACTGGGTTGAGAAGGTCAGATAGGCAGTCGCTTCTTGTAAAGCGCTGGTACTCAGCTGAATCCGGTTAGACTGGAAGCCGACCCCAACATGATTGGGAAAAGGCTCGGAGGATGATGATGATGACGCTCATATTATAGGTAAACGGACCACTACTTCCATACAAAGCAGTGTTAAACATGATGAGTATACACGGCAGGAATCTTGACAAATTCTAGTAAGTCTACAGCAAATACTGAGCTTCAAGGAAAACAAGCGTAATTTCTGTAGCGTAAATTACGCTCCGTTTAGCGTATTATGCGACTTAAATCTGTCAAGTTTAATTACACAAAATAACGCTTGTTTACCCTTGATCATTTTAAAATACAATTGAAATGGGTTGCGTTGCCGTACTTATGGCGTTGTTTCATAACTTTCTACCTTCGTAAAAAACTCTACTGAAGTGTTTTTTTTTAACTACAATAAGTAGCTAGTGTGAATTTTATCTTAATTCCATCTATGTCACAAGGTAGCCAGAAAAAAAGCAACACTAAAAGTAACGACAACAAATTAGTGTCAAAGTATTAACAAAGACAAAGAGATCTTAAAATACTTGTCTGTCTTTACATTTTGAGCATCCCTAACATACATATAAATCTAATTTCTATAATTACGTTATAAAAGAATTCTTAATAATGTATTGCAATTCAAAACCATAGACATTGAATAATAATTAATTTAAAAAGTTTGAAATATTCTTTTTATTTTACTAGCCAGCTTCAAGCAAAGGTGTTAATCGCTCATAAAATAAAATGTACTACGAGATTTCTATTGCATTTTAGATAGCAACTTAAGCAAGCATCTTTTAATAATATGAGAATGCGAATTTTATCATGTACTATCTAATTTTTATTTAACCCTATTGTCCTGAGCCACTAGGCTTTCGATTTCAACATATAAACCTTTACTTGAAGATAATTCAGTTCTTAAATCTATTATGATGATTTTTCGGTGGATGTGGTGATATCCTCAAAAATGCCAAAATGAAAAATAAATCTGTCTAACAAAATAAATATAATGGGCCCGACTAAAAATATAAAATGATCGTTTTAATGAGCGGTACTTACAATGAAAGATGGTGACGATTATTGAGACAACATACATCTTAAATTAATGAGGTAAATTGGCAGGGCTTGGCAATTTGATTAAAAAATACACGAGAGGATTAACTCTTAACATAGGCTCATTTTTTTGAAGACACTGACAAATAAAAAAATGCTTTATGTAATTCTTAAATCATCTACATATAAGTATGTATATTTCCAGTCGGGCGTAGCACAAAATACGTTAACATCATAACACTTTATGAATAACTTTGGCAAGTATATAAACTACATAAAATGTATACGATTTGTACTTGCGTCTTGCAAAGCTCAGTCATGGATGTGGTGAATGGCGGACTGATTTCACGATGATTATGTTCTTCTGTACACACACATACACGTCTTATCAAATATATTATAATTACCCATTAATGCGATATGACCACGAAATATTAGAAGGAGGCTTTATGCAGAAGAAAAACAAGACACGTCACTCCATTAGTCTTTGTAATATGTATCCACGTTGCATAAAAAGTTCATTTTTTTATTAAGTGATGACTCGTTGACGTGTCGAATAGAACCAACGGTACCGACGGCAAGAAGCTCGATCGACGGTCAAACGAGCATTTCAATTAAACAAGCTGTATATTCAAAATAACCATTAATTCATAGGAGCACTACTGAAATTAATCGACACTTGCGCACAATTCATTTAGACAAAAGGCTCGAAGAAACAATTCATATTTCATTATCTATTAAGTGGTCATATCGTAAGTAAATTGGTCACAGTAGTTTTATAGTCAACTTTTCATAAGTTATTTCATTTCTTTCAACAATGCGTTTTATTTACCTTGAAATTAAAAGGATTTAATAAGTCATTGAAGTATTGAAACATATCATTATAATGGTATTTGAGATATTATATAACTATTCATGTATAATATATAATTCAATATTCGTAGTTCAAAATCATGTAAAACTACACAATAAATTGTAAATTTTCTATTACGAACACATTATTATGGGATAACATTCCCATATAATCAATAATTAATAATAATAATTAATTTATTAATTTAATACCAAAAGCCAATTAATTTTAGTCGAATAGTAAATTCGAATTATAAAAATAAGATTGATAATCGTGAATGTCGAAAGGGATCGGTTTGTTTTGCTATAGCATCGTCGGAAATGTTTCTACATACATAGCAACTACCTTTAAAAGCATAGACTGGTTTCCGAAGCTGAGTTAACTCTATTACACTGTGCCCGATTATTAACTAATTCAAACATTGCTATTCCACACACTTAAAAATATTCTCTCAATGATTTTCATAGATTACAAGCTCCATATGAGCTTATTACACGGCTATACTTTCAAAAAAATTGAATTAAAATTTGGCACTGTGCATTCTTTGATTTTTTTTCTGTAAGTTACCTCAAAAACAGTCTATACTCGTACCATTACGGCTCTTATTCGTTGAGCAATAAGAACCATAATCGTTCGCTGTAACTACGTTGCTACATAACTGGGTTCACTAACATGAACAGTTTAACGGAGACACTCGTAGATTTACACGACGTCGTCAACTACAGTCTTGGGTGGAGATTGAGCCTTTTGGAAAACCAGTACGTTTTCACTCACCTCGCCTTCTGGAAACTGAGGAAAATATAAAAAATGAATACTCACGAGAATAGTGTAATGCTAATTTGAAAAATTACAACATTTGGGATGGAAAGCATGAAATAATTAAGTAGTAATAACAAAACGAAGGACAAAATGTTTAATTTCCATGCTCTATAGATGTATAAAGAAGTTTAAATAAGTGTATATTATGGAATAAAAAGATTATTGTAGAATTAAACACATATGTGTCTGATTCGCTTAAATATAAGCCTAATTTCGGGACATTTTAGGCAACAATAAATCTATAAATGCTTATCTTTTTTTTATAAAAAATGACGAAAATATCTTGAATGTAGTAAAAAATCTCAAGTTACCTGTGTATGCGGTATCTCATGGATCAGCTTATACCCGGACAGCAAGCTCTCTACTCTTCCCCGCAGTCGGTCAAACAGCACAACTAGGTCAGGCGTCTGTCGGGAAGCATGTTCAGTTCTCCACCAGCGCTGCGGGTTGTTGAAGAAGGCCTCGGCTTCGTAGTTACTCGCTGAGCCGTTGATAGGCGGCTCGCAGTGAAGGTAACGGGTCGTTATGTTCAGGTGCAGGTGGCTATAGAGAAAATATTATTTAGGTATAGTTCTCATAAAATTTTATATCGCCACAAGTCCACGCATGTGTCCATACATGTAACGAGAAAAGTTAGTTAAAACTTATGCGTGTTCATGATAAGAGGATTCCTTTTTCTTGCTTCTTAAGCTCTAAGAGCTGAAGAGTTTGTTTATTTGAATGCACTAATCTCTAAACCCACTGTTCCCAAATTGAAAACATATTTCAGTGTTAGATAGCGCATTTATTGAGGGACGATGTAGGTTTGGTTCGTGAAGTAGTTTCAAAGGGACGCAGGTGATACCACTGGCAGAAGCTAGTGATGATATAAAAAATATATAGGTATACTAAATCAATAAAAACTCAACAACTAGCTCTTACCTATACAAGGGCGTAGAATGGCACGGCATAAGGAAGGTGACAGAGCTCCTGTTATGCGCGGCTTCTCTTAGCAGCGGCATCACCTGCAGGGTGCCGGCCTGGTGCACCGTGCCGAAGTACGCCGCCGGCGCCGCGTTGCCGACCAAGATGAGACCCGCTACAAGGTATAGATGCCATCTGAGGAAATATGAGCTCATCATGTTTTGTAACAAGATAATAATTGTTATGTTAAAAGATGATTAGTTTATTGTATCTATTTATATACAACAAAAAGTAAGTTTATATTATGTATTGTGTTTGTTTGTTACGTAAGGACTTATTTAGCATTTTTTGTTGCACTTCAGGTTCGAATTTAATTAAACCTTCAGTGTATTGCTTAACTTTTAATTTGTTTTTGTAATGTGCCAATAAAATCATTTTTCTTTCTTTGCTTTTACATAAATTATTTCGATATTCATAAATAATGCAAAAGTCCTTTTTTTGGGTTTCAAAAACAATACATAAAACTCTAAATATAGTAAACATTGTATGTATTATAATGTACTCACTTCTGCGCCTTCCGACTCCAGGGCACGATGACATCTTGCGCGAGATATAAGAAGATGGGCAGCAACGGCAGCACGAAGCGGAACTCCTTGTGCGGAATGAAACTGTAACAATACGCGTGGGTTCAAAATAGTCATTCTATTTAGTCCGCATTCAAGATCGGCGACAATATTGGACCAAACATTACTTATTTACTAAGATAAAACGTCAAGTCTATGTAAAATTTTTACCTAAAAGTGATGGAATTCAAAACTCAATCGTGTTGTATCGTCGTTGTTATTTGTTCATAAAAATATTATAAACGATCACTTTGTACGGACGATGGTTCCTCTTTCACGCAAAAACGAATGAACGGGACGAAATTTGGCCGTCATATAGCTTACATAGGCTACCTTTTATCCATATGCGGGAAGTAGTTCCCTCGAGACGTGGGCGAAAAATTGTATAGAAACTATTACAAACCTGTATACAGCTACATATAGAACAGCAGCAGTCAGGAGTAGGCTTCCGATCTTGTTTTCCTTTGGTCGTCGCAGAATATTGCTAATTGCCCACAAAACTGGTATCAGGTTTATGCCTAACAGTGCAGGAATTCCTTGAGTTAGGTACCAGTGCCTGAACAAAAAATATTACATTAATAGTCTTACAAAAAAATCACAACATAGATGTCCTTATTCCATAAGAACTGTGACAAACATCATACTAGAACAAGTATGTAACTTCTACTAACACTAATTTGTTATGTTTTTACACGATTATACACATAGCTGGGCATTAACTCGTTAATCCGTTAATCGTTAATTAACGAAGTTAACATTTTGATTAGCGGATTAACTTTTAAGTTAACTTTAAAAAATGTTAACGGACATGTTAACTTCCGTTAATTATGCAGAAGTCCGTTAATCGTTAATCCAATGCCTACTACTATTAATTTACCGCACGGCTCCGCGGGACGAGGCGCGAAAAGCAGGTTCAGACAAGTGCCGGGCGCGGCGAGCGCGGCGCGTGGCAGCGAGTGAAACACCAGATTTCAGACCAGATTTTCAACCGAGTCAAAGGCCTTCTCATAGTCCACAAATGCTAGACACAGGGGCTGATTATACTCCTCGGTCTTCTGTATAATCTGCCGCACTGTGTGGATGTGGTCTATGGTGCCTTCTTCCAAGAGATTGTACGAACACCTTTGACCCCCGATTCAGCTCAATTGGATTCAGTAGGTATTGGAGCACCGGATTCCTCGGGGAACAGATATTTATAAATCTATTTATTAAATACAATACTGCTATACCCTCAAGCGCTGCAGTAGAACGTCTGTTTTCCACGGGTAAAGACATTTTAACACCAAAACGAGCCCCACTTTCAGACGAGAACTTCAACATGTTAATGTTTATGAAGGGGAATATGCACCTTATGTCCAACGATTAAATTACACATTTATTTATTTACGATATAAAAATGCAATGTTACACGTATAGTTCGGCCATTCAGAGAATGCGTTCCTGACACGTCGCGATTGAACTGACGACGTAACTTTGCAATGGCGTTGCAGTTACGATAAAAATATTTTTGCTGGTTGTTTACCGTTTTAACAATTGAGGAGCATTAAAACAACATTATTATATCAATAATCAATGAATGTAGTTACGTCGTCAGTTCAATCGCGACGTGTCAGGAACGCATTCTCTGAATGGCCGAACTATAGTTAACGGATTAACGATTAACTTTAACTTGCGTTAATTCTTCCGAAATGTAACGCTTTAACGTTTAACGAAGCTAACTTTTTTTGTAGCGGATTAACGATTAACGAAGTTAACAATTTTATTAACGGTGCCCAACTATGATTATACAATTAACATCTGGTAGCCATCACCATTTGTCAAAAAACATATTGTTCAAATTCAAATGCGTTCTTTGACCTATTGTAGAGCTAAATATGTAGAAAAACAAGTTGGATAATATGTACATACCATGGGTGCTGTCCATAGAA
The DNA here is from genome assembly GCF_022581195.2 of Helicoverpa zea. Classification (NCBI taxonomy): domain Eukaryota; kingdom Metazoa; phylum Arthropoda; class Insecta; order Lepidoptera; family Noctuidae; genus Helicoverpa; species Helicoverpa zea. Next base: position 2,305,752 of record NC_061464.1, on the reverse strand, counting down.
AGAAGCGATATCGTTTAGAACATTGAACCTGAAGAACTCCCAGGGCGTGATGACGAGACGGCCGTAGTAGTACGAGTCTAACGCCACGAGGGCGCCACCCGCTACCACACTGAAACAACGTTATTATATTGAATTTTATTATATTGTTTGTTTTATAAAATAAGGAATAAAGCCCAATATCTTTGAGCCAATGAGAACAAGTTTTATGCATATAGGAAAAAAAACACTTAATAATCCATATGCATCATTTGATTTATCGTCTGAAAATATAAGCGTCTTATATAAAGACTACTAGTAGTTTACTAAAAAGCTTAACAAAACGTTTGAAAATAATCTCACATTCAGCGGCTCTTACGAGAGCTTATTTGTAACGAATTTTTAAAGTGCCTATTTTGAACAGCCACATTTTGTAACTTAGACAGTAAAATATTTTTATTTTCCATTAAGTGGTACAAAAAAAAACTTAAAAACTTACGCGATAGGCAAATAAGTGCGAACAAAAAGCTTGAGCCGTCCTTGGTTAGTGGTGAGCAAGTTGTACGCGCCTAGCACCGCCCACAGCGGCGCCGACGACGGCCGTATGAACACCGCCAGTACTGCCAGCCATATCCATTGAGGGTTCTCTGTAAGGAAGTGCTAGGTATCATTCTTTTACATTAGATTGAGGGCTGCTCCCAATACTCTATCTATCCGTTGATTTGCTTACTAGAGATAGAATTTTGTATATTACCCCTGAGTAATGTCAAGTTTTTGTCTCTAGTAAGCAAAACATCAGATATTGGGAATGGATGTTAATAAATACTTTACTTAGCCATGATTTACAGTAAATTGAGGAAAAGATTTTATGTTTGAATTAATTAATGAATGACCATAAGTAAGGATAATTGATACTAAATATTATGTTGGATTTACCTATCTACCTATGTATAACAACAGTTGGAGTAAATATATAAATGATACATGTAATTGGTATTCAATGTGGTACATTGGTATTCAAGAATGCACAACAAAGTGGATTTGTATCTACCATGCAGTGGTATAGTGCATGCACTAAGCAGCTGTCCTTTATTCCTTGTGTATTTAAAAATCCATACTATTCTTGTATTCAGGATAGTAGTAAATTTTGTCTTGCTATTGGTAAAATGCATAGAGTATAAATCCTTTTTTATTGTTCGGTTTTCAGTAGTAGCAGTATAAAAAAGTGATAACAATTAAGGTATGAATGATGCAACATATAGATAACATTGAGTAAAGTCATTACAGAACAATTTTCTTAATTTCATCCTTAATAAAAATATAAGTTAATAATAAAATGTAAGTTAATAATCAAATTTTTATAAAAAGTATGTAGTTAAAATACCTTGTTCATAATATCCTAGCTTCCCACTCTTGAACGGGAACAGGGACAAGGCCACAGCTACTAGGGCAGTCTCCAAGGTCTGCAGCAGAGTTCTACCAGAAGTGTAGAACCAAAACCATGATGTGAGGATCAGGAATAGAGCCCATTTGCGGTTGCCTGTCCATTTGTAGAAACTGTAGTCGGCTACAGCACTTACTATAGCTTGCAGGATGCGAGGCAGGAGAATCTGTGGGCAAACAGATGAATAGATAAAAGAATGGGGATTATATTCAATCTGTACTACATTAGAATAGCCTCTAAAGGTAAAGAATCACACAAAGGTGTCCCAACATTTATTTGAACTGTTAAGTATCAAACTTATGCATAAGAATTCAAAGTTTAATTATTTTAGTTTAATTATTATAAAAGTTTTGTTTAATTATTATACATGATACATCATTAATTACACATTCATGTAACAGACAAATATGTAGGTGGTATGCATGGTTAATTTGATTACAGAAATTTGATTCCTCGTGAGTGAGCTACTCATATTACAAACTAGTCTAGTATGGACAACTATTTCCTTTTCCTGTATTTTGTCATTACTTACTAGATATATTTCAAACCTGATATCTATAAGGCTAGCAAGGTCTATATATTTTCATAGTAAGAGAGCTAACATTTTTAAATACGAGTTTATCAGTGAGTTCATGTTAGTTTTGTACATGATTGTTATTGTTTACTAGCTGTTGCCCGCGGCTTCGTCTGCGTGGGCAATATAGAATTTCCAATTTCGTTCATTTAATCGTTAATTGCTCATCCCCCGTAGGTGATAGCGTGATAATATATAGCCTATGTGTTGAACCGGCCCCCAGGTAATAGTCATGTAAAATTTGATTTAAATCCATGCAGTACTTATTGAGTTTATCCAGGACAAACATACAGACAAAAAGGTAAACAGACATACAGACAAAAATTCTAAAAACTGCATATTTGGGTTCAGAATCGATTATGGATCACCCCCCAAGTATTCTTTTACAAAAATATTCAATGTACAGTTTTGAGTTTCCTATCATTTTATTATATGTATAGATGTTTACTTGGTATATGAATGAAATTAATTGTAGGTATGTGTTTATAGTACCAAAAAGTTTATAAATCAACAGTATTCAAGTGTTACATAAAGACATAATAATTTAAGTCTATCAACCCTAGCAACAGAGAAAAAAGGATAATGAGTTTTTTCTACAAGTTTTTGCTGCACTTAGTCACAGTACTGCTTTTGATACTAAAATGATCAATTGAAATTCACAATATCAGCCATTCTATATCTTTTGCATGGTCATGGTGAGTAATTATTTTCAGCACTGAAAATAAATTAAATGTTACAGTGAATTGACCGCTTACCAGTGCTTCAGGGTAGTCCAGTCCAGTGTATTTGAGTATGGTGTATATCGCAGCCACTATACTTGGGTAAAGATAACTACGGATACCGTTCTGCCATTCCCAAGTCACGGCTCCATACCCAAACACTTGCTTATGAGCAACTTCCAAGGTCTGCCAGTACTCATCAGGCACATACCACGTCTTCACCAGGAACACGGACAGAATCCTCACAAATAGTATCACGGAAGCCACCTGTAGAGGCCTCAGGCCCTTTGCCAACACCATTCTCCCGCCTAAATCAAAAGAGGTTACATGTGAATTGTCTATAAATAGAAAGCTATAATGTGCTCAATAACAACCGATATTAAATAGGTTTGAAATATATTAACACTGTGCATATTAAATATTATAAAACTATCAGTCTAATTAGAAATATTGATATTGATAACTTTAGCGAACGAAACAAACTTTACTCACAAAAATGTCAACTAACGCGTCCTTTTAATTATCGATAGAATTGAATGAACAGTGTCGTTTTGAAGCAGCTTATTTACATAACACTATTCCATGATTGTATATAATACTTTTTTATCATTTGTTTTAGCCAAAAATAAACACTATAACATTTTTTCCGAAATTATTTCACTAACCTCAACAAAACCCGCCGCCACCGCGAAGTAGTGCTGTACTAATATATTTAAATAATAGTTTTAGTATTTTTAATTAAAAAAAAACTGTTATAAATATTGTCTGGCCTTACTTTGCAATCAAAAAGAACTTACCGAAAGTACTGTATTTTGCAAAACTGCATTTATTTGAGTTTTCAATACAAAAATGCGTGAAATGCTCGCCAAATCAAATAAATGGCGCTTGTTTAAATCGACTAAAAACTTAGTTTGGACATGCCGGTCACAACACTATACAGTCAAATAGGCGAGAGCGCGTTCAAAAACTTGCTCTAGTGTATTATTTGAAAAGAAAAAATGGCGAACACGAACAGTTAATTCGTTGACAAAGTTTATTGTAGTGAAAGCTGTGACGAATTAATTTTAAATAAGTATATTAGAAAGTTAAAGTGACATTATTTACATTTTATTTATTAAGAAATTAGAGTATAATATGATAGAAAAGTTAACGATTATTTTAGCGTAAAATATACGGACAGGTTTGGAACGGCAATTTACGAATGTTGATTTTATGGGGAAAATTACATGAAAAGAATTATTTTCATTATTTTAAATAACTATGATGTTGTGATTATAAAATGGGTATGTACCATTACTCAAATAGGAAGTGTTTAATTGGGCGAATATTATTATATTATTGTGTTATTTGTTTATAGATGAGGTGAAAAAAGAAACTGTGGACCTTTCGAGGCGTGGGTTGAAGAAAATAGAGAAAGCGCCTGCGGAGGAATCTAAGACGATTATTAATTTAATTCTAGACCAAAATGAGCTGCAACGACTCGATAATATCGACACATACAGTCGTGTCGAAAATGTAAGTCCCTTTCTTCGTTCTATCCACTTCGACTTTCAAAAATATTCAAAATGTAGTAAGTAAAAACAATGTAGAAACTGGTAGCTGCCGAGTAGTAAACCTCATACATATTACTTTAAGTTTAAACAGTTATTTTTATTAATGACCATGGTTAGAACAGAATTTATAACTATCATGATAATAGTACCTATGCATGAGTTTTGTAGATTTTAGTAATAGAAGAAAGATTTGTAATTAGTAATTGTTTCATCTAGTTATCAATATGCAACAACTTCCTACTGCGAATGCATGGTGTCTCCCGGCTGACCAACATCCGTATCTTGGCTCTGAACAACAATGGCATTTTACAAATTGAAGGACTGAAGGACCTCATTTATCTCAAAGTTCTAAAACTTGCAGGTAAGTAATCAATAAAAAACATTTAAATTGACTAAAAAAACATAAATAGTTATGTAATGGTTTAATGCCGTTTCTAGATAAAATGAAACAATTCATTTTGTTTACGGATGGCATATTTTTGACATTAGATTTAAACAATCAATATTTTTAGTTTCTATAAGTGAAACAAGTTGAGTTTATAGATAGTTTTGAGTTTATAGAAATCAGGGATTAAATAAACAGTAAAAAATTTGAACAAAAAAATTAGGGTGGAGAGAGTTAGTTGACTTAGTTGTTCTAGTAGCTCCTTTATAGTTTAGGTGACTAGGTAATGTAACCTACTTACCTACTACTATTAATACATACAATACAAAAACTATGATAAACTAGCTGTTCCCCTCGGTTCCACCCACATGACAAACGGAGCTACTTCCCACACCCAGATATCTTTACTCAGGTACCAACTATCTATGTATGATATTCATTTTATTCAGTTTAGTAATTTCGGTGTGACAACATGACGGACAAACTGGGTAACTTTCCCAATTGTAATATTAGTAACTGTTAGGATTATCTTTTACAATTTATCATCATCATATCATTGTTTGTGCATACTTCAAAACTAAATTAGCTATTTATCTAGTAGATGGTACCTATACAATGAGTTCTCACTAAGATGCTCATGCTACATTAAGTCTGAATAATTTTCCCCTATATGGTATGGAAAGTTAATGAAGAATACTCCATACTTAATCATGTTGCCTAGTAGAACTTACTCATGTACTGAAATCAATCAAAGATAATAAGAACTGTCATTAAACATTGATTTAAAAATTATAGTTTAGCACAAAAACTAATAATAAATGAGAATAAAATGGCTATTCCAGGTTCTTTTTATCAAGTACCTTATTGCTGCTATGCAGACTTGGTTAGCTAATCCAGCACTTTTCATTTATGTAACAAGCGTAGCCCATAAAAGTAAATGGATGAAATAGTCATAAAGTGGTAAGCATCATAAGATAAAAACTAACATTGAGGTCAGTGTAGGATTACTCAAAAGCTAAGGCTGATTGAGATCATCATTTGATAAAGTCAGGGTCTTTTAATTACGTCATGTGAAGGTGTGTAGCGTGTAGTTAATTACGTACCGTCATCTAGGTGGTATTGAAAAACTTGATTACCTATTAAAAATCTTACTCATTTATGAATCCATAAATATGTCTGTCTAACTACTTTCGCAGTAACATAGATAGTCCAAATCAATTTTGTATGCTAGAATTAATTATATAGTATTACTGTATTACTTACATGGACTATTAGTATTCAATCATAAAAATGGCTTTATAATGTGAGATAGTTCTCTGCAAACTTAATGTCGGCTTGATAATAACGTAAGAGCACAAATTCGCACACGGTGAATAGTTTCTGTGCATCGATTTGCCCGATATTTCGAGCTGCCATCGAGTTTGGCATGAACTACACTCACGTTTTGAAGCCATGTTAAGTCTTTAAAAACATAACAACAACTTTTATGTGGTCCTTTCAGGTAACAACATAAAATCAATAGAACACTTGAACCATAACATGCATTTGGAACACCTGGATCTCTCCAACAACCAGATATCTTTCATAGCTGATATATCGTATTTGAAGAGCTTGAAGGTTAGTGCTACATTATACAATTTCGTCATATAGCCAACCAACGCGTACTGGGACGATGGTGAAGGATATCACTTATATATATAACTTATCACACATGAATACAACTTAGATTCCATTGTTTTCAATTGATGCTGTGTCATCGAAAGAACATTACTGCCGCGGTTTCCCGTGGCGTGTTTCAGGGTGACTGTCACGCCGGATGAAAACTTACAATGCTATAGCAACACTTAGAACAATGTAATTTATTTATTACATTTCAGTATTGTCACAGGACGTTAGTAAATTTTTGTAGGTAGGCGGCGGGAATAGCTACAGTATCTAAGCGGTTAGACTGATGGCAAATTACCTTACCATACTGTACCTATATGCGTAGGCAATCATTCTGACAAGGCGCCGGTACTAATTCAGATTTATGAAAGCATCTGGAGAATCTTATAACAAGGGTATAACCATGCTGTCCCAGTGTCGCGTAGGCCATAATTTTGAGAAGGTTTTAACACGACGCATACACACAACATTACAACAATAGTAATTACAAAATCTTAATAAAGTACCTATGTATTGACAATTATCATCTTCTAGCACTTAAACCTGGAAAGGAACCGAATATCAGACCTCAGACAGTGTGACCGGTACCTACCCACTCACTTGGAGCATCTGGGGCTCGGTCACAACAGCATCCAGGATTTGAATGAGATCAGTCACTTGGTACATCTGAACAAACTGGACAGCTTCTCGATACAAGGAAACCCGTGTGTGGCGATGGCTGGCAAGGACAAATTGTATCCTTTTTGTTTATCAAATGTATCACTTTGGTAGCTCTTTGCTCTTTTCTCTTTAATGTTTCGTTTCCTTGTTCTTTTATCTATATTTCTATTCTAATATAATAAAGGATAAACTGTTTTTTGCTTGTTTGTAATAGATAAACTTAAAAACTACTGGACCAATTTTAAACATTCTTTCACCATTAGAAGGCTACATTATTTGCGAGTAACATAGGCTAGATTTTATTCCGGTACGGCAGTAGTTCTCATGGAACGCGGGTGAAACCGCGGGTAAACGGCTAGTGGTTTATAAAATCCAATTTGACTCCTTGATGTTTGGAAACTGAAACTACAAAATTCATGTTTTCCGTGTTACTAGCTAATGTAACTAAACTATGAATTCTTAAATGTTGTAACATGTAAAAAATATCCCTTAACTCCATAAACAGAGGATTTGATTACCGGCCGTTTGTTTTGAACTGGATAATGAGTGTCAAATCTATCGACGGCTTCGTTGTCAGTGCTATAGAAAGGTAAGAGAAGCTATAATAAATAAATAAATAAAATATATTTATTTCGGACAACAATGATCCATCCAATGATAATATCTTCTAAACCATTACCTTTTAGCTTAGATTAGTTTCACTCTATTGCATTCTGGGAAAATAACTAGAGATCACTTATGAACATAATTCTAGTAACTATAGCACATTAAAAACTCAATCCCTATCTTACCTTAGCACAATATTTATAATTAGTTATTGTACTAATTGTAAATATTGTATTGTACTGCATACAAATAATAATGATTAAAAAAAAACTAATAAATCAATGGCCATACACTAAATAATGCCCCATATTTAAATATAAAACCAATAAATGGTTTAGTTTAGTCAAAATATGTGGCTTCAAAAAATCCTATCTCTTAAAGAAAATTTTATAAAGAACCATTTTGAAATATTGCCTACAGTTTAAAAGCAGAATGGCTGTATAGTCAAGGTAAGGGGCGGCACTACCACGCGGGACAACATCAAGAGCTGTGCGAGTACTTAGCGTCTACGTGCCCTCTCACAGCCGACGCACTCGAGACCGAAGATCAGAGGAAGTTACGCCTTATCCTCAGTAAGGTAAGGTCGCTTTTCGTATAACACAACTTTGACTTGACTAAACCCCGCAGAATGGTTATTTAAGCCATTCCTTAGTGAAGGATTTCTTTGACAATCCGTCACTAAGGAGTGACTTAAGTAACTAACAATTAACATAAGTGTCAGTTATAAGTAAAATTACTGTTACTTTGAAAATTGATCGTGAATATTCATAGTGAACCGTTGTTTTAATAATTGATGTGTATGGTGTCGGTAAACATGGGCCTTAGAGGTTTTGATAGATGGTAGCTACGCACTTTCTCATTTATAATACGAAGTATAGCGGTATTCTGAAAATGTTGTGTTGTTTATTTGTAGGCTCAACATCATCAGCAACAATTGAAAGACCAGAACCACAGTCCGTTGAAGCCAAAGTTGCAGTCGCCAAGAATGCAATGTAAGTACTAATGGACATTCAACGTTTTTGTTAATTGTTTTTTTTTTTTTTAGATTTAATGTTCTCTTTTGTAAAAATCCCACAACATTCTTGTGACTCTCTTGCGACTGCCTATATGCGGTCGTGTTCGCTTACCATCAGGCGATCTCTCATTTTCACCCTAAATATAATTCAATAATGGTCTTCAATTATTAACTACTGCAGATTGTATACTTTATTCCTTCATGTAATTTTACATAAAATATATGATGTTTAGTTCTCATAGCATTCTATTTAAAACTCCGTTATTTGTAGAGAATGTATGCCATGTCGTCTGGTAGCGCAAATAATGTTGAAATATTTTAATTAGCTTTTGATGAAATTTGTGGAATTGGGTATGTGGGTTGAAGAATACTGAAGTTTTTATTTTTGGCAGTAGTACAATGACCTCTACAGAAAATCATTTTGTTTCCAAATAAACGATGATTATTAGGTACTTCAGTTTATCGACTTTGTATGTATTATATTCAGACTGATGACATATCATATATCAGACTCAGACGGCTTGTTGTAATAATCAATAGGATTGTACACAGACAAATTGAACATTGTATAACAATTTTTGTTCTCATTGTAATGAACTCTATAAAAAGTAAATATTTATTCACTCCATTGATGTTTTATGACGAGTCCGTTAAGCCGGTCGGCTGTGCAGTAAACATTTCTGATCTTAAAATAGTTAAAAACCTACTTAACCTATTGTTAGGCCAATATTAGACTGGTCAACATAGTTGAGTACCTGCAAACTTACCTCCTGCATATTTGCAGCGCGTATATCCACTCCGCGTCACATGGGCCGGTCCCCCGACCGCCTCACGTCGAGCTACCACTCGGCGCTCTCCAAGACTTCGTCGCCGTCCCACCAGATGACGTCATCGCTCATGACGTCATCGCTGTGCGGGGACCTGCAAGCGATCCCCACTGCAATGAGCCAGAGCTTCGACTCGCCCGGACTTATGTACGCCACGGAGAAGCGTGACGTCAGGGAGAAGGAAAAGGAAAAGGTTCAAGGTATGGAGGATTTTTATGCTTTTAGTTTGAATTTAAGATTATTTCTTCATATATTATATTTTAAATAGTTCGTTATTTTTATTAGGCTTAAAATTTCTAGTCATATGGGATGTGCAAATGTTCCACATCGATTTTACGATTATTTGATTTGATTAATTGCTATAATATTGGAGTATAGGAAATAAATGATTACTAGTATTCCTGAACTAAATAAATAATGTACTTTATACATTCACAGAGATACCACAGCCAAAACCAGTAAACCATTCACTAGAAGCCGCTTCGAAAATGGTGCCCGTACCTGAATCGCTCATGAGCCCCGACTACCAAGACCCCATATATGATATCCAAAGATCCATACCAAAGCCCACGAACAACTCAGTACATAGCGTGTCCAACACATCGTCACAATCCAGCAACAGCAGCATTCACGAAGACAAACCGCGAACAGCGAAAAACATGAAAGGCTCCCCTAAACTACCAAAGAGCGCTACTTCGTCGCCCAAACTAAAAACAAGGATGGAACAAAGAAAAGGCAGCTTATCCAAACTCGATGTCAAGAATGATGATAAGAAACTCAACGGTGTGACAAATGATTCGGATCAATTGGGTCCGGATATTATGAAGCTGGCTTCTAATCAGAGACGGCAGAAGAAAATGAGTGTTGAATCGATGGCTGCTGTCACTATACAGAAGATGTGGCGCGGGTATAGGAGTAGAAATCTCAATAAGGACACGCTAAGGATTCTGCATGCTATACAAGCGGCGAGGGCGAGGCAGCATATACAGTTAGTATTGACTTATTTGCTAGGTTAAAATAATGGAACAATTTGTGTTCAGGCTACACATTCACGTGCGAAGTACTTAAAGTTGTCAAAAACATTCAATAGTGTTGACCACAAAATGTTCTGAAAGCATTTTATGAGTAATCATCTTATGAGAGTCATTGGTCGTCAATCCCGTTGTGAGCAGTCCTATAAAAAGTATTTGTTTAGCTTACGGACGTTAGCTTCTTGATAATTAGACTACGGGCAAATTTTTCAATCATGAGTTAACTTCTATCTGAGGTATAATTATGGCAATTTGAAATATTGTCTATACAAAAGATGTCAAAATGAAACTTATTCTTCAGAAAACAGTTATCTGGCGATAGAAAAATCGGCCCTAAGAGTATGTAGTATCAAATGAATCATAAAACTTAATACACTTATTTAGTCATATACATATTGCCACCATGTTTAAAATCTTTTGTATATCTCTGTATTCGTAGGAGGTTAACTTGCGACATGGAGGCTACGAAGGCTGCGTTAGAGTCTGAGCGCAAAATACAACAACTGCAAATGCAAGCCATTAATGCGCTATGGAAGAAAGTCTCCACACTACAGGCTGCTGGTAAGATAGAGGTTTTTAAACTATCGCGACTTCTACATACATATATTTATAAACAATCAGGACTTAAACCTAGGTAATATTATGTATAAAGGTTCGATACGATACCTTTTCTTTACCCGGCGTTGACGTTCGAAAAGTGCTGATTTATCAGCCTAATTTGAATAAACGTTTTTGAATTTGTCGTTTCGGCCGAATTGTACTGACCTTGCAATCGCGTTTACGTCCTGAATGGTTTTAAATATTCTTGTAAAATATCGATAAGACTCATATCTCCCGTCACACGTTTGCAACCCTTAATTTTTTTGGCTGCAAAACAGTAAAAAATAAATAAATAAAACATTATTGCGCATACATTTCTAAATTAAGAGCGCCATAGTTATTAATGAGAACTGTATACATACGGTAAACCGAGAAACTTATTGTTACATAGCACCTATCTTTAGGTTGCCTCCAAGCATTTGCCTAGCCTTTTCCCAACTAGGTTGGTTATAATTAGGTTCATAATCATAATTAATCATCATCATAATTAGGTTGTTCAACCTTGTTAGTTAACAATTGGACTTACAGACACTCAGAAGCAAAGATTATCGGAGTCTGATGACAACTCGGATGCGTTGCGACAACTGTCGGAAACCTGTTTCAGCTTACAAGCTCAGGTATGTACCAGAACAAGAGATTTGTTTTCAGAACGACTAGACCGCAAATTCACCACGACGCAAAATAGGTACATTGCTTCTACAACAATTTTTTATGAACAAATAGATTTTGAAATTGAAATAACAAAAGTGAAGTAATTTGTTCTGGCAACATCAAATTCAATCGATAACGTGAAATAAAACACAGATAAATTAATTAAGAGATAGTTCTCTTACTAGATTTTAATGTTCTCTGTGTGTTCCTATGTGTCATTACGAGGTCTCAACAATTCTGCTAACATATGTTTATGTCATTTAATTTCATTTTTTTATTCTAAAATAGTTATGCAGTCTGACCGTTTTTTGGGGCAGTTGACAGTGGCTGACAGTCTGTACAAACAATGTTATTTTCCCTTGCTGAAAAACTGGCTGTTGTCAACTGTACAAAACATTCGGTAGCCCTTTACTTTACGGTCTGGATGTACATATAAATAAGAGTTAATACTCTGTGATTAGGTAGCAGAGCTACAGGGGTGTATGCAAGAGGTGCTGAAGGCAGTATCGAGTAAGAGTCACGCGGAACCCGTCGCCACGCAAACTGATATTACGGCTATTATCACTCCGCAGGTTAGAAAACTTCCATTTTTTAAAATGTTTTTTATTAATTCTATAGCACCCTTTGTAGTGGCTCTTTTCTTTTAAACGTTTAGACCTAGGAATACGTTTAACCTTGAGACATAGACTGGAAATAGTGAGTAGAGGACTGGCTATTTTTCTCCTCATGTGCTGTTTATTATCACTCAACAGCATCTCAGTCGCAGGCAATTTGCATGATATGTCCGTTTACAAACGTCACATTTTATAATATGAAGTTTTATACATATCGCCGAAGGCAACATGACAGTGTATTCGAGAGTATCGATGTAAACGTGGTAGTTGTTCTAAGGTTTGATGAGTTTCCCCCGGGTTTCCCGAGCCGCGGGTTTCGGCGCGTGGAGCAGCCAGTAAGTGAAGTGTCTGTGTGCAGGAGGAGCGCTGCACGTGGCTGCGGCGGCCGCAGTCGCTGCCGCTGGCGCCCGCGCACAGGGAACACACGTGAGTCCACGACCACACACACACAACACGCATCATGACAGGGTCAAAACATAATGATTCTAATGAGTCCGCATTTTAGACTGGCTAAAAATATTAGACACGTATTTTTTATTTTAACAAAACATTAAATATTTAGTAAGATATAACGCAACAAAGAAGCCGACCCTAACGTAGTTGTGAAAAGGCTCCTATGAAGAAGAGGAACGCAACAAAGATTGAGAGTGGCGGTTAATGACGTCATGTCTGTGTCAATTTATTACTCAGAACTGACGTGAATCGTGTTATATCTTTATTGTTCCTTGTTTGTCTGAGAAAATGAAAATATGTGTCCATTGTGTTAGGGTTATCTAAAAGACGGACTAATTACTTTTTTTCAGTCATCATGCCTATTACACGAATGCACTTCTCTACTAATATAATAAAGAAGATACATTTTTTGTTGGTTTACACAAAGGCTCCGGAACTACTAAACCGATTTAACCGATCGAACCGAAAAATTCTTTCACTGTTGGTAAGCTCTAGTAGGTTACTCTTCCCGAGTTAAATAGGCAATACTTTTACGCCAGTACGGGCAGTAAGTAGTTCCCACGGGACGCGAATGAATCCGCGGGAAATTGGCTAGTATCTAATATCTTGGTCCAATGTATATTTCATTACTTTTTTTCACTCATAGGCTGCGCACCCACGTTAGACTTTTTGTAGGACAAACAATCGGGCCGATTTGTTGTAGGACTTGACTTAATAAGATTTTCAGACCGACTTGGACGTGAAGGTACACTACTGCAATCACTACAATATAAATCAATATTTTTCTCCTACAAAAAGTCGGACGTGAGGGTGCAATGGGCAGCCTTAGGTTACAATTTGAACAATATTACAGTGAAAATGCAAACGAAACGGCTGCTCTGGGTATAGAGCGGACCGAGTCCGTTATTGAAGAGCAGTCTACGGAAACAATCGAAGTGGAGGTTGATTCGAGGGATCGTGACGTTATCGTTGATTGATAAGTGACCATTATGTTCATAGGACATTATTTGATGGCCAATATTGTTCGGGCTCGCTCGGTTCTCTCACGGCGAAGTTAATCCAATATATTTTGAAAAAAAGTTATCTAAAATGGTTTGACAATTTGATAGTAAAAGCACTAAAGTCCGTGATTTCCTAAGGTAAGTACTTTGCTGATAAGATAACCTTTGTGTTTTTAACTTTTAGTTTCTTCATCATGGGAGAACCGCCAAAGATAACTTTTCTAAAGAGATAGTATACGCAAGTAATACACAAACGTCTTTTTTCACAAAAAAACAAACCTCTATGTAGCTAGTTTAAGTTTTGTCGATATATCCTGAAAATGTTTTTATAATACGTGATGTAAGTTTGACATTGATATTCCAGTCCATAAATATTGAAATAAATAATTCATCTTTCTCGTAATTATAAGATACATAATGACATTTTGACAATGGCACTATAAAGGGTTCATAATTTATTATAATGTATAAAATAGTAGAATTCTGTAGTATGACGCGCAGCTAAAGAACCAAAGATAAAACAACATTAAAATGTAATTTTATTCACTTCATAAAAAGAGGTTTGTCTTTATTTAAAAATACCAATATACTATCTCTTTAAATGAACAATTTATTTTGGTTATCTTTTAGAGAAGTGTACCTGTAAGTGTAATCTTAAAGAATCTTAGACTAAAGCTAAGGTTCATATTCGTGGTACGCTAAAGCAAAGCTTGGTTTGTGGGCTTGTTTAATAGAAGTAAGAAGAAAATGTAATTTAAAATTTAAATCATGGCTAAGTTAAATAGTAAAAGGCATCTCAAAATGCAGCTTTAAAAGTTCTCTTTATTAATTATTATTTTAGCACTTTTTTATCGCAGTTGCCTGCAAAGTTTCTAATATAAAATATTGAATAAGTACTAACTTTTCTCCCATCAAAATCCATTAGACACTGCACGATTTTTCTTGCCTGTTTTATAACTTGCCACGAAAGGGAAAGTTTAACAAAACAAGAACAATTCCCTTAAGATCGTTGGATTTGTTGATGTGAAAAAAATATTCGTCTGTGACATACCAAAGAATGTGATAACATTATAAAAGACAACAAAGAAAAAAAACACACCGAATTAAATGCAATAATACTATTCATATAAAGAAAATTACACTAAAATTATTTTAAATGTATCACAAAGAAACTAATTAGACTGGTTGGAATATAAAAAATATAATTTCATTTACAATAAAATTCTAGTTATAAGATGATGCTGACATGAAGTGACATGTTATATCAACAAATATTTTGAATGGCTGCTGAAATGGTTTTTCCAATTATATCGGTTGGCAAGCGTTTCCAACACCAATTAAAACAAGACTGGAAAAGTTCTGTTCTAATATCCTCATAAATCTTTTTATTAAAATTGTTCTATAATTTTCGTCTAGGTACATACAGCTTTTAAGCTTAAACCCGTTTTATTTAAAAGTTGTTGATTTGTAATTAATTGATGCATAATATAATATGTACTATTAAAATGCAACGTTCACTTTAGTAAATATTAGGTTTAATATTCGCAAAGCCACGGTTGTTGTATTATAAACGAATATATTAATAGTCCAAGTTGCTTTAACAGTCCATGCACTTATTTATACACTGGGATTGCATTCAGTCACCTGAATCATCATAAAAATAAAGTATTTAAGGGCCACAATCAAGTCTACGAAATTACCGTTTTAAGGCAGTCTAACATCTTAAAGTTGTAATAAAATCGTCTATTCGAATAAAAATCTGCCAGTTGTGACAGTGTATACAAAGTCACCTCGTTAACGCACTGACGTCACTGCCATTTTGCAAATGAATTTGCATATTTTTTCCACATACCTATTTTATATTCACATTAACTGTAAACCAATCGGCTTATAAGTCAGTATTAATTGTTAAAAATGCATATTTATTTCTAGTTGTGGTACATAAATGTTAATGTTTATTTAGTATTAAATTATACAAAGAAAAGATAATGTTCTACATAATTCTAGATTATTTCTAGAATATCGATTTTCCGAAGAATTTCTTTTAGGTTAGATTAGATTATTCAGATGTCAATAGTCAACACCGTCACAACTTTTCAAGGTAATATACAATTTATTAGGTATAATGAAAGTGTTGTTGTAATAGTTTTCAGAGTAACTAAATTTGAAAATATAACTTATGTACACAATGCAAACAAATACACAGTTGTAGCAGAAATAAGTAAGCAGCGGGGCTGTCTTACAAAATTATTTCTGTACAAGTTGTAGCTCAGGACTTGCAGGATTTATTTGGTCGCACCAAGTTGGAATTTTAAAAATATATTGTTTTACTCACACACAGTAAGGGTTTTAAAACATATTGTCTCAATCAAAACAGCAAAAAATCACGGAATTCTTAAGAAGTCTATTAGTTTTATGGGTATTATAAAATGTGAAAACGAGATGCCTTGCGTATATTGAGCTTTATTTTTGTCGCGATATTTTTTTTTTAATTTTGTATTTTTATCGTGTGTCTACTAGTTCATGAATCTCTACGCTTGAATAATTTTTGGATATGATTTTATTACTTTTTGTCTGTTATAGTATGGGACTACTTGAACTATGAATGTATAGGTTGAAAACCTGCATGTTTTTATTGGATAGTGTTCTTGATTGATAGATGCGTGAAACATTACAATTAAGAAAACGACTCGTGCGATAAAAAAAAGCTATGGCATGTGATCCCTCACGAAGCTGAAGGAGTGTCATGCGTGGGACAAATATTACAAACATTGTTAATTGTAATAATTCAAATGGCCCCATCCTATAAAGAAGCTCTAATATGCTAAGTACTAGTCATTTTTAACAACGCATTGTCATTTTATTTATAGTGGTCAGTGCAATTAATTTTAGCTTCGCCTTACATGACATAATGTGTTCACAATATATACATTCTTTTCTTAAAATACATATATTACGTAGTTTGGTAAGCGCGGGTAGGGATAGATTGTTTCATCGCGTCTCACTGTACTTTGTAATAGAACAAAAAGTAAAGAGGATAGATTTCATACACAGTCAATATTATAAAAAAGTCGAGTGACTTTATAATGACGTTGTATACAAGTATTTTCAGTTTCGAAGTACAGTAAAACAAGATGTGTTTGTAAGAAACTGGCCGATTTTGGATTAATCCTAACAAAAATGTTAACCGTTTAAACGTAAGATAACTTGATGTAAAAATCTTTTGATGAGTTCACAGTTATTTTCTTAACATATTTATTGATAATGAAAGTATTCTTGTAATCTGTCTCATAATAGTAAAAGTAAATAGAGCTCAAATACTAGAAATCATGTCGTTATAACGTCAAAAAGACATGAATAACTTGAGGTATTTGAGTCCGAATACTTAGAACGCTTTTTTTCCGTTTTAAGTATCCAAAAAAACGTTTTTTTTTTTCAAAATAATTGCGAACGCATCATGAGGTTCCAAAGACACTTGCCGTCCTGTGTATGTCATAATTTCAACTTCATCGCGTACCCACCTTATTTGTTGTCCATTACGTTATAGCCTGTATTTATTATGTTTTATAAAACGATTTAAAAATATTATTTGTATTTTATTTAACCTCTTATTTTACTGAATGTCTTGGATAATAACAAATCTTAATTTCAGAGATCTACTCCTTTGACGTGGAATTACATCATAACATGTGACACTAGGTAACGATCGTCATTCCAGGCAGGCTTTAACCAAATTCCAGACTCCGATCTGGTTTGTAAAGTTTCCAATAATCCATAGATTTCGTCCAGTCATTTTGGGAACCTAACCAATGACTCAAGCATTATGAGCGTGTGAGGGCATCGTGATACATACATAGCATAGAGTCTGTTTCAGTATTTTTTGTAATTGTTGAGTAAGAAACTATCAATTGTAGAAATATTGAATCGATAGTATCTTATTGATCGCAAAAAATATATTGTAGAACGAGTAAGATTATGCATCATCATCATGTTGATTCATGACTTGTGTCCTGCGCTGGTCTCGTTTGATTTTAGTCTTTTTTTTCTCAAAGTACTTTTTTGTCTGGTTTTCAAGTTTCGTAGTTTTCTGTGGTGGGTTGTAATTATAACAGCCTACAGTTCGTAAATAGTACGCCTTGTCTCTTATTCATTTATTGTATTGTTTTATTTATACAAGATGTCTCATAAAAATGGATATTGTAAGCTTGTTTAAAAATATTGTGTTTCACATAGAATTTTTTTTTTTAATTTTTATATAAAATATATTGTACTTATTATTTCAGCTGGTACATCGTATGTCTCGTTTGTTATTCAACATTTTGTCTTATTGAAAAATCTTTGATAAAATGTATTGTATTCGCAAAATGGGTAAAAGAAATCGATCGTTGCAAAATGGGTATAAAATTAACGTCGTGGTGGTTTTTGTATGTCTTGTTACAAAAATGGTTTTCCGTTTGGTCTTGAAAAAATCGATGGTTTTGGAGTTACATAGAAGTTAAGGCATTGAATAATTTCAGTTTCTTTTTTATGCATCTGTTCAACAAAAATGTTCCATGGTTTTTGTTTGAACTTAATGTATTTTGCACAAAAGTTTTTATTTTCAACTGCGTAAATGGATAACACAATAGTATTTTGCTCTTACAAAAATCTGTGTCATATCCGATCCTTGTTCCTTTTCGTAAAAAGAGTATGAAATGTCATCTATACGGCGGATTAACAGTTTCCGAGGCCCTTAGCACAGAGTTTGTCTAGCCCTCTTTTGCTTAAATATGGAAGGTGGAAAGTATAAAATGAAAGTTCATTAAAATAGAAAAATTTGTAGGTATAATTTAAAACATAAAAAAATATTTTCCTTGCCTTATTCAGAGCAAACTCCGAGATTACATCGTCGAAATTTATGTGACGAATTGTCTGCCTCAATACACAATGCTAAAGAATTAAGCTTGTCTTGACGGGTTTTTGTTGTTTGCGTGTTTTTTAATCTTTTTAGTTGTGAGAAGCATCGTTCAGCAAAGCAGTTAGCGATAAGCTGCGAAAGATTCTGAATGCCACTTTTATATTTGGAAAAAAACACTTATTCAATTCATACAGATCGGAATGGGTGACCTTTGTTGCTGAAGACTCATATTTATGAAAATATTTTAGATTCATATTTATTTAATTTAAACATATTTATGAAAATGACTAGCTGACCCAACAAACTTCGTATCGTTTAAACCTTCCCTGGATCTCTACGAACATTTTAAAACCAAAATAACCCAAATCGGTCCAGTCATTCTCGAGTTTTAGTGAGACTATCTAACATCAATTCATTTTTATATATAAGATTAAATGTGCCGAGGAAGTTGTAATTGAAGTCTTCAGGGTGAGCTTGTAAGAGCAGCATCTGTCTTTTTATTAGAATTTCTGACACTTCAGAAATCGCAACAATAACAGAGGTTTTTTTAATTTTGCCATTTATTTCATGGTCATCAAAATGATTATCTGAGGTGCCTGTAGCCCTTTTAGACCGGCGGCAAAACTAACTAACCCTGTTCCAGCCAAACAATTTTTTTTTACATACTGCAAAATTTCCGTCAAAACTCAAATCTACTCAAATCTGACCTCAAATTTATGTTGCAGCCGCCAACTTAGAAAATTTTTGTACCAATAATAGACCGGGGTTAGACTTCTGCAGCTGCAATTGTGTAGGGCTACAATAATTGTATTTGACCGGGCCGAACTTAACCTACGCACATTTGTGATCGTGCCACAATCATATCTGGCTAGGTAAAAACAGAAGTAATCCAAGTAGCATTTTTTAAAAGTTGAGATATTCATAGAAATGCGTTTTTATGAATATCATAATTATGTTGAGCACATGATTTAAAATATGTTTGTTATTTGATAGATATAAACATAACTCAAACTTTCATAGCTGTTTTTCTTTAGTAATTGCAATTTTGATAAAAATATTGATATAATTGTGTACTTGGATTACTTCTGCAATAACTGAACTTTGTAACAGTAATGACAATAAAGCACTTTTATTTGAATTTTTATTTATTAATGAAAAAACAATGAAAAATTATTCAGACTCATCACCCTCTTGATATGGGAGAACATCTAACTCATCTTCTGGTGCATTTCTTCTACTGAGGTGAGGTAGGTTTAAGTAAAAAGCATGGTGAATTGGTGGAACATAGTGGAGCATTTTTTTCAAATCCTGCATTTTTTTAAAGGAAAGAGGCTTTTCACTGCTTTTTTCTATTGGTATGAAAGACTGAAGAGTATTTAAAAATAGGTCTCTTTTTCCACCTTTGTCTAAATCTACAAAGTCGTAATCATCAGAGTAGTCTTCATTGAAATATATTCTACTATCCCCTTTGCAAAACTTATTTTTTTTCATTTTTGATATTTGAATTTTTTTGCCATTACCACTTAGACCTTTATTGTTCATGATATTTTCTAATCCTGAAAAGTCTACAAATTTTCCAACCATATCTGTCACTATAAATGGTTTTTTCTTCCTACAGTTTCTTATCAGATCCATCCATTGTTCTGGAGTGTATATGTGCTGCTGTTTCTTTTGAGCTTTAGAAATGTCTGAAAAATCTGAATCATTTGGAAGAAATGAGTGGCCACTAATGAGGTAACAGACAATAATTTCTTTCAAGTGAGGAACAGTATTAACCATGTACATCATAAAATAGAATAGATTCCAATTACGGTTTTGTCCTGTGCATGAATCACTGAAAGTATAGAGATTGGTTACATTGTCAGGTATTGTGTGCAGAATATTATGATAGAGACATGATACTACTTCTTGTGACCCCCTGCCAGCAGTTGTTTCATACCACATATTCATGGTAATCTTTTCACCTTCTGATAAGTACAAATGCAGTCCAAAATTCAGAGTGTGCAATTGTCTCAGATAATAAACTTCGCCTGTTTGTAAGAGGGGTGTTGGAAGAGTACGCTGCAAGTCAAATGTCATTAGGCATGAGTTAACATCATTCAATGCCTTTTCTTTGTAATAATTCATTAATGACCTGGCTTTTCCAGCTAAAATATGATGTTCTTTTTGGTTTGATTTTATTTGCAAACATTTTTCAATATCATGTTCGTTTTGAATTTTAATTGAAAGTATGTCACATGTTTTGCAGGTATCTTTCTTTGGAATGTAAAAATGTAAATTGTAGGTATTGAATATGGTTCTGTAGTAACTTTTCTTGACAGGTTCTTTTCTAACTGATCTACATTTTTCAACATAACATGAATACATTTTCTGTAGATTTAAGTTTGGTTCCAGATACTGACGATTAGAAAACCTTTCTCCGTAGTGACTCACAAAACGAGGAAAACTATCAATGTGCTGCTTTACAAAGGCTTTGTCTTCATCTTTAATTTTATTTCCAGATACTTGTTTACCTCTTTGGTCTGGTAACGGTATATTTGTTTCTGAATCTTTCTTTTTTGCAGATAGTTTTTCTCCTTGTATTTGAAGCTCACGAATGCCATGTCTCGACTTAAATCGTTTTAACCAGCCTGTGCTTGCTTGAAAATTAGACGGCCCTTCCAGTTTTTCGTTAAATTGAACTGCTTTTTCACACAGTATTGGGCCAGAAATAGGTTCTCCTTGGGCTCTTTTTTGAGTAAACCACTTATATAAAGCATCATCTAAATTCGTGTTTGCGGCAAGTTTCATCGTTTTACGACTCGAGGATCCGTCAGAAGAATCGAGCTGGGATATAAAGTTACTTATGCTCGTCTTTTGTTTTTTTATATCCGTTATGGTAGACTTACCAACTTGATATTCAATGGATAACTTGGTTGCAGATTCGCCTTCCTCTAACCGTTTATTAATCTCGTATTTATCTTTCATAGAAAGAACAACACGTTTACGTTTAGGCATTTTAAAGAAAAAGTTTACTTTCACGCGGCAAAATTAACAAGTGCACGAATGAATTAAAAACGAAACACAAAACACGCGAGTAGGTACAATAACAAGTGCACGCGCGGGCGGCGCGCGCGAAACCTGCGCCGCGCGGTCGGAGGTGGGGGTGGGCATTGACCCGCGCCATTGACGTTCGGATAAGCGGTCGTTCGGTTAAGCGACGTTCGGATAATCGACGCTCCACTGTACCTACAAAATAATATAAGGAAGTACCTTCAATTCCAGTAACATTATAAGGATGTACTGCACTTTGTTCCGGATTAAAATCTTCGTTGTTACAGGCTGTATCACTCAAAATCACTGAAATAAAAACCAAGAATCGGAATAACCAGATAATCACAAAAAAACAGTGTGTTGTTTCTAAAACAGTACTTACTTGATGTTGACGCATTATTACACGTATAATTGGGATCTGAGTTTGTATTTACAGCTTGTTTAGCTAATTCAACTAATCTTCTAGACCTTCGATGCATTTTATTACATATTTTGTAGCACAAATTACAAAGACGCAAAATAAGAGTAGGTAGGTACTGACAAATGCAAAAACCGCGAAATTTTCATTTAACAACCTGTCAAAAGTTGTCAAAATCCAACCATAGTGTTATAGAGGTATATTTTTTAAATGTTGCCATACGCACTTTTTGGAAATAAAAGATTATAAAATATAAAACGTGACGTGATGAATTTTAGATTACTTTAGCAATAACATATTTTATTGGAAAAAGTGATCCAAGTGACAAACAGTCCAAATAGATCACTTCTGCATTTAGTCAAATCAAAGATGAAGTGATCCAAGTAGCATTCAATGCACTTGGATTACTACTGCACTAGAAAATAGCAATATTTGTTGAAATACAGAAACGTAACATAAAAGAGTTTGAAAAAGTACTGAATAGCACTTGGATTACTTTTGCACAACCTCACTTCATGCTCAAAAGTCCCAAAAATCGACTTAGCTAAACGAACTAGCCATCTAATCGGACCTAAGGTTTAATCTATAAACAAAAAAAAACAAAATGTAATTGAAAAGAATATCCCACCCAAAACAAAAATGTGAAAGGCTGCCAAGTTCGATTATATGAGAATGCTTCGCCTATAAAAGAAGTGAGATCTGAATAAGTACCAAGTTCCATACACATACCTCAGTTAAAAATAGTTACTTTTTAATGATATTACTTGGCACCATTTTGTCATAAAGACCTGCCTCCATGCCAAATTTCAAGTCAATACGACCATTGGAAGTGATCTAGGTTTTTGATGAGTGAGTGAGTCAGTCAGTCACTGAGTGTATAGTAAAAATAGCGATTTTCTGAGGTCAATATCTCAAGACCTACACTAGGTATATTAATGAAATTTTGTATTTTAGATAAGTGAGGGGGTCTCAACAGATACTAGAAATTTGATATGCGTAAATAAAATAGATTTTGAGTTATAGGGGGGTCGAATTTGGCCCGAAATGGTTCGTGTAATATAACTCACGGCCGGTGTGTCGCTTTTTTTGCTCGAACTTGGCGGACACACTGCCGTGTGTCTAGATTTATTAATTAAAATACCTCTGGCACAACAAATAATAGCACCTAGGTAACACAAAGTCAAAGTTTTCTTCAGCTTTTTTTATTATAATTGTTTTCTTTTCAAAAAATGTAGGTATTCACCTTTATAGTCATTCTTAGCAAACATGGTAAGATATAAATAATAAATAAATAATAAATAATGTCGGGACACTTTTCACACACGGTCGGCTAGCCCCATGGTAAGTTATTAATTAACTTGTGTTATGGGTGCTAACACAACTGATAAACTACATATAGCTACATATATACTTATTTATGAATACAAATTATAACACCCAGACCACGGCCAACAAGCATGCTCATCACACAAATGTCGACCGAACCGGGAATCGAACCCGGGACCTCAGGTTCGGCAGTCCGGCATGATGACCATTGCGCCGTCGAGGTCGTCGCCCCCTTCTAAACTCTATACATTTGAGGTTATGGATATTAAACCTTTTCGGGTACACCGGCTTTTATTCATTTGGAAATACAATCCTATCTTTGTGAGTTAGAACAACCACCTCTACGTTTTACGCGATGTTTTTATGTTATGCACAAAGTCATCAGTCATAGATTTCTTTACTCATTTTGAGCTTTTTGTTAATTGCTGCGTGCACGGTGTCGGCAGCCATAAACGTGTGCCCGCTCTCAAAATACTCCAATGTCACTGTTTCGATATCTGTTATTTTATCATTGATTAATCGTACAAATGTTGACATATGACTTTTGTTCTTATTCTGTGCGTTGCAATTATCAAGGAAAAAGTAAACATGTTTTTGATCACGACAGTAATTTCTTAAAAAATGAGCATAAGTTGTAGCTACATTATAGGCTTTCCTACCGCTCTCTCCTTCATGCCAAAGAATACATACTGCAGTCTTGTTTTTGCCTGGTGGGACAAAAGATAAAGAGTGTGAGTTTACGGGAGAAATAATATTCTTTTGTTGTCAGTAACGGCATTTGTATCGCTTTCTGCATATCTTCTGTGTAAACAGACTCTTTTCCTCCACTTCTTTCACACTTTTCTTCCACTAATTTGAAATATTTTCTCGAGTTTCTTTTGTTCTCTAAATTTTGAGCTAGGTCAATACAGTCCAAACAGTCGCAAGGAAGTGGGATTGTTTTGTGACTAATTTCGTGATTTTTACATTTTGTGCATATGTCATGTACTGGCTCTGCAGTAGAAATATTTATCTCTGTAATGATCTTATGAAAATGGGTCCAACTACACTTATTTATAGATTTCTCGTCACAATACCTTATAAACTCTTTATAAATATAGGAAAAAGTAAGCCCTATTGGAAGGTAACGACGATTAGGCGCATGTTGAATGTTGTAGTGAGAATGAACGGAATTTTATTTTAATATAAAATTTCGAATTTCTTTTTGATAAGACGCAGGAAATGCAGTCGAACTAGGGTGACGTCCTCGAGGGTCTTGCGCAGCGCCTATTTTTGGATTTTCGTTTCCAGATATCAAGTTAGCTCTTAAAACCGCTTGAACTGCTTCGTCATTTGTGTAACCCAATGTGCTGAGAAAAAACTTTTTACAGACCTTTTTCTCATCGAGTGTCCATACTAAAGTGTTAAGTCTTCTAGAGTTACATCCAGCAGTTTTTGTTGCAGTTGGCAACTTTTCCACTTGTCTAGATAGGAAATCTCGCCGTCTTTGTCTGTCCATATTCCAGAATAGTTCATGTATTTTTACTCTATTTATCTCACTAATAAGTTCAGTACATGACTTTTTACAGTTACTGCAAGGGGGTTTCAAGGGGTGCTTTTTTTTTTGATTTTCTAGAATAATTTTTGGGTCTCTCTCTCTCCGCTCTTTTCGGTTGTAAAATTTCAACTTGATCTTGGTTTTCTATATTGTTGTACCCGTCGTCACACGTAACACTGTGTTTCCTTGAAGGCTCACTATCATATTCAGTCATTGGCAAAATTTCGTTGAAATCGATGTCACTAGCTGCACGCGGTTGCCTGGTAGGGACAAGCATACTGTCCTTTTTTTGACGAGGATTAGGTTGGTGCTTTATAATAATGCCTTTGCACTTATTTGGACACAATTAATGCGTCCAAATAATTCAATGCACTTATGTAAGTTATTATCAACCGATTCAGAAGTTTGTACATAATCCTGAGTAATAGAAGATGTAATTACTGTTAGTAACTCCGATTCACTCAATGGTAATAAAGTCGGGCTGATATCGCGAAAGTCTATACTTAAGTCAATGGGATCATCAGGTACACAGAGACTAGAAGCATCAGTAATATAAGTATAATTTTCCTTTTGAAAATTAGCATTTAACTCAGACACCATTGTAGCACTATTAGAGTTATTATAATGTTGCACATTGCGTTGTGATAACTTTATCAACAATTTATTACGATAACCACTCATTTTAATAATTCACCAATTACTCCGGAAACAAACAAACACTTGTCATAACTAAACAACAACTGGACACCGCGCGCGTAAATAATGGCACGTGCCTGCTTTGAACTGAGAACTTAAATCGACCAATAATGATCGAGATTGTCGGTCAGCCGCGCTCTGATTGGCGCGCTCGCGTCGCACGACATTTTTGTCAAAACATTGTATCTTAAAACGCGCGAGAATTATTTTGCCAACACACTGCATCTTTGGTTACCGTGTTTTGCAATTTTAGGCTTTTAGTCTAAGTTAAATACAGTGTTTTTTGCATGACGATATCTCAGATTTTTGTGAAAAAAGACCAAAAACTATGAATGTAGGATCATGTAACAGGAAAAAAGAAATCGAATTGACGTTCTTAATTCAAAACACTGTAACTGCAGATACAGTGTAATGGATTCACACGGTACTGTGGCTTCACTCCCAGCTAACCTAGGATGACCAATTGACCTCAGATAGTCAATTGCATCAGCCACAGAAGAACTGAGTACTTGGACAGCTAGTTTGACGTTCATTTTCTTTCCAAAAAAATCGACATGTATGCCCTAGTCAATTTATTTTTAAATTTCAGCCCCTCTTCTTCTTGCAAATCTTGCAGTTTCTGTATATATGCGAATCTAATATCACCCTTGCAAATAACATGCAAACAATTATAGTTAGTAAATTTTGTACTTAATAAGATACAATACTTCTTAATATCCAAGATACAGTTTTCGTAATGTTCATTTTTTTATTACTATGCCTTTAGTTAGTGTCAAATCACCCTCTCTCAGCAGGTGCTCGATCCCTGTCACTATTTTGTCTGTAAGCAATCTGTCTAGTAGATTTCCGAACTCACATTATGTGCTGAGTTTCTTTATTTCTGTATAAAAACTATCAAAATTTTCACCTTCTCGTTGATTACGAAAAAAATTATGTGAATTAACACTCTCATTCTTTTTCGGTACAAGTATTCATTGAACTACTGTATAACCTTTTCATAATTGAAATTTTGATCTTTTTCAAAATCGAATGTCGCGTGTGTCTCTTGGGCCTCCTTTTCTCCCATACAATGTAGCACCAATGCCGTCCGCACTTCAGTCGTATCGGTTTGTGCTCCTGACGCCAACCTGTATATCTCGAACCTCGTCATGGACTTTTTTCTACTCCTCCATACTGACATTTTTGGGCCTGTTGAGGGTTTTAATCCTATTATACCTTTTTTCTTAGGTTCAGCCATCTTCGTTCACAGCGTCTTTTTATTTTCTTGCGGCAAAATGTGATTTTTTTGTCGCTGTCGTAGAAATTACGTTTTAAATTCCTTACCATTCTTTATTTGAACGAGTAGTATAATATATGATATTATCATCATCAAATCAACCCACGTTTTAAAGTATTATACATTTTTATTTATCTGTATATAAAAGAAAGTCCTGTTAGTTACACCACTTATAACTCAAGAACGGTTGAACCGATTTAGCTGAAAATTGGCAGGGAGGTAGTTTAGAGCCAGGAGAAGGACATAGGATAGTTTTTGTCACCACCCGGCTCCGGGATGCAGTTATCTCAGGACGCGGGTGAAACCGCGGGCGGGAAGCTAGTTTAAGTTAAAAGAAACCTTTTTTTTGGACAACATAACAATATTTTTTGGTGAAATATTAATGTATTTTTTACGTTAGCAAGAATACTGCGAGGTTTTTTGGTCCTAACGAGAGGTGCTACGTATTCAGGAGTAATTGAATCTCCAGAACTCGGCCCAGGGCTTTCTTCTTCAGTTGCACAGAAGTTGAAGACTTTCGAAAATCCTAAATGTTTATCGTGAACACAAAAATAATCACATGCATACACACACACACACATCACATCTGAACAGAAAACGCGGCCAACAAATTTTTCATAATTTTTATTGTTATTCTTGTACATGATGATGAGAAATAAAAATAAAATGATTGATTGATTGACAGTTAAAACAGCTGGCTTTCCTGAATAAGAGGTTAAATAAATCTTGTTTCCTTAAGACTTGGTGAATATTTAACGTGCCCTGGAACGGTTTCAAGTTTTTGGGAAGTAGAGCTTCTTTGGCTAAAACCTCATCTTCAGTGATAGTCATTATGGACTGAATATATATATCCTGGCCTACAGAGGGTAGACCTTGTATATAGTTGACGAGTATATTCTTCGCTGCGTTAGCGTCGCCATCAAACTCGCTGGCCCAGTTTGGGCAAACCCCCCGGCGTAGTTTGTGGTTCATGGCTACTTTATGAAACTCTCCTGTTTTTTTTAGTTACACGATGAGCATGCCTGTGATGTGTAGGCCTCGTCTACAATTTCGACGTCAATGTTTCGTTTACTCCTCAAACGTTTGACGACAGAATCGTGCTTGAACTTGCGTCCCGGCACCGTACAGAACCAGAGTCGATTCAATACCTCCACCACCGTCAAAGACTTCTTTTATTATTTTCTCTTCACATTTAGCGGTTCGGATGTTTTTGTCCAGTTTAAGCCGAATGATTTTGCTGTGGCGCTCATAGGGCGTTTGTCTCACATCGAACCAAGTCATACGAAACACGGTGTACTCTAACACATGACTGGTGTTTTTCGACGAGACGGGAAACGTTCGCTTCTCTTGAGCTTTCTGCTCCTGTTCTTCATACTTTATTTCGCACCCATTCCCGTTTCCTGGATACCAGAATACTCGGTGCAGTCAGGTTTTATTTACCGTGGGATGAATAGCCGCTTTTTGAACGCTCAGAGCTCACAGATCTTCAGAGGTCTACGGGGTTTTCCAAGACGCGAGGTTATTTAAAAATTTATGATTACAAGGCCTTAAGGTCGTCCTTACAGTCTATGCATTATTTTCCGTATCTTGCATTCAGTCAAGATTTTCCAAAATGTCAAATATCTGTGAGGAGACGAATTGTGATCGGCACTACTAAAACTTTACTTTTTATAAAACTTTCTGCTTTTACGTTGTAACGCCTTGCTCAAGTAATAGCAACAATGGCTACCTGTCAACTTCCGTGACGGAACCTTGACATCTTATGATTGCGTTCAGACATCAATAAAACCATAGAGTTGTAAACTTCTTTTTTAAATCTTCTAAAGTTTTGCCAAATCATGGAAGAAGGAGTGGAGGGGGAAAGCGAAGAACAGAATTTTTTTTCCAACCTACATATTTCTTTTTCTTAAATAGCCTCTGGATCTCGCAACAATCCGGTTATATTCCACCAGGTTTTCAATAGCCATGTTGAGAGCATAGCTCTGTTCAGCTTCATTGCGGAGTTTGATGATGCTGGTGCATTCGCGGTCCCACCAGGGCGGGGATGATATTTTTCCAGAAGCCGAATTCTTAAGAGGTATGCTCTCATCAGCGGCTGATGAAATGGCATCAGAAAGTTGAGAAATACACACATCAAGGTTGTTGGGAGACACCTGTGGCAAGGTAAGGATTGCATCCTCAAGGATCTGAGAGTACAAATCCCACCTCGCACCAGAGAGTCTGTACTTTAAAAGAGGGGGGTTTTCCTTTTGCGGAAGGCATCTAGTGGTCAGAGTAGTACAAATCGGATAGTGGTCACTACCATGTGTCAGGTTAAGCCTTTTCCACACTAAATCAGCAGCCAAACGGGCTGAACACATTGTAAGATCCAAACAACTTCTCGATTGCCCAGGTCTAGCAAGGCGCGTGAAAGATCCATCATTGATAACACATAAACCCAAGTCATCCAGCAAATTCACTAAATCATTACCTGCACTGTCACAATGGTCAGATCCCCACAGAGAGTGGTGGCAGTTGTAATCGCCTAGAAATATTACAGGGTAAAATAAAGAACAAATAGAACGTAAATAGGTACTGAAAACATGAGAAGTCAGGAGAGGGAATATAGACAGAAATAACATTAATACCGACAATATTAACACCTACGGCATTAATCTCATCCCCGTGTGGGGGAAGGGATAAGGGGGAAAATGGGAGAACATCGTTAACCAGTATAGCCGCTCCGCCATAACCGTCGAGACGGTCATCCGGGAGCATGCCATACCCAGGCACATTAAATACGAGATGTAGCCTTAGCCATGTTTCAGAAATTGCAAACAAAGCAGGTTTATACTGATTAATTAAATGAGTAACTTCATTTTTTTTTTGGGATCAGACTTCTGGCATTCCACTGCAGAAGATGGAATATGTTGAGACTTAATGGAATTGATTAAATTTGTGGCAACGTGGTCAGGTAAAGCAAAGTTAACAAGTAAAGAGGACAATAAACGGATAATAGATTGGATGGTCTGGTCTTGACCATTTTCGGAAGGAAGAGAATCCATGCGAGCACAACCATTAGGCGAAGGGGAGAATGAGAAACTATTAATAATATCCTGGTGAGCCCTGTGGTCATAGCCAGGATGTAGAGAGGGGTGAGGTTTAGGACGGGTCACAATAGTTTTTTTGTAGGACAACTATTCCAGTCCTGGCAAACTGACTGGTCCGAGTCCAGTAAGCTGGTCTGTTGCCTCTATTCAACCATCCATTCCTGCGAAGCCTTGGTTCTATAAACATAAAAAAGTATCCAAGACCGTTATTTCCGTTATCTGCAGAATACGTATTGGTCACTGTTGCTCCCCAGTTTTCTTAAACAAAATTAGAGTTCGGGACTCCTCACTTTGTGAATGTGGTATAGACGAGGGCACGCTTGACCATATCTTTCTTAATTGCGTGGTTTTTACAGCAAATTAGTGGACATATTTGAATTTGTATAATTTTAGAATGTGTAGTTTTTATTCTACTCTATGTTGGTATTAAAATATTTATATTTGTCTATGGTGGAGTAATAATTTCTTGAACGATCCTGTCGAATGATGCGAATACCTCTCGACGGATTTTTTGCTCGTGAGTCAAAGCTGCATCTTTAGAAGATTCATCGCCAGACATGCGTTTTTTCCTGCGGATTCTTCTCGTTTTGAGTTCGATTCCGAGTTTTTCGCAGAGAGTCTTAGCAGAGTCTTACTTTCCACTAAAAGGGTTTTCAAAGCGCAGAGTTTCTGAGCACACTTATCCACACTTAGTCCTCGTTGCTACAGCTAAATCAGTGCGTCAACTACTTCAGGTAGCACTGCAGCCCAAAAGCCAAGAAAAGTTAGGAAGTTAATGACTGCATTGCTGTCAGGAGAAGACTATATACAACATGTAACTTAATTATGGCACATCCTGAAATTAGTTTGTTCAGAATCGTTTACTGAATCGATTTATATCATTTTTAATATAGGTAATTTTTTATCCCAAAAATAATTAAAACTACGGAAATTATTGTCTTATTGTCCCTGTACAGTCAAAACAAATTCAAATAGACCGTAACTCAAAGTAATAAGACTTCGTGTATTGTCGGCTTTTTCCGTAGTTTCGTTATGTTGTGTCGAGTCGAGCGGCGCGCGGCGCGATATTTGCGTGCGTAGTAGTATGACCAAAAAGTTCTCCAAGAATTGGTATTACTAATTTAGTAAATAACAATGCATATACATGTTAAATTAAAAATTCAGTATATGTATTATGATTGTAGGGTCACTGGTAAGTAGACCGCATCCTTTCAGGAGGTGATAGTATAGGCCAATACGGACAAATTTGACCCTGGGATACACTGGGCAAAAGTTAACCCATTTCAAGATAATCGAATCTCAAGATCAGTCGTCTAGGTACACGTATAAATTTTCATTATTATTCAAAAGTCTCGTTTTTTGGATTTTTGTGTGTTTTTGGATAGAAGATGAATCACTTCATAATAACAAACCATAAAACTGTACAAATCACAGAGGAAATTATAGCGAACAACAATTACTTTTTTAGTAGTTATTTTCTCAAAAATGTTACTCTTCATTTTTTTGTGCAGAATACTTAAAAAACATCTACATCTATCTAGCTATCCAAAAAGGCACAAAACACACAAAAATCCGCAAAAACGAGACTTTTAACTAATAATAAAAATGTATTCGTGTACCTAGACGACTTGTAAAGAAAAGATCTTGAAATTCGATTATCTTGAAACGGGTCAACTTTTGCCCAGTGTATCCCAGGGTCAAATTTGTCCGTATTGACCTATACTATCACCTCCTGAAAGGATGCGGTCTACTTACCAGTAACCCTGTATATCTAAATATATCCAGGCATCTCGACATCCTATAGTATATGACGTAACCGAGGATTAAAATGAATAGGCGTAGCTTCCAACTTTCCCATTGATATCTCCTCAGCATCTTCGTCTTGAAGGTCGAAGACATCTCCAGGGTAAGCCTCAAAATGCCATGTCTTCATTTTGGCATCCTCGATAAACCCAATACCCAACAGTATGCGAGACTAACGAGCTTCTGGGAAGACGGTAAGTCTTTGGTACAACACGATAGCAAATACTAACGGGGCCTCCACGGTTAATACGTCCCTCTGAGTAGTTGTGCCATCAGCCAGTTACACCATCAGCTGTTGTGTCTGGAACGCAAATCCGAGTCTACGCAGGCATTTGTACAGCGCGTATGAGGCAACACTTGTCTTCTCGCATTTTATTTTTCCTGTGGCAATACCCACAATTGGCCGAGCGCGAACATCTGCCGTGTTGATTGAGCAGAAGCTTACTTCAGCCCTTCCCACCTTCGGCTTAGCGTTGGTACAGGTAGTGCATTTGAACGGACCACTCCTGGTGTACCACATCCGTAGCATGCAAACGTTGGTGTGGAGGGCGATGGTGCTTGAGTACCCATGGCAACATTTGTAGGCGCAGGTTTCGCGACAGAAGCATCAGAAGCACCAGAAGCGAAATCCTTCTTTTCCTTCTTCCGACATATCTCAATTGAATGCCCAGGCAATCGGCAGTATGTGCAACGCTTCTTTTTAAATGGCACCTTCCCTGTTTCTTTCTCCTTCTCTGTCCCTTCTGGCATCTTCTTCTCAACAAGGAGCTGTTTTATACCCCTAGCTGCCTTCACTAGGGCATCGAGAGTATTGACAGTGTCGCGTGGCATTTTTACTCTGATTTTATACCGTAACTGCCCGTAAATCATATCATTTTCTTGGGTTTCCGAGTGTGGTTCTGGCATTTGTGTGATAAGCGTATTATAATCTTTGCAACAAACACCTCTGTGAGTATATCTTTACCTTGCTTTATGTTCACCACGTTCTGAAATAATTGGTACCCAGGTCTCTTGTGGGCAAAGGCGTGGCGAACTTTTGAAACAAATTCTTCCCAGGTTTTCACCTGTTCCTTTATGCCATTCCACCTCTTCTCATAATGGCATCTTCTCAAAGTAATCATCTAATAAGCCCCACAAAACCGTTGCAATAGTTTGACTGTGGGTTAAATAAATTCATACATTTGTTTGCAATTAACTGACTCAGGACATTCTTTGACTATCCCCGTTTTTAGTTTTTCGTATTTTCGTAACGCCTTCACCGTCTTCAGCCAAAGTTCTGACGACCCGCACAAACATCGACGAGCGATACAAGCTTTTACTGTGGTGTCCACCCGAATAGCTCCGCATTGTCGTCGACATTGTGGCACCATTTTACAGACGAGTATGTCATGTCATCGCCTGTGAACTTTATGACATACAAACATACTTCTGAGATATACACACAAGGAAGTGTCAAACCATAATATAAATTAAAAACTTAATAAGTAGAAAAGTAAAAAATTGTTTGAGACAAGCCAATTTGGCTGTTGTCAGCGCCTTAAACCAATTTTCTGTGCTGTGCCTAATAGTTGAAGTTCTTTTTGGTGTCGTGCCTCGTTGTGTTTCATGAGTTGATCATGTACTTCTCCTTGTGCCTGTCTTAATTTTTATGTCTATTAGACTCTTCAAGGATTCTTTCCTTTTCTTTTGTACAGTGGAGTTTCTCACTCTGTCTCTCGCTACTGATATAGGAGTAGCTCCAAAATTTCTTTTCCAACTTAATAAATACCGCTTTATATTCATCATTCCACCACGACCGATATTTTAAAAAACTTTAAGTGTAAGTTGTCTTACATTTTAAGGGTGATGCCACTGGCCGCCTTAATAAACACCCAGGTGCACCAGAATCTTTTATGAAAGTTTTCTGAAATAGATTTAAAAATTGAAATTATATAAAATTAGGGATAAATACTTTCAAAGTATAAACATAAAAATACTCGATTCCGTCCAGCGTCGTATGCTGGCTGCATATGCAAGATCGAAATCGTATTTTTCAGGATTCTGTAATGTCCACTGTTATGTACATATGTGGCAAAAAGAACACTTTAACCCTAGATTACTAACCTTATTTTACAACGCTTATTACTAACCTTCGACGTTTCGGCTACGCCATGTAAAAGGGGGAGCTGGTTAGGTTTAATGAAATAAAATATTTTTGTGTTTTATTTATTTATTACAATAATGATTTGTTAACATAGTTATCAGGTTTTTATTCACTAAAATCACATTTTAATTACTTTGACAGTCTTTTAATTGAGACCCGAAAATGTTACTCATATCAACATTTTTGTTTTTTAAATGCTAAAAATCTTTATAACTAACAAAACAAAGACTCAAAAAAACATTAAAATATTAGAATTAAGAAATAAAATCAACAAAAGAAAACAACATTTTATAAAAAAACTATCAATTAATACATTTGTGACAAATGTCAAGTTGGTGTTCGCCACACAAGGATTTTGTTGCACTTAGTGCAACAACTCTTTGTCATTCTTCGTCTTGCGGAGGGTACAAATTGCACAATTTTTTTCTTTTTTTAGCGATAGGAAGGTTATCGGCATCTTCTCTTTGATCAGGCTCATGTGTACAAGTAGAAGTTTCTTCGACACTTTTATTATCACATAACAGGTGACGAATCGTATCTATAATAAAAATATATTCAAATAAAAATAGTGTGGGTACTTATTTCAATGTAGGCAAATTAAGTACAAAGTTTACAAAACACTAATATAAGAAAAATAAATAATTATACTCGAAAAAATTAAAAAAAAAAAAAAAAATCCTGGATAATAATGTTGCTGCGTTAATACTAACCTTCGTCGATTCGACGACTCATGGTGGCTGGAACGGCGAGCACAGGGCCACTACACAAAAAATACACCCGTGTGCCGCGCGAGCGTTGGTTCGACTGAGATTAGCTGGAATTTGAAATGCGTGCGACGACGCACTCAAAAATTATACCACTTTTTTTAAATCCTCGTCGTCGTTTTGACGAAGGTTAGTGATCTAGGGTTAAATACGATGCCGGCCATACACGCTACGGTCTACCGAAGAGGACAACCTGTGCAGGCTTCAAGCCCACGTTTAGGTTCAAAAATCGAGCATTGCGTGAGCTCGCCATTCATCTTCACATTTTTGTGCTGTCACTTTATAAAGCACAAGAAATCGCTTCAGCAGAGGCACCAGTGATTTAATTTCAAACTGTTGAGCTGTAGATGGTTTTACAACGATGAGTAAAATAGAAAATAAAGGATGTCCTAAATCAAATCTGACGTCAATTCCATATAAAATTCTTGGCATGTTCTATAGGAATCTGCAATAGGGAAAGAAATAACGAGGTACATTTTCATCTTTTTTCAAATCTTCCATACTTTCTTCAGCCTGTATATATTTCGTCCAAGCCTAGTTAATGCCCGGTTTACATTATTCCAGTCCAGTGATCTAGCGAGATTTCCAGTACAGTGCTGGACTGGATCTGTACGTCTACACTATTCCAGTTATTTAGAAGCCGTTGAAGTGTGAACACTATAGTGACAATGATTTCAAGAAGAGATCAGTTCCGAAAATGTTTCAAACGTGCCCAATCACTCTTGCTACAAGAAGTTATTAATTAGGTTGATAAGGAAGTAAAAAAAAAGGAACGGATTTGGGTGAGAAATTGGATCAGCGAAAGAGATCAAAAAGGAGGGTCAGTATTACTTTTGCAACAACTGAAGGTGGAAGATCCCAATGAATATAGACTGGCACTGAGAATGACAGCAGAAAACTTTGAAGAACTGTTATCATTAGTTTCGATTAATATCCAGCGTAAGAATACGTTGTTCAGAGATGCTATACCCGCAAAATTAAAATTAGAAGTCACTCTTTCTTTTTTAAGTACTGGAGATAGTTGCCTTAGTCGTATGTTTCGATTGCCAAAACCAACTATTTCAAAAATTATACCAGAAGTCTGTCAAGAAATTAAAAGGGCATTAAAAGACCACATCAAGGTAATATCTTTTTTATTAAGTATCATATCTAATACAATTAAGCATTATTGAAAGCATTCATAATTATATTAATATATTCTGGGTCATCGCTTACTATATTTAACGAGTCCTCGGTGGTTTGTGTATCTACAGACGCTGGACTATTCAATGGCATATAAGTACTACTACTCGTGCTTGGTCTTGACGCATAATTGTTATTTGGTCTTGACGAATTGTCACTGGCATGTGTGTTTGCAGAATTCACTGTCATATTTCCGTATCTCAAATCGTGTAGTC
Organism: Helicoverpa zea; assembly: GCF_022581195.2. NCBI lineage: Eukaryota > Metazoa > Arthropoda > Insecta > Lepidoptera > Noctuidae > Helicoverpa > Helicoverpa zea. The sequence continues at coordinate 2,269,599 of NC_061464.1, read as the reverse complement.
GACATTTTGTTATCACACTCTGTATTTCTTCTTGGCCTAGGATAGCCTGTTCAAGAAAGGGTGTAGAAAGGGTTCTTAATTGCTTCGCAATGTGTTTCCCGAAAATGTCGAATTCATCTTCCACTGTTTCTGATTTGGATAAATCGTATTGCAAATCTTTCATGCTACTGACTATTGTAGACAGCTGTGAAATTTTACTTCTTTTCTTTCGCGGTTCTGATAGACTTGGTTCTGGGTTTGTATGGATAGGGTTCCCACATTGGGGACTAGGTTGAGTATTGTCAGTATTTTCTTTATTTTGAGCATCATCAGTATTTTCCTGAAAATAAAATATTTTTACTTCAGACTACTTTATTTTTACTTAAGGCTTGTAATTTACTCGCTCAAGATCTCTTAAGATCATGGGCTAGTTTCCGCCTCGGCGTCTTGGAGCGTCGCCTGAATGTTAAGTTAGGCTTGTAATTTACTCGCTCAAGATCTCGTAAGACCATGGGCTAGTTTCCGCCTCGGCGTCTTGGAGAGTCTTGAACCTGCGCTGGCGGAGTCTGGTCGAGAGAACTTATTTGCATTCGGTCTGGGGGAATAGCTAGACTGGTCAAGTCAAGAGTTACTGTTCGCGATGAAGGTGTCGGGTTTCTCCAACAGCGTTGTATCTGTGCCTGGTCCTGCCTGGCACGGTCCAGCCTGGTCTTCATCCACAACGGGGGTTGGTCCCAAGCCATTTGTTTGGGGTGCGTTGCCATCGTTATTATCTCCGTATTCATCCGAATCCGGAGTGTGTGGTCTGTTCACTGTTTTGCCCTAAAAGCCGGACATGTTTTTATTATTGCCAAACATAATGTTTTTACAGCTGGGCTCTTGAAAAAAGTATTTATACGTGATGTAAAGTGATGATGAAATCGAAGATGGAGTCTGTCATATATGCATATTCGATATTTATTAAAAGATGGACAAAATATTTATAATAATAAAACTCGTTTACCAATTTGAAATGTTTATTAAGTAACACGAATATAGCTCTCTTTTGGCATTCTTAATAGTATAAACTAAAAAATATAATAAAACAAATGAAAATAGCCATTCTTCTGGAAAGGAATAAAAAGAGAATATAAATTTTACGGCTAGGTAAGAATTGACTTTATAGTGGGTATTTATAGAACAATTTAAAATGAAAAAAAAAAAAAAACTTTTTTATTTGGTACTTGCACCTACTTAGTCGAGAATTTCGTATTCCTTAGAAATCATGTCGTAAAATTCTTTACATGTTCATTTTTAATTGCATAATAAGAACATCATCTTAGCAATTATGTCTGTTTGCCGTCTACTGCGTTCCTTTTTCTTTGAAAATGAAACTGTAATGAAACTGTAATCGCAATTAATGACAGCAGTATAGGCATTCATTTCTATTTTGTAGACTTGAATGCCGCCTGAATGTTAAGTAAGGCTTGTAATTGACCTACTCGCTCAAGATCTCTTAGGATCATGGGCTAGTTTCCGCCTCGGCGTCTTGGAGCGTCGCCTGAATGTTAAGTAAGACTTGTAATTGACTCGCTCAAGATCTCTTAGGATCATGGGCTAGTTTCCGCCTCGGCGTCTTGGAGCGTCGCCTGAATGTTAAGTAAGGCTTGTAATTTACTCGCTCAAGATCTCGTAAGACCATGGGCTAGTTACCGCCTCGGTGTCTTGGAGAGTCTTGAACCTGCGCTGGCGGAGTCTGGTCGAGAGAACTTAATTGCATTCGGTCTGGGGGAATAGCTAGACTGGTCAAGTCAAGAGTTACTGTTCGCGATGAAGGTGTCGGGTTTCTCCAACAGTGTTGTATCTGTGCCTGGTCCTGCCTGGCACGGTCCAGCCTGGTCTTAATCCACAGCGGGGGTTGGTCCCAAGCCATTTGTTTGGGGTGCGTTGCCATCGTTATTATCTCCGTATTCATCCGAATCCGGAGTGTGTGGTCTGTTCACTGTTTTGCCCGGCTCTATATTTTGCCCTAAAAGCCGGACATGTTTTTATTATTGCCAAACATAATTTTTTTACAGGTGGGCTGTTGAAAAAAGTATTTGTACGTGATGTAAAGTGATGATGAAATCGAAGATGGAGTCTGTCAGATATGTAATGTATGTATACATATGTTTAATTTTACGGCTAAGTAAGAATTGACTTTGTAGTGGGTATTTATAGAACAATTTAAAAAATAACAAAAACTAGTTATATTTGGCACTTGCACCTACTTTGTCAAGAATTTCGTTTTCCTTAGAAATTATATCGTAAAATTCTTTACATGTTAATTTTTAATTGCATAATAAGAACATCATCTTAGCAATTATATCTGTTTGCTGTCTACTGCGTTCCTTTTTCCACTGGGCGTTTATCAAAGAGAAAACTCTTTCAACTTTCAACGTTGGCATTGCGACGGTTTCAGAATGCAATCTTAGAAAAAAATAAAGGAAATGAAAAGGATTTATATAGGTATCTATTGGATTCGCAAAATTAAAGAAATCTAATATGTCTGATGCAACAATGTTAAATGTATGCATAATGTCCAAAACTGTAATCGCAATTAATGACAGCAGTATAGGCATTCATTTCTATTTTGTAGACTTGAATGCCGCCTGAATGTTAAGTAAGGCTTGTAATTTACCTACTCGCTCAAGATCTCTTAGGATCATGGGCTAGTTTCCGCCTCGGCGTCTTGGAGAGTCTTGAACCTGCGCTGGCGGAGTCTGATCGAGAGAACTTAATTGCATTCGGTCTGGGGGAATAGCTAGACTGGTCAAGTCAAGAGTTACTGTTCGCGATGAAGGTGTCGGGTTTCTCCAACAGCGTTGTATCTGTGCCTGGTCCTGCCTGGCACGGTCCAGCCTGGTCTTCATCCACAACGGGGGTTGGTCCCAAGCCATTTGTTTGGGGTGCGTTGCCATCGTTATTATCCCCGTATTCTGGGCTGTCTAGCCATAGCGGATCATTGGTTAGTGGTGTTGATGTTGTCGATAATTTCGCTGGCTTTGGCAGAGATCCATCACCTAGATCTGGTTTAGGTCGTGGAAATAGTTTCTTCCGAACTTTCGGTTTTTTTTTGAAAAAGAGTGTATGTGCTTTGATCGGGAATTTTAGGGAGTGGCATGTTCTTTTGACAGTCAAATAAAAATATGTAAACATTTGGGGATTCATCTTTTAAATGAATAAAAAATGCTTTAGCACGTTTTTTATGGACACACTGTTGGATAATTAAGTCATTTTTAATCTCTCATTATCTAGTTGATTTCCTCTGTATATTGTAAGCAAACTGAGCATACGTCTGTCCAAGGCGTCCCGAATCCCAATCAAAATTAGTGTTGAAAACAGTCCTGAAGTAACTTCTTTTAACTTTTAGCTGCTCTTCTGCTTGGTCATTGTAAAATGTAAATAACTTGTTGATACTCAATTCAGTAGCTAGGTAACGCCTTGCGCTACTACCTCGAGAGTAATGAGGCCCAGAACATTTAAATTTTTTGATGAATTCAATTATTGCAGTTTTCTTTCCAATATTTAATTGGTGAGATTTACGGTCTCCTCCTCGTTTTTCTTCTGGCATCAGTCCTTCTTTCAAATTTTTTTTTGACATCCTTTCAACTCGGTACCTTTTTATATCAAGTATAATTAATGAATGTTTTTTGTCAAACTCTAATCAACGGCTGTAAACGTAATATTTTGTGGTTAACTCCTTCCATTTGCGATTACCCTTTCAGGCGTCTAGAAGTATATGAACCTTTAATGTGTTTTAGTATAAAAGCATCCTGTGATTTTTTATCTTTATTCTCATAGTAACGAGTATGAAAGGCATTCAAATCGCTCAAAGAAAGTTGCACATGAACCAATTCCCATCCGTTACGAACATAAAAATCTCCTCAAAACTTGGGGATAGGCTCAAATTAATACATGTGGACATTTCGAATATACGTGTAAGTACCAAAATTCAAATTAAAAAAAAACAACGATTTCAACTTAGAAAAGTTAAATATTTTGAAATCATTGATCAAAACTACTCATACTAGTATCTACCTACCTCTCTAATTTCTGCAGGTTTCTCTTCCATTGATCTGTATTTCTCTGCCGTTTCCGAGCTTTAGCCATCTTCGTGGCATGGCACTTTAACTTCGAAAATAAAACAGTATGTAATAAATACTTAAACTTTTTTACGAGACAAACACAACATAAACTAAGCTGGCCGCCATAACTATTCGGTATATCGCATCACCAAAATGGCGGCTCGCCATTGGCTAGTTTGGACTTTGCGGTTTTGAAATGAACTGTGATGGACTTGGCGGTGTTTGACAATATTTTACTAAGACCTCGAACAACAAGAAGTGCATGTTTCAGCATATTACACAAGAGCTTATAATCAGCCGAAGATAATGAGTAATACTATAACTCATTACTATACTATAAGACGACCCACCGACCCATTGTTCAAATACATAAGAGAATTTCTTTTATTGACGGGGAATCGAGATCGGAAGCGGAAAAAAAGCCTTTCAACATTATGCAATTTAAAAATATCAATATATATTAATATCAGAATATCAAGCTATAATTACACGCCAATGTACGGGTTTTGTTATGAATAAAACTTAGGTTTTTAAATAGTCCTTATTTATTGATTTGATTGTCTTCATTTTCAACGTCTTCTCTTATCAAAATACTGTCGAGAAACTGCGCAGGTGGAGATATATTAATTTGATGCCGAGAACATCCAAGATACCAGACTATTGTCATCACATGAGCACAGCTTCCAACAGTTCTTATCCCAATTATGCAAATAATCTGAAATACAGTTTTGCGAATTAATCTCTGCCACTTTCAATAAAATATATGTGTAATACACTCGACTACTACGGCCCATTGAAATACACACATCAAAAGTGTCTAGGGATCAACATATATTTTTGCAATAACTTTTCTCCTGATTGATATTAATTAAAATTTTCTTTAAGGATTCATCAAATAAAGTGTTTTCGTTTGTCACAGTAACGATAAACCAAGTCACCTTTGCACTAATAAAGAAATTTGCCATTTTCCTAATAAAGGGATTTTTGACATTTGAAACACTAACACAAAAGTTCGAAAAAAAAGACTGAAATAACAGTTTTCTTTAAAAGTTTATTGGGTAACTTAAACAATTAATAATCCGTGTTTCTACCGCGAACACTAACAACACAAGAACATCGGTTTGGCATACTCAAAATGAGTTCATCCAAATCACGATGTGGAATGGCCGCCCATGTTCGTTGCAACAACAAAAAAAGGTCTTCTTGCGACTGGATACCCTCCATATTCGGCAGAGCTCTTCTCTGTAGCATATCCCATGCATGCTCAATCGGGTTCAAGTCTGGCGACTGAGCAGGCCAGGGCAGGACATTGATGTTAGCTGCCGCGAGAGTCTGTCTTACAACTCTTGCGGTGTGCGGTCGTGCATTATCATGCATTAACTGAAATAAGGGACCGATTTGCACTTGTAGAGGAACGATGACGTCTGATACAATCGTCTCAGCATAAATTTGAGCGTTGAGGTTGCTTCTGATCCAAATCAACTCAGTTCTTCCGCCGATCCAAATACCCGCCCATACCATGATGGTTCCACCACTATAAGGATGGACTTCCTGGCAGGATTTTAATCGCTGTTGGCGTCCAGGGGTTCTCCAGTGTCGTATACGTCTTGTATCCGGTCTCATACCAAAACGAGACTCATCAGAAAAGCACACGAAACGCCATTGTTCTTCTGCCCAATTTCTGTGTTCAAGAGCCCATTGATATCGAATCCTACGATTGTGCATTGCTATAGGTGGTACCCGTAGCGGTCTTCGGGAATGAAGGTTCACTTCATGCAAGCGGTTTCTGACTGTTTGGTCGCTAATTAAGTTCCCTGAAGAGTGATGAAGCCTCACGGCTAACATCATGGCGGTTATTGTTGGAGCTCTTCGAGTTAAGATTTGAATGTATCGGTCTTGTCTCCGTGTGGTGCAGCGATACCGTCCTCCATGGCGCTCAGCTACGGTACCAGTGCTTCGGTAACGTGTCCAAAGTCGACTGATAACACTCTGACTTGTATTCAGAGCTAAAGCCACAGTACGTTGCCGGGAACCAGCTTCTATCATTCCCACGGCTCTGAGCATTTCTTCCCTGCTTAAATGACGTCGCCGCTCCATAATAACGTTGGTTTTAATCAGTAGTAGGGAAACAGTAGCACTAATAATGTCTTCAATGCGTTGTGTGTTTATAGGGAAAATATTGACAGCTGATTTTCATCTTTTACTCGAATTTGATTCACAGTTCCTGATTCAAATTATGAAATGCACCAAAAAGGATCCATATAAATTTATAAAATCATAAATTTATTACAAAGCCACATCTCAATCTCAAGAAATCCGCATAAAAATGCTTGATCCCTAGACACTTTTGATGTGTGTATCTATCAACACTCACAATCAAACTGCATTTATATAGCACAAATTAAATAGCAGCTCTTATATATTTGGCCGTAATTCACTGTCTTACAGTTAAAATGAAATGTTGTTCATCACAATAAATACAACACAACTTTGTGAACAAAATCGTTAAATATCGTCAGTATTTAAGCCGCATTTAATGTCAATATTTAACAATATCTAAGAAATATCTATTGCCTAACCCTTTGATGTTGTGAAAACTTATATATATTTTATGTGAAACACCATGGGCCATATGTCCCGGCTGTCATTGAACATCCTTGGCAGTCATTACGGGTAGTCAGAAGCCAGTACCTAAGTCTGACACCAGTCTAACCAAGGGGTATTGGGTTGCCCGGGTAACTGGGTTGAGGAGGTCAGATAGGCAGTCGCTTCTTGTAAAGCACTGGTACCCAGCTGTATCCGGTTAGACTGGAAGCCGACCCCAACATAGTTGGGAAAAAGGCTCGGAGGACCACACTCGACTACTAATGTGGCGTGACTTTATTCGTCCTCTGATTAATATTGTCTCATGTGATGACTAAATGCCTGGAATATTTATTAATTGTACATCTTCACTTACTTCTACAGTAAAAGTACCATTTGATACTTTTACTAAAATAACTAGTAACTAAATAAAACTAAATCTGACATATCCATGATGGGGAACACATTCAGCTGTGGCATTTGAGCATTTATGTGGACGAAACTGGCTCGGTGTCTATTAAGCTGATGCCTAATCACATGGTTAGCCAAATAGTTTTGCATGTTCATTCTATGATTAGCTCTTTCCAGTATAGTTTGAGCATCAGGATAGTCAGTCAAAACGGGATGAAAATGGTTTAAAATAGCTCCTGCAATTTTGAAATCATTCATAATTTTTTGAGACCCTAAATTAAAATATTTATTTCGAAATCCCGTTTAAACCGACCATTTACAACTTCTACAACCCACCTGCACAGCGTCACTAGCCGTGATTTGTTGGCTTTTTCAGTCGATAATTGAGTTTCCCCTGCGCTTAGGGTTTCAGGTTTACAAACTGTATATCCCAAAGGTGTTAATAATGGGAAAGAGTCTCTAAAACCACGGTCGAGAATAAAAACATCATTCTGTCTAAAATATTGCCTTAACTCAGAATTTTCATTTTGGAACGTAGCGTCTGATGTTGTGGCTGCGTATGGGCCAAATATCGCACCTTTAAGACGAAAACGACGTAACTCAAAAAATCTGTTTTTTGGGAAATAGCAAAACAAGTTTTAAAATTTTGATACCACCGCAATCTTTCGTCTATTATTTTGTGATTATTTATGTCAGTGACTATGTTTCTATTGTAAATTATAAAGAAGATGTCCGGCTATTATAGTGTCATAAAAAACACATCTTTTAATAAGAATAATATAGAAAAAAAGGTTTTATCAGTCATTTTCGGACCGAAAAAAAAATTGACTGTATAAGAGTTGCGTCTTTTTTCGACCGAAAAAATATCGAATATATGTGAAAGATAATAGTAACGCCTTTTTTGTTTTTATAACACTATGTATTTTTTTATGGGATACCAAAGTAGAAAAAATTGAATTTCTTTATTATTTTTTAAATATTAAATCAAAATCAACACTTACAGGTCAATAATGTATAACTGAGATCTTTATTCAAAGGAACTCTACTTAGTAAACAGACATAATGACTGTTATTGTACCTAATAGAAAAATTGACACTTAAAATAAAAACAAATAAACAAGACCTTTTTCCTCTATAAAGGTATCTTAAAAAATAGAAATATGAAGCTGTCCATAAAAAAACAGTGTAAATAAACAAATGTTAAGTAATTAGCAACAAAAAGTAAATTTTCTAAAATAATCTAATAGACTATTAAGTCAATAAAATCAATAAATAAACCAAAAAATAAACCTTCCTTCACTAGGAACTTTCTATCCTCCACCAGCCTTTCATCTTAATCATCTAATAAAGATTTGAATAATCTATATAAAAACCGGGTATTAAATTTTTTCGCAGGAGTTCGCTTAGCCCCTTCCTTTTATTTTCACCTAATTTTATTTTATTTGGGTATGCTTTCGGGATTGAGACATCTTCAACATTAGGCATTCGTTTTCGTTTGTTTCTCATGTTCACACGTTTAAAATTTTCTTGCGCGTATGATGTTTTGAAGAAAATCGTATAAGGTTCGTCTTTCAAACATCTCAAAACCTTAATGTCGTTCCAAGAAACCTGGTTGCGGTCATCATCTTCGTTAAAATGATAACCCCACTGATCTTGTAGAGATTTCAGATCAATAAAAAAATCATAATTCAACTCTTGGACTTTAAAAGGCTATCCAGATTTCTTAGCACTTTTTATTAGGGCAACATACTGATGTGAAGTGTATATAGGTCCAGACTTCAGATTTTTCTTAATTTCTTTTTCAATTAAGCTATGAACGTTGTCACCCTCATTCTGTGTGTGGCCGCGAATGAGAAATTTATGAGTTATACTCATTATATTCGGAAAGCTTGACACAATATACGAGTATAAACATGCAATATACCTATTTTTATTTTGTCCAGAACAATTGTCTGAATAGAAAATAACATTCAGTTGTTCATCAGGATATCTTCCACTAAGACTTTTTAAATACTCGAATATGCATGATCCTATTTCGTTTGCCCCCCTTTTTCCTTGTTTCTCGTCCCAAAAATAGTTATATACATCACCATAGGCGCCTACAATTTCTTCTCTTTTTTCTTTTTTCTCTTCTCTTTTTCCACTTCAATCAGTTTTAGTTGAAAAAGCGTCAGTTCTGGTTTTTTTGCCTGTCTTTGCCTTTGCCTGAACTCGCTTGCTCTAGACTAGATGAACCAGACTCGCTGTCGTCTGTCGTCGTAGGGAATCTATTTCGGGGGGTCAAATTACCACTAGCTAGAGAACCTGCGTTAACAGATTCCGAAACAGGTTCTTGATTTTCCATCACTTCTTCAATTTGATCCATTTCTGGAGTCTCAACTTGATCCATTTCTGAAGTTTCAACCTGATCTATTTCTGGAATCTCAACCGTGTCTGAATTTTGAGTTTCATTGTTATCAGATCCCGCATTTAAATCCTGAAAGTTGCTTTGGGTGTGCCTAGGTTTCACTATATCTTTAAAAAAAGATAGTTCCTTAAAAAAACACCATTTGCCTATATAAGTCTCATCGCTGTTCGATCGAGGACGACGTACTTTCTTGGCTTCCTTATTGAAGACGTTTCTCAAATTTTTCCACTTGTTTTTGACGTCGGCTTCTATAACAATCATAAAAATATTAATGTGATAGGAATATACAAATAATTTTTCTCTATATAAGCAACCTAGGTTGAATACAAAATAAATGTTAAAATATTACATTATAATAAAATAAAAATATTTATCTTTTTACAGGTACCTAACAACAGGAACATCATTCCGGAAATTATCAGTACCTTTCCGTATTTCAAAAACAGCCATAGCAAGCATTGTGTTGGAAGTTTGTACTGCTATTTGGAAAAATATGCTTAAGTTCGCGCGAATAGAGTTTCAAACATTTGAGTCGCGCGACCGCGTCGTGCGATTGTCAGTTAGGACACCTATTATAGAGTTCAATATGTTTGATCGCGCGTTCGTACGAGTAAAATTCGCGCGAACTTACGATGATCGCGCATTCGCGTTCTATTAGGACAACGCCTTACGCTTTGGGTCACTTCTCGACTGAATGCGCGAGGTCCTACACTCAACGACGCGAACACAACACTAAATACGTCACTATCCCCCCGACTCAGACCCGCATGTCGCCGCGTAAGAAAGGGACTGATATATCGGTTTTGTCCTGTTCCCGCTCGAATGTGGCGTTGTTTGAACTATTGTTATAAAGAGAATTTCGTCTTGAGTCATTTTATGACAATAACTCAAATTCAGTGATTTTTAATTGTGGCGTTTTCGTCCTAAAGGTGCGATATCGTCGTTGATAGTCCAATACTGCGTAACTAACAATAGGTAATACCGCGTAAGCTGAATGAGGCAAATTTTACAGGAGAGCGAAAACACTAAATAACTTCTGCTAAACTTTAAGCTTTGTAGAAATGTGTATTTTTTAACTAATATGTTATTATTTAATACAATCCAATTAATATTCAGCTAGAAAATACACTTACGCTGTTTTTTATTTTATGTGGTGGTTATCATTTGAGCTTTTTTGGCATTTCCGCGGAAAGGGAGGTTGAATAAGTGTCTAAACACACTATGCCGAGGATACGCGACGGAAGTTCGGCATGATTACGCCTGCAATGCTATTTGAATTACTAGCGACACATTATGCCGAAATTACGTTGCGTTATAGCGTACAGCCGAACTTCAGTCGGGCGTAAGTTCAGCGGAAATTCGGCGGCAACGTATTCTGTAGAAAACACATTATACGCGACCGAAGTTCGGTTCGACTGTCGACGGAGATCGGGAGCGGCGAGCAGCGGGAGGTAAGCATGCCCCCGCCCGCGCCCCGCGTAAATTGCGCAACTGAACTTCTGCCGCGTAAGTTCGGCACTTATGGTGTGTCATACGTTGGAACTTAAAATCAGCCGCGGAACTTCGGTCGCGTACGTTCGGCATAGTGTGTTTAGACACTAAAACAGAATTTAATTATTACAAAGAAGTTATATTTAGGGATTGTTCACACCAAACGTATTGTCCGCCGCTTACTGTGAGTATACTCACTGTCTGCCCCAGTGTGAACGTCGACTCAATCTGCAGTAAGCGTACTCACCAAACCGACAATAAGCTATAGCGTACGATGCGCTACATGTGTGAACAAAAGAATAGGCTCGTGTAGGTTCACACTAGATGCATACGCTGAGCGGCTGACTATTCTACACATAAAAGAGCTCAGTATTTGAACCCCCCAATCTTCATACATAACAGATGCTATGTCTTCCCAGGCGCATCTTCGTAAGTTTCTATCACTAGATTCTTCTGAATTCGCATTCCAAATACATTCTCTAGAATGTACTTCTGCAATAAACTTTTCGGTGTCGAACATCGCGAGGTGTCACGTGTCACGTCTGTCCTCATTGAAGTTTGTTTCTCGAGCGGCGGAGCGGCGCTATTCGGCAACTGCGTCCGCGTAGCCAATCCGCGTCCGCCGTGCATAGTCGCGTAGTAAAATAATCGGCCACTGAGAGTCAGCGACAACAGACGACGTAATAGCGTATAGTCGGTTCGGTGTGAACGACAATTTCAATATATATGGAAAAGCAATAAACTGCGTAACGCGCGCTCACAGTCAGCGGCCGACAATACGTTTGGTCTGAACGATGCCTTACTCAGGTAAATCACAGTCTTATCATTTTAACTTTGGTGGTAACAAGGTTAAACATTATCGTCATTAAAACATGGCAGTTACTTATTAGATTAATTATTATGAACTTACTTCAAACATAACAAAACAAAAAAACTTAGTCAAAAAATTAAAGAAATATTTGTGTATCAAAACAAAATAATTAGTAAATAATTGGAAAAGTGTCCAAAACAAATGCTACAATCTTTATGAATATTACTTATTAAAAATATTACTTATTTTTCTTATAAGGTAAGCTATCATAAAACTGGTGACAATCAGCAGGAATTACGGTTTTTAATTGCTGTAAGTGCAGATATTTGCTTTCTAATATTGGCACTCTAGTTGAAAATAGCAATGGGACACTATTTCTAAGTGTTAAGATATTTCGTGGTCTTCGTGGTAATTGGGTCAAGTCATCCTTGACATTTTTTTTATACTGGATCAGGATTATATTTTAATACCCGCAGGTCCACCACACAATCATCGACAGCAGTACGACCTGGTCGTATGGAGTCATATACTTGGTATTCTTTAATGCCGTAGTCCTTGAAAAATGTATGATCTGGTTGAATTACTTTGTAAGGAGAGGGTTTCTTTCTTGCTTGTTTAGTTAATGTCGCGTATTGCGATGGCAAAAATATCTCTTTATTTTTTAGTCTTCTCTCAATGACAGAATGGACAGAGTCCACCTCCATTTGTATGTGTCCCTTTTCAAGATATTTTTGTGTAATCGTTACGTTTTTGTCCATTGCTAGTCTAAGTAGTGCGTTAGAAACGATACTATTCCTATTTTGCGATGTGCAACCATCTGTCCATATTATTACATCTTTTGCATCTTCGTTTAATAGATTTGTTACGTAATCCACAAAAAAAGAAGCGTAAGTGGTAGCTTTAAGATCACAAGTCGTTTCATCAAACCAGTAGCATGTAACGTCGTCTGTTCCAAGATTGTATACAGTGAAATTATGCACTGCTAACTTGGTTTTAAAATAGAGAGCATAACTTCACCGCCTGCAAGTCAGCTGTAATAGCGTGGATTATTTTAAGTTTTGCCTTCTCTTTATCTCTTTTCTTTTCTTCACGTGCTAATTTTTTTGTTTGGACATGCTGTTGGTATGCTTCTTCTTCTACATTACCAGCCTTATAGGCCGAACAGAAATCACAGGCGTCTTTCTTCGGTTGATACAGCACTATATTCTCCTCTACGAATACATCATTGAAGAGCTTTCGTGATGCGGGTAAAGTGTTTGATGCTGTACAATATTCTACGTACATTCTGTAGAGCTCAGATTTTGATTGAATTATAGGTTCCAAATATTGTTTTGTGCTAGATTGACGACAGTAGTGCGATGGTAACTTAGGTAAATTATCTAGGTAACTTTTTACGGAATCTCTTTTATACTTCGGCCGTTCAGAGAATGCGTTCCTGACACCTATCAGTTAGTCACGACTAGTGATGGGCACAACATAACACTGAGTTCGTTACCGTTCCTTCAAAATGAACCGCCGCATTATTTTAAGATTATTTTCGTTTTAAATTGGCGGAATCATTTGTTTTATATTTTAGTTATTTAAGTGGAAACCAAAAAAAGGTAATATTCATATAATAAAATTGTTTTATTTATTCTTTGTTACAAGTACATTGAATTGAATGTGCGAACAGAATATTAATCAGACTCCGATTTGCTTGAGGAGGTGGTGTCTTCATCATCATCTTCGCCTACATGTATAATTATATTATTATCAATAACAGAATCAATCCTGATATCTCGGTCTAACAAAAGCCGGGTAATCAAATAAAAACAGATCGAAAACACTTGAAAAACGTGGTCTATGCGCACGAAACGACAACGGACGACTGTTTTAGCGTCACAAAATGGCGGCCCATAACGCCATTTGGGGTTACCATTTTTAATCTAAGTATAAAAATGCGGTTTGGTCATAGTTTTATTTTTATATTTCATAAACGTTATAATTAAGTCTTATAGTCCATTATTTTCCAATTCTTAAAAAGAAAATCAAAACGTATTATTTTATATTATAACTGTATAAGAACAGATTACGATACTTGCCTGTTATTTTTAGCACAGCACTACAAAATATAAACCGCTGACATAACCTTGTAATAGCGCAGTATAGATTTAGAAAAATATTGTTTACCAAGTTATTTGACACTCAGTTTGGCACAAAATTATAACATTCATTGATTATTGATATAATAATGTTGTTTTAATGCTCCTCAATTGTTAAAACGGTAAACAACCAGCAAAAATATTTTTATCGTAACTGCAACGCCATTGCAAAGTTACGTCGTCAGTTCAATCGCGACGTGTCAGGAACGCATTCTCTGAATGGCCGAACTATAGTCACGGTGCTAAGCGAAATATTTGAAACTTCGTTCGCTCTTTGATTTCTATCTCCTAACCAATAGCGGACAGTCAATTCCCTGATGCCTAATGTACAGAGAAATGTTTTAAGACAAACTCTTTTTTTTTATGCCATTAACGTGTAGGTGATATTGTTTAGTATGGAGACGCCGCGAGTTATTTGCTGTCGTTTTCCTCTGAGTTGTCTTTATGTCTATCATAGAACATACAAATACTTTCTTCTCTTTCCATGATCTAGACCAAAAAGTTTCAAATATTTCCTGTCTCTCTTCTTCACTGATTTGCGCACAAAGCAGGGTTTTGCTGCGCAGACAAAATGGCGAATTACATTTAGGACCTAAAATCCTTTTAGGTTTTGGGACATTTTGAACGTACTTCTCATTAATTTTTTTATACCCTATGTATTCTTTTCCTAACATCCTATTTTTTTGGTTTTTAATTTTCTTCCAATTCTGGCGATCAGCTTTACGTTTTCTCGTTCTGGACGCACCTGCAACTTCTGTCTCAATATTTCTCTCAGGAAACCAATCGACATCAAGGCTATCTAAAGTGGGTGATAGACGAGCATACTTAAAGTACGCGGTTTTTAAGATCGCGAACTCAGCTCGGCTCGACGTAGTGACACACGTGAAGCTTACTCATTATGTATCGCGATGTCTTCGACAGAAGAAGCTTTGTGTTATTTAGGAATTATATCGTATTACATTTCAAAAACTAAAAACAATAGACAAAGGCGAAAAGTGTGGGTTAAGAACTGGCTTACAAAAAGAGAGCGTTTATCCCATGTAAATTTTGTAAGAGAGTTACGTGAAGAGAAGGAAGATTTCCAGAAATATTTCAGAATGCCTGAGCCTGTGTATGAAGAACTTTGTGTTTAGTTACACCAATTATAGCTAAACAGGATACTTGCATGAGAGAAGCTATTTCACCGCATGAACGTTTAAGTGCAACATTACGATTTTTTATAACTGGTGGAACATATAAAGATGTAATGTATTCGTCAGCGATATCAAGACAGTCATACACACATAATTACACAATTACACATAATTCCTGAGACATGTGACGCAATCTACTCTGCACTGAAAACATATTTGAAGGTATGTATCATTTATTACATACTTTATAAATAAAATAACTCAGTACAAATGATCAGACTTTATTTTGCAATGGCACATTAACATTAATGCTTAACAAATAAATTTACTCTTGAACACATACAAATGTAACGTATTTTATTTATTTTTAATTATTATTATTAAAGTTTAAATATTCAACCAGGGTGTCCGGGATACTAATAGTTTGCGAGTCTTGTGTCAACTTTAATGCTTGTGTTTCTTGCAGCTGGAGTGGAACAGCTGGCATGTGTATCAATGGTCTTTGGGGTACCTGTACTGGAACTGGATTATGTATACTTGTATTGAATGTTAATTTTTCAAACCGTCCCAAAAAAATAACTTCATTGATGAGCTTTTCAGCTATGCCTTGTTGAATAGCAGTCATGTTGCGGAGTTTCATTGCTACATTTTTCCCTATAGCATCATATTCATGTCGTCTGTCCACCAACGAGGTGGACAGACGACCTTATAAAGGTCGCCGGAAGACGCTGGATGCAGGTCGCTTCCAACAGGTATCTGTGGAGATCAAAGGGGGAGGCCTATGTTCAGCAGTGGACGTCCTATGGCTGAGATGATGATGATGATGATCATATTCATCATCTGGGTTTTGTAATCTTTTACCTATTAACGATATTGTGTCTTCAATGGCGGTATTGCCGTGTCGCTTACGACGTGCAGATGAAGCAACAGATGTTGCAGGTGATGGCACGTCGCCAATGGTACTCTGTAAATAAAAATGATATCATTTATACTGAATTATGGGTTTTTTTGTTACAGTTCCCCAGTTCAGAAGAAGAATGGCTAGCAATTGCTGAAGAGTTTGAGCGTACATGGCAATTTCCAAATTGTTTAGGAGCCGTCGATGAGAAACATGTAGCTATAGTCCCTCCTGCCGGAGCCGGCTCACATTTTTTTAATTATAAAGGGTATCACAGTATTGTACTTATGGGGATCGCAAATGCAAATTATGAATTTATTTATATAGATATTGGAACAAATGGACGTATTTCTGATGGAGGTGTATTACAAAAAACTACATTCTTTCAAAGATTGAATTCCAAGCGTTTAAATCTTCCTAGCCCCAGAAAACCAAGCGGACATTCAGAAGAATTGCCTTATGTATTTATTGGCGACGAGGCTTTTGCTTTGAGGACAAATTTTATGAAACCGTACCCACAAAGGCAATCACAGGCTAGCTCAAGTAAGAGGATATACAATTATAGAGTATGCAGGGCTAGAAGAATTATAGAAAATGTTTTTGGAATTCTGGCGGCAAGATTCCACATTTTTCGATCGCCTATAAATACCAGCGTGCACAATATTAACAAAATAGTTTTGGCTTGTGGTGTATTGCACAATTTTTTAAGGAAAAAAGTAAGACAAACTTACAGTCCACGTCAGCACTTTGATAGTGAAAATCACGAAATAGGAACTATTGAATTGGGACTGAGACCACAAAATGGAGAATTACAGTCACTACAACAAACACATGGTCGTAACCCCACTCAAAATGCAAAAATTATCAGAGAAAAGTATGAAACCTACTTTAATACTAGTGGTGCAGTGTCATGGCAACAAAGAATGATATAATAATAGTATTTTTTACCTGGGTATCATTTTCACTATGTTCAGCATCAAATGTATTTTCATTATCATTAGCTGTCTCTTGTTCGCTGCAGCTGTCTATATTGTCAGTTGATTTTTCACTTGTAATTAAATAAAAACCCTCTAAATTTACTTTTGGTTTTAATGTTCAACATCACAATGTCATTATTGTAATGAAACAAAGTGCTACTATAGGTACTCTATTTTAGGTACCTACCTAATTTAGGCACAGGCATAACAAAGAATACGCACGTATAGTAGGTATAATAGTGTATAGAGAAATTCTTTAATAAATAATTAAACTTACCTTGGCCTTGATCTTTGAGAAATTCAAGCTGACTGTAATACCATAATCAGGTCAGGGTCAGTTCCTGAACCTGTCTTCTTACTATCTTGCACTTTTTTATGTTCTTTACGGAACCCAGCCCTTAATGAATTAATTTTTTTCTTGACGTTCTCAATCGTAGCATCTCTTTCTACCTTCCGTATAATTTCTAATAAATTAAGATAACCTTGAAGCTTCAAATATTTGTCTTTGTACTCGTTGCTTCTAATTTTCCAAAGACAAGAGTTATTTCGGAAAGCTTCTATAAATTCCGTTAGCAGTTCATGCGAATAAGTTCGAAAATCACACATTTTGAGAAATTTATGAATCAAAATTAACAAAAATTGCAATTCAAACAAGCGTGCGTATCCACGGACTGGCGAAACAAAATGGCGGCTCGCGGCTCGCAGTGCTGCCACACGTACGAGCCAAGACGAGCTACGAGCAAAATTTCAAACCGGTTGGATCGCCGACGAACTTACTCGACGGTTTTAAAGTACGTGTACTTAGGATGACACACGAGCGAAAAAGGTCGTCGAGCCATAAGTACGCGTACTTGCTCGCCCGTCTATCACCCCCTTAAGGGCTGCACGTTGGTGATATCCGAAAGAGGAACATAACTTGGGTCTGCCACAGAGTCGTCGGATCCAAAATCAAAACTTTCGTTTGGGAGAGCAGTGCCGATATTTGGATCTACCGTGGGTGTAGCGTTGATAGAAGCATCATCCATTACAGTTTCATAAATGTGGCTCTCGATTCCTACAGTGGTAAAATCAGCTGTACTTACGGTATCACCGAGAGATGTGGGACATACCGGCTGGACAAATGGTATTGATTTAATTAAATTGGGTCTTATATAGATATTTACAACACAAAAAAAAAAAACTATCCTAGTAGAACAATAAAAAAAATAAAATATATACACTATATCTAAAAGGCGTCAAAAAATTCATCCCCATCGCTGTCAACTGGGAGCGTACCCAAGAGGCTGGCAGCATTACCTCGTTGGATGGCCATGCTGATCCTTTGGCCGAGGTAATAGCCAGCCTTTTGGTCACGAGAAGCGTCAACCAGCCGCCTAGACAGGTCTTTAAATTGGGTATGCGCATTCGGACCCCACGACCCGAGGGTTTCAACCCCAAACGGTTCGAAAATATAGTTGCCGACAAGGCCACTATATTTCCGCCGCTTGAGGTTCTCCGCGGCCGCAGCGGCAGCAGCAGCACAGCACGCAGAACTTGGAAGATGGGATGGCGCAAGAGTATCGACGCAGGTTGCGTCCCATACTAAAGGCCTACCCATCTTCCATGGGAATAAAGACATGCCGTCTGGTCTCTTACCGTCGTCGCGTGCCAGGCCATTTGGTTCCAGTACAGCTGGCACCCCGACGGCAACAAGAGCCCGACGAATAATGTCGTTGATATTTGCGTGCCGCGCAATACGGCCCGCACTACGGCTGCACGACAGGCCGTGGTGTCCGAGGCTGGTGACAGCCTCACCACAGTGGCAGCGATGAGGGGAGCAGCACGGTGCTCCTATACGTAAACAAGTAACGAGGCGGAAAGTTGTATCGTCAAACATGGTGCCAATGTTTGACGACGGTAGTGCCTGAAGCCAAAGCCCCGACTCCCATCTACCCACAGCCAGTAGGCGCGCTCGCTCAGCAGGAGTAATTGCCGTTTCTATCAAACTATTCCGGGTTACTCTGCAGAGCGGCTCATCCCACTGTCTTTGGGAAGACGGGTTGCTGGGTAAATTTCCGTTCGGGCAAGTAATTTTCCATGCATCCATAGCCTCGGCTAAATACGGCACCTCGAAATCAGCCAGTGTTGGAGTAAGAATATTCCTGGTTAATTTCTCAGTGCCGTGAACCGAGGATATGAATGCCGGTAAACTAATACTGGTAATTTTGCGGACGCCGAGACCTCCCATCCGGATGGGCAATGTGGCTTGTTGCCAGGCTCGGTCGTCCAGGGCCACATTGAGAATGGAGCTGAGGGTATGGCGGATAATTTTATCAATTGGGTCTAAAAGGTGGCTATGTTTAAAGAGATGAGAAGAACGGAGGTAATACGTAAATTTAGGACCAAAACAGCAGTGTCGAATAATTGTGATGGCCGAATGCATTGTAATTTTCTGTAGGCGTTCCGAAATATCGTTGAAATTATAAATTTTTTCCGAAATAAATGTAGAAAAAGATTGGTCTAGGATGGGAGCCCCAAGGAGGCGGAGAGACTGTTTATCTATAATTTTAATCTGTGGTGCTAATGATTGAAATTTGGATATTGTCATTTGTCTGCCAGTCGTGTCAGTAATAAATAGTTCACATTTTGTACAATTTAGTTCTAAATTGGGTCTTTGATTCTCTAATATTTGTTTTTTCTTCATAAGTAGTTGCTGGCGCCGCTGTTTCAGTTGTTGCAGTGTCGTAACATCGTCGCTAATATCAGCACCCTCCAAATAATTCGTAGAAACATCTTGTGTTCATGTGTTCATCGTGTTTTTCATTTTCAGCCATCATGAATGTTAGTATTTACTGCCATCACTGCAAATATAAAAAAATCTTGGTAAGTACCTACACATCTACATTATTCTAGGTACATAGAACTACCCATGAAAAGTATAATCAAATTTAATTCATACCTAATAAAATCATTAATATAATAACGATATTATTATCATAGTAACACAAAAACTAAATAAATTCGCGGTTTATTTAAACCGCGGAAGTGCGTAAACAAAACAAAAAGGGATAATAGTAAAACCGCGTAAGAACAACGTAAAGATTAGAAGAACTTTTATACTTGTAATTACTCAATTTCAGACAAAAAAACATCCCAATTGTATTTATCATAAAGTACCCAATACGTGTGACATACTTACATTATAAACAATCCAGAAATTACTTAAAATAGCAATTTTTACTCGGAGCGTCACATAAACACGGCACACTCTAATACAAACTGGCGCGGCTACGCGGCTTTCGTGTCGAAACTTGTTCGCCGAAAGATCCGCGGTATTGTAATTTTTGATTCTTATTGGACGATTCAAAAAAATGTTGCACGTATCGACGCCAATCACAATCAGTTAACTAGAACCGTGAAATGTCATTTTTGCTTTTTTTGTAGTTCCGCGGTTTTGACTAATGTTAGTTCCGCAGTATTGGACTATCAACGACGATATGTCTGTAATGTGGCCATCAGTGGCCACCAGTAAAAAGGGTTTTACAAGATTTGCAAACTTTTGTAAGCTATATGATTTTTTTTGGAACAGATAGTTAGATGATTTCTGATGATAATTTTTTACATACATATTTTTTGGAACTCCTCGCACAACTTACTAAATTTAAATAGTTTTTGAATATTAATTTAAATTAAAATAAATGAGGAGGTCATTTTTAATCAAATTTATTGATGCTCTATTTCTGTCCTCCCGCCACTTGGCATTCATCACTGAAAACCAAAGACATTGTACTCTACTAACTAGACTGTGCACTATGGCGCAAAAACCGGTCCGAGCGAGAGGGCTCCCGTTGGTAGTGTGTCTCTTTCTAATGGGGTGACCATGACCAAACAGAACCCGGGACAAATTGCTTGTAAAAACGATTGTGTAAGTATCCTGACATATTGATGCTACCTAATTTAATGTAAGGAAAAAAAATCAACCTATTCATAGTACAATATCCAGTACAATAACGCATTTAGGATGCTTATGGGCCTACCGCGTTTTTGTAGTGCCTCTAGGATGTTTGCCGAGGCTAGGGTCGATGGCTTTCATGCGATTATCCGCAAGCGATGCGCTTCAATTCTGGGGAGAGTACGCGATAGCTCGCACAGCATCCTGAATGCTTTGTGCGATAAATGGGACAGCCCTATGCTAGCCCATTGGATACGGATGCATAGCAATAATTTAAGTTATTTTAACTAACACTAGGTTAAGTATTCTTTTACTAACATCTTATGGATCTTGTATTTTGGTCTGAAATAAATGTTTTATTATTATTATAGTGTGTATATTTAATGGAATCTAGATCAATTATTATTACCCTACACGTGCGTTAAGGGCCGAAAGTCCTTTTTTACTCTCCATATAAGTAACAGATATCATCTGACCAGCCATTAATTTGACTACAATCTAACAAACCTGTCGCTCCATAAAGTACAAAAATGCTAGGTCAAATGTGAGATATAATAATACAATGTGGGGACATATTATTATGAAATGAGTGTTAGGTCTAACGAACGTGATGCAATATTTAGGACAGAAAAAGACTGAAAATTGAATAAAAATTTATTGTTTTTTTTTTATACATTGCTGAACAATACAGTTTTACGCAATTTTTGTCGTAATGTAGCTTTATCTCCTACGTGCTTGAGGGTTAAGGACTTTCCGTGGCTTCTAAGTCTTAAACGTAAGTATTTTTGGCCAATACATTTAATCAATTCCAATTCGTGAGATTCGTTAGAGCTTGGATGGGCAGGCATAATGTGCCTAATTTTTGGGGAGAATTGATGTAACGTCATATTAACAATCTTTTTAAACTCTGTAAATCAGGAGACATTAGCAAAAACAGTTTTTCTATATATTTTACTATATCAAACACAAATGACGAAGCATATTTTAGCCCTCCTCTGTCTACAAAGGCTGTGAAAGAAGAAAATTCACAAAAATCAATCAAGTAGTCATGATCTTTATGTGTACGATGCGTTATGAGCAAGGCTCGGCAATGTTGACATGTTAGTTTGTCTAATATTTTCATTACGATGTAGTCAGATATGTAATATAATATATTGTTTTTATAGTCTGATAAATGGGTTCTATCCACTAAGTACATGAGAACGTCACTCGTATCTGTCTCATTTCCTTCTGTCATGTCATTCTCTTCCACGATCGATCGTTTGGCACTTCGGAACTCTAGTATTGCAGAATTTTCATAATCTGGATTTGTGCAGTTTGCATTAATGCTTGGTCTGACGCTGTTACGAAATAGCAACTTTCGCATAATAAACATAAATTCAAGAGCAGTAGGGTTGTCGTTTGCCCCTCCTCTTGCTCTCACACATGAAAAAAACATTTCAATGTGGTCTTGCGAGGCCTTGTATGGTAGTAGGTAGGTCATATTAGCATCAAACAAATCAGTTGCTAATTTTGCAAAACTGTATGTGTCTATTATCAGACCAATAACCGGCGTCTTCCTTCTACGGGTCATTATATTTATTCCGTCGACTTTAAGCTCAGTCAAATAATGTCTTGTTTCTTCAAAGACTTGTGACCAGACATGTTTATTGTTAAGCCGCAAAGGTGATTTGAAACCGATTCCTATGGGATTTTTGGCGTTAAGAATATCAAATAGTCTGTCCAAGTACCGTAGGTATTCCACTGTGGCTTCACTCCCAGCAAAACTAGGATGACCAATTGACCTTAGATAGTCAATTGCATCAGCCACAGAAGAACTGAGTACTTGGACAGCTAGTTTAACATTAATTTTCTTTCCAAAATAATCGACATGTACCCTAGTCAATTTATTTTTCAATTTCAGCCCCTCTTCTTCTTGCAAATCTTGCAGTTTTTTTTATATATGCGAATCTAATATCACCTTTCTCCGATGACAAATGAGTTTCGGCAAATAAATTTCGGGCTAATTTTATCAAATGGGCGGGGTCAAGTATGCAGTATACTTTTGTAGGTTTAATTGGGTGATCAAAATGAGTTTTCATATTTGAAAGGGTAAAATTACACCCCAGAATTTCAAATTTTTTTATGTTTACCTGCGTCCCATCTGCTGTCAAAGACCTCATCACTATATTAATGTCGGCCAGCATACGAATCGCTGTCAGGACGAGCTGAGCTTATACGTGCGCAGAAATCTTATCTATGAAAAAATAAGCGATAGGGCACACAAATATAGTTGGCAACCCCGATGCTTGGCTAACCCTTGTGAGAAACATCCTACAGTTATTAAAACCCTTTGACATGCCCCTTGTACAAATAAAAAACTGTGCGCAAAATTAAGACTAACAATGACTTAACATAAAATATTTACAGGCAATGAAAATATTGCACATTAATTTTTTTCAAACGAAGACTCAACTATTAGGGCTCATAAGTAACAGATATATTAAGCAATAAAAACGCTTATATCTGAATGTTAAAAAGAGTTACCTACCTTTATTATTGTATAATTTTAAATAGTAAACTGACTTAACTCATAATGAGCCTCGAAAAATAGCATAACATTAAATGATAAACAGGGCTCAAAACTGAATGTTTCACGTAATGTAATATAGAAATAAGCAGTAAAGTGACCTAAATTTAATTTGTCAATAAAGGATTAACTAATTTCATGAACCTTACCTGATAATTTACTGGTAAACACACTCAAAAACGATTGCGTCCTTGTTAAATAAAATAGCGATAGGTTATCTTCACAAGCTCCGGACACGAACTGCAGAGAGTATATAATCACTACGTTTTAGACGGGACTTCCATACTAGCCAATGGAATCAATTTACATGGCATTCCAATACCAACATTACCATCAGATACCACAAAGACGTCAAAAAACACCAGGAGTACCAACTCAAAAAACCAAATAGTGCTTAACAAATAGTACTTAATAATTTTTATCGATATCGATAAACTATGCAGGGTAGAAACTCGGGTTACTACTAAGGGCTGATTTTTCAATAATGATTATTTATTTTGGGATTAGGTAAGTATCGAATCCGTATTTATAGTCCAGTGTTGTTAAGGGGATATTTGGTACTAATACAAGATTGGACTTAAATGCGGACTCGAAATAAAATAAAAAACTGTTTATTTTTCAATTTTATTCTTGTCATTTATTTATTTTCAAACATATAATTTTCATTTTTAAATATTAAATATAAAAATAAAAAACATTTAAAAATATAAAAAATAGGTTGCCATCGATATCGGGCACAGGGTCCAAGGTAATTTACAAAACCAAGTCAAACTTCATTTCGTGCCATGTGCTTTGAAAGTAAATGCAAGTTTTATTGTGAAATTGTTTTTTGTAATTTCTCCACAATTCAACGTGGTTAGTTTTCTTGGAGACATTTTCTCTTCTGTTCCTGATTATATCTTTTCTGGAGGAGGGACCATTGGTACAATCGAAAAATACATAACGTCGACCTAATTCGTTAACCTGCTAAGTCCATTTTTGCATAGTTTACAGGACGAAGAAAAAACTGAATAATTTCTTCATTAATTTAGCAATCAAAATTCTGAAAATCCCGTTGGTTTCTATAAATTTTCTTGTAATTTTAACAATATAATTATTAGCATAACTTATATACACCTTATAAAATTCAGAAAAACACTTATTAAGCAGTTTTTCGAGGAGAAGTTTCGATTTGCTTGAGGACTTAGCACTTTTTGAGTTAAATTTAGTATGGTGTATCAATTGATTAATTAATTGTAAAATGAAACGAATGCAATCAGTAATTAAAATATTTATTATTAATAATTAAATATTCAGTCTTCTTTAATAGGAAACAGTGTTAAAATATCTAATTTAAAAGAGATTCAACCTAAAAAAAAAAAACAGAATCAATTCTCCAAAAATGTTAAATTAGATAACAATACTTAGAAATCTATAATAATGGTTCTTCTCAATCTACTCATGAGGCAAGTCGTCATAATATTTATGATAGTCAGAAGGAAGGGTCTTTTTTATTTGCTGCAAGTCTTCAAATTTTCGTGCAGTAATTTTACGTCGGTTCTGGTGCAATCGAGATAATTCAGTAATCTCGCAAGGATTACATTGCAAAGATCGCCTTTGTGGTAAACTTTGCCATTCATCCTTAAGGCAAGTTTTATAAAGAATTGATCCATTGCTTTCGTAACGTAGTGCACGAATGTCGGTCACTTTGAGATCCCCTTTGGATCTTCCTGGACGAATACTTTTATAAAACTGAATTTTGTCGAATTTTTTGAAGTAAGTGTGGTCCAAATATGTTACAGAGTACGGTACTGGGCATTTACGAGCATGCTTAGCAATAGATATGTATTCAGCTGGCACATTTATGACTTTGTTCTTTAGATGACGTTCTATAGTGGAGTGCATTGAATCGGCCTCCATTTGGGTGTGACCCACCTCTAAAAATTTTTGTTCGATAGCTATATTCTTGTGCCTCATGACAATATTCAAAAGAGCGTTAGATAAAATACAATTTCTATTTTGATAAGTGCAACCGTCACTATAAATTATGATTGTTTTTTTCTCATCTTCAGCATTAACTTCAGGTATTATTTTGTTTTCTAAAAAGTCGACCCAAATGGAGGCAAATTCTTCAGCATTAAGTCCACCTTCTACTTCATTCCATATGAAACAGAAGCCATCTTTATTTTTTATATTAAAAAAGCAAAGGTTGTGAACTTGCAGCTTCGTTTTATAGTAAAGCGTACTAACATTCGATTTTGGTGCCATTAGTACCGCCTGTAAATCCACTGTGAAAACGTAATTGTCTCCTTTCTTATCCGCATCTTTTTCTTCTCTTGCTTGTTTACTTCTCTCAATATGTTCTTTGTATTCTTCTTCTGTAATTGTTCCTACTTTATAACAGGCGCATTTTTCGCATTGATCTTTCTTCGGTTTAAATAGGGCCAAATTTTTGTCTTCGAATAAATTCGAAAACAAACTTATGGAGAGAGCTTTTATATTTCGGTCTTTGCACCAATTGTCAACGTAAAATTTGTAGAGGCTTTCTTTAGAATTCCATTCTGGCAATAAATATAACTTTTGTGACGTGGCTCGACAATAATGGGATTCCATTACGGGAAGAGAATCCAGAAACTGAATAAGTGATTGTTTCGGCTCCGAAGCAGTTTCAGATAAACGTGTTGGACGTCTCAATGTACTAGGAGGCCGCATTGAAAACTCATGCTTCCAATTTTGAACTGTCCATCTTCCTAAATCCAAAGTGTTCAAAAACATCTTTCGACATACTTTGAAACTTTGATCATTTATTTTTAAATGATAAACAAAGGTGTTAGCCCTCTTGGTTGTCCCTTCGGTATTTCGATTTCGTGGTCGGACAATTGGAATAGTTGTTACCCATTCGTTAACAAGGGTCTTTTTTTCGCCCCAAGTAAGACTCCAAAATCGATTAAAAATACTTCTCCTTACATCTTCATCTACTGTTTCACATTTTAAAGTACTGTACTTCCCAATCTTACACGAGCATCTTGGTTTAATGGAACGTGCTTCTTTAGATTTATTATAATTCCAACAGTCTTGTTTTTTCTCTCTTCCAAAATAAGTTTTACCTTCTTGTCTTCTTTGTTTATTCTTTTCACTAACCCATTCTTTTTTATCAACTTTAAAACGTTTCTTTCGTTTCTTACTCTTTTTGATTTTAGCAAGTGAATCCGAGTCGGAATCAGAATAAGGCACAAGCTTTTTATCTATATCACTATCATCCGATATCGGCGGATTAGGTATAACATGATGTGTGTTTTCAACATGAGGTATAATTTCTACAGGGCTGGTACTTAATTCATGAGCAAACACTTGTTCATAACCTAATGTTTGAATAGTATGCGTATCGGAACTATTTACGTTATCTGAGATCAAAATATTCGTTGCCTGTGAATCTATTTCAATGTGTGATGGTACTATTATTAAATTATCGTCTGTGATGAAAGTATTATTAACATCATAAACCGTTGACAAAATGTTACCGTCTAAAGGTACATCACTGAATGTAGTATTGGGAAATGTTATGTCAGAACAAATTGTATGATCTATCTTTTCTGGAATAAAAGTACTTGGTAGATCGAGATCAGTCAGTGATGTTATATTGATATCGTCGTTTATCTCATAATAAGTTTTGTCTGAAGGTCCTGGTATAAACTTTCTTGATTCTGAATATTGTAACTGAATATCTTCTAAAACGTGTATTACTTTATTTGGATCATAATCTGACTTTGGAGCTACATTTTCAGGTCTATCCTGTAAGTTACATGCCTCAGAAACCAAAGCCACAATTTTTTTTCCCCGATGCATTCTGAAAATATTGAAAAAATATATTTAAGTACCTATATAAGTATTTAATGTAATGAAATTAAAGAAGAAGAATAAAAAATACGGCAAAATAAATGAATTTTAACATTTTTACATATTATCTAAACAGATTTTAACTTAACTGTTTATTGTTAAATAAATACTTAGTTTTAAAATATATTTAATGAGTAACATCTTCGAAATAATCTTGAATAAAGCAATAAATTAATAAAAACTATTAAGTTGATACACTGCTAAATCCGTGTCCAAATAAGATAATATAGTGCGTAAACCTGCTAAGTCCCTAATGTTTAGGTTAGGAGTTAAATGTGATTAAAAACAGTTGATCTAGGCACTAAACGAAAAGAAAACTTACAGATAAAACAATAAAAACTTACCTAGTTTATAATTAGTGGTTTACATCCTCAAATATTTGACACAAACACAACAAAATTTGACGCGCCGCAAACGGCACGTGGGTTTGGGAACGTTGTCAATGCAAAACTGAGGCCCCAACAGGATTTAGCAGGTTTTCGCTGCGGAGATTGGGTGGTGGATAGAAAGCAGTTTTTCGCGCATAGCATTTGTCACGTTTATAAGCTAATATAGCTGTTATTCCTTATGTGTTACGGTAGATATTTGACTGAATTTTTTGATTATTATAAAAAGTAAATTTTGCCAAAAAATGGACTTAGCAGGTTAACGAATTAGGCCGACGATAATACAACCAGATATAATATGTCTGATAGACTCACCCGGATGGTGACATGCCCGACATATGTCAACCGTCCCGTCTTTCACGATATATCTCCGGTAGTTATTCGTAAGGATAACTTCGTCCATAATTGCACATACAAACCCTTCGGTTTCTCCAAACAAGTCACCGAAGCGTAGCCAAGATACGGACGCTTTTTTTTTCAATTTTTATTATTATTTTGCGATATCCTGTTGCTGTGATCTTTTAATAATGTCGGCAGTGGAATCTTCCGCTTTAGCAAACGAAAGATTTATTTGATAACATTCGTTCCTTATCAAAAGATTACTCAGCCGAACCAGTAACATTTGGAGCAGACGATCTTTGTGGATATCACATATCCACAACAAATTGTCACATTTTGACAACATCATCGTAACAGCTTGCTGAGAAATATGTCTTTCATGAAGAATCGGTTTAACTTGAACTTCAAAGCATGATGTAACACTGTCGACTAAGGGCCTACGCAGACCGGGACGTCATGGCAAGGGATTTTGCCGTGAGTCAGCGCACACCGGCTGCTTAGATACCGCGGCATACCAGCATTTTACCACGGCATGCCACGGCGTGCCGCGGCATTCCAGCACTTTGCCACGGCATGCCCCGGCATGCCCCGGGGTGCCGCGGCATGACAAAGCACGCCTCAGCGACTCCTGCTGCCTGCAGTCTTCAGTTGCGTTTGATTGAGTGTTGGTGTGCCTCAGTTTTACAATGGTAGATTGGGATTTAGTGTTGATATCGATTATTGCAGATGAAGAAGAAAGTGCACAGGCTAATAATAGGAATAGAAGAAGATTTTGGGTTGATAATTTATGGAAAGAAAGGGAATCAAAGGGTGAATTCAATAATTTATTTAATGACTTAAAATACGACGTGCAAACATTTTATGACTATCATAGAATGGATTATGAGAAATTTCAAGCACTGTTGAATATATGTCGACCATATATCGAAAAACAGAGGACCAATTTTCGCAACCCCATTGAAGCCGATCAAAGATTATCCTTGTGTTTGAGGTGGGCAGTTAAATGATTGTATAAGTTTAATATTTTCTTCTTTTATTTAATTAAAAAAACATTTTTTTTTGCCAAATACAATCATGAATTGTAGACACATAATAACGATTTTTATGTTTTTGCACTGATAAATCTTCTCACTGATAATTCCTGGATCTTTATTTCTTTTTACTTAATTTAGAGTACCTACTAGTTTAGATTAGTTTCGTATTCAGAAACTGCAGTTTTGTAGCCAGACCCTGAAGCAGCTTCATAGCCAGGGCCCGAGGCGGTTTCATAACCAGACCGTGAAGCAGGTTCATAGCCAGAACCTGAGGCGGTTCCAAAGCCAGACCCCGAAGCTGCTTCATAACCAGAGCCTGAGGCAGTTCCAAAGCCAGACCCCGAAGCTGCTTCATAACCGGAGCCTGAGGCGGTTCCAAAGTCAGACCCCGAAGCTGCTTCATAGCCAGATCTTGAGGTGGTTTCATAGCCAGATCCTGATACAGCTTCATAGCCCAAGCCTGCCGCGGTTCCACAGCCAGATCTTGAAGTAAAAGCGGTACGGCATGGTCGTTGATGTTGCAAATTGGTAGAGACATCTTCAGATGTTGGAGCTGGAGTTCCCTCTATGTAGTTTAATTCGGCGTCAGTTACCATATTAAATATTTGTCTCTTTATTCGGACCTGCTCTCTTTTTAGTAGCTTTTTTACTGTGGCAGCCATTGTTTGAAAGAACGAATCA
This sequence comes from Helicoverpa zea, assembly GCF_022581195.2. Taxonomy (NCBI): domain Eukaryota; kingdom Metazoa; phylum Arthropoda; class Insecta; order Lepidoptera; family Noctuidae; genus Helicoverpa; species Helicoverpa zea. The sequence continues at coordinate 2,239,846 of NC_061464.1, read as the reverse complement.
ATGGCGTCCACCTCCTTTTTCGATTCAATATATTTATTTAGTATTTCAGCAGTTGTTGTAGGTTCTGGTATTATTGAGGAATGGTGTGAATCATTGGTCATTCGCGAAACTGAACGTTCATCGCTATCAACGACAGCGGATTCTGCAAAAGAAGTCTGCGTATCCTCTGAAGAGGAGTCCAAATTCGAGGTTTGTTTTCTGTGCTGAATGAATTTTTTCAAAAACTCCAGCTCTTTTTCAAACTTGATAGGGCGTCGCTTTGTGTACGGGTCACCACTCTTTGTTTTTCTGTTATTCAGAGCTTTCCTAAAATTATTACGTATATTACTCCATATTTTCTGACATTCTTCACCTAAAACAAAACATAAGCAGGTAAAATGGTATAGAATCAGAATAAGTAGGTAATGGGAAAAGGCCTTAGATAGTGACTAGGTGACTAGGTTAGCACCAGCTATGTTTATGGGATTATATTGAGCTAATTTTTTTTCTAAGTAAAAATTACCACTGGCTTTACGGTGAAGGAAAATATCGTGAGGAATTCATAATTATATATAAATAAATATATCGTATTATTTAATTGACTTTGTTTAACTGTACCCTGTCTTTCACTCTGCCTCACTTACCCCTCTTTATATTATCTTTCAGATTTTTGATCACGGGAAGTAGCTTCAAGTCTCTAGGTTACAGCTATCGTATGGGGTTTAGTACAGTGCGCTCTATAGTACATGAAACTTGCCAAGTCATTTGGAATGTCCTAAGGCCTAGTGTTATGCCAAAACCAACAAGGGAAAAATGGACGCGAATCGCGATGGAATTTGATGAAAAATGGAATTTCCCGAACTGCATCGGTGCAATAGATGGTAAACATTTTAGGATAAGGGCACCTCGCAATAGTGGAAGTCTCTACATGAACTATAAAAAGTTTTTTAGTATCGTGCTACTAGCGGTTGTGGATGCAAATTATAAAGGACATTGGGCAGATTGGTATACCCCACCAATAGCGATGTCATACATATCATTGGATAGGCCTTTTTATGTAGAACAACATTTACTATGACAGCTTTGCTGAAATGTTTGTCCGTTCTGAGATATAGATCAAAAACTGTGCAAAAGTTAAACTAAAGTTAACTTAATAATCTATTGATATCTCAAGTTTTTAGAGGAAAAACTAAGTTCCACTAAGTGTAAGTCTCCTGAGTCCTACCTGCTGTGCCCGTTGGGGTCCATAATTGTTACTATTATTTAGCTTTTCAACCTTATACTGTACCAACTGGATATTGGGCATAATGATAAACCCCACCAATAACAAAGTCATACATATCGATGGATAGGTCTTTTTAACTGGAACAACATTTACTATGACAGCTTTGTTCTATTGTTTGTCCGTTCTGAGATATGGCTAAAAAACAATGCTAATCAACACTGTAATCTGATTTTCTTTGAAAAATAACACCAATGTCTTTCTTTTTTTATTTTTTTTATAATCATTATGTAAGTCGTGGTCGCCTAGTGTGTAAAGGACCAACCTCTCAAGTATGAGGGCGCGGGTTCGATCCCAGGTCAGGCAAGTACCAATGCAACTTTTCTAAGTTTGTATGTACTTTCTAAGTATATCTTAGATACCATTGACTCCCAGCGGGGCCCAGTAGGGCCAAGGCCTGCCGGGGCTGCGGGTTGTTCGAAAGAGATACCGCGGTCCTGGTACATAAAAGGCCTATGACGGAACACGACGGTTTTTAGTCAGTAAGAGTCTGACACTTCCTCACCGCTGCTAGCCCACAGCGGGGTTGACGTCGTTAAAAAAAAAAGATACCATTGACTGTGTTTCGGATGGCACGTCAAACTGTAGGTCCCGGCTGTCATAGAACATCCTTGGTAGTCGTTACGGGTAGTCAGAAGCCAGTAAGTCTGACACCAGTCTAACCAAGGGGTATCGGGTTGCCCGGGTAACTGGGTTGAGGAGGTCAGATAGGCAGTCGCTTCTTGTAAAGCACTGGTACTCAGCTGTATCCGGTTAGACTGGAAGCCGACCCCAACATGATTGGGAAAAGGCTCGGAGGATGATTATGTAAGTCGTGGTGGCCTTGTCGGTAAAGAAACAACCTCTCAAGTGCGCGGGTTCGATTCCAGGTCAGGCAAGTATCAATGCAACTTTTCTAAGTTTGTATACCTTCTAAGTATATCTTAGATGCTATTGACTGTGTTTCGGATGGCACGTTAAGCTATAGATTCCGGCTGTCATTGAACATCCTTGGCTGTTGTTGCGGGTAGTCATAATTTAGTAAGTCTGTACACCAGTCTAACCAAGAAGTATTGAATTGCCCGGGTAGCTGGGTTGAGGAGGTCAGATAGGCAATTGCATCCGGTTAGACTGGAAGTCGACCGCAAGATAGCTGGGAAAAGGCTAATAAGATCATATTGAATTATTTTAATGTACAAAGTAACGTATGAACGAAATGTCGATATTATTCTTATATTCGTGTCGTCTATTTCATTCCGCAATGTACAGTATAAGGTGGAACTGCTAAATATAGTAACAAATGCAGACTCACAGCAGGTACTTAGTACATCGAAGACATATGTACATAGATTTTCCTATAAACACTTAATCTGCATTAATTTTAAGTTTGTATTTTATCTATATCTCAGAACGGACAAACAATAGAACAAAGCTGTCATAGTAAATGTTGTTCCAGTTAAAAAGACCTATCCATCGATGTGTATGACTTTGTTATTGGTGGGGTTTATCATTATGCCCAATATCCAGTTGGTACAGTATAAGGTTGAAATGCTAAATAATAGTAACAATTATGGACCCCAACGGGCACAGCAGGTAGGACTCAGGAGACTTACACTTAGTGGAACGTAGTTTTTCCTCTAAAAACTTGAGATATCAATAGATTATTAAGTTAACTTTAGTTTAACTTTTGCTCAATTTTTGATCTATATCTCAGAACGGACAAACATTTCAGCAAAGCTGTCATAGTAAATGTTGTTCTACATAAAAAGGCCTATCCAATGATATGTATGACATCGCTATTGGTGGGGTATACCAGGTCCCATATATTTGTGCCCATTGTCCTTTGTGATTGCAGATGTAGGATCATATGGACGAAATAGTGATGGAGGTATAATGCAAAACTCAATATTTGGAAAAAAATTGACTTCTAATGCCCTCGATATTCCCCCAAAAAAACGTTTACCGAGGACAGATCTTGAGTTGCCCTATGTTTTTATAGCAGACGAGGCTTTTCCGTTAACCACAAACATTATGAGACCATTTAGTAGCGACCGATTGACAGATGAAGCAATGAAAATATACTTATCGTTTGAGTAGAGCCAGGCGTATCGTCGAAAATGCATTTGGTATACTTCAAGAACGTTTCGAATCATGTCAAAAAGGAATTCAGGTTCAACCAAAATATATTGATAATATCATTTTAGCATGTACTTGCTTACACAATTTCATCATAGGTGGTACAAGCACAGAAAGTCAAAGTATAGCAAGTGTAAGCATTAATTTAGAAAACGATAATAATATGAACAATGCATTAGATGGTACGACAGTACGGGAGATGTTTAAAGATTACTTTAACTCTGATGAGGGCTCGATTCCATGGCAAAACGATATTGTAAATAGACATTAATACCGTGTGAAGTATTAAAATATAATTATATTGCAAAAATATTTACCTGTTTTATTCATTTCTGTCCCAATTATTCTCCACGCATTGTTCTTCATTTGAGTGTTCATATAATGTTTTGATGACATATTATATAAATAATCATAGGCTTGAACTAATGTTATTAATTTTTCCTCCATGTTGGAATAAAAAACGTAAAAAACTGGTCTCCGAAAAAAACACGTAGGTACACAGTCGTCAAAGACGGGGGCGCAAATGGATGGTCATTGGTGTGCATTCCCCGCTTCTCTACCCCCACCGCCGCACCCCGCAGTATATTACTACGAGCGCTGGAGTCCGTGTCATGCCGTTGCCTACCGCAGTATGCCGCGGCATCCCGCCACGGGAGCCTGTGACGAGCGCCGGAGTCCGTGTCATGCCGTTGCCTACCGCAGTATGCCGCGGCATCCCGCCACGGGAGCCTGTGGCGTGTCTTTTCGATTAAATCCCTTTCAATGCCACGGCATCATTTTAAAGCATAGCAATTTATGTCGTATTTCTGTAACAGTACGGTTGAATGTCCATTAGTAAAAATTAAAATCCCTTGCCATTCCGTCCCGGTCTGCGTAGGCCTTAATTTGCACAGATTTAATGAGGGATATGTAAGACTCTTTTTATCTTGCCACCACTCACGAAGTTTTATGTAGCTATACACTGTAGACTCACATCGTTCTGGGTCTTTTATTTTTAAGCTTTGCTCACAATTCTCACATTGCCACCGCAGTTTTTTTAGCACCATTGAGGCTATATATCCTGCTACATATACAGTCGGCTGCTTTTCAAACGATTCGAACAAGTTGTTTTCCATGTAAATAAGTTCCGCATCATCGTCTGGAAATTCGAAATCGTCAGGCAGGACAGCATCATCAACTTCGGGTAGGTGTAAAACGGGAATTTCAGTATGTTGCTCTAAAATTTTTTCAGGAGACTGGTTTTCAAATCGCACGGGTTTTGAAGTTTCAATTTCTCTCAAAAAATCTTCGAAATCAATAATTGCATCACAATTATCTTCTTCACAGTTTGCCCCTCTACCAACTGGCGAGCTTAATTTCGTCAGTATGTTGGATTTTAAAGCAGCTGTGAAATGATGACACGTCGGGTTATTGTTTGTCGGGCAATGTTGTCGTATCATTCCAAAAAGATTTTCCAAACAATCTTGATTCAACTGCCGAAGATTTAAGTATTTGAACCCTTTCGACTCAACATATTTCCAAATATCTTCCAAGGATGACAGCGAAGTAACGTATCCCTGGACGCATCTTACGTTTTTCAGTCTCAAAAAGCTATCAGATTTTAAAAAATACATTGTACTCATAATTTTTTTGTAATTTCTCCACAATTCAACGTGGTTAGTTTTCTTGGAGACATTTTCTCTTCTGTTCCTGATTATATCTTTTCTGGAGGAGGGACCATTGGTACAATCGAAAAAAGTCGATCATAATTTGTGCAGTCTCTAAGATTTCTTTGGCTTTGACACTATCTCCGTACTTTTCAGCCATATGTTTTAGGATGGCAGCAACAGTATTACTTAAAACTTGAGCAGCCAGCTTGACCTTCATTTTACTTTTAAATGTAGGATTCACGTGTAGGGCTGTCAATTTTTTAAAATGTAAAGTAGTTTGTTTTTTTTCTGCCACATCTAGCAAGTGAGACCACTTTCCTTTTTTTCCGTTAATTACAATTTCTCCCCCATTATGGAAATTATTTCGGAGTGATTTAAATAAATGTGGAATATCAAACATTATATATACCTTCATACCATTTAATAAGAAATAATTGGATGTACTTGGGATGCCACACCAATTCTTAACCCAGATAAGCCTGAAACTAAAATTTTCTGAAAATTTTGAAAAAAGTTACATTATTTAGTTTATTAGATCTTATGCAACATAAAAAAAATTTGAAAAAAAAAATTAAGTGTAAGGCTTTCAGGGAAACAGCCGTCCTATATGTAGGACAGTAGGAAAATAAGAGGAAATAAGACCATTTATGACAAAACAGAATGTAATCAAAAAGTGTAGTTTATTAGATAACTATTGATTATATTACCCATTGTTATACGTAATTTACTAGAATAACACTGTTTATGAATGATATGTTTCAAAACACTTGACACACACTCCAACATCACATTTCTTGCAACGTGTCAAACATTTTTTGTGACATTGACGACAGCGTGTTTGCTTCGATTGAGGAATAACCAGATGATTCATTTGGTCTTTACGACTATCAGCATGTTCATGATAGGAGGGTCGGCTAGGCCCTCTTTTGGCATTTTTTCTGTTTGATTCAATCAAAGCAATTGCTACCCTTCTGCGAAAGCCAAGATGATCCAGTTTTCCATGATTTATTTTATATAACTGCCATGCATTATGTTCGGCAAGATCAATCATGTGTGTGAGCAACGGCATGTACCATTTCTTACCTCTTATACCAATTCGGTAATGTGAAATATTTTCATCAGACCGATCCACTCCTCCCATATATTTGTTATAGATGGACACCATATGTGGTTCTTCTATGACAATGTTTCTCTTTTCACTTTGTGAGAAGCGTTTGGCAGACTGTTTAGGATTTATTCCTACAGCATTAGAAGCAATACTGAATATATTATTGTCATGCCATTTAGCAATAATGAACGTGTTGTCATGTGTCGTTCTGTAATCGACAGCACCACGTTCCTTTTTTTTCAGTAACTTCGATGTAATCAGAGGACAACTAGATGTCCTGTTTTCTCGAACTGTCCCAGTGCAACGTAGGCCTTTCTTTGTTATCTCTTCCAGCAAGGGCGTCCCAGTAAAAAAATTATCAAAAACTACGTGGTAAGGAAGGTCGAAGCCACGTGAAATCAGCACATCGCAAAAAGTGAGAACAACGCTTGCACCCAGCCCCAATTCTTTATATATTGGATTGCACATAGTTGTAGCACCTTGGTATGGTTCCATCCATAAAACATACCCTAACCGTGTAGCACCAACCCAAGCTTTGAACCCGTACCTAATAGGTTTACCTTTTATGTGCTGTTTGCAGCCATGTCTACCATAGTAGGGGATCATGGCCTCATCTACACTGTAATGCTCTTCAAGAGGAGAAAACTCTAAGAACTTCTTATTTAGAAGTGTAACTAGGGGGCGTACTTTTGTGTATTTGTCTTGCAAATCCAGATTATCATTGACATGAAGGTGGCGAAAAATAAAGTCAAATCTATCCCTAGTCATAGCCGAGCTGATCAATTCATTCTTTGTATCAGGGGAGTTTTCCCAATACATTCTTCTACGGGGGAGCCATGAATAACCACTAACCAACAATATACCGATGAAACATTTCATATCTTCAGTGGTTATGTCTCCAGGCAAATTCTTTTTGACAGCATATTTATTGCTCTCTGACACCAACAACGAAATAACATCTTCATCTAAGAAGTTCTCAAACCACTCAATTGGGCGCTTATCTTGGCAAGCGCCTTGAACATCTGGCCAATTCACGGCATTTTTTGCCAAGTCCCGTTTTCTCCATGCGTAGGTACGCCTACGTTTAGTTCGACCTGTAGAATCAGAAGGTTCTTCTTCTGTATCACTCACCATAATCTGCCCTTGAATCATTACTTCAGCCGGTTGAAGCAGAATGTTTCGTGGCAAATTATTCAAAGTTACATTATCTTCTTCACCCGAATCTTCGTCAGTGAGACAGTCAGGATCAACAGGAGGAGGTAGAATACATATCAGTCGTTCTCTATAATCTTCTTCATTATCAGAAACATTTTCTAAAGCATCTAAAATTTCATGCGCAGCTAACGGTCTGTAAAGAAAAAGTTGTATTATTGTACTAAAATCATGTATATTATCCTACTGTCCTATATATAGTACGCTAGTATTTGTAACAAGTTATACGTAATTTATTTATATTATTTTGCTAGAATATTTATTTAGTACAAAAGTTAAGGTTATCAACTAGATATTAACACAGAAAAAAACAACTCACGAGTAAAATATAACTTTTTATACATACCTGTCATTTGCCATGTCTGCAACGCACTTTTATTACACACTTATAAGGTAAAATATAAGGTAAAAACTGTTAAAATAACTGTCTTTTTATTTTTTCTAATAAAGCTGACACGTTTCTTACTGCAAATCATAAGACTAAATAATCTTAGATAAAGAGGGTATTCTGATATTTTTTTTTATTTCTACTGTCCTAAATGTAGGACAGTAGGCTTATCAGGGTTAAGTAAAGAATCATGCCCACCGTCCATACATTGATTAACCTGTCACTTGATTTTTTTTACAGGTCGCGTATTTTTACAACTCGTGATGTATAAAATAATTATTGTTTATTATAACATAATAACTTGATGTATTTTCAATTAGAAGCCAGGAAAAAATGTTATTAAGTAAATAAGTTTTTGAGGTTATTACAGCTGTCAGATAATGATTGACACTATTGACAGGTGCTGTAACCTCAAAACTCAAAGGATAGTTGAAATCAAATGTTGTTTTAACTGCTTGTATGCCGGTAATTATAAGACAATAGAAAATCAATTGTGTCTCGCGCATATCTGCGCACTAGCTCAGAAATAAATCCCTTTTCAACATAATATTAACATCAAAACAGCGCGTGGCTGCAGACTGCATTTATGTTCTCATAATATGAGAACTTCACATGTTATGTTATGCTTGTTTTCTACACTACATCGTGCGAATTAGCAGATTCCAGGAGTTAGCTTGATAGGCGGTTTTTTTAGCCATCATGTCCCAGTGTGATGGACAAACAAGGGGGACTTCTGTTGGTTATTACAACATAAATATATGACAAAAAGAGTTGCCTACATGTTATTGGCGAGGACTGGGAAGTAAAATAATATACAGGACTTAATTTATTATTATTTATTCGATATCTTCTCGTACAACCACTTCATCCAAAAATGCTGCTGGAGCAACAATGTTGTTTTCATGCCTGGCCCAACCCAAATACCACACCAATGTCATGACATGCGCACAACAACCTACAGTGCGACGTCCTACAATGCAGTTGCAGCAATATTCTTTAATGCCTTCTCGTCCGTTAACACCATTTGATATCAAAATGTATACATAGTACATACGTCTTGAAATATGTCTAGATTTTATTTTCCCTTTAATAAGTGAAGTTTCCCCACTGCCTATTTCGGGTATGTGATTGTTGTCTACACAAACTTCTATTCTGTATCCGCCATGGAAACGCACATGCTCACCGTAATAAGAACGTGCTTGGCGAATTTGGTACGTTCCTAAGGCGAATAATATTAATTCATTGTATTCTAGACGGGGAAACTCAATATTAGCATTATTAACTGTAATGCTTTGAAAAAAGGATGCCCGGCGATTCAAATTATAATCTATAACTAAATTCGATAAATTATTTTCCAGGGGCATCCTTTCATTGATTACATTTAGAATTTGAGCAGCATCAGCTCTATTGTGAAGATGAACACCAAACTTATTTATTAAACTCGCAGCGATTTGGAAATATGCCATCATATTTGGTACAGTTTTATTAAAATGGTCAAACCTCAACAATCTAAAATCTCTTTTAAAATATCCATTAACAACCTCCACCACCCATCTGCATATAGTTACACATCTACTTCTATTTGCTTGGGTGGTGGTTAACTGGCGTTCACCTTCCAAAAGTGACTCTGGCATATATGCCTTATAATTACAATTTTGTAATAAGCTGATGCTATCTCTGAATCCCCTGTCTAAAATAAATATGTCATTATCTTGAAAGTACTGTCTTAGTGGGGAACTTTCATTGCTGAACAAAGAAGACATTATTTCTGCATCAGATGTGGTAGCTTTGTATGGGCCAAAACAATCTAAAATATAACCATCACAGGCTACTATTAAAAATGGCTTTAGCTACTTTTATTTAAAAAAATGTATGTTCCATCACACATTACAATACATTGTTCATTATTTTCATTATAAATTCCATTTGGAATCATAAGATTGTGTTCCTTCAACTGTTCTCTTGTCAAGTGGTTTATTCCGAGGTTATGAGGAACAAAATCTTGTAACAGTACGTAGTCTTGTAACTCGTGCTGTTTGCATTAACCTCTCTAGTGTAGTACGTGGAACATTTAGCAATGTTGATATTCTTAAGTCAGAGTCACCTGTCCGCATCTTTATTAAAATAGCAGCTAGACCTAATATTCCCCTATGCTTTCCTAACAGACGTGGAAGGTCATCTAATAAATCAAGGAATTTTGCTTTTGTTAAGCCCATCCAGAATCCAAACAAATGATCATCAATTTCTTGTACTGATTCTCTACTTGAAAAATCAAGAAAACTCTTGTATTTTTGAACAAATGAAAAAACATGCTCAACTTGTTCTACACTTCTACAGTGAAATCAGTCATGCTGTTTTCACTACCATAAAGGAAAACCCAACTGTTTCCATGTAAATGCTCTGTGCATACCCTAGCCAGTTTGGGAATGTAAAAATTGAAGCTGGACAAAATAGTAGCTCGCAGTGCATCTGACACAGTATGCAGATCTATATTCTCACACCCATAAAATATACAATGAGATGCTGTATTGGGAGCACGTTGATAATTAAGTAATGTTATGTTACTTGATTGGATCTCTGGAGCTGGAACTACAGAAGATTCCCTTTCTTGCTCCTCATCTGTACTTGCAAGAGACAGGAGAGGTTGAACTTCTGGAACATGGACTGGATTAGCAGATTGTTCCACTTCATGTCCAACTTCTTCACCTTGAAGAATCTCGTCCCCATCTAAGCCTCTTCTCTCATCCTGTTGCTGCATTGAAAGAGCTTGTCTTTTGAATCTCAACCAACAGGCATGACATACACGGACTGATTGTGATATCTGACAACAAAAAGCAACATATTTGTAATACATGAAGTGACATACCTAGTAAAAATCATAGATTAGACCATGATATTTAAAGAAAAAAATTGCATGTTAATTAAAATGAGTGAGAATATTTTAATACAAACCTGACGAGGTGCTACAGTAGTTCGGATTAAGTTTATCATCCTTAGTGTGATGCTTGATGGGTTTTCTTTTAAAATGTGGTCACTTTGACGACCGAGTAAGGATCGACCACAAACAGGGCATACTTGAGCATGACCTCGGCGAGATGAACCAGCAGATGGATCACATTCATTATTTCCATGAATGCGAGCATTAATAGTCTGCATCAATATATCAAAGCATGCTTCACAAATGTAATCATCTACAGTTATCTGAAAAACAAATCAATTATGAGATTTTGAAGCTTATAATGGAAATAAGTATATTTAATTTATATTTTTACATGTTTTGTTATAAACAGCTGTCTAAAAGAACACTTAACATAGGGAAAATGTACATGTTACTAACTCATTTCATTAGTGGGTCGTGTTAGGGGTGTATTTTTCTTGTTAATGGATATTAATCAGTTTCTATCGATAAAACAATGATTTCTGTAGCGTCCGTTGACTAAATGCTAAATCGTGAGGTACATGATTGTTATTATACTTACTATTACTGGAGAAATCCAAGTGCTAAGTAACGAGATGACTCTGCTATCAAGTTGAAGGGCTTGATAACGCCGAAGCGTATTAATGCATATGTTGCAGTTTAGACAAAGCAATCTCGTAGATGGCTCCATAACGCTTTCCAACCAGAGCAGTAGCTTCCAATCGAAAAACACTAAATCGGTATCCGTATCACACAAGCCAAAGTAATCGTACGAGGTAGGTGTCAGAGTCCGTGGAGAATGCAAAAGTTGTAAGGGTATCAGGAAATCCAAAAAGCGCACAGTACAATACGTAGCAAGAGCAAACGAACGACTGCAAAAAAATTAAACCAACTTCCCAAAACACTAAAAAGCAAAAAAAAAAACTATTTTTAGGTGCATCGGCCTAGAAGTCGGTGTCTAATGGATGTTACTAAGTTAATTTTGCCACCGACTTCTAGGCCGATGCACCTAAAAATAGTTTTTTTTTTTTGCTTTTTAGTGTTTTGGGAAGTCGGTTTAATTTTTTTGTAAAAAAGTTTTTTATTTAAAGCTTTTCAGTGATACGAATAGTTGTCACTATCCATACAAGTGAGAAGTTCTCATCAATACAAAGAATATAAGTCCAAATACGAGGTATTTTACATATTCAGTTGTCGAGTTCCCTCGACTTACTTTCTCTGGTCTCCATCATCAGGTCAGCTCCAAACCTTCACTGTTGCAAAGGTCTTGTCAATACAAATAATTTAAGCCCAAACACGTGGTAGTTTACATATTCAGTTGTCGAGTTCCCTCGACCCTCTCTGGTTTCCATCATCAGATCAGCTCCAAATCTTCACAGTTGAATAGTGCTTTTAGGCGTACACCTGAGTGTCAAGTTTTTACCCTATGTATGCCTACAACTTTCGAAGGTTGCCCTCGATTTCTCAGGGTTTCCATCATCAGATCCTGACCTGATGACTATGGGACCAACTGGCAGCTATTCCGAGTCGAACAAAAAAAGAATCACGTAAATCGGTCTATAAACCTCGGAGTAATCGATGTACATACATAGAAAAAAAAAAAAAAAAAACATACCGGCCGAATTGATAACCTCCTCCTTTTTGGGAAGTCGGTTAAAAATGGCAAAGTCAAACATGAAACAAATGACAGCCTGTCATTCACGATAAAGTAGTTCGTTTTACGCGTCTGTATCTGTCAACTGAACATTTATTTTTAAAACTATACAGTAATCGCGGTTATTCATTCTATTCTTATGAATAGCTATGATTTTTATTAATTAATAAGCAGAAGTAACATAACAAGTACCAATTATTTTACTTTTATTAACCACATGACGAACGAACAAGTTTTTCATATTCCGTGAAACGTAACTGTGTAAAACGCGTTCCGTTTCAAGTCTGTTTTTTTTTATTGTGCGCTTGCGTTTATCCGTAACTCACCATGATAAACAAATAAACATTGCTTTTTTTCCTGGGTCTATTTGAAAATTCAAATAGGCGATATGAATTGAACAAAAAAAATGCAATTTTTTAAGATAAATCACATCTCAAGACGCGTAAAAAAAATTTCAGGTCAATAATGGACATGATTCTTAAAACTGCCAATATTTGTGGGCCCTTGGTCACATACTGTGGTAATCACGGTAATTCCAACATGAGTAACAGCCTTAATTACATCTTTAATAAGAACAGCCAGGCTTTGGGTTGACACTGTACCTTTCACAAAGTAATATGCTACCGGTTGCTTCATTTTTTTGTGTAGGCCTTGAAGCATGAATACCAAAGCGTGATCAGCTATTTCTGAAGATCTGCGCTGGTTTTCACCTAAGTCTACAAATCCATTAACTTTGTCTGTCCTTGGATTGAAGATAAGGCGCCTTTTTAAAGCCATCTCATCGAAAAGCAAAGCACATAACCTGTCTTTTTCATTCAATTTTGCAACTTTCTTTTTAAGATGATCCATGATAGTTGGACTGATACCTGGTTCTAACTCGATGCTTTGAAGAAGATTTTGCAAGGTTCTTACGCTTGGTAATGCCATTAAATGTTGAAGATGTCTGTATGTGCGAGGTGACTTCTTATATATAGCAATAGCCAATGCTTTTTCTAAAGGAGTCCATCGTTTTCCTCCAGGTTTTCTGTCATGGTTGCGTATATATGCTTTTATCAGAGTTTTAAGTGCTAATGACTTGATACGTGGCATTATATTTCCTTCTCTTAAAACATTTATTTTATAAACATTTATTGTACGAATTTATCTTTTTTATCAGCTTTCTTTTTCGAGGTGTCACTTCTAAATCTGCAATTGGAAGAATAATGATTTAAAATAAATACATGTCACCTCACGCACATTGTTCTGTAGTTTTGTTCTTAAAATATTGCCGCCACATATATCTTGGTTAAATTAATAAATATTGATACTATTTTATGTATGTATAATTATGTAAAACATTGTGCCCCGTCTCTTTCACGCAATATTACATTTCTTTCTTTCTATGTAATGTAAACAACAACGTTATCGATATGTGAATCTTACAGTTGCAGTACATCACTAGTACACAATTTAAATGAGATAAAGGACCATGGGCAAAAATGTATGAAGCCTGGGCTCACCCACCAACAGAGATGAGACCACTTTGAATATACTTGTAAAGCACTAAATATAAAGATTTAAACTCATTTTTGCGAAGAATCCATGGGGTTATTTTGCTATAAATATTTTTCTCCGACCATAAATAAACTAATATTCTGCAAAAAGTAGTGCTGTTATGGCAGTGTAGGTTTTGTTATTGAACACCTTTAACTAGTTTTAATTCCAGGTTTAACGTATACATAAAAAATAAAACAGCTGCTAACAGTTAAAATTATTTTTGTTAACATTTCAATCAATATCAATAATAATGTCGTCTAAATATCCTGCCGGTGGATTAAATTGTGAGTGCCTGCCTCACCCTAGATACCATATTATTGAAATGATATGAGCACAACTTCCTACTGAGCGCCTACCTGTTAGACACAAGCAGTAATACTGAGCGATGGCATCTCGACCCATTTCGTTTCTGTTAACCAGAATGTATACCTACGTAATATGTAAACCTATTTAGGTGCATATCTTTTTTTTGCCATGGAATTGAAGGTAGTGCCCATAGTAACAATTTTAGTACAAACAAAAACCTTCACAACGGCATATGCTATAACTCTGTTGGACAATGAGCCCAATTTGACTCATGGTCCTTTGTTAATTTTATTTGTTCCTAGCCTGCTTTACTTACATGTGGCTGCAAAATATCTTATTAAAGTTCTTACCGGTCTTCATCTAAAGGGAATCTCGCCATAAACATCCTTTTTTCAAGATTCGCACGACTTGCTCGATTTTTACAAATTTCACAAGTAATAAACCGTCTTTTCGGTGGCATTTTGATTCACAACGCACCTCTGATCACCCGTCACTAATTTTGACGAGAAATTACACTTTAAACAATTTATAATTCACAATAAAACTTGCATTTACTTTCAAAGCACATGGCACGAAATGAAGTTTGACTTGGTTTTGACAAAAAACATGGCTGACACTTGATGTAAGAAAGAGAAACGACACTGAGGGAAAGTGATAGCAATATCCACCATTATTTGCCACGTAAAGTCCATAGAAAATATTTTTTGTTCCTAGTTTCACCAGGCTGACGAACTATGAGTCATAAATTGACACGAAAACACGATAGGAGATTCCATAACAGTGAAAGAGACGGATATATTTACTAGGTCAGTAAAACTTCGATGATATTTAAACGTTAGACGGTAGATGGCGCTAAGAGAAGCCTATATCGGTACGTAACTCAATTCTGACCTATTTACTAATAGGTCAGTGGACTTGTTATTTGAACCGACATATTATGATTTGGTACAATTTTGTTGTATAGCTGGTTCGGAATAGGATGATTAAGAAGAATTGGGTCGTTTTAGGGTTCTCATTTCATTATGAAATGATTCAGAGTTACAAGATTGAGAGGAAGTGGGTCGTTGTGGGATGTAAAAATCATGTGATGGGGTACTACGATTATTTAAGCGGTTTATAAACATGCTGTCTATCTCGTACATGATAATAGTACGTTCATTTTCAGGTAGCCCTAGTAATGTTTTGGCAAGTAACTTGCGGTACAAATCTCACTCATCTTCTTCAGTTCTTCAGTATTTTAGAACACTATTCAGAGTATTAAATGTCTGCTTCATCTGCTTGCTTGTGTTGGAGCAATGGACGGCAAACATAAAGTTTTACAATACCCTGTTAGATCTGGATCTGAATATTATAACTACAAATATACATTCAGTATTGTTCTCTTGGCATTAGTTGACAGCAATTATCGGTTTATTTTCGCTGACATTGGCTGTCAAGGACGAATCAGGGATGACGGAGTGTTTAGGAATACTTTATTGTGGCAATAAATGTGCTCTAATAGCCTTAACGTGCCAACACCATCTTATGCTACGGTCACACGCACGCCGTCCAGCCCGGCGGGCTGCCTGGCGTTCTGCGCGGCATACAGCCCGTCCCGGGGCGGCGGACATTCAAGCTGTTCACACGCACGCCGTCGTGTCAGTCAGTGCAAGAATGGCCAGCAGCGAGGATCTCGGTGTTGTTGCTAAAATATCCTTTGGCCTTACTTATTTTTATTGGAAAAAGGAACAAAAGGATGAACGACGTTGACCATTCCGCCATGTTGTAATCTCCGATCGTAGCGACTTTCTTAGCAACGTTGAATGAAGATCCACTCATCGCGAAAGCGCAGGAGAAACAGACTGCCCGCGCGCGTGTAAACAGTCGCCGGGCGCCCGCACATTCATCCTTTGAAATTTGCCAAAAAACCGACACTTGCCCGATTAGCGGCATTCACGTTCACAGGCGCGTACCGTTTACACGCTCGTGAACGTGAATGTGCTCGTTGAATGTAGAGTGAGAGAACGCGCGCGTGTGAACGTAGCATTATAACAGATGGTGCATTTGCTCTAGACACCCATATAATGACGCCGTACCCAGGCAGTCACACTACAGGCTCGCAAAAACGAATATTTAACCAGCGGTTATACAGCATTAATTATAAACAAATGTGATGTACAAAAACGTTTGTAGTATAGATATTTTGTAGGTATATTAACTGAAAGGTATCCCGTATTTGCGGCTACAGTCCTGCTAAATTTTGGAGTTGCATATTTGACTTTCATTTTATTTGTTGCCAATTTCTCTGACAAAACATGGTTTTCTGTCAGTTTTGGAATAAGTTTTACACCTATAACCTAGGTTTTCCTTATGGAGCAAAATAAGGTGCTCCCATTTAGCAGTGCATTTTGAATTATCGGCAAACTATTCCAGATTTTTCGGTAATAAATTGTTACGAATACATTTTAATAAATGCGGCGGATCATACAGTGGAATAACTTCTTCATTGTTGATAAGAATAACTTTTTCTTTTGGCTCTTCTCAAATAGATACCGCGTGATTCTTGCGCCAGTGACTTTAAGGCTAGTCTGTTGTTAGCACTTTGGTCACAAATTGTTGCAACAACAATAACCCCAGCTTTCTGTAATTCTGTTACAATTTCCTTTACTTGAATGGCAATTTGTTGAGCAGTTGTGATGATGGCGTCCACGGCCGATTTCGGCCACGGCGGCTGTTCTCACTTAAGGAGATCAGCCAGCTACGCAGGACATATTATAGTGCACGAGCATTTGCGCAGACACAGGTGCACTCCCTATTCCTTCACTCTCATAACCCGATGGGACGGTAATCCGACACAACTGGAAAGAGATCAGGCGCAGGACCGACATTAACGTGCTCTGCACGGGTGAATCAATCACCAACTTCCAGACTACGGGCTGCTTTGTAAAAGTTTAAGAAAACCCACAAAGCGATTTCGACCCGACCCGGGAATCGAACCCGAGACCTCGAGCCCAGCAGACGCGCTTGCGACCACTAGACCAACGAGGCAGTCGTAGACCAGTTGTAGCAGCTGCAGAAAATGTATAGCCATTAAAATGGTTTTTACCATAATTTATTCCACATTGTCAAACTTACATAACATTTAATTCGCTTAAATTGGTATTGGCATATTTCTAACATGTCTGGGATCGCATAGCTCAGGTAACATGCATGACATATAAAATGTACTAATTTTGGTTCCATTTCTTGCCAATATTGGTCATCCCTCTCTACTCGTATAATTTCAACTTTAACGTCTTTGTCGCATCCAGACCATACTCCGAAAATACATTTTTGCCTACCAGTTATATGAAGTTGTCCCTGTACAGTGTACTTGTATATGGGACATTCCACGCGAAGCGGACAGGTAAAAAATGATGATGTTTCGGATTTCTGAAATATCTGAGTATGTTCGACCTATACGTGTCCTTGATACGTGTATCAAATATTTTTATAATTTAGTGATTGGTTATAGAGTTAAGGGACTTTGAAGTTTTGACCAACTGGTAGGCATGCCCTAATTAAAAGCCGATTATCAAGTCATAAAACTATAGATAAAAATAATTTAACCACTGGATTCGTTACTTCATTAAATTGACTTTTTTGTACTATTTTTGAAAACCAAGAAAAACTTTTTTTTTTCAAAAATTTGTACTTCAAATTATTTTAAACTTGATTTTCACAAAGTTAGACCACTTCGATTTTTTTTATTTTTTGTACGAAAATAGCCAATATTGTATAGAACATCCTTGCTAAGTTTTATAATGGGCGTGGAAGTGGATTATGAGCTAGGTTGAAAAAACTGCCGAAGCGCGGCGCGTCCTACGCACTACCGCGCGCGCCTAACGTCATCTACTTAGGCACCTACTTGCGTGTTTTATTAAAACTATCATTCAGTCGAAAAAAAAATAACTTGTAATGGAATATTTTGCTTATATATTTTTATTATAGTTTGGTATTAAAAAAAAAAAAAAACATAAAACAAAACGAATTTCCTCAGCCATGCAATAAAAAATAACAATGGTGTTCTATTCTATTCTATTTTTGAATGATGGCAAGCGATTCGTCGATGCTAATGCCAACGATTTATGTTCATTTCGCGCCATGTGTAAAAATTTTGGCGCGCTATTGTAGTAGCTAAGCAACTAATTGTTTAGACGGACGTGCGGACGCGATTAGAGTGATTTTGTTTTGCTACTGCTTGATTTAGTGATTTGAACGTCATGGCTCCTTATGGCGATCGATGTTACAATCCGTTTAATTTACCTCTTCATAGAAAAACTAAAGACTTAAGGAAGTTATCACAAATTTTAGCTAAAAAATGGTCAATTTCAAATAAAAACTTATATGTGTGTAAACAGTGTAGAGAACGTCTTGCTAGTGAAGTACCGTTAATTATTACTGAAAATGTGGTGCCAAGTAGCCAGTCAAGTCAGTCGTCAGTGCAAAATTCTCAAGAATCACTAGGTTCATGTTTTATTCCTGAAGAAACTACAATCAACAAATCAACACAGACAGACAATGTAACATTAAATGACAATGAAATACTTTTGCAATTGAAAGAGAAGTTTAATGACCCTTCCACCTCTGTTTCTATGAAAACTATAATTCTTACCTTAGCACCCAAATCATGGAGCGAAAACAAGCTTGCTGATGAGTTTCGTACGTCCAGACGGCAAGCCAAAAAAGCGAAGGAATTGGTTGAGCAGAAAGGTATCTTATCATCACCTAATCCAAGAGAGGGCCGCAAACTGACATCGGAAGTTATAGATCTAGTAAAAACATTTTATCTTAGAGAAGATAACACTAGAATAATGCCTGGGAAAAAAGACTTTGTGTCTGTTAAGTTACATGATGGTAAAAGAATACATTTGCAAAAACAGCTATTAATGTGTAACATCAATGAGTTATATCAGCAGTTTAAATTAGAATACCCTGGCAAAAAAGTAGGCATTTCAAAATTCTTTTCACTGCGTCCTAAGCAGTGCGTTTTTGCCGGGGATTCGGGTACTCATGTTGTCTGCGTGTGTATTTACCATCAAAACGTAAAATTGTTGCTAAGCGGGGGAGACATTTCATCGCTTACTTCCGAGTCTCAAATCCCCCTAAAATCATACAAAGATTGCCTGCAAAAGATGATGTGTCCAGATCCAACACCAACTTGCCATTTAATGACAGGAAAATCGCCACTAAACGAGCAATGTCATAATTGCCCTGGCCTGGACGAAATCCGCGAGCATTTGATAAAAACATTTGACGAAATTCAAGTGACCAGTGTGCAGTTTGATACATGGGATGGTACAGATCGTTTTACGATCGCCACTCGAGTCCTTCCGCCTGACGAATTTGTAGAGAGTCTTTGCTCGGCGTTAGAAACTTTGAAACCCCACGCCTACATAGCAGATCAGCAATCTCGGTATTTTCAATTACAAAAAGAGTCGATTTTGGAGGGTGACATTATAGTTCAGTGCGATTTCGCTGAAAACTACAGCTTCGTGGTCCAAGACGCAGCCCAGACATTCCATTGGAATAACGACCAGGCTACGCTCCTGACATCGGTGTATTATTATAAAGAAGAGCAAAATTTGAAACATGGCAGCATTGTAATGATATCAGATGACCTAAAACATGACACTGCAACGTTTTACACATTTCAAAAAATGTTGCACCAACATCTTCAAGAAAAAGGCATAACAATTAAGAAATATATTTATATCACTGATGGTGCACCCCAGCACTTCAAAAATAGGTTTAATTTCATTAATCTGTTTTATTTTAAACAAGATTTCGACACGGAAGCAGAATTCCACTTCCATGCCACTTCACATGGCAAAGGGCCATGTGATGGACTTGGGGGCAACTTAAAACGCTTGGCGACTCGAGCTAGTTTACAGTCGGCGCCCAACAAAGCTATAACTACACCCGAACGTTTGTATGATTGGGCGAGAAAATCAATGCCCTTGACGCAGTTCTTTTACACTCGGAAAGAGGACATTCAAGAAAATAGATCGTTTTTAAAAAGTAGATTTGAGTCGGCAGCGACGATACCTGGCACAAAAAAATATCATGCCTTCATTCCGACTACTGAAGGTATAATGATCAAGCGCACCAGTAACAGTGAAAAATTTAAAATTGTTAAAGTTTGTAAATAAATAGTTAATTGTAAAAATAATTGTTTTATTTTAAATATCACGAACTAGACAAAATGTAACTGAGCAAACTCACGTAAGTGGCAGACACGCGCATTATACGGCGTAGGACGCGC
Organism: Helicoverpa zea; assembly: GCF_022581195.2. Lineage (NCBI taxonomy): Eukaryota > Metazoa > Arthropoda > Insecta > Lepidoptera > Noctuidae > Helicoverpa > Helicoverpa zea. The sequence goes on along the minus strand of NC_061464.1, from coordinate 2,219,417 downwards.
CGCGCTTCGGCAGTTTTTCCAACCTAGCTCATAATCCACTTCCATGCCCATTATAAAACTTAGCAAGGATGTTCTATACAATATTGGCTATTTTCGTACAAAAAATAAAAAAAATCGAAGTGGTCTAACTTTGTGAAAATCAAGTTTAAAATAATTTTAAGTACAAATTTTTGAAAAAAAAAAGTTTTTCTTGGTTTTCAAAAATAGTACAAAAAAGTCAATTTAATGAAGTAACGAATCCAGTGGTTAAATTATTTTTATCTATAGTTTTATGACTTGATAATCGGCTTTTAATTAGGGCATGCCTACCAGTTGGTCAAAACTTCAAAGTCCCTTAACTCTATAACCAATCACTAAATTATAAAAATATTTGATACACGTATCAAGGACACGTATAGGTCGAACATACTCAGATATTTCAGAAATCCGAAACATCATCATTTTTTACCTGTCCGCTTCGCGTGGAATGTCCCATATACCAAGGCTGTTTTTTATTTATGACAAGTCCGTTTTTAGTTTTTTTAGTCGATCGTTCGCTTGGCGGTGTGGGACGAGTCGTTGTCGTGGTGAAGGAGGATCCTACTGCGAGGTCGTTTCTCTCGAACTTTTTCCAAGACAAGTGGCAAACAATTGGTAGTGTACCAATAAACAATCGCTCGAGATGGGGCTTCATCGTGAAAGGCCAATCGTAGTCTATCATAAGTTTCTTGTTGACTTCAATGACATCGAAAGTCATAAAAAATCATTGCACGAAAATTTTCTCGTGTTAAATTCATGTTGACGTGACATAGACAATTTTCAATTTGCCGCCAAATCGTAAAACAAATGAATGAAATATATACTCAGTAATATTTACAAAGAGTTCTAATTTCAAATTTTAGAATTATTTTTTTATTATATTGTTTAAAAGTAAGTGGCCAGAAAAAGTCGTGGTGGCCTAGTGGGCAAAGAACCAACCTCTCGAGTATGAGGGCGCGGGTTCGATTCCAGGTCAGGCAAGTACCAATGCAACTTTTCTAAGTTTGTATGTACTTTCTAAGTATATCTTAGACACCAATGACTGTGTTTCGGATGGCACGTTAAACTGTAGGTCCCGGCTGTCATTGAACATCCTTGGCAGTCGTTACGGGTAGTCAGAAGCCAGTAAGTCTGACACCAGTCTAACCAGGGGGTATCGGGTTGCCCGGGTAACTGGGTTGAGGAGGTCAGATAGGCAGTCGCTTCTTGTAAAGCACTGGTTCTCAGCTGAATCCGGTTAGACTGGAAGCCGACCCCAACATAGCTTGGGAAAAAGGCTCGGAGGATGATGTTTATAAGTGGCCAGTTCTAAGTAAGTAACTTTCAGTTTGACCCTCGTAGGACACTTGATTTCAATTATTGTGTCTTCTCCCACTATTCCATCTGGAGTTGCACCTAGAAAAGTTGCCTTTTCTAGGTGGTTTTTATCTATGAAGAGACCACAAGGCTCTTTTTGGATGTTTAATTGTAATGCTATTTGCTCTGTAGCTGTTGCTTCATGTTCTACACCATGTTTCAGAGATGGAACATGGGCCATGTCCAAATCTTGCCAAATCTTATATATCCAAAGAATATATTCTTATATATTCTTTGGATATATAAGATTTTTTACTAAATTTTTCACTCTTGAGTTTTGTCGCTTATTTACAGAAAAATTTGATGCCTTTAGAAGTTTTCTTCTGAGCTCTAACCACTCACTTGACTCTTTTTGAAGAATTGTAGACTTTTCTACTTCGATCTTTTTCAGAACTGGGCAAACTTTTCAAAAAATCATCTTTGATGCGATTGTACTCCAGATTTGTCATGTCTGGCTTTTCACAATTTTTTCCATAATCTTTATCTTTGGTTTTTAAAAATTTTCTGTTACGATATACCGATGCTCTTTGTCTTTGTTTTGAGCTTTTCTCCTCTAGTTTCGTCACTAGCGACCTAGGACTTCTCCCCAAAATCGCTCTGTGTAAAGTGGTAAGTGGGCGCTTTGTATTAAATTATACCACGGCTGCATTGCATCTTGCATCACAGCCCCGACGAAATGAAAAGTTTATGCGTTTCCCACCAACAAATTTATTATACTATTGAAAGACTCTATTGCTGTCACTGTTGTGCATAACACTTCAAGCCTTAGCTGCCACAATGTTAACCACAAATTTTATTCTATGCCATATGAGTATTTCTCACGAAAGATGTACATGTAACGAAAAAGTTGTTATGAAATATCGTAACGAAATAGTAAACTAAAGCTTAGTGTGCATTGATTGCTTTAATAAAAAAGTAGGGAATAAGGGAATTAATTAAAAATACGTTTTTTATTAGAGGTACATTTATTATTAGCTGAAATCAGAACGAAGTATTCAAATTAAAAGACAGGAAAAAATAAAAAGTTTAAACAGAAAAAACTTAATAAAAAATAAACGACGTCTTCTATATTCTTCAGAGAAAGACTACCCTCTTTTTCGACCAATTCAATTTTTTTAACTACATTTATTTCAGGAACACAGTCTAAATCTTTAGTTTTAGGGACCAGCAATTTTACATCTCCGTTTTTGCCTCTACTTTTGTAGGTGTTGCACTACTAGGTGTTGCATATAATATCACAACATTTTTGCCACTTTTTTCTCTTATCAAAAATTAAATAACGCTTTGTATACTTTTATTTTAATCTTAATAATATTAATTACTTACTCTAAAAACTTGAGATCAATTTTAAATCTGAGATCTTTTACATAATTTATCAGTCGTTTATATTATACTTCTTGTAATAACAAATAATATGAAAATAGGTGTCTGTGATAGTTACTAAATAATCAAGTAAATAATAAAGGCTATAATTGAACTTTCTGTAAATGAAACCACAAATAGTAACAAAAAAACAAACAGAAAGGTATTTTGTACCTAAAATAATATTTGAGAGTTATCATAATGAATACTAATTCCAACAAATTACACATTCATCAGCAGGAAAATGATCGTAAACACATAATTGGCAATCATTGCACCAAAAATATGAAGTTTGCAATAAGTAAAAAAATATCAGTTCTTGTCATGGTTAGCATTAAATGCGTCGGTCTTTGTGCATTATTCGTATGTAGCTCCTCTCGACATCCATAGCAATATTCAGTTCTGACAAAGTGAGTTACAGGCCAAGGCCATTTAATATGATTGTAGTAACACTGTACAAAATCATATCTTGCTAGAATTTTATCAACATCGTAATAAATAACCATGCTGTAGCTTATTCAGTTCAATTGATATTTAGATCAATCTGAAAAATAAAATCAGTAAAGGTGCAACAAATATTACACTATCGAAACTTGTATTAAATCGGTAAGGGAACTACAAAGATGCTCAAAATTTGGATAGCATTGCTTTGGAATTGAGAAAGAAATTATCATGGAAGTAATTTCATACTAGGCACTGAAGAAATTAATACTCCTATACTATTTTTAGCTTTCTAGACATGGATCGCATATAAAATCAGGATATATTTGCTGACCAATACATTCGCTGCAATATTTTTGTTTGCAAACCATACATGCCCCTTTTCGGGGCATATTTAGTTCGTTTTAGTTCCTTAGGGGTATAAATTTACACCGGGTATAAAACACCTTCATTATTTTGAAACCGGCTCACACTTGGCCATTTTCAGATTTTTCCCTTTATCTTGACATAAAGACCTACCTCCATGCCAAATTTCAAGTCAATACGACCATTGGAAGTGGTCTAGGTTTTTGATGAGTGAGTCAGTGAATCAGTCAGTGAGTGTATAGTAAAAATAGCGATTTTCTGACGTCAATATCTCAAGACCTAAAATAGGTATATTAATGAAATTTCGTATTTTAGATAAGTGAGGGGGTCTCAACAGATACTAGAAATTTGATATGCGTAAATAAAATAGATTTTGAGTTACAGGGGGGTCGAATTTAGCCCGAAATGGTTCGTGTAATATAACCCACGGCCGGTGTGTCGCTGTTTTTGCTCGAACTTGGCGGACACACTGCCGTGTGTCTAGATCACAACGAAAAGTGTTACTTATTTTAAAGTACTTATTTTAAAAAATAACTCACTATTCAAACAGACCGACAGACATAATAAAACAGGAAATAAAAAAGAATTGTAAATTATCCTAATGTAAACCTTGCTTTATGGTGTCGGTTTTGCGACTTTGCTGGTCAGCCTGGTAGGTCACGGGATAAAATGTCGCAAACCTGACGTGACGCTTATTCCCTTATTATATATTCTGAACTGTATTCTAATGTAACGATTTACACTAAATTTGTTATTGACTATATATTACGATTACATTATTAAATTATTAATCTCTTAAATATCGTGGAATAATGTAAACTTACCGGACTCAGCAGTTATTGTGTCTCAAATCCGACACAAAAAATCTTGACGTTCGTGGCACAACAAAATAAACACGTTGTTTTACTCGGTTTCGTGACACAACTGATTCTTTTTTTATTTCGAACGTTGGATTGTAAGGTTAATGTTGCCAGTTTAGAAATGAAAAAGTCCTTAAGTATTATTTAAATAGCTGTTTTAGCCGTGACAAACCTGTAATTTCCGGTCGGCATCACTTTTTACATGTTTGTTGGAAATTGAATTGTGGAAGTGTCTGTTTAAGGTTTGAATTTAAAAGTACCGGAGACGATAGAAGATTCAGAGTTCTTTCAAACCGTACCAAAAAGTCAATGTATCGCCATACAATTTTTTTTTTTCAGAATAACTTTTATCATCGAGAAATTCGAGTGGGGGACATGTCAAATACTGACTTCTTGCTGATTAAAATTGGTCATTATTTTTTAATTGCTCTATTTCTTTGTGGCATTTCATTAACTAGTTTATAATGTGTTTAGTGCGTACAGTTATTAATCTCTTTGTCCTTAAAGTCTTCAGTCTCTAGCTCTTTTTTGTTTTTGGTACTATTTTCAGATTTTCCCTTCATTGCCGTTTTCAGGTAAGTGCCTTTATTGTCATTTAAGTCTTCAGTCTCTCTTTCATTATTATTTTTGGTATTATTTTCAGTTGTTTCCCTTTTCTCTTCTTACAGCGGAATGTGAAAAATGAGCATATATTTTTAAAATTACATTTTCTATATCGTGTAATAAAAAGCTCATGGCATGTCTTACACTCTTATTTGATTCGGTTTTACCAAGATCATTGTTAAATTTTTGTTTATTTAGCCGTAGTCTACACATTTTAATAGAATGACCATATTTTTTACAGTAAAAGCATTGTAACTTGGCACGACAATCTTTTTTAAAATGGCCGATCTTGCCACACCCAAAACATTTGACGGCACTAGATTTGTTTGTTGTACAATTAAGAGCTACACATTCTGATTCAGTGTTTGTTGTAGTAGATTTACTTCGCTCTTCTTCAACTAGCAATCTCGCCATCAGTTCTTCAACAGTTTGACTCGATGCCGGTACAGACTCCCACGCGGCAATAAATTGACGATACTTTTCGGGTAACGACATAAGGACTTTGGTGATATGACTGACCATTTTGTCAGATATATCATCGCCTAATTGTTTAATATTCGCTCGTAATTCTTATATCTTTGAAAAGAATAGTGATATATTACTGTCGCATTTCAGTGTATAAAACTTTTGTTGTTCTGAATTGTAGGGACGTAAAAGATTTCTTTTCGTATATGTTATTTAATTTGGTCACATCTCGGCGCTCGATGTAGCAGAAAGCAAATGCGTCATAATACTTTCGTCAATGTGGACAACAATCCAACCTTGCGCCTTCCTATCTTTACTAACCCAATCTTGGTACTCGGCCGCTTTGTCCTTACTTGATTTAGGTATTGAACCGTCCACGATTTCAAATAGGCTTTTTGCCTGTAGTATATAACTCTCATTTGGAATTTCCAAGTGCACCATGTCGCACTTCCATTTAATTTGACGCCAGTAATCGATTGCGGATGCGACAACTCCATTTTCCACTCTAACGACCGGCGAATTTCTCAGGCTATGGCGTCGCAAAACCTCGCAACGCCAACACCGCCAACGAAAAAACTCTTGCAGATTTTCTCTTCAAAACTTTTGATCGCCGCACTATGGGATATTTTAACAATCTAGTTGGTCAAAATTATCTACGTTACTAATTGGTTCTCAAACCGATTACTAAGGCTTTCTGTGCCTAACTGTGATATGTTGGGTAAATAAAAACAGATTTATAATGTAATAGACATAAGTATGTAATCAAAGATTTAAAAAACATGAAAACATGTGGGTAAAAGATAATACCTACAATTTTACATAAAACTACGTACCTATTTTACACAAAATTCACAGTGTATTAAATATAATAGCTACAAAGACAAAAAACATGCATAATTATTTTAACTTTTTATGGCAAATCATAATCATCTTAAGAATAATCACATAATATAATACAGTTCGATAACAGATATTACGTACATATTTAAATCAGAGAAATCATAGTAGTAGTGATCATAAGTTTGTTTTTCATCATTAGGTGATCATTTTATTTTTATTTATTCTGAAGATTCGGAAAACGAAGATTCTGTGTCTTCAGATTCGGAATCAGGATGAGGTTGTACTGATATCAGTAAGTTTATTGTTTCTGGCAGGAATGGTTTTGTCTTTTTAATTCTTTTGGGTCTTCTCGCGGACAAAAGAGGATCAGAAGTTAAAAGTAATCTGTTAAGCACATCTAAATTACAGGCTTCTCGAGAAAATTTCCGGCCAAAATTTAGGCGATATGATTTATAATGTTTATTTCGTGCTTCTGAAGCCTCTTCTGAAAGTTGCCCAATAGGCAACAATGCATGTTTAATCACAGTAGCCCCGTGTACTAATATCTTATGCATGGTTGGTGTCATGGGGCACCAAGAATATAAATCGACATATAATTTTGCAGTGTCTGCAGTATAACTTGAAAATTTCTGAATATCGATCTCATGACCACTAGATATTGCTTCGAGTATGACTTTAAATCTATATATCAAGTTAAAATCAATCCCTGTTATTTGCGAAGACAATTGTGGGTTATCGAAGAATCTTCTACTTGAATTCCCGTCATTACTGTTGCCGAATCCGGCTTTTGGCAAATCTACCAGTAATCCCATTTCTTGCTTGAATTTTTCTTGAACCTGTAATTTGGTTTCTTTAAAAATTGCTGAATCTTCAACATTTTTTTCATAATTCTTTTTTTTTGTAAGGGCAACCTGTACGCTAAATGCAATAGGCTCTCAAATATTCTAATTCTGGCATGTAAAATAGACAAACCAAAATCTAATGCATCTGGGTTACAAATTTTCTCCTTATTCAATTTGTTAAAATCGGACGAGGTTTCTTTGCAAATGTAACACCTTTGTGTTGATGTGGTCCCTGTGGCTGCGTTGCAAACTTTTCCGTCTACCATGGTCAGCAGCATTTTTTGTTTTATTTTATATTCACTGTCTTCTATGATAATACTCAACCATTCTGGCATTGATGATATGGATTGTTTTACATACGTTATTTCATCATTAGTAATGTCATTAGATTCTTTTACAAATCTTATGCGTATGGGGCGACAAAATCGAGGGGAAGATGGGGTCGGATTTTGCCACAAAACTTTATTGTTCTTGTTACACACCAAGCGAAGCGGAACAAATGAACTCTGAAATATATACTTGTCCGAATCAGATTCATTGATGAACTTTTGTTGGTATTGGGCTTGCTGGGAGCCATCACATCCCCATTTAGATATTAAAGAAAGGTTTTCTTTTTCATCGTCTTTAAGTTCACTTATTACTTCTTTAAGATAGCAAAGTAGCCTTTTATTTGTATGCTCTAGCAAGCTATCTAGTCTCACTTCAGCGCAAGTTTCTGTTACTCTATATCCTGACTTATCAGGGTAACACTCTGATTTTGCTTTCTGAATCAAATTGTAGCTTGGAAACATTTTCTTGTTAGTAGCTCTTATTATTTCGTATTGTCTTCTCGAAAGTCCCGCCTCTACAATCATAGCAAGGGCTTCAAATGGACTCAGCATTTTTGTATCATCTTTTTTAAAATATGCTTTCTTGTACTTAGATGCACGCCTTGGAGAGACATTAATTTCTTTTAATACTAGAGAGGCGTCTCTTTTTCCCATGCTATATAATTTAGATTGAGTGGCATGCGTAAGAACACTAAGCTCGGCCCCTCGAAGCTCCTCCGTCTTTCTTCTTTTTGTCCTCTCACTAGAGCTTTCAAAGGTTTTTACTGGCCGACCTGGTCGGCTGGTCGACCTACTAACTTTTGGTAATTCGAAAGTGCCCTGTAGCCAATCACGATTTTTCGTACGAAAGTTATCAAGTTTATAAGTTGAAGCTTTCCATCTTCTTTTTAATTCTGATTTTACATATGAAAATTTGTGTTTTATTTCATTTATTTGCTCTGGGGAGTATTGGTCCAAATTTACAAGGTAATTCTCCATAAAGTCGAGTTTTTTATTGAAATCAGGTAGGTCTTGGTCTTGCATTTTCTCAAAAATGTATTTTCTGGTTAATAGTCTTACATTTGAGGGACCTGAAGTAAAAAAAAAACACAAGAGTTCAATTAAAGTTCATATTTGGATATTCATATTTGAAACTATAAACCACACTTTAAAGGACCCATTCTTTCCCGTGATAAATAAAAAGTGATCTCAATTACTCTCTGAAAAGACCCCAAACTATCAATGAAAGTCCCCTCAAAATCAGTTCAATTTTTTCAAAGGTTAGCCCGGACAAACATAAAAACCCTTATATTTCATTTATTTCTATACTATATTACTTTATAACATGTAATGATATTTTATGAAATCGGACTAAGTCGGAACAGATTATTACTTTTCTAGAAAATAGAGACAGGGGGCTACCAATATACATTGAAAAGAGAGCCGGGACGCACCCTGATATATAACTAATCCTCCAATCTTTGTAAAAAATTGTTAAGAATTTCTAATAAATTTCTCTTAACAGTTAAATAAAAAAAAAATTGGAACAAACATTGTTGTGATGATAAAAGTAATACTAATATATTTTTACATACCTGCTTCTTCCGTATTCATCACAAAATTTTTCAGGAAAGTGACACAAATTATAAAAAACAACTTCGAAAATGTAGAAAAATAACTGTTGCGAATGATACAAGCGTGCACTCAGATAGACGATCGAGAGTCGACTGTCGTTACAGGCGGTCGCGCGGGTGGGGGGGCGCGCATACGCATTGTTTATGTGGCCCAGTCATTGTATTTTGTAACACAGGTATTCTTTTGTGCGAATTTCACTATTTTGGAATTTGATTAATGGCCAGCTAGATCGCCTAAATACCCCTTAGTGCGCCGTGTTTTATTGCACTCGCGTACTCTGGGCCCATAACCTGTGATAAGTTAAGGGCTGCAGAGTGAAACAATTGCGCAGTAGTAATTATATTTTATTTATACTCGGTGGAGAAAAAGAAATACAACCTGGCTTGTTCATAACCTCAATCCGCAATAGACAACAATACCACAGACACCATAGACATCAATAGTTTTTTTTTTTTATTGGCTATGTCACATTTCACACGGGGTCATGGTAATAAGTCCCGCAACCCCGGCAGGCTTCGGCCAAATTAGTTCATACATAGTTAAAATATTTCTTTACTAACCTGGCAAATTAAATGTTGGTACTGCAATGTTGCTCAATCTATTGTACCGACAACATTTTTTTTCTTCAAAGTGAGCATTCTTCAACACTGTATTGTTTCTATTTGTATATGTCTTCATCATCTAAATGATGTTACCCCCAATTGAAGTTGCTTGGCTTCTAACATGATCTCAAAACTTTTTACGGTGGAAGAATGGCGTAGAGAGGCTTGGTTTTCTTTTCTTTTAGGTGATTTTAATAATTTCATGTGCTTCAGCTGCAGCTTTGTTTAGAGCCCATTCTCTGTCTCTCACTCTTTTATCTTTTCTTTGTTGTGTTGTAATTTCTAAGGTACACAAGTCTGGGCGGCAAATATTTCTAAGTCGATTATATTCAACTATTGCTGACTCCTGAGCTTTGATACTTGTAAAATTTATATTTATTAAATGTAATCCACCTAGACTTGTCAATCTTGAAAGAGCCACGTAAACTTGACCACAGGTGAAAACGGAGGTACCTATGTCCATCAACGCGTGGTTTAGGTTTATCACTGGCTTTTATAGATTGTTATAGCATAGGAATAGAGAATAGAGATGACTTGGTGTGGGCAAATGTCACCATTTACCGACAATATTTCACAATCCATTGGCACTTCTGCTAAACTACTACTACCAAATATATTCCTACAGCTTAAACGTACATAAATAACTAAACTAACTTGCAATTAAATCACTTATGGTGAGTTGCACCATTTAACTATAACGATAACCGAATCATTTTCGTTACGAACCAGTTTGGTTATCGTTATACTCAAATGGTGCAACCCACCCTTAGTATATAACAAATTAAACTAACTTACATCCAACTAACTAAATATGTACAACTAAAGTAGCACGTAAGCAACATTTTTTTAAGGGTATGATTTAAGCTGTCACCAATTTAATTCATTTTGTGTTTCTTAAATAATAGGGTTTGCCCTCAAAATAGTAGATTTGTCACCAAAATGTAGTCACGAAACAATATAAAATCAATTCCACAATAAATTACCGAAAATCATGGAGATATGGAGTCAAGTACCAAATAAATGGTTTTGTATGTATTATAATAGGTTTGTCCTAATAGTTTTTAAGCAAACTAATTTAAAGAGATCACCAATAAATCATATATTATATCACTAGAAAATTTCATGAAGGTCTAAAAATGTAGGGTGGTCGTCATCATCCTTTCAACCAAAAGAGTCTACTACTTAACTGGCCATGTGCCTCCCCCAAGGGTCTTTATTTCCACAGGTAGTATAAATATATTTAAATTAATTTTCTAGCGGAATAGTAAATAAAACACTTAATTAAAGTCAAAATAATCAATATTTATTGTTAAAAATAACAATCACTGAATAATCAGCGCTGGTTTGGATTTTGAAGGGCGCCCCCCTTTTTCTTTTCTGGGCGATAAGTAAATTTTTTGCTTCTGGTGGGGGGTTGGCCAGATTTACGCCTATGGCTAATCCGATAATATGCTTGCACATATAATTTTTGTAAAACGCAGGGCAGTTGCATTTTCCATGATTTTCCGCGCATCGTATGATCGTACCTACAACCAACCTACAACCCATTCGTTGAGGCTCGAAAGCGCGCCAATTTGTCTCCCTTCCCTTCCTCTTCCCTTTGAACATATTTTCATTAAAATTATAAACTGATGTATTAAATTGGTAACGAATACATTATTCTAATAACTGAACGAAATAAAATGTAACTACTGTATTGGTGACAAAATGACAAATAAAAAGGAGTCGCAGTCAGGGATCGATTAATCGATTTATTTGGTGACAGATCTACCATTTTGAGCACCAAGCTATTATTTCAGTAATAAAACTATTATTATAAGAACGAAGTTTATATTCATGTAATGCACTATAATTTCATTGGTAATCCATCTCATATTTTACACATTATATTAACAATAATTTGGTAATTCATACCTGGGAACACTCTTTGTTTATCTGAGAACGAAAATATTTCGTGGCTATAGATCTATTTATTAGGTGATACAACTTGATGACAAATATAAAGGACAATGCTCATGAAGTATGAGAAAAAAACCCAGGCCCGGCGCAAAAGAAATGTGACTCAAAATATAGGTAAAAATAAGTAATTTAATATTATATAGGGGACAGTGGCTAAATGTGTGAAATTGCTATTCGAATTTTTACATCTGCGCTACATTGCTACTCGAGATTTTAGAGGTAACATAATGTATTAGTAGAAGGAACAGTAAACAAGTACAGTTGTGGTTTAAGAGTGTACATAATGACATGTTAATGGCAACTTCTCCACTATTCTACCTACTTTTACAAGATAATAGGATGATAGAACTAAAACACGATATGAATGTACTTTTCATTTGAATAATAACGCTTAAAAGTCATCGGATTCTTTATTTCTAACACGACATGATCCAAAAATGTTGCGGGATGCGCGAACTGTTCCTCATGTCTAGCCCACCCTAAGCAATATAAAACGCTCATGACGCGATGACGTGGGCGCTGCAGCCCAATGTCCTCCACCCATGAATACAGGAGCAGTAATATCCTGATATGCCATTCCTGCCATTTTCCCTTTTTATAAAGAATGTAGGTGTAAAAGAACACTCCTAAAGTGAAGTTAACCCGGTTTGGACAAGGCTAGCGTCGCATCCTAAAGTCCTGAGCTGTACTTCGGTATTGATTTATCTTTTTGGAGAGGCTTATTACTTGCCATATTAGGTACTTGTTTGTTGTTTCAGATAGCACTTTAATTAAACTGTAAGTCCCAGCTGCTCATGTTACCCCTTTAAAAATCAAATAGCTATTTCACACATTTAGCCATTGATTTCGATGATGCCTCCTATGCAGTATTTCATTATTTATTATTACCTATAATTTGAGTTACTTTTCGTTTGCGCCGGGCTTGGGTTTTTTTTGAGCATTGTCCTTTTGGTGACAAAAAATATAGTTCCCTTTTTTAATAGCTCCCTGAGTCTCATCCCAAAAATAACAAAGGAGATCCATAGCTTTTAGAGATGTCCATTGCTGACACATTATCTTCGTGATTTTTTTAATTCAGTCACAGTGAAATTGTAACTATTCAATTTATTTTTAATTTTGTGTTAAATAGGTTATAAAACGTGTGATAAAGTCCGGCCGGGCGAGAATATGGTTCCTTTACTAATACTTGGTGACGCAATGTGTGACAGTAATAACGTTTGATTTATGACGTCACATGTAAGGGTTTACGACAAATGAATAAAAACTGAATGTCTAGCCAACCTGAGTTCAAGATGGCTGGAAACATGTATCTCCACTGCCTAATAGCTAGCCATATACAGACAGATCTGCCCGCCGGATCTGTCAGATCCGTGATTTCGACACACGAGTACGGGCAGCAGTTCAGATCGTAATTCCAGCAAATACGGTCGTCTGTAAAAATGTCTATTTCAAAGCATAAATTAGCAATAATATGTGGTGGTTTTATTTGTCTCGAAGAAAGAAAACGAAGAAGAGTTTGGGTAAAGCAATGAATGGCTAGAAAAACGGCCGCGATATAGCCATATGAATCTACTCAGAGATTTGTCAATCCATGAGCCTGCTGATTTGTTCAATTTTTTAAGAATGGATATATCAGCTTTTGAATACCTACAAAGTAAAGTAAAATGCTTAATCGAGAAAGAAAATACAGTAATGAGATATGCAGTTAGTCCAAGAGAACATCTCACAAAAACATTACGTTATCTGGCAAGTGGAAACTCGTATGAAAATTTGAAATTTTTAAGCGCCGTTTCACCTCAACTTCTTGGAAAAATCATACCAGAGACATGTTGGGCTATTTTCAAAACAATGAAACAAGAATTTCTTAAGGTGAGACTAACATTTATTGAAATTCCAGAAAATTACTTTTTTTTTGCAGTCATCATCTGCATTTTCCTCTTCTGTGTTTGTATCACTAACAATTCGTGGGTGTAATATAATTTTCGACGCTGTAGGATGTTGCCGTACGCTTCGAGGTGTATCTAGAGATGGGCACTGGGAAAAAACCCAAAGGAAATATACCCAGGTTTTTTCCTATTTGGGAAAAAAACCGGGTTTTTATGTGGGAAAAAACCTAATAGACGGGTATTTTCATTATTTAAAGTAATTATCATGATCTTATTTTATTTTTAGTTTTAGAACTAAATAAATAGGTATTTTGTAATGCGTACACTCTTTGCACCAGCGTATATAGGTCACTAGCTGTCGTCTGTTGTTTAAATCGTCAAAATGTGTAGCCTGATTCAGGAACTAAAATAAAGCCAGCATAATATGGATGATTATCTGAAATAAAATTTTTGAATTGAATTGAATAATATGCTGATTTTATTTAAAGGTTTTAGTTCTTCTTCGGGTGACTCTCCACTACTGGAGGTTAGCCGTCAGCTCAGCAAATTTTTTCCTATCTTGTGCCAAGCGAAACAGGTCTTCAACGCTGGCAATACTCGTCCACTCTCGGATGTTCCGCAGCCAAGATTTCTTGCGCCTTCCAACGCGCCTTTTACCCTTTATTTTGCCCATCATTATTAGTTGCAACAGTTGGTATTTATCGTTTCTCAGTACATGACCAAGATAGGCAACTTTTTTGCGTTTGATGGTCTGCAACAATGCCCTGGTTTCACCGACGCGTTGAAGTACCTTCTCGTTGGAAATTTTCTGCATCCAGCTTATGCGTAGCATCCTGCGGTAACACCACATCTCGAAGGCTTCAAGCCGCTTTTGGGTGTTCACTTTAAGCGTCCATGCCTCGCTTCCGTATAATACTACTGGCCAGATATAACAGTGAAGCATTCTGACTCTCAGTTTAATTCCAAGATTGCGATTGCACAGAACGTTCCGCATTTTTTGGAATGTTGCTCGGGCAATTTCGATACGGGTACAAATTTCTTCGTCACTTTCCCATTTTTCATTCACCCAAGCACCGAGATACTTGTAATGCTGAACCTGTTCGAGATCTGAGCCTGCAATACTTAATTGAGGGGCCGAGATGTGGGTACCAGATGCAACCAGGTACTTAGTTTTGGTAACATTCATATTCAAACCTGCTCTTAGACTGCACTCGTGAACTCTGTTCAATATATACTGCAGGTCTTGTTGCGTTGAGGCCAGAAGTACTGTATCATCGGCGTATCTCAAGTTATTGACTATCTTGCCATTTATCGTGATTCCGACTTCGAGACCTTCCAGAGCTTCTGTTATAATTGCTTCAGAGTACAGATTGAATAATAACGGTGACAGAATGCAACCTTGGCGGACTCCCCGGCAGATATCAATTTGGTCAGTCTCCGAATTTTCCACCCTTATATTCGCTGTTTGGTTCCAGTACAAATTCTTTATAATTCTAAGATCTTTCCCATCTAAGCCAATATCTGTTAAATGTTGCATAAGTATCTCGTGCTTGACACGGTCAAAGGCCTTTTCATAGTCAATAAAGCACAAGATAACATCACTTTGCATATCCTTACACTTCTGTACTAGAACATTTAAGGCAAAGAGTGCTTCTCTAGTTCCCATGCCAGAACGAAAACCAAATTGGCTTTCGCCAAGTTGTTCGTCACACTTATATCGTATTCTAAGGTGGATGATAGATAAGAATAACTTTAGAACATGACTCATTAGGCTTATAGTACGGTATTCAGAGCACTTCTTTGCTTTTGCTTTCTTTGGAAGTGTGACAAACGTGGACCTTAGCCATTCTTCGGGTAGACTGCCAGAATTATATATTTGGTTGAATAGTAGGGTCAAGGCATCTAGGTGTTGATCTTTGAGGAGTTTGAGTAATTCCACAGGTATATTATCAGGGCCCAATGCTTTACCCGTTTTAGCATGTGTTAGTGCATGTTTCACCTCGGATTTCAAAATAGGTGGACCAGTGTCATCCAAAAGTAAGTGATCAACAGGTCTTGAGTTGTCTTCAAACATTTTTTGGATATACTCACTCCAAAGTTTCTTTTTGTTTTCCAAGGTCACTATGAGACCTCCCTGCTCATCCGACAATATGTTTGAACAAGTCTTCTTATAAGTGCCAGCAAGGTCTTTAATTTCTTTATGCAAGTTAAAGCTATCGTGCTTTCGCATGAGCTCTTCGATATGCTTACATTTATTTTCATAAAAAGACTCACGGGTTATTCTTATGCGTTTCCTTATCAGCTTGTCTAATTCATTGTATTTAGTCGGATTGTTCTTAGATATCCTGCGTTCTTGCATCAACTGTAGAATATCGGTAGTCATCCATTGCTGCTTCCTGATTTGCGGAGATGGCTGAAGTAAATTTTGACCAATATTCCTGATGGTATCCTGAAGTGCGGAACATATCTCAGTCATGTTCGACGGCTTGGCTAACTGTTTATCTGCCCATTCGTTTATGGCCTTTGCAGCTTCTATTCTAATAGTGGGTTCTTTTAAGTTTTTCACATCTATACGCGTACAAGGTTTTACTCTGCGGATTTGTTTAAATTTGCATTGCAGTGTTGCCACTACAGGGTTATGATCGGATTTTATATCAGCCCCAGGGTAGGTTACAGCGTTTTTGATGGAGTTTTTAAACCTCGTGTTTATCATTATGAAATCAATTTGATTACGAATTAAGTGTTCTGGTGTACTTTTAGGTGATGTCCAAGTGTATAGACGTCGTGGTGGTAATTTGAAGAGGGTATTTGTTATAACCAGGTCTTTTTCTTGGCAAAATTCTATTAAAGTGTCACCTCTTTCATTCCTTGTACCAAGACCATGTCTGCCGGTAACGCCTGGTACGGCCAGAGACCCAACTTTCGCGTTCATATCTCCCATAATTATATTTATTTCATGTTTTTTTGTGTACTGAAGAAGCGTTTCTATTTGACCATAAAACTCCTCAATTTCAACCAATGCTTTGTCGGCCGTAGGGGCATATACCTGTATAACATTTATATTAACCGGTTTTGCGTTTAATTGAATGAGCATGGCGCGGTTTGACAAGGGTACAAAGTTTGATACTGCTTTCGAGATTTCTTTACTCAAGAGAACTCCTACACCGTGATGATCAGATGTTTGATCATTTCCTGAGTAATAAAGAATTTTACCTTCCGTAGTTTCGTGACGGGCTTGTCCCGACCATTTTGTTTCGCTCAATCCTAAAATACCAATTTGAAGGCGATCCATTTCCATTATAATATTGGCAAGCTTGCCATGTGTTTTCATTCCTCTCACATTCCATGTAGCCATTTTTATCTTTTCTTTTTTGAGCCCTCCGGGGATTCTTCGCACCCCTGTCCCATTTAAGGGACGCCGGAGACTCGGGGCCATTCCTTGTGTTGTATTCATTTGAGCTGATTTACTAGGGAATTATTATGATGGTGGTATCCCGTTGCCTTCCATCATCGCAGTCTTGTGACCGTCGTGCCGTAGTGGCTGCACTCACGAGTTTCCGATACAAGCCCTTTAAGCTATTCTAGCCTTGTCCTTACATCGGTACTGAGGATGCTGCTTCCCACCCTCAGGTCATAATTACTACGCTTTTATGACCAAGCTTACCTCTTCCGCTAGTCCTGCCGATTTTGTTGCCTGAACATTTTCGCCACTTCCATCGTTGAGGATTTCACCCGTGACCCTGGGCATGGGATTCGCATTATACCTTGCGAAACTAGGTAGTTTATGTTAATTACTTAAAAACCTACCTACACCTAATTAATGCTAAGGGAGGGGAGGGATTTCGGGAACAATAAATTGTCCCCGCGGAATTGGATGGGGTGTTTTATTTGGATAGGGAAGGTGGTTTTAGGAGGAGAGGGGAATGGGCGTCCGGTACCCGCACTCACCGATCGGAAAATGACAATAAATGCCACCTCCTCACGATCTTCTGTGCAGGTTTTAGTTAAACATTATTTATTAACACCAAAAAGACGTCTTCTTGTTTTATAATAAGATTTCTGCGTACTGTGATGTAATGTTAATAACAGAAAGAACACCTATTGAAACTTTAAAAAATATTTAATAAAAAAAAAAAAAACAACGAGAGATACTTACTAACAATCATTTTTTTACAATTTACAAACGTTACAAAACTGTTTTTTTGCAATTGAAACTTTTTAGTCACTGTCGCTACTGTCATTATCATTAAATATATTATTGATATTGCAAAATTATATTTCTTGCGTATTCCCATGAGATGTTGAAGGTTGTTCTTCATTTATTGGGCTACCCAATGGACTCGACAATTGCCTGGGTGTAGATAACGGCTCGTCATCGTCGACATTGTCACGTCTTTATGTTTGTGTAACAGGTTCCAGTTATACGATATAAACGCTATTTTTGCTGCCCTGTCTGTAGTCAATCTATTTCGTTTGTGACTATGTATATGCGCATGCGTGCTAAAAGATCGTTCAGTGGCTGCTGAAGTACAGGGAGCAGTTAGAATACGTACTGCAACCCTACTCAGCAATTTGGACTTGCAAAGTCCTCTCCACCAAACTACCAGTTCCATTTCAGCAACATTCTTCCATATAAATGGTTTGCTCCATAAACCCTGTTTAGCTCTTTAATTGGCTAAATCAACGCCAACGTCAATATTAAGCGATTGGCTTATATCATGTATAAACTCCATGGCATCCACTTCGTGTTCTTCTTCTAATTCAATGCTTTGCGATCTTGGATCTAATAAATAAGCAGCATAATGAATGTGTTTCAAACAATTATTTGTTCGCCTAATTACAGCATTTGTAATCTCTTGTTTATGATCCTCATTTAGAATGGATATTTCGGGAAAAGCAAAATTAAATATAGACCTAATATCTTTGAAGGCCATATAAACTTCATTTGTAAATACTCCATTGCCTTCAAGTTTGAACATTTTTTCAGTTATTGGTTCCGGTAATTTTATGCAATTTTCTACCATGGTCCAGAAATTTAAATCCAATAAATTTGATTTTATTTCGTCTGAAATAGTGGCGTCTTCGTGAATAGCTAATGTCTGTAATGCCACTTTGGATTTTTTAAAAATTTTTAACACTGTGCAGTAACTACCCCAGCGGGTTTTCCCTGGTAATTTCAGTGTTTCACCTGAACCTTTTTCTTTCACAATTTCAGCTAATAAAGCGCTCATACTTTGTTTTTTTTTTTTTAATTTTTTTTTTTGAATTCTGTGGCAATCGATATAAATGCATTAATTGGTTCCAGTTTTAAACAATCTTCGCACAGCAAATTCAATGTGTGTACTACACATCTCAGCGGAATTATATGTGGATACGAATTTTTAACTATCTGAAAGAGCGCTTGTAGACTTCCGTTTTTTTCACCGGATAACGGACCGTGAATAAACGACTATCCTTGTATACATATTTTTTTTACCGGATGGATGGACTGCCGTCTATATGCGTTAGTTTTGAACTGGTAGTCAGAGATTACACACGTGTGAAATGTCGAATAATAAGAAAAAAAAACTCGTATTGGCCTACTATTTATACAAGAAGAAACAAAAAGAAATAGAAAAACGTAAAAGGTCATCGTGGGTGCATCCTATATTATTGGAAAGGGAAAAATATGGTGCATTTCAAACTCTTTTTACGCAGTTGGAAGAAGATGAAACTAAATTTTACAATTATTTTCGGATGAAGAAAGAAACCTTTCAACTATTATTAACAGCCATATATGATAAAATAAGACACGAGGATACTGACATGCGTAAATCTATTTCCCCGGTATAGAGATTAGCCGTTACGATAAGGTATGTTAAAGAGATGTTCAATTTCAAATTATAGAAAAGGGGATTGATTACCTGTATTAATTAAAACAAAATTTAGTAGGTAGTAATTGTTTTATTATACTCAAAAAATAAATTAAGGAGTTTTAGAAAAATCGAAATCGTAATCAGGCGATGTGATTGAACTTCATTCAGTAATAATTGAAGATTGGGAATCATCTTGCTGCATGAGTTCTTGAGGCATCCTGGATGTGGATGGAATGAGTTGTGCTGGCTGATATTCATAGGGCATCCTGGATGTCGATGGAATGGGTTGTGTTGGTTGATATTCGTGTATCCTGTAGTCGGGTGTAGCCGTACTCGATTAATATTGTAATTGTAATTTTGCTACTGGATGGACGCTCGATTTCTCCGAGTTAAATTTCTCATAACTTTTATGACTTCATATTAGAATTCAACATAATCGTCATCACTATACTTGTCTACAATCGGAGCAATACCTTTGAAAAAACACATACTCTTACTCTTGTCTTCATCTTCAACTGATTTAATTAAAGTAAGCATTTGTCGATCAACTTCGCTACAGTCTGTCTTTCTCTTCTTGCTTGTTTTTGTTAGTCTTTCTCTTCTTGCTTGTTTTTGTTAAATCGGTAGTATTGGCTGGTGCGGTAGGGTCATTATTGGTTTGTGAGTCAGTTTCTTTGTTGTGAGATTGTGTGATGTTTTTTTCTGATGTAATACTTGCTTCCGTTGTTCGGCGAGTCACAATTTTACAAAAAAAGAGCATTTGATCGTAGAATTTATATTTTCGTAGACTTTTTGCACCAGAGCCGGATTTACATTCCTTAACTTTTTTGTGATATTTCATCCAGTTATCTCTTGCATTGTTCCATTTTTTTATGATATCTTTGCCTAAAAAAGAAAAAATTGTTACAGATATTTAGCTGCAGGGAACACATTTAGTGATCTACATTACAGTTTCAGAATGGGTATAAAAACTATCAGCTGTATTGTACAAGAAGTATTTGAAGCATTGTGGGAAACCCTTTCTCCAATTTATATGAAACTACCATCGGAAGACGAATGGTTAACAATAGCAAAAAATTTCGAGACCAATGCAAATTTTCCTCATTGCTTGGGAGCCATTGACGGAAAACATATTAGAATCATCAAGCCAGAAGAAAGTGGATCAATGTTTTTCAACTACAAGCACTATTTCTCAATAGTATTAATGGCTGTGGTAGACACAAATTATAATTTTGTTTTTTGTTGATGTTGGAGCCTACGGCAAAGAATACGATTCAGCAGTATTTAAAGAAACAGAATTTTGGAAAAGAATAGTAGGTGATAAATTAAATATTCCTCGACCTAAGCAGTTGCCAGGTGCAGGCAGTGAGTTACCTTATGTATTTGTTGCTGATGAAGCTTTCGCTTTACATCAACACGTACTTCGTCCTTACGGTGGGCATCAACTTGACTCAATAAAAAAAAAAATCAATTATCGTCTCACAAGAGCGCGACGCTACGTCGAATGCGCATTTGGTATTTTATCCAATAAATGGAGGATTTTGCATAGACCATTAAATGTTTCAACAGATATCTACTGCTGTTAACATTGTAAAAACATGCTGCTTATTACAAAACATAATTAATAAAGTAGAGGGTATTGCTAATAATGCTACTGACACTGCTAGTTCACACATGGTGTCTACTCTATGCCATTTGCCTCGTTCCCATTCAACACGAGGTAATGTAACAGCAAATATGATTCGTAACAAATATGCAGAGTATTTAATGTCACCAGTAGGGCGTGTACCATGGCAAAATCAACATGCATTACATGCATAAAAATAATGAAAATAAAATGTTACTTACCAAAATCATTTTTTTCTTTCTCGGACATCGTTTCAAAACCTTCATTGACCGCAAGACAAATTTCTCTCCAAGCGGCAAAACTCGACTGTCTATTTTTATAGCACTCTTGGGTTTTGTCCCACAGTACAGGCCTATTTTCAACCAAACTTATTAACAATTCCATGTCAATATTACCCATTTTTAAAAGAACGCAGGTAGACGGCACTCAATTAACAGAAAACAGGCAATACGTCCGGCAGCGTCAACACGCACCAATACACTGGCGTGGATGACCGCCATTTCTTACACCGGACCGGTGTCCGTCGCGCCGAGGGGAAGGGGTGGTGCATCCGGCATAAATTGTTCGCCGGACCGATGTCCGGTGCATGTACACACATTCATTATAATTCATACACCACCGCGAATCCGGCAAAAAACACGGTCCGTTATCCGGTGAAAAAAACGGACGTCTACAAGCGCTCTAACGCTATCCTTTGACAAGTACCCTCGTCGTCTTTGACAGTGACGTCGTGCCGCTCGTGGAATGAATCTCATTGGATGACAGTCCACGTGGACTATGCTAGATTGGCTTACGATATTTTGTCTCGTAAAAAATGGAGATGGAACGATCACTCGACTCGAGCGCTGGGAAGGTACCTACTTTCTACCGTTTGATACGTAAACATTATTAACAGGATGTTTCTTATTTCTAATGTATTAATTATTTTTCTTTGCACCTATTATCTTAATTAATGCTATCAAATTAATAATCGTGCGTAGTGGTATTTTATGTCGGATACATTGAGTGGACCATCTTTGTAAGACGACTAAATAGACACGGTGTATAAAATCATTAATTATAGCTTATGAATATTAATTCCGACAGTTTTTTTTTTTTTTTAATATGAGTCGGTTCGTTCTGTTATACGGGATCCTCGAACACGATTTAAAAAAAACAACTAATTTTACACACAAAAATGATTATATTGGTTTTTCACCACAATTAACAGTATTTAGGGATATTAGGACACTTAGAAATAGTACCGAATTAGTAATTGGAAATAGTACCAATATGTGTCGAGAATGACAACAGACTGCCCGCGCGGGCGAATCCGACGTATATTTGTATTATTACAATTTGCTTACATAGCACCCTCTACATGGGGTTGCAGTATCAAAATAGGGTATAACAGTTCGAACCTACTGCTATAAGCACCTACAAGTTCCCAAACTACCTATAAATTCATAGCTGCGTTATAAAATGAACCTTAATAGGTCGAGCGCTCTAATGTTATTCCAATGCGATAGCGCACAGTTCAGTGACCGCGACCGTGCCCCGGCCGTGAATATTAGATTGTAAGAAGCAACCCTACGTGCTTCTTACAATCTAATATTTATATAAGAAAACAAAGTTACGCTTTTTTTAAGGTAGACTTTCTTAAAACTGAGTTTTTAAATAAAAAGTAATATCAAGAATATGTTTCTTTAGTTAAGTAAGTGACTATTGGAATATACATACATGTATAATGTGGGAGCTTATTTATGTTAAAAGAAACACGACTGTTCGTTGAGACGTCTCATTTAATACTCTAGTAGAGTAACTCTACCCAAACAATAAGTAACTTAAATATAATTATAATACGCACACACCACTACACAATGGGGGTAGCGGTAAAAAAAAAAAAATATTCTAATAATATATTTTTTTTTGCATTAGGTGCACGATTTTTGTTTATATAACATGAGGTTTCGATCTATTTTTATGTACAGTTTCAGGTTTATTATTTTTAAGAATAACAACATTTGGACCTCTATCTTCCAAAACACTATATAGACCATTAAACAATTGTTCCATTTTATTACCTGATTCATTTTTTAACAATAACAAGTCATCTTTATTATATAAAAGTGGTTTACAATTTTGGTCATAATTAATTTTTCTTACAATTTTACTCTGAATTAAATTTTGTTGAGCATCCTTATGCGCTTTTTGTAACCTATACCTTAATTCTAGAGCATAATTTTCAGTATTATATAATGGTTCAATACAATCACTTAATCTAGTAGGTATTTTACATGGTTTACCAAAGACAAGCTCATATGGTGCGTACTTGGTTGCTGAATGGACAGTTGTATTGTAACTAAAACTCCAGAACGGTAGCCAATGGCTCCACGTTTCGGAATGTCCTTCACATTGTATGCGTAAAAAGTTGCGTAAATTTTTATTAGAGTTCTCAAGCGCTCCTATTGACTGATGATGATAAGCAGTGGATGATTGTTTATCTATATCTAGAAGTTTACATACCTCTATCATAGTTGCAGCCATAAATTCTGCTCCTCGGTCTGTTGCTATTGCCTTTGGTATTCCGTACCTTAATATAAAGTTACTTACGAACGCTCTTGCTACGGTAGTTGCGTCTTTATAGTACGCGCCAAATAAACTTGCAATAAAGGTCATTCAACCGCCCTGCCGTCAGGGGCGCATCACCTGTCCGCCATTTTGTAATAATGTCCTTCCGTCATTTCGAATTTGGAATGCGCTTGGGATAGACTACTCAACTTGTGTAGGTACTCTACTCGGAAAGTTTTACTGACTGATCATACTTTTGACCAAAGGTTTGTAATCCTTTGCGACAAGGACGCCTCTTACCACGATACACTTGTTTTGATCGTTTTACCGACACTGCCCATACATTTTTTTCGTATCGTTTTGGAATATTGGGATACATTAGTAGGAGGAGGTGAACAAACTTTATTGCACGTTTATTTGACGCGGACTATAGTAGGTAATGCGTAGGCCTCTACATACTTGCTCAATTCGCACTGTATCGTGAGTATATACTGATTACCTTCTATGTCCCTATCTAAAGGTCCTACAATATCTAAAAATATCTTATCTAGTTTTGTAACACAATTTCACTTAGGTTTCCGGCACTAAATGTACGTACAGGTTTTCACTATAACGTTTCAGTTCGGTCTAATTTACAGTTGGTTTTTTTCCACTCCGTATAGCAGTCACTACTGAGTCAATCGGAATTTGCAGAGTCTGCGTTTTGCAGCCCGGCGCGGCCACATCGCCGTCCACTCCCACGCGAAACCCGATCCTGGCAGGGTTGCCATGTAATGTGGGAGCTTATTTATCCTTTAAGTACCGACGTGCATTTTTTGTAACGTTAATACCGATGTGAGGCCTGAGAGGCCGCGTATATTATATAGTTTTTTAAAGAAAGTGATGAATTAAATTATTTGTCCTTGCATTATGACAAAAAATGAAGGGTTTTGAAAATAAATAAATATAGAAAGGTAATCAACTTAATTATTTTTTTGAATATAAGACTACAATAATATTTGGCTTGAATTTTGGGGAAAAATCAGACTATTCGTTATAAAAAACCAAAACATAAAAAATACTCCTCTCAGAATAACAACAAATAGTACTTCTCACTTACGACTAATATAACTCTTCGAAAACAAAACTTGCAAGAACATAAACCTTCTGAAAAAAAAATGTCCACAGTCCAACTACACCTTCAATTCTAGACACAGTCAGGGCATACTTGTTTCGCGCACTGCAAACAAACGTGTTTTTTGCACGAATAGCATTTATAATTTGATTTTCTTTTCAATTTAGGTTTACATGAAAGCCATGTATTTCATGTCTTGACTTCCTCAGCTCTGGACAAAAATCTTGGCCAAAGTCGTCTACCTCTGATCCGCTGGAATCCTCATCCGCTAGCCAGCTCTCAATCACTATTTGGATTCAGTGTATTTATAGTCATGTCCGAGATCTCTTTGATTGTTGTAAATCTGTCACACAACTATTTTGCTTATTAGGGGAAGTCCCTGTTGTATCCATAGTTCATAATATCTGTGAAAATAATAGTTTACTATAACAAAAAAATAAAACAAAAAACTTACGTAAGTACCGACGTGAGGCCTGAGAGGCCGCGTCGGAATTTCAAAACGTAATTACTCACCAAATACGCATGTGACAACAACACTGCCTGTTCCAACGTCAACATGGGCACTAAACTTACAGCTACTTAAAAGCGGGGATTGGTATTGTGCGGGGAAAAGGGTAATCTAACAAATCAAGTACTTGCCGGGGCCTCTCAGACCGCACGTCGGTACTTAAAGGTTAAGTTAAAAGAAACACGACTGTTCGTTGAGACGTCTTATTTTATACTCTACCCAAACAATAAGTAACTTAAACATAATTATAATACGCACACACCACTACACATGTACATAGTATAGGCACAGATTCCTGTATACGGCCATCCCAGTATTTGCTTTCTTTTTTTATCTTATATAAAAAATAATACAAAGGACAATGGGCACAAATATATGGGACCTGGTATACCCCACCAATAGCAATGTCATATATATCATTGGATAGGCCTTTTTATGTAGAACAACATTTACTATGACAGCTTTGCTGAAATGTTTGTCCGTTCTGAGATATAGATCAAAACTCTGCAAAAATTAAACTAAAGTTAACTTAATAATCTATTGATATCTCAAATTTTTAGAGGAAAAACTAAGTTCCACTAAGTGTAAGTCTCCCGAGTCTTACCTGCTGTACCCGTTAGGGTCCATATAATTGTTACTATTATTTTGCATTTCAACCTTATACTGTACCAACTGGATATTGCCCAAATCCTTTGGATTTTTTTGGTATAAGGCTATTTACACGTCGGTGCCATCCTGCTAGCTAGAGCATTGGTCGTTCTATGGCGTTAGCCAGCGCAGCTTAATATTAACGGTGATTTTTTGGGATACCAGGTAGACTCGAAATAACTGCGAAAATGCCTCATCTCTGATGTATTTGGCGCTGTTTCCAAAATATAATTCCATGCGCCTGGTATATGATTTGCCGGCACCAAAGGAAGAATGGCACTCATTCTAGTCACGTTACGACCAGCTCTTGATTTATTCAATTTAGTTTTTTTTTTTTTTTAATATTTCCCAATCGCTGCATTGAAGTGATAACAACCAGTCACTCTAGCCTGCGGAAAAACTGCCGAAACTGCGTTCATGATGGCAATTTCATAATCCGATTTGAAAGTTTTAATTTGGATCTGTAAATTCTCTTTTATGAGACTAAATAGGCGCATATATGTTTGTTCCGATTTTTTTGGTAAGAGGGCGTATATAACCGGTACTATGTCTGTAGTATTTTCATCCGATGCTAAATCCATGTGCAATACAAACATTTGATAAAAAGGTTTTGGAGCTGATTTAGGGTCAATCCCCACTAAAAGAGCAGCGGCCGGCAGCGGCCGTAAATGCAAGTTATTGAGCGCGAGCGCGGCGGGCCGCGCGGCGCCGCGCTGGGCCGCGCCGCGCCGCGCTCTTACATTGTCCGTGCTCTTACGGCCGCTGCCGGCCGCTGCTCTTTCAGTGGAAATTGACCCTTAAACGTCCCATCGGCATAGTATGAACCTGGCGTTCTCATTATTTTTTTAGCGATATTGGTGGCAAAAATTATAATTTTTTCCGTACTGCCATCTTCACATACTAAAAACTTTTTTGATAAACTTTGTGGTATTTGAACTGTTTCAGTATTATTATGTACTAGCAAGTCTGTATTCAAATATTTTTTTCGCGCTCGATAAAGAGAGCTTTTTAAGGAACGAAATGTTGGTATCAAGTCTCGATCATCACGATTCTTATCGCGTAGGTCTGCCAAAGTAGATTCGCAAATTTCTTGAATCGGCCCTAAATTATCACACACTTCCTTCTTCAACCTGATATTTTCTTTTTTAATATTGATGGCAACAATATTAAGTTCACAAGAATGCGTTGACTCTCTTAAAACAATTTTCCTGCTCTTATCTAATGTCAATGATGCATTACATGCAGTTCTATTAATACATCGCCATAACGTACTGTCTTTGTTAGTTTTGTTTTTGTTGTACTGAAATCCCTTCCATATTAGTGTTTGATTTCCTTTTTGGTTACATATAAAGTCTAATTCCTCACTCAATTTCAAATTATTAATAAAAACACGTCACAAACAACAAAATTAAACTGTCTCACGTAAGTATACACAATACCATTGAATACAATAAAATGTCAATGAAATCCATATTTTTTCAAAAGTACCCACTTTTGTGAGATAAATATTTTTCTTGATACTTTCGTTTCGCACGCTTATTATTAAAGTGACCGAATTGAAAAAACTAGTTTTTTGGCAAATCGCAAAAAACGTTTTGCAATTAGGACTTTGGCTGTTTATTTAGACATAAATGTTACAAGATGTTACTCGCATAGTTATTTTTATTTTTTAATGATAGAATATGAACCACATAGTTGGTTGAAACTTAAATTTCAATTGAATACTATTTATTTTGTTTATTGTAGGCTGTCAAAATTACTTTTGTAGTTTTAGGTCTATATAATACTAAGTAACAGTTAGTCTGCCAAAAAGATAAAGACCTAATTAATTTTGAGTTGATTTATTATTAAATTCAAATACTACTTGGTTGTATATGTAAGGTTTAAGTCATAATAATACTAAACGAAAATACATAAAAATGAAAATACATTTTTGTAGTTACGGTTTTTAATTAAAAAAAAGAGATCAACATTAAGGAACTAAAATTATAAAAAAACTGTTATTTTCATTTTAACACTTATTAATAGAAGATGTTAGATGTTTTTATACCGAACTTATTAATATAATTAAAAGAGATCTTAACTTCTAAGCAATAAATCAATCAGTCTCATGGTATTCTAAGTAGGTTTACATCAGTTCACAAAAATCACTCTTCTATCCTAACTATCGCTTTTTAAATTACAAGTCTTTATTTAAATGATTACGAGAAATATAATAAAAAAAATAGTATACATTTTCATATACCTTCAAAATTAACAAAAAGCAAATATAGTTTTTTTATACAAAGTAGTATATAGTATTGTAAAAAACTATGATAACTATTATAAACTATAATTATAACATCGTAGCAAAATTAAAAGAGATCTTAGCGAATCTAATCAGCGTTATGGTATTCTTAGTAGGTCCGCAGTCTAGGTATAAATCAGTTAACAAAACATAAATTATTTAAAAATATAAGATGAAAACGGAGGAGTCATCTTTACCTTTACTGATTAAAGAATGGAATTATAAAAGTCAGAATAAAAGTTAGGGATCAAATTCTTAGACAATAATTCGCGTAAATCTTTTTTTTTATTTTCACTTAGCTCTTGTTTTCCAGTGTACGCTTTGACTAGCGTTAACTCGTTTAAAGGCAACATTTTGGTTCGCCTGTGTAGAGTCCAGCCGCTTAGGTATGCTGTGCGCCGGGAATTCTAATGTGCAATGTGGAAGAAAACACCGACATGTGTATTAACCAAGCAGCTTTATTGAACTAAACTAATTACAGTAATGCATATGTTATAAAGTATTAACGTAAGTAAAGATCGCGGGCGTCAGCATAAAATTGTCGAGTGTGCTCGTACATGCTCCCGAATCACCAAAAAAAACAACAAAATGTAAAATATTAAACACATTGAAAGAAAGGTAAACTGTAAATAAACAACGTAAATAAGAATATAAAATCCTAGGCTTATATCTAACTCCAGCTTGTCGGCGAGGTAGCTCTGTCGACTTTGTTCGCCATACAAGTGTCCCGGCTCGTCCGCGGTCGTGGTTCGTTGGTAGCTTGCTCCCGGTCCGGGTTATCAGTCGTAACTCGAAGTACTGGCCCATAGTGTTTCTTGAGTTTGAAAATAATCCATAGACCAACTCCAACAACAACTATGAGCATAAAGCTATACAAAATATAGCGATGTGTGTCGTGGGAAGTTGTCACTTCGTTAAGTGTCTCTTGGTGCAGCTTCACTTGTTGAATCCTGGCTTCCAACGTCTTCATCATCTCTTCATGATGCTCAGGTTGAAAGGTATAATTGTTGTCTGCTATGAAGTGATTTACCGTTGACTCTCTCAAGTAAAACTCGTCTTCCTTTACGGTTATCTCACTGTGGAAGTTGTAATGAGAGCGAAGTATAATGTTGTCTCCTTTCAACATGCATCCAGGACCAAGTGAGATAATACCTGTACCACTTAATTGTTTTGATGACGTGCCAGATGGACAGAAAATGCGAGTCAAGCTATTTTTACAGCAGGTGTACAGCCACGCGCCATCATTGTGTAACTGTATCCACTTGTCTCTGCAACTTGATACAGTCGTGTGGCACGCTGATAAGTCCTTATTGTTTACTATAATCAGTGCCTCACACGTAGTCGTGGATTGTTTGATGTCATAAACCGGCAAACTCAGTTCACATAGTAACCGATGTTTTCTCAGTTGTATGCATGTTCTTAAGTCATCATATGTTAGCGGCATCATCACGTCCTTCTTGAGATTTATTGCCAAATATTCAGATGTAGTAATGATGTGTTTTTGTATCTGTCCTTGTATGGAAGGTATAGGTATGACTCGGCTTATCTCATACTGTTCGTTGTTCACCAAGGGCAGCTTGACTTCAAACAGGAAGAAGTCTCTTGTCAGTTTGACGTGTACTCGTGACAATTTATACATCTGACGAATGCACTGATGGCTGTTTGTGCAAGGTAGCGATAGTTCGCTAGGTAATTGTCCAGATATTATGTTTAGTTGTTCTTGCAACTGATCTGGCTTCAATAGATGTGCATCGACGCGTCCGCCCTTCACATCAGTCACTAAGTCGAGGAGTAATTGTTGAACCCTTCTTATGTTTGAGATCATTAAGTTGGCAGCAAATGCAGACGAAATCACATTGAGTATACTGCTACGTTCCAAGTGTATCCGTTCGATTGTTTCTTGGAAGCGTTTGTCTATAAGCGTAAATTGCTTGTTCATGATAATCTCGTTTCTCTTCAAAATATTGTATTCGCCTTCTATAATCGATGTTTGTTCCTTGTAGAGGTTGAGTAAATGGTTTTCGTTCCTTTGTATAAGGTTGATATCCCTGTCATATTTTTTGGCAAAGTCTTCGTCAAGCACTCCAAATAGATAATTTGCTGCATAACCAATTCCATTTATCAGCCCCCTTTTCTTGCGCGTTCCGTGTTCCGATCGCAATACATCGTTATAGTGTCGTATTTCATTAATTTCGTGTTCTAGTTGAGCAGCGATGGATATCAAGGTGGGTTCTTCCTTAGTCAAATTGTTCAGATGTGAGACGTAGTCTGCTACGTTTTTTAAACTTCGCCAATATGTTGTCATGTTATAATACACAACCATTTTCCAGTTATCTTGTTGTATTTGCATATCAGCAATTTTGTCGAAGTAGACTAGTTTTGCTGACGACAACTTGGTGACGTTCACTGTAGTCTGTTGCAATGACGTAGCTATGCACATTGCAAACGTTAAAAACATGCAAATGTAACTGTATAGAGATCTTTTAGCAGGCTTCCTCCGCTTCGGTCTCTCAGTAATTGTTTGTTGTTTGTTAGGTGTCGTGTCACCTTCACTCACTGTGCACCCTGAATCGCTCCCTTCAACAGGCAGTCGTGATAGTTTGATGATGGGGCGTTTGAGAGTGCCATTTTTTGTCTTCAAGGTCACCACTCGAACATGTCCATCCTTACCAGGGTGCGTTTCCGTAACCTTCCCTAGAAGCCATTTAGAGGGCGGCAAGTGATCGTCCTTTATCAATACGATGTCATTGATCTCAAGATTTTTTGTTGCAAAATGCCACTTGCTGCGCGTTTGCAGTGTTTGAAGGTATTCAGATGACCATCTCTTCCAGAAATCCTTGTGCATTTTTTCCAGTAGCTGCCATCTAGTTTTAATGTTTCTGATATCCTCGTCAGGGGAGAGTGGGCTTGACAGTATTGGCCCTCCCACTAAGAAATGTGCAGGCGTTAAGCATTCCAGATCCTCAATGTCGTCTGTTAACGGAATCAGTGGTCTAGAGTTGAGACATGCTTCAATCTGGGCTATCAGCGTGGAAAACTCCTCAAACGTCAGTTTTTGCTCGCCAATGACGCGTTTTAAGTGGTATTTCATACTTTTGACTGCGGCTTCCCACAGTCCACCTGCTGATGGCCAAAGTGGAGCGTTGAACTGCCACTCAACTCCTAGGTTCTGTAACTCACTCAAGAGTTCTTCGTTGATGTAGTACTTTAATGCCTCCTTGTGTTCTTGTACGAGAGTTTTGGCAGCGCCAACAAAATTGGTGCCGTTGTCAGAGTACATACATTTTGGTGTTCCTCTCCGGGCACAGAAGCGTTTGAATGCGCAGAGAAAGGCTGCAGTACTCAAGTCGGAGACCAATTCTAAATGAATAGCCTTCGTTGCCAGGCAGACGAATATTGAGATATAGGCCTTGGATGTCTTACACCCTCTGCCCTTGTTAGCCTTGACTTCCACTTGTCCCGTAAAATCCACGCCTGTGTGCGTAAAAGGACGTGATGGTGTAATTCGAGGCTTTGTTAAGTTTCCCATCAGCTGTTTGTTAGTAGATGTCTTGAAGCGATGACATTTGACACACTTGATAATGTGGCCCTTTACTGTCCTCACACCTCTAAGTATCCAGTATTTGTCCCGCAAATGGGTCAAAGTGAGTCTTGCACCTCCATGCATTGTCGAAATATGTGATTTGTCGATTAAGAGTTCTGTGAGCCGATCTTTGTTTGGTAAAATAATTGGATGTTTTTGAGAGGTCTTCAAAGCCGATTCAGTTAAACGTCCCCCAACTCTCAATAGACCTTGTTTGTCCAAAAATGGGTTTAGATTAAGTAAACAACTTTTTGAATGCACCTTTCCATGTTTCTGTAAATGTGCAATATCTTCGCCAAAATGTTTATATTGCACTTTCTTGATAATGACATTCAATGCGGTTTCAAGTTCCACTGTTGTTAGGTAAGGTGATCGCGTATTGTTTTTGTTCGCCTTGACTCGTAAAATCCAACTTAGAATTCTGACGACACGTGTTATAGAGTTATGTTTGCATAGAAGCTCTTCGGTAATCGATTCCGATGTTTGGGATGCACAGATTTGCTTCTTATGCTTGTGCTCTAATGTAGGAGTTACGAATTCAGTTAAATGATCTGGGATGTTGTTTTCTATCAGCCACGTGGGTCCTTGCCACCAAAGTTTGTGATCGACTAGTTGTGACGGAAGTAAGCCACGACTAGCGCAATCCGCAGGATTTTCCTCGGATTTAACATGTCTCCAACACGATGGTGGCAATATGTTTGAAATTTGCGTAACCCTGTTTGCTACAAATGTCTTCCAGCGGGACACGTCGCCATGTAGCCATCCCAGAACGACCATAGAGTCAGTCCAAGCATGTATTGTTACGGTCTGTTCGTTTAATGACTCTATGACCTTTGTTGCTAGTCTTGATAATAAGTGTGCGCCGCATAGTTCGAGTCGGGGCAGTGTCATCACTTTTCTAACTGGCGCGAGTTTCGTTTTCGCTGCCACTACCCGAATCATGTGTTGGCCATCGTTGTTTATGCTTCGACAATAGATGACACATGCATATGCCTTCTCCGACGCATCACAGAACCCATGTAGTTCCACTGGGGTATTATTAGTTCCCATCCACCGAGGTATAGAGATCTGACCCAAATATTTAAGGTCGTTCCTGAACTCTTCCCACTGTTTTTGTACGTGTTGTGGAACGGGATCATCCCAGTTGAGGTTTGTAGTCCACAGTTGTTGGAAAATAAGTTTGGCCTTTATAGTAGCAGGTGAAAGCCAGCCGAGTGGATCGTATAGCTTTGATAGTTGAGATAGCAACGATCTTTTCGTAATTGTAATGCACTCGTTTGTTATTTCCACTGGATGGTGAAATGTAAATTGATCCGTAGAGGGGTTCCACATAACTCCCAATGTCTTGTTTGTTTCTGCGTGCTTGAAGTCAATCATGTTTTGACTAATTTGATCGGGTTTAAGATCTTCTAATAAGCGTTTGTCGTTGCTCGCCCACTTGCGCAGGTTGAAACCACCTTGTTTGAGTAGATTGATTAATTGCTGTTGAGTGGCCTTGGCTTGTTGAATGTCATAGTTCCCGGCTAGGAGATCATCGACATATAGCTGACTCTGTAATATTTCAGCAGCAAGCGGATACTGAGCACCATCATCGTAAATTAATTGTTTTATTGTGCGCATCGCTAAAAAAGGAGCAGCTTTAGTACCGTATGTTACGGTACACAGCTGGTATTCTTTGATCTTGTCTTCTTCGGAATCTCTCCACAGAATCCTTTGCAGATGCTGATCTTGTTCTTGTATTCGGACCTCTCTATAAAATTTTTCGATGTCGGCGGTGTAAACAAAGGGAAACCTCCTCCACCGCAATATTAATGATTGTAAGTCCTGTTGAAGGTTTGGCCCACGTTCCATTAGCTCGTTGAGACTATAGCCCGAAGTTGTTTTGTTAGAGGCGTTAAACACAACTCGGAGTTTTGTCGTAGTGGAGTCTAATTTCATGACACCGTGGTGTGGTAGATAACAACTCGGTTGTACTGAAGTTAAACTTTGCTTCATGTGATTGAGACGTATGTAGTCAGCCATGAATGTTTTGTAACTTTCGGATAGCGACTGGTCTCTTGATAGACGTTTCTCCAATTGTCGGAATTGTGCTAATGCCTGCGACTTCGAAGAACCTAATTGTCTCTCGAACGCCGGTTTCATGGGTATTCTGACCTCATATCTGCCATCAGACCTTCTCGTAGTTGTAGTTTTATATAATGTTTCGCAATATTGTTCGTCTGACGTCAGCGTTGTTGATTGTTCAGTTATTTCTTCTATTTCCCAAAAACGTGAAATATCTTCTAGGTTGTTAAGCACTGCGTGGCATTGGTACGTTGTGGTGTTGCCCAATAGAACCCATCCAAGCTTAGTCTGTTGAGCTATTGGCGCATGTATGGGTCCTCGCAGGATACCATCCATGATGATTTGAGCGTAAACTCCAGCATCCAGTAAAATGTCAACTGGCCTAGAAATGTTGTAGTTAGGATCGGCAAGGCTTATGTTTTCTAAATGTGGCCACTGTTGCCGTTCAAATGTGTAATTGGGCAAATTGTTCAGCAAGTTTGCCATGACAAGCGCCTCAACGGTAAAATTGTAGTCTTGGTATATGGACTCGCAGGTAAGTAATACGGTTCCGTGACTCTTGTTGTTCGAGATGCCAACTCCTGACACAATTGCGTCTTGTTTACGCCTGTGAAGTCCCAATCGTTGCGCAGCTGATTCCGTAATCAAGTTAATTTGGGAACCTTGGTCAAGTAGAGCTCTAAGTTTTATAGGCATTCCATTTTCACCGAGAACACATAGTTCAATCGTAGCAAGTAGCACCTCGTTCGCATTCCCAGCCACGTGATGCGACTTATGTTGCGCCACCGTAGGGACGCCTTTGGGTGTCAGGTTATTGGTGGGAACCTTTTGTTGCATAGCATCATGTAACGTCGTATGATGCTTATTATTGCACACCCTACATGTTTTCGCGGAATTGCATTGTTTGTCGTTATGACAGTACATACAATTCTCACAAACTTTTAATTGTGCAATTGTATTTATTTTATCTTCTGGCGCCATTCCTTGGAATGTTTTACAGGCAACCAATATGTGATCAGACTTGCATAATGGACATTTTCTTTCAGATCGAACATGATAAGTCCTTGTCTTGTTGTTAAACTTCATAGGAAGTTGTTTGGAGGAAAATTCCTTGGCCTCAATGTTGTTCCTGTTCTTGGCCTCATGTTTCGGAAAACCAGCCTTGTTATTCTTTCTGTTGACTGGCTCGAGAGCTGTGAATTTGCTTTCCAGAAATTCCATAGCCTCAACGAATGAAGGCAGGTTCCGTGGTGCCTTTCGACACTCCATGTATGCACTGTAGGTTTCCGTGTCCATTTTTTCTGTAAGAATGTGTACCAACAGTGGATCCCACGTAGTGGTATCGACGCCGAGATTGCGTATGGCGTGAATTGTTTCCAAGGTCGTGTCGTGGAGATTTTTCAATTCTTGCGCAGAGTGGTGGTGTACTACAGGTTGGCTTAAAAATATTTGTATCTGTTTTGTAAACAGCAGCTGTATGTTGTTGTACCTTCGGGTGAGTATATCCCAGCACGCGTCGTAGTTTTCAGCTGAAACGTTGAGATGCTGCACTAGACGCTCTGCCTCACCTTTCAGTTTTCCCTTGAGATACTGCAGTTTTTGAGTCTTGCTTAGCAAAGGATTGTTATGGATGGCTTCAGAGTAGAGGTCCATGAAAGTTGGCCATTGCGCATAGTTACCATTAAATGCCGGAATCTCTACTTTCGGCATTGTTTGTTGTTGGTGAGAAGTATGGCTAAGTTTTTGATTGAGTTGTCTCTTGGTAGTTTCGTAAATATTTTCATGTTCCACGTACTCCTGTTCATAATCCACTTCCGTGCCGATAAGTAAGTTATCAATTTGCCAATGGAGATCATCAATAGTTTTCCAGCGCGCCTGTACCATCTGCAGTTTGTCTTGTAGTTCCCATTTTTCAGAGATAATGTTAATGTCGATTCCTCGTACGACTCTTGAAAAGGCTCGAAAGTTTGTTCGTTGCTGACTAATCAGCTCATCAGTTTTGGATAGCGTACCTTTTTCTTCCGTGCTGACGTTGTGTAGTTCATCACCTTCACCTTGACTACTTGTACCTTGTTTAGCCATGGTTTCGGTCGATGTTATGTCCATCAGCAGAGCACATGTAGCTGCGTAGAGCTCCTTCACGGAGAGGTAAACACCAGACTGAAAGTACTCATGTTTGTTATCACAAAACACTGTAAGTTTCTTGTGATTGTTCTCGAACTCATCCCACAATTCTTCAAGATTCACTAGCCGTTTTCTTATGTACTCGGCAGTTTTCCGAATTGCAGAATCTTTCTTGATGTTTGTAGATAACTTCTGTATGGCTTCAGCAATGATGTGTTGTCGTTGTAGTAGTCCTTCCATTGTAAGATATGTGTAGAAGAAACTATTTGTCAACAATCACTGTCACTGATAGAAGAGTTTGCAGTGGTCTTGTATGTCCACTGGTTCTGTAAGTTCCGTGTGAGCTGATGTCCGTCACCAACATGCACGACTTCTCAACTTGACTGGTGAGACCCGCTTGTGGGAGGCCAGCCAAGCCGATTCGCTATTGATGAAGACACCTTCTCTCACACTTCACTTTAGGGCTCGAAGGACCAAAAAGATGTAGAGTCCAGCCGCTTAGGTATGCTGTGCGCCGGGAATTCTAATGTGCAATGTGGAAGAAAACACCGACATGTGTATTAACCAAGCAGCTTTATTGAACTAAACTAATTACAGTAATGCATATGTTATAAAGTATTAACGTAAGTAAAGATCGCGGGCGTCAGCATAAAATTGTCGAGTGTGCTCGTACAGCCTGTTTCTTACACATACTTCCAAAAAATCCTGTTTATAAGATTTTTTTATAAAAAATGAAAAGGGGTTTTTCTTTGTCACCTTAATCATTTTTACGTCATTCCATACAATATTATCTCCATTCTTTGTTTTATTAAAATTGTATCCCCAAGCTTCTTGTAACTTTTTCAAGTCATAAAAGTCATGAAATGTACGCTCATTTACTATAAATTTGTTTCCTGATTTTCGTGCATTTTTAATTATTTTTACATATTGGTGTGGTGAATATATAGGTCCAGATCTTAAATTCTTTTTTACCTCTTTTTCTATAAGGCTATGTATGTTATCGGCTTCATTCTGCGTATGCCCTTTGATTAAGTATTTATGTGTGATGGAATTAATATTAAGATGTGTAACTGCGTAAAGATAAAGTGTAACGATATATTTATTTTTATTTTGTCCTCCGCAATTGTCCGAATACAGTATAAGATTGATGCCTTCCTCATTAGTAGCCCTGGATTCGATACAAAGTTGTTCGAAATAATGGAGTAGACAAGAGCCTATTTCATTGGCACCTCTTTTTGCATCAGTTTCATTCCAAAAATAACAATGCACGTTACTGTACGATTCCTGTACTTTGCCTTCTACTTTTTTGTTTAAGGAGGCAACAGTGAAATTATAGCTATTGAGCTTACTTTTGTAATAGAAAGCTGAAGTGTCCCCTTTAGGTGATTGAAGAACAGCTTGGAGGTCGAACAAAATTACTTTATTACTGTCATCAATTTTAAGTCGGTCATTATATTTTTCCTGTCGGCTGAGGGTTTTTTCTTCTAAATGGGAATCATATTTTTCTTGAATAATAAGTTTTTGTTCAGGCGATGAATTCTGGTATTGCAAACATGTGTCGCATTGATCCTTTCTTGGGCGAAAAAATGATATATTGAATTGTGTATTAAAAACCTTATAAAATGTGCAATACTTTCCTGCTGGCTTATTTTTTTGTTTTTGGACTTCTTCAAAGTCTTTAAAGAGATCTACTATCGTTTTTCCACCGTCTATGTATTCACGGGTCGATGATTGTCGTGTGTAATGAGAATCAGTTCTTGGAATAGAATTGATAAATTCTTTGATGTCAGAAATTAATACTTCATCTGATTTATGATTACCGGTTATTCCTCTACAATCCGTCTTCAAAATTCCATGTTTATCAGTCTTATGTTTAACAGTACGAATCATACGATCGGATATGTTCAAAGTATTAGTAAAAAAGGTTTTACAAACTCTGATCGAATTACCAGCAACAACAAAATGGAAAGCTTTGTTACAATGCCGTGGGGTCAATGCATTGGTATATTTATATCTGGGTGTGATATCAGATAAACACGACAAAATGAAAGATCGCTGATTATGAATATCTCCAAGTTCCCAGTATGCGTCGAAAATACTTTGCCTTTGAACAGAATCAATCTTGCTAGAACATTGCAGCCTGCACTGGTCATTACATGGTGGTTTAAGTTCACGAGCTTTAGTTATAATATTTTTACTATTAATATATGACTTACCACAATTTCTCAATTTTTTTGCTCTAGTTTGCTTCCAGTTTTCCGGTTGTCTAGTGCGTTTTTTACCTTTTGGCTTAGTAGAAACTGTAGGTGTTCCGGAAGTTGTGTCTTCTGTTAAATTATCTTGATTCTCCATTGTTCCTCCGTCTAACTCTCTTGTTGGCTCAGGTGTTCTATTTTCTGTGTTATTGGCATTTAACTGTTCTTCCAAAGTCTCTTCGTTAGAGCTATCAGATGATGAACTTGAGTCTGAAGTTGAAGAAGAACTACTACTCGAACTTGAACTACGGGTACGGGGAAATAGCAAATGACTACCCTGTTGGCCCTTTTGTACGGTTTCGAAAGTAGGATCGCCATCACTTAAATCTGCGTCGCTTTCTCCAGAATTAACAGGTGACACACGATAATCTATAACTGCCTTGTTACGGCCTTCAGTATGTTTGAAATACTCAGAGGCATTCAAATGTCGTTGATTTTCGGGTTTATTATAAACATCACATAACATCTGCAAGTAAACATAAAAGGTGAATAAACAAATTTAACTAAACATACCTACATAAAGTATCAATAAATAAGTAAGTGCTAAGTAGTAATTTTACATACCTGGACATCACCACTTTGAGTTGAAACAATATCAGTATCATTTTCGGGCTCTTTAGATGCGTCACATATCATCGTCTGTTAACAATTAAAGGTGAGTAAGTCAGTAAATTGCAGCTAGCCATAAATAAAATACCTTGACAATACAATTATTTTTACAAACCTGGACATCAGCACTTTGAGTTGGAATAATATTCGTAACATTTTCGGGCTCTTTAGTTGCATCACAACAAATCGTCTGTTAACAATAAAAGAAGTATTAGTCAGTAAATTGCAGGTAGACGTAAATAAAGAAAGACACCATAAAGACAATTCAACGATTTTTACACACCTGAACATCAACATTTTGAGTTGGAATAATGTTATCTTCAATTTGAATTAAATCTAGAATTTTTCTTGATCGCGAAGTAGACGACGTCATCCTAATAAAAAAATACTTAATTATAATTATAGGTCAACAAGTGAAACTTCTTTTTTTGTTCCATATTTCGTTTTAAAGTGACTCAATCCTGAACTTAAATCACCTAGCACATTCATAGCAAAATTCCGTTTTTTTTTTAGTATAGTACAGACCAAATACTGAATGTTACTAAAAATACATTATCATTATTTGTAATAAACAGACTTAACAATGAATTCTACAGAGTGTACGAATAAATTTACTAAGTTTTTTATTCAAAAAGAGACCTAATCATTAATGTGCTGTAGAATCATCTAGAAGTTTTAGTTTTAAACAGTCCTAAAACGTAATATATCGTACAATAAATTAACAAATTTAATATAAAATAGACTCATTACGTATTGGGTCAAAATACAACAAAAATAATCAGTAAAACTTACCTTCGATTTCACTGTTACACAATCCTAAATATTAATAGGTCACTTTTATGACAAACGACCAGATGTTCGTTTTGAGCCGGTTAAACGATTACTGAATGTGTCAGTGTAATGTCAAAATGGCGTCTTCAAATTCATAAGTGTGAAAGAGACCGAAACATTGTAAGAGCAGTATAACTCTAACTTTTTAAGAGTTTCTTGGAGTTTGTCACAGATGGCGTTGTTTTAAAGATGACAGTGTATCTAACTCATGATTGATTGATTTTGAATTCGGTCACTTTAATACTAAGCAAGCGGTTTAGTTTATGCAACTTGTTTCAAAGAAAATGATTTTTAGAGGCATTATTTATTTACATTTCTTTTTAACTTGATAATATAAAATTTAATTACATAATATGTCGGAGGAAATGGTCAAGACCGAATAGGTAATTATCTAGTTCAATCAATTTAGTTAAGTTAATGTCAATTAGTTCAATTAATTTGGACGAACAAGATCGTCTAAATGTGACCAACATAATTCATTCTAACAGCTATGATGTTGGTAGTTACATTTCTTTACTTCCAATCACAAGTGAGGACGATTATTTGTTTTTTATTTTTTAGTTGGGTTATAACGCTTAATTCTAAGAATGGGGGACATTTTGGGAAAGGGACATTATGGAAAATTGACATTTTGGGAAATTGACATTTTGGGAAAGGGACATTTTGGGAAATGGACATTTTGGGAAAGGGACATTATGGGAAGTTGACATTTTGGTACCAGGGACATTTTAGGAAGTGGACATTCTGAGCCTCAACGGACAGCAATATAGCCATCGCGCACGCAGGATGTCCAGGCGTCTGTGGTTATGCAAACAGCTGCAGCTTTAGCTATTTCCTTTTTCACCGTTTCTAAGACCTTGTTGTAGACCTTAGGAAGTAGGCTTTCGGAAAGAGTTTTCCGGGTCGGTAATGTGTAGCCCGAGTTTAACATTTCGACGAACTTTCGGCCACTTTAAAATAGGCCATTTATGGTCTCTACTGGCCATCGGACCATAGTAATCAATCTCGATTTGTTGGCTTCGGCCTTTGATAATTGTTCTCCTCTGGGTCTGCTAGGTGTGTGGATTATAACCACAACCTTCGATTCTTGAACTAGAATCCCGAAATCCGCGCTCCAATATAAATACATCATTAGACCTTAGAAACCAATGCCAATCTGAGTTTTCTTGCATGGTACTGCGCATTATTTCAGCATCTGAGGTTGTTGCTGCATATGGGCCTATGACATCAACTATATAGCCCAAGGACGTACCCAGGGGGGGGGTCCAAGGGGTCCGGACCCCTCCCGAAAATAGATGCAACCCATAAAATAAATCCCTCAGTAGTAAGTACAGTGCGGTCTCGGGTTGTCGCTGCGCCCCCGCAAGGGGGCGCGGCTGGCGGGCCGCGGGGCTACGCCCCTTTCCCGCGGGGTCCAATCGCTGCCCGTTACTACGGGCAGGTCTTTGGATTGCCGATGTAGGCGCGGCAGTTTAGGACAGCGTTTGTGCGACGCTGCCCTATGTGTTAATATGTCGTGTGTTTGTTTGCAGGTGCGCTGGCGGCAGCACATTGCCGCTTCTTCACGGCGTCTCGGCGGTCAGTCCTCGCCAGGTGAGACCCCCGGTTACCCGGGGGAGGCCCGGCGGGTGACGACCAGCGACAGAGACGCCGGCTCTGCGCCCCTGCACAACGGGTATGCTAGACCCGCGACTGTAACGCTTCCAGAGCTAGCCGGTCACGCTCCAGCCGACGGGCCGATTATGTATGTATGAGCGGCTTGTATGTGTGTGTACCGCCGCTCAGTGTGTGCGCCACCGTGTGCACGCTTGCGCGACACGGTATTGCGTGAGTACAATGTTGTGGAGTCGTGATTGTGTGGCGGGTTGCGTCGTGCCTATATTAACCTAGCACACGACGCTCGCCGAGTGTATATCGTGTGTGTGGAGTGTCTGTTGTGTGAGCTGGCTGCGTGTAGATGGGTGCAGCCAGCTCGGGTGTCGTCAGTCCGGTGGTGGCGGCACGTCCGGCAGGAGGTCGCGCGGTAAGGCCTTAGCGTCAGGC
The DNA here is from genome assembly GCF_022581195.2 of Helicoverpa zea. Taxonomy (NCBI): domain Eukaryota; kingdom Metazoa; phylum Arthropoda; class Insecta; order Lepidoptera; family Noctuidae; genus Helicoverpa; species Helicoverpa zea. The sequence goes on along the minus strand of NC_061464.1, from coordinate 2,177,776 downwards.
GGGCGCGCGTGCAAGGGCGCCAGGTGCTTGACGTGAAGCCAAGCAGATGCGTCTGCACGCGCGAACATGCCCTCGCTGAGCCGGCGCACGAACTCGTCCAGGCTCTCCATCTTAAGGTCCCGCTGGAGGACGTCGTTCCTCACATAGCGAGGAGCTTGCGCGATGAGCCGCAGGCATGCGCTCTGCTGTGAGCGCAGCGTCTTGCGGCTGCTCTCGCTAGTGAGGGCGAACCACGCTGGGGCGGCGTACGTCAGTACCGGCCGGATGTACGTCTTGTACACCGCCAGTTTGGTACGCAGCGGGAGGCGAGATGAGAGCACTGGTTTGAGCAAGGCGCGGGCTACCCTGCCCTTACCGGCGACCTGCCGGACGTGTGCAGCCATGGTGAGGCGCCGGTCGATGGTGACGCCCAGGTACTTGACCCGGGGCGACCACTCGATCTCGGCGCCTTGTAGTGCCAGTTTGGGTGGTCGTGCGGGGCCGCCCCCGATGATGATCGCCTGCGTCTTACCCACGTTCACCGACAGCCGCCATTTGGACAGCCACTCGGGGAGGAGGTCGAGGACACGCTGCATTTTGACGATCGCGTGCTTCGCGCTCATCGACGTTGTGATGTACGCGGCGTCGTCAGCATACAGCGCAAGTGTCGAGTCCTCCGCCGAGGGGATGTCGTCGGTGTACCGTGAGTAGCAGACGGGCGAGAGGCAGCTTCCCTGCGGCACTCCCGCTCTCACCGGGCGCGCGCTTGATAGCGCGCCGTCGACCACCACACGTATTGTGCGTCCTGAAAGAAAACTGGAGATCACCTGTGTTATGCGGCGGGGCGTATCCGACGTGGAGATCTTGTATATGAGACCGGGGTGCCAGACCCGGTCAAAAGCCTTCTCCATGTCGAGGAATACTGCAACCGCGTGTTCACGCCTGTTCACCGTGTTGGCGAAGTGGTGCAGTACCCTCGTCAGCTGGAGCGTCGTGCTGTGTTCCGCCCGAAACCCGTACTGTTCTGGGCGTGGCGTCAGGTGCGGGGTGAGGTGTCGCAGCAGGAGCAGCTCGAACACCTTGGAGATGGTGGGCAGGAGAGTGATGGGCCGATAGCTCTCTGGCTTCAGCACGTTCTTCTGCGCCTTGGGCAGCATGATAACGCGCCCCTCCTTCCATATGCGGGGGAAGGTCCCCGTGCGCAGTATCCCCGTGTACAGGCGCGCCAGGGCCGCAACCATACGGTACGGCAGGTGGCGCAGCGCTGTGTTGGTGATACCGTCAGCACCGGGGGCCTTCTTCAGCTTGGTCCGGAGGATGGCGCGTCTGACTGCGCCAGGCGCGAAGAAAATAGGGTCTTCCTCAGAGGCTATCGGCGATGCGAAGTAGTCCCCAAGGTGTTTCTCGACTGCTGCGACGTGTTCTGCGTCTTGAGTGTCGTTCGGGCGGAATTGACGCTCCAGGTGCTCGGCAAAGATCTCCGCGCGGTCTGGTGCGGTGTATCTAAGTGCCCCGCCGCTGTCCAGCAGCGGCCGCACTGGAGCTGGGGTGTTCGACAGCTGTCGGCACAGTCTGTGTATAGACGGCCAGTCGCCGTCGACAGCGTCGATGCGGGCCTCCCAGCTCTCGCTGCGGTGTGCGTTGAGCTCGGCCTTAATTCTCTCCGCGAGACGGTTTACGACGGCCTTCTCCGTCGGGCATCTGGTAACTTGCCACCGTTTGCGTAGGCGCCTCTTCTGGGCGACCAGTTGCTGCAGGTGGCGCGGCAGGGGGGGGTAGGCGGTTGCCCCCTGCGGAGACACAGTTGTCGCCTCATCTAAGGCGCTCTGGATGCAAACGGTGACCTCTTCAGCCAGACCGTCCACGTCCGCGGGGGAGACGATAGGCCGAGTCGGCGTGGTGATCTCCAGTTTCTTGGTGAAGGCGTCCCAGTCGATTTTCCGACGTGGCGCTCCTAGGCGCTGTCTGGTCGGCATTCCTGAAAGGACGACGAGTACAGGATGGTGGTCGGACTGCATCTCGTCGTCCAAGACTTGCTGCGTGATCTGGCACGTGAGCCCACTATGGACCACAATGTCCAGCACGTCCGGGGTGTGTAGGGCATTGTCCGGGTAATGGGTGGGCACTTCTGGGCCGGACACCGTGTACCCGTGGGCTTCTGCGTCCGCGAAGAGCCGTCGTCCCTCTGGGTTCGTCTGAACGCTATTCCACGCTGGGTGTTTGCAGTTCAGGTCGCCGGCAATGAGCGCCGGCCTTGGTGCGTGTGGCGGCAAGAGGGCCCGCAGCTCCGCGTGTTCTAGGCGGGTCGCGGGCGGCTTGTAGCACGCGTAGAGGTCGACGTCCTCGCCGGCCACGTGCACTTGGACTCCCAGCGTGTAGAGGGAAGCAAGCTGTAAAGGGGCTATCTGCTGATGGACGACTCTTCTCTTTACCAGTACTGCCAGACCACGGTACCGATGCAGGAATGCCGATTCTTCATCCTGGCGGTAGACGATGTAACCCGGGAACCGCGTCCGATCCGCTGGTCCCAGGTGTGTCTCGCTGATGAGCGCCACGTCGATATCTTGTTGTTGCAGGAGATGGCGAAGTGGTGCGGCCTTGTTCCGGAGGCCGCGGGCGTTCCAATGTAAGATCCTCAACGGCCTAGCCATTGTAAAGGGCGAGCACTGCCGTCAGGCCGTCGAGGACCGCTTCTTCCGGGCTGGCTCCTTCCCGGAGTGCCCTGATCACGCCGAGAAGGATGTGTATGGCCCGGGCCGTCCGGCTTGGGCCGCTGGAGTCGCTGGTGTCGGCCGGCGGTGGCGGCGGCCGCCGGCGGGGGCGCGCGGCGTCGCGCTGCTGCAGCGGTTGTGGGCATGTGGGCGCGAGCGGCGCCGGGGGCAGCTCCTGTGCCTCCACTGCCTCAGCGCGCCGCGTCGCCCGGCGTCCGCGTGGTGCCATCTCCTGCTCTGGGACGGCTTCTGGTGGCTGCGTCGTCTGTGTCCGGGATTGGGGCGCGGCGGTTCCTTGAGGCTTCTTTCCTCTCCTGCCGCCGCGCCTCCTGCGTCGCGGCCCAGTTCGGTTGTTCGCCGCCGCCATCAAGGTGGTGGTGGCGTCCGTCTCTAGCGGCCGCTCCGCGTCTATGTGTCGCGGTGCGTCCGGCCGGCGTAGAGGGGCGGTGATGGCGACGGTACCCGCCCGCCTCACCTTGGTTTCCTCTCTGTAGACGGGGCATCTGATGCTGCACGCTGGGTGCTCCCCGCCACAGTTTGCGCACGTTGCGGGCTCCTCCCTGGGCCGCGGGCAGTCGCGTGCGTGGTGGCCCTCGCCGCAACGTACGCAGGCGAGCGGGCGGTGGCAATTGTGGGAGCTGTGCCGGAATTGCTGGCATCGGTGGCACTGGGCCGGTCCGCGTTTTCCGCGCCACGCCTCTATCTTGACACCGCGCATGTTGAGCAACACGGCGGTGTCATAGATAGCCCTGATGTTCTGCGTCTTTTTAAGTATCGCGTGGAATACGCAGCCGGGTCTTCCGCGTCGCGCCTTGATGTGGCGGACGTACTCCGGCTGGTATCCCAGCTCGCGCAGCTCCTCTTGAATGTCGGCGGGGTCCGTATCGGCAGGCAGCCCCCTTATGGCTACCTTCAGGCTGCGCTCCGCTGGCAGCGAGTAGGCGAACCAGGATAGGCCGCACTCTCCTTCTAGGGTGGTCAGGTACCGCTGGACCACCCTGTACTCCTCTTCCGATTTCGGGCTGAAGCGCACCCCGGCTTGGTAGGGGCGCGCGTGGGGAGGGAAGCCCAGCCTGTCCCTGAGCACCCGGAAATGGGCGGCCCAGTCAGGCATCCTCTCAACTACCAGCGGCGGGTAGCGAGGCTTTTTCTTTGGGGGGGCTGCTGCCGTGACAGTGGTGTCGTTGGCCGTGGCGGTGGCGGCGGCGGTGTCCCTAGGGGGCGTGGTGCGGCGTGCCATCTCCGCGAAGGATGGTTGCGGAACCTCTATGCAATATCGTTTAGGGTACTCACCCTCCGCGGCGGCATCATCGTCGTTGTCCGGGCTGCGCTGGCGGCGCTGTGCTCTCTCAGGCTGGGTCCCCGGCTCGACGCTCTCTTCCTCCTCCTGGTCCGAGGCGTCCTCCAGGTAGGGCGGCGACTGGTCTCTTAGAGGGGAGTACTCCCCCGATGCCACCGACATCTCCGACCCGCTGCGCGAGAAACTTCCCGGCATGGCCGCCGGTGAGTCCTGCGCAGAGGTCCGCGGCGGCGGGGGGGAGAAACTCGATGCAAACCACAGCCGCTGCGGCGTCACCGTCCGCTTGTAACACAGCGTCGGGTGCGCCGGGGTGGCGGCGGCAGGTACAGAGGGGCCCGGCGCAGGCCGGGCAGGTGGCTCGGCAGGGCGCGCGACAGCACGAGCGGGCGGCGCGTCGGAGCGCGGCGGCACTGCGTTCGAAGGCGCGGGGGGCGCGGCGGGGCGCGCGGCGGGCGCGGTCGTGCGCGAGGTGGGCGCGGCAGATCGCGCGGGTGGTACGGCGGAGCGCGCGGGGGGTGCTGCTGAGCACACAGCTTGCCCACCGGCTCGCGCACCAGTGTCACTCGCGGCGGGGCGCGTGGCGGAGCGCGCGGGCGGCGCGTCGGAACGCGGCGGCACTGCGTCCGAGGGCGCGGGTTGCGCGGCGGGGCGCGCGGGGGGTGCTGCTGAGCACACAGCTTGCCCACCGGCTCGCGCACTAATGTCACTCGCGGCGGGGCGCGTGGCGGAACGCGCGGGCGGCGCGTCGGAACGCGGCGGCACTGCGTCCGAGGGCGCGGGTTGCGCGGCGGGTGCTGCTGAGCACACAGCTTGCCCACCGACTCGCGCACTAGTCACACTCGCGGCGGGGCGCGTGGCGGAGCGCGCGGGCGGCGCGTCGGAACGCGGCGGCACTGCGTCCGAGGGCGCGGGGCGCGCGGGGGACGTGACGGCACTCGCGGGCTGCGTATCCGGACGCGCTTGCTTCGCGGCGGAGGGGCGAGGTTGCGGTGGGGGGGCGCGCACTTGCTGCGCTCGACCCACTGTTGCTGGTCCCGGGGGGTGCGATGGCACCGGGCGAAAGTTTGTAGGGCGTTTGGGGACGCTGTGTCTCGCGGCGGTATTCGCTCCACTGCTGGTACTGCCACTGCCAGCAGGGTGGGCGATGTCGCCGCGGGTGCTTGGTCCTCTTCTCACCTCAGCGGGCCGCTGCGGCGCGTCGTGCGACTCGCCACCGAGATCCGGCAGCGATGTCGTTCTGTGCGCCAGCGGTCGCGCGGGGGGGGAGGGGGAGCGCGGGGGGTCGCGACCTGAGCCGCGAACTCCCGGCTTCGGCATGTTGGATCTTCTGCTGCTGGGGCGTTCGCCTCCGCGACCATCGGTGCTCCAGCAGAGCACTGGATGGCGATGGTGGCGCCTCCCGGCACTTCGGCACCTGCGGACAAATGCCGAAATGAGTCCGGGTGGCTCCGAGCTAGGTTGGGTCCGTGCGGCTTCCTCAAGCGGTTGCGAGTACTAAACGCGGCGAACGGGCCTATCCTAAGTACAGTGCCAAATATGACTCTCAGTTTTGATCTGCGGGGCGGGCGGGTGGTGGCGGGGCACCTCAACGGTCATTGGAGCAAGTATTAATAACTTCCGCCTCGGCCGGCCACGGTGACCGGGCCGCCCCACCTCACCGCCCCCGCAGACACCGAATCGGTCGGTTCAGTTCGCTCGACGGATTCTGTTCGTGCGCACGCTTTATGATTGCATTTGTTAATCCACCACGCGCCGACGCTCGGTTGTGTAGTAGATTTAGTTCAATCAAGCTACAGGTGAGTGAAAAAAGAATAAACTAAAATATTGTTATATTTGTTTGTTTTACCTGGGCTAGATAATTGTGCATAAAAAGTAATTGTCATTTCATAAACGGGCCGTTGGGAATTCAATTTTGTACTTTGGTAACTATCTGGACTGGGTTTTGCCGGTTTCGTTATATACTCTATGATATTTTTTTATTCATATTCCAATTCGGCAACGTTTATCTATACAAAAAAGATATCAAAAAGACAAATATGACAAGAATAATTTAAAATCACAAAAAATAAATATAAATGTAGTACCTAGCAGTTTACGCTTTGCGTGTTGTATGTCAGTAAGTCAGTCAGTCAGGTACTGTTTTGTAGGTACCGAGGAATTTGTAATTAATGGCTTGCTACCACCCTCCCGTCGAAGTCTGGCGCCAAGTAGCAAATGCTGCGTTCCGTCAGTGTGCGGGCGCGGGGTAACCAGTGCCCTCTTGTGGGCTTCCGGGCAAACTCGCTTCCATCTTAGGCTTCACCTTCGCCCCCGAAGCCAAGAGTGAGCCCGTATAAAAAAAAGTGTAGGCTTTATTTCATCCAAATCGGTTCACCGGAAAAGAAGATATAATAATATAATTTAAAATCTAGGAATGGTGTAGTTTATTGAAAAGGCAACTGATGGCGCTGTTCTTCACTTAAAACTGTTAGTCCACGCGGATGAAGTCGCGGGCACCGCTAGTTCTTCATTGAGTAGTTACTACATTTTTATTGTACGTTTACAGGGCTGAACGAGTCATTCAATCAACGAAAAACGACAAAAAAAAGGACTGAGACTATCTACAATTTGACTTATGTGATGAAGACGAAGTCCTGCTTATCACCACGACAATGAAGCGTAATTCTAAAATAAGCGACTTTTTCCGGCCTAAAATAGCCAAACATAGCGAGGAAGATATGGACAAAGGATATTTTAAAAGATCTGATAAATCGTTATCGAAAATTGCCAACCTAGACAAAACGTCTCTAGCTGCTGCTGATGATTTAACTTTACCACAGAATCAACCCGGAACGAGTGGACCATCAACATTATCAAAAATCGTCAATCTAGACAGTACGACTCTACCTGTTGGCGTATTTCCATATCCGTGTACATTAGGAGGCAATGCTGCCTTGAAACACGCTCGGATTTGTTGCGCTAACTGCCTTGACAAAATCGTGTTCAATTCAAGGCACATGTCCTCCAATCGCGCACGGGTTTGTAACGCCATATGTTCTTCCAAACACGTGTTCAATTAAGACTATGCGTCCTCCAATCGCGCACGGGTTTGCAAGGAGTATGCGCCACAAACCCGTGTGTATTTGAAGGTACATACAAGTGTATTTTTGTGTGAATGGTAATATGAATAGACAAGAAAACTCGAACAGTTTTTAACTTTTTATTAAGACAAAATAATACAAAAACAAATATGATGTAGTAGGAAATGTTATACCTAGGAAAAGTTATACCTAACTCAATCAATGTTTTTTGGCAGATGGTTCATTTTCATCAATATTAAATGCAATATTATGAACACGTTTTCTTTTAACAGTTTCTGACTTGGCTGGTCGTCCTGATTGAATCCTTCCACTGCATGGAAGACCTCTCTCTTTCCGGCGACTGATCGATGTTGGTTGTACACGAATTTTTCTAGTTTTTCGGCTGCGATTTTTTTCAACTATAAATGATATAATACTCAATGGAGTTAGTAGCTTCGATAAATCAGATCCAAACTTTTCAAGAATGTTCGTGTATGCAGCATTGGAATCCTTTTCCAAGATTTCAGTGATTCTTTGCCACTGAGCTTTAACATTACGAACAGCATTCTCAAAGTTTTCATTGTTGACAGTTACACTGTTTTCCATTCGATTTATTGGAAGTTCAAAAGTGTCTGGTATAATATCATCAGGTGTAATAGAGACAGTTTGACTGTCTTCATTATTTGTGCTTGATTCACCCGTAATATTTTCAAAGAATGACGGTGAAAATTGGTCACCCAGAGCGAATTTTGCAAATTGTTGACGATCACAATCATTCAAATATAGCGATGTGGTAAGAGCAGTCCCATATTTTTTTTCTACAGCGCAGAGATGTTTACAAAATCGGCCCCCAGCACCATACGGACAGTCACATGTTGCCATCTCACAATCAACAACATACAGATCAGTCTTCTCTTTCACGAAGTAGGTATTGTCATCCATAAGTACAATATCCTTAATACTGCTACTTGCTTGGCAAAATTTTTCATACGCCAACGTAAGATTTCTTGCCCGCCCACTGGCAAACTGAATCAACCTTTTCTTGTGGTATGATTCAAAGGTATTCGCGATAAAGTCGACTAACGCGCACATATTGAACACTTTACAGCGCTGCAATACTACGTCTTTAAAAATTCTTATTGAGGATTCACAGTAATTGTTTGTGTTATTCCCTCGTGTTAGAATACCAGAGCGATAAGCTAAACACCATTCTTCACGCCGACTCCATAAACTTGTTAAATGTTTTTCTAGATTTTTATTCTTCTTAACTTTCTCCTCATTTGATAAATCAGACATTCTAATTTCAGCCTCTTGCATTGTATTGGCATACATTACATTACGGAATTTCTTCATAACTGATTGCCGATCTTCTTTAATAACTCCATGTTCGGTTTGCCACAACCAACGCCAAAGAGCTTGATTTACATGAAATATGCAAAGAAGTAATCTGCTGTAGGGAAATACGGTGCGTAAGGCATTCCTTTCTGCGCTGCTGTCATCAGTCATTACGATTTTTGGTTGAAAAACCTTCTGGCAAGTCTCCTCTAAATAACCTTTAGCAGCTTGAAAAGAATGTGTATAATTTTCCTGAGATTGACTCGTGTGCAAAATGACAACAATAGGTAAAGCACCAATTTTCGTTGCAGCAAAGATAAATGTAACACAGGTATTTGTTTGATCACAAGATCCACTTGTGTCCATAAACACCATTTCATCAGCCAAACCAGCCACGAACACTCTTTGCATAATAGGCGTTATTACAACACACACAGTTGGTTCTTCCTTTATATATAGCTCAACATTTATCTTGGACAACTCAATCTTCTTTCTTTTTAAAATTTTAATTATATCACTGATGTCTCGCGATCCGTAGGTGCGGCGGCGCCATTGTTCATACAAATGAATAACTTGGCGGTCGCATGGATTTTTTTGTGCATTAGATAAAGTAGTGTAAGCATTCTTCTCACATCCTTCAATGATAGCTATTTCATGATACAATTTTGCTGCTGCAGCTGTCATCCCACCTTCAAAATACGATTCAAATTGTTTTATCGTGTCTTCGGAACAACGCAGTAGGCTCAATGCTTGGGCGACATTGACTCGGTGGGAATGATTATAGTTTATACGTAAGGCTGCCTTTTAAGTTCTGTCGTTTGCTAACTTCCCGCGATTATTAAAAAAATATATGTATGCCACTTACATCTTCTTGAATTTAGAATTCGAAAACAAAAGATTGTTTTTAAATTGATCGAATAGTTTTATTGTATCGTCCATTCAAACGTGGCAGGTCGGTTGTAAAAATGGAAATGTCTAAGGAAAATTTGCGAGCGATAATATTCTAGAACTTTAAAAGGGGGTTGTCGCGACTTTAGTGCTTTGAAGAGATTAGTTCTGTATTTAATGATGTAGCACCATGCCTTAGGACCGTAGAAAGCTAATATTTTGGATTTCAACGTGGACACTCTAGCCTCAGTGACAAGCCACGTGAAGGTTGTCCAAAAAACGCCATGACGTAAGTTAATATCGACGCCGTGCGGCAGCTAATTCTCGCAGACCGATTTGAAACATACTGTGAAATAGAGGCATCCGTGAGCATTTCAGGGACCACTATCCAAAAAATTCTGAACGAAGAACTTGGCGTAAAAAAGTTGATCTCTCGTTGGATACCCTATTTGCTTAGCGACGACCAACAAACAGCCCGTGTAAGTTGATGTCGCAAAACTCCGCAGCGATTTAACCGAGGAGTGTCAAAGCATGTCTATGATATAGTCAGGGGTAACGAGTCTTGGATATATGCTTGCGATCCATATTCCAAGCAGCAGTCAACTGTCTGGGTCTTCCAAGACGAGCCAAAACCGACCGGAGTCGTTCGTTCAAGAATCACTTTAAAAAAAATTGGTTACGTCGTTTGTGGCAAAGGGTGGCCACCTCGCCACTATTGTACTAGAATATTGCAAAACGATTACCGCTGACTAGTATACCACTATTTGTTTGCCACAAGTCATCACCAAATTAAGAAAAAATAATTCAAGACGTCGAATGATCCAGCACCATGACAGTGCAAGTTCGCACACCGCCCGCCAAACAAATACGTTTTAGAATTCCCAAAATGTTGAAATTTTGGATCATCCACCTGACAGCCCTTACTTAGCTTCTAACTATTTTATTACATTCCCCAAAATTAAGCAAATTCGTCGTGGTCTACCTTTCAGCACACCTGAAGAAGCTGTTGACGCTTGCAAATAGGCCGTTTTGACTACCCCCACTTTGGAATGGAATAAATATTTAAAAACTGGTTTGAACGCATGCAAAAGTGCATCAAATATTCCTCAGTATTCTTAAAAAATCAATAAACAGTAATAACTTATTGGATTGTCTATACTTATTTCAAACGACACAACTTAAAAGGCAGCCCTCGTATCTATTAGAACATTCAATCCCCGTTTCATCAGTTGCGAATTTTTTATCGTACTCTTTGTTACTTTTATAAATTTTATCCCAATATGTGCTTTACAATTATAGTTTCTAGTCACACCTTTCTTCTTATCTTTAGTTTTATTCCTTTCCGAAAGATGACAAATAAATACTTTTCTGAAATCATATCGTACCTGCTGAGCATATCGTCTCAACATAATCCAATTTGTTTGCGTTGCCTCCGAAAATTTTTCAATGAAATAACAAAACACTTTTTGTCATAATCACCTTCACAAGATAAAGAGTATCGAATTTTACATCGGTAATGTAGCGCGTGGCGCGCTAGGAACCGGGGATCTTCAGGATATTTCAATTAAAAGATTGAAAGAAACTTTAACTTAGCGTTTATTGAGTGATTGGGGTGAAGTGACACACTTCAATATAAAAAACTATTCTATTTCAAATCGATTCTATTTACATCATTGTCCGGCTAAGAATTGAATATAAAACACCAAAAAGTATCTAACTAAGACTGTAACTGAGATGTAGTCTTAGTTAGATACTTTTTTTTTTTTTTACTTTTACGTTAGACGTTTTACACCAAATGTCCTTAAGACCAAGACGTTTAAATTTAACGTTATAATACTGTCTTATATTACCGAGATATGCATTAAATAATTTGTTTTAAGTATCCATTTACGCGATACCTTAATCATTTGCCTGGACCTGGATCCCCCCCCCCCCCCGACAAAAAATTCTGGGTACGTGCTTGATATAGCCATCTGTGCACACTATCAAAAATGGTTTGACTAAATTCCGGAATTTATGTAGACTATATGTTATTCTCTGAAATAAAAAGTTAGCGCTATTTTGCACATAAAGATATGTGCCATCAAATACCCACAAGAATTCCTGCGTCTTGGTTGCCTTTAAAAATATGAGCTGGAATGGTAAGGTTTCTGGAAACCAACTCTTCTCGATTTATGTGATCTATGCCAAGAAAATTCAAATGAAAATATTTTAGATATTATATATAAATCTTAACGCAAAATCAAAAATTGTATTTAAAAATAATAATTAATAGCGGGTATGGCCTCCATTCGCGTCTATTACTGCCTGGAGACGTTCGCGCATACTATCTACCATATTTTGACCCCTAAATCTCTCCTAAATTTCTGTTGCATGAGCTATTATATTTTGTCGAGTGCGGAGTGTATCGGGATCCCATGCACCATAAGAGCCCACAAATTTTCTATGGCGTTGAGGTTCGGGCTCCTCGGCGGGAATGGAATCTCCAAAATTTGCTCAGTATTTTCATTAAACCATACTCGGCATACACGTGCTTTATGAATTGGACAGTTATCGTGAATGAAGTTTATTGGCCTCTCTTCTGGCAACATGACTTGTGTCGTCGGCAACAAAACATCGTTCAATATATCTACATAGCCCGCGCTATTTAATCGACCTCCTATCTCGATTAGTTCTCCAGGGCCACCAGAGCACATCCAACCCCAAAACCCAACAGATATTCTGCCACTTGCACGGTTATCGATTATATTACGTGCTGCATATCGAGTATTATTTATACGCCAGAGCGACATACGACCATTTTCGGTAGAATGAAATGTATTTTCATCCGAAAATATGACATTTGTAAAATCATAATTCAAAAATCTTTGCGCAAATTGGAGTCTTTGCAATTTGTGTCTTGCTGTTAACATGAGTTTTTTGGCTAGTACTCGATGATGAATACCTGCTTCGTGCAGTCGGCGCCTTACTGTATTAAGGCCGGGCCTGTTCTGAACAAGCTTCTAACAGGGGTCACCTTGGTGGGAAGTTTGTGGAACCCACGATTGGTGTTTGCGTCCACACTGTTTACAACAAGGCTCCCACCTCAGTTTGTTGTCGATTCTTTGTTTGGAAGCACGTGTTGCGATATCACAATATGGCTCCTTATTTAACTAAACTTCAAAAAGTTGGTGTGGCATTCGCACTTGTGTGCGCAAGTGAGGAGAAAAAAGAAAAAATTCTGAATTCTCTGCAGAAGAACAGTTTATATACGTGGCTTAGGAGGGAAATGGGTCGATAGTTCTTCAGCTGGGTTTTGTCTCCCTTTTTGAAGAACAGGACGACAACACTCCTACTCCACGCCTCTGGAGTTCTCCCTTCAAACAGGACGGCATTAAAAAGCTTCTGGAGCTCCCCCAGTACGGGCTTACCTCCTGCTTTTAATAGCTCTGTTGTAATGCCATCCTCGCCAGGCGCTTTTCCATTTTTGAGCTGTCTCAGAGCGATCTCGATTTCGCCACTGCTGACTTCTGGCAGGTCTTCGGTGAAATGGCGTGTTAATGTGGCTCTAGAATCCTCATTTCCGGGATCAAGTCGAGATGCATGCGATGCGTATAACCGGCCATAGAAATTTTCCACTTCCGAAAGGAATGCCGGCACCGAATAAACGACTTCTCCACTTGTTGTGGTCAGCTTCGTCATTATACATACCATTATAAATGAAACATTTTATAATCATAAATGATTTTTTTTTATTTATTTGTGAAACATTTGTTTTACTTATCTAAAAAATAATCATCACGAATGTAATTATATTAGATGAGCTTTAATAATATTCCGAACAGGACCTAAAGTAAAAAACTAAATGCGCGTTTTGAAAATTTACTCTTCAGTACTATTCTGATTCAACAAATTTTGATAGGCATTTTCGCCTGCATTTTGCTGTGAAAATGTATATGTTTCTGTTGGCTGGGGGACAGGCAGAGGCTTTCATGTAGTGCATTGTCATTAACTTCAGGTGGTGAATACTGGTTGTTCATATCAATTAGCACTTGTTGTAAGGTAACTGTTGGCTGGGTAACAGCGGTTGGCGCAAACGACAGCTGGGATATATATACGTTATTCGAACTAAGTGCAGTGCTTGCTGGTGATGGTGATTTCGAAAAGATGCGGTATTTCAGAGTTCGTTTTTGTTTTATCTTCCGTATCGACGTCAGTATTTCCATATGCAAATATCCTTTATGTAAGGTAAAAATGACAGCAGCATTGTTTCCTTTTCATTTTGCCTTGAGGATACTGGAGCAGGAATAATATCTTTTTCGGCCTGTTTTTTTAATTCAGCCAATATTTCTCTTTCTATCACATCTGACTCCCTTTTTTTCTTCTTCCGTGTCGGTAATGTGGGTGGTGGTAATTCATTAAGCTCTGGTGTACGCGGTGGAGGTTCTGGCGTATTTGATCCATTATTATATGATGAAAATGGTTCTGACGTCAAAGAATTTTCTGTGTCAATTAAATTTGAATCTGTGTCTGCTTTTTCTACAACTTTCAGAAGATAATTTAATTGTTCTGCGTATATATATTTTTTCTGGAATCCTTGACCAGTTTTGCAATACACAGGCAATACACATGCAGTTTGCCGGGCCGGGACCGGGTGGGAAGCTTGCTACTCCGGCGACGGCGCCGACGCCGGCAATAAGATGGATACAGATTTATCTTTTTTGGTAACAAGTTTTTTTTTTTTCATTTCTCTCACTCCTGTAATTTTCCTCTCCTCGTACGGCTACATTTGTTTTCCCTTTATATAAAAAAAATCTTTTTGAAATGTTAAAACCAAAATGCCAACTTCCCGGAGGTTTGAATACAGCATTGACTGCGGTTTTCCAGTCTAGCACTGGTACTTCCTGTGAGAGATGGAATGTTTTTCCATGCTGACTTAAAATTTCCACATATTCCTCAGGCTTCATGATGACTTCTCTTCTTCGAATGTCTTTTTCTATTTTAGCAAATACTCTGTCTGCAGGAAGAAAGGAGTGACCGACTACTGGGAATATAATCTCGATTTTTTTTAGTTGGACAGGTGCGAATGAATACAGCCACTTGCAACACATACCAATTAAAGTTGTGTTTTTGTTTTGGCCACCACAGCCGTCTGCAAATAACGTAAATATTTTAATGTGCTCTGGTATGTTTAGGGTCTTCAAAGTATGGTAAACTGCACTTGCGATTTCATTTGAACCTTTGGGCCTCTCTGTTTCATACCAGTAGTAACACAATACATTTTCAGTAGTTAGCTGACTTTTAGAATTTCCAATGACAATAGTGAAGTTATAAAAGTTGGTGGTCATTCATTCTAACTCTTAATTATTATTCTGCAGCAATTTTTGATACATTGTATCCTTGTTCTTTCAAGAGAACAACTCTGTGACGTTCATGCTCCCTAATATGCACATTATACGGCATTATTGTGATATTTATCGATTGATGTGTCTCAATTGTAGGAATCTCCTTCAGATTGCAGTGGTAGAAGTATCACTAGTAGTATGATTCTCGTAGAAGAAATACCAGTTTACTTTTACGGTTTAGTATAGTCTGTCTTTTATTCCTCTTTTTTTGTTTTCTCTTTTTTCAAAGAAACCCGCGTTCCATCTGACGTCAGTGGTCAGTTGCCAGTTCTCAAAATCTTTTACAATCGAAAGAGTTAAAACCACGGACGTATGTATAGCTTTACTCAGGGGGGGGGGGGTGTCCAAAATCCAAAACAGGTAAGAACCCACTGCAACGCTAGTTAAATGTTTCATTCCCAACCTAACAAACATTATGACTATAACACGCAAGTAGGTATAGTCGCGGTCTCGCGGGTAATCTATGTACTTTAAATAATTAATCTAAGTAGGTGCCTTCAAATAAAACGTTTTATGTAATGTATTTTTGCAATATTTATTAAAAAGTAAATGACAAAAAGTGAAACTTTAAAGTAATAAAAGTCTTTTACGTTTTTTTGCTAACTCATTCATAATTTCTTTGGAATCAAGGTGCATTGCCAGCTCTCGGTGTACGCTCATTAAAGCCAAACCAGTAAGTCTTTCATCGCCCATTTTGTTTCTCAGATAAGTTTTTAATCTTTTCAAGGTGGAGAACGACCTTTCAGGGGTTGCAGTAGACACTGGCAGTGTAGCTAAAATAAGAAGAAGCTTTTTTTTATTGTAGAAAAAAACTGCTCATCGAAGTTATCGATCACGTCAATCACAGTGGCAGGTTTTTTTTTTCTATAGGTTGCCAATGATTATGTCATATCTCATATTCACTGAGAAATACTGTGCATTCATTTTCCCTATCAAGAAATGGGTGTGCAATCTTATTAAGATTCTTTGATATATATAGAGATAAACTGGCCGTTGTCCATGGCCGTTTGTAGGTGGTACGCTTTAGTAGCGACATCGCTCGACATTAGCGAAAAAAGTTGATAAAAGCTCATGTTCTCCATTTAGTTTTAGCGCATTCGTGTGAAATATCAATGATCCGTAATTGTATCGGAACCATTAAGAGCGTGATAAACTTTTTTCGCTTATCAGCACTTCGCGACTTTTCAATTACTTCAGACTACGACAATCATACGCTAGACTAAAATTATCACAAGTCATGTGAATAGAAATAATAAATTAAAAACAAGTCGGGAAAAACAAGGATCGATGGGGGACTTTTAATATTTTATTTATTATTACATCAAAATTTTGAAGAGCCAAGATATCATCAATTGGTTTGAACCCTAAATTACTTGTTACTTTTTCTTGTTGGGTCTTTCTAAGAAATTCGTCGATTTTTGTACAGTCAACCGCATATAGTAGTGTCTTGCCATACTTTACTTTTTGTGTTTCCTGTAGGTATAAAGGTATAGATGTAAACATAATATTAATTCAACGTATGTTGAACTAATAATATTTCACTATATTGTTTAGCATAAAGGAGGTTTTACATAACTTGGTTAGCTATTTACCGAGTTATATAAAACCCCCTTCTTCCAGACTTTACAAATATTAGCAGCGCTATACCTTCATTTAGCCAAGTCTCATCTAAATAATATATTTTTTTTTCCTTCATTCCTTAATCTCTTAATTTCATGGAGATATTTCACCCTCCATAATACGATCTCCTGTCTGTCGAATGTTTAATTTGTTCTTGATTAAATTATATAAAGTGCTTCTTTTAAAATCGAGTAGAGACTCATCACTATTCACGGCTTCCAGAATCTTATCCAATGTCGGTAATTCATTATCAAGGAAAAATTAATGAATTTTCCTTCGTATTCCACTTAATATTATATCATCATATTCATCAGATTTTGAGTATTTCCGTTGGCGAGCAGGAGGTGATTGCAGGCGACCTTCTATATTGTACTCTTTGAGGATATTATAGACTGTTGCACGAGATATGCCTGTAAAATGATTAATAGTGCATATTATTCATCCTCACAAAGCATGCTATTTTCAAATACATTTTTATAATAAAATCCCTGCAATTTTTGCATTGGGTATGATCTTTACCTGCAATTTCTGAAAAAAAAAAAAAAACTGGGGGGGGAGTACTCAGGGACGGGGGGGGAGAGGTAATGGAGGTAATTTCTCAGTCCACCTTTTAGCACTGACTGAGAGACTGATAGTTTGAACATGTTTTCTCGAGGAATTCGGCAGATTATTAATATCTATTAAACTTTATTATCTATACCTAACTACTACTAGAATCTGAGAAAAGTTGCAGAAGTCTGAGAAAACTAGAAACAATATATTTTTAGTATTTAATTTACAACGGCCTGTTAGCCATTTATATTTATCGTAGGTATAGGAATACATTTTATGTTTCATAAATCCGTCAGGACGTTAGTAATTTTAATATTGACGTAATATTGGTAGGTAATTCACCCGAGCGGCGTGCCCGAGTTTTACAACAAGTCTTTATTCTCAAAACTTAACCTTGAAAAATAAGTTCCTTCCTAAAGTAAATAATCTGTCGGAAAATAGTCTAATGCGATCAATGCTATCCTAGTCAAGTTTTAAAAGTAGGTACACTAAAAAGAAACCTGATGCGATTGATTGAGAATATCGCGCGGCGCCGATGACGTCACGCAAGCGTAGTTTTGTATTGAGGAGCAAGCCGAGACGCTCACCGGGTTGTTTAGGAGGAAAATGTTTCAAGTAATTTATAGACAAAAATTTTCGGTGGTAGGCGTTTTGTTATATCTACCTACATATACCTACAATTCGAAAGGGAAGCCGATGGGAATCGGCTTCTATGGACGCCTCGCCACTGGGACGTTTTCATTTTCTTTAAATAGCTTATTTCTTTTCTGTTTTTTCTTTCTATCTATTCTATTGGATCTTTAAAATTATATTGGTGTTTTAAATTTTTGTGAATAGTCTGTTTTTGAATTATTGTTAAATTATGTTCGTTTATATCTAAACAGTGACAATATCCAGGATTTAATACTGTATTATAAAAGCAACTTAAAATGCGATAAATTATTTTGTTTTCTGACTGAGAGTTTCTAAGTTGATGGAGAGCCATAGTACCATGCACAGGATGTAGCTGTATCTACATATATTGACATTTTCAAGAATTTCTGGCACATCTAATTAGTCTTATTATTAGGAAAGTCTAATTTTTGATTCAGTCTCGTTTAATATTCGATATGCCGAATCTGCATCAGTTATGTCAGATCCGTAGCAGACTAACGTATCCAATTTTCCCTTTATCGCACCACCAATGCAATCTGCACCACCCATTCTATGTGCAGATTCAAAGAAATTCCACGTTGAGTAGGGGAATCCTAGATCTTTAGTAATTTTTGAGAACAAATAGAAGTTCTTTTTTTTTGTTTATATTGAACAGTTCGTCCATCTGAGAAAAAATGTATTGCGTGTACGTTAGGAAATTCCTCTCTAATCAAATGTAAAACCGGGGACAGATGGGCCCAAATAGCTTCTGGTCCATGGTTGTTACAAGGTGAAATGGAGGCAAATGACATCGGGTCTCTGCCTTTGCTGTACATAAGGCCAGTATGTAGTGTAAATTGTTCACATGAGGAACCGAAGTGCATGGCTTGAATTTTAGTACTTAATTTGCACGAATAATTTTCAGAAAAGTCTATGTGAACGGCCAGGGCCGCGCCAATCCCCGGCAGCGCCTGTGTGCGAAACCTTTAAAAAAAAAATGAAAAAAAAAATGAAAAATATTTATTAGAAGTAACAAAGTGTAATGTACAAGAATTGTGTTTGGAGCCTCCTTTTAGACAAACAATGCCTGTGTTAGGAGACTCCGCTCTTCCATATCATAGATAAGGTTACATCATGTTACTTAAAAAAAAAAAAACAATAAAATAAGAATAAGTACATGCATGTTTTGAAGAAACTTGATGTATTGTTTTGGTTTGTATGTACGGTATGTGTGTGAAATGTAGTGTGGTTCAATATGATAAGATAAGATAATGTGTGGTGTGACGAGTGGAGTGTAGGAAGAAATATAAATGGGTTTGGTATTTACATCGATATATTCACATAATATTTACAAGATAAATTGAGACAATAAAAATATACATTTTCTTCCTACCAAAGAGAAAAAACCGACTGCCGACTGGTTTGACAAGTCTTCATTTTTACGAACGTAGCTGCCAAACCAGCCGGCCAGTACCAATAAGTGGCGAAAGAGGTAGGTCACCACATCACCCCCCCCCAGAGACCTTCAAGGGCGATAATAAGCTGGGAAGTGGACGCGACGTCCTGACCGCGTCGTTCTGATGACGCCATCGTCAGCCGAAGGTAAGCCTCGGTTATCCGCGTCAGGTGAGTAGTGATGAGTGTTATTGTCGAGTGGTGACTGTGGTGAGTTATGTGCGATAGTGTTGTGTGGTGAGTGTGCTGTGGTGTCAGGGTCACGCAGTATGAAGGCCGGCTTGATGCGGTCTATCGATACTGTGACCTGTTTACCGTTCACCAGTAGTTTGAACACCTTGTCACCCCGTTCGAGCACCTTGTGAGGTCCAGAGTATGCCGGTTTCAGACCACCACCAGCAGTGCAGTCCCTAAGGAACACGTGCGTGGCTGTAGCCAGCTCCTTGAAGACAAATGTCTTGAAGCGGCTGTTGTGTCTGACTGCTGGTGCTGGCTGCAAACTCCGGACAATACTCCGAAGCCTAGAAAGGTAATCGGTCATGTCGACCGTTTCCTCGACCCGCGGGTCGAAGAACTCGCCTGGAAGGCGCAGTGGCTGGCCGAACACTAACTCGGCAGCGGAAGCCTGTACGTCTTCCTTGAAGGCACTGCGCACTCCTAACAGCACAAGTGGAAGAGATTCCACCCAACTGCTGCCTGCGTGGCAGGTGATTGCAGCCTTCAGTTGACGGTGGAATCGCTCCACCAGTCCGTTGCAGGCTGGATGGTAGGCAGTGGTCCTACGATGCTGAAAGCCAGCAATGCCGGATAGGCACTTAAAGAGGGCCGATTCGAACTGCCTACCTCTATCGGTAACGATATCCGATGGGCAGCCGAATCGGGCAATCCATCCACCCAGTAAGGCCTTTGCCACGGTTTCTGCAGTGATGTCTGCCAGGGGTATTGCCTCAGGCCATCGCGTAAAGCGATCGACGGCGGTGAGACAATACCGGAAACCTTGACACAGCGGCAAAGGTCCTATGAGGTCAATGTGGATGAAGGCAAATCTCGCCTGGGGCAACTTAAAGGTCTGCAGTGGTGCAGAGACGTGCCGTGTGGTTTTAGAGCGCTGGCAAGCCAGACAACTCTGAGCCCAGTTACGACAGTCCTTCCTAACCCCAGGCCACACATAGCGGGCTGCAATCAGCCTGGCAGACGCCTTAGTACCAGGGTGACTCAAGGAGTGCAGGCTGAGAAAAATTGACCTGCGCAGCTCCTTGGGTACAAAAGGTCTAGGCGTGCCGCTGCTGAGGTCGCAGTACAGCTGCTGTTGTGAACCTGGGACGCTAACCAACTGCAGACGCAGTGAGTTGTCCCCGGCGAGCAGCTGCTGCAGCTCCTGGTCATCTTCTTGTGCTGCAGCGATCCTCTCGACGGGCACAGGTTGAGTAATCTCCTCAACCCGCGAAAGGGTATCCGCCACGACATTATCCTTCCCGGAGATGTGCCTGATGTCAGTAGTGAACTGAGCAATCAGGTCCAGGTGACGGAACTGTCGTGGGGAACAGTTTTCTTTACGAGAGGTGAAGGCGAATGTGAGAGGTTTGTGGTCCGTGTAGATCACGAAGTCACGAGCCTCCAGCATATGCCTGAAGTACTTCACGCTCTCGTAAATAGCGAGCAGTTCACGGTCGTAAGGAGAGTACTTGACCTGCGCGTCGCTCAGCTTCCTGGAAAAGAATGCCAGAGGCTCCCATGCTCCTCCGGTACGCTGCTGTAGAACTGCACCTATAGCCTTGTCAGACGCATCCGTGACCAGCGCCATCTTGGCGGTGCAGTCAGGATGCGCCAACAGTGCTGCTCGACACAGACTGTCCTTGCAGCCCTGGAACGCCTCACGTTGGTCCGCTGTGAAATTGACAGGGTGCGAACCCTTCACGGAGTCGGAGAGCAGGCTGTTGAGAGGTGCTTGACAGGCTGCGGCATTCGGGATGAACCTGCGGTAGAAATTTAGCATCCCGAGGAATCTGCGCAGCTCCCTGACCGTTTTTGGCTCAGGAAAATTCTGGACAGCCTCAACTTTGGCAGGCAACGGTCTCGTCCCTTTGGAAGAGATGTGATACCCTAAAAAATTAACCTCCGACGCACCAAAGACGCACTTAGCACTGTTGATGACCATACCATACTCTCGCAGTCTGGTGAACAGCTGACGCAGGTGCAGCTCGTGCGTCTTTTGGTCTTTCGAGAACACCAAAAAATCGTCAAGATATGCGTATGTAAAGTCCAAACCCCTGAGCATCTCATCCACGAAGCGCTGAAACGTCTGTGCGGCATTTCGAAGCCCGAACGTCATGAACGGAAATTCGAAAAGCCCGAACGGAGTCGTGATCGCAGTCTTCGGGATGTCATCCGGATGCACTGGAATCTGGTTATAAGCCTTAACTAGGTCAATCTGCGAGAAGATGGTACAGCCAGACAAGCTGTGCGCGAAGTCCTGGATGTGCCGGATAGGGTATTGATCCGGGACAGTGCGTGCGTTCAGCATCCTGTAGTCGCCACAAGGGCGCCATCTATTGCCCTTTTTAGGAACGAGGTGAAGAGGCGACGACCACGGTGACTCGGATAAACGGCAGATACCGGACCGCAACATGTCATCAAACTCGGCCTTCGCAATTTTTAATTTGTCCGGTGCTAATCTGCGTGGGGATGAAGATACTGGTGGCCCTGGCGTAGTACGAATGTGGTGTACTGTATTGTGTTTGGATGTGTCGTGTATGCCGCGAGGTCGAGTGATGTCGGGATATTCCCGCAGTATGTGTGTAAACGCGGAATCACCGAGACTCACCCTCACCGAAGACACATCATCAGAGCGGCGGACAGGCGACGCCGGGGTGGAGAGCGTAGTATGGTTGTCGATGAGGCGTTGGTTCCTGCAATCGACAACCAAATTATAATAAGACAAAAAATCCACACCTATTATCGCCCTTGTAACGTCTGCAACAATAAATCGCCAGGCGAAGTCGCGGCGCAACCCTAGGTTTAATGTTAAGCTCACAAAACCGTAAGTGTTTATCACAGTGCCGTTTGCTGCACGCAGTTCATACTCTGTTTTTCCTAATCGTCGCGGAATCGCCGACCGGGGGTATACACAGAGGTCGCTGCCGGTGTCAACCAAAAACTGTATCTTCAACCTTTGGTCGGTGACGAAGAGGCGACCAGCGCTCGGACAATCATCGGCCGCCATCACAGATTGCCCCGCGCATTTCCCGACGTTGTGTAGTCGCACGGTTTAATACACTTCTTAGCGTTATCACCGAACCGCTGGTGGTACCAGCACTGCGATCTTCTGGAGCTGGACCGGTGACGTGAGCGACTACGGGAACGGCTTCTGTTGCGGGATAACCTCTCGAGCTTGAGCGCCATCTTCTGCATCTGCCGGTTTAGCGCGGCGATCTCGGCGTGCAGACCGCTGGTGGACGACGACGGTGCAGTGGCGACGGCAGCTGTTGATGCCACCTGCGCGGGACCGGTGATGACGTGGATACGGTCCGCTAACTCGGCCAGCTCGGCCAAGTCCAGCTTGGATTGCGACGCCACTATGGTCTGCGTACCTGCTGGCAGACGGCTCGTCCACATCGTCCGCAGAAACTCCTCGGGAACACCTGGACCGGCGAGGTTGAGGAGGTGCCGGTAAAACTGCGACGGCTTCCGGTCGCCGAGCTCCTCGTGCATGAGAAGCTGCTTCACCTTCTCCTCGCGTGAAGCTGACTGCCTCTTGATGAGCTCGGCCTTGAGCTTTTCATACTTATCGCTGGCGGGCGGGTTGGCGATTATGTCTTCGACGACGTCGGCGTATTTCGGGTCGAGGTGACCCGTGACGTAGAAGTATTTCGTCTCGTCGGTTTTGATGTTCGCCAGCGCGAATTGCGCGTCCATCTGCGCGAACCAAAGCGCCGGCTTCTCAGGGTAAAACGGTGGAACTCGCACGCCCACGCGGCATGCCTCCGCAGCGTCGATGCCGACTTTGCTAGTCTCAGCACCGTCAACGTCGGCTTTGCTGATCGACATTGTTGTCGTGCTCAGACGGGGTCACCAAATGTAGGAAGAAATATAAATGGGTTTGGTATTTACATCGATATATTCACATAATATTTACAAGATAAATTGAGACAATAAAAATATACATTTTCTTCCTACCAAAGAGAAAAAACCGACTGCCGACTGGTTTGACAAGTCTTCATTTTTACGAACGTAGCTGCCAAACCAGCCGGCCAGTACCAATAAGTGGCGAAAGAGGTAGGTCACCACAGGAGTATTGTGATGTGGTGTGGTGTTATGTAGTGTGAAGAGTGGTGTGGTGTTATGTAGTGTGAAGAGTGGTGTGGTGTTATGTGGTGTGACGAGTGGAGTGTTGTGATGTGGTGTGGTGTTATGTAGTGTGAGGAGTGGTGTGGTGTTATGTGGTGTGACGAGTGGAGTGTTGTGATGTGGTGTTATGTGGTGTGAAGAGTGGTGTGGTTTGGAGTGGTGTAGAGAGTGATGTGGTATGGTGATTTGCATAGCTATAGCGTGTGGTTACATTACTCATGAAAAACCAGAAGAGCTTCCGTATCCTCGTAAGAGAGAGACTTAATCCAGTTCACTATCATTTTTTTACAGACATAATAGTTGTGATTGTGTATGTAGATTTTTTTATTAATCCTGTTATATAGCTGTGCTGAGAGATAGTAATATTGTCTACTACTAAATATGGTTTTACATTGGGGAACTATTGCAATTTTATCTTTTCTCCTTTTAGGTTTCTTATTCGCATGATAAGGGAGGGTTTTATGTTTTTTTAGAACTGTTTGGGTTATGTACAGTTTCCTGACTGAGAGTAAATTACTGATGACGTATAAGAATTCAGTGGACTATCTTTTATTTTTAAAGTACATGACCTTTATAAGTGCTCGTTGTGCACGTTCCAAGTCCATGAATCTAGTTTTGGCTGCCCCACCCCAAATGGGGATACAATACAATAGAACAGACTGTGCTAGGGCAAAGTAGATCTCGTTCAGAAGGTTTCTAGGCTGCTGATCACTCCTCAACAATTTAGTAGGAACCACATGCCTAAGTGTTCTGAAGATCCAGGTAAGCTTTCGAACTCTGGCAGTCACCTGTTCAAGATGAGGGTACCATGAGAGAAGCTGGTCAACCATCACGCCCAAGTATTTGGTTTTAGTGACCCTAGTTAAACATGGACAGTTACAGCTTGATCTGTTTATGTCTCCACATGTATGAACCTTCAAGTTGAGATCCTCATTAGGCTGTGTCCGCGCGCTAACACTAAAACATATGTAATTGGTCTTGGAGGTATTTAATGTTAGTAAATTGGTTTTCAGCCATTTGTCTATACAAGCAATCCCTACCTCTGCACTCATTTTAACTTCTTGCCAAGAACTACCAGAAAACAGAACCGCAGTATCATCTGCGTATGCAAAGACCCTGGCATTAGTTAATTTAATATTGCATAAGTCATTAATGTACAGCAAAAATAGGGTAGGGCCTAAAACACTACCCTGAGGTCCGCCGTATGTTATGTCTGCTTCATCACTCGTGTATAGCCCTATTTTTACTTTTTGTTTTCTATTGGAAAGGTAGTCCCTGAGCAAGTTGAGTGCAGTACCCCTAATTCCGGCACTATATAACTTGTTCACAAGGATGGGGACAGAAACGGTGTCGAAAGCTTTTTTGAGGTCTATAAAAATAGATAGGCACTTGTTTCCCTTCTCCAGATGCTCAATTATATGAGAAGATAATGCTGTTACAGCATCTTCGGTACTTACAGCTTGTCTGAATCCAAACTGAGAAGGAGAAAGTAAGTTGAATTTATTTAGGAATTTAGTGAGTCTAGTATTTATAATCTTTTCGAGAATTTTTGATATGGCTGGTAAGACCGAGATAGGTCTATAATTATTGACATCGTCTCTGTCCCCCCCCTTGTGTACCGGGGTAATAATAGACTGCTTTAGGGGAGCCGGGAAGACGCCTTGTTGGAGGCAGAGGTTTGCAAGGTGGGTTATCACAGGGACAATCTCCTTTCCTACAAACTTTAAGAATTTTGTTGAAATGTTATCCCAACCAGCGGGCCTAGTATGGCGATTCTATCTCTATTCTACCAAGAAACGACAAAGCTCTTTCTTTCCCACTCGACATGTCTTCTACCCGAGCATGGCGCGAGCTGTAGACTCGCGTTTCTATCAAGAGAAAGACTTTCCATAGCAACGGATAAGTAGCTAGTGATGGGTCGCTCTACGATGAATTTACGTTTAGTTAGCCAAAAAAATGTGTCAATGCACTATTTTTCACGCATGAACCTATACATAAACTCACGTAACTCAAAGCACAACAAAACGTATTGATCGAACTTATTTTTTATCTGTGTTATAATAAATAAAGTATTCTGTGGTATATGTATTATCTATGGGTATATGTTTTTGTCGGTTTTTAGTTGTTGCTTATAAATAATTCTTTTAAAATTATAGTGATAATGGCGACAAGAAAGAAGTAAGTACCACATTTTATGATTAAATGAATAAAGTACAGATTATACCAATAGTTGCGTGTAATTAATCTAAGTGAATAATAATCATCCATACATAATCATTATCTTACCATTCGATGAGAATAACAATAATCTAAATAAATGGTGATGATTAGTGGCATTGTCTGATGAAAACTTTGCCATGCACAGTGTAATACGTTCTTTACTGTTATCTTGTTTCCCTTCAATACAAGTTCCCGGTACGTAACTTGGCAAGAATCGTGAGATGAAAACAGTTCCTATGTTTCTCAAACAGACATAATTATTGCCATTAAATGATGTCAATAACCATAGAACAATGTACAAGCAATAATAGGGACCCCTTTTTTTGTAACATGTAGTGCACTATGTGCAAGCTCACACTTATTAAAGGACCCAAATCCTTGCCAAGTTATATGCCGGCTACTTGTACTGTCCGAAGTGATTTAACTTGAGTCATTACAAAAACAATTTATTTACAGCTTACGAAGCACAAACCGGCAGATAGAGATGTTGGTAGACTACATGTCTACCCACACTCTATTTGCCAATGGCGAATACCGGGGTCCTCTGGGCAAGGAGGGCCACAATGAAGAATGGGTCCGTATTCAGCAGTTGCTGAAGGAATACGGACCCAACAAAACTGTCGAACAGTGGCGGACGGTATGTTATTTAATTTCTTTTAAACTTGTAATTTTACATTAGCTAGGCGGTATTGCCCCACTGTTGGGAATAATGCATTCCTTTTTATTCTCAATACTTATGATTTTTACCAAATCCTAAGCTTTATTCCTATAATGTAATTTTTTAGACATGGCGCGATCTCAAAAAAAAGGCACGGCACGATGCTGCACGTGCCAACGCAGCACGCTCTCAGACAGGCAACAGTACCACCATCCCTGGCCTCTCAGAAACAACGGAGAAAATCCTTAATATAATAGGTTCTGAGAGTGCTTATGGGATGGCTGGTTTATCTGAAACCCTAGTAGGCGAGGTGATGGGATGTTACATTAATACTATTAGATATTATGTTTATAGTACTGTCTAATATTATGTAAATAGGTACTATTATCTGATATCATGTTTATAGTATTGTCTAATTTTATGTTAGCAGGTACTATTGTCTGATATTATGTGATTGTAATTATTATTTATTATTTCAGATAACATCATTACCCTCTGCCTTTCCTTCCCCCCCTCTTCCTACCACTTCCAACTCACCCATCCCGACAACGTCAGTAGCAGACCAGCCCTCCGTCCCTACCACTACAACACAGCCCTCCGTCCCTACCACTAGAACACAGCCCCCCATCCCTACCACTACAACACAGCCCTCCGTCCCTACCACTAGAACACAGCCCCCCATCCCTACCACTACAATGCAGCCCTCCGTCGTCCCTACCACTACAACGCAGTCTACTAGGGTTCAGCGTGCACAGAGAGTCAAAAATGAATTCTTGGCCTCTGATGCTGAAACGCGAGAAGTGTTATTAGTAAGTGTCTTTGAGGAATATTCATTTACTAGTACTCCCCTAGACTTGGCTCCATCCAAGCAAAACTCTCATGCTATGTTTTAAAAATATAATTATGGCAATAGTAAATATGGTATTTGTTGTTTCAGGACATAAGCAATTCTTTAAAAAGAAAAAATTATATTGAGGAAAATCAAATGAGACGAAATCATTTGGATAGGTAAATGTTCATTTACATAATATTCAAATAAAAGATAAGATAAAGATAAAAAGTCCTTTATTCAAACTTGGCTGAAAATCAGCCTTTTTGTTAAGTAAAATTTACAAAAGACAGCCCCCAAAACGCCCGCCCTTCACCACTTCCTATGTGTTTTTGCTGGGGAGAAGAAATGGTGGAACAAACTCCCCAGCAACACAATTCTGTCTGTATGGTTTGAAGAACCGTTAAAAACAAAAAATAAAATAAATATAATATTATCCCTCCTGCAAGTTGCAGCTTGTAATAAGCTGCCACTAGGGTAATTAGTATGGTCCGTCTGTTCTTGTGTAATACTGCATAGGCAACCTGCAAAAACAAATATCTGTTTGGTAAAGAGCTTTTTTATTACAATTATTTTACAGTACAATAAAAGAATAACACACCGATAATGACGCATGTTGTATAATGTGCAGCAGGCATAGACAAGTGCAGATGCCTCTCTTATAAATATTAAAATAATATTCCTTCACTCTCATAGCCCGATCGGAAAGACGACCTATAGCCTTCCTCAATAAATGGACTATCTAACACTGAAAGAATTTTTCAAATCGGACCAGAAGTTCCTGAGATTAGCACGTTCAAGCAAACAAACAAACAAACTCTTCAGCTTTATAATATTAGTATAGATTAATGAACATGAATATTGAAAATCATAATTGTTTTTTATTTAAAATGGAATTTTTACCTAGCAGATAATACTGTCCAATTCTAGACTCATGTAGCCTGCGCAGTTCTGTCTTAAATTGATCATGCACTCTGGATAATTTGCATTAACATTATTATTTTGCAGTCTGCATCTGAAATTGAAATGATGGTTGAGTGACACTAAAAATTCAAAATTTGTCTCAAATTTTTTAATTTTCTGCAGTATAAGGTATTATTTTCTTACCAACTGAACATTAATGGATGTTATGCCATGTCTATTTCTGAACTGCGCTTGATGTGGCTTTGGAGGTGGAAACAGCTGCACATGGGTGCAGTCAACGGCTCCCAATACATCAGGAAGGCCAAACTTTGTAAGATAGCCAGATGCTACCGTCTGCCTTCCTGCCTCTGTGTTTGGGAACACTATCCACTGTGGTTTCAATCTGGAATAAATAACACATTCAATATTCATTCAAATTGTTGACACACCCCTATTCACTCCATGCCACTCAGACTATACTTTTATATTGGTAGTATTAATTATACTAACCTTGTATTTACTGCAACAACAAATTGTTTTAAAAATTTGCTGACGGTGGTTTGGCCAATCGATAAATCGTTCTCGTTACCCGTCCCTCGTTGGTAATGTCCTGTAAGCAGGACCTTAAGCGAACAAAGAACCTGCAATAAGTGGGCATTGTTAATGTTTTGTTTATATTTAGGCAATAGGTACCTACATAGTAGACAAAATAATCTTATAAGCAATAATAAACGAATGAATTGAATATATCTTTCTATACTTTAACCTAAGGACGAAAACTTTGTCATATTTTTGGTCGATAAAAATTGGAAAGCACAACGTAGTAGGTACTCACTTTGATCAAAACAGGCAGACCCTGAGATGTCCTAGGAGACAGATCCTCAGCCAATTCCTGGCACAAATACTGCACCATCTCCTTGGAAATTTTATAATTTTGAAGAAACTCGTTGTCCGGAAGGTCGAGAGCCCCGCTTAACGCTCGTACAGCGTTTCTCTCTGCTTTACGCTCATTTTTATCAGCATAAAAACTGATCATATGACGACGGTAAGATCCCGACATACTTTTTAGATATTAAATAATTATTACCTGCAATCAAAAATTACAAAAATAGACAAAGATATTCTTTGTCTACTCTTGTCTAGGTCAGATGAGATGTAGAGTATTTGACATTTCATATAGAAAGTTATATCTACTCCCAAATGTCAAAAGTAGAGAAAATATAGTCGTCATGCTCGACGCGATAGACACATGTCGACGAAGAAAAGAAACATTTCTTTTCTCGATGTCAAACATCGCCATGCTCGGATCGATAGAAATCTTTCTTCAATCTGTCATTTTGTCGATTCTTCGGTAGACAAAAGCTGTTTCTATGGCGGTCATGCTAGGCCCGCTGGGGCACTATTAGATTTTAAATTATTTAATATATCATTAACTTCATTTTCGTCGGTGTCAATTAGCGCAAAGGAGTTTGGGGGAGATATGTCTGGGATATGGCTATTATTTAAAGTGGGGTGAATTTGATCAGCTAGTTGTTTTCCAATATTAGAGAAGTAGTTATTAATATAGTTTATAGACTCATAAGGAGAAGGTTTTATATTTAATAGTTCTAAGTTATGATTCATTATTTTATTTGAGTATGTGATATTTTTTATGTTTTTCCATAGCATTTTATTATTAGTTATAGATTTTGCAAGTAAGTCTCGTTCATATTTCCTTTTTAATTTTTTAATTAGATTATTGCAGTAGTTCCTGTATCTAGTATACGTAATTTTTAGTATTTCGTTGTAGGGGTCATTTCGACTCTGCTTTTGTAAATGATTTCGGTTTTTAATACAGCGTAGTATACCCATAGTGATCCACGGTTTAATTATCCGTTTACTATTCGGAATTTTCTTTGTTATCGTGTTATTGTTTATAATGTAAGTTAAGGTACCAATAAAACTTGAAATTAGTAAATTTGGGTCATCACAAAATAGGAGATCAGATAAATTCTTTTCTTGAAGATCTTTCAAAGCTTGCTCGTAATTTAGTGTAGTCGTAGTTTTTTTGGCCGTATGGATATTTTTTAATTTTGTAAGAGATAGGAATGTTGTGTGATGGTCAGTTATTGTTGAGTGTAATATAGCAACAAAGGCGGAGAACTTCTTTTTATTTATGTTTAACATGAAGTGGTCAAGGCAGTTATGTTCCCTGGTGGGAAGTGTATGTCCAGGCAGTATACCGAAGTGAGAAAGCATGTTTAGGTAACTAACTCTATTTTTGCGATCGTGGGATGATTCAGTCTCTCTTACCTTAATGTTGATGTTGATATCTCCAGCTATAATAGTGTTAATATGGGACGATTGAATGTTTAGGTGTGTACTAAGAGAGTCAGTGAACCTGTCAATGTTAGAGTTAGAAGGTGAGCGGTAAATGCAGTACACTTCACAACCCAATATATTCAGCCGTAGACAGGATGCCTGGTCAAGCTGTATTTCCTCAACTTTATGTTTTATAGAACTTTTAACGTATACAACCACCCCATCGTTCTGATTAAGCTGTCGAGTTGTCATGTAAGAGTGATAGTTGGTGATTTGCGGAATAGGTTTATTAGCGCTTAATCTGCATTCGGTTAAGATAATGATGTCTAGTTCGAAATTAAGTGTACTCAGATTGATAATAAAATCGTCAAAGTTATGATAAATGCTTCTTATATTTTGTGATATGATTGTAAGGTCATTTTTGTTTACTACGACATGTTCGTGGAGTTGTGAGTAATCACAAGTGACAGAACGAGCAATTTCAATATTGTCTAATTCAGATACCGTTTGTAGAGTATTATCCATTTAAGAAGATTGAGTCTAGGGTAAGCAGATGTATCAAGGATGTGTTTTTTTTTTTCAATATTAACGTATAGTAGTATACTACTTGTTTATTTATAATTGGAGTGTGAGTATTGCGCGAAGAGTGTGATTTTGAAGAATGTGTGCAGGGATTTGAGTAAAGGAAGGGGTGTATGTGTGGTAGGTATGAAAGTTGAGAATGTGTGTATGTGTATGTAAGAATGATTAGAGTGTATAATGTGATGAATTGTGAATGAGTGTGTGTATGAATGGCAATAACAAAATAGTATGAAGAACCGAGTAAACCATCGGAGGTAATATGCCAAAACAACATAAAAAGTAGGATAAGAGGCACATCTAGAATAAACAACACTATTTCTAACTTAACAGTTACATAAAGGTTAGCTACAGAGTTACAAGATAATAGTCATTTTTTCAACAGAAGTTTATGTACCTGGTCTTCACTTCTAATAACTATAGTTGGGGAAGTTTCATCTTTCTTGGTGTAGACTTTGCCGTAGGCGGTCCAGCAAAACTTGTGGGTTCCAGACTTAGTTAGTTCACGTGCCAAGAAGTGGAGACGGGTGCCTTTGGCTGTCAGATGTTCCGATATGAATACTGGAGTGTCTACTTGAGTTTTGAGACCCATATGTTTACAAGATAATTTGTTTTTATGCTTTAAGTTAAATGCCTTTGCCATTTTCAAAATCTCAGTCTTCAACATCGTGGAGTCAGTTTCTACGACGATGGGCGTGCTTTGTTTATCTGCCGATTTTCCACGTACTCTATAGATGTCTTTTATGTCATGTTTTCTAACGCAGCATTCCATGTTTTGGAATAGACACATGGTCATTTCCATAAGATCTTCTTTGGTCTCATCTTTTTGTCTAGGTACGTTTTTGATCACCAGATTACTTTTACGGCTTCCCATTTGCAGGTCTTCAATTTTATTTTCTAGGATAGTGATATAGGATTTATCATCTCTAGTTTGTTTTTCAAGCTGGGCTATTTTCTCTCGTAACTCCTCGTTTTGTGCAGTAAGAAAAGTAATTGAGCTTTCTATACTAGTATTAGATTGTTGGATCTCCTGTAAAGTAGTATTTATGGATTGTATATCTTTCCCTTGCTTTTCAGTGAATATCGATAGCATTATTTTAATTTCATCTTTAAATTCATCCAGTTGTTGCCCTATAGAAACTTCCGTGAACTCCCTGCCTCTTTTAGCTCGCATAGATACGTAGTTCGGCGGTGTCTTATCCGAACCTGCCACGCAAATATCGGTATCTGATAACGATTTGTTCATCGGCGAGTTCATATTGTTCAAGTGCGAAGTAGGACTATCTTATGTGTCACAAGACATGCGCTGTTTACATCCAAAGCACAGCAGTACGCGTGAAGCAGCAAATCGGCCGCAGGCGAGCACAGCGCGGAGGCAAGTAAAGTTCTAATATGAATATTTTATTATAGTGGTCGTCGGGCACAGCGTATAGCCACAGCGTATGTGTGTGCGTAACAAGCGTAGGCGCAGCAGTGAATGGAAGCCTCAATGAGTGCAAGTTACGATGTCACAGTTGAAGATTACTCACTTGGAAGTGTATCTGTCCTTGTTTTGCACGCAGCGTTCTCACGGGCCGGAGGTGAAAGGATGTGACCTTGAGCGTGTTATTACAATCACGGTGAAGACGACTCATGTAGAAGTATATTGGTCTTTGTCGCACGCGTGTGTTTTGTTTCGCTCGACACACTGTTGGTTAGTCTCCACGACGATATGCGCTCCTGGTACTTCACAAAATTTGTTCAACTATTATTTTTCGGATTTATTTCGATTTTATGAATATTATTTAAAAATGCACTGAGTATATGTGTAGACACGTCTGCTCTGCACAGGGTCCGCGCGGGAAGAGGAAGAAGCTTTGAAGCGCCTCTTTTTTAACGAATCATCATAAAAAACGAATTTAATTTTTGAATAAATATTTTTAATTGTTAAATTTGACTGAAATACATGTTCTCCAGTTTTACAGTACTTAGATAATATTATCATTAATATCTAAGTGGTCAAAACTGTGGAACATTTAGGAATTAGGATACTAAATAGGTAAATCCCGTTCGCTTCTGCTTGGCAATTACTGCGAAAAATAAAACTCGAACAAAATTTTAACATGCTTTATTAATACAAAGAATTTAATACTTAAATATCAATAACAAAGAAGTTGACTTTTTTCTAAGAATAATAATACTAATATCACCGTTTTCCACCCCGAAGGGAAGAAAACGATTATTTCAGGTCTTGCCGAGGCTTGACCTTTCGGAGATTACCTACCTTACCTAGAGTACACACATGCTTGCTACTTACGTCCATTCATGATAGTGTGAGCCGCGGGCGGGCACAGCGACGACCGCGCGGGGAGAGAGGCGGCGGCAGGCGCGCGATTGTAACTCGAACGCGCTCTCGTCAGTACCTATCTCCGAAAGCCGGCAAGAGCTTGCTCAGGTCAAGCCTCGGCAAGACCTGAAATAATCGTTTTCTTCCCTTCGGGGTGGAAAACGGTGATATTTCAGTTCTGTGCCTTCGGCTTGACCTTTCGGAGACGTGTCTATCATCTGCCGGTGCTATTAAGCGTACTGTGATAAAGGTGAGAAATAAAACCTTAGGTTCTCATCTTCAAAATCAAGCTGTTTTATTAAAATTAGAATCAATGGCTGTTATACAAGTAAGTACAAAATCAGTTCAAGTCTTGTACGATCACAGCAAACGTATCTTTTAACGATAAAATGCTATTAATACAGTTTTATAACTAATTCTTCTTTATCAAACATAAAATCTTTATTCTTCATCATAGTTTAACAATTTAGCAAATATAAACTGACCCTTAAACCTTATCATTTTAAACATAACAGGGTCCTGACCCTTTCTTATATCTAATAAATAAACATTAGGTAAAGATTGAGATCTTTAATGAGATCAAATGTTCAGTCTTACACTGCATTAAAGGAATTATTAAGAACATTAACATTTCTACCTCGAGGCTGCTCTACTGATTTACAGTAGTGTTTGAAAAAATTTGTCGAGCCTCTCCAGTTCCCTCGTTTCAAGATATCATCCAGCGGTACGTTGTTCTGGAAGTCATTAGAAGCTACAGCTGATCGAACCGAGCCTGGGCTGCAGTCTATGCCAATATCCTTAAAGGGTGCCTTCAACCAGCCCGCAATAACGGTTCTGGAAGCTGCTTCAACCTTCCCTCGCGTTGTAATAAACAAATTATTTAAGCCCTCTCGTGCCCTCCTTCTACTGTTAGTCACGTCTATTAAGCAATTTATCCATTTTACTAAACTCAAATCCATGTCACCTGAGCATGTTAGATGCCATCCGGATTGACGGTTCCTGTCATTATCTGTTTTTGAGCCAAATCTTGGCCAAAACGTTATTGAGGAATCTGATATCTCACAATGCTGGTCGTCTATCATAAGGAGGGTGAGGTCATGTATACGTCGATCTGAAGCTAGCAATAGAAGAAGCGCCACGTGACGAGATACTTGAAAAATACTTTCCTTATCAGGTATATTCGATTTTAGCCACTGAAATAAGTCTTGAATGTTCCAGATCTGAGTCTTTGGTACTGCTGACATACATTTTTGAATTTTTATGGCTTTGAGCATTGCAGCCACTACAGGATGATTTCCTAGTTGTTTTTCTTGAGTAGGGTCGGCAAAAGTAAGGATTACAGACTTGTGAACCATAATTCTTGATGGGGCTAATTTCCGTACTCGTGAAAGGGAACCCAGGTAAGCAGCAACATCAAGAGGTCGAGGACTATTAGGTTTTCTCCCATTTTGTCTACACCACGAGACCCATTGCTTCCATGCGGACTCGTAGGTACGCCAAGTCGAATCGCGCCATGCTGACTGTATCAGGTTAACGTCAGCTTGGTCTAAACCAGCTACTAAATCCGCCCACCCCGTATCTTCCAGACCTCCAAATAGAAGTCGATTAGGTTCTCTATTAAGTTCGGTATCAGGTACGGGGCACCCAGGGCTCTGTGTTTGAGGTCGCTTCTCCAAAACACTGTCTCCCATTGAGGTACCACGATCAGAAATGTTCCGGAGGACTTGTTCAGATGTTGGAGTACCCGAGGTACAAGTGGTGGAGGGGGGAAAATCCACGCCAGTTCGTAGTTCCAAGTTCGGCTGAACGCATTCACGAAGAGAGCTTGTGTGTCCTTTGCATCTATCGAGACATAGACCGGTACTACTTTCGATTGGTCTGAGGCGAAGAGATCTATCTGAGGAACTCCCCATTTTCGAAAAATCTTCTGTGTGATCTCGCTTTTGATGTGCCAATCGGGTAGGGCTTTTCCTCTGGATAAGCAGTCGGCGATTGAATTGTAGCGGCCGGGCAGGTAAAACGAGTGAATGGTTGCATTTAAACTCTGAGCTAAGACCAAGATTTCTTTTGTCATTTCTAGCAGTGCGATAGACTTGGTTCCACCCTGGTTTCGCAAATACGACACCACTGTCCTGTTGTCTGACTGAACCATTATTGATTGACCTAGAACTACCTCTTGGAACTCCTGCAAAGCTACTAAGACTGTGTAAAGTTCCTTTCTGTTGATATGCCATTTTAATTGCTCTTCTGTCCACAGACCTGAAAGGAGGTGGTCGCTCATCTGAATGCCCCAGCCGTCGTTGGAGGCATCTGTGCTCACAAACATCGTCGGTTCCGGTACAAAGATCCTTCCGGGATTTCTGATATTTTGAGCCCACCAACGAGCTTCCTGAATAGCCTGTGAACTCACTGCCACCCTCTTCCCGGGCCGGTCTTGTGACAGTTTTCTTGCCGCTCTTTGCATATGCCTGGTGTAAAGTCTTCCTAGAGGGGTCACAAGTGATGCGAACCCTAGCCTTCCGATCAATGCCGTGCCGGATTCCCATGACCACTGCTTTGTTTCTAAGACTTGATTGAGATCTCTTGAGATCCGGTCGATCTTGTCTTTTGGAAGCGTCTTTTGGTTTGTCGATACATTCCAAATAATTCCCAGAAATTTTATTTCCTGTGTGGCCCTTAGCACGGATTTTTCTAGATTGACACACCAACCCATGCTCTGTAAAATTTCTACTGCATAACGCATGTGCCTCTCCAGCGTGTTTGGGTTTTGGTGTGCAAATAGGAAGTCGTCCAAGTAGACTAGAACGCGAAGACCCTTTTCTCTCAGAAAACTTGCTACCCACTTGCTGACACTGGAAAAGGCTATTGGTGCAGTGGACAGGCCGAAAGGTAAAGATGTCATTTGATAAACCCGATTCGCGTAAGCGAACGCAAGGAATCTTCGATGACTCTTTTTCACTGGGATATGAAAATAGGCTTGGCTGATATCTAGCTTTCCGAGATAATCTCCTTCTTGCATAAAATTTGGAACTTGACTTTGATTTATCAGACGAAATTTCGGGGGTTTGAGAAATTGGTTCAAGCGTCGTAAATCGAAGATTTGCCGTAGCTTTCCGTTTCTCTTGGGTATTAGAAATATTCTTGATAGGAACCCGTTCGCAACCTCGCAATTCTCTACCGCACCTGACTTGAGCAATATCTCTATCTCCTTGGACATAGCAGGGGACAGGTTTGTGGAAAACCTTCCTAAATTTTCGCGCAATGGAATCGAAGGTGGTTTTGCTGCAAAGGGTATTGTATAGCCTGTAATAATTTTTAAAATCTTCTTTGGAGCTCCTAACTCCTGCCACCGAGCTTGAAATTTCTCCAACTGTCCCCCGTGAAAATTGTCAGTACTTACGACCTCTTTGTAATTTCTTATCCTTTCCGTGTCGATCGGGATGCTTATTTGGTGCCTTAGAGTTTCCGCTTCGGCGGTAGTTTGCACTGCGAGTAGACGTGGTGGTGGTCGCTGCTGAAGAGTGACCGCGACCAGTCGGTTGTTTGCTTTTGGAAGCATGCGAAGATGCTTTGCGAAATGAGTTCTTCCGAAACGAATGAATAGTTTCTTTTTTATTTAAATTAGATGAGGCAAAAATTCCCGATGTGCCACCGTTGTCTTTAATAAACGCGCTAAATAGTTTTTCATCAAACAGGTGGGTTACTCTGCAATACTCTGCTACGAAAATATGGAACGACCTACCCCCTCCTTTACGTAGTAGCATGTCCCAGGTAACATTAAAAAAATATCTGACAATATTATTTCTTAATAAACAAAAGTTAGAGTAGCAACCACCTAATATAGTGTCAGTCACACTACCTACCTCTAACAGCGTTCATTGTTCATTGTTCTTGATGTGTGTGTAGTGTTATTTGTGTAGTGTAACTTGGTTTGGATATGTTAACTTTTTTCTACCTACCTAAGCTCTCTTACAAACTGTTTTTTTAAGTTAATTTTTTTTTTTTAATTGTTTTAAAATTTCGTGTGCGTGTAAATTGTACCGTTTTAATTTCAATGATGGTCAGGGGATATCTGAAAATCAGGGCTGTGCGCAGCACAGCTTATACTGAGATATACCCCTTGCCACACTGGTTCTTTTTTTTTTTTTCTTGTATACTTTTTGTTATTTTTCAATGACTGTATGTGTGGCTAAATAAATGGTTTAAATGGTTTTTAAATGGGTTGGCGAAGGAGGTATGTTGTTGAGGGCGCTGGTGAGGACGTCATTTTTAGGCCTGAAAGTTTTTCTACGAACCTCAATGGTTTCAGCCCTATTAGCGCAAACATATTGTAGCAGTTGATCTGACACTAATTTGAACTTAGAGTCCTCTGCCTCCACCAACCGTCTCAAGTCCGTGCTGATGTCTGGGCATTTTTTAATTATGGCATTGAGCCCGTCTGCTAGCGCCTTGCGCTGGAGCAACAATCCGTGTGTGATTGTGCCTAGAATTCCTTCTTGCCTCGTCACCCACGGAGAGAGCCGCGAGGCTAAAGTACCCAGTTCTGTATTTACTTTTAGCGGGCTAAATGGCGAAGCGGCGTGTAAGTGCTTCTCTACGTCCTTGTATCTGATGCGATTCCAGCTATCAGTGCCCAGTCTTTGACATTCAATGCCTTCCTTTTTGGCTTGCGACGACGGCTCCGGAACAAGAGGATCTGCTTCTTTAGTCGTGGGTCGAAACTCAAGCTCCTTTTCGTTTCGCTCGTCTTGCTCGTTTGGATATGGGCCCCAGGTAGGGGCTTTCCACGATGGGGCGTCCGAGGCGTCCGAACTTACTTCTTCCTCGCCATCGGAAAAATCGTTTTCCTTGTCAGAATCAGAGTCCGAATCTTTGTTTCTGCCTCTGCTTTGAGTGACCATCTCCAGGAGCATTTCCATTTTCTGCTCTAGTGCACAAAACCTTTCTTCCTGAAGTGACGTCCCAGTAGAGAACGGCGGAGACTCAAGCCTAGGTCGACGTGTCGCGGGCTCTTTGACCCGAGACGTCGACCTCCTCTTTCGACTGGTCTCTTCTGTCTCCGAAAGACAGCCTGAGAGTATTTTATCTGTCTCCGCTCTTGTGTGGAGAAGAGGCATAAGCGCAGCAACCGACTGTTTCACGTATTCCGTGCGCGCCGCACGGAATACGCGGTGATCCGCCTCCGGTATAAAGGCACGAACTAACCCTACGGTAGGCAAAGCAACTACGAGTTTGTTTAGTATATTTGGGTCGACTTTCTCCCCAAAGACTTCCTCTTTCGTTGCCGTGGTCACCTCCCAGTTCGTCCAACCATCGGGGAGATGCTCTTGAGCCAAAACTTTCACCCGTTCCAAGATCACGTTCTCTTCCTCCGCTTCGGCATGCTCGTCCAAAAGTTCACCCAGAGTCACCACTCCTCCAAGCTGGGTCATCTGAAGCAAAGTGAAAAAGTTCACTGAGTGCTCACAAGTTGGGGAGCGGTTCAAGGCGCGGGGCGCGCCGCTCAAATATCGAGCCGCGCCATCCAAATGTTGGGCGGCGTCGCCTAGATTAAGGGCCGCGCGGCTCGAACCTTGAGCCGCGCCGGTCAAATATCGAGCCGCACCGCTCAAATGGTGAGCCGCGCGCCGCTCAAATGGTGAGCCGCGCCGCTCAAATGGTGAGCCGCGCCGCTCAAATGGTGAGCCGCGCCGACCAAAAGTTGAGCCGCGCCGCCCAAGTTTTGGGCCGCAATGTTTATGTAAACAAAACATGCAACTCGCAGCGCGACCCGTAGGTACGATAGTGGCTGGCTTGCCAACGTATCGCTTATATCGGTCGCAGTTTGTGGATGGTATGTCCGACAAACATTTTATTGGCTCTAATAAAATTGCAGATGCAAAATTAAGCACTTAGACCTCAGCATTCTTGTTCACAGTTGGCCCGCACCTAAAACACACAATTCACACAAAACAAAATAATGAATAACTTACCGTTATATATATTTTCTTACACAAACGTTACAACAACGTTACACCACAATATAACGGTTACACTGTAGCAATACGTGCGCACGCTAGAATAAAGATAGCGTACTGACGAGAGCGCGTTCGAGTTACAATCGCGCGCCTGCCGCCGCCTCTCTCCCCGCGCGGTCATCGCTGTGCCCGCCCGCGGCTCACACTATCATGAATGGACGTAAGTAGCAAGCATGTGTGTACTCTAGGTAAGGTAGGTAATCTCCGAAAGGTCAAGCCGAAGGCACAGAACTGAAATATGACTATTACCTACCTATATTATGTTTTAAAAAAACAACAAGAGTCTTAACATTTGCAAGAATACAAACATTACTTAAATTATAATATTTCCACTTTTCTCGCTTTTTTGTTTGCGAAATCCTTAATAGTTTCATGTATGTCTATATGGTCTAGTATGGCCTCCTCTATGGATATTGTTGCTAAATTAGTTAATCTTTCCTGACTCATTGTAGAGCGCAGGTAATTTTTTATAAGTTTTAATTTAGAAAAGGACCTTTCCGCGCTTGCTACTGTAACTGGCATAGTTAGCATAATTCGTAATGCTATTGTAATGTTAGGGCATACAGCTGTCAAATTGTTTAAATATATAAATTCAAGAATGTTCACCACATCATTACTGAATTTTTTGAAAAATGGCTGACAAGACATAATTTCTTCACACAAATCATCGCCGTTAATATCCAATGAATCATTTGCTGAAAGTTTCTCCTGTAAACGATGACAGCTACTTCTTAATCGACTTTGATCTTGGTCATCACTTAAATTAAATAAAAAATCAAACACGTCGTTGTGATTATTCAATAAATCAAATCTTTCATCTACGGAGGATAACGTTTGGTCTAATATATAAAAAAACACATTAATTTTAAAAGAGGTTTTCGGATCATTTATAGTGTGGTCTTCGTGTTCATAATCAAAACTCTTTGGAGTTTTACGACGTCTTAGGGGTCTGGATCTGGAAGTTTCAAATTCAGGTTCGACGTCTAATTTTTCGGCAATTTTTTTGGCGTCACTTACAATTTCTTCAAAATTTGTGTCTGTTCTAATTTTTATCAAAAACTTTTTTAATTCTGTTAAAGCATCTAAAGCAACTTGCATATTCATATCGACGGACTGTAGAATTTTACTCACAAAATTTACTTTTGGGACATTCCACGCGAAGCGGACAGGTAAAAAATGATGATGTTTCGGATTTCTGAAATATCTGAGTATGTTCGACCTATACGTGTCCTTGATACGTGTATCAAATATTTTTATAATTTAGTGATTGGTTATAGAGTTAAGGGACTTTGAAGTTTTGACCAACTGGTAGGCATGCCCTAATTAAAAGCCGATTATCAAGTCATAAAACTATAGATAAAAATAATTTAACCACTGGATTCGTTACTTCATTAAATTGACTTTTTTGTACTATTTTTGAAAACCAAGAAAAACTTTTTTTTTTCAAAAAT
The DNA here is from genome assembly GCF_022581195.2 of Helicoverpa zea. NCBI lineage: Eukaryota > Metazoa > Arthropoda > Insecta > Lepidoptera > Noctuidae > Helicoverpa > Helicoverpa zea. The sequence goes on along the minus strand of NC_061464.1, from coordinate 2,137,229 downwards.
TTGTACTTAAAATTATTTTAAACTTGATTTTCACAAAGTTAGACCACTTCGATTTTTTTTATTTTTTGTACGAAAATAGCCAATATTGTATAGAACATCCTTGCTAAGTTTTATAATGGGCATGGAAGTGGATTATGAGCTAGGTTGGAAAAACTGCCGAAGCGCGGCGCGTCCTACGCCGTATAATGCGCGTGTCTGCCACTTACGTGAGTTTGCTCAGTTACATTTTGTCTAGTTCGTGATATTTAAAATAAAACAATTATTTTTACAATTAACTATTTATTTACAAACTTTAACAATTTTAAATTTTTCACTGTTACTGGTGCGCTTGATCATTATACCTTCAGTAGTCGGAATGAAGGCATGATATTTTTTTGTGCCAGGTATCGTCGCTGCCGACTCAAATCTACTTTTTAAAAACGATCTATTTTCTTGAATGTCCTCTTTCCGAGTGTAAAAGAACTGCGTCAAGGGCATTGATTTTCTCGCCCAATCATACAAACGTTCGGGTGTAGTTATAGCTTTGTTGGGCGCCGACTGTAAACTAGCTCGAGTCGCCAAGCGTTTTAAGTTGCCCCCAAGTCCATCACATGGCCCTTTGCCATGTGAAGTGGCATGGAAGTGGAATTCTGCTTCCGTGTCGAAATCTTGTTTAAAATAAAACAGATTAATGAAATTAAACCTATTTTTGAAGTGCTGGGGTGCACCATCAGTGATATAAATATATTTCTTAATTGTTATGCCTTTTTCTTGAAGATGTTGGTGCAACATTTTTTGAAATGTGTAAAACGTTGCAGTGTCATGTTTTAGGTCATCTGATATCATTACAATGCTGCCATGTTTCAAATTTTGCTCTTCTTTATAATAATACACCGATGTCAGGAGCGTAGCCTGGTCGTTATTCCAATGGAATGTCTGGGCTGCGTCTTGGACCACGAAGCTGTAGTTTTCAGCGAAATCGCACTGAACTATAATGTCACCCTCCAAAATCGACTCTTTTTGTAATTGAAAATACCGAGATTGCTGATCTGCTATGTAGGCGTGGGGTTTCAAAGTTTCTAACGCCGAGCAAAGACTCTCTACAAATTCGTCAGGCGGAAGGACTCGAGTGGCGATCGTAAAACGATCTGTACCATCCCATGTATCAAACTGCACACTGGTCACTTGAATTTCGTCAAATGTTTTTATCAAATGCTCGCGGATTTCGTCCAGGCCAGGGCAATTATGACATTGCTCGTTTAGTGGCGATTTTCCTGTCATTAAATGGCAAGTTGGTGTTGGATCTGGACACATCATCTTTTGCAGGCAATCTTTGTATGATTTTAGGGGGATTTGAGACTCGGAAGTAAGCGATGAAATGTCTCCCCCGCTTAGCAACAATTTTACGTTTTGATGGTAAATACACACGCAGACAACATGAGTACCCGAATCCCCGGCAAAAACGCACTGCTTAGGACGCAGTGAAAAGAATTTTGAAATGCCTACTTTTTTGCCAGGGTATTCTAATTTAAACTGCTGATATAACTCATTGATGTTACACATTAATAGCTGTTTTTGCAAATGTATTCTTTTACCATCATGTAACTTAACAGACACAAAGTCTTTTTTCCCAGGCATTATTCTAGTGTTATCTTCTCTAAGATAAAATGTTTTTACTAGATCTATAACTTCCGATGTCAGTTTGCGGCCCTCTCTTGGATTAGGTGATGATAAGATACCTTTCTGCTCAACCAATTCCTTCGCTTTTTTGGCTTGCCGTCTGGACGTACGAAACTCATCAGCAAGCTTGTTTTCGCTCCATGATTTGGGTGCTAAGGTAAGAATTATAGTTTTCATAGAAACAGAGGTGGAAGGGTCATTAAACTTCTCTTTCAATTGCAAAAGTATTTCATTGTCATTTAATGTTACATTGTCTGTCTGTGTTGATTTGTTGATTGTAGTTTCTTCAGGAATAAAACATGAACCTAGTGATTCTTGAGAATTTTGCACTGACGACTGACTTGACTGGCTACTTGGCACCACATTTTCAGTAATAATTAACGGTACTTCACTAGCAAGACGTTCTCTACACTGTTTACACACATATAAGTTTTTATTTGAAATTGACCATTTTTTAGCTAAAATTTGTGATAACTTCCTTAAGTCTTTAGTTTTTCTATGAAGAGGTAAATTAAACGGATTGTAACATCGATCGCCATAAGGAGCCATGACGTTCAAATCACTAAATCAAGCAGTAGCAAAACAAAATCACTCTAATCGCGTCCGCACGTCCGTCTAAACAATTAGTTGCTTAGCTACTACAATAGCGCGCCAAAATTTTTACACATGGCGCGAAATGAACATAAATCGTTGGCATTAGCATCGACGAATCGCTTGCCATCATTCAAAAATAGAATAGAATAGAACACCATTGTTATTTTTTATTGCATGGCTGAGGAAATTCGTTTTGTTTTATGTTTTTTTTTTTTTTAATACCAAACTATAATAAAAATATATAAGCAAAATATTCCATTACAAGTTATTTTTTTTTCGACTGAATGATAGTTTTAATAAAACACGCAAGTAGGTGCCTAAGTAGATGACGTTAGGCGCGCGCGGTAGTGCGTAGGACGCGCCGCGCTTCGGCAGTTTTTTCAACCTAGCTCATAATCCACTTCCACGCCCATTATAAAACTTAGCAAGGATGTTCTATACAATATTGGCTATTTTCGTACAAAAAATAAAAAAAATCGAAGTGGTCTAACTTTGTGAAAATCAAGTTTAAAATAATTTGAAGTACAAATTTTTGAAAAAAAAAAGTTTTTCTTGGTTTTCAAAAATAGTACAAAAAAGTCAATTTAATGAAGTAACGAATCCAGTGGTTAAATTATTTTTATCTATAGTTTTATGACTTGATAATCGGCTTTTAATTAGGGCATGCCTACCAGTTGGTCAAAACTTCAAAGTCCCTTAACTCTATAACCAATCACTAAATTATAAAAATATTTGATACACGTATCAAGGACACGTATAGGTCGAACATACTCAGATATTTCAGAAATCCGAAACATCATCATTTTTTACCTGTCCGCTTCGCGTGGAATGTCCCTTTTGTCAATATTATATGCCATACATTTAGTGAACAAATGAATGAAAAGTTGCATATTTTTTCTGCTAGACATTTAGCGTCATATTTTGCCTTCTGATCATATGATATATCATTTGATATTTCATATAGGGCATCATAAATTTTTGGTAAATTTGTAAACAGCGGTTTTATAGCATCTATTCTGCTTGACCATCTTGTTTCAGATAATGGTTTTAAGGTCAGATTTATGACATATTTTTTTAATAAATCCCATCTTTTAGCAGAGGACGAAAAATATTTATATAATTCTTGCACAATACAAAAAAAACCAGTCGTATGATGATTGAGGTTGGCAGCGTCGTTTACATTAAATATAAACTATGACTAGCGCACGGTACATAGAAAGCGCGGGGATTTAAATCCAGCAATCTTTTTTGAAGACCATTATTCTTACCGCGCATATTTGATCCATTATCATAACCCTGTCCCCTTAAATTGTTTATATCCAAATTAATGTTGTCTAGTTTTTCTAAAATAAATGACGTCAATCCAGCGCCAGTTGTATCTACAAGGTGTTGATTTGCATTTGTGCCATACTTTAGGATGAGGACATACAATACGTTAATAATCGATTGGAATTACAGTAGACGGGAAATAGCTAATATGCACTGCTTTTTTTGTCATTGTAATGTCGTAGTATTTCAGAAATAATCCAATTTTATGAATGAAATTTATGAATAATCGTTGCGTATGCTTTGTGTTTGCGTTTGTGTGAGGGCGCAGCACGGTTTTAAGGCCAGTAACACACGCGCGAAGTTTAAATACGGCTAGATGACATTGACGGAATTCCGAAAAAAAAAATATTACGTACCAATTTTTTTGTTGATTTGGGTCGAGAATCAGTAGCATAATTACGTCCTTGAATATGGCACGAATGCAAATCAACAGCTTGTATGGACAGAAAGCTAGGAAATGCTCACTTGTTTCCAACTTTCTAGTTTCTGTGTTAAAATTGACAAATCTTATTATAATACTAATTTGTTCTGCGTGTGAAACGTCAGGAGTACAAGCCAGTATTATTGAAAAATATTTATTAATTCGACATAAATTTAAAATAAAATGTTGAATTTGGTTACCGAGTATGTAAATTATTTCATTTTGAATTTTATCTCCAAGATAAGTCGGCATATTTTTGAAATTCGTATCATTCGTTACGCGTCGTATGTGTTCAGTCATTGAAAGATCAAATTTTCCTAACATTTCAATATATTTTTAAAAATTACCATTGTTACGATCATATAATTTTTGGCTTTGGCCACGAAAAGCCATATTTTGTGTACTTAGAAATTGGACCACATATATTATTCTTTTGATTACATCGTACCAGCGCTGCTTTTCAACCTCTAAAAGTTTTTGTTGAATACTATCAATAGTGTTCTTATTTTTAAGAGCATTACACAAATCTGTCCATTTTTTATTATTATTGAAATGAGCAGAACTTTTCTCATGTCTGCTGCAATACAAAGCTAGATGTTGCCAATCACTAATTGCCTCGCAGAATTTATTTTTATGTTTTGATTCAAATAGCTTGCAACAGAAGCAGTAAACGGCATTTTTGGACACTGAATACAGCAGCCACTCTCTGTGATACTTTTCACCGTTTCCTAAATGCCTTTCATAATAATACTCAGAAAATTTTCGTCCCGAAGAATCACGCGGAAAATTATACTGTCTAATTTGTTTAATCGGATTTTCTATTAAATACTGGATCAAAGTAGCGTTTAAAACTTCTGGCCAGGCTCCAGGATCATCTTTGGAAAAGTTGGTATTGGTGACGATAATTGTCTTGACGGTGACGATGGTGTATCAGGCACAGGCACAGACGTAACTTCGGCGGCATCATCTTAAATTAATAACAGACAAACAAATACATAATATTGTTCACAAGAGTACCTATCTATCTCCTTGTCTGAATAAACTGATTTATCTATCTATGAATAATTATTTATATTTATACAAATTAGAGTGTCTGTTTGTAATATTAAAATAACCGCTTTTTACTAAATGCTTATGATGTACGCATTCAGTAAAAAGTACATAAAATAAAATATAATTTTTACAATTTTTGTCTGTCTGTTCCTTCCGTTTTTTTACAAAATTACATTAATTTAATTTATTTTATACAAAATTACATAAAAAGTACACACTTACCACTACATAAAGCGTTTTTTGAATCAGATTTAATAACACTTTCATCGATAACATGACTGGTTTCTGTCTCTAATGATTGTGTCGAAGTGGATGGTTGAGCCGTAAAGTATTTACTTATTTTAGTTGCATTTTTATTACGTTCTTCTTCTTGTTTTCTTTTCCTTATTAGATTCTGGTAACCAGATAATTTCTTTTTTTTATCATGAATACTATCACTCATCGTGAAAACACGTTAAAACAATCAGTAGGTAACACCCAAACAATGATTATAAAAATTCAATGCGCACCTTACACACACTTTCAATCAAATGATTGTTCATTTGTTTTGTTTTACCTTAGCTATCTCGTTCGTTAAAATCAAAAGAGGAATACCCGTGACCCCACCCCCGCTTGCGTCGCACGTATCGCATCGGGCTGCGTTCAGAAACTCACTCATACTCATACAAACTCGGCGCCTCTACGGTTTTAAATAACTAGTACTTTTTCCCTGGTTCAAAGAACTGCCGCCGTTTTAACGTTGAGCTCGTAAGGAATGTAAACTAAAACCCTAAACGTAAAATGAAACCATAAACGTGAATAATAATAAACATTAAATATTGAGAGACTTGTTCAATAAGCGTTATAGATGTTTTGTAGTTTACAAGGCCTATGTTGCGCCTATTGTACCTACTTGTCGATACTCCACTACAAAAAACAATCATATAGGTAACAAAAATAATTTAGGTGGCAGTGGCGGCGCGGCGCCCCTATTGTCTTGGCGCCTGTGTGCGCCGCACACTTCGCACACAGGGGCGGCGCGGCCCTGTGAACGGCTACTGATTCACCATGGAGATTTTTAATACAGCGTTGATATTGTGTATATTAGAGCTATCACTGCGTGAAATATATTCTGATTGTAAAAAAACGGCCCATAAACAGTTAATCAAAAAGATAGGTCTAAAATTAAACAAAAGCATGAAAAATGGTTCCAGCAACAAACTTTTAGGATTAAAAGGCAAAATAAGAACTGTTAGCAAGAGCAAACGGGTGCTTTCGAATAGGCATTTTACAATAGAGACGACATAAGTAGAAATACGGCTGGTAAGAAAGAAACGAGAACAGTAAAGAAAAAAAAATGTAAATCAGATATCTGGTAGATACTTTAAGAAATCTGTATCAGATTTATAAGAATGAGGGTGGCAAATACAGTTACACCACATTCTTCAGATACAAGCCATTTTATATTTTGTCACCCGGTTTAGCTAGCAGAGACACATGCATGGTGTATTAAACATAGCAATATGGAGTTTATATTTATGGATTTAAAATTAAAAGGAGTTATTTAGGATTACCTTCACTAACATTGACGATTTATTAAAGAATGTTGCGTGTGATACGAAATAGTTTCGTTGCATGTACAATAAATGCAAAGAGTGCAAAATCCATCCTCCAAGCCTTTTCCCAAACTATGTTGGGGTCGGCTTCCAGTCTAACCGGATTCAGCTGAGTACCAGTGCTTTACAAGAAGCGACTGCCTATCTGACCTTCAACTCTTTTGTCAACGAGTGCAAAAGTTCTGTTCAATACAGCGGAAACAAGCTGGAAGATGAGATTCATTACACGATCAGATACATTTTTTTTTCAGATGGACCAAGTAGTCAATACCGCCAAAAGAAAAATTTCTTTCTCCTAAACTATTTCACCAAGAAATTAGGATTAACCCCATACTACTCGGTCATTTTCGGAGGCAGGGCATGGTAAAAGTTTAGCTGATGGCGTTGGAGGGTCTGTGAAAAGACAATTGGATAAAAGAATATGGCGAAGATATTACCAACGCTACTGATGCTCACAAAATATTGGTAAGAACAATGAAGTCTGTTAAAACATTTTATGTGTCTGCCAATGATGTCAAAAATATAAAAACTCTCATCCCCGAAGGAATACGGGCTGTACCCGGTACACTGCAACTCCACCAAATTATATCTACAAAAATAAATCAGATAGAGCACCGGATATTAAGTTGCTTTTGTAACGGAATGCAGGGCTTGTGTAGATGTCATGATCCTCAAACTCATATTTTGATGACTAATTACAAGATGCAGGAGCCCCCTCGTACTGGAGTACTTGAAACAGCGACGAACAACATGAGTGATATGGCAGTTCTTCCATATCTTGAGCCATCAGAACCATTTCCAGCTGGTACCAATGATGCGCTTGTTACCGGCCATGTAATAGAAAGATCACTGGTTTCTTTATCTCCCGAACCATCAGAATCATTGGACCCGAATTATACGACCCAAGTCTTTAATAGTGAATCTATAATAGAACATATGGATATCTCACTTATTGACTCCATCACTGATGAACAATTTGAAGATGTATTGGATTTTCCTTTGCATTCAGACAAAATAACGGCATCTCAATTTGAAAAACAAGATACTATTGAATATCTTGAACCTATCAAAGATATAATCAATGATAGTGAAAATATTCCATGAAACCACTTACCAGAACAAGTGTCTGTAATGTTCAAAACAGAATGTTCCGTAAATGGCCTGTTGAAGATGTGTAAACGCAACCTAATGTGATCTGTCAAATCACGTTTTGACGTATCTAGTTTATCTGTGTTAGCTGTCACTTGTCTCTTCCCTTTTCACTATGATCTTTTTTTGTACGCGGTGTATAATTTGTTTAAAATAAACTATCCGTTTATATTTCAATGAAACTTCGTTTAATTTCCGAAATATCCAACATGGTCAAGTTCAAGCCAAACCGTCCTGCCTGCAAATCTATTAAATTTTTTTACTTTACCAATATCCTTCATTTTAAACCTTTCAGATAATTTAGTTTTTATGTCAGTAATAACTTCTACACTTTCACAACATATCAATAAATCGTCTACAAATAGAAGAATATATAATAAATAAATAAATAAAAACTTTTTATTGCAGACCCACAAGTCCATAGAATGTTAGTAACTTGAAAAAACTTAAAACTAGTGTTAGTAAATACAATAAAAACATACTTTAAAATAAAACAAAAAACTTAAATCTATTTTATGGCATGGGCTCTGACCCAGTGTTGGACGTAACAAGAGTCCAGCCTATCCGCTATAACGGCCAGGATGGTGTTGGTGCTGGCGCACAGCCTGCAGAGCGCCGCGGCATACCACTTGCGGAGCACGGCGTGGAAGCCGTCCACGTGCGCGTCCGCGAACATGCCCGACGCACTGCACCAGCGCGGCAGCCCCAACAACGCCCTGAACGCGTTATTGTACTGAACTCGTAGTGCGCTCAACGAACGTTGCGTATAACGAGCCCACAGGTTGCAAGTGTAAAATGACGTACAGTGCGCTCTAAAGAGAGTTATTTTAACACTCGCCGCACAACGCTTGAACCTGTGAGCTATCATATTGCCTCTGATCGACAGCGCCCTACGCTCTCTATCCATGTCCTCGTCATCACGTAGGTGTTCCGTGACCATGTGACCAAGATATTTAAAGCTAGTGACCACATTCATCGGTATTCCGTTCAGAGTAACGGGAGGGACCTGCTCGGGTGACTTTGTACCAGCCTTAAATATCATGAGCTCACTTTTTGAAACTTTATATTTGAGGCCATGTTTAGCCGCGTACCTTTCACATACGTTAACCAGTTTCCTAAGACCACCGATCGTTGGGCTCAGCAGCACCATGTCGTCTGCGTAACTGAGATTATTCACACAAATGTTATCTACATGGCAGCCGACGTGCATGCTGCTGAGCTCAACGATCAGCGCATTATTATATAAATTAAACATAAGTGGGGATGATAATCCACCCTGTCTCACTCCACATTGTAGCCCGTAGGGATCTGATAACACGCCTGCCCATTTAACGAAGTTAATTTGACTGTAGTACCAAAACTTAATGATAGAAATAATATCATGAGGTACATTGGAGTCTTTGAGCTTATCCCAAAGTTTATTATAACAGACAAGATCAAATGCCTTTGAAAGGTCTAAAAAACAGGCGTATATAGGCGTCTTTCTGCTGGTATAATACTCAACAGTATGCTTCAGGCTCAGTATCGCGCTCTCAGTAGAAAGTCCAGCGCGGAAACCAAACTGTGCATCATGTAGGTTGATACATTCCGACAACTGAGTCTCAAGCACACTATCCAATATTTTGGCCACGACTGTAGCAAGCGAAATCGGCCTGTAGTTAGGTTTCAGCGAACTATCACCTGTCTTATTCTTAAGTATGGGAGTGACTATTGTTTTTGTTAGATCACTGGGTAAGTATGAGTGTCCAATACACAACTAAATATAAACATTTATGTTGTTCTCTTTTCTAACATACAAACAATTAGCCCGGTCAAAATAGACATAAAAGTAGTGGTCAAATAACAAAAATTCCCACAGAGCTGATTTTTGGTGGAGAGCTAGATTTGATCATTATAAATTAAATACTAAAAGTCCCCATCGATCCCATGTGTGCATCAAAAGTTATTCGAGGTCAAATGTCAAAATTTTTGTTTTTTTGTGTTTTTTTCGAAAACGGTAAGTTTTATCAAAAAAATACATCTGACCAAAATTGTAGATTATAAAATTTTCTACAAAAACGGCATTAACAGTTTTCTCCTAAATGTTACCATTCCTGAGATATCGCGCTTCAAAGAGTCACACTACACATGATATGCACATATGAGCCACGTATATACGAGGGCTGCCTTTTAAGTTGTGTCGTTTGAAATAAGTGTAGACAATCTAATAGGTTAATAACATTTATTGTTTATCAAAGAATTCTCCGCGATATTTAATGCACTTTTGCATGCATTTAAACCAGTTCTTGAAACATTTATTCCATTCTGAAGTGGGGGTAGTCAAAATGGCCGATTTGTGTGAGTCAACAGCTTTTTCAGGTGTGCTGAAACGTTAACCACGAAGACTTTGCTTCATTTTGGGGAATGTAAAATAATCGGCCACGGGTCTATGTCACGGTATGTTACATGTTGGTCTGCGAGAATTAACTGCCGCTTAGCCTCGATATTATCTTGGATCATGGCGGGTTATGAACTACCTTCACGTGGCTTGTCACTGAAGCTAGAGTGCCCACATTGAAATTCTAAATTAAAATCAAAATCCTTTTATTTCAAAAAGGCCTTTGCAGGCTCCTATGAAACAAAAAGTTGGTCTCATGGAGAAGAGCCGGCTAGAAACTCCATAGACACTCTTTTAAAAAGTAATATTTTTACAAACAGTCTATTACTTAACAATAGTAAGCTGACAAAATTATACAATGCAACTGAAAGTTAAACTGTAAACTCCTAACTTTATCTCTGTTTTACACATGATGTTGTAAATTAGGGCACGCCACCATAGTGGCCGTAAGTCCCCCCTTTGAGGAGTGGCTCAGAAGGAGTCATGGCGGCTCACCGGATACATTTGTTTCGGAAGGTATCTGTATCGAATCGGTCGTGAGGAGGCGCCCGGGTGTCACCACTGTGCGGACAGCCCCAAGGGCACGATGGACCACACAGTCCAGGTGTGCCCTGTGTGGGAAGAGCACCTTCGGGTCCTCGCCGTGGCTTTAGGCGGCGGCGACCTCTCGCGTCCGAGAAGAAGGAGGCGAAACGACAAAGAGTTCGCACCTCTCATCCCGGCCGCCGCGCTGGACCTGGCAGACACCAAGGGCTCCGGGTGTCGCAAGACGACTCCCGGCCACCGTAGGCGTGGGTCTCTGTGCGGTGAGTTCGGGTGGCTCATCGCTCATGTCTAGTTAATAGACAAAAAACCCCTGTCGGCGGCGCGTTGTTCCACGCGCTCCTCAAAGACATGTCAGCAGCCCCAGCGGGGCCCAGCAGGGCCAAGGCCTGTCGGGGCTGCGGGATTGTTCGAAAGAGTTACCGCGGCCCTGGTACATAAAATGCTTACGACGGAACACGACGGTTTTTAGTCAATAAGAGTCTGACACTCAAAGTCCTCGTATATACATTGCTTATATATGTGCATAGCATGTGTAGTGTGACTCTTTGAATCGCGATATCTCAGGAATGGTAACATTTAGGAGAAAACTGTTGATGCTATTTTTGTAGAAAATTTTAAGATCTACAACTTTGGTCTGATGTTCTTTTTTGATAAAACTTACCGTTTTCGAAAAAAAGTCAAAAAACCTAAAATTTTGACATTTAACCTCGAATAACTTTTGACGCACACATGGGATTGATGGGGACTTTTAGTATTTTATTTATAATGATCAAATCTAGCTCTCCACCAAAAATCAGCTTTGTGGGAATTTTTGTTATTTCAAATGTCTATTTTGACCGGGCTAAATAGTCATATTTACTTCTGCAAAAAACAAAATTAGTCAAGTGTATATTTAGCGTATACACTGGGGCTAATTTAAAGTCCAATTACAAAAATATGTGATTTATTTAAGAGCGTGTGTACAGGTGACATGACAGCTAGTGAACGGAGTGAATTATAAAGAATGACACAATGGCCGCGGTGACCGGTGAATGGTGTACGAAATACGCTTGGCAAAATATTCTTATTAAGTTGTCGCTTGATGACAACCAATGCATTTAAATTTATTAGGCGTGAGGCAATAGCCGCAACATATTCCCGGCCCTTGAAAGGTTCCTTTCAAGCGTTTAGTTCTTCAGCAGTAGGCTGCGGGCATAGGCGGGTGAACGGACGACGAACGCAGCCTCGAGGAGTTTTGATTTGGCGTTTGTATCTGTCTCGTTGATTGCCATGATTGTCTTCCAAGGCTGGTAAGGGCAGCGTAGTTAAAGGCCGACCAATGATGAAGTGCCCTGGGGATAGGGAGAGGAGGTCGTTAGAACTGGATGATAAAGGACACAAGGGACGGCTATTGAGAATCGCCTCCACTTGCGCAAACAAAGTAATGATTTCCTCAAATGTCAAATTATTATTGCCAATAACTCGTTTGATATGTATATTTAGCCGATTTTACGCCGGCTTAATGCCGCCGAAGTGAGGAGCGTAAACAAGGTATAAAATTGAACTTATACCCTGCTGACTTGCAAATTCAGATATAGGTTCTGTACTTTGTTTTATGAAATCGCCTATCTCCTTCGCGGCAGCGACAAAGTTACGACCGTTGTCACAAAAAAATTCCGATGGTTTTCCACGTGCAATAAACCTTCTAAGTGTCATCACAAATGCATCTTTGCTCAAATCGCTTACTGCCTCTAAATGAATGCATTTGTAACGTAGACACACATATAACACTTTACTAAACGACTTCCACGACCTTTACGATTAAGAATTAAAAATGGTCCAGCGAAGTCTAAACCGACGGACACAAATGGAAAGTACGCACTGTGAAGGTAAGTCACCCATTTTCAGGCACAGCGTTCTACCACTTAGGCGCCTGCATCGCACGCAGTTATTGGCTGTACGTTTCGCTAATTGTTTACCATTGACAGGCCAAACTGCTTCCCTTACTGTTGCCCAGTGGCGAGGGGTGGTTTAATGAAAAAGGGAAGCCGCAGCAGAAAAAAAACTGGGGGGGGGGAGTACTCAGGGATGGGAGGGAGAGGTAATGGAGGTAATTTCTCAGTCCACCTTTTAGCACTGACTGAGAAACTGATAGTTTGAACATGTTTTCTCGAGGAATTCAGCAGATTATTAATATCTATAAAACTTTATTATCTTTAGTTAGGTATATTAACTACTAGAATCTGAGAAAAATTGACACTAGTAACAATACATTTTAAGTATTTAATTTACAACGGCCTGTTAGCCATTGATATTTATCGTAGGTACGACGTATTATTGGTAGGTAATTCACCCGAGCGGCGTGCCCGAGTTTTATAACACGTTTTTATTTTCAAAACTTAACCTTGAAAAATAAGTTCCTTCCTAAAGTAAATACTGTGTCGGAAAACAGTCTCGATAAATGCTATCCTAGTTAAGTTTTAAAAGTAGGTACACTCAAAAGAAACCTGATGCAAACTGTCTGCGTATCAAAAGAATTCATTTCAACGTAGATCTCTCTATTTTCACTACACACTCTGTACTTGTACTGCGTGAGGATTAGTAGGGAGTAACGATACTGCCGACCAGTGTTGCCAGATGCCTTGAACCGTTTATCTGTAGTAGAAACTGATAAAATCTGTATTAAATCTGTATACTATTTTAACTTAAACTCTGTACAATAAAATAAAACAAAAAATAGAATTATTAATCATGTATTAAATAAGCAACAACAAATTAATAAAATTGACTTTTTATGTACTGAAGTACTTACATATGTACTATAAAATTTAAATATTAATTTAAACAAACAACTCTAACTCACACATTTGCAATAATCACACTAAAAATTACTTTATTATTTTCAATCATACATATTTTTGTTAAATTTTTACAGTAATTTATTATCAACCTCGAGGCTATAGCAAGGTTTTGCACCAATCAGTTGCTTTGTATGTAAAAGACCTTCGATAGTAGTGGTATTAAGTCTATTGCGTTGTTTGGATTTTATCAAATTTATAGAAGAGAAGATCCTCTCTACGGCGGCACTGGAATGAGGTAGACTTAGTATCGCAGAAACAAATTTTGACAGAGTAGGGTACAATTGATTGCTGTAGTTAGCAGGGTCACGGGCTGCAGTGACTTTACACCAGTAGGTTTCGACGTCTTCTGATTCATCAGGGGCTAGGTCTTTATTATTACGCAAAAACCGCCACTCTGTGTCAAGTTTTTGTAGTTCATTGACTGAGATCAAATTTGGGAACTTTACAGCCAAAGCGACCAATGAATTTATTTTACGAGACTTGACGACATGTGGGTCAAGAAACTGCATTTCTTTAATGACATCATTGCTGAAATCATATCTTTTTTTGATCTGCTTTGCCCCTTCAATAAAGAAGTCAAGACATTTGAGTTTAAATGCTTTAATATCATCTTGGTTTAAAGTGTTTGAATTCGTGGAGGCAAGGGAGGCTGATACCTTCGCTCCTAGGTAAAGGTTATCTATTGGTTTATATTATAATGACGTGGATTGTCAATCTGAATTAATCCGGCTTCTGTTCGCGAAACATATTCGTCGTCCATGTAACATTCCAATAAAGATTTATAAACCGTTACCATATTGTTATGCAATTTATGAATTTGCGGCCGTTCTGACTGCATCAGCTTATTCATATTATTAAATAACTCTAATGAAAATTCCAAAAACTCTAAATACAGCTTATTATATGGATTGTTTAATCTAAACAAGATGGAATCAGCATTCAAGTGGTCCGTAAGAGCGGCTTCGGTGAAATATAATTTGAGTGCGGCATACTGTTCTAGAATACGGCAAACTGCTGCTCTTAGCGAAAGCCATCGAGTTTGAGCAGGATGAAGTATTTTATGGGGCTTTAGATCTAAGAACTGCTGAAACTCTTTTAGAATTCCAGTTCTTTTGGGGCTGTTATTAAAATAACTATAAATGTCTCTTATGAGACTTTCGGGCTCTCTTGACAATTTTAAACACGCATACGATGCACAAAGATGGAATGAGTGACATACACACTTCAATACAAACAGATGAGGGTTTTCGGCAACTAGACGGGATGATAATGAATTGTGCTGTCCCATCATGGCATTCGCACCATCAGCTGCAAATCCGATAAAATTGTCCATTGGGATTTTATTGTCACTAAAAACTTTTTTAATATGTTGGTACAGCTTTTCGCCAGTAGCCTCTTCAAGGGGTATTAGACAAACAAATGCATCCTCCACTTTGCTTTCAAAAAATCGTGCTAATATGCATAAATGCTTAACACATCCCCTATCAGTGCTTTCATCGACGATCAAAGAAAATTTAAGGTTTCGTAACTTTTCCATTAACATCTGTTTTGCAGTTATGCCAGTCACATTCTTTAGAATAGCTGAAGTTTTTGTTCTGTCACAACTAATACTTTTTGCAATTTGTGAATCGGGACACACGTTTTTTAGCAATTGAGGCAAGTGTTCCATAACGTTCATGGGAATATTATGTTCAGCTATAAACGCTGCGAGCAAAATCTCTCCTCTTTTGACTGGTTCAATGTTTTTGTTTGAAAATAAATCTGTCAATAATGTTTGCGAGCTAGATCCACCAGGACTTGAATTTATGTGTTTGTTTGTTTTTGTGTGTCTAAAGAGATCATTCTTCCCAGCACTTCCAATTGAAAGATCTGTGTTACAAAATGTACAAAAAGCAAAGTAATCACCTTTATTACTAGGTCTCAACCACGCCTTGTAGGAAGAATACTCCATCCAGTTCCGATTAAACTTTTGCATCACTCTGGGTTTTTTAGATGCCATAATGGTTAACAAAAACACAATAATAAGCACTGAGTTCTTTCGCGACTCGCTCACTCGGCTCACTCTACACGCATTCGTTCTCGCAACGAGAGCAAAGTATCATAAACAGCACGCAAAGACCTCCGGGGACTTTCCCAAGTATAGCGAGTGACACTTGTAATGCTGCCATACTAAAAATATACGTTGTTAGTGAAAGTTGACCATAAATAATAGAATTATGCAATGATGTGTGTACTAAACATGATTGTATATTTTTTGCTTCGTTCTATTTTGAGTTGAATAATTTTATGGTAATTTCATCAATCGAGTTAGAAAACTCTGTATAGAAATCTGTATCCAGTGCTATACCGTATTACACATCAAAAATCTGTATAAATACGGAGAAATCTGTATATATGGCAACGCTGCTGCCGACTACTTATTCATAATTGTATACCTGGGCCCCGATTCTCCTAAGTTAATGATGTCAAAATCGAATAGAAATCGAATCGCAATATGATCGTAATAGCAGTTTTAACCATATCGGGCATTCTGCTACTAATAAAAGACCAATCGTATTCGATTGACATTCGATTGGTGTGCGATTGGTCTGCTATTTTGATGATTTTGGTCTATACGGTAGTTTGCTGTACAATCATTTTGCAATCGTAAATCATTTGCAGACAAAATGATTCATTATTGAATGACAGAAAAGGATAAAAACATTTATTTCAAATAAAAAATAGCGGAATGCCACATACGCTTCAATCGTAATCGAGTCGGGATTGGATCTCAGTCGAATCGAGTCGAACGTCAATCGAATGGCGCTTAAGTAAAATTAGGAGAATCGGGCCCCTGGTGAAAAAAATGGCTTGTGTTTAAACACCACCCAAAAAAGTACCTATTTTACTACCAAAAAAATTCTAAATGGTTACCAAAATGGATAAATGGTCACCAAATAACGTTTCCAAAAATATTATTAAATAAAACCATTTTTTCGTTTTATTGACTACTAAAAAAATATATGGACGCCTTTAAAATACCCTTTAGACCAAATATTGTCACTACTTAGATGTTACCAATTATGTAATACCATGACTCCTAATTTGGTCATTTTTGTTAGACTAAAAAAGCTAACGATCGCTAGAATATTTCCCAAATACCAATTAATATACTGGGGTTCCCAAACGTTCGTCGCTTATTTATTGTTATATGAATTTGTGTATAACTCAGTACGTTTAAAATGTAAGCACGCAAAATGCAGCAAGCATGGCTTCTGTCACGGCTCCGGCGCTGCAGGGCTCCGGCGGTCCCATGCGAGCTTATCGTCGCAGATGGTTTTCACGCTCACCACGCTCGCAGGCCGCCTCGCCCCTCCGCGCCTACGCGGTTTTGAATTGCACTCTAGGGGTAGGGCAGACTAGACTACGTGGAGTCGGTTTTGCAGCGATTCGTTTTCGTCACTAACTTTGATTTTTGGTAGCAATATTAATCTTTTAGTTGGATAGAATTTGGTGACCATTAATCCATTTTGGAAACCAAAAATAATATTGGTGCGAGATTTGCGATTTTTCTGATGTTATTTTATTTTTTTTGGATCATAATATTATATACTTTAACGGCCAGTTTTTTCATCAAAAGTTAAAGTTAAAGTAATGTCTAAAGTTAAAGTAACGGTCAAATTTGTTTTTTCAAGGCTAAAGTGACAGCAAAATTCATAGAAAAATTGAATTTAACCGTTACTTTAACTTTAGACATTACTTTGACTTTTACTTTGGCTTTAACTTTTGATGAAGAAACTGGCTGTTAGTGCCCTTTTAATAAAGTCAATTTATTTTTTTTGGAGTTGTTTATTTTATTTGGTGCCTCAGCTTAGAGTCTTAAAAATATTTTTGGTGACCGCCTAAATTATAGAGATGAGTCCGATATCATGTCACATGTTAAAATCATCGATATTTTAAAATCATTTCATCATGCAATGACAACGACAAAATCATCAATGCTTTTAAATCATTACTCGAATCGAATGACAATGAATGAATTGAATGCCAACTTCGGTGATTTTCGGCCGTTTCGCTCGGCCCCGCTCGGGTGTGCTCGGTCGCAATCGCAATGCGCAGCGGCGGCCCGGCGGCGGGCGGTTCGAATCGCAACGTTGCGACACTTATGTGTGACTGTTGCGAGGCTTGCCCGATCGTATGACTGGGCGCACGGAACGGCAACAATTCTTTCACTTCGTTGTTTAAGTTTGCGCGCGAACTTGACTCGAAAGGTTGTTTTTTTGTGAATCATTGTTTTGGATTGAACTTTTGATTAGGAAAGGACGAGCATCCTTACCTAATTTTATTTTACGCGTACGAACTTACGAAGTACGTAGTGTAATTTGTTAATTGACTTATGCCGTAGTAAATATTGAAGTGTATTACAAATTTTAAAACCAAGTTAGTATTTGCAGTTTGTGCCTAAAATATTAAAAACGTATGGTAGGTACTTAACGTTCTTATTTAATGAGTGGTTACAGTTTACCTAAATACCTATTAATAAAAAATGGCATCAACTTTAAGAAAAACATCCAACGTCTGGGTACATTTTGACATTGAATCCGTTGGTGAAAAGACAGCAGTGTGTAAACTGTGCAGGGTAAAATTATCCTATAAAACTTCCTCAACAAATTTAAAAAAACATATTTTAAGAAAACATCCTACGGTTGAAATTCAAGATGAACGTAGGAACATGGGTATGCACCAAAACAGTTCAGAACAACGTTTGGAACAGGAAGCTGGCCCTTCTAATCAAGCAGGATCCCAAAATCTGACTCAACAGTCTGTTGTTGCTTCTTCTGCTAGTCACTCAGCCGAGGGTAATCCGTTGCCACAACCACACATTATCCAGCAGTCTTTAGTTCGACAACCTACAATAGCTCAATTTACACAGAGAAAAAAAATTACACCATCTGAACAGGAAAGGTTGAATAGACTACTTATGAAATTGTTCATGTTAGATTTTCAACCATTCAGTATTGTGGAAGACGAGGGCTTTGTTGCATTTGTTCATGGTCTAAATCCCATTTACCAACTACCTAGTCGTAAGTACCTTTCAAACACTTTACTGCCATCAATGTACCAGCAAGTTTTTAATGAAACAAAAACAAAAATGACTGAAGAAGCAAAAAGTGTATGCCTTACCACAGACTGCTGGACATCAAAAGCAAATGAGTCATATATGGCCATAACAGCTCATTACATCGATCAAAACTATATTTTGAAGTCGCTTCTCCTGCAGTGTGAAGTCCTCCCTGGACATCATACCGCCATAAACTTAGCAGCTCAATTAAGAAAATGTGCATCGACTTGGAACATTACAGACAAAATTACCATAGTTGTGTCTGACAACGCGAGTAACATAGTCTCCGCTATCACGACTGAGCTGAATTGGCGCCATTTTGGGTGTTATGCACACAGTTTAAATTTAATTGTCAAGAGTGGATTAAGCGTTGAAAATTTGCAACAGACAATCACCAAAGTGAAGAACATTGTATCTTTTTACAAACGTAGCCCTTTGGCCACAGAAAAGTTTGTAAAATATCAGGTCCAACAATCGGAGGCAAAAACAGCAAAAAAACTCACTCAGTCTGTGGAAACTCGATGGAACTCTGACTTTCATATGCTGCAAAGGTTTCTTGAACTTAGAGAGGCTGTAACTGCAACACTTCCACTCAGCAACTTCAAAGGTACATATCTTGAAGACAATGATTGGAAAATTATTCAAGATTTGCAGTGCGTGCTTAAACCCTTCGATGAAGTGTCTACGCGTATGAGTGGAGAAAAATATTTGACGGGTGGAGAAGTGATTCCAATCACACAGTGTCTTTTGCAAACATTAGAAACTCTAGAGTTGAGAGAGTTGCATGATGTTGTGAAATTGGTTTTAAAAAAGCTAAAAAAGGAAACTTCGGAAAGGTTTCGCAATTTGGAATTTAGCAGAACACTTGCACTATCAACTTTTTTAGATCCGAGGTTTAAAATTTTCATGTTTCCACAACATCTGGCTGAAGAAACGAAAAAAGTTGTCATCGAATTGGTAGCTGCGTCAATTGCAAAAACTAAACAATTAACTACTCCAACCCTAGCTACGACACAAAACTCGGGAAGTAATACTGAACCATCCATATGGAATTTATATAGGACAGCAATTGCGAAAATAGAGCCTAAAGGAACCCCGTTATCAAGAGCGATAGCGGAAGTTCAAAGGTACCTAGACGATGACATCCTTCTAATGGGATCGGAACACGACACTCCACTTCAGTGGTGGAAAAACCACGAACATGTTTACCCAAATTTGACGAAATTAGTTTTTACTAAGTGCTGTGTGCTGGCAACATCAGTGCCTTGTGAAAGGGTATTTTCACGAGCTGGTACCATGGTATCCGAAAGACGCACTCGCCTAGGAGTTTCAAAAGTAAAACAGCTTATGTTTTTAAACGTCAATTGTAGCCAATGAATAGGCACAACAGGCAAGAAAATGTAAATATTTGTAGATATACACATAAAAAAAAAAAAAAACAAAAAAAAAACAAAAAGCAAAAAAAAAAAAAAAAAAAAATAGGTACCAAGAAGTAAGTACCTCAATTTAATCATTGTAAATATACCAATCTTTTAAATGCGCCAAAGAAAAGCAAAATGATATTATATTTTTATTAGGTACCAGTATTATTTTGCTAGTCTTTGCCAGTCCTAAGCCTGGACAAAGCATGAAGGTAAGATTGGAATATTACTTGTAGGAAAGGTGCGTTGGTATTTACGCAACCAAGTTTTTACGCCTACTACTAAATAACAAATGATAAAGTCACTAAGCCTTTACACCGTTCCGCGATCATTTCATTTCATCTACTCATTCATTAAATCATTACTCATAATTGAAGTGCCGTGGCCCGTGATGTGCTCAAACAAAAATCATTGATGATTTTGTCATTGTTCCTGTCATCGATATTTTTTTGTCATTGTCACGCAGTCATTGATACAGAAAAATCATCACTCAGCCCATCGCTACTAAATTATATCCGAAAAATATTATAAATTCCCAATTAGGGTCATTAAATCGCGGAGAATCTTAACACCGCGATTCAGGATTTGCATAAAAATGCACAACGCCATCTATGTTGACATAATGTAACTAAAACACTTAGAGTGAGTTGCACCACAGGCGTAGTTAATGCTATAGTTAAGATTAATTTTAGCAGTAACTATAACGATGACCACAGAACTTTACAAATGTTTGTTGCACCATGATTTTTTTGTTAACAGTTAACGCTAATGGGGTTGACAGTATAAAAAGATAAATTATCCCTAAAAACTGACGGGGAAAATTATTTGTTATGACAACACTGTGAGCCTTATGTCAAATTTATTTTCACGAATCTCGTTTCGTGAGGTTAGGTTTGTGTTATTATAATTGTTGTGTTTTTGTTGTGTCCGTCTGTTTGCCGAATCAAGCACGGATATTGTAATAGTAATAATGGATGACTTCAAGACAAAGTGAGTTTAATTTTATGTTAAATTTATTATACCTGATAAAAAGTGCGCCACTACATTAGTACATTATAACTTTTAGCCTATGCAAGTTAAATCAAGCGTGTTTTACTTAGGTCCTATATAAAATAATATCTCAGTCCACACTTTTTATTCATACAACATTGTTTAGAAAATGTTTTATTTAATTGTTCATACAATAAATAAAAAAAAACTATGTGAAATAACATAATTAAACATCCATATGAAAAATTCATGGTATATTCCTTACTGCCTATTGTTATTTACCACATTGAATAAAGTATTTGTTATTTTTACAGGGAAAGAAGTGTCAATTTTACTAAGGAAGAGATTAGTCGATTGCAGATACTTGTAGACAAATATAAAAATGTACTTATGTGTAAAAAAACTGATGGGAGTAGTACAAAACAAAAAGACCATGCATGGCACTGCATCGCAAAGGAATTTAATGCTGTTGGTCAAGTACCTAGAAACATGAAGCAGCTAAAATATAAATTTGAAAATATGAAAAGATCTGCAAAGAAGGTAATTCTACCTACTTTCCGCTGCTTGGAAGTGAACTAATCTCACCTTCTAAAAACATGAATCAATTTATGTCTAATGTTATAACAAAGAAATTATATTTTGCAGGTAGCAAGTAGAGAACGTCAGGAAATGAGACGCACAGGTGGAGGAAATCCTCCCTCACTTCCTCCAGATTCAGAAGATGCTACTGATTGGTTAAGATCCATTATGTCTGGATCTATTGATGGAAATGAGGCTATATATGATGATGACATTATTTCCCCAAATTCCATTGTTACAGTGAGTAAATTATTGCAGATTATAAATAAGGTGTAAAGGAGATACTATAAAATATATTCTTTTTTTTTTTTCAGATTCCCATAATTCACAAAGATAAGGATTTTGATGAAATTCCTCCTATACAAAAAGTAATGAGGGTTTGAATTGTTAAAGATAATTTGATTATTTTTAGACCCTGTTATCTACATATCATCACAAATATTTAGTGATTGTGATAAAACTTATAAGTACTAAGCTTGTAGGTTTAAAAATTTAAAAAATAAATAAATTGCACTATTTATTCAAAACTATTTGCCACCAATCTGCTGTTTAGATTTAGTAATAAATTGAAAAGATTAATAATAAAAGCAATGTTTTTACAGAAAGTGAAACTAGACACAAATACTGATAGTGAAATTCAACATGACATGCCCAATATACTCAAGGTATTTATGTATTCCAAATTATTTAATATGTATTTGGATTAGATGCATTAATTAATTATATTAACTTGTTTGCAGGATGTTGTAGTCAACACAATTATTACAGATCAAGACAAAAGTTTTGATAATGTTGAAAATATTGTCCCAGATGAAGTTTTTGATGCTAGTGCCCCACATTCATCACTAAAGAGACCAGTAGCACCACAACTAAGTCGTAAGTATTTTTAAATGACAATCTATAGCCAAACTTTGTACTTACATACATAGATAAATATATAACAAAAACACCAGAGTTCACCACAAGTGTTTTTCCTTGGTGGTGATCGAACCCACACCATCTAGTACATCAGCAGGGTTACCACCGACTGCGCTAATAGGCCATTTAATTATTGAGTGTGTAGCCTAATATTTTATTTCAATTTTAGGTATCATAAAGAAAAAACAAGGGAAGAGTGAAAATATCATAAAACAAGCACTAAGGGAAAAGAAACTGACAGTTTTAGATGGCCTTCATGAGTTGGAGATGGAAAAGATAAAGTTATCTATTAGTCACCAAAATGAATTACACAGCCAGTTACTGAGGCACAATGAAGAAAAACATAAGCTTGAAGTGGATAAACTTAAACTTGAAATAGATATTTTAAGGGAGAAAAAAATAAATTTTTAAGATACATTTTTACTTTTTGTATAGGAGAAATTTCATCAAAATCCTTATCTTTCTGAATTATGGGAATCTGAAAATGCCATGCACTTTTTGTTTTCTACTGAGAAAAAAAATAAAAATGCATTTTTATTTTTGAAGTTTTTTTATTTATTCATTTAAAACATAGTCTATCTTAATGTAATCTATCAAAATAAGTATTTATTAGCATATTCCTATTATGCTCGTCATGCTGGCTAACATATGCAGAGGTCAGGTCATTGTCATCAGAATCTGATGATTCATTATCAGAGTCGTAACATGTTGGCATCGGGTCTCTCAATTTCTTGCAAATATTATATAGGACAGCCATTGCCACTATAGCACATTGGGCTCTTGCTGTATTTGTTCTGAGTTTCCATGACACTGCAGGAAACCTTTTTTTCCAACAACCAAAACTGCGTTCTACAATATTTCTAGTACGAATATGACTTTCATTGTACAGTTTTTCAGCTTCTGTAACAGGATTACGTAGAGGTGTTAGCAAATATGGTTTATTGGCATAACCTTTGTCTCCTAGTAACCAAAAACCATCAAATTCTCCATCTTCTAGGCGTCCCTTAATGACACTGCTGTTGAAAATATGGCTGTCGTGACAGCTTCCAGGCCATCTAGCAACTATATTTGTAATGTACATCTCAGCATTTGTGATTACTTGCACATTAAGAGAAAATACCTGTTTTCTATTTCTATATGTTTCTGCATCTGCACCACCTGGCGATTTGATTGGTATATGTGTGCAGTCTATAGTTCCTATTACTTTAGGAAATGCACATATTTCATAAAATTTTTTGGCCTCAGTTTCCATTTCCTCAATATTTTTAGGCATTGCAATCCAGTCTGTTCTTAGTCCGGCTATAGCTCTGCTCACTCGATGAATTATTCGACAAACAGTAGATTTGTGAACACCTGCAGCATCCCCAATGCAGCGTTGAAAAGAACCACATGCGTAAAATTCCAATGCCATTATTATTTGCTGCTCTGGAGTAACTGCAAAGTTTCTGAAAAGAAAAACAATATTGTTTATGTAGTTATACCTTAGTCATACATAGGACGACTCAAATATTCCCACTATAGTTTTTAAAGCCTTTATTAAACAGGCACTTACTTCATGGTTCTGGTTTGGAGCAATGGTGCTAAATGAGAAGCCAGGGCTCGTGCTAAACCTTTGGAAATCCGAAATCTATCCAAGAACTCCTGCTCATTCCATTTTAGGAATCGATTAACACGTGGTTGATACACTTTTTTCTTTCGAGAATTAGGTAAATCATTATAATTTTCGTCGTCAGAAGAACTAGATTCCCATAAAATATCACGTACTAAAGACATTTTTAATTTTTTTATACTTAAATATGATAAAACAACAGAAAACAACGGACTAGGTTATTATTTTGACAAGATTTTGACATTTGTTAACTTAGCAATAACGATAACCGGCCAAAATTGACTGGTTACGGTTATCGTTAAATATGACGTCATTTTAACCATTGTTAAAATGGTGCAATCCATTATTGACTTAACCAGAGATTTGACCGTTGGTTCGAGTTTTGTTATCGTTAAAGTAAGTTGGTGCAACTCACTCTTAAACTAACAAATATTGTACACACACGAACTATGTTATTTCCAAATGATACACACACTAATAAATTCAATTAAGTAGGTAATACAAAGAACAAATTGTTAATGGTATTACGAGTATCTAAAACAAAATAAGAACAATGAGAGTGAATTTGTCTGATTTGTTTGTTTACATATTTGAGAGCTCTAAGCGCTGTTACTCGCGCGTAGACAGATATAGCTACTCTACTCTTGACGCGTTCTTTCTCGTTCACTCGCGAGTTTTGATTGGCGGAAGCCGCTCCGTGAGCCGGCTTACCGCTCGCCCTTATGCCGCGAACATCGCGCGGCGCGGCGTGGATGACGTCACGCAAGCGTAGTTTTGTATGGAGGAGGAAGCCGCGGCTTGTTTAGTAGGAGCAAAATGTTTCAAGTAATTTATATACAATTTTTTTTACGGTGGTAGGCGTTTTGTTATACCTACATATTTAAATTGTGTGGTTTAAATGATAATATTTTATACCTATACCTATATTATAACTTATACCTATGCTTCTTGAAATTCGAAAGGGAAGCCGATAGGAATCGGCTTATAAGGACGCCTCGCCACTGCTGTTGCCAACAACAATTGGGGACCTGCATGCAAATTAACAAGATGTTCTTTAGCAAAATACGCCTAAGTAAGTATGCCTTTACGTTTATCATTTGGATGCTTCATGTTATATATAAATCGTCGACAATACGCAATTAAATTTCTTAGTTTATCAAATGATGTAAAATTATCAAAGTTTATGATATTATTATTAACAACTGACGTAAATGCCTTTAATTCAGGTAAGTCAACCACCTTGCATTCTTTTAGTAGTGGCCATTTAGATTCAACTTGACGTAAGTAGCTAGGCCCTGACCACCATATATCCATAGATATTAAATGTTTTGCATCCACTCCCCTAGAAATTAAATCTGCAGGGCTCATTGCAGTGGGCACATAACGCCACGACGATGCGTCAGTTAGTTCAACTATTTCACAGACTCGATTTGCTACAAACATTTTCAATTTTGTTGAATCACTGTTTATCCAACTCAGAACGACACTGGAATCACACCAGTGTACCAATCTTCCCGGCCGTCGCCGGAGTGAATCTACCACAGATTTACAAAGTTTTGCAGCCAATAGTGCAGCACATAACTCGAGGCGCGGTATTGTCGTTGGTTTTATAGGCGATACCTTCGACTTAGCGCATAATAGCTTGACAGTGCTGTCACCATTACTATTAATTGATTTTAAATAAATACATGCACCATAAGCACACTGAGATACATCACTAAATGAGTGCAATTCTATAAATTCCGACTCGTCACACAATACTTATAATCTAGGAATTTGAAACTTATGTAAATACTAGCTTTCCGCCCGCGGCTTCGCCCGCGTGGAATAAAACAAATTGTACGTCATCCCTCGGGAATTCCTCATTTTCGAGGATCCATTATCGTATCATTTAGCTTCTAAATTTATATGTTCATATTCGTTTGCAATATATAAGTAGATGTAAAAAAAAACAGTTTAGACGATTAAACAAATTGTACATCATCCCTCGGGAATTCCTCATTTTCGGGGATTCATTATCGTATCATTTAGCTTCTAAATTTACATGTTTATATTCGTTTGCATGTTTATATTACCTTGTTTTAAACGACACACAGCGCCATCTACAATCCATCCATCAAGCAAACAATATTTTTGTTTTCCCTCGGGAATATCTATTTTTTCGGGATAAAAAGTACCCTATTATTTAATCCAGACTTCTAACTTTACGTCTGCAAAATTTCAAAGCAATCGGTTCAGTAGTTACGGCGTGAAAGCGGAACAAACAAACAAACAAACAAACAAACTCACTTTCCGATTTATAATATTAGTAAGGATTTGAGATTGTCTGTAAACTTTAGCCAATCGTCTCTCAAATCCTCGGTTACCGGTTCGTCCCAATCGAACTTTTGTTGCCACATCTTCTGCAATATGATATATGATAGGCTGAATTATGACCGGACTTAAGATTCCTAACGGGTCGAAAATTTTGAAATAATTTGACAATACGAAACGTTTTGTGACAGTTTGATGATTACTGCTAAATATAGTAACAAATGCAGACTTACAGCAGATACTTAGTTCATCGAAGACACATAGATTTTCCTTTAAACACTTAATCTGCAGTAATTTTAAGTTTGTATTTTATCCATATCTCAGAACGGACAAACAATAGAACAAAGCTGTCATAGTAAATGTTGTTCCAGTTAAAAAGACCTACCCATCGATATGTATCAAATCAAAATCAAATCAAATCAAATCAAATCATTTATTCATTTATCGAAGTTCACATTAAACAACATTATTTCTTAAAATCTAAACATATGTGCTAACATTATAATTGCTTGAACTAGGTTAAACCTGTGTCTCAAGCGAAAAGAGACCTTATTTGCTAATTTGACAACATAAATTGACAATCTAATATACAAAAAATTAAATAGCTAATCATCGATTAAAATACATAATTTGCTTATACCTAATACTTATTTATTATTGTTTGCGTTTGCAGTTTCATTTACACACTTTAAGTAGGTCTTCCGTGTTATCATAAGACAGGCTTTGCAGATAATTACGAACACTTTTTCTGCATTTAAAGTAGTTAAGGCTATAAATGCTTAGTTCACTATTTAGTTTATTGTACAGAAATGAGCCTAAAAATCTAAAGAATCTATTCGTATACACATATTTTGAGGTGGAGTTTGAACTGCAAACTATATCCTTACGTCTTTTGTTTATAATGTTAGGATTGTAGGAAAGCTGAGAGTGTTGTGTTAGTATTGCGTGCATGATAAATAATTGCCTGACAGTTAAAACATTGCAAGATTTATATAGCTGATCTGTGGGAAAGAGGAAAGGACGAAAGTAAGCTACTTTTAAAAGTGCTCTCTGGGCTCGTTCGAGAGGAAGCATTGTAGTTTTTGGTGCTCCTCCCCAAGAGGTAATACAATACGTAAGGATGGATTGACAAAGGGCCAGATAAATTTGCGTAACTAGCTTATTGTCTGCGATTGTGCGTAGTTTTTTAAAAACAAACATTAATTTCCGTACTCTAGACACCAAGCTCTCGATGTGTTGTTTGAAGGAAAGAGTATCGTCAATTATAACACCCAGATATTTAATATTATTTGTTTTAAGGACTATAGGACAATGACATGAGTTGATTAACGGATCACTACATTGATGTGCATATAGATGCGTGTTAGTATTTTTATTTTGACTTCTGCGCATAGAAAAGTGCATAAATTTAGTTTTATCAACATTTAGGGTTAGTAGATTGTTTTTAAGCCAGTTAGTGACAATATTAAAACCTTTTTGTGCGCTTTTGTAGAGTTCCTCAGTAGTTTTCGCAGTAAATAATAGCGCTGTGTCGTCGGCATAAGATATTATTTTTCCGTTTTCTATATCCAGATTACATAGGTCATTTATGTAAATAAGGAATAGGGTAGGGGCCAAAATGCTGCCTTGCGGAACACCGAAAGCATGGTTTTTTAGGTTATCACTTATGGTCGTATCGATTCGAACGCATTGACAACGATTATTTAAGTAATCTGCTATTAGTTTTAGCTGTGTGCCTCGAATTCCTACCGCCTCTAGTTTGTATAAAAGCAGGGGAATTGATACAGTATCAAAAGCTTTTGCTAGGTCAATGAAGATTGCTAAGCTTTGGTACCCCTTGCCAAGTTCTTCTGTGACGTAGTCGGTCAGGGTATGTACCGCATTTGCTGTGGATAATTTAGATCTAAAGCCGAATTGCATAGGTGATAGTAAACCGTGTTTTTCCAAGTAGTTGACTAGTCTAGTGTTAATAATTTTTTCTAGTACTTTGGATATCGAAGGAAGTATTGATATTGGTCTATAATTACTTATTTGATCTTTGTTTCCTGATTTGAAAATAGGGATTACTACTGCTTTTTTTAGAAATTCAGGAAATACACCATCTGAGAGGCATAGACGAAATATATACGTTAAGGGGGGCACCAGAATATGTTTGAACCTTTTTAATATTTTATTGCTTATATTATCCCAGCCAACTGCAGTATCATCTTTCAGTCCTGAAATAATTCGCGTGATTTCGTGTGTATCAGGGTCAAGCATTCCAAAAGATTTATCACTCGTGGTTAAGTGTTGAATGCGCGATGCTTGTATGACCGTTGAATGTGGGATCTGCTCAGCAAGGATTTTCCCCACGTTTACAAAATAGTTATTTACATTGTTAGCTGACAAAAGCGGTGAAGTATCATGAAACAGTAAACTTGAGATTGATTCACGCTGTTTTGATAAATAAGTGACGTTTTTTATGTGTTGCCATAATGATTTGGTATTGTTACCTGCTTTCTGCAATTCATTTTTATCGTAGTTAGTTTTTAGTCGTTTTAAGAGGTTGTTGCAAAAATTTCGATACCTCTTATATGTTATTTGGAGTATTAAATTATCAGGTGATCGCTTTGTTCTTTGATGAAGTTTGTCCCTGTGTCTAATACAACGGATGAGTCCAGGTGTGATCCAAGGTTTGATATTCTGCAGTTTTTTATTGTTTGTCATAATAGTCGTATTGTGTAATATAGCTTGCTGGACATTTTTTATTAAGTACGATAAAGATGAATTTGCGTCATCAGCATTATAAATTGGACTAAAATCAATGCTGCGTAAATCATTTTCAAGATTGTTTATGTTTAATTTAGTTTTTGTCTGTGTTCGATTTAGCTTAGGGGGCATTAAATCTAGTGTTAGTAGGACAGCATGATGATCGGTAATCGTTGAATTAGTAACAAGTGTTATGTAATGTAAACTAGATTTAATCATCATATGATCTAAGCAAGAGCCACTCTGATGTGTGGGCAGAGTATGAGCAGGTAGGAACCCTAGGTATGAGCAAAGGTTAAGGTAGTTTTGTGTTCCGACATCACAGTTGTTAGAGCCTATGTTGATATTTAGATCACCGGTTAGTATAATGTTTTTGAATGGAATTAATGCTTCACAAGTCTGGTTTAAAGAATAAAGGAAGGGATCCAGGTTTTTAAAGGAAGGGGATCTATATATAGCTAAAATTGCTGTAGTACTTCCTATTTTTATAACTAAGCAGTTACAGTCTTCAAGGTCTGGTTCTTCGACAGTGATCTGTAGCGATTCCTTGGCGTAAACTACGACGCCGTCGTTTTGGTTATAACTTTTTTTACTATAGAAAGAGTGATATCCGGGAATAAAAGGGAGATTTCCATTTCTGTTTGATAACCAGCATTCGGTTAGCACTATTATATCACAAGTCAGGTTAAGGGTATGCAGGAAGGTATTGAAACTGTCTATATTCTTATATATACTACGAATATTTTGGGTTAGTACTGTTAATGAGCTTTGAAAGTCAGAGAGATATTGTTTGCAGTCCTCAACATTGCATGCTTTGGTCATAGTTGAAAAACTATTATCTATTTCCATAATTAAACTATCCATATTATAATAATACTTAAACTAGTTAAGTTCTAAAGTGGTTAAATATTATGTGACGCTCTCAGGCGCCTTCATAGTCGATTGAGTTGATGTATCTAAATTCGGCAGCTTTTCTAGCCGGGCAATCGATATCTCCGGTTTTATGATTACCTGGTTTTTTGAAGCGTAGGCACGTAGCGCATCTTGGAGAATCATTTTTCTTAGTGCACTCCTTGATTGAATGTCCCTCTTCACCACAGTGTCCGCAAACCGGGGCAGTATTTTTGCATGTCTTAGCCGCGTGACCGTACTGCTGACAGATGTAACATCTAGTTATCAATGTGAAGTCTCTTACCAGGCAGGATGTCCAGTTTATAAAGACTCGATCTTGGGTGATGAGGGCTTTTCGTATGACCGCTGATACTTCTAAGATCAAGTTATGATTATCTGTATCTCTTCTGCCAGATTTGTGGCTTAGCTTTATTGAGGACAAAAATGTTTCTCTGGACATGGATGGGACTTTATCGACTACGTTTTGTTCAAAGATGCAGTTGTATACTTCACTTTCTGCCATTGATGAGGGAACTCCTATTATTATTATGCGGGGCTTCCGCTTTTGTGGTTCGTTGACGGTGAGGCCTGAGTTTGCATGCTGGACAGTGTGCTTTAGTTTTTCGAGGTCATCCTTGGTCTCAGTGCTGATAATCACGCCGCCATTTCGGACTTTACGGACTCCTCGGACTTTCAGCTTCATTTCTTCAGGGCACACGATTTTCTGGACCAGGTTTCTAGTTTCATCGCTCGTCTTTGAGTTATCGCTCGGATAAATCGCCAATGCGCTATGTTTAATTGGACGAACGAAGCTGTTGGACCCTTTCTTCACCATATCCGCAAAGGAAGTGCTTTCAGAAATTGGTTTTGTACAGGACTCTTTTATTGCATTCTTGATTTCTGCAGCTAGTGTATCTGTCAGGGCTTGTTTTTCGTTCAGGGCTTGGAGAGAGTGATGCGTTTGTACGGCCTTTTGTTTTAGGGACTGGTACTGAAGGACTAGATGAGCTACATTATTTCCCACTTTTCGGCAGAGGTTACTCACTCTTAATTTTTGTTCTGAGTTAAGCTTGCCTTCGGAAGTAATAATGCAGACCTCGTTTAGGCTTTGTTCGATGTACCCCATCCAGTTGTGCAATTCAGGCGTTGAGATGATCTCCACTTTCTCTATTGGCTCTCGGGCGGGGGATTGGGCTGGTGTTGGTGTCGGTGGTGGAGAGCGGCGCGTTAGCCCGCTTCGGTTGAAGGGGCTGCTATCCATTATGATTTTGTGTAAAGTCACTTCTTGTCCATTCTTTGAAGTTCACTCAATTTAAACACTCAAACATTAGATGTACTAGAATATGTAGGAGGTATGTACATTTATAAGTACGCTTAGTCACTAAAGTAGGCCACGATTAAAAATTGTCAATTTATGTAAAAAATATTTACGCTAACGAGCACGACTGTATGCGTCTACGATCAATAAGCCTATCGTGTATAACTTTGTTATTGGTGGGGTTTATCATTATGCCCAATATCCAGTTGGTACAATATGCGGTTGAAATGCTAAATAATAGTAACAATTATGGACCCTAACGGGCACAGCAGGTAGGACTTAGAAGACTTACACTTAGTGGAACTTAGTTTTTCCTCTAAAAACTTGAGATATCAATAGATTATTAACTTTAGTCTAACTTTTGCACAGTTTTTGATCTATACATATCTCAGAACGGACAAACATTTCAGCAAAGCTGTCATAGTAAATGTTGTCCTACATAAAAAGGCCTATCCAATGATATGTGTGACATCGCTATTGGTGGGGTATACCAATCTGCCTAATGTCCTTTGATAGTGTTCAATCTCAAATAGAAGAAATTGATCAAAATTTAGATCAACAAATGTCAGAGCGAGACTCTACAGAAAGTGAATTTTATTCCATGATTTCTTTTACACAAGAATTTATAAGTTTAAATTCAGAAAGTTGTAAAGAAAATAAGTCTGAGTCATTTCATTCAAGCTGTAGTAAAATGAACAATTCTGTCAAATCACCAACTATTAATTTGCCTACATTTGATGGCAACTATTCTTAGTGGTTAGAGTACAGAGACACATTTGACTCTTTAATAAATAATAATGAGTCCATACCATTAATAAATAAATTTCATTATTTAAGAAATTCATTAGTCGGTAGCGCTTGTAATATAGTTAGGTCCATAGACTTTACCGCTGCAAACTATCACGTCGCATGGAAGCCTTTATGTCGCATGGTTTAATTACAAAAACATTCTTATAAATAATCACTTACAGACATTAACTAATATCAATCCAATCCAAAAGGAATCTTTTAAAGCGCTAAGATATGTGATGGATCAAATTCAAAAAAAATTACATTCTTTAAATATATTAGACATTTCTACAACTGGTTGGGATCCTTTAGTTAGATTCTTGGTATCAGCCAAGTTAGACCCTAGAACTAAAAGTAAATGGGAAGAACACAAAGGTCATTTAAATCACCTACCTTCTCTTGAAGAATTTATAAAGTTTTTAGATAATAGAGCAAATGTCTTAGAGACTGCTAATGGTAGTAGGTATTATGATAACAAAAACTCTACTCATAGTAAGGATAATAAGTCTATTAAATCATTAACAACTACATTGCCTAATTCAAAAACAAAAACATGTGTTATCTGTAAGTAATAAAGCACATTATGTACATAAATGTAATAAATTCAAGGCTATGAGCTTAAAGGATAGGCTGTTAGAAGTGGCTAAGCATCAAGCACGTACCCAGAATTTTTTGTCGGGGGGGGTCCAGGTCCAGGCAAATGATTAAGGTAT
Source organism: Helicoverpa zea (assembly GCF_022581195.2). Lineage (NCBI taxonomy): Eukaryota > Metazoa > Arthropoda > Insecta > Lepidoptera > Noctuidae > Helicoverpa > Helicoverpa zea. The sequence continues at coordinate 2,104,276 of NC_061464.1, read as the reverse complement.
CGCGTAAATGGATACTTAAAATTAAAAGAAAATTGTTTTCACAAATTATTTAATGCATATCTCGGTAATATAAGACAGTATTATTACGTTAAATTTAAACGTCTTGGTCTTAAGGACATTTGGTGTAAAACGTCGTCTACTGAAAGAATCTGAGTTGAATGGGCTGACATCAATACCAAACCAGTTAGACGATCATTGCCCATTTTATTGCGTAAATAGGTTTTAACCCTTTTTAAAGTTGAAAACGATCTTTCGACGCTTGCAGTAGATACAGGGAGAGACACTAACAGTTTTAATAGTGTGTGTATATGTGGATAAAATACAGCATCACACTTAGCCAACACTTCTATTGCTTCTCTCTTGATTGAAGTTTGATCAGCATTTTTCCACTTTTCAGCCCATAGGTGATATTCGCTCTCTAATGTGACCGCAGACACATCGTCATCTACGTAAGAAAGTAGATTTGACAAGTTCTGTGCATTGTTGACACATATCTTATGTGGTAATAACATTTCTAGCGTTGTCAAAATTTGTACATTGCTCCCTTCAAATCGACTTTTCAGACTTCCAAGAAGGTCATCCAGACACGGAATGAAAATACTTCTTTTGAAATATTCCAATGGTGAATCTGCTGGATAATTTTCTCTATGTACTTGTCTGCCAGTTATTCGTGGCATTGTGATAGATTCGATGCCAAAGAGAGTGCAAGAGAGATTTACAACTCTTGTGAATATCTTTTTAAATTCTTCGTCTATTGTATTACTTCTTAAGTTCTGAATCTGTTGTATTACATCCTTTGCAAAAGTCAATGCAGAACTTAAATCATGTTCAGGACTTTGCAAATACTGAGACAACGCCAGTGTATAACTTAGCAACTTCTCACAAACTAAAACAGATATTAAGAATGCTGGACTTTTCATTGCTGAAACCAATTGTTCCGCTTTAGCTGCAATGTCTCTTCCTGTTGCAGAAACATCAAAGAGGCTAATGACAATGGGTTCAATTAGCTCAACAAATACGATGATGGCGTTATGACGTTCCACAAATCGCGTTTCACAAACACCTATTAACCGTGTCCTTTTTGTCTCTGGTACTAATGCCTGAATGTGACTTTTCAGTATATGACCATTTAATGAATTATTTCGAAATAAATTGCAACTGTCCTTAATGGTTTGTAGACAGTTTTTGACACACGGTGTTGTCATACCTGCACTAAGTGCAAGATTCAAACGATGATTGGCACAATGGACATACATGGCTTTAGGATATAATTCTCTGATTCGTGCTTGTACGCCTTTGAACTCACCACTGAAAGATCCAGCTCCATCATAACCTTGCCCAGCTAGTTTTTCCAAATTCAAGCCAAGTTCTCCGCATTTTTTTATTATCAAGTTTGAAATCGCGACACCAGTCATTTCCGTCAGTGGTATAAAACACAAAAAATCATCTTTGAGAACCATATTTTTGAGATCGACATATCGCACATAGAGAAAACTGTTCAATTCCTGATACATCCAATGTTTCATCTGCAAGGATACTGAAAAACCCTGATTCATTTGCATCTTTTACGATTTTAGTTTGAATTAATTTACCACAGATATCAATAATTTCGTTTACGATTTTAGGACTTGTATACATTGCATTTTTTTTTGCATTTTCTAAATGTTCTTTGAGTGTATTGTCACCCGCTTCCACTCTGAACCTTAATAGGGCTCTAAATTTTCCATCTCGAGAATCTCGGGCATCTAGTGTTTTGGAAAGATCAGAACTCTCGTCATCACCGCGAAGTGCAATTTCATTTTGTCCGCAAAATATAACTGTTTTTATTATGGGTCTAATAGCGTCTCTGTTCTCTAAGATTTGCTTCCTTCGGTTAGAATCGAATTGACTGATAACTGAATCAGCTTGTTGCACGAGGAAATTTTCCGCTAAAGTCGTTGATTCCTTGTGATAAGCAGTTTTCTCGTGATCTCGAAACTTCTCCACTGCGTGTTTCCATTTAACGAATGGATTATCAACTAAAACACCTATTTTTTGATGTTTACCCTTTCCAACGCAATCTTTGGAGAATGCCACACAATATTTACATAATGCACCATCAAAGTGTTTTGAATATATCAACTTAATCCAGTTCCTTTGAAACTTCAACATCTTTCCACCCACATTTTTTGCTGGGAATTGAAAGTCATTATCTGGATTGGTCAGTGAAAGAATAATTGTTCTCACCGCGTCTGGTACAGTTGTGTTAGAAAATTCCTTTGATTTTAAAATATGATGTCCAATATCGTGTTCGTTTGGGACTTCCAGAGCAGTATTTGTTTCCTTTAAACATATATTAGATAAGTGAGAAGTTGATGATCCACTTGGTCTAGGTTCATGCTGTGGTGCAGCGAAATCATCAGCAACAGGTAGAGTCGTACTGTCCAGATTGACGATTTTTGATAATGTTGATGGTCCACTCGTTCCGGGTTGATTCTGTGGTAAAGTTAAATCATCAGCAGCAGCTAGAGACGTTTTGTCTAGGTTGGCAATTTTCGATAACGATTTATCAGATCTTTTAAAATATCCTTTGTCCATATCTTCCTCGCTATGTTTGGCTATTTTAGGCCGGAAAAAGTCGCTTATTTTAGAATTACGCTTCATTGTCGTGGTGATAAGCAGGACTTCGTCTTCATCACATAAGTCAAATTGTAGATAGTCTCAGTCCTTTTTTTTGTCGTTTTTCGTTGATTGAATGACTCGTTCAGCCCTGTAAACGTACAATAAAAATGTAGTAACTACTCAATGAAGAACTAGCGGTGCCCGCGACTTCATCCGCGTGGACTAACAGTTTTAAGTGAAGAACAGCGCCATCGTTGCCTTTTCAATATACTACACCATTCCTAGATTTTAAATTATATTATTATATCTTCTTTTCCGGTGAACCGATTTGGATGAAATAAAGCCTACACTTTTTTTTATACGGGCTCACTCTTGGCTTCGGGGGCGAAGGTGAAGCCTAAGATGGAAGCGAGTTTGCCCGGAAGCCCACAAGAGGGCACTGGTTACCCCGCGCCCGCACACTGACGGAACGCAGCATTTGCTACTTGGCGCCAGACTTCGACGGGAGGGTGGTAGCAAGCCATTAATTACAAATTCCTCGGTACTGTAGCGCGTGGTGCGCTAGGAACCGGGGATCTTCAGGATATTTCAATTAAAAGAAACTTTAACTTTGGTTTATTTTCTGACTCGGGGGTGAAGTGACACACTTCAGTATAAAAACTTATTCTATTTCAAATCAAATCTATTTACATCATTGTCCGGCCAGGAATTAAATATGAAACACCAAAGAGTATCTAACTAAGACTACTTCTCTACATCAGCTACGCCCTTAGGATAAAGTTGAAACTTTATCTCAAAAGAGCAGCTTTAGGCGGACAATCATATAAATGTTACCTGCCTAAACCTATCAGAACTTTACCTACGCACGGAATTAACAATAACACGTCCCTTACAATGGGATAGTTAACGATAACATGCGTAGTCAATGATTTAATTGTGCCATGTTGCACCACAATAACGCACGTTAGCATTAACTCGCACGCAACAGTACCTACAAAACAGTACCTGACTGACTGACTTACTGACATACAACACGCAAAGCGTAAACTGCTAGATACTACATTTATATTTATTTTTTGTGATTTTAAATTATTCTTGTCAAATTTGTCTTTTTGATATCTTTTTTGTATAGATAAACGTTGCCGAATTGGAATATGAATAAAAAATTATCATAGAGTATATAACGAAACCGGCAAAACCCAGTCCAGATAGTTACCAAAGTACAAAATTGAATTCCCAACGGCCCGTTTATGAAATGACAATTACTTTTTATGCACAATTATCTAGCCCAGGTAAAACAAACAAATATAACAATATTTTAGTTTATTCTTTTTTCACTCACCTGTAGCTTGATTGAACTAAATCTACTACACAACCGAGCGTCGGCGCGTGGTGGATTAACAAATGCAATCATAAAGCGTGCGCACGAACAGAATCCGTCGAGCGAACTGAACCGACCGATTCGGTGTCTGCGGGGGCGGTGAGGTGGGGCGGCCCGGTCACCGTGGCCGGCCGAGGCGGAAGTTATTAATACTTGCTCCAATGACCGTTGAGGTGCCCCGCCACCACCCGCCCGCCCCGCAGATCAAAACTGAGAGTCATATTTGGCACTGTACTTACTACTGAGGGATTTATTTTATGGGTTGCATCTATTTTCGGGAGGGGTCCGGACCCCTTGGACCCCCCCCCCCTGGGTAAGTCCTTGCTAAGCATAACCTGTGTACCAACTGTCTTTGTAGTGATCACAACAATTCAGAATGTAAAATGAATAGATTTTGCCGGTCCTGTAATGAAAAACATAATTCATTGTTACATAGCAACAGTACAATTACTAACATAGCCACAGAAAGTACAGAAGTTGAAGTAGTTAATGTATATTAACTACTACTACAATAATACTCAGCTTGTGCGTGTGTTGTTGGACACTGGAAGCCAGTCATCATTTATAACAAATAACCTGAAGGAAAGGTTAGGGTTACAAGCTACACAAATTAATTCTTTTAATGTTAGTGGGATAAACAATGCAGTTTGTTAAAGTAAAGAATATTGTAATATAGTAATTAAGTCTAGGGTTAGTTCATTTAATAAAAGTGTTAATTGTCTGGTAATTCCTAAAATTACAGAGAACTTACCTGGTGTTCAGGTGGATGCTGAACACTTGGGGTTGCCCATTGGGGTAGTACTGTCAGACCCCTTATTTTATGTGCCAGCTGAAGTTGATATATTAATTGGTGCGGATCACTTTTTTGATATTGTAATAGTGTTAGGATTAAACAAACCTGTATTGCAGGAGAGTAGCCTAGGTTAGCTAGTTGCTGGCCTCATAGGTACAGCTTATTTTAACCATAATGTACATTGTAATTTAGTTAAAAACAATAAATTGGGGTCACTTTAAGACCTTCATAATTTAGTTAAAGGGTTCTGGGAGGTAGAAGAATTGCCTACAGACTCTAATAATAATTATTCAATTGATGAACAGTATTGTGAATCTCATTTTAATAAAACCACTTGTCGTTTAGCAGATGGTAGATTTTCTGTAATGATGCCGCTTACGGAGGCCCCGGAGCAGACACTTGGAAAAGACAATTTACGCTCTGCGGCGGAACGCATCTAGTACAGCGGGGCGCGGGGGGACCACGGCGGCCAGCGCGAGCGACGGACGATGGCGCCGAGAACATACATACATAGACAGCGCAGCGGCATGCGCGTTACCGCTCGACACACTCAGTGCCATTTTTATTAATATACGTTATCTTGTTACAGTATTAAGTTAAGCCTTTTATTTCTCTCAACAAACGCAGTGTGTAAGTGACCAAGAAATAGTAATTGCTCTCGATAAAAAGAAACAAAACATTGGAAACATCAGAAAATTGGTTGGACAATCTCTGAAAAAGCAAGCAGATAAAATGTTAACTCTATCTTCGCTAAAATATCCTGCTGCTAATAGAGGTGACAATGTTGTGGTAAGAATTCCTGATGTAGACCGTACCAAAGCCGATGATAGAAATATTATGGCTGTTATAATTTCTCAGGAGACAGAAGGAATGTACAAGTTGGGCACTAAGCATGGGATTCTAAATCAACTTTACACAAGGAAGTTCACTGTCTGCAAAGAAACGTTTCTTACAACCGATATGGTTCCCCAACACGAAGTAACCATAAGAGAATATGCAAAAAAAGAATCACATCTTGGTGGCCAGGGATTTCAGTATTGCTACTGTACTGGAGGATGTGATTCAAACAGGTGTAAATGTAGAAGGACCAACGTTTTATGTAACTCTAAATGTCACAGGAGCCTTACATGTAAGAATAAATAATATTTATGACCCAGTTATATTTTAATGTCAGTTATTTTATTAGTTTAGTCTTACAAAAATAATACCAAATACGTATATTGGTCTGTTATTTTATTTTATTTTTTTTAATTTTGTTTTATGGCTAGTGAGCCTTTTTGCTTTATAAATTACAGTTAAATAACTGTAGAACGTTGTTAACTTGTTTTGATCTCAGTTTTTTTAAATTTTGTTTTATGGCTAGTGAGCCTTTTTACTTTATGTTTCTTTTTAATTTTGTTTTATAGCTAGTGAGCTATTTGATTTATAAATGAAAAGTTAAATAACTTTATAATATTGTCAATTAACATAGAATGATTAACTATGGAAACGTTATTCTAATTCTTAAAATAAACTTTAAAATTGTTACATTTCAAATAACTGTTAATAATATTACTACACATGTAGTTATTTATGCTTAAAGCAAATTGAAATATAATTTTATAATCTTAACCCACTTCTTTTATTACATTATCCAAGTAGTTGAAGATATTATATAAAATTGCTAGTTAATGTGATTAATTCTGTGTCAATTATCACTTTATCCAAATTGAGTAGACATTATAAATAATATCTAGATAATATATATAATATGCAAACTTATCACTTTGGCTGTAACATAAACATATACACATGGATCGTATGAACCACATGAAAGACGTTGGTGTAAAGTACTAAGTACCAAAAAGTGACGTAATGTTGTTTAGTGGTCTAAATTACATTAATCTATGTAGTTTAGGTTAATGTGCTACCTCGATCCTAAGACTGATTACAATAAATATTTAAAAGTATTATTTTATTTTAGTCTCATTATTAATACATAAATCAAAACATATTTAACCTTAAACTTAATACTTTAGAAAAAATGGAATTCCATTACATAACGAACAAGTTTCTAGAAATCCACCCAAATATCGAACGAACAAGAGGACGTTTTACAGCGTCCTAGTGTCAGCGTGGGTGTCCCGATAAGGGCAGCGCCATCATTATTCAGAATGACAAAGTAAGAGGATCGAATAGCAAGCACCGTTACTGCAAGAATATCATCCTCCGAGCCTTTTCCCAACTATGTTGGGGTCGGCTTCCAGTCTAACCGGATTCAGCTGAGTACCAGTGCTTTTACAAGAAGCGACTGCCTATCTGACCTCCTCAACCCAGTTACCCAGGCAACCCGATACCCCTTGATTAGACTGGTGTCAGACTTACTGGCGTCTGACTACCCGTAACGACTGCCAAGGATGTTCAATGACAGCCGGGACCTACAGTTTAACGTGCCATCCGAAACACAGTCATTTGGTGTCTAAGCTATACTTAGAAAGTACATACAAACTTAGAAAAGTTGCATTGGTACTTGCCTGACTTGGAATCGAACCCGCGCCCTCATACTCGAGAGGTTGGTTCTTTGCCCACTAGGCCACCACGACTTTTTTTTTACTACAAGAATAATTACACAAAAATTCTAAATCAACAATTATCAAAATTATAGCTCAAAAGAAATACAATTGGCTTAAATAGCTTTCAAAAAGTAAAAATGATACGTAAGCCCCTAATTATTGAACAATGGGAGACCGCAAAATATAATAAAGGTGAAGCAGCATAAAAAAACTACTCGTTTCGCTCGCTCATAGTATACATATAACAAGTTCAGGTCGAATAACTGAAAAAAAAATCTCGCTTTAATATAAATTTTACTGATGAAAATATCCGCTCCACTGATACCTGCGTTGCAGGAGCTGCAAACACTACATTAACTACTTTCATTAGAGAGGGATCAATTGATGCTCTTTTGCTTACCCAGTGAAATGAAATGAAATTGAAATGAAATTAAATGAAATGAAATTGTTTATTTTGCAAGTTGGACATTACATCACTTTTACACGTCGTTTTAAGAACGCTGAGGCCGGCATTTCCTAACTGACTGATCCCTGAGAAGAAACGCCGAAACAAACTCAAGGGTCATAGTCTCTTTTAAAGTCCAAACATGTTATAAATGAAATAATTATGTGTGAGTGTCACCATGTACGCGGTCTGGAATGGCCTTTTGAGGAAAGAGCCACATCAGGCTGGAGCTGACCAGCCCCAACAGACGGCACGCATGCATCAGTCGTCGTGTAGCTCAACCATATCTTAGGGAGCTCAACGACCTGTCACACGACGATACCAGATCTGCAGAACATTTGCGTAGGCCATTCAAAAATACTCAAACCCGCCAGACAGTATTTATGTTATAAGAATATATAATGTTGCTCGCATACACGATACTCACATTCACAATAAAAATAATAAATTCCCTAAGCCCCCTATGGTTTTGCTTAGCCCTGAATCCACTCTCGCGAGCACTCATTGAATCAAAATCAGGTTTTGATATTAAGAACAATAGAACAATACTACACCAACTTACACATTTATTATACATGGATGATTTAAAGCTATACGCAAACAAAAGTACAGAATTAAATAACTTATTAGATATAACAACTACTTTTTCGAATGATATAAGAATGGATTTTGGGCTAGACAAATGCCGAAAACTAAACATAGAGAAAGGTAAGATTGTAGAAGGTAATTACGTAACAAATACAGAAGAGGTGATTGAAGCAATGGAAGAAGCAGAACTATATAAATACAGTTACAATCAGTCAAGATTACTAGAACACAAATCCATTAAAGATAAACTCAAAAAAGAATACTTCAATAGAATTCATTCCTTATGCAAAATGCACTTAGCCAGTAAAAACTTATTTAAATCCATAAATACATATGCGATCCCTATACTTACTTATTCTTTTGGAGTTATAAAATGGTCTAAATCAGAGTTAAACTCACTTGAAGTTAAAACAAGAACTATCCTAACGCAGCATAGATATCATCATCCCAAATCGGCAATAGAAAGAGTAATAATATCACGCAAGGAAGGTGGACGCGGACTAATAGAGATATCACACCTTCATAAAAGACAAATAGTAAATCTCAAACAATTCTTCATACACAAAGGAAACAGCAGTCAATTACATAAAACCATAATAGAAATAGATAAACACTACACACCACTAAACCTTAGCGAACACGAAAACACAGACACAATAGACAGAACGAAACACATAGAAGAAATACACAGAAGATGGAAACAGAAAGAATTGCACGGTCGACACCCAAATGATTTACAACAAATATGCATAGATAGGGAAGCTTCCAACAAATGGCTAGAACTTAGCGGACTTTTTCCAGAAACAGAAGGGTTTATGCTAGCCATACAGGACCAAGTCATTAAAACAAAGAACTACAGAAAGTATATAATTAGGGATAGTACAGTTAGGAGTGATTTATGCAGAAAATGTCATAGTAAGCCCGAAACCATACAACACATCACAGGAGCATGCAGCACACTAACACAAAACGATTACACACACAGACACAACCAATTAGTAAACATAATACACCAAAAACTCGCCATAAAACACAAACTCGCACAAGATCCTTACACACCATATTACAAATACACACCAAGAGCTGTCTTAGAAAATCAATATTTTAAAATGTATTACGACCGCACTATAATTACAGACCACACCATTTATAGCAATAGACCTGATATCACACTGGTAGATAAAACCAAGAAACACACATTCATCATTGACATAGCCGTCCCAAACACTAACAACATTCAAAAAACAATCACAGAAAAAATAAGGAAATATACAGAATTGCAAGAAGAAATAACTAGAGTTTGGAAAATGAATAGAGTAACAATAGTCCCGATAATAATATCTACCACAGGTGTAGTCCCTAAACAAATTTTTAATAGTTTTGCCGCACTTGATCTCTCCAAATACACTTACCTCACTCTACAGAAAGCAGCTATCCTCAACACATGCCGTATTGTCAGAAAATTTTTGCAACTAGATTTAGATAATAACTTTAATGCAGTACAGAACAACCAGCAAACTTCCCAAACCCAATAGTATTAGTATTAGGATCTCACTCTGGCTTTGCCCGTAAGATCCTAAAAAGACCAGGTTTAAATTAAAACCTGAGAAAACGATCGTTTAAAACCAAAATAATAAATTAAAAAAAATACAATTATAACATATAAATGTCAATAAAAAGAATGTCATTAATAAAAAGATATCTGATGATAATACATAATATTTAAATGTCAAAAGTAACAATACACAGGCATTTAAAAAGATATCACTCACTAAGCGAGCAGCTCATTCCCAAGCTTCTTTATCCTTTAAATAATCAGATATTTTGTAATATCCTTTTTTCAAAAGTTTGGATTTTATATGATTTTTAAATTTCCTGATAGGTAAGTCACGAACCGCTTTGGGAAGTTTATTGTAAAAGTGGTTTAATATAATGGTATTCAAGGGCAGCCTGCGTTCAAATCTTAATTTACTTAACATTCCATCAAATGTATTCAATGACGACCTCCCAGCTAGCCCACGAGTTGCCTCAGTTTCTTTTAAATAATTTTCTAATGCTGATGTTGTTTTACCATGCTGCCTGGTGCTAGAGTCATCTGGTAATTCAGAAATTTCGGTTGGAGACTCAGATAATGTGAGAGATTGCAACTGCTGGAAAGTCTGCGTTATTAATGCTTTTGCATTCTTCATCATCTCAGCCATAGGACGTCCACTGCTGAACATAGGCCTCCCCCTTAGATCTCCACAGATACCTGTTGGAGGCGACCTGCATCCAGCGTCTTCCGGCGACCTTTATAAGGTCGTCCGTCCACCTTGTTGGTGGACGTCCTACACTGCGCATGCTAGTCCGTGGTCTCCATTCCAGCCCTTTTCGGCCCCATCGGCCATCTGCTCTGCGAGCAATATGGCCTGCCCATTGCCACTTTAACTTGCTAATCCTGTGGGCTATAGCGGTGACTTTGGTTCGTCTACGGATCTCCTCGTAAGTAGTTCAGAACATTAAAATATTCATCATTTTCCGTTGATGTGTCCGAAGCAGTACTATCGTTTTGTGGCGATGCGACACTAGTCATTGGAGTTAATGTGCCCTCGTGATATGCTCTAGACCCAGAGCTCCCAGATGGCTCCTGGTTCCTAGTGTAAATAAACTCGGACAAGTTGCTAGGAATACTGCGGTTTCTTTCGTTTCTTTATATCGGGTGTGTCGTTCATAATCACATTAAATGAAATGCGTTAATATACTGGTTAATATATGTCGATTAACACAAAGATAAAAGAAAAATACGTAAAAATAAAAAAATGATTTTTTCAAACAAAGTAAATGGAATAAAATTGTGCAAAAATTTAAACACCATATAAAAGTCAGTTATTACAAACAACTGAAATTCTCCCTTGAAAACTGACAACTGTCAACTGATCAAAACATACGATACTCCTAACTTTATCTCTGCTTTACACATGATGTTGTAAATTATAAAAACGAAAAATTACTCCTGTGATTAAACCACTGAATGGATTAGGTTATTTTTTTTACAATTCGCCATAGAATATCATAAAGTATATGCGATATGATTTAATGTGATTGTGAACGACACACCCGATATATTTCTGAATAAATTCTTAATTTCATATCTAGTTTCCATAGCCAAATCAAGAGTCATGGAATCCATAATGGGTACAAAGGACATAAGAAATGCTCGATTTCCTTTTGCGTCACCATCGTTATTTAACTTTTGTAGTTGTAAACTTTCGTTCAAAATTCTTGTTATTTGAGGAATTTGGATACTTTCCATTTGTTTCTTTCTTTTGATAGGAATTCAGTTTTGTCGCGGTGGTCTCATCAAATTATCTTCTTTAAAATCCTGATTTTGTGATGAATTCGAAGGTATTGGAGATACGTTGGACTCACGTTCTTCTGCAATACTGTCGCTAGGGCGTAAAAAGGACAACAAATCATAATAAATGTACCTATATCTTTTTTTTGGAGCAGATTGTCCCGACACTGTGGTAGTTTCTAAATTTTCTTTTTTTTTACAGCTATGTCTGATATTCTTCCACTTCCTCATTAGTTCCTTTACTGCAAAAAAGAAATGTATTATTAATGTGGCATTTATTTATTTTTCAGATATTTGGCTTCGGGAGCAACATTCACTGATTTGGAGCATGATTTTCAAATTTCTTGACAGGTTTCTTTTTTTTAAAAGAAACCTGTCAAGCTATTTGTCAAGAATTAGCACCTTTAGAGATGCCAAAACCAAATAAGGAAAAATGGATAAACATTGCTGAGAAAATTTACAAAGAATCGAACTGTCCTAATTGCGTTGGCGCCATTGACGGCAAACATATGAGAATTGTTTGCCCTCCGAATGCTGGATCTCAATATTATAATTATAAAAAATATCATTCGATTATTTTATTGGCAGTGGTTGACGTAGACTACTGTTTTACATGCGTTGACATTGGTGCTCCAGGTCGAGAAAGTCTTCAATTTTTAAAAGTTCAAAGGAGATTGGGCAAGAATGTATGAAGTTTGGTCCAAATGTCCACCACGAACGAGACCTATATAACTGAATAGTCCACTTAATTTAGAGTAACTTTTACTAAGAAAGTAAAAAAAAACAATGCCAAAAAAAAGTTATAGCCAAAACTGTATTCTTAATTTTCGGTAGTTTTTGTATGTTATCTATATTATTTTTTATTTTATTCCACTTCCATTTCTGCACTTTATCTAAAAATGAGTAAGTCTAAGATGAGTGGGACACATTTGCATATAAACAGCCCATATTTTTTTTGCCCGATGGATGTACGAATCATAACCAATTGAGGCGCCAGAAGTGCTTGAATATACTCAGCGGCGCCTGGATCTAAGAAAGTTTGATGTAACTGGTGGTGTCTTCTCTCTAATAATGAACAATTCTATTTTATCAGAAGTTACAGAAAGTACGGAAATCGAACATCAAGAAAAGTAATTGGAAACTTGAAATTGAAAAAATCTATAAACGTTTTATTTGATTTTGCTATAACTTTTTTCTGGCATTATATTTTTTTTTACTTTCATAACAAAAAATGTTCTATATTTAACGGGCTATCTAGCCATATAGGTCTCGTTCGTGGTGGACATTTGGACCGGAATCGCCCATTGTCCTTTCGGGCCAAGGTGAACTCGTTTTCAATTGAATTTACCGAATTCAATTCATCTTCCTAACAATAAGGGAAATCCTCCTGTGCCTTTTGTATTTGTAGCTGATGCTGCATTCGGCTTAAATAAAAATATTATGAGACCATTTTTGTGTCCAATAGATTTTTTGAACGAAAAATATCTGATTTTGCTAATCATTATTATCTTTTTTACTTTTCATAAAATGGATAATATTTACAGTATACATGTGGGGTAGGGGGGATATTTGGGCCGAATTAAACACCTGATTCTTGATATAAACTGTAGTTTTAATTTTCCTTTAAGATCAACGTCTTAGCTCGTCTTTCACACGTCCTTCCGTTCTCTCGTCCTTGTTCCAAATTGTCACTGACAAGGAATGACCTTTTAGGTTATTGGTTGGTAATCGAATCTGCTGTGCCGGTTTACGACTAACTGTTTCACTCGGCTCGTTTATTGGGTTTAGGTGCGCAGTCCTGTTTACTATATTATGTCTATGTGGCTGCCACATTCGTCAGGTTTACCAACCTCGTAATCGCATGTAGTGAAGTTAGCCACGCACATCGCTCGGCGATCATCGGAAACTTTCGGTTTTTCACTCCGCCGTTCACCATTCCTATCACTCGTTCTTGAACGAACTATTTCACCTTGTTGTTTGTATTGCGTTGAGATATGCCCAAACTCGTTGCATTTGAAGCATTTCAGCCCCTTCTCTTTATTTGGACACTGATGAGCAGCTTTATCACTATCGTCTGGCTTCTTATTTCTGTTAAGGTGCGTACGGATAGCGCGTTCCTGTGTTACGCGTAGTTGGGAAACACTGTCCACGCGTACATTGGATACCCGTACAGCTCCTGTACGGACCGCCGCGAACCTGTACGCGAGGTCAATCGATCCAGAGCGCTCCGCGAGCCCCAGTCATCCATGACTCCGACAAACTTAGCGGTTGCGTGCACCACCACTGCTGCGGCGTTAGTCATTATTCAACACATTTTAAATAAAAAAAAGAGAAACAAACGGAAACCTAGATGGTGGATGAAAAAATTGTTTCGGGAAAGATTACAGTGTGGAAATAGGCTAATGGAAGATATAAATTATGAAGAAAGTGGGGATAAAATTTTGTGAGAATGAGTTTGCAAGATTTTGAAATAATTCTTGAAAAGGTTGAACCTGAAATAAAAAAATGAATGAATAGAATGTTCAGTTCATTTGAAATTGCCTTCCATGCATCTTGGCGTAAATCGTTATCAGTTAGTGTGCTATCCCACAAGACCCGGTGAAAATCATAAAGTTGAATCAATCTAATAATATTTTCATTATTGAAACTCGAAGAACACGCGTGTTTATTCATTTTGCCGTCCAAATATAGCGTAGCCGGCCGCGTGCGTCCTCTTTGACGCGCGACCAAAAACCGACTGACGGTGGCTCGCGCGGTACGCGTACCCCAAGAGTGAACGCGTAGCTGCAGGTATGGACTAGGCGTTCCGGATACGCGTAAACTGAGTACGCGTACCAGGGTACGCGCAATCCGTACGCACCTTTAGAACTTGCACACATCTTTTCCCTCATAACATCGTAAATTTTGATTTTTTCCTTAAGTTCAGAGTACGTTGTAGCGCCATATTACACCAATTTGTTCACTTCCGAGTCGACTATGCCGTCAATAATGTATTTTATAGCGACATAACCAGGCATTTTTCCGCGCTTTCCCATCTCCTTCATGACCAGCATATAATCCAAGCACTTTTCATCTTTCCTCTTTTTCCTAGCCGTCATCATTTCGTGAATGGTTTTGCTATCGATGGAATCGGGAAATTCTTTGATAAAAGCGGTCTTGAGGTCGTTCCAACTTTTGAATGGTTTTTCCGACTTTAACCACAGAGCTGCAGTACCAGTTAAAGACTTCCTGCTGACTATCAGCGTCTCCAATGGCGTCCATTGAAATACTTCTGAGTTTTCGTCGATGTCCTGTGCCCATCTAGCAGCAGAATGTGTTTTATCTTGGCCACTGAACTTGAAGACCTGTGTCTGTACCAAATGCAGCCCAATCTCTGCAGAACGGAAGTCTGACCGCGTGGTCGTCTTCTCTGTAGTCGGCTTAGCGACTTTGTCTGCGCCGTTCTTCGCCGCGTCCACCCGTTTGGTCTTGTCTTGTCTGTTTAACTAGCGTTACCGTCTTCGGTTAGCGTCTTTCGTCGTATTTTGAAGCGAGATCGCCAGCCACACAGTCTTAGATACAGGTTTTCTCCGCTCCCGTCGTAACGTCGTATTTCGGCTCCGAAATAATACCCTATCCCGGACGAGCCCCCAAAACATGTGGGGTAGGGGCATATTTCGGCCGAATCAAACACCTGATTCTTGATATAAACTGTAGTTTTAATTTTCCTTTTAAGATCAACATCTTGGCTCGTCTTTCGCACGTCCTTCCGTTCTCTCGTCCTTGTTCCAATTCCTTTCATCCTACAATCTTTAACATTACACTCTTGTCCCTTTCACACCCAATACGTCATCTCTTTCACTCTTACTTTATCATGCTTCACATCTGTCATTCATCATTACACATTCCATTACACTCATCTTCCTATTACGTTCCTACATACATGTAAACTTGAAAAATAAAATCAATTTTTTAGACCACGATTTTTTTGTAAGCCGATGTGAATTGATTTAAATTATACTTTAAGGAAATAAAAAAATCAGTCGATCGATTACAATCAATTGGCCATCCCTATTCTTTGTCGTTTGATGACGATGGCGGCCATCAATGTTATTTACTTGCGTAAAATATTTTTTATTGTTCATTTTGGCATACAACTAGCCCGTGTTACAAAAGTATTTGCAACTAACATAATAAAATAGACAGTTAATTATCGTGTATTCCAATACATTTTGTTGCATAGGGCCACTTGTCCTTAATTCTATAACAACAGACAACGGACGCAATTTTTTTAAAAGATGTCAAAGTTAGTAACTGTTGCTCCACGACAACAGACGAAATAAATGTTGAAAACTACAATGAGTGTGACGACGAAAACGAAAGTGATGAGTAAGACGACCACAACGATCAGTTCTTCGGTAGCGATATGCACTTAGGTTTGGACGTCGATGGCCTTCTTAATACGGTGAGTAGTGAAATATTCAAGCCACGTGCCATGCTCTGTGCGGCACACACATTACAACTAGTAAAGGATGCTATTGCAGGCAATATTGAAGTACAAATTTGCTTGGAACTAACGAGAAAAGCTGTCAAAAGTTTACGCCGACCTAATATGAAGAATACATATGTATTATAAAATTATCAAATTTAAACAAACCTTTAATTGATTGTCCAACTAGATGGACTTCTACATATCAAATGTTAGTTCGAATGGTTTCGCTAAGAGATATATGCGAATGCCACTCCGAAGTATTTTTTCGAGTAATTTTTGGGAACAAATCACAGACTTAGTCACTTGCTTTAAGCCCATAAATGATGCTACATTAGCTCTTCAACGAGAACAACTTACTATTAGCGATTTTTATATGGAATGGCTCAATTGCAAAGCGAAAGTGGAATCCACCCGAATCCCATTTGCAAACGAATTGGCTCATAACATGAAAGCAAGGGAAAGAAATTTGTTAAATACCGATTTAGTATTCGAAAATTAGTATTTAGATGGTCGCCACAATGTGGTATTATCGGATCAAGAAAGCGCGAAGGCACAAATATTATTATGTGAGGCTTTTAGGCAGTTACAAAGATTAAGATCTTCTGAAACTGATACTAATGAAGTACCTCCTATTGCGAGTAGTAGCCAGCATGACACTGAGAATTTTAGCGATATCTTCGATCTAGAGAAAATGTTGCGAGAAACTGAAACAAGGCGTGGATTACCCACTCTCAGGCCGTCTTAATAATTTTGATAATACTCAGCAAATTAAGATATGAACCCAGGATACCTTTAAATGAAAATATACTAGCTCATTGGCCGAAAAAGTACCTAATAATCATTGCTAAAGGATTATTCCGTCTATAATTGCGTATTAGCTACTCCAGCAACACAAGTGTAGAGAGGTTGTTCTCTTCAGTAAAATATATCTTGAACCCATTACGAAGTAATATTAGCGGAACTTTATTACAAGATATTATGTTGATTAGGCTCAAATAAGATTTATTGGATTAAAAATTTTAATTTTGAAAATCAGGGATTGACATGAATAATGAAAGAAAGATTACTGATTTAATGTTGATCTATTAATTGCTATAAGAACAAATCAAAGACATTTATACCGATATACGGAAAATGAATACTGACGCCATCGCCAGTACATCAAGCTACCCGAAGCATTTTTTTTTATAATTTTGAATCATAATCAAAACGTGTGGAAGTTTAATTATTGTTTTGTTTTAAAGAGCAAATTAAGTAAACATCCGTAAAGGAGAACCATCAAGGTACCCCACAAACCCACCACTCATACACATTGTCACTCTTTGTAAAAAATCATTGCCTAATATGATACAAAAAGGTTCACGTTTTGGAATAACATAAAACTTAACGTTTTCGTATTTCTTATTGTCTATAACAATGTCCACTGTGCACGAACCACTCGTTTTTATCACTGATAAACCTAATCCACTGACCGAAACACTATCATCGTAACACTAATTTCTAGTTGACGACGACACACATCCGTAATAAGATTGATATCGCTGCCCGAATCCACCAGCGCATCTGTTGTTTTACCGCATATTTCCACCGTTTTCAGCGGTTTCTGGCGCGATTTCGATGTAAACAGTGCTATGTTGTTGTTGTTATCAATGATATTATAAAGAAAAAGAGGTAGATATCGCACTGGCACGCAAAAATTGTTGCGAACGAATTCAGACAATTGTCGTAATTTGTTTTTGTCGGCTTATAGCAGCGAGCGAAACAACGCGTGTCTGTGTCGTGCCTATATTTGCCTAAAATGCCAAGTTGTGTGTTACGAAAGTGTAAAAACTATGGTTCCAAGAAAAATAAGAGTGTAGGAGTTTCATACCATACGTAAGTATATTAAAATAATGTCTTATTAAATAGGCTGTAACTAACTAACTAACTTATTTATATATTTTCACGATTTTATTTCTCATTTACTAAATACATTTCGAATTTTTAATATGGCGGTTCGATAAGGACAGCGAATATGATGACAACTGCAACGCGACAAGGACAAATAGCCATGTGTCATAGATTAATCAACTAGAAGCGAAATCGTAGGCAGAATACACAGCGTTCGTTGACCGCTTGAATTAGTTTGTTAGCGTCTTTCTAATAATAATATTAAGATGAGCCCCGCAGGGCATCTGAGGCGGATGACGGGGAGTAGCGACCCCGCGGGGCTATATATCCGAGTGCTCCAGGGAGAGTATACTGTCCCCCATCTCCGGCCTGCCGGAGTGAAGCATGACGGGGGATAGGTCTCCCGCCTCTTGGCTTGCCTTCATCGGCCGGTCAGAGTGGAGTCGCTAGAGCAAGGTTAGCAGTTCTGCTCGGAGGGTAGGTGCCTCGTGGTAAGTGGCGAGTGGGCCGGTGATGCTGGACCCACAGGGAGCGCGTGATCTGCGTTTAAAGTCCGCCGAGGTATCCTCACCCTTCTCAGCCGCTCATGTCCCTGTTGCCCTCTTGTTGCTTTTCAGTGACTGATTCCCGGGGGCCCAGTAAGTGAGTTGGCGAGTCCCCACCTGCCATTTTAACATGTATTTATTACATTGTCATCGGCAGGTGCCACAGTTCCCGTAGTTTCCCCATTCCTAGTCCATTAGCATCCCATCACAATAGCCCAAGTAGTTTTCATCCATAGTTAGCAATAGTTTAGCACAGAACCGGGGATTGTCCTTGGGTACATTTCTATAGTGTATACAGGGATAATCGTCGGTTTTGTGCCACCATTCATTGTCTCAAAAGGGCTTCAGCGTGTTGGCTTCGGCCCCACGCTCGCCTCCCAAAAATCCGGGACTCTATAGTCCCGAGGTCTGGTAGAGACATACAAGATATTAAGATGATATAGAATTCAATTAGTAATAGCGGGCTAGTCAATATTATTTTATTACTCGATTAGAAAGTATGTACCTTAAATAAAACATTTTTTGTAATGTTTTTGTTATCTTGCAGATTTCCTACTGATGATTATATAAAACATAAATGGGTCAGCATAGTTCAGGCGGAAAGAAGTGAATTTAACTGGATACCTACAAAAAGTAGTACAATTTGTTCTGAACATTTAAAAAATGAAGATAAATATACTACTTCTAAGTTAGTTTGAAAAAAACTACAGTACCTGTGATGGCCCCGGTAAAGTTTAATTTTATAAATATTATGATAGTTGAATATTTTCACCACAAGAAAAGAATGATCGTAACTTATGTAATTACGTGATCCGTGCATTCAATCTTGCTCAATTAATTACAAATATAATTTGTAATTACCATATCAATTAAGAGAATTTATTATATTTCAGGACAATGATGATGTTCCACAATTTCGCTCACCTACCAGTCTGGACCATTTTGATATATCCGACATGGATTCGACACCCCCAGAAAAATACGTTAGGCGGATATTCCATACTGCCCTGCCTCATCCCCGTGTTTTGGCTAAATGGTACCAAAATAGTTCAATGTTGCCGGGTTTTACGAAACAGGCATTTGATATTTTAAAACAAAAAAGTAATTTATCTAGTCTAGAAAAAAAAATATTTGTGGCCTGATTGTAGACGAAATGGCTCTCAGGCATCAAACTCAATGGACAGGCAAAAATACAGAGGGATTAGTAAATTATGGTTCTGGACCTTCAGAAAACAAAGAAATTGCAACAGAAGCATGTGTTTTTATTTTAGTATGTTTAAGTGAAAACTGGAAAATTCCTGTAGCTTACTTTTTCGTCAAGGGGTTATCATCAGAGACGAGGGCTACTTTAATCATGGATTGTTTAAGACATTGTCATGCAGCAGGCGTTGACGCAGTAAGTTTGACTTTCGATGGTTGTGCGGCTAACTTGTCTACTGCAGCGGTTCTAGGCTGTAAACTGAGCGTTATTGATAACTTAAAAACTACATTTAAACATTCTAAAACCAATAAAGAAGTTGCACTTTTCCTAGATCCATGCCACATGATTAAATTGGTACGCAACACTTTTGAAGCGAAGTCAGTTATTTTTAATAATGAAAATAAAGAGATAAGGTGGCAACTATTAAAAAATCTTAACAAACTGCAGACAAACCAGGGCTTGAATTTTGCCAACCGACTTACACAACGACACTTAAATTTTCGCAATGAAATTATGAAGGTCAAGTTAGCCACACAACTTTTAAGTAGAAGTGTCGCAAATGCTTTGCAGCTTTGCGAAGAGACACTGCGTTCATCAAATTTTAAAGATTCGGGTCCCACTAGAGACTTCATAATATTATTTAATGACTTGTTTGATGTTTTTAATTCGAGAGCTCGTGACAAATTTGGATTCAAAAAGCCTGTTAGTTCAGGTAATGCAAAAGAAATATTTGCTTTTCTAGAAAAACCTAAAAAATATATACTTGAATTGCGTATTTACAATAAAAACAGAATTACCCGACGTGGACATGTTTTTATGAAAATAACTAAAAAGAAGCTCGTGCAATGTAAATCTAAAACCGGTTTTTTAGGATTTTTTATTTGTATCGAAAGCCTTAAATATTTGTATACGTCTCTTGTTCAAGATGAGAAAAGACTGAGCTACATTTCTACATATAGGTTAAGTCAAGACCACATTGAAATAATGTTCGGTGACATACGTCGACATGGAGGGTATAATAATAACCCAAATACAATCCAATTCAAAGGAATTTATAAAAAAAAAATCAATCATTTGGAATTGCGATCTGCCTTTACAGGTAATTGTATTCCGGTAGAATATTTTCCGATTCTGAATTGCTCATCAGCAGTAAAAAATATAAATAACACGTGCAACGGACGGGTTCTGGATGAAAATTGGGGTATGGATGAGCTTATGAACTTGGAAAGTGATAAAAAATCGGAAGAAAACGTGTCTGTTTGACAGATTTACTTAATAACGATCATCGCTCGTGTAATGTAGAACAAATAATTGGATATATTTCAGGCTGGGTGTATCTAGAAAGCTTTGTGGAAGTTTAAAATGTGAAGAGTGTCGTTCCTCTTTATTCACGAATGAAAAATTATGGTTTCATAAACTCGTCACTCTTAAAGATATGGGTGGTTTGTGTTTTGCATCGCATGATGTTTTTTTAGTGTGCTTAAAATCAGAAGATACTTTTAAGAAATTCATTATAGAAAATGGTCCCTATTTCAGAAATTCTCATGACTTGAAGCGATTACAATACAACATTTTAAAACACTTTTTGCAGTCCAAAGTATTCGATATTTTGTTTGAACATTCTATGAATCAAACCCCTATACTCAATCATAGATTGCAACTAATTCGAGCTATAATACAAAAGTATCTGAATGTCCGTTTGCATCATGAGCATAAAAATAGCCCATTCATTAAAAGCACGTCAAAAAGACAAAAAAGAAATAAATTAAACTTATTTGAGGGTAAATAAATAATGATGAAAATCTTAACTGCCAACTCAACTTTCATTTTTTTATTTTTATAATTTATAATTGTATCTTAGTCTAAGTTTGTGATTAAATAATTAACAATATTCTGTTTTTTGTTTTATTTAATACGTCCTTACCAATTTAATGTACCTATGCTTATATCCAATTTCCCATCTATGGCAAATCCGCATACTCTATGATTCACTAGTATACTTCAAGCGCGACTCACCACAAATAGCTATCTCTTTCTGTACCATACTTTCCGTATTATCTGTCGCAGTCGTAGTTGAAAATGACATTTAAGTACATTTGTAATAAGAACGCAACAATTTTTGGACGCCGCTTACGGCCGGTTCACACATGTCTCCGTTTTACTGTTCCGTTTTATCTTATATTTTTTTTTTTCGTCGATGGCGTATGGAGTTGTATGAGTGACTTCACACATGGCACAGTATTCTGTATACAGTAAAAAATATCGTTCCGTAAAAATTACATTCCGTTTTGTCATCGAATACTGGACGACGGAACAGTAAAAATATACGGATACGTAGAATTTTAACGGATAGATACTGTGCGGGCGGTGTGTGCGGGGTGTAGGAGGGGGAGTGATGCGACACGACAGGTTTTGTTTGACTCACATTTTCCAAAATGTTGTCTCCTTGAATATTGATGAATCGCATTCTTTTTCATAAGATCCGACACTGACGTATACAAAGCGCTAGTCAGAGTCTACGATCGCTAATAATATGATG
Organism: Helicoverpa zea; assembly: GCF_022581195.2. NCBI lineage: Eukaryota > Metazoa > Arthropoda > Insecta > Lepidoptera > Noctuidae > Helicoverpa > Helicoverpa zea. The sequence continues at coordinate 2,081,936 of NC_061464.1, read as the reverse complement.
GAAAAAAAAATCCTTGTAATTGATATACATTGAACCGCTATTTAGTGGTTTTTTAAGTCGGATATGTTTTCCGTCGACAGCTCCGAGACAGTGGGGAAAATTAGCTTTTTTGTTAAATCCACTTGCTATCTGTTCCCATTCGTCGACTGATGTAGGAAGTCGCATAAATTTTTCACTTAAATTGTTCCATATGCATCTTGAAACTTCTTTAATAATGTTGCTAACAGTCGATACACCAACGCGATAGGTGTAATGAAGATCTTTAAATGAACACCCGGATGCTGCATACCTGAAAATAAAATTAATTGTTTTAGGAAAACTTGTTATGAAAAAGTGGAGGCAGATGAGAGATGCCTGGGTGAGAACACTAAAAGATAAAAAGAATTGCAAGACATCTGGTTCCGCTGTCTCAAACACGAAGCCCTACAAATACCATAATCAGATGCTGTTTTTGAAAAAAGTAGTTGCTGCTGGTGAAACGCACGAAAGCGTCTCTGCTAAACAAACTAAAGAACACACGACACCACGACATCGAATAAACCTACAAACGAAGATGACAGTGTGACTACAATGACACAACTTGACAATGACAGTCAAAAGGACAAACAAAATCTAGCCCCCCCGCCAAAACGCAGAGCACCAGCCAAAAGAAATTTTAATGAAATTGATGCCAAAATGATGTCCTACATTGACCATCAGATAAAACCGAAGAAAATTGAGCAGGATGATCGCAATTTATCGTTCTTTAAAGGTATTTTGCCGTCCTTGGCTTTGCTTGATGATGACCAAACTTTGAAATTCCAGTCAGGGGTGTTAAACCTATTACAAAATATTAAACATAGGAGAGTTGGCCAGTCAACTTATGACTGGTCAGCCTATACCCAAACATCTGGTGCTAGTCACTATCAATCGCAGGGCTATTTTAGCAGTCCACAGCCTACTGATATTGCACTATCGCCAGTACAACCTGTATACAGTGATGCTAGCAGACCACAGCCTACTGATATTGCACTATCGCCAGTACAACCTGTATACAGTGATTCTAGCAGACCACAGTCTACTGATAGTGCATTATCGCCATTACAATCTGTATACAGTGATGCTATGTTAGATCTGTCTGAGTTTTAAAAATAAAAGTACGTACCTTAAAAATATCGCTAGTTTTTCTTCTGGGCAGATACTTTTCCTCCAACGAGTATCTTGCTTTTTTAAATCCTTTTCCAATAGTTTAAGAAGTTCATCAAAAGTAGACATTAACATACGAAAGTAATTGAAAAATTTCGATTCATCACCTCGTAACTGACTCATAAGTAAACTGTAAGCACCCTCTCTAGATCTTTGGGCCATAAGTGGATGCTGCCAATAACGTCGAATGTTCTTTCTCCGACGATAGTACCAATACAACACGACAGCGTCCATCCTTGTAGAATAGCGGCGGTATACTGCGAGTTTTCTGTTCACACATCGCATCCAGTAATGACGGATTCGTTGAACGTTATACGGTGCCTATGTGTGAACAGCGCATAAATTTATGACGTATCCGTTAAAAAGGTACCAGTAAAACGGACTCCCATGTGTGAACGGGCCGTTAGTATGAACGTAGCGTATCTTCTTTATAATATCATTGGTTGTTATTAACATCTTGATCTTGATCGATAACGTCACTTGATGAGCTGTCACTGTCATATGTTGCGTTTCGTTCATCATGAATCGTGGCGCACTTCATACCCGTGTTGACAACATGAACATCGTGCACGACGTCGTCGATCACATCGCGATCGCTCTCGTTCTCAATCTCACTCGTGAAGTAGGTCTGCTTCGGCGGAAGTCGCGTAGCTGCGTCCGGTGTCGGGCGACTCCGTGGATATTCGTGCCGTTCAGTTGTTCGGATTGTTCGCTCACCGCCGCCGCCATCTTTTCTTGATTGCATGAATGTTTTTGAAGGCGTTGCATGCTTCTTATTCGGACATTCTACCAAAATATGCCCAAAATCATTACAATGGAAACATTTCTTGCCTTTACTGCTATTCATGCCTGGTCTGACATATGGCTTCGATCGCCGCAGCTGTAACATCTTGGTTGAAATGGCTTGTGTTAATCATTGTGACTCACCGCTTGGGGCTTACTACGCACACTCAATGTTCTCGTTTTCATCTTTTCTTTCACCGGGGTACGTCTTATCCTGCCCGCTGAACAATGGAACGGCGTCCTTGGTGTACCAGAGCTGCTCGTGGTCTGATGAATCACCGGCATCTCCTACGACATCCTCTTGAAATCGTCGTATTCGTAGCGTCGTAGTCTTCGTTAGTCGTCGTCGTCGTAATAATATTCGAAGGAAACCGGTGCGGCTTGCAGAGGCGTAATGGCGTTCCACGTGGCATCTTTGTTCGTCGGTAAAAATCGTATCCACAGCACTGATCCCGGACGAGCCCCCAAAACAGTGGGAATCAGGGTTCGTGGAATACTGCTCAATAATAATCGTTGAAGTTCAAGCCAAAACTATTTATTAGTATTTTTAACTTAAAATCGTTACATGATACATCGTCAAATCTGCTAGCTCTTCCATCTTGAAAATTAAAGTTCTAAAATCAATCTCTCACTCTCATTCATTCATTCCCTCTTGCTCCCACTCATTCGTTTAGAAACGTCCATCATCTTACACACATCTCAATCGTTCAGAAACATTCAATCCCACATATACATTTTCTTTAATATCACCATATAGAAAAACCCCAGGGACATTTCACGTGAAGCGGACAGGAAAAAAAAAGTGAGGTTCTGAAAATCGACCACATTCGGCCCATTTGTACTTCTAGTAGGTATGAATGTGTACGCAAAATATTGTTTTTGTATAGTGTATATTTACTAAGTTATAGGTTTCAAAAGAATTGTCGTTGATTGGTACTACAATTTTTCGAAAGTAATTTTTCGAATATAACAAATCTACTATAAAATATTTTACATAGCGATACATATTAAAAATATACTGTTCTTTTTGACATAAAAAAAAATTCAAAAATTCAAAATAAATTGATGGCCAAAACCGGATGTAAACTTTTCAAACCAGAATTACAGTCACTTCGACCATTTTTTTTTAATTTTTTTTTCTTTCAAAATATAGCTTAATTGATAATAAAAGTACACTAGAAAATTTAAAATGGGATCTCTATTAGTTTAGGCGATACATTGAATAATATACACCCGCGTCGCAAGGGGCGTCATATGTAGCACTTGCTTAGATCGGTTGGTCTGCGTCAAATAAAATGGCTTGTATAAATTACTGTGATAAAATAGTTCAAACATAATAAAACAACATTGGTACAATACAAGAACTGTTTATTTTGTAATTTTAACAATTTTACAATGGGAATCTACGGCAGAACTCGTCCTCTTTACAAGAAAGCCAGTGGTTGTTGGAACGAAGCTGTGAAACTTTTTGGTTCCTGAAATGGTGACCGTAGACGCAAACCGGGGTTCCAAAAAAATTCTCTGACGCTCTATATCATCTTTAGAACAGAAATAAATGCCGGTTTGTTTTAAAGATGATTTTGCCCATTCATATAATCGCATTGGTGTTATAATTGCTTTACTTGGAGGTAACTGTAAACTTGCACGCGCAGCTAAACGTTTCAGATTCCCCCCCAGACCATCGCATGGCCCCTTTCCGTGAGATGTTGCATGAAAATGCAACTCTGCATCTGCATTAAAATCTTCTTTGTAATAAAACAGATTCACAAAGTTAAATCTATTTTTAAAATGTTGGGAAGCCCCGTCAGTTATGTATATAATTTTTGATCCATCGATTTCGATTATCGATTTTTCTAAAAGATGCTTGTGTAGTAGCTTTTGGAAAGCATAAAAGGTGGCTGTGTCATGCTTCAGGTCGTCAGAAATCATAACAATGCTTCCGTGTTTTACTTCATTACCGTCTCTGTAGTAAAAAACTGACGTTAGAAGCGTTGCCTGTGCATTATTACAATGAAAGGATTGAGCAGCATCTTGGACAATAAAACTATAGTTTTCTGCAAAATCACATTGTACGAGAATTTGACCTTCATCGATAGTCTCCTTTAGAGTTTTAAAATAAACCGCCTGTTGCAATGTAAGCATGAGGTTTCAAAAGGTCCAAAGCGTCACATAACTCATCTACAAAACTATCGGAAGATAAAAGTCGAGTAGATATCGTGTAGCGGTCTGTGCCATCCCATTTTTTAAACTGCACTTCTGTGACTTGATTGTTATCAAATTGTATTTTTAAATGTTCTCGAATTGCACTTAAGCCTGGACAAGAATTACAGCGTTCATTTGGCGGTGTCTTAGTAGTCATTAAAGACACGTCAGTGTTGGATTGGGACACATCATCTGGCGAAGGCAATCCTTATAAGATGAAAGTTGCATAGCAGACCCAGCTGTAAGATTAGCAATGTCTCCTCCATTCAACATCAATTTCACGTTTTGATGGTAAGTACAAACACATACCATATGTGTTCCGGAGTCGCCTGCGAGGATACATTGTTTGGGTCTTAGAGTAAAAAACTTTGTTAAGCCTACCTTGATGTTAGGGTATTCATCTTTAAACCTCTGATACAGTTCGTCAATGTTACAGAGAAGGAGCTGTTTCTGTATGTGCGTTCTTCTTCCGTCGTCTAATTTAACAGAAATAAAATCTTTTTTGCCAGGCATTATGCGGCTAATGTCTTCTCTTAGATAAAAATGTTTAACCAAGTTCTCCGTCTCGGCTGGTAGTTTACGACCACCGCGTGGGTTCGGAGAGGATAAGATACCGAACTGATTGACAAGTTGTTTTGCTTTTCTTGCTTGTCGCCTGGACGTTCGAAATTCTTCTGCAAGTTTATTTTCACTCCATGACGTGGGTGCTATTGTTAATATCATAGTCTTCATAGAAGTAGAAGGATGATTGAATTTCTCTTTTAGCTGATTTAAAATTTCTTCGTTTTCTATGGATGTGTCGGTTTGGGTGGAAATATGTTTAAACTTATCTTCGGAAATAAACGGTTCATCGTCAATGTTTTGCGAAGGTTCACTAGATGTTTGACTGCATTGCACAATGTCTTCATTAGGTACTGGAGGAGATTCAGTCAAAAGTCGTTTCCTGCAGAAGGCACATACGTATAGGTCTTGTGAAAAACTCCACTTTTGAGCTAAACATTTAGATATTTTTCTTAAATTTTTATGGGTCATTCTATTCTACAGACAAACAAGTGCGAGTCGGGCTCGCGCACAAAGGGTTCCGTAGCAGCAAATATAATAAACTTATTATGTCAATTTATACACCTGGTGAATGGAGCCTAAACTCTCCCGATATTTTGCCTTGTACTTTTATGTATGAATATTAATTTTATATATGTATTTATAAATATTCCGTGCTATAGGCGTGCCCAAATCGGCTTGTGATAACTGAATAAAGAAGTATATACACCAGCTTCACAATTAAAATTACCAAATATATTATCCAGGTGAGTTTCACCTCTAGTGGTTATACAATTTTGGAGAAGAGGTGTATATCCCGCATTCTGCATAAATTTATGTATGTAGTTTTGTTTGAGGAAATCTTCGTTAAAATCTCCAAAAATTAGTGTAGGCATAGAATGTTCATTAAATATATATTTGTTCATAAATTCTTTTAAGGTATTATTGGAGCACCTAGGTGATCTGTATATTGCAAATAATCTCTTATTATCATACTCCAATGAGACTCCTTCAATGTGTCCAGAAACACTACTTGATTGCTCTAAGTAGCTTTTAGGAGATGTAATCGGCAAATTCGGTTTAATAAATGCTAGAACCCCAAACCCAGGATTTGATGATGTTTGTTCCGGCCCATTTGTTCTAATTAATTCTATGAAACCGGGTAAAGAGAAGTTATCGTTTAAGCAACTCCAAGTTTCTGATGCAAAATAAATGTCACATGATAATATTTGTGGATCACTGGCTATGTCCGGTAAATGTTTATTTAAAGATTGTACATTATGATACACAATTTGAGAGCAGTTACGAGGTTCCCTCAAAAATCGGAAAACGGGAACTAATAGTTTCTGTCGCAATCTAGCCATTTCTTTTACTATAGAATCTTGAGAACTAGGGGGGCGTGGCGGTTTGAAAGAATCAGTTACTATAAATAAACCTTGTGCAGTAGTTGCACGAGAACACGCTACGTACATCATTGATCTTTGAATTGTAGGTTTTAAATGTATCACCACTCGCTCTAAGGTTGTACCTTGACTTTTGTGTATAGTGATGGCTTCCGCTGGCACAACAGGAAACTGACTCCTCCGAACCTGTAAATTTGATGATTTATACCGCTTTACTGTATACGTAACCGGTTCTAATGGTGTCCAGCCCTGGTCCAGTCTATTTTTATAACGGTGCAGCGAAGAGATTGCATTGCATCGTTTGTGTTGGCCAATGACATTATCATCGAAGGATAACCACATACGCAACGGCCGTCTTTCACCAGTTGCCCTGTTGATGGCAAAATCAATAGCTGATAGTTTACCAGTAGATCCGTTAGTAAGGCCATCTGCAGTATCTATATTAACAGTCAACATGTATTTAGCACCGATCTTTAAAACTAAAGTCGAAGGAAGACCGTATGTTTGCTGAGTCGTTAATTTGGAAACTGTCTCTAAAGCTTTTTGCTTCATTGTGGAATTTAATTCACCGCAAACAGTATCTATTGCTTTCGATATAGCTCCATCGGTAGTCATACTTGATAAGACTGCGTTATTGTGATTGTCTACCTCTCGATTGCTGGCATATAGATGAATGGCTCCTCGGGATTCCTCTGGCAACGTATTGTTATTAAAACAACGACTTTTAAATAGTGTTATATCTTCATCGGTCATTGTCCCACTTGCCATATTATTTAAAGCTGTAGCAAAGGCAACATCATCTCTTTGTCGCATTATTTGATGCAATTCCGTTAAGCTAAAGAGATCCCAAATTGGTGTTCCACATAATTCAGCAAGAGGATTTCGTGAGCTAGGCTGAAACACCCAATTGTCACCGACAGGTGGTAGTTGCCTGAAATCACCGACAACAATTACAGATATGCCAGCAAATAAAACAGATGAATGAAATACTTGTTGTAGTCGGCGATTGATTTGATGAAAAGTTCTTGAACCCAATAATGTCCTCAGCAACATCTCCGATTTGAGTTTCAAATTCGTAGTCTCCGAAAGGCTCTACCCCATTTACCCCTCTCTCATTAATTTCCTCATTTTCCTCATTTGAATCAGCATCTCTTATAGCTAACAATAAAGATTCGAACTGGTCTGGCCCTCCAAGCTTGTTAAACTGATCACTTTCATTTTGTATTAAATCTTTATGTTGCAAAAAAATATTTTTTAAATCTAAATCAGGATTAATTAATTCCTCTTCCTCGTTACGCCAAGGTATATAGAGCATTATTTGCTCTCGGTAAAAGTTATCTGGGTCTTCATGATAACTGTAACGGCGAAAACGGATTATTCTGGGTTTTATTTTTTGCCTTATAAATCCCAAATTGTCTTGTAGGGGAAGCCAACTGCCGTTGTTTTCGTCCATTTCTTGACTATGGTCATTGTCGTCACTAGAATCTAGATAGGTAGCACTAGCGACCGGCCGGCGTTTCGAGTAATAATAATAGGCTGCAAAATAGGCTAAACTGACATTTTCTAATGCAATTGGTCGTTTAGTATAATAATCAATGAAGCTTTTTTGAAATATATCATCCGAATTAGGATCTAAATTTTGAATTTCACGCGTACTTTTTAAAATATGTACTCTTTCCTGTGGCAGACTAGTGTTAACATATATTTCTCCTTCACTAGCTCTCGATAATGGAAAACTTGCTAGACAGTACACGGCCTCTTGAGCAGAAATTTCACTAGCGTTCAAAAAAACATTTGAAACGCTACGCAAGGACTCCTTTATACTGCTATTGCCATTTTTAGCTTCTTCTATGGCGGAACGTAAAAGACGTGACATACCTTTGTCTGCCTTATTTATGTAATCCACAATATAAACTGCACAAGCAAATGGATCTACTATATACTGGATATCCATATTTGCTTTATGCAACTCTATGATTTTTTTAGAAAATGCATTGATATACGTGTCTTTTGGAGACCGCTTTAGAAATACTTTGGGCCTCTTTAAAGTGCTTCTTATAGCTAAAATATAATTTTCATATGTAACACCTACGAATTCCAAAAAATCTGTAAATGTTTCTATTTCAGGTGGAATATCTTGCATTTTAATTTGGATACTTCTTGCAATATCTTTGACCCTTTTATAAGAAGCATTATCCTTTGGAAGTTCGACTAGTATTTGAGTGGAATCTAAAGGGAAAAACGGTATATCAAAACGGCAAAGTTTGTCCGGCTTGGGCCTACACGTGTGCGTATGTTTATGTTTTTGAACATGAAGAATATCCTCTGTTAGTTCATTGCTATCACAAGTTAAAATGTTATCCACAAACTGGACGACTCTTTCAGCTGATTCAACATCACCGGGTACAAAAATAGGTGCCTCCTCAAGCCAAAGCATCATATGTGCATGTGGCGAGCCCCTATGCTGGAATTCAATCCTATAGTAAAAATGACTAATAACATACTTTCCAAAAGGAACTGAAGAACAAGACCACGTTTTACGAATTTCCCTTAGCTTTGTTTCAAAGTAAGAGGCACATATAAACGGGTCGGATTGAATGAGCCGCGCTTTCGTTTCGTAACTTAGATTTTCGACTTCATACAAAGAAACAGTTTCACCGTCAACAACTTCCTTCAGCATTACCAGAAGTTCTAGCCACTGTACTTCGGCAGCCGACAGCGTCAAAAAGAAAGATGGTACTCCAAACTGTCTTATCATGGCTAATACCTTCTTCTTTTCTCCCTCCCAGTGTGAAGGAGAATTTCTAATGCCACTAAGTACGCGATACCCGTCGTCGTGCTGAACTAAATTATCTATATAGTTCATATCTAGAACATTACTGGCTAAAACTGGTGTTCCTTTAACAGTTTTTTTTCGAAGACATGTTGTTATACTATTTTTTACAATTGTCATTTGCTGTTTTTTTAGAGCAGTAAAAAGATAATCCGGTCGAACAGCTCGTCGGTCTTGTCTTGATATTTCCGATTTAATTATTTCAGAATGTCTCAAATTAATCTTAAAATCTCGTTTGACGCCGCAATGAACTTTTATAAATGCCAACTCCTCTAAATGCTCATCAAATAATAAAGAGATAGGGCGCTGTCCTTCACCGGGAGCCAGTACTATAACATCCTGATTGGTGTGACTTGAACGGCGCTTCGTTGACCGTAAGCCCTAGACCATTAGGGTTTTTTAACAGATCTATCCAGGTTGTAAGTCTGGACGAGATTTTCTGTGAGAGGTTTATGGAAAGCTGCACGCAGGACCGATGGGAAATACGAATCAGTAGGTACTTACAAAGTTCCGCCGGTTGCTGCTACTTGATCCACTCACACAGTACACAGATCACTTGTACACATGTTATTTATGGTTTGATGGGCGCCCAGTAACTCCCTGCAGGGTTTTTTGATTAGTTTAAGAAGTTTATTGAAGTTTAGACATAGTTTTTGAATTTATTTTGCGGCGCGTTATGGCGGCCGGCGTCGTGTTTTTGGCACTCGCGCGAAAGTTTTTTGCATTGACGGTGGCGCCACGTCTCGCTTGGTGAGTGGCAGTTTTTGGAACTAGGAGAGGGAAATGGAAGGAATAAGGAATGCATGCAAGCTCAAACATTCCCCCCCACTTGAAATCAGTCCAGGGATTTCACAAAATAAGAGTCGAAAAGACTAAAAGATGCGTGTTATGTGTGCTTGAGTTCAAATCGTGCTGAATTACCTAGTAAGTTAAGTTTATAATTTTAAGTTAAGAGTAAGTTGATTTTAAGCTACATTAACAATAATTATGGTTAATAAATTACAATGGAAAGGTTAAGGTTTAGTTAGAAGTAGGCAAAGGGCAAATCTTGACTACAGGCCGTCAAGTAGTCCTTTGGCCGTACGTAGCGTGACGACACGCACTACACTATCAGAGCCTGGATGAAGCTCGACAACCCGACCGAAACGCCACTCCAACGGTGGGAGATTTTGTTCCACGATCGTAACTATATCACCTTACTTGCACATTGACTTGGTCTTTGAACCATTTGCACCTCTGCTGCAGTGTATGAAGGTAATCTCTTTGCCAAAGGAGATTGCCCGTTTTGTAAGGGAAGTTGGGTCCCAGTGAAAAATGTTTGTGCCCTGAAGATTTTTATTTTAACTAATAGGAAAAACATTGCATTTTCATAATCAGAAACCTTTTTTCATTTATTCACCCTGGTTCAAGAGATATCATTATTTTTCTGTTTTAAGAATATAGGTTATAATTAGAAATTGACATGGACTATAGATCACTATGAGCATAGAAATATGTACTGTAAATAGCAGTACCATGGAATTATGTCTCTATTTATGCATAAAGTAATGGAATTGTTATTATGTGTTTCCCGCGGTTACACCCGCGTCCCCGGGAACACCTTTCCATACCCGGATAAATTATAGCCTACCTAATCAAATCTTTCCTCTTTATAATATTAGTATAGACTCATAATTACCGTTATTGATAGTTATTATTATTTTAGTAATAGCAAGGGAAATAAAAAAAAAACAAAACATGAATAAACTATTTATTCTTCATAAAATATTTCGTCCAAAGATTGAGCTGGAGCACTCACATTGTTGAAGCGGCCCCAGCTTAAATACCACAATACTGTCATAGTATGAGCACAACACCCTACCGTACGGTTACCCACTAGACAGTTACAATAGTAAGCAATGATACTTTCTAAAGAATTTGCCCGATCTTCATCTCTACTTATCAACAAATAAGAGTAATATGTTTTATGGCTCACATGGCGGGACTTAATTCTAGTCCTAATTAAATAATTATTTTGACCCAATATTAAGGGCAAATCCTCTTCCAAGACATCATTGCTTACTTCAACATTATAAGTACCATTACTTCTTATGTGCTCCCCATAATAGGATCTAGCCTGTTTTAATTGGTAAGATCCCAATGCAAATCTTCTTAAATCATCTAAAGTTAATCTTGGAAAATGATCTAAATGGGGAGCATTGCTGTCTATGTTTTGGAAAACCGTACGTCTCCTATTGATGTTATCCCTTCGAATAAATTCCCCCAAATAATTACTACTGTTTAATCTCGCCTGAGCAATTTGCACATACTCTGCAGCGTCAGGTCTATCTTCAATTGTTGGGTGGAATTTATTCAAAAGGGCACAAACAATTTTAAAATCATCCATAAGGTGTGTTGATGCTCTGTTAAAATATTCTTGTCGAAACAGTTTGTAGTCTCTTTTGATGCGACCATTTACAATTTCAACTACCCATCTACACATAGTCACACACCTAGACTTGTTTGCTTGGTCAGTGGTCAATTGAAATTCACCTTCCAATAATGACTCAGGCATGTATGTTTTATAATTATAGCTTTGGAGTTCAGGGATCACGTCTCTAAATCCCCTATCCAATATAAAGACATCCCCCTGTCTAAAAAATGAGCGCATTGGACCACTTTCATTACGAAATAGATCACTCATGATTGTCGAGTCATTTTTTGTTGCTTCATATGGTCCAATGCACTCTAAAATATATCCATCACAACATGTGATTAAAAAGGGTTTAACCAAATTATTATATTTGTGTAGACTATATGTCTGTTTCTGATATTTGTAGTTACTACTACTCTGTACATAAACATATGTACCATCACATATGACAATAGCAGGTTTAGAATCTGGAGCCATGCTACTGTCTCCGAATAGACCTTCAGGAATAGTCCTGTTACGTGAGGCCACATTTTGTATATTAGTGTGATTAACTCCCAAATGCATTGGTACAAAATGTTCTTTTAAACATTCCCTAACAATGTTCATTTTTTTTTCTAATGTAGATCGTGGCAATTGAAAAAGAGTTGCCAGTCTTTGGTTGCTGTCCCCTGTCCTAAGTTTAACAAGAAATGTGCTTAATGCAAGGCTAGGATTTCTAACCTTATTATGTAAAGTAGGAAGGCTATTTAATATTTCATTAAACTGCATCTCTGTAAGTCCCAGCCAATAATGGCGTAAATGTGCATCCATTGCTGCAATATTATTAAAATCTAAACTTCTTTGAGAAGCTCTTTCCAGTATGGAAAATATATCATCAACTTGAAAGCTAGTAAAGTCATTTAGGTTGGTAGTCAGTTCATCCCACTGATTGCTATATAAATGGTGATGACAGATTCTAGCATTTAAAGGTATATATATATTGTACTGCAATAACAACAGTTCCTTTATAGTCATAGGTACTAAAAGACGTTCATCATTATCACAGCCTACAAACATACAGTGACGAGAAGCTGCAGCAACTCGTTTATACTTTTGTGAGTTAATCTTAGATTGAACTCGTAATGCTTGTTGTGGTTGAGATGTTGGAGCTGGCATTGGAGGTGGTTCAGGTATCTCGGGGTCTTCTAATGAAGATAGAGCTGCATCCATGACCCTTGCAGGTCTGTTTGAATCTTGAACCTCCAAACGTCTCGTCTCCCGAGTTGCTGCTAACCAGCAAGGAATGCACACTTTTTGTAAATGTGGAACCTAAAATGAAATAGTTGGTATTAGTGAATATCAGAATAGGTACCAAACCCTATATTGTTATTGTGCAAGCATATGAATAAAAATAGCATCAATTAGAAATAAACTATGCAGCATTTTTTCTGAAACATTATTTAGAAAATGTTAAACACAATTGCAGGGTATGAGATCTCAGGTTCAGTTCCAGGATTGGGTTTCTGGGTATTTCCATTAAGATTTCATGAGTAGTAACCAGAAGAGCCTGGAATACTGGGTTTGTGCCTGGTTGATTGCATGGTCTCACCGTTATTACTTAGAACATAACTGACAAAATGTATTGTGTACTGTTAGGTACACCTCTGCCTAATCGTCGTCACGCTTGTGATTGGGGATTATAGGCGTGATGATACAGAATGTTATTAAATAATACTCACCAGATGTGCTAAAGTCCATCTTAAAATCATGCTACGTTGTGGACAGTCTAACTCAACTCTGTGGGTTCTCCGACTTGCAACAGAGATACCACATCCATAACAAACATTTAAGTGACCATATGCAGGTGATATATCCTCGTGGGATCCAGTTATATTTGACAATATCCTTTCTTGCAACAGCAAATAACATTCAATACATAGGATATCATCTGACGTTACCTGGAAAAGATTATATTCTATACTATTCTATATTTATAACTGCTTAAACTTGTAAATACATAAACTCTCATAAAGAACTAAGTTTACAGTGCTAAGTTTACTCTAATCAAATGTTATTTTGAGTTTGCATAATGCATTTAACCACTATATTTATATTGTCCACAATAATTATTATTGTTTATGCACACGATAACTTACAGGTGTAGGCGTTGTCCAAGTTCGTAGAAGAACTGTCATTTGCTCGTTCAACTCCTCAACTGTATACCGGCGTAAATTAGACGCTAGTAAAAGGGAACAGTTAATACAGCGTCGGTAAGACAGGCGGTGTGCCCGACTTCTGGCTGGGGTAGACATAGTTCTGACAAAAACAGTTCGGGAGTTCAATATCACACAAGGATTTCACTAAGAGTCAAATTGTTCTCCAAGAATAGCACTTTATCTCACAAAGAACAGCACAAACAAGAGTCAAGCACTTAGAGTCAATATCTCACAAAGAGGAGTCAATTATCTCACAAAACATAAAGTAAGTACGCGAGGAACTTATTAGCTCAACTCGGTGGTAGCAGAAAGGCACGTATCGTAAATAATAACTAAGTAAATACGGAATTCAAAACTCAACGTATTATACAAAGCAATCACGAACACACAACGAACGAACGTCAAAGTGATGTGACATGCGCAAGTAAATGTTGCCAGAGCAATTATATTTAATCATTAATAAATCGATTTAAGTTTTTAAATTACGTAAGGCTTTTATTTTAATTTAAAATCGCTCTTATCTTATCTATCTTATCTTATCTGTTCAACAATATAGACTTATCATGAATATAGTTAGAATAATAATTAAAAATAATTGTATTTTTTTATTTTTAATAACTGTTTTGTTTTGATATCGATTACTCTATTGATTAAAATACGTAATTTTCAATAGTTATTTGATATCTGGCAACTTTTTTTTGTTTACCAATCAAACGGATGTCGACGTAATGTTTAACTATTAATTAATTTTAACTTTATTCCCAGGGTGAAAGAAATTGTATAAAAAATAATTTGGAAACAAAAAAATAAACAATATTTTTAGGTTATTATTCCATTCAGGCACACGATACCACAAAAGGGACCTGCCCCGTGGCAATCTCCTTTCCAAAAACTCTGTGTCATTTTTTGCAACAATTGCCATCGCTCTTTAGGCGGCCAATACGTATCTGTAAGCGGTATCTCCGGTAATGATACCAAAGGACCACCAGTGATGAAATGACCCGGTGTCAAGACATCTACCTCAGTGGGATCGCTAGACAAAGCGCATAACGGCCGAGAGTTAAGGACGGCTTCTACTTTATTCAGCACAGTCAACATCTCTTCGAACGTTAGCACTTGTAAGCCAACAACTCGTTTAAGGTGGTACTTCATCGACTTAACACCACTTTCAAAAATACCGCCAAAGTGGCTAGCAGTTGGTGGATTATGTTGCCACACGATATTACGCTTTGTACACTCAGTATTAAGTTCTGACTCCTGAGTGGAAAGAAACTGGTGAACCTCGCTTAAGTAGCGCTTGGCCCCGACAAAATTTGTACCACAATCAGAGATAATAAGTTGACAAAGACCACGGCGTGATACGAATCTGTCCAGAGCTGCGATAAATGCACTTGTCGACAAGTCTGTAACTAGCTCAAGATGGATCGCTTTTACTGCGAGACATACCATCACGCAGACGTACACCTTGTAAACAGGCGCCTTACGCCTTTTACTCTCTTTCACGATGAAGGGTCCTGCGAAATCTATCCCTATCTTTGAAAAACATCGTGAAGGTTGTACTCGGGGTGCCGGTAGATTTCCCATTATAGGTGAAACTGATGTGGGATTTACTTTGAAGCACGTTACACACTTGGAAAGTCGCGATCGTATTAAATTGCGAATACCCAAAATCCAGAATCTACGACTTATAATAGACTGCAACATTCTAGGTCCACAATGAAGATGAAGTTTATGAAAATAGTCAACTATAAGTGCAGACAGTCGTGAATTTTTTGGTAACAACAAAGGGTAAATTTCAGAGAGTGGAAGTTTTGAATTTACTAAACGCCCCCCCACTCGCAAGAGTCCTCGGTGATCGAGAAAGGGATTAAGTTTTTGAATAGGACGTGAACAAGTCCTTGCACATTTTACTGACTCTATCTCATTAGCAAAGTATTCCGTCTGCTCGTGTTGAACAAGCAGGGATAATGAATTTTCTAATTCCTCCACAGTCAAAGTTTTACAATTGAAAGTAAGTTTTCTTAAGACTTTACTAAATCGCAACAACCAAGCTAATGCTCTTTGGACACGTGAAAATGAAGAATAATGACTTAATAATTTTTTAATCGGACCCTCATATAAAGGCACTAAGTCCGCGGAATGAGTTATCACAGGCAAGCTCTTCACCTCAGGCACACCTCCAGGTGGCACGTATACGTCCTGTGAAACTGGCCATTCTGAAGTCTCTAGAGAAAGCCAAGATGGACCTGACCACCAGGTATCAGAAGCGATCAGCTGTGAACATGACAACCCACGACTGCTATGATCAGCTGGATTATCGGAGGTCGATACGTGATACCAATTTTGAATCTGTACGAGATCGGTAATTTTAACTACACGATGCGAAACAAAGGTCTTTAATTTATAAGGTTCAGTATTAAGCCAAGATAAAACTGTACTACTATCAGTGAAGGCAATCACTCGAGAGAGCTTCAGGTGTGGATTTAACAAGTCAGCCATGTGTTTCAAGACCCGAGCTAGAAGTACTGCACCAAGAAGTTCGAGGCGATTAATCGTAACTGGTTTTATGGGAGCTACTCTCGACTTCGCGATTAATAATTTAACTGAAATTTTACCTCTACAGACAGATCTTAAATAAATACAACAACCGTAACCTTTGGATGAACCATCACAAAAACCAACGAGCTGGCATTCTACTACGTCTGAGGGCAGAATATGACGAGGAATTTGTACTTGTTTGAGGTAACTGAGCTCAGAGACAAACTCAGTCCATTGATGAGCAATACTGTCTGGCACAGGATCGTCCCAATTTAATTGAAGTTTCCACAAGGCTTGAAGAATCAATTTAGCTTTAAGCACCATGGGAGTTAACCAACCCAATGGGTCATAAATGCGAGCAACATTAGAAAGAATGGAACGCTTTGTAAATTTTGGAGTGAATTCAGATTGAGAATAAGTAAAAAGATCTAGATTCGGGTCCCATTGCAGACCTAATATTTTTAAAGTTTGTATGTTTTGATCGTCACAAAATGATTTTGGAACTTGACAATGTTCAGAAGGAAGTTGTGCAAGGAACTCAGGTGAGTTACTGCTCCATTTACGTAGTTCGAATTTACCACAATTCAGCAAATTAATAATTCCGTCTTTCAGATTTAAGGCAGCTTCAACTGAAGGAGCGCCAGCGGTGACGTCATCCATGAACGTGTCATGACGCAGAATGGAAGCAGCTTCCGGCCATGATGCACCGTGATCGTTTGCTAGCTGGTGTAGCGTACGGATGGCTAAAAATGGTGAACTGCTCACGCCGTAGGTCACAGTCTTAAGTTCATATTCACGGACTTCTTCACAAGTTGAGCTACGCCACAGGATATGTTGATACTTGCGGTCCTCAGGACGAAGTTCAATATTTCTATACATTTTGGAAACGTCGGCTGTGAAGACTACTTTGTGTAAACGAAATTTTGTAATAATATCAACGATATCGTTTTGAAGTTTTGGACCTGTGTAGACAATATCGTTAAGAGACATGCCGCTAGATGTCTTCGCGCTGGCGTCAAAAACTACACGCAGTCTCGTTGACGTGCTGTCAGGTCTGATGACGCAGTGATGCGGAATCAAATATCTAAAATCTGTATCAGAAGGTTCAACTTGATGCATGTGATGTAAGTCTTGATACTCTTGCATGAATTCTCCATAATCGTGTTTCAGGTCTTCGTGATGAAGGAACCGTTTCTCCAAATTATGAAGTCTGGATAAGGCCGTGCGATGAGAGTCTCCTAACTGCTCATGTTCTTCCTTGAGTAGCATAGGTACTACATATCTTCCATCTTCGTTGCGTCGAACGAGGTCTGTGTACATCTGTTCACATTTTTCATTTTCCGGGTTGACAATCGTTTGCTTAGGCGGCTCTTCTACCTCCCAGAATCGCTTGACCACATTGTCTAAGGCAGCTGTGGAAGCCAAAAGTGTAGACGTTTCAGCTGGAGGCGAACACTCAGCGTCGAGCCTGCCCGTGATAACCCAGCCGAATACACTATGTAGGGCTACCGGTAGACCCGGGCCTACTTCAAGTCGTTGACCATTATAAATGCTATGGAAAATATCTGCGCCTAACAAAAGATCAATGTCACCGGGTTTATCAAAGTCACTGTCAGCTAGAACCAAGTGCTTGAGGTTAGCTTTGACAAAAGAAGGTATTTCTACTGAAGGCATTTTATGGGTGAGAGCTTCCATGACAATAGCTCGTACCGTAAAAGTTGGTTGATCTGAGTGTAATGGTTGAATCGTAAATGATGTTTCACCTTTGACTTCAAGCACTGGATTCTGTCCTATTCCAACAACAGAATTATCACAACTACGTAAGGGTAAACCTAATCGAAGTGCGCAGGCAGTTGTTAAGAAACAACTCTGTGCACCGCTATCAATAAGTGCTCGAAGATGTGTAACACCACAAGGACCATACGCCCTAACCACACATGTTCCTAATAACACTAATGAGCGATGTTGCTGCAAGTTGCAACTTGTATTCATAGAATTAAGAGTAACTACTGGGTCAGCAGAAGAAGCTGGAACCGCTGGAGTAGCACAAGAAGTCACAGGACACGCTGACGTGGGGCCCTGGTCGCGATGAAGTAGCGTGTGATGACGCGCGTTGCATTTGGTACAGCAAGCTTTGGACAGACACATATCAGCCGCATGATTGGGCTTTAAGCAATTGAAACATAAGCGCTTTGATTTGGCTAAAGATTCACGTTCATTTACATTTTTTGAATTAAACACCGGACACTTATAAATAGTGTGGTGAAAATATCCACAGCATACACACCCGAATTTTTTATCTGACACTGAGTATGCATGAACATCAGGATTATTTAAATTATTATTTTGCATTAAATTGTTGTCAATAAAATGCGACCCTGTATTAGAGTTCGACCCTGTATTCAAATTACATTGATTTAAAATTGACTCAAGATTCACATTTGATGTATTATTAAAGTTAGAACTCGCGCCTGAGTGCGGCCCTGCATCTGAGTACGGCCCTGTGCACTCATCGAACGACATCGATGCCGCGTTATCGTTAAAATGCGCGGGAAATGATGATAACTTTGACTTCGTAAAATTATTGTTATTTCTACGTGCCATCGGTGGCAAACTATTGCTCGAATTACATTTATAAGGCTCACTAGCTTCTAATATTTTTAGATAACTTTGTAGGAATGTTAATAATTCGATAAAAGTAGGTATCTGACTTTTGTTTTGACTTTCGAATCGTTTTCGTGTATCAGAGTCTAATATGCGAGAAGATAAATAAAACAAAATAAATTCCCCAAGGTTTTCGATTTTAATGGATTTCAAAGCGTTTACGGATTCCTGTAATAAACTAGTGATCTTACGTAAATCGTTAAGATTACTAGATTTTAATGTAGGATGACTACAGATTTTTTCCAAATAATTTACTGCTAAGATTCGCTTATTTTGATACCGATCTATTAGCGCATCGAAAACAATTTGATAATTGTCTGATGTGACCGGAATGCCCTTGGCGATTGATAACGCGGAACCCGTGAGGCAAGAAAGTAAATAATGAAACTTTTCGATATTAGAAATGTTTTCGTTATTGTGCACGAGAGATGCAAATGTGTCATAGAATGTTTGCCAATATTCTATATTTCCGTCAAATTTAATAAGTTCGATTTTAGGTAAACGTGGTTGCGCAAATGGTTTCCGGTTTCCGGTTTCCGGTTGCCTCCGATGAGATGGCGTCGCGGAACGGCAATGCGGCTTCACTTTTATCACACTGTAGGTAGATTTCGGCGACTTCGTTGACTGCGTAGTACATGTCGTCAAAGGCATCAACCATTTTCATGTTTATACTGTCTTGAGGATTCAAAGCTAGTTTTAACGAGTTTATTTCGTTCGTGAAATTTATGTATTCATGACGCAAGTCGTCAATACGTCTATACCTACTCTTAAATGAGCCTAACTTGGACTTATCGGATGTTAGTTGACGAGATAAATCGAATAAAATTTGAATCTCACGAAATACGTACTCACGTTGAGTGACGAGAAGTTTGAGTTTAGTTTCTTTGCTATCCATTTTGTATTGTTTAGAATTCAATGACTTAAAATGGACAACTAAATGGTACTTTTACGTAATAATTGAGTCGTAGGTTACACGATTTGAACCAAGCACACTCAACAATTAGGTATATTATGCGGCTTAGAAGGACCACTAAAAATGGTGTGACTTGAACGGCGCTTCGTTGACCGTAAGCCCTAGACCATTAGGGTTTTTTAACAGATCTATCCAGGTTGTAAGTCTGGACGAGATTTTCTGTGAGAGGTTTATGGAAAGCTGCACGCAGGACCGATGGGAAATACGAATCAGTAGGTACTTACAAAGTTCCGCCGGTTGCTGCTACTTGATCCACTCACACAGTACACAGATCACTTGTACACATGTTATTTATGGTTTGATGGGCGCCCAGTAACTCCCTGCAGGGTTTTTTGATTAGTTTAAGAAGTTTATTGAAGTTTAGACATAGTTTTTGAATTTATTTTGCGGCGCGTTATGGCGGCCGGCGTCGTGTTTTTGGCACTCGCGCGAAAGTTTTTTGCATTGACGGTGGCGCCACGTCTCGCTTGGTGAGTGGCAGTTTTTGGAACTAGGAGAGGGAAATGGAAGGAATAAGGAATGCATGCAAGCTCAAACACTGATTGTTATCCAAAAGTGTTTCTGTACCTCCTGGGTTAAGTTCAACACCTTCCGTAGAATCTACAGTCTCTTCGTCGATAGCATCGGCATCGCATGTACATCTAGTTTCATTTTCAGGATCATTACCTGCCCAAGATACATTTAGTGCGACACCGTTTTCCTGAAATAACTCGCACTGTACTAAATATTGCGCGGCCCTACGCACGAATTCAGGCCGTACTTGTTCTTTGCGGCCGTGCCTATAACAAAACCTTCGTTTCAGTTCAACTGTAATTACGTTGTCGTCATTTACGGACCGAGGTAAAGCACTGACCATGTTGTTAACTAGCACTGGAACATTAACAACGTTACCTTGAAGGCCATGTTGGAATCCTAAACCCTGACCCCTGCGAACAATTTTCAAAAAGACATGGCGTGGGCTTACCAAACGCTCTTCCAGAGGAGTCAAGTCTTTTAATACTTCTGGAATACAGGGAAAAATTAAACCATTCGCCCTCGCAAGCCTAGGCATAGTACCTTTGTTAATATATCTTGCACATGTGGAACAAAATTCTCCGTAATTTTGAGTTGGATTTAAATGGAAAACATTATCCACAAATAGTTGTCCATATTTGTTTAAAGCAATATCCTTAGATATTTTTTTTATAGAATTAATGTGCCACAATCTACCGCAGCAGTGGCAAGGATGCGTGTTTCCTTCCTTAATATTTTTTAAATAATTTTGTACAGTTAAGTCCCATGAATCTTTTTGCTTCGATCGTAATTCTTGTCTAGCAGCACTGTTTCGCATCTGTTCATTTCGTCTATATTCCTCGTTTTCTCGAGTAACACGACGAGCGTGTGTGTCGCGCTCTTGCTCAGCTTCTCTAAATTCGACATCCATTCGAGCTACTCGATGCGCTTGAGTGTTACGCTGTTGCTCATCTCGTCTGTACTCGTCATCTTGACGAGCAGCTCGATGAGCTTCAGTGTCGCGCTCTTGCTCAGCTTGTCGATATCGGACATCCGTTCGAGCTACCCGATGAGCTTGAGTATTACGCTGTTGCTCATCTCGTCTGTACTCGTCATCTTGACGGGCAGCTCGATGAGCTTCAGTGTCGCGTTCTTGCTCAACTTGCCTTATTTCTAGATTTAAACGTTTGCTTCGGCGAAGAGAACTATTCACTACCTGTTCATGACACTTTTTTCGTTTGTTGGACCTAAGAACCTCTTTAGCGACTTGGTTCCTCTCTTTTTCTCTAATTGAAACATCTTTATTAGATCTGGACAGCCTCTTTCTATCTCTATTGTTTTGTTTTATACGTTCCGCGTCCATAGTAGTACAGTTATTCGCTATGCTCTGTGTTTCCTCCATAACATACTCGTAATTCTGATTAAAATTTAAGTTATCGTTCTGACTGTGGGATGTTATTGAATTTTGTGAACGGTGTTTCTGTTTCTTTTCAGTCTGTTTCTGTTTATTTGTCTCCAGTTTAAGGGCTATATTATTGAAAAGATTAGAAGGGGCACGTCCTGGTGAACGCCTGCTCGTAGCGGGAAAAGCCAAAAGCCCATCGGTTAAAAGCATTTCAAGCAAATGGGGTCTCATCATTTCTGGCACGTAATTAAATTGAGAAGGGTTCGTTTTTAAAGCTAAAGAGGTGGCAAAAGCAATGGCAAACAAACCACAATCAATAGTATTCGGTTGTCGCTGAACACTTGGAAACTGAATACATGACTCCGATAGATACGGAAACAAGGCTTTTACATATATTTTTTGCGATTTTCCTAGAACACCAACAAGACTATCGTACACACGCAGTATTCCATTAATGTAATAAATACAACTCCAGTGCCCCACTAATCCCACGTCACCGTCATAAATTACTTGAAGGTGCGTCTCATTTTTAGGTACAGGTTCAATCAGTTCAGGGTGTTGAAATAATTCTAGCTCACGCGGTCTAAATGATGTGCACCGAAGTAACTTTTCATGAAATGCGCGAACCACATCATCTTCGATATAGTTATTATAATTCAGAATGTAGGAAAACGTATTATCTAAAGTATCCATTGTTAGATGATATACAATAAGCTTTAGAAATTTTAAAAACCTGCTACGAAACACTAAAATTTGCACCAAAAACAAATGAATTTATATTATTGGGGGATTTATTAGTACGTGACCGGTTTAATAGCACCTATTAAACCAGTATACCTACTTACTTATTTTTTATAATAGGTACAATTCAATATTAAAAAGTCTCAACGCCAAATTCGACTTGCGAAAGAAGTAAATGGGAACGATGAAATTCTCTTAGCGCGCACAAGTGACAACGACGTCTGCCCTCACGTGTCTGCCCGTTCGGGTCGACGCGGTTAGCTATCTTATCCCCGCCCCCGCGCGAGACCAAGCCCCGCAACTCACGCGCTGCAGCGCAGCGAGCGACCGATCTTCTTGAATCGATGTAATAATAATCTATAGGATTAACGCGTTTTAAAAATATTGGTTCGATGGATATGTTTAACCTATTATTACTCAACAATCACATTTGTAATATTAAACTTTATCAAATGCACAATGTATTTAAGGTACATTACTGGATAAGGATTAATGGCGTATTGCTTGAATAAGCTAATATTTCTCGTAAAAAGTACCTACATTATAAAGATTTTATATCATCGCGGATTTTTAAAGGTGTACAATACTGTAGTATATTTTTTGATCTATCTTATAAGGTTCAGCCATCGTTTTCAGTGTAAGCACAATAACTTAACCAAAATTACAGTTAAATCAACCTATCTCAAAAACTATAAGAGATACTTTGATCAAACCAAAAATCGTTGAAAGAGTTAATTAGCATGCATCACCTCTATTTTTTTTAGAATTTTATACCCCGTAGTTATAAAAATAGAGGGGGGGGGACATACTTTTTACGACTTTGAGAGCTGATATCTCAAAAACCGTTCACTTTAAGAAAAATGTTTTTTAGAAAACTTTATATCATTTTAAAAGACCTTTCCATTGATACCCCACACGGGTATGTACATCGAAAAAAAAAAATTTCATCCCTCAGTTACATGTATGGGGGGCCCCACCCCCAATTCTTTTTTTTACTATTTAGTGTCATATTTTTGTAGCGGTTCATACAACACATATTCCCATCAAATTTCATCACTGTAGTACTTATAGTTTCCGAGTAAATCGGCTGTGACAGACGGACAGACGGACAGACGGACATGACGAAACTATAAGGGTTCCGTTTTTGCCATTTTGGCTACGGAACCCTAAAAAGTGTGCACTGAGTATATTTAATAATAAGATTTGTATTTAAAATTTCATTCATGGCTGCTTTGATAGAAGTCTATCTCTAGTATAATTAACTATATCACATATGTGATAAAATAATAAATAAATATTAAAAATCTTAATTTTCAACGGCTTTCATCACGTTCTGTTATCTGTGTAATTTACACACCGTTGACTTAAGATGTACTAAAAAAATACAATTAGTTGACGAAAATGTCTTAGGTATCCTTTAGCGGCTTTCAAATATAGTCCTATTATTGTTGCGTAAAGAAAATTAAATTCAACAAAGTATATTTTTTACCGCTCTTGATTCTACTTTTGTTACAAAATTATCGTCACTTCTGTTATCTAGTAGAAAGAAGAAAGAAGTATGTGACAATATTCGTTTAGTACGTTTGATTTTTATAATATTGCAACACCACTAACTGTCATTCGCATGCCGGCATCAAATAAGAAACAGTTCGTCTGTTTTTTTTTTGTGAAAAATAGTTTTGATTGCTGTTTTTGAGGTGTAAAACTTCGCACATCACATCTGTTTTAGCTGTACTAAGGTAAGACATATTAACTTAATCATAAAATTGCTTAGCATTTATGTATTATCATGCCAGTATCGTGTTTGTGTGCAGAAGCAAGTCTAAACATGAACAATAAAAAAATATGGCTGCAAATATTAAAGTTCGTCATTTCTGTGATCATCACTTCTGCTATCAAAGTGATCACAGAGGTGATGTAAGATCACCGAAGTGACGAAATATTAGTTTTTTTGTAATTTAAATAATAAAACTACCTAGCCTCTATGTATTATCATGTCAGTATAGGGATTAAATGCAGAAGCAAATCTGAACTTGAACATTAAAAAAAATATGGCCGAAAATATTAAAGTTCGTCATTTCTGTGATCATCACATCTGTAATCAAAGTGAAAGATAACAGATATGATGCAAGGTCACCGATGTGACGAAATTTTAGTTTTGTTGTAATTTAATTTCTTTAAAAATCGATAACATTCACTAAATAACTAAATTATAAACAAAATTAAACAGGATACTTTAATAGTAAATTAATGTGTACTTAGATTTACTAACTCTGGAGCATGTACCTAAGTTCAATTTTTTTATTAATTTTAGCTATATCTAAAAATGGCTCCGCGTACACGCCCCTCCAAGAGGGATAACAGGTCAGAGATAAAAAAAACTTCAGAAACGTAGGAAGCAAGTGAAAATTGCAATGAGACGTCATCAACAGAAGTTAACAGAACAACAGCTAGAAGAAAGAAGAAGGAAAGACAGAGAGAGATATCAACAGAAAAAAGAAGATGGACGGGTAAAAACAATTGATCAATTCACTCCACGTACTCAGAAAATAATTAGAAAGCAGTGGAGAGAAAGGTCTAAAAGATATCGAGACAGTAAAAAAGCATTGCAACGCATTCATCAACAGACTGAAAATTTTATTGACAATGATACCCCGCCCGGCAGTCCCGTTCCGTCCTCATCTAGATCAAATGCCGAATCCGGTAGGAAAATAGCTCAAAAGAATAGAAGGTTTCTAAAACTGGAGAACAATCAACTAAAAGAAAAATTGCGTCTACTAGAAAATAGAGTAAAGAAGTATAAAATGCGTTATAACAGAGCTATTGAAAAACAAAAGTGGGTAAAATTACGTCCAACACATGTAACGAAAACCGTAGAGTAAATAAGGTGAAGGAACAAATTAAAGATTTTTTAGAAAACGATGAATGTAGTAGATTGACAGCCGGAACCAAAGAAACGATTACAAGAAGAAAAGTTAAATAGCAAATACGCTTGCAAACGGATTCATTGCTCAATTTATATGCAAAATTCAAATCTACAATAAACCGTAAAATTTCTTATTCCCTATTCTTCCGTTATCGCCCTTTTTGGATAATTTCACCAAATGCGAAACAGAGAGATACTTGTCTATGCATTCATCACGCTAATATTCAACTTTTAACTACGGCATTAAAAACAGCAAATGTAATCAACGAAAATACTCCAGCAGCTCTTGTGAAAACAATATGTTGTACAGGAAAATTAAAAGAAGAATGTTTGCTTAGGAAATGTAACCATTGCAAAGACAAGAAAGTTGATTTCAATTCCAATAATAACAATAATCCAATAACGTACTTTAGATGGGTTTCCAAAAAAAATCCCGTGACTATAAAAGGAGCCGAAAAGTTATGTCTAAAAACCGTCAAAGAAAGTCTTGAGTTCAAGAACAGATTTAGTTAACCATTAAAACTAAGTATCAAAATATTCATCCGCATCGCTGTCAGCTGGGATCGTGCCCAAAAGGCTGGCTGCATTGCCACGCTGGATGGCAATGCATATCCTTTGACCGAAGTATAGGCCAGCCCTTTGGTCACGAGTGGACTCCACTAATCGCTTACTAATTTCTCGAAAGAGTCTGTGGGCACTTGGGCCCCATGGTCCCAGGGTTTCAACCCCAAACGGCTCAAAAATGCAATTGCCGGTGAGGTTTACATATTTGTGCCGCTTGAGGTTTTCCGCGGCTGCAGCAGCTGCACCGACACAGCTCGCCGTACTGGGAAGGTGGGAAGGTGCAAGGGTGTCGACGCAGGTTGCGTCCCACACCAAAGACCTTCCCATCTTCCAAGGCATTATAGACATCCCGTCTGGTCTCTTGCCATCGTCGCGCGCCAAGCCTCTGGGTTCTAAAATGGCTGGCACTCCGGCGGTGACAAGAGCACGACGGATAATGTCATTTATGCTGGCGTGTCGTGCCATGCGACCAGCACTTTTGCTACAGGAAAGACCATGGTGCCCAAGGCGGTCCACAGATTCACCGCACTGGCAGCGATGCGGAGCCGCAGTGGGAGCGCCGAGGCGTAGGCATGTAGCGAGCCGGAATGTAGTGTCACCCAGCATGGTCCCAACGCTGGGTGACGGCAGTGCGTGAAGCCATAACCCTGACTCCCACTCTCCCACAGCCAGTAGGCGGGCACGCTCAGCAGTATTGACAGATGTTTCAATTAGTTTATTTCTCGTCAATCTGCAGAGCGGCTCGTCCCACTGTCTCTGGGAAGCCGGGTTGTCAGGGAAGGCTGTGTTTGGGCAAGCCACTTTCCAGGCGTTCATGCCATCAGTCAGACACGGCACCTCAGAATCGACCAGTGAAGGGGCTAAAATTTTTCTGGTCAACTCCTTAGTGCCGCAGACCGAGGATAGGAACGCCGGTAGACTTAAACTGGAAATTTTGCGGACGCCGAGGCCACCGAATCTGATCGGAAGGGTGGCTTGAAGCCACGCTCGGTCGTCCAAGGCCAAATTAAAAACAGATGTAAAAGTAGAACGGATAATTTGGTCAATTCTGTCTAAAAGATGTGGCTGCTTCCATAAGGGAGAGGAGCGAAGGTTGTATATAAATTTTGGGCCAAAACAACAGTATTTTACTAAGGTAAAAGCCGAATGAAGATTAATTTTAAAAAGTCTATCCGAAATGTCATTAAAATTTGAAATTTTGTTATCTATGAATGTTGTGAAACTTTCTTCCAAAATAGGTGAACCTAGGAGGTGCAATGATGTTTCGTCCAGAATTTTAATTTGAGGTGCTATGACATTAAATTTTGATATGACTGTCTGTCTGTCCGGGATGTCAGGAACAAAAATTTCACATTTTGATAAATTTAGATCCAGTCCAATCGAATGAAATTTTTCTTTTAGGAATATGAGGTCTTGTTAAACAGTTTCTCTATCTCCTCCTAGGGTCCCGTCATCCAAATACCAAGCGTTAAATTTTGAATTTAGTTTCTCTATTATGGGGTGAATAGCCAAGCTGAAAATGACCGGCCCAAGGGGGTCACCCTGTTGGCATCCAACTGCAGATTCCAAAACATGGTCCTTGTATAGTAATTTAGAAGGGTGCCTGTAACATTGCCAAAGGTAACTATAAATTTCGGGTAATTCTTTTTTAGCCTCGGCCAACAAGGTGTCCCTGTTAACAGAATTAAAAGCGTTCTTTATGTCAACCTTAAGGATGACCTCACCTTTTTTTGAGTCTAAAAATGTGGAGAAAGCATGTATAGCAGCCTCACAGCCCCCTTTCGAACCAAATCCGAGTTGCAGGGGCTGAAATTTGTTAGCAAGCACGTCATGATAGTGCTTGCAACAAATGGCTGCCATACGCCTGTATGTACACCCTACGGCAATGGGACGAATGCCGCCGTCCTTTTTACGGAGCGCACATAAGTTCGCAGGTCGCTTCCAACAGGTATCTGTGGAGATCAAAGGGGCAGGCCTATGTTCAGCAGTGGACGTCCTATGGCTGAGATGATGATGATGATGATGATGACATAAGTTCGCTCCGTAAAGCACGTCCACGACGGCATTGTTCACACCGCCGGAGAGCATAAGATTAACTAGAGCCGTAAGTTCCCTCAGAAGCGACTCACCAGCTTCCCCAGCGCCCGAACCTACAAGATCCTTCAGATGTTGAGGGCTCAGGCCGTCGAGGCCGCCGGCAGAGCCGGTCCTGAAAGAAGCTATGGCTCCAGCTACTTGTTGGGCTGTAACGGTGAGGTGGTTGGAATTTAGATCTGGAGGGTCGGGGAAAGTGAGGTCATCCGAGGGAGCCGGGTGTTTACTCTCCAGAGCGGCAAGTGTTTCTGGAGAGTACGGCGCCACCACATCGCTGCTGAAAAGGATCCTAGCAGCACCCCTTATGTCACCCTCGCTTAATTTATTCTCTACATGTTGACACAAGTCCTTGGAGGTGAATTTGGAATTTACTGAAGTGTCTGGGACGAAAATGGAGGTCGAAAGGCTGCAATTTAGTTTAATTTGCTTGGTTAATGATTTTTTATTTATCTGAGTTTTGTCAACATGTAGGATGCGGTAGGGAAGGGTGAGCAACTGTTCCCAGGCGCTTTCTGAATTTTCCAGGGTTGCGAGGCGGACGCATTGGGCCAGACTTGACGCAACAGTCCGCCTTGTTACTTTTTAATTTTGAAAGTGAGTTCCAGAGGAGATGGTTTGTTGGAGGTGTAGTAACTTGAGGGGTCAAGGGGCACTGAGATACACTCTGCATCTTGTGGACTTTGCCTAAGTGTATCTTCAGGCCCCTTTCTCCTTTAAAAAATCTTGCCTGGGAACAGAAGGGGCATCTTCCTGAGGTCTCAGCCGATGTGGAAGGTTGACACACGCTGCTTCCGGCGTCGCTACTGCCATCGTTCATTGAAACAGTAAAATGGAAAAGCTTTAATCAAAATAATACACTGTAGTCTTCACAAATGTCTTCAAAAAATAACACACTGTAGTCTTCACAGATTTTCAATATGATCGGCCAGGGGGCTGCCGCCCCCCGGCGTCTACACGGTCCGATGTTGCCTGATGCTTCTGGAAGCTGGGGCGATTGGAGGTTGTGTTTCTGTCGTTCTTCTTGGATTTGTATTCTGGTTGAATGATGGTTATTGACATATGGTTGCGTTAAACTGTATTGATATAGATAACTTTTGGAATAATTTCAAAATACACCAACGGTTTGACAAATTCAAATATGAATCACAGTTTTATTGTGTTTTTATTTCCAAAATCCAATAAAATTTTCAATCGTGCGGAATTTCATGTCTTGTCCTTGTTTATACTTCGGTCAAAGGATATGCATTGCCATCCAGCGTGGCAATGCAGCCAGCCTTTTGGGCACGATCCCAGCTGACAGCGATGCGGATGAATATTTTGATACTTAGTTTAATATTTCCCTATAATAAGATCATTTTGTAAAACTTAAAAAAAAAAAATTGAACCTATAATTTAAAGTTAACCATTTGCTTTCCAAGCTACCGGCATTCATGATACACTTAAGTAACATCTACCATCAATACCAAGCCATAAATCATGCAAAGAGAACGGTTGATGAAGAAACAGCAGTATTACACATAGATTTTGCAGAAAATTATATTTGCAAATATGCTGAAGAAGTACAAGCAGTCCATTTTGGGGCATCTAAGCCTCAAATATCCCTCCATACTGCAGTATTATACCACTCTGGAGAGAATGTGAATCGATAATTACTCCGTTTTGTACTATTTCTGAAAACCTAAGACATGATCCAGTTTTCATATGTAATCATTTAATTCCAATTTTAAATATTATTAAAACCTAACATCCAAACTTAAAGACAATGCACCTTGTAAGTGATGGACCTTCTTCTCAATATCGTAACAAATCCATGTTTTTTCTAATAGCTAATTTTCTTGCCGTACATTTAAATGTTCAGAACTTCATCTGGCATTATAACGAGGCTGGACATGGCAAAGACTCACCGGACGGTATTGGCGCAAGAGTAAAACGAACGGCAGACCAATCTGTAGCGAGGGGCAAGGATGTCGCAAACTTCCAACAACTGATTCAGTGTTTGGAAGAAAATTGTAATGGTGTCTAAATTATAGCTATAGACGAAGACAATGTTACAACTATAGAAAATTTATTGGCAAAAAACCTAACACCGGCATTTAAAGGTACTCTTAATATTCATCAAGTGACATGGAATAAAGATAGCCCCGGTCTTCTGCATGCACGAAAACTTAGCTGCATCGAGTGTCGTCCAGATGAAATTTGTTATCATTATGAAATGGGTGTGATTAATACAGAGTACAATCAAATCTCTGCTGATCAAAGCCAGGACATCCTTGCTATTTCCCCATCACCCCATCAGTCTGATCAAGAAATATCCAAGGAGCCCGGTCCACCGGGACCTTTTTCAGACATCGAAAATGAATCTCCAGCAAGCTGCGTAAATACTGACGATGAAGATTTGGTTACGGTCTCGATTCCAACAAAACGAAGTCGTAACTTTTATTTTAAATCTGTCTATGGTTCTTCGTCTTCAGGGAATTCAGACGAAGAAATTAAGAAGAATCGATTAATTGATCAGGTGTTTAGTCAGGCTTCTAACTACACAAAAACAAGTCGTTTTAATATTTTCGCATCTGATTCGTCTGATGAAGACATTATTTTAAAATCCAGAACTGAGAGAGCTAAGTCTGATTATGTAAAAAAAATCTTTAAAAACTTTAAATGCGCTAAAAAGAAAAAAATAAACTTTTACTGTAACTTTACTGTCAACTTATAACGACATTTCAAATTTAACATATTTGACACAATTTATACGTTTTAAAAGCTTGTCGCGAGATTTAAGTACACGTATTTACTTTCTTAGTAAAATCGCAACAAGCTTTTAAAACATAAATTGTGTCAAATATGTTTTTGAAATGTCGTTATACGTTATGTCGACTGTAAAGTTACAGTAAAAGTTTTTGACGTGACAACGTCTTATAAATCGATGGAGCCGGCTGCACGCACGAAAAAACATGACTCATGCGGCGTTACCTCGCTCTGAGGCGTTCCTTTTAAGGCTTGAAGTGCAAGCGAGAGCACGCTAGGAGCGACAAAGAGGCACGGTCGGCCTCCACGTTCGGCAGCGTTCGACATCTGACGATCAAATTCTTATGACGTTGTCACGTTCGACTATCGTCAGTAAACCGACTTTACAGACAACCGTTTTTTTTTTCTTTTTAGCGCATTTAAATAAAAGCTTGTTTTTAAAGATTTTTACCTCAATTTACTTTATAGTATAAGTACCTGACTAACAGTTGTACTTACCTGATCAGTAATTATTCCAAGCAAGTCTGCATATTTATTAATGGATCTCGAATTAGGTAGTTATTTGTCAGAAGGTGACGATAAAAAACGTCACTTCTGTGATCTTATTTCAAGTATTTTTTTCTGTGTCTTCTTGTTGTGTTCAAGAATAATAATTATTTTGGTTTAATTGATATCAATGTATGTTAACAATTATCGTTTATATCAAATTCTTGGTTATTTGTAAACCAGAATTATTTAGAATATCATCATTTCTGTTACGTATGGCGTCACATCTGTCATCGTCCTTTTTTATTTTATGCCAATTATCTCGTAATTGAAACATAAATTACCTCTGTGACTAATTATTTTATTGATTATTTTTGTTACTAAACACATTCAATCTAATAAGCATATGAAAATCGAAGCTTTTTTTTTTTATTTTATTTTTTTACCCCAAATGTAGAATGACCCTTATATTTTCGATGAAGTACCAAGTGAAATGGGTTAAAACATCGATCACCGTACGGCGCCATTAATAATAACAACTGTCACAGATTAAAACGTGCACAAGTCGCTCAGCGGTTAAATAAAGCAACACTAAAGTTTGAATTACGAAACCGCTAGGCGTCATATTTCTATCTCTTTCTTGTAGATAGGTTTGACCGTTTGACTCTGAGACAATAAAGTACTACACGTTACTAACAGATGGCGCTATTAGTCACGTTTCGCAAATAATAAAACTTTTCTACTGCTCCAAAAATGTTTTTTCTTTACAATATATTATTAAATTGTATTTGTATTATGTAGTTATATTTATATTATGTTAATAAAACTTATTTCATATATGTAATTAAATGAGGTTAAATATACGCTAAAACGATATAAAATATTAATAAAGTTGCAATATCGCGCAAACTGCTCAACCTTGCAAGCGCTACATATGACGCCCCTTGCGACGCGGGTGTATATTATTCAATGTATCGCCTAAACTAATAGAGATCCCATTTTAAATTTTCTAGTGTACTTTTATTATCAATTAAGCTATATATTGAAAGAAAAAATTTTTTTTAAAAAATGGTCGAAGTGACTGTAATTCTGGTTTGAAAAGTTTACACCCGGTTTTGGCCATCAATTTATTTTGAATTTTTGATTTTTTTTTTAAATGTCAAAAAGAACAGTATATTTTTAATATGTATCGCTATGTAAAATATTTTATAGTAGATTTGTTAAATTCGAAAAATTTCTTTCGAAAAATTGTAGTACCAATCAACGACAATTCTTTTGAAACCTATAACTTAGTAAATATACACTATACAAAAACAATATTTTGCGTACACATTCATACCTACTAGAAGTACAAATGGGCCGAATGTGGTCGATTTTCAGAACCTCACTTTTTTTCCCTGTCCGCTTCACGTGAAATGTCCCCCCAGTGACATCCATCTGGTGTATAGGTAAATTACATTTTGTTGCAATTATTACAAACAATCTAAAAGTTGCTAGCTTAGCAACTGGGGCATAAATGTCACTTAAGTTGATTATATCTTGTTGTTCAAACCCCCTAGCAACAAGCCTAGCCTTATACCCTTTGACATTATTTATATTTTTTATTTTTAAAAACCCATTTGCTGCTTATAGGCTTATCACCTACAGGTAATTTACAAACTTCCCATTTATTATTGTCCCTCAGAGTCTTAAGTTCCCTAGCAATAGCTGCACTCCACTCACGCGCATCACTTCGGCTCATGGCCTCACTATATGTGTACACTCACTTTGGTCCAATTGTACATTATTACATTTGTAGAAATCAGTTTGTTTACGCTCACGCCTACTCCTTTCCCTTTCGTACGCGCGTTTAAAGGCAATAAAATTGCTTTTGCAGCGCCACCCCATAAAGTTATACAGTAGGTATATGAGAATGGATTGATACAAAGCCCAATAGACCTGTCTAATAAATTTAAAATCGGCTATGTTACGTATGTTCTTAATAAAATATATATAATTTGCTCACTCGCGTACACAGTAAGTCGATATGTTTACG
This sequence comes from Helicoverpa zea, assembly GCF_022581195.2. Classification (NCBI taxonomy): domain Eukaryota; kingdom Metazoa; phylum Arthropoda; class Insecta; order Lepidoptera; family Noctuidae; genus Helicoverpa; species Helicoverpa zea. Next base: position 2,048,719 of record NC_061464.1, on the reverse strand, counting down.
GAAATTTAGATTTATGTCAATCGTCACGCCGAGGTATTTCATATGGTTAGCTTTAGCTAAAGTGTTACAAGTGCATGCGTTGATAATGTATTGATACTATCATGCCTATATGACAAACACCATTTTTCTGGTAGGGCCCACATATTTGTGAAATAATTTTGCAATTTATAATTTGTCGCGACTTTTACATCTTCATTCACTATGGACATATTTAATTCGGTCTCTGCTATAGTATTTGAATACATAGCTTTGCGGAACAGTTTCATTGTGTATTGTTTGTCATCTTTATTAACATTATGCTCTGTTTACCAAAGCCAACGCCATATTGCTTGATTAACGTGAAATATGCAAAGCAAAGCCGGGTGTTAGGTAAAACTGACTTAAACGCATTTCTTTCAGCTCTGCTGTCATCGGTCATGGCTACACTTGGCTGAAATAATATGTTGAATTTATTTTCTTTGAACGCTTAACTGTATTATTCTTCTGTCTGATTAGCGTGTAAAATTATTGCTACAGGCAACGCACCAATATGAGAAGCTGCAAAAATAAATGTCACACATGTGTTTGATTGATCACATGATCCGCTGGTATCTATAAAAACTATTTCATCGGCTAATCCTTTAGTGAATACTCGCTGCATTATTGATGTAATAATTACACTAATAATATAATAGGAGTCTCCAGTATGATCAAAACTATACCCAATTTCCCTAACTCGTCTTATTTTCTTGTCAAAATTTGTAACACAGTCTGTTTATTTCTATTTCCATAATTTTGTTTACGCCATTGTTCGTAAAGATACACAACTTGACGATCTAGAGGGTTATGCTGAGTGTTAGCTAAGATTTTGTAGGCATCGCTTTCATGAGTACTTATAATATTTAATTCATGGTACATCTTAGCGGCCGCGGCAGTCATACCTCTATCTATCGAAATAAGAAATAAACATTTGTCTTTTAATTTTAAGATCTACATTTATTTTTACGTTTTACAAATAATAAATACTTTGACTTTGACTTTGTATCGTTCGAACATCAGAGCAAGGATAACGATTGAGCTACATTAACTCTGTGGGAATGATTGAAGTGAATGTCAACTATAACATTATATCCTTTTCTCATCAGGGCTGAACTTCTCAGAGTACTTGGTGTAGTTTTCAAAAATTTGATATTAAGAAACAACGCTCTTTCAGGTGCAGCTGCCATCATTGGCAAACACACAGGAGAAATTCTTTTTTTAGGCGTTAAAAATAAGTACTGTTTCATCTGTGCCCGTGCAGAAAAACAAAAGGTTGATCCATCAGAACACAAATGTTTTAAAAATTACAGTGGTCCATCTACAAACATGGAGAGTGAAATAATTGAAAATCCCTCTAGGATTTAAAGAATCTATAAAAATTTACAATTTAATTTACGGTTAACTTATATCTGACGGTGATACTAGCACCTACTCTAAAATATTACAGGCTCGCCCATATTCGGATCTAATTGTTGAAAAAATTGAATGTCGAAACCACATTTTAAGGAATTTGTGCAACAAATTACAAGCACTCACCACAAACACCAAATACAGTATAAAACACCGAAAATTTATAACAAAAAAAGCTTCTTTCTGATGATGTTAAACTTTAACTTTTGTTTGATGACTTATTGATTAGCCACCTCCATGGCTTCGGGGATTATACTAAGTGCCGATCATACATGTGTTATAGTGTTGGCAAAACGGACCTGCCAAATGATTTTGTTTTAAGCACTTTATGGCAAAGAATATGTTCTATTGTTCAAAATGTTGCAGGGCATGCTCGCAGTCTCTTATATGACGTTGACAGTAACGTAGTGGAAAGATTTCATAGCGTGGTGGCTAAGTTGGCTAAGTTGGGAGGCAAAAGAGTAAATTTTTCATAAAAGAATTCTTATCAAACTAGATGTCATGCCGCTGCTGTAGCTTTTAATGAAAAGAAAACTAAATCTCGGCTATGTAAGTCGATCAATAAAGGCAACAGCCCTCAAGGCAAAATAAAACGTCTAGAAAGCAAAAGAATTAATAAAAATCTAAAAAACAAGCAGAATAAGAAACCAAAAAACCGAGGGTTGCACCTGCAAAAATCAAAACCGGACCACAATTATGGTCAAGATTGTACTAAACCAGACATGCCAATAGATGTTTTTAATAACCTTAAAGAAAATTTTATTGCAGAAAAAAACTGATGAAGAACGAAAAATAATCGAAAGAACAACCATTCTACAAAGTGAATGCAGTGAGTGGCTAGAGTTGCGTAGGTCATTATTAAGCGCTTCGAACTTCGGAAAAGTTGTCACGCGACGAAATGACACAAGTTGTCATAATTTAGTTCGAGACTTAATTTAGTCTCGAACTAAATTATCAATAAAACATGACAAGGATAATGAAAAAATTGCCATCAGGCAATTGGAAATGCAAGAACATATAAAAATTGAACCTTGTGGTTTATTTATTGACGAAGAGTTTCCATTTTTAGGAGCCACTCCAGATGGTTTATGTAGCGACGACACAGTCATTGAAATTAAATGCCCAATAACGGCATTCAAATTGGGGTTAGTAAAAAAAGGAAAGTAACGTTTTGGAAAGTAACAAAAAACGGGCTGGAAATCAATAAAAACCACCATAGGTACTATCAAGTGCAAGGGCAACTGCACGTTACTAAAAGATCAAAGTGCTTATTTGCAGTTTGGTCAAATGAGGACCCTCCGCTAAAAACGGAATACATCGATAGAGATGATACATTTTGGAATGAGAAAATGAAAGTAAAACTTACATCATTTTATATAGACTGTTTGTTGCCAGAATTAGTAGGCCCCCGCTATCCTCGAGGTATGGCTATAAGAAATCCTTCACACCTTGAAGAGGCACTGATATGCAAAAAAAAGTAAAGAAAATGTACAACCTAAATTAAATGAAGAGATTGTGTTATCAACCAACATAGAAAAAAGAAGTGAAGATGATGAACCTTCTGACACTAATACACCAACGTGTACTCGATATTTGGATTTTTGCAACATGTAAACGAGAAACAGTTCACAGGAGATGTACAAATCACTGACCGAATGTGAAAAGTATCGATACATGTTCTATGTAATAAACCTTCAAACTGAATTACTTTCTCCATGGGACAACCATAGTAATCGTAAAAATATAATCAGCCGTCTCATGCATTTACTACGATTTTTTATTATGCTTTTGTTTACAATATTGACTGGTCTACACTGTCCTTCCATAAATATTAACCTTTTTTTTAAAGAGTAACCATAGTGTCTTGCCGCTTCTTCTCCATAGGAAACGACTAATTTGGAATTGTGCACTGGCTCTGTCCTTCCTGAATACCGTGTCTCGGAATCAAAGGCATTTGTCCATACTGGGGTGGATTACGCTGGTCCCATCCGCATAACTCTCACTCGTCGCAGAGGTCAGAACGCTTAGAAGGCTTACGTCTGTTTGTTTGTGTGTCTGGTAACCAAAGCGGTACATGTAGTTAGTCTCTGAACTTACTACCGACGCCTTTTTAGCCGCATTTAAGGGTAGGTTCAGATGACAAGCGCTCAACGCGCGTTTTGATAACGCGCGTTTACAACTACATACATTTTATTCAGGCCGTACACATGCTAACGCGCGCGTTCAACGCTGCGCTAGCGCTCGACTGTTGTCAGCGCGCGTCAACGCGCGTTAACGCGCGCTTTGAGATCATTGGTTTTCTATGTTTCCGTTCAGTTGAGCCAAAGAGTAAAGTAAATATATAGAGAAAGAGTGACAACTCTGTGTCAAAATTTGCATGTATGGAAAGTGCTGCCCTCATACGTTTGGTGGGTGAACTAGTACTATTGAATGAACACATCACACATACATACATAGCTATGTATATTGTAGAGCTCGAAGGATTTCGTACGTTCGTATTAAGGGCAATCGGGGCTTTGAGCTGATTAAATAAAAGTAAATAGTTAATTAGTAATCCTTTTATTTCATCTTTAATATTTTTTTGTTTTGTGTTTGTTAAAATACATTTGAGCCGCTTTTTTTGTTAAATCGTCACCTTCGTAGGTCATTTTACCGTCTAATATTCTATTGATAGACCTGCACCAACTATAAATAATGATATTAACCGATGTATCTACAAAACATTTTTTAATATTTTCTTTGTGGATTTCACAATCTATAAAATCGAAATTTGTGAAAATGTCAATGAAGGCTTTTATTCTTTCTTTAATATTCTTTTTGTGGCAATCATTATTCAAAAATGCTACGCATATTTCTTGAATTTCCTGAAAACAAGCTACTAGGCACTCGGAGGGATAGCAAAGCCACTTCTTATTTGGGCAATATTCTTTGGCACGTATGTATCTGTACATTTCATTATCCGAGTTGCCAAGTAGCTTGCTTTTACAATTTTTACAACCTTTGACAACTTTTTGTAGACACTTTGTCAAGGCCCACCCACAGACATAAGTTCTTTGATCAGCCCCTGAATCAGAAATATTTCTTGTATTTTCCATAACATTTAGAGGCTGATCAATTACAATGCTTTGAGATTGCACGGGTACATTATTTTCTTTTTCTTTATTTTTGAGAAAAAAGGAGAGCGACTGCAAGCATTCATTGGAATCTTCTTCGCAATTAGAGCCTACGGAATGATTACTACTAAAATTATTTAATAATAAGGTTTTATATGCTCCCTCGAATCCCACACAGTTAGGCATAATATTGCGAGCACCCAAACTTCTAACACTTCCAAAGAAATTTTCCAGTGGGTCTTGATTAAAATTGCGTGTCAACATAGCGTCAAAGGAATATTTGTTTGATAATAATTGCCAAATCGATTTAAAACCTTCGATTGTTCGCATTAAGTTATTTAAAGTTGGCACAGACTTCTCGATTTTCTCCTCATCCCTTTTTATCACCATGAATTTTACGGTTTTTAACATTTTTAAGGCATCTTGCCATAATAAGTGATGAGGAGAATTTCTCTTTACAGCAGCTCTATATATTTTGCCACATGGCGGAGCAAAAGACGACGCGTTACATGAGTCAAATAATTTGTCAATTAATAGTATAAATGGTATTAGATCCCGACATTCTGAGGGACAATCTCCTCTTGCAACACAATTATCTGTAGCAACGGCCATACTATGACTTAACACTTGAGCCGCATTTTTCACTCTCATCTTTTTAATTTTGTCGGGATCAAAGTGTTCATCAGTCAATTTGTGCAACATACTTAACTCCCCACGTGACACGTCGGCTTTATAAACCCGCTGAAAGTATTCCCACTTTACTATTTTTAAGGCATTCTCGTGAATATAGTGCATTTCTTTATTTAATAAATTATTTCTAATGCCTTTCAATAAGTGTGGAATATCAAACAGTGGGATTATAGGCTGGTTATTAACATTAATAATATCCCTTCGCCATTCTTTTCCTGCTTGGAAATATGCAGTTTTGGCTTCCGAGATTAAGCTATTAATAGCACTTACGTTTGCCGAGCTTTGATCGCACACAGTTGCAATAATTTTTAAACCCGTAGCTTGTACATTGGCAATAACATCTGCTATAATTTCTTTAAGTTTTGATGCTTTTAATGTTTGTGTAAAGTAGTAAGCTACTGGTTGTTTATAATTTTTCCTAACCCCTTTGACCATGAACACTAAGACGTGATTGGCAAAATTTGGCGTCTTAAAGTTGCCATAATTCTCAAAACCTACAAGATCGTCTGTGTATACATTGTAATGTACATGGGGAGATACAGACATTTCATCAAATATTAACGTACACAGACGATCTTGTTCTAACATTTTAGAAACAGTGGCCTTTAACTCTTTAAAAATGATTTCATTTATCCCTGGAGACAATTTTACTTGAGCAAGCATTGACTTGAGGACTTTTTTGGACGGCAGTGTAAAATATTTGCACATTAAGTTGTAGGCTTTAGGACTTTTTTTAAATATTGAAAGTGATAAAATCTTTTCTCCATCAGTAAATCTATGCCCCTTCTTTTTCTTCTGTCCTTCAATGCATTGCATTCGAGTAAATAATTTAGCAGACTCAGACAAATTACGAGATAACTTTTCAAAATCCCTGTTAGCACTTTTGCATTTAAGTTTCTTGATTTGCAACTTGGAAATTTTTAATTTTTGACGCAATCTGCTTACTTCATTTTGCATTTTTCTAGATTTTCTTGTATACTGCATTTCAGCTTTTGATTGCAAATACTCCAATGTTTTATCTGAAAGAATTAATTTAGTTGAATTAATTAAATTATTCATAGAGTCATATTATAAAATATGTTTTTTTTTTTGTATTCTATAATATTTATTGCTTTACATATATAAATGTATAATTTATGTCCTTAGTAGTTATTTTACACAGTCTGTCTACATCTCTATATTGTAACACTCCTACTATGGGTCTGCTGTAAGAGATTTCTTTAGAAATAAGCAGTACCTTTGTACTATTTTATGTTACTTATACTTCTTTCGTGTGTGTTTACTGTGTATATAAATGGTTAAATAAAGTAAATGTATTATTATTTCTATTTTTATTTATTTATATTAGTTATATATTTGAGTGTTGCCCTCAATAGAGAAAAATGGAAGATACCCATATGGGATCCATTGTTTAAAAAATAAAAAATTAAAACAAAAAACATTTAACATACTGCTTTAAATAATATATTTGAGCTATTGGTCTTTAGATATATGGTTGATAGATAGGCAATACAGGATATATAATTTTATGCGATAAGAGTCCAAAAACTGGCAAAAAAGAAATATTTTAGTAACATAGCAAGCGATATTTTAAACGATGTTTAACATTATATATGAATTAATTTCAAAAATTAAGAAATGCTGTAAATACTACACTCACACACATAAAACACTAAATACTATAACTCCTACATAAAAAAGTTAGTTAGTAGTTTTTTACTTCACCAGACATTAATACCACAATATACAATAGTCATAAAAAAGTACCTGCATCAAATGTTGAGTGAGCATTGTCCTTTTCACATGATGTCAAACAGCTTGATCCAGCCACATCTACTGGCTCTTGAGAATATTTCATCGCAGATGAAGGCATGGATCTGGACGGACCAGGCAGCTGTCTAGTCTGAACTGATGATCCCGGCAAGTTGGTGATATCAATCAAAGTTCTGGCATGACTGGATTGTCTTGCAGGCTGACAGTAGAAATGGTCTGTTTCTACAAAGGTTCTGATTGTTTGCTGAATACCTGTAACATACAATCACGGACAAGTCCGGTGATACACTTTTCTTAAAAAATCCTTTAAACGACTCTCTCACGCACACAAGCATAATACATTCCATATTTGTTATTCAAATAACGACCCTTAAGTAGTACAAATAGAGTTCTAAATAGCGTGTACCTACGCGTTGGATCCATGCTTTGCAAACGATACGTTTCGTAAGGGCTTTACTCTCTATACTTATCATTGAAATAATAACCCTTATGGATACTAGTATAGAGTTCTAAATAGCGTATAACCGCTAAATAGTTTACCGGAACTTTAAAAGAGTAAAAGAAAAAAGGTGTTTGTTTAATTAGTTGCAATTTGCATTTCGCCCGTGCCTATTGTCAACGCGTTTGTTTTTTTTAGTATCCTATTTACGTTGACCTGTGCTGTGATTGTGGACTGTTTATTGCTGAATCGAATTGACCCTTGCTTTGTTTTTGGACTGCTGATTGCCTACTTGATGATCCATGCTGTGTTTTTGGACTGTAGATTTCCTTCTCGTCGACTTGTGCTGTGTTTTTTGGACTTATATACAAAATATTGACTCCCTTTATGATTCATCTGTTACAAAGAATTTAAGGATGCCTCGAAATTTATCCAGGGAAGAGAGGAACCAAATATTGGTTCTTCATAATCTAGGACGAAACATTTCGCAAATATCGCAGGAATTAAACGTTACGGTAAGTTTGCAACCAACAAAATTTTTTTGACTAAATTATGTAATTAACTTAGAGAAAAACATTAAGTGACACTATTAATTTCAACAAAACTACATATTACCTCTATAAAAATTCTTAATAGTTTTCGGTAGGTAGACAATTTTTACCGCCTCATATGCCTAATACCTAAGTGTTCAATGACTAGAGTTTTAATGTAGTTTTATTAGGTATGAAAAATGTTGCGATATCGAATACTGAAATTGTTAATATATTCGATACTTTTCATTATTAAATAAAAAACAGAACTCATACTTACAATAATAACATATGATAATAATTAATAGTATTCGTAGTTATTTCAGAGATCTTTGTATACCTTCACTATTCATTGTTTGTTGTTTTTTTTTTGACACTATTAACAATAGCGAACTACCAAATCAAAAAAATTAAGTGTAGATATAATATCATCACATTTTATTACAGAGGGCTACAGTGCGACGGTGGATACACCGAGATTCAGAAGAGGGATCCGTGGAGGACAGACCGCGTGCTCCACCTCCACGGGTAATAACACCTGATCGTGTGGCTCATATGATAGACGTCTACAACTCAGAGCCGTTTACAAAAACCTCACAATTCGCGTTGGAGTACGAATGTAGCATGAAAACTGTGAGACGTGCGCTCCATCAGGCCGGTATACATCATAGGCGTCCCGCAAAAAAGATAATCTTAAGCGAAGAATTAAAGCAAGCCAGGGTTCGATTTGCTCGAGACTACAGAGACTTTGACTTTTCACATGCCATATTTTCCGACGAAAAATCTTTTAAATCTAGCCAATTAGGACGTCGGAATTTATGGCGTGTGAATAACACTAGATACGAGCCGAAAAATGTGAGTCCCAACAATGAATCGGGGCGAATTATAGTAAATATGTGGGGGTGGATGAGTGCTGGTGGTCCGGGTGAACTGGCTTTCATTGACTCGAGAGCAACTGGACAGTCACATGCTGAGCTGCTGGAAGAAGTTATGTTGCCTACAGTGCGCACGGTGTATCCTAGGGAGGAAGTTCCCTCATTTTACTTCTTCCAAGATAATTGGCCAATACACCGTGCGCGTGTCGTTCAAAATTGGCTCCAGCAGCATCCTGAAGTAAGAACTGTCCCTTGGCCGTCTCGGTCCCCAGACCTAAATCCCATAGAAAATTTATGGGCCATAATGGTCCAAAGATGGGATTTTAGAAACGAAAGAAGTAAATTAGCACTCGTCACTCATTGCAACGAAATATGGGACTCACTTCGCGGCTCGGATTTATGTCAAATACTCGTGTCGTCAATGAGAAATCGTCTAGACGCAGTAATAGACGCGGCCGGGGCTGCAACAAAATATTAAATTATACGTATGCTTATGTAATGGTATAGAATATATTTATACAAAAGTAAATGTGATATAGCTTAATTTAAGAGATTCTGATATTTTGACTAGGCTATCTATGATGGCAAATACACAAAATTTTGAAAAAGCGTTTAACAAACAAGATTGTTATGAGATTCAGATTGAGCTTATAACGAAGGCAATTCAATCGTATCGTAATCATTAGACTGATATAGTGATTTTATAATAATATATAAAAATATACGGTTTCTTTGAGAAATTGAAGACTGATTCTTGTATTTTAAAATTAAGACTAATTGTTATTTGATATTATTTATTTACCATTACCACATTTATATCCTTTGTAGCTTTAAAAATATATCGGTATAAGTCAATGTGATATTAAAGACTGATTTTGAAGACTGATTAGCATTTTTGTAATTATTTTTTTCAGTTTTGTTATATTAATGTTATATAATTTGTTTTTAAAATTTCTATTTAAACTTATGCCTCATAAGTAAACCACATTATCCTAGTGGTGATATTTAGACTGATTTACTTCTTTAGAAATTTAAGACTAATAAGACATTTTTTTAATTACGTAGGTAATATGTGATTTTTCCATCTAAGTAAACTTTAAAAATCACTAAGCTTTTTAACTGTCTAGTATTTTAATGTCTACTAAAGTAGCACTAATGTTATTGTCCTAAATGTATTAACTATGCAGGAAAAAATACCTATGTGATTTATTAACGAATTCCATGTAATTTTTATAAATATTACTTTAAACCAAACAAAACAGTGGCGGTCACCGGCGCCGCTTGATCTATTGTTTTGTGAGAACAATAACACGAAGCTAGTCAAGTCTCTAAGAAAACCAGTTATTAAAGTATATTCGTATCTTCAAGCAAAATGTGAACTTATAGTTCGTGTGAAACTTTTTAGGTATTCCGGAACACTTAAGTAATAAGAATCTTTGATTGGCTCAAGTAAACTATCCTAGATAGAGTTTTTTGTAAGTTTAATTTCTTATTACTACAATACCTAAAAATTTATACATATACACCGAGATTATTATTTTAGTCCGATATTGATATTAGTATTTTGTTTGAATTATAAATCTATTGTGTTTAATACTAACGGGTGCTTTGTTTTTTGTTTCAATCAAACATTACATTATAACAATGAAAATCTTCGAGTTATGTGCCCATCCACACCTACTTTTGACTATGTGAACGTGTCCATAGTTTAAGGAAAATATTTTATTGCAATTATTATATTATTTTTAATGTGTCTTATAGTTTTTTTATCTGTGTTTTATATTGAAATATAATATGTTAATCAATATACTTTTTGTTTTATTATCATTACATTTATAAAACGTTATTATAAAAATATATTTCCATAAATTTCGACAGCCCATATGACGTAGTGGTTGGTCACACTGACTACTGCGCTGCGTGTCGCAGGTTACATTCCCGCACGGAACAACTAAAATTGTTTTGGGGTCTGGGTGTTGCATGTGATGAATGTTTGTAAACGCACCCACGATACAGGAGAATTTCCTAATGTGGGGCAATTTTTATTAAAAAAATAAAACTATTCCAACGTCCCTTTAAAAGCCTTCTGCTGAGCCTAAAATTACACAAGGTTTGTAAAAATAGAAAGCTAATTTCATCATGATGGCCCATAATAATAATTTCGACTGTTTGCTAATTATGACTGAAAAGATTATGAGCTTCAAATCGATGTTATGATTGGTTTTATGTATAGAAAGGTAAAGCATACATTTTATAGACATAGCTAAACTGTATTTGTTGATGCTAAATATATCATTTTGAATTGGGTATACGTATATTTATTTATGTAATAAATCAAATAAAAACCCGATAATCATATCTACTTGTTGCTTACTAAGCATTTTCAGTAGATTAAATTAGGTAAGTATACACCTACTAGTTAAATTTTAGAGTTGTTTTTTATTAAATAGTTTTCATATTTTGATACGCGTGGATCCTAATACTTTCTCACTTGCACACCGACTATCTTACTTGCTTGCACACCGACTATCTGCTTCATTGCAACTCTGGCAGATTATAGCAAATATAAGTTTTAACAAAATAACAACCCCACGGTTGAAAATCACCCGAACATTTTTGTATCATAACAATAATGAGCTTTATGATCATTATGCCAAAGTCATAAGTCACTTGGCTGCTTGCTACATTATTAATATGCATATAGGTATATATCGCACCAAACGAGTTTAAGAAGGCTGTGATAGAGACAGAGATAGATATAGACAGAGAAGTGAAATACGTGCGCGTGTGTGCTGTATGTGTTTCACGTGAGCGCACGGGCACTTGCCAAGCGAATTTCACCTTTTGGTGGTCTACCGCCCGTGTCCCCTATTGTACATTGCAATGTTATCACCAGTTGAATGACTTTTTTCTATGACACTAATTCAGCACATATTTTGTAACAACACATGTGACAATGGTAATTTGGCCATCTGCACCCTCATCATGATAATATTTTGGCTCATACTTAAATAGTATAAAGAATATGGCGCTTTGAAGCAAAGTAACTTAGACATACTATTTTTTCCACATCAAATTGTTGTTTTAATTGAAACTATATCTGCCAATAGGTAATAGGTAGATATGGTTATTTTCTTTTAGGGAAAGCAGTATGCATAGCAGAGAAAAAATAAAACTGTCACGGATATCATGGTATGCAAGTGCAAGAATAATAATCCAAAATCCCTGTATATTCCACAAATTTCAGAGTACTTTTAAGTTACTGACAAGCAAAACCAATTTGATATAGTAATAAATGTTGTGTTCACACTAATGTTGAGCAATTTCATTCTACTTACGATTCAAATTAACAGTTGGTGTTGCTGAACAAATAAGACGATGTCCTGTTGTCTTGAATGTGGAATCAAAATGGTGATCACATATTCTTTTGTTCTTATAAATCTTCATATGATCGCTTTCTCTAAGATTGCTGCCAACGGCCGCTATCCAAGCAGCAAACAAATCAGGGTTCTTGTCAGGGTTTGGGAACCGGTGGAAGTGGTACACCGTAAGCAACTGAAATTGAAATGAAGTTCGTGAATTTTCAGAACTTTGGTCAAATAAAATGACATTATAGATCATAAAAACGGTACTGTACAGTAACATAATCACTTACCTAAAGCATCACAGCCAAAAGCACAATATTTTCTTGGGAGTTCACTCATGATAACAAATCAACAAAAATTAGTGGGTAACGAAAAACAAAGTGATAACAATATAACAAGTACAAAATAAAAGCAAAACTCAACAAAACAAATAACAGTAACAAGATAGAATTCTAACAGAATTATCTGAGATAAATTCGGAAAGCGCATCAACGTCGCGGTTCAACGAGTTGACAAACTGAAATAAAACGGCCGAAAAATTTCGAAATTGCAACTATGACATTGACGTTTATTTGACACTCGGGGCAAGATGGCAGCCAGGTGTTTATCTCAACAAACTCCAGATGTCGCTGTCGTCTATGAAAATTGGCGACAGTACTAAGTGTGCCCCCCCTGAGTTGAGCGCGCGCTTTCGATGCGGATAGACGTATTTTAGGGTTCGTCAAGTTCGTCCGAAAATCGTCCGAAATGGAAACCGAAGCTTTTAATACGGAATTATTAATTGGTGAAATAGAGAAACGTCCTGCGATATGGGACATGACAAGTAGCGATTATTCAGATAAGAATTTGAGAAGACGGGCTTGGGAAGAACTCGTCCTTATATTTTGTGAAGGACATGACAATGAAGAAAAGAAGAAAATATTATGTGAGTATATATATTTATTTACATTTGCAATCGGTTTGTGTTACAAGTTAAATATAACGATCCTGCCAATCTACTTTTCCTTCATTAATGAAATAGTTTGTTAAATGTACTCGAACATTATCCGCCTGTCGCACAGCACGTCCGGTATAATGTGAGGCTAGATTTTCCAGGGGTGTCGTATAAAGTGTGTCTTCAAAATTGTAGCCATCCCTGATTCTGACATAATTATTTAGTGTATATATCGCTTTTACGATCTTTTCTGCAAAACCGATGTTAACATCTAACGGCCTGTGTAAAATGCGCCATTTATTGCACATTATGCCAAAAGTACATTCAACATACCGGCGTGCTAATGTCAAACGGTAATTAAATATTTTTTTAGCATAAGTTAGTGACCTTCCCCCATATGGACGCATTAAATTCTCCATCATGCCAAAAGCTTCATCAGCCACTATCACATATGGCAACGTTGTCGGTCTATTTTGTATTAACAATGCCTTTGGCTCAGGTAGATCTAATGACCTTTCTGTCAGCTTTTTGTACAATGAAGAATTCTTGAATATACCTGAGTCACTGTTTTTACCGTAGGCACCTATGTCAACCCACACAAAACAATAGTTTGCATCCGCTAGCGCCAATAAAACTAAAGCACGGTCGCCGAGCAGGAAGAATTTCGTACATTGCCCTGGTTCTACCTGTCTCCCTCTCTCACGCGTGAATAAGTTGCATCCCGCTCACACGGTAGCGTCGACCGCGGGCATCAGGAATTACAAACCTTTTGTGTGCTTACGTAAGGTTTATATTTGTATGCTAGCATTTTTTTGACCTTGAGTCAAGCCTATAACGCCCACTCGACGCTTTATCGGTTGTTCAAAAATCAAAATTTAACGGATGACATTCCATAACGGGATGCGCTAGTGATCGGTCAATTTGTTCGTAGTGAAATAGTTTCTGCAGACGTTTGTGTTTTGTTTTGTTTTCTTGTTAAATTACTGTTAAGTTATCGTTATTTAGTTTTCTTGTTAGTCGGTTCTACATTGTTAAGTTTTTTTGAAAATGGAACCGGGGCCGTCTACCTCGCGTCCATTCAAAGACTTTGTTTCTCCGCGGAAGAAGCGAAAAATGTCGCACTTTAGTGAAAGTGAGAAGTTGATGATTATCAACGTCTTTAAATACGTAAAAGAATCTTGGCCTGCTGATAAATATCCTTCAAAACAGGAGATGAAAGATAAAACGGCCGATATTTTAGGCAATTCGAAATCGGCGGTGTACCGTATTCTAAACGAATACACTAAAACGGAAACTGTCAAGCCAGCTGCAGCACCAAAAAAACGCATGTCAATTATTGAAAAGATAGATGATTTCGACAAGTCGTGCATTAGAAAAATTGTGCATAGCTTTTATTTAAAAGGAGAGTTACCTACAGCAAAAAAGGTATTACAGGTAGTAAATACCGATGAATCCCTACCAAGCATGGGCCTGACATCGCTGAAAAAACTTCTAAAACATTTGAAATTTAAATATGTCAAACGAAGGAGAAATAATGCGTTAATCGATAGAGATGACATAGCATTGTGGCGTATAAAATATTTGAAAAACATGAAAACTTTTCGAGAGAAAGGACGACCAATATATTACTTGGATGAAACTTGGGTGAATGCAGGTAAGACTATATATTTGATTTACATTTAACCCGCGATTTCATTAGTTTAAAAACTATACTACATATTTCTTATTTTTTTTAAATTGTATTTATTTTTTATTTTTTCTATTCAATTTAAACATATAATAAAACAAAAAATATATTTCCAGGGCACACTGTCGGCAAAGTGTGGGAAGACACTACAGTGAAGTCACGCAAACAAGCCTTTTTAGAGGGTCTGTCGACGGGCGCTAAGAATCCTACGTCTAAAGGCAACCGCTTAATTATTCTGCATATTGGAGGCGAAGAAGGATTCGTGCCGGAATCAGAATTGGTTTTTGAATGCAAAGGTTAGCAATAGGCTTTGCCTATACCTTTATGTAAACGTGTATTATTTTATGCTTTAATGTAGGTTATTTTTTGTGGAAATAAACACATTTGTATTTGTATTTAATTTTTAGGGTGCGTCCACATCTGGCGAATGCGCCGCGAATGCGCAGCACGCGAGCCGATCGCGAGCTGTCCGCGAGCTGCGCGCGTGCATTTTTGTTCGTGCGCCGCTTCTGCGCCGCCCGCGCGCAGCTCGCGCGCGACCTAAGCGCCGCACGCGAGCGGCGCGCAGGCGGCGCGCAACGTCTGCCATCTTCGATAGTACTGAGCCAATATACGGAACTGTAAGGGCGAGAACTGATTGCGCGCAGATCGCGCGCCGCTCGCGCGCTCTATACGAGCCTTGCGTGAGTTGCGCTAAAGAGGCGCACCGAACTATTGCAGTGACTGCACGCGCGCAGCTCGCGGACAGCTCGCGATCGGCTCGCGTGCTGCGCATTCGCGGCGCATTCGCCAGATGTGGACGCACCCTTAGGTACAGGCGATTATCACGAATCAATGAACGCCGCCAAATTCGAAAATTGGTTCAAAGAAATGTTGCCAAGACTTGAGCCGAACGCGGTGGTTGTGATGGATAATGCGAGCTACCACTCAAGGCGAAAGGAGAAAACCCCCGTCACAAGTTGGAATAAAACAAATATTAAAAAATGGCTCACATCTAAGAAGATTACTTATGAACCAAAAGAAACCAAAGTTCAGTTATTGGAAAAGGTGAAAGGTGTAAAAACAGAGTACCAATCGTACTTTATAGATGAAATGGCGAAAGAAGTTGGTGTGGAAGTATTAAGATTACCTCCATACCACTGTGAGTTGAACCCTATTGAATTGGTGTGGGCAGACGTGAAGGGCTACGTGGCAAGAAATAATACCACATTTAAGATGGTAGACGTAAAAAAACTGCTCCAAGGCGTTGAAAAACATTACACCGGAAAAATGGAAAAACTGTATAAGCCACGTAAAAAAGGAGGAAATAAAATTAGGTGGTTTAGACAATAATATCGACAAAACTATTGATTCTTTTATCATCAATGTAACAGGTGAAACGTCGTCTGAGGAAAGCAGCAGCTCTGATACCACGGAATCTGATTCTGATTAATAAATAATAAATATTTATTTTTAAAATGATTTTATTTATTAACATCAAATCTAAAATACCTAATTATATTACCTATTACCAAAAACTGTCATAGAATAGAATACAAATACAAGCTGTTGATTTGCATCCGTGCCATAGTCAAGGACGTAAATATGCTAATGATTCTCGACCCAAATCAACGAAAAAATGGGTAGGTAATTTTTTCATGTTTTTTTCTTATTTACGTATATCCGTCAGTGTAACCCAGCCGTACTTTAATTCGGCGCGTGTGTTACTAGCCTTACTACCGCGCTGCGCACTCACACAAACGCAAACGATACATGCACAAAGCATACGCAACGATCGTTCAATAAAAATCGTAGATCATCCAGCCTACCCAAATTCACCCAATCACAGTGCGAGTACTCCCACACACTCGCCTCGCCGCTCCCCGCGTGCCCTTGAAGCCGGAACAAACAAGCGCCGACGGCAAGCAGTGTGTTTGATGTCGCCGCCGCTGCTGCGTACGTGCGCTTTGAATTCCGCGACGTGTAGGTACAAAGTGCGAGATGACGGAAAACTACACGAACACGAGTTGGTGGCGATGGTCCGCCTGTATGCGATCAGTGACAACAGTGTACTAACAGCCATCCATCCTCCGAGCCTTTTCCCAATCATGTTGGGGTCGGCTTCCAGTCTAACCGGATTCAGCTGAGTACCAGTGCTTTACAAGAAGCGACTGCCTATCTGACCTCCTCAACCCAGTTACCCGGGCAACCCGATACCCCTTGGTTAGACTGGTGTCAGACTTACTGGCTTCTGACTACCCGTTACGACTGCCAAGGATGTGCAATGACAGCCGTACATACCTACCTATGTTCCGGGAAATGTTTACCGACCGGGAACCCTCATCACGGAGGGTCATGCTGGTCATGTGACAGACTTATGTGCTAGGACCGTTAACTTAGTGCTTTCGACACATTAAAAACGAATGTGATAGTGTTATGTTAGCTGAAGGACAACCAGCTACTTCGTCGTGCTCGATTGTGCCAAGAGTGTGAAGGTGACAGCTTTGAACAGTACCTCCGGGTAACTAAACTAGGTAATTTATTTATTTGTACATTTTGTAAATACGTAGTCAGCTTAATCAATTTTATTAGTGTAAATAAGTTGATTTCTTAACCACGCCAATAATACCTACGAGCCGAAAGAATCACCTCGTGCCTACACTTAACTAACACATCTTTCACCAATTTAATCGAAAAGTAAAAACAAAATTACTACGAAATCTTTACGCTGAATGTTAAAGCAAACCGAAAATGTTATCAATCAGCTGTTAACAGGTCAGTGAACTTTCCTTTAGCGCACTAGTATTACGTCATTAATAAGATTTCCGTGTTCCAAGGTCCTAAGACCGTTAAGAAGGAAGCAAAATTTCTAATTATTAACCAATTTAATTCAAAAATAAAAACTAAATCACTGCGAAAACTTTATGCTGAAAGATAAAGCAAAACGAACATTTTATCAATCAGCTGTTAACATGTTAGTGAACTTTCTTTCGCGCACTAGTATTGCTTATTACTGTAGTTAATAAGATATCTGTGTTAAATTTATGCTCAAAAATTAGTAAGTAAAGTAAAACGAAGTTAATGACAATAATGAAGGTGATTTTCGAAACTTTAGGTAAAATGATTGCTATCGCGTATCACTCGGTCTCGCTCGCTCGCGCGCTCGCGCTGTCATGTCGTAGATAAGACACTCACACATCGACACTCACGCACACACGTAGACATTAGTTTTCTCTGTCTACGCACACATAGCTGCCATCACGCACACACTGTGGCCGCGGGGCAATTCTGTTATGATTTGTGTTTAACCGTGGGCTAAATTCTGAAATACCATGAAATTACAACATCAAAAAAAGCAGCGCATATTAGCTTTTTCCCACCTACCGTAATTCAAATCGATTATTTACGTATTTAATTTTAACCTCCTTGACTATGGCACGGATGCAGATCAACAGCTTGTAGAATAGAATTCAAAAAAAATATTTATTTGCCATTTTTCCGTTATTCAAGGTAGGTACATATAAAAATCCTATATTTTTTACTAGTACACGACAAAAAATGTTTGTGACCACTGTCAGTAGGTAAATAGGTCAATGTACGAAATTCTCCCTGCTCGGCGACCGTGCTTTAGCGAAAAATAATTTTTATAGTTATAATACATAGATCCCGTGTGTTCAGGCTGGATTAACCGTATATGTTTCCCGTCCAAGACTCCCAAACAATTGGGAAACTTTGAGTTCTTTTCAAATATCGTGGATATTTCACACCACTTTTCTTTCGTTGGTTCACTCATAACAACGGGCCTTAATTTTTTCCAAATAGTTTCACATACATGTGGTATTATAGTAGCCACAGTAGATTTTCCAATTCTATAGTCGTAGCTTAATGTCCCAAATGAACATCCAATGGCCAAATATCTGGAAACAAACATAAACTATTACTAAATACTGTTTTTTTTTCAGCGTCAGCCCTGCAAAAAAAGTGGAAGAGTTTACGGGATAATTATATGAGAGAGGTGAAGAAAATAAAGACTGTCAAATCTGGATCACGAGCTTCCAAAACTTCGACATATATTCATTATAATAGACTACGATTTCTACAGGCATCAATTGCCAACAAAGATACAGAAAGTAGTTTCGATGCAGATAATGCATCAACTTCGTCAGAGGTTGCTGAAGTAGAAATAAGTTCTGGCTTTAAGAGTCCTAAATCTACTTCAAGAAAAAACAAAAATTAAATCCTGCTGATGAAAGATTTGCAAACATATTAGAGCAGAGTTTAGCACAGAAAAATGTGTCTCATCCAAAAGAAGATGACGATGAAGACAAGCTGTTTTGTTTGTCACTCGTTAAAGAGATTAAAAAAATTCCGGAATATAGGCGACTTCAAACTAAAATTGCCATTTATAATTTAATTTTGCAAAACCAAAATGAATTTCAAGGACCACAACAACAGACATATGAAAATCAAAATTACCCGGTATCACAACGAAGAAATTATTCATCACAAGAGCAGCGTCATCAGTCATCAGCTTCTGTTGAAGGCTTTCGTTATCATGATTATAGATCACAGCAGTCTAGTGTGTCAAATAATTTTGCACATTATGGTTATACTACAGCAATGGGGTCTCCATCGCCAGTAACACCTACTCCATCGCCAGCACCAACTAATGTCAGCAATGAATCAGAGTTAGAGTTATTCTGCGAGTAACAAAATGTTATTTTTTCTTTAAAAAAATTGTTCCTAAACAAGTTGATTTGATTTATTTGATTTATAGATTATGTTGATTATTAAAAAACTTACCTCAATGTAATTATGAGTTTTTCTTCCGGTGAAATGCTATATCGCACAGCGTTTTTATCTGCTACGAGTTCATCGTTTATGAGAGTCAGTAAGTCATCAAATGACTTGATGGACATTCTGAAGTAGTTAAAGAATTTGGGCTCAAATTGCCTTAACTTAGGATATAAAATAATGTACTGACTTTCAGTCAGCCTGGTTGACAAAATTGGGTGAACCCAATATCTCCGTCTTCTGTTGTGTCGTTTCTGCCGTCTGTATAAAATCACCGATAAAACTGTTTCTACGTCCATCTTCGACAAATGTAGAACTCAAACTGGCCGCAACAACGCGCGTTTAACGCCTGACAAGCGCGCACCATGTGAACACTATACAAAAATTCAACGCGCGTTCAACGCGCGTTGAGCGCTTGTCATCTGAACCTACCCTAAACGTTTTATCTCGCGTCGAGGGCCAGTATCGTGTCTTTATTCAGATAACGCTACCAACTTCGTTGGTGCTAAAGCTCAACTAGATGAACTTTATAATTTCTTGATAAGGTCAAACCTCAATTCATCTCTTTTAAACGAGTTATCAACCCGCCGCATTAAGTGCCATTATGGTTAACTCATTTGATTTTCAAGATTTGAAATCACCGCTCCCGCATTTTTCTCGTCTTTCTTCATTCAACCTTTTAAATTTTTACCAATTAGATTAATTTTATATTTTTTTCCTGATGAGGCTATTTACATCAATTATTATAATATTGTTTTTTTCTACTTTTATCAATCACACCTCACACAACAATCACACTTTTACCAATCACATAAATAATAAACACCGCACAATATTTTTTGTTATAGAGTACCATAACGTGTACTTGTATACGAATAAAAGTTGGAAGTATTTATAAACGTAGTATAGTCCATTAGTTACTAAATTCATCATTTAACCAACATTATTTTCGCAGGCCATTAAACTTTTCATATTTAAAGAAGAAAAAAGAAAGAAAATAAGTTTTATTGTGCAAAATATAAGACACATAAATGCCCTTAACAAAATGAGCATAACACCGATAAAAAGATAAAAAGAACATAACACATAACATATTCATAAAGTTTGTTTTTTTTAGATGTCTGTGGATTCTTAGGTCTGCGATTTTTACTTATATTCGTAAGATATACGCCAGATGGCGTTAGTACTGCTTTATGAAGTATTATAGAAGTGGGGTGCGGCGAAGAGGGAACGAATGCTCAAGGTCATTTGGTCTGGGTATCGCCTTAAAGATAAATGTTACACAACAGTCCAAGTTCATTCCATATATGCCGATGAGAAAAATTTACTTTACATGAACTTTTTAAGGAGCATCCTAAATGACGTACAAATTGGAGTAGACTTCTGAGAGCGAAAACTCCAATCCTGTTGCCCTACTAAATACATTGATGACTTTGCTTCGTTCTGTTTGTAGTAGAGTGACAATGACTATTTAACCATTCAAATAGAAGCCCACTTAAATCCAGAAGAAAGTTGACAAAACCACTTTAATAAACCACAACACACAAGTTTTTTTAAGTACAAAAATATCCACTAATGTCCCTCTCAATTGTAATAATTTGGCAATATAGGTAACGCGGTGGCGGCGTCCAGAATCTAACTGACTAATTATGGATATTATTCTACTGTATTTTCTAAAAGTGCAGACTGAACCTAAAACTTCTATTGTCACTAAATGCTGAAATTGTCTCTTTACAGGTGAACCCTCAACATCTTCTGTCCGGAAAAGGCGCAAAAGGACAAATAAAATGAGTTATGAAAATCTGTCTCCACGAAAGAAGAAACTTATGAAGAGGGTTGAACTTTTAAAATCAAAAATTATGTAGAAAAGTTCAAGAAAAAGTAAAAATGTTTGATTCATTCAAAAAACGCTAAAGACAATGATGTTTTCGGCAATAAGAAATCAAAATCGCTCTTCTCAGGGCAAACGATGGTCCGATAATGACAAAGCCTAGCCATAGCCATGTACAAGAAGTCGCCAAAGTTATATCGGTATTTAAAGCATTTGTTACCGTTACCTAGCTAGTCCAAGGACTTGACAAAATGTTCTCAGTAAAATGCCCATGAATCCTAGATTTAAAAAAAATCAATAATTGATCATCTTAAAAGAAAGGTCAAGGAATTTTCTTGTAAAGATAAAACTTGCGTCATTTTATTCGATGAGGTGTCTTTAAAGAGTCGCGTTATTTTGAGCGTGCTATAAAAGATGTTGATGGAACATTGAAATGTGATGCTGTTTTACAAACCGCCAATGTAATGCAGCAGTTAGATACTTTATTTGATATTACTAATGGGCCAGCCTCAAAAATGATGTAAAGAAAGGCTTACGCGTAAATGTATCGAAAAACAGCATTCATCAAAAATTATGGCCAGAGTTAAAAAAATTGTCAAAACATTGCACTTCTTAAAATCTGACAGTCAATTAAGATTAAGAAACGTCCGGTGTGTAAATGGTTATTATACGACTTTATGTTCTTTACAAGACATTTGGAACTATGTACAGTCAATTGGGTTTAAATTCCTCAATCTGCGACAACTCAACCAAGAAACTTTGAAGAATCTTTTTGGGTTGATTAGGCAGCATACTCCAACGAATCAAAATCCAACATGCCACCATTTTACCGCAGCCCTCAAAACCAGCATACTCACTAAACTTAGTACTCCTATAAGGGGAGTTAATTGTGACCCTGATGATAACCAACTGATGTTAGATTTCTGGACCATCTACCTCGAGTAGTGCACCTACTGTAGAAGAATCACCTCAAATACCGACTGAAGATCGGTTGTGTCTGGTGCAAGTACTTACGCAAACCAAATTGTTCTACCTGACTATGTTAGAGCTATTGAAACAGAGTCGCGATGCTTTATTGAAGGATGTCAGGGCCAAGAAAGGAACAGAATCTCTTTCAATTAGAAAGGTAATGCTGGAAAAACACAATTATTATATTCCACCAAACAATCGACTCATATGTTTATAGATTTTGACGATCTTGATGATTTGGATGATGGCATTGTTCATTTTTGGATTGGACTAAAGAAAGATCAAGTTAATAATCTATTTCATGAGGTTACACCATTTCGTGACATGAAAAAGGGTCGTACTACACTGGGTGTTTATTTGATGAAATTAAGAACTGGTGATTTCAACGATCGTAATGTAACAATGTTGAAAATTCCTAGGAGTTCACTAGAAGTATTAATGGGACAGGCACGTGATATCCTAATCGAGTTTTTTATGCCACATCATTTGGGTTTCCACCATTTGAATAGGCAACAAGTGTTAAATAAATCACTTTTAATCCCAAAGGGTTTGTTTGGGAATTTTAAGGGGCAGGCCATTTTTGATGGAACATACACATATATCCAGAAGAGTTCCAATTACTCATATAAAAAAAAAACATACAGTCTACATAAATACACCAATCTGGTGAAACCATTTATGAGAGTCTGCACAGATGGCCATATCATAGATGTTTTAGGTCCCTATCCAGCACCAACATCAGCTGCAGATATAATTAAAGAGATTTTGAAGTTTCCGCGGCTCAAATGAATAGATTTCACCCTCCTATCAGAGATCGTTCTGATGCTGTGGAAATACTTAACATAATGAATGACAAAATGTATGTAAATAATGCTTTGGCTGATATTGTGCAGCAAAATAATTTAAATAGACGTAGGGCTAATTTCACACGCATCGATGGCCAAAGTAACTTACCGTCTTTTCCACAGCTCAGCTTTTCTGAACTAATATTAATATCTCTAGGCACATATCAGATAAAACAGACACGGTCGTATTATGGAGAGCATGTAAAGGCAAATGGCAGATTTGAAATAGAAGTATGTAGGGAGGTGGACAGCGACCTACTAAGAGAGTTGTCATCTACAAATAATTTGTACTTAGTCAGCAGAGGCCGCATTCAGTCAAGACATGTGAGTGGAAAAATATATTTTATTTATATTTTAGTTGACGAGCTGTCAACAAGTAAAGAAGCCATTTTACAATATTGTTGTAACTGCATTGTCGACAGGCGAACAGTGGGTTGCTGTGCACATGTAATGGTGGTAATCAGGTACCTTAGTTGGGAAAGGTAACAAAATACCATCACACCTCCTGCACCATTCCTCGATGATATTTTAATTGAGTATGAAAATGAAGGTGAATAAAATATGCTGCGGGTTGTTCGAAAGAGATACCGCGGCCCTGGTACATAAAAGGCCTATGACGAAACACGACGGTTTTTAGTCAGTAAGAGTCTGACACTCCCTCACCGCTGCTAACCCACAGCGGGAATCTTCATTTGAAGATTTTTGACGTCGTTAAAAAAAAAAGTTGAATAAAATATATAAAAAAAATAACTTGTTATTATTTTACCTACCTAATTCCTTTTTTGTGCTATGCAATAATATGCTAATAGTAACATACAAATATGTTTTCAAATAATTAAATCAATATGTCTATTTGACAGTTTCTATTTACAATACATGTTTAGTTAGATTATTCGTCAACTCCATTCACTCCAGTGATTATACCAGTTCCTTGTTCCTATGTTTACAGTCCACTCTTGTAATACATTCCTTGGTACATTTTGACAGTACGAATATATTTTTTCCGTGTGCAAGACGTTGTTTTATTTCAAGAAATTGTTCAAGCAAAGTTTTAAGGAACCAAGCAAGTAATCCTACATATTTGTGGTCCAGTTCGCCGGATTCGATAATCGCCGCTTATCCGTGAG
The DNA here is from genome assembly GCF_022581195.2 of Helicoverpa zea. Lineage (NCBI taxonomy): Eukaryota > Metazoa > Arthropoda > Insecta > Lepidoptera > Noctuidae > Helicoverpa > Helicoverpa zea. The sequence goes on along the minus strand of NC_061464.1, from coordinate 2,024,340 downwards.
AAAAATTCAACGTCTTTTCAAATATTCGTACTCATTTTCTCAAATCTTTCACACGCCATTTTGGACGTCATGGACACTATCATAAAATATCAGAAGAATCTCATTGAGAATTTAGGAAAAGCGGAGAGAAATTACAAAAAAACACCGAAAGAAAGGATAAAAAGGACATATTTAGAAACAAGGCTAGAAAATTTAGAAGAACTTTGGAAAGAATTTAAAGATGGTCACAAAGCCATACTTACAAAAGCCACGCCGAAAGATCGAGAAGATTCATATTTCACTGAAGATATGTGCGAACAGTTCGAGGAATCTTACGTTTCCTATAAAATGTCACTGAAAGAAGCCTTACAACAGTATATTACGTCGAGCTCATCGGAAACGACGGGAACATCGAAGTCAACAATAATTTCAAATGAAAGTGAAGCCAAATTACCTCGAGTTCAGTTGCCCACCTTCAGCGGAAGATATGTGGAATGGCAATCTTTCTGCGATATGTTTACGTCACTGGTGCACAATAACAAAAAGTTGTCGGCCGTTCAAAAATTACATTATCTGAAAGGGAACTTGTCAGGTGAACCAGAATTGCTTTTACGTAATTTTTCCATTACAGAATCCAACTATGAAGAAGCCTGGCAATGCCTGATTAAGCGTTATGAAAATAAGCGTTATAATTGTAATTCAATTATGAAAATGATGTTCGCCCAAAAACCGGTAACTGCAGAATCTTCCAGTGCAATTAGAAATTTACTAGATACAACCTCATCTTGTCTAAAGTCGTTAAGTAGTATGGGCATAAACAACGAACAAATAAATGATGTGTTTGTCATCTACCTTGTAGTTTCCAGACTTGATGCGGAATCCATAAAGCAGTGGGAATATCATCTAGGTTTGTTAAATGATAATCTGCCAACATGGGCACAACTGTCAGACTTTTTAGAATCTAGATTCAGGTCATTAGAAATGGTAGACTTTAACAAAGTGCGTAATAACACCAACACAAAATCTAAATCTTTCCATGGTTCAATTAAAAATAGTACAAGTCATTCTAACGTATGTACCATGTGTAAAGGTGAACATTCTTTACCATATTGCAAGGAATTTAGTCAACTTAGTGTAAAAGATAGGCAGGATTATGTCAAGAATAATAATTTGTGTTTTAATTGTCTCTCTCCATCCCATCCAGTTATTAAATGTCGCAATTCAATGAGCTGCAAACGATGTGGCAGAAGGCACCACTCATTACTGCATTTCGATCGAGAGGAGAGTGGTGTACCAAATAGCGTGAGCGTTTTAGCGCAGAGCGAGTCAACCAGTCCTGTGAGTACATCTATTTCTACAAACTTTTCGAGTGAAACTCTAGAACCAAGTCAAGTTTTGTTAGCTACTGTGTCTATTTGGGCATATAACGAGCACGGGTACAAGCAACCATTGAGAGGATTATTGGATCAGGGATCGCAAGCATCGTTTATCAGTGAATCGGTTGTTCAGTTACTTGGACTTCCCCGTAAGCGTATTAGTGGTACAATTACGGGCATTGGGGGTAGTGACCACATTAGTGTTAAGTATATGGTTTCTCTTCAAGTGGTTTCACGTCACAACCCTGGGGCTTCAATCCAAGTAAATGCATACGTTTTGCGATCGGTTACGTCATTACTTCCTTCAACCGAGTTACAGGCTCCTGATTGGCTACATTTAGAGAAAATACCACTAGCTGATCCAGGTTATGCTACACCAAGTAAAATTGATATTCTTCTAGGGGCAGAGGTATACAGTGAGATTTTATTAGATGGCATCATTCGTCACAATAAAATATTGGCCCAAAACACTACCTTGGGTTGGGTATTGTCAGGGAAAGTGTCAAACAATTCTCCTTCTACTCACCATGGAATAATAACCATGCATTTGCACTTAGGTGGCGATGAGCTGCTAAGGAAATTCTGGGAAATGGAAAATGAGCCCAACTTAATTCATAAAAGGATGACGGATGTGGAACAAAGATGTGAAGAATATTATAACAAGACAACAACAAGAGATGAGGAGGGGAGTTTTATAGTCAAACTGCCTTTTGATAAAGAAGATCCAGAGTGTCAATATGGAAATTCAGTAGTAATAGCCAAAAGAAGATATGAATTTTTAGAGAAGAAGCTACAAAAGGATCCCAAATTAAAGGAAGAGTACAACAAGGTTCTACAAGAATATATTACAATGAATCACATGACACAAATAAAAGAAGAGGTAGATAATCCCAAAGCAGTTTATCTTCCACACCATGCCGTAGTTAAAGAAGACAAGGACACCACAAAGGTACGAGTAGTTTTTGACGCTTCATGTAAAGGACTGAACAACATTTCACTTAATGACAATCTCATGGTGGGTCCTAAGTTACAACAAGATTTAAGACATATTGTAATGCGCTGGAGAAGCCACAGGATCTGCATAGTAGCAGATATAGTCAAGATGTTCCGAATGGTGAAAGTCAGTTCAGAAGACACGGACTTCCAAAGGATTTTATGGAGACCTCAATCAGATCAGCCATTACAACATTTCAGATTACTACGAGTAACCTTCGGTACTGCTTGTGCTCCATATTTGGCAGTAAAAACCCTTCAGAGGTTAGCTGATGAAGAACAAGCAAGATATCCCACAGCATCTAGTATTACTAAAAAGGATTATTACATGGACGATCTTCTGACCGGCTGTGAGACGCTACAAGAGGCTAAACATATATATAATGAAATGAACAAGTTAATGAGCAGTGGTGGCTTCGAACTACAGAAATTCAGCAGCAATAATCAAGACTTGTTAACATATATTGGTGAAGACAATAACAGTAATAATGATTCATTAAAATTAAAATCAACTAATGTCATGAAGATACTAGGATTGAAATGGCACAGGAATTTAGATTGTTTTCAGTATTCAGTTGATTTACCAGAAGTGAAGCAGCCTATTACTAAACGGCAAGTATTATCAGAGGTGGCCAGGTTGTATGACCCTTTGGGATGGATCGCTCCTGTGATAATTACAGCAAAAATATTTATCCAAAAGGTATGGAAGTCAAAGCTTGATTGGGATGACACACTGACACCAGATTTAGTGAATGAATGGTTACAATTTAGAACGAGTTTAATACATTTACAGCAGATAAACATACCACGATGGTACTGTTTCAGTCCAGGTCAAAGAATTGAGTTACATGCATTTGCAGATGCTTCAAAGGTAGCATATGGTGCTGCTGTATACATTCGTATTATTAAAAATGATAACGAAATTTGTGCGAGTTTAGTCTCAGCAAAGAGTAAGGTTGCTCCTATTGAGAAAGAAATATCAATTCCTAGATTGGAACTATGCGGAGCAGTTCTAGCAGCAAAGTTACTATTTGAAGTTGCACAAATAATGAACATTCCAAAGGAGAACTTATATGCCTGGTCTGACTCGACAATAGTCTTAGCATGGCTGAGAGGAGGCTCTAGTCGTTGGACTACTTTTGTAAGTAATCGTGTTTCAGAAATTCTAAACATTTTAGATTCAACGCAATGGAGGCATGTTACTACTGATTTTAATCCAGCTGACTGTGTATCAAGAGGCCTAGCTGCACAAGATTTATCAGAACATTTGTTATGGTGGTCAGGACCTTCTTGGCTTTCACAATCAAGCATAGAGTTTGACAATTTTGACATAATAGAAGACACTCATGAAGAAGAAAGACATTCAGCCTTGACAGCCTTACCTGTATTTAATAATGAATTCATCTGGACTATGTTTTCCTCACTATCAAAAACATTAAAAGCTATATCTTATTGGAGAAGAGTTTTACAGAATTTGAGACTACCTAAGGAAAAGAGGAAATTATATACAAATGTTGTTACACCATCAGAATTAAAGGAGAGTTTAATTGTATGCATCAAACAAATTCAAGAAGAGAATTTTAGTGAAGATATAAAGCAATTAAAGCTAAAGAAATTTGTGGCTAAGAGGAGTAAACTACGTACACTTTGTCCCATTCTTGATGAAAATGGGATTCTAAGAGTCGGTGGTCGAATTGACAAGTCACAAGTAAGGTATGACACGAAGCATCCTATAGTTCTTCCAGCTAAGAGCCATCTTACGAAGCTTATCGTGAATGAGGCTCATCTTAGAACGCTTCATGGTGGACCTCAAGCTATGTTGTGCTATTTGAAAACGAAATATTGGATATTGAGAGCCAAGGAGTTAGTTAAAGGTCATTATAGATCGTGTGTTAAATGTTTGAGATATTCTAAGTCTAAAACTGACCAATTGATGGGGCAGATTCCAGAAGTCAGATTGAAGCCAACCCGGCCTTTTAAATCATCTGGTTGTGATTATATGGGTCCCATAAATCTTAAATTTTCTACTGGAAGAGGAGCTAAAACCTATAAAGGATATGTTTGTTTATTTATTTGTATGAGTACTCGAGCTATTCATTTGGAGGTTGTAACTGATTTGTCTTCAAAGGCTTTCATTGCAGCGTTTAAGCGTTTCACAGCACGAAGAGGTCATTGTCAAGATTTGTTTAGTCATAATGGTACTAATTTTGTTGGTGCAAATAGACAGCTTCGTGAGATGTTCGATCGTGCTAAGTCATCTTTGCCTCGCGAGGTAGAATATTTATTGAGCTTGGAACATACAACATGGCATTTCATACCTCCACATGCACCTAATTTTGGAGGTCTGTGGGAGGCTGGAGTACGTAGTGTTAAAACACATTTATATAAAGTAATAGGTGATAGCACTCTCACTTATGAGGAGCTATCAACTGTTTTAACACAAGTTGAGGCTTGTCTCAACTCTCGACCGATCACAGTAATGAGTGATGATCCTAATGAGCCCCAAGCTTTAACACCGGGACATTTTCTTGTAGGTGAGCCATTGATAAATATTCCTGATGAAGATAACTCTAATCATAACATTGTAGGTCTTGATAGGTGGAGATTAACACAAAAAATAGTCAATAATTTCTGGAAACGTTGGTACAAAGAATATTTAGTTAATTTAAATCAAAGACATAAATGGAACGTTAAAACATCTGAGCCTGAAGTTGGTGATGTAGTAATTTTAAAGGATGATGGTATTCCACCTGCTAAATGGATTCTTGGCAAAATAATTAAAAAATATTACGGCCCAGATAATATTTCACGTGTAGTATTAATTAAGTGCAAGAAGGGCGAATTGAAACGCCCCATAAGCAAACTTTGTTTTTTACCTAAATAAAACTATTGTTTAGTTTTTTTTTTTCTTGTAAATTCACTTGCTAAATGTTATGTTATGAATACAGTTTAAGTTTATTTGGGTGTTGTTGGACCCATTAAGTTTAATTGTTTAATTTTCTGATAGATTTTAAGTTTCACTTTATAAGTGTTATTGTCTTGATATAATGGAAAATAAGTAAGTGGTCATTGTTTTATCTGAGTATTTCACGGTGGGCGGATTTTGTACACAAGATAGTAATTGTTATTTAGCTTTGATACTCACGTTGAATACTCATGTTAATCAATTTAAGTTTGTGTTCTGTTTCTCGAGTTGAAAGTACTACGTCCTTTGGTGGGCGGTATGTTTAGTTAGATTATTCGTCAACTCCATTCACTCCAGTGATTATACCAGTTCCTTGTTCCTATGTTTACAGTCCACTCTTGTAATACATTCCTTGGTACATTTTGACAGTACGAATATATTTTTTCCGTGTGCAAGACGTTGTTTTATTTCAAGAAATTGTTCAAGCAAAGTTTTAAGGAACCAAGCAAGTAATCCTACAATACATTTTGGCATTATAAATACAATTCTTACCATTTGCCGCATAACCTAAACCTAGTGAACCAAAAACATATTTTCTTCCTAATTCCCATAGAGTTTTGAAAAAAATCTTTCTGATATTGATATGTACGTGTTTTATCTATTAAATAACACATAAACGATTCCTGTTCACACTTTGGCCTAACGATATATGGATTTCTGGCGGTCTCCTTTGAAGAAATTAAAAAGAGAACCTTAGAAAGAACGAAAGCTAAAAAACGAAAAATAGTCGATATGAGCGAAAATGAAAAACAAGATGTAAGAAAACAATGGAGACATGCTAAACTTAAAAAAGTTAAACCAGTGGTATTCGAACCTGAAAAAGCACGTCGTCGCTATCGTAGCCAGGTAGGGCGAAAAAATAAAAAACTAAAAGAAAAAAATGACATTCTGCGGCGAAAACGGTGCGTACAAAGACTGACTGTAGAGTTAGAAAGGCTTAAATCACAAAAGGAATGAAGAAAAAACATTATATTTTTGCTTGTAATTTATCTTGCAAGTAGGTAAATTAAGAACAATTAAAAAACAAAAGTAAACAATTACTATATTTAATACGTAAAGTCACATGAAAATTATTCATCCGACAGTGGTGATCCTTCCATTAATAGGTGGGTCATTGTCATAACCGCGTAAAATTTTGTTACAGACAAAAATAAAAAAAATTATATAAATTTGAGCGTATTATTATTTTATAGTAAAAATAATAATTAATTATTTATTAACGTACTCATAATTACAGATTCAATAAAAATAAACTTTCCACAACACAATTATTATAGAAAAGTCAATCTCGGTGGACTGTTACCACTCACACTCTTCATACAAATTCGACCATTTATAAAAACCTTTCAAGTAAACTTAACGTTCGAGTATGTTTTCCTAAATAAGACATTTAAATCACTTCAATAACTCAATAATAAACATTATGGCTTAAAAATAAGTCACTTTTAGCGTATAGTATAATGTTATTAAAAGCAACATCTATTTGGTGGACAACATTTATTTTTACAAAATATTTGTGAAAACAATGAATTTATTGATTGTTTACATGAAAGCTGTAAAGGAATTGATGTAATAAATATCGATGATACTACAGCAAAAGAAATTGAATACAAAATTAAAAACTGCAATATCTGGCCTTTTCGTGGAACTATGCAAGTACATCAAGTGACATGGGACATAACTTTTATTGTATTCTTACAGGAAAAACTTCTTCTTCTTCTTAGAGTTTATCCCGTCTTGTGACGGGGTCCGTTTTCCGTATCTTCTTCTTCAACTTCTTACAGTAAAAACTGCTAAAGCGAAGTGGAAAAAATTGAGTGACAATCATCGTGACGCAATTAAAAGACAAAGTTCTACCAGAAGTGGTCAGGCGGCAAAACAAACCTGCCAATGGAAGTATCAAAAAGTAATGGAGTTTATGCTACCACATATGCAAAATAGAAAACGATACTCTTTCAGGAATGATTCAGAATCGATAAGAAGCCCTGATCAAGACACTGATACACAAATGTCAGCCTCGTCAGTTACTACACACGATCAACTGTAAAATGATTCAGAGCAAATTCAATTAGAAGATCTTCTTTCGAATGCTACACAATCTACCCAATTTTCCGGCCTTTCTTCGAAAGCTAAGAACAGAAATTGGACGATGTCTCCGAACTGCTCAATTACAAAATAATAACCAGAAGCGAACGAAGGAACGAGCCGAGTTAAAACAAATTCTTACAGCATCCGATAATTTAGATGACTTGGGTCATTTTTTTCTATCCATGTCGAAGACATTGAAAAAAAATCCTAATTATTTACAGCTTAAAGCTTATGGCTATAAATAATGACACTAGTGTTGCTACACCTCTTTCACATGCGACTCCATCTACGTCTCAAGCTCAAGGTGAGTCATCTTCCGCCTGCACCGATGGTTTCACTCAATTTATACCAGCAACTCCTGTTCCGAATAGTCGTCCTCTAGATTGAAATAAAAATAATCAAATTAATCAATATTTTGCAAAACCGCTGTCATTAAATAAAACTGAAACTCTTAATAAGTTGCTCCTTACTAATGATTGTCAAAAATTATTTGCCTTTTACAATCGTCGAAAGCGAATCGTTTAGAGCATTTATAAAAGAATTGTGTCCTTCGTATGTTGTTCCATCAAGAAAAACGCTATGATGAGTTCAAATATTTCTTAACCTATAAATGTTCCCAGGACCATCTAGAGATGTTCTTTTCTTGCGTGAGAGCTCGCGGTGGAGCAAATGATAACCCCAGTGCAATGCAATTTAGATATATTTTGCGAAAGTTATTGTTCAAAAATAGTATTAAGCCCAGCATAAATGCCAATTGCACCACTAATGATTATGAATTGACTCCTGTACTAGAATTTAGGAACACAAAGGGGGCTGTTGTGGAGGAATGTAATAGAGAGCAGTCGACATCAATAGATGATTTGTTGGATCTCGTAGATAACGCTTGTGTTTCAGATTTTAAACTGAACATTATTTATTACTAGCTGGTGCCCGCGACTTCGTCTGCGCAGGTTTAGTATTTCGAACAATATGTTTACAAATTGTAGCCTATGTGTTATTCTGATGTATAAGCTATATTATTGTAAAGTTTCATTAAAATCCATTCAGTAGTTTTTGCGTGAAAGAGTAACAAACATCCATACATCCATACATACAAACTTTTGCGTTTATAATATTAGTAGGATATTGCTGGATATATCGTGAACGGGATGATTGACATAATTTCTTGTTCAAATTGTCGTGTAGTGTTATTGAATAACAAGACCATAGATCACAACTACTGTGTCGACATATCACAATTTTCTGCATTTACTGCTTTCATTGATAGAGGAAAACTTAAGCATGTTTCCAGATTTGTATTTGAAATTCTGAAGTACACTGAAAAACTGTTCATTACATTATCAAATCAATCATTATAAGACGTACACAAAAATAAAATTATCATGTATGTTGTCCAAGAATTTTATAGCAAACTACATACATTGTTAGATCCACCACATCCTCCTCAATCTATATTTGAAGATCCACATGATATTCAATTGGTGAAGGCGTTAGCGAATTCATATCTCAATTTACGTTTAACTCATAATGCAAAATTAGAATCAATGAAACATATAAGTAATAAGCTGGGGTTGCGGCAGAACTGGTTTCATAAAACTGTTTTATTTAGCAACTAGCTGTTGCCCGCAACTTCGTCTGCGTGGGCAATATAGAATAGTCAAAATACTACTTATCCCGTAGGTGCATTCTTTCACGTGACAGTATAATTAGGATTAGCACTTAGCAGTCGCATAGATTCATTGATCAAGGTTGTGTTGTGGATGTGACCATTTATCTAAACAAAAGAAGTAAAGTTTGTGACGTTGTGAATATCTCTGGATCCAGTCAGCCAATTTGGAAAATTATTACGTATGGTGCCTAAGTAATTTTAACAGGAAACAGTTATAATCTATGTCTATATGCTTTGAATCTGACAGAGCTGTCATTTGTACATTTTCTGCAGCTGCTGCGACTAATCAGAAGCCAGAAAGTCTGTCAGTCTTACCATGGATATCGGCTTGTGTAGTTGACTGGATTGAAGATAGGTAGATAGGTAGTCGCTCCAAGCAAAATATTGGTACTCAAACAGATTCGGTGACTGGAAGCCAACACCAACATAGTTGGGGAATAGCTGGATGGATGATAAAATGAGTCATCATCATCAGCAGGCGCATAGTTTCACTACTGGGGAGAAACACTTGTATGACGGGGATTTTCTGTGCACTTACTCACTATGGTAAGGCTGACCCCACATTAGGCGTGCGCGATCCTCGGCCGTGTGAGTAGCGCGGGCGTCGCGAGCACGCTGCATGAACGTCGCGTTTTGCTGCCCTGCGGCATGTGTGAAGAGTGCAAGCGACGCGCTCGCGGCGAGCACGCGGCTCTCGAGTTGCGTTCTTACCCCTTCGCCCGCTATCCCCGCCGCCCGCTAAACGCCTTAGCAGTTAAACGTCAAGGAGAGCGGCGCGTGCGCGGTGCAGGGCAGCAAAACGCGACGCTCACGCAGCGCGCTCGCGACGCACGCGCGGCGCCCGCGCGGCGCCCGCGCTACTCACACGCCCGAGGATCGCGCACGCCTAATGTGGGGGAGGCCTAGGCCGGGACTCCACCGAAATGTTTGCATTAGTTCACGAATAGGCAAAATGTACGTATCTGTGAGAGTCCACTTCATGTGTTCGTACTTGAAACCTGCAGTTTTGCCAAGGTTTTCATAATGTACGCTTGCAATTTGTCATTTCTTGGTGGAGCCAGCAAATCGAAAGAAACATAAGTGTTGTATACTGTGCGTCACTATCGCACACCGGGAAAATTTCGCTCTTGCGGAGGACGTTTATATACCATATTTGTGTCACACAGGACGACAGTAAGTATCCACCGAAACACTTTCAAAGATCTGATGAACGAACAAATCAGAGCGATCATATGCTTTGGCTCCTACTGTTATTGTGGTTTCTGAAAATTTATTCACCTCATTCAACGATGAATGTAATTCTGATGGTACTATTAAGAACACTTGCTTAGCGCAGAAGCTGACGTTGGCAGGTCGACTCTTTTGACTTCTCGAATAGGATACCATTGGTTTTTGTGCAATGCACACCTGCAATGCATGCTGGATTAGGATAGGATACAGGTGGATAGGATATGCAACAGAAAACAATTCTGTCTTTGTGATTGAATGACATCAAACGTAGTTTTATATAAAAGGTGTTTTTTTTTTAGACTTGGCTCGGCTTACTGAGACTGTTCGTAATCGTGACCAGTGTATTTGCGATCAGAAGTTGAAAGTAAGCATGTCTCTGGTATGCGACGCGCAATTTGTACGTTTTTAGACGCATAAAGCATTTTACGTGTGTATGGTATTAAATCGAGAAAGCTCCCATTTCTTATCTAGACTTTGTATCTGGGCTTGTTCTTAAAGCTACAGAATCCTACATTACCTACCTACCTCACGCTTAGCAGCGCTTGCGAGAGACAGATCCTCATTTCTTCTAGGATTAAGTTTACATATTTTGCATCAGAAAAAATAATTAAGGTCTACTTAATACTACTCACTCAAAGTAATTTGTTTTAAGGCCACCACATTAGTGGAAGATAAGCTAAACTATGTTTATGAAAAAATCCTGATATGAACTCCATCTGTAACTTTAAATGATAATTAATTGTTATACTAAAGTCATCATTTTTGACATAATGTTCAAAAAATAATTTAGATGGCACCGTTTTAAATTTGGCTGAGAACTATTAATTTTCCTTTCATCAAGGTAATAATTATAATTGGATTTTGATGTGGCACGGCAAACTGACAAACACTATTGAAATGTCTATCGAAAAATTACACTACGTGTTAAAATATGGTGAATTACGGAAAATACACAACTCCATCTGTTGAAATAATAATCCTCTATAAAGAATGTATGGTAATTTATTGTCATTTACTACCTCGCTCCTTTGTCAAATTTTATGTATTTTATTTAACACAGATTACCACAGATGGAGCTACTTTAACCTTGGCTAAACAAAATTTTCATATTTTTTTTTCTTCCGAAGTTACTTATGAAGGTGTGATTTTCTGTGTAAAGGTTAATAATAAGCCGATCAACTAATATAAGTACAACATTCAAATGTACAGTTTTGACAAACAGATTGCGTGTTGTAATATTTTACATCTTGAATTCACAAAATTAATCATATCTTTTGATAGAGTGAATCGATTTCGATGAAACAAAAACTAAATAATACCCCAAGTTACGTAGAATTTTTGTATATAAGCATTGTCTGCATTGAATTCGTAGATTTTACGTGAATCCCGAACAAACAAACAGATAAACAGACAAACAGACAAACAGATAAAAATGACAAAAATGATGGAAATGGGTTCTGTTAGTTATCCTTTAACATGCTGGCTATTTTTTTTGTCAATTTCTTCAATGTACAAAAATTACTTTTCTACAGATTTATTATATGTATAGATGTTTGATTTAGAATTAAACTTAAATGTAAACTTAACTGTTTTTTTCTTACCTAATACCCTTAAATATACCGCAATAGGTAGCTTATCGTAATTTTATCTCAGTCCAGCTACATGTCGTGTCCTGCAAGACCCATTAGGTAAGTACCAAAGAGAAAGTAAACACCACTTCTATGAAACGGGACTCCTTGGAACAAAAACGTACTGATATTATATCCCACATCGTATACAGTTTTTAAAGATCTCCATTAAAACGATGCCACATACCATACATTTTTAAAACACAAAAATTACTACGAAGTTGCGGTGGACTGGTAAGTAGCTACCTATATGACGCGAGTGTGAAAAGCAAGCAAAAACAGGAAATGTATAATGCCGCTAAGGGCAAGTTATATTTTTTTTTGTTGATTTTTTATCGAAAACGCTTACCTGACGTCAGCAGATCATTGCTTCAGATGGATTTTAATCGAAGATATAGCATCTTCGACCATTGCTTCAGATGGATTTTAATCGAAGCAATGATCTGCTGACGTCAGGTCACAAATCATTTTTTATAATTATTGTCCTTAAATTATAATAAAATATTGTCACCAGTGACAGAAAGGGTTAGCAGCACCTCCAAGGTCAACGTAGGTAAAATACTAACATTATTTATGTTTATTTTTACTCATAACGGATTATAGAGAAAATATTTTTAATTCTGCTATTACTACTATGAACTCTAAAAACATAACACACAACACAACGAATTAACATTAGGATTAGTAATCAAGTGTCATTGATTTGTGTATTTGTAACCCCTGTATTAAAATCAAATAGCAATTTTACACATATAACCATTGATTTCGATGATGCCTTCTATGCAGTATTTGAGTTACTTTTCTTTTGCGCCGGGCTTGGGGTTTTTTTAGCATTGTCCTTTTTACGTCTCTCTCACACACATAATTTTCTTTCGATTGTACATTTTTGACCACCAAAATACACAAATCAATGACACTTGATTACTAATGCTAGCTTATAGATGGCTCAGCAAAATTTTCATCTTGTTATCTTCAGTAACTTTGAGTAGGCTTATTTCAAAAGCTTGGTTTGAAGCCAGGATTTAATGAAAACATTTTTAACAAATTGCATGAAAAATGAAAAGGAATGAAAGAACATGAAAAATTATGTACATTAATATTCGATGAGATGGCTATCACTTCGCACTTCGACTACAACAGAAGAAAAGACCGAATAACGGGATTTGTAATTATGAAGGAGAATCAGTAAGAAAAACTGCAGATCATGTGTTGGTATTCATGATCAGAGGCATTGTAAAAAACTACAAACAGCCGATTTTCTACTCATTTTCTGCTGAGTACACGAAAAGAAGTTTTGGCACGACTGATAAAACAAATAATCCGAAACAGAATAGGATTTACTGTTATGGCTACTGTATGTGACCAGGGAATGTCAAATGTAAGCGCAATCAATTATTTAATTGAAGACACTCGACAGAAGTACTTAAGAAACAATAAAATTTTAAAACACTCAATATTTGAGGTTGAAGGGAAGACTGTGATTCCATTATATGACCTCCCTCATTTATTGAAAGGGTTACGAAATATACTTATAACAAAAAAAAATAAATATTCCATGGATGGCCAAGAAAAAGTAGCAAAGTGGGAACACATACAATTATTATATAGAAACAACCCAACCTACAAAGGACTGAAACTTATAAAAAGTCTGAGAATCACTGCAATAAAGATAAGATACCTAAAATGAAAGTAAAGCACAATGCTATTCTTTGTATGGAAGTTGGGCTCAAAGATTGCCCACAATAACTGCATAGTGTACAATGTTCTATAGGCTTAGTACCTAAACCAAAGTATTTCAAAATCTATCCCAGGAGTCCTGAGAAAAACTTGTTTGACTCTTGTTCAATAGTAGGAAAAATATGCTTACGAACTCTTGACTATTCCACTTATAGTGGAATAGTCTACCGCGCACTTGCAGATTTCATCTTTTCCTTGCTTTGCACATTTGTAACATCATTCTTAACCATTTTCATTATCATAAGCAGTCAGAGTTATTCTCATTATTTTGCTTATCCCTGTATCTTATTTGTATACATTTTATATAATATTTCATTTTCGGCTGTTTACATTCGCCTTGAGCGCACTGCGTTTCTGCTTCCTGCTTCCGCGGCAAACACAGTCGGAGGAGGACATTCAAGCATGGATACTAATTTGAATGGACGTGAATTCCAGAGTCCCAAAGTTCGGGCTTAAACTCCGGGCCACTGCTGAGAGGCACCGTGCACCCACTACCCTCTACCATACTGCATCACCATCTGCGGGTCGTCCACCCAGAAGCGCCTCCTAGGCTGAGCTTCATCACCGGACATCTCTCCACGTGAAGCCAGGACAGTGCTAGCGCGCTTACCTCCGTAGAGCAATTTAAATTTAACTGACGGGCATCCGAATCGCGACCTTACCAATAAATTTTTATGTACACAATGTGGAGTTTAATTTAAAACTAAACCTACCACACGCTAGACGTGACAGCGCTACACGTCATTTAAAGGTACGCTTGAAAGTCACCAAATTACATGGCATAAACAAAATCCTCATGTTATCCATGCCAGAAGATTAAGCTGTTTGAATTGTGTAGCTCATGAAATATTAATTTGAAATTGGACACATACAAATACAGTTTAAAGCTCCTACATAGGCGATGAAGCATTCCCTTTATCAGCTTATATGCAACGACCTTACCCGGGAAAACATTTATCACACCAACAAAGAGTGTACAATTACAGACTAAGCCGTGCAAGAAGGTACATAGAGTGCAGTTTCGGCATCATGACAAACAAGTGGAGAATTTTTCATAGACCTTTGAATGTGGGATTAGATTTTAGTGAAGAAATAATAAAAACTTGTTGCATACTACATAATTTTGTTAGGTCAAGAAAGATTCAACCACCCAAAACATAAATGTGAAAGACTGCCAAGTTCGATAATATGGGAACGCTTCGCCTATAAAAGAAATGAGATCTGAATAAGTACCAAGTTCCATACACATACCTCAGTTAAAAATAGTTACTTTTTAATGATGCTACTTACCAACATACCATCGAATTCCGCAACAGTGAATAATGAAAATATCGATATACAAGAAATCATACGGCTATCGACCGGATTCGCTGAAAGAAATAAATTTGCTAATTACTTCGTTTCAAGTCTCGGTTCATTAACATGGCAAAGTGACAAAATATAAAAGTTTACACTTACACTTTTCATTTTTTTCTCTTGTTGTTTTTATTTCAAACTCTCGAATAAACAAAGTACACATCTCTTCCCAAGCCTTTCTTTTAAGAATGCGATCACTATATTCTCTTTTTGACATATCCCACAACACAGGCCGATTTTGTATTTCTTGAATAAAAAGTTCAGTATCAAACACATCTTCGAGCGATGACTGCATTTTGGATATTACGTGTGCACTCTATACTGACGACGTTACAACTGACGCGACGCGTGCGGCGCAAGAGGGCGAGGTACTGGTGGGGAGCGGGGCAAATAGATTGCGTTGAGCATTGTACTTGTTCGCAAAAAACGTTGAATCGCGTCGCGGCTACGCGACGCCAGCGCCGCGCACGCTCGGCGTTCGGCAGCCGACCAGCGTCGGGTGGACGTTGCGCGGACGCTGGCACGACGACGACGCTCGAAAGACGCTAGTGTGGGGGGTCCCTTATAACGAATATAGTGTTTTTTTTATAGAAATTGTATAAAGTAAATGATTAAAATCGATAGTGATAGCCTAGAGCTACATAATTTTGTATAAAAAAAAAACAACTTCAAAACTGCATAAAAACCTTTTGCTCGACCTAATATAAAAAATTAGCTAGGACCAAACGAAACTGAAGATACAAGGTGGGCCAATAGATGTGTCCAGAAGTGTAGTATTGTTGACATTATTTAAGTGCAATTTATTCAATAGTTTTACTGTAAAATTAATACAATGATAAAAACCGGGTTTGAAACTATTACACATAATATTAGTTTCAAAACCACAAACTGAGACAAAAGGCAATAAATTAGTATTAGCCGAGCATGTAAGACATGTGGAAGAACTGCGACATAACGGCCAGAGCTACTTAATACGAGCCCACGTAATTCGTCAGACATCTGTGACATTAACACCATACAAAACCAGTTTAAACGTAAGTAATGTTTATGTGATGCCAGAATGCTATTACATGTAAGTCATTTCCAATTTACTAATTGTAAGCTTCTTATCCTTCTTATTATTTTTTACAGATCAATGGTGCTCGTGTCGTCACTGATGTAAAATGTGACTGTGTCTATAATCAGAGCGGCAAGTGCAAGCATGTTAGTGCTTTAATATCCAGCCTGTCAAAGACCAGTAATGAACAACAGTGGGGCAAACCTAGTATTTGTTCAAAATAAATATTCTAAAGGAAGATACTTTGCTTTGATTTTGTACTGCAATCAACACATTTGACAGCTGATCGTCCGCATTTGTTTCCAATTTCTGCCATGTTGTGCGCTGCGGTCGTTATCTGTCCGCCACTTCTCGCTTTGCACATGGCCAATTGCCTAACTAGCCCTTTCAGACCTGGCGTGAACATTTGTACACATTAAATATAAAAAATATATTTATATATTTTTTTGCATCAATTGCAATTGAGACCGGTTGTATCCATAAGTTCACATTATATTCTCTAAAATGCGATACTACTAACGCCATCTCTTAGCATATTTTGGTACTTTTTTGTCAAGTTTCGACCAGTTGGTGACCAAAGTTGGAGCTGTGTAGGTAAGCTGATTGTTTTGTTTCTAAAAAAAAGGAAATTGCGTAATATATCCACTGCAAAATTACGAATTGACGTGTTGTAGTACTATACTCAAATGTAATCTTTATTTGGTGTATTTTATTCTGTTTTTGTACCAAATAACTATTTTATTACATTTGTTCACAATTGTACACATCCGGCATATACGATGTTTTTACGGTTTGTCCAATTCATCTGACGGTATTTCAAAAAACAATTACAAATGTTATTTGAAGGTATTATTTTGATTTACTTGATGCTAAAACTTGGGGTAAAGCATTAGTTTATATTTCCAGGTAAAACAAATACTGATATTATGTTTTCGCCGGACGCTTTGAGAGCACTGAATGAAGGAGATCTTTCTGATTTGGAGTTGTCATCTGATGATGATGAACAGTTAGGATTTACGTCTGAAAGGGAGTCGCAGTGTGTTCGAGTTGGTGCAGATGTCATAAACCACAACCAAAGAGAGGTATTCCCACCTGACTCAGACGACGATGAAGGACCTAGCTCATCCTGGATCGGAATGAATGATCAGGATCCAGAATTTCCTGACACCTGCAACGAATTAGTTTCCGAAGTACCTACAACAGAAGTAGATACCTCGAATGAAAACATACTACAGAATATTACGCCTAAGCAAAACATTAGATGGAGACATAGAAAACTAATAAATACGATTGCATCAGATTGGTTTCCACCAATATCAATTGACCCTAGAGTAGAATCCCCACTTGATTATTATTACAGGTATGTGCCAAAACAGTTATTTGTAACTATGGCTGAAATGACCAACTTATATGCAACATTTTCAAATAGGCTAAGGTTCAAACCTACTACTGCAGATGAATTAGAAATTTTATTTGGATTACACTTGGCCAGTGGTATATTTAGATACCCATGCTTGAAAATGTACTGGGAAACAACCATCAGTATTCCCTTATTTTCAGAAAATATGGCCCGAGATCGATTTTTTGAACTCCGTAACAATTTACACCTTGTTGATAATACAACAGTTCCAGCTGGTTGTAATGATGCATTTTATAAGGTACGACCAATATTTGATGCAGTTAGGTATCGGTGTTTGGAATTGCCACTTGAAAAAGAGCTATGTGTGGATGAGCAGATAGTTCCTTTTACCGGTAAACATATTGCCAAGCAGTACATAAAGGGTAAACCCTGTCCATGGGGCCTCAAGATATTTTTTTTGTGTGGTAAAAATGGCCAAGCCTATGATTTCATACTTTATCAAAGCTCTGGTCCAGAACTAGACAAAAATTTTACAAAAAAAATTGGTTATGGTGCAGCTATTGTCCTTCACCTCACAAAGAGAATTGGAGAAAGCAAGGGCCACGAGTTGTATTTTGACAATTACTTTTCGTCGTATCATATTCTACAAATTTTGAAACAGAAAGGTATTATGGCTGCATGCACAGCTCGTGTAAACAGATTTGCAAATCCATCACTGATAACAGATAAGGAAATAAACAAAAAGCCTCGAGGGTTTTCTCAAGAAGTGAGTAGTTATGATGATGACGTGACTGTGGTCAAGTGGTTAGACAGTAAAGTTACACATCTTGCTTCCAATTTTATTGGCATTGGAGATAAAGATTTCGTTAGAAGGTGGTGTAAAAAGGAGAAGAAATTTATCGAAGTTGAACGCCCCGAAGTGGTCAAAAAGTATAATCATGCAATGGGTGGAGTTGATTTATTAGATCAACTGATGAGCTATTACAGAACATTTATAAAATCAAAAAAATGGACCCTTCGTATGATATTTCATGCAGATTTGGCAGTGGTTCAAGCATTCCGCGAGTACCAAATTGATAGTGATTTAGTTGGCGTACCAAAAAATAAACAACTCACTTTACTTCACTTTCGTCGTCGGTTAGCTGATAGTCTGGTGTTACGCAATAAAATAAACATTGGGAAAAGAGGACGGCCAAGTGGCAGTAGCCCAGCTCCACAGATCATACCTAGAAGACCAGGAGAGATTCGTCCTGAAGCTGAAATAGCTCGAGACGGTGTTGGGCATTTTCCTGCACATGACGAAGGACTTGGGACGCGGTGCAAGAGGGTGGGATGCACGGGAAGAACCCGAATAAAATGCATCAAATGCAAAATTCACTTGTGTCTCACCAAAGACAAAAATTGTTTCCTAGCATTTCATACGTAAACAAAAAAAAACACTATTTGATTGTAGAAGACTGATTTCTGTATCGACTCCAAAGAAGTACATACCTGATCTTATGTTTTTTTTTGTTAATTTTTAATGATAATATTTTGTCTAATTATTTTCACAAAAACAATTAAAAATTTCTAATAAAAAAACTCAAACACTGACTACATTTTATTGTTCCAAGTAAATCCTAATATACTACTTTTATCATCACATAGGACGGATGTGCACATTTGTGCACAAAAAGAAAAACTGATTTTTCTTGAAAAGTCGACTGCCTGGAATTTTTTCTTTATTTTTTCTTTATTTCTTGTGGCCCACTCTAGATACAGGATTTTTTTTTAGATTGATTGAGAAAAAAAAAATAATTCCGGTCTGAAAGGGCTAGAGTTTAATTAATGAGTGCCATAAATATAGCCAGTAAGTTGTAGTTACTTTTTCATATGTTTTTATTAAGTGTCGTTATTACCTATTATAAGTAATGTGACGAGTCTTTATAAAGTGAAATTAGGAATAGAACCGTTTTAGATTGAACTCAAGTATTTTTTGACATTCACCTACTCATTATGTTCCACAAAGAATGAGACAGCCATTATTCAATATTATGTTTCATTGTTGAATTTGTAGTGTTTCATTGTGTACCCCACATTTTAAAGATTTTCTTTTTTGCTGATTGATTACAATTTAATTAAAAAAAACCATCAACGACATCCGGTACCCAATGAAATTTCCTATATACCTGCAAAAAACTAGAGTTGTATCTGTAGTAACAAAAGGTGTATGAGACTATGAATTTTTAGTGTTTCATTGTTGGACACATGACCTTAGTGTGTATATGTTTTTGCGATTTACAAAATTAAATTCAATATTTCTTTAATTCAAGGCTGACCTGTGTCCGTGTCCGTGCGTTATCGTACGGGATCGGGAATAAGTGAAGCGATAGGATAAGTACCTATTGTTTTGTTCTCGTTGCATCGACAATCAGTGTTAATAATTTTATTTTACTAAACTTTTTTATTGGACTAATTGTACTTTAGTTTAAGTGTAAATAAAGGAGTTGTCCGCTTTTTGTATGGACGTTGGTTTTTTATTCCGAGAAAAATCCAACCAGCATCAAACTCTGCTCAAGTAAATATGACAAAAATACGGAACTTGGAACTACTGAAATAATATTTTTAAAACCCCCCATTTAAGAGAAAAACGATAAAATAATAATTGATGTTATTACTATTTTATTTGTTGTTGGCAGCCCTTAAAAAAAGCTCCGCCACTCAGTGTCAATGTCTTAATGTATTTGACATTCATCCGTCACTGGCGTTAGAGATGTGCTAACTTAGGACAAGCTTCAAAGTTATCTCGGATTGAAATTCTTGTGATGCGAGAGTTCGATAATAACAATTATTTTATTGCCACTGACAAGAAGACATTTATTTTCCAAATGTATTTTTAATTAGAAATACATAATACAACATAAAGAATGTCCTAGACAATCAACATTTGATTTTGTATAATAAATCGATTGATAAATCGATTTTTCTGCCTAGAAAAATCGATTCTTCAATTAATTGATTTCATATAACACCCCTATTGACTTGGAATGTCACAGTATCGTTCGATCGCGCCATTGGTTCGCTCGTACTTTATTGTTATTATTGTGCTTTGCTGATTTTTCTGATTTTACGGATTCTTCTACTTGCACATGATTATTTATGAACTTATAACTCTGACGACTTTGCTTTTTCGTACCGGTTATTTGATATTGCACGTGATTAAGACTTCGGCTTTCGGATTACCCCGAATGTAAGTACTGTTCTTTATTCAATAAGGGATTTATTTCCACTTTTTCTTTTAATAAGTGCCTTATAGTTTTCAATCATTAACTTTATGTTCTGCTTTTATTTATTGTTACAGTATAATGGCTCTCTGCGTGAATTGTAACATAGGTATACATGCTAATCAGCAGTATGACTATGATGCTTTAAGCATGAGTCCTGAAATAGTCTCAATACTTGAAGAATGGATTACTCGGCAGGTAATGTATTTTTAACTTACCTACTTTATTAGGGATTTATGTTGAAAAAGATTAAAAAGCATTGTTTGCTCAAAGAACATGCATAAGAATGATAGTGTGTATGTCTAACCTAACATATTGGTTTGTTCATAGGTAACTGATGGAGATCGCATTTGCCAAGAATGCATGAACCTTATACTCACGGAACTGAACAACAGAAATGAGAATAATATTGGTGGTCGACAGCTAGGTCATCAATCAGTTTGTGTTTGGTGTGGTATATCCATTTCAAGAAGAACGGGCAGACGTTCTCGTCCCTTAACGGATGATCATCCTGAGCGGGCTTATGTAGCTGGCATCATCAGCCCCCGACAGGTAAAATATATTAAATACTAGCTGACCCAACAAACTTCGAATCATTTAAACCTTCCCTGGACCTCTACGAACATTTTAAAACCAAAATAAGCCAAATTGGTCCAGCCATTCTCGAGTTTTAGTGAGACTAACGAACAGCAATCCATTTTTATATATAAGAAGAAGATTTACACTTTATTTGTACTGCTGTTTACCAGAACACACATTTATTGAAAGCTTTATTTCAGATTCCACCAAATGGTCGAGCATGTAATGCCTGTTGGCAAAGGGCCCACAGCAATATTCTACAAGTCATTGAACCACCAAGAGAGTCCCAAGAAACTAGTGACAATGCAGAAAGTAGGTCCAGCTCTGTAGTAGCACCTGTAAGTACATTCAGTTCGGAAATTGATATGGACATAGTTCAAAATGACAATGTACTTGTTGAACTAGAAGGTTACAGTCGAACTCCAAATTCATCTAACCATTGTTTTGTTCCCGATTGTACAAACTCGGAACGTCTAAGAGTTCCTATTTACATTAAGAAACAAATATTAATTGACTACAAATTGTATGTCTCACCTAATGCCCGAGTATGTGAAGAACATGCAAGTGTATATAATTGGGAACTGTTGACTGAATATCAGTTTACAACGCAGTTTACTCAAAGTCATATAGTAGAAATGCTAGATTTATTAAGAAAAAAAACAGTAAACATTATTGATTTTGAAAATGTTGAAAATATGAACAACCATATTTGTCGTTATTGGACAGGCTTAACTGTATTGAACTTTTTAGCACTACTGAGCTGTATTACAAGTGAATTGTCAAATATATGTAAAAAACCTAAAACAGCTTTAGGATTGTACCTCATGAAAATAAGAACTGGGGAGCCAATTAGACGAATTGCATCATTAATGAGCATGAATAAATCGGTGGCATGCAGTTATATGAAAAAGGCACGTCACTGCTTGAACGAATTTTATGTACCTAGACATTTAGGTGTAAATCATATTCCTCGAACAAGCCTGTCCAGTAGAAACCTTTTAATCCCACAGGGTCTTTTTGGAACAGCAGAAAATAACCCCATAATTATTTGCGATGGGACATACATATATTTACAGAAATCATCTAACTATCTGTTCCAAAAAAAAACATATAGCTTACACAAGTTTGCAAATCTTGTAAAACCCTTTTTACTGGTGGCCACTGATGGCCACATTATAGACATATTTGGCCCATACGCAGCCACAACATCAGACGCTACAATTATGCGACTGTTGTTCGAAAATGAAAATTCGGAGTTAAGGCAATATTTTAGACAGAATGATGTTTTTATTCTCGACCGTGGTTTTAGAGACTCTATCCCATTATTGACATCTTTGGGATATACTGTTTGTAAACCTGAGACCCTAAGCGAAGGGGAAACTCAATTATCGACTGAAAAAGCCAACAAATCACGGCTAGTGACACTGTGCAGGTGGGTTGTAGAAGTTGTAAATGGTCGGTTTAAACGGGATTTCAAAATATTTCGAAATAAATATTTTAATATAGGGTCTCAAAACCTAATGAATGACTTCAAAATTGCAGGAGCTATTTTAAACCATTTTCATCCTGTTTTGACTGACCATCCTGATGCTCAAAATATACTGGAAAGAGCTAATCAGAGAATGAACATGGAAAACTATTTAGCTAACCATGTGATTAGGCATCAGCTTAATAGACGCCGAGCCAGTTTCGTCCATATAAATGCTCAAATGCCACAGCTGAATGTGTTCCCCATCATGGAGATGTCAGATTTAGTTTTATTTAGTTTGGGTATTTATCAAATTAAACAGGCACACTCTTATTATGGGGAACATATTCGGCCAAATGGTACTTTTACTGTAGAAGTAAGTGAAGATGTACAATTGATAAATATTTCAGGCATTTCGTCATCACATGAGACAGTATTAATCAGAGGACGAATAAAGTCACGCCACATTAGTAGTCGAGTGTATTACACATATATTTTATTGAAAGTGGCAGAGACTAATTGGCAAAACTGCATTTCTGATTATTATTGTAGTTGCATAATTGGAAAAAGAACTGTTGGAAGCTGTGCTCATGTGATGACAATAGTCTGGTATCTTGGATGGGCTCGGCATCAAAATAATATATCTCCACCTGCGCAGTTTCTCGACAGTATTTTAATAAGAGAAGACGTTGAAAATGAAGAAAATCAATAAATAAATACTATTTAAAAACCTAAGTTTTATTCATTACAAAACCTGTACATTAGCGTCTAATTATAGCTTGATATTCTGATATTAATCCGTTTTTAAATAGCATAATGTTGAAAGACTTTTCATCGGCTTCTGATCTCGATTCCCCGTCAATAAAAGAAATAGGATAATTTCTTATCCTATGTATTTGAACAATGGGTTCGATCCCAGGTCAGGCAAGTACCAATGCAACTTTTCTAAGTTTGTATGTACTTTCTAAGTATATCTTGGACACCATTGGCCGTGTTTCGGATGGCACGTTAAACTGTAGGTCCCGGCTGTCATTGAACATCCTTGGCAGTCGTTACGGGTAGTCAGAAGCCAGTAAGTCTGACACCAGTCTAACCAAGGGGTATCGGGTTGCCCGGGTAACTGGGTTGTGGAGGTCAGATAGACAGTCGCTTCTTGTAAAGCACTGGTACTCAGCTGAATCCGGTTAGACTGGAAGCCGACCCCAACACGATTGGGAAAAGGCTTGGAGGATGATGATTTGAACAATGGGTCGGTGGGTCGTCTTATAAGTATAGTAATAAGTTATAGTATTACTCATTATCTCCGGCTGATTATAAGCTCTTGTGTAATATGCTGAAACATGCACATTTTGTTGGTCGAGGTCTTAGTAAAATATTGTAATTTGCTCGTGAACATTCAGTCAAGTCGAAAAATAATGCAACCAGCAATAGCAAGCGTATTATTGTTTTTGTTTACATTGATTAAATCAAATATTGATTGACACTGACAGTAATGACACTTTTCATGTGCCAATTTTGACAAGAGAACTTTTTTTTGGGTGTGTTCACTTTATTAACTTGATGATTAGAAAAAGGTTTGTTCGTTTTAGAAGTAAATTCTCACTAAAATAAAAATACGATTTTTCTCAAAAGTGGAGGTGTTTAAAAATGTATGATAGATGCAGAAGCACTGGGTTTTGAGATGTCTATCCAAATATATTTAACTTACTCTGGTTGGAATTTTTAAATAATAAAAAACCATTTTCGGACAAGTCCTTTGTCCAGTTAATGTTAAAAATAACAACAAAAAAATGTCAGGTTCACGAAAACGGAGTGCAGTTTGAAACCACTTTGAGGAAGTGGAACCCAAAAAAGCAAAATGCCTATATTTTGCTAACATTCTCTCCGTATCGGCCGGAAATTGTGGCTACCTGGGTAGACATACTTGTTACTGACAGGCAGCCAACGAAGCAGACACCTGAGGCCCCACAGCCTGTGGGCCACAGGCGACACCAGGGGGGGGGGGACAGTTGCCTACATCAAGCTTGACGATTAATGAAGCAGCGCCATCTTCATTCCTTAACGGTGAAACTTATGTTCTGTTTTGTCTAATCAGCAATAGATGTCTCTGTAATAAAATTCTAAAAGTCACATCTTTTATTTTTATACTTAGTTAATTTTAGTTAAATTAATATTAAAATATATTAAACTCTTCGTATAAGCAGTTAATTTTAGTGTCAATGACATGACACATGTAAAATGGTCGCCGTAGTCTGCGTACACGCTTGATTACGTTTTGCGGTTGTTTTATGTGTAAATTCTAGTTTTTGTGATAATATCTTCGTTATAAACGTCGAGTCGAGTTTACTCCTCCGTTTCGGTAACAAGATAATCTTCCAGAAACTGTGTTTTACTTCGCGCTAAGGACGCTTTTGTGTTGCTGTGTGTGGTCTGCTCATCATTGCAACAATGCCGCACCGATGTACACTCGGATGTAAAAGCACAGGTAAATTATAATTATATTATTAATTTATTACTGAATTCAAGTAATTCTTTAATAATACTCCGAAATATTGAGAACCATATTTGGTAATTGTGTCAATTTGTTTATTTTCAGTTGCTTCTGGAAGATCCTTCCACACCAGATCGAATTTAGTACGACCATTCCAGAAGAAAATTAAGTATCTGCAAACGGAGATAAGTGTTTTGCGCAAAAGGGACCAGCTGTATAAGGAACGACTGAGTAATGCACAAAAGTTGTCACAAAATATCATATTTAAACAAGTCATACAACATATGACTAAACCAGCTCAGTTGTTTGTACATATGCAGCAACAAGCTAAATATAAACCAAAAGGAAGACGGTTTACAATTGAGGAGAAAATCCTAAGTTTATCTTTATATAAAAAAAGCCCTAAGTGCTACAGGCTGTTATATAAATATTTTGCTCTCCCTTCATGCAAAGCCATGAAAAGACTACTGAGTCAAATTAAATTAGCACCTGGCATTAATAATATAATTTTTGAAAAAATAAATAAAACTTTGCTAAAAAAACAGATCCCAGATAGGCTGTGTAGTCTAATATTTGATGAAATGTCAATCACGCCGCAAATTTTTTATTCAGCCCAAAAAGATAAGTTAGAAGGTTATACTTCGGACTCTAAGGAAGTATTCGCTGACCACGTGCTGGTCTTTATGGTGAAGGCAGTGAAAAATAATTATAAGCAGCCAATTGCATATTATTTTACAAATTGCTTAAGTAAAATCGAGTTAAAAACAAAATTAAAAGCTGTAATCGAACAATGTTTTAAATGTGGTCTCATAATTTTAAACACTGTTTGTGACCAAAGTGCTGTTAATGTCAGCGCTATAACAGAATTGGTCACTGAAACAAAAGTAATTTATTTACGCGAAGGTAAAGAAAGAATGGCGTCATGAAGTGATGCGTTTTAAAGGTCACGTCGTATTCCCACTTTATGACACTCCTCATCTAATAAAAGGCATTAGAAACAATTTAATAACAAAGGATCTTAGATATGTTACCAATAATGAGGAGAAAATCATAAAGTGGGACTGTTTCAAAATGGTGTATGATGCCGATCAATCGTATGGAGAGCTGAGACTTTTGTATAAGCTCACAGAAGAGCATATTAATCCTGAAAAAATAAAAAAATGAGGGTTAAGTCGGCGACACAATTGTTCAGTCACAGTGTTGCTGTTGTGACTGAACATTTGACTGCAAGGGGCGATCTGCCTATAGAATGCCGACAACTAGTTGACTTGACCCTTCTAATAGACGATTTGTTTGACTCTCTGAATGTGAACAGTTTCTCCATACCAAATGGCAAAGTTTTTAAAGGACCTGTAAAACGTAACTCGCCTCATCATGAGCTGTGGAAAAAAGCCAAAATTGTCTTAAAGACAGTTAAATTTATCAAAAAAGTTACTGTTGGGAACAAAGTCCGATTGGTTGAGAAAGTGGTGCCGTCTGTTACGAATTTGATTAAAACGATAGAGGGTATGGAACTTCTTTGGCAAGTGTTGTCTTGTAATTATAGACTCGATGCTATGATGACCAGAAACTTTAATCAAGACCCTTTAGAAAATTTCTTTGGAAACATTAGGAGTTATGGAGTAAGAAATATAGCGCCTAATACAGTAAGTTTTGAAGGAGCGTTTAAAGCGCTTCTTTTGAATAATTATAGCTCTCCTCACTCGGGGAGAGGTAATTGCGAGGAGGATTTTAATGAATGCCTTCAAAATTTAGATTTCTTTTTAAAAGAAAAAATAGTTACTCCAAATGTTTCTGAAGAAAAAAACACAATTCATTTCAACAATGAAGTTTGCTTTGATCAGCAACATGAAAATGATGCTGGTCAAAGCAAACTTCGTCTTAAAAAAGTTGTCAAAGGTTGCAAATATTGTAAGAATGAATTATAAGACAACTCTCTTTCCTGCTATGCATCCCACATGGTGGTGGGGTCAGCTTTCCTTATTTTTCTTCTCCACTTCGCTCTATCCGTGACGTCGCTCTCGGACACCTGGCACTCTTTCAAGTCTTTCGACACTGCGTCCCGCCATCTGGTCTTGGGGCGCCCTCTCGATCATTATAAGACAACAATTCAAATAAAAACAATTCTTTTATTACAGCCAAAGAGTACCAAAAAAAGAATTGGCTTTGCTATCCCAGTGGAAAAACTGAATATTTATTTAAAGAAATACAAAGCATGGCCATTTCTTTTCTGAAAAAAAAACGTGCCCAAATTGTTTTTAAAGTCAAATATCACTTCGTTAGCAGACTTGCTAATAACAAATTTATTTAAATGTCCCAGTCACAAAGACGAACTTTATAAAATGTTTACCGACTCAACATTAAATATAATTATTTACAGTTGGTGTCGGTCTGTCAATCGGATTTTGTCCGGAAATATAAAATACGATGGCGATGATGAAATAGAATTAGCTGCTGTTAATTATTATAATAAGCACAAAAATTATAAAAATAGAAAATAAAGAGAATGAACTTAAAGTACTTAGTCGTTTTATTAATTAAAACCCATTTTTTTTGCATTTAGCCCGTATTTCCCCGTACCGAACTTTGTTCTTACTTTCTTGGTGTGAATATTTGATTTTATTTTATAATAAAACAAATATTCCGCAAGAAAATTTGAACAAAATAGTTCGGTACTGGGAAATACAAGGCTCACATAAATCTATTATCAATTACATTAGTGTGTATAGGCGTGTAGGTAAACGTGTGCGTGTGTGAGTGTGTGATTGATCAGTAGTTCTTGTTCTGAAATGCAGAGGGCGCTTCAAACATGTCTTGGTTAAAAGTCACGATAGAGGGCACTCTTTACCTTTTTATTATAGTACTCTGTGGGCGACACTTGCGCCAACGTCAACTGCGACAGAATCTGCCAAGTCCAACGCCCCTGCCCCCAGCCCATCCTCCGTTGGGTTACCTTCTCATCAGCCTTCTACCAGAGATTATGCGCACAGCACTAAATCCATGCCGCCTCGGCGTGCTGAACTTTTGGATGAGCAACTTCTGCGTTTGATTATTTTTTGATTATCCCTTCAGTATAGTGCAGGACGAAGAATTTAAAAAGTTTGTAAATATGCTGAATCCAGGGTACAAACTGCCAACAACAAAAACACTGTCGCAATCGTTAATTCCCAAAATGTGCACAAAACAAGAAGAGAAGGTTAGGCACATAATAGAAAATGCCAACGCAGCCTGCCTCACGACTGACTGCTGGACATCAGACAACAATCAAAGTTGTTTAGCTGTTACGGCACATTACATTTTCTCTACATTAGAGACAACAAAATTACATTCCAGAACTTGGATGTGTGGAGTATAACGAACGGCACACCAGCGAAAATCTAACAGTATATTTTAAAAATATCATGCGGGTATTGAGAATAAAATAACCGCAATGGCCAGCGATAACGCTGCCAATATTACAGCAGCTATAAGAGAGGGTGACTGGCGGCAAATTCCTTGCTTTGCCCACACTCTGAACCTTTGCGTCCAGTCGGCGTTACAGCATATAGCCCCTAGCCGCAATTATAAATAAGGTTAAAAACATCGAGGAGTTTTAAAAACAAAGGATTCCAGGACTCTAGATTATTCGATAGGGCTTTGAGAGACTTAATTGAATTGGATGAAGTTCCTCAAGGACAACAACAACGCCAGCGGTAGAGCCAGTGCAACCAGAACCCGGCCCTAGTTACTCCATTTGGTTTGAGTTTGACTAAGAAGTGGTTAAACAAACACCTGACAACCCAACGGCAGCAGGAATCGTCGAAGTAGACAAATACCTTCATGAGCCGCTTTTAAAGCGTACCGAAGACCCATTAAAATGGTGGCACGCTCGGAAGCACATATCCTCTGCTGTTTCATTATATTATAAAAAGGCACATCTTGTTGACACGTCTGTAAACAACTGAAAATAAGTAGGTTTACATGTAAATAATTCTGTAATTAATAACTAATCAAAAGATCACACAAATGCAACTTAATATTCCTAGAAATAACCCCACGTCATAGGTTGCCAGTCCTAAGCCTGAAAAGTATGAAGGGAAATCGGTAGTCTATACACATTATTACTAATATTACAAATAAATATTTTATTTATTTATCTACCAATGTTGTATCTAGGAGACTCTGGTTACTCCCAACGCTCATGGCTAATGACTCTGATATCCAATGCTAGTCCTGATACTCCAGAAGCCAACTATACTGAAAAGCATATGAGAGCTAGAGTAGTCATTGAAAATAAAAATCAAGGCTTAAAAATCGATGGCGTTTTATGTTATGTTTTATACTCAATCCTTGTGTCACAAGGATTGAGTATTACATTACAAGCCACTTAAATGCTCTCGCATAATTCTGGCATGCTCAGTGCTACATAATATAATGATTAATTTTGGAGTAGAAGACACAAAGGAAGTCATTCTGGGTTGGCATTATTAGTTAACTTTAATGTTTTCTATCATGAAAATTAAGCTCATAATATTTTTTCTTAAAATTATTTCTAGATCCAGAATTACCAGGTATAAGTGGTGGTGAATCTAATCAAAACAGCTACATAGAAAGTGAGGCCACAACAGATTTAATTAGAGGTCGAATATTAAGAGATAAGAGATCAAATAATAAGAAGATTACAATAGTGTAGTTATTTATTTTTGAAACTTTTTTTGTTTTTGTTTACTAGAGAGCTATGGTGACCACCCAGCCTTCGGCCCTAGATTAAGTCTGTACGCACACATGTATAATGTGCTGACTATAATTTTAAGAACTTAGGTAGATAAGTCGCCCCACCGGAGATGTCGCGCCGAGATGGGTCAGACAGTAGATTAGTTTTTTTACAATTAAAAGTACCTCAGAATCGGTAACACGCTTTTAATTTGTCTCCCGAAATTCCTTAGTAGTAATACTTAGTAATTTCAATAGTTTCCCCGCTCCGGAAACAAGAGTGGCGCAGCCGGTAGGATTTCGCTGTTATATTCCTAAATTCTTCGCGGTTTTAAATTCGTCGCGTGTCTCGAGGACGAGCTGCACGATAGCTGTGGGAATTTAAGGACGAGTGAAATCCGACGAACCAAATAAATTACTCTTGGTGCGTGTGGGCAAACAAAGGAATACCAAGGATGAGAGTAGCAGCTGGCTGGTGAGTGATTTTTTCGCCAATCCATGTTCCTCTATCCCCCAATACTTAATACCTACATTATTTTGAGATTAAACCTCTCTCATTATAACGTGTTCATTTAGATTATTGGCTTATCTCATTGTGTTCTATAAATAGAACCGACATAGAGTAGTTAAACTTTCAGAGACGCCAATTAATTGTTATCTCAAGTGTATTCTTTGCATTGATATTTTTATAAATGTGTTTTATTAAAAGTAATAAGTAAAGTGTATGTAATTCTACACCTAATATAAAAAAATATATATATTTTATACATTAATATTTTTAATTTTATTACCTAAACTATTACATACATTTTGCGTCTAATTATTTTCTGATTTACGTGTGTTATGTTTGAATTGTGTTATCTTGTGTGTTTCATAGCATAGTCAATTGTACTCTCACGAATTGTTTTATCTGTTCCGTTCTCTACTCTGTGAACATGACGACTTCAGTGACTATTGAACAAATACCCAAAGAAATTATTCAATTAATACCTTTGTATAATGGTGATAAAAGACAGTTAAATCTTTATTTGCGAAAGTGTCAGTATGTCCTTGACCGATATAAGGGTAGCCACGAACAAAATCTTTACGTTTATAATGTTTTAACTAGTCGATTGAGAGATGACGCCGCAGCGCTCTTATCAGAACGTGAAGATATTGTGACATGGTCTGCTTTTAAAGATCTACTTATTCAACATTTTGGAGACCCGCGTAGCGAAGCGTGCATTAATATCGAATTAGAATCCTTAAAAATTAAATCCGGTGAAAGTTATTTAGAATTTTGTAATAGAATCCAAAGTGTTCGATCATTATTGATGTCCAAGGTCAACATGATTGAGGATACTGATTTGAAGAGTGCAAAGACAATTATTTATAACAATACGGCCTTGAATGTGTTCTTATACAATCTCCCAGAGAATATGGTTCGTATTGTAAGGCTTAAGGCACCCTCTAGTTTAGAAGCGGCCTTGAGTATAGTACTTGAGGAAGTTAATTTCTTAGAGCAGTATAATACTAGGAATCGCATTTACGGTCAATCTAGCAGTTTCGGATCAAAATTGGTAATGACGCCAGCGGGATACAAACCTTTATTGCCAAATAATATTACCACACCTAAATTTAATTTCGGTATTCCACAGAATAAATTCAATCAGCCCCAAGGTCAATTACCAAATGCATTAACATCACGCCCCAAGCCTGGGTACTTACCCCAATCTCAACAATTTGGGTACAGGCCACCCCAACAATTCGGGTACAGGCCACCTCAACAATTCGGGTATAGGCCACCTCAACCATTTGGGTACAGGCCACCCCAACAATTAGGATACAGGCCACCGCCACAGTTTGGCTATAAACCGTTGCAACCTCAGCAGTTTGGTTACAAATCCCCCAATAATTCTAATACCCCACAAATACTAAAACCTCAAACGCAAACTACTGATGTGTCTATGCGAACAGCCCAACCTAAATCGAATGTACCACAAGGTTTCAATTTAAATGAATTGTCTGCTGACGACTATGAGCCTTATTACAATAACTATTACTCTAACTATGACGATGACTATTATGGTGACTCAAATGAAATTAATTATCATGACGAGACTCATGTTGACTATGAATTACAATCAGAAAATGAAATTCAGGCACTGGATTTTCAGGAGAGTGCCTCGACGGACAAGAAATCTTAGAATTAAATTTTGACTCTAATTTAGAGCTACCGTATATTTATGTAGAAGAGATAGACGCAAAAATGATGATAGATACTGGTAGTATGAGATCGTTCATTAGTCCTACAAAAGCATATGAGTATTTTTACGACTATATACGTAATGAAAATTTTCAGGTGGTTAGTACTCATGCTACTAGTAGACATAATGAAGTAATAGAAATTCCTCTTCTACCTACCTTTGTTAGTGACGATTGGCATAAGTTCTATGTATACGAAGTAGATCCACGGTATGACGGGCTTATAGGTAACGACCTTTTACAGCAATTAGGTGCAATTATTGATCTAAAAGAACGAATCTTAAAAACGAATTCCACTTGTATTCCAATAATCAATAATAATTTAAATTATAAAATTACTGTACAGCCACGTTCAGAACAACGATTTAAATTGCCAGTAGATCAATATTCAGGTGACGCTATTCTTGACTACCAAGAATTTCGAAATGGACTACGAATGCCTAGTGCTTTAGTAAACTGTGATAGTGGATACGCATTTACAGTAATTCAAAACACTTCAGATTGCCCAAAACAACTGACTATTTGCCAACCTTTCACAGTAACGCCATATGAAAATACAGAA
This sequence comes from Helicoverpa zea, assembly GCF_022581195.2. Taxonomy (NCBI): domain Eukaryota; kingdom Metazoa; phylum Arthropoda; class Insecta; order Lepidoptera; family Noctuidae; genus Helicoverpa; species Helicoverpa zea. The sequence continues at coordinate 1,991,603 of NC_061464.1, read as the reverse complement.
TACAACATTAATTTTACTACGACCAATACTCCTCTAGAAATTGACAAATTACTTGAAGAAAATTTAGATAAATTAAGACTCGATCATACCAATGGCGAAGAACGTGAGAAAATTTATGCACTTTGTAGGGAATATAAGGACATATTCTACTGTGACCAAATCCCCCTTACGTTTACTAATCAGGTTAAACATCACATACGTACCAAAAATGAAGATCCTATATACATTAAACCCTATAGACAGGCACCTTTCATCCAAAACGAAATAAATAATCAGGTAGAAAAATTACTTCATGAAAATGTTATACAAGAATCTCATTCCCCTTGGAGTGCTCCAGTTCACCTTGTCCCTAAAAAGAAGGATGCGTCTGGTGAAATTAAATACAGGATGGTAATAGACTACAGACGACTGAATGACATAACCATAGACGACAAATACCCCCTACCTAATATTAATGACCTTTTCGACAAACTAGGAAAGAGTGTGTACTTCACCACATTGGATCTAGCAAGCGGCTACCACCAAATAGAAGTAGAAGAGAAGGATAGACAGAAGACAGCTTTTTCGACGCAAAATGGCCATTTTGAGTTTCTCAGAATGCCGTTTGGACTTAAAACCGCTCCTGCTACCTTCCAACGGACCATGGATAATATTTTGCGTGGTCTGCAAGGACTCCACTGCATGGTATACTTGGATGACATAATAATTTACGGAAATAGCCTTGACGAAATGATAAATAAATTAAGAATTGTATTTGACCGACTTAGAACAACTAACATGAAAATTCAATTAGACAAATCTGAATTTTTACGCAAAGAAGTGCTCTACCTTGGACACACTATAACTAAAGACGGGCTAAAGCCTAATGACGACAAAATAAACGCTGTATTGAATTACCCGTTACCAAAGACAACGACAGAGATTAAGAGCTTTCTTGGACTTGTAGGTTACTACAGACGTTTTATAAAAGATTTTGCAAAAATTACTCAACCATTGACAGCCTGCTTAAAAAAGCGCAACAAAATTTTTATTGACCAGAAATACATAGACGCATTTAACAAATGCAAGGAACTCCTGACACATGCCCCACTGTTACAATACCCTGACTATGACAAAACATTTATACTGACGACCGACGCATCCAATGTCGCTCTAGGCGCTGTGCTGTCACAAGGACAGATTGGCAGTGACAAGCCCATTGCGTATGCTAGTCGTACCCTCAGTGATACAGAATCACGTTATAGTACCATCGAACGTGAACTGCTCGCTATAGTGTGGGCAGTAAAGCATTTTAGGCCCTATCTGTACGGTAGAAAATTCTATATATATACTGACCACCGTCCCTTAACTTGGCTCCAATCTCTTAAAGACCCTAGTAGCAAACTCACACGTTGGCGGTTACGTTTGCAAGATTACGACTTTGATTTAATTCACAAAAACGGCAAACAAAATACAAATGCAGACGCTCTGTCCAGAATAAAAATCAATGCCTTACTCACAGACGACGAAAATCAGTCTCTAGCAGTTAATATTGATGAGAAGGAAGATAAAAATCTAAATGAATGTGCAGATAGTAAAGGTTCATCAACAGTAACGATATCTGATTCTAGTCGAACTATGACCTGTAGTCCTATAGATTTTTCCGACAATATTAGAGAAGTTCACTACGATACAAATGAGTATCCAATACGATCAGTGTCCAGTAAGTCGAACGAAACCGTTCATTCCGCTGTAGAATTAGAATCAACCGGTATACCTATTTTACATGAGGCGATCGACACCAAGCCGAATCAAATCTTAATATTTTCATGGTTTAAAAATCAAATGCATGTTAAGAACCTGTCACGTGACAAACAAAAGATATTAGAAGTTTTCCTGCCAAAAGATAATCCGCAATTAGTAAAGGACTTTTTAAAGGAATACATACAGCCAAAATTAAAATATTTCATTTATTTTGAGGAGAATGAACATCGGAAACTATTTAGCAATATAATAATTGAACTATTCAGAAAGGGAACTATTAACCTATTTGAATGTACAGAAAGAGTTATTTTTGTAGAAGATGAAGGAGAGCAAAAGGCACTTATACTTAAACACCATGAAGGAAAGACCTGTCATAGAGGCATAAAAGAAACGCTAGTTAGGCTCCGTAGAAATTATTATTGGAATAGAATGCAGGAAACTGTAACAGCAGTCATAAACAGTTGCGATGGGTGCCGTAGAATGAAATATGATAGGAAACCCATCAAACCTATATTACAACTAACACAAACCCAAGACGCGCCTTTTCAAGAGCTATTTATAGATCTTTTTAGTATAGAAGGTAAAACTTATTTAACTATAATTGACGCATTTAGCAAATTAGGTCAGGCAATCGAAACTCAGGGAAAATCAACTCCCGAAGTAACTAGAGCACTGATGAAATATTTTTCGTATTACGGTACACCCAGAAGAATAAGCTCAGACCCCGGAACCGAATTTAATAATGAACTAATTAAGGAATTTTTGAATTTACATAAAATTGATTTCCACATTGGAACCCCTAATAACCCCAATTCAATGGGTCTTATTGAGAGGTTCCACTCCACTATAATAGAAATTTACAGACTGGCCAAATACGAAAAACAATGTACTGATGCGGCTTCGGTTATGACTTATTCTGTTCTGGCATACAATCACACTATTCACTCAGTCACTGAACTTGCACCATTTGAAGTTGTCTTCGGACATACCGACTCAAGCAGTCCGTTTAGCATAGAATTAGAAAAACGTTATTTCCAAAAATTAGTAAAAGATCATGCAAAAAGAATAAAAACATTATACGAACACTTAGCAGACAAAATGGTTAATATTAAAGAAAAGAATAGAGAGAGTAAGGGTGGTGAAGGTGAAATAAAGTTTAAAAAAGGAGAAATTGTTTTCGGTAAAGACATAAATAAGCGTAAAAGTAAGGATAAGCCCCGATATATAAAAGCTGTAGTAACAGGCAAAGCAGATAAAAATATTTTACCTATAAAAATAGGAGAAAGGGATACCAAAATTCCTATTAAAAATATAAAACGTCCTCCACAGGTGCGGCATATTATTGATGACAGTCACGATGCTGTCGCTGGCCCTTCATCTGCAAAATCTTGAAGGTAATCCAGGAGTTTTACCGGTGAAACAAGGTCATGCATATTTCCAAACTGATCAGTGGACTATTGTAAAGATCATCAGCCTAGATCAAATTTATACTGACCTTAACTACATCTCTACCAACTATCAAGCGCTTTGTAATTTAATTGATTGGAATGCATCATACTCACAAGAAATTATGACTATTAAAATGCATACAGATTCCATACGTGATTTAACTGTAGAAAAATACCAACAGCTTATACCATCCAAACGATCTAAACGAGGACTCATTAATCCACTGGGCTCTATTATAAAAATTGTTACCGGTAATTTGGATCATGATGATGCGTTGAAGTATGATAATCTCATTTCTAAATTGAATCAAGGTCAAATCACTATATCTAAAAGGTTAACATTGGTCTCTAAAATGTTTGACAGTTTTATTAATGCCACTGAAACTATTGAACAGAATACAATTAACTTCCATAACAGGTTAACTAAAATTGAAACATTAATTAAAGATTTAACTGCTCAGCAAAATAGTTGGATTTTTCTGACGTACTTAACTGGGTTGTTCAATGTTTTCATGAGTAACTTTCGTACTATATTTATTAGATTAAGTGAAATCGAAACTGCACTTGCATTAAGCAGAGTCTCTATTTTACATCAATCAATTGTTAATTCTTCAGAACTTTTATATCATCTTAAATTAATATCCGAATATGAAAGCTTAATATATCCTCCCGCCGAAGCGAACTTGTTAAAAATAGAAGAGATTATATGTGTTAAATCATTTATTAAAAGTAATCAAATAACGTTTATAATGGAGATACCACTTACCGATAATGTTACTTATAACTATTATAAGATTTACTCCCTACCAATTTTCCATGACACCGAAAATAAGACCCTAGCTATTTTCCCCAAATACCCTTACCTATTGGCGAAAGAAAATAGATACTCACCAATCGCAATACCGTGTAGACCATTCTCTGCCGGTGCTCGCTTCCTCTGCACTGCAGACAACAGGATCCCCTTCTATGAACTTACCTGTGTCGAACAGCTTATGAATTTCGAAAACGACCTTACCCTTTGCAAACAACATCCAATAGAAATCGAACAGGTCAGAGTCCAACAAGTCGCTAACAACAACTGGATCCTGTATAGTGAAGAGAAGACCACACTAACAGAACGATGCAAGGATGAGACCAGTAGACAATTGGTATTTGGTACTTACCTGATGACCATCGAAGAACCCTGTGAGGTGGAGATTCATGGCATACACATTAATCATCGTATCTTCATAGAGTCCGATGTGGTGAAAAGAGTACCAATCATCGCCTTACCTCAGTTACGCACTAACGCACAGCTATCCAGTACACGTGCACTTGATATGAAGGGCATAAATCTAGACGAAGTGAAATATATGGCGTATTCGTTAAAACATAGTGAAGTGATCGAAAGTGTTTTTGATAAAAGGGACAGTAGCTTCAGTGCGTCCTTGGTGTACGTGACCTTAGGTTTAGTTATTTTAAGTATTTTTGTATTTTCCGTTTATGTTGTTCGGCTCAAATTGCTGAAATACACGTGTTTCAAGAAAAATTATCGGAACCAATCTAAAATCGATTCTCCCGATAATTTTCCTCTTAAGGTCGGAGGAGCTATGGTGACCACCCAGCCTTCGGCCCTAGATTAAGTCTGTACGCACACATGTATAATGTGCTGACTATAATTTTAAGAACTTAGGTAGATAAGTCGCCCCACCGGAGATGTCGCGCCGAGATGGGTCAGACAGTAGATTAGTTTTTTTACAATTAAAAGTACCTCAGAATCGGTAACACGCTTTTAATTTGTCTCCCGAAATTCCTTAGTAGTAATACTTAGTAATTTCAATAGTTTCCCCGCTCCGGAAACAAGAGTAGAGACTTTTTTAATTTACCTAATCTAAAGTTATCTTGCTTATCAGTGATACTGAAATTAATGCCCGGTTTACACTTTGTTAAGTTAACACTGCAGGTGTTTAGTAATCAAGGTGTGAAAGGAAGCGTAAAGTGATTAGTGCGAGTGAATAGAATCAAGGTATATTTTTGTTGTTAAGTGACTACCCCCTCTCAACTTTTCTACTACCCTCTCTCGCAATTTGCCTGTACTAATCAGTGTGTAAATACGTGTGTGTTAAGTGCGCAGTGTCAAGTTCAAAGCGAAAATGAAGTGGACGGAACAACATACTTTAAAATTCGTACAAGAATACATAAAGTTTAAATGCCTATACAATGTAAAGTGCGCAGAATTTAAAAACAAACAGCTGAGAGATGCGGCCCTATTGAAACTGAGTGAAGCGATGGGAATTCCCGATTTCAAAATTGAGTTCATTTTCTATATCAGATACCACAACAGATACAATCTCCTTAATTATTTGTCTCAATATTAGGTGCTGTTCATCTTCCATTTCTAGAGACACTATGCACAACGGACAGTACCACTATGAGCTTCTTCCTAAACACTGTGTAAACGGAGATGGAAAAGACTACTTAACACTTGAGACTTATCGCGTAAAGTTAACGCTTAACACTTATCACTTCACACTTCGCAAAGTGTAAACCGGCCTTTAGTTAGCACTATATTATAGTTAGAATTAATTGTGAACTTTGTTAATGTACTTTGTAATGTGTGAACTAGTTACTTTTCTTTTTCCTTTGGTACCTATATAGAAACAATAGTTTTTTTTTAAAGCTTAATGTAAGTAATTGTTATATCTAAGTAAATAAATAAACCAATATGATTACATATTTTTTATAATATTAATATAAAAGTATGTATACTACTGACGACGACCTTCTTTAGTTCAAATCAATATTACGTACATACTTACTAATTAAACTTAATTAATATTATATGTAATTTCTAACATTTATTTCATAGTTTTCTTACAGAAATAGGTTCCTGAAAATTTGTTGTAGTAAATTGCAGAACAGGTTTAATGGCTTGTACAATATAGTCAAACGTTGTAGGTAACATTTGACAGTATTCCTTGAACAACAGGGGTTGAGTACGTAAATCCTGGTACAAATTATGAAATTCCCCATGAGTATGCCTTTCTAAGTACACAGTATTAGTTCAATTTCTCTGCTTTATACACTTCTTCAATATTTCATATTTAAGATATGAATTTTCCAACAACATTAGCTTCCGTCCGTCCATGACAAATGTTTAATGCTAACTGGACTAAACGGCGGCGGAGGGCGCGGAGGGGACGGTTCGCGCGCACGTAGGACAGAGTAGCCGCATCGCTCCGCATCGCATTAAATTCGCATCGGATCGTTTCGCAATCGCGACATCATCGACAGCGACTCAGCGCCCGCGCTATCGTGACGTCGTCGCTTCCTTCCCGCGCAAATGCCGGCGCCGCGGTCACTGGCGCTCCGTATCGTTAATTATGCCGGACTACACAAATCGCGAGTTTTTCGAAATGGTGCGAGTGTACCTAACAAAGTGGCGAAAATTTACGCGCTGCTCGCAGGCTGTACGCGTTGGAGAGCATACCCAGACTTCGAACACAAAGAATAACAAATCCCAGGGTCCCCAATACAAGGACTATTTTAGCAGCTACCCAAAGGTTGCTCGACCATGGGCAGTTTCCTGTTCCGAGCCACGCGCAAGGTTCTGGCAGACCACGAATGGCGGTCGATATAGAAGACCAAAGTTTGGCTTTTTTCGAGCGAGATCCCAGAGTCAGTACCCACGATGCAGCACGTCGCTTTGGTGTCAGCCATTATGCAGTATGGAAGCTGCTTAACACTTCCGGACTCCACCCATACCACTTTCAACCCGTCCAGTAAATCCATGACCCAGATCCAGCATCACGTCGAGACTTATGCGAGTGGCTTCTAAGTCACCGCGACGCCAACATCTTGTGGACGGATGAAGCACTCTTAACACATGTAGGACTGTACAACGTGCACAACGAGCATTGGTGGTCGTTTAATAACCCACATTTGGTGCGAGAGACGCATCACCAAGTGCGTTTTAGTGCCAAAGTGTGGGGCGGCATAATTAAAAATAAAATACACAAAATACAACAAAATTATTTGTTCGAATGACAAATTGAACAGTGAAATTAATACGAGTTTGCCAAAAATTTTATTGGATATATCGGATTTGCTTTTATACCCCTTAAATGTAGTTTATCAGAATTTACCATCGGGCTAACCGACCGTGTGTGAAAAGGTGTCCCGAGGTTTTTCAATAAAATCAATTCTTATGTCGCAGACAATCCTCCTTGCACAGCTAAATTTAGCGTGTGAGCGCAACAACCTAAATGTTTCCAACATAAATCTATTGTTGAAGGACGTCACAAGTCCCGAGAACCATATATTACTTAACTGTATAGGACCGAAAGGGATTGAAAGGACAATGGGCACAAATATATGGGACCTGGTATACCCCACCAATAGCTATGTCATACATATCTTTGGATAGGCCTTTTTATGTAGAACAACATTTACTATGATAGCTTTGCCGAAATGTTTGTCCGTTCTAAGATATAGATCAAAAACTGTGCAAAAGTTAAACTAAAGTTAACTTAATAATCTACTCATATCTCAAGTTTTTAGAGGAAAAACTAAGTTCCACTAAGTGTAAGTCTCCTGAGTCCTACCTGCTGTGCCCATTATTGTCCATAAGTGTTACTATTTCTTAGCATTTCAACATTATACTGTACCAACTGGATTTTGGGGATGATGATAAATCCCACCAATAACAAAGTCATACATATCGATGGATAGGTCTTTTTAACTGGAACAACATTTACTATGACAGCTTTGTTCTATTGTTTGTCCGTTCTGAGATATAGATAAAAAACAAACTTAAAATTAATGCAGATTAAGTGTTTAAAGGAAAATCTATGTATGTCTTCGATGTACTAAGTACCTGCTGTGAGTCTTCATTTGTTACTATATTTAGCAGTTCCACCTTACCTATACTGTACAGTGCGAAATGAAATAGACGATATGAATATAAGGATAATATCCACATTTCGTTCATACGTTACTTTGTACATTTAAATAATTCAATATGATCTTATTAGCCTTTTTCCAGCTATCTTGCGGTCGGCTTCCAGTGTAACTGGATGTAATTGCCTATCTGATCTCCTTACCCCGGTAATCTGGGCAACTCGATACCTCTTGATAAGATTGGTTACCAGTCTCTTTGTCTTCTGTTGTTACCCATGCACGACCATGGACCGACCACACCAAGCATTTGCTTATGATCCTTATATCGATCGACACTTGTGGCTGTTTCTCAGACAAGAGTTTCTCTTTCTCATGATCATTAAATCTTTCTTATTCTAAAGTACATAAAAAATATTCATTCGACCGGCTTTTAGTTTAACCGAATGCAGCTGAGTGTTTTACAATGAGTGACTGCCTATCTGACCTCCTCAACCCAGCTACCCGGGCAATTCACTACCTCTTGGTTAGACTGGTGTCAGACTTACTGAATTATGACTACCCGCAATGACAGCCAAGGATGTTCAATGACAGCCGGAACCTACAGTTTAACGTGCCCTCCGAAACACAGTCATTGGTGTCCAAGATATACTTAGGTGGACAGCACATACAAACTTAGAAAAGTTGCATTAGTACTTGCCTGACTTGGAATCGAACCCGCGCACTTGAGTGGTTGGTTCTTTACCGACAAGGCCACCACGACTTACTTATTGATTATAAAAAAAAAATTAAAAGAAAGACATTGCTGTTATTTTTCAAAGAAAATCAATACAGTGTTGTATTGTTTTTTAGCCATATCTCAGAACGGGCAAACAATAGAACAAAGCTGTCATAGTAAATGTTGTTCCAGTTAAAAAGACCTATCCATCGATATGTATGACTTTGTTATTGGTGGGGTTTATCATCATGCCCAATATCCAGTTGATACAGTATAAGCTTGAAATGCTAAATAATAATAACACTTGTGGACCCTAACGGGCACAGCAGGTAGGACTCACGAGACTTACACTTAGTGGAACTTAGTTTTTCCTCTAAAAACTTGAGATATCAATAGATTATTAAGTTAACTTTAGTTTAACTTTTGCACAGTTTTTGATCTATATCTCAGAACGGACAAATATTTCAGCAAAGCTGTCATAGTAAATGTTGTTCTACATAAAAAGGCCTATCCAATGATATGTATGACATTGCTATTGGTGGGGTATACCAATCTGCCCAATGTCCTTTATAACAGTTTTGGAGAACATGAAAATGAGACGTTAGAAGAAGTTATAAAAAAATCTCAGAATACTTTTCGCCGAGAAAATCATTAATCATTGTATGAAACGAGTTCTTTACAACTACGCAAGGGACGCAGACAAGTGCCACAGGACCGCACAGTGACATAGTGCATAAGTGAAGTGCTACTAACATAGTTTTAAGTTTTTATTTACTAACAATTTTGTATTAACATATGTATGCCAGTTTTAAGGTATTTATCTATGGGCCTTTGATGCCTGACAATAAAGATGATTTGATTTGATAATAAAATGAATAAAGTAAAATATCTAATCTGTTGATTAAATGACTTTTTATCTTTTTTATTTACCTAAAAAAGCGTCTTTTTCTTCTAGAAATAGTTGTGACAGCGATGATGAAATCGATTTATTCACAAGACAAGCAAATAGTATTCTCAAAAAACTTCCCTCTTATTTACAAATTAAAGCTATGAAGGAGCTCCTTGAAACACATAAAAAATATAGATGATTGCAGAATCCTCATTGTGGGATAATGTATGCATTCTCCAAATAGTCCATCATCGTTTACTGCAGAAACCAGAAAGTACTGAATTGCCGTACCTCGTTATGAATCTAACTGCAGCCAATACTAAAAAATCCAAGTGGAAAAGGAAAACGACTCATCATCGTTCACTAAGGTAATGTTTAATTTTAATACAATACTAACATAACATTCCGCCTGGATTCTCTTGGTTAGGGCAGTGGTATTTAAAAGTATACATAATTAATTTGTTCACAGGCTCAAACACAGGCATTCTGGAAGGAGGCGAATTTATTTTTGAAACAAAGAAGAGCGATGGGGACTATCATTCTGAGATGGATTCAGACAACTTAGAGAAATGGTTTAGTCAAATTCTATTGAAATTAGATGCTAACTCTGTTATTTGTCATGGACAATGCATCAAACCACTCAAAGAGAAAAGACTCCTACATCTTCAAAAAAAAAAGTGAATTGCAGGCATGGCTGAAAGACAAAAACATTTTGATGAATCAGAAGTAAAAGCACAGCTACTTTTAAAAATAAAATAAGTAAAAGATATGTACCAAACATATATTGTTGATGAAATGGCCCAAGAAAAGCGACATACAATGGTGAGGCTTCCACCACTGTGAATTTTAATCCTATTGAATTAATATGGGCCCAAGTCAAAGGATATGTTGCTCAGAATAATAAAAGCTATAAGTTAAATGACATTAAAAATTTGTTAGCCAATGCAATTCAAAATATAACAGAAGAGGCTTGGCAAAAATGCATTGACCATCTGATAAATGAAGAGCAAAAGATGCTAAAAATTGATGGCATAATAATTGATGATTTAGTAAACCGTTTCATTATCCATGTTGGTGAAAGTTCGTCAGAATCGTCTGAATCGTTGGTTTTATTATCCTCATAGTTTAGTACCTTGTAACAGTATTAAACAATTATTTGTACACCTAAACTATGTAAGATAAATTGAAACAGAAAATAAATGCATAGTTTGATTATAATTGCATCATAGAGTCACGCTTTCAGGCAATATAACAAAAGAACAGTACAGCTAACTGCTAGCTATACAAATGGGACTGAAATTAAATTAAATGATTTAAAAAAATACATAAAAGTTTGAATAACATTGATTTCTTTGTTTACCTTTTGGCTCATGCCTCCGTGAATTATTTTTTACTTAGTTTGTTTTGAAATTAGTTTTTACTAAGTATGTCGCTATATGTTTATACTAAGTATATAGATCGTCTGATGGAGCTAGAAGATGAACATGATGTAGATAGTTTTCCTACTGACCCAGACTTGGATGTAGATGCCCACAGCAAATGTAGACCCAGACACAAAAACCAAGTATTGAGGCATCCTGTAAGGTTGCTTACCGTATTGCTCTGCAAAAGAAGCCACACACTATCGCGGAAACATTAGTGAAGCCTTGCGCACTGGATATTGTAGAACTTGTGTATGGTAAGAATGAAGGTTGAAGCTGAATTACTATCTAGAATTGTTGAAATGTCGTCAAATTTTTTAAAGCAGGTTAATGAAGAATTGAATGCTTCGCTGTTTCCGTTCAGTATGCAATTGGATGAAAGCACCGATGTATCACAATGCAGCCAGTTCTTGGTGTTTGTCCGTTATGTAAAACATGATAAGCGTAGTATCAAATAGGAGTTTTTTTGCGACTCACTTTTAGAAACTACGAAGGCTTCAGATGTCTTTGTAATGATTAAAAGATTTTTCATCGAACAAAATTTACACTGGAAAACTAAACTTGGTAGCACATGCACCGATGGCGCTCCCGCAATGCTTGGTAATACGTCTGGTTTTGCGGCTTTGATCAAGAAAGAGTGCCCTCATGTTATAATCACTCATTGTGTCTTGCATCGACTTGCCTTGGCTTCACGAACTATGCCTACTTTTTTAAGAGGAAGTGATGTCTACATGTGTCAAAATAATTATCTTGATCAGAGCAAGAGCCTTAAACCACCGCCTGTTTAAAAGACTTTGTCAAGAAATGGGGTCAGAACATGAAGTACTTCTTTACTACACAGAACTTCGTTGGCCGTCAAGGGGACAAGTATTGAAGCGCTTGTTTGAGTTGCGAGAAGACGTGTTACTTTTTCTGAAAAACAAAGCAAATTCATTGTATGAATATCTTGAGAGAGAAAATTTTGTGGAAGGGCTAGCGTACTTGGTATATTCACTCATTTGAACGAGATTAGCCTGCCTCTTCAGGGTCCTGCCGTCACCATCGTGGATGCGTCTGGATGACTGAAAAGTTCTTTAGGTAAAATGCCACTTTGGAAAAGGAGAGTGGAATCAGGTAATTTTGCAAATTTTCCGATGTTGGAAGAGTTGATAACGTAAATAGTTCTATAAATAAAAGAACAATGATAAAGAATATATTAGACCAATTATTAAATACTTCATTTATTTTGAAGACAAACGCTATAGAGAACAATTCTCTAACATAATTGCAACATTATTTAAAAGATCACTATAAAAATGTTTGAATGTACTAATCGCCTAGTTTATATAGAGAAGACGAAAACGAACAGCGTGAAATAATACTCAAATATCACATGGGAAAAGCCTGTCATCGTGGAATTAAGGGCATAAACTGCGTTAAGCGTGCCTCTCGCGTGTCCATACAAAAACGACCCGCGCGTGCCCATGCGCGTGCACACGCTCGTGAGCCCGTCGCGTGATACTTCCGTGCAATGGGGCACGCATGCACGCGACGTGATCACGCATCACGTTGGACGGGTCCACGCGCGAAGCCCGCTAGCGGGTGCACGCGCGTGCTTGTTCAGTTGACAGCGCTATCTCGAACCGACCGCACGCGCGTGCCCGGCCCATAACAAAAAATGACAAATTTTGATACAGAAAGGGTAATTGTTGAAGTTCAGTGTCGTCCTGCCATATGGGACCAATCAAGCGAAATATTTAAAGACCGGGACGCTAAATCAAAAGCATGGCTAGACATTTGTAAAGTACTGTTTGAAAATTTTGATGACTGGAGTGAAGCAGAAAAAAACATACAAGGTAAGTACCTACACTCTTTTTTTATTTTATAATAACGTAGGTTAGGTAAACTATTCTTTGCGCCTAATTTTTATTTTTAATAATCTATGCAATTAGTTATATATAATTAGTTATTTCAATTGTATTTGTGTCAATTAAATGTTTTCAACAATTAATCCAACTATAAAAATAAAAACTCGGAATATTTACAATAATACCTATGTCAGGCCCGGTCTGGCCAGGGCGGCTGGTCGGCGATCGCCGAGGGCCTCCGGCTCAAGGGGGCCTCCAAAAGCCAAAAAATTCAAGTATACAAAAGTTTTTTCATTATAAAAAAATATTTTGTTTTACTGTTCCACAGCGACGTAATACAGCAAAAACAATTTTAAATAAACAGTAACCTACTTTTTATTAAATTACAGCTAAGGTTAACCTAGGTATATTAAAAAAGTAATAGTTAGGCCCGCCGCTGACTGCAACTTTTTGTCAACGTGACTTTTTGTCACTTAGTCAAGTGCAATGAAAACTATACTGAGTGCGCTCATTATGGTGACGTGACAAAAAGTTGCAGCGACAGGCAGCACCGGAGTGACGTGACTGTCACTCGCCCTGTACATTACTATGGGAGTCCGCTCACTGGTGACTTTTTGTCACTCAGCCTGCGCCGCGCGTTCGGAGCAGACGTATTTTTAAAGATGTCGTCTTCTTTGCAAGAGGAAGAAATTGACAATGAATTATTAATAGAGGAGATAGAGAAGAGGCCTGCATTATATACAAAAAATTTAAAACAATATTCTGATCAAATTTTAAAACGAAGATTATGGGATGAAATTGTATTACACTTATTTCCAACAAGAAGTTTATCACAGGAACAAAAAGAAAACGCAGGTAATTTTATTAGCGTTTATTATACTTATTTATAATTATTACATTAAATTAGGGCGATAGGCAATTATAGTTCTTGCATAGGTTAGGTATAGGTATCAGTAGAGCGTTGCGGAATTATTATTTACCCACATTGACATAAGACTGAAAGGAGACGTTTCAAAATGTATGGAGCCCGGCCCAAAAAAAATATTTCAAACAATTTTCAATGATCCAATTAATTTAATTTGGCTTTATTTGGCTCTAAAACACAAAAATATACACATGAGATTGCAATACACATCAAAAAACCATCATAGCTGTAAGGTTAATACCATATACTGGCGGTTCTACCGCCAATGTCCGCTCGACAATGCTGCTACACACCATCAAACTATACAGATTGTACTTAGCTGTATATAGTTCATTTCATCATGGACCCTCCAGTAAACCTTGCAAAATGACTCAAAAGCGGAAAACCGTCCTTTTAGTTTCAAGTGGCGGTTTGACGCTGCATGCGGCGATTGTATAAGGTGATATAAAAATATCTGCCATGGCTGCAATGGGAGACAGTATTGCGTGCATACATCATTAGTAAAGATTATTACTTATTGAGCATAATATGTCTCATATTTTTTTTTACCAGTAGAAATTGCGTACAAGTTTGAGATTATTTATTCGCAAGAGATCATCTCGCAGTCTAAATTTAACTATTCCGGTCTTCACTATTGTTGTCTACATACACAATACTATCTCCCGTTGAAGCCGTGGCAGATATTTTTAAAGCACCTTATATTTCTCCCGCCTGTAAACCGCAGCGGTAAACCGCGCAGTTTAGTATGCAGCAAACAACTTTTATATTAAATAGTATCTCCGGACGGCGGACGAAATGCCCGTACTATAGTATGGGCCTAAGCTACCGTCATGGTGGTTGATTAATGACATTTGACGTGTTTATTTTTCTTAATTGTCAAATCCATGGATTGTTGTCATTTTTTGGTAACAGAGTATATAAAATGGCGAGACGCCATATTGAAAGTCAATAAAACTTATTAATAAATAATAAATTATAACAAGAAAAGTATGCATTTAAGCAAATGATCTCTATTTTTCCCGAATTCCATAGATTTTTCTGGATAAGGGTTGGCCCAAAAGGCGATTCCGTGCTGCCAGATGTGGTCCAACCCTTACTGTACATGTAGTGGGTCGGATTTGAAACATCTCCTTTAAATGAATTATGCGTGTGCACTTGTGACTATTGTTATCATAAGTTACATATTTAGTTATATTTTTTCATATTGCCACGGTACGGATCCTTGTGGTGAAATAAAATAAGAAGTAAAATAATTTCTTATATTGACACAGGACATGTTTCGATGCCACTGATTTGTTGACGTATTGCTTAGCGTACATTCGTACGCGGTATCTGTGAATTGAATTCCATCTTTAACGCGTACATAGTTATGTAATATACAGCAAGCCATTACAATCTTATCACAAAATTCTACGTTAACATCGATAGGTCTGTGTAGAATTCTCCATTTATTACACAGTATTCCAAAAGTGCATTCCACCATTCGACGTGCTCGTGTATGTCTATAGTTAAAGATTCTTTTAGCAACTGTAAGTCCTCTCTTGGAAAACGGTCGTAAGATATTTTTCGACAAACCAAAGGCTTCATCACCTACAATGCAAAAAGGCATTATTTTTCCATTTTCATCATTAGGCAGACTTCGTCCAATCGGAATATTTAATAAATTCCCTTGAAGCCTTCTGCCAGTATTCGATTTTTTTAAAATCGTCGAGTCGCTTGCGCTTCCTTGTGATCCGACGTCAATGTAGATGAATTTATAATCTGCGTCTACCCATGCCATCAAAACCATAGAGAAATATTTTTTATAATTAAAATAATCAGATCCACCGTACTTTGGATTCGTTATTCTAACATGTTTACCATCGACGGCGCCGATAATATTAGGAAAGTTAGTACGCTCGTAAAACTGATCAGCAATTTTATACCAGTCTTCTTCATTTTTTTCTGCCATGTACAGAGGTTGCAATGCTTCCCATATAGATTGGCACGTTGAATTTACAATATTACGAAGTGTTGTGGCTCCAATTAGGTATTCAAAAGATAATGCATTGAAACTTGCACCACTTGCTAAATACCTGTAAATATAAGAATAATATTTTTTACAGTTAAAGTGATACAACGTCGTTGGAAAAATTTAAGAGCTTGTTTTTCGAGGGAGCTTCGTTGCCAAAAAGACGTAAAATCAGGGCAAGCTGCACCTAAACGAAAACGATACGTGTACTTTGATAAGCTACTGTTTTTGGTACCTTCTATGGAGGCAGGGAGAGAAACCTCAAGTAATGTGCCATCGCTTGACGAAGAAACAATTAGTGAGAACGATTCTTCTACACCAGGAATAACACAACCAACACGAGAAAAGAAGAAGAATAAAAGTTACGAAGAATCTTTATTAGAAATATTAAGAGACAAAACAAACCACCAAAACATCCAGACACTACCAGACCCAGATAATTATTTCGCATTATCTTTGGTTCCATTATTAAAGTCTATTCCACCAGGCCAGAAAATTGATGCACAGATTGCGATTTTAAACACCCTGAAATATTATACCCAATCTTCTAATAGCTTTACTAATTACAATTCTACAGCTGCAACATATATTCTTCCTCAACCACAACAACCTCGAATAATTTCGCAACAGCTTATATCCCCAGCCCAACCAGCACCACCTCGTATACTTCTTCAGCCAATAATATCTACAACCCAACCACAATCTCAACCACCACCACCACCACCTAGCGTACTTTCACAACAATGTTTTAATCCCTCTGCACCCTCTACATCTACTCAATCTTTTTATGATATTTCTCCTCCGCGGTCGAACGAAACTGTGCAATCATATGTGTCAAATTACTCTTTAGATGATTGTGATATTGCAAATTTGTATGCCTCCGAATAAAGATTTTTTGTTTAAATAAATAATTGATGTAGTTTTTGTTACTTACCTCAAAGTTACCGTTAACCTTTCTTCTGCTGGAATAGCTTTCCGAAATCTTGTATCTTGATGTGTAATCACAGGACCTACCAAAGCCAGCAACTCATCGAAAGAGTTTATAGACATACGAAAATAATTAAAAAACTTTGGTGGGTATTGACGCAATTCAGAATATATAGTGTAGAATTTTCCTTTGAATAATCTTTCCGTGTATAAAGGGTGCACCCAGTAGCGTTTTTTCCGTTTCATTTTTCTTCTATGTATTTCAAGAGCGCAAATCACGGCAACCTCGTTGAAGTCCATAGCAGAAATGAACGCGATTTGTCACCCAAGAACAGTTTCAGTGAGCGCATCGTGGGTGACAGCAGGTGACAGTAACAATAAGTCACGGTGACAAAAAGTTGCAGTCAGCGGCGGGCCTAAGTCGCTCGGTGCTCGAAGTACTCGGTCACCCCCCCGCGCGCACCTGCATGTCGCGTCGTAGCTGTTTGCTGTCAGTTGAATTGACCTGCTGTCGGTGAGTTGATGTGCGTTGTGAGTTTGTTTGAAATTTAAAGGTGAATTTTTCAGTTTATAAAATGAAACGTGTGCACCCAAGTGGTGCAAGTAAAAGAAAAAAGAAGGAGAGGAAATCTTTCGAAATAAAACAAAGTTCACAAAGTTTGAATTTATGGTTAGCTGGTTCCAGTTCCAATCCTGAAAACATTGAAAAAACGCAAACAGGTAGGCGGAAATATCAGAAGATTTTTATGAGCATATAAGCCCTTAACTTAAAATACTTTTGATTGTTTGTATTTGTTGCTAAAGTAAATTTTTGGAGTAAAATGTGTGATAAACAGTAAATGTGATTCATACATAGATGTATTCAAAATATAAAAAAATCGGACGTTCTTTTTTACTGGGTATGGCAAAAACTCCCTTAAATCATTAACTATTGTTGTTGTATAAAAACTAGGTACTATTGGTCATATTTTTTAAATTTAAGACTTAAAGCAATTTTAAGAATAGGCCTTTACATATTATTGCAGCTATAAGTTAAATACAAATTAAAACTTATTGATACCTTAGTGTAGAATCATAAATACTGTAAAAAAATTTAAATTGATTGTAATTTTCATAAATATACTTTGCAACAGATCCATAATCAGGTGAATGACCTTCCGTTTAGTTGACAGGATGTTTACGCATCGCCACCGACGCGGACGCCATCGCATCTTATCAGTGAATTTCGGACTCGGATTGTTCCCAGTTCTACCCACCCCTCTACCCCTCACCCCTCTCAACTTTACCCAAATGCACTCTGAAATAGTTTCCTCCAGTTTTTGCCGTTGTTAGTGCTCTCTTTCATTCATTTAAGCCTGAAGATGTGTTCATTTATTTGATATTTACCCGACGTCATTTTCAGCTCTATAAGAGAGCCAATCCTACTACTATTATAAAGGCGAAAGTTTGTAAGTATGGATGTATGGATGTTTGTTACTCTTTCACGCAAAAACTACTGAACCGATTTCAATGAAATTTGGCACATAGGTAGATTATTACCGGGACTAACACATAGGATACTTTTTATTCAGGAAAAATTATATGTTCCTGAAGGAGTCCGATATAACCGAAATCCACCCGGGCGAAGCTAGGGGCAGAAGCTAGTCTTATTATAATGCTTAACTTTCCGAATTTCCATGACCGTTATTAAAGTTTATTATGAATAATTTTAATAATACTTAGTTTTCTATATTGTTTTGGGGACATTTGCCACGCCTACGATTGTAAGATTAAATTATTTTAAAAGGCTAATGTAAACAGAATAATTGTTTAAGATGTTTTGTATAAGACTACTGTATTTCGTATTATTTTGCACCCACGATGTTATTACTTATTTTCAGGAAACGAAGATCAAATTGAGCCTCCTTCAATCCAAGCAGAGGCTACTGTAGCTACATCGTCGGGTGGGAGTGAAAATAAGAGGGAAGAAACTACTACTAGCAATCAAAATTTTCTAGACCTAAATCTAGACCACCCCAAACCGTCGTTGACGCATTTCGACAGGGATTCGTCAATAAGCTCTGACTCTGATTCAGAAATCAGCGATGAAGAATCTAAACAAGACACGCTTGATGCTTCTAAGAAAAACCTTGGTTGTTTCATATGTCCAAATGAAAGTGATCACATTGGAATAAAAAAAGCTTTTATGGAAAAACATCCAATCCAAGTTCATGAGGGAAAAGGAGTTAAACTTCCGTTTGATCCATCCAAACTCTACTATCGTCTTTTGCCGAATGGAGAAAAAATACACAGAAAATGGTTATCTTATTCCATTGAGCTCAACAAAGTATATTGTTCTTGTTGTATGGCTTTCGGAGGCAAGGATAACAGAGATTCCACATTTATTACTGGACATGATGTTACACCAAAACACATTTATAAATCGCTGGAAACTCATGAAAACTCCCATTATCATGAACTTGCGGCCAAGACAGCTTTTCAATGCCTAAAAGGTCGTGATATTGAGAGGCTTCTAGCGGGACACCAATCTAAACAACGGGAAAGAGAAGTTCACACAAGAAGATTAGTTGTTCATCGTTTGATTGACATAGTTTTATTTCTGGGTAGACAAGGCATTGCTTACAGAGGGGACAAAGCAGAAGGGGCCTACTCACTTGACTCTGTAGAAAATCATGGTAATTTTCTCGAACTTGTCATGATGGTTGCAAACTATGACGTCATTTTACAAAACCATGTGAAACAGTGCATTGAGGAGAGTAAGAAACATAAACAAAAAACAATTGAGAAAAGAAAACTTGTCGGAAAGTCAACCAAAAGACAGTACGGGCGAGGCTCTTTGATCACATTTTTGTCCAAATCGTTTATAAACAAGTTAATTAAAACGATTGCTACAATTGGACGTAATATCATATTGAAAGACCTCAAAGATAGTATTATTTACAGCGTGATGGTAGACTCTACCCAAGATGTGGCAGTGATGGACCAATTAGCTATATGCGTACGCTACGTTGTCCAAGGAAAGGTTTATGAAAGGCTACTAGAGATGACTGTTATTGATGACTCTAGTGGACAAGCATTGTACGAGCGAATAACATCGGAATTAGCAAAGTACGGAATTCAAGCATCAAATATAGTTGCGTGTTCATTCGACGGGGCAAGTAATATGAAAGGGTGTTACAATGGCTTACAGGCTCACTTCAAAAAGGCAAATGAAAATATGATTTATACTCACTGTATGGCTCACGTCTTAAACTTAGTAGTAGCTGACTCGACAGTAAAGTTTCTTCAAGCAGAAAACGTATTTGGATTGGTAGAGGAATCTGCAGTTTTTCTGAGTACATCTTACAAACGAATGGCAGTGTGGGAGAAAGAAACAAAAAAACAACATACCGCCCACGACAAACTTTATAGACTGCAAAAAATAGGAGCCACTGGGTGGTGGAGTAAACATAAGGCTCTGTCATCGATAATTGATGAAAGTGTTTTAAGGAGCGGGGAAATTGCCACGGACAAATTAACTAACGTCATTACCGTATTCAAAGAAATATCTGATGGTAATTTTGATTGCAAATCCAGATATATGGCCAGAAATTTGGCAAGTCAATGGGCGAAATTTGAAAACCTATTTATTTCATTCGTTTTACTAGATATGTTTCTTGTTATAACGCCTGTTTCGAAATATTTGCAAACTAAAACATTGGACTACGCTATTGCTTGGGATTTGGTTCAAACACTACTTAAACAGATCAATGAAAAAAGAAATGACAAACATTTTGAATTTTTGTACACGAAAACAAAAGAGTATGCGACTGCTGTTAACAGTAAATTGGAAGATAGCAATATTGATTTGGAATTACAATTGGACTTTACGGAAAGAAGAATTTCAAAGAAAAAACGAATGCCTGGGGAACAATCCAGTGATGATGCTCCTGAAATATCAGCAGCTCAACATTTCAAGCATGTATTTTTCAATATGTTAGACTGTGCTAGAATAAGCATAGAAGAAAGATTTTGCCCCAACAGAGAAATTTTAGAGGACCTTTCTTGGTTAAATCCAAGAAAATTTAATGACATAATGACGACAAAAGACTTTCCGGCTGGAGTCCTCTCTTGTATCTCAAAACTTTGCAATGTTGAAAGAAGTATATTATTAATAGAACTTAAACAATTTGCAGATCAGTACAAAAGTTTCATAAAAGTTGTAAAAACTCAAGATGAACAGATCCCAGACGAAGAATCAAACAAAGCAGAAGAAATTTTAAAAGACCGTGAACTCGATTCGGAACCTGAATCAGAAGAAGACAATTTTCGTGGTTTCTGCAATGACAGTAAAAAATGTTTCAAGTGTTTGTCATGCGCCTTCTCAGTTATTTTTGAACTCTCTGGATCAGGATTGTTCACTAACTTATATGTAGTTTATAAATTTATCCTAACGATACCCTGTACACAGGTTACATGTGAACGGGTTTTTTCGAAGTTAAAAATAATTAAGAATCGTCTTAGGGCTAGTTTAGGCCAAGACCTTATGTCTAGCCTTATTTTTATGAACATAGAGAGAGACTTGTTTTCTGACATCGA
This sequence comes from Helicoverpa zea, assembly GCF_022581195.2. Lineage (NCBI taxonomy): Eukaryota > Metazoa > Arthropoda > Insecta > Lepidoptera > Noctuidae > Helicoverpa > Helicoverpa zea. The sequence continues at coordinate 1,970,221 of NC_061464.1, read as the reverse complement.
CAGAGAAGAAATCATTAATGTCGTGGCCAGTAGTAGTGACGAACTTAAAAGAAAACTGATGGGATAGGCTAGGCAATCGTTAATAAGGCTACTATCACTATGGTAGGAATTTTTGTCGTCTTTGTACGGTTGTAACGTTGTACTTTCCTAGCTCTAAGAATAGGTTAGAAATTAAAAAAAAATACAAATAATTACAATAGATTATTCTAAAATTAATAAAACACCTAAAGTAAACTAAAATAAATGAAATAAAAAAAATTATAATATATTAAAATTAACATAATTCATATACGGAACCCAATATTAATTATTTACACAAAGGTCCTCGTAACTATTGCGCCTACGCATCTCTAAACGGGTGAACTGGTTTCGCTGCGCGCGACGGTGGTGCCTCGAGTGCATTCGGGCCGGAGACGCGGCAGACGACCAAATTGCATCAGACGTGACGGCTGTGTCACACGTTTTTTTTACTTGACCTTCAGTATTGCGTACCTGTCTAATTTCTACTTATTTGTGCTAGACAAATTATAATCGGAAATCCCGCTGGGGTAAGTTTCCATGCATTGCTTAAATACTATTGTAAGGTGTTCTTCTTGCTAAATTTCTATCTAAAGCAGCTGTTCTTTGTTCACTTTGTTTGCTGGGACACTGTGACCTTTGGACCCGGCAACGTGGCCTAAGCTCTGCTAATGCTAGCCTTGTCTCTGCGCTTCCAGGATTTATTTCTACGTTGGATTTTCTACGTTCGAGTTTTTACATTCTACTTTAAACCCTCGCTACGCAACGTTCTACCTGGCGGCGAGTGAAAGACCAGACCTGATCCTGTCTGGAACTACCTGGGTCCTGCTGGAGACCTGGAAGTGCAACCTGGAAAGGAGCTGGGCCGTCGTCGGAGCTACACCACGGTTCAGGCCAGTGTTCCCAGTGTACCTTCTACCTCGAGATCTATTCGTGGTTAGGGCAACAGAAGTTGGCTTAAATAAAGTCTCAATTTCTACCAAATTGTGTACTTTATTTGGACCCCTACCTACCTACCTGTCGGCCAGCCTGACTACCAGCCTACCAACGGCCGCAGTGGCGCCCTTACCGTGGTTTCTGTTGCCTAATCACGTCTAGATTCTAGACTATTGGTCAGCTGCTAAATAATCACCTACCTACAAGTTATTGTGAACGAGACGGTGACTCGGCGAACTGGTACGTACTTTGTCATAATATTATACTGTGCTCTTTGTGTTTCTGTTTTTTCTTTCTGTTTTATGTTATTTGTTAACTGTTGCGTATTGTACACGTTACTTTTGGAAAGCATATCGGTTATTATTTTAAATAATTATTTCGAGTTCAATAACAATAAAACTACATGTAATGTTAACTGCAAATTGAAACTATTATTGTAAATTAGGGACTAAAGCTACTTTATAAATGATTTCATCTTATTAATATCGTTATACGTAACAGTTCGCACATTTTTCTTCCTTTCATTTCTATCATTTTCATTTTTTTGTTTTTCACCTACCCACTTATTTTCTTCTCATTTAATTTTTTTATTTGGGTATTCATTTTTCATCACCTCATCGTAATAAAAGGTAGTAGTTACTTCTAGTTGTAAAGAACACCATTTCATCTTCATTTCATTATCATTTCTTTATCTAATAGTTAGTTATCTGTTTCTGTTTTCATTTTCTTAATTTCTGCACTGTAAGCGTCATGGAAACTTACCCTATTAAATTCTTTTTGCTTAACAAAAATGAGTTAGTGTACGAGGTGCTAATTAGAGGCGAGGAACCTGCGTCAACGGTACTTGAACTCCGTAAACAAATTAATAAACTTACACCTATTATTCCTACTTCGGATATTTGCGAATCGGGCATAGAACCGGACGTTGATATTTCGGGTGCTAGCACATCTTTAAGCGAGCTATTATCACGCGTTAAGACTCTTGAGGATAAGTTTGATAATAATCTTTTCGAACGTACTAGGGCCTTATGCAATCACCTATATCACCGTATAAAACGTTTAGATGGTTCGGATTCTAAATATGCGGACAAAATAAAATCACTAACAAAACATATTACTGCACTTTCGGCAAAATTAGACGCTTTAAATAAATCTGCTAATCCTACTAGCTGTGAGCCTGTAGCAGAAGTTGTTCATTCAATTGCATCTAGTGATGTTCCATCTAACGTATCGATACATTGTGACCGTTCACATATTAGTGATTTACAAAAACTTAAGTATAATGGTAAGTCTTGCGTTCACGCCTTTATACAGAGAGTGAGAGAATACAGCACGGCTAGGAATATATCTTCTTCTAAATTGTTAGCTTACGCTACGGAAATATTTACGGGTGACGCGTTACATTGGTACCGTAGCATCAGAACCTCTGTGTCTACGTGGGAGGAACTGGTGGCTGTACTGGTTCAGGATTTTAGTCACTTTTACTATGACTACCGACTTCTGTCTGAGATTCGGCAGCGCACTCAAGGTGATACTGAGACAATCACAATCTACTTTGCTAAAATGAAAGAATTATTCTCCAGGCTTAGTAAAGATATATCAGAACAAGAAAAACTAGAGATCCTTCTACATAATATTCGACCTTGTTATGCTAGTGTGTTGGCTTCTAATTCATCAACTATAAATTCTATTGACAGCTTAAAAACAATCTGCAGGAACTTTGAAAGAATTCAGTCCTTAACTTCTCAGTTTAAAGAACCTCCTAGAATTACGGGTGAAACCCTAGCTCCAGATCTTGCCTTCTCAAAATTTAATGAACCTAATTTAAATAAACCTAAATTCTACAATCAACATAGATATAATAATAAATATAATAACAATCCCGATAATAATTCATCTTACACTAAAAATAATTTTAAAAATCAACATTTTAATAATAATTCTTATAATTTCAATAAAAAACCAAACACTAGTGTAGCTGCTATAGCACAGGCTAGTTCAAATATAAAAACTGTTTTCTGTCCACGTTGTCGTAACTCTGATCATCCCTTAAGTCAATGTAAAGCTAACAGGTACCCTATTTGTTTTAAATGTGGAACTAAAGATGTTAAATATCCTAATTGCCCTAACTGTCACTCTAAATCTAATTCAAAAAACTAACTACTGAAGATTGTTGTAATATAAATGACAAAACTAAAACTAAAAACTCTAAAAATTTTGATGAAAACGATTGGCAAAATTGGCTATTAACTATTAAAACATTCTTTTCAAGCTATTTTGTTACAACAATCTTCGATAAAAAACCTATAGATGATATACGTCCCTACGCAACTGTCCTGGTAGGTAATATTACATTGTGTGGATTACTGGACTCTGGCTCAGCAGCAACTATTCTAGGCAACAATTGTCATGACTATCTAAAATCTATTGGACTGGCTATTCATAAAGACCTTAAAACCTTTACTGCTGCAGGAGGCGGAAATTTACCTACTATTGGTTATGTTAATTTACCCGTAACATTTGAAAATCAGTTTCATATTTTAAAAGCTTATGTTATACCTACTATAAAAACCAATCTTATTCTCGGTGTCGATTTTTGGACAAAATTTAATCTCTTTCCAAAATTTTCTAAATCTATTTCACTACACAGTTTATCTAATTGCCCTACTAATGTAAACACAGTCTCGGAAGCTAATGGTATGTTACGTTCCTATAATGAACTTACTGAAGGTCAACGTGTTACAGCTGATAACATTATCGATCAGTTTAAAAATATTTCTACTGAAAAGTGTGGTTTGGGTAGAACTAATCTAGTTATGCATCGCATTGACACTGGAGATTCTTTACCTATTAGGCAAAGATATTACCGCGTTTCTCCAGAGAAGCAACGTATTTTATCTGAAGAACTAGATGAAATGCTAGCGCTAGGTGTGGTTGAAGAATGCGAGAGTCCTTGGTCTTCTCCTGTCTTGCTCATACCTAAAAAAGATGGCAAGCTTAGGTTCTGTCTAGATAGCAGAAAACTAAACTCTGTGACTAAAAAGGATGCCTACAAGTTACCCTACATATCTGAAATTCTAGACAACCTGAAAAATGCTAAATACCTAAGTAGTATAGACCTATCTAGAGCGTTTTGGCAGATACCTATTTCTGAAGCTGACCGTAACAAGACTGCGTTCTACATTCCGCATCGTGGTACCTACAGATTTGTCACTATGCCATTCGGGTTGACAAATTCACCGGCTACACAACAAAGACTCGTTGATACCTTATTCTATGGACCTGAATTTGAAAACTCTGTATTTGTTTACGTAGATGATATTGTAGTAGCTAGTTCTGATTTTGAATCTCATATTTCTCTTCTCCTGAAAGTTCATAAAAAATTAAAAATGGAGAATTTAACTATAAACTTTGAAAAATCTGTTTTCTTTCGTAATGAGCTTAAATATCTTGGCTATGTAGTAAACTCTAAAGGTCTTCATGTTGATCCTTCTAAAATTGAGACTATTGTTAATTACCCTACACCTACAAATAAGAAAGAAGTTAAACGATTTCTGGGTATAGCTTCGTGGTACCGGAAGTTTGTCCCTAATTTTAGCTCAATTGCTGGTCCGTTAAATAAATTAACTTCGACAAATAAAAAATCTAATCCTTTTGCTTGGACTACCCAAGCCGAAGAATCTTTTAATAAATTAAGAGAATTACTAGTCTCTGCCCCTATTCTATCTTGCCCTAATTTTGACCTTCCCTTTCAAGTACATACGGATGCTAGCGACTATGGTGTTGGAGGTATGCTAACCCAAACCATAGAAGGAGTAGAACACCCTATTGCCTACTATAGTAGAACTTTGACTGGACCTGAAAGGAACTATAGCATTACGGAGCGTGAAGCTTTGGCTGTTTTAGTAGCTTTGGAACACTGGAGATGCTATCTGGATAATGGTATGAAGTTTGTCGTCTATACTGACCATTCAGCTCTCAAGTGGTTTCTAAATCTAAGCAACCCATCTGGACGGTTAGCTCGCTGGGGTGTCCGTCTATCAGCTTTTAATTTTGAAATTAAACACAGGCGTGGCGTTGATAATGTAATCCCTGATGCATTGTCACATTCATGTAAAATTTCAGCTATACATTCTAACAATGTCCTACCTAACACTAATGATCAGTGGTACTTAAATATATTTCATGGTTGTCAAAATTCTCCTACATCATTTCCTAATTACCTAATTAAAAACAATAGATTATTCCGTTATTCAAAAACTAATAACCCTTTACATAAAGAGTTCGAGTGGAAAGAAGTAATTCCTGCTGAGTCAAGACAAGCTATTGTACTCGAAAACCACTCGGATCCAACAGCTGGTCATTTTGGTATTTTTAAAACTTTTAAACGTTTAAGTCTCAGTTATTTCTGGCCTGGTATGCATGCTGACGTTGTAAAAGCTGTTACTTCTTGTGATACTTGCATCGCGCACAAACACCAAAATCACGCGATTCTAGGTGAAATGGGTAGACCTAAACATTGTATGAGACCTTTTCAAGTTATTAGCGTGGACCTAGTAGGACCCCTACCTCCTACTAGGAAACTAAACACCTTTATTCTAGTCGTCACTTGTTGTTTTAGTAAGTATTGCTTACTATTTCCAATCAAGCGCGCTACCGCTGAAATTATTACCAGAATACTGGAGGAACAGGTATTTCTAATACATGGCATTCCTTCCACGGTAATATTGGATAATGGTAAACAATTTGTAAGTACCACGCTAAAACAAATGCTAGATAAATATAAAGTACCTAAGTTGCATTTTACGCCTAAATATTCACCACATGTAAACACTGTTGAACGTTATAACAAAACTATAATGACCGCCATTTCCACGTTCATCTCTAACGATCAACGTATTTGGGATATACTAGTACCTAAAATACAATTCGCTGTGAATTGTTCCGTAAATGAAGTTACTGGCTACACACCCTCATTTCTTGTATACGGACGTGAACTAGTGACTTGCGGTACACATTATATCGATGCTGATACTGACGATGATTTAACTTTTCAACCTCGCGACTCCTACGCGGAGAACATAGGCGTCCTGTCTTCTATCTTTAACAAAGTTCAGTCACTACTTCTACAAGCTCACAGTCGTAATTGTCAACATTATAATTTACGCCGAAAACCGGCTGAATTCAATGTTGGTGATGTAGTGTGGAGAAAGACGTTTTACCTTAGTGACAAAGATAAATATTTTAATAAAAAGTTAGCACCAAAATTTATAAAATGTAAAATAATTGGTAAAAAGTCTCCTCTTGTCTACGAGTTAGCTGATATGTCTGGAAAATTACTAGGTTCCTGGCATATCAAAGATATTAAAATCACAAATTATAAAACATAATAAATATATGCAATATAAAACATAATAATTATAATCAGCTAATAATATATCTAACCTTAATAAAGTAAATAGTCTAGCCTAGTCTTAATAGTAACATCTTATCTACTTAACTTATGTATTAAATATTGTATAAATTTCTTTACATACAAACTTACTAACGAGAACAATTGATACTATATAATTGTGACTCTGTTTGTTAGGGTCTCCAGTCATAAACTAAAAGACTTACAGACGGTGTGATTTGTTTATGTGAGCGTGAAGTATGAATGTTAGCCTGAACGTATTAGTAAGTTTGCAGTTAGTAGTGATAGCGGATTTTTCTATTCTAAGTACGAAAAATTCTTCACTTTGCGGCGGGGTACTGTAACGTTGTACTTTCCTAGCTCTAAGAATAGGTTAGAAATTAAAAAAAAATACAAATAATTACAATAGATTATTCTAAAATTAATAAAACACCTAAAGTAAACTAAAATAAATGAAATAAAAAAAATTATAATATATTAAAATTAACATAATTCATATACGGAACCCAATATTAATTATTTACACAAAGGTCCTCGTAACTATTGCGCCTACGCATCTCTAAACGGGTGAACTGGTTTCGCTGCGCGCGACGGTGGTGCCTCGAGTGCATTCGGGCCGGAGACGCGGCAGACGACCAAATTGCATCAGACGTGACGGCTGTGTCACACGTTTTTTTTACTTGACCTTCAGTATTGCGTACCTGTCTAATTTCTACTTATTTGTGCTAGACAAATTATAATCGGAAATCCCGCTGGGGTAAGTTTCCATGCATTGCTTAAATACTATTGTAAGGTGTTCTTCTTGCTAAATTTCTATCTAAAGCAGCTGTTCTTTGTTCACTTTGTTTGCTGGGACACTGTGACCTTTGGACCCGGCAACGTGGCCTAAGCTCTGCTAATGCTAGCCTTGTCTCTGCGCTTCCAGGATTTATTTCTACGTTGGATTTTCTACGTTCGAGTTTTTACATTCTACTTTAAACCCTCGCTACGCAACGTTCTACCTGGCGGCGAGTGAAAGACCAGACCTGATCCTGTCTGGAACTACCTGGGTCCTGCTGGAGACCTGGAAGTGCAACCTGGAAAGGAGCTGGGCCGTCGTCGGAGCTACACCACGGTTCAGGCCAGTGTTCCCAGTGTACCTTCTACCTCGAGATCTATTCGTGGTTAGGGCAACAGAAGTTGGCTTAAATAAAGTCTCAATTTCTACCAAATTGTGTACTTTATTTGGACCCCTACCTACCTACCTGTCGGCCAGCCTGACTACCAGCCTACCAACGGCCGCACGGTTAACACAATTTTTTTTTAACTTCTTTATGTAATAATTATTTATGTTATGGGGGGGGGGCCTCAAATCACCATCTAGCCGAGGGCCTCCAATGGAGCCAGACCGGGCCTGACCTATGTAAATATAAAATCATGCTTATATTCAAAACTAGTGCAGAGATACTGCGTATTTCTGAACATTGTGAAATTCGTGTGAACAATGTCCCATAATATTGGTATGGTTTTATATAATTATTGCTCGATAAATTCCAAAGTTCTTTCTTTCGGCCACGCGGTCGCCGCCATTTTGCGCGTCACGAGACAACCAGTATGTTCACGACTGCGAGCTTCACACTACTTCACACTATCGGTGTATTTAGGGTTCAAAATCATTTTAGGGCAGAAACAGTGGATCGGTAGGTAAATAAATAAAACAATTATCAACTAAAATATTTATTATATTGGTTTTAGAATTGGGCTAGTAACTTTGTAAAATAAGCGTGCGTTTTGTAGTTTTGTAGGTTTTTCTTTGACATCTCTCAACTTTAGTTTACAACAATCTAAGTTATTTGGTTACATCCTATGATTTTATATAACTAGATTAGTTATACTCTTAGTCTTTCATATAGTCTTTCAAAGGCAAGAGCAATGGAAGGTAATTGCCTACCATGCAGTTAGTCACGCTCCAATCGGTGTCGCGTCTACATGTGTTTGAGTACCAATAATATTTTAGTAAAAAAGATGCCTACTTGTGTTTTTAGACACTGTACAAACTACACATCACTGGATGTGTAATGAAAGAAAAAAAGTTTCATTTTATGCGTAATTACCAGTGGTCGGAATAGGTAGAGCTATTTGGGGTGAATGACCGCAAACATTGATATTAACATGGACATGCCTCTGAAATCCCGGGATTTTGAAATTGTCGATTGATTTAAGTGAGTTAATATGGGTAAGTGGGCAGTTATGAGCAGGTAGTAGGTGAGCACCCAAACAGTATATACTTACTTATAAACACACACAGGGATCCTGGAACGTTGTTAGAGGTAGCTTCGTGAAATATGAATTAATTAAGTAAAACTGTTAGAAACGATACTAAATATACTTTACTGCACAAGGAAATATTAAATGCCTACACAATACAGAATAGAAAAAGATAATATCGCTGCCACCGGCTGGAGGTACGCGACGGCTGAGGGGGAGCGCGAGGGGAGTGCTAGCGCCGGGTTTACGCGGGCAGCGGGAGGGGCGCGGGATCGGCGGGCACGAGCGCTCGCCTGCGCCGCTGCGAGCGAGACGGCGCTTCTCATTTTACCACGGCGGTGACGCCGCATTTTGTTATTTCGTATTTATTGTAATTAATGTAATACACAATTGTCAAATCAGTCTACGAGTTTTCCTGACCAGCTCCTGCTACACTAAGTTATCGATACATCAAGAACAAACCAATTTATCTCTCTTTTATTATTATATGTTTATGCTCCATGTTGCCAACCCGTCGTAAGCGCTGTTTTCGTCGCTTATTTTTTGTCTCTTTCTATCTTAAAACGTCTAAAGTATTAGCTGTCTCACTTATACAAATACAGGTACAGCGGGCTTCACTCACTCTTTTGTTTCGGCTTGTAGAGTGCGCACGTGTGATTTATTGTGTTCCTTATTTTATTTGACGTTGGCTTGTTAACTGGTTTCTGGAATCTTACTAACACGAATACTTTGGCTTGGATTTACGAATTTTGATTTGTTTTTTGCGGACTGGATACATTTGAAACTGTTTATTTGATTTACCTACCACATTTGGGTAAGTGTTTTTTATTTTTATAATATCTACAAAGGACATTTAGTGAAAAAGTAAAGTAATTGTCCTCTGCTAAATACATATTTTTTCAGGCTTCCGAAGTTCCAAAGGAAGCTTTATAGTTTTGCCTTGTCCGTCTGTTTGTCACAGCCAATTTTGATATACAAAAGTTTGAAGTGGAATTTTTCGTTAGTGACCTGAGTAGCAGGGAACTTGTTTACGTAAATTGTGCTCTTCCGCTACCCTACACCTTGTAGGTGATCCGACACGCACCTGACCGCTTTTTTCTAATATAATCTTGTGTTAAAAGCTAAGTCAATTACAATACAAGGTGGACTAAGTCCTCCCCCTCGCACACCCCTTCAAGTACCGCGTTTTCCCACAATAACCATTTTCATTGGCTATTGACTGCTCTTACCTAAATATTTTCGGACATGAGCTTGACAGTGTTCTATCTGATTGTCTTAATCGGCTAACAAAATGCATTTGAATTATGTATCTCATACTTACTGTGCAATTGTGCAACTGTGTGTGGAACAATTTTTCGTGAATTTTTCACACCGTTTTTATTTCGACTATTTATTGGAAAGATTTTAACTGTTTACTATTGTTTTAGGGCGATAAACAAGAAAAGCCAAAAATGCCAAATATCAAGGAAGAAACAGTACAAAAGTGGATATCCGAATATCCAGAGCTGTTATACGACCACGCTAGTCGTTCAATATATTGCTCGAAGTGCGAGAGCCATATAACGGCGAAAAAATGTAACATCAATAGACATGTCGAAGGAGCCGTGCACAAGGGAACGTTTAAACGGCCTCCGGAGGAATTTTATTCCGACCTGTAGCCTTATTCGCTAACTCTACTGACAGCTCGCAGATATCATCAATTGGTAAAGTGTACATCAGTAAATTGTCAAACAGCTATTTTCTTATTCGCTAACGCCAGTTACCAAATGAGATGACGTCATCAGCATCGACACAGGCTGATATCCACCATGACTCATTTTGACAGCGGTTTCTGTATCGATAAACGTTATATTGCGATTCCGTAAGCCCAGTGGACATCAAATTGATAGCCAATGTCATTTTTTGAAATACACTACAAATAGCAGTGTTTTATGCCTCATCACTGGGATGTCTATACTATATTGTTGCATCAGACATATTAGATTTCTCTAATTTTGCGATTCCAATAGAAATACAAACCCTGAGTCGTTTCCTTTATTTTTTGATAGTGTTATTTTTATTTGTATTATTTTAATTTGTTTTATCTTTCTTTGTGTGGAATAAAAATTTCGCGTGTATTTTTGCTGGCATTTGTGGAATAAGAGACAAAACGAAGTTTATCCAGAATCCAGAAACGTCGTATGCGAGATTGCAATAATTCTCTGGATTTACGGGAGAAGGAATTCATGGCAAATTTCCGTATCAACAAATCAAGGTTTCAGCGAGTTTCGGCAGAGTTACGTCCGTTTCTGCAACGTGCTCAACAAAACACTGCTGTTGCAATTGAGCTAAAAGTAAGAATTTATAACGTAAAAAGTTAAATAAATACCAATATTACATAATTTGATGTTACTAATTTGCAGCATGTCTCAACCTTCATTTAGTAAGTGAGGTAACCGATGCTCTCAATGTATGGGACGACCTACTCAAGTACGTAAAGTTACCTTCCTGTAGTGTACCAATTTTTGTTTTGCATGCAAAACATAGGAATCTACATATCAAAATATTGTTTACGTTGTAAAATTTATAATAACTACAATACTCACAATATTCTCAGTTAAAATATTGTTCAACCACACGGAATTTTAGACACCAAGTTCACACACAATAGAAAGCAAATACTGAATTTTACCGCCACAGATTGTTTTTAAACATATAACACGCTGAAAATAAAGCGTTCTCTCAAACGTAGTAATGTAATGCTAATAGGGTATTTCCTACTTAGCAGTATAATAGTCGATAAAAAAATAGAGTTGTCAAGTTGTCATCGTAGTTTTGGCGTCAGCAACCGTGTAACGATATCCACCGATATCCACTTCATGCGATACAGAATACCAATGTTTTGAACTTATAGGTTGACATCAAAGTTCCGATGACAACTGAGGCCAGTTGACATCTGAGAATTCGAAAGTTAGCGAATAAGCCAGCTGATCAAGTTTCTGGTTCTGTGCAATATTCCCTGGTCGCAGATGAAAAATCCAGCATTCAAGGAGTTTTTTCAGAAATATATCTGTACTGTTTGTTGTTGTACTTGTACTAGTCGTAAAGTACCCGATGAGTCGCTGTTACGAAAAGTATATTTAGATAAAGTTTTTACTAACAAAATCAAAACAATTTATGAAAAAAATCAAACTGAAAAATTGTGGATATCATTAGACGAGACAACAGATTTTTTAGGTAGAAATATTGTACATTTTTTGATAAAACCATTGCATGAGAATATCTCAAATCGGCCATATTTAATTGCCTGCAAGATGTTAGAGGTGGTTAATGGACAAACCATTGCCAACTTTGTAATACAGTGTCTTGAAAATCTATGGCAAAACTCGTTTGAAGAAAAAGTTGATAATGGGTCATAAACAGAACATTAAAATTATGTGTGCGTTGACTCAAACTTAACTAAAACAATGTAAATCAACCATATTTATACTTACAGTTATTTAATATGAGTGTACACCATTAATTTACCAGGTAATTTTTACATTTTAATTATTAGTTTTAAAAATATTAAAATATAAACATCCTTTTTGTACCCCTCCGTGGACCGTTTCCAAACGCGGTTTCAAACTTCATGATCAAAATTAAAATGTAATAATTTACAAATACTAATACATCACCTCTTTTAACCGTTATTAATATAATCAAAATCCATTTTTCCACTGTTATACAATATTTAAATAAAATTTCTTCAAATTATGATACATGAACAATTTGTTATTAGGTCCGCGACTCTTTCCGTGGTCATAATATATACAATGTTTGAATTCTCAATATTTGGAACGCAGCCTAAATTGTTTATTTGAACTGGTAACATTTCAATCGCTGTCAGTTTAAGATACCTTGGTTTCGGTCTGCATGCGCTCCGTCAATTAAAAAACAAAAATTGCTTAAATCAAAGATTATTTCAGTATAATATAAAAGATCATTGCGACTTTTCTGTGACTTCGATACCACGGTAAGTGTTTTATCAAATATTATGGAAATCTATTAACATCAATTGTTATGGGACGCCATTTTTACAAGCATTGCTTTTTAAATTCTAACCTAAAATTTTGACGTGTTTTTACGCTTGATTTGATTGATTTTCTCATCCGTGGACAAACTTTTCCGTAGACAGTCACTTCTGTGGACGTAGACTTTTCTGTGGACATTGACACGGAAAAGACTGTGTCCACAGAAGTGACATCTATTAAGACTAAAACTTGCTTTTTGCAAACAAATTATGTGTTGAACAGCTAGAGCATTTGTTTTTGTTACTTTGCATAGGATATTATGCCATGTATAATATATTTATTGTCATGTTTATTATGGGACTTTTTTACCAATATTGTGTTGCATTTACGTGTTATGTCTTTTTTAATGCTTGGCTTGGTGTGGGTACATGGTTCATTGTCATTGTTTCAGTAAATTAAAATGCCTAGAAAAAATACACTAAAGAATCTTACTGATGAAGAAAAAAAGATGAGACGGCGTGAACAAAAAAAATTAAGTATGCGTCGAGCTCGGGCTAAGTTAACTGAAGCTGCTGTTGAAGAGATACGCAAACAAGATAGAGAAAGATACCATAAGAAAAAGGATAGAGGAGATATTAAAACAATTGATCAGTTTACACCGAGGCAACAGCGGCAAATAAGAAAAATGTGGCGCGAAAAATCGAAGAAACGGCGACAATTATTAAAGATGCGAAAAGCTACTGAATCACTTATACAAGAAAATACTCCACCGGCAAGTCCGTCTTCCTCACTCTCGCGAGTTGAATCTGGACGTGCAGTAGCTGCCCGAAATAAAAGAGCAAGAAAAGCTGAAAATGAGGCTTTAAAGAAAAAGGTGTTTCAGATGGGGAAGGTAATTAAAAAGTATAGAATGAGAATACGAAGACTAGAAGAAAGAAAACAGAAAGCATCGAAGTCGAGTTCTAGAAATAAAGTCTTGAAAACGGATATAAGAAAAGCTGTGCATGATTTTTTAATAAATGACGAATATAGTAGATTAACTGCAGGTAAAAATGAAACAATAACTAGGGAAAAAAGCAAAAGGCAAATTCGTTTACTAAATGACACACTTTTAAACTTACACATAATATTTAAACTCAAAACAGGATTTAATATTTCATATCAGACTTTTAGGAGATATAGACCTTTTTGGGTTCTGTTTCCAAAAGCAGCTTCAAGAAACACGTGTCTCTGTACGTTACACGAAAATAATGATCACATAATTCGATCACTTCAAAAATCGAAAGTTGTTTCTTACGGATCTGCATCCGATGCCGCTAAGGCATTGTGTTGTAATAATACACTGACTCCTAAATGTTTAGAGAGAGAGTGTCAGAGCTGTCTTTATAAGAAAATTGATTTTAATAACTTTGCCGAAAACGATTATATAACTTATGATAGATGGGTTACAAAAGACGTGGATGTAGTTATCAAAGGTGTACAGAAAAAGTGCAAGAAATGTGTTAAAGAAACTGTTAAAACTACGATAGGTGCGCTAGTGAAGTTATTACATTTAAATTTACCAGTATTCATGCAACATGTAGCTAATATGATTCATCAAATGAGATCAATACAAACATTTAAACAACAATTAACGTCTACCAAAGGCTTGTTGCATGTAGACTTTTCCGAAAACTATAATTGTAAGTATAGTGCTGAGGTTCAGTCGGCTCATTTTGGTGGCTCGAAGCCTCAATTGTCTCTTCATACTTGCGTTTATTATAGCGCGGCAGAATTTCCGAATAATGGTTTCCAAACTACATCCATGTGTTCTATTTCAAAAAATTTACGCCATGATCCTGTTATGATCTGTGCCCACCTTAAACCAATTCTACAGCGAATTAAAGAACTCAGTCCAAATTTAACAGAACTACATATTTTGAGTGACGGCCCAACGACCCAATACCGAAACAAAACTATGTTTCTTTTAATTGTTAAATTCATTAGTCGAGAATTAAATGACGTGACCGATATTGTTTGGCACTATAGCGAAAAGGGGCATGGCAAAGGTGCTCCAGACGGAGTAGGTGGCTGCATAAAAAGGCTGTGCGACAGTTCGGTTGCGATGGGCAAAGATGTGTCTGACTATGACTCACTTATGTTATGTCTAAAAGAGAACTGTAAAGGAATTGAGATCTACGGAATTGGGGATCCAAATATTGAAGACATTCAAGAAATAGTAGATAAAAATGCGATGAAAGCTTATAAAGGGACATTTAAGATACATCAACTTTCTTGGAATCAAAATGATCCAAATATTTTACATGCCCGAAGGCTTAGTTGTCTGTCTTGTGCATCTAATGCTGTTTGCCCGCATTTTGAAATTGGCCAGATAAAGGTTCCGTCCAATAATACACAAACGCATAGTCCCTTGAGTATGGCTGACGCAAGGAACGTTTCTCCGAGAAGTGAAGACACGGCTAATGCTTCTACAATAACTTATAGGTCAGATCAGATTACACCTGATGGAGGTACTTCTCATAATGTCCCATCACGTCCCTGTAAAAGATTTGGTTTCCTGCCAGACTCTGATGATTCAGACGTGTCTTTACCTCTGCAGGATGAGAGATCCAAGTTCCTTTCAGACTCTGATGACTCTGATGTTATTTTTACACCTCGCTATCGTCATCCATTGCCCACAGACAGCAGCAGCGAAGGCGACTTCATTGTACGACCTAAGCAGTCTCAAAAACCTTTTGTCGATCCCTACACTGATAGTGGCGATGACGAATAAAACAATATGATATGTCTCATTATGTTTATTTCTATATTATTTTACGTTCAGTTTGGTTGACATTATGTTTGATTTAAGTCAACCGAAAATAAATCCCTTCTGTGGACATAAATTCATTATTTTTTCAAAACGAGAGGATTGTTTATTTTATGACATTTTTTATGTGAAGATGATTAATACAGCCAGATTGTTGTAATTTTAATAAAACTCTTTTATTTAGTTTAGAATTATTTAGACAAATTACAACTTTTGTCTTTTCTGTTGATTGTGAAGTCTTTTCTGTGGACAGTTATAAATTAAAATATTGAAAAACTAATTAAAATCAAAGCTTTGATCTCTGAGAATATTTTTATTATAATTATTTTATGTTTCTCAAAATAAATGCTGATTCGAACCAAACAAAATACGACTTTGATTTTATTTTTATTTTTGAAACCCAAGTTTGTTTATGACCCTAATATTTTAATACTATGTACTGATAGTGTAGCATATATGATATCTGCAGGGCAAAAATTGAAATGCTATTTACCACAATTAAAACATGTAACATGTTTTGCTCACGCACTTCATCGTGTTTCTGAGCAAATTCGAATGGAATATAATGATGTGGATATTTTGATATCAAATGTAAAAAAAATATTTCTAAAAGCGCCAAGCCGTGTTCGCATTTTTAAAAGAAAATACCCTGACTTACCACTACCTCCACAACCAATTATTACAAGGTGGGGTACTTGGTTGGAGGCAGCATCATACTACGCAAAACATTTTGATGCAATAAAAGATGTTTTGTCTCATTTATGCAGCTCTGATGCAATAGCTATCCGAAACGCGAAAAACATATTACAAAAAGAAAACATACAAAACGAGTTACAATATATAGATGAATATTTTTCAGTTATACCGTTTGCTTTAAAAGAATTACAAAAGCACCACTTGACGCTAAGTGATTCATTTTTAATATTAGATACAGTCAGAACTTGTATAAATGAGTGTGCATCAGAAAATATTAAAAATAAAATTGAAAAAGTTATAGAAAGAAATCCGGATATAGATATATTACGAGAATGGAGTGAAAAAATTGTAAGAAATGAAACAGATGACCAAATTTTATTGAAATGCAAATTTGCTCCAATGACCTCAACAGATGTCGAACGTTCATTTTCCATATATAAATGGATTATGGATGTAAAAAGAAATACATTAAAAATGGATAATATAGAAAAACTGATGGTCATTTATTTCAATTCCGTAGATGGTGATGGGTTTTTCAGCGAAGAATTGGTAGACGATGAAACATCATCGTCTACCGGTTTAGAATAATTTAATAAAAAGATTAAATTAATAAAAAAATAGTTAATTATTTTCATCACGCGCAGTAGCGTGAAGTCTTTCATTTACGAGCATGTCAAGAGCTTCTAGGAATAGAAAGTGTATCGTAAAGTTTTGTTACTAATCGTTAAAGATTAACATAAGGAAACGGCTTCACGTCACTGCGAGTCGTGAAAATACCTACTCTCTATCAATGTTTTCAATACGACGGCGTTATTAATGCTGAAAATGTCATAATTACATTTTTACGAATGATATAGTACAAAGTTCTTTATGCATATTTTTGTAATTTATTTGCTACTTACTACTTTAGTTAAGTATATTTATATATCGTTGTAGACAGACCAACCAGTAATGTCAACTGTTTTGAAAATTAAATAATATATCTAACTCGATCATCGCATTTTATTTATATTCCATGTCTCCTATTTACTATAGTAAACTAATAAAAGTGGATTATCCATTTAAATATAATGTTCTAATTAAGCACTGACAAAAGAAAGTACTTAGTTGTTTTTTTTTTAATTTCGATAATTCCCGGAATTTTTGGAAATATTTGGCATATCTATGTTATGTCCGCATGTAGCAAATAACAAAAATACTTCTACTTATTCCTATAAAAACTACTTGAACAATGTTTTTTTAATTCCAAGAATTCCCGGGATTCCGGGAAATATTTGGCATATCCATGTTATGTCCTCATGTCGCAAGTAGCCAAAATAGCTCTACCTATTCCGACCACTGGTAATTACATAACATTTTACCTATTTAATGTAAGAATACTGAATTTCTTATAATTTTCGACTGTCATGGCGGCGCAACTGGTTACATCCGATGAATTTAACAAATAAAATCATTAGGTATATTATTAAAATATGCCTGCTATGTTAATAAAAAATGTGTGGTAAAAAACCGTAAAAATTCAATTATTGAATGTACATAAATTATAAAAAAGCCTTCAATAAATACTGCGATCTTGCCATGACAGCTGTCCGTCTGCAACGAAATAATCTGCGAAGTTATCGCGTAATGTATACGAATCTCTGTGGGTATTTCCAATTAACCCCCGAACTGAACGTATATGGTCTGGTATAATGACAATATCATGAAAGTCATTAATTTGACTTCTTGATCTTATAAAATTATGCAAAATACAAATTGTTTTAAGAAAACAAATTGCTTTGTCTTTTCCAACGTTCAATGGACGACGGAGTATGCGAAATTTATTAGCCATGATACCAAATGTACACTCAATATAACGTCGCGCTCTCGTTAACCTATAATTGAATATTTTTTTTTTTGTAGTTTAAATCGAGAGCTCGAGCATATGGCCGCATGACATGGCTAGATAACCCAAATGCTTCATCTCCTACAATAATATAGGGCAAAGCTGCGGTTGCAGCAATGTTGGTTGGTTTATCATTGTGTATTACGGGCAATGCTTTGGCAGGAGGAATATCTATTAAGTCATTGTTGATTTGTTCGTACAATCGGCTTTGTGTGAAAATTGCGGAGTCAGATTCTTTACCCTGCACTCCCACGTTTATATAGGTAAACTCATAGTTGGCGTTACACATTGCAAGCAGTACAATAGAATAGTAATGCTTATAGTTGTAATAGAGGGAACCACTATGTGGAGGTCTTATAATGCGTATATGTTTTCCGTCTATTGCACCTATGCAGTTAGGAAACTGGGCTTGCGTTAAAAAACCTTTTTCAGTCTCTACCCATAGCGCACGGGAAAATTTTGGTATACATTCTTCCTTTAACCTTTCAATTATAATTTGACAAACTTCTGTTACTATTTTTCTTACCGTGGTTAGTCCTGTCTGATACGCCAGATGAATATCGACGAAGGTATGTCCACTAACTAAATATCTGTAATAAAATAAAATACTTGTGTTATTGTTACAGTGAAAAAGCTGCAGCAAAGATGGAAAACTGCAAGAGACACTTATATAAGAGTGAGGTCTACTAAAAAAAAACTTAAATCAGGCTCCGGTTCCAGGGCAAATAAAACATACATTTACTATAACATGCTGTCATTTTTAGATTCAAACTCGAATACTCAAGGAGAAGAATCGGCAGACAATTTTAATCAGTCAGTAGAGCAAAACGCGTCACCGAGAACTTCACAAAATAATACGATTATTGAAGAAGATTTGATTAATGTACCTAGCACCAGCTCCAGCGTTACCAAAGAAACACGATCTTCCAAGAAACATAAGTGCGAATCGCCAACTGATTTCGAATTAGAGTTGTTAAATTGCGTGAAGAATAACACTGCAGATAAATAAGTCATTATTACCAACTGTAAAAAAATTGAGTTGCTTTAAAAAATTATTATTTCGTACGAAAGTATTAGAAGCTTTAATTGATATTGAAAAAGAAATGATTATTACCATTGATGACCTTTCGTTAACGCAAAATACGGTAACGAATGATTTAGAATCCTTAAATGTAAGATCAGATACGAACAATGAATAAATAGGTAACAAGAAAGACTTTGAAGATTTGATTAAGACTGTTTAATTATTAAGAACAAAAGAAAGAGAAGAACATGAAGAACTATTTAAGTTAGTAAAAAGCGCAATTTTATATTTATATTTTTCTGGTCTCATGTGCAATTATTATGATATACAAGGGCATTCGCCAAAAGTTTACAAGCCTTGAGGTGTCATGTTCATAAGGAAAGAAACGGGGTCGATTCGGACACTTTTATCTTAAACCCTATTTTGGGGTCAAATAAAAAAGTGTATCAATAGACCCCTTTTTTACTTAATGGACCTTTTTTTTGAACCTACTCATAACATTGCTCCTTCATATGTCCTCTTCTTAAATTTAATCTTTTATGTAGTAAACTGTGATTATGATTGTGATGATAAATAAGAATTTAAAATAATATTAGTACCCGATCTAGTAATAGAAGGGAATAATTAATAAGGGAAATATTCATATGTAAAAACTTGCAATCAATATGCGTCATTATAATTAATACTTTGTAAGGTAGGTATATTATTATAATTAAGACATTTAGACTTATTGTACTGTTTTAACTGTTATTGTGTTTTTTATTTTAAACTTGAACCTGTGATTTTATTAGTGTATTTCAAATGAATAATCAATGACTAATTGTAACGTAGCGTTTATGCAAGACACTGTGATGACTGTTGTGATTAAGTATATAAAAAAATAAGTGAATAAGTAGGTATAGATAAAAAAAAAACGAAAAAGATAAAACTGTGTAATTTAGAAATAACAAAATATAATTAATAAATATAAGAAACTGTGATTAATATGATGATTAATAAGTGTGCGGTTATGTGTTTCGGTCCTAAGAACAGAGTGAACCACATCAAGAAAAACATTTTAAGCCATATTCAGGTGTCACTGCCGAAACAATAAGAACTTCTTCTTTCTTGCTTGATGTGGCTAAACAGTAATGTGACTTACATAAATTGGCAAAAAATATGAGTGTTCTAAACTTTTGTTAAATAATGACTGTTTTTTTACATGAATAAAGATGATTATTAATATCGAAATGTCTTTACTTACCGCAATGTCATTGCAAATCGTTCCATTGGTGATACGATTGACGTAGATTTCAATCGTAGATTGTTAGTCTTCAAATAGGGCTCCAGTTTTGAATATAATTCATCATAGACTTGTAATGAAACTTTAAAATATTTGAAAAAAAACCTTTCATTTTTTCTTAATATACCAAACTTCACCACGAATTCCCCGCACAGTAACCTAGATTCAACGAACGGGCTTACTGGCTGGCGTCTTTTTTTGGCAATTCGTCGTCGCCGTCGCACGGTATTTCGCCTAGAACATGCTAGGTGGACAAAATTCAAGTTTTCGTTTCCAGGAAATCTTAATTGCATAACACAAACAACACCCCCAAACTCCAAATTCCGAGAAGAAGTTGTTTTTCAAATGCTTAACTGATGAGTCATAAAGATAAGAAGTCAGGTAATGAGTTTAATGAAAGCGTTCCGGTCAATCAGTTGCAATTTAGCGACACTTCTGTGCACATCTCATTGTGGTATATAGTGATATTGTGAAATTTTTTTGTGATGGATATTAATACTGAGGGTATGTACTATTATTTAATGTATTATTTTTTATCAGAATCTATTAAAATGAATTTTTAGCATTTTTTAACTTGAGGCATAAATTTTAGCGTATTTTTTTTCATAAAAAAAACTTTGAAAGTTCAGGAAATACATTGATTCGCCTCTATTCGGGCTAGTTTTTAGATATATTGTAGGTATAACTGTGTAGTTTGTAAAAATATACATATTGTTCAGCACACTTCAGTACAACATATTTTTTTCTTTTTTTTTTTTCAGAACACGTTTACTCTATTTCAAGGGTAGCCTTTTTTGAAGAGATTTTTGTTTCAACCAACACACGAAGAATGATAAAAGGTCGCGTATTTATGACTATCTTTCTTCAAAATTTCACTTTGGTGATATTACTGAAAGCAGCCAAAGAGAAATAAAGTTGAAAATATCCAACTTTTCCACTAAGATTGGAGCCAAATGGTTGGCTTCGGGAAAATCGAAGGAGCGTTTTTTAATTACAAATAAGACTTGGCTGGATGAAGGAGACATACAGTTTACTGTGAGTTCTTTAGTCCCACAACCTTCGACATCAAGTGAGGCTGTGACATCTGCAGGAAGACCTCGCAAAGATTTCGAGGAATCGTCGTTTAAGACGAAGAAACGTCGAGTCGTAGATCTCGTAGAATCTCGAAGTGCCAGTGAATTAGTGACTGCTGCCGAAATAGCTATGCGTTCAGCAGGACAAAGAAAAGTTGCCCATGTGATTAGAGACATTAGTGAGAGCCCAGATAATATTATTAAGTCAAAAAATACCAGTTCCGTTAATCCTAGGCAGTTAAGTAGTGACGAAGCCTTAGCATACTATATAGATTCTAAGTCAACAACACATGCTTACAAACAAACTAGGAAGTGGTCCATAATAGCAGGTCATAATGTGTTTCGGTCATATTTTAGTGTAGTAAAATCCAAACAGGCCTGTTACCCTGCAGAGGACCACATTGCTATGACAGAAACTCGTGCTGAAATAAATTTGCAAGCCTTATTAAATAAAACAGCGGAACGTCTAGTATTAGCACAGAATGAAGTTATCAACAGTGTCCTCCCAACAAGTTCAAAGTTTACACTTGTTAGTAAATGGGGATGTGATGGCAGTTCTGGGCACAGCACATACAAACAGAAATTTGAGAACAGTGAAGATACGGACGAATTTCTTTTCGTATTTTCTTTCGTTCCGCTTAAGTTATATGATGGGTCCAAAATTATTTGGCAAAATCCTCGACCTTCATCAACTATGTATTGTCGCCCAATCAAATTTATATTTGCTAAGGAAACGAACGACTTCACGTTAGCAGAGACAAATAGATTGTTGGAAGAAATTAATGCTCTTCTTCCAACACTTATCAACTTTGGTGATACTCAAATCTCTGTGAAACACGAACTTCTTCTGACAATGACAGACGGAAAGGTATGTAACGCCTTAACGGAAACTCGTTCATCTCAAAAGTGTTTCATCTGTGGTGCCACCCCCAAGACGATGAACGATGACCCCGCGAAGTTTAACAGCAATCAGGAACATTTTGGCTTTGGTTTATCTACACTTCATGCTTGGATTCGTTGCTTTGAATGCCTTTTACATATCAGCTACAAGTTGAATATTAAGAAATGGCAGGCTAGAAGCGACGAAGACAAAACTGATATCAAGGTTCGTTCCGAAGAAATCAAGTTAAAATTCAAGAACGAGATGGGACTCATTGTAGATAAACCAAAGCCAGGATTTGGTTCTTTCAATGATGGAAACACAGCCCGTCGCTTTTTTAAGAATGCTGAGATGAGCGCTCAAATCACAGGGTTAGATGTTACTATTATCAAACAGTTTGATGTTATTTTGAGGACATTGTCTTCTGGGTTCGAAATAAACTTGGTTGAATTTAATGAATTTTGTCTTGAAACTAGAAGACATTACCTTAGTCTCTATTCGTGGTACTATATGCCTGCTACTGTGCATAAAATATTAGTACACAGTACTGAGGTCATCAAAGCGGCATTGCTTCCAATTGGGCAGCTTTCCGAAGAGGCTCAAGAAGCACGTAACAAAGATTGCCGCAGATTTAGGGAGTACAACACCCGCAAGTGCTCACGTGTTGCTACGAATAGAGACTTGCTCTCCATGTTAATAATAACATCTGACCCTTTGATCAATAGCCTTCGTGAGATTCCCCAAAAAAAGCCGGAAAAAACATGTGCAGAGGTATTAAAGTTAATCGTAAGCCCGACCATAGTAGCATCAAGACCGGAAACGTCATCATATTGTCGCACATTGCCACAAAATGATGACGATTCACCAGAAGATTTTGATGATGATTCTGATGATTAGGTTTAGGTTAAGTTAATTAACTTAACCTGTATAGTAGGCATTTATTTATTGAATGCAATTTTATTGTTAGTTTATTATTTCTAAATATATTATTTTTGTTTTCATATATATATTTTGTTTTTTATTACAAAATCATACCAAAAATTATTAATAATACCTCAATATGACTACTTATATATAAAAGCATCGTTAAATATTATAAAATAATATTGTCCACCTAGCATGTTCTACGCGGTACACTGTGCGACAGTTCGAACATCTCTTGTAAATAATAATAAATCTTACCTTCAATTTAAACTGAGTTTCATTTTTGTCGCCTACTAATTACTAACTTTAAATAACGTAGGTAACTTATCTCTATCTCTATCTAAGATATTAGTTGTTAAAGGCCCTAATCTAGGATTGGGTCTGGTTTCCCTTCGGGCTTGCGGAGGTCTGATGGCAGTCGCTCTGTGTAAAAACCAGTATCCTCGCCGAATCCCCTAGGTTAGGTAGCCGACCCCGTGAGATATGGGAAAAGGCTAGGAAGATGATGATGAACTTATCTCTATCTACAGGCGTCCCGATCTGTCCCACAGAGTATGGCTGACTCACTAAGAATTTATGAACTTATTATGATGTGAGTTTCTTTAGAAACATTTTTTTTTTCTTAGTTGGGAAATAAAGTGGTAAATGTTATACCATTTTAGAATCCCTATAAAATGCGCCAACTTTTTGAGTTACTTGCCAAACTGACGTAGTACATTTTTTTTCAGTACAGTCAGTTGAAGTTGAGAGAATTAATAATCTGGAATACAGTTTGGAATTAAAACCCACATTTTCTTCCAAACCGGAGCAGTTAGGGTGGGATGTCGGGTTACACATTACAGAAACACTATTCAGAATTGCAAACCAAAAAAAAATATTGGAATAAGTTAAGATTTGTGGCAACAGGAGTCCAAAAATCATCACAGGGTGTACATTTTTCAAAAAAAAGTAATATTGAAATAACTTTAAAAATAAATACGATAATTTTTTTTATTTTATTTTTCTGATGACCACAATAAGCAGCAGAATCACCCAGTTGCAGCTTGACGTCGACTTCAAAGGTCTTATGGGACACCCAGTATATTAAATTATAAATTTAAAAAAACCCCCGACCCAAAAAAGTACGCAATAATTATGACAAAAGGTTAAAAACGCTAAACCCTATAAAAAGCAAAAAATAACTTTTAACACTACGTAAACTAAATTTTTTCGTGTCGGGGGACCTTAGTACACCACATAATCCGAATTTCATTTCGAACGATTTCATTCAACTATAATAGAAATTTACCGGCTAGCCAAGTACGAAAGGAAGATAACAGACGCAGCAACTGTTAAGGCGCGTACGCACGTACGAACACGAACATAGCGAACACAAACACCAGACCCGAACATTTGGTTCGTACGTATGGACGGCATATTCGAACACGAACGCAAACCTAGTTCGAGTCGAGTTCGCGAACAACAGTCGTGAACTCTATCTTAGTAGCCATGACGGCGCCGTTGGAAGTGGTCGATTGTGAAGTTATTAAAGCGCTTCGAACACCGTCCATACAGAACACACTACAAGGATCGCCGCGAACATGTTTGACGAACAGAGTGTTCGATGTTCGATAGTGGTACGCACTTGCGAACCAAGTTGTTGCATATCATGTAACGCAACAAATTTGTTCGTACGTGCGTACGCGGCTTTATGACATACGCTATAATGTCATATAACTAGTCTATAACTCAACAAAATGGTCTAATATTTTCAAAATAGTCTTCGGACATACAGACGCTTCAAGTTCATTGATTTTCATAGGAATTACACTCAACAATTAGTTAGCGATCACGCTAAACGTACTAAATATCTTTATAACGCCCTAACCAACAAAATGTTGGAAAATAAACAGAAAAAAAGTAAAAGAAAATCGAGGTGAAGAAAAACACTTCGACATTAAACTCGGCGATAGTGTTTACGTCAAAGGTGTGAACACTAGACGTAATAAAGATAAGCCTAGATATGAAAAGGTGAAAATTAAACAGGAATTAAACAAGAACACCGTAATGATAGAGACTCGTAAAAACAAAATTCAAAAGAAAGTTCCTGTTAAAGATATCAAACGTCCTTCACAGGTTCGTCCTGGTGATGGCGGCGCAGGCAGCTCTAAGCCTGGCCCTTCAACTGCGACGCTGACGCTTTGCTATAAATTCTACCTTGAATAGTTTTAATGTGACGCTTCGATATTAATTTGAACTGTTATTTTTACAGCCTGTAAAGAAAAGACGAATACATAAGACCATGGAAGGCGTTCAGCTACAGAGGGATGAAGAAAATAAGGTACATGAAGAAATAATAAATGAAAAGAAATCTAATCAGCGCGGACAGACATAATAAATATAATCCTGTAAAAAGGCGGCCTTAGAAGAAGTGGATCAATGTGAAGAGGAGATAGAAGAAACCACACTTGACAAATACGTTCAATATGGAGAAAATAGAAGCAGTGGATCAGAGGGTTAGGAAACTTGACTACTTATCACCTAGAATTTTAGATTTTCAGCTCGGGTGATGATTTTATACCAAACAGTGAAACCGACTCAACTGAAACAAGCCCATCGACTGGTAAACCAAAGAAAAGATATACCAAAAAACTGATAATTCTTAGAGAAACATTGTCAAAAAACCTTGCATTTCAACATATTACCCAACATGTGACAAAACCTGCCAAACTATTCATTAAAATGCAGCTTCAAATTAAAAAGAAGCCTAAGGGTAGACGTTTTTCAATTGATGAAAAAATATTGTCTTTGGCACTGTTCAAAAAGACCCCTAAGTGTTACAGATTATTATCAATTTTTTTTCACACTGCCATCGTCAAAGGCAATGAAACGCCTACTTAGTGAAATTAAAGTGTATCCAGGCATAAATCCACTGATATTTGAAAGAATAAAATGTAATCTTTCACATCAAGTTACGTCAGACCGCTTTTGCAGCCTTGTATTTGACGAAATGTCCATTACGCCGCAAATTAATTATAATAATCATAGAGATCAATTAGAAGGTTCCTCAATGAACAAGGACAATAAGTTCACTGATCATGTCCTTGTATTTATGGTGAAGGGCATTAAGCTTAATTTTAAACAACCCGTAAGATACTATTTTACCAATTCTTTGAATAGAATAGAATTGAAAACAATTATTAAAACTGTAATTCAATAATGTTTTAAATCGGGATTGGTAACAGTATACAAGGTGTGTGACCAAAGCCAGGTTAATGTTGGTGCCATCACAGAACTGGTCAATGACACGAAAGCCAGTTTTTTACGGCGCCAAAAAGAGTGGCACGTTGATTAAATTTAATTTATGTTAAAGGACAAATTATCACTCCACTTTTTGACGCCACATAAAACGTCTTAGAAATAATTTAATATCTAAAGACCTCGTATATTATATAGGCCCAGAAAGAAAAATAATTAAATGGGATTATTACCATATGGTATATGTATCAGAAAAATTATGTGGAGAGCTACAGCTGCTACAGAGGAGCATATTAATCCTGACAAAATAAATAAAATGCGAGTCAAATCGGCAACACAATTATTTAGTCATAGTGTTGCTGTAGTAACCGATCACTTGATAGCAAGAGGAAAAATTCCCAATGAATGCTGTCAATTAATTGATTTTACTAATTTAATAGATAATTTTTTTGATTCCCTCAATCTAAGCAGTCTCTCCATACCTGATGGGAACATTTTTAAAGGGCCAATTAAAAAGAATTCGCCTCACCATGAATTGTGGTGAAAAGCCAAAAAAGTATTGAACACTGTAAAATATGTAAAGAAAAATAATTTGGGTGATAAAATTGAATTGACGGAGACAGTTGTGCCATCGATTACAAATTTAATTAAAACTATAGAGGGTATTGAATATCTCTGGAAAGTGTTGGCTAATAAATATGGTTTAGATGCAATGTTGACTAGAAAGAAGACGGATCACAATCCATACAAAATTGCCCCACGTCCTATAACAATGTGACGTATCTCAAAAAAAAGATAAAAATGTTTAAAAAAATATGGCATACTCTCTAATTCATTTTTTTTACACCTTCATACGAAAAAAATGCTTTAAAAATTGTTCAGGCGCTGTTATGAAAACATCGTTCATAGAACTATTAATGGACTATTTTATTAAATTATTTTTTTGTTTGATAGGGTATACCTCACAGGTGGTCCCATAGTCATCAGGTCAGGATCTGATGATGGAAACCCTGAGAAATTCAGGGCAACTTTTGAAAGTTGTAGGCATGCGCAGGATAAAAACTTGACTATAAGATGTATGTCTCATAACACTATGCAACAGTGAAGATTCGGAGCTAACCTGATGATGGAGACGAAAGAAGGTCGAGGGAACTCGACAACTGAATATGTAAACTACCTCGTGTTTGGGCTTGTATTATTTGTATTGAATAGACCTTTGCAACAGTGAAGGTTTGGAGCTGATCCGATGATGAAGACCAGAGAAGGTCGGGGGGACTCGACAACAAAATATGTAAACTACCTCAGAAGTCGGTGTCTAATGGACGTGCCTAAGTTTATATCCCCACCGACTTCTAGGCCGATGCTCCTAAGAATAGTTTTTTTTGGGAGTCTGTTTTATTTTATTGTAAAAAGTTTTTTTTTTATTTTTGGCTTTTCAGTGACAAGCACAGTTGTCACTATCCGCATAAGTGGAAAGTTCTCATCAATACGAATAATTTAAGCCCAAACACGAGGTAGTTCACATATTCAGTTGTCGAGTTCCCTCGCCCTTCTCTGGTCTCCATCATCAGATCAGCTCCAAACCTTCACTGTTGCAAAGGTCTATTCAATACAAATAATACAAGCCCAAATACGAGGTAGTTTACATATTCAGTTGTCGAGTTCCCTCGACCTTCTTTCGTCTCCATCATCAGGTTAGCTCCGAATCTTCACTGTTGCATAGTGTTATGAGACATACATCTTATAGTCAAGTTTTTATCCTGCGCATGCCTACAACTTTCAAAAGTTGCCCTGAATTTCTCAGGGTTTCCATCATCAGATCCTGACCTGATGATTATGGGACCACCTGTGAGGTATACTCTATCAAACAAAAAAACAATTTAATAAAATAGTCCATTAATAGTTCTATGAACGACGTTTTCATAACAGCGCCTGAACAATTTTTAAAGCATTTTTTTCGTGTGAAGGTGTAAAAAAAATGAATTAGAGAGTATGCCATATTTTTTAAAACATTTTTATCTTTTTTTTGAGATACGTCACATTGTTATAGGACGTGGGGCAATTTTGATCCATCTTCTTTCAACCAAGACCCCACTGAAAATTTCTTTGGGGGTATCAGGAGTTTTGGGGTACTAAATATTGCCTTCGAAGGGGCATTCAAAGCTCTAATGTTAAATAATTTGAATGGCCCACATTCAAGGTTCGCTAATTGCGAGGAGGACTTTAACGAGTGCCTCTAAAACTACGACTTCTTTTTAAAAGAAAAAATAAGAGCTCCATGCTGAGCAGCTGATGCCCCTGAAGAAAATGAAAAAAATTTTGATAATGAATTGTATTCAAATTTTAATAATGAAACGGATGCGGGTCAAATCAATTATGTTTGTGGTTGGGTACTTAAGAAACGTCTTACAAAAATTGTAAAATGATGTCAACATTGTAAATTAAATTTACTAGATAACACATCTAGGAATAGTGATAATTGTTTTATAAAAGCCAAAGAATACCAAAATAATAAGTGGCTAGTCTATCCTAGCAAAGACGCAGAGATATTCTTTAGAGATTCCCAGATCATAGTTTGCTCATTTTTAAAAAGAATGTCCCTAAAAAGAATTTAAAACGGTCAATATTATCATTTATTGATATTTTCGTAGAATGTCCTTTTAGTTGTCCAGAACACATAAATCTTTTGATCTACAGCTGATGTCGATCTGTTAATCGAATTTTGTCAGGAAAATTGTGATGGTGAGGACGAAATTAAAATTGCTGCCCAAATGTACTACATTAAACACAAAAATAATAAAAATAGAAAATAAGTACGTAGGTATGTAATGAATGAGGAAAGTTTGAAATAAATACATATTTATTGAGTGGTTTTATTCATATTATATTAATGTTACTTTTCCTAAAAGCTATTTTGTTTCAGTAATTTATAATAATCTCTATAATTGCTGAAACAAAATAGCTTTAAAAGAATAATCAATAGGATTATACAATATACCTGTCTATAGCTATGGTATGGGTAGGTGTAGGAATATATATTGGCGTTAGTGTAAGTTCAAAAAACCAGAGGGCGCTTTCAAACGATATGCTCAAAATTCCCTCGAGAGGGCTCTCTTTACCCTAATTATTATTATACCCGGCTTTCGTTGAATGGACTGTTTCTGCTTTTCAAACTGACATCGGCGCTAAATCGGACTTCGATTGTGTTTTGTATTGCGTTCTTTTTACTTTTGGCGTATATTAATGCCTAAACGTGGACAAACATTGACAAGTGGAGCCCGTGAGTTAATTAATCATCAAGCTGCAAGATTACTTTGATTGGGAGCGGCAAAATTGCGGACCCCTGGTACCTGTCGAACAAGTACAAGAACACGTCTCTCAGGCGCTCGGAGTTAGCAAACGAACGATAAAGATATTAATAAAGAAAAGTTCGGCTCGACTGGCATGGAAGATAATATTTTACGTACTCCGAAGAAGAAACGTAAAACTAAACCCGTGACAGATATGACACCTTTGACGCCGATGCAATCGGAAATCATATATATGGTTACTATTCCAGAAATGAATATCTCAACAGGAAGAAGCTTTTGGCATCGTTAAGAGAAGCTGGACTGTTTAGCGGGGGTAAAACTGCTTTAACCAAAATCTTAAAAGAAAAAAAGAGAAAAGAAAAAAATATTAGAACGATACGACATCATTTTAAAACGGATAAGTTTTTTAAGAAGCAAAAAAAATGATAACTGGGATAATGTCGTGTTCATTGACGAGACATGGCTAAACGCTAATCACACGGTTTCCCGTTCCTGGACGGATGATACACAAGCGTCGACGTCAAAAGTACCAATGTTCACTATTTTGAGGGACCAGTTTTCAATGAAAATAGAACAATATAAATGTGATTTTGAATTGGCTACCATTCAAGTTGTAAAAATTGTTTATCCTGATGCAAAAGTAACAGGCTGTTACTTTCATTTCTGGAAAGCGTTACTGAAAATGAGTCAGAAATATGGTTTGGACAAGACTGAACAAGGAATATTTATCATACGTCTATATATCCAACTACCATTGCTCCCCCCATTTTGATTCCCGAAGCCATTTTTAGTATACAAGAGCTGGCAGATGATTCTGAGCAATACAAAGCATTTTTTTATTAACGCAGTGGATGGGAAAATATACTGAGAATGTATTCGCTTGCTACAAAGGAAATTTTAGAAATAACAACCCTATCGAAGGATGGCATGCGCGGCTAAAAAGATTTCCCGTAAAGCCACCGCTGTACCTTTTTAAATGGCAAGTTATTACTAAAAAATACTACTTTTTCATTCTATTAAAATATTACTACATAATTCTATGTTGTTTCATTTTTTACTCACTAATAACGATAAACGGATACTTGCTTCAACTAAAGTTGATACAAGAATATTAATTTCTTGACACATTTCGCCATGGTACTTAAATGAACAACTCGCTGTCCTTATGTGGCCATTTACTGGTGAGTTTACCCTATATCTTATAGCTATAAATATACTTTTACTATCAGGTTTTTAAATGTATGGGAAGTGGGCATTGTTCTTTGCCACATGACATTACATCGATTTGTAAAAAAAATTAGAGCTGGTAAAGTTCTTGCCGTAGGTTATTAAAGCAGATCAGTGTTTACTGCGGAACAGGAAAAAGAGCTAGTTAACTACATATTTTTAAAGTGTTCATCTATATACTTCGGTTTGCTGCCAGGAGAGGTGCGAAAATTAGCGTATGAATGTGCAGTTAGATTTTCTTTGGGAAACATTCCTCTATTCTGGTGCTGTCGTTTCTGCTGAGCGTGGAACTTTAGTTACTGTAGAGTTAGCAGCAAGCGCCGCAGGAAACACGATTCCACCAATGTTTGTGTTTCCCCGTTTGAAATTCAAAGACTTGTTTTTAAGAGATAGGCCCTCTGAGTCAATTGCAGCTGGGAATAAATCAGGATGGATGACTGCTACTGAATTTCTCACATATACGGATCACTTTATCAAGTTCACGAAACTCACTCCAGAAGAACCAGTGTTACTTTTATTAGACAACCACTCGTCACACATAGATATCAACGTAGTTGAGAAGCCGAACTCTATAATAATGCTGTCGTTCCCACCTCACTGCTAAAAATGTCATATATCTTTATGTGATACGAAAAAAAGCAATTGTTTTTATAAATATCATAATGAAGAATAAATAAATACATTTCAAAAACAATATCCACTCTTATTTTACCCATACTTGCAAAATCTCAATGAATGCGCAATGTAGTTTATAAACAACACTCACATTATTGCAAAAAAGGGTACTAAAGTCATGTCTAGAATTTTTTCAAAATTTTTCCTAGATACACAAATATATTTTTTTAAACGTGAAACAAAAATCAACCATTTAAGGGTTAATTTATTAACTTGCCTATAATACATTCAGTAACTGCTTTTATTAAAATTTGAGTTTATTGCAACTTATCTTCCAGCGGGTTCACATTCCACAACAAGATCAATATGGAGAAGGTAAGCTGCTATCGTGAGCTTTCAATATATTGTTACTAATAATATAATCATTGTTACAGTTTCTGTTCTGTCAGGCAACACCTATCATACCATCATATGTGCAGGCACGATTGGAAGGCATGATAAATATTCCTTAACTACTTTGTACTTATAATAACAACAAAATATAGGTGGTACTGATCGAAGATGACTTAGTATACCGGTACAGACAATACCGGTATGCTCTCTCCAACAAGACCTTCATCTCAAGTCCATGTAGTCCAGGCAGAGCCTTCACAAGCAGGACAGATAACACCACGTCATTCAAGGCAACGAAGACTTAGAGGCTCACACCGCAGACCCTGTGAGGCCAGCACGAACAGAGGAGGCAGCTCAACAATTTCTCCAAGCTGAAGAGTTTTGGAGAAATTTCAAAATGGAGCAACACAGAGACTACATGGAGTTGAAGAGAGAGCAAAATAGAATTAGGGAAATGGAGCTTAATATTCAGAGCGAGTGGCAAGCTGTAGGGTTAAGGGCTTTAGATGCTTTAAATAAATTAGTTGGAAAGTATTGTAGAGATTAGTTAGAAGTTTTTATGCTCTATTTTATTTGTTTTTGCCAACTGAACGTTGGAAACAATATGAGATAGGAAGAGGAAAAGCACTCAAGAGAGTGAACCTCACTCTTTGGTCGGCTAGAACATGATTGGATGAAGGGTAAGAGAGAAGATTCCACCTCCCAGAATGTTGAAGGGTTAAAGTTGGCGCTAGTCGAAGAGTGGGTCAACTTACCCCAAGAAATGATAGCGATTGTCATTATGAGTATGGGCAGACGTATCTATGCGAGCAGGGGTTTTCGATGCTTCTGATAATTAAAAATAAGCATCGAAATCGGTTGGATGCCACTACCGACATGCGTTTAGCTTTAAGTAGCACTGAACCAAGAATTCAGAAGTTAGTGAAGGTTATGCAAACAAAATCTTATTAATTTAAAATCTGTAAAACTTTTAGTTTTTTGATAAATAATTTATTAGGAGTGCTAATTATAAAATTGTGCTTGTTTTCTTTATCAAACAACCCTCTTCACTAACCTAAATTATGTATTTATGCGTTTTAGATGTGTGATGGAAAAAAAATTCTAGTGCATAGAATCGGAAAAGAAAGTTGGAGAAAGAGGAAGCTTTGAATACTTGTTCCACAATTTTTTTTTTCAACCTAATCCATCCGCTGACGTACAAGCGAGTAGGGGACAAGGAGATAAGACGGGGTACCCAGCGAAATTCACAGTTCAAATGGATCAATCACGTTCGTTCATTCATTGTTCGACGCGTCGCCATGACACTTGTCAGTTGACCGGCGTTTACTGGTTCACAAGTGCGCAGTGTCGAAAAAAATAAAAAAAAGTGTTTTACTGCAAATTGTCTATCATATTTTCTTTATGTTTGACACGTGACTGCTGTTTGTTAAATAACGTTATAGTAAGTTCAACTCAGTTGTGCGCGCGGCCTTATGTGTGGGTAACCCTTGTACATATACAGTAACTTTGTGTGCGTGACAAGAGGTACAGTCGGGTACAATACAGTTATTTAGGGGTTGTATACGGGGGTTTAAAGAAAAACAGTTATTACGTAATTTAATGTTTATTTATTTATAATGATTATGAATCGCTATTTGAAAAATCAAATGATGAATTTTCGGATTCGCTACTCTCCAAGGAGAATTATAAATTCTGACTCCAATGTCAAAATGTCTATAGTATTCTTCTTTTTTCTTTTCTACATGTCGACAAGTATTACGCCACATCCCTTCATCAATTTGACTTAAACGTTAATTTATGAGTTTCATTATTTTGTTATTTTGGTCGACATTATGCGAAGCAATATAACTTTTTAAAATTCCCCACACATTTTGTTTACATTATTATACTAGATTATACCTCTTTTTACATTCTTAGTCCACACTTTTATTTATTGTCCACGTACCCCGAGCTAGAAAATATGTACTTAAGGAGTATTCAATTCTTAGATACTGTCAATGTCAATTTGAAAAGACGTATGAAAAAATAATGAAAAACTATATTTAATAATAAAATAAATTATTATATTTAATAATAATAAAAAGCTTTGAATGTCGTTTTATTTTTTGAAACGCTTTATCTGACTCCTTAATAATTTCTCCGCGAATAACTAGTATTTTCGTAAACGACTGTACCCATAAGAAAAAGTGATAAGAACACGTCATGCTCGGACGACGTCACTGTCACACGAATGAAAGTTGTATATTTACAAGCCGACGCACACATAGGGCCGCGCGCAAATCTGAGTTGAACTATCTATAGCTGGTGAGGTGTTGCTGTGATTGACGCTTACACTAACCTACATAAGGTAAGCATTGTGTTTTCTTAAGATTGTTAGCTGCTTTTTTTTACAAAACGGGGTACCCCCATCTTGCCCCCAATGAGAATAACTTTATTTTTGTTTGTTTTCCGTAAAAATGAGTATGTTTTTTGTTAGCTCATTATAGTTTACTACAAACGCACGACTGACAGAGGGTCGTGGTCCGAAGAGTCCATGCGGGAAGCTGTTCAAGCGGTTTTGGATGGAAAAATGGGATATTATAAAGCAGCGAAACAATTTAATGTGCCATAGACGACAATGGAGAGAAAAGTTAAGGCTGCTCGACCACTATTAAATGAGACACCTAAAGAAAACTTACCCTTATCCATACCAATTAAAGTACCATTGGGTCCTAGGCAGCCTGTTTTTTCTTTATCTGAAGAGAAGGAGCTTTGTGCCTATTTACTAGAAATGGAAGAGAGGTTATATGGACTTACGGTTAAAGATCTAAAGGCATTAGTATACCAGTTAGCAAATAAAAATATTCAACATTCAACGCTGAGAAAAAAGAAGCTGGTAGAGAGTGGATAAATGGCTTCCTAAAACGACACCCAGAGCTTTCAATTAGAAAGCCTGAAAATACTTCTGCTGCCAGAGCATCTGGTTTTAACAAAGTTGCAGTCGAAAAATTCTTCAATTTCCTCGGCAACGTATACGATGAGCACCAACTAACTCCTGACCTATAACTGTGATGAGACGGGGGTTTCTGTTGTCCCAAAGACAAATTCAAAGATAATCGCTAAAAGAGGACGGAAACAAGTTTGGGCCATAGTTTCAGCAGAACGAGGATAGACGGTAACGGTCGAAATATGCTTCAGTGCTGCTGGAAACTACATGCCACCTATGCTTATCTTTCCTAGAAAAAGGAATAATCCAGAGCTGATGGTAAATTCACAGGCTGGTGCTTGGGGCACATGTAGTGATTCGGGCTGGATTACTTCCGAGCTGTTCCTTGAATGGTTTAAGAGATTTGTGATTTTCAGTGGAGCATCTAAAGAGAGACCCGTGCTTCTTTTGCTGGATGGGCACAGCACCCACACTCAGAATATCGACCTGATCAATGAAGCTAGAGCTCATGGTGTTATAATCTTGTGTTTTCCTCCACCCACGACACACCGTTTACAAGTAGCGGATGTTGCGTTCATGCGACCATTGAGCGTTTATTATGAACAAGCCGTTACAGCCTGGCTGCGCTCTAACCCTGGACTAGTCGTTACAATCCGCCAAGTCGCTGAAATATTTGGAAATGCTTTTGTTCAAGCAGCCACTATGTCTACCGCAGTAAATGGATTTCGTAAATGTGGGATTTGGCCCTATAATCCAAACGTATTTTCCGAAACAGATTTTGCCCAGTCAAATTTCCACAAACCGAGAAGTATTTCAAGATATAAGCAATATCACTAGTGTCCAAACTTCAGACACAGTAGCTGCACAAACAGCTGATAATTCTGCGACTTTTAGCAGAGACATTATTGATGATTCTTTGCCAGGGTGTTCCCACTGTAGTCCCAGGATAGTTTATCAGGAATCGGCACCGCATCAAACTAAAGACCAACCGAATATATCACAAGCAAAACAAAATCAATCCTACGAGCAGACGCAGTCACTAGAACTAGCTGAAAACCCTGTTTGTCAGGAACCAGAGACATCACAACCAGCTAAAATGGCCAGATGCGGTAAAAGCGACAGTAGCTTTGTTTTGACTTCTCCAAAACAACTCTTTCCACTTCCGCTTACTAAAAAATCCTTTCGTGTTGCTAAAAAGCGTGGGAAAACAGCAATTATCACGTCGTCTCCCTACAAACAAGAATTAGAAGTCATCGCTCAGAAAAAAAAGAGGCTGAACAGAAAAAATGACAGAAAATAGAAACAAAAAAGAGAAAAGATGAATTAAAAAAACAGAAGAAAACTACTACAAAAGCTCAAAATAAAAAATCAAAGAAGTATAACCGATCAGCGAAAACAGCAAAACAGCGAAGAGTCTCATCATCTGAAGATGAAAGTGAAGAAGAGGGGGACACGCCATGTATGTATTGTGAGGAAGTATATTCCGTTTCCATTGAAGGGTGGATATCATGCTTATTATGTGGAAGGTGAGCTCATATTAGCTGCGCAGGAATAGATGATGATGATGATGACGAAGCCATCCATATCTGCGAGTTCTGCCAAGTCAAATAATTATCTTTCTCTGTGAAGAATTCTCATTACCCCATCTTACCTCAGGGGGGTACCCCATCTTAGCAGCACCATGGAGCAAAACGGGGCAAAATACCTTTTTTTATTTTAATTTTTTTCTCTTAAATGTGTTACCAAAAGTTCCTAATGACACCAAATATTAGAATAATAATAATTTTTTGTTAACTAAAAAATAATTATGATTGTTTCAATATGTAATTTTTTATATTATTGACCTTTAAAGTTTAAGTTCCCCATCTTGCCCACCCTATCCCCTACATCTACATCTGCACATCAAGATGATGATCTACAACAGAAGTTGTCCCGTCAAAACCTTAAGGCCTACGCAGACCGGGACGGAATGGCAAGGGATTTTAATTTTTACTAATGGACATTCAACCGTACTGTTACAGAAATACGACATAAATTGCTATGCTTTAAAATGATGCCGTGGCATTGAAAGGGATTTAATCGAAAAGACACGCCACAGGCTCCCGTGGCGGGATGCCGCGGCATACTGCGGTAGGCAACGGCATGACACGGACTCCAGCGCTCGTAGTAATATACTGCGGGGTGCGGCGGTGGGGGTAGAGAAGCGGGGAATGCACACCATTGACCATCCATTTGCGCCCGCGTCTTTGACGACTGTGTACCTACGTGTTTTTTTCGGAGACCAGTTTTTTACGTTTTTTATTCCAACATGGAGGAAAAATTAATAACATTAGTTCAAGCCTATGATTATTTATATAATATGTCATCAAAACATTATATGAACACTCAAATGAAGAACAATGCGTGGAGAATAATTGGGACAGAAATGAATAAAACAGGTAAATATTTTTGCAATATAATTATATTTTAATACTTCACACGGTATTAATGTCTATTTACAATATCGTTTTGCCATGGAATCGAGCCCTCATCAGAGTTAAAGTAATCTTTAAACATCTCCCGTACTGTCGTACCATCTAATGCATTGTTCATATTATTATCGTTTTCTAAATTAATGCTTACACTTGCTATACTTTGACTTTCTGTGCTTGTACCACCTATGATGAAATTGTGTAAGCAAGTACATGCTAAAATGATATTATCAATATATTTTGGTTGAACCTGAATTCCTTTTTGACATAATTCGAAACGTTCTTGAAGTATACCAAATGCATTTTCGACGATACGCCTGGCTCTACTCAAACGATAATTGTGTATTTTCATTGCTTCATCTGTCAATCGGTCGCTACTAAATGGTCTCATAATGTTTGTGGTTAACGGAAAAGCCTCGTCTGCTATAAAAACATAGGGCAACTCAAGATCTGTCCTCGGTAAACGTTTTTTTGGGGGAACATCGAGGGCATTAGAAGTCATTTTTTTTCCAAATATTGAGTTTTGCATTATACCTCCATCACTATTTCGTCCATATGATCCTACATCTGCAATCACAAATTTATAATTTGCATCCACAACCGCTAGTAGCACGATACTAAAAAACTTTTTATAGTTCATGTAGAGACTTCCACTATTGCGAGGTGCCCTTATCCTAAAATGTTTACCATCTATTGCACCGATGCAGTTCGGGAAATTCCATTTTTCATCAAATTCCATCGCGATTCGCGTCCATTTTTCCCTTGTTGGTTTTGGCATAACACTAGGCCTTAGGACATTCCAAATGACTTGGCAAGTTTCATGTACTATAGAGCGCACTGTACTAAACCCCATACGATAGCTGTAACCTAGAGACTTGAAGCTACTTCCCGTGATCAAAAATCTGAAAGATAATATAAAGAGGGGTAAGTGAGGCAGAGTGAAAGACAGGGTACAGTTAAACAAAGTCAATTAAATAATACGATATATTTATTTATATATAATTATGAATTCCTCACGATATTTTCCTTCACCGTAAAGCCAGTGGTAATTTTTACTTAGAAAAAAAATTAGCTCAATATAATCCCATAAACATAGCTGGTGCTAACCTAGTCACCTAGTCACTATCTAAGGCCTTTTCCCATTACCTACTTATTCTGATTCTATACCATTTTACCTGCTTATGTTTTGTTTTAGGTGAAGAATGTCAGAAAATATGGAGTAATATACGTAATAATTTTAGGAAAGCTCTGAATAACAGAAAAACAAAGAGTGGTGACCCGTACACAAAGCGACGCCCTATCAAGTTTGAAAAAGAGCTGGAGTTTTTGAAAAAATTCATTCAGCACAGAAAACAAACCTCGAATTTGGACTCCTCTTCAGAGGATACGCAGACTTCTTTTGCAGAATCCGCTGTCGTTGATAGCGATGAACGTTCAGTTTCGCGAATGACCAATGATTCACACCATTCCTCAATAATACCAGAACCTACAACAACTGCTGAAATACTAAATAAATATATTGAATCGAAAAAGGAGGTGGACGCCATTGATTCGTTCTTTCAAACAATGGCTGCCACAGTAAAAAAGCTACCAAAAAGAGAGCAGGTCCGAATAAAGAGACAAATATTTAATATGGTAACTGACGCCGAATTAAAATACATAGAGGGAACTCCAGCTCCAACATCTGAAGATGTCTCTACCAATTTGCAACATCAACGACCATGCCGTACCGCTTTTACTTCAAGATCTGGCTGTGGAACCGCGGCAGGCTTGGGCTATGAAGCTGTATCAGGATCTGGCTATGAAACCACCTCAAGATCTGGCTATGAAACCACCTCAAGATCTGGCTATGAAGCAGCTTCGGGGTCTGACTTTGGAACCGCCTCAGGCTCCGGTTATGAAGCAGCTTCGGGGTCTGGCTTTGGAACTGCCTCAGGCTCTGGTTATGAAGCAGCTTCGGGGTCTGGCTTTGGAACCGCCTCAGGTTCTGGCTATGAACCTGCTTCACGGTCTGGTTACGAAACCGCCTCGGGCCCTGGCTATGAAGCTGCTTCAGGGTCTGGCTACAAAACTGCAGTTTCTGAATACGAAACTAATCTAAACTAGTAGGTACTCTAAATTAAGTAAAAAGAAATAAAGATCCAGGAATTATCAGTGAGAAGATTTATCAGTGCAAAAACATAAAAATCGTTATTATGTGTCTACAATTCATGATTGTATTTGGCAAAAAAAATTGTTTTTTTAATTAAATAAAAGAAGAAAATATTAAAATCTTTGATCGGCTTCAATGGGGTTGCGAAAATTGGTCCTCTGTTTTTCGATATATGGTCGACATATATTCAACAGTGCTTGAAATTTCTCATAATCCATTCTATGATAGTCATAAAATTTTTGCACGTCGTATTTTAAGTAATTAAATAAATTATTGAATTCACCCTTTGATTCCCTTTCTTTCCATAAATTATCAACCCAAAATCTTCTTCTATTCCTATTATTAGCCTGTGCACTTTCTTCTTCATCTGCAATAATCGATATCAACACTAAATCCCAATCTACCATTGTAAAACTGAGGCACACCAACACTCAATCAAACGCAACTGAAGACTGCAGGCAGCAGGAGTCGCTGAGGCGTGCTTTGTCATGCCGCGGCACCCCGGGGCATGCCGGGGCATGCCGTGGCAAAGTGCTGGAATGCCGCGGCACGCCGTGGCATGCCGTGGTAAAATGCTGGTATGCCGCGGTATCTAAGCAGCCGGTGTGCGCTGACTCACGGCAAAATCCCTTGCCATGACGTCCCGGTCTGCGTAGGCCCTTATTCACCACCGCTACCGACGCTCCCGATGTCTTCATCGTCAGTAGCAATAAAACAAGAACTAGGTAATGCCAAAGCCTCTCCGAAGATCATACTTCTAGAAGATATTATTTACGATCTCGTTTTATGGCCACAAGTATTAACTGATAATCAAAGAATATTTTTGACTGAGCGAGGACCAGTACAAATAAAACTAAGTTCATACCCGATAAACAGCTCAAAAAGAACTTTTCCCAACAATTATTACAAACGCTTACCAATGAGGAAACCGTTTCAAGAAACTGGCTTGTTTACTCCCGATCCAGTGATTCATTACATTGTTATTACTGCAAACTGTTCCAGGCTAATAACACTGTTTTAACAATAAAGTCGGTTTTAGAGATTGGCAGCATATGTCTAGAGCATAAGAACGCCATGAAAAGATCCTAGGCCAACTATCTTGCGCTAAACAACAAATTGAATTAAAACGCATTATTGTTAAAGGAAAGTCAATTGATTCATTAAATCAAAATCTAAATTGAACAAGAAAAAAGGGCTGGGTGGCAGTACTAGAAGGCATAATAAACATTATTCAATTTTTAGCCAGAAAATGTCTGGCTTTTCGCGGTACGACCGAAAAATTATACGAAAGTGATAATGGTATTTTTTTTAATTAGTTGAATATACGTCAAATTTTAACACATTTGAACACATTGCACGTATCCAAAAATCGGAGTCACGTCTTACTCATTATCTCGGGCATAATATACAAAACGAAATTATACAATTGTTAGGAGAAAAAACAAAATACTTGGGATATATTTTATAAAATTTTGAGGAGAACATTTCCGCCATACACGATTTCTGTGTAGCTTTAACCATTGATGCTGAGGCTACACACGCAACAAAAGCTTAAAAATGCAATAACTTCTCCCGTTTTCCCAACATTTCCCTTCACTGCTTTGCTCCTATTGATCGTAGCGTGATGAAAATAATACAATAACCTGCCCCGGAGTACGAAGACTTCTTTAATTCGTTGCATTCAACATCATTTTAAAATATTTATGACGAAATTAATAATAAAAACTTTCCTCACAACTGAAAGAACTTGATCTTTTCATAGACGAGCAGGGTATTGATTACAATCGGCAGGCTTTCCAATGATGATCTTCCCTACGAGGCTCAGCATCCCGTACTTTTGCCAAAAGGCGATAATTTCGCACTTATTTTGATAAATTATTATCACCGCATTCATTGACACACTAACAGTGGCGGATTTAGCAATAGGCCAAGTAGGCCGGTGCCTAGGGCTGCAGATTTAGAGAGGCGGCAAATTAGATATACTTATTTTTTTACAGTTTTTTTATAATTATAAATAAATAAATAATAAATAAATGTCGGGACACCTTTTGATCATGAATTTTAAAATATTCCAATAGCGTTTCAATAAAATAAAATAAAAAACAGTCTTGAAATGAATCGGCGGGAATACTTTCGAATTTGGAGAAACTGGAACGGCGATAATGGTAGTTGTGTGGAATGTTTTTTTGGAAAGAATAAACAAAATGATTTTCAAATTCAGGCCTCCACTGTAGAATTGATGAAACACCTGAAAAGTTATTATAATGACTGCAAGTGAATCTTTTAGGGTTAATACGTTTCTCGTCCTCGTAGATCGGCTCGTTTCCGAGTTAGAGAAATGGCAAAAGGCCTACCACGAGAAGAGTTCAGAGTTTAACGAGAAGTTTTCATTTCTAACCAAAATGAGTGAATTCTTACCATCGACCCTAAAGGAAAAGCCATTTCGTTAGAAAAAATGTACCCTAATGATTTAGAATCTGATTTAGTTCAGGAATGCTTACATTTTCAATGCCACCTTTCTTCTGAAAGAATTTCGATAATTCCAGATTCTGGATCATTACAAAGTCTATCTTTGTTTCTGCGAAAACAGAATTTGGAGCCTATTTATCTAAACTTGGAACTTCGCATGGCTCTGTGCACACCGGAGACAAATTGTTCAGGTGAGAGAAGCTTTTCTTGCTTAAAACGGTTTAAAAACTATCTACGATCTACTTTAAGTTATGAAAAGCTTAATGCTTTATCTCTTTTGTGCATAGACTCAGAACTTATGAAAAAGATTTCACACGACGATATAATTGATGATTATATTTTTAAGTCCTGCCTTTCCCCACTGCTGTTTTTAACCCCCGACACAAAAAGTGGGGCAGTTTGACGTGTCTGTCTGTCTGTCTGTCTGTCTGTGGCATCATAGCACCCGAACGAATGGCGCAACCTCAAAATAACATTTTACATTGTACCTGAGCATTTTATTTTATTTGAAAAGTATAATTAAAATATTTTCATAAGTTCTGCTTAAAATACAAAATGAGACAAATAAAGACCTTAATACAATAAATTTCAAGTTAATCGTTAAGCTCGCCAGAGGAAGCTAAAATGCCATTTTGATAAGCTTTGCGAAGATGAGCGTCTCCAAGATCCAGAA
The DNA here is from genome assembly GCF_022581195.2 of Helicoverpa zea. Classification (NCBI taxonomy): domain Eukaryota; kingdom Metazoa; phylum Arthropoda; class Insecta; order Lepidoptera; family Noctuidae; genus Helicoverpa; species Helicoverpa zea. The sequence goes on along the minus strand of NC_061464.1, from coordinate 1,927,568 downwards.
AGTTTGAAAGTGAATGTATTTTATCGAGTATTGGACGTCATTATAAACCAACTAAAATCGTGTTTTCTTCCAATACATGAAATAGTTTCAAATTGCAGTTTTTTGCAGCGTTCAACTTAAAAATCTCTCTATACATATATTCTCTCTATATATACTCTATCTTATTAAAAAAAGCTCTAGAATTTGTTGCGATAAATAAAAAAGACATATCTGAATCATTTGTCAGAGAAATTCTCAGTTTTGGACCCACTTTCAGGGACGAAATATAAAAACCTTCGTGTATTGATTCCTTGCTGATTTATTAATATTAAAAAAAACATTTTCTTTTTAATTCCTGCAGCTTTCCTGAAAACTAAAATTGATAAAAACCTATTTAAGAAACTCTACGAGACAAGAAAGGTTATGTAACCTGGCTATTCCGTCTATTGAAAATTTTATGGCCCGATCTTCAAACTTTGATGATAGACAGTTTTGCGGAACAAAAAGCTCGAAAAAAATATTTTACTTAATAAATAAACAATATAGGCTTTAAATATAGAACCTACCAAATGGCACAACAATATTAAACATATACATTACGGATAGGTGCTTTTAGTAATAGGTAGGTAAAATTTTATATGAATGTGAAAATAAATAAATATAATACGATAATTCGAACACTTTTTTGACTCAACCTACAGTTCTACCCAAATATTTCAAGAAATGATTATTTTTATTGATTCAACAACAAAACGAGCAATTTAAGAAATTCTCAAAATTAGAATGCTTGCCTACAATATCGAATGAAAGACATTTTTTCGAGTACGGAAACTAGTTCCCTCGAGATACGGGTGAAACCGCGAGGATCATCAGCCAATTTTTTAATAATAGTAGTAAACATTTTGAACAGCTCGTTATTTTGTTTTCTGACCCAACTAACCAAACAAAGACAAACGACATGCATAGACGAACAAAACCTTGTACAACGATGGAAACTTTTTTCGACCTCAAACTCAATTTTTTTTATTTCAAATAGACCTATAAAAGCTCTTTAGAAACGACAAAGTTAGGTGCATGGTTCCAAAGAGTTGGTCTCGTGGAGAAGTACCGGCAAGAAACTCCATGGACACTCTTTTTAAAAGATAATTTCATTTTTTTTTTCATTAGTCTGAGCAACCAATGTGATTTAAAAAGGAACATAACAAAATCCAGTACAAATTAAATAGATACAATTTATAATTTTTTTTACAATATGAGACAATCGAAATATCAAAACTTTATAGGTACCACAAGACTCTCTTTTCCTACCGAAACAACTGAGTTTCACGAAATGTTGAAGTCCCGTTTGGGAAAAACCTGTAATTATAGTTTTCGGTGTTGTAAATAAATAAATAATATAAATCATTAAAAAATAGAATAATATCATAGAGGTCCCCAAAAAAATATAAAATAATTGACCGAATCCTATTGTCGCTGGCTATTCAGCCGGTATTTTACGCTCCTCCTGCAGCCTCGTTTTTTTTTCGGGAAAATATCCAAAAAAGTCATTTTTTCCTGAAAATTAATGAGAAAATTAGGAAAATGTTAAATACAACCTTTTTTAAAACCACTTGCAACGGTAAAAAATGTTTATTTACAAAATGAGATAAACAATAAAGCAAATGAGATGTTTCTAAAGGTTACTTAGTAAAGTTTGTGTAAATATAAGCTATACAGGCTCAATGTTCATAACTGTCTGCAGTTCGTCGAACTTAGTTCTTTTCTAATACACAGTCAATCGATCGAAGATAAATGATTACTGTAAAACTGTACTAAGATGTGTTATAAAAAATATTTATTTATCCCCTTTACTTAGGGCTTAGACTCCACGAATGCGGAGACAAGCGGAGTGGTACGGAAACGCTTTTTAAACAGCCCATAGAATATCTCCGCTCAGTCGATACAACTGTAGGACGACGTTTCAATAACGAAATTCTATTAGTTGTTTGAGTACGTCTCCGATCCGCTCCACTCAGCTCATAGGCTGCGGTACCACTGAGGCAGAGACGAACGGAGCTGAAAAGAGACGTGTGGGGATCGACCAATCACATTACATGAAAAAGACGAGATGTAGATTTTATGTAATGTGATTGGTCGATCCCCACACGTCTCCTCTCAGCTCTGCTCGTCTCCGCATCAGTGGAACCGCAGCCTTATTGTCTCGTTAGTAGAGGTTAGGTCTTAGTTTTGTGACGACTCAACCAACTTAGAAACATCTCACCTGTCTTAATGCGCGAATATCAAAATCTGGATGTTAATACAATTTATACCCAATAAAATACTTTCGCATGGCAGTGTGACAACTTAACACCTAAGTACAGCCAATTAAATTCTTAAAACATAAATTAACAGAGTGAAATTAAAATATGCTACAAATCGGTAGAAAATTTAAGTTTTACATTTGTTCGTGATTAAATAACAACTATATTTACATACTTCAATTTTGTTCATTAATTTCTGTCATGAAGAGCAGAAACTGTTTTGACATTTTCAAATAGCTTTTCCATGCGTTTATTTGGATAAAAATAGACACTTCCTAACTCTGCGTCCTGCGCTCTTGACTGTGATTATATTATTACCTTTTTTATTGTTAAACTGTATCGCCAAATAATGCCAAGTATTTTTTGAGAAATAAATAATATACATAGATTGAAATACGGCATAGACGTAAAACCGTAACAGACAAACTCATGACACAAGTCATAAAACAACATTTTAACTAGCTGTTCTATGCTTACACTCCTGTTGTTCGTACGGACCATAGCTCTTTTTTTTAAACGGCTGGGCTGCTTCACTTACTTAATGTAACTTCCAGAACATACGCCGACAAAATAATTTGTATAGAAGATAATTTCATTAAAAAATGACCGATTAAATTTAATATTTCATTAACAATAGACCAATACACTTACACATAAACGTTACACAAACATACTGTAAATTCAAAAATGTTTTGACATCCGATAATATCAAGACTAGACACAATTATATACTGAAAAATCGATGCGGTGTTTATTTTTTACAATATAAAAGGACAAAAATGCACTCACATTTAGCAGAATATTCACATTACCATACAATAATTAGGTAAAAGGTACATTTAAATCTCGCAAAGTGACTCACTCAATTACCAATGCAAGTTATTAATTTCACCCTGTATAAGAATACTAATATCAAATCTCATAACAGCTTGTTTCTTTCGGCTAATAATATACAATAAAAAGCTCTGTCTGTGTAGTGAATACCTGAGGCACTTTTTAAATTTATATAAAACACCGCATTTCTATAAAACAATTAAAATAGTAAAATTGATTTGTAGGATTGATTAACTATGTGATGTTTAAGGCGGATCCTTCAAAATAATATTACCTAAACCAATTTGTAGGTTATGGGTCTAAAATTAACGACTGTCATTAACACACATTACATATTGATACTCAAATAAATTGAATGTATGAGTATTGATTGTATCACTAGTTCAACGTTAACTTAAAATTATTACACAATTCAGCAAAAAAAGGTACCACAGATAAAACCTTAAACCTAAAAATAAAGCATATTGTCATTCCACTACCCCTGCATTCAATACACAGACTACGCAATGTCTAATCATTATAATTAAAGTAATTTAAAAGGTGTGTTATGACAGATAACGAAAGGCATAGAATATAACTTGGCACAATTAGAATGGTGTGGTTTTTTATCATTGAGTGACGTTTATAGTTACATTCTGTTGTTTTTGTAATCAGTCAGCTATAATATTGCACGTTTTGAGTTCAATTATTTCAGTATAAAATTAGACGTGTTATTTAATGGCGTCATACAGTTAAAATGCTACCTGTTTGATTGGACAGCTATTTTTTGCAACATAGACACCACAATGTCATCATGACAACTGAATGTCAAACGTCATAATTCACCTCTTAAATTATTTCAACTTTGAAATTTAAACTTAAACATAATTACAATTAACACATACCCAATGCAACTGTCATTTTGTGATTCTTCTCTAGAATTGGACGACACCAAAATAATACGATTTATGTTCGCAAATATTTTCTCTGATTCTACTTCATTTACGGTATACATACATACGCGCCTAACTACAAACAAAACGATTTAATTTCAGTCAATATTACGTCAAAAAAATCACTGCCTTGAATGGAATTAATTAGTTGTCTAAAAATAGACTCAATACCTTCAGCATTTTATGTATTCCTACCATAATGCCTTACGTGGCATACTAAATTAGTACCTTTTTGAAACATTCTAACTAACTCTCCGTATCAACCGGCCGCCAAAGCCGATGTTGCCCAACTAATTTGCAAAATCCCCGCCTTTTTAATTTATAACAATGTTATGTAAAATGCTATTACACTTTAATCTTAAAGCTTTGATTTCTATAGTATAGCTGTCATGACTCATCTCTAAAAACGTGATTAAAATAATAAACAAATTTTATTCATTTCAAAACGGATATTATCTAGCAACACCGCCCGGTGGCCGTTCTAAACGCGCTCAAAAAGCGTATTGTCTACATAATCCTACGTATAACTACCGTCAGTCTTAGTTCAGTGATCTGCGACCTCACATGTGATCTCGATAAACGCCTCTTTTTGCTCACGAAAAAACTTTGACAGCCGTTGTTTTTGCATTTCGTTATAACTTTTATTTGTCAACCTTACTTCGTCTAAGAGTTTTTGCACAGCCTTATTGTTGGGCGACACTTTGTCCGCGTGTTTCAAGTCCATAAGAGCATCGTCATAGTTCTTTAGTGCGTAATTAGCTTGCCCGCGCCTGTATAAAGCTTTCTCATTTCTTGGGTCTATTTCTAGAACCTGTAAAAAAAGGATTCGTTGTTAGTTTCAAAATAACATAAGTACTGTATACTACATACGATGTCACTTAGCCAGTCTAAGGGTAGGTTCATATCTGACGGAAAATGCGATTTAATTGTCCAGCAAACATGCAATTAGGTATTTGAGTCTAGGTCAATAGGTAGGTTTGAAAATAAGATCCTTTATCATATTCATTTGGTGAAGCATTTTAAATAAACGTCACTTTAAGTTATCGTTTTGACGGAAAAATTATTTCCTTTTTTTACGTATATGTTATAACCAAAAAAATGTATACAGCTTCATTTGAAACATCTGTGACGTCATAGTTCGTATTTTCATCTATACTATTATTATAAAGAGGATAACTTTGTTTGTTTGTTTGTTTGGTTGTAATGGATAAACTCAAAAACTACTGGACCGATTTGAAATATTCTTTCACCATTAGAAAGCTATATTATCTGCGAGTAACATAGGCTATATTTTATTCCGGTGCGGGCAGTAGCTCCCACGGTACGCGGGTGAAACCGCGGGAAAACGGCTACTACAAAATAAACTATCCGTTTTTGTCAACGGTTCATTAATAACTTCCCTGTCCCATGAGTCATATGTGATACACACTGATTGTTTAACTATTGTGTCTGCGTCGCAGACAGTGAAGTGGTTAAAATATTTAATTTGACTAGTTGTCAAGTGCCGTATTGTATACGTACCGCTGTGCTGAATTGAATAGTAGATCTATAATCCTCTAACTTCATATAACACGCCGCCATGTTTAAATAACATTGAGACACATAAGTTGTTCTAATTTCTTGTACTGTGAACAAATAACAGACATCATTAAAGTATTTTATCATGCCTATATTTTTCGACTAAACTATAAGACGTCGACGTATTATAGATTATATGTCTAGACAGAAAAGGGATAATGAGCGTCATTCATGTTCTTTTTATAGACTTAAATATAGGCCACTCACATCATAAGTAATTTTCCTTCAAAAATCCTACACATTTATGTAACTTCTCGCTCAAACGGGTGCACCAATTTTGATGAAACTTCACAGTAATATCGCTTAAGCATCAGAATAAATATAGAGCACTTTTTAACCTGGTAAAGCCAACCAGGTTAAAAATTGCTCCAAATACCAGCAAGCTCCGAATACCAGCAAGGAATTCCATTGCGCTCATGAAACAAAAAGTCAGTAGTCCAAAATTATATTAGGGTTGTGTTACTAAGGAGTATAAACTTACTTTGTTCCTTCGTGTCGATGTCCTTAACTTCTTCTATCCTATACAAGGCATGGTCTAGATACCTCAGGCACTTGCGGTATTTTCTCACTGCGGCCTTATACCGTCCCTCGCCGAAATAACAGTTACCGGCGTTTTTCACATCCCTAATTGATGATATTAGTTGTTCTACCTGTAAGTAAATAAAACCTTATATATATTTATATCGATGTCCTCCTAGCCGATCAGCGGTTACGGCGGCTGTTCCCATGTAAGGAGATTAGCCAACTGCGCAGGACATATTATAGTGCACAAGTATTTGCGCAGACACAGGTGCACTCACTATTCCTTCACTCTTATAGCCCGATGGGACGGTAATTTGACACAACCGGAGAGATCAGGCGCAAGACCGACATTTACATGCTCTCCGATGCACGGTTGTATCAATCAACAACTTCCAAGCCCCGGGCTACTTTGTGAAAGTTTCTTTATTTCTTTCTTTACTTTCGGCCCGACCCGTAAATCGAACCCGAGACCTCATGCTCAGCAGCCGTGCTTGCGACAGCTAGACCAACGAGGCAGTTAATATTTCTTTTACCAACAAACAAACAGACAAAAAATGTTTCCCATTATAAGGCTGCCACTATTGATTTCACGTTACAGCTTCAAATTAACTATTAATAACTGTTTCTTTGCTGAAATTAATATTTTACCTATTTTATAACTACAGTTGTAGTTAAAAGATAAGTAAAGGTTGTAGGTATACAATTGTTTATCAGAAACGATTAGCTGCGTGACTCTGCAAGACAAGAAATATTGATGACTAAGATTTAAGTTGTGACGATTAAAATCTGTTCTTAACTGACTTCAACGGAGAAAGGAAAGTTTCCATTTCAACTGTAGCTATATTTTATTTTCTTGCAAACTTACTGTAATATCTTCATCCCTGTAATCTTCGGGGTACTCTGGCAGCTTATCAGAGGTCCCGTCTCGGCAGCAAACGTCCCAATCGCTGGTTATAATCTCACCGCAGTCGTGAACCACGCATTCCTTTAAACCGCAAGTCACCATTAGTATGTCAAAAATATATAGGTATTTATAGTTTTAAGTTATCTTAAAAAAAAAACTGTAATTATACGCTATCAAAAAATATGAAAGTCACTCTTATTTTCAAAAACCAACTGGATTGGTCTATAAGTTGATTAAAAGGTCAACGTACTTCGGATTGGTAGTACAAAATGTTTTACTCAATGTAGTACCAAAACGCATTGAAAAACCGGTGCAGAAATACATTATCTGTTTATAGAATACTTTGAAGAAACAAATACTACCATTCTTTAAATTCTGTACGTTTATTTAAAATTCAAGTTCCTGTAGTTTGTCCTCAATGCATTCCAAAAACGTCATTCGATTAAACTTTGATAAATGATTGTTTTGATATACGAAGGTCTTTGGTAAATACAAAAAAAAACCTTTTATAGTTCGGCCATTCAGAGAATGCGTTCCTGACACGTCGCGATTGAACTGACGACGTAACTACATTCATTGATTATTGATATAATAATGTTGTTTTAATGCTCCTCAATTGTTAAAACGGTAAACAACCAGCAAAAATATTTTTATCGTAACTGCAACGCCATTGCAAAGTTACGTCGTCAGTTCAATCGCGACGTGTCAGGAACGCATTCTCTGAATGGCCGAACTATAATACACATTGCTAAGCCACTGGCAATTCATTTTAAATGTAATTTGCAGCTGAATATGGACACTTGAAATCATTTTTTCAAAACTGAACATACCATCTGCATAAATATATCTGTATGTGGCTTAGGTAAAAATATTTTTTTGGCAAAATTAGATATTCAAAAAACTGACCATTGAAGACTGCGTGAATCATCAAAATTAGAGTACTTACCAACAATTTTTATACCGAAAAAGCAATCGCATCAGCAAATGAAAAAAAAAAAAAACATTTAAAAAAGCATCGATTACCAACATACCACCATGGGGCGGCATAGATCTTCATCGGCGAAGCGTTGTATCTCCTTCACTATGCCTATACCGGCCAGTACTTCACCAAACACTACATTAGTCCCGTCTAGGTGGTTGCACGGGACGGTTGTGATGCAAAACTGAGAGCCATTAGTGTGAGGCCGGCCGACGTTCGCCATACTTAAGACTCCGGCTTCATGCTAACAGGATGAAATGCACCATTAGAACTAGCATTCTATGTTTTAGGTCATACCAGTATAATATTAGTACATTCATGAGCTAAGATTCCGTCCTATATAAGCAGGAATGGTATATTCCTGTATTGAAGTCTATTGGCAAAATAAATAATCTTAAATTACCTTTAATTTAAAATTTTCGTCTTCAAATACGGGTCCGTATATACTTTCGCCGCCGCTTCCATCGCCATTTATAATATCACCTCCTTGTATCATAAACTGGGTGACAGCTAAAATAAAAATAAAACCTCATTTACAACCAGCCTACCAGCATTGTGAATCTGCGTTAAATACTGGACGGTCGAGCCGACCTTACCGCCTTATTTAGGGCAGCTGGTGTAAACAAATGACACACGATGACACGACTGTTGCGATTCACGCTGACATTTATCCTGATTATATTCCTAACTATTACAATAATATGTACCCCACTTCATTAGAACCAAAGTATTGAGCCAGCCTTAAAGTAATCGTGTATGTGTAGCTTAACAAATTAGACATCAAAAAGGCTTTTAAAAGGCATGATCAAACTATTATTACATACTAGTTAGTGGCCGGTGATGAGAATCAACTTTATGTAAGGCAACCAGGCTATTCATACTCAGGCTCCTACAATACGTTCCTCCTCTTATCCTAGAAATGTACATCCAACATTTATTTACCTTTGTGAAATCTCGAGCCTTTGAAATGTAGCGGCTTCCCATTGACCCCGATACCCTTTTCGCCGGTACATAGAGCTCGAAAATTTTCTGCTGTCTTTGGCACCACATCATTTCTTAATTTGATCACAATACGTCCCGCTGAAACAAAAGATTCCTGATTATTGATCCCACTAACATCAAAAACGCAAAAGTTTGTATGTATGGATGTTTGTTCCTGCATGCAAAAATCTACTCTACTGATGTTAGTTCTTTCATCCAAAAAACTACTGAATAGATTTTGATGAGACTTAGCAGTGATACACCTTTGTATATCAGAATAACGCAGGCTTTCATTAGAAAGCGGGTGAATGTGCTGGCAGAAGCCAGTATGGATTCTAAATTATGCAAGTAAAATTCGCACGCAAAATGACTTATATTTAGTAAGTGAAGGGGACTGAAATCGCATTTAGTGCTGAATAATATAAAGTTTATCGATCAGACTTCGAAGAATAGCGTTTATAGAACCCTTCATGTTGAAGGTTGCAACGATCATCATAATGCCAATATGGCCTTCGACTTGACGAATCCTGCAGGCGATATTTAAAAAAACTTGGTTTTTTGTCGCAACCTTTTTACGAAACTTTTTAAATGTTAAGTTTAATATCATAATTTGCATGCTACTAAGCAAAAATGTTCTGTACCAAACTTTTATCCTTGTTATTAGGCAAATAAATATATTCTATTGAAAATCAAATCTTTTTTTAACAAGGAACTCAAAACTATTCAGTAGCGTCACGATACATGCAAATCTACATAGCCTTTATGAATGAAACTACAAAAACAAAGGTGGATACAAAAACAAATTGATGTTATGTTATGCAATGTATTCATGATAATGCCCAACAATGGCAATTTCTACGTCACATCGACTGCAATTTGACCTTGTGTCACTGTATAGCCATAGGTAGGGTTACCATATCGTCTTAGGATTAGTCCTGAGATTTCAGGATTTTTGGACTCCTCCGGATTGCGGCCGGTTTTTGCAAATACTTACAGCTTAGTCAGTTTGTCCATAGAAATCGTGATAACTATAATTTATCATACTTATTTTGTACTCGCTTTCGCCCGCGGTTTCACCCGCGTCCCGTAGCCGGATGGTGACAAAAAGCCTAACACCTTCTCCCGGGTCTAAGTTACCTTCCCTCTAATTTTCAGCCAAATCGGTCAAGCCGTTTTCATGTTATGTCGGAAAGCGGGTTTCATTTTTTATATATATAGATGTGTCATTGTATCTGTACATCTGTGAGTAGGTACGATGTTTGCGGAAAAAATCTCAACCCGTAACACGCCTTTTCTCCGGATTTTTTTTTCATCTGGTAACCCTAGCCATAGGTGAATACATCAAGCCATGTCCTGCTTCACACCTGCGTAGTTGCGAAGCTATTCGAGATTCTCATTTTACCCTTGACCTAATTCTTCATTCTTTTTCAGATAATGCGCTTTTGAATGAATATTTCAGTTTAGTCTATCTAGGTTAGCAATAAAAGTATTTATGTTGTGGCAGTCATTTCATATAATCCTGCACAAATTTTTATATATGTATCCTGGTGGAATTCCTGCCTTGTACCCTATGATACTCATGATAAAATATAACCTATGATACTCGGGAATACTGTAACATTCCAATAGCGAAAGAATTTTTAAATTGGATAAGTAGTTTCAGAAACTTTAAGGTACTTACAAACAAATGTTTCCTCTTTATTATATCAGATTAGAATATATGTCCTGCTTTAAGTATTGGAATCAACTCAATAAGTATGTATTGCAATGTTATCACAAAAATAAATACCCTTATCATTGTGTTGCATTGAAATCGGTGTCAATTATTTGAATTGCAGTGACACATGCAAGACAACCTTGCACTTTTTCGTTAACTGTTAGATTTATCAGCTGATAAGCAGAAATATGGATGAAAATATATTCAAAATAAAGTTTTAATAAGTACAGTTTAGTTTTTAAGTACATTATTGCCACGGTTTCACCTACATTCCTAATAAATAACTACTTTCCGTACCAAGAGAAATTATACTTTAACGTTATGCGGGGACGGCAAAAAAAAAATTTTATTATATTAGTATGTAGATTTAAAAAAAAAGTGGGTTATTGAACCCCCAGATTTCAACCACTCTTTTAACTTACAATTATCTCAAAAACTATGCAGGAGTGTAAATTTTTGAATGATATTCATAAAGATTATCCCCCACACTCAGAGACATTTAATGATTGCTTGAGTCACTCCCTAGTGACAGATTGTCAAAGCAATCCTTCACTAAGGAATGGCTGAAGTAACCATTAAACGTCTCTGAGTGTGTCCAAATGAGTCACATATTTACATAAGCAATCTTAATGGGACTTTTTACACAAATGCATATCAAACTAATAAACTACTGCTTTGAATAATGGTTCCTTCAATAATTCATTAATTTATTGTATTAACATTGGTTGCACTTTATTTTTTAGATGGAGTTTTTGATTTTTTGTTAAATATCAGGTATTGCTGGAGATAATGGGATACAGTAATTTAATATTTTTTATGTTAAAATCCAACAAGTTACCTAGGTATAATGTGCACATGTAATTTGCAGACGACAGTAGGTAATCTGTACTGGCAAGGTCATTGCATTTATCTATGCAATTATTTACATACAATTTAAATTATGTAAGCACTCGAATGCCTCATGTTATTAATCTTTTTTTTTTGCTTTCAATAAAATAATCAATGTTAATGTAGTTAATGTAGTTTGTATTTTTCCATCACAGTTTTGAACTGTTAAAGAGGTTTGGTTAAATATTTGAAAATAAATGTTTTTTTTTGTATTAGTAATAAATAACTTTTTGGTTTCTCTGTGAATATTCGCAACCATAATAGAGATCCATTTAATATGTTTATTTCTTACTATCCATTCAAAATATAACATTCTAAGACAACCCAATGATCTATTGTTTAGTTGATCCATAGTTTAATTTGTTATGGTGTACCATATTTGTTATTTAAGAGAACCTAAACACACATTATGTACCAACCAATATCAAAAAATACTAATATCTACCTAGAATGTATGAGTAAAGTTAGGTAAAAATATACCATGGCTATAGAAAGTTAAAAATCAACACATGTGCATAAAGAAGGTATTCATTATCAACACCTGGAAGATTGTTGCCTGGTGATATTAAATACACAGCCAGGTAGACAATGAAGATACCTGACGGCTTCTCAACTTATTTACTCACATATTGATACTATAATCATAGCTAGAATTGTTTCTTCAGAGCTGCTATTGTTACTAGCGGTATTGTAGCACGCATTATGTTCATACAATCGAAAAATATAGTCAAAACATACCTTGTTCTCCGTCAATCGAAATATCCAAATATACTAAAGGGTTCCTTTGTGTCAGACAAACAGGATTCATATTATTGATCAACATTGAGCACGATTTATTTGAACCCCCAACACGAAGTTTACTTGTTGGTAGCAAAACAAAGGTCTGTGATACTTGTAAAAATCATGAATACTGTGCACATGAGTGCTTATAATATTAACTTCATTTTATTTTAGTTCCATGATGCACAAATTATGATCAAATTCGAAAACTAAAGCCTGCTTGTAGCTGTAGCAATTAAAATTTGACGTCGCGTCCGTCGTCGTAGGTCAGTCGAACAAACTCAACTCGAACGAAAGAAAGTCGAAAAAAACGAAGCGTCAGCGATGAGCGGTGCTATCTGTCAATTCATGTTTTTGTTATCGGGCAAGCTAGCGCCCCGCTCGCGCTGGAGGCGGTCAGCGTCGACTGTTTTACGGTGAGTAGTTCTCTGTGTACAAAACATTTGATTTGGTTTAGACAAAACTGCGAAAGTAATAGAAAGATTCGCAGTATGGGAATGAAAACCCGTTAGGTGGTCCACGGTGGTGGTGTTAAAATGCCGAAGTGATTTATTTGTACTGGCGACATTTTGCTAACGCGTTTCATGTCTTTAGAGTGTTTCTCATGGGTTGAAGCATGACTTATGTTGCTATTTCGCTTACTCTTAATACCCTGTCCTGTTGTCAAGTTGATGCAATTATTGCCTACAAATTCTACGTGTAACGCGTGAAAGATAATTTCACACGTATGTTTGCTGGAGATAATGTAGAAATAATATCCAAAAAGTTGTGAATTTCACGTAAGTACTTATGTCCGTTAATTAATTCAACATATTACATAGTTGTAGCAACATAAATAAGTTCATTACACACCTTTTTCCAAAATTAAGTTAAATTCATTACGTATCTTATTTCGCCAAAGGTAACATGATGGTTGTCTCATTTCAGCTACAAAATGTCTTCTTCAGCGATATATATATTGGATGTGAAAGGCAAAGTCCTCATTTCGAGGAATTACCGCGGGGATGTTGACTTGGGCATCATAGACAAATTCATGCCTTTGCTCATGGAGAAAGAGGAAGAAGGTATGCTCACTCCACTGTTACAAACTAGCGAGTGCACCTTTGCTTACATCAAAACCAACAACTTGTATATAGTGTCTACTACCAGGAAAAATGCAAATATAGCACTCGTTTTTGTATTCCTGTACAAAATTGTTGAAGTCATGACAGAATATTTTAAAGAATTGGAAGAAGAGAGCATTAGGGACAACTTTGTGGTCATATACGAGCTGCTGGATGAACTGATTGACTTTGGATACCCACAAACCACAGACAGTAAGATACTGCAAGAATATATAACACAGGAAGGACATAAACTGGAAATGCAGCCGCGCATACCAATGGCTGTGACAAATGCTGTCTCTTGGAGGTCTGAGGGTATCAAGTACAGGAAGAATGAAGTCTTCTTAGATGTTATTGAGTCTGTCAACCTCTTGGCTAACTGTAACGGCAATGTATTAAGAAGTGAGATTGTAGGAGCAATTAAAATGAGAGTTTACTTGTCTGGCATGCCTGAATTGCGTCTTGGTTTGAATGATAAGGTTCTGTTTGAGAGCACTGGCAGAGGAAAATCTAAGTCTGTTGAGCTTGAAGATGTTAAATTCCACCAGTGTGTTAGATTATCACGTTTTGAGAATGACAGGACAATTTCTTTTATTCCCCCTGATGGTGAATTTGAGTTGATGTCGTACAGATTGAACACTCATGTTAAGCCTTTGATCTGGATTGAGTCAGTCATTGAGCGCCATGCTCACTCCAGAGTTGAGTACATGATCAAGGCCAAGTCTCAGTTCAAGAGGCGTTCGACTGCCAATAATGTTGAGATTATTATACCTGTCCCAGCTGATGCTGATTCTCCTAAGTTCAAAACTACCATTGGCAGTGTGAAATACACTCCTGAACAAAATGCCATAACTTGGTCAATTAAATCATTCCCTGGAGGCAAGGAATACTTAATGAGAGCTCACTTTGGTTTACCATCAGTTGAGTGTGAAGAAGTTGATGGAAAGCCACCAATACAGGTTAAATTTGAAATCCCCTACTTCACTACTTCTGGTATTCAAGTCAGATACTTGAAGATCATTGAGAAGAGTGGATATCAAGCTTTACCTTGGGTGCGGTATATCACACAGAATGGAGACTATCAACTAAGAACTAACTAATCATTTATATTACATTCCATAGATTTAAGAAGCACCATATTATGTTATTTACAAGTTGTCTATTTTGCATTATTAAATATAGGTATTAAAGTAGTATTATGTATTTGTTTTGACTACAATAAATTAATATTCTTCAAAATAATAGTTTATTTTATTGGTCTACACAAGTTTTTTAGACTACCTATATCCTTATCCTATCCTTGGCCTATATAAAGAGACTAACTATTTTCAATTACCATTAAAGATTCATTATAAATTATTTATCAAGCCATCAATCTTATCACTGATGCTTTTATTTTATGTGCTTACTATAAAAGGTCCTGATGATTCATTGTTCATACCTGACTGTGTTTACTGCACATACCTACATATACCTATCTACTTCCTTTCTCAGAATATAATTCCTGAACGATTACGATTATCAGTAAAATTGATGATCAGGCATTTTTAAATAGTTTCACATAGAAATTCATTATGATATTTCTTCGCACCGTTGGAAGTAATGGATCTAGATAGAGACGTTGCAGGCCTGTAATTAAATGAAATTGAAGTGTCGTTAAACGAGAAAATTAAGTTTTTGAACGGAATAATTAATGTCAAAAGCAGCAACTGTCATGTCATGAAACTGATGAAATCCCGCGAATGTTTGTTTTGGATTTGCTAAATAAAAATGAGAAGTAGCAAGCAAATATTTCGGCATAAATATGGTAAATTACGAAATTATAATAACAGACTGTATTGTAATTTACTGCCTTCCAGTGAAGTTGTGATTATAAAGAAAAAAAAACGAGAAAATGAAGACGCTAACCTCAAAACTGAAAAAAAGAAGGAAGAAAACATGATTAGCAATAATTCTAAGGAATTTAGAGTCAATGAGGTGAACATACAAATGATTTCAAAGAATATATACGAACAGTTGTTTAAAACTCCTAGTCAGAGTGTAGATCCTGATGTTATAAAAAGGTAAACAAAACACTCTTTCCTTAGCATATCCTACTATTTTATTTACAGTTATCGGCACGGATATCGGGCCATGACCTTCACCTGCCCAGAAGCGATTTACTGCCTTATTGCCTTATGCGTACGGGTGCGCAAAGCGATCCCCACTCTTCCGCCGAGAGCCCAATATCCGTGCCGGTATCTGTACCTATAGTTAAAAATAGTAAGCTTAACTATTTTTCTACTTATTATATATTACAGGACGGGTTCCCTTCCCTTCCTGCACGGGTTTCCTTATTTTGACAGACTGAGGTACCATTTATTTTTTGTTTTTTTTTCAGTTGCCAAAATAATCTTTTAAAACATGGAATAGACTATCAGAAATGCAGTCATCTACCCGACGTAGAGTTAAAGTTGCCGAAACTTGAAGGCAATGATATCGTGGAACATTTTTATAATATTGGGAAGAAACAGAGCGCACCTTACAGAGAATTATTGCAGCGATTAGCTACATCTGAATTGCCACCAATGCCAAAGGTATATAAATATATATGTACCTACCTTTTTACTGTTCTCTTTTTACAAGGTCTGTCTGCAAACCATAGCCATTTAAGAACCTTATTAAGTAGCCAACAAGCATATTATCAAGGTTCATAATATTATCTATAACCAAATTCATCTCAGTTGAGAGTGCTGTTTTTTATGTTGCCATGGCACTTATCAGTAAGTTGATATTTACTAAATATTCCTACCTTGTTACATTTCACTATGGTTCCAGTACTAAAATTACCCTCAGAGTTCATCTTTATACATCTGCGTAGACCCAATTTTCTAACCACAATAAAAGGAACATTTGGGACACAAAACCCTTTTTTAGGGTTCTGTACCCAAAGTTTTCGCTCCTCTGTCTATCCGTCCGTCTGTCACCAGGCTGTATCTCTTGAACCGTGATAGTTAGAGAGCTGAAATTTTCACAGATGATGTATTTTTGTTGCCGCTATAAGAACAAATACTGAAAACTAAAATTAAATAAATATGTTGGAGACTGTCATTAGTACGGACACTAAACGTCACGCAAGCGCGCCCTCTGGTGGCGTTTCCGGTGAAACAACATTTTGGCGCGCTTGGCAGAGTCGTGGCGGTCAGCGTGGCGTCCGCGGACCTCAGTCTTGGTCGAGGCTTCGTCGAGTCTTCGTGGAGTCGTTGTGTTACTGCCTTTCGTTACGTGTAGTGTACCTAGTGTTATTGCCTAGCGTTGTAGTACCTAAACTTATTGTAAAGCGTCTTATGATTTTTGTTTTGTAATGGTTCTTCTAACCTAACAGACAGACATGTGTTGCTGGGGAGTTTGTTCCGTCACTTCTTCTCCCCAGCCAAAACACATAGGAAGTGGCGAAGGGCGGGCGTTTTGGGGGCTATCTTTTGTTCTGACTAATTTGAATAAACGTTTGAGTTTCTTTGAGTTATCTCTTTGCTTGATTACCCTAACTGATGTCGGACGATAGTGGCATCCTGATGACGCCTCCGACAAATATTTTGGGGGGCTCCCATACAACAAACGTGATTTTTAATTTTGCTCATTTTCTAAATAATGGTACGGAACCCTTCATGCGCGAGTCCGACTCGCACTTATCCGTTTTGTTTGTTTGTTTTTTTCCTTCTAACCTCCCTTATTGTGCAATACAATCCATAAAACATTTTTTTAATAGATGTATTTATTTCATAGAAATGGTCCAAAGTTGCAGGCTGGACTAGATATTCAGGTAAATCTCAGGAGCAAGTTCCTTGTCCACCTGATGATGCACTGGTTTTCGATGTGGAAGTCCTCATGTCTGCCGGCAAGAGGCCCACCCTGGCCTGTGCTGTGTCCTCTGATGCTTGGTGTGTACTTGGGTGATCTTGTTATCAATACTTAGTATATAAAACAAAGTCTCTTTTGCTGTAGACAGTCGGAATGTCACATCTCCCTGAATAATAACTTGGACAGGAAATGTACAATTGTACATTTGCATCGCTATTTAGAGCAGTACATGTAGGAATATTGGATGATTGAGCCTGTATCCCTTATTGTGTTCTAGAGTCTATAATTGTGCCACAATTAAATCAATAGTATTGGTGCGAAAGCCAGAGAGACAGATGTTTGCATTTATCATATAAAACAGTAAATATATAAAATTGCACTGATGGTAAATTGTTGGTAGTTAATTCTACCACTGCTGGTTAAATGCTTATTCTCCTACATTGAACATGTACCTAATCATTGATAACCATTCTGTCTAAAAGGTACTATTACAGATTTAAAGTTCAGTCTTGCTAACTGTTTGCAATATTTTGGTGTTGCAGGTATGGCTGGATAAGTCCACCACTTGCAAATGGGGATCACCATAGAGTGTTTGACAACATAAACTACGATGATCTGATACCATTGGAGACTGATGGTAATAAGCCATTTGGAGACCTCAGCAGAAGCAGGATTGTGGTCAGCCATAATGTGTCTTTTGACAGAGCTAAGATTAAAGAACAGTACTGGTTGGATAGGACAGGTAAATATTGAAAATACCAAACTGACTGTCAGCCACCTAATGTGAGCGAACGTTACGCAGTTTATTGTATTTCCATACATATTCACTTTTTCCGACTTTTTCGTTCACGTCTTACCGTTTACCGTTACGCGTAACATGCATAGATGCTGATATTCGGCGGCTGACAATCAGTTTCGTTTGGACACAGCGTAAATCGGGTTATTCCCGCTCGGTAACACCCTTTCATCAACACTGTTGACGATCGGGAAAAAAAAGTTTCGTTCGTTCGCAGTGTTGACGAACGCTACTTATTATTTTAGTGTAAAATGGTTATTATGCACATGATAAGGCCACTTTCATTTTCTAGTTAATTGTGTTTTAAAAGATCTAACATAATCCATAAAAACATTTTAAAAATCCATGACATTTTATTTCCATATTTTAAAAATAAAAACCAGCATTCATGGACACTGCGAACGAACGAAACTTTTTTTTCCCGATCGTCAACAGTGTTGACGAAAGGGTGTTACCGAGCGGGAATAACCCCGTAAATCTGGGCCGAGCCGACCCATTTTTTCAATAATTGGTCTTTTGTACATGTCTAAAAATTATTTTTAACAGGAGTACGTTTCATGGACACGATGTCTATGCACACGTGTGTGAGTGGAGTCACCAGCTACCAGCGAACAGTGCTCAAAGCGAAAAACAAGGAACCGCACCCTTCAGACGACGACTGGATCGAGATCAGCTCCCTTAACAACCTTAGCGAGGTTAGCGCAACTATTACTGTTTTGCGCTACTTTGCGCTAGCGATTTTGCGCAAAAAAGCATAATGTCCCATAATGCAGAAATTATTTTACATGCTTGTAAAATGCAGATATATATTACTAGCCGTTTTCCCGCGGCTTCACCCGCGTCCCGGGTAAACTTCCCGTCCCGGGATAAAACATAGCCTACCTTACTCGGTACCTTTCCACCCGTCAACAAATTTTTCAGTTCAATACTTTCGGACCCTTAAGCGTGTACAAGCAAAGAATCAAAAAAACGTTTCCTCTTTATTAGATAAGTATACGTATATTACATACCAGCTATTTCCTGCGATTTCATCGCCCGTAGAAAATACTTCAGGCTCCCGGATAAAAACAGCTATATATTATTCTGAAAATTCAGATATTAATCCATGCAAAGTAAAAAAAAAAAACTAAAAATTAAATAATAGTATAGTTATTGGCACGGATATTGAGCCCTGACCTTCACCTGCGCAGAAGCGATTTTTTGTTTTTTTACCTTATATGTACAGTGCGCAAAGCGATCCCCACTCTTCCACCGAAAGCTCAATATCCGTGCCGGCAACTATAGAATGTATTCATTCCAGGTGCACAAGTTATACTGCGGCACTCCTGTAGACAAAGAAACGAGAGACATATTCGTTGAAGGCACCTTGCAAGATGTTCATGATAACTTCCAGATGTTGATGCAGTACTGTGCCAATGACGTGGTAGCTACACATGATGTATTGAAGGAACTACTGCCTTTGTTCTTGCAAAGATTCCCCCACCCTGTCACGTTGGCTGGCATGTTGGAGTTAGGTAAGCTACTTATTTGATTTAAAAAGAAAGATATAGATAGTTCAACTCAGATTTGCGCGCGGCCCTATGTGTGCGTCGGCTTGTAAATATACAACTTTCATTCGTGTGACAGTGACGTCGTCCGAGGATGACGTGTTCTTATCGCTTTTTGTTATGGGTACAGTCGCTTACGAAAATACTAGTTATTCACGGAGAAATTATTAAGGAGAAACAACATTCAAAGCTTTTTATTATTAAATATAGTTTTTCATTATTTTCGTCTTTTCAAATTTACATTGACAGTATCTAAGAAATAAATGAGGTGAAATATCTAAGATGATTTAAATTCTCCTTACATATTTTCTAGCTCGGGGTACGCAGACAATAAATATAATAATGTAAACAAAATGTGTGGGGAATTAAAAAAAAATATATTGCTTCGCATAATGTCGACCAAAATAAGACGGAAATAATGAAACTCATAAATGAACGTATAAGTCAAATTGATGAAGGGATGTTGGGTAATACTTGTCGACATGTAAGAAAAAAGAAGAATGCTATAGACATTTTGACATGGAGTCAGAATTTATAATTCACCTTGGAGAGTAGCAAATCCGAAAATTCATCATTTGATTTTTTAAGTAGCGATTTAGAATCATTAGTACCCGACTGTACCTCTTGTCACGCACACAAAGTCACTGTATATGTACAAGGGTTACCCACACATAAGGCCGCGCGCACGACTGAGTTGAACTTACTATAATAAGTTAATTGCACGTGTAAAAGAGGCATAATTATACACTTAACATATAGAAACGCTAGCCTCCGCCTGCGGCTTCGCCTGCGTCGAGTTCGGTTACATCGCGTTTCCAAGAGGACTCTTCAAAAGTCCGGGATAAAAACTATACTATTTTCTTTCTCAAGGTCAACTCTATCTCTGTACCAAATTTTATTAAAATCAGTTCAGTGGTTTAGACGCGAAAGCGTAACAGACAGATAGACAGAGTTACTTTCGCAATTATAATATTAGTAGGGATATAAGAAAGAAAAACAAAATTGAAAGCAAAAATATGCGACTTAAAAAGCGCAATACGGCCCTCGCTCAGCATAATGCTGCGGCCCGATCCGAGACAGAGTCCCAGCGCTGATTTTCATCACTAGCAATGATTTTGCTGTTGATGGATAACTGAACTAATAACTGGCTGATTGTCATTTGAACATCTTTGGCAGTCGTTACGGGTAGAAGTCTGACAACTACTCTTACTGGGTATTGGGTGGCCCGGGTAACTGGGTTGAGGAGGTCAGATAGTCGTCCCTTGTAACACACTGATCAGCTGCTTCCGGTTAGACTGGAAGCCGACCCCAACACTGTCAGGAAAAGGCTATGTGTATCGATTGATTGATGAGATGAGATTGAGATTGTCAGGGTTACTGGGTTGAGGAGGTCAGACAGGCATTAGTTTCATGTTTTGTTTATGTGGATAGAATTTGATCCAATTACTCGAAGTGTAACCACAACTTCTGAGAAAGAAATCAGTAAACAGATAAATTGTATTGCATGGAAAAACATGTTATTTATAAAAAAATCTCAACCCTATGGTTTAATTAAAGTGAACCAATGAAATAGAATTCTCACGAAAAGAATACCATCACATTTCTTTGCGCCCACATTATCAAGGTTGGGTTGAACACGTCTTTATCAATAACATATTTTTACTTGAAAACACTCTCTCACACATTTTCTGCTCCTTCGTTTACCAGGATCTGCATACTTACCAGTTAACTCCAACTGGATGCAATACATAGACTCAGCAGAAACAGTCTTCGAGGATTTAAAATTGGAATCCCGACAGCTGTTATCACGGAAAGCCGACGAAGCTTGTCGAATGATGGCCGATAATTCCTACAAAAAAGATTTGTGGATGTGGGACCAAGACTGGTCGGTACAAACTTTGAAATTAAAAAAACAAACCAAGAAGAAGAAAACTGTAGTAGAAAGCGAAAACAAAGACCAAAAAGCTAGTGATTTTAAAAATAGAACTCCCGAAATCAAAAATGAATCGCCAAGCGAAAATGTGGAGCCTGATTTATCGAAATTCAAAATTTTGAATGAAGAATACCTACAATGTATGGAGAACAGAGCTAGAAAAAAAGACGTGAAAGTTGATGAGACTTTGAGCAAAGAGTTTGAATATCTGTTTGAATTAGGAGAACTGTTGCCTGTGAAAAGGCCATATTTAGCCGGCTATCCGGCTTGGTATAGAAAACTGTGTACTAAACCCGGAAAGGACCCTGATTGGACACCTGGAGCTAATAATATAACTACTAGTATGCAAGTAAGTGTCTTTTGATATGTTTTTATTTATTTAGTAAGGAGATTTTAATTCACAGGATTTTAAGTCATAAAATAAGGTACAATTATATTGGAAGCCCTGGCTCCTGAGCTAAGTGAGACCTGTGTTACAGGAGCCAATCATCGTCATCAAAAAAGTATTTGCAAGCCTCTAACAGTCAACATTTTCGAAAAAGTAATTATTTCTTTTCGATTCCGAGTTACTTCAGGTATACAAAACATGTTTTTTCTATATTCTTTAAATCACCATTACAGATAACACCAAAACTCCTTCGCTTATCCTGGGAGGGTTACCCCCTCCACTATATTAAGTCCGAAGGCTGGGGGTTTCTCGTCCCATACAGTCGACAGCATAGTGAAGATGCCGAAGAACCGCTGGTACCAATAGAAGAACTATTGAAGTCGTGCCCCTTGACGTTTTGCAAGGACACCGACTTCCAACCTGATGTGCACTTGTTGCCTAAAACTGTTGAGGTAAGTTATGTTTGGGATCTAGTAAATACAGATATGTATCCTACTAATATTATAAATGCGAAAGTCCGTTTGTTTGCTACGCTTTAACGCAAAAACTACCTAACCGATCATCATGAAACTTTATACACAAATTCTTGGTGGTATTAGAATGAACATAGGATACTTATTATTTAATGAAAAATACTCACTCGGGACGCGGGTTAAACCGCGGAGAACAGCTATTTGAACCATATAATAGACCTAGATAGGTTTAGCCGACTATAGCTAGGTGTAATCGGCCATTTGCGGCTAACCTAAGTTGTATCTTCTTAAATCTTATCTTCTGCTAGAACTAGGTGTAGTCTTTATCATTAATAGTAGCTATTAACCATTGAGTATACCAATAACCAATACAGACTAATAACCATTTTTGAAAAGAAAGGACAACATTCATTTCGTACCCAAAACTGAAAGTGCCGGCCAGAAGAAAAAAAATAGTGGATTCTTGTAGAGAATAATGCCCTGAAGATTTTTTACTATTACAAGAATTGTCTACAATTAACCCCCAGGCTGCTATTTGACTTTGAAAATACCAAAAAATCCCACAATGTTTGGTGCATTACATTACGGCCATTAACTGGAGAAGCCAGCCGCTGCCTTCAAACGACTCCTGCCCGACCTGGGAAGTCATCAAATGACCCCCCTCTCGTTATGGGGAAGTCTGACTCTTACTGACTAAAACCCATCATGGGGAAACCAGGGCCGCGATAATCCTTTCGAAGAATCCCGCAGCCCCAATAGGCCTTGTCCCCGCAAAAATATCGTAGGATTCTTGTCGAGGATGCCCTGAAGATATTTTCTGTTATAAGGAACGTCTTCGGTTAACCCTCAGACTGCTATTTGATTAAAAGTGTGAGAACCGTGAATAAAAAATCTATACTTGAATGTTACGGCAAATAACTTCCAAAGTATTTTTTTAACTAATCGAACCTCTACCATATACCCCCCTCCTGCTACACCGAGGAGACTTACTGATTTAAACCCATCATGTTCCTTCTGATAATGTACCAGAGCCGCGGTAACTCATTCGAACAATCTCGCATCCCCGGTAGGTTTTGGCCACCTGGGGTTTGCTGACTCTCTAAGGGGGGCATGAACAATGCACGCCGCCGATACCTGTTGTCTCCAAGAGAGAGACGGAGGGACGCTGAGCCACTCGAAATTCTATAGGGGCGAGGGGGAATGGGATGTCTTTTTTTTAACGACGTCAAGAATCATTAAATGAAGGGGTCATTTGTGCCCGCTATGGGTTAGCAGCGGCGAGGGAATGTCAGACTCTTACTGACTAAAAACCATCGTGTTGCGTCGTAGGCCTTTTATGTGCCAGGGCCGCGGTATCTCTTTCGAACAACCCGCAGCCCCGGCAGGCCTTGGCCCTACTGGGCCCCGCTGGGGTTGCTGACATCTCTTTGAGGAGCGCGTGGAACAACGCGCGCCGTCGACACGGGTCTGTCGTCTAAGCAGAGGGACGATGAGCCACCCGAACTCACCGCCCACAGACCCACGCCTACGGTGGCCGGGAGTCATCTCGCGACACCCGGCGCCCGTGGTGTCTACCTGGCGTGGCGGTCGGAATGAGAGGTGCGAACTCTCTGGCGTTTCGCCCCCTCCTTCTCGAGCATGACCGCTTCGCAGAAGGAGGCGACGACATTCCATTCCCTCTCGCCCCGGACCATGGCCTGAACCAGGGCCGGACGCGAGAGGTCGCCGCCGCCTAAAGCCTCTACGAGGACCCGGCGGTGCCCTTCCTACGCAGAGCACTCCTGGACTATGTGGTTCACCGTGTCCTCGGGGCTATCCGCACAGTGGTGACACCCGGGCGCCTCCTCACGACCGATTCGATGCAGGTACCTCCCGAAACAACCGTGTCCGGTGAGGACCTGCGTCATGCGGTATGTTAGCCGGTCGGCCGGTCGGCCGCCTCCTGGTGCGACCTCCCCTGTGCCAGTACCAGCGTGTCGTCAGCGTAGTACACCACGCTGACGCCGCTAGGGAGGTCGGCGCGCAGCACCCAGTCGTAGCCGATGTTCCACAGGAGCGGCCCCAGAACCGATCCCTGCGAAACACCGACCTGAGACCGGACCTATCCGACAGATAGGCTAGAGATGTCAAGAGACACCGCCAAGACGACATCCCCCCGAGACACCGCGTCCCCCCTCGTGAGAGTGGGACCCACTAGGGTCAGAACCTGCCAGGGCTGCGAGATTGTTCGCAAGAGTTACCGCGGCCCTGGTACATTATCAGAAGAAACATGATGGGTTTAAATCAGTAAGTCTCCTCGGTGTAGCAGGAGGGGAGGGGGGGGTATATGGTAGAGGTTCGATTAGTTAAAAAATACTGTGGACGTTATTTGCCGTAACATTCAAGTATAGATTTTTTATTCACGGTTCTCACACTTTAAACTCAAATAGCAGTCTGAGGGTTAACCGAAGACGTTCCTTATAATAGTAAAAAATCTTCAAGGCATCCTCGACAAGAATCCTACGATATTTTTACGGGGACAAGGCCTATCGAGGCTGCGGGATTCTTCGAAAGGATTATCGCGGCCCTGGTTTCCCCATGATGGGTTTTAGTCAGTAAGAGTCAGACTTCCCCATAACGAGAGGGGGGTCATTTGATGACTTCCCAGGTCGGGCAGGAGTCGTTTGAAGGCAGCGGCTGGCTTCTCCAGTTAATGGCCGTAATGTAATGCACCAAACATTGTGGGATTTTTTGGTATTTTCAAAGTCAAATAGCAGCCTGGGGGTTAATTGTAGACAATTCTTGTAATAGTAAAAAATCTTCAGGGCATTATTCTCTATAAGAATCTACAATTTTTTTCTTCTGGCACTTTCATTTTTGGGTACAAAATGTTCGACACTTGAATGATCTCCTTTAGACAAAAATATAAAAAAGGTATTTATCATTTATTTATTTAACTTTAAAAAGGCTTACAAACTAAGACAAAAATGATAATGACTGTAATATTAGCTACTTATCAAATTGCTAATTACAAGTCTCCATGCATAAATATAAAAACAGAAATATATTGTGAGAAAAATTATAAATACGTAGAAATTAAGAATTAAATTGTACTTAATTTCTTTCTTTTCTTTATCTACAAAATAACATGAACATTTCAATAGGAAGATTTGGGCAGGCGTGCCTACTACGCTAGGAAGAAAGTTGACGAGCAAGCCGCCGCGAACCAGTACCACGGCCTCGGAGTCTGGTCCGGGATAGAAATTCAAGGTAAATAGCTTCACCACGTCATCATTTTCACCATCCTCCTGCTCTTATCTCTATTTTATTTGGGTCGGCGCAGCCTAATGTTTTCATTTTCACCACTCTTTTGTTTGCCGTCGTCTCACAAGTACCTACCCTGTCGACTTTCACACAATTCATCCATTTTTTTTTTGGTCGTCTCCTTCCACTGTATCTGTCCACATTCATTCTCATCACCTTCCTAACATCATGATCCCCATTTTTCCGCATCACATGCCATGACAATCGGTTTCCACATAGCTTTTCGGTTATTGGTGCCTCTTTCAAACTTCCTCTTATCTATACTAATATTATAAAGCTGAAGGGTTTGTTTGTTTGAACGCGCTAATCTCAGGAACTACTGGTCCGATTTGAAAATTTCTTTCAGTGTTAGATAGCCCATTTATCGAGGAAGGATATAGGCTACTTTTTATCCCGGTACGGGAAGTAGTTCCCACGGGATGCGGGTGAAACCGCTGGCAGAAGCTAGTCTATACTAATATTATAAAGCTGAAGAGTTTGTTTGTTTGTTTGTTTGAACGCGCTAATCTCAGGAACTACTGGTCCGATTTGAACAATTCTTTCGGTGTTAGATAGCCCATTTATCGAGGAAGGCTATAGGCTATACTTTTTATCCGGGTTCGTGCAGAGGTTCCCACGGAATGCGGGTGAAACCGCTGGCAGAAGCTAGTATTATATAAACTCATTCCTCACTACGCATTGGCGTAATACTACACATTCCTCTTAACTCTCTTAATTTCTGCCGCATGCACCACCATAGGCCAAATGAAGTTTCACCACGTCTTACCATCATAAAAGAAAGTTGTGTTAGTTACACTTTTTGTAATTGTCTGACTGCCACACTCAGAGTCGTTTAATGGTAACTTAAGTCGCTCCTTAGTGACGAAATGTCATACAAATCCTTCACTAAGGAATGGCTTAAGTAACCATTAAATGTCTCTGAGTGGGGAGGTTAGTCTTTGCTCTGTAGTTCTGATGGTTAAGTATGAGAGATTTGAGTGTTTATTTTATTTGGTTGTTGACATTACATGCCACCTTAATGAAGTTAAGTATACGTCTAAATACATAGTGTTCGGTCCCTAAAACATAAAACTTTATAACATTTTTTCAGGCTGCTGTCATTTTCTCCGACTGCCACATAAAGATGGGCCGAAGTACAAAGTAGGCAATCCTTTGGCGAAGGACTTTCTGGAGATGTTCAGTCAAAATGTGCTCTCCGCTCAGGGAAATGAAGCTGAAAAGGTAAAGTATGCAATAGATAACTAAATAATTCGTTCTAATAAGCATAGTATTAGTCCAGTCAATTTAGAAAGGACGATGGGCGTTTTGGTACCCTGTCCAACAGTGTTGATTCTAGTACCATTGCGTAGGTCTTGGCAAGCCAAAAAATGTTTACTATGACGACTAGTCCCAATTCCTTGTCCATTTCGCGTGACATCGACTAATAGAATGTATAATGTTCATAAATCATCAACGTAGATGTAGTTCTTAAATCCAACTGTATTGAATAAAAACTGGTAAAGTAACAAAAAAACAAGAATTTGGCCTTCTTAGAATGTTTGCCTGCCCACTGCTTTAAAAAAAGTCTGTGCGCAAACCTTTGCAGTTCACGCAGAATATAGCTTATGTATTTGATGAAAGTCTTTCAATATTTACAATCAATTAACGTTTAATGATTATCGTGTTTTAATAACAGGTTTTTTCTTTATTTCATATAATGTGTAGGTACATGGAAGCCAGTATGTTTAAAGATAGTATGTAACTAAAATGATTAGTTGTGTTTTCAGAAATGTTTTGAACTTTTGTCAAATCAGATGACGATTGTGTTTCCGTAGTATGACTCCATAGACTATTACAACCTTTAGATTATAATAGAGTGTATCTCAAACAATTTAAGATGTCTATTAACTGAGTTTAAAATTATTATACTGACGACATATGCCTCTTAATGAATTTGCATATATGGATGACATACTTGTTTCTATGTCGATTTAATTTTTATCGTTACTCTGATCGGACAGCTAATTGAGGCAAGCCCCATAGTTTTTATTATTGTTCACGTAAATACCTTTCTAATGATATATCATACGTTACTGTTGGAGCGGGTACCAAATCCCATACAAAGTGCCCATTGTCCTTTGAAGTTACATAAATTCACAACAAGCTGAGTGGGAACTTTGAAATTGTATTTATTAGGTATTATATTTTAATCGATCTCACCAATTTTCAGCTTGTTGTGAATGAATGTAACTTCACACTATTTTTTTGGTTTAATTTGACTGGACTATACATATAGTAACTTCTACTGTTGGGAAAAAAGGGGGAATATTATGTTTTTTTAGATAGATTTGCTTTTTATACGATTCCGGATTACCCTTCAGAAAATAGGTGAATCTATGACTAAGACGTTTGGCTTACCTCCCCATTCAGTGACATTTAATGGTTACTTAAGCCATTCCTTAGTGAAGGATTTGTATGACATTTCGTCACTAAGGAGCGACTTAAGTAATCATCAAATGCCTCTGAGTGGGGAGGTAAGACTGAAATATTTTTTTGAATTGGGCCATTAATTATTGAAATTAGCACATTCAAGCAAACAGATATACTTTTCCACTTTATAATGTCTCTACAGATTCTAGAAACACCTGTACCCACCCTTGAACTTTCTTTTTGCATCTGATAGGTGCTAACATTCGGTCGTATGATGTCGTACTGGCGCAACAACCGGGAGCGTATATTGAGCCAGCAAGTGGTCTGGTTGCCGGACTATCTGCTGCCCGCCGCTCTCAGAGGCGGCGTGAAGAAGTACGGAGCCATCATACCACAAGTTGTGGTCTGTGGCACTCTTACTAGGCGGTGAGTAGGTACTATATAGAAATTAGAGGAATAGAATAAACATGGAAATGGGATTAATAGAAGGAATATGTTTTTGGGGGATGTTTGTTTGAAAAATAATCATGATGGAACGGGATTGTATAAAATGTATAATGCATTATGATAAAAAATTAAGACAAAAAGTGTAAATGGCTACACATCATCAACGTAAAACGTGTCAAAGGTTGCAGAAAGGTCCACTAAATTAAAGGTTCATTAAATCTGTTGCTGTTTATCTTGTTGACCAAGAAAGAATCAGCAATAGATTTAAAGAGACTTTATTTTTAATGAATCTTTGCAACTGACCGTATGGGTACATATACAGGGTTACTGGTAAGTAGACCGCATCCTTTCATGAGGTGATAGTATAGGTCAATACGGACAAATTTGACCCTGGAATACACTGGGCAAAAGTTTACCCGTTTGAAGATAATCGAATTTCAAGATCTTTTCTTTACAAGTCGTCTAGGTACACATATAAATTTTTATTATTAGTTAAAAGTCTCGTTTTGCGGATTTTTGTGTGAAACTTTTGCCCAGGGTATCCCATGGTCAAATTTGTCCGTATTGACCTATTCTATCACCTCCGGAAAGGATGCGGTCTACTTACCAGTAACACTGTATATATTTTTTTAATAATTTCTTCATATTTCAAGGCGTAAACTTGTAGGTGCAACTTGTAGGCTCGTCTAACTGAAATGACGCGCGCCACTACCACGCCAGTGGGTCGCGTCGTTTCAGCTTCAACGAAAACCATCTTATAAACGTGGTCTTAAAAAAGGTACCGGTTTTAGCCCTAGGTTTAAACTATCATCTCGAACAAAGTTAACTATCTAAACCTCGCAGTAAAGCCGGTATCTTTAAGGAAACAGTGAATATTGTCCTAAATAGTGCGAGCGAGCCAACATGGATGACAGCCAGTAACTCGCACGCAGAGCGCGTGGGCTCGGAGCTGCGGGCGATGGTACAGGCCCCCACTGGGTACAAGTTTGTGGGCGCTGACGTAGACTCGCAGGTAAGCCTAAGTAACAGTACTAAGCAACCGTAACTCCAATAACTCTATCTATATCAATCTATTCTGATTCTGAATAACCAACTCTTCTCAACTTTCGGGGTACTTTTTGGTAAGTCGGGTTGATAGTCTATTTGATTGGCAAATCTTACGGCACTATACTTACAAAGCACACGGTAACCCACGGTTAACCGGGTTGAGGAGATAGACAGTCACTTCTTTTTAAACACTGATACCCATGCGTCCGGTTAGACTATAAGCCGACTCCGACATAATTGAGAA
Organism: Helicoverpa zea; assembly: GCF_022581195.2. Classification (NCBI taxonomy): domain Eukaryota; kingdom Metazoa; phylum Arthropoda; class Insecta; order Lepidoptera; family Noctuidae; genus Helicoverpa; species Helicoverpa zea. The sequence continues at coordinate 1,897,644 of NC_061464.1, read as the reverse complement.
AATCATTATTTGCCTAGCCTTTTCCTCACTATGTTGGGGTTGGCTTCAAATTGGGAAAATATTATGTCACGGTGTCTTCAACCTTCCATTCCAGGAGTTATGGATAGCGGCTCTCTTAGGAGACAGTACACTAGGTCTCTGCGGCGGCAGCGCGTTCGGCTGGGCCGTGCTCGCGGGAGACAAGAGCCGGAAGACCGACCTTCACTCCCTCACGGCCACTGCAGCCGCCGTGTCTAGAGATCACGCTAAAGTTATTAATTACGCCAGGATTTATGGTAAGTTTAGTGCCTGTTATGATTTTAAACATTAATGGTTATTTAAATCATTCCTTGGTGAAGGATGTCTTTGAATTTAAGGTTTGGCTATATCTTTTTTCATATAAATCAGTCCTTTTTATTTTTATTAGCACTGGTACTCAGCTACATCCGGTTAGACTGGAAGCCGACCCCGACGTAGTTGGGAAAAAGGCTCGGAGGATGATGATGAGTCCTTTTTATTTTCGTGTGCCAACCAATGTAGATTACTGAGAATTAGTATGAATTTTATATATGTACTTTAGCCTGAAGTACACAGTCCGAAGATCGGTCATCAATGTCCATGGACCATGAATTCTCCAAAATTACCCTTATTTATGAATGAAATTATTCCAACATTACTCTCTCTCTCTACTCTCTCTCATACAATTTATAGGTGCCGGTCAGAATTTTGCAGAGCGACTGTTAAAGCAATTTAACCCTACCATGACGATTTCGGAAGCTAAAAGCAAGGCTGCAAAAATGTTCACTTCGACAAAAGGCAGGCGCGTCTATCAGCTCAAGAAACAATACATGGAAGGGTTTATGGAAGAAGATTTAAATGAACAGGTAACTATTGCAATCCATCCTCCAAGTCACATATTTTTGTTTATTTTCAATAGATTTTTTGTTGTATCGTAAAAAAAGAATATTTTAGGTAGGTATTATTTTTGCTGCTCGTCCGTCCCTTTGTAAATTATAACCACCCTCCATCATCGTCATCTGTGAAAATTTCAAGTAACTATCACGGGTCATGAGATACCTACAGCCTGACTGACGAACAGCGAAGTCAACCCCGGTCTCGTATATACTAATATCGTATATTTGTACTACCCTTGGGTACGGAACCTTAAAAAAAATACGAGAATTTATTATTTTTTGTATTTAATTCAGGCAGTGGAGATGACGGGGTACCAAGCGATGCGACTGGCGAAAATGAGCGGGAAGAGAGTAGAAGATATGTTCGAAAGACCCAAGTGGGTGGGAGGCACCGAATCCGATATGTTCAACAAATTGGAAGAAATTGCTGGTACTGTATATTTACTCAGTTAGGTTAGAAATATTGCCATCCTGTAGGTATGTTTTCCCATGTTGTCAATGGCCCAAGTTCACCGACAACATAGGTACATAAACGTCAGTTATCTTAAAATAATTTATTACTGACTAGCTGTTGCCCGCGACTTCGTCTGCATTCTCGTGCATTTAATCGTTCATTGCTCATCCCCCGTAGGTGATAGCGTGATAATATATAGCCTATGTGTTGAACCGGCCCCCAGGTAATAGTCATGCAAAATTTGATTTAAATCCATGCAGTACTTTTTGAGTTTATCCGGGACAAATATACAGACAAACAGACATACAGACAAAAATTCTAAAAACTACATATTTGGGTTCAGAATCGATTATGGATCACCCCCCAAGTATTCTTTTAAAAAAATATTCATTGTACAGTTTTGACTTTCCTATCATTTTATTATATGTATAGATTTGAATGATTTTCATATCAAATTTCTGAGTGAACAGTTGTTTTGAAAAAAAACGGACCTATATGAAGTCGGTGAAAATGGGCCTGAGTGTCAGTCAATTTGACACTAAATAAGCAAGAAACAGCTAGAAGATAACCTCGTACCTACTTGTTTCTGTAAATTGAAAATGTAGGTTTTGTTATTTATTTTTTGTACATAGAAATTACTAAAAAGGCCTTACCTTTCCACCAGATTCCGAGGGTCCATCGACAGCATTCCTGTCAGGCCGGTTGTCCCGAGCGCTGGAACACTCGCAGGGCCGGTGGGGGGGCACGCGACTCAACTGGGCAGTGCAGAGTGCGGCCGCAGACTTCCTGCATCTCATGCTCGCTAGCATGGCACATTTAGCACCTAGAGCCAGGTATGGTACATTTTTTAGAGTCATTAGTCTTTAGCTTTTTATTCACATACTGAGCATGTTTTCAGCATAGATTTATCCTAATATTATGAAGAGCTGGAGCTCCTAGCACAGGATTTCTAATACTTAAAAGCTAAGCTCTACGTGAGATACTTGTAATAGGTACCTCTTTAAAATGAAGACTTTTTTTTGTGAAAAGTGGTACAATTCATGCGAAATAAAGGCTCAGGACATCGCAAGCCAACGCTGGAACCATTTATAGTTATGTTTGTTAAATCATCGGGACGGGCCAGGCGCAAGGGCCACATGTGCAGTGCATGCCACCTGTGCTCGGAAATTAGTTGCGAGCCGCCATTTAGTTTGGCGAGAACCATACCTTTTACAAAATTTACTTTTTTTACTTCAGATTCTGCCTCAGTTTTCACGATGAAGTCAGATATCTGGTGTCAGATGAACATAAATATGAAACTGCGCTGGCGCTGCAAATCACCAACCTTCTGACGAGAGCATTTTGTTCGCAAAGGTAATTGTGACTTATTGTAGTCCGAACTTTGGCACGACAAAAATTAAGGAGGTATAATCCTTTGGTTTGAATCTTATAATAGTCTTAACAAATTCTCTTTCTTAATTTTTAGGGTTGGATTAAACGATCTTCCCCTGTCAGTGGCGTTCTTCACATCAGTAGAAGTTGACGAGGTGCTAAGAAAAGAGTCGAATCTCAACTGTATGACGCCATCCAACCCTCATGGTTTAGATAAGGGATACGGAATTCCTAATGGAGAATCATTGAATATATTTGAAGTATTAGATAAGTGTAAATTAAATAAATTTGTCAATTAAGAAGTTATTGGTTTTATTCCTGTGGTATCCATTAGGGGTCATCAGAAGAGTTACTCGGGATACTGGGTTAAAGAGGTCAGGGGTAAAATAGTGTTACTCAGCTGGGCAGCAGGTTAAACTAAAGTCAACTCCAAAAAACTGGGAAAAGATTAAGGAGATAATAATTCCCATGCTACCAACGATTACAGTCATGGGCACACAAATGCCCATGAAGAGTCATAGCCGGCGCTATCGAAATGATATAACAAAAGGAGCTTTTATCATTTTTAAATTAAGTTTATTTATTTTCCCACTTCTTCCTGCCCTGATCCCAATTTTATTTGAGGTCGGCGCAATATGTCATTCTCTTCCATTTTCATACTCACACTTACTCCCTTCCTTTTCATGTCATCTTTCAGGCAATCCATCCATCTTTCCTTAGGCCTTCGCCTTCCTCTTCCTTTCCATCCATCTACATTCATACTTAGCACACACTTTGTTGCATGCGTATCATCCCTCCTCATTACATGCCCATACATGACAATCTTCTACTTATGTCATTCTCTTCCATTTTCCCCTGTCACTCGTCATACTGACACTCCCTTCCTTTTCATGTCATCTTTCAGGCAATCCATCCATCTTTCCTTAGGTCTTCCTCTTCCTCTCCATCCATCTACATTCATACTTAGCACACACTTTGTTGCATGCGTATCATCCCTCCTCATTATATGCCCATACCATGACAATCTTCTACTTCTCATCTTTTCTGTAACTGGCGCTGCTTTCAGACTTCCTCTAATGTAATCAATCCTCACTTTATCCATTCTTGTAACACTACACATCCATCTCAGCATTTTCATTTCTGCTACATGCACTCTCTTCTCATCCCTCTTTTTCAATGCCCAACACTCCGATCCATACAGCACGACAGCTCTTATGACGGATTTGCAAATTTTGCCATTCAGTTTGAGGGCATCCGCGGGTCACAGATAGTGATAGTTACCTGTCGCCACTTCATCCATCCAGTATTGATCCGATGCGTAACGTCCCTGTCTACCTACCTCACCGTCACTTTGGACGAGTGAACCAAGGCCAAGGTACCGGAAGTCGGAGCAGACTGGTGGGGCATGCCGGCTAGGGTTATGGTCATGGGTCCTGAAATACCGCCGAAATCACAATGCAGGTATTCGGTTTTGCTCCTGCTGACCTTTAAACCTACTGTCTCCAGTCTTATCCGCCATGCCTCCAATCTACTCTGGACCTCTGGCCCACTCTACCCCACCAGAACAATGTCATCGGCGAAAAGCATACACCAGGGAGCCACCTCCTGTATGTCTGCCGTTAGCGCGTCCATTACCAGCAGGAAGAGGTAAGGGCTGAGAGCCGACCCCTGATGTAAGCCAATACCTACATTAAAACTGGTGGTAGTGCCCGCTGCGGACCGGACTGTATCCGTTTCCCACTGATAGAGTGAAACGGAATGTAGATTAAATGTCAAAATGACAGTTCCGTTGCGTTCCATATTACAAAAATTATTCGGTGTAATGGTCAGCATGTTACAGAAAAAAATATTATTGATAATCTGAAATAACACTAGATTTTTTGCAAATCTACAATAATTTGTCTTGCAAAATTTTTATCTGACTTTTTACTACAATTTATAATAAAAAATCATGAAGTTCTAGAAGTCCTTTTGACAGCATGAACATTTTTAATATTTACCATCACCGATTCAATGCTTATTAAATAGTTAGTGAAATGAATGAACCGCAATGCAACCCATAACATAACCTATGTTTGTGTTGGCGTGTGAAACTGTGAACATTACAAATTAAATTATTTAAAAATTGTTGGTAACTTGTTCCTCTTACATAATTTATTTTAATGAAAAGCAAACATGTCTAAAGTAACTAAAAGGAAACATGTGATGAATGAAGCTCTGTGGGATGACTATGAGATGCCTAAAGAGAACCAAAGTATTGTAAAAGTTTTGAAAAGTAAAGGCAATAACTTGCATGAGGTACGTTATTCTCTATTAACATAATTTCCCCATAATTCGAGTGCACATTCATTTTATTCATTTCTTATCTTGCTTTATTAATATTCAAATTGTGATAATAATGTTTACTTCTTGTTTTCAGATTACAACCCCTACTGGCGAGGAATACTTGGTGTCTATGCCAACTAAATTCAGAAAGAACATTTGGGTGAAAAGAGGTGATTATATTCTCGTTGAACCAATACCAGAAGGTGATAAAGTAAAAGCGGAAATAGTTAAAATAATGAATAAAGACTCTATCAAATATTATAAAGAAAATAATGTGTGGCCGAAAGAGTTTGACGAAAAGAAGGAAACTAATGCAGATGGTGATGATGAGTTATTTGTAAACACTAACAGAAAACCTGTGATGACATATAGTGATAGTGACACGGACAGTGATAGCAGTGGCAGTGATGACGAAAGTGATAAATGATATTAATTGTCAAAAAAGATCCCGACATATTGAGAACTGCCTCCTTAATGGGAAGTTGGTTAAGAACTGTTTATTACAATCAAAAATTCTCTCAGTGATATCTTTTGAAGACTACTGCAATATATGCTTCCATGAATATCTGCTAGATTAAAGGGACTATTTCACACCTGCAAGCTAGGGAATTAAATGAAATTAATAACAATGTTTGCAAAATAAGCAATATTAATGTTACTTGTATGTAATATATGTTGATATTTTTAATGAGTGTTTAATTTTACTAAACTTTGAGATCAGGTTTATATTATAACTGACAACTTTTAAATATTTTTTGTAGAACTAGAGAACCAGCAGATAATTGAGTAAAACTTTAATATTTTTTTAGGATTCTAATATCGTTAGGTACGTAACTTACAATAATTGAGTTACAATTAGATTTTCTACTTTTAACTCACAATTTCCTTCTTGGGATTTTTATAAGAATTATTCATAAATGCTTGAATAGATAAGAATTTAATATCCAAAAGCCATATCACAGAACAAATAAATGTCATTAATTTATGTTGAGCCCATGCCACAAAATAAATCTCTCATTTGCACATAATCATAAAAAAAAAGTTACATAATCTTTATATTCAGTAATAAATAATATTTTCAACTATATACATAACTTTGAAATTGTAGTAATTTATTAAGTACATTGCAAATGCATTAGGAATTTCATAAGAGTAAATATTGTCTCACTACATGATTTGATAGTTTATTTTATATCTGCATCAATATCATCAGCCATGATGTATTCATAAATCCTTTTGATAAGTTCTACAGACTTCACTTTGGCCCATCCCTCAGTTTTAGTTATCAGTTTAGCCTGGCCATCTTTGATGAACTCCAGAGTCAACTGTTTTAAAGCATTTGCAGAGTGCAGGTCAGCCAGTTGCAAAGTTTCTATTGCATTATCAACCGTCAATTTCTTATGTAAAGCCTCTTCACAAAGACTCTTTAGTCGACTAAGTTGATAATAGTCAGCTGCAGCCAACAATTTCTCTGGAATTTCATCCACTCTTGGAGCCTTATCACTGTATATAAAAGTCAGGACTTCTTTCAAGACTTCAGATTCAAGAGGTGACTCAACAACATTAGTGTAGCATTCTGTAGTATTGTGCTCAAAATGAGCTTTCATTACAGCACTGCGGCTGGCTAAAACTGCTTTGTGGACCTTATATTCAATCTGCTCAGCAGATTTCATGGTCACATCAGAAAACATGCCATTGTTCAGCAAGTTCTCAAAGTCGTTACTTAATTGTGCTTCGGGTACGTTAGTGCGATCTACTTTTATGTCATTAGTTACCATAAACTGGAACTTAAGCCTGAGACTTCCATCACTAAGCAAGAAAATGTCTCTGCCGTCATAACTGGCGATATCTCGCTTGAACAGCGTGGCTAAATACTGCCACTTATTTGCCTGAACAGTATGGTATTCCTTTATAACAATAGAGCGCTCTTCGAAGCGTTTCAAACATATGGTCAAAATAGACTTCAAGAAAACAGGAGCAGGAGATAAATAGTAGATTTCAATGATATCATTATCTCTCCCCAAGAATTGCATTTTTAATTGAAATCGAGATTCCGATAAATCGGCCGGATCTTTAGATTTTTCGGTGCGAAACTCTCGGGTAGTTTTGTTTTCTAATAGAACAATAAAATTTGGCACTGTCCAAATTATAGTGTTGATTTTCGTCTGCCCTTCGGTGCGGGTCGTATAGTTAATAGTAGACATGATTTAAAATCGAGACAAAGTTATTTATTCTCGTTCACAAACCGCCCCAAAAGGCGAAAACGAACCGCACCAAAATGATTGTTTGTTTTGTTTTTTATTTTGTGGCTGTCAGAAATGACAAAATAGTGTTGTATATAATAGCAGAAATCGGTAAGAATAGACTAAAACTTGACAATTAAAGTTTACAGAGTATGTTTTATCACAAATGTTTGTGAATGTAGCAGGTAGCTCCACAATATTTATAATAGAAATAAACTGTTAAATCGCCAATTATAAATGTAATTTGTATAAACAAAGGTTTTTCTTCTTTATTTACTATCTTAATGTATAGATTCATTACATTACTAGAGCCTTCGAAGAAATTATTAAATGAATCAGATGAAAATATTTAGTTAGCGATCTTCGTAAAAGAATTCGATATTTTTTGCCTGACCGACGTCGATATTTTCGCTCTTGGAGTTTTCTTTCCATTGTTTTGGATAAAGAGTTGATTTGACAGTCTGATTTCGCTATCTAATCTATAATGAACGTGTGATCGTAAAATAATCATGTTGATAAAATATCAGTGATTTATCGTAATGGAATAAACGTTCGATTCATCAAAGCGTAACAGTGAGAGGAGAAGATTATTAAATAAAAAATCTATTTTTTTCTTGCGTCAAATGTTATTTGGTGTTCATTATGGAGGATTATAAGTTTCTATTTAAAGTAGTGTTAGTTGGTAATGCGGGCGTTGGGAAAACATGTTTGGTGCGTCGTTTTACTCAAGGCCTCTTCCCACCTGGGCAAGGTGCTACAATTGGTGTTGATTTCATGATTAAAACTGTTGAAGTTGACGGTGAGAAAGTGAAGGTGAGCTCCTTTAACGCTTTTACATATTTGGCTTTGTTATTGCATCATTTTTAATGCTGGAATTGCTTGTTTGGGCAGTATGTTGTTTATGTTTTTGTTTCTAACTTAGACCTTGGCTGTATAAATTTGATGTCCTAGTACTAAGGAATATAATGAACCCAATTAGAATTAGTTAAGGATTATACAATCTAGGATTCAATAGCAAAGTGAAAGTTAATCAACAATTTTCATGCTACATAATAGCTAAAAGTCTATATTATGATGCCTTTCAATTCTATCAGAATTCACACAGTTTTACTTTTTCTCCACATTTACAATACAGTGATTGTACTCAATATGTGTATTATTCGTGCACAAATTAAAATTAGTCTATTGTAAGTCTACTGAAGTTATTTTTAAAGTTTGTGATTATTTCAATTATCTATTTAAATATGCTTAATTTTAATTTGCTTTATTACATAAATAAGAATCACCTTAATAAGAAAAAAATGTGTTATTTTAATTTTTAGTTACAAATATGGGACACCGCCGGGCAAGAGAGGTTCCGTTCAATAACCCAGAGCTACTACAGGTCTGCACACGCCCTTATATTGGTGTATGACATATCGTGCCAGCCAACATTTGACTGCTTGCCGGACTGGCTCAGAGAAATCGAGGAGTATGCCAACAATAAGGTTCTTAGGATATTAGTTGGTAAGGATTTTTTTATGTCCAAGTACTTTTTACTTATATGTTAATTCTTTAGCGAGCAGAATGTATGAAATATGATGTGCAATTTTTGGTTGTTTGGTTTCCAAAATAACCTAATGTCAATTGCTTGATCTGCACTCGTAATCAATATGAATAAAAAGCTTATGTGGATGTCAGTATCAATGCCTCTTCTATAAGCGCTTGACGCTCCTGTTTTATATTTTTACTGCATGTGCTATAAGGAATGAAAGTGAGATGTTCAGTTGACATAATTATCATAATGATTGAAAAGAGAAAGTATGTAGCCTTACAAGACCTTGCGTTATTACATTACAATTGGGGACATGACCTTATACAGGAACTTGTTAGTGAATTCATTGATTCATTTGACCCTAATTCCAGACCACTAACCAAACTCAAACTGGATGTAATAAATGGTAGGGTGGCCATTAAGGTTAAGGACACCAGGCTATTATCAATTACTTTCAGGGTTTTATAGAACTTTTGTCACTAATGTGGTAAAAACAAAGTTAAACAATATAGTGAATGGATTTTCTCACAAGTCTCACCAATAGATTGAGTGATTTACGAGGAAGTTGATATTGCTAGTTTTATTACACATTGGTGTGATAACTTTCAGGTAATAAAACTGACAGAGAAGACAGAGAGATTCCGAGGCATATTGGGGAGGATTTCGCTCAGCGCCATGGCATGTACTTCCTGGAGACTTCTGCAAAAGAGGCCGAGAATGTCGAGCGATTGTTCATGGAGATAGCTGTTGAACTAATGGAAGTAGGTTTTTTTTATTTTTCTATCTAATTGAAGCATGCTACTTACGTTTTTAATTGTGTAATGTAAAATCACCCTAGACTTGTTTAATTTTCGTTTTTACTACTGGAATATTTGCAAACGTATAAAATACAGGTTGTCGCAACAACAGAGAGGTGGCGTAATGACTCATAATTTCACCTACTAGCTCTCTTAATAATATTATTTACGTTATCTATGAGTTACGTTGCACGCTTTACCTACTTAACAATTACGTAAACTATAGTGATGAAAATAAAATTGACACATAGTTTAAAACAAATAAAATATCACCATTTTCATAATAACGTAAGTGAGTCATTGATTGAGAAACAATACATAATTTACCACCGCTTTGTATTCCTGCCCTTGGCACTTCTCACAATTATTTCCGGCTAAGCGAAATACAAAGAGTGGCCGTGGAATATTATCACACAGCAGTGGATTTAACTTCTGATATCGCCGGTGGATATTCAAATCCAACTACGATATACCGTATTTATTTATCTAGGAAGGTAACGATCCACATCACGGGTTGCTACGGAGAAGTTGCACAAAATAGCCGAAAACATTCAAATGGCTACGCGAGACCCTCTCGTTATTATTACTTAGCCTGAAAAAGGCGGTATAAACACCTGTTCATGAATATCTAGAAATAATGAATAATAAATTAGATACTTTGTATGGAGTTTCCTATGTATTTACTACCTACTCATTGGTTTATCCAATATCCAGGCAAAACCTGTGAACAGCAAAATTTTTTTTTTTAAATATTGTATATAATATAAATGTCTTATAATTAGATCTGTTTGTTGATTTTTGAGTTTCTCAATAAGACACCTGACATCAAAAATATATAACCGCTTTCACACTAACGAGATTCTCATTTCGTAAGTGTACCTGTATGCCTTCTATTCCCATGAGGTTTCTGGATAAAGTAGGGCACCGGGCCTGAAGTCGATATGTATACCTTACATCCGCAATGAACGTAGTTGACCTATTTATTTCGCACGAATGTGTACGCTAGCTAGACCCGCTCTTGACTAAAGTACCAATACGAGACCTGAATTATTAAACCCTTATAGATTTGATTGCGTTTTCTGGGAATACAAGAAGAATCACTTCATCATCGTAGGATGAAGTGTGACGTTGTTGTAATCGCTTCTTGTTTTCAATTTAAATACTCCGCAACAACTGCAATTATATTAACAACGACTTAATTTTCGCTCTAAAATGTATCTCAACAATTTAGAAAGTATATTCGAGGCCCTTTAAAAACTGTGACTGGCTCCTTACGCTTTCAGAATACCTACCAAATCCTGGTAATCTTGGTTGGCGGAAAAAAGTTAAGTTTAATTTCATCCCTTACTTGTGATTTTTTATATTCCAGCAAGCTAAGTGCAAGGAGTTGCCGAAATATGATGGCAGCTTAGGACCGATCAACGGGAAGACAACGTCGGTAGGCGACAGTTCATGTTGTCTACGTTCGTAAATATTACGAATTTATCTCATTGATATTATTAGCTGTTAACATTGCGGTGTTTTTGAAAAGATGGTTTTTATGTAGATTGCATAGGTAAGCTTGTCATTTCTCTGTTTCTTAAAATGCGTTTCTATGTGCGCTGGATTACAATAAAAATGTTAAATAATATAAAAAATAATGTTTTGTATAACAAGTTAACATGCAGATTTTACTAATTCGTTTTCGGCACATGCTTGAAATTTATCTAGACCTTTATGTATTTCTCTAAGTATAACATCGGCAATAGCGCGCTTCACTTAAGTATAATAGTAGTACATATTTAATGGTATAATTTAGAACTAGTTACCATTTAAGATGAAGGAATTGATATTTGTTGTAAACAAAATATATTATTGATTATAATTTTGTGATAGTCGTTGTGTTTTTTACTTTTTTTTATTCTTGCCAACGAACGAAGGACTGATGAGATTTTTTATATGTATATTTTGATTAAGAAAATAAATCTTTTCAAAAATGCTGCATACATGTCGTGTATTTCGTAGAACGGAGGTCATTCCACTTGCTTTTAAGTGCTGTGCCGTTGTCACAATGTCATGACGTCGTGGTCATATTGTCATTCGTCAGTCACTCATTTGTGTCAATTCGTAGATGTAGTGTATCGGTACCATTATATAGCATATCAAGTGTTAACTCTATTTATAATGTAAAAATGAGACCAACTATAGGTTTACTCGATTCAATGTACATACATACATATCTTCATGTGACGATGGCGAAGATTATGTACTTTTTAACAAATAATTGATAGATAACCCAAGCAAAAAAAAATAATTTAGAAAAAAAAAAATGGCGATATTTGGCGCCACTTTAATATCAGTTTAACAGGGTTGGGCACAAAGAACCACGCCCAACATAGTCGATTGAAATCGATAAAGGTATTACATCGACGATTGATTTATATCTTTTGAATACTGATGAGTTTAACTACGTTTAATATTGTTTTTTTTGTATGAATAATAGTAACGTGAATTTAATTGGTTTATATTACAGAACATGGTCATGTAAGGGGTAGTTAGTGGTAATTGCGAGTTGTAAATCAATTATCTGTCAAGAATGTTGCTGGTCTTCGTCGGTAACGTCAAAACTGTCATGACATTGTCCCAATGTAATCAAGTTATACAATTTTGCTGTTTGCAACTTTTGTTACTATTGTTAACTTTAGTGTAACCTTGATGATTTGTAAAAATGTTGTAAAACAAATATTTGATGTTTTATGATTCAGAATTTCTTTGTAGGTTTGTTTGTAATAATTCGCCATTAAAGACATTTTTAGATTACGAATAGCAGAGTAAAGAACCTACAGTGACATTATTTAACCAGTATTTTGCTTGTACTTATGAAGTATAATTTTTTACTAAGACTATTTTAGCGCATTTTTACAAATATCTATGGGTTTAATAGATTGACTTCGGAATGGTTAACTAGATAATGTAGGTTAATATTACTGAAATACTATTTTGTAGACAATTGAATAGCATTAGTGTAAACTTAAAATAGTAAAAGTACGAACTGAAGGTAATCGCAGGAATTACAGAATCGGAGACTGTCTTTATGCAGTACATATGCATTTTTGGATGAAACTGAAGTCAAGGCAAGATTTTTTTTTTTTTGTTAACTACTGTAAATGTTCAATAGGCAGCTGCAATTCTGTTAAGAACTAATATACTCATCATTCAAGAATTTGTGACTAACGCTGCCGTTACTTCAATTTAAATTCCCTAGACAGGCATTTCGTGATTCAACTAAACCTTAACAGATAAAATTGAAAACGTTAATAGGTGTAAGGGATATTTTTATTACATTCCTCATAGTAAGTTCACTAGGATGTCTACTTTTAGTAACAGGTCGTTCTTACGGTAATGGTGGTAGGGAAGAATGGTAATGTGATCTCATTGAAACATGAATATAATGTTTCTTAAAAAAAAACTTATTTTTATTATGGATCCATTTATCATTATATATATGTTAATTTTGCTACAATATACTTAAGCTACATAATAGTGTTTTAGTAAATTGTTAATTTTAACTTAGTGTTAAAAATAATATTTATTATTTTTTGTTGTAGGTGCCTATTGTGGAATTTTATATGTTAAAACATTTTTTATACCTAACATCACACTAACCATATAATGCACACATATACGTGGTTTTCAAAGAATGTTATTATTATAGTTAAATATTTCATGTTGTTCGTAATTTTGTGCAATATAAAGTTTATTTTTGTCGGCCACACTTGCCAAGTTGACAACGCTAATTTTAAATATATTTTAACCTGTGTTATAAATTGCATATGTTTTATGCTTATTTATAATGTTGAATTCGTCTAATATAGTTTAAAGTTGGTTTGTGGCTGGTTGCACTATTATTGGATCTGAAATATGTAATTGAATAAATGTTTCCCATATTACATTGATTATAAATATATTGAAATTAATCCTCACCAAAGAAATTGAATTATTGTAATACTCTGATTATAATAAATGATCACTTTGGATATAAAGTTGCGTATTTTTCTTACTAGACTAGTTCACTTTTTCAAATTACACGCAAAAGCCTTTGAATACTCTTTTTAAAAGAGCCTAAAAAAATAAAAATATCTGGAAGGGGTAGATATTTTTTTTAACTGTAATGTGTCATCCATCACAGAGATTTGACTGTAGCGATTTGAACTTCCTTTCCATTAGCAATTGAGTACATAACCAAATGCAACAATAAAATAAGTGTAAAAATAGAATTTTAAACATGTTTTAAACTTGCGCCTTGTCAATAAAGTGACTGCAAATGTTTTTACAAATTATATCCGAATGATTCTGCAAGAAGCGGAACGCAAAACATAAGTGCTGTAGCAGAAATTACTAAATTTAATTTCAAAAATCGACTAAGACCAAAATAATTTATGGAATTATGTTACTAAAACTTTTCGATAGTTTCATTCATAATTTTTTTCATTACAAATTATTTATTTTGAATAATCTGAATATAAGAAAGTAATTCACAACTCAAAATCGAAATAATCGAATTAATTTCGCTTACCTCTTTGAAATGTCAACGCACGGCATCGACTATAGTGTTTATATTATTTATCGATCCACTCTAATGTCGCTTTGAAATGGCCGACGTTTAGGGGGAGTGTCTAGCGGAAATCAGAATTTCTGAGTAATTTTTACCAGATAAGGTGAGTGGTTGATTAAAAATTATATTTTTTATTATAAAGAAAACAGTATAAAACTTAAGTGCCTCACAAAACTCAGGATTATAACTAGTTGGAAGCGTTTCCGGTGCGACAGCCGGTCGAGTTATTCAAAACAAAAGGTGTTTTTATGGTATTTTGTATTTTTCCATACAGGTATTTAGGGTGTTCAGTTACAACTTTGTTGTATATGTAGATAGATAATCTGTTTTTAATATATAATACTAAGTTTCTGTTACAATTCTTCTATGTGATTATGGTACAAAGAAATACTGCGCCTATGCCTCTAGCCTGATTTTTTCTAATTAGAAATGCAATTAGGGTATGTTTAATGTTTATTGTTGGTTAAAAATACCGTAATGCAGTGTTAAATTCGTTTATGAGCAATAAGAGGTACTTTAAACATTTTAAATTGGTGAAAATTGTTTCAGATTTACACACTTCTTCATACATTCCAAATTGAAAAGACTGAGAAACTTTTTTTAAAAAGTGGATAATCATGGCTTGGCGTTTCAAAGCCTCTAAGTATAAAAATGCGGCACCAATCGTGCCAAAGCCGGAGGCATGCATTCGGGACATTTGTGTTGGATCATATCAGACATATGGGAATAACATTTGTGCGTCTGCGGCGTTCATGGCATTTAACTGGGAGCATGTGGGGTCAAGCATGGCTGTGCTGCCACTGGACGACTGTGGGAGGAAGAGCAAGACAATGCCTCTGCTTCATGCACACTCCGACACCATAACAGATATGGAGTTCTCACCATTCCACGATGGATTGCTATTGACAGGATCACAGGATTCCTTGGTAAGTCATTGATCATAATGCCATTAAGATAATTTGCATTTAATAAACAATTTAATAAAAAAAATACAGTCAGTATTAGTCCCAAAATTGCTTTAAATATATTGTGATTGTGATCAGTAAATGCATTTTTTTCTATAGCATATCATACTTTTATCAAAACTTTGTAGATATCCTAGGTCAGCATTTTGTGAATAAATATCTCCCAATATTGCTGTAATCATAACTTCATACAATAAGATTTCATAATTTCAATGGCAGCAATAATGAAGAAAAAAAACTAATGTTTTATAGGCCCATACAAATCCTGAAAATGAGTCCCAATACAAAATATTTAATCTTATTTTGGCTTCAAATGATAAATCTGCACAGTCTATGTGCACATATTATCATAGACCTCTTTACTCACTCAAGTGTGCAAACTAGATTTTGACTTTCCAACGGCAATATTTTAGCTATTATGACTTGAAGATTTCTTTTAATGTGGTTAAACTTCAAATACTAGACTATCATGCTTATACCAAATTAGAGTAAGCAGAATAGTTACTATAATTCTGGAGAACACAGGTGTATAGAATTTTGTATGTTAGCCACATATTTGTTTTATTTGTTAAGCTAGAAACAATTATTATGTTAGAATTTTAGATAAATATGATTTAATTGCATTTATTGAATATTCTGAGACATAGCACAATACATAGCATTTAATTCTTTAGATATGTAAACTTAGAACTTCATTCTGAAGTACCTCTCTTCAGAATGAAGTTCTAAGTTAGCCAGGTAGGTCTTAAGTAATCTCAGGATTAACATTGTTATTAATTTACTTTTACAATTACATACTTATTGCATTTATTATATGAGGCCATATTGTACATAAAATTAATATCATGAGTTCAAATAGTTTCTATAATATTTCTGTTTAACTCAATTTTAATTTACAATTAAGTTAAATGCAGCTGTCATCAATTAGAGCTGAACTACATTACTATTATTTGTACTTCTAATATTATCATTGTAACCAGTAACACATTGAAGGGGTATTTGTAAAAATTGATAATAGCAACAATGTGAGTAGATAAAAACTCGTACTTATCACTTGAAACTTGCAACAAGATAAATATATGTCATGTTATTTTACTCACATTTTGTTCTAAGATTGTGGTGACACAGGATTGATCTGTAGCCTGTACTAGTAACAGCTACATGTTCCTTTTAATATAGTTAGATTAAAAACAAAGCCTAAACTACGTATGCCATCATCATCCTACTCCTGCTAACATTATAAATGCAAAAGTTTGCTAGGATATACGTATTTTTAGTTCATAACTAAAAAAAATATTAAAACTGCCAGATGTATTTTGATGAATCCTGGTAGGAATATAGCTTATATACCACATGGCCTACTTTTTATCCGTGTGCGGGAAGGCGATCCCCAGGACGCTGATGAAACCGCGGGCGGAAGCTAGTCATTTAATATTTCTAGGCTAGGACCTATTGTCATACATACATAGG
Organism: Helicoverpa zea; assembly: GCF_022581195.2. Lineage (NCBI taxonomy): Eukaryota > Metazoa > Arthropoda > Insecta > Lepidoptera > Noctuidae > Helicoverpa > Helicoverpa zea. The sequence goes on along the minus strand of NC_061464.1, from coordinate 1,880,998 downwards.
AGTTAGGACATACAAACATTTTCTTCTAAGCAAGCAACATAAAGAGGAGTACCAAGTATTATGAGATTCTTTCTGTAAGACCGACTTTGCGTTCCCGGATAATAAGTACCCCATAGCCTTCCTCAAAAAATGGACTATCTAACACTGAAATAACTATTAAAATTGTACCCATGGTTCCTGAGATTAAAGTGTTTAAACAAACACAGCTTTATAATTTTAGTGTAGATTCATATGATCCAGTTGAAGTAAGTAAGAGACAAAGTTATTTAATTGAATATTATTCCTTTTCCTGCTATAAAGCGGATCAATTAACTCTTTCCTCATAAAATCTTCAGTACTGAGGTAGTAATGTTTTCCTGCATTTTGTGGCCCTCTCAATTAATGATTACTTAAAGTCACCTAGATGCTCTCTTAAGGCTAAGTTAAATATTTTATCATCAATTATATATACTGTGGAACGTGTAGTTTATGATATTCCAAACCAATACGACCTTGGAATCAATATGGCGATGCGTCTGCTTGCTTGACCCCTATAAAAATAACTGGCTTCCGTCAGCGGTTTCACCCGAGCCCCATGGGAAGTACTTTAAAGTCCTGGATACAAAAGCTTATAGTCTTACTCGATAAATGCTCTGTTTGACAGTCCAAGAATTTTTCAAATTGAATCAGTAGCTCCTGAGATAACAGCGTCCAAGTAAACTAAGGAATTCTTCAGCTTTATAATATTAAAATGGTAAAGTTAGTTCAAGTCAAATCTTGATATACCTACTTCCTACTAAACATTAAGTTTGCATTGTGTACAAACAAATGCTTTATTGATTGGATGAGTCATAAACTGATTAGTTATTCATAGGAATACCAATTACAAACATAAACACAGAGATTAATATTATGTTCATGGTAATTATTTCTAATTGCCTACATGCTCATGTTCACGATATATGCTAATTAAGATTGGAATTAATTAATTATTTAGAAAGTCTTCAGAATAAAATAGGTCTGCATGGTACAGTGGTAGCCAGCATAATATTATATTTTCTGTAACACAGTCTCACCTGTTTTCCTTGAAAGAAGTAACAATTTTCTCAGATAGTACATGTTCAGGACATATTATTACTAGCTTCCGTCAGCGATTTCACTTACTGAGTTCCACCCACTATTATTCTGATTGTAATCTACATTACTACTGAGTTTTCTCAAAATTCATACAGTAGTTTGTACTTTGTACCTACAAGAAGAACAATCCTTACAAACTTAAACTTTGATAATATTAAGAAGGATTTTTCACATACATTTTTGCCATTCCTTATGCTCTAGGGGAATCAATAAAATTGTAATCTTAAATCTTAGTAGTTTTTGCATCTTTTAACATCTGTTTATGTCTCACTACTGCGTAAAATTTTAGATTTTCTTTTGACTTTCTAAACCTTTTCTTATTCTAGGTCCACGCTAGCTTTATTTAAATCAACTGTGCTACATAAATTTAGCAATCACACTTGCTTATTTCTAGGTAAAAATCTGGCACATTCCGCCTGAAGGCTTGAAGGAGTCACTGTCGACTCCCGAATGCACGTTGTCACAGAAGCAGCGCCGCGTCGAGAACGTGGGATTCCACCCCGTGGCTGATGGCTTGATACATGTGGCTTCGGGCCATGAGCTCGCGCTGTGGGACCTTACCAAGCAGAAGGAGGCTTTTGGTAAGTGCTTTAGAACTGTATATATTTAGTCTAAGTTTGCTAAAGATATCATCCCCAGACAAACATAATAAACTACGCGGATTGCAGTAATTGTAGGCAGATATTATTATAGTTATTTTTTTTAAATCATATATATCATATTTAAACTTGAGCCAAGTAGTTGAGTTGGTGCAAACTTGAGCCAAGTAGGTTTCAAAAGGGATAGAATTGAAACTTAGAGTTTATTAAATTATAACTGAATCATACCTGAAAAAGCATCCTAGAATTTTGATTATCCAAGTATTACCTACTATAAATGAAACCTTCGCTTTGGTCATGTAACTTAGGTGTTGAATTCGACCAATTAGCTAAATTTATCAATAATCTTCGTACAGTGAACAGAGACCACTCGGAGGTCATACAGTCAACATCTTGGAAGAAGGATGGCAAGCTGCTAGCGACGTCCTGCAAAGACAAGAAAGTGCGCATCATAGACCCTCGCGCTTCCACTGCGGTGGCTGACGTGGCCAACAGCCATCAGAACATCAAGGACAGCAGGATTGTGTGGCTGGGAGACCAGGACAGGATCCTCACTACTGGTTAGAATATTAAAACTATAATTTACTCGGTAACTGAGATCCAGATTATTTTGAAATATGGTTTTAAAAGTAGGTACTGGTTTTAGTGCTAGGGCTAAACTATTATTTTTCGAAATTAAATGGGAAGCTGTCTGTATTTTTGGAGAAGTTTGATTCTGAAACTCGAAGTTCCATTGTTGCATTGTTGCCTCGTTGCTCTAGTGGTCGCAAGCGCGGCTGCTGTGCTCGAGGTCTCGGGTTCGATTCGGGTTGGGCCGAAATCGCTTTGTGGGTTTTCTTAACCTTTCACAAAGCAGCCGGTAGTCTGGAAGTTGGTGATTGATTTACCCGTGCATCGGAGAGCACGTAAATGTCGGTCCTGCGCCTGATCTCTTTCGTGTCGGATTGCCGTCCCATCGGGTTATGAGAGTAAAGGAATAGTGAGTGCACCTGTGTCTGCGCAAATGCTCGTGCACTATAATATGTCCTGCGCAGCTGGCTGATCTCCTTAAATGGGAACAGCCGCCGTGGCCAAAATCGACCGTAGACGCCATTATTATTAGGTTAGGTGTGCAATAAAATATTTCTTTATTTATTGACTTGTTGAAATAATAAAATGCTTTTACAATTTAGCTCTTGGTACATGTTTTTTTTTTTTCAGTTTTTTAATATCACAAAAGGGTTCAAACGTATAGACATATGTATTAAGTACACAATGAATTATCATGTTTGACAATACAATGTCTTTACCAGGATTCGACTCAGCCCGTCTCCGTCAGATAATGATCCGCGATGTTCGCAACCTCTCCCAAACTCAGAAGACATTGGAACTGGACTGTTCTACTGGTATCCTGATGCCTCTCTTCGATCCTGACACCAACATGCTGTTCTTAGCTGGCAAGGGAGATACAACCATACTGTATATGGAGCTAACTGATAGGGAACCTTACCTTATCGAGGGCCTTAGACATTCGGGTAAGTAGAATCTTGTGGGCTTAGTACAAAATCTCAGAATGAATGATAAAAACTTGAAAATAGTTGTATCATCCTTAGTACTACAGTCTGCACTGTGATATCCGAGCTTGTAGTTTTGTTGATACCTTTACTTTCCCCATTTTATATTTTTTAATTTGACTGGACTTCTATTCTTCACACATTAATCATTAGGTAAAATAATAGTTTCACCACAAGTGAAAAATATTATACTTACAATTTAGACAATGTAAAAATATTGACTGGTTTATAATTAAGCTACTTGTCTGCCAAACTGTGAATGTTCACACATTATTATGAAATAAAAGGACCTCATTCCAAAAATATCACCATAAATCATGTAATATTCATATATTTGTTATTTCAATATTCTCCAGGTGAACAAACTAAAGGTGCATGCTTAGTACCGAAGCGAGCTCTCCGTGTAATGGAAGGCGAAGTTAACCGCGTGCTGCAACTTGCTGGCTCCTCCGTCGTGCCTATCATGTACCAGGTGCCGAGAAAGGTATGTTACACTTTAGTCTACTTATAGGGAACATGTTGGTCCAAGTTGTATAATGTTATAAAGAATATTTACGAATACGCTTTACTTTTGGAAATAACAGTCATTTTAGATATGTCCTACTATGTGTACGATCTTTAGCTTGACGAATCCAATGTATACCTGTAACAAAAATATCACGATATTAATAAGAAAGTTGAAACTCAATGCCATTGTTTCCTTGAAAGTTTAATAAGCTAAAAGTGTTTCTTTTTCAAAGTATGTACTTTGAAACTGTCTTATAAATAAAACTTACCTTATAATACATTCTGAGAAGTACCACTTCTTTGGTTCTTCTCAGAATGCTTTTCGAAAGTTTCAAGTCACAAGGCGAAGTCAGTCTGATATGGGAGTCGAAATGACTCCGTCATAGTCTTGCGACAAACCAATCACATATTTTCATATTGAATTATTTATTTATTTATTTAATACCCCTGCACATTTTGTACAAGGGCGGACTTAACGCCTTAGGCGTTTTCTACCGGTCTACTGATGGTATACTGATGGTATTCAACATCTTTTCCTATAGAGTTACCGTGACTACCATGCAGACTTATATCCGGATACATCCGGTTCAGTGACGTACCTCAGTGCCCCCATGTGGCTGGACAACCAGGACCATCCCGTGCCCAACATTTCTTTGCACCCGGACGCCAATAATGGCACTCAGGTAGGTCCATACTATGCTAACGTAATTTGTTAGTGCTGCGGGTGTAAAAAGATCCTTAGATTTAATTTTATGCCCTATTTCTCTATGGGCAAAATATACTTCATTGTTTTATTTCAATAGCAAAGTAATATTCATGTCTTTTCTTACATAAAGATCTTGAAATATTCTGCACAGATGTAATATAAATATTTATGAGTCTTTTTACACCCAAAAGTTGTTTTTTGTATGTTTTCAGTCAGTGGGTGCGCATTTTTTAAATGTATATTTTGATTTTAGCTAGGATTGCCTTTTGTTTGAGATTAGAATTGAATAGTTGCATGATGATATTATATTTTTGATGTGAAGTATTTGTTCCCGATCTGTGGGGTAAGATCGTCTTGTTTGCTGTGATAGCCTATTTATTGGGGGGAGGCTATAAGCTATAAAAAATAGCCAGAGATGTTCTGAGACAACCTCAGCTTTAAATAATAAAAAACATTGCCTAGTTTTTTCAGATATAGGAATGAAATTAAATGTGAACAATAAGAACATTCTAGTTATTCAGAGTCCAACTAATGCCGAGATTCCACCAAAATTGTGTAAAAATAAGTTGCGATTTCATGCACAACGTTTGCAATTTCGCCGACATTTTACAAATGTTCGCACGAATCGTGGGATTTCGCCATAAGAGTATCATGGTATATAGAATTAGAGGCCTGGTTATGAACTGTTTTAGTTGTCCAGATTCAGTCAGAATAGTATAAGAAGAAAATTCAATTTGTTAAGGATAACGTGGATCCGAAATCTGGATAGCTAGAATACAAGGTATGTTAGGAAGAATTTTTTAAAGTTCAAGTTACTATAGTTCGGCCATTCAGAGAATGCGTTCCTGACACGTCGCGATTGAACTGACGACGTAACTACATTCATTGATTATTGATATAATAATGTTGTTTTAATGCTCCTCAATTGTTAAAACGGTAAACAACCAGCAAAAATATTTTTATCGTAACTGCAACGCCATTGCAAAGTTACGTCGTCAGTTCAATCGCGACGTGTCAGGAACGCATTCTCTGAATGGCCGAACTATAACGGAAAACGATTGTAAATTGTAAAATCGAAGATGTCGCTAATAAGCCTGACCAATTAGTACTCATAGTCTTAGTTGTGGTAGATATAATTTTTCTCTGCATGTTTTATTTTTACTTGAGTTCTTTTTTATTATTATTTTAGTATCAGGTATTTTGTGTTGCGTTTTTTATGGTTTACATGGAATATTAACCCATGGTTTTTGTTTATTTTTGTAATTATAGTGATGTGAATGAGTGGTTGAAGTTTTTAATTTATTTTTGTAGAACAAGGTGAGTTTAGAAGCTTGTTATTCAGTGATTATTGGTGTTATTTTATTTAGTTATTTTGTGTGGTGCTTGTATTATTTTAACATTGCGGGTGTACATGGGGAAAGTGAGTAATTTAAGTTTTATTTTATTATTCAATCTACTTTATTTGTAAGTTAATTTATTAGAAATTCTCCTTTTAGATTCATCGAGGCAATTTAGAAGAGATGGCTAAGGCCATATTGGCAATGCCTCCGCCGAAAAAGACAGACTCGAAAAAACCAACACCGGTCCAAATCGAAGAAACCGTAAAACCGGCAATAAAGCCTCAAGCGCCACCAGAACCGAAAGACGAAGACCGAATCGACTTCGTAAACGTAAAAGACCTGATCAAAGGCATGGAAAGACAGAAACCAAACAAGGTGGACTATCAGAAAGAAACAAATGGCTTTCACAAAAAGATCACAGATAACGGCCACGACAACTGTCACGAGAAGAAAATTGATCCTGAATCAGACAAGAACGAGCCTGACGTTATTCCGCAAAAGACCAGCGAAAAGACCGACGAGAAGACTGAAAAGACCATCGAGAAAACTGATAGTACTGAGTCTACCGAGTCTTCTTTGTCAAGAAGCAACAGTTTGATCAATGGCGTACCTGTACAGGTACCGAAACCCATGCCTAGGTCTTCGATATCCGAACCTGGGTCTACGGATGAACATTCTGAAGCCCCTAAACCTAAACCCAGGACCACCACTGTACCTGGGTCGGGTTATAAGGTACATGAGGTTTGTGGTTTAAAGTGTAGATTGGTGTATTTGTGTGAGTGTGAGGTTTTATTTACCGTAGTATGTATGTATAGGTACTCCTCTTGGTTAGGTATTTAAATAAAGGTAAATGATCTTGATATAGGTTTTTACACTGGTTACAGGTTAAAATAATGGTTCAATTGTGTATTCGTTGTTACTGTATTTAGTTTTGATTTTTAGCAGCATTTTATTTTTAGTTTATTCTTTATTGCACACATAAACACATTTTGACATACAGATAACAGAGAGATTATGCACAACTCTGGGTTCTCTTGCTAACCTTAAGAGTGAAACTTAAGGCCTCATTTACGGAGACGCGGGGTGTCACGCGTCGCGTGTGGCGTGGCGTCTCGCGGCGCGTCGGACGTTTTTTCTGTTTACGGTGGGGCGGCGCGTGAAGCGGCACGCATCATCGCACGCGTAAACACAAACTTATAGCAATATACGACCTTGTTCATAGAGAAGCGAGACGGGAAGCGTGGCGGTGCCCGCCGCGGCGCCCGCGGCGAGTCCTCTAGCGTGTAGCGAAGCACGCGGCGGGCATCGCGGCGGCGCACGCTCGCCTCAATCAAATCTAAATAAATAAGACTGACAGAAGATTCCGCCTCGGACATAGGCTCATCGAGAATTGCTGCTGCGTGCGCCGCCGCGGTAAACTCCGCGTGGGACGCGTCGGTGCCATCCGCGGGCTCGGCCGCAAAAAACGCCCTAATTCAAACAAACGCGTCTAAAATCGCTTCTACGTAAACGCACTCGTACAACGCCATATATTTGAATTCAGTGCGGGCCGCGCCGCTCAACGCAACGCGCGACGCCCCGCGTCTCCGTAAATGAGGCCTAAGAGAGTGTAAGAGTTTTTAAATAAAAAGTTATATCAAGGTTGTTTATATTTAGTTAAACAAATGGAGTATAGAGTGTGCAGCACAGTACATGCGAAATTACTCAACGAGTGTGAAGTTAGCGTTTTAGTCTGAGCAGTTTTTAGGAACTTGTCTACTGCATAAATAATCGGCCAGCTTCAGACTCGCCAAGTTATTTTGGTCATAGTGTGGTTTCATAACGTAGGCTTCTTAGGCCCAAGTTCAGAAACAACTTAAACGTAAATTTTCTTAAAATAATTGTTTATTATGATTCAATTTCAATTTTCAAAGTAAACGGTTGTTTAAGAAAAACACGTTTATGATGTCGGTGAAATTGGGTCTTAGGTTTTAATTTGCACATATCAGTTCCAAACCACACCCATCTTTCTCTGAAGTTTTATCACATATATTTAATAAGCTTTTTGTTTTTAATTTATTTTAGTATGCATTTGAACCCTTCTCCAGTGTCCATTAACCACCAAACAGAAAAAAAAACATTATCAGAATTAATTTTGTGAGTGTGTGTGAAGATATCCTGAGTTTATTATCATATTAAAATTGCTTGAATACCTTTGAGTTATTTTTTTGTTGTTCTTTTTTATCAATTATTTTTTACTATTTATTTATTATTCTATTATTTTTAAAGATATTTTAATAACCTCTTAAACTGTAGTTTAATGAATATTCTGTTCTTTAGCCTCGCCTTGGTCCGAAGCCGTTCTCAGCGGCTACCGGCAACGAAGACTTTTCATTCGATAAGGTGTTCTCCGTGCCAGCCGTCCCGGGACTGCCTAAGTCTGATTCAGGTCAGTTATTTTTATTAAAATATGTTCTTTAGCATCACCGAAACTTAAGCCCAGCGCGGTATGGACAAATCCCCACAGCTTGGGGTAAACCTTTGTTCCGAAGTGGACGTTTTTCGGCCGTGAAAACGTTCTTTAGAATTTAAGTTAATTTTCGCACTCTCGTCTCTACGTTCCCATCTATCTTTATGTAGATCACCCGTTCTATAGCCGCAAGTGCCTAATAATAAACGAAGTTTTCTTAATTAGTTACGATACGTCCCGTTTCAATAGACAGTACAACGTCAAACTCAATAGCGGTTTGTAACTAACTTCCGTGCACAGCTCCGCCACTATAAGATAAAAAAAATCTCCGGACCGACTCATGGGATATTTGTGCTGTCAAAAAGTTTGGCGAGAGCTATCTCTTCTTTAGAAAAAAAAATAGCGATATTATAATAATAAGATTGTTTTACAGCGACTTCTCCCGTGTCGGGTCAAGCGACCACCCCGACGGCGACATCCACGCCGCCCGCTAAGGACGGCAGCGAAGAGAAAGACAAGTCTCTGTCGCCGACCAGTGATGTCGAGATCGCACCTAATAAAGGTAATTTTGTTTTTTATGGGAAGCTATCATATAGCCAAATGACTCTTCTCGCTGTGCGTGCAGCGTAAGGGAGTGTCAAACTCTTACTGACCAAAACCCACCATGTTCTTTCTTAAGCCCTTTATGTACCATGGCCGCGGTAACTCTTCCGAACAATCTCGCAGCCCACCTAAAACTAAGATACCAACTTAGAACTACTATCACTTTAACATATATATTTATACATAGTGGACTTAAAAAGTACTGGCTTTAGTGCTAGGTTTAGCCCGTTAACTTTGTTCGGGATAATGTTTTAAGCCTAGCAATGAATTTGTTACTTTTTTAAGACCACGTTATATAACAAGGTGTCTAAGATCTAGGTATTAAGGTCAAATTACCATAGCCACATTAAAGTCCAATAGTTAGTTTTATATGTGATTTATTGATTTTGAAATTGTTTAATTATATTTGCACTTTTCACTTCTATTACTCTTGACATCATATGCGTCTAGTCTTGAAATAAGAATAGTAATGAACAAACTTCTGACCGAAAAAAAATGATTTAATTACATAAAATACTTACCACATTTTCTTCCCACAGAAGAATACACGAACGGCAAGTCTGATACGAGTTTGGAAGAGGAGGTGAATTCTTCAGACTCTGGCTACCGGCCCAAGACTCCGAGCACAGCTGAACGTAGGAAGATGTTCGAGACTACCGAGTAAGTTTATTAAAGTAACTAGCATCCGCCCGCGGCTTCGCCTGTGTGGTGTGTTGATTAAAAGTAGTCTGTGTTAATCCAGGGTACACTATCTACATACCAAATTTGAACCAAATCGGTCCAGCCGATTTGGCGTGAAAGAAAACATACATCCATAGCACGCATAACACGTTAGCACTAGAGAGCTGAATTTGGTACGAATATGTATGTCAATCACGCCGACAGAGTGCAAAAAAAAATGTTATATTAGCCGGTGCGGTGTTTATTTAATTTGTTGAATGTATTTTATACTTAACTAGCTTCCGCCAGCGGCTTCGCCCGCTTAGTTTTCAGATATATCGCGTTTCCAAGAGAATTCTTCAAAAGTCCGGGATAAAAACTTCTGTTAAAAATGTTCTTTCTCAAGGTCCACTCTATCTCTGTACCAAATTTTATTAAAATCAGTTCAGTGCTTTAGATGTGAAAGCGTAACAGACAGACAGACAGAGTTACTTTCACATATTTTATAATATTAGTAGGGCTACGTAATAACATTGTTTGTATGTAACAGTGGCGGGGCTGCGTCGATAGCGGAGCGGCGCCGCGCGTACGAGTCTCGCTCCGTCAGCGTGGCCGTCGAGTCCGACACGCCGCCCTCGCCCGCGCCATTGAGGTAGGCCTACACATCGTATTACTACTGAACAATCTATTAAAAATGTTGCCATTTTATACGCTTCTTTTTATTAACCGACGAAAAAGGTGGAGGTTCTCAATTCGACTTATTTTTTATGTTCTTAAGTTATCTTTTTCAAAGTAAGCTGAAAAACAGCACTTTTCGAACGGCCAAAATCCCCCACCTTTCACCGCTTCCTATGTGTTATTATTATGGGAAGAAGTGGCGCAACAAACTCCGCAGCGACAAATGTCTGACTGTCCTTAAAAAAATGAGACAGACAGACATGACTAGACTAACAAAGAAAGAAAGAAAAATTATTTATTGACACTAGCCATACATACATTAAAAAAAAAAAAAAACAAAATAAAGGAACAGAAGGTTGCGCCAAATAGGTCCAGTTCAGCATTATGCCAGACAGCTAGTGTCTGACGCTGGTTTTCAACTTGACCTATACGGAGTTGCGGGTGTCCATCGGTACCGGTACCGGCATCGGTATCGGTACAAATACATATTATACCTCTATATATCCGTAACACCAATTAAGGTCTTTAAGTTACCGCATAGGCTCAATTTCGCTCAAGAGCGAGGGCCGTATTGTGCGATTATAACGCATATTTTCTTTAACTTTATGTTTCTTTTCTTTTTGTCTGACATTATTTTTTTTTACTAATTCAACACAATTATTTCAGACGACGAGATTCGCTGAAGTCCCGCAAAAGTCCGGACCGCGAAGACAAGAGAGCTTCAGTGCCGAATGTAACTACCAAGAGGACATCTACTGTTTTCGGTAAGAATAAAAACATAAAAACATTTTAAATTATTTTTTTTATTTCTTAACTGTCTATTGTACAATAGGAGAACAACTGACACAAATTGTTTGGTTCAGGAGTTTTAGTAGAACGAACTACCTAACCTGATCAGCGCATGAAGTCGGAAACCCGTGTTTCCTTTTTCCGAAGTAGCCTTGATTATGAAGGTTTATCTTTACTTAATTTCAAATATGCATTTTATTCTAGTACTTAGGCTGGAAACAGTGCTCGACGGTCAGCGCCAACCGTCGGTCTACGTAGCTATATCTGTGCAAGTCTATGAACGCGCACATAGCTACGCTGACGGTACGCGCGTGTTTTGGTATGTGACTCGGTCTGGACGTATGGTCAGCGCTGACCGTCGGTCGAGCACTGTTTCCAGCCTTAATATTTGTTTAGCATTTACTTACGTACTTTGAAATATTGAAAGTAAATCTCTGTTAACAGGCAAGGTGTCGAAATTCCGTCACTTGAAGGGAACTCCGGGCCACAAGTCCACTCAGGTGGAAAATATCAAGAATATTAGCCGACAGATATCCGGAGAGTGCAACGGGTTTTATGGTACGTGAGATCTTCTAATATGCATAATTTTATATTTGAATGTGCAATTTGATCAAACTTTAGGCTACTTAAGTTATCTTTTTGTGGTGCTTGTTGTTCAAAATTAGGATTTAAGTACATAATTGCATTATTGCATATTTTATTAATGGTATCTTTTTATAGCATAAATTATGTTCTAGAGTCAGACATAAATTTATTTTTAAAGATTTTTAAAAGTTATGTAATTTTTTGTAAGTCACATTGAAAATGGCAAAAATAATAAAACTGCTGTTTGGCATATACCACATTTGAGGGAACTTCCATGTTCAATAGAACTACAGTTCACAATTTTCGTAAAACTCGTTGTCGTTTTGAAACTAAACTCCTCACAATAGTCCGTGTATCTATTCATATCTCTCTCTTACCTCTGCTAAAAGCTGAAGCCTAGACTTGGTTTTTGTGTGTCGATTTAGTAATTTTCCGTGACGACAAAAAGTTTGAGTAAATTAGTCTATAATGTAGCCATTTTTTTTATTGGAAGTCGTCAAATGACCATTTCAGTTGTGGGTTGGCAGGTCCAGCGTGAGGGAGTGTCAGACTTGACGTGACTTACTAAAACCCGCCATTTTCCTTCTTAAGCCCTTTATGTACCAGGGCCGCGGTAACTCTTTCGAACAATCCAGCAGCCCTATAATCAGAGTGCCTAGTGCGAGTTTTGCAAGTTAATTTTTTCGATGCGAAGATTATCATACCATTGAATCACGTAGCACTTATCATAGAATTATTAATTTAATAAAGTCTGTCATCGTTACTTGGTCATATAACACTCCAGCTCACTTTTGCGAGTGTAAGCATTATTAACCTGCAAAATGAATGAACATGTAATATTTAAATCATGTGACGTAGCATACGACTCTTTATTTCAATAGATTTATAATTACGTATCGAGTTGCGAACGCTCACAAAACTCTGAATCAGCAGTCTAGTCTCATAATGACAATACTCAACAGCCAACGGTGTCCGCTGCGCCGTCCCGCTGAGTGGGGGCGGAGGCCGGGTGGGGGTGGTAGAACTCCCCGTGGGCGCCACGCCCCGCGCCCGCGCCGCGCCCGCGCACCCCGCCAGCACGCGCGTGCTCGCGCTGCTGCACCCCGCGCCGCTGCAGGACTGGGCCTGGGACCCCTTCTGTGTCACGAGGTTGCTGGTCGCCTGTGACGACGGACAGGTCCGCGAGTGGATCATACCGGAGGAAGGTCAGTACAAGGAAGAGACCATTTTCTTTTCAGAATTTATCTATCCTACTTATATTATAAATGTGAAAGTTTGTGAGAATGTATGGATGTATCTTTGTTATTCAATCACGCAAAAACGGCTGGACCGATTTGATTGAAATTTGGTATGTAGATAGGTGATACCCTGGATTAACACATAGGCTACTTTTTATCAACTCACCACGCGGGCGAAGCCGCTGGCGGAAGCTAGTACTTCTATAATCCTACTAATATTATAAACGCGAAAGTTTGTATGTATGGATGTATGGATGTTTGTTACTCTTTCACGCAAAAACTACTGAATGGATTTTAATGAAACTTTACAATAATATAGCTTATACATCAGAATAACACATAGGCTACAATTTGTAAACATATTGTTCGAAATACTAAACCTGCGCAGACGAAGTCGCGGGCACCAGCTAGTAATATTATAAAAAGGAAAACTTTATTTGCTTGTTTGGTTGTAATGGATAAACTCAAAAACTACCGACCGATTTTAAATATTCTTTCACATTAGAAAGCTATATTATCTGCGAGTAACATAGGCTATATTTTATCCCAGTGTGGGCAGTAGCTCCCACGGGACGCGGGTGAAACCGCGGGAAAACGGCTAGTTATAGATCATTGTGTGGATGTTTCAATTGACATTGTTCCTTTTAATTTGTGGAATCGATTACACATAAATGTGGAGTTTTGAAATGTAAATTGTCTTATGAGATCTCGGGTATAATTTCTCAAATCATCAGTTGTTTTGTGGGAAATAAGTCGTAATAACTCGGCGTGTAATAAATCAAATATAACAATAATCCGAAACTTACTTATACCGATAGAACTTCAATGAAATCGCTACTCTGAACACACTAAATCGTGCCATTGCATGATTCAAAATAAAAGATTACAAATTCTAAAAATAAATTACCTAAATGTCTTTCTGTGAATAAATCAGCAACTCGTGCCTCACCATTTCTTACCACCCAACAGGTCTCACAGAATCAACAAACGAGCCCAACCGGACGTTCTCTGCGCACCCGGATAAGATATACCTCATCCGTTTCCACCCGACGGCCTCTGATCTCCTCACCACGGCTGCTCATGACCTCAGCGTGAAGATCTGGGACCTCAGCCCAGAGGTCCCAGTGGCCGCTATAGTGCTGACTGGACACACTGACCAGATATTTGCATTAGATTGGTCACCGTGTGGCGAGTATCTCGCTACGGTTTGCAAGGATGGACTTATTAGGGTGAGTTTTTTTTTGAGTGGCAATATTTTTTTAAAGTGATTTTTTTCACGTGTCTTAGGACAGTATGATTTTTAATGGATTTATGAAATAATTTTGTAATGGAACTGTTATTGTAATATGATCGCCTCTATTTAATTGATTGTTTTAAATGTATAGGTTGCTCTATCCTCCTGATTTAATCTATATATAAGGGTGTTTGCACTATTCAGGTATAAAGATAACCAAACTAAACAGCTGTCAAATCACAGATATGTTATACCAACCAATTTCACTCCAGGTTATAGTTTATTTTAAACTTAAATGGTGCATCTCGCCCAAATCTGTGTCCTCGGTAAGTAAAAGTTCTTTCAAAATAATAATAATTGTAAAGCAATATACTGTTATGTAGGTATACAAGCCCCGCTCGTCGCCGGAGCCGATATTATCGGGCCCCGGGCCGGTCGGCAGCCGCGGCGCCCGCATCGTGTGGGCACTTAACGGCACACATCTTGTTGTCACCGGGTTTGATAAGTAAGTCCTGTGTTTTAATTAATTGTTTTTATTTAATGCTAGGGGCTATTGTGGGTGATAAATGATTTTTAATATAAATAAAATCGAGTTGGTGATTTCAGATTTAATAGTCCAGGTTTCCTCAAGATGTTTTCCTTCACCTTTGTATCGACCATTGGTGTCCAAGATAAACCTAGAAAGTAATCTTAACTTAATGACGTAGGTCTCAACAATGTCTAGGAATATTAGACATTTAAATAAAACTACTTTTACGGATTTTATCGTGGTTATATTATATTATTTAATCCCGACGTTTCGGATCCTTTACAGCATCCGCCCGTGACCATGGATGCTGTATGGATGTGTCCGTAAAAGTAGTTTTATTTAAATGTCTAGGAATTTTGAAAAGATAATGGGTGCAGTCCTCTTTTCTCCCAAAAAAAAAAAAAAAATCGTTTATTACTTCACTTTGTACGTAATTTTACAATATTTTGCTTAATTCTAAATAGTGCTGATGTTTGATTTATATGTCCTTTGTAACAGAGTATCAGAGCGTCAGATCCTGCTATACAAGGCTACCGACCTGTCTGCGCCCGTGTGCACGGTGGGGCTGGACGTGTCGCCCGCTATACTGCAGACGCACATCGACCACGACTCCGGCACTCTCTTTCTTACTGGACGGGTTAGTATCTAAATTATCAAATCTTGAATCTTGTACTAAATAACTTACGGTCCCTTGCGGAAAGATCCGTTAAAATTAAAGCTTCTTTAAATCTATTGCTAACAGTTTGTATCTTGTTGACAAAAAAAGTGTTAGCAATAGATTTAATGAAGCTTTGACTTTAATGGCTCTTTCTGCAACTGACGGTTATTGTACAGTTCCGTCAAATAACTTTTCAATGCTTAAGGTATGTTTTGGAATCGAGGTGCCGACTGCACTTACCGCAGCTGCACATTGTTCTGCATCATTGCCAGTGCTTCTTCGAGATGTTTTCCTTCACCGTTTTTATTAGTAATTGATGTTTATATGTATGTACTTAAAAAAAAAACCGTAAAAACATAGAAAATTTGCCCGACCTGGAATCGAACCCACACTCATATCTGAGAGGTGTTACCGTCACTCGACGAAATAGTAACAGTTAGAATAAACTATGTTTGGTCAGGGCGACTCGACGATCTACTGCTACGAGGTGACGCGCGAGGCGCCGCACCTGTGCGCGCTGTCGCACCACCGCGCGCCCACGCTGCACCAGGGCATCGCCTTCCTGCACAAGAACCTCGTCGCCGTCGAAAAGGTTACTTGTTTTAAATAATAACCGCCTCCTGAAAGAGAAAATGCTTATACTTGGATAAAAAATAATAAACATACATACACTCACTCACACACTCATTCGTACACTCACTTGCACACTCACTCATACAGTCACTTATACACTCGCATTCACATTCACTCAAACACTCAATCACATATTCACTCACTCACACTTACAAACTTTCGCCTTCATAACATTAGTATGATGACTACATGTTTACCTCTGATGGCTATCCTATCCTATCTGTTGGGAAACAATTCGCATTGTAAATAAAAGTAATAGTTTAGGAGAACCACCAGAATTTTAAATCAATTATTTAATTACGATCGTATTACAGGTGGAATTCGCGCGAGCTCTGCGACTCACCAACGGAACTATTGAGCCGCTGTCCTTCACCGTGCCCAGAATAAAGGTAAGGTCTTATTATCATGCTGAATTTTTGTATGTAAGTTAATTTCTGCGACAAAGTCAGCTAGTGTGTACACTTACAAATAGTGTTTATTATTATAATATTGTGAAATTAATGTTCATATCATGAATCCGACTACATATCGTATTAGTGTGGCACTATAATGTACTTTTGACACAAGTGACTCGTATATGCGCACAATAAATAATTTCAATATGGTGTCAATACACTGCCAGTATATTTACGAAACAAAAGTATGGCGTTGGTTCATGACGTCATGAGCACTGGTCAGTATTTCGTAATATCACATACTAGCCGCTTTCCCGCGGTTTCACCCGCGTCTCGTGGGAGCTACTGACCGTACCGGGATAAAATATAGCCTATGTTACTCGCAGAAAATACAGCTTTCTAATAGTGAAAGAATATTTAAAATCAGTTCAGTAGCTTTTGAGTTTATCCATTACAAACAAACAAAGTTTTCCTCTTTAAGTATTGGTATAGATTTTAGTATCACATACATAAGTAGAGCGCTGTGGAAGAGCAAGAGCAGTGGTTAGAGGTATCTTGTCACCTTCACTACAGTCGTCTAATTTTGGTAGTAATATTTGATTTTGTGTTTTAGAGCGAACTATTCCAAGACGACCTGTTCCCGCCGACGCTGGTGACGTGGTCGCCGTGGCAGAGCGGGCGCGAGTGGCTGGCGGCCTGCAGCGTCACGCCCTGCCTCGCCAGCCTGCAGCCGCCCGGCATGGAGCCGCGTAAGTATTGCTGTACTATCCTCTGCCAACACGACTGTTCCCGCCGACGTGGCAAAGCATAGTCAAATTACCAGAATCAAGCCCCCTGAATTATTTTCAGGGGGCTTGATTCAGGTTATTTTTCTCTAATCATACACCTTTTTTGTGGTGGGAAATCATCAAACTAACTCGGCTGCAGTGAGTGCAGCGTTAGGAAGTGACAGACTCTTACTGACTGAAATCTACCATGTTCCTTCTGAAGCCCTTTGTGTACCAGAACCGCGGGAAAATCGTCCAAACAATCTCGTTATTATTGTCCAGTTACTTTGGAAAGGGGTTATTTGAAGATGCTAGCCTACGTAGTGGGTAATTCCTTACTAAACATTGTTATATCGTTGAACAGTATCAGCACATACGGCGGGCTCGCCGGTGTCCCGGGCCGCCCCGGCGCCGAAGCCCGACCTCATCAAGTCACACGTGCCGCATGCTCCCGTGGCGCAGCACGACGCACGAGCCAAGGAGGACAGCGTGAGTACATACATACCTCACAGTTTCTTTCTCGCCTCAAGAGTCAATTACATAAATCAAAGTATCAAGTAATATCATCGTTCGTTTTTGACATAGAAGGTGTCAGACCTACCCAAAGACATTGTACTCTACTAACTAGACTGTGCACGAAAAAAAAATGTTTTGCAAAAATAGGCTTTAGTGTCGTACACATAAGGTGGTCATTTCTTTGTAAGCGGCAGCTAGTCAAAAAGGGTCCTGGCGAGAGGGCATCCGCTGGTAGTGTGTCCTTGTCTGACATCGTGTCAGCTCAACTAATCATTGGGTTTGGTAGAAATGGTAGAAAATTTTATATTTTTCTTTTTTATGATTTACTAAAACAAACGGTTAATATACTTCGAAAGGTATTTAAATATTTTACAGTTAATATAATTAATAAATCAATTCGTTTTATTTTAAAAATAATTCATTATTACTGAGTAACAGTAATATTTAAATGTTTGGGCCTGGTAATACTAAATAAAAGATAGCGGTTTGCTCACTTGGTTGATCCTTAGTTGTTGATTGGTGGACGTCTTTTAGAAAGAGACACACTACCAACGGGAACCCTCTCGCTGGGACCGGTTTTTGCGCCATAGTGCACAGTCTAGTTAGTAGAGTACAATGTCTTTGGACCTACCTGCATTATGGCATCTCTACTTATCGTTCCTTACTCTGCTTCGTTCATGTTTTCATTCTCTATGGCGTTTGCATCTGAAATTTCCCAAAAAAATATAATGCCCATTGCAGTTAGTCCTACATGTATAATTTCTTTTTAACACAGATAATGAAATCCATAAGCGCAAAGGTAGCAGTGAATATGAAACTGGAGCAAGACAGCATGGAGGGAGTTGACGAAGCAGAATGGGATCAGTGAGGTAACCCGACTAAACCAAGTGCAATTGAACAACCCTAGCTTGTAGTGTTATTTAGAGGCTCCCGTATTCGGTCGCGTTGTATGTACTCGACTGACCGCCCGTAGACTTGTTATGGCGGTACGCATAAAGCTGTATTTGGCAAGTTTTTCGTCAACTTTTTTATAGAAAGCCAGATTTCTGGTATTTTGACACAAGACAGAATTTTCTCTGTACATACGAGAATTTGAAAAAAACTTTAAATAACAGTTAACGAATTTATACTTTGTGAAACGATTAATCTTTATACGTACTGCCAAAAGCAAAACAGGTATAGCCCCCTCGCAGAATAAAATTAACTTTTTATACCTACCAATAACTTGGGATTTCTAAATATTTTCTAGAAATTTTTCCCGTCGATCCCATTTTTACATTTTAATCTTAGATATCAAATAGTCGTGGTATTGTAGAGTACTAGAATAATAAGTCGGCACATAAGTCCAATAATATGTACTGATTATAGTTTAAGTCCATTGTCAAAATATACTGTGGAGTTTGGAAATAAGGACTGTCGAAATGCTAAAGATAATCAAAAATTACACGAATTAAATGCATCCAAACTTAAAAAGTTACTCATCAAATAAGACAATAAAATTAAAAATTGACTTAAATCAGGATATTTAAAAAATGTGTTATAATAACCTCGTTTTGGTCTTAATATAAACTTAAGTCACAAAAATGGTCACATAATAGACTTTTGTATAGTCGGTGCAAACACATTTTAATGACATAAGAATAAGAATCAATAAAGACTACTCTTATTTCCAAATTCACAGGTTTTTATTACAAAAGATATCAAATTCAATGCTCACGGCCACACTGTCATCGCCGCACTGCTAAATGAATTATTTGCTATTAAACGCTAACTCGTGATCTCATTGATGTTCGACCAAAACTTAACCAACCATGCTCATAGAATGCTCACTATATCGCGTTTCTTATTGACCCCATATTTGTTCTAATAACGACTGTGCAACTCCAACGTTCCAATGCTCAAAATTACAAAAAAATCATTAGTCGACTATTGTCACTTCACTAAACATATCGATACTTTTGGTATCGACGCCAATCGATTTATCGCATAAAGTTTTTATTAAACAAATAGGTGTCAACGCAACATTCCTACATTTTGCCATAAAAAAATGCATTTATTTATATTGCGTATTTACTTTATGTATGAAATAACAAGAAATATTGAATATACGTATGATTTGTATCTAATACTTGTATGTAAGGATGTGTAGGGTATTCATACTTATTAGGGAATTGACATTTTATTATGTAACCGATATTATTCTATAGTCACCATTAATATTGCTAGAAATGTTACTGCCTTGTAATCACTGTAAATTTTTGATAATGAATCTTTATTATGTATTTTCTCTCCGCATTTATTTGGTCTTAAAAAAGTACTCTAGAAACGGAAAGTGTTTCAATTACTCAAACAAGATTTACAATGATTATAGAGTTAGTATAAAAGCACGTTGAAGCCGGGGTGAGTTTAGATAATAGAATGACTGCTTATGTGCGTATATATAAGCAACACTTGATTCGGATACCAACAATTGTCGCTTTCCTACAACTATAGTTCGGCCATTCAGAGAATGCGTTCCTGACACGTCGCGATTGAACTGACGACGTAACTTTGCAATGGCGTTGCAGTTACGATAAAAATATTTTTGCTGGTTGTTTACCGTTTTAACAATTGAGGAGCATTAAAACAACATTATTATATCAATAATCAATGAATGTAGTTACGTCGTCAGTTCAATCGCGACGTGTCAGGAACGCATTCTCTGAATGGCCGAACTATAGTAGGAAGTATTAAATAAAATATAATGGAAAAAATATGAATGGCGTTATCAATTACACCTACTTTTGAATAGACACGCATTAATTTATATTGACATCCTGTTAATTTTATACAGTTTATTGAATATTGTTATAAATATACCTCAGTTTTTGCTTACATGACATGATTTGCTCCGTCTTCAACGTGTCTTTTCCTTAGTCTTTGTATATGAAAAAAAAAAAATATCTTTAACGTATGAAAGCGCGACTTAGAACCGCTAGTTGATGCCATAAACCCATCACGTTTTGCTCAAAACGCCAAAGACTATGTTTTTCTTGTCAATGTGTTGAAATTGTATTAGTTTATATTGTATTTCCTTTTTTGAGACATTACGGTAACAACAAGTCAAGTCAGAAGTCTAAAGTATTTATTCGAAGTCGAAATGAGTCTAGACGAAATTCTGTAAAAGTTGCTGTGTGACGTGTCTCATCCCTATTTCTTATATAATTCCAAAATGTCTGTCTTCCCTGGTAACTGACAGACAGTTCTAGATAGCTAGATTTTGTACCTAGTATTAAAATGGAATCTCATTTTATTTAAAATTATGTATTAAATATTCCCATTCAAAATTGAACTTTATAGTCATGAAATTAAAAGTTAAAGCGCATCAATAGGCCTACAAGAGCGAGTATGACGAAATGCATTCTCTCGATACGATACTCGAATATGTCATACTCAGGCTTTCGTATTTTACTTAAATATTTACGAATAGGTGTAATTTTATTCACTAGTCAAAAATATATACTTTAAATGGGAAGATTCTTAAAAAATATATTCAAAATGTATTACTTTATGATTAATTTATAATTAAGGTTTCTATGTATATTTTTTAGTTTAGATTAAAAGCGGTTTGTTGTCAGTGTTGTTTTTATATGGTAACATACACTATCAAAAAATATTTGTTTTTAGCAAACTCTATTTACCATCAAGATAAAGCAATAGCATCCTATAGCTTTAGGAAACTGAAGGTGTCGTGGACTGCTCATAAATAAACCTTAATTAAGGTTTCATATACATTTTAAAGGATATACTAGATATCCAACCACTTTTCTTATCTAGGTATTTACTTACATATATTCGAACATCACCGACAACAAATGCTTCATACTATTGCACATTATATTCATATCAAATAATAAAGTAAATCACCCATATATCGTTTGTTTGTAAGAACGCACCTTTGGTAAAAAAAACTATTAAACGTGGCAAGATGATTATTGTGAAAGAGTAAAGTCCTATAGAGGTTGTGGTCTAAGTAATAGCGGGTTTATAAGCTGAGCGATTAACTGAATGATTCAATTAGGTCGAGTCAATCATGGGTTCAATTGATTATATTTCAAAAAATAGCTTTTGCCTCAAATTACCAAGGCAGCTTTGATCCAAGCCTTCTTTGAATATGTGCTAGGCTCCTGTTTTTTAACTATAATCTGTATGATATATCCAAAAGAGGGATCTATCTTAATGCTCTCGTGTACTCAGACCACACCCTATTTCCCATCTGTTTATTTTATTAAATCTATAATCTTGAGAGATTTAAATCAAAAGTACATTTTGACGGTTTCTGATAATACAAGTTTCTGTGTGCTCAGTTTAAATTATTATAATTTATTGAAGTTAAAGTATTAGGCATACTGTGTTATCAACATAAATTATGATGAGTATTATACAATAAAAAAACAATAGTATTATTTTATTACATTCTCAGTCATGTGACTGAGATGAAAGTTGCAACTAAATATATTTTTACCTGAATCCCACAACTTGTAAAGAAATCGTCAAATTAATAGACTATCTGACATGCACAAAAACTCAGCATTAACTTGCTCTCTAAACAATCCCATTACCAAAGTTGTGAAATGACAATAAATTAATTTTGTAACGTAAAACCTTCCTCGTCACTTTTTAAATTGTTTCGTCCAAAACCTTTATGTATGTAATACGTAAAATTGCTACAAAATTGGAAATCTAGTGCCAATGTTTCCTTTTACGTTTAAATTATTATGAAATCGGCGTTAGATGTCTTGAATCTTTTCCCTAATCCTTTATCGATAAAATTGATCGATAACAAGAAATAAGGAAACTTCCAGACGATTCATTTGTCAGTTTTATTGATAAAGGTGACATGTAATGTAATATATGATCACAGACGATACCCTCATTGTGTGAGTGCGTGTAATTTTTGTATTTTTGGATGTTGTAAACCTACAGATATCCTAGCGTTAAGGCTCAATATTTGGAGATATTTTTATTATTTTGCATTTTTTTATTAAACTCTTGCTAAATTATTCAGTGTTTTATCATTTTGAACCTACCCAGTTATTTCAATGAAAACCCAGCGTCAATATAAACATTGTGACATCATGGTCCGCAATTTATAGAATAAACAAAAAGAGTTGCTTCCAATTGGTCAGACAACTATATTTTTGATCATCAAAGTTTCAAATACAAATCAATTGCCCTGAACAGAGAAGTCAAGAGCAAACAATACGACTTTAGACAATTAATTCGTCCCAGACACGAAGAGTTGAACACGCAATTTAGTTCCCGGAATCTAACGTGAGAACGTATTCCCATAAACTGTGATATTAAACGCGAATTGACGTCATTTGGCTGGAACGTGATTCCAGTTTAGGTACATGATCAGCAAAAAGTGGGTGGTTTGGAAATTCAAGGCGCTGTTTAAATCCTGCTAGTGACAATTTTAACTTTCACTTGGACATCGCAGGCACTCGTTACGTTACGTTAGTCAACAATTTTGTCAACAGAGATTTTGACAATCAATATTACTAAGGGTTAAGGTTACAGGGGTGACTCTTGAGGAAGTCAGAAAGGCTGTCGTTCCATGTAAAACATTGATACTCTTGCTGAATGCGGCAGTAGTACCATTCTTATCAAGGGATTACCTGGGTAACTGGATTGAGGTCGGTCAGTTAGGCAGACTTCTCTCTTAAGACTTGAAAATAACGCTCGAAACATGGGTATCTTATACCTTTGTACAATCCTTCAGGGAAAAACAGGCATTTTATTGTTACATTTATACAGAAATTCCCAAGTCACGTTACACCCATCCTTGGTACACGAAACAGTATTGTCAACCCGTGTCGTGTCGTAGATTGATGGCCTGGCTTAATCCCAGGGGTGAGGGGTCAGGAGCAATCAGACCAGCCTTGTCACTCAATCTGATGAACTTGTGTTTCCTGACGTAGGTACAGCGTGGAACGTGGTGTCGGTTGCATGGCAAGTGGGTTATTACGTCGTATGTTCAGATAATAAGAGATTACTAGATTGGGAATAGGATTACTTAGGCGTTAAAACTTATTCAAATTGTTTAGAGTGATGTAGAGTGTATTTCTTAGAAAGTCACGCTGCTGTCTTGCATGGGTTCTCTTGAATTTTGGAGGACGCCTGTCATTATTCTTTGTTTGATACTTTTAACCATCTTTAGGGCAGGCAGTAATAATAAAATTAAGTACCTACAATCAGATAACTTCTTATCATTAAAATTGTTGCACCAGCAAGATATTAAAGATGAACAAGAAATACCTAAACAGCAACCAATAAATATGTAAATCAGACACTAATCCGACTGGGAAATCCAATGCTCTGCAAAACAAAATCACAGGAAGAAGCCACTTCGCGTCGATGTAATTCAAAGCCAACTTATCTTAAGAATGCGAAACGGTGAAAAAAGGTCTCGTAAAAAAGGTTTTCAAAGAACTGTTAGTTGATAGATGTTCGCAATCTGTTGGGCAGGCTTTAGTGGTGTGTAGAGCACCTATCTCGGTACGTAAGATAAGTGGGGAGTAGGACGACAAGCGGTCACTTAGCGCTGACAAAGTGCTTTACTGATATCTGTGCTCAGGAATATAGTGTGCTTGCAAACATAATAAAGAAGTAAATAAGAATGACATTTAATTTAAAGTGCTTGTCACCATCTAGATTTTTTTATTCACTAACCTACTTTTTGCATTGATTTCCGATGTTTAACTTTCGTGAAGAAGTGCTTAGGCTCGCTCAACATAACAGAGAACCTAGATACTTAAATAAAATTGTTTCTTCACGTCGTCACGATTACAAACAGCGATAAACAATCCTATATCCGTTCCCGAACCTTCCTTCCATAAAAGCCTCCGAAATGTCACTGCGTCAAAATTTGAGAGGAACAAACGTCATTAATTGCGATTCTCGTGCTCTACGGGACAGATATTGCCTCCTTTAGTATCCAAGTTATTTAATCTAAGTAACGTAAGCCGTAACTTTGGGGCCCAACTTATTTGTTACGTTGTACGTGAGCAACCTCACGGACCAGGTAAAGGTTTGTTGAAATACTCGGCCATGATTATAGGGAGGCAAAAGTAATACGGTAAAGCCTACCTGTCTATGAATATATAGGTCGTTTGTTTGACCTTTGGTTGGGTATCGAACGCAGGGTACAATGTTTAGATGTGCTACAAAAGTTTCAGGTTTCGATGGTTGTCTGTTTTCAAATAAATAGGTGAAGCTGAAATGCTTTTTTACACAAGTATAATGATGGGTCCATCCCCATGGGAGTGCTTAAGGAGGTACGTTTGGAAGTACATGAGTTGGGTTAGCACAACAAGTGAATATATAGGGGGAGTATTTAGGGTTAGTACATAAGGAAGTATCTAAAAAGAAGAAATAGGTAAATATGAAGTCACCAGCCCACTGTGATAGATCCTCTACTGAATGCTCAGGTACTACAACCAACAGACTGGTATTAATAAAGCGCGTGTTTTATTCAGACAAGATCATCATCCTCCGAGCCTTTTCCCAATCATGTTGGGGTCGGCTTCCAGTCTAACCGGATTCAGCTGAGTACCAGTGCTTTACAAGAAGCGACTGCCTATCTGACCTCCTCAACCCAGTTTCCCGGGCAACCCAATACCCCTTGGTTAGACTGGTGTCAGACTTACTGGCTTCTGACTACCCGTAACGACTGCCAAGGATGTTCAATGACAGCCGGGACCTACAGTTTAACGTGCCATCCGAAACACAGCCAATGGTGTCTAAGATATACTTAGAAAGTACATACAAACTTAGAAAAGTTGCATTGGTACTTGCCTGACCTGGGATGGAACCCGCGCCCTCATACTTGAGAGGTTGGTCCTTTACCCACTAGGCCTCCACGACGACCACGACAAGATATTGTGATTAAAACCGCCGCTAATTTAATATTATAATTGTATTTGCTTGTCGCCAATTCCCTAAGTGTTTCTGTATATTAGGACGTGTTCAACAATTATAATTCTGAGTGAGAATATTGTCGTTGGGGTTTTCAGTCGCAAATATAACAGAAGCGTTTGTATTTACATTTATTTTGGGAAATTTTGGGATGGCTGCATATGTACCTAACTATGTAGGTATTTCTTATAAACAAGTTCTATAAATACCCTATATACCCTATACACCTATAGTTTGTGTAAACGTGAAAATCTAGACCCCAAACTGCATACTTTAAGAACTAAAACCTAATAAGTGTATTTTACGTTTATATTTTTATCTTTTCAACCCTACGACTTTTTCTAAATCTGTTTTTTAAACAAATATAAACAAATTCAAAACAACGTATGTAAAAATCTACAGCTCTCTATGTAAGCGCTTTATATGAAAACTAGCTAATGGCCAAACGTTCGCGTAGCGGAAACTTGAATTTCTCCGAAGTTTATGCATGCAATGATTTCATTAATACATAAACAAGTATAAACAAATACACACTAATTTTTGGACACATCTCTTGTCTTCTAAAGTCTATGGATTAAAAAAAGTTCCGCCAGGACAACGTTCGCCCAGCGGAATCAGTTTTTGGTGAATTTCTCCACAATGGCTGCATACACAATTTTTTTTTTACCATACACAATTATAGGACGTCATACACTAATTATCTGCATAATTAAAATCTTTAAATTCAATAACATTCCGCTGCGCGAACGCACACTCTGGTTTCTATATATCAGACTGCCTCGTTGGTCTAGTGGTCGCAAGCGCGGCTGCTGTGCTCGAGGCTCGAGGCTTTCTTAAACTTTCACAAAGCAGCCCGTAGTCTGGAAGTTGGAGAGCACGTAAATGCCGGTCCTGCGCCTAATCTCTTTCGACGGCTCGGCAACCAATATTGTTGCCGAAGTTGATGTTTTTATTTACGTTACATGTATAAAATACCATTTTGCTGATGATGTACCAATTTACCAAAATTGCTGGCTTTCCAGCTTTAAAAAAATGCAGCTGAGTAATGTTTGGAGGATCATTTTAAACATATAGCTTCCGCCGGATGTTACGACTGTTACCTAACACTACTACTACTCCGCGCACTCGGATAAAAAGTATACAGACACTTACCTATATGAGGGCTATAAACGTTGAGGTTATAATAAAGGCTGTAATGGGCTCTCTAACGCTAAAATAATTCCGAATCGGACTTCCTGAGATGACTCCGTTGAAGCAAACAAAGTTAAGTTTTATAATATTAGTAAAGGTAGTCGTTATAGCCATGGACATACCGCCAAATTTTCTGACTGTCTGACTGTCAGATTCATTTAATAACGGGCCATATATTGACCCATGGCCAGTACTGAGCTGAACAATAATTAATACCTACCGTCCCATGTGACTCTCACCGGTCAAGCCTACGTTTTGTTTGACTGTGCACCCACCGTATCGTTGTATTATCTGTGGCCATGCGGTGGATCCGAGGGTACTGCGGTCAGAGAAATGCATGTAACAACTGCACGGGTCGATCGATAAAGTTAAGCAACGGTTGGCGCGGTGGGTCCATGGATGGGCGACCATCTTGTTGTAAGGAGTTCCTCGGTGTTCCAGAAAGCACGTTATATTGATGAGGCTGGCATTTAAAGAGCTCTGGCAGTCGTTCCGAGTAGTCAGAAGCTAGAAAAACCAGTCTTACACTTACTAGTTACTTAATCTAACGAGTCCTCAAAGAGACTTGATGCAATTTAAGTGCCTCTTATTGGGCTAATAAGTGGGCTTAGGTATATACTTACGTATCTGTAGTCGGGCGTGCTACCTTTTGGAGAAACCACAGATGAATGAAGCTTGTCATATTACCGCGTTGATTCACAGGATCTCAAGATTTCTTGATCTCTTCGTTAAATTCTGAAAAAAAATCAGACAGCTTAATAATTGAAGAGTCTGAAAATAAAGTTAAAAAATTTAAAACCGTCTCTATTAAATATTCGATTCACACTTGGATTATCAATCTCTTTTAAATTGAAGTCCTTTAAGAGCACTTATTTCTGATCGATCTATAATACCCGATAAGACGAAGAAGTTTTTATTCTGCTCTATGCCATGAACTGAGTTTAAAAATAGATCTATTTAGTAAACAAGATCATTGCTGGACCAATGGAACTGCATTTATTTTAAACGGTAATTTGAGGACGAAAACCTATTAATCAACTTCTGTAAATGCAGAAAACGTATCAAGTCGCGATTGCATTATAAAAAACAGAAGATCTAAATATAAAAATTGTATTTTAAATCTAAATAAATATTTGAATATAAAATAAAATTCCATATTGTCGTTTAAGTTAACAGATATATCACAAGCAGCACATAATTGGTTCATAAGTAGGAAAAAGGGACATTAATAAAACAGGGATTTGATACGACTATTCCAATATCACAATATGGATGTGGGTAATGTTTAGCATCTGTTTAATGTAAATTAACGCCAATGACATAAATCAGACAGCGTAAAATGCGATGACAAATCTTTTAAAAATATTATAAAATTTAATGTGGAAGTAAAAATCTGTATTTCGCGGTTTCATGCCAAAACTACTAAGCCGGATATTCTAGAGCCTGAGAAAGCGCATACGCTATTTTTTATCTGAAGATTCTGGAACTAAGTCCCCCGGGGACCGAGGGGAAACGCAAATTATCAATAATGTAGTCTATATCACTGCAATTCGTGATTCGCGCATTGAGATTGTTGTTGCTATGATACATGCCTGAGCTAATTTTCGAAATAAAACCAAAGTACTTACTTTATTATTAAGTCTAGATATTTAATTCAATGGGGATATAGAAAGAAGAAACGCAAATACATGAGACTGTGGACTATTCGAGAGAAATCTCACAAATAGGTACTCATAGAACTTAATTGCTTTTCTCTTGTTGTTTTGACATTGACACCACCAAATTCCTATTTTTATAGGTAATTGAATCTGTATATTTGTATTCTACTATCATATTACGAGCCAAAACTTCTGTTATTCCTACGCAGTGGCAATAAACATATGTGGTAATTTGGTATTTAAAAGGTAGCTGTTACAAACGATACACATTGTGCGTCCTGACGGAATAGGGAGCGCGCGTTTTATTGTCTACTTTGTATTTGTTTATAAGTATTTGTACGGCCATGTGAAAATGTGACGCGACATTTTGGATTTTTTTAATTTTAAAAGGTGAGAATTTTTACTTCTTTCTACTTCTTAAAAAGCGGAACTGAAAAAAAGTTAAAGAAACTTTACTGTCATGAAATTATTAAGTAATTTTCCACCTTATGCATAGGTGCGTAAAGTACTTATTCAAGTATGATTTATACGTAGGTAGACATAAAGCTGTTTACAATTCTAACAATAAATTCATTTTATGGAAACTTATATCGATTTTAAATACTTAGGTTGTTTCTTAGTAAAATTGCATCGATTTAGCCTTGGCATACTTAAATCATTATAATAGATATCACCACGCTACTACCTTTAGCCCCATTTTCAGTATAGCAACCCCCCCCACCTAATAAAATCTACCTTCACATTCACCATTGCCTTTTTAGCCTTGCTCCATTCACAAATACGCAGGCAAGCCAGGATTCGTCAACCTGGTCTAATTTGACGGTCATTCAGATGTACCAACCTTCACTGGTGGGTAACGTGTCCGTACGGTAAAACTGAGTTTAAATACATATCTAAACCCCATAATTATTCTTATTATTGCAAAACAATATAATCCAATATAGATTTAAAAATACCTATTAAATAAATCAATGACAATTGGTAAAAGTATACAAATTAATTAAAAACAAAAACCACAAAAAAAAAGTTTCTATAACCGACACAAAAAAAGGAGGAAAAACAATTAGCTTGTAAAAATGGCATCACACGCACAGAGTTCACGGTTCACAAAATATTAACAAAAGACTCTCGACGAACGTTACTTTTTATTCACAGAGTATTCAAATGTGTTAAAAATTGTGTGTGGCATATACTCCTATTATAATGCAAAAGAACTATCGGTGGTATTTGATTGTTCCTACTCAAATTATCGTAAAGGGCTATATGCATTTAATTCATGCGTCGGAGGTGATTCTCACATACGTAGTAATTCCGAGTGTTTTTTAAAAAAGACATTTTTTGAGTGCAATGCGCCATGATGAAAAATCAAAAGTGGTATGTGAATGATATGGTGGTAGTAGATGGAAAGATCATGAAGCCGTCAAAAAATGCAATACCAGACGCTTTCTTATCGCATAATAATACGAATTTGCTGGTTAGAATTGAGGAACCGATTCCATTTCCATATTACACGAATTTGGAACATAACATAAAGTAAAATATTAAAGTCTGCTTAAACAACGAGTAAATAAAAGCTTAAAACGGTTACTTGTATCGTAAATAATATATTTCTTCAAAGCTGTCGCTTCCGTAAGCCGGAAACATGTTCAGGACAAGAGCATTTCCTTTTAGCTTTAAACGTACCAAACTTAAAACAGCTTTAAATTATTTTAAAACTGCATTTTGAGACTTAAGACGGTGAAGTAATGAGATTTTTTCTCATAATTTTCGAAACGAAATGTACTTAATGTAAGAGTCTAGCTTTTTGAAGATTTGATGGCAAAGTCATGAAATGTTAACTGTGTTTTTTAATGTCTGAAGTTCCCAAAAAAGTTCGTTTTGTTATAGAGAGCTTTATAAAATACGTCTGGTGTTATTCAAGCAATAAATACATACTTACCTACGACTATTTCGTTACAAAAACAAAAATAGGAGACACAATTATTACACAAAAACAAACAAAGGGGATGAAAACTTTAAACTTATAATACAAATGAATCACAGAATCACAATGTGAAAAGAAAACCCGTTACCAACGAAGTTATACAGAGATTGTTCCACAAGATTGTTTACTAAAGATTTATTATGCAATATCCATGCTGAGCTCATAATGGAACAACTTAATGCTTTATGGCAAGAGGATCATTATACAAACTACCATAATCTATCTGGTACAAGATGAATATAACGTAATTTCACATTTTTGATATTCGTCTCCCTATTTTATTAATTTGTAAAGGAAATCTCGCCCCAACCGTAGGGGTATTGTAAGTACCGATATCTGATTACACTGTGATGCAAACAATATTATTTAAAATTCAAATAATATCGTTTATATATTTCATTAGAAAATCTTCAAAAGAACTGAAAAAAACATAAATAAATTGAAGAATGGCATCTGAGGGAGCTGTTATGCGAGCAGGTATTTCATAAACAGACCATAGACAGGCAAGGTCTTCTTAATCCATCGCGGAACAAAGAAAAACTAAATCCAATGAAATCGATCCCTCATTCGTTTCAGTGACACAGTTTTCAATGCGCTAAGTGCACTTCTAATTCCGCTGATAGCGTTTAATATTTAATGAGTATACGTCGCGTGACATTATCGATCTTACTACAAACGCGCCCTAGATTCGTTTATAAGCTTTCCGCTAGTCAAGCCTTGGCCCGTATTTACTCTAAGCTTTTTTTATTCGTAACTTTATTTTAAATCGAGAACGATGTGACGTGAACGTTTTAAAAAATAAAAATAGTGAATCTCGATAAATGTATTCGATTTGTTCGGATTTTGACTCGGATTCGGTGAAGTGAACAGGTATATCATATGAAATATTCTAAGTTAGCTTTTTTCGTTCAGTTTGGTATTGTGTAACTGTGGCCGATTCCCGCGTTTTTTTATATTGGCTCAGAGAGTGAATGAATACGAACTTCGCGTTGAAAATATGTTTCGTAATATAAAGCTTGGAGCCAGGTCTATTGGTTTTGTTAGAAAAACACCGCACCAAACTATACACATAGTGTTCAGCAAGTACTGATATGCATCTCCTTTACTGGATATTTATTTGTGTTTTATATTTTGGTAGAAAAACGTATTATTCGATTCCACGTAGATTAAATAAAACCTTTATTTGGAATTTTAAAGCATAAAATTTGGGTTTTTCTTAAGCATAATTTACTCGGGATTTATTTATTTTTATTCATAACGACAAAAATGATGGAAATGGGTTCTGTTTGTTATCCTTTAACATGCTGGCTATTTTTTTGTCAATTTCTTCAATGTACAAAAATTACTTTTCTACAGATTTATTATATGTATAGATTGTCCTTTTTAATATTGCGGGCGTTTATTTCAGATACAACTATGATTTTGTTCGCGTTTCTTCTGGCGGTTTCTACGGCAGCTATCGTCGATGTCGTAGAAGAACCTCCGTGCCCGTCATGCGTCCTAGTGAACACCACGTGCTATAATATATCGCATCTCCTAGAACTCGATGCTCCCTTCAGAAAACGCATCGTTATTCACAAGATAGATCTCCAGCGATCCAAGGACGTCCTATACTTCAGTTTCGAACCCACATTCGAAGACGAAGAATATTACAAGATCGGCTTCGTGGATCTAGAGCAACCCGATGAACATGGAATAATTTCTGGCACTCAGATACTTAATTTCGGAACATTCGACATAGATCAGGCAAACAACTTGATTTATTTCGGCGGCAGTGATGGAATATTTATTTTAGATAACAATTTGAAAACTTTTTCATCTTACAGTAGTAGAGGAGATACGATAACGAATGTGTTTTACAAAAATCAATTATATTTCACGAGGTATGAAGATAAAGGCATTATTGTGAAGAAAGGCGATTACTTCCAAACAATATTGGAAGATTGGCCGATCAGGAAGTTTTTAGTGGTAGAAAAAGAAAACGTTAATTATGTTATTTTCTTAAGTAATTTAGGTTTGTTTGTGAGTAAAGGTAATACTGTGCATCGTATTTCTAAAAATGCGTACTTCAGAGGTTTAACTATGGATTTAGATGGAAATGTGTATGCCTGGTGGCTGGATGGTATTTACAAAGTTATGCTTTCAAAGAATGTGGCGTATTCAACTCTTGTGAGAGTAGCGAAGCTCCCTACTATTGGTGCCATGGCTTTTGACAATAATAACAACATTCTTTTCACTTCTGATAAGTCTTTGTTTATTATGAAGCAAACTGAACACAATAATTGTGGCGTGGTCAAACCAGCTAAACCGAGATATTAATGAAAATGTACATATTCTTGATATTTGGAAACTTTAGATAATAATGTTCATTGAAAAGCAAAAAATATTCAAATTATTTTAATCTGTATCCCACCGTTTAGTTAGAAACGCAAAGCCACTTTAGCTGTAAGTGTAATATAATATAACTTGTTGTATTCAATGCAATGTACATACATTCTTAAACAAACGCGTGTTTTTGTTTGTAATAAACTAAGAAAAAATACTTTTTTACTTTCAGTCGTCGACAATTTGGGAATACTTCAACAGTACTGTTGTTATTTTACTGCTTCAATCGATATCTACACTGTATTTTATTACTAAAACTTTAATTATTGTATAAATTATTGTTTCTATTATTTTTTAAGCTTGTACACTACCTGAGAATTCTCGAGTAATTTTTCATCTGTAAATGTAGACTCGAATCTATATCTACGTATTAATTAGTACAACTGATGATCACAGTCTTTGATAGATACGTAATAATTTTAAGAAGGAGATATGTTTGGATAAAATTGTAGAATACTTTCAGATTAATTTTGGCACCATATTAAAAATACAATCAACCTAAAAGCTTTTGTGCATTCATTAATTTTGTAATTTTAAACGTTCTAGGTATTTATAAAATATATTTGTTAAGAACATATTAGAAATTGGCATACTTTTATTTTAACGACATTTTCTTTCACTATGAAAGTTTTGCTAGTGACAGCCAATACATATAAAAATATTTAGTATGTAAGAGTTGTTATTTTAAAAAGCCCCTAGTCCGAGCCCCCCATATACATTTCATATTCCTACTCAGGATGGAGCTACCTTGTCCTACGATTCTTAAACTTACTTATTCTTAGTTTACACTGTCCCACTGCTGGGCAAAGGCCTCCCCATTTCCCTTCCACAATCCTCCGAATCATTCCACACGACTGTAATGTTAATTCTAAAACAAAACACTGCAGTCCTTATCCAGACGGGGTTTCCGTTATAAGTATCGGGCGCGACCTTAGCGGCATTCTCGAGCAATTCCTACAATTGTCCTGAGGTCAGGGTGAGCAGTGACGGGTTACCGTAAGAAACTATAATAAGAACGATGCCGTCAATATCTCGAGCGAAACAATTAACGTTAATGTACACAAGGTCGGCTATAGGATTACGTGTGTGGATTTCCCGAAAGATTGGACTTAATTGAATGTGTCATTATTTTATGAAAACAGTCTAACGTTTATTTTTATTTTGGGGATCTTGTTTTGTGACGATAGTTTCGTACATTTGTCGTTTATTCTAGCCGTATGTGATCAATAGGTAGGTAGGCACTACTGTATTGCTACTGGGTGTGGGTGCTACTGGGTGGGTGCTACTGGGTGGGTGCTACTGAATATTACACATATAGGTCTAAATATCTAATCCCAGATTGGGCACCTTACATTTTTTTTTAAGAACAGAAAAAAAATCGCAGCTCACTCATTGTACATTGTTTTATACCTACGTCTCTTTATAAGAAGACCTTCTAACACATTTCTGTCCAAGGACCTAACATATTAGAATATTATATTAGAAGCGATTCCACTACTTACTATGAATCAACGGACGGAAGCAAGCTGTTGTGAAGGTTGTGGGCGTCTATCGGTAGTAACATGCCCTAGGAATGACGTCACACACTATGAATGAAAGAATTATATGTACTTATCAGCTGTTCTTCATCTCGCGTTGTAGGAGTCAATTGGACTGACGTGATCATTGCTGCTTATTGAAATAAGACAGGCGAATAATGATGTCAGAGATTTCAAAAATGAAATCGTTGATAAAATGTATGGCGTAACCTATTGCCTCATTTCTCTAGTGGTTCAAATAGATACTGATGAGGTTCTGTATTCGTGTCTAAGAGCCACATTCGAGAAATTGTACTTGGTGTCCATAATATAAAAAAATAGGCAGAGTGTCAGCCCACACGCGCAACACTATAGGATACACAAGTGCGTCCCTGGCCTTTAAAAAAACCTTATTTCTTGAAGTTAGCATTTTGGTTTTGTAGACTCTAATATTATCGCAGTCGTCAGGCGCGGTGGAGTGATGACTTGCGCAAGACGGCTGGCAGGAGCTGGATGCGAGAAGCCGAAAATCGATCTCAGTGGCGTGCACTTGGAGAGGCCTATGTCCACCAGTGGACTGCGATAGGCTGATGATGATGATGATGAAGATGAATATTTTGCCCGTATCCAAAATTGAGTTGAGTTTTTTTACACAATCCATCCATCGTTTATTTGGTATCCCAGTCTTCCTCATCTAAAGTTCATGCTCAAGACTTTCTTAATGCAATTGCATATTTGTTTGTTCACTATAACATCAAGCATTATTAAAAGTACTTTTGTCATTTGCACTGTATGCTTCATCCTATCTTCTGTGCCACTATGTAGGAAGTACTTACCTAGATACTGCTGGCCATCACAGATAAAACGTTTCCTACTCATTCAATTGAGAAAAAATGATAAAAATAGAAACACCGACGCTTTGCTTATTGCAAAGCTATTAACTGAGCTCGTTGAGATAAGATGAAGTAATTAACGGAATAGACTGTTATTTATAGCAAACTGCTGATTCATGTGTGGGTATTCCGTCATGTGGATCCTCTTAAATTGATTGTTCCAAAGGATAATTTCCAATCAATTTTTTACTGGTGACTCAAAAAAAAGGAGGTTGCCAATACATCGGCATCTTTCATATTTTGGACGTTTATGTATCCTTATTTACCTACACTCTAAAGTTCGACAAATAGTAGCTGAGGACTAACGGTAACTTATGCTTAGATAATACTTCTCTGAATGAGTAATTAATGGTGTATTTGTGTCATATTCATTAACTGCATCGTTTCATTTTCGCAATCCAAACAGTAGATACAAAGACCAATAACAAAAGTAATTAATGTTCTCCAAATTACTCCAAGAAAGTTAAATTCGATTGACTATCAATTTTCCATTACTTGGCTAATAAATAATGGAATTTATTAGTTAAACATCTTGTTTATTCTTTCTTAAGCACTTAGTAACTTCCTTAAGTCTTTGAGCAACAACTTAAAGAAACTTTACCAGGAATTATTTGATGGAATAAAGATATTTTGCAAATAGGTTGAAGTCCAATTAATTTGATCAGTAGGTAGGCCCTCATCGATTTCTCAAAGACAGGTTAATTTAATAAAGGCGTTGACTATTTCATGATTGTATGAGCTAGTTATGCTTTTGGCATTATTTATATTTAAAAAGTTATGTAGAAAAATATTGTCCATTAATTTACATAGAAGATTGGAATCCACGGCAAAAGGGCAGATATGAATGAAAGAATCTATACTAATATTATAAAGCTAAAGAGTTTGTTTGTTTCTTTGAACGCGCTAATCTCAGGAACTACTGGTCCGATTTGAAAATTTCTTTCAGTGTTATATAGCCCATTTATCGAGGAAGGCTATAGACTACTTTTTATCCCGATACGGGAAGTAGTTGCCACGGGATGCGGGTGAAACCGCTGGCAGAAGCTAGTAAGCAATAAAAAAGTTAAGAAAAAATTGCTTTGTCACGAATTTATTAGCAGAATTTTGTCCAGCAATAAAATGACTTCATACAGGAGGTTCAAAAAATTCAACTGCAGCTCATTGTACGTTAGAAGTTGGACAATATCTGCAGGATCTGACTTCAAATAAAACAATCAGAGAATAGGCCATTCGGTTTTAATAAAAAAGTTTCGGCTAGGTTCGTTGGCGATTCGTCGAATGTGTTTGACGAGGCTTGTTTAAACTTGTACTGGAATCCTTCTATGTGAACTGGACCTGGAGTTCTATTTGATTTGGTTATTGATATCAAATGATGAATAAAGTTGCGTTCCTACTGTTATATAGTAATTCACCCAGCTTTAACCACGCCTTGAGCCTTAACCACGATTTAATGATACAACGACTACTCTTTTTCTGATTTTAATTTATCTCTGTACTAATTCAGTCATTTTATATACTTGATAGAGGTACTGTTCATTATTTATTTATTTCATAAAATTATTTTCATAACCTCCAGATACATATGCCTACTAAGTCAAACCCTTTTCTGGGTTGGAGAATTTTTACAAAGAGCAAATAGGAGTATGTCATTATGAGTTTCATACGGCTTTAGGCGGAATAATCTTTTGATTACCTCCACGGAGAAAAAACACGATCACATGAATAAAAAACGTTAACTCATGAACATGATCGCCCGATTTCAATTTATAATTCTAGGAATTTGATTGAATTATTCGACTAAACTGTCAACCGAATATCAGTCTCCAATATTGAAGCGGCACAATGCATACACAATTATATTATTTAACAAGCGTTCAATCATGTTTTGTTAACCCCCGACGCAAAAACGACGGGGTGTTATAAGTTTGACGTGTCTGTGTGTGTGTGTGTGTGTGTATGTGGCATCGTAGCTCCCAAACGGATGATCCGATTGTAATGCGGTTTTTTTTGTTTGAAAGGAATGTCATTCGGGAGTGTTCTTAGCTATGTTTGGTGGAAATCGGTTCAGGTCTTCAAGGTCATCAGCTCGTTTGTTAGGTGTGATAGGAATGTTACACGCTCAGTTTACTTGCAAGCATATGTGGGATCTGAAATTTGAAATACTAATGTCTTCTAGAACCACTGAGCTGGTCTGCTGTTAGGACATGAAGATAGGAGACGTAACCCTGAACTGCCTCTTAGTAAACCCATCGAGTTTGGGCTCGTTGAATTTGTCTTGACGAGTTCTCTTCATGTTTCTGATTGACGAGAACCTGATGCTGGAAATGGGACGTGGTGGATGAAACCCTGGAATGCCGGAATGAAACGGATAAACCGATTTATATTTTTGCTGAAAATCTAGAATGACCAAAGGTTAATCTTTGTTGTTTCTCAATCTGTGCAATTCTCCCAGAGCTAGTTTGTCATGAGGATTGTTAAACAGCTTCTTTTGGCCGAGATCGCATATAGCGACCCCATCTTAAAATAATAGTTATTTGTTATACAAGAGTGCAAAGTTGCTTTTTAACCGCGAGCTCAATTTTGATGACCGAGCAAGCGAAGGATTCTAAAATTGAAACACGAGCGTAGCGAGATGTTTCAATAATTAGAATCCTGAGCGATAGCGAGGGAATCAAAAGAGCACAAGGTGAAAAATCTTTGCACTCGAGTGCAACACGTAACTTTTCATCCCACCTCATCGAGGAAATTACTAAATGCAAAAAAACAAAATGGCGCGCACATACGAGTATCAAATTAAAAAGATGTACCTATTAAAGTTAACATATTTGAAAACTCACTTTAAAAATGAAACGACGTTAAAAATCTGTGTAAAATCAATAATAAAAAATACTTAATTAATTGAATAATTATTTTAAGCAGTATTTTATTTATTTAATATGTATTTGTTTGAAAAGTCTTATCAAGATTGTCACAAATGGAGTATTGCACACGATATTCTAAATTCAAATCACTTTGCCGCTCTAGAGGATAAAAACGACTTTTGCGCTCAGATATCAAAGGGTAAAACTACTCTTTCCGAGATGGTGGGATGAAAAATAAATTAAATGAAAGAAGGAAAAATTAAGGACCTCCTTCAAAAAGCATGAAATAAAATAAAATTATAAATTTAAAAAACCCCCGACCCAAAAAAAGCACTCAATTATTATGACAAAAGGCTAAAAACGCTAAACCCTATAAAAAGCAAAAAATAACTTTTAACACTACGTAAGTACCAACTAAAGCATGTCAGACTAAACTAAATTTTGACGTGTCGGGGGACCGCTTTTTACCTTTAAAATACTTACATAAATCAAATGATACCTACCTAATTACAACATTCGTATAAAAAAAATCACATATCTAAACAAAATTATATAAAAAGTTATAAGAAGTATATGTAATGTAGTAGTATATAATTACTTCTAACGTTAGGCTAATAAATTAGAGCGGTCCCCCGACACGACAAAATTTAGTTTAGTCTGACATGCTTTAGTTGGTACTTACGTAGTGTTAAAAGTTATTTTTTGCTTTTTATAGGGTTTAGCGTTTTTAGCCTTTTGTCATAATAATTGAGTGCTTTTTTGAATAAATATCGTTGAAATATAAAAGGTGTAATTTCAGGTTAAATTATAAGCCTAACCTACAATATATTTTAAATTCACCAAAGGGTTAAATGACCAAGATCAGGTAATGTTCGTTGCAGTCTTTCATCGCATAGGACTGATCTATTATTATTTCGTTATTTGAGATCTCTAAAACTTGAGAGAAAAAACTTTCAGTGTACTGATAAATATCTAAAGATTATCGCGACGCTAGGTTGAAAGGCAAGGGCAATTCAAACAACATGAATGGGATTAGAAAGATATTGTATCTCTAGCGGTTTAACAATATGCCATTCACAAAAAAACATGCTCTAGTTACAAGTTTAGTGTCTCCACATTCTTTCTAGATTAGCCAAAGAATTGTATCGATAAAATCGAGAACAAATACTGTAGTTGGTACAGCTGTTATTTGTCGATACTATCGTTCTGAAACTCATGTGGACTTCGCAAGAGATTTTAGAAAATATTTTCCAGACTGCCCCAATATCGGGGCGACCTAAGTACTGCGTTTGACGTTTGATGTTTCAACTTGTGCCCAAACAAGTCAAGAACACTTAGTTTAGCTGCTAGACGTTTTTGGGTTGTGTGGTGTATGAAGTGAAATATTGGCGGAATTCATATAAAACAAAAATATCAGTTTGATTTATCCATTACCCATGTACCCATTTTTAAAACGGCTCAAAGTACATACATATGTCTGGTCCAGGAACAGGTAACATAAACGGTTTGTAACGAACGATTCAAATGGGCCGCTTACGTCCTAAAAAGAAGTAAACTTTTTACTAACCACTATCTAGCGTCACTTACCACTATTGGGCAACTAGAATCAAACTTAGTTATATTTTTGACGTTCATAAGTGCTTGTAAAGAAATGAAATAAATGATTTGACTTTGACAAAGACGTCACTTACCACATTTTCACTTTCAATAGTCTAGGCTAGTCCGGCTACGCAGGGTCTCTCTAGACCCGTATGCCACTTATACGCGCGGGGCCTGTAAAACTCCCGTATCTTCTGTTGTTAATCCTGTATAGCTTAAACTAGAAGTTGCTTTTGCTTTGGGTCTTAAAATTGGTTTTGATGAGATTTTGACTTGCCTCAGAAATTCACTTCGACTTTATTCCATGAATTTGGCGATCAATTATGTCGCTTTTGACTTGCAACCATATTCAGAATCGGTGCTTGACAGCTTGACCCATTTACTGAAGGGATAGTGAGGAGCCCAGATTGTACGGCAATACGTAAAAAATGAGAGGCATCTTGTCTATAAATAGTGACAAATTGTAGGAGAATAAATAACACTTAATATTTGAATAAAAAAGTACAAGCTAAAATATAACCAGCCTAACATTTCAGTCCGGTTTTGGTTCTGAACTTTTATTCAAATGGTGAACTTTTATGATTTGAAAAACTGCACAGTGCCCCAAAACACACACTTTACTTTTTAAAACTAAACTCGTTATGCGCTCAACATTTTTCATCAATTTTGGTCCGATTGTTTCGCTCTGTGAATTGTAACTTGTTCATATTTTCGATTTTCTGACTCTCCAATTTATTTGGAAAAAGCCAATACTTTCGAAGTCAATCTGCTGCTGGGATCCAATACTGATGGAAATCGATTGCAGGTATTGTTTTATTGAAACATCCTTCAAATGAAACGGCTTCATGATTTTTAAACTTTTATTTGCACTGCAGTTTCATTTTAGAAAGGAAAGTACTTCCCGGTGCAACTTTTACACCCCTTTTACAAACTTACTTTTATTCCACATAAATAAAAGCACGTAAGGCTAATTAAGTACATGTAGTAAAACACAAACTTTAAACAGCGTCAAAGCAATCGAACTAATAACGAACAAAAAAGCTTTACATTACGGAATTTTCTTTTCACCTTTCAGATGCTTCATAGGAAAATAGGCATTATTTCCTCACGATTGAAGGTTGAAATCGCGTGTGTTTGCCGCGAGTTCACACAATAAGGTGCTAAGGGTCCAACTACACATTGTCGGAGTACGCCACAATAGCGTATTTGGCTGGTTCATGCCAGTCACGCGCCGCTGCAAAAGGAATTCATTTGTAACGAAAAAGTTGTGCGATTGTACCCCGCGACGCGTACGTATGAAACTTCTGTAGATGTGTTTAGTCCTTAAAATGTTCTGAAGTGCTGCACGCTTTATATCGAATGCTGAAGGAATTTCGTTCTGTACGCTGTAATTAGGTTTCGGATGGCCCGTTCATGAAATTCCGCCTAATTTATTACAAGTCTGTGCCGGGGTAGGTGGTAGTAACATTCTGTTTTAATTTTCATAAACCAAAGCTGTATTTTGAAGAGGTAGGTACATTTTATTATTAGCATTTTTGTATAGATCATCAAAAATAAACTATTTATTTACCAACAGCCGTCTTCAATACCGTAAAATAATATAGGTCCGCATTCTGCAATTAATTCCTCTCATCCAATGATCGATGCGTGGTTTGGTTTCAAGCCCAGTGTTATAGCCACGCATCTAGCTTATCGGTTTATCAAAACCACGGCTTTGCGGCGATCCACCAATACGCTTTATTGGTGAGCCACGCGATCGAGCCACGATGTGAAAATAATACAATACGTCACGTGAAAAAAATACATACAAATTACCTTGGTCTAGATGTTAAGTCTTGTACTGCAATTTTTATGCAACTTTAAAATACTCATACACGAATTTTTGTATTTGTCTGTTATTCGAACATCATGAATCATGAAATGTGTCGTTTTGAAAGAATTTGTAAAAAGTTTTATAAGTTTAACCAAACTGTGTGTCTCTGGGTCTGTGTGCGTGTCTGTGGCACCATAGCCCTTAAACGGCTGTCCCAATTTGGATGCGGTCTTTCAGAGGAAAACTAGTATTCCAGCGCGGTGGTTCAAAATCGGTTCAGCTGTTTTAAAGTTATTAGCTATTTTATTAAGTAGGTAATGTGGGTTATTAGGGTACTTCAGATTCCGTATTTCTTTGTACAGTAAGTTCTGTTAATAGCACACTTACAATAACTTCAAATGATGGTTACATTTGAAGGTTGGTACATTCACAATGGCGCACCACTTCAGTGAGTAAAAGCACAATTTTTCAGAGTTATACATTCGTTGCTCAGTGGAGTGAACAAATTTATATTTTTTGCGTGCATATTGTGTGAAGCCAGCAGTTTATAGCACTCTGGGAGGAAAGTGAAGGTTGGCTTATATAGGGTAATCATTTAAAGGACAAGGTAACTTGCACAAAATGTACAGAATAGGCAA
Organism: Helicoverpa zea; assembly: GCF_022581195.2. Lineage (NCBI taxonomy): Eukaryota > Metazoa > Arthropoda > Insecta > Lepidoptera > Noctuidae > Helicoverpa > Helicoverpa zea. The sequence goes on along the minus strand of NC_061464.1, from coordinate 1,838,945 downwards.
ATGCCAATGCCTTGCTAGTTAAGTATATGAATTCTTTGCAAGGATCAGATGTTCGTAGTGCAACGCAATATTCTAGTTATAGTCGAGTGTCTGATATTTTTAGGTTTCCGTATTCAAAAGGTAAAACGAAACCCTATTACTAAGACTTTTCCGCCTGTCTGTCACCAGGCTGCTATAACATGAAACGCGATAGATATACTTATTTGAATTTTTTCAGCTCAATAAACACTGAGAAAACGGCATTACAAAACATGTCAGACTCGAACTTGGCTGTTTTTTGGTTAGTCGCATTTAGATATTTACTAACTGTACAATCTTGGGATCAATTTCGTCAGTCTGCTAACTTCTAGTTTGCAGCCTTCGTAGCCCATATTTTAGACTCATGATTTAGTACGTTCAAGGCGAACGAGTTCTAGAGTGGAGACCACGCCTCGGCAAACGTAGTGTAGGACGTCCTCAGGCACGGTGGAGTGATGACTTGCGCAAGACGGCTGGCAGGAGCTGGATGCGAGAAGCCGAAAATAGATCTCAGTGGCGTGCACTTCGAGAGGCCTATGTCCAGCAGTGGACTGCGATAGGCTGATGATGATGATGATGATGATGAAGGCGAACGGGCTTGCCCACTTTTAAGTGAGATTTACACATGGTGTGTGAAAACTGACTTTCATATATCTTCGTTAAAATTTTGTTTAAGGTACTTGTTTTGATGTAAATATTTAAGTACGGTGCTATAACAAAAATGTTAAACTGCCATTTGATACTTGTTTAAAAAAATACAATTCAAAAGTTTTAAAAACGTGTTTTTAACTTTTTTGTAATAACACCATTGCTTTTTATAAGGGAATTCCAAGTAAGCACCGTCAAATGGATTATTTACTTCAACATAAACCAGAATTTCCAGCTAAAGCAGTCTAGAATAACAAAATGATACCAATAGCCTCTGAGTAATTGCTTTTAGTAAACGTAATTTCCCCGACATTTTCGTCTAAACCACTCTGAAATCATAATACCGTAAAGTACGCTTTTTTATGACTATTCACAAATATGAAAGTGTTTTTATCCAACTGTCGAAAATAGCCAATGTTTTTAGCTGTAGTTGAAACCTTTTCAGAAATGGGCTTTGTCGCTGTTTCGTCCGAAGGTCTTAGGAAGACGCTGGATGCAGGTCGCCTCCAACAAGTATCTGTGGAGATCTAAGGGGGAGGCCTATGTGCAGCAGTGGACGTCCTACGGCTGAGATGATGATGTCTTAGGTAAAGATCGATCGCTTCGGCAGTTGAGTTTCATGTCGCGGGTTTGATTTCCGCACAGGGCATCATTTGTGGAATTGTGATTGTATAGGTATTTGTAACCGCACCCCTAGGCACACGAGATATACAATAGCATCTGATATAGTTGATTATTTAATTGATAGATTTACCTATAGATAATTGATAAATGCAGAATATTCTTTATTTATCGCAGTAAGTTATATTTACAACGACATTAAATAATGCATCGATGTTATCTTGCCCAATGCGACCCAGTCACGGTCTGATTCTGGTTTCCAACAAAATAAATGTTGTTTACATTACAGCGAGAAAAGAACGCATTATACTCAGAAACTGAGTTATAAATGCAATAAAAAATCTAAACGGCGATATTTATCAAGATATTTGAGCGGCCCGTTTGTTTGAATTACTGGTTTTTGCTGCGAAAAGTAAGAAATAAATATATTGTATCGTGAGCCGGGGCTCGGACGATAAATCGCAGCAATTTACATGTCTTAAGAGGGTAAAGGATTGACAAATATTTTGTTTATCATTGAGAGTTGTGGTCAAGGCGGTGAATCCTAGCTGATGTAAGTTTATTCGTTACGCTTATACTGAAAATTAAGACTAGTTTAAAAACATGTTTGTCTAATTTTTTGTACTTCTCTTTAGCCTGTAAATATAGGCGCCAAAAATTTTCACTGACATTTCATGCCACAGATAATTAATTAATGTGTATAGCGTTTCAAACGCGCGAGATGACAAATGACGTCACAGGACGCGTTCATTACACGCTAATAATAATGTAAGGCAGGCAACATTTGACAAATTAGCACTATTGTTTACCGCAAACGAATTAATTACCAACTTAACACCTTGCAGATGTGTGTTTTATTATTTTGTGTTATTGTTCATTAAATGAAATTACAAATATTAAACACCTGACAATTAATATTTTTCCCAGTTTGTTGGGGTGGGTTTCCAGTCTAACCGAATACAGCTGAGGACTAGCTGTCATACAAAATAGCAGAAAATAAAGACTCTTCTGGTATAGGTCACCAAACTTTTTGTCATTACTGAACATCGCGCGAGTCTCTGCGCAGAAACCAATTCTAGGTATCAACGGCGACACCGAGTTTTTCAAAAAGGGTACCATATGCTTTGAGACATTGAGAATCATAGAACAATAACACTGGTATGTATATTTCTGCATAAAAACACAAGTGCAATACTTTATAGGGAAATTCTTGGAAAATCCAAATGCAGCGTGCAGTTGTTTGTAAAAGGAAGATACGAATCTATTCCGAATAAATGTTACGGTTTGCTCTTTCACGAAAGAAAAGCGAACTAAAAATAAATCGGCACTAGGTACTCAGAATATCTTTGTTTCCGAACTTGCGAATTCAGCTTTGAAAAGGCTGTATTTATATTGCTGAATCGACTTCAAAAATCTAAAAAAAATCGGATATATCATTTTTTTCCGCCATTTCTTCATGACCCCACTGTCCACAGATTTCATTACGTTTACATAAGAATTCGTGAATCACGTAAATACGGGATTCTAGTGTAATTCCCGGGCTCTGGATTCCCTGCCTCCGGGATTTAGCACGTGGGTACAAAGTTAGATGGAATAGTATGGAATGCCCTTTACCAAGTTCGTAGAATAACAATGTGACTTTTTGAGACGCTGGATTTTTTTGAGCAAAGGTAATCAAAATTGTATTCAATGAAATCATGTGACTGAAACATTCTAAAATAAAATAAAAAACAATGTAAATAGGTACTATTTAGATGTCAGCAAGATCACAAATATTATAATGATAAGAAATAAACTTCTTCTAACAAATATTTTAAAAGAAATGTCAATAAACTTTAAAAGTGGATTCAATCCAAGTTTGCTGTCGCTTCCGCAAATATTTGATGCTATAAAACTTTTCTCGTGTTTATTTTTGGAATAAAAATTTGGGAAAGATGAAAGTTCTTATCGTCGATATTTTACGTAGATTATGGGTCGTGATATATTTGAAATAATTTCCGTGTTGGTTATATATAATGTAAGCTTGTATTTTCCTCAATTTGTAATACAAATACCGAACGACTTTACTTTGAACTTACTTTTGAAAGCGTGTCCAATGGTGTACTTTTTCAAGACGCCTTGATTTTATTTAAATCTGTGAAATATTTTTGACAAAAACGCATTCACAATAACGTATACCTACTAAGTAGTGTTGTAATCGCTTAACAGGAGCACAGTGCGTTAGTGGACACAGGAGCATCGATTTCCTGTTTGTATGAGGAGTTTGTTTCAAAACTGAACATTCAGTGCATTCAGTGCACCAAACAGAGCTCAAAGGGTTCAGCCACTACAGGGTCTGGTGCTAATATTAACATTTTAGGATCGTTCTATCGTCGACATCGTGATTTTTTAAAATAGATCCTTTTTTCTTTAGTGAAAAGTTATTAATGATTTTTCATTGAAATATTCCCGAGATCCCGGTCACTAGCTACGCGCTACAGTAGCTATCCCGACTAGTAAATTTGAAGTTAACATTTACTACTCACTAGCAAAAGCTTACCTGTTTCCCATAGCGTCGAACAGTTAAAACTTGGTCTGCAAGTGAGTGATACAGCGAAACTGATGCAATCATTCACTGCAACTTGTTCAGTGCAGGTCTCGGGAGATTTAGATTTATGTCTGTTTCAGCCTCACCTGCTATGGTGCGAATATATTCCGACGTTCAACTGTCGAGCTGATAGCTCTGTTTAGCTTTATTTTTTATGTAAACAACATAAATGCTGAGACTTGGCATGTTTTTCTAATGATGTGCCTACATGTGCAGAATAAAATTATAACAGCTTTTTTCCGGTTCCACGAGCTTCTGGGAACCACTTTCCCGCACCCGGATATCTCCATTCTTAGGATTTCAGACTGTGTGTACCTTTGATTAAATTAATTAAAGTGTTAAAGCATTTTTGTTTGAGATCTGACTCTTACATTAAACGTAGTCACGCCCTTCATGTTCAAAAGCATTAAACAACAAATGTATTTAACATTTTAAAATCATGACAGGCTTGAAACCCACATTTCTTCAATCCTTTGCAGTCAGTTCTATACAAAGTTAACAGCCGTAACTACTGCATTGAACAAAACAACGAATTTCGCACGTTTGTGCAAAGTCTGCGAGTGTGAAGTAAGTACATAATAGTAGTATCAGAGGCCAGTGGTACGGCATTAAATTATCTCATTCCATTATATGAAGTTAGTAAGTTCAGCCACTTACTTCGTTCACACGGAGCTGCGAAGAGGACTTCTTTGCAGTTTAACAATAGTGGCATATTAAAGCATCAGTCTAACTAATATTGTGAATGTGGATTCATGGATCATATCGTTTATTTCATGCTATAATACAATGAAAGGAAAATGTTTGTTACGCTTTCAAGAAATAAACTTTATACCACATAGCTTCAACATCTGAATAAAGTCTAGAGAGGATACTTACATCCCGGTGCGGGAAGTAGTTCCCTTAGATCGCGTCGAAAAAATGTTTTCAGATTTGAGAACCATATTAAATACTGTTACCGTTTGAATAAAACAAAACGAAAAAAACACCTTCAGCAAACGCCTATAAATATTTCATTTCAGTTAACTAAATTACACTTCAGCCTAAGGCAGTAAGCTCGAAATACTAAATCAAAATGATAATAATATCGAAGAGAAATGATGATATTGTAATCTTAGCTCTTCCTAGTCGTAACTCGTGGCGTGCGGGTTATAAATCAGGGGCTCGTTGAAAGTGCCCGAATATTGCGGGCGGTGATATTACGTACGGGGGTAGGCACAATCACAAGTGTTTGTACGATAATAATGAAGGCGTGGGAAGATGTTGTTAGTATACATGACACATGATTTTGTAGCCTTGTTGGATGTTCTATTTTTATTCGATGTTCCTGTACTTATTTTTATGTGGCTAAGTTTGGAAGAATCGGGTCGGTTCAAAGGTTAAGGTACGCTTGGTTGGTCGGTCGTCAGATGATATTTCTATGTATAGGCCTTATTCCACTTGAAATTCAGACGTCCTTTATAATTCACATACTAATTTAGTCAAGCGAAATAGCACTTAGGAACTTAAAATTCTGACTGGAATCTTAAATCGGAAGAAGTGTCGCTACTAATTATATCCTAATTAGGAAACAATTTAGGGAGTCTGAATTAAGTTAAGGCCTACCGTGACTTCTCCGTGCATTGTCATGATTTTAACCTATCGATCTTTGGCATGATAGTCAGATGAAGAATATAAAAAAACAGCTTTTTTGTAGAGGTCAGTTGAGCAGTCGCTCTATGTTAAAAAACACTGGTGCTTACCTCCATTCAGTTATACTAGAAGCCAGAAAAACAACCATACATGTAGGTACAAGTTTTGTAAAAATTACGGTGCAGATTTCAAAGCAAAAATATTTTGGAGAGAAAGCGCAAATCAGAAATAAAAAAGAGTATCTGAATAAAAACATTATTAATGGAAACAAAGTATCATATTTCAGTTGTTTTTTGCAATATTGCGTTTGTAGGGAGAGTAATATCATTAATTAAAATTGTTTGTGCTGTATTATTGGCATTACCTGTGTCACTAGCATTCAGTATGATTTTTGTATGAATTTAAAAAAAGTACTGGGAATTTTCAATATTCTTATATTTGAATATTTTTATATATTTGACTGCTGAACTGGCTGATTGCAAAATATTAAATTTATCTTATTATTCGAAGCATAAAATCAAAAATAATATTTTAGTTACTTATCCGCTCCATAGCTCTAGAAGTCTAGACCATAAGTTTCACCCGTATTCTGAGGAAACACGGGTGTAACTAATGAGTCTATCTACATCTCTTAACTCTTACATAATTGTTAACACCTTACGTAACACCATATTTCAAGCAAATAAATGATTTACTTACTTACTACCTACTTACTTACTACCTACTTACTTACTTTTTATTCTAATTCCCATAAAGCGAGCCTGCTGAAAGAGATTGCTTATGAAATAAGCAGTGCCTTTGTACTTGATTGTTCTGTTTCTCTTCTTGTCTCTTTTAGTTTTCTTGTAGTTTTTTGTGTAGGTTTAACGTACTTTAAAATAAACAAACTTTTTCACGCACCAAAGCCATAATAAACCATACGCTACAGATTCATCAAAACCGATCCAGCCATTTTACCATACAAACGTTACACACGAACAAATATGTAAACTCACATTCGCATTTTCACACAGGTAAGTTAGGAAATTTACATTTAGATTGCGATACCTAAACTTGTTCTCAGTACACGTGGAAGCCACTAATCCTTGTACCTCTCTATTTGGGTTGTGTAGTCGGTATTTCAAGGGTACTGAACCCTAGAAATACCTCACAGTTCAGCCAACTTAATAATTCACTAAGGACGGAAAGGTAATTAAATTCCACACAGATGAATACATTAATAACTTTTGTTTGTCTACACTTGAGCTCGGGTTGGCTACTATTTCTCGGGTTATCTGCTGTTAGGGATATTTCGTAGTACTACGTACTTCCACATTAGTTTAGTGCTATAGAAATGAGGTATGATAACTAATTATAAGGATCTGTGTCTTATTACTTATTAACTGAGTACTGCGAAACTGCGTTGCCTGCGACTTTACCTCGTCTTATGGAAAATACATCTACCTAACACCCAAATATAGGAAAGTTCTAAGTTCACCCCTGATTTGATGATGAAGAATCTCGTACCAGTTGCTATTCATAAGAGCTCAGAAGGAACTCTGAAATAAAGTCCTGAACAAAGCTAAACAACAAAATAAATTCGAAGAAACGTGTTTGCACAGTTGTCACATAGGTACCTTCAACCGAATTAACGACGCATGTAGTGATAGTGTCAGACTGTTATACATCGCTGGCGGATTAGTGAAAATCAAACCAACCCAATGAAAATCAAAATACAATGGATGTCATGAGAAGTAGAATTCATGTTATGATAAATAACAATTGTAAAGAAGCAGCAAGTGGAAAGGAGTCAACGCCACGAGCATTTAATAGATGTTATATGAGCATAAGGACTAAAGGACTAGGTCTAGATGTAAATAAAACAGTCCCTAATTTCAAAAATAAAAAGTCGTCAATTCATAGAAATATAAATAAAATTGTTAGTAAAATAAAAGTGTAAATAGAGTGTTAGAGACTATACATTTTTGCTCGCGGATTATTATGACATACAACATAGAATAATAATATTTTGTTTAGAAAATGCCAGAGAAAATAAGAAAAAAATAAAACAATTTTAAAACAACAAATAACAAATATTTTATGAATGGGTCGTTTAAGTGCCGTTCTTCATGGCAATATTGACAATAATTGTGACCAAACCATTGTAACTCCATCAGTGGTGGTGGTGCAGTGTTGTTACACCACCATACCCGTATGGTGGGCTGTATCGAAGGACCGTAGCGGGTGCGGGAAAATAGCTTGGTCGGTGATTAGGCGAACCGAGACACAGTATGAGTGAAGCTAAAGGGGTTTGGTGAAAGGAAAAAGGACTTACTTGCGCTGGATGGTGGACGAGCACGTTGTCGCAGGCCTGCGATGCTGTTTCCTCTACGCGTAGGTTAAATACACTGTCACTCACGATTAGTTCTTGTGTGCCGGCTACACTAACACTGATTTTAAGCGGTTTGAGATGAAGCGGTGCGGTTATTTAATTTATTTTTACATAAAATGCGGAGCGGTGTCGCGGTGATTCGAAAAGTTTTCGGAATACAACGGCGGGAGCGTTGCGGCGCTAGTCGCGCCGAGAGTTGGTGCGCGCGGCGCATCTTCCTTCTCTTTCTGGTGTATTGTAGCGGGATAGGAGGGAAAGGGAAGGATAGCCAACTCATACTTTGCGGTTGCGGAAGTATAAAATGTTCGAAAAGATGCGTTCAGAAATTGCATTAGAAACAATATGGTTAATGAAATTAAAAATGTAAAACTTGCGCGAGCATTCTCCCCGGCTTTGAGGATATGTAATATTCTCAAAAGGAAATTAAAGAAATTGAAAGTAAGTATACTGAGTAAAGTAAAGCTAATAGTAAGTTTGGATTACGCGGTAATATTATTGAGATGGTAAAGGACATAGTTTGACAACAGGTCTCTTAAAAGAGCCACTGCATGTCTTCACCATGGCTACGCGGGTTGTCCCATCCTTGCCGGGAAAAACTTCGGTTATTACACCCATTGGCCAACGTAAAGGAGGAAGATCATCTTGATGTATGAGAACCACTGTACCAATTTTAATATTGTCTACAGCATTCAACCATTTTTGTCTAACTTGAAGATTATGTAAATATTCTATACGCCAGCGTTTCCAGTAGCTACAAATCATTTGGTCAAGTAATTTCTTGCGGCAAGTTAGAGACTTCGTTGTGTCGGGAACATCCACGACAGGCAAGGAAGTTAATGGAGAAGCCATTATAAAATGCGCGGGGGTAAGCGGTTCTGGATACGGATCCTCATTCAGGACACAAAGCGGTCTCGAGTTTAGAACTGCCTCAATCTCGGTGAGAACAGTCGAAAGCTCCTCATAGGTAAGAAGTTGGGAACCAATAACGCGGTATAAATGAGTTTTTATAGATTTTATATTAGATTCCCACAACCCTCCAAAGTGGGGAGCGCGGGGTGGAATCATTTTCCAGTCTATGCGGTAGCGGTCAGCAAATAATTCTTGCAATTGAGCCTTGGCTCCTACGAAATTTGTTCCGTTGTCTGAATATAGACAAGAAACTGGTCCTCTGCGGGAAATAAATCTTTTAAAAGCGGAGATAAATGTATCAGATGATAAGTCTGTGACTAATTCAATATGAACTGCCTTGGTAACAAAACAAATGAATAGGCATATGTAAGCCTTTTGACTTTTTTGACCGCGGCGTCTACATAAAGTTATTTTGATGGGACCAGCATAGTCCACACCCGTATGAACAAAAGCTTTAGTCTCTTGTACGCGACAAGCGGGTAAATCAGCCATTTTTGGGCTGGAGTGAGAAGGAGAAAGTTTAAAACAGAAGTTACAAGCATGTAATCTCTTTCTTATAACACCTCTAGAAGAGAGGATCCAATATTTTTGTCGCAAAAGAGAAGTCAAAACATTTGCGCCAGTGTGGCAATGAACGCGGTGATAATAATCTATTAGAATATGTGTAAATTTATCGCCTTTTGGCAAGAGTGCGGGATGCTGAGCCTCATAGGGAAGATCAGCATTGGAAAGCCTGCCTCCGATTCTAATTATATCCTGCTCGTCTATAAAAAGGTCGAGTTTTTTAAATTGTGTGGAAAGTTTTTTATTGTTAATTTCATCGTAGATATGTTTAAAGTGATGTCGTTGAACGCAACGAATCAAATAAGTCTCAGCGGCAGCTAACTCGCGTACCGTAATAACCTTTTGTAATTTGTCATAAGGAATAAGGCGCAAAAATCTCAGAATGTATACTATTATGTGTAATATTTTATTTAGCGAGGAAATTTTTTGAGAAAGGTTATATATTAAATTGATTTCAGAAGCGGTAGTAACTAACGTTAAAGTTTTACTACTAAATTCAGGTAATTGTTCGTTGCATGAAGACACAAAAGGAGTGATAGGCCACTCAGCGGTTGGGAGCATAAGCCACTCAGGGCCATGCCACCATAAATCGTGATTTAAAATCTGTTCAGGTAGAAGACCTCGAGACAGACAATCACTAGGATTTTCTTTACCGTTAATGTGATAAAAATATTTAGGATCAAGATTTTCTTGACATTTAGCGACGCGGTTACTGACAAAAGTGTTCCATTTGTGCGGTGAGGAATGAATCCATGAAAGCGTAATAGTAGAATCAGAAAAGGCAAATATATTATTAATAGCGGTAAGTGTCATAAACTAGTTTAATTAATTTTGACAAAAGAAGAGCGGCACATAGCTCTAGACGAGCCAGAGATACGACCTTAACAGGTGCGACTTTGGATTTAGCACACACCAAAGATACGTGTGTGTTACCATTTGTATCAGTGACATGTAAGTATATGACGCAGCCATATGCCTTCATACTGGCGTCAGCAAAACCTACTATATTAATCACGCAACCCATAGAAACGGCTACGTGACGCGGTATCTTTAGCGTAGAAAGTAAAGGCAATTGCTCACTAAATTGCTGGAAGAGATGCACGATAGAATCGGGCGGAGTCTCATCCCAATCCGTATTTAATTTCCATAATTCTTTAATAAGTAGCTTCGCGAATAAAACTACAGGAGCAACAAAACCTAGAACATCCCACAGACGAGCAACCGTGGAAAGTATGGAACGTTTAGTGCAACGTTTATCTAAGTCAGATGTGGTAAAAGTGAAACAATCTTCAGAAGGAATCCATTTGAGTCCGAGAATTTTTATATTGTCCCCATCAGAGAAGTTAATGGAAGAGCGGTTAGAATGTGGAACGGCATCAAGTAGTTCCGGAGAGTTACTTGCCCACTTCACAAGGTCAAAGCCCCCGGCCTTAAATAAGTCGATGAGTTCAGCGGAAAGAACCTTGGCTTCCTCCAGTGAAGGAATAGAATAAGCCAGGTCATCCATGTAAAGATCATGCGAAGCAACGATGGACGCGCGAGGGAAACGATGTTTTTCATCCTCTGATAGCTGGCGCACAGTGCGCATGGCTAGAAAGGGACTGGACCTCAGACCAAATGCGACGCGATTAAATTGAAACTCGCGAATAGGTTCTGCGGTATTAAAGCGAAATAATATTTTTTGGTATTTTCTATGCTCATCAATAACAGCCACTTGAAGATACATTTGTTTTAAATCAGATGTAACTGCTATAGGAAACAATCGGAAATCTAAAAGTAATAAAAATATATCAGCCTGTAAATTCGGCCCTGTATGCAACAGATCATTCAATGACACGCCATTGTGAGACTTAGCACTTGCGTCAAGGACAATGCGGACTTTTGTGGTTTGTTTATCATCTCTAATAACAGGGTGATGCGGTATATAATAACCTACTGATTTATCAGAGGAACTAGACGTAATTTCTGTTAAATAATTTTGATCGAGATATTCTTTAATTATTTTGTTATAACTATCGCGCAAAGCAGGGTCGCGAAGTTTAGTATTTTCTAAATTAATAAAACGTCGATAAGCGACAGCATAAGAATTTCCAAGTGAATCTGGATTTTTACAAAAAGGTAACGCGGTACAATACCTACCACTAGCGTCGCGTGACACAGAAGAAGCGTACAACTGCTCACACTCAAGTTCGGCAGGGCTCATGAAAGATTTTGAAGGTACTTCTTCGATGTTCCAAAATTTATGTAAAGATTCTTCTAAAGTAAGAAAACAATGAGTATTATCGATGTTTAATGCGGTAGAAAAATATGAGGCAGTATTTAATTCACTGGATGCGGGACTATAATTTTTGTTAGATAAACTAGCGGGTACCTCACCCATAAGAATGTAACCAAACACGGTTTCAATAGCGGACGGCGCGGTAGGTGAGATAATTTTGTTATTTAATAATAAATACGGGAACAGCTTTGCCCCTAGTAGTAATTCCACCTCACCAGGTATATGCCATAGTGGGTCAGCGAGCGGTAAATCGAACAAATGTTGCACTGTAGAAGTGTCAACAAAGTGAGATGGTAAGTTATCTGTTATGCAATCGACAACAAGCGCGGTAATTTTGAAAGAAACTGTTTTATCTTTCGAGGAAACAGTTATATCAACGTAACCTAAGATAGGACGCGATGAGGTTCCAACGCCCTTTATAAATGAATTTGAAAGCGGGTTAATATCTAATTGCAGTTTTTTACAACAAGCGGACGTAATTATATTATTTTGAGAAGCATTATCTATTAAACATCTGACAGAAATGTATTTATTATGTTTAGTGTCCACGTATACTTGCGCAGTCGAAAGAAGTATTGTAGAACGCGGTGTTTTACCTACGCTAGCGCATGCACATAACGCCACCTGTTGCGAGGTCGCGGAACTAGCGACAGCGGCGGCCGACTCAACCGTGGGCGCGCGAGAAGGCTGCGTTTGCGAGTTATTATTATCAAGATGTAAAAGTGAATGATGCTTCTTATTACACTGTTTACAAGTATGTATAGATTTACACTGTGAAGCAGTGTGCGTAGCACTAAGACAGTTTACACATCCCCGTTTGGTTTTAATAAAATCCAAACGCGAATTGGGTGAAAGCGATTGAAAAGATGGACAAATATAAAGTTTAAAATGATCATGTTTACTGCAATACAAACAAGACTGGTTATTATTGTCACAAGTAACGAAAGTATGTACCGTGCTAGTATCACGTGACTGAGTACGCGGCGCGGGAGAAATACTTTTATTAGGGTGATTACTCACTAGAGCGTATCGAGATGATGTTGTGCGATCTAATATTTTAACTTGCGATTTTATAAATTCAACGAAATCCGTGTAAGTAGGAATCTCCTCATCTCTCATATGCATTTCAAATAATTGTACTGTAGCAGGATCTAATTTTTTCAAAGCTAAATTTAATAAAATAAAATCTTTTAGGTCTTTGATCTGTAATTGTTCTAAAGCTGAAACTGACGCGTGAAAACTTTCTATGAAATTATTCAATGAAATAGAATTGTTAATGGCGGGTTTAATATTGAAAATATTAGAAAGATAATGCGAACCAAGTGCCCGTTTATCTTGGTATTTTTTTACTAAACTGTCCCAAATAGCTGAGTAATTTTCTCCGCACGGAATAATTCCGGCGGTAATTTGTAAAGCGTTGCCTTTGAGACTACCTACTAAATATTGAACTCGTTGGGAATCTGTAAGATTAGAGTTATTGTGGATATTTGATTTAAATGATTCATAGAAAACCGGCCAGTTATTTATTTTACCATCAAAGGAAGGAATGTGAATCGGTGGTAGTTTGACTACACCTTTATTTTGCGCGGCGCTCTCGTGCGACGTTGAGCTTGTCGACGATTTTGAACGATAAGTAATGATAAGAGAACGAACTCGTTCTACCCGAGTGTAAACACTGTCGAATGAGATGAGGCTACTATATTCGACTGTATGATCAGGATTTAATTGTAAAAGGTATGCGTTTAGTTTATCAAGGTTGGAACTAAATTCCTGGCGGATTACAGAAAGAATCTCCGTGTCTGCCATGAATGTCTCCGCAGAACGAAGCTCCATATTAGTTATATTTATTTTCTTAGAAGATTCATACAATGAAGTTAAGCGTTCGTAAATAGCATTGTTTTTAGCTTGCAGTATTTTAACTTTTATTTTGATATCCTCCATGTTGGTAGGTAGGAAGGAATAGTAAGAAAAGATGGCGTGTAAAATAGGTATTTAGCTGTTGACTAAACAAAAGAATGCGGTTGAAATATAAGTTTGTACTTATGTTAACTGAAGGAATTTACTAATATTAGTGGTATTTACCTATGCTATTACAATGCAGTAGGTATTAAGTTGATACAGTAGTTCTCAGTCAAACAAGTAGGTAAGTACCTAGCGGGAATGTTCGAGAATGCACGCGTACAATATGACGATTTTACGAAATTAGGTATTTAGACCTAAAGCCCAGGTAAAAGACCTATAGAATGCGGGAAAATAATGAGAAAAGATCACTGATTCTTGGGATCCGGGTCGATTTGGACCAGAAAAAATGGTGGTGGTGCAGTGTTGTTACACCACCATACCCGTATGGTGGGCTGTATCGAAGGACCGTAGCGGGTGCGGGAAAATAGCTTGGTCGGTGATTAGGCGAACCGAGACACAGTATGAGTGAAGCTAAAGGGGTTTGGTGAAAGGAAAAAGGACTTACTTGCGCTGGATGGTGGACGAGCACGTTGTCGCAGGCCTGCGATGCTGTTTCCTCTACGCGTAGGTTAAATACACTGTCACTCACGATTAGTTCTTGTGTGCCGGCTACACTAACACTGATTTTAAGCGGTTTGAGATGAAGCGGTGCGGTTATTTAATTTATTTTTACATAAAATGCGGAGCGGTGTCGCGGTGATTCGAAAAGTTTTCGGAATACAACGGCGGGAGCGTTGCGGCGCTAGTCGCGCCGAGAGTTGGTGCGCGCGGCGCATCTTCCTTCTCTTTCTGGTGTATTGTAGCGGGATAGGAGGGAAAGGGAAGGATAGCCAACTCATACTTTGCGGTTGCGGAAGTATAAAATGTTCGAAAAGATGCGTTCAGAAATTGCATTAGAAACAATATGGTTAATGAAATTAAAAATGTAAAACTTGCGCGAGCAATCAGTGTATGCATTTATGTCGCATCAAACAAAAAAAGTATGTATATAATTTTATTTAGTAAGTAAAGTCACTATAGATTTTGAAGAAGCTACAATGAGAGCATTATCTAAAATGAAAGTTACAGTAAAGGGATGTCAGTATCACTTTTCAAATAGTAAAGTATAAATTGAATCGCAGATTTATATCCTCATGCATTAACCTGTATTTATATGAAATAAAGATAAGATAGAACGAAATACATTAAAAGTGAAAGGAATAAAAAATTTTATTTTGAAAAAAAAATTGTGCCTAAATATAGTTTTAGAGACTACTAAGTTCTTGCTTCGTGGATTATTATGACATACAACATAGAATAATTATATTTTGTTCAGTAGATGAAAGAGGAAATATGAAAAAAGTAAAAAAAATGTATGCATGGGACTTTTTTTTCATTCATCATTCAGGCAGATTTTCAGTATTCATAGCAATATTGGAAGTAATTGCAACCAAAAAAATGAAATTCAAACAAAAAGATTTATTTAGGTATTATTTGACCTAATAAATTCACAAATCCCAGATTGACAACCTAGTAAAGTCATTACAGATTTTGAAGAAGCTACAGTGAAAGCATTATCTAAAATGAACCTTACAGTAAAGGGATGTCAGTATTATTTTTCACTAAAAAACTTAAGAGACCAATAACTGCCTCGATGCTCCTACTTATGCCTGACGGGAAGTGGGCTTGTAAAAATACAGAAAAGAAACATTTTCTACTCACCTGCAGTCAGTATTTAATCTCCACCCTAATGACTGCGCAATCTCAAATCTGCAAAAACTATACATTCTTTTTGACCGACTTCCCTAAAAGGAGGTGGTTCTGAATTCGTTCTGATAGTTTTTTCTAACTAAAGATACAGTACGCATAAGATACAGTGAACGCTTCTAAGCTTACACATACATAGGAAGACAATGTGTGAGTGTACATTTATATACACATACACAAGTAGGGTTCAGCCGCTTACGTGAGATAAAGTATTTAGAAATATTTTTACCGTGACAAACTTTCTTTATGGTCTTAATATTCCAAAAGCACTGTAACAAAGTGTAGGTTGACTTCGTAGGTGCGAAATATTAGTCAGTTTAGTGTTTAGTCCCAGCAGGCTTTATGATATACCTGGAATTACTGCGTCGGCGCCTCTTCATAATTCATTGTATAACATTTTCGGCTGATCCCTATATGCCATTATATTTCACTGTATTAAAGGTCGTACCTAAAACAAGTACCAATGTACCTTTAAAATAGGTTTAACGAAACTTTACGGTAATATAGCTTACAAGTATGTATCTATATCAATCAGAATAACATACTCTTTATGTAGGTGAAACCATGGGCGGAAGTAACAAAATAAATAAAATCTAAGTAGGTTTCTTCAAGTAAACGAATATTATCATAGCCTTTTCAACCTTAAAATTAAATGGTTTATTCAAATAAGGTCGAAAAGCCAGTATTTTTCAAAAGCATTGCCCTAAAATGCCTTTCCCACATAGCAACAAGAAACCAAAACGATTCATTTATAACCAAAAACTAGCCACAAAAAGGTTTGCCGGATAAGCAAGTTAAATTGAAAAGATAATTCATTAAAATTGAATGAAACACGAGCCGTAATTCCGTCGGTCGGTACTGACGGTTATTGTCACATACGATCCGTCGTTTCAATTCGTGTATCATCGGCGCCCCGTTAATTTGTCACGCGTAATCCCAAAAGGGGTGAGCAGAATCCTTTTGAATTATTTTGTGTACACGTTATTATACGAGGCGAGTAATGACTTTGGTTAAATAAAATTCACTGGTCGACATTTTTTTTTGGCCCCAAGTTCTTTTTACTACAAAATTCAAAATTATTTGTTACTCAATCGAAGTAAAAGCTTACGAGTTGGTCTAGCGTTGGGATATTCAATTATTATCAATACCTGACAGGGAATCGAACTCGCGTATTATTAATCCGAGAAGTGTTTTAATCACTAGAAAACAGACCATTAGACAACTTAATACTAAGTCTTTGGAGATAAAGCAAACATCACGATAAAAGCCCAAGAACGACTACATAGGACGAAGTTCTGGGCTCAATCAACATTTTAGCTAGTTTCTGTTTTTTAATTATGACTTCTCAGAAAGAGAAGACCCTTAGATATGATATCCCTAAGTTGAAAACAGAATTGGAGTTAATAAAGCAAATAGTTGTTAAATCGTTGAAGCGAAACACATTTATTAGGTCAGAAATAAAAGACGTATATGAACATGACTATATATTTTTAAGCCGCCATTAGCTCTGAATTCGAGGCATTTGCTTTCATTCCATTCAGTCATTTTGATTAATTCGTCAACGCCCCTAAATAAAAATTGGGAGAGGTTTATGGATCCGTAAGAGCTACCAAAGTGCGAAAGATCACAATTGATCTTCACCTTTTGCGGTCTATTTGTGTATATGTTGTAAGTTCAAATCATAATAAAATAGTAGCTACGTAATTAAACTTTGAAAATTGCCAGATTACCAATTATTCGATAAAGTGGCGCGAGATAACAATAAACTGAATATCCCTTAAGCGTAAGTTTTCCGATACGCCGCAAACTATAACTCAAGTCCAACTCGTAAGTGGAAAACAATCCCACCTCGTTACCTCCACACCTGAGAACTATCACAAGACTCCGAAACACTAAGATTTATAACGAGCACTTCTTCTGCCTTTATTGGACCTCAAATTCGCCATAAAATATTTCTTGGAAAGTAACAAAGAGGAAGTTCCCAAACGGCTTCGGCCACAATTCACGGCTATTGGGGGCAGGCCGGTCCGGCTATCCGAAGGTCTATAATGGCATCAACAAAACAATAACTTCATTCATTACTGGCATAACGCCGTGCGTGGGACGGTGATTATTTCGCTTTATTGTGAAGCCCGTGCCGCTACTGTCGGTCGCCGCTTTACTTGATTTGTGAGCGAATTGCGTACTGCGAGTTTTTTAAAGCATTTTCATTTATCCCTTCTAGCTACTGCTCTGGTTATGTTCTCGCGGATTAATCGGAAAAGCCTATTCAGAGACACTAGAAAGCAATTTTATTTTCATCCATAACAATATCTGCCACCATTTTCGGCCGAGACCCCGAATCGTAAAAAGACAATATATTTGTTGTATATTAACCCTCACAATTAAAGCTCACCCGCTTTCATGAAAAAAAAAAAAAAACTTCTCCTTTAAAACAAAACAAAACAGAGTACCTTTTTAAGTAGATATAGTTCTACTTTCCTTGTGTTATCTTTTCATATCATAATAAGAAATTAATTTCCCAAAGGGTTTATCTGGAGCACATCTTTATTTCGCCATCGATCCGTGTAACATGTTGGTTAATTGCTATCAGCTTGATCCAAATCCGGTTAAGGCAGCCACAGAGATTTCCATGGAAAAATCTACTCTCACTAAAAGGATCCAGTTCATTCTAGGATCGAACCCTATCGAATCTATCTTACAATTACAAAGACATGTTTATATTATTCAAACATGCACAAATGAAAACCATTTTTGAGTTTTAGCTTTTTTTTATTGCTCACATAGAGCGAGATACCTATCTTTCTTTATCTTCCGTTCGTGAATGCGAAGTGAGGATACCAGAAGAAACTAAAATCATTTTTAGCTTCCCGAAACTCGATTTTACAGTTAGGTCTATCTGTTATACGGCTTATGTGCTATTTAATCCTCTATATCTGCTGAAAGCGTGGAGTAGTGGGTGCGACTGACCAAACAGAATATTCCATACATTGTGGTTTACGACCTCCCAACAGTTTTCCTATACCAATACTTTATGTTTACCGTATTCAGTAATGTACGTATTTCACCCACATTCAAGTTAATAAGGTCGAACAAATAGTAGCAAGCAAACACCGTTTGCCCGCAAACCGCCCCGTAGTGCTGCATTAAAATCACATTACGACGTCGATACTTTATATCGATATTTGTTACAGCACTAGCGCGACAGTACGAATATGTTCATTTGATTCCAATACATTTTTACTTTTATAGCAAATTGGTATCCGACTGCAGCGGTGCGCGGTTGTAAAAACGAACTTTATTTTGCTGCACTTTTGTAAAAATATACGCTCGTATTGTTAAGTGAAGTAGCGGAATATTTTTAACTTATCGTTTGTTATTTTCCAGTATTGAGTAGGAGAAATAAAACTGACGAGGCTTTTGTTCCCTGCAATTTGTGTATATTACGTGTTCTGGGAAAAACGTAACTGATATGTAACAATATTTTTTTAATTTATTTTTATGTTACACAATTAATTTATAATGAATCACATTATGAATGAATAAGCAACGCAAGCTTTACTCAATTGGTTAGGCAGAAAAGTAGGTGTAGAAGGTTCAATTCGGGAGAGTCCAAATTCAAATATTAAATTCTGACCAAGGAACCGAAACACAGATACTTTTTTCAACATTAATTTATGGCTTATGATATATCAAAGCACAAAATAAAAAAATTAAATCCAGTTTTCGTCCAGATCTTTTTACACTCCCATTTCTCAAAAGTAAACAAGTTGATTTGAAGAAATACGACAGGAAATGATTCTAAGAAAAAACAACGAGAGATGAAGGGTGCATTGAATTATTCATATATTCTAAACGAGAAATCAAAGACCGCCAATGAATATAATTTGCGCTTTTTCCAAATCCGTCCCTGAGATTTGGAACTGTCAGTTGTATTTACATTTCCGAGTTACGTCAAATGTGATATTAAAAAAAGAATTATTGCAATTCAGTTTTTCGCCCTCTGCTGGAAATGGGTCTGCGTTAATCCTTGCTATGAAAATAATAATGTCAATTCAACTCTGTCTATCCGTCCGGCTTTTACGATTTCACATAATGTTTTGTATGTAGAAGATATAAAGCCTGAAAAAGGACATAGTAGAATTAGTAGGTCTCTAGGAAACGTAGTCAACCACGGGAAATAGCTAGTATATTTATAATCAGCTTCTATATTTTCAGCTCATGTATATAAGTCAGGCCATACATTTATCTTTCATAATACAGAATTTTACACTTCAAAATTATACCGTTCGTTTCTCAGACTCACAGACTCATCGCCCAGATTGTCATTGATATTCTGTGACAAGCGGCTGTATCACGCAATATATGTCTTATGCCATTATTGGGGCTTAAAATACGGTAGGTAAGCAACAAATCTGGGCTTAGCACCGCTCGGTCGGATGGCACCGCGAATCCCCACAAATTTGCACCCATTATGCCTGAAACGGGATTTGCCGCGATTCCAAATCCTCGCTTTTCGGGTATTGTTGCACAACAAATCCGGGGTGACGTATCTTAATATGTTGATAATTTTAAATACATTTCGTTGATAGCATATTGCGAATACATAGACTAGTGTTTTCAGGTCTGTGTCTGATAGTTTAAGGCACTTTCACTTTTGCCAAACTGTAAAAGAAACCGACCCAATGTTATACATACGTTGTAAAAAAAGATTATGTATAGCCTTTTTAGTTGTTGGTTGTCGTCGATAAAATAATGGCTTAAATCTCAATGTCGTCCTAGCTCGCAATTATGATCTAGACACACGGCAGTGTGTCCGCCAAGTTCGAGCAAAAAAAAGCGACACACCGGCCGTGGGTATATTATTATTTAACTGAGGTATGTGTATGGAACTTGGTACTTATTCAGATCTCACTTCTTTTATAGGCGAAGCATTCCCATATTATCGAACTTGGCAGCCTTTCACATTTTTGTGTTGGGTGGGATCATAATATTCTACTTCAGATTTATCAAAGAAATGTTACGTAATATCATTCTATTATGTATGTACGTACACGTGAGCAAATTAAGTAAGTATTTCAATTACTCGCAGAAATATTCGAATGCGTACAACATTCGTTTTAAAACTCATAAATTATTCTCCAATATAATTAATATTCCTCTTTACCTATGTTTCGCAGTCGGAACTTGGTGCTCGAAGTCGGCGAATCAATTAAAAGTTCAAATTCGAACAATAATTAAGTCTAAAATAATTCACAATAATTTACGCCCGAGTGTTTGGATTACACTTCAGGAGATACACCTTTATTGATGTTTATTGTTTTGGATCTATTTCCACTTGGATGGTAAATGATTTGGTAAAATATTGTTCTGAAATAAGTGCTTCGAAAACTATTTATTATGTACTGTTTGCGAGCAGTTAACATCTTATTATTCATTGTACGGTTGATATGTCTTGCCTCGTAGCCCTTAAAATCCTACTTATATTATAAATGTGAAAGTTTGTGAGAATGTATGGATGTATGTTTGTTATTCAATCACGCAAAAACGGCTGGACCGATTAGATTAAAATTTGGTATGTAGATAGGTGATACCCTGGATTAACACATAGGCTACTTTTTATCAACACACCATGCGGGCGAAGCCGCTGGCGGAAGCTAGTATACACATAAATTAACCAAACCACCAAATTCAACATACAAAAAAACAACACAATATCACAGCCAGTCAGAGTTGACAGCCTAAAAAAATAAAGGCAAAATCTGGGCGAATAAAAAACGCTGCCAAGTAAAAAAATCTGGTAAAGTAAAAATAAAAAAAAGCAGTAAATTGCAACATAAATTACGCAAAGAAATCTGTAATACCGGCGAGGTGCGCCGTTCATCACAATTAGGAGTGTTGGAAACCGCGAGAACATTTGTGGGCTCTTTTCTTTGTAAACGGGTTTTTAGTTTTTCGGGGACAAGCAGGAATGTAGGTTTAATACAATTTTCACCACGAATGTTTACATAATCAAAATTATTAATATTCAAGCTAGTCTCAGCGAACATTTGTTTTATGAAAATAATAAGAACCCGAGTTATATTGAGATTTTAAACTATAAAATGAGTCATATAACAAAATTCTAAAGTAACAGAATTGTATTTCAATACAGCTTAAAAGGTTAGCGTCAGGACCGACGTCACAACTCTCCGATCCACTCGAAATATATATAGAGAGTTGCTACCTAATTGCTACCAGCTACCATTAGTTGCTACCAATTGCTACCCTCGTGGTTTTGAAGATATTCAGCATCCAAAGGTGACAGCCATTCTGATATCAGGATGGCTGTCACTTTTCCCAGTGTGAAGAAACGGCGCAAAACTATTGAGTTTTTTTTTGACCCAGAGTTGCTACCTAATTGCTACCCTCCAGAATAAAATTTTGGACCACAACGATTCCCTGGATAAAAAGATATTTAAAAAATGAGTTTTTACGCCCTGCCAAATTAAATTAGCAAGCTGTCAGTTAATACAAATGAGTACTTTTGACGTAGGCGCTATCTATTATAATCCGACAGCTGATATAAATGCGGCCGAAAAGTGAACTAAAGCAAGCCGCCATCTTTGAACATCATTTTTGATTAGTGTATTTATAAATGTTACCTGTTAAATGAAATTTCGCGAAATGCATGAAAAAAGTATTTATTATAATTACCTCAGCCTTCGATTGTTAACACGAAATAATTCAAAATTTATTAAATCATGTCAGGGTATGATATACACTCTTTTGCAAAAAAGCGGGCACCTATGCGAAATCTTAGTTTTAAGGACTTTATGTGTATTTCAAAGGGTTTTAATGATTGTAGTATGTTTCTAGCATCAAAAAGGTTAGCCAAGCATGCGTGAGAGTGTATTCTAAATTTGAATATTTTAAAATTGCTAAAAAATTGACTGATGACATGATTTAATAAATTTTGAATTATTTCGTGTTAACAATCGAAGGCTGAGGTAATTATAATAAATACTTTTTTCATGCATTTCGGGAAATTTCATTTAACAGGTAACATTTATAAATACACTAATCAAAAATGATGTTCAAAGATGGCGGCTTGCTTTAGTTCACTTTTCAGCCGCATTTATATCAGCTGTCGGATTATAATAGATAGCGCCTACGTCAAAAGTACTCATTTGTATTAACTGACAGCTTGCTAATTTAATTTGGCAGGGCGTAAAAACTCATTTTTTAAATATCTTTTTATCCAGGGAATCGTTGTGGTCCAAAATTTTATTCTGGAGGGTAGCAATTAGGTAGCAACTCTGGGTCAAAAAAAAACTCAATAGTTTTGCGCCGTTTCTTCACACTGGGAAAAGTGACAGCCATCCTGATATCAGAATGGCTGTCACCTTTGGATGCTGAATATCTTCAAAACCACGAGGGTAGCAATTGGTAGCAACTAATGGTAGCTGGTAGCAATTAGGTAGCAACTCTCTACATGTATTTCGAGAGGATCGGAGAATTGTGACGGCGGTCCTGACGCTAACCTTAAAAGATGGCTTGAAATCCCCTTTATTGAAAATTAATCTGTTCAAGCATACAATTACTACATTTATCTCTTCGTCATATTTTCTCTTGCATGCAATAAGATACCAATGAAAAGCAAAACAGTCTAACAATTATTGTCTGACTACGTTCAGATCTGGATGTCTATATTTGCCAATTACTCTCGGATATCTCAGACTTGTAGATCCTTTATACTCGTATCCTTGCATTATAATTGGAGCTTTTCTCTTTTGTTTTGTTTTTGGATATAGACTCCGAGCAACCTGTTCAGATCAACCACAGTTTTAATATATTCTTTTGTAAACAGTTGTGAAACTGCGTACAAACGTTCGTAACACTGTCACTCACACACGCAAGTACTCGATGCACCTCTGACGTACTGACAGCACCGATAGCACCGATAAAAGCTCGTCGATGCACATGCGTGTGTGCGTGACATTTTTATGTACCTTCATAACTGTACATGTTTACTCTGTTCGGATCAGCGCTGTTAGCTTTGATTGTGCCATTTTGAATGTGAATCAAAAGTCGAGGGCCTGCCTTTTAAATGAGTAAAATTATATGATGGTGCATCCAAAATTAACACAACATTAGACAACATATCAATAACCTTATTATAAAATTATTTTGCATCATGAAATAATTTTTTCTTTTTAAACTATGGGTGATTTAAGTTCCCAAACCTGACAATCTATAATCCCTTGTCATACTTATTATAAACGAGATGAGTTCTCGCTTGTATGACTTGCAAGATTCATAAACCCCTGGTCCGATGCATGGGTCAATGACCTTCTTAATTTAAAGGTTCTTTCCCTCTTGATGTCCCTGCACTGCAGAGACGAAACACTCGCTGCAATTAATAAACCGAACCCGTACATCGGGATTACCCTTCTCGCTTACGGGACCCGATTTATCGACACGATTTCAGATCCGAATCCAGCTTGAAAATAAGGCTTCAGTTCCAGGACTATGCTTTAGATGTTAGTTATGTAATTGTAAAATTAACAATTATAGTTGTTAAGAAAGCAAATAAATAATTACAAAAAATTGGAAATTGATCCTTGAACATAATGCTCAAGTTTCTGCTATTTCATGGTATTTTATTCAATAATTTGCACGCAGTATCTATCAGAGAAAAATATTGTTAACTGTTTAATTGCTTTTAATGTATGAATGTACTAAGATGCATTGAGCTTGTTGTGGCAATTATTTTGCTGAAAAAAAGTATTAAAAATAGTGATTATTATTTGAAGCATCGTTCAGATATCGCTTTCACTGGTCTGTCTACCTTACACCTGTATGTGGGCCGAATGCACAGCTAAGGCCAGTGATACATTTACGACTAACCTCGGCAGGTTATAAATCTTAACTTAGTGCCGATTTTAGGTCCAATAGTAAAAGTCGCTTTGAGAAAAATATTTGTTTGAATCAGTGTAGTTTACGTGATTTTTTTTTGAAGAGTGGGTGAAAATGCAAATTAAAATTGATAATTTTGTTGCAGAAATGGGCAATACGATTTTTGCAATGTGAGTTCATGGCACTGTATGATTATAAAATGTGTATTCTTTATGTTAACATGTGTTGGAATGTAGCAAAAAATCTACAATAATAAGTATGATTAATATATCATCTCTTTTTCATTTTAACTGTCGATTGTACTGAATGTCAGACAAGATTTTTAACATTAAAATCGAACTGTCGATCTAAAATACGTATTTCTTTTTCCCTCCTGAGCGCTCATATTCCAAGAACATGTAAACCGATAGATGGCGTTGTTACCTTCTGTATCACGCTATGGTTTCTTTACATGGATATGATATATGGTTTAAAAAACAAAAATAAAATGTCTACGTTCTCAGTTTGTTGCTTTTAGCATCAACAGTGTTCATGACATAAAACCTCATTCGCAGGATGTATATTATTTTATTTTTTATTTCTAAATTGTCAAGAAAAACAAAAGCGTCACTCTTGCTTGATATAAGTTTTTGCCTGTGTACATTGATTTTATTTATTCTTCAAAAATAAAAGTATGTTTTCCTATTATACCTACTACTTGGAAGCCTTTTTCTTCTATGTTCCTGATTATCCACAACCAGTGCTATCGAAGAATTTATTATTTGATTTGTGGGGAACCTAGAAATTGGTCTTTCGAGCCGGATATGAACCAGCGACCTATGGATATATTAAAAACAGTGTGCATATATTTTTTTATTATTTCAAAAGTATTTTATCAGTTTATTTCATCTAAAACTTCTATTTTTAAACATGAGTATTTAAACCTAACAAGTTTATTAAAAGCCAGCAGGTACAATGATACTTCCCACCCGTTTCAACTAGGCCAAAGCCATTCAAAGTCGTCTGACTGTCGCCGCCCTTACATGCAGTACCTACCGGGAATTGGCAAACACCTTAGTTTAGTTTTAATGTGGTTTCCGTTCATAGAGCTGGTTAACTTTATTTTATAGTTCCGTGTTAAGAAAATAGTGCTGTTGCTTTAGCAGTTTAATAAAGGAGCCATGTTAACTAAAGATTTGACCATAGAATACGTAACTAAGCGACGCTCACAAGTACGGTTAAGAATATTAAATATACCTATCTTAATTTATCAGGTATGTTATATGGCCTGCGGGATTGTTCGAAAGAGTTACCGCGGCCCTGGTACATAAAAGGCCTACGACCTGGTACATAGCCGCGAAAAGGCTAGGCAGATGATCAAGCAAGACTTTCTCGTTTTATTTTAGTACAAGTCTAAAGCAATTTTATTTGTTCAATGTAATTTCAAATACTTCTAAAGTCTTAAGTCATTCGGATACGGAAAAACGAAGCTAGCAGTAATAAAATACTCTGAACTGACGTAAGACCTCTTCAGTCTCTTCCAATTATTATCTTTTCTTTTCCTCATTACAAAGGAACATTGAAACTAAACGCTTACAAGAGCACCTCGTTACTCTAAGTAGTTATTTATTTAACTCCTTTCAACTTAGCAGTTGAGTGATTTCATAGGATCTGTTTCTTTGAAAAGTATTGCTAATGTAACTAGATACATTTTTACTTAGAAGACCTCGTTAATAACGGATTTCTATAAGCTATCTCTTGATTCGTTTGTTAAAGATTGAATTTTGACATTCTAGCCATACAATAAATTGGTTATAGAAATCCCGTTCCAAAATCCTGTCGCGAGTTTTCACGTGTCATCGTTTGAATCGCTTGTCAAATTGTTTGCTGTTCGCTTGAAAAAACCTAGTGGATTATCCGATAGTGTAAAAGCTCTGGTAGTCCATAATTCAAAATTGCATCACACGTAAACTGCCAGGACAATGGGCCAAAGATGTTTTTACAAAGGGCTTGCTTAAGGACCTTTGAGGCACGGTAAGACTATTTATCACTCGCTTTATCTCCACTTAATTCATTGGAGGTGTTGAAAGGGAAAAACTAAGGATGGTAGGAAAACAAATGCCTACCGGTAATATATAGCGCGAGATTATTTAGTGTTGATGCCAGAATTAGGTCAAGCACGAAAACATTTCTAAGATGATGATGTTTTATCTCGCAAAAGCGGGTAAGCCATACGTGTGTGACCAACTCTGCGTTTGCCAGTCTGTGGTCAGAGGCTTTTTTGTATGCAGTATTATATGTTGGTGTTTTTTTTTAACGACCCAAAAAAATATCAAATGACCCCTCCCGCTGTGGGTTCAGACTCTTACTGACTAGAAACCGTCGTGTTCCGTCGTAGGCCTCTTATGTACCATGGTCGCGGTAACTCTTTTGGGAAATCCCACAGATGTATGTGTTGGTGCTGAATAAAAATAATATAAAACCTGTGCAGTAACAGAAATCACTTAAATTGTTTTCTCGTGAGTATAAAGAGCATTAAGTGAACAGTCTTAGGGGAAAACAATTCAGGTATCTAATGAGCGTTCAAAGCGTGATTCCACCTTACTTTTGTTGAATGCCAACGATAGCCGATTGGCAATGAGCCTGTTCTCGCGGGGCTAGACTTTGTACGGTATTTCCCAGTCGTCACTACTGTGACCACGCTGTAATACATTTTTAGGAAATTAGATTGAATACGAAGTGATAGTCGAATCCTGATATTTTCATATAAAAGGAAGCAGCGTTTATCCACCTATATTTTGAGTGCTTTATAACGTGTAGTAGGTGTGCAATGTGTGCATATTATATTTTTTGCCGGCCCAGTCGGGTTATGTTTTTATAGAATAAGTTTTGGGTGAAAAAAACTCTGGGAATAATTTATCGATCACTTTTATTAGGAATCTTGATAAATCACGCAAACAGCTGCATAAAACCATAAAACAAATGTATAAAAAATGTATTGTCTTGTTTTTTCTGCGCAGTTTTCCAAAACCGAAATATTGGGCCACCCTAATCATTGGTTACACGAGCGGTGCATCCGTAGTTGTTCGTATGGATAAAACATTCAAATGTATGGAGAACGTACTTAGTTGCACAGATTAATAACTAAATGGAGAATACACGTTATTGTAACAAAGCATTATCAGAAGACAAATAAAACAATTACATGATTTTTTTTTTAATATTAAACTGGATGTTCGAGTTTTCTTTTTAAATAAAGATGTAAATATGGATGTGCCCACTTATAATTCAGCGAGCCGTCGCCAGTAGAATGCTTTTTTAAAAATAAAATTTAAATTCCGTTCTGTATTGTTCGATATGAAAACCACCCGGCAAAAATGAAAACTGATATTTATGTACGCCATATAAATAAATTTCGTAAACGGAACGATGAAGATATGATACCATATTTTTATTTTGGTATGTTTTCTTTGTTCTCATGAATGAGGCAAATTGTTTCGAAGCTGTACAATATGGTGCCTTTATGATTTTTTTTTTAAATGACAATCCGATTTGGTAGCCATTTTCAGTCTCTTCAACAGCGTTTGCGACATTCATGGGATACAAGATATTGGATGGCATAGAAGATTGCACGCAAGTATATGTACACTGCTCCACATTCGAAGTGTTGGTGGTAATATATTTTCTCACACGGAAACATTTCACAATAAAGGTTTTAACAATTAATGCAAGTATAATGAAACTTCTTGGTAGAATAATAAAATCCTGAAAAATCACTAAATTATCATCAACTAGTTTTCGCTTCAAAACGCGACAAATAGACAGACTAACCTCCACATTTATAACATGACTACTCCATTGCCTTTATACTCCGTGCGATGTTAGGATCGGAACCACATGCACGGAGCCCGAGCGGTGTACGTGCAAATAGTTCGTAACTCACGAAGAAGCTCGATTCCCATTAGATTTGTTAGTTTGATTACTAATGTAGCTTCAACGGTACCGAGTGATTTTAACCGATTTCCTAAAAAAGGAGGTTCTCAATTCGTATGTCTATATTTTTAAAATTAAGTTTAGATTTTAATTGGATTTTTCGCAAACTTGCGTTTTTAATGTAAATCAGATTTTGCGATGAGTAGCCTTATGCCAGTTTGATGGACTTAAATATCGTTTGGTTTGAACCCTAAGAAGGTTGTCTCACTTACATGGAATTTAAACTTAATCTAACTTCGAAAAATAAAAGCAATGTAGACGTGAGCAAAAAATAGAATTTAACCTTCCCGCGCCGTTAGGTAATAAAACTGGTATTCGATATCTGAAAACATGATATTTGTATAGATATTTTCAGTGACTGCGTAAACGGTATTAGGATTTTATTACTTTTCACGAATCTCGCACTCTTCACTGAATATCAAGCTAGATATTAGAATCGATATAAAAATGAGCGGCGAAACGTTTTGTTTGTACTTATTCTATGCACAGTGGGTCGTAGGCACGTAGATCAAATAAAATTCCATCTCGCTACGTGAATTTTACCACTGGTTTTATAGGCATTTTTTGGTTCATTTTGTGAAACAAAGTTTATTCTAGCATTTTTTTCAGTCTATTGTAAAATAATAAAAAAGTTTGGGTAGCCTCTTGCTTGTTTCGAATGATTTATATAGTGAGGCTTTTTAACAAAATGTTCTGTGGGGACTTGGTTCGTTGGCGTTTCACTCGATATCAAACTATAGATAGAATGTCGAGTGTAAAAAAGTAAAACATATTTTTAAATTTTTGGAAGGTCAAATTTTTCTGCAAATCAATTATTTCTTTACTTGAGCTTTTTTTTTTATTTGTGTCAACATGTATGTAACTTCGTTTTTTAAAAAAACTTTAATTTATGGAATCTTTTTTTTATTTTTAAATAGTGTATAGATTGAAATTAACGAAAATTAAGTTGGAACGCCAAAAATATAGCTATATAGAATAATAAATATCTGAATACATAATGGAAAAAGCTATGTGATCACTTCCAGAATGTGACTCTATTGAGTATGATATTAACAAAAAACTACTCAAAATATTATTAATATTTTTATTGCTAATTAAAGAAAGCAATCTTGTCAAAAGGAAAAAACACAAAACACGACAATTCTTTGAACGTGTTATAACAAAAATCAAACTTCAATTTCAACTATGTCACTTTTGATGCACATCGGATATTAATTTTTAAAATATTATACTTCGGCCGTTCAGAGAATGCGTTCCTGACACCTATCAGTTAGTCACGACTAGTGATGGGCACAACATAACACTGAGTTCGTTACCGTTCCTTCAAAATGAACCGCCGCATTATTTTAAGATTATTTTCGTTTTAAATTGGCGGAATCATTTGTTTTATATTTTAGTTATTTAAGTGGAAACCAAAAAAAGGTAATATTCATATAATAAAATTGTTTTATTTATTCTTTGTTACAAGTACATTGAATTGAATGTGCGAACAGAATATTAATCAGACTCCGATTTGCTTGAGGAGGTGGTGTCTTCATCATCATCTTCGCCTACATGTATAATTATATTATTATCAATAACAGAATCAATCCTGATATCTCGGTCTAACAAAAGCCGGGTAATCAAATAAAAACAGATCGAAAACACTTGAAAAACGTGGTCTATGCGCACGAAACGACAACGGACGACTGTTTTAGCGTCACAAAATGGCGGCCCATAACGCCATTTGGGGTTACCATTTTTAATCTAAGTATAAAAATGCGGTTTGGTCATAGTTTTATTTTTATATTTCATAAACGTTATAATTAAGTCTTATAGTCCATTATTTTCCAATTCTTAAAAAGAAAATCAAAACGTATTATTTTATATTATAACTGTATAAGAACAGATTACGATACTTGCCTGTTATTTTTAGCACAGCACTACAAAATATAAACCGCTGACATAACCTTGTAATAGCGCAGTATAGATTTAGAAAAATATTGTTTACCAAGTTATTTGACACTCAGTTTGGCACAAAATTATAACATTCATTGATTATTGATATAATAATGTTGTTTTAATGCTCCTCAATTGTTAAAACGGTAAACAACCAGCAAAAATATTTTTATCGTAACTGCAACGCCATTGCAAAGTTACGTCGTCAGTTCAATCGCGACGTGTCAGGAACGCATTCTCTGAATGGCCGAACTATAAGCTATAATAAAAATATATTTCTGCAGTGATCTCTAGTTATGAATCAAAATTAAATTCCTGTCCATCGAGCGAAAACAGAATAAAACAGTATTTTATAAAGAATTTGAAATATTTTTTTGTTTAAAATAAAAAACAGGGACAGTCACACCACTGAACGCCTGAAAAGGATAAAGCTTCATCTACATGGACGCTATTATTATAATTATGTAATATTCCAGATCAACATTTAATAATAATCAAGAAATACTATATAATACTATATCTTTTTAATAATGGAACAAATAATAACAAAAAACTGTTGTATCTCGTTTACATAAAGATTGTAAACATGAATAAAATAAAATTGATCCCCACAGAAAACTATTATTCTGAATTTCTGAAACAACATCACTGTTTTCCATGTAAACTTAACTTTATAGGGTCAGTCATGTTGTGACTTTGAGCTCAACCCGTATGTGACCATAGATTTGGTCACAAAACGGAAGTCACATTTTCATATTTGCCGATTAAAAAAAAAATATAAAAAAATATTTGTGGTTCTTTTCCATTTGATGTCATTTTAAACAGTAACTTAAAGAATTGGCGGTTTCTAGAAATAAACAGCAATCCTAATATTTGGTTACGCTGTAGTAAAATTCAGACACATATCTGAACATAAATTCTGTTCTTGTACGGGGCCAGCAACAAAACGTCTACGTTCCTCAAAGTCCTTTTGACTTTAATAGTAAAGTAAAGTAAAACGCAGTAGTATGTTTAAGTAGTGCCTGTTTCAAAGTATTAGGACCCAAAAATTGTGGCTTAAAGTACTATAAAATGCGGTCACAATACTGAATGTTCAGGGTGGATCAAAATTTCATCATCGTAATTTTATACGTTTTTTTTATGTGAATAAGCTAGAATATTACAAATGAATTGATGAATATTATTAAATGATGACATTTAGAAACTAAACCCCTTAAAAAAAGTATATCGTCCGTAGAAAAATCGCTAAATATTCTTGATCCAATCATACAAATTCAGCTGGGGACAAGCAAAAAAAGCCTACTCCTGTTTATTTAAATGCTGTTAAAACAAAATAATGAATAATTAGAACAGAAACTAATATAATAAATTAAAATTAAATGTATTTTCTTTGGTCCAGTTTGGTCCACTTTGAAAACTCAAATAGTTAATGGGTTTAAGAATGAAATTAGGTCAAATCCGGGGGATAAGCAAAAAACGCACTTTACACAAATAAAAAAAAAGCTCACTTCTATTATGGGTGAATTCAGCAAAAAAAGTTTTATAAAATAAAATCTTTATTGCTTACAATTGGCATTCCAGTCACGCTAGACTGACTCCATTACTTTAGTGACAGATTGAGAATTCTACTAAAACAATGTAATCTCTTTTGACAGCCAATGAAATAGTATTTCAGATTCAATACACTGCTGAATAAAAAAGCTGTAACAGAGAATAAAGTTTTTTTTTCGTATACTGGAACGAATAACTTTGGCGTAATATAGATTTAATAAACTTGTGTTCATTGTTTTAAATGCTCTTCAATGGGTGTCCATTTATGTCATAAAGAGTTCCTCCGTGTTTCGAAAGGCACCTTTTAGTGGGTCCCGGCTAATATTTGAACATGTATGAAAGTTAAAAGTTAGAAAGTCCGACAACTAGTCTTAGAGAGTTGATGAGGTCAAATAGGCAGTTGCTTCATGCAAAACACTGTAGCTGTATGAAGTTAGATCAGAAAGGCAGATGGCGATTTAATTGAAATCTTCATTACTATATATATCACATGAAAAACTGATATATTCTTGTTAAGTGTTCTCACCAGTACCATAGAAATTCTTTAGCAATTTTTCCTTTATACGTATAGTACCGACAACCCTCCACTTTCGCTAACATTTTCTCATGCGAGAGCTGAAAGTATTAAAGTATGATAGATATGAGTACGTGTCGGCGACGTCTCGC
This sequence comes from Helicoverpa zea, assembly GCF_022581195.2. Classification (NCBI taxonomy): domain Eukaryota; kingdom Metazoa; phylum Arthropoda; class Insecta; order Lepidoptera; family Noctuidae; genus Helicoverpa; species Helicoverpa zea. Next base: position 1,806,587 of record NC_061464.1, on the reverse strand, counting down.
TCCTGACGGATATTGAACACTGCGTCAAATTACCGCCTTCAATAAATTCTTGTCTTGTATATCTTAATTTATTTTTTGGAGCATTAGTCATTAGGTAGTTAGACTAATGTATATCTCGCTATATATTTGATTAATTTTACGTCATTCGGTTTGCAAATTGAATTATGTCAAATGTGTTTGAAAACTGTTTTTTTTTTATACGACTTGTTACTAAAAAAACTGACTTATACATCGCCATTTAAATTCAAACAAACGAATCCACTAGATCAAGATTATAACCAGTTATACGGTGAATCCATAACACCACATAAAGTTCTACGCATCGTAGCTTCGTAGTGCTACGCGCCTACGAGCTAGCTACGAGCTACGCCGTAGCCCGTAAGGTTATAAATTAACCCATCCTCTATTCGGCAGATAAAGCACCCCGTATAATACATCCCTCGAAGATATATTTAAGCGCTGAAGGAAAAACGTTTTCGTTTCCTGCGAGAATAAGCCTTTTTGTGAAAACGCCGATTAATTTTCAATTTACGTCTTATGTTCTCGAATTTTCTAGCTGAAATCCGTATTCTGTGGAAATATTTTAATGATTGAAAGATGAAATGTAGACTCGCGGTATCGGTACTGAAACTCGAAACGCCTAACTTCTAAAAATAAAATGTTTTTCCACGCGTATGTTGGCTACAGGAGACATTTCGGTACAACAGTAAAATTTACGAGCAACTCTAAAACAATCATTAATACGTTTTATTGCGGGGGCGCAGCGCGGCCGTATTCTGTAGCGCGGCGTGACGTCACTGCTTATAATGACGTTGGACATTAAGCAACAAAACTGAAAAAACTCTCATCAAACTCCAAGCCAGATCTGGAGGGGCGCAGTAGTTTCACGAGTGTGGCGCTACTAACGTGTAATGCCTAAATACCTAAAACTCTCTTACTTCCATGCTTAAGTGTCAGTCATTATGAGGTGCTAGCAAAACAAACCATTGACATTATGGATACGTAATGGTTCATGAATGTGTTTATTAAAATCGTACCAGTAGTTCTTAAGATTGTTAGAAAGCTAAATAAATAAGAATTAATGGAAAGAATTTATAATATTAATGCATGCTTGTGAAGGTGTGTATATAATACATATTATCTGCATGCATATTTCAAAATCAAATTATCTGCATGCATGTCCATAGATGCTTTCAGACCCTTCAGATCATTATTTATCACTATGGGCGTTGTGAGAGAGCAGCAAATGAGGGTAACCTCTCTTTGTTTGTTTTTGGGAGCTCCCGCATAAACGGCTTAACTAATTTTATATGTAGAGGACTAGCTTCGCGTGGTGGCAGTGTCTAAATATGTATTACGATTTTGTGTGAATTGTATTGGAACAATTCTTGTTATTTTTACTGTTCGAAAAATTCAAAATGCCTTCTTACTATATTATTTTCGTTGAAACATGGCTGATTTCGGAACCAATTTGCAAGAAAGTTTTAATAAATGACACCTAGAAATCTAGGACAGGGCTTTATGACAGTTTCCTTAGTATGTAAGCTTCTTCTTCTTCGACCCTGATTCCAAGTTGTTTGAGGCCTGTGCTGGTCGTGTTTTCTACTTCCATTCCTCTTTCAACAGTCTACCTTCTTATTCATGTCAACGTTCAGGTAATCAAACTATCTTCCGCCTCTACCTCTATATCTCTCCACATCCATGAAAGCTAAACCTCGAGTAACAAATAGTTACAAAATCACAAATTAATAATATCAAAAACACAACCTATTTTCCCCACAGATATTAAAAACTGCACGTTAATATCTAAACGGGGTGGTGTTTAATTTCAAGCTGTCGCGCTCGCGGTCGATTAACACAGAAACGAATGGGCCGCGTATTATAAATGTTTATTTTTAATTAAATTCCCTTCAAGCACGGACGTGTGGTACAACGGACAGATGTGGTTTCTGTATTTTGTTTATAAATATGTACCTACTTTCATATTTTGTGAGTATTAGTTATGGTATTCTTCAGGTATTTATTTGAAGTACTTATGCTTAGGTAAAGAACAAAAGCCATTTACACAGTACAAGTACAAAAGACAGTTTTAACTCTTTCGAACTATCCTGGAGCTTCATGTAGACATAAAGAAACAGACATTCACGTGGTCAGTAATTATCAAAAGAACAGTTTTTTTTGTCTATAAATCAAAGTTGTATCTCCGATATATAATAGTACCGCGGAAGTGGCACAAGGCATCAATCTCGGCAGGATCAGGCCAGTCAAATGTTATTGCCATTCACTTTTAATGGCGGCTCACAGTTTTATTGTTCAATTATAAGATCGGGACGTTTTTGTTTACCTCCTTAATTGAACAGTCTTCAAATAAAACAATATATTTTTTATTATTCAGACTGTTTTGATGTGTTTTTCTGTCATTTGTATATTTCAAAATTATGCAGTAACTTAAAAGTCAATGAAGTTTTATTTATCACAAAGACAATACCATATACCGAAGCTAGTATAATTACATCACTTTTCCTCAATGAAGCTATAAAATAGCAAAACAGGTGAATTTCATCCGATATTCTCAAGCACCTACCGATTACAAAAACGGCTCAGGAACTCCTAAACTAAACACTCCTCAATTTCTAAAATATAAGCATAAAAGCTCTCTGGCCCACTTTCAGCCCCTCTTTTATAAAGGTGGATAATTTTCATAGTAATTAACCGTTGTAAGGCGCGTCACCTGCACAGGGAGGGGCTGTCATACACTTTTTATTCAATTTATCAAGAGCACTATTTTTTGTCCCTCTTTCATTATTCACGTGAAAAAGATGCTATCCGCCTTTAGCTTGGTTTATTTTCTTGATAATAATTAGGATGATGTTTCAATTCCTGTATTAGGTAAAATTATCAGCAGCTTTTACTTCCTTGAGATTTTCGATTTAGTCGAAATTGCGTCCCTAGCACTTATTCTTTGGTATTTCTGGCTACCAGATATACATTCCACGTACATATCTATCAACAATGACATATAGGCACAAATGACTGAAGAGTCTTATTAAAAACATGAAATATAAGTTCCCCCACCCAAACCAGTGACAAAAACTTATTAAGAGTTTTCTCCCATTCTTGGAAATATGCGTAACGAAATGTAATTAATCTGCCGCCTACTTGCGGCTTCGTACTCGAGAACTTTTGCAATTCTACGCAAACCTATCGCATACGGTGCGAGATCATATAATTACGTCAAAAGTCATGATTGATCACGTACATACGTCATTTGTCTTCGTTTCGTGTCTAACGACTTTAGGAAAACGGCTAGAAGTATAAACCAATATGAGTAGATGGAATTGTATTAAAAAAAATATATGTGTAACATACCATCTGTTTTTCTGGTGTGGACGATTATATTGTTCATATTGGTAGCATGTTGAAGGAGAGGCTTATACGACATATTTCTCGAGGACACCAAAGTTTTAAGTGGTGATAACCTAGTCTTCGGTGATAACCCACCCATGAAATTTTCCCATTTATTGTTAGAATCTAAGTATCTATCTGAAGCTCAGTCCCACCTTTTTACCTTATACACTTACGTTACATTAAGTATATCTTGTATTTTCAAAATTATCGACTCACTTTTAGTCACTTGTGAAATATATATATGCCAATATCCCAGACTTTCTGTAAAACCATATCTATTAAAACCAGACTGCGAAAACGGTAGGCATAACCAAGTTATTCATATTAAAAAAGGTCGCTTTCAGTCACTCTTTACACTTAATCTTTTTGCTAGAGTTTTTTCAAACATCCCTTTTTATTGAATTAAGATTTAGCGAGGCCGTGTAATTCTTAGTAATTAACGAATACTCTTTAAACGCGGCCTTTTTCGCTTTAATCAACGAATCAGATTTCAGATTTGATGAAATTTTCGCAATGGCAGCTTTAATCAGACTGAGGTATACATGATCAATGTTTTAATTAAGTTATAAGCTTGTTAAGTTATCTATTTAATTAATATTTTGTGTTCATTGCTGGAAATGAGGATATCTACGTCATGCACAGATTAAATCTGACTTACTCAGAATAAAATTAAATTCTAAGAAATTCTATTTATCGCTATAAAATCTCTAGATAGACAGGAATTTCATAAATATTTCGAAATGATTCGTAGTCGAAAAGCATAGGTAATATCGACAATAACTCATGTTAGGCCCACTATTTCCTGCAGACCTCATCAGAGATATTATATATACATTAACATTTCACCAGTTACGTGAGTATATAGCATTATACATACAGTACATAACAGGGCAATAGCATGGAAGCAGGAATCGTTCGCGATCTTAACGCGCCATTACAGCCGTACGTGATCAATACGTCTGTGGAACTATGTGATCAGCTATTGCATTGTATATAATGTCGGGACACCTTAATGTCGGGACACCTTTTTCACACACGGTCGGTTAGCCCCATGGTAAGTTATTTATTAACTTGTGTTATGGGTGCTAACACAACTGATAAACTACATATAGCTACATAGCTACATATATACATATTTATAAATACATATCATAACACCCAGACCACAGCCAACAAGCATGCTCATCACACAAATGTCGACCGAACCGGGAATCGAACCCGGGACCTCAGGTTCGGCGGTCCGGCATGATGACCATTGCGCCATCGAGGTCGTCGAAATGTATATGTATATGTATATGTATTGGTGTATTGACTTTTGAGTGTTTTCTGTACATTTGAATGTTAATTTGTTTTTTGAAACTAAATTACATATTATATCGCTGTATCTCATTACGAAGATGAGGTTAGATTTAATTTCAAAGGATTTTAGAACTAAGTTAAGAACTAAACTGACTAAGAATTTTCAATTCAATACTTAATTGGATTGCACTTAACAGTACCTAATTACAAGAAGTTTTATTTTATTGAGGTTCTTAACAACATGTAAAATGATAAAGTTTGGAAGAGAATTTCTACTGGTATTACTCTAAATATGTCAAAGATTATAAAGCATATAGGCGGTATGTAAGTTGCGGTATCTATGTAAGAAAAATGTAATAGTGCGCTATAAAATTTTACGACACGAAAAACTACGAATTTAAAAACCACAAGCACACTACATGCGTACTTTTAATTAAAAAGAGACTGTTTAGCCAACACAGGGTTGCAATTAATAAAGTTAATTTGCATTTTAGGCCAAGGGAACGCATTAAAACAATTTTGGCTCCTTGCTTGTAAACTGGCTTTCCAAAAATGTAAGAGGATAAGTAAAATAATAATACGTTAAAATGTATTTTAGGGGTAGGTGAAATAGGGCGTGCTCGATTCTTTGCATTCTAGTAATAAACCTTTTTAACAAGCTGAAAATAAAGACTGCTCTGCAGTTGAACCGTAATTTTTTCTTTGTACATACCCTTTCAGAAATGTACAAAATGAGCAAACAAGCTGTAATCTGGTGTTCGCCATATCTTCAGTACCATTCACTACATTTGAAAAGGTTGTTACAACACCACCCAATGCAATAGGGGTAAATTAAGTAGGATTGTAATGCTTTACAGTACGACCAGTATATCTGAGGACACGATGAAACGGGACAAAATATTTTCACATAATATTTTCTTTTGTATTTTTTGTTTGTGAACTGCGTCATATTAAAGTTGCCAAAGTAAGCCGGATATACAGTGTGACAGAGTTTTTAAATATTTGTTGTATACTTTATAACGCTGTCGGTTTTCATGCTGACCATCATTTGTATGATACTCATATGCCGATCCTTTGCATACTAATACATTCCGTGTTTGTGAACACTTCACCTAAACAACTCTGCACTTAAACAGTTTAACGTTATTAATTAAAATCAACTTTCAACCAGAATAAAACGCATCCATATCCTGCCGTCAGTTATAGTTTCCTTCGTAAGCAACGTTACTATGCTAATTTATGTATGTAATTGACTTTTGAAGACGTGTAGATCAAATAAATAAATACCAATAATGGACAGTCCAACACAGCGGTCAAACTTAGAAAAAATCCCTTTTTTTACAACAAAACGTCGTGGTGGCTTAGTACTTAAAGGACCAACCTCTCGAGTATGAAGGTGTGGGTTCGATTCCAGGTCAGGCAAATACCAATGCAACTTTTCTAAGTTTGTACGTACTTTCTAAGTATATCTTAGACACCAGTGGCTAATAAAAAGGTGAAGGAAAACATTTTGAGGAAACCTGGGCTATGAAGTCTGAAATCACTAACCCGCATTGAGCAAGCGTGGTGATTAATGCTCAAACCTTCTCTATGTGAGAGGAGGCTTGTGTCCAGCAGTGGGACGATAAAAAGGCTGTAACAGAAACAACAAAAATAATAATAAAGGCCTTAAAACATACAGAATAGAATATTGTGGTAATAAAGACTCATCGGTACGTGTGTGGGTGCATGCCACCGCGCATCCTTATCGCGAGCGAATAAAAACGCGCGATGCCATTTTAATGTTTGCCCCTTCCTTCGGCCGTTCGGCTGTAATGTGCTGTAGTGACGTGCCCCGCTTTAATTATCGATATGTCGATAGGCAAGTTTTTATGCAAGTTGCAGAGTACGTATAATTTTCTCCTGTAGCATCCCTTTTATATATCTGATATTATTACATATTATACATCTGATTATATTCATGTGATAAAGCCTTTTCCTCTATCTTTCTTTGTATGGATATTGTTTGTAGTAAATTAAACTCAAATCATGCATATTCTAACTCATTCAATGTGCTTCGAAACTAATAACTTAATAATATAAGCGGATAAAATATTATATACATATTTTTCATGTTGTCATCAGCTAGGCATCATCAAGTCTTTTTGCACCTTTGTTGACAAAGGTGTTTTCAGAAAACAACCGTTATGTACTTATTACTCGTAGGTATGTTGTCGATATGTTAATATCGCATCCCTACTCTGAAACATGTATAAGCAATTTATGTTTTTGCAGATATGGTTTAATAAAAGCAGCTCTATTGGCTGTACATATTTCAGGATTTACGTTGTGACCGGAATTTTTTGTGATGTTTTATTCTTATTGCAATATTTTTTGTAAAAAATTCTTGGAATATAAATATCTTGAACATTTAATGTTGTATCAGTGTGCTTCACGTTTTAAGATAAAGAGCATCCTATGTACTTTTCTCGGTTCAGTCGTTCTCGACTTATAAGTAGTGTAAATAACGCAACATTCGTTTATATATTTTAAATGGCGAACTTAGCTAGTTTTACTAGTTATTTCATAGTCAGTTGTTTGGCTTTTCATAAGCAAATCTTGAAGCTACACGATGTTGACTAACACAGTTAGTTTGTATTAGCGTGTAAATAAACACGGTGCAGTACAAGCATAGCTTCGCATCTGAATACAATTACCTACATGTCAGCCATCTTGTCAAGCTTATCGCATAACTTGTGCCGAATGATTGCTTTGTTATTGTTTATATACCTATGTTTTGCCGACAGCTTACCAATTGGCTCTTTTCACGCGGTTTCATTTCTCAAGAAATTTTCTATCTTCGCATGTATAAGATATAAATCTGTGCTGATTTAACCGCTTTGCAATTGCTGGTACTGTAAGATGTCAATTACTAGGTTTAAGTCCACAAATCCCAAATCAAAAAGGTCACACTGGACGCAATAGACCAGACAATTCATAATTTTCTCTTTCAGTGCAATGTCGAAGAAATCCCGCAATAAACAACAATAAAAACTTAAACGATTAATTAAACATAATGATTAATTTTTGCATCGCCTCGACCATTACCCGAAGTTCGTGCAAAACAAAAGATATAAACAATACAGCTATTAATTGAGCCGTTAAAAAAACTTTGTTAAGTATTGAATGGCGGTATTGTGCCCAAGTTATTGAAAGCTACTTTTTGTAAGACGCGACAAGAGAAAGCACTTGGTTGGCCCGTTGTTCGTCGGCTATCGATTTAGTTGTGAATGTACGCTAAATTCATAATGATGGTAGCGTGGTCTTTTGAGCTTAGATGCGGAAAAAATACAAAAAATGTTTCAGGAAACTTTGTCTTTTTAAGATTACACATTTTTCTAGAACTTCGCGATGCCATATCTACCGTACCTACCTATTTCTGGTAAAGTTGAAGATCTTGACTATAAAAAAAATTACGTCTACTAGTCGGATCTAGTTGTAAAGTAGAATTTGTGTAGATGCATTTCATGGATATCATTTTTAACTTTCAAACTGTGACAGTCCTAGTGAAAATCAGAAATGAATTAAGAACCTTTAGAGTTAAGAGGTCACAAAATTGGAGTTTCACAAAGGACTTGAAGTTATAAATGGTCATTGTAAGTAAAGGAGAAAGCTTTATCGCGAGTTCACAGTTCTCGTAATTTTCTACTGCGCATTTACAATCGTTTGTCGCCGTTACGAAGTCACTCGATAAGATATGCCAGCCTATTCATGGTAAGACATTAATTTTTATGTTTTTTTAATGAGTTGCATGAGGGTAGGAGTATTAAAGAGACAGTGGGAGATTTATTTTCTATATTTATCTGTGCCTTTAACGATAACAGGGTGAGGAGGTCAGATAGGCCGTCGCTTCATGTAAACCACTGGCGGTTTGCTACAGCCGGTTAGACTGGAAGCCGACCCCAATATAGTTTTGAAAAGGCAAGGCAGATGATGATCTGCCTAAACTGGTGATTACTATGCATAATATTAAGCTGGCTACAATAATCAGGTCGATAGTGGTTGTTGTTAAAGGTACACACTACATTTTGGTATAAATAAATAAATAAATAAATAATGTCGCGACACCTTTTCACACACGGTCGGTTAGCCCCATGGTAAGTTATTTATTAACTTGTGTTATGGGTGCTAACACAACTGATAAACTACATATAGCTACATATATACATATTTATAAATACATATAGTAACACCCAGACCACGGCCAACAAGTATGCTCATCACACAAATATCGACCGAACCGGGAATCGAACCCGGGACCTCAGGTTCGGCAGTCCGGCTTGGTGACCTTTGCGCCACGGAGTATATCATGCTATTAGCCAAAAATGTGTTCAAATACGACTGTGGTTTATTTATGACTGTCAATATTGTTTCCAAAACTTTGAAATAACTTAAAAATATGCCTTTACTTCCTTTACTTGTCGTGCGTTAACAGTAATCTTTAGAAAAAGTCTCAAAAACAAGTTTCCCTCATCGAATCGTTCTGCGAGGTTGATGTATATTTATTACCCTGAGTAACGGTTGGCCAACCTCGGATAAAAGCAACCAACATTAGCAAACGAATTTATTTTCACGCCAACATTATTTGTTGAGAGTGAAATAAACTATTGGGATTAAATAAATATTTGATACAAAAGTTTTTGTTTAGATTAGAAAATGTTTTATCCAAATCCATACTCATTTTATATCTAAAGCTAAAAGGTGAGTCCGTTTCTTTGCCTGAACAGACTAATCTCAGGCCGATTTCAATATTTTTTTCACTTTTATATTATGTTAATTTAGTTAGTCCATGTATTGAGGAAGGCTACTTTTATTAAGGTAAGCGAATCTATTATAGAAAATTTAGCTTAGATTGATTTATTAATACATTTAAGTATTTGAGACCTAATTAGCCACGAACGATACAAAAGCTATAGACAATAGTTTACATATTAGCAACAAAATAAACATACAAAACCAATATTGAGATGTTTTTTCAATAATTACTAGAAGGGTGAATATTTTTTCCTTCAGAAATACATAAATATTTTTATAAGAACATATTCCAGTTTTCGCCGTGAAAAAAGAACACATTGTTGTTACAATTTAATGTATGCGAAATGTAATATGGTGGGCTTAGATTTTTTTTATTTATACCGTGAAGGAACTCCTTAAGGGTGTACAATAAATTTTGTATAAAAGGTTCAAGGGGTCCTATTGGTTAGCAAAGGCCTCTTGTTGCCAGCTATTGATAAATTGCCCAAAATATTGGTAACTCACCATTATATTTTTTTCACCGAATTCTTAAGGTTGTGTTGAATTTTGATGGCAATATCTCAGAGATTTATTTTGTTGGTTTTAGGTAGCGATGTGTTTTGTAACATTTTATTGCACCCAATTAAACCGCTGATTTATTTTATGGAATAGGTACGGAGTATATAACATTTATCTGCTGACAAAACTGGAATTGCATTGTCAAACAATATATGCCTATCTCATTAAGTTCCAGTATTGGCAATTATTCCCAGTTAGACAAAGGACAAACGATAAAAAAAAATCAACAAGCGACAAACCTGTGTATTTACGTTGTAAAAAAAAATAATCCCCGATTCAGTAATACACACTGCTTTATAGGTTAATTTAGGCAAAAATCCAATTCCACTGGCAACCCCACGAGTGAATAAATATTAAATACAGCTTTAAATGAGGAGTCGAATGGTCCACCATTGAAGGGTATTCGTACCTCATAAACTGTAATTTAGAAGGAAATATATATCGTACGCGTCCCTTTTTGCTTTGTGAGTGAGAAACGAGTCACGTTTTTGTAAAAGAAATGGACACCTATCCCTTTCATAGTGGTCCATGAAAGGGCAAATGTGCAGTTTAGGACTTTAATAGAATCATGTCATGATATATTTGTACTGAAAATAGTTGCTACAAAATGTAGCATAGCGAAAGTTATTTAAGTAATTTCAATGTGATGTTTTGATATTTAAAACGAGATGTTTTTCATGTTGAAAAAGTAATAAAATTATGCATTCCTCAAGGGTACCTAGAATAAATTTTGGGCTAATCGCACATGACGCGTATTGTAAGCAAAGCTTAGATACGATGCATGCTCGGAGGGACTTCAATTTCTTTCTACACATAATTTTCTATTAATAACCCACAACTCTAAAATATACTTAAATTGCGTTTACTGTCAAACACCTCATTATGAATTCCCGGACTAAAATTCCCCGGTCTTCGAAATTCCCGCGCTTTGTATTGTTTGCTAGCCGGGATTTTGCGTACCCTTGTCAGAATATTTCTTGACGTCCACAGCCAAGATTAGGGGTAGTTCACAATAGTTTGATGAGCACTCTGTTATTGTGTTAATTTGGAGTGGAAGGAAATGTGTGTAATTCTCGTATTGTCTGGGCTTCGACCTCCAGAACTATGGATTACCTCTTGTAAATAATAAGGGATAGTTGGCCATTTGGAACCGTTTTAAAGAAACTTCGTTATTTTCAAGAAACAATGATAATACGCAACAAAATATAAAGAATACATATTTTATTACATTCTACTGTCTACATTGACTAAATGCGAAAGAGATATCAATTCGCATTAAGTGCAGAATGCGACAAACAAAAACTGACCCTCCATTACAAACGAAGAAGATAAAAGCCAGTGCATTTAAGTGCCTCAATTGGCTAGATAAAGCAGAGCAAAATGGCCGCCGTGTTCAGTCATGTGTAACATTGCTATAAACACCCACACTTACGAGTGTTGAATACAAACTAAACATACAGAACCTATAAAACTAGCGAGTACCAACTACTGTAAAGATTTACGAGGTGTCAAATGTCAGGGTAAGTTTAATTCTCGTAGTGCAATCCACCATTTAACTTGGCCCTAACTTGATAGTCTCGTAATTCTGGAGTGTGGCTATTTCTGGTGGCGCTCGATAATGTAAGAATGTCGAGGGGATTAAGGAGAATTTTCTGTAGCGACATTAGCGTACTAAAAGGTGAGGTATGTAATTCCAATGTCGTGTAGTCTGTATGTCTACTTCTCATTGGCGGAATAGAGAGCTGATGTCAATGTGAAGCTTTCAGTCAGATTTATTTGCATTGCAATCCGAAACATGAGAAAGTTTGTATCGCGAATCCAATTTAATAAAAAAAACGTGTAAAACTGTAAGAAATCTTTAACCAGTAGTGGTACATCCAGAAGATTGCAACCGAATTTTGAATATACATACCTACGTATGTAAAAAAACTCGTAACTAAGCTTTCTTTAAATTCTTATTTTTTTTAGTTGTTATGGCATGTTTTAGATGGCATTTTATTGGTGATGTTTTTAGATTTACGATTCGTATTTTCATAATAGTTTAAACATAATAAGAGTTTGAAATGTTGTTTCTCTTTTTGCAGAAACGCAGCTAAAAGCACTTAGGTATACTATATTGTATTAGTCGCATTTCAATATCAATAAAAACAGTAATGGAAATAAAAAATTGCAATGTGCAATAAACCAGTATTAAAATCATACACCTAGTTGGTAATGTATGAGCTGGACATATTGATAAATGTTGTTTTTATTACCTCTATTTTATGTGTCTATAAAATGGGTGCTTTTAGGTGATTTATAATACTTTAGATAATAAAAGTTATTATTTTTTTATTAGGCTTTACTTACATTTCAACATTTAAATGCATTTATGCATAAAGTTGCCGATGCCAATATTCTCAACAGGCTATGGGTTATGTTTTTGAAGAGAGCATTTTTTAAGTACATCTAATACAAATCTCATTCAAAAAGTAGCGTACTTTTCACGATTTATCTGTCAAATTACTACGCAGAATTTTTGGCGTCAACATGAGTTGGCTTTTAGGGGACATTTTTGTTGCTTTATTTCACATTCCGGGGTGGTGCGACTCATTTTTTATCCCAACTCTGACAAACCGCTCGACATTCCCTCAATCTCGGGAATAGGGTCCCCGGCTAACGAATTCTAGCCACGTGGCAATATAGTTAATTGAAACTGCGAGTGAAGCCGGGTGCGCAACAAGTGCGTAAATTAAACCCTACTAAAAATGCTTATCTCTTTTGTGTTGAAGTATAGCAGAGGATTTACTTATAAAAGCTTTAGTTTATAGTTTGAGCCAACCACGCGAAATTATACACTGTGTGTATATTTAGTACCTTAAGCCAAGTGGATTTCCAATAGAATGTTGGTACTATATTAATAAAGAATCGTTTGCATAATCTTGAATATTAATTCAAGTTTAGACTTAGTAAGGCGTAGGTACTAAAATCACGCTTGTACCTATTCCCCAGACGTGAGGGCAGGAGTGTACTTATATCAATATATTCACCTGTGTTTTCCATACAATTACCAATTATATAGTATTTTATAAGCCAGTTAGAGCCCCTTTTATACGAACCAGCTATAATTAGACAGTTTTAATATTTGTTAAAAAAAGGAACACATTGAATCAAACTTTAACCAAACCTAATATTTAGTGCAAACGGATCTTCAAACTATTCCTCTATCACTTAATAGATCCAATTTGCGTATACATACCCGCAGCAGAATTATGCTGTCCCTAAATTTAGTACTTAATTGATTAACAAAGTTACCGGAGCTCGCTTTAGGGGACTTCTATTGCTAGCAGCTAGTCGTAACTAGTTTATCTAGTAGTTATGTATCGCTCGCTCTTTTCAAGAACTTCGTTTGAAACGGTGTTAAGTGCTCAGCATGCTTTTAGAAAGAAGCTCTGTGATATTTATGCTTTATTTTCAAACTAACTGTTACCCGCAACTCCACCCGCTTCCGAAGAGAATTTCTAACAAGCCTGTGTTCCTTTTCAGGACTATGTTATATGCCCCTATCATTTAAATCGACGCAGTAGTTTTTGCGTCAACCTGCGACAGACAGACAGTTCAGTGTTCAGCTACTTTCCCATGTAAAATAGGACCTATTTATTTGAAATTTTCCCTCATTTAATTTTTGATGACCCAGCCAGCATAATCCGAAACGAGACCTTATTTGCTTAATTTATTACTGCATCGACGTATATTCTAATTAAAAACTATAAATTAAACCGGCTGAAGCCCTTATCATATATTTATGAGCTAATCCTTTCAATTACCAATGTTTTGTTTGGGCTAAAATATTCAGGCGTGTAATCAGACGCGAGACGCATTAAATTTTCAGCATTTCAGCTCTGTTTTCCAACTGCGGGTAATACTGTGGTGTGACTTCGGAGTCCTAGAATATTGGCAAAGGGTGCGGTAGCCAATAAATGTTTGATTAAATTTAAATTGTGAGACTGTGTGGTTATGATCAATTTCATCGTCTAAATGTGTAAGGGGAGAAAAATGTTGTTTTTTTTTTGTTTCTTTCACACATTACATTACACATATAACTTAAAATAGGCACGCTAAGACAGACCCCAGAGGTCTAATTACCTCTGGGGTCTGTCTTAGCATGCCATGGCCGGCAATTGGCTCAACGCGCTCATTACAGTTATGTATTGATTAGGTCAATGAAGTAATCTTTCAGTTTACGTTTTGTTGCCTATGCACAACTAAAAGCTTGTAATGTTAACAACAATAAGCAGCATCTTGTTTTAATATAATTTCCCTCTTCGTACTCTAATTACTACCAAAAGCGGACAGACAGTTTTTCATTTTACACATACATATATTTTTTACAGTAAAGCAGGGATACCTACCGTATTCCCAAATTAAACCCTGAACATTGACTTACTGGTGCTATTTCCTACAGTTGCTCCTAATTTTAACCTACCTTATCGAGTACTCTCTGAGGAAATTACTTGAGACTGACAGACTCGGCGGTTTTACGTGAAATGGGTTATTTAAATTTTTGTGCAAAATATCCGATCTAATATTTTATAGTAGTCTCTATGTAAGGCACTTCTCTTTAGTCGAATTTAGCGAAATTACAGGTTTCCTTTGCGATACCCACATCTAGATTTGCAAAGCTGTTACCTAGTCTTTTAGAACATTTACGTGTTTTTCAATAGTCAGCGTTCTTGAATATTCACCCTCAGAAAATTTGTTTAGCGAACAATTTTGCCCTCCTACTAAACGTTACGTGCAAACATTCTTATTACGCGTATTAAAAAACTCTGAACAATTAAATACTAATAAAATTTATATACTTAAATACACAATTCCAAATGTCAAATCACATGCTTAGCCTTTTCCCATTCCCTTTTGAGCTGGGTACCAGAGATTTATGTTGCATACTGTGAAACCACTGCCTATCTGACCTGAGCTCAGTTCCCAGTGCAATCCGATACCCTTAGAGACCTTAAGACTGGTTGTCTGAGTTTTTGGCTTCCGAAATTCCTGCTAAAGATATTCAAATGACAACCGGGCCCCATCAATATGACATGCTCTCCGAAACACGGAGAAACTCATTATGAGTAAATTAGTTTATACTGTAGTGGATCAAATGAGTAATGACAATTTGACATACATACATTTAAACACGCTTTTTCTAGCTTTACTTGGTGTACTATGACTCATGTTCATCTATACATATAATAAATCTGTAAAAAAACTGTGTCTGTACATTGAATATATTTAAAAAACTAGCTTCTGCCCGCGACTTCGTACGCGGATCCTGTCCCTTATGCCAGCGACTACGGGGTCAGCAAAATCAAAGATCTGAACCGTCTGATATTGAATTTTAAGGGCCCGTTGACTTGAAAACAACGGAATACGGATAAACATTAGAAACGTTCCATATATTTAATTAAATTGGACTAAACAAAACGCTGAGAACTGAACCGCAATAGGCGTGATCATAGGGATAAAAGTAGTGATTCTAATAAGTCTGCATTTAAGTTATGTGGCAAAAATGTTACACGTATTATTACGTAAAAAAACATTAAATAGATGACAAAGTCGTGGTGACTTAGTGGAAGTCGTGGTGGTTTAGTGGGTAGAGAACCAATCTCTCAAGTATGAGCGTGCGTCTTTGATTCCAGGTCTGGCAAGTGCCTGCCAATGCAACTTTTCTAAGTTCGTATGTACTTTCTACGTATATTTTGGATACCAATAACCGTTATTTGGAGGGGATGTTAAACTGTAGGTTCCGGCTGTCATTGAACATTCTTGGCAGTCGTTATGGGTAGTCAGAAGCCAGTAAGTCTTACCAAGGTATGTTGGGTTGAGCGGGTAACCAGGTTGTGGAGGTCAGATAGGCAGTCGCTCCTTGTAAAACACTGGTACTCAGTTGCATCGTGACTGGAAGTCGACCATAACATAATTGGGACAAAGGCTCTTGAGATAATAACGACAATAATAATGAGATATAGGCACCGCAGGACATCTGAGGCTGATGACGGGGAGTAGCAACCCCGCGGGGCTATACTATATGCTGAGTTCTCCAGGGAGAGTATCCCCCATCTCCGGCCGGTCGGAGTGAACCATGACGGGGGTAGGTCTCACGCCTCTGGCTTGGCTTGGCCGTCCAGAGTGGAGTCGCTAGAG
Source organism: Helicoverpa zea (assembly GCF_022581195.2). NCBI lineage: Eukaryota > Metazoa > Arthropoda > Insecta > Lepidoptera > Noctuidae > Helicoverpa > Helicoverpa zea. Next base: position 1,790,348 of record NC_061464.1, on the reverse strand, counting down.
CAGGATTAGTAGCCCTGCTCGGAGGGTAGGTGCCTCATGGTAAGCACAGGGAGCGCGTAATCTGTGTTTAAAGTCCGCCGAGGTATCCTCACGCTTCAGGTTCCCGGGGGCCCAGTAAGTGAGGTGGCGAGTCTCCACCTGCCATTTTTACATGTACCATTGACATCCACTAACATCCCATCACAAATAGCCCAAGTAGTTTCCCTCAATAGTTAGCAATAGTTTAGCACAGAACCGGGGATTGTCTTTTTTTTAACGACGTCCACCGGTGAATGTCCTTGGGTTCATTTCTATAGTGTATAAAGGGATAATCGACGGTATTGTGTCACCATTTCATTAAAGTTGTCTCAAAAGGGCTTCAGCGTGTTGGCTTCGGCCCCACGTTTGCCTCCCAAAAATTCGGAACTCTGTAGTCCCGAGGTCTGGAAGAGACATACAAAATAATAATGAGATATAACGCAACAAAGTCGGAGAGTGAGGGCTCGTGACGCCACGTCTAAGTATGTAAAATTTGTACTAAGCAGTGACTTAACGAAGCGTTGTTGTATCTTCGTTATTATTTGTTTGTGAGAGAGAGAGAAAAGAAAAATACGTGTCCATTATTTTAGGATAGGATTCACCATACCTATTTCATAACATTCATTTCTATACATTTCAAGTGTAGTATTGCTCTTGAAGTTTCATATCAGGTGTTCCAGATCTTCGATGTTTATACATCAATAGAGAGTGCTTATCAGATTGAACCACTTTTGCTAAAACGTCATATCTTCATATGCTATAGTCTAGCTGGACTCCTGGAGTTCCACATCAGGTGTTTTACACCTTCAATTTGTATAAGTCAACAGAGAGTGCTTATCAGATTGAACAACTTTTGCTAAAACGTCATACCTCTATATGCTATAGTCTAGCTGGGCACCTGGAGTTCCACATCAGGTGTTTTAGATCTTCAATTTGTATAAGTCAATAGAAAGTGCTTATCAAATTGAACAACTTTTGCTAAAACGCCATACCTGTATATGGTACAGAGAAGCTGGGCTCTTGGGGTTCCACATCAGGTGTTCCAGATCTTCAAATTTATTATCTATATACATATAATAAATCTCAACTAAAAATGCTCATCACATGAAACAATTTTTGCCATGGCACCATTTTTATATCTCTTATAGTTTTGTTGGTCTGTTGGGGTTCTGCATCAGGTCTTCAAGTTTCGAAGATATATTATAGCCTATATGTTGACCAGGCTTAATACTGATACAACAAAGAAAAAATCATTGAAATCCGTTCAGTAGTTCCGAAGATTAGCGTGTACAAACAAACAGACATACAGACATACAGACATACAGACATACAGACATACAGACAAACAGACAGAATTTTTTTTTTGGATTTGTGCTCCATTACTGTTTCTAAACCCCACCCAATTATTATCTATTCTATACATATAATAAATCTGTAAAAAAACTGTGTCTGTACATTGAATATATTTAAAAAATAATAATTGGGTGGGGTTTAGAAACAGTAATGGAGCACAAATCCAAAAAAAAAATTCTGTCTGTTTGTCTGTATGTCTGTATGTCTGTATGTCTGTATGTCTGTTTGTTTGTACACGCTAATCTTCGGAACTACTGAACGGATTTCAATGATTTTTTCTTTGTTGTATCAGTATTAAGCCTGGTCAACATATAGGCTATAATATATCTTCGAAACTTGAAGACCTGATGCAGAACCCCAACAGACCAACAAAACTATAAGAGATATAAAAATGGTGCCATGGCAAAAATTGTTTCATGTGATGAGCATTTTTAGTTGAGATTTATTATATGTATATAGATAATAAATTTGAAGATCTGGAACACCTGATGTGGAACCCCAAGAGCCCAGCTTCTCTGTACCATATACAGGTATGGCGTTTTAGCAAAAGTTGTTCAATTTGATAAGCACTTTCTATTGACTTATACAAATTGAAGATCTAAAACACCTGATGTGGAACTCCAGGTGCCCAGCTAGACTATAGCATATAGAGGTATGACGTTTTAGCAAAAGTTGTTCAATCTGATAAGCACTCTCTGTTGACTTATACAAATTGAAGGTGTAAAACACCTGATGTGGAACTCCAGGAGTCCAGCTAGACTATAGCATATGAAGATATGACGTTTTAGCAAAAGTGGTTCAATCTGATAAGCACTCTCTATTGATGTATAAACATCGAAGATCTGGAACACCTGATATGAAACTTCAAGAGCAATACTACACTTGAAATGTATAGAAATGAATGTTATGAAATAGGTATGGTGAATCCTATCCTAAAATAATGGACACGTATTTTTCTTTTCTCTCTCTCTCACAAACAAATAATAACGAAGATACAACAACGCTTCGCTAAGTCACTGCTTAGTACAAATTTTACATACTTAGACGTGGCGTCACGAGCCCTCACTCTCCGACTTTGTTGCGTTATATCTCATTATTATTTTGTATGTCTCTTCCAGACCTCGGGACTACAGAGTTCCGAATTTTTGGGAGGCAAACGTGGGGCCGAAGCCAACACGCTGAAGCCCTTTTGAGACAACTTTAATGAAATGGTGACACAATACCGTCGATTATCCCTTTATACACTATAGAAATGAACCCAAGGACATTCACCGGTGGACGTCGTTAAAAAAAAGACAATCCCCGGTTCTGTGCTAAACTATTGCTAACTATTGAGGGAAACTACTTGGGCTATTTGTGATGGGATGTTAGTGGATGTCAATGGTACATGTAAAAATGGCAGGTGGAGACTCGCCACCTCACTTACTGGGCCCCCGGGAACCTGAAGCGTGAGGATACCTCGGCGGACTTTAAACACAGATTACGCGCTCCCTGTGCTTACCATGAGGCACCTACCCTCCGAGCAGGGCTACTAATCCTGCTCTAGCGACTCCACTCTGGACGGCCAAGCCAAGCCAGAGGCGTGAGACCTACCCCCGTCATGGTTCACTCCGACCGGCCGGAGATGGGGGATACTCTCCCTGGAGAACTCAGCATATAGTATAGCCCCGCGGGGTTGCTACTCCCCGTCATCAGCCTCAGATGTCCTGCGGTGCCTATATCTCATTATTATTGTCGTTATTATCTCAAGAGCCTTTGTCCCAATTATGTTATGGTCGACTTCCAGTCACGATGCAACTGAGTACCAGTGTTTTACAAGGAGCGACTGCCTATCTGACCTCCACAACCTGGTTACCCGCTCAACCCAACATACCTTGGTAAGACTTACTGGCTTCTGACTACCCATAACGACTGCCAAGAATGTTCAATGACAGCCGGAACCTACAGTTTAACATCCCCTCCAAATAACGGTTATTGGTATCCAAAATATACGTAGAAAGTACATACGAACTTAGAAAAGTTGCATTGGCAGGCACTTGCCAGACCTGGAATCAAAGACGCACGCTCATACTTGAGAGATTGGTTCTCTACCCACTAAACCACCACGACTTCCACTAAGTCACCACGACTTTGTCATCTATTTAATGTTTTTTTACGTAATAATACGTGTAACATTTTTGCCACATAACTTAAATGCAGACTTATTAGAATCACTACTTTTATCCCTATGATCACGCCTATTGCGGTTCAGTTCTCAGCGTTTTGTTTAGTCCAATTTAATTAAATATATGGAACGTTTCTAATGTTTATCCGTATTCCGTTGTTTTCAAGTCAACGGGCCCTTAAAATTCAATATCAGACGGTTCAGATCTTTGATTTTGCTGACCCCGTAGTCGCTGGCATAAGGGACAGGATCCGCGTACGAAGTCGCGGGCAGAAGCTAGTACTTTAAATAAAATCAATGTCCGTATAATAAGTACAAGTTCTCTTTGGAACAAAGTAACAGTGGTACTGGTAAAACTATTAAGCTAAGGCTTGGCTTTGTTTAGTTTCTCTTCATTAGACAACAAATCCAATTTGCTTTCGCCCGCCGATTGTTATTTTTAATTAATGCCAATTATGCTCGTGCGGTTTTCTTCAGGTGTTTAAGAAATTCTTTGTGGTTTGTAGGTGTTTTGTTTTATCCCTCATTTAATATTCAGATAGCAATTTTGGTTTTTCTTATTGAATTGAGTGCTTTTGATGATTTCGGCGAGGGGAAAAAGTATGCCAGTTTAAGAAGAATATAAGACTTTCTTTTAGATGTTTAGAAGCTATTTAACTTTACTCTAAAACTCGGTTGAAGTCACCGTTTTTGCATGGAGTAATTGAATAAGCATTATCTATGACAATTAATCAATATCTAAATTGCATGGAAACTGAATAGTCATGTAAATTAATTGACAGTATAATGATCGAAACATAATCGCTAAATTAAAGTGCAAACAGCTTTGTTCTATGTTTCGGTTTTAAAATGGCCGATTAAACTATTATAACAAACAATTTAACTCTAAACAAAACTAATTAATGCCAACAATCCAATGATAACAAATAACAAAACTAATGATTTCAACCGAAACCAATCGAGTTTATTACATAACATTTAGTAATATTAATAACAATATGTATCTGTTAATATCATTATCAGTTAACAAACATATTTACATAGTTGGGATGATTTTTAGATTTTTGACAATAAAGGCCAACTAAAAGCAAACCATTTTTACTAAGAGTATTGGGTTGCCCGGATATCTGGGTTGTGGATAGGCAGTCGCTCCTTGTACAACACTGGTACTCAGCTACATCTGGTTAGACTCGAAAGCAACACCAATATAGTTGGGAAAAGGCTAGACAGATAATGATGAAACAGGGCTAGCAAACTAGCTATTAGTACAGTCGACAAACACTAATATTTATCAAAGAACAACGAATATAAGATTAGATTAAACAAGGTTATAGTTCGGCCATTCAGAGAATGCGTTCCTGACACGTCGCGATTGAACTGACGACGTAATAACATTCATTGATTATTGATATAATAATGTTGTTTTAATGCTCCTCAATTGTTAAAACGGTAAACAACCAGCAAAAATATTTTTATCGTAACTGCAACGCCATTGCAAAGTTACGTCGTCAGTTCAATCGCGACGTGTCAGGAACGCATTCTCTGAATGGCCGAACTATAATGCTCAATCCTTCTCCGTGTGAGAGGAGTCTGTACCCAGCAGTGAGACGATAAAAAAGGCTGTAACAGTACAAAACAAGATCGTCAAGCATACTATAAATTCCTTAACGATAAAATACATAATTCGGCAATGAAGCGAGAAGGGCTCCGAAGATTTTTAACACGGCCTCAGGGTTGGGAAGAAACCATAAATATGGTGCCTTCAGTTTTGTCGTATCGTAATTAATCTTGCTTGAGAAATGAGCTTGAAATGCAGGCCGATACTTTGATAAATAGATTTTTGCTTCTTACCAACTCGTTCGAACGGTTTGACGGGGACCAAAATTTGGTGTTCTGGAAGCGACCTGAGACAGAGGAGCATATTTTTCTTTTACTTTTATCTATGTAATTTCTAAGTGTATCTACGGCAGAGTCAGGTGAAGGAAAACATTTAGAGGAAACTTTAATTATAAAATTCTTTCACATTATTTCCATTCATATGAGAAGAGACCTTTACCATGTGGTGGAACGATAAGCAGGTTGATGATGACCCCTAATAATATTTTTTATTACTGAAAAATACTCCACAGAGTTTACTTATTTATGTTACACAATTTCACCTTTCTATTACGAATAATTGCGAAGTTTACTGTGGCTGACAGGAGCTATAATTGGTTCAACCTATATTGTTACTAACAGTTATTTCAATGTAATATTAATTAAAGTAGAATGCAATATAATGTTGAGAATAAAAGCCTCTGAAAAAGCATTTTTTGTGACTTGAAAAAATGGTATAAAAATAGTTATTTTAACCCAATGTTGGGTGAATAAAAATTTACGATCGAATAATTGCCACTCTAAAAATCATACAAAGAATAAAAAGCAGACAATTTTATATCTTTGTATTTTCCAATTTTGCTCTAAGTATGCGGGTCGCGACGGAAAAAGCGCCGAGGCCAATTTCTTTGAATGATTACAGATATTTCGCCCACACTATAAGTGCGTACGAATATCGAAGCTTTAGTTTCTATCGACAGCGTATGAATGCCGCCTTTTATTTCGACGCCTTTGAACCTCCATTTATTTTGGAAAAAGTTTTTTTATGGAATATCGTGGAGAAAGATATAGAATTATGTTTAAACCTTCTATCTTTTTCAAGACTCACATTTCTTTATAATTATAACGACCAATCTTATTCCAATTTGAGATATTAACTTAGTATGTCAAATCGTTCTCATCACTACAGCGAGCCAGCGAAAATTCAATTCATTATGTAAACAAATAAAACACCACCAAATTCGATAACTGCTGGAAAACCAAACAATGGCTTCAATTTTTATTCATCAGCAGCTAATTCCATCAGCCACCATTTAGATATAAAAATGGAATAAAAAACCCGCACTGATTCGTTCAACTTTTTCGAACTAAAACAAGAGCGATATCAAATTCAATTCAAACAATCATGGCGGACAAATATGTACAATATTCACGGCTGGTCGTGTACTATTGGGCGCATTGTGTCCCGTGCTTTGCCGTCAATGGATTTCGTTTCAATAGACCGAATAGATTTGATTTACGTATGTCAATAACCGTTGTGTTGGACATGGTCCTAAGGGGTTGCGTAGACATGATACCGGAATGTGTGTAGTGCCATAGGAAGATGATTTATTTATTGATTTTACAATGATGGATTTTTGAACCTCATTGTGTATATATTTTTTCTATTAGTTTTTAGTTTCCAGCATTTTTAAGAGCGCTTTATTTTATATGGTATAACCTGTCCTACTGCTCCCCAAAAGAGACTTTTGATATGAAGTATTTTGGAATCTTGTGACGATTTCAGCTGAAGATACCTACCGGTGTCAATACATCACTTAGTTCATGACATGAATAAAGTCACTTTTACTGACTCCTAACGAGCCATGCTAACCGAAAGACAGACTGAAATTGATAGTAAACCCACTATACAATAACTCGAGTAAACCAATATAGACTAGGAGATAGATCAAAGGAATATTAATAGTCTTAGACCTAGCCGACGTATTGTGTGAAACTAGGACGCCACACTTGGTCAAGACAGTCTGACTAATTTGGTACTAACTTGGCTACTATCTATGGCATCTTTAACTGTTGGGATACTAGTTGTTTCTCGCGGGTTTGTCTGCAGTGTGACGGAATTGTTTTAAGTAATTGATTAAAAAAAATAATTTAAATCAATTCAGTTTTTTTTCCGACAAGTAGAAAGGTATTGGATAGGAAGACAATTGCGCAAATTTTAAGTAGTAGGGTCTGTTCCCTAGCAAGAAGCAGTTTTCTAAAAAAAGTTTTAATGGCTGACAGAGTTAGTTGCATATTCGTAAGTGAGAGATGGTGTTTCTGAGATAAAACATATAAGATCTGTAGGATTACAGAAAAGAGAATCTCTCACCAATATTGCAGATTTGAAGCCACAAATACCGTCCCAAACAGACAAAACAATACAAAAGACGGACCCAATGTGCTTATTTGAGGACACAATTGTCCTCTCATGCATAGCAGTGTTAAGAGCAGGCGTCTAACAACGTTTGTTCAAGTCGGAGTTAGGTCTTACGTAAGGCAATCTTAAGCCAGCCCGAACCGAGACAAAAGGGAACGGATGTGGTCCGCTCCTAGCCTCACTTCCTAAAATGGCCGTTCTATTGTGATAAACTAACTTGTTATTGAGATGTTTGGATTACGTCATTGTAGTGCAAATTAGGAGCCTTTATAATGTAATGGTTTTATTTGTAGCGACAATGATTGTTTGGTCATTGTTTGACATAACTAACGTAGAAAAAATAATGACGGACGGACTGCAAAATTTGTGGATAAAATGGGTTCGTAGTTGGCTTCAGTCAGTCTTCAGTGGAATTTCAGAAAATTAATTGAAAAAACTGAACCAATATCATTTCGCACTTAACTGCGCACATACGCTTTAGAAGGTCTTTGAGTCTGAGGACAATGTTCAAGTTGTTTGTGCTTATTTACTAAAAGTTACTACAACGTATTTATTTGTACTAGGTAAAACAACGACAGTCCACAACTTACAGAAAACAGTTGCAGCAAAGTATTCACCTGGCGACTAGGTGCAATCGGTTAGAAAGGTACGTCACATTGCACTTTCAATATTTGGAACAAATTGGATTTAAGGAAAACTTGAAAGTCTTGGAAAAGTCTGGAAATTGATAACTAGATCAAGGAAAACAGTCTAGGACGACTTCCAAGGTAGAAGGTATCCAGTTGTTTTGTCAGGAAATCACTTGTTCTGTAAGACTTTAATTTTCAATATTACAAATTGTAACTTATTCTAGGTTAGGTTTTCTAAAATGTTCGTTGAGATCATTAATCAAGATGGCGATTTTATTATATTTTTGGATTGCACTTTCGTACTGGTTGTAAATACTGTTACACCCCCATCTTAGACAGCATACAACAAAGTATGTAATATGTATTTAAAATGCATGCGTTTAGTACCTGCAAGTTTTAAATTCAAATTTTCTCATAAAAGTCTAGACGAGCTACAGAATGTATCTATTTAAATTTAAAGAGCGAAGTACTAGCGTTATGGGCTGTTAGTGCTAAATATTTTGATAACTGCGCGAACGGAGTCTGAAAAAGATACGAAAGGAGTTTTAAATGGCGGGACTTATGAATTTGCCATTTTCGGTCTAAAATGTATGTTCACTGGGCATACTCTTATGTTCAAATATCGTTAAGAGTGCGAGTCAACGATTGTTGTAATATAAAAAATAGTTCACATTGATATAAATGGTAAAAAAAGTTGAGTTAGGTAAGATTTTTTTTGCCAAAGCTACTATACCAGGTCACCATACATACAGGCATACTCCATGCCATAATTTCTATAAAGGTGGTCAGAAACGGCCGCTAGAGGATTTTAATATTCAAGATCTCTGTTTACCCAAGATTCAATGGGCTGGTACATAACAAGCCTTCGTATATCTTAAAGCTATCGCCCGGCCCGGACGGTCGTGGCTCATAAAAAGTAACCGCAGCGATAAGTGCAATCCCCTTGCTCCTAACGTAAAATACTTTGTCGAAAGTTGTTGTCGAAATCGTTAAAAAATTGCCATAGCAATCTTTTATTTATTTTTTTTTTTTTTTTTAATCAAAGTAACTATTACAAGGAAGCAGTTTTACATATTTCCATCAAACTTGAACAAATTGAAAGATCTTTTAATTGGAACAAAAAACTGAAGGGTTTAATTTTAATAGTATAGGTAGTAAGCCAAAAATAATATTGCAAATGAAAATGCCATACTTTTGGGTATGCTTTCAGTGGATGGCCATGAGGATTTTTTTTATCATGCCTTATTTTTATTACAATCAGATATTAAGTTTGCATACGTGTAAAGAGTATTTAGTTGGTGTAAGATATGTCACTTTTATGGTTTTATTTTCTTTGTCTTAAATACAATGTGTCAATGACAATTGAAATGTGACATGACAGAAATAAGAGGAACTGTAAAATTTTATAATAAAATAAATAGCTTTGAATGTTGTTTCGTCATTTGAAACGCAATCAAGTTGTTTTATTTAATCTTATATCATATTATTGTAACCTTGTGAATAATAATAAAAAAAATATTGTTTCAAAAAAATATCAATAAAACTTTTATGACTCTTGTGATCACTAAGACCAACGAATTTGAAATTGCACGATTTGTATTTTTTGTACATACCCATGAAAATAACCTTTGCCTTATGGTAACAAAATAACCACACAAACCAGCGACACGTAGTACACGAACTTGTTATCCCATACAGCAGCTAATTTGCGAATTAGCCGGCGCTAAGCAGGCAATGTGCACATTATCTAAGCCTAGCGTTGGCTTACATAGCGAGTTTGCGCGCAGTCCATTCTGTTGACGACGGCCCCTCGAGTTGGCACGTGAAATAATAATTATTTCTCTGCTCTGGGAATGTACGAAGAATAGACTTTAATGCTGGATGTGTTATTCCTAAATAATGGACAAACAAAAAATAATTATACAATTCATGTCTTTGCGTTAAATAAGTCCAAAATACTCATCAGAAAGTAAGATTTCAATTAATTATGTGAAAGATATAAATAGGAGAGTACAGCAAGAGACAATTGCTGGATGCAGGAAAGCTATTCATTCAAGGAACCTATTCAGAGTATAAAAAAGATATGTGAATAAAGGTATAGATGTGAGCTTTAAACGCATAACTAATACCTATTATTATAGCAGTCTATTTTTCTTAGCGGTATGATATTCATTGCTCTTGGTGCTAAATACATAATATGCAAATAACTACATAATTTATGTGCCGTACATATTCTCCTCTCAGGTATGTAGAAACCAGAATATTTTTTATTTGCACTTTTTGACTAAGAAAATAAGTCATTTCCATTTCTCTAGATAGTTGTGACGTTCATATATGCAGTAGTGTAGTCGAGCCAGGCGTAATGCATGTAATTCTAACGCATGTCCGACATTTGCATGCAAATAAGATGTTTGTCCACTTTTCGCTCGCACACCGTCGCATTTAATTAGTACCGCCATCTCGAACAGGTTATTTCAGTGCTAAATGGAAATGCTTGTTATATGAATTTGAATACTGAAAATTCATTAATGTAAGGTCCTGGTGTTTGTTTATTCATGGAAGAGCTGCAATAACTAATTTTGTTACTTGAGGATCATTTTATAGGATTTTAGACCTACGTCCTACGTCTTAAGCTTTGCTTTGGTAAAAAAATAAATAGCTGTTCAAAGTTACCCGTACTTAGTACCTAGCAGTCAGATTCTTTTTCAAAGAACGTGCTTAATCACGATTTAATAAATATTTTTGTTTGAATAGTTACAAATTGTTCCTAGAAGCCAAGTCATGCTTGGATGATATTTCCTCAGGTATTTTGACTCCGACTAACAAGCTGTTCGAGCACGAATTTCCAAGAAACTCGTTATACTAGCTACCCGCATACTTGTTAGTTACTACCCAACTATATTTATAGTAAGAAAGGATGCTTATAAAACGCCTGTCTTAGCTTAAGCGGGGCGTATTTCTTGCAAAGTATAGGCCCAACTGCACCCACAATATAAACACTCGTTTTTCTTGAAACAACTGTTTTCTTTGTAATGTCTGACATCCAGTCTGAGGAAGTCATATAGGCAGTCGCTCCTTAACACTGGTACTCAGCTGCGCCCGGTTAGACTCGAAGCCGTCACCGACGTACACAGTTGGGATAAGGCTAGGAAAAAGATGATCTGTTTACTTTGAAAATTGAACTCAGACAACAGTTGACAACAATTTTCTAAACAAGTGTGATAATGTTATCGTTTTATTACTGTATGCCAGCTTACTTGGCAGAGCATAGTAATGATTTTTATATAAGCACTTAAGATCTGTCCTTACCTATGGTTCACAAATAAATGTTTTGATTGATTGATTGAGTTGTTTTATGAAAACTGACGATTATGTTGTAGGTGAAGTTTGGCCTAAGTGGTGTATTTCCCAGCTTCATTGCAGGGTTTCATAGTATTATTATAATGTCATACGGTGTCAGTGTGGTACCTGGTGATATTAATTTCCTGCTACCCGATCGGCGTGACGTGTTGCAGCCTGACGGTGAATAATAACGTGTGTGGGGCGCACATTATGTGGTCATGTTGGTTCAAGCCTTTGAATATTGCGGTACTTACCTATTGTTTGTTTTGCTAATTTTTGGTTTATTTTAACATTCGAAATTAGGTGAAATAATAATTGCAATTTGGCTAAGGTTACAATTATCAAAATGTCGAAATTTTTGATACGATCAGAATAAGGAAATCAGCACCACTCCAAAGCGTTGGAATACATTTAGACCGACTCATTGCATTAAGGCCATTTAATTTCCTACTAGCGATACAAAGTAGCAATAAAACGTTTTTACACTTTACTCTCCATTAAAATAAATCGAAGCACTCTAAATCGATGGGGTACAAATTGTCCCCGGTGAAAGGTCGCCGACACGAAGGGTTAACAATGAGGCGCCATTATTTCGTGTGAATTGAATTGGCATAGACGATTTAACTTGCTTAAGCTACGCGGATTTGTCGCTTCAATGACCTCCGGCCGAATCGACCCCTCAGCTGCAAAAAGCCGACTAGAATTTGTATAGCCTTTATGAGGGTTAAATGATTTTTCTGTCAAATAAAATGCGTGAACCTTTGTTCTGCGGGCAAGGGTTTTTCAGGAAATCGATTTTTATTGAGATAAAAAAGGGCGGTACACTGACATGACTTGCTTAAAATAAACATCAGAACACCCAACTGAAAGCAAGGGTTTGAATCCCACGTGTCATTGACATCGAGTTTAGTTTTTATTTTTTTTATAAAATAAAATCTGGCTAATTTTTTGCAAAGAAGTGACAGATTCTTGCTAAGAATCAATAATCCCAATCACTACGAACCAACCTGTTACTTCTAAAGTAATAATAGAAAAAAAAGTATCTATGATAAAACTGGGATCTTCTAACCGCCATTTATCAGGGTGACTGTCAAAAATATCAACGTGCAACTTTCCCTTAGTGGTCGGGAGGGCCTGAAGATTTATGCGTTGGCCCTCCGGCACGGCCTAGATACTCCACAGGGAGGAGTGACGAATGTATCTGGCAGACTTCAATTGTTTGGTGAACCGGTCCTTGTAATTGGCCGATCAATAGATTTGTTACGTGGACTCGTGTCTGGAGAATACTTTTGCACGTTTTAATGGTAGGAAAGTTTAGCTGATTGGCTTTACGTGTGCTGGATCCAGCTGGTGAAGATTGGATAGTGCAGAAAATAATAAACAAAATTAATGTATGGAACAGTGAGCGTGGTTTGAAGTCACGAATAGCATATCATGTTCAGTTTATTAGTAGGTGACATCGATACTGTAGAGGTTTTATATCAATGTGTTTAAAATGATACTGATCATCGGACAGGAATTCAAATAATAATCTATCAGATAGGAAAGTAGGAGTTCTATATTGAATTGTCAGTTCTGCCATCGACTTCGACGTACACATATGCTTTAAGTAACAAGTTAATGAAGATATTCATTTAACAGAAGATCACTATAATTTTTCTAAACATTACTTCTTCCCAGCAAAAGTCATAAGAAGTGGTGAAAGGTGGTTTTGGGGCTGTCTGTTTGTTCTGTAAATTTCTGTCATTCAAAAACTGCTGTTTTACACGCAAGTTGGAATAAACGATTTTAGATTTTGATTTGGACGAAAACCAAACTCTTATTAACAGTAGCCACCAGCAAGTCGAGCAGTTATAAATCAAAGTAATCGATAATGCTAATCGGACACAGACCAAGTATTGTCCGAATTTGGGTATTATCGTACATTTTGATTAATACGGTGAAGTCAGAACCTCGTTTAACTGTCGAACTGTGGTCTCGTTTCGGTGACACCGCGGTTTACTAAGTAGCGGTTATAGGGTTAATCTGGCCTAATGACGCCGCGCTGCCCAGTCGACATTTATTATGTTCGATATCGAAACAAATATAAATTATGATAGTAGTTAGTTTTCCTCTCATCTCTATTATGAATGTAGAGTACTTATATCATACTAGCTTTTGCCCGCGACTTCGTTCGCATGGAATAGTGACTTCCGGCATATTTTTGGTTTGACCAATAGATGGCGCTATATGTCCGGAATAAATTTTATTTTTTATTTTTATATTTTTTTTTAAATAAAAACTATCCTATGTCCTTTCTCAAGTTCCAAACTATGTCTGTACCAAATTTCACACAAATCGGTTCAGTAGTTTAGGCGTGAAGAAAAGACAGACAGACAGACAGACAGACAGACAGACAGAGTTACTTCCACATTTATAATATTAGTTAGGATTTAAAATTGTACGACAATCCCAAGATATTATTTTCTAACAGAATTTGCAGGTTTTCTTATATGTAAATGCGAAAGTAACTATCTGTAAAGCTTTTTCGCAAAAATAGGTACTAAACCGAATTAAATAAAATTTAACACATGTAGGTAGCCTAGCTTACAAAGTACGTTGGCACAAGACGGGTGACACAGGACGAAACAACAGAACTCTTAAAAATCCTGAACTTTATATTTTAATCAAAGCATCATTTTACTGTAAGCTCCTTCTCGGAATACAAGGAAAAGTGTTATTTAAAATCAATGACTGTTAAGTCGGTTCAGAAAATATCACTTGTAATTTTAATTAAAGATTTAAGCGAAAGTTTTTTGTCTGTTTTTTACAAATTAATATTACAATAATATTCCTTAGTTATCCTACTGTGTCTTCGACACGACTTTCATATACCCTTAAGCAACCTACCAAAGATATTTAACGTATTCAAATCCAGCAATTCGCATTTTTTGTTCAAAAACTATCTATTTATTATGCGAATATCGTCTACCTCATTTCCAAGTCCGTACAAATTCCATTCGTATTCCACAATTTTTCAAAGTTGCGCACTAACATCTGATACGGTTCAGCAACTCAATATTTCTCTATTGCCCCAGAGACCAGACAACTTGTAAGAATAAACTGCGAAAATACTTCGCTGTTTCATACATTTTCCTACTTGATGCATTGTTTCCATGTATGGGAGCATATTTGATATCAATTTGGCAAGAAAACGGCGTCATCTGTGTTGCGATACCGCAGTTGTAAATCAAACACATTATTTATCTTTAAAGGACGCTTCAGGAAGTGTATGGTCTAAGTCATAAATGAGATGTGGTGTAGCTAAGTGCCTACAAATGGGGTATGAAAATCCTTCTATCTCTTTTGTGCATCGTGGAATAGTAAATAAGTCTCGATGACAAAACTGAGGGAGTCAAAACATTACCATGGACAACACTAACTATAACTTAATCTGTCATATTCAGCTTTTTGGGCAGTATTGTATAGTATATTCTTTTTATAAGGTGGCTTCAAGGAGACTGATTGAATCTGGGACAACAACGAAGAACAAACTAAAAATTTGTGAGATTGTCGCATATACTCGTGGGATTACCTAATTGTACCGCAGCGTGAACCGCGGTCGCCTATGACTTAAGTATCCTCAAAAAGGGACGAAACACCTAAATCTTCCGGACAATAATGTTTCCAGATAAAAACGGGCCTGATAACGAGTGTTATACGGGCCCTCTAATGTACACAGAAGGCCGTTTTACAAACGTTTTGAATAATCACAATAGGTCCGGTTTCTTAGGCGTTTAGGTTTTTATTTTTGTTAAAAATCGTCCGTATTTTGTTTGTTGCTTTCCATGGTTTCATAAAATAGGCTTGTTATGTTAGATACTCATCGATAAATGTGAAAATATCTTTTTTTATCTTGTTTTTTAGGACACAAAGACACTTCTGTAAAATAAGCTACATTTTTAAAGAAAAAAGAAAATTGTCATTGGTTTTAAAAGAAGTCGCTGCAAATATTCATTTTCTATAGCAAATTATGTCTTTGCGCCTAATAGCTTCAAAAGATCCATTATAAATAACATTTTAATAACGGGTATAATAGATTAAAGACATCTATTTCAGCGTGAAAATATGCATGGAGGTTGGTCTCCACTTATTTTTCATCCACTTTTACTTATTTTCTTCTCCCAAAAGCTGAAATATTTATTTAAAAAAGGTTTCCATTATTCTTTTCGAGTTTTCGAGCGTTTTAAAAGATTTATGTCTCAAGCTTATCTAACAAAGCATAGCGTTTTATTTTCAAAGGTACCTATTTCAAATGCATTTTTAAGTATTTTAATGGCTGAAAGTGAGTGAGTTCACGCAATTTGTTATTTAATGAATTGGTTGTTTGTGATAAGAATTTTATAAGATTTATAACGGTTACAAATTGTAATAGAATATTTTTTTATTCACACAAATTGTGGACCTTGAAGTATGATTTTGAGGGGCTTACAAAATGTTTCTTTCATGCAGGACATTTTTTATTTGTCACTAAGCCCACCATTTTCTTACCAACATTATTATTGTCTACAATAGTCTTGTATTCAAATAAACAGTTTCTCCACAATAGCAATACAAATTCATGATCGCGTCAAACTCGCAACATTCAACGTAGGTATTAACTTAAGTTATTCAACAGCGAATTCACAGGGAAGTTATGGGCCCTTCGCTAACAGCCGCAAATCATCATCTGTAGTACATAATCTGTGAATACTAATCAGCAAGATCCCACGACAGATGTAACAAAATTAATATGTATCGCGGTTTGTGGATTTCCCCAGCGATGACGTGTCAAATATACCTTATTAGAATCGAGCGTAGGGATGTTGCCTTCACGAGTATTCGATTATATTTGAGTATCGAATAGCTGTTTTATCTGTCTCATATATCATATCAAGTAGCTCACGCAACCAGGTAAAAGGGCGAAATATATTAGGTATAACAAAATAAATAAAATGAAACGTTAAAAAAAACTCAAATCACATATTCAAAACGCTATTGCGGTTAAAAAATAATATACTTGTATATATAGATGTACACATGCAGTTTTTCTTAATAAACAGGCTATATAATACTGTTTTGTTATAAATCAATCATAAATCAGTCCGGTAGTTACCTAGATCAACATGTTCAAAAAACCAAACGAATATTCACTATAAGGCCTCTGCCTCGAATTTTGCGGGCAGCGGGGCGGCGGCGGCGGCGGCGCGGGAGCGGCAGGATCTTACGCGTATAATCAAATGGAACGGCCCTCGAATACAGCGGCGCGGGAGCGGCGCGGCGGCGGGCAACGAGCGGTGCGCTCCAGTCAAGCGGTGACCGCCCGCGTTGGGCGTCTGCATTGTAGGCATAATGTAATACATTTTTTTTGTGACGTATCAAAATGTCTTCGGACGTGCAAGAGCTAATTATTTCGGCCATCTTTGAGAGGACACCCATATGGAACAGCAAACACAACAGAACACAACACTACACTGCTATAGCGCCGCGCGATCTGCCCGCTAGTTTCGAGAACAGGTATGCGTTGCCCGCCCCGCTCCCGCGCCGCCGCCGCTGCCGCCCCGCTGCCCGCAAAATTCGAGGCAGAGGTCTAATACGTAGAGTTTTGCTGACGGACATTCTAGAAAACTACAAGGCTGCCTTCAAACGAATTGAAAAATGAACAAGATAATGATGAAATTGTTCGAAATACGGTGAAAATTAATTTAAAATTCTTGTGCCTTTTGTCAGTTCACTTTCATTGTACTGTTAAATTGAGTGCACTGAGCCTTTTCGATGAAAGAGCATTATTATTCTCGGAATCGGATAAATCGACTAGTCTCGAATAACTGTACATAACTGTACTGGAGTCGCGTCTCTAGTGACATGTGTCCGTACAGTTTTACTGTGAAGGGTATCGCGATGAACCGAAACCCTTTGAACGCGTATGGTGTCAAAATTAATTCGTTCACATTTAAATATGTGGGTACAACGCAGAATTAGGTTACACTCAATTTTGTATATTAATTGAATTTTATGCAAATCGTTCAAACGTAAATTTTCGTATTACGTCGGGATTTTAAAATTGATTGATGGACTTCCGTGTTTAAAATAAACCATTGGGAATTAATTAATCACAATTTTAATTAAATTGCACCGTTCCCTAAAGCTGTTTTAAATCCTCCAAAGATAATCTTGTCTTCGTTATATTATTAGAAATACGTTCTAGTTTACCTATTTTTAAAGGTCAATCCTTAAACTTAAGATGTAACCTTACCTCTTAATTGCTTTTCTGGAGAAAGTTCTCAAGTCACACTGGCATTAGTTTCAGTATTTTCTTGACAAAACGCTAGGTTAAAGGAGTAATTTGTATCGGTACAATTTGTATTGTATTTCAACTGTGAACAATATCTAGGTATCGACATAGCAAGGTGGCTGGGAGCTGAGAATCAATTGTGGGAAGTAGGTCACTGCGGTACTGTAAGCGTTTATTCACTATACCGATAGGACACACATAGACCGCGACGATTCCACGGCTGACTTGAGGATCTAGGGTCCTACAGAATATTGCCATATTAGCATTGCCAAGCATTTAATGGGTTATGGAGACTTTATCTTAATTTCTCTTTTAGGATTCACAAATAGTTATTCAGAAAGGAACTTAAGGAACTGAACACAAACAAGCGCATTTTTATTCTTTGTTTTAAAATAGTAATATTAGGCACAGTGGACCATTGAAATGGTAAAACAATTTTGACCATGTCATGGACCTTATTGTTTGACGTCCAAATGTCTCTCGTAAAGTGGTATTGAAAAAGCTAGGCAGATGAAGATGGGTTTACCCCGTAGAGCCAAATTTTTTGCTGACCTTTCATGATGAGGATGTAGACTAACCATCCCTGTGGGTGTTTTACCACACAATCATCATGCAGTCGTCTTGTTTAGCATCGAAGTGTCAATTACTGAACTTGTGGCACCCCCTCTCGGGGCGGGAGGGTACGCGACACTAATTCAATCAATTTGTCGGATTGATACATCGTGTTACATATAACCCCTGTTGAAGATAATGCGTTGCGGTTAGTTAGCACCCTTAGGGAAATTAACATTACAAATGCGGCTATTCAATATACATAATGTCAAATATGTTTGTTGGCTATTATGTTAATCATTGCGGATATGTCTACACGTCTAATATAAAGAGAAACCTAATACAGTCGACTCTCGTTAATTCGAAACTCGAGGGACTCTTAAAATATTACGAATTATCGAGTTTTTGAAATATTAAATGGTTCGAAATTTGTGAGAGAAAATAAATAAAAAACTTCGAATTATTACTGCTATTTTATAACAATGTCAAAAGTTTAAATACACATTTGTTTGCATATATGTACCTATTCTGTGAATTAATTAATCTTTCGATTCGAAACAGCTCCGTTATACTGCTTCAAAACAGTTTGTTGCTACTCAGACTGCTCTCTGACTCTGACTTACAATCTTTTCGCCTCTTTCTCTCTGCAACTTTGAATTCTCGAGTGTTGGACGACTAAGAATTCGAATTAACGCGTCGTTTTGTTATATAGCAATGCTTTTTTCGTTGGAATTACCAAGTGCATAAAAATGTATTGATTTAGTTCGAAATATAAAGAGATTTTGTAGGGAACTCGTGATAACGTTGAATTAACGAGAGGTTCGAAATATCGCAGGTTTGAATTAACAAGAATCGACTGTATTATGATTATCTGGGACTGCAGTACTTATGAACTTAACCATGTTTTGATAATTAATTCGGAAAGTAAAGTTAAATACATCCACCCTACTAATAAATAGGCTGGATTATTTTTAACATTCGATAAAACATTTTTTATGAAATTATATTCTTCTGATGTATCTATACTAATATTATAAAGCTGAAGAGTTTGTTTGTTTGTTTGATTGTTTGTTTGAACGCGCTAATCTCAGGAACTACTGGTCCGATATGAAAATTTCTTTCAGTGTAAGATAGCCCATCTATCGAGGAAGGCTATAGGCTACTTTTTATCCCGGTACGGGAAGTAGTTCCCACGGGATGCGGGTGAAACCGCTGGCAGAAGCTAGTATGGAATACAACAGAACTTATAAATAACCGTGGCCGATGCAAAGTTTTTCGAAAATTAATATCAGCATCGATTCGAACCCTCGGCCACGCTTTGCCGGTGTCGCAAATTGTTGTTTGGTGCAAGTGACGAGCGATAGATGTTTAATGAGTCGAAAGAAAATAATTTTTGACTAGTTGTTTAAGCATATAAGGGCAAACTAACAAAAAAATTGAAGTTTTTGCTATATTGAGTGCCCTCGCCTAACAGAACAAAAATGTTAAAGGGAATACTTTTATTAACCGATGTTTTTACAACTTAACACAATGATGATGAAAATGAATATAAGAAAACAGAACAGAGAACGTCGAATTGAAATGTGTGGAAGTTCCAATCAAAGGTCCTGTTACGGAGTCAAGACCTACTAGACGAGGTTCAAGGAACAAGGGTGGCACTGAAAGAGGCGCCACCAGAGCTGTTAAGCTAAGCGTCCACTTGTCGGTATCGTACGCAACGGACGCAACGCACGCAACGGATTGTAGTATTATTTATATAGAAACTCAAACAAGATGTGCGATGCGTACGATGCGGACAGGTGGACGCACTTGTTTGAGTTTCTATATAAATAATACTACGATCCGTTGCGTGCGATACGTCCGTTGCGTACGATACCGACAAGTGGACGCTTAGCTTTATAATGTAATACCTCCTTTATAGTTACGTGGTAAACTATTATGCCTGCTAGTCCGTAGATAGAAGTAATGTCTTTTGTTGTATACTTGAAAACATGGTGTACTGAATGTTACAATAAATTCCATATATTATTATAAAAGCTTCGTTTCACTATTTTATCCCATCAGATATAATACCTGTATGTCGCTTCTGACTTGGGCTACGTCACAATTTGCAAGTTTCGTGCTTACAGCAAGTTGTACGGAACCCCGAGCCGCGGGCATTGCTTTCTTTGCAGTGTTTATTTAGATCCACCATTTTTCAAACCCCTGCCGTTTCTTACTAGCCCAGATTTTTGTTACAACAGTTGTTCCAGAGTAAATGGTAACCGAGAAGTTTTTTTAGGATTGTTTTGAATTGATTCGTTTAAAAAGTACACTTGTATACATGCGGTAATTTGAATATACTCACCGAGCTGGGCATTCGTCTTGGCGAGCGCAGTGTGAGATGTTTTTAGCTTCGGAGGTGCTGCTGCCCATTCCGAGCAAGGCATTCATTCTATACCCCTCATTGTACTGTTTTAGATATTTTGGAAAGTAGATGCATAGTGTGAAATATTTGATAGGTACATAGGTATAAGTTTAATTGCTTATAGGCTTGATTGTAGATATGCGAATTGCTGTACTCTCATGAACTGATAGGTAGTGATTTAGTGTCAAAGTATAATTAGTATTGACATGGTACAATTTATTATAAACATGGGGCCTGATTGTAGACTTAAATATAAGCAATTAGCAAGAACAAAAAAAATATTGAAAATAGCCTTCACTGAAAGTTTTTTTTCTTTCACAGAGCTTCGTAAGATGAAAGGCAGATTAAAATAAAAACATTCTAAATAATGAGGTCTTGGGCTTAATAGAAAATAATAATAAATTCCCGCAGTTCCTTGCTAATGCTAAGTAAGCACTAAATAAACCTTGAATTAATTTTATTTCTTTGTAAAATGAAGTAGAATTTCATTCTGAAATTAAATAAAAAAGTCTCAATAACGTATTCTGACCTTGTCTGTCGAGCTAATTGAGTATGTCTCCTTCAGGACCTGTTCTTGACTAACTCGCCCTGGGCATTCATCCGTCTACGTATTAAATTGAGAGAACAATTCAACCACACCTCTTTTTTTCACGTTTGTCCTATTATACAGGAGATTTATATTTTTTGTCTGCTTCTCAAGATTGTACTTAAAATGGATTTTGTATCTTCTGGTTTCTTTGTTTTATTGCCAGATTTTAAAAAAATCTTAAAGATGGTTCTATTTTACGTCATCATTAATCTATATTTACAAACGGTTATTTTTTAACAAAATAGTCTTCAAGTAAGATGGTTCCACTTCAGAGTTTAGTTTGTAAAGGTTTACTAGCTTACTTTCCCGCTATTTCTCAATTTCCCGCAAACACTTATCAAGATGGCCATACATGTAGGTTTTTTCTTTTTCAGTGTAGCAGTGCAAGGCCCTATCTAAATTAGTTTTCTCGCTTTAGTAGTGGTGGATGTGAGAAAGTGCACGATAAAAACAGTGGCGAAAATGTTAAAAATATTACCGTTTAGTTTGCTCTCAGCTTACGTTGATGAAGTAAAAGGAAAAGGCAAAATTAATCTTTATGAAACTACTTATAAGTATAAACAGGCACAATAATGAGTTATGGCTACCAACATTAATAGCAGTGATGGGCGACGAAGCTTAGAAATTACTTATTACACTAATACATACATACAGATTGTGCATATTGTAGTTCCATCATTTGCTATATGTCTACAAGAAGTAACTGATATAAGGTTAAAAACATTTTAAGATCAAGTTTTTTTTTTCACTTTGGAATAAAACTGGTTTAAATTCTGCCTTTCTTTATTTCTCTATTTACTCGTCTTACACAAATAATGTACGGGTTGCAGTATTGTATGAAACATCAATTAATAATTTTACGTAGAGTAACTACTTCCTACTTACTAGTAACCGAATAAGATCAAATTCTTTTACAAATATTTTTATTTTACAAACACCTTATTTGAAAATAGATACAAAATTAGGTTTAAGCTTAACAACTTCTGACTACACTCAACCGATTCGGATCCTACATCGCATATTTCGGTCTATTCACTTATGGAATGGCTTCGTGACTTTATTGAGTACAAACCCATTGACTCGGTATTCAATCTACGCTCACCTATGGCGCTCAAAATCAGTGACCCAATAAGAAACGACAGACGCCAAGACGGGTCTCGATAAATCTGCCAAAGCGAAGTGGGATTGGGCGGGTCATGTTTATTGAGTGCAGAGGACAGATGGCCATTGGTTTGGAAGTGTTCAGGATCAGATTAATCAAGCTGCAAAGAAAAAGTTCGTAGGAAGAACGCTGAAAACGCTACTGCTATGTGACAGAGTGAAAAGGGGATTAATCCATTGAAGAGGACAGCTTAAACATAATCTAAGGTAAGTTTTATGCGTAAGTATTCCTTATGAATGTTATGGACCATGTGATTAATTCGGGCATTATTAATAATGCCCGAGCATTATGAATAATGTCTAGCTTTATCGGGCCAAGTGATTAATAACTATCTTAACTTCATTATTTATCACATTGCACGGGCATTATTATATTGCTACATGACAGTTGGGCAATTTGATAATAAAGCAAAAAATTGAAGTTAGTGACGAAAACGTATCCCACGTAACAGTTGCCCGGGTAACTGGGTTGAGGAGGTCAGATAGGGCAGTCGCTCCTTGTAAAGCACTGGTACTCAGCTACATCCGGTTAGACTGGAAGCCGACCCCAACATAGTTTGGGAAAAAGGCTCGGAGGATGATGTGACGAAAACGTATCGCTGCAAAACCGACTCCACGTAGTCTTGTCTGTCCTACCCCTAGAGTGCAATTCAAAACCGCGTAAGTGTGGAGGGGCGAGGCGGCCTGCGAGCTGAGGCGCAGGTAGTTTTAACGCTCGCCGACGCGGCTGAGGCTGGCCGGCTGAGCCGGCCAGCAAGCCGAAGCTGCGGCGGTGAGCGTGAAAACCATCTGCGACGATAAGCTCGCATGGGACCGCCGGAGCCCCGCAGCACCGGAGCCGTGACAGAAGCCATGCTTGCTGCATGTTGCTTGCTTACATTTTAAACGTACTGAGTTAAAAAATTAGAAGCTAAATAAATAAATTTTATGATGTCATTTAATAGTATTTTAGAAGTTTACTGTTAGAACGCATGCTACAAATTTAGATGCTAAAAAATAACCATCATGCGGAGTTGTATTTAGAGCGGTTTACTTAGAAGATAACGAGTGGCTGAGATAGTATTATTTAGATGCTCGTTAATTGTGGCTGACTTAGTAATTTAGAAGGCAACATACATTATTCGGGGCGAATAATTATATTAAAAAGGAGCCTGTTTAATAAGCACCCTTTAAATATGACTTTCCTTAACTTTTAAATGCAAAAACTAGTGGATTTTTAAGGCAGAAGTCCTTCATAATTAATCCAAATCATGAGGCTGATTATTTAAGTGGTTTAATATTTAGTTTATTTTAAATTAAATGGCAATAACAATAAAAAATTAAATATATAAATATGTTATCACTTTGCTTGTATTACTTTGCCCAAAAGGTCACGGGCAATATGTATAGTGCCCGGTCAATTTGATTATTTGAATAATTATTATCAAATTGCGCTCTCATATTGGGCATTTTTCATAATGACCGGGCATTATGTATACTGCTCAATTTATCACTTGGTCCATAACATGAACATTGCACATGCGTAAGTGAGATTTTTTGCTAAGGATCTGTAGATGATGATTTGACTAGGTATTGGAAGTAATGCCCCAATCAAGGGACAACATATTTGACAAAAAATACAAGCTTCTGTCATGGGCTATAAACAAAGCTTTAGGTAATAATACATAAGATTTACACATTTGTTTTATTCAGTTTATTTTGTACCTAGTAGCTTCTACCGGCACTCTAGTTGATATAACCGGGTTACCCTGGTCTGGTCGTAAATAATGCCACCTCAGCGTGACTGGACCAAGTGTAAAGCGTTTGTTTACAGAAAACTGCGCTCGCCACAAATTGTTACTGGATTCAATGGAAAAACAAGGGAGAGAATAACTTAAAGAAACGTTGCTTTAAGAATTCAGTTTTTTTTTTTATGTGTAACTGTAAATTACATTTGAATCTTGCCATCAATTTATTGCGATTATTTAGATATTATTAGTACATAAAACAATATAATAAGAAGTGTAGATTATAATTATGTAGCTTGAATGACAGTTTTTTAAAGACATTTAAGTACTTTTTTACCCAAGCTTAACCAAGCACCAGAAATACTATGGAATAAATAATAATTTGACTGGTTAATATTCAATTGCTTTCCCAATAGTGAACGAATTTTGCAAATAGATTCAGTAATTTCAAAGCCAAAGGTACAAACAAACAAAAATGTTTCCCCTTTATTGTATTTATAGACTAATAAATATAAATGTGGTCGTTCTTGTTTCTTCATTATTATAACCCGTATATCGTAAAGAGTGGACAAGCTGTTGTAGCTTAACAATTAAACAGACCACGTTGCAAATAACGTTAAGAAAATTACTGGAAATTAAAACTAACCTAGTGCCCGGTCTCTTGTATTTTGTAAATTTATCACGTTATCTTCCATTACTGTGGTAGTGTGGTTTATCTTCAATAATATGTCTATTTAATTTTAATACAATGATGTGTTTTTGATATTGATTTTAAATAGTATTTTGATGAAACTTGGCAGTATCTATTATTCCATATCTATTATTTTACAATACCATATATGCTACCTTTATCCGGGTGCGGAAAGTAGTTCCCTAAGGAAGCGGGTGAAACGCTGGTAGAAGCTAGTTGATAAAAAGGGCTAATTTACCAGCAAGGAAAAACTGAATCTCCTGACTAAACCGGCCCCTTTTCGAAACAGAAAATCTACAGCAATTTCGCGCTAAATTGAAAATACTATAACGTAGAGACTATGCATACAAGATTAATATAAATGCGCCTCCGGCTTCAAGCGCTTACTTTAATATCAGAAAAACTAGCTTTAAGCGGCTTTTTTGTATACTCCGTGGTTTTACTTTAAGATGATTTGTTTGAACATTGTGAAAGTTACTTATGTTTTATGACAGTGCATATTTTCTAAGTTGCGTTTTACTTATAAAACTATCTTCATCTGCCTAGCCTTTTAACCAACCAAGTTGGGGTCGGCTTGCAGTCTAACCGAATGCAGCTGATTACCTTTGTTCTACACAACGAGCGAATCCTCAACCCAGTTATCCGGGCAACCCAATAGCCCTTGGTGAGACTGGTTGTCAGACTTACTGGCTTCTCACTACCCGACTGCCTAAGATGTTCAAGTTACAGCCGGGGCTCACCAATTTATAGCGGCTTCTGAAATACGGAAGAACTCGTCATGACAAGATAGTCACCCATCCACGAAATGACCGCGCCAAGTGTTGCTTAACTTAGCAACTAGCCTAAACCTAGTTTTTTTATCATTTAAATGAGCAGCTTAAGTCAGATAGGTAAATTTTATGGCCAAGCTTATGCTAAACATAAAAATGTTAGAATACAATGGTACTTTTAGTTTGGCGTAATGTTACGGCAGATATTACATTATTTTTAATGACGTCATTATTCATCTTTTGAGAGTAGCTTCTTGAATTTTACTTTTTATTCGTATGTTCGTTCGTCCTAGGTTAGATAGTTTCGTTTTACAGGTACGAAAAAGAAAGAGGGCATACTTTCATCGTCGTGCCCAATTGCCTTTGCATTTGAATAAACAAAGCATTTTTTGAAATTTATCATAACAATTATAAACGTAGAGTAAAGAACTAAAAAATCATTTTTCACTGAACAAAAATAAAAGCAAAGGAAAACAAACGCAGTTAATCACAGTATTCTTCCTTACAGCTGCAAAAACACACTAATGCAAATAACTAGTACAAAAACGTAATAGCAAGGACGCACAAAAAAGTACCTACATACAAAACTCAAGGCGCAACAACGCGCCGTTGCAGCCCGAGGCAAAAGCTAGGACTAAATAAAAACAATACAAGAAAACAAAAAGTTCCACTCCGTATTCCCAACCAATATGCCTGTTGCATAGAAATTAGTAGATGTTATCAAAAAATGTCATTGTTTTCCAGACGTTCTTAAATAACAATAGACCTATCCTTCAGAAGTATCGAAAAAATGTGCGAGGGAATTCCATTTAATGTTATCAACGCCTGTAATTCAGAGTTTACACCAAAGCTATCCCATCAAATGCTATACTGATGGGATTGTTAAGCCTCAATTGGCAATAAGAAGCAAGTAAATAAATAAACACCGGTAAATCAGCTGGTGCGCCAAGAACTAAAACAGAGTTTTATGCATACTTACTTTTACCTTTATTGTTTAAGGTCTCTTAAAATGTTGTTAGCCTTCTGCTTTCTTCATTTATATGGAAGAAGCAAGAATAAGTATAAAGCTAATGACTCGTTTGAGCACGGTGTCGTTCGTTTGTTTCGGAAATGGATCGGGGTCTTGGTTTTCATCTTGCGTCCTCTTTTGTTTTCTTGCTAGTGCAAGTTAGTTTACAGACGTGTTGCACAATCCGCTTATTACGAGTGTTTGTTCGTAAGCGCGTGGGAAATGCGACAGTGAAATAGTGCTTTTAGAATTTATTTCTGTTTTGTTTGTTTAATAATTTATGAGAAACGATGTCAGCGTTCTGTGTTAATCAGCTCTTGCAACAATATGTATTTAAAAGTTCTTTTATATTTTAGGTCGAATGAAAAATATAATTTAAAGGACATGTCTTTGTTCCATGTAAAATCTGAGAATTTGAATCGCTTACAAACAAAAATTATTAAGCTGTACACAAACAATTAAAGTCAAAACATTGAAGTCGGCATTCAAATTACTGGATGATAATACCCTTAAACACTGCCGCGAAAACAGCCAAAGTTCAAAGTTGTACCGTTCAAGAAACTTTGCCTTTCTATTTGAATCTAGTTTTATTTAGTTAAATGTTGAAACGGAATTAATTTGAAGACATCCTGGATTTGTTATTGGACTTAGAATGTCGCGGGAAACTTTGAAAAGTATTGGGAAATTACTAAAAGTTTGAGGAGAATCGGTGCTTTGAATGGCCACGGTGAATATTTTAAGTCTGCAAATTAGATTCTGTGTTTTTCTATACAAAAGGAGCGTGCTCAAAAAGGCTGGCAGTATTGCCGAGCTGGATTCCAATGCTTATCCGTTGTCCAAGATATGGTAGAATAGAATTTATTTCCTTTTTAAATACAGTATACCAGTACAATATTTCTTATTCTCTAAGTTCTTAATTAAAACGGTGTTTAATTATTAGGTAGGTACATTGAAACGGTAAGAGGTACATTCTTAAACTACCTAAAAAATATTTTGTTATATATTACTTACTCGTAACATAAATGCCACCACAACTATACAATTCAATTAGATAATAAAATAATGTCCATTGACGGTATACAAGAAAAGTTCTTTACCTCCCGTGCTAGTTAAAAACTGTGTTACGGCAAGGTAAGATTCTCGTTATAACATGAATTTGCAATCGTAACGTTATGAACATAAGACACTCTTTTCAATGTAGTGGATGCCGATAACGCGTTAATGAGTTTAGAGTAAACAAGTAGTACAAGCAAAATAACTAGACAAACATGTTGCGATTTCCTTTTTTTTATACATTTTTTTTATATTTTTATTTAGTAATAATAAGAAATGGAATTTAGTAATATTAAAAAATAATAATATGTATATTGATAATATATATATGTCACCGTAAGATTACAAACATCGTTAGATTACAATCTATCTCGAGAGATTGTAAACTGTCGAATTATTGTAAACCGTAACACCTGATTGCAATTTAACGCATTATTTTTCGCTATATTATAATCTATCGATGAGAAATTGTCAAATTGTCAACTGTCCGAAAGCTCTCCCTGATTGGTCAGTCTTTTTGTAAGATCGAGAGCGATGTAGAGCGGTCAAATTGTCAACTGGCGTAGAACGGAATGCATCTTGCGCGCTGATTGGTAGAACGTCAAAAAAGACAATGTTCTTTGCAACTCCCGGTGTCACAGCTCTTTGACGTGCAAAAATAAGTGACGGTTTAATTTTTTATAAAATCAAAAATTGTACTTAATTTTTAAGACTCAAATTACACACAATTAAAAATTGTATTAAAAATTGAAGTTAGTGACGAAAACGAATCGCTGCAAAACCGACTCCACGTAGTCTTGTCTGCCCTACCCCTAGAGTGCAATTCAAAACCGCGTAGGCGCGGAGGGGCGAGGCGGCCTGCGAGCTGAGGCGCAGGTAGTTTCAGCGCTCGCCGCCGCGGCTGAGGCTGGCCGGCACTGGCCGGCCAGCAAGCCGAAGCTGCGGTGGTGAGCGTGAAAACCATCTGCGACGATAAGCTCGCATGGGACCGCCGGAGCCCCACAGCGCCGGAGCCGTGACAGAAGTTATGCTTGCTGCATGTTGCATGCTTACTTCCATGCTGGGTCAATTAATATGGGATGTGTTATATTTTAAACAAAAAACTCAGTAGGTACGAGTTAAAAAATTAGAAGGTAAATAAATATTTTTATGATGTCATTTAATAGTATTTAAGAAGTTTACTGTTAGAATGCATGCTACAAATTTAGATGCAAAAAAATAACCATCATGCTGAGTTGTATTTAGAGTGGAAGATAACTCGTGGCTAAGATAGTATTATTTAGATGCTCGACGCTTTATTAATTGTGGCTGACTTAGTAATTTAGAAGGCAACATACATTTTTGGGGGCGAATAATGATATTAAAAAGAAGCCTGTTTAATTAGCACCCCTTTTATTTTATTTTTAAATATTAGTTTGTATTTGAAGACAAAATACCTAACTGTATTTTTATAAGAGTTATTTTTATATAAATTTAATACTTGAAGAATTTTTGAAGAGCATTTATTTTATTTAACTGACACCTCTATTTCATTCCTAACTCTACGGGAACTCCATGGGAACAGAACGGCTGGTCGTGATTGGTCGATCTTACAAAAAGACTGACCAATCAGAGAGAGCTTTCGGACAGTTGACAATTTGACAATTTCTCATCGATAGATTATAATATAGCGAAAAATAATGCGTTAAATTGCAATCAGATGTTACGGTTCACAATAATTCGACAGTTTACAATCTCTCGAGATAGATTGTAATCTAACAATGTTTGTAATCTTACGGTAACATATATATCTTAAACAAATATGTATATATATTTTATTTTTTTACTTTTTCTGTGTGTGTACGTGATACTTTTATTTTTCTGACATATATGGTTATAAATTAAATATCATAATATATATTTTATTTACATATTTTAATGAATTGTTCAGTCCGTTCATAATCCAATTTACACAGGAACTCATCCAGGGCCCTCTTACAGATATAACTTGTCATATTTTTTAAGGGTTTTATTTTACTTATACGATTGTACAATAGCGGAGCCAGGAAAAGAGAGAAACTTTGTCCAAATATAGTTTTACGAGCTGGGACAGCGTATACTTCATGTGATCTTCTGGTAGATTTATTAGTTGGTCTTTCACGGTTGTGTTGTCTTACAACTATATTCTGCATGAACAGTTGTCGAATGTTTAGGACGCCAAATTCTTTGTACAGTGTAGTCGTCGGGTAACGGAATCCTTTAAAATTAATTACTTTCAAAATACATCGGTGCGCCCTTTCTATTTTTATAATGGTACTTTTCCTAGCGCCACCCCAAGTAGCGATACCATAAGAAACTATTGACCGACACAGTGTAAAATAAACAATTTTACTAATGGACTTATCGTGTAAATTTCTGATTTTTTTGAAAATTGGTATTAGTTTGCGTACTCGACTTTTTAAATTGCTAAGATGTTGTTTCCAATTTAAATTTTAACGATTTCAATGCCAAGATATTTAATACTACTAGTTGGAGATAAAAACAAACAATCACAATTATTAGTATTGTCACAATTAGAACAATGAGCTTTTATTTGGAAATCGGCAGAGGGTTGAGAATTATTTTTAATACTAAAAGTTATGTATTTTGTTTTTAAAACGTTCAATGTAAGTAGGTTGTAATCAAGCCATTAAATTACGTGTGACGGGAAAGCAGTTTTTGACGCCTTTTAGTGGTGAGTTTTTAGTACTAATGTCAATGAAGTATAGTAAAGTGTAAACATAACGAGGCTGAAATAACGCAACAGCACTCAAGCCTCAATCAATAAATGATTAAAAAATACCTGGGTGTGCAAATATGTTTTAGTGTAAGTAAAGTAAATATGTTTTAGTGTAAGTAAAGCCCCCAACACCTGATCAAAGAAAGACTTTTTTACCGCAACTGACAATGCCGTGTGTGTGGCGAAATACTGGGCTACTAAGATATGAGGCAGATTGCTATCGACTCGCCAAGAAGAGCAGGGAACCGATTCTCCTAATTTTACTTAAGCGACATACGATTCACATTCGACTGCGATCCAATCACGACTCAATTACGATTGAAGCGTATATGGCATTCCGCTATTTCAACTTTCAAATAAACGTTTGTATCCTTTCCTGTCATTCAATAATGAATCATATTCTCTGCAAATGATTTACGACTGCAACATGTGTAGGGCAGACTTTAACCATATCGGGCATTCTGCTACTAATATAAGACCAATCGTATTCCAACGACATTCGATTGGTTTGCGATTGGTCTGCCATTTGGTCTATACCCTATAGCGTAGCAGTTAGGGTACCCTAACTGCTATTGCGATCATATTGCGATTCGATTTCTATTCAATTTTGACATTATTAACTTAGGAGAATCAGACC
Source organism: Helicoverpa zea (assembly GCF_022581195.2). Taxonomy (NCBI): domain Eukaryota; kingdom Metazoa; phylum Arthropoda; class Insecta; order Lepidoptera; family Noctuidae; genus Helicoverpa; species Helicoverpa zea. Next base: position 1,759,160 of record NC_061464.1, on the reverse strand, counting down.
CCTGAAGTGCAAAGCGCTGTCTATCCTAACTCTGAAAACAACTAAGATGATAACAATCACTTTAGTTAATTAAGTATCCCTGTTTCCTCGAACAAAACGAAATGCAAAGGCAATCGTTTTTATTTTTTAAGTCATGAATTTTAAAAGCATTTTGCAAACCTCTTTTTATTTATCAACTCTCGGTGTCTGCAAAAACGAACAACAAATCATTGTCACAGATCCTAGAATGAATAGACACGGCAAAAGTGCAGTCCAGTTATGTATTCCATGCAGGTGGGTTTTGTTTTTTTTTTGAGTTCTATTGCAGTCGTGTCAACTGCACTCAAACTGCCCTTGAACTGCAATTAGCAGTTGGATTGCAGTTGAAGTGCAGTCCGTCTGTCTAGAGCCTTAATAAAAAAGGTAACTACATAATCTCCTTAACTAAAAGATACAAGAAATGAGAACTGTCAGATATATTATCTTAAAACGAAAGAAATGTAAAATATAGTACGTAAAACTTTACAGACGTATCCACCGCTTTTCGTAATCTATGAATCTATTTCAAGTTTTTATCCTAAAGTTTATAACTGAGCTCAGTGCGGTCGTTAAAAACTCAAAAACTCAATGGTAAAGTGTTACCGATGTGATTTATGTCTTATAAGAAGTGAAATCGTTCCGGGTATTATTCAGTTTAAAAGTGCTTTAGTGTGTAAATGCGATTTGTTCCAATATGCACTTTTATACCATTTTATGAATTAACCGTTTATACATCTACTCGTAAATATTAACTTCAAACAGTGCAGCGCGTCACGTTGGAACTTCTCCGCGCACCTGGATAAAAGTTTAAATGGACTATCAAAGCCTGGAAGAATGTTGAAATCGGTCTAGTAATTCCCGAGATTAGCGTGGTCAAGCTAAACCAACTGACTTATAAATACTTTATTTATAATATTATTTATATAATAGCATATACGTAGAGATTCAAATGCAAGGATGTTATTTTTCAGTATTTTTTTGTAAAATTTTGTCTGAATTGTTCATAACAATGCGTTTTGAATATCTGTACTTGCAGTGATATAACTTACAGCCAGTTTCTTCATCAAAAGTTAAAGCCAAAGTAAAAGTCAAAGTAATGTCTAAAGTAAAAGTAACGGTCAAATTCAATTTTTCTATTAGTTTTGCTGTCACTTTAGCCTCGAAAAAACGTATTTGACCGTTACTTTTACTTTAGACATTACTTTAACTTTTGATGAAGAAACTGGCCGTAAGTCTGTTTAATTTATTAACTTAGAAACATCAGTTTATATAATAATATCCTCATATAATTTCAAGTCATAAAAGCAATTAATTAAAAAAAAAAAACTTCAGTCGTTACGATAAAAATATAAAGTGATAATTAAAATCCCCTTTTCAAACGGAAAGTTCTCCCAACAATAACCGTTGCGAACGCAATAATTATATACGAGAGGAGCCGTGAAAATGTAAATTAAGTCTACAGCTTTTAGCTGAGTTTAAAATAACACTCATTTAGAACTTAAAGCCTAGATTCCTGGTGGAATAAAAACTTAAATGAGCGACGACGTGCCGAGGGTAGTCCGTAGAGGGTTTGCAGCCACGGTGCAAGTTATAAGCGGAAACCGATCTTATACAATTGTCGAAATTTTTATTTTTATTAAACTCTTATACCTAACCTAAGACATGAGTTATATGCCCAATTAGCGCACCTAGATACAAGAAGCCTATTATACCTTCCTTGATGAAAGGGCTATCTCACACTGAGATCGTTTTCAAATCGGCCTGGTAGTTCCTGAGGTAAACGCGTTCAAGCAAACTAAATACTTTTGAGCATTGTCATATTTTATTTCAAGCATAAATAGTCTTAAAACAGAAATCTTATTTCTGTTTTTCAAGCACATCCACATGATTTTATGTTACTTATTTTTGTATTTTATTAAGTGTAGTGTGTAATATAGTAACATATAAAGGTTAAGGTATTATCACCCGCTACAACCTTATGCCTTGCATCACAGCTCATCGGTTCCCTTGGGAGCAAGTGGCGAGGGGGGCAGGCCTTGAAGCCACAACCGGCACAATGACGTGTGGTGACTACGACCCGCGGTTACAAGATTATAATGCTGCGCTATGTTTGTCAAACTTCTCGATACTCAAACAATGGGTGTTGATTAAAAAATGTTATCTTAGAACTTGCAAATAATATGGGACATGTATTTTCTATTAACATTAAAAGCAGTAAATTCATCATCTTCCGAGCCTTTTTCACAAACTATGTTGGGGTCGGCTTCCAGTCTAACCGGATGTCATTAAAAGCAGTAAAGTATGGTTTAGGAATAAGGCTAGCCTCTTAAAGATAAAGATAAGATAAAGATATATTTATTTTGCAAATATGGGTACAAAGTAAATGGTGTTATAAAATAAACAAGTTCTTCCATATTTTGCCATTCGGCGTGCAAACATTTACAAATTGTTGTTATTACAATCTAAATTATACATTAATATTAAGTTGGCTTAAAGTAGTCCTGCGTCAAACAATTGTTTTTTACAAGTTCATTTTATTTTTGTTCCTATTAAAGGGTAAAAATATTGATCTAAAGAAAAAGAGGAACTAACCTAAAGTAATTTAAGGCAACAATCCGAATCCGAATGAACAAATTCAAGGCAAGATAGCTTAGAATTTTTCCGTTTTTTTTTATTGTCTTGGTTGCCTGGCAACTAAAGAGTTTTGTAATCGAAATATTCTACAAATATTTTTTTTTTATTTAAATAGAAACATTACCGATATTAAATAAAAAAAAATATGTTTTACATTAAAAATCTATTTAATTGTACAAGTGTTGTACTTATTTAAATATCAAAGAGTAAGTTTGAGTACCATTTGCGATGCGTAGTTACAGACACGTATGTTTGTTCGCCGGGACTGCGTTATATTTGCGCAAGCCGGATGAATATTTTCATATTTATACAATCGTTATTTGTATAGTTCTCCTCGTATGCGAATCTATATTTGATTGCTTTTGCGCTTTGTTGGGTCCACAATAAAAATAATTTCTACAACAATGTGTGACAAGAATATTGTAAGTTTTGAACTATTTACTTATTAGTATTGCGGTATATTTGCAATAAAATATTGATTATTCAATTGTAGCTATTTGTTTTTCAATCTTTGTGCAAATTGCACAAGTAAAAAGTTTTCAGATGTCAAAAATAAACTATTTTATAAAATGCTACGAAAAATATATAGCGTTAATTCCGCGAGACAATAAATCGAGTCTTGGATGCAAACTATTTTAATAAAAAATAAACTGTCTAGCATGGAATTGTTAAAATATTTATAAATGCATAAGTTTATAATTTAATTCTATAGTAAAATTGCTTTTGTAGTATCCAAAAAAATATTAAACCGCTTAGTATTTAGCAACTAAGCACTTAACAAATTAATAGAAATAACAATTATTTCATTTAACAGCAATATTTTTCAGTTTCTTAATTTTCTTAATACCAAAGGAATGTATTGCCATAATAAGCTAAATTAATGAATGCTGCTGGAATAAAATTAAACATCGCGAGACTTGAGTGTAAATAAAAAGGAACAAGTTTTCGGATGATACAAGTGCAGTATTATACTGGAGTTTGTTTTATCGTTTGCTTTAATCTAGTGAGGATATGAATAAAACAAAAAGCATTTGAAATGAAGAAAATAAAGAAAGTTTGTTTCTCGTATTTTATTTGCAAATGTATTCAGTTTTTTTGCACCAACATAATCAAGCAAAAACATAGCATTTTACTAGTTTAGGTTAAATAGTTTTGTTAGAATAATTATAACGGTAGTTTTTTAGTATAATGTATTGTTTTATTTTTATTATGAATTGAAGTATATTAAATGATCATTTGAATGAAAATCGTTTTAACGTTTTATTAGATGACGTTTCTTCAACATAAAAGGCAAAAAAGTTCTTTGAACACACGCCTACAGTAGCAAACATCACATGTACGCAAACTATTTACACTCGACAATTTGCATGGCAAATACCTTACGAGCGTTACATGAATTCCCTCAAGTTCGTGTACTAGTTACTGGGAACTTGAAACAGCTGACCGATGTTGCGAGATATTTAGCTGCCCCTGCAACTTGCGCGAATACTTGATTCACATAATTTCCATGGTGATTTTAGAACGTAAAGTTTGCAATAAATCGTAAAGCGGTGCTGGCAGAAGGTAGTAATATTATTAGCCTTATAATATTACTACCTTCTGCCAGCGGTTTCACCCGCATCCCGAGGGAACCTCTGCACGAACCAGGATAAAAAGTAGCCTATAGCCTTCCTCGATAAATGGGCTATCTAACACTGAAATAATTTTTCAAATCGGACTGAGATTAGCGCGTTCACGCAAACAAACAAACAAACTCTTCAGCTTTATAATATTAGTATAGATATCGATTCAGAAGTACCTAAATGTTAAAATATTTGGGCCTTACTACAAAAACTTTAAACCCTGTTTTACACTTGTCTAATAAAATTTTGGCTGCAAAATGAACCATATGTCAACGTCATAATTTGACATTTTTTTAGACAAGGCATAAACTGACGTTAAAAAGTTTTTGTGGTAAGACGGTTTATGTTTTATACCTGGTTTCTGGGCACCCTAGAGTTTATGTACATTTTACTGACTCAGACGCGTACGAGCAAATCGATTAGATCTGTCTGAAAAGCTTGCCTCTATGTGCAGACCATTAATACATACTAAATGTCTGCGCTACACATGAAACAGATCCTTAAGAGTATTGAATATACAGATTAATATGAGGAGATGTTCTATCAACAATATACAAATGGTTCGTGGATGCAGATCTGAAACGAGCTTAGGATCTAAGCCCTTTGTTATAGTCAGACGTCTATGGCGTAGAATATAGAGGAGAAAGCATCTTGATACGTGTCAAACTCAAGATCGTTACAATGATAAGAGATTTCAGATACACAGCTTGTGTTCTAGGATTGTGTATAGTAACACATTTCCACAAGTAAATGTACCACGAAATGCCGTTTGGGCTGACTGTCTAACTTTGAGCGTTATTGCTGTTGATGGCAACCACTTACAGACGTTGAGTTCTCCAATGGCGCGGAAGTAGTAAAAATAGTAAAACCCAGAAAGCAAAACACAGAACCATTGATGCGAAAGACAGTAAAAACGTTTCCGATTCCCGAATAAAATGTTAGAAACGCCGATTAGTTGAAACGTGTCCAAAAAATCTAGCAAATCGCGAACGATTCACGGAATCGATTGCCCACCCGCAATCGGACTAATGCTCGTTTTTAGAGCATTGAAACGAGCATTTGGGGCATTTCCCTTTACGCGCAAAATACTGACCATAAAGTCGCGTGAATTATTTGTTTGTGAGCGACAGACTCGGGGACATTATAACCGAACGAGCGCAAAATTCCGATGAACATCGCATAAATTGGTCTTAACTCGTAAGCTATTTGCATTCAGCAGAGTATGGAAGTGGAAAGAGATTAGATAATTATTTAGATATTTTTTGATGAATCTTCAGATGACAAAGAAATTATGTTGGTATTGTTCTAATAATATTATGTACTTTGACTTCGTTGTAATTTTTATTTTGCTGCAGGATTGGTAGGTAGTATTACTTCTTTTTCACTATACATAATTCTGCCTTTCTTTCGTGTCTGTCTTTCGTAAAAAAAAAAACCTCCAGAAACCGACAAGAGTTTGTCTATCAAGCGTTTTTTTGACCTTTTCAGTGTTTTATATATAGCATTTATTTCACTATATCAATCAGACTGAAATACATTGGAATGCCTAAAGCGTCAATATACTTGACTTAAAATGTAAATGATAGCATGAAAAGAAGTTGATCATCAGGCAACCATTGTACGCATGTAATTGAGAATCGCTCTACGAATCGATACTAATTTAAAATAGCTTTTGGATTCTCTCAATCGAACGTTTCCCTCGACCAAATTGTTCCGAAGTAATTTGTTAATGTTTGCCTTTTAATATAAACTTTTCATTCAAACGCTTAGATCGAAGCTATGTTTCAATTTGCAGGAATCCGCAACTGTGCGTGTAATTTAAATATTTGATGCGTAAAACGAATCGAAAGAAAACATAGTTCAAATCATTAAAAAACAATTTTATTTTTCCACAAAATCATAGTCAGTAGTATTAGCCGCTTTTATTATTTTCTGCAAAATGTAAGTTTCAGTTAAAATCTTGTAGCACTAACAAGCGTATACACATTTGGTTTTACTTTACAAAACTTATTTAAAAAGTTGCAAAGAAAAACCTTTCAAACGAACTGAATAAAGTTCTGCTACGGCGTAGCGGCCGCGACTACGACGTAGTTTCGTAGCATGCTACAATATTATGAAGTTTGGTAAGTAAGTACTTAATATTTTTGTATTGCTTATTTTTACGACTTTAGTATGTAAACGTTGGCTATATTACCGCAACCAAATAAACAATTGTGAATAAAATATTGAAAACGTATTCTACGAGCCTAAGTACCAATCTAATGTCAGTGGCAATAATGACATATAACGGATTTGAAAATCATTTCAGAAAAAATAATGCAATTGCTTTTGATCAAAAAAATAAAATTAATATGCGTTCATGACGAGTCAAGCATTAAGCCCTCCATCATTTTGGGCTGAAGCGGTAAATACTGCTTATTACATACGAAACCACAACGGTTTCGGTAAGTCCAACGGTAGCCTTGAATGGTCAAATACCTTTTACAACACAACTTGAAGAGTATGGCCAAAGCAAACAGCCATTGGGATAATATAATTTATTTCGTTATAGAGAAAATCCAACAAGCAACGTCCGTGCTAGACGACATTTGTCTCAACTCTCAATAGATTTCAAACAATAATAAATTCTTCATGAAATGTTGGTTTATTACCAATGTTTTTTCCTTTATTAAAAAAACGGTCAATAAGAGCTTAAAGCGATTGTTCCTTTGGTACATAACTGTTTTATAAATCATGTCGTTCAAGGCCACTTACAGTCCGGTCTTTAAGAAGAATAGAGTTGGGACATACATGAAAGATAAGCATTTATTTGAATAACCCTCCATCACAAAAAAAATAATCTTATCACTATTTAGCAAAAACTTCTTTGCTCAGCAAAGCATGGGTCAATAAACCTATTTGCTTTTAAATTCACTATTTAAGTAACTAGCAAATAAACAAACTACTTTTCAAAGTAGTTTAAAAACACGCATAAAAGTTTAATGTGGCCATGTTGACCACTATTGGGCCAACTTGCTAACAACTGAGCTAAACGAACATTGGTTAGGAAACGATGCAATTTGATTTGCATACGACTATAAATGCACCCGTTTGTTACTAGACCAGTCTTGCGTATTCTGGTCGACAGTACTCAAATAATATTTCAAAAAATACACACTATTTACTTCAATTTGGTTGACTGAGTTTTATTTCTGAATTTGTTTACAGTGTAACCACTGTGCGTGGTGAGTGTTTCTATTGTTTATTTTATTTATTTATCAATTATGTAAGAAGAAAACTATCCATATGGTGTAGATTGATTGACTGACATGCAATTTAAATATGTTTTCCATTCAATAGGAATATTTTTAAAACCACAACGGGTAGAAAAATGTTGGTTTATTTTTTATGGTGTCAAAGAATATTTCAGATTGATTGAATGTTCAAAAAAATTGGTGAAAAATTATCCGTAAAGTATATGGTATAAATAAGTAACTTAAAGTTGTATATCATTGTAAATGTATTAATTATTATAAATAAATACGTTTTTACTTTTTTACAACAATTAGAGTATCGCTTGCTCATTCCTAGGTTATACACAAAGCCTACACTCCAAGCAATTCACTATCTTGAAGTCGACTCCTCTCAAACCGATTGAAGTCGCAAGTCGAAGTCGATTCAATTCCCATCACTAGCAACTGTACGGTTTAAGTGGATTGCCGTCCCTAGTGGAATAATTGAACGATGTTTTTGTACTATTCTCTGGGAATTCGATTTATAGACGTATAAATATAGGGAACGGTGGAAGAGCTGAATTAATTGTAAGAAATTACTTACAGCGCTTGAAACTTATTTGGACTGGTACTTTTTAATCTCAAATACTATGTCCAGTTTTGATAGTGTGTGTTTTTTATAAGTATCGATATTTTTATAGCGTATAAAATGACAGCTACTAAATCGCCATTTTTAACAAAAACTGAACTCACATAAAACTTATTTTACGTAACAACATTCTACCAAACAAAAAAACACTCCGTAATTTTTTCTTAACCCAAAAATATATCGGTCATGAATAAAACTTAGTCATGCATTTACGTATTGGGCACCTAAGGAGCGGTATAAAAAATAAGTGGCCGTTACATGGCCGTATCGACGCATGTACGCCCATATTCGGCCGGAACAAGGCTATTTATAAAATGCTCATATCATACAGGGTAACATTACAGGCCTTTTTTAAGGCGATCCATATGAAAGGCTTTGTGAGACAGATTTTGGCCAGGCTTTACGCCTTAAATATGTAGAGTTTATTTTATATCAGAGCGCTTGAAAATATGTATTTATGGGTACAAACTATACCTACTTCTGACTTAGGTACCTTTTATCAATTTTTTTACTTATTCTATTGCCAAAATATTTTCTGAATTTTTACTGTTAAAAACAAATAAACGCTTTGAATGTCCCAGTGCCTACAAAGCAATCAAATCACTTTAATTTGTTAACACAGGTATGAATATAATGGTCTTATTACCTGATCTATATTGTGTTGCACCTACCACTTCTATTTCACCACCACCCTAAGGTAGACTGGCAGAGAACGCCTAAGGCGTTAAGTCCGCCGTTGTACAATGTGCAAAAAGTATTTTAAATAAATAAATAAATAAATATTGCTAATTCAGTTAATAACTCTAGAATACCTAAGCCGTAAGATAAATCAATATACCGAGTCAACGATTAGTTATATAATCTTGGAACTAACTACGTTAACTACCACCGCAGTGTACCGTCTGGCCCATATGTGCCCAACTTTGATTGATCAGTACATATTGAAGACATAATTGTTTGGTAAAGGAACTTAGCTTGAAGTTAAAAGGGAGTTTAAGCCTTGTCGTGATACAGATACGGTCTATTTTTATCTGTTACCATTTATTAGAAATATGACAGATTTCGAAGGTAGATTTTATTTAAATTGAATTGAGGTGAGAGCATTCCGCATGCATAATTCATCGTGATCATAAAAATTAAAAAATAATACGACTGTTATCCGAAGTTCGAATCTTTGAAAAATACATGAATATTTCCTAAAATAGTTCACATTATTTTGAAATACACAAAATATATTGGTAATGCAACTTCTGAGAGTACCAATTGGTAACTGGGTTGAGGAGGTAGATAAGCAATCACTCCATTTAATGTACGAAAAAGGCTGTAGGTATACATAATGAAAAGCAAATATTTTACCATTTCTTGGATACCGCCCTATCAGCAACTTCATTACATTTTTCAGTAATAGGTACTTATAGGTACCTACTGATTGAGTTTACCGTCCAGCCTTATGCATTGCTAAATACATGTTATGAGATAAAAAGGATTAATTGCTAGGATGCCGGGAACAAGGGGATCACCACACCACTCACATAACATACTTATCACCCTTTTCATCAACATTACTTTTCGTCGTAATTCACGGTTTTACTTATTTTTTCACCGCGCGCGCAGTCTTTGATACCGGACGGCCATTGTTGAGATTCGAACTAAAGACTTTCGCTTGAGGTCGATAGATGCGCAGTTTTGGTAGCGCTCAGTGTTTAGTACCACAACATGGAATAGAGAGAAGGTTGGGAATAAGGAAATATCCTGGTAGTATACAAATATTGTCACATTTGAAAATTCACGCCGGTCAAGCTGTTTAAAATGTGTGAAACACCTATTATTTCTAATTTCACGTGTTGTAAACATTATTGTAACCTACTCAATTACGGCGAGTAAACATTTTACTTCTCTATTTGCTGCGAGTACATTATATTGAACAGGTAAACATTTAATGTGCATTTAACTTAGTGGGTAGTTGGTAATTGCGTTAGTATTACTGTGCACCGCTTATGTACTATGTGTTAACATTTATGTGTAACTAGGTGTATTCCCTCGGTTTTACTCGCGCCCCGGGATCTTCGTCCAGTACCTGAATAAAATACATAATATGACCAATATTACTCAGAAACAGTGTAGCTTTGACAGAATTTTCAAATCAGTTGGTGAAGCGTGTCACTAGTCGTCAAGATGATGTGATGTGCCTGGCACAATGACGAAATCCTATCTTAAAGCAAATGGATAACATCGGTCCACAATCACCTCAGCTTGAGAACGCGCAACAAAACCATTAAGCGCCATTTAAGTATACTTTTTTAGTCTTAACTACTTAGCTTTTAAAGAAAATAAAAATAATTCATTCTGGAACAGTCAAGCATAAACCGCAAAGTTTTATGACGAAAGGACAATGGGCGATTCCGGTCCAAATGTCCACCACGAACGAGACCTATATGGCTAGATAGCACGTTAAATATAGAACATTTTTTGCTATGAAAGTAAAAAAAAATATAATGCCAGAAAAAAGTTATAGCAAAATCAAATAAAACATTTTATAGATTTTTTCAATTTCATTTTTTCAATTACTTTTTGTGATGTTCGATTTTCGTACTTTCTGTAACTTCTGACAAAATAGAATTGTTCATTATTAGAGAGAAGACACCACCAGTTACAGCGAACTTTCTTAGATCCAGGCACCGCTGAGTATATTCAAGCACTTCTGTCGCCTCAATTGGTTAGTGATTCGTACATCCATCGGGCAAAAAAATATGGGCTGTTTATATGCAAATGTGTCTTTCTTACATCTCATCTTAGTTTTAGATCAAATGCGGAAATGGAAGTAGAATAAAAAAAATAAAAAATAATGATAACATACAAAAACTACCGAAAATTAAGAATACATTTTTGGCTATAACTTTTTTTTGGCATTGTTTTTTTTTTTACTTTCTTAGTAAAAGTTACTCTAAATTAAGTGGACTATTTAATTATATAGGTCTCGTTCGTGGTGGACATTTGGACCAAACTTCATACATTCTTGCCCAATCTCCTTTTATGGTCCTAACTTTTCTCCAAAGCCCAGTGAGTCGTGTAAAAATAGAAAATCAATTACATCCCACGCTCATAAAATCGTATTCTCATTGAAGACCAAACTTCTAAACTTTTGTGCCACTCATTAGAAAAGTTTACAAAAACATGATTAATATCATTTTTTACTGAAGTTATCAAAAAGATACAGAAAAATGTGACGCCCCTTTTTTACTTTTTCCATTCATATTTTTATGTAAGTACATGTTGAGCGGTTCTCTTTTTGATTGTATTTCTGACCATGCAAGGAAATAATTCAAGGAAATATAATTTTAAAATACTAGAACTGGGACATATTATTGCTGCGGATTGCGTCCCAAGAGCACTACTTAATAGAAGCATGAAAAAAAAGACACGTTTAAAGGTCCTTTGACTTTAAATGACCGAATGAGCTTATTGAGAAACTCAGCAGCACCAGACTAGGGTTGCTATATATCTCTAGACGAAGTTTCAATAAACAATTCAAACTACGCGGACGATATGGTCCTACTGAGAGCATGGCCCTGTGGCTTCTTCAGAGGGTTTGTGAAAGGCACGCAGAATAGGCTTAAAATTATAGTCCCAATGAAAAACTGCATTGATTTGATGATGATGATGATGATGTCCTCTTGGTCGATTATCGGATTATCGGCTATGTTCTCATATAAGGAGATTACCCAACTGCACAGGACATATTATAGTGCATTTGTGCAGACACAGGTGCACTCACTATTCCTTCACTCTCATAGCCCGATGGGACGGCAATCCGACACGACCGGAGAGAGATCAGGCGGCGATGCGCCTGATCTCTCTCCATCCATCTTTATATACATTTACTAATAACGATTTTGTGGGTGCGAAATGGAAACCACAGTACCGGTGGCAAGCTATGTGCATAATACCTACATTTTGTGGGCAGTAATAGGTGCAATGTTCATACCCAGAAATGCCTCAAATTAACGTCAAATATGGGATCAATATTTTGGATAACAGTATTTTAGCCATATGTATATGTTAACTACCTATGGGATATTTTGGTTTATCTAATACTTCTTTTGGTTATATAAAACTGGAATTTCATTTTGATTTGTATTTTTGGTGGCAATTTAACTTGATTACTCCGGTTTCCATATAGTTTTGCCGGCGTTCTCAGAGAAATGATGTGGCCTATAATCCACTCCCAGACTAAAAGTCTCCGTCAGTCTGCATTTCCATATAAAATAGCTTATCCGTTTTACCGAGAAAGAGAGATACACACATACAAACAAACCATCATATTAGCATGTTTCCAATATCTGAAAATATTTGAAACTAAAACTGCTATTTGATATTTGCGTTTGTTTTTAGTCGGAACTCATTGGCGGCTGAAGCCTGGGTTCATAGCTAGTACATATATGGAAACCACAAATCATGTTGTGTATCGCACGTTTGAAATAAATGTGAGCCATTACGAAGCCGGGTGACACAGACGGGTGACATAGATATAATACCTAGGTATTATATCGATGCCACTACGATAGGATTAAACGTGTATTGCCTGACCCTAAAAAGGTGCACTAGAGTTTCTAATCATCCAAAGGATAAGTTTCGTCTGTTCTGTTAGTCAAATGAGCTGTTCAATATAAAGTTGTAAGTCCATGTACGCATTTTTTCAAGCAACCGAATTGAGAACCTCATCCTTTTTGATATGTCGGTTAAAAAATCGTTTTAGTACCTTGAATTCGGGACGAACACGACATGCTGGGAATCAGCTAGCGTATGCTAGGTTTTCAACCAAATGGAAGCCTAAGGGATGTAAAAAAAACTACAGTACATACAATTCAAGCAACAGTACGAATACGAGCATACATTGTTACGTCACAAATGACGTCACGACATACATTCGCGTTTACCGACGTTGTAATTAAAATGTTTGCTTGTAATTAAGAGATACTGCCTCACTGAGTTAACTCACGTCGAAATGGTTCTGGATTTAATTTAGAATTCTAGTGTTTATTGACTAGCAATTTATGAGCAATACAGCAGAGTTTCATTAGATAATTCTGTAAATACATAATATATTGTTTTTTATAACTTTCATATACAAACACAAAAATAACAACGTTAAACAGCACTTACGTAAGCGAGTGTACTGTTGTAGTGGTTATTATAAATTAAAACTGTGAACTATAAATCAAATCCACACCAAGTTGGATATTAAATGTCTTATTCGGAGATAAGAGTAAGTAGCAACATTTCCGAATCTAAAAATATCACAAATCAAAAATATTAAAAAATAACACGCATGCACAGCGCAGTGAGTATAGACAAATTTCCCCAGCTTGAGAGAGGCCTTTGTCCAATAATGGACGCCTTTCCACGATTTATTAAGTCATTATACGATACGATTATATTTATCTGTTAATGCTAACTTTGGGTATGTTACCGTAAGATTACAAACATCGTTAGATTACAATCTATCTCGAGAGATTGTAAACTGTCGAATTATTGTGAACCGTAACATCTGATTGCAATTTAACGCATTATTTTTCGCTATATTATAATCTATCGATGAGAAATTGTCAAATTGTCAACTGTCCGAAAGCTCTCTCTGATTGGTCAGTCTTTTTGTAAGATCGACCAATCACGACCAGCCGTTCTGTTCCCATGGAGTTCCCGTAGAGTTAGGAATGAAATAGAGGTGTCAGTTAAATAAAATAAATGCTCTTCAAAAATTCTTCAAGTATTAAATTTATTTATTATTTATTTAAACTCTTATAAAAATACAGTTAGGTATTTTGTCTTCAAATACAAACTAATATTTAAAAATAAAATAAAAGGGGTGCTAATTAAACAGGCTTCTTTTTAATATCATTATTCGCCCCCAAAAATGTATGTTGCCTTCTAAATTACTAAGTCAGCCACAATTAATAAAGCGTCGAGCATCTAAATAATACTATCTTAGCCACGAGTTATCTTCCACTCTAAATACAACTCAGCATGATGGTTATTTTTTTGCATCTAAATTTGTAGCATGCATTCTAACAGTAAACTTCTTAAATACTATTAAATGACATCATAAAAATATTTATTTACCTTCTAATTTTTTAACTCGTACCTACTGAGTTTTTTGTTTAAAATATAACACATCCCATATTAATTGACCCAGCATGGAAGTAAGCATGCAACATGCAGCAAGCATAACTTCTGTCACGGCTCCGGCGCTGCGGGGCTCCGGCGGTCCCATGCGAGCTTATCGTCGCAGATGGTTTTCACGCTCACCACCGCAGCTTCGGCTTGCTGGCCGGCGGAGCCGGCCAGCCTCTGCCGCGGCGGCGAGCGCTGAAACTACCTGCGCCTCAGCTCGCAGGCCGCCTCGCCCCTCCGCGCCTACGCGGTTTTGAATTGCACTCTAGGGGTAGGGCAGACAAGACTACGTGGAGTCGGTTTTGCAGCGATTCGTTTTCGTCACTAACTTCAATTTTTAATACAATTTTTAATTGTGTGTAATTTGAGTCTTAAAAATTAAGTACAATTTTTGATTTTATAAAAAATTAAACCGTCACTTATTTTTGCACGTCAAAGAGCTGTGACACCGGGAGTTGCAAAGAACATTGTCTTTTTTGACGTTCTACCAATCAGCGCGCAAGATGCATTCCGTTCTACGCCAGTTGACAATTTGACCGCTCTACGTCGCTCTCGATCTTACAAAAAGACTGACCAATCAGGGAGAGCTTTCGGACAGTTGACAATTTGACAATTTCTCATCGATAGATTATAATAAAGCGAAAAATAATGCGTTAAATTGCAATCAGGTGTTACGGTTTACAATAATTCGACAGTTTACAATCTCTCGAGATAGATTGTAATCTAACGATGTTTGTAATCTTACGGTGACAGGTATATGTTTCAAGTACGTGGCGTGGCGTTTACTTGTTAGCAATTTTTTAAAGATTCATGCTTTTATCGATACCAAACAATACCTACTGTTTGCCATTAGAAAAGGTCGTGTATTTTTAGCGAACCCCTTTATAGTAACATACCTTAACATTTTTATAATGGACTGAACAAAAGAAAGAAACGATGGTGAGAAGGAAATCGATATTCTATAGAAAAACTGAACCATAACATAAAATGAGGAAGTAAAGACGAGTAGGTTTGTACCTGAATGTGTTAAGCTTATCATACATTTTTACCCGACTACACCAGCATATAAACTTCACTAAAAATATTTTGTTAGGAAAAACTTAGCCATAAACATACATATTTTAACAGTTCTTACAAATAAAATTCGAGTTAGAATCGGGTTTAAAGTTTATGTCCGTTCCTATCATGGGATGGCCCGCTTGCCAAATTTTAAAGAAAGCGGCCAAGTTTAGCAGTAGAAGTAGAACAAACATTAGTTTTCTATTGAAGAAAAATAAAGCAAAGTGTTTGCAGTTTGGTTACTGAAGTTACTTATAAGGAAAAAGAATTACAATGCTGTGCGTTTTCTAAATTTCCTACTATACCTGGATAATTCACCGAGGTTGTATAAGATTTGGAACTTTGGGAGCTACACCTGATAACCAAAGATTATCCGTGCTTTTTTCAATGCTGGTGTAGAGTCCTATGGACTGGTACGTGACAATGAGCAGAGACCAGACGGCATTGCGTTGTTACCTTGGAATATTGGTAGATTCTAGGTGTGCGATGCAACTAGCAAACAGGAAAATTTTACTAACCGAATTGGTAGACGTCAAGAAAATCACCTTACCGAAAAATAATTTGCCTGTCCTTCCAGAGACAGTAGGATGAGCCGCTCTGCAGAGTAATACGAAAAAGTTTCATTGGTGACATACATTGAAGTTTTTCTGCAGTATAAAAAGCAACAGCTGGTAGACCTCTACTCGTAGGTATATA
Organism: Helicoverpa zea; assembly: GCF_022581195.2. NCBI lineage: Eukaryota > Metazoa > Arthropoda > Insecta > Lepidoptera > Noctuidae > Helicoverpa > Helicoverpa zea. The sequence goes on along the minus strand of NC_061464.1, from coordinate 1,743,099 downwards.
TGTTGTGTATTCGCTTACTAACGAGGTAATACCCCACAAGCGACGTAGGCAGTATGTTTCGAACTTAACGATTAAACTAGGCAGCTTAAACCTTTGTACCAATTAGTAACATTGTGTTAATGGCTACATTCGGTTGATTCCCGCCACAAATCTGTGTTCACGCATCCAGGGAACAGAATAGTCATAACGTGGTGAATTGTGTTTGAAGTTAAGGATTATGTTCCAAAGATAATTTGATGAGAAATTCCAAAACTATAGTATATAAATACAATAGGTATATACATAGTTGCGGGCTTGGAGCTGCCCAAGACTAAGTTCAGCCTAAAGTTCAGCATTGGACGGTAATAAACAATCTAAAATCTTCATTAATAGTTGGGATTTTCAAACCAATCCGAACCCAAACCAGTTTGCTTATAAAACTGACCCAAATGCATTTCATATTTCTCTATCTGATGGTCATCTCACAAAAACCCATTTTCTATTAATTCTATCGGACCGTAAGCCTCTGTGTTTCTGCTGAAATCCTTCATCGGTATAACAAGCATAACAAATTAAAGAACATAAATTCATAAAGCTTTAGTGCAACTACAAAACATCTGAACAAACCGAGAAACAAGATGATACCTGTCCAACTGCATTTCACAAGCGGACATACTTCGCTACAGATTTACTTACTCAAAGTCCAACTTGCAGCATCCATTGTTATCTAGATCCAAACCTGGCTTTTTGTCATAACTTCCCTCTGTTAAGTTGGGACAAGTTTTCGGTAATCGCGGTTTTGAACGGTAGCTACCAGTTCTGTTTGTTACTTTAAGACTTGAGGGATTAACTCATTTGTGAAGATTGTTAAATCTCGTCTAAAAAGCTCGGAATTTATTTCAGGAAGTACTATTTTTAAAAGGCGAGCTTTATGATAAGTATGGCGTCATTTTAAGCTAACACCATTATAATTAGTCTGCTTTGCTTTAGATTACTGTACTATAGTAGTCCTTAGTTTGCGACATATACCTCAGCTTGACCTATTCTACCCGTTACCAAAACATAAAGTATAGTTATCGGCACGAATCTTGAGCTCTGACCTTCACCTGCGCAGAAGTAATTTATTGGGTCCCTTTTGTGGTATGAAATGAGGCGCGGGGCGGGCTAAAGCGGTGATTGGCCCGCAGTGCATCGCGTCATAGCCGTCACTCAGGATTGGTTTTTTGCTAATAAATCACTTCTGCACAGATGTAGGTCAGAGTTCAAGATGAAGAGTGCCGATAACTATACATTAAAAATATTGTGGTATGTGAATTTTGGTATGGTATGAGACAATTCACATACAACAATTCCATGACTGATGTGACTATTATTTTGTATGCAGAAATATAAATAATTAAAAAATTGACCATGGTTCATGAATGCGTGTGAATGCATGCATGCATGAGAAGTGGTCGCATCGCCTGCAATGCATTAATACTTGATGCCTGCATCGCGGATCAACGACTCGTTTGTGAATTCTTAATTGAGAATGAATTGGAAGCGCGGTGATTAAGTAAAGCTGTAGTAGTACCTATAGTAAATGCGGAATATACCGAAACATTAATAAAGTGGATATCCTCTTTGTAGTGTAGAAAAGAGTTTTTTACATAACTTAGGGTGAGGTAAGTCGACTGTCATCGATGAAAATAGTTATTTCTAGAACGATACAAGTTCAATTCATTTGCATTGTTCAATTATTTATCTTTTTGTAAGAAGGAAGTATAATATTTATTGACGAAAATGTTTTGACTAGAAAATTATCGTTTTTATTGGTTCAATTTCTATTTTCTTTTTCGTTCATATTTTTTCACTTATTCAAAAGATGATCTGTGTATTTACTAATTTCGTTTTATTATCGAATTAAATCGTTATCGTTATCCTATGAAACATTACCAGTAAACATAAACTATCTTCTGCTCGAAATAGCTCCGCTCCACATCATGCTTTTCCAATTACAAACTCTGTAAACACATACCTATTTATTAACAAAAATTCCTTTTCAAAACTTACTTTGTATCAACAAAAAAAAAAAACAAGAATTTTTCACACCCTCAATCCACGTTCACCCATTTCTCAGGCAATCAATACTTAGGCACAACTTTCATTACTAGGGAAGATTAAAAACAAAAGATCGTATCAAGGCGTTCTTCAAGTCTAATGGCGTTTTGAATAGCGCTCGCAGCTGCCGATAATGTGTTAGTAATTAATCATTCTCGCTTGATGGATGACGGCGTAAACAACACTTCGCCAGATTTTTAATAAGCACTTAATGTGGAGATCGGAATTAAGATTTCCTTTCGTTTTTTTCGAGCTTCTGCTGTTTATGCTGGTCATTTAGATAAGAAAGTGTTCTGGTTTTAAAATTTACGATGGTAGAAACAGGAATTGTAAAAAGGTCATTTTATTAAGGAAAGTAAAGGTACCATATTCAGTTAAATAATGCCAAGAAAACACAAACATAATAAGTAGGAGTACAATAGGCTATCTTGTTCCTAAAAGCAATTTCTTAGGGATAACCTTGAACCTGAATGGGGTCAGGTTGTGTTAGAATAAATAACGGCCAGTTCACGTAATACAAATTATCACAGCTTTTTCGTACAAATTGATATTAAATCCTCAGATGCGCCCACTCAAAGCCGTGATTTTAATTCTGGGTCATTTTTCTTTGAATACCTATAATACTTTTTATCCTACTATTTATTCAGTTAATACAGCTTACCCGTGATTTCTACATGCCAGATTGGAGTTTCATCGACTTGACGGAGTCCAGATATTTTTTGGACAGTCTCAGACAGATTACGTAGATACGGACAATCGTGTGTCAAATCAAATGACGTTGAATGGTTGTAAACTGTCTAAGCAAAAAGGTTTTCTTTTTGTTATTTTAAGAATAGGTTTTTTTTTAATACAGTAGAAGGAATATTGATAAAGGCGAAATCGAATGTTAACTGTTAAACAATTGCCAACAACCCAATGATAAAAATAAAATTATCATAAATTGACGTTTAATTGACCTCAATGACCTACATAAATTCACCAAAATCCTGAACAAATATATCAAAGTTGAATATAGCAAACCTTCCTCCTTCCCTGGTCAATAGCTCATAAATTCCAGTCAGCCCCTTGTACAAACAAGGCTCTTGTTCATACTCTACATGGCCTTTTAAAAAGTTACAGAGAAAAGTGCTTTTACTGGATTGAAATTTCAAGTGGCTTTGTGGCTATGAAGTCGACGGCTGTTAGACAAGTGGCAAGATTTTCATATGTTTGAGCATTGCTGAATAAGATTATGTTAAATGAACAATGTCTAGGGTTTATGTCGTGAAATGTAATGTATGTTATCACATAGGTTGATTTTAGTATCTAACATTGAACATCTTTGGCAGTCAGAAGCCAGGAAGTCTGACAACCAGACTTACCTGGAGCTGTCCGAATAATTGGTGGAGGAGATCAGATAAGCAGTCGCTTCTTGTAAAACACTGGTCAATCTCAATATAGTTGGGAAAAGGCTAGGCATATGATGATGAGGTTGATTTTAATCTTGAGATGCTGATCATCGAAAGGATAAATAACCGTTGGCAATTTAAGTATCAATAAATAAATAAATAAATAAATAAATAAAAATAAATAATATATTTATTACCACGATGAAGGTTACAATATTACACTGTATACATTATTCACTTAGTCTGTTTACAATATTGTACAAAGAAAGTAACCCTGTCCCTTAAAGGCCTGTATTTTAAGAGGCAGTGTTCAGCCATATATGCCACAGTTAAACAAGTTACTCATTATTGAATACAGGTGGGTTGTGCCGATCGGGTGACAAAGTCGCCTGGAGATAATTACTACATTATTTTACATTAATACTTATTCAGTATATGAAATTGAAATTGAGGGTATGTGGGTCAGCGTGTAAGTGTGTGTGTGTGTGTGAGTGTGTGTGTGTGAGGGTGTGTTTGTGTTTGTGTGCGTGTCAATGACGAATTCTTAGTCATACCCGGTTCTATTTTTTCTGTTCTTTAGAGAAGAATCTTACCTGTGTATCGAGATAGAATTGTCTTTGTTCCAAGTAAGTATTTGAACCATTAGGTACTCAATCTTCAGCTCAATGACAATCAGATCATGTGTGGAAAAATAAAGACTTGAAAGAAAATTAAACATTAAATACATTTCCCAAGAACAGTTTTCACATTTACACTGTTTTTTGTTTCCTATGTCCTATATTCGACACACTGGGGTCCCATTGTTCCGAATTCATTGTATGTAAGTACTTACGTCTTAAGGATTTCAGCCTTGATTTTACGACTACTTCTGAGCACACTTAATTAACTTTACTATAGTTCGGCCATTCAGAGAATGCGTTCCTGACACGTCGCGATTGAACTGACGACGTAACTTTGCAATGGCGTTGCAGTTACGATAAAAATATTTTTGCTGGTTGTTTACCGTTTTAACAATTGAGGAGCATTAAAACAACATTATTATATCAATAATCAATGAATGTTATTACGTCGTCAGTTCAATCGCGACGTGTCAGGAACGCATTCTCTGAATGGCCGAACTATAAGGAATTGAAGATAATGGGCTGACTCATTGTAAGGAAAAACGCTTAGATCTAGACTAGATTAGATCAACTGTGCCTACTGTTTGTAATTAAATATTGGATAAGAATAGTTATTTGTATAAAACTGTGTGAATTGTAGGTCTATACGTTACTATTAAAAAGCGTAAAAAGTGTTTGTTCGCTTAAAAGCGCTAATCTCAGAAACTGGTGACCCAATTTAAAAAAACCCATTATTAGATTGCCCACGTACCAAGGGATCACCCCAACTTACCAAAAAGAAGCAGGTGGCTAGTCATGTACCAATATAATGGCGCAAAGAGCAAGACAAAATTTCAGATCCTTTTTGGTGACGTTGAAATAACATTGAAAATTATAAGTCTAACGGAGCTTCTTGATTACTATCGAGAAGAGCAATTATTCGGGCTAAAATGATAATTAGACCATCAGCAAGACCTATCCACATACTAGACATTTTGGATCCAAAACACATAAAAGACAATAGGTATCAGGTTATTTAATGGTCTCTTAAAACCCTTAAACTGATCACCGGCAGTCTTGGGAACTTTGAGGATGTTCCCTTAAGTACCGATGTAGTGATAGGCAGCCGATTTAGATAAACTCCGTCTACACACCGCATGTTTTATTACCGCCAATAAAACTGGATCTCCGAAGCAACTGACAGATCGAAACCTTGATTATCTGTAATCTTTTTATGACTTTTACACGAATGCTTTTAGGCAGTTTCGATTCTAGATTATTCTTCTTCTTGGCGAGTCGATGGCAACTTAAATTTTGGAGGCCCAATATTTCGCTACGCATACGGCATTGTCAGTAGCGTTATAAAGGTCATCCACTATGCAGCTGTCGGGGCATAGTGGACAACATAGAAGGTGCCGCATGGTATGTGGTATCTCTAGATTATTGGATTCACATGTGAAGAAATACCTCCTTTAACTTTGTTAAACCTGATGTTAAATACCGAAATAATCGCGTCTCGGCATTTCACATTATCAAATCAAATATTATTACTTCGTTTTTTATTCGTAACATGGAGTCACGTTCTTTAATTTACAAATTAGTAATACACATTGAATAAATGATTATTGAAATTCTACATACTTTAAAGATGCGTTTCCTATATCTAAAGGTACTAAAAGATTCATTGAAAATTTCCTGAACCAGCGCACAAACTCGTTATACATATTATGTACAGTGAACAAATACTTACCTCCTATAATGTAGTCGTTATTCTGATGTTAAATACCCCAATGATCGCGACTCGTCATTTCACATTTACAAACAAAATGTAAAGAAGTCTCCTTGTGAAGTCAAGTAAACAAATTGGATAAACAAGATATTTCATAAAACTGCAAAATAATATAAAAATAGCCTTATACCTATTCCAAATTTCACTATTATAACACAAAATATTCTTATCAAAAAACCTGGCCTAGTTAGGATTTTTTGTGCTAATCGAAACTCACGCAAAAATGGACTTTAAATCTTCTATTAAAGGTTGGTAATGTGTTTTGATAAAATAAACAGGCACATATCGTGACGTAACAGTGATAAATGTTACTTTCTTGGTGAAAGACAAATTTTGTTTCGTGTCTTTGCATCGTTAGCAAAGATTTGGGTCCGAACGATTTTCGGGGGTCCTTCTTGGTCCTTCGGTACGAAAGTTAAGAGCTTCTGTCAATAATATCGGTTATTGTGGGTAGTAGTATTGATATAAGGATCGCAAGTTTGGGAATGAAATAGGATACAAGTTGATGGTGAAAGTGTATTGAAGAATTTTCACTCAATTTGGGTACACAGAAGTTATGTCAAAATGAAAATAAATAAATATTATAACTCAAAGTTTTTCTTGTAAACTAATTTTACTACAAAAGCTCCTAATAATGATGGCAGCTCGAGCCCAGTGCCTGATAGCGTTTAATTTCATATTTTAAAATGTGTATGGGATAAATAAATAAAAAAAACAATGATAGTAGAGGTAGTATAAAAATGTAAAAATATTTTTTTTAAAAACATCACATTCCAGTATTATCGTTAACAATGACCGTCGAATGTCCCACATTATTGCTGGTGACATACAACGACCCCTCGAACATTTTTCACCGAAAATTCGTTGGAAATTACAATAGTCTCTCGAAAAGAACGATCCAATAGTGAGGGGTCATTCACTATCGAATAAAAATATGAAATAAAACTTCTGTATTATTTTTCGCAAGATTTAAGAGTTTATAATGCTTGATCAGGTACAATACTCTAGTTACTTTTGTAATCTCTCAGTTTTGGGTGCATATTGTAAGAAGTAATATCTGTAGTTTACTAGAGAACTATTGTTCTTTTCTCTGTTTCAATCGTGCTCTTAAAAAATATTTAAATGCAAAAACATGGTTAATAGTTGCAAAATGTGTGTTTTTGTTAGCTGTTCAATATATAATAAAATAAAAATCTCTGCATGATTGAGTGCTATAATTTTGTCCGAGTTAGCCCGATTAGTTTTCACACATTCTGAGTTGAGATACATACAGCAATATTAAAAAGCATTTTTTCTTAAAAAATTGTGTTGACGAGGCCAAGGTTTTTGGTGAAAAAAGACGGTTCGTGATCATAATCGGCAGACTCGAGCAACATTCGCGTAAGTTTGACAAGTTACAAATTGTTGTTTCGAAATATTTCTATGATAATAATAAAATACTTGACAGAGTCACTATAAGATTTATGAAATGTCTTCAGACATGCTATTTTATTTATTTGAAAGATGTTTTTAACAACAAAAAATGTAAGCAACGTATATTAGAAAATATTGAATCAGAAAATATTATTCAACGTAAATCCTTAAAAACCGCTTTTATTAATTTTTAAAAATATAAACCAGTAGTTAGTATTGTGCTGTCATTCCCAGTAAAATTGAAAGACAAAATAATTCACTATCTAGGTACAGGTTAATCTGCTTCAAACCCGTTAATTCCGATCCGATTCCGAATAAAATCGATCAATTTAAAAGAAATACGCCGTGTCCCATCACTATTATAGGCCTAACAGATTTATTGAGTTGTCCCACGCTGGTACTTGTTACCTCTAGTGAAGGGATTTTCCACTCCAGAGGTTATTGTGAGAAAAAACCTCTATGAAAGTATTGTAACGTAAGGGTCGAGATTTACAGGTGCGGTCACACATCACCTTTTATCGTACTTTATGTAATGTATTGTAAGTATTAGGCTTTAGTATGGAATGGTTTTACTTTGAGATAGATTTTTTTTTATAATTAAATATAGGTTATGAAAAAGTCAAAGTCAAACACGTTTATTGAAAGTAGGATAATTAAATTAAGCTTTTTCACGTTAATTACATGGGACAGTACTTCCAAAAAAGCTCCCGATTCACTACTTAAAAGTGTTATGGCTAAAAACAAGAAACATTGTGAATAAACTTGCCAGAAACACAGCTGTCTATTACCTAAAATTAAATGATTGATATACAATTTTATTGTTATACAATCCATCATTTTCTATTAGCGTTAAAAATCCAAGGACACAGGTTTTTAACCTTTGGGACATTGAGATTTTTCCTGTATGATGTAGGTAACCGTTTATATTCAAATCATTTTTCCTGTACACAAAATTTAAGCCAAATATTTTCGCTTTATTTTAACGTAGCATACTTCATGAGCCTCAATAAACATCGCTTAAAAAACTTTCAGCATATTTATACTTTCACCCAAAAACGATCGCCTGCAGGTCAGTTATGAGTTTTTTAACTGTGTATAATGATGTTTAAACTTTTATAGAGTCCTCTTTTCAAGGCACACACTTTTATTTAGTATTCGCATAACTTCACCGCGACAGTTTAAAAGCTGAAGCGATAGTGCAGACTTATGAATGAATAAGATAGAACAATTTATGTGGAGTTATTTTTATGGGCTACAGTTTTCTTCATAGGTTTTTTCTCTTCAATTTCTAGATAAATGATTAGCCAATTGTCTTGTACGCATGTTTATATGACTTCTCTGCTGTAATGCTGGGGTACTTGAATCAGACAGATCTTTTCCAGCTGTTTCCTTTCATTAGTAGTTTGCAGTCGGCATTTCATCCTCAAAATGCATGATTTGATATTACGTAGGAGCTTCGACATTTCTGTAAAACATTTTTAGAAAAAAGAAAGTTGCAATTTGGCCAATTCTGCACTTTCCTAGCGCACTCTGGCTGTAGCAACTAATAAATAGGGTTATGTCCGTTCACACGCTCGTCCCCACTTCGGGTTGAACCCCATTGGGTCCGTTATGAAGAAGTAAAGTTTCGGGGACCGGATCGCCATTACGTAGACATTGATAGCGTAATCTTGTTTTAATTGTTTGTTAGTTATCGAAGGGATCTCATGTACAACATTGTTTTGTTAGAGGGTAGTTTCGTTTTATATGGGTCAGCAACGGCAACGGACATGGAAAGATGCTCAACTTGAGGTAAAGATTTCCCAAGTACATAGACTTAGATACGGCTTTCTTCGTATTATTCAAGATGGGTTCCATGGCAAATAGGCTGTTGTTTCAGTAATAATCCACCGGATGATATCGGATGCACGGCACTGCAATGATTCAATCATCAATCGTGTTTATCAATATCCCAGGTCAGACGAGCATGGATGTCATTAACCATACATTATAGCGTTTGATTGATTTCATAGCCGATTGAATCAGTTATACGGGAATCAATTATGGAATCGGAATGGACGGCTTGGTGTTTATTGGAATAGTTAAAATTTTATGGAATCGATAGAAATAAGGACAGGTGAGGTTTATTTTGGCCACATTATGGATGCGAGCAATCCAAAATACACTTCTCTGTCTGTAAATTAAATCTGGTCAGTAGTTACGCTTTCCAACGTTACGCCAGTCAACGAACCTTTCAGTTTAAACAGGTTTGGAATGCAATAACGAGTCCACTTCGACCAGATTGCGTACTTGATATAAATTACTAGTCAGCCAATATCTAGCTTTTCAGCAATTGAAACTTATTGCTACAGTTCGCATTTAAAGACACAATACTCGAATCGGAGAAAAGTTATAAATTTTATCGATGCGATGTATCGTGTTACATCAGCTAAGTATTCTAATATTGTAAAGCTGAAGAATTTGTTTGTTTGCTTGAACGCAATCATCTAAGTAACTGCTAGTCCAATTTGAAAATTCATTCAGATTTACATAGCCCATTTATAGAGCGAGACTAAATGCATTTACATCTGTTTATTGCACTTCTATGACCATAATTGCTTGTTTGGTTTTATCTATTTGTTCACGCATCTAACGCGTGAACCACAGCGGCGGGAGACGCGGCAGGCGGGGGGGACGCACACAGCTGATCGGGCGCACCGCCGCCGCACCCCGGAGAGGGGGCTCGCCTACAGATTCGGTCAGCGACGGACGTATCGTGCGCTCACACAAATATTAGAATTTATATGTTTGTAAATCGATCTGTAAATTATTAAAGTTATTGTTAATCTAAGCGAGTCGTTCATCATTGAAATCCTTAACACTATTAATTTCACTTCTCAGACTCATTTAGAAACAAATCTAGGTATACATTAGCAGAAACTGACACAGTAATTCATAATTTTATTAATAATAATGTACGTCACATAGGAATGGCGAGACATTGACGACGCACCATTACGTCGACGCTATTATCGTAAATCGAAATTACCATTATAAGTTGGTACAAGACATAAAAGTTAAGTGAAAAGCAGTCGTAAACTGTGGTATATGAAAGTAGGGTTAAATGTGTTACAATAATATAAATGAGTATGTGACTTTCAAGTAAAAATGTTACTCTTATTAATGGTCAGTTTTTCACTTTCATTTCTTCCAAAAGAATGTCTATTTTGTAGCTATAACCGATACATCTTGTTTATTTCCATTGAAACCCACAATTATTAATAATCTTTTCACCTTCTTTAAGACCTATAGCCTTTTAGAAACAATTATTGTGACGAGATTAGCAGCTATTGGAGAAAAAATTGAATAAATGGCGAGGGCTCGTGTAGATTTTGAAGACGTTTCATATTGTCTTAAATAGAGTAGGCTAAGTTACTGTCCAAATAAGTATATAAGCATGCAACCACTGCAGCATTAAGACATAAATTATAAAAAAGAACGAGAAGTAACCACTATCTAAACACATGAGTACAAAAGGCGACGGAGTTTTTTATTCAGTCTGAAGGAACCGGAGAATACAATTTTCCAATTACAATTGCTTAATTTTTCTGGGAAAAGTCGTGGGTTATCTAGTTGTAAATAATAATACCTTTAGGGCTTTATGTAAGGAAAATTAATATAGATACGCTGCCTCCTCCAACTTGAGATGTTGTCAGCCCATCTGCTATTAGGAACGGGAATAATTGATAGTGTAGCCGCTGATAACCCGTGTGTTTGCGGACCGTGGTCAATTGTAGGTATTTATGTAAGGGTATGTAGATTTACTACATTAGGTAACATATTTATCTTAACAATAATAATGTCCACAAATGGCAAAACACATGAAAGGCTGAGTTTCTCAGGACCTTTTATATTAAATTCTTAATTTCTACAGTTTAATGTATCTCATACTGCCTTGTAAAATTGAATGGAAATAGAAAATAGGAGTAGAAAAGTAGAAAGTAGAAACTCTTGGACACTACAGAAAAATAAAATTATGATGGCATAATGAGGCTATTTTAAAGATTCATACTACAAAAATATAAAATACTCCACAAAAAGTTAAACATCACTGATACTATAATAATAAATAATTTATTAACGTATATTTCATCCATTGTTCATATCAGCTAACTGGGCTGGGTATCGGAGGACAATCGCGAACAAATAGCGCAATTTGTCTTGTTTTTTGCGTGGTGCCGTGTTTCTGATACATGGCTGGAGCGGTCGGGTGACACGTTTGTCTATAATAAATTGTAGATCGATACCTACTAAATACATCGACTGCCACCACACAGCACCAAGTGGAATATTAAAGGGTATAATTTAGGCGGTCACCAAAAATATTTTTAAGACTCTAAGCTGAGGCACCAAATAAAATAAACAACTCCAAAAAAAATAAATTGACTTTATTGAAAGGGCACTAAAGTATATAATGTTATGATCCAAAAAAAATAAAATAACATCAGAAAAATCGCAAATCTCGCACAAATATTATTTTTGGTTTCCAAAATGGATTAATGGTCACCAAATTCTATCCAACTAAAATATTAATATAACTACCAAAAAGTTAGTGACGAAAACGAATCGCTGCAAAACCGACTCCACGTAGTCTGGTCTGCCCTACCCCTAGAGTGCAATTCAAAACCGCGTAGGCGCGGAGGGGCGAGGCGGCCTGCGAGCTGAGGCGCAGGTAGTTTTAAGGCTCGCCGCTGCGGCTGAGGCTGGCCGGCGGAGCCGGCCAGCAAGCCGAAGCTGCGGTGGTGAGCGTGACATTTCAAATACAATGTAATATCTACTTTCTACTTACCTCGTTAAATATTATGATTTATATTACGTTAAATATTATGCTTGGTATTTCGTGTTGGTATACGTAAATGTATCAGTTGAAACAATTCAAATCGCTTATTACGCCCACAAGATCTCAGCCGTTGAGACACCCAAGAGTATCTTACAAAAGCAGCCGTAAACTGCGACTAATCCGAGATTAACCTAAAACCGCGCGAGACCAGAAGTGATAGTCACATAAGGTCCATAAACTAGATAGCACACACATCTTGATCCACAAATGTACTACACTTTCTACTATATAAAGTAGGTAGATCAATTTCCCCCGTGCAGAGTGCAAGGGTGATCAATGATCATACATCAAGTGAACGGGACGCGAACAAAATTCTTTTAGCACTTTATATCTATTTTCACGACGTATATTTATTGGATGTCAGTTAATGCGAGGTGAGTTGCACCGTTTATCTTAACTGCGATATATTTGAGAATATTTTCGGTTTTAAAATTCGTTTAAGCATTTTTGAGGCTTGATTCAAAGGGTTAAATCACGATTGCTTTCCTCAAATGAATAAAGAACATAACACAACTTTTATTCCTTTATTAATTTCATGGAAAAGGTAAGCCAATTGCAATCAAGCGTGGAAAATTCCGAGTATTGACGAGAAATTTCACCTGAAATGCAGCAATAATCCCTCTCAACCGGAAAAGTGGACACAAAACCTTAATGCTCTGCAGTGAAGTTTTATATTTCTGAATATGGTACTTACTGGCGGTGCATTCGGTCGTTTTATTTAGCCATGTGTGAAATCACAAATAAACCGTGGTGCCATCATAAAATTTTGAAAGTAAAATAGGTATTAAGAATAAAATATGATCATATTCTGAAAACATTTCGAGACAAAAATTACTTGCAGTGCCGATGTATCCGCATACAAAAGTAACAAGGAATAGCAAAAAGTGTTAAAACGTACCCTGCAAATACTAGAACGTTTTCTTTTCAATCTAAGTCAGAATTAAAATTCCTCAGCGTTCACGGAAGAGTAAGTTTTCAGCTGCATAATATTAACATTCGTGATATTCTTGTTCAAACCTTCGTAGCAGAAAGGCTGAATAAACGACTATTGAATCTCTAATTGTGCGAATAAAAAGCTAATTAGCTCAGCCGCTTTAATCTCAAGAATGCTTGCATCAAGAACTTACTGTGGCTGGAAGATTATTTACATAGCAGAAAAAGTATTAAAAGATTCTTAAAGAGTAATTTGGAAAAATGAAAAGATGTAAAATTTTTGCTGGGCTAAGATCTTATTGAAAGTGATAATTAAAACACTTAGGGATACAATGTTTTTTTTGTACTATTAAATTTAAATTCATTTCAAATGACAAGAAAATTATATAGTTGGGTCGGCAACAATCGTCCACACACACTGTTTTGGTCAACGTGAAACTCTTTTTGTCCTGCGTGACAATCCTAACGATTCAATTAACTTGTAGAAACAATGTTTCGAAACACGAGGCTTTAGATCCTTTACATAATAATATTTCGAGTGTAACCAAACTTCCATTCTTGTGGAGCATAACCCTACCAAATCTAGAGGCTCTAACTCTTCACACGCTATGTTCGTGGTTTCTTTGCCGACTAATTAAAAGGCGGTGGTTACGCAAATTACCAGCATTATGGTTTCATCAGGCCATTATTACTTCCGGCTTAATGGCTTTCCTTTGGGAAAGTGGAACAATTATATTTTATGCGGGCGTCGTGTGTGTGGGGCAGTTTAGGGTTATGATGTGTTTGACAATTGCTAGCAGTTGCGATTACATTGTTGATTTTGGATTATGCATTCGTGATCAAATAATTCCTCCCCAGATTATAAGGAAATCGTTTATGACAGAATTTTAGACTTTCAAACATTTCAAATAAATCCCCTTTTGATTCCTTGGCAAGTAAATAGTGAACTATTCATACTATACTATACATGTATTGGATTACCCGGGTAACTGGGTTGAGGATGTCAAATAGGCAGTCGGTAGTCATATTCATATTTTCTGAAGAGCTTTCTTACTTCCTGGCAAAACAAAAAATACATGGAAAAAGTTTTATTTCATTTTCTTTCTTTTTTTTTGACGTGCTTGCACGATGGTTTTTTAAATTTCAAAAGTTTTAAAAGTCATTTGGAAAGGACATTGTTCCGGCTCCATACATGTTCTGCCTAAGAACCGTTTGAATGGAAAGTGACTTCTATAAACTCTTAAAATTATATGGAATCCTATGAAATAAGTTTTCACGAACGGACACTTCAGGAAACTAAAATAATTACGAAAAAAGTTAATATTTTGAGGTTATAAATAAAAAATAACCAAGCTTGCGTGAAATATCAGAGTAGTGTTATCAAACTACACTATACAAAATATCAACAATACTATGTACAGCTCTATATGTTCTCTTCTAGATCTAGGAAAAGACTACTCTACTAGATACTAGGAAAAGAGATAGTAAATAGTCAAGTTTAAGATAATTCTTTGACAATGATCATTTTATAAAGTTGCATTTTCTGTCTGTCCCTATGAATGCTTTAGATCTTTAAAACTACGCGATGGATTTGGGTGCGATTTTTTTTTATTTTTTTTTAATAGATAGAGTAGGTCAAGAGGAAGGTTAACACCAAGGTTTTACATTGCCACCGTGCGAAGACGGGGCGTGTGACTAGTTTTCATAAATGCTTAGAATTTTTATGAAAAACAACTACCTAAACGCTTTTGCTTTCAACGTTACGTTTCTTAATACATATATAGTGAATCCACTTTGGATTTGTGATAAAACGTATCCAAAATGGAAGAGTTCCATTCACCACAATTCATAAAATATCGATATTATTACGATAGAGAATTATTTATTTAAATGATTGATACTACTTTTATATTAGACAGTTACCTAGCTATCTACATGCCATAAGGCGGGAATCGAACCCGCGGTCTATTACCAAGAAGGTACAGACCATACTAAAAATGTCATTACCACACAAAATAATTTAACAGTTAAAGTAAGGTTTACCAATAACAATGAAAGAGGTTTTCGAGGATGTGCAATAAAAACAATATTTATATTCAATTAAAGGTTTTTAATCATCAATATTTCTCAATAATATATTATCTAAGAACTGAGCAGGGGGTTCAATTGAGTTTTGGTATCTCGCCCAGCTTAAATACCAGATAATAGTCATTATGTGGGCACAACAGCCCACTGTTCTACGCCCAAAGATACAATTGCAACAGTATGCCTGATGGTAGGAGCTTCTTACAAAGTACACAATTGCGTCCAACAGTGCATTGCATCTTATTATGCTCGACTGCTTGAGACCAACACGTCGTACATATAAGGTCATGAGCTTCAACCTGTAATAATAAATACAAAAAACATTAGTAAATATCAAGTAACTTGCAATTGTGGCAATTGATTTGAAAATCGAGAAATTGTGTGCTTATGAAAACATAAGTAGGTAGTAACATTCTTATCAAAATTAGAAAAACACTTTCGTAGACCACTTACCATACGGGGAACGGTCCATTGTTGTATGCAACGAAGTATATCTTCGTTTTCTAATACCAAAGAACCTCCAGCAGATCCACAATTTATACAATATACTATATTCTGCATCCATTGTTGTAATTATAATATAACTAAATTCGATCACAGACAGAGCAATATCCGAAAATGCTAGTAAAATCCAGTTCTTCACACAAAGCCGAGTCTACCAAGTACGCAATCTAATCGGAGTCCGTAATCAAGCCAAAGTTGTTAGAATAAAACCATGAAACGCATAGAAAATCACAAAAGAAACGATAGTCGCAAAGCTATCAAACTGACTTCTAGCAAACTGACTGAAGTACACCAGTGTTGCCAATTACGAAAACTATAATCCTACTCGAGTGCCAAGCTAGAAATTCGCGATTTCGCTCAAAACCATCTTAAAACATTATACAAATACTAGTTTTTTTCTAGCTAGTCAGTTTAGGTATTTAAATGAATAAAGTGTTAGCAACTAATTTTAATAACCGACTTCGGAAAGGAGGTTCTCAATTCGATCCGTATTTACCGAAATCCCGAAAACTTCCGAAACTGGCAGCACTGGCCGACGGAAACATTTTATAAGGCATCAATAATTGTGACCCTACTTTTTATTTGGATTTTTTTTATTTGAAGTGTCCGTGGAATACTAAAATATGTTTCAAACAATATAAAAATAAATAAAAATTATAGTATAATTTATATTCACATCGGTTCTTAGGCCAAAATTGAACAATGTCCTTTAGGTTAAAAATATGATTTAAAAATTATAAAATATATTCTAGCACTGTAAATATAGACATTGAATGTCGTTTCTTCTTGGATAGAAGAAACACTCCGATAGTAAAACTATATCTCAGAAACATAGTCTTATAAACATACATAGGTAACAAAGACAGCAGAGACATAAGACAATCTAAAAATAACTCCTACAATTCACCAACAACCCCAAGCAGTTGCTGATACACAATAAGGCAGTAAGGACCTTTCCTTTATTATTAACGTTACGAGGACATAACGTTATGGTCCTTGAGTTAATGGCGTCACATATCCGATCGACACAACACCGCCGTGTTTCTGCACGTGCCACTTATTTCATTAACCTTCTTTAAACTTTTGCTATAGTTATCGGCACGAATCTTGAGCTCTGACCTTCACCTGCGCAGAAGTAATTTATTGGATCCCCTTTGTGGTATGAAGTGAGGCGCGGGGGCGGGCTATAGTGGGATTAGTTCTTTGCTAATAAATCACTTCTGCGCGGATGTAGGTCAGAGCCCAAGATTCGTGCCGATAACTATATCAGGTAAAAACTAAAGCATAGGTATTCAATGTTACATACAAAGTATGAAAGTAAACTTTCATCAATGTAAATTAATTTCTATTTTTGGAAAGATTGTTTATGGAGTTAATTTCTTGCCGGTTCTTCTCCATGAGACCAACCTTTTATATGCCTATTTGAAAAAAAAAATGACTGATTATGGCACTTAAAAGGAGGTCTTAGGAACCACGTTAGATCGTGCATCATACAGGTTATACAAAGCTAGTATCTGAAGAATATTTCTGCCAGTCGATGGCAATAAGTTCGACGTCTGTGTTATGAGACTCCGCAATAAATATCAGATGAATGCTAAGAGAGGAAGTATAAAGGTGAGATCTTCTGTTGCACCGACTACATCTTATAAGAAATACATACATACCGTATACACAGTTTGTACATTTACGTATAATTGTGGAAAGCAAGCGTGGTGGTAGGTATCATTTGATATTTAAGACCTCACGCTCAGTAAATGTAAAAAAAAAAACACCTAATACCGTATATAAAGACTAGACTTCTTCAGTTACTTACTAAAGCAAATGGGTCCATTCATAAAGTATTCAGAAAAGAAAAAGAAAAACAAACCATTGTATCTTTTACTGGAAAAACATTCAACTTAAAACATTAACAACCCATATATCTGTTTATCCTACCAGTGTTGCTAGTACTACAACAAAGATTTATTCTATACGAGTAACAAATGAACGATTTATCTCCTAGATTACAATAATGGCCGCCACAAATGGTGCAAACAAAATAAATGGATTTTTCAGTCAAACGGGGTTCGGAACTTGTAAGAATGGCGTTTACTTTATAGCACGCCTTTACAGGTGCAAATAGTTAATTAGGTTAAGGTAAAGATAGAGTGCCTATGTTTAAAAGTATAATTCTGTTCTATATCTTCAGTTCAGGACCGTAGAGCAGTTAGAAACATCTATGTAAGTCCATATTAGTGGTTTTATTTATTATATGTTGTTCCTAGCTGGACACCTATTTAAATGTGTTCTATGAAAAAAAGAATAGGATTAGGTTTTTATACTGAAATTGTCACTTCGCTGACAATCAGTCAATAAACATAAAGTTAAAGTTATTTAATTATTTTTCATTTAAATACACCGAGATCCCGGGCCTTAGAACGCTACGCGCTACAGTACCTAATCAGTTTACTAAATATAAACTAACACCTTCCAGCCAAAAAAAACCTAAAATAATATTTTTTCATCATCAATCAAGTGTCGCGGCCAGGTTGCCACCTCCGATTGTGAACTCTTCGGTGGGTGGAAACTCTAGTCATTTCTCAAAATGACAGACTTTTCACGTATAAATCTATGTCACGGGCATGCTGCACGGAAATGTCGGCTTCAACTTGCCCGATATTAGTTTAAAACTTCCTAGATTTAGTTTGGAAATGTGAGACCGCACTTTTTGTTAAATTGGATCGTGTAAGATTGGAGATCACGGCAATATCGTGCATTGACAGGTCACTGTTTCAAAGTCAAAGTTTCTTCTAACATAACTGGTTTCTTTTGTTCATTTTTTTTTTCAATCAATTTATCATTATAGTTTTAATCTGCAATGTTGTGTAATACACTCGTTCACCTACGTAATCCGGTCACATTATGGAAACATCGGCATTATTTCTAATAATTTTGTTAAAATCTATTTAGCAAAAACTAAATATAACATAAAGTATCTATCAAAATAATGACCACTCTCATTAATACATACGATAGCTAACAAGTTAAGCGCTACAAATCATTTTGAAATACATACAAACTTCCAAATGGTATTTCCCAATGGTATACTTAAGGGTAAATCAATAATCTGGCAACATTCACTGATTTATATTTGGTGGTATTTTTACCTGTACGGCAAAGGCGTCATGGTATGAATACAGTTATTTATGACGGCGGAGTTCATTCAATATCGTTCATTCGATGATAAAGTGCTTAGCGATTTTTTTGGAACAACTTGGCTGTATCAAATGTTTCTTGACAGGTAAGTTTTTCATAGTTTTGGTATTCCGCTTGAGTGGTTACGTAAAGTTTCAGTAACGATTGTATTGCCAACTTTATATTGCGAAGTTATAAAAGGGAAAACTTAAGTTTTATTTGCGTTACCCATGCTGAATGAACCCTTTCTTCAAGGTATTATATAGTTATACAAGTTTTATCAATACATAAGTTTTTACTTTTAATGAATAGGACACGCGACGATTATTCCATAGGTCCAAACGAATATGCCACGATCTTTAAATGTTTAAAGTAATTCAATTCAGTTCAAAGCTCTTAGCAATTATTGCAGAAAACTTAAGCAAAAGAGGGGAAAAAACTAAAAATTCAACAAATTAAAAGTTGTGAATAGCACGGACATCGTGGAAAAATGTTCCAAATATCCTTACACTCCTTTCAAAATCCGCATTCGGAAACAATAAAGAAAAAAAAACGTGCGTCCCACGAGCGTATAAAAGCGTGGCACGGCTAAAAGCGATCAGATAGGTATTGGCGTGAGTGCGACACGGAATCTAATCTCAGGATGGTATGTGACGGGATCAAACGCCCGTTGCATCGGTCATTAAGGCAACCGACTTTGAAAATAGAATTTAGATTTGTTTTTTTTTTTTTTTCATTTGGTGAGGTTTTTCTAAGCACTGATTGTTTATTTTTTGGATTTGTTATAATTTGAAATAGCGATCTGAAACCCAAAATAAATGGTTATAGATAGAATGATGCACTTTCGTTTAGTCAGAATAGACCAAAGTTAAAGCTGTTGCCCAAACAGGGGCTCCAATCATTCCATTATGACGAGAAAAATACTATTGTTTTGACATAGATAACTTTTAAGTTACAAAAATGCAGAAATAACAAGGGCTAGAAATAACAAGCAAGTTGGCCACCCCTGTATTATAACAACCACATAGTAGGTAAATACTAAGACAATATTATGTATTACGTTTTCACGTCACGTCCAATTTATTAGATATGAGACAAAATATTATTTTAGGTAAACTTGTTATTTTAGCTAAAACATTTGCCTTATAATCTGAGGCCGTTGTTTTAGGCCCGACAGGGATGAATATTAAATATATGTAAATACGACCTTCAAAATCTCGTTTTATTCGTTCAGAATAAGTAATAAACGTTAGTTTTAGGGTAATGACCCAAGATAATCTGTTTACTGCGTATATTATGTGGAAATGGGTTTAAGAACTGGTCTATTTTGGCTTGATGGTTAGAGGCATGGAAGTGGTTAGCTTGAATAAAGAATATTAGTATTTTTCGGGATTAATGTACTTTTCAGGCACAGATTTATAAAGGTCACATGATGTGACTTATCATCACTGTATTTTTTACATAATAGGTATTTAAATAAGAGTGTGCCAGCATATTTTAACAAAAATTTTATCTCACTTCCATAGGTTGTCCAGAAAAAAGCTTGTTTCGCGGAATTTTCAACTTTACGACTTAGTTTATAGGAGCATATATTTTATATTTTACGTTCACCTGCTGCAATAAAAAGGGGACCGGAACTGAAGGAAATCGTCGCAAACCGACAACCGACACTCGTTTTGTGAAATGTTGACTTTTTTGTTTGTTTTGATAAGGTCTGAGTGGCGAGTGTTTCGTTCGTTTGTGCCGCAACTACGTCATTTTTTGTTTGCCTGGTACTGCCAATTTATATGGCAAAAAATCCTTCAACAGTTTTTTTTAAATGATGTCAATATTCTGTATTTATTTTAATGAAGATTTCAGACTTTTTCACGTATAACAAAAATATTTGTCAAGTGAATAGACTATATTAAACTATATCATCACTCAATAATCTTTATCCACATAATAGCTTGTAACACCAGGAAATTAATTCCTAATAACAATCTGTTAATTCTCCCAACTTCCCGAATTACCTTGCAAAGCAGCAGGAATACTAAATAATGGATAAAATAGATTATTCTGATTACAGAATCAAAAAACCGGGAACTGATCTCATTAATATTAACAGAGACAGAACCTCATGTACTGTCGTTGAGTCTCTTCATTAAGAATGAACTTAGTGAAAAGTGAGGGATTCCAAAAGTACGTAAAGTCAAAGTTAAGTTAAAATAAGTGAGTTTTGAGTTCGTAAGGGGTCGTTTTTAGATGCTTTTTGATTGAGAAGCGGGAGCGACCGATAATTATAAAAAAATGTGATAAAATTAGCTTGTTGTTTTCTACATTGCGCATTACTGACTTGCGTGCTGATTGCGCGCTTGACTGATCAGTCAAGTACTATTTGGATCTTTTTTAGTCCTTAAAGTTAAATATGCCAGAAACACCGTTCAACAATCTTCTAGAATTTATACCTGCCGTTCAAGTTATTGTGTTTAGTTAGTTTAGTTCTCATATATATAGGTAGACGTTAAAACGGTAGCGCAATAATTGTAAAGGTTTAGTATGCAATAGTGACCTTTATATTTTTTTTTCATTCCGCTGCCGCTTGTAATCTTGAACCACCGCATTCGACATCGAGTTCTCCTAACAGTAGAATCTGTTTTCACAACGAACGCCAACTTAAATTAGAAAGCTTTACCCAACTGTGAATCTTACATCCAAGCAAAATTGGCAGTTAATGTGTTTTACTTTAAACGCGTTGTTGATTTCACTACAGTGCAGGGAATACGGAATAAGAGTTAAAAGGATTTAATTTGGAGTTACGCTGGTTATTTTGGATGGGGGAAAAATTAAGGCATTGAATATATAGGAAGTGTTTTCATCTCCTGCCAGCAGTTTCTTAAAATTCAGATTAGGTATTATTATCAGTAGAATATCATTAATTTTAGTTTACTGTTCTTAGGGCTACAATTACACGTGGAAGATACCAGGATGTGGAAGATAGACACAATGTGGACAAGACGTGGGGGCCATCAGCGCAAAAGCCTGCCGGGGCTGCGGGATTGTTCGAAAGAGTTACTGTATCCCTGGTACACAAAGGGCTCAAGAAGGAACATGGTAGGTTTTAGTCAATAAGATTCGGACACTGTTGAAATCAACTTAAAATATTAAGTTGAAAGAGGAAACAGTGCGTTTCGTGAAGACCGCATTCGATTTCGCTCATCGTGGTGCACCGAAGAAATAATTTTGTGTTTGTGTAGCTCCGCACTCAGGGGGTATAGTTGGAACTACGAGAAACGGCTAGCAAACATAATTACACGTAAACCGCCATACACAATGCAAGCTCTAGAACAATAGTCACTCGATATAGTTCATCTGAATAATTAATCACTTGCAGTTAATGTTCGCAACTAGAATTCCTAATTCAATCGTTTGTTACATCAAATCGCTTAGTTAAACTCAGTATTCAAATAATTCATGTGCAGCCCAATCGTAATTCCATTGAAAACTGAATCGCTTTCCAATTTGGTGCTCTATCATGGAAACAATAATAACTGATCACATTACACGATTAAATTTCGTATCCGATTCAATTTGAAATTCAATTGTTAATTGAATACTAGAGGGCTATGAAGAAAATCGGCTCATCCATTTTGGTGTTATAACAAACGTATAAATACAGAGTTGTTAAACATATTGCGGTTTACTTTTATTTCAGACTAGCTTTTGCCCGCAACTTCGTTCGCGTGGAATAGTGACTACCAGCAGATTTTTGATTTGACCAATAGATGGCGCTATATGTCCGGAATAATTTTATTTTTTTTGTAATAAAAACTATCCTATGTCCTTTCTCAAGTTTCAAACTATGTCTGTACCAAATTTCACACAAATCGGTTCAGTAGTTTAGGCGTGAAGAAAAGACAGACAGACAGACAGACAGACAGAGTTACTTTCGCATTTATAATATTAGTTTGGATCAGATTAGAGTAAGTAGCAACTTTTTTGATCAACTTACTAAAAGTACTTGCAAATATTTTTTTCTTCGCCAAACAGTTTGACGATGAGATGCGCTCGTTTATCAATCTTAACTTTTTATGAGACCATTTGAAAATTTGTAGTATCAGATTTTTTTTCCTTATAAACATAGATAAGTTATGTTTGACAATTCGTTAATTCTTTAAATAAGCGATAGTGACTCTTACGTGAATTTTTTTTGTTTGTGGAACTAACAAGTTTTATACAATAGGTACTTCCCAACAAACAAAAAATCCTCTCATAGTGGCTAAAAATGCCAAAAATAAATTTCTTATAAGAGCCGTATTAACGCTAATAAGGGTGCGTTTGGGCACAAATTACAAGAACAATAACCTCAAACCCCCCTTATATTTGCTTTATTGTCAGCTTATTTTTCTTATATATACTTTATATAGCAAGCGATAAGGGAGTCAAACTAATAAAAGCTAAAGGATTTGCTCTTAAAAAGCCAACCAACCTTATACATGTTTTATAATGGCGAGCAACAAGGGGGTAAAACTTATAGCAGCAAGACAAATTCTATTTTAAAGCTATTCGCCTTAAAATCAGTGTTTGGATTCTGCAACAAGTGTTTTGTTGAGTGATTTTTCACAGTTTGGCAGCGTCAACGAATATTTTAAAGAAAACAAGAACAAGAACCATGATTAATTTCATTTATTTTTCTTAGTGTACCTGAATCCGAGAGTATATTGTGCTTGTTTATTGAGAAAACTTTGTGGGAATTCAAACGTATGATAAAATGTGGTACAAAAAGTGTAATTATATCAACGCGCCCTTGAATTTGAGTAGTTTTGACGTAAAAATGGGAATAATTATTACGGCATGTTTTTTATAACGCTTTTACAAGGGTAATATCATTCTCACAACGTCTATTAGAAGTCTATAAGGTTATAAGCTCTGTAATGGCAACATTTATTCCATCTGCTATCGCCATTTTATCTACCGTTAGGGTTCCTTTCATCATTCCGTAGCTGTATTAATATTAGCTATATTACATTTTAGGTATTATCACAAATTGTTCACAATGGTCGTATTTACGGAGATTTCACTGTTCAAAACAAGAGATGGCCATGGAATTTGACACATTTTATCGTACGAAGAAAATGTTTTCATTGCAAATATCAGACTTTGTCAAACATACCTTCACACTAAACTTTGTGATTGGTCGTGAAAAAATAGAAGTTTTGCTACTATTCACCTTCTTGTTTTGTCAAAATTGTAAAGAGTATTTGATTTATGATCTTTATTGAAGATGAATGTGAAAATTGTAATCCATAATTTTATTACACATTTCTCAGTAGTAATAAAAAATTTCAATACCAAGCAATGGAAAATAATTATTACTAGGTAAATATAAATAAATAGATATTTTAATAAATAGATTAATAAATAGATTGTAATATTTTTAATAGATCACTCAAAGCCATTGTGAAATATTATTTTTTACTGCCCAGTTTTTGACATCACCACCGATATCCATCGTATTCAACTCAAATTTAGTTGAAAATGTATGTCTTCTTCACTACCACTACCGTTATATTCTTCTTGATTGGTTTCCTGTACTTCATTGTCATCTTCCATATAATCATTGACGGAACCCTCAAGTGATTTGTTGGCATCGGGTTGTCATTTTGTAGTATTATTCTCGAAGCAGTAGAAGTGGTATAAGAATATTTTAATATGACCATCTAGAGAATAAGACCTTTTTAATGACTATGTAAGAGATTATGGATTGCGTTCATTCTTGTAAAGACCATATAAAATGCAGAATATTGTTTGTTGGGTAGACATCTTATGAAATTCTCCTATGAGTTTAAAAGTATCATAGTTAGCTTACGCATTACTATTATAAGAACAGTTAGCCAAATGAAAAGCTTTTATAAGGTTTTGAATATTATAAGGCTTAAAAGCATTGTAAATGCGCTTATGAGAATAACACATTTTCAATCCTTATTATAATCATGTAATTTGGACTTGTTATGGTTAACCCAACCAAATTATAAGAGTAAAGGTAATATTAGCCAAATCTTCTTATATTGTGCCATAATAAGGAACATTGACATAATGAAAGCGATTTTAAAGCAACTATAAGAAATTAGACCTTAAACATATAATTTTATAAGAGTAGTTTGTTTGTTGGGTTGAACATACAATGTATTATTTTCTGTCAAAAGCTTGCGGAGAGAAAGATACAACATATATAATTTTCACGAAGCATTTTTATTGAATTAAATATATACTGTCCTATATATTTAATTGCAATATATTCCCTGCAATATATTCGATTATTTTGTAAATTCACGTAAACATACAATTTCAACGCCGTTCTTCCGCAATAAGTCATGTGCAAGCCATATCGATACTCGATTGAACACGCAAATCGATTTGGAATCGGCGTACTGTAGCATGTAAACAATATCAAGAGCTGTCAATACTATAATCTAGCAGACGTCTTCACGGTCACGTCTTCTGTCGAGCTAACACGTACAAGTAAATATATCGGTTATTGGAGATTTGTGGCTTTGCTTTTAATTTATATGCTGATTCGTTTTTAACCGACTTCCCAAAAAGGAGGAGGTTATCAATTCGGCCGGTATGTTTTTTTCTTTTTTTTTTTTTCTATGTATGTACATCGATTACTCCGAGGTTTATAGACCGATTTACGTGATTCTTTTTTTGTTCGACTCGGAATAGCTGCCAGTTGGTCCCATAGTCATCAGGTCATGTCTGTCTGATGATGGAAACCCTGAGAAATCGAGGGCAACCTTCGAAAGTTGTAGGCATACATAGGGTAAAAACTTGACACTCAGGTGTACGCCTAAAAGCACTATTCAACTGTGAAGATTTGGAGCTGATCTGATGATGGAAACCAGAGAGGGTCGAGGGAACTCGACAACTGAATATGTAAACTACCTCGTGTTTGGGCTTAAATTATTTGTATTGACAAGACCTTTGCAACAGTGAAGGTTTGGAGCTGACCTGATGATGGAGACCAGAGAAAGTAAGTCGAGGGAACTCGACAACTGAATATGTAAAATACCTCGTATTTGGACTTATATTCTTTGTATTGATGAGAACTTCTCACTTGTATGGATAGTGACAACTATTCGTATCACTGAAAAGCTTTAAATAAAAAACTTTTTTACAAAAAAATTAAACCGACTTCCCAAAACACTAAAAAGCAAAAAAAAAACTATTTTTAGGTGCATCGGCCTAGAAGTCGGTGGCAAAATTAACTTAGTAACATCCATTAGACACCGACTTCTAGGCCGATGCACCTAAAAATATTTTTTTTTTTGCTTTTTAGTGTTTTGGGAAGTCGGTTTAATTTTTTTGTAAAAAAGTTTTTTATTTAAAGCTTTTTAATTTATATGCTGATTCGTTTTTGTTAATGTATTTTGTAGAAAAAACCCATGTAAAATCAAGGTATTGTAGAGTAGTTAGAAACTTCTTAGTCCATAGGTTTTATTTGTTGTTTGGTGCCTGGATGGACAACGATTTAAATGAAAGAAGAAGAAAGAAAGAAAGAAAAAACATTTATTGACACAACACAAGACATACATATAATAATAAAAAGTACAAAAAAAAATACAACAATCGTAGGTTGCGCCAAATAGCATCCAGTTCAGCATTATGCCAGACAGCTAGTGCCTGACGCTGGTTTTTAACTGGACCTATAAGGAGTTGCGGGTGTCAAACGATATGAAATAATTTATGCTTTATGGAATGTGTTCTATGATAAAAGATATGCATTAGGTTTTTGATATTGAAACTGTCACTTCGCTTCTAATCGATAAAATAAACACAAGTTAAAGTTCTTAATGCTTTTTAATTAATATATCCCGAATACCGAGCGCGCTACGCTCTACAGTATTATGCTTGCTGTGGTCATAGAGAGACAGAGGTAGGAAAATATCGATAGATTGCCTGAAAGAAGACATGAATAAGAAGAAAGTGGATTTGGATTTGCCAATAAATGTAAATGGACTGTTACCTAATCAGAATCCAAGAACTCAAACCCATAAAAATACACTCTCCAATTTCATTGTTCAACATTTTTGCTGTACCTAAATTAACTTTTATGAAAAACTTTTTGAAAAATTAACTCTTCCGCAAAAAACGCTCAAACTTTAGAAGGTTCTTGATAGTTGCTAACTAGATTACTCAGATAGGTACTTTATTTATGAAACTTAGTTAAGCTTTTTTTTTCAAACTGAACAGTTTCAATTATGAGAACTTGTTCTTCCGAATGACTATTTTTTTTAATATAATTGCTCAATTTATTAGAAAATGAAACCACGCTATCCTCTTGTTATCAATTGTGAGTAGAGCCGTATACACCGTTGGAAATATTGAGTCAAAGATATCCTCGAAACATCACAATGATATTTTGCACATAAGAATTTTGCTAGATGAATTATCAAGATCATTGGAATTAAAAGACGTAATGGCGACTACTCAACACTATAGTCATATAGCGACTGCTGTATTGTATCTATATACTTATTTGTATTGTGATCCTTTTTCATCATCATCATCATCAACAGCCTATAGCAGTCCACTGCTGGACATAGGCCTCTCCAAGTGCACGCTACTGAGATCGATGATCCTTTTTATTGATATTTATTGTTCTTTCATTAAAGTAGAAAACACAATTAACTTAACAGAGCCCTACTAGCTTTGATAATTATGTTTAAGATTATCCGACAATTTTAGCTCCGAAGCCCCGACTTATACGATTGCCGAGGAGTTTAAAGCTCCACAGTTTTGCTCAAAACTTCGTTAAAGATGGTTAAAGTAACTGGAGGAAATAATAGGGCTTAAGTTGAAGGCGGGAAGGGAGATTTTATGACCATTTTCAATTATGGCGTTAGAAAGAACCCACGAGGAGTAAACAATGAATATTATTACTATGAAACTTATATCCTCTGGGTAAAGATATTGAGGTAAATTAAGATAAAAGTTATTGAACAAGTTTTGTGTTTGGTGTTAAACGAGTTTTTTAAGTGTTCAGGTACCTACGTAAACGCACAAATGACTTTATTTTCAGTTTTTCTTTAGATCTAGTTAGTGTACTTATCGTTATGTGAAAAGATATGTGCGCAACACATTTTTTTAATAGTTTTATACTTTGTGTAAAATTTGTACTTTTGAATTCTTTTACTTTTCGTTTTCAAAATAAATTCAGTTTACCACACACCAGCCTAGCATTCTCACTATCTAGGCTCCTCATATCAGGCGACAGAAGCCAGTATCTATCATCGACAGAGGCTAAGTTCGCTTCAGAATGATTACCTAGTCTAGCTTAGAACGTGATATTCTTTTCATAAAGTCATATGAATGCAAATTGTTGATTTCTTGATTCTGAAAAGCTATACTTCCTTTTGATGAGTTCAGAGCTAGTGCGACAAACCTGTTATAAAATGATAAAAGGATTGACATACTAATTTCTTAGCTCGAAAGATCATCATCATCCTTCTGGCCTTATCCCAATTTTATTTGGGGTCAGCGCATCAGATCATGCTCAGAGGATAAACATAGAAAATAAACTTTTAACCCTTAATTTTTATTCGTTCTTTCTCGGTGTTACGTAACAGCCGTCATTCGTGTCAATTCGTTCAATATTTTATTTCGTTGTGTAATATACGGCAATTTGTTTCTGTAATATAAACGTATTAAAAAGCTTCATTGAAAATACACACAAACACTCGCAATATAAAATTAAAGAGTTTCTTCACTGTTTACCGATGAAAGGTTAGATACACTGAACTCTCAACGCTTGTCTCTTATGACTCGACAGATTTTAACGCTTGGCTGAAGTTTAGAACTTCAACGCGTCATTAGCTCTAGCTATGATAGAAAAGAATTAATGGTTTCCGATGGGTACCTCTCTTTCTAATAATATATCATATTACGGAATGGTACTTTCTTAATAAGATTTAGAAAATGGTTTTAAGGTTTTCTTGGTACAGGGTTTAATAATATATGACAATTAAATGTGACATCACGGCTATTTCTGGAACTATAAATTGTTTTTATTATATGCTTGCTATGGTTGTACGATAATTTCTATCAAGATGAAATCGGTTCCAAAAGATGAATGTTATGATAATCATTATTAAACGTAATATTTATTAAAAAAAAAAAAACATAAAGTGACGTCGTGACAGCAAAGATTTTTATTCATGCTTGATAAAACAATAATAACAATCTTTAATTACAGAAATTCCCTTAAATGTATTTGAAATCGACTACTCAAATTAAATCAACTTCTATATAAAAGAAAAAAAAATGTAACACACATACCTAAACGTAGATTTCTTTCACGTGCCACACTTACTTACCACATACCATAACTTTTTGTTAGATAAAAACCAAATATCTCTATAGTCTTTTAAGGGACAATTTATGCAATGTATTTCATACCTTAGATTATCCGAATCTCCTGAAATATTCAGGCTTATGCCAAATACCTTTAAATATTCAGAGGGAGTATCGCGTTATTTATAAAAAGACGTAGCCAGTGTTTTAGATGACTTGAGCACTTTTATTTTTAAACTTAGTGATTTTTTTAAAGAATTTGTAGTAAAGTTTTAGAATCTTGCACGTGACTCCAAGAAAAAAATTAACAACTGTTTAGTGTGTAATGTATAACTACGTAATGGTATTAGATAATCAACTTTAAGGAAAATTAAAAAAGTAAAGTACCTAAATTAATTATTATTTAAAATAAAATAAAAAACATTTTTGAAATGTTACAAGAATTTGAAGGTTTAATTATTATAATACCCCTTACTTATTGCAAAAAAAAAACATTCAAAAATAAATAAATATATCACAGTTCAGGCCATCATAAAGTGGTTCGAAAAAAATCTATTCAGGTTATTCAATCATTTTATCGGCGGGCGACAATGGTGTATTTACATGCTCTCACTCCCCTGTATTGCAAGTAAGGAGTATACCACCCAAGGGAGGGACTTAAGGTGTTAGGCAAAGCGATTTATGTAGTTCCCTTAAAGGGACATCACCGCCTCAAAACAATTCCCGCGATTTGGATGCGGGTTTATTAAAGTTTATGTGTGTAAAGAATTTTTGGGGAAAATGTTGGTGGAAAAATAAAGTAGGTGGGAATTTAATGGCTAGTATTTGAAGTTTGGAGTACAGTCTCGAGCAATAAAATAAAAACACTCTAAAGTTCAAGTTCATAGCTTTTTTTGGTGGTGCATTACTTCGAAACTTTAAGTGTTACCCAAATGGTACATTTAAAAAGTTTAATAAACCATGGTATGGCTGTAAAGAAGAAAAAGTTAAGTTGCAGATTATAAAACAGTTGATTGTAATTCTAATTATTTTCGTTTGACGCATATGTCAAACGAAAATAATTAGAATTACAATCAACTGTTTTATAATCTGCAACTTAACTTTTTCTTCTTTACAGCCAGTTTCTTCATCAAAAGTTGAAGCCAAAGTAAAAGTCAAAGTAATGTCTAAAGTAAAAGTATCGGTTAAATTCAATTTTTCTATGAATTTTGCTGTCACTTTAGCCTTGAAAAAACGAATTTGACCGTTACTTTTACTTTAGACATTACTTTAACTTTAACTTTTGATGAAGAAACTGGCCGTTAGTGAAAATTTCTTTATGTATATTTGCCCAATCAATTAAGCACATTTTTACCATAACAAGAAGAGGGCAATAATTGGGTGCCGCTCAAAATTGTCAAGAGCCTCTCAATCACGAAACCCATCGTCATTATTTGAACTCTGAGAGTAAAGAGAAAACCATCAAAAACCTGAAAACCGACCCTTACTCCGAGATCATCAATAAGACGCACAAAAGAGTATCTTAAACGAACTTTAAGATTAACAATGTCGACCGGGCTTCGAACCGGGAGCGATTGATTACAGTTCACACATCATTAGGCACCCACCGGCGGGTAAGGCGCTTGATACATTACCGAGCTATCTCTTTTAAAGAGAGTACCACGTTAAAGTAGAAACAGAAGAGCAAAATTGTTTAATTTTGAAGAAAGAGCTTAAAGCACATCTTTATGAATTGAGAATGATACTGAACATCTCAGTGATGCCGGGAGGGTAAAATCTTTGTCCTAATCCTTGCATGAGGGGAAAAGTGACAAAATAAAAAATATAAGTAGATTTAAATCAGAACTAATAATGACAGATGTCTCAAGTATTATGTTGACGTGGCCACCACGTGCCACCCGTGCGTCGACGAGGAGGAACTCTGACCATCGATATGAGACCTAGAAAAAAACCAATCGGCTTCTGACAGGGTCTTCGCTCCCGGCAGACGCATGGAAAATTAATGAAAATGTGCGAATACAGATTTACCCAGCAATCTATCTTTCAAGAGTTAGTGGGTTGAGCCGATCTGTAGAGAAACCCAGAAATCTGGTACTAGATCAAAGTCGGGGTATGGCTTCAGACACTACGTCGTAAAACATTCGCCCCATGTTTGACGAAACTATTTTCCGCTTCACTACCTGTTTACGTATAGGAGCACCATGCTGCTCCCTTCATCGCTGCCACTATGGTGAGGTTGTCACCAGTCTCGGACACCACGGCCTGTCATAAAGCCGTAGTGTGGGTAGCATGGTTATTGTTTTTCTGCGTTTTCCTGTACTTTGCTTGAGTGCAAAGGATACGAAATAAAGAGGTGGAATAATTCTTTCCGAAAAAAGCTTCCCAATGATTGAACCTGTTTTATGGTTTACTCAGGTAAATGCACCACTGATGTGTTTAGAAAACGAGAATCATCATACTTTGCTATAAACGAAGTAAACAAATCTACGATAAGTACCTAATGTTATTTTCCCGATTGTGGGGTAATACAAGGAGAGTATAGCCTTGTTACCTGGGTGGTTGTACGTATGTTATTTTAACTGTACTTCTATTATTAAAACATTAGTATGCCATAAAAAGTTTGTCCCTTAAATGATAAGGGTTACAAAATTGGGTAATAATTTTAGATAAATGCAAAATTCTTGTACCTGACTTAGTTCAAATGATGTCAACAGATTGAGAAATTAAAATGCAAAAATGTTAACTTAGGGGACCTATATTTTACATGTTTTTTGGTTTCAATATCTTTATGGTGTGACCCTAATGCTTGTTTTACCTAAGAAAAACAAAGGAAAAAAATCTTTAACGCTTCATAAAACAGATTAGGTAAGGTACAATCGTGGGCACACATCGTCATGTGCTATGGTTTTTCGATAGCCATAAAATAAAAACGGTTCTCTTCACAACCCCATCAGCGCCTGTATCCATTGTATGGTTTCCTGGAAATGCATAGTAATAGCTCTATTACACGAACGGGGCTGTTCAATGGTGTATGTTGTGCCTATATTTGTTGGATTGAATGCTATTTATTCAGAGGTTGTTCCCTCTTGACAAATCATAGGTATATATTATCAGAATATAAATGATTTATGAAATATGAGACTGTAGATTACCTGGTTAATCTCTTCTCCTTTTAAAAGATACGGGGAAAATTATTATTTTATGTATGCTGAAAAAACTATGTAATGGTGAAGGTTATCAAAATAAGGAGAGAAAGACCTACGCACTATAAAATTTGGATTAGAGTAAATCACAAAAATAAGGAAGATAAATTCAAGTACTTGATATGTATAAAAAATCCACGACATTGTTTCACACTAACCAAAGTATCAAACGAAGTGCTAATGACGTAAAAACAAACAATTGTATTATACAAAGGTATCAGTGAAGCTCCACAAAGTCACAAAGTGTCGGTCATAAAAGTTCAACTATGCACAATTGCTAATAGGATTCCGAGCCGTAATACACAGTGGTTTAACCGCTCGGTTTAAATGAAATAGTTTTATTTGTGCCGCGTTTACACTTAGTAGAAGAACATTTGTTGTTCTGTTTTAGAGTTGTGAACTGAGCACTTTGACTAGCACTAGGGAATCTTGTCAGGTAGGTGGGGAAGAAAGATCAAAGAGTATAAACTTTAATTGGAACGGCCAAGGAGATCCGATAGGAGTAGGCGCGCATCACTAGTTACTTGGGAGTCACGTGGCATCTTTCACTGCTTTTTTTCATTATTATTCGTTGTATTTTTTCGTCGTTTGGATCTTTACATAATGAATCCTACTTATATTATAAATCCTACTTATATAAATGTGAAAGTTTGTGAGAATGTATGGATGTATGTTTGTTATTCAATCACGCAAAAAGGGCTGGACCGATTTGATTGAAATTTGGTATGTAGATAGGTGATACCCTGGATTAACACATAGGCTACTTGTTATCAACACACCACGCGGGCGAAGCCGCTGGCGGAAGCTAGTTATACATATACAGGGGTAGGTAAATGTGTTTCTGCTGGAAGCTCACATTTTTGACCAAATGTTTAAATAAGATTTTCAGTACAAAAATAATAAATCAAAAGCGTGTGTATATTAATAGCAACCTTTTACTTTTACGCCTCAAAGGTTCTCCAAACAATGCCAATAGACTGAACATTTCGAAATACTGTCTGTAAAAATGCACAGTGTGCTGTTGTAAAATATTTAAAAGGGTGTTTAATAAAATAGCAGCACAAAAACAACGACCCGCAACGTTAGAGGTTCGTGGAAACGATATTTTCTAAACACTGGCACTGTAAAGTTGAATCAAAAGATACACTGTTTATTTTTCCTACTATCTGTAAATGTTTCATATTGAAAAACAATATTTCTACTATAGGAATTCATTTTAACATTTCTTCTTATTTTTGCGAGACTTTGTACAAAACAAAAATACATTTTAATTAACATACACTCAACTGTTTACTTTATTCATTACAATACTTTTACACATCGAGAAATATTGTAGATTAAATTGCATACTGAGACTCTTTTCATATTGCAACTACTTTTATACTATAGCAAAATATGTTATTAGTTTTTCATAATTTCAGCCATTTAAACAATAAAAACATACTGTTATAATATAATTTCCCAGCAAACGTATGTCTTATGTCGGGATTTATCCGCAAACATTATAATATGAATTAAAAAATGTTTGTTATAAATAGCACTTCTCTAGTTAACCTCAATGATGACACTGCACTACAAAGGTCAGCAACCCGTGAATATCTGCATTAACACTGAGTAGCGAAACGTTTCGAATAAAAACTTGTACACCTCTCATTTTATCCAAAGCGCCCGAATAAAAAAGTATGCACTTATTAAGTCGCTGCGAAAACAGTACGTTTTACTGGGCAAACAAATTCTTTATCTTATGCTCACAATTGTTTTGTTTGTGAGAAAAAAAATGTTTTATTTGTAATAATTTATATTTCTTTAAAAATTTAACGGGCCTTTAGAATCACGGAGAAACTCAGGCATGTTACTACGGAACACATTAAAAGTTGTTTTAGAAATACAGCAAGATTGATTACTTGGCCGATCACCAACTGATTTCGGCATGTTTTTGCTAAAGTGTATCACTGCTACGATTGATGTCGATCATAGTAACCATGGGATCAAAACCATCAGACACCAATTGAGTACGTATTTTACGACAAATAATAGACTGTTGTGCACATGAAATGTTTCTGGTTTACCTTATTCAAAAACTGTAAGGTCAAATACTCAATTTAGTAGGTACATAGTTTTTATTCAATATATATATTATAGTGTTCCTTGTAAAAAGGAATAGATTAGGTTTTATATTGAAGTTGTCACTTCTGCCATCGAGCCAAATAAACACATGTTTAAAGCTAATGAGGATTTTACTTAAGTAAATTCCCGAGATCCCGGTCCCTGGCGCTTTATTCGCTATAGTACCTAGTAGCTGAGACCATCAGTACACAAAAGTCAAAAAGGGTAAATAGTTTATACGGCTTTGTATCTGGTGGCTAGAGCAAGCGTCCGAACGTCAAGTTTGTTTAGCGCAGTGCAGTTGCAACTATTCTGACAACGGCCCGGGGCCATACTTTTGTCTTTCTGTCTTTAAGCTGCTGACAATACGACGATTTACTATTTGACCACGAATATTTAGGTATAAAATCGTGGCTTTAGTTTCGTGTTTGTTGTAAAGAAACTTTTTAGGAAAACCTCTATTGTGATGGTGTAGTTTCTGTCTGTCAGTTATCGTGCAGTCCTTGGAACTTATCCGATTAAGAAATCATTTCTGTAAAATTTTCACTTTTGACTCCTACTCAATTATTATACTTCGAATAAAATATTTAAAAAAGGTAAATTAAGAAATATTGAATTCGTGAAAATTAAAAAAAAAAAACAGTATATTTATCAAACTCTGGGTTTGTTTTTGATTTATTTTTAACAAAAATATTTCAATCTATGTTTACCTAATCTAATGTTAGAAAATAAATAAACGCTATAACATAAGGTGAAAGTTCGGGTGAAACCGCGTGCAGTATTAGTAGTTGAATATTATCCTAGGAGAAAATGGAATGATGGAGGTAAGTGCAGTGTCGTGTAGTCGTGTTCGTTATTGCTTATTACCCTAGAGATAGGGTTGCCGAATTTAAAATGTTTTGCATACACAAATTAATAAACCGTAATCTTTTAAACCAATATACCTCAGTATAAACAATACTTTTATAAAATGCAGAACAGGAAAAATTGTTGATCGATTTTTTTATAACATATACCTATTGTCATACTTTAAAAACAATATTTCATTTTAAAACAATTATATTTTGATGGATGCCAATATTTTTTTGATATGTAAACATTGCAATATTTAATTGAAAAAAGAATTACTGAAATTAGTAGTAAGGTAGAAAAACAATGGAAAGATATTTTTAGGGTTCCGTACCTCAAAAGGAAAAAACGGAACCCTTATAGGATCACTTTGTTGTCCGTCTGTCTGTCTGTCTGTCTGTCTGTCTGTCTGTCTGTCTGTCTGTCTGTCAAGACCCTTTATCTCAAGAACGCGTGGACGTATCAAGATGAAATTCACATGAAATGCTCAGGTCTGTTGTCCCTTTAAGCTGTGAAAATATCAAGCTTCTAAGCCAAGCCAATCAAAAGATACAACCGATTATGTCGATATTTTCAACAAATTCTCGACACTCGCAAAGGAATCAAAACCTACAGGGTACTTCCCGTAAACTCAGAGTCTTGAAATTTGGCATGAAGTATTGTCATATAATGCAAATATAGGAAAAATTACGAAAATCTCATTTTTTTAGTTATATAATATAAAAAAATATATTTTAATAAAATGAAACTTACTACCTTATTTCTCACGAACGAATAAAGGTATCAAATTGAAATTTATACCAAGTACCTAAGTCTATTGTCCCTTTAGGCAGTGAAAAAAACAAACTTCTAAGTTAACGCGATCAAAAGATACAGCAGTTATACCGACACCTTAGACGAATTTCTGTCACACGCTAGGGAATCAAAACCTACAAGGTACTTCCCGTGAACTCAGAATCTTGAAATTCGCCACGAAGCAGCGTTATATAGTACAGATAAAGGAAAAATTGCGAAAATGATAAATTTGAAGTTACATAAAATATTAAAATATTATTTTTGCTTACACGACATAAAATATTTTTTTAATAATTATAAACTTACTAACTACCCTTTTTTACATGAACGCGTAGAGATATTAAAGTTGAAATTCATATCAAACACTTCTTAAATATAATTGCCACTAAACTATGAAAAATTTTAAATCATTCAAAGGTCATTGGGCACCTTAGTATGAAAACCATACCCACGGCGGATACGAACGAAATATAGCACAGTATAATGATAAAGGCTCTGATTTACTATGGCATTAGTCGCATCTATGTGAACCGTGAGAATCTAGAGAAAATCAGGTGTAAACATCAAATATTTTCCTCATTTCAATGGGGAATTTAAACGACCAAATTTGACGGATTTGAGAAATCATTTCTTTGTAGTGAAAGAGTATACTCGCCGTTTATTTCCATTGTCATCAGGTCAGGATCTGATGATGGAAATCCTGAGAAATCGAGGGCAACTATAAAAAATTGTAGGCATGCATAGGATTAAAACTTGATTCTCAGATGTATGTCTGGTGATACTATCAAACAGTGAAAGTTTAGAGCTTACCTGATGATGGAGACGTGAGAAAGTCGAGAGAACTCTATGCATGTTTAAAAAAATAATAGATCCCATTAGTAGTGAATTCTCATCACCTAAAATAAAATAAGCTCCAACACAAGGTTACGTTATAAATTGTAAAGGAGTTCCCATAACTATATCTGATCTTTGCTATCGATCCCACAATGGCAGTTAAACCTATCTATGTGGAAAGTCTTCGCCAATACGAATAAAATAAGCCCAAACACGTGGTAGTTGCAACATACCGTTCAGGAGTTCCCTCGACTCTCTGTAGTCTCCATAATCAAATCAGCTCCAAACCTTCACTGTTTACAAGTACCCTCAAAAATACACTCACATGTCTGGTTTTGACTCGATGCGTGACTACAATATTCAAGAGTTGCCCTCGATTACTCAGGGTTTCCAGATCCTTTCTTTATGAAAAGTCTTTAACAATAAAAACTAGCATTGCAACCTGTAAAATCCTCTGAAACTGCTTGTCTATTATATTTTTCAAACGATCCTGGACATTCAAAGAAACGTCATACCATTCTCCACGATTTAAAACTACTTTGATTCATGTCCGCCACTTTTTACAAAGCGGGTCAGATATGCCCAATGACCTTTAAGACATAATTAGTTATTTTCAATCAGATTTCTGAATGATGACTATAAAATGTTGTATATAAATAACTTTAATAAAATAACTTTTACAAGGTACTGGCCTACTATTTTAGTTATATTATAAAATAAAAAATATTAGCTATTTTGACTCTCACGAAATTACCATAACTATGATTGTTCTAAACTGAACGGTTGGCGCGAGACTCACTTTTTATCTAACCAGGATTTGTACGGAACCCTCGGTGCGCGAGTCCGACTCGCACTTGGCCGGTTTATTTATAGATACATTTCAAAAACCATTTTGTATAAAATGCTGAATTGTTATACGCCAAAACAAGCAGTATCATGCAAGTGTGTGAATAAAATGAATACATTTAAAACCGTTACGGACAGTAAAGCATGATATAAAATTTGTATTTTTATTGTTCACTATGGAGTTACAAAAACCTGGTTGTAAATAACTGGGCTAAAATGCTGTTTTATACTACTACATCATATTCCACCACGTAGGTACTTACTTGTACTTACTTACTTATGTATACTTTTGATACAAAATCCAATTTTATAAGATTATTTGATATAAGCCAGACTTCAAATCTACCGCTGTACTCAAACACCCATTTGAAGAACAACATTTTAACTCAAGAATCCAACCCTAGCGGCCCAATAAGAATGCTCAATATGTATTTGACTATCGATAGTTACCACTTCTCCAACACAAAACACCGAACCGTTTACTTCAACTATTGTATTTAGACATACACACCAAAGATCCCAAAACAGTAATTAAGTGCCATAACAAGATTATAAGTCCCCACACAGGCTTATGATGACCATAGCGCAGGCAAACGAGCAAAGTTACAAACTGCCCAACTTATGACACCTGTGCCGAGATAAAGTTTTGATTGAACATTCACGTCTTGGGAGGATAATTAAATAGTTGGGTTATACCATTGTTGAGAACTACCTTGTCTCTTGTTGCAATATTACAATGATTCAAGGTCTTCATTTGTTTGCAGCGATCAGCGATTTCTTCTGGTGTGAGTCGGCATAACCCAGTGAAAATATATATCAAGCCTTCAAATTCCAATATTCAGGTATTATATTGTGAAATTATAAGTCTTGGTAAATAATGCTGTCTTTCCTACAAACCTTAGAAAGACTTCGTGAGTTTTACCGATGGGGACCTTACCTGTTTTCTCTACAAAAATGTTCGCCACTTTTACATTAATTACCTGAAATTTTCTGAATTTCAGTAATTGATCTCCGTACGGAAAGCATAATAGTCGGTGTTTCAGTGACACATGAATTCCAAGCGGCAACATTTACCTCTTCGAGTAAATTGCCTGCTTTCTAATTCAACTGGACCAAATTATTCGCTGCGTTCACCGGGATGGCTATTAAACGAACGTTTAACTGATCAAAATGTCTTAACGATCTTGGTCATGAACTCTGCATTTTGGACTAGAGTAATGATGTCGAGTATTAGAAAATTTTCTGTATAAAAATGATATACATGTGTATGGCTTCTTCGAGAACTTGAGTTTATTATTCTTACAAGTAACACATAAAGTGTAAGCGTTTCTGGGACTTTCTTGTAATTCTGAGGTTCGATACCTAAGTGTTGTTTTTCAGCCAACTTTGAATAAACATTTTTTTTTTATTATGACGATGCGCAGACCTTTGCCAAAGATCTGAGACCCTTAAAGGTCTTGAATTTAAAATATCTTCACCAGAAAAAACGTTGTCCAAAACGTACCTGCATAAATTCCTTTCTTAACGAGATCACATACCCTCTATTTTATACTCATCTACAACCTGCTGAAACTCGAGAAACTTATCCTGATAGTGCGGTGAGAGGAGTTGAGACAGAAATTGGACGTGCAAAGCCGAAGATCGGGCTCAATGGCGCGACATAATAAGATCCAAAACTTGTTCAATGTTCTGAGAGCAACGCCATCTGTTATACAGAAAATAGAATAGAGATTGTTTTAGTTGGGAGATGCAAGTTTGCGATGCAATGCATAGTTGAATAGATTTTGATAGGACTTAATTGAGGCGTTCCTGTTAGGTACGGCTATCAATAATAAACATGAATATTTCATCAGCAGTCCAAAGATATAAAAGCATTGCCTCAAAAAATACAACTCTAAAAAACATGAAATTCAAACAAAAGCAAATAAAACTGAAGAAACCATCAAAACCCAGAACAAAGTTAAAAGGATGAACAAACAACCCCGCGCAACCCGGAAGCTACCCCATAATAGATTAAAATGGCTGAACATGGGGGACTAAATGAAATAATCTTGAATGCAGGGGAAAAAACTGGTTGTCATAGCAACCGCTGAGGAGATAAATCCTTTCCTTGTAAAATGTGCATATTCAGCGTGTGACAGTTTTGGAAGAAAAGAAAAGAATGTTAAACATGCAGGAGATATTTTTGACTTATTTTAATAGTGAATGTGAACTTACAAAAACAATGTTTAAAAAATATGATGAAATTTCAATATTATCTAAGGATTGAAGAGTTTCAGTTTCTAGGTAGCACAGAGTTGAGATGACAAAGACGATTATACAAAATATATGAGTTTTCGCGGGAAAAGTAGTAACATCGTGGAGGCATGATTAACATTTTAAGGTTAAAGCAAGCAAATTGTTTTCTATTTTATATGAACTCTAGTCAAATTAAAAATAGATTCTACATATAATATATAGATAGGTTATTCTATTTGACGCCTATAATCTTCGCAAATATTTTCTAGCCAACCAGTTTCTTTGTTGACTTCAAATCATATATCCAATACAATTATTGCAGAAACCATTCAAACTGACGCACGTACTAAATTCCTGACATAGCATGACGTGTGAGCTGGCCACATTTCAATTTTGAAAATGTCCATTGCTTTGCGAGAATGAACCGTATCGTCGGTGCGAAATGTTGGGTCAATTGAGCGAACTAGGTCACTAGAATAGGCTTGATGGGATCAGCTTACGAGTTGACAATACTTGTGTAGGTACTATTGGCGAGCTGTAAGCCTTACCCAGGCTCGAGCAGCTTTGAGAGCTTAAGGCTTATTTGTACAACTGGCAAGAGTTTTATTCTGAAGTGACGAGTTAAGACGGGGGCTTTACTATGAATTTTCTTTGGTGTATGACAGATTTATTGAGGCGTACTTCGTTCAATCTTGCTTGTGTGGGTTTTCATTACACTGTCGTTGTCTGTGACTTTAAGTGGAAATTAATTGAAAGGAACATTTTGTTGTTCTTGTAACAGATCCGTTAAGTTGAATTCAAGGTAGCATTCTGCTTACCCCAAATGTAAGTACAATGGCTTAAAGAAGCCCCAGCAAATTCCGGCAGCCCACGCTTACCTTATTCTGTCTTTGTATTTGGCTCCGAAAACTTTCATTATCCAAACAAAGACGGGAGTAAGGTAGCTGTATTTCACCCCACAAATTGCCTATAAATTTTTATTATGGCCACTCTTATTTGAGGTACAGAGGTTTTCCAGATAAATAGGTTTGTTTTATTATGTAAGACTGACCATGATTTGTGGTGTCGTTAATTTTTTCTTTATGTATAAAACGTTCTCTAAGGGGCTCTTGATTGTTATGATACTATTTCGGCGTATTTTATCCAAATTGCCTTGTTCACGACACACTTTTACTGGGTAAGGGATCGCTGTGCAGAATTAGCTAGCTGCCCTAGAGCTGAGGAAGTCTGAGAGACGGACAATGTATTGCTATTGCTTATGAATTTAAGACT
This sequence comes from Helicoverpa zea, assembly GCF_022581195.2. Taxonomy (NCBI): domain Eukaryota; kingdom Metazoa; phylum Arthropoda; class Insecta; order Lepidoptera; family Noctuidae; genus Helicoverpa; species Helicoverpa zea. The sequence continues at coordinate 1,701,781 of NC_061464.1, read as the reverse complement.
ATTTTTCATAAAATGAGGAAAATTATGGCTAATGTGGCTTATTGAACTATGTAGATATTGCATAAATGGATATAAGTATACCCTAAGCTCAAGCTATGGAGTGTATTAATTCTTTATTTCGTATTCTTTCTTTTTTGTTTTCTTGATCTACTGGATATCAGTACTAGTGCGGAACCAATTTATCGGTTGCCTAGTAAACAATGCTGTGTAATGTCACGTACAAGAGACCTGTGAGCACAGACACGGACATTTTGAAGGGAATAAATTAAATATCTTGTTTCGGCAGACCGAGAAATCGAATCGGTTCTGAGCGAGGCTATACAAACCTTAGGTACATAAGAAAGTTTAAAAAATGGTGTAGCATTTTTTATTATTATTTTTGTTTATCTACAATATTTAGATACATAAATACCTACACCTTTTTAAATAATATAAAACCAATATTTTTCAGATTTTATCTGCAGCATTATCGTTATATACCAACATCTCTCATGATTTTCGAATTTACTACCGAACGTTGATACCCACAATACCAATGGTTTCAATGAATTTATCTATCCAATTAAGGCGTATCCAATTTCCGATCAGAGTTTGTATAGCAACGCCTATAATTAAGTCGCAAGGACAAATCCTGGAATTATAGTCTGTTGGCTATTATGTTTTTTTTTTGATGTAATCATTCTATTACCAATAATTATGTCTTATCAATAATTATGTCAAATTAAAATTGTATCTTTCCTGTGACAGTCATTTACCCATAGGTTTCTGATTTCTTTTTTGGTACAGGTATTCATTCTACACACTTCGAGTTTAAAAATCAATAATTGAGCACTGAAAACAAAAAACTGAAATATTCGATAGCAGCATTTAGCAGGCTGCTTTCTAAATATTGTTATCAAGACTGACATACATAATATGTTATGAACCACTAACAAAAGGCTTAAAAAATCATATTTTGGATACCCAATGTCTTGTAAGTTAAGCTCTTGGCTCTTGGACCATTTCACTCGACTCTTAAGTCCCCAGTCACGGAGATGTCAGGCAGATTTGCTGAGTCATTGCGAACGCTGAACATTCCCAGCTCTAGACATCCTGAACACCTGTTAACTCGATGTTTTGCTTTTATAAAGATAAAAAATAAAGCTTACTTCTTGCGTTAGTAGATTTAAAAAAAGTTTTATGAAACAAGTAGGTACTGGATGTGCTGAATCGACTCAAAGACACAAGATAAAAGATTTTTTTTGTGTTTCAAAGTTGTTGCTCTCTGAAAACGAACTTCGAAAACTATAGATGTAATTCTACCGTTTTTGGACAACTTACAATTATCAAAAGTCTTAGTTCCGTTTCACCAATAATTTCGTAAAATAACACAACGGTGAAATTAAACCAGGAACATTTTATTTCATACGGCAATTGTCATGGTGTACAACTAAGTATGTGCTGTAAACTAGAAAGTTTATGTTCAACATCAAGCAATGGTTTGTGAACTTTGTTGCAAGCTTTCCTACTGATTGAAGCCATGTATTCACTGGGAAACAATGTTTCAGATACACAGTTTCTGAAACATCACGTAGTGTTTACAGCAACAATGTTTCGGAAACTCTGCCGACCACATCGTCCACAGAAACAAAATTATATGTTTCTGAAACAAAATTATTTGTTTCAGAAACACGTAGATATTGTTTCTGAAACAGTGTTTATAAACAATTGTTTCTCAGTGAATACATGGCTTTATATTGCAATGTTGAAGTTACAGGCATTTCATGTAACTTCAGACTGAAAGTCAGAAACAGATTTGCTATTGGTTCATTGTAAATCAAATACAAATCAAATATATTTTCGGCTAGCATTACTTTGAAAATAGCAATCAAGTGAGACGTAGGTTTATAGCTATTACCATCGTTATAGTCGCTCATCATCAAGTAATTCTTTATCCCCAATTATGTCAATGCAGCTTTATAAATTACTAGGAGAAGAAGAATACTTATTTCTTCTAGTGTGATTTTCTTACAACAGCTTCGCCAAGATAACCGATTTCATTCTTCCATTAACACTTAGCGAAAGTTTACTCAAAGCGAAAAAACAGCTTTAATGATCGCATTCCTCTAGTTATTCTACGCGACAGCGTGCGCAGTTTTTGAGAGAAAAAAGGGGCGCATTTTTTAACAATAGGTCTGCGATCTGACCGCAGCTTTAACAATGGGGCCACGAAATGAGCTCGGGGAACTTTGCCTTGCCTACTCAATTACACTGAAACAATAAAAGCATACGTACCCACCACGAAACAATGACTCATTTGTAAGTTTTCATTTTTCTACCAAACTTGGCGATGGTTTTTGCGATTGCGACGATAGATTGTTCAGATGTGTTGCTTTTATTGTCAGAAATGACATTTCAGTTTGTATTTTATAAAAAAAGTCGTGATGCTACTGAGAATAGAAAGTACATAACAAGCCTTGATAAAAAAACTAGAGCAAAAAAGTTATAATAATTAATCAAAATTCTATATAAATGTCGCATAATATTTATATCGATACTCATAAAAATAGATACAGTAATAAAATAAAACGAGGTCAAACTTTAAAACGGGGTTTAAGCTAACATTCCCACGGTTGGTGTGGCATCGTCCTTCGTCAACTTATACAGCGGGATTATCGAGGCTTCATAAAGCCGCTTTATTACAAATATGTCAGAAAAGGGCTTAATAATGTACACCGTGTATTATGATAACATAGAAATGCGATATATATTTTGGTAGATTTAAATTGTAAAATAGATTTGCTTGTTAATGCCGATTCCATAGATTAATAAAATAAATAATTATACGTAAAGACATATTTGATATATTTGGTGTAAAGTTTAGATAATATGGTGATAGTTTAGTACTTTACACCAAATATGATATATTTGGTGTAAATTTGGTATTTACACACACACACACACACACACACATGTTCCATATGCTTAGATAAGCACATGTGACACACTAGATCATCATTATCCTCCGTTGACAGTAATTAAATATTCCACGAAAAAGCGGATAAAAGCAACACTATTTGACAACCATTCTAATAATATTAATATCCTCACGTACCTCCAACTTGTTCCTTACAAGCGTTCGTCACAACATTTTGGCAAGTATGATAATTTTCACATTCAGACAAACTTCATAAAAAATATTCATCAAATAAAAAAACAGCCTAAAACAACAAAACTTAATACTTATGTTAATGCACGAACTGTATCATCGATCAAAGTCACTTAAGACAGATTCAGCTGTAAAGTTGTAGGAAGTTGTTACAATCTTTGTTGCAATAGTTGGTATTCCGAAGAGAATGCACCATGGGACTATACCGACGTAACGATGTAACAAAAGGGTTTTTTATCGAGATAATCTTGTTTACCTCATATTTTTTCCCTGTAGAGATGTTATGAAGAATATTTGTAGTAAAAGAAAAATAGCGTGTTTAGTGTAAAATGTTTCGTCCCTGCTTGTATCCACACTTTCTTACTATAATTTTTGTAACTTGATGATAATAACAAAAACTAAATTATAATTTACGTCAGCTTGTTTAAAACCTAGTTTTTTTTATTTATGCCGTTTCGAGTGTTTGTCGTGCACCTTTTATATATTTCAAATTATCTATTTACAATTTCTAATGACGAATCTCAATGTTTAGGAAAATAAAACAATTGATTTTTGAATTATTATATTATTTTGGAAGTAATAAAATAACTTTCATTGGTGTGAAAGCAAAATTAAAATCTTTTTATTTCACATAGGCCTTTGCAGGCAACCTATGAAAAGTCACACTATTTGCACGGTTCCAAAAAGTTGGTCTCATGGACAAGAGCCGGCAAGGAACTCCATAGACGTTGTCATTAGACAAATAAAATTAAGAACTAAATTGATCGCAGTATTCTCGTTCCTCAAAATACATGTATAGGTGACCTGAGCCTGCCGCAGAAACTATTACGGCAAAAGTTAAATCAGTTTTGTTGCCTCCTTCGAGGCGGTTTCATCTGGTTTCATCCGGTTCAAGGCATTCTCTTGTGCATGCACTTTTGTAGGCCATAGTTGGAACCGTTCGGGGAATACGTTACCGTTAGTAGCACTTAGAGCTAGAATGATTTGCGTTTCAAGTTTTATCGTTAAAACAGTGTCCAAGTTTAATACCTATTTAATTATAATAGGAGTTAATTCCATGTCATTTTGATATAGTTACATTACTACTTTGTATCCCCATGTCAGTGAGATCAGATGACCAGTTAAAAATCGTGTGCAAAACGTTTACAGGAAAAGTCAATCAAGGCATGATAAAATAATCCATATTAAAGCTTCACTAAATTATAGCCGTTGTATTTACAAGTTGTTTGTTGTTCCCAGAAACCACACGGTTGGGCGTTCTCAATCTCGCATTCCACGATTCTCAATGCACTCCTGGACGCCAAGCCTGACTGTGATTTGTTTGCGGGACGATTGGAAGATAAGATTCTATCTGGGGGAGTACTGGTCGTTTTGTTAGAAAAATAAATAAACATAATAAATCTTACCAAATATGTAATTGTTTGAGAAAATAAATGTATTTACAAATACTTCTATTAATTACACCAAATTAAAAAAAAAAACACTTATTGACAGCCCTACTTAACTAGATATGTCCATTGTCCAACCTCAAAATATTTTGTTAAAAGTAAATCCTTTCCTCATGTAGAGCAATAAAATAAGTAAAAGAACAAATAAGTAAAAAAAATTCAACATTCAACTTACATTCAAAACAATAATAAATTAAAAATGTTCTATCCCTCTAAACCTACCTCTAATTAATTAAATTAGCATTTTATTTTATACTTTTCACTCATGATTCCTTGGAACCACAGCTACTGTAGATGTTTTAGTCAAATGCCACAAAAATCCTATCATCAGTTAATCTTAGACGGTTGAATGTTCGTCTTTATTAGTTAACGTAACCTTGTCAATAGCTTGAGGATAGTTGAAGATGACATCTCTGACAATTTGCGATACAGGTCTGATTTCTGGTTTGATCTGGCGTAAAGTGGTTTGTTCTCGTTCCAGTTGTACTGCGTACACGTAGTATAGGAGAATGAAGTATCCCGATAGAGCTGAAACACAGAATTTAGGCCCAAGTTCACTGACAACATACACGTCCGTTTTTTTTATAGCAACTGTTTAGTTTTTAAATTGAAAGCGAAAATTCATAGTAAGCAATTGTTTTAAGAAAACTGATGTTTATGTTGTTGGTGATTTTGGGCGTTAGTTCGCGTGAGGAAAACCCCAACAATATTTGTATTGTGACATTCCGAGAATAAATATTCTGTCGCGCCATTTCAAGTTGTAATTTAAGCAGTTTCCAATTGTTTGTGATTGTTCGCATTCGCGATATACTGCCTGTACAAACTAGTGTGAATACGAAGAAATCTTGTGGGAAGGGTTCGGGTTGATAAAGCACTAAAAATAGCCAACCGCTTTTCCTCACTATTAGGTATTTATATTTCTTGTATGAGATAGAACAATGAACGTTAACCATTATAAGTTGGCTCGTTATGAAGAGCCGTGGAGTGCAAAGTTTGGGTCTTATTTCAGCGTATATGAAAACTACTTCATTACCTTCATGTAAAGTTACATTGAGTATGTAACTTTACAAGATAAAGTTTAAAGTTTTGATTTTACTACCTTGAATACTTCTGTCTCTGTTTTGACTATGCTAGTCGTCGATCTTCAGTTTTCTTCTAAACATACTACCTATTCTTTTTTTTTCATCTACAAGTTAGAATTATATCTTCTGTTTATTTATTTCCCAGCCAATTCCTGTCTTTCTAGAATTACAATTAAAAGACAAAATTCTTACCTATCTCCATACAGCAAACTAACATAGAGTTAGTAGTGTGAGCGCCATATATTAATACCCCCGCAATGGACAGTACAAGTCTTATTGTAGCGACGCACACATGCAATTTTATGTGACCGGGGCGTTTCTGAAATCAGCAAAATGATAACATGAGCTTAAGAAAACTTAGCTGTAGAAAATAAAGAAAATGTGAAGGTGTGTTTATTTATAATATGTTTGGTATTGTGAAAGATTTCGATAAAGACATTATTTGGATACACAAATCGCTGTAATTATAAAAATGTGGTGATAAACTGAGTAAAAATAGTTCCATTTAAACAGCAAGTTCATTATTAAATTACGAAATAATTCGGAACCATGGAGCTTGTAAAGTATCCCCCGGTATTTATTCTTGACCCAAAACATTATCCGTGTTTACTCCCCATTATTTACATCTTCGAGGAAGGGACGTAACTACTAATAGTCGATCTCCTAGGTCAGTAGATGACTTGGGATGTATAAACTAAGTACATATAAAGTGCGGGGCCCGAGGGATGTTGCCAACTGCAAACTTTGAACTCATTTTGCTAATGTTGTTCAAGTTAGTAACTTACTATGCTAGGTTTATCGATAGAAGATTTATTTCATTTTAGCAGTTTGGATTATAATATGAGAAGCTGTACTTAGAACTACTACCTGTCATTTAGAATATTCTAAAGCTATCCCGAAAACCCGGTTATTTTCCTTTATTTCAAATGCACAAGGCAATTATTGATTATTGGAATTATTGATGATTAATGCTCAATCCTTCTCTGTGTGAGAGGAGGCCTGTGCCCAGCAGTGGGACGATAAAAAAGGGTATAAACAAAAATGTTCAAAGCCACTCTGTCAGTTAAAATTGATTTCTATAAAAAGTATTTATTGACATTCAATACAAAGAAATTGAATTATCTGCTTAGCCTCTTCTCAACTATGTTGGGGTTGGCTTCCAGTCCTCAAAAAACACAGAGGAACTCGCCATAACAAGTCGGTCACCCATTCACTTACCGGCCGCACCAAGCGTTGCTTAACCATAGAATCGATCGATCTATGCCACTGCTACTTAGCCACAAGCTCAAAGAAACTGAATGTAGACTACAAAAGACTGATCAAAGCATTTCTTTCAAATTTTTGAAAGGAAGTCCTGTCCAAAAATCATGGAACAAGTTGGCAATACCTATGTGTAATTTTGTACAAACTGGCATTTTGCCAGCCAAGTAAGTCAAATAGAACGTACATTTATTGTGGCCGTAGATAATATGGAACACACCGCTTCGTGCCACCGTTCAGAAATGTGCTTTTGGTCCTTTTATTAAATGAACTGAGCCTTAAGTGGAACTACTGGTCTGTCTTACATGCAAACACTGGTTTAAACATGTACTTTATAGATAAACGCGTTTGGACTTTTCAAGTATTTACTTGGCTTAATATTTTCACGGTACTATTTAAATTGCATTACACAGTCTAGATTCGACAAGAGGTTTGGACACTTCAACTATACTTTGAGCTGATTTATCATCACAAATGTTATCCATCCGTATTAATTTTATGTTTTTTACATTTACACTATGAACATTTAAAAACCTAAAAAAAGCAGGCTACATTGAATTGGTAGGCATAAAAAAAAACAAAAATACGTACCCTATGTAGACCAACGAGCAGAACAATGTTCATGACAAACCAACCAACATTCAAACATCCGACCAAAATAATAATAGCCACAGTGGAATTTAACTTGGAACTATCCATAGAGTCTTCATCGGGCACATTTTCACCATTTTCATTCTGTTTCGTGTATATGTAACGGAACCCATGCGTGTACACTGCCAAAAAGGCTAAAGTTCCAATAAAAAACAGCGTGATTATGAAGTTGAGAATCTGGAAAAAATATTCATGATCATTTCCGATGGCCTAGTTATACTAACTCTAGACTACAACACACATACAACAGTCATAAAATAAACCGCTCCCATTGTTATAAGTTGTCATCATAAATGAATGTAAAAATTGCATTGACATAAAGAAAATTACATAATGGAAAAGAATGGAGGAGAAGGCCTCCTCCAAGAGGGATCCATATTTCAGACAAAAATACTAACTTAAATTAAGTCAACCATAAAAAACGCTCGAAATGTACTTAAGAAATATGGAGTTATATAATGGCTTATTATTTAAAAGTATACGTACCAAGCTAATATATCCAAGTATAAAGCAACCTGTTCTCAAGGGTATACAAAAGCAGCACTTTGTGAGTAAGCAACAAAACTGGTAAGATTTTGGGTAGATGCTGAAACAAAACAGAATAAATGATTCATCTGCCTAGTGTTTTCTCAAATATGTTGGGGTCAGCTTCCAGTCTATCCGGATGCCGCTGGGTACCAGTGTTTTATAAGGAACGTCTACCTAGCTGACCTCCTAAACTCAGTTACAGGGGCAACCCAATACACCACCTAGGTAAGACTGGTTGTTTAATAACTGGCTTCTGACTATCCGTAACGACTGTCAAAGATGTTCAAATGACAGCAGAATTGGTGATTTACAAAAAACAATTTAACCACGAACACAGTCTTGAAAGATGTATGAATGTTACCGGAAAAGTGACAAAATGTTTTCAAAATAAACTAAAGTGTATTTCAGAAATCCTGTTTACACTCGATGACGACTGATGCTTGTGTGTCGGTAAACATAATGCCTTGTTATGCAATACAAAAGACAATGCACCAACTCATTGTCTGAATATTAATTAATTAGCCTATTAGATAATAACCGTGAGGCTTTCAATAGCAAAAAAAATTAAGGGCAGACTAAGAATGAGTGTTTTTGAATAATTAATTTAGTAAAAAGAACATTTGTCATAATACCTTACTGGAAGGTTCACAGATATATTTTACTAATCTCAGGAATTACTGGAAAAAATATTTATAAAAAGCTGTTCGTAGTTTGTGGCCCATCGATATTAACACAATGTAAAATAACTTTCTGGTAGCAAACATTTTCTATTTTCGTTATTCTTTCAAGCAGTCATCCAATCATACATTTATTCATTGATTCCCCTGGATTAATCGAAACTTAAATTGAAAATATATTAGGTAAAATATAATTAGTTTCAGGTAAATATATGCTACAGAAACATAACAACTAAAGCGTTATTTAAACTTACGGCGAGTTGCACCGTTTAACTTTAACTATATCCGAAGAATTTTCAGTTTATCATTTAGGCGGTATATGAAGCGGCAAGTATACGGCTGGTTATCGTTGTAGTTAAATGCCTGGTTCAAAGAGGGGTTATAAAACATAATAAAAAAAAACTTACTTTTCGTACGGTGATGTCATTTTGTGAATAAATTATCAATCACCAATTCCTCTTCTTATATTCTTCCAACTCGATGTGCGCTCAACGAGAGTCGCGCAAAGACTGCTTCCGATATAACACGATGCGCTTGCGTCTTATTAACGGGGAATCCCATGTATTTGCTTGTTTATAAAATAACATTCTCCTTACGTCACATTGAGGATATGAAAACAGATTCTTTCTTGAGATTTCAATTGAATAATCTTCTCATTATGATTGAATACATATAACAATATCGGTAACACTGCACATTTTTGCGACGGAGTTGCATATTATTGTTATTGTTACGAACCGTGGCGAATGATATATATCTGATAAGCGATAATTTACACAACGATCCATTTGACTGTTACAAAATTACTCACACACTCACACCTTGAAAGTCTCTTACTTTTAAGGTATGCTTTGAAATACCACATGTCAAATATTACGCAGGGACGATGTTAGATGCTTAAAATAAGATCAATTTATTTAATTTAAAAATATAGATACGTTTGATTCTTGTTGCCCATAGTATCTACCGACAAAGTTACTGTTGGTCTCATATCACCAGACCCTACCATGGTATCACGTATTTTACGAATCAAATTTTTATTTTTTTTAGGTTAACGTTCTTTTATATTTTAGGTATATAAAAGAAGGTGATTGAGATTAATTAATTATTATATAAAACGGTCAAAAAATCACGTTTGTTGTATGGGAGCCCCAAAATATGTATTTGATTCTAGTTTTTAGTAATTGTTGTCATAGCGGCAACAAAAATACATCATCTGTAAAAATTTCAGCTCTCTATCACGGATCATGTGATACAGCCTGGTGACAGACGGACGGACGGACGGACAGAGGAGCGAAAACAATAGGGTCCCGTTTTACCCTTTGGGTACGGAACCCTAAAAACTACGGAATACCATGTTTTACTTCCATTTCGAAAACAACTTGTTCAACATTAACCTTTAAAAAACTCAGTAATAATAACTGCGTCCTCGTATTTCAGCTCAATAAAATTCTTACAAGGATAAACTTAGCTTCACAAAAAGATGTCCTGAGCGGTTCAGGCTCGATAAAACTGATTTGAATTGGTTATCTCCTTAGGGTTCAATACTCAGAGGGAAACACAGGACCCTGTTACTAACACTTCCCTATCCGTCCGTCAGTCACCAGGCTGTAACTGTATCTCCTGAACCGTGCTAGTTACACAGAATTTTCATATATGCTATATATTGTTGCCCCTAAAAAAATACGGACAATAAGCATAAAATAAATATTTTACATACAGCAAACGTGTTTAAAGAACGGAACCCAATACTTGAAACCGACTCGCACTTGACCTTTTTTTACATTTTATGTTCTTAGTTCAAACAGCGCTTTTCATTTAACGGCCAAGTCAACAGGGTGAAACTGAGCACTGAGTTTCATATGAATCAGATCTCAGTATCTGGTTGCAAATGACGACAAATGTTGGTTGTGCTACTTAAAATGTTACTTTTTTATTCTAGACGCGGTGAGTATTTGAATTTGTAAAGCAATGTGTTTTGAAAGAGGAGATAGAATAGACTTTTTCATGTTTGTAACTTGAAAAGGTTAATGTTTCTAGTATTAAATGAAAATCAACAAATAAAGTTGTCACGTATAAAAATGTCGACAGTAACAATAGTCAAGATAGAAATTCGATACTTACTAAAAGAGATTCTGTTAGATGTACCAAAATATTTAGAACAATTTCTATACCTGTTTCCTCATGCGCCCTTTAGCATTCCACTTCCAGTCGGTTTTGGAACTTAGGCCGCTTCAACAGTTCTTAATAATATGAGTTACTCTCCTGCTGAATAAATTCCTCAAGGAGCTGCTTTTCACTGAGATAGTTATTAGCCTAGACGTAGATGTATTAACTAGGAATAGCAAGGACATCTAAAAGACCAAGGAGTTTCTCAATAACTTCTCATCGGTCCTTCCATTGGACCAAAAAGGGACCATATCTGTCGGCTGCGCCAATTCAAACTTATATGCACCAATTCCGCTAGCTATTAGAAACAGAGACAGTATTATGCTTATTACGGGTTTTATGTCTCAAGCCATATCTTGCACTAGTTCAAATATAGCCGTAGTAAATGGACAATCTTTCGCAGCCGCCACACACTGTGTTCTTGACATATGAAATCGCGCGAGCCATCGGGCCATGCTATAATGTTGCCATAGATCAGAGCTAAACGCTCCTCGCGGTGCCATTCATAAGTTGTATGATAAAACGCCACTTTGGCCGCCCCAGAAACTTTCCCCTCAACGGGGAGATATTTTAGAGAAATTTAAATCCGAACGCGATTGTGGATATTTTAGCACGTTTATTCTATAGTGAGTTACTTTCGGGATTTCAATTTATGTTCTTCACGCAACATTTTAGGTCTAAAACTTAACTTACTTCCTTAATTACACTTTACTTGCCCAGTAAATAATAGATACAAATCAATGGACATATCAACATCATTCTATTGGTTCTATTTTTGCAGTGCCAAACACTGCTCACCTATTCAACAAAAAGAGTAACAGAACAGAAACAAACTCCATTGAATGAACCTCTAAAACATTAAAAACCCGGCTTTCAATCTCATTAGTATTCAACCATAAAAACCGTAAACAATGTCGGTAAACATTAATAACCAAAATTGTTTACATACACAAGTTATTAACGATAATATGCGATGCCCATGTAATTAAAATATGGCGTAATCCTTAATCTGTTCGGTAGCTGATAAAACGGATCAAGTTGTAAATTGAATTTCATACATTGAATAAAGGTGAAACAGAATTTGTTGCGGACCTTTTAGGGTTAAGTAATGGTAATGTGGCCTGTGTACCTGTAGCGTTGGAAATTAGGCCAGACTTGTTAAGTATTTTAAATCACAAATAATGTTCTTACATATCGGTATTCAGCTCCATCCGGGTAAACTGGAAGCCGACCCTTAAAGGTTAGGCAGATGATGGAATGCTGTCGTTAAGATATTTTTACAAAGTGACTTAATTTTCACGCCCGACGACTGTTGACAAAGATAGATTTTAGTATTAGATTGCTCCTAATTATGAGTATTTGGACTAACAATCTTTGAAGCATTTGATTGACAATCTTTGCAGTACTTTCTAATATTTATAAAGATACACACAGAAGATTTTTGACGCATACATTGAATAGTGGAATTTTCTCTACGACAGCTGGTCTCCAAACTAGCGTACACTATTTATTACGTCGTGAATTTAGTACAATTTTATTAGACATTCCAGCTCGGTGTAGGGACCTATTTTAATCAAATCCTTACTTTATGTCTAGCTGTCCACTTTATCAGCCTAAGTACACTCTTAACGTGGGGCCTATAATAATATTTTCTGTTATTTAATTACAGTGCGAAGTTAAAGGATCAACCTGAAGTAAATGATAAGAGGTCACAAACTATTAAATATACGTATGGACGTAAAATGGCCTAAATCAACCCAGATAAATGCGTCTTACATTTTGGGAAATCAATAAGTAGCAATGATGTTAATCAGCCCGTACTGTTCTCTAAAACATTAACCGTCTTACCACAAAAACTTTTAAACGTCAGTTTAACACTCGTCTAAAAAAAAATCAGATTATGACGTTGAAATAAGGTCCATTTTGCAGCCACACTTTTTTAGACAAGTGTAAAACAGATGTTTATGTTTTTGTAGTAAGGCCATAACCGTCTTACCACAAAAAGTTTTAAACGTCAGTTTAACACTTGTCTAAAAAATGTCAGATTATGACGTTGAAATAAGGTCCATTTTGCAGCCACCCTTTTTTAGACAAGTGTTTGACACATGTTTAAGTTTTTCTTAAACTTCATTAACAAAAGAAAAAGGATTAAAAATACAAAAGCCAAACATTTCAGCAGCCAGCAAACTTTGTGCCAATAAAACTCTTGGAACAAAAACGCACACACGAGGCATCGCAATCCAAATTAAATAGCAATCCTAACTAACAAAACTGAGTTGAAAACTTTCCCTTAAGCAAGAACGATTCAGTTGTCACTGCTGCATCTGAACAGAATCCATTAATCCAATTTGTGGAGTCAGCCAATCGTAGGAACTCCTTTATTGGATTCCTCGCGACAGAACTCGTCAGCCACACTGTTTGTTGGCAAACATCTTTTGATCGTCGTACAAAAATCTTTGGAATTTTCCGGGGTTTCGTTGCAACCTTTGAACAGAAAATAATATAAACAATGCCTTTGTTTGGCTGGTATATTGTTTTTTGGTGTTGGGAAATGATTTGCGTTTATCCGATTTTTACAGAGTTAAATAATCTAGTAATGTTTTTTATTATGTAGTATAGTAATAGTATCTATATTTGTTAAGTTTAATGTTAAGACAACACTGTTTACCCTTAATGTACTACTGTTTATTTTCCCAAATAAATAAATAGTAAACAGACAGTTATTGCTCGAAAATGTATGTATAATAACTAAATTCCATGACATATAATTCTGACTGTCCCACACACACACACACACACACACAAACTCATCAAACCAGTATAACCTTTTAATATTAATTTAAGTTTCAAAAGTTATATATTTAGTAGAAATTAGTCTGTATCTGTATAATTTTAAGCCTTTATAGGTCACTAGGGATTAGCTTCGCCGAAAACCAGAGGTCCGACTTTTGTGGGTTTGTAATAAACTAATGAGTTTTCGAACCTTCAAAGTTACTATTGTTTTGAAAATTTTAGTAATTTAGTAATAATACGCAATGGCTTTACTTCTGTATGTTTTGTACTTACATGTTTTGTGTGACAACCACAAAAAAAAATACATTTTTCGTATTTTCCCTGGAAAATGGTTTCGTATACAGTGTAATTTTATATATTTTTTTAATTTGTTTGATATCAGCTACCATCGGCATCGCTTCAAAAACTAACCCATTTAAAGATTCTTGTCATCACTCAAATAATTCCAAAACTATCTGGCTGGCCACTTCATTTTCAAGCACAATTCAGTTATCACGATCTTAACAACCCTTACACGATCTCTTTAAGAGGAAACTCAGTATATTTATGGTGACAATAGGTCGTAAACGAAAGCCGGCTGCAACACGGCCAGCTAACGAAGCCAAGTGTCCAGGGAAATCAGACTGTTTTTATTAGCTTACCGCATAAATCATGATCATTGGATGCCATTAAACGTGTATCGTAGGGAATTAAGTGGTAATTACTTTTGTGGGTGTTACATTTCTTATTCTTTGTTTTAATCTAGGTTAGAGTAAAATACTTTAGACTGATTGGTATAAATGCCCTTTATTAACGTTCTTATTATATCCATGTCAGAATTAAATTTAAATTGGTTCTGCATATTATACCATATACCTGGTTTTAAAGATTAAGAGCTGACAGGACCCTGCGCTACTTCTGTATGAGCCTTTGCAGGCCATGCTTAACATTTTGATAAGAGAATTCATGATTTTATTTTTTAAGTTCATTTTATTTTTTTCAGTGTCTCAGCATGACGAGAGTAGCATGACTGTTACAGATATTACAAAGAGTAGCATCACTGTCTTTGTCCTGCCCTGTTCACAATTTATTTAATGTTGTACAATGTACGACATAAGATAAAAAAACAGCCAAAAATGTAAAACAACAAGAGCACCTAAAACCGTTTTCCCTACATAGGCAGTAGTTGTGTAGTCGTACTTAACTACTTAAACATACTTAGTCAGTGCTTAGTGTTACTTAACGACTATTGGACGGGAAAAAAGCGAACCTCTTGTGGCGCAAAACTAAGTTGGGACTACTTAACTATTAACAAGGATACGCCTTTGAAGTTCGTATGGGCCGTATCTTCATACTTCACTAGAGAAGTGATTAAATTGCTTAATACTAATACCTAGTTGCGAACTAATATGACATTTCTGAAATAAACCCTAATATAAAATTTTCCAATTTTGTGCAGGCATTATTGTTTTGGTGATCGTATTTTTTTGCAGACTTGAATATGGCCCTCACGTATAATTTTTCAGTTTGTTAACTAATGTGTTTCAAAATACGGTCCTACATTTATTTATTTATCCCGATCACAATAACTGATACATAATATAAAATAACCAACAATTAGGTATTTTTTTTGTTATTGATATTTGGTTATTATTACTGTAAAAATACTGTACAAACAAAGTTGAAATAAGTATAAAAACAGCTCGGTACATGTTAAATACCGACGACATACATTGTTAAAGGCAACAATACCGACTATTGTGGCAGTCGGTAAATGGTGTATTTCGAAGAAACCAGATTTCAGTGTTAATAACAGTCCATGCGTGTCCAGTACTTAATGCATAACTTTTCAAAAGATACATTTATTCAAAAAAGGTTGAAAAACCAAAAAACAATGATGCATACCGGAGTCCTTATCAGACAGGTTCAATATAAAACTGTTTCAAAAATCTCTAAATGCAAATATAAAATGCTGTTTCTAACCTTAGAATAGGCATTTAGGCTCCCAATCTTATAAAATTTCATCTTTCAGGTACCGCAGCGAACGTTAGGGTTTTAATAAATGATAATATAAACGTTGCCAGACCTTGGAAAAGCTCTGTGGACGCATCTACTTTTTTGAGGTCAGGTAATTCAGGGTGGGCAAAATTTAGTTTGTTATTATAAAATGCCTCAAGAGGCTAGATTTAATGTAATTCTGTGCAGTTTTCAGTTTTATTTCAACGCTTTTAATGTTATATTGAAGTTAAATATCTCTACAGTTGCTAAACTAGATTATTTTACCTTTTCACACTTCTATAAGTGTTTTGAAACACATGAGCTACCAATAATGAAAAATTATTCACAAAACCACATACATTCTGTGTTGAAGTGTAGGTTTCCAAGCAACAAAGATCAGCGTGAATCTGAACTCGTAGCTAAATCCCTCATTACTAGAGAAGAGGAGATATCACACAATATAGCTTGTTTTTTAATTTCACGTTTAGTCCTTTGTGTGGAAATTGTCGAGGACGTACGAAAACAGAAGAAAACTTATGGAACTTTTCAAGTTGCCATTTTAACCAACATGGAATATAGTTTTTAAATAATATACTATTTTCTATCTATTCAATGATCTAAGGCGAATATGTTCTGGCATAATACAAAAGAAAGAACATATTAAAAATGTTTTCACGTAAAAATACATAATTTATTCAATACACAGTCTTTCACCTGAATGACGTATCGTTCAGAAAAAAAAAGAATATTCGGTAACTTGGATATTAATAAAAAGTATTTATGGAAGAGCTGTGTATATACAGGGTTACTGTTAAGTAGACTGCATCCTTTCATGAGGTGATAGTATAGGTCAATACGGACAAATTTGACCATGGGATACACTGGGCAAAAGTTAACCCGTTTCAAGATAATCGGATTTCAAGATCTTTTCTTAACAAGTCGTCTAGGTACACGTATAAATTTGTATTATTAGTTAAGTCTCGTTTTTGCGGATTTTTGTATGTTTTTGGATAGAAGATGAATCACTTCATAATAACAAACCATAAAACTGTACAAATCACAGAGGAAACTATAGCGAATGTATTTGTATAAACTATGTAGATGAATCTTACACATTCCAAACAACAGTGTATTTGGCAAAGGCCACATCCAGGTTTTAAATCCTATGATTACCGGCAACGTTCGGGACCATTCGGGAGTATTCGGGTATCTTCGTTTTGTATGCACGGTGGCGGCTTTCGGACGCCCCGCGACTTACAACTTCGTATCCATTATTTTATACAAATTGAAATGTCAGCGGAGTTGATTTGACTATCGTGTTTTCCAGATGACAGAGTCAAGTTTTCCTCCTACTTAACCGTACTTTACTGCGCAAAAAATATAAAATTTGATATTCTTTAAGAGAAACTGGACTATCATTTGATGGAGTGTGTCTTATTTTGATAGAAAACACTGCTTACCAGTAACCCACGTGGGTTGTCCATTCTTAAAAAAACGTTATTGAATTATTACACGAAGTTATGTATATGCAGCAGGTAGTACTACTACTTAGCTGTTTTCCCGCAATAATTACTACCCGTACCAGGATAAAATACAGCCTATGTTACTCGGAGATAGAGTAGTTTTTAAACGGTGAAAAAAATGTTCATATTTTTATTACGTTGTCGTCAAACTATTGGGCACAGGCCTCCTCTCACACGGAGAAGAATAGAGCATAGTTTTATTATACTCGTAGTCATTTGCACATCTTTGGCAGTCGTTACGGGTAGTCAGAAGCCAGTGAGTTTGACAATTGTCTTGCCTAGGTATTAGGTTGCCCGGTTAACTAACTGGGTTGAGGAGGTCAGATAGACAGTTGCTCCTTATAATACACTGTCACTCACCTGCATCCGGTTATACTAGAAGCCGGCCCCGACATAGTCGGGATAAGTCTAGGCAAATGATGAGAATTTTGTAAATTGACTATAATTGAAAAATCTTAATCCCACCTCTCAGTACCTACTCTTCCTCTCAGTTCCATGTTCATCTTATTTCCCGTTTTCGATTTTTCCGTCCATTTACAGATTGAAACTTATAGATAACTGTGGATTTTATAGTTCCGCTGAAAGGACCCGATATATCTTGAAGTTTTATAGTTACGAAATGTGGTGGAAATATGATTGTGTCGGTTTCTATTCGAGAGCAAGATTTTCGCAATCTATTGTAGTAGTCTTGTGTGGTAGTGATGTGTTGAAGAAGTCATTTCATTTTTTAGATATTTTTGTACTACCATATATTTAGTTTCAAGTTAAAATTACAGTTTATTAATACACTTTCAAAACTTCTAGAAATATGGCGTTATATAATTTGGAATATTTTATGCGATCGGTTGATAAAGGAAGTGTGTTCTCCTTTCCAAAACAATTTTGATTTCAGACTAAAATCGTGTTGCGGTAATCATAAAGCCTGATAACCAGTCTTATCAAGCATGATCAAGTTGCCCAGCTGATTGGGTTGTTGAGATCTAATAGGCAGTATAGCTCTTTGTTGGTTTTCATTAATTTACTTACCTCTATTTAAAACAGTATATGTAAAATTGTACACAGTGAGAGACCAGAAGAA
The DNA here is from genome assembly GCF_022581195.2 of Helicoverpa zea. Taxonomy (NCBI): domain Eukaryota; kingdom Metazoa; phylum Arthropoda; class Insecta; order Lepidoptera; family Noctuidae; genus Helicoverpa; species Helicoverpa zea. The sequence continues at coordinate 1,683,447 of NC_061464.1, read as the reverse complement.
GACATTATTACTGTAATTTATGTCAATCTTTAGTTATTATAATGATAGTTTGTCAATACTTACACACATGGACGGTAACTAGCTACAATTAGGAAATACAAACTAAAACAAATTGTTTGCACTCTTTTATTTTCTCACCACTTGTATTTAAAGCAATGATTCACGATCAAATTCTTACAAATACAAACTATAGTTAGGTATATAAACTTAGGCCGTACTGTACAACACTAATATTTAATTATAATAAAATAAATTAATAAACTGTCGAGATATAATTATATATGAGAGCTAAAACAGAGTTTCAAGATTTGCACGACTACCCACGAACATTTTCAGGGTTAAATGTGATTTGAACAAAGTTCTTTTACAATGGCAATAATAATTACACACACAGTGTCAGCCTTTATAAAATAACGAAGGTCTGGCAGAGTAATGTTATATTAATGTTGTGTAATGCAAGTAAGAAACATTAAAGTAACATCTTGTAAAGTAACGCCATTATAAAAACAAACATTGCATTGGGGTTGAAAATGCAGCAATGCACAAATAGTATTTTCCATTCTTTAGCTTGCTTTCATTTCACTAAGATTTTCTCGTATTATTTACAACTATAAAATTGATATGTTATACATTATCTTTCTGTAAATGCTAAAAATCATATCCACCACAACTGTTTTTGTTCACAGGTATATGTATTTCTAAAGCTAGATTGTAAACTATTATGTAATAGAAGCAGTGAGAATGACAGTCATAACAAAACAAGATAAAATGCATTTTATGAAGAGTGTGATACGTGACTTAGAAAAGTGTAACAACGAATGCACGCTACCTCGAAAAACTTAACGCCGTAGCCATGCGAACTCGAATAACGAAATTTCTAATTCACCTATACGAAACACTTAACAAAGAATGCACGCTACCTCGAAAAACTTAACGCCCCGTAGCCATGTGATTTCGAATAACTAAACCTCTAAAAATCATCGAAGTCTTTATTCATATAACAATCAACCAAATCAAACATTAAAAAAAAAAATGTCATATTATGTGTCAATCAATTATATTTTTCCTTAGAGGGTACATGGAATACAATATTAGCTGTATAACCAGTTCTTATAATACTTGTTATGGGAATTGCGGTCAGCGATGATGGCGCACTTACAATTTCTAATATCTAAAAAGAATAAAAGACTACTACACGAAGGATATTTGTTTACTTTAGACAGACGTTTAAATACAAAATGTTATTGGCAGTGTGTAAAAAAAGTGGGCATACTGTTGTGGATCGCGAATAATAACTCAGGTAAGAAGTTATTTATTAAGTACTAGCTTCTGCCAGCGACTTCGTCCGCGTTAGAGTCGGACTTTGTGCAAAGAGAGGAAGAAATAATAAACACCAGCCCCTCCAATTATCTAAATCTATGCGTACTTACTGCTACTTTAAGTAATAAAATGTAAACTATTAATAATTTGTAATTTGAACGAATATTTAAACACAAAAATAACTAATAGGTACCAACCTATTTTATAAAATAACAACAAAAGAAAGTTAAAAATAAATTATTTAAAACCTAAAAGTCGCGCAATAAGGTTGAACGCTCTGAACGTCTATTCGCATCAATCGCATCAACAGCCAAATATTGTATGAAGCTCGCGCAGCCACCGCGCCGCGAGTCGCGTCGAGCGCGGCGACCGTTGCACAAAAATGATCCTTATAGCGTACGTGATTCAGTATTCGCGCGCGATGGCTTATTACCGTTTATCATGTATAACTTTGGTGTTTCTTTACCGATTTAAATCATTCTTTTTTTAATTAATAGATAATACTATTAACTATGTTTAATTAGTGTGAGTGAGAGTGTTATAAACGAAATAGTAGACAAATATAATCAGAAAGCTCCGAACTGCTAAGCTACCGAGAGTTTTACGTGTTATTGTGAGTGAACCATAAAAGATAGACATATGCTGCCATGGGATATTTTTTACATAATTTTATGAAGAATATTTCCGTCGTACATGGTTTCTGTGTAGCTGTAACCATTAAGGCTGCACACGCGACGGAAGCTTAAAAAATGGAGTAACTTCTCCCGTTTTCCCAACATTTACCTTCACTGCTCTGCTCCTATTGATCGTAGCGTGATGGAAAGTATCCTATAACCTGCCCAGGAGTATGAAGAATATTTATGCCAAGTTTCATTAAAATCCGTCCAGTAGTTTTTGTTTCCATAACGAACATACAGACAGACAGACAGACAGACAGACAGACAGACAGACAGACAAAAATTTTATTGATTGCATTTTTGGCATCAGTATCGATCACTAATCACCCTCTAATAGTTATTTTGGAAATATATTCAATGTACAGAATTGACCTCTCTACAGATTTATTATAAGTATAGATTGTACATTCAAGTTTTTTTTTTATCTAACCTATATTATTCCACTGCTGGACAAAGCCTCATAGTCTTCCACAGTTCCCTTTGTGGCGCCTTCTCTTGCCAATCTTCCGTAAAAGCCTGTAAGTCGTCCCGCCAGCGTTTTCTAGGCCTCCCTCGGTGACGACGCCCATCTTCCGGTACCCACTGCGTGACGACTCTAGTCCATCTGTCCTAATGCATTCTACATACGTGACCCGCTCAATCCCACTTAAGCTCAGCAGACTTACCCACGTCGGTGACTCCTGTTTTGGAGCGTATTGTGGTGTTGCGTATTCGGTCGCTGAGTTTGATACCCAACACGCTACGCTCCATCACTCTTTGGCAAACCTTGAGTAAAAATACATTAAGTGTTTTGTAAAGGTAGTCCGGTTTTATAATTTTGTATTGTAATTGTATTAATATCAGTAATTAATTGCAGGAAAACAACAGCGGGGTTGAGGAAATAATAAAATACAATAATGAGCATTGTCACAGTCCTGAACCTTTTTTTTTTTCGAGAGGGCAACACCGGTGATAAGTCGTGAAAAAACGGCTCGCCGTAATATTATTTCTAAAAATATATATTAGTGTGTAAATCTAGCCTAAAATTCATTTATTATTGTGAAATAACATAAACAAGTGTTGCTTATAGTGTAGTTCATGTGTTTTTTGTCGTAAATTTTGAAAATACGAAGAAAACATTACTCGGTGAACCAGCTGTCAAACGGACGGATTTGAAATCTTCAAATAAACTGGGGAGTATTGTGTTTTACCTGTATTATATTACTGTGTCTCTATGTTTGTACACTAAACAATACATAATACACTGCTCATTGTTATGAGCAACGTCCATACACACACATCGGCTAATTTACTGTCTCCTTCTGCTTGACAATATTGTGGAAGCAGAATCGACGACGTTAACGTTCGCCCCAGACACACATTCACTACAAAATCTACTACACAAAAGTTACTTTATAACATCCTTTTCATATTAACCTAATTTCAAACTCAAATCAAATACATATTATGTAATCTATTGTTTACATTTCTGTCCCTGCAATTTTATTCTTACAACTAAATTTCCTAGTCAGTTTTTCTATATTGTTTTGTAAGCAACTTATTATCTTTAATCATAGTAGTATAGTGATACATATTTATATTTCTCAATAATCTGTTAAACTTTTTATTTGTTTTTAAATCACCCTACCCTGTTTACTTAATATTTTTCCTTCTGTTTGTTTTAATTATTAATCTTTTTCGTTTTACTCATTTCTAATCTTCATTGCAGTTATAGGTACTTATGATCACCCCCTGATTTTGTCCTAAAAGACATAGTTTTCAGCCACTTAGCTGTATACTTTCACATTTCAGATTAAATTGAGAAAGTATCAACAAAATGACGACACGCAGAGCCACAGCTATCAAAGACTTAGAAGACAAGCTGAGAGCCACCCTGAACGATCTGGAGTCCTCCAAAAAACTTTGCAACCAGCTGCTGCAGGAGAGGGAAGACAGCGAGGTGGAAGTTAAGAACGTTGTTGACAAAAACACTGTTTTGAAGAATGACCTGGCTGAGCTGCATATCCAGCACATGGACCTCCTCGACCAACACAACCACCTTCAGCAAACGGTGTCATCATTACATGAATGCAGTGAAACGCACCATCTTACATTGAAGCGTATAACTGATTTAGAGCTGGAGTTATGTGAGGCCTACAAGACAATATCTTTGTACGAGTCTGCCAAAGCTAGGGATCAGACATCCGAGACCCTCAACCTGTTCACTGAGTTGGTAGGAAGCTCCACAGCAGCGTGCAGCTCGGCTGAAATTATAGATTTGACTGGGGATGTTACCATAATGCAATGTCCATTAGTTTTAAGTAAAAATAAACTCAAGAAATACATTAAATGTAAAAAAATTATCAGAAAGTACCGTACTGTAAGGAAACAGAATAAGGTGAACAACTGTATGCACCTTAGGAGAGAACGTGTGAATCTAGTACAGCAGTTAAATACTTGTTCCCTTGAACTTGAACAGTGCAGAGCTACCTATGACCTGGACATACAGCAGTTACACGACCAGCTAACCGTCAAAGAAAAATTGCTTTCATACATCTTCAGTAAATATGAGGATTGTCAAAAGGAACTAAGTGCCCGCTTGCAGCAGGCCGGTGAGCTAGTGGACCTGGTGAAATATAGTGCAGAGAAGTATGAGGCATTGGTAAACAATCTCTCCTCCAACTGTACACAACCTGACACACTGCCTGAACCCCGGCTTGCAGCTAATCTGCCAGAACCCCCTCAGTCCGTTGAGGGCTCCTCTAACATCAAGCAATTTAATTCAATTTTATTCACAGACAGGTTTGGTAAAGGTATAGGCTCCTACATTCAACACTCACTCTCTAAATCACACATTGTAACTAGTCACTGCTACCCTGATTTACATTTCAATTATATAATAAAAAACATAATTAATACTCAGTTCGATGCTAACTCCACATTAATTCTTTTAATAGGTGATAGTCTTGATTTAACTAAAAGTGACATTGCAAATGGTATCAATGCCCTAATAAAACTCGATCTGAAAAATATTATACTTTGTGCATTACCATATTCAGATTGCTCTTCAGACAAACAAAATAAGTATGTTCATAGTTTGAACAATTTCTTGTACACTCTGACATGTTGTCATAGCGACAAATTATTGTTTTTTGACACTAACAAGTTTGTTAGTGATTTTTATTTAACAAGGGAATGTATGTATTTTCCTAATAAATATAAAGATGTGATTGCTTCTTTGTTAGCATATAATATTAACAGTGTCATAGATAACAATATGACAAAACCTAGAATAAGCGACGAATCAGTATTGTCTAGTTTACCTAACAATACGGTGATTGAATATTTAAACTAGCTCCTGAGACAATAGAAAAGCATTGTAGTAACCTTATTCTCTTTCATCAGAATATAAACCGCTTTTCTGGCAAAATTTTAGATATTGAATTATTAATTGATAAATATTCTATTGATATAATATGTCTTTGCGAGACATGGTTAAAGCCTGATAAAATGTCATTTAATGTAAATAATTTTGTGGTTGCCAGTGTGTTTAACAGAGTTTCAGCTGAGGGTGGAGGTACAATAATCTTATCTAAAAGTAATTTAAAATTTAAAAACAGATTAGACATTAGCTCTGGCTCTGTTGATCGCGTCTGCGAGGTAGCATGTGCAGAGATAGAAAGCCATATAATATTATGCGTATATAGACCACCAGCATCAAATTTTTCTTTATTCCTCATTCATATGGAAGATATTCTCTCAAAAGTTTTTAAAAGTAATAAATTAGTCTATATTTGTGGTGATTTTAACATAGATCTTTTGTCTGAATCATCTGATAAATGTAACCTTTTAGCGTTATTTAATTCATTTAATCTAAATTATTTGTTTAATGATCCTACTAGAATTACGGCTACTTCCAGTACCTGTATTGATAATATATTTACTAATAACAGTAATATTGAACATTCTTCCTTAATATCTGGTGTACGGTCGGACCACAAAGGTCAGCTTGTTAGTTTTAAAGCGAATAAAATAAATTCATTAAATAAGAAAATTACCTTTAGACCATTGAACAAAAAAACTTTGCAAAAATTTAAAGATAATACTTCGGATAAATTAAATTGTATTAACATAGACTGTAAAAAGCCAAATAAACTATTTAAACATTTATTTAATACACTCTGTCTGGAACTTAATAAGTCATGTCCGAAAAAAACTATTGAAATCACTCACAAATTTAAATTCAGTGAATGGTCTACTAAAGGGATTAGGATAAGTAGGGATGTCTTATATAACTTGTACCACGAAAGGTCATTGACTTCTGATCCATCTTTTCACGATTATGTAAGAAACTACTCGAAGATATTTAAAAAGGTATGTATTCTTGCTAAATCGAAATCAATTAGTAATAAAATAGCCAAATCAGACAATAAAATAAAAACGGTCTGGAATATTATAAACGTTGAAACTGGCCAAACCAAAATGCGGGATGCTGACCCGCGGTTAGTTATTGATAATGCTGTTATCTCAGATAAGGTAGAGGTTGCCAATGCTTTTGACACCTTTTTTTCAAACATTCCCGTAGAGGTTACCAAGTCCCTTAATTCATCTTCGATATTAGCTGAGTCGTTACTTCGACAAAACTTCAGTAGAAATGTACCTAGTTTTAAATTTCAATGTGTTTCTGATTACACGATTAAAAGAGCATTCAAGTCTTTAAATCTAAAAAAGACTGAGGACTTATGGGGCTTTTCTGTCACAGTCATTAATTCCATTATTGAGAGTGTTGCCCCAATACTTAGTGAAATTTTTAACCTTTGCATTGACAACGGTATCTTCCCTGACTTGATGAAACTCAGCAAAATTATTCCTATCTTTAAATCAGGCTGTAAGAAAAACCCTTCCAACTACAGACCTATTTCAATCCTTCCAGCCTTTAGTAAAATCTTCGAAAGGATCATGTTAGATCAGATGTTAAGACATTTTAATTTAAACACCATATTTCATGACCGCCAGTACGGCTTCACAAAGGGTAGGTCCACCACTGACGCAAGTGCAAGATTGATCACCCAAATCTTAAACGCCTGGGAAGATTCGCGGGATGCTGTGGGCATCTTCTGCGACCTTTCTAAGGCGTTCGATTGCGTTGACCACGACACTCTCATTTGTAAGCTGAACCACTACGGAATTCGTGGTAAAGCTCTCGCGCTCGTCCTTTCCTATCTATCAAATAGACAGCAAGTAGTGGACATAAGTGGCTCAACTTCATCTGGGTCATTAGTAAAAATGGGCGTGCCGCAGGGCTCAATTTTAGGTCCTTTTTTATTCTTAGCTTATATAAATGATCTCCCGTATATGATGTCTGAGATCTCTGACATTATTTTATTTGCTGATGACACTTCCCTTGTCTTCAAAATTAACAGAAAGGAATCTAGTCCCATAAACGTAAACGATAGCTTGGTTATTCTGAGCAAGTGGTTTGCCGCGAATAACTTGCTTCTTAATTCTTCTAAAACGAAATGTATTAAATTCTCTTTACCTAATGTAACACCAGTAGGGCTCAATATCGTTCTGGACGATAATAAGTTAGATGTTATTAAGCAAACCGTCTTCCTGGGCATCACCATAGACTCTAAATTGCAATGGGGTGCTCACATCTCAGCAATGTCAAAAAGGCTGAGTTCCGCAGCTTATGCAGTCAGAAAAATAAGACAGATTACTGACGTTGCTACTGCTAGGCTCGTGTATTTTGCTTACTTCCATAGTATTATGTCCTACGGTATTTTATTGTGGGGGGCAGCGGCGGACGTAAATTCAATATTTGTACTCCAGAAAAGGGCAGTTCGTGCAATTTATGGCCTCGGCCCTCGCGAGTCATTGAGAGAATTATTTAAAGAAATTGAAATACTTACACTTCCTTCTCTTTACATTCTTGAAAATATAATGTTCGTACGCAAAAACTTAAATCAATTTATTGTTAAAAGTGATATACATTCGATTAATACAAGAAACAAGCACAAACTAGTAGTTCCGAGATTCAGATTAACGAAATCGAATAAATCGTTTTTAGGGAACTGTGTCCGTTTTTACAACAAGCTGCCTAAGTGTGTAACCGATCTCACGGATATAAAATTTAAGAACACTGTAAAATCCACCCTCATTAAAAAAGCTTATTATAAAATTCAAGACTTCGTTGACGATAAAGATATTATATGGCGATAACTCATCTCTCCATGTGTGGCTTCCCTGGCAATTAAACGTCTTTTTCTTTTCTCTTTGGATTGTATAGATTTACTGTTTACCTTTCAGTTGCATTGTATAATTTTATCAGCTTACTATTGTTATGTAATAGAATGTTTGTGACAATATTACTTTTTAAAAGAGTGTCTATGGAGTTTCTTGCCGGCTCTTCTCCATGAGACCAACTTTTTGGAACCGTGCAACTAATTTGACGTTTCATAAGAGCCTGCAAAGGCCTATTTGAAATAAAAACAATTTGATTTTGATTTTGATTTTGAACCAGAAGTAATAGATGACTTAAAATTGAGAGCTAGATTGAAAAGACGAGCGAAGAATAGTATGGACGGACCGGCACAGGTAATACAGGCAGCGATTCAAGATATTCCTAGTGGAAGTGCCCCCTACTTACCTAGTATAAATGCGATGAGAATGGTGGTAAATAGAACAAGAATGATTGGTGTTCCTACATCTCCAAAAAAACTCCATAATCTAGTCATTCCAAATAAATACAGTAATTTTCTGCTGGCTCACTACAGTACTGAAGAAGATTGTATTTTATTGTTTGGTACGTCAGAAAATATAAGGCTTCTCCAGCTGTCACAATTTTGGATCTTAGATGGTACATTTCGTACCTGTCCAACAGTTTTTTATCAAAGAAGACGGATCAAAATTGCCCCACGTCCTATAACAATGTGACGTATCTCAAAAAAAAGATAAAAATGTTTAAAAAAATATGGCATACTCTCCAATTCATTTTTTTACACCTTCATACGAAAAAAATGCTTTAAAAATTGTTCAGGCGCTGTTATGAAAACATCGTTCATAGGACTATTTATGGACTATTTTATTACATTATTTTTTGTTTTGATAGGGTATACCTCACAAATGGTCCCATAATCATCAGGTCAGGATCTGATGATGGAAACCCTGAGAAATCCAGGACAACTTTTGAAAGTTGTAGGCATGCGCAGGATAAAAACTTGACTATAAGGTGTACGTCTTATAACAATATGCAACAGTGAAGGTTTGAAGCTGACTTGATGATGGAGACCAGAGAAGGGCGAGGGAACTGGACAACTGAATATGTGAACTGCCTCGTGTTTGGGCTTATATTATTCGTATTGATAAGAACTTTCCACTTATGCGGATAGTGACAACTGTGCTTGTCACTGAAAAGCCAAAAATAATAAAAAAACTTTTTGCGATAAAAAAACTTCCAAAAACACTGAAAAGCAAAAAAAAAACTAGTCTTAGGAGCATCGGCCTAGAAGTCGTTGGTGAAATAAACTTAGGTACATCCATTAGACACCGACTTCTGAGGTAATTTAAATATTTTGCTGTCGATTTCCCTCGACCTTCTCTGGTCTCCATCGTCGGGTCAGCTCCAAACCTTCACTGTTGCAAAGGTCTATTCAATACAAATAATATGAGCCCAAACACGAGGTAGTTTACATATTCAGTTGTCGAGTTCCCTCGACCTTCTTTCGTCTCCATCATCAGGTCAGCTCCAAACCTTTACTGTTGCATATTGTTATAAGACATACACCTTATAGTCAAGTTTTTATCCTGCGCATGCCTACAACTTTCAAAAGTTGTCCTGGATTTCTCAGGGTTTCCATCATCAGATCCGGATCTGATGAATATGGGACCACCTGTGAGGTATACCCTATCAAACAAAAAAATAATTTAATAAAATAGTCCATAAATAGTCCTATGAACGATGTTTTCATAATAGCGCCTGAACAATTTTTAAAGCATTTTTTTCGTATGAAGGTGTAAAAAAAATGAATTGGAGAGTATGCCATATATTTTTAAACATTTTTATCTTTTTTTTGAGATACGTCACATTGTTATAGGACGTGGGGCAATTTTGTATGGATTGTGATCCGTCTTCTTTATACGGTGCACGGATCAATTGGATTGCACGATACCGTGCAAAAGGTGGTACCATTGGTGTTTGGGCTCCTGTCCAACAAAAATAAGAGAATCTATTGTTTATTTTTTGAGCTACTCAAGTCGCGAGCATCTCAATTTGGAACCAATTTGCAACCTGACGTAGTAATTACAGACTTCGAGAAGGCGTCAATAAATGCGGTGAAGCAAGTGTTTCCTGAAACTAAACACAAGTGTTGTTATTTCCATCTGGCTCAAAATATTTGGAAGCATATCCAGTCTACTGGTCTCTCCAAACAATACTCAGAATCGACATCTTTCGCTCACAAAATGCGCCAATTGGCCGCGTTAGCCTTTTTAAAACCAGATGAGATACCTGAGGCTTTTGAAATACTAAAAGAAAAAGTATTACCCAAGGATGCAAGGAAAGTCATTGATTGGTTTTCCAAATACTACGTCAATGGTACTTATAAGAAAAGGACTACTCAAAACCTCGGATCATTAAAGACAAACTTGCACAAAGTGCCTCCTTTGTTTCCGCCTGACATATGGCCGGTGAATAGCTCGATAGGAACCACTGTTCCAATTACACAAAATGAGGTGGAATCATGGCACCACCGCTGGAACACCCTATTGGGCAGAAAGAAATGGAATTTATGTAAGACCATTGAAGAATTAAACAAGGAACAAAAACATACAGAATTAATAGTTGAAAAATTAAATTCGCAGTCTCAAAAAACCAAAAGATCAAAGAAAAAAGAAAATAGGGAAGAAAAAATAAAAAACATTTGGAAAAAAAGGAAACTATGGACTTAACCACATTTTTAAATGGCCTTGCATACTTGTGCTATTTTAAACGTTAACTGTTTTTTTTAATGTTCAATTTGGTTGGTTATATTGTCATGAAAAATATAATTATTTGGTTGATTGACACATAATATGACATTAATTTTGATTTTAATGTTTGATTTGGTTGATTGTTATATGAATAAAGACTTTTTACGATGATTTTTAGAGGTTTAGTTATTCGAGATCACATGGCTACGGCGTTAAGTTTTTCGAGGTAGCGTGCATTCGTTGTTAAGTGTTTCGTATTCGTAAACTTACGGGGACGTGATATTCGGTGTTACACTTTTCTAAGTCACGTATCACACTCTTTTATGAACAACAATAATGATAAACTGCAGCCTAATAAAATATTAAAGATTAATTATTTACACACATCACAAATATTGTGTTAAAAATAGTAAGCATAACTTCAGTCATCACATCATCACAAAAATACCATAAAAAACAGTCGTATGAAATAACAAACAATAACTCGGTTTTATTACGATTATTAAAATGAAGCTTCTTTATCAGTGGAATGAAACAGGGTTAGCAAAATGTGCTGATTTCATGGTTCCTAATCTGCTGGTCTCAGTTCTATCACAAATACACACCTTAATTTTGAAAAAAAAAAAAAAACATTTGAAACTTACAAAGCGGTAAATTCAGTAGAAAAGGTTGACAGAGGAACATTCAAAGGTTCTTTGTCATTATTTTTGTCACCATTTGCCCCTGGAAGTGACCATGTTGAGCTACCAGCGGCTGTAATCCTAGGTCCCATGTTATCATAAGCAGATTTTAGGAAACAAGTCCTACTTCTTCTGGGTAGGGTGGCACCACCTCCCAAGAGGTCTGGATACTCGTCACTATGCCCGGCAACTTGGACAGAAATAAATATATTACCATAAGGAGCAGGTAATGCAAATTCAGCAGGAGGTGGAGGAAACGAACCAGGTGGGCCTTCTATCGTAATTTGTACAGGCTCTAAGCATCTGGCATCATCAGATTCCATAGAAATGGATCTGTCGAGCATTTCAAAGCCATATGACGATCCTAAATCTCCACTTGTTCTATCACAACTAACAGCTAAAGAAGTATCTAATAATTTCTTTTCTTGATCGGTAAAACTTCTACTTGGTGGCACTCTTCGACGCTTTGTTTTCCAGCAAACGCATGCTGCTATAAAGCCTCCTGTGGTCATGGTAAGCAATGAACCTCCTATTAAAAAAAAGGTCGAGTAATTAGGCGCTACTCTTGCTGTTGCTGTTCTAGCTTTAGGCAGAAATAGTGTTACATAAGAATTCGCTTCTCCAACAGGACTTTTAGCCCTACATTTCCACTCTCCCGCTAAATCACTAGTTACATTCGTAATAGTCAAATTAATCCACTGTGCACTTTTATTTAAGAAGTCATCGTTATATTCGTCAAAATTGTCTAACTGGAATTTGTTGATTATAATATCACTGTGTTTTTCGCTACTATTATTTATTTCTACATGACGAAAAGTCCATGTTACTATAGGTTTAGGGTCACCTCTTACAAAACATCCAAAAGATATTTCAGCCCCTGCCTCAGTTCTAATAACCATGGGTGATGTGGTTGCAGACGGTGGGCATATAAAATCTTCCCTTTTTAAAGCTCTCCATGAAGTATACGTCTTTTTCTCTGGACCTCCGCAAAAAACTTCTTCGTTACCTAAATTACTGTTTAGAAACCAATCGTGAAATTCTCGTAGTCGACAATCACAGTACCAAGGATTGTCAGACAGTGTTAGGGTTTTAAGTACCGGCAAATTAAATGTATCTTGGTGAAGATGTGATAGTAAATTTTGGTGTATATTGACTGTTTCCAGAGCTTGAAGATTCATAAAAGCAAACGGATGGACTTTGCGAAGCTGACATCGTGATATTTCCAGCTTTTTTAAATGTTTCAACGGAGGAAATTGCTCCGCAACTAGGACACTTAATGGGTTATCATTGAGGATCAACAACCTCAAGCGTTCTGCTCCTTTGAACGTGTCAGGTGATAGCTGCAGAAGTTGATTCTGGGACAAATCCAGCTCTATTAATATTCGTAGTTCTCGAAAAGCATTTGCATGTAGTGACTGTAGATTTGTTGAACTGAGATTTAATCTCTGCAGATTTAACAGTTCTATGTTTGAAAAGGCGTCTTCTTCTAGCCTTTTTAAAGGATTTCCGTGGAGATCTAAAACTTGGATGTCTGCTGCTAACTTTGGAAGCTGTCTCAAGCCTGCTGATACGCATGATGCTGTTTTCTTTCCTGAAGACCATTTGCAGTGACATTCTGTTATGTGAGCGCAGTTGAGCCAATCGCTTCCAGCTTGTGCGAGGACGACAATGAATGTTAGATATCCACACCATGCCCGAATCATATCAGTCTGGCTTATGTTTACCTGAAAAGAAGAAAAAATAAATTAAAAACGACGCACTGAAGAAAGATACATTTTCGCGGAATTGAGATTTTATAAGAAGTGGTGGTTATTTTTTTGTATTACAATCAATCCCACCATAAAAGCCCGTATCACATTAATCAAAATGTTAAAACATTCCAGCATCAGATGTGGGAAACACCCTCTTCCATTTTGACTTCAGATTGGAACTTCAAGTTAGATTAAGGCCATTCAATGCGGGCCGCTTACAAAATAGTAAAACCTCATGATCAGATAATACGGCAACTTGTACGCAAATCAACATATTATTTGTTTTGTGGATTGGGTTGTTTTACGCCGTTGCGATCTTTAATATATGTAAAGATTATTTAGTTGGTGTAAGATATTTCACCTCTATGGTTTTATTTTCTTTATATCTTAAATACAATTTATCAATGTCAATTGAAATGTGACATGACAGAAATAAGAGGAACTGTAAAATTTCATAATAAAATAAATAGCTTTGAATGTTGTTTCGTTATTTGAAATGCAATCAAGTTGTTTTATTTAATCTTATATGTATTTTAAATCATGTTGGGAGCTTAATACTGTGCATATTACATATCATCCTCCGAGCCTTTTTCCCAATCATGTTGGGGTCGGCTTCCAGTCTAACCGGATTCAGCTGAGTACCAGTGCTTTACAAGAAGCGACTGCCTATCTGACCTCCTCAACCCAGTTACCCGGGCAACCCGATACCCCTTGGTTAGACTGGTGTCAGACTTACTGGCTTCTGACTACCCGTAACGACTGCCAAGGATGTTCAATGACAGCCGGGACCTACAGTTTAACGTGCCATCCGAAACACAGCCAATGGTGTCTAAGATATACTTAGAAAGTACATACAGACTTAGAAAAGTTGCATTGGTACTTGCCTGACCTGGGATCGAACCCGCGCCCTCATACTTGAGAGATTGGTCCTTTACCCACTAGGCCACCACGACTTTGCATGACTGTGCATATTACATAGTGCTGATAATAATGTTGGTAGCAAAAATTTTGTGGTCTGGTTTAAGTTCTTAACTGTCGCAGTAGGGTAATCTCTGTGACGCTACTTTAATAATATATTATGTAATTACACATAAATATTTCCCTATTTATTAAAAGTGAAGAGCACAAATAATACCAAACATTCGTAAAGATTTCATGTAGACAATGTTCATATCGCCACCAGTGGTGTTTAGAGGTGTCATTACCACAAAAAAAAAAAACAGGAAGCCATTTCAAATTCAGTCAAAAAGCAAACTCGTTGAAACAAGATTCAAGCGAAAGGTACATAAATACCTACTGTTTGGACTTATGGACAAGGGGATGTGATGACAGGTGACACTACTTCATCTAGTTATACGACGAGGCCTTTACCCTACTCCAATTATTCCGTCCCGAAACTCCGCCTAACATATCAACAGAGGGTAACAAACGGTTGTACTAATTAATATTGGGCACTTAACCTCAGTATCGCCTATCTGTTCTGTACGTGGCTAATGAAGAGTTTTGTTAATTAAAGCGGGTCAAAGGAAATCCTGGTTGGTGGACAAATAAGCAATTTAATCATTTAAGTGCAATGAACTTCCGGGTTGAATGTCAAGTACTTATTTCATTTTTATTTTGGTAAAACGTCGCCTGATTGTTATGAAAACTTTTTATTTAAGTATGTACTAACGAAGACACCAGTGTCGGGTGGAACAAAATATCGGCCTCAGTAGCACACCTCCATCCCCATACATAATTGAGTCATACCATATTACCATAAGAAGAAAAAAAGTGTCACTTCTGCTCATTTTGTTAGCTAATCCTCTTAATGCAGATCTAAGCTACCTTTTCTGCGGGAAATGACATTCTAGCTAAGCAACCTTAAGGCTTAAATGTGGCGTCACCCTAACCGTAGTTCGGATAAGCCGAGTTTTGCGGTGGCAGGCGCCAACGTTCGAGGATAGCCAGCTAATTGGGACTTAGAATACTAGATATCTAACATATTAACAAGCTTTCATAAATTTCATTTGGTTATCAATTATTAATTGAAAATGACAACATATAAAACGAAACCGTTGATGATATAATGTCGTCAAAATGTTTACGTATAATGTAGGTAATACCACAGATTACTATAATAGTTACGTAATACTTTTTTTGAAATGACGTCGAGGATGAAGAAACATGAACAACGAGCATTTATTTCCAGTACATAATCTTTTATGGTGTAATCTTAGCAGTGACAGTATTCAGTTTACTTCAATTTTTCTAAGCCAATGGTAATTGAAAGTCGAGATCGTTCTATTCTGAGCTATATTCAATCTTGAGCGCAGTCACTATAGCGCGTTTACTTTGATTTATCGAAGTGAATTTAATGGTGTGTATTATAGTTCGGCCATTCAGAGAATGCGTTCCTGACACGTCGCGATTGAACTGACGACGTAACTTTGCAATGGCGTTGCAGTTACGATAAAAATATTTTTGCTGGTTGTTTACCGTTTTAACAATTGAGGAGCATTAAAACAACATTATTATATCAATAATCAATGAATGTTATTACGTCGTCAGTTCAATCGCGACGTGTCAGGAACGCATTCTCTGAATGGCCGAACTATAGCTTGCTCTATAGCTAGATTAAGAGATAAATAGAAAGATCATTATTTCCGATTGTCTAATAAATCAAGATTCTGGCAGTAAAAGCGCAAGCAAGAACCGACTCTAAGCTGACAAGCCTTTCATTCCTGCACTTCATGTTTGAGAGCATGCAAACAACACATGATTAGCATAAAATTGTCATTGCATATGCAACTACCTCAGGTAGAAAGTTGCTGTAAACAACTATGTATACCTAAATTATAGGGGTATGTTTCGTCTACTCGCTAAGCAAATTTGGTTAGCGCTCGGGTTAAACTAGAAATTTAGCTAAAACTGAATTTAACTTAATGATGAAGCATGAACTCTAGCGGCTAAAAACTAAACTAGTTATTGTTTAGTCTAGACTCACTATGAATATTTAATCTTTACTGTATATTGGACAATATTAGGTGTATAATTATAAATAATTAACTCAGGATAGAATTATGACATAGAATGTAGTAGATCTAAATAATAATTTTATATATAACTTGCCGTTTTCCCGCGGTTTTACCCGTGTCCCGTGGTAACTACTGCCCGTACCGGGATAAAATATAGCCTATGTTACTCGTGGGTAATGTAGCTTTCGAATGGTGAAAGAATTAAAAAAAACGGTCCAGTAGTTTTTGAGCCTATTAATTACAACCAAACAAACAAAGTTTTCCTCTTTATAATATTATTAGTATTAGTATAGAAGTATAGATTAATTATAAGCTTGCTGGCGCATCGACAGTAGTTGACAGTGATAGGTGTCAGTTTTCGAAGCAACACAAGCGTTGTAAAGTAGAAATGAATGAAACTATTATCGAAATTATTCTATAACCTAATCAACAAAAAAGACAACTTCCCTTTTCATGGAAATATAACCGAATAAAAAGTTATTTTTCAAAATCACCCTATAATTTTACTTACAGAAAATTCAGTCCATAAACCAATAAAACGTAGGCAAACGTGAAGAAATCTACACGTCCACAATAAAGGCAGACGTGCGTAGTGCCTTGGGAATATCGATAGAGCATCCATGCGACTCAGTCACACTCGGTGAAATGTACCAGCAAGACGTGTAATGACACTGGAGGAACTATCATTCTTATTGACAAACTATTAAAATGTCAACAGTACTATTAGTTTCCTTTACGGGGCTTTGGTTGGCATGCTATTGATTTCTTAGATCTTTCCTATGAATAATCTAAACGACGGCGTAGTGGCTTTTGTAAGTTGCAAGCAATCGCCACCGAGGAGGGAAGACCACTAAATGCTATATACATATCATATCGTTTATTGCATTCCATAATATACATTAGGTGCAAAATACAAAATGATTGTCACAACTATGGACCCTGATGGGTACAGCAAAATAGTTAGAAGAGAGGAAGGCGTTTCATGGAAGATAGTACCTATATTATTTACTTAGTTAATAGCTTTCTAGTTAATAGTTAATTCATGATCTGGTTTGTTACAAAATACGGCCAAAGAAGGTATATTATTGATAAATGATTTGATGAATTCAGTAGTTAACCAGTACAATATTATGAATGACAATAAGCTTATTGTCAAAAGAAGTTTTAATTTAAATTCAAATTATTGTAATGCTATTAAGTACTGACCTGATTATTATAATGATCAAGATTTTTGAAAAAAATAAAGACTTTTTTGAGTGTACTGAACGACCTAGATATTTATGTGGTACTTAATTGGTTATATAGTTTGAAACTTCAAAAGTATTTCTTGAAATATATTTAATAATTAAGTTGCCAATAAGTTTTTCTTATAGCCTATTTATTTATTTGAAAATGTGTGGAGAATTTCTATTTTATATATCCTCCTGTTACTTTTTGTATACATAATTACGTAATGAAGGATAGTTTGTTTTCAAAAATAAAATAAAATAAATCTCAATAATGAGAAGTTTTTCCACCTACATATCTGTTTATGTTCATGAGGCCTATGTTCAGCAGTGGACGTCCTATGGCTGAGATGATGATGATGATGGTGATAATATCTGTTTATAGCCGTGAAATATGTTTAAAATCGTTGTGATTACTCTTGCAACACGGTGTAACATAATCATAACGATAGACAGGTAATTATAAGGCGGGGCGGCTAACAGGATTGGCATCGTCGTTAATTTCACCCCTAATGATATTACCAGCGCATCCTACGTGTAGCGTTTATAAGGGTTTTATTATGACATTGTAAACAATTACTATATATAGGTGACCTTAAGTATAAAGCTGTGTTTTCCAATACATTATCGGTGACGGTCACCCATATCAATGAAACCCGATGAGATATTTATACGAATGTCATAATTTAAAGCTTGTATGTAAAAAGCAAAAGTTAGAAAACCTTGTCGTCAGTAACTTACACGCAATATGTTTAATTAGTAGACTTCAAGAGATAAGCGTACTCCTTTTTAAAGGTCGGTAACCAGTCATGGGTTACATCAAGTTCAGGCAATAATCACTTTCCACTTAACCCGTTATTTAATTATATCACCATAAAACACCTCTCAACACACAATGATTTAGCTGTTGTTTTTAGCTAAGTTTACTGCACATTACACATAGTCTACCGATGCACAAACTGGCATACAAAGTCACAAATACCACGAAATAAGAAAAAAATATTACAATCTAGAAATTAAGTACAAACTCAGCGAAAAATGGTCGAAGCATTCTTATCACGCTCCATTGCGGCAGTGAACACAATATTAATGGAAGAGTGTACCCTGGCCAGGTGCCAAGGTGCATCGCCATGATTTAATTTCCAGCTACTGATGGAAGCAGACGGTAATATTGAATTAAACGCCCGCAGGTTTACTCAATGCTCCATGTTTTGTTGGCACAACGATTAAGGGTTAGGCGTATATCGAAAACGGTTCAGTGTATTGTTTAAGTAGTGTTCTTCTGCAGCTTTTCTTTAACAATAAGAGTTTGAGAGCTGGTCTCAAATGATGCTGGCCTCAAATGATGCTGGCTGAAAATAATGTCGTCAGATGTCATTTGGTTTTGACTAGAAGTTTTTTATCCTGTTTTTACGTTCATATTTTTTATACATAGGAAACCGACCCCAACATAGTTTGGAAAAGGCTCGGCAGATGATGATTTGTTCATACTATAAGATGATGCGTAAATCTAGTTGAATTACATCGATAAATTGTACAAAACGTCGTTTGAGAACATCAACCTACATGCCGAACTGTACAAAAAGTATCAGTCGCATACAAGAATGCGATAACGTACATGGGTATATAGAAGTTTTCGAAAGGGACGTGTGTGTTTCAGCATGTCCAGTGTTGACGTCCATATCGCGTCATAAATAAAAATAAAGTACCGATACCAGGCCAGCAGTCATCTCTTCACAAAAATACCATTGAAGCGAAATTCTGACGTGTTGTGGCGTCGACGTGGCAGTGTTAGTCACTATGTTCCCCTCATAGGTACCGCAAAAGTACCTACCCAGTATGTGGGTGCAAGTCACAGGTTAGTCAGATATTAAATGCTACGGGTGTCGGCCACAGTTAGATTTGCTTCTCATACGGACAACTATTCGTAGCCTGTACCTACGTCATCAGTTCTGAATCTCTTCAATTTTGTTTGCTGAGAGCAAAATTTAACTTTGCACTTTTGACAAGCATTTCATAGGTCAGTTCCCTCGCCAAAAGCATAAAGTCTGGTAACTTTATATTTTAGCATATTCCACGTTAGTAAACAAAACTAATAACGCCGTCAAACGTTGAGACGAGAATATTATTTACATAATTTCTATGCAATGCGATTTCCTCGCTGATGTGGGAATAGAATGTAATAGCCCAACTCTTTTACGACCAAATTGTGCAGTCGCGTCTGTGCATTATGGTAAAAGTATGAAACTTCTGACTGTACAGTTTAATTAGAAAATTATATGTAGATAATTTTATAATACTTTTTGTAACCAATTCACTGCTGATTTCGTGAACAAGAATATTTATTTGCGTGAAACGTGGTTTGATGTAGGTGTAACTTTTTAATATTGTTTTGCATATTCCGCCGTAACATCGTCATGCAAATATTTGGTACATACAATAATCTCTTAAAACTAAGTTACAGTTATTAATTAATTAAATGAACCAATAATACAAATATAATTCAATAAGGCAGAGCGTAGTGTATTTAAATCATTTCAGTATTAAATATTTGGAAGTACTTAAACTGGACAGCGCATTGTGGAATGCTAAATTACTTAAAAGATTTGAGATAATGTCGTTAAGACTGTCTGCTAACAAACTCCGTTAAGAACGGGAGGGTTGGAAGATCAGGAAACAGAATCCTATTTCTATTATTGCATATACATAACAGCCTATCCTAAGCTACACACGTAATGTCCGAAGCCTGTCCGGACACACAAGTCGGACACGGTGAGTTAGTGTCCGACACTGAGATAAATCGACTGCGGTCTTAGAAGCGGAGTGCACGCCCCAAGGAATCTATTATTTATCTATTTGTGAAATGCACTGTCCGGACGCGGTCTCATTGAATAACGGCAGGTTATGGTGTTAATTCAATTGGGGTGACATTTTGATAATAATTCGCTCAATATAAAGCCAGTTAACTGCCATTTCGATCCTGTTTCTTAGCTATTCTGGGGACACCGGGCTTACTTACGTTTTCACCATTATGCAAACCTATGTCGTATAAAGCTTTTCATTTTACATGGCGTCGGCTACTAAAAAAAATATAACTAAGCTATAGAAAGGATATTTAAACTAAGTAATACCGTCAATACACTTCTACCACAATATCTACGCAAGAACTTTAGCTGTATTCTCTACGTGATGCGGTGGACTCACATTTAAGATTCCCTTAGATCCCTAAGCTTTATCTAATAATACAGTTTACCTAAATAATCTGACCTAGCCTTCTAAGTCTATCTCTTGTAACCCTCATAAAACATAGGAAACTTGTCCAACTTAAACGCTATTTTGATAGCTGTAACTAACGTTGAGGACAGTCCGATAATTTTAATTAAACAAAAGTTAACGCTTGCCCCTATTCCGGACAGATGTGCCCTCGAAACAAATTGATATTAACACATTCAAAACATAAGCCCTTGAGGTTGCTATTATAACGATTATAAAGTCTTTCAATTTCCGATGTTGTTACAGTTATGTTATTAGTGAGAATTATGGTGTGCTGTTCCATTAATGAACTGAATTATGAATAAAGTATGTGAAGCGGGTAGAATCGCAGGGCATTATCTAAATATTTTGTAAAAAACCTAAAGTTCAGTAGCCACATATGAATGTAGAATAGTATCTTTTAAATAAAAGGACTAAGACTAAGTCCAAAAGGATTAGCAGAGGAAATTAAGTTGTTGCTAGACGAAGTTATCGAGAAGAAGACTTCGTTAAAACGACCGTGGAAACGACCGTTAGACTACATTGATCAACTAATCAACTCGATTAGAAATATAAAATATTCCAGCTCATGAATACAAATGCATTCATGAAATGTTGATGAAGTGGGTCCCCTCTTCAAGGAAAAATATTAAATTAAAATATTACATTTTAATAATTACCCTTCACCCCTCCGGCTAGACCAAAAAGGCCTGTTCAAAGTGGATTTAGCATAGAATTCTGTATAATGCCGACATAATATTTCAATGGCGCCGGATTTCAACCCCGACCTTCCGGGGGGGTGGTCATTTGGGTAATGTGAAATGAAATGAAACTTTTCGCCACTTCTTTGTGAGAGAGAATTCTAGGATAGCAAAATATGGAGTTCATATTTTAGCATTTACTGGAGAATATTAAACAAAATATTTTTATCAAGAAATCTGTATTACTATTAAATAGTAAAAAACAAAAGGAACTAACATAGGTACATATATATCGTTAAGTAAACATCTTACAAATATTATAAAAGCTAGGAAGTTTGTGAGGATGTGCGTAGGTATACTTAAATGTTTATTACTCTTTCAATCAAAAACTACTGGATGAATTTTGATAAAACTTCTTAGAAATGTAGCTTATATCAGAATAGCATGTAAGTATGCTACTTTTTATCCCTGGACGCGGGTGGAAGCTAATTAAATATAAAGATACAACAAAAAATTAATAAGTAAAAAAATTAGTAAGTAGCTAGTAATTATGAATAACTTTTATACCCCGCTTAATTAATCTACATTTTGTAAATTTTTGTAACCAGAGTTAAAAGTATTTCAGTTATCCTCTTATTTATTATATAGTTAAAAAATATATTAATTACATATATGTACTACTAAACATCCAAAGACTGGGAGGCTGGGATGTTATCTGGAGTTTATAACCAGGATTTGGAGTTTATTTATGCCGCATGTTTGATGGCACGTTCTTTAAACATATTGAAAAGAAACGAATAATAAGTAACACTGGGAAAACTTTAGCACAAATAATTAAAATTCTAACTTGTACTCTAAAAGAATTACATGATAGGGTTAAAAAGGAGAATGGGAAGATTGAGATGGGTTACTCACTGGAGAGAGATGGCTTCTTTGTATTTGGGGACACCGGGCTCAGAGACATAAGAATCGACGAAAGAAATAAAATGTTCCTTGGGAAGAACTGATTGTACCGTAACTCATAGATTGGTCAAAAGATACTATTATTATAGCATTAAGATTTAAGCCACAGGTTTCGTTGGCAGCTTCATTTTTTTGTTGATGATGGTTGGTATTACTAGAAGTACCTACATATAGAACCAACGTAATAAGATTTTCTTTAACGATTACCTAATTGGTTTAATTAACAGGCTTGGTCTTATCAAGTCCTAATGCGGCATTGGGCGCGTTACATAAAATAATCCTAAATCATTGAAAAATAAAGAGCAAAATTAACTATAAAATTATTGATACTCACATTCAGTCACGCCTGCAAAAATCACAATAGCAAAACGCACATGTCACTACACAGCGTAACCACAATGAATTTTTTTGTAGGCGTTACGTCGCCACGCGACTGCATCGGCGGCGGTCCCGCGTCCATCTGCCGCTTGCGAACTAAGACAGTATAACCTATTATTGTGTACAGATTATTCTTACGCCTAAACAGTACTGGTTTTTAATGTTTCCCTAAAGACTGTTTAGTAATATCATAGTAAAAGTATCTGTAAAGGAAGTTGCAAAGTTGATGTTTAAATATATGTAGGTATAATTGGGCGTCACATAAAAAGCTTTTGAAATTTCACTTTAACCACTAAATTTTGGATGTCAAACAAGCCAGTGCTCAAAATTGCAGTCCGAATGAGACTCGCTAATTGAGCTTTGAAATTGTTTGTACTAAGTACAAAACTATGAGTAACTACAACTAAAATTAGATTTTACTGAGACCACGTCTGTACTTCGAAATTAAAATACGAGTTCATTAGCTTTTGTTGTTCTTAGAAAACCGTTGTTTTATTTTAAAGTAGTATTTTCGTACGCAAATATTTAATTATCCTACTAATATTATAAATGCGAAAATCCGTTTGTTTACTACGCTTTCACGCAAAAACTACTTAACCGATCATCATGAAACTTTGTACACATATTCTTGGTGGTACTAGAATAAACATAAGATACTTTTTATCAACACACCACACGGGCGAAGCCGCGGGCGGAAGCAATTATCTCTATAATCGTTCGTTACATTTCAATTACATATTCGGAAGACACAACGGCAGTCAAATAATTGTTAAAAAAACCTTTTAATCTGAATAAATGGCAGTATTATTGCAGTCAAAATAAGAAAGCCCACCTTTCTTCCCCGGATTACCATGAAAGTATGGCGGCACGTAAAGCTTTCACCGTGGTAGAAATATACAGGGGAGCCTCTAAAATTAAACACTGCTTACAGCGTGCGTTGATGAGGGAGCCGGGATAAATTACGTTAGGGCTGGTGCACACTTATAGCCAAGGTTCGGGCATAATCGTATTAATGTACTCGTAGCTTCATCATGCCAAGGAATATTAAAACTTCAATGTATTTTGATACGAATAGTAGGTACGTAAATGTTGCTTGTGAGATGATTTCAGACAGAAGTATGGCCATAGGAAGACATGTTGTACTGACCCCAATAATTTGGGATAAAGGCTGCAGGATTGTTAACTTTTCTGTAGTCATGCCTTGTAATAATTTGAATAGTTTTAGTCGTGATGATGACCGTTTGTAAATTCAGCATACTGTTTTATATTTTCTAAAATGTGCTCCCGCCGTATCGTTTTGTGTTTAGACCCTTACACATATTTCATACGTATATTCAGAAATCGAGCATCGCTCAAATATGCAACCACCTTTATCAGAGTCAGGTGCGTTCTTTTGAGCGGGCAGTAAAGCGCATGCGCGTACCAGGTGTCGTTTACATTACGATACCCTTTCATGTACACTAACGATTGTAAACATTGTAAGTGAAAGTTATTTTCAGAACTTTTATGGGATTCCACGACTTAAAATTTCGTTTGAAGTTAAAAGGAAGGGTTATGAATTAATATTTCAGTTGTTTTCGTCGTGTGTTTAAAAATGGCGAGAAAATTCTGCTCAATTGTTTTATCACCTCAAAACGAAAAGTAAATCACTTGGTTAGTCGTGGCTTCTTTATCTGAAACGGGCCATATAACTGTTAGCTTAACGTTAAACAACTTTAGGTTTATTCACGAGCCATGACACGACACCTAGTTCTACTTCATTCTGCCATCAAACAAAGACGTGAGTGCACCAAAACGCTAGGCTAAGCTGTATCCGTATTTTGCTGAAAATTTGAAAACTTGTACAACCGTTAGAAACTTCTGTTGCAAACAGTATAGTGTAGTGTTAAAGTTTAAAGGAAATTGGACTTCCAATATTGATTGAGTCCTGTTTAGTTCTGGTCGAAACCAAAGCCTAGGTTTATAGGAAATGTGTTAAGTTGGTATTGCAATATATTTAGCGCAGTTGCCAAAATTGCATTGCCATTTCGTCTTCATCATCACGCTATTGAGTCTTTATTAAAGCATTTGGAGGCTTTTAAAGCACTTTTTTTATTTACTTATGATCATTGGTTACTGTTTATTACAATTTTTTTTTTGGCTTAGAACCTCAAAGGGGTTTCAGAGGGGACAATGTTGTAACTTAGCGAGTGACGTACATTCGATGGTTCCCCATGTTAGAAAAAAAGGCCTAGAAATCTGATATCGTATAACGGTAACCAACATTCCAGTGTAAAAGTGAAGCGAATTGCGTGATGTGTGAAGCCATAGTTTTCCGAGGCGAGACTAAATAGTCTAAACAGGAAACAGGTCAGAAATCGGTCAGCGCCTGGATCACGTAGTTTCACAATACCCAGTAAACTTCATACTCATACGTTTTACGATGTTTTTCCTTTCACATAAAAGAAGCCTGAGTGAAAAAAAGAAAGTACAAAGCTTTGGTGATGGCTGATGGATAATAATGCACCTTTCATATGAAGTTATTTTTAAACACACATTACGCTATTCTGTTTGTTGACTTTGCATTGTTAATAACATAATATGCAAATATAGTTCGAGAGATGATAGCGAGAATATAAACGAAAGTAATTTCCTATTATTTAGTTGGATTCGTCCTACCATTCACTCCATTCTTTATTTTATTGCTTTTTTCTTGTAAACAGTCCACTCTTATAAGTCTGATAAAATCCTTGTTTTTTTCTCATTACAAGTGATTTTGGAAATCTCTTTTGTTCAGTACAATTATACATTTCTATGCATGAAGACGATAAAGTCTTATTTACTGAATTTTCAAGAAACCAAGCAATACTTTTCCCTACACCTAAAGTACTTGAAATAAATTGTAACGTCCTCCTCTATCTAAAAGTATTTCGCTCTTCTGATTTCTATGCACTTGATTTGCATCTATGGCAAAAAACTGTCTAATGTTAGTCTAATTTATGTCTAATTATCTAACAGCCAGTCTCTTCATCAAAAGTAAAAGCCAAAGTAATGTCAAAAGTAACGGTCAAATTCGTTTTTTCACGTTTTGCTGTCACTCTACGAATTTGACCGTTACTTTTACATTATGACATTACTTTGGCTTTTACTTTTGATGAAGAAACTGGCAATTAGTCGATAATATTTTTTTAGGATTATATTATACTCCCCTGTACTTCATTATGACGCCAGTACGTCTGCAAAGAGGTTAATAAACATAACGCTAAACAAAAGGCTCGATTACTTTCAATGAAAGAAAAGCACGAAAACGCATAATAGAACCGTGACGGAGGAAAAACGAAATCACTCTCAAAACTTACGTCATTAAGGAAGTTAATTAAGAAAAGGAGCTTAATCGAAAAGTTCGGAAACGCTGGATATAGTAACTGAGGCGTATTTTAATAAATTATAATGTAGCGTTTTGCGCGGTCCCAAAATCTGATGGAATTAGGCATCACACGTCCAAGAATAAAATTTAAAAATTATTGTTATTTTCTCTTTTTTAATGCAGTCATTTTTAAAAGCTTTTATTTATTGTAGGTATCTAAATCTGTTTTCTTTGGTACTGAATGGGTTAATTTCAATATAAATGGAGGAAAAGCGATATCAGATTTTTATAAGGCTGATAAAATTCTAACATATTATGTTTGCTTTAAAAAAATCCAAGAATTAAATGATCCTGCATTGTTGCTTATTGTCGTAATGATTATTTGTTTAAACACTATTAAAATGCTAGTGGCAAGGTTTACCAAACCTGCGCATTTTAAGTTGCTGGTGTCTTCCAAAAAACTATTGAAACGTGGGGATGATGAACTAACAAGTCAGGCTCCCACAATGGCGATGAAAACCCAAACAGGCGAGCAGCCCACAACGACCCGGGCTAAGCTTAATTACAACCGGGGGATTAAGCCGGGACATATTTGCGTTGCCTGCTCAAAATTAGGGCACGCTAGGGATTTCTTATTTAATTTATTCGTCCCCGTGAAGAATGTTGGCTCGTGTCAGGAGAATGCCGTTTTTGTTGCCTTTTTACCTTATTTTTATGGGTGTGGCGTTCTTAATATTAGGTAACATTTTAATGTTGTCAGACTGAGGAGTTTCTTGCCAGTCCTTTTCCATAAAACCTTTGAAACAGTGCAACCAGCATAAGACCCTTTTGAAACAAATATCTTGAATTTTAAATACAGATGAAAGTTCATAATTGAACAATTTTAAACTTTAGTACTGGATTATACGAAAACCGAATTGTGTGATTGGTTCTTATAAGAATGCGATCTTATGTACACGCATTCGAAAGGCGAAACGCTTGCTAATAGCGTAATTGCCATTTATCATCAATTAGTTCATAAAGGAACAATCTTTACTCTTTTTCCACTGTAAGGTCATGATATTTGACCACTGGCGTTTATTTTATTCAAATTAATACGATCCCATCACAAAAGTTTTATTACAAAAAAAACTTTCATGATGGCATTTTGTAATTTTCGTCAAAAGTTTTTTCTTCAGTCTTTCTTGTTTTGAAATTACATTTGTACGGGCCTTGCTACGTTAATTATTATAAGTTTGATAATTCTAATGTACGTGATTTTTGAAACTTCAAAGCCTTTTAAACATTATAAGGAAGATACATACATATACACTGAGGTATAATTTATTTTACTTGGAAACGTGTCTATATTGCTTTAAATCTAGATATTAGGTATATAAGATAAAAAAAGTGATGATGATAATGTAAAAGTATTTTTTGTAAGGTATTGCTGTTCTTGCGCTCTAATTATGTTAATAAATAAAAAGTAATTATACAGACACAAAATAAAAATTGTGGTTCTAATCAAACCCGAAACAATGTGTTAAACTTTTCACTTCGTTTAAAACCACAAGGGAAGCATTCACTCAGTTAATTTGGAACTCTCGACTTTCAACCAATTCCCATGCTAATGAGTTAAGAAAATTATAGCGTGGTAACTGGTTTCCCAATTCACTTTGTGGGTAAGTATTAAGTAGTCCAGTCATAACCAACGTCTTATCAAAAGTGTGATACATAATATGTAGGTACAGTAGGGAAATTATAACTGGAAAAACTTATTGATCATTTCTATTTCTTGTTTTTATGTCAAAATCAAAACTTCCTGCCACGACAGGTTTGCCTTTTGTCTTCGTCTGTCAAAATTTCTTGTCGCCTGCGGCAGTCTACGGGCTTTCAACGGGGTCTTCAACGGAGATTGCAGCGACTTCTCCAGTGAAAACTGTTCAATAAACAGTAACCAGCCCATATTACCAGAAGTAATTAATTGTAGTCATTGACAAACTAATGAAGGAACAAGAAAATTAATGAAATGATTATTTAATTAGCAGTGGATAACATACTGAAAATAGACGTTGACTTTAACTTAAACGTCAAGCAATATCCTTTTCATAATAAATTTCATTCGATTCAATTGATACGAATAATCGGAATCGTAAATCGAAAATTTATTTGAGTCACGTCACTACGTACTGTTGAGAGTTATAAACCTTTCCTTTCAACTTAGTATTGTATTTTAATGTTCTTTTTGTGAACTATTGTTGGGGGTAAAACCCTGTTTTCAGGCTTTATAGACTTGTCAAAGTTAAAAGGAACTAGTAACTTTAGATTAAAGTAGAAATAAAAGAGTTACCTTTAAACCTCAAGTTATTTATTTTAGCTAAAATAACTTAAAAATAAAAGTAAGTTTCCACGGAACAGGATTTTTAAAGTGTATTTTATTACCTCTATAAAGAACTGGTACAGTATGTCATCATGATACTTTTGTATTAGACTTATAAAAACACACGTGTAATAGTGTGTTTTTGTAGGTCCACACTACAATATCAACTAATTAATGCTTTGTCAAATACAGCAAATATTTATTTAATAAATAATGAAAAAAAAAAAACAAGACTACGTTGGAACAAATAACACCAATAATATTCAACACCACCATAACATTCGCAAAATAGGTGCTGAAAATGCGGCGCTGTCCCAGATAAAACTTGTGTGGGAATATTCTTCCTTAAAAGCAGTGCAATATATGGACCTATTCATAAAATCACACTGTCGCGAACTAGAGATCCCAGCTGTATTAGATCAAGCAGTCACTCTTCACGAAAAATGGGAGGCATCCAAAAACGAATATCCACAGCTAGCATACAGCAGGGTGAGAGACCCCAACAGCCATCCTCGCACCTCTCATCCCGGCCGCCGCGCTGGACCAGGTAGACACCGCCGGGTGTCGCGAGATGACTCCCGGCCACCGTAGGCGTGGGTCTGTGGGCGGTGAGTTCGGGCGGCTCATCGTCCCTCTGTCTACTTAGACGACAGACCCGTGTCGACGGCGCGCGTTGTTCCACGCGCTCCCTCAAAGAGATGTCAGCAACCCCAGCAGAGCCAAGGCCTGCCGGGACTGCGGGTTGTTCGAAAGAGATACCGCGGCCCTGGTACATAAAAGGCCTATGACGGAACACGACGGTTTTTAGTCAGTAAGAGTCTGACACTCCCTCATCGCTGCTAACCCACAGCGGGAGGGGTCATTTGATGATTTTTAACGTCGGAAAAAAAAAGAAAAAGCTCACTACCCAGACCTATATTATGCAGCAATTAGCTATGCAAAGGTCAACAAATGCATATTTTCTAAATTAGACATCAATACAGCCTGTCAGTGCATTAGCGTAGCCCCTCAAGATATAGAAAAGACTGCGATTATAACACCATTCGGACTTTTTGAATTTTTCCCACATGACTTTCAGTTTGAGTAATGCAGAGCAGACATCCCAGCGATCCCATAGAAAAACTTTGATGTTTCTTTTTTGAAACGCAATCAAGCTATTTTATTTAAACTTATGTACCAACAGATGAAGAGGAAGTAACCAACTTTGTGAGGTCCCTTCGTAAGAACTGTGCTGCGGGGTGGGACAAAATATCTGGTGACCTCTTGAAAAAGCATGAGACCGTGATAGTGCCACCGCTTACATATGTATGTAATCTCTCGCTTTCTACGGGTAAATTTCCTAACGCCTTCAAAAAGGCCATCATTCACCCAATCTACAAGAGTGGGGATAGAAGCCGTGTCGACAATTACAGGCCTATAGCCGTACTCACCGCATTTTCCAAAATCCTAGAACGAGTCATGAACAACAGACTTGTGAGCTATTTAGAGAAATACAACCTACTTGCCCCAACTCAATTCGGTTTTCGCGCAGGCAAATCCACCTCTGATGCAGTCCATGAGCTAACCAATTATATAGTCACACACATGGATGGTGGGGATAAAGTTCTAGGTATATTTTTGGATCTTGCCAAAGCGTTTGACACGGTTTCTGTTCCCATACTCGTCCAAAAGATGGAAGCTCTGGGAATCAGAGGAACTCAGTTGGAGTTGTTCAGGGATTATTTAAGTGAGCGTACACAGAGGGTAAAGATAGCTGAATTCATTAGTGATGAACAAACGCTCAACTACGGCACGCCCCAGGGCAGTGTGCTTGGGCCGACCCTATTCCTCATTTATATCAATGACCTGGGCACGCTCAAGCTTCCTCATGGCAAAATTATTAGCTTTGCTGACGACACTGCCATCTTGTTCAGCGGAAAATCGTGGGATGATGTTCATGAGCATGCACAAGTGGGGTTCAACACAGTACACAACTGGTTACGTAGTAATTTACTGACCTTAAATACATCCAAGACTAATTACATGACTTTTAGCCTTAAAAATAATAAACGACTTGCAACATTAACAAATTCTGTCGTAGCCCACTCCTGCAGACAATCACTAACCCATAGCTGTAACTGTATACCGCTCTCTAAGACTAATAAAGTAAAATACCTAGGAATAACAATAGATAACAACTTAAGGTTCCAAGAGCATATAACTATATTGAGTAATAGACTGCGTAAACTGATATATATCTTTAAAACACTGAGACACGTAGCTGATAAAGATGTCCTAAAGTCAGTGTACTATGCTCTTGCTCAGTCAATAATAACCTACTGTATCACCTCCTGGGGTGGTGCTCCGAAAACGGTTCTATTGGAATTAGAGAGAACACAAAGGGCCATCTTGAAAGTCTCGTCTTTCCGACCATTTCGCTATCCCACGGAACAACTATACAAGGATAGTAAAGTCCTAACAGTACGCCAACTGTTTATACTTCATACTCTTTTAAAACAGCACACATTGCTACCATACAGCAAATCAGTGACGGAAGGGAAGAGACGTTGTAACCCAGTAGCACGGCTTCGCCTACGTTATAAAACTGCCTTTGCAAAACGTTTCTTTTGCTATCTGGGTGGTTACTTATACAATAAAACCAATAAGTCGTTGAATATATTTAACCTCACAAAACAAAAATGCAAACAGAAGCTCACAGGTTGGCTATTACAATTAAATTATGACAGTACCGAAAAAACTATCACTAATGTAGCTTAGGTACACACACACTCACCCGCATAAACACACTCACACACGCACACGCACAAACACACTCTCACACACCCACGTACACACACACGAACACAGACACGTAAATACTCTTCACATTTTCTAACCACATGCTACTTACTGGTGAAAAAAACCTATATTTTACTTTATTTAATTGTCATCTTACTACACTTGATAGCGCTTTAGTTCATAAATTGGAAAATGAAATTGTAAAAGGATGGGGACCTGGTGTCCTGAAACACAGGCCTCGAGCCTAGCTTAGGCACCAGTCTCCTACAATATATATTAACCTAAATTATGTCTAAACTATTATTGTATTACCTGTATATTGTAGTGAGAAATAAATAAAAATTTATTATTATTATTATCTTGTATGTCTCTAACCGACCACGGGACTACAGAGTCCCGGATTTTTGGAAGGCGAACGTGGGGCCGAAGCCAACACGCTGAAGCCCTTTTGAGACAACTTCAATGAAATGGCGACACAAAACCGACGATTATCCCTGTATACACTATAGAAACGTACCCAAGGACAATCCCCGGTTCTGTGCTAAACTATTGCTTAATATGGAATAAAACTACTAGGGCTATTGGGATGGGATGCTAATGGACTAGGAATGGGGAAACTACGGGAACTATGGCACCTGCCGATAACAATGTAATAAATACACGTAAAAATGGCAGGTGGAGACTCGCCAACTCACTTACTGGGCCCCCGGGAATTAGTCGCTAAATCGCAACAAGGGGGCAACAGGTACATGAGCGGCTGAGAAGGGTGAGGATACCTCGGCGGACTTTAAACGCAGATCACGCGCTCCCTGTGGGTCCAGCATCACCGGCCCACTCGCCACTTACCACGAGGCACCTACCCTCCGAGCAGGACTAACCTTGCTCTAGCGACTCCACTCTGACCGGCCGATGAAGGCAAGCCAAGAGGCGGGAGACCTATCCCCCATCATGCTTCACTCCGGCAAGCCGGAGGTGGGGAACAGTATACTCTCCCTGGAGCACTCGGATATATAGCCCCGCGGGGTCGCTACTCCCCGTCATCCGCCTCAGATGCCCTGCGGGGCTTTATTATTATTATTATTATGTGTAATTGTATTTTACTGTAGAAAATAATATAGTATAAATCAAACAAATCCCAGCACATATATGCGCAGTGATAAAGATGTGAATAGAAGTGAGAGTAAACCTTCTGTTTCACTGGTTGTGACCTGAAGAGATGCCCCCTGGCCCACAAATACGTTTCCTGATAAGCTAGGCCTAAGTGTGCACATTGGAAAGATTCACAAATCCCAATTTGCAGGCTCTGTCAATGCGATTGCGCCAAACCCAACACCAGTTACACCAAATCTCGATCTAAGGTCGCGATTGGCACTTTCATGTCAGTTACATTCATGCGAATCGACTAATAAGCCTGTTCTTTGATATTTTATACCACAACGGTTTTTGAATTTTTTTGTTAAAAACCTCTTTTCTATTAAACTTACAAAAACAAAAGTGTAATAGTGTGTGTTTTGTAGGTCCACGCTACAATATCTACTTACCCTTTTTGTCAAATGAAGCAAACATTGATTTAATAAATAACAAAAAAAAATACAAAAGACGCTACGTTAGAACAAATAACACCAAATAATTTGAAAATCGTTTAACAAAAAATAAATTTGCACGTTTCGTCGAAGGAAGAATTTAAAATGTTAATATCCGGCTCATCCCCGCTTCCTTGAGAGGAGGTAATTAATGTTCAGATAATAAGTTAAGTACGAAAACATTAACGGAATTTATAAGACGAGATTCATAAGCCTTCAACAACGGGGCCGCTCATAATTGGGCAATTTTTTACGAGAATTTGTTGAGATGGTACGAATAATTTTGGAGAATTGCCCACCTACTTGAGTTTAAATTGTCATGTTATTAATAAAAAAAAGTTTCTCGACGCAGTTAACTTACAAAAGATATTCAACTGGTGAAAAATTGCCCAAAAGGACTTATGGTATCTGACTAGACTGAAATACTAATTACTTACTGATTGCTACTACTATTTTCATGTCAAAGAACAGAGTAAACAAATAAAGGAATCGCTCCGGTTTGAGCCCCTAACATATTGAGCTTGAAAGTCGTAACAGTCGATCAGTGGCAAGCTTCTAGCCTACAAACAGTGTAAAAGCAATTCATTGTCTCCACAAGGACCGTTCCTCTCCATTGAGCCTTACGACTTGCACATCAGGTTTAGTGGAAGCCATACTTGGAACTAGGGTAAATCAAAAATAAAAATTGCTTACTAAGTCATGAACCCAATTCTGATAAAGCTTTTGGGCACATTACCATATACCCAGTGACAGGGACGAGGGGCAATTTTTTGATGCAATTTTACTTTTAAGTGCTATGTAAACATTTGACTTTACGGAAAATCTGATAAATAATCTGGAAAACCCATGTTTCTCCCATGGTTAATTGTATGTTGCCTGTTCCCGTGTTGGAAAACCATCAGATTTATTTGTCTATGCGCCAGGAAATCAAACAAAAAATCTTGTATATGATAAAGCACTTCAATCAAAATAAAACTGATTTTTGTTAATAATTATGATGATTACCAATAAAGCGATCATTACTTTTAAAGGCTTATATCTGTTTTATTTATAGTAGGGGAGGCCTAGAAGGGATTTCGGGATTTACTCAAGCGCGGCAGATTAGTATATAGGGAGGTACCTATTACCCCATTTAACACCTCCACCAAGTATAAGCCCTGTATATGCAGCCGCGCGTCTAGAATAAAGGATCAGATTAGTAAAAAAAAAATTATCATCTGACATTCTCCAGCGCGTCAGATTAAGATAGGGTTAGTTAGTTATATGCTAAAAAGTGTATATTCCACTAATCTGACAATTTGCGATTGACGATAAGAAGTAGGAAGGTTACAAACTTGTAAAAAAAAAACGTCATCTTGACTTTCTCGAGCGCGGCTATTTTTTTTTTTATTTTGAAGGGAGTAATTCAACGTTCACGAAAAATATAAAATCTGACGATTCCCGTAAGCCGAAGTAAGGAAAATTAATCGATAAAGTTTAAAGCGTGCAGCTACGTGATGCCGGTATTCTCCTCCCAAGTTTCTATTCCTCTCTCTCTTTTTTCAATTCAATTCATTTGCAATAAGTGTTAGTACATTTTGGGTCTTAAATAATCTACACTAATATTATAAAGCTGAAGAGTTTTTTTGTTTGAACTCGCTAATCTCAGGAAGTTACTGGTCATGGTATGCAGATATATTGTTTTTAACGAAGACGATTCATTTTATTGGATACTTTTGTTAAATACGTGTGCCTTCCAGTTGCATTGTTTGTCTATCGTGATACCGAGAAATGCCGTTTCGTATACTTCGCCTTTTTTATACAGGTCGTGGTGGCCTAGTCATCCGGTTAACATTGGCTCTACTCTGCATAACGTGGTTCACAAATTACGCGCGTAGTGTCGCTTCATCAATGAAAGCAACTGCTATCTCTTTCTATCTGTTCTGCAAGAGTGGCAACGCGCAACTCTACTGGACGGTTTTAAGCTAATAAATTAAGTCAAATTTATACGTATTTTTTTTTTGTATGAAAATAGCTGGGAAAAAGGCTAGGCAGATTATTTAGATTTTAGATTTATCTATGTGTATAAAATTGAATAAAATTAGTTTTTGTAAGATTTACGCGTAGATTATTTCCGTCAAGCCATGTTATTATAGATCCCACACACTGCCGTGTGTCTAGATTCTATTGTATTGTTTATGACACATGTATATTTATCAATGTCATTATAATTCAATGTAATTATTATAGAAATGTATGTAATGTATGAGCAGATTGGTACACTCCGCTAATAGCAATGTCATATAGGTATATCATTGTATGTGCCTTTTTATCGAGAACAACCTTTATTATAACAGCTTTGTTGAAATGTTTGTCCGTTCTGAGATATAGATCAAAAAGTGTGTAAAAGTTGATAGTACTTAGAAGACATACTCGTAGTAGCACTTAGATATTCCTTTAAAAACTTGAGATATCAATGGATTATTTAGTTTTAACTTTAACACACTTTTTGATCTATATCTCAGGACGGGCAAACGTCAACAAAGCTGTCATATTAAAAGTTGTTCTAGATAAAAAGGCCTATACAATGATATGTATGACATTGCTATTGGTGGAGTGTACGAGGTTCCGTATATTTGTGTCCATTGTCCTTTATGTTTTTCATACTTATTTGCTTATAAATAAAAGTTTTGTACTTCAAAGAATAGGTACATACTGGTTTATTTACTTGCAATTTTTTCAGTTCTTCAATTTGTTAAAAGGTTTGCAAAAAAACTTTCCGTTGTCAGATTAAGCGA
Organism: Helicoverpa zea; assembly: GCF_022581195.2. Taxonomy (NCBI): domain Eukaryota; kingdom Metazoa; phylum Arthropoda; class Insecta; order Lepidoptera; family Noctuidae; genus Helicoverpa; species Helicoverpa zea. Next base: position 1,647,690 of record NC_061464.1, on the reverse strand, counting down.
ATTCCTCCAGATAATCGTCAGATTATAAGATGATTACGTTAAGGGTACATAAATGAACCATATATATCTTAATCTGACGCGCTCGAGTATTTCAAAATGGCGATTTTTTGCAATTTTTTTTGCAATTTCTAGTAATGGCCACGAGTTTAGGTCACGTCTAAATCGTCAGATTATTGCATAAGAGCCTTCGTTTTGGTTCACTTAACACCCCTTTTGATAATCTGACGCGCTCTATAAAATTATTTTTTTTCCTATTTTTAACCCTTACCTACTACCACCCCCACCATGGAAACAGTCAGATTAATATACGTATGTTTTCAAAATGACGTAGGACGTGCATGCTATTAATATCTGACGCGCTCGAGTATGTCCATGCAACTGTTTTTTTTTACATGTTTGAAAGTTTATAGCCGCTCCACCCACCGATGAAAGTGTGTGTATGTCAGGACATTTTTTTCTTCTTATCATCTAAGCTTCGCAATCTAATAGGTCTCATTGACGCTCGAGTCACTCCCGATTTAGCACTCTCGCCTCCCCTACTATTAATAGTTCTGTTTTATTCGCCAGGGTGAAGGTTCTTTTCAGGAGAATTTTAGCCCCGACAATAAAATACTAACAAAAAACAGTCATATTACAAATCTTTTTGTAAGGATGAAGTCTGCCGGGTCCGTTAGTGTTAAATAAAAACGTGTATAATGTCCGGACTTATATATAAACACGAATTATTACATTACATACGGACATTATGACAATGATCAAGAAAATAAGCTGCTAATAATAAGCTGCTAACGCACTGGCTTTAGTGCATACAGTGATTGGATGCTGTCTCTATTTCGGCTACTTGCAATGAAAATATTATAGAAAAGTCAAAACCTTTTTCTATATTTTTTGGTACAAGTCAACAATCAAACACACCGCGAAGATTCGTAGGCTTTCTCCAAAAAAAATATGTCAACAATGCACTCTTAAAAGTTTTCTAAAAAATGGGGCAATTCCAAAATTTCGTCGAGCACAGTTAGAAGCTAATGGGAGGCGGTAAAAGTGGAAGTTTATCATAATAAATGTTAAGATAGAAGCACCTGAGCTCCCTTGGATATTTCGCAGAACACTAAGTTAATTTAGAGTTTACTGTGAGGAGGCCGTGTGGCTTTCTATGATACAAAGTTTGCTAACTGCTCGTGTACCGTCGTTGGTAAAGGTGTAATACTTGGTGGTTGCAACATGTGCAACAATATAGCCAGTAATTTACGGTTGAAGTCTGCTCGGAAAAACAGGACGATGTTTGTTAGTAGAAGACATGAGCATTTTCAGTGAACTGCGTTGTAGTATACCACAAAATACCGTCGAAAAAGCCTGAACGGTTCAAACAAAACTGGAGATAATATTCGTTGATCGACAGACAGTACAACGTGTACGCGTTTCCGCCGTCAGAAATCGACAGTTATGATTGAAAAAGTTTAATCAATCCGTCCGCCCAATAGCGCGTGTTTTGGTGGGAGAACGAACAAGTTTTATTATTGAATGATTCATTGATATTGATCGGTTGAAATAACTGAAATGTATACTACTGTTAATCAATTTGCTAATTCTATATACTGTTCTACTCCTCGGCGGCATCCGCACTGTACAAATCCCATATACATTCTTGTTATTCTCAAGTAAGGTTCAGTTCTCCACATACAAGCGGCAATCCTAACAGAGACAGTACAAAGACAATGCACTTAAACTCTGTTCTGTCGATAAGGCATTATCTCTGTCAACACCGCTATGCCCTAAGCCAATTTGAATTCTATTCCCCAGACTTTAGAAGACAGTTTACGTCGAACTTTGTTTAGAAATAATTTTCTTTCTCGACCCCTTTGTACGCCACGGTATTGTTATCAAAAGAATTTGCTCATCTGCCTCGGATGGCTTTTGCTTTCCCCAATGAAATTCTCCACGACGACTTATTGTAAAGTTTTTGGAAGTTTGAAGGCTAAAGATTGTCAAGAACTGATAATCTTCTCAGGAAAATTGATTATGTGGCCTTGAAGACAGTGACAGAGCAATATTGTAATGTGATTTCTAAATTGTGTACATCAACGTCCCAAACAGAAAAAAAAGTTAACCAACTATCATTTGGGTACTATCGTAATCTTCTATCTTATAAAAGCTGTGTGTGCTTTTGGTAGGCAAGCTTAACTGATATTATTGTTGTGTCATGGTTTTTCTCTTTTATGTACCAAAACCCCTAGCATTGCTGTAAGTAAATAAATTGAAACCAATCTTCAGGATCTAAAACTGCCTAAAAAAAAATCATTATTATTTTTTATTATATAAAAAAAAAAAAACTATCTTCTAGTTTCAGCTCTAGAAATCGATACCCAAAATAATATTAACTAAAAATGATCCGATCAAATCTGAGGTCCATACCGGACTCCTTTATTCGACTTTAAATTTAATTAAAACCTCAAATTTAATCCCGTTTTACTGACGGCAATCTCTTCGTTCAGCAAATTGATCGCTAGTATCTCGGTGGGTCGTTAAATTTTGATAGCCAGTTCATTTTTGCGGGGGCCAATTTATTTGTTCTCTCTGAATGTAGGTTTTGACCATTTGTTGTAATTACTGTTTTTTTACTGAACACTAAAATCATGGACAAGTCGACACAGGTTTTTTTTAATACTTATTTAATGTATATTATAGATTGTCGATATAAACAACTGCGTGAGTGGGTCTAAAAGGAGTAAGTTTTCAACTTAAATACTATGTAGACAAATAAATAAGCTATGCACCCTTAAATTTCATCAAGCTTCATTTTAATCATTCAGAGGCATTAAAACCTATATTCTGAACACTCATCGTGTTTTCCGTAAGCACCTTATAATCTTCCGAAAACCACATACATAAATATTACTGAGTTCATAAAACTGAAACGAAACTTTATGTTAATTACATCCTATCGTTCCAAACTGAATATGCAAAACAGCTGCTATAAAGCAACAGCCGAAACACTAATACGCAGATTGAGCGAAATTAATTCAACTTTCCTGTTACTTGCTCAAGTAATTAAAATATTAATTAAATTTTCCTACAACATAACGGAGTTTCAAGCGATTCTATTAAACATCCGACTAGTTCGGAAGAATTTTCTAGAAAGTCTAGAGAATTCCGAACATACATGTTGGTTATTCGCTTGTCTCGTTATCATAACAACGCGTCAGCCACAGTATATCGTTCAGAGTTGATTGACGGTTCAGTAAATATAATAACTGCTGAATCAATCACGACAAAACATCAAAATTAATGTATTTCAATTAATTAAATAAGGAAAAACTGACTTAATTTAAACAAAAAATATCAAAGATTTGTACAAAATACTTATTACTTTCAATAGTTTCCGTTTTCCATTGCTATAAGAAACCGTCTTTCTGCGTTCATACTAACAAGCTAGAAAGACAACGAGATTTAGTATCAAACAGTCCAGATATATCATATTTACCTACCTTGCAACAAAATGTCTAAAAAACGATTCCCGTGTTATTCTTTCATTCCCGTTTGAATGGGAACGTGTCTGAAAAATATTATATTTTATATTTTGAATTCAGTGTAACGTGAAACTTTCAGGATTGATTGTTTTATTTTAATTGATGTTTCGTTATTTTTGCGTTCGTACGTGAGGCCTAGCTGATTTTTTCTTCTATTTTTATTCACATTGCCAATTTTGAAATCGTAACTGTATGTCACGGTTTTGTTTTTAATCGGTTTGTTTAGATGCGATTACCTTATGGTACTTTTAGACTTAAGTAAACAAAGAAGTAGATCTAGAACAGAAGCATTCCTTCACAGCATTGTTTAAGATAAACATGGATTTGACTTTAAACACTTCTTCATACAAGAATTGATGATATGTATTAATTTATAAATATCACTTGAAATCTTCTTGTAATTTGTAATCACTCGTAAATTCATTTATACTCTGCAATTTGCTGTTCCATTGCACAATGTGCACCTACGATATCAAACTATACGCACACATTGACACAGGTATTTACTACGATAATATGAAAATAAACTAAATAGTTGCAAAATACTTCAGACGAAAATTAATTGTATTAGTGCTAACGCAATCTAGTTTCCTCACTGTCGACAATAGAGTTTGACCACCGTATTCAACGCTGACCCATTTCAAAATTACGTCAGAATTGAATCCAAATCGGCATTAACGTCGTATCGGCTTAGCGTCGACAAATCAACATTTGGCACGACGAGTGTACAATTTATGCATCGCCAATCACGCCTATACGCGGTTCATATTACGATCTAAACGAGCCAAAACCATTTCAATTATTTTTGCGGACATCGGGAATCGGAGCGAATTGCGTGTATTGTCCATGCTTTTGATAGGCTTTTTTGTGAAAACTTTTCTAGTATGGTTTTGCGTTAGGCTGAATATAGTGATGGTGGTTGTCACGTTTTTCATCTGGTTAAAGGAAAACGTGTAATTTATGCACATGTCTGTATTCTCAACACTCGAGATTCTTCTTTGTATTCTTGTGTTGGATTGTGTCATCACATTAAAGCTAGCGATACTACACATTCGGTTTTCAGCTTGACGATCTACTCGACTAAAATGAAGAAAATATTGTTCGCAATGCTGGCCATAAATAATATTGTCAGTGAAGTGTCATTAATTTCGATTCGAATGATTCGTAAATCTTTTAATTTAGATTTTTATTAAATTTAAGCGTTACGTTTACGTAAACCAGTGTACATCAACTAAGACTTCACAATACACATATCATGATGACAACGACTATTTAGTTTGTCAGTCTTCTCAACTATAGATTCTCATCATAAAAACTTCCACCAGATAATTGACACCTATCCAAACTCGATAAGTCTTGTAAAGTATGGAAGGATTCAATTTTTCCGTCTACAAAGCTGCATGGAAAGTGCATTGCCAACAAGTGCACGCTGTCCGGGCGGTGGGCACGTTCTGTTCGGAGCTCACGTTTCGCTGACGCTGTCGGTCTCTGCTTACCCACCTCTTGAGATGTTTGTACGGTTCAAGCTGTGTTCGATGTAGGTCGCCAAAGTGGGTTTTGGATGTGAAACTGTATGGCGGCTTATGGATTTTGGCAGATTTGCATAGTGGGTAGATATGGGATTGAGATATTGTGGACCATAGACTAAAACTGTTTTTTAGTTTTAAGTTATTTTAGTATTATTTTTATTTACCTTGTTTCACAAATTTTTCTTTTTAATGTCTCATTGTGTGTATATGTGTGCGTCTGCACAAAAATAAATGATTTTTCTTTCTTTCTTCTTTTTTCTTCTAGGCTGTGTAAGAAAACAAAAAACGATCAATCAACAATCTTCTGTAACAGAAAAATCTCAGTGACGTTATGAACCTCACGTTCACCAATTTAGATATTTAGACCCATGTCACAGTATAAGGTTACAAACACGCTACAAAATATTTTCCACATGGGAAATATAAGTTCTCTAATTGCCGTGGGGAGTCCCCACTGGGGACTACATATCGTCGTATGGCAGTCAAAATCTGTTGTAAGTTTTTTAGTGAGATAATTCTGGAAAAAATCTGCTTTTGCAGCTAGGTTATGGCTGCGAGGCTGCCGTACCAATCTACCTAAATTATAGGAAAGGAGATGTCTTTCTATAAATATACTGGGTGTCCCATAAGTCCTTTGAAATTTAAATTTCGAATAAAATTCAAATGGCGCGCGGGATTGGCAAGTGAGGTGCGGGGATAGCATCAACGGTCTTTCGGAATTCATTCGCCATGGTAAGTTTTACCGGAGCAGACCGTGGTTTTTGTGTGCGTGAGTTTTATCACAACAATGATTCGGCCATCATTGCGCGGCGTTTCTTGCGGTGCTTGACGTAGTGCAAGAGTCAGTTAGTGAAAATCCTACTCAATCCGTTCGTAAGCGTTCCAATGCATTAAATACACCCAGATCGGCGTTACAGCGCATTTTAAAGAAAGATAAGAAATTACCATCCATACAAAATTCAGTTAATACACGAATCAAAAGATACGCCGCGCAATGGTGGCCGAATCATTGTTGTGATAAAACTCACGCACACAAAAACCATGGTCTGCTCCGGTAAAACTTTCCATGGCGAATGAATTCCGAAAGACCGTTGATGCTATCCCCGCACCCTGCTTGCCAATCCCGCGCGCCATTTGAATTTTATTCGAAATTTAAATTTCAAAGGACTTATGAGACACCCAGTATATCATAAATTAAAACCGACAACTTTCTATGTGATTTTTGTTTAAGGCTTATTAATACTTATCGAAAAGAAGTGAAGTTCCAGACTATAACACCATTCGCTTATTTATACGTTTAGTCTGAGAGACCTTCTAGAGTACATGAAGGACATATTTGTTCCTGGACACCGTTGAGCAATGATGAGCAAACCTGATCAAACAATCAAAGCTTGTCTAAAATCCTGCAGGGCAAGTATGTTCATCTACCAACAGTTGAAAATGCGGTAGTAAATTCCATGAATAAGTGAGGAAACATCGCAATAATGATTATATTTTTTTATTTAATATTAAAAAAAATGTAAACAATATGTTTAAACGGAAAATAAAATTGTTGTTCTATTTTTATAATTTTAAATGTTTATTTTTAGTATTATTATTTGAAAATGTAATATGTCAAAAAAATGTATAAAAAACGATATACTCAAGGATTTGAGTTTCAAATCGGACCATTTTTTTTCAGTTCATTTTGTCAAATTAGCAGCTTCACTATTAATTGAAGTAGCATTTGACACAAAGAATTGCAAAATGTCCAATCTTTCATTGCTTGAAATATAACGATCAGTATTTCAGAAATCGGATTACCATTCCATGATAAAAAATACTACACTGAAATAATCTTAATTTTATCTGGAATCTGATTTATCAGAGCGCCATTGACTCATTTACAGCTATAACTAACTAAACAGACGGTGCATATCCCAATTAGCTGGATAACATCACAATGTTATGACGGATTCAGGTCAGATTGTTTGAGAATATCTTGTTTACGTTCCGATATATTTCATGATTCTTACCGGGTAAGTAGGTCAACAGGCCAATTTTAATAGGAACGTAATCTGTACCATGGATATTGTTCAATCATTTAGGTGATAGATTACATAAATGGTGGTTGGAGAGTCACCGAGGTCTTTACTTATGATCGGAAGGAAATGTCTACAACTTCCACCCACGTATTTGCTTTAAAATACATATATAGTATTACTGTGTATAATCAAGTTATTTCCAATTTTACGCTGACGAGATTATGAAAGTGCGGGAGCCAAAGATTTCTTTATTACTTTAAAACTTATAAGAGCATACCTTTTACGGATTAAAAGTAACTACCAACAAAACGATGAGGATCGAAACCAGATCCACAAATTATAAAAACCTATACGTTTGAAAAGATCCAGTTTCAAATATAAACTTGTACAATAAATAGAATTACATTACTAGTTTGGCATACATTGCAGGTTTTGTATATAGGGATTCAAATCGCGTAGAATAAGGCGCGCGATCTAGTTAACATAACTTTATTAGCACGGCTCGGCTCGCTTGTTCGGAATTCTTCTTGTTAAGGTTCTAGTGTAAACTTTAAATTGGATTCGATAGTTGGGGTGAAAATGCGGAAAGCTAGTGATCAATAGCACTTGGATGTAGTGTGGACTTGGTCCACAATTATTTGTGTGCTATTTTGTGGAATGGCGCATTCAGTTTGTTTTTTATTTTATGTAATTACTATTAACGGCAACTAGAGGGAAGAACTAACCTCACTGCGTACCGTGGTAGGATGCTGTCTCTGTTTCAGGTACTTGAGCCAGCCGTCAACGTATCGGCCCAACGACTGTCGGATCAGGTGCGGGTTATCCAGCGCAATCACAGACTGGACGACTACGCCGCGCTTGATCTGCTGCGCTTAGAGATGCTGAGGAGCCCTATGGTCATGGTATGGTATGGTCATGGTATGGTGCGACCACCACCTTCAGACGAAGTCATGCCGCGATCCAATCTTGTTGAACAAGATGAGGATGATAGCGATTGTCACAGTAGGCCAAACCAGAGACGCTACAGAATACTCCCGCCTTTCTTTCAAAGGGATGGCAAGCGGCCTTAGCCTCGCAGAGCATGGCATGTTTTTCCTGGATCAGCATGGGAATCCATAACAAATGCAGCCTCCATTTTCCAAAACTCAGTAGGTATAACAAACGTTTGAGGAGTGCTCTTAGATAGGAGGATACGATTCAGGAGTGTAGCCACTCACCCATCGAAAATTGACCGCGATTGTCTCGCTTGCCTATACACAGACAGAATATGATGTGCTGGTGTGTGCTTTGCATTCGCTCGCACAGCTCCTTTTAACAGGAATTACCCACCTGCTCCATAAATCAGGTATTACCGCGGAACCCAAAAATTATAGACCGATCACTTGTTTACTGACGGTCTCTAAACTTCATCATCATCATTGTTTCATTTAAGGCCCAGTTTTTCGCTCTATCTCGGTGTTGATACCGCAACACATTAACACAAAATACAATCCACCTCCTACCGAGCACAGAACCACTTGACGAAATTATAAGTATAGATGTACATAGGTCTTAGATAAAATGTGTTCATGCTGTGATCCGCCTTAAAGGGCGGGCGTACAAATTAGAAAAAAATTATAACGATGCTAATTCATATTCAAGCTGAACCCTTATTTGGAAGTATTAATAATGAAAACATGACACAAGACAAACAATAATTGTAAAAAAAAAACTAACATATAGTCTACAACATTTAAAATATCACAGTAAAACAAAAGAGGATACAAACGGCCGTTTCCAATGTTTTCATTAAAATATTGAATGGGCCATAAATTGCATCTACTATCGATAGCTGAATGAATGTAAATCGCTTAACATTTTTCCCAATTCGATTACGCGACTATTTCAATCAATATATAAAATAATATAAAGTTTAAATTAAACAAATATACCTTTAAGGTGAAGTTGAAATTTAGACTATGTGTATAAGCAACTACATACAACATACTTCTAAAGGCCCATTGATGGATTTGGGGTATATTCTGTTAGAAGCTAACCCCATTATAATAGGAAATAGGAAAAAAGATCGGCAGAAAAATAAATCAATATGTTATAAAAATATCAAAAACATGTATTTATATAAAAAAGAAATTTATAAATTAACCAAAGAAATTGCCAATCGAAATTTATAATTACCTACCCACTTATTTGTATAAAGCTTTGCGCATCGGCTATATACACACATCAAAAGTGTCTAGGGATCAAGCATTTTTATGCGGATTTCTTGAGATTGAGATGTGGCTTTGTAATAAATTTATGATTTTATAAATTTATATGGATCCTTTTTGGTGCATTTCATAATTTGAATCAGGAACTGTGAATCAAATTCGAGTAAAAGATGAAAATCAGCTGTCAATATTTTCCCTATAAACACATACAACGCATTGAAGACATTATTAGTGCTACTGTTTCCCTACTACTGATTAAAACCAACGTTATTATGGAGCGGCGACGTCATTTAAGCAGGGAAGAAATGCTCAGAGCCGTGGGAATGATAGAAGCTGGTTCCCGGCAACGTACTGTGGCTTTAGCTCTGAATACAAGTCAGAGTGTTATCAGTCGACTTTGGACACGTTACCGAAGCACTGGTACCGTAGCTGAGCGCCATGGAGGACGGTATCGCTGCACCACACGGAGACAAGACCGATACATTCAAATCTTAACTCGAAGAGCTCCAACAATAACCGCCATGATGTTAGCCGTGAGGCTTCATCACTCTTCAGGGAACTTAATTAGCGACCAAACAGTCAGAAACCGCTTGCATGAAGTGAACCTTCATTCCCGAAGACCGCTACGGGTACCACCTATAGCAATGCACAATCGTAGGATTCGATATCAATGGGCTCTTGAACACAGAAATTGGGCAGAAGAACAATGGCGTTTCGTGTGCTTTTCTGATGAGTCTCGTTTTGGTATGAGACCGGATACAAGACGTATACGACACTGGAGAACCCCTGGACGCCAACAGCGATTAAAATCCTGCCAGGAAGTCCATCCTTATAGTGGTGGAACCATCATGGTATGGGCGGGTATTTGGATCGGCGGAAGAACTGAGTTGATTTGGATCAGAAGCAACCTCAACGCTCAAATTTATGCTGAGACGATTGTATCAGACGTCATCGTTCCTCTACAAGTGCAAATCGGTCCCTTATTTCAGTTAATGCATGATAATGCACGACCGCACACCGCAAGAGTTGTAAGACAGACTCTCGCGGCAGCTAACATCAATGTCCTGCCCTGGCCTGCTCAGTCGCCAGACTTGAACCCGATTGAGCATGCATGGGATATGCTACAGAGAAGAGCTCTGCCGAATATGGAGGGTATCCAGTCGCAAGAAGACCTTTTTTTGTTGTTGCAACGAACATGGGCGGCCATTCCACATCGTGATTTGGATGAACTCATTTTGAGTATGCCAAACCGATGTTCTTGTGTTGTTAGTGTTCGCGGTAGAAACACGGATTATTAATTGTTTAAGTTACCCAATAAACTTTTAAAGAAAACTGTTATTTCAGTCTTTTTTTTCGAACTTTTGTGTTAGTGTTTCAAATGTCAAAAATCCCTTTATTAGGAAAATGGCAAATTTCTTTATTAGTGCAAAGGTGACTTGGTTTATCGTTACTGTGACAAACGAAAACACTTTATTTGATGAATCCTTAAAGAAAATTTTAATTAATATCAATCAGGAGAAAAGTTATTGCAAAAATATATGTTGATCCCTAGACACTTTTGATGTGTGTAGGGTAAACTCGTTAGAGATGGCCATACGGGAAAGATGGCCAATCGAATTATTTTTGGCATGCATAGCTAGATGGCTCTACAATGCAGTCAGTACACCGCACGCCACGCTCGGGAACACAGTGCGGCGACGCTGCTGCGCGTATTTATGTTAAAAAGTAAGTAAATAAACTTTTATTTTACAGGGTATTGCAAAAATTGTATAGTGTGTTCATATATCATCATGTATTACTACTTTTTATTGCATTTTTTCAATGTTTGCTTAGTTTATTATGTTTATCAAATATTAACGTTTATTTTAACCTTAAAATGGCGCCTGCTAATGCTTAACTAAATCAAAAATTTGATATGGCCATCTCACCCGCACAAGAAGGAGAGATGGCCACATAAATTCAGGTTGAGATAGCCATATTATTTTTTGTTATTTGAAATGATATTATGCGTTTTATGTTTTGTTACAGATGCCAAATAAGTATCAGAGAAAAGCCTTAGCCAATCGTGGTTTTTGGAGTGAAGATTCACAAAAAAAAAATGGTTAAACCCAAAGATAAGAAGACTGATACAAATAAGAATAGAAAACGGAAAGCTGTAAGGCGTATTATCGAAAGTCGTTCTGATCGGAGTGAACCAGTATTGTGTGATGCATCTGATGAAGAAGATAAAGAAAACGAAGCAGATAACTGCGCTGGATGCGGAGAAAATTATTATAAGACTCGTCTTGTGGAAGAGTGGCTCCAGTGTCTTATTTGTGACAGGTGAATACATGAAAACTGTACCGAGTTTGATGATATGTGCTCCAAATGTGGACAGAAGAAGAAAAAAGATGCTAAACAAGCCGAATTTCAGGACAAGGGAAGGGAAAAGGGAAGTCAAGTACTGGTCATCTATCCCGTATAGCTATGGCCAACTTACCCTGAAGCCCCGGGAGAGATGGCCAATTCTACTTTTTTTTAGAAATTGTTTTTTAATATGTTTTTGAATTATAAAAAAATATTTGTCGTTGATTTTTACAAGACTAATAACTGTTAATTATGATAAGAATAAAAGACTGGTTGTAACAACACTTTTTCTTTTTTTTATTATGTCTAGATAAAACTATGGCCATCTCTAACGAGTTTACCCTAGTTATTTTGATTTTAATTGCAAGCCTTTAATAAAATTCACAGTTTGGCGCACCAGCGATTTCATTGCAATTGTGTGACTCTTAATTAATTGCATCCAGTATTTTCATATCAACTGTGTTAATTACAAAAATTGACATACAAATAAAGGATGCTAGCCTTTCACCCGCGTCCCGTGGGAGCTACTGCCCGTACCGGGATAAAATATAGCCTGTGTTACTCGCAGATAATATAGCTTTCTAATGGTGAAAGAATATTTAAAATCGGTCCAGTAGTTTTTGAGTTTATCAATTACAACCAAACAAACAAAGTTTTCCTCTTTATAATATTAGTATAGATAACCAAACATCTGTACGCAAATGCACCCGGTTACCAAGATCCTTGGGATTCACACTTAATAAAGATCTTCGATAACATTCAATCATGATTTATCGGGCTGATTGACAGAATTAACATGTTCGGTATCAAAAACTGTTATTATTTAAAAAGAATCATTGCAATTGCTATTCGGCCCATATTACATAAAAAAGTATTAAACAACCTCTACAGTATTTGGACACTGAGTGGTTAGTTTTTTAAAGAATTTGCATCTGAAGTGCGAGTGTGCGGCTTCGATTCCAGTTCAGACAAGTGCTGTAACAAAACCGTTCATACTCTTACTGATTGATGTTTTTGTGTGTCTATCGGATTTCCTTACCAATCAGCCATATTTTTTCTTATTTTGGGAAAAAATAGAAGTGCTTAGACTAGAACGGTTGAAGTCAGATAACTCTATAAATAGCTCTCGTCCATTAGCATCGCCGTATATGTTTCGTCCAATAAAGTGACATGAGTAAATATGGCCCACACATTTCCTTTCGGTTCAATAAATATGACGTCAAGACTCCGTTTCCTAGACAAATAGACCATAAATGAATCAGGAGTATAAATAAGCCTAGTTAATGCTCCATAGGTCTTCGTAATTAAAGATTTTCCGTCTTACCACAAAAACTTTTAAACGTCAGTTTAAGCCTTGTCTAAAAAAATGACAAATTATGACGTTGACATATGGTTCATTTTGCAGCCACATTTTTTTTAGACAAGTGTAAATCAGGTGTTTAAGTTTTTGTAGTAAGGCCATTTGAGTTTTGTGTTTGAATCTTCTTCTCAATAAACCTCTGTCAGTTAGTGACGTTTTTGATTACGATAATAAAATATATTTTTCAAATACTTTCGTAACACCGTGTACAAATAATACACTGACATAACCAACACAAAAAATCCTTTACGGTAAACCCTCAAATGCGCAATTGAGACGAAAAATCCTAACCATTTTCGTGATCACATAGTAGAAAGCTGCGGCTACCCGATCCCCGAATTTGTAATCTTTGCGTGTATACAAAAGGTAAATTGCTCGGTGGCATTTTCAACGTAATGATGTCATCGCCACATCCCGTAATCGAGGGCTGGATACTTTTATAGTACATCCGTGGGCCGCATGTTACACCAGAGCGTGTTCACACTATTTATTTATTGAAAAGCACAACATTATTTCTTTCTGTGGGAGTTTTAGGTACTTAGATTTGGGGCCGACATGTACAAGGGATGGACCGGAGACAGACGATATAAAATGCTCGTAGCAACATAAGATATGTATTTTAATAAATTCCACAGGTATAGTTATCGGCACGAATCTTGAGGTCTGACCTTCACCTGCGCAGAAGTAATTTATTGGGTCCCTTTTGTGGTATGAAGTGAAGCGCGGGGGCGGGCTAAAGCGGTGATTGGCTCTTTCTCTCGGTGATTGGATATTTCTTTCACATAGTCGGGGATATATCTTAATATTAAATTTTAATTTGATTGAATTACCTCTCAGTCAAATTTTCTATTGAAGGTTATCCTGCTTCTACACTTTTCCCTCAACTCATTAACTGACGAGATGGCTTCAACTTCAGGTGCAAGGGATGTTTGGACACTCCCAGACTTAGTTGAATATTTTAGAGCAGATAATGAAATTGCTGAAAATCTCACAGCAGCTGATTTTAATGTTATGATAAATTATTCTCCTGACTGGATAAGATTGGTTAGGACAGCTCTTGAATATCAGGGATTTGATCCTCGAGTGATTCTAAGCCAAATGATCAGAAATAGAAAGAGCTATGAGAGCCAAAAGGTCCCACGGATTGAATGGGATTTAAAGAATGTTGGAGATGACCTCAAAGTCACAAGTGCCTCTGCTGATAGTGATAAATTCTCGAATGAGGAGTGCTTGGCTCGTGATGCCAATTTTCTAATTACAGTTTTCCTATCCAGGAATAACCATATCAGCAAGATTGTGCAGAAATCTAGAGGAGGTGTTGAAGATATCCTCAGTATGTTGAAGGAGAAGTATAATATAAATGATGAGAGCCATACAAGTGGGACCTCTCTAGAATCTAGAGTAATAACATTGCCAAGGATTGCTGGTGTGTTTCCAGGAACTGCTGTCAGGATGTTCCATGACAAGGTTGTGAAGGAGATCGTCACTCATGAATCTTTCCCCGGTACTACAAAACCAGATACTCATGCTATCTGCTGCCCTTTTCTCCCCTCTGTCTGCCCCTTCAAATTACTAGAATCTGAAGGTAATAACTTCCACTCAGTGATGATTTGGACTGCCATAAAGCTGGATGAAATTATCCATCGTAAGGACAAGAATTATACACCATTGATTGAATTGCTTGGTTATTATAGAGCAGGATATCAATCAGCCGCTATGCCTGAGAAATCCAGGATTGCCATATTTAAGCACATTGGTCTTATCAATGTGGAGTCAAAACATGGTACACCTGATAAGTTAACTCTTACAACATCAGCCAAAGCATTAGTCCATGCTTGTCACTCTAGTTTGGGCCAGATGCGCGTAGATGATGAAAATCATGATCTAGCCATGAGGGTTGCTAAATCTGGTGATATGACCCTATTTTAATCTGATTGAATCATACTGTTATCTTTAATTTTAAGGTTTTTTATATTACACTATAATCTATTAGTTTTAGTTTTTGATTATTCTTACATTTTATATTAAAATTATAGGTTAATTAGTCTATAGTCTTTCCAATTTATTAGTTAGTTTGTAATGCATGTTAGTTCTTAAGACCCAAAAAAAAAAAAAAAAAAAAAAAAAAAAAAAAAAAAAAAAAAAAAAAAAAAAAAAAAAAAAAAAAACTATGCTTATATTAAAATACATTTTTATTTTATTAACAGGAGGCTTTAGATACACTTAATGGACTATAAGAAATGCTTGAGTACTTAGTCTTTATAGGTGTAAATCTGTGTGCTAGCCTACTTGTGTTCAGTTTGTTTTCAGTTTGTTTTTTTTTTTTCCTTTTTTAATTTTATATAATAGTTAAGGCGCGGCTCCACCGCGATGCACGGAGAGGCTAGGCACGTGTATTAAGCTTCGCTTTGTAAGAAATTGTATGTGGTTGTGTCCACTGCAACCCACGGAGAGGCTACGCATGAATTGACGTCATTGATACACGCGTGGCTTGCTCGAATAGGCGGTTATGTAGCTCAACGCTGTCAACGTGGGTCTACGTTTCCACTGGAGTACACGAATAAGACCCACGACTATGTACAGCTCGGTTATCGCAGAGCAGTTTTCAGTCATTCACGTTGTGGAACGGACGCGTTTCATGTTTCTCGTATACATATATCGTATCGAGGTACTCATAGAATGGCATTGGTACTGACTTTACTAGACAGTTCTTCTGACGATGAATCCGAAAGTGAGATTGATGATCATTGACACACGCATAGCTTGCTCGAATAAGCGGTTACGTAGCTCAACGCTGTCAGCGTGGGTCTACCCGTGCGCCGTGCCACGCTATACATAGTCGTGGGTCATATTCGTGTACTTCAGTGGAAACGTAGACCCACGTTGTCAAACAAATGAATACACGCAGCTAAAATGCGCCGCGTGTCCGTGCATAGCGTGCACTGCGGTGGAGCCGCGCCTTTATCATGTGATAATGATATTTTTATGACTTTTTGACTTGTTTTGTATACATTCTGGTTCTTCAAACCTTACAGACAGACATGTGTTGCTGGGGAGTTTGTTGCGCCACTTCTTCTTCCCAGCAAAAACACATAGGAAGTGGTGAAGGGCGGGCGTTTTTGGGGGCTGTCTTTTGTTTTTGACGTTCGAAAAGTGCTGATTTATCAGCCTAATTTGAATAAACGATTTTGAGTTTGAGTTTGAGTTTTGAGTTTGAGTTTGAGTTTGCAGTGCATCGCGTCATAGCCGTCACTCGGGATTGGTTCTTTGCTAATAAATCACTTCTGCGCAGATGTAGGTCAGAGCTCAAGATTCGTGCCGATAACTATTGCGATGACGAACAGAACTACCCAGAATACCGTGGCATCCTGCAGCCGATTCGCAAGGCATTCGAACATTAATGTCATGATCATCATGATTTTTGGCTCTCATCAGCCTTGGCTAACTAAAGTCAACGGGACTGCTGAAAAAGATTTCTTAAGAAATAAGTTGTGCCTTTTACAATTTCTTCATTTTTTTTTCTTCTTGTTTGTGTTCTGTGTGTAACTGTGTACATAAACTGTTAAATGAATAAATCAAATTAGTTTTCACGCCGCTCTACGAAAGAATATACAATATACATGCATAATAAACCCGAATAAATAGCCCAAATCAAAAACAATTTAAAAATGCTATAGCCTAAGTTATTTCAACACCCAACTTTGCCAATAATGCCTTAACACTTCTGAAACTGAAAGACAGAGGCAGTAGTAAAATTTAAGTGCTCAGAGTAAGAAAACACGAAATAAACTTTACGATTCTGGATGAAAATTACGTAATATACGAAGTTCTTACAAGTGCTTTGGTAGTTTTAAAGTAATTGTTTTAGTATTTTCCATTTTTATTTTTAGTAAAGACATTATGGTTTTTCTTATTACACTACATGCCTAATAAACTAAAGACCTTGTATCAGTGAAAGTTTTTTTCACAGTAGGGACAAGTATAAAAGATGTGTGAAGTTATTTGTGTAATACTACTAAGTTAAAATTATTTTAATTCAAGCACATAACATCATTCAACCAGAATACCAAATTCGAAGAAGTGAACAACAATAACACAACCACCAATTGGAGTCAATTGGCTCTAGCTTCCAGTAGCCAGGCAACATTGGACCCTGTAGACGATCATATTGAAAATCTCCGCGTTTGTGAAGACTGTGTGACCGTGTGTGTGAGATATAAGACCGAGACCGTGTATTATTTTGATTAAAGTTTTTAAATTTTTATTGTTTCAATGAACGATGGCAGTAGCGACGCCGGAAGCAGCGCGTGTCAACCTTCCACATCGGCTGAGACCTCAGTAAGATGCCCCTTCTGTTCCCTGGCAAGATTTTTTAAAGGAGAAAGGGGCCTGAAGATACACTTCGGCAGAGTCCACAAGATGCAGAGTGTGTCTCAGTGCCCCTTGACAGCTCAAGTTATTACACCTCCAATAAACCATCTCCTCTCACCTTCCCACCTTCCCAGTACCGCGAGCTGTGTCGGTGCAGCTGCTGCAGCCGCAGATAACCTCAAACGATACAAATATGTAAACCTCACCGGAAATTGCATTTTTGAGCCGTTTGGGGTTGAAACCTTGGGACCATGGGGCCCAAGTGCCCACGTAGGTACTCTTTCGAGAAATCAGTAAGCGATTAGTGGAGTCCACTCGTGACCAAAGAGCTGGCCTATACTTCGGCCAAAGGATATGCATTGCCATCCAGCGTGGCAATGCAGCGAGCCTTTTGGGCACGATCCCCGCTGACAGCGATGCGGATGAATTTTTTGATACTTAGTTTTAATATTTCCCCCTTTATTATTTTAGTATTAATTAATGTAATCATAGATACAATAAAAGTAGATGTTATAAATAATATCTAGCACATACAAAGAAAAAATACCATGAATTAAGAAAATAGCCACCATCCACAACATTACAGTTCGGTGTGAATAAATCCAAACGTAATGTGGGTGTACCTAAATGACATCGTGTGGCCGGTCCGAAGCTTCATATGAATCTTATCTTTGTTTCGCGACCGCCACTAACACCGCACATAATGGTCGGCCGCGCGTGATTTGTGATACAAATTCATCGTATATTGTAGCGTAGCGATAAATTAATTACGGTGTGAATGGGCGGCGACTAATTAGTTTTTGCGTAGTTTCATAATCCGTTTTGTTTGTTTCAATTATGGACGAGTGATATGTTTGAGGTTTATAGTTTGAGGTTTATAGTGGGAAAATGGTCCTTTTATACGTCAGTTATGTTGTAGAAATAATGTTTTATCGAGTTGGTTGATCAAGGGCTTGCGCTGTTTTTAGTATTGTGATTTGTTCTATTACGTTGTTATTTAATGTAATCGTATTGGCACTAAATCGGAAACTGTACCAATTTTATGCAATCTTATTTTTTTGGCTCTGGTATTTGCTTGTCCACATCTGTCTCTCAATCTCAAAAACAATGATCAGGACATAGGTCGACGGCGGTAAACATATTTCCCTACATTCGCACTGGCATTCTGCCAAAACATATTGATTTTACTATGAGAGTCGACAACTCCTCGGCATCTAGATGTGATGTGACAATTTCTGGAGTCGTTCGTCTCAGAATAGTATGAGTCAATTTGATATTTTATATTCAAACATGGTAGAGAATTTTGTATTTTAATTTAACCTACCTAATAATTTCATCAACACAAATTATTCCTCAGCTAGTTTCGAATATGCAGCAAATAAGTAAATTTTTACACACCGCACCGTACAAAACCATTCTTATCAATCAATTCGAACATTTATGGCCTTACTACAAAAACTTAAACACCTGTTTTACACTTGTCTAAAAAAAATGTGGCTGCAAAATGAACCATATGTCAACGTCATAATTTGACATTTTTTAGACAAGGCTTAAACTGACGTTTAAAAGTTTTTGTGGTAAGACGGTTAGTCGATTAGTTAATATCGGGTACAACTCTGAACATTGATAGCCACTTCAGTATATTAGTCATCGATACTTGACAGATACGTACAGCAACGTACTGCAACTTATGGTACAGTATGAGAGTATGTTATAGATTGATTAGTATCCCCAGAATATTATGGTTGATGCCACATATTAATTAACATACAATTTTTGTTTGTTTAGGCAGCCTTTGAAACCTACTTGCTCATAACTTGAGTCTGAGTCTGGAATCGAAAACAGATCGTGAACCGCGATAATATGAACATGATACCCAAAATAAAATATCTTGATATACCATCAGTCTGCAAGCTCTACATAAACCTCTACCAACTTTGTTTGACCTTTTTTATCAGTCTTGACGTGGATCGAGCAGCTTTAAAGACTAGAAGTTATATCACATAATTTATTCTCCAAACAACCGAAAAAAGGGAAAGCTCAACAACTAAAACAATCAAAGAAACCCATTTCAAAAGTTTATAAACTCCAAAAATGTAGGAAAAGAATATCATTTATTGCCGAACTAAAATTGTTTTTGAACTCGTCCAAGTGATAAATTTTTTGTCTGCCCACTTTCGATGAATATTGACCTTTTATGTTCTTTTTGTCGTTCGATATCTGGTTTCAGAAAATGGTACGCAAAGCATATTTTACTAAAGAAAAGTCTCACACATGATCACACATCCAAAGATGTTAAATTGTAAATATGTCGAAAAACATAAATTAAAATAATACACATTTAAATAACGTATCTACACCACAGGTAAGCAATTTATTTTAGTTAAATATCTATATAAATAAAAATGAATTGTTGTTCGTTAGTCTGATTAAAACTCGTGAACGGCTGGGCCGATTGAGCTGATTTTGGTTTTAAAATGTTTGTCGTAGTCCAGGGTAGGTCTAAACGGTGAGCAAATAAGGAAAAGGCAGTACGAAGTTCGCCGGGTCAGCTAGTTTAAAATAAAAATTGTCGTTTTGTTAAAATGTATTAAAAATTCCTTTACATATTCCTTCTTATTTTTATTTTACATCCGCAGAACGTATGTATATCAAGGTGATGTTGGTATATAAAAACGGCTATTTAATACCGCTACCGCAGTCATTTCATGGTTGTTATGGAACAATTTACTTTTACAGTTTTTACGCTTCGCTGGAACATTAAACCAAATATTGTGGTAGGACGAGTGTACTGCGTGAATGGATCTTGAATATTTCAATGGGACGTGATGGTGAATCGGCGGTTCACTATTAAGTACGATGCGCTAGCTTCGTTAATCTGAATTTTTAAACAAATATTTAATATTACAGTATTCATCATATTACCTCATTGCCATTGCTGAACGTAGGCCACCCCCTTGGGCCAGCCCCTGGGACTTAACAATATACAGCTGAGCTACACTATCTTCAAACCATCGGTTCGCGGTTTCCACTAAGATGTAGGTATCTATTTCGTCGACCCATAGATGGATCTACGAATCGACCGTCCGTTCGTCCGGTTGACCAAATTGGTTCTAAAATATTTACTATAATTGTATACGATTGCCTATGCAAAAAATATTGAAATATGAAAAATGCATCCAAGAGTCTATGAAGAAATGCATCCAAAATTCTATGAACAAATCAAAACTACAGGTAAAATGAATGAAATGTTTTTAAAGAAATCAGTTCTAGTAATTTTCTACCGCAAACATTGAAATAGTGGGTTTCAAGCGCTCCATCTTTGAGTTTGATGTCATATTCATCGTGCTTCCACAGAATGGAGAGTAGAAATTGCACAAATATTTAATCTGTCACTTATTTAAGAGATGAACTCGTATTTTTTCTGCGTTTTACCGCTTTCCTTTAGTTTTAAATTTTGAAGTCCTATCAATCTCTACAAATGAAATGTTTATTTTAGTTTTATGTCTACTTCTTCCGTACATCGTTTTTTTAATACAATGATATCCGTGAAGCTGATCACGTTATTTTCGACTGGATTCAGACCATCCGTTACAACTGTGTCAATGATTCACAGATGACATCTCTTGAGCAGTGAGTATATGTATGATTGCGGGAAACGTCATTGACTACTATATGAGGAGCTTGCTTATATGTTACGGAGGTTTTGTGAGAATCAGTGTTGATTATTGCTAAGGCCACGTAAGAAATTTATATTATTCAAATTATTTAATAATACTTTTTGTTGATTTAATTTTTTATATAAAGGTGTGTTTTCATTGTATGTGTGTGTTTTTTTTTATAAATTACACTTGTGTACCTAATAGTATATTGATTTGCAAAACAAGGAAAATAACATACAACATTAACTCACTTCTAATACATAGTAGGTACTGAGAAGCAGTTAAACTTCTTAGTCCATAGGTTTTATTCTAGATGTGTGTGTATGTAAAAAGAATAGCATTAGGTTTTCATATTTAAATTGTTACTTCGTTTTGCGTACCATAAACATCGAAATATTCAAATCAAGTTTTTACATTTGAGTAAGATAGAATCCTCCCGGTCCTACAGTACCTAGGTATAAAATAAAGGTGATATCAAATTATCAAAGACTAGGCAGACGAGGCAAAGTTGCTGACATACCGATATTGCAGGCGAGCTAAATTGATCTACACCACCGACACTAAGAAATATGGATGCATTTTATCATAAACAATAAGGTCCAACCTTTCTCGGTAACCAGATCGCAATTGTTAGACAATACTAAACAGGGATTGTTGGAAACTGTTTTAAAAGAGTTCTTGTAAGTTTCAATGCGTTTTGATTTTTTATTTTTATTCGTTTTTTTTTTCTTGTCTCGTGACAGCCTTTTTCTTTTCTCGTTTGTAATAATTCGTTATTTTCTATATTTTTTTTTCTATATAAAACTGTAAACGGTAAAAATAAACATTCCTTCATCATAAAGAATATAAGCTTCATTGAAAGGTTCCCGAACCAGCCAACCAAACTCACAACATAACATACACACAAACAGAAACCTTGGAAACATTTTATGTCAATTTGTATTGTTTGCAGTTATTAAAATATCAATGTAAATAAAAATGTAAATTACAATTTTAGTTTGACGTTAGTAAACATCGAAAAGGGTGAGAAAAGGAAGCACGCAAGGTTTGACCTCAGTTGGATGTTGGGGATGAATTTTTTGATGCAATGTATTAGTTTTAAGTTGTATATAAAGGTATATAAGTTCATTTTAACTTTTTTAAATCTATGTAAATAAATAAAGATTTTCCTTATCTGTCAATAAAAGTTGGATGTTTGTTCGTAATTCATTATGTTACTTTTAAATATACACAAATGTGTTAATATAAACATATGTTCCATATACTTCTAAATACAGATAAAAACGTGTCGGAACGGCTTATTAACACATATTTATTATTGTTTAAATATAAACAAATGTGTACATAAATTAAATGAAGAAAATTAGCAATCCAAGAGGCTTATCTAAAATCCTGAAGGGCGAGTACGACCATATACCATATCACATTTGTTGAAGTTGAAAATGTACACTGCGGGGTGACAGCGATGAGGACCAATTTTTCGACGCCCTTTATTAGTTTTAATTTTTTTTTTATGATATCTATACTAATATTATAAAGAGGAAAACTTTGTTTGTTTGTTTGGTTGTAATGGATAAACTCAAAAACTACTGGACCGATTTTAAATTTTCTTTCAATATTCTTTTAGTACCACCGAACATCTGGTAAATCAAAGACTACACACAAGTGAAAGTGCAGAGAAAGCTTCTCATTGGCCGGCTGGCATTGGGTGCCGCGTCATTGGTGGATCCATTCCTGTGCACTTTGCATTTTCTCAAGTTTTTCTTTTTCAACCATATCGAGGGTCACAGGGTTTCTAAGGTGTACACATAAAGGGTACGTTTTGCAGTTACTTCACTAGCGAGAATTGTACAAATATAATATTAGTTAAAAATATATAAAAAAAAAACTAGACTTTTTGTGTTAAATTAAACATGCTTTTGTAGTGTGGTACTTTTTATTTTATTTGTAGCTTCGTATTCTACAGTCTAAACCTTATCACTATCTTTTTCACATTATTTTACCGAATTTCAGAGCCATTACAGCAAATTAATAAGCATTCTGCCATTATTGACTTGGAAAATCTTTAACTCAGTCACAGATGAGCGAATTTGAATATGAGAAATGAAAAACGAAATTAAATTTTGAAAAAATAAAACAATTTTAATGAGCAGAGCAGCGTATTAAAATTCAAGGGTTAAGGCTTGTTGTTGGACCTTAATAACATTACAAAGAAAAAAAGGTTATATTTATTTGCATTATGGTAAATGTTTTATATTTTTTAGTAAATTTTTCATTTGTGTATGTTAAATTAACTGACAATAGGGAGTAGGAATGTTGTTTTTTATATTTTTGAGCCACTTAGGATCAAAGCTGTTGAAATACGGGGGCCAACTTCATGGCTCCTTTTCAAGGCATCTGCTGGAACTGCTTGATTTAGTTAGGTATACTAGGATAATATTCCAAAAACGTGTGAAACTTTGAAAATAGTACCTACACAATCATATACCACATTCAAATAGCACATTCAAAAATGTATAAAAGAAGCCTAAAAAAATTTACAAATATATTTTTTAATGCTTTTTATTTATATTATAATAAATGACATACGATGCTTATAATATACGAGATTTAAAATCTAACCGAAATACTTGTTAAATCCCATTTTCATGCAATATTAATGAGAAATAGACAACAAATTCGTGATTGGTTCTAAGTTGTCAACTTTACCTTAATAATTCATATTTTATTTAATATGAAATAGGAGGAATTTTTATTTTATTTTAATTAAGTTTAATAGATTAGTTTTTTTTTTTTACTAAAATATTAGTAGGAAATATATCTTACATATGTATTTGCTATAATTGTGTAAACAATTTAAACATCGTAGTAGAAAAAAATGAGAAGAATTCGTCATCCATTATGATCGTAACATCAATAATAGCTTCACGCACCAAATGATCATTAAAAAGTCGCAGCACCAAAAAGGAAAAGGCTCAAAGGCGTTGCGAGCGCAATAAGGGAACAATAACGCATGGTACGACACTCCCTAGGAAATTGGAAAACGTGAGGCGCTTACCTTCTGTTTATATAGTACACACCTATCAAGATTTGGGATGGTCCTCTTGTTTCCGTATTGATTCCGTTGAAAAGAAAAACGAATCTCATGTCGCTTAATTTGAAAAGGTCCTTAAAATAATACCGATTAAGCTTTTGTCATTAACCTTCTTTTATAAAACAATTTGATGCATAAATCCATTCGAAGACTAATCTACGTATAGCAAAGCCAGGGCTTAAAACGATCAGTTTTGTACTGGCATATTATTGGAGACGATGGATTGCAATCCCAATCAATTTGCAATGCGGAACCAACAAGACATATATAGCTCAATGATATTCCAGTTACTGACATCTTGTAAATCAAAAGCCTAATTGGCAAATTGGCTATAGGAATTTCGAGAGTTTGTCATAGGCATTTCGAGAATTGTATTGGGAGAGTTCGATACTACTGACAGCAGATCAATTCATCACGTGCGCGAACCGGACTTGCCTCATTATAATTTAATCAGACCTAGCAAGCAATGTAGCCTTTGTAAACGATCCGCGTTGATAGTGATGCGGATAACGGTGGGAAATAAGTAATTTTAAAGTTTTAAAATATTATATATAATGTCAATGAGCGGTCCTTAAAATCATCTTGACGCCTAAAAATGGTCAAGCTGCAGCAATCAACGAAAGCATTCTATCGAAAATCGAGGGGAATGAAGTCTGTTTTCGAACAAGACGACGCCACACACTACATATTCTGTGGAGTTTCTTAATTCTCTCACAGCAAGTGGACTTCCAGCTCACAACATTAAGCTTAAGGTCGGCGTTTCAATTATGCTTCTTTGGAATCTGTCTCCTCCGAAGTTGTGTAACGGGACCCGCCTTAAAGAAATCTCACTGCACAGGAATATCATTGAGGCAGAAATTCAGACGGGTTGTGGCGTCGGCGAGGCAGTGTTTATACCTCGCATTCCCCTCATACTTCTTAACTACCCGTTCCAATTCAAGCGCATACAGTTCCATGTGAGTGTTGGCTTCACAATGACCATCAACAAGTCTCAGGGGCAAACACTGAAGGCGGGTGTCGATCTGAGGACGAGCTGTTTCTCACACGGATTGCTCCTGGGTCACCAGTCCTGGCTTTCTGTATATTTTGGCTCAACACTCAACAAAACACAACTACAAACGTAGTCTATAGATAAAATTTGTAACGACTCCTATGAGGGGTAGTTTGTTTGTATTTTTAATTGATTTATACGTCTAATGTAGGAACCATGGGTTAAAGTTTCGAAAATCGGCGCAGGTAAATTTCTCATGAATATTCATGAGTAGTTATTTCATTAAGTACAGCTGCTACAATCAAGTGGTAACAGTTCCAAGTTTCAGTGGTCAGAGAATATAGGAACATAGCGCAAATCAAACCGGAATGCTGTCAGAGGTATATACTCAAGTGATTACAGTACCATGTTACAATGGTCAGAGAACACAGGAACATAGCGTAAATCAAACCGGAATGCTGTCAGAGATACACAATCATTGACATATATTAAAGCGATAGACGAGAACATCCATACAAATAATTTACCCGCTTATGTCGTCTGTTGACATCTTGTTGACGTATTGTGACATGTAGTCATCCTCATTGATGTTAATTGCAGAAGTGACATAATATTTTCGCTCGTATTTTACCTACATTCTTCATTACTCAAAAAGTTTATACCTAAGTGAATTCAAAATCATGTAAAATATCAAAAAGTTTATTTATATCTAAGTGAATGCAAAATCATGTAATAATATTACATGTCAGAGATATACAATCAAGTAGTTACAGTACCTGTTTCAGTGGTCAGAGAACACAGGATCATAGCGCAAATCAAACCGGAATGCTGTTAGAGGTATACAATCAAGTGGTTACAGTACCATGTTTCAGTGGTCAGAGAACACAATATCATAGCGCAAATCAAACTGGAATGCTGTCAGAGGTATACAATCAAGTTATAACAGTACCATGTTACAGTGGTCAGAGAATTTTTGCTGGGGAGTTTGTTGCGCCACTTGTTCTTCCCAGCAAAAACACATAGGAAGTGGTGAAGGGTGGGCGTTTCGGGGGCTGTCTTTTGTAAATTTATTTTTTTGACGTTCGAAAAGTGCTGTTTTGCAGCCAAGTTTGAATAAATGACTTTTGATTTGATCAGTGGTCAGAGAATACAGGAACAGCGCAAATCAAACCGGAATGCTGTCAGAGATATACAATCAAGTAATAACAGTACCAAGTTTCAGTGGTCAGAGAACACAGGAACATAGCGCAAATCAAACCGGAATGCTGTCAGAGGTATATACTCAAGTGATTACAGTACCATGTTACAATGGTCAGAGAACACAGGAACATAGCGTAAATCAAACCGGAATGCTGTCAGAGATACACAATCATTGACATATATTAAAGCGATAGACGAGAACATCCATACAAAAAAGGACATTGTTCAATTTTGGCCTAAGAACCGATGTGAATATAAATTATACTATAATTTTTATTTATTTTTATATTGTTTGAAACATATTTTAGTATTCCACGGACACTTCAAATAAAAAAATTCCAAATAAAAAGTAGGGTCACAATTATTGATGCCTTATAAAATGTTTCCGTCAGCCAGTCCTGCCAGTTTCGGAAGTTTTCGGGATTTCGGTAAATACGGATCGAATTGAGAACCTCCTTTCCGAAGTCGGTTATTAAAATTAGTTGCTAACACTTTATTCATTTAAATACCTAAACTGACTAGCTAGAAAAAAACTAGTATTTGTATAATGTTTTAAGATGGTTTTGAGCGAAATCGCGAATTTCTAGCTTGGCACTCGAGTAGGATTATAGTTTTCGTAATTGGCAACACTGGTGTACTTCAGTCAGTTTGCTAGAAGTCAGTTTGATAGCTTTGCGACTATCGTTTCTTTTGTGATTTTCTATGCGTTTCATGGTTTTATTCTAACAACTTTGGCTTGATGACGGACTCCGATTAGATTGCGTACTTGGTAGACTCGGCTTTGTGTGAAGAACTGGATTTTACTAGCATTTTCGGATATTGCTCTGTCTGTGATCGAATTTAGTTATATTATAATTACAACAATGGATGCAGAATATAGTATATTGTATAAATTGTGGATCTGCTGGAGGTTCTTTGGTATTAGAAAACGAAGATATACTTCGTTGCATACAACAATGGACCGTTCCCCGTATGGTAAGTGGTCTACGAAAGTGTTTTTCTAATTTTGATAAGAATATTACTACCTACTTATGTTTTCATAAGCACACAATTTCTCGGTTTTCAAATCAATTGCCACAATTGCAAGTTACTTGATATTTACTAATGTTTTTTGTATTTATTATTACAGGTTGAAGCTCATGACCTTATATGTACGACGTGTTGGTCTCAAGCAGTCGAGCATAATAAGATGCAATGCACTGTTGGACGCAATTGTGTACTTTGTAAGAAGCTCCTACCATCAGGCATACTGTTGCAATTGTATCTTTGGGCGTAGAACAGTGGGCTGTTGTGCCCACATAATGACTATTATCTGGTATTTAAGCTGGGCGAGATACCAAAACTCAATTGAACCCCCTGCTCAGTTCTTAGATAATATATTATTGAGAAATATTGATGATTAAAAACCTTTAATTGAATATAAATATTGTTTTTATTGCACATCCTCGAAAACCTCTTTCATTGTTATTGGTAAACCTTACTTTAACTGTTAAATTATTTTGTGTGGTAATGACATTTTTAGTATGGTCTGTACCTTCTTGGTAATAGACCGCGGGTTCGATTCCCGCCTTATGGCATGTAGATAGCTAGGTAACTGTCTAATATAAAAGTAGTATCAATCATTTAAATAAATAATTCTCTATCGTAATAATATCGATATTTTATGAATTGTGGTGAATGGAACTCTTCCATTTTGGATACGTTTTATCACAAATCCAAAGTGGATTCACTATATATTAAGAAACGTAACGTTGAAAGCAAAAGCGTTTAGGTAGTTGTTTTTCATAAAAATTCTAAGCATTTATGAAAACTAGTCACACGCCCCGTCTTCGCACGGTGGCAATATAAAACCTTGGTGTTAACCTTCCTCTTGACCTACTCTATCTATTAAAAAAAAATAAAAAAAAATCGCACCCAAATCCATCGCGTAGTTTTAAAGATCTAAAGCATTCATAGGGGCAGACAGAAAATGCAACTTTATAAAATGATCATTGTCAAAGAATTATCTTAAACTTGACTATTTACTATCTCTTTTCCTAGTATCTAGTAGAGTAGTCTTTTCCTAGATCTAGAAGAGAACATATAGAGCTGTACATAGTATTGTTGATATTTTGTAGTGTAGTTTGATAACACTACTCTGATATTTCACGCAAGCTTGGTTATTTTTTATTTATAACCTCAAAATATTAACTTTTTTCGTAATTATTTTAGTTTCCTGAAGTGTCCGTTCGTGAAAACTTATTTCATAGGATTCCATATAATTTTAAGAGTTTATAGAAGTCACTTTCCATTCAAACGGTTCTTAGGCAGAACATGTATGGAGCCGGAACAATGTCCTTTACCCGCTTATGTCGTCTGTTGACATCTTGTTGACGTATTGTGACATGTAGTCATCCTCATTGATGTTAATTGCAGAAGTGACATAATATTTTCGCTCGTATTTTACCTACATTCTTCATTACTCAAAAAGTTTATATCTAAGTGAATTCAAAATCATGTAAAATATCAAAAAGTTTATTTATATCTAAGTGAATGCAAAATCATGTAATAATATTACATGTCAGAGATATACAATCAAGTAGTTACAGTACCTGTTTCAGTGGTCAGAGAACACAGGATCATAGCGCAAATCAAACCGGAATGCTGTCAGAGGTATACAATCAAGTGGTTACAGTACCATGTTTCAGTGGTCAGAGAACACAATATCATAGCGCAAATCAAACCGGAATGCTGTCAGAGGTATACAATCAAGTTATAACAGTACCATGTTACAGTGGTCAGAGAATTTTTGCTGGGGAGTTTGTTGCGCCACTTGTTCTTCCCAGCAAAAACACATAGGAAGTGGTGAAGGGTGGGCGTTTCGGGGGCTGTCTTTTGTAAATTTATTTTTTTGACGTTCGAAAAGTGCTGTTTTGCAGCCAAGTTTGAATAAATGACTTTTGATTTGATCAGTGGTCAGAGAACACAGGAACATAGCGCAAATCAAACCGGAATGCTGTCAGAGGTTTATAACCAGTGGTTACAGTACCCAGTTTCAGTGGTCAGAGAACACAGGAACATAGTTAGTGCAAATCAAACCGGAATGCTGTCAGAGGTATAATCAAGTAGTAACAGTACCAAGTTTCAGTGGTCAGAGAACACAAGAACATAGCGCAAATCAAACCGGAATGCTGTCAGAGATATACAATCAAGTAGTTACAGTACCATGTTAGCGGTCAGAGAACACAGGAACATAGCGCAAATCAAACCGGAATGCTGTCAGAGATATACAATCAAGTGGTCACAGTACCAAGTTTCAGTGGTCAGAGAACACAGGAACATAGCGCAAATCAAACTGGAATGCTGTCAGAGATATACAATCAAGTAGTTACAGTACCATGTTAGCGGTCAGAGAACACAGGAACATAGCGCAAATCAAACCGGAATGCTGTCAGAGATATACAATCAAGTGGTTACAGTACCAAGTTTCAATGGTCAGAGAACACAGGAACATAGCGCAAATCAAACCGGAATGCTCTCAGTAACATGTTTCAGTGAACACAGGCAAAACTTTATTTCAGATTATAAACAAGCCTAACCAGCACCCTTAAAGAGCTCCACAAATTGTGCAAAAAGGAGAACTAAAGAATTAATACTTTATAAATTAAACGAATATTTATAAATTTAATAAACGTTATTAGTTTGATAAATAGTATTTTTAATTTATTCACAAAGTTATTCAAGCAGACCAGTGCAAGTGAATGAATGTTATTAAAATAAATAAATGTTTTGTACAATATCTGTTATAAATAACTATCTAACCGTCTAGTTACTCTTGCGCCATCACACCTTCCAAGTTCTGCGTGCTGTGCTGCTGCTACCGCTGCGGCTGCGGAGAACCTCAAGCGGCGGAAATATAGTGGCCTTGTCGGATAGTCCCCAGGCCGGCGAACAAATTTTTTTTTGATACATATACATTAAGACTTTGTGAGTGCCTTCCTTACAATGAGTCCGACAAACTTTTCGAATGCGCAAATTTTTTCATTTTTTGAGATTCGTTTAATAAAGTTAACTAGAGAATGGTGGTCAACTTGTCCGATAAAGATCGTGCTGCGTTTGGAGTGTCCACCATCCTGAAAATGTTGGTATGACGTCACTACGACTCTTCGTACATACACGTTTCATTTTTTGAGGTTTGTTTAATAAAGTTAACTGTAGGTCCCGGCTGTCATTGAACATCCTTGGCAGTCGTTACGGGTAGTCAGAAGCCAGTAAGTCTGACACCAGTCTAACCAAGGGGTATCGGGTTGCCCGGGTAACTGGGTTGAGAAGGTCAGATAGGCAGTCGCTTCTTGTAAAGCACTGGTACTCAGCTGAATCCGGTTAGACTGGAAGCTGACCCCAACATAGTTTGGGAAAAAGGCTCGGAGGAGTTTCGCACGAGCTACTTGTCTCGTAGTCGGAGCTTCTCAGGATGTACTTAAGAAGTGCACGCATTTACTAAATTTCGTTTTAGAGAGTTCGAATTATATATCACAAAAAAATGGAGTGTTTTTTATGCTCTTTTTTAAGCGAAAGACCAGGATTCAAGGCAAAAGCAGAGGAAGTAAAACAATTTACTCCAGATATTTTTTCTATGTGTGGAAAGTTTCTGAGAGCCAGAAAATTGCACGGCCATAAGTACAGCAATGTCGTCCTGTCGGATAATTATTCTTCTATAGGATATTACTCGACGTGTTACAAGGATAAATATTTGATTGATGAAAGGTAAGGCGGACCATTTTTTTTTTATATTCCTGAATATTATAAATACATACATTTTAATATGCTTTTTAAATATCCTTAATTATTATTGAAATATTATTTGATACTAGTATTAAGTTGAAGGTTAATAATTATGATACTATTATGATGATAATTATGATGATGATGCATCTACTAACTCTGACGGAGAGTAAATTGCACTAATCTGCAGCATTTTTGTAACAAAGGTGATATATATTATACGTAATCGAATTCCAGAAAATAAAGATGCACTAACATGTCGAGATATGGCTATATGCCTATCTTGTAGTGCTGAAAATGCATGTTTTTGCAATAACTGCCGTATTTTTAGGACAGTAGAATATCGTAAATATATAATTAATAAAAGCTTAAAAAAAATGTGTTTTTAATACTTCAGAAGGGGTATAACCTCAAATCCCGTGTGAAAATTTAAGTTTATGCAGTCAGAAATTGCCAAAAAACAGTTTACCATTACTTATATATTTTTTAATTTTCTTGTCGGACTGACTATTTGACTCACTACATTTGTCGGACACTATCATTGTTGTATTTGTCCAACATGTATGTATGGGGAGACACAGTGACGTCATATCGACATGTTTCGGATGGTGGACACTCCAAACGCAGCATGATCTTTATCGGACAAGTTGACCACAATTTTCTAGTTAACCTTATTAAACAAACCTCAAAAAATGAAACGTGTATGTACGAAGAGTCGTAGTGACGTCATACCGACATTTTCGGGATGGTGGACACTCCAAACGCAGCACGATCTTTATCGGATAAGTTGACCACCATTCTCTAGTTAACTTTATTAAACGAATCTCAAAAAATGAAACATGAATGTACGAAGAGCCATAGTGACGTCATATCGACAATTTCAGGAGTCAAGCATTAAAAAACGCAGCGGCACCAAAATTTGCGCATTCGAAAAGTTTGTCGGACTCATCGTAAGGAAGGCACTCACAAAGTCTTAAATGTATATGTATAAAAAAAAAATTTGTTCGCCGGCCTGGGGACTAGGAAACTATATTTTCGAACCGTTTGGGGTTGAAACCCTCGGGTCGTGGGGTCCGAATGCCCACATTCTATTTAAAGTTCTCTCTAGGCGGCTGGTTGACGCTTCTCGTGATCAGAAGGCTGGCTATTACCTCGGACAAAGAATCAGCATGGCGATCCAACGAGGTAATGCTGCCAGCCTCTTGGGCACGCCCCCAGTTGACAGCGATGGGGACGAATTTTTTCACGCTTTTTAGTTGTTTGTTTTAGTAGGATAGTTTTTGATATTTATTGTAAATATGTATTGTAAATATCTATGTTAGTACCGTCTAGTTATGTCAGTTAGAATAGGAAAATATTACCAATGTCAGTGTGCAAAATAAAACGAATCGAGCAAGATATTTTTTTACTTCATCAAATCCTTACACTACATTGTGGTCACGGAGTTACTAGGATTAGGTTAAAATTAAAGGTAAAATTGCACTCAGAAGAAACTGTTAGTAAAATATTTTTATAGATCAATTTTAAGTAAAAAAGTTATTGTTATCACAAAAATTTATCTTCGTCGTAAATAACCTCTAAGCTCCTTGTTTTTCGAAATTGCTGTACAAAAACTAAAGAAACTGCAGTTTCTCATACAGGAGTGAAAACAAAAGTAGTCGCTTTTGTTTGTAAAGACAAAACGTAGGTCACGCCACTAGTAACAGACAAAAGCATCGCCTTGTATAACAGACAGCTTATTTTGAACACAAAATAAAATATTTAGCGGTACAAATCAAGTTTTTGAAAGGTAAGTTACCTGTTAAAGTAAGAGTTTTGTTGTTGGAGTAGGATATTTTTTTTAAATCTTTTTTTTTTAATTCTCAAAACTAATAAAAAATCATTATTGTTTTAAAATATTACATAATTGAGTCAAAATAAGTAAACCATTAAAACGATAACCGCGGGCGTATAAATCAGTATTGTATATTACCAGTGAGTGCGATAATTTTTCGATGAGAAGCGGGTTTCTACGCAATCATGGATTGATAACGGAAATACGGATGTGGTCGGTATTATCATTAGATAAATAATAATAATAGTAACAGCAAGTAGGGCAAACGTTAT
This sequence comes from Helicoverpa zea, assembly GCF_022581195.2. Taxonomy (NCBI): domain Eukaryota; kingdom Metazoa; phylum Arthropoda; class Insecta; order Lepidoptera; family Noctuidae; genus Helicoverpa; species Helicoverpa zea. The sequence goes on along the minus strand of NC_061464.1, from coordinate 1,614,509 downwards.
TCAGTACGCAAGTAATACAAACACAAATTATTGAGTTGTGACTAAAATGTCCTTGGTGTATTAATATTATGTAATCTATAATTTCAGTAGTTAATACACTAGATATACGGAAATACCAATTTATAATAATGACATAATTATAACAGCAGAGTATTTCGGTGTAGTTTACATATTTTAACAATGAATATATTTGCTATCTTTTCAATATACGACGAAAATACTACATACGACGTATTGCAAGTTCCAAGACTACGTAATATAAACCATTTTTTTTTTTACTCTGGGAAATCTTTCAGATCAAAGTCAAAGTCAAATTCTAACTGGACAGTTGAAAATCTGCGAGAAGACTAGTTTGAAATCTTCTAGAACTATATACAATATTGTTCTAGTCAAAAAATGATGCAAAATCTTACCAAAACCTGTTTAAATTCGTGTGAATTACAAGCTAGTACAACCGGCACTGATTAAGCCGGTCCCTATTCGCTTCCGATTTTTCTTTGTCGGAACATTTCCGAATGCAAAATTGAAGTGCCAAAGTTTCAAAATGGTTTTTAATATTTCATGAAAGGTGAGCGATATTTCAGTCAGTCGTTAATTAAAATTCGGATTTTAATTGAATGTTGAGTTTTTATTCTTAGGATTAACATACTATAGCTACACCAACGAACTACAGTTATGAAGGTTTTCGGAAGAAACTTTTTTAGCAGTTTTTTTAGTCTATTTCGTGTGTAGTTAGTTATATTGCTCATCTAAAAACAATTGACAGTAGACAGAAGAGTAATAAAGTAAGCGTAATTTATAATTTTGCAGCCGTTTACTGTACCAGATTAAGTAACACCAACGTCTTTTAATTTTTGATTTCGAAACGTCAAAATAACGTTCTGATCAAAAATTTGAGCGTCATATCGAATAGAAAATGAGGGTCCACGAACCTTAGAGGAAAAAGATAGGCCGAGTCTAATTTACGGGCTTTGTTGGTAAAATTAGGCACCTTTTACATTTTTATTTGATTTCAAGTCTATTTACAGCATTATTCCTGATTCATAAGTCATTTTACATAAAAAGAAATATACCTACATACACATACATAACTTATGAAACTTTAAAAATCAATTATATTATCGAACAATCATTTGCTCTTTTATACTTGAAATGTTATCGTCACCGGGTTTCAGGTATCTTTGCAGCATAAATATCAGCGTAACATAACAAAAAGAAAAACTGATACATTGAAAAGAAAACAGCAACGTAAAATTCCATTCAAACGGAATTTTCGAATCCCTTTTTATTTTCGCGTCCAACGGTAGAAATTTGGCACGCCCTTTTAAATTACGGAAACAGTTCCTCGGTCATGGCATGAAGCCAATACTCGTACTTTACAATACCCCTTCAGTCTTGGCGCATTTTCATACTTCACTAAGTAATTCAGTACATTCATTCTGCTTATATATTAATATTCGTTGTAACACACTGCTGTCTATATTGTCATTGTAACTACTTGTAGTATAAGCTAAGTATTCTATAACATATATATATATCTATAACATAACCTACCATATGATTGAGGCTGTTAATCGGACACGTATCAATTTGCATTTGGTACTGAATTTTGCGCTTCAGCTTGTGAAATTGAATGCTAAAGATGAGAATTATTGTCGAAAGCCAAAGTCTATTTTGGCTTTCGGGCTTCAAGAGTCGAATCAGGAAAGGCACAAACAAACGCAAATTTTATTCATCAACAAAACATTATTTCTAAACCATTCTCCCACATCATCATTAAATTGCGGCATCACGATCTCACGTTTCGCCATCAGCCATCGCATTACGTCAGTCATCGTTCACAGCGACCACGCTTAGCACTGGACTTTGATGAATATCGCTATTGGATAGACCAATTGTTGCCAATTTGTTAGTGGTCGGATCCATATTACATTGTTTACTGAATTAATGGTAGCAACAAAGCTTCCGTTAAACCTGTGCCTGACGGTGGAAATGATTTACTGATGGCGGCAAGCGGTGTTCGTGAGACGACAAATCATTTTAATAGTTTTTACTCGTTGATGAATTTTTGAACGCAGCGTCGATTTTTAACGAATACTCATATGTATGTGTATATCTAGGATTGGATACAGGTCTACTAGTCTACATTCATTTCGAAAACTCCTTCAGTACTATTTTCGTAAATAATAAAATTGTGTTTGCAAGTAACAGTGGCCTCTCTAGACATCGCGGTCAGGCTCCAAAAGTCGTGACGACTCTCACAACCAGTCGAAAAAGAGATGATGTGCAATGACACCGCAAAATTTACGAACGTCACCACAGACAAAAAATAACCCCTGTCACAGACAATTAATTCATACTTCAATTATTTGTCTTAAGTAATAATGTTCTAACTTCACTACACAGTAATAAAGTCATCATCATCATCATCATCATCATCTCAGCCATAGGACGTCCACTGCTGAACATAGGCCTCCCCCTTTGATCTCCACAGATACCTGTAATAAAGTAATTTTCCAAAATGCATTTAAAGACGTAATTTGTTTACGATTTATTGCTATCGTGAACAACGCCATATTCTGTTTTACTTGCAATCCAACACTAATTAGTACCGATAGATGACGTTTTGCTACGTCACAACTGTTGACATACTTGTTCCATAGCTTATCTTGTCATATATCCATGTTTATCTATTTAACCCAACTATAAAAAACATTGTTGAAGATACAAAATGTTATTTTACGATAATATTTTGTTAACATGTGCAGAAAGTGGAAAGGAAATCTGAGTTGTAAAGAACCGATACTCTTCATTAATGAGAGGGTCGTCTCGAAAGATGACACTGTCTTAGAAAGTTCTGTAGAATCATAAAAGGCAACAAACTTAATTGTCAATTTAAATACACCAAGGAGACAGTACACCAAACAATTGTCAATGAAGTTGTTAATATTAAGCCCACAAATGTCCATTTTGCAGTTGAACCACCTTGCATCCTCATAATATCGGCTACATAACATACCAAATAGATGATCGACGAGAATAGCGAGTAACTACAACAACTTACATTGACACATAAAACATGGCTGTGTTAGATATAAAAAATGACCGAAAGTCAAACCAATAAAAAATAATGACTGGTACTGGCTAGGTACATTAGGTACTTTTTTATACGAGTATAATATTCAAAAGGTTAAAATAAATGAACTTAAAAAATATGGAAACAGAACCAACATCCGCAGAACCATGAATTCTCATAAAATAATAGCTGTCCACATAATGCAGCGCTCATTATGTACAATTATGTACATATCATTATTGCGACCCGTTGACAGCCGGCATCGGACAATGCATGCCGAATATTAACCGTCGTAATTATATAAGATAGGGCTAATTTATAGTTCTGGTGCTGTCCAAGTTATGAAAGCTCTGTGCTGAACTAGATTTAAAAAATATTGTAATTTTTTATATATTAACATTTTATATAATAAAAAGAAGCTGTCGAGTTGTTTTTTCATATTATTGACATGCAACGGTGAAACGTATGTTGGATACTGACTGACAAATAGGTTTTATCATTTTTACCGTTTTATTTATAAAAAGCTTTGACTGCATCATTTGCTTCAATACCCATTATTTATACAATCTATCAACTCGCCATCAAACACTTGCTGAAATGCGAATATTTGTTACTGTTACTGTTACAGCCTTTTTATCGTCCCACTGCTGGGCGCAGGCCTCCTCTCACACGGAGAAGTATTGAGCATTAATCACCACGCTTGCTCAATGCGGGTTGGTGATTTCAGACTTTATAGTCCAGGTTTCCTCAAGATGTTTTCCATCACCTTTTTTTTTGTCAGCCATTGGTGTCTAAGATTACTTAGAAAGTACATACAAACTTAGAAAAGTTGCATTGGTACTTGCCTGACCTGGAATCGAACCCATACCCTCATACTCGAGAGGTTGGTTCTTTACCCACTAGGCCACCACGACTTTATAAACATAAAATCAATCACCGAACAGACATATACATACATGCAAACCGATTTCGGCTTAGCGGAATAGAAAAAAAGGAAATGATGTTACCCTAATACCGATATAAAAAAAGCATTCTATCCATTGATTCGTGAAATCGCAGAGCCGGAAAGATGGTATCTGTTGTCGGTGCGGTTAAACGCTGGCGAATTATGCCATCATTGTATCATAGACTTGTTTTATTTGGGCATATCGTCCAAAATGTTAGCCTATAGAAGATGCGTAATTACGTTTTATTTGCTCTGTATCGTATATTATGTTACAGGACAGCACGAAAAAGGTGAGTTCATTTTTGTTTTAAAAGAGAATAACACTTTTGATTATTACAATTGGACAGTAATTTATTTCGAGGAGTAACTCTTTTATTACAGATTTCCTATGGGAAATTTTAGGCTTTTGTTTAAACTACCGTAAGAGAAAAACATTTCATTCCGTTGTACACAACATACATATACCAATTAAATTAATGTATTCCCAGAAAGTAAATTTGGCGACATCGTTAAAAGAACTGTAATAGCCACGGCACACACATGCATGGACCACGTAAATGCAACTGAGAAAGACTTGGAATATCTTCGAGGTGATCCACCCTTTCCAGAAAAATCTGCGTGCATCATTACCTGTTTGCTGGAAAAGGTACGGAAACGAACTTTTTTAAGTGCATTTTACCTACGAGACAGTTTTACTAATCACCCAATGCTATCTTAAAGTAAAAAATTGTGAACAGCCTATGAAAGATGCCTTCTGGTAGTATGGGAATGGAGGTAGACACCAGCAAAGAAAGGGACAATGAAATAGAGACATTAATCAAAATCACTGATATAATCAATGATGAGGCCGAATTACCAGATACTATTTGGGAAGACTTTAATAAATACTTCATTGACATTGATATGTCTGACGAAATCTCAGGTGCTCATGACTGTGTTCACATGCTTGAGAAAGTAACAAAATGATTCTACAGGGCATCAAAGACATTTGGCATACGTTGCTAGAATTAATGAAGTTAATGTTAGCATACAGACTATTGTTGACGAAATAAAAGCAAGTGGTATTAAAATTAATTTCACGATAGACACACCAATTGTTGAGATCCTCAGTTTTTCAAAGAAATGTTTGATGAGGTTAGGACGGGTGTCACCAGATTTAAAGTTAGGAAAGCAGTTTATCGTAAAGGGATAGAGAGAGATGCTGCAGGTAAGCCGCTAGGAAGGGAAACATCTGATAAGGAGACTACACAAAACATTTCACAGTATGGTCTTGTAAATCATCAAATACCTCCACTACAAGGCATTACTCTGCCTCCTGAACGAAAACAGGGGTTTTAAGAAGTTTGGGCCCTTTAGCGCAAGTCATGCTTATGGTTATGGAAGACAAATATTATTCAAAACTGAACAGTGCTTTAAGCAGGCACAAGTTTTCAGATGTTGCCGATGGCTTCTGAAATCGTATCATGTCTGAAAGAAGCCTCAAGTCTGGGGAGTGTTACAACAGTTTATAGCAGCTCGCTGATCTAATATGACAACAGCCGCCGTGGCAGAAATTCCGGCCTTGGGACGTATTATTATAAAATAAAATAATCTAAAATCTTCTTTAGACATATTTTTGTCTAAGATACATATAAAGAGTTGCTACAGCATTAAATATCAATTAAATATTTTAATTAGTATTATGGGTTTAATTATCGTACTGTAAGTTACTTATAGGTGACCTCAAAAAGGTAGACCTTTGTACTTACATGCTTTAGTAGGTAGGTATATTATGCGAAAAACTTCGACAGGTTGGCGTAGTGAAGAACAACAAATATTCCAAGTTTGGTTTCATGACCGCTGTCACGCCCCTAGTGTTCACAAACAGAAAGAAATTGGAACACATGAAAACTGTGTCGGAAAATTGCGACAGAGAGGTAAATATTTATGATGTAATACATAAGTTTTGTACACATTCTTATAGAAAAAGGGTTTCTTTTTCTTTGTGTGGTATCCAAATATAAAATCTGGGGTATGGCCAAAGGCTGGTTACCTTATCTCATCATTTTCTTTTTTGTTTACCGGTACAAATATTTTAAGACGAATTGATATTTGGAAGATAATTTTTCAAATGGGTGTGTAACACTCCTCATAAAATGTTTTTACGTAAAAAATAAAATCTCAATGTTATTTTTTTAAAGTTTAACATTATCTCGCATAAAGCCGTGTATAATTTTCAGGTAAATCACAAACAAGAGACGCCATGCCAACTCGGGAATGAGGTCACCACATGCATCTTTAAATACGCTCCCGAGCTGCATTTTAAGTCTTAAGAATGTTGAGAATCACCATCGTAGAACACATTAAGATGGAATGTGTTTAAAAGCAGAATGTTAAATTATTATGTATAGTGAAAAGCTATTTATAATCATTAACCCCCTTACTTATAAAATCTCTAATCACCTTCTAAGCAACATTTTAACTAGTCACTACTTACGGCCAGTTTCTTCATCAAAAGTTAAAGTTAAAGTAATGTCTAAAGTAAAAGTTGCGGTCAAATACGTTTTTTCAAGGCTAAAGTGACAGCAAAACTAATAGAAAAATTGAATTTGACCGTTACTTTTACTTTAGACATTACTTTGACTTTTACTTTGGCTTTAACTTTTGATGAAGAAACTGGCTGTTAAAGTCTTAAGTAGTGATTAAATGTTAGTTAAGACATGCTTAAGCAACGTTTATAAGTAAGAATTTTATTAAACAGCCCTTAAGTATTACTTATATTTAATTACGTTTATAAGTAAGGCTGTATATTTTGAAGAGCTTAGCAAAAGAAGATTATTCACAAAAATATAATGTATGACTGATGGTACTTTGAGTTCCAATTAAGGACTCCTAACTTCTAAAACATAGTATATTATTTTTTAACTTTTACTATGTATTAAATAAATAGCTGTTAAATGTTACACTTATTATGTACAATATTTACCCAATAAAAATACAAAGTTATTTACAATAATTATGGATTGAAATAAGATGTGGGACCCTCTGTAGGTAGAACACAGTGAGCGTAAGCTTTCTATTCCCTCAATCATAATCGATTCAGCGTTCTACCCGTAAACCTATAAAAGTTCGTACCTATTTGAACTTAGTTAAGACTTATACCAAAATCTTTCGTTACAAATATGCAGTCGCTCCTTGTAAAACATTGGTACTCAATTGCAACCGGTTAGACTGGAAGCCGACCCCAACATAGTTGGGAAAAGGCTAGGCAGATATGATTTTCCTTACAAATAACATTCATGTTTATTTTACCAAGAATGTAATGAAAATGTAAATTGGTCACGTCACGTGTTACCCGTGCGTGATAAGAGTGAAAAATTTTAATGCTTGAGAGTAGGTATTTGTTAATGAGCATCTACAGGGAATATTGAACATTGTTTATCTATGAACAGTTAAGTACCAAATTTTGCACTAGCATCGGCGCGCATTTTTCTTTTCACACAGACCGGAATAAACATCTGCAAGACGATTTTCAACGTGTTAAGAATTTGCTCTCCTCTCCGAGCCGGTCTGTCTGAACGGACCCTCTTAAATGTCACAATTGCAATCCCAAAGCTATAGACAACAAGAGAATAAATCTACCCCAACAAAATACCGAGAAAATGAACAAAATCAGCCAAGACCTAAAACAATTACCAACGTATCCATACAGAAGAACATAATTTTAAAGTTTTTGATTCAATATCCTTCAACAGACACCTACACAATATGAAATAATAAAGAAGCCACCACAGCTAAAGTAATAATATTTCTTCTAAAATATGCTAGCATTAAATATGAATGACTTTTCCAAAATCTGAGGCGACATGACATGACACGCTTGAAGCGTGACACAGACTCTCGCACAAAATATTTCACGTCTAAGGGTCTCCCCACATTTATCGACGCGGAATCGCCTTAAGCTGAGTGCGTATCACCACACTGCTCGAATTATCCCCGATCAGCTATAACGACTCGTTTCGTCATCGCCCGGCGTCGTGACGCCTCGTCCGAGTCGAGCCGATGCGAATGGCATTTGTTAGACCCTTATTACATGGATATAAAGGCTTTTTTGACCGGTGTTAGACGATTTCGCGTCGATAAATGTGGGAAGACCCTAAGTAGCTATTCTGATGACGACGGTACAAGGAAATATTTGGAATACCAATATTATAAAAAGCAAAGTTTGTATGTACGGAGATCTCTTCGTAAAAGGGAACTACTCTATCGATTTTTGTAACTAATTGCTGAATGAATTAGGTAGGTAGGTAGGTACCTTTTATGAAGAAAATGAAGTTGAGGTCAGAAGGCGATGAACGAAGCCACCGACCGCGGAGACTCGGCCGTGCGGCAGTTCTACCGCGTCGCCACCGTGTTTGCGACTCCGGCTTCCTCAGCAAGCAGCTCGTAGAGAAACTCTTCAGGGTACTAGCTTGGTAAAATTATATTTCTTAAAAAATAAATAATTTCTTATAATTTTATTTCAGTCGGTAACTTGAATTCTGAAAAATGTTGTTGTTACCTTTTAATACGGCAGCCTATTACCAGACACGACAAAGCAATATTTAGGTGGGAGTAAAATTTTTTGCAAAACCTTCAAAAGAATATTTTCCCACTTACAAGATTCGACCAAAAAAATAAATAGTAATACAAAATACACAGGAAATCGAAAACATCACGAACCTCTTACAAACAACTAAGCACAATATAAACAACTTTTTGATAGCTACAATGTCAAGAACTCGAGATTTTCCATAAACATTTACTCTATAACCGACGCCGCCTGAAGCCATTGTAGGGTCTTCGAAAGCCTGTTCAAACATAACATACCTATAAAGTTGTATTCAACTATGACACTATATACTTTCTTTTATGGGAAATCATCAAATGGCTCCTGTGGGTGCAGGGCGAGGGAGTGTCAGACTCTTACTGACTAAAACCCCTCATGTTCCTTCTCAAGCTCTTTACGTACCAGCGGTAACTCTTTTACACAATCCTACAGCCCAACTATGACACTACTAAATGTTACTTATTTTTAAAAACATCGATATTTTATTCGCATTTAAACTCTTTTCCCTTAAAATCTTAACTCGATAACAAAGATCATGACCTACTAGATTTAAATGAGTCTCTGGTTATGGGTTTTTCAACGAGTATTTGGCAGTTTTTTGAAGACCAGAATAGCAAGGCATGGAAAATGACATGCAAGACACCACGCCACAGAAATATAGGTACGACTTATACATAAATAGTTACAAACGATACTACATAGTTTACATAATTATAATGCAAAGTCCTGCACAACATACATATATAGTCAATATATTATCTACATAATATATTATCTTAATAAATATAATATGTACTACAAATACACGATGAAAGTCAACCGCCATTTTAACATTTTTATAAATCTATTTTTCACCAAAACCAAAAGAGGAACTGGAAAAACTTTACCAAAATATTTTACACCGATAATTCACTTCATATTAATTGTTATTTTTCAATATCAACATGAAAATAATAATTCTTACTTCTCAATTAAATAAAAATTCTTTCCAACATTACAAACGATAGCAAATTGTCAATCAAGCGTTTCCATTGAATGACAGTTTGAAATTCGAATGTCGTTTCGATGATTACAACATTCGAAAAAAGTTTTATGCTAGGAATTTGTATTGTTGACGAAATAAATTCTCCTTGCTCGGCGTTTTATGAAAAAATATTAAATGGCCAGTAACAGTTCTGCGAAAAGGCTAACTATTTAAAGGTTGTAACTCTTTTTCATGAATTGCATGGAACAAAATTCTAAGCTTTTTTTAAGCGATTTTACTTTGAAATTAATGTTAAGATTATTATAATAGGTAAATCTAGATTTTAATTAATTATACCACTAGTTAGTGGCAGTTGGCAGGCGGCGCATGTTACGCAACAAACTACCCAAACTGTGGACACTCCATTTTAAATACATGTACCTAAGGACGTACCTACTAAACCAATAATCTGCAAACTCAGTCGGCTACTAACAGTTTGTCTGGCACCGCCTTAAGCTTGCCAAAAATAGTACCTATTCGTATGTTTTTGTCAGACATATTTCTTGCTTGATTTCGAACAACACATTAGTAAAATGTCGACCCTCTTACTGAGTATCTAACAAATTGAATTTCCTAGGCCATATTATATTAGTACCTGGTATGTACATAACACTTATATTCTCTCTTGCAAAGTACATAAACAGAATGATCCACCAACCACAGTCGGTTATTTCCACGTATGTTCAGTTCATTGGCAACAAAAAGCGAAAAAAAAACGTATAAAAGTTATACTTTTATAAAAAAAAGAACCTCATTTTAATCTTTATGTACTTATTTATGCATGTTTGCGCACGATTATCTCACGTTCGCTGAACCGATTTTGATGCGGTTTTCAGAATAGAACAACTAGTGTTTTATATTACTACCACATTTTCATGTCGTTTACCAGACAAGTTTTAATACCACTTACTTTACACGAGGAACGCACGAGGATTCAACCAAATCAGTCCAGCTGTTTATGAGCATCTGTATAACAAACGTACTAAAAGTAATATAGATTCAACTTTAATAACTTATTCAATTTAAAGGTTTTCCCTTTCCTTCAAGGCTTTAATGTCTGCTATGCTTTCACATCTGGATTACATACCGATACATAACCGAGGAAGGTTGAAGAGTTATGAACTGAAAGAGAGCTGAATTTTTTTTTAGATCGGACCAGTAGTTCTTGAGTTTATCGCTTTCAAACAAACACTCTTCAACTTTATGTTTCTTTTTTATGCGTTATTGAATAATTACTCGAACACTGGTAAACAAAGTCACCTTCATACAAAACTGCGCCGGTCAGTTCATTATCTGCCTAGCCTTTTCCCGACTACACTTGTTGGGATCGCCTTCCAGTAACCTAACTGAATGCACCTGAGTACCAGTAGGTATTTTACAAGGAGCGACTGCCTATCTGACCTCAACCCAATACTATTGGGTAAGACTGGTTGTCAGACTTAATGGCTTCCTGGATTCTATCCGTAACGACTACCGAGGATCTTCAATGACAGCCGGGACTTACAGTTTATCGTGCCTTCCGAAACACGGTCATTGGTATCCACGAAACACTTAGAAAGTACATACTTTAGAAAATTAAAATTAGTACTTGCCTGATCTGGAATCCAAGTTTGGAGAAAATTCAGTGCTAAATACTTACTTTTTACTGAATGCTACTGAGTGAGTTTTATTACACTTTACCATTAAAAACGCAGCTGAATTATTGTTTCAATATCATGCGAGTGTATAAGGACGCTGATAATTTATAGCAGTTTGATCGCAGTAAATTAAAAAAATAATTAAACGTTGATACCGTTCGATACTCCATATATAAAACTGTCGTGGTGCTTTATCGAACACACGTAATACATATTCGTTTTAATTATTTATGGCATTTTCGGATACTATACTTCGGATCGTAGGTACTTGAAATAATGTTTTATTTGTCAATGTATTTTACGAGTAATAGATACTTACATAATGTTAGGTTAACTGAAAGCAAATGTTTGACTCATGTAAGAGATTCCATTAAGTCAATTTAGTGGCTTAGAAACTTCAGTACAACTAGTTTAGTTTGTTTTAAGGCTAATTCTGTTACCGCTAAGTAAATTCTTGTATAATTATGTAGGTGTTTTCAATTTGTGTTTGTAACAAGACTGTGACAAGAGAACATGGAAACTAGAACTTGCTGAAGTGATCTAAATGATTGAAAAACTAATACTATCTGATAAGGTAATCATTTTTTGATTAATATGATTTTTTCTGTATGTCGTAATGTCCGGTGTTAAGAACAATACTTTTATTTCAGACGATGGTGTCCATTTTGTTAGTACCAATGTTTTATAACTAGTGTTAAACATCCATCATCCTCCGAGCCTTTTTCCCAATCATGTTGGGGTCGGCTTCCAGTCTAACCGGATTCAGCTGAGTACCAGTGCTTTACAAGAAGCCTTGAAACCTTGGATTTAAAAACAACTAAAACAAGTATTTACAGAAGTTTTAAGACATTATTTTAACTCTGTTCGACAACATTCACCCTCCAAACCGTAATATATTTTATGTGTTACTTGTACACTGAGATAATGTTGTCAAAGCCTTGTTTTCTCAAATTTGTATCGTCAAAGAGGAGCGCAGTTCCTTTATGATATAGTAACTTAGTTTGCATAATATAAATTGCATACTGTGCTAGACATGTGTACTATACTTGGATCAAAAATACTTCCAGGAGATCATCGTTTTGTTGCTAATATTATAAGATACGAAAATGGTTTTCCGTGTCCTCTATTCTACCTACAAGATGAATTTGATAGGTATAGATATTTTTTTTGAATGTTGAAACCTTTAAATTACAATTCACTGGTAAGTTTTTTTTTTGTCTTTACCTACAGACAAACTAGCTAATTCCCATAATTTGGCTCGCGTACCTAATTTCTGAACCCGGATAAAACGAAACCTATTTGTTATCCTGATGTATACATAACCTACTTCTATATTTAGCTTTGAAGTTTAATCAATACCCATTAATTACCTTTCCATGAGAGTTTAGAATCATCATTATCCTCCGAACCTTTTTCCCAACTATGTTAGGGTCGGCTTCCAGTCTAACCGGATGTAGCTGAGTACCAGTGCTTTACAAGGAGCGTGAGAGTTAAGAATATTTATTCATATCACTACTACATACGATACTGATGATATGATAAGTAACAATACATAAGTCAATCCCGTCACTAAAAGACCGCAAAAATATATTTACTTAACTGAACTACCACAAAGGCTACCCTTATGATAAAATACCTAGATAAAATGATAGGTCTAGACTAAAATATTATTCTAGACCGAAATATAACACGATCCCAAGACATGGGTGTGTTAGTAAGGGCAGAATACTAATTTTGTTTAGGTCGGCAAAAATATTTGACGTCAAGTGCGGGTGTGTTTGACACGATATATTTCTTTCTATATTTCATTTACAATAAATACTTTTATTTTGTTGAAAAGAATCTTAATTTATATAACTTGGTAGCTTTCCACCAATTACAGCGCCTGTGTAATTCTAATAGCAAGACGTAGTTAAGTTGCAAAATTTTGTTTCTTCTCTTTGGTATAGCTCCTGCTCAGCTCATAGCTGTAAGATGTATAAAATATGTTTACAGGTATTTATATATAGATATATGTACTGTGTATATGATGTATATATGTTTTTGTATGCGATAATACAACACTACTTTGAGCTTTTGATCCAGACGCATATTACGTAGATAAACAGAAAATTACTTTACAGATTACATTTACTTATTATATTTTTTATCGCAGTCAGGTAAGGAATAAAAACTTAAATAAAAAGCAGTCTGTTTGTGATTCAATAAGATGAAGTTACCAAACGAACTGAGTTTATTTTGTCGATTAAGTTCTTAAGGCTACATTGTCAAATCTTCAAAGTTTCAACAAGCTTACTTTACCTAAACGACAGTAAAAACGTCACTAAAATTAAATTATAACTGTCACCTTTGTAGTAATAACAGCGGCAATATAATTTAATCTGAAGGCTTATAATAATTAACCCGTCAGATAATTATGTCAGGAGGACAGTTTCTGGCTAAGTGACGACTATCTTGATTTATATTGCCTATTAGGTAAGTTATAATATTTAGTGATTAATACTAAATTGAAATATTTTTGTGAAAATAAACTAGACATTTTCATTATGATTATGATAAATGGCATTGGAAAATAAAAGCTCCTTCTCATATTGTTATAGAAACCTTAAAGTTTAAGCATCTTACGATGCTTGACAATATCAATATTGAGACAATCCCATCGAAACTATACATCTATCAATAATAAAAATACGTGTGGCACTCGGGGACTGCCGCGGTAAAGCTATTGCATAGCATTCTGTATCAACTTATGCAATTATAATTATTTATTTTTTACGATTATGTATTTGTCCGATTTCGGAGCAGCTCGTCTCGATTCGGGCGAGTTCCGTAAAGTCGTACAATACGTCTAATCGCACGACACACAGCGCCGTGTCGAAGACTGCCGAACTGACACGACGTTAGACGATGCACGGCCTGCAAGCCACACCTCCGTGCCCGTCGGAGTGGGGAGCGTGAGGTTTTTTCGTTACGGTATTTCTGGATTTGGTATCCGCGCTCAAGGCCTGCGATAGAAGCTATGCAATAGCTTAATAAGTACATACCTAAATAAAACTATATATTTAAATGAAAGTTGTGTTAGTTACACTACTAGTTAGAGAGAAGGTAGCTGGTTTGAAAATAAACGAAAAATAGGTATTTTAAGTGGACTGTACAAACATACCTATTCGTCAGATAAAAGTTCTCTGGCGATTGAAAAATCGGCCCTTAGTCCATTATAAAAAATATTGATAGCTTAGCCCCGGCAGAAGAACATAGGTTATTTATCACCATCTGGCTACGTGAAGCAGTTATCTCGGGACGCGGGTGAAACCGCGGGCAGAAGCTAGTATTCATATAAACTGTTGTCTAGGTGAGAGTTACAACTGACTCTATTATCAGATTCTGGTTGTAACTCGTCACTCGTTCTAATTTCACAAGCTACACCTTGGTCAAAATATGCGGCTAGGCTGAATTTTTTGATAATAACTCTCAAAAGCATAGCTTTTATGTACCCAAAGCTCGCAGTACAGCGCTCGACCACCGCAACATTAGCGCTGATACTACACTTTTATAGCTAACATGGATTTTTATTTCGCTACCCTTTGTTTCTTGTTATTTTGCTTTGTTGTTATTTTTAAATGAAAAAATTCTGTCATTATCAAAGCCTCTCAACTGTGATGGAAGCTTTTAAAATAGTTGTTCATAACTACCGATTCAATATTCGAACGTAAATAACAAATAAATAAATATAAATATGTACAGATATTAATGACCATCATTGAATGTGATTCGATGAAACTGTGAAAATCTAGGAGAAATAAAAAAAAAGCTTTTAATTGATAAAAATTTTTCGAATATCATTATTAAATAAAAACGTAATTTAGTACTTTGTGTCTATTCATCGGATTTTTATGCTATTGAGTTAAATATTCATATAATATAGAGACATGCAAACGAAACAAACTTACATTCGCATTAATTATTAGTAAGCACACCTTTGAGGTGGACAACCTAACTCTTTAGTCCTCTGAGATTCACAGACTAATGTTTACACAGACAGACTTAAACCAGTTTAAAGTTCAAACGTAATAAACTCCGACCATACTCGCTGTTAAATCTAGAATCACATTACCATTCAGGACCAAGTATACAAACTTAGATCCTATCTTAAATCCAGATTTAGACCAAAAACAAATTTAAAGTTAGATTCAACTTGCTTCAGATTTATTTCTTCGGTTTGTAAAGCAAATGGCGATTTTCTTGTGATCACGGTTTAGTTGGACTGGGTCTGAAAATTGGATCTTGTATACTGGTATTTCTTCACAGTTAATGTCACTCGCTTTTATTTGAGGAGAAGAAGCGAATTTTGGTATTTTTTCTTGAATATGTAACTGGACTGTGTGGTAATCAGAGGCCGTCAGGCGAATTTAAGCTAAGCTCTGACAACAAGCCTTTTTTGGGAATCAAAACCTGCATCTCACCCTATATCAAGAAAAATAAATAACTAACCATTCACGAGGTAAATGATAAAATTACATTGAGAATTTATATGTGTAATGGAGTTGTAAAATCAAATCAAATCTTGAAATGTTGAATGCAAATTCGCTTGTATTTGTGAAACCAAATTCTAATATGACTTATCCTGCTAATTTTTGGCCGTAAATAATAAACTAATGCTCTTGAGTACCTACTAAGTATGTAATAAGTAAATACCTGCGATAATAATTTTCACCCAACTGACAAGTTTCACCTTTTCATAAAACCACAATAAAGTTAATTTTAAAATAGGTACGTAAATTCTTATTTAGGTGATGCAGGTAAATACTGATATTCAGTTCGTAGAAAATATGTGAAAATCACAGCATTTTACACATGCATTTAACCTTATAGAGGCGTTACTCGCTTTGAGGAAAAGGAGTGTGGTTTCAGCCATCATAAATCCGGTCATTTAGAGGAATCAACGGCCGCTTTCCAGTAATGATTTCAATTATATAGAAGTTCAGCTTACGATCTCATTTAGAACGGCAATGGGATAATTTTTTTCACCACCACTGGTAATGGAGGCGAATGGCTCGGGCTTAAGACTTTGAATGTTACTTCGAAACGGTGGTGATTTCGGCAGCTTAAATAGCTATTGCTGAAATCAAACGCCCGTTTCCAAAAAGGGACGCAAATAAACATGAGCCGAGTACATTTTGAATGGTGGTGTTTGACCTAAATATTAAAAAGATATTTAGTTAGGTACCTATACCTACACTACTATTGGATTGATGGACATTACTTGAATCACTTTATAGTATTTACAATTGATACAATAGTTTTTCATTCTCGATACTCGCTGCCAGCCTAATACGTCTCGGTATTTCGTTCCGAAGTTAAATTATCGACAAACCTTTGACATTTTTTTACCAGGTGTTTCAAAATTCTGTTATTAATTTTATTAAAAGATAACAATGCGCCAAAAATAATTTATCACCCTAATTGATTACTCTGAATCTAAAATGGGTCAAACAGATAATACAGAAAACGAATTGTTTTGGCGTTTACACCAAGTAATGAATGTTTGTTTAGGAAACGAACGATTAAACAATTTACGAGTTGGCCGAAAGTGTTTCTTTGATATATTTGTTATCGTTTTGTTTATGTTTTGGCATATTACATTGATTTTTCTGGTCGATTTAGGACAAAATTCTGATCTCTTGGTTCTGGTTGTGTGACAGTGACGCTTAATCTCTCAGATTTTTACAAACAAACATAGCAAACAAGAGGTCTAATTAAATAATCCTGTATACAAAACACAATTATATAATTTTCTCCAATGTCATAGGAGTTTCATCAGCCATAGTTGTTAAGCGTAAACGTCAGATATTAATCAAATCTTATTTCTTTTGTAAATAGCCTAATTCTAAGATTGATAAGTATGTATACCTAATAGAATGGAAGTAAGTATACAAAGCTACGTATAAAAAATGTAATAATAGCTATAGCGTTTCTCCCCAACCATGTAAACAAAAACAAAATGCCATTTGCCATATATTATTTTTATAACATTGTTTCTTACGGCCTTGAGTATCGTGTCGCTAACATTTGGTCCCGGAGGGAATGTTGCGAGCATTCTTCCCTTTAATATCTCGCTCCATGGATTTCTGCGACCCTAGTACATGTTGGCTGGCATGTCGCCTCATATTCAAAGGAACTCAAAGGATCATTAGAGTTTTAAGATCTTGACTAATTCTAGTACCTTGTTTATGAGTCAAGAAACAATTATTTACACACACATTTTAACACACTTATGCCAATTCAATATATGTAAGTAGCTGGCGATATAGAAAAAAATTTCGCTTTACTTAACCTAAAATAGATAGGCATTGTTCGACTAGATAAAATTCAGTCTTTTCTTCTTGAGTGCGGAACCCTAAAAAAGATAACTGAGAGAAAAATATTATATGGAACTATCCTGTGTTTTTCATGTTGATGACATCACAAGGCTGGTGGTATTATTACAAACATTTCTACTCACCACATTACTCTACTAAGTACCACTAACATAGTTTGCGAGTACCAGGGGAGCATAAATCATGTAGCAGTGTAATAGTGCGCTCGTATTACGCTAACGAGAATTAACCCTCTCTTTATGTGGCCGAGTTTCGGGCTCAACTATGCACCCAGAATTACAACTTATTACTTACCAAGTTTCATTCGTTAATGTAGGTACTAGGAGTGCATTCAACATCTATTGTCATTTCCCTTAAGCCTTACTAACATCATAAATGAGAAAGTGAGTTTCTAATTTTTCAAGTTAATACGGCTAAAGCTTAAAGATGAAAGATGTTTTTTTACCCAGGTGCTGAGTGTAGTTCTCTCAGGATGAAACCAGCGAGCCTGTTTTGAATTTATAAAATTTTTAGTTGTTTCCCGTTGATCTAGTGGCCCCCGGTTCGGTAACCGGATTGGACTGAAATCACTTCGTGGGCCTGCGTGGTTTGTGGGTCACCTGGAGTCTGGAACTTAGTGGATAAAGTTCTTTACCTCGGAGAGAAGATTAAGAAGTCGGTCCGGTGTCAAGTCGCTAAGAAGCTAAGTGTGTATTTCTCTGCTCTTAGTACATGTCCTCAGTACCTTACTAATCTCCTTTGAGATCTGGTCTGGAGCCCTTTGGATTCGGGATTTAATTTATTGCCTCGTTACAAAAAAACAAAACTGTCAAAATGTTAAACTAAAATAAAAATAACAGACTATACAAAATAATCTCCTACACGCATAAGCTATAAGCTTGTTCACAGTAGATACAATAAGTCTAACCTTTTCTGAAATTGAGTAACAATAAAATTAAGTATCTATCTTTTCCCTAAGCTTTAAGTCCCCAGATTACTTATACGACAATAGATAATTTTATTCTTAGTTTACTTATTCCTCAAAATACTGAGATTTATTTGTGACTTCTGACTCGTGTTCAGATACAATACCATGCTACGTAGACTAAGTAAGCTATCTTTTAGGGTGGCCAATTCGACCAATTAGGTGGCTGGTTCTAGTTTGTTTATTGTAACATGGTACAATCCATCCTAGTATGTGCATGCATAGTTTTGAATATACGTGTCACACGTAGATTTAAATTGACGAAACTGCACGGTTCATTTTCGCCAGTTGCAAGAGCTACTTGGGATAATATCGTACCTGAGTATGAGTGTTAGTTGTCCAATTACTTCAATACGATAATGTACGAATAGAAACAACTTTTCCTCGTTGACAGATTATAACGAATCCGTGTCTCCAGTCCCAAGAGTAGAGGCTTTCATAAAATAACTCCTAAATATTATCCCCAACAAAGACATATAGGTATATACGTACAAAAATAATAGCTCGTAAAAGAACCTATCCGATAAAGGCAACACTAATAAAACGACATCATTTCACTTGATCGGTTTATTTTCCTTTACATTAGATATTTTTGCTTTCAAAGAAAAACATATTTAGAAGCTATTCGGCCGACTAGGTGGTACACAGCATTAACGTTAAAGTTATAAAGAGGTGAAAAACAAGAGAAAAGGGTCAGTCTTATGTTTGGGAAGTTTGTATAATAAACAATACTTTATGTACAAAAGTTTTGCTGGAATAAATGGACAGTAACGCAACTTTCAACTTGATGTCTGCTTCTATTTCATTTTAATTCGCAAACGTTTGAATACTGCTGTAAAATTAACAGAGTTTCTGACAAAGATATTTTATTGCTCTGGGACTGAAAATGTTAGAAAAATAATTTAAAGATGAAATTTTTGCAACTTGTAGTGGTCACTGGTAAACATTTAGAAAGGTGCTTTCGCAAAAATTCTGTTGTTATCTATCAAAAAATTAATATAGCATGCACGTAACGAAGAAATAATCAATTTACAAAAAAATATAACTTTCAGCCAAATATGGCTTATAGAATCTGTCCATATATTCCAACGTATAGGAAGACGCTTACTCGAAATACATAAAAAGAATATCTAGGGAACAAATCAGGTAGACTAATCGCTCTCATGTCATTACCCAACATATCAACAAGTTCACTTTAAATGCAATATTACAATATTAATATTGATAACAATCTTACGTATTTACCTCACAGATGTCACACATCGTCCATGTCTTAGCGTAATAACTATTTACATTTAAATTAATAATCACTTCAAAATTATCATAGAGTACAATAAAATTGGGGAATAGTCTAATTGACTGCGGGTTTGATGGTACCAGGTCACCTCAGCGCTGAGGCGTCCAGTACCAGAGGCCTGGGCTAAAGTGAGACGAACTCAGGGGGTGGTGGCGGCAGGGTTAATACTGGTGTCTCTGACACTTCAACGTTCTCAGTGCTAGCACCAGGCAATGACCAGGTCGAGCTCCCTGTAGCTGTCACTCTAGGACCCATGTTGTCGTATGCCGGAGCAGCGCAACACGTCCTATTTCTCCGGGGCAATGTTGCACCACCACTCAAAAGATCAGGATATTTCGCAGGCTCACCTCGGCCGGCTACTTGGACAGATATGAATATGTTTCCATATGGAACTGGTACCGCAAATTCTGCTGGTGGTGGAGGAAATGCACCTGGTGTACCTTCAATAGTTATATGAACAGGATCGAAGCCACAACCTCTAGGAGGCTCTTCTGACATTCGTTCTGTCATTTCGAAATCGCAGGGTGATGCCATGTCGCCGATAGATCGGTCACAACTGACGACAACTGATGCATCTATCAGTCGTTTTTCTTGGTCAGTAAAACTTCTGCTTGGTGGAACTGTTCGTCTCCTTAGATGCCAACAGGCTACGGCTCCGATAAAACCAAGAGTTGCTAGTATGCCCAGCGCTCCAAAAACAACACCCAGCAAATGTGGAATCCCAGGTGCGGTTCGAGCAGTTGCTGTTTGAGACCTTGGTAGAACAAGACTTACAATAGCCCTTGCTTCACCCGCTATACTTTTAGCTACGCATGTCCATTCCCCAGCTGCACTTGCAGTCACATTTAAAAGAGTGACATTGACCCATCTTACACTACCCGGCACTCTTTCTTCAGAGTCGTCATCGATACTTGTCTCCGTCTCTTCCATGTCGCAATCTACTGAACTATTATGTACATCAACACCATCAAAAAGCCACGTCACTTTGGGTTTTGGTACGCCGTGGACCCAGCACCCGAATGACGTCGGTAATCCAATTTCAGCTCTGACCACTAACGTACTTGATTTTATTTCGGGCGGACACGACATACTCTCACTTGGGACGTGTCGCCACTTGTTCCCAGCTTGTGTTGATGGTTCAACGCAAAGTAAATCTTCTGTACCTAATTTGCTCTCTAGAAACCAGTCCTTAAATTCTCTTAGCCTACAATCACATCTCCACGGATTACCGGATAAAGATACCGTTTTCAATGCAGGTAAAGAAAATGTTATCAAACGAAGGAATGTAAGCTGGTTTCTACGCAAATCTATGGTCTCTAAAGACTTCAAATTCCTCAAAGCATTCGTGTGTATCGATCTTAATCTGCATCCGTCTAACAAAAGCATTCGCAAATGCGGTAGAGGTGGGAACTGATCCGCTATGAGCGTCGTCAAAGGATTGTTGCTTAGTACAACTAGTCGTAATCTTTCGTTGCCCCTGAATATATCCCTTGGGAGATGGGACAGATCGTTGTCTCCTAAATCGACTTCTATTAATATCCTTAACTCTAAGAACGCATCAGGATGTATCGATCTCAGGCTGGTCGCTCGGAGATTAAGTCGTTGTAAATTAAGGAGGCCGATGCTGGCGAAAACTTCTTGCGGTAAGTTTCTGAGTGGATTGTCGTGTAGGTCGAGGACTTGTATGTCGGATGAGAGAGCTGGCGGGCGGCGTAGGTCACTGGAGGCACACGTCGCTGTCTTCTTGCCGGAGGACCATTTGCACTTGCAGGTGGCGATGTGGGCGCAGTCGAGCCAGTCGCTGGCGGTCCTCGCGGCGCACGTCGTGAATATAACGATCCAGTACCACCTGGCCCACGCCACACGCATACTCATCTCATTTCGACTTTGTGTTTACATCGGCGGACTGCCTGAAACAACAAACAAAAGCGTTAATCAAACTAGATTAGTTAAACAATGCGGGACCTAAAATACAATGGCTGGCTATCGTTGCGCTGCAAAATCATATTTGTGTTTAACAAACAGGTGGTTTGCGTCAAACTGGACATAAAGCTTTTTTGTATCAAGTAATTTCGGTCAAGGGTACGGCGTCGTAAATTTCGAGAACTCGGTTTCATAAAACAAAGTCTTACGCAATCCCCGTGAGTTTGGTACATCATAAAGATGTTCTGGCTATTCTATTCATTTCTGGAACATGTTATGGGATATTAAAGATGATGAAGGTACTTGTAAACAAGCTGTGTAGGTCAATGTACCTAATCATTTTAAATGTAACACGTGTATTCTGTAGAAAAATAACATACGATGTGAAAATAAACAACACACTAACTAACTTTACAAAATTAGGTGAGTTTATGTTGAAATCTATTTTGAAGATGCGATTATAAAACGATCGATCTTTATTACTAGACAAAAAGAATGCATATAATTTTATGGCAACAAAAATGGAGAGGAAACTTGATTCAGTTTCTTATTGAATTTTTAACCGATTACAAGCTTAATCCATACGGTGCTAATGGAAGGTATAGCATACCAACTAAGGTCATTAGTGGTTGTGCCTGTACCGATTAATCCCACCTGTAGTTAAATTAGTTCGGCTACATTTGATGACAGGAACTATTGTTTACGCGTCTCATATGCTATATACACTTACTTATGTTATAGCTATTAGACTTAAATTAGCGTTTACCTACTAACGGCCAGTTTGTCATTGTTTTTCGAAAAGAATGCAATAGAAATCGAAATATTATAGCTTGTCTTTTCTTTGTTTTGTTGTGTTAAAATTATTGTTTTGCAAGTAAAATATTTCTATCAATAAATAATGAATTTCCCGACATCAACGACAAAATTCAACATAAGAAAACAAGACATACGAGTGCCAACATGGCTCTTTATTAAAGACATAGATTTCTTTGACAGATATACAGGAACCAAACATTTCAGTGTTCTACGAATCCACTGAAAGTATTTTTACCATTCGGCGTCATATTTCGGATCATCGGTTTTGTGCTTTTATGTAAACTTTTATTTGTTTTGCCACTGCTGTCTTTTTGCTTTCAGAATTACAGATTATAATGATCAAAATGGTTTTTATGTTTTATAACCAATCAATTGAATTTAAATAAGCGTGACCTCTGCCCCATATTTTATACATTTTTGGCAGATCATTTCACACAAAGTACTTTAGAATTCAAACAACAAGTTCCCAAAGCGTTATGAAGCCAGTAGGTAGACCGTTAGCCCAACACAAGAGGTTCCGTGATGATGTTTGCACTCAATGTCATCAGCCGATCGAGTGGTCAGCAATTCAATCAGAAGATCCATTTAACGGTTACCTGTCACTCAAAAATAAGCTTTAGTTACTAAAGTATTAGGTTCCTTTTAGAATCAACGATGGTAATAAAAAAGAACTGCTCAAAATTTTTTGTCTGTCTGTATAGAATTTTAAACTAGGCAACAATGTGTTTGGTTGCCCATCTACGCCAGATAACCCGAGACTGATTTTTTTTAGAAGCAAAACAGAACACACAGCAATAATGCAACGCACACGTCCTGCTAAATGTCGGTCAGATCCTAATCAGAATGACCTACAAAAAATCAGATTATCTGTTCAAAAAAAGTCTGACCTTCTAGGTATACGGTTTTCTTACAGCCAGTTTCTTCATCAAAAGTAAAAGCCAAAGTAAAAGTCAAAGTAATGTCTAAAGTAAAAGTAACGGTCAAATTCATTTTTTCTATTAGTTTTACTGTCACTTTAGCCTTGAAAAAACGAATTTGACCGTTACTTTTACTTTAGACATTACTTTGACTTTTATTTTTGATGAAGAAACTGGCCGTTAGTAGGTAAACGCTAATTTAAGTCTAATAGCTATAACATAAGTAAGTGTATATAGTATATGAGACGCGTAAACAATAGTTCCTGTCATCAAATGTAGCCGAACAAAGGTAATAAAAAAAAAATAGCACGCATCCTTTGTAATTTTTTTTTTTACATTTTTTCTAACAAAACATCGCTTTAGCCCTGTTAGTGTGACGTGTACCTTAATCTAGTGTCTAATGAAATTACGTGGTACACTGTCTAGCTTGATGACAGGAAGTGTAAACACTGTAGCACTACCAGGGTACCTGTGACGTAAATTAATTACTCCACGCGTAACGGAAGGTGTAAGGGTACGTAAGTTTTGGATCAGTTAGTGATTTGAAGAGGGGGAAGGGAAGAGGGTCCCGATTTTTTGCAATGAAGTTTACTTTAACGCTCAGTCATTCTCAATGTGAGAGGAGGCCTGTGCCCAGCAGTGGGACGATAAAAAGACTGTAACGGTGACGGAAGTTTACGGTCATTCGTAAGTTGTTTTCTGTTTAAAGGTTCATAGTATTAGGTCTTGACTATGTATGTATGCAGGTACTATTAATTAGGTAATTAATACAAATATTTTAAAAGAGTTGCTCAAAGAACTTTATTCTTGTCCTAGTTTATTATATTGGAATCAGTCTTGTCTAGAAAAGCACTGACGATTTTCAGAAGCATTTCAATGTTAACACCTCTTTTATAAATATTTTTTATTTAATTGTGAATAACTCTGTAACTTAGAAGTAAAATCGTGATTTGGATACTACAGCGTATTATTTAAAAAGTACAAGATAAATGCAGCTAATTCCTAACTTCGCCCACAAAATAGACGCGAGTTTCACGAATAAAAAGGCATTCAGTAAAAGAATAGGTTTTATTTGTCCAAGTGGAATTGCTCCCATGGCTTCTATTTGCAATAGTGGGGGCTCATTACCAATGTGCATGCATAAGAAGCACATCTACATAATAGGGGAGGCACGTAAATGCCTCTAATAGCAAGATGAGGATGTATTTTTCATGTTTTGTTGGTACCTCTGTAGTTTTTCTCTGGATATATGTTCATTATCTGTTTGTTTTCGAAACTTATCTATACTAATATAATAAATAGGAAACATATTTTTGTTTGTTTGTGTTAACCCAAAAGGTTCCAACTATTCAGAATACAACATTAATTGTATTACCATTACATACAGAGAAAATATATCTAATTGAATTTAATACCAGTATTCTACTATTTTAGGTGCCAAGCTATTTGTTATTTATATTAATTTTGAAATGGTCATGGTCTAGTCAATAGAAAAAAGTTTTGAGGTAGCAACATTACGGAATAATTTGCAACTTTTGTCTGCCAAATAAATGAGACGAAAGGTAGAGTATGGTCGTCCTAAAGGCTACAAAACCTTTAGATCCCTTTCTTCACCTAAACGTGAAAAATATTAGACAACGAATATACTCGGAAAGTTTACTACTTTTCCAATCCATGCATAAAGATGAACAGAGAGAATTCGATTTGCGTGCAAAGGGCGACGGACGAAAAAATATAGCGAGACAATTTGAAAAATCGCGCAGTGAATGACATTTTAATTTATTTTTCTACCTTTGATACACAGGTGTCACATAAATATTTACAGACGAAATTATGCAACTATAACACCCATCGGCTTATGAGTTTTTATACTTTCGATAAATTAGTACAGCAATAACAAATAAATTGACTTAATACAATTTTATGATCGCTGAAAATCCCATTAAGTGAAACCCAATTTTAAACATCAAAATCATTTATTTGTATAAATAAGCTGTTAACATAATTTCAACACTCTTTTCATAAAAACATCAGGAAACAGCATTGAGATAACAACTCAAATCAGTGTAACCGGCCGAGATTTGATAAATACCTTCACACCAACGTCTATATAATTCTCCGGAGGTTTTCTGTCAAGATTAGAAGGATTAATGGCACGAGTAGGATATTTGTCTTGTCTCAAACGCACTAGTCAATGGACTGGCCGGGCAGAATGATTCATGACCCGCAGAAAAAGAAATAAGATGGATTTATGTTAGCAGTTCGTGAATAGAAAATTATCGGGCCTTAAGTCCATTTAAGTTTCAGAAGGCCTTGATAAGGTTTTTAATGAAACGATTTGTGAGTTGTAATAAAAATGAAAATTTATTTTCGATTTTTCTGATTTTATTTTTAAGTGTGAAGGTCAATGGGCAGTTGATGGGCAACTCATTTCAGTTCCGAGACGCTTGTCGTAAACAATTTTATCAAAAACCTTTTATTTTGTTACGGCTAAAGCCCGAACTGCGGTTATAACTAAGTTCAACCAGTAAGAGTACCCGCACACTGCAGACTGTTTGACTGAAGCAGTCGGCCGACAGTTGGCCCGATAGTTGGATTTTTTGAGGGAAATTGTGAATACAGTTAACGTTTCAGTTGGTCAGAATGTAATCGGTCAGAATCCCTGATCGTTGTAATGTGCATACTACCATTCATCTTCAATCAATTTCGTATTTTAGCCCTGATTTGAGCTGCATTTTCATTCGCGTAGGTATAACAGTTTTCACAAAACATTGAATGGTACGATAAAAAATAATCGCTTGTCACGATAAAGTGCGGCGTAAGAATTAAAAGGTTTGAATTTTTAAATAAAACAGTATTCGAGTCATAAAACAACATCAAAGACTTCCATTGTGGAAAGTCTTTCTATTTTAAAAGTAACTCGAAAGGTGCTCGAAACTCGACAAGTCGGGTAAGTCTGGGAAAGTCTGGAAGTCGAGAACGTTCGCATCATTTGTTCCACAATCCTTAAAGGCAAATGCAGCTCTGAGTTATTTTTCTTAGATCTGGTGGAAACATAGTGTATTGTCGTACGATTTAGTTTAGTTCAGAACTTTAAACTTTTTCACGAACTCGTAAACTATCTGAGGCAGTTGCAAAAGAGCAAGCTTGTCGGTTTTTGTTCTTTGAAATAAAATTTCTAATTCTAGTTGATTTTTCGTAGTTTGTGTTTGAAGAATATTTTTGTTGATACGATTGATATTGTTTACTTTAGTTATGTCTTCCTCTCTGTAGTATTTTCACACCAAAACTAGTCAACCGATTTAAATAAAATTTTGTATACACATAGTCTAGACTCTAGAGGACTTTATAGGACATAAATGCTACTTTTTACTCGGATACAAAAATAATTCCCACAGGACGCGAGAAACAACTATTTTCGATATAAAATCACTAACATACCAAAAATTGGAGTCAATAACATTACGGCACTGTTATAAAATAAACATGTTTTCACAAATCATTCAGATTCGCTCAATTTCATGCATCCTCGCGTTGATGCTCATATCGTATTTAAATGGACCCAGGATCTCCCTGGAGGTTTTCAACCCTTGAATAAGTAAATTTGTATTCGCCCGAGTCCCGCGACACAAAACTTTGATCAGCCTGAAAGGTTCTGACAGATATTAAAGTAATTATTTTGATGCTTAGCCAAAGGATTTTAAACCTGTTTTAACTGGATTTAGTCAGATCTTTAGTATGTCTGACCAGTCTGATGTACGTTTAAAATATTCGTGGAATTTGAAGTCGTAATTAGATTTGTTTGTTTGATAGGATTAAGAAAGACAGTGTTACGTAGCCCATTTATCGAGAAAGACTATTCAAATTATACGGGCTGCATGCAGCAACTGCAAGAGCCTAGACTGCCGATTGCACGTGCTGCTGCAGTCGGCTGCTAGCATTGAAAACGTACCCTCTATTACGTGTTACTATTTTCACCCTCATCATCAATCAAATTACAATTTCTAAAGTTCTTTACACATGTCATGTAAACACAATTTGCATTTCATCACGATGTTCAAAAGCTAATTGCAGTAAAGTGATGTCGTCATGTTCAAACTAATAACAAATTCACACAAATACTATTACAGTTCCAAACAATACTCTATGTATTGGCATGTTTGTTCGTTGAACGATCAAATATGCTGCTAATTACTAGAGAAATTATTACAAAACAATATTTGTGGATGGTCCAAATAGCTTTATATTTTAGAGTCTGTCATATGCCAAGTTCTGCACAAAATTGGTAATGCAATAACTTCATTTTGTAACTATTGTGTTAATATGTTGAATAGCTCAGTCATTTTTGATTGTGTATAAAGAAAAACATAAAAAGTATAAAAGTGCATAAAGTAAAAGTAAGAGTTTGATATTTGACATAATTTATACGAAGCTTTTTCAAAATGCTATCTCCAATCGCAAAACAACGAATATATTGGCTATTGGAAATTCTACATACTAAATACTAGGACATTATTTATTTGATACACTTAATTGCATAAAAATAAGTACTACAGTTTATCTTTCCCAACAATCGTTACAGTAGTATGAAAAACCATTTTCCGTATAAGATAAAGCTTTATTCCCCCCGTGGGGTCAATGTACCATATCTGGGGAAAAAGTTAACAAATGGGCAAAACATTTAATAAAGTGCTATAAAAACTTTGAAATGTACTGCGCAATACGCTAACATTCATTTCTGTTAAGTTGCTTTGAGGAAAAGGTTGGAGAAAACGTTTTGACATTTCATATAGCTCAGCGCAAATACCTCGTTGAAAATTTTATATTTAATGCAAGTCATATTAGTTAGTTCGTGGAAGAAGATAATGCGTTTGAAAAAAATACTGGAAAGTTTACAAGAAACATTTTAATGCGGAAAACTGGATACTCTTGTATGCTTCTGAATGAAATCGTTGAATTATAAAATAAAGAAGAGAAGTAGTATCTAAAATATTCTCGTTCCTATTATGTAAATTCACATATGTATCGAGTTGTGGTACTTCAAAAATAAAAAATGGTACTTCTTAACATTCGGAATTACAAAAACGGGCGTGCAAAGTTACTACATGAATAAACCGGCCAAGTGCGAGTCGGACTCGCGCACCGAGGGTTCCGTACAAATCCTGGTTAGATAAAAAGTGAGTCTCGCGCCAACCGTTCAGTTTAGAACAATCATAGTTATGGTAATTTCGTGAGAGTCAAAATAGCTAATATTTTTTATTTTATAATATAACTAAAATAGTAGGCCAGTACCTTGTAAAAGTTATTTTATTAAAGTTATTTATATACAAAATTTTATAGTCATCATTCAGAAATCTGATTGAAAATAACTAATTATGTCTTAAAGGTCATTGGGCATATCTGACCCGCTTTGTAAAAAGTGGCGGACATGAATCAAAGTAGTTTTAAATCGTGGAGAATGGTATGACGTTTCTTTGAATGTCCAGGATCGTTTGAAAAATATAATAGACAAGCAGTTTCAGAGGATTTTACAGGTTGCAATGCTAGTTTTTATTGTTAAAGACTTTTCATAAAGAAAGGATCTGGAAACCCTGAGTAATCGAGGGCAACTCTTGAATATTGTAGTCACGCATCGAGTCAAAACCAGACATGTGAGTGTATTTTTGAGGGTACTTGTAAACAGTGAAGGTTTGGAGCTGATTTGATTATGGAGACTACAGAGAGTCGAGGGAACTCCTGAACGGTATGTTGCAACTACCACGTGTTTGGGCTTATTTTATTCGTATTGGCGAAGACTTTCCACATAGATAGGTTTAACTGCCATTGTGGGATCGATAGCAAAGATCAGATATAGTTATGGGAACTCCTTTACAATTTATAACGTAACCTTGTGTTGGAGCTTATTTTATTTTAGGTGATGAGAATTCACTACTAATGGGATCTATTATTTTTTTAAACATGCATAGAGTTCTCTCGACTTTCTCACTTCTCCATCATCAGGTAAGCTCTAAACTTTCACTGTTTGATAGTATCACCAGACATACATCTGAGAATCAAGTTTTAATCCTATGCATGCCTACAATTTTTTATAGTTGCCCTCGATTTCTCAGGATTTCCATCATCAGATCCTGACCTGATGACAATGGAAATAAACGGCGAGTATACTCTTTCACTACAAAGAAATGATTTCTCAAATCCGTCAAATTTGGTCGTTTAAATTCCCCATTGAAATGAGGAAAATATTTGATGTTTACACCTGATTTTCTCTAGATTCTCACGGTTCACATAGATGCGACTAATGCCATAGTAAATCAGAGCCTTTATCATTATACTGTGCTATATTTCGTTCGTATCCGCCGTGGGTATGGTTTTCATACTAAGGTGCCCAATGACCTTTGAATGATTTAAAATTTTTCATAGTTTAGTGGCAATTATATTTAAGAAGTGTTTGATATGAATTTCAACTTTAATATCTCTACGCGTTCATGTAAAAAAGGGTAGTTAGTAAGTTTATAATTATTAAAAAAATATTTTATGTCGTGTAAGCAAAAATAATATTTTAATATTTTATGTAACTTCAAATTTATCATTTTCGCAATTTTTCCTTTATCTGTACTATATAACGCTGCTTCGTGGCGAATTTCAAGATTCTGAGTTCACGGGAAGTACCTTGTAGGTTTTGATTCCCTAGCGTGTGACAGAAATTCGTCTAAGGTGTCGGTATAACTGCTGTATCTTTTGATCGCGTTAACTTAGAAGTTTGTTTTTTTCACTGCCTAAAGGGACAATAGACTTAGGTATTTGGTATAAATTTCAATTTGATACCTTTATTCGTTCGTGAGAAATAAGGTAGTAAGTTTCATTTTATTAAAATATATTTTTTTATATTATATAACTAAAAAAATGAGATTTTCGTAATTTTTCCTATATTTGCATTATATAACAATACTTCATGCCAAATTTCAAGACTCTGAGTTTACGGGAAGTACCCTGTAGGTTTTGATTCCTTTGCGAGTGTCGAGAATTTGTTGAAAATATCGACATAATCGGTTGTATCTTTTGATTGGCTTGGCTTAGAAGCTTGATATTTTCACAGCTTAAAGGGACAACAGACCTGAGCATTTCATGTGAATTTCATCTTGATACGTCCACGCGTTCTTGAGATAAAGGGTCTTGACAGACAGACAGACAGACAGACAGACAGACAGACAGACAGACAGACAGACGGACAACAAAGTGATCCTATAAGGGTTCCGTTTTTTCCTTTTGAGGTACGGAACCCTAAAAAATATTGATTGTACTGGAATACGTAAGGCTGCCTTTTAAGTTCTGTCGTTTGGTAACCTCCCGCGATTTTTAAAAATATATATATATGCTATTTGAATCTTTTTGAATTTAGAATTCGAAAACAAAAGAATGTTTTTAAATAGGTCGAATAGTTTTATTGTATCGTCCATTCAAAGGTGACAGGTCGGTTGCAAAAATGGAAATGTGTAAGGAAAATTTGAGTGCGATAATTTTCTACAACTTTAAAAGGGGATTGTCGCGACTTCAGTACTAGAAAGAGATTAATTCTGTATTTAGTGATGTAGCACCATTCCTTAGGACCGCAGAACGCTGATATTTAGAATTTCAACCTGGGCACTCTAGCTTCAGTGACAAGCCTCGTGAAGGTCGTCCAAAAACCGCCATGATGCAAGTTTATATCGAGGCTGTGCGGCAGCTAATCCTCGCAGACGGACATGTAGCATATGGTGAAATAGAGGCATCCGTGGGCATTTCAGGGACCACAGTCAAAAATATCCTACACGAAGAACTTGGCGTAAGATAGATGATCTCTCCATGGATACCACATTTTCTTAGCGACGACCAAGAAACAGCCCTAGTAAGTTGGTGACGTCAAACTCTGCAGCGATTCGACCGAGGAGAGTCACAGCAGGTCTATGATATAGTTAGTGATAACAAGTCCTGGATATACGCTTATGATCCGGATTCTAAGCAGCAGTCAGCTGTCTAGGTCTTCCAAGACGAGCCAAAACCGACCAAAGTCGTACGCTCGCAAAGCACTTAAAAAAAAAATGGTTGTCTCGTTTTTGGCAAAGGGTGATCGTGTCGCCACTATTGTACTAAAATATCGCGACATGGTTACCGCTGACTCGTATACCATTGTTTGTTTGCCAAAAGTCATCACCGAATTTAGAAAAAACTATCCAAGACTTCGAATGATACTGCACCATGACAATGCAAGTTCGCGCACCGCCCGCCAAACACCGATGTTTTTGAGTTCCCAAAATGTTGTAATATTGGATCATCCACCTTACAGCTGTAACTTAAGCACTAATGATTTTAATACATTAACCAAAATTAAGAAAATTCTTCGTGGACTACCTTTCAGCACACCTGAAGAAGCTGTTGACGTATACAAATCGGCCGTTTTGACTACCCCCACTTTGGAATGGAATAAATATTTAAAAACTGATTTGAATGCATGCAAAAGTGCATTAAATATCGCTAAGTATTCTTAAAAAAATAATAAACGGTAATAACCTATTGGATTATCTATACTTATTTCAAACGACACAACTTAAAAGGCAGCCCTCGTATCACACTGCGCATTATAAAAGCGGGAATATTAGCAAGATCATTGACCTTTGAGAGAATAACCTCAACAACCTTGAAGACAATTTTAAAGAAGTCAGTAATGGAATGCAGAAATTTCTGGAACGTTCTAGATTATGCTGAAGCGATCTCTTTCCCCGCTTTCGCGACGGATTGGCGTCTGCAGAATTGGTTGCACGCAAGCATTCAGGATTGCTCCTCGCGCTTAGGAGAATGCAGTAATGTGGCTTCATTGCAACGCGTGATTTTCTTCACAGCATTATTTAGAGGACGTGAATACCACTGTTGGATATCAGTATGTCTATTTACACGTTTAAGTGACGTACTCGGGTATTTTGAGAGTTCTAAAGGATCGATTTAAATGAGAGACCGTTCGGTTTTATACCTGAATAATTTCTGGCCAATCTGAAGGGTAAACATATTTTAGTGCGCATGAGTTAAAATAGGAGACTTCAATAATTCATATTTAATTAAACGTAAAAGTCAAGGCAAACCAAATAAAAAAAAAATGGGTACAGTGTGCAGTTTTAATAGCTATGCGACAGCTCTATTTTTGTCTGGTTAATAAGTTCAACAGTTTTAAGGTGCTGTCAAGAGCAGCACATCCTTTCATAAGTGATGTAAATCATATTTGTTAATATTAACATACCCTTTAAAGCCTTTTTTAAACCCTAGGTTAAAGCCTTTATTAGGCTTTAACCGTACGCTGCAACATCAAAGCACTAGGTTTAAGACGGGTACTTACAGCATTACAATCTGTGCTGTCCATGGAGAACAAAATGACTAGCGGAGATGTCATAACGCAAAATCTCCTAAGAAAGACGCCCCAAAATGCGGGTGCTCGGGGAACTAGGAACGTTACTAACTCCGTCTACAAAATAAAATCCCCAATCAATCTTTGACAGATTGGTTTTGATTTGACAAGGAACGTCTCGTTAGTTCTAGTAACTGTTCACGCTTATAGTAAGTTGCTTGACCTACAAGAAGGCGCCTGGCCTACCTTACTTGTGGTATCTCCGCTATCTTTCCTTCCTCCGTGGTGCTGTCAAACGCAGCTGGTTTTGCCAGTGTAACGGTGCATACGGGTTGAAAGCCAAGCCAAGCTTATACATCTTGGTAAGATTGCCTCAAGACGCCTTAACTAACGCCCAATTTTCACCAACAAGATCAACGTTCGATTAAGGAAAAACTGTTTATTATAAACTCGAAGATAAATGACTTTTGGACTGATGTTCCTAAAACTACTGATTATCAAAGCAAGGTTAGACAAAACGTGAGTTAAACGAAAATTCCAGCTTCATATAAAACCAAAAAAAATGTATAACCAGCTGAATACTGTCGATGAACTAGGACCTAAGATATTTTAAAGTTAATAGATATATAACATGTAAGACGAACATTGTCGGTACGCGACGCGACGTTAAGATAATACGCCCAGAAAGGCTTAGTTATTATTCAAATATAGTACATATTAGATTTCTTTTTATACACACTAACAGTTTTTAACAACGTTTCCATATGTCTATATATCTCTATTGTTCAGCTTACTAGAGACAGGAATTTGACATAACTTGTATTCAATATTATACGAACACATACACGTAAATACTCTTCACATTTTCTAACCAAATGCTACTTAGTGGTGAAAAAACCTATATTTTACTTTATTTAATTGTCATCTTACTACACTTGATAGCGCTTTAGTTCATAAATTGGAAAATTAATGTGGGGATCAGGGTTCGTGGAGTACTTGCGTAATTCAATAATAACCGTTGAATTTCAATCTAAACTATTTATTACTATTTTTTTACATAAAATCGTTAGGTACATCGTCTAATCTCTTAACTCCTCCATCTTTTTTCAATCAAAACTTCCCAAACCAATCTCTCACTCTCATTCATTCATTCCCTCTTACTCCCACTCATTCGTTTAGAAACGTCCATCATCTTACACACATCTCAATCGTTCAGAAACATTCAATCCCACATTAATTTGTAAAAGGATGGGGACCTGGTGTCCTGAAACACAGGCCTCGAGCTTAGCTTAGGCACTAGTCTCCTACAATATATATTAACCTACATTAAAAAAAATAATAATAATTATCTATATAAAGCAAATTAATAGATATAATATTGGGACGGCCATAAGTCATCAATACACGTATATATGTCATCCTCGCAATACTTAACTAAGTCCATACCGCACTAAGTTTAGCTACATAACAGTTCGGAGTGGGGAGCTAACTTTGTTAGGCGGTGTAAACTTGACTTACATACTTGTACTACATGCATACCCAGAACATACCTTTTAAGGTGAGACACACACTGACGTCTAAGCTACGGTATGTGGAGCCGCGTATAAAAGTTGACTGGAGTGATTCGGACAATAGTTTCAAGCTATTATATAATCTAATTTATTCAATATTTACAGTAACAATATAAAACTACAAAAAAATATAAGAAGAAATAAAAAAGAGAAATTACAAATAAGCAAGAAAGCCACGCTCAATGGCAATGAAAATTCTGTGACCATAGTGGAAGATAGTTTGGAGCTTAATTTTAAACAAATTATTTTATAAATGGAATCATGAAAACCATGATGTTTACATTGCTTTTAATCGAACCGCATTGATATTGGTTCACCCATTTAAGGCTTATTAGGATACAAAGATAATGTCGCGTCATAAGCGCTACCTCTTATTTTTTGGCCACTTAATACTGAGAACAAACTGATGAGTCGTTAGTTTACGCGTCTTTCCGCTAGCCAAAGCGTGACAGTGTGTGATTCGCCTTACCAAGTATGTGGGCACGAAGTTTATTCTAAACTGATGTTAATACTATACATGACAGAAACTATTTGTCTTAGTTCCACGAGTATCTTGATATCTAGGTAAAAAAGATCTTTACCGAATTTGTTCTTAATCGGTCAATCAATTTTAACCTGTAAGTTTTTTAGTTAACAGACATACCTATCTTATATATATGATATATAAAAAATCTAATTTAGTAGGTATAATATTGTTTCAGGCTGTTTTATAAACATACCAACTTTTGAAAAATTCGTCACTAACAAACATTTTTATGTTAGCACAGTCAGTTTCTTTTAAAAGGAAAAAGATTATTAAACGCGTCTTTATCTTTTCTTTACTTAAAAGGTCGTTTCCTTTAAGTAAAAGTTGTTATTTCAACAGCCTCGAAGAGCCTTGTCGAAAAAGTATGGCTTATTCAAGGTTTCGTCCAAGCATTATTATTGCCATGAGACATTACTATTATTTTAATGTTTTAATTTGACCTTAGACGAAATGTACCTTACTAGCTTCTGTCAGCTACAGGCTTCCTCTCTAAAATTGGCTGTCTAACAGTAACAGAATTGTTCAAATAGGTTCAGTAGTTTCTGAGATTAGCGCGTACAAACAAACAGTATGATGGATTAGTAAACAGTTTGAAATAAATCGCACTTTTCAAGCTTAAGCTGTGCTTCCACGGTCTCTGTGAACGGGCTGCAGCATAACAAAACTTGTATGTTTCGAAAAACACGCTATCCTATCCCCTCAACTTCTTACATAAACAATGCAAGTATAGTTCGGCCATTCAGAGAATGCGTTCCTGACACGTCGCGATTGAACTGACGACGTAACTTTGCAATGGCGTTGCAGTTACGATAAAAATATTTTTGCTGGTTGTTTACCGTTTTAACAATTGAGGAGCATTAAAACAACATTATTATATCAATAATCAATGAATGTTATTACGTCGTCAGTTCAATCGCGACGTGTCAGGAACGCATTCTCTGAATGGCCGAACTATAATAACAAGTTTATTGCTCCATCCACAGAAAAATACCCTTACCCCTTTGATGTGAAGATCACTCGATAATAATGCGATCTATAAAAATATACAGATGTATTACTCTAGGAGTGTATACAGGCGGTGTCGAAAATCAAAGACGAGTTAAATATTTTTTATTAATCGAATATTAGACATTTAAATAAAACGACTTTTACGGATTCAAAGGAAGCTTTTACTTTTAGGGAAGGGATGTAAAGGATCCGAATCGCCGGGATTAAATAATATTAAAATCAGCGCAACTAACAATCCAGTTGATTTATTGGATCTATATACAACGTATTAATTGAGCATGTGAAAAGTTTTAAGAATAAAATACACCTTTTATCCGCAGTAACACAACATCCTCGTCCGCTTCGTTTTAAATTTTTATTGAAATTGCTCTATAGAAACCAGAAAAATAACTGCATATATTTTTTATAATTCAAGTAACTGATAAAAAAAAAGAAAATAATGCTTCCTACTTTGCTCGCTCATCTCAAACAAGACATCAACCAAACCAACATAAGATATCACCCCTGTCCATTTTATTCACGTTGAATTTCTCAACCATCCTGTATACGAACATTTTATTCATGCACACTAGCATACATACATCGTACCTATATACACAGACAAATGTATACTACATACTCTTTGCCTTGATCGAGTAAGAAGTAGGTTCACGACCCGACCTTCATCTCAGGAACTCGGACGAATAAACAACTGTATGTTTGGTGTTTACCTTTACGCGAATGGTTCCGTTGAATGAAATAGTAATCGGTTAGGGTAAATGAAATGAACCAGTTATTGGTTGCCTTGTTGAAAATTGTAAAGCATTTAGAAGGATTTGAAATCTTGTGTCTTACACGCTAAAACGTCTTGTGAAAGATAAGGGTAAAATAGGTTTTATCCATGTCTTTTGTTTGCAAAAATATGAACTATAAATTGTGTAGTGGCTCTTATTTGTTTTGTACTAGCCATAACTTACTTATTTTTTGTTTGTTGTTTTTTAAGTATATTTTGGACACCAATGACTGATTAAAGCTGAAAGAAAACATTTCGAGGGAACCTGGACTTATAAAGTCTGAAATCAACCCGCACTGAGCAAGTTTGGTGATTAACTCAATTCTTCTCCGTGTGAGAGGACGCCTGTGCCCAGTCATGGGACAATGATGATGGTGATTTCTTTCGTAACGACATATACACAAACGTTAAGCATATATTTTAATCAAAGAATCGAGATCAATACCATGTCAACTGTTATGGAACTCTAGATTGATGGCAATTAAAATTTCTGCGCGCAGTACGCACGTTTTCAGCTGAAAACTGATGTATTGGACGTTTCATAAAGCCTGTCTGCCAATCAACGTATGTTAAAGGCTTATTACTTTTACATTATTAACGATCGAATGATTCGTTTCAGGAAAAGGTAAAGAGAAATTAACTTTGTTTTCGCATTGTAAACAATCAGCTTTTGAATGTTCGATCGAATTAAATAAACAAAGATGAGCAATTAATGGAGAGATGTTTGTATGTTTTATTTTATTTATCGTCGTTGTGCTTTAAAATGCAACACCGAACAAAACTTAAATAAAAAACAACCTGATTGATGTGTATATGGGTTATGTTGTCTCATGAGATATAATAGGAATTATATTATACTAGCTTTCACCCGCGGTTTCACCCGCGTCCCGTAGCCGGATGGTGACAAAAACTATGCTAAAACCTTCTTCCGGGTCTAAGTTTCAGCCAAATCGGTCAAACCGTTTTCATGTTATGTCGTGACAACGGAAACCGGGTTTCATTTATATATATATAGATGAGTAAAATGCAATAAAACACAGGGTAAAATATACGATCAATGCAGCTTTGATCCAAAAGTTTTGACGAACGAATAGTTTGTTTGCTTTAAGCTCCGGAGCTGCTGGACCAATTTGAAAAAAATCTGTGTTAAATAGCCCACCCATAGAGCAACAAATAAAACTAGAATTGTATTCATTGAAATATGCTGGCTATGCTTATTGGTGGAGCACAATAATGTTCAGAAAATAATATACATAAAACCATTACACTTCTAGAGCTTGGGTACTACACTCACTTGAGTCTTTATTGTATTTCCTACTCGTAGTTTGAGAGGCTCCTAGCTCAATAATATGCGGGTAGATCGGAGAGAGAATTCAAGTAATGTGTGGGTGGATAGTGAGTCTAATCGATACTACAGTCACTATGTAAATATATAGGTAAGGATAGAATTGTTTTTTAACATAGTTAGAAAACCTCCGCGTCATTAAAAATGGGCGTCTTTACCGTTGCGTAATAATGATCGAATCCGAATTTATAATAATTTACAGTGTCAGTCAATTGTCTTAGTTATAAAAACTATTTTTGAAGTTCTAGCAAAGATCTTGTATAGGTAAAATATTTTCAGGCACCGCCAAGAGCCAAAAATTTAAAAGTCACTATTAACAAAAAACCTGTAGCTATTTACTTGACCAAACATAAGCAAATCTATCTACTAGTCAGCAGTTTAATAAAGTGGCATGTCCATATAAACTTATACCTTCGGTTTATGATATTCTACATTATATTGTATCTGAGTATTCTATTCAAGTGCTTTCAAGAAATTCTTGGGAAGCATCTGGTTTATTGAATACAGAACATTGTGGTTATCTTCAAGGAAATATCATGAATTCTGATACACAGTTACTTAACGGAT
This sequence comes from Helicoverpa zea, assembly GCF_022581195.2. NCBI lineage: Eukaryota > Metazoa > Arthropoda > Insecta > Lepidoptera > Noctuidae > Helicoverpa > Helicoverpa zea. The sequence continues at coordinate 1,575,782 of NC_061464.1, read as the reverse complement.
CTACCGCGATACTTGGAGGTATTACACAAACTTCAGACGTAGGTGTAAGGAATAGTTTATTGAATACAGAACTAAGATTCTTAGAGCAAATTCGTAGATAGAAGCACCTTTCGTGAGAACTGTGGTTTATGCAAACATGCCAAGTGGTATTCGTTTTCGTATTAAATGAATATGGAATTTTCTCTCCGTTGAAGTTTTAGGAAACTAAACATACAATACTGTTAGATGCTCAGAAAGTTTCATTAGCTAGACTTAACGAGTTTGAGAAAGGAATTGGGGTTTTTAGAATATGAAGGAAAAATTATGTTTTTATTCGGAATGTGGAATATTTTGGACAAGTAGTATTTACGACTTTAGATGACTAACATTTTATTCAATCTCTAACAGTACAGTGAAGGAATCCTGAAAATGATTACAGAATCTACCCATCTATTTATAGATAAATAAAACCTTAACCTACACTTATAAATACATCAGCAAAATTAAACAGGTACCTCTAGCACGTAGGTCCTGAGTTATCGTGCAATCTGGCAACATAGAGTACATGAACACTACCTCAAATGTAGCCCGTGATTGATCACCACAGCTTAACCAGTAAGACGGCAGGAAAAACTTTGAAAAAACCTGAATGTGCTTATATTTACAATCATATTATCATGTGAGAGGCATTCTTAGACTGTTTAGAAGTTAAATATGGAACCGAAATATATTTTAGGATATATTTTTTTCTTTTATTTGAAGACAGATGTCGTGAGATTGTGAAGTTAGGAATTTTTTAATAGATACGAACATTTACAGGGCCTATAGACTGTAAACTTTGAATAGGCTGATAGTTTGTTTAGGCTCATAAATCAGTATGAACATAAATGGTAGTACATAAACACACAACATTTTTAATGGTTTTGCTAATGTTGACTTTATTGACTTCCAATTTATTGAATTTTACTTCTCTTGTATATCTGCATTAAATTGTTTATAAGATCTGCTTTCTTATTCTTCAACTGTCTCAAAAATTTTGAAGTACAAATAAAATACACACAAAACAAAGAATACGAAAACACTCTTTTCATAGAAATATCTGGAAAATTCTTAATTAAATAATGGTGACATCTGAAGAATATCGAATAATACAATTATGTGGAATGAAGAAAAAATCTAACTCGATTTGTAAGGGGTGCCTTTGTTAAATCAAAATGACGGCTGTGGAGCTAATCAAAGTAAATTGCGTTTTTCTTGAAGAATTGCAATTGATCTGGTTTTATTAAGAGTCTGGTTTAAAGCCGTAGGTTCAATAGTGGGTGAAATTGAATTATAGTACTTATCTTTGTGTGAGACTCAATTATGATCGTATTAAAACTTTTTGATATGAATAATATTTACCCTACTTTCTAATAGTTTCTACCAACGACCATATTATTTTTTAATAATTTTAGTGACTAATATTAGTTATTTTAATAGTAAATTACAATAAAAGGTTTAATGGAGACAATTTAATCCTAAAAGAATAAAAAGCTGGTCTGATATAAATATAGTTGAAGTATTTTTTCAATTCGGAGCCAGCAATAACTCCCAGTGACAATTCCGAAGCAAGAATATGAGGCACGCTTTAAACCAGATCAACATAGGAATGTCGTAACATTGTCATAAAATCACAAGGATTTTCAAGAAATTTCCTCTTGCGTAGTCTCTAGTGAGTCTTCAAGCGAGGCTCTGTGCTGCCCTCTATCAAAATACTGCGAAGCTTTGCTTAGGGGCAACTGATTCATGTTTATTAAGGCGGTATACCGCAGAGCCCAAATAACCTCTCCTCCTGACTTTTATATGACCCTCTTGTAAAGTTAGGAAAAGCTAGAATTTAGTTTTTTTTTTGCGCAATATATTTTTTCGTTCGTAGACCCAGGTGTCCTGTTACTGAAAGGCGGAATATTCTTCAATTTCTTGGAGGTTTAATGAAAATTGGATTAACAAGAGGTATTGAAAACGTGATCTTTTGAGGTGTACTTTGAAGGCTGTATCTCTGAAACCTTATCTTGTTACCTTGTTTAAGTGAATTACGATATTTTTACGCTGTGTTGCTTCTACGTATATAACCTAAATACATTTTTGTGGTGTCAGAAAGATAATTCGTGAAACATATTTTTTTTAATTTTATAATATAGTTAGGGTGACTGAAATACTTTTGGGATTCTAAAAAAATAACAGGTGCGTCATCTAAAACAGTGCTTACATAACTAATTAAGATTTGACCCACAAAACCATATTAGCCAACATATGTCAGTTATCAATCGCCATTGAGCAACATTATAATCTGACTTCATTGACCGTTAATAATTGTATTGTCCTACTAATTATCGCACATTATTCCACTAATAGCCATTAGTACTATAAGTTACTTAATTACGATTATCAGATATAATTCGTATAAGTAGCTTTCAGTGATTTAAGTTCACACACAATCTTTATATCTACGTTGTTCTTACACAAACCTGAAAAATGTTTCTGAACTATAAATCGTTTTACAGGTTTTGTTCGTAAAAAAGTCGTTGTGGCCTAGTGGGTAAAGAACCAACCTCTCAAGTATGAGGGCGCGGGCGAGGTTCGATCCCAGGTCAGGCAAGTACCAATGCAACTTTTCTAAGTTTGTATGTACTTTCTAAGTATATTTTAGACACCATTGGCTGTGTTTCGGATGGCACGTTAAACTGTAGGTCCCGGCTGTCATTGAACATTCTTGGCAGTCGTTACGGGTAGTCAGAAGCCAGTAAGTCTGACACCAGTCTAACCAAGGGGTATCGGGTTGCCCGGGTAACTGGGTTGAGGAGGTCAGATAGGCAGTCGCTTCTTGTAAAGCACTTGGTGGGCACATGATTGGGAAAAAGGCTCGGAGGATGGAGGATGATGTTCTATTACCAAAATAAATTTTGAATTTATAAAAAAGCAAGACTTATATTCTATCCAGGTATTATAAACCACGCGAGTACTTGCTGCATCTTTGCATTCTAACCTGTGCTTATAAAGAAAATATATCTTTGGCTTCGCCTCGTTGACCTTGACTAGGCTTCGTAAAACCCTAATTTTGAAATTTTGAAAATATTTTCATTCAGCAGTGTCCCAACTGTGTCACTTAAGTTCAAAAAAACTACAAGTGGTCAGGCGAAAAAGGGCTCGATAGTACTAACCGACCATATCGGGAATCGAAACCTTCCTATGCTAAGACTGTTCACGAGTCCATCTCATAAAATAAACATTACTATTAATAGAAACTAGATTAGGTTTCTCTATTCAGCACAATTTCAATGATCATAACGTTCACCCTGAGGCATTCTCCTCAACTAAATACATTTCAACTGTCTAAACAATTAATGGACTGAGTTGTATGTCTGGAACAACCGAAATTCTAACTTAGGCTTGAGAATGCCATATACCGTCTTGTAACGTCGTATGAATAAGCATAATACGGTAAAAGTATCTGCTACAGCTTAGTGAATATTATTTTGCAAAACGCTGTGGCTGTTTTCGGTAAATCGGTAAGGGCCCTAATTTATAAGAGTTTATAATTATAGTACCAGCTTTCGTTTCACCCGCGACCAATGAAAATTTCTTTGCGCACCCGATTAAAAGAAGCTTGAAGCCTTGAAGCTTAGTGGACTATGTAACAGCGCTTTTCAAATCGTAACTCGTAACTCGTAATCGTAACAACCAGTAAATAGTTTCTGAAATTTGATTTTTTGGTTGATCTGAATTCTGGTTGGTTAGAGTATGATATAGAAAAAAAAGAAAAATTAGAACAGCAACTTTCCAATAAAAACTTAACATACGACTTCCCTTTACCAATCTAGATCCACTTTGAGCAATTCATATTCCTGTCACAGTGTCACTAAACCGGTCTATTCCTGAACAAAGGCCTAAAAGGGATGACCCGCCAACACAGAGCTCAGTCATCGAGTGACCGAAGAGTGCCAACTCTGGTCCAAAATCCACTGATGCGAAAACGCACTTAAACCCAACGTATGACATAGAACGAATAGACGGACCAGTTTTTATCCTCAGCCTAACTTTATTGACGACCTCGATGGCGCAATGGTGACCATGCCGGACTGCCGAACCTAAGGTCCCGGGTTCGATTACCGGTTCGGTCGACATTTGCGTCATGAGCACGCTTGTTGGCCGTGGTCTGGATGTTATAATATGTATTTATAAAAATGTATATATGTACCTAGCTATATGTAGTTTATCAGTTGCGTTAGCACCCATAACACAAGTTAATTAATAACTTGCTATGGGGCTAACCGACCGTATGTGAAAAAGTGTCCCGACATTATTATTATTGTTAGAAGTATAAACGTAGGTTAATGTTACCGATCCTACTCATGTTATACTTAAATGTGAAAGTTTTTATGTAGGTATATCTACGTATATGGCCGATCGGTAAGCAGGCCTAGGTACTAATAAGGTGTTATAGAAGACGGGTGAACAGTGACAAACGGCCAGTTTTTAAATCACCTGAAAGCCATTTGACTGAACTATTTAGTTAAGCGGCGAAAATAATTTAAAAGTTTAATTAAAACTTTTAAATACTGTGTATTAAGTGGATAAGAAGACGTTTTCCATTTGACATCTCGAGCACTGAATTTAGTAATCTTGAAGATTTTTATTGATTGCTCAAGAAATGCACTCTTTTAAAAACTTTTAGAGGCCATATAAATATTGGTTATTTTAAGCTATATGCTGCCCTAAACTGCTGCATTATACGGCAGGTATTACATAATATACATAAGTGTGCTACCTGCATACAATGTGCCAAGAAATTCACCATTAATGGAGCTACCGAATTCCTAATCATAATTCAAGCCATTTGCATACTGACGTAGTATACCTTAGTTAGAACGTCTAAAGCTTATCAATTCCGCATGCCACAATTGCGTATTTCGTAACACATGGATCGCGTTCATATTGGTCATGGAGAACCAAATGACTAGCGGAGGTGCCATAATGGAAAATCTCCATAGCACCTCCGCTCTATCTCTGCGGGGGATGAGGAACGTTCTGTCTTCGCTCTTCTAAGCATTCTTTAGACCTGACCATTTTTTTGTAATATCAATATCGTTGACAGATGTCTCAAAGAACACGAACGCCTCGTCATGCTCACTGTACGTATTTGACCTAGAAGGCGCCTGACCTACCTGTATTATGGCATCTCCGCTCATCTTTCCTTAGTCCATTCATATTGGCACACCGCCACCATGCTGACTATTCCGGGCAACGACCTCTTTACGTGCGTTCAAAACAATAGACTTTTATAACAATCGTGACATAATATCTCTTGGTCGTCCAAGAAAAATAGGCCAGTTTCATTTTTGAGGAAATTTTGAAGGGCTTACATGTTTTAGATTTCTTAGAGATAGCATAGGACAACTACAACCTTTATTGGTGGAAACACGCGAAAGATCGGGAAGTAAAATGGAGGGGCCTTTGCCCAGCAATGGGATAGTTCCAGCAAAGAAAAAATTAAGAGTGATAGCAAGCTCAGGATTTTGCAACCCGGTTCTTTGATCGGTTGTTTGTTCGGTTTTCATAAAAAATAAAAACAAAAATTCCGACGAACTGAGAATCTCCTCCTTTTTGTGAAGTCGGTTAGTAAAGAAAAAGAAGCAAACAGTTGAAAGTATCCGTATGTTTTAGTTTAATATTCCAAGTCTGCATTTAGCAAAGGATTTATTTCTGACTTCAAGAGTAAATTACATATACATTTGTGAATCAATTGAAGTATCGTAAGAGCAAAACAAATCTTACTTATCCAATAAATCACGTAAACACTCGTAAAATATTACGCTGTGCTCGAATGCGGGACTTTTGATGGGGATTATATTTATGTACACAGCTAAATTTCATGTGGTAGACGTATAAAAATTCTTAATGTTTAAAGGGGAGGCAATTCTAATAAATATTATCGTTTTAAGAGTCATTTAGAAAGGAAAATCAGAAACGTACTTAAGACAATTTTTTTAAAGCAGTGCATTGTACGACTTAACGCATTGGTTTTACCTATGTAATATCACGTATTCATGTCTCACTAAATACAGGAAATATTGCAATAAGAAGAAGGACGTCCAACTAAAAACATTACCCTCCTTTGTGCCGCGCAATCGAGTAAAAAGCCACAGTAAACTTTAAGCATCAAGTAAATCGTTACTTTCAACTTGACTTTTGAACCTCAAAACTTAGTCCGGTCAGTAAATATCATCAAATACACATAAACATTGGTTAAGTCTATCTACAGAACCATACATATTTATTTCTTTGCGTTTGATCTCCGATGAAGCGATGGAAATTCTTTTGATGTTCCTACCAAAATTTCTCGGCCATTTGGCCATTAATGCAGCTGTTAATACTTTGGTTAATCGCCCTGAAACGTTACTGTAACATGAATTATGTATGTCTGTTTGTCACGAATGGCCTGTGAAAATGCTGGACTATTTAGAAGTGAATATTTCTTTTGGGAACGCTATAAATGTTTTGGTAGACTGTGTAATGTAGGTGCAATCGGTTGTGATGTGTTTGGAGTTCAAATTGTTTCCTTATTGGGTGAGGAATGTTGCTTTTAGCTGAAGCTAGCTATTTTCGGTCTTGAATTCATTGACATTTATAATTGTTTTATTATTTATAAATGTTTGTTCATGTAACTGTATTCATGTGTAAATAAATCTTTTGAGTTGACTTTGTGTAAGACCTTAAAAAAATGTTTAGAGCAATTATACAATCTACCAACTCGTTTAATTCTAGCAATAACTTAAACATTATTTCGGAACGTAGTAAGAGCCTTCAAACAGACCACAGTCGATTTCCCAGTCGATCATAATTATTCATTCCCTTAATAAATAAATGATTCTGTTTTATTTATGTTCGTTTTGTCGCATATTCGAACATTCCTTCCTTTTCATTGAACATAATTAACGATTCCGTTTATTTTGCTTTTATCGTGAAAGATCGCAATATTTTTCTTTTGGCACAATTTATTTTTGTGTTGCTAGCTGAAATGTTCATGCAATTTCCAATAACTAGTCGAATTTATTTATTTATAAATTAATTAGATTCGGGAATATATGCTTGAAGACCAGGATTTTTTATTTAAGAAAAAATGATACATTATTCCTACTATCCTGTATTGCTTTTCTCTACGAACATGCTAGTCCTTTGAGACAGCTACGAAATGTTATGTTGACAATAACCAGTCATGATCGTTGTATGCATTGAAGTGTGCATCTTGGGGTAAAACCGGTGTTATGCAGGACTGTTGTAACACATTACATTTTAATAGTACTGACTACTAGTAAGAGCCACTGCAGACAAAACTGTCGGTTGATAGTTGACCAACAGATTATTTTGAAGGGAATTGTGAATACAATCAAACTTCTTTGTCAGTCAGTCGATTCTGATCGTTATAATGAGCGAGCTACCATTTATCTCCTAGCTGATTTATGAGCCCTAACAAACTATGGGACAGCTTAAAGTTAGCCAAAAAAGCTTAAAAAGCCCTTAAAAAAAGTTAGTCTTTAAAAAGAGTAACCATGGAGTTTCTTGCCCGTTCTTCTCCATAGGAAGCTACATTTGGAAGGGGCAACTAGAATCAAACTTAATTATATTTTTGACGTTCACAAGTGCTTATAAAGGCCTAAATGAAATAAATGATTTGACTTTCACTTAATGCTCTGCTATACGTTCACAAAAATATATTTGAGTATAGTAAATAGGGTCTTTCCACAGGTAAAATATTGTATGCCCCTACGGTACAATTCGTAGATTATAATCCTATCTAAATAGGCATCGTGTTTATTTAACCCGAGGGAATCATAAACTATTCGATGCCATCATTAAAACAGTTTACCTTTAAAGTTTAGTTTACACATGCGAATGATACATTTAATTTTTAACCGACTGTTATGAAATAGGGTTATGTTTTACTCGTTAGAATTATGGAGATTATACAAGATCATTTACCTGCTCATTAATTATCTAAAGAAATGTGTACTTTGATTTACGTAAGATTTTTGTTAAAGAGAAGAATTGTAAAAGGTTCAATTACCGCAAATCTTTCATTTCACAAAATTGCAACTAAATCTTAAAGTACCCTTTATTCTTTTTCCTTTAGGTACACTCGTTGTCCCTAGAATTCTCACAGGCCCCTCACAGTACAGTTACCGAATGAACCCAGTAACGAGCCCAGAAATAGTATCTGTAACAGTATTACGTCAATCTGTTAAATATAGACGAGGAACTTCGACAACTGAACAGTCAAAGATACACGTCGATTGAAGTTTACTACAACTGTTTTCAGGCCCGCCGCTAGCTGTTTGTTCGCCCGCGTGCAAAACCGATTATGCCGCCCTACGACTACATATTATACTGGGTTTTGTCAAAAAATATATAAGGGGTGGGGTCCAGGGGGACCGGACCCCCCCGCCCATTCATATCCATTTTACTTGTCCAACAGAAAAAAATATGTACATGCACCGCTCTGATTGCAAAAAAACGCACTTCCTTTTGGATACATAAATATTGCAATAGGTACATAACATATTACACATAACTTTTTATTTACTTGAAATGCTCTAAGTCTTAGAGTAACCTAAGAAGTCCTGGGTTAGCCCATAAGCAGACTAAGCAATTGCTTAGGGCATCAATACAGTGCAATCATTACCCAAGTGGCCCCTATGTATTGAAAGATTGTGATTAATGGGTAGGTACCAACATAATGTATATCAAAGTGCTTAGAACAGATTATGGGTAACTTAAACTAACGAAATTAAATATCTATAGCAATGTTTAATTTCAGTAAAATATGTTATTAATGGTTTTTGGTGGGTTTCCCGTTGAAAAAGTCAACGCATGAGACACATTTCATATGTAAGGAAGCGCGAGCGAAGCGAGCGCGAAATTTTTTTAGTCTAAGGACACAAAACAAATAAAAACCACTGTAAATTAACAAAGCAAAGTCAAAAAGTAAGATATGCACAGAAATGAAGTGCTAATGTACATGAAGCCGCGAGCGAAGCGAGCGCGATTTTTTCCTTAGAGTTTTCATGAAGTAAACATATCATAAAAAGCCAAAGTGAACAAAAAGCTATAACGGACGTGCGCGAAAAATGATTGTTCGGAATAGAATGCCTCAACAATTAAACAAAGATAAATTGCCGGTATTGATAATCAGTGCCGGTTTTAACTCTACCAGCGCCCTGGGCGAGATTTCTACGGCGCCCTTCAACTGCAATTCAAACCCATACGAAAAACAGAGGTGTGTGTAGTTACCGATTGCGCGAGCGAAGCGAGCGCGAATATATATTTTTTTATAGTTAATAAGTCAAGCAAAAATTACGTAAAATGTAGCCCAATCGTACATAAGTTATTGCTGGTTGGTGAATGCAAAAACACCGGAACATGTCTTCTGATTGCGCGAGCGAAGCGAGCGCGAATTTTTTTGTTATATTTTAGAACTCAAAACAAAAATTACTTAAAATTTTGCCCAAACGTACATAACTCTTTGTTGGTGTTGGCGCCTATGTATTATATTTTTGGGACTTAAAGTAGTACCGTAAATAAGAAAGTTCATATGGAAACTAGAAGTTACTTTCTTATTAATAAAAGAACTCAAAAACGACGCTACCTTTTTGCTAGGGTAGACTAAAATATTGTTGAAAAATAAAACAACTGTAAAGTGAAGCAAGCCCGAAAATTTTTGAGTTTTGGATCATAAAAGTCCTAAACATATATAATAAAAAACGACTGTGAAGTGAAGAAGCCGCGAGCGAAGGGAGCGTGATTTTTTTTGAGTATTGGGACATTAAAAGTAGCTATATGTGATAAAAAATTGAAGCGTAAAGTAAGGAAACCGCGAGCGGAGCGAGCGCGAAAATTTTTGAGTTTTGGGACATAAAAGTAGTGTTTGTTCGAGAATTTCTCAAATTTAACGCGGAATTAAACACAAATTCGCTTCGGCGCCCCTGAGCCCGCGGCGTCCGGGTTATTCGCATACGCTGCACCATAAGTTAAGATGGCCCTGATGCTATCCATTCATTTGGATACAGTTCTTGTAAGTTGCAATCTTTGATGAAATTTAAAACAAAAATAGGAGTAACATTCTGATCAAGGATTGGTGGGGGGCCTGCGGTGCCCCTTATATCCGGCGCCCTGGGCCGTCGCCCAACCGCGCCCTACCGCTACTAACTGCGATATCTGACATGGAGGCGCGAGCGTAGCGAGCGCGAATTTTTTTGGGGATGCAAAGGGTGAACCCGTCAAAATTGATAGGGGACGACCAAAGCGAGGGCGTCTATTGCTGTGTTCGGAAATATTGAAATCAAATAATTGATAAAAAGATATTGTATTTTTTTAATATTACGTGATAAGTCACTCGATTTGCCGCCCCCTAGGACGTGCCGCCCGCGTGCGGTGCACGCCTTGCACGCCCGCTTACGGCGGGCCTGACTGTTTTATATCTTTAGAAACACAATGTTATGTGAGATTTTCTTGTATAATGGAGTTTCTGTTTTTATTGGATTTTGAAAATATGAAGAAGGGACTCTAAACTTATATTAAGTATATGGCTGAACAGATTGTGACAAACAAAGAAACGATGGATGGATTGTGTGAAAGTAGATATGGTAAGAAACAATGTTACTTGTGAGATGACGGCAGATAGAAGAGTATGGAAGAAGAAAACATGCTGCGCCGACCCCAAATAAAATTGGGATAAGGGCAGGAGGATGACAATGATGAGCTGAACAGATTGTTTGTATAAACTTGCTCATCTCAAGAACTACTGATCCGATTTGAAAAATTATATACTTTTTACCAATTAGGTCTTAAGATTAGCGCGTTGAACCAAACAAATTCAGCTTGTATTATTTATAGATTTCCTAGTATCACGGGTTGCCCTTAGGACAGTGTAAATGTAACTAAAGTGTAATAAGTATAAATATTATGTTAAACTTACTATTTTGGGTGAGCGGTAAAAGTTGTCCTGTGAGCGGTCAAAGCGGTGCTCCTGAAACAATTTTGCTTTATGTTAAATACTTTCTAGTTACACAGGAATTATAATAAGCAATGTTATTAATTAAACGGGCAGTTTAAAAGCTACTGCTAATAAGTATTTAGGTATAATCAGGATAAAGGTACGTCTTGAAAGTTAGCTGCTGACTGCAACTGCCGACCGCACATGCCGTGACTGCTTAAAAAGAATCGATACCTATCTAAACGGTTTCTAAACACATACAAACTTGTAGTGCAGCTGCGGTCGGTAGTTAGCATTCAAAAAGTACCTTGGTTTCATGGTCCAGGTAGATAGTTTAATAGACAAAAGAAAATCTCCAAACATCTATTAGACCCCGAGCTTGTGCTACATTCATTTTCTCCTCATCCATCCCTAACACTGCAATATACTATAGATATATGAAGGTATGTTGTTATAATTATTAGACCACTATCGTGGCTCACCAGAACGTAACTATCTACACAACACCTATGTCTGTGGCCGGTAATGCTTGTCTAACCCGGACGCGCCATTACTAGATCACATTATGTGACGTATTATTAATTTATGGGCATAACCGCGGTGCGACGCATGCCGTCACAACACGGTGCGGGGAGCTGTGGGAATAGATGGGATTTGGTTGATGTTTAAGACTAATAGATAGATATTTTCTTTATTATGTAAGAACAACAATTTACATTAAAATACCTGTGGCACTCGGGGACTGCCGCGGTAAAGCTATTGCATAGCATTCTGTATCAACTTATGCAATTATAATTATTTATTTTTTATAAATGTATTTAATTCATATTCAAAACACTTTATACACAAATTTTACAAGTACAGCCGTCCACTGTTGTAGGTAAATACTTATACACCTATATACTTTCTCACAAACAGCTGATTATGTATTCGTCCGATTTCGGAGCAGCTCGTCTCGATTCGGGCGAGTTCCGTAAAGTCGTACAATACGTCTAATCGCACGACACACCGCGCCGTGTCGAAGACTGCCGAACTGACACGACGTTAGACTATGCACGGCCTTCAAGCCACACCTCCGTGCCCGTCGGAGTGGGGAGCGTGAGGTTTTTTCGTTACGGAATTTCTGGATTTGGTCCCCGCGCTCAAGGCCTGCGATAGAAGCTATGCAATAGCTTAAAAATATGAAATTTTAGGTTAAGTAGAATATACAATTTGGGTAGATTAGTTTACCAATTGCCAGTAGACATAGTCATTTGCCCAGCATTTTCCTGAATATATTGGAATCGGCTTCCAGTATATACATACCAGTGTCCCGTATAATTTCTTAGAGTAGAAACAGCCTCGATTATTTAAAAATGCTAAACTTTTTACATATTTTTGAAAATTAAAAAACACCTATCAACATGTACACTCTTTTTCAGAAAACTGCAACAAATTCAGGGTCAACACGTTTTAAAACACATTTTTGACCTAGTCAGCCGCTTTGCAAAGTTAGCACAGTTGAGAGGCAATCCAGCGAAGGCCTCGGGCTTTAGCCACCGGCTTCGGTATCTAGACTTCATCAAACGACTTCAAACGCTGTTGATGTAACTGGCTTTTGACACAGCTTGAAAAACTCCGCTGAAAGAATGTTTACCTCGAATGTTTTATGGAGGCAGTTAAAAATGGTGTAGAAATTTTGACCTTATGTTAAAGATTTTTGCTTCGATATACAGGAATGAATTTTAAGCAGTGCACAAAAAAAAACTGGTGGTCCAGAATCATTAACAAAACATATCTGCATCATCAGTAAAAAAAATTTTTTCATTCTTTTGTCCGCCCTAAAATCAGCAAAATATGGATACTAACTATTCTTACACGCACCGAGCAGCGCTCGCGTCAGTAAACCGGTTTCGCGTTGCCGCCGTGCATACTATGACGACTGTGACCGTACAATCGGTTGCAAAATAAACATCTTTCGATATCAAAAACTTTTCTTTTTTGTACTAAAACACGACAAATAAAAATGTACGTATCTACATATAAAACTTATTTAACTATGAGTTGACGAAGTTTGCGCACTGGATAAAATTCATTCCTGTAGATTAGCTTCATGAGATCTGAACTTTTGAGATATTATCAGACTTCTGTCGAACTCTATCATCAACTGCCTAGCCTTTTCCCAGCTATGTTAGAGGTGCTTCCAGTCTAAGCTAATGCACCTGAGTACCAGAGTTGTACTAAGACCGAGTGTCTATCCGATCTCCTCATATTGGGCTGAGGAGTTCAGATAGGCAAGATAAATAAATAATAATAAATAATGTCGGGACACCTTTTTCACACACGGTCGGTTAGCCCCATGGTAAGTTATTTATTAACTTGTGTTATGGGTGCTAACACAACTGATAAACTACATATAGCTACATATATACATATTTATAAATACATATCATAACACCCAGACCACGGCCAACAAGCATGCTCATCACACAAATGTCGACCGAACCGGGAATCGAACCCGGGACCTCAGGTTCGGCGGTCCGGCATGATGACCATTGCGCCATCGAGGTCGTCGAAATTGAGATTGCTCCTATGTATTTTAAAGTGTTTGTAATATCTACATAGAAGTATGTATGTATTTTTATTCCAAAAATATATTTTCCCTTAAATATATATTTTTTATAAGTACCTATTTGTGTAGCTTCCAGTAAAAAATAAAATTACTCAAAAAAAACTTTTCACAATATTACGGTCGTAAGTTCAGTCCACTCTAAGCCAGCTTAAATATAACCAACGAACATAGATGTAGTTCTTTCTAAAATTCCACGCAGAATTCACCAAGGTTCCTAAGTTATGGCTGCCTTGGGAGTATCCTAAGGTAATACTAGTTCATACGATTAGGTACCTACAGCTGCGTACATCTAATATTTATAATGTTCAAAATAGAGGGAATTTACGAGGCCAATATTTGCGAACAGAAATTGACATCAATTTGTAGGGGCACGGTAAATATTTATGTGAGTCTTAGGATGTTATACCTATTTATAGTTTTTAGGTATGGTTGGATTTTCTTGGGTAAAAATAGTTTTAAGATACTTATATTTTTTATGATAGCTTCTTATAACTAATAATAGATTGACATGCTTGTTTGCCTCTTAAAATATGAATCATTAAATGAGAATGTGACAAAACTGTCTATAAATCTACCATGGAAAAAGGTTCACTGATCGTTTTAAATAATTTTTCAGCCAATAACTAACATAAATAACCGATTTACAACGCTAACAAATACCTGTTTATCATAATCGTGATAAGCATCTGAATCTTTAATCAGGCCTAAATTGGCGCTACGTAAATTACGGCTTAACTCCAAAATAATTGCCGAACCGTGAATTTATTTAGGGTAAGTATTGTTTCTAAGGAATATTGGAATATTTCATGGTTGGTTATACGTTGATTTTTTGTTTCCTTCCTTGCCTCGACCTAATAATTTAGTTATCACGAAGGCGGAAGCGGAGGTCACATAGCTAGTCGTTGAGCCCGACTTCTTACATAATGTATTGCTGACACCCGACGTTCTACACTACTATGAAAACTTAGATAAGGACGCGCTTACACGAAATAAAGATTCTTCAACCTCAAATTCTTTTCGACAGAAATGCGAGATATTGTCTGAAATCCATTTTGAAATGAACATTTTCTACGTCAATGGTGGCTATATGGCGTATTTAAGTATTTTTTTATATTTTTGGCAGTCGCTGTGGTGGAATTGCATTGTTTCAAGCTATTGCTTTACTTGTGTGTCAAGATATTTCCAATATAGATCTGATTCAATTCATCAACTAATTCTTTATTAACAATATAAGCTATTGTACTGCTTTCAATATATAAAAAAAAACATTTCCAAATAAAAATCTCACACATAAAAAATCTGCTCAAAATCTCAACTTGTGTGAAATCAACAGAACACAAAACGCAACGTGTGAACGGGGCTTAACCGGGCTAAAAAAGCATTTAAATGTCATGGGTACTATGAAAGAAACGAATGGCGTTGCAGAGTGGGGAATAGAAAAATCCCGTATTTTAGAGATAAAATCTCGCGTGAAATGTTTGCAGCTAGCCGTGTGTTATGATTTTATTATGTATACAAGGATGCTGAGGAAGAATTCTGTTTTTTGTTCGCGCATCTGGAAGTGAGCAGTCGCAGATGGTCGTCCGCATCTGTGTCACTTGAGAGTATTACATTATGATGGTTAATTTATTTAGTGAATGTCTGATGTGTCCGCATTTATCAAAAATGTTGGGTAGTAAGATTGAAAGAGTTCATACAAAAGAAATATTGAATCAAAATTGTGTCCTCGAATCTGTGATTTAAATTGCTTTGTACGATTTATTAATATAAGACATGAGCCTCAGTCGCATTATACACTTTCTCAAGAATAACTTAATTGTGTGAGAAGAGTAATTGCAAGTGACATTGACAAAAAAAATCGTTACAGACTCTGTTTATAGCGTATTAAGTTCACAAAAATCGTCATTTTGACAGATTCGCCACACGTTCTGCTGTAAGACCAAACTTTTCCTATACACAAGAGTACTCTAAGGGTGCGTCCACATCTGGCGAATGCGCCGCGAATGCGCAGCACGCGAGCCGATCGCGAGCTGTCCGCGAGCTGCGCGCGTGCAGTCACTGCAATAGTTCGGTGCGCCTCTTTAGCGCAACTCACGCAAGGCTCGTATAGAGCGCGCGAGCGGCGCGCGATCTGCGCGCAATCAGTTCTCGCCCTTACAGTTCCGTATATTGGCTCAGTACTATCGAAGATGGCAGACGTCGCGCGCCGCCTGCGCGCCGCTCGCGTGCAGCGCTTAGGTCGCGCGCGAGCTGCGCGCGGGCGGCGCAGAAGCGGCGCACGAACAAAAATGCACGCGCGCAGCTCGCGGACAGCTCGCGATCGGCTCGCGTGCTGCGCATTCGCGGCGCATTCGCCAGATGTGGACGCACCCTTAAACAAACATGTACTTGAGACAAGTTCGACGCGTTAAACAAACAACCACTTGATCGTTCAACGATAAACAGTTGTTTTTCCAAAGTGAAAACGGAAAACAAAATATTTTATGCATTACTTCATAAGTAGCGAAATTCCCCCAAAGCTGCCTTCATAGTAAAAACACAACAGATTTTCATTTTCTCCCCTATCATTGTAATCCCCGGAACATTGGTATTTAGCTTCCCTCTTATAAGGAAAATTGTTTGCACAAAATAATGCTGTTAGTGGAAACTGCGTAAATCTGTTTATACGTTTTGGATTATTTTGGAATATTATTTTACAGACTTTTATAATTGAATATGGAGAAAATGGTGGTAGCCAGTTGATAAAGTACCTATTCATGGTAAGATTGGCCATAGATGTTGTCAATTAGGATACTAATATAAATACTTTCTCCAATTATTATAGATATCAATGTAGCATTCGATATAGTAATCAATGTAATAAAGTGGTGCATAAAATTAAAATCCATTTTCTCTACAGTAATTTTTCTCTACAAAAATTTTTTACGTCGAATACCAAAAAGAAAACATCCAAATACCTATCTAGCCAAATTGCGAAAATGATCAGTATATCTAGCTAAAATTGCAAAAATGTCAGTATTTCCCTTTGAAAGGCTTATCCTGGATATTTTTATACCTTCGTCAACCGTTGGCTTCAATGCGGGAATTCTGCGCGTATGTGAAATCATTTTAAATATTCTTTTGCACCATCCTTAGTTTGTGCCGTGAAGCTGAACATTTTTAATGCATCGCGGTACATGGTTGTGTGACGTCATTGAGACGTAACCCGAGTGTTGCATAGAACGCATTGTGAATAAAATGATACTGACATTTTATACAAAAGGAAAATTCTTTTAGATATTTTTTTATATTTCTATGTAATTTTTTTTTTGCTTTAGAATTTGCATTGATTATTTTCATTTGAAAGCCGCAGTCTTCATCTGTTATTTGGTACACTATGAGGCCATAGAGAAAATAAGTCATAACTGTCCTTCAAAAAGTATCATAAGCTTCTACCCAAGAAACACTGGGCAATATGGCTAGGCCTTTGAACATCAAAATTCCATCATGTGCTGCGATTTATTCGCTCTCAATGTACCATATTCGCAGACCTTTTCGTCTGTCCAAGTCATTGCCATGCCGACAGAAAGGAAGATTATTTATCGTTATTGCGGGTATTTTCGTTCCTCCTTTTGCCTGTTTTTTTATTATTCCTATTCATCCATTGTTTGTTTCGGGATAATAAGTTTCATCAGGTCCACTAAGGATAAGTGATAAGTTGCGTTTCCGATACTGTTTGTGAGCGTTTGTTTTATAAATTAGTTGCTATTCCCTGTGGTGCCGCTAAATTATTTCCTTCATTCGAATATAAAGTATGTATATCTAGGCTCCTAACTTATTGGTATACCCGGGTGTGCGGAGTAGCTACCACGGATCTAGAATGATTTCACTGGTGATGTTTGTTTATTGATATGGCAAAAACATTCGAATTTCTGTTTAAAAATAACCCACTGTAATGTCGGTAAACTTATACACCACTGTAACTGCACCTATATTTTTAAAAGCATACCATTTTGCAACCCTTTATTTACGTAAAAGGTTCATATTTATTTTTGATTACGTTTGTCGTGTACACCTGAAGTACTTTAATAGCTTTATTAAATAGCCAGGCAGTTCTCGCAAACAGGATTATCTGGTGCAAATTTTAATCACACGGTTGTACAAACAAGACCATAATGAACACACTATAAAGCGACCCCAACAAGCCCTTCCTCCTGGGGCTACGGAGGGTATCGAATAGCGATATCATTGCCCCAAGCCCACGGGGGCTAGGGATGAAGACCATGGGATAGGTAGGGAGTTACAACCCCAGCCAAATGGTACAGCAATCAGTTAGAGTTAATCTTTGTTTTACCCTTGAGACTTTCGTGCCCTTGAATTATTGTTCAGCGGATAAACGACTCGTAGCCAACTAAAGTAAACCAAAAAGCGTTTTAAGTAACCATTTAATAAATTAAATATAATCGCTTAGTTAACTTCGAGATAAAAGGGTCAGTAAATAATAAAATTTTAATTTGTAGTTTGTTCCTAGATCAAAGAGGCTCAGTTTAAGTTAGAGGAATTTAGTAAACAGACGCTATTTAAATATTTCTAGCATATCCTAGGTACTTAGGTTACATAATCTGAAGAGTTTCTCGTGGTTTTCTACCAATTACCTACTAGAAATACCGAAAATTATGTCAATTTGTACTGCTTAATTTATATGTATTTAAAAGCCAAATACTACTATATCTATTAATGGCATTTTAGGTATTAGGCTGTGCCCACATCCCTAAATAAACTAACATTCAATATCGACAGATTTTTGAAATAGCATTTTGAGTATATTTGGTCTAGCATCCGATACCATGAAACGCGTGAAAAATCGTCTGAATATTTTATTGATTGCGAATCAATTGCACATTTTACGAGATATTTGGTGTACCGTATCAAATTATTTAGTTAGTTTATTAAATCAGATTCGTTCATTTATTTTGCAATGAATGTGAATACTCAATAAGATGTAATCATTGTAAGTCTTGTATAAGTTAAGAAAAAATATTTAAATTAAATACTAACCAACTGATCAAAGAATGAAACGTACTGCGACCTATCTTGACTATGGATAAATTGTACCTTAATTCCAGAAGAATATAAGCTATTATAATATTTATATGACAGACAGTTTTCTCAGGTACTTACATAATATATATACGTAACGACAGGACCGAATTATGTAGGCAGTTGAGGGCTTGTTCTAATGCTCACGTATTCTCGTACGTTGTAACAAGTAAATTGGCGACAAACTTAGGGTACATAAATATATAGGGGAAAGGGGGGTAGCCCCGGCCAATTTTGTTTTTTTGTTATTGTGATAAAATTATCAAGGGAAATACAACGAAAACTACGAAAAAATAATCAACACAATATTTATTCGTATTAGAATATTGAAAATTTGAACAAAAATAATATCCAATACGTTTTAAACCCACTTCAAATAGTGGTCAAATTTTGATATCTTTTAAAAGTGGCGGGTAGCTCCGGCCACCTACGTAATTAGTGGCCAAATCGATTTTTGGCGACACACATCGTAGTTATAGTACAAATCCGATGGATTTACATCTACACATGCCTCGTGAGCCCAGTCTAAATCCGATCTTGACCCGATCCTGCAGAGAAGTTCGTGGAACGTCATACTGATCTGCGGCAGCTCTCTCAGAACATTTTTTCTCAAGCGCCGCTTGAATGGCTTTTTTTCATGTTTTCTTCACTCCAGTCTCCGCGATTCGTAGTTCTAGTTTTAAATTTAGGCATTGTGACACTGAAAATTTAAAAAAAAAAATTAAATATTAACCTCTATATAGACTAACATATGGCCGGGGATACCCCCAAAACTAATGGCCGGGGTTACCCGACATGACTTTCTTCGAAAAAAAAAAATATTTAAAAAAAAGCAGCTAATTATACGTTGAAATAAACTTCAAAGAGCAAAATAGAATAGTTTTCCATTATGGAAATAAAATCAAATAAATAATTACTTACCTTTATCCAATGAATAACGGTTTTCGAAACAATTGAAGTCACGCGGCCGTCGACGACGAAAAAGAAATTGACTCTATCACTCCCGAACGCAGCGGTCAATCGACTTCAACTGTTTGCATTTGACGAATTACTCTTAAACGCACATGGAGATCACACGAACTTCAAAGTCACGCCGCGCGAATTACTAATATTTACTATGGCCGAGGCTACCCACCGGCCGGGGCTACCCCCCTTTCCCCTACCGTAAGAGTGTTCAGAGACGATGTTTATCAGTCCCTTTGGAATAAAAAACCTTGTAGTAAGACTACATGTACCTAATTGTATACAATCAGAAGTTTTTTCCTGCTTTAAAGTTCTCAAAAAAACTAATTTGTTGATTTTAATGGTACCTACTCCAATAAATACAAGTTACATTCCCAAACATCTGATACCGACTTCTAAATCAATTTTGGTGCTCACAGAAATTTAAAACGCCCGTCTGAAACTCCCCTTTAGCTCTTAAATTCGGCACGTCACCTCGCATTTACCTAAATATTTTGTTCGCGCGATACGCAACGATCATCTTCCCTCGTATTTTAGCGAACGCGTCATTCCGGGAACGAATGTGGAACAAATATTTGGTATATTATTGCCGGGAATATGTTGTCATCTTTTGTCTTACATCTACTAATGTCGGAGTTTTGTTTGTTAGAACAATTGTTTGAGTTCATTTGATTGTTATGGTTTTTCTTAGTTTTGGGGTCTTTATCTTAACTAGCTTGCTTTTACATGTTTTGTGGGAGATACAGAATAAGTTTGATCTAATTGTATTTTGCCTACCACATTTTCAACGTATTATACAATAAATGGTCTTTGAAACTCATGTAGGGTATTATTTGGAGTTTTGAGTCTTCACTAGTTACACGTGTGAACCCTTCAAACTTTTAAACTCCCACATGGTGAAAGGGTGAAAAGCTTAATAAACTATCTGAAACTGCCGCGTTCATAACTTTGCAAGCCTCAAATGTTTATATTTTTTTATTCTGACTGAAATTGAACACTTACAGCGCTCATAAAAAAGCAAATAAACCGAAGCACTGAGAATTTTGTCATGAACTTTTTTTATCGACTTTATTTTTGGTTAATAGAAAAGATCAAAAATCACCTACCATTTTATTACGCCATATTAAAATATTCGGGAAAGACACCATATCATCGCAAAGCCTGATACGCTTGAAAAGATAAAATAGCTTTTCTTCATTTAAATACAGGAAAATCGAGTACATAATACAGGCAATTTTCTCCACCGCCAATTTAGTGAAGGAAAACAAAACAAAACACACTGAAAATAGAAAGAAAAATATAGTGTATCAGATGCTTAAAAGCCGCACAAATTGGGATCATTTCTCACTTCGTAAAGAAAAGACCGGTCACGGCTTAAGATAAGAAAAAGGAAATACACGCTACCTTAAGAACTTCTTGTTCAGTTTTTCGAAAAACTTATTGTTTATAGAGTTGGTCCTTTGCGCGGTCCTTTTTTCCTGTCCGCTTTTCCCTTTGGCAACCCTCTTCTACTTAGCAACGGAGTTTCGCTTTGTGTCGAATGTTCGCCCAGATCTGCGTACTGATAGTTGGAACTCATTTATGATGCTGTTCTCATATTAAGTGGGAAGTTTACTAGTATATGCTAGTAAGTTCCATTTTTGTTATACCTGTAGTGGGACCTACACTAATTGTTGACGCATCAATATTGTTCATACTGTACTTGCATTGTGTTCGCCTCCCCAGTTGTCCCGTATATGGCACTACCAACGCACGCTACTAAATATTGTGACTGTACCAAATCGTATGTAACCTAATTGGAGTCAGAAAATAAAAGTGTATTAATTAGTATTCGATTTATTTACTTATCTCTGAACACGACACCCCACCATCTAAATTGGTGACCCCGTGTGGAGAAAGTGTGAACTGTAACCAGTGAATTTGGACTTGTAATTCAGTGAATCGGACGACCGGGGCAACTCACACAAGTGTACGTAGTGTCGGCTTAATATTAGTGCGCGTCAAATTAAGAAATTATAATGTCGTCTGAAGACAAGAAGGTCGTTATTGAAGAACATCAACTGTCGTCCATCTCCATCACAGCTAGAATTCCGGAATTTTGGAAGAAGTCGCCTAGAACATGGTTTATCCAAGCAGAAGCAGTTCTAAATCCTCAGAAGATGTCCGACGAATCAAAGTACCAGGTCCTTATTTCAAAATTACCCCCAGACGCAGTTGAGCAAGTTACACAGATCCTTGTGGATCCCCCTGAGAAAAATAAATATGAGACCTTGAAGAATAAGTTGATATTTATATATCAAGAATCCGAAGAGCGGCAAGTAAAAAAACTCATTGGCGAAATGGAATTAGGCGACCAGAAACCATCACAATTACTAAGAAAAATGCAAGACCTAGCCAGGGGACGAGTAAATAACGAAACACTCATAGTTATGTGGCAGAATCATTTACCAAATTCGGTGCGAGGAGTTTTAGCTGTAACGGAAGAAAAAGATTTAGAGAAATTAGCATCAATAGCGGATAAAATAATGGAAACGACGACTCCCATACACAGTGTTGCGACTGTCAAACAGGAACCAGGCCCATCGGGTTCTCAGGACCAAATTATTTCGGCAATAAACAAATTGAGTGATAGATTACAAAATTTAGAGTCAAGATCACGAGGCCGTTCAAATAACTGGCGAAGGAATAACTTTAGACGCAACAGATCCAGGTCAGGGTCAAGAAGTCGCACAAGGAAACTCGAAGATCCAAATTGGCTATGTTTTTACCATTATAAGTATCGCAGCAAGGCAACTAAATGCGTGGATCCATGTAACTGGAAGAAAAAACACGACAAGGACAAGCCAGCGGAAAACTAGAGTCGGTGCAGTCTGCGACGGGAGGCTGTGACCGTGCCTTCGGGAATCACCGTCTGTGTGTCAGAGACAGGAAATCGGGCTTAAACTTCTTAGTGGATAGTGGTGCAAACGTGTCAGTGTTACCGCGGAAAGTAGCCTACATGAAAGGTAATTGTCGCGACGATATGTAACGACGATAGCTCAGCAGGTGGAGTAAATAATACTAGTGGACTGTATAACATGTAAATACGTATAATGACTTTAAATATAACAATATAGTACAATTAAGCAAATAAGAATTAAAGTAGTAAGAACGCGTGGGCGCGGCCGGTGCGCATAAGCAAGATTTGACCTCTGGACCCGGCGCATACGCGGCGAGCCGTTGTACCACGACGTCACAGTCACCCCCACTTGTCGTAGACGCAGTTGAAGCGAGTGGGACGACTCAACAGTAATACAAGTGAGTGTTGTTATAAACTCTTTGCCGCAAATGGAACTCAGATTAACACGTATGGTACATTGTACTTAGAATTAGATTTAAATCTAAGACGAGCATTCCGTTGGTTATTTACATTAGCGGACGTACAGCAACCAATATTAGGTGCTGACTTCTTAGCTAATTTTCAGTTGTTAATTGACTTGAACGGACGAAGGTTAATCGATCAAATAACTAATTTAAGCACTAAAGGCAATCTTTCTAATTCTAGTGAGCCCACTTTGAAAACTATCGTAAATAATTGCCCTTATTATGATTTATTATGTGAATTTCCAGAACTAACTAAACCAGTTTCGTACAAAGAAACGCCTAAACATAATGTTTGTCATCACATTGAGACCACAGGACCTCCAGTGCACGCACGAGCCAGGCAGTTACCACCAGACAGGTACGTAAAAGCTAAAAATGAGTTTAAGATTATGCAAGAGCTTGGGATTTGTAGGCCGAGTAAAAGCGCTTGGGCAAGTCCCTTGCATGTTGTTCCTAAGAAGGACGGGAATATTAGACCTTGTGGAGATTATAGACGTTTAAATGCGATTACCAAGCCTGATCGATATCCAGTTCCCCGTCTTCATGATTTTACGTATATGTTAGATAATAAAAAGGTTTTCTCAAAGCTAGATATAAATAGAGCCTATTATTGTGTGCCAGTTTCGGAAAATGACATTGAGAAAACTGCCGTCATAACACCGTTTGGTTTATTCGAATTCGTGCGTATGCCATTTGGATTAAGAAATGCTGCACAAACTTTTCAACGTTTTATGCATCATACTGTTTTACAAGACTTAGATTTTCTTTTCAATTACGTAGATGACGTCATCATTGCATCGGAAAATGAAGAGCAGCATAGAGAACATTTACGAAAAGTTTTTGAACGTTTTAATGAATTTGGTATAACGATTAATTTTTCAAAGTGTAGTTTTGGTAAAGATAAATTAGAGTTTTTGGGTTTTGAAGTCTCTACAGAAGGAATTAAACCATTAGAAGATAAAGTTAAAGCGATTATTGATTTTCCAAAGCCGGATACTATAGAGGAACTTAGAAGATTTTTAGGCATGTTAAATTTTTATAGAGCTCATATACCTCATTCGGCTGAACATCAGGCAGCGTTAAATAAATATTTAGGGAATTCAAGGCGTAAGGATAAAAGTAAAATCAATTGGACACCTGAAGCTACGGAAAATTTTGAAAAATGTAAAGATGATCTTAAAAATGCTACCTTATTGTATTTCCCATCGGCACATACACCTTTGTCATTGATGACGGACGCATCAGACACAAGTGTAGGTGCAGTATTGCAACAAAAAGTTGATGGCAATTGGAAACCTTTAGGATATTTTTCGAAAAAATTAACTGAAGCACAAAAGAAATATAGTACATATGATAGAGAACTTTTAGCAATTTATTTAGCAATCATACATTTTCGTAATTTAGTTGAAGGACAAGAATTAATAATTTTTACAGATCATAAACCATTAACTTTCGCGTTTACTAAATTAGGTACCAATAGAGAAACTTCTAGGCGAACTAGGCAAATTATGTTTATTAGTGAATTTAGTACTGACATACGACACATTAGTGGAAATAATAATATAGTTGCTGACACATTATCTAGAGTTGAAACAATAACATGTCCCACGACGTTAGATTTCGCAGAACTCGCCACTGCGCAGGAAGTTGACGAACAGCTTGCAAAATTATTGAGAGCATCAAACGACAACAGTAAAGTAATATTAAAACGCGTAACGTTACTCGATACTGATAAACATGTTTATTGCGAAATGTCTACTAATAGTGCAAGACCATATTTACCTGAAAAATTTCGTCGTTTAGCTTTTGATTCTATTCATAATTTAAGTCATCCTGGTATTAAGACAAGTAAAAAATTAGTAAAAGATAGATATTTTTGGCCTGAAATGAATAGAGATATTGGTAAATGGGCTAAAACATGTGTAAAATGTCAAAGAGCGAAAGTTCAAAAACATACGGTTTCCGATTTAGAGTCCTTTAAAAGTACTAAACGTTTTGAGCATATACATATTGATATTATAGGACCGTTACCAACCTCGCCAGAAGGTTATAGATATTGTTTAACGATTATCGATAGATTCACTCGTTGGCCAGAGGCATTTCCACTAAAAGAGATAACTGCAGAAATCGTAGCGAAAACATTATATGAAGGTTGGATTAGTCGTTTCGGTTGTCCTATAAAGCTCACTAGTGACCAGGGTCGTCAGTTCGAAAGTAACTTATTCAAAGAATTAATGATTTTAATGGGAATTATAAAGACACGTACAACTCCGTATCATCCTCAATGTAATGGTTTAGTAGAACGTTGGCATAGATCTTTAAAAGCCGCGTTAATGGCTCGCTTAAATAATAAATGCTGGGTTGACGAATTGGCAACTGTAATGTTGGGGTTACGCACAACGATAAAATTAGATACAGGCGTAACCGCTGCACAAATGTTGTATGGCAGTAATATTAGAGTACCCGGTGACTTTTATGATACAACTGATTTGAAAATTAGCGATTCTGAAAATTTCGTAAATAAGTTAAAAGCTGTAATTGACGGGTTAAAGCCATCTAATAGGAAAAATAAGTCACCAAATAAGATTTTTGTGCATAAAGACTTGTATGATTGTGAATATATTTTTATCCGTAATGACGCAGTACGGAAACCGTTACAACCACCTTACGACGGACCATATCGCGTCATAAGTAGAGATAATAAAGTATTTTGTATTCAGTTGCCCGACCGACAAGTTAAAGTTTCTATAGATCGTCTGAAACCAGCGTACATGTTAATAGAGGATGAATCGCAATCTAAAGTAGTTGATATAGTTCGGCCATTCAGAGAATGCGTTTCTGACACGTCGCGATTGAACTGACGACGTAACTTTGCAATGGCGTTGCAGTTACGATAAAAATATTTTTGCTGGTTGTTTACCGTTTTAACAATTGAGGAGCATTAAAACAACATTATTATATCAATAATCAATGAATGTAGTTACGTCGTCAGTTCAATCGCGACGTGTCAGGAACGCATTCTCTGAATGGCCGAACTATAATAGTAATAGGGATACCGTTTGTCGAAAAGTTACGAAAAAAGTAACAATTCAAACGGACGAACCCGATAGTAAAGTTTATACTACGCGAACTGGTCGAGTAAGCAAAAAGCCATTGAAATACCGATAAATTATTTTATTGTTAAAATGTCAATTTTGCAGATTTATTTAGGACATTAGTTTCAAATTGTGGTATCGCGATCTTTAATTTCATTTACGTTGAGACGATACATCAGTATAGTGGACTAAATTAGCAAAATGGGCTCTAATCAAACGAAAGAGAACGTCATTGTAAACGAAAATGTATCTAATGTGGCCCACATGCATAATAAGCTAAATATTATTGGCATAGTGATGATAGTTATTATAATAATGTTAATCATGGTATTTGCGTACGCACTGAAACGAAGATTCATTAGAGGCGTGAGAAAATGGTTAAGAAAAGAAATGGTAGCCAGTTCTGTAGCCTTACCTAGTATTAAGGTCGAAACTGTGCAACCTCAACATACAATGAGTCCGCCGTCAACAGCCAAAGTTGTGCTTTGATAATAATATTCTGATCAAAAACCTTCGTTCTCTCAAGTGATATTATATTTGTGTGAATGTGTAGTGAATGTTAAACAGTAGTGAATGTATATTTTTTATGGCGTCATCATGTCGGATACTGGAGACTCTTGGTCATTCGTACGAGTAGGCCAAGCGTGTAATTTTATTTTTTAATATGTATAGCAGAGTAACCCGGCATGATAACTACCTTTAACGTATTTCGTATATATATACTTAGATTATGTATATTTCATGTTACCTATTATGTATGTAATCACATTAAATGTCAAGACGGACTCTCTAGAAGTGCTCCGCAACTGTAATAGACGAATATGAGTAGTGTATTACATAGATTTAAGGCAGTTACAGGATGTATTGTGTTATATTTTGTTTTTCGATCGTAGGACATTCTGCATAGTTTGTATTGTTGGTACCGGCCGGCCACAATGACTCCAAGAGAGGAGAACAGAGTATAACACAAAGGTTAAGAACATTTTGTACTTAGTTTAAGATTTTTTTTTAGAAAGTTTTATCCTTTTTGAAGATAGATTTTTTACTCTGTATTTGATATTCAATTTGTAATAATGAACATAAGTTTGAACCCGCACTCTCAGGCACGAGAGGTGTATCTTTTAATCACTAAGCCATTAGGTACAAAGCCAGTAGTACTGAGACAAACATGCGCTTATCGCACAACCCGTCAAGCATCTTGTTTCAAAGTTGTTATTGTATAAATGTATACTGTAAGCAAATTTTTGTTGAGACTGTAATTTAATAATATTGTTTGTGAACATTGTAAGCTTCTTGGATTATATAGTAACTGGATAAGAATATATTTTTTTTGTAAAAAAATCTTTTGTCAAAAATTTTTTTTTAAAAAAAGGGGAGGAATGATGTAGTGGGACCTACACTAATTGTTGACGCATCAATATTGTTCATACTGTACTTGCATTGTGTTCGCCTCCCCAGTTGTCCCGTATATGGCACTACCAACGCACGCTACTAAATATTGTGACTGTACCAAATCGTATGTAACCTAATTGGAGTCAGAAAATAAAAGTGTATTAATTAGTATTCGATTTATTTACTTATCTCTGAACACGACACCCCACCATCTAAATACCTATTGGGGAAATTGTTTATACATTTTATTGCAATAAACAATTTGTAAACAACTGATTCTTATGTTCAAAATAACTCACAAAAATATTGCCTTAAATCAAGGCAGCCCATGGCTTTCTTCACATTATCTGTCCCTCTCAATATAATTCTCGTTACACGAGTTCTTTTTATTGGAACACTTGAAACGCTCTCAAGTCTAGATCCATTCATACAACAAAGAAATGGGAACAAAGACTAAGTTAATGCAGGAATCGTGCGCGAAGGTAAAGACTTTCCGTCCTCAGCTGAGGGCCTCTTTCGCAACGAAAACCTCCTGACCTTGACACAAATAAGCTTAACAACATACAGAACTTTGTTTGTCCTTACCAAGCTGGTTTAACGTTTCCAAAATTGACAGAAATTTTAAGGAAATTCTGTCTGTTGTAGTCTCTAAAGCTGTTTGAATTGTTAAAGTGAGTTAATGGCCCGCCATAAAGGCTGGAAATGTCCTTCACTGAACATGAACTTTGTCAAGTCTGCTAATGGTGTGTTCCCGGAAGGAATTGCTGAACTTTGTAGGTAGTTTGTTTTAGCATGCTTATGCATGAAATCTACTAATGGCATGCTTACGTTACATATTCTATACTCGCTCGGAGCTGTTAGGAAAACTATCGAACTTTCGTTGGTATCTTCTATTTATGAAACCTGCTTTGTCATCACATTTATCTTTTTCAAAGTCAATGGGATCGAATATCCGTGTAGGCTGCCTTCTTCTAACATTCTTAGAATGGTACGTGTTCCAATTTGCCAATTAATTTGACCCCCGCAGTTTGAGTGGATCACGAACATTTGTGGAAAGAAACCATTTGTTTGAACAGATGAAATGTAGCGATATTCAACATAATATTATGTATACGGAAGTCAGTTTTTCATGTAGATTTTGAGGGAATCTAAAAAGGGTGAAGACAAGATGACCTTTCATATCAATTAATGGAGGTCATGTGAAGAAAATTGGCTAAATTAATGTCTTCAGACTTTGCAAATAATTATAACTGCCTCGAGAAATAGCTTCTGAAAGGGCAATTATAATTCCTAAATTAAAGGCTCTATTAATAAAGTTTCAAATATTATTCCGGCCAGTTAGTGTCTTTGTGAAAACTCCAGCAATTACAGCTAGGAGCTAAAAGAATTCCGTAAGTTTTAATTACAAAGCACTTTTGGTGAATTTTATGGATTGGAGGATTACGTAAATTAGGGATTTGCGATCAAAGAAAAGTATGGCCATCGCTGTCTTTCAAGGTTAGCAGCTTAATAATTAAGTTTATTTTTTCACTTACTTAAGTAAGAGCGTTTCAGGCACCTATCTGGTAAAAGAGGATTAATTTTATTTTGCGAATTATTTATATACAGTCTATATAAACGACATGATTCATTTTCAAATGCTCTAACTAAATGATATAAGATTTATTAAAGCAAAGAGGCACTTGAAATGGTAGGTACATAAGACTGAAAGTGCCAAAAGAACACTTCAAACATCATGAAAGTAAAATAAGTGCAATTCCAAAGACTCTGAAACAAAATAATTCAGCGGCTTATAGTCGGAGAGTCAACCGAGGAAAATGGGTCAGTTTCGCGTTAATAAGAGGATGCGACCTTTAAATATATTATTTCTGCTCTGCTCGAGTCACTGCGGTAATTATGAAGTCGCTCTCTAAAGTACGGATTATATTTATATTTACTTGTGTTTTTTTGTAGTATATGAATGATGTAACCTTTTTGTAGTTGTGTTTTTTTCTTCTAATTAGTAATTAAGTCATGTTACGTTTGACTATTTTTTTAAATACTGTAGTGGTTTCATGTAGGTATACTTAGTATGGACGTTGATTGAAAATTATACAAAAGTCACAAAGAAGCAAAAAAACACAAAAAAAGAAGACTTTTTTAGATTGACCCCACTTTTTCTTATAACAGAGTATGTACCTATTCGACCAAATCAGAAAAATGGTAACACAGTTATTCATAAGAGAATAATATTTTTAATGGACAAGGTGATACCGATTGCTTATGCCTGGACTTGTCTCCATTGATAGAAGAATAAATTGCCTTTTAGCTCGCGAAGAAACTAGATTCTCCAATACTTATATCAAGTTACAATGTAATGTGGCAGAAATTTGCTTTGCTAATCGCAGTCAGCAGTAATGGATTCTACTTAATCTAATTTCGACAATAGAATTAATAATAAGCCTTAGACAAAAGACGGCCTTTTTGTAGCCTCAATAAATTCATTATAGCCAGTTCACTAAAGAATATTGTTTTGATAATGTAAACTCACTCTGATAATTATATTAGTTAAAGTTATATAGCTGAGTAATGGTCTTTAGTTATTGTTAATTTTATTTCATTATTTCTGTGGAGTAATTTTTGAATACAATTTTTTATAGTAATATTTTGATATTGAACCTTATTTAGGTAAACGTAATCTTTAAAGAAAAAATGTCTCATTAAAATTAATTGACTATTAAAATAACTAATAGGTAGAAAATAACTAAGTAAATTTGCTCTACTGTTCGGCAAAAACTGGCTTAATGTCTCGTTCTTCTATTTGGCTTTTATGAATATTACGTAGTTATTTTATGTATGTATATAAGTATATGAAGAGCAAAAAATGCTAATAGCGATAGTCTAGTGGAACGTCGAAAAGCCGTTCTAATTTATACGCCTAACCTTTACCACGGGTCACCGTTGGAATTAGGCACAAGATACAAACTTTTACGATATTCTCTTCCAAACGAATTAATAGTACGTCCAATAAAATGCAATAAAAAAACTATGTTCTGATTTAAAAATTAATTCTTACAAAGTCAATTCATCCGATATTCTTTTTATGATTTCGTTTTTTTTTTTGAGTTTTTTTACGAATGTTTGAGAAAATCTAACTTTTAACCGTTACCTTCAAGGTAACGGTTAAAAGTTAGATTTTCTCGAAAATAATCTCTTTATGTATTTTATCTCATATTACACATTAATTTATATTTTGTGTTGTTCTCCACCGCTTATGCCTTAACCCTCAAACTACTGATCTAGCCTCGAACACGGGCTTTACTCCACATTTCTCCCAATTAGACAGAAGCGGCCCCGATATCCAGCCAACTAGTAGCTTGTAAACTAGTGCGTGTACTTTTAGATCTTTTTCTAAAATCCTGCATCATTATGGCTTCTCTCTTATTTAGTATTTTCTTCTACTATTTGGAAGCACTCTCTTGTAAAAAAAAAAAAAAAATCCCTCTCCGTGTGGGAGGGGGCCTGAAAATACTCTTTTGTAACAAGTTTAATATACCAATTGTGAATAACGATGAATTTTTACGGGCATTTTTGGAGGACAGAAATTTAACACGTTTTGACCAATTTTCCCTACACAGCATAAAGAATTAAATATGTGCGTTACGTAAATAGCTTAGTTATTTAAGAAACCACCTTTTCCGAGTGGCCATTAAAGCGGGTGTTTGCTACACGTGCCTCGCTGTTCCCAATTAAGGCACAGCGGTGTACGGGTTAATCTTTTATTGACTGTATAAATCTACACCACTAATTGACTTTGGCTCAACCGCTTTGAGTTTTAACACGCCATTTTTCTAGCCTTAAATTGAACGTTTCTAGTGTTGAGGTTTTATTTCTAAGAGCAAACAATAGACTTTAAGTCGACTGAAAGTTGTTTGGGCTCATAAATCAGTATGAAGATGAATGGTAGTACACACATTACGTAGATCTGGTATTTAACCCGTACCGGTTCGGGTGTAATGTTTGATAGGAATCATAAAAAGTATATTTTGCCAAGCAGCAGGACAACTGTCATTCGACTGTTAAGTTTGCAGTGTGCGGGTACTCTAAGTCTTTGCTTTGACAGAAGTGGGTCTTTAACGCTTTGTGGCTTTTTATATTGAGTGGTTTCGTTGGAAGTTTTCAGTGAAAAGGTTGTTGAAAATCACCTTAGGTAGCAAAGTGACTTGCAACCTATTTATTTGTTTATTCATAGAATTAAATTTTATTTTAACAAAGTTTTTGTTAAAAAAATATACTATATTTGAATTAGTAAAGTGTCAGAGTGTTACTAATTTTCTCCCGAACTTTTTCCTTCTTTTACATTCACTGAACCGTATTTTCTGAAAACAAATAAATGAACAAATAATCGTGAATCTGACTTATTTAATGGACACTTAACATTGTGTTCGGACTCTCATAAATACTCGGAAACTTCGAAACAAATCCGTTAAATCCATAGAATTGTGAAAGTTTTTCAAACAAACAGACACCACTTTATTTTTATGCATTAGTTAGGATTAACAGTGTTGTTTTATAAATGAGTTTTTTTTAATTATTTTCTTATGTAAGTAGACTAATGTGCGTTAATTAAACTATGTAAACATACTATGGCCTTTGTTCAGCAGTGGTCATGCTGCCAGGATCGCCACTAAATAAAAAAAAACTTTCACACGAACTTAGAAACTCCTTCTTTTTTTAGAAGTCGGTTTAAAAAAAAAGAATGTCAATTTTTATACTTGACATGTGAACACTCTGTATATTAGTAGTGAAGTGTTCTGCAGATTAAGCTGCTTTTGTCCTCAAAACAATTTATTTTAAGCAGACAGCATACAAACGTTTTGGTTGAGATTGTCAGCTAATTTACTAGCTGTCAATCAAATAAAAATAAAAGAAAATCCCTTAGCTCAATCAAAAGTAAAGAAAAGAAAAGACAAATTCAAATAACTTAATCTTCTTACTAGAGTTCTTAAAAGTTTTATTAATACTTTAATTCAAGAATAGAAAAGATTAAAATTAGCAAAATCCAGATAGAAGCCGAAAAAAAAAATTACTTCAAACTTCTTAAAAAAACCATCATCATCAAAATTTTAACCATCGCTCAAAATACGGTATATTCGTATTTTGAGCGATGGTTAAAATTTTCTGCGATTAAAATAAATAAACTATGGTTTACAGTATTTTCATACAATCCTTTATAAAGTTTCTGCTGTGTTCAAAATTTCACGCAAGGCAGCGAACTCAAGACTCTCGTCCTGTGGGAAATCTAGTTTTTACAATATGGTGGCATCAATTCATGGTTGCTCTCAATTCAAGAAGTATCGAGCTTTTCAGGCTATATTTCTTGAAAGTAACACTTATTTCTGGCCTAAAAATTGAATTATTTTGCGAACATTGTAGGAATTAAGGAATGTTATGGGGGTTGCCCGGGTACTGAGTTGAGAAGGTCAGATAGGCAGTCGGCCCTTGTAAAACACTGGTACTCAGCTGCATCAGACTGGAAGCCGAACCCAACATAGTTGGGACAAGGCTAGACAGATGATGACATTATATAGTGTGTAAATAAAGCATTTTAAATAAACATTATTATTAATATAACCGTGTAACGTCCATAAGAAAATTCGACCTTGTTTGTCATTCTTTCCTAGTAAAACGTCTAAGCCAATTGAGACATGTTGTAGACGAATATACGGGACCCCAGAGACGAATATAGGCATTTTTAACTGAGTGCGTGACGTAATTCCCTGAGGGCTCGAGTAAAACCACGGTAAACAGCGAGTTTAACGTAACATAAACATTTGTAAACGTTGATCGTATCAAGTTCCCTCGGTCACGTTATAAATAGCTGGAAACTAAGAGTACGCGCATACTTCAAACTTTTAGTCGACCGATTGGTTCCGGCTCATAAATCAGTATGAAGATGAATGTAAGTTTACACGTAACAACGATCAGGGATTTATCCGGTATGATATCGACTAAAAATTTTTGATCTTATTCAAGATCGTAAAACAATATACAACCGATGGGCCAACAGTCGCCCGACTGTTTAGTGTGTATTGTGCGCGTAGACTAAAGCGGATATTTATTAACGGTGTTTGTTATACGTTTTATAAACTATTTTAATTAACGGCATTATGTGGTGTAGATAGCAGCGTTTTTCATGGTGTGGAATAAATGTCATTAGAAAATAATTTGTCTAAGGGTTAAAACGAAGTCTCAAGTATGTGTGAATATACCTACCTACATTGTTTAATTTGGCAGAGTGATTTATTTTTGCGGAAGTCTTCCCACAAATCCGTTTAGACTTTTCTGAGCAAGATTTTGATAACCCGCTATTCATCCAAACTAGAACGTTCTTTGTGAAAATTAAAGTAAAAGAGCGACGGCCGATTGCTCAGCTATCGCGCCAAGCGAATTACAATTGCATAGAAGTAGAAGAACAAAAGTTGGCACTTCTCTGCAAGTGATAATGCAGAAATTTTAAATTGTCGCCGCCCAACTGAGCGGTTTTGTGATAAGGTGGATTTGATCATAAAATAGAGCTTTTTGTAATAATCTTCAAATGTAACGAACCATCCTTCTCTGTGTGAGAGAAGGCCTGTGCCCAGCAGTTGACGAAAACTGCTGAAATATTTCAGGCATTTCTTTTTGTAATACAGACACATTTCGGTACATAAATATATATATATTTTAATGATTGATCAGTCCGTTACATATGAAAAGAAAACCTTACATAATCGGGCCCGCATCAACGGACTTTTCTGAAGACAATGACTTCAAACCATGACCTATTGCGCTAAAATACACACATGATTTACGCAATTTTTTAACATTGAAAACAGAATGATTTAATAGAGATTTAGTACTAGTTTAACTGTATAACAGTTGAGTATACAGTTGGCAGTTACCCAAGTTTGTAGTCGTCAAAATAGTCGATGTTGTCATTTTTTAGTTGTTCAGTGTACGGTAGACGGAGCGAGATATTTGGAACTGTTTTAAAAATCGGTCAACTGTAACAGATTCTGGTGATACTATGTCAGTTTGTGCTCATTTATTTTTAGAGGGGATTATAAATAAGAGAAATGAAAGCAGTGTTTCATGGAAATACCTACAATCTTTTTTCTTTTCGCCTGTCATTTGAACATCTTTGGCAGTCGTCACGGGTTGTCAGAAGCCAGTAGTACTTACCATGGGATATTGGGTTGCTCGGTTAACTGGGCTGAGAAGGTCGGATCGGCAGTCGGTCTTTGCCAAACATTGCAACTGGTCCCAACATAATTATAAAAAATGCTAGGTAGACCAACGTCCAAATCTCTAGTAAATAGATAGAGTATAAAAATCGACAGTACCAATAGTACGTAGGGGATATTTACTTGGATTTATTCACGGTGTTTAGCGTTGCCGTCATTACAGGCATTTTATTCTAAAAAATTGGGGCAATTACAAGTTCCTTTGTTAATTTCTACCTATTGTTCTTTTTCCGTTGTCGCTTGGGAAACCGGCAAATTAAGAAAAACGGTTTTAACAAAAATCCTTTTCCTAGCAGTTAATATTTTATACCTGTTTCAGAAATTTGACGAATTTTAAAAAACAAAGCAAGGGCTAGTTTGAAAATTTAAGTCACAATTGAATATTTTTCTCGTTTCTATCTTTTAAATATTTTTGCTTGAAGCCTGTACCCAGAATTCTACCTTTGTGTAAGTTTTTTAATTAACAAAAGCTCCTATTTTAACTAACTAATTAAAAAAGTACTATAATTAGTAGTTTGAAGTGGACTAAATGTGGTAGCTACACTTATTGTTGGGCGTTTTTGTTTGTTTTGTAAGTCTTTTTTGTCTAGGAATATATTTAAAGCTAAGGACATTTTAACACAATTACAAAACTTCAATTTCATACATGTAATACACTGATGATGATACATTCAAGATCATCATCATTAATTTAAGAGCCCAGCTCTTGTCGGTGCAGCTCCTTCCATTTACACCTATCTAGCGCCAACTCCTGAACTTCCTTATACGTCACAACCTTTACCTTTTCTTTAATTTGCTTGATGTAGCTATATCTTGGACGACCCCTTCCTCTCTTTTCTTCGACCTTCCCTTCCACGATACATTCAAGATACCATGTGATAATTCGAATTTTAAAATATTCTACTTAAAAAGACTTTGTTACCCTGCTACTAAAAAAAACATTAAAAAAAAAACAACGACCTCTTGCAATAAATTAACCCGGGGACCCTAAATCAGGCTTAATACCTCTTGCAAGAACAAGAGGGCATAAATTGTAACAGTATCAGTGTAATTACAAAACAAATTGCTCATCACGCTCAAATTATCCGCATAAATTATATCCGGAATAGGTATGATTAAGAATCTGTTTAATGTACAGTCAGCAGCAAAAGTCCTGGAACACGATCATAATATACAAAAAACCCCGCATTTAAGTCTACACGACCACATTACAAAACTAACAGGACATCAGACAAGTGCACACATTTCTGAAAACCGTTTCCAACATTTTGTCATTTTACTGAATAAGTAATTTTATGTAATTTTGAATGTGTCACGACACCTAAACTATAGGTACCGGCTGTCATTGAACATCTTTGGCAGTCGTTACTGTCTTACCTAGGGGAAACTATTGGGTTGCTCGTGTAACTGGGTTGAAGAGGTGAAATATGCAGTCGCTCTATAGTTGGGGAAAGGATAAGCAGATAATGAGTGTTTACATTTTTCTGTTCATAGATTTTTGTAGCTGACTGTACAGTCAGCTACATAGCTCAAGGCGATAAAAAAGTTACCGTGTACAAGAAAATTAAATCTCTTTAATGGCTCAATCATCTTTTCTTGGAATAATAGAACTGTCGAAACTTATTGGGAATAATTAATTAATTTAATGGGAACACAATCTTTATCGCTTTTCCTATTGGAACACAATCTTTATCGCTTTTCCTATTGGTGTAACTTCATTATATTTTGATTTATTAAAATAATGCGTAAAATCAGATTAAGTAAAGACGAATAATTATTTTTTATACTTTTAATGTTAAAGTAGGTTCCGACTGTTGAACAACCAGTATTCAACAGTATTTTGGAAAAGAATTTCAAAAACCCCTCATGAAATGGAGACACGAATTCCATTTCCACCGTAGAAAAAGTAATAAAAATTGCATAAAAAAATATAATTCTATCTTTATGGAAAAGGCAGCTGTTACCATCCGATGAGGAAAACGTATATTACGTCAAAACAGAAACGTATAATTAACTCGAATTTAAATAAGAAACGTATATTTATTTATAACATAACGGTACACAGAATATTTAATTTAGTTACGGCCTTCAATAGAAGCTTAAACAAATATTGCTTACATAAGTATACATCATCCTCCGAGCCTTTTTCCCAACTATGTTGGGGTCGGCTTCCAGTCTAACCGGATTCAGCTGAGTACCAGTGCTTTACAAGAAGCGACTGCCTACCTGACCTCCTCAACCCAGTTACCCGGGCAACCCGATACCCTTTGGTTAGACTGGTGTCAGACTTACTGGCTTCTGACTTACCCGTAACGACTGCCAAGAATGTTCAATGACAGCCGGGACCTACAGTTTAACGTGCCATCCGAAACACAGCCAATGGTGTCTAAGATATACTTAGAAAGTACATACAAACTTAGAAAAGTTGCATTGGTACTTGCCTGACCTGGAATAGAACCCGCGCCCTCACACTCGAGAGGTTGGTTCTTTGCCCACTAGGCCACCACGATCAGCAGCATACATAAGTATACATACTATAAGAAAACTCGATATCTAGAAGACAAATATAAGCAAAAACCCATCAAAACTGTCCTAATTTTACTTTACTTAGTAACGTTTTCCGAATACTGTTTACACAAAAATTAATAAAGGCAAAAAAAGATCAAAGAGAAAATCAAGAGTATCGAGTGCCTAACCAAATGAGCCAAAAAGTATATCTTACTGAAAAAAAAAATCATCTTAAAATAATGGCTAATGATATCAAAAAAGCTTGCCTAATGAACTAACTAATGCATTAATTTTATTTAATACGTCCCTTTTACTTTGATGATAAATTACACTGAAGGCAGCCATTACTGTGTTTGATATAAGATATGATAAATGTTCACTTTGAATTCGGTAACACGCCTGACAGAACACATTGATTAAAGTCATCATTTGTAAAGAAACTTAATCATCTTCTAGCCTCGGCCTAAATTATGTATTGGCCTACAGTCTGGATAAATACCAAATTAGTATCAATGTGCCACATTGAAGCCATACCTGACTGTATTATTACCGGGTACCAAAATACCTATATATATGTATATTATACGGTAGTATTGACTTGTTTTTGTTTCAGAAATAGGTGCTCGTTCCTCGAACTTGTTACCCTTGAGTGTGTGATAATTTATGAAGTTCTAGGTAGCTAAGATCAAATATGTCAAAGACAGCATAGGTATCCTTTCATCGATCGAACCTTGCAGAACTTAGCCACAAGCTTCTCAAAACTATCATAATATAGGATTAAAAATCTTAGCTCTAACAACCTATCTACAAATTGTAGAACGACCCCATTTTGTCCGACAAACTTTCGCAAGTAAGTTCAAGCTAAAAACTGATAGTTTATACCTTTTAAGTTTATTGAATCCAAGTTGGACGATGAAGTATAAAATAAACTATGAACTTTAACTCCTCGCATTAATATGCGGCTATGGAAATTGATCCTTTCGAAAACTGTTACTAATAATAAAATTTCCAGATATTATGAGTCAAGATTTTATGTAGTTTTAAGCCTTTTATCAGTGATTTCAAAATTATCAACGCTTATGATATATTGATTAGCTACAGCAAAAAAATGCTACTTCAAAATTCGATCCAAAAAATATATTTTCAAGAAAAACAAATTTCAAAGCCCAGATTTTGCTTTAAGACCCAATATATCTACGAGAAAGGCACCCATTTATTACCTAACATACTACACGAGTACCTACATCATATTTCATCCAACATCAAACATTTGACAAGGGCCTACCGCCGAGCTTCTAAAATATTTACATAAAAAGGTGATCAAAACTTCATAACAGGGGTGGTTTCGTACCCAGTACAATCTCAAGGAAGTTTCGAAAACCTCCGATATAATTAGGAGCTACTGTCACACGGTTCGTGTCAACGCCCATGAAGTATCGTAATTAATCACAGCACACCCCCGTGTGTGATATTTTATTTTCCCATCACTTTATTGGAGCAGAAAACTCGGTTTCCGAACCTTGCCAGTATTTTAAAGTAAGAAGTTACTGTATTTAATATCATTGCGAAGTTTAAACATAATGGAACGGAACTCGAATAAATGACGGGATGATGTATTAATTTTAATTAGAAAGATATCATGCGCTGTGATCTTTTATTTAAAGGGCAGATGAATATGTACCTTATGTCCTGTACCTTTAAGAGCAAATTACTACAGCACAAAAAAACGTGATGATGTGGTCTGTTTCCTGCCATATAAAAATAAAGGTTGCCACCATTTCAGCCATCGACAAAGTTGTTTTAATTGTTGGTTTTTATGGGACTGTTCGACAATTAACCTTACCACAAAGCTCTTTGGCTTAAACGTCGTTCTTGACCCATTTCTATTATAGTATCGATTTAAATTTATCGATAAAAAACTGCCCTGCTCCTGGAAGTGATCGGGTTTTTATTTAATGTTATGCTTTTAATCGCCTATTACAGCGAGGAACTTAGAATTCATTTAAATAGATTCAAAATTATCCGTTTGGCTTTCGTTTGGTTTTTGTGTTCATGCTATAGTTTCCTGTGGTATTTCAGTTTGCTGAATTTAATTGTATTCGTCACAAATAGTCTGCATTTGCATATGGAAATAGACATGACACCTGAACAGCAATTTCGCATAAAATCGAGCGAGTATAGTTCACAGCTCTAGTGCGTGAAATTCACACTAGTGGATTTTCGCGCTGCAATGTACAGTTCACATATAAAATAAAGGGTCTTGACAGACAGACAGACGGACAACAAAGTGATCCTATAAGGGTTCCGTTTTTTCCTTTTGAGGTACGGAACCCTAAAAACGAGAGAATGCGCTCAAAATCTGCTTGTGTGAAATCACAGTTAAAGCTATAAATAATTATTAATCGTACGAAACACCGAACATACTAAAGCCATTTGATTGCCAAGTCTATAATACAGAGCTAAATGTATTATTTCCTTTATATCTTACCGTCTTTGTGCTAGCTGGTATATTTATAGTTTATCTCACAGCCATCTGCGTTCGTAGTAACTCGGCAACTGAGGCCATCTGTGGCTAACTAGATGATCCGTCAGTAAAAGTATCGGTCAAGCACCTACGAGATAAATTTCTTTGGCTAGACTACGTTCTTTTAGGAATTCTGAGCGAATTTGATGTTGAAGGTTAAATACGATATGCTATGTCGATAAAAGTTCTCGTTTTTTAAGACAAGAATAGATCGAGTAGCTATATTGTACCTATTGATATGTTTTTGTTTTAATTAGTGATTTTTTTTTTGTGATCGGTTAGTGATTTATATACAAAGTTATATACATAGATATTTACAACACAAAAAAAAACTTTCCTAGTAGAACAATAAAAAATTAATTAGTTGAAATGAATAGGATTTTTGTGACGAAAAAGTATATCAATAAATGAACGACTTTAACTACGTCTTGAAAATACTGTATTTTGACTTCAAAGTACCTAAGTATTCTGTGTGTTTTTTCTGGATTTCGTCATTAATTTCCGACTTCAGTTAATAACTGCCTATAACACGTTAATATAAAATATTTTCTGCGATATTTCACGATATCCACGTACCTACATAATATGTATTAATAAATCTGTTGTATAATGTAATACAAAAGTACAATTTTTTTATTAACAGAGGTACTAAATGAACTTATTCATTTACATTTCATTTTTATATTTATCCAGTAATTTAAACAACAAAAAGCAAACCGTCTGTTATCGAAAGGCTATTTTCCCTTACATTTCAGTGGGAGTTCATTTTGGTTCGCTTTAACTTCAAGCGCCGCCGGCGTTGCTTGCCAGTTTTCGTTAACTGCACTAGTTTCAATACTACCTGTTATAAAGTAAACAAATTGCTGTGTTACTAGCATTATTAACTAGCTAAACGTTTAATATGAAAGTTCGGAGAGTAATAAAATTTAATATTGTGCGCTTTTTACCCAAGTCCCGAAAGAACTACTTATTGTTTTTTGTTGATGAAAATGACTATGTAATCTAAAATTATAAAACTGAAGAGTTAGTCTGTCTGATGCGCTAATCTTAAAACACGCAGTTCCGATTTGTAAAGCTATTTTTATATTCCCACGAGACGCGGATGAAACTGCGAGTGGAAGCTAGTTATTCATAAAATACCTACGAAACCAGTTCTGTATATTTCAGAATACTGACCAAGTAAGAACGTTAAAAAAACCTACCTCTAAATTATTCCCGACTACACCTAAGAGGATAAACTCGTACAAAAATAACTCAAAAAGTCTAAACACGAACAAAATTGTACCCTTATTAAATCTTAAATGATGGAAACCCACATTTTTAGGGAAGTAAATTTTCAAAATTATACGTGGGAAGATGTACTATGCTTAATAAAGTCGCAATTACGATGTTTTATCCCGTGATCAAATTATTGTTTGGTAACCATAAAAATGAGAAATCGAGTAAAAGGAAAGTGGGGATAATAGACATAATTTCCCTGTTAACAACGTTTTTGTGGTAATGGAACATTTTACTATGAAGCTTTTATATCGCTTTGAAGATTGAAATGAAGAGAGCTTGTACAAGTATATGTATATTTTACTGCTAGTATATTTCCGGCGATTTCCATGTCTTTTTGTTTCTATAAAATATAAATATGTAAATGTTATACAAATCAGTCAAAGCTAGAGAAATGAAAAGATAAATAAGTGAATACCGCGTTTGTGACATTTATTCACGATAAAAAATCTACAATAATAATTCTTTATTCAGATAACCAGAAATATATAGCATAAAAAAGAAATAAAAATTACAAACTAATTTATATAAATTAAATCAACTGTAGATATAATAAAATAAGTCTTCTTATGTGACACTGGCTAGTCTAAGTAAGGCTCATACTATATTAGGCTATAATATCAGAATGTTAATATTATTAAGACATGTATACTTTGTACATATAGCATTACACCGTTATTTCCATTTCCACGTAAAGTAATTATTTCGCTAAAGAAAATTCTCAGAAACTGCCCAATCTTACGATGGCAGCAATTCACGTTAAACATATATTAACACATATAATAACATAATATTAGATACACTAATTATTATTACTTAGAAAAATGGGATATTTCATACAGATAAGAATAAGTTTTCTACTACTTTCAAAAGCTTACTAATTCATCAATCTAATGGCATCACGTTGAGCTTAGACCAATTTTACGCTTATTTCGTGAAAACAGCTCTGAATTCAATAGACTCCACATAGTTACTGCTACAGTCAAAGCATTTGCATCCACCTACCACATACGCCTTTATACGTTAGCAAGCAAAACCAACGCATCCTAGTTCGTATGTTGACTGAACTACTTATCTTTTAACATCACCCTGTATACAGAGCAAGTCACAGTTTAAATATATCCTCTTGTGAACAGTTGTGAAGCTACGTACTAACGCTCGTAACGATGTCACTGACACGCATGTGCTCGATGCACGACACTCAGTACTGACAGCACCGGTAGCGCTGGTGAAAGCTCGTCAATGCACATGCCTGTGTGAGTGATAATTTAACTAACCTTAGTAGGTGACTTAACAACTGTATATCTTTGTTCTGTGGTTTAGTGTTACAACCTTAATGTGCCTGGCAGGTGAGATTAATACGAATGTATTTTTTTTTCTGAATTCCATATTTGAAATGTAGAGCAATGACAGCACATTTTTCAATTTAGAAAGATATGTTTCATTTGAAATGTATACATGCCGTTTTTGTGTGATAAATGTAATGTTTATATGAAATAAAATAATTTTATTTTTATTTTATTACCAGAATTGTAAAAAACAACAAAACCATTAAAAATCGGTTACGCACAAATATTATTTTTAAAGCACACTGCATTATTTGCATTAATTGCTCCTCACTCCACCGCAGTGTTGTAAAATATTTGCAAACCAATTTACATACACGGTTTGAAAACTCGGCAATCGTAAAAATTGTGGAATCGCTTAATTTCGTTCATGGATAGCACCTGGATGGGGCATAAAATCAAAATGAGGAGTTTCCGTGTATAAGGGGACCAAATTCTTATTAAGCTACATTGCGAGAGATATTTCTGTGGTGAAATGAGACATTAGCGCCATAAAACAGCATTAGCTTTGACTCTCTCCTTATATTAAAATTTAGTTTTGGTATATTAGAATAGGTACTTCGGTAGTCAAAGTCAAAAAGTAGGCTAGCACTTTTTCACGTCAAAATTACAAAAGCACAACATCCATAAAACGCTTCCCTTCACCACTTCCTAGTGTTATAGCTGGAAACCAGAAATCCACTACAATTTACAGTATAAAAAACTCCACTATTATACTTTAATGTTATTTTAATAGACACTTCCAAAATCTTTTAAACGTAAGACATTTTTAAGCGGTCCTAAAAAAACCAGCACAAAGTTTTTTACTCCCTTAGATTTGATAGCCAATAATCCGATTGATTGACTATAAATATCAATTGTTTTTCTTCTCTTCCCCATCTTGTAGTCATAATAAATTATTGGACTTGTAACGGAAATTATTTATGGTAACACTCGAAAGTTGTAAGAAAAAGATTCTAAGACAGCATGGAGAACAAAATGACTAGCGGAGATGCCACAACGGAAAATGTCCTAAAAAAAAGTGCGCCAAAATGTGACAAGGAATGTTACTGTCTCCGCCTGTCTGTTAAACGCCTTCTTTGGAACCCATCCATTTTTGTAATACCAAAAGTCATTGACAGATGTCTCACAGAGCCCGAACATCTTGTTAGTTCACTCGTAACTGATCATTATGGTTATGCTCGCCATACATATTTGACCTAGAAGAAGCCGCCCAACCTACTTGCATTGTAACATCTCTGTTATCTTTCCTTACTCCATGCAAGACAGTCATTTATCATTTCCAATTTGTAAGGAAATAAAGGATTTTTATTGGAATTGGTAGGAATGGGCATTTACAAAGCACTAGACCGAACCATCACAGTTAACGAAGTAATCGGCTTCAATCGAAGCGCTGGTTAATCTGATAGCCCGAAACTGAATTAATAAAATGGTAAATTTTATTAAGTATTAACCTCGTTAGCATTTCTGAAAAACATTTTACAGTCAGCAATTGTTTTATACAAGCTGAACTGTTTTTTGTAAATAAGTAGGTACCTACTACTGGCAATTCTATTGTTCAAAAAGTTTTGTAATAATTTTCATGCTAAACAACTACATGGACGTTTGTTTTTAAGGTGTGTTTATGTTCATTGTTTGCTTAATACAACTTTATTGTAATTTTATTTTCGGTATATAGTTAAAATTAGGTATATATTTCGATGGTTATCATAACTCACAGTGATTTTCGAAGTAAAATTACCTATCCTGGTGATATTAAACAAAACTGTTTTAACTTACCGTCCTTGGTATCAATATAACGTAAAACCAAAATATGGTTGGCTGTTTTTTCTATTCGAGGGCGACAATCACCTACACTCGCAAAGCCAAACCATAATAAAATTTCACACCAAACAGTACACAACAAAGAATGATCCCGATTTTTCCAAATTATTATCCCTTAACCTGTCACAAAAATGTTTGAGCAAACACACCTTCCTATTGTGGGGTTTAACCCTACAGCGATCATGAAAAATTCTACACCAAATATTTGTATGAGCGGGGCTAATGGTACCATTTTGTGGAGCGAAATCTCCTGGCAAAATGGTCCTTCGATCCACAGAGCTCCAACTCAAAACTAAAACGCGATTGACCTGAAAACGCTCTCCAAACTAAATTAACGAACGTCACGATTTTTTTATCTAAACCGATTATCTGAATCGGTTATA
Source organism: Helicoverpa zea (assembly GCF_022581195.2). NCBI lineage: Eukaryota > Metazoa > Arthropoda > Insecta > Lepidoptera > Noctuidae > Helicoverpa > Helicoverpa zea. The sequence goes on along the minus strand of NC_061464.1, from coordinate 1,531,143 downwards.
AATCATTTCTTTTCGAATCGCTTTAAATTGAACTGATGTTTTTGGTCCTTGGCGTTTCGGCTATTATTTTTTTTGGTAAGTAGATTTAAATTACGATGTTCGATATGGCCTTTGAATTTTCGACTTTTATCGTGCTAATATTAATTTGAATATTTAAAAAAGTAAAATAAAAATTTTTTGTATGTTATGAAATGTTTTTAATTCATTCTCTTTCAGAAAGAAGCTAGGAGGAAACAAGAAAGTTTTATCAAACAGTCGCTTCAGTAACAAAAACAGCATTTAACCCAATCAACGTTAAAAATACAAAAGATTTCTCCAAAACCAGGCCAAGAAAAATATTTCATTAAAAGCGCAAAATTGTATGCAAAAATGTTGGCATCGTATTTAGACACAACTGTGTCTGCCGACCGTCTAAGGAAAAAGATAAGAAAATAAGTAAATATACGTACCAACAGTTGCGGCAAAAAATGATGTAAACTCTTCGGTGTTAATATTTCAAAGATACGAAAAACGTACAGAGTAAAAATTGCGTATATTTTGTTTATTACGCGATCGTGTTGTGTTATCTAAGGAGCATGTTATTCGGCAGTGTTTTCGCATTCCCGTACTTTCTATAGACAACATTTGCTTTTTATGCCAAAATATAAAGTTGTAGAAACTTCAGCCTATATAAGCTTATTCGAAAACTAATGGGTTGGTTCTGTTTCAACGAATAGATAATGTATATTGGGGTCTAACAGCCTTGTTAGTTAAAACTTTTGCTGAGGGCATTTAGGAATTCAATATAATCAAATTCCTGAGAGATTTCTAACTCAGTTCATTTTATTAATACGATCGAGTACAAACATTTTAAACGTATGGAAAGGGCGTAGCTGTAGATACAAACTTTTCAAATTATAGTACTTTAGTGAAATATATGTATAACGTTTTTGCTGTGACCGATTCTGCTGATACTCATTACAAATAAAACATAAACATTTTATAATCAAGATAATCCTTAAGCGACGTACAATAATAACCCTCACTTACTATATTTAAAATACCTATAAACGCACCAACAGCTTTTTACAATTTTACACACACCCATAATTAATCTTATTTCAATCTGATACATTAACGGACTGACAAAAATACTCTCACATTTTATGACTATTACTCCGAATGAAAATAACTTGCTGAATGCATTAGTATAGTTCAATAACACGCCTAAAATAGACCAAGACTTAGTAATAAATTGCTTTAATTATCTCCATTAAAAGCGATGACGGATTTACATTAAAAATATTAATTGATACTATTCAAAAATGGTATATGAATATCTATAACTTTATGCCAAGCCATAACCCTTTTCAAAACATCTTGAGGAAACCTATAAAGTCTGAAATCATCAACCCGCATTGAGCAAGCAAGGTGATTAATGCTCAATCTTTCTCCGTGTGAGAGGAAGCCTGTGCCCAGCAGTGGGACGATAAAAAGGCTGTAACAATAATAACATAACCCTTTTTCCAACTATATTTGGGGTCGGATTCCAGTCTAACTGAAAGCAGCTGAGTACCAGTATTTTACATGGAGGGACCTATCTGACCTCCTCAACCCAGTTACCCTAGGCAACCTGATACCCCTTTGTAAGACTGGTTATCAGTCTTTCTGGCTTCTGACCACCTATAAAGACTGTCTGTTGACTAAAATAACACGTCAGTTCTCCAAAAATAAATATCTAAGCTAAGAATACATATTAAAAATAGTTTTGTTCACGTTGTCGTCATAAAATACATGATAAAGAGCCATGTGTCGAGCTTATAATAAATAGAACCCCAATTAATTGGCTCTGTTCACATAATTATATGAAATAACTGTCATTGCCCGCCTTAGTTTGATCTATTTTTAACCTACGACAAAAAAGAAAAAGTATTAAAGTGAAGATCTATTTGTTTGCATGTAGCATCGCGCCTCTGAAACGGATAAACTAAATTAGGATAATTGACAGCTAGTGTCAGTATAGTTCTTATCAAATAATTGATGATGATAAATGTTTTGAAGGCTAGTATTTTTATACCTTTTTTTAGGTAAGTTCGATGTAAATCATATAAGGGCACTTTATACACCCAATGCTAATTGGCCATTTAAAGAACATCAATTGTATTTTAATTATTTAGAATCCCTTGATAATAATATGTTGTGAAGTCTCTAATAAAATTAAACTATTCAGAAATATAATTTGAAAACACTAAACTTTTAAATAAATTTTTCTTATGAACATTACTTCATCCTACTAATATTATAAACGCAAAAGTTTGTATGTATGGATGTATGGATGTTTGTTACTCTTTCACGCAAAAACTACTGAATGGATTTTAATGAAACTTTACAATAATATAGCTTATACATCAGAATAACACATAGGCTACAATTTGTAAACATATTGTTCGAAATACTAAACCTGCGCAGACGAAGTCGCGGGCACCAGCTAGTTTAAAATAAAATAAGAATTTAGTTATCTAAATAAAGACCGACTTCAAAATCGTTAGTTTTATTTTTGCTGTATTTTAATTGGTGTACATAATAATAAAGAGTATATCTATCTATCTATAAAAGATATATTTTCTTAACATCTCAATTAATTACTTTTTCTATATGTAGGTAGATACCTAAATAAATTACATATTTATTTGTCTCCCTGGACACCATAGTGCTTATTTAATAATAATGTCCATGAATAATTTATAGCAGTCACTAAGTGCAATAATAGCTTAGTTTTTACTGACATTAAGACTATTTTAATTCAAAACGTAACTCAAATATAGGTAAATATTTGAGTTACATTAAGAAAATATTCAGGCCTAATGACGCAATAATTCATGGACGAAAGAGGACAGGATAATAATATATATATTCAAAGTTAATTAATATTAATAAATTATGTTATTCCCCATTAATTACAACAATTGAAGTCGCCTGGTATGAATGAAGGTATTCCGACATTATACCCGTAAGATCTTTTGCCGTAGTAACCGTCGTAGCAAGTCGTAGAGGTCACCTACGGGCTACGAGCTACGAGATTTCGTAGCAGCCTACGATCAAGGCTGTATTTCCACACGACTGCCCCCAAAAAGGTGTGATGTTTTTAGAAGTAAGTAAATTTAAAAGGTCCCAGTAAAAATGCGTGTCTTTTCATTTACTTGGCACAATAAATTAATTCAAAAATAATTTATCACCCGCAAATACGACGTTTTCAGCAGCGCGAGAAAACGTAATTTGAATAAATATTCCTTCTAGGTTTGGGAACGAGACGTATATTTTCACAGTGAAATGGTATTACGTTCGTGGTGTAATATAAATATTTTTGGTGTAACCTTATTTAGGATTATCTGAATGTCTTACGTATATTACATTTCTACAAAAACGACCCTTCTCTAATTTACTTTATTGAAATTTATTCACCGGCAAATTAATTCCTTGGCAAAAAAATTACGTCGTCGAAAAATTTCATTGACATTTTTCTGTTACAACCCATAAAATTTACGATTAACGAATGTGCGTATACCGTATGAATCATAAAATATCTGCGGAATCATGATTGGCAAGAGTTTAGAAAATCATATTAAGGTCTATAATACAACTGAACTAGGTATTGCCGAAATATTTCGTCTTGGCACGATTTTTTTCTTTATCTGTGATATTATTTTAAAATATACCACAGTATTATAATAACAAAAAAACCTTACCACGTTAATAAGCAAGATACCGCTCGAATACGAATACCAAATGTAAAACGTTGGAAATGAGATGTTATAACACAAAATACTTACCATGGAACGAACCGGCGATTCCTTTAGAACAACACTACACACACGGCCATCATAAAAATCCACATAAAAGTCACTCACACGCACACAACACCAACAGAAATTTTCGAAACGATTTTTTTCGAATTTCGAATGCGGAGTTCTCGGTGAGAGGGCGCGCGGTCGCCCGTCGCGGCATCCAGAGAGGTTATGGCAGCGAGTTTGCGTGGACCGTCCCTCCCCCCACCCACATACCATAATTTTTAGCCAGTCCACCATAAAAATATTTCGCGACCGTATTGCGCTATGCATTAATCTCAACAACAACAACAAAAAATAACAATTCGTTAATTTTTTTTAGTAACAAATATGCGAAAGGCAGCTTTCCCAGGCCAAAGTTACACAGTTGTAAATTATCGGGGAAATAGGCGTAATTAAGCCCGTTTTACGTTTGAAATCCGTTCGCAGTCAGGAATAGGCGACAAGGAATGTTTTAATGTTTAATTAAAAGGATTGTCGGGAAGGGGATTTAGTGGAACGTGATAAAAATACTAATCAATTTTAATCTATTGCTGTGAAACATTTGGAAGATTCTTTTGAATCGTAAACGCCATTAGTTTTCTTTGAAGTGCAATTTCGATAGTTTGGTGTAACCTAATTTTTTGTCGTTAATGTTTTGGATTTTCAATTTGTATCGTCGAAGGGAGCGCGGAATGACAGCTATTTGCATCTTTATCTCTCGCGACAAATTGAGAGCGTCTTGTTTTATTTCAATCAGTCATGCATTCTTGTTTTCTTTGAGTTCTTTGATATTTTTGTTATGTTCAGACCTTTCATAATGTATGGCGTTTCTACAATCGATGGTCTGGTTGTGTAATAAAACAAAATACTACTGAAATAAATGCTGAATATAAATGCATTCTATGTTTTACCGAAATTAATAATGTCTGTAAAGTATCTTTCATAATAAAGCCAGTAATAAATAGTGAAGTGTCGGGTAAAATCAAAGACATGTGTCCGCGTTAACGGTCTACTTTATTGTGTCTTTTTCACACTTAAATGGTACATTACAAAAGTACATTACTAAGCTTAAACATACATGCACAGGAATATAATGAAGTACTTACTTACTAGGGTACACACACTACACCTCCGGCGGTGAGGAAAAAAAAAAAAAATCAGAGCTCTTTGATTTTTTTTTTTTTGTTAATATTACACAAGATTATTAAAAATAAGATTTATTACTAGTTATGGAACAATTTAGTTCTATCCTTATGAATTAACTTAATTTTATTTTGTTTTAAAATTTTGACATTGGGACCCATATCCTCAATTACAACATAAGGGCCTTCAAAAATATAATCTAACTTCCTTCTTCCTTCACTTTTAACTAACACTAAATCGTTTATATTATAAGTAACAGGATTACACTTCTTATCATATACTAGTTTTCTATTTTCCTTACTTATCTCTAAATTATGTTTAGCATCTTTAAGTGCAGTCTGTAGCCTATATCTTAAATCTAAAGAATAGTCATTTGGGTTATATAATGGATCTATCTTACTACAATTCTTAATATTAGTAGGTATATTACACGACCTACCGAAAATAAGTTCGAAGGGCGTGTACTTCGTCTCTGAATGAACGGTATTATTATAACTGAAACACCAAAACGGTATCCAGTGTGACCAGTCGTAACCGTTATTGCCTGAATAGGTCCTTAGAAAAGCGCCTAGGTGCTTGTGAGCATTTTCGAGTGAACCGATTGATTGATGATGGTATGCTGTTGACATTATTTTTTCTATGTTTAACAATTTGCAAACTTCAACCATAGTTTGTGAAATAAATTCTGAACCTCTGTCGGTGGCTATTACTTTCGGTATACCAAAACGTAAAACAAAATTTTGTACAAATGATTTAGCTACTGTTGCTGCTTCCTTATTTGCGATAGGATAAGCTTCTATAAATTTTGTTAATTCACACTGAATGGTTAAGAGATAACAATTTCGACCTATCCGTAGAATAAAGTTACTTTTGCATAATTGTGACTTTAGAGGAGAGCGATTTGAAATTTGCCAAGAACAAAATCAGTCATAACATTTTTTTTAATTGTTCTATTTGAATAATTATTTTTCTAAACATGTAAAATACTATTTAGCATTGTTTTTCATAACAATATCAGATAAAAAACTGTTTTTTTTTGGCATTTGCAGTGTTTATGTTCATATGTGACTATTTAATATGGAAATGCCTGCGTCGTATGTATACATATAACTTTATTCTTGGTAAAACTGATAGCCACATGTGTACGTGTAACTTTTTTTTATGTACATAAGTATTGTGTTCATAAGTTATATGTGATAACATGTGATAAATATATTAATAAAAAACAAAATTTTTAGTTAAACATTTATTTTTTAGAATGCAATGTAGCCGTGTCACTATATTAGAGTAACATAATTATATTTTCTTATAATAATTAGAAAAGTACCCGTTTTATTTAGGAACTATATAAACATATCAATAAAGAGTATAAAACTTTATAAACAATTAACAAAGTAGGCAGTAAGCTCAAAAAACTCAAACTCAATTTTTTTTAAATTTATAATTGGTTAAAAAACTTTACTTCTTTTGTTTAGATAAAATAGTCACACATCGTCGACACCACCTTGAATGTTCAACCCGTGCTGCTGCTAAGTAGTAATCCTAATTATACTGTTATGTAAAAGAATACGCCTACGGCATAAGTAGTATTTTGATAATTCCAAATTGCCCACGCAGACGAAGTCGCGGGCAACAGCTAGTGAACTAATTTAGAGCTCGATGCGTCGGTAGCATTAGTTGATACATTATTTTGTACAGGACATAATTGAGGTAACTGATTGTCTGTGACCTTGTCATCAGTAGATCCAAACACGTCTTCCCATACTTCGGAGTCCAAGGAGAAGGTCCAGTCTGATGAAGTCTACGCTCCGACCTACTCGGTCCCATATTCAAAACCCGGAAAGCTTTTAACTCGAGCTCTCTAATCGCTTTGCTTGCCTCGAGAACTTAGTGTCAGTGGACGAGATCAACGACGGACTAGTGGAAACTGTCCGCACGGTAGGGTCTAAGTTTTTTCGACCCTGCCGTAAAGATAGACCTCAAAAACTAACCGAGCAAACCTTAAACCTCATGGCTGAACGACGCTTGCTACAGTTGCAGTCTTCCCATGATGCGAAGTCATATAGGCAGCTCAATAGACGAATATCCAAGTCCTTGCGACACGATCTGCGTTTCTTTAATACGAATCGTGTTAAAGAGACCATACAGCGAAACCAAGGCTCCAAAGTGTTCGCAAAGGACAAGTCTATTGGGCAAAGCCAGATGACTAAGCTGAAACGGGAGGATGGCAGCATAGCGTCGACCAAGGCAGAGGTTTTAGGCGAGATCGAGAGGTTCTATGGACAGTTATACACTTCGGTCGCAACGGTACTTAAAGTCCTCCAGAAGCTCTTTAACTCCGTCCTGTCCGAGGGCAAAACGCCTGAAGCATGGAGCAGGGGTGGGGTGGTGTTTTTCTTCAAAAAAGGTGACAACAGCCTATTGAAGAACTACAGACCCATCACACTTCTAAGCCATGTTTATAAGCTGTTTTCAAGGGTTATTACGAACCGTCTCGAGCCCAGGCTTGATGACTTCCAGCCTCCCGAACAAGCCGGTTTCCGAAGAGGCTTTAGTACCATAGACCACATCCATTCGTTGCGGCAAGTTATACAGAAGACCGAGGAGTATAACTTGCCATTATGCTTAGCGTTTGTGGACTATGAGAAAGCCTTCGATTCGGTGGAAACATGGGCGGTACTTGAGTCACTCCAACGATGCCATATTGACTATTGGTACATCGAGGTGTTGAAGTGTTTGTATAATAACGCCACCATGTCGGTCCGAGTACAGGAGCATAGCACGAAGCCGATTCCATTGAGAAAAGGCGTAAGACAGGGGGACGTAATCTCCCCGAAACTATTTACCGCCGCAATGGAAGACGCCTTCAAGCTCCTGGAATGGCAAGGACTTGGCATCAACATCAACGGCGAATACATCACTCACCTTCGGTTTGCCGACGACATCGTACTCATGGCAAAGTCGAGGAGGAACTCAGTATGATGCTCGAGGGCCTTGACCGATATAGCCCACCGGATTAGGAAGTTGAAGTGGCAATGGGCAGGCCATATTGCTCGCAGAGTAGATGGCAGATGGGGCCAAAAAGTGCTGGAGTGGAGACCACGGACTAGCAAGCGCAGCGTAGGACGTCCACCAACGAGGTGGACAGACGACCTTATAAAGGTCGCCGGAAGACGCTGGATGCAGGTCGCTTCCAACAGGTATCTGTGGAGATCTAAGGGGGAGGCCTATGTTCAGCAGTGGACGTCCTATGGCTGAGATGATGATGATGATGATACTTCGGAGAGATCTTTTTGAATGTTTTCAGCTCCTTCTGGCACTGGTGACGTTGCTAAAACTTCATGATTGCCCGTTTCGGTTTCTAAAAACAAATAATATATTTTCGTAATATAACAAAAGTCAATAAAATGAAATGGCGTGAAATTGTTGTAAAAAGGTCTGCATAAACTAAAAATAGAAAAATAATTTACATATTGTTAGGCTTTCATGGAAATTTTGAGTTGGAAAAAAGGTATATCTCTGTATCAAACAAAGAAAAAAGTTACATTTACACATATACATCATAAGTTTTGAACCGATTCCATCGAAAAAAGTAACATTTGCACATGGAACCCAATTTTTTGGCATAGTTTCCGAGTAATATAGTAGTAAGTTAAGAAGTGTGTGCTAAATTAATGGTTTATATACTATTAACACGATTACTTTGAATACGAAAATTGTTTCAAAATATCGATAATTATTGTTTTTAAATATTTTGAAACAATTGTTAAAACTCCATAGAAAAAAGACACATAAAAACTTGGAACCACTAATTTTAATTATTTCGCGTTAGAAGCTTCTAGTTAAAAAAAAAAAGTTTATAAAAACATTAAAAGGGCTAAAGCTTTATTTAAAATAACTTAACATAATACAAGGTTTTGCTTGCTTACCTGGAATATCCATATTTTCATTATTTACCGCAGTGGAGTCGGACATAGCGCTATTAGTTTTATTAAGTGTACGCTCTGATACAAGACTTAACATATATTTAGATCGCGCGTTTTTCATTTTGAAATCATAAAACATCAACTTTAATAAAAATACGTATTTATAATTGCCGTTTCAACAAAGGCATGCGCACGGGTCGTCTCGCCGAGAACAACGGCACAACTGCCGATGCGTCCCCCCGCGCGCTTTGCGTCCGCGTCGATCTAGACGGCGAGTATAGGTACTTTTACTTATATTGCCTTATTCTTTGGAGAAATAAACCACATGTAGCTTTATTCGACTGGTAACTTCGAAACTACATAACATAAAGAAAAAACGATTTTACCAATATAATATATAGGTCAGCTTAGCTTTATAAATACGATAAAAACGATTTGGTATCATAATCACATATAACTTTGTTCTTCGTATAGGTCGATTTCCTTCCTCGTCTTTATCTAAAGGGCCTACAAGATCTAAAAATATTTTTTCAAAACCTGATGACGCAGTCGTTGTGATTGTCATGGGCTGTTTTGTGTACCTACTATATTTGGCCTTCTGACATGTAGGACATTTTTTTACAAAATCAAGAACGTCTTTATAGATGCCTGGCCAGAAATATCGTCTTTTAATGTTGTTAGTCATCCTGCGCACCCCAGCATGTCCACTGGTGGGCAGTAAGTGAAAGTCATTTAATATAAACTGTTTTTCATTATCGTCATCGATTCTTTCTATTCCTCTCAATATGCATACTCTCGGTCCCGTCCAATCTTTTAATGTTTGTATTTCATGACACAAACCTTTTATAAACTCTTCATTCTCATTATTTTTCACTATGCATACTTCTTTTATTTGTATGTACTTACTAAACTTCTCCAACTTAGTCACAAATTCGGCTCGCGAGAAATGTGTCCTAAAGTCGAGGTTTACACATATCATCATTTTATTAGGAATATAAGCGAGACACTCGTCTTCATCACTTATCATATTATCTCTTCTATACTTATCTACTTCATCCTTCTCTAACAAAATCATCTCCACAACATCACTCGGCTTCCTTAGTAACTCTACAACTCTAGGCTGATCAGACCCGTCGTCGGTAAATTTACTAATTGGCAGTGATTCATTCTTACTCCTCTCATTCATTTTAATTTTTTGCGCTCTAGTCATGACATTAACTTCCGAAAGTTTCTCATTCATACATTTTAAGTCGCGAGAAGTCACAATCACTCTGGATAATGCATCTGCGACTACGTTATCCTTCCCTTGCACATACGTTATTTTGAAATCATACTCCTCAAGCACTAAACGAAACTTCAATAGCCTGCTAGAGGGATCTTTCATCCCAAACAGATAAATAAGTGGCTTATGGTCGGTCATTATAGTAAAATGTCTGCCATATAAATATGGTCTAAAGTATTTTACTGCCCAGACTATAGCGGTAAGTTCTTTTTGTATTGTGGGGTAGTTTAATTCTCCCTTGTTCAGTGGTCTACTAGCATAAGCTACGGGTCTTAAGTCCTTGTTGCATAACACTGCACCGATAGCTACACCTGATGCATCTGTCTGCAAGATGAATTCATTTGATTCTGAGAAGTCTGGGTATTGAAGTATGGGCGGGCTAATTAATTTCTGTTTAAGAGCGTCGAAAGACTTTTGACATTCTACTGTCCAATCAAAAATTACATTTTTTCTGCATAATCGATTTAATGGTAGTGTTATGTCAGCAAAAGATGGTACGAATTTACGATAGTAGTTGCAGAAGGCTACAAAGCGTTTCACCTCATCTACATTTTTTGGTACCGGGTAATTTTGTAAAACTATTGTCTTTTCTGGATCGGGTAACACCCCGTCTGCAGAAACTAAATGTCCAAGATATAATATCTCCTTTTTTAAAAATTGGCATTTGCTTGGATTTAATTTTAAGTTTACTTTTCTTAGTCTTTCGAGAACATCAATCAAATTTTTATTATGGGAATTTAGGTTACGCCCAAAAATAATTAGATCGTCGAGATACACAAAACATTTGTCATATGCCAGTCCCGACATAGCTATAGACATAACCCTACTAAAGTTGCTACAGGAAGTTTTAAGTCCCATAGGAAGACGCTTTAGTTGATACTGACCAGAACTAGTGGAAAAAGCAGTATATTTGCGACTATCAGGGCTTAGTTTAACCTGAAAATAACCTTGATATAGGTCTAAATGAGTGAAATAAATTGAGCCTGAGAGTGAGTCTAAAATGTCTGTGATGTTCGGTAGTGGAAACTTATCGTCAACCACTACCTCGTTAAGTTTTCTATAGTCCACTACTAAACGCCACTTTTTACAGCCTTCAGACTTTTTGGGGACTAGTAATACTGGACTGTTCCATTCGCTTGAAGACTCTTCTATTATATCGTCCTTGAGCATTTGTTTAACTTGTCTATCAATTTCAGGTTTCATTGATTGAGGCAGTCTATAGGGTTTTACATACGTGGAAGTAACGTTTGGTCTAAGTGTTATAGATTGCTCGTAGACGTTGGTGGTTGTTAACTTATCTCCTGGCAAAAAGAATAAGTCAGAATATTTTGTGCAAATTAATTCGATTGAACTCTTTTCTTCACTATTAAGATGCTTTAATTCTAACAAGGACAGTAAAGTTTCAGCTCTATTCGCATTTGCGTTACTCTTGTCAAAAGAAAAAATATAATATTCGGTTAATAAGTTAACTTCAGGAATAAAGTTTTCTAATCTGATTTCCGTATCTGTAACGTTAAGTATTTTAACTGGAATCCTACCGTTCTTAGGCTTCACTATAGCACCTGCCAGAAAAACATCTTTCTCTATCTCTCTGGAGCAAACAACACAATCGGCATTTATATCAGTACCTAAATTCACATAATGAACCGATTCACTTCGAGCCGGTAATACTATGCAATTATTATTAACAAACGTTAATCCTGGCCTAGACGAGATAGGTAAGTAAATTAATTTACCTTCATTATTAATAACTAATATGTTGGAGGCCAAATCAACATTACAACCATAAGTAGAGAGAAAATCTAAGCCTAAAATACCAGTTGCCTGAAAGGGCAAATTTTCAAAAACATAAAATCTATGAAAAAAAACGTCATTATTTTCTGACACAAGTTTCAAGGTTACATATCCTAAGGAGTTGATCTGGCCACCTATTCCGTTGATAGTAGTACTATTATAACATATGCGTATCGAATCTGGTAATTCATTCTTTCTAATAATGGATATTGATGCTCCCGTGTCTACTAAAAAGGAATATTTTTTATCGTTACAATTAAATGTTACGAATTGACATCGTCCCTTGCAAGCTAAAATATAATGGTTAAAATCGAAAAAACTGCTTGCTATTTATATTTTGAGTATTGTCGCTCAAATTCTGGCAAACAGGACCTGGTGCTGGTTCCTGCGCGGGTTGCACAGGCTGCGCGGAAAAAATATTATTCCGCCTATAATTATTGCCTCGCCTATTGCCACGCTGGTAATATCGAGTATTGTTAAAATTTGCCTGAGAATAAGATCTACCGCGGTGTGAATTCTGAAAAGATCTTCCGTAACCCCGGTGGTTATAATTATTAAAAGAAAAGAAATTACGGCCACGTTGACCTTGACCTCTAGATCCAGTAGCAGGTGTAAACCTACCTCGACTTCTTCTGGAAAACTGCATGACGTCCAGTTTAGCGGACGTCGAGGGCGTAGACACCTCCTCGTCCTTTGCACCCTGTATGGCGTCCTTGAGGCTGTCATAGTTGCGAGCAGCCACGATGGTACTCAGCCTAGAATTTTTCAACCCATCTGAAAACTTTTTAATGGCCATTTTTTCATTTAATGGTTTTAAAACCGCGAACTTGGACGAATCTCCGTCTGCCTGCGAGATGGTCAAGTCTGTAAAAAGTTGCTCTAGCTCAGAACCGTACTCGTCAATTGACCTAAAACCTTGGTTTAGGTTTTGAATACGAGACTGAATAGCAGTAAAAGACTTTACAACTAATAAATGTTTTCTTATATCTTGTATTAGGGTGGGAACCGTGTCATAGCTTTTCGATAAACGCAGCTTAGCATTTTCGGATAAGCGACCTTTAAGCACAAATTTTACTAAGAGATTTTTTCCCGATTCGTTCAACATATCCGCATACATTTCAACAGCATCAATCAATCGTTTCGTAGTCTCTTCTTTACCGTCCATAAGAGGGATTAAATTACACGCCGTTTTTATGTCAAATTCCATTTTGTCAATTTTTATTTCACTTGGTGGCAAATTACATAGTTCAGTTATCTTTAAAAATATACCTTTTATGTTGTCAAAAGTAGTAGATAATTGCGTCACCAACTCCGGCTTTAAATCGTGCGATAACTTAGTATATAATAATTGCGCTTTACTAAATAAATCATTAGCCTCTTTTAACTTATTCTGTGCAATTGAACCCGTAAATCTGGCTTGCCCTTTCTTTATCAAATATTTACGAATATCCACCAAATCGCCATATATTTTAATAAAATCATCTGCCATAATCTAAAAATAGAACATAAAGAAATACTAAGTTATCTTTCTAACTACTAAAATAATAATTTCCTACGATTCTTCAATTACTATCTTCCAAGAAAACAATAAGCGATAACATTACATATACGGCGCAAGGTATCGAGTTCGGTGTGTCTCCGTGCACGATTTATGAGCGTTAATGTTATAAAACTTTCAAGGTTATTTACTTAAAACACTATTTTGATCTGCTACTTGTTTGTTAATTAAATAATGTCTCTAATGAGCATCAACAGTCATATATGAAGTAGAACACGGTTTTATTCATAGGTACCTAACTCAGCACTACTATATTATATTTTAAGCACTATCACTTTTTATTTCGCACTTACACGGGCATGTCGGTACCATCACGGGTAGCGCGTTTCTCGAAGAACACCGAGGCTTGCCTGCGACGAATGGACCTGCGGTTCATCTGCCTCTCCATCCACTTGTTATGCATCTTCTTATAAAAATGACAGAATGCGTAGCACGCGGCTGCCAGTAGTACGATCGCGATGAGCGTCAGAAGAATGTTGGTCGTGCTGATGCTGGAGTAACCGGTTCCCTGGTTTGCAGTAGCGCTGTTCTTTCCATCACCTGCTGCCGTTTGCGCAATTATGGTTTCCTCCCTTGATTGGGTAGTACCCATGTTGAAAATAATGATATTGTCACACCGATTTGAGTTGGATACGCATATACATTTATTGTCCAAATTCACTTTATATATTGTCCATATTAAGTTGATATAGTTCTTCAAAACATCTTAAACAATTTCACTCGCGATATGACTTTGTGTGGCAGGGTCGCCATGAAGTGTCGGGTAAAATCAAAGACATGTGTCCGCGTTAACGGTCTACTTTATTGTGTCTTTTTCACACTTAAATGGTACATTACAAAAGTACATTACTAAGCTTAAACATACATGCACAGGAATATAATGAAGTACTTACTTACTAGGGTACACACACTACAATAGCTATTATTAAGCTTTATTATCCAGTAATCAACCCTTTGACATTAAAATTGACGTTGTGGCGAAAATAAATATGAATTCAATATTTAACTGAAATTAACGATGTAAAATTGTATTTATTAGCTTTTAATTTCCTGGTTCTGTATTAATATGATTAAACATATTATTACGGTATTAATTGAACAAATTCATTACACTTAAAAGTAATTTGCCGTTATTTTGATCCTGCTGCAAATATTTTGGGTAAGCATATTTCCGATTTTTAGCATTTATAATTCAAGACGCCGCAATTCTACCTGAAGATGAAAAGCTAAATGAATTCCTTAAAAATCAACGTACGGCAAACATTTGCGTCCAACATTGGCAGCCAACAGCAAATATCTGAATCGCCAAAGCCATTACCGAAACGTTCTTGCACTCATAATTTAAAATGTTCAATTTTCGAACGCATTCGAATTTCGGGCGTGCTCACTCATCCGAACGAAGACATAAAGGATTCATTCGCCATTTTGTTTTACTGGTCCTTTTTATGTTAAATAGTTTACAAATAACTTGCTTTGTAAGAGAAATAGTTACGATTCTTGCTCTCAGTTCTAATCTAAGAATGAGTGTCTTGTGAGCAAAACAATTCGTATTGTTTTGTATTGAACGATTTTTGTAAACGTCTTTCGTGACGGGTAAAGTACCTAGTCGTTAAGTTTTGTGACCTATTATGAACTAGGCTCTAAGCGATCATCGTAAAGATTTAGCTGGTCTGTTTAATACCCAAAGATAAATTGTCCTGCGAATAGATCCAGGTCATTTAAAATGTACAAAGCTACTTTCCAACTTCTATTTTTGCGGCTTAACAAATTCTAATCAGATCAACACTCGTCCTTCAAAGATCTTTTGAAATAATAAAACTTATAAAACTGCGTAAAAATCTTACACAGATAAAGCAAATCGATATTCCAAATTTGAATCAAGCAAATTCATTTTACGAATCTGTGACGCTAGGAAACGAATTACAATCGGTATCTTTGTAGGACGTTTCCATTTTCAAAATCGAGGTGTGATTTATAAATCAGTAGAACAACGGAGCGATTTACGCTTCGTTACCAATCTCTGGATTTATGGCCAGTTTTTATGGTATTTTTGAATTTAGAACGCTGGTATATCTCATAACAGTTTGTCTTTCGGAATAGTGGAGCATGCATTTTTATGGTGATGTCGATATAGGGAGCTGCTTCGATAATTTTATAAAGCTTTTCTTAACAATAACAAAAACTATACGTTTTGTTTATAGACGTTAAGTTCTTAACGTTCCCTATGAGACACTTAGCATTTTACCTTTGTTTCAATAGTTTTTAAATCTACTATAAACATCAAAATTACAAATAACAAACCTTCCAAAATGTAAAAAACGATTACCTTAAAAAAGAAACACTTTTATTTCTCAATTGAGACAGCAATAAAATCGTACTTAAATTGTAAATTAATTACTGCAACATTGAAAATCAGACAGTTCTTTAACCTCTATCTAAGCAATTTAATGAAACTGAGCAAAACTGTTTACACTCAAGTGATGTTTTTTTGCTAAGTCCATGGTAGTACGCCAGTCTGGTCTTATGAGTTCAGTGCCAACTACAGGGGTCAATGAACTCTCTACTACATTTTTATAGATCTGCTTACGTCTATATAAATATGCTGATGTTTTGAGTTATAGAAGTATATGAATATGGTTTTACTGAATATTTTTATAAATATATACGTTTAGATTTTATGTGGGGAATATGATGAAGAATTTGAACTATATAAGCTGAAAAATATGGACAAGGAAAATACAGCTGCAAGCTAAAGCAAATTCAAAAGAGAAATAAATGAATTTTCTAAAAAACGTTTTTTTGAAAACTCAAAGGCTTTCCTTGAAAATTCTTAGTGTCTGGTTACAGTATTTTAGTTCTGCGTATTGTCTGTAGTGTATAAAAATAATAAATACGCATTCTGAACTTTTCTTAGAAGGCACTAGTTTTCTAAATACGAATCAAACGAATTTTTGTTCAGAAACTTGACAAGTTTTTCAGACAGTTGTAAATACCAGCTTTTATCTTTGAACTCGCGAAATATAATAACTTTAACATCAAATGCATTTAAATAAATGAAATAAATAAAATGTGAATGAATGAAAAAGATGAAATGAATGAATGAATGAAAAAATGAAAAAGAATGAAAAAAATAACATTTGACCAATCATAACAGCTTAATAAAACAACAATTCTACTAAAACCCAATTATAAAATTCTTTCTCTCGCTATAATTAGTTTAAATGATCAAAAAGTTAAATTTAACCAGGCCGTTAAATTATTGGGTTTAAAAATAACTTCAAACAGATTCGGGGTTACGGTTAACCCTGTCTGTCGAGTTACGGATATGACAAGTATCAGACAGCTTTGGCAGCTGGTTTCTAAACTTACTAGCTAGTCTACACTTGAATTTTATAAAATTGGGTCACCTGGAAAAATCTTATCTGCATAATTTGATATCTATACATACTATTACTGATGACTAAACTTGTATTATTCCTAGTTATTTTAGCTGTAAGTCTTTCATGTTACATAAATAAATGACTACAAAAGCTAAACAGTTTATTTGTTAAAATAATAATATAATGGCGTCCAAATCCTATCAAATTTTATGCCACGGCGGCTGTTCTCATATGAGATCAGCCAGCTGCGTAGGACATATTATAGTGTACCGGCATTTGTTAAAAAAGCTGTTAGATAGCTCATTGATTGAGAAAATTGTACAGTGTGCTCTTTTTATCCGGGTGCGCGGAGTGGATCCTACAAGACGCGCTTGCGGGTAAAACTTCGGGCGGAAACAAGTGTTATTGTACTAATTTCCTTGATTTTTTTATAGAATATTTGCAAGGTCATTGTCTATCCAAAATTAAGCATCATTAAAAAGTGATTTTCAAAAAAAAAAAATTGTCTGTGCCCATAAAGAATTTTACTTCCTTATGTCAGATCACATCTAGCCGATATTAAAATATTGGATAGTAAACGCAAATAATAATGGCTGCAGAATGAAATAGTTTTCCGAACCGTTTCACTATTGCCAAGAATCGGCCGATTTAATAAATTGCTTTTCCCATTTATTTGCAAGTCAATAATGGCACTGAATTTACTATATATGTACGTATAGATTTTTCATATATCTGAACGCATATTTTCGCTATATCTATAATTTTTTAAATATACTGCAAAAAATATTTTGAACTCTGTATTTACTATTTATATGAACGACTCATTATTACCTATACAGAATTATTTTATCAATTTCGATGTTGTTAATTAATATAAAATTTTTACGCAAAGTGGTCAGCCATTTTCACATAAAAGTGTGACAGACACACTTTGACAGGACATGCTAAGTTATTTTTATCTTTATAAGAATTATGTAAGGAATGAAGAGGAAAATACGGAGATATAATTATTAACGTTAATATAGCAGATATACCTTTTATAAGTATCGGCTTCCTATCCTTTTGCATGCTATGCTAACATTAACTCGGCTGATTCTCTGACTAAAGCTATTTGCACGACATGAGACTAAAAATTCTGTCACTGTTGGGAAGTTACATGACCCGGTGAACATAGACTATATTTTATCCCGATACGTGGGCTGTAGCTCCCAGGAACGTAGGCAAAACCGCATTAAAACATTTAGTCTAAAATAAACGAAGATAATACACTACCTTATGAAAGAGTTGACGTGTCTTTCAATTATGATCATCAGCCCTTTTTAATGATCCACTCACACCACTAGAAGGCTCAGGCCTCTTCTTATACGAGAAAAAATGGGCACTAATTGCCACGCTTGCTTAGTGCGAGTTGTCTATTTCAAACTTGTTTACTCGATGTTTTTTTCTCCAGTAGTCAGTCATCAAAAGTCAAAAGCTACATTGACACTTGCCTGACTCAGAATCAAACCCAAACACTTTTACTCGAGAGTGATGATGATGATGATGATGTCCTCCTAGCCGATTATCGGCTACGGCGGCTGTTCTCATGTAAGGAGATTAGCCAACTGCGCAGGACATATTATAGTGCACAAGCATTTGCGCCGACACAGGTGCACTCCCTATTCCTTCACTCTCATAGCCCGATGGGACGGCAATCCGACACGACCGGAAAGAGATCAGGCGCAGGACCGACATTTACGTGCTCTCCGATGCACGGGTGAATCAATCACCAACTTCCAGGCTTCGGGCTGCTTTGTGAAAGTCTTCTAAAACCCACAAAGCGATTTCGGCCCGACTCGGGAATCGAACCCGAGACCTCGTGCTCAGCAGCCACACTTGCGACCACTAGACCAACGAGGCAGTTAAAACTGAGAGAGTACTGCATCACTAAACCTTAATTCTTTACAGTAGGTAATTTCATGAATATTCTACCTACATAAGTCCCACGCTACAAATTAAATAAACAGACCTACGAAACGGAAGAAATTCTCATTGTGGGCAACATTTGGTCCTTATTCAGTGTACCATGTCAAAAATAAATGTTCTTCTCCAACAATCACACAGGATTGGCAATTATCCAACAGCTCTAAACCCTGGCTGGACCGAAGTGAAATATTTCCTTTAATAGCATACACTATAATTGTGCATTCCTTCCGTCTGCCATAGATTAAGTTTTGCAGACGCGTCATTTGTAATAGTTAGATATTTTCTGTTTTGAGTCGGTTTTGCTAAAGCTTTGAGGCATCAAAAATGTACATTTTGCCTATTGAAAAGGCGCAAATAGTCTATTTTACAAAATCATACTGACAAAATGAATGATGCGCTTAGCGCTGCCATACTTAGAACAAAATATTTTACACTCATTGTCGTTGAATTTTCTTATTCGAAACCAGATAGTCTAACAATTAGTTTTTCCAATTATTTATACAAAATAATAGATTAAATAGTCATTTTACGCACACACTTTATCTATCCTCTTTACGCGAAACAAATATTAGGCACAAAATGAGACATTGTCGCGTCTGTTAGTTCCGCGTTCATCTATACTTTGACACAATTTAAAACTGTCTGTTGCTGGTACTGCTCCCGAGGACTTTTATTACGGCCAATGTTTATATCGACCTATCCGTAGAATAAAGTTACTTTTGCATAATTGTGACTTTAGAGGAGAGCGATTTGAAATTTGCCAAGAATAAAATCAGTCATAACATTTTTTTTAATTGTTCTATTTGATTAATTATTTTTCTAAACATGTAAAATACTATTTAGCATTATTTTTCATAACAATATCAGATAAATAACTGTTTTTTTTGGCATTTGCAGTGTTTATGTTCATATGTGACTATTTAATATGGAAATGCCTGCGTCGTATGTATACATATAACTTTATTCTTGGTAAAACTGGTAGCCACATGTGTACGTGTAACTTTGTTTTATGTACATAAGTATTGTGTTCATAAGTTATATGTGATAACATGTGATAAATATATTAATAAAAAACAAAATTTTTAGTTAAACATTTATTTTTTAGAATGCAATGTAGCCGTGTAACTATATTAGAGTAACATAATTATATTCTTATAACAATTAGAAAAGTAACATAATAATTAGAAAAGTACCCGTTTTATTTAGAAGCTATATAGATAAAACATATCAATAAAGAGTATAAAACTTTATACACAATTAACAAAGTAGGCAGTAAGCTCAAAAAACTCAAACTCAAACTCAATTTTTTTTTATAATTGGTTAAAAAACTTTACTTCTTTTGTTTAGATAAATAGTCACACATCGTCGACACCACCTTGATTGATCAACCCGTGCTGCTGCTAAGTAGTAATCCTAATTATACTGTTATGTAAAAGAATACGCCTACGGCATAAGTACCTAGTATTTTGACAATTCCAAATTGCCCACGCAGACGAAGTCGCGGGCAACAGCTAGTGAACTAATATAGAGCTCAATGCGTCGGTAGCATTAGTTGATACATTATTTTGTACAGGACATAATTGAGGTAACTGATTGTCTGTGACCTTGTCATCAGTAGATCCAAACACGTCTTCCCATACTTCGGAGTCTAAGGAGAAGGTCCAGTCTGATGAAGTCTACGCTCCGACCTACTCGGTCCCATATTCAAAACCCGGAAAGCTTTCAACTCGAGCTCTCTAATCGCTTTGCTTGCCTCGAGAACTTAGTGTCAGTGGACGAGATCAACGACGGACTAGTGGAAACTGTCCGCACGGTAGGGTCTAAGTTTTTTAGACCCTGCCGTAAAGATAGACCTCAAAAACTAACCGATCAAACCTTAAACTTCATGGCTGAACGATGCTTGCTACAGTTGCAGTCTTCCCATGATGCGAAGTCATAAAGGCAGCTCAATAGACGAATATCCAAGTCCTTGCGACACGATTTGCGTCTCTTAAATACGAATCGTGTTAAAGAGACCATACAGCGAAACCAAGGCTCCAAAGTGTTCGCAAAGGACAAGTCTATTGGGCAAAGCCAGATGACTAAGCTGAAACAGGAGGATGGCAGCATAGCGTCGACCAAGGCAGAGGTTTCAGGCGAGATCGAGAGGATCTATGGACAGTTATACACTTCGGTCGCAAAGTCCGTTGACAACTTGGCAGGAGATCCAAGAGCCAAGCTGTCCCGACCTTATACCGAAGATATCCCGGACATCAGTCTGTACGAGATTAGGATGGCCCTGAAGAAGCTGAAGAACAACAAGGCGCCGGGCGGCTGAGGACGGAATCACTTCAGAGCTTCTGAGAGCGGGTGGAACACCGGTACTTAAAGTCCTCCAGAAGCTCTTTAACTCCGTCCTGTCCGAGGGCAAAACGCCTGAAGCATGGAGCAGGGGTGGAGTGGTGTTGTTCTTCAAAAAAGGTGACCACAGCCTATTGAAGAACTACAGACCCATCACACTTCTAAGCCATGTTTATAAGCTGTTTTCAAGGGTTATCGTGAACCGTCTCGAGCACAGGCTTGATGACTTCCAGCCTCCCGAACAAGCCGGTTTCCGAAGAGGCTTTAGTACCATAGACCACATCCATACGCTGCGGCAAGTTATACAGAAGACCAAGGAGTATAACTTGCCACTATGCTTAGCGTTTGTGGACTATGAGAAAGCCTTCGATTCGGTGGAAACATGGGCGGTACTTGAGTCACTCCAACGATGCCATATTGACTATCGGTACATCGAGGTGTTGAAGTGTTTGTATAATAACGCCACCATGTCAGTCCGAGTACAGGAGCATAGCACGAAGCCGATTCCATTGAGAAGAGGCGTAAGACAGGGGGACGTAATCTCCCCAAAACTATTTACCGCCGCAATGGAAGACGCCTTCAAGCTCCTGGAATGGCAAGGACTTGGCATCAACATCAACGGCGAATACATCACTCACCTTCGGTTTGCCGACGACATCGTAGTCATGGCAAAGTCGATGGAGGAACTCAATATGATGCTCGAGGGCCTCGACCGAGTTTCACAACGGGTGGGCCTGAAAATGAACATGGACAAGACGAAAATTATGTCAAATGTCCATGTTCAGCCCACCCCAGTCTCTGTTGGAAGCTCGGTACTCGAAGTTGTTGACTCATATATCTACCTAGGACAAGTAGTCCAATTAGGTAGGTCCAACTTCGAGAAAGAGGTCAACCGCCGAATCCAACTCGGCTGGGCAGCGTTCGGGAAACTACGCAATGTCTTTTCGTCCGACATACCTCAGTGCCTCAAGACGAAAGTCTTCAACCAATGTGTGTTACCAGTGATGACTTACGGCACCGAAACGAGGTCTCTCACTATCGGCCTCATCTCAAAGCTCAAAGTCGCTCAACGAGCTATGGAGAGAGCTATGCTCGGTGTTTCTCTACGTGATCGAATCCGAAACGAGGAGATCCGTAGACGAACCGATATAGCCCACTGGATTAGCAAGTTGAAGTGGCAATGGGCAGGCGATATTGCTCGCAGAGCAGATGGCAGATGGGGCCGAAAAGTGCTGGAGTGGAGACCACGGTCTAGCAAGCGCAGCGTAGGACGTCCACCAACGAGGTGGACAGACGACCTTATAAAGGTCGCTGGAAGACGCTGGATGCAGGTCGCTTCCAACAGGTATCTGTGGAGATCTAAGGGGGAGGCCTATGTTCAGCAGTGGACGTCCTATGGCTGAGATGATGATAATGATGATACTTCGGAGAGGTCTTTTTGAATGTTTTCAGCTCCTTCTGGCACTGGTGACGTTGCTAAAACTTCATGATTGCCAGTGCCGGTTTCTAAAACAAATAATATATATTCGTAATATAACAAAAGTCAATAAAATGAAATGGAGTGAAATTGTTGTAAAAAGTTCTGCATAAACTAAAAATAGAGAAATAATTTACATATTGTTAGGCTTTCACGGAAATTTTGAGTTGGAAAAAAGGTATATCTCTGTATCAAACAAAGAAAAAAGTTACATTTACACATATACCTCATAAGTTTTGAACCGATTCCATCGAAAAAAGTAACATTTGCACATGGAACCCAATTTTTTGGCATAGTTTCCGAGTAATATAGTAGTAAGTTAAGAAGTGTGTGCTAAATTAATGGTTGATATACTATTAACACGATTACTTTGAATACGAAAATTGTTTCAAAATATCGATAATTATTGTTTTTAAATATTTTGAAACAATTGTTAAAACTCCATAGAAAAAAGACACATAAAAACTTGGAACCACTAATTTTAATTATTTCGCGTTAGAAGCTTCCAGTTAAGAAAAAAGTTTATAAAAACATTAAAAGGGCTAAAGCTTTATTTAAAATAACTTAACATAATACAAGGTTTTGCTTGCTTACCTCGAATATCCATATTTTCATTATTTACCGCAGTGGAGTCGGACTTAGCACTATTAGTTTTATTAAGTGTACGCTCTGATACAAGACTTAACATATATTTAGATCGCGCGTTTTTCATTTTGAAATCATAAAACATCAAATTTAATAAAAAAACGTATTTATAATTGCCGTTTCAACAAAGACGTGCGCACGGGTCGCCTCGCCGAGAACAACGGCACAACTGCCGATGCGTCCCCCCGCGCGCTTTGCGTCCGCGTCGATCTAGACGGCGAGTATAGGCACTTTTACTTATATTGCCTTATTCTTTGGAGAAATAAACCACATGTAGCTTTATTCGACTGGTAACTTCGAAACTACATAACATAAAGAAAAAACGATTTTACCAATATAATATATAGGTCAGCTTAGCTTTATAAATACGATAAAAACGATTTGGTATCATAATCACATATAACTTTGTTCTTCGTATAGGTCGATATGTCTGCTTCTTATTATTTTCTATGTACTACGTCGTTTTCGCTCTAAATTGTACACATTGTTTCGCTTTTATACTTGTTTTCATATTATGACTTTGTTTCTTGTCTTGTAAGAGGATAGTTTTCTTGCGTTCTGTGTGTTTGGGAAATGTTTTTCAGGTAATTTACACTAATATTGCGAAGCGTAAGAGCATGTTTTTTTTTGTTTGAACGCGCTAATCACTAAATAAGATAATTAGAAGATAATAAGAAGGCTTTGGAACGCTCTGCCTCACAGTATACGTGACAGCACATCGTTAGATGTCTTCAAGAGACGAATTAAAGAACATTTCCTGTCAACATGACCTTATTTGTATGTATGTATTTATTTATTTATTTATTATATTTTATGTTTTATTTATCCTTACTAATATTATAAATCGGAAAGTGAGTTTGTTTGTTTGTTTGTTTGTTTGTTCCGCTTTCACGCCGTAACTACTGAACCGATTGCTTTGAAATTTTGCAGACGTAAAGTTAGAAGTCCGGATTAAATAATAGGGTACTTTTTATCCCGAAAAAAATAGATATTCCCGAGGGAAAACAAAAATATTGTTTGCTTGATGGATGGATTGTAGATGGCGCTGTGTGTCGTTTAAAACAAGGTAATATATTGCAAACGAATATAAACATGTAAATTTAGAAGCTAAATGATACGATAATGAATCCCCGAAAATGAGGAATTCCCGAGAGATGATGTACAATTTGTTTAATCGTCTAAACTGTTTTTTTTTACATCTACTTATATATTGCAAACGAATATGAACATATAAATTTAGAAGCTAAATGATACGATAATGAATCCTCGAAAATGAGGAATTCCCGAGGGATGACGTACGATTTGTTTTATCGTCTTAACTGTTTTTTTTACATCTACTTATCCTGAATTAACTATAATTCAACGAATTACTAATTGGTATAAGTATTAGTTAAGTTATTTCGTTCTTGAGGTATGCGATAGATGGCGCTGGGTGTTTTTAAAACGTGGTAACGATGTGTTTTTAAAATACATAAGAAGTGGAATGATAGCTTTTTAAAACGTGGTGACGTTGTTTTTTTTAAGATACGTAAGAAGTGCAATGATATCTCGCGCTTTAACCTGTAGCTCATTGTTCAATCGCGAGCTTCCCGATAGCTCGATAGATGGCGTTGTGCTTTTCTGTATCGTGGTGTTAAGGTTCGCCACGAATTAGTCTGTTTTGAAATCAGTGGGGCCCAGTAGCGCCAGGGCCAGCCGCGGCTGCGGGTTGTTCGAAAGAGGTACCGCGGCCCTGGTATATAAAAGGCCTAGGACGGAACACGACGATTTTAGTCAGTAAGAGTCTGACACTCCCTCACCGCTGCTAACCCACAGCGGGAGGGGTGAACCGAATTCCACGCGGGCGAAGCCGCGGGCGGAAAGCTAGTAGGTATATATTTTATGTTATGTAGTTTCATCTTTGTTTTGTTTAATGTTGTGCACTTAATATTTTCTCTTCCCTATCGCATCTCTCTATCGCTCTAAGGTTTGCTGTTAGAGAACCCAGTTCTGGGTTAAGCTCGCCTTTGTACATGTCTTCTCTGTGTTGTGTGTGTCTTTTAAATGTTTTTGTGTACAATAAAGAATAATAATAAAGGTAATTAGAAGTTAATTATGATAACTATGTCTTTGTATTCTACTAAGATAGCCCTACAAAAGAGTCAAGCTAGCTAAACTATTAAATAAATAAAGATAGGAATAAAAACTTATGGTGAAGAGCCGGTAAGAATCTTCATGGACACACACAATAGCAAAAAGTTTATTTTACCATAGATAATGTATAAGTAGGCAAAATTTAACAAACAACATTACCCCTTCCTATATAATTTCTCTTTGTATGTAACCAAATGGAATATAAACTGTATTATTTCTTTAAACCCTTCAAGTATTTTACAAAGACTAACATTTCTAAGAGTCTTACCGTCTTTGCTCGCCCAAGGCAAAGCAATGGTGTATTAAATATACCCAGTATTATGTATCTTTACCGTTTGAATTAACAGCACAATCCTTTTAGCTTTATTTAAATGGAAATATCTTGTACTACTGTTGTTTTAACTTTATTTTAGGCTTTCTTTTTTTGTGGAATTAATTTGATAAAGGTTTGGAAAGGTAAACTAATCATCTCACCTTTCTATGGTTACCAACTATACTGGAGTTAGATTGCAATCTCATCGGATGCAGCTGGTGCAGTGTTTACATAGAGCGACTGTGCATCAGACCTCCTTATCCCAGTTACTTTGGCAACCTGATACACCTTGATAAGACTGGTGGATAGCGTATCCACATCATCATCATCTCCTGAGCCTTTTCCTACTTATAAATGTTGGTCTCGACTTCCAGTTTAACAGGCTGTAGCTGAGTACCAGTGTTTTACAAGAAACGACTGCCTATCTGACCTTCTCAACCTAGTTACCCGGCCATCCAATACCCACCTCTTAGTAATACTAGATTACGTATCCACGTGAAAACAAAAAAATATCTATAGGTATCAGAGTTATGTTTCCATAATATCGGATTAGCAAGATTCTCTTACAAAAAAATACTAACATGACCCATTTAAAAGTGCTGATATGGCTCACTGAAATAAATATTCTTTGTCTCTCGAGTAATGGATTCTTATACCTTTATTTTCATTAAAATGGTATTGGATTTTTACATTCTATGCTATCATAAAATTAATAAAAGGTATTTTTTCATCAAAGCTTGTTAAATATTTTATGATCATATTATCATTATAAATTAAAAAATAGAACATGCAGTTTCTCTGATTTTTTTTCGAAGTTGAAAATCAGCTAAAAGTAATGTCTTGTGGGTTATGTACATCCATTCATCACTTTTAAATGCAAAACATTGTACAAAGTTAGCACAAAAAGGCGTAACATTGCCACCAGTGTGTTTTTTTTTTTTACTCGAAATAAAAAAGCTTTATGTAATTGTCGTCTTACATGACCAGAGGACCAATTGGAGGCAACTGAGTACCAGTGTTTCACAAGGAGCGACTGCCTATCAGACTTCCTAAACCCAGTCAGCCGGGCAAACCTTTCTACTTTCTAGATTTTTCACCCGTAACGACTACCAAAGCTCTTCAAATCATAGCTGGGACCTACAGTTTACCGTGCTTTCTGAAACACGGAAGATCTCGTCATGACAAGAAGTTCCCCATCTACGGACCGACCTCATCAAGAGCTGTTGAACTTTATGATTGACCGATCCGGGCGGGCTTTGACTTAGCCACAAGCTCAGAAACAAACTGAAGCATAACAAATGAAGATCAGAATTTGTATAGTCATTCAAGCGAAGTGACATATCACAGGTACCAGCAAAATCGCAATGCTAAGGTAAATTTTAATGTCATGTGGGTTTTCGGACACCTAAAATGAGACAGGGTTACAAAATGACCAAGTACAAATACTGACGCTTTCTGATTTAGCACGGTAAGCTTACTCGCCCAGTAGTTAAACGAAGCTAAATGGAGCCTAAATTTTATACATTCTCACTGAAAATATACTGAATCGTGGAATAATTTTTCGTAGGATGATGTACTCTGAAATTAAATTGCGGCTTTGATACTTTCAGCGCTCAGCTATGAAGCATAATTTACTTTTTCAAGTAAATATTTGACGTATAAATATATTTAATTAATTTATTTGAATGGGTACCAATTGGACCTATATTGCTAATTATAGAGAAAATTATTTTAGCTTTAAAGTAAATGCCGTTTAATATCGATAAAATATTTAATTTGGTAGTTAAACATGGTCTAATTTAGTGCTTGGTTGCCTATTAATTAATTAATTTGTAGTAAATAATTACCTTGATATATAAAACGGATTGGAAGGACCAAATAAATTGGTCCTTTGCTCCGGATCAAAGGAATACAAAGACAATATATTCTGGAATGGTGAGTTTAATATTTAATTGAAAGACGCAACTTAGTAGCAGTGTACATTGTGGGGAACTGGTTTCCCTTAGGTGTAATCCTTTAGTCTGTTATGACCCCCCAGAGGACTGATAACGCGGTTCTGTTCATAGCCCTGAACCACTTAGAAGTTGTAATTCAGGATAGAAAGTTGCGCCAGTGTGTTATTTTGGATTCTTTTTTTTATTTATCGAGTACTTATGTAATGCTTTGTTATCATTAAAGACATAAGTTTATATCCGTATAGTGGTCGAAAAGTATTTGTTATGTATAGAAAATCATACTGAATCAATTTCTTTATTTCAGGTACAACCAAAAAATACACAAAAATTAATACTTTGAGTTATCCGGAATCCGTTTTCGACCCGTGGTTA
Source organism: Helicoverpa zea (assembly GCF_022581195.2). Classification (NCBI taxonomy): domain Eukaryota; kingdom Metazoa; phylum Arthropoda; class Insecta; order Lepidoptera; family Noctuidae; genus Helicoverpa; species Helicoverpa zea. The sequence goes on along the minus strand of NC_061464.1, from coordinate 1,503,054 downwards.
GCATAAATAAATAAATGCCTTGAGTATTCTTATAGGCCTATTTTCATATTTCAATTAATTTTATTTCCCTTTAGTACAAAAATCCATTGTATCGGCCCAGGATTGACACGACCCACATATGTTCGGTACCCGACCCGGACCCGCTTGCTCAGTGTTTCTATTGCTGGGTTGGTTTCCAACCTTTGAGTATAACCGATGTTATATATCATCCGATACCTCTCTGTTATAGTTGATACAAAGTCAAGTTTTTGTGGTTAAATAATGCATATTTTGAAATGTTTAGTTTACGCACAGTAAAGATACCTATATTTTCTTCTAAACAGTCAGTTACGAACAAGAGAATTTAAACTGTGGTTTACGCTTGTTTTGAAACAAAACACTAACTGTACTCGTCGAATGACAATTTTAAAGACGTTTCCTTATGTTAAAGACATTGTCATCAATTTACTCATTATTTTTGTTTACTGGGATATTTTAGTAATATGATATTTTCACCTGATATTTTGTGTTAAATAATCACCATTTCAAGTAATAGCAAGTAGGTACAACGTTACAATGTCAACGTTTAACTACACTGTTTTTGTTTCTTTTTACATATTCTACCCTAAACACACACAACCCAAGTTAATAAACATTATTGTAATTCTTCAACAAAAAAATAAATACGGCAGAACATTAATTCTAATGTAATCCTATACCGCTAATACGCAGACTATACGTCGGGCAAAACTTACTTATATTAAAACAAAAACTAAAGAACACCCGCTATAAATGTTATCGTATTACTAAAACTAAGTATTTAATGTACATTTCATAAAACATTTTATTCGCAGAGTATTAGACATAAATAAGTTTGCTTGACAAAATTATACCCTTCTCAAACAGTGGGTCAACATAAAATATGGGTTAGAATCACTACAGTAGGAATGTGTTTTTCATTTTGTACTAGCTCTTTTGCTCGGCTTTAACTGTGTTTTGGATAAATCTCTTTTTATTGGTAGATGGACCAATGTCTCCCGCTGTCAGACTTTTACTATCTGAAACCTACTCATATTCCTTCTAGAGTATTTTGTGTACCGCAAAAACTCTTTCAAATAATCCTGGAGTTGCAGCAGGATTGGCCGCTTTAGAGGATCTCTTGAAGAGACACCATAGAATTTAGCAAGTTCTACAGTTATATTTTCTTCGAATACCGAAATCCCTTTTTTTCGAAAATTCACAATTTCAGGCGCATTCTTTTGATTTTAAGAACATCTTTTCGAATTCATTATCAATATACCAGCTCGCGACATGTATAGTGTATATGTTACCGTAAGATTACAAACATCGTTAGATTACAATCTATCTCGAGAGATTGTAAACTGTCGAATTATTGTGAACCGTAACATCTGATTGCAATTTAACGCATTATTTTTCGCTATATTATAATCTATCGATGAGAAATTGTCAAATTGTCAACTGTCCGAAAGCTCTCTCTGATTGGTCAGTCTTTTTGTAAGATCGACCAATCACGACCAGCCGTTCTGTTCCCATGGAGTTCCCGTAGAGTTAGGAATGAAATAGAGGTGTCAGTTAAATAAAATAAATGCTCTTCAAAAATTCTTCAAGTATTAAATTTATATAAAAATAACTCTTATAAAAATACAGTTAGGTATTTTGTCTTCAAATACAAACTAATATTTAAAAATAAAATAAAAGGGGTGCTAATTAAACAGGCTTCTTTTTAATATCATTATTCGCCCCCAAAAATGTATGTTGCCTTCTAAATTACTAAGTCAGCCACAATTAATAAAGCGTCGAGCATCTAAATAATACTATCTTAGCCACGAGTTATCTTCCACTCTAAATACAACTCAGCATGATGGTTATTTTTTTGCATCTAAATTTGTAGCATGCATTCTAACAGTAAACTTCTTAAATACTATTAAATGACATCATAAAAATATTTATTTACCTTCTAATTTTTTAACTCGTACCTACTGAGTTTTTTGTTTAAAATATAACACATCCCATATTAATTGACCCAGCATGGAAGTAAGCATGCAACATGCAGCAAGCATAACTTCTGTCACGGCTCCGGCGCTGCGGGGCTCCGGCGGTCCCATGCGAGCTTATCGTCGCAGATGGTTTTCACGCTCACCACCGCAGCTTCGGCTTGCTGGCCGGCGGAGCCGGCCAGCCTCAGCCGCGGCGGCGAGCGCTGAAACTACCTGCACCTCAGCTCGCAGGCCGCCTCGCCCCTCCGCGCCTACGCGGTTTTGAATTGCACTCTAGGGGTAGGGCAGACAAGACTACGTGGAGTCGGTTTTGCAGCGATTCGTTTTCGTCACTAACTTCAATTTTTAATACAATTTTTAATTGTGTGTAATTTGAGTCTTAAAAATTAAGTACAATTTTTGATTTTATAAAAAATTAAACCGTCACTTATTTTTGCACGTCAAAGAGCTGTGACACCGGGAGTTGCAAAGAACATTGTCTTTTTTGACGTTCTACCAATCAGCGCGCAAGATGCATTCCGTTCTACGCCAGTTGACAATTTGACCGCTCTACATCGCTCTCGATCTTACAAAAAGACTGACCAATCAGGGAGAGCTTTCGGACAGTTGACAATTTGACAATTTCTCATCGATAGATTATAATATAGCGAAAAATAATGCGTTAAATTGCAATCAGGTGTTACGGTTTACAATAATTCGACAGTTTACAATCTCTCGAGATAGATTGTAATCTAACGATGTTTGTAATCTTACGGTGACATATACATTAGTAAATAGTATGACGTACGTTTACGCATTGAATAAATTAGGTACATAAATAACATATATCACTTACATAATATTTTGAAATTTTTCACATGTTACTGCTATATATTTTTTAAGATAATATATTTAAGTAAATCCACTTATCCCTGAGTATATTTTGATATGCATGTTTTACTCGAGAAATGGTAATTTTATTTTTTGTAACTTAGAGATCAAAGGGGCAGACTGTTTTGTGGTCACTTTACGAATCCATTAATATAAAGTTTTATTTACTGAGTTATATAAACATTTGATATATTTACATAAATGGGTCAATCCGTCCTTTGGTATGTAATTCGTGGTTAGTGTTCATTTAATTTCATTATTTTTATTAAAATACAGATTACAACTTTAAATTAAAATGTATGCTTAGGTACATTGCTTTTTACGTTTAGACACAACTAAACATGGGTTTGGGTTTGGGTTGTCCGGGTAACGATCGAGGAGGTCTACTGTTTAATAAGGAGTGACCGGCAGTCACTACTACTACTAGTAGCACTCAGCTGCATTCAGTTAGACTGGAAGCCGACGCCAACATAGTTGCGAATAGGCTAGGCAGATGATGAAGAGAAATAAGATATTACATACTTTCATCATGGTAAAGTATCGTAATCAAAATGCAAGCACAACTGGTTGAAACGCCTGTACACGAACGTGTGAATTCTTGGCAATACGATGCGGATGCAGTTGGTGCAGTCCTAAAATCAATTGGCGTGCTTCCTGCTGAGTTATTGCGACGGACGCCAGCCCGAGGTATGTGGAGCGATCACGCAGAATCGACCAGCTAGAGCGTAACACTTACGTTGATACTAGGCTAAAATGGTTTTAAAATTTAGTGTTATTATTTAACAAGAAAAAAAAAGTAAAGATTGAAGTAATACAGAAAAAATGGCTTTGTATAATCATCTAGCTGTTTCACCCGTGTCATATGGATACTACTCAGATAAAATACCTATAGCCTTTTTTTTTGGCAGGGGGAAAATCCATAGCCTATGTCACCCGGGGTTAGTGTGGCTTCACGACATTGAAATGTTATTGTCAAATCAATTCAGCAGTTTCGGAGTCTCTGGTACAAAAAAATCATTAATCAATTTAACACACAATCAAACCCTTTCGTAGAAGAAATTCTAAAAATTCAAACGTAGTCACAGCTTTTCTCAAAATAGATGCCGAAAATGCAGTCTTGCCTAGCCGACTTCATGAATTTCTTATCACCACAAACTTGTCCAGTGCAATCTAACCACAAGTTCTCTAATGCGTATAAGTGAGTTGGCAGTAAATCATTTAATATCAGACAGTATATTAGTTGCAGTTTCGTCCAGCAACGACCAACTTTGTAACTGCAGTAAGTAAGATTAATTTGACCAAGTTACGTTGTAATGTTGACGGCAGAGGTAATTTGAAATCATTACTATGATATATGTTTAATTAATGTGATCTATGACCATGCTAGTCGTGGTGGCTTAGTGGGTAAAGCACCAACATCTCAGGTATGGGTGTGTGGGTTCTATTTCAGGTCAGGTAGTACGAATGCCATTTTTATAAGTTTGTACTTTCTTAGTATATCTTGAACACCAATAAATACCTCATTAAAAGGTGAAGGAAAACATCTCGAGGAAACCTGGACTATAACATTTGGAATCACCAACCCATATTGAGCAAGCCCGGTGAAAAACGCTCAATCCTTCTACGTGTGAGAGGAGGCCTGTGTCTAGCAGTGGGACGATAAATAGGCTGATGATGATGATGTAAATGTCAAAACTCACAAAAACTTGAAGTCGTTTTTAGACACAATCCCTTCAAAAGCGAATTGAAGTCAAAAAAGATTTGTAATTAAAAAACAAACATTCAAATATGAAGTCGTAAATATTTGCCACAATAACAAAATACACAAAGCTCTATAATTGCCTTAATGCACAAAGGTGCAATTCAAACGCTATTCAATACAACTAGTATTTCAGTTTGCCAATACATTGTCCGTTCTCTCATAGATAAAGTCAACTAATTAGTGACCTCCACTGCTCCGATAAAGCCATTTAATGAGCATCCCTGGTAAACTGCTTTCAAAACTAGACTATTTTATATTTTCTCTCTGACATTGTGTTTTTATTCATTGGTTTTTTATTCAATTTTTTATGCTTTTAAAAAAGCGTACCTCGTATTTTTAAATCTATGGTTCTTGGAAGATTAAATTGTTATTTTAAATATGTGCTTTGAAATAATGCTAGTTTTCCCCGAAGTGTAAAGCAGGTTTTTTGAAATTCTATTGTTATTTTTTGTTAAAACTATGCTGGACTAGACTGAAATCCAGGGACCAGCCTAGTACGGAGAAAATTAATGTAAAATAAAATACTGCAATCAATCTGTAGCTCAGAATTTCGCGTTTCAAGTTGAATCAACGACAAAGTCACATTGCATACTTGTACTATGAATTTAGTTGCAAACCATCATTAAGTTTGGTCACAACTATACCTGTAGTAAGTGCCTATAATGATTGAAGTCAAACATTTGAATAAGTAAACTTAGTTGAAATAGTAGCTTTTGTACGAATTTCTTTTCTTACAGTATAAAATCCTTTATCGCAAAATTCAAAACAGAAACACCATACGATAATCAGCAAAAAAAAAAAAAAACAGAATCCAAATTCAAACTCAGCCAGCAAAATGCAGTTCAAATAAAGTCTCGTCTCCATAAACTAGAGATCAGCATTATCTCACACACGTACGAACACATTAACAGACAACACTCACACATATACATAAACATGGAGAACATAATTACTAGCGGAGATGTCATAACGCAAAATCTTCTAAGAAATTAGCGCGCCAAATGCCGGTGTTCGGGGGACGTGGAATGTTACGAGCTCCGGCTTTACATGCCTTCTATGAAACCCGTGCATTATTTTCAAAATAAAATCAATCAATCAAGACTAATCTTTGACAGATTGGTTTTGATTTGACAAGGAACCCGGATGCCTCGACAGATAGTAACTGATCATGCCCACCGTACGTTTCTTGACCTACAAGAGATCGTCTGACCTACCATCCTTACATTCCTCCTTCCTTCTTCCTTCTTCCTTCCTCCGTGTACAGAACCAACTAAAACAAGATTTTAGCGTAGATTTTTCGCAACTAGCAAGCTCACTGGCGCTCAGATAAGTATGTGCTGTGCATACAAACTGAGTTCAACTCAGCGTTTTTTACTTAGAATTTTAACATGCTACAAGACGGGAATGTGACCGGAGAGAGTAAGGAATTAAGTTGTTGTTACGAACAAATAATAGTTAGCTGTTTATTTTTGAAGTGCAACCATTGTTGGAATGGAATGCAAAGAAAATTTGTGCTTGTTGCCTTTTCTCAAGTGCGTTTTTTCTTTCAACAATATAAAGGTAGAGAATAAAAGAAACATTTATTTGTTTAGTGTAATTTGTATACCACTTTTTTAGGTGTGGTTTGTAATGAATGTTATCTAGTTATGAGATGACGTCAAACAGAGAAGTATGGATGAATGCAAGCATGTAGCGATAATCTCAAACACAAATTGAATATAATTTTTAGGTTTGGCTTCGTATGTGGCATGTGTACTTAATGATTAAAATTAATATGACTAGTACTGACGATTACTACGACTGACTGACTGACTGACTATACTAATATAAATATCTATCTATTATTTATGTCAAGCCTTCCTAAAAAAAAAAGGTTCTTCTGAGAACATGATATTATTTTTCATGTGTATTCATACAAAATTTATTCAATTTTATTTAGAACACAGTCCAATCACAATTTCCTTATCGAATTGTACAATTTCCGTACAATCATTACATCCATCTTTTTCTACTGAAACTTTCTTACATTTTTTCTCTTTACGTGAGAACCAAACTTTGAGATAGATTCATAACTTCTGAAATATCACGAGAAGTTTCCGATATCGAATTAATCATAATCAAACTAGTATAAGATACAGTATCTGTAACCTAATTTATTATTACTAATTACTTGATGAAATAGACCGATCTAATAATGATATATACTATCTATACTAATAAAAATTAAACCGACTTCCCAAAACACTAAAAAGCAAAAAAAAAACTATTTTTAGTTGCATCGGCCTAGAATTCGGTGTCTAATGGATGTTACTAAGTTAATTTTGCCACCGACTTCTAGGCCGATGCACCTAAAAATAGTTTTTTTTTTGCTTTTTAGTGTTTTGGGAAGTCGGTTTAATTTTTTTGTAAAAAAGTTTTTTATTTAAAGCTTTTCAGTGATACGTATAGTTGTCACTATCCATACAAGTGGGAAGTTCTCATCAATACAAAGAATATAAGTCCAAATACGAGGTATTTTACATATTCAGTTGTCGAGTTCCCTCGACTTTCTCTGGTCTCCATCATCAGGTCAGCTTCAAACCTTCACTGTTGGAAAGGTCTTGTCAATACAAATAATTTAAGCCCAAACACGAGGTAGTTTACATATTCAGTTGTCGAGTTCCCTCGACCCTCTCTGGTTTCCATCATCAGATCAGCTCCAAATCTTCACTGTTGAATAGTGCTTTTAGGCGTACACCTGAGTATCAAGTTTTTACCCTATGTATGCCTACAACTTTCGAAGGTTGCCCTCGATTTCTCAGGGTTTCCATCATCAGATCCTGACCTGATGACTATGGGACCAACTGGCAGCTATTCCGAGTCGAACAAAAAAAGAATCACGTAAATCGGTCCATAAACCTCGGAGTAATCGATGTACATACATAGAAAAAAAAAAAAAAAAAAAAAAACATACCGGCCGAATTGATAACCTCCTCCTTTTTGGGAAGTCGGTTAAAAATAAACAAGTTTTGTTTATTTAAAGATAAAAAGTCATTCATTCAAGGGAGCAAATTTACACAAGGCAGCCCCCCAAAACGCCTGCCCTTCACCACTTTCAAGTGAAGAAGAGGTGGTGGAACAACTCCCCAGCAACGCAATTCTGTTTGTTTGTTTATACTGTGGAGGTATGAGAGCAGAGAGTAAAGCTCATCATATCTCGCACTAAAGGGAGGATCCTCCGACCGGACAGGTGTTTTTGTCCGGTGGGCTACTGCCCGACAGTTGTTGTCGGGGTGAACTATGCGTATTCAATGTGCGCGCGTACACTGCATGTGCGATGCAGGATAGTTGATGATAGTTGCGTCTCCGAATGTGTAGATGGCGGTGTTGTCTGTTGTAGTACCGCTACATCACTCCCCTCCGGAGACCGGAGGTCGATGGTCGAAGTTCTTGAAGTTGTTTCGGGCCAGTCTTGTTGCCAATATGTTGCCGCGAGGTTCTCGGTGAGTCGGAACTGGCTGATACAGCGGTGCTGCGAATCCCAGTGAGTCGGGACCGGCGCTGCGAGAGTTGAACAGCGCCGCGATAGTGGCTAGCGACTGCTTCGGCGAGGGAGATACTCGACCGGCCGAAGTGCAGTGAGCTGGAGCCAAGGTCGCTGGATGTGGCTGAGAGTGCTGACCAGGTGTGTGCGTCCGCAACATGCTGGTGATCAGGGATACCCATTTGAAGCTGGCTGGCTGAAGAACTCGTCGCTCGAAAGCTTGAGGAAGGTCTTGCTGATGACGTCACGTAGCTCGAAGGTTGCGTGTTCATATCACGTCGGTGTCACCACTGTGGAACTATGAGAGCAGAGAGTAAAGCTCATCATACCTCGTGGTAAAGGGAGACGCCTTCGACCGGACAGGTGTTTTTGTCCGGTGGGCTACTGCCCGACAGTTGTTGTCGGGGTGATCTATGCGTATTCAATGTGCGCGCGTACACTGCATGTGCGATGCAGGATAGTTGATGATAGTTGCGTCTCCGAATGTGTAGATGGCGCTGTTGTAGGTTGTAGTACCGCTACAATACCTTGAAGGTTTCAAAACTACTAATCCGATTTGAAAAATTATTTGATTGTTATAAAGCTATCATTATTCCCGAGTAACATAAGCTGTATTATATTCCGTAAGCAATTTTCCCTTTGAGTTTAATTGTAAAACTGTGAACAAGTATTACAGAAACCTAAGGCAATTGTAGCTTATTTCTGGACGTAATGCGGTTTTATTATAAGGGCGATTTTCAAGGTTTACAAGTTGTATTTTTAGTAGTTCAACTTAACAGAAACTACTTTTTGAAGAACTTTTGTTGAGAGAGATTGCTGATTAGCTTATTAACGTACGTATCACCTAAAAATCTTTAATATTCTAAATTTATTACTACTACGTCATAATCGTGTCACAAGCCCAAGAAAACAAAACATACATATGTGTTGAAAAATGCACCGTGGTACAAACATTGCAACGAGCCATTGACACATATTCACCGAGGCACACACAAGAGCTGTCTTAACGCGCTCTCCGCAGTTCAAAACGACGGCATATTTCTAATTACAGTCACAGCAAAACGGTTTAAAAAAAATGCGCTTTTCAAAGACTTAGGCGTAAATTCTGTAAAGACCAACCTCTCAAGTATGTTCATGGATTCGATTCCAGTTCAGGCAAGATCCAATGCAACTTTTCAAAGTTTGCATGTAGGTACGTTTTAATAACTTGGACACCAATGACATTGACTTGGAGAGCACGATGAACCGTAGGTTCCGGCTGTCATTTGAACGTCTTTGGCAGTCGTTACGGGTAGTCAGAAGCCAGTAATTCTGAGAACCAGTCTTACCTTGGCCTATTTAGTTGCCCGGGTAACTGGGTTGAGGAGGTCTCAAATATGCAGTCGCTCCTTGTAACACACTGGTACTCAGCTGCATCCGGTTAGACTGGAAGCCGACCCCAGCGTAGTTGGGAAAAGACTAGGCAGTTAAAGAGTCGTAAATTCTGTATCTCCTGTCTAGACTATTCTATTGCTTTTTAATTAAGGAACGTAAGTGCGTGATAAAAAGCAGTTTATGCTGGTTACCTGTCTGACCTTCTTGTCTTGAAATCTTTGTAATTAAGTATTGTTGTTCAGTTAGGGCTTTCTAGATATAATGAACGTAGAAAAATATTGCGCAAGTTAACAATAGAAAGATAATTTTAATCCCACCCAAAACAAAAATGTGAAAGACTGCCAAGTTCGATAATATGGGAATGCTTCGCCTATAAAAGAAGTGAGATCTGAATAAGTACCAAGTTCCATACACATACCTCAGTTAAAAATAGTTACTTTTTTAATGATGTTACTTGGCAAGTTTTCATACACCTTGTTATAAACCTACTAAACGCAATGAATCAAGTATTTAATTTTCTATTAAAACTTGCCAAGTAATCATCATTAAAAAGTAACTATTTTTAACTGAGGTATGTGTATGGAACTTGGTACTTATTCAGATCTCACTTCTTTTATAGGCGAAGCATTCCCATATTATCAAACTTGGCAGTCTTTCACATTTTTGTTTTGGGTGGGATTTCATTTATTTTTGTAAGGTTGTTTATTTTATTTTTTTCTTATGATGAAGTTAGTTAAAGAAATGTCTCATTTATACTATTTTTTAGATTTTTTAATATGCACTATGTTTCTTACAAAGAAATGAACTAGATTAACTAAATGGACTAGATTTACCAACTGACTGACATGACATGTTATCATATATTATGTTCGTGGATCAAAGTTACACATTCGTTATTTTCGAAAGTAATTCACACTTGGCCGTTTTCAGATTTTTACTTTACTTTGACTAAATACAAACCTTTGTACCATTCGAAGATATATTATATAAATATAGATAAATTTAGTTCGTTTTAGTTCCTTAGGGGAATAAATTTACACCGGGTATAAAACACCTTCATTATTTTGAAACCGACTCACACTTGGCCATTTTCAGATTTTTCCCTTTAACTTGACATAAAGACCTACCTCCATGCCAAATTTCAAGTCAATACGACCATTGGAAGTGGTCTAGGTTTTTGATGAGTGAGTCAGTGAATAAGTGAATAAGTGTATAGTAAAAATAGCGATTTTCTGACGTCAATATCTCAAGACCTACAATAGGTATATTAATGAAATTTTGTATTTTAGATAAGTGAGGGGGTCTCAACAGATACTAGAAATTTGATATGCGTAAATAAAATAGATTTTGAGTTACAGGGGGGTCGAATTTGGCCCGAAATGGTTCGTGTAATATAACCCACGGCCGGTGTGTCGCTTTTTTGCTCGAACTTGGCGGACACACTGCCGTGTGTCTAGATAAATCTCAAACTTTTATCGAGATCTGTGCTACTAAATAGTTTTGAGTTGTTTTTTTTTGCACCAATGTATATTTTTGAAACATATCAAAACTACTGTTTTCTGAAATTTTGCATCTTTGATCACTTCACGTAACAACGTTATCAAGATAAGATATAACAAGGCTTTACATAAAAAATATATAAATAAATATGTATGTATGTAAGTTAATTATTTTCAAAATCGGTTGTTCAGTATTAGAGGTATGCTACACATTGCTACTTACGTTCTTAAAAACTTTACCTCTGTATAATATTACTATAAACAATTATGGGGACACATATTGTGTTCCAATATTATCGTACATTACACTATCAAGTAGGGAAGACAATTCTATAAATAATACACCAGGAACAAGGTCCAATCAATTACCGAATCAATCGCTCTGATTGAGCGTGAAATTGGGCTGTCTATAGTCACCTTAACCTCAGTACTATCTGATATGTTGTAATATTGCTTCAGCAGTTACCTCAAAATAGAGAATGCATGTAACTGGAATAATATGCTTTATCAGTAGGGAAGATAATAATTTATACTGTAATATTATAATTGTGATTTGTTTGTTTCTTTGGACGTGCTAATCTCAGGAACTACTAGGCCGATTTGAAAAAAATATCCTATGCATTTAGGAAGGCTGCATATAGGTACTATTTTTTTGTACGCGCGATAAAGTTTCTAGAAAGAGCTAGTAATATTATAAAATTGATAAACCATTCAACAATATTTAGCTACTACGTATCTAATTATTTTACTAACAAATTTACACTAATGTATAGGTACATACAATAGAATTCCCTACTCATAATACATCATAACGTTCTATGTAACTAAAAGATTCTTACAAAACATCAAACGAGCAGAAAATACGTCTTTTATTTAAGTAAACTAAACAACGCATTCATCCGATAAAGATACCGATTCACTGAAAGAAACCAGTTCCGACATCGGACATGCTTAATTTTGTTAGCGTACACAATTCGCCAAGTTTCCGCGAAATGTGAACTAACTTGTAACAAAAGCTGTTCAGTAACATCAAAGATCAAACTATCCGAGTATTCAGGACAACACTTTGATTGTTCTAAGCTGACCTACGACAATTTTGTGAAAAACTACAGCTCCAAAACTAGATCACGAGGGTTATCTACCTAGATATCTATATTATAAGAACTAGCTCGCGGCTTCGCCCGTGTGGTGTGTTGATAAAAAGTAGCCTATATGTTAATGCAGGGTATCACCTATATATATACTAAATTTCAACCATATCGATCCAGCCGTTTTTGCGTAAAAGAATAACAAACATACATTCTCACAAACTTTCACATTTATAATATTAATAAGTAGTATGGGTCTTATATCCCTTGGTCAAGCCATCACGCGTGAACGGATGGACCAATTAAGGTGAAAATTTGAGGGGAGGTAGTATAGGAGATAGGATAGTTTTTGTCACCAACCTGCTACGGGAAGCTGTCATCTCGGGAGGCGAGTGAAACCGCGGGCGGAAGCTAGTTCACAATAATAATTTCTAAGAAACAATGGATGCAAACTATCGAAGTTTAAATATTCATCAAATACCTTATATCTGTCGCAGGGCCTCCGAAACGGGCAAAGTTTCTGCGGAATCCCGGCAAACGACATTAGCCAAGTGCCGGAGGATCCCTGATTTGTAACTTTGCCAAAGTAGGCCGGGATTGGGAATTAATTGTCTTTTAGGCCTGTTCAGAAGACTTTCTGCCGGTTTCTTGCCGATTGTGAACGTCTGCGAAATTAATTCTTTAATTTTTAAGAGTTTTACTTAGACTTCTAATTTTAGTTTGCCTTAATTCTGGAGTATTTGGTTCCTGGTTTTATTTTTATGGTTATTTATGAGTGTTACTGAAATTCTAATGGAAGCAAGTTAGAACAACGGATATGTAGATTGTGAGATAATAAATAGGTAGGTATCTACCTCGAGTCGAGAGTCTCGAACAGTCGCTTTCACCTTTCAGTAAGTATCATATTTTTCTGATATGACTTAAATTAGCATATTACGAGGTTCCATTTCTGTCTAACACAGTGACTGTAGTTTGGATGTTTCAAGCATAGTATTATTGCATAGTATGTGAAAATACTTTAAACACTTGAAACTTTAATAACATACACCAACACTAACAAGTTCTCCCCTTTTCACAGAAATAAAATTAAAACCCATCTTTAATACTTTTAACCACAAAAATGACGACCGTAAAAAGACCTGTCTTTACAAAGGACTCACAAAAAATCTAAGAAAGAGAACTAAAGTAACAAACATTGTAGCGTTAAAACAAAGACCAGATATTTGAGAAGTCTTTGAAAGTCTAACTTGCTTTGTATTCTGCCATAAAACTGACTATAAAAGATGGACAATTGTTTTTAGTGTTTCCGTTGTTTGACAGAGATCTGAGACACAAAATTATCTTTGAATATTGGAGCTTCGGTATTTGAAAATATCTACCTATTATTTTTTGGCGTTGACTGTATTATTGATGTTCAAACTTTTCATTTCGCAATTGATTGTTTTGATGAAGTGTTTTAGATTCATTTCTGTTGTAATAAATAAAGGTTGCTTTCTAAAAATGCTTATACTTATAAATATAAATTTTAAGAACTGAATTGTTTTCTTAAATGTTTACCAACAAAAGACTTTTTTACCCAAAAGACTTTTTTACCAAACGTTTAATTCACTGAAGTTAAAATACACATAATAGGTAAGTAATAAGATACATGATCCTACATTGCTAATCCATGCTATAGTAACGAACAATAATGTACATAATGTATTTATATTTGGACTTAAAAGACACTGTGGCCCTTAAGACTCGAGCAAAGCGGGCACGGCCGTACCATCTTTTCTCGAAGCGTTTCGCGGCTATTTCAGCCCCCTGTATCTTCCATGTGAACAAAGCTAGGAGTTTAGGTTTTCGATGACCAAGATTAAGTATTAGAACAAGCTCAGTCTCAAAATTACAAGACATTTGAATAAATAGTTTACGAGTTATGAGCTAGCAAAGTTACACCATTTTGTCACTGACTCACTCACTGACAGATCATCAAAAGTCTAAGGTACTTCTAGCAAACTTAGAACCTTCAAATTTGGCACCAAGATAGGTTATTAGCTACATATAAAGGGAAAATTATAAAAACCTTAAAACTTAATTTAAAAAATAGGAAACAAATTTATATTTGCGGTTTTTCAAGAACATTGTGTATGAATTTTGACTGCATTGATAACTTTGTTATTTATTTATGTACAAAATGTTACTATTTTTTTATTGTTACGTAGTGGTATATTGTTATTATGTATTAAATATACAACATATGAATAAAAAAGCTAGGTTTAAATGAAATTAATAATGATAAAATCTTTCATATTAATGCAGTGCAATAAACACTGCATGCTCGCTCGATAGATGGCGTTGTCCTGGTCTAAATCGCGCTATGGTTTCGTTACATAGCTTAGTATAAGTAGTACTTAAAATAAACCGGCCAAGTGCGAGTCGGACTCGCGCACCGAGGGTTCCGTACAAATGCTGTATAGATAAAAAGTGAGTTTCGCGCCAACCGTTCAGTTTAGAACAATCATAGTTATGGTAATTTCGTGAGAGTCAAAATAGTTAATATTTTTTATTTTATAATATAACTAAAATAGTAGGCCAGTACCTTGTAAAAGTTATTTTATTGAAGTTATTTATATACAACATTTTATAGTCATCATTCAGAAATCTGATTGAAAATAACTAATTATGTCTTAAAGGTCATGGGGCATATCTGACCCGCTTTGTAAAAAGTGGCGGACATGAATCAAAGTAGTTTTAAATCGTGGAGAATGGTATGACGTTTCTTTGAATATAAATATTTTATTAAAATTCCATGGAGACGAATGTCCAGGATCGTTTGAAAAATATAAAAGACAAGCAGTTTCTGAGGATTGTACAGGTTGCAATGCTAGTTTTTATTGTTAAAGACATTTCATAAAGAAGGAAGGTGCCAATCCGGATGACCAGGATCTGATGAGGATCTGGAAACCCTGAGAAATCGAGGGCAACTCTTGAATATTGTAGGCACGCATCGAGTCATAACCAGACATGTGAGTGTATTTTTGAGGGTACTGGTAAACAGTGAAGGTTTGGAGCTGATTTGATTATGGAGACTACAGAGAGTCAAGGGAACTCCCGAACGGTATGTTGCAACTACCACGTGTTTGGGCTTATTTTATTCGTATTGGCGAAGACTTTCCACAAAGATAGGTTTGACTGCCATTGTGGGATCGACAGGTAAGATCAGATATAGTTATGGGAACTCCTTTACAATTTATAACGTAACCTTGTGTTGGAGCTTATTTTATTTTAGGTGATGAGAATTCACTACTAACTTGGGTTAAAGCAGCCATTGCAGGAATGGGATCTTTTATTTTTGAGGGATTAATCACCTAAAGAGCCCCAGTTTCAGGTTTTTTTCGAAACCGCCTGACGACTTGTAGCTGTCGAATTGTAACAACGACTTCTAGAGAGTAGGATTCGGGGCTGCTGGCTTTACGTTTCTAGAGCCTTGACAAAAGTGTAATTCTGTCCCTTTCTTTGTTTTATAAAGTCGGCATTATTTTATTTTGTAGCATTTTACAAACAAATCCAACTTCAAACATACAAAAAAGCAACAAGAAAACAAAAGCAAGAAAGAAATTAAAAAGATGTTAGGTGCATCGGTCTAGAAGTCGGTGTCTAGAGGATGCATCTATATTTATTTAACCACCGAGATCTAGACCGATGCATATAAACAGTTTTCTTATTGTTTTAGAAGTTGCTTTTTTTTTGTAAAAAGTTTTTATTTTTAACTTTTGTGAAAAGTTCTCGTCAATACGAATAATATAAGCCCAAACACGACGTAACTAAAACATACCGAGTTCTCTCGACTTTCTCACGTCTCCATCATCAGATAAACTCTAAACCTTCACTGTTTGATAGTATCACCAGACATACATCTGAGAATCAAGTTTTAATCCTATGTATTCCTACAATTTCTGATAGTTGCCCTCGATTTCTCAGGATTTCCATCATCAGATCCTGATCTGATGACAATGGAAATAAACGGCGAGTATACTCTTTCACTACAAAGAAATGATTTCTCAAATCCGTCAAACTTGGTCGTTTAAATTCCCCATTGAAATGAGGAAAATATTTGATGTTTACACCTGATTTTCTCTAGATTCCCATGGTTCACATTGATGCGACTAATGCCATAGTAAATCAGAGCCTTTATCATTATACTGTGCTATATTTCGTTCGTATCCGCCGTGGGTATGGTTTTCATACTAAGGTGCCCAATGACCTTTGAATGATTTAAAATTTTTCACAGTGTAGAGGCCATTATATTTAAGAAGTGTTTGATATGAATTTCACTTTTTATTCAAAACTTTAATATCTCTACGCGTTCATGTGAAAAAGGGTAGGTAGTAAGTTTATAATTATTAAAAAAATATTTTATGTCATGTAAGCAAAAATGATATTTTAATATTTTATGTAAAATTTATTCAAATTTATCATTTTCGCAATTTTTCCTTTATCATTTTATTAAAATATTTTTATTATATTATATAACAAAAAAAATGAGATTTTCGCAATTTTTCCTATATTTGCATTATATAACAATGCTTCATGCCAAATTTCAAGATTCTGAGTTTACGGGAAGTACCCTGTAGGTTTTGATTCCTTTGCGAGTGTCGAGAATTTGTTGAAAATATCGAAATAATCGGTTGTATCTTTTGATTGGCTTGGCTTAGAAGCTTGATATTTTCACAGCCTAAAGGGACAATAGACCCGAGTATTTCATGTGAATTTCAGCTTGATATGTCCACGCGTTCTTAAGATAAAGGGTCTTGACAGACAGACAGACAGACAGACAGACAGACAGACGGACAACAAAGTGATCCTATAAGGGTTCCGTTTTTTCCTTTCGAGGTACGGAACCCTAAAAAATCAAATAATTTAATGTGATAGCGTCATCTACCTCTGAAATAAATCTCTTTTATTCTAAAAGATATTCGATTCAAAAATTCGACAATTTCGAAATTTTTTAGGTAAAAAAAATATTGTTTACGTGCTACTTTAGGTGTACATATTTAGTTTGTTATATATTTAGTTAGTTCCATGTAAGTTAATTTAATTTGTTATATAATTAGAGAAGAAAGAGACCTACAAAAAATAAATTAGATCCCACCAAAAACATTAAATGTAAAAAAAGCCAATCCTCTACGCAATTCCTCCACCGTAAAAAGTTTTGAGATCGCATAGAAGCCAAGTCCTGTTCTACTTTATTTGTAATAATAAATCAATATTTTGTGACTATATCAATAGTTTTGTTCACATTACAATAATACTGTCTTGGCCATGAGCACAAGTTAAAAGTCGCTCCTTGTAATAATGTAATAAATACCATTGAATTGATAAATTCTATATGGACATGATTTTACGATTGGACTGATTATGGACTGATTGGAATTTGAGATCACCATGGACTAAACATGCGCCATAGTACATGTGCAGTTCATTGATGTTGGATGATACTGATGATCTGTCTCGCATAGGGTCGCTGCATATGCTGAGCGAGGGCCATTTCGCGTGATCGTGACGCATATTTTCCTTTTCCCATTCTCTTTTTTTTTTTTTTTCGTTTTCATTCCTGTTTTGTTTTATTTTTGTGAGCTTTTATATGTATTCGTTTTTGTGTGTGCGTCACGAACGCGAATAAACGTTTTGATTTGATTTGATTTGATTTGATACTGACTGTCGGTCATTTAGTAACAATTGAATAAACTAAAAGTATTTAATTCTGTGATATTAAACTTCATGTTTGACTTTCACCTCTCCAAGATATGCTGTATTATATTTGTAGTTTATTGTGCTCATGGCCAAGTCAATATTATTGTAATGTGAACAAAACTATTGATATAGTCACAAAATATTGATTTATTATTACAAATAAAGTAGAACAGGACTTGGCTTCTATGCGATCTCAAAACTTTTTACGGTGGAGGAATTGCGTAGAGGATTGGCTTTTTTTTACATTTAATGTTTTTGGTGGGATCGCTTTTAATGAAAATAGATCATACCAATAATTCTACCATTTAAAAAGTCTGAAACATACACATACCGTCACCAAACATGCACATCACACTGCAAATGATATGACGTAACACAAATATTAAACGTTAGTTTAGCTCTCAACTGAAACACTAATACTACAGCTCAATTTATCAACTTGCAATTAACCGCTTAATTAACACTATTGCGTATCGGAAACGAATTAGCATGAAATTGAAGCGATATCTATTATATGGCTATTAGCTGTGTTTGGCCTGTTTATTGCAGTGTAGCTTTATTATTTCACCACATATTGAGTGTCGGGCAATTATAGGTAATCTGACTATCTGCCACTTATCCTTTTGTCCAATTTTTAAGACATAAATTGTTATCTATTTAGCCTCCGCGTACTTGAAGTGGGTGAAATTTATTTATTTAACTTTATGCAATCAAACAATTACAAAGGCGGACTTAGTGCCATGGGCATTCTCTCCCGTCACCCTTAAGGTGATGCAGACATAACATGGTGATAAGAAATCATGATGTTTAAAACTACATATGTTTATATGGTAAAGTTTTCTAGTATGTTTGTCTAGTAATATACTGTCATCATCGGTCCAATATTTAAATTAAAAACATAATATTTACCATTCATAAACAGCAAAAACCCTGGCAAGAATGACCAAAGAGCACGGTGATTTCATAGATTGGTTGTTAGATCGAGAGGAAAGTTCTATAAGAGAGACCAATGGAGCGTTAAATGCATGGATAGTTACAGTTATTGGTCACTCAAAAGATATAAGAACACCGAAGAACACCATTTCATACAAAAATAACTCCTGAATTTTATATATTTCCACAATGCATGTGAAATGGAACAGTAGATCATCAAATAAACTAGCAAAAGAGAAACAACTAGAGTTCATAAATTGTGTTAACGTTGAAAAAATATTTTGTCCACTTGTTGCTAAAGTCCTCTGTTATACAGTAATTGGGAAAACTATGTGTGAATTGTTTTGCTGTAAAAGAGTTTAATTTTGGGTATTTTTGGGAGACGAAAAATAAGCTGCACATTGTTGAAACTATGGAGTATATCTTTACGCACAAGTTATTATATATAAGTTGATAGGCCAATATTATAGACAAGTTGGGGAAACCCTTTGTCCAGCAGTGAACGTCTTTCGGTTGACACGACGATGACGATGGCTAAAGCTTCTCACAAAAATGATCCCTATGTTATCACAAGGCGAAGTTATTATATTCACACTTGAGAAATCCAGGTTATTTTCGATATTTCCCTTCAGTCTTTATCATACTCGTCCTAGATCCATCTTTCTTTCTTCTTCTTTAGGTGGTTCTTGAAGATCCTCTCACATATAATTATTACAGGAATTTCAAATAATAACTAGGTACATGATATTATCTAATTCAGTTTCCACTAGCAATTCCATCACATTATTAGATTTCCAGCACTTCTGCTTACCCTGAACAGTAAACATAAAGATATCACGTGAATGTTCCTCACCGCGTTTCGCAGAATTCCCCATTACATCTGTCTATAACTTTGTACGACGACTATTCGGTAATGCCAAGCGCCTAGCCAAAGATTATTGGGGTAGACTCGATTCTTGTTTGTTATGATCCGAATTAAATTCAGTTTCTTTGTTTCGCTACAAAATCTTAATGAGGTCATCTGTAGCCCAAGTTTTTCTTCTTATCGAGTGAGCTGCATTTTTATGCCCTGGGTTGCGGAAAACAGGTACTAAGCTGCAATTGGTCAGAAGGTAAGCTTACTTCAAGAAAGTTGAGAAAAGCCTGGGTCGATGATGATGATGATTGTTTTTTCTATCTATAATCACAACACCTTTGATGCTCTGCATATTAAACTGTATACTTAGTGCGTGTCTCGTTGTAAAAATGGATATGTTTTTATCAACTACAGTGGTCAAAATATCGACAAAGTGAATATCACAAAATTTTTAGGAATTCTTATTGATAGCCAGTTAACTTGGAAGCCGCAAGCAGAAGATATCTGTAAACGTTTAAGTACAGCCGCGTTTATGTTATTTAACCTATCCAAAAAAGTAAATTTGTCAACAATATTGGTGGCCTACCATGGTCTTGTAATTTCTACCTTGAGATTTGGTGTAATATTTTGGGGCTATTGTAGCGAACGAGAAAGCATTTTTAAAGCTCAAAAGCGCTGTTTGAGAGCTATATTTGGTCTCAAAGTTACCGACAGTTGTGTGCCTATATTTAAGTCTCAGAAACTATTAACTTTCCCATCACTCTATATCCTGGAATTATCATTATTTGTTATAGCGAACCGAAATTTATTTACAACACTTTCAGAATCTAGAAAACGAAATACATCATTAAGATCTCAATATCAGCACTCACTATCCACAGGCAAATTTAAAACTCGCTTATTAAAAAAAAGTGTTATCTGTATGGCTCCTGTTATCTTTAATA
This sequence comes from Helicoverpa zea, assembly GCF_022581195.2. Taxonomy (NCBI): domain Eukaryota; kingdom Metazoa; phylum Arthropoda; class Insecta; order Lepidoptera; family Noctuidae; genus Helicoverpa; species Helicoverpa zea. The sequence goes on along the minus strand of NC_061464.1, from coordinate 1,482,469 downwards.
AAATTCCTCATCAAATGAAAACCCTGCCATTGATGAAATTTAAAAAATGCTTCACAAAGTTTCTTGTAGATAAATGTTATTATTCTGGTCAAGACTTCCTAGATGATACAATTCAATAATCTATTTGCCTTAAACAATTTTGTATAATAATTATTGCATTTGCATGCCAACAAGGCAGAATGTACACGGATCCTATTGTATTATTTACCATCCCATTTTGTATGTACCTACATTCTAAGCAAATAAAGACCTATTCTATTCTATTCTATTCTATCCATTTTTACCTATACTTACCATGTTGCAAAATCGTCCATAGTTGAAAAAAACTACCGACAGATTCAAACTTGAGTGAGTCCAGATCTATTTAACATGTTGTTTTTTAACTTTACTAGTTAAAAAAAAACTAAATAGTTACCAACAAAAACAAAGTTCCCCTCAACTTAATCTATGACATCTCGCATCGCACGAAAACCATTTCCCGTGAAGGGAATGAAGTGAAGAAAATGTAGTCTCGTCTGTATCGGCGATATCGGAAACAAATGAGTTTAGTTAGTGCGCTGGCTGGATCACGGTAGGGCTGCGTTGAAATTGAACCTCGTAAAGGGATTTTAGGGCTGTCCTATCTGATTTTGTATGTATTTGTGTATGTTGATCTGTGCTGGTCGTAAGATGTGATGTAGGTATGTGTTAGTGAAGATTTTGATAGAGTTTTAGTAATTGATAGGTTTCTTTGCCGAAAAATGGAAGGAAAATTAAGTTCGTTACCGTGTTGAGGTAACTCTGAAGTACTTTTATTGTGTGTGTGTGTGTGTTGTGTATTTTTAAACTGTTACCATGATTTTAACCATAACTTCAGAGCAGAGCAATATCATAATTAACTTAAACCTTGCTATCTTAAGCATTCATTTCTTCTTTTATTTTACATTCCTCAAATTAAATTAAATAAACATTAAAAATCATCACTAAAAGCCTCCACTTAACCGTACCATTACGGTTCCGTACCACAGGGACACGTATAAAAATGCAAATAAATGTTAATTTTCATTGCACTCAAAAGGAATTTGGAACGAGCCAATCAATTTTTATGACACCTTGAAAGGGTTGCAAACGACCGCAGCTGTTCGAATGGTTTATAGCTAACAAAATGGCGGCTGTCAGCTGTTATTGTTTTAAGGGTATGTTCAAGTTTATTTTCCGGTTTGGCATGCAAATAAAATTTGTAAAATACGTCCCTTTATTGGTGCATGTCGTTAAAGCTATCATTGATTCCAATTTTTATGGTTACCATCCATGGATGTATTTTTTTGTAAATGTATAAATATTTCGGTGACCAATTATTGGTATAATTAATAGTTAGTTCATTTTTTTATAGTTTTGACGACTTTTACTTAAGGTCCAACGTGGTTAATCAGAGAAGTTCTTATAGACAATTTTGACATATAATATCCACGACCGAAAAAGCAGCACCTACTTACATTCTACGATTCAAACTACCCACTTGTTCCCCACGTTACAAATCCCACTCAAACTCTGCATACAAACAAAGTTTGAAATATCAATATGAAGCATAAGACATTTCCACACTGTTTGTCTATCTGTCTTACCCACGAAGGAAGGAAAGATAGCGGAGATGCCATAAGGAAGATAGGTCGAGCGCCTTCCTATAGGTCAAGCAACGTACGTTAGGCGTGATTAGTTAGCAGAACTAGCGATGCATTCGGGTTCCTTGTCAAATAAAAACCGATTTGTCAAAGATTGGTCTTGATTGTTGTTGATTTTATTTTAAAAATAATGGAGGGGGTCCTTAGAAATCATTTAAGGACGGAGCTAGTAACGTTCCTCGTCCCCCTAACACCCGCATTTTGGCGCGCTACTTTCTTAGGAGATTTTACGTTGTGACATCTCCGCTAGTCATTTTGTTTCTCCATGGACTTTCCATTACCTAATTGCAAAATGCATTTCCGAACAGTAGAGACGTATATTTAATTCAACAAATTCAGGTTAATGGTATTTACCTTTGCATATCCTGACAATGGTTAAGATTGATTGAACTGATCAATTTCATGACGTACTACGTGTTCTGATTTATTAATGTGTAAATAATGTAGCATGATATGCATATAGTGAAGTCTATGTACTAGTGGGTGTCCTACTTGATACTGGAAAATCTTCTTAAAAAAAATTAAGTCGATAATATACCTTAAACCTTCCTATAAGTCTGACAAATACTATGCTCAAGAACACAGCAAGCAGTTGTGTGGTTAAAGCTGTTACTGAAAAATACCACTGGTTCTATAACCTCACCTGGTTTAGTCTAAATAATGTTAATGTTTTGTTTTTATTTTTATTGAAAAAGGATTATTACTACTTTAATTTTTTATTGCACACATAACTACATTTTGACACACTGAAAATAGAGAGACTATGTACCACAGCAAGTTTAACCTAGTGTTATATTATTATAGTTCTTATTCAGCCGCCTGAAGATTTTACTTCCAAAATATGAGTAAGATCTAGTATATCATACCCAGATTTCTATGCAAAAATATTTTGTAGGTCACAGTCATTTGTAGGTAACTCCTGTGATGGAAGACGTCTTCCGAGAGTTGTCATGTATCCGCGATTTCGTGGCACGTGACGCTGCAACGAAACACGTCGCTTGCAAAACGTGTACTAAAAGTTTTCCTTTACGTTTAATTTTAGTTTATTTTTGTTCGGAATTTTTTGTTGCATTTATGGGATTTATTTGATCGCTTGTAAATAAATGTGTGTAATGTGTTAGACTGCCATATTCAGTTGATATGGACATCTGTAACACAAAATAATATCAACTGATGTTATATGAGCAGTTACATATTTAAGAAAGGAATTACAACTAACGAAAATAAATAGTATTTCTGAGATGTCTAATATATGTACCTACAAACAATGGAACACTAGGGTTTTTTTTTCGTTTTAAGACACACGCTAATCATTTATAAAACGTCGCATAATACACTACCTATTTGTTCCATATAGTTTAGTCAATTTATCTCTCTACTTACAAGTCCTATAAACTAAAGTTACCACCCACACATGTACACATTTGCACACCGACCACAGACTATGTGTAGCGGGTTAGCGTTAGATCATAACATGAAACTTGGAGCGATTTATCATAAAACGCCGTACGCACGTGGAGCGCTTTGCTATCAACTATAGGCGTTGGTCATACCGATAGCGTTTTTATTTAGATTATTTTTGCAAAATATGCTCACTAGTTAGATAGTTCTACACTAATATAATGAAGAGGAAATGTTTGTTTGTACCCTAAAGGCGTCAAAACTTCTGGACTGCTTTGAAGAATTCTGTGTTGGTAAGCTATTTGGGTACGTGAAGAAGTTCCCCGGGGCCGCGAGTGAAATCCCATAAGAGCAGACCTTTAATGCCAAGATAGTTACTTAAATATTTATTTGATCAGAAGAAGCAATAAAGTGCTATTAAAAAATAATAATAGGTTCTCGTTACTAAATTAAGACATAAATCAGGAGTCAGCAAGCAATGTCACTATTTCAATTTGTAGCCACTAAGAATTTAGTTTTTATTTTTATTTAAGACATCCCTTTTCACATTTAATTTAAGACATCACCTTTATTTTAGCTGCAGTATTCAAGCTTCTACTGCAGCTTACAGCTATTAAACATAATAATAACCCTTTTAGTATAGTAAACACCTTCAAAACCGCTAATCGCTTGGAAACCAACCACAGCCGAACTAGGTCATCGATTTAGCGGTTAACGCCTTATAATAATTCACGTATTCTAGCCCACTGATTGGTGGACCCTGCATGGGATGAGTCAACTGTATTCTTTGTAATGGTGAATAAGCTACGGCATAAAAGCCATGAATGTGGGAATGATTAGTTATTTCATTAAGGTTTTTAGGGTCAAATGAGGGTAGTCGTTGTTTTGTATGTTTTGTTTCTTTTAATGTTCGGTAATGATTACTGTCGTATAAAATAATTCCCTTATGATCTTTGAGGTATAGCGTAAGTATAGGGTTTAAATGTTTCCCATGAGGAGTGTTAAATGTGTCTTGTTCTTTTAATGTGTTTTCTTTTAATTAAAGAGTTTATTTTTTGATAATTACGGGAGGACTTTAAATCTTTTTACGTCATTTGAGCACAGTTTTAGCTGAAGAGTTTACTGGTATGAACGTGAAAAATTCTCTTTCTGTTTTAAATACCTAGCTTGTATGTTGAGGAAGTTTATAGGTTTCACCCGAATCCCGGGGGAAATACTTCCCGCACTAGGATAAAAGTATATAATATCTTTTCTCAAGCTCTTGACTATCTGTATACTTAACATGTACATCTGTGTTGTACGTTTTGGCGTGAAAAGTGGACGTACAAACAGACAGACGGGTTTACTTTTGCATTTGTAATATTAAGGATTTAGTTCTAACAACACGGATTTATGTATCCACAAGTATTTATAATTCTATAAAGAGCAAACGACTTAAAAACATAATCTATCAACGTTGTTCCCTTCCATCCGCAAACTGGCCTAATATTTAATGGTCCGAAAGTTGAATGGACTATTTTGACGTTTTGCGTTCTCGTTGAGAATTTCTTTGGCCGCTTCAAATGGGTAATGGGTAAGTTTAGGCCTGTTTTTTGTCGTCCGTTATGATCGTCAGGCTAATTCTTTGGGCCTATCTCGGGTGACCGTTCACTGGATATATTAGGGTTTGTCTACGGAGTAAGGAAAGATGGGCAGAGATATCATAATGCAATGTTAGATCAAATACTTACGGTAGACATCACAAAACAGTCAGTTACGAGTGAATTGACGAATAGTTCGGATTTCTTTGAGACATCTGTAAACGATTTTTGGTATTTCGTATTCCAAACGATAGCCGAGACTAAAGATGGCATCTAAGGGCGGTTACATTGCTCATCTCCCTCACATCCGCATTTTGGCGCGCTAGTTTCTTAGGCGATTTTCAGTTATGGCATCTCCGCTAGTCATTTTGTTATCCGTGGGTTGGTTCGTTGGTTCTTCGTTCATAAATGAGGGGTGTTGGTTGCTGTTCCCTTTGTTTTTGCGGCAAGTTTACTGGTTGTTGTAGTTAATTATACTTTGTTGTGCTGTTTTTGAAGCTTCAAGTTTGTTGCAGGTGGAAAGTTTGTTCAATTGTTTAGATTCTGCGTCCGAACTATACCTATGCTGGTATCTATCCATTCTGTTAATAGCTATCCATTCTGTTAATAGTATGTACCTAACATTTCTATAGTGTATACAGGGATAATCGTCGGTTTTGTGTCACCATTTCATTAAAGTTGTCTCAAAAGGGCTTCAGCGTGTTGGCTTCGGCCCCACGTTCGCCTCCCAAAAATCCGGGACTCTATAGTCCCGAGGTCTGGTAGAGACATACAAGATAATAGTATGTACCTAAAATAGTAGTTTACGTACAGGGAGTTCTTTTTAGGGTTCCGTAGCCAAAATGGCAAAAACGGAACCCTTATAGTTTCGTCATGTCCGTCTGTCCGTCTGTCCGTCTGTCCGTCTGTCACAGCCGATTTACTCGGAAACTATAAGTACTACAGTGATGAAATTTGATGGGAATATGTGTTGTATGAACCGCTACAAAAATATGACACTAAATAGTAAAAAAAAGAATTGGGGGTGGGGCCCCCCATACATGTAACTGAGGGATGAAATTTTTTTTTTCGATGTACATACCCGTGTGGGGTATCAATGGAAAGGTCTTTTAAAATGATATAAAGTTTTCTAAAAAACATTTTTCTTAAAGTGAACGGTTTTTGAGATATCAGCTCTCAAAGTCGTAAAAAGTATGTCCCCCCCCCTCTATTTTTATAACTACGGGGTATAAAATTCTAAAAAAATAGAGGTGATGCATGCTAATTAACTCTTTCAACGATTTTTGGTTTGATCAAAGTATCTCTTATAGTTTTTGAGATAGGTTGATTTAACTGTAATTTACGGAACCCTTCGTGCACGAGTCCGACTCGCACTTGGCCGGTTTTTTTATGAATACAATGGTGTCATAAGGTGATTATTAACTGATTTGCTATTATAATTCTATTTCAGAATTTCGATCATATTTTCTTTTAAATAGCTTGTAAGTTTGACACATGAATCAGGTCTGAAATTCAACATTTTCACCACTAGTCTGTGCAAGCCTACTTTTTCAAATAACTACGTTAATATCACGTCTGTGTGTTGTATAACCCTATTAAAAATAAGTACATAGTACATTTGTATCTAAACCTTAAATGAACTTAAAACTGAGTTACATAAGTACTTCACCTTATATTTTGTCGACGAGTCCGAGCCTAAGTACCCTATGAATACATCTGTAGTGTATGCAGGTACATGTGCATCATTGTATAGGTTATGTCATTATTATGACGCCTCGTGCGCATACGTCACTCGGTTATAAATACCGGATCGAGCGGTGGGGAGTCAGTCGTTGTCAGACTGTCGACCTGTGTGGTGGTGCGTTGGCGAGTCGATTAACATAATAAAATGAGCGTACAATACATTGGCGACGAGGATAAAACCGTGAGTGTTTGGACCAACAGTTACCTATTATCTAATTTTTATAATTTTGAACTACCTATTAGTTCTGTGATCCAGAAAAATATTTGATATACAAGGTTATATTAAATAATTTGTCCTATTCATGCCTATACCAAATTAATGTATGCTAAATAAGCTTTGACAACAAGTAACCTCTGACCGATGTTAATATTCAATCATATTAAAAAGAGCAAAAGGAAAGAAGGAAGGGAAGAGAGTAGAATGACAAAGTATACATAACTTTTATGTTCATGTATGTATCACCCGAATTGCAAACAAATTTTAACCTTTTTACGTAATTCTTTGTTTAAGTTTACCTTGCTACAATTCTAATGGAAGTAGCAATATTTATTGCAGGTGTTAATATTTATCAAATGAGTAATTTATAATACAAAATCATTACTTGGTGATCAGTTTACTCATTCTTAAACCTGCATCAAAGTTTATTCAATAATAGGCATTTATTGGAAGCAATATAAAGTTGCCGGTTGTTGAATTGTCGTCAAGACGACTTTAGCAGTGGTGGGATTTCCTAGAGGATATAATACAATAACCTATTTGCCTTATAATCAATTGTGTTTAATAATTGTTGTGCTTGCATGCCAACAAGGCGGAATGTACACGGATCTTATTATGTTGTTTACAATCCTATTTTGTAAGTGCCTGCATTCTAAGCAAATAAAGACCTATTCTATTCCAAAAATCTGCTGGTCATTAAATTGACAGCTTGACGGTTAGCAGTAGTGTATATCTACTGGTCATTAGATTGACAGCTTGGCAGTTGGCAGTAGCGTGTATCTACTGGTCATTAGATTGACAGCTTGGCAGTTGGCAGTAGTGTGTATCTACTGGTCATTAAATTGACAGCCTGATTGTTGGCAGTAGTCTATATCTACTGGTCATTGAATTGACAGCTTGATGGTTGGCAGTAGTGTGTATCTACTGGTCATTAAATTGACAGCCTGATTGTTGGCAGTAGTCTATATCTACTGGTCATTAAATTGACAGCCTGATTGTTGGCAGTAGTCTATATCTACTGGTCATTGAATTGACAGCTTGATGGTTGGCAGTAGTGTATATCTACTGGTCATTAAATTGACAGCTTGGCAGTTGGCAGTAGTCTATATCTACTGGTCATTAAATTGACAGCTTGACAGTTGGCAGTAGTCTATATCTACTGGTCATTAAATTGACAGCTTGACAGTTAACGGTAGTGAACGTCTACTGGTCATTCAATTGACTGTACACGCATAAATTATCTGGCGATAGTTGTCAACTACTGCAACAACTAAATAGTAAATCTTGATAATTTTTAGGGTTCCGTAGCCAAAATGGCAAAAACGGAACCCTTATAGTTTCGTCATGTCCGTCTGTCCGTCTGTCCGTCTGTCCGTCTGTCCGTCTGTCACAGCCGATTTACTCGGAAACTATAAGTACTACAGTGATGAAATTTGATGGGAATATGTGTTGTATGAACCGCTACAAAAATATGACACTAAATAGTAAAAAAAAGAATTGGGGGTGGGGCCCCCCATACATGTAACTGAGGGATGAAATTTTTTTTTTCGATGTACATACCCGTGTGGGGTATCAATGGAAAGGTCTTTTAAAATGACATAAAGTTTTCTAAAAAACATTTTTCTTAAAGTGAACGGTTTTTGAGATATCAGCTCTCAAAGTCGTAAAAAGTATGTCCCCCCCCCCCTCTATTTTTATAACTACGGGGTATAAAATTCTAAAAAAAATAGAGGTGATGCATGCTAATTAACTCTTTCAACGATTTTTGGTTTGATCAAAGTATCTCTTATAGTTTTTGAGATAGGTTGATTTAACTGTAATTTACGGAACCCTTCGTGCACGAGTCCGACTCGCACTTGGCCGGTTTTTTTATATTTTCTGTGCCCGGTGATTTGGATCATAAAAAGCTTCCAAACTTAACTTCTCAGAGTCTAGTCAACAACTTATACCTGCTATATTGTTCTAGTACTTAACTAACTTAATTCAAGTGCTTGCAATATAGAGGATATTACAAGAACAAACTGGTGGGTTATATACTCAACGGTTCTACAAATGACAAACATGTGCTAGGTATCTAGTTAAACAAACAGCACATTGAGGGACCGTAGTAGGTTGGCCATGTATGTTGAAGAACTCGCCCAGCTATACTGGTATGTATTCACCTATGCACAACATCCAAGTCCATCAACACCTCTAGTGGGTTGCCTACCCATAATAGTGTTAATTATAACAGTTGCTCAGTCACCCTAGGTATAATTTCAATACTTTTACTTTATTTTGCTGTATTAAAGAGGTTGTTATACAACAGAGATATTCCAGAAGATACAGAACAGTAGAACAGCATACAAGCAGCAATACTAGCTGGAAAATGTGGATCAAAATTTTGGTATTCAATAGATAGAATCTTTGGTAAACATGCTAGCTCACAATTGTAATTTCAGTACTTTAGGTTGATATAAAACTCTTAGATCAAAAGAATATGGAACTAAGCATTGGAGCAATCTGTGATTTATTTGACAATGCTACTTTATCTACCCAACTGCCTCGTTGGTCTAGCTGTTGCAAGCGCGGCTGCTGAGCACGAGGTCTCGGGTTCGATTCCCGGGTCGGGCCTGGAAGTTGGTGATTGATACACCCGTGCATCGGAAAGCACGTAAATGTCGGTCCTGCGCCTGATCTCTTTCCGGTCGTGTCGGATTGCCGTCCCATCGGGTTATGAGAGTGAAGGAACAGTGAGTGCACCTGTGTCTGCGCAAATGCTTGTGCACTATAATATGTCCTGCGCAGTTGGCTAATCCCCTTACGTGAGTACAGCCGCCGTAGCCGATAATCGGCTAGGAGGACATCATCATCATTTACCCAACTGGGCCTTCTCATCTGTGACAAAAAATCTTTTAAGGATGATACCTGGAAGGAGTTCCAATGTAGATACTTACTCTGGGAACTGTCTAATGATGATTAGCTCATGGATGATTGTTGCAATCAAGTTCTCAAAAGTTGATGATTGCGTGTGCTTTTAAAACCTTCAAGACTCAGGCTTGAATGAATTTTAATTGGTATCTTAGCCTCTTTTTTATTGATTTACATTGGTGTTTACAAATAGTTTAACAAAGTGGCCCTCATTATAATATTGTTATTTGCAAATTATGTTTTACAGTATTGCAGTACCAATAAGCAGTATAAGTACATTGAGAGTTGTGGAAGAATATGCTTCCATAGGAGCGAATAACGTAACCATATATGAACATATATGAAATAGAATCCATTTATTGATCTCAAGTTAATAAATCATCACATTAATATATTCTTGAAGTGCACACCTACTTGTAATATAAAGTTGTGTAATTTCCTCAACCCATCCCATAAGATAAGATCCATATGGGTGGTGGGATGGATATCTATTAACAAAATAATGTCTTGTGTCCATAGCGTTAGGGTTAATAATAATTGATCTTAGAACACCAATCTTAGGTTACCGTAAGACAATTGGACTCGCATGAGAGGTAAAGAACTTTATCACTATTTACATTTATCGACATTTATTACTCTTTTGTGCTAATTAAACTACACAGTTGCGTCGACATTTGGTTAATAATAACTAAAATATTATTAAGTTCCTAAGTCCTACTGCAAAATATAATCTGAGTAAGTGTTCCTTAAAGTATAGGAAGTAAAATTGCCCTTAGTCACCAAATCGTTTAAAAATTTACTGGGGTGCTGTCCCTATAAAAGATAATAATATTTTTATATTCTGGTTGTCTAACTAAAACAACGTAGATAAAGTCAGCTGCAATAAAGGGTAAGCGCTTTTGAACGAAACTATAAACATACTTATGCAGCCAACTATACTTACATAAAAAAAAAAATATATATTACGTTACCTATACGCGGTCATGAAATTGGAAAAGCGTAAAATATTAAAAATGGAAGCAGCACAAAGCTGATCATCAAATTGATGAGGTCAAGTATGACATGAGAGCAGCATAGCTGCTCATGAAATTGAGATATAGAATTAGAATCCCACATTTATCTATGTGTAGACAAATGTTTTAGAAAGTTTAGCGGTTGTTTTGCAAAAGGAAAATTGCATCGACTAGAAAACTGTTTGTGAGCTGCTGTCACCTTGTTGAAAGGAAGAAGAGCATGAGTTGAGGGTCAGGGACTCTTCTATTTTATGGTGATGCAGAATGTCACAGCTTCAAAATATATAGTGCAAAGTTAGTGACACCTGTTAAAGTGCGTTCGTTACATAATATGGTTCTAATTAGTTAAAATCTGATTCGTAATGTTACTTTACACCTTCGTTATAATCAATATGTAACCATGACACTAAAAAGCTTACCATCAAAGCATAATAATTCTTTGACTACTTTAATTTTTGAAAACCACATTAATAAAAGCAAACAAACATTACAGAACGCAATGTCCGGTGATAATAGTGTTCTTGGATGCCTAACCGAAATATAAGTATTCCTATCGCACTATTATATCATCATCATCATCATCATCATCTCAGCCATAGGACGTCCACTGCTGAACATAGGCCTCCCCCTTTGATCTCCACAGATACCTTATAAAGACGACCTTATAAAGGTCACCGGAAGACGCTGGATGCAGGTCGCTTCCAACTATTATATGCAGTAAGGTATTCATATGTTGGGTGTTGAATGCTAAGAAGCTTACAGTTTCTTGACTAGATATTGGACATACATTGATGTAGGGTATTTAAAGCCTATATCAGAATTTCAGCGAGAGTACTAGCAGAAACGTGCAAAGTACTAGCGCTGATCAATAGGGTTGAAGACCAGATTGTTTGTTACATTGCTGAGATAATGATAGGCTTTGATATTCCACTCTCAAATTAAAAACTACATATTACCAAAATTAGTTGAGTTAGCATTCTCTTGCTTACAAGGCACACAAAGTACTTAACTCGTACATAGAACTACAATTTAAACCATTAAATTGGTGACAAAATATGTGGTCGCCATTAAATTGGAGACAAAGTATGTGGTCACCATTAAATGGGTGACAAAGTATGGAGTCACCATTAAATTGGAGACAAAGTATGTGGTCACCATTAAATGGGCGACAAAGTATAGAGTCACCATTAAATTGGAGACAAAGTATGTGGTCGCCATTAAATGGGTGACAAAGTATATGGTCATCATCAAATTGGAAACAGTCCATCTAGGTCACCATTCAATTGGGACGATCTTATGTGATTACTTTCCTCGTACGGCTCGTACGGTTTTGAATGAGTGAAAAGCATTGATGAGGTACCCTAATGCCGATCTTTTACCTTGGAACAATGCATTCTGTATCAGTTTTAAGTGAAGTCGAACCAAGCAAGATGAGTGCTCATTATCTGAAGGCACAGCAATATTTCAGACTTGCTTGATTTCACATGGACTGATTGGCGGGATGTCTGCCAAATGGACGGATCATCTCTAGTGTAGATATAATACAGGGCCGGAACAGCGGCTACAAAACCTGAAGTTAAACTTGCCGGCCTGATATCACTGCTACGAATTTGTCTTGTTGAGCCTGAAGCAGATGCTGGTATGTTACCGTCTGCAAAGGGACGGATTTTTATTTATGTTTATTTCACAAGTTAAGGGATGTAGTGTCCTGCAGTATCACCGATATCTGTCGTCTCCTTAAATGGAAAGGGAAATGAAATGGAAACGGAACAAAGTAAATCAGTTTGATGGCAGTGTGATCGGTGGACTGATCTGATAGCGTGGTTTTGTTGTGCTGCAGGTGTTTGATAGATCTTTAAGAAATTACCAAAATATTTATGAGTTTGATTGTTGGACTTTTTGAAACAAGGTTAAAATCAAAACAACAAGGGAGAGATGTAGTGTATGCAGGTACATGTGCATCATTGTATAGGTTATGTCATTATTATGACGCCTCGTGCGCATACGTCACTCGGTTATAAATACCGGATCGAGCGGTGGGGAGTCAGTCGTTGTCAGACTGTCGACCTGTGTGGTGGTGCGTTGGCGAGTCGATTAACATAATAAAATGAGCGTACAATACAACATCTTACGCTTCATTTAACGCAGAAGCGAATTCAGCACAAAATATCTTGTTTTGTTGCGAATATTTCACGGCCTTCATATTTGTGTTTACGTCAACATAAACTGAATGCTTACTGGGTAAGTCGGGCATATACGTATAGTGTATAATTTTTAATTGCATTTTAAATAGACGCAATTTCAAAATTAAATATTATTTAATTAAACGTCGCGACTGGCACCTTTTAAATCCGTGTGAATTGACTACTAAGCCATATTTTCTTGTTAACTAGAAATTAATTACTATTTTCGTTTTAGATTTTTTTTTCAATATTTAATTTTTGATTTGGTTTTCATTTCTAAATAATCTTAGGCGTTTGTATGGACACCACACAACTAACTGATAGTGTACTTATTTTTTTTTGCGCGACTAGGTGTAAATATAAACAGTAGGTAGATGTGTTATTTTTCGGCTACCGTTTAACCTCGACAAGGAAAATGGAATATACGCCATCTTTTTTATGCATGAAGTTATAAAAACATGGGATGTGTAATTTTGCAGTGTATGTAAATTCATAACTTTTATGAGAGCACGTGCCTGGGTGATTTGTGAACTCGCTTAGAATTACCTTTTACGTGAAAAAATGAACGTATGTAGCTGATGCAGGAAAATCAGTTACCTGAAAACAGTTCCAATCAATGTGATATTGCTAGTAGTTGATTTTATTGTTTACTTGTTAGTATTCGCCAAACCTAATGGCGGCTTGTGCCTAACTTCTTAGCGCAGGCTGACGCATGTGGTGCCACATTTTACGCATTTCCATCACTTTTTCATTTCCAATCAGATGGCAAGTATATCTCTTTAATTAAAATAAATGGACCAGGCATATTAAAAAAAAAATCGAGTACTTAGGTTACAGACAAAATTATACAGCCAAATTCAGAGCATCCACAGATTAAAAAAAGGATGTCTGTTTTCAGGCTTAACCTTTGGATCATTCCAAATAGTTACAAACTGAAAAAAAAAAATACTGTACTGGTATAGCACTAAAACTATATTCGCGTGAACCTGGTTTTATTATATAAAATACCTTTGCAGCTTCGTGGTAAAATATCGGAGTTTTAATAACGAGAATTTTTTACGGTTTAGAATTGGCAAATAAACCACAAAAACGTTTATACCAAAATAGTTTACTTAATATTAAATGTTCTCTGAAAAATATTAAATTGAGCCAATAATTATGTTTTTCCCATTATATATGTTTTCCCCTTACGAACTTCCTTATGTACTCCTATATGATACCTTGTCTTTACTAATTTATATAATTCCTTATGTATTCCCCTTGTGTACTCTCCTTATGTATATCCTTATGAACTCCTCTTATGTACCTACTTCCTTATATACTTCCTTATGTACTCCCTTCATGTACTTCCCTTATGAACTTCCTTATATACTTCTTTATGTACTTCCTTATGAACTTCCTTATATACTTCCTTATGTACTCCCCTTATATATTTCCTTATTTAACTTCCTTATTAATCCCTTACGTACTCCCCTTATGTATTTCCTTATGTATCCTCCTTATGTAATCCCATATGTATTCTATCTTATGTACTTCCCTTATGAACTTTCTTATATACTTCCTTATGCACTTCCTTATATACTTCCTTATGTACTTCCGTATGTATCCTCCTTATGTACTCCCCTTATATACTTCCTTATATACTTCCATATGTACTTCTGTATGTATCCACCTTATGTACTCCCCTTATGTATTTCCTTATTTATCTTCCTTATGTAATCCCGTATGTACTCCCCTTATGCATTTCTTTATGTATCCTCCTTATCTAATTCCTTATGTATGTATTTCCTTATGAACTCCTCTTATGTACTTCCTTATATACTTCCATATGTACTCCTACAATATTGTTATCCCTTATCTTCTCTAATCTATAAAGTATAGTTCCTTATGTACTCCCCTCATGTGTTTCCTTATATAGTTCCTTATGAACTCCCCTTATGTACTCCTTTTATGTCCTCCCCTTATGAACTTCCGTATGTACTTTTATGTAATCCCTTATCTTTACCAATGTATAAACTTCGTTATGTACTCATATAGGCACTACACAATATTATGTTTTCGGTTTTACGTTAGTACTCTAGGGAAATTAGGAATGTCTGTGGGATCTATAGCCACTGAAAACATAACTGAAAAGCAAGTTTATTATTTTGATTCAGAATACGAATAAATCACTTTTATTATTATGTACTAAACAAAAATAAATGTTCATTACTAAAACTAATATTTTGTTATGCTTAAACTAAACATCTTTAATTTTCAATTTAATAAGGCTTAAAGGATAATACGAGCTAAAAAAACGTTCAAAAATAGTGTTTTTTTATTGTTTGCAAATAATGGCTATCCCACGTAATATTTTGTATTCAGTAAATAATATTTCAGAAATGAAAGTAAGAGTTAAATGCACAAGGTCCTTACGGTTATTTGGTAGGTTACTGGGTTGCGGGTTTGATACTTTTCTTTAACCTTAAAGACTGGAAACTGATGTTGACGCAATTTATGTAAAAGAAAAAAAACTGGGCAGAAAATCCACCCATGTCCGCAATCAACCCATGGAAACTACTCTTCGCACCAGATAAAAAGTATAACCTTCCTTGATAAGTGTGCTATGTAACACTGATTTTTTTTTTTTGATATCGGACTAGGGATTCCCGAGATCAACGCGCTGCTAAAATAAGCATACTTCAGCTTTTTAATATCAGTTAGGATGGAAAAAAAAGTCGTGGTGGCCTAGTGGGTACAGAACCAACCTCTCGAGTATGAGGGTGTGGGTTTGATTCCAAGTCAGGCAAGTACCAATGCAACTTTTCCAAGTTTGTATGTACTTTTTAAGTATCTTGGACACCAATGGCTGATAAAAAGGTGAAGGAAAACGTCTTGAGGAAACCTGGACTATAAAGTCTGAAATCACCAACCCGCATTGAGCAAGCGAGGTGATTAATGCTCAATCCTGCTCCTTGTGAGAGGAGGCCTGTGCCCAGCAGTGGGGCAAAAAAAAAGGCTGTAACAGTAACAGTAAGGATTAATTTGGATAAGAAAAGTTAAGATACATAAATACCTCTGCAAAGCCAGGGCATGTTACTAGAGCCGTATAATACCTATTTACCTATCAAATGATGACAATCTAAATAATATTACATGTTTTCGTCCATCTAACCATTATGGAAATTCTTAGGCCTGATATTGTTTACCCAGAGCCTATTTTTTTCCTCCAAGGTCACAATATTTTTCATTGTACGTATTGCGTACTTTATATAAGGAAGCTATTACGTTTTCTTCACTAATATTATTACTATGATTACAATCAAACTTTTTTGTTATATTTTTCAGATCAAATTGCTTTAAACAGTTTATTTGGATAATGTTGTGTTTTATTTTTTATTTCACTTTATAAAAAATCGACTCCAAAAACACTGAAATGGAATTACGAAAAACGGCCACACTTCTTACCTAAAACCTTCTCCTATGTCTGAAAAATACTATTCCGAAAACTGCATCAAAATCGGTTCAACTAAACATGGGTTTATTGCGCGCTAAACGTACATAAAGGTAAAACTGAGAACCTAATTTTTTGAAGTCGTTTTTGTCATGGCTCTAGAAGTCAGTGGAAAAATAAACACAGCGGCAAGAAGAAAGCTATAACAAAATATAAAGAAACTCAAAACATACATGTCAGTCAACCCATTGTATTTGTAATAGGCATATTGTCTGAATTAAACAGGTATTTTTTGGCGAAAATTAGGAAAAGCCTATTTAAAAATTCACCCCATCTATTTCACGTCAAAAACTGGTGAAAATGAAAATTCCTGTTTTCAATAGAGATCCTATACCAATATTTGTATTCTCATTCATGAAAACCTTACACATGTCCCATATTTATATTTATTTATACGTTTACCTGACGAGGGTCGAGGGCTTGGATGAATAATAATCAAATTCTGACGCTAATATAATAATATTATCATCATTTTAGGCAGGACGTGTTGTAATAAAGCTAGGGGGTAGCTGGTTATCTAGATGTGAAGTTGAAATGTCGAATATGGTTATAACTTAGCAGGGACACAAACAAGTAGGGATTTACTACATTAATTAATATTATCCTGACGTAATATACCTATCAGGTTTTAAGACCAAAAGCACAAAATAAATTCAAAATAGGTACAGGAATAGTCTGAGATCTAAGGATGGCATAGGCAGGTTTTTATCCAGGTACGGGAATTAGTTCCCTCGGGATGCGGGTGGAACCGGCAGTAGTATCATTTTCGAATAAGCTCTTTTATGAATATGTTTCCAGTATTTGATACTGAATCTTTGAATACTTGGAAACATTATTTTCAAAATCAAAGTGAAAGCAAAATCCAATTCATAAAAATTTTAAGCAAAAGTAAAAAAAAGAAATATATGTTTATTTAAATACATTTAAGTAAGTACCTACTACAATAACGCAGTACTTAAGTTAAAACAATGCACTATCCAGGAATATTCCTTTAAGAAAAATCTCGATTCCGATATAAATAGAAAGAAACCTTTATTAATTAACTTCCACTTCTTCTTACCATGTAAATACAGTATTGTTTTCTTGTCTAGATCAACGAAACATAATACATACATATATTGGTTTTATGAAAGAACTCGTTCGATAGAAAATTGGATTTGCAAAGAATATTGGAGTCTGCATCCAAACGCTATGTAAATGGTCCTATTGAAAAAAATAGTACAACTACAGTTTGATTGGAAGAATATGTACAAAGGGATAATAGGTTTTCTCTTTGTTTTGGTATTTTTCCGAAAATGTTTTGATGTTCATGGAACATTGTTTTTGAAATAGCAGTTTTCTTGCTTTTCGACTGACATACTCTAGGTTTTTCGTGAATAAAATCGTTATAGTGCCTTTTTGAAACATGGCAAAAAATAGTTAGATTCATTTTATTACCTGAAATGCTTTTGCACTATAATATAATATACTGCTCAGTTGGCTGATATGAGACTATGTAGTTGCCATGGCCGATAAACAGCTAAAACGCCATTGTAATCACCCGATTTAAATCTCAATTAAGTTTTCCATCCTTCGATTATAGAAAAAGATATTTAAAAACTTTTTTCTTCACCATTTTTTCCACACAAAACCTAATTGACATAACATTTTTTTATGAAATTCCTAACTAGAGAATGACAATATCTTTTGTGACATCTGAATACCAGGCTTATGAGTTTCCCGGTTTTTTCTGTGGGATGCCAGTATTTTAGGTAAGTTTATTTTAACATGGCTGACAAAGCCTCACCCCCGGGCGCCGTAATAAAGGTTCCCATTCAACAGCGAGACGTGATCTCTTACTTTTAAGGTATTTGTACACTGCTTTGTTTTTCTTAAAGTAAACTGTCAAAGAGATTGACGTTGTGTTGTGATTTGTTTCGGAGATTTGTTGGTATTTTGAGGGAAGAAAGCATGTATTTATAGTTTGGCGTATAATAAAAAAGTGCCATAAGTTGTTTTTTTTTCAATATCTTTGTATTTTACAAGCTTTTACATGTATAAAACGGATGTAAGTAAAACTTAAATTAAATCCTGTACCACCAGTCATAAATTCTTATTTAAATAACCCACTAATACATTCTATAATCCCTTCATCCTCTAATCAACACAGCAACAAATCAGAACCAAACCCTTTGAAGTTCATAAGCTATTCGCATAATCTGTTACGCTACAATGGGCGAGCACCTTACCAAACCGATGACAGCATTACTTCGTGTCATAACGGATTTACTATGTCTCGCGGCTCCGCTTGCATATATTCGTAATCAGGATCCAAACTTCCATTGTATTCGAGATACCTTCTTTATTCCTTTGACAAAATGAGTTTTGCTTATTGCGAGCACGCTGTAAAATATTGTAAGGAGTTCTAAGTGAGGAACTTTTTGTCACGGGGTTTTGGGGTGTTAGCAGTAAACTTAGGGTTAATGTTATGGAAGGTTTAACGCGTGTTTTGCCTGTTGTGTATACGGGAAATGGAGTGACAGCTGCTTCGGAGTTTTTTTCGGAGTTCTTTCGAAGTGAACGCGATGAGGTGTGCCGAGTAATGGACCAGAAGTAGGTACATATGTTGTTGTTTTTGGAGAATTTATTACTTGTTTGCTATATTTGTTGCCTATTTTTAGGATGTGCTCGAAACAACGGATATTTGAATAAGTTACAATAAGCCTACTTCTTATCAATAATTCCGAAATAAAAAGCCTAAATATAACCGCTAAAGAAATACCCATGACATGTTTTTGGACAAAACAATACCCGGTTTTATATACAGACCCACATTCCGATATTACTTGAATTTCAATTTTCTATCGCCCGAGGCCGCGTCACAAAAGGGATTGTATTTTTTCACGCGGCGGTATAGGGGTTATCTTTATTGGTTTTCCTTCTAATTTAACACGCGGAGTTTCAGCCGAAACGATGTCTGAAACGCCAGTTAGATTTGTTCAGACTACTGCATTACATTTAGGCAAATCAGATTTTCGATTTACGGAGATATCTAGATTTGTTTTTCTTGATTTATTTCAGCTATTGAACGTTTTTAGATTTGTATTTTTAGGCTGGATTTGATATCTTTTTGTTTTTTGCTAGTAAAATTGTTTTATGGATCTAAGCATAGAACTTTTAGTTTTGCAGTTAGAATTTATCGAGTAGTAAAATTTCGGAACGAGAAATCAGGTAAAAGTGACATGGATTTTAAGATTAAAACAAAAATGTAATGGCTATAATACTTACAGTATTATAGACTTACATTATTATATACTTACAGTATTTTTATCGGCAGTATTATAGCCATTACATGTACACAAAAACATTACATGTAAAACAAAAATGTAATTTTTGTTTCATCATAATCTCACAAAATAATAGACCGATAAAGTTTATATATTATTATACGTATTCAGTATCGGTATCTTAATATTCAGTTCCAAATAATAGAGCATTCTGGTACTACATAACTATATTACAGTCCAGTTAGATAAGTTTATCATAATACGGTTAAGTATCGTGATTGCAAATGGATCAGGCACGGATCAGCCGACATCTGCCGAGATGTGCTTAATTCGCATCAACAGTAAGATTACTGCATTATAGTTGATCTAAGCGCTTAACTAGCATTTAACTGGGAATCGATAATTTGACTAACGGGTCATTTCAACAGCAGCTGGCTATCTATCCATTGATAGAGATTGAATTTTGGCATTAGCTACATAAAAATTATGTACCTAATACTAGCCGATTTTCCAAGGTTTCACCCGGGTCCGGTGGGAACTATTGCTGGTACCGGGTTAAATTATATGCGTATGTTACTGGGGAAGAGTGGAACTTTAAAATAATGAATGAATTTTTCATATCGGATAAATATTTTTGGTGTCCTTCGGGTAAAAAAAAAAACAACAAATAAAAAATGTTTCCTCTTTATTAGTATGAATCTCTAACCGCACAATAAGAAAGAAAAGAAGTTGAATTATTAAAAAAAAAAATATTTTGTTTTATACATCGTAAATATCTCGTATCATATCAAAGTTGTTTAAAATGGTGCCTTTTATCGCATTCCTGTTATGTGCATTTTAATTTAATATCAAAATAAGATGGTGATTAAAATATTTTAAGAAATGTTTTCTTTTTAAAATAAGAAAATTACATTACAGAATAGGTATTTTAATTAAACAACTTTTAAACATTTGCGTCGCGATCAAAGCTAAAGAAAACAGTACGGTAATAATTTTCAATATTGCTTTAAATGCTGAATTCAAATCTTCAATCGTAGTCAAATCCTTTTTCAATTACTTTGGGCTTGGAAAACTTTTAATTTGTTTCCAAATAACTTGTCCTTAGATCCTTAAGCCGTTGGATTGCGGTGATAGACTTAGCTATGTATATTAAATTAATCCAAACTACTACATACTTAAAAAAACATGAGCCAATTGAGATGCAATTTTGCGTGGAGTAAGTTGCATTTAAAAATTAATCACCATCATTGAACAATAGTTTTGATATAGCTATAGTCTATCTATCTATAAATAAAAATGAATTGTTGTTCGTTAGTCTGATTAAAACGCGAGAACGGCTGGGCCGATTGAGCTGATTTTGGTTTTAAAATGTTTGTCGTAGTCCAGGGTAGGTCTAAACGGTGACCAAATAAGGAAAAGTTGCGAGTAAGATTTTATTTTAATTACTAGGCGGTACGAAGTTCGCCGGGTCAGCTAGTAAAAAATATAAGAACATATGAAGACAGAT
This sequence comes from Helicoverpa zea, assembly GCF_022581195.2. Classification (NCBI taxonomy): domain Eukaryota; kingdom Metazoa; phylum Arthropoda; class Insecta; order Lepidoptera; family Noctuidae; genus Helicoverpa; species Helicoverpa zea. The sequence goes on along the minus strand of NC_061464.1, from coordinate 1,461,495 downwards.
ATTAAATATCGGTCCCCGAGTTAAATGGCATTAATCGATCACTATTCAATGACACAGTTTTAAACAAATTCTCGATTACGAATTTTGAATCGAATGCAAAATAAACACGGGACCTCTTCAATCTGAAAGTCTAATGCAAAAACTTGGCGTTTGAGTGGAATATTATTCGGGGTACTGATTTAACAATGAAGTAATAATTTCGTTTTCTAATTCTTTAGAATCTTATTAAACCTACTGATATTACAAATTTCTGTCTGTTTGCTTTTCACACAGAAATTTTCAATGGAATTGAGACGAACACACAGTAAGACTAAGCTAGTAAGCATAGGTACTATTTATCATTATCTATACATATAATAAATCTGTAGAAAAGTAATTTTTGTACATTGAAGAAATTGACAAAAAAAATAGCCAGCATGTTAAAGGATAACTAACAGAACCCATTTCCATCATTTTTGTCATTTTTGTCTGTTTGTCTGTTTGTCTGTTTATCTGTTTGTTTGTTCGCGATTCACGTAAAATCTACGAATTAAAAGCAGACAATGCTTATATACAAAAATTCTACGTAACTTGGGGTATTACTTAGTTTTTGTTTCATCGAAATCGATTCACTCTATCAAAAGATATGATTAATTTTGTGAATTCAAGATCTAAAATATTACGACACGCAATCTATTTGTCAAAACTGTACATTTAAATGTTGTACTTATATTAGTTGATCGGCCTATTATTAATCTTTACACAGAAAATCACACCTTTATAAGTAACTTCGGAAGAAAAAAAAAATGAAAATTTTGTTTAGCCAAGGTTAAAGTAGCTCCATCTGTGGTAAATAAAATACATCATCAATTTGTCAAAGGAGCGAGGTCGTAAATGACAATATTACCATACATTCTTTTTAGAGGATTATTATTTCAACAGATGGAGTTGTGTATTTTCCGTAATTCACCATATTTTAACACGAGGTGTAATTTTTCGATAGACATTTCAATAGTGTTTGTCAGTTTGCCGTGCCACATCAAAATCCAACTATAATTATTACCTTGATGAAAGGAAAATTAATAGTTCTCGGCCAAATTTAAAACGGTGCCATCTAAATTATTTTTTGAACATTATGTCAAAAATGATAACTTTAGTGGAACAATTAATTATCATTTAAAGTTACAGATGGAGTTCATATCAGGATTTTTTCATAAACATAGTTTAGCTTCTCTTCCACTAATGTGGTGGCCTTAAAACAAATTACTTTGAGTGAGTAGTATTAAGTAGACCTTAATTATTTTTTCTGATGCAAAATATGTAAACTTAATCCTAGAAGAAATGAGGATCTATCTCCCGCAAGCGCTGCTAAGCGTGAGGTAGGTAATGTAGGATTCTGTAGCTTTAAAAACAAGCCCAGATACAAAGTGCAGATAAGAAATGGGAGCTTTCTCGATTTAATACCATACACACGTAAAATGCTTTATGCGTCTGAAAACGTTCAAATTACGCGCCGCATACCAGAGACATATTTACTTTCAACTTCTGATCGCAAATACACTGTTCACGATTACGAACAGTCTCAGTAAGACCCGAGCCAAGTCTAAAAAACACCTTTTATATAAAACTACGTTTGATGTCATTTAATCACAAAGACAGAATTGTTCTCTGTTGCAAATCCTATCCACCTATATCCTATCCTAATCCAGAATGCATTGCAGGTGTGCATTGCACAAAAACCAATGGTATCCTATTCGAGAAGTCAAAAGACTTGACCTGCTGACGTCAGCTTCTGCGCTAAGTAAGTGTTCTTAATAGTACCATCAGAATTACATTCATCGTTGAATGAGGTGATTAAATTTTCAGAAACCACAATAACAGTAGGAGCCAAAGCGTATGATCGCTTCATAGAGCTCTGATTGGCCCCAGGTGACCAAGTCAGGTCTGATTTGTTTGTTCATCAGATCTTTGAAAGTATTTCGGTGGATACTTACTGTCGTCCTGTTTACGTGTGACACAAAATATGGTATATAAACGTCCTCCGCAATAGCGAAATTTTCCCGGTGTGCGGTAGTGACGCACAGTATACAACACTTATGTTTCTTTTGATTTGCTGGCTCCACCAAGAAATGGCAAATTGCGAGCGTACATTTTGAAAATCTTGGCAAAACTGCAGGTTTCAAGTACGAACACACGAAGTGGACTCGCACAGATACGTACATTTTGCCTATTCGTGAACTAATGCAAACATTTCGGTGGAGTCCCGGCTTAGGCCACCACATTAGGCGTGCGCGATCCTCGGGCGTGTGAGTAGCGCGGGCGCCGCGCGTGCGTCGCGAGCGCGTTGCGTGAGCGTCGCGTTTTGCTGCCCTGCGGCATTTGCAGCGCGCTCGCGGCGCGCACGCGCCGCTCTCCTTGACGTTTAACTGCTAAGGCGTTTAGCGGGCGGCGGAGATAGCGGGCGAAGGGGTAAGAACGCAACTCGAGGCTGACCCCACATTAGGCGTGCGTGATCCTTGGGCGTGCCGCAGGGCAGCAAAACGCGACGTTCACGCAGCGCGCTCGCGACGCCCACGCTACTCACACGCCGGAGGATCGCGCACGCCTAATGTGGGGTCAGCCTTACCATAGTGAGTAAGTGCACAGAAAATCCCCGTCATACAAGTGTTTCTCCCCAGTAGTGAAACTATCCTACCCTATGCGCCTGCTGATGATGATGACTCATTTTATCATCCATCCAGCTATTCCCCAACTATGTTGGTGTTGGCTTCCAGTCACCAAATCTGTTTGAGTACCAATATTTTGCTTGGAGCGACTACCTATCTACCTATCTTCAATCCAGTCAACTACACAAGACGATATCCATGGTAAGACTGACAGACTTTCTGGCTTCTGATTAGTCGCAGCAGCTGCAGAAAATGTACAAATGACAGCTTTGTCAGACTCAAAGCATGTAGACATAGATTATAGCTGTTTCCTATGAAAATTACTCACGCACCATACGTAATAATTTTCCGAATTGGCTGACTAGATCCAGAGATATTCACAACGTCACAAACTTTACTTCTTTTGTTTAGATAAATGGTCACATCCACAACACAACCTTGATCAATGAATCTATGCGACTGCTAAGTGCTAATCCTAATTATACTGTCACGTGAAAGAATGCACCTACGGGATAAGTAGTATTTTGACTATTCTATATTGCCCACGCAGACGAAGTTGCGGGCAACAGCTAGTTGATTAATAATATAAACCATCCTCTTATGAAAATATCATATTTCAATCATTTAAGCAGGTGAAGCCAGGATAAATGCTAGCGAAAATGTATGCTAGTAATGAATTTTAGATTTACTTTTTGCTACATGTCCTACGTTATTGAGATTTTTAAGAGGAAAATTCATATTTTTTCAGTATGCTCGTTATTGCTGATATTTTTTTCTCAGTGAAGATTTTATATACCTAGGTACTTCTATTTCTATAAATTTATAGACTGTTAAATGTATTTTCTTTTTCTATATATATATATATATTAGCTGTTATTTACTTTTATTCAAAAAACAAACTGTGAATCTACATTTACATGTGGGTTTATAGACATAACTGAACATCAGCGTATACATGGGAAACCATAGTATTACAAATGTGTTTAGAATTTTATGCAAATAGATAAACGAGTACCTACATTTCCATTTATAGGTCCCACAGAAAAAAACTTATTCATTTAGGTACCTATTTAGTATAACAAAAAAACTATCTAGTCAATTCCAAAACGCTGAATTCAGTGAAAACATTTCAAAACGCTTACTCTAGAATAAAATATTATTCACAGCACCCCCACCTGTCTAAGAAATGCAAAATTAAATCAATTGCTAGACTGAATTTGAAGCAACGCCCGAATTAAGCTTTCAACTGTAAGAGCTATAACGAGCCAAGTTAAGGACAAGAATTTTAGATGATTTTAGGGTGCCCGGACATTTACTCAAGGAGAAACTTCGCCACTTTTATTTTTGTGTTTTTAGAATACTTTAAATGCAGAACGAATAGATGGGGATATTTTAATTTTGTCATACTTAGTTAGAATTTATCGTGCACTATTTTAAAATAATGATACGGATCAAACATTGAGAGACGTTCTAGTTAACGTCAGTTTGCTGGTCAGGAAGTATCCCCTTCGGGCACCACATTTTTAGCATCAAAAGTATTCCTTTTATACCACAAGTCGATACTAACGTACCTATTGCTAAGATGTGAACTATAAAAATGTATGTAATTAATATTTTTGCTGAAAAAAAATTGCATTCAATTAACAACAAGCCCTTTAGGTCCATTTCCAAAAAAATCAACTAACCAAAACGCCCACAGAGTTCACACCCACGCTCAGAAAAGCAGAAAAGTTACAAGGTATATTCATCAGCTTTAGCGCAGTCATAATAGTGGCGCTACTCCCACTTGGCCAGTCCATTTTTTATGTGTTCTGACTTGACGTCATGACATAAAGTCTGATTACGTAAGTCTGTGGTTAATTGCACAATTTTATGTTTATAAGGTTGGCAATGGACTTTGTTTGTCATAGTTATTTTAACTGAGTGTTAAAAATGTGTACCCTATTTTAGAAAGGTTCTAGAGGTTGGAAAACTATTTATTTTATTTATTTATTTATTTAACACTTTTTGTACACATAGAACACAAACAATAATAAATAATAGGAAAAAATTGTACAAGGGCACAGCTTATCTCTAATGAAATTTCTTCCAGCAGGCCCGACATGAGACATGAGATTGTAATTTTTTGACACAATTTTTTTATTTTTGAGTGTGTTATTTTTTCCATGAAATATTTAAAAATATATGTTTATAAGTTTATTTAGTTTTTAAAGTAAATTGTGATAGTTACTGTTACATGTAATCAAAAAAGCGCGATTTTGAAAACCAAAATACAATTTACGTGAAGCAATTTAATAACCAACTTTTTAACAAATACAAAAAATATACACTTTATTATCACAAACTTTGCAAGACCTTCTAACAATTACACCGTCAAAAAAATCTTAGAAACAATTTCAGCTGAGCAATTACAAGCGTTTAATATTTCGCATTTTGATAAAAGCGTTCATCGTGTAACAACGACAATTAACTTAATTGCTCCAGTCCTTAACTTGAGCGACTTTTGGGTGCCATTTAGTGAGGATGTATTACATTACATAACTTACTGTTAGCAAGCGTACCTAAGTAAGGGGCGCTCTGATGGCACCGCGTAAAGTGATTTTCATTGTAACTTTGTGTGTATGAAGTTGAAGTTTCAAAAAGTTATAGATAAGCTAGAAGTTATAGTATTAACAATTTTAAGACCACTATTCATATTTGACCTTCTAATAAACTATACCTAATCACTAATTGAGTCTATCAAAAAAAAATGCTTCTTTTATGAGAAATAGGTACTCTAAGAACTAGGCAAAATAACTTTTGCATCGAAGCGCACAAAGTTAAGGGCCATTTTTCCTTTTACATCACGTTTGCACTTATTTCATTAGAATCCCTAGTATCTAAAGTTAGCGCTCAATTCACTCCAAGAGGGGACCCCATAAAGCACTATTTAAATAAATTATACTCGCCCTTTCTCTATAGGAGTACCCACACACTGCAAATTTTTAGTCGGCCGATAGTTTGTTTCGGTTCATAAAACAGTATGAAGATGGTATTACAAAGATAAGGTTTTTAGCCGGCATCAGCTCGACTGAATTTGTTTCTATAAAATTGGAATCAATATTTTCTTAAAAAAAAACATGTCAACAGTCGGCCGACTGTTTAATCGGCAGGGTGGTCTAGCACTACTATGCTTTTTACAATTAAATCTATACATTTAATAAATCTGTAGAAAAGTAATTTTTGTACATTGAAGAAATTGACAAAAAAAAATAGCCAGCATGTTAAAGGATAACTAACAGAACCCATTTCCATCATTTTTGTCATTTTTGTCTGTTTGTCTGTTTGTCTGTTTGTCTGTTTATCTGTTTGTTTGTTCGCGATTCACGTAAAATCTACGAATTAAATGCAGACAATGCTTATATACGAAAACTCTACGTAACTTGGGGTATTACTTAGTTTTTGTTTCATCGAAATCGATTCACTCTATCAAAAGATATGATTAATTTTGTGAATTCAAGATGTAAAATATTACGACACGCAATCTATTTGTCAAAACTGTACATTTGAATGTTGTACTTATATTAGTTGATCGGCCTATTATTAATCTTTACACAGAAAATCACACCTTTATAAGTAACTTCGGAAGAAAAAAAAATATGAAAATTTTGTTTAGCCAAGGTTAAAGTAGCTCCATCTGTGGTAAATAAAATACATCATCAATTTGTCAAAGGAGCGAGGTGGTAAATGACAATATTACCATACATTCTTTATAGAGGATTATTATTTCAACAGATGGAGTTGTGTATTTTCCGTAATTCACCATATTTTAACACGAAGTGTAATTTTTCGATAGACACTTCAATAGTGTTTGTCAGTTTGCCGTACCACATCAAAATCCAACTATAATTATTACCTTGATGAAAGGAAAATTAATAGTTCTCGGCCAAATTTAAAACAGTGCCATCTAAATTATTTTTTGAACATTATGTCAAAAATGATGACTTTAGTGGAACAATTAATTATCATTTAAAGTTACAGATGGAGTTCATATCAGGATTTTTTCATAAACATAGTAAGGTGATCTTCACACTGCCCCGCATCACGCTGCATCTTGCGTGTCGACGCACCTACGCGCGTTCCTGCGGGAGTGCAGATCTGCATCATCGTGCGGGTTTTTCACGCACTCACGCGCGTAGGTGCGTTTTGTAAATTCACGCACAGCGAGTTCCATTTTCAAATATACACGTCACGCCCATTCAAAATCACGCGCGGCATTGCGGGATTCAGTGTGCCATACCTTGCGTCTCGCCCCGCACCTACGCGCGGGGGTGCGTGTTTCTCCGCATGTATGTGCGTGATCCGCATGAACGCGCGTGGATGCATTTTCAGTGTGTTGGACTATGCGTGTTTTCCATACAAACGGAGATATTTCCATACAACGGAAAAAAACGCATCACGCACTACGCTGCATCATGCGGGGCAGTGTGATAATCGCCTAAGGTAGGTGATCTTCACACTGCCCCGCATCACGCTGCATCTTGCGTGTCGACGCACCTACGCGCGTTCCTGCGGGAGTGCAGATCTGCATCATCGTGCGGGTTTTTCACGCACTCACGCGCGTAGGTGCGTTTTGTAAATTCACGCACAGCGAGTTCCATTTTCAAATATACACGTCACGTCCATTCAAAATCACGCGCGGCACTGCGGGATTCAGTGTGCCATACCTTGCGTCTCGCCCCGCACCTACGCGCGGGGGTGCGTGTTTCTCCGCATGTATGTGCGTGATCCGCATGAACGCGCGTGGATGCATTTTCAGTGTGTTGGACTATGCGTGTTTTCCATACAAAGGCGATTATCACACTGCCCCGCATGATGCAGCGTAGTGCGTGGATGCGTTTTTTTTCGTTGTATGGAAATATCTCCGTTTGTATGGAAAACACGCATAGTCCAACACACTGAAAATGCATCCACGCGCGTTCATGCGGATCACGCACATACATGCGGAGAAACACGCACCCCCGCGCGTAGGTGCGGGGCGAGACGCAAGGTATGGTGATCTTCACACTGCCCCGCATCACGCTGCATCTTGCGTGTCGACACACCTACGCGCGTTCCTGCGGGAGTGCAGATCTGCATCATCGTGCGGGTTTTTCGCGCACTCACGCGCGTAGGTGCGTTTAGTAGATTCACGCACGGCGGCTTCCATTTTCAAATATACACGTCACGCCCATTCAAAATCACGCGCGGCAATGCGGGATTCAGTGTGCCATACCTTGCGTCTCGCCCCGCACCTACGCGCGGGGGTGCGTGTTTCTCCGTATGTATGTGCGTGATCCGCATGAACGCGCGTGGATGCATTTTCAGTGTGTTGGACTATGCGTGTTTTCCATACAAACGGAGATATTTACAAGCAACAGAAAAAAACGCATCCACGCACTACGCTGCATCATGCGGAGCAGTGTGATAATCGCCTTAGCTTATCTTCCACTAATGTGGTGGCCTTAAAACCAATTACTTTGAGTGAGTAGTATTAAGTAGACCTTAATTATTTTTTCTGATGCAAAATATGTAAACTTAATCCTAGAAGAAATGAGGATCTAACTCTCGCAAGCGCTGCTAAGCGTGAGGTAGGTAATCTAGGATTCTGTAGCTTTAAAAACAAGCCCAGATACAAAGTGCAGATAAGAAATGGGAGCTTTCTCGATTTAATACTATACACACGTAAAATGCTTTATGCGTCTGAAAACGTACAAATTACGCGCCGCATACCAGAGACATGTTAACTTTCAACTTCTGATCGCAAATACACTGTTCACGATTACGAACAGTCTCAGTAAGACCCGAGCCAAGTCTAAAAAACACCTTTTATATAAAACTACGTTTGATGTCATTTAATCACAAAGACAGAATTGTTCTCTGTTGCAAATCCTATCCACCTATATCCTATCCTAATCCAGAATGCATTGCAGGTGTGCATTGCACAAAAACCAATGGTATCCTATTCGAGAAGTCAAAAGACTTGACCTGCTAACGTCAGCTTCTGCGCTAAGCAAGTGTTCTTAATAGTACCATCAGAATTACATTCGTCGTTGAATGAGGTGATTAAATTTTCAGAAACCACAATAACAGTGGGAGCCAAAGCGTATGATCGCTTCATAGAGCTCTGATTGGCCCCAGGTGACCAAGTCAGGTCTGATTTGTTTGTTCATCAGATCTTTGAAAGTGTTTCGGTGGATACTTACTGTCGTCCTGTTTACGTGTGACACAAAATATGGTATATAAACGTCCTCCGCAATAGCGAAATTTTCCCGGTGTGCGGTAGTGACGCACAGTATACAACACTTATGTTTCTTTTGATTTGCTGGCTCCACCAAGAAATGGCAAATTGCGAGCGTACATTTTGAAAATCTTGGCAAAACTGCAGGTTTCAAGAACGAACACATGAAGTGGACTCGCACAGATACGTACATTTTGCCTATTCGTGAACTAATGCAAACATTTCGGTGGAGTCCCGGCTTAGGCCACCACATTAGGCGTGCGCGATCCTCGGGCGTGTGAGTAGCGCGGGCGCCGCGCGTGCGTCGCGAGCGCGTTGCGTGAGCGTCGCGTTTTGCTGCCCTGCGGCATTTGCAGCGCGCTCGCGGCGCGCACGCGCCGCTCTCCTTGACGTTTAACTGCTAAGGCGTTTAGCGGGCGGCGGGGATAGCGGGCGAAGGGGTAAGAACGCAACTCGAGCGCCGCGTGCTCGCCGCGAGCGCGTCGCTTGCACTCTTCACACATGCCGCAGGGCAGCAAAACGCGACGTTCACGCAGCGCGCTCGCGACGCCCGCGCTACTCACACGCCCGAGGATCACGCACGCCTAATGTGGGATCAGCCTTACCATAGTGAGTAAGTGCACAGAAAATCCCCGTCATACAAGTGTTTCTCCCCAGTAGTGAAACTATCCTACCCTATGCGCCTGCTGATGATGATGACTCATTTTATCATCCATCCAGCTATTCCCCAACTATGCCAACTATGTTGGTGTTGACTTCCAGTCACCGAATCTGTTTGAGTACCAATATTTTGCTTGGAGCGACTACCTATCTACCTATCTTCAATCCAGTCAACTACACAAGACGATATCCATGGTAAGACTGACAGACTTTCTGGCTTCTGATTAGTCGCAGCAGCTGCAGAAAATGTACAAATGACAGCTTTGTCAGACTCAAAGCATATAGACATAGATTATAGCTGTTTCCTGTGAAAATTACTTACGCACCATACGTAATAATTTCCCAAATTGGCTGACTAGATCCAGAGATATTCACAACGTCACAAACTTTACTTCTTTTGTTTAGATAAATGGTCACATCCACAACACAACCTTGATCAATGAATCTATGCGACTGCTAAGTGCTAATCCTAATAACGTCACTGTCACGTGAAAGAATGCACCTACGGGATAAGTAGTATTTTGACTATTCTATATTGCCCACGCAGACGAAGTTGCGGGCAACAGCTAGTGGCTAATAATTATGCAATCTTCCACGTTATTCATTATGTTGACGGCAAATTATTCTATAAGCATATTCCTGTAACGAAAAGAGTGGGTTTTTTTAGTATTACTCATTCATATCGTGAATCCATTTTGAAAAGGCAGTGTTTTTAATGTGATTTTTGCCTCATTTGTACATCACGTTTTCGATGATAATTTAAAAAATTGTTTCAAGCGGGACCCTGTATGAAAATAAACTCGTTTGATCTAATGAATTTGGAAATTTTTGACGAAAGTAAAAACGAATGGAAATGCTGAGGATTTTTTTTACATATTTTATTTTATGTGCTTACCTAATGTCGAATTTATTAATGGATATCTTACCGTTTACGAGACGAAATAAAATTGATAATCGTTGAGATGTTCAACGACGTATTTAATGGTATGTTTTGAATTTTTCTACTCATTTGACTTTTTCAGCATTACGTTATGTAATGCTGAAAAAGTCAAAAGTTGAAACGGTTTCGAAAACGGAGGTTCTCAATTCGACATCATGTTTTCATCTTTGTTTGCAAGTATTAGAAACTCAATCTACAATAGGAATTGAATTAAAATCAACGATACCAACATTACAATGAAAATCATAACTTTCTCAATAGTTCACCAGCCACAAAAGCCGGATTGCACTTACAAATATTATTATCCACTTAACAAATCCTGAACCTCTTTCAATTGTACCCCAAGCCCCCTTGAAACTTCCCCCAATATTACCCGAGTACTGTCAAAATAGTTACCATGGTAACGCAATACTTGCTTCAAAGGATAAGTTATCTGACTACCAAACTGATTGAGTAATTATCATAGCGCTAATCAGCAAAGCCATAGCGTCATTTTTAGCCGATTTTCCAAAAAAAGAGGAGGTTTTTTTTAAGTTTATTTGCGTGCATCTTTGTTGCTTAGCAACCGATTGATTTTTTTTTCTGTTGGAAAGACCATACTTCCCGAAAGGTCACATTGGTAATGTCATCTAGAATTTGATGATGGAAAAACTGGGAAATCGAAAGTAGTTACTCTAAAGTTACAAATTATTATTGTTTTCAAAAATTATTGTTTTAAAGAGCAGTCTGGTGTCTGATTTATTGCATAAATTGGTTTGGCAAGTGTAGTTTTGATGAAGGTAAATTTTATATTTCCAGATTATATTGAAAATAGTTTGTAAGTTGAGGTAATGCTGCGAGCCTCTTGGGTACGCTCCCAGTTGACAGCGATGGGGATGAATTTTTTGACGCCTTTTAGGTATAGTGTATAATATATTTTTTTTTTATTGTTCTACTAGGAAAGTTTGTAAGCAAATTTCTGAATTAGAGGCCTTGGATGTTATATTGAAATCCATTTAATTTTTCAACAGTTTTCCACGAATATGTTACCAACTATTATAGGTATGTTTTAGAATAAATTAGTCACATTAAACTCAGGTTTTCCAAGAATTTCCTCGTCTAGCGTGTGTTGAATAAATTACAGCTCTGTTTACAGAAGAAAATATTTCTCGACTTAATCTAGACGATACAGGTACTCTATCTTAAGATCTATCCTAAGAGATAAATTATTTTAAAACACTGAAGATTGATGTCGCTCGACTATCCTTTTAGTTAATTAAGTCTAAAAATTAACGGGAAGTGTTTATTTTTTAGAGAATAATTAAATTTTCTCATTATCCCTGCAGAAGGTGATTAATGAATATTTATTAAGTTTAAACCGTTTATGTAATGGGGAAATTGTTTTAGGGATTATGAGGTCATTGCAAATGATATTGTATATCTGTTGAATAAATGTTTGATTATGATTAAACCTTTTTTTCATTGTTATCCGGAAACGAAATTATTATCTGTGTATCAATTGTGTAGGCTTCCAGTCTTACTGCATGCAGCTGAGCGCTAGTTTTTTACATGAAAATGTTAGGTAGAGCCTATATTTATTTTACATGAACATAATATGAACCTAACATAAATGCTTTACCGAGGCATTAAACAATGAGAAAAATAAATTGGGCAACTAAAGTAACAGAATTCTAAACTATAGTCATTCATACATACGTACCCCTACTACATCAAGACTTGGAAACGTAATTCAGTTTACAAATAAAGCACAGGACAGTCTGTACCTATATAACTCAATCTACCTCATTCACTGAAAACTGGAGCACTTTAACTTGTCATAATAGGACGCCAGTCCAGGTAAATCGGTCATGTGTTCCAACATAACGTATTGTTCGATAACCGTGCTACCGGCCGGGGATTGTTGTTATTCCGGAATATTCAATACCTGTTTACAAAAGGGGGTTTTAGGCCGATTTGCATCAGGTGCACTTCTAAATGTTGAATATTGGAAGTGTGGGCAAATTGCTACAAACATAATAATTGTTAACCGCATAGAACCAAAATTATGGACTGAAAATGAACGTAAAATATAACTATATTTTGTAAAAATTATGCAAAATGCCTGTATTTAATTTCAAAATAACATCGTACAAAACTTGATCGTTAATCCCCTTCATTACGTACTACCATTGCATTTATATTTGCTGATTAACTGAAGAGCTTCGCCGCAATAAACACTCCTATTAAAAACCTCTGATTCCATGAATCGGACGCTAATTACCAATAATCCTTACTTGAACGTAAAAAGCCGATAAACTCAATTTTATTTCTAGCTGAGATCAGTTTGTATAGAGGCATTCATTCTGCACATACAATCATTCAGAGCAAGGCACTCAAGCTAGATGCAGCGGGGGCTTATCCTACTATAATAGCCATTACCAGACCCCATCAATTTTATTGGAATTTTATATAACTCATATTTCATTCAGCATTAATTTATGACTGGATTTTTCCAATAAAAATTACCCTCGTTTAGTTTTATAAAAATGATTGAAATTTTATCTCTGCTTTCTTGAGTTTTGAGCCGTTTTAGTGTCCCGCTGGGAATGGGTAATGCTTTTATGTTTTCAATATGCGCGTCTTTTTGTCTGCAACTCATTGGAACTTTGGATTATTCTATAAATCGGATTGTACGTCTCTTGTTTAGTTTGTGTAACCATGTCCATATTGCCTTGAATTTATTATCATACTTTAATTATGTTTTTGTAAATAGGATTATCATAGAACTGACAATAGAAAATATTTATCATAATTTTTGGGAAAATTTCTACAGAACCCTTTGTCATAATCATCATTCGACACGCTCAAGGGAGTTTATTTTCCAAAGCTATAGACAGTTACATAATGAGACTCAGTCTAAGAAGTATGAATTCTGTTTATTATCGCTTTACTTTAAATGAATTTTCAGCATTTTATTTCATCTGAGAGCATTTTTATTGGATTAACAGTTAATAGGTTTTCAGGGTTTTCAGCACTAATGGAAACTATAAAGCAGAATTATTTAAAATGAATTGCAGATGCTTTATTTGTAATTTTAATTTTAATAGCATTTTTTATGTTTAAATTAAAACCATTTTCAGTTTTGTTTGTTTACAAAAATATGTTTGTTAAAACGTAAAAATATGAAGTTACATTTCTAATTTAGCCTGAAATGCCATAATTATCTTCAAATAGTTGATTACGCTTATTTACCCATTATTATGAACATCAATATTATTAGAATCCTGTCACACCGGCTTCAAGGCTGAATTTATCTTGTTACGTACATTAACGCCCAATGCTTTCAAACCTGATAATAGCAAATAAGTTCAAACAAAATAATTAATCACAGAGTTAGAATAATGATAAGGTTGAAGTTACTAGAAATGAGCATCTTACAGCTTTATTTCATTTCATAAAAGAACCCTTAAATGTTGATAAATGTAGCTTGGAGGATTGCTGGCTGATGTAAAAGGCATGGTAGGTAAATGAAAAAAGTTATTAGTTAATCTTTTACATAACACTAACATAGTGGACACGTAAGTATTATTTTCTCTTTTAAACAAATAACAACGAAGTTTCAAGACGGTTTAATTTGGTGTAATTTTACATAAATGTGACATTACACGTCCCCACTCTCAATCTTTGTTACGTTATATCTTAGTAAATACTTATGGCCTTACTACAAAAACTTTAACCACTGTTTTACACTTGTCTAATAAAATTTTGACTGCAAAATGAACCATATGTCAACGTCATAATTTGTCATTTTTTTAGACAAGTCTTAAACTGACGTTAAAAAGTTTTTGTGGTAAGACGGTTAATATTTTGTTTAAATAAAAAATGGGTGTCCAATATTTTTTTGCCAATGTAAAATGAGGTCTAATTAGAATCATTATTTTTTTACTCTATGGTCACGTCTATTTCTTTGTCAAAAGTATCAATAAAGATAAGTAGATGTTTTTGGTAACAGTTTTTTTACGTCACTCCCAGTGACATAATACTCAGCTTACAATATCTATTTATTTATTTTATTTATTTATTTATAGGATTTCCAACAGAAGATACACAGATCACATATATTAAACACAAATACATAGGAACTGATTACTGTGTTCCCCCAATTACAGGAAACCACAGCATTTACTAATGATAACTAGATGCAACAAAAAAGTTTGAGTTTAGTTTGTAAACTATAAAATAATAAAAAAAAAAACATATAACAAAAACACATAAAACAAAACACATAGTAGGAAAAGTATAAAAGACGAACGAACATAATTTAGGTACATATAGAGAAATTAATATTAATATTTTGACAATATGAGCCGTAGGTCCTTTTTATATACAGACATCTTACGGGTAATATCAAGGTTGTGGTTCTTTGCTAATTCATTGTGGTTTCTACAGAGCCTTGGCAGAACGGCGAAGTGACCAAGGTTGGTTTTAGATATCGGCGAAGAAAAGGGCGTTAATATCATATTACAAAACAAACGTGTCCACAATTTTCCTTATTGTATAGGTAGGTACAAAATTAGTGTCTCTATTCATTAACAAAGTACGTATCGTTCTATATACGAAACCGACCTAGTTGGGCCAAGTTTCTGCTTCTATATAAACATATGTAGGTATATGTAGTACAAATTGTTAGTTTGTGTCTATAAGCTCTTGTTTTATACTGATGTGACATTTAAAACAGTAAAGGCTTCTTTTTGAAAAGAAACAGGCACATAATAAAAAAAGTAGGTGATATCTCAAACGTATTAACCTGTAAAATAAAGTCTTCTGTTTGTTTGCAATAAACTCAAACACACAAATTTTTATATATGCATATACCTATATGACATTTTTATATATTTCATATTATGCACACATTTTTACAGCATTTTTACTCAAAGATAGAGTGAATAGTGAGAAAGGTTTAGGTATTTGTACAAAATAATATTATGCAAAAAAAAAATGGCTTGGCAAAAACTAATTTGGACACATTTTGTATAAAGGAGTATTAAAATTTACATAATTTCAACAATGGTCTTCAAAAGGCTTTTAATCTTCTTACTCAATTGATTTATACGCACTGCAGCTAAATTCCACAAAAAATACGTGCCCATTATCCATTCCATTCACAATAAAAGAAAAGGAATCCCAACACGAAACATATTAATTGATAATAATTAGCTCGCAGAATCGTAATTCACTAAAATCGTACCAACAAAGAGCTTCGTGCTGAATATTTAAAACACCGATGCGGGCTCTCGTACGGAAAGCTTTATAGGCACTATTTTCGCTGATAAAGTACTTAATATCGTTAATTAACTGGTAACAGTACAATTTGTGGAGGAATAAATAACTTTTTAATTGATTGAGAGGGTTTTAAATTGGAAAAATATTCGGATTACCATACAGAAGCGTATCTTATTTTGCCTGAACGTTAAACTGTTTGCGCGTTCTGTTGTTGTTTTAATAAATGTTATCGTTGATACAATTCCATATTGCATGGTTCCAAATTCCATGTTGTAAGAATGATAATACTAGGACTTGTTAAATAAGCTTCATCTGTTACCTATGTACACGATAAATACTTATAGGTTTTATAAATACTTTTTGAGGTTACTTCGACCCAGAAGATGCAGTGTGGGCAGGCTCCCTACTATACAGACGGACGATCTGGCCAAGATCACCTAGAAGCAGTGGATGCGGGTTGCTGAAGATTGAGTAAAGTGGCCAACCTTGGGTGAGGCCTGCAATGGACGTCTTTTGGCTGAAACGATGACAATGTACCTGCCTACTTCAATTGATGACATAGTGGTTACTTCAGGGTACAAATCACTCTGAAATACGCCTGGAATGGGCCTTTGGAAGTCACTAAAATAAGTCTAATCAATGAGTATGCAGTCAGAGCAACTCATAACACTCACAAGGCAAAAGATATATGTATACCAGAATGTCATTGTAGTTAGTGTGTATTTTTACCTTCTCATAGATAGACCAAACTTTCATCTGCACAATAACCAAAATGTACAGAAAACAAACATACTTTCATACATTTGACAAAAACAGACCAAAATCTAATTTCAAGAACAACAAGACATTACTACTTTCCCAGACCAATAAATAAAACAAAACACAACTCTATATGCAGAATCCAACATTATTTTAAAATTCAAAATACATAACAATACAAGTTCACTTTTGCAGAATTCGCTTACTTGACAAACGTACGGACTCCGCCGTAGCCTACGGCTCCGAATTTTATTACGTAGTTAGGGGGACTGCACACCGTTGCATGTGGTTTGCGAACTCAGCTGACGCCATTTTATGCCGTATAAATTTATAGCCGAAGCTGTTTCGTGTGCACTAGCTTTAATATGTGTTTCAATTTGCTTAGATGTGTGCAAGACTTGGTCCCAAGGTGTTATTAAAGCATTGTTGGGTGATTGGAGCAATAATAGTTGTTGTTGTGTTTACTTTATGTAGGTACAATTTGTTTTATACCTTTGTCATGACAAAGTTGGCATGAATTAATCTTACAAATGAAAAAGTACATTCCAAACGTAACGTTTATATTAGGTGGTCCTTTACTACATGGCCTAAGAGTATTAGAAGGTTCAAATAAAAATCGAGAAATTTTGGCAACGTTTGTGGCGCGGAAAGAGCGGTCGTCTATTCTTTCTGCACGAATAATTATCACACTGGCGAAAGCTAGTTTCAAATTAAGAGAGCGCCCAAACTCGCCAACTTCCCAATTCTAATCAAAGAAAAAACCACTAGACTAATACAACATTAATCCACAATTCCTTAATGAAAACGCCAAAAGTTAAAAGTAATTTGCATCAAAAAGTACCTTTTGTTGAATTCTCGTAAAGTTTGTAAATTAAAATTAAGATTTAACGTGTTTCGTTGGTCAGAGAAGTTTCAAGTTTTTATTTTTTTATTATTTAGGGGACGCGCACCCGCGCTTGACTGTTGCGGTTATTTCCTGAAATAAATATTTATTAAAACTCCTGTTAGCCGTTGTTTTCTGCGACTCGAGTTAGTTTTAAATTCACGAAACACTCTGCGTCGTAGTTTTGCGTTTTAATTTTGTCAGATTGGACCATTTAAATTATATAAAATTTTGTCCACTCTGACGAGTATTTTGTGTTTAAAAGTGTGCACAGGTGTACTGTAGAATAGTTTCTTTACGTAACAAGTCTAGGGCATTTGTTGAAACAGGACATTTACAGTCTAACCAATTGTATTCAAATGATTGTGTCGGTTATGATGCGGTGAAGAGGGGAGAAATGAATTCCAAATATTGAGTTGATAGAATTTTACTGTGTAGACACATTTTATATTCAGATCCTCTTCACTACAAAAAAAAAAATAGAAAAAGAAATCGAGTTCGTTTTTGTATTTGTTTGAAATGCCTGTTGTTTGTAATGATACATTTTTATGTTAACCTTTGAATATGTGAATAACCACAACGGTTGATATTTCAAAGATTTTATTATAAAATGCAACAAATTGCCATCTACTTTGAATTTTATGTATTCTACCTACCAATTCAGAAATAAATAGAAGTCTAAGTCAACGATCGCCTCATACGAGACGAGAGTCGAACGACCTCCCCAATTATTTAGAAATTCTATGTTGTTGCTATAATTTAATTAAACCATTCTTTTATTTATTTACCATTGGCCATGCACTCTAATTTATCGTATAAAATTTCTATTAATAAGCACCTCTGTCCAAGGAAAGTCACCAAGTTGTAATAAAATGGTAATTTATTCGCCCTATAAGTCTCTTGGCGAAAACGTAGGGCCCTAACGACTTGTCGGGCCCTTCAGTTTTCCTACCAATTTTATGTTATAAATAGAAAGACTCCTTAGTTATTTATATGCTTTTTCTTAAGACTCTTGATTTGATTTTGGCAAATGAATTTGTTAATTTAAAAGCGATGTTAATTTTCTTATAAGCTTTTTTTCGTAGTGGAGTTAATTGGATTTATTTGAACGCAATTGCTAGCAGTGTTTTTGTTGACTAGTTTTAAGCAAGTCGTTGTGACCTTGTGGGTAAAGCACCAAACTTCCATGGATAGGTTCGATTCCAGGTGAGACCAATGAAAATTTTCTAAGGTTGTATTTGATTGTGTAAGAAAAACAAATGTTGTTATCTCCAAAGTCGTTACTTCATAAATCGTAACAAATATATACCATAACATTCAAGGACAGCACAAAATCCATGTCACTGATTTAAAAGTTTACAACAATAATTATAAAATCCGATATTCCTTGTTATTATTTCCCCGAATCCACGGAAAATAACCAGTAGGCAAGGACCTACTCAAAAAAAAATATGACGAAATACGAGAGTAACCTTTAAAACATGAAAAACAATTGTATTCATACTGCTTTGGTTAAGAGACACACAAAATTGAGTAGAGTGCTCCAATGAGTAGTCAGTATGTCGTGTTGGTGTCGTGTCGCTGTCGTGTCGCGTCGTGCCGTTCTCGTGACGTACCAAAGACGTCAAGCGTTCTGTGATTTATTCTTATGTGAATTGGACTTGAAAATACGTTTTGAAAAGGCTCGTTGAAATATGAAGAAGTTATTACTTTAAGTAGTAATATTGGATTTTGGGGGCCAAAGTATAAATATTAATGATCTGATTTTGTAAAGCGTTATTAGATTTTCAATATGGAAATTCAGACAAAGAGATAAGGTAGTCGGTTACGATTTCTGGAACTTTTTTGATTGAACCAAATGAAATAAGTAAACTGTACGTTTATTTTATTTAGTGTCAATGAATATCATGTACTATAACAAGTTACTTTCATAAAAAGATTCAGCAAGCCATATAAGTACAACATTACATACAATTTACATTTTCATTAACATTACGAATACACAAAAAAATATTTTCAGACATCATAAATGCGAACTTTGATGGAAATTAATTTCGCAAAAATAATGTAACGTTATTTTTTACTCCCATACGTATAACGTATGAGAGAACCTTAATAGCAATATGCAAATTTAATTTTCCTATACGTTTCGGGAGCTCGGCTGCGTTATAAAAAAATCTACGATCAGGTAAATCATAAAAGCACACAGATACAGGGGGATGTGAAATATAATTTGGTGAGAAGCACGGAGTAAGGAATAGTGAGCGGAGTTACCATAATGCAGGTAGGTCAGGCACCTTCTTCTAGGTCAAATACGTACGGTGGGCACGATTGAAACGATCAGTTGCGAGTGAATGACGAGGCGTTCGGGTTCTTTGAGTCATTTGGTAACGAATTTTTGTATTTCAAAAAATTATGATGATGCCAAATAAGGCGTAAAGGCGAAGACAGTAGCGTTCCTCGTCCCCCACCACACCGCGCTACTTTCTTAGATTTTCCGCTATAGCACCTCCGCTACTCATTTTGTTCTCCACGGTAAGAAGGAAATATTTTTGTTTCAGTTAACAAAACTCCCCTTTTGACATAATAATAAATTATTCAAATCGTATTTCACGGAGTTTGCTACAATGGTTTATAGAGATTTGCTATGCGGATTTGGATTTTCCGGATTTTGTGTAGGTTTTGTTCCGGTATTCGAACTTATAGGATAAAAAGATAAAAGTCGACAACTGTATGAAAAGGCTCCTTTTTTATTTCGCTAAACGTTAAAACCAAAATCCTCTGTCTGTCTGTTTACGATGAATTTAAACTTACTGAACAGCTTTTCATGTAGTTTTCACCAAAATATAGAGTGATATATTTACAATTTATAGTATCACCATAACAATGTTGCCAGGCTTTGGGTAAGTATTTCGATGCATGAGTGTGTCTTTTCAATGTTATACACCCTATATAACTTTGGGTATAACGCGGTGTCCTGCGTGAGCGACGAACGCGACGCGACGCGACGCTGCGAACGCGACGAACGCGATCAACTCAACGGCATGCCATACATGCGGCCTATGTGACAGTCTGCGGCGAGTCGCGACGTAACGCGAACTTGTTTTAAGGGCGACCAGATGCGACACCATAAACTATTAATAAAGATTGTTGTGGGACAAAAAAATAATAGAAATCGTTTATTAGTACAAAGAACGTTGCTGTCTGTACTTTAAATATGAACTTTCAAGCAAAGTTGTACTGTACTTCTCCATGATTTGAGAAGTAATTACCAAAATCACGTAGGACATTTGTCGCGTATAGCATCGCGTCGCATTACGTCGCGTCGTGTTGCGTCGCGTCGCGTCGCGTTCGTCGCTCACGCAGGACACCGCGTAAGAAATTACAATAAATTGAATGAATACATTTGTATTTATAGTTATGAAATTTAAACATATTTATTTATTTGCCAGAATATAGGCACATTATAATATGATAGATACAATTACAAAACAAACAAAAAAATATGGTCTCACTATATTCGACTTATAATATAGATATATTTATAGCTAAATTTAAGTTACGATCATTTTGCATTATACCTACTTCTATTTCTGCCGTAGGCACATAAAATATATTGGTATAACCGTGTAAAGTCAGAGAATAACACTAGTACTTTATACTTGCGCTATTGTCCTACATAACACGCTATACTTAGTACGAATTAAGTTTAGACTAAAGAACTTAAGTGTACAGTAAGTGAAGCTGCTCACATTGTACTGGTAAACTTTCTTAATTTATGGCTTGGCGAATTTCTGGCTACCCGCAGTCGCAGTCTCATGACCTACAACGAATTTAGCTTTGAGGACTTCTACACTTTAGGTGTAAGTAACTAAGATATTTGTCTCGTGTACTGAGAGAAATTATTTAGAATTATCTATATTATATATTATATTATATTATGACGGTATCAGAATTTCATAAATTGCTTGTTGTTATGAGATAAGTTATAAGATTTTTTGTTGTGTCCAAAATGAGTCGCATAGTAATTTGTCGAATAAGACTTTTTTGTGTTACACACAAAGCTACAACAACTTTGTTACGAATTTTTGCTGAAAATTGAGTTAAAATTTATATACATTTGAAGTCCCCGAAAATGAGGTCAAAATCAAAGCTCAAAGTTCTGTTAATGTTGTATAAAACATTTATAAGTGAATTTTAGGAAGCTTATACCCAAGTATTTAGATTGGTGCAATTAACTTAATGCAAAATAATACGCGAAGAAAATTATTAGAAAAAAAAAAAGATATTGACTGCAGTAATAAAAAAACCTGTAAAATTTCCCGCAAAATATCTCGTAAAAGACGTTAAGACAACCCGAGGGGTATTTTAATAAAATTTCGTGAAATTAGCCTTATAAAGGCTAGGCCGTGTTCAGGTGTCTGTGTGGGCTTAATTTGAGGAGAGGACCGCCTATAAAGGCCTTTATCAAAATTGGCTGGAGCTAAACAAAATGTAACGAGTTTTGTATGCTCTTTGGTGGAAAACTACAACAATTTTAATAAACAGAATATAGTGAATTTTCCAAATGGTGTTAGGCAGAGATGTTGTTATAGTCCGTCCAGTGTTATTAATTATCTATACTTATATAAGAAAGATTTTGTTTGTTTGTTTCTAAAGGCTCCGAAACTACAAAACTGATTTTAAAAAATAATTCAGTGTTGAAAAGCTGCAATTTTTTTGAGTAACATAGGTGGTACTTGATCTGGGTGGGGACAGTAGTTCTGACGGGACCTAGGTGTTACCGATGGAAAAAAGTTAAGGTACAAATTGAGACTTCGTTTTCAAGCATTATTTCATGGGCATTTCAATCAAATAAGCAGCCATTTACATCAAGATTACATCAAGTTAATTTTTCAGATGTCAAACATTATTTTGTATTCATTCAAATATTCAAATCAGGGTTGTGACTTCTTTGACAGTTTGACCTAAGAGACTTCACATTACGTTTCAGTACAACATATTATTACACATATGAACAAAATAAGTTTTCAACCTTAAACTAAATTCAGGCACAGTAATTTCATTTGTTCCAACTTTCCATTATTATCATACACGAGAGGAATTCTGAACCAACTTTTCCAATGTCAGATTCGCGTGAAATAATTTCATTAAAATGTCTGAGATCCCAAAATACTCGACGGTGCAGAAATAAGTAACTTTTAGATATCAAGAAAGAATTTGTCGTTCACAAAGAAAAATATTCACTCTTGAAAATGGTTGTGAGAAGTCGATATTTCAAATGTCGTTCGGAAAGTATAGATTTCAGATAAGGAGACGGTTATCTTTTATGATGATTGAGAAAAAGCGTTTTTCTAGTACTTAATTACATTCTGATTACACTTGCTGACGAAAATTATGAGTCGTCGCATTTCAAAATAATCTAAGCTCAGTTGTAATTGCTAAAAAGTTGCGGACAGAAGTTATCTTTTAATAACTTAAAAAGATAACAATTTTTGAAATAAATTATACACTTTTTATTATTTATTACAGAATAATATGAAAAAGAATTTGATTAACTTAGTCAACACAACTACGCAAAAAACAAAACATTTTCAATTATTAATCTGTGTTGTTGAAATTTAAAAGCTTTTAAAGGTTTTGGAATTACAGAAATATTTTAAGATTAAAAGATTACTTTTTTGTTATAATTATTATATTCATAGCTGCTGTAAATGACATTGAATGAGTAGATTTCAGAATGAAATGAAGTGCCCTTTCGGTCACCTACTCATATTGGTGTATGTACATAATATAACGAATATGTTGAACATAAACTACAGTACAACATAGTATTACACATACACACACACACACACACACACACACACACACGCACACCCATATGCACATACAATACACTCCCATATGGCCTAAACCTAAAATAGTATTTTTATTTAAAAAATGGCGAAAACAATTGAACAAATCTTCAAAATGTATCCGATAGTTTTTTGCAGGATACTGCTATCCTTGAATGTTTCTTATAAAGATTTCAATTATTTAATACAACATTGAATCAACATAATTTACCCTCGTATTAAATAAATATTTTCATTTGGATTTAAAATAAATGACTTTCATTAGTACGAATTACCAAAAGGTAAATTATAATTTAAATTGTGTTTAACTAAATATACTTTCCTTCCATAATGCAAATTATAAAACAGAAGTAGAACTAAAATTAAAGAGCTTGTTATCCTGATTTCATTGTTTCCTACTAGCACTGGCTTTCGCTTATCAAGGCAATGTGTTCTCTAAGATACGTGGGCCTTAAAGCTGCCACTTTTTTATTACTTGTAATTATTGTGCACGTATTATTAATACTAATATTATAAAGAGGACTTTGTTTGTTTGGTTGTAATAGATAAACTCAAAAACTACTAGACCGATTTTAAATATTCTTTAACCATTCGAAAGCTATATTATCTGCGAGTAACATAGGCTACATTTTATCCCGGTGCGGGCAGTAGCTCCCACGGGACGCGGGTGAAACCGCGGGAAAACGGCTAGTATATTATATACAGGTACGATACCTTTTTTCTTTCCCGACGTTTCAGCGATTGCACCGACCGTGGTTACGAGTGGACAGATGACAGCTGGTGGCGTCTGTGTGAAGCACAGGATTTTATACTAACATTAGACTACGTAAGTTGTAAGGCCAACCTTAATTTAACCTTAACCAACATGTACACGTAATTAAAAAATTGGTTTTATACCTACAATTACGTGTACATGTCGCAAAAGTATAATGTGAATTTGAAGTCTATTTGATTTGACCTCCTGTATCTACCTGTATAGTGGTTGCCAGCAGGATTACAACAGGGACCACCTCAGTCATAAATTACGAAGAAGGACGTGTGAAAATGTTGACCTTAGTTTTAGATGAGGTAGATAAAACCCTACATAATATACAGAATATATCCTTTACTTTAATATTATTCAGATAGGAAGCTAAAATGAAATGGAAAGTACATTTTTTTACACAGAAATAATGTACCTACAACCTTGTATCAAAATCGGTTCAGACAAACTTGATATAGTTACGTATATACATGCAGGTCAACCTGAGTTCTTTTTTTATGTCGGTTAAAAATAGTGAAATTTAATTTTGCTATGTGTTTAGTTTAGGTTACCTTTAAGTGCTATATAAATATGTGTATATTTGATAATTAATAATAAAAATGTCATCCTAAATTTTGTAATAATTTTAAATGTTGAATTTAATCAATTGTAATTAAATTTAACAAGCTGGGATTTCGCATAAAATTACAAGAGTTGAATGGAGTACAATCGAAATGTTTCAGTAAGTACTGTTATTGGCATTTCGGGGAAACTCGACTTTATATTCCTTTTTCGTAATATAAATTAGATAAATTTTTGTCAAGTATGACGTACCCCAATCTTTTTCTTTAGCTCTTTGTGTAATAAAGGTTTTTATACTTTTACGTACACATATTTATAACAATCGAGACTTTCGACACAGACAATAAAAAACATTTTTCAAAACCGTTTTCTTTTAATTAACACAATAATAAATAATAATTTAAATAAATAAATAACATTTCTATAAACATAATAGTTTTGATGTTTACAATATTTTGATGTATATGAAAGTATTAGAATTGCGTATAGGCGAATTTGATGGAGGGCACAATTCAGTAGGATACGAAACCACGGGTATCTGCCAGTGCTATTCAAACCTCTTAAACAAATCAATTCACAACTCATGTACTACTAACAATTCACACAAACAAGAAACCTGTGTTTAAATAAACATGAACAAGTGAATTACAATTCGGAATCATAATACGATTCCGTACGAACTTATGCAGATCTGCGTCGGTTTTACATAGTTTGTTGTACCACCTGTTTTAGATGTATTTGCATTAATAGGTTAAACTGTGTCATCAGATTTCTCATCATCTGCCTAGCCTTTTCCCAACTATGTGAGTCGGCTTCCAGTCAAACCAGATGCAGCTGAGTACCAGTGGTTTACATGAAGCGACTTCTTAGACGACCTCCTCAACGCAGTTACCCGGGCAACCCGATACTCCTTGGTAAGACTGGTTGGCAGACTTTCTGGCTTTTGACTACCCGTAGCGACTGCCAAAGGTCATCAAATGATAAACGGGACCTACAGTTTCTCGTGCTTTCCAAATCACGGAAGAATTCGTTATGACCAAATGATCAGGCATTCTCAGGCCCGTCAAGTGTTTTACTAATGTCCTCCGAGCCTTTTTCCCAATCATGTTGGGGTCGGCTTCCAGTCTAACCGGATTCAGCTGAGTACCAGTGCTTTACAAGAAGCGACTGCCTATCTGACCTTCTCAACCCAGTTACCCGGGCAACCCGATACCCCTTGGTTAGACTGGTGTCAGACTTACTGGCTTCTGACTACCCGTAACGACTGCCAAGGATGTTCAATGACAGCCGGGACCTACAGTTTAACGTGCCATCCGAAACACAGTCAATGATGTCTAAGATATACTTAGAAAGTACATACAAACTTAGAAAAGTTGCATTGGTACTTGCCTGACCTGGGATCGAACCCGCGCCCTCATACTTGAGAGGTTGGTCCTTTACCCACTAGGCCACCACGACTTTTTTTAATGAAGTGTTTTACTAATAACTGCTTTTTTTCCCCCTCAATCTAAGCACATGGACACCACTTGGTAAGACGGTTTGTCAGACTTTTTGGCTCGTAAGTACCAGTAGCGACTGCCAAAAGACTGCAGCTATTTAATCATTTATTTAAATACTTTGGGCTCTCGGTATCTTGCGTAGATCTAAGACCTCTTCTAAGTTACAACATAACACCCAGATAAACGTTTGTTGTGATCGCCTGTGTGGGTCGTATAATCTTAATCTTAATGGGTCAATGACCTTAGAATAAGCGGTATGAATCAGGTGTACACTTGCGTAGATATAGTAAAACAAATAGATAAGATTTTCAAAGAATAAATTATTGTTTTTTACAGGTAATTCATAAGCTATATAAGAAGTCTCATGATGATGATTGTATTTAGAGTGCTTGATAAAATGTAGCTTTTATTAGGACTTCATAATGAGCCTGTTGAATTTGATATCTAATTTTACTCTTAATTTTAAATCTAAAAATGTGTTAGAAATAAAAAAATAGGTATAAGATAGTATAAATTATTACTAAGACACTAAAAACATAGTAAAACAGACGAAAAGAAAAAAAAAACAAGCCTAGTACGAAAACTCCAGACGCCAGACAGTAGTACTTTTCCGACAAAAACTTATCAAGGAACTGAGGAACTATCAAACTCACTCAGTAAGCTAAAAACTTCGTCGTTCCCCTAATACTTATTATCTACTTATGTTTTATGAAGTCAAGTGTTCTAGACATGTGTTATCATCCGACTTGACCTCCAGACAACCTGGGGCGGTCGAAAATATTTACCCAAGACTTAACTTGTGTTCTCACTCATATTTAGATCGGAATGTTTGCAAGTGATATATGTATGTAGCTAGTATAAATGGAAAGAATTTTATTTAAAAACGAGAAGTGCAAATTAGGATTGACGTTTAAAATAAAAGAAAGAAATATAATAAAAGTCGAAAGTGAGTTCGACCTTTAAAGAAGGATAAGCACTTAAAAGATAGTAATGATGTATCTACGTTTAAAAATTCAGAATACCTAGTGTAGGTACATACTATATACACACAATTTAAACTAAGTTTAATAGGAACTCATAAATGAAAAATAGGAATGTCAAATTAAACCTTTTGATCTCTATAGGTACGATTAATAATTTGACGCTAGCCTTTCATATACAATTTACATAAAAAACAAGTGTATTAATTAAATAAGTAATAAAAAACAAATTGGCGCTTCCCGTCATTTAATTTAAATAAAGTCTAAATCCCTTTTTACGATTTAAACGGAAATTATCAATTAAAAATAAACATTTTGAGTACACCCACACACTGACAACTTTTAGTCGGCCGATAGTTTGTTTGTGCTCATAAATCACTATGAAGATGAATGGTAGTAAACACATAGCAATAATCAGGTATTTAGCCGGTATCAGACCAACTAAAAACTTTGACATGATTTTCTTAAAAAAAAAAAACAATCATAGGGCCAACTGTCGGCTGACTGTTTAGAATGCTGCCCTTTTTAACGGTTTTAACGGAAATGATCAATTTAAATCAATTGAAAATAAACATTTAATTGTATCATCGAATGATATGCACACCAAGTGGGCTGTTTGATTTGTATCTACTAATTGAATTTAATTAAATCGAAACTCGCCCATAAATCGGACACGACGGTCTGGCCAATGAATAAACAAATCATTTTCTAGCAGATACGATACTGTGTTCAGCGGTGTTGGTACAAAACCTATTTGATTGATGAAACATAATGGGGGGAACTAAAGTCATTATTTAATTTTTAAAGACTACTAGCTTCCGCCCGCGTCTTCGCCCGCGTCAAGTTCGGTTATATCGCTTTTCCGAGAGAACTCTTCAAAAGTCCGGGATAAAAACTATGCTATGTTCTTTCCCAAGGTCAACTCTATCTCTGTACCAAATTTTATTAAAATCAGTTAAGTGGTTTAGACGTGAAAGCGTAACAGACAGACAGACAGAGTTACTTTCGCATTTATAATATTAGCAGCGACGTCATATTAGATTTTCCTCGCGACTTCACTCTTTCCGCACCCGGATAGCCTGATGATGATAAAACTACATTATGATTATGATAAAACCCACCGATACATTGTCCAGTCCAGTGCCATACGCGGTCGAGTACGGACGCGTTTGCGCTGCACTGTATGAATTTTAAATTCGCGAATTGCGCGGCTATAGCCGCTGCCCGGTTTTCGCTATGAGTGCACAAACGCTCATAGCCAACGAAGTGTTGGCATTTATTAAACATGCCATCGACTACATGGACGAGGTTAGCATCTTGCAGATCTGCAAGACCTCGTTCAAGGAAGATGAAATTAGCAGTGCTAAATTGCTGCTTTTCACGACGCTTGGCAAAGTTAGCCAGATGCCGTCTCGTCGAAGGGATGGCACAGAGAAGAGTCTCCAAGACATCGTCACGCTGTTGAAGGAGACCGACCCGGACGACGTGCCCGATTTCGTGGCGAAGGACCTGCACAAGCTTCCTCCCGTCACGTTTGACCACGTAGATGTCACCAGGCTGCTGAAGGACATTACACTCCTGAAGCAAAGCCAGGCCGAGATGCAGCATCAGCTGGAGGTGTCCAACAACACCATCAGTGATCTACGGGCAGAATTAGTAGCATTGCGCAATGCAATTTCTGCAAGTAGGTCACCTACCGACGGCGACAGAAATGTGAACACGCGTCGCGGGGCGCAAAATGCCTCCATCTGCAGTTTCGAGTCGGCGGGCTCGAATGCGTCACCTACTGCCGAGAATGCATGCGTTGCAACGTGTGCCGCCGCCGTCCCTGCCTCGACATCGGTAGAGACGATGACTCGTGTAGGTTCGTCAACCCCCAAACGAGCCTACGCAGCAATTGTAGCCGCTGAGAAGCCTGTTGAGCCACAAAACTCGCAGGTTAAAATAGCGGAAACCACAAAAGGGGGTAAGAAGAGCCGATCGAAACCAAACCAGGTTTTGAGAAGGCAGGGTCCCAAGGTCGACACGTGCGACAAGGATGGTTTCGTCAAGGTCGAGAAGAGGAAGAAAAAGAAACCTCCTTGTCGGAACCAGTGCGGTACTGCGCTGGCGGGGCCCAATATGCTGCTGCGTCCAGCTATTCCGACGACGCAGCTGTACGTGTCCAGGCTGCACCATTCCACGAAGGTTGAGGAGGTCGTGGAATATCTGCGCGTGAAGACCAGCTGGACCTTGAGGGTCGTGAGGTTGGAACCGCGTCACAACACAAATTTTAACTCGTTCGTGGTGCGTGTTCCGACACAAGGTCTCGAGAAGGTCCTCAAGGAAGATTTTTGGCCGAAGGGTGTTCTGTACCGCCGGTTTCGTGGCCGGCTACGTGACACCAGTCAGCGTAACACGACGCCGACACATCGTGTGCATTAGTTTTAAGAATATTTGTTATGTATTTATAGTATGTTTAAGTTTTTATAAATATAGTATTGTATATATATATTGATATGGTGAATTTTTATGTATTAGTTTATAAGTATTGTAATGTACGATATATGTGTATTTGTATTTTTATGGGCCCTAGTTGCCTGAAATAAAGGAATAAATAAAAAAAAAAAAAATTGTTTCTCAAATTGGAGAAGCGACAGAGAAAGATGGAAAACTTTGGACGATGCCTTTGCTCAGCAGTGGAATAAAAAATAATAATGGAGAAGCGATAAACTTAACACTGGACTCGTGTCTCAATTTCTGAGGGACCTGTCCTATTTACATAAGCCAATTGTAGAAACACTACACTAAAAGTGATGTCAAACAGACAGCACAAAATTCAAAACAAAACACAACAGCGTAAAATGCACCAGAAGTCGCAATACTCATGGGATTCAACTGTAACCAGTTTTAAAACGTCTGCAAAGTACAGGGGACTTTAGAGTTTTATAATATCTACTACACGGGGACTATTCTAGCCACGTGCGAAGTATAAAAATTGACAAAGTTGGTCAAGCAGCTTGGGTCGTTTCACGGCGCGAATACTAAGCACCCATGAAACTACCAGTAGTTGTAGGTTTAAAATTCAACGCCCAGTCCCACTTTCAAGTAGTACCTTGAAAAATAATTTTCATTCCTTCATGCTATGAATTACGTTTTCATTTTCAGAAATGTTTCGCTGAAGGATAAGGATCTTTTATGCTAATTTGAAATGGGAGTGAAAAAAATATATTTAATGCGTCAGCTATTTGGTATCTTCCATTTAATCAAATTATGTTGCTTTTTGCGTTGTATCTGTTCCCCAACGTTTTTTATATCCCCGACTTTTGGGGTAATTAAGTTAAGATGAAATCAGTCTGCTCTGATCTGTGTGGAAATAAACATAACAACCTAGAAATTTCGTAACATTCAAGGACTTCATCCTCAAAATTACAAGACCTCTTATCATATCATACATCCAGTTATTTTCCAACTTCATATACAGAATACAAAATATTCATCGCAAAAACCAAAGGCACTCGACTATAACAAGATCCCAGTTTATTTTTGATTCAACGAAGCAATCTATTTGATTTATATAAGAAAAAAACACCAGCTATTTGGCCTCAGTCTGTCTTCGCGTACATAATACAGCTAATCTCGTAAATTGCAGAAGGGATTGTACAGTTATCTCAAGGACTATTTCTCTTGGGATGCTAAATAAATGTACAAAATTCACGGATTAAAAAACAAAGCTGGGAATGCCTTGATTTTTGATGAGATGCTTTACGGTTGGGTTTCTTTGTTTCCACCATTATATATATTTGGTTATAAAGATCTCTGCGGTTTTGAGATAATGAAATTTTATTTAGTCTAAAAGGTTTTGAGGCGTTTAGAGTTAGTTTAACCGTTTTGTTTTTATACTTCATTCTATGTCAGACTCGACTGGTTTTATGCTGCAGTTACTTTCTTTTCAATAAGGTACTATAGTTCGGCCATTCAGAGAATGCGTTCCTGACACATCGCGATTGAACTGACGACGTAACTTTGCAATGGCGTTGCAGTTACGATAAAAATATTTTTGCTGGTTGTTTACCGTTTTAACAATTGAGGAGCATTAAAACAACATTATTATATCAATAATCAATGAATGTTATAATTTTGTGCCAAACTGAGTGTCAAATAACTTGGTAAACAATATTTTTCTAAATCTATACTGCGCTATTACAAGGTTATGTCAGCGGTTTATATTTTGTAGTGCTGTGCTAAAAATAACAGGCAAGTATCGTAATCTGTTCTTATACAGTTATAATATAAAATAATACGTTTTGATTTTCTTTTTAAGAATTGGAAAATAATGGACTATAAGACTTAATTATAACTTTTATGAAATATAAAAATAAAACTATGACCAAACCGCATTTTTATACTTAGATTAAAAATGGTAACCCCAAATGGCGTTATGGGCCGCCATTTTGTGACGCTAAAACAGTCGTCCGTTGTCGTTTCGTGCGCATAGACCACGTTTTTCAAGTGTTTTCGATCTGTTTTTATTTGATTACCCGGCTTTTGTTAGACCGAGATATCAGGATTGATTCTGTTATTGATAATAATATAATTATACATGTAGGCGAAGATGATGATGAAGACACCACCTCCTCAAGCAAATCGGAGTCTGATTAATATTCTGTTCGCACATTCAATTCAATGTACTTGTAACAAAGAATAAATAAAACAATTTTATTATATGAATATTACCTTTTTTTGGTTTCCACTTAAATAACTAAAATATAAAACAAATGATTCCGCCAATTTAAAACGAAAATAATCTTAAAATAATGCGGCGGTTCATTTTGAAGGAACGGTAACGAACTCAGTGTTATGTTGTGCCCATCACTAGTCGTGACTAACTGATAGGTGTCAGGAACGCATTCTCTGAACGGCCGAAGTATAATGGCGACTTAAAATGTTGATAATGTGAAAATGTTTGACTACATCTAATTATTTTAACTAAAGTGATATATTGTTTGTAAATACGAATACTATGAAATTTGACCTCTCTTCATATTAGTCTTTGGTGTTAGTACAGAGTGATTTTATTTTTGGTGAACAATCAATTGTAGTTCGGTCGGTAGGCGGTTCATTTGGAGAATTATATCCATTCATTTGATTTTGTTTTTAATTTAAATGAATGTACGTTTGTTCAAAATGATTTCTGGGTATTACGGTAATTTTCGTTGATATTTAATGCTTTTATTAATTTTAATTACAGTACATGAAAAAGCAAGAATTTGCAATAACGAGTATATTTTAATTGTTTCTGTAACTGATACTTGGGAACTGCAAACGAATTATTTTAATTATGTAATACGTGATTCGATTTATTTTGATTAAAAGTAGTTTTAATATTAAAATGTTAGCAATTTTGTATTTCTGTTCGTATGTATATTACCTATATGTGACTGTTGTCGTTATGTCAATTTGTATGAAACTATATATTTTGCGCGGCTTTCTTGGGTCTGAAGGGAAATACTACTGGGTTAAAATATATACCCTAAGAAAATCCTCAAAACGTTATAGTCCCCAGGCCGGCGAACAAATTTTTTTTTTGATACATATACATTTAAGACTTTGTGAGTGCCTCCCTTACGATGAGTCCGACAAACTTTTCGAATGCGCAAATTTTGGTGCCGCTGCGTTTGTTAATGCTTGACTCCTATAATTGTCGATATGACGTCACTATGACTCTTCGTACATACCTGTTTCATTTTTTGAGATTCGTGTAATAAAGTTAACTAGAAAATGGTGGTCAACTTGTCCGATAAAGATCGTGCTGCGTTTGGAGTGTCCACCATCCTGAAAATGTCGATATGACATCACTATGACTCTTCGTATATACCTGTTTCATTTTTTGAGATTTCTTTAATAAATTTATCTAGAAAATTGTGGTTAACTTGTCCGATAAAGATCATGCTGTGTTTAGAGTGTCCACCATCTGAAAAATGTCGATATGACGTCACTGTGTCTGCCCATACATACATGTCGGACAAGAATAACAATGATAGATAACATTATTCTAAATGCAAATATGGACTTATCCGACAAATACATTGAGTTAAATAGTCAGTTCGACAAGAAAATAAGAAAAAATATTACAATTGGAAGAAGTTTATTCTTTTTGTCAATTTCTGACTTAAATTCACGTGCATTATTTAAGTATATTAAATTGGCATACTACTTACCAATTTTAATTACTATTTTAGAAAAAGTAGCCTGACTGAGACGTATTGTTGATAGTTTATATTATGTTAAGGTATAATATCCCACATCTATTAATGGACTATATATCAATCGAAAGGTCTTTTTAAGCGCAACATTTTGTCTCAACATACCACTTATCAATTCTTAGTATTTTAGAAGATATAGCCCAAATAAGGCGTATTATCGATAGGTTTTACTATGTTAGGGAATAATGTCCCACCTCTAGGCATGAACCATATGTCAATCGAAAGATCTTTTTAAGCGCTATATTCCGTCTTAACATACCACTTACCGATTCTTAGTATTTTGGAAGACATAACTGACCTAAGGCATATTATTGATACTTTACATTGTGTTAAGGAATAACATCTCACTTGAAGTTATGAGCCATATTTCAATCAAAAGATCTTTTTAAGCGCAAGGTTGTATTAGCATAACTCCGACAAATTGTTAGTACTTTAAAAGCTAGAGCTTTTCTAAGATTATGTTATCGGTAGGTTCTGTCAAGCTAATCCATTACTTCTTTAGTAACAAATTATATATTATTTGAAAAACCTTTCCAAATGAAACATTTCGTGTTAACATACTTCCGACAAATTATTAGTAGTTTAGAAGCTAGAGCTTATTTAAAATTGTAATTATTGATAGATGTTTTCAATTAAATAAATCCCATCTCTAGTAATGAGGTATACATAATTCAAAAAACGTTTTTAAATGTAACATTTCATAATAAAAAAACTTCGGCGAATTGTTAGTATTTCAGAAGCTAGAGCTTATATAAGATTATTTTATCGATAGGTGTTTTCGAGTTAATAAATCCCTCCTGTAGTAATGATACATCTATCATTCGAAACGACATTCTAAATGCAACATTTACTATTAACATACTTCACACCAATTGTCAGTACTTTATACCAAATCTTAAAATATATCTATATTTTCCGGACGGTGGACACTCCATATGCAGCATGATCTTTGTCGGACAAGCTTACCACAATTTTCTAGTTAACTTTATTAAACAAATCTCAAAAAATGAAACTTGTATGTACGAAGAGTCGTAGTGACGTCATACCGACATTTTCAGGATGGTGGACACTCCAAACGCAGCACGATCTTTATCGGACAAGTTGACCACCATTTTCTAGTTAACTTTATTAAACCAATCTCAAAAAATGAAACAGGTATGACTATTACTTTTTATTGGAAAACTATTTTTTGAAATCTCTGCAGATACACCATACATCCTGATAAACCTGACTTCTATCTATTAAGCCTTAAAAATTAAAGAATACGTTTTATCCTGAAGTTCGATTTAAAAAATAACGTACGTACTACATATACAGTACATACGAGTACTTATGTCAAAGTTCAACATACACAATTAACAGCCTAAATATTTATACGCCACTAATTCCCTACAATTATGCGTAGCTAAATAACTGACAAAATAATAGTATTTACTCAAAGTATGCTGGTATTAAGCGCCAACATTTGTGCAAATATTTGCATTGGCTAATTACATTTGTAACACTCCAGTGATTCGATGGGTTTGGTCGCGTGTAACTATCCGTCCCATCCTTGTGTGTTTTGCGGGCTTATGTAGTTTGTAATATGTATTAAATAGTGCCTACTTACATATATCGGGTGTTTCAAACCCTTTCACATATACTTTATAGCATTCTATAACGAATTGTAAAAAAAATTGCTAGTCCATTTCAGTGGTGAATTATTTTTCGGTTCCATAATTTACAACATCATGTGTAAAACAGAGATAAAAGTATGCAGTTGTCAGTTATCGGTTTTCAAGGAAAAAAAACCGTCGTGGTACAAGGTGTTTATTTGCATTTGTGCCATATTTCAGGGGGAGGACATAAAATACGTAAATAATCGATTGGAATTACAGTAGACGGGAGATAGCTAATATGCACGGCTTTTTTTGTCATTGTAATGTCGTAGTATTTCAGAAGTAATCCAATTTTATGAATGAAATTTATGAATGATCGTTGCGTATGCTTTGTGTGAGGGTGCAGCAAGGTTTTAAGGCCAGTAACACAGGCGCCAAGTTTAAATACGGCTAGATGACGGAATTCGGAAAAAAAAAATTAAAAAAGTAAAATTACGTACCAATTTTTTTGTTGATTTGGGTCGAGAATCATTAGCATTATTACGTCCTTGAATACGGCACGGATGCAAATCAACAGCTTGTATACGAAATGACTCATTACTGACCATTTTGGCTTTCAGCTAATCGACGTGTACAAGCCAGTGCTGTACCGTGTTTATTAATTGATTAGGTATGACATACTTTATATGAAAATGTAATTTATAACTACTATCATGTTTTTGGAGAAAACTTATTTACGTACCTTGAATAATAAGTTACCTAACAACGTCCACGCATGACTAGATTTCACCCGCGGCGTCATAAGCGTAGAGTGTTATAAGTATAGATACATAGATACTTTGGTTACCTGGTTGGTTAGCTGGTTTTCCTGGTTTTACCCACGTTCTGCATACTTGCTTCCAATACCTGGATAAAAGGAGTAAGTGAAAATTAGTGTAACAAACAATCAAACCAACTCAGTTCCTCATTATTGACATTAGCATGGATAAGACTGCTCTTTATCGTTTTATTAAGATCGGCGGACTATCATACACAAGATTGCAGATGAATATAGTAGAACAAGTCTGTCTACCACGGACTACATGTAAACTAATAAGCAAGATAATTTCTTATTAGGGCCGGATATATTGGACCCAAAATACGAGTGGACCCGCGGGAAACTCCCACACAAGACCTATTTATAAATCCTTTGAAATTACCCTTCCGATCTATCTAAATGAAATATAACGCCTCAAGCTAAAAAAAAGTTAGTGCAAACTCAAATTATTCTTCAAAGGTCTAAGTGATAAGAGTCCCTTTTTAAATTAACTGAACAGCGAAATAATTTGGTCGTTCCCGTTTTTTTTTTCAAGTATTTTTTTATTCGCCATAATTCAAGTCGTAAATCAGAAGCGAAGTAGGAGTAACTGTGAGAAATTCTTAATTACGAAGCTCAAAAAGGCTCTTAAAATGGTCTCGTGGAATGTAATTTTTGCTTTTACGATGTCGTGTGTTTTCTTAAGGTTAGACGTGACTTGAAGACTTGTGATGATAACTGTCTTGTGGAATGATAGTTTGAAGTTGAGTTACGGTCGTTGGAGTCAGTTTTTGAATGGGTGGTAATTGAAGTGTGCCTTAATTATTACATAGTATATATAACAAATTCGCTTTTTCTGTCCCTATATTACTATATCCCCATTTCCCTTGTAGTCTTGAATACATAATTTAGAGCAAATGTTTATAGAATTACCAATCAGAAACCGAAAGAGGTATTATTATGTCATTATTAAATGATGCTGTTTATTACACTCTTTCTTAAAAAAATCTATGTCTCTATGAGAGTGTAACCTACAGAAAATCCAAAAGATTTTTACGTTGTAAAATCAGTGTAAAACGTGTATCTTACCCGTTTTATTGTGTCTGCGCGGCAATCGAATCAGGCTTCAATCTCCTACCGTCATTGAGTTAGTGCTTAAGGGGATGGCCAACAAGTGGTCGGTGGAGTTATTTATATGGTTTTACTATGTAGGATGAAAGTTGTACTATTTTTGTATGAAGATGATTATAAATTTTGGCTTCTAATATGTTGTTTCTAGGCAAAAGTCTCTCTGTTCCTCATTTAATCAACAGTTAATTTTTGCGTCGAAAAAATCTAGACTTCATACTTGTACCCGTAATTTTACTCATCTTTTTGTTGCAAAACCAGGAATAGCAAAAATAACACATTTTTGTCCTATTCAAACAACTAGACAGTATATAATACATGTACCAAGTGACATAAGTAACCTTGACCTCTTGCTAGGCAACTGCTACGGCGTAGCTGACTATGGTGTAGCATCGTAATTCCCAAAGGCGTAGCCATCATAACCTTGCCACCATAGAGACTGTCGTGAGCGAAATACTAGGAATGTAAATGTTTTTTTTATTTATTCTATACTAGTGGTTTCACGTGCCTTTATCTATGTTCCTAAGGGATTATCTACTACCCGCACCTGGATAAAAAGTAGCCTTTATGTGGTTCAGATTTAGTACAGTTGTATTACTGTAAAAATTTAGGGAAAATTTATTTAAATTGAAAAGGTTTAAGTTTATACGCTACATCCATCCGCAAATTCAAAATATCACGTTTACAATATAAGAGTGATCTGTGTATAACTGACAACAGAACACCACTTACGAAGAATTAATTATTGTTCTTGCTATACAGGGTTTTAGAAAGGCTTTATTTTTCCTTTGTTTTGTGCTCCTAAACAAAAACAGATTAATCCTGTCCTAAATCTGGGCAGCTGTCTCAAAACACTCCGTAATAAAGTGTAATATTTGGATTCAAGCAAGCATTCATAATCGGATTTCTTATTCTAATCCAACAGAAAAAAGATATATTTTGATAGTTGTTGTAATAAAAAAATCTGGGCCAGATTTTTTTATTTGGGTTGGATATTACTTTTGTGGGTAAACAATTTTGTGGAAGAAAGTAAGTTATGGTTAGGTCTCATTACTTAGAACAGATTATTGCGAAAATGTTATTATCATTTGCATAGACTTTTCCCAAAAAAAGGGAGTCGGCTTCCAGTCTTAAAGGATGCAGGTGAGTACCGATGCTTCTGACCAGTTCAAACCATACTGGGCAACAGTTACCCTCGTAAGGCTGGTTGTCAGACTTTCTGGATTTGACTACCCGTAACCACTACCAAAGATGTACACCCACAATTTAACGTAACTTCTAAAACTTGTTCTCATTACTTTACTTTTTTTTAACGGCTTAGTTTAATTTTTATTTACTTAGATATTTACATATTTACAATACATGGAACTGGTGTAATGACACAAAAAACTGATATCATGATAATTAAATAAAATATAAATTATATAAGATACCAATTTTATTTCCATTCTCCGCAAGTTATTACGAGGTTACAAACCGAAATCTGTAACTAAATATAAGAGGCCTCACATTTAAGCTTAGACTCTCATCAAGGCCACATTAAATTAATATACAGGCTTTAGATACGTGCCTAATATATATGTAAATACATGTTAATTTATGAAATACGGTCTTTCCAATGAAAATTCTGTGATATATTTACTGTAATAGTTATTACTTGCGAGTTTACCTTTACATCTATACATACTATTTTACAGTCGTCGTGGTATCGTATCGTCATCATGTCAGCCGAAAGATGTCCACTGCTGGAGAAAAGTCTCCCCCAATGTTCACCACTTTGTTCGATCATGAAGTATATGTTTGTGGTGTTATAAGTACGTATATATTCATGAAAATAATATAATGTGTATGTGTATCTAGTTGGTTAGTTTATCAGTTGTGTGAGCACTCCTAATACAATCTAAGCTAGTCGAACGCGGGTGAAAGTAATAAACCAAATACGTATTTGCTATGGAAAGGTCCAAACAAATATGTATATTCATGTTCCAATACCCTAAGCCTTTACAAAATGTGGCCTAGAAAACTATTAATTCGTTATAAAACAGAGGCGTATATGAAAACATGACAGCCAGCTAGTAATCAGTAAGACAAGGGTGTAAGTAAGATTTACATGGAATCGTTGCCCTTAAATATTAACTGGACGGTGACAAGGGTTGGGACTTATGGGTCACTGTTGCGATAGTGCTAACGTTTACATTTTTTCGACGAAGTGATTAAAGTAGAATGACCTTTCTTTGGTGTTGCTTGCTTATCTTTTAGCTACTTCTTTCTTTCTTTTGGTTCCGTTGCTGTGGGAATTGAAAACTTTGTGAGAGTAACTGGCGCTAGGCTTGCGATGTGAATGATTGCGTATTGGAATTCTTACTTAACCGAAAATGTATATCTACAACTAAACTATAATATAACTACTCCGTGCACGCATATAAAAAGCCGTCGATTCCTCGATACATGGACTATTTGACAAAGAAATAATTTTAGAAATGGGATCACTAATTTCGGATACTTCAAATAAACAGACAACAAATTTCCTCTTCATAATAATGCTTTAGAAATACACCATCCACATAATACTGCCCTCATCCCAGTTTTATTTGTGGTCGGTACATCATATTTAGTTTGACATACGTTC
Source organism: Helicoverpa zea (assembly GCF_022581195.2). Lineage (NCBI taxonomy): Eukaryota > Metazoa > Arthropoda > Insecta > Lepidoptera > Noctuidae > Helicoverpa > Helicoverpa zea. The sequence continues at coordinate 1,422,030 of NC_061464.1, read as the reverse complement.
AAATTATATTTGTACAATGAATCGACCAGTTATTGTATATTAGTGAACAAATCAGTGAGCCGCTAAAGCGCTTAACATACGTAATTAGCGCGCAATGAGCTCGACAAAACAATAACTGTTCAGTAAACAATAGAAATTACAATTATAAAGGTAAATGAATGTACTCGTGAAACGTAGGTACCAGCTTGCTGCTGGGTGTGTAATTATTGATTTAGGTATTATAGGTCAGATAGGGAGTCGCTCCTTGAAAATACTGGATCAGATTTGAAAAAAATTCAGCTACTCGGCTGCGTCTTTAGACTGGAAGTCGATCCCAACATACTTAGATGGAAAAAGGCACGGCAGATGTTGATGATGATGATGAAATATTATTAAACTAATCTATAAGAAACTCAACCATTGAAATATTGTATACCACGTTGAAATTAGCCTTTTTCTTCTTACGGCCAGTTTCTTCATCAAAAGTTAAAGCTAAAGTTATGGCTAAAGTAAAGTCTGAAGTAAAAGTAACGGTTAAATTAAATTTTTCTATTAGTTTTGCTGTCACTTTAGCCTTGAAAAAACGAATTTGACCGTTACTTTTACTTTAGACATTACTTTAACTTTAACTTTTGATGAAGAAACTGGCCGTTAGTAATTATTACATATACAAAACCACATAAGCATCTTATTATCAATCGCCAAGTAATGAATGCCGATTGAATTTCCATTCACTTGCTTTAATGAGACCCTAGGGCTGATACTCAAAACTCCCCAAGGTCCAACACAAGCAAACTGCATCTGTGTCTACACGTGGGCAATATTTTAATGACAATAGTTTCATTCTAATCATCTGCCTAGCTCTTTTCCAACTGTATTAAGGTCTTCCAATCTAAGTAGATGTTACCTGGGTAACTCAGGATCCGTTGGTAAGACTGGTTGTCAGACTTTCCCTTTTCAGCCTGCCTGAAGCGACAACCGAATATAAACAAACAAAACAGTTTAGTTCCACACAAAGCCACTTCATCTAGATTATTTTTGCACCAAGATAAGATTACATAAGTCTAGGTTTACTAAGTACAATAATTTTACATATAAATTCAACCACAACAGCCAGAGCTAAGTATAAAGTTCTTTGTGGCGTTAATTACTACGAGCTAGTAAGAAACGTTGAATTAGTTTGCGCGACCAGGGCTTTGTGGGGTAGATTTGCGGTCTACTCCTTCTAGTTCACTTGGAAAACTTTTGTTTTATTAAAAAAAAGTTCGTTGTAAGTTGGGTGTAAATGTAGTTTGTAGGTTTTCTTATTTGTAAATAACTGTTTCTCACGATTTCAACCATATATCGAGAGAACTTGAAGTGCATTTATGACTGCCTATCTGACCTCATCTGAGTAGCCTTGATAATACATTAAATTCTCAGATTTTCATTCAATAAACTGGCCCATTTTTCCGAGCCCATATATTATCTCAATTTTAACAACAATAAATTAAATATTCATAAAATAATTTTTACACGCAATTTAACTTTAAAATAGTGATGTAAAATTGTCGATATTTTAATATGCTGCCGATATTATCGATAGCCAGTACATCAATCAGGATCCGGAAATTGATTGGCCATTACTGACTCCATATGACCGCAGCTTACATCAGGCTTTATGGCGCATAAAAACGTAACGCATATGCATTTTTGAAGAGTATTTTTAATGAGGTTCGCAGCTGTTTTTATGGAAAATAACAGAGAATAATTTTAAAAACATTGTTTAAAAAATTACAGTCCGTATGATAATGGAAATCATCAATTAATGATTGTTTCAGCTTAGGACAGTTTCAAAACAGTCTGAAATAACTTATTATGAGTTAGTGAACAGAATAGTTAGATATGAAGTAAAAATAGAAAGAAAATCGAAAACTTACTTTATCCGAAAACCACTTACCAACTCTGTTATATAAAAGATTTTCATACATTATGTTCGAGAAACTTTCACTTTTACGTTTCAGCAAGATAGAGAAGACACATTCTTATATTTTCAGTTTTCAGCTTTTCTCCCAAAGAAATTCCCAACATCGATACAATTCCCGCCCTGTCTCTAAAGGGATATTAAGATTTCTCTTTTAGAACGTAAAATTCCGTACAGATGAGAATTTAGATAAAAAACAACATTATACCTCAATTTAACTCTATCTTAAATAAAATCTGACTAAATTCCGAGGATTTTGTAGTACATTTTAGATTTTTTCTAGACTTCCTTTATAACTCTTTTTAGTCGGCTAAACGATGTATGGTTTTATTCGTTAATTTAATCTTACTTTATCTGCCTAAGACGTAGGTATCTAAAGATTGAAACTACAATGATCATTACATAAGTCAAAATTCCAGTTCAAACATAACTTTATGTCTATAATGACATTCCAAGTATTTTCAGCCTATGTTAGAATCACACTGAAAATGTGAACTGTGTTCAAATCAAAACGATTTAGTTATCTATAACTTTAATTTTGAGTTCTGTTGTTTTATTGACAGGAGTACATACTCTGACATACATACATTGCTCTTTTTATTTACCTTTAGGATCACTAACGACAACCCTTTCTCTCCATCCACTTACGCCAATCCAAAAATACAGGCACACCATCACGATAGTCACCCTTACTGTCCAACGTCACGATTGCCTCCGATTACCGACAGACACAAATGTAGTTTAGTGCGTCATGCATATGAAAGTGTAGTACAAGATTCATAGCTCGGGTATGGTCACAATATCCCATGAGAGGGACGTTCGCGCCCCCTGGTATGGTATGGCATCTATCAAAGTCAGTCGCAGGTTCGTGACATACGGGCTTGAAGGTTGGATAACTTAACTATAGCCTGGCTACCTCTCTAGTAACACTCCCATGGTTCACGAAGGGAGTGGGACGTAGGCAGCATTACAGGTGCGCGCGAAACGATGACAGCTGACCAGACTGTGTCACTAACTGGCTGGCCAGACGGTATCATTAACTAGCTGGCCAAGTTCTAGTTTAGTGTTGGATAGTTGAATGCGAAAAAAGTTAGAACTTTAAGAACGCAATATACATACCATCAATCACATACCTACACATTGTTCAATTCTAGAGTTAGTATCGCTGCAACTGTTGCAGCGATTACTGACTCTAGAATTGTGTGATTGTACTTGTGAAATTATAAAAAAAAAACACAATTCAGTAATGATATGAAGTGTTAAACTCACCTACGTATGTACTCCCTTTGCAATGTTTTCTATAACTTTTTCAAATCCCGCATTCCTGCAACAAAAGGATCTTCATTTTTTAGTCGACAAAAAACTGATTTTAGGCGTTTATTTTGTACTAGCTTCCGCCAGCGGAAGTGGCCCGTTCGCCCGCGTGGTGTGTTGATTAAAAGTATCCTATGTTCATTCTTCTACCATCAAGAATGTACACAAAGTTTCATGATGATCGGTTGAGTAGTTTTTGCGAAAGCGTAGCAAACAAACGGACTTTCGCATTTATAATATTAGTAGGATACTAGGATCGTCAAAGGACTAAACTTGTCTTAATTGTTTGTTGTACAAACACTTTGCCAGTGTGTATACCAGCCACAGCACTACGACCTCTCACGTAATGAATCTAGGCAAATGTCAGTCATTGTCCAGTAGCGGATTTATTGCGGGTACACGCTCCACTTTATATTTTATTTACTTCTTGTTTTGGTTTGTTAACAAGATAACATCTGTTTTAATGAGACATTATTGGTTTGGTAAACTGGGTGTGGGTTTGTGGCCTTTAATTGCAAAGTAGACTAGGCTTCCAATGATTTTAGGGTTCGGTACGTCGATTGTATAAAATTCGAACAACAACTCGCATTTCACTTCGCTATTCACTCTCACTTCACATTTGGGTCAAAACGTTCTAAAAGTCATCTCATACTTTATCTGTCAAAATCTCGAGTTTAATTTAGTTCAACTCGCAAACACGCTCGCAAGAGTAGCGCTAGTGTAGTAACTCACGGCGGATTCAGATGCGAAGTTTAGAGTGAAGTCTTATAGAATAGCACTACGGTACTCAAAAGAAAAAAAAATAACCCTATTAGTTAGATTTCGCTGTACGAAAGGTTTATTCATCCGTCCGTCTCTCACTAGTGATTGGAATTGGCAGGTTTTATCCTTTAGCGAGTTTCTTGCCGTGGAGACTGAAGTTTCTTTGGTTAGAAAAGATAATCGAAAAAACCCAATAAATACTGTTATACTTCGGCCGTTCAGAGAATGCGTTCCTGACACCTATCAGTTAGTCACGACTAGTGATGGGCACAACATAACACTGAGTTCGTTACCGTTCCTTCAAAATGAACCGCCGCATTATTTTAAGATTATTTTCGTTTTAAATTGGCGGAATCATTTGTTTTATATTTTAGTTATTTAAGTGGAAACCAAAAAAAGGTAATATTCATATAATAAAATTGTTTTATTTATTCTTTGTTACAAGTACATTGAATTGAATGTGCGAACAGAATATTAATCAGACTCCGATTTGCTTGAGGAGGTGGTGTCTTCATCATCATCTTCGCCTACATGTATAATTATATTATTATCAATAACAGAATCAATCCTGATATCTCGGTCTAACAAAAGCCGGGTAATCAAATAAAAACAGATCGAAAACACTTGAAAAACGTGGTCTATGCGCACGAAACGACAACGGACGACTGTTTTAGCGTCACAAAATGGCGGCCCATAACGCCATTTGGGGTTACCATTTTTAATCTAAGTATAAAAATGCGGTTTGGTCATAGTTTTATTTTTATATTTCATAAACGTTATAATTAAGTCTTATAGTCCATTATTTTCCAATTCTTAAAAAGAAAATCAAAACGTATTATTTTATATTATAACTGTATAAGAACAGATTACGATACTTGCCTGTTATTTTTAGCACAGCACTACAAAATATAAACCGCTGACATAACCTTGTAATAGCGCAGTATAGATTTAGAAAAATATTGTTTACCAAGTTATTTGACACTCAGTTTGGCACAAAATTATAACATTCATTGATTATTGATATAATAATGTTGTTTTAATGCTCCTCAATTGTTAAAACGGTAAACAACCAGCAAAAATATTTTTATCGTAACTGCAACGCCATTGCAAAGTTACGTCGTCAGTTCAATCGCGACGTGTCAGGAACGCATTCTCTGAATGGCCGAACTATAACAAAATAACCACCAAACAAAAATCACTTACAAACACAATTATTATCACCAAAACATATCACATTCCTATCCCACCAAATTCGGGAAACAAACAAAGAAACGATATATTAATCTCATTGTCACATTACCGCGATCAAAATGTAACTACCCTCATACAGGCGTTTTTGTTCCTTTTTCTTTTGTTACAATCTCTTCGAGAAAAATCAGGATAAAACTTAGAGTTTTCCAACAACTGGAGACGCCATTGACTTGCTTTTCCCCTTTATTAAGGTCATACTCATAGTAATATGTGTGCATCATGTGTATGTATGTAATGTGACTGAATATAATGTACCTACCTACTAGCTTCTGTCAGTGGTTTGGGCCACATCCCGTAGGAACTACTGCGCGATCCCGGATAAAAAGTAGCCTATATCTTCAGCTTTAAATTATTGGTATGGATAATGACGTGATCGAATTTTTATGAGTGATCTATCACAATCTGTTGCATTCCTTTGGTATTTTATTACTTTTTACTTATTTTTGCTTATAAATAAACTGGCAGACTTTTTCGCACAGAGATTTTTTGTGCTCACTGCGGCTCCTATTGCTTAAATGATCTAAGGGAAAAATGCTTTTCCAAAGACTTTGGTTCCGTATTCCTTTGGATAATCTATCACGTTGACCCGAATGTTAGTGTATGCAGATTAGGGATGTTAGCATCAAAAAGGTCGTAAGTGGTCTTGATCGAGGGTAAACATACGACCGCTTTATTTCTGATGGTAGATGGAGTGGGAAATCGTACATGTTTTGAGCATTTTTCATTGAGGGAATATCGAAATCTGTTACAAAACAGTTTATAAATATTTTTAAGGATCAAAAAGTGGTCTCCCAGGGTGGTCCCATTGTTAAGTAAGGTAAGATACAAAGTAATGTTAAAGAAAAGGGGTTTTACTAATCTTTTACATGTTGTAAATCATTATCTTACACTTCTATCGAACGATACTACTACTCTACATCTCAATAGAGCCACATATGCCAAAATACTCACATACCTATCTTAACAATAGACATCTTTGACTAACTGCATTGAAAATTCTAAATACAATTCATTATAACAAAGTTCAGCAAGTACACCTAACTTTAGAAGACTAGACGTTCACTCAGCTGTTTTACAAAACAACCGATTTTGCGATTTATCTGCGACACATAAGTACAGTCAGCTTCAAAAGAAACTGGACAAATACTTATTTTCAAAATTTACACACAACGTAAAGAGTCAACAATTTCATAACCCAAAAAATATACATAACATAACATTTAAAAAAGTAGATGAAAAATCTATTTAGTTATCGAGGAAATATTGTTTTTAACCGACTTCCCAAAAAGGAGGAGGTTATCAATTCGGCCGGTATATATCTTTTTTTTTCTATGTATGTACATCGATTACTCCGAGGTTTATAGACCGATTTACGTGATTCTTTTTTTGTTCGACTCGAAATAGCTGCCAGTTGGTCCCATAGTCATCAGGTCAGGATCTGATGATGGAAACCCTGAGAAATCGAGGGCAACCTTCGAAAGTTGTAGGCATACATAGGGTAAAAACTTGACACTCAGGTGTACGCCTAAAAGCACTATTCAACAGTGAAGATTTGGAGCTGATCTGATGATGGAAACCAGAGAGGGTCGAGGGAACTCGACAACTGAATATGTAAAATACCTCGTATTTGGACTTATATTCTTTGTATTGATGAGAACTTCCCACTTGTCTGGATAGTGACAACTATTCGTATCACTGAAAAGCTTTAAATAAAAAACTTTTTTACAAAAAAATTAAACCGACTTCCCGAGACACTAAAAAGCATCGGCCTAGAAGTCGGTGTCTTATGGATGTTACTAAGTTAATTTTGCCACCGACTTCTAGGCCGATGCACCTAAAAATAGTTTTTTTTTTTTTTTTGCTTTTTAGTGTCTCGGGAAGTCGGTTTAATTTTTTTGTAAAAAAGTTTCTTTGCAGTTTTGAAAATTAAGGAAAGGTTCATATCTGATGGAAAATTCGTCGAGCATATCGTAAATGTGTGATCGACGCAATCACGCATCATCGGTTATGTGTGAATGGTTTTTTGTATACTAGTGACTTGCGGTACGTGCTTCGCTACGTATAAAGTCTACCATTTAGTTACAAAAAATGTGATAAATGAAGGACCTCTAGACCGATTTTGTGCAAACTTCACATTTACTGACAAAGCCTAAACATTTGGTTTGGATAGATGAGACCGTTCTTGAATTATAAAATTAGAACAAAAAGTGGCATTATTTTTACAATTAATTTATTGTATACTTGTCTGTGGTGTGTTACGCGACCGATAAATAAGCGAAGCATGTTTCTTCAGGTATGAAACTTTCCTATGACATTTTTAACTACTTTTGACGCAGACCGTACATTCAGTTGATGGACGACGTGACAGACGGTCGGTCGTCCGTCACGTGAATTTGTTTGTCCCGCCATTGTTTTCTGAAAGAGAATTTTTGCAAGTTGCAATACTATTGCAACGATTTGCAGCTCTTGAAGTTAGTTTAAAAGAAAGATAAGAACGAATGGCTTTTTAGATTGATAGTAAAATGTTGTAGTGATGCTGTAGGTGAAATAAATATTGAAGCATCTTTGTTTAGAAAGTAGGTATACAACTTTGCGGTTTTTGGAACAGAAAAGTAGTACACGATATGTAATCCGATTTTACCTAAACGTAAATTAATGTTTTATGCCATGTGCACTGAAGTAAAGAAAAATTTACATTTCCAATTATGACTTGAGAACTAAACATTGAAAAACACTACTAAGTACCTACACAGCCTAACAAGTACAATGAAGACTATTAATTGATAAACTATAAAAAAAACAGAATCACAAAATATTAAAACTCAAAATAATAAATTAAAACTTCGGGGCTCTTCATGGTCCCGATGTAGACTTCAATGCGTCCGTATCTTGGCTACGCTTCGGTGACTTGTTTGGAGAAACCGAAGGGTTTGTATGTGCAATTATGGACGAAGTTATCCTTACGAATAACTACCGGAGATATATCGTGAAAGACGGGACGGTTGACATATGTCGGGCATGTCACCATCCGGGTGAGTCTATCAGACATATTATATCTGGTTGTTCTCGTTTGGCTAATGGTGAATATTTGCACAGACATAACCAAGTGGCCAAGATTATCCACCAGCAGCTTGCTCTGCAATACAACCTTGTAGACCTTGAGGTACCGTACTACAAGTATGCGCCCGACCCAGTTCTCGAAAAGGACCATATCACGTTGTACTGGGATCGATCTATCATCACTGACAGGACTATTGTAGCCAATAAGCCTGATATTGTGGTGATAGATCGATCAGCGCGCCGCGCGATGATAGTCGATGTCGCCGTTCCGCATGACGAGAACCTTGTGAAAGCTGAGAAAGAGAAACAAATAAAGTATCTCGACTTAGCGCACGAGGTTGTCGCCATGTGGAGTGTCGACACGGCTGTTGTTGTGCCGATTGTCGTTACGGCCAATGGTTTAATAGCCAAGAGCCTCGACGAACACCTCAGGAGGCTCTCGTTGGGCGGCTGGATCAAGGGACTGATTCAGAAGGCAGTACTCCTTGATACGGCACGTATTGTGAGGAGGTTTCTGTCTCTGGGACCCTAACCACCGGTACCTTGGACCCTGTGCCCGATATCGGTGGCAACCTATTTTTTATATTTTTAAATGTTTTTTATTTTTATATTTAATATTTAAAAATGTAAATTATATGCTTGAAAATAATTAAATAACTCGAAAAATTAAAACATACTAAACATATTTTTAAATGCAAAGACGCTCCACAACCGTGAGGTGTGCAGTCTCAGAGAATATCTTCTCAAAAGCGACGTGGGTATGCATCGTGATATGGTAGCAGTGGACAAAGGACTCACCCCGCTATCGTTGGCAAATGAGAACTGGCGCAGACCTGTGGTACTAACTACCCATGATCGCAAGGAGGTATGGCAGAGCAAACAGCTACACGGACGCTTCTTCGGGGCTCTTCATGGTCCCGATGTAGACTTCAATGCGTCCGTATCTTGGCTACGCTTCGGTGACTTGTTTGGAGAAACCGAAGGGTTTGTATGTGCAATTATGGACGAAGTTATCCTTACGAATAACTACCGGAGATATATCGTGAAAGACGGGACGGTTGACATATGTCGGGCATGTCACCATCCGGGTGAGTCTATCAGACATATTATATCTGGTTGTTCTCGTTTGGCTAATGGTGAATATTTGCACAGACATAACCAAGTGGCCAAGATTATCCACCAGCAGCTTGCTCTGCAATACAACCTTGTAGACCTTGAGGTACCGTACTACAAGTATGCGCCCGACCCAGTTCTCGAAAAGGACCATATCACGTTGTACTGGGATCGATCTATCATCACTGACAGGACTATTGTAGCCAATAAGCCTGATATTGTGGTGATAGATCGATCAGCGCGCCGCGCGATGATAGTCGATGTCGCCGTTCCGCATGACGAGAACCTTGTGAAAGCTGAGAAAGAGAAACAAATAAAGTATCTCGACTTAGCGCACGAGGTTGTCGCCATGTGGAGTGTCGACACGGCTGTTGTTGTGCCGATTGTCGTTACGGCCAATGGTTTAATAGCCAAGAGCCTCGACGAACACCTCAGGAGGCTCTCGTTGGGCGGCTGGATCAAGGGACTGATTCAGAAGGCAGTACTCCTTGATACGGCACGTATTGTGAGGAGGTTTCTGTCTCTGGGACCCTAACCACCGGTACCTTGGACCCTGTGCCCGATATCGGTGGCAACCTATTTTTTATATTTTTAAATGTTTTTTATTTTTATATTTAAAAATGTAAATTATATGCTTGAAAATAATTAAATAATTAAAACATACTAAAGTTATAAATATAACCTCAGTTTAACCAGAGATCAGAAACCCCATTAAATAAATATTTCACGTAAATATTAGGCCCATAAATTATATTTTATTAAAATCACCATGTCTTATGTGCAAATCAGTATTATCTACTAAATCCTAATATTTTAGAGAGATTACACTGAAATTCAGTGTGTGTGAAGTTAATTAGAAAATACATCATTTGCATATTTATATGCACGTGACGTGTAACCACGGGTTGATGACCTGTGAATGTTATTAAGTAAAAGTGATGCATACTCCACACATTTGCCTCGTGAAGAATAATTTGTCTTTTAAACTTTGTCTGATACTAGGTTTTATCCATGGTTTCACCTGCTTCTTACGGAACAACATGCTCATGTAAAAAAAAACAATGAATATGAATGTGGACTTTCAACCTTCTAATTTCATAATCAGTAGCTTCTTAGTTCATGGATGGCTGCTTGTTTAGTTTGATCGTTGTAGTGTGTATTCGTTTTTTCACGATTTTATCTATTAGTTTTGGTGTTACTTTAGCCTTGAAGAAACGAATTTGACCGTTACTTTTACTTTATGACATTACTTTGGCTTTTACTTTTGATGAAGATGCTGGCTGTTAGTTGGTAAAAGCATTAACCTACATGAGTGAGTGTGTGGGTTTGATTCCAGGCTGGGTACCTAAGTACCATTGCAACTTTTAACTAAGTTTATTTATGTACATTGTGAGTGTATCTTGGATGCCAATGATTGATAAAGGTGTAGAAAAACATCTCGACGAGACCTTGGCTATAATATATTACGATATGTGAGGGGAGACCTGTGCCTTGCAGTGGAATGATATAAAAGATGATGATGACTAATGTGCCCACTAAATCGCATAGATACTGAATCAAAGCATATACATATCAGTCGACTAAAAGTTTCCTACCTACAAGAAAGTCTTAGTCTAACTAATAGAGAGTACTAGCACGTTTTCATTTCGCATGACCAATGGCGAAACTCACGTTTTGAATTTATTATGAGCTTCGATATATAGTGAGACGTCCATTACATGGAATAAATTCGTAATTAAAATGTACTATTTTAATGAAAATTAAGTATTTTTACGTTTAAAAGCTTTTTCTTATTAGGTATCTACATATATTTTTTATTTCGTCAATTTGGTATTTCGGTAGATGTGAAAGAAAAATAAAATATTTGAAGAATTTTTTGTTAGCTTTAGAAAGTCAAAATCGTACCCATGATTGTATGTCATCTGTATGATTTTATGACAGAGCCTATACCTTCACGGGTAAGATATGGATTTTGATATACGAAATGAATTTATTAATTACTAATTACATCTGACATCCGTAAAGGTTAATTAGACGTGGGTGTAACCCACAATATTCTTATTAAGCAATATTCCGCCAAAATGACAATCCGCTTTTATATGGCGATCACGAGCGCAAATGTCAATGTAGTTAGTGTAGGTACCTCATAACATTATCAATTAGGTTCAACTTCTATTTAATAAGGACGAGATTTAAATCAATAAGCTGCAAAACTGGATCTAGAACAAGAAATTCCTTATGACCTCTTGTATACGGCACGTTTTTTTATCGTACAGCCGTTTACATTTACCGTTTCTTGACACGTCCCGTGCAAAAGAACTCATAAACAAAGTCTAAAACGTTCATCAAATCCAGTACCATAAGACAAGACAAGACAGTCAAGAAAAACATTTACAATAATCAGTATTTTTTCTACCTTTTATTGTCTGCGGTCGTCAAGAAATTATTCTTGGAACAACTCCAAAATTTTGAAGCAACGTTTTGAAAATTCCACCGGTTTACGATCTACTTCCATTATTAAAATCAGATCGTAAACAACAGTTTAAGAATTACATAACTTCCCAGTTTCCGTTTATTCCTTCGAAATAATGTTAAAATAACTTATGCAAATACTAAGTTAAGCGTCTAGCCTCTGACTGCAACCAACTTTTGATTTAATAATCTTAATTCTTTTGGAACACAGTTTTCTACTTACAAAGAGTGGTATTTTGTGTGACTGTTTGTTGAAACTTCCATTTGTTTGAGGATTGACTTCCTTGGAAGAGTAAAGCTGAATAATCTTTTTGTATTCATAATTATTTTCGGACTATATTATTTCCAAAATGAGACTATCACTACGAAACCATTACATCTTCATAATATGACCAAAGTCATTAAGGTCATTTACACCTAAGTAACAAAGGAAAACATATTATATCTAAATAATTGTGCTGTAAAAATATTCAGAAATTCGTGAACCTTTCTGCACAAGAAGCCATCTAATAATCTGGTCACCGTAATTGTAAGTTTTGATATACCATTTATTGATTTTCACGAAAAGCAGGTTTCACTATAAATAACTTCCCTTTTACTATATATGTATGATCTATAACTAATTCTATGTGGAAGCCCAACTACCATTTTTCCCAAATCAATCCTAAAATAGCACACAAAATACAATACAACAAAATATCCTGACTTTCATTGGAAACCTGTACATTTGGTACGTTATGACATACACAGCGATCCAGCGGTGGCTATCAAATATTTATGACTCAATCCTTTCCGACTGATTGCGATGTACTCACATGACGACACTGAGGTAGTACGGATATTAAAAAGTTACGAAAAATAGTGGAGTTTTACCCGTGATTTTGGGAGATTTCGCCTGATCGATGTTGCTATATTAATGTTTAGAATGTGTCGTATATGTTCAGAATCGGTTTGCAAACTGTGTAATGTGATGAACATTGGACCCGTCCTTCGTTCATATGGACACTTCGTAAAATCATAGATTGAAAGACGTTCGCTGCTGGACAAAAGCTGCCCCCAAAGGTAATTATCGACAATTGTTATCTAAAACTCTCATTAAATAACTTCAACGAGATGATCAAATGATCTAACAAAGGTCATGGTTGGCGCTAGACGCTGTTCACTTTCAACAAGTCCTTTTATAAATCAATGGGAAAGGCTTATTCACATTACAACAACTTATGGCATCCTCAATAATATAATATAATGACACCACAAAAACCGTTTAACCTGCCTCAGTACAATCGCGAACACAAGTGCAATCTGCCGAAACCTTCATCTCACAAGTACGCATTGTCATCGCGACATCGCTCTACTCTCTGAGATTGACACCTCTAAAGGCAAGTATTTGCCGTACACTTCTGACACTGCTGACACATTTTTTTGGAGTATCTGTTAAGAAATTGCTTCTTCCCTGCTTCTATTGGAAAACTCTTTAAATATAGCGAGATGGAAAGAGTAAAAAATTTAACGGAATTTTGAGTTAGTTTTTTCTTGTGCAGTCCTGTATTCCATGATTATATAAAAAGCTTTGGTCTATTCGGTCTGTTTTAGGTATTGTTAGTAATATACTTCTGTCATTTGAAGTTCGTTGGGTGGTCAGAAGCCAGAACGTCTGACAACCGGTCTTATCAAAGGGAATCGGATTGCTATTAGCAGATATTTGCTGCTAGCAGATTGCAAACCGACTCCTATATAGCTCAAAAGGCTAGGCAGATGATGTAAACTTTTAAAAATAAACAGCTAGATACGTCCATCAATAGAATTGCTTCTGTTAAAAATAATCCTTCAGACAACTACACGCTTTCATAGAAATATGTAACCTGTAGATGTATGTACCTTTCAATTTCTACGTACCAAAAAGGACCCCTGTTCTTCCCTAATCTTCTACCTGCCTATAAAACAGGCGTCACTTTGCTAGATTGATCGAAATACTATGTATTTGCACGACAGTCTCGATACACTCCAATTTGTTGACGGTTCTACGAAAATACTGGCGCTTTTATGAAATCAATAATTCAGAGATCTTATTTATCTGCTAGCTGTACCTTATAGTACCACGGATAAAAAGTAACCCTAAGTTAACGTTCTTTCTCACAATCTAGACTATTTGTAAAATTCATAACATTTAAATAGGTTCTGTAGTTTTGGTAAAGTAACGTAAAGCAACCCTGTCTTTCTGTCGTGAATGCGCGAAGAAATGCGTGAACACAGGGTTACTTTTGCATTTATACCTAATATTTTATAAGGCTTTTGAGCTTATTTCAAATTAAGTATGTATTTATAATCATTTTACTTATAGTTCCACTATTCACCAAAGAAATTACTCTCAATTATCAATTTAATAAACGATACGCGTGCCTTATTATGGAAAATTTATATAAACAAACGATAATGCACTGAAAATATTTCCTTGATCTTTAACAAATTACGTAGGACCACTCACGCGGCACTGATGCTCCCGTTGTTCATCGTTTTGATCTTAAATATCTTCAAATTCAAGTCTTTAATTAACATCAATTTTAGAATATCTTGTATAGCGAGAAAATTCATTTTCTCACCTTATAAATTCAATGGGTCGAGTCTTTGGACCCGTCAACGGCAGAAATTATTTCTCTCTACCCAATAGTCATTTTGTTCCTTAAAGTATTGTGTAACATTTAAACGGGACAGGATAATCCCAACTTGTTCCATAAAACGCCAGAAGGATGTTTCCAGTATTAATTGCCGTTCCCATTCATGGGAAAGTTCCATGGCGTCCTATGGTTCGATCGTTATGGGGTAGTAAAAATTGGTTTAATGTTGTTTTGACCGGGAATCAGCTGGGTGTACTGTTATTGTAAGTACATGAGCTGGTTCGACGTTTGTTTTTTGTTAAGGCCTAGTTTTTCCTTAAATTCCTGAGCTATCACCTCACAAAATGCAGCCAAATCTTTTAAGTAGTATCATGTATACACGGGCTGCGGGATTCTTGTTGTAGGTAATTGTTACCGCGGTCCTGGGACAAAAAGGGCTTATAAAGGAACATGGTGGGTTTTAGTCATTAAGAGTCTTACACTCTCTCACGCTGCACCCACAGCGAGAGGAGTAAAAAAAACACCTCTTTCTTCAAAAATCACGGTGAAAAAGATGCATCTATATTGTCCTGCTTGTATTACGAATATCAAGATCACGTTCCAATTTTTGCAAATTCTTTGGTACCTAAAGCACTTCGTTTCAATAAATACATATATTCAAAAATATCGAGCAGGTAAAAGTTTCATGCGGTGAGAACGACATCTGTCTGGAACCTCAGGTACAACACTAAGTATTCAACTGAGCTCGGTCTGCCTTCTTAAAACTTTACCATGAACTTGCAACGCCTTTCGACTGGAAGCTGTGAAAATAAAGCTGGTAGGGTGTCCACTGTTAAGGGCGATACGAGTTTTTGAACCTCTTACAGGATTTTAAAGCTAAGAGAAGTGAATATGGTCAAACACTTTAAATTACATCTCATTATCTCTTCATTTTAATTTATTTTTTTTCCTATAATTGAATGATTTGCTTTTTTTAGGAATGAGAACACTCTGCAGAAAACTTATTGCATACACTCCAACAAAAAAAAAAAAAAATTTTTTCATAATGGCAGGAGAATTTCTATTCGTTATTTTTTTATATTCAAAATAACGTAATGCAAAACACATAATATGAAACCAAGGGGGGTTTCATATTATGTCCTCCCTCCCCAAAGAAAAAACACATCAATCCTTAACCATTTTCATAAATCACGTAGGTAGCTATTGGGCATTTCTCCATAGCATCGTTAACACATACAAACATATATTATTATGGCTGCAACCCCACAAACCACGTGGTGGGGTATGATGACATGACAACATGACATCTGAGGCACATAGAGGGGATGTTTTGAAAGATTACTTGCCAGGAAATATTATATTACTGACAAGAGAGAATTTCGGTATAAGAAATTTCTCTAATGGTATGTAAGACAAGTTATAGGTATGTGTTGCTTTTTGGTATTATGTTAGTCAGTCAAGAGCTAGGCATAAATTCAAATCTAAGGCTGTAATCTATCCCGAGGACACGGTGGACCACACAGTCCAGGTGTGCCCCGCATGGGAGAGGCACCGCCGGGTCCTCGTCGAGGCTTTGGGCGGCGGCGAGCTCTCGCGTCCGGCCCTGGTTCAGGCCATAGTCCGGGGCGAGAGGGAATGGGATGCCGTCGCCTCCTTCTGCGAAGCGGTCGAGAAGGAGGAGGCGGAACGCCAGAGAGTACGCACCTCTCATCCCGGCCGCCGCGCCGCTAGACCAGGTAGACACCATGGGCGCCGGGTGTCGCGTGATGACTCCCGGCCACCGTAGGCGTGGGTCTGTGGGCGGTGAGTTTGGGTGACTCATCGTCCCTCTGTCTGCTTAGACGACAGACCCGTGTCGACGGCGCGCGTTGTTCCACGCGCTCCTCAAAGAGATGTCAGCAACCCCAGCGGGGCCCAGCAGGGCCAAGGCCTGTCGGGGCTGCGGGTTGTTCGAAAGAGATACCGCGGCCCTGGCACATAAAAGGCCTATGACGGAACACGACGGTTTTTAGTCAGTAAGAGTCTGACACTCCCTCACCGCTGCTAACCCACAGCGGGATTGATGATTTTTGACGTAGGAAAAAAAAAAGGCTGTAATCTACATATATATATATAAATGAAACCCGCTTTCCGTTGTCACGACATGACATGAAAACGGCTTGACCGATTTGACTGAAAATTAGAGGGGAGGTAACTTAGACCCGGGAGAAGGTTTTAGGATAGGAGTTTTTGTCACCATCCGGCTACGGGACGCGGGTGAAACCGCGGGCGAAAGCTCGGCTATAATAATAATATAAAGGGAAAACGTTGCTGATTTGTTTGTTTGTTTTTACCCCCTACCTATTTGAAAAATTCTTGAAATAAAACCATTTCACTGTTGGAAAGCTTCACGCTTTCCAAATAACGTAGGCTATATTTTAACCCGGTGCGGGCAGTAGTTCCCAAGGAATGCGGAATAAACTATACAAAATACTAATAGGGTACACAGTAGATACATTTTCATAACTTCAAAGTGTCAGGAAAAAACTTTTCAAAAAAACTAATTTAGCTACAGAAACGCATTGGAAGTAGGTAAGTCAAAATCTAGAAAAATCAAAACCTACAAAAGACTGACTTCGTAGTACAATGGACATGAACACAGGCTACAAACAAACAAAGCAACAGCTCTGTTGCCTCAAGTTGGATTCGACAAATCTCCTCTAGTCACGAGGTTAATCTCGCACCAAACCGAAGCGGTTAAACCTTTGTTTCGAAAACTCTGTAAAGGTCAGCAAAGTAAATGTCAAAACATCATGACTTATAATTAAAGAGAAAGTGAAAAACCTAGCGAAGTGAAAACGACGAATTATTTGCGGTAGAAAAAGCTTCCTTAAAGAAATCAGAAAAGGTAATTATAATTTTATGCCGTTTTGACATCCATTTTCGAAACTTCGGGTGCACTAGAATAACCTTTGACATAATTTAAGTTAATAAGCATTGTTAGTAAAAAATATGGAAATATTTTATTCCCCTTATCAAAAGCAATATGAAAATACCATACATATATAGGTATGTTGTTCAGTAAATATATCTTAAAAATACTTGTAACTTAAACCATATAAACAGACTTCATTCATACTTGAAATTTATCCAGCTACCCAGAAAAGTGTCTTATAAGCCGGAAAAACACAAAGCAACAGTTGGCAGCAGTTGATCCTACCCCGGAGATCCCTAAGTCTAATCGATGGTGAAAACAAACATCCCATCGGACCCAAGGAATACCTTCATGGGATTACGACAAACTCAACACGATATAACTGATGGAAACACGGAGAACAAACTGACTAGCGGAGGTGATATAACGAAAAATCGTCAAAGAAAGTAGCGCGCTAAAATGCGGGTGAGCGGAGGACGAGGAACGTTACTGTTTTCGCCCTTATACGCCTTTCTTGGACCCGATAATTTTTTGTAATACCAAAAATCGTTGCAAGAGGTCTCAAAGAACCCAAATACGTTTTTTGTTCACTAGTAACTGATAGTTTTGGTCATGCCCACCGTACGAATTTGACCTAGAAGAAGGCGCTTGACCTACCTGCACTATGGCATCTCCGCTCATTTCCTTACTCCGCAGACGGAACGTATGTCTATGATAAATCCTTTTCTTACGGAACCCTTTCAGAATATCCCCAAGACCCAAACGCCTTTGTATAGCAAAACCTTTTGAAGTCCACAAAATAAACACGAGTATAATTAGGAAGGTCAAAACTCCGAGGAAATTTTAATTTGTAGCGATGACTTGAGATATTTTCAAGAAACTGAAGGAACCTTACTTTGCCGAAAGTTTTATGGAATTTCTTTTCTTTGTGAAAAAACTTTTTTTGTTTATGAAATGGACAGCAGGTTTTTGTAATTACTTGTGTTAACTCATTCAACAACAAATTACGATGAAATGAGTTAGGAAGACAATTATGGAAATATCTAACCCTATCTGATGAAAGGCAGAAAATTGGCGGAGATATATCTAGGGTATATTTTATAGCTGCAGCAAGCAATATGCACTTAAATTTTAATAATCGTAGTATTGAGAGTTGAGAGCAATTTTATCTAGCCCGTATAGGGTGAAAATTGTACTATTTTTACCAGACCGACTGTGGAGTTTCAGAAGCGTTAATCCGATTTATGTCTCCTATTGTCGGCTTTATAGGGTGTCCACACTTTCAATTTGTGCCGTAATTGAATTAAAGGTTATTTATTTATTGCTAGTCTTGTGGAAAATTGAGCCAGTTTATTTCCTTTCTTTCATAATGGCAGTGAAGTGGTGAGGTCAAAGGAGTTGATTTTTACGACTTCTATGTAATGGTAGAAAGCTTATTATATGGATCTGGTACTGTAATAAATACCTATCCACCTTTAATGTAATCTGCATTTTAAGCAAATAAATTATTTGAATTTGATCGATGCGCGTAAGGAACTCAAGAACATTCTTTGTGATAGATAATTGATTTGAAAAACAGCTTCAGAAAATCGCCATATTATCTTGCAACAACTTTAACTTTCCTGAATTATTAGAATAAAATCTAGACCTAAAACAACGTCTGCCATCTGCAGAAAAACTGGCCAAAGTTCTTAAATTACGCAACACATGGCTACCCTTCCCAAAAATCAAGCGGAAGAGATTTAACGCTTTATTTTTATCGAGAGAGGAACTTCATCCTTTACGGATGCTTTGGTCCATTGATCTAGTGGCGCTTCTAAACATATTTATTTACTCTGTGCCTAACCTAAAAGGAGTTCCCAACCTTGGGCAAAAGGGGTTTGGGACTATTTTTGCTTTATGACTTTTTAAGGCCTTCTTTTCTGCCTCCAACGATATTTGAAGTATAGCAGTGTGGTGATGCGCAAAAAGGTACTTTAGATAAATTGGCTTTGAACTTGTGGCTAGTTATTGAAGGGGCAGTGAACTGTAATACTTGTAGGTATGTATGACGGGTTTTTTGAAGAAGTCTTTATGTTGTAAGGAACCTATTCGACTGTAGATGTAGGCCGTTTTTGTGGATAAGTAGGTAGACGATTTTTTTGGAATGTAGCTCTAGCCTGAATGGTACTTATGACGTTTATTGAAAAATGGGTTATAGATGGTATAAAAAGGAGAAGATACATGATTGTATAAGTGTGACTGTATTTAAATGATTATACAGAAGATATTTTAAATTAGTTTCAGTCGATTTATCACGTTATTGGTAAGAAATACCCAATTCATTATCTAATCTATACTAATATTATAAAGCTGAAGAGTTTGTTTGTTTGAACGCGCTAATCTCAGGAACTACTGGTCCGATTTGACAATTTCTTTCAGTGTTAGATAGCCCATTTATCGAGGAAGGCTATAGGCTACTTTTTTTATCCCGGTACGGGAAGTAGTTCCCACGGAATGCGGGTGAAACCGCTGGCAGAAGCTAGTTATTGATAAATCTTAATCAAATTCCCAAACAAACATTCGTGTAATAATCCAAAGATAGCCAAGTAATTCATAAAACGTCAAAATAAATCACTGCTCGACACCAACCTGTCATAAAATAATAATTATTTTACAAACAAAAACAAAAGCGACTCTTCTTTCGCAAACAAACTGGATCTTTCCGGTTATCCGTTATCCGGTCGAGTCCGGATAAAACTGGATTAGACAACTCCAATATTTTTGTTTATACAAAAAAGTGAGGTTCGTTCTTTGGAAAAATAATGTAGTAAATTGACATTTCTTAAGTACTTGTGATATTTTGTGTCGGGGACAGATGCTACCCGAGGCAATGCTTCTTAATATTTGTACTGATCTTTGCTATTTAGATAAATGACAATATTTAATTCTGAAAACATAACATATATAAAACTTGTTTTTCTTTCACGGGTTTTTTTCCACAACCTCATTATTTTAACCTTATTATTTAATTACTTCTCACACCCAAACTTTATATACTTGATGGTAATTGATATGATGCTTTCAGTACTATATTGCTCCGTCAATCAAGCTAAGTTACAAACAGGTACAATTTTTTATTTTTCCTTTCATAAAATTGACATTTATGAACACGAAATGTTCATAAGTAATATTACTCACTGGAGGATTTCAATCACTCTACAGCGTTTCACTTAAAAATACGTTAACCCCAAAATACAGGCTGTCGATGCAAGACGTCATAACCCCCTCGGGTACAATCAAGCCTCGTAAACAGTTTACCGTCAACAAATAAGTTCCGCTAAAGCGTTAATGTTGGAACATTCCCCCAACTTCTTGCATCCATAGAGAACCATTAAACTTGTGCCGTCGCTTTTCCAATTAAAAATCCCCATACATCGCTAGGAGGAGCTTCTCACACGTACCGATGGCCCAATTAAATACGCCATTCACCAGAGGGTTAATTAAGAAGAAAATTATCTCCTCAAACAGTAGGCGGGCGTGACAAGCGATGGGAGGCCTAAGTGACAAGTGATAGCGAGTGTCATAGGCGTAGCGATTAGCGTGGTAATAATCTGCTGAGACTACTCTCATAGTAATATTGAGAACGGTTTCTAGCCTAACCGAATTCTCCTACCTATGTAATTCGGGTCTTTCGTGGACATAATAAGTAGAACTTAAAAAATGCAATGCTACCATCCTTACCTGCCAGTCAATGCATGAATGCCTAACTTTTGCAAAGTCATTGATGGTCAACATAAGTAACAGACGCCATTTACAGCATGTTCTTTTTTCAAAAAATGTGAAACTTTAACACTCTTTCCTGAGAGACAGATGACGTAACATCCCAATAATCGCTGTAAGTTCCTGCCTTAAGTCCTAACATAAACTGAACGACCGCTTGAAGCTGAAATATGACTGAAATTCCAACAGGAATGCCTACTGAATTATAGCTAATGAGACGAATATTAAAGGAATTGATGGTGCGACGCGCATTTGTTTTTTTCTCGTGTTATTTTAGATTGGAATTACTTCGATTTGTTTGGACAAGATTAAGGTACTTTACACTGGTAATGTTTTGTGATATTGTGCTATAAATTGACTAGAGGCTGCGAAATTGTGAAGCTAGATTTTTTGCTGCTAATTCTACAATTTTAAGAAGAGTCTACATGGATTTATTTACTGGTAATTTTTTTCAAAATATTGTTCAAATTGACATAAAGATTACATACCTAACAGACACATGTTTCCTTAATTATGTAGATAACCCTTATGTGATTTAATATTCCCGGCAATGGAACTTAATTACAGCGTATTCCTTGACCCAAATCACTCAATACACCTAGAAATTTTAACCTCACAGTTATTCAGACTTTTCACAATACCTTTTACAACCATTAGTTACCTAACTTTCGGTCTCTTGACTCCAAAATAGTGTAGCATTTAGCATTTAGCTGCTAAAATGTAATATCAAGTACTAAAGACAGGCGACGTAGTACCTCTCTTTGTGGACGAGCTCGACCGAATAACTACGAGCCTTTAAGTTAACCATCGTGTCCGGATTTCGTACATTATTAGTGAAACTGGACCTTTATGTACGACGAAATTTTGAGGACACGTTTCAATGTGACGGGGAAAATGAAAAATGCAGTTATGTAACCTATGAAAGGGACATTTTATGTAAGTCCGTTATGGTGCCTCACGAGTATTTTTTTTATTAGGATATGGAAAAATTGTAGTATAGTACTCCAGTCTTTGTAAGAGTATCCACACACTGCAAACTTTTAGTAGATAGACTGAAAATTTTGATTGAAATCAAGATTTACTATAACAACATTTTTTGCCAATCGTCGATTCAACTGTCGCCCATTGAGTCTAGAAAGTACTCTTAGGTACTCAAAAAATAATTAATAAAAATACTTACCTACCTACAGACAGAAAACTAATTTTCCTTATAAGGACAAAAACCAGACAATTTAACATGGAAATTAAAAACACAAATTCGGTAACTTTCCTAGTCTTATAATTACGTTTCTTATTGTCTCATCGCGTAAAAACCCAAGGCTGTTACAAGATATAGAACAGATGCCAAAAAACAATTCAATTATACAAAGTGGCTTAAAACAACATGGTATAAAATGTTACCATGCAAATCTGGCGAGAAGGAAGACTTGTCTTGTAAATCAACGGCCACACGACAGATATTATGCTGTGTCTCACACTATCACGGAACACGCAGCGCCATTTTTAAAGCAGGTCTTGACTTTGTTTCGTGTACCACATAACCACTCTCATTTGTTACAGCCTTTTTATCGTCCCACTGCTGGGCAAAGGCCTCCTCTCAAACGGAGAAGGAACCATTCTAAAACAGTGCAAAAATTAATTCATGATACAGCCATAAAAAATTGGTACTATGGGTCTTCTGGGCACGAATCACGATCCCCGCTGACAGCGATGTGGATGAGTTTTTTGCCTTTTTTTTTAATATATTTTTTTTAAATGTATAAGTTTGTATGACATAAAATAAATCCATAAAAAATAGCATTCTGATTGGTTGATGAGCATGATAACAATTTATATATTACTTCCGTGTTCCTGAGGACGTGGCACGGTAGTGTGAGATCCGCCTAAAGGAAAATGAATTGTTTAGCCAAAACGGGTAGTAGATAAGCGTTTGATTGCTTTTCTTGTTTCGATTCTCAACTTGATTAAATAGTAACGATACAAATTGAGGTGAAACGCCATTGAAGATGAGGAAAATTGGAAAATTTCTCCGATAATTGTTTTCTTTTTTTGTCTTAAGAAGTATTCTAATAAGGATATTTATTGCTATCGGGTTTGTAGGTCACGTTTTTATATCAAAATCTCAGGTGCAGATTGCATCAATTAACTTTGCATTCCTGCCATTCGGCGCTTCACACATGTACCTACAGTAGTATTATTAATATATTTTTCACAGGCTTCTAAATACCCATAACTGATGCGAAATATGTTCAAATGAAAGCCTTCCGAAGAACTCGTTATGACAAGATGGTCACCCACCCACGGACCGACTACGCCGAGCGTTGCTTTACCTTATGATCGATCACCACGAGTACCGAGCTCTTTCCGAGCTACTTTCCATAGAATGTTAATAATCAACATATAAATATTATGGTAAGAATTAATGGATTTTCTAGATGTGAAGGTAAAATACCGTAGATATAATAGGGAGACAGCTGTTTGCATGATGGCGCCATTGATAAAGTTAGGGCCATTAAAAACGCGGGTTACAGAGTTCTATTTAGGTCAACCTTGACTGAACCAATCAATTACGACTTTATAAGGGATATCTATGCATAGAAAGTTAATTTAGTTCAGCTTATCTTACAATCTGGGTAACCTATGGAAATAAGCTAAATAGCCTATTTAAGCTTACCGTTAGCTGAGTTAGAAACTTTGACTGGACTATTCATGATCTGTGATTCAAGCAATTTGAGTTATTGGTACTAAAAAGAGCTCCTTAAAAATAAAAAAGTCCTTACATTTGAAGAATTTTTAAAAAATCGCGTTACAACTATTTGGTATAAACTAATTTCGAAAGTTGACAGCGTTATCACATAAGTGGACTTTCTGCTCGGTTTTTACATGCCACAACGCTCGAATCGTACTGGCATTCTCGCGCATATACACAACATGCGTTACAGTAAACTATTGATCGATTTTATCCGCCCTAGATGTGTCGCGAGTAGAGCTGTCATATAATTAAAATTAAATGCAAACAAAACAATGCTTGCAAACACTTCAAACCAAAATCACTCAAAAACGAAACATTACTCCACACACCCACAACTCAACACTGCCATAAATTGGTCACGAAATCGGCAATAAAACTTAATTTTGCCAAAAGCCGTTATTTACAGTATTAAGCGTAAATTAATAGCTGACTTTATGACCACAACACGCCTCTGGGAGGCGCTCTGGTCAGCAATTCTTGAAGATGTCGTCATTAATGAGCTCTTCAATGTACCTTGAGAGAGCTATCATGGGCATTAAATATATAGCCAGCTTGCTTGATTATATTGCTTATTTCGCCAGCGGCTTATGACAAAACTGTCTTTCGCCAGCGGTACTACGGGAACTATTTTCAGCAACCGGATAAAAATTTGCCCATACGTATGTTATTCTAATATGTGGAGCTACATTACTGACATAAGTACTATACTAAGTTACATCACACAATGAACTTCTATTTAACTGTTTATGAGTGAAGGAGTAACAAACACACACAATATTTAACAATTTCGATAGAGTACACAAAATGTCGGTATGATTTTTAAAATATTTTACTAAAAATACATGAAAAGAGTTAAAACAAATAATACCTTTGCAAAGCATCTCTAGACTGCCATAACAAGGACTGCATTTCAAATTAATTTTCCACGAAACAAAATTAGCTGAAAACACTTGTCTGCATTAAAACCTGCTTCAAACTTAATTCTCTTTAAGCCATTCAACAACGAAGCTACTCATCCGCTCTGCTCGTATGTACGAAGTAAACATCCTAAGCTATGCAGGCGAAAATTTCTCGATAAAATTATCATAATGATGTCTAGCCAAGTGGGCTGGCAACGACAGGCTAATCTTCGGCACCTGATACGCTGAACATAATAGCCTTCTATCTATCTTTTAGTCTATTTTTCAGCCTTTGTTAGCTCACGTCTCTGTTGGAGGTAATTAAAATCTGTTAAAGAGTCATTTACATGTCTGTAAATTGCCTTTATAGTTGCATTCTGTTTAATAAAAGCCTTATTTTTGAAATAAGTATTGATTTTTTTCTAGACCTTGCTTTAATTCAACAGATCATTAATCAAGTTATATTAATTCTGTCCATCACTTTTTTCGGCACAATCTGCTGACCAAAACTAATTGCTTGAAAACCCCCATTTTTATACGCCCTCTCTTTCTAATCCAGCGACAAAAACCTGTACCTAACAATAAATAAAATCCCCTAAAATGGAGGCTACATTTAAGTCATTAAAAGTCATAATTTATTACTGAGTAATTTGGGCTTTAATCTTAGCTCGCGTTAAAAGCTAGCTTTTACTTGACATTTTTGGCCTAATTTTGTTTTATGAGCCTTTCTTGAACCGTCATGATGTAATGGCAGATGCGTCAGCGTCATTAGTTCATTATGTCGCGGTTACGCCCAATGATAGTGCTTGCGTCAGGAATATAGTGATGGGCGAAACGGATCGTGTCTATTTATCGATAAGGGAATTTTATTTACCGATTTTGGCTATTATCGTTATCTGTAACTTATGTCTTGATCTGGTTGCTGGGGTTTTGGTCCATCATTCGCTTAACTTGTGTTGCATGCATTCTGATATAGAAATGCTGCAAGTATCGACTATGTACGTACTACCCACTACTGTAGCGCCATTAATCAATATGTTACAGGAGTCACATTTACATAAAAGCTTAGTTATTACATTATTAGTTTTGTTTCAAAGTGGACGACTCTACAAATTAGATGTTTCACATTAAAACCTTCTACATTACAAATCGATCATCACAATGTTCTCTACACCTAGATTTCTCACTTTCATCGTGCGTCAATTCGTCCCTATGTCCCTTCCCTAAGCAGTTAATGGCGTCTGTTGAGCTGAGATACGGAGCACGAAACACTCGGTGCTCACGACACTGCCGTACGTAAGGCTCAAACCTGCAGACATTTTATTGTGCTGTTTAGTCAGCCGGGATTGTAATGCGTTTGCAGCGCATTTTTGGACTTGTGGATTCGTGGATTGATATTTTAAACAGGTCCTGTTTTTATTGAAAAATTTCGAAAAGGTTCTAGCTTTTATTTAGATACTTCATTAGATACGCAGTGACAAAGTGCGTTATTTCTGAGATTAACGTGTTTTTTTTTTGAGATTTTTATGAAAATTCATTTGGAGTTTTTTTTTTATGCTCAATCTATCAATGATCTGGCTTTTTTTTTAATCAACGGAAGCTAATCGACAACAAGCAAAAGTACATAAATTATTACTATACTATTATTGCCTATGTTTAATGATATTGTAGCGGCACTACAACTGTTAACACCGCCATCTACACAGTCGCCGACGCAAAAACAAGTATCCTGCATCGCACATGCAGTGTTCGCGCGCACATTAATACGCGTAGATCACCCCGACAACAACTAGCGGGCAGTAGCCCGCCGGGCAAAAACACCTGTCCGGTCGGAGGATCCTCCCTTTAGTGCGAGGTATGATGAGCTTTACTCTCTGCTCGCATACCTCCACAATATCATATACAAAGCTATAATAGTAAAAAAATGTCATGAAGTTTTTATACACCGTGACTTTTTAGTCGTCTTACAACGGCAGCCCACTTCATGTATCCAATGACTAGTAAACGTTCATATAAACAAAAAAAATATTTATGAGATTTGAATAATTTAAAAATAAAAATTAATTCATTATTATGATGCATGACGTAGATTATAAGAACAGCCTGTTGTGAGCGCTGCCCGAATCTTGTATCAATGGAGCGCGGCGCGTTGGGAAGGTACCTACTTTCTACCGTTTGATACATGAACATTTTTTTTTAGTATTTTTTTTGCACCTATTATCTTAATTAAGTAAGGCTACAAAATTAATAATCATGTCTAGTGGTATTTTATGTCGGATAGATTGAGTGGACCACCTTTGTAAGACGACTAAAAAGTCACTGTGTATAGGTATGGCTCGAATGAAAAATGTATAAAAAAATACGTGTTTGAAGTGTATTTTTAAGAGCATTACGTCCTCAACGTACTCGTAAACGTTAAAGTTGACCGAGGCATGCACTTGATCGCTCTTATCGACTGCTCTAAAACTTTGAGTGATGTTATAAAACCAGGAAAAGGAAAGTTGAAAATATAAAAATATATATAGGTTATTCGAGTATTTTTAGATAAATATTCCTCGAAAAAAAACATTTGTATATTGAAAAAAAAAACAATCAGACAAGTTAGTAATTCAAAAATCGGATTTGTTTTAAAAATTGGTTTATGTATTAAAATACCAAGTACAAAACAACTGAAAATACAAACTTTTTAATACACAAAACGTTGCCTCAATTTTCAATAAAGGCTTGTTAAAAAGCTTACATAAAAATAACATAACAAAAAACATTTTATGTACTTCTACTGTGTATTTTATAACAACGTAAAATTTTTCATGTATTCACAGACTAGCATTTGCCCGCGAGAACTACCTTCATCCGGATAAAAGTATACGCCATCGTCCATCTATGAAAAGTATCCGTCTCTATTGCACCACCCATATTTCTGCCAAATTTCATCTCAATCGGTTCAGGTATATGAGTGTGATTGCGTAACACACCGAGTTAGTTATAATTTAGTAATAAGCTACTGTTAAACTCTTCAACTTCTTTAAGCTGTGCCCTATGGGGTCCATATTGTCTCTAAACTATAAAATATACCACCAATCATCCTCCTGCCCTTAACCCAATTTTATTTTGGGATTGGCGCAGCATGTTTTCTCCTTTCATACTTTTCTATCTGCCGTCATCTCCCAAGTAACATTATTTCTATTCATATCCACTTTCACACAATCCGTCCATCGTTTTCGCTCATAAAGAATTAGGTATTGCGTTATTTATTTAGTTAATAATAATGGCGTCCTCATTTTAAGGAGATCAGCCAGCTACGCAGGACATATTATAGTGCACAAGCATTTGCGCAGACACAAGTGCACTCCCTATTCCTTCACTCTTATAGCCCGATGGGACGGCACTCCGACACGACCGGAAAGAGATCAGGCGCAGGACCGACATTTACGTGCTCTCCGATGCACGGGCGAATCAATCACCAACTTCCAGACTGCGGGCTGCTTTGTGAAAGTTTATGAAAACCCACAAAGCGATTTCGGCCCGACCCATCGAACCCGAGACCTCGAGCACAGCAGCCACGCTTGCGACCACTAGATCAACGAGGCACTTATTTAGTTACGCAAATATCATCAGCTGTAAATCTAATCGGCGTATCTCTATCACTACGCCGTTCTACAATTATTGGTGATTAATACGCCATAAACCATTCGATCTAGTTAGGATAACCAGTCCGGTTCTTGGTAATTCATCCACTAATTAGTCTGTTTGGTTAACTGGGTGGACTATGACAATACTTCATTATAGTAGATTGGTTTGGCTTTAATTGTTATAAGCCGTGGAATTATCTGGTTATCATTGTATTGCATAATGTTGGTCATTTGTAATGAGGTTTGTAGTGTTTTGGTGAAAATATAGTTTCATACATAACTAAAATTCTAGTCTCAGTTCTACGAAGGAAGGATTAAAACTATAGATAAACAACCCTCAAAGTCAAATGTTTTTATTTCAAATGTGCTTTTTCAGGTTCCAATGAAACGTTACACGTTAAACGTTGCACGGATCCAAGACGTTAAACGATAAACATTATTTGCCCACCACGCCCCAGTAGAAAGTATATCATTAATTAGTTTAAATTACAACTACAACAATAGTCATACTAACCAAACATTAAATTTTGAAAATGCAACTACAAACCTTTCTTCAACTTTTTTCTTGCAAGCCTTAACTCACATTTACACCTTCCAAAATAACCGTTACCCATTTCCGTCCTCTTAACAATATTTCGCCCTACTCCCATTACTTGTAAACTGCGTTGACAAGGCACTAGTGCCACTTAAAATACGCACACCCTTTATTACGAACGCGGGTAAGTAAATTGGCGGAGTCAGCTATTGACTTCCCACGCCTTGGGTGAGATGCTGCGTGGGAGTTGCCTTATGCTGGTAAAATATTTAATGAAGTTAGGCATAGGTCTTAGTCTTTTTGTGGAATTAAACCAGGTTTTTCGGGTAAGTTCTTTAAGTAAAGAGTTGTAATGTTTTGATTAAAATATAAGTTAGGTACTTTTTCACTGATTGATTATGCAATATTGTTTGTTTATTTTAAACCCCATTTATGACATGCCAAGCCCTTATTGTTATATTTTGAAACTAAAGCAACAATTACATTTTAATAGCCATTATTACATCTACAGCCTTTCCTCAAAACCTATTTACATCAAAGCGTCTTCCCTCAGCAGAACTTTTAACGACCCAGTGTGACCTGTCCTTTAAATCTCTTTAAATAGGTCACATGAGCTACAAGCAATATGCACTTCCCTTAACTTAATAGTTCTCACTAGCTTTATGTGACATTCCAGCAAAGTTTCGCTACTTAGCACGAGTCTTAGGATTTTTATACCCCTTAGAATGGTTATGACCTGGTTCCGAAGTAAAACGAAGTTTTACGTTTGGAATTTATTTACTGGTTTAAGGACTGTGATATTATCTCTTTTTTAAATAATTTTGTATGTGAAAAACAAGTAAATAATGCTATTACTTAGATGAATATAGTTGACCCTTAATAGCCATATAGGTATCACCAAGTACCAAGACAGCGGGTAAGTCTTGCGAAATACATATTTATGCAACGAAGTGGTAACTGAAATAACACTTTTCAATTCAGAACTACACAGCAACATTGTTTTATTATTGTAATGGTATAGCTCCGCTAGAAAGTAGGTTCTTTTAGACAAGTATTATCAATAAGACTGCATCCAAAACAGCATAGATGGTTACCACAAACTCTGGCAAAGCGCAATTTCTTACCTCAAAAAAGTTGAAAAAAGCCCTTTTAACCTTACGTGTCGAAACCAACTTCATTCTAAAACATGACCAGGGTCTTAAAGAAAACAAATATGCTTCCAAAGATACGTTCGCACGTAAGAGGACCTGCCATTACGGCTGTCTCATATTTTTGCCTGGAGCTCAATAAGCGAGAGCACGGCCAAGTTTGCCAACCTCTTCTAATTAATTTCCACTCCGTGCCGGTAAAGTGGGAACTTTGGGTGTGGCTTAAATTGGAAGATGTAAGTGGTATTTTTATATTATCTGTTCATAGGTACTTAAAAATTGGATACCTACAGGACAACGGAGATTTTTTTCGGTTCTCCGAACGTTTGCTTAAAATAAGATTAAAACGTGAGTCCCACCTAAAAATAC
This sequence comes from Helicoverpa zea, assembly GCF_022581195.2. Taxonomy (NCBI): domain Eukaryota; kingdom Metazoa; phylum Arthropoda; class Insecta; order Lepidoptera; family Noctuidae; genus Helicoverpa; species Helicoverpa zea. The sequence continues at coordinate 1,391,490 of NC_061464.1, read as the reverse complement.
TCGGCTGTTAGTTAATGGTATTGTGGCAATACTTATGAGGGAAAGTTCCTTACAGTATTGTTCTGTGAGAAAAATACTTTTCTATTCTCTACAAGATATGCCAAGTAGATACCTTATTAAATGAAGTAAGATACATAATTGATCCATTGTTATTGTCCGTCCTCTTATACAGTATTAAATCCACGCTTATATCGAGTGTACGAATACAGAATATTCAAAAATACATTTTCTTTTACATCGCTATGACACAGTAACTTGCGCCATCACTTCATGGGACTTTACACGGACTATAGTGTAACTTTACTGAGCTCCGAATTGGTGAGATTAATTCTATAACAAAAGCGTTTGATCTGGCCGAGTGGCACTCTACACTTGTATGTAAACCATTCAACCTTGTGTTTCTTACTTCTGTTTATCTGTTAAGAAAGTGGAAGATTTGGTGCAAGAAGGTTAGTGTTTACAGTGAAACTCTAAAGCAATATTGTAAAAATACTCTGTTATTAATTGGATAGAAGAGTTCGTAAGGTAAAGCAACACTTGGCGCGGTCAGTCCGTGGATGGATGACCATCTTGTTATAACGAGTTCTTCCGTATTTCGTAAGGCACGATAAACTCGTGTGTCCCGGCTGTCATTTGAACCTCCCTGTCGTTACGGGTAGCTAGAAGCCAGAAAGTCTGACAACTAGTCTTACCTTGGGGTATTGGGTTGCCCGGGTAACTGGGTTGAGGAGATCAGATGGTCAGTCGCGCCTTGTAAAGCACTGGTACTCAGCTGCATCCGTTTAAACTGGAAGCCGACCCCAACATAGTTGGGAAAAGGCTAGGCAGATAAATATATCTAGCTGTTATTAGTTTGGTTGAACTTTACTTTTGTTTTGTGAAATATTTTAAGTGATTTCATTTTTAGATCATATTTATTTTGTGGCTGACCATGAAGGGTATTTATAAATAACAAATAAAAAAATTTGCAAATTGCTCTGGGGCACGTTATGTGCTACCTAGTATAGTTGAAAATGTTGCAGTAAAAACCGTGTAGGTAGATTATTGCATTTTTTTAGGTATCTGATTTGATAAAATAATAAAGCTACATTGCTTGTAAATAATGCTGAAAAATGCTCCATAATATGTGAACCAAAAACAAAAGGAATATGTTTTTTTTTAAACTTAGGCACAAACCCAGGCAGACTGAATAAATAGCCAATATTGGACTGATCAATTTCAATATTTTACGCATTGAAACTGTGAATATTTTGGCATTTTTAAATCAGTTTTGTACGCAAAATATCTATATAGTTTAGACTTTTTTCTAGAAATTGATAGTCATGTCAGTTTTCTTTATATATTTTTCGATAATATATTCGGTTTTTGACAGATCTAGTTTATTAGATATCAGTTTGAATTTAATGTTATTTACCCTTTTTGCATAGGATTAGAATGTCATATCAAATGGCATTAACAATGGATGTCACGTTCGAAAGATTGACATGGGGTAAATAAGCATTTAAAACTATTTTGGGCTATTCTATTCAGATATAATTTTATTCAAAATCAAAATGAAATTATGTATATATTTTTTGCACATAAGTTTAAAGATTGAATATAAGTAGGTATAGAGGATTTTTTAACAAAATAACATTTTTTTTTTGTTATTTTGGTGTTTTATAACAAAAAAAAAAATTAAAACCTACCTCTTTTGTGGATATTAAGATTTTACAGATACCTAACACAAAAAAAAATAACGGAAAGGACTCTTTACCATTTGACCTGTACATGAATTTTAGCTATGCTAACCTGTACCTAAGCTGAATCAGTACAGGTACCTATAACAAGAAAAATATTTTTGTGACCTTTAAACTTCCGACCTATTTTCATTTCCCACATATGTAGATTATGTATAAAAATCAATGCGTCAGAAATAGTTGTCCTTTTCACCTACCTAGACTTAGAACAAACAGTCACGTTTCAGTTCCTAGTGTTTATAAACGCCTTCACATAGCCTGATTAGAAATATCTCAAACCCACGCGAGCACTTATACAGATTTCATTAAAGATTTTTCTATAGGTAGCCTTTCGTAGCCCACGCACTGAAATAATAGACGATGCAAACTAATATTATAAATGCGAAAGTAGGTAACTCTGTCTATCTGTTTCTGTATGTCTGCCTGTTCTTCACGCCTAAACTACTGAACCAATTTGTGCGAAATTTGGTACAGACCTAGTTTGGAACTTGAGTAAGGACATGGATAGTGTTTATAACAAAAAAAAAATTATAAAAAAAATAATACGGACATACAGCGCCATCTATTGGTCAAACCGAAAATCTACCGGAAGTCACTATTCCACGCGAATGAATTCGCGGGCAAAAGCTAGTAAGTTTATAAAGCTAGATTTTATGAAGTTTGAACTGAAGGCTGAGAATATAATTTGTTTTTATCGATTCCAACACTAGGAATTTCTCCTAGATCACAGGAACGAACATACTAGGTACAATGTGCGCAAGATTTGGCCAATTTGCGTTAAATACGAAATAATAATACCCACTCAAAAATAACTTCATAACATTTTAAGAGAACCCAAAGTTAAAAATAATCTGATTTTAACTATTCATGCAGTTTGCAAAAAGTTGCTTAATGAACCCAACTTTTACATAATCTGTAGCAACATTCTAAGTTTAAGTTACATAACTAGAAAACTAGTTTCATCTCAAGTATTTATAAACAGCTGTTATCATTAATGTTATCTGTCTGCAGAGTATAGCTTAAAGTATGTAAAAGATAGTGAAGCTAAAATTGTACTTTCATTAAGAAGAAGGTAAACTAATATTGTATGTACTGTAAAGCAGTTAGAAACTTCTTAGTCCATAGGTTTTATTCGTAGTTTGATGCCTGACTCGACAACTATTTAAATACGTTCTATGTAAAAATAATAAATAGCATTAGCTTTTGATACCGATATTGTCACTTTGCTAACAATCTGAAATAAACCAAAGTTAAAGTTTTTAAATGTTTTAATTAAAAAATATCCCGAGATCCTTGGTACCGTGCGCGCTACAGTACCTACTCACGACCACCTCTTACCAAGGGATATCTCACTGTTCGCGTAATAAGGTTGAGGAGGTCAGCTAGGCAGTCGCTCCATGTAAAACACTGGAACTCAGATGCATCAAGTAATACTGGAAGCCGTCCCCAACATAGTTGGGAAAAAGCTACGCTGGTGATGATGACAATTGACGTAAAATGTCGGACCAAATGCCTTAGGCGTTTTGTCAACCTTTCGTTGGTTATGATAAAATAGCCATTGTTTACCTAACCTTTACCATTTTTCCTATTATTATATCTCTTAGCTTTACGAAAATATACCTACTATTTTTAAATAAAATAATAATATCTCTTTTCTTAACTCTTTAAAGGTCACAGCGAGGATCATGAATTTATTGCGGAGAACCACTTGCGAACATTTTGGGTACGCCCTCGAAACTTGGACCGCTGGCTCTTGAATTAAAAGTCATTCTGTTGTTCAAGTGATGTTGAAAGTATTGCAAGACTTTATACTGTGTTTTTATATAAAAATATGTGGGTTTTGAATTTTTTTTATGTATGTTTCTTGTTCTTCTTCTTTATATAAATAACTAGCCGTTTTCCCGCGGTTTCACCCGCGTCTCGTGGGAGCTACTGCCCGCACCGGGATAAAATATAGCCTATGTTACTCGCAGATAATATAGTTTTCTAATGGTGAAAGAATATTTAAAATCGGTCCAGTAGTTTTTGAGTTTATCCATTACAACCAAACAAACAAAGTTTTCCTCTTTATAATATTAGTATAGATGAAGAGTAGTTGGTCAGCAACATGCAGAATATTATAATATGATCCTAGTAGAAGCGAATGTATTTCTATTATTAAACAACAAGATAAGTACAGAAAATGCAAATTACCATCCTTCTTTAATGTTACCTCAGCACCTTTAAATACAGATAGACAATTAGAATGAATAAAAATAAAATAATTCCAAACATCCCTCGTAAGGGTAAATAAAATAGAGTAGGTCGGAATATTTAACCAAAAAGAGAGCTTATCAGTACCCAAAACATTAGTTTAGCGGCCCATAAGTGTGATTACCCGCGTTTATCCCGTATCAATTAACAAACGCACGTTAACACGTTTGTGGTTTGCGTTTATCTTAACTAGTAAGGCTGTGTCATCAGTAGGCATACTGTTAGCAGCCGATTTTGCGGCGTATCGGTTTAGTTTGCCTTTCCATATGCAATACCTATGTCAAGATTTTTAACTACCTCGTTGGTCTAGCTGTCGCAAGTGCGGCTGCTGAGCACGAGGTATCGCGTTCGATTCCCGAGTCGGGCCGAAATCGCTTTGTGGGTTTTAGAACGCGTACACAAAGCAGCCCGCAGCCTGGAAGTTGGCTCATCTCCTTACATGAGAACAGCCGCCGTAGCCGAACTCAAGCAGTCCACCACTGCGGCTCACTCAGTCGACTGCTAACAGTTTGCCTACTGAGGACACAGCATAAGGCGGTGTTCAAACCAAACTGACTGTCAGCCGCCTAATGTGAGCGTCTATGCATATTATCCATAATGTATCGTCGGTTAGATATGAACCACAGATTACTATACTAGCTACTACTGTGAACGAAAAAGTGAATGTATGGAAATACAATAAATTGCGTAACGTTCGCTCACATTCAGCGGCTGACAGTCAGTTTGGTTTAAATGTCACACGAAATGAAGCTAAACATAAACTAGTACAATTACCGCTGTGCCTAAAGTTAATTCTCACATATATTAGGAGTACTATAATGATAATAATTGGACCCTTTTCACTGGCTGTCCTCTAGACTCTAGACAGTTCAAATTGTAGTTCGCAATTGTTTAATTTCAATTAAATTCTGCGTTTTGAATAGTAATAATTTTGTATGCGGTTTAGTACTTGTTCTGCTGACACACTTTTTTACTATTACTTATGAGATGACAGCAGACAAAAGAGTATAGAAGAAGAAAACATCAAATAAAATTAGGGTTAGGACAGGAGGATGATGACAAACTTAATTACAACTTTCCTATTTGATTTATCTTTCAGGTCCTACAAGTTATTGAAAAAAAATACCTTATCAGTCCTACCAAAGTACCTATCAACAGAAAAAAATCGAAAGAACTTGATAATTCAATAAAAAAACATTAATAAATGTATGTGACATGACTACAACAAATTAATCCCTGTTACTTTTAATTTGAACATCAATCATTTTTTGCTTGCACCAAACTTTTCTCAAAACCCGCAAGTTTCTTATTTATTTACGAACATTTTTGATGAATGAACGTTGTAACTAGTTTTTTTTTGTAAAAAAGTAGAGAATTCTCCCCAGAGAGAATTTTTGTTTTTCATACTTTATGATGTTTCATCAAAAACAGTCGAAATTCTTGCTCAGCTAAACTTTTGATAAGAGCATACATCAAAGATTAAATAATATATAATTTATAACATCTGTTTTGTTTTTTTTTTTAATTTTAGATACTGCGATACATAAATTAAGAAATCTGTTCTTTAGGCCCTAGAGATTTCGAAGTGGTTATTGACTGACCCTAAAAAGTAATCATGTTACCTGAAAGCTATTTAATTTAATTAATTCCTGAAAAAAAATTGTTCCTATTTAAAACAAAGTCCGGCTTACAAAAGACAAAATCCACTTACGGCCGCTCCAACATATTTCGACTTAACTAAATAAGTAAATTTCACCAAAGTCGTTCTCAACTTGTGTTGTTCATTGTACATTATCGTCATATTCCGCAGAGGATCGCTGGAACAACAGTTTATTCTTTAGACCATATAACTATTTGGACACGCCATTGACGTATCTCACGATAACCATCGCCGTGCCTTTTCTTCTACCAAAGATACAAAACCGTTTGCCAAACTCGTATGCACTAGCTAGTGTAATGGTGTCATGGAATAAAAATACAAACATCGGAATTAAAAACTTACTCCTTTTTGGGAAGTCGGTTAAAAATGCTTAAGAAAGAGCTCTCAGTACTTATTGGTTTCGTTGCATTGTGTAATTTTATTTGGTAGATGTTTCCACCTAGAGATTTGCACTCATGGCGATTCCTGTTAGTTGTATGATCTAAAGTTTATCGTATCGAATGAAGTTACGAAACTTCGCCAGTTTTGATAAAAATGATTTGTCTTTTTATACGAGTAAGTTTCGTGTTTATGAGCCGAATTATTGAGGATATCGTGGTTATGGTTATGTGTTAACAGATAGACGGGGAGTTTAGACATTAGAATGATTTTAGGCAACTGCTTATCGTAAGCAAGATAAGCAGTTAAGAATGCTTTAGTTCATGTACAGACAAAGACCAGAAAAAAAGAAGAAAATAATACGATCAAATAATTGACTATTTTGTTATAGATAAAGTCAGCAGTTTTTTTCTTTTTTTTTAACGACGTCAAAAATCATCAAATGACCTCTCCCGCTGTGGGTTGGCAGCGGCGAGGGAGTGTCAGACTCTTACTGACTAAAAATCGTCGTGTTCCGTCATAGGCCTTTTTATGTGCCAGAGCCGCGGTATCTCTTTCGAACAACCCGTAGCCCCGGCAGGCCTTAGCCCTATTGGGCCCCGCTGGGGAGCATTTTTTATCTCAGATAGGCTCTATGTAAAAAGTTCTAAAAAGTAGGTGTGATGAAAGGAAGCCTACAGTAAATATTTATCAGAGTCATCACCACTTCAAACACTAAAACTTAGTTCAACCCAAAAAAAAATATTCAACCTAAAGAAACCTACTAAAAGTTCGTGTATTCAGCTTAACACAACGGATATTGAGGGCTCGACACGGCTGGCAGGTTTCGGAGATCGCGTGGGATAGCGGATACCATCAAATGACGTCATGAAAGCCGTACAATCTACCCAAACCTGAAGTGAGGGCCTACCAGCCATAAAAGGCCATTTTCTAAGAGGAAATCTTAGGCTGTTGGTATATTGGACCGCCAAGCGAGACGCGACATGAGCGATTAACAGCGCTTTGATAGTACTGAATTTTTATCATTATCATCTGCCAAGCGTTTTCCCAACTATGTTGGGGTCGGCTTTCAGTCTAACTAGATTCAGCTGAGTACTAGTGTTTTACAGGAAGCGACTGCCTATCTAACCTACTTCACACTACCGATTTTTTGTAACACGTTAAAAAACCGAACGAATACGTGTGACACATTTCGGGCGACAAAAATCGTGGATTTCAAAGTTACTTAAAACGTATATATTAGATAACTCACATACACGACTAGTCCAATAAAGCTTATAATTATTATGCGTATCGTCTAGTGATTAATGATTTGATCGCATTCTGAGAAAATGCCTTTCCACTATGTATACGTATAGTATGTGTACATCCGATACTTAAGATTCGCCGAATATATGATTTTCGTTTATAATGTATCCATAGCATGTTTATCTCGTTTCGCTCCTCGAGACGCGTCGCAGATCGCCGTCACTGTAACCTCAGCCTTAGATATAGGTAGTAAAAACATTTTTGCTAAGATTTTTTCTCGATTACTAGACTTACGAAATTGGTGTGTAGTTCGTGGAAATAACATCAAATTGTATGTTTATGGCTAGTATAGTATAGTTGGTTTATCTTGTACCGCAATAAGGAAACTGTTATATGGATTACATGGATATAATACGGATTTTTTATCGACTTAGTTGTATCATAATGTCTATTGCTTGACTGCAAATGTAAAATATCCTCCATCCTTACTTTAAATATAAGTAAATCTTCTTAAAGTCTATGCAAAAAAGTGTTCTTAGAGCGGTAAATTACCACTAAAAACTTTTCAATGGAGTAGCTTCTACCAGCGGTTTTAGCTGCATCCTGAACCTGGATATAATGTAGATATATATAGCATTTATTGATGAATATCTACACGGTCCAGTAGTGTCTAAAGATTAGCGACGTCTCACAAGCAGAAAAATATGCGCAGTAGTATGTATAGTGATATGATGTAATGACTCCATTTTCTACCTACTCCATGTCTACAACTGAGCTTCACAAACAATCCCGATTTGTCCTAATGTTTCAATAAACGAGCTGTTACTGAGAAAAAGTTTTAGCTGACGATACAAGGCTCAATTGTAATAGCCGTGCCAGTAACAAGAGACATTTGTCAAAAGATTACCGAAATATTTTTATGTGCAGTTTTTTTTATATCAATTAAATTAGCCCCGTTTTTGGTTTAGATATGAAATTATTATTTTCACTTCTGACTTATTTATAAAAAAATAATCAAATGTTTCTCACTCTTCTTATGAAGGGAACTAAAAAAGGTGAGGTGATGTGATGAATCTGCGGAGAATCCCAAATAATTACTTTCAATTTTATTTTATTTTTACACAAAACAAACAAATCCATTCATTTCCTAACATTTTCCAGCCCAAGCTTAACAGAAGTCCACATCAATTTCCATCGACAGCTTATAACTACAGAACCCACCCAAAGTCCATTAACCCTCCAAAACCCAGTGGTAGAAACAGCCACACAACATATAAATCATAAATACTGCACTCGGTTACCCATTGCCGCCAAACGAGTATTACATTGGCGAGGGCTGGAGGTACAGACCTATCAAACGCTAGTTAGGTACCCGCGGTTCAAATCTGAAACGAAAAGTGAAAGATTCGAGTTTAAAAATAGAGTGGTATTTTGTTTTCTTGTATTTGATTTGTTTGGGTTTTATTTGATTTTGAAAATCTGTAGGAGAGAGTGTTAATTGATCGACTTTATATACTTAAATGCTGTCAAAATGGAAGTTTATCACCAATTTTAACCTGTATCCTGCTATTTATGTAATAAGAATAATTAAAAATAAACATAGAAAATATAGGTATATTATTTGGGCAATGCGCACATTTTTCCAGTGTTTGGTTGCTCTTGAATTTTCACCAAGCTTTCCAAAACACCCAAAAAAAAGGAACATTATCAAAAAATGTTATCCTTTTGACCCAAAAATATACATCAAACAACACTCGAACCCCAATATACAGGAATATTTTGACACTCATGGCTCTAGGGACTGCAAATGTTTCGTTGCAATGGAACCCAATATTTTGTGTGACGTCACACAAATACGTCAAAAACACTATACATAATGATGTGGGTCGAGGCATGTAAAGTATCATTTGTAAAAATAGAAATGTGTGAACATTTTCTCTTTTTTCTTTCTTTTAATATCCCTTTTTTGTAGTATTAAATTGTGAATGTAACTTGTGAACCTTCTGGTATGGAAAGTATGGTAGATAATGATAATGGTGATGGCATTTAGTAGTTTCACATCGTGGTCATAGGGCTTGCAGAAGGATTTGCCAGTCCCTACATTGTTAAACTGAATAAAGCTTGAACCATTAACTACCTACAGTAAAATTGGTACCATCTATGTTCCATACAAATAGGTAAATATTTCATCCTTTCTTATGCTGATTAGCAAATTCGATGATCTTCCAGCTATGACTAGTCAAGTTTTTTTTCAACTGAGCATCTTTAAGTGGTACCGGGGATGCTCGAACGTCACTGTCCATAACATTGCCAATGCGTACTATAATAATTACTCAATAGATTTAATTGAGCAGGAAATAATAATATTTTTGATTATTTTTTTCTCAGTATGCAAGTGAACCGCGGTAATCCATTTGCAAGTGATCAAATTAATAAATCTTTTCTGCGAAATTCCTGTGGCTCTATGATTTGATTTCTAAGAAATCTTGTTGAACAACAGCATTAGACTTAGCATTTACCGGGAATCAATTCACTTTGGAAACATTTTCATTTTATTGATTGTGCCGTTCTTTACAAAGCCTGGTCTTCCGAGAGCACGTTACTTTAAAAAAAGGATTATAAAGTAAAGATTTACTGTAAAACATGTTTAACTGCAAAGACTACTCATGTTATAGTGTACCACGGCATTTTTTGAGTTTACCGCAAACAGACAAATATACGCAGTACGACTGGTATATACTTAAAAAATGTTATGATATTCATAGTAGAATTAAAACTTAAACGTAAAGCGACAGTCACTGCTTATTTTCCTAATATTTTTTCTAGAAGCATCCCATAATTTATTCATCTGTCTTACTGAGAGGATAGTCATGAAAACGTGCTCCCAGCTCTAACTAGCGGTCTTAATTTGTAAACAGTGATGCACCTAACGAACCGAGGTGCATTTTGCGCACCTCTTTATATAATAAACTCGTTATGTTTTCGTTTACACTAGTTTCGTTATAATTTTGTTGTTAAAATATCAACCCTTGGATCAATAAATGCATACTAAAATTATGAAATAAATAACTTTTTTTTTAGAACGTACTTTTCTCACGAACTACTGTTGCAATTTGAAGAATTATTTCAGTGTTAGATATCTTATTTATCGAAGATCATACTCTTATCGAGTTGCGCGGAGAATTCCCTGTTTAAAAATAATATTAAGAGCACCAGGAAGCTTAGCCTTAATGACAAGAATTTACATTGATTCTAAAAGATCATGAAAATAAATAAGTAGTAAGGTAAATCCTTGAATTTCCCATCAAAGACACCTCCGTAATCGCGGCCCATTGTATTCTTACAAACAAGCTAATCTTTAAGACTTCCTCAATTTTACATACGAAGTCAACCCTTTGGGCTAAGTAACAATACATTGCGGGTTAATGACCTATAAAGACCCTCTGATTCGTACCCTAATGTGTTTTTAATGGCGTACATTTTGCTATTGAACTGTCATTTAATATGGCTAACAGAATTTACGCGAACCAACAAAGCTTTGTTAATATTTGCGGTGAAAATTTATTGCGACTTTCGGGTAATTATTGAGCGTATATTTTTTGGGTTGGGATTTTTTGTTTTATTTTGTAAGGGTTTTTTGGGGATAATATTGCGGAAGGTAAAAAAGCATGTGAAAAAGTTAAAAAAAAATCGTAAGCTCGTTGATTAATTATGGCAATCATCGATAAACAGGTATGTTATAAACACACTACACGCACCTGCAGTTTCACCCGCTTCCCATGGGAACTTCTCTACGAACCCGGATAAAAAGTATCTTATAGCCTTCCTCGATAAATGAGCTATCTAACACTGAAAAAAATTCAAATCGGACCTGGAGTTCCTGAAAGTTACGCGTTTAAAAGCAAACAAAGAAAAGTAGCATTAGTACTTGCCTGACCTGAAATCAAAACACACACTGATCCTTGAGAGGTCGGTTCTTTACCCACCCGACTACCACGATTCTTGTAAAAGCCAAGAACATTTCAACCAAAACAAACCGATTAACTGGTCATTTTAACAAGAGAAAACACGACCATTCAAATGTACTTTTTTCATCTTTTCACCGGCAGAACAAACGCAAAAGATTTATAACTACCCTCTTATTCACTAGAGATGTAGTCGACGGCTTGTTAGACCAACTTCCCTGGCGTAATTTATGTTGGGGGAAAATTTACATTTACCCCGATGACCTCCCGTGTGTTAGGGAGATTTTTCTAAGGAGTTGTTACAATTGGATTAGGTTAGGTGATTATAATTATTTTTTAGAGGAAGTCTTTTGATTTGGGTGGTGGACATATTTGATTATTTTGTATACTTAGCTAATTTGCTTTCTATTTTTTAAATTCTTTTATTGTTAATTTATTCTTCTTAAGTTAACTTAACTGTGTTCTTTTATTCTTTAGAAATATGGTTTATCAAGATATTTATAACTTGTCTCAAATAATGTCTGATGCGTCAAACTCCTAATTCCTATTTTTTAAAAATACCTACATTACTATATCAATTGCATGCAAACCAGTAAATAACTAAACTGAAAAAGGAAAAGCTCCATTATTTTTGAAGAACTTAATATTTTCCAGAATAATACAAATAGTGAAATAAATTGAAACCAACAGGTTAAAAACGATGATAAAAAAACAAAGCACAGAAACAAAAGAATAAAAAAATAAAAGTAGGCACAGGAAATTATTGTCAGCCTATAAAAACAGTTCGTATAGCAAAGTTTATTATTCATGTGACACTACGCGATCTTCATAAACAATGCTTTTGCGTTATTTATAAACTGAACGACATTTGGCCTGTAACAAAAAACCGGCCAAGTGCGAGTCGGACTCGCGCACGTAGGGTTCCGTACCGTTATTTATAAAACGGACAAAAAAATCACGTTTGTTTTATGGGAGCCCCCCAAAATATTTATTTTATTCTAGTTTTCAGTATTTGTTGTTATAGCGGCAACAAAAATACATCATCTGTGAAAATTTCAACTTTCTAACTATCACGGTTCATGAGATACAGCCTGGTGACAGACGGACAGGACGGACAGAGGAGCGAAAACAATAAGGTCCCGTTTTACCATTTGGTTACGGAACCCTAAAAACTACATACTAATATTCCATTCATGGAATAAAAAAAGATATGTCAGCTTCACAGTGTTTTTGCGAACATTAAATATTGAGTTTGTATCAATGACATTTGTTATAGTCGGCCGATCTCATTCATAGAGAAATATTTCCAAATGCCATTTTTCTGTAGTCACATGCAGAAGATTAGAAAAATGTTACAAAAATGGAACGGTAAGTTAAAAATACGTGTAGTGTGACAGAACCATAAAAACAATGAAAGTATTTTCGGAAAAATACTTTCTCTCGGAAAAATCTTTATCATTGACTTTGCTGGTGTTGACATCGATACTTTTTGCTGAAAAACTTATTTTATTAATTTTTTGTGTTCGATTTTATCTTTTCAAATAATTATTTTTTTATGTGTTCTTTTATAACAAAGTTCTAAGTTTACATCTAACATCTTTCTTTTGAATTCAACGTTAATTTTCCTGATCTAAACTTAATATTGTGATAATTGGGCTGAGTAGGTCAGCTAGGCAGGTGACTCCTTATAAAACACTGGTATTTTTTTTTTTTCATTAAATGTTTATCTATATGACGGTTCAATATAAAAATGTGTATTCAATATCGGTGTTCAATAGCTTGTGTAATACGCCTTCTTTAAACATAATGGAAAAAAAATGTAGGTCCAACTTCAATGTGTTTCTAAAGTATGCATAAAAACCAATCTTTTTGTCTAGACATTATAAATATCAATCAAAGGATTTCATGTCATTATTGAACTCCTTTTCTAAGAATTTTATCCAACCTAATAATACTCGGACTTTATTTTTTTCTCAAGATATACTTGAACAGACTTATTTTATTGTTTGACGCTGGATGCAGGTCGCCTCCAACAGGTATCTGTGGAGATCTAAGGGGTAGGGCTATTTCAGCAGTGGACGTCCTATGGCTGAGACGACGATGATGATGATGAAATATTGTTTAGTTTTGAAAGTCGAATACGGCAAACTGCTAGATTAATGTTTTTATGTCGACAAACTTTCTTGTAGTTTCATAAATGGAGTCTTATAAATACACTTACTCGAATTAAAACAGTCGATTCAAGAATCAAATCAACGAAATTGTTTTAATTAAATAGCTTACAATATCAAGGAGTTTTCCTTTATCTTTTTCTTTGAGGAAAGAAAGAAAGAAAGAAATAAAGTAACATCGTAATATCAGGGGTAGTAAATCGAGCAAGTTTTGATGGATAAGGGCGAGTGAATTATTTATAGCCAGGCTTATTATGCTTTTCAGGTTTCAAAATTATTTGCAAACTGTAGTTGAGGAAAGGGTTAAAAACGTAAAGGGTGACGAATTTCTTTTAAGCAACCATTTTGACTCTGATATTTACAACGGCGCACAAATACAGTTTTGAATTACGGTGACAGAATCGGACCCATATTTTGACTATGCTTCGATAATGTGAAATCCACTGTAAATTCGGAAAAAACGTGCCGTGACCAACAGCTTTTACAAAAACTCATACTTGTAATTTTATTTATGAATTAGGTTTTTAGATATCAAAAACCTATGAAAGCTCCTTATCGTAGATCAGGTAAGAACTAAACTTAAATTTTCCTCAAACCATACCAGAAACAATATATTTTATACCGCAAAACAACACAACCCCTCATTAAAAAGACAGATAAAGGAAGTCCAAAATAATATTATCCCCACCAATAAGTAGGGCGGCAATATAAATAGACGTACTTCAGGACCATGGAAAACAAAATGACTAGCGGAGGTGCCATAACGGAAAATCGCCTAAGAAAATAGCGCGCCAAAATGCGGGTGAGCGGAGGACGAGGAACATTACTGTTTTCGCCCATATACGCCTTCTCTGGACCCGATCATCTTTTGTAATACCAACAATCGCTGACAGAAGCCTCAAAGAACACAAACGCCTCGTTAGTTCACTCTTAACTGGTAATTTTGATCATGCCTATTACGAATTTGACCTATAAAAAGGCGCCTGACCTACCTGCATTATGGCACCTCCGCTAATTTTTGCTTGCTCCGTGATCAGGACACAACGTCAATAAAAGCGTCGCGCCACGTAAATCCGTAATGTACGGAGATCTGGCCGTCACAAACAATAATCCTATGAGCATGATATGCATGGACATACTGTAACGAAGGATAGACGATCTGTTGGAACATTTGCTGGATCCTGTAGTATATCCAAGTAAAATTAAGTCATGGTATCAATTCCATTTCATCATCTTATCTCCTTTTTCCCAACTATGTTGATATCGGCTTCCAGTCTAACCGGGTGCAGCTGAATACCAGTGTTTTATAAAAAGGGACTGCCTATCTGACCTCCTCGACCCAGTTACCCGGGCAACCCAATACCCTTTCGTCAAAGATTTGGTCTATTAATTTATCTTTATTTATTCTGTTTTCTTGTTATCAGGAATCTACATAAAAGCTTCGTTGTCTAATGGTTTATTCTCAAGGTACAACTTGATTACATGAAAGACGATCCAAGCAATTATCTGTTAGCTATCGCATGAGGCTGTGTGTGACGCGCCCGGGGGCAGGTACGCAGGCATTATTACGCTCCCTCTTATTTACAACCGCTGAAACAAATCATTGAACGATATGAAGGTATTATGTTTTCCCACAGTTTTATTTATTGATAGGAACAGAGCCGTCCCTGTGTACGAAGTGTGCAGCGCACATAGGCATTAAAGGTACAAATCGGTTTAGAAGTTTTGGAGCCTTTAGGATTTCCTATTATACAAGCTGTCGCCCTCGACTTCGTACGCGGACCGACATTTTTAATGAATTTTAATCATGTTAATTTAAAAGAAATAATTACAAAAACCAATTCTATATTAAAACTGCTACTACTACTATATTAAAAAAATATGATACTGATACGTTTGAGAATACCCATAAGTAGAAAATTAACTAAGAACGATCATCATATTTCCTAAAGGTACATTGTCCCTTCTAATTATCACAAAAGAAACTCCAGTAAAATTTAAACCTTTCCGTAATACCATCAAAGACATGCGTGATAATGATAATTGATTTATTTAAAGCTTTCCTTCTAAAGTACTGTTAAGAACGTTAACTTTTACGGCGCCTATTAAGAGGGATAACTGTCAGTTAAATGATCCTTGCGTGGTAGTTACTGAAATCGTGTCGTGTTTGTGTTAAATAAAGCCAGTTTTGTTTCTAGAAGACTGAAATTTTTTTTCTGCAATTTTCCGTGCATTGCATGTCGTGATGTTAATGGTAGGATGCCATTTTATACTGCACGTCTGAACTGCGAATTGTACCTATTTACACGATTAATTTCCGGAACTTAAAAATGCGATACACTTACTTTGAGGCGGTCATTGCTAATATTGATTTCATTTTGTCAGTTAAAAAAAAATTGTCAGTTGCTAACTTATGCTGCTAAAGTAAGCAATGTGAGGCAAAGTTCCTAACAAACTTTAATTTAGTGGCAGTAATAAACTTAAAATTCTTTACTCAAGAATACCAAAATTGATAAAGTATTACCAAGATGGTGTTAAAATCACATAAATTTCTTAAAAAACTTTTAAAATCTTCCTATCCCTTCCAAAAACATCGTAAATGCTGCCATTACAAGTTGACCTCGTTCATCATGAGCTGATCTGAGTTACTGGTTTGCGTACATAACGGCCCTAATAAAAAGTAGGAAGGGAACACGGAGAACAAAATCACTAGCGGAGATGTCATGACGCATAATCTCCTAAGAAATTAGCGCGCCAAAATGCGGGTGTTCGAGGGACGAGAAACGTTACAGTACTGTTACAGTCCTTACTCGCCTCCTATGTCAAAGTCAAAGTCAAACATTTATTCGCGTTTGTGACTATGAAAACATGGGGCTATGGAACCCGCCCATTATTTTCAAAATAAAATCACCAATCAGTCAAGACCAATCTTTGACAGACTGGTCAGTAGTAGGTCAGCAACTGATCACGCCTACCTTACGTTGTTTGACCTACAAGAAGGCGCCTGACGCACCTTCCTTATAGCATCTCCGCTATATTTCGTTCCTCCGTGGGGTGGGCAGAATTATGATAGTCATTTGTCTTGATGGTGAACCCTCGTATGGCCATCTTATGTTATGTTCCATGGGTGTTAGGAAGGGTAAGACCTTGGAGGTTACATCTGGTTGATTTTTATGGTATAATGAAATGCAGGGCAAACTTTCAGTGTTCTATTTAAGATGCTATCTATGTTATATATTGACCTCAATCCAGTTACCCATGCAAACCAATACCCCTTGGTAAGACAGGTTATCGGACTTTCTGACTACACGTAACGACTGCCAAAAAATGTTCAAATGACAGTAATTCTATAAAGAACCTGGCTGAAAAATCACTCCGTAAATACCAATAGGTTATAGATCTACTGTTATCATTATTGTAACACAGCTCCCCAAAAAAAGGCCGTTCACTTTATCACATAATTCTACTGTAACAAAAAACAGCAGTAACAATCTAGATAGACATATATTGTAACAAATAGTATCTAGTTATCTCTAAGTCTTACGAAAGCTCGCAATTCCATCACATATTGTTGAACTAATAAAAAAGGATTTTTGTAACATTAAATACGTGTCATGTTGAGACATCGTTCGTCATGTTTTTCTTACCAGTTACAGTTACAAGACGTTAATAATGTATTATTTCTTTACTTTAAAAATTTTACACAAGATTTTTCTTTAAATCATTGCTTTTGAAAAAAAAGTTGGTCACTCTCTGCACTTCAATGATTGTTTTATTTTATCGCAGTTATAATTATTCACCAAACATAAAAAAATATAATCTATTTGTAACAACTAACTCACTAAAACTATTTTTTCTATGTAGAGGTTTATCATATCCATTACGCTATTTTCCATATTCATTCGATATTTTCCATATCAATTAAATGTTTTAAGTCATCAGTAGAATGAAATAGTATATTTTTCAAAAAGTTATATTCCTAAATAATATATATTTTATTTTTTAGGGTTCCGTACCTCAAAAGGAAAAAACGGAACCCTTATAGGATCAGTTTGTTGTCCGTCTGTCTGTCTGTCTGTCTGTCAAGACCCTTTATCTCAAGAACGCGTGGACGTATCAAGCTGAAATTCACATGAAACACTCAGGTCTATTGTCCCTCTAAGCTGTGAAAATATCAAACTTGTACGCCAAGCCAATCAAAAGATACAGCCGATTATGTCGATATTTTCAACAAATTTTCGACACTCGCAAAGGAATCAAAACCTACAGGACACTTCCCGTAAACTCAGAATCTTGAAATTTGTGTCATATAATGCAAATGCAATGCAAATATAACGAAAATCTCATTTTTTTTGTTATATAATATAATAAAAATATTTTAATAAAATGAAACTTACTACCTTATTTCTCACGAACGAATTAAGGTATCAAATTGAAATTTATACCAAATACTTAGGTCTATTGTCCCTTTAAGCAGTGAAAAAATCAAACTTCTAAGTTAACGCGATCAAAAGATACAGCAGTTTATACCGACACCTTAGACGAATTTCCGTCACACGCTAGGGAATCAAAACCTACAAGGTACTTCCCGTGAACTCAGAATCATGAAATTCGGCACGAAGCAACGTTATATAGTACAGATAATAGAAAAAATGCGAAAATGATAAATTTTAGGTTACATAAAATATTATTTTTGCTTACATGACATAAAACATTTTTTTTATAATTATAAGCTTACTACCTACCCTTTTTCACATGAACGCGTAGAGATATTAAAGTTGAATTTCATATCAAACACTTCTTAAATCTAATTGCCTCTAAACTGTGAAAAATTCTAAATCATTCAAAGGTCATTGGGCACCTTAGTATGGAAACCATACCCACGGCGGACACGAACGAAATATAGCATAGTATAATGATATAGGGCTCTGATTTACTATGGCGTTAGACGCATCAACGTGAGCCATGGGAATCTAGAGAAAATCAGGTTTAAACATCAAATATTTTCCCCACTTCAATAGTGAATTTAAACGACCAAATGATATGGATTCGAGTAATTATTTCTTTATAGTAAAGGAGTATACTCGCCGGTTATGCCCACTGTCATCAGATCAGGATCTGATGATGGAAACCTTGAGAAATCGAAGGCAACTTTCTGAAATTGTATGCACGCATAGGGTTAAAACTTGATTCTCAGATTTATGTCTGATTACACTGTCAAACAGTGATGGTTTAGAGCTGACCCGCTGGTGGAGACGAGATAAAGTCGAGGGCACTCCTCAGCGGTATGTTTTAGCTACGTCGTATTTGGGCTTATATTATTAGTATTGACAAGTAATTTTCACTGGAAAGTTAAGCATTAAGACTTTTTACAACAAAAAAAAAAAACAACTTCCCAAACCTCAATTCTCGCTAAACCTCAATACGACTGCTACTGCGGGTATAACTGTGGTATTTTTTTTATGTATACTGGGTGTGGATAGACCTAAACACTGAAAAGAATAAAATAAAAAAATACTATTTACATAAAAAAACCGACTTCATGAAACAATGAAAGGGACAAAATACAACTTTTGGCAAGGCTCTAAGATCGTAAAGCCAGTGTCCCCGAATCCTTCTTTGTAGCAGTCGTTGTTACAAGTCAATGTAAGTGGCCGTCAGGTGGATTTGGCGAGTGGAAAAAGAACCTGAAATTAGGGCTTGTGAGATGATTAAACCACTCAATAAGAAAAGATCTCATTCCCGCAGTGGCTGCTATAACCCAAGTTAGAATGGAATTCGCATCACCTCCTATAAAATAAGCTTTAACACAAGGTAATTGATGTAAATAGTAAAGGAGTTCCTGAACTATATCTTAACTTTATAACAGATCCCGCAATGTCAATCAAACCTATCCTATCCATGTGGAAAGTCCTCGTCGATACGAATAAAATAAGTCCAAACACGTGGTAGTTGCAGCATACTGTTCAGGAATTCCCTCAATTCTCTTTGGTCTCCATAATCAAATCAGCTCCAAAATTTTCGCAATTCCCTCAAAAATACACCCGCATGTCTGGTTTTGACTTGATGCGTGCCTACAATATTCGAGAGTTGCCCTCGATTTCTCGAGATTTCCAGATCCTCATGAGTCAGACACTTATATGGTCATCCGAATTGAGATCTTTCTTCTTTTTGAAAAGTATTTTAACAATAAAAACTGTCATTGTGTCCTGTACAATCCAAAAAACTGCTTGTTTTTTTATGTTCTTCAAACGATCCTGTACAATCTTCTCCATGGAATTTTAATAGAATATTTATATTGAATGAAACGTCATACTATTCTCCATAATTTAAAACTACTTTCATTCGTGTCCGCCACTTTTTGCAAAGCGGGTCAGATATGCCCAATGACCAAGACATAATTAGTTATTTTCAATCAGATTTCTGAATGATGACTTTAAAATGTTGTTAATAAATAACTTTAATAAAAGAACTTTTACAAGGTACTGACCTACAATTTTAGTTATACCTATTATTATAAAATTAAAAATATTAACTATTTTGACTCTCACGAAATTACCATAACTACAATTGTTCTAAACTGAACGGTTTGCGCGAGAGTCACTTTTTATCGATACAGGATTTGTACGGAACCCTCGGTGCGCGAGCCCGACTCGCACTTGGCCGGTTTTTTTACATCGAATTCACATTTTAAACACACCGGTGTGAATATATTCTATTTTTTCAGTGTTAAAGGGATTTTTTTGGTTCGGAGTTTTTTAAACTAATTTTATTCCACTGTATATTTTATATAAGTTTTTTTAGCTCAAATATATGCAGGTTTTGAAAAACCCAAGCGTGTAACTACTGTTTTTTTCTGAATTATATTGGCAGCTCGGACAGTTGATAAATTATTATAAAATCGTTTATAATGAGCAGAAAGACCTATCCGCAAACTGTAATAAGTCTAATAAGTAATAACTGAAATAAATGTAATAAGTCTCTGATTTTAAAAAGCCAAATAAGGAATATAACTAGGTATAAAAGAATTTAATTTATTTGAATCATCTACCGAAAAGAACCCTTAACTACCTAACATTACTTAAACATACTTATGGGAAAAATATAAAATTATATCGATACTGCTTTGCACATCACTAACGGATTGCTATATCGACTTCGGTAATATGTGACGAACATTGCTCGCAATTAGAATCACGGTAATGGAGATATTAGACCCAGATCGTGCACTGGGCTGAAGCGATTATAACCGGTATTTCATAATTATATTTCAATCTAATATTACGCCTATTGTATGCGCTCAGTATGCGGTCTGTAGATGATTCAGTTTTTCAAACAGAAGGGATCGTGTATACTCCAAATAATGTTAACTATTATGTATTTCGGATTAATAAAACGTGGAAAATACATAATTGAAAATTGTTTAAAATTGAATTTACAGGTAATTGTAACGATGTCTTATAAAAAATACGTGAAGGTATATTTTGGGACTTGACAGTTGATCAGAAAATAACACTGTAGAGTTTTAACAGAAATTGGAGCCAAGAACCCCTACTAACATTATAAAAGAGTTTGTGTGTTTGCTTATACGCGATTCAGGAACTACTGGATTTATATGAGCCACACCCGGCCTTTTTTGTTCTCATTACTTCTGAAAAGAGTTAGATCCAGTTCCGCTTGATATTATTTTTTGGGTTCCTCGAAAAAGCTATTTATGTATTTAACAGTTTGAAATCAAAATCCCCCCAAAATCCATATCACCCGCTGCCCTTAACACTGACGCCGCGACCGCTGGTCGATTCGACCACAACCGAATCTGTCTACCAATCCGCAATCTACATACCGCAACATACGCTGGTCAATCGACTGAGAAATGACACTGAAGATGTTATGTCCAAGGTAACGCATTGAGAGGGTTAAGTTACAATGGTGGATGGAACTTGATTGGGAGACGATTGTGTTGTGATTAAATTAATGGGTTTTGGTAAGATATGTCTTCAAGATGGACCGAAGGAAATGTCGAGAAACAACGGACGATTGTTGTTTTTGGTTGCATGATGAACTGATTAAAAATTGACAATAGGTTTTTTTTTTATTAGATTCCATCGTGAAGATGGACTCTCGTTCCACTTATAAATATTAGCATTCTTCTTTCTGTGAATGTTGATGTGATTTTTAACATTTCAGGTTATTCACTTATCTTTACGACGTACTTAATCGTAAATACAGAAGCAGTATTGTTCAAATAAAAATAAGAATTATTAGCTATAACTTTTGCCAGCGATATCCAGCGCATTTTAAAAGTCTTTAAGTACTTTTAAAAGTCTTTAAACTGGCAAGGTGAAAAACTATTAAGCTAGTCTGAAATAAAAGGCAGCTGCGCTTTTATCGCTTTTGAAGGCATAACTTAAAGTACATTAAAGAAATATATTTACAACAATAATAAAAAGCACTTACTAAGATAATTGAGCAATAAGTTCTGAATTACATTAAATTAATTAGGGTATAAAATTATATACCTATTAAATAATCTAAGCTATCAAGCATTGACGATAAAAAAGTAGGTACCAAACTAAAAACCATTTAAACCTTCCTTAAAGCTTTCACCAAAAAATAATCAAAATCTTAAATTATTTACACCGAAAATTTTACACAAAGCCACAACAAACATAAAAAGTAATTGCTCATTTAAATTAACGATCACCATAATCCGACAACGTATCATTAAGCTTCAACATAAGCGTGTAAAAATATTTCGTACAATGCCGAGGGTCCAAAAGACCCATCAAGATTCCGTAATCACAACGGGAATGTACCACGAATGAGACCACGCATCGGAGGGTTAGAGTAATTGAAAACAGGTGGGCAGTGTTAGTTTTGTTTTTAGTGCGGGGGTACTTTGTACCCGCATTGCGTACAGTGACAATGCGGATACCGTGCGTTTTATAGGGTTACGTAATTTTGCTGTTGTATGACGTCCAATTTTTGCAATGAGAAAAGTATTTTGAATTGTTACAAATTTTTTTTAAACCTGCGAATTTACAGTTTGACTTTTGCATGTTTTCTTTATTTTCAGGAGTGGTTAAAAAGTTCAAATATTGACCGATTTTTAATCCCTCTTTTATCTTGGGCTGCAGGTTGTTGACCAAGTCTTATCACCTGACGGGTTCTTTCAAAGGATTGCAAATACGCTTGCTACTAAGCTAGCCACCGCAGATGACGCGACAGCCTATCCTGCCCTCTCGAGCGTGATTCTAGGTATATTCATCATCATCAGCCTATTTTTTATCGACCCACTGCTGCTACTCTTTAACAGAGAAGAAGTATTATATTAAGCCTTACTATATAAAAAAAATATATATTTGTCGGAGGCGTCATCAGGATGGCACTATCGTCCGACATCAGTTAGGGTAATCAAGCAAAGAGATAACTCAAAGAAACTCAAAACTCAAACAAACTAAAAACTCAAACGTTTATTCAAATTAGTCAGAACAAAAGACAGTCCCCAAAACGCCCGCCCTTCGCCACTTCCTATGTGTTTTGGCTGGGGAGAAGAAGTGGCGGAACAAACTCCCCAGCAACACATGTCTGTCTGTTAGGTTAGAAGAACCATTACAATAACCTTTACAATATGGATCTACAACGGTACTACAACGCTAGGCAATAACACTAGGTACACTACACGTAACGAAAGGCAGTAACGCGACAACTCCACGAAGACTCGACGAAGCCTCGACCAAGACTCGATCAAGACTGAACCAAGACTGAGCTCCGCGGACGCCACGCTGACCGCCACCACTCTGCTAAGCGCGCCAAAATGTTGTTTCACCGGAAACGCCACCAGAGGGCGCGCTTGCGTGACGTTTAGTGTCCGTACTATTGACAGTCTCCGACACGGCCATCCTGCGTAGACCCACGTCCTCGTGGGTTAATCTGCAACAACACAAACAACACAGTATGCACAGTACAGCCTCGGCCACTCCTGACCACAACAGTAACTCTCGATCTTTGTTTTACGCTCTTACTTCTCTCAAGGAAATGAAACAAACTTCAAATGGCCTCAATTAGGTCTTTAACAAAAAATCTAGGTGACAACTAGTTCTCAAAAGCTATACCCAGAGCAACCGAGTACTAAACTCTCACAAGCAACAAATCAAACTCTACATTTAATTGGGAAATGATCAATGAAAAGAAAGAAAATAATCGTTTCATTACAATAATTCAGAATCAAAATTAGGAATTTCAAAGTAAAACTGATCACTGCCTCTTACAAGAGACAATAAACTCTAAACTGATAAATTAAAACAAAACATTTAAGCTCTACATGTGACCATGGCTACACTTAGCCCAGTAACCTCCAGTTACTCTTTACTCTTTACTGCGAACCTCACATAGGAACGCCGAGTCTACCCTGGACTCATTGGTTTCCACTGAAACCCGACCTCCGCCAGAGCTGACTGCTTACCGCGTACTCACGGACTACTCACTGAGCAGACGCCGATTTCTACTGAGCTACGGCTACACGACAGCCTCTGGTACGGTCCGATCATCATGCAAACTCAAACACTCCTCAATATCATAACTACTTCGTTCCATCTCAATTTCATCAGTGATACTTTGATTTTCCGGCCTATCAAGTGCGAATTGATTTTTAATTAGAATCAAATTTTATTTTGTGTACAATAAAGAATAATAAGAAAGCATTGATAATAATCTAAAACACAAGTGACAGAATACAAGTCACAAATTATTCCTCAAAATCAGTCACGACTATGGACCAGCTCAATAATTCAAAGTTACAACATTTAATTGGTTATCGTGAAGTTTGTCTGGTCAATTTAAACATTTTCAATGAAATAGAATGCTTTCACCTTGTGTGATGACATGCGATGTCCTGGCCTGTCGCAACTCATACGGCCTCCACGACAAATCCGGGGGAGGATGACGCTCCAAACAGCAACTGCAGCGCACCTCGCCCGCCGCTTGACTAGTAGACCTCGTCCTGTTCTCCAGGCTCGGTTCACCTTAGATTATATCTGTAAAGCTAGAAATAAAAAGTGCTTAGGCAACCGATAAATATTGACAACATATGGGTCAGCAACAAACCTTCTCGTTATGTAAGATAGTAAGACCTACACACATGTTACAGATTTAAAGAATAGCAATCACTATTCAAATGAAGAAACTAGATACATTAAATGCTAAGCACGAAATCAAAGAAAGATCGAATTGCTAGTCAGACTCAACTTGTAAATTACAAAATCATTACAGCTACGGTTGTCATTCACATCTACGCCTTCTACTTGATAGGCTTCACATAACCGTCGTGTCCCTTAGCCGAGCTCTCAGCCCATCCTGGCCTCCTAGGGACCACAACCACAACCACAGTGACATGACACCAACTGTACCACAGATTCACACAGGTCTCTTCCTGGTCACCCCGATGCCGTCACACAGGCCAACGGGTCTCTTCCAAGTCACCCCGATACCCATCATAGGTACAGCTTAGCGCAACGAAATTACAGAGTAGGTGAATCTAACGCCTTACCAAAAATCTATAGTCTGATGCACAATTCAATCAAATGACGCAAAACTGAAATATTCTAATTTGAGGTTTTAATTGATAAACAGAAACCAAGTCATCCCTGTGACCAAACATAAGGTACACACTTCAGCCATCCTTGTGACAAGTGTTCAACGGCAGTCATCTCTGTGACTTCCAACGTAACAGTCAATCAACCCTGTGATTGAAGCGCAACACACAAGCATACACACATGTCAACCCTGTGAACCTAGCTTTCATCATCTACGATTTCATTAATTAAAAAAAAAAAAAACTACCATCATTAATCACACATCAACATCTCAACACATATCGTGATTCTACACAGTGCCTCCATCAAGCACGCAAATCAACATACATAACGCCTCCATCAAGCGCTATCTGGTTTGAGACCAAATAGAACCAAACGATCAGCCGAAACCACCTAATACCACCAGCTATATCTATGCTGGCCGTTTGAAGAGGTTGAGACCGGGCTCTCTGCGGCTCTGAAGGAACGAGACTGCTGCTACAAGGAAAACACCCTAACACCCAATCCTGCCAAAACTCACGTCTTGTGCCTACCATCTACGCAACCGCATGGCTAACCACGAGATAGATGTCGTTTGGAGAGCCGTACGTATCGCGCACATGAACTGCCCAAGGTCCCTGGGCGTAAACCTGGATAGGGCACTGACGTGTAACACCAACTGCGAATATGTCAAAAAAAAGGTGAATTCGAGTAACAACGAGTAGTCGCGTTACACAGTGGAAAGTTGCTCGACCTGATTTCATACCACCCGTAGAACGACTCCCATCAGTCATGAATTAGCGTGTTCTGTATGGAAGTCCCTAACAGACTACGTACACCAGTCGGCAGATGCAAGGATAATCTATCTAGGTAAGGCTATGCTGACGACAGCAGATTGCCGCACCACAACCACAAACAATGCTGCCTAATGTGCCCCAACACCTGCAAATTAAAAGATCTTCTTGCCGCCACTGACATTACGTTAACGTCAGAAGCGACATTTACGTGCTCTCCGATGCACGAGTGAACTAATCCTCAATCCCCAGACTAAAGGCTGCTTTGTGAAAGTTTCTAAAACCCACAAAGCGATTTCGTCCCGACCCGGGAATCGAACCCAAGACCTCGTATATAGCAGTCACGCTTGCGACCACTAGGCCAACGAGTCAGTCAAACAGTACAATGTACAATGACAAGCCACAATAAAATTGGATTGATCTCACCATGTTTATCATTCAGGCGTCTCTTAACATCTCTGTGCATAGTGCCTCGTGTATGGTTATGCTGAAATCCGGCGCGCAGTAGAATCCAGGCGCGCAGGTCGCGCTCGCGAACACCACAGCGACGAACTAGCAGACTAGACTCCTTTCACTCGAAGCAGGGGAGGCTCACGGGATTATCACATGCAAAAGAGTTTGGAAATCGGTTAATTTTATCACAACATTTTCATAACAACTATGATAATATTGCTATCATGGCATAAATCTAATTTCACTGATTGACGATTTTCCCAGCAATGCAATTTATGAAGGTCACGTGAACAGTATGTCAGAACATTATCACATTCGGATTAAAACAAACCTAACAGTAGCTTTATAACGAAGCTTGTGGCAATGAATGCTTCCTGAACCCAGGCGGTTCATAACCAACAATAATCAGCGAGACAGACTGCCTTTCAAATTTAAAAATGTCGTAAAACAAATAACGTCAACATAAAGCAAAAATGGATCGGTCTCACCGGGTTTCCACTCAACGCCTCAACGCGCATGACGATCGCACATCGCTATGGCGCGCAGTACAGCAAGGCTTTCGCGGACGTGAAGCCACGGAAATGCACGAGCACCAACACTCCGAACTCACGATGACACGTTGGGCTCCTGGCAGGCAGCTGGAATGCTCCGCAGTAATTTTGTCGCCAGATTGCACAATAACCACCGTCATTGTTGAAACATGAAAAAAAAGACAGATTCGGTTAATTTTCTAGCATACCCTCAATAACTAGCTTGACATGTAACAATGGAAAACGATACCATTACCATAACCGTGGTTACCATACTTGTACCTTTGCTGAAATTCTTAATAATTCTTCTACTACAAACTCCATTTCAAATTATCGACGTTACATTTTTTTTTTGTTAGTGGGTAGAAATTTATCTTCGCATGGCGAATTCGAAACGCATGTGGGCATTCAGATTGCATCCCACTTCTGATGTCGGAGGCGTCATCAGGATGGCACTATCGTCCGACATCAGTTAGGGTAATCAAGCAAAGAGATAACTCAAAGAAACTCAAAACTCAAACAAACTAAAAACTCAAACGTTTATTCAAATTAGTCAGAACAAAAGACAGTCCCCAAAACGCCCGCCCTTCGCCACTTCCTATGTGTTTTGGCTGGGGAGAAGAAGTGGCGGAACAAACTCCCCAGCAACACATGTCTGTCTGTTAGGTTAGAAGAACCATTACAATAACCTTTACAATATGGATCTACAACGGTACTACAACGCTAGGCAATAACACTAGGTACACTACACGTAACGAAAGGCAGTAACGCGACAACTCCACGAAGACTCGACGAAGCCTCGACCAAGACTCGATCAAGACTGAACCAAGACTGAGCTCCGCGGACGCCACGCTGACCGCCACCACTCTGCTAAGCGCGCCAAAATGTTGTTTCACCGGAAACGCCACCAGAGGGCGCGCTTGCGTGACGTTTAGTGTCCGTACTATTGACAGTCTCCGACATATTTAACTTTTTACCTCGCTTCACCTGGTCTTATAAAGACAAGATGATTGTTATAAATAAATACTAACACCATACTTTTTGCAATGTAACTCCCACTAGAACCGTAGTACTTTCTGGAAATCGTAGACATTATGTAGATTCTTGTAACATACTCCTAACTGCAGGAAGTGACACAAGCAATTGTGTCGGGATATTCGTGTGAAACGTAGTTACTACATGCATCATGCAAATGTATGCAAAGCATGAGATGTCCTCTCACTAAAAAGGCATTTAAGTGCCGAATGCATGTGAAAGAGCTAATATTAGCTCTTAGGTTTTTTCGTGAAGTTAGGCTGGAGTTTTAGTATAAAAGTTTATTGTTCTAATGCGTAGTTCACCACATACCTATATGACCACCTAACTCTTATAATGAGGAAACCCAATCGGTTCGTTTGTTTGTTTGTAGCTCTAACACTACTGAACCTAATTGAAATTTTTCACAGTTGGGAATCCACACTATCCCCAAATGACATAGGGTAGGGTACATTTTATTCGGTGACAAGACGAAGTTCCCCCGGCACATAGGTGAGACCGCATGAAACAGCTAGTGCCTAAGAAATGATAATACATCAATAAAAATGCTACTGTCATTTAATACTTTATTATATTTTACAAATAACCCCAATCGATCTATCTAATGTTGGTCTGGCCACCAGAACCACCAGACTCGTATTTCGAAAACCACTCAAATTACAAACAAAACTTGAAGCGGATAACTTTATCTGCTAGCTCACAAAAATAAAACTATTTTACTCCATGAAACCACGATAGAATTACCACAAAACGACGAGAATACCATACTTTATCCATTCGAGAACTATTATGAAGTAAGAATTGGCTTTCGGAAATAATATTTTTCTATTTTTATGATTAAGCTTCCTTCATTTTATAGGCATCTGTTGCTTCAGAAACGTGAGTGAATTACTAAAACTTCTTCGTATTAAAATTGATTGATCCTCTTCCTATTGAGTTTATTTTTGATTTTTGTTTCACTCGGGTTTTTTTATTGTATGTCTGTGTATTTATTTTTTTATTTTTAGAGATCCCACGCAGACAGGAAATACTGGACACTTAACTAACACCAAGGTAATCATTAATCCTGTTAAACTTTTCAGTCAGTCTGATCCTTATCTATGTTAGGAGTAGAGTAGGTACACATATCTCCTTACTGATTTATAAGCCAAACGCGACGACAGTCTTATAATAATTTAGCTCAGGAATTAAGATTCTTTTTCCGAATCCTAGTACTTATTGGGAACCTTCTGCAAAGTACTGAAAAGTCCGAAAACACTTTTTTTATGGGAAATCATCAAATGACCTGACGATTGTCAGACTCTTACTGACTAAAACCAATCATTTTCCATCTTTAGCCCTTTTGCGGCCCGCAGCCCCGGTAAGGTTTGAAAACGCCTCATAACTATTTCCTCTTCCGTGAAATTTTCAAGACAAGTACCATTAAATTAGACAAACAGTTGTTGAAGGAAGTAAGGCCAAAACACAGAATTAGGTCAATAAGTACCTTCATCCCGTGTATCTTGAAGATTGGCTGTTGGGGGCCAATCCAAGGGCAGTTTTATTTGACTATTTATTACTGCTGGTTTTCCTTATGTTACGCTTTATTACTTGATATGTTGAGAAAGGGGAGAGCATGTCTTAGGGGATTCTTATCCCATAAAGTTAACAAAAAGAAAATGAAAATCATTTATGTTCCAAGGTCAAAGGTTTCAATTTCATATACACCTATTATAGCTGCCTAAGAAATGTAAATAGCTAGGTGCACGGTCGCAAAGAGTGGGTCTTACGGAGAAGAACCGGTAAGAACTCCATATACCTACACACCATTTTCAAAAGAAGTGTTGAAAATATTTTATAGGTTGACTGCAAGAAAATTATGCAATGCAAGTAGAACTAGGAAGTTATATGAGAAAATTAGTTCCAAACTTCGTTATATGAAGGAAAAGTCAATAAAAAAAAAAAACAAAAAGATACAAAAATAAAAACGCTATAGCCTTACAACACCAAACCGAACACCCGCAAACGACAATCCAAAACCAGATGAGAAAATAAAACAATTAGAAGCAACAACTCTAGTTGGATAACTGGATAGCTTTTTTATTGCGAGGCCTGGCAAAAAGGCTGACTTTTAACAGCGGCATCAAGACTCGAGATTAGTAATTCTCGGTGTAACACCAATTAAGAGTAGACGGTTTTTAGGTTATGACTGCAGTGGCGTGTAAAGTGACTACTTTTGAGACGGCTCTTGGGTTGAAAATTTTGCAATGTTTTTGTAGTAGTTTTGGATTTTTTAATGAAGGTGTGTTTTTCTGTTTGGGTGTAAATGTGTTTTAATGTGACGCTTTAATTAGGTGTGAAATAAAAACTGTCACCGTGCAAATTTCTTTTCTACATTTTTTGTTATGGCCCGTAGGCCCGCGTTTGACCTCTATTTCACCTGATGGTAAAAATAAATTATAGTGAATTAATGATTCTTAAGTAATTAAAAAACACAGATTACAAAATCTCAAACTTAAGCAAATTGAAATAATAATAACACATATGCACTAAAACATAAAACCCAAGTATTTTTTATACAAATTAAATCTCAAGCGTCCAATCTTCACTAGCCATGTTACACGAAGCTTAGCAAATCCGCAAATGCTTGCAAAAATAAATTTAATTCACTATTAAGTTTTAGTAGCGCTTCGTGGAACAATTATGCTTGCCCTTGGTTTTCGGTGGGCCCAAGTTTAGGCCAGAAGGTGTTTTTATGACCTCGTAAAACATGTAAGCGTTACGTGCTATTAAATTCTCAAAATTATATTAGAGAGAAGAAAATATTTGGTGCTAGAAATACTAAGTGGTATTACGGGTGATTTATTTTAATTGTTTCTTTGGAGGCGACAGAAATGCTCTGAAATGACAGAGTGGGTAAAGGACTTATGGTATATTAAACGGTCTAGGTTTCTGTGATATTATTTTTCATTTTATGGCTAGCTTTTGAAAGCATTTTCATCACATATTCTTACAAAATGGCTAAAGGCAGAGTTTGTGTATAAGACGAGTAATAGAATTGGATAAAAAGCAAAAACCTGCAATCGCGTAGCAGCTAGTAAAATGAAAGTAGGTAGGTACCTTTATCCTTTTCATGAAACACCAAACGATCTAATTTAGCAGCCAACAATAAACAAACAAACAAATGACAACGCTACAATTTCAACCGCCAGTTCCACTGGAAACCCGTCGAACTTTCCAGAAACTATCAAATTAAAGTGAAAACAAAACTGATACAGGGTTTGGGAAATGCAAAACACAAATGTTATATAGTACAAAACAAGCAAGCCTTTGCATTTTATGGGCGCAGCACATGTGCCGAGACAAAGCAATCGTTCGGCCCGAATCGCTTCGAGAACGATTTCAAATTACATTTTTTGGTATCAAGTTGTACGAGGCAGCGGTTCATAGTACTTGCTACGCCCGACAAGGTAGATAATTGTTTCTTTTTAATCTTACCCACCAGCTATGTAGTAGACATTACGGAATGCAATGAAGTTATTGAGTAAAGAGGCAGGTAGGTAGACAGGCATGTGGACAGAATGTGCCCATTTCAAATATGTTTGCTATCCTGAAGCCAGCTACTTAGGTAATGTCTAGCACTTTTGACTATCATGAAGTGTGAAACTTCCGAAGGAAAAGTTACCCTTTTCAGTAGACCTGAACTTACCTGACCTTTCTTTAGTCTGTTGATTTTCAAAATGGATGCGTAAGAAATTATGCAAAGAACCAATATACATATATCTATGTGTCAAGTCTCAAGGTTAAAAGTATGCCTAACTCAAAACAAAAATAAATAAATAAATAAACTCTCACAACATAAAAATAACCCTTTTTGACATAATAGCAAAACAATGTTACAAAACAGCCGAAGGATAGGAAGAAAAGAACACGTTCTAGTAATGGCAAATGTAACATCTATATAATGTACTAGCCGTTTTCCCGCGGTTTCGCCCGCGTCCCGTGGGAGCTACTGCCCGCACCAGGATAAAATATAGCTTATGTTACTCGCAGATAATATAGCTTTCTAATGGTGAAAGAATATTTAAAATCGGTCCAGTAGTTTTTGAGTTTATCCATTACAACCAAACAAACAAAGTTTTCCTCTTTATAATATTAGTATACATAGATGTATAGGTAAGTTAAATTGTGACAATATCGCTTTGAATATTTTATCGGTTTCGGAAACCAAGCCTTTTCCTTCACTGGATTGAACTTCCGTAAGTTGATAAAAAGGGAAGTATTTTGTTATATGCCGATGTATTTTCGATACAAATGTGGGTTGTGAAGGGTGGCTTATATCCTTTATTATAGGTATTTAAGTTTGTAAGAATCCAAAGAATTTGTTATGAACCTTTGTTTGTATGTTGTCCTTTTTTTATAGAAATATCAAGATTTACTTACTCTTGTGATATGAATAACAATTGAAATATAATTTTATGTGAGTTATATTGAAAGGGAGGTGGTTTTTGTCACGCTTTTACCGCAACAGGGTTAAACTGAACCAATTGAGATATTTGGTACTAGGATGGATACAAGTAGCCCGGAGATAGTTATATGCTATTTTGAATCGGGTAGCCCAGAATATATTTATTAGGTGTCGGCGCAGCATGTTCTTTTCTTGCATACACCTTATTTGCCAGTGGCATTCATTCTAACCATATCATCTTTCTTTTGTCGTCCCCTACCTCTACATCCATTCAAGTTCATGCCACGACATAAAACTTGACGAAGCAAGGATTATAGTATTATTATAGAAGGCTTTTCTATACTTTACCTACACCTGTGGTAAACCGTAAGTTCCATATGTTCTAAAGCTGATAACTTGTACCATTCAGTTATGCACTGCATGCTTAAATGGAAGACGACGTACTTTGACGGAATTTATGGTTCCTTTGAGTATCCAGCTCTTTGATGTGTTTCGACGTACCAAATATTAATATAAATTTAGATTTAACAAGTATAGAGATATGTTAACGTTTTAATCAATTTTGGAGTCATCATTTTCGGGATTTTTTTAAGCTCAGCTACAACATTTTATATCTTCTGTCATACTACAGTTTCCGTACCTACTGCTTGCCAAAAAGTTTTTCATTTTGAATTTTATTTAATTGGATAAAGATGTGTCCTTCTGCTAAGTCTGACAAATATTATGCTGAAAACCGCATCAAAATCGGTGCAGCGAATCACGAGATAGATTAATCACTCCCAAACATATAGGTGGGTACTGGTGAAACTGAGATCCTCCTTTTTTGTTGTCGGTTAAAAAACACCTACACTCAGCCCTCCATTGGGCAAAACAAACAGGGACATAAAGGCATCGTTACACGAACTCGTTTTAGCTAATTTCGTCGTCTCGGTCCGTAAGTGCCTTTTACGTCTAACTATGAAAGTGTTAAGTAGGCACTAAATATATGACATTATAAGGGGCCTTGAGGTTCTCTGAGAGAGTTATACAAGGTGTTGATTTGCATTTGTGCCATAGTTCAGGAGGAGGACATACAATACGTAAATAATCGATTGGAATTACAGTAGATGGGAAATAACTAATATGCACTGATTTTTTTGTCATTGCAATGTCGTGGTATTTCTGAAGTAATCCAATTTTATGAATGAAATTTATGAGTGATCGTAGCGTATGCTTTGTGTTTGCGTTTGTGTGAGGGTGCAGCACGGTTTTAATGCCAGTAACATACGCGCCAAGTTTAAATAAGGCTAGATGACATTTACGAAATTCCGAAAAAAAAAATAAAGAAAAAAAATTACGTACCAATTTTTTTATTGATTTGGGTCAAGAATCATTAGCATAATTACCTCCTTGAATATGGCACGGATGCAAATCAACAGCTTGTATTTTTAGATAGCTTCCTCACCCGGTTTTACTTGCATCCCGAGGAAACTACAACCCGTACTGGGATAAAATATAACCTAGTTTACTCTGGAAGAGTGTAGCTTCCAACAGTGAAAGATATTTCACATCGGCTCAGTAGATTCGGAGCCTTTGGGGTAAAAACAAACAAAAAAAAAATATTATATTAAGTAAAGATTTATAGATGATAGCTTCCGCTAGTTATCACTCGCGTCCTGAGCGAACTTTTTCCCGTACATGGATAAAAAATGCACTACCAGCCTGACAGACTATCAAGTTTCATCAAAATCTATTCTGTCGTCTTAGAGTATCGGCAACGTATCAGAATCAGAAACGTGCAAATGATAGTTTCAGCGCTCCTTTCTCGGTTTTCTTTATATTCCGAAAAATATAACACAAATTGATTGTATACAAATTGGACAATTATTTGTTTTCTGTTGATAACAGGAAAGTAATATTATCTTCGTACTTAAGTTGTTTGTGGTACAGTCACCTATTCAATGTTTTTGTAAGAAATGAGCTATTTTCCTTTACCTGGTGTTGTGAAGAAAAACAAGAGTATTAATGGTTACATGCTGTGTTTGTTTTGTTATTAGTAGGTAAATACGTTAATGGCTATTGTCAAGTCTGTCAGTCTGTGCGATAATCTCAAAAATTACTTATAAGTAGTGATTTATTATGAAGGTTTAATTATACATATAATTGTAATTAATACCCCTTCGATGCTCTGTTGAATAAATAATTTACAACTAACGACTATGCGCAATGCACATGATTCTTTAAATCATTTACTGCTTTTTCCAACAACGGTCGGTTTGGTCCGGTCCGAATCCAGTATCATCCGGTATAATCCGCTTTGGTGCAGCCCTGGCCGGTTTTGGCAAGTGCTATGCCGGTTTCGGATCAGAATTTTTGCTTTCCTAGCCTGATATATTTAGAAATCGTCACTCGAAATCCAGATTGCACTCTTGCAGCCAATTCCAATTAGAGTGAGGTCATAAATTATTTGAGTTTGGTTAAAAAAAGGTAATAATAACTTATATAATATATATAGCAAATGAAATGAGTACAGCACTATATGAACTCTAAACATAGCTGTTAGGAATAATAGCTAGCTTTCCATTAATGGACTGGTCCTGAATTTTTGTTTGGTCTAGTAAATATCAATTTTTACGTTTATGCAATATTTTGATCCTTTCGTCTTTATTCACAGGGGATTCATACAATAGCAGCTATGGTATATTTATAAATGTTTAGTTAGCAGTTACTACAGTGTATTGAAAAATATATCCTAATCAAAATAATTACAAAGACATCTACCATCCTGACATAAATAATACCCAGAACACAGCCAACACACATGCTCATCACACACATGTTGAACATACAGGGAATCGAACCACCAGTTCAGCAATCCGGCATGGTGACCATTATACCAGCGAAGTCGTCTATCAACAGCCCATTCACACCAACGGCTATCTTCAAAAACGATTTTTATTTCTCCCCAAAAACAAAAGACAGGTCCAATATGAAAAAGTCTTGCCTAATTCTGTACAAAAGCGAGTATCACGGCTGTTTCGGGAGGATATCAATCACTGAGGCTCAGGGCGTCTCCCCCAATTTGCTGAGGACATTTGCACGAAGTAAGCCACGTTTTTAGCTTCAACATTGGCACGAAGCCAGTACATTTGTATCTAGGAATATTGTGGGAATGCTGTAAATAAGAATGTAAAGTAAAATTGTTTGTCTTTTTGACGTGTTTTTGCGAAATGGAGTGGTCATTTTTCAGCGGTTGTTTCTATAGAACAGTAGTTCAATTGTGATACTTTTACATTTGTGGTCCTGATCGCCATTTTGAGAGCCCGTTGCCATTTTTAGCAGTTCCTTTTTTCTGTTTATGTTTTTTGCGCCTTTATCTTATTGAAACTTTCTATGTATTGTAATTGGGACGCTAGTTTGAAATTAAACCTTATTTTCAAATTTAACTTTCTGAAAAGTCTTTCGTAGGAATAGTCTCATTTAACTGGGCTAGGTTTAGCTAAAAGTTTCTGTCAAAACTATGACCAGTTCGAGAAGAGCATTATGGTAAGCTTTTTGGTACCACCTTTTTATTGCCAAATTTTTCATTTTTTTTTTTCATTTCATTCACCAAAATTATCATCCAACCAATTTTTCAAGAGACATTCAATCTAAATTCAAGAGAAATTTTCAAATAAAATGCTATTATTACGCCAGGCTGACCATCCGAAGACCCAGACGTAATTAAATGACTAAATCTAAGATGTAATTATTATAACCACGAGGACCGCATAGTGATAGAGTAAATACAAAGGGCAACTGACCTTGGCCTCGACACTGGTCCTTAGGGCTGTCCTTAGGGCTCGAAGGATCGATATGACCGACGTTATTAATCTTAGTATTGGGAGATCAAACTGGTCAGTTCAAGAGAATATTAGTTTGTTAATGTGTGGTTTTTGTGTGCCTATTAGATTTGCTTGAGAAGACTTTTATAATATGAAGTCTGAGACGTAGGCTAGGCTGATCTCATCTTTGCAAATTCTTACTGTCTGCATTGCACGGTTGAATTCGATTCTTTTTATGGCAAACCCTTAGTTCATTCTAAGCATCCCAGTGGCAATATAATTCTAGATAATAATTATCAATCATCAGGTCTGTTATACATATGATATTTGGGTTCGGCAATCAAAACAACCAAAGAAAGAAAAAGCTGGATCTCATCTCCTATACATGACGACGCACTTGGTAATGTTCAATGTGAAAAAAACCGACTTATGTTCCTTTCTTGATAACCAATAGCCGCTAAGGAAAATTCTAAAGCAATATCATTAAAAATCCACATAGGTAATAAGTAGTCTGGCTTCACAGCACAAAGTATTTTAAGAGCTCTTCTCAACTCACTCATGCGGACACGAAGTGGTTTAACCTTTGTAGCCTCAGGGAGATACCTATCAACCTGTCTTCATATCTGACATGAACTTGTCAACAACTTGGTTAGGACTACGGCACACCAGATTGTGTTCTACTTACGGAGTAAGGAAATATGAGCGGAGATGCTATAATGCGGGTAGGTCAGGCGCCTTCTTCTAGGCCAAACTCGTACGGTGGAAATGACCAAAACGATCAGTTACGAGTGAAGTAACGAGGTGTTCGGGTTCTTTGAGACTTCTGTGTACATTTTTTGGTATTTAAAAAATGGTCGGGTCCAAAGAAGGCGTATAGAGTAACGTTCCTCGTCCCCCGCTCACCCGCAATGTGGCGCGATACTTTCTTAAGCGATTTTCCGTTATGACACCTCCGCTAGTCATTTTGTCCTCCATGATTCTATCAAACTTCGTGAAACATTTGCTGAAAGTGGATGATTACTTAAAAAGAAACACAAAAGTAGGTTTCGTGGAAAGTACTAAAATTCAGGAAAGAACTGCGAAGACTTTTTGGAAAGTAATTAGGTACCTGGATTAAGTTCAGAAACTGGGACTTTATCGCTGAGCATGACAACCGTCGGTTGGTTTTGGGTTCGAGTCCCGAGTCAGGCAAAGTAGGTTTTTTTGAATGTCATTTTTTCTGAACATACAAGAGTACATGGCGATGACAACTGTAGCTATGATATAAATTTATTTTTTAGTTTTCTTTTGACACAAAATTCCTAATTAACAATGTTCATAAAAACAAATCCAAACCAGTTACTTTTAAAAAATGTAGTCATTAATCTAAAACTCGTAGTTTCATAACGCTCATATAATTTTTAACCAACAAAATTCTGTTCACGCAAGCTCCAGGGAGCATTCTAATTAAAATTCTATTCGCTCTTTACGAGAAATTGAGTGTGAAAATGTTAAAGTCAAATTAATAAATTAATTCCTCATAAATTACATTAAAACAGCGTCGTTTCAGACACAAGTCAGAGACTGTAAACTGATTCACGGAGTATGGAAATATGGGTCAAGCATATTTACTTTAGTTAAAGAGTTAGGGACGCTGGAAGAGTTCTTTCAAAAATGTTACTTAAAATGGAGTTTGCTTAATTGCTGGGATTAAACAAGTTTGTTATAAATTCATATTTTGTATTTATAACCCTAACTGATTTCCAGATATCCAGAACACAGTGAAGTGGACGAAGAGGGTACAAAAAGCAGACCCCGTCAGGAGACCAGACTAATGCTAAGGAAAAGTAGCTTGCTCCTTCTGGATTGCTCTTCCTCTTTGCTGCTATGTACTCCACATGGTGATGTAGTCAGCTTCCCTGATTTTCTTCTACACCTCGCTCTTTGGTTGTTTGATATTGTTCTCAGATACTTGGCACTCATACTCTTATACATACTCTTTTACGACATATTCTTCACCACTGTATCCCTGTTATCAACATACACTTTCATACACATGAACCTATCCGTAACTTTCCCTCTATCGTTCACTGCGTTGTTCTTAGCAGTCATACCCCTTCCAGCCCTCAAAATCCACGTTCTTAAAGAGTCACAGGTGCATCTGCTACCCTCGTCAGCTGCTAATCCCGTCAGTTTAGATCCCACTTAATTTCCTTCACGCCAGCATTACAGCCCACGTTGATTTTAGACATGAAGAACAAAATCACTAGCGGAGATGTTATAACGCAAAATCTCCTAAGAAGCGCACCAAAATGCGGGTGTTCGGGGGACGAGGAACGCTAGCTCTAATTACATGCCTTCTATGGAACCCGCCTATTATTTTCAAAATAAAATCACCGATTGGTGATTTTAGATTATAGATTAGTTCTGATTGATTAATCAGGACCAATCTTTGACAGATTGGTTTTGATTTGAAAGGAACCCGTACATCTCGTTAGTTCTAGTAACTGATCACGCCTACTACCTATAAGAAGGCGTCTTACCTACCAATCTTACAGCATCTCCGCTCATCTTTTCTTCATCCGTTGTCTTAGATGACACTCTATTGTGAACCAAGCTTACATCAGTGGGTGTAAAAATATTATGGGAAGTGGGCGGTTTTTAATTAGCCTACATTTGATTTATGTTGAAATTAATGGTGAAGATGCTTAAAAGCTAAGACGTAATAATATTCAATGGGTTTTTGTTTTAAGTTAAAGTGATGTTAATTACAATGGCTTTTAAAGGCGTATTAATTTTCCGCCTACACTTTCCCATCTTCATTGAAACAGTTTTCTCTCAATATTGACGAGCTCTCAATCTAGATGAATATTCCTGAATATCAGTATATACATTTGTATAAAAATTACGATAGACCTGTCCAAAACCAAGATATGAACAAAGTACTGAATGGTTGACAAGTTATCAGTATTTTTATGGTTGATTTCTATGGTCCTATGTTGATAAATGGAGCAAAATAAGTGGGCTCAGTGTTTCAATCAAAACCCGCAGCTACATATAAGGCATGGCGGATAGGTTAAAGCATAGAGAAAACTAAGAAGAACCTTACGGTTATTTTTAAAGTTCCTATGTATTTTAGATTAAAATCTTTACGTAAGCATTCTACCGAAATAATCTGCCCTTCAAATTACAACCCTTTTAAAATGTTCACAGAAGTAATACCGATCTGAAAAATAATATTCTTTGCAAAGATAAACATTAAAAGGATTCAATTTACAAAGTTTGATCAAAGCCTAAATCAAATTATAAAGTTTTATTACGATTTTATAGTTTTGAATGAAATTTATAAGTGTTTCGATAAAATTTTATTCTAGACCTAAGTTATTTATCGATAAGTGCAAAGTTGTGTCTAAAAACAAGTTATGATACGTAACTGGAACAAACCTTTTAAAAACTGAAGGGTATATTGGGCTTTCGGCATTTTGAAAACTTAGTTTTTGTGACAACCTACTAAAAATGATTCAGAAAACCAAACACTGCTTGATCCAGACTGTCCTAATCCTTAATATTGTAAATCTAGTGATTAATTTACGATATTTAAGTAAATAGCTCAATCAATTACAATAAATATGGAGATGGCTTATGATAACAATGATTCAATTGGAACACCTTTTAACACACGGTCGTTTAGCCCCGTCAATATTAGTTATGGGTGCTAACGCAACTGATAAACTACATATAGCTACATATATAACACATATTATAACACCCAGACTTTCAACTCCTAATAATATTTGTCATCAGAGGCACACTTCAAAAAACATCAAAACTTTATATCTCAATATTATGACTACCTACAATGTTTTAACTAACCCAAATTCTTTACACTCGATCATAACATCTCACACTAAATAATGACATCACTGAAAACTGAACCCCAGTTTATCCAAAACTTGTTATCTCTAATTTCTGAACTCCATTAGCAAGGCAATCAACAGTTAAAACAAATAAACATCAAACTAATTGGCGACAAAGATCTATGAGTCATGACGTCACAGTGTCATGACAAATCGTTTAGAAGTCGCTCTGAGCACGTTCTATGATGATGAGGCGGTTTAGAGACAGTTATAATTAAACTGGACTTTCAGATGTGGGTCAGTTGCATTAAAATAGTATGATTAATTTCATTAAAAAGTAGGTACTTAAGCAATTTGATTAAACGGGGCCGAAAACGGCTCTTTTAGGGCCTATGCACACCACGTTTTTATCCTGCAGAGCAGTTTGTTGTCGTTTGTATCGATACAAACGCGCGGCACCGGCGCGTCTGTATCGATACAAACGCGCGTTTGCATCGCGGCTGCATCGCTACAAACGCGCGTCGACAGCGCGTTTTTATCCTGCAGTGCAGTTTGTTTTCCTTTGTATCGATACAAACGTGCGTTTGCATCGCTACACACGCGCGTTTGCATCGCGTCTGTATCGCTACACACGCGCGTCTGTATGTATACAGGTGTGCAAAGGTCTACAGGCTGCGTCTGTCTTGCGTGCGTATCGCGTCTGTATCGCTACAAACGCGCGTCGACGGCGCGTTTAAAAAACGTGGTGTGCATAGGGCCTTAAAACGTCAAAATATGTAACACAGCCCAGAAAACATTGCTTGATGTCAAAAAAGTATAAAGTATATAACATTTTTATAGTATTTTTCATGCCTGATTAGTTAGGTAAAATGAGTTATTCCCAATTTGTCATTAGTACCGATTGGTCACCAACTATTTTTTCCACCAAATCCCCAATTGGTCATTCGAGCAAAATAAATAATTTAATATTTAAATTTTGAGTTTCGTTTCGTCACCCGCATAAAATTTCACGTAGCAGAGTACCGTCAGAAATAAAAGTGTTAGAAGAAATTTTAAATAAAAACTTCAATGTAGGTAAAGGTTTTAATAGCTTTCATATAAATATAATAAAATAATAAAATTCACATTAAAACACAGGTGAAGACAACATGGGCATTTTATAAACCCGAAAATGTGACTCGATACTTTTTGTACCGGTAACAAAAGTACCAGGAGCCCATAACTAGCAAAGAGATTGTAAATATACATAAAAATATTTACAAACAAGAAAATAAATATCAAAAATCAACAAAAATAATTTGAATCGAGTCAGCAGTTGTGTTGCACATACCTAGTGCAGTTTTTTTTTTTAATTTGACCTTGTATGTGAACAGAACGTTTCAGTTCAATTATCTCCTTAAACTTCTTGTTCTTACTATTTATTTATTTATTTTTACTTACTTTTTGCACATTGTACAACGGCGGACTTAACGCCTTAGGCGTTCTCTACCAGTCTACCTTAGGGTGGTGGTGAAATAGACAATTACCATCCATACACAATTAAGAAAATATATTTATTTTATTTTACTTATTTAAATGTGCTTAAGTTTTGGTCACAAATTGTGCTAGTTCCTACTGTTTTTCCGGAATTCATTTTTACTAACTCAACAACCAACTAATAATGCATTTACACCACATGATTTTTTGCTAATTGCGATAATAGTAAATAGTTACTTACACAAAACAATAGAAACCGGATCATACTTTGTCCCATCTACTATATTTTGTCTCTTTCTAGAAAACAAAAGGCTTCTGGTTTATTACCTGATTTTATATATCGTAAAATCGTGACACTCTTGACTGCTATACTCCTGTAAGT
This sequence comes from Helicoverpa zea, assembly GCF_022581195.2. NCBI lineage: Eukaryota > Metazoa > Arthropoda > Insecta > Lepidoptera > Noctuidae > Helicoverpa > Helicoverpa zea. The sequence goes on along the minus strand of NC_061464.1, from coordinate 1,349,747 downwards.
TATGCGGTCCTTGTACATGGTGGGCAGTTCCATGGACACTCGTTGATTGGTATACTACTCATCTGATTTATGCGATCCTGGTATTTTGGTTTTGGCCGTGCATTGTGTGACGCCGTTGAAATCGGGATTTTATTAATAGCGTCTTGCCATATTCGGAAAAAAACATATCCAACATAAATAAAAAAAAACATATTACAATATTGTACAGCTTTTCTTGTTGACAGTACTTTTTACAAAATGAAGTACGGATGACGAATTGAGACTAAGCAAAATAAAATATTTTATCGAATGACCAACTGGGACACGTTTTTTATGGATGCTAAATCACTAAAATGACGAATTGGGCATAACTCGGTAAAATGCGCAAACTAAGAATTAGTAGGTATGATAGAAGAAAATATTTAGTTAGTACCAATACCCAAACTCTCGTGGAACTTTTAATTGTCATCATATCAGTTTAGTGGCATTGTCATATCTATACTTACCAGAAATATGTACAAACATAAACCCTTCCTTAGTATCTACAAACTTTTTCTTAGAATCTTCGATACATCGTGTCCCACAAGCCATCTTAACTACGTTAGTCTAAAAATAGTCGATGAAGTATTATAAATATGTATATCTCGATATTCCCGGAAAATGACTAAGTATACCAATGTTCCCTATAGACCTTGTACCCACGCACATTTGAGACCCGTTTTATACTCGAACTTAAATAATCATACAATCTTTAATGTGTAGCCCGTGTGACATTTCTTACGCAATCTAAATGTCAGAAAAATATCTTATTACACCTTTTAATCGTGCAAAATGCAAATAAAATGCTACTGAAAATATTTTATAATAAATAATACTGGTTGTCAAACGTAAATAATGCTGAGAAATACTTCCCAAAAAGAAGTATATTGTTGTTGAAATCTCTTATATATCATCCAGCTTGCCTTTTCCCAACTATGTTGGAGTCGGGTTCCAGTCTAACCATGCAGATGAGGATGCAGTCGAGAACTAGTCGTTTACATGAAGCGACTGCCTATCTGACCTCTTCAAACCTGTTACCCGGGTAACCCGATACCCCTAGGTAAGACTGGTTGTCAGACTAACTGGCTTCTGACTACCTGTAACGACTGCCAAAGATGTTCAATGATAGCCGGGACCTACATTTTATTGGCCCACCGAAACACCAATCGTGCCAAACGAAAATATTTTTGTGTATACTTCCCAAAAAGACGTATATTTTTATTGAAATCTCCTACAAAATTATATTTTTATACGTTAAAATTCCCTTCACGTATAGATTGCGGACTAAATTCAATGTATCAAAGAATTTACAGCGTCTAGACACATTGGATGTAAACTGTCACCTGTGTAGGGTGACCATGAATTGTGGAAATTGGATGTAGCACGTGTAATGAAAGTTGTTTTATTTAAAACAAACACGACTTAATTACCTCGAGGGAAATACCGTTTTCAGATACATGTCGTATAATAAGGATCGTGCTGTAAATACGTAAATATTCCAATTTTATTTACCTCGTGAGATTCATTTCTAAATTAACCAAGATAGTACTTCAAATACTGATTTTACAATTGTTATGAGTAATGCGATAACTGCATATCTTTAGTCCATAGAAAAGTTTCAATATATAAGTTAGTACGTTGCCGTAAATATCACTGCTTAATTTCGAGGAAAACTAATTGAATAAAAAGTATTTAGGTACATAAATTATTTGCCAACTCCCAAAAAATACCCAATCTTTGGTCGCCCTACCATATCTTCATAAAGTAGGTGTCATAAAAACGGGATTGTCTTGATTTACGCTTTATTTTCATAAATCGTTGGATTTATTGACTGATTTAATACTATTGTTTCGAACATAATTTTCAGATCAATTTTATAAATAAGGATTTTTATATTTTTCTGCTTCGATGTGAAGTCAAAGTGTTGTAATATGTTTTGTTTTAACCTTCAATGCGAAAAAAGAGGTATTATAAGTTTGAACACTTTGTGCGTCTGTCTGTGACTGTGTATCTCTTAAACGGATTACCTAGCTAATTTCAATACGTTTTTCGTATATGAAATTGGATGTTATTATGAGGATTCTTAGAAATGTTTCTTCAAACTTGGCAAAGCCGTTTAAAGTCGTTATTTACGAAATATACTAGTATATGTTAAGGCTTTTTAAATAGGACGATATAACACGACCAAAAATTCATCATAAGCAATCATCTATCATTGTTAATTTTATATGTAAATAATTTTTACCCGGAAAAGGTGTGATTGATGACAACAATTCCTTTAGGCAGAATGGCAGTGACATTGAAAATGAAAATATTTTTTATTTATTCACTCAAACCACTTAGGTGAATAACTTGCTAGGTAGCCTGAGTTTGTCTGTTTTGGTTTACCAATTGGAACTCGGCCTTTAATGCAATCGTATAATGATCGGCAATGATATTGAGCCCTGACCTTCACCTGCGCAGAAGTGATTTATTGGTTTATTGCCTTAAGTGTACAGTGCGCAAAGCGATCCCCACTCTTCCACCGAAAGCTCATTATCCGTGCCGATAACTATAACAACTATAGTAAGTAAGTAAAAAGTGTACAAGTTTTTTTGCAAAAAATTACATCTTTATAAAATCTCATTCACACTTAGCAACCTTTCAACACCATAAGAAACAAAACTAACCAAAATACTATTTACTTAATCAACTCCCATAACTGGCTGTCCAGTTAAAAAATGTTGCTTAAGCTACGATTACGCTCTACAGTGGTTCAAATGGGTGCGCATACATTTCAGTGACATTCAAAGAGCTCTGTAATATAATGAAAGAAGCAAATAATTTGCACTGCCGCTTGTATTTAGACGCCTAATTGCGCCGCACACCACTCATCGAGTTAAGGGTAAGCAAGTACTGTAGGAAAAAATCTGGGCAGTAGAGAATATTTTTAGTGAGCCTTATTTTTGCTGAGAAAAATCAGTACTATGTATTTTAGAAATTATTTAAGGTTCGGACTGAACAACGTCTCAATATTTAATTTGGTATCGCCTTATTTTTATAAAAGTTGAGAAATAAATATTTTTGAACAATAAACCAACAAAGAAAATGATAGAGTCAAGACTCAGACAGACACACAGCTATTTGCCAATCATAAAGCATATTATTGGCTTTTCATATTACGCCTACCCGCAGGCAATTCTCATGATCCTTCCCATATTTTTACCACAACATTAAAATCCTTTGTTTCCCATAAGGAAAACAAGGTTTATACCCACGCCACATAGAGAATTTTGATCCCTTAGAATAGTCACACACTGCAGACTAAACAGTCGGCCGATAGTCGGTCTCATGGTTGTGATTTTTTTTTTAAATCGTGAATTCTATAATAGTTTTTAATCCGTCTCATATCAATCGAATACCTGATCGTTGTTCTACTATTCATTGAATTATCACTTAGGTAAATGTAGGTCCTGCGTCTGATCTCTCTCCGGTCGTGTTGGATTGCCGTCCATCCATGCGTGCCATCAGGTTATGAGAGTGAAGGAATAGTCACCTATGTCAGCGCAAATGCTTGTGTACTATAACATGTCTTGCGCAGTTGGCTAATCTCTTTATATGAATACAGCCTCCGTAGCCGATACTCACCTAGGAGGACCTCACTACCATTCATTTCCATACTGATTTATTAGCCCGAACAAAATGTTGGCCGACTAAAAGTTTGCAGTGTGCTGCTCCTACCACTGAACAAAGATTCGGAACCCCATCAAATCGGATTGGTCAACTAAGAACCCTCCGTAATTGGACGCAATCCTTTGTAAATTGACTTGATTGATTTGATAATCGTAGAGGTGCTCTCAGGGCTCAAGGCTTTTGGGTTTAAACAAAATTTGATCTTAGACTATGGGATTCCGTAAGCTGATAAATTAATTCTATGGGATTTGGGCTCCTTTGTGGGGAGCGAAAACATGTTTTCGTTTCTTAATGTACAAGGTGAGGTGAAAAATACATGGGTAAATGTTTCCCTATAATATATTCTTTGCGAATATTCTATTTTCAAGCCAATATGATATAATCAGTTAATACAGATTTTTCCTCTTATCGCATCTCTAATATATTGGACATTAATTTGCTGACTTAATAACCTTATTTTTACACAATGTCTCACATAAATAGAAAATCCTGTTTTTAAGTATGGTTCTATCAACCAGTTTAAAATAACCAATGAAACATCAAGATATTAAACTTTATGTAAACACATTTCTTAACAATATTACTATTTTAGAATTAGCAAGTTTTAAGAAAAAAAAATATTGCAAAAAATATTTCAATTTCCCCATTAGGCCTCCCCTTAACCGTAGCGACATTGGTGCATATAAACAAGCTCTAACGCGCCCGCAGGACTGCAGCCCCTTAATTAAGAGTGGGAAATGCAAAACCTACAGTATTACAACGCTAACACATAATTATTGCTATACATAAACACTATTGCTGAAATAAGAGAGGGTTTTATTTTTAATTTGTGCAGCTGACGCTAGACTGCTTTGCAATTACGCGACTCCGTTTTTTATGTGGGTAGTTTTATTTTGGCGGGGTGGAAATATGGATAGGGTATGTGTTGGTCAATTTTTTTATTATAGGTAAATAAGTATATCTTAACTACTAATCTAATATTGCCTACTTACCCAATATGAAGATGCAACTATTTTGACGTTACGAAAGGGCTGTTTTGGGCCTATTAAAAAAAAAACACTGATCTTGATATTATTTTAATGCGAATTTGTAGGCTATAAATATACATAAAATACACAAAACTTTTGAAGTACTTATATTTATGTTATAATTACAATGAGTACGAAAGAGAATCAGCATTTTCTTGCTTTTCAACAAAAAACTATCATTAAAAACATTAATTACTGCTAACTAGGTTCAAAAAACTTTCAAGTTAGTGTTCTTTGGAATAACTTTCCCTTTGAGGAACATTTCTTAGAAATCGTGTTTCATCTTCAGTAAGAGACGTATATCATTCAAAGTCTGTCTAAGACTAAGAAGGCAGTTAATGCCTGTGTATTTAAAATGCTAGGAAAAAAACACAGAATCACTATAAAATATATCTTCCTTGAAGGGTCGTTATATATTTTTTAAATGTAGTTAGGTATATAAGTAGGTATATACGTTTAAAAGTTGACAAAATAAAATACCTTGATATAGTGGTTGGCTTACGTGTAATCTAAAAAGATAATTATGAATCTAAATTTTCATTTATTATTTCATGTCCCTGTTTGACTATGACTTCCTTTTATTGTTTAGTTTTTGTTTAGCTGTAAGTCCTCCATATTTTATTAAATAAATAAATATATTTATTTCTGAGCCCGATGAAACCATCAGCCAATTAAAAGTTTTAGAGTACTCTATGATTAAGAACACTGTCGAAAATACATACATAATCACTTAATCTGTATTCACTTAAGTACATCACCTTATAAAAATTAGCAGTTCTCATTTACAACAAAGAACAAGTAAGAACGAAGGTAAGCCTATAACCTATTTTAATCAATACAAAGTGCGAATCCAGCTCGAATTTAAGACCTGGATAGAATTTAATCGTGCTTTTGTCATCCTAGATTTGGTATCGAATAATATCCTCTAAGTCCCGGAGCTCAATTTATTGGTTTAATTAAAACAGTGAGACACTACAGGCTATCCGATAGAAATATTTTTCTATTTTGCTTTAAAAGGAAAATTCTTTACCTTTCTTTCCGGGATCATTGCTTGTTTAGTTTTTGTTTGATTGGAATTCAATAGTTTTTAATAAACAAAGGTATTTTTTTTTTGTGATTATAACTCATACTGACAATAGAGATTTGCCTTTTGTTAAAGCGGCAAAAGCTTATAAAACATACGTTTTAACTGAGGGAAAGTTAACTTCTGCTTCACACAGAACCTACATTCAGCAAATAAAAACATTACATGGTGATGGTTGCCCAAGAAACAGTCAAAACCCACATCTCATTTTCCAAATATTCATAATTAAAATAAAATTAAACGCACGCGTAATAAAATCAAATTCATTCAAAGCGCAACGTCTAAAACAAACTCTCATAAAAGAACAAAAAACAAGAAAAAACCTTGACTAAATTCATTTAAAAAAATCACGTTCAAATCGCGCCGTTTTAATGAACTCATTATAAAACGGAACCCACTTGTTTTCTAAATTAAAAACTTTCAGAACTTCACAAAGAAATCAAAGAATGAGTTTCATGGTACTTCCTAAGAATAAGAGAACCCGCAGACTGCAAACTTTTAATCGGCCGATTGTTTGTTTGGGCTCATATATCAGTATAAACATGAATGTTAGTACGCATATTTAAAAGAAAATGTATTTGTCCCGTATTTTTTACTTTATTTTTGATGGGAAATCATCAAATTATCCCGCTGTGGCCTAACACCGTGAGGGAGTCTCAGACTCTTAACGACTAGAACCCATCATGTTCCTTCGTAGACCGTTTTCGTACCAGGGCTACGGCAACTCTTTCGAACAATCCCACAGCCCCGGCATTTACCCCGTATCAGACCGACTAAAACATTGATGGCATCAAGATTTTCTTTTAAAAAAATTGCAACAGTTGACCAAGCAACTGTCGGTCGATTATTTAGTCTGCGCTGTGCGGGAATTCCAAATGAAGGCTATTAAAATTAGCCAGGGAACTTGGCTAAAGTCTTCAAAGGGCAATAATTAGCCCTTTTGTCTGATCCGGGGATTAAGTTTCATCTTTAGTCGTAAATCATTGATGATAAAGCCGTTTGCCTCAGTTATGATTAGTTACTTAAAAGATTAAGGGATGGACCACATTTTGGCTGAGCAATTTACAACAGGAAGCTATTTTTGATCTTTGTTTGAAGAGTGAAAGTAGGTCATTTATTTTTAAACTCCTTCTTTGTTTAATGGTGGTGCATTTTAATTATTTAGAAGTGAAAATCCCTGAGGGTTTCATGGGTTTCCTGGCTTATCACGATAATTTCCCTATCCTAATCAATGATTATTTTATAAAATAATAGCTTCCACATCCCGTGGAAACTACTCTGTGTAGCCGGACATAAGTTACCTGTAGCCGTTCTCAATCAATGGCCTATCTAAGTCGGATCAAGAGGTCCTTAAATTATCATGTACACACAAAGAAAACTCATACGGTTGACCGACTTTTCAATCAGCACTCCAAACATTGTTTTCTACGTCTCAAAACTACATAAAAATATATCCTATGGTACGGTTTCAAGGTTATTTAATGGATTAAATATTTTATTTACACTTTATCCAGCTGAGGCGTAAAACTCACGAGCAACTTATAAAACTGCTTCCGTATTGCAAATGCATATTCCAAGTGAATGGCAAAAACAATATTATTTATTAAATAAACTAGCTAATCCCCGCTGATTCTCCCACATAATTTACAATATACCTACCACGAATTATTATCTCTATTTTTTGGATAACATCAGATTTCTGCAAGTAATACCAAGTTCTGGCAATTATCAGATGACTTCCTCTTTTTTTATTCATATTATTCAAACAAAAAAACTCTGCAGCTTTTTATATAAATATAGAGATAAATTACATCGTCCTAATTTACTTTCTTTAACCAATTTTTTACGCAACCGTCACTCAAACTCAAGTGATGATACATTGCCTATTATAATGTAAATTTTTCGCCATACAATAACGTTTTGAAAACGTAATCCATCATATAATGTGTTTTGTACACGTATATTGGTTACATATTAGAATGTTTTGATATAGGAAGTGGATCGTTAGTAATGGATATTTTTTTTTCTGATGGTACTTTATGACCTTGACCTTGAGCAACTTGACCCTAAGCAACTAAAAAATGTTATTCATGGCAAAATTAATGTGTAGAGAACCGTCGCTAAAAGTGCTCAAAAACCGGTCATAAATGACTCTATTAAACCTGACATCAAAATTAACAAAGTCATTCATTATTTCAGAAACATTTATTCTCACCTAAAAAATAAAGTTTAATAAAAATATTTCACCACAAGAAAATTTACAATGAAACATTAATAAAAGCTACCCCGTATTGATATTCCTTACCCAGCTCATCCGACTATATGGCAGGCATTAGACATTCAAAATCAAGTTTTTCTTCAAACTTTAACTGAAACTTGGCTACATCTCCAAGAACCGGTGACTATATGAATTCCAAGAGCTAAGAACTTTTCACGTGGGTTCGTTAATACGAACTTTACTTTCCAATAGAACTAAATCTATAAGCTTATTCAGTTTATTTTTATCGAATACCTAGTAAGAATATCGATATTTATATACTTACTTACTACTTATTCTTCTTGCTTTTTTATTTTAATTTCACCAACACTCTTTTTAGAGACTTTTTAATAACAACAACAATAACTTTCCAAAAAGTTAGAGGTTCTCAATTTGTCGGAATCTTTTACATTTCCGAAGTTTTAAAACCAAGTGCAGAAAAATACAAAAAACGCACCAGCTAACATATTTTAAATGCACTTGAGAAAAAGAACGAAACAGCTTTATTTACCAAAAATTCATTCAAGGTCGACAAGGTCATGTCTAATAATGAGTCTAGATAGACAAAACCCTTTTATCGAGACAGGCTATAAAGGTGCAAGCGACATGGGTCTACCGCACTTCACCGACCAATTGTGGTAAAAACCTTATAAACATCATGCAGTTCTTATGAACCTTATAACGTAGAACTGAAGGTTGGTTTTCCTGTGTTTTGTTTGAAAAATATGTTGGTTATGTCTCTATCTTTCTAAAGGTCATTGAGAGTTAAGTTGACACGGGACAGAGTTTTGTATTAATATATTAATTTGTTTTTATCTTTGCACTTGAAGTGGTTTGCATGCTTTTGTGAAGGTGACGCTGAACGGAGTTTTTTAACTTTAAAAATTTTAGTGCACTATAAAGATAACTTAATTCTTTTGTTTCCTTTTTTATACGTTATTTAATTCAAGTATTTTTTTATGACTAGACATTTTTGTGGCATGTAAAACTGTTTACTCTTTTGCTGGGTATAACTAGACATACTTTTTTCATTTTCTTTTAGACAAACTTACGTACTGAAGAATTATTCTTAAGTTTTTTTGCAGTTACATGGAAATGATATTCAAGTAACACTACTTATATTTAGAAAAATCTTTTCCTCATTTTCTCCCACGGTGTCGGAATAAAATTCTCATTGCCACAATTCTCTAGTTTTAAGCGCAAAAATCCAAGCTGTGGCAAAGTTGGTAAGTTTCATAAATAAAATCTTCTTTGTGTACAACACTAGGCGTAACAACACTAAAGTGCAATAAAAACTATGTCTTTACTTATTAGGTTCGTATTCCAGTCGAAGCTACCATATTTTCTATTTCTTAGTCCAAGTTTCAATATTACCATGCAATATCAAAAATTAAAAAATTCAAAATTATTTATTCATCAAAAAAGAATTACAATAAAGTTTGACAATGACCCTCAAACTAAGCTACAGCCTGTGTCTTGAGGGTCCGAGAATATCGAATTTATTGATTTTATTTCTTACTTTTTATTTTATTGAGTTCTAAATAATTTAGTAATACCAAAAACCAAAGTTTTGGCCTATACTTAGGTCAAAGAATATGCATTACCATGCAGCGTGGCTATGCAGCCAGTCTTGTGGGCACGATCCGCGCTGATATTTTCCTCTTTATATTTGTAAATAAATAGCTGTAGATTGATTAAATATTGGAAGCGAGACGTGGGCCGTAACAAAAAAGCATGTCAGTACCATCCAAGTTGCCGAGATGAAGATGTTGCGGTGGATGTGCGGAGTAACGAGGCTCGATAAGATCCGTAACGAGTACGTACGCGGTTGCCTTGGAGTACGCGATGTCGCCGACAAACTACAAGAAAAACGGCTGCGATGGTACGGACATATTAAAAGGAGACCACCTGAGTACATCGGCAATGCGACACTCAATCTCGATATACCCGGTCAAAGGCGCAGAGGCAGGCCAAAACTGCGGTGTTTGAGTGTCGTAAAGAAAGATATGATAAGCTGCGAACTCGAAGAGGAAGATGTCCAGGATAGAGCGAAGTGGAAGAAGAAGATACGGAAAGCGGACCCCGTCACAAGACGGGATAAACGCTAAGAAGAAGAAGAAGATTGATTAAATATGTAATGTAATTACAGAAATAAAATAATGTGAATATATTTCCTCCTCGAAATAATAATATATAGCCTGACGAAAGGAACTCCAGCAAACTAAAAAATTGTTTTAGCCAAAATGAAGAGTAAAATTGTCCTCCCTTTACCTACTACTACTTATTTTTTTATGCGAGGGAAATTAAATAACAGCCTAAAAAAACTCTCCTAGATTAGCATATCTTTCAATGGACGTCGCCCACGCGAGCATAACTTCAGCGACATTTTAATATTTTGCAAACTCACAACTTGGGGCTAAAAGATATTAAAAATTCCATCCCACCTCTATTTCTTTGCAGACCATGCGAGATGGGCATGTCCGCTTAAATTATAAATTAAACTCAAATGAAAATACTTGTTGAGATTTTTAAAAACTTAGTTCAAATATTTTCGCTTCAACTAACCTTACTTGGTAAGAATTTTTCATCTTTTATAATTCCAAGGTCAAGGTCAATTCTAAAAATAATATTTTAAGAAGTCATTTTCAAAATATTTCTTCTACATTTGAAATGCAACATATTCCTTTAATTTTACAACCTGAAATCATAGCCAATTTACCCAAAAATTATTCAGATGAAAGTAATTAAAATCTACCAACAGAATTAATAAAGTCAAGTTAAGCAACTCACTATTCAAAAACTTCACCCGTCTAGTTCTCATAAAGCCTTATGAATAAACCGTAACAGCCAGATAAGTAAAGGTACAACGTTTACACAACAGTCTAAAATTTCCCAGGATCAACCCCTTAGCTGAGCCATTTACATAAATATTGCACGAGACTAAGACTTGAATAGGTATTTAATTCTCATTCAGGTTGCAGCTTGGACCTTTGGAACCACCCCTTTAATACCGTCCCAAAATATTTTCCCAAACATTATAAACTCTATCTCTTAATCAATAAAGACTAGAATATCTTAATCAGATTTTAGGCATCCGTAAGTACAATTTTGTCGACTTCCACACAACTACCTCTAACTTGCAATTGTATTTCACCTGCCGTTTCAGATTACACTCTATAGCTAAGTAATAAGGACCAAAATTGAGTTGTAAATGATTTCCTAACAGCAGTAGTATTTTAGCCGACTTATTGTAGAAGGAAGACGGACACAAATACCGAATGCTGATAGTGTGGTGAAGCAAGATTGCAACGCGCTTGGGTCAAGTTTATTTTGAATCAATTTGCATATTGAATCGAAGGGATTACCTAATAGTATTGGTCCTAAATTCCTGAATAATAGAGGTTTAGGACCAGAAACAATGTATCGAAGGACCAAAGTCCAAAGTGCTTATTGGTGTTGCTATCCTTTTTCAATTTTAGAGACATTCCTAGTTGACCCATTTCCTATTTTCTTTGTTTCTTTTATGGTATTTTCAGGTAAAATTTGGAACGGTCTACCGAAATTGGGCCGTATAAATAGGCTATCACTATAATAGAGTATTGGGAGGTACAAACGCAATATTCATGTAAGTAGGTAAATTGCTGTGTTGTTTTGGTACAATAGATTCAGTGGCCTTTTTTGAATAGGCATAATGAAAAACAAAATACATAAAATGTAACTAAATGACACCTGAAGACTGTTGTTTTTATTTAAAATTGAACGATTTCATATTCAGACAAACAAAAGACCCTTTTATCACTGCGCAATGAAACGTGGATGATGAAATGAAATATGGATATTTATTGTGTGTAAAGATCACGATAGTTTGAAAACCTCTGTAAGAAAAAAAGTTATGAACCACTGTCCTGCATCCTATCCTAAAATAATAACGCTTATATCGAGAGGCTTCTACATTTCCAAGAAGCGAGCCGACCAAATCTAAAGCCAAACCACACACGCGTTACGCTAGCCTGCAGCCCTACTGCAATTTACTGCGTTGCTAAGCAACCAGATTGTTTGGTAATACTATTAACTTGAACTGTGTGGTACAGTCGGTAGGGAGATTTTTGTTAACGCGGCTTAAGTGGTACCAGCTGGATTGTGGTTTTTTGAAAGGTATATGAAATTAAGTGTCGGTTGCACCATTTTACTTTAAAGATACCATAGCCGATAGTATGTTAATATAGTAATTGATATCTGGAATCAATTTTCTAAGAAAATATTGGTTCTAAACTGTATCAAATGCTTGATCGATGAAAGTAGTTATTAATATGCATGCATCCAATCAATATGCTAATAAACGCCATTATCGCTTAAAAGGATATTTGCTCAGTCACTACCATTTTTAGCTTTTGAACAAGCCATTTTCCAGTACAAAACATCAAAAGCCCATTTTATTTTCGCATCATTTTACACTCCATGTGAAAATTCAACAAAAAAAACTGATTGCAAACCTGACAGCATTTGGACCAATCGGAAACTCAGCTTAAATGAACACACAAATTTTAAACGAAAAACCAAAATTGGTCTATTTTCATGCTTGCAGTGTAAGCACAGCTGACACAAGCCGCAACCGTTCATCCGATTGTTAGGAACCAGTTACACAATTTGCACGCGAGTGTAAATGTCGCAATTACACTGTCGTGCAGTATTAGCAAGATGCACGGAGCTCGAGTGTCGTTATGACCATTATAGTATTATTTCAGTGCTATTGGGTGCCGTAATGAGTGCAGTTTTGGTCTGCTAATAGTTTAGACAGCCATCATCGGTTTATGGTCCCAGTCTGACTACTAAAATGGCGTCTGTGTAATGTGGATGTTACTAGGTAGTAAATTATTATCATTGTTGTTACAAGTACATGTACTGAAATGTAAAAAAAAACTTTTCAAACAACTTTATAGATGTTGTGCAACTTAAGTATATGGGCCCTGAAGTTGATAAAAATGTATCCATTATCCATTAATCCGTTGTGGTATTTGTTACGCTATTGCAGTTAACTTCATTTAAGTCCACCATAGGTAACCTTTCCGATACCAACTAGCTAAGGCGACTATCAAAGATCTTCAAATGACAATAGCCATGATTTCTGGATAACAGAAAAGTCTATCGATAAATACATTTTCACGAACATACAATTAACAAATATAAATGTATGCGTAAATAAACGCAACGGTCAAATAAACAACACTTATTTTAAACACCTTTTTGAAATAAAATGGCTGTTTACAAACGCAAATAATTGTTCAATATGTTTAACCACTGTTTTTAATTACCAGCACCTGAATTTGATTTCAAGTTAAACTGTTTAATTGACAGGTTCAAATAAATTGCCACCAGTTTTCAGTTGAACGAAGTTATGTTAAACGAATGAATAAATTCATATTGAAGTCAAATCCTGGTACTGTGATATTTTCATGTTAAATTCGTGGTATAAGTACCGACAATTTAATATTAATAATACGTAGTAATAAGTTATTATTTCCAATAGTTTGTTTATTGTGGCATGCATTGTTGTTAGTAAGATTTATATTTTATTTTTATTAACCTGTAGCCACAGCATTTTATTTTATTTATTTATTTATTATTGCTTACAAGGTACATAATATATTTTAAAAGGTACAAAATGTCCAACAAAACTGTATACAACAGTTTGTCTGTTGGATCAGACTAATACTCTACAGCATAATACTCTATATCAAACAATAAATACGTTTACCTTAGATCCAACGTTGGCATTTGAACTTTGACCATGGATTTTCTTGTCCGTTCCATGGAGTTACTTTTGGAATGTGAAAATACAATAAATTTTACTTTTATTTTTGACATTCATGAGTGCTTGTAATACTTTGACTTTGAATTATGTATTGCTAAACATTTACGCCTGTTGTGTTATTGGTAAAATTGTGCTACTGTGCTTAGTTAGGAGATTCCGTCCATTAATTTGTAATAATTAAAATATATTATTTTATAATGGATATTATATCGTCTCACTTTCTGAAAATCTTATCAAATCAGCTTAGGTCAATAAATCCGCTGTCAAATACGTTCATTAATTATTGTTATTGATGTTAGACGTAGTAATTAATGAATTACACAATAAAATGATTAATCAAGTCTATGAATTTTGAATGGGCGAGCCTAATTGTTTTATAGTTCTACCTAGGGATCATTAACCTAAGGGTAAAACTTCGTAAATTCAGACCCCTGTAACATTATAACAATAGTATACATTATAAAAAATAAATAAAAATAGGCGCTCGGCGCCTTTTCCTGGGTGCCTAGGCGTTTAATTTAAATTATGATGACTAAAATCAACTTTTAGCTCCACACCTCTAGAGAGTCCAGTTTCGTAGTTTCTTGGAGTATTAAACATTGTTTTCTTCTATTATCCATTTCCTGATATTGAAGTAGTTTAAAAACATTGTTATCGAGTCATATTACCGTGAGAGCATATTTCATTATATAACGGCTATCGTGAACTATGTTGGTAAGTACTGAAGTATTAAAACTTAGTTTTAATGTGATACTTAGTGAGGAAGGTGTTTACATTTTTTGGTATTACACGGGAAGAAAACCTGATGTGTAACATGTAAAAGTAAAAAGTATCGGTCCTTATCATTCTTTTTAAATACTTTATTACAGTTACTGACGGATTATAGAGTTAAACTGATACGATCTAACTTTATCCTATAGACATTCGGTCAGTGGGTCGTCTTAGGAATGCTTGTGCGCTATAAATGTCATGAGCAGATGGCTGATCTCCTTAGCGAAACCAGCCACCGTGACTTACAGTCAGCCTGTATGATATTACATCGAATCAAATCAAATACCTCTCTTTTCAGGCTGCATTTTCCCATAGACATACACCTTAAAGACTAACATACATATTACATTGTACAAAATTGTTAGTACCTATATAAAAACTTAAAACTATATAGTATGTGTGTATGCGTATGATATTATAAAAATGTTCAGCACAATACTTCCCCGTATACTTCGAAACGAGCATCAGCAGTTATCGTCGCATAAAAGACACGCACTTAGCTTTTACCGCCATATTTACTGCCGCAAACATTGTCGTACAATACATAATACAATGTTGAATGACTTTTATTTGTTATTTCAGTTTTCTCTTTTAAAAGCACTCAAGTGTTCATGGGGAACGTGTCAGTTAAGAGGACGAATTGGAAACTTTGGCGCCAAGGATCTCAATTTTTGTCAGTAAATACAAAACGGATCAAAATACAACTTGGTTACCTGAAAGTTCATGATATAAACCTTATTTTGTTAGACTTCAAAACATGATTAGGTAACTTTTATAACAGAGAAAAATATATCAAACATACCTCTTTTTAAAAAGAGATTCACATATTATGGGCAAACGGGACCGATTTAAGCCTCTTAACTTTTTTAGTAGTTGAGTATATACATATTCTTTAAAATTGTGGAAGGAATTTTTATCAAATTATCTTTTCTAAATAATAAAATTACAAAACTATTTTGTCGCTTACGCCTTTTAGTTATAAGCTAGCGCGCGTATTGTTATCCTCGCCCCGCTCAGACGCTCCGACCCCTTTTGGCGCCTTAGGTGCGCGTGCCGGTTATGGAATTATTGTTTACCAATTCGTCGCCTTAAAGACTTCACACACTGCAAACTTTCAATCGGCCGATAGTTGGTTAAGATAAAATAGATAAAATTCATTTACCTATTCAAAGTAAGCTGAAAATCAGCACTTTTCGAAGGTTACGAAGGTCAAGTTTGCAAAAGGTAGCCCCCAAAACGCCCGCCTTTCAATACTTCCTGTGTTCTCTTATTGTGAATCCATTCAAACTATTTTTACAAGCTTTTATTTTTCTGTCTGATACCGCCTAAATATCTGATCCTGTCTTTGTAATACCTTTTTGATACCCGATCTTTGTAATGTGCACACTACCATTAGCTCCATACTGATTTATGAGCCCAAACTAACTATCGGCCGACTAAAAGTTTGCAGTATGCGGGGAATTTTAATCTTTAAGTACTTAGTTACATTGTACAGATGTAAAGTGCAGTATGAGAGAGACTTGAAGAAATGTTCTATTCACTATACTCTTGCGAGTACTTGGAACTAGCAACATTGTTCAATATTTAATATTTATTTTTTATTTTTATTTATTTTTTAGTACTATAGTTATATGAGTTGTGCACCATAATACGGGTTTTGCTACAAAATGTAAAAATTACTTACATTTTGTAGTTAATAACTAAAATTGCTATCTACATTAGACCTATCACAATAAGATTCTAAGATTATCGACTATTACCCCAAATATTTAATCATTATGGCGACTGACAAACTTTCAGGGACACATTTAAATACGTACGGCAGAGTGCAAGGTAAGCAAAAACGTATGTGAACCCCAAGTATGCAAGGAACGGACAGTTACTGCTCCCTCATCCGAGTGAACGGTTCTCCTTGGGGTTTACGCGAAATATATCCAGTATCCGAACGCCGTGTTTCAGTCAACCTGAAGAGAACGGGCTACCAGAAGAGGCAGAATCTCAAATAGTTCTCAATCGTTAGTCAACTTCGTGCATAATGTCGGGTACACATCCAGTGAAGTTTCGCTACATAGGAGACTTCACACTAAACTAAACAGTCGGCTGACAGTTGGCTCGGTGGTTTTTTCTTTAAGAAAATCGTGAATAAAACGTGTAAGTAAATGGTGTAAATAAATGGATTTTTCTTTCTTTCTATAATAACAATAAAATGGCAAATAAATATTTTGAGATTGAGTTTGAATTCAAAGTTTTTTCTCGGTCTGATAATGGCGTCCACGGCCGATTTCGGCCACGGCGGCTGTTCTCATTTTTAAGGAGATCAGCCAGCTGCGCAGGACATATTATAGTGCACGAGCATTTGCGCAGACACAGGTGCACTCCCTATTCCTTCACTCTCATAACCCGATGGAACGGCAATCCGACACGACCGGAAAGAGATCAGGCGCAGGACCGACATTTACGTGCTCTCCGATGCACGGGTGAATCAATCACCAACTTCTAGACTACGGGCTGCTTTGTGAAAGCTTGAGAAAACCCAAAAAGCGATTTCGGCCCGACCCGGGAATCGAACCCGAGACCTCGAGCACAGCAGCCGCGCTTGCGACCACTAGACCAACGAGGCAGTCGACTCGGTCTGATACTCTGATACCGGCCAAATAACTGATCGTTGTTATGTGCGTAAGTACTGCCATTTATTTAGCCAGATCAAACTGAGGCCGACTAAAAGTTTTCAGTGTGGGAGCATTCTAAAGGTAAACACACAGTGCCGGCGGCGTGCCGGGTTTATTCAGAACGGCATATACAATTAGAATATTTATGCCAAGCGGCAGTTAGAATACCCGCCCGTAGGCCGAGGTGGGTCAAATCGGCGCGGCGGGTCGACTGCTGCTGCCGCCGGCAATGTGCACAAGCCTTAACGATGACCGAGTCAGCGAGAAGGAACATTGTATGTCCGAGGATCGCTGATTTTCGACTGTATCCAAATGCATGTCAAAGGAAATAGAAATACATTAGGCACACTTTAGGTGATTAAATTACTGTCACTCTGGCTTTGCTAGTAATTTGTGTGAAGAGGACGTAAATTCAGTGCTAGCAAATACGTAGAGGTTTGGTACTGATGCAGTATTTTTCAACATACCACAAAACTACATGAAACGTTCACTTAAAAACATCAAACGTTAGCCATTTCATAAGATACTACTACTTCTCCCACCCAAATAAAAACAGCCTGTACCCTTTCTCAGGATCTAGACTATCAACGAACCGAATTTGAAATCATTTCAGTAGTTTTTCCATAAAAGTACGACAGGAAACTACTTTCGTATCTATAATATTGTAGTACAGGATGAATGAAAGATGAAATACGCAAGCCCCATCTTACCCCCGAAACTAAAAGCACTTTAGCTGAATATGTTCCTGTAAGCACCTTCCTTGTTTACCATATTACAAATATGTATTACACTACATCGCCGAAATATGACGTTTCCTCAAATATATTAGCCGCGCGTTGCCAAGCAAGGAATATTAACTTGTAGGCCTTTATGTGCAGATTTATTGCGACGCCATCTTGGATTCACGGAGCAAGATGGCGGTTTTAATTAAAAATTGATGAAAGGTCGTATGCAATGATTTATGTTTTATTGTTTAGGTAATGGCGGGGCATTGTTTTTGTAATTTTTTACTGAAGTTTTGGGACGATATTTTCTGTAATAACATTGGTAATTAAAGGAAAACATACCAACGTTTTTGCAAAGCAAGAACGGCCGCATTATTTAAAACATCACACCAATATTTTTTAAAACAAAACACAAATCTTTACCACTCAAAAAGGCCTTACTACCCAACAAAAAATAAAAAAATAAAGCCTTTCAAGTTCCATCGAGTTTTGCACACAACACCCTCAATAATTTTTGCTCTGGTTATAACCAGATCGCTCGAAGCCCCTCCAGACTCAAGTGGCGAGAGGCTGACGATGCAAGAGCTACGTTTTATCGGCCCCTCTGGGGTCTGAAGGGGTCTTATGCCGCGTTAAGCCACCCATTAGAGATCGCGGTCTTGCCACTCAATGTTTTGAATATACTTGACACATTTTTTCGGGTAAGGTAGGTCGGGGTGCCTAATTTAGAATTTATTTGTGTTTAGAAAGTTTTTGTTTAGCTTTCAGCTTTTTGTAATAAAAACTTCTATTGAAAATTCATTCGTGATAGTACTTAATTAGTATGCTTAAAGTATATAAATAGGAATACCCTTTTGAGTTTGGTATAAAAATCTACGCTTATGAACATGATTTTTGAACTTATTAATAACAACGAAAATTAAATATTATAATAACATTTATCTCCATAACATTTTCGCTTAACAATATAGCCCTAACAACGTCATGTAAACCGATTTCCTATACAAAAACACAAGCTTCCTATACAGAACATAATTTCTTGAAAAACCACATTTTTTCACTTAACATTTAAAACCTCCTTTTTTATTTTTCTGCTTCATTACTCGGAAACAACTTGTAGTTAATATTACGGAGCTCGCAACCTATTAAAAACGAAATAGGCTTGTTCTCGACTGTACTTAAGCACGAGCTTTTTACTGCAATGACTGTACACTGGTTTTTACGTAAAGCGTCGGAACTATGCTTAAGGATATTGTTTACTTAGACTTTAGACTGTAGCCTTTTTTAGTTTTAAGCTTGGAGTGAAATTGTTTTTGAAAATACTTAGATGCATTTTGAAACAAAATCCTTCTTCTTTAGTTGATCTTTAAGACCATTTTAGAATCATACATGTAGAACAAGTTCGAACCATTGTGTAATTTTGTCCATATCAATTGGTATATTTTGATTTTAAAACAGGTATATAATAGGTAAAAATGGTCCTGATACTCAGATATTATTCAAGTTGAGAAAAAGTAAAACAAGCACACTTTTGTCAATCAGTATTTATTCTAGAACAGGAAAAAGTGAGTCATTTATACTCCGAAATTCTTTGAAAAGATACGCATCGCCCGCATCGTACGCATGCATCGCACGAAACGGATTGGATGAAATTGCAGGTAAAATGCACCTGCAATACTGGGACGACGTGCTATTGAAATTCGTACAAAGCTAACCAAAATCCGCTGGGTCCCAACCGCGTCCGTACTTCAAAGGTCTGCACTACTTTAATGCTTGGTTCCCTTATAAGTGAAGCGTCATTTTTTTTAAATATACCTTTTCATGGTTTTTATTTGATAGAAAACAAATGAACCAATATGTATATGTCACCGTAAGATTACAAACATCGTTAGATTACAATCTATCTCGAGAGATTGTAAACTGTCGAATTATTGTAAACCGTAACACCTGATTGCAATTTAACGCATTATTTTTCGCTATATTATAATCTATCGATGAGAAATTGTCAAATTGTCAACTGTCCGAAAGCTCTCCCTGATTGGTCAGTCTTTTTGTAAGATCGAGAGCGATGTAGAGCGGTCAAATTGTCAACTGGCGTAGAACGGAATGCATCTTGCGCGCTGATTGGTAGAACGTCAAAAAAGACAATGTTCTTTGCAACTCCCGGTGTCACAGCTCTTTGACGTGCAAAAATAAGTGACGGTTTAATTTTTTATAAAATCAAAAATTGTACTTAATTTTTAAGACTCAAATTACACACAATTAAAAATTGTATTAAAAATTGAAGTTAGTGACGAAAACGAATCGCTGTCAAACCGACTCCACGTAGTCTTGTCTGCCCTACCCCTAGAGTGCAATTCAAAACCGCGTAGGCGCGGAGGGGCGAGGCGGCCTGCGAGCTGAGGCGCAGGTAGTTTCAGCGCTCGCCGCCGCGGCTGAGGCTGGCCGGCTCTGCCGGCCAGCAAGCCGAAGCTGCGGTGGTGAGCGTGAAAACCATCTGCGACGATAAGCTCGCATGGGACCGCCGGAGCCCCGCAGCGCCGGAGCCGTGACAGAAGTTATGCTTGCTGCATGTTGCATGCTTACTTCCATGCTGGGTCAATTAATATGGGATGTGTTATATTTTAAACAAAAAACTCAGTAGGTACGAGTTAAAAAATTAGAAGGTAAATAAATATTTTTATGATGTCATTTAATAGTATTTAAGAAGTTTACTGTTAGAATGCATGCTACAAATTTAGATGCAAAAAAAATAACCATCATGCTGAGTTGTATTTAGAGTGGAAGATAACTCGTGGCTAAGATAGTATTATTTAGATGCTCGACGCTTTATTAATTGTGGCTGACTTAGTAATTTAGAAGGCAACATACATTTTTGGGGGCGAATAATGATATTAAAAAGAAGCCTGTTTAATTAGCACCCCTTTTATTTTATTTTTAAATATTAGTTTGTATTTGAAGACAAAATACCTAACTGTATTTTTATAAGAGTTATTTTTATATAAATTTAATACTTGAAGAATTTTTGAAGAGCATTTATTTTATTTAACTGACACCTCTATTTCATTCCTAACTCTACGGGAACTCCATGGGAACAGAACGGCTGGTCGTGATTGGTCGATCTTACAAAAAGACTGACCAATCAGAGAGAGCTTTCGGACAGTTGACAATTTGACAATTTCTCATCGATAGATTATAATATAGCGAAAAATAATGCGTTAAATTGCAATCAGATGTTACGGTTCACAATAATTCGACAGTTTACAATCTCTCGAGATAGATTGTAATCTAACGATGTTTGTAATCTTACGGTAACATATACACTACATATACAAACTTAAACTATATTTAAAAATAAAAAATATACATAGGTACAAAAAAAAGGTTTAAAAGAAAAAACTAAAAACGTTTGGTCTTAGAGACATTTAAATGTAGGTAAACTAGTTTCAGCCGCCTCCCAATACTATTTCCTGCATCTGGATAAAAGAAGCTTTATACTAAAGCCTCCCTTGATAAATAAGCTAAATAACACTGCAAGATTTTTTCGACTGGCGATGCTTATGCTGGTTTTCTAAAATCAGAAAGTAACTTTGATATTTTCCAGGTCTCATACACTGTTGTTTTCAATAAAAGGATAATAATACTGTTTAATTTCCAAAACACCACTTCCAAATACACCAAAATTATTCTTACTACACACACTCATTCGAAATATTTACTTTATTCATCCGTACAAACGCATCTGTCTCATTAAAAAGATTTATGAGAGTACCAGGCGCATCTTCGTTGAATTTTAATAGATTGTTCGCGGTCAATTTGGTTCAGTTATTTCCTCTGGTAATTCTCTTGCTGTTTCCTTTCCATTAATTAGTCAGCTGCGTTGGGAATCTTGCTTTAAGTGGACACTGTTAATAGTTAAAACGTGTTAAGTCTGGTTTTATTCTTTCATTGGTCATCGGGTTTAATTAAAAGTGCATTTTTGTTAGTGTTAGGTAAGTTTTTGACCACTATCCATAAACCAAAATAATGTAAACCAAGTAAAAGGCAATTACAAGTACATAAAGTAAAAAATAGGAAAGAATTACTATCACTTTCTACATAGAAACGGATCATTGTGTTTATTATTTCTAAACTACTTATGTACATCTTACTTTACTTACCTACTTTGTTTATAACACTAAAAAGTGTATTTTGGCCTTCAAAACCGAAAATGAACTCCTGCATTTTTAATCCTACTCCACCAGAATACCAAGCAATAATAAAATAAAGGCAGTCAGCAAAACTTCGCCTTCCCAGCAATTTAAAAGCTGACCTCTTAAATACACAACTGACCTAAAATTCACAATTGTAGGAATGTCGAGTCAGCCACTTACAGTCACTAATAGTCTACATTTAAATACCTAGAACTCTTCAAAGGATGAAAAGCAGACTCGACTAAAAACTGTAGGAAATGAACATTCAGCTTTTGTAGTGACTGTGGACTCTTGGCGTGAAATCAGTATCGTATTTTATGAGTATCTCTAGAATGTATAGTGCTTGTAAAACTAAGAAATCTAAATATTATTATTACTTGACAGATAAATTCTGATCAACTGTATTTACGCCCGGTTTCACGGATTACCGATAAAGTGTCAGATAGTTAAGTAATAGGTAATGCTATCTGCCAGATAAAGGCTGCTTTTAATTTCTGCCAGATATTGCTATCCGGGAGCTGTAAAACCTAAATTTAGAGTATATATATTTATAGAAAAAAAAAGAACCTTTAAAATATAAATATGTAACTTATTTGCCTATATAACTACTTTAGTCTTAGTCAACAATAATAAGTAACATAGCCGATAAGAGCTTCCTCTCTCCTATCCCACTTATTTTGCTGTGCCCGACAGGGTCCATGTGAACTATATATAAGATTACCACCTAAGAATACACATGGAAAGCAAATAAAGTATTGAGTATTGAGTATATCTGTTAAACAGGTTATCAGCAACTTTATCAGTAATGATTGAAACTGGCCATAAAATATTATACAACATATTTATGTATAAAGTTACGCCACTGTTTCGGTGGCTATAATTCCAGCCTAGTAAAAAGAGTCTCCTTGTTACCATTTTTCACAAAGTATAAAAAAATCTCTAAATTCAGACTATGTTTACCAGCCCCAGAATATCAGTTTCTTCGAATAGAACTCAATAAACACAAAAATACTGAAATCCTCTATTCCTATTTAAACAGAAACTGTAAAGAAGGTTGAAAAGGGCTATGAATACAGTGTTCCGTGCTATCAAATAATATAGTTTTAAAAGTAGTCTGAAATTAAAGCAAGCACGGAAAGGGGCGTAGCGCAATTTTCTACAGCGGATCCTGGTGGCGACCACAGAAAACTAGAGGTAAGAAGGAATGGGATTATGGATGAGGTAAAGATGAACAACAACTTATCAGAGGTTGCTTGGCACGGACCCGGTAGTTGTGAGCAAGAGTTTGATGACTCTCATGTCTTGTAACAGACTTACAACACAACACAGTATCCCAATTTCTATAAACACGCCCATATTCTCTTACTTTAAACAGATCTATAGGATGAACGGATAGAAAAAAGCTTGGTGCAGATAGATGTTCTACCCAAAGATACTCTATGACACTCCTTGATCATCCTTTATGGTAACCAAAGAAGCTTAAGAACCTTAGAAATGACGAACTAAAGAGATGCCGCATCCACAATAATTCACCACTACTACCTCGAAGTAGCCATTACAAAGATCTCACAGGGAAATTGCTTTCTTGCGAGCTCTTCATTTCTTGTGTAAATTTTATTTTTTAACCGTTCCCGTCCATATACCTGTTTACTGTTTTAAAAGCCTTTACGTGATCATAATACTTTGAATATATAATCAGGAGAGCGACTAACTCATTATACATACATTGAAAGCATTTGATGGAGAAATATGGTGACTTAGAATATTTGTGAAGGATAGTGAAAAGTGTTGGTGGTTTGGGCTAGATGGTCGTATCGTTTGGAGTGTAATTTGACGAAAATTTATATTGTCTGCAGATTGTTTGAGATACCATTGCCTAAGGCTCTCAATCTTATTTCACATCATAAAAGAAGGAATTGTAAGCCCTAAAATTAATTGTGACAAGACACAATTGGTGATTAAGCTGAAGAGAGAATTTGAAAAGGCGTTATTAATATAAAATGGAGTGATTTTGGAATTCTAAGAGTAGCTATGAATTACATAGTAATGTGATACTTTCTTCAACAAACTCTCACTTAATGGCCACTCCATATATTTGTATAAGATCGTAAATTGTCAGTACATTAGCGGAGCGTGCCGATGTTCAAATATACTACCATTGCCTTAAGATCTCGTTTTAAAATAAGATATTTCAACTTCTTAGCAAAATGCACCACGGGCTAGGTGAATGCCATTTCAATGAAGATACAAACCATTCGAATATAGTCCTTAAGAATAAAGCAGCAGGGTTCATTATTGTGTGACTAAACGACGAACATTTTCCTCGGTTATTGAGACAATTTATTTCTTTTTGAAATGTAAGCTCTTTACAATATCGACATAAAGAACTTTATGTACGGCGTAGCCTTTTAAATTAATAATAAACAAAGACATTTTTGCTCTCGTTTCGTTTTACAAGCGATCTCCCATGGTGCATCCGTATTCAAAATCACCAATGTAAAATCAAAGCACATCTGTTAGGAATAAACTCATAAACTGTTGTACAGTTATTATAGGGCTAGCTAGCCTAAGAGGTTTGGCCAAAACTTGACAAAAATCTTCTATCATTTTGTACACACATATACAACATGTAACTTAATTAACGCACACCCTCAAACACCCTAATTAGAATATTATGTTATAATCAAAATACATACACTGAATTTTTAATTTAACATGTATATGCATTGTTATTTACTAAATTAGTTATACCAATTCTTGGAGAACTTTTTGGTCATACGCACGCAAATATCGCGCCGCGCGCCGCTCGACTCGACACAACATAACGAAACTACGGAAAAAGCCGACAATACACGAAGTCTTATTACTTTGAGTTACGGTCTATTTGCATTTGTTTTGACTGTACAGTGTAATATGACAATAATTTCCGTAGTTTTAATTATTTTTGGGATAAAAAATTACCTATATTCAAAATGATATATGAATGTAATGAATTGGTTCAGTAAACGATTCTGAACAAACTAATTTCAGGATGTGCGTTAATTAAGTTACATGTTGTATATACACGGGGATGAAAAACATCTTGACAAGGATGGAAAATAACGAGTGTCAGAATCTTACTGACTGAAACCAATTTTTGTTCTTTCTGGATCTTTTGAGTACTGATGATGATGATGATGATGATGTCCTCCTAGCCGATTATCGGCTACGGCGGCTGTTCTCATGTAAGGAGATTAGCCAACTACGCAGGACATATTATAGTGCACGACCATTTGCGCAGACACAGGTGCACTCACTATTCCTTAACTCTCATAGCCCGATGGGACGGCAATCCGCCACGACCGGAGAGAGATCAGGCGCAGGACCGACATTTACGTGCTCTCCGATGCACGGGTGTATCAATCACCAGCTTCCAGGCTCCGGGCTGCTTTGTGAAAGTCTTCTAAAACCCACAAAGCGATTTTGGCCCGACTCGGGAATCGAACCCGAGACCTCGTGCTCAGCAGCCGCACTTGCGACAGCTAGACCAACGAGGCAGTTGAGTGAGTGAGTTGAGTTGAGTACTAGTGCGATAGTAACTCCTTCGATCAATCTTTAGAATTCTGAACTCGCTAATCAAATCAATTATAAAATGCTGTGGTTAACACTTATAATAAAACCTTCTTAGCAATTTCATAGTTCTGTATACAAGTCGACCTTTGCTCGGTAATAACGAAATATTAACTATGAAAATATAACAAGCTTTGGTCTTCAGAGCGTTTCTAGTTTACATTTGTATATAATTTAACTTCTGGACATCTCATATATTTTGTTTAATATAATGTCGAAGCAGTGCAGCCATGTATAGCTAGCGACGAATTTGCTAGTCGTTCCGTACATTTATCACCCTTTGACTATCCATACTTACACGTCACGGAGTAGTTAGCTAATGGGGTGCTCGTACATTTCGGAAATGTTCCAATACCAATGTATTGTTGATTAAAAAGATGAAATACACAATCTTCCTACAATTTTTGTTATGAAAGATTAAAGGTATCAAGGTAAAATATTGGATAACATAACGACGTTGTTTTATTCTACAAGCGCTTGCCAATGTCCGAATACTGCATGAATAAGGCCACCTCCATGAATTACAATTGACGCCGACTTGATTGGTAATTTATTTCCAGGGCTTACTATTTATAAATATTACATTACAATGCCATTTATTTGGGTCAAACAAGGTGCGTTTTAAAGTGTTCTCAAGCTGAAAATTTTCGTACACACCAACAAATGCTAATTCCAGTCATTCCCGTCGTAAACCAGCGAATTAGCACTCCATTTACAAGCTGCTCCGTGACACAGATCCTATTTCTAACTGTCGGAACTAACGTGGCGTGGAAATGTGGCTGTCAGTTTGTTTCAACGTTGTTTCGTTAAAACCAGTGTGCTATGGAGTATAAGATTTGTTTCGCTAGAAATATTAGTTGGCTAGCTTTTGCGCTGTTTTGATATTGGTCCAGTTTTTTTTTGCTTTGCTTTTTTTGAAAACGTTTCCTCCATTTGTTGCTTTCTCGGTGTTTGTTTGCGATATTAGTTACGTTGCAACGGTATATTCAGAAATTGGAAAAAGTTCGTTATTTTCTAAAATTTCCACGTTTGTATTTTGCCACATCGACTTTTCTTTTTAACTTTGTCGTTCCTCAATTGTAAGTATGACAATAAAGTATAAAGGCAGGAAAGCAACAACTTTTTTTAACTGCCAAGGATTTATAGATTGTAACAATAATATGAGCTAGATACTAGAATCCAACTGTGTATGTCAAAATAACAAATAGAATAAGTATAAAACACGAGCCTTAAAATATAGGTAGATACCACCATTCGCTTTTACCCCTAAAATAACCTTGTGACTTACTAACCTTGAACTAAAAACAACTTTCCATTAGTCCCTGAACACCTGTAACACGAACTCGAGTGAAAGTCCTAAAAATTTATAAAATCATTAACACTCTACTGTTTAGCGCGTAAACAAAGTCGCGTAAATTACGCATTACGCATTTATTACGCATTTTTACGCGAAACTTTTAATGGAATAACATAGTAGTGGCCTCGGGTGTACGCAAGTTTTATTACTCACTTCTAAGGGATTGTTTGATTGTACGCTTAGATAATTTGAGGATAGTTTGAGTATGTTAATGTCATTTTCCTGGTAGTTGAATGAAAATGGCTTGAACATTGCATTGATTGCAAGCTTTAATGATATTTTGAGTGGGTTTTGGTTGGCGGTCTTTGATTTTACCTATACTGATATTATAAAGAGGAAAACTTTGTTTGTTTGTTTGGTTGTAATGGATAAACTCAAAAACTGCTGGACCGTTTTAAATATTCTTTCACCATTAGAAAGCCATATTATCTGAGAGTAACATAGGCCATATTTTATCCCGGTGCGGGCAGTAGCTCCCACGGGACGCGGGTGAAACCGCGGGAAAACGGCTATTACAAATATTGTAAATGAAAGGTAAACGGAACTTGGTTGAAACATAATTCTTAGTACTGAGATAATGACGCAGGCCTGCAATTTCAGGTTTTTGTCCTGTACAGGGCCTCAGCATTATGCTGAGCAAGGGCCGTTTCACGTGGGGTGTGACACATATTTTCCACTAGTTTTTTAATTGTAATTCGTCTTTTCTTGTGTTATTTATAACGACTGTTATTCTCTTTTTAATATTATTTTTGTTTATTGATTGTAAGGCTGTGTCACACGCGTGCGTGAATAAACGTATTTTCTTTCTTTCTTTCTTTCAATTCTCAATCACTTTGGACAGTTTGTAGTACGCTTATAAACATTTATGGGTAAAGTTATTTTTACCTTTGCTATGCATTTGTTATTCTTACAAAAATCATAAAGGAGAGTCAAAGTCAAAGTTTTAACGCACATAACTCACGAAAAGAAACAAACACAGTTAAAATAAACCTCTTGAGTACATAATAATGTATGGCCATATAAACTTAATATTAAAACCTGGAAATTTTGAATTAACTTGAAACATATTTTTTTTTAATATTAATGCGAGTTACAAAGACATGAATTACATAACACAGGTAAATAAAAATTTGTGGCGAACAGAAATCAGAAAGACCCTCTTTAATTGATGGTGGTTTGGTACATGGATACAAAGTTTTTACTGGAAATGGCACAAACAATAAGAAATATCTCTCTGGTTTTATCGAGGCTATTGTTTTACATTCCTTAGTAAGTTTATTGATGATGATGTGCTCGTTTTACCTACTTATTTAGTCTATGTTGTAAAATCCCAAATATGCCGTAGATTAAAACCACATTCTTATTTCTCTTTTTCTTTGTTTTATTAGACATACAATTCGGTTCTAATATATAGTAAAATAAGCTTACCAGTTATATTTGGTTTTCCACAATTAGTATTTGCTTTATGATTTAAACCTTCAAAATTACACTCAAATCTACCCATAATTAACTTGTAATTCTTCTTCTTAATTAACTAGTAATTATCATACCAAATATTATGTTAATTAACAAAAACATTTCAGCCACATCCATTAAAACTGCATCCATTAAATTGATCATCGTAATGAACTTTTTAAATTAAAAAAGGTCGTGGCGAACATATTATCCCGAGGCACGCTACCCTACCTCAGAGCCAGTAATTTAATCCTATAGCCAGTTTTGTCAACCCTATGCGGTTCCTTTGGGCCTACTTTTTGCGGTGCGTTTGGGGCCCCGGCATAATTAGGGTTGAGAGTGATTTTTTTTGATGATACTTTAATGTTAACATGGATTATATTTGTCAAGGTTTTTTGATGAGGTTGAAAGGAAAATTTTGGAAATGTTACAAGGAAAATTTGGTCTAAAAATATTTTATTACATGTCTGATTGACATGTTCCGAATTAGAACTTCTTGTTAAGCATGCTGAATTTCTGTAGGAATGATCCGATCAGATCAGATCATGCAGTATCTGTAAGGAAAATCCATACTGAAACACTAATAACATTAATTTACATATGTTTTACAAAATATTGACACACACAACTGCATTACAATACTTTATCGAATCAATTACAAACAAAGTGGGCGTATGCATATAACATTACATACAACACTATCTGATACCAAACGCAGTTTCAACAAAACTATGGCCGTGCTCACTTATATTCTCATCATACAACTATTAAACTTTGCATTCGGAAAACAATGTGCGATAGATAACACCCCAGAATATATGAAGAACGAGAAACAACTTTTGGAGGATCTACAATGTGGATACAGTGCTCATCATCCACCTACTGCGAACACAACGGTCAAACTCACATTTTTCATGAGGTATTTCAACTTCGATAGTGAGGAAGAAGTCTTCTCCGTACAGAATTGGATACACCTGGATTGGCAAGACGACAGACTCAAGTGGGACCCTGCGAAATATCACGGCTTAACAGAGACTGATGTGACTTACTTCGATATCTGGCTTCCAAGCATAGCATTGATGAACGAAGAAGATTTTCTGAACCTTGAAATCTATAGCTTCTATAGATGTCTTTTGAAGAGTACTGGAGCCGTCCAATGTAAGCACTGGATCGTCCATGAAGCTTGGTGCAGCGTCAAACTCACAGACTGGCCGTATGATGTCCAAGAATGCAGTTTGGAGTTCGAAGGCATATCTCCTCATACGGAAAATTTTACCATGGTCTTAGACAGTTTCAAGTTTCAGATTTCTGCGATAGAAAGCGCTGGATGGCACGTTCAGCAATTCAAGCAAATAGCGAATAATACGGGTAAATCGAAAATAACGTTGATTTATGTTGTAGTGCGTGAAGCCGCTGGATTGTCAGCTATTGTTATTTCTCCTGCATTTGTGTTAACTGTTTTAACTATCTTATCATTGTTCTTAGATGTGAGAGAAAAAGTACGTTTAGCTATACTTTCGTTTAGCACAGTTGGTCATTATTACTTTTTAACGGAGTTAGCATCGAAATTGCCTAAAGAATGTCACTATCCACCGACGTTGCTTTACTATTATCGTGGTTCACTTGTTATAAGTATAGTTATTATTCTACTGACTGTGTTATTAGAAAACTTGTGTAAGTTCAATTCGCCACATGATTATATAAAGTTAATAAATGATTTTATATATGAATTTAGGTTTAGTAAATATATAGTGTTTCCACAATGGGATATTGACAATAATAGCAAGAATTCTAATGAAGATTGGGTAAAGTTTTCCAGTTTAGTGAATAGTGTTTTTACATACGTTATTGTTTTCACGTATTTTGGTTTATATAGTGCATTAGTACCTAAAGACTATAATTTGTAATATTTAAATCAAAAATTACAAAGGTTTCAATGACGGATTTATTTTTGTTTCATGTACCTACCTTTTCCTGCTCCTAAGGGATACAGGCCGAGACAAGTCTTCAATGCTAAGTTAATCGTGTTTGTATGTTTAATACATTAGCATGTTAAAACGACTGCACTAAATTTAAAACACATTAGATAGTAGTTATACTATAGACAGATTGATAACATTTATTGGGTACACTATTTTTTGCATTTTTGATCTTAGAAGTAATTATTGTAGGTGTCAAAATGGGCCGTCTTATCACTAAGAGTGATCTCTAGATATGTATCGCGATATATGTTATTTCTGTATACTAAGGGGAAAATATGTTTTCCTGTAGCCGCAGGCGAGATCGCGGGATACACCTACTACACAATATCAGGTACACGAATGTTCCGAGATGTTCCACTAATGTGCTAATTAATCACCAAGTGCGAACGTCTTGTCTTATAATCGCTTATATCGTTACGCACTTTGATTTTAACGATAATTGATGGGGATGAGAATTAAAGGGATTTGATGCTAATTCCTGTGT
Source organism: Helicoverpa zea (assembly GCF_022581195.2). NCBI lineage: Eukaryota > Metazoa > Arthropoda > Insecta > Lepidoptera > Noctuidae > Helicoverpa > Helicoverpa zea. The sequence continues at coordinate 1,318,631 of NC_061464.1, read as the reverse complement.
AAGGCTGTTATGGGAATTATGGCATAATATGCAATTATAATTGTGGATATTTGTTCGTTTGAAAGGATGACAAACTTGCCTGTTGTGACAGGCTAAACTGCTTAGCTGGTAGTTGGCTCGTTGAATGGTTAACTGTTAACTTTGAAGTTAATTAGGTAATAATGAGACTTTTCAGTCAATCTGATTGCTGACCAAAATTAAAAGTCATGTCATTCAGGCACTTACAAGCACTTATGAATGTAAAGAAATTAGTTTGATTCTAGTTGCCTATTCCAAAAGTAGCTTCCTAAGGAGAGGAACGGACAAGATCTTTGAAACGTCTGCACAACCATTCATCTCCATACATTATGAGCCCCATCAAACTATTGGCCGAATCAAACATTTTTGTCTGAGTGCACTCTAACACTAAGGCACAACATACCTACACGTCATTTTTCCTTAACCAACGATATACTTTGAAAATTAAACGTGAGAAAACGTAGTACACAATTGTTTTATGAAAACTGACCTTTATGTTGTCCGTCAACTTGAGCCTTACTAAGTACAATTTAGCAACATAAACGCCAACACAAAAAGACATGTACCTCATTAAACAGCCCACGATAAGTACACGAAAAGTTGTCAAATGTCCTTCAGCGAAATTAGTTTTGACGACTACAACGACATTCAACTTTTATGAGCCCCACAGGAAGAGATAGTGGCCGTTAGAGGTACCCTTCAGACCACGCAAGGACTATGAAATTAACCTAACATATTAACCTTGGAAAACTACACTGGTTTTGTACTTATATGCACGCGTGTTAGATAAAAACGGTCATTTAGGGCCATAATTAGTACATTCATAATAGGACTAAAGTTGTACCAAATTAAAGTCGCTTAAGGTGCGAGTTATTTTTGGAATGGAAAGAGTTTATAATTATGTAACAAAAAAAACTTAATTCCAGTCTTAAATAACTTCCCTGTTCTATGAGTCATAAATATGATATGTGATACACACCGACTGTTTAACTATTGTGTCTGCATCGTGAAAAAAGAAGTAATCAATGCGATTATTGCAACGATGTTTGATTAATTACTTAGCTATAGGAAAAATTGTATATTTACTTTACTTTTCATTTAGTTTACCTGTCATTTCCAGTTAGTTAAATCTGATAGTCCATTTTTTTACAAAGCGTTTCTAATAATTTGTGTCATTTTTAACAACCAAAACTATTAATCTCGACCGGTCCCTAAAGGGATATGGCGTGAATGTAATTAACAAAAGTGAGTGCCATCGCACCATTATGCATTATTCATTAAGTTTTTAATTAGATTCGTGTGGAAACGTGTGTTATGGCACGTATTTATGGCATTATGGCCGACACTTGGCATTTGCAGTAAAAGTTAGTCCAATGAGTATTTATTAATTGTAGTAAAAAATATAGATTAATGAAAGGCAAACGAAACCTAGTTGGTCCAGTAATACCTTAAAAAAATCGTGTTGGTTTAGCTTTTAGCTGCTTTTAATATTGTTTTCAATATTATACGTAGGTAGGTACCTATAAAAGTTTCATAATGATTGTACGTATTTAATTTGCTTGAGAAAGATAAAAAAAAAACTCATTAATTTAATAAAACTGCTCAATTCGTGCTGATAGTAATTATTACTTTATTATACACACGTATCTAATAACACCATACTATTCAAGTCGACTGCTGCTCGACAACTGAGCTCAAGACTACACCGCACATGCGGACATAACCTCGGTTCCCGCGCTTTTTCGTTTTGCGCTTTTACATCAGTCAATACAAAAACTATTTACAATTTGTTTAAATAATAGTCAAAAGTAGACATTACAACTAAATCACAATTTCTAAATATAATTTAAATACTTAAATTTAGACAAATAAATAACTTAAAAGTAATGAATACAATTATAAATTTACACGTCCTGTTAAATCCGGTCTTCATACAAAGTGAAGTCAGTTGCATATTTCAAAAATCACGACATTCGGCCGTCCGACTGCGTGTAAAGCTCTGCTACACGCGAAATCACGACATTCAAAATTATACAATTTATTAACAAATAATGTGACTACTGTAATAAATGCTACAAAACAATATAAGTAATAATATAGGTACCTTACACACATTATAAGCAATTACAAATGCTTTAACAAAACATAAAACTTTTAAACTTATTTATTTTATACATGGATGAGACATATTTTGAGCTAAGTTTTAAACTGATATTCGACATAATTATAATTACAATCAATTACCATAAATAAATAAATGGTATAACAGTATCTTGCTACATTTATGTAGTTAAATTATATTGGAAACTATTTAATTGAACACATGACAATGATCGACACCATTTTATGAAATGGTAAGTAAGGACAAGTGTATACTACTGGGAATCTGAACTAGAGTCTGTTGCCACGACAAAAGAATTAGGGCTAGAGGAATTATTGATTTCCAGGGCCTGAACATTTATCCAGGGTCTCATTCTGTCCGCGGCTACAACGGTTTCGTATTTCTTTTCCTTAGCCGCTTGAGTGATTTCGCCGATTTCCAAAATTCGCACAAAGCGCTACTGTTCGAAAAAAAAATGGCGCGCCGCTGCGCCAGATGGCCGAGTTCACAAGATGTTTTTTTTTATGACTCATTGGTAACATAAGCAATCTCAAGTGTTGTTTTTGTTCAAGCTAATGTAATTTCATAGCGGTCGTTTCCTAAACATTTCCTAATTTTAAACGGGCCTATAAATTTAGGTAAAAGTTTTTTACTTTTGCCATCGTTCTTGAAGTTAGTTTTAGTTATCTTTACCAAGTCTCCTACGGAATATGAATGCGCTGGTAACCTTTTATAATCATAAGCTTTCTTTTGACGGTTCTGACAGTTTGCAATGTTAATTGAGGCTTCTTTTCTAATTCTATCAAATTCTGCAGAGGAATTGGAGTGAGCTGCGTAACGCATAGCTCCATCTTCATCTGCTGAGATTTCAGGAGATGAGCAAGAGTTTTCATTACTTGGGCCATTAACTGTGAATGAATTTGGAAGGTGCGTCAGAAATTCATCAGTATTACCGTTGTTATTATTAGCAGTAACATCGAGGGAGTCCTGTTCTACTTCATTACTCGAAAGATCGTCATGATCTTCAGTGGTAAGAAAAGGTGTGTGTTGCACACTTGGTTGGTTTGGTTCATGATTTTCGATTGTTAAAATATTGTCAATAGGATTACTTAGTTTTATCCCGAATAAAAGCTCTGACGCACTCTTCTTAGTAGAAGCGTTAACCGTGTTATTTATACCCCACTGTACTTTACCCAGTTGCTCGTCCCAAATTCGTTCGTCCTTGGTGAAATTTTGCGTGGATAAAGCTGCTAGGATAGTTTGGTTAAACCTTTCTGCTTGTCCATTTGCTCTGGGGCAAGCAACTGCGTTAAGCACGTGTTTGATACCTTTATCAGAACAAAAATTCTTAAATTGAGTCGAGGTGAATGCCGTTCCACGATCCGAAATTATTCTAGAAGGAACACCGAAATCACAAAATAGACTATCTAAAACTTTAACAACGCTTTTTGTTTTTGTATCTCTGACTGGCCTGGCAAAAAGGTATTTCGTGAAACCGTCCACTATCGTCAAAATGTAGCTGTTACGAGATTTACTCCGTACGAATGGTCCTAAGTGATCCATATGAAGGGTGTGGAAGGGCTTTTCTACTTTGTGTATAGGATGTAACAGTCCAGAGCGTATCCGAGCTGCATTGTCTTTATTATATGCGCAGTCTATGCAAGCTGCAACGTACTTCTTAACAAATCGATTTAATTTGGGAAACCAATACCGGCTCTGAATTCGCTCAAGTGTCTTAGCAAATCCAAAATGACCAACATCGTCATGATTAGCTCTGCAAACTTGCCATCTCGCATCCTTTGGAATTACTAAACGAAATTCCTCCCCAACCTTTCTATGTAACGAATGGTTTCTGACGGCGTAGTTCTTTTTTATTTCTACTACTTCGTCAGTAACATCTGGTTTCAAAATACTGAAAATACGTTTAAGTTCTGGGTCTGCCATCTGCAGAGTGAGTATCCAGTTGTCTGTGCTTATATTTAAAGTCTTTAAAATCGGAGTTGGGCTATCTCGTTTTGCAGGATTGCGACTCAGAGCATCAACATGGTTCATACGATTGCCGGGACGATACTGGATATTAAAATTGTACTCACTAATTTGTAACCACCAGCGCGCAATTCGAGGAATTAAATCTCGCTTGGTCAGAGTAGTTCGTAGAGCATTGCAATCAGTATAAACAGTGAAGTTAATTCCTAGAAGGTAGGGGCGAAATTTCTTTAACGAGCAAACCACAGCCAAAGTTTCTAACTCGTACGAGTGAAAATGTCGTTCTTCGGGTGTGGTTTGTCTACTGAAATATGCGACGGGTTTTAGTATCTTAGGACAAGGCTGCCACTGCATTAATATACCACCTAAACCGAGAGCACTAGCATCAGTATGGACTTCCGTTTCTAGCTCGGGGTTATATAAAGCCAACAAAGGACGTTTGACTAAGTGTTCTTTCAACGTACTGAAAGATTTCAACTCCTCATGATCCCATCGCCACTGTGCTTCCTTTTTGAGTAGCGAAGTCAGTGGTCTAGCAATTTCTCCGAACCCTTTAACGAACCTTCGAAAATAGCTTGCTAGACCAAGAAACTGTCGTACTTCGTGGACATTGCGTGGTACAGGAAAATCGCGTACAGCCAAAATCTTTCGCTCGCTGGGCTTTATACCTTCCGAAGTGATATGGTAACCTAAGTATTCGATTTCTGTATTGAAAAAGGTGCACTTTGAAAGCTTTAACGTAAGTCCAGCCTCCTGAATCACGTTAAGTACGTCTTCGAGTCTTTCAAACCCCTCTTTTATTGACTTACTTGGAATGAGGAGATCATCCATGTAAGCTAGAGCGGACCTAAATCTTCGCGGACCTAATAAGCGATTCATCATTTTCTGAAATACTGAGGGTGCATTGGCCAACCCGAAAGGCATTCGTTTGAATTCATAATGTCCATCCGGGGTGACGAATGCCGTTAAGTGACTTCTCTGTTCCCCCATTGGTATCTGGTAATAGCCCGAGGCTAAATCTAATGTTATGAAAAACTTGTTACCACTCAAATTTGAAAGTTGGTCGTCAATTAGTGGTAATGGATATTTGTCTTTTAGTGTTTTATTATTTAGAGCCCGATAATCTACGCACAGCCTAGATTCTCCGTTCTTCTTTTTGACTAGTAAAATAGGGCTTGCATAATTTGAGTTGGATTCTTGAACGACATTGTTCCGTTCTAAATCTTCGACTATATCTCTAACCTTTTGACGCTCAGTATGTGATAAACGATACGGTCTGTAGACCACTGGAGTTTTATCCTCTAATTCTATATCCATCACAGTGTTTTTGACACAGCCTAACTCACTTAAATTATTTGCAAAGCAATTTCTGTACTTTTGTAAAAGTTGGTACAATTTATCAAAATTATTTTGGTCTAGCTCATGTCCAACTTTTATATCGGTTTTATCTAAAGGTTGTACTTTTTGAGTTTCGTTTGACCGGACGATCAACGCTTTAGTCTCTGTGATAGGATTAACTCGAGCTAATAATTTATCTGCCTTAAAAATAATGGGTCTATTCGTTAAGGCAGTAACAAATATTATTCCCTTGCCACATTCCAACCGATAACACCCCTGATGCAAATAATACTCTTGGTTTGGATTCAGCCTAGCGCATCCGTCAGAGTAAATATCACCCGTGTATGATTCACGCGTATACACTTCCACTAGGCCCCCCTTTGATATGACTAGGTCCTTAGACACATAAAGGTTAAGGGTATTTTTCCTTTCACCGAATGGATCACAAGGAACATGATAAAAATTTAGCCTGTCGCTGTCTTTCATCACCATAACGAAGGCTAACTCAGTAAAGTTCTGCCCTATTAGCATTGGAGTATCTAATAATTCGTCGTCGACAGCCAAGACACTCAACTCAGTTTCTATTTCATCTATTCTAACAAAGACAGTAGACTGGAAGTTTGGCTTTACGCTAGAATTGCCAAACCCCTTTACAGTTGGCAGTAATTCGTAACTTTCATCAAGACCAAGACTTTTAGCCAGTGAAACTCTAATCATGCTGCATTCACTACCAAAATCAATATAAGCAGTAACCATGGTACCATTAATATTAACCTTTTTATTAAATTTAGCGTTGTTTAATGGGATGGTTTTAACGGCATTGTTCAAAGGGGTGTTACCCAAAGAGTGGTTTTCAAGTTTGGAATGAAGATTTTTAGATTTCACTTTAAATACCTTTTTCTCAGCTTGCTGAGTAGTTGGGGCATTTACCTCACGTGACTGTAAGGGTTTTCTAGAGCAACTATCTGAATTATGACCTACTCTGTCGCATTTGACACATCTTATCAATGGCTTGTTGCAAGTAGTATACACATGTCCTCGTTCATTGCAGTTAAAACAAATAAGATCAGTCTGTCTAGTTGACGATGAAGCTCTATTCTGACTGTAATTATTTGTGCGAAAATCTCGCTTTCTAAAGGCACTGGACGTGAAAGAGCTCCGTACAGTGTCTTTAAGTTGCGTTTGCTGCTGCGACGCTAAGTAAGTTAGTAAATCTTCAGGTTCCTCACATTTAAGGGCCTGAGCACCATTTCTAATCGAATTATCAGTTATTCCGTATATAATACAATCAACTGCTTTACGACCGACAATCTCGCACCTGCTAAGTAGTGACAACTTATCATAAAAGTAATCTCTAAGAGTCTCATCTGTGCGAGATTTTCGGTGTAACATTTCTTCTAGTAATTTACCAAAATTTACATAATTTGGAAACGCTTTTCTAAACTTAGTTTGCCACTCCTCCCAGGTAAAATCGAGTGACGGAAGAGACTCGTACCATCGTTTCGCTAGGCCACTTAGTTTTTGAAGAGCATAATGGATAGTTTGTTTGCCATCCCAGCCATAAATCACAGAACATTCGTTAACTTTTCTCAACCACCGCTCGACGTCCTGGGATTTATTGTTGGGATCGAATTCCGGAACAACATTAGTCGTATGAGTGTTCTTACTTGCAGTGCTTGGTAGCGAAGACAATATCTTCAACAGAACCTCCGCTGACGACTCTTTCCTTGACTTTGATTTCTTCCTAGGCACCGTAGGCTCGTCGGATTCAGTGGACGTAGACCGTCGTCGTCTTCGTCGTCGATGTCGCTTTGGCGTGTGACTCGAATTCTGGTTTGTTTCCGACATAGCTCGCAGGTCTTGCCACTTCTGAACTTTAATAAAACTGCTCAATTCGTGCTGATAGTAATTATTACTTTATTATACACACGTATCTAATAACACCATACTATTCAAGTCGACTGCTGCTCGACAACTGAGCTCAAGACTACACCGCACATGCGGACATAACCTCGGTTCCCGCGCTTTTTCGTTTTGCGCTTTTACATCAGTCAATACAAAAACTATTTACAATTTGTTTAAATAATAGTCAAAAGTAGACATTACAACTAAATCACAATTTCTAAATATAATTTAAATACTTAAATTTAGACAAATAAATAACTTAAAAGTAATGAATACAATTATAAATTTACACGTCCTGTTAAATCCGGTCTTCATACAAAGTGAAGTCAGTTGCATATTTCAAAAATCACGACATTAAGTGGAAGAGAATTTTCCTAAAACAAGTAAACAAACAATAAAATTAATTTCACAAAAAACATCAAAGTAATAACTAAATTAAAACATTCCGAATCACCTTCAAAGGAAGCAAACAGGAAGGGTACAAAGAAACGCGGGTCGGATGAAAAATTTCAAAATGGCCGCTCGTATTAGGCGCCATTAATATTCTCGTAAAAGTTGACGTGACTTCAAATATTCTATGATTAACGAGCCAGTATTGTTTGGTCACCTTATTGTCCTTCTAAAAGCACAAAAGGTTTGAACTAAAACCGCGGACAAGAGATATTTTTCGGTGCTTTTTAATATCTCCGTTGAAATCCCGTCGCGTGTCACTTTTACGTTGGCAGCAAAATGGGAAAGATATAAGCAAATATTTGTGCTCATTTTTCAATAAGCGGCCACGAAGTTAGATGGGGCTTCTAACTTGTACACAGTGAAACAAGACCGGTAAAAGACTGATCACGTTAAGAGCACACTACAAACTTTCAGTCGGCCGATAATTGGTTTCGGCTCATAAATCAGTATGAAGATTGAAAGATGAAAGCACATTGTAAAGATTAGGTATTAGGCCTGTATCAGACCGACTAAAATCATATTTTGTAAACCATCAGGTCCGCCTATTTAGTTTATTGTGGGCCGCCTATTTAGTCTACAGTCTACAGTGTGTGTAAAAGTACCTATATTTTTGAGGAATTACAAATGTTATTATAATTCCAAAGAAATCTACTATTGGAAATGAGTAATGCAGTCTAGACCCATCATTCACTGCAGTTATTCCCAGTAGAGACTGGCTTTATTATTTACTACTTAGTGCTAATATTATAAAGCTCAAGTAAGCATGTAAAAAGACAGATCACCACTTTAATATTTTTTTAAACGAGGTAATAATCAGTTTCTACCATATTTAATTGCTTATTTTGATAAATTGGTAACTGAGCCCTGAAATACTTTTTACAAATCGGACCTCTAGTTCTAGAGTTTCAACATCATTAAGCAATTTTATATTTTGAAGTAACACATAATTTAGGATACTGGCTACTATATTAATTAGGTATATTGATTAATTATTTATCAATAGACCTAGTGGTATCACAGTAGCATAATTATAGGCCTTGTCCAATTACTGGTACAATCACGTCCAATTTAAACTAATTAGAAACGGATCTATGTAATCAATATTTACTATCACAGTCATATCCGGTTATTATAGTTCGTACCTACCTACAGTGCTTTATATTATTCACCATATTTCGTTACAAAAATAAAAGAAAATATCTGTAGAAAATTGGATTCTTCTTAAGCAAGCAATAATAAATGTATGAATGGTAAAAAACTTTTTTGCGAAACAATAAAACCGACTTCAGTAATATACCTACATAAAACCTTCTTTTAAGTCTAAATAATACTATTCTGAAAACCACATCAAAATTCATTCTGCCAAACATGCCTTCAAGTCAAACTTAGGCCCTGCTTTTTCGAAGTCGATTAGAATGCCTTCTATACATAAAAAACAAGCCTGTGCCCTGAAACGTCTGAAGATACGTACATGTATAATATCATAAACTTGATCAGCCTATGAAAATCTCGCTTATTTCATGGCCCCACGCGGTCATGCCCATGATAAAAGCCTATCTTGGTGCCACAAATAGCTTCTGATGCTAATTCCACGTCGCAATTCTTATCAGATTTTATATAAAATTTTTTCTTGCCATTCATAGATACAGATTTTCTGAAAATTGAAAATTTAATTTGATTTTTCTATTAATTTTGACACCATATCTCAGATGTCAGTTTATGGAAGACTCGTTTGTGGAGCAATGACTGAGTAAAAGTGAAAGAAAATATTTTAAAAAACCTAGACGCTTCAGTCTGAAATCGCTTGAGCAAACGTGACGCTTAAACCTTCTCTGTAGCCAAGGCCTGGCAGTAGGATATTAAAAACGCCGATGTTACAGTCTTTTTATCGTTCCACTGCTGAGAAGGATTGAGCATTAATCACCACGCTTGCTCAATGCGGGTTGGTGATTTCAGACTATAGTCCAGGTTTTCTCAAGATGTTTTCCTTCACCTTTTTATCAGCCATTGGTGTCTAAGATATACTTAGAAAGTACATACAAACTTAGAAAAGTTGCATTGTTACTTGCCTGACCTGGGATCGAACCCACACCCACAGACTCGAGAGGTTGGTTCTTTACCCACTAGGCCACCACGACTTTACATGACAAATGCCGATGATATGAGACAAATTAAGTAGATATCATCCCCCATTCGCTATACGACCACGGTAAGCATACATTTACTCTCTATTTGCAAACCACACAAACTTTCTAATCAATGTACAAATTCGGTAGTATCTGGTTAAAACTATCAGCAACATATCGCGGCAAGTTTCAAAGGGCGCAAGACAAACATGTAGGAATTACTCGCGCCAACAAGTTTGCTGTCTTACGGCGTGTAGCACTGAACTGGCAACTCGTAACATTCACGTAAAATATTAGAGTGACGCGGAAATACAAAGATTTAGAGAGGAATGAAGTGGTAGTGTTGGGTGTGATGTCTTAATTAGTGTGGTCAAAAATCTTCATATTGAATGTGGTTAAACTTATTAGTTTCAATTACATGGTTTTCCGCTATTGTGATAACAAGTTATGAATGTAAAATGAATGTAAAATACCACAATAATTTAGGAATCATTATTATATTTTTTTTTTTATGTTTGTACACACAACCTTAAACTATTTTTGCTAAGTAAACAATTACACTCAAAATTACCCACAGACATCATCCACCTGACCTTATCCCAATTTTATTTCGGATATTGGCTTACAGATAATTTTCTATAATGATAAAAAAATATTTTTCTTAACTCAATTCCTCGTCATTCATTCGTTAAACAAGTGGTTTACATAGTTAACCATCATGTTTCTCCTCTCAGATGTTTACCAAAACTTCCAAAAATAAGCATCATCCAGTTCCCCTACATCCTTGCACCACAAAACTTTGCATACTTAGCCAGCAGATTTCACGCTCAACCGACAACGAACGGTAACCACTACTTAGCCGTACGGTTGTCCTGCAACTTGCAAAGTTGCGCAACTTTGCACAAAGTTGCACAACTTGTACTTGCAACGCTTTAGATAATTAACTCGTGGCCGTAATTAAATTGTTTTTCCGCTCGTCTCGGTTGGACGCCTTTTTAGTTCGTGAAGCATTCCGCATACCAGGGGAACTACTTCCTACTAAAATAGCTTACATATTTTTTTGATGGAGGTAGAAGCCATGCTGTTAAGTTTCATCAGTATTCGTTCAGCAGTTTTTGCGTGCAGGATTTATCAGAGTGGAGTCGCTAGAGTAGGGTTAGCATCCCGCTCGGAGGGTAGGTGCCTCGTGGTAAGTGGCGAGTGAGCCGGTGATGCTGGACCCACAGGGAGCGCGTGATCTGCGTTTAAAGTCCGCCGAGGTAGCCTCACTCTTCAGCCGCTCATGTACCTGTTGCCCTCTTGTTGCTATTCAGTGACTGATTCCCGGGGGCCCAGTAAGTGAGCTGGCGAGTCTCCACCTGCCATTTTTACGTGTATTTATTACATTGTTATCGGCAGGTGCCATAGTTCCCGTAGTTTCTCCATTCCTAGTCCATTAGCATCCCGTCACAATAGCCCAAGTAGTTTTCATCCATAGTTAGCAATAGTTTAGCACAGAACCGGGGATTGTCCTTGGGTACATTTCTATAGTGTATACAGGGATAATCGTCGGTTTTGTGTCACCATTTCATTAAAGTTGTCTCAAAAGGGCTTCAGCGTGTTGGCTTCGGCCCCACGTTCGCCTCCCAAAAATCCGGGACTCTATAGTCCCGAGGTCTGGTAGAGACATACAAGATAATAATAAATCTTTATTTCAGACCAAGTTCGTCCATAGAATTCTTTACATAACACAAACACAATTACAAATCACAAATCATGTTAGTAAAACCAGTTTGTAAACATAACAATATGAATAAAAAAAGCACATTCTGAGTACCAAAGTGTTAGTAATTGGTTAGTAGAAGAAAAAAAAAAGAAAAATGAAAAAGAATAATGAAATCTCATCTAACAACAGTCTATTTTTTATTCCTACTTATGTGTACACTTGCCCAGTGTATACGGAAAGGGCTGTCAATCTTGTCTGCTAATATTCTGAGAATACTGTTGGTACTACCGCACAACCGAGTCATCATCGTTTATATAAGTGACGTATCTTACTCACATTTTCATCTCACCAATGTCAGTGTAATATGATCTTTATCTCACTATCTATCCATTGACTCCGCTGCCAGAGACACTAGGTGAACTTTAGTACTAGAGTTTACATGCATCAACTGCCTACCTACCAGATTCTTAATGCTCCTTGCTAATATTAATAGTCTCTACAAAAAAAAACCTGAAAGTAGAGATTTCAATTACGTAGGTAATTTGTATGCAAAAAATGTAAACGACCGAGCTAAGTGATATCATAATAATTTACATGAAGACTTTTATCACAAGGAACGGTCCTCTATCAAAAATAATGACCACAGTGATCACCCGAAAATCCATCAAAACATTTTTATTGGGGACCATCAATTTTGTTTTTACAGCAAACCTGGATCCTTTACAAATCATAGCAATTTATTACGATCTTTCGACACAATTGCTTGAAAACTTGAGAGAAATGTTGGCCATTTGATTGAGACACCAACCGTTGGATCCAACTTGGCGTTTGACAAATGGATCCATTAAAATATATTCCATTATGATATTAGCTTCCGGGTTCAATTGGAGGGATTTAGAACTAATTGGATGGAGTAACTGTTTGTGATTGGTGTTTAAAAGTTTGTTCTAACGTTTGAGAATTCGTGAAAACTTCATTTTGCTGATCAATTCGTTGGATGAAGAATTTTAGTCAATTTTCGAATTCCGTGTTTTAAGTCAAATCAATTGGGCTGTATTTTTTTATTTTTTATTGAACACATTATATTTTTGAGTTTTTTGTCGAGTCCTACTTTCGGCCTATAAATTTTTTGCCCAATTAAGACTACAAAGAACAGATCATTACAAAACCAGATTTACTTAACTATCAAAATTCCAAGAACAGGTTAAGGTAGATAAAGTAAAATATGATAACGGATAAAATTCTCCGCAGTAAAGAAAGCGGGTGTACCGGTTAATGAGAACCCGGGTAAACTAACAACGTTCATTGTTATATAAAGGAGTTTGCATTTTTTAAATATCTAGGAAGAAAGCATAAAATTAGCCGGACTATTTAAAATGCCGCGCGACAACGGTGGGCGACATAAAAGACTGAAAATGGGAAAAAAACCTTGTTACTGCACTTGATGGATGTAGATATACTGGAATGTGCAAGACTGTTCGCTCGACGGATTTTAATTTGTAACGTTTATTAGGAAACTAGCTTCTGCCAGCGGTTTCACCCGCATCCTGTGGAAACCTCTGCACGAACCCGAATAAAGAGTAGCCTATAGCCTTCCTCGATAAATGGGCTATCTAACACTGAAATAATTTTTCAAATCGGACCATTAGTTCCTGAGATTAGTGCGTTCAAACAAACAAACTCTTCAGCTTTATAATATTAGTATAGATAAAAAACAATATCATAAAAGACTGTTATTCCTTATTGCATTATATTGCTTGAAAACATCTGCCGTATATAATGATATTAAACAAATATGTTTTATAACTAAATTAAGTTTTGCAGCAATCATTTAGGTATATTATAACACCCATTGCAGAATCGGTAAGTATGTAGGTATAAAATTAAAGCTATTACGTAAATATTTAGCTACAGATTCTTACTTTATACAAATCGTAAGTCACAGAACAAAACGTAAGCAAAAATGAACGATGAAGAACTTAAAGCAATATTTTTATTCACAGTAATACACTGTGTGTTTTAACTACTGACACTTCTAGTCATTTAATATCGAACTAAGTACAGCAGTTAAAGTTTTCCGAGAGGCTTTTTAAGCATTCTTCTCCATCCCCGACGGTGGATGCAGAAAGTTAACACTTGCAATTTTAGTCCCGCTTCACAAGTTTTTGGTAACTACAATTCACTTCCAACGGTTTTCGGGGACTTTTTTACCCCAAGAATAGTCATTTTGTGACTGAAACAAGTGGCCTAATTAAATGGGGTTTCTTTAGGGTGCTATTGTATTTTGGATTAATTGCTCTATGGTGTTTATTAATGGTTTGATGATTTTGGGGTTTTGTCTGACTATCTTTGAATGATGACAAATCATTAAGAAATGTTTTTTAACTAAATAGGTGTAATGATCTCCCAAACAACCAAAAATCTATAAACATAAAATATTATAATAGAGATGCAATGTCCAACATTCTTCTATTATGTGCTAAAATGATCCTTTTGAATCAAGTGCATGCATACTCTAGACCCGTAGGTATATAAGTATATTAACTTAACTTACAAATAACAATCTTCTATTGAATGAAAGCATTACTTATTATTTTCCACAATAGATCTCTTCAATCTAATTAACAAACTCATACAACAAGATTATAGTCATCACGCCGCCATAATTTGCAAACCGTCAATCTCGGGCGTACACTGAAACGACTGACAATTAGCGTTTATCTCAACAATTAACGCTCATTTAGGAAGAGGCCGCGTGTTATTTAGAAGTGAAACATAATTCTATTTGTAAGGAGTAATAAGAAGAAGTCATGGTGGCCTAGTAGGTAAAGAATCAACCTCTCACGTCAGGCAAGTTTTCGAAGTTTGTATGTACTTTCAAAGTATATCTTGGACACCGATGACTGTGTTTCGGTTGGCGCGTTAAACTGTAGGTCCCGGTTGTCACTGACTGCAGAACTATCAGAAGCCAGTGAATCTGACACCTAGTAGTATCTAGTTTTGAGTCCGAGAGGGGGTATATACTTCTTTTTACCCAGGTGCGGGAAATATTAACTCTGGATGCTGGCGGAACCGCAGGGAACAGCTAGAATTTTATATTGTGGACATAAAAATTGTACTAATAAAACTTCAACAAATTAATCTCATTTATTGTAATCCTTTTAGTGAGAACATAACCAAGTTTTCTCTGAGTCATTAATTGTCGACTTCGTGAGTGACTCTGGTCGCGTTTACGAAGACTGATGAACTGTCAACTGTTTTACTTTTATTTCGCGATTTATTGTATAGAAAGAATGGCCTGGAAGATCGTACAGAATTTTTCAATTAGTGCTTTTTATATAGTTCAATCGTATCAAAAAATCTTAATTTGTTATCATACTTACTATGATTGTTTTAAGCCAAAGTTGTGTTAATTAAAGGGAGTACAAAAGAAAGTTCATAAGGGGAGTACATAAGGAAGAATAAAAGGAAGTGTATAAGGAATTTTGTAGATCAGAGAAGATAAGGGATTAAAATATAGGAGTACATAATATAGTATATAAGGAAACACATAAGGGGAGTGCATAAGGTAGTATATAAGGTTAGTATATAAGGGTTGTACATAATGGGAGTATATAAAAGGAGTAAATAATAAAGTACATAGGGGGAGTACATAAAGGGAGTATATAAGATGAGTATATAAGAAAGTACATAAAGGGCGCACATAACGGGAGTACATAATAAAGTATATGAGGAAGTACATAAGGGGAGTACATAAGTAAATTCAAATAAAAATCTAAATAGCTAAGAAGCAGTGGGATGAGCCGCTCTGCAGAGTTATACGGAATAATCTGATAAATACGTCAATTTCTTCTGCAGAGACGGCCCGCCTTCTGGCTGTGGACGAATGGGAGGCGAGTCTATGGCTTCTGGCACTTCCGTCGTCAAACATAGGCACATTGTTTGACGACACCACTTTCCGGCTTGCTGTTTGCTTGCGTTTGGGTGCTCCGTGCTGCTCTCCTCACCGCTGCCACTGTGGTGAAGCTGTCAGCAGCCTTGGACACCACGGCTTGTCGTGCAGCCGCAGCGCGGGACGATTTGCACGGCATGCGAATATCAATGACATAATCCGTCGCGTTCTTGTTGCCGTAGGCGTTCCAGCCATATTAGAACCCAGTGGTCTGGCACGCGACGATGGCAAGAGACCAGACGGTATGTCGTTATTCCCATGGAAGATGGGTAGGTCTTTAGTATGGGACGCGACCTGTGTCGATACTCTTGCACCATCCCACCTTCCTAGCTCGGCGCGATGTGCTGGTTCCGCTGCTGCGGCTGCAGAGAACCTCAATCGGCGCAAATATAGCACCCTGGTTGGTAACTATACCTTTGAGCCTTTTGGGGTTGAAACCCTCGGGCCGTGGGGTCCAAGTGCTCATCTGGTTTTTAAAGATCTGGCAAAGCGACTTGCTGACACTTCAAGTGACCCAAAGGCTGGTTTTTATTTTGGTCAAAAATTAAGCATTGCCATCCAACGTGGCAATGCTGCCAGCCTCTTGGGTACACTCCCGGTGGGCAGCGATGAGGAGCTTTTGATGCAATTTTATAATGGCTTGTGTTTAAACACCACCCAAAAAAGTACCTATTTTACTACCAAAAAAATTCTAAACGGTTACCAAAATGGATAAATGGTCACCAAATAACGTTTCCAAAAATATTATTAGGTAAAACCATTTTTTCGTATTATTGACTACTAAAAAAATATATGGACGCCTTTAAAATACACTTTAGACCAAATATTTATATATTGTCACTACTTAGATGTTACCAATTATGTAATACCATGACTCCTAATTAGGTCATTTTTGTTAGACTAAAAAAGCTAACGATCGCTAGAATATTTCCCAAATACCAATTAATATACTGGGGTTCCCAAACGTACGTCGCTTATTTATTGTTATATGAATTTGTGTGTAACTCAGTAGTAAAATGTAAGCACGCAACATGCAGCAAGCATGGCTTCTGTCACGGCTCCGGCACTGCGGGGCTCCGGCGGTCCCATGCGAGCTTATCGTCGCAGATGGTTTTCACGCTCACCACCGCAGCTTCGGCTTGCTGGCCGGCTCTGCCGGCCAGCCTCAGCCGCGGCGGCGAGCCTTAAAAACTACCTGCGCCTCAGCTCGCAGGCCGCCTCGCCCCTCTGCGCCTACGCGGTTTTGAATTGCACTCTAGGGGTAGGGCAGACAAGACTACGTGGAGTCGGTTTTGCAGCGATTCGTTTTCGTCACTAACTTTGATTTTGGTAGTAATATTAATCTTTTAGTTGGATAGAATTTGGTGACCATTAATCCATTTTGGGAACCAAAAATAATATTTGTGCGAGATTTGCGATTTTTCTGATGTTATTTTATTTTTTTTGGATCATAATATTATATACTTTAGTGCCCTTTTAATAAAGTCAATTTATTTTTTTTGGAGTTGTTTATTTTATTTGGTGCCTCAGCTTAGAGTCTTAAAAATATTTTTGGTGATCGCCTAAATTATACCCTTTTATAATTGTTTTTATATAGTTGTATATATGTATAAATAAGTTTATTTTTACGTCATGTAAATATGTACATAAAAAGGTATAAATCGCTAAGAAGCTAAATACTACAAATAACGTCATAAAGATTCCTTGTGTTCTATATAGATCATCGGTTAAAGTTTGTGTAATTCCATGAATAACAAAATGCATGAAATTATAAAGTCACTCTCAAAACAATCAACAATCACACGTCCTTCACTTCACACAGGAAAATCAGATTTTTAAAATCAATTTGTACCTTATTTTACTTACAAAATCACGATAAAGATCTTCCAATTTAGTCTAGTAGTTACGTAACCCCACTACGAAAAAATCTAAGCTAAGAATTGCAAGACGAAATTATTTTTGTACCACTTGAAATTCAAGTGAGCGTACTAGCTTTTTTCAGACTCCGGTCAACGAAGGGTAAATTCATTTTGAATTCAAAAACTTTTATCTTAATTACTATGCCAAAAATTCGTTACAGTATCAACGATATCCTTCTACGTAACAATTTAAATTTAATTCTGCAACTAACTTGTTAATTCTATCGAAATGTGGACTATCTTGGATTTGTTGACAGCAGGATAAAACTCACACAAAACCACACATTGAAGTCTGCATGATTAAGTGGAAGAATATTAACAGCTCGAATTGATTTGGTAATTCAGCATACAGGATAGTATGTTTACTCATCGGAACGGACATTTCTTTTACCTCTAATTGAAAAAGAAAAAATACAACTCAATAGACACGAGACCACCGCTTATGAAGCGATGCATGCTCAAGGATCATTTTGCAATAACTCTTAACAGTACCTACCTTTAGTAACATTCAGCTGTATGTCGATTCTATAAAATTCAGACAACAACTCGCATTTCACTTCGCATTTCACTTCGCTATTCACTCTCACTTCACATTCGGTTCAAAACGTTCTAAAAGTCATCTCATACTTTATCTGTCAAAATCTCGAGTTTAATTTAGTTCAACTCGCAAACACGCTCGCAAGAGTAGCGCTAGTGTAGTAACTCACGTCGGATTCAGATGCGAAGTTTAGAGTGAAGTCTTATAGAATCACACTGCTGACCTCATAATTGCGGTGTATTATATATATATCAACATTCGATTCCATAAATATGACTATAACTATGACGAACGGTCGTCAGAGTTCTAAATACAAAAGTAAAATAGTGACGGGCACTTTCGTATCCCGTGCTTAATCGGTCCATGGGGGACGTTTCAAGTTTTCAGTTTCACTCGTTCCAAGTGTATTGAATAAGTTTCGGATTAGTTAACAAGTTTCCTCTTTGCCATGTATACTTGGTACAACTTATTTATAGATATTGTCGTGATTTTTGAAATATGCAACTGACTTCACTTTGTATGAAGACCGGATTTAACAGGACGTGTAAATTTATAATTGTATTCATTACTTTTAAGTTATTTATTTGTCTAAATTTAAGTATTTAAATTATATTTAGAAATTGTGATTTAGTTGTAATGTCTACTTTTGACTATTATTTAAACAAATTGTAAATAGTTTTTGTATTGACTGATGTAAAAGCGCAAAACGAAAAAGCGCGGGAACCGAGGTTATGTCCGCATGTGCGGTGTAGTCTTGAGCTCAGTTGTCGAGCAGCAGTCGACTTGAATAGTATGGTGTTATTAGATACGTGTGTATAATAAAGTAATAATTACTATCAGCACGAATTGAGCAGTTTTATTAAAGTTCAGAAGTGGCAAGACCTGCGAGCTATGTCGGAAACAAACCGTAAGTTATTAAAAAAATAATCTGGTGTTCCTTTAATGTTTAATCTACTAAGTTACTACTGGAGAAGTTCAGTGAGTGGTAATTGCATAAAATAAACATTATGGAACAATAAAACTAGTGGGTAAAATCATGCAGCGTACTTTCGGGAAAATAACCTACATAGATTTTACGGTATACGCGGTATGGTTGGGCCTATGCATTGGATACCTTTGGTCGAGGCAACTCCTCGATAAGTGTACCTTTGTATCGGACTAGCTATAAAAAGGGCGTGGTTGGGCCTATGCATTGGATACCTTTGGTCGAGGCAACTCCTCGATAAGTGTACCTTTGTATCGGACTAGCTATAAAAAGGGCGTGGTTGGGCCTATGCATTGGATACCTTTGGTCGAGGCAACTCCTCGATAAGTGTACCTTTGTATCGGACTAGCTATAAAAAGGGCGTGGTTGGGCCTATGCATTGGATACCTTTGGTCGAGGCAACTCCTCGATAAGTGTACCTTTGTATCGGACTAGCTATAAAAAGGGCGTGGTTGGGCCTATGCATTGGATACCTTTGGTTGAGGCAACTCCTCGATAAGTGTACCTTTGTATCGGACTAGCTATAAAAAGGGCGTGGTTGGGCCTATGCATTGGATACCTTTGGTCGAGGCAACTCCTCGATATGTGTACCTGTGTATCGGACTAGCTATGAAAGGGTATTACGCTGCAGGATTAATGAATACATTTAAATAGAAAACATTGGTACTACGTTCCACTCACTGAATTTACCGTATAACAGCCATGTAGGTGTGCTGTTTGCTGAGAGTTGATCATTACAGCCATGTAGGTGTGCTGTTTGCTGAGAGTTGATCATTACAGCCATGTAGGTGTGCTGTTTGCTGAGAGTTGATCATTACAGCCATGTAGGTGTGCTGTTTGCTGAGAGTTGATCATTACAGCCATGTAGGTGTGCTGTTTGCTGAGAGTTGATCATTACAGCCATGTAGGTGTGCTGTTTGCTGAGAGTTGATCATTACAGCCATGTAGGTGTGCTGTTTGCTGAGAGTTGATCATTACAGCCATGTAGGTGTGCTGTTTGCTGAGAGTTGATCATTACAGCCATGTAGGTGTGCTGTTTGCTGAGAGTTGATCATTGCAGCCATGTAGGTGTGCTGTTTGCTGAGAGTTGATCATTACAGCCATGTAGGTGTGCTGTTTGCTGAGAGTTGATCATTGCAGCCATGTAGGTGTGCTGTTTGCTGAGAGTTGATCATTGCAGCCATGTAGGTGTGCTGTTTGCTGAGAGTTGATCATTACAGCCATGTAGGTGTGCTGTTTGCTGAGAGTTGATCATTGCAGCCATGTAGGTGTGCTGCTTGCTGAGAGTTGATCATTACAGCCATGTAGGTGTGCTGTTTGCTGAGAGTTGATCATTGCAGCCATGTAGGTGTGCTGTTTGCTGAGAGTTGATCATTACAGCCATGTAGGTGTGCTGTTTGCTGAGAGTTGATCATTGCAGCCATGTAGGTGTGCTGTTTGCTGAGAGTTGATCATTACAGCCATGTAGGTGTGCTGTAGTTTTGAGGCACATGCCAATATTTTTAGCTGTGATTTCATGACGAGTCACCCATGTGAGCATAATTTATGATGTTAATAATAATGAATACTTATTATGGCAATTTTGTTAAAGAGAATTCGAGTCACACGCCAAAGCGACATCGACGACGAAGACGACGACGGTCTACGTCCACTGAATCCGACGAGCCTACGGTGCCTAGGAAGAAATCAAAGTCAAGGAAAGAGTCGTCAGCGGAGGTTCTGTTGAAGATATTGTCTTCGCTACCAAGCACTGCAAGTAAGAACACTCATACGACTAATGTTGTTCCGGAATTCGATCCCAACAATAAATCCCAGGACGTCGAGCGGTGGTTGAGAAAAGTTAACGAATGTTCTGTGATTTATGGCTGGGATGGCAAACAAACTATCCATTATGCTCTTCAAAAACTAAGTGGCCTAGCGAAACGATGGTACGAGTCTCTTCCGTCACTCGATTTTACCTGGGAGGAGTGGCAAACTAAGTTTAGAAAAGCGTTTCCAAATTATGTAAATTTTGGTAAATTACTAGAAGAAATGTTACACCGAAAATCTCGCACAGATGAGACTCTTAGAGATTACTTTTATGATAAGTTGTCACTACTTAGCAGGTGCGAGATTGTCGGTCGTAAAGCAGTTGATTGTATTATATACGGAATAACTGATAATTCGATTAGAAATGGTGCTCAGGCCCTTAAATGTGAGGAACCTGAAGATTTACTAACTTACTTAGCGTCGCAGCAGCAAACGCAACTTAAAGACACTGTACGGAGCTCTTTCACGTCCAGTGCCTTTAGAAAGCGAGATTTTCGCACAAATAATTACAGTCAGAATAGAGCTTCATCGTCAACTAGACAGACTGATCTTATTTGTTTTAACTGCAATGAACGAGGACATGTGTATACTACTTGCAACAAGCCATTGATAAGATGTGTCAAATGCGACAGAGTAGGTCATAATTCAGATAGTTGCTCTAGAAAACCCTTACAGTCACGTGAGGTAAATGCCCCAACTACTCAGCAAGCTGAGAAAAAGGTATTTAAAGTGAAATCTAAAAATCTTCATTCCAAACTTGAAAACCACTCTTTGGGTAACACCCCTTTGAACAATGCCGTTAAAACCATCCCATTAAACAACGCTAAATTTAATAAAAAGGTTAATATTAATGGTACCATGGTTACTGCTTATATTGATTTTGGTAGTGAATGCAGCATGATTAGAGTTTCACTGGCTAAAAGTCTTGGTCTTGATGAAAGTTACGAATTACTGCCAACTGTAAAGGGGTTTGGCAATTCTAGCGTAAAGCCAAACTTCCAGTCTACTGTCTTTGTTAGAATAGATGAAATAGAAACTGAGTTGAGTGTCTTGGCTGTCGACGACGAATTATTAGATACTCCAATGCTAATAGGGCAGAACTTTACTGAGTTAGCCTTCGTTATGGTGATGAAAGACAGCGACAGGCTAAATTTTTATCATGTTCCTTGTGATCCATTCGGTGAAAGGAAAAATACCCTTAACCTTTATGTGTCTAAGGACCTAGTCATATCAAAGGGGGGCCTAGTGGAAGTGTATACGCGTGAATCATACACGGGTGATATTTACTCTGACGGATGCGCTAGGCTGAATCCAAACCAAGAGTATTATTTGCATCAGGGGTGTTATCGGTTGGAATGTGGCAAGGGAATAATATTTGTTACTGCCTTAACGAATAGACCCATTATTTTTAAGGCAGATAAATTATTAGCTCGAGTTAATCCTATCACAGAGACTAAAGCGTTGATCGTCCGGTCAAACGAAACTCAAAAAGTACAACCTTTAGATAAAACCGATATAAAAGTTGGACATGAGCTAGACCAAAATAATTTTGATAAATTGTACCAACTTTTACAAAAGTACAGAAATTGCTTTGCAAATAATTTAAGTGAGTTAGGCTGTGTCAAAAACACTGTGATGGATATAGAATTAGAGGATAAAACTCCAGTGGTCTACAGACCGTATCGTTTATCACATACTGAGCGTCAAAAGGTTAGAGATATAGTCGAAGATTTAGAACGGAACAATGTCGTTCAAGAATCCAACTCAAATTATGCAAGCCCTATTTTACTAGTCAAAAAGAAGAACGGAGAATCTAGGCTGTGCGTAGATTATCGGGCTCTAAATAATAAAACACTAAAAGACAAATATCCATTACCACTAATTGACGACCAACTTTCAAATTTGAGTGGTAACAAGTTTTTCATAACATTAGATTTAGCCTCGGGCTATTACCAGATACCAATGGGGGAACAGAGAAGTCACTTAACGGCATTCGTCACCCCGGATGGACATTATGAATTCAAACGAATGCCTTTCGGGTTGGCCAATGCACCCTCAGTATTTCAGAAAATGATGAATCGCTTATTAGGTCCGCGAAGATTTAGGTCCGCTCTAGCTTACATGGATGATCTCCTCATTCCAAGTAAGTCAATAAAAGAGGGGTTTGAAAGACTCGAAGACGTACTTAACGTGATTCAGGAGGCTGGACTTACGTTAAAGCTTTCAAAGTGCACCTTTTTCAATACAGAAATCGAATACTTAGGTTACCATATCACTTCGGAAGGTATAAAGCCCAGCGAGCGAAAGATTTTGGCTGTACGCGATTTTCCTGTACCACGCAATGTCCACGAAGTACGACAGTTTCTTGGTCTAGCAAGCTATTTTCGAAGGTTCGTTAAAGGGTTCGGAGAAATTGCTAGACCACTGACTTCGCTACTCAAAAAGGAAGCACAGTGGCGATGGGATCATGAGGAGTTGAAATCTTTCAGTACGTTGAAAGAACACTTAGTCAAACGTCCTTTGTTGGCTTTATATAACCCCGAGCTAGAAACGGAAGTCCATACTGATGCTAGTGCTCTCGGTTTAGGTGGTATATTAATGCAGTGGCAGCCTTGTCCTAAGATACTAAAACCCGTCGCATATTTCAGTAGACAAACCACACCCGAAGAACGACATTTTCACTCGTACGAGTTAGAAACTTTGGCTGTGGTTTGCTCGTTAAAGAAATTTCGCCCCTACCTTCTAGGAATTAACTTCACTGTTTATACTGATTGCAATGCTCTACGAACTACTCTGACCAAGCGAGATTTAATTCCTCGAATTGCGCGCTGGTGGTTACAAATTAGTGAGTACAATTTTAATATCCAGTATCGTCCCGGCAATCGTATGAACCATGTTGATGCTCTGAGTCGCAATCCTGCAAAACGAGATAGCCCAACTCCGATTTTAAAGACTTTAAATATAAGCACAGACAACTGGATACTCACTCTGCAGATGGCAGACCCAGAACTTAAACGTATTTTCAGTATTTTGAAACCAGATGTTACTGACGAAGTAGTAGAAATAAAAAAGAACTACGCCGTCAGAAACCATTCGTTACATAGAAAGGTTGGGGAGGAATTTCGTTTAGTAATTCCAAAGGATGCGAGATGGCAAGTTTGCAGAGCTAATCATGACGATGTTGGTCATTTTGGATTTGCTAAGACACTTGAGCGAATTCAGAGCCGGTATTGGTTTCCCAAATTAAATCGATTTGTTAAGAAGTACGTTGCAGCTTGCATAGACTGCGCATATAATAAAGACAATGCAGCTCGGATACGCTCTGGACTGTTACATCCTATACACAAAGTAGAAAAGCCCTTCCACACCCTTCATATGGATCACTTAGGACCATTCGTACGGAGTAAATCTCGTAACAGCTACATTTTGACGATAGTGGACGGTTTCACGAAATACCTTTTTGCCAGGCCAGTCAGAGATACAAAAACAAAAAGCGTTGTTAAAGTTTTAGATAGTCTATTTTGTGATTTCGGTGTTCCTTCTAGAATAATTTCGGATCGTGGAACGGCATTCACCTCGACTCAATTTAAGAATTTTTGTTCTGATAAAGGTATCAAACACGTGCTTAACGCAGTTGCTTGCCCCAGAGCAAATGGACAAGCAGAAAGGTTTAACCAAACTATCCTAGCAGCTTTATCCACGCAAAATTTCACCAAGGACGAACGAATTTGGGACGAGCAACTGGGTAAAGTACAGTGGGGTATAAATAACACGGTTAACGCTTCTACTAAGAAGAGTGCGTCAGAGCTTTTATTCGGGATAAAACTAAGTAATCCTATTGACAATATTTTAACAATCGAAAATCATGAACCAAACCAACCAAGTGTGCAACACACACCTTTTCTTACCACTGAAGATCATGACGATCTTTCGAGTAATGAAGTAGAACAGGACTCCCTCGATGTTACTGCTAATAATAACAACGGTAATACTGATGAATTTCTGACGCACCTTCCAAATTCATTCACAGTTAATGGCCCAAGTAATGAAAACTCTTGCTCATCTCCTGAAATCTCAGCAGATGAAGATGGAGCTATGCGTTACGCAGCTCACTCCAATTCCTCTGCAGAATTTGATAGAATTAGAAAAGAAGCCTCAATTAACATTGCAAACTGTCAGAACCGTCAAAAGAAAGCTTATGATTATAAAAGGTTACCAGCGCATTCATATTCCGTAGGAGACTTGGTAAAGATAACTAAAACTAACTTCAAGAACGATGGCAAAAGTAAAAAACTTTTACCTAAATTTATAGGCCCGTTTAAAATTAGGAAATGTTTAGGAAACGACCGCTATGAAATTACATTAGCTTGAACAAAAACAACACTTGAGATTGCTTATGTTACCAATGAGTCATAAAAAAAAACATCTTGTGAACTCGGCCATCTGGCGCAGCGGCGCGCCATTTTTTTTTCGAACAGTAGCGCTTTGTGCGAATTTTGGAAATCGGCGAAATCACTCAAGCGGCTAAGGAAAAGAAATACGAAACCGTTGTAGCCGCGGACAGAATGAGACCCTGGATAAATGTTCAGGCCCTGGAAATCAATAATTCCTCTAGCCCTAATTCTTTTGTCGTGGCAACAGACTCTAGTTCAGATTCCCAGTAGTATACACTTGTCCTTACTTACCATTTCATAAAATGGTGTCGATCATTGTCATGTGTTCAATTAAATAGTTTCCAATATAATTTAACTACATAAATGTAGCAAGATACTGTTATACCATTTATTTATTTATGGTAATTGATTGTAATTATAATTATGTCGAATATCAGTTTAAAACTTAGCTCAAAATATGTCTCATCCATGTATAAAATAAATAAGTTTAAAAGTTTTATGTTTTGTTAAAGCATTTGTAATTGCTTATAATGTGTGTAAGGTACCTATATTATTACTTATATTGTTTTGTAGCATTTATTACAGTAGTCACATTATTTGTTAATAAATTGTATAATTTTGAATGTCGTGATTTCGCGTGTAGCAGAGCTTTACACGCAGTCGGACGGCCGAATGTCGTGATTTTTGAAATATGCAACTGACTTCACTTTGTATGAAGACCGGATTTAACAGGACGTGTAAATTTATAATTGTATTCATTACTTTTAAGTTATTTATTTGTCTAAATTTAAGTATTTAAATTATATTTAGAAATTGTGATTTAGTTGTAATGTCTACTTTTGACTATTATTTAAACAAATTGTAAATAGTTTTTGTATTGACTGATGTAAAAGCGCAAAACGAAAAAGCGCGGGAACCGAGGTTATGTCCGCATGTGCGGTGTAGTCTTGAGCTCAGTTGTCGAGCAGCAGTCGACTTGAATAGTATGGTGTTATTAGATACGTGTGTATAATAAAGTAATAATTACTATCAGCACGAATTGAGCAGTTTTATTAAAATATGTAGTTTGATAGTTGCTTGTTCCTTGGTAGGAATAGATAGGTATTGGCTAGGCAGTTTAAAGTTGTATTGGACTGAATATAAATTTTGATCAGAATTGTTTTCTGTTATGGAATTATTATATTTGAGTTATATTTGTGATGGTAGGTACTTGGCTAAGTAACCGCAAGGGTCGAGCGATCTTAAGGTTAAGCAACGCTTAGCCTGGTCCATCTGTAGATGGGTGACCTAGTTAGTCATGATGAGTTTCTTTTCTTGTCATTGTGTTTCATAATTCCCAATTGGTGCTATTATTTGTACATTCTTGCCAGTTATAGCAGGGATTCAGAAGCCTGAAATTCTAACGATCAGTCTCATAAAGAGGTACTGGGTTGGTCTTATATGCAGTTGCTCCATGTAAAGCACTGGTACTCAGATGCACTCGGTTAGACTGGAAGCTGACCCCAACATAGTTGAGAAAAGACTAAATACATAATAATATTGTCTCTCCTAACTGTACCTATAATATTACATGTAAAAAGAGTTACCACATAAAACACACCATATAATACAGTGAATACTTGATCAATATGTGGGACACATGTCTCAATGTGTCAGAGACGCTCATCGGCTCCAAGACATGTAATACTAGCTACGCAGGTGGCGTCACCTGTTGATATACGACGGAAAATGAAGGGTTTTATTATCAGGAAATATTATTTGAAGAATTTCCTTTGAATGGTAAATTTTTTGTGTGAGATTGACAAATAAATGTAGAGGACTAGACTTTAAGGTATGCCTTGCAATGCTACCCAGGCTAAGAGCAATTACAATTTTCCACCAAAATAATCTTATACATATTATTGTCTTTCTGCTAATCTCAAATATGCTTTATTATACTGCCGAATTAACACACATAAAAATCGGTGAAACAGGATCCTCAAACCTCTTTAATAAGTAGGTAATGTAACCGTAAAAGCGTCTGTATTGTAAACCATGATTCACTTCATTTAATATAGTTAACACAATCAAAATAATAATTCCGAGTTCCTCATTAAATAATCTGCGTCAGTCACTGATTGCCCGTGATCGCATGACGTGACGTAATATCCAGATTTTATAGCTCGGCCGTTTTACCTGAGCAATATGTTATAACTCGGCCGTTTTGCTCGAGCAATATTTTGTAGCGTGGACATTTCAATGGAGCAATATTTACGATTTACAGTAGGACCTCATTTTAAATGGAAATCGCCGGTCGTTATTATAATTAGAGGTGATTGTACACTCGTTTAAAATATGGCGGCCGTGTGATTTTTATCTGATTCTGTTTAAGTATGAATTTATTATGAGGTGTATTGGGAATGTTTGTGTGTTTATGTTTCTCATTAAGTGCTGTACGTCGATTCTATAAAATTCGAACAACAACTCGCATCTCACTTCACTTTTCACTTCGCTATTCACTCTCACTTGACATTCGGTTCAAAAAGTTCTAAATGTCATCTCATACTTTATCTGTCAAAATCTCGAGTTTAATTTAGTTCAACTCGCAAACACGCTCGAAAGAGTAGCGCTAGTGTAGTAACTCACGGCGGATTCAGATGTGAAGTTTAGAGTGAAGCTTATAGAATCACACTGCGTGCTGTAGTTTTTAAAATTGTGTTTAATTATGGTGTCATTTAGCACAAGCAGCATATGTATGGCTGACATGAAAACACATAAAAAATAATTAGATTTCCATTTTTGTTGCTGCTGAATTTGTTATTAAGTTAAATTCTCGGGAATAAAATTGAAATATTTTGAATACGAAATAAGTACCTCTTAAAGTCCACACCTGCATGTGAGAATACTCCTAAAGGCACTTCTACGCAACCTTTAAAATAACAAATTTAATATTACAAAAGAAACAGTAAGTTCATACAATACACTAACAGTAATTTATCTTTATTAAATTCTTTATAGAAAGCAATATTATGCAGTAACAGCAGCAAAACAATTTGCCTTTCAAATTACATTCAGCAAAACAGAACGTTTAAAAAGAAAATTAAATGAGAACTACAGTCTATCGCGTAAAGAAAAGAACTAGTTTCAATATTTATTTGTAGTTATTATTGTTTGTTTGTAGAAACCGATTTCTATCCAAGTGAGCAAGACAAATCGTAACTGATTGTTGTGGACGCACTGGGTGGAAATAACGCTGGGAATTATTTTTATATCATGGTGAAGTATGAGAAGAAAATAAACGTATTTAATCCGGATACGTAGTACTGTTAAAAGAAACTGGTTATGGTTATGGTTATCACTACATCTTTGTTTTTGTTTGGCAGGGAACTGCCTCGTTGGTCTAGCTGTCGCAAGTGCGGCTGCTGAGCACGAGGTCTCGGGTTCGATTCCCGAGTCGGGCCGAAATCGCTTTGTGGGTTTTAGAAGACTTTCACATAGCAGCCCGGAGCCTGGAAGGTGGTGATTGATACACCCGTGCATCGGAGAGCACGTAAATGTCGGTCCTGCGCCTGATCTCTTTCCGGTCGTGTCGGATTGCCGTCCCATCGGGCTATGAGAGTTAAGGAATAGTGAGTGCACCTGTGTCTGCGCAAATGCTCGTGCACTATAATATGTCCTGCGCAGTTGGCTAATCTCCTTACATGAGAACAGCCGCCGTAGCCGATAATCGGCTAGGAGAACATCATCATCATCATCACATCTTGGTTTGCACAGTAAAGGCTCCAAAATTACTCAACCGATTTGCAACTCTTCTTTCTCTGTAGGAAACCTGCAGTTCCCTAGGCTAGTGATATAATAAAAACATCAAGTCCCGTCTCGGACTATCCAAAATCTGTTCGCGATAAACTCAAAAAATATTCATGGAGCTTCATGCGGTTCTCCAATAGATTTCGTGCATAGCCACTGCGAGCCGCTAAGTCATAAAAAATATTCCATTTCACAATATCTCAACATTGGTATGTACTAACCGAGGTAAATACTATATTAATGTTAAAAATTCGATGTTTCGAAAGACAGTCGACCGGTGATGTAAAATACTAACTTTACCTTATATTTACCTAACTTTATGAGTAAACTACAATGAAAGAAAAGCCAGTTAAAATGTATTGTTTATTTCAATTTGCATATTAACGATATTCCTTTTAAGAGCTTTGAATTTAATTTATTTTATTTGCATGATAAACTTATTCATAGAAATAGTGGTTCTAACTTTAACATTTAATTGTAATCACTCAAAATTCTAGTTAATAATTATAAATAAACATAATATTAATGGAAATATTATTGTTTAAATATCTCAGAATTCACCATCAGACTATTACTTAACACGAATTTATTAACATCTATGACAGTAAAAGCCTATTAAATCTGTAGTTAATTGGCAATTATATTTAGTACTTAATTATTTACAGACACTGTGAAACTCAAATACAGGCAATAGGTATGCATTAAATTTAGTACACAAAAACCTACACAATGTACAATAAATAAATGGTCCATTTAAAATAAAAAACAACTACATACATTTATTTTATACTATCCGGTGAACTAAAACACAAATCTATCTACTTTACAACGATTTATTATTGACTACGGAGGAAGGAAATATTGCGGAGATGCCATAAGGAAGGTAGGTCAGGCACCTTCTTGTAGGTCAAGCAACTTACGGTAGGCGTGATGAGTAACTAGAGGCAGACCTAACGAGATGGTCGGGTTTCTTATAAAATCAAAATCAATCTGTCAATAGTTGGTGATTTATTTTGAAAATAATGGACAACGCGCAAGGGCTGAGCTAGTAACGTTCGTCGTCCTCCAAACACTCGCATTTTGGTGCACAGTTTCTTAGGACAACTTGTGTTATGACATCTCCGCTAGTCATTATTTTCTCCATGTTATTGACCCATTTTAGCAAAAACAATACATTTCCCAAACGTTTGATTTCAAAGCATTAATCTAAAAACGCATTGCAGATGTTACATAAAAATAGGCAATTGCCAAGATAATGTGTTACTGCTGGATTCGAAACAAATAATGCTTTTCAGTTATTTATAGACTTGCCAATATAGTAAAACATTTTTTTTCTAAAACAAAATGTTTTTGCTGACGTCAATTTTGAATGAATAGAGTTTATGTTAGGGCAAAAGTAATCTCTATTACTCTGTTTACCTAGATTTTCCGTACTCATATGATAAAACAGGATCCTGTTTACTAAAACTTCTTTTTCCGTCTGTTTTGGTGTCACTAGGCTGTATCTCATAAACCTGGAACTCAGTTAAAAATTTTCAACGATGAAGCTTTTTATGCCGCTTTAAAAAGATACTAAAAACTAGAGTATGAAAAATATTTGAGGATGCTGTATAGATGATGGTACGGAACCCATCGTGCGCGAGTCCTACTCGCAGTTGGATTTTTCTGCCTTTTAACCGACTTCTCAAAAGGGAGAAGGTTTTCAATGTGGGTGTTTTTTCCCAGTGGGTGCAGCTCTGCAGACTTTTACTGACTAAAACCCACCATGTTCCTTCTTTTTATGTACCAGGGCGGTAACTCGAACAATCCCTCACCCAGCCAGGAACCAAAATGACTGATTACCGAAATTGTACGACTAGCGTGACAATAGACGATCGATATGCGTAGCAATCAACGCTTTGTAAATACCAATAGTAGGCTGCTATATTTGACTGTTAAGTTCTAACGTTCAATCAGAATTGGTTTGATATTACCTGTGTGTGTGGTTATGTGGAGGAAACGAACGTTTAGTAAAGGTGTAGATGAACATGTTGCAAGTAAAAAAATATATGTTCAATTTTCACACGGGAAAACGCAAAAGCTCTGCTGATCAGTCAAAAAGTTATTTCCTTTTTTTAAATATTACTGGGCTTTGTCCGTGATAAAATCCGTGTCCTGTACCAGAGTAAAATAGTTAAAAGTTTAGATACGTTGCCGTCTCCAACGTATTTACTTACTTCCACGCCAAATCATCATTTTCATCTCAACCTGTTCAGCTGTTTTACAGTGAAAGAGCGTAACAAACAAACTCACTTTCACATTTTTAATATTAGTTAAAGTCAAATATAATTTTACAAAAACGCGACGTCTTCTCCTCCCAGTGCGTTCCCCCGCTAATCTAAGACGTTTTATACAAACACCATCCATCAGCCACATGACAGAGCAATCGGAAACGGATTGTGAGCAACAAATTGTACGACGGCCTTCAACCTTCGCATTATAACTGCAACTTACCCGTGTGTGGGAGGTTTTATATGCTAAACTACCTACTAGAATCGTCGTAGGTATGAGAGAAAAATTCGGAAATGCATTTTTGCATGCTGTAAAGCGTGTTATGATGTTATTATCATCCCCCTGAAAAGACAATTCCTTTATACTAACGAGATTTTCACTCTAAACTCTAAAGCATCATACTCATATGGATAGTAAATACCTACATAGTACGACTTTTAAGGGAACATAAGCTTATTAGTCGTAAAGCGAGTGCTGCGCAAGGGGTATCGGTATTAGTTTCCAGGTCTGGCTGCAATCGCTGTAAGATTTTTAAAAAACTTTCACGAAAATGCCCGAAGTTTGGTCTCTCTGATCTCTCTGGTCGTGTCAGATTACCATCCTAACGGGCTATGAAACTTAAAGAATAGAGAATGCACCTATGTATGCAAATGCTTGTGCCCTTTAACATGTCCTACGTAGCTAACTTAAAAAAACATTACTACCTATAAATGTAGTAAAATACTATATAAATGGCCATTTCAATACCGATAGTCAATTACCGGATAAACTTAATTAGCTCATTACAACTCGCTAACCTGTCAATACCAACCACACAATATAATCTACATTCAACTGTTGTAGTACAATAGCAATTACAGAATCATTAGCCATTCCAAGAACTGGAAACACAAAGCCTAGTATTTCGTAATTATCTATTGCTTACAGAGTTCACCAGACAATTTATTGCCTATTAATTGCCCTGCAAAGCATAGGCCTCATCTAACACGGAGAAAGATTAAGTGTTAATCACCACCCTTGCTAAAGGTTGATGATTTCAGGTTTTAAAGTTCAGGTTTTCTTTAAATATTTTCCTTCAGTCTTACTCAGTCATTGGTCTTTAAGATATCCTAACGGTTGTTCCCAATCTTCTTATTTATCTATTGATTTGCTTACATTTCAACATTACCCTCATTTAATTAATTTCGAATGCCTTACTTTCGTAAGCAAAACGACAGGTGAGAGGAATGGCCTTTAGAAGGAAATTGAACCCGCACAATCACACGAGAGGCCTATACTTTAACCACATATATCAATCAACAATACGATAATCTCACTATCAACATCCTCCTAGCCTTTTTCCCAATCATGTTGGGGTCGGCTTCCAGTCTAACCGGATTCAGCTGAGTACCAGTGCTTTACAAGAAGCGACTACCCGGGTAACCCGATACCCCTTGGTTGGACTGGTGTCAGACTTACTGGCTTCTGACTACCCGTAACGACTGCCAAGGATGTTCAATGACAATCTCACTATCCCTCTTCATAAATTCACATAAATAGCTATATCTAAAATTAATCGCGTTTAAACAAAGGGTAGTTATATTCGCAATTACACGTAACTAATGTCTTGCATACGCCGGTTTACGTGTAACAATCATACAGACACACGAGCATTCACAAATCTTGAACAGCATTTAATAATATCTCGGAGAAGCAAACTCGGTAACTACATCCACTAGTTTACCTGCAATATCAAACGTAGTGATGGGACACTAGTGGGATTTGTCCCGGGGATATTAATGTGGACTAAATAGTTCCCGCGATAGATAAATGAAAATGGAAAATGAATGCGTACAAATAACAAGTAGCTTTAGACTATTGATTTCCTTAGACTCTCAAGGATCTTCAAAAATAAATAAAAATTGCTAAATGATTTTACTTATTTCAGAAAAGTCACCTACAAAAATACTTAGTCTAAGCTTGATATAAAATTTTGCAAAAAAGAAACTCCACAAGAAATGTAATAAGCTAACAGCTGTGTTAATAAATCAAAATGATTATTGCTTCAAACGTGAAATTCATGGTCATATGAAATTACTATGTAATATACATATCATTATTTTTCCTCAAAAAAAAAGTCTATAGCTGTAATTTGAGGAATTTCATTAAATGTATTTTTGCTGCATTGTGAAATATATTAAGTTAGATATTATATACTAGGTATGTATGTCATGCTGTTTACCCGCTTGCAACTTCCGGTGCTTGAATAAAATAAAATAAATAAAATAACAATCACGAATAATGTTGCTATCTCTAGTCTAACATAAAATTAATCAAACACCTGTCAACAAGCAACATAACAGGCTATAAAAAATCAACCTTCAGCATTACCAAAAATAATTCCCGAACCTATTCCAAAATCCCGCGATCTTCCCATCCCTAGGTCCACAAGACAGTGTTGCGCCGGCATATTTCTCCGGAATGTGTAAACTTGTCCCGCGCTCAAATAGTTACGCACTTTACACAATGAAGGTGATTCTGGTCTGAGATTAATTAATTCAGAGCTGTACTGGGGATAAATAGACGACGGTTGTGCCGTATGTATAGTCGGGAATTCGTTATTTGTTGTTTTAAGATTCTTTGAATAAATTATAAAAAATAAAAGAAAGATCGTGGTATAATATAAAGCTACACTCTTTTCGAGTAACTTAGGCTATATTTTATTCCGGTACGGGCATTTAGTAGTTCTCACGGGACGCGGGTGAAATTGGCTAGTATTAAAGAAAGCTTTTGATGACGTTATGTTACGTTGCCCCTTTTATGTTTAACTGCCTTTATTCTGATTCGCCAAAACGAAATTTTGGAAATGCACGATTTTAATAACATTATTCAGTCTTCCATCTATACAAATTATTCTAGCTGTTTAACCGTGGTCGGAGACCTTACAAACAAAATACACATTCACACAACAATATTAGTAAAAGAATTGGTATAACTCCGGAAATAGAAAACCACGACACATATAGTGGAAAAGTGCTACACTTATGGCTCAACCGTCTCATAAAATATTAAGTGTTGTATTTTACCACTGTTTTTATTACAATCCTAGGACGTTTCACATTTTTAATAGTCACTAGGAAAGTTATGGTGACATCACCATAACTACCACATATTATGCATGCTGTGGCAACCTATAATTAAGTCTACACTTAGCATAAGATTGAAAATTTCGTAATAACATTCATTGTAACTAGTGTAAGATTTGTTGGTTGTCCTAAATTATAAATAAAAAACTACATAACCTAAAAAATATGTAACGGTTATTTTTTGTATATTCATTCGTTATTACTTCTACTTAGATACATGTTCAATCTCCCCATATAGACCATTATATACAGCTTTTAACAGGCTATGGTATCATAACAATGATCAAGTGAATGTGACAGTAGAACAGATTTGACTACATAAGTATGCGAAGTTTATTTTCCTACATATATCTTAAGACAGTTTCACACTTTTAACAGTCAGCCGACAGTTGAAACGAGCAATGGTTGGCAAACATTTTATTCAAAAGAAGTCTTGATTCCAATCAAAGTTTTCAGACGATTATATATCTTCACTATCATATCATTCACTCATATCACTGGTTTATGAGCCCAAACAAACTCTCGGCCGACTTTCAGTATGAAGGTACCCTATGTTTCTTTCTTCCAGTAAAATAAATAAGTGCACGAAAAATATTTTATTCAAAACACATAAAATCTTCAAACTATGAATACAACACAAAGATGCGTTCGTTTATACGAGCTTAAGGAAATTTCCCGTAGTACAGACCCATTGGCTTAGAGAGGTAAAACGGGCTGCGAATATACCAGTTTTGGGTTCGTTTTATGTACTCTCGTGGTAGGTAGTAATCTTTGGGCGAAGGATATTGTGAATTTCAAAACTGGGTATTATATTTGGAGCAGAGTTTATCTTTATTTTTAGTATGATTTTCTGACCATATTTTATTTAATAAAATTTTTAAAACCATTTTCACAAACTAATAGGTAATCTTGTTATTTTTGCCCCCTCATCGTTTAATTTCGTACAAAGCTAAAACAAGATCAATAATTGTAAATCAAATTGTCTTCAAAAGAAAAATCAAATAAAAACGAATGCGGTCACTAATGCGACAATAGTAATAAAAACTTAAACTTCAGTTCAACAAATAACAGTACAAATAAGATAAAACTGCAATTTCCAGCGCCCCGCCCACTTTTGAAATTACTTCGCTTACTTGCTACTAGTCGCAAGTACTAACAAGTTTTTGAATTTAACTTTGTCGCAGTGTTACTGATTATGAGAATAGGTTAATGTAAAATACACTTATTTTTATACTTTTAATTTGGGAAAATTTGAACATTGAAACGTTGTTGTAAGGGAAATAAAGATTTCATCATTATTTTGTGTCGTCAAACTATGATAGAAAAGTTTGGAAATGTATAATTTTATAATTACTTAGATAATAATAATCATCATCATCTGCCAACATTTTAATCGATTCAGCCATTGCAAAACAACAAGATCTTTTATATTTTATGGAATAAGCTGTGCCTTTATACTTGATTGCCCTATTTTCTTATCTTCTTTTTTGTGTTCTGTGTGTGTAACTGTGTACATAAACTATTAAATAAATAAATAAAGACACCACATTACAGCCTCTTTCTATGCTATTTCTCGAAAGAAGAAATTGTAGAACAACGTTCTCCAACAACACAATATTTGTTTACTTTAAAACTATAATTTATTCCTAGCTGTTCTTAAAAGCTTTCCTAAGGAAGCCTAAGCAATTTTTTACCTCATACCCAAGACAAGGCAAGGCAAATCGATGGTAAGTACTATACAGTATGTTTTCCTAGGCAAGTGGTCGTTAGCTGTCTCTCAGGCCACTCGTGTTTGCGGGACCCGACACTTAGGGATACCCGCGTCTTTGCAAAAGTGTGGGGTGACCACAGTGTAGCGTATTTTTTTGTGATTTTTGAAATGCTTTGCTATCGTGCAAATACGTCTTTTTTTGTAAGAATGTATCAAATGACCCCTCCCGTTCTGGGTGCAGCGTCAGACTCTTACTGACTAAAACCCACCATGTTCCTTCTTAAGCCCTTTTTATAAGAAATGTGTCTCAAGGATTCTTTTTCACAAATAGCCTAAGGAAACACTGAAAAAACCAACTATCATTAGAAACAAAATCTATGGGAATAATTTATTGGGTACTGCTCTTGATTAATGAGATAATTTTTAAAGCATTGACAACTATTGGATGAAAATTCTTAAAATAACTACACTCAGCAGAAGTGACAGTTTGTAACCCTCTACAAAAATACTTTTTCATACAAACAAACCAAAAGTCCTATATTTCGAAAACTCATGGTGTCCATTACAGGACAAGTCTTAAAGAATGATTGTGAAAGTAGGTCATAAGGGGCACCTTCGTCCCATCACCTATGTAGGTACGCATAGGACGCTTTACACATATCAGGTATGATTTTACTGCATATAAGCTTTATTTTTACAGTCTCAAAACATATGGGAACTACTCGTCGAAAATTGATATTGCCTATTAATATTAACCTTCTTCTTTTGTAGATCAGTCCAATAAATAATCAATATATAATCAATTTCTCCAGCTTAGATTATATATAAGTATAGATTATACTCGTATTTCATAGAACACTCTGGTTTTTGTCGTATGAGGTACTGAATGTTCTATTTGTGTCAATAGGTATAGCAGCAGAGACCAGCGTTCCTTTAAATGCAGTATATAAACACAAACTACACACTTCACAGAAAACCACGTAGAGGATATTTACAAAACAGTTATTTACAAATGCACATGGTAAAATACTGCATGTATTTTCCAAGAAACTAGTTGCGTATTTTCTACAAGGTACTTAATGTTTTATCTCATGAAAGCGGGTGAGCCAGACTTGTGTGTGTAAAAGAACATACACATGTCTTTGTGTGTTTCAGTGACTCGGCCAATACTGAGGGCTCCGAAGCTTACACATACAAATACAATGTTCATGTACAATTACACATACATGTGTAGTTCACCCGCTTTGAGAGATAAAATATCTATACTTACTTGATACATATGTGTACCTCTTTAGTTAAATCAACAATTTACTTTAAAAGGAAGGGTAGTTGTTTAAATAAGGAAATTGAAAGCATAAGGGGGTAAACACATTACTGCAATGATGAACACCGGGTACACGAGCCCCTATGAAAACGTGATGCGGTGATGTGCAGCTACCCTTACTTGCTTTAATAAATGTTTATTAGGTACCGGGGGTTTATCAAAAGACATATACACACATATACATATAATATGTATTGTGTTATGTTGGCTCTATGTCAACTTTATAATTAACTCTGAATTATTATATTCCCTATGAAAATCTGTTCCATTTTTGAGAATGTATGTCTAAATTGGTTCAGCATTTCACCCTCAACTGTGGTAGCTAGATGTAAAAATATCCTAAACAGCTGCTTTTTTTCTATAGTTCAGGCTTTTTTCTTACAATATAAGAACCTACACACACCTAGTGTAGAAAAAACCTCACTTGAGTCGTAGATTCAGATTATTGTGTCCTCCCCTTAAAGTATTACAACTTGTTCCTTATACCTCTCTTGCATAAACAATTACCACCGCCTATCTTTACTAATACTAAATAAGAACGAGAATGTCTGTCTATATATCATCATCCTCCGAGCCTTTTTCCCAACCATGTTGGGGTCGGCTTCCAGACTAACCGGATTCAGCTGAGTACCAGTGCTTTACAAGAAGCGACTGCCTATCTGACCTCCTCAACCCAGTTACCCGGGCAACCCGATACCCCTTGGTTAGACTGATGTCAGACTTTCTGACTATCCGTAACGACTGCCAAGGATGTTCAATGACAGCCGGGACCTACAGTTTAAAGTCTGTCTATATATCTCTGTCCATACTATTAACCATGCTACTTCTTGTGACAACCTTTTCATAAGAACCTGCAGAGGCCTATTTGAAATATTTTTTACTACGAATTTGAGAGAAATCTTTTAATGATTGCCCCTCCCTTAAAAAGGAAAGAAGCGGGTGTAACCACATGAAAAACCTAAACAGAAATATGTGTACATTATTTTTAATGGCCGTCGGGATACATAGTAAAATCGATATTGCCTATAAATGCTGTTATGCGTTCATTAAAATGAAGCGTTCCGTTTTACGACATCGTATACTTTGGATACGTTTCATTATGCCAATTTTATATTTTATTAGGTTTTGTTTAAGGAAATATTACGCTTTTATGGCTGTATACCGAACCCTTTTTTTTTTTCTTCAGAATTGGTGATTTGCACACCTGTTTTTTTGGTAGATTTATGGGTGTGAAGAAGGTTGGGTATTAAAATTTGGTGCTTACAAAATAAAATTTTCAGTTTTCAGTTTTTAATACATTATTGATTTATCTGAAGTATTTTTACTGTGCCAAATTCAATCTTATTCACAATTATTCGCATAGATTGCGGTTGTCTATTCAATAGTCAAAATATGAATATTGCTGAATATTAATGATCTGTCTACAACTCAAGAACAGGCTAACACCCGAAAGTTAGCCTAGACGGCTTTCAGACTTAAGACTTCTATAACAACTATTATAGAAATTCATATCAGGACTCGGACTAAGTTTTTGACATGTACGCTAAGTGTCCGCCCTTGAATTAATGAACCAGGCTGTTAGGTAATCCGTTTATACAGGAAGAATTCATATGCTACTTTAAGTAAGATTTAAGATTATTATAAATATAACGGTTATGCGTATTCCGTTGTTTTCAAGTCAACGGGCCCTTAAAATTCAATATCAGACTATTCAGATCTTTGATTTTGCTGACCCCGTAGTCGCTGGCATAGGGGACAGGATCCGCGTACGAAGTCGCGGGCAGAAGCTAGTTATAAATATTACATAACCATATACCTAGTGGACTAGTAACTCTCTGCTTGCTTAAACTAATTACTTGCTTGTCTGACTTATAAAAAAATGTTTTAGAACACATTTGAGTCCTTTCATCGATACTAATATATTAAAGACGGAACATTTTTTTGTTTGTTTCTTTGTACCCTGGAAGCTCCAAAATTACTGAACCGATTTGAAAAATCCTTTCACTATTGGAGAGCAAACAGCAAACAGACCCGGGTGAAACTGCGGAAAAACCGATAATAGAGTATATTTATATAGGTTGGTATAACACAATTGCACATTGATTTTATCACAATGGGCCCGTTAATAGGTATTTTGTTTAGGATACAAATGATAAATTTATTGGTCACAAAATTGAATTAATTTAAAACATGTCAGACCCGCTTTATAATTCAGCTGCGGTAATCGCGGTTTTGGCCTATAATGGGTGACCGTACCTCTTTACAAGTTAGTCCTAATTGCGATATAAACACTAAATAATTTATATTTAAATTTCAGGATCTAAAATGTCACCAAAGAATTCCATTATAAAGACATACTAAGCTGCAAACATTAGCTGGTATTCAGCTACATCCAATTAGACTGGTAACCGATGCTAACAAAGTTTGGAAAAGGCTAGGCAGATATTAAGTACCTATGGACTTTCTATATCTCATAACATTTAAGAAAACCATGGAGTTTCCTTCACATTTTTTTGTCCTTAAACATAAATATGTATCAACAGAACTGCTTCTACCAGAAACATCACAGATGTCAAATGATTTATTGCGTAACAGATTGTGTTCAATATTTTTACGGCGTCCTTCACGATTTGCAATATAATGTCCATTGAATATTGAACATGGAGGAAGGAAAGATAGCGGAGACGCCATAAGAAAGGTCAAACGCCTTCTTGTAGGTCAAGCAACGAAGGTAGGCGTGATCAGTTACCAAACCAATTTCAAAGATTGGTTTTGATTGATTTGTGATTTCATTTTGAAAATAATGGATGGGTACCATAGAAGCCGTGTAAGGGCGGAGCTAATAACGTTCATCGTCCCCCGAAAACCAGCATTTAGTGCGCTACTTTTTTAAGAGATATCGATAATCTCTGATAATCATTTTATTCTCCATGATACTGAATTATTTATTTTCCTTGTCTTTTTCGAGTAAGCATTGTTCATCTGAGTTTTATGAAGTCGTTTGACAAATGCCTGTGTCCAATTGACAGTGAAACGCTTTAAATCTTTCGGGTAATGAGGCGGAAAGTTGTGGGTTTGATTCTGAGGATGTTACTTTGAAGAAGTAGGAAAAGTTTTGAAGTGAGTGGATAGATGAACGGTAAGAATGTAGTAGATATGAGATGAATTAGAGTAATTATGTTGATCTTTCGGTTTGTACGGCTTTCACGTCAAAACTACTCAACCAATTAAAATTTTTGGAATACCTCTACCTACTCTGGAGCCTAAAAAAGAACAAGATTGAGACTAAGAAGAACAACTAGTTATTAATATGATGAAGAGTTTTGAAGATGAAATGATAGCAAGAACAGAATAAAGAAAGTTTATTACTAAATCTGCCTATAGGACTGACTCCTTTTTAAAAAGTATTAAAAGGAGATCCTGGACGTGACCTTTCAGAACAGTAACCTCTCAACATTTACACAGCCAAAACTGTTACCACCAAAACATTTAAACAGCAACTAAGAATAAGAGGGAGTGTTAAACCCTGCAATGGCAGATATACTGTAGAACACAAACACAGGTGATCAAATGTATGTACATACTTACAGTACTCGTATAAACAACGGCGTGCGTTTAAATTGAAGATTCTTGTCGCGTTGGGCTTGGATTTTTAGCGCTGGATAAGAACTCTGTGTAAAGAGGAAAACCTGATGCTATTTAATTAGGGCTATTTCATCAAATTGTGTATTAAACAAATCAAAAACTAACTTAATAAATCACACTATACATATATACAAACTTCAAAGTCAAAATAGGAGCAACATTCTGGTCTGTTTATATAATGTTCGCGCGCACAGTGAATACAGATAGGTCACCCCGACAACAACTGTCGGGCAGTAGCCCACCGGACAAAAACTCCTGTCCGGTCGGAGGTATGATGAGCTTTACTCTCTGCTTTCATACCTCCACACATACACAATATCATACAAGAATCTAAATCTGCTCACATCATCCAAAAACACACACATATTTAACTCCTTATCCAGCAATCTCTTAAGCCTGCCACAACATGTAAGGCGATGTTTACAACGTTAGAGAGAAGCAAATAAACTCCGGTGGCTTAAAATTGACGACGCAGCATTCGCAGAGAGCTGTAGCCATTACTCTTAGCTGTAAGTGTTGCTTTTAAACGGCTGTAAATCTCAATATAGCTGCGTACTGAGGTATAAAGGGACTGTATGACTGGTACTGAAGTTAGGTGCTGTGTGGACGAATTGATGATGAGATCGTGTGTGAATAACTTATCATCGCAATTGGGTGGTCTCAATACGTGTGCTATTTTGCCAATCATTAACGCAAACTTTTTGTTCTCAAAGCAGTAAGTAAATCGTTGAAAATCGAATCGTTGTTTCGTGGAAAAGTTTCAGTTTAAACTAACGTCCATTAAAGCTATGAAAACATTATCTAGAGTAGGCTCTATATATACATCTATACTCTTCATATAATAACAAATGAATTAAATCTATACTATCTACTATAATAGAATAATAATGTTTGTTTGTACCTTGAAGGCTCCGAAATAACTGAATCGATTTGAAATATTGTTTCACATTTAGATAGAGCTATACTCTTCCCGAATAACATAGTGTACATTTTATACGGGCAGGAGTTCCCACGTTCTAGTAACTTTATAAGAATAACCGACTGAAAATATTTCCTTCCAACCAATGTCCAGTAGTCTCTCCCCCAAAAATACTTAAAAAACCTACCTACGCACATAGGGGTATTTTGCACTTTTAGCCGGGCGAAACTAGTAAAAACAAACTTTCACATAAAAGAAAAAAATTCTACTTGTTAGCCAGCCAGGTAACTACTGAACGAAATCTGAGCTTTTTT
Source organism: Helicoverpa zea (assembly GCF_022581195.2). Classification (NCBI taxonomy): domain Eukaryota; kingdom Metazoa; phylum Arthropoda; class Insecta; order Lepidoptera; family Noctuidae; genus Helicoverpa; species Helicoverpa zea. The sequence goes on along the minus strand of NC_061464.1, from coordinate 1,276,307 downwards.
GGACTCTTAACCACACGCCAGCTACCCACAAATCTGTCAGAACTTGATCGTTGTCACATGCACTCACATCAGTTACTGACTACATTAAAAACGTGCCGTGTTTGATACCTCAGAGTTTTTTATTGTGAGTTAGATAACCAAAACTACTATGGATTATCATAATACAGGTAAGAACAGTTTTATTTGTTATGATTTACTAATGTTTACGTGTAATTTTAAGATACAAAATCAATTTTTGAAGTTCAACAGTTTTTAACGTTTTTTTGTATGAATTCTACTATTCTCAGGGATTAAAGTTATCCTTCCGAGTGTTTCCGGGTAACGATTTCTGTTGTAACGTATTACAAAATCTGTCAGGTGATAGATATTACACACATTGGGTGCTACTTTTTGCTACTTTGCTTGAAAATAATGGTTAATGGTTTTTAGCTAACATCAGCAGAAAAGTCTAAGTTTTGTCGAAAGTAGCAAAAAGTAGCACCCAATGTGTGTAATATCTATCACTTGACAGATTTTGTAATACGTTACAACAGAAATCGTTACCCGGAAACACTCGGAAGGATAACTTTAATCCCTGAGAATAGTAGAATTCATACAAAAAAACGTTTAAAAATGTTGAATTTCAAAAATTGATTTTGAATCTTAAAAATACACGTAACCATTAGTAAATCATAACAAATAAAACTGTTCTTACCTGTATTACGATAATCCATAGTAGTTTAGGTTATCTAACTCACAATAAAAAAACTCTGAGGTATCAAACACGGCACGTTTTTAATGTAGTCAGTAACTGACGTGAGTGCATGTGACAACGATCAAGTTCTGACAGATTTGTGGGTAGCTGGCGTGTGGGTAGGAGTCCAAAAAAGCTCAGATTTCGTTCAGTAGTTACCTGGCTGGCTAACAAGTAGAATTTTTTTATTTTATGTGAAAGTTTGTTTTTACTAGTTTCGCCCGGCTAAAAATGCAAAATACCCCTATGTGCTACGTCAAAAGACAAGGTGTCTAAAGACAAATATTGTTCCAATCCCATCATTTACGGGAGCGATGACAAGCCATTTCCTTCGGGAAATGTGGATCAACTAATAGCATCCTACGTCTTCCGTGGGTGGCCTTGTTATATTGACTTTTGTGTCTATTATTACTTTTGTTTTTTGATTAACCGACTTCTAAACAAAGAGTTCATTTTTTCTTGGTTAAGTTAATCTGATAGGTAGTCGCTCTATATAAAACATTGGTGCTCAATACCATTTGGTTGAAATGGAAGCCGACACCAACATAATTGTAAATAGTTTACATTTTATTTCTTTCTAGGTGAAGTAGTAGTAGGTATGCATAGATTTAGATAATTTGATGGACTGGTGTTTATTATTTAATCCTCTTTTTGCACAAAGCCCGAATCTAACGCGGACGAAGTCGCTGGCAGAAGCTAGTTGTAAATATAGGTTAGGCAAATGATGATAGTATTTTTTACAGTCCTAAAGTATAAGTACGTTTAATTCATTCTTTATAAAGACTAAAGAAACAGAATTTTATTTGTCAGTTTCTGAATAAATGAATCGCAAAACAGTTTGTCTAGGCACATAGCAATTTTCAGATAACGCCTGAAGAAACATATTTATCTAACTTACTAAAGTTACAATAGACTAAAGAACAACAATCAAGGCTTCTTTGACAAAGTTTCGCTAAAAAAGTTTTTGTTTACGAAAACAAGGACAGAAGGGGTAGGTGAAGGGAGGGGGGACGCAAAATAAAGCAATCAGTTATCCGTTAGGTTTGTTTTTTGATAAAAACGTTGACTTTGCAATCTTGGAACTGAAATTAAGCGTTGTGGGGCACGCGAGTTGGGGAGACCTGTTTTGTTTATTTTTATTGATAGAACTTTACCTTTGTCTTATCTTATTCGAATGACATAGAAGGGTATTTTTATAGCAAGCGTAGCTTCTAGTATTGGTATAATTATAATCTAATGGACATCAAATTACAGGAGCTATTTAATTTATAACTATTTTAATAAACTTTAATTGATTCAGCAAGTGGTGTCATGTTGTCACATAGATCATCATCCTCCTGCCCTTATCCCAATTTTATTTGGGTTGGGTGCCTGTTATCACAGATAATTAAATAAAAACACAATAAGTTTCATATAAATGTATGTTGCAAGACGCTTATCAAAAATCTGAAAAGAAATGGTTGATTGCTTCTAAGATTTCCTACGTAATCACCTGTTCGGAACTATAAACAAATAACCCGACGATGTACAAACAATATAGAGTACAAATACCATAGTTCTGTGTTTACGTAACGCTGATTGCGCTGTACTGATTACAACAATGTCGACTAATCAACCGCCATATTCTATCGAAATGCTGAGCGAAGCTGTGATGTTTGTCATTTAAGTAAATAGGGACATAATATAGTTATATAACGTACTATATGTAACTTGGTAGCTCCAAGCTACATGTAGCTGTAGCCAGAGGAACCTACTTAACTACTAAGTACCAATGAGTATGAAAGCCAAATTATTCTGTTATTCTGATGCACAGGCTATGTTATTCCTAAGGTTATCTAATTGTTTTCTTGTTAGCCTGAACTGTCCCACTGCTGGGCAAAGGCCTCCCCACCTCTCGATTTTTCCAGTGTTTTTAACTAGACGATTAAAACATGATGCAAGACGGACGACCAAATATCCAAATGTTGATTTACTTACAAATCGCAATCTTTTGCATTTACAATTTAGTGTTATTATAAGGTCTTGCAAAATGTGGATTTGTGTAGAGGAAGGGGACGACCAAAGAAACGATGGACGATGAAAGACGATATGGCTGGAAATAACATCACTTATACCTCTAAGAAGTCTGATAGAAAGTAATCATGCAAATATATGTTACCTAAATTTTTTACAGGACTAAAATTTTTGAAGGAAGAGTTCGAATGGTTATTCTAAATCAGTGGTTCTTAACCGGTGGTCCGCGGACCACATTTTACGTTCGGACGGCGGACCACGTTTGGACTACATTTTACGTAATGTTTATTTGAGTCAAAGTCAAAGTCAAAGCTCTTTATTCTGATTCTTCATTCTTGAGTCTGAAAAAAAATTCGCGCTCGCTTTGCTAGCGCATTTAGAAACTACATAACCATTTATTTGTCTTTCTTTGCATTTGCTTACCTACAAAAAAATAGAGAAGAATCAGAAGTTAGTACAGACAATGCAGTTACAAAAACCTCATTAAATTAAAATCTGCAACTTTTAGTTTTTTGCTAAATAATAAAGAAATGAGTGCTAATTATAAAATGTGCTTGCATTCTTTATCAAAAAACATAAGCACATTTTATAATTTAAAAAGTCTTTATCAATTTAGGCAAACCAATGAGGTGGTCCCCGGCATGACAAACTTTTGGTAAAACGGTCCCTCATGACTAAAAGGTTAAAAACCACTGTTCTAAATACTTAATGGCGTGCCATATTTCCAGTATGTATTAGCATACAATAAACTGTGTTACATGCTACAAATAATGTTACATTACACCCTTTCCGTGTAGCAGTTATTGGGAAACACCGGAGGGCGCGATTATCTCTTGTGTATGAAATGTAATATCAAATATGGCACCATGTAGGTACATTATTGTACATGTATCAGCTTTAGCTGCTAGTACTTTCATATTATGTGTAGGGTATTTACCCAGTGTAGGGCTGCCATCTCGAATTTCGCCAAACCCGGACAAACATTCAAAAAACCCGGACATTTAGCGTAAATCGCATTTTTTCCCCGAACGAGTACGATTTTGTTTAAACAAAATAATACCTAATTTGTAATCAATTTACTATTAACATATACTTAAATTCAATGAGGTGCTTCCTTACATGAAAAGTGTCCGGGTTTTCCCCGGACATTTCTTGAAACCCCGCCCGGACGGCCCCCGGACGGCCTCCAAACGAGGACAAATCCGGGGAAACCCGGACGGATGGCAGCCCTAACCCAGTGTGACTTTGACTGGCTTTTACGAACCAATTCATTCAGTACTAAGGTCTTGTACCAATATCGCGGCTCTGGTACATGAAGGGCTCAAAAAAAAAATAGGTTCGTCGCCAACTGTGACTTGAGTCATCTTATTGTGAAACGAGGCCTTAAAGTGAACCAGCTTTACTAGCACAGATTAATATTGACTAAATCTAGCACAGATTGAAACCAGTATAACTTATTTGAAGCTTGTGGTTTAAACTTCACCAGTGTTTACATGAAGCGACTGTCTTTTTGAACTCCTCAACCCATTGATTGTTTCCGAAGGTGATAACTAACCAAGCTTATCTACTTGGTACCTAAATAACTGAATAACTAGCCCAGGTAACTAACATCCCACAATTCGTGTACCCCAATACCTTCCTGTACACAACGAAAAGAAATTTACATTTTAATTTTGTTCCACGGTGACTTAGAAGTTTGTGACGGTAGCAACTGATCTGTTTGTAGCGATACTAAGTTTTTGTTTTGCATAATTAACTGACTATAAAACAGCCTTATAGTGAAACACTGGCTTTGTTGAAAAACTAGGTGCGAATTGTGAAACGACTGGAGTTTGTGAAGCTAGTTTTAAAGTATTTTTCAGCGAAGATTTATATGTTTTTAGCTAAAAGTTGGACGGAGTTACGTATGGGAAATTTAAGTGGGAAAATGTAGATGTGTGTGTGTGCTACGAAAAACGCTACGGCGTAGGCTTTGCTACGATTTATTTGGATGCCGTGCTACGAGAAGTTTTTCATTTTTTCAATGCTCAAAATACTGGCTTCTCTAGCTGATATTCTAAAGTCCAACTTATTATACCCTATTTATGTTATTTTATTTATATAATTGAAATAGTTGTGAGAAAAAACAATAGTTGTATTTGGAAACATTTTGCAGTTGACCTATCCGAAAAAAGATTTCATAGTAAAAATAGTAGATGATGTAATAATAATTCCTCATAAAGTAAACACAAACAGTGACACATTACTAATAATTCACGATAATTCTGTTGAACGTGACTGTGACGTCATATGTCAGTACGGATATGAAATTTCTGCGTGACAAGGATAATATTACCTTCAAATTGTTGTTATAAAATATGTTACTGTGGAATTATGATTAGATTCAAATACTATTTTTGAAGAATAAATTACAAAACTAATAACTTTGATAAATAATCATTTAGGTTCTTGAGATGATTGGCTACTAAGCTGCTTACCAAATATTATAATTCTAACTGATACAGTATTTCTTAAAATAGACAATCTAATTCAGAGGCTGGTAAATAATAACTAATGTTTGTGAATTTTCTTTTTAAATATTTATAAATTATATCCTTAAATTAGGTATCTGTAAAATTAGCAGTAATGAAAATTGGACAACACGGTCTGTGTTGCATTAGAGTCAAGAAAATATGGAAGAAATTCTATCCTGAAACATATTTCTTAACACACAAATAAGATATTACCCAGCATATGTATCCAGTTTCAGTAGCAGAAATAGACATTCCCTTATTTTTAAAGACAATTTTCACAAACAAACCACTACACCGATCCTAACAGTGAAATGGTCTATAAAACACGAAAACCCAATTAACTATTGTATCTACTAATAGTTTGATGTCCTTCTATCATGTGTGATAGGGAGAAACTTGGAAGTAAGTATTTTGATACAAGGGACGTCCATTTTGATTGAATAGATACTTTTCTGTCGCGGATTCTTGGGGTCGTGTTATGGTTATGAGCAGAGCGATAGCGATTACGCAGATTTTAGTGCTGTTGTAATAAAATGTCACAGTAAATACTGTCCCACTCTTGGGCAAAGATATCTTCTTAAACTATGACGTTTGGTGACCAATGAAGGTCACTAAGATACTACACATAAAAATAAAGTAGGTCATATTAAAGTTTGATATGGCCGTATTCACAGCCATAGTTTCTATGATACTTTATAATTAAAAACTAGGTTACAGCAGATTTTGGTACTTCAACATAGGTACTAGTTAAGTTTTGAACTTGCACAGTTGTCCTAACAAGGTTCTTTGCCATCCCGACATCCATACTTTTGGTTATAGTAATCTTTTTACAAAGGTAAAACACCATTATTTCATTGCTAAGCTGGCTTTTTGATACAGCCACAATTTTCAATTTAAATGACATACCAATTTGAATCCACAAAATTACTGTAAATTTTACTCTAACTAAATGAAACTAATTTCAAATATTCCACTCATAGATTGGATGATGCAGATTTCAAATGGTAAATTACGATTATGATAAAACTTTTATCTATTCAATTAAGCTACACAGTAATAATGTTTTGTTCCACGAATTGCCGTAATTCAATTAATTTTAACTCATTTCATTAAACTGTGTTGTTTTGACTGTTCTATTTGTATGTTACATAGATTTCGTTTTACTAAATTAGTTTTAGCGATTGATAGTATGAGTTTAAATGTTATTCGCATTTGGTAATCTCTATTTAGCTTTTCCACAAAGCAAATAATTTCAATAATAATAACACAAAAATTGCTGAATTGTGATTATCTTTGTAAATAAAATCTTTTTTTTCCCTTTGAAAAAATATTAATTGTATGGTCTCCGCTCTCGCTACCGCTTGTCACTATGTCCAGACCTTCCCCTCCCATATACTTGTATTCGCAAAAGTTTGTGGCTTGTAAACTTTTCTCACAAGGATATTTCATTAGCGGAGTTGTTCGCGAGAATTCCGCTAAGAATTTACTTACTTGGCGCACTGCGTAAGTATGCCTATAGTCAAATAAAATCAATTGTTCTGAACAAAACCACATTGCAAACTTTTAGTCGGCCGATAGTTCTTTAAATCTCGTAAATTAGTCTGGAGATGAATGGTAGTATGCATATAACGAAGATCAGATATTTAGCCGGTATCACGCCGACGGAAAACTTTGGTTCATCATCATCATCTCAGCCATAGGACGTCCACTGCTGAACATAGGCCTCCCCCTTAGATCTCCACAGATATCTGTTGGAGGCGACCTGCATCCAGCGTCGATTCTAACCAAGATATTATTTTTTTTAATTGACAAATGTCGGCCGACTATTTAATAAATAGTTCCCGGAACTCTAATGCGATTACATAACCATTACTAATAAGCTATAGGGGGGACAATTATTAGGATTTTCTATCAACTTTAAGTCTTCAACTTTTTTTTTGAAGAAAATAATAATACTGTAGTCCTAGCAGGTACACCTTGTTTGTGTTGTACAGCTACAACATAAACATCGGCGCATGTAGGTGGGCACGCCGATTCTATGCTTATATTAAAAATACATTTTTATTTTATGAACAGGAGGCTTTAGATACACTTAATGGACTCTAAGTAATGCTTGAGTACTTAGTCTTTATAGGTGTAAATCTGTGTGCTAGCGTACTTGTGTTCAGTTTGTTTTTTTTTTCTTTCTGAATTTTATATAATAGTTATCATGTGATTATGATATTTTTATGACTTATTCACTTGTTTTGTATACATTCTGGTTCTTCAAACCTTACAGACAGACATGTGTTGCTGGGGAGTTTGTTGCGCCACTTCTTCTTCCCAGCAAAAACACATAGGAAGTGGTGAAGGGCGGGCGTTTTGGGGGCTGTCTTTTGTTTTTGACGTTCGAAAAGTGCTGATTTATCAGCCTAATTTGAATAAATGATTTTGAGTTTGAGTTTGAGTTTGAGTTCTCATTACCTGGCCACGGTATTGATACTAGGCACCTTTTTGGATAAGAGGCATCATCAGACGAACCCTCCAGCTAGAGGTATCAAACTAAAACCCACATAAGTTCCTTTTAGAGCCATTTTTGTACCAGGACCGTGGCAACTATTTCGAACAAGTTCACAGCCCGGACAGGAAGTAAAAAGCATCAGCTTATCCCATTTATTGGACATGGCTTACTTGAACATTCACCAACTAGCTTTAAAAAGGTTCCTGGTAAATTCTCAAAACCTTTGATGTTATAATTAGATTTACACAGGGTTTGTCGATCACAATCGCATTAAATCCTATCGCATACACTTTATGATATTCTATGGCGAATTGCAAAAAAATAACCTAATCCATTCAGTGGTTTAACCACAGGAGTCATTTTTCGTTTTTATAATTTACAACATCATGTGTAAAGCAGAGATAAACTTAGGAGTATCGAATGTTTTGATCAGTTAACAGTTGTCAGTTTTCAAGGGTGAATTTCAGTTGTTTGTAATGGCTGTATTTAATTCTAGCCGTTTTCCCGCGGTTTCACTCGCGTCCCGTTTGAACTACTGCTCGTACCGGGATAAAATATAGCCTATTTTACTCGCAGATAATACAGCTTTCTAATGGTGAAAGAATTTTATAAATCGGTCCAGTAGTTTTTGAGCCTATTCATTACAACCAAACAAACAAACAAAGTTTTCCTCTTTATAATATTAGTATAGATGGTGTTCCAATTTTCGCACATTTTTATCCTATTTACTTTGTTTGAAAAATTCATTTTCTTATTTTTACGTATTTTTCTTTTTTCTCTGTGTTAATCGACTTATGTATTAACCAGTATATTAACGCATTTCATGTAATGTGATTGTTAACGACACACCCGATATACACGTTCACAGCTTTCTACTGTGTCAATTTGAAGCGCATTTCCCCAGGGAGCGATGCAGAGTAACAATCTTAAACAATTCCTGTGTTCCATATCTTGTCAAATACAGAGAGATCCCACAGTTGAGTGTAAACCGACGTGAACGATATTCCATCAGCTAGTTTTAATTCCCCATACAGCGAGGACTCTTTACATAGTAGTGTTGGCTCACGCAAGCGGTACACTTTATACTACCTCGAGGCTCTCGATATGGTAAAGTTTTGATGTGGCTCTTTTAAGTTGATGTTGTTAAAACAGTGCCAGGTATAAGAAACAAGAAATTTTTATACTACTCAAAGCGTAACTAATGTAGATTTTTGTTGTTCCATTTATCTTTTAGCTTTCACTGAGAACATAAACGTCTGTTTTACTTGAATCAACTGTTTACTTTGAAAATTTAACATGAAAATTTATAGTAAGCAGTTTCATTTATAGAAATTAGGCCTTAATCGTATTAGGTAGGTACTCAGAGACCGGAAAAATTTACCAATGTTCTTTCAAGAGTCGTGTTACAGGAATTCGTATCTCAGAAATCTGCTATGAAAGGCTGTGAAAGGATCAGATAAGTACGTGATGACTGATGACAAGACAAGATTAAATTATACTAACGTTTATTATAGTCAATATATTTTTTATTTTATTTTAACAAAACATACCAGTTCCACATATTCCCTATTCCCTTCCCCTGGTTGTAGAGCGGTAACGTTAGCAGAATAAATTGAAACGTCTTACTGCGACGATCTCTGGTACATTACACCGCTGTCTCACACTGAACTATTGTTTGCTCTGCTAGACTTTGTCTGGGTATTATAACTTGCTGGAGAGAAACTATTGGTGTTTTTCATGGTGGGGAAAATGGTTTCTGTTGTTGGTAATAGGATCGTTTTATTGAAAAAAATGCAATATTTTATAAGTATCAAAACTCTCAGAGTTCCTTTTTTGTCGTAGGTATGATATTTAAAGTTGTGATTTCACGGAAAAGAATTTACAGGGTACGTCTGCGTGAATCCATTGCTAGAAGAATGTTCACGCATACAAGATGCAGTTACGCCGTAGGTTTCGCTTTTTAGAATGCTTACTTTATTTTTACTTAAGCATTGAATGAAAATAAATATTTGTGTCGTAGTGTGAGTTGTGTCGTACCGTGCCGCATGGGTACCGGTAGAATCACGCCCAACATGTTTTTACCATATTCAACGTAAGCACTGAAAGGTTTGTAAAATTAAAAAAACTCACAACACAGTATAGGACTTAGAATTCAAGAAACAAATAAGTATTTTCACATATCTACACTTCTCATCAGGTCCCAAACTCAAACACCCGAAACTTGCAATACAATATCATAATAAACCTTTGATTCAGTTCAGTAAACTCCAATAGATTGGGTTTAATGATACAAAGGATTCCGTTCAATCTGATAAACATAACTTGTTTCTCAATTGACAATACTTGATTACACTACAAAGGAAAGTGACAAGAGAGGTATTATTTAAATATCTTTTTCGGAGAAACGACGCGACGGAGGATTTATGTAGCTTTTAAATTCTACATATGTTCGTGCCAGCATCGTCGATATACGTATGTAGAAAAGTCAAGTGGACTTGTATTCATACAGCTTACTACCTAATGTCTATAAAGATGAAGAATTTGTGTATGCTTGAGAGCGATAAGTTCAGAAACAAACACTTTCAAAAATCTCTAACTTAATGTATCTCCCCTCTGAAACACGTAGGAATTCGTTATGACATAGATTATCCTATTACGGCTTAACCTTATAATCGATGGACCCATGCAGCCGTTAACCATAGCCAGGACTTTATCAAAAACAACCAAGCTAAACCATAAAAGAACAGCATTATTAAACAAAATATTAACTTTACCCTACCTCATAAAACCTCCCATACGTTCGACTGGGCTCATAAACAAACTTCGCAAAAATGTTCACGCAAAGCATCGTTAAAAAGCTAGTTAATACACATTTTAGTCATAAAGTTGCCGTCATAATATTAATATAGCGCTCCAAAATAATTTGAGGGAAGTCGTTACCTCCCGCTTTGCGCCACTACACATTTAGGCCGCCGCTCCTGAACTCTTAACTGGAACTACTGGATGTCTGTTACATAGAAACGAATGGAAACAGGTAGCTGGAAAACTATTTTTTAGTTGTACCCGTACTTAGGTCTTACGACTGTGTTTTGTGGATTCTTTTGGTGACTTTTCAAAAATGGCGGAAGTTCATTTGAAATGGGCTGGGTCCTAAAAGTGTATGTAAATTTGTAGATGGGTTTGGGAGACAGACAAACATAAACATACAGCTTCCTGCCAGCCACAGTAAAGAAAATAATACTTCTATCATTAGTATCACCTTAGGAAAATAAAATCAAAACACAGCATAAAAATCGAGCAGGTTGAGGAGTAATCCAAGCTTTATGTGAACGCATATTCTCTGTATGCGAAACTACATATGTTCACTAAATGCCAGGAGTAGTCATAATGATTACAAATACTTATTTAACTCCTTGTTAAAACCAGATTTCCATTATTATCTACATTTAAATCCATAAGCAATCCTACCAAACGAGCAAAATACACCCATTTTAGAAAACTATTTCTAATGGCGTTACACTTCGGTGTGACAGCCACCCAGCCCCGGCAAAGGCCACTTCACGGGATCTTTATGGGCATATTATGCAACATTATGCATCTCGCATGCAAAACATATCGCGCCCCATCTTATATAATTTTAGCTTAGAGTCTTTGAGATTTGAGAACCTTTTGTAGCTTATTTTGTTGTGCTAGGAAGTTCGTTTGTTTTGTTTAACGATTTTTTGTAGTGTTCCTTTATTTTTAGGTACCTAAATGCCCAGGTCGATTATTGGACATAACACGTCCCATGCTGAATATAGGCCTCCCCTTCGATTTCCAAAAGGGGTTTGTAAGATGGTTCGACCACCGATATCTTTGCCATATTAAATCTACATTATTGGTGATAATTAAGTGTACAACATATTTCTAAAACCTAAACATTCGCTAAATAAAAAGTGTTTCAGTTTCAGGTAACACAATTTCAGATAGCTCTACCGAATATCTACCCAACTACCTAAGGACATTTCGCTGTAACGAAAAAATTAAAATTATTTAATTCAACCACAATTTCCTCACAACCATATTAAATGACTTGCATTCTTAATCAATTAAATTAACACAACCCATTCAATTACGGTGCAACAAGGGCGCATGTGCTACTTACAACTGGTTACAACTAGTTACGGCCGGTCGAAACCAGTAATATCCAGTCTAAACGGCCGGTAATGGCCCAGTTAATCGGGTTAAATTGTATTTATCGCACGAATCCGTGTGTCTGGCCGTTCGTGTGAGTTATCCAACATTTCGCACGGACAATGGGCATGTGTACGTATTGCGAGATGATTGTGCGGTGACAATAAATTGAGTTCGGATTGGGATACGTTTCTGTTTGTTCGTGTAATTTAATTAGGGTTACCTTTTTGGGATACAAAATGGTGAACCACTGTCGTGGAAAAGCGATGCCTTTTTAATTTGTATACAAATAATTTAGGAGCAGGTAAAAGTATTGTATGTATAGGTATTTGTTATGCTTATGCTTGAAGGAGTTTTACATCCTAATAGTATTAGAAACATGATGTGACGTCTGTATACACCAATGTATGTTTGTAACTTTTCACGCAAATACGACTGAATGCATTTTGATGAAACTTGGCAGTACTTCAACGTTTAGGCTAGGTACGTTTTATGCATATGCGAGAAGTACCTCCCTCGGGCGGATGTAATCGCGAGAAATAATAATTTAACTTAATTCAATTTTTTAAGCTTATTAAATTCTATTCTAAATGCCTCTTTTGTAAGAATAGGCGTACATAACAATGAAACAAAGCTGTAACCACGCAAAATACTTAACTATTCATACGCTCTACAAACTAGCGAAATAATGTACAAAATGTACATTATGAATTAAATGTACAAACGTGTATATCGTTTAGCGCTACATACATTAATTACAATCTGAATATATTGCTTACAACCTAGTAACTAAGCGATGTCTATGTTTCAATTTAGGTTGTAGAAATTCTAATAGACATAAAACACGTCTTTAGTTTGTTAAACTATAGGAATTGGGCATAAAATAGAATCATATATATTCGAGGCTCCTGTCTATGTGTGTCTCAATACTCAATTTTTTATTTAATAACATTTCATGATGTCATATAGGTGGTACATTTTATGATATGGAAACAATATGGCCCCACAGGGCATGGACCCCATTTTCAAGAAGTTGGAGAGCAATATAAAGACTATATATTATTTTTAGTCTGTGTGTTTGTGTGTCATAATGAATGGTTACGATCTAATCGTGCTATTGTTTAAATATGTTTGATCCAATTTATTTAAAACAAAAGAAATATATTTAGATAAGACTACATTATTTGAAGCTTTTTGGACTACTCACGGGTCTTGCGGAGTTTAGAGCAGATTTCATACAAGTTAAAACAATAAGACCCGCTAACCCGCCGACTAACATAGATCGTTTTGCCATATATGAATCACTTTAGAATGTATATGAAGAACAGCAAGCAATAAAACACACCGTCACAATATACATAGATCAAAAACTATATCCACCATAAAAATATGATCAAAAATCTCGATTTTCCGGTACAGCTATATCTATCAGTTCTCTCAATCAGCAGCTAGAGGGAAATCCCGTTATTCGTAGTACAGTCAACTTCAGGTCAGTGGTAACAGTTTTATAGGAAAATCGTACTTATTACTATTGAGTTAAGGTGCATGACAGTTACCACTGATGTGCAGTCTATAGTACCATCGAAAACAAAACGCAGATAGCACAATCGGTCCTATGCCGAACAAATATCGGAGGGCGAATAGGTTTTTTGGATAGGAAAATTGAATTCCAACACACAGTTTTTGGATGGATTGACTTTTTGGGTAGACGTAATATTAAATGTGGTTGCATGCCATGTATCTCTACACCTTCCGAAGTAGATAGGCAGGTAATATTATAAAGCCAAATAGTTGTTTTTTTCGCTAGAACGCGTCAATCTCAAGAACTACTTAATCAATTTTAAAAATCTTACAGTATTAAATAGCCTCTATAAAAAAGCAAGTTATAGGCTTCTTCTTATTCGGGCGCGAGGAGTTTAGTTCCCAACAGCCATGGGTGAAGAAACTGCTGGCGTAAGATGATAAAATATTGGTACATATAATGTTTTTGTTTCAGAAAGTCCTGATACATGCTGGACCAACGATTTGAAGAAAATGGCAGGCAGTGGATGGATGTGGGCTAACCAAGACCATGCTGTTGGTGCTCATTGAAGGAGGCCTTCTATACTAATATAATAAAAAATAAAGGGTAGTAATAAACCGAGTGACTGTAAATTACAATTTTAAGTGTCAAAATTAATTAATTTGGGTTATATAATTACTAAGTGAGCGACTGACTGTGAGTGACGAAAAATCAACAGAATATTATCTTACAAACATTAATTTGAGTTACTTAAATTAATGTTTGTTTACTCTTCAAAATGAGCAGCTTCATAATATTTGAGCGACTTAATATTTGTTTGAGTGTCAACGTTACGTCCTGCATTTTTTTCAATATTTGGCAAATGTATTTTTTATACTGAGCGGCATTCTATCTTAAATTAAGTGTTTCGTATACAAAATGTGTGAAATAAATTACATTAGACACATTTCCTAGGAATTCTATACATTTCCTAAATAGTAATCGGAAATGTATAATTTAGATATCAAGGGGTAAGCGGGGGATAGCGGAGCGATGGAAGGGGATTGAAGCGAAGCATGCATGCAGCATGGAAGCACAATGCAACATGCAGCAAGCATGGCTTCTGTCACGGCTCCGGCGCTGCGGGGCTCCGGCGGTCCCATGCGAGCTTATCGTCGCAGATAAGATCGCAGATCGCTTCGGCTTTCTGGCCGGCTCGGCCGGCCAGCCTCAGCTGCGGCGGCGAGCGTTAAAACTACCTGCGCCTCAGTTCGCAGGCCGTCTCGCCCCTCCGCGTCTACGCGGTTTTGAAGGGGTAGGGCAAACAAGACTACGTGGAGTCGGTTTTGCAGCGATTCGTTTTCAAAATTCTGCCATCTTAAAATAGAATATCAGGAACCAATAATCATTAATAAAGCAGCTTACAAAACTTTGCTCAAAGTGAACTTTTTAGTAGTACGTTATGTATAACCTCACTTAGAAAAATGAGACTGAACTTATTGTAGTTGCCCTCTCTGTATTTCCAGTCGCTCATTTAGTAATGTAGTCGCTCGGATAAAATTTTAATATATGAAATGGATTTATCACAATCCACTTTTTGTAAGCTCGTTCTGGATTTTATTATTAATCAATATTCGTTGTTATAGTTCGGCCATTCAGAGAATGCGTTCCTGACACGTCGCGATTGAACTGACGACGTAACTTTGCAATGGCGTTGCAGTTACGATAAAAATATTTTTGCTGGTTGTTTACCGTTTTAACAATTGAGGAGCATTAAAACAACATTATTATATCAATAATCAATGAATGTAGTTACGTCGTCAGTTCAATCGCGACGTGTCAGGAACGCATTCTCTGAATGGCCGAACTATAGTTTAGTTAATTTTCCGCTTACTCAAATTCATACCGCTCAAGTTATTAATACAGTATGTCATCATCAGTCGCAAAGCGATTTTTTAATCGCTAGTTTTATAATTCCCCAAAAATAAATATTGTATTGTTTCTTTTTACTCTAAAGGCTACGAAACCTCTAAACTGATTTGAAGAATGATTTCACTGCTGGGAGGTTAACTCCCAAGTAAAGTACCTACATAGACTACATTTTGTCCAGGCACGTAAAGGAATTCACCTGGAATGCTGGTGAAACCGCGGTAAACTCTTTTGATTCTTATTGTTAGAGTAAAATCAGAATATATACTTCAGTTAATGCAATAGTAACGACAAATAAAATCCACAATATTCAACTAAAACCCGAGACCCATAAATGAATGAATGTAATAACTTTAAATAAGTTATAGCAGACTAGAACCGAAATGGCGACTAGACAACGTAAAGTTCAAATTAAAACAACACAACCTCAAAAGAATAGTGTTTTGTTCGCATTTGAACTTTATTATAATTTGCTTTATGATACACTATGGTTTGTTAGTGGTTTAGCCTTTCTTTTGTTTGGAAAATATCCATATAATGATTCTCTATGACTCAAACTAAAAAACGTTTATTAAAATTAGGCTGATAAATCAGCACTTTTCGAACGTCAAACACAAAAGACAGCCCCCAAAACGCCCACCCTTCACCACTTCCTATGTGTTTTTGATGGGAAGAAGAACTGGCGCAACAACTGATAAGTTTCATCATCATTCGTTTAATAGTTTTTTTTTTTGCGTAAGAGAATTTACGTATATAATGTTACCTGGCTGTTCCCCGCGGGTGAACCCCCCCTGATAAAAGCAAGCCTGAAAGTTGAGACTGCAA
The DNA here is from genome assembly GCF_022581195.2 of Helicoverpa zea. Taxonomy (NCBI): domain Eukaryota; kingdom Metazoa; phylum Arthropoda; class Insecta; order Lepidoptera; family Noctuidae; genus Helicoverpa; species Helicoverpa zea. The sequence goes on along the minus strand of NC_061464.1, from coordinate 1,260,120 downwards.
TGCAGCTTAACGTTAAATGAACGGGACCAACCTGTGCTGAATACTAATTTACTTCAGTTATATTCAGAACCTTAGGTTAAGTTATCCCTGCTAATATTATGAACTAGCTTACGAAAGTGGTTTCACCCGCGTCACGTAGGAACTACTTCATTACATCATCATCAGCATTTTTAATGTCCCTCACTATTGGGGACAGGCCTTCTCTCACACGGAGAAGGATTGAGCGTTAATCACCACAGATAAAAAGTAACCTTTAGCCTGTCTCCATAGATGGGCTATCTAACATTGAAAGATTTTTTTCAAATTGGACTAGTGTTCTTGAGAACAAACTTTTATAAAATTAGTATACTTAGTATGTGACAAGACTAAAATGACAATCAGTATTGTTTTAGGTTTCCACAAAACCTGCCTCGTGGAGGGCAGATCAGGAGTCGGTCCGTGTACGACATTGGTACCCAGATGTATCCTGTTAGACTGGAAGTCGAACACAATATATGTAATTGAGAAAAGGCGAAGCTCGTGTCAACAAATATATTTAAGTGGTTGTTTTTGTGTTTATATCTGTATGTATTTAGCTTAATAAGTATTGTTATTTTATTATTTATGTCTAATATTTTTCATGGCTACCTACTTGCCTATTAATGAAGAGGAAGCAGATGTTTTATCTGCGTCTATGTACATCAGTGTATAAATCATTCCATCTTTCATATGGTGTACATACACCTTAAACAAGCGTGTGTAATTACCAACACTGGTATGCGAGAAAATTCACCTGTTTTCATGAATATTACAGCCTTCACCGTGTCTATTAATTAATTATTCAAATTCATACGATACGCGTGAATGTGTAGACTGTTTCATGGAAATGTTTGGGCGTTTGTACATATTTAAATGAAAATAGAATTTAGACAGTTTATGCCAGGTATTTATTTGTTTTGTGAATACTTTTTGCACATTTTACAACCTAGGCCTACTAGGCTTTTTCTACCAATCTACCTTTGGGTGATGGAGAAATAGCAGTGGTGAGTTCAAAGCCAAATAAAATGATGTTTTTGTGTCTAATTTTGAGACAAAAGCTTAGAGATATTTGATCTTACAGACATGATTATTAACCTCATAGTAAAAAATATGATGACCATCAGGATTGAGGAGCCACTTTTTGTAGCTTAATGAAATTTTGTACTTATTTAGTAGTAAGTTTAAAAGTATTGTAGGCTCAATCTTGGAATTTGTAGTATAATAGTTCAAAAGTTATATGAACACAAAGGTGGCTCCTCAATCTAAATATTTGGACTGAGGAGCCACGTCGGAACACAGAAAGTATACGATGTACATTCTTGAAAATTTTGTATGATTTAGTAGTAATTGAGCGCAAAGAGTACTAAAAGTTTAATTCCAGTACCTTTAATATTTAAGAAGATACAATACTTTTAATGTGGCACCTTAACCCATACAATGAAAGTGTGAATTCCCATGAATCGTAAGTGGCAAATTCAAATTACACCCCATAAACATTTAGTAGTAAGTGTGTCTGAATTTGTAGTACATAAACAAAGTAGTAAAACTGAGTGAATTTTGTAAAAAAACGTATTTTAAGTGGCTCCTCAATCCTGACGTTTCTGAAATGAGAAAATGCTTGAGTTACCTGAAATCGGAATGGAATAAAAAAAATAAAGACACTAACATTTAGTATAAATTTCTACTAAATATACATGCACAAATGAAAATTGTATGTATTCAATATCTGATAAAAAATCATCTTTTCTATATTCCTTAGGACGTCGCCATTAAGGGTGACCATGTAATATGAATAAAAATCAGGATGAATAGGTAGTTCTCAGCTTTGCCGCCCGTGCTGACATACGTGACATAGTATAGTCTCAATATATGACATGTCATCGACACGAAAGAAGAAGAAGCTTTGCCGCCAATTTTTTTTTAATATTCTTTATTATTTTTTATCTCTAATAATTTGTCGTCAATCGTCGTGCTGAGTTCCTCTGTATGATCTTATTCTCATTTAGTACAGCTGTCAATTTTACTAAATGTGCATGATTTTTCTAAAATGTTTTGATGTAGCAAAAATGTTCATCAATCAGTTATTATAACTGCAGTATCAGTTTCCTGAACATCACTTGGAAAACTTGCTATTCAAAACACCGACAAAATTTCTACTAGGAATTAGTCCAGAACAAGGTTTTAACAACTTACTTAGCAATTCTCCAAAATTAAAATTAAGAATAGATACACATGCTTGGCAAAACCTTTTGATGCTAGTAATATATTCCAGTCATAAAAACCTTTTGAAACACACATAAAGTTCTTAAAACCAAGATTTAACATAGGTGCCCGCATTTTTTGCAAAAGAGTGTATTTTAAGTACCCTTAGTGGCAGTTGTGGAAACTCTTTACCAAAATAAATAAAATATGGCCTAACACAAGGTAGCTGCTATCAACCGTTAAGGAGTTCCCTTAACGCACTTTGTCTTCATTGTCAGGTCTGATATGGTACTCATAACATATTTCGGTGTAAAGATCTCGTTAATACGAAGCCAATGAGCCCAAACACTTGGCAGTTGCTATATACCAATACGGAGTTCCCTTGATTTTCTGTCGCCTCCATCATCAGGTAAGATCCAAACCTTCATAGTCAAATCACGAATAACCTGTTAGCTATGGGACAAAACTGCCAGTAGAAAGAAAAAAAAATCATATCGGTCCAGGCGTCTTCGAGGTAGCGAGTAAGAAAGAAAATAACAAGTGACTTGAGAACCTGCTCCTTTTTTTAAAGTTGGTTACAACAACGCAGCAAATATGTTTCATATGTAATGCTGTCATTATTAAAAAAAATGAGAAGTATCGAATTTATGGACAATGAAAATCAAATCCATTGCCACTACGAAATACTAGGCAGTATGGTCGTAACATTTTAGACTGCCCTATAAAGGGCAAAAAAAAAACAGGTGCCTTTTTTGAATTTGGAACATTACACCGCTCCAGCAATGTTGAATGACAAAGCAAGTTTATTAAATAGGTATTTTATTAAGTAAGGTTATTAAATACTTTTGTATTTACCCAATAATATTTTGTCATTCAAGAGGCGGAATAGCCATAAATGTGTTTGCCTACAGAGGTTTAATAAAAAATTGGCGGCAAAGCTGAGAACTACCTATTCATCCTGATTTTTATTCATATTACATGGTCACCCTTAATGGCGACGTCCTAAGGAATATAGAAAAGATGATTTTTTATCAGATATTGAATACATACAATTTTCATATGTGCATGTATATTTAGTAGAAATTTATACTAAATGTTAGTGTCTTTATTTTTTTTATTCCATTCCGATTTCAGGTAACTCAAGCATTTTCTCATTTCAGAAACGTCAGGATTGAGGAGCCACTTAAAATACGTTTTTTTACAAAATTCACTCAGTTTTACTACTTTGTTTATGTACTACAAATTCAGACACACTTACTACTAAATGTTTATGGGGTGTAATTTGAATTTGCCACTTACGATTCATGGGAATTCACACTTTCATTGTATGGGTTAAGGTGCCACATTAAAAGTATTGTATCTTCTTAAATATTAAAGGTACTGGAATTAAACTTTTAGTACTCTTTGCGCTCAATTACTACTAAATCATACAAAATTTTCAAGAATGTACATCGTATACTTTCTGTGTTCCAACGTGGCTCCTCAGTCCAAATATTTAGATTGAGGAGCCACCTTTGTGTTCATATAACTTTTGAACTATTATACTACAAATTCCAAGATTGAGCCTACAATACTTTTTAACTTACTACTAAATAAGTACAAAATTTCATTAAGATACAAAAAGTGGCTCCTCAATCCTGATGGACATCCTGAATTAGGTTTTCAACTGCTTGCTTTTAATTTAACATTACGAATCTATGGGCTTTCTCCTATTATGTAACAGTACTCAGGGTAGGAATATATCATACTCGCTTTCGCCAGTGGTTTCACCTGCGTGCCGTAGGAACTACTTCGTGCACCTTCTCCTCCTTTCTCAGACATCAAACTCTATAAGTACGTATCATAAATGATGTACATATCAACATTGATGTTTTTATATGTTGTTTTGGTGAATTCGCAAAGGAATTATTATTTATTTTATGTTAAAAACGTAATATTATATAATTTTAACTTTATTGGAATACTTAGACGTAATACCATGATTGTAAATAATGTAGTTTTTAAATAGTGTTTAGTTTTTAGCTGTCGTGTTAGGATAAGAGATCCTGTAAAGATAGTTTAAGGTGTTTTTAAATAAATAAAATGTTGTATACCAATACGTTTGAAATACTTAGGTCATAATAATATTTACGTGGCTGCAAGCTTAGCCAGCGGTGTCATCTGTTTTTTGATAGAAATTCTTCCCACAGTATTCTGATATACAAGCTAAATTACTGCCAAGATTCATAAAAATCCATCAATTAAGCTTTTGCGTGAAAGAGAAACAAACATTCATGCATCCATACTTACAAACTTTCGCATTTATAAAGTAGGTAGTATTTACTTGTACAACTGTTCCTTTACGTCTCATAATTGAAGCCTAATAAAAATCCAGCTTTTTCTACTCTTCAAGTAAAATTTCCACGCGCGTTTGAATGGCTCGCAATCACGCGCCATGAGCGTTAATCCCGCGAACACATACGCCAGTAATGTGGCGAGTATTATCTGCATTCACACCTATGATCGGGAAATGGATATTTGCTATGCATTTCACTCGCATAAGCTTTGTATAATGGTGAGATTTTATAATTCAGTCTTTTATTTCATCATACCTTCATACATATATGTTAAGCAGTCATATTAAAGTTAAAAATTGCACATTAGAAAGACAATAAATTGTAGCTTTAAAAATGCAAATGAAAATTATATTTTTAATGAACTATTAAGGCTTGAGTATTAATTAAAAACTTTTCTAGTTAATTGTTTTGTTAATTAACAGTGAGTTTGAAAGTAGACACTACTTACCTATGACGATAAATAAATGCAGGGCGAGACAGACCAGCTACCACTTTTGTAATATTTTACTGCAATGTAGACTATTTATGAGTATTTTATGGTAAAATGAGGGAAAAAGGGAACTGTCTATATTCACTATTTACCTAATAATCGTGACTGGCTGAGTTGCATTGTTAAAATTATTACTTTAAGCAATGGCAGACTGCCTAAAGAAAATTTTACGATACGTAGTGGTGATTGGCTAACCCAGCTTTTTCCTGGCTGGTAAAAGGTTTATTAGATAGATCCATGTGCTAGCAACACACTTCAAAATTATAGTTTACCTTTACAAAGTAGAGTTACATAGGTATATTTATTTTCTGAAATATAACCTAACAGGCAAATACCATCCTTAACCAATCAAACTCATACACACTTCATTCTTCTTCGAGACATCGAAACCATTTACTGATATAGGTCTACTCCCGACTAAAGCTCCCGTTAAAAATAACGCCCATACACAACCCACCTCATTTCCCAAGCAATCTTCAATCCAAAATAGTTCGCCAAGAAATGCAGTATGCACCAAGTAAAGCTACCTAAGCCCAATACGTATTTCACAGGCGGTTTGAATAGGCCCAGATCCGCAATATGTGCACCCGGTATAAGCCGGGCATAAATCCGCATGCCCGGATAATATCCGCAGAGATACTGCCACTAAGATTATTAGCTGCATATTAAGGCGAGATTGAAATTTTCGTGTAGTTTAGTTATAAGTTTAGGTGGCTGTTTGGGTTGTGTGTTTATTTTATAGATACCTACAGCTGCTGAATGATGAGGTACGTAATGTCACCTAGCCTATGCTGGAGTTTGCCTTCTTATAGTCTAACTGTGCATACATGCAGCCAGTGGCGGATTAACGTATAAGCACTACAAGCACGTGCTTGGGGCCCCTGTTCTCCAGGGGCCTCCATCCTCTGCTGGCGTTTCATTTTATACCTACATTTTATCGAGATTCATCCACAATATTTCTGAAATCACAAGGCGCGAGCAGTTCGGCAGTGACCCTTCATACACCTCCGCCTCTAAACTTGATTGGTCGCAGTGCTGTTGATTGTTGTACGATCGCAGTGAATTTTTTTTCAATTGTGCAGTTGTTATACAATTTTTTTTCGGCTTCTACTCATCGTTGGGCGGTTTTAAAAGAATTCATAGGCAACCATAGCGTTCTGAAGTCGCTATCAGACACTCGTTGGGAAGCTCACGCTGTAACTACGAGTGCAATATAACAATCATATCCGAAAATTTTGGATGCTTTAGATCAGTGGTTCTTAACCGGTGGTCCCCGGAGGCATTCCAAGTAGCCCGCGAAGCTTTGCTTCGCGACGTTGTTAACATGCATCTTACTTATCCAACAGAAAAAAAAAGAAGGTTTGAAATGAAGCCCTTTTACGTTATTTTGGTTCTGAGTCTTAAAAAATAATCAAGATTTCTCGCTCGCTTCGCTCGCGTATTCAGAAACTATATGCCCTCGTTTTGACATTTGTCAACAAACAAAAAGTTAAGTACGTTTGGGCTACATTGTACGTAATTTTGGTTCTGAGTCTTAAAAATAATTAAAATTTCGCGCTCGCTTCGCTCGCGCATTTGTAACTACATAGGCATCGCGCTCGCTTCACTCGGTCAATTTCTTTTACCTTCCATTTCCATTTAAGCAATAGAGGGTCTACACAGGCTCTGTGCTTAGGGCCTCGAATACTCTTAATCCGCCACTGCATGCAGCGGTTGTCTATCAAATTAAAAATACAAACCTAAGAGTCTGTATTGATGTTTGAGCAACGGCCAACTCGGTCGCCAGTCAATAACTTAATCGGTTGAAACAACTTTCTTACATCATTTAGAAGTATCCATTAACCCAAAATCTTTTACAAACAAACGCAAATTGTGATTAAAATACCCTAAGTATTTTTTTCACAAACGCAAATTGTGATTAAAATACCCTAAGTATTTTAATCACAATTTGCGTTTGTTTGTCTCTCTCTCTATAGTCGGTCCCTCATATCTGAGGATCGTGGTCAGCATCGGGGTAACATCTGGAGCGGATGATCTGCCTCCACCGGTTTCGATCCAGCGCATCTCTCACTACCGCGTAGAATTCGGAGGACGATGAGTCTTTCACTTGATCGGTCCATCTGGTTGGCGAACGACCACGCGATCGTTTGCCTTCGGTGCTCCCAACGACAATCAGTTTTTCCAGACTTTCATCGCCTCTGCGCACTGTGTGGCCGAAATAAGATAGAATGCGTTGTTGGCATATGGTCGACAAGCGGGTTTTTATTTTGAGCTGATTCAGGATAGACACATTGGTGCGTTTTGCAGTCCAAGGTATTCGGAGTAATCGCCTCCAGCACCACATCTCGAATGCATCTATCCTTTGTCGTTCTCGGGCTAAGATCGTCCACGTTTCCACTCCATAAAGGAAGATAGGGAATACCAAGGCTCGTGTCAACCTGATCTTGGTTTTAATGCCAATTCCTCTCTTCTTCCAAATGTTGTTCAAACGGGTCATAGCATCTTTAGCCATCCCGATGCGTCTCTTAATCTCGGGGACACAGCTGCCATCGTTGCAGATTTGGGAGCCGAGATAAATGTACTGGTCGACGATGTTAATGCCAGGAATGTTGCAGGTGACATTTGCTAGTGTTCCGGCTCGATCCACTACCATCACCTTAGTTTTCGATCTGTTCACTGCGAGACCAATGTTGCCACTTTCAGTTTCGAGTCTTTGGAACAGTTCAGTCATATCTTCCATGGATGTTGCCAGGAGAACGGTATCGTCGGCATATCGGAGATTTGACAATCTCTTTCCACCTACAGGAAACCCCTTCTCCCAATTTTCGATGGTCTTCCGAATTATGTACTCTCCATAGATGTTGAAAAGTGCAGGGGACAGGATGCAACCCTGCCTCACACCTTTTTTCGTTTGGAACATGTTAGAGTATTCGGTGCCTATCCTAACGAAAGATCGATTTTCTGTGTACAGACTCTGGATTAAAGCGACAAGATGTTCAGGAACTCCCATTTCCAGTAACACAAACCATAGATGATCCCATTGCACGCAGTCAAAAGCTTTTGTGTAGTCAATAAAGCACAGTATCACGGGGCTATTAAATTCCCGACTTTTTTCAATGATTTGGCGGACGTTCAATATTTGTTCCCGCGTTCCTTTGCCCTTAACAAAACCTGCCTGTTCTTCGGGTATCTGTCGGCTTAAAAAGTAGTTAAGGCGGCGGTTGATGACATGGAGGAGGATCTTACTCGCATGTGATATTAGCGCCAAAGTTCTGTAGTTACCACAATCTTTTGACGAGCCTTTCTTGTGTAAGGGAATGAATACCGATTCTGTCCAGTCTTTCGGCCATTTTCCTGTTTTCCAGATGGTGTTGCATATATCGGTGATAGCTTTCGTGCGTTTGTTTGTAAAAGACACCAATTTTCGAACACACAGGTTAAAATTATAGCAACAGAAACACACTTTAGACTTTTAATTCTAGCGTTTACCCGACCGTATTGGAATCTAAAAGGAGTGTTCAGTTTTCTATTCACCGGTATTTCTGGTACAATGTATTGTGATATATTACAATGCAGTAGGAGCTGCTAAGCTTCCAAGCTATATAAATCCTTCAAACGCTTGTGGCTACTGAAATGTAGGAAATCGAGGTAAGTATTTAAGTTGTGTTTATGTGTGTAGTGAATGTTCGTAATCGAGTGTAGAAGTTGTGGCTGAAAGCATTTTGAAAAATATACAAGTGTCTCCCACACTTCTACTGGTAATGTTTTACACGGAGCTATTGCATATCTGATGGGGCAATCCGATTCCCTTTGATAAGACTGGTGGTTGGACTTTCTAATTTCTGACTTCCCGTAACTGCTGATACCTACTGATTCAACGTTTCTTCTAAATCACGAAGAAACTTGTCAGTACAAGATGGTCACCCATCACCCATCTACCTATAGACCGACCGCACGGAGCTTCGCTTAACTCTATGACTGATTGACCCGTGCGGCTGTTTCTTACCCATTGGCCTTTTCTTAACTATTGAAGTAAAATAAAGATTTCTAAACAGCTTGGCTTTTATTTTTCTTTTTTCCTGCTTAGTAATAGAACCTAGAGGCAAGAGCTATATAGCTACCTACACGGAAACACCTACTACATAGAAAGACCACAAAACTGCTACCATCAGTGATATGATACCGTTTATTAACCGACCAGACAAAAGCATTGGCGCAATGCGGACTCACCTGATACGAGCTTACAATAGAAGTAAACTAAGCTAACTATCAGCCGACTTGTTTACAAGACTTTTGGGGAAAAACGGTTATGCATGGTAAGTGGAAAGAGGTAAAAGATACGTAGTTTTATGTTAAAGTGTCGGGGTGATAACTATGGCTAATAAAATTTCAACGATTTTATAAACGTGTAAATAAAGAATTTAAATATAGACTTAATTTTTTGCCTCAATATCAATGACAGTTTTTCACTGTTAATGGATTATCAGATAACAGTTTCAGGCATGCTAAATATCAATTAGGCAGTACAACCGATATAATAATTCGTAATGTACGTAGTCTACTATGTTCAGAAGGATAAATAAAAACCAGTAAATATGTATATAATAAACAAATTAGTTTCAGATCAAATATAGCCTAAAAAGATAATAATCCATTGAAAACCCACATCGTACCAAAGGAACAAGCAATAAGTTCTAAGAGTGGTTTCAGACGAGCAATTTTCGGTCGTTTCGGTATATGCACTTAAACTGAAAAATCTGAGGACATTTTTGGAGTGGCCGCGGCTATTAAATATTTAGGTGATACCAGTAACGACAATCTTTATAATGTACAACAAAAATATGAACAGAGTTATTTATAACTTTATACTAAATAATGTTAGGTATAAAACAGCTAACTTCATTTAAACTAAAAAGCATCAAAAAAAACTCCTTATTGCTGTCTACCGGGAGCATGCCCGAAAGACTGGCAGTATTGCCACGCTGGATAGCAATATACCGGAACCTGCTCATACAACCTCATCAGCGATCGCTCAAGTCTCATGTAACATTAAGAAGCGCATAAATTAAAATACGTCAGTTTATAAAACGCTAGTCTAAAACCGTCCTTACAAACCTAAATTCAAGCACAATCCTTTTACAAAGTGCCTAATAACGCCAATGTAAGGGCAGCGACACTACATTTTAGCTCCGCTATTAATATGAAAAGTTTGATCAAAAGCTAAACTTTGCCAATCGCTGTCTGCCTTTTGTGTGCGCGTAAATTAATGGCGGGTGGAAAACAAGAGCCTCCTACAATGTTAGCATGAGAAGTATTTAGGCTTGTAGGTAATGTTTTAGCGGCATTTTGTGATAAAAGTCCCATTTATAATGAAAAAAATTACTGCCGTTAAGTGCAAGTATGAAAAGCAGGTATTTTTTAGTGTCCATTTAAAACAAACTATCAGAAAAACGCAAACTATATGAAGTCATCATGGCTCCATCGTTAATACCATAGTCGTAAATTATTTTTTGTGTTATTTTTAGGGTTCCGTACCTCGAAAGGAAAAAACGGAACCCTTATAGGATCACTTTGTTGTCCGTCTGTCTGTCTGTCTGTCTGTCTGTCTGTCTGTCTGTCTGTCTGTCTGTCTGTCAAGACCCTTTATCTTAAGAACGCGTGGACGTATCAAGCTGAAATTCACATGAAATACTCGGGTCTATTGTCCCTTTAGGCTGTGAAAATATCAAGCTTCTAAGCCAAGCCAATCAAAAGATACAACCGATTATGTCGATATTTTCAACAAATTCTCGACACTCGCAAAGGAATCAAAACCTACAGGGTACTTCCCGTAAACTCAGAATCTTGAAATTTGGCATGAAGCATTGTTATATAATGCAAATATAGGAAAAATTGCGAAAATCTCATTTTTTTTGTTATATAATATAATAAAAATATTTTAATAAAATGAAACTTACTACCTTATTTCTCACGAACGAATAAAGGTACCAAATTGAAATTTATACCAAATACCTAGGTCTATTGTCCCTTTAAGCAATGAAAAAATCAAACCTCTAAGTTAACGCGATCAAAAGATACAGCAGTTTTACCGACACCTTAGACGAATTTCCGTCACACGCTAGGGAATCAAAACCTACAGGGTACTTCCCGTGAACTCAGAATCTTAAAATTCGGCACGAAGCAACGTTATATAGTACAGATAAAGGAAAAATTGCGAAAATGATAAATTTGAAGTTACATAAAATATTAAAATATTATTTTTGCTTACATGACATAAAATATTTTTTTAATAATTATAAACTTACTACCTACCCTTTTTCACATGAACGCGTAGAGATATTAAAGTTTTGAATAAAAAGTGAAATTCATATCAAACACTTCTTAAATATAATGGCCTCTAAACTGTGAAAAATTTTAAATCATTCAAAGGTCATTGGGCACCTTAGTATGAAAACCATACCCACGGCGGATACGAACGAAATATAGCACAGTATAATGATAAAGGCTCTGATTTACTATGGCATTAGTCTTATCAATGTGAACCATGGGAATCTAGAGAAAATCAGGTGTATACATCAAATATTTTCCTCATTTCAATGGGGAATTTAAACGACCAAGTTTGACGGATTTGAGAAATCATTTCTTTGTAGTGAAAGAGTATACTCGCCGTTTATTTCCATTGTCATCAGGTCAGGATCTGATGATGGAAATCCTGAGAAATCGAGGGCAACTCTTGAATATTGTAGGCACGCATCGAGTCATAACCAGACATGTGAGTGTATTTTTGAGGGTACTGGTAAACAGTGAAGGTTTGGAGCTGATTTGATTATGGAGACTACAGAGAGTCAAGGGAACTCCCGAACGGTATGTTGCAACTACCACGTGTTTGGGCTTATTTTATTCGTATTGGCGAAGACTTTCCACAAAGATAGGTTTGACTGCCATTGTGGGATCGACAGCTAAGATCAGATATAGTTATGGGAACTCCTTTACAATTTATAACGTAACCTTGTGTTGGAGCTTATTTTATTTTAGGTGATGAGAATTCACTACTAACTTGGGTTAAAGCAGACCGCCTGACGACTTGTAGCTGTCGAATTGTAACAACGACTTCTAGAGAGTAGGATTCGGGGCTGCTGGCTTTACGTTTCTAGAGCCTTGACAAAAGTGTAATTCTGTCCCTTTCTTTGTTTTATAAAGTCGGCATTATTTTATTTTGTAGTATTGTACAAACAAATCCAACTTCAAACATATAAAAAGCAACAAGAAAACAAAAGCAAGAAATAAATTAAAAAGATGTTAGGTGCATCGGTCTAGAAGTCGGTGTCTAGAGGATGCATCTATATTTATTTAACCACCGAGATCTAGACCGATGCATATAAACAGTTTTCTTGTTGTTTTAGAAGTTGTTTTTTTTTTGTAAAAAGTTTTTATTTTTAACTTTTGTGAAAAGAATACCGAGATACATACCGAGTTCTCTCGACTTTCTCACGTCTCCATCATCAGATAAGCTCTAAACCTTCACTGTTTGATACTATCACCAGACATACATCTGAGAATCAAGTTTTAATCCTACGCATGCCTACAATTTCTGATAGTTGCCCTCGATTTCTCAGGGTTTCCAGATCCTCATCAAATCCTGGTCATCCGGATTGGCACCTTCCTTCTTTATGAAATGTCTTTAACAGTAAAAACAACCTGTACAATCCTCTGAAACTGCTTGTCTTTTATATTTTTCAAACGATCCTGGACATTCGTCTCCATGGAATTTTAATAAAATATTTATATTCAAAGAAACGTCATACCATTCTCCACGATTTAAAACTACTTTGATTCATGTCCGCCACTTTTTACAAAGCGGGTCAGATATGCCCCATGACCTTTAAGACATAATTAGTTATTTTCAATCAGATTTCTGAATGATGACTATAAAATGTTGTATATGTTATGGACCAAGTGATAAATTGAGCAGTATACATAATGCCCGGTCATTATGAAAAATGCCCAATATGAGAGTGCAATTTGATAATAATTATTCAAATAATCAAATTGACCGGGCACTATACATATTGCCCATGACCTTTTGGGCAAAGTAATACAAGCAACGTAATAACATATTTATATTCAATTTTTTATTGTTATTGCCATTTAATTTAAAATTAACTAAATATTAAACCACTTAAATAATCAGCCTCATGATTTGGATTAATTATGAAGGACTTCTGCCTTAAAAATCCACTAGTTTTTGCATTTCAAAGTTAAGGAAAGTCATATTTAAAGGATGCTTATTAAACAGGCTCCTTTTTAATATAATTATTCGCCCCGAATAATGTATATTGCCTTCTTAATTACTAAGTCAGCCACAATTAACGAGCATCTAAATAATACTATCTCAGCCACTCGTTATCTTCTAATAGCCCGGTCAAAATAGACATTTGAAATAACAAAAATTCCCACAAAGCTGATTTTTGGTGGAGAGCTAGATTTGATCATTATAAATAAAATACTAAAAGTCCCCATCGATCCCATGTGTGCGTCAAAAGTTATTCGAGGTCAAATGTCAAAATGTTTGGTTTTTTGTGTTTTTTTCGAAAACGGTAAGTTTTATCAAAAAAATACATCAGACCAAAATTGTAGATTATAAAATTTTCTACAAGAATGGCATTAACAGTTTTCTCATAAATCTTACCATTCCTGAGATATCGCGATTCAAAGAGTCACACTACACATGATATGCACATACAAGCCACGTATGTACGACGGCTGCCTTTAAGTTTTGTCGTTTGAAATAAGTATAGACAATCTAATAGGGTAATTCCATTTATTGTTTTTCAGAGAATTCTCCGCAATATTTAATGCACTTTTGCATGCATTAAACCCAGTTCTTGAAATATTTATTCCATTCTGAAGTGGGGGTAGTCAAATTGGCCGATTTGTATGAGTCAACAGCTTTTTCAGGTGTGCTGAAACGTTTACCACGAAGACTTTACTTAATTTTGGGGAATGTAAAACAATCGTAATGCCCACGGATCCATGTTACGGTATGTTACATGTTGGTCTGCGACAATTAACTGCCGCATAGCCTCGATATTATCTTGGGTCATATGGGGTTTTGAATTACCTTCACGTGGCTTGTCGCTAAGGCTAGATTGCCCACTTTTAAATCCTAAATATCAGCGTACTGCAGTCCTAAGGCATGGTTCTGCATTACTAAACACAGAACAAAATTTTTTCAACCGCTGAAGTCGCGCACAATCCGCTTTTAAAGTGTAGAAAATTATCGCATGCTAATTTTCCTTCGACATTTCCATTTTTATCCAGAAGACTGGGGTTGGAAATTGATACATAATATCTGGACCCTATTAAAACTTTACTCCCACTTGCTCCAGAAAAACTCCTGACATTATTTTTTGCAATTGCAAAAATGATTGTAGTATCAAATCATCCTCCGAGCCCTTTTCCCAACTATGTTGAGGTCGGCTTCCAGTTTAACCGGATGTAGCTAAGTACCAGTCCTTTACAAGGAGCGACTGCCCTATCTGACCCCCTTAACCCAGTTACCCGGGCAACCCGGGTAACAATACCCCTTGGTTAGACTGGTGTCAGACTTACTGGCTTCTGACTACCCATAACGACTGCCAAGAATGTTCAATGACAGCCAGAACCTACAGTTTAACATGCCATCAGAAACACAGTCATTAGTGTCCAAGATATGATTAGAAAGTACATACAAACTTAGAAAAGTTGCATTGGTACTTGTCTGACCTGGAATCGAACCCACTCATACTTGAGAGGTTGGTTCTTTACCCACTAGGCCACCACGAGTTTTTGTATGAATCTGATAAATCTAAAACAATCACAATAATAGTTAACCCAATAGTTAATATCCATAATGACATCATATTAGAACTTGACGGCAATTATTCCCTTAAACTATCCTAAAATTGTCATGACAGTTAGTGGAGTAGGTCTACAGGGGAAACCACGATAAAAAAAACGCGCCGAGTATACTACCTCACAGGTGGCGTGGAAATGTGTGCATGTCATGTGTGGAATATACTTTGATATGCGCGATATCTCAGGAATGGTAACATTTAGGAGAAAACTGTTATGCCATTTTTGTATAAAATTTTATAATCTACAATTTTGGTCTGATGTATTTTTTTGATAAAACTTACCGTTTTCGAAAAAAACACAAAAAACCAAAAATTTTAACATTTGATCTCGAATAACTTTTGACGCACACATGGGATCGATGGGGACTTTTAGTATTTTATTTATAATGATCAAATCTAGCTTTCCACCAAAAATCAGCTCTGTGGGAATTTTTGTTATTTGACCACTACTTTTATGTCTATTTTGACCGGGCTATAAGTAAACCACTCTAAATACAACTCCGCATGATGGTTATTTTTTAGCATCTAAATTTGTAGCATGCATTCTAACAGTAAACTTCTAAAATACTATTAAATGACATCATAAAATTTATTTATTTAGCTTCTAATTTTTTAACTCAGTACGTTTAAAATGTAAGCAAGCAACATGCAGCAAGCATGGCTTCTGTCACGGCTCCGGTGCTGCGGGGCTCCGGCGGTCCCATGCGAGCTTATCGTCGCAGATGGTTTTCACGCTCACCGCCGCAGCTTCGGCTTGCTGGCCGGCTCAGCCGGCCAGCCTCAGCCGCGTCGGCGAGCGTTAAAACTACCTGCGCCTCAGCTCGCAGGCCGCCTCGCCCCTCCACACTTACGCGGTTTTGAATTGCACTCTAGGGGTAGGACAGACAAGACTACGTGGAGTCGGTTTTGCAGCGATACGTTTTCGTCACATCATCCTCCGAGCCTTTTTCCCAAACTATGTTGGGGTCGGCTTCCAGTCTAACCGGATGTAGCTGAGTACCAGTGCTTTACAAGGAGCGACTGCCCTATCTGACCTCCTCAACCCAGTTACCCGGGCAACCGTTACGTGGGATACGTTTTCGTCACTAACTTCAATTTTTTGCTTTATTATCAAATTGCCCAACTGTCATGTAGCAATATAATAATGCCCGTGCAATGTGATAAATAATGAAGTTAAGATAATTATTAATCACTTGGCCCGATAAAGCTAGACATTATTCATAATGCTCGGGCATTATTTATAATGCCCGAATTAATCACATGGTCCATAACATATATAAATAACTTCAATAAAATAACTTTTACAAGGTACTGGCCTACTATTTTAGTTATATTATAAAATAAAAAATATTAACTATTTTGACTCTCACGAAATTACCATCACTATGATTGTTCTAAACTGAACGGTTGGCGCGAAACTCACTTTTTATCTATACAGCATTTGTACGGAACCCTCGGTGCGCGAGTCCGACTCGCACTTGGCCGGTTTATTTCTTTTAAAACCTTTTTCCGTGTATTGTTTGGCGAAAGAAAGTCACATACATCATATTACGATGTAGATATGAAGTGGTTAATCTATGGTTAATTTCAAATGGTAAAGCAAGTGCTCTGGAATCTTCTATATTGAATAGAATAGCTTTTCTTCCATTATTCTTTTTCCTGACGATAAACGAACCAAGTAAGTTCCAAAAATCGCAAAAAGAAAGATTTATCGGCCATAACTTTGTCACTGAACAAACGATGCGAATAAAGTATTTCGCACTAATCAAATAAAATCTATAAATACTCATAATTCGATCTGTATCACAGTTGGCTAGTTACCACGCTTCGGTGTAATGTCGCGGAAACAATGGCCGTCCAACATTCTTTCATTGCTGTAATAGTTACGCAGCCATCTTGAGGAGCGTTTACTTTTAGGAGAGTGAAGAAGGATAGTAGGTACAGTTCTCTTTGCAGCTGGTCTTTGTGAAGATAGAATGTGAGAGAAGAACACTGCTGTTCTTGGAGTCCACAATATTTTTCACGTGAATGACGGCTCATTTAAATCCAATTAATTAGCTATTGTCTTACTGAGACATTAGCTTCTTAAGGATTTAAATTCCCTTCGTTTGTCTGCTGCCTTGATTTGTGATTATTTCTACTAGCGCAAAGGGAAAGATAACCCTCTTATTTTGTAGTCAGGCATAATTTTAATGAAGTCAAAATACAGGCGAAACATATTATAATACCTGCAAGCACTTTCTTTATCCAAACGCTCGCCCAATTTAAGCACCCACATTTCTTGTAACTACATCCATCCAGCATGACAGTACTTTACTCTTGTTACTCTACCAATGTGAACGCAGCATAGCGATCTAATGAGCGATAAAACTGTGTTTATCCGTATATTTCTGTATTTTCCTTCGCAACTTTTATAGGTCGAGATAAAAACAAGATTATAGTTGTGGACTTAATAACAGCTTGTCTGATTTGTGGATGTTGTGTTAACAACTCCTTAGTATGTTCAGTGTTTTTAAAGATTACTTTTGTATATTGTCTATCTGTGATTGTTGTAAGAATTAGGTCAGAAAGCAGCAAAAAAAAACAGGAAGTTTTATTATTTTAGGATATCAATCCCAATTTCAGTAAAAAAGGTTTAACACACAATTAAACTCTTCATTTATAAGTAGAATACTTCTAGGTAAATCCAAACTATTGATCAATTTACGGCGCAAAGAGAAAATAAAGTCCTAAAGTTCTTTTTTAACTCACTTTCTCAGTTCGGATGTTTCTATTTTTTACAATTTAATTCAAACTGATTTCCAATTTGTAGGTATGGATTTCGGTCAACAAAGTCACTGAAAAATAAAATATTAAATCATTAATCATTATAGAGTAACTTTTTCAAAACTAGCTTAAATCCAACTTCACTTATCACCACTTTTATCATCAGCCTAACACAGTACATATCTATGCTAATTTAACTTGAACATAAATATCTAACGTTCCCGGGTAGTGCGCTCGCTAATCCTGCTCGGAGCCGGGTATGTATAACCGAGTCAGGTAGCTTCAATTTGCACCAATATGCACCTGTAACCGGTCATAGAGTTGTGTGGGAATAGAGGTGGATAATGTTTTAATTTCATTTTGGTTGATTTTTAACTGAGTTCCCAAAAAGGGGGAGGTTCTTAATTCTTCGGGATCTTTATTTATGATTCACCGATTACTCAAAGAAGCCTGGACCGATGTGTAGTAAGAATTAATAGACTAACATTATCAGGGATAGGTATACATAGATAGAATAGAAAATTGTGGAGTTCATTTGAGAATGCAGTCAATTAAAATTAAAGACAACAGATAACGACATCTACAAACTACAAAAGTATATCCTGTAAATAAGTTCTCAAAAGCATTGTTACGAACAAACTCATACATATGTTACCAGCGTTGTTATTAATCGTATCTCTAAGTGAATTATGAAAAAACCAAGTATGATATAGTTATCGGCACGGATATTGAGCTCTCGGCGGAAGAGTGGAGATCGCTGTGCGCACTGTACACATAAGGCAATAAACCAATAAATCGCTCCTGCGCAGGTGAAGGTCAGGGCTCAATATCAATGCCGATACGTATAATTACGTATTTTTGAAGTTCAGTATAGGTACCTACTACAAAATCAGTTCATCGAAATTTGCCAAAAGATCTGACGGAAAGATTTAAGAACTAGGTACGTTTAGGTCTCAGCACTAGCTTTAGGTAAATCAACATATTTTGTACGCGTCGGCATCGTGACATTTTATGAAATCTGATTTATGAGGAATATTCTAGGCCCTAGTTTATCGAGTCCTTACTACGCACGTAGACTTTCTAATCTAAATCTGACTATGTATTCCCTAAGACAAAGTATCATATTTTCGAAATATGACGCGATGGATATTCATAAATCAGTTGAGTAGGTACCCAATTAATAGAAGACAGCTTAAAATAAAAGAATGTGTTGGTTTTAAGGATTGCCAAGAATTGAAATACGTATTTTCATCATCTGCCTAGCTTTCAAAGTGTAACTACATGCAACTGAGTGCTAGTGTTATAAATGAAGTAATAACCTAACTGATCTCCAATACTCAGTTACCTCAGCAATCCGATACCAGCTGGTAAGACTGGTCGAAAAAGAAGATTATTTTTGACACAGTACCGTTTATTTTTGACACAACGTTAGCATCACGGTTTTAAGTTACCTGAGCATTCAACATTGATTGATAAGACTGGTTGAAAAAGAAGTCCCATGTTGATAGAAAACTAAACAAATGAAAGTCCGATCATCACCCCTACGGTACCGATGACTAAAATTTTACATTATTCCCAACAAATGCTCCCTCTATTTATTCTAAAACCAAGACTATTCCGTACGTGCTAGAGACTTTCCGGAATAAGCATACGATTTTCTGCAGCACCCCCTTAAATAAAAATATAGCGAGGATTCAATCGGCTCGATTCGTGGTCGTGGCCTAAATTATAATCAGCCCAGATATTGAGGTGAAAGCACCGAGTAAGGAAAGATGAATGGAGATGCTATTATGCAGGTAGGTCAGGTGCCTTCTTCTAGATCAAACGCGTACGATGGGCATGACCAAAATAATCAGGTACGAGTGAGCTAATGAGGCGTTCGGGTTCTTTGCGATATCTGTCAACGATTTTTGGTATTACAAAATATATGGTCGGATCCAAAGAAGGCGTATGAGGTCGAAAACAGTAACGTTCTTCGTCCCCTGCTCACCCGCATTTTGTTTTGGCACGATACATTCTTAGGCGATTTTCCGTTATGGCACCTTTGTTTTTTTTAACGACGTCAAAAATCATCAAATGGTTAGCAGCGGTAAGGGAGTGTCAGACTCTTACTGACTAAAAACCGTCGTGTTCCGTCGTAGGCCTTTTATGTACCAGGGCTGCGGTAACTCTTTCGAACAATCCCGCAGCCCCGGACCACTATGGCACCTCCGCTAGTGATTTTGTTCTCCGTGGTTGAAAGTCATTTCGACGGTAATCTGTGCTTTGTTTGTGTTATAGATAAAATATTAGATATTTTTTGGATTTAAGGAAAGGTTGCGTGTTTAGGAAAGAAAACTGATTAAAGGTTTCTTCCTGTTTTGGTTTATTTTTGGATGGAGACCACGAAGTGTGCATTTTTTTAGGGAGCTTTCGGAGAGTCTAAGTTTAATTACTTTTAATCCTTAGATTAGTTAGAGTGTATATTTTTGAGGATTTTTAAAGTTGGCTTCTAAATCCATATTTTTTATGATCTGACCCCGGTTGTAGTGTCGTCTAGGATTTTTCAATTATCAGGAAGTATTGGACTTTGTCTAACAGCAAGACACAAAAACAATTATATTATTACGATGAAAACTTTAGTTTCTTCCCAAGATCTTTACTCTCGTCCAGCATCAGCAAATTGTAGGCAAGCTTATATACCTGAAGCAATACATAGCATATACATATCTATAGAAGCAAAGTTACCGAATCGCACCTCTCCCGATTCGAGTAGATTGAACTGGAAAATATCCAATGCAAATATACTCCAGTGTTCGTAAATAGCAATGGATGCGGTATGGTGATGTGGGGATATTATCCTGGGAATTGTACTTCATATTGTGTGTGTGTGTGCTTATATGCTGTGGTGAAATATCAGGCTAGTTTTGGAGAAGTTCGATGTAGTGAAACTATTGGGAACTTATTCATGAATGCTGAATGCAGGTGTAACAGGGCTGCAGGTTTGTTCGAATGAGTTAGAGCGGCCCTGGTATATAAAGGGCTTAAGAAAGAACATGGTGGGTTTTAGTAAGTAAAAGTCTGACGCTGCCTCACACTGCAGCTAGTGCGGGAAGGGTAATTTGATGATTTTCATCCTAGAGAGTGCACATGAATAAAAAGTAGCCTTCTTCGATAAATAACCTAACACTGCATAATTTTTGAAATCATGGAGATGGATGGTTATACCTAGTACTAAAGACGGTACTTTCTTAGGACGTTTTGAAATAAGGTGGTTTAGCTATATAAAATTATGTACAGAAGTATCGATAAGTATGAGGATAGGTAGTTCAAGAAACATTTACCATAAAAACTACTTTCAAGTGGACTAAATATGAAACGGAAATAAATCTCAGCGCCATTTTCCTTCGTAGCTCCCAAGTAATTGCGAGGTAGCGCCCCGGATGGATAGAAAAGGGTGAAATTTGAGTCACGCGCCAACTAAACGTAGGTAGCACTCATAAATATTGTAATCAGACGCAGTAAACCCTTCCACTGAAATTTATTTAAATTCACCCACTTACGTATTCTTGAGATTTTTATAGAATAAATGCTAATCTTTTTCTTTCTTATCTACTAATAATATAAAGCTGCAGAGATTGTTTGTTTGAACAGGCTAATTTCTAAACTACGCTTATTGCTAAGGAAGTACTGGTCCGATCTGAAAATAACTTTCAGTGTTTTTAGCTAGTTTTTGTTTATTCGGGTGCGCGAAGCAGTTTCTACGGGATGCGGCTGAAACCCTTTGCAGAAGCCAGTAAGTACATAATAAAATGAGGGCGCAGTGTTAACCTCTAAGTAGTAAGGATTTTATAATCTCAAAGTTATTTTATCCCTACTGCAATAATTATCGTAGTTTTACAATTGCCTGATATCACTTCCCTGAATTATTTTACCTTCCTTTGTTCTCAAAATTCAACAAAGTATGTTGCAACTACGTAGTTAGATAAACTTAAATTAAATTCAGAGTCATCTAGATTACGCATATGACATAAATTCTAAAATGGAGGAATGCTATAAAATACATAACTAATTTCATTATAAATGTCGACTGTTGTTTGTGCTAGTTTCCTTACTTAACAACAAATCAAGGTGTGGTTGCTTAGCAACCTTGTTTGAGCCAAAAAAATGATATTGAGTTAGTATTAAGTAAAAAATAAAAACCGAATGCATGCAAAATCTCAACAATTGCAGTTGGAGCCAGTTTTAGCCAGATAAGTAAGTGTTCTATTAAACAATTCCCCTGTTAACTGATTTCTGTCTTATCAACAGCTAACTGAAATCTCTCTAAAGGCTTACAAAGCATTTTAGCAAAAGCAAAGTAAATTTTCATCCAAGAAAATAAAAAAATCAATGACGAATTTTTTAAGGATCGAAAAAGATCTATTTAATTAACGCGTAATGTTAACTTTTCGGTATGATAGATACATATGATGTAAAGTTACAACATAATCATAAACCGAGGATATACATAATTTAATTATAGAGGTTTCGTGGCCGTTAATAATATTAGCCAAATAGGGTGACAATTTCAGTTTGATTTAAAATATTGAATCCGGATACGATCCTAAAGGATGTTAAATGAAGAAAGATAGAAAATGTATTTATATTTACTTTCACACTTCCGGATTGTACAAGCACAACTTCTGAGCAGAAAATATCTGTGGCCCAGATCCAGGTATCTTTAGTATCGGTATTTTTTTTTTGCCGCTCAAAAAATCCGCCAGTGTGAAATCGCTGTTTAAAAGCATTCCTCAAAAACTTTTAAATAAGAATATAATGACGTTTCTTTATAAAGTCCGAAGAGTTGATGCTTCAAACTTATGCTGATTTACATTCTTTGTTTCAGAATTGTTTTCCTGTTCATTTGTTTCGGCTCTTGACCCCGATTTCTGCAGGAAAATGAAAAAACACCAAGTTCAGAAAACGAAACTTCAAGACCTGTACCGATCAAACGGTCTACTTAGTAAAAAAATTAGGAAATAATCAATTCATCTAGCTCAGTCTTTTCCCAACTATCTTGGGGTTGGCTTGGGATGCAGCTGAGTACCAGTGTTTTACATAGAACGACAGTTTGTCTGCCCCTACAGTCCGTTGCCTGGGTAACTTGATTCAGCTTGGTTATCAGATTTTCAGGCTTCTGACAATCTATCTATCTGCCAAAAGTTTTTAAATGACAATCAGACCAATTTATTGAGCCCTCCGTAACAAGAAGGAACTCGTCATAACTGAGTGGTCACCCATCCACGGACCGATTGCACCAATTGACTGATTGACTACTATAAGTAATTCAGCCACGAGCACCTGTCAAAATAAGTAATTGACTAGAATAAAAACGGTAACCGATACGGAACTGAAAAGAGTAAGTAAGTATATCAAAATAAGACTTCGACTTAATCAAAAACGATAAATAAATCGAACATTTAGTTTCGCGATCATTCTGAGAAATGCCCAAAGACAAAAGGTTATCCTTTTCTAGAAAGGAAGATATTTAAGCACTTATCTAAAAGGTAAACCAGCAATTAAAGGATATCGAAGAACAGGGTGTTCTCGCCTTTGTATGTATGACATGCCCGACTTTGTTCAAGAGCACATTTACCTATTGTATTTCATTTTTGAGATTTGTAGAAGTTGATTTAATTGAACAGCTAAGAGTGATATATTTTGACTTACAAATTGTATTAGCTATACAACAATACAGCTAGGTGTAACCGGCCATTAACAATTTTTTATTACCTATCTTCGTATTATGTATTATCTTCGGTTAGAACCAAATATGATGATAAAAATATGACATTATTCTTCCACTAACTACATAAGTAGACATAGGCACACTGTCAAACATTCCTTTCCCCGAAAAATACAAAGACTTTAACATTCCACTCAAATACGCGAACCCTTGAAAGTTCAATATACCCAAAGGGACTACATGAAAGGGATTAATTCGTATAATCACAAATTAATAGCTCGCTTTCTATACCAAATGTCGGTAAAGCAGTTAAAAGTGGCTTTCCGAAATTGGAACGGCTTGGCATTAAACCGACATGGCGGGCGGAGGTCAAAATTTCATTTTCCCTAATGAATAATATTCTGAGAGTGCGGTCATATATCTCTGGATTCGTAAAATAATATCTACTTTGAGCCCCGTTTGAACGGGCTAGTGGTTAGGCGAGTCGAGTGAGGGAATGGCGTGGCGAGATAAAGGAATTAGTGTTGAATTAAATTACTGTTAGGCTGATAGATAACTCGTAAGTTTGAACTGGAATTGCTAAGTTCGAGGGGCAGTTTTGCTACTACGATCCCTTTAGTTAATGTTTTGAAACCGTTTATTACAAGGGACAAGGAAACATTTTATGAACACACCGGTTAGGGTTTTCTTTCCCTCAGCACAGACTCAGACGAAATCTTGGAATAGATACTTATATTTTGCCTTAATAAGTAATTTAACCTAAATTAAAGCGGCCCAGCACTAGCATATTATTTATTATAGGCTAGAAAACAGTTGTAATTTTGTCTGCTTAGGTACCTAATGAAGTCATACCAACTGGACAGCAGTATTTTTTATCGGGCCAGCACTAACCCCGACCAAACGGGGCTAAAGCGAGACTAATGTTTCGTATCTTAATAGGAATCTGGGTCTCATAATGTCCAAGTCATCAGCGTTTTTCGAAAATACCCTTCTTAAAGACCACCGCCCCAGTTTTTGCTGATTGCTTCATTTTTTTAATAACCTCACTTCGTTTGAATTTGAATTACAATCCGGTAATTGGGTGCAAACTGAAAACGTAATGTGCAGATGAAATTTAAGTACTTTAGGGTGCTGCAGGGCTGCCACTGTTTATAGAAAATATTATTTAAAGTAAAATTAATGTGCTTCATAAGTAGGTATTAGATATGTGGCTAATGGACTGTAGTAAGTAACTGTGGTTTGTGTGGTCCGTACTAATAAAAAAAATCTAGATTCTGAATTATAGTCTGTTTTTTAATCTCGTAGACTAAATTGACACTTGCAAAATGTCAAACTTTCTAATAATTTTGCTAGCTCTGTGGTGCAGTGTTGTACTTACGATACCGGTTCGTTGAATCGTAACTTTTTATCTATAATAGACGAATTTAATATTCATTCAAAGTTTTATATTTAAAATTCACGTACGTACACATGGCTGTACGACGTGCTACAAACTGCCAGGGATATCTGACCACGCAAAGCCATGCGTAATCATCAAGGATAAGCCCATTATTTCAGGATGACTTATTGTAAAAAGTTACGATTCAACGAACCGGTATCGTAAGTACAACACTGCACCACAGAGCTAGCAAAATTATTAGAAAGTTTGACATTTTGCAAGTGTCAATTTAGTCTACGAGATTAAAAAACAGACTATAGGAATTGTCTGTGAGGAATGTGTGGTGGTAAGAATGGAAAGATAAAGATGAGTTTGAAAGTGGCACAGACCCTGATAAAAAAAAGCTGCGTGGAACTCGACTGTCATAGTAGTATAGGTATGTAGTTGTAGGAATGTAATTATTATATTTGACATCATCAAATATCTATAATATAAAAATGAATCGCAAAATGTGTTGGTAAGCGCATAACTCAACAACGCCTGGACCAATTTGGCTAATTCTTTTTTTGTTGTGTTTGTTATTGTCAGGAGAAGGATCTTATGAAAAAAAAATAGGGTAAAGTAGAGAAGTCAGTTGACGGGAGCGAAGCCGCGGGCAAAAGCTAGTAATAAAATAAATATACCTACTGGGTATAGTAACTAGATAAGTAGGTACCTATGTATTTGTTATTTGGCTTTTTCCCGCAATTTCACCCGCTTCCCATGACGACTAACTACGTACCTACCGGGATAAAACATAGCCTACGTTATTTGGGAATAGTGTAGCTTTCCAACAGTGAAATATTTTTTCAAATCGGTTCAGTAGTTTCGGAGCCTTTAGGGTACAAACAAACGAACAGAATGTTTCCTCTTTATTATATTACTAGCTTCCGCCAGCGGCTTCGCTCGCGTGGTGTGTTGATAAAAAGTAGCCTATGTGTTAATCCAGGGTATCACCTATCTACATACCAAATTTCAATCAAATCGGTCCAGCCGTTTTTGCGTGATTGAATAACAAACATACATCCATACATTCTCACAAACTTTCACATTTATAATATACTAGCTTCCGCCAGCGGCTTCGCCCGCGTGGTGTGTTGATAAAAAGTAGCCTATGTGTTAATCCAGGGTATCACCTATCTACATACCAAATTTCAATCAAATGGGTCCAGCCGTTTTTGCGTGATTAAATAACAAACATACATCCATACATTCTCACAAACTTTCACATTTATAATATAAGTAGGAAGTAGGATATATAATATATAATATATATGTCACCGTAAGATTACAAACATCGTTAGATTACAATCTATCTCGAGAGATTGTAAACTGTCGAATTATTGTAAACCGTAACACCTGATTGCAATTTAACGCATTATTTTTCGCTATATTATAATCTATCGATGAGAAATTGTCAAATTGTCAACTGTCCGAAAGCTCTCCCTGATTGGTCAGTCTTTTTGTAAGATCGAGAGCGATGTAGAGCGGTCA
The DNA here is from genome assembly GCF_022581195.2 of Helicoverpa zea. NCBI lineage: Eukaryota > Metazoa > Arthropoda > Insecta > Lepidoptera > Noctuidae > Helicoverpa > Helicoverpa zea. The sequence continues at coordinate 1,233,794 of NC_061464.1, read as the reverse complement.
AATTGTCAACTGGCGTAGAACGGAATGCATCTTGCGCGCTGATTGGTAGAACGTCAAAAAAGACAATGTTCTTTGCAACTCCCGGTGTCACAGCTCTTTGACGTGCAAAAATAAGTGACGGTTTAATTTTTTATAAAATCAAAAATTGTACTTAATTTTTAAGACTCAAATTACACACAATTAAAAATTGTATTAAAAATTGAAGTTAGTGACGAAAACGAATCGCTGCAAAACCGACTCCACGTAGTCTTGTCTGCCCTACCCCTAGAGTGCAATTCAAAACCGCGTAGGCGCGGAGGGGCGAGGCGGCCTGCGAGCTGAGGCGCAGGTAGTTTCAGCGCTCGCCGCCGCGGCTGAGGCTGGCCGGCTCCGCCGGCCAGCAAGCCGAAGCTGCGGTGGTGAGCGTGAAAACCATCTGCGACGATAAGCTCGCATGGGACCGCCGGAGCCCCGCAGCGCCGGAGCCGTGACAGAAGTTATGCTTGCTGCATGTTGCATGCTTACTTCCATGCTGGGTCAATTAATATGGGATGTGTTATATTTTAAACAAAAAACTCAGTAGGTACGAGTTAAAAAATTAGAAGGTAAATAAATATTTTTATGATGTCATTTAATAGTATTTAAGAAGTTTACTGTTAGAATGCATGCTACAAATTTAGATGCAAAAAAATAACCATCATGCTGAGTTGTATTTAGAGTGGAAGATAACTCGTGGCTAAGATAGTATTATTTAGATGCTCGACGCTTTATTAATTGTGGCTGACTTAGTAATTTAGAAGGCAACATACATTTTTGGGGGCGAATAATGATATTAAAAAGAAGCCTGTTTAATTAGCACCCCTTTTATTTTATTTTTAAATATTAGTTTGTATTTGAAGACAAAATACCTAACTGTATTTTTATAAGAGTTATTTTTATATAAATTTAATACTTGAAGAATTTTTGAAGAGCATTTATTTTATTTAACTGACACCTCTATTTCATTCCTAACTCTACGGGAACTCCATGGGAACAGAACGGCTGGTCGTGATTGGTCGATCTTACAAAAAGACTGACCAATCAGAGAGAGCTTTCGGACAGTTGACAATTTGACAATTTCTCATCGATAGATTATAATATAGCGAAAAATAATGCGTTAAATTGCAATCAGATGTTACGGTTCACAATAATTCGACAGTTTACAATCTCTCGAGATAGATTGTAATCTAACGATGTTTGTAATCTTACGGTAACATATATATATATATATATATATAAGTAGGAAGTAGGAATTTAAGTAGGATTATGTAGTAGGTATAATAAATACTAGTGTAGTGGGACCTACACTAATTGTTGACGCATCAATATTGTTCATACTGTACTTGCATTGTGTTCGCCTCCCCAGTTGTCCCGTATATCGCACTACCAACGCACGCTACTAAATATTGTGACCGTACCAAATCCCATGTAACCTAATTGGAGTCAGATAATAAAAGTGTATTAATTAGTATTCGATTTATTTACTTATCTCTGAACACGACACCCCACCATCTAAATTGGTGACCCCGTGTGGAGAAAGTGTGAACTGTAACCAGTGAATTTGGACTTGTAATTCAGTGAATCGGACGACCGGGGCAACTCACACAAGTGTACGTAGTGTCGGTTTAATATTAGTGCGCGTCAAATTAAGAAATTATAATGTCGTCTGAAGACAAGAAGGTCGTTATTGAAGAACATCAACTGTCGTCCATCTCCATCACAGCTAGAATTCCGGAATTTTGGAAGAAGTCGCCTAGAACATGGTTTATCCAAGCAGAAGCAGTTCTAAATCCTCAGAAGATGTCCGACGAATCAAAGTACCAGGTCCTTATTTCAAAATTACCCCCAGACGCAGTTGAGCAAGTTACACAGATCCTTGTGGATCCCCCTGAGAAAAATAAATATGAGACCTTGAAGAATAAGTTGATATTTATATATCAAGAATCCGAAGAGCGGCAAGTAAAAAAACTCATTGGCGAAATGGAATTAGGCGACCAGAAACCATCACAATTACTAAGAAAAATGCAAGACCTAGCCAGGGGACGAGTAAATAACGAAACACTCATAGTTATGTGGCAGAATCATTTACCAAATTCGGTGCGAGGAGTTTTAGCTGTAACGGAAGAAAAAGATCTAGAGAAATTAGCATCAATAGCGGATAAAATAATGGAAACGACGACTCCCATACACAGTGTTGCGACTGTCAAACAGGAACCAGGCCCATCCGGTTCTCAGGACCAAATTATTTCGGCAATAAACAAATTGAGTGATAGATTACAAAATTTAGAGTCAAGATCACGAGGCCGTTCAAATAACTGGCGAAGGAATAACTTTAGACGCAACAGATCCAGGTCAGGGTCAAGAAGTCGCACAAGGAAATTCGAAGATCCAAATTGGTTATGTTTTTACCATTATAAGTATCGCAGCAAGGCAACTAAATGTGTGGATCCATGTAACTGGAAGAAAAAACACGACAAGGACAAGCCAGCGGAAAACTAGAGTCGGTGCAGTCTGCGACGGGAGGCTGTGACCGTGCCTTCGGGAATCACCGTCTGTGTGTCAGAGACAGGAAATCGGGCTTAAACTTCTTAGTGGATAGTGGTGCAAACGTGTCAGTGTTACCGAGGAAAGTAGCCTACATGAAAGGTAATACAAGTGAGTGCTGTTATAAACTCTTTGCCGCGAATGGAACTCAGATTAACACGTATGGTACATTGTACTTAGAATTAGATTTAAATCTAAGACGAGCATTCCGTTGGTTATTTACATTAGCGGACGTACAGCAACCAATATTAGGTGCTGACTTCTTAGCTAATTTTCAGTTGTTAATTGACTTGAAAGGACGAAGGTTAATCGATCAAGTAACTAATTTAAGCACCAAAGGCAATCTTTCTAATTCTAGTGAGCCCACTTTGAAAACTATCGTAAATAATTGCCCTTATTATGATTTATTATGTGAATTTCCAGAACTAACTAAACCAGTTTCGTACAAAGAAACGCCTAAACATAATGTTTGTCATCACATTGAGACCACAGGACCTCCAGTGCACGCACGAGCCAGGCAGTTACCACCAGACAGGTACGTAAAAGCTAAAAATGAGTTTAAGATTATGCAAGAGCTTGGGATTTGTAGGCCGAGTAAAAGCGCTTGGGCAAGTCCCTTGCATGTTGTTCCTAAGAAGGACGGGAATATTAGACCTTGTGGAGATTATAGACGTTTAAATGCGATTACCAAGCCTGATCGATATCCAGTTCCCCGTCTTCATGATTTTACGTATATGTTAGATAATAAAAAGGTTTTCTCAAAACTAGATATAAATAGAGCCTATTATTGTGTGCCAGTTGCGGAAAATGACATTGAGAAAACTGCAGTCATAACACCGTTTGGTTTATTCGAATTCGTGCGTATGCCATTTGGATTAAGAAATGCTGCACAAACTTTTCAACGTTTTATGCATCATACTGTTTTACAAGACTTAGATTTTCTTTTCAATTACGTAGATGACGTCATCATTGCATCGGAAAATGAAGAGCAGCATAGAGAACATTTACGAAAAGTTTTTGAACGTTTTAATGAATTTGGTATAACGATTAATTTTTCAAAGTGTAGTTTTGGTAAAGATAAATTAGAGTTTTTGGGTTTTGAAGTCTCTACAGAAGGAATTAAACCATTAGAAGATAAAGTTAAAGCGATTATTGATTTTCCAAAGCCGGATACTGTAGAGGAACTTAGAAGATTTTTAGGCATGTTAAATTTTTATAGAGCTCATATACCTCATTCAGCTGATCATCAGGCAGCGTTAAATAAATATTTAGGGAATTCAAAGCGTAAGGATAAAAGTAAAATCAATTGGACACCTGAAGCTACGAAAAATTTTGAAAAATGTAAAGATGATCTTAAAAATGCTACCTTATTGTATTTCCCATCGGCACATACACCTTTGTCATTGATGACGGACGCATCAGACACAAGTGTAGGTGCAGTATTGCAACAAAAAGTTGATGGAAATTGGAAACCTTTAGGATATTTTTCGAAAAAATTAACTGAAGCACAAAAGAAATATAGTACGTATGATAGAGAACTTTTAGCAATTTATTTAGCAATCATACATTTTCGTAATTTAGTTGAAGGACAAGAATTAATAATTTTTACAGATCATAAACCATTAACTTTCGCGTTTACTAAATTAGGTACCAATAGAGAAACTTCTAGGCGAACTAGGCAAATTATGTTTATTAGTGAATTTAGTACTGACATACGACACATTAGTGGAAATAATAATATAGTTGCTGACACATTATCTAGAGTTGAAACAATAACATGTCCCACGACGTTAGATTTCGCAGAACTCGCCACTGCGCAGGAAGTTGACGAACAGCTTGCAAAATTATTGAGAGCGTCAAACAACAACAGTAAAGTAATATTAAAACGCGTAACGTTACTCGATACTGATAAACATGTTTATTGCGAAATGTCTACTAATAGTGCAAGACCATATTTACCTGAAAAATTTCGTCGTTTAGCTTTTGATTCTATTCATAATTTAAGTCATCCTGGTATTAAGACAAGTAAAAAATTAGTAAAAGATAGATATTTTTGGCCTGAAATGAATAGAGATATTGGTAATTGGACTAAAACATGTGTAAAATGTCAAAGAGCGAAAGTTCAAAAACATACGGTTTCTGATTTACAGTCCTTTAAAAGTACTAAACGTTTTGAGCATATACATATTGATATTATAGGACCGTTACCAACCTCGCCAGAAGGTTATAGATATTGTTTAACGATCATCGATAGATTCACTCGTTGGCCAGAGGCATTTCCACTAAAAGAGATAACTGCAGAAATCGTAGCGAAAACATTATATGAAGGTTGGATTAGTCGTTTTGGTTGTCCTATAAAGCTCACTAGTGACCAGGGTCGTCAGTTCGAAAGTAACTTATTCAAAGAATTAATGATTTTAATGGGAATTATAAAGACACGTACAACTCCGTATCATCCTCAATGTAATGGTTTAGTAGAACGTTGGCATAGATCTTTAAAAGCCGCGTTAATGGCTCGCTTAAATAATAAATGCTGGGTTGACGAATTGGCAACTGTAATGTTGGGGTTACGCACAACGATAAAATTAGATACAGGTGTAACCGCTGCACAAATGTTGTATGGCAGTAATATTAGATTACCCGGTGACTTTTATGATACAACTGATTTGAAAATTAGCGATTCTGAAAATTTCGTAAATAAGTTAAAAGCTGTAATTGACGGGTTAAAGCCATCTAATAGGAAAAATAAGTCACCAAATAAGATTTTTGTGCATAAAGACTTGTATGATTGTGAATATATTTTTATCCGTAATGACGCAGTACGGAAACCGTTACAACCACCTTACGACGGACCATATCGCGTCATAAGTAGAGATAATAAAGTATTTTGTATTCAGTTGCCCGACCGACAAGTTAAAGTTTCTATAGATCGTCTGAAACCAGCGTACATGTTAATAGAGGATGAATCGCAATCTAAAGTAGTTGATAATAGTAATAGGGATACCGTTTGTCGAAAAGTTACGAAAAAAGTAACAATTCAAACGGACGAACCCGATAGTAAAGTTTATACTACGCGAACTGGTCGAGTAAGCAAGAAGCCATTGAAATACCGATAAATTATTTTATTGTTAAAATGTCAATTTTGCAGATTTATTTAGGACATTAGTTTCAAATTGTGGTATCGCGATCTTTAATTTCATTTACGTTGAGACGATACATCAGTATAGTGGACTAAATTAGCAAAATGGGCTCTAATCAAACGAAAGAGAACGTCATTGTAAACGAAAATGTATCTAATGTGGCCCACATGCATAATAAGCTAAATATTATTGGCATAGTGATGATAGTTATTATAATAATGTTAATCATGGTATTTGCGTACGCACTGAAACGAAGATTCATTAGAGGCGTGAGAAAATGGTTAAGAAAAGAAATGGTAGCCAGTTCTGTAGCCTTACCTAGTATTAAGGTCGAAACTGTGCAACCTCAACATACAATGAGTCCGCCGTCAACAGCCAAAGTTGTGCTGTGATAATAATATGCTGATCAAAAACCCTCGTTCTCTCAAGTGATATTATATTTGTGTGAATGTGTAGTGAATGTTAAACAGTAGTGAATGTATATTTTTTATGGCGTCATCATGTCGGATACTGGAGACTCTTGGTCATTCGTACGAGTAGGCCAAGCGTGTAATTTTATTTTTTAATATGTATAGCAGAGTAACCCGGCATGATAACTACCTTTAACGTATTTCGTATATATATACTTAGATTATGTATATTTCATGTTACCTATTATGTATGTAATCACATTAAATGTCAAGACGGACTCTCTAGAAGTGTTCCGCAACTGTAATAGACGTATATGAGTAGTGTATTACATAGATTTAAGGCAGTTACAGGACGTATTGTGTTATATTTTGTTTTTCGATCGTAGGACATTCTGCATAGTTTGTATTGTTGGTACCGGCCGGCCACAATGACTCCAAGAGAGGAGAACAGAGTATAACACAAAGGTTAAGAACATTTTGTATCTTTTAATCACTAAGCCATTAGGTACAAAGCCAGTAGTACTGAGACAAACATGCGCTTATCGCACAACCCGTCAAGCATCTTGTTTCAAAGTTGTTATTGTATAAATGTATACTGTAAGCAAATTTTTGTCGAGACTGTAATTTAATAATATTGTTTGTGAACATTGTAAGCACTTCTTGGATTATATAGTAACTGGATAAGAATATATTTTTTTGTAAAAAAATCTTTTGTCAAAATTTTTTTTTAAAAAAAGGGGAGGAATGATGTAGTGGGACCTACACTAATTGTTGACGCATCAATATTGTTCATACTGTACTTGCATTGTGTTCGCCTCCCCAGTTGTCCCGTATATCGCACTACCAACGCACGCTACTAAATATTGTGACCGTACCAAATCCCATGTAACCTAATTGGAGTCAGATAATAAAAGTGTATTAATTAGTATTCGATTTATTTACTTATCTCTGAACACGACACCCCACCATCTAAACTAGTATAGATATGGGTAAGATTAAAAGAACAACCAAAAAAACCAATGGAAGTATTGTACGAAGGACGATAGGTATTATGGCAAAGAGTGTTTCCTTCTCGTGAGATGACGTTAGAGTTAAGGGGTCTACACACCAAAGCCGCTGACCCGGCGGCACAGCCCGGCGACTTAGTGCCGGCGGGTAAACCTTCAGAATATCCAAGCCGAACGACTTTGCCGGCGGTAATGCCGGCGGCACGGCTGCCGCGGCATGTGGTGTTCAAAGCCGGCGGGCAACTGACTGAGTGAGTGGAGAGGGATGCCGTCGGCACCGGCATGCTGCCCCGCCGGCTTGCCCGCCGGCTTGCCCGCGCGGGCGCAAGCCGGCGGCATGATTGTACAAAATACGGCCGGCGGGTTGGGCCGCCGGGCTGTGCCGCCGGCGTCAGCGGCTTTGGTGTGTAGACACCTTAACACGGCAAAATAATAATCGGCTTTGCCGACCCCGAATAATAATGGGATAGGAGAATGATGATTTAAGTAGATATTTATACCTAAGTACTTAGGTACCTATCTTTTTCATAATGCCAGTCTTCCCACAGGACTTTGAGGGTGGTGGAATAGAAAGTATTCCTTCACCCTTAAAGTCCTAATCACGTATAAGTTCACTATATAATCTCCTTTAAGCACAGTCACCATAGAAAACAAAAGTTTTTATTAGGTATAGAAATCCTAGGTCTCAAAAGTTTTTTTTATGCACTAATGATTTATTCCAGCACCATCTTAACACTATATTGACTAGTTTTTGAAACATTCGATTTGTGTTAGTCAATTAATTGCAGAATTTTCATATAGATGCCGCCGTACTCAACAATGAATAAGGAATCAGGAAAAAATAGTTATAAATTATAAAACACGATTATTGTAATGTGATATAACGTTTAATTAGGTAATTTAAAAAATAAGTAGTTTATTTATTTTTAAATTTATAAAAGGCTGACAAGTTTGTCCGAATTTTATCTGTGGAAGTCGGTAAAACAGCGACCAGCTGGTGTTCCCTGTTTCAATAAGCGACATCTGTTGCATTCAAAGGAAATAACTTAAACAACAAATTTCTAAAAGCGGAAGGAAGTCATAATCTTTTTGCTGTTAACTTTAAAGCTGTAATTAAGTATAAATTGTAGTTAAATTTGAAATGTTTTGGTATTACATTTTTGTAATGATGATTCTTTAAAGTTTTATGGTTTTTTTCGGTCGTAATTGTATGATTACATAAAATAATTCGTGCGAAAGTAGCGACATCTTTCAGCACTGATACAAAAACTTACCTGTCATCTATCGGAAAATGTAGTAAACAATGCGTTTAGTTCGCATTCCAACCGGGGCGCTCACAACCCAAACAATGAATACCAACATGGTGGCAATGTGCTACACAGTTTGAAAATGCAGGTCGTGTCATGCTTTGAAAAAAATCATTTTATACTCGAATTTGGTGGAAAATGTCGGACCCTAAACGTGCTACTCTTATAACAGTGGGTGCTCCAAAAAGTGCAAAGAATAATGTGAACAAAACAGTGAGATTAACTATAAATTTGGATGAAAGCAACGAAAGTAAATATCCGGAGCTGAATTACAAGGAACTAGTCATTGCAGAAGAGGTAAGTTATAACAGAAAATCATAGCAATTTACGCAACCATACTGGTTTTCCAGCTCTTTGTAGTGCAGGGAATCAGCTAAAAAAAATTCGAAGCACAACGATTGTCTGGACAGCGGCTATGGCCGGTTTTGTAGGGTCCAGTTGAAATCGTTTTAGGATATTTTTTGCTTACGTTACACGGTTTTGTATTAGGTTTGTGACATGAATTTGCGTCCACGGGCTGCTCGAGAAGCTCAGATAGCGGTCGCCATGTTTGCAACAATCATAGAAGTTCGTTGTCGGCTTAGAACATCATTTTACGAGAGCAATGTTTTGATCGCTAACACGTTATAATTAAAGTTGTTTTTGGTCCAATATGAATAATTTTTGCACTGTTATGCCATATAAATAACTTGTATAATGAGTGCTGACGATAATGCATTGCGTACGATATCATTATAACACGCGAAAGTCTTGAATCCAATGACCTAGGATAACCTGCCAATTTGTGTACGGTGTCCGGTAAAAAGTATGATTTTAGGTTACATTATTATGATTTAATTAAAATACATTGTAAATGAAAGTATGAACATATGTTTGCAATTGGAGTGTATATAAGTAGTATATAGGTATGTTTATCATATAATATGAGATAGAGAATGCGTGTAGGTATCAGATACACTAGGTTGCGTAGCGTTGTACTGCTCTAACGCATTATTAGGATAATGAGATTAAATTTAACCGATAGAAGGGGTTATTTATTATGTATTGTGAGCGTATATAGAATGTTTGGTTATGTATTTGTTTTCAAACTTGATCTGCAATGTTGCCAAGTTGGGTTTCGCTTGCAAAATGCACGCGTTGGCAGATCGTATCACGACCTTTGCTTCTTTGTGAGCTTTTTTATTTTCCTATGCCTTTATTCTCAATCGATATGGGTATAATGAGTATATAATGTGCATAGGTTATGTACGAGTGCACTATGTACTTGTTTGCGCGCGCATGTGTGTGTGAGTAAATATTTGATTGGGATTTGTATGTGTTGCAATTTGAGGACGTATTTTTTTGTTTTAATGTATTTTTGTATTTTATGGGATGTTTAAGTAGGTAGGTATGTATTTATAAACGGATATTATGTAGGTAGTGTTATCACACATTCAGGTTTTTCGCGATGCAGTATTGGGTTAGTAATGGCGGTAAGATGTTTCGTTTTTCATGAAACAGGTTAGTTGAAACTTTTTGGATGCTGGTTGTTTTTTTTTAATTGTGTGCGTGCAGTTTCGCGCGCGCGCCTTCTGCGAATAATGGCGCGCTTTTATCGCCGTTATGTCAATGGAATAGCGTCTATTATTGAATAGCTTTTTTGTTTGTATAATGTTTTGTAAATAAACTGTTTATATTTTTGTTGTTTGGTGAATGTAAGTTGGGATTACCACGGTGTTTCTGCTTACAGATATAAGTAATGTTTATATTTTTTTTTTTTGTGGAAATGAGTCCTTTTTATTTTTCTAGTTGGGGAAGGTCTGTGTTCGCTCCATGCACAGCGGGTCACGTAGGCCTTTTAAAAGTGGGAAATATGAATATTGAAATAACAATGGGCCATTATTTTGTTATTTTTGTCCTAGGTAGACCTCACCCACTTAGCTAGATTATTTGAATCACGATGATGTAATTGTGTACTTAAATGATTCATTCGATGATAACGTATAAATACTTAAGTACCATATTTTTATTATTTGTCTTAACAAGATTAAACGTGTTATTTTATTATAATTTTTTCACACGTAAAATGTACTTGTGAAGGTTTTTTTTTTCATAGATAATGTTATTACCTTGGTAGGCGTTTAGCGTGGGTTCACTCGGGTCATTGTCAAGGCCACTATAGTAAATCGATCTTTTTTACGTATTCCACGAAACGTTTATTAAGAATTATCAACCTATAACGTAAATAGACTACTTATTCAATTGTATCTATTACCTATTTCTATAAAAAAGCCAGATAAAAATGTCTATGTAAATATGCTAAGGAATTGAAAATAGTCCTTATGTCTTAGAACTTAGAGTTCAAATTACGATGTCCTTATTTGACAGGTGTTAAAAATTATCAACTTTTTGTAATGTATTGTCTGTCTCCTATTGTGAAAAAAAACTGTTTGAATCGCGCTTTACATTAGCGATTGTCTATGCAGTACGCCTTTATACTTTCTCTTCTTAACAGACTTTAAAAAAGGAGGCTCCCAATTTGAGTGTAATGTTTTTTTTTTTTGTTTTCTCACTCATGTTTGCAACAAGGATTATGTAAATGCAACTAATCAATTTATTGTATGAAAATAACTGATTAAATTACCTACTTGTATGACAAGATAACGGTAATCTATAAATTTCAATACACTTGAAAATAGACCAAGGTGAAATCTTATGCAAATTTCAACCAATCAGAGCATGGTTTGACGTCACAAACCGTCTTATTGGTTGGTAATCATGTGACATCTTTTGTTTTGTGTTACCTATAAAAATTACCATAAGCCCACGTTATTGTTTTTGCAAATTATTAATAAGTTCATCTAAGTGTCTCTCTATTTGAGAATAAAAGTATTACCTAAATGGAAAGGTTAAAAAGGTCAAAACATTCCGCACAGTACTTAAAAATAAATTCTAAGTAATTTACAATCAAATATCTGTGAGATTGACATGATTAGTCATAGTAATAATCATACCCTATGCATAATAACTTAATAACACAGTGTGTACTAAGAAGTTTTCAAAGTTTAATCATAGCACTTTGGATTCAAGAGATGAGAGTTTTTAAACTCATTGAAAAACAGCCCCTGCATTTCAGACAGAGAATTACTATGTAAATGACATTTTTGTAAAGTAATAAACTCCTACAAAAACCTTGAAAACAAATATCAACAAACTGGTTTTGTACGATGCCAGTCCAATTTACTGCTTTTAAAAAATAATTAACATTTAGCCTAGCCATTATTTGATTAGAAAAATATTTATAATCTAGTTGGGTTCTCGCAGCATTAGTAAATTCTAATACCATGATTAATTCATGAATAACTGACCTAGTTAGACATTAGCTTGTGTTCAATAGACATTATGAATTATGGATTATCAGTATCATTTACCACATCCATGGTAAACATCATCTGCCTAGCCTTTTTCCAACTATGTTGGGATCGGCTTCAAGTCTAACCATATGCAGCTGAGTAATGCAATCAAAAATTTGATAACTTTCCCCACGCAGCTTCTTCTTCATGATTATATTAATATTCAATCGTTCACCAGAAAAACATGCTAATAACAGAATCAGTATTTTTTCACAAGTGTGGATTATAATTTTGAAAAGGTGCCAAAACTAATTGTGAAATGTTTGGTCTTCCGACTTTCTTTTAGTATTATTACTAGGAAACAACTCTTTAATTTTCAAGTTATTAAATTATCATGATATTTTTTTTTGCTAAAAACAAGCATAAATAAGTGAATATCAAATAGTTTTCTTTACCAAGAAATTGATAAGTTCACAAAGGTATATCATGCTAACAATTTGTTCACAGTAGAAAAATGACCTGTTCATTCATAATCTGGCACATCAATGACAACGTGAGAATCCCACAAGGTTTATAGTGCACATATCTGTAAATACATACTTACTGTAAATACATACCACATACATAGTCATCATAAATAAGGTTCTTGACTAGGGCATGCAATACCGGTTTACCGGTTTCGGTTTTACCGGTAAAACCGCCCATTTTCGCGATTTTTAAATTACCGGTAAAAATAATATGTAACCGGTAATTTACCGGTTTTTACTTTTTTCTGATAAAATATAGCAATTGTTCATTTGACGTCAAATCTTCATTATGTAGCCTGAACATAATTTAATATTGCATAGGTACCTACATTACATATTGTAAGAGTGTTAAAGTTGCTGTTTTTTAGGAAAGTAAGCTTATGTGGCTCCTTAACTATCTCTAGGTTAGAAACAAATCTTCTTTCTCATCTTAATTTATAATATCTAAACAAATTTTATTTATTCGGTTATTCTGATTTTCCTGTCAGCTCATATTAGGTAAAAATGTAGCTTACGCTTATTTTACCTACTCTGTGACCTTACAGAGCAAGGGATTTTACTTCACCACCATGCGGACAGCTCTGAGGACAAGGTGGAGCACACAGTCCAGGTGTGCACTGCCTGGGAAGAGTAACGCCCAAGGGTAACGTGTCGTCGTCGAGGCAATAGGCAGCGGCAACCTCTCGCGTCCGGTCCTGGTTCAAGCCATGGTCCGGAGTGAATGGGAAGCCGTCGCCTCCTTCTGCGAAGCAGTCATGCACGAGAAGGAGACGGCGGAGCGACTGCGAGTTCGCACCACTCATCTCAGCCGCTGTAGTGGACCATGAAGACACCACGGGCGCCGAGTATCGAGAGACGACTCCCGGCCACCGTAGGCGTCGGTCTGTGGGCGGTGAGTTGGGGTGGCTCATTGTTCCTCCGTCTGCATAGACAACAGACCCGTATCGGCGGCGCGCGTTGTTCCACGCGCTCCTCAAGGAGATATCAGCAAACACAGCGGGGCCCAGCAGGGCCAATGCCTGCCGGGGCTGCGGGATTATTCGAAAGAGTTACCGCGACCCTGGTCCATAAAATGCCTACGATGTACCATAAAAAAGGTCTTTCACTTCAATTAAAGAAATATTTTTTTTTTTTCACGGTAATTCTTAGCGTTTATCCCGTCTTGTGACAGGTTCCGCTTTCCGTATCTTCTTCTTCCACTTCGCTCTATTCTGGACATCTTCCTCTTCGAGTTCGTAGATTTTCATGTCATTCATTACGACATTCAACCAACACTTTGACCGGGTATATCGAGATTGAGTACATAACATTGGCGATGTATTCAGGTGGTCTCTTTTTTACATGTCCGTACCATCGCAGCCGTTTCTCTTGCATTTTGTCGGCGACATCGCGTACGGATGGTACTGACATGTTTTTTTGTTACGGCCACGTCACAAAAAATATTTACCACCTTGTACTTTTATTTTTTTTTTTTGCTTTTAGACTACCCAACGTTATGGTTATAATATCACATTTTAAAAAAATACAAAAATTACCGCTTTACCGGTTTACCGGTAAAAATATTTTTATTACCGAATTTTTACCGGTAAATTTTATTTTACCGGAATTGCATGCCCTATTCTTGACCTACTAAGGCATAACAGCATTATTATATAATGTGTTCGCGTAGATCTAGCATCTAGCATAATCTTTAGGTACAAGTGTCTAGTAATATAACCTACATGATTTGTAGTGTCTATGGACAATTTTGAATCTAAAACTTTAAACCAGCAAAAAAGAGTTATTTGGATACTATAAAACAATTGTAGCACATAAAAAAAATATCCTTCAAACCAATAAATATATAAAAATAACCTTATTTAAGGTAGGTAGGTTTTAAGCGATTATCGCCTCTTTAAAAGCTTTTTCACTTTTTTTTTCATGACTAAATAGGTGTGCTAAAAGTAAAACTATTGCTTTCTGCCTATTCTATTCTCATACAAAACTGTCGGTTGTACCCTGTCAGAATAGCCACTATCTTAAGCTTCCGCCAACTTCGAGCACTAGGTATACCTACCTTCATAGATAAGCGATCGTGAAAACTTTTTGACATGGCAACCGATTGGCACAATTTTATTCTAACAGTCATTCACTGTTGCATTACAACGGTTTTTTGACTCACTGCTGTTTCTGGCTAAGTAATGTAGGTATATTGATCATCACATTTGCGTGATGTCATTTAGGGTTTTGATAAGGAAATCAGAATATTATTTATCCTTTTATTTGAGACTTTCTACTAGTCTTTTCTTTCATAAGGAACTTTTTTGAAGCAGCAGTTTTTGAAGGCAGTATTTTGATACCAGCTGACTTAAAAATAAAGCATTTTAAGCAATGATTTTAATTATTCTGTTTCAGAGGAAGAAGAGAGTAGAGAGAGAAAATGGTAAGACAGCAGGGCTGGACCCATTCTCAGAGAACAATGATGATGTGGAACGCATTGCCAGGAAGTTTGAACAGAAATATGTAAGTTTCCTTTTAAGATTATTTTGCTATAAATATGTATAATTTGCTATATTTATCATGTAACACATAGCCATAGGTGTAGAAGCACAGGAAACCATAATGTTAATTATAAAGAACCAAATGGTTTTATCCCCTCATGAACAACAAATAATATAAAATTAATTACTCTGAAATACTATTTCTTTAGAAAATGAATGTCTCAAAATGTTGTCAGGTTTTGATTAATCTTTACTATGTAATAAGTTCTTTGGGCCTCGATAGCGGATCACTTACTACAAACTACAGTTTTCTATACAATATTTATTACGAAAAAAAAGAATGATTCGATTTTTAATGTACTTCCCAAACAGCGGGAGTTTATTTTATGTTTGTTCTTTGTGAGTATAAAAAAATCATGATTTCCATACCAACCCCTTGATTAAATTAATAAAGTGGTACATGTATATAGGCTTATAATTATATTCCTCATATAAAATTTCAGGGCGGAAAGAGCACATATGGCCGCAAGGGCAGGTCGAAACATGACGATTTTGCGGATATTGGCGCTGGCTACGATGAAAATGATTCCTTCATCGACAACACACATGGGGTAAGACATTTGAAAATAAACAAAATTTTGGAAAGAACCTTCATTATGCAAGTTACTTAGTCCTGTCGTCTCTCAGTTGCTTTTCTGTGAATTTCTCCTCCACAGTTAGTTGATAAGATTTGCTTTTTTTTGCCTATACTTATGGTGGTATTTTCCAGGAAAGAATTTAAAATTAAAATCAGTCACTGTGGCTTTAATTTTATTATTTTATTAATAACTAGCTTCCGCCAGCGGCTTCGCCCGCGTGTTGTGTTGATAAAAAGTAGCCTATGTGTTAATCCAGGGTATCACCTATCTAAATACCAAATTTCAATCAAATCGGTCTTGCCGTTTTTGCGTGAAAGAGTAACAAACATCCATACATCCATACATACAAACTTTCGCGTTTATAATATTAGTAGGATTCATTCAGGACAAAATATTTTCCTCTATTCTGCTATTGAATTTTAAAGAGAACCAATCCTAAGAATTAGAAACTTCTACATTCAAATAAACATATCCAAATCGTTCTATTACTTGAAGAGATCATAGTTCTTCACACGTCACAGACAGACACACTTACCGGCCAAACTTACCTCATTATGCGTTAAGGGTTAAAAATAACCAACTTCACAATACGTAATAAAAGCAATTAAGTGGTAAGCCAAAACGGTAGTATTTGGGTCACGGTATTTTAGACTAGCAGTTGGGACTGTCGCACCGGAATATACAATCGTTTCCAGAATAATACTCGTTTTAGAATTAGCTTTCTATTGACACTGTTTTGGAATAACTCTTTTTTGAGATTTTTGTAATACAAATCAAGTATGTACGTAATTTTCCTTCAAACATATAAAACGTTAGGAAGGTACATAATAACTGAATGCTTATTATTGCTAATGTGATTTATTACCCCACTGCGCCAGAAGGATAATTAATTATTTTAATGTTGGTATTTCAGTCTAATTTGCTTCTGAAATTCTCATTGGTTTAATGAGTCATACATTTGTGAAAAAAAAATCTTTATAAAATCGTCTCAGTAGGAACTACATACTTTTGAAGTGACATTTCCACCTCAAATTGTCATACATTGTACGAGAAATCGTTAATGCTTCGCAAATGCGCGTTCTCACCAAATTCTCATTCTCATATACAAGAAAAGTAAAGTAAAACACCATTTTCTTCACCATAATTTTACAATTTAACCCCTTTTTATTTGTTCCCAGTACGATGAGATGATCCCTCCGGAGTGCGACACGCTACACGGCGGGTTTTACATCAACTGCGGATCTCTGGAGTTCAAGAGTGTGCCTGAGAATCAGTCTGCTACATCTGATGCTGAACCCGGCAGGAGAAATAAGGTGAGCTTGGAGAACTGTTAACTCAATTGGATGATATGTAGGCTTTCTTGTAACTCAAAATCCACCTGAGAGAAGCTTAGTAGGGCAATTTTGGAACAACCAATAGAAGTTCATCCGACATTGATACTACTTATTGAGTGAGCGGCGTAAAAAGTAGAGGTTATTTGAAAAAATCGACACTACACTTCACCACTGTTTAGTCTGGGCTTTATACTTCAAAATTCAGTGAAACAAGTAAGGTAACGGAGTAAAAAAAAGACCAGCGCTTTTTTAAGGGCAATTTCACAAAATACGGCCAGCTTCCAAAACATGTTTCACTCCATAATTTAAAAAAAGAAATGATGGAAAAAACTGCACAGCAACTCCTTTTTTCGTGCCAATCATTGAATGCCACCTACTTATTTACCTGTAGCTATTATGTTAATGTGCATATTATATTTATGTATTTTTGTTTATCACAGAGGCGTATCTCATCGAGCAGTAGTGAGGAAGAGTCATCAGAAAGCTCCTCCGAGTCCAGTCAGGATGTAAAGGATCCCAAAGCCATCGCCAACGGTGATGTGGATTCACACAATACTGAACATCGGAAGAAGGTAAATAGTATAATTAATTTTAACTGCACTGATGTCAATCTGTGGAGAACTGCCACTTAGTAGGAATTGTGGATTTATTAATTAATGAAATACTATTTCAGCTCCTATTTACCCTAATTGTTATTATTGTAATTAGTTGGTATACTTTTGTTCCAATGTCTCTTTTTATCATTCTTGTAATTATTTCCTATTACTGACCACATTGTTAGTTTCTCATATCTAGTACATAGCCTGGCATAATAATAATTAAAAGTATAATACTGTTATTTAAAAATACTGCTTCTAACATCTGCAGAGGAAATAATAACGATGATAATAATTCACAAAAACTTGCCCGTTCAATAAACCTATGGTTATTATGTGTAATTAACAGAAAAATAAGAAGATTGAAAAGAAGAAAGCTAAGAAAGTGCGGCGCACTGACTCTTCAGCTGCTACATCTGGGAAGCAAACTTCTGATGGTAAATTTTATTTCATTAACAAATTATTTAGTACGTACACAGCGGTTTAGCGTCTCATGGGAGCTACTGCCCGTACCATAAATTATAGCCTATGTTACTCGGAAAGAATTAGCTTTTTCAGTTTATCCATTACATAAAAATAAACAAAAATATTTTTTTCCCCTCTTTATAATATTACTATAGATACGTATTTTTTTCTATTATATTTACATTTATTTACTCTTCGTTTTAATTAATTTCAGACAACGCTCACGGCGAGGGCGAGAGTGCAGACTCGCGCACATCGCAGTCAGACTCAACGTCTAAACCTGCGCCCAGTTCCGAAAACGCTATCACTTCTGACAGCTCCAGGTAAGAATTACTGTGAAAAGTAAGCTTCGCCGGAATACTCATATCCTGTTTTTACTGTACAACATTTTGTTCAATCCAAAAAACCCATCCTATCTCAAAAAACGTTTTAAGTTCCTTAATGACACACATGCAAAATATCTAAGGTCATCAGAGAATTTGAGGCTAGAGATGGCAATGCCATCCATCCTCCATCCTCCGAGCCTTTTCCCAATCATGTTGGGGTCGGCTTCCAGTCTAACCAGATTCAGCTGAGTACCAGTGCTTTACAAGAAGCGACTGCCTATCTGACCTCCTCAACCCAGTTACCCGGGCAACCCGATACCCCTTGGTTAGACTGGTGTCAGACTTACTGGCTTCTGACTACCCGTAACGACTGCCAAGGATGTTCAATGACAGCCGGGACCTACAGTTTAATGTGCCATCCGAAACAC
Source organism: Helicoverpa zea (assembly GCF_022581195.2). Lineage (NCBI taxonomy): Eukaryota > Metazoa > Arthropoda > Insecta > Lepidoptera > Noctuidae > Helicoverpa > Helicoverpa zea. Next base: position 1,215,242 of record NC_061464.1, on the reverse strand, counting down.
AGCCAATGGTGTCTAAGATATACTTAGAAAGTACATACAAACTTAGAAAAGTTGCATTGGTACTTGCCTGACCTGGGATCGAACCCTTGCCCTCATACTTGAGAGGTTGGTCCTTTACCCACTAGGCCACCACGACTTTTTTTCTTAGAGATGGCAATGCATTCCACTATAGTTCGGCCATTCAGAGAATGCGTTCCTGACACGTCGCGATTGAACTGACGACGTAACTACATTCATTGATTATTGATATAATAATGTTGTTTTAATGCTCCTCAATTGTTAAAACGGTAAACAACCAGCAAAAATATTTTTATCGTAACTGCAACGCCATTGCAAAGTTACGTCGTCAGTTCAATCGCGACGTGTCAGGAACGCATTCTCTGAATGGCCGAACTATAATTTCTTTGATAAATTTTTTACCGTTCAAGCTGTGCGGTTGTGGAATGCATAGCATGCTTTAGCAGTCTTCAAGAACCTGGTAAAAAAACACTACCTTTCCAATTTGTAATTGGGTATAATACCATACTGTTGCAGACTATTGTCAAGTTTAATTGGCAACTTTAAATATATATCATATATATATACATATTTCTGTTATATATATCTATTATTGTATATACCATACATATATTATATTTTATTTGTTATTGCTAAGTTTTAATAATATTTTATATACATAGTGCACCAAAACTACCTGCGATATGGTTATTTCCTTTTTGTCATAATCCATCCAAAGGTTGTCTGTAAGAAATCGCTTTTAGCGATAAGACCGCCCATTGTGTCACCAACTTCAAAATTTTTGTTTGTTCTTGTTGATTTTTAATTGGTGTACATAATAAAGAATATATCTATCTGTTTTGATCTTCTTTAGTGAACATTTCATCAAAATCTTTACCAGTTTTACTATGACTAATAGAGTGATACAATCTTGAAATGAAATAATAATGTTGTGCCCCGGGTAACTGGGTTGAAGAAGTCAGATACTTATAAAACACTGGTACTCAGCTGCCTCTGGTTAGACTGGAAGCCGACCCCAACATAGTTGGTAAAAAGTTCGAGAGATAAATTAATGAGATGATGTTGTCCCCACAGGGACACAGAAATGAAAGTGGAAGCGAAACTGCCGGCTCCTGTGGCAGCAGCTTTAGAGTCTCTCGAGAGCTTCGTCAGTCGGACACTCGCGCAGAACCCCGCCACTTCACGGAAACAGCTCATGGCACTTTCAGAACAGTTTGTTGTCAGGTATGTAGCAAATAATTTTCAAAAAAATTAAATTAGGAAGTCGTTGTTTGAAAAGTCTATGATGATACATGTCTAAGATCTACTATAGTTCGGCCATTCAGAGAATGCGTTCCTGACACGTCGCGATTGAACTGACGACGTAATAACATTCATTGATTATTGATATAATAATGTTGTTTTAATGCTCCTCAATTGTTAAAACGGTAAACAACCAGCAAAAATATTTTTATCGTAACTGCAACGCCATTGCAAAGTTACGTCGTCAGTTCAATCGCGACGTGTCAGGAACGCATTCTCTGAATGGCCGAACTATAATGGAGAACCAGGTTTTTAGTCAAACAATCCATCTAAATTAGTTGATCTGGGTAAAAGTTATGGAGCCCTAAACAGACACTCCGTAGACTCACAAAGTGGTTGTAAGTATAATACTCTTGTTTTTTCTTCCAGGATCCAAAAGCAACAAAGTATAGTTTTCGCTAAACTGTCTCACTGTATATTGCGCCAGTCATTGCACAGAAACCATTTTTAAATAGCATAGGTTACATAGAGAACGAGTTATAGGGCAATTAATTATAAAAACGGAATTTTTCTGCTAACTGCCATCAGGTTTTACGAAAACAACACTGTTATAATATTCTTTTATGATATTTGTCAGACTATCTTCCGCGCTGTCGGGCAGTACTACAAGCGTAAGCAGTGCGTCGTGGTCGCGGGCGGCGGCGGCGCTGGGTACTTCTCGCGCTAAGTTGCAGCATCGACACACACAGCCTACTACAAGTAAATATATGAGCTTTTCTATATTATACATTCATTGTCTTAGAATACTTATAAGTGATGATGATGTCCTCCTAGCCAATTATCTGCCTGCGGCGGCTGTTCTCATGTAAGGAGATTACATTTGCGCAGACACAGGTTCACTCACTATTCCTTCCAACTATATGCCACTTATAAGTATTAAACATGCAAGGTAACGTATTATCTAGTGGCTACAAAATATGTAAAGTTATCTTATCTTTAACTAGCCGTTTTCCCGCGGTTTCACCCGCGTCCCGTAGGAGCTACTTCCCGCACCGGGATAAAATATAGCCTATGCTACTCGCAGATAATATAGCTTTCTAATGGTGAAAGAATATTTAAAATCGGTCCAGTAGTTTTTGAGTTTATCCATTACAAACAAACAAAGCTTTCCTCTTCATAATATTAGTCTTATCTTTAATAAAAAGATGCACCAAGTAACTATATATACGTATAGCAATATCCAAATTGGCGTACCATTCAATTGCTAAGCCACAGGCTGGTCTGAAAGTTTTAAAGCAATTTAAAATTTACATGATAAACGCGTTACTTTCATAGCTAATCAATTCAATAATGTGCATATGTCGTATAAGTAGCTCAATAATATTTTGATGACAATTAAAAACGTACACAAACCTCTTTTATTATTCCATTTACAGCAACGTCAACAACAACAATTGCTCAACAAACGACAGCGACAGCCAACACTGCCAACTCAACATCTACATCAACGGTTGCGTCATCAACATCAACAGTTGCGTCAACAACACAGCGTAACGTCAAACGTAAAGTTGATGATGACTTAGAAAATTTTGATCCTAACACACTCACCTTTGAACAGAGGGAGGCTATGATTGTTGAGACTTTACTTAGGTAAGGGCCTTTTTGAAAATATTTAATAGTTAACTAGTTTTCCACGTTGACGTTTCACGTTTTCATCCGCATCCTGTGGGAACTACTGCCCGTACCGGGACAAAAAAGTAGCCTATAGCCTGCTTTGACTAGTGGGCTATCTAACACTGAAAGAATTTTCAAAATTTCTGAGATTGGCGTGTTCAAACAAACAAACTCTAGCTTTATAATATTAATATGGATTATTTCATTTATTGGTTTATGCCTCTCATAACCTAAGATGATTGATGATTGTAAATTGAACTTTTTATGTAGGTAAATATTTATATCTCTGATGTAGCAAAAAGTCATCTGCGAGTTACCTACTGTGAAATTTTAAGTACAGTTGAGTATAAATTAAAAAGAACCTTTATCGGTTTCAAAATGTTAATATTTAGGAGCTAATCATTTGTTGTTTCCAGGTTAAAAGCATTAATAGATGAGCGTACCCCAGCTATGATAGCTAACTATAATGCCGAGTGTGAACGAGTACAAGAAGAGAGGTCAGTAATTATAAATTCATGTGTTTTTTTTTTTTAAATTATATATTAAAAGTTGAAAGATTGTTTCTGCTGCTAACTTTTGTGTTTATTATAATAAAAGAAAAAGTTAATTACAAATACAATAGGCATGATGACAGTAATCAAAAATCATTAAAATAATATATTTATTAAATTAAACTTGAAGCTTGGAATATAAAACGCGCATTGTTTTCTTTATTAATAATGTGATTAATATGTATTTTTATAAAATACAATTACGAAATAAGGCAATCCGCCATGATATCTTGAACACCAATCAGAGCTCGTGACGTCATTTCTCAAAACGACTCGCGCGAAAGCGCGCGAACCTCACATTTCGTTATTGTGAACTTTCACTGCGATCTTTGTTTTTAATTAATTAATTGTGTATAACACGAGTTATGGAGCCCGGATTTATCAAGGCAAACAGCGCTAATTTGCCTAGAATTGATATCATAATGCTGGGAGAGTTTTTGGCATCAAATAAAGATTTTTGTTCAGCTGAATTTAGAAATGTTAAAACTTCCATGTAAGTATACTAGTTTAATTAAAAAAAACTTCCATGTAAGTGTATTAGTTTAAAAGTTAGAATCTAGAGAACTATGTAATAACTTACATCAAAGTGATCTTCACAAAAATAAAGTGGTACCCTGGGCAATATTGCTTTTGAATCTCGCCTTGCAAGTTTAAGCCACTTGTTTCGTATTTTTTTATTGTGAGGAACGTACACAAATAACTTATCAGGAGTTGTTTTGGATGTGTTCTTACACTGGGGGACCCCACAACACCTATGCACTTTCGAATTCATATTTAATAACACAAAAAACTTAATTATTGCACGAGCGTTGTTTACTTGCGTCTTGTAATTTCAGTCGTGACGTCACAAGTGACGACATGACACTGACAAGCGTTTTCGCGCTGGATTCAAAGTGGACAGAGAAAAATGCAATTATTTGATAAAAAAACTTCGCATTTTCTTGAAATTAATATTTTTTCATATAAAATAGACGTATACCTACATCATACAAAGGAATTTAAAAATTTGTCATCATGCCTATATTGGATTTTGTGTAATAGTTTTTGGGCATTTTAGTAAACTTAGTGACTGATTTCAATTTACACTTTGTGTAGTAATAATTTCCAGATGTTCATTGCATGATTTGCTATCTACCTTTATTTATTCTTCTGTTAAAGCTCAATATTATCTTCCATAATTAGTGAACTGTTTCGGTAAACATTACAGGAAGAAGATCCAGATAGCGTCGGCAGCGGAGGGAGCGCCGCACGTGGAGAAGCGCCTCCCCAAGCGACGCTTCCCCTGGTGCGCGCGCAGCCGCGCGCTGCTCGCCGCGGCCGCCAGGTACGCACACTTGCTATTAGGAATTTACATGCCATTTTTAACACGCATATATATGTATGTAAGAAAATCTTGGCCATGGTTCTTGTAGGTTCTCCATCCCTAAACCATTAGTTTCCCATCACAAAAGCCTGTGTAGTTTTTTCCAAAGTTAACAATAGTTTAGCATAGAACTGATTACACTTAGGTACATCTTAAAGTATACATACAGGTATAATCATTAGTTTTTATTTTAAGTTGTCTTAAAAGGGCCACTTTCTTATAAGTTTTTGCGTTATATAATTTCCGCTAGTCACTTTAATCTCCGTGGGTATAGAATCAATATAAGTAGCAATTTATAAAGCTATGATGTTTATATTGCAGGTTGGCAGGCGCGGGGGCCCCGGCAGCCCGCCTTCTCCACGCGCGGGTGCTGCCGCTGTTCCCCGCGGGCTTTGTCCGTATGCCTACACTGCTCAGGCAGGCCGAGTGAGTACAGTACCTACCCTATATACTCATCACTATACTTACTTATATAATGGTTTTTATTCCTACTAGACTTCCTAATAAAAATTGTACATTAACTTTGTAAAAGGCTCGACTTAAAAAGGACTTACTCCATTTTTTATTTGCATTTTTGAGTCTTAAGTACTCTAAGTTAAGTTTCTTGAGTACTTAAGTACTACTAGATTCTTTATGTGTTTGATTCAAATTATGTACATAATATCGTTGCAGAGAGAAAGACATTAAATATGTTTTTTTAATGCCAATATTGAATCTACTATAAACTTCAATAATAAATTACAAAATGTGGTAATTTATTTACTCCTTAAATCATATCAAAAACCACTAACAAGCAGTACCTAATTTTGCCGTCAGCAAATCAATCTAAAGCATATCTAATTTACATATAACTAAAACAAGGCATCTTTAAATTCCAGTCTCAGCAAAGAAATCAAAGTATCAGACTTGAAACGTCAACGCCTCGGCTCAGCATCGCAACCACCAACACAGCGGCCCGAGCCTGCACCACCCAGGATCGAACCCCAACCACAGCGCAGCGAGACCCTCCCTTCAACCACTTTCACGGAACCCATCACGTTCCCAAGCTCACTCACCGTCACCACTACCACCAGCAAACCATCACCAGATAAAACTGAAACTGAAGAACCAAAAGTCAACAAAAATTCAGTCTTTGGCAATATTATGAACACCTTTTCAATCAGCAAAGATTTAATCGTAGAGAAACCAGATAAAAAAGACACAGAGAAGAAAGAAGAACTATACATTCCTCCTAACAATATTGGCAGCATCACTATTACACCAGTACCCAATAACCCTCCTAAACCTGAGAAAAAACTTAATAATAATGTTCAAGCAACGGATAAACACTCAGGCTTCATAAGGGTAAAGTCACCAGCAGCATTGAACGAAATGGTTAAAAAGGACAAGAGTAAGAAATCAGAGAAGAGTCAAATCAAAGAAAAGAGAGTAGCTTCCCCATTACACGTAGACACCAGTTACCAGCCAAGCAAAAAAGACCCCAGTCCAAAGTTAAAGGAAGAAATTCCTCAAAAGCAGATTGAAAGCATGAGGGTCTCGGAAAACAACATCCCAAGACCAGCCCTAGTTCCTGTACACCACTCCCCAACGTTTGCAAAACCTGATAAAAGACCACCAGAGGTCAAAAAGAAAAAAGATGTTGTTATAATATCAGATGTGGATCCTTTAAGTGAGCAAGAACCGTTAGCAGTTGACGATAGTAGCAGTGACGTTGAGTTAGTGGAAGACAATAGGACTGAAAAAAGTGATAAAAGTGAGAAACGTGATAAAAGTGAGACAGTGCCTTCCAACCGTGTGAACTGTGACGCGAACAAAAAACTCAGTAATAGCAATTGTAGGAAGGATAAGGAAGTGCGCAAGAGTGACAGTGAAGAGCCTACTAATGATGAAATTGATACAATTATGAGAAATATTAGGGAGATGGAGGTGAGAAATTCAGTCATATAAAAAGTATGTTATTCTGTTATACAAACTTTACCTATTACCGCCAAGTTTCATCAAAATCCATTTGGTAGTTTTTGCGTGAAAAAGAAATAAACATCCATACCTTCAAAATTGTTTGTAATGTAATGTCCTATATGCATTTGCTAATAAATAAGTTAAAGCATGATTTCATCCTTTCTGTGTCCTTTTCAATGGAAAACAAATTGTAGTCTTCAAAGAGTAATTCATCATACTATAAAAAAGATTGTTTCAACTTGTGTCGCAACATAAATTTTTCATAGTAAGTTTATTTATCATAGATATGTATTTTACTTACTAGAAATTAACATGTATGTTTTGTACTTTTCAGCATTCTCAAGAACCTACAAAGTTCAACAGTAATTCGTATGGAGGAGTTATAACAAACGGTAATTATCGTTTTCACTTTTATTCCTATCATCTAATATAATACTATACCCTCGAATTACGGGAAATTGGGCTTTAGGCTACCAATATAAAGAACTGTATATCTGCTATTTAATTCCTTATGGGACTACAGAGTATTTGGAATTGGTTTTTATAATCAGTAATTTATTTATCGAGTGCTTAGTTTAATTATATTATTCAAGGCTTTGACTGCCAAAGGGTTAAAAAGGGAAATCGTTTAACTTATGATGAGCTTTTTAATAGTAAAAGAGAGCACCATATTAGCAGAAATATCAACATGAAAAATACATAAACATGTATGGCGTAAATACGTATGTAGCATCACCTGTGTTATTGTGAAGTTTTCTTAGAACGGCTACCGTCATGTTTTTATATAAAGATCTGTACAACACAATAAGTCGGAACACTATAAACTAGGTTTTAGAGCAGTGGTTCTTAACCTTTTTGGCATGAGGGACCATTTTAACTAAAGTTTGTGTTGCCGGGGACCACCCCATCGGTTTGCCCAAATCGAGAGTCCTTTGACAAATGCGCGAGCGAAGCGAGCGCGAAATTTTCATCGTACTTAAACAAAATATTACTTAAAATTTAGCCCAAACGTACTTAACTTTTTTTTTGTTGACAAATGCAAAAATAAGAGCATATATAGGTTCTGAATACGCGAGCGAAGCGAGCGCGAAATTTTAATTATTTTTTAAGACTCAATACCAAAATTACGTAAAATGTTGCGGAAACCCGCGTGCGCATAGATAAGTCGATAAAAATAAAGTTAGATAACGTGCAGCAACGTCGCGAAGCAAAGCTTCGCGGACCACTTGGAATGCCTCCAGGGACCACCAGTGGTCCGCGGACCACCGGTTAAGAACCACTGTTTTAGAGCAACTAGGTTTTGGAGGTATAGTTTTCGCCAAATTTTTTGTTGTCATCGAACATTGTGAGAGTTGGGAGGATTTGCCCATATTCACCACGCTGGGCACGCGTGTTGGTGAGCGCAGTATGAGATATTTTTAGCTTCGGAGATGCTGCTGCCCATTTCCGAGCAAGACTCCCCCGCATATTACATGGGGGTAAAGATTACAACATATACGGGTAGTCAGAAGCCAGTAAGTCTAACAGCAGTCTTACCAAGAGGTATTGGGTTGCGCGGGTAACTAGGTTGTCGAGGTCAGATTGGGCAGTCGCTCCTTGTAACACACTGGTACTCAGCTGCATCCGGTTAGACTGGAAGCCGACCCCAACATAGTTGGGAAAAGGCTCGGAAGATGATGATATTACAAGGGGGTAAAGGATAAATTATTGTCGTGGTGGCCTAGTGGGTAAAGACCAACCTCTTGAGTATGTGGGTGTGTGTGCGATTCCAGGTCAGGCAAGTACCAATGCAACTTTTCTAAGTTTGTATATACTTTCTAAGTATATGTTAGACACCAATGGCTGATAAAAGGTGAAGGAAAACATCTCGAGGAAACCTGGACTGTATAGTCTGAAATCACCAACCCGCAAGCAAGCGTGGTGATTAACGCTCAATCCTTCTCCATGTGAGAGGACGCCGCGGCCCATAGTGGGGTGATAAAAAGGTTGTAACAGTAAAGTGAAGTGAAATCACTAGGGTAAGCGTGATGTTTATGTCTGTTAGCGAAACACTCGCGGTGCTCGAGCCAGCCCGCCTTCCCCCGCGCCGCCTACGACAACGCCTCCGACTCCGACAAGCTGTAAGTGCACGCAGCGACACGGATACTGTAGCGTATGGAGTTTTTACTTGACGTTAAAAAAGATTGTAAAGAATATTGAAAAGATTGAAAAGTCGGGGTTGAAAATTATATTTGTAATGATACCGCGTCATATAATTTTTCTACAAAAAAAAAATTGGTTTTGGTGATTTTTCAATATTACGAATCTAATACGTTAAAATTATTAAACTGGTTAATTTAAAGCCTCGATAAAGTCGAGGTCATGAAGGTCAAGCAAGTCCGTATTTGACCCAGTATATATTTTTTAAGTTCCCTGAACATTCATATCGAAGTCAAAGTTATCTCACTTGTTCGAGTGAGATCTTTATATTAAACATTAGTGTGAAAACTCCATTTAGCTACTACTCTGTGTTCGGCATTGTGCTTGTACAGCTTCTAATTGGGTTGTAACGAGTGTATTCTGTAGTGAAAAAAAAAATTGTACTGAAAAAAAAAAATACACACTGTTTTGGGTCTGTTTTATTAATGTTTCTCTGAAACTTCCAAATATTTCGATAAAAAAATTAAAACGATGTAAAGTAAATAATGTAAAATCAGCTAACTCGTTCCAACTATTTTGCCACGTCTTCACGCTCTATGCTTTGTACATATTATAATTATGCTCATCATTTTTGCACTTTGTAATCATCTTCATACTTACATATGTATGTACCACAATATAGAATAGAATGTAAAATAATTAAACGCTTATATTACGTACTTAGTTTGTTATTTATGCTGTTTATTAAAAAAAAGCCTTTTCCTTTCGTAATTTATTACAATTAGGATGATATTATTTTTTTTTTTGATAATTTTGTATAAATGTAGCTTTAGATAGAGACAATTAAGTTCTGGGATAAAACTTTATTTGTAAGTCATGTATAGCTATAGGTACCTATCAGTGGCGAAGGGTGGTTTAATGAAATAGGGAAGCCGCAGCAAAAAAAAAAACTGGGGGGAAGTACTCAGGGATGGGGGGGAGAGGTAATGGAGGTAATTTCTCAGTCCACCTTTTAGCACTGACTGAGAGACTGATAGTTTGAACATGTTTTCTCGAGGAATCCGGCAGATTATTAATATCTATAAAACTTTATTATCTTTAGTTAGGTATATTAACTAGGTACTAGAATCTGAGAAAACTTGGCACTAGAAACAATACATTTTAAGTATTTAATTTACAACGGCCTGTTAGCCATTGATATTTATCGTAGGTATTTATCCGTCAGGACGTTAGTAATTTTAATATAGACGTAATATTGGTAGGTAATTCACCCGAGCGGCGTGCCCGAGTTTTATAACGCGTTTTTATTCTCAAAACTTAACCTTGAAAAATAAGTTCCTTCCTAAAGTAAACAATCTGTCGGATCGGAAAACAGTCTAATGCGATAAATGCTATAGGTACATTAAAAAGAAACCTGATGCCAACTGTCTACGTATCAAAATACATCATTTCAACGTAGATATCTCTATTTTCACTAGGTACACACACTGTAGTACTGTACTGTACTTGTACTGAGTACCAGGTCACACAGTGCGATCGCGGGAATTAGTAGGGAGTAATGATACTGCCAACTATTTAATCAAAATTATCAAAATTATATACTAGGTGAATTCATAAAAATAAATAAATTCCCAACTAGGGTCATTAAATCGCGGAGAATCTTAACACCGCGATTCAGGATTTGCATAAAAATGCACAACGCCTTCTATGTTGACATAATGTAACTACAACACACACACGAACTATGTTATTTCCAAATGATACGTACACACACTAATAAATTCAATTAAGTAATACAAAGAACAAATTGTTAATGGTATTATCTAAAACAAAATAAGAACAATGAGAGTGAATTTGTCTGATTTGTTTGTTTACATATTTGAGAAAGCGCTGTCACTCGCGCGTAGACAGATATAGCTACTCTACTCTTGACGCGTTCTTTCTCGTTCACTCGCGAGTTTTGATTGGTGGAAGCCGTTCCGTGAGCCGGCTTACCGCTCGCCCTTATTTTGCGAACATCGCGCGGCGCGGCGTGGATGACGTCACGCAAGCGTAGTTTTGTATGGAGGAGGAAGCCGCGGCTTATTTAGTAGGAGCAAAATGTTTCAAGTAATTTATAGACAATTTTTTTTACGGTGGTAGGCGTTTTGTTATTCCTACATATTTAAATTGTGTCGTTTAAATGATTATATTAATTATACCTATACCTATATTATAACTTATACCTATGCTTCTTTCTTGAAATTCGAAAGGGAAGCCGATGGGAATCGGCTTATAAGGACGCCTCGCCACTGGTACCTATCTAGAATTTGAATTCAAAATGTAAAACATTTGTAGGTCTTAGAAACACACTTGTAAATGTATACTAATGCTTTGCTATCCATTTCATTTTCTGTGTATTGTGTACTTTTGTGACTAAAACATTATTGTGATAATTTTGTATTCCATTCCAAAGTATTACCATAACATAACGAGTTTGTTTGACTTTAGTTGGTCCCATAACCCATCAGAAATTATGTTTCCTTTTTATTCTTTTGTATTAATGCATAAACTCCCACCACCAGCGCGGTGTCGCCCACGTCCTGTGGTAACTACTTCGCGCCCCTGGATAAAAGGGTCCTCCATAAACGAGCTATATAAAGCCGGGTATCCACTTAGGTTCGCCGTGGTTCGCGAACGCGCCCGCTCCGCAAACCAAACATAATGGATACGTCGTGATCCACTGCAGCACGCTCGGAGCACGGCGGGGCGCGAGGGAAGCGGTTGTTTGCGCGAACTCAAAGGGGATGGCAGTTTGTTCACTGATGTTGCAGCCTAAGTGTGTACACTGTACACGTTCACGTTCGCGGAGCACACAGTGATCGCAAACCACGGCGAACCTAAGTGGATACCCGGCTTTATACTGAAATATTTTTTTAAATTGGTATGAATGCTTTCAAATAAAGAAACTCTTCCCTAACATACCTAGAAGTTAAGCACCCTCATAAAGTTTGTAAATGTCTTGTAAATAATAAATTTTGCATAAACCGAAACATAGCACCTTGTCTATAGACGTTTCATTTGTTTCAGTACAGAACGCACTTCTTTGAACAAAATGGATGGATGTAATGCCATCACAGGTGAGCAAACATTTTATATTTACTTATTTGTAAGAGGAATAATAATAGTTTAAGTTATAGTTATCGGCACGAATCTTGAGCTCTGACCTTCACCTGCGCAGAAGTAATTTGTTGGGTCCCTTTTGTGGTATGAAGTGAGGCGCAGGAGCGGGCTAAAGCGGTGATTGGCCCGCAGCGCATCGCGTCATAGCCGTCACTCGGGATTGGTTCTTTGCTAATAAATCACTTCTGCGCAGATGTAGGTCAGAGCTCAAGATTCGTGCCGATATCTATAGCTATAAGGAAATACTTTCTGCAGCAATAATAATATATGATTTTGAAATGCCGTATTTCAAATTGGGGGCCCCGGCTGTCATTTTTACACCCTTGGCAGTTTTCGGGGTAGTCAGAATCCAGAAAATCTGACAACTAGTCTTACCAAGCGATATGTCGGTATGGTATATAAGCGGGTTGAAGAAGTCAGATCTGGCAGTCCATATAAAACACTGGTATTCAGCTGTAGCCCGTTAGACTGGGAGCTTCCAATATAGTTGGATAAAGGCTAGGCAAGATACTGTTTGTCACTGTAAAAAAACAATTATTAATACCTTGTCTTTCTTAATTTAATTATCTATTTAATATTGTTCCAGGATGATGCGTCGACGCTGTTGAAATCACAAGGATGTTGTAATAGTTACATGAAGATACTATATATCTCAGCCGAACTAGCCACTAACCGGTATCTCAATTTATACTGTACACGCGGTCTTTTCGACTCGGTAGGTCGTGTTGCCTTGGTCATTTATTTGTGTTACTTACTATTTCGTTCAGTTTCACTCGGAAATATTACTCGTATCAGGATATAATATGTATCTATGTTATTGTGCCTGTTTTAATCAGGGGCTCGAAACTGCAAAATTTTTAAGCGACATACGATTGATATCCAACTGAGATCCATTCACGACTCAATGACGGAGCGTGTGGTCTTCCATTATTTTTTCTTTTAAATAATTATAAACTACCCTTTAGACTAAATGGTAGACCAATGACAAACCTATGAAATATAATTATACGATTGGTCTCAAATTAGTAGCAGAATTCCCGTTAAGGTTAAAACTGCTATTGAGATTCAATTGTCACACTATTAACGCAAAATCGAGCCCTAGGTAGGATTGTATTTTGAAATCAGTACAGTTTTTGAGTTTATTTGTTACATATAAATCTTTGCTTTACTTAGAACTTCAGAAGTACATGTGGGACATTTTTGAAAATACAAGTTCAATAATTTTATACTGTTATCCACAGACAAATTCGCGCTATAAAGTTTATATAATCTTTTGTGGCTTACGTAATTTTGGTGGTCCCAGTTACTAAAGAAACAAGTTTTGTTAAATTTTTCTTGAAAATTCAACAAAACCTGTGATGCATTGCTTTTTAGCCGACTTCCCAAAAAGGAGGAGGTTTTCAATTTTGATGTTAATAGCTCCGAAACTAGAGTAGTAAACTAAGCAGTAGTGCCAATAAATCTATTCTTAATAGCAATTCATGGCCCCGGAAGAGGTGGCGTGACGATCTGGACGCCTACAACCCTGACTGATAACTGAGAACTCTAAAGATCGAGAGGTGTGGAAACAAAATGGGGAGGCCTTTGCCCAGCAGTGGGACAATAAGGGATAAGAAAAAAAATAGCAATTCAATTCATTCAGTTACTAGAAAATATAGATTTAATCCATTTCTGAAAATATTATTTTTCGTTAAATTATCTCACTGTTAACGATATGCACCAATGTTGTCAAATTATCAAGGTACACGATCTACCGACATCGATAAACTCGCGATAGTTGTCTAAGCACGTTATTATGTCGATAGCAAATATATCGATAATAAGAAAGGTCGATTTTTATCTGCTTATCGACATAATTGACCCTAGTGATGCGCTTATCAGGACTATTATTGTCGATTTTGGCATTTTTTTAAGCTTTTGTCGGGTCCATGGAATATTTTGTTTTATTTTTTCAAGTTGTGTTTTTTTTTTCAACCATATTGCATGCTCATTGTCTTAATTTATACCTTGATACCTACTGCTTGATTTTTTGTTTTTAATGTGATTTTTATTAAAATGAAAAATAGTTACGTTCAGATTATTTAATCAACTTAAAATAGTATCTTAAAAAACAATTTCTCAGATTATCTTTTGCCTTTTCATTTTACTGTCTTCAAAATGATTTTATTTTTCATAGACATATCTCTGGACCCACGTGCTAGACAAAAAATGTTTAATTTTATTGATAAATAAACTAAGTTTGTATAGAAACACGTATTTTGTATAATAAAGCTATTAGTTTTACGACAAACACCAACAAGAATGCTGCTCCACTTTTTCAATTGTCGTTTGCATGTTGAAATAATTTAGAACGATAGTTATTTTTTGTGTAAGCAACACTGCGAACGACTTTTGAGTACAATAGTTTCAGTAAAAACTTACTTTTTTACTTTATCTTCTACATTCATAAGTTTTAAGATCTTCTAGGATTGAGACAATATTGTCAATTGGTATTACTATTTCCTAGGCCTAAAATATGTGAAATTACGCCAAAAAATTAAAATTTAAATCATGATTGTATTATTAATGATAATTTAGTTATTTTCTCAGGCATTTTAGTAGTTGTCACATGTAACTGCTAGATGCGCAAAATCAAGAGTTGTGGAGCAGTAAGATATTTTTACACAAACGCAGATGAAAATAATATGATATTTATGTATGTAGTTTTATTTTGTTTAAAATAAAACGTTAAAACTTCTTTTGTGATTGAGTGAGTTGAAATCCTAAATTCCAAATTATGCCCAATGTAACGATTATGAATAAATATTTATAATGAATATGATGTATTTAATTCAAACAACCAAACTTTTATTTATCTTTTATAAAAATCAAAATCTAAACTCATTTATTCAAACATGGCTGCAAAACAGCACTTTTCGAACGTCAAAAAAAATACATGAGACAGCCCCCAAAACGCCCACCCTTCACCACTGCCTATGTGTTTTTGCTGGGAAGAATAAGTGGCGCAACAAACTCCTCAGCAACACATGTCTGTCTGTAGGTTAAAAGAACCCTTTCAACGAATTACAGTGAGTACATTGCAGTATGCAATACGCAATATTGTCATAAAACAAAATTACATTTAAAAAATGATTTATACAATCCACCACATGCTAGCTAGCACTTACCCTACGTAACTTGTCTAACTCAAGCATTTAATAAATATGATGTGAAAAAAAATTGTATAACCTCCAATTATTTGTAATAGTTTATGAGGGAGTGCCCACCTTCATGTGATATTCTATTGCAACCCTATGTAATGTACAACATATGTAAGTAATGAATCTAGTAAATTGGACCACTCAGCCAGAAAATAAAAGAAGTATATGAAAAGAGTTTATAAAATTGTATAATACTACTTATATAGTCAATAAGACGACCTGGCACCACAAGCAGCACCCGTTCACGAGCATAACGCGAGGATCAGCCATCGCCCCCCTCGCACATATTTGGCAACCCGACCACCGACGCTACCGCAAGCAGTGCTGTCTAAGGGAGCATGACGTACTCACTGCTACACAACTCAATATCAGGATCAATTATCGCTAAGTAGTGGTCCTTATTTACAGTAATCCAAAGGGAAAAAATATAAATAGATGATTAAAATAAAATATAATAATACAGTAAATGTATCCTGTCAATAATGTAAAACCAAGTAATGTCAATAATAAAAAAAAAAAACGAATTGTAAAAAAATGAATAATAATACCTAATTGATTGTAAAATTTAGATGTCATTTACAAAAAAAAATCAATTATAATACCTATAGCTGTCTTGCGTTCAACATGGCGACCAACTATTTTTATCATTCAAATAATCATTAATTGTATAATATGCCTTTTGAACAAGAATAGCCTTAAGGGTCAATTCCCACTGAAAGAGCAGCGGCCGTAAGAGCACGGAAAATGTAAGAGCGCGGCGCGGTGCGGCGCCGCGCGGCCCGCCGCGCTCGCGCTCAATCCCTTGCAATTACGGCCGCTGCCGGCCGCTGCTCTTTCAGTGGGAATTGACCCCAAAGGCTCAATTCACACCAAAAGCGTGGCGAAGGGCAGCGAAGCGCAGCGACCCGCTCGGTAGAGAACGCGCGTGGATTCCCGCGACTGCTCGAGAATTCGCTGGAATGCTCGAGAAGTCGCGGGACTGCGCGCGCCTTTTCGAGCCCGCCCTCGATGAATTCACGGGCCGCGGCTCTTCTAGCGCAGTTGACTTTCAACAAAACAAGAGGAAACTTGTGTTTAAGCAGTAATATGGGTGTTTTGGATTTAATCATTATTGCACATATAATTGAAGAGGAAAAAGCCGAAGAGATAATGAGAAAAAAGAAAAGATTAAAAAGAAAAAACCCACTCGCTCGCGCGCTCGCAACAGACGCGCGCGGGGAGCGGGCGCGAGGGGCGGGATATTGCCAGCGGCCGCTCGCTACTGCTAGAGCATTCTCGGGAGTTCCCGCGCAGTCGCACGACTCCGTTCATGGAATTCGCGGGAAGTCCCGCGGCGTCGCGGGCATCCGCGCGACTCGTTCGAGTTTCTCATGCGAAAATATACATTATAGTAATGGGAATAAAGTAAAAATTCAAATGACACTCAAACCGCGCTTCGCTTCGCTGCCCTTCGCCGCGCTTTTGGTGTGAATTGAGCCTAATTTGTTCTTTGAATTTATTAAACGGCTGTTCTAATAAAGACAGAGGAAGTAAATTTAGTAATAGAACCAGACGTAAAGACAAAATGACACGTGAACCCCACAAAACTGCTCTTTTCCACAAAAGTGTTTTTTATCTTATACCCGACATTTATAATAAATTGCCAAATACAATTAGAGACTTAGAGTTACATAATTATAAAAAGAAATTATTTGAATTGTTAATAGACAAATGTTACTATACTCTAAAGGATTATTTGGATGATGTTATTTAATTTTGATTGAGTTTATAATTTATGTTTATGTTTATAATTTATGCTTATAATTTCAATTGCAGCCTTGATATCATTATGTGAATTAATCTATAATCTAATCTAATGTTATAAAATGTTACCTTAAAATTATTGTATGCCATTATGGCGGGTCATAGCTGTGTACAATTTAATAAAAACCATGTAACAACTCACTGTTTACCTATGTACCACAATAAAGAATATTTGTATTTGTATTTGTATTTGAAGTTTATTATAGAAACGAAATGAACTGTAAAACTGAAAAAAAATAATTGTATAATATTTCGTTTGTTGCCCGTGGTACTACCAATAGTACTACCAGTAGTACCACGGGCAAATTTTTCTTCCCGTAGTACTACCAAGCGGTCTGGTAGTACCACGGGCAAGAAAAAACTACCCGTGGTACTACTGTCAATATTTTAGGTTTTTTTCAACCCTTTTGTTGTCACAGTTGATGTTGTCATCCTAGAAAGAGAATTGAAATATATATTTTTTTAATGTGGATATATTTTGGTACTATTTCGTAAATAGATCTGGTAGTTGTGAAATTTTTCATTGCTCAAAATCGACAAGAGTCAAAAACACTTAGTTTTTTTTTTCACAAATCAGAATTGAATACCTTGATCTCGTGGGATTTACTTGATGTATTTTATGCTATCCTGGTACTTGGTCAGCATTTCCGTCTGGACATTGGAATACTCAGGTAAGTTATGCTGTCTTGGTACACGGGGAGAGCAGTTGCATCGAAATTCCGAGATTGGTAGGTTTACTTTTTAACTCCGGTGATTGATAAAAAGTTACGTGTTGCACTCGAGTGCAAAGATTTTTCACCTTGTGCTCTTTTGATTCTTTCGCTATCGCTCAGGATTCTAAGTTTTGAAACACTCGCTACGCTGCTGTAGCGAGTAGGCAAACAGTCAAAGTCCGAACTTATTTCAAATATTTTTATATACATCATCATCCTCCTGCCCTTATCCCATACAAATATTTATTTTAGGCTCATGATTTTTCAAAATAAAAAAAAATTAAAAATTTTAAAAGTAATATAAAAAGTCAAACAAAAATAACAAAAAAAAATATGTAAGAAAGAGTCACCTACTCCAAAATAAATTATAACAAAGAAATTTATTTGAGAAGAGCACCAGTTGCGAAGTGCACCATTTGAGCATGATGTATAATTTGAGAAGTGCACCAAATGCGTCAAATCCTATGATTCTTTCACTGTTAGGAAGCTACACTATCTGCGCTGGACGCAAAGTACGTTTTAAATCTAATTTACAGAAGACGGCCGAAACAAAAAAGTAAAGTACTAGGACAGCATAACAATACCTACTCAATGCGGTCGATAATTTTAATGAATAACACTACCTACTTAATATAATACTTATCTACTTAATATAAATAAAATGAAAAACGTAAGTAGATATATAATTCTGATTTGTGAAAAAAAAACTAAGTGTTTTTGACTCTTGTCGATTTTGAGCAATGAAAAATTTCACAACTATAAATACCAGACCTATTTACGAAACAGTACCAAAATATATCCACATTAAAAAAATGTATATTTCAATTCTCTTTCTAGGATGTCAATATCAACTGTGACAATAAAAGGGTTGAAAAAAAACTAAAATATTGACAGTAGTACCACGGGTAGTTTTTTCTTGCCCGTGGTACTACCAGACCGCTTGGTAGTACTACGGGAAGAAAAATTTGCCCGTGGTACTACTGGTAGTACTATTGGTAGTACCACGGGCAACAAACGTAATATTTGTATAATAATTCCGGTGTTAGTCGTTTTATTAGGTTCTCAAGCAAGCGTTTTATTAGGAAGTGGTGAAGGGTGGGCGTTTTGGGGGCTGTCTTATGTATTTTTTTTTGACGTTCGAAAAGTGCTGTTTTGCAGCCAAGTTTGAATAAATGAATTTTGGTTTTGATTTTGTTCCAAATTCAAGGCATTCTAAAGAAAACAAAACACATGTGTATGAATATTTTTTTATTAATTTCACAAAAGTATTCATTAAAAGCCACAGTTTGAAGGCTTTTAAGCTGTCAAAGCGATGACTGTATATAACATCTTCCCGATCGTTTATATTCAACAGTGAGCTAGAAAACAGGAATTCACAAGCTATCTAATAAACTACATAAACGTTTATTTTTTATAGAAAATATTGACATACTTCATCCGATAAAAGGCCGTTGAAGCTTGCAATGTCACGTTATGGCGCCCAAGTGGGACTCATACAAGAACGACTGGGCATTGACCACGAGGTAAACAGTCCAATTGTTCCCATATGAACCCAACTCTAAAATATTCATATATTTTTGTATAAATAATGACTTTTACTTAGCATTAGAGTGTGATAACACTATCTTTACGTATTATAGAACAGCTCAGTGTATCATTATATTTATATAAGTGTGAAGCGACACAGATTTTTTCTAATATTTGAAATATACTTTGAAGCTATTTTGTGATATTCTAAGTCGAATGCCTTAACTCTATTGAAAGAGAATGAACTTGGAATATGCTAATTTTCTGAAAGTTATTTGAAAGTCAGTGTCAAGTTCAAACATTTTGAATCATCTGTGAACCTACTAACCTTAGCATTATGTCATCTTGTCTAGCTGATATTCAAAGGTCATCCCCTCCCTTTTATAAACTATTAAGTTATCTATATATTTGTCGAAGTGTTACAGACACACAAACACTTTTAATTAATAATACATTTCGAGTAACTTTGGAACTCATTTCACCTTCCATAGTTGAAATAGGTACCTACTGAAGTCTTCCAACTTTGACCATAAGTAAACTTCAACTGCGGTAAGGTCAAATTTAATTCGAAAATCTTTTTCATGGGTCCCAATTCCCTTTTTCATGTCGACTCTCCTTATGAAACTTCTAATCTACATAAGCTGCCAACGGCAACTCGTCAGCCATTTTATTTTATATTTTATGCATGTAAAATGGCCGAATTTAGGTTTTGTTTTAATCTAATTTAAATATCAGCGGTTTGAATATTACGTATAAATATATAATATTATTGAAAGCTCAATGTGTTCCGAACACCCTTGTAACAATGAGGTTAGCGATTTGATGGGTTTTAAATTATATTGTGATGGTAGTGTAGACCATCGCTCAATATTTAAAGTCTAGTTCTTAAAATCTTTGACAGTTAGACTTCTATTTTACAATCAGAGTCCTTTGTCAAATTAATATCTTTAAGACACAACTAGTGGACTTTAAATTTGAGCCTTCAAAATGCGGAACTAAAGATATAATTTACGCCCAAAAAGCTTACATTATAATATAAATATTATAAATACTCAATGAGGTGATCATACAAAAAATATTTATCTTTAGCAATCGAAATTCTAAATACCTTAAAGCTTAAGCAAAAATAAACTCTTTATTTATACTCATAGGGTCCTATATTCGTTAATAACTCTACGAACCGAAGTTTTTGGAAACCATTGATGCCTTACTGTCTAGGTACATACCGTGCTCAACACCAATACTTTCCATACACACTGGCTAACATCTAACGCCAGTTTACGAATGACTAGCCATCGCGTGCTGCAGCCGGCCAGCCCTGACCGAAAACTGTCCCAAACTATCAATTATCTACCTTATGTTTACTCGCATTAAGTTTACAATTATTTACAAAGAACCTCCAACATCCCAAACTAAACCGTTACGAGTCTTACAATTAATTTTACACAAAAATCTATTTTAACATCAATAGTGTTCTGTGAGATATTGTGTCACAGAATATAAATAGCGTTAAATTTACAAAAGCTTAACATACCTACTTCTATGGACTAGTAATTTATAAGGTAACCTTCAAGAGACCAACATTTTGGTAAATCCCAACGGTAATGTCAATTTAAAATGTAAAATTAACCTCGACTTGTCAAGTTTAATTTGACATTTCAAGTCGAAAACCACATCGATATATCAATACAAACATCAGCCCTAAAAATATGGTTTGATATCGGACATCAGCATTTATCTATTCTAAAACGTTATCCTAACAACTAGTTAATTTTATTTAATGTTTAAAAGTCACACAATATTATTCTATGCAGTTTGTAGTACAAACTTATAGAAAATGCATTAACTTTGTAAACATCACGTAAAGTTTTACAAATACATAACGTTTAACATCAAATTAAAACAGGCTTTTTACAACTCGAGGTAATACATAGGTTTGTATTTCAACAGTTTACAAGCAAGGAAGGGATAGGATTATAATGCTTAACGATTTTATTTTTAATTTAATTAATGTTTTAGTAATACAGTATTAGGAATTTTACACAGTCAAACTTATGGCGAATATCGAAGTTTTAATGGAGGAAGCTAGCTTGCCTAATTGCAATTTCAAGATGTCTGACATTAAAATTTAACACCGACTTACATGTAGCTACTCTAACATTAATTAAATTATTATAGTAACTCCATTCAATTTAGTATTTGACATTTTGGTATCAAGTCATTTATTTGTGGTAGTTAATGAACTCATATTGCAGGCATCGTTCGTAAACGATCCGGAGACATTATCCTGCCTATATGAGCGCATGATCCCATTTCTTGTTCATTTCTGTTGTGGAGTTTATATAAAGCACGTATTATAAGCAATTTACCAACAGTTCTATTTACAAATTCAATCTGAAAACAATGTTTTAAAACAACAGGGAAAATGACTTGTCGGTTACATTTCTTAATTAATAAAAAGTCCTGTTATTGCTATATTGCACGTAATTTATTTAAGTATATTTCCACTAAGTATGACGGCCTATTAGCATAAAAAAACGAATAGATATGTTCAATGCAGTCGAGATTGTATGAAATGTCAAATTCAAAGTCCAGATTGTCAAATGTTTTATTTGACATTTAAAGACATGGGTGTCTGTCAATGTAATGTAAGCAAAACTATGATGGCTAGTTTTCTAGTCATGTTTCTCAGTCGACTTGCGTGATTTGTATCGTTTTAAGGAGTACTTTGGTTAAAACCTATTCATATCTTTGACAATAGGCGCTTAGTACCGCATTACGACAGCGATTATGGCGACAATATGGCGTTTCGCGCTCTTTCTTACTCTATTCCGCACGTTTTATCTGCCACTCACGGGTCCGGCCCAAAAATTGTTCTTTATACGAGATAAAATGACGTCAATCCTAACAATCTTTTTCCTTCAATCGGTAGGCACACTAGTATTGCTGAGAGAGCACTACTCAGTTAAAACGATACAGCGGCGGTGAGTGTGACGTCATGTAATGGCTGCTACTGCTCGTCGGGGGCAGCACTGTCGCCTCCAACCGCCTCGCCGCACTCCTCCCGCCCCGGGGAATTTTCTGGAAACATTTTGTGATGATTTATCGTCTGTGCACAAGACCAGAACAGAATAAACTATTGTCGATATGGATAATCTTGTGGTTCCTAAAGATATTCTGGGAAAGTAAATAAGTGCAGTTGAGCGAGTAAGAGAGGGGGTGACTTTGAGAGTGAATGAGTTTGAGATGCTGTGAAAGCAAGGGAGTGAGTTGGGAGTTTGTTTGAGAGAGTGAGTAAGAGCTTTTTTTTTTAAACGACGTCAAAAATCATCAAATGACCCCTGCCGCTGTGGGTTAGCAGCGGTGAGGGAGTGTCAGACTCTTACTGACTAAAAACCGTCGTGTTCCGTCGTGACGTTTAGATTACAAATGCAAATGGTTGTGTAGTGGTTGTTACCTTGCGAGTGCGGCTGGGCGGGAGGGGTTCAGGAGGCGCGGCGGCCGGTGAGCGAGCCCACCAGCGACTTGAGCGCCGCGCCCAGCGAGCCGCGCGCCGCCTCGCCCGCGCCGCCGCCCGCCGGCCCGCCGTGCGCGTCCAGGCACTTCTGGTAGCGCAGCTGTGGACAGGATGGCACATATAGCTCAGTATGTCGGTCCGAAATTAGTTGTAGTGGCTTAGTGTCTCCAGTATGAGTGTGGAGGTTCGATTTCAGGTGAGACAGGTACCAGTACAACTTATCTTAGTTATATTAAGTGCTATATAACTAATAGGGAGGTCAGGTAGGCAGTGGCTCCTTGTAAAGCACTGGTGCTCAGCTGCATCGATTAGAATGGAAGCCGACCCCAACGTAGTTCAGGTAGGCAGTCACTCCTTGTAAAGCACTGGTACTCAGCTGCATCCGGATAGAATGGAAGCCGACCCCAACGTAGTTGGGAAAAAGGCTCCTAAGTAATCTTAGACACCAAATACTGATTAAAGGTGAAAGAAAAACTTGAAGAATAAAAACTATACTTAGGTACCTATAATTCCCGAGATAGTCTCTTAAGTCTCTTAAGTCTGAAATCACCAACTCGTAACAGAGCAAACGCGGTGATTAATGGTCAACCTTCACTACTTGGTAGAAGGTCAGTACCCCACTTTGGGACAATGAGGCAGGGGATCGATGGTGTCAGCAAGTATACCTTGCAGGCGGCCTCGATGGTCTTGCAGAGGGCGCCGGAGGAGGGCTCGGCGTGGAAGGCGTGCGCGAGGAACACGTCGCGCGCCGCGTGCACGATGAAGGCGCAGCGCCGCACGTCGCGCCCGATGCCCAGGAACGACAGGTAGCGCACGCGGCACTCCACTATCGGGGTTGTCTCCTGGAATTGTCGAAGAAAATGCTTAGTAGAGTAGCTGCGACAGCCCTATTAAAAATCATGAGGAAAATCATATTCGCGAACGCAATTGCACTTGATCTCGGAGTCAAATCTGACGGTTGTGAAAAACCAAACAAAAGCCATCCGGGCTCTGAAACTTGGTGGTACATTAAACCTCAAACGTAAAGAGACTGGAAAGAGTTCAATATATCCATCAATACATATATCAATACTAGACTTCCAGTCTTATGTTGATTACCTTAATTTTATAACTTTAAAACGGATTTTAAAAAATTCTGACACAATGTCTGATCAGGTTCTCACTCTAAGGCACTCGCTGCCCTCATAGTAAGAAAATTTTAAGTACCTACACGCACAAGACAGTAACATATATTATGTAGACCCACAGAACAAGTGACACTCACCCCTTCATCAGTAATAGTGATCATGGAAGGCGCGACGGCGACGGCGACGGGGCGCCAGGCGGAGGGCGGGCGCGCGGCCGCGAGGCGCTCCAGCGCGTCGTTCAGCACGCGCATGCCCGTCGCGCGCGGAACCTCCGCGCTGCCCAGGTACAGCGCGCGGACCGTCTTGCGCGGCTCCTCCATTGGGGTTGGGAATGCTGCACCCACTGTACCAATAAAAAAAGGAATTTAATATATGCAGTAATTATCACCAGAAAATGGATTCCTGATGATCGAAGGCGACCAAGAGGAAGACCAAGGAAACGCTGGAGAGGAGACTTAGACAGCTTCCCCAAGGATTGGCCCCAAATAGCGACCCATAGAGAAAGATAGGAGGTCATGTGGGAGGCCTTTGTCCAGCAGTGGGACAGTATATTCTAATCAAAAAAGTAATTATTACTGGTGCGCCGACTCCAAAATTGGGAACGGGGCAGGAAGAAGAAATCAAATCACTGGTTTTCAGCTGCATACGATTACACTGGAAGCTGACCCCAACAGGAAAAGGCTCAGCAGATGATCAGAAATCACATCACGAATAAATCGAACGTGATTATTTCCCATGTGATTTCAGGTTATTATGAATAAACTGTGTGATCAATGGCGTACAAATGCGTGCATGTGACGACGTGACAACTGGTTAACATCCATAAATATCCACGGACTTAATAAGAGTGACAAAATTGTCAGTGCAATACAGATTAATTAAACTTACCAGAAAGCGGTCTAGGACGCCTAGTAGCTGGCAAATCCGTGGGACGAGGCGGGGGCTGCAGAGAACGTTCAATCATGATACGCTTGCATATATCCCTCAGAGCATTGGCGATGCTCCTAGCCGGCGCCTCACAACGGAACACATGGCACATGTGCTTGCGAGTAGCTCGATCACGGGCCACATATGCGAAATCCCTGGAAATAAAAGAAGGTTCTAGAAGCTTGAACAAGATTAGAGTATATAAGCGTGCAAATGATGGGCGCCCGAAAACTTGCTGAACAAGGGCGCCAGAAAAAAACAAATGACGGTAGCTGTATTTTCGTCAGTTTGTCGGCGATGCATATGACAGCGTGAAATGACGATAATAAAAGATAGTT
This sequence comes from Helicoverpa zea, assembly GCF_022581195.2. Classification (NCBI taxonomy): domain Eukaryota; kingdom Metazoa; phylum Arthropoda; class Insecta; order Lepidoptera; family Noctuidae; genus Helicoverpa; species Helicoverpa zea. Next base: position 1,189,982 of record NC_061464.1, on the reverse strand, counting down.
TTAGTGATGTTAAAGCCAAAATAACAATGTGAAAGCTAATGTATTTACAAGAACTATAGAGAAACAAAAAAGGCCTCCTAAATTACCTACTCTAACAAGTTCATATTTGTCCTAAAAAGGCGTTGACAATGTCTACTGCACTATGTCGATCAAAAATTTCAACCGTAACATAACCTCGGAAAACCAATACAAAATCACACAAAAAATCTAATTTTAAAACCCGAAATTCTTCAGTATTTACCTTTCACTATTTCCCAGAAAGCAAAGACAGAAAACAGGTTCATTATTTAATATTTTTTTAACTAATTTAGTATGTGTGATTATAAGGGTGGTTACTCACCGGCCGTTGTCCCGCCCGACTCCCCATACGCGTATAGTGTGTATGGGCTGTGTGTGAAGCGTGTTGAGGCTCTCTGGGTCAATCAGCTTGAGGGCCCCGTCGTCTAAGTCCATGAAAAGATCTTTGCCCTTTGAGAAAAAGACGAAACAGAATTAGTTTACATTCGGCAAGAATAGAATTAAAATTAGCTCAGGAGCTATGTTGTACCTAAACGGAACATTAGATTAGTCTCCCTTCAAAATATATACTTCGTAATGACCTAGGTAAAGTGTCAATTTCAGATTGCCGCACAATTCTACAACTGCCAACTTTTTAAAATCCATCGTTAAGGATCGTTTTTAAACTTATAACTGAAGAAAAAAGCCTCTAAGACGACTATTTTAATGAAATTGAGAAAAGGAACAACATCTCGTTTAGATAGGTAGAAGAGGTATTTGTAAAACTCTCTGACAGTTAACTCACATCGCCCCAGCGGCCGACTTGATCCAATAGATCATTGCGGCCCAAGCTGAGATCCACGATACACTTGTTGACGGCCCTGCTGGACCGCTCCGGAGTCAGGTCGGACTCTGAGATCTCGACCCAGCCGAGAGAACGGACGAAGAACCGCACTGCACGACCGTTGTCTGGTTCTTGACGGGCCGGGAAGCTGCGGCGTCTGGGGGAAGGGAAACATGTTATAAATATAAAAATATTGATGAGTATGAATGTGAACCTCGTAGGATAAACTTCCTGTAAGTGCTACTATTCGTAAGCAAAACTCATAGTTACGTGTCTGTGGGTTCGAGGCATTAGAACAGTTGGTACTTTTCCAAAGCTTCTTTACAATGTGTATGGAATCACAGATAAGAAGAGATAACTGATTTTTGCAGCTTTTATAAAACGATAGTATTTAACAAACCCCCAAACTCTATAATGTCCAAATTATTACCTGTGTCCAGAATATTGACTGGATTCATATTCATAAACAAAAATCCTTGGGTAAAACACATGAAACCCCTTCGATCAAAATTAAACACGGAAAAAGTACCAAAAGAACCCTTATTACTTCAATCCCAACTCACTTGTAAGACATCTCCTCTTTCCGTTTCCTCTCGGCCTCCTGTCCATCATGATCCAGGGCTCCACTGGTGGTACTCCTGGTGACGGAGCTGGTCATCATACTGCCCTCATACTTGCTCACTTCGGACAGGTTCGAGCAGTCCCGGACCATGGAAATACGAGACTCCTTTGCTTCGATTGGGGGCATTTTGGGGATCTCTCTCTGGATCGTTCCACTCTTTATGTGCCAGTAGTAGGGTCCGTCGTTGTCTGGTGAAGGCATGTGGTGATTGAGAAAAATGTAATGTCATTGAAGTTGGTTCTTCAAGACAAGAGGATCTGACAAGAAACTTACTTGCAGTAAAATAAGGATCGGGTGATATGGCAAACGTTAAAGAAAGCTATGAATCATTCCAGGGTCATTGTAATAAAAAAACGCTCTTTTTAGGTAAGTCGGTTAAAACTAGGTTGATGATGATGACTAGCCACAACTTGAAATAGACTAAGTTCAATTATAAAATGATTGCACTACATGCCTCAGGAATAATAGTTGCCATAGTGTAAGAAAGCCACATTGATGAAAACCGCGAAATAGTGTTTCATTTCGAGTTAGCAACAAAGCAAAACCACAGTTGTCTGAATGAACTGTTTGTGCTCTAAACATTACCCTACTTTAGTTTAGCATTCCATGTCGATAACTGTGACAAACATTCATGCTAGTCTTACTTATTCTAGCGGAATATCTGGATCTTAACTATGTGTTTCATATGTAGTATCATTAAATGCGTTTTATGGACGTTTCCTTAGAAACCATTATGTACCTACTGATTTTATTACAGTTACATTTTGAAGCAAGGTATGTAAATTCTATAGTTGTCAGTTATGGTTACTACTACCCGTATCTACCATGCGTTATGCGCAAGAATTCAAAATTCGCTACTATTGTACCACTATAGGTATGTAGTAGTATAATCAAGAGCAAATTAACAAGGCAGCTAAAACCCACCTAACTCAACTATAGCCAACAAAATAACTATAGGCATTTCTACAACATGTGTTGTTCATGCGCACACACCTGACCAGATTTCGATGGAACTTGGCAGAAGGTAATATAGCTGATACATCAGAATTAAATATAGGCTACTTGTTACCCAGGTGCGGGAAGTAGTTCACTCAAACAGCGGGTAACAAAAACTAGTCTAGTTCTAAATCTCAAAAAGCACATACATATCCTACTTGTACCTTCGTGTTTCTCCCACCCTGGCGGCAGTTGGGGCTCTTTCTTCGGCCTCAACTTGACAGGTATCGCGTACAAGTCATCGTTGGGCCCCTCGGCCGAGTGCGGCACGGGGGCCGAGTGACTCTTCTCCGAGTCCTCACGGTCGGCCCGTTCCTTCTCCGGCGGGGGAGATTCTTCGCCCCCATTTTGGGGCGGTGTGATTAGACCGCTCTTGTCACTGGGAAGGAGAAATTGGATAATTTAGATGAATTCTCAGGATGCACACATTGTTTTAGAGTCAAAAGCGCCGGAAATGTCATTTTTGCCTAAAAATAATATTGAGTTTCTAGGAAGAAAACCCTCCTGAAAAGATAAGTTGAATTATGTGATAACATCACTTATGATAAAAACCGGCCAAGTGCGAGTCGGACTCGTGCACGAAGGGTTCCGTAAATTACAGTTAAATCAACCTATCTCAAAAACTATAAGAGATACTTTGATCAAACCAAAAATCGTTGAAAGAGTTAATTAGCATGCATCACCTCTATTTTTTTTAGAATTTTATACCCCGTAGTTATAAAAATAGAGGGGGGGGACATACTTTTTACGACTTTGAGAGCTGATATCTCAAAAACCGTTCACTTTAAGAAAAATGTTTTTTAGAAAACTTTATATCATTTTAAAAGACCTTTCCATTGATACCCCACACGGGTATGTACATCGAAAAAAAAAATTTCATCCCTCAGTTACATGTATGGGGGGCCCCACCCCCAATTCTTTTTTTTACTATTTAGTGTCATATTTTTGTAGCGGTTCATACAACACATATTCCCATCAAATTTCATCACTGTAGTACTTATAGTTTCCGAGTAAATCGGCTGTGACAGACGGACAGACGGACAGACGGACATGACGAAACTATAAGGGTTCCGTTTTTGCCATTTTGGCTACGGAACCCTAAAAAGTAGGTAGCTTAACACTTACTTAATTTTTAATTTGAAACATACGTTATTTTTCTAAGCTTCTTATTCTACAACGAATAACTTTAAATAATAATTTCAACAAAAAACCCGCAAAGACTGACCTAATTACAAAAAGAACTTTGGACTTCTCAAAGACATTAGAACATTGAGGTTAATTTTCAAGATCACGAGGTTTTCATTATAATTTTATAATGCCGCTACTACACACATGCGATTTTGTTCACGGACGCGACAACTTCCACTTAGGATAACTATCGCCTTGACATAGTTTCTTTCTTTATGAGACTGAATCACTCAGAATGGGTAACTAAATGTAGGTGTATCACGTGAAAGTTTCCTTATTTACAAAGGTACCTGTATAGCTTGAAACCACAAGTAACTTACTTAGTAGTTTGAATGACTGCCGATTGCACATAACTGCTCAATTAACACTTACTTAGACTGCAATATCCAAGCCTATCCACTATGTATGAGGATATATAATGTGTATTAATTTCAAATATATTCCGAAAACATATTGCTAAAAATATAATCATTCCTTTTGCCTGAGTCAGTCTGTCTAGCTTTCCTAACTATGTTGGGGTTGTCTTCCAGTCTATGATACAAATCCACAGATATTCCAGCAAAAACACAAGCAAGCCTTAATAATGACATTGAGTGTATGAGTCTATTCATCATGACAGATTAGTCACCCATCCACGCACTGGCTGCGCCAAGCGTTGCTTAACCAATCAATCGGTCGCCGCGGCTGTTACCTACTTAGCCACGATTTTAACGACATACATTCTTTAATCCATGTTACAAGCGACTTAAGTCCGTTCACCGCAGTAAAGCACGGACTTAATTACATGTTAAGTCCTTCAGTGCAACTAGTTAGGTTAAGTCCATTGTTTATGAGTTAATAAAAAACAAACAAAGCGATTTACGTGACTGCGCCGAGTGCGTCACTCACTTTATTACTTTATATGAATCAGAGTAGGTGGTGTTTGTGATGAGAGGAGCGGGGAGCGGAGCGATTACAAACATTAACTTATTACTTCATTGTTCGCGATGCATTGATGTTATAGATAAGCAATCACTGTATTTAAGTTAGTGATTCGCACGCATTGGGTACCTCCTCCTATTTTTAAGTCATTTTATTTATTTTTGTAAAATGTAAGTTCAACTGGCCAACATACAAAATCTATTACTGTCACTCGTCTCAAATTAAAGGCATGGATTAGCTGAAATTATGACTCAGATTTTAAGGAACAACTTAATTTTTGATTAGAAATTGTTGCTTTTTAATCATTGGCAATCGTTTTTTTCAATAGCAAATCAGATGACTACGTTAAATTAAAACTACAAACACAATAATCCCGCTCCCGCTACATCTTATGACTAAAACCCGCACCTAACTGCAAGGCCGCCGCCATCGCGAGCACGTACAATTACCTGATCATATTTACTGAACGAGCACAAACTGTGTTTAACTAGAATTAGTGTAGCTACTGTGATAAACTTGTTCAAATATAAAATAACTTACAACTACAAGTCGTAAGCCTTTTTACGAGAGAACTCTTAGTTGTATCGAGGTGCATCTCTTCTCGGTTAAATATCGGTTAAACTTATGTATCGGATAGATAATACGAAAGTAACTCTGCCTGTCAGTCTGTCTATTCGGTTTTCACGTCAAAACTACTGCACCAATTCAAATATGTATTCATAAGTGTAAATATGTTAAGAATATGTTGTTTATCAGTTGTGTTAGCACCCCACAAGCTAATAAATAGCTTACCATGGGGCTAACCAACCGTGTTTAAAGGTGCCACGATATTTATTATTTAAACGCAATTCTTAACACAGATAATTTAGAGCCTGAGAAAGGACCACAGCCAAAATTTTATCCGGGTGTGGGAAGCGAGTAACATCTAATAGGACATATATGAGTACACTAAGCTATGACAGCACTATCCCTTAGGTAGTTTTCTCATAAATCACACAACAACACAGTAAACACAGCAACACAAACCGTATATAATAATATCTCCGTTTTCTGACGATCATTTTCAATGTTCATCACCATTGAATCTTCAGCTAAAGTTAACTTATCGAAGGTAAACTGTGTTTAACCACACGCGAAACACGGCTACTTCGCGAAACAATAAAATCAAAACTGTGTGATCGAGTTTTTAGTGATCCTTAGGAAAATAATGAAGAACCAAATGAGTTATTTAGGCTTACTACAATGTTGTATTTTTTGCACAGACACGATTATAAAAACTGAGTGACTAAGGATGACTAATTATTAAAACTGCGATTTTAAAACAAAGCCTTCGCGTCTGCTTTTTTTGTTCGTACGCGGTAAACTCAAAAACTGTCGAACAGATTTTCAAGTTAACTGCTGAGTTGTATTTGCTGTACGTCACTTGCATATTAAATATAACACAATATCAGTCAATTATTTAACACTAGCTATTGGCCACGGTTCCACTCAAGTCCTGAGAAAATTATTCCCTCGCCTGTCCTTTCTCAGGATCTAATAGACTACGAGAATGTATGAGTACTTTTGGTATGAATACTAAAGACCGACAGAATTCATCTTGCATTTATACTACTAGAAATGATTGTTGAGCACGTCCGGTCGTGTTAGATTGGCGTCCCATCGGGCTATGAGAGTAAAGGAATAGTGAATGCACCTGTGTCTGCGCAAATGCTTGTGCATTCACTATAATACCTATGTCAATAAAACAATCTGTTTTGTTTTCCCATCTCCGGACCACATAACACACAATCCGACTCACGCTTGTCAACATTTTTTTTTGTAGTAATGACTATAATAAAAACGCAATTAATATCAAGTTGTTTAAGACGTAACAATATAATGATTAGCAATTAACAGTAATCGGGTTTCGGCAGTAACGCAGTGGTGCAACGTTTACAACAAAAACTACTTTAATTATTATTTTTTTGTTAAGTTTTTTTGCCTTTTTTCATTGGTTTTGCGTTTAATTGAATTTTTGGCGACGCATGGCCGGTTCCTTTGTCCTGAAATTTGCCGTTTTATTAAGCAATTAAAGATTGTGTAAGTAAACGTGTTTTTGGTGCTATCGCCAATATGATAATATAATAAAGCAATTTGAACCTCTTACAAAAAACTGGCTATAAATTGAAGAGTAATTAACTGATAAAATGCTTGACCATCTTCATTATTTGTAAAAACTGTCTTAAATACTGTACTTTTTAGGTAAATGATGCATTTGATGCAATGAATGCCATTGTCATTGACAACAAATGACTCATCATCTGCCTAGCCTTTTCATAACTATGTGGGGGTCGGCTTCCAGTCTAATCGGATGTAGCTGAGTGCCAGTGTTTTACAAGGAGCGTCTGCCTATCTGACCTCCTCAAGCCAGTTACCCTGGCAACCCAATGCCGATTGGTAAGACTAACCAGTCTAATGAGAGAATGACATTCTTTTCTAGCTCTAGTTTTCAGTTCGTTTGTAACCATTCTTATTAGAAAAAGCTTATTTAACTAAGGAATACAAAGTCTACAAAGGAATTCCCAGACAGACATTTTGAACCATTTCAATTCTATTTCAGTATGCTAACTTTCAGTCTAAGAGTAGACAGACAATTGGATATTTTTTGTCGTTACTCTCTCAGCCGCGTTATTAAAAGACAGACGAAGGTCACACAGGGAAAGCCGGGGGTTTTAATTAATTTAATAACGTAATCTATTTTTTCTTTACATAGGTATTTATTAAAGGAAGTATTTGTTTTGCTAGTTATTGGCGTTTTTTTTTCATCTATTGACATGCCTAGGATGGCATGTCTTATTACTGTATTGTCTTACTTTGTGTTTGAGTAAATAAATAAGGCCTAAGTTCTTGGACACCATCAACATCCGTTTTTCATAAAACAACTGATTACTTTGAAACTTGTGTGTGAAAAGTCATATTAAACAGTTGTTTTAAGAAAACTGCCGTTTATTATGTCGGTGAAATGGGCCTAGGTGAGTTATAAATCAAGAATCCTTGTATGTGTATTTTTAAGATTAAACCTTTTTTTTGCAAAGTAGGTAAGTATATACAAAAACCGTCAGTTACCTACGTTGCAATATGCTATTACTGTCAGACCTATCAATCAAAATTTAATAAGGAAATACTTAACAGTTTTTAAATGCCTTTTATTGCATATTTGTTGCATTTGCAGTATGCACTAGCTCTTGCATGTGTGTAATTATTTGAACAGTTTAATTTAAAAGTAATAAACGATATCCAACATATTATTAAATATTTAGTAATTGGCTTTTAAGGCGGAATTAACACTTTTAATAATTGCGGAATTAGTTATTTTCTACCTAAATGTGAAGTTATAAATAACAGTTTTTTTAATGAATAAAAATAACAGTGAAACAAACTTTTGAAAGCAATAACTTCTTAGTTACAAAAGCAGTACTTTTGGTTTATAAAAATGAAAGTTTCAGATCGGATTCCAATAAACTATCAATCTATTACCTGAATGTGGTTGTGACAAAGCCCTATCTCTAGAAAGCAAACATATAGGCACTAGGAAAGCCACTATTTTCCTAAGTGTAGCACGACATGAGACGAAGGAAAACTTAGGTTCAAAACAAATATTTAGGGGACCTAAATATGCCTATTTCCGTAGATCAATAACAGTCTTTTTTTAGAGTTTTAAGGAAAAAGAAAATAAAATAGAAAATATAGTTGAAATACCTTGTTTTTGTCGGCGAAGCGGCCTCGTCTTCGACTCTGGAAGTAAAGAAAAAACACCGTTAATTAAATTAAATCAAAATTAATATTCCTTCATTTACCAAGCCCTAGATTTTAATAAAGGTTTGTTTAGAAAGGCTGGCAAAGATTTAATTAATAAAACAATATTTTTCATCAACAAAAAATAGTAAATTAGCTACTGTAGTAGAGTAGAATAAAATTTTGAAGTTATTTATTATTTTGTAAATAAATAGCTTGAATGCTGTATTTTTTTTTTTAATAAATCTAAATATACTATTAGTTAATATTTATGAACTGGTTGAGAAAATCAAAGTCTTTTAGTAGGATTTTGCAGGCTCTCGAAAAGTCAGTTCAGATGCACGATTCCAAAAAGTTGGTCTCAAGAATACTCTTTTTTCGCAATCATACAAAATATTACCATTATGATATCTATGGTTCCTAAGTGAAAATGGATAGGTAGAATCTAAATATGAGAACACTTTTCTACCACACCAAAACCGTGTAAAATAAGCTCCATTTAAAAGTAACAACTAAAAAAAGATCGGCCAAGAACTTCGGCCCATTAACGCATCCAATGGCCTATTTGAGCCCCCTAATTTAGTATTGGGGGACGCGGATTGCGTGCGAACTGACAAGTTTCCCCCAAGTCCCCAAGTTGGGGAATATGGGGCAATAACGTGACTTGTTTTAAGTACAAATAACTTGGCGTTGGAGTTTGAATAATGTTTTGTTTTTGAACGGAAGAATAATATTGAAATGTGTTTTGTTTGATTTGGTGGGGTGATTGATTGAGTATTTTAAAGGAATGCCGGTAATTTATGTTGGTATAAATAAACATTATTATAATCTGACTTCTAGAACTACTCCGCGCTCTCGGTTAAAGTAGCAGAAATTCCTGAAATTAGCGCATTGAAAAAATCTTTAATTTAATAATTAGGAAGGTTGTTTATTACATTTCCTTTTTAGATTTTTAAATGACTCCAAAGGGAACAATAATTTACTAATTGGACTGTTTAAATGATATCTATACCTGCGAAAATATTTATTTTATTTATTTATAATCAAACGTACTACAAAGGTTTATTTTCACTACCTTAGGTACCTAATAAACTAATTTTGAAATTCCATTTCAATATTATCTCAATTAAATCATATTGAAACTACCATTATTCAACCAAATTATTCATTGACACACATGAAACAATTCAAGCTAGCAACATCATCAAATAAAGACAGACATACACACAATGTACGTACATACTAAGACACAAAAAGTGACGACTCATGTCTCGCTCTAGAGAATTGCAGCGAACGACGGTGCACTTTGCATATTGTGTACCAGGACAACATGAGTGCTGAGAGATATGGTGGTAACTTTATGGGGCTGTAGAGACTTAGGTATGTAGATACTACCTATTTGACGACCTCGATGGCGCATTGGTCGGCGCAATGCCGGACCGCCGAACCTGAGGTCCCGGGTTCGATTCCCGGTTCGGTCGACATTTGTGTGATGAGCATGCTTGTTGGCCGTGGTCTGGGTGTTATGATATGTATTTATAAATATGTATATATGTAGCTATATGTAGTTTATCAGTTGTGTTAGCACCCATAACACAAGTTAATAAATAACTTACCATGGGGCTAACCGACCGTGTGTGAAAAAGGTGTCCCGACATGTCCCGACCTATGACTATACACTTAAGTCGGTAGTATTATTGTGAGATGTCGAGACTTATGTGTATCTATAATTATACACTTAAGTCTATCTATGATATTTTTGTGAGATGTAGAACTCATAAACGGTTGGAGTACCTAATGTGAATTGAGAGGGCTATTGAATTGCTATTGCATCTGTTTTATGTTAGACATTTTCGAGTCACTTTAGATGCATAAACACACAAAAAAAATTACATAACACAAAGTGTCACTTACATAATATAAAAAAAATTGATTAAAATGATTAAATTTGAGAATAAGAAATATCGAATATTAAGACACTACAATTTACAGCCTATTTGTAAACACATTTTTTTGAAAATAAATTATTTCTAACAGTTTGCAATTCTACAAACATAGAACTGTTTTTAGGAAAATAAGTTGATCAAAAATAGCAGTCCAGTTGCTTTTACCACAGAATTAAGCCAAATAAAAATAAAAAAAGAACCACTAGTTCTGAAGGTCTGACAAAATCACAACGCTTACAAGAGACATTTAAATGTTAATACACGAACCGCACTCATTGTGCATTCGGCTGGACGAGTGCAATGTGATGCTACTTTACCAGACAGATTTTTTAAAGTGCACTTTGGGGCACGAAACATGTATTTGCAAATAGATAGTGGTTGCTAGTTTTTGAGTTACACAATGCTATCGTATTATAGGGTATCAAAAAAAATTGTCCCGGAGATAAGAACTACCTTCAAATAGTAAATTATTTATACAAAAAATTGGTCGCATTATACTATGAATTTGTTCGTTTGTTTAAACTGGTCTGAACCCTAAACTACTGGACTGATTTGACAAATTGTTTCACTGAAGCTACACTATCCCCTACTTCTACAGTTCAAACTCATAAATATATGTAGAAATAAAAAATCCTCTTTAGAATTTGAGTATAACTAGCACCTATAGATGCAGATAGTAAATATCTAAACTACTACTGCTTAGTCATTGTCAATAACTATTTCCAGACTTCCTCTTCCATACCTGAGCCATTCAATTCCTACAAAGAACAATACATACAAATAATTTCTCAGAGAAAAATGCAAACTATTCAAACAACTTCTAAAGAAAAAACTATAAAGAATGTTTTCACTTTCTTAAAACAGTTCTATTAATTGAAATTCTTGCGTGAAGGCATTTTAATTGTGTATCCAAGAATAGTTAGCGAATTGATACACATAATTATCTCAAACCATTGTTTTAATATACCCTTGGAAAACAATACCTGATCACTTCTCAGAGAATTTCGTAATTTTTCTAAATACCTACTTATTGGTGTGAACAAACTGGATTTAGATTTTAATTGAAAAGTGGTTATACAATTTTATCATTATTTTAAAAAGATTATGTTGCGTTTCTAAACTAATTCTTGCACTGGCTGGTAACTAAGAAAAATCCTATTACAAATTGAGCGTATCACCTACCTTATACACAAATCTATGTATCTTCTATGATATCGATCTATATCTACTTAGACCATATTATATTACTATTCTAAAAATCTTCATATCTTCGAGTTTTTATTAGGTTTAAAAAACTACGGAAAGTGGTAAAACAAGCACATCAAAAAACAAAATCAAAAACACAAAAACAGCATCCAAGATCATACACGTTTCAAAATCCCCGAATGCATCGAACGTGACTTCACTCCGATAGAAACTCAACTGAAATATTGAAGTCGAGAGGCGGGGCGCCGACTTTCAAAGACAAAAGACACCGGCTTTTACTGCCGAGCTGTTGGCAGCGGCTTCAATCCGTACAAGTGGTTTTTTAAGACGTATTTTCGAGATGATGGGGAAAAAATTGTGTAGAGGAGGAAAGAGGTCATTTGAGGGTAGATGCATGGGGTTAAAGGTTGGTGATTGGTATAGTGGTCTGATAGAGCGACAGCTGTTAATCAAAGTTTTGAAGTTAGTGATTGATGCACCTGTGCATCGGAAGGCACGTAACTGTCGGTCCTGATCTCTCTCCGGTCGTGTTGAATTTCAGTTTCACAAGGCGGTAGGTATCTGATTAGAGAGATATAATCTGAATATTTTTTCTGACAAATTCTTCACGCTACATACTCTTTTTTTAAAATGAATATTAATTTTAAACACGAATCCTAACTATATACCTATCCAATTAGATACTTAATAATGAATTCTGTATTAGCATTCCATATGTTCATATTTTATACACAGGTGGCATTTTATAATCTAGTAGGTATAGATACAGCTTTATTTAGATATTCTCAAAAGTTTCTTCTACACTATTTTTAGCTTCGATCTATAACAAAAAGCATACAAACAAACAAACAAAACCCGAATACTAGTTGCTAAGGAATCCTGGTTGAACTGAGAGTGTGGGCGGCATTTTATATAGATGACTACACGTTCATGCCAATGACGAGAACATGAACTAGGTTGAAGCACTAAAAGCTGATCCCGATATGCTATCTATCTGTTGTTTGCTTACCAGGGATATGAGTTTGATATTACTTGTATGGGACTAATTTCAAAATCCTATCTCTAATAGGCTAGTTTCCTAAAAAATAATAATTAGTCCGTCTTGTAGATTGTCCAAAATTAAGCGATACGTATTTTTTCTTTTTTAAATTGGATCAGAACTTGTTAAGATATAGCGTGTTAAAGTTGAGTGTGACGTCACAAGTTGCTACAATTTTCAGGACACTGTGACGTAAAAGGCCCCCACTCCTAATTTTTGAAGTGTATTATCTTTGTCATTTTATGTTTAATTAAAAAAAGAAAAAATACGTATCCAATATTTTTTGATTATCTAAAAAGCGGACTAAATATTATTTCATTATTTCGACCCTGGACACTACCCTATTAGTAAATTAATAGATGAGTACATGGAATATGGGAATGGCCATAGAGTTTAACAGGAGATAGAGTTTTGGTAAAAAACAATGACTTAACTGACAAGGTTTTAATGCAAATATTGATAGTGTTACAATAAAGTAACTTAGACATTTGACAGTTGCGAAAGATTTTTTAAAATATTTTTTCAAACACTATTTCAATTGCTTGTAATAAAACTATGAAAGTTATCCAAAGCACTACTTATTATGAAAAGTTATGTCCAACGGTTGGTATTTTTCCGATACCTATCACAGTCCTATGGGTGCATTTATGGCCATATACAATTCATATCATGTCAGCGATAAAAGCGTCCGTTGCACAATTAAAGTAATTTGTCAATTTGTTTAATGTCATTTTTGTAATAAAGTCGTGGAATATAATGCTCATTTCTTTTGTGCCACTAAAACTTTTGCAAAATCTGGTAATACTACCTTTGCCATTTATGTTAGTAACACTTGGGGTTTGCGCAATAATCAATGTTTTTTCTTCATTCGTCATACTAATATTCAGACGACTTCTTATTCACGTCAGCTTATCGGCAATCGGTTCATTATTCTTAATTCACTTATTACATACTCTTGTAATAGATAAGACGTTCAAGCAAACTAACTATTGCTAACAGCCTTGGCAAGGTTGTTCTACTTCCGATGTAGACTGTTGCAGTTTCCGCATGGTTAACTTATGTACTTCGTTATTGTACTGAAAACGACTAACTACTACTGCTCTGTGTGAAAAATTATTTCACTGTTGGGAAGCTACTCCATCCCAGCATAACATGGGCTGTATTTTAATTTGGTACTGGAACTGGAAGAAGTTTCAACGAGACGCGGATGAACTGAGGGAAATAGCTAGTAAGTACCTACTTCGTAAAATATTTCAATATAAACAATCATGGCGAATAATTTTAAATCGAGACTATTCTAACAAAACTCTTCTAGCCTCATCTGCCTAGGCTTTCCCCAACTATTGAGGTCGGCTTCTAGTCTAAACAAATGCTGAGTATTGCTGAGTAGTTACATACCAGGATTTTATTAAAAAGCGACTACCTATCTGACCTCTTCAACCTTAGTAAGATGTACAGGGTCGTCAGACCTTCTGGCTTCTGTCTATCCGTAATGACCGCTTAAGGGCCTATGCATACCACGTTTTTTAAACGCGCCGTCGACGCGCGTTTGTAGCGATACAGACGCGATACGCACGCAAGACAGTCGCAGCCTGTAGACCTTTGCACACCGTCTGTATACATACAGACGCGCGTGTGTAGCGATACAGACGCTATGCAAACGCGCGTGTGTAGGGATGCAAACGCACGTTTGTATCCCTACACACGCACGCCTACGCCTACGCGCGGAACCAGCGCGTCTGTATCGATACAAACGACAACATACTGCTCTGCAGGATAAAAGCGCGCTGGCGACGCGCGTTTTGGGAACGCGCGTCGACGGCGCTTTAAAAAAACGTGGTGTGCATAGGCCCTAAGATGTTCAAATGACACAATCAATATCTATACTAATATTATAAAGCTGAAGAGTTTGTTTGTTTGTTTGCTTGGACGCGCTCATCTCAGGAACTACTGGTCCGATTTGAAAAATTCTGGGTTTCGGTATTCCGGGATCCCGCATCATTTTTAGTCCCGAGCGCTGCGGGATTGCGTGTGCGGGATCAAGCTCGATTTGCGGGACTGTAAAGAAACATGCGCACGACCATTCACGACCGCGAACGCTGTTTTCTTCGCAAACATTTCCAATTGAATGATAAAAAAAATATATAAAAAAACCAAATAATTATTTATCATTCAGCTGAAACTGTTTTTTTCTATTGAACTTGATTGTATTTTTATATTTGATCTCAGTAATTGAAGTGTAATTTGATTGATCTCATTTAACGTTAATTAAAGTGAAATAACGTGGATTTAATTTGATTAATTTATTGTTTTATTTGCCTCACATAATATTTTTCATAATTATATGCGGGATCCCGCCAATACCGGGATCCCGCGGGATTTGAATACCAACTCCCGCCAATACCGGGATCCCGCGGGATTTGAATACCAACTCCCGCCAATACCGGGATCGAGCATGGGATGCGGGATTGGAAGCCCTAATATAGACTACTTTTTATCCGGATTCGTGTCGAGGTTGCCACGGGATGCGGGTGATACCGCTGGCAGAAGCTAGTTCATTTATAAGCAGGAAACATTATACCTAATGTTAAAATCATGCATAGTTACGACTGCTCTATATAACTTGACTCTTTTGACCGAGATGTACTCTTGTACTCTTTGAACCATGGACTCCATGTTAAGAATACATACTGAACGTACTAATATAATCAGTCAGCCGTGGCTTGCTCACTTAGCTGACCTATCGATCCGCATATGAATAAAGCTTTTTAAAATGATTGCTTTTGAGAACGAAATATCTTTAAAGATTACTTCAGTAATAAATATATGGGGTAACTTGGAACTAGAACATATTTTTGTAAGGTTTTATTTGCATTTTAATAGCGTGGCAAGTACAACAATTCACCCTATACTTATTTATGAATGATAGAAGACATACAAACGACTTATGATATGTTACGTTTTAAAAGGTGTATGTTAAGAATGTCATTATAACATAAATACTATATGCATTTAGTTTGATAATGCTCTACAAGTAATTGCAATGCACCTCTTTTGCATTACCTGCACAATTTCGTTAAACACGCAAGGAATATCAATTTCTCCGAGTAGTACACTACTACACCTTAGCAACAAAATTAATACACTTTATTTACCCCATAAATCATAACAGAGCAATATTTTCTCCCACTGCAGAGTTACATTCATCCTTTAATTAGACTCACGTAGCACTTCGAAATACACCCAAAATTACACCTTATTCTCAATGACGTAAGGTAGAATATTGTATAGCAGTAAGAATGCAATTTCCACCGCTAGGTGGCGACACTCTCACGGATGCATTCTGATATTGGAGAAGGAACGTGATCGCAATAAAGTTTCCGATAACTTGGGGGACAATTTATTTTTGCTTTTGTTTTGTTTCTATTGAAAATCCTTATTTCAAATGTAAGTAATTCTGTGTTTTCACGCTCTCGTGGGTATGATTGGGGATTAAATAGCAAAGGAAAGCCGGATTTTTGATAGAGATGGTAAAAGGAATTAAGTATTTATGCGAAGACCCCAAAACACATACATTATATACCTAAGGTAGTCGTAGGCTCCTCGTCGAGGCTTTGGGCGGCGGCGACCTCTCCCGTCCGGCCCTGGTTCAGGCCATGGTCCGGGGCGAGAGGGAATGGGATGCCGTCGCCTCCTTCTGCGAAGCGGTCATGCTCGAGAAAGAGGAGGCGGAACGCCAGAGAGTTCGCACCTCTCATCCCGGCCACCGCGCTGGACCAGGTAGACACCATGGGCGCCGGGTGTCGCGAGATGACTCCCGGCCACCGTAGGCGTGGGTCTGTGGGCGGTGAGTTCGGGTGGCTCATCGCCCCTCTGTCTACTTAGACGACAGACCCGTGTCGACGGCGCGCGTTGTTCCACGCGCTCCTCAAAGAGATGTCAGCAACCCCAGCGGGGCCCAGCAGGGCCAAGGCCTGCCGGGGCTGCGGGTTGTTCGAAAGAGATACCGCGGCCCTGGTACACAAAAGGCCTATGACGGAACACGACGGTTTTTAGTCAGTAAGAGTCTGACACTCCCTCTCCGCTGCTAACCCACAGCGGGAGGGGTCATTTGATGATTTTTGACGTCGTTAAAAAAAAAAAAAGGCTTCTGTACCTGAAGTTTTAAGTGAGTCATTCTTACTTACGGTACATAAGACATATGTAGGTAGTGTAGGTACTGATACACATAAAACACTTTTGAAACGGGCTCAAATGAGGATATTTATAGCATCATGCCCTTAAGTAAAACTGTGGTAAACAGTGGTTTGAAAAATAGCAACACGTTTTAATTTTAGTTATTTCCAAAACCCACACATTCCCCCAGGATATTAATACGAGCAACAAAAACTGTGTGCTAAAAGTTTTTAATAGGATTATACGTGCGCTAGAAGCGTCGTAAAAATCCCCCTGTAATGATGTTTGCAAACTGCGAAGTTTTCAGGCGTATGGCATTTTGTTAAACTGTGGGTGGTGATATTTGCTTTTAATCAAGAATTATGTTTTACTACCAGATTTTCTTTTCACATAGTTTATTGATTTGTAAATAAGATGTAATCTATAGCTGAATTTCAATCAAATTTATTAAGTTTTCTGATATCCACACAAAATGTCCAAAAATATTTTAGTTTTCAAAAATTATTACTTAAACGGCGTAATTAGTTTTGTATGCTTTAGCGACAGTTTTTAATTAACTAACTGTAAGTATAAATTATCGCGTCTCAGTAAAGAAAAGAATATCATAGACTTAACGAAACAATTATGAAGTGGTTCATTTCCTCGAAAAACGATACCTAAAATAAAATTTCGGTTTTGTAAAGTACTTAGCATGCTTTACCCTTACGGGAAACTGGCTAAAATTATATCCACGACAGCTACTTAACAAGCTATAAATCGCTTTAAGCTTATAGATAGCAATATACAGCCGCTTTATTTTCTACGTTGTCAACGGATGCTATTTTCTCCGCCATGACAGTTGTGGCTCGGAAAACAGAAATGGCTTTATATGTCAAGCAATATTAAATACTAGCCGTTTTCCCGCGGTTTCACCCGCGTCCCGTGGGAGCTACTGCCCGCATCGTGATAAAATATAGCCTATGTTACTCGCAGATAATATAGCTTTCTAATGGTGAAAGAATATTTAAAATCGGTCCAGTAGTTTTTGAGTTTATCCATTACAACCAAACAAACAAAGTTTTCCTCTTTATAATATTAGTATAGATGACGTGTGTGACTCAAATATCCTTAGCTTAATTGAATAATATGGTCTTTATTTGTGGGTAAATTAAGGCATGAAAAAAGCAGCTTAAGGTCATTTATGCTTTGTAAGAGCTATTTAAAGCAACATCCTCAAAATAACTGCTCTGAATAAAAATAACATGTTTTAAGTAGCTAAAATTCAACTAAATAAGTTCAGGTTTACCCGCGCCCTGAAAAAGTTAGGTAGTTCATTCACACAGACCTATGTAACCTTAATCACATCTCAGTTTCCAATGTGATGATTTTTTTACCAACCAGCAAGAATTACATCTAAATCTGTTCAATCTTCCTACCGTGGAATCATTTTCCAAGGATTTAGTGTGCAGTATTCTAAGGAACCAAACCTCTGAAATTCTTGCCTTAGTTTAGTTCGTATTATGAAGATGTTATAAACGTCTTAAAACAGCAATAACACAGCGCTATATGTGAAGTTATTTAAGGGCATAGAAACTGCAGTGCAGCGTTGTTATCTGTTTCAGAACGGATGTTGTTCTGACGTCGCGCGTGTTGTGTGGCTATGAAACCAGCGGTTTATGGATTTGAAATTAACGCAATGTTTGCTATTAAAATCGCAATGTTTGCAATTAATTTGTTTTTGAACTAAACAGTTTGTAAAGAGCTCATTGATGATGTTGTGCTCAGGGAAACGGGGATTCTCTGTCTGTGATGATCAGTCTTCCTACGGTTATCTGAAGTGTAAAAGGCTTAATTTACTGTAAGTGACTGCAAATGTTAGATAAATATTTATTGTCCCTGGATACGTCCACTATCGAATATTTTTCGTTATTTGATTTATTTCAACAAACACTTTAATGCGTTGTCGTTGTCGCGTTGGCTGGTACCTATATTCTATGTTCTTTGAAAATAATTACTGGCATATAAAACTGGCCTAAGTAACGAGTAAGTAAAGTACATGTTTAATGCTAAAGTAAGTGGTCCGTAATACATCAAAAATCGCTATCAGCTTATAACAGTGTACCACACAACAGCGCTATTATGTTCATTCAGAGCGGATGTTGCTCTGTTCGCCGCTCGCGTGTAAACGTGGGGCCACTAAGTCGGCGTTTTGCTGAAATATTGCTTTTAAGTGTAAGGCACATAATTGGAACAAAATGTCTACTTGATTTATAGCGTGTAAGTGGGTTTTTAGTTGTTATTATGCCATTATTTTCAGTGTATTTATCAACTGAAGTAAAAATCTACATAGAAAATGATTATCACAAATGTAAGATACTGTTGATATTTTGAAATAATATTTTTTACCACATAAGATATCCTTACAATTAAATCGTGCATATAAAAGGCTATGCACCTAATAAATAAGTGTCCAGGCAATATTTTAAATCCTTCTATATCTGTTACCGCTAAACCATTTTCCATTATCTAACCATTCATCCATCTGTCTAGCCTTTTCTCATCTATTTTGGGGACGATATCCAATCTTACTGGATGGAGCTGAGCACCACTGTTTTACATAAAGCGACTGCCTATCTGACCTCCTCAACCCAGTTACCCTGGCAACCCTTGGTAAGTTTAACTACATCTATTAATATTATTCCACATACCAATCAAACATTAACAAAATCAAACAATTTCATGACATTTTATAGCTTCCTCTGTTTTTTACACTTGTCAACCGGTAATTGGCTCTGTTTTACTCTTTCTATATGTATATTGTCATTTTAATGTCATAGCTATTGGTACTCCAAATAAATAATTTCAATAAAAAAAAACAGATCAAAATAACACAAAAGCCCACTATTATTTGTACAGCAAACAGCCGAATGCATCGGATCGATGCAGCGGCTGCGCGGTGCGCCGGTCATTGCACCCGGCGTGCTGTAACGCACTGCACTATTGCATAGTTCCAGTCGGTGATGACACTCGGAGCTGTTGCTAAATGGCTATTATTATGAGGACTTTAACTGTTTAATATCTAGTTTTTTTTATCAGTTTTTATTGAAGGATGTTTTTTGTTTAAAAAATTGCGTGGTAATTTATATTAATTTTAGCAAAATTAGAAGCAACTGTCTAATATTTTAATGGCAACATTTAGGTACTGCAAATGTTCAGGTAAATTATAAACCACACATGGGGATTATTATATCGACTCAGGTGATTTGAGGTTAATCATTAAGTTCTCAGTTTAGAAGTGATATATTATCTAAATGACGCTTAGGGTAAATTAGTATGAAATAATTTTGGCAGTGATTGTTATCAACCAGGTTCCGTGCGAGCTACTTCGCGCACCTGAGTAAATAGTAGCCTTTTATACATACACCTACAACTCAGAATCTCTTTGCTAAAAGCCACTAACATTTTCCGTTCACAAGTGATGTAGGTATGAAGTGGTACTTCTGCACCAATATATTCAGTGTGCCTACTCGAGCTAGGTAGGTAGTCGTGGTGGCCTAGTGGGTAAAGGACCAACCTCTCAAGTATGAGGGCTCGGGTTCGATCCCAGGTCAGGCAAGTACCAATGCAACTTTTCTAAGTTTGTATGTACTTTCTAAGTATATCTTAGACACCATTGACTGTGTTTCGGATAGCACGTTAAACTGTAGGTCCCGGCTGTCATTGAACATCCTTGGCAGTCGTTACGGGTAGTCAGAAACCAGTAAGTCTGACACCAGTCTAACCAAGGGGTATCAGGTTGCCCGGGTAACTGGGTTGAGGAGGTCAGATAGGCAGTCGCTTCTTGTAAAGCACTGGTACTCAGCTGAATCCGGTTAGACTGGAAGCCGACCCCAACATGATTGGGAAAAAGGCTCGGAGGATGCCTACTCGAGCTAGGTTGAAATATTGATTGTAGGGAATGAGATGTGTCCATGGAGAACAAAATGACTAGCGGAGATGTCATGACGCAAAATCTCCCAAAAAAAGTAGCGCGCCAAAACGCAGATATTCGAGGGACGAGAAACATTACATACACGCCTTATTTAGAACCCGCCCATTATTTCTAAAACAAAATCAACAATCAATCAAGAGTAGTAGAACGCCACTTTAGTTCTAGTTACTTATCACGCCTTACGTTGCTTGACCTACAAGAAGGCGCTTGACCTACCTTGCTTATGGCATCTCCGCTATATTTCCTTCCTCCGTGGCTACGTATGATTGTTTGCAGTTGTTTTCATAGAATTAATGGCTCCCGAGCTAAGTTTGATGGCTTCAAATCTGTATGCAATCCTGTTTCTATTTTGAGTACGTCTGGCGAAGTTTGTACGAGTTATGAAATCGGGTTTATTGTTGAATTGATGTTTTGGAATGTGATGAGACAGAAGTGGATAGTCTGAATTTAATAATACCCTAGCCCTACCTCTTCTCTAAATGAGAGTAGATAGTTATGTTTTTGGTTATGAATATCAGTCGCCCATCCGCAATCATCCGCATGATGTAGTTATACACATTAAATATGAATCAGTTTAGGGTTCAAATGAAGATAGATAGTTTATGTCGACATCGAAATACAGTTTTTCCATCTATTGCCGAATGCCGTTAGAGTATTAGTTTTTTTTAAATCGGTGAATTTGGCTACACCTTTATTTTATGGTGTTAAAATTTTTAGAGCAAGAAATATTTTGGAAACCGCACGGAAAGTGGAAATCACTTCTAAAACAAATTTTTGATCAGTTTTCTCCGTGTCCAGTTTTTCCATAGTTTAATGGTAACCACACAATTTCTGAAAGGCACATTTTCTCTAATACTCTGAACGGACTCACCTCCTATTATCCAGGTAGCTGTCGTACTCATCAGGCGTGTTCTTATCGTCATGCATGTAGAGGTCGCTGTAGATGGCTGACTCCAGCCGGGACGGGTCCAAGTGGTAGTTTGGGTTCTCATATGAGAGCAGACCATTCTCTGTGGACAATGAATGACGATATTAGAATACTCTAGAAGAAATAACAAAAAAAACCTACTTCAATACGACCTTGTCTCAAGTCTGACAAATAGTATGCTGAAAACCGCACAAAAATCGGTTCAGCCCAACGGCAGATAATCTCGCACAAACATACGTTCATACAGGTCAACTGGGTACCTACTTTTTTTGAAGGCGGTTAAAACATTTATTGACGGAAAATAAAAGATACAAATTATGATTTGGAAGGTGAAGTGGCAGCCATCGTGTCATAGCGACTTCCTCTTTGTTTCAGAAGGCACTTTTTGTTAGATCCGTGTAGTCTTCGGTATTTTTCCTTTCAAGGTTATTAATTTTAAAACTTTCCTTTGCCAGGACTCAATTCAACTGGAAAAATAACTTTTGTATAAAAAATCAACTAAAATTGCACTCGGTTTCTACAAATTAGAAGCATTTAAGATACAAATTACTCCAATCCCTTTCATATTGGACAAGACATTGTCTCCTAATCGAAAGATCCTATCAGGATAAAACGACACGTTGTCTGTCTAGCTTTTCTAGCTTTATTTTCTAGACTTTAGATAGCAAAGATGTCTGCACTAAGCTTAACTTAGATGTGTTAAAAACCGCATGACTTGCACTTTACGTTTTCTTATGTACAGGTATACAATTCCATATAGATACAATATACAATTACAGTATAGCTAATGATAATTTGTAAAGTTTTTTATTCACAGAAAAGCATGAAGGAGAAATTGATCTCTTTTTTTTGATGCATAGAAATTTGCTTTTATATCTAAAGTTATTTTTTGTCAAATTCCTTATTTGATAAGAACTAGTTTTAAAAGACTATTGCGCAGTTGTGAGCGATCAAATGTCTGTTTCCAAGAGGATAAGACTATATAAAGATAGTTTTTTTTAAATCACACTCAATTCTTTATTAACATTCCACTATATCCAAAAATACTTTCAGATAAACAATTTTGCTCTAGTTTTGTTCAGCACTTAGCTGGCCTCATCGTAACAGGAGCCGAAGCCGTAATAATAGCTGACTGTTAACCCCCTCCACCTCCCCCTTCACCCCCCTCCCCCCACTACATCAACTTGTGTCAGTCTAGTGCGATGTAATTGCTGTCATCATGTGACTATTATTTATGAATGTAGGTAGTTTATGGGGAGGAGAGGAAATCGATGTTGGTAATGTAAAGAACTATAATTGTTTTGGGGACGATTTTTGAATCCTTTGTTAAGTTCTATCTGGGGAATAAATATGCTGATTTGACACAAAAACTGACAAACGTATTCTTTAGGTAAAACTTTTTTGGCAATTGATGAAAAATCAACCCTGAATGTACTAAGATTATTTATTTCGATGATCAGATAAAAACCTTGTTTAACCTTTAAGTACCGACCCGTGGTCTGACAGACACTTTGCGAGTTCGAAATGTCTAGTAACACATGGTAGCGAAGTCGTAACCCCTCTGGCTTCTCTCTACCCCTCGGGCAGGCGTTTGGAAGCATTCCTGGTGAGTAGCTGCGTCGGCGCATGCGATTACGGTAAGTTATGATTTTTTTAAAATCGCGAGTGGTCTGTCAGACCACTCGTCTGTACTTGTGTAACTTTTTTTGGATCCGACTTTTTCTAAATTATATCGTTTTTCTAGTTTATTTTTAGTCAGTTCTAAAAATGGATATACCAGGAACGTCGGGTATGAAACGGGCAGCCGCAGATGCAAAAAAAACGGTGTCAACGCCGATATTTGAATAAACGTCTACCACGATAATTGAACCTGTGAATAAAAAGTGTTTTGGGTCCAAATATACCTGATAATGTTAGGAAAGAAAATGAAACAGAAGGTAATCAAACCAGGATACTCTGTCCTTCAAAAATGAAGTGCAAGACTACCCACAAATGTGACATTTGTATGAAACACGTGTGCCTACAATGCAGCAAACCTGTATGCAAAGAGTGTTTGTAAACTACGATAGTTTGGTGCCTGGAGATGTTGAAAAATATGTTTGATTATGTGTTAAACTTTTATTTTTATTGTTACTTATTTATTAATCTTTTAAAAAAGGGTAGTCAAAAAAAAATTATATTGTAAAGTTAACACATAATGATTATTCAAATAAAAGTTAGATTTTTCTCTCAAAAAAATTAGAACTGCTATGTAAAAGTCTATAATTAGTAATAAATGTAAAAAAATCTATGTTTTGTTTTACTTATGCAATAACTAATTGAATAAGCAATAGATAGTAACTTTTTTTAAGCAGAATACAAAGAAACAAAAAAAAATTGTAATTAAAGCGATGGTGGTCTGCCAGACCCCACGTCGGTACTTGTGTAACTAAAATAGGACGTCGGTACTTAAAGGTTAAAATAGTTTGATGGTAATTTTTATGATATGACCAAAATTTAAGATTCTAATTATGTGTTTTAAGTACATCATATGTCTATCACTTCAATGGTATGTATAATGTATTTGATACCGACTTTTATCAAGGCCTGTGGAAGATTAAGTAATTGATTAAAAATTCATTGTACCTATAGTCACTTTTAGCCAAACCAAAGGACAAATAAATCCGCTCTCTTACTTAAAAGACAAACCATTATCATACCCTTTAAACGTCAATTTATAGTCAAAACGAAAGCTTCTCAAAGCTATCTAAAAGAGGCATTTTAGGTACCTAAATTGATACCGAAAGCGACCTACAAAAGCCTTTGCGATCTAGATTCTAGCTTAGGTTAAAGTTCTGACCTATTTAGCCTAGTTGAATCTTGGAAACTATTAGTGAAACTAAACGTTTTATGTAACGAGAGTGTTAGAAGAATCTTCTAGAATGTTCGAGGGGTTATCTGAAAGTAAACTTTGGAAGTTTCAGTTAGATGTTATTTTAATTTTATATGGTCTTATAGCTTAAGATTTTCGGCGTAGAGAGATTTATAGAATAATTCCCGCGCTAGGCCCGAAGCGTACCTACATACGTCATCTGCTCAGCCTTTTCTGAACTAGGTTGGGGTCTGAAGTCTGAACGGATGCAGATGAGTATCAGTGTTTAAGGTGTAGCTACTGTCTATCTGACCTTTTCAGCCCCATTATGGTAAGCATTCCGTAAATACATACGGAAACATAATACTCGTAAATAAACAATAGCTGTTTAATTACATACGCTGGTTGTTAATATCAGTCATAAATGCAATTCTAGTGTAGTGGTGTGACTGTATAATATCTACCAAGCAACAATGCTGAAATTCATCTATCTCTCGTACAGCTAACTGGATTACTAAAGCTACATAACAGACTGCGGTTTAATCCCAAAAACAGAACATAATATAATAATAACTTTGACGTCACTAGTTGCAATCACACAAACCCCACTAAACTCGCAAACTGCAGACTAAACAGTCGGTCGACAGTTGACCCGAAGGTAAGCAAATTTTTTCTGTTAAGAAAGTGTTGATTCCAATCAAAGTTTTCGCTCAGTCTGAAACCGGCTAAATACCTGATCTTTGTAATATGCGTACTACCATTCATCTTCATACTGATTTATGAGTCTAAACAAACTATCGGCCGACTAAAAGTCTGCCGCACAAAACACACTATAAAATCCGTACTAACCCTATTAAAATCCGCATCTATCCCATTAACACGCACCGCTTGGCAAGTAACCCATTCCGGCTTATCCCCGCTACATCCCGTTATGGGGGATAGCTATCCCTGAACAAGTTCTAATAGTCATTGAGGATAATCCTTGTTGCATGTTACAGGACATTATGGTCTAATAGTTACATGGATATCGGGTCATTGTGTGTGGTCCAAGTTATAAGAAATGGATAGATAGAAATATGTAGTACAAGCAGAAAGTGAAAAAGTTTTTTTTTAGTTCATTTGAAGTTGTATTTGTTCAGTGAAATGTGGCAATTTGCTTTGCTTTGGTTTATCTAATGGTATTGTACCTCTATAAGAAAACTATTTAAAACTCTGCAAATTCTACTCTAATTACGTTTTTCGATTTTATCAATAAAAAAAATAGGAACCTTATTAGGAATCTTAGGGCATTTTGCTCTAGAAATTAACGACCGCCAGTTAGCGTACTTTTAAATAGTTAGCGTACTGTTGACTCTTTTTATTTTAGAAAGCATGTTCATAATACAAACTAAATAAGCACTGCTATTTTTTAATCAATATTGTTTTATAGTGTTTAATTGGCAAGACTAAACATATTACTCAATATTGCATATTGCAGTTATAGATACCTATTACATACTTAACTTATAACTGCCCACACTAAAATTATATAACCGTGAAAATCGATTACACGTAAGTAAATAAAGATTCGCGATGCGTGTTTTATATTAATACGTAATACAGGAAGAATATTGAGGAAAGTATTGAGTGAATATTTGATTGAGAACATTTCGGGGCGTTGACCCTTTTGCGCCGACATCGACTGAGTGAGTGGGGTGGGTTGGCGAAATTCTGTAATTTATTTGATTGTTTTTGTTTGTGTTTCATATTTTGTCGTTGGTGTGAGTTTGACACTCCATTTCATTTTCTGATTCATGGACGAGGAATCAAAGTGTTTGTTAGTTCGTTAGTTACGAAAAAAAAAAACATTTAAAACTGACCAAGTCCGAGATGGGCCTGCACGTAACGTGTTCTGAACCACCCAAAATATTTATTATGTCTTAGTATTCAGTATTGCTGATATGGCGGCAATACAAATGCATCATCTGTGAAGATTTCAACTGTCAAGCTAATCATGGTACATGAGATACAGTCTAGTGAGAGACGGACAGCGCAGCCTTTGTAATAGGATCCTGTTTTACCTTTTGCGTACGGAACTCTAAACACATTTTTGGCTCAAAACAGAAAAAAAAAGTTATTAATTGTGAATTAAAATTACACAAGCTTCTTTTACGTGACTTTACCTAACTAAGGTGAATTAAATAAATCAGAATACATGTGAAGTGTCTCCAATGAGTGCCACAATGACTTAAACTCGGAGGGAATTTCATGGTGATCTGAACACCCTCGGTTTGGGGTGGGCGGTAAACCGTGTAGGAAGTTCTTAGAACCTAATAAATTATTTTTAATTGTTTTATGGTGTTGTTTTTAGTAGTAACGTTCTTTATTTGTTTGTATGTTTTGACTAATTTTATATTGCCGAATAAAATATGCATCATTATTTTTATCACGCATAAAGATAAGGTCAATGAATGATTAATCAGTTTTACGAAAAATATTTTAAAACTGCAAAAAAAATCTCTATTTCTGAGTATCTTGGTCATTTTCATTACAAAAAGTCTTTTTCTCATAACTTACACCACAAAAATAAAGGCGCACACCCACTAACGTAACGGTCGCGCCCGCTTCCGGCGCACAATGGCGCTATTGCATAATTGATACATTTCGGTAATACCACAGAATAGATCCGTTGTTCCCTAGGAATGGGAATTTTGACTTCGCAATGGGAATGGGAAAAGGG
Organism: Helicoverpa zea; assembly: GCF_022581195.2. Lineage (NCBI taxonomy): Eukaryota > Metazoa > Arthropoda > Insecta > Lepidoptera > Noctuidae > Helicoverpa > Helicoverpa zea. The sequence continues at coordinate 1,162,805 of NC_061464.1, read as the reverse complement.
GTGTGGCTGAGTACCTAAACGTTCTTGTGCAATGTTGTTGCTGAAAGTAGGTACCTATTGTCACATTTTGAAATGGCGTTTATTTTAGTGTGCATTACCTAAATGTCATGGACGTCCAACTGATGTCGTTGGTGATTCTTAAAAAAAATTTGAAATTGCCTTATCAACTCGGTTTTTTAGGGTTCCGTAGCCAAAATGGCAAAAACGGAACCCTTATAGTTTCGTCATGTCCGTCTGTCCGTCTGTCCGTCTGTCCGTCTGTCACAGCCGATTTACTCGGAAACTATAAGTACTACAGTGATGAAATTTGATGGGAATATGTGTTGTATGAACCGCTACAAAAATATGACACTATATAAATAGTAAAAAAAAGAATTGGGGGTGGGGCCCCCCATACATGTAACTGAGGGATGAAATTTTTTTTTCCGATGTACATACCCGTGTGGGGTATCAATGGAAAGGTCTTTTAAAATGATATAAAGTTTTCTAAAAAACATTTTTCTTAAAGTGAACGGTTTTTGAGATATCAGCTCTCAAAGTCGTAAAAAGTATGTCCCCCCCCCTCTATTTTTATAACTACGGGGTATAAAATTCTAAAAAAAATAGAGGTGATGCATGCTAATTAACTCTTTCAACGATTTTTGGTTTGATCAAAGTATCTCTTATAGTTTTTGAGATAGGTTGATTTAACTGTAATTTACGGAACCCTTCGTGCACGAGTCCGACTCGCACTTGGCCGGTTTTTTTTATATAGACAGATTGATAGTGAGATATGTATTTTATTTATTTCTTAGTGCATTTACCTTTGACATTATAAATAAGCATATTCTAAGTCACACCTGTGCGTATTTTGGTATAAATAAATAAGACAATTTACAAAAAATGGCGAGATAAAAAGCCTGAAAGACATGAATAAAAAATACGTATATTTTTATTTTTTTTATCACGAACAATACATATTGTATTCAATACATAACATAGGTAATATAATACCATAGTTATTACCAACATTTTTCATTACTACCAAACGAATGCATTTCATGAACAAACAAAGGTTCGTGCAGCCAGCCATTACGGTGAGCTATGGTGAAAGAATGTGACATTTAATGTCTCACCAGCCCTGAGCTTTGAACTTGTATGAATCATGGTGCATAACGGTGATTAGGAGATGGGGTCAGCAGGGCTGGCCTGTTTAAAGGTTAGTGGTTTGCAGTGTATTTGGTTTATTTGGACGAGAAATCGTAATATTGGAATGTCTTTGGAGCTCTGAACACTGGTAACTGGACCCTTACAGTATTTTTTGGTTTTTAATGAGGTCACCTTTCTCTTATATTTTGTTTAATTTGAATGGTTTTGATATCTGCTAGATTAAATTATACCTAACTGGTAGGTATACCCTAACTATGAAATGTATGAAAACATAGTAAGACTGATGGTAAAATGGAGCAAAAATTACTATCTACTCCCAAAAAATATGCCCGAATTTCGGCAGACTATATCATATACCAAAAAACGTAATATTCTCACAAACACGAAAACGCCCCATGATTGGTAAATATCAATCGTCTATACTATTGAAAGAGTAAATAATTCACATACTCGCCTGAAGACGGCGGCCCGTATTGATTTTCAGGCGACCTTGAGACAGCCAGAGTGTACGCTTTTAAAACTTCAAGAAAACCTAATTGTACTGACTGACAGGCTTTTATTATGAATAGTGTCACTGTGATGGGAAAATGTGTTGGGAATACCTCCGAGGTATACCTAATGGATTATGGGTTCGATTTTATTATTCAGATTAAGTAAAAAAAAAATTTTTTTTTCATATTTTTATTATTTTTCTTTAGGTATTGTAAATTATGTCTAGATACTTTAATTTTATATTTTAATAGTATGAAGACAACCTTCAGACAGCCAGAGTGTACGCTTTTAAAACTTCAAAAAAACCTAATTGTACTGACTGACAGGCTTTTATTATGAGGTGTCACTGCGTTGGGAAAATGTGTTCGGAATACTTTGTGGTAGTGGATGAATGCCTTTATTATTTTGGTTATATTTAAGAAAAAAATATTTTTGTTCTTAATGATTTTTTATGCATTTTTTTAATTTTAATTTTATTATGTTTAGCGAGATGATTTAATTTTATATTTTATCTATACAGGGTTAATTGTACTTATGAACACACGAGGTAATATGCAGTATGAAAAATATAAATTAGTTCTCTAGAGACTGATCGGATCGCTCAAGCTGTATTAAAAAAATAAAGCACTCAAAAGATTGAATCCAGTTTAATGAAATAATTGACTAAATAACATTTAATAAGAAAATTATTAGCAATGAAATAGAAAAACACAAATCAACTTCTAATCCGCTATTAATTCTATTAAATCGAATATTCCAGAGTTTCAATTTGAAATAACATAAAATTGTTCTTAATATAATTGGTTTTGGCCTATTCATCTCGTTCAATAGGATAATGATAGCACAATTACTGAAATTTTGTAATAAAGTACGAAATTGTGAATTAAAATAATTGCTGATCATTTAAATTGATTGAGTAGTGGAATAAATTGGGATTTTGTAGCAAGGACTTGAAAAAACCAGGAAATTACGAAAATTATATAAGCTGTATTTTACTAAGAAATAAAACCTATTTCAATATACCTAAAACCTTCTTCATGTCTGACAGATAACATGCCGAAAACCGCGTCAAAATTGGTTCAGCTATACGTGAGATAATCGCATACATACTTACGTACAAGTCAAACTGAAAACGTCCTTTTTTGAAGTCGGTTAAAAACAGTAGCTAAATATATTTATACATTTAGGTGAAAACATACGTCATGAAATCTTTTAATAAAATTACTTTCTACCTACCGATATTACCCGGAAAATTTATTATTTCCAGAAAAACCATATCTCACAAACAAAATTGACAAAGCACTTATGGCTCGAATCGATACTTACTGAGAACCTTAAACCATACTCTACGACACTCTACGTAATCGATCAGTACTCCAGCACCATCGAGAAATCGAGTAAAATCTATCAATATTCGATGAATCGGCCAAAGGCGAAAGAGCATGAAGTCATAAAGTACCTCTTAAAAACCAATCTGTTTCAACGAGCGGCCATTTTGGAGAATTACGCGGCAAAATTGACAGCTAACGTCATTTGACACTTACATTTGAATTTCGAAAGCGGATTGTTTGTCATCGGCGTAGTGTAATGAGGTAATAACACGATAATTTGTCTGTGGCCATCGAAGTAAATAAAGTTATGTAATTGGTTTACCAATAACAAAGACTATAAAACCACTTGACTGCGCATACAGTGCCCCGACGCTCGCCAAACATTAGAGATTTAGCTCTTATAAGGCTACAATCCTAGTAAAAAGCTTTAGTTGTGACCAAGTCTATGACCTGCGTACACGCTAAATTATTGTGGATTTTATTAAGTAAACAAATTTAAAGATGCCTAAATGAGCGGTGAAATGGTTCGAAAAACAATCCAGGACATCTAGTTACAAAAGGGATGGCATTACTTTTCATCGCTAAGTATCAATACCAAAATTTGGCTTTGATTTAATTATATTACGAAAATACCACAGGGGTCTATTTAAATTGGTGGTTGGTGAACCGCGCGTTCGCTCGTTGATGTCTTTTGGGAAAGTCCCTTTCTTTCATTAAGAAATTCTAATATGTCCATCTCTTTCTTGCCCTTTGTATTCCTCTCGAAGAAATTTGGGTTGTTACCTTTAACGATGAAGTGGATATCGATAATAGAACATTTACATTTATTAAAAAATATGTTTGATTTTGGCCAATGAGTAAATTAACTGTCGAATAAAACAGGTAATCGAAAAAAAAAATATTTTCATTTTAGATTTCCGAAGATTCCAGAAATAAAAGAGAGGTACTATCAATAGGGAAAATTGGTTTCCAACAAAATACAGCGTTGTTTGCTCAAGGCACTTCACCCCCGACTGTTTAGAATATTTAAAACAATTCCGATGTTTATTTTGTTAGCGATTCCAACAATGTATAATAAATTAATACATTTTAAGAATCAATAATTTTCTTGTACGGATTTCTTTTTTGTAATAGACTGATTTTTATTAAATATTCTTATACTTTTTTTATTGAGTATTTATTACTACGATGAAATACATTTTATCGATTGTTTTTTTAATTGAAAGAGAGCCATCCCTTTCTGAGCGTACTCGTGCAACTCGACCTTGAACTGACCAATAGTAGCCGCGGATTATGACGCGTCCCCCGGCCCGCAGCGGTGAGTCGTGTTCTTAGAAGAAATTGGCGAGTGCGCTCTCTAGTGGTTATTTACTTTATGACCAATAACCATGCTTAGTTAGTTTTATTTGTTGTTAACTTAACGATGGACTTGTTAATTCATAAAATTGATATCAAATGAACACACTTGGATTTTAATGCGCACTTAAAAACATTACATTATTTCTTTTAATTATTTATTAAATAAGTAATTATAATATTTAATTATTTTTGCAATATTATCAATCCTTGGCTCTAATATGTAGGTCAGTATCACCAAAATATGAATTCTACTTATCCAAGAAGGTTCAATGTATGACGTTTCATGTCTCATACATAAAATCCAATATAATGAGTAAGAGGAAACAGACAGACAGACAAAATTGCTTTTATATTGTATGAATAAGCCAATCTTCCATAATGAGTCTGATTGTGGCCTTAGAATCAGTTCAGTGAATCATTCCGTGAAATTATGAGATAAGGCCAAATGGAATACTTTTGGTTTCGAAACGATGGATTTCAATAACTTATCTATCTGATAATTTGCTTACTAGAGATAGGAATTTGTAATTTAACATTGCACCCCGTGATATCGCTCGCGTTTTTAATTTTCAAGGATTGTCGATATTTTCACGGGAAACACGGTTTTTTTCTAAAATATGGAGCGATAATGGCTGCAGATAATATCAGCTTCTTTGACGACCAAAGAAAATGGAACCAAAATTGGCTGAGCCGTTTTGGAGATTCTTCAAAGCAAACTGAAACTGATACAAACTTAAACTACCATTTTCTATCTGTACTTGGTTCAGCAAAAGTTCTGAAAGTTCTATGAAAGCACACGTGGAAAAAAACATTTTTTATTTTATTTATTTATTTTAGATTTGAAAAACAATATACTTGTTCAATTAAATAGATCTATATCCAGCGCTGGGATTAAGGTTCTAATCTAGCTGAAAGTGCGTAGAATTTATTTAACTTACCCAAGAGAATTCAATTTACTTTTTCATTAAGTTAAATCTATTTTAGTGTTGTTCGTTCGTTTATTTTTAATCAAGCAATTTATAAATCGGTTTTTGATGCCATATGATACGCATTATACTAGAAAAAAAGAAGTGTGTTGACATTCGGACAACTTTCCTACGCATTTTTATATAAAAAAAAACGATTATTGTAAAATGTCTAAGCATTATAATACTAAAAACACAAGAAGGTTGGAGTTATTGGTTGAAGAAAGTTTAGGTTGTAAAAGTATTTTTACATCTTACAAAAAGTTCCCATAAAATACAATATTTTTTTATCACTACAAACTAAAATAAACGTAATCGTAACTTCTCGACTCCACGCTAGTACTAAATCTACACACTATGTAAATAGGCCTGTGTATAGACAGTTAACACTGACATAACAAAATAAATATTAAACTATAGTTCGGCCATTCAGAGAATGCGTTCCTGACACGTCGCGATTGAACTGACGACGTAATAACATTCATTGATTATTGATATATATAATAATGTTGTTTTAATGCTCCTCAATTGTTAAAACGGTAAACAACCAGCAAAAATATTTTTATCGTAACTGCAACGCCATTGCAAAGTTACGTCGTCAGTTCAATCGCGACGTGTCAGGAACGCATTCTCTGAATGGCCGAACTATAACTTGTAATACTTAACACTTTCTAGATAGAAAAGATCAATATGGACGTCTTGAAAGCTAAAGTAACACTTTGGTCTTACATAGCAGCCCCGGATCTTAAATTTTTTTTAGGCGGGGCAAAAACTGAAAAATGCCGCCCCGCCTACCTACCTACTTATGTTTATTTTCACCAACGAAAGTCATTTTTTTGGTAGGTAAATGACTTAAAAAAATGTGTCCAAATAATTGTAGGCTCAAACTGTTGGCCAGGTTTAAGTTATAAAAGTCGAGACAGAATAATACAATTATTGTAAAAATTTGTGCGAGCGAAAGAAGCGCGCAAATTTTTTAATTTTGGGACAAAAAAGTTAATAAATTTTAAAAAGCGCTGTAAAGTAACAAGCAGTCGGAAGCGCAAACTTTTTTGTTTTTGAGGACTCCATAAAAAATATTTTTTGCTACATTTGACTTATAAAATGTAATATTAGCGTGGATTTGAGTCATGAAGTTATGATAGTAACATATGTATAATATTGCGCGAGCGAAGCGAGCGCGAAATTTTTGAACCTACGACACAATATTAAGTGACTAAGTACATTGTAAAGCCACGAACTTTTTTAAATTATTTGTTTGAAGACTCACAAATTAAACTGGGAATTATGTACAAATAAAACGAAACCGTAATAAGAGCGAGTGCCATTTGTGTTCGTAATTCGGTGCGTCAATAAAAATAATAAACAATCAGAAAAATAGTACATACTTTGTCATTTAGCCGCGAGCGTAGCGAGCGAGAATTTTTTCACTTATTTGGAGGATGTTAAAAGTGAAAAATAATCAAAATGATCGATCAATCAAACAAAGCGAAGGCGACTTTTTTGTCTGTATCATATGATACAATGTGGAAATTCCTTATCAAACAGGGGCGTCCCGCGGCGCCCCTGAGACCGAGGCGCCCGGGTTATTCGCACACCTTGCACCATAGCTTAAGACGGCCCTGAAGACTCACAAATGAAACTGGGAATTATGTACAAATAAAAAGAAACCGTGATTAGAGCGAGTGCCATTTGTGTTCGTTGATTCGGTGCGTCAATAAAAATGATAAACCATCAGAAAAACAATACATACGTTACGTACGGTACGTTTGGAGGATGTTAAAAGTGAAAAATATTCAAAATGATCAATTAAACAAAGCGAAGGCGACTTTTTTAGAAACTTTGCTTGTCAGTATCATGATACAATGAAACTTCCTTATCAAACGGGTGTAATTTTTTCGAAATTTCCTGGTGGTGGGGCGCCCCTGAGACATACACACACCCTGCACCATAGGTTAAGACGGCCCTGTAGGTAACAATTATGGTATTCTGTGATGTAGGATTTAAAATCAGGCAGCCGCCTGATTTTGCCGCCCCCTGAATTTGCCGCCCGGGGCATGGGCCCCGGCTTGCCCCCCCCTAGATCCGGGGCTGTTACATAGTATTTGCAAACTGACTATTTACTTAGTGTATGCCGTAGAGTACATTTATGTACCTACACACTCGTACGAGTATGTTCAAATTATCTAAGTTAGGTGAGAATTGAGAAAATATGGCCAATGAAAATTATGTTTGTGCAATTGAAAAGTCGGGGACAAAGCATTTTATTATCGTACTGCAGAATTTCATAGATATTGGCGTCTAGACACCTTAAAAAAACAGTTTTTTTCATTGGTATTGTCCCAATGCTGGGCAAAGACCTCTTGGTAGAACACAGAAGCCATTTTTTTAAATTAACTCTCCATAAAAATAGTGTTGCCTGTTTACCAAAAAAGTGCACAAAAAAAAGATATACTTACTTCCCCGTTTATGCAGTCCCATGGTTCCTAATTCACTTTTAACAGACAAACGGACACATCACTAACTTTCTTTCACTTTCGATCCATCACTATTCTCTACTCGTACTCAGTACGCCAGTGAGAGTTAGGCTGCACACATACAGGATAAAATGACGTAAATTTACGCGACAAGAGTAAATTACACGTAATTTACGTCATTTTACTCTTGTAGAATTTAAGTAAAAGTGCGAGGTTTGAATTTTGAGATGTTTGCACAAGTTTTTAATATGTAACAGCGTAGGATACCTAGGTAGAACAAATTAGGTTCGAACGTGAATGAGTCACTAAATATTTCTTTTAGAAGTAATAAAAGTTTGAGTCGGTTCTGACATTACACAATACGTAATTGATATATGTTCTGTTAAGAAAAAGTATTGAAATTACATAAAAAAGCCTTTCAAAGTTTACAGATATTTTAAAATGGAAAATTCGTAGGTATTAGTAACCTTTTCAAATAACCTACGTAGTCGAACGCCGACGCAACATAAGAAAAACATGTTAAAGTATCATAAAAGAACAGACGTTTAGTGACGTAATTACTTCGGAATATTGTTCGTTGTCATTTTCTTTGACGCAAAGTCATATCTGTAGATAATATTTCATCGACGTATTAGTTTGTTATTTTTAACTGGAAAATATCAATGTACTGAACTTAAGGGTGGTCTTTTATGTAGGTTTAACGTTCTAAAGATAGTAAGTAAAAATGTAATGCATTTTTGGTTATTTAAAGGCTTTTATCTACACTCATATAAAACATTATTTAGTTTACCGATTCGACCGAGACGCGGATAAAACCGAAGGAAAACAGCGAGTGTTATTTTTAAATACTTTCGGATTTTAAAGATCGGGATTCTCGAAAGCTTCATTTTATTTTTTTGTAGCCTATGTAATTATAAAAAAAAACATCGTATAATGCGATTGCTTACATCAATCGGAATTTCCCACGTTTTCACTTAACACCAAAAATTCACACAGCTTTAAAAAAAAACAATAGCAATAGGGTACTGTTTAAAAATATAATTTAAGGCACTTAATTCGCAGACATAAACATATTTACCTAGAAATTACCTAAAATATGAAAGAAGCTAACTTTATTACATAATTTTTTGACGCAAAATTACGTAGTGGTATTGTGTACTCTGCCTAACAATGAAAGTATGAGAATATTTTTTAATACATCGGTTTTTGAGACGTTTTCTTTTTTAGCACATTTCCTAATTGTTACGTCTTTGTTCTAGGAGTTATACAACTAGGTGTTCAAGTCAGCATTTTTTATTCAAATGTAAAGTTATAGAATTACCATAATTTACGGATATCCTTGATTAAGTAAGTATAGGTTGTGTGCTAGAAAACATGGTAAAATATTTAATTGAATGTGTAATACTTGTATTTAATTTGTATAGAACCGGTTCTTCAAACCGTACTAAGAGAATTGTGTTTCTGCCAGTTTCTGGTAAGTTTATTCCACCATTTTTCTTCCCAACAAAATCACAAGGGAAGTGGTGAAAAGCGGGCGTTTTTGGGGACTGTCTTTTGTAAACTTGACCTTCAAAAGTGCTGATTGCATCCTAATTTTACTAAATGTTTTATTGGGGTGTAGGGTCATAAATGTACTTTAAAACGAACTTGAGATACCTACTTCTGTTAAGAAGGGGCTTTCTACACCTCATAGAATTAACAGACATAACAGTACATTTAAGAACAATGAAATTAGTGCCTGAGAACTAATTACCAGCTCAGTCTAATTACCGACGAAAGTGTTTCATTCTACGCAGACTCAAGCAACCTTTACTTTTGACTAACGCATGATTTTTCTTAATTAAGTAAATGTGATTAATGCAAGTAATTCCCTTTTAATTAGCTGCTTTAACAGAATTAGTTTGGCAATTAGAAGTATGTGTTAACACCTATTAAAGCTAGGTATGTTCTAAAATGAAGTGGAATATTGGTATCTTTAACTTATAGGTACAAAGCCCTCTAGAGAACTTGAATAAAACTTTAGAATAAGTAAGTATATCGTAACTTAAATGCTTGATTAACTTCTTTGCATCATCTATATACTAACTTGTTTGTTTTTCCTCTACACACTCCGAAACTACTGAACCGACGAAAAAAACAAATTCACTATTGGGTAGCTACACTGCTCCTGAGTAACATAGGCTATTTTAGTTTTATCCGGGTACGGGAAGTCGGTCCCACAGGACGCGGGTGGGACCGCGGGAAGACTGCTAGTAGAAAATATGCTTATTTAGAGAAAACGTCAGAAATGATTAGAAAATCTATAATTATCAAAATCTCACGTACTTAGTTCTAATGATTAAGAAAACCACGAGGACATTAAACTTGGTTGGAAAGCAATGGACAGATGACACAGCGTTTGTGACCAATTACCTGCGCGTGAGTCTGTGAAATTGACAGTTTGATCTAGTGATCATTGCATCGTGTGAGATTTCGAAATGTATGTGTACTTTTGTATACATTGCAGTGTATTTGTGGTGTCTTGATTCTTTTGGACGGCAGTGTAACTAAGTATAGATTATTTCATCATGGTGCGTGTTATGCATTTTTGCTTAGTTTAATAAATTAAAAATTAAGAAGATAGTGGTAAAACCTACATACATTATAAACCAAAAAAAAATGCAAATCGGTCTAGGCTTCTTGGAGTAATTGATGAACATATAGTACATAAAAAAAACTAAGATCCTGACGAGTTCAGAACCTCCGCCTTTTTGGGAAGTCGGTTAAAAATGGTTCGTTTATCGTTATAGTTAAATAGTGCAACTCACCGTAACTAGTCTGTGATGTTAATATTACTTGTTTGTTTTAACCTAACTATTCAAACTGAATATTACTGAAAGTTAAACTTTAATTAAATACAATGGAATATCAAAGTTATTGTATTTACGTTGTTAATAAACTATATAACTTTGTATTGACTTTAATGGTAATTTAATGACAAAAGTTTACGTTGTAGACTCATCAAATATACTTGTATTTAATTAATCGGAGTTCTATTTGTTTATCGATACAATATTTATGAAGGTGAAAAGTTTATTCGTTGGTTTGAACGCGCTAATCTCAGGAACTACTTTCCCGATTGGAAAAGTTATTTGAGTGTTTGAGAGCCAATACCTACTGTTAATTTAATGTTATTTACATAGATAATATATTTACATATTAAGTCTACATATTTACAATAAAAAAGAGCCAATTGAGTGAGGACAGATAGCTACTTTTTAACGCTCCTTTTTAAAGCTACTTATGAACGTCAAAAATTATAAATAGGTTTAATTCTAGTTGACAAATGTAGCCTAAGCTCAGATCTTCATGGCATTGACTTTCTATAAAGTATATTTACAGATCCATCAAAAAAAAGCAGACCGATGGAAAATCCTAAAATAAAATTTAGGTTTTGAGTTCTAAATTGCTTTACCCTTCACATTAGACAAACGGTTTAAACCTGACCGAATACTAATATTGCCTAAAGGTGAGTATAGACTACAACATTTTCTGTGTAACGTAACGTTCTAGCGAATGGTACAATACAGGCAAAAGCTCAGTCTCCAAAGCATTTCCATGTAATGTAACGTTTGTGCGAATGCTCTTCGTTATATTACGGGTAAATGTTCACAGTCTATGCGTCTTTCGTCCCTCTCCTTCCGCGTCACCCCGCAACCGCGCATCGCCCGCACTTGGCTCGACGAAATGTTACACCAATACGCCCGACGAAATGTGACACCAATATGCTCGCTGGTTTGTAAGAAACAGGCGAGCGTGCTCGACGTTTTGTTCGTAAAAGGATGATACACTAGAACATCTCATAGAGCGGCTCGTTGTTCTGTTACAAGTAAATGTTATAGTCTATACTCACCTTAAAAGATCTATAAATGAAAAAACCCGATGTCTCAGTAGATAGATAGGTAATACCAAGTCGCCTTGGTTTGCCCGCAACCTTTGGCCTTTAAATGGTTTCAAATAGTACGTCCTTTGTTATTTTTGTATTATGCTCATTTGATTGGACTCATGAGGTTATTTGACTGACATGCAATTAAGGGACATAATTGTAAATATTAAAATTATCTGAATAAAATTTGTAATGCAGGGTGATGAGACATTTTATGACTTTTTCATTATACAAATTAGGTTTCAATTTCAGTTCGTTATATCTAGGTATATTGTAGGTATAGGTAATTATGTCAATATTACAAATCAATGTTTTGTTGGAACATGCTTTCACTTTTGATAAGTCTAATAATAATTTCTAGGCATGTTCGTTGTTTTTTGCTATTTTTTTAGGTACCTAATAGTTTATACCTATTGTTTAATTTAACTATACTGTAAATGCGAATATATAATATAAATATTTCCCGAAGCGCTATAATATTATGCACTAGCCAAACACCGACTTATAATGTACCCAAGTTATCTTATCTTTAGATCGCATTTCCACATTACGGTGAAATGTCTTAAATCCCACACCTATTACGACGCTACATTTTGTCAGGTAAACTGTCAAAACATGTAAAAAGGTCAATTCTGTTGATATTTTGACAATATACTACAATGTTTTGATGCACGGGTCAGTGGCCATACGGTTTGTTTATTTTTAAACGCACAAACAGGCTTAATTTTTTTTTATATAATAAGGTTAGGTGTAGGTAGCGTAAAATGTATTAGCACAGAAATTAGGCGTCATTTTGTATGCAATTAAAATAAAATAAGATGCAAGTACAAATATATAAAATAGCGGTATTACCATTGCACAAGACTTTAACCAATGAAAAGAGAAAATTCTTACTCCTACTTTTATGTAGATTCATATTTAGGCTGTGTTAAGACCGGGACCTCTTTCGGGACCTCTTCAGTGCGTGCCTGACGTGTGAGAGGTTCCCGAAACCATGGAAGGACGGCCAATTGTGCCTTCTTCGGAAGGAAGGGCGGCCGGTGGACTCTCCATCAGCATACCGACCCATCGTTTTACTGGATGAGGTCGGCAAAATGTTCGAGAGGATCCTCGCCGCCCGAATCAACAGACATCTGAGCACAATCGGCCCGGATCTAGCGGACGCTCAGTTCGGTTTTCGAGCTGAGCGTTCGACAGTTGACGCCCTGTCCCGACTAAAAGATCAGGTGAGGGAGGCGATGGATGCGGGAGACGGACTGTTGGCTGTGTCATTCGACATAGCCAACGCCTTCAACTCCATTCCCCACTCCACCATACTGGAGGCCCTCCGCTTCCACGGGGTGCCTCCGTATTTGCGGGGACTTTTGGCGGACTACCTGAGGGACCGCACAGTCCTCCTTGTGGACAAGACGGGCCAGCTCCGACGTTACGGCGTCGAGTCCGGTGTCCCACAGGGTTCTGTTCTAGGGCCGCTCCTGTGGAACATTGGATTCGACTGGCTTTTGCGGGGCAACCTCCCCCGTGGCACGTCTGTCATTTGCTATGCAGACGACACCCTTCTGATTGCCCGGGGGAGAAATTTTGGAGAGGCCGCCAGCTTGGCCTCGGCGGGCGGTTCACTAGTGGTGGACAGAATCTCCCGCCTAGGGCTGACGGTGGCGCTGCAAAAGACCGAAGCCGTGTTTTTCCATGGGCCTCGGCAGCACCAACCGCCTGACGCTCATATACATGTGGAGGGTGTCCGCATTGGTGGTACAGCCCCAGATGAAATATCTGGGCATAGTCCTCGATAGCAAGTGGCGCTTCAGCGCACACTTCTGTGGCTTGTCGACGCGCTTGATGAGGACCGCGGGCGCCCTCTCATGGCTCCTCCCAAACATCGGGAGGCCCGGCGACCATTGCCGGCGTCTATACGCCGGCATACTCAAGAGTATGGCCCTGTATGGGGCCCCAATCTGGGCAGACTCACTGTGCGGTCGGAGGAACGCCGCTGCCATCCGAAGGCCACAAAGGGCCATTGCACAGCGGGTGGCGAGGGCATACCGCACAGTGAGCTTCGCGGCGGCGTGCGTTCTGGCGGGAGCCCCTCCTTGGGAGCTCGAGGCTTGGGTGCTCGCCAGAGTGTACGACTGGACGGCGGCGCAAAGGGCGCTAGACCGGCACCCGGACCCGATCGAACGGGAAGAAGTGCGTGAGGAGGCGAGGGAAGCAATCACTCGACACTGGGCCGAGGACCTTGCCTCGTCAACGTTCGGTCGCCGGACGCTGGATGCCATCGGGCCTGTCCTGGATGGATGGCTCGATCGGCGGCATGGCTGCCTCTCGATGCATCTGGTGCAGGTGCTGTCCGGGCATGGCTGCTTTGGAGCGTACCTGCACCGGATTGGGAGGGAGGAGACCCCAAAGTGCCACCATTGTGAAGCCGAGGTGGATACAGCAGAGCACACACTACAGGTGTGCCCATCGTGGACTGAACCCCGCCGCACCCTGGTGGCAGTGGTCGGGGATGACCTCTCGCTCCCCAGTGTGATTGGTGCCATGCTGGGAAGTGAGGAGGCATGGGACCCGGTAGCCTCCTTCTGTGAGGACGTCATGTCACAGAAGGAGGCGGCAGAGCGCTTGCGGGAGAACGACCCTCTTGCAGCGCCGCTCCGCAGACGAAGAAGGGGTGGAAGACGGCGAACACAACGTCCGTCCCCATCCGCCCCGGGGGGTGATCAGCGGGCGACAGGCACGGGGGTGGCACCGCCTGCATTACAAGGATCGCCCCTTGTGCTCCGGCCATCATAGGGACCCCTCCCCACTGGGGGGAGGCATGAGGGGCCTGCCGTGAGGCGGGCAATCGCCGGTGGGGGACTGGATGCACTAGATTCCCAGACCCCCTCCACTCAGGCGAGGTCGGAGTGCCGCTGGGCCTTTTTAGTGGGTATACCGGGAACGTCGTTACCGGGGAGTCCCACATACCCCTCTCCCGTCCCCCGACGGGAAGGGCATGCGTAATAGCATTTTTTACCCAGCGACAACAAAAAAAAAAAAAAAAAAAAAAGGCTGTGTTAAGACAGAAAAATATTTCTGTTATATATTTTTGTATTTTTTTATATATATTTTTTCCATGATTTTACACTAACCTCAAAATCATAGCTATTATTACGTTACCTTACATTCAACGTGAATATAATCGGTTTAAAAGGAAATAGAATATTATTTCAGGCTTTACTAACAAGCAAGGGAAAACTCAGCGTCCTTGTGAAGAAACCGTACAGATTCTTTTGTTGAAACAATTTATTAATGTACTCTGTTATTAGAAAAAACTTTGCAAAAATGCCATTCAAATGTAAATTTTTTTCTTGTAAGAAATATACAAAATGTTTCTATTTGTCGGTAGGTATCCCTACTAATATTATAAATGCGAAAGTAACTCTGTCTGTCTGTCTGTTAGGCTTTCACGTCTAAACCACTGAACTGATTTTATAAAATTTGGTACAGAGATAGAGTTGACCTTGAGAAAGAACATAGGATAGTTTTTATCCTGGACTTTTGAAGAATTCTCTTGGAAACGCGATATAACCGAACTCTACGCGGGCAAGCCGCTGGCGGAAGCTAGTAATAAAATAATAATGAATTTAATCAATGAAGATATCAAGTTAAGGTTTTCCCATCAATTTGAACAAAATTCAATTTAACTTCGGACAACGTTCAATCACTTCCTTAATAAAATATCGACAGGTTAATAACTTAATTAATAAAGTTACTAAAGATTGGTTTGACAATGAAAATATGAAGATAGGTGTGAGTCACAATATGAGTCATTTTGGAGCTTCTTTCGGCTTTTTTGTTTTGATATCTATTTTAATACTGCACGGAAGAAAACCTCTTTATATCATGTGTGGTTTGAAACCTGTTTCAAAAATCATGTTAGTAGTAGGGAAAGAAGAGGACCCAAAACCAGTATACTAGTTCAACATATTGCCGTGCTCTCGCTGTGGCGACATATTGGGCTGACAAAGTGTATTCACTATATGACATGTCATCGACACGAAAGAAGAAGTTAAACATCACACACAGAAAATTCACGTGAATATAGAATAATGCGGTACGGTCTACAATCTCTTTATCTTTATTTAAAACTTTTCGATATTTATAAGTAAGCAATATTAACATATTGTGCAATAAATTAGATGGTTAGTGTGAATATTCTACATAGCGCAATTATATTGACTGTCTAGAGCGCCTACTAATGAATAATTTTCAAGCAAAATGAATCTAGACAGTTGATAGACATACTTATTCTATAGCTTTTTAGTACTGAATTTTGATACAGAAGTTCACCTTGACCTACAGTGAATGATTTTGCATATCACTAATAAATTAAACAGTTGCAAGTTTTAGAGATGCCATGATGTTGATAAAAATCTTCGACCTTTGATGTCAAAATTTCATTTTAATTTTTTAGAAAAAATGTTAAAGAAGATTTATGTATTTCTTTTAAAAGTGAAGTATCTATTAGTATTCTGAGAGTTTGTTCTTTGCACACGCTAACCTCAGGAACTCATCCTCATCCTCCGAGCCTTTTTCCCAAACTATGTTGGGGTCGGCTTCCAGTCTAACCGGATGTAGCTGAGTACTAGTGCTTTACAAGGAGCGACTGCCCTGCCTGACCTCCTCAACCCAGTTACCCGGGCAACCCAATACCCCTTGACTTACTGGCTTCTGACTACCCGTAACGACTGCCAAGGATGTTCTATGACAGCCGGGACCTACAGTTTAACGTGCCATCCGAAACACAGTCATTGGTGTCTAAGATATACTTAGAAAGTACATACAAACTTAGAAAAGTTGCATTGGTACTTGCCTGACCTGGAATCGAACCCGCGCCCTCATACTCGAGAGGTTGGTTCTTTGCCCACTAGGCCACCACGACTTTTTTTGACGCTAACCTCAGGAACTATTGAACTGATTTGAAAAATACTCGTATGTAAGATAGATAGCCTTATTCATCGAAATTGGTATATTATGTAGGTGCGCGGAGTAGCAGTTCTGTTCATTATACATATCACTTAAATTAAATTACTGCTGTTGTACTAAATATGTATAAAATTGTCTGCTCTTTTAGAGCCTTACTACCAGAACTTTTAAACGTCTGTTGAACACTTGTCTAAAAAATCTGATTATGACGTTAATACAAGGTCCGTTTTCAGTCACTTTTTTTAGACAAGTGTTCAACAGATGTTTAAGTTTTTGTAGTAAGGCTGGTAATGTTTAAAACAGTTTGAAGAACTTGTTGAAAGCTTCAAACACCCATTTCACTTTTAGATCTATTTTAACGGCTAAAGCTAGCTAGTTATTAGTCTATATTTCTAGATTCTATAGATATAGTAGTTACGGATGTTTCGTGCTAACGACGACGATAAACGACTTTTTATGATAGACTATAAAAAGTCTGGCTATATTTATCTCTCGTCGGTTTTACCACGAATTTATTTATTGATACGGTGAAAAATACACGTTTTCCTAGTGCCTAC
Organism: Helicoverpa zea; assembly: GCF_022581195.2. Classification (NCBI taxonomy): domain Eukaryota; kingdom Metazoa; phylum Arthropoda; class Insecta; order Lepidoptera; family Noctuidae; genus Helicoverpa; species Helicoverpa zea. Next base: position 1,145,585 of record NC_061464.1, on the reverse strand, counting down.
TACTGTGAATGGATTTTTAATTTGGCTATGTTTTAGCGAAATTTCTTCATTTCATAGATTCAATTTCTACTTTATAATTAACTAATTCGTATGTATCTAATCTATGTTATAAAATTTCTTTCGAGTAATAGACCTAATATTTATTATTAATTTATTCGAAAGTAGTGAAATGACGGCAAAACAACTGATATTAATAGCGATACTAGGTATTGCTGCTAGGTATTAATTATGCACCAAAATCAGCCAAGCAGTTTAGGAGCAAGAAAATGACAAAAACCGGCCAAGTGCGAATCGGAATCGCACACGAAAGGTTCCGTACCATTATTTAGAAAATGAGCAAAAAAATAACGTTTGTTGTATGGTAGCCCCCCAAAATATTTATTTTATTCTAGTTTTCGGTATTTGTTATAGCGGCAACAGAAATACACCATCTGTCAAAATTTCAACTCTCTAACTATCACGGTTCATGAGATACAGCCTGGTGACAGACGGACAGACTGACGGACGGACGTACTTACAGAGGAGCGAAAACAATAGGGTCCCGTTTTAGTCTTTGGGTACGGAACCCTAAAAACGGTATGAAGATTAGTTGCTGTTTGCGATTTCTTCTAACTAAACGACGATTTGTTTCGATATAGACGAGCAATAAAAATATCATAAATGTAAATCCATCAAAACTTAAAATCACAAATTCTTAAACGATTGAGTTATAAACTTTCACACTTATCATTTAAATTGTATAATTTAAATAATAATTTTATATTTTTTTAGGTAAGAGAGGCTAAATGTTACGTTTATGAATTAACATGGATTTACATAAATTATATTCAAGATGGAATGTTGCTACAGATTAAATTAATAAAAAGATGCAACTTTCTGATTTAAATGACCTTGTAGTATAGTTTGTTTTATTTCTTTCCTAGTTTTTTATCTACTAGTCGATTTTTTGCGGTTTTATTAGCGTCCCGTGGGAACTACCGCCCGTAACCGGATAAAATATAGAAATGATAGTAATCTACACTAATATTGATAAAGAGGAAACATGTTTTTGTTTCTGCCCTAAAAGCTCTGAAACTACTGAATCAATTTGAAAAAATATTTCACTATTAGAAAGCTAGACTACCCCTGAGCAACAAAGGCTATATTTTATCTGGGCACGGGCAGAAGTTCCCACTACACAGATAAAACCGCGAAAAACAGCTTACAAATATTAAAACTATAAAAATCACAAAAAAATCCTGAAAGAATTCATCTCCATTTTCCAAATTGATATAGTACAAACAAGTACTATGAAGTGCTGAGTCACATGGCTCCGAGGTCAACGACCCGCCTGTCCCATTTACTGTGGTTTATGGCACAAACCATGTTCCAGACTTAAGTAGATCGTCAACTATGGTTACCAAGAAAGTTGGTATTTGATGAAGAAAGCTTGTTATTTAGATAAAGTAAAAGTTTTAACAAACAGGATATTTTACAGATTGTCATTTTTTTTAATGATTCAGATCTATGGTACCCTATGATGTAACTAGCAAATTAGTACTTGATCTGTAAACCTGGACATTCAAGTCTGAAATCGCCAAATACAAAGTAAAATTATTTTATTTTATTTAGGCCTTTACAAGCACTTATGTACGTCAAACATATAAATAAGTTTGATTCTAGTTGCCCATTCCAAAAGTAGCTTCCTATGGAGAAGAACGGGCAAGCAACTCAATGGTTACTCTTTCAAAAAGTAGTAATACTAGCCAATCCGCTTCGAGCAAACGTGGTAATTTAACGCTCATACCTTCTCTGTATGAGAAGAGGTCTGTGTCCTGCAGTGGGCAGTAAAAGGCTGCAAAAGATTGCATTCACGTCTATATAAATAAGACACGAAGGATTATATGCCCTTTACATAGTATATAAAACGTGCAAAAAATGCGTTTGTTTTATGGGAACTGGGAACCCCCTAAAGTATTATTTTACTCTAGTTTTCAGTGTTTGTTGTTAAAGAGGCAACAGAAAATTTCAAATGTCTAGGTATGAGATACTGGTAACAAAGGGACAGCAAAGTCTTGAAAGTACGGTCCTATTTTACACTTAGGGTACGGGGCAATAAAAATTACACTCTTTCTGCCTACCCCAAACTAAACAAAAGCACATTGCGTGCATCATCAGTTCAATAAAAGTCACATTTGAGGTCAACGCACTGCCAGAATCCAGGTCGGAGTCGATCCATCATGAACCACCCATTTCCTAACATGTGATCAATCATACCTCCCTTTTGTATGTAGGTTAAGTAAGTCTTTGAATGTTTTGGGTCAGTTTAGTAAGAAAGGAAATTGTTTTGTATTAAGTTGTATTGTTGGGGTTGGTAGTACATTAAATTTAATGTAGAACGATTTGGGACACGACAGGGTAGGTCTGTGTTAAGAATGATAACTATAAAAAGTGTGGTAAAACTAAGTCAAAAATTAAGCTAGTATTTGATGGTTAGGATTAATAACTACACACAAAGTGTGGTAGGTAAAACTTAATCAAAACTAAGCAAGTATTTGAGAGTAAATCTGAAAGTATTAAGAATAAGTGGACAATTTATGTACATTGTATGAAGTTTTGTAAACTTATGCAACGAGCTGACATCGCAATGATGAAAAATGTAAAGAGAAAATAACTGTTAATATTGAATTTGAATTCAGTTTCACTTTCTCAATGAAACAAAAAACATGTAATTTCATTCTGTTACGTTACTTTTAAAATGAAAGTATTATCCTCAAAAAGTTTACATTACTTTTAATGACAATAAAATAAATAAAACTAAACAAAATATGTTAAAACCGAAATGAAAATAGATCGAGTTTAACCCTAACAGCGGGTAAAACAACGAGCCCTCTTAATCTTAGTTTAATCCCGGATTAACCCTAATTAATTGACCAGATTTACTACGGGACCCGCTAGGGTTAGGTAAATACATGTATTTTGTAAACTGAACAATATTATTTTTAACTATAACAAGCCTAAAAGAAGGTTATTCAATGTGGTTACACCCGTGTCCCGTGGAGACTACTTCTGCATCTGGATAAACTATCGATGTACCAAATATAATTTAAATCAGTTCAATAGTTTTGGAATGAGAAGAGATTTTGGACCTGTATGTTTATAATTATTAAATCATCTGCCTAGCCTTTTTCCAACTGTGTTGGGGTCGCATTCCCGTCTAACCGTATGCATCTGAGTACCAGTGTTTTACATAGAGCGACTGCCTATCTGACCTCCTCAACCCAGTTACCAAAAAAAAGTCGCTTGCGTTCAAAAAAATAAACAAATGAAAAAAGTGCGATTATAAATGGTCTATGCTCACGGTCACGGTTGGACAATCACTGTCCACTGGTACAATGTTATATTCATGTGTACCAGTCGTAAATTAGGCTTAACTGTTACTTTTGTAATGTCAACAAAAATAGTTATATTTTTATTAGCTGCATAGTGTGTTTGCAGTGTAGGAACAATATTGTATAGTAAAGCAAAAAGGAACATAATCTTCATTGCACTATGTCAGTATTTTATATTATGTCTGTGGTTTTTTATTTAATAGTATCGTAGGGAAATTTTTATTTTCGTAACGTTTTTTTTTAATAGATTGATAGATTTTTCGTTTCATGAACTAAAATTGTGTGCCCATTAAACTGAAGAGCGTAATAAACGTAATGCTAAATAATTTTAGTGCAGTCAATCTTTTTTTATCTCGCTTACGTTTTCTAAATAAACAAAAAAAAATATTTATGACAGTCATCTACTCCTACTGAAATATAAAAACAAAAAAAAAGACTGTGCCCTACTTGCATACAATTAAAAAAAGTGCAGCGAATTACCTTGATTTAGTTGCTAAGTAACACAAACTTGTATTTTTTACTTTTAATTATTATGACATGGCCCGTATTTTCGATACTGGCTTTATATCAAGCTTGCTTTTTATAATTTGTTTTATGGTCAATCCATTGAAATGGCCAGTATTTTTGATACTTGAGATACCTAATTGAACATGTTTTTTTTATATATTTATTCAGCTGTTGATAATTTGGACTGAAAGCCAGAAACCCCGTATTGTAAGCAATATTATGTAAATAGGTTTCAAGCTTTAGGTGTACCTACCATAGATAAGGTATCCAAAAATGGATGGGCAACCAGTTATTAATAATTAATTTCAAAAGCGTCGGCGTCAGTTTGGCATTGATCGCATAATAAGACGAACATAATAATCGAAACCTATAATTAAGCCAAACAATGAACATAACAAAAACTATTCGCTCAAGGAGACGCAACTCATCTATTACGCATCAATTAAAACCTTATTAACTATTGAAATAATCATTAACTCAAAAAAACAAGGTAACAATGATTAAAAACAAAAACATTTTTGTAAAAAAATATCGATGTAAAAATCGGTTTTTAAACACGCATTCACAACACTAGAGACATAAAAAACCGTATTTGTATAGTATTGAACGTTATTAAACTCTCAAGTAGAATTAACTGCATGGAAAACAAATTTCCTTCGAGCTCCTGTCCCAATAAATCTCATCCCACACGCCATCACATATTACTATTTAAAACAGCCATTTTGAATAAAACCTCATTAATTTTACCGATAAAATTCTACATTTAAAAAATGCCGCCAAGAACCTTTTTAGAAAAAATCAATATGTCACTACGATTCTTTTTTTAAACGCACTCCACTGTTCACTTTCGCAGCAAATGCGCAACAACGCGTTCAGCCTCGCATACGGCCGGTCACAGACTGAACGGTGGGGGCCGCCCCTGTTAGTCCGTGTACACACGGTACAGTTTTATTGAACAGAAACATGCTATTGAAGGAAAATATAGGATTTTTATTGCCCAAAGGATTGATTGTTTTACATGAACATTTTAAAGTAAAAAGGTTTGTAATATAAGCAAGTTTATTTTGATTTATAAGCGCATGTTGTCGGCACTATTTTATTGAGCGTGTGAGATTTTTCGTGAACTCTTGACCTTTCTATCCTTGCCAGAATTACTAACCCGTGTATGCTTGAAAAATTATACCTTATTTGATTTAATTACACGTTGCTGTAATTATTTCTTTTTCTGGGAAAAACGCTTTCCATTCCATATATCTTTATTTTCATTTAGATCAGAAATCATGTTACAGTTTTAATTTTATTGTTTTTTAAAATCACATCACACACACATCACAAGCAGCGAGTTTTTTTGGACATATACTGCCAAATAACTTCGCGATAACTAATTTGGTTCTTTACTCAGAAAAAAAGTAACGGAAGCTAGGAAAACAAATTGTAGAAAAAAAATGTTGCTTTTAAATAGCAATAAATATTGACCCTTACGACTATTTTACCTAGCTAAACTGCTAAAAAAACTAGCCTGTCAGTCTACAAATCCTTGTAGACCGAAGTACAAAATAAGTGCTACCTACATTGATGCAACATTGTTGACGCAAACGTGACGCTCTGCTGCGCACTGCAAGCGTTCTACATACATGTGCACTCAAGTGCAGGACTGTGCAGTACTATGCAGTTAGGTACAGAGGTCAATAAGGGCGAATATCCTTTGATTTTTTGGGGAAAATAGGGTGAAAAGAGCGAATGAGAGAGCAGTTTTTACGCTTGGCGTGATCGGTCCCTGGATGGACCTTGTCGTCACAATTTTTTCTGTATTGCGGAAGGCACAGTCATTCGTACTTCTTTGGTAGTTGTTACGGGTAATAACCAAAAAGTCTGATGACCAGTCTTGCCAAGGAGTATCGGGTTGCCCGAGTAACAGGGTTGAGGTCGGGTAGTCGTTCTTTTAAAACCCTGGTACTCAGCTGCATCTGGTTTAACTGGAAGCTGATCTCAACATAGATTTTGAAATCCTGTTCTAAATTATCTTTTTAATGTTCTTGGTCTGGGTTTAAAAGTAGGTATCAAAAGACAAAAGAAAAAAGTCTAGATCATTTTTGTGGAATGCGATCAATAACTTTAGGAGGACAGCTTAAGATGGTTTTTAGCGTACCTAAGTAACATTGGAAAGGGCTATGCCCTAATAACGTAAAGATACTTCAAAATATTTTAAATACATACTGTTATTACAAGCATCGGCACATTAAAGCCTAAAAGCCAACATTATCAGTTATGACGCATGTTTCGACCTAATGGAAAATCAATGGAGGCCATTGTATTGACAGGCATATCAAACATTCGTATGAATTACATTACTTATTCATGTAAGTAAGCATTTCTCTTTTGTTTTCTATATGTATGTGTATACAATGGTAGGAAAATATTTAAGTAGTGACGAAGAATAATATTTGTAACTATATGTTTTGGGAAATCAGTTAAAGGTTGTGCTTCGTTGAGTTTTTTTTTTAAAGAAGGCTTAAAAGAATTTATGTGTTTTTGCAAAATTGGTTTATCAGGAACTTATAGGTATGTAGTATTTATATCGTTTATCTATACCTATGTATATTATTTGATCATCAGAGGAAAGAATGTTACTTGTGAGATGACGGCAGACAGAAGAGTATGGAAGATGAAAACATGCTGCACCGAACCGACCTCACGTTTAAAATTTTAATGCAATGCAAAAATGTGCATTTCTAATCTTTTAAATCTTAATTTTTTTGAAACTCAAAACCATTAATGTATTCGATATAAAGCAGTGTGACGACTAACTAAAATTGGAAAATGCATTCACATTATTTTTTATGTTTACATAATTCACGATTTATTTTTAATTGCAAGCAAAGATTTACAGCAACTTACTTTTAACAGTTGTTACAGGTTTATTCTTCAAGACGTAACTGAACAAACCAGAAAATATCAAAAACCGGCACATCACACCCACATTACCCTAATTATCACAATTACTATTACTACTTATCTAGAACTAAAATAACGACCACCCATGCACGCACTATGAATGAACTGAAAGCACTAGCCACTGAAAATTCAACCTTAAAAAGTCTGGATGGACTGAGAAAAAGTGAAGTTCTATCTCGAAAGCGTTAAGGTTGAGAATGGCGTGGCAGTTTCGTGGAGTTATGACGTTTTGTCCGAAGTGGGTTGGTTGGAAAATCCGTATTAGTGAGTCATGGTACTGAAAACTCGCATTTGTGGGGGTTTTTGGGGGAGGGGGTGGCACCATGGTGGCGCCTGTAACCCATACATTTCTTATTAATCAGGTGTAAATAACGAAATATGGGGATCGGGCCTTTTTACATGGTGTTTTTTTTTGTTATGGTAATTTCATTAACCTTTTACGGGAAATGGAGTGTTTGAGTGTTATAAATGGAATTCTCCTGTTTGTAGGCTGTTTCTTGCGTATGGTGTTTGTCATCGGTGACTCGGTGAGTAATGAAAAGCCTTTGTAGTATTCTGAAATCGAATGTTGTGGATATAAGTAGAAATATGATATTGTGATTTTGTAGAAAAAATATTATTTATTTACATTTAATTAAATCTCTCTACGTCTCCTTTCATGTTGAAATTAATTTTCAAGAAAAAAAATCTAGGCGAACACGACAAAAAAGATTTATTGATATACCGATTTTTTTAAGCCGTTGACTACCGTCAATTTTCAAGGGGAAATAGCATTTTTTGTACTGAAAAAACGATCAGACCACAAAAAAAACATTCACCCAATTATGTCAATAACATCAACAAAAGCGAGTATTATAGGAAATATTAAATATTACACTTAAGTGCCAACAATATGAGTCGTGACTATTGCTCATTGCGTAACCGACCGTCAAAATATAGTGCCCTACATTAATGACCGTTTGTTCTCTTTATTAAATGTTAACTGTTAAGCTTTTTGTGAAAATCATATTTGTTACACTTAGAAACAGCTAATTTGGGTCAGTATTTTAATGGTAAAGTGGGTTAAACATAGAAGTAGTTCCTTAATCCGAAGTTTGTATGGTCAAAAGTAATTGAGTAACTTTAAAAGTCGCTTTTTAGAATTTGAATAAAACAATTCTCCTGGAAACTTTAATGCTCAATTATAAGTCTGTCTGTCTGTCAGCCTTTAAAATCAAAAACATTAAACCGATTACGATGGATTTGATACGAAGATAGTTTAGAGCCTGAGCTAAGCAAGAAATAAGGGTAAGGAGTAAAAAGTTATCCAAAGTTATGTTTTATATATTACATAGGCGCCGGTAGTAATTCTTCGAGACACAGGTAGAACCACAGAAAGCAGCAGAAATCTAGTAATAGAACAGAATTCAGTTCGATAGATTTCAGACCAATAAGAATTATCTACAAAACATTAGAAAAGGGTACATGCTTCAAGTTAACCTCCAGATCCGATTGAACCCACAACAAAAACCTAGTATTGTACATATCGACTGCAAGCAAGCAATACCTCCTATCTGACTCCGGGTGGATTTTGAAGGGGAACAATAAAACTTAATAAAATCCTTATTCCGAGGAAGGTATAATGAGATACTGAAAATCCAAGTTTTCTTTTTCTAAGCATAGTATTGATTAATAAAGTTGTTTGTTTTTATTTTGAATCTAAAGGTAGTTTATGGTAGATACAAGTTTTTTGGTTTTTTGAAACAAAAATGTCAGATAGGAGGTATTGCTTGCTTGCAGTCGATATAATAAGGCACATTAACTTCATCTAATAAACTATAGACACGCCCAGAGTAACAACAATAGTAACAAGTCGTGGTCAAAATAACAATATGTGCGCTTGCGCAATATGACCGCCAAATATAATGCACTGCTCTACTTAGATGCGAGTGATTTCTTATTCTTTAACTGTTAAGTTTATCTATTTGTTAAGTGTATATCAAAGCTAAAGGTCACTCATTCACTTACAGAAACACGAAATATCTTAAAGTGTAGCAAGCAGACTTATCGAGAGAGATCAGAATATTTGAATTGCTGAAGATAATAATTATCTACACAAGTATTTTAAAATGCCTGATACCTACGTATTTTAAGCAAGGCATCAAATATCTATACTTAATATTGTAAAGCTAAAGGGTAAATACACGAACACTATCAGTAATGACTGGTCGGATTTAAAAAAAATCTTTCAGTGTTAGATAGCCCATTTATCGAGAAGAAGTAAGTTCACCAATAATGTGTAATTTAATAACTACCTAAATACCACATCAAGTGAAGAAATTCTTCTCCATTGCTGTCGACTGGGAGCGTGCCTAAGAGACTGGCAGCATTGCCATTCTGGATGGCTATCCTAATTGCAAATGGGGATATGATTTATTATAATTTACGTTATCTTTATAAAAAAGAAAACAGAAGCGCCTATATTTTTCTGCAACCTACTGTATTTATTTATTTATTTAACAGTTTATGTACACAGTTGATGAGACAAGAAAATATGGACCAATGAAGTACTTGGCACTACCTACTTCTTTCTTAAGAAATCTCAATTTATATCTGTGGATATAAATCGCTCAAGTTATATTACAGTTTCAAGCTACAAATGTAGACAGTTTCCACAAGGGATTTAGCGTGTGCCTGAACCAGTAAAAAAACTGAAACCTATAAGCAGACACAAGCTTTTCATTCCTAATATTCGTGTGACCTTTGGTGACCTACCTGTGACGTACGGATTATGAAAGACAGAAAATAAACCCAGACTTGAAATTAGACATGAAAATCTAGACACGAGGGACTAAAACGGAATTAAGTAGGTAAAAACCTTGAATTTTTTGCGAAGAGATTTTGAAAAAATGTACTAGTTTACATACATTTTTCGACGTATTTTGAAAGGCACGTGTAATAATGGAGTACTAGGAGTTCATAATGTGTAGGCGTTCTATGAACTATGAATCAATGTACCAAGGCCGCATGAGTAACGAGGCTGCATTAGTAAGCGTATGAGTGAAATGTATCACAAGGGAAAGGTATTGAAAGACGTAGGTATTAACTGGTAAAGAACATAATTATGAAAAATATGACGGTGTTAATTTAGGAGAATCAATGAAGGTGAAACAATTTTTAACCTCATATGACCCTAGTAACTTACGTACAAGCCATACGCACCGAGCGGCGACTAAGTAAAAATTAAAAACTACCAGGAGCACATAAAATGTAGGCGTTCAGAATCTATGAATCTACAATGCACCAAGGCTGCGTCAGACGATAGCGGGGAGGGAGTGGCGCGGGGGAGGGCAGGCGCCAAGATGTCTGCCGATAGGGCTGCCTCGCGTGACTCCACTGGACTATTTCGGGTGAATTACGAACAGGGTTGCCAGTTATTGGTATTTAGCCAGTTGATATAAATTTTCATAGATCTGGCATTCGAGGTACGAATGAGTAATAACGATCGATTTGTTTATTCTTTGGCTTGTTGTTTTTGTTACGCATTATGTAAAGTAATTAGGTACTTTGATTTCTATTCCTGGAACACCGTATTTTTTGTGAGTTACACGAGATCTTCGCTTTGATATAACTTAAATTAGGATTGTTGACGTAAAAGTGTAACGCAAAAGTTAGTTTTTTGCGCAATGTAATAGATAAAGACTTGAAGATGTTATTCGAGTAGGAAAAGCAAGTCTTAAATAGAATTAAACTAGTAAGTTACTTATTTACTGGTAGAGATAAATCTATTTAATTCTTATTGGACCTACATAAGTTACGAGAAGATAGTTTTATTTTTTCAGTTAAAATACAAAAATAATTATCCAGCTTTATCTGATCTAAATTAACATTAAACTGAAGTATCATATAAACTAGCCTAAACCAAGATAATAACAAAAAAACTGTTACCAAAACAGTACAGCTAAGAATCATCAAACCTTTTACGACGGGACTCATATTCGCCTTTACCGTATCGAGAGCCGCAGCCGTCAAAACAGTGACGTCACAACGAGGCGGGTCGAACATTGACTCGAGATGTGGCGATGAAGCAGACGGCACTAATAAGGCTTTTTGGCTTTATTTAGTCTATCATTTGGACAATACGTTAGTTATTTATGTTCGTATTTTTAGCTAGGCATTGGTTGTTGTATTAAATGTTCTATAATGCTAGATGAAGTAAAATTGTTGTACAGCACAAGAGAGATATTTTGTATACGTGTTTGCAGATGAAAGTCTCTGAATAATGTGAATGGAAGTAAAATCCTCCTGTAGGCGGTAGATAGAATGACAGCACTTTTAAAATAGGCCTTCAGATATTTTATGGAATTTGATTGCCTATTGAAGTTTTGCTTTACGTAAGTACTTTTTAAGATATCAGAAAGCAGTTTTGAGTTCTACGAAGATACACTATTTTGTAATAGAATTAGAAAATACCCATTTTACCTAACCATTTTCTTACCAAAAACTAATCAGACTTATCCTCATGAACATAACATAAAATACTAAAATCAACAAAAAAAGGTATGCGATAAAAACAGGGGTGCTAAAAGGTCGTTGACACTAGATGGTACAGATATGACAAACCTTTGCAAAATTCATCCGATAACATCAAAAACACGACGCATATGTTAATGAACAAGAGGGTAGTTTTACATTGTTTTTATATCAGGAATATACGCCATAAAGTAACCCTGAAATAGGGTGCGAGAAATTATCGTGTTAATTGTATGATAATGGGGTGAATTTGTATTTGGGTGGGGTGTTTTCAGATTATTATAGTTTCATGAAAGTATTGAATGGGATAGATTGAAAGATAATACATATTTTTTTATAGTTCGTCTACTCAATTTACCAAATTTTTATTTAAATAAATGTTTGCAATATTGGATGATAACCATATACTTAAAGCTGAATTAGCTCGTGGTTTGCACTTACAATAACTATACTTTACAATAACTAGGATGAACGAAGAACGAAAAGCGTGTTCAGCTTACAAACCTGAAGATCCTGGTACTGCTTCTTATTGCAAAGGTGGATTCTTTCCCTGAACTGAATGAATACTGAAGACTGAATGTTAAAAACGAGCAGCGTTAACCATGCCGAGGGCAGGCCTGCTATCGAGAGAACGGTCGGAAGAAGGACAATAACAGCTTTAGACTATATTCCACTGACCTATGAAGCTGGCCTCGTCCTGGCGATCATGAAGCGCGTGCATGACGAGGGCTGCGAGGAGCGCGGGCCGCGCCGCGGGCAGGCCTGGTGCCAGGCCGCGCAGTGACACCGGCGCAGAGCACAGGATCGCTCCGCTCAGCATTCCCTAGCGCGCCACAGGTAGCATGCCTTGCTGCGCCTAGAATGCAAAGGAATATTAATACATTGGAAAGGTCTTTGAAGTTCATATCTAAATTGGAACGCATGTCTTCAAAACAGGCTGGTAAGTTAGCACTTGTCGTGAGATGTAAGACAGTCCCAAAAACACCCATCTGCCTATGTGTTGCTGGGATTAACCAATATAGTTACCAGATCGAACATCCACCGATTAGTAGGTATAACCAAGGAATTGTTATGCTCCACAGTCTATTCAGATTCAGCCACACACAGGATAGAAATCTTTCTCATTCCAATCACTTAGTTAAAAATCATCAGTTTTTCAATTAAATAGTCTCACCACCTCTTATTACTTTAAAGATCTACGTTACTTTAGGACTACCTATATAGAATTCCATCATTCAAAATTGTTTACAAATCCGTCTCTAGCAAACTAAGAATATTTTTCGATATCTATTTCAAAGATAAGCTCCCTAAACTCGAATCCTTCCTTTCAAGTTTGAACAAAAATCATTTTGTACTGAAAAGTATTTTCAGCGCTGTATCACTAGCGAAAGGAAGCAAAACAACATATTTTAAACTTGATGCTTCCTCCCCTTGGGAAAATATTCGATGTAAACAGATTTCAATGGAGTTTTCACTTACAAAAACACTTAACATTTGGTTTTTTTTTTGTCATCACCATTAGCATTACCTCTATAATCAAAGAGTAGTAACTTCACTGTCACACACAATTTCTCATTTTCACAGCAGTCTTTTCCGCTTTATTTACATTAGGCTTCTACTACCTAATTCATCATCATCGAACCTTTTTATTATCTTTACTTCACTGCAGAGCAAAGACCAGTGTATCTTTTCATTTAATGAAGGAATGAGCGTTAACACCTATAATACATCATCATCATCCTCCTGCCCTTATACCAATTTTATTTGGGGCGCAGCATGTTTTCTCCTTCCATACTCTTCTATCTAACGTCATCATAGTAACATACTTTCTTACCATATCTACTTTCACACAATCCATCCATGGTTTCTTTGGTCTTCTTCTTCCACGTTCATACTTATCACCTTCCTCACAACATGACTCTCATTCCTCCGCATCACATGCCTATTCATTAGTAGATTGGCGCATTCGTTAGTAAGGATGTTTTCATTGAACAGATCACTCAATTTATTGTTATACGCGACGTTGTTTATTTAGTAATGATGATTTTATATTGATCATTATGTTAGCAATGCCTGTTGTTTAGACACATTTGTTCTTGAAGATTTTTTTCTTATGAGTTTGTACAGTATACAAGAAAATACCAACTAATTAAATTAACATTATTCTGAATGACATGTAAGTCGGTGACTATCTTGAGGAGATCACATAGGCATTTTCTTTCCAGGAACACTGGTCATGCATGGTTGCATCCGTCAGATTGCAATTACTCAGCATACTCAGTAAGCGATTGGCAGATCAAAATATAGACACCACAAAACATAGCTGATTATCTATGTAAATAAATTACTGAAGAACGCCCATCTGAAAACCGACCTGAAGAAATTAACAAAGGCAACAAGAGCTAGGACATTTAGACTATTTTCTTAATTTCATCGTATCAGAACCTAGCTCTATTGTCTAAAATTCAGATTTTATAACAAAAGTGCTAGATAAAAATCTATTCCCAGATATTATCAGTTCACAATCAAGATGTCTTGGTTCTTTGTGATTCAGATTACAATACAAATGTCAAGCCGGTTAATTAGCGGGTCCGTTTGATCTTTTGTTGGCACAATGGGTGTGAACTCTCGGCTTTCTAGGTCACCTGAGGACAGAAGGTACTAGGGTCGTAGGAAATGTGAAGATGTGTTTTAGATTGGAGAAAGATGTAGTCTTATATTTGTGTTACATAATTAGGTCACAAATAGATCAGAATTTTGTGAAAATAATACTATGTATGTATATTGGACATTGAAAATGATTGGACAATACACGTAAAAACAGAAAGAGGTTTTTGACGATGAGCTGATGGGCAAAAAATGTATAATCGACATGATTTTCCAGATTATCGATGAGATTAAGCCTATTTTAACGTTAATTAAGAATCAATATCTTAAAAAACGGTCCATGTCTGCTCACCTATGTAAAGTTATAGAACATTTTCATTTTCACTTATGGTGGTACCTCAAGTTATCAGCATGACATACTTTTAGCCATAGTAAAACCAACTTCACTCGCTTTAATCTAAGGTTCAAACTTTAATCGGGTACAAACAACATGACGCTCAAGCTGGCCAAGTATTTTTAATTTCCGACGGTTCCGTGCAGTAATATGGGGAGGATCCACCGACTAATCCTATTAGCCACCCTGAATGAGGGTGAATAAATCAATGTGGCTCCAATATTGCTATATCGAGCTGGTTTACCGAAGCGTAGAAAAATTTGTTCGCTGTTAAAAAAAATAACCGACTTCTCTAATCTAAAGAAGAGAAAGTTCTCAACTTTCGTAGGATTTTTTTTATGATTGTCAACAGATTATTCAAAGATGCCTAGATCCGTTTCATTCGGTTTCAAAATTACTTATTTTAAGAATGCAGAAAAGTTGATTGATTGGGGATAATGGTGTGATAGAAATTATGTTTGAAAAATATGTTTTCAATATACATAGAGAGGTTTGATTCCTCCATGGTATTATACCTAGGTACCTATTGTAGGGCTCGTAAAAACAGATATGCTTTACTTTTTAGTGGTCACAGTTAACTTTATGGTGTTGCCAAGTCTTTCTGAATACCTGACCTCTGACTGACTGTCGCTTAGCTAATCTTTATTATAAATCTAGCCGTTCATGTTTTGTCTATAAAGTTAAAATTGGATATTAAATTGAAAATACATAACGATTTACCTCTTACATAAAAGAATTGGAAATTAAGTTCAAAACATTATGATTAACCCCTTATATAAATTTATACAGGCGGTAGAGGAATCGTTTATTTCAGTAAGGAACAGAACATTATTTCATTTAATCGGGGCATCAATATTTTCCGAATAACAATGCTTATTGTTAGCGAAGAGAGCTACAGTCATACAAAGAAAATAATAAGACAGAAATGTACCAAAATGATAAAAAATTCATTCACAATCTCAAAGTCCATTATTTTTAGTTATTTTTACACAAGAAATGACGAAGTTTTATAAAAAAACGAAGCGAAATGTTTGTATTTTTTATTATTTTCTTTTAAAACCCTTGTGGAAGTTTTATGATGTTTTGTACAAAACTTGTTGTAATGCTTGAACACTGAAACCTTAAAATAGTGAAACGGCAAAGTTTTGCGTGAACAATTTTCTTTTACATTCTAGAATTTTCCAACAACATACTATAAGGATTTTATTTTTAAGAAACTACGTCAAATACTTATGTTTTTCTTTTTTTGTAAGCTACCGTGGTAAATCTTGTTAGTATGCAACAAGATTTACCACGGTAGCTTACAATATTTAACACTATTAATAATATTTGACACTAAAATTGTCCCATGTTCCTATTAATAACCCGACATTTCTAGGATCATCATCTGCCTAGCCTTATTCCCACTATATGTTCACGCACGACAATTCGTGAAATCCATAGTTCAAGATAAATTCCCATTATAAGGTAAGCTTTGATACTCATTGGATTAGCTAAGATCTCATGGAGATTGAAATAATTGGAAAGAGTGATTGCAAGTTGTAAGATCAAAACCACGAAAAAACTAGTAGGTAATTGTTTACATCACAAACCTTCTTACCTATGTATAAATAAATATAACTAAAATAGTCTTACATAACACAAACACACGTTGCACTAACGTAGATTTGAGCAATTTAGCTGGCCAAAAGTCTTTTTTTTTTAAATAAAGGTTATCATCAAATTGTGGGTAAAATGGAAAGAGGAATACCCCAGCAATAAGAATTTACCACATCTACCTACCAAACATGCGATATGCGCTTGCACCAGGAGTTGGAACTTGACCTTAGTGCAAATTTTACGTTTTACGTTTTTAGAGATCTCGGTAGACGGTATTAAAGAAAAATTATTTTTGTGCTATCTAATTGATATTAAGCAACTATTATGATGGATTCGAGTTGTGTAGGTAACAGTTATTATATTTTAATATATTTTAAGTGTGATCACTTAATTTTTTATAGTATTATTTCAATTTTAAAAGAGGGTGTGTAAGCAAAATATTTTTTTAGTAATTTTCTTGTTTAAACACAATTTTGTTATATTATCGCGTTCGACCGCGTAACATTTTTTTTTAGTTTTAGATATTTGACATATTAAACTAGCTTACGACATATTTTTTGGCTGCGGATAGCTGCGGATGTCCGACTTACAGGCTTTTTAAGATTTGAAGCTCATACAAAAATAAAATACTTTTTTCTTTAAAATGTCACAAAGTGCATTTTTTTTTGTTTTGAGTACCTCTGGCGTAAAAATAGTGACCCTACGTTATATTTACAATAAAATACAATAGCAAGATCTGACTAATTTGGAAGAAAAACTAAATTACCTAGGAAACTAACTTTTGACCTATTAGGGTGACACACCTGATAATATAAGCAGTTTTAAACAAAGATTTGCATATTTTAAAATAGCTACGAAAGTAAAAAACTGAAACTGTAAAAAAAATCCTTAAAACTAATGAGAATTGGTTAAGCAGAACATTTGAACGCCCGACAAGTGTTGGAAATCGACCGGGGCGGCCATCTAAATCACTTAAAGATTGTAGTGAGAGGACTAAACGAAGGAAAACTAAAGAAATACGAAACTGAAGAAATGTGACCAACAAAAAAAAAACATCAAAACAAGATTATTTTGCCCTGAAACAATAAAATATGCTACTACCAGCTGAATCAAACACAGTCTGATATATCAGAGGCAGAAAGTGAGGAATAAAAAAATATTAATTTTTTTTTTACTACATTACATATTATTTTGAAATAGATATAATAAAAAATATCATAACTACTTTTAAAATGAAAATATATGATACTCTACATTAAAAAAAAAATATTTACGGTTTTTTTCAATAAAACATGCTTATTATCAAAATACAATGCTTAAATAAAATAAATAATAAAATAATGATAAAATAAAGATAGAAAAAACGAAATACATTGTAAAATATTTTTGGCCGCCTAAATTGGTCAAATCTACGTATGTGCGTTGTTTGCTCTTGTTACTAAAACAAGTTAAACTTTCAGTTACCCTTTGTGCTCCCGAAAGTTCCCATGAATTGTTAAGTAATCCCGGATTTCTGGATAATAACCTTGTTATATCCACATTGTGAGGAAGAAAAATATCAAGTTTAGAAAGTTCTCAAACTGAGCTTTGTGAAATATGTAGGCCTGAAAGTAGATTCCTAATATTAAAAAGAGGTAAAAGTCTTGCTGTTGTAATTTTCGTCTCTACTAACTAATTTTCATCGTAATTCTAGAAAACCACGATTTGTCTTTCAGGAACTAAGTTCATTGGATACGGAAAATAGTTACCTGTGAGGCTCTACTGACTCATTTTCAAAACTTAGATACTCTTTTCGATCTCACACAAATATTCCTACGAATTGAGTAAAAACCTATGTTCTTATTGTAGCAATTATGCCCAATGGTTGATTAGAACGATGATAATGTACCTAATAAAGGTGATATTACTACACAATTATTCTTCCAAGAGATAAAATAGTACAAATTCGTTATCTCAATAAATAATTTTCGACGTAAAAGCAGTCGATTTCCAACACAAGTGAGTATATAAGCACGTATCTCCTCGTCACGTTCCTTCCCTGAACGGAGGGAAAATTCCCTCACTTATTGTGTTTCGCAGGCCTGATGTACAAATCTTAATGTTTTATAGTAGGTACGTCAATATTGATTTTGTTAAAGGAACATGCTAGATGAAATAGTTGAAGTATTGAATTGTTTCAATATGTAATATAGCGAGCATATAGAAGGGTTTTAAGTACTACACTCCCTATGGTATGTGTCAATCTTATGGGGAGATTCTACCAAAGAAGTGTGTCTACGCGACGCTGTGAGTCCACTGTTATCATAACAATATTATGTTCGTGCTCAAAGGTTGCAATTTCGCGGACATTTTAGAAATGTTCGCACATTTTTTGCTGCTGTTTGCTAGGCCAGAAGAATAAAAACTATGTCCTTTCTCGAGCACTAGACTATCAGTATTTGTTTGCTAAATAACACTTGAATCGGTTCAGGAGTTTTGGCGTGAAAGCCGGAGTGATACATTCACAATATTAGTAAACAGCACAAAGACATTTATTTTTGAAAATATGGGTATGTACATGATGTTGTTACATACAGTAAGAATATAATATTCGATAAGAGCGACAAATTAACATTAACTTTCCCCAACTATTAACTGCACAAATTCACCTCTATTTACCTTTATCAGAAGTTACGACGGCCTAATTTTGTTAGTAATCTTGCCCCCATAAAGCCTGGGTCGCCGTGGTTACCTTTGCCACTACGTCACTCAGACAAAGTGTGCGGTCGACTTACCCTGAGATAGTGTAGCTACGAGTCTATATCATCGGTGTTTACATAACCGAAATGGGAGAGAAGTTATTTTTCATTATGGTGAGAAATCAATCAATATACGGATAAACAATGTAGGTAACTAACTATTTAAGGTCTGTCAAAAAGAAAATGAAATAAATGTTCATGATACTAATGCATTTATTTGATTTTGATCATGCATGGGGATGGACATAGTGGAAGGGGTCGACCAAAGAAACAGTGGATGGATTGTATGAAAGGCGAAATGGCTAGTAAGAGTGTTACTTGCGAGATTATTGGTGATAGAAGATTATGGAAGAAGAAGAAAACATGCTGTGGTGACCCCAAATAAAATTTGGTTAAGCAGGAGGATGATGACGATACTGATTCAATTATTGCACTTTGATAACAAAAAAGCGATATACCTATATTTGGTTATATGTAGTTATAATGCTAATTAAAGGCCCGTGTTTACAAGAAACAAACAGCTTCTAAGACCTATATTTTCAAGAGACAAGACACCATCATTCCCTTTCAAACTCCATGGCCCACAAATAACACTTCTCCCAATAAAAGCAAGTCCATCACTGATCGATATTGCGAGTCTCCGTAGGACCCACCTGAATTTTTAACGAAATACTTTCGGCCAAACTCCTATAAATTTGAATAAAGACAAAAATGATTATTGATGGACCCTCTTTATGCAAATTGGAGGGAATTCGGCCTTTCCAAGATACTCCTTTTTAATTTATGATCAAGTTCGAAGGAAAAGTTCCACTCAAATGTGCACGGAGTTATTAATTTAAGTTTTATAGTTTTGTTAATAGGTGTAAGTTCGTTGTTTTATACCTTTTAGTTTTTAATAGGGGTTCTGACTTCGTTTTTGGGAACTTGGTGCTGTTACATGGTAACTAAGTAAAGTCAGCCGTATCATTTTGTTACGTTGCATTGGCAAACATAGCGGTCTGTTGAAGTAACATTTTTAGATTGTACCGTCTAATACAATTTTTACTAAAACTCGTTCAATAAGTCGAGGATTTAATTAAGTAGAATTTAACAAACAATTCTTACTGATTGTAGCAAGATTCATGAATTTTCAATTTTAGTGTCAAATTATCCACAAATTCAACGACGCAATAATGATTTTTGTAATTTAAAAAATGTATTCTACCACAGTGTACTAATTATAGATACCTATTAACAATACATACATTAGCTATACAACGGCTTGTCGGTTACTATTAAATAGTGGTACGAATCAATATTGATGGCAAAGCAACTAATGACACTGGAATTACTGTCATCGTACATTTAATCATAGAGTGATGGACTTCACCAAATCGAAGTATGTTTTGAGTAGTGTAATCACACATATGGACTGTATGGATCTATTGATTGCTAAAGTTAACTTGTGTCTTGACATTTACAATGTCTTATCATTACGTGTACTTTGTTAAATAATCTTATTATTAAATGTAAAATATGATGCATGATTTTTGCTTACCCATTACAGCCGTCTCTGATATTCTATTACATTTAAAAATGCTGTGTTTATTTAGCTGAAATATTGTACAACTTTTTACAATGTTATTCAATCACCAATAGCACGAGAATATTAAGCAGACATGAAAAAGCGCTCACTCCTGTCTTTTCAACCGACTTCCCAAAAACAAAGAGGTTCTGAATTCTGATGTTTTTGTCCGACAAGACTATTTCCAAGGTAAGTCTCGTGTCAAATTTATCTGTTTTCGAGTTTCGGAATGCAAGCTCGTTAGAAGAGGGGAGATGACCCCCCTTAATTACTTTCATGTACTTTTATGGTTAGCTAGGGGAACTGGGTTATACGGGGTTAATGGGAATGGACTCTTAATCTATTTACTGGTTTAGTATTCACCATTGTGATCGAGTCTTCGATAAAATGGATACGCGTACGAACGTAAATGTATTCTGTTTTAAACGTAGATATACAGGTGACTGGTAAATCATTAGCAATATTTTTTCCCCTAAATCTAATCGAGGAAACTATAATTTAGAAAGGAAGCTAACTATTAAATATTAAATCACAACAGATTCCAAAATCAACGTAAATAAACCAGATAGGCAGTCGCTCCTTGTGTAAAACACTGGTTCTCAGCTGGTTACACTGAAGGCCGACCCCAACATATGTAGTTGGGAAATGGCTAGGCCGGTGATGATGAGTTAGCTTACGCCAGCGGTTTCACCCGACACTTTAGAAAACTAATCTGCGCATCCAGATAAAAATAATTATCTCGTAGGAAGATCCAGTGTCTATCTACTTGAAACTCCTGAACAGCTTACAAAGCTGAAGAGTATGTTTGTTTTTATCAACGTGCTAATCACAGGAACTAAGCAGGCACCAAATAGACCGATGTCAAAAATTCCTCAGGCAGTGTAGCGAATACCTCCGATCGAATGCAGGTGAATTCGCAGTCGGCACCCAGTTTTAATTGTTTTGTCGATTTGCAATTAGCCATATAGTTAGGTATAATCTTTATTTGACCTTCGTTTTTATTTAATAATACATAGTAACACAAAGTTTTTGTGTAATCCCTTTGAAGATTAGATCAGAAAGGGATCAATATATGATCCGCTCTAGCGTTTGTTTATTTTGTGATATTTGTTCAACATACGCTTTGTTGATCTGCGAGTTATATTTCTTTGATCTTTTATCAAAACATTCGTATTGCTTCTTACTTTGTATTTTTTTCGATATCTCATCTTTATTTACTTTCACTAGGTATTGTGAAGTATCTACACTTTCTATGATGATTGATTGAAAACTTACAACGAAATTGGGTAGACAGCCAAATCTCTAGTTTGTTTACTTGCTCAGGCGCTAAACTCAGGAACTTATGGTCAGATTTGGAAAATTCTCTCGATGCTAGATATCCCACTTATAGTTGAACGTAATATCCGAGCTACTTTATACATATATAGGTGCGCGAAGTAGTTCCCACAAGACGCGGGCGAAACCTCTCTCGGGAGCTAGTATCATGGAAATTTTGGTTTCAAGCCACGCTTTTTCTACGACAGGACTGCGATTCTTTTCTCTAGCATTAGAAACTTTTCCATTACCTACATCAAATGTAATGCTTATCATTACCAACCATTCCTTACGAGCTTCTGTTTAGAAATCACAAACCACCACAACAAAAGACGTAATGAAGTTCAACTTAAGTAAATAAGTAACTACTCACTGGCAAAGCTTCTACGCAGTTGACAATGATAGACTACTTCGTTCGTTCCATCAATACACTAGAAGCGGCCCTTGATAGCACTATGGCTATATTTGTTTAGATAAACTTAAGGTTATGCTGGGTTTGGAGAAAATGTGGTTAATTCTACTATTAGGTACCTATTTATTAATGCGAAAGTTTGTTTGTATGTTATTCCTCTTTCATGCAAAAACCTCCGAATGGGTTTTGATGAAACTTGGCAGTAATACCTAATGGCTTATGTATCAGAAAAACATAGGGCAAATTTTATCCTGGAGCGGGAAGCGGTTCCGTCGAGAAGACTGTGAAATCGCTAGTAGAAACTAGTCTTACATAGGTACTTAGTGAGGTAGCTAGGTACCTGTCCAATATATTTCAGCTGAAAAAACCCACTTAAGCATATAAAAGGTACCATAATAGGTACTTTCCTACCCACCTTTACGCAAATTGGTATTGTACTAATAACGCCTTGTACTCAATCTTGTGAAACTCATTTTGTATTCTAATACTCTTCCCGTGGCGTTCTTATTGCCCTACACTATGTATAAAGAACTACATAAAACGTATATAAGAATGCTATTGGAAAAACAGACGTATAAATAATAATAATACGGTTCAAATTAAATTGGAAAGTCGCCCTTTATGTAACGTGGTTTTGTGAAAACAAATAGGATTGTTCATTTTGAAAGAGACATGCGTAATAATTAAGAAAAGGTCATCTTGTGATGTCTTATACATTTGTAGAAAAAAATACATGATCAAAGGGTCATTCTATACATATTAAAAGACAGAGGAGTATATACTTTGAATTGTAGAAGCAAATGGAAGGAAAAACACTCACCTTTTTCCTTAAAACACTTACACAATCTTGATTATAGAAAAAAATATTACGTAAGCACACGGTCGTTCAAATCGTCTATTAGTTCAAAAATACAGTTTTTGATTCACTTTGGAACTTCGCACTTTTTAAAATGTTTTTCGAGTATATTCCACGCGAACACGAAAGTATTTTTCGACGAGAATTATGAAATAAATGGAAATAAAATGGAGGCTACGCTTTGCCGTATTGGGGTTAGATAGTGGGTAGTTTAGTGCGCATGCGTGAGATCTCACCCCATCCCTCGGTTTGGTTGCGTTCCAGAATACGCGAGTTAGGGGAGCGTTTTTAAAAGTTCAAAATCTAAACACTTATTACGATTTTTGTGCTGAAAATGAATTTGGTTTTGTTTCTACATTTTTACTTCACTTTTATGTAAAGCTCGTGTAAGCTGAAGTTACGCGCGTGAACGCAGCACTGATGGTGCACAGCGCACCTACTATGTCGATTGTCGCCTACCCACCATTCGAGTAGGCATTTTTCCAACCTAAAATGTTGATAAAATAATTATTTTATTTTTTATTTAAAAAACTAAGTTTTGCGATTGATGCGGCTAAAATAAATTTTAATATGAGTACAAAAATAACACAAGTAACTTGATAGATTGAATCATTATTTTATCCTTTAAAGGTTTTTGTTTATTTGTGTAGGTAAAACGTCCTATCAAGATTTAGTCAAATGGTAGGTGTACTTGGTTGTCGCAGCTAATTTAAATTATAATTAATTACAATTTATTTAATTTTCATTTAGTTGTTAACCTTCATCTTTTACTTACCCTACTTTTATATTAGGTATTAAACTCAGTCTCATAATACGTTCTGTAAAAACCGCTACATTCAAGGATTACTTACGTTGAAAAAAGGCAATACGAGCTACTTTAATATCAAGCTTAATTCTATATTATGTGTGGTTAGGACTCTAATCCGAATAAATGAAAAAATGCTTATGTACCATGTTCTTTTATACCAACTCATCAAAATTATTTTCTCTCTAGTGGCTAGGCAACAGCCGTATAGCGGATTGATCATAAGGTTAAGCAACGATTGGTGTAGTCGGTCCGTGGATGGGTTTCAGAATACACGTTTGATTAAATGGTGGGTCCCGAATGTCATTTGATTATCTTTGGCCGTTGATACGAGTAGTCAGAAGCTTGATCAGTCTTACCAAGGGGTACCTTCAGGTCTTCAAGGTAAGTAACACCTATCTCTACCTAATACCAAATTTCATCTCAAACGGTTAGGCCAAAATAAGCAATCTCACTTTCGATTCTATTAAAATTGTAAGGTTTCAAATGGCGAAACCAATTTCAACTCTGAGATACTTACTCTTAGATGCACGCATACTTTTACAAACTATTGTATAGATAGACTATACCTACTGCATACTTTAAAAGAAATTCCTACAGAGTATAATGACAGGTAGCATAGCATTTATACCCACCATTTGTGTTCAGGGTCGACTCGATCGATCAAACGGTAATTTTTCTGAAAATATAAGTATAAAAATGTGACTTTTTTCATTTATAATAATGTAAGTAGGTATCATAGAAAAAGTATGATAAACTGAATTGAATAGGTCGCAATTAGGCTATTGAATTCATTCTGAAGATAGAATATGTACACCACCCAAGGGTAGATTGGAAGAAAACGTCTAAGTTCGCCTATACAAAATGTGCAGAAAGTATTAAAATAAAAATGTATTGATCTACCTTTTTGCTAAGTAGGTATATTGGGGTCGGCTTCCAGTCTAAGCTGACAGAACGAGTGGAGCGACTGCCTATCTGACTCTTTAGCCAAAATTACTTGAACAACTCGATACTTACCCTATTTTCAGACTTTTGACTACAAGCAACTAATTTAATTTATTTTTATTCTATGCACGCAAGTGATATTATTATCAGTTCTATTTTAAATTCAAATAATTCTTTTGTTTCAGAATACGAAGCTAATACCCAACGTATCGGCAATTTACAGTTACCTTCAAGTAACTTTTTTGGTCTCTGAAGTTACCTATTTGATGCCTATCTAAGTTCATACATTTTTACTGTTATCTCGAATTCACTAGTTTTTAATTTCGGTGCAGCAAAATTAACTTAAAGAAGCAGGTATTTAAAACTGGTAGGTAAATAAAATAAAACCACACAAAACTATATGAATAAAATTTGTATTCCGTCATCATACACGAATATTGATCGGTTCAATACATTAATAGTGTTTTTGTTTAATAAAATAGAAACTATTTGCTATATTATTGTAATAACGATCAAAAATACATTGGCTTAACATCAGATAAACTATTAAATTAATACGTCTCAATAACATTCGATATTTGCCGATTAGAATGTACTAAGCTAGTTAAAACTATTTATTTATAATATTATATACTAAGTGTAACGCGATTTCTTACAGCAAACTCCCCAACGTCCTGAAATTTTAGAAAAATATATGAATAAAGTGAAAAGAATGTACCTACATATTATATTTATATAGTAAGTATATATTTTTTTACAACATAACATGAGTAAATGACTTTATTAAAAAAATATGTATTAAAAAAAAATATTGAAAAGTAAGTTCTTGACCGTAAGTTATGACTAAGTAATATTGTACAGGTTTCTTAGGCATGTCTCTGTAACCTGGCAAAGCCTGTCAAGTATATTCCAAGGGTTTGTAATGAATGGAGGTATTAAAGACAATATTTATTGAAACTAATGTTAAAATTGCAATAACCATTTTGTAAATGCACCTTAACACTATACCTCAATATTTAATTTGATATTTACTTTCTACATACAATAAAACAGTTGTTACCTTGTACCTAGCACCAGTATTATTTGGTCATGCCCTGCTTAGCTCGTCGCTCCCACTCCGCCCGCATCTGCAGAATCCCTTTAAACTGAGGAGACGCATCTGCCTCCCCTGCAGCTTCCTTCTCCCTTCCATCTTCCTCCTTTTCTATCTCCCCATCCTTGGGTATCACAGCACTTTCTTTCCTATCCTTTTCAACTGACAATCGGAATTTATCATCATTCTTCTGCCACGGTCGTTTCGTCAAAGTGTCGGCTTTATAAGCCATAGCTTCGCTCTTTGCAATGTTCTTAATGTCCTCTCTGTCATTTGATGGGTCAGGGAACGTCCTATTTCTAAGTCTCTTTTCCGGAGTGGAGTCTGATACCTCCTTCTTGTATTTATTTACTTCGCTTCTGTAAACTGGGGCGCTATCTCTCTTAAGATTAGATACACTGTTTATGCTGACACTTCTTTGATAGTGTGGGGCACCAAATTGACTGACACGGGCAGCAATGTCCACCAATCTCTTTTCTTCTTCCTTGATTACATCTTCGTTTTCTTTATCACTATCTCTAGACTTTATAGACGCGTTAAATTCGTTTTTCAATATCTTACTCCTTGTTGGTGGAACGTCGCCATCTTCTTTGTTATTATTTGCAGCTATATCTTGCGCAATGCTATCGGCTTCTGAATCTTTTAGTTTCAAAGATCTTCGGGCGAACACTTTCATTAACTCTGGTTCGTCATCATTTTTCCTATCGCCTCGAAGTTCTTTGGAAATGATTCCAGGCTTTTTGCGGTAAACAACTGTCTCGTCGTGTCTGTCAGGAGTTTTGATGTCATTGCTGTCCGTGCTCTGAATAGAACTCTTGCTTCCGAAGCTCGAATGGGATTTCTGATCCATGGATATGTTATCGTAAATTCTTTCCGTGCTACCCTCAGTACTCATGGAGTTTGTTCGTGGTTTCTCTGGTCTGTCTTGCAGTTCAACGCTCATGGCTTTTCTCTTGAAGAATGCTTTTGGAGTAGAAGGGCTCTGTGGTATAATAGGTATAACAGATTTCCTACCACTCAGTGGAGAGTTCTTGTCATCATTTTGAGTATTCTCAATAATATTTTCAACAAAATTGTTGCTTTTAATAGATTCTTTTCTCACAGGTATATTCTGTGTCTTGGTTTCAGTTATTTGGAAACATTCAATTTCTTGTTCTTTCTCCGCTTGTGGACTATCAAGTTTCTTTGGCGTAACGTTAGCTGTCAACACAATGTTTGTTGTTGGTTTAGCATCAACTTTGTTCAATTGAATGTTCAAAAACTCTGGAACTTTCGGTTTAGATCCAGATTTCTGTAGTTTCTCTTCACTTTTATTTATTTTGGGTGTTTCCACCGTTTTGACCGGGGTTTGTTCCTTATTAATATGAGTCACTGATATAAAACTTTCAGTTTCTGACTTTGATTCTTTCTGCGTACTATGTTTGGCACTCAAAGCACTTTCAACAGATATCGTTTTCCGTCTATCGTCTATCGGTTTCTCTGGGCTACTCTTAATGCTATCTAATGAACTAGACTTGAGTATTGGGGCAATAATGGGCTTAGGCGAACTAATAATATCATCAATTTTAGCCTCTATTTGAGAAATATCGCTGTCGCGTTTATTATCCATTGTAATATGAATGCTGTTAGTGAAGAGTTTTCTGTCTTCATTGGCATCAGTTTTGAGGCTATCCAAGTAACTGCTGTCGGTACTTGGCAAGCTGTCGTAGTTAGCTTCTGCAGTGCCGTGCATTATATTATAGTTTCTGGCGGAAATCCTTTTGGAGAAATCGTTTCGTTCGCTCAGGTTCCTCCTGTAGTTGACTTCCCAGCTTTCTAGCAATGGTTCAGAGATGCCGACGATGGCGGGTAGACTAGGCATCTGGTTCTCCTGGGAGCTGATGGACGTCGTCTCTGACGCGTATCGGAAGCTGTGTGACTTGCCGATGCTGCTGCGAGTCTCCACGAACTCGTCTCCGAGGGACCGCATGGCAGATGTGACGTAGGACTCCTCAGTTTTGGAAGTGTGTCGCGTCGATTCACGTTTGCATTCGATCAATTTCTCAGTAAAATCGGAAACGTGCTCGGTCGACCTGTGCTTGATGTTGTCGGAACTCTGATGCCTAGCCGATTTGGGAGGTGACGTCGAAGTAAGCATGCTAGCGTTGAAGTACGGTATGTTTTTAGGCATGCTTCCACTACTAGTGAATAAGTTATAATCGTTATGAACATTTTTGATGCGCATCGCTCTGATTGGCGGTTCATCGTCTGAGATCACTGGAGACTCTTCCTGGGCCCTGTTCAACAGTTCATTACTAATAAATGCTTTTGAGGAAAATGGATCGACCAATCGCTGTACAGACACTGGTCTCTTATTCTTATCAAGTTGTAAGTTGAAAGATTCCCTCTTATCTTCAATAGTCTCTTTAGAAGAAGTCCGTTTTGTCCTCTCAATCTTTTCACAGAATTCCTCGCGTCTGCTGTAACGACTCTTCATTTCTAGATTCAACATTTTATCAGTTTCTTCAGCAATTTTGAGATCAGTAATATTGTATTCGACACCGGGAACTTTAACAGCGCTGTACACATCTTTGTACGCACTGTCTTGCACGTAAGCGCCTTTATTGTCCAACCTCTTATGCATTTGGTTGGCGAAAGCTTTCTGTCCAGCAGACTTGTGGGTTCTTTCAGCAGGTACCGGCTTGTACCCTTGTCCTTCACTAAAACTTCTTTCTGTATCAACAGGTTTATACTGCGCCGGAGGTTTCTCAGTTTTAGACTTCTTAGTCTCTTGCTGACCATCCCCATCCGTCTGATCTTTTTTAGACTTCTTTCCACTCTTCCTCAATCGAAGTCTGCTGAAGAACGATTCTTCCTTCTTGGATGATTTTATAGCTTCGTTTTCTGACTTCTTGTCTGACTTAGATTTCTTCTCGAGGCAAGATTCATCGGCTTTCTTGTCCATGCGGTACTTAGTCATCCTTTCTTCTGAATGGTAAGTTTGGATGGTTTCCTCATGTGTTCTTGACGAGCTCTCTCTAAGGGCCTGCCCTTGGGAGCTGGATTGACTTCTTTTGATCGAGGACCGTGGTGTGTTGGACTCTGCTATGCTAAGTTTAGCTGGTGACTGGCCGACTAGCTGGCCGAGGGCCAAGCCGGGAGGCAAGGACGAGGACTTCAGTTTAGTGTCGCTCGGAGTCTCCAGAACTCTTTGGAGTTCCCTGTTCACGTGCTGATGCTGTTCTTTAACGATTTTATGATGCTTCGTAGTGGTCGATGAAGAGAATGATTCTGGAACGAAGCAATTCAACTCTTAGACATGTACATACAACAAGCGACTCTAGGTGTAGATGTAGTACGGCATATATTTGCTTACCAGTAACCACTTCTGAATGCTTATGGCTGACTTCAGGAGTAGTGCTTCGTATCATTTCTTCGTTCAGTTCGGGCGTTATCGGCAAGGCTGATGTGGCAATCTGAAATGTTACAGCAAACAATGAATATCTGGTGACATCTATTGAGACACATAGACGTAGTGAGTGTTTGATTACTTATAGATAAACCAAATAACCCACTGTGCTTAAGCTTATATTAGAGTAGCGGTGTGAATAGAATTAAGTAATAGATGAATGGAAAATGATGAGCGCACTTCAGATTTCGGCAAATACGCTTTTTGTGATACCAGGAAAAGCAGCCGTCATCATCAAGTTAGCGTGATTTTACAAAATTAGGGAAGTTAATTACTGTGAACTATTAGTAGAATAATAATACCAGTTTTACCAAGGGGTTGCTCAAGCAACTGGGTTGAGGAGGTCAAATAGGCAGTCTTTCCTTGTAAAACACTGGCACTCAGCTGCATCCGATTAGATTGGAAGCCGACCTCAACTCAGTTGAGCAAAGGCTCGGGAGATGGATGTAAGTAAAATTGTCAGTATATAATTGTTAGAGTTAGTAAAGCATTACCTCAAAAGTTAACACAGAAAGCTGAACCAAGCCAAAAGCTATGCGAGTGATAAGATCCGACACCTACTTTAAAACTCAATACTAACTGGGTTGTTTTTCTTGCGTCGTGGGGCGCCGTGCGTCCTGCGCGGCCGCACCGCCATCTTGTGCTTCGCCGCCGAGTGCGACAGCGGCGCCACGCCTGATGGCGGCTCCGACGTGTCTGGAATTCAAATACATATGGATATTTTACTTTAATAATCTTCAGTTCTTCTTCTTTCATCCTGCTCCCAACTTTATTTGGGATGGGCGCAATATGTATCCGCTTCCATTCCTGCCTGTCACTCATCATACTGACACTTACTCTCTTCTTATTCATATCTTTCAGGGTAATAATTGTTAGTATAGCTGTTCCAAATATGGAGCCATCATCAGCCTTTTTACTGCCCCAATGCAGAGAGGACAGGACTGTTTTCATACAGAGATGTTGCGATAATCACCACGATTGGCCATTTTAAACTTAAGTCACGGTACCTGCTTAATGGACTTGGTGAAATACACACATATAACATAGGGAAGGTACTTCTTAATGCTTGTGGTAAAAATAATTAAGTATTGTATTATCAGTGAAAATAAAAGTAGGTAGATAACACTGTCATTCTCACATATGAAACAAGAATCTAGAATGTTTTGTCTTCGGCTTTGTTAAACCCTAACAAAGAAAGCTAACGTAGCTTTATTTGTTGGGGTTTTCATTTATCTTAGTACATAAGCTGACTGATACCTTTACAGTCTTTCGTGTTTATAGCAATAGTCACAGTCTTACAAACTCAGGAGATATGTACACTTGGGCAAACTAACCCTAGAAGTCATCAGTAAAGAAGAATATACTCACTATAGAAGTCGAAGTGGTCACTCCTGGAGTGGTCGTGCGAGTGATGGTGTCCGCTGCTGCTGTCCTCGTCCATCTCCGAGGAACCAACGCTGAGTAGTGACCCATCACTGCACGAGGACTGCGATATGCCCGCATGGTGCCGCTGGAATAGAGAACATTCTCCATAAGTATGGTTAACGAAATAGACCCTGTGTAAGGATGTTTTATATCTCGAGAGTGGGTGAGCCAAACACGTGTGTGTCAATGTACATACACATTGTATTTGTATGCGTAAGCTACGGAGCGCTCAGTAGTGGTCGAGGTTTTATCAAAATGCATTGCGAAAATGTATGAAATGCAAATTACATAGATAGATAGATAGATAGATAGATAAAACATTTATTCAGACAAACAAAAAGACACCACAAAGATACACAATAAGAAAAATAAAACAAAACAAGAAGTAGGTAGAAAGAGAAACATAAAATATGAAATACAATCAGAGATTAACGGCGCGCTGCAGTGTCTTACGTTTGCACCGAATGGGAGTCCAACTCAGCATGTGTCAGGTAGAATACCTGACGCTGGTATTCTGCTGGATCCCTAAAAATGACGCGCATAGACAATGTACATGGTTATTTATACACGGGAATAGCTCAGCCTCATTTCGTGTGATAAAACATTTATGACAATTATATCGATGACATAATATGTGAACGTTAACACTAGAAAATATAGCACATCCTTTTTGAATACATTTAAATCAAGTGCAAGGAATAATATGCCTTAAGATTTTATTACCATTTTTAATGTAAAAGTAGGTACTTTGTCTTCAAGACTGACTTTCCAAATGATACAATTTATATCTTGTATTAGATTTGTATGTATGTTTCTGTCTGGGTTTGGATGTAATAGATTACCTAACGTTTCAGTTTGCACCTTGATAATGTAAAGTCGTCATAAACTGTCATAGATTTCTACCATTATATCTCTTCAGCAGGAAACATCAGATAAATATTAAAATGCGATAGCTTATCAAGAGAAAATATACACTTTCATGTGTTATCATAACAGTATATTTTCGTGTGCATTTTACAGAAAATGGGTTGAAGATTTTCCTAAAGATCAGTCAACTAAAAAAATCTTTCTTTTCCTTAACCTAATGATTTACTTTAGAGAACATTAATTAATTAACCTAAATACATAGTAGCTTGATTTCACAATCCCTTTTTTGGTAGTCACTGAAAAATTGGCTAAATAAGCATGCATAACTTATTCTAACAAGAATATATTGCATAAATATCTAGCTCCATCTATACGTACTTCATATGCCCTTGAGTCATTACACTATATTTCAAAAAATACGCAACATCAAAATCCCAGCACATAAGTTACATTAGAAATCCTACTATCAGTGCAGATAATCTTATTGAAATAAATCAGAAACCGGATGCACGGTGCATTAGCATGCTTTGCTATTCAACTGGCCCCGTGTAGCGGCACGACAGTGTAATATTTCGAGTCCGTAAAACTACGTAATTATTTTAGACTTGGTAATATACCTAATATTTTGATTTTTATGGAAATATTAATAAGATAGTTAGGACTAATATTAAATATTGGTAGAAACAGCTCTATGTCATGACGGAAAATGATATGGCTGTCGCTTATCTATGCAGAAATTTTTGAACAGCTCATGTATTTATTTTTAAAGAAAATTATCATGAGCTCGTATCGATATGTCTAATTTATCATCGTTACATTCAACATGCAAATAAACACCGTCAGGAGTTAGTCATTCAACATTTAAAAAGTTTATCATGTATGCAGTCGATTTTTAATAGTAGGTACAATATAGGCTGCCAAGAATTTCTTATTATGAGGAGATGGGAAATCATCAGATAACCGCTTCCCCTATAGGTGAGGCGTTAAGGGGTCCTTATTAGACTTTTACTGACTGAAATCCACCATGTTTCTTCTGCAGCCCTTTATGAACCAGGACGTCGGTAACTCTTTCGAACAATCCCGCAGCCCAGGCAGGTTATTGGAAGACTCAGGACTCATTATACATAATTATTACATTAAAGAAATCGATGTTCTTATATCTATAGAAATATGCTTAAAACAAACGTACTATATTAACCTTTATATTGGCACTAATATGTCTTCTCCTTGGAG
Organism: Helicoverpa zea; assembly: GCF_022581195.2. NCBI lineage: Eukaryota > Metazoa > Arthropoda > Insecta > Lepidoptera > Noctuidae > Helicoverpa > Helicoverpa zea. Next base: position 1,112,940 of record NC_061464.1, on the reverse strand, counting down.
GGCGTTTCACCGGGACTTCTTCAGTCTTCGTTATATACAGCATCATTTTTATAATCCTTATCGATACACTGAACTTTATCGATATAGTCACTCGATACTTTATCGATGCACTCACATCATTGTTTTTATTTGTTTGTGACACTTATTCATAGCTTATACTTAATTACACACTATTATATTATATGATTAATTGTTCTTCTGATTAATATTACACACTGAAAATGATGTAATTATTTGGTTAGAAATGTTTTTATATTTTTGTGAGATTGGGGGCTCATGGACTATTTTTATGTTTTTATAGAAATGTGTGTCATTTTGTGAATAATTGTTATTTTGATTGAAAGTGATTGCTATCTATGTAATTTCGACTGTACAACAAATCATTGCATGAAATCATAAATTTTAATGATGTTTAAAAGACTTATTTTAGAAAGATTCAAACCATTGCGAAACAGACTTCAATTGCTTGCCTATATCTTTTTTTAGTTCATAGTAAATACGTTAAGACTACCAAAAAAAAACTAAAATACTGTAAAAATAGCCAGGCATTCTGACCTAAAAGTAGAGACCACTATTCTCAAACCTACATTAAGTACATCTTTTTTTCTAGAAAGTACTTTTGTCATAATAGATGCTACTACGTTCTTACCTATATTGTGTAGGTTATCAGATAGAACCTCAATAGATAATATCTAATCGGCATTTATTGTCATTTTGATTATTTTTACTGATATTTTATGATATGTTTTTATCGGTCTCCTATTTACCTACATTATGCGAAGTATAATATGAGTATTTTCCATACATTTAATAATAATTATAAAGTCAAACTTTTCTTTCAAATAACTCCAGGATAGGGCAGAAAATATGAACAGAAAATGATTGCGCATGCGCGTCTAATGGCTGTCTTCAGAGCGGTAAAGTTATTTGACGAGAATCATATTTTTTTCTTGCTTAAAATAATGTTAATCGCGTTTTCTTCCAGAAAGTCATAAAATTATCGCGATCACAGATAACATATGAAGTGCAATTGTGTCGATATCGATAAAATAGCACGTAACATGCTTATCATTGCCAATGTCTCGATAACGAATGAATAGCAGTATTTTATTGTAATTTGGGGATTAAAACATGTTTTATTTGAATTTTCGATGACCTTCGATAGGAATGTTTTGTTTAATTGTTATAAAGACTTTCTTGCAAAGTAGAAATAGTAGATTTCCATAATTTATTATGACTTAATTATACTTATATTTTCCTGAAGAAACGACTGAATAAGTAAGAGATATGTTAGGTGCGTTTAAAAGTTTTTCTAATGCGATAAATGTGATAGAAAAAAAAAGAAATTGTAACTAAAAATACCTTAAAATGTGTAATTTTTAAAAATATTAAAAAAAAATATATTTTTAAAACTGAGAAAAAGCCCGGAGTTTTTTTCCTGTTTCGCCTAAAACATTTGCCCTGTTTCTTTTACGATGATATCGGCAAACGTGACCAAATACAGTCAAGTCATTCATAATATCGGACCTGAATTATATAGGTAAGTACGTCACTATTTATACCTATACCTATCGACAGATTAATAATATGTTTTATCGACCCTCTTTCTTTTGTATGAGTTTCACGTGTAGACATAACAAGATAAGGATTAATTAAATTCATTCTTTGTCTGTATCATTCATTTATAAAAGTAGAATTTATTAAAATCATTAAGTACCCTTCTGCGCATTCGAGTAAGTAATAAGATTTATACGAACATACAGAATACACACTCACTTTATGATGTCAATGATATTAAATGAAATTAATATGACAATGTGCCATGCTGTAAATAACTGACTTTTTCAGTACTAGAAAACTATCTAGTTTCGCCGAAGTGAACAATTTTTTACATATTCAACTAAACTTGACTAATTTTTTTTGTTTTTCTGCACCATGGCAATCTGTCCTAGAACAATAAGCCACTGAGTAGAGTCGTGTTTTGTTTAAACTTGACTATGTATAACGTAAATTATTGCCAATGCCAAAATTAAAATTATATTTAAGTATAACAGGAGCTACGTAATTTCAGCCTCAAGTGTGAGGCTTGGCGAAAGTCCCGAGTGGTGTTAAATGCGGGTAGTTGCAAAATAACACGCGCACTGACGCAACTACCGCGCCTCCGTGAAAACTGCTAAACGAATGCTCTAATAGATAATTTCACGCTAGTGTTATTTTTTATAATTTTTCTTTGTGTAATTATATCGTAAGTTAAGTATAACTGCTTGGTTGTATTTTGTGTAAGGAAACACCGATTATTGCATCTCTATCAAAATAAGGTACCTACTGCATGTTAGAATAACTTTCAGTCGCACAGTGTATGCCCAGCGCCTGTCTGACCTCTACAACAGTTACCCGGGCAACCCAATACCCCTTAGTACCTAACCGCTTCTGAATAAATACCAAAGAAGTTGAAATGGCAGTCGGGACCAATTTAATATGCCTTCGGAAACCCGTCATCATGGTCCCAAAAAAAGACTTGGCATAATACTACCAAAAGCCAGTACGACAAACCCATAATACAGCAAGCGCATTTTAATTTCACCCATGTCAAAATATTTAAACAATACCCATCTAAAAAATAAATTAACAGTAGGTACCCCCATATCACATCATCAAATCACACCACAAAACACAGTGCGTGCCACAAAAAACGGGCCACTCTCATTGTTAATATATAAAGCCAATACTGTGCCGGTAATTGTGGCGTCGGCCAATGGGAAGCGGAAGAGGGGTGAGCTATCTCATGGAGCCGGATGGCATCAGTCTGCTTCGTAATTATATAGTTGTGAACTTTGTGTATGCGTTTTGTGTGAATATTGTGACAATATGCGTTGATTTTGTGGGTTATTGCGAAGTTGCTTTGGTAGTGATACACTTCTGCATCGGAGAGCAAGTCTGGTGCCTGATCTCTCTTTGGTCATGTAGGATTGGTGTCCCTGGGACTATGAGATTTCAAACTCAAGAAAGTTTATACAAATTAGGCTGATAAATAAGATCTTTTCATATGTCAAAAACAAAAGACAGCACCTAAAACGCCCATAAAGGAAGAAGAACTTATGTCTGTCTATTGGTTGGAAGAACAGATTTATACAAAACAAGAGAGTGAGTAACCTGTAGCCTTCCCCAATAATGATGATGATGATGTCCTCCTAGCCGATTATCGGCTACGGCGGCTGTTCTCATGTAAGGAGATTAGCCTACTACGCAGGACATATTATAGTGCACGAGCATTTGCGCAGACACAGGTGCACTCACTATTCCTTAACTCTCATAGCCCGATGGGACGGTAATCCGACACGACCGGAGAGAGATCAGGCGCAGGACCGACATTTACGTGCTCTCCGATGCACGGGTGTATCAATCACTAGCTTCCAGGCTCCGGGCTGCTTTGTGAAAGTCTTCTAAAACCCACAAAGCGATTTCGGCCCGACTCGGGAATCGAACCCGAGACCTCGAGCTTAGCAGCCGCACTAGCGACAGCTAAACCAACGAGGCAGTTCCCCAATAATAGTCTAACTAACACTGAAATATTTTTTAAATCAGCTCAGCGGTTCCTGAGATTGACAAGTTCAAACCAACAAAAAAGTTCTTCAGCGTTATAAAATTAACTATGATTCAATACTTAAACAAATGACATAAGTTCTAATTTAAGTAAACAAAAGCTATGGTACTTATGACGTAAAAATATAAGTACTTGTAGTACTTCAAATAAACCCTTGATTACAATATAAAAACCAATAATTTAGATAAATAGCCAATTGTTTTAATTGTTTTATAGCTATTGTTGATAAATGGACATGATATTAACTATTGATAACTTATCTCTTATCACTTTATTAACATGTTCATGCATGTTATCAATAATCTTTATAGAAGTTATTTGCATAAAATAATAATGATTGAAAGTGTAATTGCATTTGCTGGAAAAGTCTTCGATTTGGAAATATAAAGGCTTTTAATTGAGAATGCTTTGTTTGGTTGGTTTCAGATTCGATTCCCGTAGAGCTAACTTATCGGTGCTTAGGAACATATCATAGTCATTTATATTATTTTATGTACTTACATATGTCGTTTACATTTATAGCACTTTCGGGTGTTTTATCAGAAAATTGCGACAGTGTAGTATGAATGAAAAAAATATACTTAAACCAATCTTATTGCCCGTTTCCACATAGGTCTTATCATTAACGCCTTCATAGGTAGAAAACTTCGATAGCTAGGTAGCGAAGTTCTTTATCAAAACCAAACATTTATACAAACTTACTGTAGTAGGTACTCTTTATTATCTTTTAAACATGTAATTTGCAATTAACTAGCAAACTTTTCCCTTCAAGAATAACCAACAGACACAACTTATTAAAATTTAACTCCTATAGTTAAAACCGTCTATCCGTTATATTATAAGTTAACTGTGGAAACAATTGAACCGTGGAAAGCGCATAGAAAGCGTTCACAAGAGAACACAAGTTAACAATAACCAATATACCTTGACACGTGATTAGTACTAATATCTAAGGTGACAGGGTTCAACGTACATTTGTTTAAAGTACCATTTTCTGTTGGTCCCTTGAAGAGAAAGAAATGTATGTTTATATGGGTCTTAGTTAGTTGGATCTTGTTTGTAGGGGCATGGAGTAATATGTATGTAAAGTTAAGTTATACTAAATAATAATGTAAATGGTTGTCTTCGATATACTCTAAAATAGGTATGCCTATTTAGGTACAAAAAATAATTAAGAACACTTCGTTCAATTTATGTTTGCAATGAAAAACACTTTCCTAGCAAACATTAATCGTCCATTGTAGTTAAAACAATTACTGTTTATTTTGAAAATTTTACGTAAAAATTCATAGTACATACCTAAACAGTTTTATTTTTCCTTAATCAACTGTTTATTTTGAAAATTGAACGTGAAAATCTACACCTATAGTTCGGCCATTCAGAGAATGCGTTCCTGACACGTCGCGATTGAACTGACGACGTAACTTTGCAATGGCGTTGCAGTTACGATAAAAATATTTTTGCTGGTTGTTTACCGTTTTAACAATTGAGGAGCATTAAAACAACATTATTATATCAATAATCAATGAATGTAGTTACGTCGTCAGTTCAATCGCGACGTGTCAGGAACGCATTCTCTGAATGGCCGAACTTTAAACAGTTGTTCAAAGAAACCTGACGTTTAAGCATGTTGTTTGTGAACTTGGCATCATCATCTCCCAAGACGTTTTGTTTTGTTTGTTCCCAACTAGCCGGATACAGCTGAGTACCAGTGTTCTACATGGAGCGAACCTATCTGACCTCCTGAAAGCAGTTACCCGGACAACCCAGTACCCCTTGGTTAGACTGGTGTCAGACTTCCTGGCTTCTGACTACCTGTAACTACTGCCAAGGATGGTGAACTTGACATAAGATTTGAAATTATAGGTTTCTGCCAAGTACCGTAAATTTATCGGTTATGCTGCGTAAACGCATAGCGAATCGAAACCTCCTTGAAACAATCGATACTAATCGATTACTCGTGAACAGTAGGTAGAAACAAAAACTTTGATATCTTTTCCCTTTTATTAGAAAATTCTTGGTTTCTATTTAATACGCAATGACTATAAAAACCTATTGGTATATTTTTGTGAATATTTCGTAGTAACCGACTATATGTAACTTAGGTGAATTACGTTTGACGTTTGGGGTACTCAGAAGCGATAGTGAGAATAATCGATTCGGATACTAATATCGAACATTGATAATTTTAAAATAATTTCATTTATGACGTTTTCTTTATAAATCACCTTTTATATACCTAATCAGTCAAACGAAATCTTTATTATGTTAACATAGTTTTAGTTTTAAAAAACATACAGAAACAAATGACAGTCGGAAACATTATTTTCAATAGCTCACCCATGAATAAGTATTGTAACACTTCAAATTGCCGACGGATTGAATTTTCGTACGTTCGTCATTTCGCATTCGGCGGATGTATTTCCGACATTAGTGATTCGCTTTCGATTATTACAACACTATTTTCGGTAATACCATTTTTTTACAAAACGGTTGGATTTCCCAATTGATATTTAAGTGAGAAAATTAAACTAGTATTGTACTTTAAACATTGTGTAAGGCGTTTTTTTTAAATTCGCCTATTCGTTCAACTGTGAATTATTGTTGTAAAAGTAGTCTTAATGTCAGGAAATGTTATGTAGAAGTGGTATTTTGATTTACTAATAAGTATTATCACGCAATTGTGCGCGAAAACTATTTTTATTGTGAATATGCAAATGTTCGAGTATTAGTGACAGGTTACATAAAAGTGCTGTCATTTAATGTTCTCTTGTATTCCTTTTTATTAATTGAATTTATAATTTCACAGTTATATTTTCTCCACTGGTATACTGGCTAAAGGAAAATTCAGTCTGCGCAAATGCTTGTGCTCTGTAATATGTCCTACACAGTTGGCTAATCTCCTTACATGAGAGCAGCCGTAGCCGATAATTCGGCTAGGAGGACCATTAACATCATCAAAGGGAAAAGGTTAGGCAGATGTTCCTTTATACAGCTACGAAGTAAGCTCTGGAACTCCTGATCTGCTTCCAGAATCAGTTTCTACAGAAAATCGTTTTCTTGGTTGATAAAATGTAGAACTTATCTATATAAGTAACTAGCCGCTTTCCCGCGGTTTCACCCGCGTCCCGTGGGATCTACTTCCAGCACCGGGATAAAATGCCTATGTTACTCGCAGATAATATAGCTTTCTAATGGTGAAAGAATATTTAATATCGGTCCAGTAGTTTTCGAGTTTATCCATTACAACCAAACAAACAAACAAACAAAGTTTTCCTCTTTATAATATTAGTATAGATTAACATTTATATTATGACCATGCGAAATAGCTGGTGATCAAGATAATTATAATTTTCGTAACACACTGAACGGCTATTAAACGCAAATTAATTTAGTTTGATTAATAGCTACTTTTCTATGTTATCTAACCTATAATTACTTACCTGTTATTTTATTATATGCCTGAACTTTATAAATCAATTATATTATTAATAATTAAAAAGTCAGCTTAATTACTATAACTAAGGATCTAAAAGTCCTGATTAAGTACTATGATTGAGTAATTTATGTGCGGTCATAAAATCAAAATGGCAGAAATTACATCGTAAAATAATTTTCCGAAAATTCCGGATACGTTTCTCCCGAACATGGTAAAGTCCCAGTTAACCATAAAAAAAACAAAACGTAATAATATTTTTTTATGGAATTCACCGTGTTTCACGATGATTTATCAACAGGATGCGTAGGAGTCGGCATTTATAGTATTACGGATCTGCGCATGACAAAACAATACAAGTGGGTCAAAGACTTTTGATATTTCGTATTTTTAACATAACAATTACTTAAATATTAAAGTTATACACGAACATTTTTAGAGTTCTGTAGCGATTTTTATTTTGGAAAACCCCTTTATTTTTCTGTAGTTGGGAAACCAACAAATGATGACCTCTCCCGTTGTGGATGTAACTAAAGGGAGTTTTAGACTTGAACTAACTAAAACCACTATAAAATAACTATGTGAAAAAATGGTAGGAAAACCCCTACCCGGAATTACATTTAATGCATGAATTCCAATTGACGTAAATCCAATAAGTAATTCACTTTTTGATAGCATTATCTTAATCTACGAACATAAATACTGAAATAATTACAGACTTAATGACGTAATGGTAAACGCATCTTATCGGAAACTGAATCTGTAATGCAATTTGTTCCGAAAACAAGCATAATCTTTGTTATTTAGTACGTAACTGTGCGTTTTTCAGCCGATCAGCATTTAGTACATAACGTTTGGTATATAAAAACAGAAGGTTTGCCAATTAACTAAATTTAACAATATTTATAGTTAATTCAAACTAGGCATTTTTCAATGTAAAGTATTTACTTTAACGTGCTAATCTCAGGATTTACAGGCCCGATTGGAAATATTACTTCAGTTTTCGAAAGCCCATTTATCTAGACGGTAGTGCTCAGTTACACTAGCAGAAATTAAAATATGAAAATTGCAATTATTGTGACGACTAGATTATATATCGAGGGGTCTACAGGGGCTATTCTTCGAAAGAAGCAGTAGCTCCTTCTCTAACCTCAAAAAGCACGTGTATCAGGTGGGTGATAATAAAAAAGCTATGTATGAACCTTCTACATCTGACTAGTATGTAAGGGTGCGTCCACATCTGGCGAATGCGCCGCGAATGCGCAGCACGCGAGCCGATCGCGAGCTGTCCGCGAGCTGCGCGCGTGCAGTCACTGCAATAGTTCGGTGCGCCTCTTTAGCGCAACTCACGCAAGGCTCGTATAGTGCGCGCGAGCGGCGCGCGATCTGCGCGCAATCAGTTCTCGCCCTTACAGTTCCGTATATTGGCTCAGTACTATCGAAGATGGCAGACGTCGCGCGCCGCCTGCGCGCTGCTCGCGTGCGGCGCTTAGGTCGCGCGCGAGCTGCGCACGGGCGGCGCAGAAGCGGCGCACGAACAAAAATGCACGCGCGCAGCTCGCGGACAGCTCGCGATCGGCTCGCGTGCTGCGCATTCGCGGCGCATTCGCCAGATGTGGACGCACCCTTATGTATGGTATAAAAGGAACAAGCCGATTAGTTCGTGAGTATTCTGGCATTGGCCAAACGCAAGGCTCGCTTGTGTAACGGTTTTGTTTGGGTTCCGTACTTTTAATTGTATTAGGCTATATAAGGTTTAATTGGTGTTATAGAATCTTGTGTTCTATTTGAATTAGGGAATGTATTTTGTTAAAATGCATTTTTTAAATGTAGAAATCGATATGAAATCTATCTCATTCTAGCTATACTTTTACAATACATGTCTAGATGTAAAATTTTTTGACTTATTATAGCAATAAGTCTACATACATTCTCAACAAATTAAGTAAGTAATGAAATTTATAAGGAAGTCAGCATGATCAGAAAAAACAAAATATACAAAAATATATACAAGATCAGAACAATATTTCCTACGGAACCCTTTATTGAAATTAAGCGTGCTCTATTCTAATTAATGCTGGCAACACTTTAAGTTAATCGTTTAAGACAATGGCCGTAATTATTCTCATTCGTTTCGAAATTTAATTCGCTTTTGTAAATAAAGCCGAGGTCAGGGTCATTTGACAGATTTCTTTTCATTTTTATATATTATTTTGATTAATCTGCGGTAGATTACAGTTAACTATTTACGACACATTTTGCCTGTGATACAAAAATAGAATAATAGTGTTTAATTACTAGACATTTCTGGTTTAGGACATACGATTTTTTACATACTAGCATTCTATACATCTTTCATAAAGCATACGTCTTAACAAATCAGGGAAGATGATTTCATGAATTTCACTAGTAATACCAGGAATTCTAAAAACAGTCTTTACCATAAAATACAAGAATACAAACCAAACTTTTACTACAAAACAAGAATCAATGGCAACATAAAACTATACAGCTAGTTAACAAGAAATCCCCATAAATACAATAGTAAGAGAACTACGCACAGTTACTCATTTACAACATGTTTCACTATTAGAGTCACACACGGCAAACTTTTAGTCGGCCGATAGTTTGTTTGGACTCATAGGGTGCTTACATAAAGAAACAGGTTGCCGGTAAAGAAACAGGTAAGTTACAACTGTTTCTTTATAAGTGAGTCAATAGGATTGTATTGAAATATTATATGTACCTGCACTGATCGGTACCTACCCGTACAGGTTTGTCTGTACCGGCAACCTGTTTCTTTATGTAAGCACCCATAATCAGTATTACAAAGATCAGGTATTTAGCCGGTATCGGACCGAGTTATACAGGTATCGAATAATGTTGAAAGTTCTTCTAACCAACAGACAGACATGTGTTGCTAGGGAGTTTGTTGCGTCACTTCTTCTTCCCAGCAAAACACTTAGGAAGTGGTGAAAGGTAGGTGTTTTGGGGGCCGTCTTTTGTAAATGCCTTGCGTTTAAAAAGTGCTGTTTTGCAGCAAAGTTTGAATAAACGATTTTTGATTTTGATTTAAAGGCTTATTACATTTGACTAAATTCAGTCGTCTAATTAGGTTTGTCTAATTAGGTTTCTAAATGATTCAATGAAACCTACCTTCCTAAATGCGATTACATTTGACTGAATTTAGTGACTGAACCATTTAGACGACTGAATTTAGTCAAGTGTAATAAGCCCTTTAAAAGAGTTGGAGTCAAGATTTTCTGTAAAAGAAATGTTTGCCAATTGTCGGCCGACTGTTTAGTCTACAGTCTGCGGTAATGTTTAGAAGTATCGTGGTTCATTACGTATGAAGTCTCACACGTTTTTGTCGATTGTACCCCGTTAGTAGGCGCACTGTCAAGTTTAGATAGCAGTAATATACAAGTTTAAGAGGTCCATTCATTATATAGTGATATTGCAAGGGACTGTGAAATTAAGCGTGTGATTTGACATCTATTAGATGGGAATGGCTGTGGATTCAGTAATTTAAAGTTTGTAAGGGGAGTTATTGGATCCTAAGGTCCAGCATGAGATTTTTGAACTGTAAATACGGCTTTTCCATTCACGAATGCTGAGAAAATGGCAAAAAGAGAATTTATTCGTTTTTTTATAGAGGTGTTAGAAATTCATGTGTTCTTGTAACTGGAAATATACGTGTATGTTTCAGGTCGTCACTCATACATACCCAGGTTTTACAGCAGTATTTGAAGTACATATTATGTATGAAGTTTGGACTCAGTAAGATATATTTTCATCTTTCATGCAATCATTGTTGATAACGCATAACAGCTGATATTGACGGTTCAGTAAACGCGTGTTTGATATTTTATGATATAGGAGATAAACTCAACCATAAGACAGAAATACTCCTTTAATTTTTTAATAAATAATCAGGACAGGTTACAAAGCTCATCTTGGTCGACCAAATGTTAGTGAAAACAAGCGAGAAAAAATTTACGATAACCATAAAAAGACCTCACACCATGGTCACAAAGGAGACATCGAAAAAATACTTCAATAATGCGAACTAGGAACAAGACATTTGTCTAGCAAGAAGGTTGAACGCTTAAACCAACCTGACTGCGTTTTATCGTTATTCCTCGGAAAACCTCAGGTTTATGAACCGGCAAAGCAATTCCTCAGCAATAACTTTAACGACTAAGAAATTCCTAGGTCTATCAAATGCTTGATAATAAAACTCTAGTACTCAACATGTTGGTTTATTTATAGCTAAAGTTCAACTTTCTCTAAAGGATATAGAAAATGTCAAGCTTTCCGGGATGTGGCGTGTTAGATGGGATTGTGAAATAGTATGGCATAAGGCTCGTCATAAGAAACAGGTTGTTTTAAGTACATAAGAACTTAGAATTTTATGTCGAGCTAGATTTTCAAGAATTTGTGATTGTCCAGTCCCATTATATACCATTCTTTTGTGGGGAATTGTCAATGGCCTCTTCCGCTGTAGGTGTAGCGTGAGAAAGTGTTAGACTCTTGCAGACTAAGAGCCACCATGTTCCTTCTGAAGCCATTTATGTACCAGGGACGTGGTTACTCTTGCGAACAATCCCGTAGCCTCGGCAGGGTCCTCTAGGTACTACACCTACTTGGGTGATTGTTAATGTTATGCATCGTAAAATACAGAGCTACAATTCATCATCATCCTTCGAGCCTTTTTCCCAAACTATGTTGGGGTCGGCTTCCAGTCTAACCGGATTCAGCTGAGTACCAGTGCTTTTACAAGAAGCGACTGCCTATCTGACCTCCTCAACCCAGTTACCCAGGCAACCCGATACCCCTTGGTTACACTGGTGTCAGACTTACTGGCTACAGAGCTACAATTGAAATATTGTATTACCATTACATTCTTAGTTATAACACAACAAGGTACAGACATTGTCTGTTTTGAATTTCGCTTGAAAACAAAACACCGCAATCGATTCTAAATACTGAGCTTGACAACATAGTATTAAGGAGTTATGCCCGATTCGTCATTTTAGTGATTTGGCATCCATAAAAAACGTGTCCCGATTTGTCATTCCATAAAATATTTTATTTTGCTTAGTCCCAATTGGTCATCCGTACTTTATTTTGTAAAAAGTACTGTCAACAAGAAAAGCTTTACAATATTGTAATATGTTTTTTTTTATTATTTATGTTGGTTATGTTTTTTTTTCCGAATATGGCAATACGCTATTAATAAAATCGCGATTTCAACGGCGTCACACAACGCACGACCAAAACCAAAATACCAGGATCGCATAAATCAGATGAGTAATATACCAACCATCGAGTGTCCATGGAACTGCCCACCATGTACTAGGACCGCATAACTTACAGGAGTATAGCAGTCAAGAGTGTCAGGATTTTACATTTTATATACTAATTGTAGATAATATACCAATTTACACCATGTCGATGAATTGTATTTTATGTATATCAACCATTTTTTTGAAAATCTCGGTATTACTTATTTCATATATAAAATCAGGTAATAAAACATAACTATTTACTATTTTCGGTATTAGCAAAAAAACATGTGGTGCAGATGCATTATAAGTTGGTTGTTAAGCGCCCTTGAAGTGCATGTGAGTTCGTAAAAATGAATACCGGAAAAACAGTAAATAGCACAATTTGTGACCAAAACTTAAGCACATATACATAAATAAATTAAGTAATTGAACTGAAACGTTCTGTTTATACGAACAAGGTCCAATTAAAAAAAAATACTGCAGTATGTGCAACACAACTGCTGACTAGATTCAAATTATTTTTGTTAATTACTTTTTATATTTATTTTCTTGTTTGTGAATGTTTTTATGTATACAATCTCTTTGCTAGTTATGGGCTCCTGGTACTTTTGTTACCGGTACAAAAAGTATCAAGTCACATTTTCGGGTTTATAAAATGCCCATGTTAATATCCCCATGTTGTCTTCACCTGTGCTTTATTGTACATTTTATTATATTTATATGAGAGCTATTTAAACCTTTACCTACATCGAAGTGTTTCATTTAAAATTTCTTCTAACACTTTTATTTCTGACGGTACTCTGATACGTGAAATTTTATGCGGGTGACGAATCGGAACTCAAAATTTAAATATTAAATTATTTATTTTGCTCGAATGACCAATCGGGATTTGGTGTATGGAAAAAATAGTTGGTGACCAATCGGTATTAATGACAAATTGGGAATAACTCGTATTAAGTAAAAAAAAATGTCGGTTAAAAAGAAGGACATTGTATAAATCGCCATTTATTAAAAGTAGGTTTTGGTGGTCCAGTTTACAAAAGACAGCCCCCAAAAACGCCCGCCACTTACGCCCCCAAAAAACGCCCTTCACTACTTCCTATGTGTTTTAGCTGGGAATAAGAAATGGTGGGACAAACTCCCCAGCAAAACATTATAATTTTAATTAAATTAATATCATATTGTAAAATATTTTAACCCTAACAATTGCATCATATTATTAACACCTATCATTGCACCTCACAATAAAGTCTAGAGAAAACTACGATATCACTTAACTATACTATTAGCATGCATAATGGTTTAACTCGCTGTCGTTAGCAGTTAAACTTAACTGCCTGTTGTGTAACTGTAACTGAATTATGTCAAAGCATAATTGATAATGTTGATGTTACACGGTTAATCATTTTAATGGGCTGTTTAAGGAACTGAAGTTATGCGCTTTCCTTTCGCATTGTAGTTTGATTTTTCTTTACTTTTAAGAGCCGATTTTTCAATCGCTAGATAACTTTTTTCTGTTGTTATATGATTGACGTTTTAGTTGCTTTTCTATAAAAAATATGTATGTCAAACTGCTATTTGAATTTCTCAGATAGTTTGTTTCTATATTTATTTATTATACGTATACATTAAGAATTAAACTCTTCATAGTATTAAACATTGTTTCTTGGATAAATAGCGGATATACCCTTAGTATACTTACTACTGAGTATTCAAATACTTACCTACGTATTTCTAACTACTATAATTTAATACAGGCTGAATGAAAATCAAGACATTTTGCGTTGTATACGACATTAATTTCATTTCATAAGTCTTGGTAAAATAATTTAGCTGTTTTCTTTTTGTCAGTAAAATGTATAAATCTTGTACAACTGGCATTTATCATGTGTTTTGTACGGTTTGTTTTCTAATGTATGTCTGTCCGTCTGTCTGTCTGTTTGACTTTTTCCTTATAGAGAGCATTTTCTTTTTCATGATATTGAACGTGGATTTAAAATAATTAATGGCTTGGCTTTCGTATATTAATTTTTGTTTTTGTAATAATTATGTCAATACCGGTAGTAGGTATAGTTATATTCACCTTTTAATTATTTTTTTGATCTAGCAAAAAAATGGTTTCTATCGTCATCATCATCTGCCTAACCTTTTTCTAAACACGTTGGGGTCGGCGTCCAGCCTAACTGGATGCAGCTGAGTACCAGTGTTTTACACGGAGCGAACTGCCCTATCTGACCTCGTCAACCCAGTTACCCGGGCAACCCGATACCAATTGGTAAGACTGTCATTTTCTATCGTATTATTTCTATCTAACAGAACATATTTGAGCATAAATCATTGTCCATTGTCGTCGTGGTTTCTTGAGATAAAATATTTTCTATTGTATGTGCACTGTAAGTTTCTTATGTAGCCTAGGTGTGTGAAATTTTATTACGTAGAAGTGTAATATTTAATCTTGTTACGTCTGTTCTAACAGTAATATTTACTTAAGTCAATATTTTTGTAGGTAAGGTTATGTGTGATAAATATTTTTATTTTTTTGCTTGGTGACGGAAGCAAAATAATCGCTATCTGAAAATATATGAAGAGCCCCAAATCTCACAATTGATAAATTAAAACTTGAACAATTATATCATTTTCAATATACATACGTACAATATAAAATATGGCATTATCACCTCACCAATATAACGTAAAAAAATACCAAAAATAAAATTACACTAAAAACTGTTTTTTTTACACTACAATAAACTTTACTATTTTAACACAACACCAATTAAAAACTAAAAATAAACTGCACTATTTACTGTTAACTAAAAATAAATATTAATGTTCCACATTTCAAATAAAAAAAAAGAACGCAAAAGAAAAATCAATTCACGTAAAAAAAAAACAAATGGTTCTTTTTTCAAACGCGCGCGCAACGCGGTGTAAGGTCGCGTTGAGACTGGCGGGCTTGTCAATAGATAGTGCTGGCCGAAGCCTTAAATGGCAGTCTGACGTAGAGATTATAGGAGATTCGTATTGGAACTTGGAACTACATACATGGTGATACTGTTGGTTTGTGTAGGTGTAGGCCAGGCCTTACAGGGTAAATGTGACGTAATTATGTTTGGGGGTAACTGAACCTTGTTACCGTAACTTTTCTTATGACTTTTTTGCGCTACTTTTAATTAATGTACACATTAGGGAATGAATAACGGTGGGCTATAATATATGTGGGATGTATTGTCATGGATTCACCTCGTCATAAATTAATCCTACGACAATTCTTTACGGCACCCATTTAATACTCTTACTGTGGAATTCAATAACAATCTATGGATGGATTTGCCTACTAGAGATAGAATTTTAGGCTCCATAGCAGTAATGTCCAATTCCCATCTCTATTAACAGAACAATAGACAAAATACTGAGAACGACCGTTATTTAAATCTTAGACTAAAAATTCTACCTTAAAAGGTTACTTCACTCCTTCACCATAGAATTCCCTATAGTCCCACAATGAAAGTCAAACCCCATAGGTCCACGTGAAAGCCATACAGTACTGAATATTTAATACCAGCGTGGCGGTCACGGCAAATGACGTCATATGTCATGTCATAGTACTATCGATTTTATTTTAATCCTGTTATATAGTGGTAGATTATGGCACTTCTGTTATGTGTGGTAATTAAATATTATATAGGATAGGTGTTGAAAGGATATTTCTATATTCTTCTAATTATATTCAATAATCTTTCGAAGTACAGTCAGGATGATTAGTTTTGTAAGTTATATAATTTATATATCAGGTTGATATAAGGAGGTAAAGTTTTAGTTTTCACTGGAGTCCATACTATATACGCAATTTATGCTGAAGTTCTGAAAATTCAATCCATTTCTGAGACAAAGAAAAAAGACCATTAGTCTTTTAAAATTAAATAATTAATAATTTACTTTTCTAAAGAAACTAACAGTAAACCGCACTATTTACGCAGTTTTCCAGTGCTATGTCAAAGTGCATACATGGTAGTGTCAGCCAATCTAAGAACAAATGAACTGACAAGCAACCGTTAACTTACAACGGTGCTTAAACAATGGTGGCTATAAAGTTACCGTATGACATAAGCTATACTTAGGTCTAACTTGTACACTTGTAAGTAAAGACCACTTGCACCCATGTAGGTACACCGACAAAATAAACGTCCGTTTTTCGTAAAACAATTTATTCGACGTGTGTCGTACCTAATCACAACAAATTAAAGACGTTAATATACTGGTTAATGTATGTCGATTAGCGCAAAATTCTAACAAAGTAAATACCTACTTAGAATAAAAGTGTGCGAGAATTAGAACACCATAGATGTAAATAAAGACCACGTAGGACAACCTACACCGATCACATAAACGCCCGTTTTTTTTTCGTGAAACAACTGTTTACTTTGGTCATTGAACGTGAAAATTCATAGTGAACATTTGTTGTAGGAAAACAGACGTTCATGTTGTTAGTGAACTTGGGCCTTAGAAGAAATACTTCATGCAAAATATTGTGCGACTTTCTTATGGTAAGATGTAAAAAATAGCATACACAAGCATCATGCATTCTGTATTTAGTAATAAGAGTCAAGAATCTTAAAGGAATGCATATTGATAAGATAGGCATGCAAGGATATATCAAGAAAATATGTAAAGCCTTTAACTCCAGACAGCATGGCATTCGAACAATAAACAATGTGTAGGACATTGTATAGAGTGCACTATTATCCTCCTGCCCTTATCCCAAGAAGATGATTATAGTTTTTACTGATCCTAGTATGCGATCCTAGTATGGTCTATGCCGGGATAGTCTCCAGGGTCGCAAAAACTGAGCATCATGATCCTCCGAGCCCTTTTCCCAACTATGTTGGGGTCGGCTTCTAGTCTAACCGGATGTAGCTGAGTACCAGTGCTTTACAAGGAGCGACTGCCCTATCTGACCCCCCAACCCAGTTACCCGGGCAACCCAATAATACCCCTTGGTTAGACTGGTGTCAGACTTACTGGCTTCTGACTACCTGTAACGACTGCCAATGACGTTCTATGACAGCCGGGAGCTACAGTTTAACGTGCTATCCGAAACACAGTCATTGGTGTCTAAGATATACTTAGAAAGTACTTAAAAACTGAGCATATTCAAAAAAACTTATTCCTGGTAGTATACCATTTTGTTGTTGGGTACCATATCAGTATAATGGACATCACTTTCTCCCTGTAAAGTATGAAGAGTGAATTTTCTCTATTCCATTTAGTTTTCATGCAGGCTGACACCTGACAATGATATCTGAGTGACATTTTACGCTCCAAATGTTTCTAATTATTAAAGAGTATTTAGTTATTCCTGTATTGTTTACTTTCTATTACGAAATCTCTACCGATAAAGGCAAAAATCGTCTTGATAGAGTTTTCTGTTGTTACAATGTTCAGTTATTATTATACATAGATAGGCGAACGAACGAATGTAAAATAATGACAGTCTACTGCTATCTGTAGACTGGAAGCCGATCCCAAAATAGTTTTCCGAAGAAGCTAGGCAGATAATGACTGTGAGGAAGAAATATGCATGTTTTCTCAAGGACTCCTAAAAAATAATTTCCTTTTTGCTTTGCAAATACATGACATGGTCGGTTACTACAGCCAATAGATAATGACATCAAAGGTCGATTTCGGCCACGGGGCGGCTGTTCCCATGTAAGATGATCAGCCAGGTACGCAGGACACATTATAGTGCACAAGCATTTGAAATATGACTTAGGTAATACGCGGGCCTACTGCCCTAAAAAAATACTCCTGAGGGACTTTACCCCTTAGAGAATTACTCCTATTTCTTAAGTTATTATACTTCTAATGTAACAAATGCACTAAGCACCGACCTCGACTCCACTTTCACCGTTGCGTCTGACTCCATTCATTCTGCAACGCTCAATCGCGCACTCATTTACGTGTGCACAATTTATGGATTAAATGTGTTATTACCTTTATCCACGCGGGTTTTTTTTTAAGCAAGAAGGTTTGATGTGTGAAGGTTTTATTACCTACGTACTTTAACTTTTAGGGTTTGTTGAAATAAGTAGGTATATTGAGACCTGGCCAAAGTAATCATAATTGGAGAAACGTACCTATGGCAAAGAACAACTTATGTATCCGTGTATTAAATTTTTTTAAAATACACTTCATACATAACAGTCCTTGTCGGATCCCGCTAGATTCAGGTCATTATATAAATAATAATATACTTAATTATCGGAAATAATATTTCCGATCGGATAAGCCGCTTATAATAATGATTCTGCTATCTTTATACTTTTATTTTTAGTAATAATCACCTAGTTTACGCAAAAGTTGATTATGCAAATCATAGATAATCCTATTATATTTGTCCGACCTTCATGGATAAAAAAGTCGCCTTTTTTAATTATGTACGGAAAAGACCTGTTGAATGGAATTAGAAGCCATATTTTTCAGTCTGGTTGTGTCAAATTAGAAGTAATTTAATAATGCATGTTCGTTAATTTTCTAGATTGTTAATAACCAAATGTTTGCAATTAGTAGAATTTTGTCAGTGTTTATTGTTTGTGGTGTTTGTTTGAAAGCGACGAGTGGCGCCAACTGACGTTTTCATTTGGAACTAAATAATCAGGAGTACTTAATTCCAGCACTAGATAGCGCTAGTAACTAAAGCGAGTTTTGCCATTATTACACTCATTCTAAGGATCGTGGAAATCGATATCAAAATACCTATCAAAAACTACCTAGGTTTTCTAATTGAAATTTAACATAAGCAATTAGTAAGTCTTAGTTCAGTTGTTCAGCTTAGTTCAGCTCAAGGATAACGCAATAAGACCATGATTCATCGCAAAAACTGTAGCAACAGTTCCCGCTACCAATCATAGATGGCGCTGTTCTCAAAGTCACAACCCAACTCTGTGTACCAAGTATTATTGCTGACCAAGTATGAAAGTTTCTTACCTTTTCAACCTTGTCAGTGGGAGGTGATGCCGGTGGGCTCTGCGGCAGGCCCAGGTCTTCATCATCATCGCTCCCGTCACCGCGCCCCCGCCGTCTGACTGCCGCCACTAACTCCGCCTGTAGACAAAAGATAGTAAATAAACTTTAGTATAAAACCCAGAATATACAGGTGAATATTAATTTGGGTCTGATGTTAAACTAATATTATTTGAGCACAAAACAGATGATCAAGTCATGTATTGGATTAGATCGGCAATTGTTTATATCTAAAAGAGCTTAGTTGTTTCACTTGGACATTGTAGTCGTAAATCACATAAATTGGCATCAAATAGTAATATCTAATATATCGGGGGTGTCGTTCATAATCACATTAAATGAAATGCGTTAATATACTGGTTAATATATGTCCATTAACACAAAGAAAAAAGAAAAATAGGTAAAAATAAAAAAATGAATTTTTCAAACAAAGTAAATAGAATAAAAATGTGCGAAAATTAGAACACCATATAAAAGTCAGTCATTACAAACAACTGTAATTCTCCCTTGAAAACTGACAGCTGTCAACTGATCAAAACATTCGATACTCCTAACTTTATCTCTGCTTTACACATGATGTTGTAAATTATAAAAACGAAAAATGACTCCTGTGGCTAAACCACTGAATGGATTAGGTTATTTTTTTTACAATTCGCCATAGAATATCATAAAGTATATGTGATAGAATTTAATGTGATTGTGAACGACACACCCGATATGTGTTTGTTGAATGGAAATTAAAATTTAAACGATTTTTAACATTATAATAACTTATACAATTATATAGATAACCCTGCAATTTATCATGAATTATGTAAATACAGCAGCTCTTAAGCTACCATGGCACTATCAGTGCAAAATTCTGCAAAGTTTGTGACCCACAAACACGATAATTAGGAGCGGACAATGATAAAGATAACGCAGCTTCCTCTCTGTATCAATATATAACAGTAACTTGTTATAGAGCATTATGTATAATGAAATTAACAAAATATTTTGAAAGAAAAAATGTATACCATTGTACCCTAGGTATCGCTCGTTTTTTTTTTGGATTTTCTCATGCAGTCTTTTATTGTGTTACTTTTAATAATGTATATTTTCAACTGCGTATGCGTATTCATTTGCGTTCTATATCAATAGGGACTACCAATGTATCGTCGTTACGGGTAGTCAGAAGCCAGTAAGTCTGACACCAGTCTAACCAAGGGGTATTGGGTTGCCCGGGTAACTGGGTTGACTAGGTCAGATAGGGCAGTCGCTCCGTATAAAGCACTGGTACTCAGCTACATCCGGTTAGACTGGAAGCCGACCCCAACATAGTTGGGAAAAAGGCTCGAAGGATGATGTATAGGGACTAGCAATGTATATCAGACCTTCCCACTTCTCCGCTAAAGGTGGTGCAAAGTGATCTTCTACCTAGCCTTTTCCCAACTATGTTGGGGTCGGCTTCAAGACTTACTGGATGCAGCTGTTTACCCGTGTTTTACATGGCAGTACTATCTGACCTCCTCATTCCAGTAACGCGGTCCCCCGATAACCTTAATAACCCTGGATGCCAGACTTTCTGGGTTTTCCCGACTGCCAAAGATGTTAATGAAGGGACCCATCCCATTTGACATGCCTTGCCTTCCGAAACACAGGACCTCGTCATGACAAGATGTTACATCGAATGAACCATGCCTTATATGTCCTGAATAATACCTTAATTAGGCAAAACGCGACAGGAAAATACATTTAAAATTATATTGTTATGACCACATCATCGTTATTCAGAACAGTTGTATTGTTTTCGTATGATTTATTTATGACATTTTCCTGACTGAACGATTCAACAAATCTTAGTTTTTGAACCAAAAGTTATGCAAACAATTCGCGCTAGTTTTTCCTTAAACCTAATGGTTCGAACGATTTTGACGGTAAATACATAATAGCCTAACTATACAGGCCCAAAGACTAAAGTGTTTATGATCTTACCATACCACACAATGGTACAGAATATGCGATTGAATGAAAATCAATGGAATCCAGAGTAATGCAGTGTACAAACCCATAATCTCGCAAGTTTTCCATCTGTGATCCAACTGAATTTTTTCTTCCATCCTTGACTCATACCCACTAGTAACGTTACTATCACTTATTTTTGGCACTTTTACATTAACATACCTTTACACTACACAATTTTATACGTCACTGAACTAATATTCCATATTTTTCACATTGGCACTATGATGAAAACCTTGGTCTAAAAATACACATTTATTTTTTTTCTGTTGAAATAAAACCTATTTTGAAATCAATAATTTGAAATTGGAACTATCTCACAAACTTTTTTTGCACTATGTCTATGCTATCAAGTTTCTGGTTCTAAATTAATGACTTAATACGTTTATTCGCAAAGAGATCCCGAGTCCAACTAAATTGTAATAAGGCTAAAATAAATATGAACCGCTAACTAGTATTAGTCATGTCATATTTATTAGTAAAGGCACATACAGAATTATTGATAACAACGGGAAGTCGTACTAATTGTATTTTTACCGTGAAACTATTCTTCGAAACTTTTTTATTAACTTGTTAGACACAATAATATTTGAACATAATTTACGAAGTGCGAATTTTTTTTTCATCTTCAAAAACTTTGTATATAAAGGACCTTGAGGTTCTTAAGGTTTATATCAGACGGAAAATGCGTCGAGCGTATCCGAAATGTATGATCGACGCACTAACGCATCATCGGTTAGGTGTGAATGATAGAATATTTTATCGAATATTTGTCCGTTTTGACGCTACGCGACGCATGTTCAGTCAGATGTGCACCTTCCCTTATACTACGGAAAAAGTTGGAATTTACATTATTCCCTATTGTTGTATTTATTCTGTTGTTTATTATATTTTTTCCTGGAATACTTGGTAGCCAATTAATGCTAAATCTAAATTATTTTAAACTGAAAGATTTCTATGCTGTGACATGTTTTGCTATGAGTAACTTTAGTACTTATGAGTAATTCATTAGTAATGAAGAAAATGCTAAATTAAAAAGCCATAAAATGAAGAAAAATCTTTGTTATAACATCCTGAAATTGACTTTTCAGTTTTAAGTTACAACAAGTTACATTTAAATAGTAGGTACTAGGCGCTCATAGTCACCAAGAGGTAATACTACTAATGATTCATTTGTTGATTCTAAACGTGATATTTCTGATTTTACGATGATTGACTCAATAAGTTAATCAGTGATTCACTTGGTTCCTTAAAATAACATAAACACAATGATGTAATCACAGCGATTTTCTGACATAGTATTTTTTTTACACCAAAACCATTTTATATTTTTTTCTATACAAGCTGTTGATTTGCATCCGTGCAATATTCACGGACGTAATTATGCTAATGATTCTCAACCCAAATCAACAAAAAATTGGTACGCATTTCTTTTTTCGGAAACCGTCAATGTCACCTAGCCCTGTTCAAACTCGTTTGTGTTACTGGCCTTAAAACCGTGCTGCACTCTCACACAAACGCAAACACAAAGCATACGCATCGATCATTCATAAATTTCATTCATAATATTCTGAAACACTATGACATTACAATGACAAAAAAAGCAGCTCGTATTAGCTATTTCCCATCTACTGTAATTCCAATCGATATTTACGTATTTTATGTCAACCTCCTGAAATATTGCACAGATGTAAGTTAACACCTTGTATTATACTAGCCAGTGGGACTAGTACACGTGCCGGGACAAAAATATAGCCGATGTTACTCGGAACGAGTACGAGTGTATCTTTTCAACAGTGAAAGAATGTATCAAACCAGTTTAGTAGTTTCGGAGCCTTTTATGTAAGCATAAAAATTCTTACGGCAATGTTTAGGTATAGGTATACCTAAAAGATATACAGCCTTACTTATAAACGTGAATTAAATATAAGTAATACTTAAGGGCTGTTTAAGAAAATTCTTACTTATAAACGTTGCTTAAGCATGTCTTAACTAACATTTAATCACTACTTAAGACTTTAAGTAGTGATTAGTTAAAATGTTGCTTAGAAGGTGATTAGAGATTTTATAAGTAAGGGGGATACTGTATAACGT
This sequence comes from Helicoverpa zea, assembly GCF_022581195.2. Taxonomy (NCBI): domain Eukaryota; kingdom Metazoa; phylum Arthropoda; class Insecta; order Lepidoptera; family Noctuidae; genus Helicoverpa; species Helicoverpa zea. Next base: position 1,089,491 of record NC_061464.1, on the reverse strand, counting down.
ACAAATAAAATGCATATTTTAAGAATCCTAAACACCAAGACACCAGGTCACCAGAACACGAAGGAGGTTAAATCATAAGCGCAGTCGAAATGTTTCGTAACTCTAACAATGGATGGGTTACTATCAAACTGTCTTATTGTTTCAGATGAACAATTCAATGTAGAACTTATGTTATTTTGGTCTGCCAAGTTTTGTATTATGTAGGAAAAGTTTAAGTAGATAAGTAGTGTTTTCGTGCAATGTTTGTGTTACAAATCTACACCATGCTTTACCTCCTTTTTAAGTCGGTTAAAAATATTTCATTATAAGACAATTTTGTAAAGAGTTTCAATTTTTCGACGCCCTTTACTGGTTTTAGTTTTCTTTCGTATGAAAACAGAGATTTAGTTTATGTAAATACATAGATACGTTAGTTAGATGTCTTCGTGAAACAAATAATACCAAAAAAAAAAAATTGGACGAAAATTGATTTCAAACGTCACCTGAAAATCTGTTTTTAAGAAATGACGGATTTCCATAACTTCCAAATTGAATTTAGAAAAAAATCAAGTTTTTTTTTTTAACTCCATTTTTCCTCTTATCACTCTACGTCTACAATTTTTTCTACTAATGCTTCCCACAGCACCCATAACGGACAGTAATGACACATATTCTAGTAAGCGCAGAATAATAGCGCGGTATCGGGTGATGGTCAGCGGCCTCACCGCAACCGCAGAGAACCTTATACCTAACTAGAGCAGAACTTTAATACGTAGGTACCTGCTTACGAGTTTGTTCAACTGAATGTACCTTTTCGAGGGAAAATTCGTGGCTTTGTGTTAAGATCCTATGTTTATTTAAGTATGGTTTATCAGCCAGTATAAAAATGCTGTTTACCATAAAAAAATGACGACTGTCAACTGCACAAAAAAGAACGTTAAGTTACCCCTATGAAGGAGAGTTCCAATTTTGAATAAGTTCTGTCTTCGAAAATATAAAAAATCCTTATGTTATAAATATTGTTCACGATCTATAAAAATATTCTAGAAGTAAATACAGAGTAACACTGAACATATTTTTGCTACTAAAACGTACGTAAATAGAAATATGAGTAACAAGATATTAATTTATGGTTATTTAAATTATGGTTATATGAATGATGACTAGTTTCCTATACGCCAACGTAAGACTTAATTTACACGTCATTATCTATTTCAAGTCCTTAAAATTATGATAATTAGCTTTAAAAAATCAGTAGTGTCTTATCTCCCTTTAGAGGCCTCCCACTGTCTATAAACTTCTAAAGAAAAACTGTTTTAGTAATAAGAAAGAGGAACATCATCGAATTAACCCCTGTGAGTACAAAAGTGCAAAGTCTCTCTCTCTAAAAATATTTTTTTAAGACATTCAAGTAAGCCGTCTAAAAATTTATATTTATACATGATGATACAGAAAGATCATATAGAAATAATCTGCCTATAGATCCTATATAGAAAATACAATATCTACATGAATGACTATAAAAATGTATGTAATACCCTATTCCATTATGCAATGCAGAGTGCAAGTTAACTATGAAAAAAAATCTATCAAATACTTGTAACAATAAAATATTTAACAAACATCAAAAACACGTAAAGCTTACGAAATACGTGAACTAGAATCCGAGATGAACATAAAAATATTAAATAATAATATGAGTCAGTTCACAGGTCGTATCCTCTTGTTGTGTGGTAAAAGTGTTAAGCTTACAGCGATTTTAACAAATAGATCAATGAAAAAGTTAAAGTATTTTACGTACAATCATTTTTTAGCAATTCTTCGTGTTTGCACCGAGGCGAGGTAAATATCTATTTTTTGAAGAAGGAAAATTGTTTAACTATAAGTTGTCAAAGTTTGCGCACTGGTTAAAAAAATTCAATATATTAGGTAATTTTACTTAAATTAAGCGTTGGTGTCCTAACATAGTTATGTTTTACGCCATCTCAATTATAGGAAATTAGATCTTTTTATTTTACTATAATTTAAGAGTTATCCTGATCATAACTGAGTAAATTGTAGGTATCGTCAAGTTTAATTCCTTCACTCGCTATAATCTTATGCCTTACGCCATGACATAATACCTACGGAACGGAATTTCACTTTCGCGATGATAGAACAATAACACAATAGTAAGCTCAGAACTGAGCTTAGCACATCTAGGTAGAAAGGACGTTGGTCTACTTTGACGTATCTAATATTTCTACATCTGTGTATGTGCTGAACTTGGAAGGAGTTGTATGAATGTGGTATTATGAAATATTAGGTTGTATTTATGTGAAATTTTCTATCGATTTCAGTCAAGGAAAGTCCTTTATTTTTGCCTAAAGGGCTTTACGTCGAAATCCAGAAAAACAAGTGGTTTCTCGAGACACATGCTGGGTTTAAATTGATTGACATCTTTAACAGAATCCACATTTATCATTTTCTTTTTTTGAACCAAAAAATTAATAACAATGTTCGCCAAAAAGTCCAACATAACATGCATATTAAATGTTTTGAAACCTGTAATTAATCTTTCAGTTTTAGAGAGCTGCTAAGTGAATATATTACACATTGCCAAATAAACAATTGTTCTTCCTATTCTTATACCCTCGTTAGATATAATTAAGTATATTGCATAACGTACCAAATGTATCTTTTTTGACAATTACTGCAAGAAAAATAAGATCCATATCGGTGAAAATACCCATAATTTCCCTTGGGCTCCTTTCTATAATTTATTATTTTGAGTAAAAAGCTCTAAGTGGCGTAGACTTAATATATAGGACGATCAAATATTAGACTGTATTTGACAGGAAAAAAAAGGGACTACAAAATCCTGTCCTAAACTTAGAAATGACGCACGCTTACAAAATTTAAATTAAATTCTTTATCCAACTTATTTAAAAAGTACCGGCCTCAGAGTATATTAAGTTTTAACTCCATTAACTTTCTTCAAGATGAAGGTTTAGAGCGGTGCGTTAGACGTACAGAGTACGGACGATCCTCTTTTGTCATACAAAAAGCACGGTGCTTTGTACGTCTAACGCACCGCTTCGGCACAGCAGCCGGCCGTCAAGAAACGCATAAGTTGAAAGCGCCCTTAAACCTAGCACTAAAGCTAGTTCATTTTTGAAGACAAAGTTTTATAATGCAGTAGGTATACGTTTCTCAACCACTAACAGGTATATCATTAAGCCAGTAATATTAAAATCAAAAAGGTACCTTTCTAATCCAATTACACAAAGACAAATTGTCAGCAATCGCTCTCGAAAACGAGCGAACACACAAAATTAATAAAGCTCTGATCGCATTAACTTCTAACAGTCCAATTAATTCGGAAGCTTCAAGATTTAATAACTGAAATAATTATATGATGGATTATTTTAGTAATTAAACTAATCATTCTTATAACATTTAATGAGTTTTGAGAGGAAAGTTTTCAACTTTTATATTTCAAGAAAATTTTGGGAGGAAGTAATTTTTTATTTTTTTTTTTTGACCACATGGAAAACATCTACCGTCTTACCACAAAAACTTTTTAACGTCAGTTTAAGACTTGTCTAAAAAAATGTCAAATTATGACGTTGACATAAGGTTCATTTTGGAGCCACATTTTTTTAAGTGTAAAACAGTTATTAAAGTTTTTGTAGTAAAGCCACTAGTGTTTTCCGCGTCTCATGAAAACAACTTCCCGTACCCGGATAAAACATAGCCTCTGATACGGGGATAGTGTAGCTTCCCAACAGTAACATATTTTGTCAATCGTTTCAGGAGTGTCGGGACCAGCTTTAGGACCAACAAAAATAGTCTTATACATTTTATATCGTATAGGAGCAAAGACATAGATTGAAGCCCCTTTTTCTTTTGCGATACAAGAAGTCATATGTACATAATAATATGTAGGTAACTGGTATTTTCTATATTGAGATGTTCAAGGTAGGTACGAGGTAAACAGGACTGTTTTACGTATGATCATGGTGTTTATATTTATGTTCATCGTATATGTGTTGCAAATTGTGACTATCTGTACCTCTGGCTGGATCTTTTAAATGGATGGATTCTTATTATTTTTCTAATTAACCCAAAATTCTTAGGATTTGATACATATTTTTTCGAAAAATAAAATAGAACAGGTAAAAAAGAAAAAAAGTATGCTGTCGTTAAATAACCAATGTTTTACGCGAATTTTGTAGAGTAAAAGTATATAAGCAGGTAATAGTTACTTCGGTAAAGTCAGCTTCTGTTTATTATTTAAAACTGGCCTACGAAATATTCAAATTTTTAATTAAACTCTACTCAATTTACATAACTAACAAATTATAACGGAAAGGCCAAGTTATTATATAAAAGAGTTTTCTAGTAAGCATTATATTCACCCTATAAAATATGTATATAGTTTTAACGCGATTATATATAATGTATAAATAGTTTCGTTGCATAAACATGTGGTACAGGAAAATCGGTATGATATCACACTATTGCAAATTATTATTTATAAGTAAATATAGCACCTATGGAACACAATTATTGTATTTAATCAATTAGCTTGTAGTATTAGGTAAGCAACATTTATCCGTTTAAGAATATTGAAATAATTAGATGTTTAATCCAAATTTATGCCGAAATGTTTTAATTTATGCGTGTATTTGATATGGGTATATCAATTAACTAAGTATTATATAAATACAATTGCTGTAAGGTTCAAATGTTAAAAATAAAGAATTACCTAGTATTTATTGTAATATAAGAGAAAACAACATTAATCCTTCAAAAAGTCGTGAGCATACAAAATGTTTTCGTATGTTGTATTGTTTTACAAAAGCTATTCAGCTTAGAATGGAATTACGCAATCTCTGTAGAGACACGTGTTTGACGAAACTTACATAAGTTACAAAACAATACTTAAGGAATTATGTATATTTTGGGTTATAGAAACCTAAGACAATATAAAAATATATAGACAATAATAGCTACGGTATTATAATCCAAAAATATCGATTTTATCAACTGCATTCACAAAATGCAAACGGATTGTGCATATTTTGCGAAAATATCAAGGCTGCTATGGCCCGATGATCTTATCTATAACGGTCAAAAATATTAATTTATATTGCACATGCACATAATTTAAATATATTTACAATATTTCAATGTCGTTATTTGTACGATTTGTATAAATTATTATAATAAAAAAATACAAAATAGTATTCACCAAAAAGACTTTAGTTGCCAACAGCCAGGCCATGTTCCAAATAGTTCGGATAGCCTCCGAAATTCGCGCCATTTTTGTTACGTCACCACTACAAATGGCCGATAGGTTCCAAATTTGAACTTGTATTCACATTTATTTTTTTACGTGACTAGAATTTATAACTATATTTTGTTATTTTTTTTTCGTCCTCATTCCCCAGTTACGGAAAAAAATAAAGTTATTGTAAACAAATATTATTTATATATAACATAGGTATCTTGATGCTGCGAAAAAAACGCAATTGGCTTATCATCACATTCTCTATGACACGTAATTGTGAATGTAACATTGTAATATGTTTTGAACACATTTTATATTTAAACGTTGGATAATTCACTAGTCATTCCGTACCTTTTAAGTGTGAAGAGACCAAAAGCTCTTCGACCACAAGACCTTTTATGCTTAAATTAAAATTAAGCACATCTTCCCGGGCCAGACACTTATCAAAAAGCAACTTAATAAAAATTACCAATGCAAATTCACTTTCCGTAACCAAAGAATGAGAACCACAAATTCCAAATTTGAAAATCCGCGCTAAAACTTTTGACAGCTTATTTTTTTTTTTTTAGACGCGGAAAATACGCACTGTTGCACGACAGAAAGAATCAAAACCACTGGCATTGTGAGACGAATACATACTTTGTGAAGAGAATTTTGGAAAGTAGAGGCATCAAGCGAAACGGTACTGAGCATTGAAATTAATGTATCGTCTCTTACGGCTCGTGCACAGTAGCGAATTACCGTGAAATAGTGGTATTTTTCTGCAGTGTGATTTGTGACTTTTTTCCCGAAGATCCGATGGAACAATTAGACATTGTATCAGGTGATTAGCGATCTGCAAATTGTTGAAATCGAAGAGTTTACAGATTAAATTGCGCGTCGATTTTTCTGTAATTTGATGATTGGGTAAATAAAATTCCTCTTCACTCACGATCACGAATTTAAACAGTAATCTTTTAAAATTGAGAAAAAAAAGATAAAGGTTGGGCTTCACTATCAATAAGCTTTTTTATTATGGCCAGTTACTGAGCAATAGACAGTTTATTGAATATTTAAAGGAAAATTAACAAAACAAAAAATATCATTCAAGTTGTTAAAATTTTGTACTGGGTAACACCTGAAGACTTAATACATTTACAGGAATATCTTAAACGTCGTCGTCGTTTTAAGTTCTAAAATATGAAAACTAAGTCAGTGTTTTTTGTAACTTATCACCAACTTAGCCTAATAACCAGTGTGTTCATCACCTAACGTGGTTAACGAACGTGAAATGAGCGGCGTCGGATGAATTTGGAGAGCATTGTGCAGCGTCCACTAGCTCTGCCTGACTGCAGCTAGTTAGGAAGTTACACTTCTGGTATTTAAGAGTTGTGGTGACAAGCCATGATGGATTGGTCGAAAGATCTTTTTACGGAATTCAATAACCTATCTACGTATTTGTTGACTTGCCTACTGGAGATAGGCATTTAAGATTATCTTTATGCAAATTATGATTTTCAATCTTTTATAGAAAAACTACGGATCGATCGATTATTGAAATCTGTTGAGTTTTTTACTAGAGGCAGGCTTTTGACATTACTTGTATGTATGGAGTTAATGTCAAAATTAGTATTAGGGCCTTGTTATTGCTCAATGCACAGATTAATTAGAATCACGGGAGATGTAACTCAAGGGGGTGCAAGTAACTCAAGGAGCGTAGTAAAAACATTTGGTGTTGTTACAAAAAGTTAAACAGACGTTTGATACGCGTTTAAGAAAACCGTCTGATTAACATTTTCGTATTAAGTGAGATAATTTATCTTTATCCATCCATTTAAGTTATGCGGATAACTTTTCGTCAAACGATGCAACAGTGCCATTTATTCGTATCGTGAGTCATGTTTAAAAAAAAATTCAAAAATTATCTACCATTTAAAAAAAGCTAAATATTTATAAATAGCGACTTAATTATGTACTTAATATACTTAAACTTATTTAAAATAATAGGTGCGCAAGTGGTATTTGCTTATACTAACGCGACAGTATAAGAATTTCAAACCAGCCAAAAAATATGAAGATACAAAATTAATTACATAAACCACAATTATCCATACCTAACTGACCAAAACTACTTAGATTTCACACAAAAGCAATGTTTCTTGCATTACATAAACCATAGCCACATATAGAAGAACAAACTTCTTTAGCCCGTTATTAGAAAACTTTTATATAGGTATAACTATTACGTTTTCATGATCCCGTCTGAAAACTATTATATTAGTTAGAAGTTCGCCTCTTTCTATGATAGTTATAGTTTTCGAGCAATAAAGTAGCGTAATCTTTATCGGGCTAGCCTTTTCTGTAATACGCTTACATGTTGGTTGTTGCATTTGTAATCGATTGCCTAATAAAAAGAGAAGGTTATGGACTCAAAACTCATATCGGTAATTTAATTTAGGGCAATTCATTTTCATGTCAAGATTCATCAAAACCGGTATACAGCACTGGTTCCGAGTAATATGTACAAAACATACCTACAAAGTGTTTTTTTTTATTTTAAATAAATCTAAGCTTTGACAGCCAATTTAACCGAAGAGTTTTTCATGTTAGAAGAAAAGTTGTAATTTCTATCAATTTGTCCAAATATCAGTTTTGCATCGACACTTCTTAGACGTATCCGATTATAATATTTTATATGACTAGACGGCTATAAACATATAAGATCTCATGTTATTTATGTGCATAATATAAAGGTAGCTAAACATAACCAGTTCCTTGTGTCTATATTGGTATTAGGTAACGAACTTTTTGTTTAAAGATTTTTTTGACAGGTATTCTTTTGTCTATAGACTCTATGTTAGTCCAAACTTTTTCTATGGTATGTATTTTGATCTACTTTATTTTAGGTTATATTTTCTGTGTGATTAGATAAAGTTGTGGTTTTATTTGTCCTATTTATAAACAACGCTTAGTTTTAATTATATTATTAAGGGTTTTCAGTTTTAGATGTTCAATCTACGAGTTTCTGTCAAAAAATACCGTCTACATAGGATAAATCACGCGCGAAGAAGTAATATGGTGATGTCCTACTAGCCGAGTGCCCTCTTCGGCGGCTGTTCTCTTATAAGGAGATCAGCCAGATGCGCAGGATATATCATAGTGCACAAGCATGCAAGGTGCACTCACTATTCCTTCACTCTCATAGCGCGATGGGACGGCAATACGACACGACCAGAGACAGGTCAGGCCGAAGAAGTAATGTTTATTTAAATAAATACGTACATCGCATTTAGAGTGCATTTAGTCATTCGCACTATACCAGATACATAACCGTTCGTTTAAATCGTTTAAATGACAGCGCATTTTCTAAGAGGCGCCAGTAATCTTAAGAAGAAAGTTTAACAGTCTCAAAAACAAACAAAAAAACTTAAGCAGTCGTTTAAAACTGCGAACGAATACAAGATATTAAATATAGCCTCCGATCTTGTGGTTATGCAATAATTATTTTTATTAATTCCTCGTCTGCTCGGGTGTTTGTTTTACTTTCTTATTGTGACGTAAACACTGGATATACTTAAGACTTTAAGTTTCATAATTTGCAGTATTTTAACTGACTTCATAAAAGGAGCTTCTAATTTTGATTTTTAAAACCTCTCATTTGCCGTACAGTGGTACTGGGTACACTCTATATTGTGAATTCCTTGGACGTTAGTTGCTGTTACCGCTACCTTGAACTCAAGCGCTGTTGTTTGTTTGAGGATCAATGGAAGACGATATTTCTGCGATATTTGAATTTTCGTGAGAGGAATACGTGAATGAGAATTATAAGTTAGGTTTCAATATTTGTAAATAAATGATAATTACTTTCCCTCACACTGCAATTCCTGAAAATAGTATCTTTTGCAGCAGTTTTAAAAGTACGTAAAGATAAATCAAAAGATTAAATTGCAATGATGAGATGCAATTCTCATTTTCCGCAACAAAATGCACATTTATAGGTAGATTGTAGATGCAGAATAGTAAAAAAAAACGAAATAAAACAACTTTATCCGAGCCGGCCCACGCCACCCACGCCGCGAGCAAAATAAATGAGTCAACTGCATTAACTTAGGAATTCCATCTTATACAGCTTATTCTTGCCAAGTTTTGTAGGAATATGTACTAATATGCATTAGTTTTAATCTTATTATAATAATGTATGACACAAATCTCTTAATGCTTTTAAAATATCTTGTGCCTAAGTACCAACACTTCATTATCTGCCTAGCCTTTTCCCAACAATGTTGGGGTCGGCTTCCAGTCTAACCGGGTGCAGCTGAGTACCAGTGTTTTACACAGAGCGACTGTGTATCTGACCTCCTCAACCCAGTTACCCGGGCGACCCTTGGTTAGACTGGTGTCAGACTTTCCGGCTTCGGATTACCCGTAATGACTGAAAAAGATGTTCAATGACAGCCGATTCTTATTGTAAAATCACGAAGTTGCTAGGGAGTTTGTTCCATCACTTCTCAAATCAAATCAATCAAATCAAATCATTTATTTTGCAAACATGGGTGGTAAGTACATAGATGTTACAAAAAAAAATATAAGTTCTCCATGTTTTGCCGGCAATGGGCATGCAAATAATAATATAGTTATTAATAATTTCAATCAGAATAAGTACCTATACCAAAGAAATGAAAGTACCAACTCTTCAAATTAAAATATACTAATAGATGTCGTTAAATAATAAATTAATAAATAATAATACCAACCAATGTCAAAATTAAATTACATACAAAATTATTATTTCAAATTATAATTATTAGATTATAATGTTACTTTTAAGATTATATTGTAAACATTATATTCAGGTCATTGAACACATCACGACTGGGTGGGACTATATTTCGCTAAAGATTTGTCGGACAGAAATTCTTTTACAGAGTAATAACTTTTGTCTACTAGGAGATCATGGAGAGACCTTTTAAAATTCTTAATTTCTATAATTGTTCTGATAGGCCCCGGTAAATTATTAAAGATGCGAGAAGCTGAACAAAAGATGCTCTCATGCAATAGGTGCGTTTTACTGGCAGTTGTGCGTAGTTTATCCTTACGCCGTATACGCGTGTAGTAGTCAAACATGTGGATATTGTTTTTAACAAACACTGATACCTCGAGTATATAGATGCACGGTAGTGTTAATAATTTGTTATTTTTAAAAAATGGCTTACAGGAGTCGGTTGCGCATAAGTTGAATATAGCCCTGATGCAGCGTTTTTGAGCAATGAAAGCTCGCTCTTTTCCGTACTGTTGCCCCAAAATATTACACCGTAACGGAGAACAGAGCCAACTTCTTCCTAGCAAAAACATATAGGAATGGTGAAGGGCGGGTTTTTTGGGGCTTTCTTTAGTGCTTATTTTCAGCCTGTTTGGAATACCTACATGGCTTTTTATTAAAAAAAAATGCTCTAAATGTTTTGTTTTTACTCGTGGTTGCAAAAAAAAATAAACCAACATTTTTTTTCACGTAAGTATATGTTAAATTGTGGTAAATCTATTATTAGCGTAATAATGAGTGTATCATCTAACCGCAATAGACGCCGATCCTCTCTATTAACCGATATAGAAAAAGGTCACGGTCACCCATCCGCAGACTCACCGCTGCATATGACGTTTAACCTCGAAGGTCGACCGCATGTCATACAGAGTAATATTGTTCCAATATTATGTATCAGAAAACCTCATACTATGGACTCTTGGTTTAGGATTAATGTGTGAGGCCTTCCTAGAATTCAGTTCACTATAAAGGAGTGCCTGTAGAGTTTGTTGTCGGTTTTTTTTTTACATGGGACTAACTTTTTAGTATCGTGCTCTAGCTCTAGCTCACGTTAAAAAAATATGTTTAATCCTGTTACTGTTACTGTTAGGTACAGCCTTTTTATCGTCCCACTGCTGGGCACAGACCTCCTCTCATACGGAGAAGGATTGAACATTAATCAGCACGCTTGCTCAATGCGGGTAATCCTACTGACGTACTAAAAGCATCAAGAGAGAATTTACCCCTTTCGAATTTATATATTAATAGAATTCAGCTTTTAACTGACTGTAAAACAAAGCTTATGATTTTCTATAAAACATACTGGAACATTATGGTTAGTAACGTCTTTAACTACTTATAACGAACTGTCGATTTGTTTTTGTTTCAGTTTTCAGAGTTAAAACGAACATGTTTGGTTTTTGTAAGCTTCGCGTGTCATTATCATGTGGAAAATTCTATAAGTTATACCAAATGCATTATTTATTTACTTCTAAGTGTACAGTTTTTTAAATAAACTTAATTAAATAATTGTTTTTTTTTTCCAGTTTTTTAATTGTTAGTTCTATTTCTTGCACGCTTGTGTAAATATTAATACTGCTTACTATAGTGCCTATTTATGTGTAAGCTTTTTGCTTTGAGATCCAAACAATTGTTAAAATTAATGTAATACCTAACATTTTGAATTCCATATTGACACCTTTAAAAGGCACTAACAAGACATTATAATATTTACTTCAAAGATCCCCAACAAACATTCAACTTCTAAACTTAAACAAAACAAAGAAATGACGTAATTTCAAAAAAAGAACTTTGGAAAAACAAAACAAGCCAATATAACTGGCCATATAAAATGTTATCGATCGGAAGCCCAACATGAGTCAGAGTCAACCGAACCCAGTTTCCATATTTGAAAGGCAGACGCAAAACATTAAGCTGGCTAATTAGTTTAAAATTAGCGCTATTTTAAAATTCACGCAGCCAAGGGTGGCGAGACGGTCTGACGTCACTTTTTTGTTTTTTTTTTTAGCTGTATTTTGGTACCAGTATATTCCTTAGACTCTTTGGACGAAGTTTTCATAATGTTCTCGTCGACCTAGCCATATGAGCAAGGCTAAAAGCTTTATAAAGCAGATTCAATGCCAAGTGTATGTATGAACATTTCCAAAGAGATTATCATTATAAATTATTGCTTTTATGTCGATTATATTATTAAAAACTTGTACCGGTATGTAAAACAAACTATAAATATCACTAGAACCAGAAAACTTAATAACATATAAAACCTCTTTTTTCAAACACAACACTCAAACTTAAAACACACAATATTTTTTCGAACACTTTTAAAATTCGAAAACTTTTAAATATCGAACATTTGAACGCCGGGCGTAGTCGCGGTCTCGGTTCAGACTGGGTGATTCATCCCATTCGTTGGAGGAAAAAAAATATAACTTGAATTAGGTCCGCAACACACGCGAATCCAACACAACTGTGACTGTGTTCGAGAGAGCATAACTGAGCAACGGAACTCGATCTCGTGTAGATTTCGCGTTACTACATGCCAGCATTATGTAATCGTGTGCAGAAGGTTTGCGATTATCTCGATACCGGTTTTTTTAATCGATTTGATGTTCGTTCGATTGTCGATTTTTAGTCACTTCATTTGTTTTGCTAATAGGTTTGACAGCTACACGATATTCTGTCTGTGTATTAATAAGAAAGATGTAGATACTTGAAATCTTCTAGTCAGCGATAAAAGGAATCGTAGCTGTAAGAATTTCTCTAATAGTTACTGGAAATAGGTCAACGTTTATTACACTACCTACATAGTACTGATACCATATAAATCTTTGTTCACAAGGGTCTAATCAAAATATTGCCGACCTCAATATATGTAGATGGGACTTTACTAAGATAGTATGAAAATTACTGGCTTCTAACCGCGGTTTTGCCCATGATAACAATTTCACGCACCCTGATACAAAAGTAAATGGGCTATGTAGCTCTGCTAGATGTTTTAAAACTGGACTAGTGGTTCCTGAGATTAGAGCGTTGATTCAAACAAACAAACTATTCGGCAGTACGGGTACAGCTCGAGCCAAATAACATTTCTGGAGTTTTTCATTTGACACCACGTGCATGTGCATAAAGTTTTGTTTATATTTTGGTGTCAACTATGAAGTTAACTTAGTGCAAGCAAAACTTTTCGACCATATCTGTGCGAACAACTTCAGAAATGTAAAATTATTTGGCGCGAACTTTTAAATAAAGATAGATTATAAGAGCTTAACTTGATTTGCTCCACATCTGTACGCACTGGAACTTCTACCACTATCCTGTTGAACAATATTATGGTTGAATTATCACGGCAGCTACGTGATGTTGTTATGTGGTATTAATAAATGTATTAATTAGTTCTCGTCTGGGCGTGTCCCGGGTTCACTATTACGAGATTATTGGATCACTTTTGTTCTGATATTTTTCTTAGGAATCTGCAATTAAGAAATATAGGATTTTGGGTAAGACGTTCAAGTAGACGTGTTGGGGATGACGGTATTGCAGCTATTTAGGTCATAAGAAATACATATGTAGTGTCTGAGATTAGAAAAGAAAAACACTAAAATAAAATTAATTTTTATAATATTTACGAGACGTTTTAATGTACTTACTTGAACTTAAGTTTAATACATATTTATGTCAAATGTTTAACATCAATAACAATCAGAAAGTTTTAAGGAAAAGTAGCTAAAAAATTAACTTATCCAAAGTATTTCTCAGCCTCTTTCCCAAAAACAGGAAAAAATATTAAAAACATATGCATATTAACATACTCCATCTAACTACACCCACTTACCCTACACTCGAAGCTACAAAACAATATTTCACATTTTGACCGGCAAAACGCAACTCATTGAAGAGCGCTCAATGACCGGTCATTTCTTCAAGTTGTGTAAGAATACGATGAGATAGTACTATTTTAGTACTTTCTATTTGAATAGATATAGGGTGGATTTCTATGACCTATCCATAAGTTCATTTGCTAGAGACTGAATTTTGATGGTACTGAATTTTGCTCTACGTCCTACAAAAAGTCGGTCAGAAAATCCTTTATAAAATTGGACCGATTTATCTTTTCTACACAAGGTCTGATGGGGGCCCCAATTATGTCTTCAATCTCCAATCGCAAATACCTAAGCGGATAGATAAGTTATAGAAATCCGGAAGATAGAGGCTGATTCAGTATTTATGGTTTTTACGTAGTCATCCGAAATGAGTTTGAAAGTAGATTTTATGTTATAGGTATCGTACTTTGTAGTGAGACAAGAGGTCATGGCTTCAGTGAATAATTATTGTCTATCATTCAACATATCATCATAGCCCCGGAGCTGAGATACTCCACGTAGTAAAAGTTTCTTAGTCATTTAGCTATCTATAAGGAAGTAATTTTTCAAATCCGGCCCTAGACCTACCTGCCCTGATATCAGGGGTAGGTTCATTCTTGAAAATAGCACGTTTAACCAAACAAACAGCTTATTCAGTTTTCAAGTATATTAGGAGTAGGTATAGATGGCTGATCAAAAATCAAAATCAAAACTCATTTATTCAAACTTGGCAGCAAAACAGCACTTTTCGAACGACAAAAAAAAATTACAAAAGACAGCCCCCAAAACGCCCACCCTTCACCACTTCTATGTGTTTTTGCTGGGAAGAAGAAGTGGCGCAACAAACTCCCCAGCAACACATGTCTGTCTGTAGGTTAAAAGAACCTTTCAACAAAGTACAGTAATTAAGGTGTAATATAGGTAAACGAAAGTAAATCATATTCCGACATGTTTAATTTCAAGATTAGATTAGAATGTGGCTAAAATAGTATGTATTTGAGTTTCAACTAATCTAGCTCTTACTAAAAAGACGCGACATTTTACCTTAAAAAACAGTAGTGAAAATGAAAATAAACTCATTACGTTCTGTACGTTATGAGAGTAACGCAGAGGACTTCCTCAGATAACAATAGCGAGTGACTCCGTGCTAATAAACATTGTCTTTCATTAATACGAGTACGTCTCTCTATGTGAATAACAATCTTGTAATGTAAGGGAGAAGAGAAAATAAGAAATGAGTGTATATTTTGTTCTATGGATTAAGTAATTTTCAGTTTTGGTAGGGCTGTATTGAAGACTAGTGGTTTCACAAACGATTCTGGAGAACCACTTCCTGCAATGTGGTGAGAAATAATCGATGTCCCTTCTCAGGTTCTACGCCATCTGTATTCTTCACTTAAATTGGTCAGTAGTTCAAGTCTGAAAGGTATATACAGTCAGAAGAGGATAAGAATAATTTGTCAACTATCTGATGTTGCTAAAAGGTCACATAAGCAGTCACTCCATGTGAAACACTAGTACTCAGCTGCATCAATTAAACTGGAAGCCGACCTCAAGATAGTTAGGAAAAAGCCCGGCAGAAGAGATCGGCATGGGTGATGAATTATTGATTTATTTTCTATACAATGCTACAAAACAAACTTCTATGCAGAGTATCTACGTAAATTCTTCAGACGTTAAGTAATCGCATAAGTTTATTTTTACTTTTCGTAAGTAACTGCGGTGACGTCTAAGCAGTAAATAAGCTTATATATCCGCTTCAGAAGTCGCGCCTTATTTATAATCTCATTTGTAGACTTGTCACACTATATTTACTGTGTTATGTTTGTTATGTAATATTTTGTGGTTATTTTTAGGTTCTTCCTAGTGGTTAATCCTTACTAATATTATGAATGCGTAACTGACTGGCTATCGCCAAAACTACTGAACAAATTTATCAAGTGCAGGAAGAGGTTCCCTCGATCAGCTAGTTAAATAAGTAAAACTTTTGTTCTAGGTGTAAATTTCATCAATCATCAGGAGACAGGCTTTATTTAAATCAGCAGAACGGACTGCCTGACTGAAAGTCTTAAATCTTTTAAAATCTTTTAGGTACTTAATGTTTTTACCTAAAATCTTTAATTTCAAGAAGTAGCGAGTTTGTGTTTGCTCTGCGCATAGATTTATTCTGTAGGTATGATTTATAGCTAGTCTTTGTAAAAATCGACCAAAAATATGCCTGCTCTTCGTATTGATATATGCTGATTTATACCTAATCTAGTAGATTTGCTCTATAAGCAGCCTTAAGTCAGTACTCACCCGATGCGATGTGGCGACGTGCGCCAACCCGTGCGCAGGAGTGGGTCTCTCGTCGCTCGACTCGTCTCCCGAACGCTCGCCCGTGAACACCGAGTCGTGAGACACGGATAGCCCGCTGCCGTACGCACCCTCCCTTCGTGGATAGAAATGAAACTTAATTAAACATGTTTGGAAAAATACAAATATGGTGGATGAGCATTTATGAAATTATGACCTAACGAATACTGCACAATATGCTACACATACGAAGCATTTAAGAATTGTAAAATAAAGATGAATCCGTGTTTAATCTATGTATACCTAAATGCCCATTTTTGCGGACAACATAGATAGATAGATAGATAGATTATGCTTTATTGTACACCAAGAAAAAAGAAAATTTACAACACAGGACATCACAATACACAAAGAAGAGTACAAATGGCGGTCTTATCGCTAATCAGCAATTTCTTCCAGACAACCTTTGGATGGAGTTTATCTGCAGAATAGTTTAAAAATGGGTAGTTTAGGGTGTACATATAATTGATAAATGTACGATAAATACTAAAGATATAGAAAATAAATAGTCAATAAACGATAAAATATATAAAATACATGTAATAATAGTAGAAAAAATTAAGATAAAAGAATAACAATACAGCGACAGTAGTCATTGAGCCAGATAGTGATCCTTCACCATTTTTTTGAACACTGCAATCGACTGCGCCCGTCTTATTGCCACTGGCAGTGCATTCCACAGACGAGTGGCCTGCACAACGAACGATTTGTCGTAAAATGACGTAAAGTGCACTGGCATCTTCAGTTTTAGATTTTCTGATGACCTGAGTGATCTTGAATGCGTATCACAAACAAACTCAAAACGACTGTTGAGATAAGCGGGGGACGTAGGGTGAAAAAGAATACTATATAGCAAGGAGAGTATATGAGCGTTCCGGCGAAGTCGTATTGGAAGCCACTTGAGCTTAACACGAAATTCTGACACATGATCATATTTGCGTAAACCAAATATGAATCTTATACAAACATTCTGAAGGCGCTCAAGTTTATTTAGCTGGTCCTCTCTGAGATCAAGATAGCTGGCATCAGCATAGTCAAGAATAGGAAGAAGAAGAGACTGTGCAAGCGCAATTTTTGTGGCAATGGGTAGGAAATTTTGTAGCCGTCTTAAGGATCCTGCAGATGCAAATAATCTTCGACTGGTTTCCTGAATCTGCGGCTCCCAGGACATTCGGCTATCAAGGTATACGCCCAAGTTCTTGACCTTATTGCTATAGGGTATTTGGACACTATCATACACGACTTGAGGGAGATTAAACCAGTCAATTTTGGAAACCATCCGAGAGCTGCCGATGATAATCAGCTGAGTTTTTAACGGGTTGATTCGAAGCCCGTAGCGCCTGCTCCACTCAGCTATTTCGGAAAGATCTTTATTTATTATTTCGATTGCCTCGGACAGTCCCCCTAACTGGGCTTGCGAGTATATTTGAAGATCATCTGCATACAGGTGGTAGTTGGAAAGCAGTTTATTTGAGATGGAATTTATAAAAATTGCGAACAGTAATGGAGATAAAACGCCACCCTGCGGCACACCAGCTGTTGTTTCACACCACGAAGAGTATTTATCTTCAATGCGAATACGTTGCCGGCGCCCGTACCGGTAACTATGAAACCAATCAATGGCCGTTGGAGATATGTTAAGAGAGCGAAGAATACCAAGCAAAATGTCAAAATCAACGGTATTAAAGGCATTGCTGAAGTCCAGCAGCGCCAGTACCCCATCAGTTTTCCTAAAACCACTATTTACTATGAATACTTGTTGTGAATTAAATTGTAGCTTTAAAAAAGGACTTGAGTCTTAATCATTAATGCAATAAATATCTCTTCAATTTAGGATCGAAATTGAAAGAAAGAAATAAAATAGATCCAAGCCGTAGATCGTAAGCAACTTAGTAATATGCACACAGAAGGATAGATGGCGCTAGTTGTTCTGAAACTACATCTAAGTTACGTTGACCTTTCGATAATATGTAGTGATAACATAATTGTTTATTGAAATTATAATTAATTTAAAGTACTACGTGACCAGTTAACTAGGTTTACTTGATAATAAAGATTGTTTAAAAATACTTTTTATCTACCGTAACTGTTTAATTTTACATTAGGTACTTTAAGTAAAGTTATAAAAACATGAACCTATAATTTAAAACCACATTATGCTCACGAGCTTGTCTAGCCTGTGTATTAGCCTGTGGCAATTCTCAAACTCAAAATTTGCCCTGATTGGTTTATTAATATGTATGTTCGGTTCTTCGTTACTAAGTAAAACTGAACCATTTATTTACTCGCTTACATTCCCAATTTGAGGCCCTTTGCGGAAATATTTTATCGTTCCATTGCTGGGCACAAGCCTCCTCTCACACAGAGAGGGATTGAGCGTTAATGACCACGCTTGCTCAATTGGGTTGATGATTTCAGGCTCTATAGATCAGGTTTCCTCGAAATGTCTTCCTTCATCTTTAATCAGTCATTGGTGTCCCAAGATATACGTACTTAGAAAGTACACACATAGAATTTAAGCCACACATTCATACTTGAGAGGTTGTTCTTTACCTACTATGTCACCACGACTTCTACCTAGGTTTCGCAGTAATTCTACCAGTTTACTAGTCGTCTTACTTTCGTCTAGCATGTCGGTCAGCGTCCAGCAGTTCAGAAGTGGAACTACTCTTGGGGTCGGGCGAGGCGTCTGCGCGGGCGCCACTGCCGCGCCGCTTGAACATGCGTCGGAGGCCCCGGAGAAAACGCCCCGTTCGACCTTCGCCTGGAATACAAGAAAATGGGGTAAGAAAAAAAATACAGAAAATGGTTGTTAGGTCTTTTTTCATTACGGTGGCAAGCGAAAGTGAATCCTGGATCCTCTGAGTTATGGCAAAATAAAAGTTCGGGAGGAGACTTGAACTTAAACAGTCAGAAATCGTGACGTCACAAAATAGAATAGGAGACTAGCTGTGATTAGTAGTTACGCTCAAGTTACGGGAACCACTTTTCAAAATCGGGTAAAAAGCAGTAACAGTCAAATCTGTCCTGTAGCTTTAGTGTAAAACCTCGACAGATAAAGACTTTTGCATCCACAATATTAATCAGGATTATGATATTTACTTGTAGATTTAATAATGATTGATCAAGACTATGTTGACAGCAAGGGGCTGACTTTGGGGTAGGCTGACCAATAACATTATAAACACACGTTTTATTACCACTAACTTTAAAGGCGATTTCCATCTACCTCCCTATCTAATAATTTCCTTACTTTTTATGATGCCAACAAAAACCTATGGGGTTGTCTACCTACCCCATGGATTATACGATAGATTTACGATTATAGATCGTTCATTAAATCTGGGGTCAGCAAGGAGAATTCTATTGTGCCTAATTTTGGGGGAAGCCACCCTTCGAAAACTGTTGGGGATTTGTCAGTTTCGAAATTGATTGGATACATCACGTCAAAGATATCTCAATTGTATGTATTAAACAAGGGTCCTTCTAGTAGCCACACATACAATTTTCTGTTTATTTTATTATGGACTCAATTTGATGGCCATGAAACGGCCTCACCTTGAGTAATAATTTTTCCAATGCTTCCCAAGGTGCCCGTTTTTATTAATAGGTTAAGACCCTTTAGTGACGTGACGATAGGTATATTTTATTAATCGTACAGTATTCTTCCAAAGGTATGATTGCTATGACTATGAAGCTATCATTTTGATTGCCACGGCACGGCACGAGCCTCGTCTCATGCAAAAGGAATGAGCATTATTCAGCACATTTTTTAAAGGCGCGATTGGCGATTTAAAGACCAAGTTATCTGAAAGTTTTCCTTCTCCTTTACTTAGTCATTGGTTTCCTTGATACACTAAGAAAAGTTACATTAGTAAGTACTCCCTAACCTAGGAACCGAACTCGCACACTTGTATTTGAAAAGCTGGAGCTTTGACACTAGGCCAGCATAATAGTCATGCAGGTAAATACTACCAAGACAATCTCATTTAATCGAAATAAACGATTGAATAAATTCTGAATATCAGTTGGCCGCGACTGCTGGACCATGAAGTTTTCCCGGTACCATGGGTGTAAGTTGGTATTTTAGTAGGACCTGTCCTGGTACTCACCATGGTTGTGTGTGTCGGAGATGGGCGGTCGGTAAGGCGGCTCCAGCGAGCCCTCGCGCACACACGACATGAGTATAACGTCACTACGTGACTTGCAGTAACTGCTGAAGTATGATGCTACCCTGGTACTCACCATGGTTGTGTGTGTCGGAGATGGGCGGTCGGTAAGGCGGCTCCAGCGAGCCCTCGCGCACACACGACATGAGTATAACGTCACTACGTGACTTGCAGTAACTGCTGAAGTATGATGCTACCCTGGTACTCACCATGGTTGTGTGTGTCGGAGATGGGCGGTCGGTAAGGCGGCTCCAGCGAGCTCTCGCGCACACACGACATGAGTATAACGTGACTATGTGACTGTAGGTAACTCCTGGAGTATGATGCTGTCCTGGTACTCACCATGGTTGTGTGTGTCGGAGATGGGCGGTCGGTAAGGCGGCTCCAGCGAGCCCTCGCGCACACACGACATGAGTATAACGTGACTATGTGACTGTAGGTAACTCCTGGAGTATGATGCTGTCCTGGTACTCATCATGGTTGTGTGTGTCGGAGATGGGCGGTCGGTAAGGCGGCTCCAGCGAGCCCTCGCGCACACACGACATGAGTATAACGTGACTATGTGACTGTAGGTAACTCCTGGAGTATGATGCTGTCCTGGTACTCACCATGGTTGTGTGTGTCGGAGATGGGCGGTCGGTAAGGCGGCTCCAGCGAGCTCTCGCGCACACACGACATGAGTATAACGTGACTATGTGACTGTAGGTAACTCCTGGAGTATGATGCTGTCCTGGTACTCACCATGGTTGTGTGTGTCGGAGATGGGCGGTCGGTAAGGCGGCTCCAGCGAGCTCTCGCGCACACACGACATGAGTATAACGTGACTATGTGACTGTAGGTAACTCCTGGAGTATGATGCTGTCCTGGTACTCACCATGGTTGTGTGTGTCGGAGATGGGCGGTCGGTAAGGCGGCTCCAGCGAGCCCTCGCGCACACACGACATGAGGCCCCCGCCGCCGCCGCCCGACATTCGAGCCCGCTCCTGTAACATCAAATTATATCGTCAACATATATCCTACAAACTATTGCAGTCAGTATCTTAACATAGACCAGGGAAATGCGCATGAGATTCCCTACTCATCAGACTCAGTCACTCTAAATTCTTCTCTCACTTGATGTGAGCAACTGAAAGATGGAAAGCAGTTACATGTATCGAGCCTGACCTCTAACTATTATTCAACAGTAGACCAGAACGAAATAGTGTCATGACGTGAAGATGCAGCGTATGTAGTAGAAAACAAAATAATTTAGAAATACAAGAAGCTGGATTATGTGCTTATCTTTGAAGATAAAAACGTCCAATTTAGACAAGACACGTGTAAAATGGATTACAATCTTATAAGGGTTGCCAAAAGCTGGTGTTAAAAGCAAAAGATTAAAAATTCTTAGGGATTATAGAGTTTAATACACGTTTTCCTGCGTTAATTAACATGTTAATAAAGGGAGTCCTAATTTGGTTATTTATGATTATTTAATCAACATAGGGAAGTTGTACGTGGGTCTACAACAAATTACCGCGGGCGTTTAATTAAAACCGCTAAAAAGCTTCTCCGGAAATATCTGGACTTATTTTTTTGAATCCGCACGTCACTCCCTTTTTGACAGAGGTTAAGTTAAAAACCGGCCAAGTGCGAGTCGGACTCGCGCACGAAAGGTCGCGTACCATTATTTAAAAACGGACAAAAAAAAACACGTTTATTGTATGGGAGCCCCGAAAATATTTATTTTGTTCTAGTTTTCAGTATTTGTTGTTATAGCGGCAACAAAAAGACACCATCTCTGAAAATTTCAACTCTCTAACTAACACGGTTCATGAGATACAGCCTGGTGACAGACGGACGGACGGACGGACAGAGGAGAGAAAACAATAGGGTCCCGTTTTACCCTTTGGGTACGGAACCCTAAAAACGATGCATGGATCATATAGAGATCAAAATCCCCTACTTGGTCAAGTTATCAGTTTTCTTAGAATACAAAAGGTGAGTGAAGGAAGGTTAAAGCTTAGAAAGATGTTGAAGTAATTGTTACGTCAGTCTTAATTTGAAGAAGATACGGGTTCAACCTTGGAGCTACTTAGGCCCTTTTTACGGAACTGAAAGGGTATCAACGTCAAATCATTTATATCTATCAGACTCTTGTTATTTTGATACCTGGGTTATTTAGTTAGGTTATTTATAGAAGTCAGGTGAACGTGAGAGGAGTACACATGAAGATAACATGCAGATGGGATAAGAGTGCAAGATACCGATGTCTTACTTATGTTCGGGATACCCAGAACGTTAAACCTTTTTTAATGTAAAACACTAAAACCTGTAATGTAGGAACCTCTTTGTGTCTGTATTTTGTTTTATCTTTTTTTAATTTTTCGCTGTCAAAAATAAGTCTTGCGGAATACAACTCTTTATAAATTTTCACGAAGCATTTTTTATTGATTTAATATACAGTCCTATTCATTGGTCCTTCGAGCCGGATAAAATAAGAAGAACTAATTACGGCCTACGTGGAAACCTATATAATTTGGAGGAACTGGACGTGGATATGCATACAGTGGTGTTCATTGATAATCTTATTCATTGTAGGCAAAGGTACCCAGTGCTCTAAATATATAGGTAGGTAAGGTACCTAATAGGTATTTCGGCTAAGTGAAAATTGTTAAGGTTAGTACTACCTATTTATTTATTTAGGCTGTTGTAACCAGATAAATAATTTATCTGCAGTTAACTAGCTTCAGTGCTAAACTAAGCAGAAACTAGGTGTGTTATATACATAGTGATTATTGTAATACATCTTTAAGGGTTATTTTAGGTTTTCTGTTAAGTTTTCACTAATGTAAGTTAGTATCAGGCAGTCTATTAGGTAGGTACTCTTATTTGTATACTTTAACTTGTTGTATTCCCTTATTATTATTTACAAGTTTTATTTTTAAGTTTGTGAGACATTAAGTATTGGTATTAACTTATTTAACATTACAGTGTAATTAATACCGGTCTCCAAAATGACCGACAAGGAGTCAGTCAGAAAACGCGCGAGTTGCAAGGGTCGGTTGACAGCATTTACCAACTATGTCAACGAGTTGGATGAGTCATTGGATGCGTCACAGGTGTGCGAATTGCAACTACGTTTGGGTAAGATGGAAAGTTTATTTTCACAATTTGACGAGGTTCAGTCAAAATTAGAGTGTTTAGCTGATGATGTTAATAGTCAACTACCGGAGCGTAACGAGTTTGAATCTAAGTATTATAAGATCTTTGCAAAGGCTCAAGACTTACTTACACGTAACTTGAAACCAACTAAGAATGAACCTTTGGAAAGTGATTATAGTTCAGCACAAACGCGTAATCGCAGGCTTGTTAAATTACCTACCATACAACTGCCTAAGTTTAGTGGTTCCTATGAGAAATGGTTGGAGTTCCATGACACGTTCTCTAGCTTGATACATTGTAATGATGATATTGATGACGTCAACAAGTTTCATTATCTAAAAGCGTGTCTCGAGGGATCAGCTGCTGTTGTGATCCAATCCATTGAGTTTTCCGCCAACAACTATTCTGTGGCATGGAAGATATTATGCGAACGCTATGACAACAAGCGGGTTCTAATAAACAACCATGTTGCAGCATTATTCAACCTCGAGACTGTTAAAAAAGAATCTTCCGTAGCTTTAAAACGTGTCATTGATTCTGTAAATAAGAATTTGCGTTCACTGGAATCGTTAGGAGAGCCAACAGATCATTGGGACACACTGTTGATTCACATGGTATCAACCAAATTGGATTCTAAAACCTTTCGAGAATGGGAAGAATTTAAAGGTAGGTTTGTTAAGGACAAGTCAGTTACTTTGAACATATTTTTTGACTTCTTGCGAAGCCGTTCAGATTTGTTAGAGACTATTGAAATGTCACAGAGTAGTGCTAATAAGTCATCTCTTACTAACATTAAATATAAAAGCATGGTGTCTGTAACCAGTGCGCCAGATAAGCAGTCTAATTCATTTAAACATTGCCCGAAGTGTAGCGGTGAACATAATCTTAATAACTGTTCACAATTTTTAGATCTTAGTAATGAACAGAGGTTGGAGTTACTACCACAATACAAGATATGTTTTAACTGTTTCCGTTCGGGTCATTATGCAAATCGGTGCAAAGCAAGTGGCTGCAAAGTGTGTAAGCGTAAACACAACACTCTTGTTCACATTACTGATGGTAAAGCTAACTCGTCAATTGAACCATCAACCTCTATCGGTAACGGCAATAACAGCAGTGAAGTTGCGAAGCCATTGCCCAATAACAACGTAACATTGTCGGCACAAGTCACGGCGAATGTGCGAAATAAAGGAGAAGTTCTTTTGGCCACTTCTTTGTTCAAACTTTATGATAGCAGTAACCGCGAACATCTTGGTCGTGCTGTTCTTGACAGTGGTAGTACGTGCTGCCTTATCACAGAGAAATTCTGTAATTCATTAAGTTTGCCGACTATTAATGTTAGCGAGTCATTAATTGGCATAAATAATTCCAACTCATTAATAAGTAAAATGTGTTGCGTTCCGATAAAATCATTGAATGGAAACTTTTCTGTAAATATTAATTGTTACATCTTACCTTCTATCACTGAAGAAGTGCCTTGTCGTCAACTTAATCTTAATGACATAAATATTCCGAGTGATTTATGTCTAGCTGATCCTCATTTCTATGCACCATCCTCCGTGGACTTAATTATAGGTGCAGATGTTTTCTGGGACATCTTGGGTACAGAAAAGATAAACCTCGGTACAGGTAAACCGGTACTATTTGAGACTAGACTAGGTTGGATAGTTTCAGGCCCTATGGTTCATAGTGGTCAAGTGTCGCGTTCACCCTCATTAATTTGTAATTTTACGAATATTCATCATTCTGAAGCTAATGTTTTACATAATGACTCAAGTACCGATGACATCCAAAACCGTTTAATGCGTTTTAGACAGCTTGAGGAAGTTAGCCATCAGTCATCAGTACATTCTCTAGAAGACAAAATGTGTGAAGAACACCTTATTAGAAACACTACGTGTCTGAAAGATGGCCATTTTTGTGTTAGATTAACGGTAAAACAATCACATTATAACTTAGGTCACTCTGAACATAAAGCTAAGCAGTGTTTGCTTTCATTAGAGCGTAGTCAGACATCATTTAGCATTCGTTATTGTGATTTTATAAAAGAGTATTTAGAGTTAAAACATATTTCTTTATGTGCACCTGATCCACAGAAGGTTGCATATTTAATAGCTCATCGTGGCCTTATCTGTGAAAGTACTTTAACTACTGAAGGACCCGTTGAGCTGGCTTCAGCTGGTGTGCCATTACATAAATGGAAATCAAATACTCCTCAAGTATTACCCGATCATATAGGTCATTCTTCATTTAGTTTGAATATTGGTTCAATAGAACCTTGTAAAATGTTAGGTTTGAGCTGGCTTACTGAGACTGACGTCTTAGTATTTTCATTGAATCCCGATATTAATAAAGTCATGACAAAGCGTGGGACATTTTTTACAATTGTTCAAATTTTTGATCCACTGGGTCTATTAGCTCCTTGCATTATTGTCATAAAAACCCTCATGCAAAAGCTTTGGGTATTTAAATTGGGATGGGACGAGGAGCTGCCGTCTGAAATATCCAGAATTTGGTCCAAGATCTTACGCGACTTACCATTATTAAATGCATTGAGAGTTCCACGGATCGTACTATGTGACTTTTGGACTGACTCAACGATTGTTTTAGGTTGGATTAAAATGTTGTCAATAAAGTTACAACCTTTTGTACGTAACCGTGTCGCTGAGATATTGGACAAATCTGCGGTTTGTTCTTGGAGGCATGTTCCCACAGACTTAAATCCAGCTGACCATATTATATCATGTGGAACAGATGTAACTTCTTTGCAATGTTTAGATTGATGGTGGTCAGGCCCTGAATTTTTACGATATGATGTGTCTAAATGGCCTGATGATCCAACAGTTGCAACGAAAAACCTTCCCGAAATTAGGTCCGAAGTTTCTCTACTCGTTGCAAATAAGAATTCTCGACCATGTTTTATAGACTTTGATAGATTTCCAAACTTCACTACCAAACGGTCGGTTGCATACGTATTGAGATTTATAAGTCGTTGTAAAAAAGAGGAGTTATCTAAACATCTATTTCTTACCACTCATGAGTTAAAACAGGCTCTACGTGTTATTATACGAATTTCACAAAAGGAATCATTCCCCGAATACGCACTGTTATTGAATAAAAAGGAACTACCCAAAAAGAGTCCCTTAAATAAGTTTAATGTGTTTATAGACGACCAAAATTTAATTCGTGTTGGAGGTCGTCTTGATAATTCTCACTTTGCTTTCGATAAAAAGCATCCATTATTATTACAGTCCACTCATGTCGTTACACGATTATTATTTGAATTTATGTACAAAAAACTTATGCATGCTGGACCGCAGCTCTTACTTGCGTCCATAAGAGAGAATTTCTGGCCATTTGGTGGTAGACGATTAGCTAAATCAATTTATAAGAAATGTATTGCTTGCTGTCGTACAATGGGACAGGATATTGCTCCTCTGATGGGTAACTTGCCACAAAAGCGTTTGATTCTGGGAGTTTACCCCTTTGAAACAGTAGGCGTAGATTATGCTGGACCTATTATGTCAGCCACTAGGCAGGGACGTGGATGTCGTCTTACGAAAGTGTAGATTGTTCTTTTCGTGTGCTTTACGACTAAGGCTGGACACATAGAGTTGGCAGGTGATTTAACAAGCAGCAATTTTTTATCAGTTTTACGTAGGTTTGTTTCGCGAAGGGAAAAACTTAAACATGTACACTCTGATACTGGGACCTCGTTTTTTGGTGCTTATCACGCACGTGGTAAGTTTTTAAAGGGTAGTTGCGATTCGTTATCCGGTGAGTTATCAAATGAAGACATTAACTTTCATTTTATCCCTCCTTATTCTCCGCACTTTGGAGGTCTTTGGGAGGCCGGTATAAAATCTGTTAGGTATCATTTAAAAAGAGTACTGGGCAATTGTAATCTAGCATATGAAGAGTCGAACACTGTATTAGTCCAGATCGAAGCTATACTAAACTCTCGCCCACTCACACCACTCTTTTCGAACCCTAGCGACTTGTCGCCGCTTACGCCTGGACATTTTTTAATTGGACGACCGCTGACATCACTTCCATCTTCAAACCTCGAGGACCGATCGTTGACTCAGTTAACCCGATATCAGCGTATAGAGCAACTTCGTCAGCACTTCTGGTCACGATGGTGTAAGGAATATGTGTCGGAGCTCCAGCAACGAACGAAATGGCGATCCTGCACAAAGCCATTAGATAAAGGCACTCTTGTGCTCATTAAGGAGGACAGGGTACCTCCTTTAAAATGGCGCCTGGGCCGAGTCACAGAGGTGTTCCCTGGACATGATGGCATCAGTCGTGTCGCGGACATCATGATTCAAGTGGTGATGTGGTTCGTCGGGCTTTCAGCAAGATATGCCCCTTACCTATAGCTCACTCGGAAGATTCTGGTTGAGAGTCGAGCTCTCAACGCCCGGGGGGATGTTCGGGATACCCAGAACGTTAAACCTTTTTTAATGTAAAACACTAAAACCTGTAATGTAGGAACCTCTTTGTGTCTGTATTTTGTTTTATCTTTTTTTAATTTTTCGCTGTCAAAAATAAGTCTTGCGGAATACAACTCTTTATAAATTTTCACGAAGCATTTTTTATTGATTTAATATACAGTCCTATTCAACTTAAGTAAATTTGTTATGTGCAAGTTTAACCTATCGATCGTTCAAAAATCATCGGGCTAAATCAAAAAGTACCTAACTGAAGCTCCATGCACTTATAAAAATTGGGAGTTCTAGAAAGTAACACCACTCTGATTTCTAATCCGCACATGTCTCTAATTTATTGTCCTTCAACTTGCGAAACCTTTGAAGCATGATACCTATGGATCCATAATGGATTAACCTTCATCCATTTCCTATGTAAAGATATACGCCATCCCAAAAAAAAATCATTACAAAGAAAAAACCCAACAATAGCCTCGAAGATCCCTCATCCTACGCAGATCAATAAACACTATTGCGAATTAAATATACGTAAATAGAATGTTCGTCCGTCCGTCTCGAGGAAACGGCATATAAACCTTCATTATGTTTGTAATAAATCGAGGGAGAAGTATTACTGGGGGTAGGCTAACACTCCCTGAAGTCAGGTTACTTACAACTTAATATGTTATGTTATCACATGTTATTATGTGCAAAGATTGAAGAAGAATTGAAGAAGAAATCTATACTAATATTATAAAGCTGAAGAGTTTGTTTGTTTGTATGTTTGTTTGTTTGAACGCGCTAATCTCAGGAACTACTGGACCGATTTGAAAAATTATTTCAGTGTTAGATAGCCCATTTATCGAGGAAGGCTATAGGCTACTTTTTATCCGGGTTCGTGCAGAGGTTTCCACGGGATGCGGGTGAAACCGCTGGCAGAAGCTAGTACATGATAGAAATATAAGCAGAAATCAAGTTATTATTGGTCTATCTCATCATCTGCCTATCTGACCTCCTCAACCCAGTAACCCAGACAACGCAATAACCCTAGGTGAGACTGGTTGTCAGACTACCAACTACTTGTAATGTTGTTCTATACATTGACATGACAAAGACCACTATTGCCTGAAACACAAATAAGGGATTTAAAAGCTTCTCTTTCTAAAAGTCGGTTGTCTTTAAAACCCACGGCCAGGGCTCGGCTTTTTGTGTCTATTTTTATCTTTCCTCTTTAATTTTCTAGTGGTCGTCACTGTTGATCCTGACTTTTAGGAGTTGCGATATGAAGAGTTATTTGGGAGATATAAAAACCTCAGCTAAAAGATTATCTCCCCATTCCTGAATTCAAATGTAACCGTCACGTTTTGCTAAACATTGTGACAATCTGTTGAATAACAAATGCCATGTGTTGTGTGGTTTGTGGTAGTAAAATCTATAAATAGGCGTAATAATAATCATGGTTATTACTTAAGAAACAGTCTTGACTAAGCACTCGCGTTTCTCGACATGTGGTATGGAGAATCCCGGCAAAAAATAATCTATTGTATTTTTTAGTTTTGGTATTTTGTTCGGCTGTTTTCATCGATTTTTGGCCTTCGTTTACAGCACATCAATTAAAAAGTCCCAAGAAATATGGTATTGGTCTTTTAAAAGCAGTTCCTTCATATAAAACACTGGACATTATTTAATTTCATGGTCTAATCTATCTATCTGATCTACAAGTTATGTTTTATACCTCAGCAATGGCAATTTAGTTAAACATTATTCTTAACTTATCCCAAATCAGTGAACTATCCATCTATTCAAATTGTTCAACTGAATTCACCACTATACAACATCATTGAAATCTGTACAAACACCATTTAATTTATTAACTGAGTTCGAAACTTGGATTAAGGGACGAGTAGCTTCGGGTTCTGAAGTTTCTAAACCTTAGAACTTAATATAATTATTATATGTCTCATAACTACTTACCTAGTTATAAGACATATATATAAACTCTTTGCTTACAAACTTCATGTTTATTGGAAAAGGGATTTCTTTATAAATATGAATACAATCTTTGCTATTTTGTACTCTTACTAATCCGCCCTTAGCCCTTATTTTTGTTTGAATCCTACACATACTTTAGTATTTATATAAGAGTTCTATAATTCCGTATTTATGTCTTTGATCAATCTGTAGATTATTTCACATAGCTACTGAAAACAGTTACAGTCAAATACAGTTAACTTCTTAATTTAATAAACTAGAGCGTAAAAACACAGCTGTTTATTAAAACAAAAAGTAATTAAATGAACGCAGCATTCAACGCGGGTAATTAAGTAAAACTATGATTAATTAGCGGATTAATTAATAGGCTTCTGGTGTAATCAATTATGCATGACAATACTGTTATGTCCCAGAGGCTCTAATTTCGCATACAGACCAAACTAGCTATGTATGTCTCGCGTTTTTACTTTTATCCTAAAGACACTATGGATTTACTTATGACGTTTGTGTCGTATTTGAGATCTCAATCAATCTTTTCCAAACAGAATTTCATCTCTATCCTTCATAATTTTCCCATAAAAGAGACATAGACCCTTTAAACAACCCCTAGCTATTTATTTTTTTCTACTTTTACAGGCACCTTAACCTCAAGGAACATTACAAAATCTACCATTCTCAAATGCAAGAATAACAATTACAAAATAACAATCGGTAAGAAAAAACATTCAGAATGTAAAGTACATACGTAAGCAATACCATTACAATAATCACCGGTCCATCACGAGCATACTAAGACAACTTCGCTCGTACCATTTTCCCCCATCTCACAGTACAAGGTCGGGAGCACGGGGCACTGTGTCCCCCTCTAAGGTCAAGGGTAAAACCACGATCGATACGGATGCTGGGAACGAACGAGATGGAGATATGGAGCAAGTGTAAGTGCGAGAGGAAGGGAATATTGGAGTAAGTGATACGGTATAAGTGCTTTCCTATTACGACACAGTGCATGGATGTCCTTGTATGGGATGTTTTAATTAGTTCAAGGTTTGATTGATGGGGTTTTTGACAATGGGAGATTTCACCGACAGTGTGACGATTTGGAGAATAAAATAGGACAATAGATAAGTATTGAAATGGAGAAAACAGTGAAAGTGATGGCCAATACTCAATTGGTACTCACTGTATAGCTTTATTGATTTTCTCGTGGAATCGATGAGAAAAATATTTGTCGTAATGATGTATGTTTTTAGATGACAAGATTTTCAAATTAAGATTGTACAGAAAAATAAATTTAGGATCAATTTTTCAATGAACATCTTAGAAATTTTCGCAACTTTGTCATAATTTGTGATGGCTTAACAGAAAAGGACCCGATAGAGGATGATTAAATACATCAACTTTGGGTAAAACTGCATAGATACTATCCTG
This sequence comes from Helicoverpa zea, assembly GCF_022581195.2. Classification (NCBI taxonomy): domain Eukaryota; kingdom Metazoa; phylum Arthropoda; class Insecta; order Lepidoptera; family Noctuidae; genus Helicoverpa; species Helicoverpa zea. The sequence goes on along the minus strand of NC_061464.1, from coordinate 1,058,061 downwards.
CTTAACCCATTCCAGAAAACTGGCGTGATATTATTTTATTAAGTTGTTATGTATTCCAGGGGAGTACCCAAGAACTTTGCTCAAAGCGTAAGAATTATTACTTCGGCCTTCAGTCACGAGGAGAAATGTTTTTTTCTTCGTATTATTAAGCTCTTGAGGCTCTGTTAATGTTTTATTTTCTTTCGTTGTTTACTTTAAAGACCTTGGGCAGTTAACTGGTGAAACTTTTCCAATAGCTTTCGAGAGAGGATCTAATTAATCGAATGCTAGTATTGAGTACGGTTGAACGTTTGTATTCAATCCATCAGTCCGTTTCTAGGGTTTTGTATGTTTCTTCACTCAAAGAAACTCAATCAAAGGGACCTATTGCTGTAGTTGTAAAGGCCTTTCGTATTATTTTGTTACAATGACCAAGCACTTTGCTCACTGGGATTGGAATTCTAGACGGGTCTTTAGGCATATAACTATCATTGGGTTTAGACTTGATTAAATTTGAGTACCTACTTGTACCTAGTAGGTAGTCTTATTTTGGTTCCATTATTTAGTCCTTACCATACTGCAATCTACTTTTATATTAAGCTTTTATCTAAATATCAAACAATAATTAAGGTCTAAAGTCAAAACCTTTTTATCCAGGTTACAAAAACATGAACCTTTTTTCATCAAAAACACAGTGACCTTCCTAAATTTTCCTACACGTGTTTACTTCAAAATCCTTCATTGAACCTCGTGGACAGACACTGTGTTTCTCCGTGTTTTAGTTCAAACACCCTGTGTGACACGGTGTCTCGTACCAACACCCTGGGTACGCCTCGGTCATTTATTAGGGTAGGCTTAACCATATGATGTGGTAGAAAAAACGAGTGATTGATTACACTGATATGCGGCTGTGGAGTTTTTGTAAGGGATGTTAGTATTTGGAAACCTATGGATGTTCAGGATAGGCCTTTGATTAGAGATTTACACGGGGGTTGTTTTCGATGGTGTAAAGGAAACTTAACTATTCGTGAATCGATTCAAGACAAAAACATCAATATGAGGCAATTATCTCTTGATTGAAATAATACATGCTGCAGATTTTTTTAAAGGTGAGAAGTCATTCTCATCTTCGTCAGTCTTATCGTTATGCTATGAAATGCAGGTTACAGATAGAAATTAATCAATTGCGGCAGACGATACCGTTTTAGAGGACCTCGCTTTAAGCCACAACACAGCCAAAAGAAAGACCAAACAACCCATTATGATGCAACGCACAACATTATTATGAAGCTTTCTAACTCCCCCACAAATCTTTTATCACAACCCACCATACACTATATATAACCACTCAAGTACCAGCCACATTAAATCCTATACAATATGTCCAAGCGGAGTTTTGCGGTTCGACAATTATAACATTGGCCCATAGCCTGGGAACTGGGTTGGAGACCATAGTTACCACATCATTGTTGCGGTCATACCGTATTATGTTTTACTGGTTATTTTCAACTGAAATTGGTTGGCGAAAGGGAAATTTTTGAAGTGCTCTTTTGTTAGGGTCTTGTAATTTTTGTGATGAGAAATTGTGTTATGTAATTTTTTCGTCTTTTTTGCTGCTTCGATAAATAATTAAAAGTGGCACGTGATTGATCAATAAAATATGCTGTTGTCATCATAAGCTAGGTACTAGGTATACATGTACTCTTCTATGTATAAACAACTATGTGGAAGTCTATAAAAAAATTACATTCCTTCCCACCTCGTGTTTTCCACTTTAGCTATGATAAAACGAAAGGCACGGCGATATATGCGATTGAAATGACTGATTTCGGTATTGCAAAAAATCTTCCAAATTTTTTTTACGATAAATATTCAAACGGCGTCCCAAGAAAACTTCTAACTAATGGCTTACCAAATTAATATCAGTAACTTTTACTGAATAGCCCTTCAAAAATAACCAGGCTTTTACTTAATAACTTTGTTCAAGACTCAGGTGGCCCAAAGTCTATTTTACTTGAAAGTCAAATAATTTATGTTTCTTTACTGGGACCTATTAAATACCGAATAAGTTTCAAGAAAATTATTTCTGCTTAAACTTCTAGTCATTGTTCGCCTAATATTTTACAAGAATTTTAAATTAAATTTTCTTTATAGGCATCTAATACTTCTTCTTCTCTTTCATTTCTGCACTTGGAACTTCGCGGCGTTGCTAATCTAATTTTATTTTTAACGACTAATCTATGCGAACAGGGGTTTTCGCATGGACGTATGGAAGATATCCATCTTACTTGTCCAACAGAAAAAAAAATATGTTTGGGCTACATTTTACGTAATTTTGGCTTTGAATCTTAAAAAATAATTAAAATTTCACGCTCGCTTCGCTCGCGTATTCAAAAACTGTATGCCTTTATTTTTGCATTTGTCAACAAACAAAAAGTTAAGTACGTTTGGGCCACATTTTACGTAATGTTTGGTTTGAATCCGAAAAAAATTTCGCGCTCGCTTCGCTCGCGTATTTGGAAACTAAGTATATACATATGTATGACAGTAGGTACTTGCGTTTTGTAAACGCAATGTTTAGTTTGTAAATGAAAGATTTAGTTAAAGCTATAAATACGTACGTGGGTTTTCGACGCTTCTGATTGTTAAAAACAAGCATAGAAATCTGTTGGATGCCACTGCCGACATGCGTTTTGAGTAGTATTGAACCAAGAGTACTGAATAGAAATGAGTGCTTATTATAAAGTGTACTTGTATTCTTTATCAAAGAACCCTCAATTTAGGTAAACCATTGGGGTGGTCCCCGGCAAGACAAACTTTTGGTAAAGTGGTCCCTCATGCCAAAAAGGTTAAGAACCACTGAGTTAGAGTGAATGTGTAGCAAAATTTGTTAATTGTGGTTACTGCAATTCTTCAAATAATAGTCATATGTCTTTTTTTGTACACGACTTTCAAAAATGGTGACTATGTACCCTTTAAGCTTATGTCTTATGCTCCGTTATGTTGTTGTTAAAAATACAACGAAAAATGTCCTATATATAAAAATGCTATATATAGGACATTTCTTTATGATTCCAAATGCATATGTAAAACTCGATTTCGTGAAAACTGTTTATTTAATTAAAAAGGGCTTTCAATTAACACGCTAGAATAGATCTCAGTTGATTACTATAGCTAACTAGCTCTACTATAGCTAGCTAGAAGAACTCTTCTAGCTGAAAATTTCTATTAGTCTGAATCCCACATTCCTAGAATTATTTTCATTTAGATATTTCTTAAATGGTTTTTGAAATTGCTTATTTGTTTAAGTTTAAAAGCTTGTAATTTGATGTTTCAGTGTAAATAATTGAGTGTCGTTACTATAGTGATTATTATATAACGACCAATTAGTGGTAGAATGAAGTGGAATCTACGATTTTAATGGTTACTTGAAAATGTATTGTGATTCGGTTTCCAGATATGTATTTGAAAAGCTGTTATATTGTGCTTGTTAAAATTATGAAGACATGAAGTATATTCTGACGTAGTTATTAAAATTATGACTGCAAAATATTCACATGAAACCAACACGTCGACATGTGACTTTTACTAAAATATTTTTATCTCATCTTGATAATTATTTTGTGGCTAAAAGTTTCTTAGAATAATACAATTTTATACATACAGAATATCTGCATCACTGCGTTTAAGAATTAAAATAGATAATGCCTTTATTTTTGCACCGTTTATAGGAACTGAAGTAGATATCACGCGTAATTTGCTCTCAAGACCGCAATGAATACTTGTAGGAGATGACATAATATTCAAAATTGAAAATAACCATAATAAAACCCCTATTTAAAAAGGATGACAGAGAAAACATGACTTGCTATAGACCTATAGCTTTAGTACCGATTTTCTCTAAGATATTTGAGAAAGCAATTAACAACCAACTCACTGCATACTTCGAGAACAATAATTTATTTGTTGATAACCAGAAAGGCTTTAGAAAAAACAAGTCAATTGACATGGCCATTTATGATTTCCTGCATACAGTTAGCAGTAGAGTAGATAAGAGATTACCTGCTATTGCACTATACATGGACATGTCAAAGGCTTTTGACCGCGTCGATCACAAAATACTTATAAACAAACTAAATTCTTACGGAATAAGAGGAAATGTATTGAACTTAATTGCATCCTACCTTCGTAACAGACAACAAATAACATTTATTAGTAGAATTTGTAAAAATAACGAAATTACGTATAAGTCTAACCAGAGAACGGTAACTTACGGAGTACCGCAGGGAAGTGTGCTTGGCCCGACTTTGTTTATTATTTACATTAATGATTTCCCAATGTCATCAAAATACCCCATGACAATGTTTGCAGATGACAGTACCCTACTTTTTAATAGTGACGACTTACATTCACTGGAGGCAGATATTAACTCTAATATTGATTCGGTTGTTAATTGGCTAATAAATAATAATCTAGTTATAAATTTAGAAAAAACAGTATTAATGAAATTTCAACAACGACTAAATAATAAATTAAATTTAAATATTAAATACAATGACAAAATTATTAATGAGACTAATGTTACTAAGTTTTTAGGACTAAATATAGAAAATACGCTAAAATGGAATATACATATAGACAAAGTATGCAATAAACTAAACCAATACTCTTATGCTCTGCATATGTTAAATAAAACGGCAAACCGAAAAACAGTATTAATGGCGTATCACGGTTTAGTAGCGTCGACGTTGAGGTACGGAATTATGTTTTGGGGAAACGCAACGGGTAAAGAAATGGTGTTCAAGTGTCAAAAAAGGTGCATTAGAGCTATCTGCAATCTAAAATCTACCGACAGTTGCTACATGCATTTTAAGAATTTAAAAATATTAACAATGCCCTCACTATACATTTACGAAACAAGCATGTTTGTAAAAAATAATTTAAATAAATTCGACCAAGTAACCAGTCAACGTCGTTGTGATCAGTTACATGTAATAAGGTCTAAGACTACATTTTATAAAAACAGTATTTTTGCAATGGCTCCAAAAATTTATAACAAACTTCCAAAAAGTATAAGAACTGAACAGAATATTAGTATTTTTAAACGTAGATTAAGTACATTTCTAATAGATAAGGCATATTACTCAGTTGAAATATTTCTAAATGATAAAATAGAAACACTATGATTTTATATAAACTCAATAGGATTAAAATTATTTGTACACCAATTCCATTTGGTAGAACATAGAGCTCTAACATGTTTAATTTTAAGACCTATCTGTATACCTATGCTCACAAATAAATACATTGAATTGAATTGAATTGAAAAATAATACAGAATTTCATACTACTAAAAATATTTCTCAATAACTTCCAGATAATTGAGAAGCAACGGTTCTAAACTATTATTTATTCAGTTGTACGGACGGCATTGCTAGGACGCGGCCCCATTTCGGTTCTTTGCAAGTGTATGTGTGTGTGTATGTAAATATTATTTTGTAGTCCGTATACACAAGTGCTGGGAGTTGGTCAATCATATGTATTTGGAATGTGGAGTAAAAACCAGGAGGTGTGCAACGTGTACCTACACGATTTAACACTATTTATTGGTAAATAAGGCCTCAGGTTCGGCTGTTCGCGATAAACTCAAAGACAATTGAACTGGTTGTCGTGCGATTTTCACCAATAGACAGAATGTTTCAATCCCTACTAATATTATAAATGCGATAGTAACTCTGTCTGTCTGTTACGCTTTCATGTCTAAACCACTGAACTGATTTTAATAAAATTTGGTACAGAGATAGAGTTGACCTTGAGAAAGAACATATCATAGTTTTAATCCCGGACTTTTGATGAATTCTTGTGGATACGCGATATAACCGAAAATATACGCGGGCGAAGCCGCGGGCGGAAGCTAGTTCTTAATATATGTAAGATCACTGAAAGACAAGACAAGCAGAAATAGGGAAGAAAACATATTTGTAAGTATACTTATGTATTTGCTTTTCCAATGGCCTAATGAAAGGTACCTAGTGTTATATGTTGTATTGTGTTGATTTTCTTTAAGGAACATGTTTTTTGCCATGTTAGTGATGACGGCTATAGTAAGGGTTTACCCGACTGTACTTGAACGGAGAATTAAGTTTTATATTATGGTAATTTTTGTTTAGAATTGGTACTTTGTTCCTGGTTAGAGAGGGTTTTGTCATAAAGCGATTAGGGCCTTGTTTGATGGGAATTATGATTTTCGTAGGGAATAGACGTTTACAGAAGCTGTTAGTTAAATACTCCTTCTGGTTTAGCCAACAACAGTAGGTTTTATGACCTATCTTGCAGAATAAAATGCAAACATTCGAATTGATAACCTTCTCCTTTCAAACTATAAAATAAAATGATCTTTTTAATGTCAATAATATTCTTATTTTTGTAATCCTGATCTAAATTTGACTTTTCCCCGTAGTTTACCAAATACTTTTTTTAATACTTACACGTGTATCATAGAATTACCCCTGTTCTTAATACTTACTAATAATGACATAGCGATCACATTAATTACTACAATCAGGTTTCATCTTATAAATCTTTATATCAATATCAATCTCAACAGTTTTTATTCCATAGCAACAATAACAAAAAACCATTGCACGTGTAACTGAATCACTTTGCCTAATCTATTACTATTGGCCGTCGCCATTTTGAATTTTAAATTGACTGAAATACTCGATCTCTCGGAGCTAGGAATCTCTTGAATTAATGATCTTCGAATAAAAATGCTAAAGAATACATTAAGAAAGAATCTTTAACATGATAATGCGGAAAAGTTGAATGGAATATAATTGGAACCAATTATGAATCATTTTTGTAAGTGGAACTTTAGTATGAAGCCAATGCAATGTGACAACCAATCTAAAAAATTAAATTAAATTAAATCAGGAATCGACATAAAAAAACAGAATTGCAATTACTTTGCTTTAAGCTACCAGTTTTAAGTCAACGTCATGATTGTGACTTGAAGCTGACGCCAGAACACTTTACAAATATGTTATTATCTAGTTTATATAAATCGGCCTGGTTTGGACCCGAGTAAAGTTAATGATAAAAACAGTACAAAACCGTATTTGGCTGAAACTAAAGGAATACCGAAAGAAACTGAAAATTACTATGTAAAACATGCTGCATCAACCACCAACAGTTTGGTATAAGATGAAGAAGATTTTATTAGATTCTTATAACTATGGCTTGCTACGTTATTAAACGTGTAGCTCACGAAGATAAGCACGTCAAAATATAATAAGTACTATCCTTCATCCTTGAATCTATTAGAGAAAATACAAAATGCATTGAGCAATTTTGCAATTCTATTGACGAACGTGGGTGAAGATAAGGTGTGTAGATTGTATTAAGATTTCATTAGATAATAATTAACATCCCACACGTCTTACGCTTCCACTAAGATGTAATTTAGTTTCGCAAGTTATAAGTTATTAATCATTATTTAAGTGTAGTTAACGTGCAAAATACATGCGTTTTAGTGCAGCTGAAGCCTGCCTAAATGCAGATTTTGTAACTGTTGATTTACTTACTCAAGTAAGTATATCAACGGATAGGTTATTGAAATCCAACTTAAGTCTAGCTTTACCATTATATTAAAACTGACTATGGTAAACAAATTGTTTACTTATTAAACTGTTTACAATTTAACGTATTGTTATCTGTTAGGTTTCTCGCAGATAGTTTGTAATCTAAGTATTTAGGTACCTACAATCCTACGCTGACACATACATTGACTTCAATATCCTACCTACTAAATTACTAACATCGAACATAAAAACTTTTGTTTTCCAATTTTCAACCCTTCAATACTACTTCCGTATAGTTTAACCTTCACCTGTTCCTATATGTATATGTAGGTTAAATAAAACTTACCCGTTGGTTTCAGGGGTTTGTTTCAGTGACCGTTGCCATGGTAACCGATCGCCCCGACAAGACCTGGAAAGAAGGAAGGCAATTCGTTTTATTTGTTGTTTTGTGTTTCTGGGAAATGCTACATGTGTTTTTCGGTTAAAATGGTTTAATAATGATGTTTTTGATGGTTCAAGATATTTTAGTTTTATTTATATGTTATCAAATAAAATAAAGAATAGGTATAGTAACTTTAGCATAAAAAATAAATACGATGGGAGACGTTAGATACAATTTGAATCGTCATTTTGGCAGTAGAATAAAAAACATTGTTTTACTGAAAGTTTCACTGAGATTATATAGTCTTATCGTCAAACTCTATTTTAGTTAATGTTTAGAGTAAGCTACACATAGATTCTATTTTCATACATTGCAGTACAATATGTGTAATTTAAAAGGGACCTCTAAAATAAGAGGTCCTTAAAGCCTTCGACCCACTCAGTAGCTACTCGGACCTTTTTCTAATTGATGCTTCAAATTTTAATTTTACTTCAGAACACATATAATATTTCATGAGAGTTTCCTTTACAAAATTGTCATGGAAAGGAATATGGCAATTTGTTAGAAGCTGATCATGTAAGGACCACGATCTTTCTAGATTTGCCAGAAGAAAAAAAGTATCTTAATATTCTATCTTGGTCCTGCGTTAAGTCAACACCAAATTGCTCAAGGAATACTCAATCTTAAACGCTGGTACTCATCTGCACCCATTTGGTCTCGAAAGCGATCCGAACACAGTTGTGAAAAGGCTAGGTAGATGACAAGCCCATTTAAAGTAGTCATAGACGGACAAATATTTGCATTTACAAACATCATCAGCCTTTTTATCGTCTCTCTGCTGGGCACAGACCCCCTCTCACACAGAGAAGAATTAAGCTTTAATCATTTACAATATGACTAAGAACTTGCACAAATTAAACTAAATTGCCTTGATGTCAACCCACTTGTCTGGGATTTGAAGAAGATCGTAAATCTCAGACACGTGAGGGTTGTGGCTTGATTGTGCGTAAAGACTTGGCTAATTGAGCTGAAGGATGTAAGTTCTTCAGACGTATCCGTTTCACAACTAATTTGATTCATTTATAACCCCCCCAACCACTTAAGACGTATCATGTTGATTAAAAAAAAACTACGTTGCATGTACTAGGTATGTATATTAATAGATCATAGAGGAATTATATTACCACGCTACCGCATTGGGAAATATACTGTAATGATAGCTGTGTTTTGTGAAATAAATAAATAAAAATTTTCATAAAAATTAAATAAGTTATTGATAAGATTCCTGGCTACGTTCCAAAAGGTGAAAATAGAACGAGTCTATTACTTAAGCTTCACGAGTGAAATGTTATACAAGGCAAAATCTCTTTGTACCCCACCTGAAACAGACCTTAGGGAACAAATTTTCGCACAAAGTCAATAACCCATTCGCAAGCTGAAGCTAGGCTATCTGTTTGCCATACCTTTAAATCGGTTTAGAAGTTTTCGTGTCAAAGCGACAGAGACAGATAAACACAAGTCTCCGTCGCATTTGTAATATATACTATAGTCTGTTTTTTAATCTTGTAGACTAAATTGACACTTGCAAAATGTCAAACTTTCTAATAATTTTGCTAGCTCTGTGGTGCAGTGTTGTACTTACGATACCGGTTCGTTGAATCGTAACTTTTTATCTATAATAGACGAATTTAATATTCATTCAAAGTTTTATATTTAAAATTCACGTACGTACACATGGCTGTACGACGTGCTACAAACTGCCAGGGATATCTGACCACGCAAAGCCATGCGTAATCATCAAGGATAAGCCCATTATTTTCAGGATGACTTATTGTAAAAAGTTACGATTCAACGAACCGGTATCGTAAGTACAACACTGCACCACAGAGCTAGCAAAATTATTAGAAAGTTTGACATTTTGCAAGTGTCAATTTATACTTCGGCCGTTCAGAGAATGCGTTCCTGACACCTATCAGTTAGTCACGACTAGTGATGGGCACAACATAACACTGAGTTCGTTACCGTTCCTTCAAAATGAACCGCCGCATTATTTTAAGATTATTTTCGTTTTAAATTGGCGGAATCATTTGTTTTATATTCTAGTTATTTAAGTGGAAACCAAAAAAAGGTAATATTCATATAATAAAATTGTTTTATTTATTCTTTGTTACAAGTACATTGAATTGAATGTGCGAACAGAATATTAATCAGACTCCGATTTGCTTGAGGAGGTGGTGTCTTCATCATCATCTTCGCCTACATGTATAATTATATTATTATCAATAACAGAATCAATCCTGATATCTCGGTCTAACAAAAGCCGGGTAATCAAATAAAAACAGATCGAAAACACTTGAAAAACGTGGTCTATGCGCACGAAACGACAACGGACGACTGTTTTAGCGTCACAAAATGGCGGCCCATAACGCCATTTGGGGTTACCATTTTTAATCTAAGTATAAAAATGCGGTTTGGTCATAGTTTTATTTTTATATTTCATAAACGTTATAATTAAGTCTTATAGTCCATTATTTTCCAATTCTTAAAAAGAAAATCAAAACGTATTATTTTATATTATAACTGTATAAGAACAGATTACGATACTTGCCTGTTATTTTTAGCACAGCACTACAAAATATAAACCGCTGACATAACCTTGTAATAGCGCAGTATAGATTTAGAAAAATATTGTTTACCAAGTTATTTGACACTCAGTTTGGCACAAAATTATAACATTCATTGATTATTGATATAATAATGTTGTTTTAATGCTCCTCAATTGTTAAAACGGTAAACAACCAGCAAAAATATTTTTATCGTAACTGCAACGCCATTGCAAAGTTACGTCGTCAGTTCAATCGCGACGTGTCAGGAACGCATTCTCTGAATGGCCGAACTATAGTCTACGAGATTAAAAAACAGACTATAGTAAGAATTATTCTCTTTCCCAAACCAAGGGCAAGATCACAAAAAGCTAACAAATGACAATCCATCTTCCAAGAACGTCTATTCAAAACTAACACAAACATAGATTCTCTCACAAAAAACTAAAACTCCTAACTTGAACTAAATTGCGAACAATAAAAACGCAAAAAAATAAATAATATCGAAACAATACGAGTTGCAATAACTTGCGTGACGGAACCCATGGTATGGCATACTACTTTTTTACCCAAGCCATTGAACTATTAACTACTATACAAATACAGTTGCAAGCAACCTTATTACAACGGCATAAGTCATCATTTACCTTGCAAAATTCCCTACTTTTATTTTGTCAAGCTGTTATAAAAGTCGATGTTTTATTGCAGCTGTGGTGAACCTTCTTGCGTGTCAATAAGAGCGTTATTTCCTTGATGGAAGTGAATAAGTAAATTGGTTAAGTTGGCATAAAGTTGTCTTGCTAGAAGTTCAAGGTTTTGCTGAGTTTCCGGATGATTACTGTTGGCAGTTACTTGGGGGATAATTCACTTTTAATTGGCGGAGTTTAGTTCACGATGAGTGGTAGAAAGTGTACATTTGTTCTAAGTTTTGTAGTTTAAGACACGTTAGCAGAAGAAATATGGTGACCTGTGTTTGATGATCTCATCAATATTATTCTTCATTCATTATCCTTACTTAACATTATAAATGGGAAAGCAAGTCAGTCAGGCTTTCACTTCAAAACCAGTGAACCGATTTAAATGTGGTCCACAGATAGCCTAGAGCCTGAGAAAGGAGAAAGAATATACATAGACAGCCCATTAATCGAGGAAGGCTACTTTTTATACAGGTGCGGGATATAGTTCCCTCGGGATAAGTGTGTAACAGCGTGCCAGTGTAGTTTTTAATATAGCGTAAGACATCAGCCAAAATGTAAGTAGGTACTTTAAATGGTGATATTATTAAGATTAAGTTATGACTGTAATATTCTATCTAGATAAATGAAAAGACATCTAGATCTGGTTGCTTATGATTTACTATTCAAACGTTGAGGTCCTCGACTTCTTGCCGTCTAGTTAGGTTAGCTAGGTTTCTTTGATAAATAACTATTGCTAGTAAAATAAATCTTGCAAAGAATAGACAGAACATAATCATCATCATCATCATCAGCCTATCGCAGTCCACTGCTGGACATAGGCCTCTCCAAGTGCACGCCACTGAGATCGATTTTCGGCTAAATTCCTCTATAACAGGACATAATATTAAACAAATATTGTAGGTTATTATTAGAAGATATAACGCTCAGAAACTGCAACATAACCCCACAAATCTCAACAAACTAAGCTACACAGCAATTTTCCGCAAAATCATAGCAAGAGCAAATCTATCATGTTTCAAAATAGAGCTGTCCAACTTTAATATTTCCCGGAGTAAGATCGCGATAAAAATAACATGCTTCCAAGCAACCACTAGTGTTGTGCAACGGACTCCGGACTCCGGACTTCATCATGCCATCCGATTCCTCGAAGATAGTGAGAAATAGAAAATTCTTATACATATTGGCATTTTATATTAAAGTAGAAAACATTTTTAGAGTAATTTCTGTGAAATTCCAATAGATGAGAATGCTTGACGGAAGCTGTTTCTGTTTATCAATTTATTTGATCGCTTGCTATTTTTGGTATGTTTAAGTGAAGAGTTGGTCAATTTATTCACCATGCTTTTTACGTAGAAAAGCAGATCTGAAGTGGACAAACACATTTGTATGATAAATAAGTATTAACAGACCGCTATGTTGCTATGAAGTTTGTTCATGTTCATCATTCTTTCTCATCATATTATGTCCTCTTTACAGCTATAACACTAGGAAGCAATGAAAAGGCGACGTTATTGGGAATACTATCCAATGCAATTGACGAGAAAAAAGAGCTCATTTAGTTAGCCTAATGTCAATGAATGGTTTTAATTTTTCTGATATTATGATCTCTTACCAAATAGATACCGATCTCCCTGATAATTTTCTTCGACGCTATATCTAACCGGTCCTATTCCCAATACTATGTCCCATCACTTGATACACTCCCAATTGGCTTGATATCCAAGAATATCTAGGGACAGGCAAGCCGATCCTGACTCCTTGCTAAAATAGGATGCTAGCATTCCCAAGAGATATGATTTACTGAACAGCAGGAGATGGAAAAATTGCCACTTTCAGGGATGGTTATGGTTATTTTAATAATTCATAGTGGTTTGTGGTGAAGACTGTATTATTGTTTGTTTGTTAGAGAATAGAAAGGTTTAGCTTCGTGGTTTTTTATGACTAATTGGATACAATTTTTGGGCTTAAATAAATAGATACCAGAAAATGTTTTAAATATCTTGTGTCCATAGTTTTTAAAGTTTAACAATAGGTCAATGTTGATGTTTTTCAGATGATGTTTTCAGAGCTTTAGCTGTACTTTCTAAGTATATCTTAGACACCATTGACTGTGTTTCGGATGGCACGTTAAACTGTAGGTCCCGGCTGTCAGTGAACATCCTTGGCAGTCGTTACGGGTAGTCAGAAGCCAGTAAGTCTGACACCAGTCTAACCAAGGGGTATCGGGTTGCCCGGGTTACTGGGTTGAGGAGGTCAGATAGGCAGTCGCTTCTTGTAAAGCACTGGTACTCAGCTGAATCCGGTTAGACTGGAAGCCGACCCCAACATGATTGGGAAAAGGCTCGGAGGATAATGTTTTCAGAGCTTTAGAGTGGTTGATGAGTAACCCTGGTTCAAGCATTAGGCATAAAGGCATTGTTATAAAAAAGCAGTAGAGCAGTAGGTACTAAAGCTTGTACTTTTTTTAGGACCGCGTTTTATAATAAGGTTGATGAAGTTTATACCAGCACCATTGAAATAAAAGGTTCTAAAACAAAAATCAGGCCACCAACTCATATATCAATTAAAACATTGCCCAAAAACCTTATCAACGTTTATCTCCGCTAATTCTTCACAAATACGCATCCCATTACCGAGAAAGTGACCTCGGTTGGTCACGACTGTACAATTACACCGCACAATACATTGCGACAGTACCATTACGAGTTTTTTGTAATTTTGGGAACTTACATGGGAATTAGAACGAGGTAGATATAAGTTGTAATTGATTTTAAGATCGTTTTGTTTTTTAGGGTTCCGTACCTCGAAAGGAAAAAACGGAACCCTTATAGGATCACTTTGTTGTCCGTCTGTCTGTCTGTCTGTCTGTCTGTCAAGACCCTTTAACTTAAGAACGCGTGGACGTATCAAGCTGAAATTCATATGAAATACTCGGGACTATTGTCCCTTTAGGCTGTGAAAATATCAAGCTTCTAAGCTAAGCCAATCAAAAGATACAACCGATTATGTCGATATTTTCAACAAATTCTCGACACTCGCAAAGGAATCAAAACCTACAGGGTACTTCCCGTAAACTCAGAATCTTGAAATTTGGCATGAAGCATTGTTATATAATGCAAATATAGGAAAAATTGCGAAAATCTCATTTTTTTTGTTATATAATATAATAAAAATATTGTAATAAAATGAAACTTACTACCTTATTTCTCACGAACGAATAAAGGTACCAAATTGAAATTTATACCAAATACCTAGGTCTATTGTCCCTTTAAGCAATGAAAAAATCAAACTTCTAAGTTAACGCGATCAAAAGATACAGCAGTTTTACCGACACCTTAGACGAATTTCCGTCACACGCTAGGGAATCAAAACCTACAAGGTACTTCCCGTGAACTCAGAATCTTAAAATTCGGCACGAAGCAACGTTATATAGTACAGATAAAGGAAAAATTGCGAAAATGATAAATTTGAAGTTACATAAAATATTAAAATATTATTTTTGCTTACATGACATAAAATATTTTTTTAATAATTATAAACTTACTACCTACCCTTTTTCACATGAACGCGTAGAGATATTAAAGTTTTGAATAAAAAGTGAAATTCATATCAAACACTTCTTAAATATAATGGCCTCTAAACTGTGAAAAATTTTAAATCATTCAAAGGTCATTGGGTACCTTAGTATGAAAACCATACCCACGGCGGATACGAACGAAATATAGCACAGTATAATGATAAAGGCTCTGATTTACTATGGCATTAGTCGCATCAATGTGAACCATGGGAATCTAGAGAAAATCAGGTGTAAACATCAAATATTTTCCTCATTTCAATGGGGAATTTAAACGACCAAGTTTGACGGATTTGAGAAATCATTTCTTTGTAGTGAAAGAGTATACTCGCCGTTTATTTCCATTGTCATCAGGTCAGGATCTGATGATGGAAATCCTGAGAAATCGAGGGCAACTATCAGAAATTGTAGGCATGCATAGGATTAAAACTTGATTCTCAGATGTATGTCTAGTGATACTATCAAACAGTGAAGGTTTAGAGCTTATCTGATGATGGAGACGTGAGAAAGTCGAGAGAACTCGGTATGTTTTAGTTACGTCGTGTTTGGGCTTATATTATTCGTATTGACGAGAACTTTTCACAAAAGTTAAAAATAAAAACTTTTTACAAAAAAAAACAACTTCTAAAACAACAAGAAAACTGTTTATATGCATCGGTCTAGATCTCGGTGGTTAAATAAATATAGATGCATCCTCTAGACACCGACTTCTAGACCGATGCACCTAACATCTTTTTAATTTCTTTCTTGCTTTTGTTTTCTTGTTGCTTTTTTATATGTTTGAAGTTGGATTTGTTTGTAAAATGCTACAAAATAAAATAATGCCGACTTTATAAAACAAAGAAAGGGACAGAATTACACTTTTGTCAAGGCTCTAGAAACGTAAAGCCAGCAGCCCCGAATCCTACTCTCTAGAAGTCGTTGTTACAATTCGACAGCTACAAGTCGTCAGGCGGTTTCGAAAAAAACCTGAAACTGGGGCTCTTTAGGTGATTAATCCCTCAAAAATAAAAGATCCCATTCCTGCAATGGCTGCTTTAACCCAAGTTAGTAGTGAATTCTCATCGCCTAAAATAAAATAAGCTCCAACACAAGGTTACGTTATAAATTGTAAAGGAGTTCCCATAACTATATCTGATCTTAGCTGTCGATCCCACAATGGCAGTGAAACCTATCTTTGTGGAAAGTCTTCGCCAATACGAATAAAATAAGCCCAAACACGTGGTAGTTGCAACATACCGTTCGGGAGTTCCCTTGACTCTCTGTAGTCTCCATAATCAAATCAGCTCCAAACCTTCACTGTTTACCAGTACCCTCAAAAATACACTCACATGTCTGGTTATGACTCGATCCGTGCCTACAATATTCAAGACTTGCCCTCGATTTCTCAGGGTTTCCAGATCCTCATCAGATCCTGGTCATCCGGATTGGCACCTTCCTTCTTTATGAAATGTCTTTAACAATAAAAACTAGCATTGCAACCTGTACAATCCTCTGAAACTGCTTGTCTTTTATATTTTTCAAACGATCCTGGACATTCGTCTCCATGGAATTTTAATAAAATATTTATATTCAAAGAAACGTCATACCATTCTCCACGATTTAAAACTACTTTGATTCATGTCCGCCACTTTTTACAAAGCGGGTCAGATAAGCCCCATCTTTAAGACATAATTAGTTATTTTCAATCAGATTTCTGAATGATGACTATAAAATGTTGTATATAAATAAATAACTTCAATAAAATAACTTTTACAAGGTACTGGCCTACTATTTTAGTTATATTATAAAATAAAAAATATTAACTATTTTGACTCTCACGAAATTATCATAACTATGATTGTTCTAAACTAAACGGTTGGCGCGAAACTCACTTTTTATAACACGCTTTTTATTAGCTTCACCTGTATGTTTGTATGTTTGTAGGTTTGTAACCGACTTCTTTGGGCGCGATTTTGACCCACTTTAAACGGCCAGATTTCGTTCAAACTTTGTAGATTTATTGAGGACCGATGACAATACACTAATTTGATAAAATTATTCCATTTTTAACCGACTTCCCAAAAAGGAGGAGGTTACACGTACACATCGATTACTCCGAGGTTTATAGACCGATTTACGTGATTCTTTTTTTGTTCGACTCGGAATAGCTGCCAGTTGGTCCCATAGTCATCAGATCAGGATCTGATGATGGAAACCCTGAGAAATCGAGGGCAACCTTCGAAAGTTGTAGGCATACATAGGATAAAAACTTGACACTCAGGTGTACGCCTAAAAGCACTATTCAACTGTGAAGATTTGGAGCTGACCTGATGATGGAGACCAGAGAGGGTCGAGGGAACTCGACAACTGAATATGTAAACTACCTCGTGTTTGGGCTTAAATTATTTGTATTGACAAGACCTTTGCAACACTGAAGGTTTGGAGCTGACCTGATGATGGAGACCAGAGAAAGTCGAGGGAACTCGACAACTGAATATGTAAACTACCTCGTGTTTGGGCTTAAATTATTTGTATTGACTAGACCTTTGCAACAGTGAAGGTTTGGAGCTGACCTGATGATGAAGACCAGAGAAAGTCGAGGGAACTCGACAACTGAATATGGAAACTACCTCGTGTTTGGGCTTAAATTATCTGTATTGACAAGACCTATGCAACAGTGAAGGTTGGGAGCTGACCTGATGATGGAGACCAGAGAAAGTCGAGGGAACTCGACAACTGAATATGTAAAATACCTCGTTTGGACTTATATTCTTTGTATTGATGAGAACTTCCCACTTGTATGGATAGTGACAACTATTCGTATCACTGAAAAGCTTTAAATAAAAAACTTTTTTACAAAAAAATTAAACCGGCTTCCCAAAACACTAAAAAGCAAAAAAAATACTAATTTTAGGTACATCGGCCTAGAAGTCGGTGGCAAAATTAACTTAGTAACATCCATTAGACACCGACTTGTAGGCTTTTCAATTTGCAAAATATGATTTTTGCTAATTTATATAATTTTTATCTATAAGGTAAGAAAATTAATTAAAATTTTCTATAATTTTTCTCTACAGTCGATAAGGCAGGACTCGATGTTAATTTTTATTTCCAATAATTATCTTTAGCCGTTTTCTCTAATATTGACAAATTTTATACTAAAGAGAATTTTAATTCTACAAAACAAATAATAGTTTTAAAACAAACTAAAAACTAGAAAATAAATAATAGTTTAAAAAAACTAAAAAACACTTTTAGTTTTTTTTTATCTATACAGTATTTGTACGGCACCCTCGGTGCGCGAGTCCGACTCGCACTTGGCCGGTTTATTTGTGAATATATTAACTGCATTTTGTTGAGTAACCGTCAGTCACATAAAGCTCCAATGAAGTTAAAGCTTCTTTAAATCTATTGCTGATTCTTTCTTTCTCAACAAGATAAAAAGTGCTTTGTGCAACTGACGGTAAGAGGTATGTGTGTAAGTTTTTCAAATTCATCGACAACTGCCTAGCCTTTTCCCAACTATGTTGGGGTCGGCTTCCAGTCTAACAGGATGCAGCTGAGTACACATGTTTTACAAGGAGCGACTGCCTATCTGACCTCCTGAATATTTGTGAATAAATTAACTGCATTTTGTTAAGTAAAAGACAGGTGTGTAAGTTTTGCAAATAAATTGCATAAATGGTGCAGCTGTGTACCTTATCATCTTCATAATCTGACTTTGCAAAGCATTTCAGCATTTCTTCGTCATCATATCTTGCGTGAGGGATAGTTGTTATTGCAATTAATAAATGTATTCAAATTAATTATTCAAATATTCTCTCATTAAAACTATATCAACATACGAACATGCGTAGCTAACAATATTGAATTTTATAGTAGTTCAGCAATACGCTCCTATTAGCTTTTGCTTAACCACGTGCTGAAAGGACTGAGGACTGAGTGATCCTGTGGACGCTGGTGGAATTGGAAGGAAAAGTAAGGCATTCATTATTTAATAACTGGTTAGAGATTTTTCACGGAAGAGAATCGTTCTTGTAGATATGCAGTTATGTTTATAATTCTTTTGAAGTGATGTCAGGCGATAAACTGTTTCTTGGAAGTAATTTACCGTGATAAAGATACTCTTCAATATTCACGTTTTGCTAATCTGTGCAAGATATTATTAAGGGGCAGTTTAACTTTGTTTCTTTAGATTTTTTTTTTGTATTTCACAGGAAAGTACTTGTAGGACAAGACAGCGACAACGTTCGTATTAATAGAGCCAAGAACTATAATTTAAAACATAGCCCCATAGGTTTCTAGACAGCATTATTCAAGACTTTTGTATGGAACTAATATATCTCCCTCGTAAAAACCTAAACTTATTTTGAAGCATCAGCTTCGACGCATTTAACAATACACCAAAAAATAAACATGTTACATCAAAAATGAATCCTCATTGGAAACCCACCTAGATCTTTGGGAAGATATCAGCTTACCAGCGAGGCAATCCAATCAGTTCGCCAGAGGCAGGTATCGGGGAACGGCGTCGATCTCGACAATTCAATTTCCTTATTGTCACGCCAACCGAATATGGATATATGTATTACATGTTAGGTGTAAGCGCGAATTTTAGACCATTTACGTAAAGTTTAAAATAGGGGATTATCTTCAGAGGTTTTACGGATAGTTTACATACATTTGAAAGAATTAAGTTGACAACTCATCCTGGATATATAGGTTTACAAATATTGGAAGTAATCCCAAGCTATGTAACAGGGTACTTACCCTAAAAATGCTATTGCATAATTGTCTGCCCTTGTAAATGATATACTTAATTAATATGTAATGCCAAAACCCGAACCACATATCCATTAGATGAAACATATTGTGTTATGTATAATTAAGAAGAACGATACAACAACAACAAATAACATCAATAACAGCTGAATTGCTTCCTCAATTTCTTCCAAAAAGTGAGAAACTTACATTTATACTTCAAGGCCTAATATTCCATTTAGTGTTTCTTGAAGGCCTTACTACATTTGTCTAAACGATTCTAATTTCCCAGACTTCATGCTGCCTGAATATTTGATGCTACATTTAAACAATTCAAACATCATTGTATCTAATAGGATTCACTGTCTGTCAACAGTCAGCCGTTTTCTATTTCATTTCTTCTCTATTTCGCAGAATAATTGACAAACGCCTCTTCATCACAAGGATTTAATAAGAAAACATTTGTTTTGTGATTCAAAATAATATTTTGGTCCTAAATCTTTCAATCTTTTCTCCCATCCTATGGTTTTCCAAGGGAGGTAACTTCCAATTTAAGTTTTACCTAAATCGTTTCCATTATTTTATAGTAATACACATCTAGATTTACTTTCAGAATTAAAATGTTAGTACGGAAAGGATATATTTTTAGTTAAGACCATTATGTTCAGCCTGTTTCCCTTCCAATAATATATAGCGTATTCCTACGTTCTAAAGCTGTGTTTAGTCATTGTCTAGTCTATTATGTTTTTCTAAATGTCTGCTATTTCCTCTCATGTGGCGTGCTTCAGAATTTATTGTCTCTAACTTTATTTATTATTTCAGTTTAGTGCGTAACTTTAGTACCATTTAGTGTCCTTACATTATTGCTTGGTTGGTATATAAAAATCAGCTTTAACGACCACTTGGATAGTTTTTATTATTTTTTTTTAAACTTTAAACTTATTTTTTACCACCATGTTGTGTGACAACAAATTACACGCACAATCCTTAAGATATGGTAAATAGCATGACTTTGTCTTCGGAAATGCACCTCAGAATTTACAAAAGGAAGCAACTTAAGCAGAAATACACAATCCGCAAATAACATTAACAGGTCCCAGGTGCCAGGAAACGAGCCTATAATCATACAATTCTACTTTCTCCGGCTTGCAAACTGTCAATGTTTCTAAACATCGTATTTCCTCCACTAAGTATAGAATATACAACACGCATTCCTAAACAGGCTACAAATAGATAGAGCCCTCCTCACCACATCTTATAAGACTTGAGCCATCGACCGAAGCGCTGTGTTCATAATACATTGCTGACTTTACATTAACGCTTCAACCACGAGGTCTGTTTGAACGAGTAATGTATTAGGAATTGAATTAGGTTTGGATAGTTCGCTTTTGAAGGATGACGCAGCTAAATCTTAGATGGGATTTTGTGCTACTGTGCACTTTGAATTTGCTGCGTAATTTATATGGGAAGTTTTGAAGATTCGATTGAGGAAATATTTGGCTTGCAATCAAATGGCTTTTATTAATATGACAGTTCCAGCTTTAAGTTAAAATAAGACTTCTCTTCTTGGTTTGAGTATATGTATATGCGATATGAACAGATGATAATGAAGGTAGACTTATATAGCAACAAAGATAAAACATTTCATGAAGTGCTATCCAAAGCAAGATCCTAATAATATCCTATGACTCAAAATCATTTAATACCACCACTTGAAGATCACGCATCATTTTATAATCCAATGCATTCCAAAGCTTATAGTTTATAGCCGAGTTCATCATTCCGATCTGCCTGCATTGCTTCTTTATCTCAAACACTATCCAGTTTGCGATCAAGGCCTATTTATAAAGGACCTGCATGTCTGTTTGTTTCCACACTGAGTGTATTAACATCTGCAGTGTGAGTCAGATCAGTATTGGTATTGCATTTGTTATTTATTGATTGTATGGAGTCCTTGTTTATGGCAGCTTTGTTTTAATTTCACTTTGTATCGCCAGTTGGACCGTGTTACGTTGACGTAAATACGTTTCTAAGTAAATTTTGCCTACCACGAAATGTCTCAGAAAATATCTGATATCCTAATCACCCTTCAAGACTGATAAATGTAATACGTACTTTGACTATCCTACCAGCCATTTTAAAAATCCTAGGCTAAGTACATTATGGATCAAACGGTTCAATAACTCGAATGCCGCAGTTGGTCATAAAACAAATGATATTGAGCATCATTAAAATGGAAATAAAAAAAGGCTGAAACGTCCAGTAATAGGAATTCTTAAGCCGAGGTAGGAATTCCTTCGCTTTATATTTGCGGGCTTTATTATAAGGCTGCAGGCTTCAGTTTTATATTTTATGAGCCTTTTATATCTTGTCAGGCGTAGTGATTAGAGCTATGTGATATTTTTTACTATTGGTCATTAATGGATAGGTAAGTGGAAGACACTATTGATTGTTAAAAATTATGTTAATATTTTGGGTGGTAAATATGAGACAATTTCATTATTTAGAATACTTTGAGTAAGTTCATCAAGAGGGTAACTAAAACACTACATAATTGTGCAAAGAATACAATGCAAAGACAAAACCGTGTTACAAAATTCTGATAATGAAAACTACTGTATTATTCACACTGGGCAATGAAATTATCAAGATGATAATGTTTAAAGAACAATACACCATGCACCAGGCGACAGATATCAAAACAATTGAATGTGTAGATAGAATCGCTACTGTTATGTAAAAATGTAATGTTAAACACGTGCCTACAAAAGTCGTTGCACGAACTGTTAATACAAACTTGGAGGTTTTCACTCGGTCATCAAACCGCCAACTCATTACTAAGACTGCAACCGTGACGAATGACGCCGTGAACATCATACTAGCGTGACAAATTATGATAAAATTCTTATTTATTAATAAAATTGTTGATTAGAGCTCTTTGTGAAACTGGTGGTCCGAGGAAGTGTTTTGTTGATAGGTGCTGACAGTCATCAAAGCTGTTTTTGGTTTGAAGGTTTCTAGATTTTTGATGACAGAAGACATAAAATTCAACTTTAGATTTTCCTTTATCAGTTACCTAGTTCTACGACTGATATCCCACAACTTTCTCTGGTATAAGCTCTTTCAATATCAAAGTTATTAGTAGTTTCAGAAGATTTAAGACTTATTTGTTTCTGGAGTATTTAACTGCTTGTTCTTTGACTATTCTTTCCAAAATTATTTTTCTAGTTATAATAAGTTTTAATAGTTGTTGTAGCTTATAATATAATATGTTTTGCATAAACTACATCAAATACTTCAGTATCAGCCACTAGTTTCTCTTGATGCTGTTATTACAATGTCTAAACTCCGTGACGCCAAGTGTTGGCGACGTCAAATCATGCGCAGGTTTTTGTCACATGTTATAATCTACTGTGATTTTTGTAATTGCTGATTTGTATTTATCGTTTTTGCTCTTAGAAATATGATTGAAGAGTTCATTGAAGCTTTATTAGCAATTGTTATGTGATGGGTATTATTGGAAACAGAGTTAATGAGCTGGTAGCGGTAAGTCCACTTGGTTGTTTTGTCCCTCAACTTTTTATCGTTACCTTTGTTTATTTGTGAGAGGAATATATGTCGTGAACATGAAAGGCATGCTAAGTGCTCTCCTGAAGATCAACATAGTATTAGCTTGCATTTCATTAATATATTCCAGTAAAGGCGTCAGTATTATATCTAACAGGTATATAGGCTCAAAACTAATTAATGAATTGTCTTACATGACAACACTAGAAGTTTTATAGTACAAGACAAGTTTACGATTTCATTATCATGAACGATTTTTTTTTGATGCTGTTATTGATCTCTATTGTATCAAACATGGCTTCTTGATATCCTTGGATATTGTAACGCTTGGTTACACATTGGGAGGCCCCAGTAATCTGCTAAATTGCTAATACTTTGTAGGTTGAAGCGTGTATTGTATTAAATCAAGCAAGATAGGGCCCTTTTCGAAAACAACATCATCATAATATTATTGTCTTAATGGGCCATATACAAGAATTACCTTATATTTTTGACATGTTAAAACCCGAACTCTTAGGAACTTGGAAGTTGGATATCAGAACCGTCCACAACTGAAATCGAATTCAGCCACAGATTTGGATTCACACTGATTACCTAAGTTGCTATCAGCATCATCAGCATCATGAACAATCCACCAGTTTGTGAACCCTGGAGTAAGTAAGTCAACTAGACTGTATCAAATACACCACAGAAATTTTCAAAACACCAACAGCCTACTCCAAATTCACCAGTATACTAACTCCGGAGTAAGCAAGTCAACTGGTCTGTATCATCCACGCCACAGATTTTTGACAACACCAACAGCCTACTCCAAAATTCATCAGTACACCAACACCACAGCAAGCCAGTCAAATAGTCTGTGGCACCGCATCGAATCCCCGCTTTCTCTCACGCTCGGCTAACAGATGCTGCGGATGAGCGCACATTCGCAACCCGCTTAGATAGGCTCTCGGATTTTAAATAACACGCTTATTATGGGAAGGTCAAGTTTAATCTGCCTTTCGTGCCTTTTTTGGTTTTGCACCTAGTGGTAAATAATGGTCTTAGAGTTGCGTAGTTTGGTGGTCTTTGTTGAATCTGATCTTGGCCTTTTGGTGTTTGTGTACTTTACCAATTCTGTCATAGGATTTCCCAGCAGTACAAGTTAGGACACTGTTCATCGTATATTTGGGGCCTACTTGATGGACTCTCATTCGTTTTGCTCTGACCACTATCTCCGATCACTTATTCTATTTCCTTCGAATTCAATTCGTCAATGTTTCATATACTTAGGTATCTTTCCCAATCCATCGTAGTAGTGTTTATGAGAACTAAGAATGCGCATAGATGAAATTGCGATTTCGAAATTTAAAATTATTTACCACTTGCCAAATATTTATTTATGAAAAGTAGATGGAATTTTTATCAGTCTATGTTTGCTTTGAACAAAGAAAGGGGTTCATAACACTTGGAGCTAAAAATTTCAATAAATAGAAGGAATCTTAGGATCTTGAGATCAATAACCTTGTTGCAATCTGTAATAGGCAACAAACAGAAACAAAAAAGGAGGTGCATATTGCACCAATTATTTGCATGCAAGCCACACATGCAATAAACCAAACGCAGGTGCAAAAAAACTATCAAAATGTGCAGAAAAAACTGTACAGAGGTTTTTATATCTGCAGTTTTGTGTTATCAGGTGTAATACGGTTGTTTTCTTTGAAGAGATAAACGGAGAAATGCATGTTTTTATTTTTAATGTCCTACGTGTTACGTGTTTAGGTAGCGAGACTGTTGCCATTTAGGTGGCTTTCGCTTAGTTTGGGAGACAGTGATAACACCTACAGCGCAATACATTAACTTGTGATGTACATATTAGAAATAATCCTGTGAAACTGTATAAACTGAGACAAAGATTATTTATTTATTTATTTATTACACATTTGCCATATATTTAGGAGGTACATATCAAAGTATACCTTCCATAGCGAGAGATATTTTCCTCAATTAGGATATCTTAATACACACAAACTTATATGATAGCGTTTCTTTGTAGTTTTTGTTTCTTAGTGTACTAAGAATTTGAGTATCGTGAGCTTCTCTTATCTGTATGTGCATAGCATACATACTTCATCTACCTACTACATATTTATGTGGCTTAGGTATTTAGAGGCGATCGAAGGTCAACATCGTTGTATGAGATAAGGATCCAGTCAGTTCGTATGTGTGTATGTACTAATGACTGCATGTTATAATTATTTACATTTGTAGCTTGAAAAAGAAGGAACAATATTGATACCATGTGACTTAAAAATAATCTACCGTCGTCTGGTAAAAAATACTTTCAAGACGTAATCCGTCTTACTACAAAAAACGATTTAAACAATGATCTTACACGAGTTTAGCTAAACTCTGTCCAAAGCGGTAGACACGTATTTAGTAGCTGTTTAATTTTCGTTACCACAGAACGATGTTTAACGCGTATCTCGCTACACAACACGTAGACAACGTCAATCACATTCATTTTATTTTGCTTTTGGTAACACAGCAAAACATTCGTTCATCCAGTCCATTACATGCAGATAGCTTACAAGTCCTTTCATACTTTTATGTGATGGTCAAATTTTATATAATGTTTTAAATACTTCAATAAATTAAGGCTTAGATTTTTTTTTGTAAAGAATGTAATTAAAATATAAATATCACTATTTTGGGGCAAAGTCGTTTACGAACAGATGAAACGGTAATATCCAGTGAGTGGAATGGAACGTTCTCTAATGTCAATTTTGTCATAATTTTAAACAGTTTTTCTATTTGATTTCGTTTCGAATTATAGAAATAATTCTGCTATAGTACGCAAATTATTTGGAAAACATGGAAGAAACTAAAAACAACACAAATACACGTATACGTGGTGAAAACTGGACCCAGGAAGAAAAGGTAAGAATCATTTTTAATAGATACCCGGTAATTTGTTATCGAAATGTTTCCTAATACATCTGCTTCTCCATTCTAGGATCTGTTTCTCGAAATAATGCGGGAGTCCGCACCTATTATCGAGAATAAATTAACGGATACTAACACTATATAACAGAAGAAAAAAACTGGAATGGTTGAATATCCAAAACAAGTAAGATTATACTGAAACAAGTTAAATGATATGATGCAGTCAGTGGGTTGTTTTAGGGGCGGCTTTTATATCAATAGTGTGTAAAGGCTTAAGTACTAGCCCACACATCATATGAATTACCTAACTTTTGTTCTAATTACATATCTGTGACAATGTTACTTTTGCTGCAGACTCAAAGAACTAACTGGGAAACCCAGAGAAGTAGTTCAGTTAAAAGGTTTCTGGAGGCGATCTAAGATAGCCGCAAAAAAAAGTGTGTCACAACACCGAAGAGCGTTACATGCTACTGGTGGCGGGCAGCGACCACCTTCTCCCTCACCAGAAGACCTTAAAATACTGGAGTTTTGTCCAACGGATTTTGTTATTGACGAAAACATTTATGATAGTGATTCGGTTCCACAAGCTGTATTAGTAACTGTATTATTGTTATTTTCTTCAGTTATTAGATAGAGTAGATAGATGTAATCAAAGTAGTAGTAAACGAAAGTAGTTTGTAGTTGTTTTAACTACAAAGTAAAATGTACTTATTATAAATATGTATAATATGTTTCACTTCCAGGTCCCAGATGAACCTCTTGTCATTGAAGATAACAACACTATACATAGACGCGATAGCACTTTGAAAGACTTAGATGAGGTAAAACCATTTGTATTTATGAATAAGTACCTACTTAATATTTGAAATGATTACAAAATTAAATAAGCTAATGATGCAATTATTTACAGGATTTTGATATATTAGAAGAAGGTGAAACTGTTACAGTAACTGCTGATGTGCACAACAAAGAGGTATTTAGTACCTACCTACTAAAATTTGTTCTTATTTCATAATGAGTCTTTATTTGATCATCTTCACAACTACCATTAATTAAAACATGATCTTTGTTACAGAATAACAAAGCCCCAAGTGCAAAAAAAACACAAGTAAAAAAAAAACATGTAAGTACTTAAATAATTTTTAATATGATATTTAGACTAAAAATTTATGTTTTGAATATTTACACTAATGTTTTCTTGCATATTATAACATATAACATAATATCGCTTTGTTACAGTACCTGCAAGACCACGCTGCTCAACAGCAACCTTGAAATCAAAAAGCAAGCCATGGAAATGATGGTAGAAGAGCACAAACTTAAGATGAAATACCACAGGCAAGAGTTGGCCCACCAGGAATTAAAACATAGGATGGAGATAGGGAAAATAGAAATAGAACTATTAAAAAAAAAACTTAAAGAGTAACTTTTATTCAAGCATCTTCATTTTAAGTGCAATTATTATTAAGTAAGTTAATATAGTAGCTAATTAAAATGTTGATTAATAAATTGTTGTCTTATTACGGCACCCCTTACTGTAGGTCTCTGAGTCTGTGATCTTGAGCTTTGACGATCATATCGTATAATATCTAAATCTTCGTTCATGTCTATAGCAATGCTGTGAAGTACGGCCAAAGCTACAATAGTTGTTTTGGCCGTACTTAATTTCATGAACATTCCTCTCAATAGGCATCTGAATCTTTGTTTCCATAACCCGAAACACCTTTCGATTGTATTCCTTGTTCTTATATGGGCTCGGTTGTAAGACTCCTCTCTATCATTGCTCGGATTAAGCACTGGCGTAAAGAGATATGGTGTACACGCATAGCCACTGTCTCCTAGTAGTCGTCCATGAAACTCACCACGTTCAAACCTCTCCTTCAACGTGCTTTCATTGAATATGCGGGAATCATGGGCGCTTCCCCTCCACCGTGCAACTATGTCTCTGATTTTTAATTTTGAATCGCAGACAACTTGGACATTGATGGAATAATAGCCCTTGCGATTCACATAGGCTTCACTCATATCTCCACCCACTCTTCTTATTTTTATGTGAGTACAGTCTATGGCTCCAATGACTGTGGGGAAGTCACATATACTTCTAAATCCTCTCATGGTCTCCTGCTGTGCCTCTAATGTTGTCGGCATATTGATGAACAAATGGGCTTTTTTCGCCAACGCTTCCGCGACATTTCTCGCAATCTTGCTTATAGATTGTTGTGATATGCCTTGCATGTCCCCACTGTCATCTTGGATCTGAAACGTAACCACTAATTTATAGCATAGGTAGGTAAGTATTTGGTCAGTGGATATCCTACTGTTACTTATTAAACAAAAGTTATGATTTAACCAATCTTACCTGATGACGAGCCCAATGGCGTAAAGCACAGGCTACTTGTATTTCGGGTAATATGGTATTACCACGAGGATCGCTTGGAAGATCATCTACTACTAGATCCACTATCTTCCTAGCAAAAGCTTTGCTGAACCTATACTTTTTTTTGAATTGGTCGTCGTCGTGTTGTTCGAAAGGATTAATCCTCACACGGGGTACATTGTTGTCACGAATACTCTCCATGACCTTGTTAGGAATTTATAGTCTATGACATTTAAAAAATGTAGGGTTGTTAGTCTATGAAAAAGAATGACTGTGGTGTGAATTGTCATAATGTAAAAACTAGTGAGAACAATGTTATAATTCCTAACAAAATGTGATTGTATTTCTTTAACTATTAATAAAGGCTTTCAAGAATACCAGAAGTTTGAATACCTACAATAGGTTATGGGCCCAGAACGAGAGAACGCCCGAGAAGAAAAAATTAAAAACCGGGATTGGGTAATGAAAAACCCAACATAAAAAACAAGTGAAAAAAAAAACTAAAAAACAGTAATAACAAGGAAGAAAATAAAAAACGGTGAAAAACTAAAAAATGGAAAAACCTGAGATAATACAGATAGAAAAATTAAAAGATGCGGAAACATTTTTATTGTGGAAATTTGAATTCAATATACACTTAAAAGCGGCAAATCTTGCAAAAACAATTGCACAAATAAAAGAAGATGACAAGAAAAGTGACTTCAGTATCAAAGATGCTCAGGCGCAAAGAATTATCATAAGCAGTATTGATAAGAAACTAAAAGGTCACATAATTAATTGTAACAGTGCACGTGAAATGTACGTAAAATTATGTGAAATATTCGAAGGTTCTGAGCAAAGAAACAAAGATGCATTATTACAAGAGTTTTTCACATATAAGAAACAAGAGAGTCAATCGCTTTCCCAATTAATAAGTGAAATAGAAAATTTACAATTTCGTATAAGTCAGCTAGGAACAAAAATAGATGATGAAATGGTCATATCCAAAATACTAAGCTGTTTACCAAATAATTTAAACTATTTTATAACTTCTTGGGAATGCATGGCAGACGATAAGAAAACCCTTCAAAATTTAACAAACAGACTTCTGGCTGAAGAAAATCGAATGTTGAAAGCAAAAGAAAGTGACAAGCAGCTAGCATTTCAAGCTACATCTTCATCTACATCAAAGAAAAAGTTTAATGCAATAAAATGTTTCAAATGTAACAAAAAAGGGACAACCATGAAGATAAAGACTGTAAGTTTAAAAATAAACAGTGCTCAATCTGTAAAAAAATTAATCACAGAGAAGAAAATTGTTTTTTCAAAAATAAGAATAAGAATGAGAATGAAGAAAAAAGTAACAAAAGAATAGAAAAGGCATTTTTTACAAACGGTGAAATTCAAGAACCAAAACTGAAAGAATTTGTTGTAGACTCTGGGTGTACTGCACACATGACCAAAAATGTAGACATACTAAAATTTTTTGAATGCAAACCATCATCTGTTTTGACTGCAAATGAAGAAACAATAGAGGTGAAAGGGACTGGTAAAGTCATTGGCAATAAATGTACTCTTAATAATACCCTGCTTGTTCCTGACTTATCACAAAATTTATTATCGGTTAATGCAGTTACAAACAATCAAGGAGTGGTTATATTTACCAAAGATAATGTAAAAATATATAAGGAGTCAGAATTAATATTAACAGGAAAAAAAGAAAACGGTTTATATAAAATTAATTTGGATGATAATAATATGCAAGAAAAAACACTGTTAATGAAAGAAAATGGCACTGCCTTAGAATGGCATCAAAGACTTGGACATCCAGGAAAGAAAATATTAGATATATTACCAGATGTGGCAGATGGAATAAAAATAAATGGATTAAGGCAAATAGACGAATGTGAAATCTGTACACAAGCTAAACAAACAAGACTTCCATTTAACACAGTAAGAAACAGAGCCAGTAGACCACTTCAATTATTACATACTGATGTATGTGGACCGTTCGAAAACAAAACGTATGATGGCTATAGTTATGTTTTAACCGTCATGGATGATTATACTCATTTTACAAAAATATACTTGCTTAAATATAAAAATGAAGTTAAAGAAAATTTAAAACATTATATAGAAGAAACAGAAAGAGAGAGAACAGAAAAGGTATCTACCATAAGATGCGATAATGGAGGTGAATACACAAGCAATGATTTTAAAAAATGGTGTACTGAAAAGGGAATAAAACTAGATTATACAGTACCATACTCACCACAACTAAATGGTAAAGCAGAAAGACTAAATCGAACATTATTAGATAAAACCAGAGCATTACTATTTGATTCAGGGTTAGATAAAGAAATGTGGGGTGAAGCTGTATACTGTTCTACTTATATTATAAATAGATTACCAAGTGAATCTTTGAAGAATAAGACACCTTATGAGATGTGGCATGGTAAAAGGCCTAATATATCTAATATATGCAAGTTTGGTTCAATAGTATATGCTAAACAATTACATTCGAATATTAAGAAACTAGATCCAAGAAGCAAAAAGTTAATCATGATTGGATATACTAATAATGGATATAGATTGTGGAATAAAGAAGAAAGAAGAATTGAAATAGCAAGGGATATTGTTATAATTAATAATAATAAGAAAATTGGAGAAAAATATGAAGAAACAGGAAGTTCGGTGATAACAGAAATAATACCAGGTAATAATGAAGAAGAAATAAATCAAGAAGAAGAAAGTGATGACAGTTATTATGAAATAGAAGAGTTAGAACAACAAAGTAATGTAATAGAAGATAACATCCCAGATATTATTGATGAAGTAGAAAATGATGAAAATAAAGAAAGTAATACTGCAGAGATAGAAACTATAGAAACTATAAATACAAAACGACAACGGAAAAAACCAGCTTACCTGCAAGATTATGTATTACTTACGTATGATGAAGTCATGAAGTCTGCTGAAAAGAATAATTGGGAGAAGGCCATAAATTCGGAGAAGGAATCATTGGAAAGTAACAATACATGGGAAATAGTTGATGTAGGAAGAGCAAAAGGACACAAGATATTGTCAAGTAAATGGGTATTTTGTATAAAAGAAAATGGTACTTACAAAGCAAGACTTGTAGCAAGAGGCTTCGAACAGCAAAGCATTGACTATCAAGAAATATATAGTCCAGTAGTAAGTCAATCAGCAATAAAATCATTAATAGCAATTGCTGCTTCAAAGGAATATGAAATGATAACTTTTGATGTGAAAACAGCATTTTTGTATGGCGAGTTAAAGGAAGACATATTTATGTATATTCCTGAAGGATATGAAAGACAGCCTAATAAAATTTGTCATTTAAAGAAAGGACTATATGGGCTAAAACAGGCACCAATGACATGGAATAAAAGATTTACAGAAACTTTAAGGAAACTTGGACTGAGAGCTTCAAAGTCGGATCAGTGTGTGTTTTTTAATGAAGACAAAACTATAATATTGGCTATATATGTTGATGACGGTTTGGCCATATCAAAAGACAAGGAAAAGTTATTACAGATCTTGCATCAATTGGAAAAAGAATTTATCTTAAAAACATATGAACAACCTCAAAACTATATAGGTTTTGAAATAAAAAGATCAGAACAAGGCATCTTGTTGCATCAGCAGAATTATACAGAAAAATTACTTAGAAAATATAATATGTATGATTCCAAAGCTGCAGATACTCCATGCATTGTGGGAAAGGAAAATGAATCTAAGATGGCTACGTCAAATTTTCCATACAGAGAACTAGTTGGTGGATTATTGTATTTGTCAACCAGGTCAAGACCAGATATCAGTCAAGCTGTGAATGAAGCAAGTAAAAAGGTAGAAAATCCATCAAGGCAAGACATATTAGCAGTAAAGAAGGTGTTGAAGTACTTGAATGGAACGAGAGATAAAGGGATTTTGTATAATGCTGGGAAAGATATTACAAGATTGCATGCATATTGTGACTCAGATTATGCAGGTTGTACAGAGACCAGACGAAGTACAACAGGGTTCATAATAATGTTGGCAGGTGGACCTATAGCTTGGTGCTCCAAAAGACAGCCGATAGTAAGTCTATCGTCAACTGAAGCGGAATATATAGCAGCAGCAGATTGCGTTAAAGAGTGTTTATACTTAAAGACTTTTATAAGTGAATTAATTGGTAGCAGTATTAAGATTAGTTTGAATATTGATAACCAGAGTGCTATCCAATTGATTAAAACAGGTTCATTCAGCAAGAGATCTAAACATATAGATGTGAGATTTTATTTTATACACGAAAATTATAAGAAAGGATATTTAGATGTTATATATTGTCCTACAAATTATCAGATAGCGGATATGTTGACGAAACCACTATATAAAGAAAAATTTAAATTTCATTGCGATAAAGTTGTTGTGTAAATTGAGAGTTATAATTAGAAGTGTTTAAGTTAATGTTTTGAAAACTTGTTTAAGTTAATGTTTTGAAAACTGATGTGTTTCTGAAGTAATTATAAGGTATTTTTAATTTATGTTCATATATTAAAAATAGGAGAAGGTGTTAGGAATTTATAGTCTATGACATTTAAAAAATGTAGGGTTGTTAGTCTATGAAAAAGAATGACTGTGGTGTGAATTGTCATAATGTAAAAACTAGTGAGAACAATGTTATAATTCCTAACAAAATGTGATTGTATTTCTTTAACTATTAATAAAGGCTTTCAAGAATACCAGAAGTTTGAATACCTACAATAGACCTCAACATCCATTTCGTCAATGAAGTCGATACTATCCACAAAATCCATTACGCACGAAATCCTACTGAATACCAAACAAAATGAAACAGTGAGTGGCTCTGACACATAAATGTTGAGGTTAAACAGTTTCAAAACTAGGGTGTTCGGGTGTTTAAATTTAAACCAGATTTAAGGCGTGTCTATCTCTAAACAACCCTTAAACGCAGTTTTGTGGTAACACTTTTTTTAAGCACGAGCTAAACAGGCGTCTAACTTTTTTGTAGTAAGACTGAATATGTTCAAATTATTGTTTAAAACCACATCGCAAATTGTTTGAGTATATTGATAGTAATTGTTTCGAAATATGTGTTTGTCAGACGAGAAGTGTTTCTGACTTATGAGTTTATGAAGCACACTCTATTTCCTTGCCTATAAAACATGTCGTCCTTAGCTTATAAATACCAGTTATTAGCAATAGTGAATCATCCTCTAGTCATCTGCAGCATACAGTCTCTTCTGTTCACAGTAACAACACTAATTGCATTCACTTAACAATAACATACTAAGCTTACGTCACGGTACACGATGATACTTTACATTACAAGGATTTTGTTAAAAGATAACCTTTTGACGTCCTCTACTTGCAAAATACAAATTAAATAGGCACGTATTGTAGTCATTTACTCAGAAAGCTAAATTAAAATTAGTTCTGTTGGATAACATGTTTTTCCTCGAACACTAAATGTCAAAGTGACAGCTGTCAAATTAGACATTCGATGTTTGATCTCCCGTTTTGGCTTGTATCTTTCTAGCATTATGTAATAATGTCTAAGAAGCTTTGAAACATATTGTTTTATTTAACATATAAAAGATTTCAGCTGTCAGTTGTCTTATCTTTAAATACCCTTTCAGCTGGCTGATTTTCGCAAATCTCATGTGATTTTTTCTTTCATAGAAGATTTACGAAAACAAATGTTGTAGAAACGAAAAAGTATCTCCCATTTATATTATCGGGAAAATTGTTTGTCTGTTGTAGACAGCGGATCATCTTAGTTGGAATTCTTCGCAAGTTTTCTGAGAAATGAAGCTAATTGAGTACATTTATCGTTATGCTATCTGCTAATCGCTTTTGATGATCGCAGATTCATATCATACTTTTGATTTATGCTGTTTAGTGAATTATATTTTGTGTTAAAAATACTTTGTTTTTGATCTGTTCTAAGTATCTTAAAACTTAGGAGTTTTGCCTCTTCTAAAGCTTCTATGAAGCCACTGGTACTTTTGTAACTCAACCCCATTAAACTATTAACGTCTGCAGTAGTTAACTCATACTCAAAAATAACATGACTTATTTTATCCACACAATCATCTGTTATTACACACGAGTAAAAAATAGATACTATTTTTAAGAATGACTTACCATTATTCTGCAATCTCATGACGTCATTAAAAAATTGAACGTAATCTAAAAATGTATAGTTATCGGCACGAATCTTGAGCTTTGACCTACGTCTGCGCAGAAATAATTTATACGCACAGAACCAATCCCAAGTGACGGCTATGACGCGATGCACTGCGGGCCAATCACCGCTTTAGCCCGCCCCTGCGCCTCACTTCATACCACAAAAGGGACCCAATAAATTACTTCTGCCCAGGTGAAGGTCAGAGCTCAAGATTCGTGCCGATAACTATACGTGCTTCTAAATGCAATAAAGATTCCCATGCACATTGCGTTCGACGACAAACCGTAGTAATTGTCTTGACGTGAACAGATAACAAACTTCCTCCTACATAATGGTGCGGCATATATTTTTTGCTCATATCTAAGCATTTTATCTGGGTAAACGTCAGGTTTCACCGTGTTTACTATTCCGTTGTGTTTATCAATTATTTTAGTGTGAGTTGAGTAACGAATAAGTCTTGTCATACATTCTAAATTACGTGCATGATGGGTCTTTTGTTATGGCTGTTATCAAAATGGTGTAATGTGAACATAAAAACTACTGTCATACATCATAATTTAAGTGGTTTAAAGTTTGTGACTTCTATCTTTATTATATTATAAAGTTGAATAGTTTTTTTTTTGTCTGTTTGAACCTGTTCATCGCAGGAAGTGCTGGGACGAATTAAAAAAGCCTCTTTGCCCATTTATCGTGGAAAGCTATGGTTTCTGTCCGGATGCGAATACATAGTTTCCATGGCAGAAGCTACCTACTCACTTAAACGTACCCGTAAAAGTATTCTTTTTGCTGAAACTAGAACACAAAACACCATAATCCTAACCCTCATCTAATACTCGTTACGCTCAACAGAAGACATGGAGCAGTCATACGGTCGTACGATGAATGCGATACCTCACAAGTGCGGATGACTCACACTGAACTTGCCCGCCACAAGTTCAGCGATTGTCGCAGGAGGTCGCAATATCGATTGTTTAACGTGCTGTGAATAGACGGCTTTAGATAGTTTTTCTTGTGTGTAGGTAATACTTATGTGGTGTGTCTTCGTTTTAATTTAATAAGTAGGATTCCGGTTTCTAAAAATAGGTTTTTTACTGCGTTTGTCTATACTGATATTATAAGCTGAAAACTTGTATGCGCTACTGGGGACTATAGGTCCGGTTTTAATGACTCTTTCAGGTTGAGATGAGCCCATTTGTCGAGGGAGACGATAGGCCAGGGAGTGCAACTCCTAGCGGAAGATCAAGATTCAGGGTCGGTGGTAGAGCCAGGATTGACTCAATATAATCAAACTCGTATAGCCCACTATTGGTCATAGCCTTACCCTAAACATATAATTGGACGAGTTTAAAAATCTACCAGTGACATTAGCTCTTACTCCGTACCTTCAAAATCGCACCTGAAAAGTACTAAGCATCCGACCAAAATATTAGCCTAAAAAAAAAGGAAAACATTTAATCGACAAATACGAGTGTTTTGAACCCGAGGGCCACTTCATCCGCTATTTCCCGAAGCATCATAAGAAGGTGCTCAAAGATAAAACTCTCGTATACCAAGTCGTTTCGTAGCCTTTTGGGGACTGTAAAAACAACTTTATAACGGTATGAGAACAAAACGCATTTTCTGAAGTAAAAAATGAAATATAAACTGGTTTATACCGGTTTATTATATACCTACCTTGTAGCTATTTTTCGGTTTTACCTGCATCCCGAGGGAAACTGCTTCCCGTAACGAGATAAAATATTGACTATATGACTCGGGAATCGGAAGAGTGTCGCTTTTCAACAGTGAAAGAATTATTCGAATCGGTTCAGTAGTTCCTGAGATTAGCGTGTAGAAACAAACAAACATGCAAACACACGAGCACACGAACTTTTCTGCTATCTTATAATAGTGGTGCAGATATAGCGTAATAGGACAAATTGTGAAAGAACTCCCGTTTCCTGAACCCATTTGGCACACAAACACTTTAACAGCTTCTAATTAAAAGGCACAATAAATCAAGCTGGTGTCAGACACTGTTTACTTTTTCTAAAACTAACTGTAAACAGTTTCCCATCATTAAAGCGAACTATCATGACACAAAGGCGACTTGTTGCGACACGGCTCCCTATACGGTGTGAACGTGGAGTAGGTACTACGTGGAGTGTTAACTGTTGAATGCTGTTATTGCTTTTTGTAATGTTAAGTAAATTAATAAGAACACGTAAACAGTTCTAGCTAAGTTACAACAGTTTTGATACGTTAAATAAAATGTTTTTCACCTTTAAGTTTGCAAAGTAGTGATTATCCTAAAAAAAACGCTGAGTATTTCTTCTTCTCGTATTTTCGTCTGTTACGTGGTTACAGACGCAAGAAATAGTCGCATTGCCCGTAGAACTTAAACAGCTCATAAAGCCTTTGAATTGTTTCGAATAATTTCAGGTGTCTGAGATTTTCCGCATTTAACGTTAATGTTTAGTGTGTTTAGACTGGAAGCCGACCCCAACATAGCTGGCAAAAAGGCTCGGAGGAGGATGATGATGATGTCCCAAACTTTATGGCCCTCCATTTGCTACTAACTCCCCGTCACAGCCGAATACGGGCCGTTCAAGCTGTCTTGTTACACCCACAGAACAAGTTGTTGATAGACGTGCGTCCTAGAATTCGTTATATTATGAAGTTTCGTGCTGTCTATGTAAAGTTCGTTAAGCTCACGACTATTGCCCGTTACTGAGGTTGATAAATTGCACTTACAGGGTCTCGTTTATTTTCAATTTGAATTTGCCTGTTTTGAGTCTGTTGTGAATGTCTTGTCAGTAAGGGCTTCAGAACTTTGTGTCTTATTATAATAAGTAGAGGTCGGGTTTTTTCACATTTTTCTCTCTGTAAATCTTTCCAGAAGTCTGTCAAGACTCAGCAGTCTATTATGATCGTCTCCCTTACAATCTGATCGGATGTGTTTTAATAAGGGCTTCGTACAATTGCCTAGGCAAAACTAAAAAATCTTGCACTAATCAATAACTGCCTCCATTATTATTATTTATCAGTTAATTTGTTATTTCATCACTACATATCTTTACAAATATAGCTATTAAGCATTGTTTCATGGTATGATAGACACACGGTCTTCCCACACAGATACCCAAAACCTTCACTTCTTGAAATCAGTATTTGTTCCGAAAACCAGAAATCATAAATATTCATGAACTCAGCAGCATAATTTTAGCGTTCGCGAAGTAATTTGATATTTGCCTTCCGTTCAGTAAGTACACTGTGTCAGTTATCAATTCACAACTCATATTACTATTTGGATTTATTGCTTAACTATGTGATTCATACGTTTGCGACCACATATTGGCACAAATATTGGAAAAATGTTGGATCAAATATATCTTTACCAGTTACCAGTTTTACCGTGACATAGGTACAATCCGACAGAGAGAATAACTTTCATATACAGTATGTATGACTACATATATTTATAGGTAGTCAGAAGCTAGTAAGTCTGACAACCAATTTTACGTTGCGTTGCTTGGGTAACTGGGTTGAGAAGATAAGCAGTCACTCCTTGTAAAGCACTGGCACTCGGTTAGGGAAAAGACAAGGCGGATGAAGGTCAAAAGTATATATAGAGGTTCTATTTTTATGTTGCTCTGAGAATTCCAAATGAGAAGTAAGTGATTCGAATAAATTGTTCATTCTTAAGCTTTATGCGGGAATAACGAAGAAAATTAAACCTCCATTTATATTGACATCTACGACAGTATAATTGGAATATTGAATATTTAAATTAGCTAGATTTTGTGAATCGAATACATGTAAATAGATAGCTATTATCTGTTTATCCATTTTGTTTGTGGTTGTTAGTAAATTGTATTTGCAATAATGTTGTAGATTTCATTCAATTTTAAATAATGGATTAGTTGATGAGAGTACTGCCTAGGCCTGGCCATATTTACTGTGTTCTGTCTGATCATAAGACTCTAATGAAGAGTCAAAAGCGTTAATTGATGTTTGTTATAAATATTATAAATCATATTCACACGTAAGTACTTTTTTTATTTAAGTATGTAATAGTTTATGAGTTAAGTAGTATTAATTATTAATGTATTGTATTTTTTATGGTCCCAAATTGCCTGAAATAAACGAACAAAAAAATAGTTCTAAAAATATTTCAAAACAAATCTCAAGTCTGAGAAAAATATTTCAAGAAATTAGGACATTTATTTTTTGTCACCTAATCGTTTCCGAAGAAAGTCCCTTTTGTACAGAACCAATTTCTCACAAAACTAAAAAAAAAAATTACAAATCAGGCCACACTATTCAAAACCCGTACTCCGAACCAATTAATACTTCCCCGAAACGACCAATAATTGAAGTAAAGTCAAAAACACAGATCTAATTTCATCCACCCAGTCATGTCGACATGTGTCACCACGGTTAACCGGGTTTTGTTCCTGGCACGTTGCCAACCGCCCGGGTATGCATGTTGCATCAAACATGATATTATTATGTTGGTAGTCCGGCCGTTTGGCGTGACGTAACATAATGATGTTATTTAGTGGAAAATGGTCGGTTAATATTTTATTTTAATTTTGGTGGGAGTGAAATTTTATTTTGGCGTTGGTTGAGGTAGTAGGGTGGTCCATTTCGTTACGGCATTTGACGATGTGTGGAAATGTTTGCCATCGTTTCTAGTCCAACAGAGCTTGTAGCTTTTACATATTGTCTCCAGACAAGTTAGAGGGTTAAAACTAACGCTGAGGACGCGTTTTACAATTTTTGTATTATCAGATTAAAGCCAGATCCAGAAAATAGATAATGTGTCTACAATACAGTAAATGAAACAAGTAACAAACGTACAATTTACAAGCATTACCCAGGCTAGCCGGTCACGCGATAGGCCCGTCTGACCACAGACTCTAAACTTAAACAGGGCACGTGGTTACACGCAATGCTGTTAGTTAATGCATATATTAACTATTAACCACTTGGTTAGTTTTATTGTAAGACTTATAGACTAGGTGGCTTAACTTTAAGTTGCTTGTTTTTCCTGGGGAAAATTCTTAATTGTTTTCATCGTTCAAACTATCTCCGTCCGAAACTTCATATTCATAGTCATCCTTTATTATATGTAAAGCTTTTCAAATAGACTTATTTGTAATATCATCATCATGCTGCCCTTGCTTAAAGTTATTTGGACTGTATCTTTTTCTATACTGCTCTGTCTGACTGACTTTATTCCACAATCATTAGTCACTTGATTCCGAGACTGATAGAAAG
This sequence comes from Helicoverpa zea, assembly GCF_022581195.2. Lineage (NCBI taxonomy): Eukaryota > Metazoa > Arthropoda > Insecta > Lepidoptera > Noctuidae > Helicoverpa > Helicoverpa zea. The sequence goes on along the minus strand of NC_061464.1, from coordinate 1,018,178 downwards.
AAAAACTTCCTTACAATGTACTAAAATCCCATACTATTTAATCAGCAATGAAACCTACCAAATTTTCCAACTAATTTTACAAGTGGGCGTAATACCACATCCGACACGTTACGTAGTTGTGCTTACAACAAACTCCAAATACTAATTTAATATTCTGGTTAATTACTTCGAACTTAGAAGACTTAGTATCTACGATATATTTAGCGTTAACGCGATGTGTAACCGAAACCCTATTGTAGCTGGAATACGCAAAATTTCGCTTCCGTAATTGAATTTAGTGGAATCTGTTTAGTACATCGGATATTCGGATTATTTACAAGGACTTTGTTACGGTCCGTTGCTGAGTCGTTAACTAGCCGTAAGACGTCATAAGTGACATTTTCTAATGAGCTAGGTTGGGTAAGAATAAGCCTATAACCCAATTTTATTATGTGTAGGCGTAGCATGTTTTCTCCTTCTATTCTCTTCTATTTGCCGTCATCTCTCAAGCAGGTAAAATTGTGTTTTATGATAAATAAAATACCTTCTTATTTAGAACATAACAAGCATTTTCATGAGATCGAGGTATGTAAAACGAAACTATATGGGATATATATAAAAACTATATATAAACTTAATGGGTTTTATTCTCTTCTCATATTTTCTATACGTTTATTATTTTCTTGCCTTTCTTTTGGTGGCTATTTAACACCAATTATGTGCTATTTCTGTTCATTAGACCATTTAGACGCGGCAGACAGTCAATGCTGAATAAAAAGTACAAAATACACAGATATGTATGCATGTTTCGTTTGTTTACATAACTGCATTACACGTAATTTAGCTATGCATCTGAAGAAAGCGTGTCGGAAACACTTCCTTTGCAGTACAAACAAATGTTAGGCTGCATAATAAATATCAGTCACTGTTTTTGCCAAGTTCAGCGGTATAATAGAGTATGTTTAGAAAATAGAGTAGCATATTGTTTTTTAATTTTGTATCAAGCTCTTTGGAACTGTTGTTAACGCCAAAGTTCTGTTTTTGTATCAAAGATGATCTTTTATCTAGACCAAGAATTGATGATCTAGCAATCGGCAATATTAACTCCTTGACTATTCCCCAGATGATTTTCGTCATATTTTTTACAAGCCATTTTTGCAATGGAAAAAAAAATATTAATTTAAGCAAGTACCTATAAGAATTTTCATTTTTGATGATTTACTTCTGCTGATTTGATTTATCACTTCTAAAAAATATTTCCTCCTTTGACCTATCTATTCATCTTGCTACTACGGTACCAAAAAGTTTATACTGTCTGACTCTCAGTCCTCTAGCTGTCATATCATCTTCAAAACACTAGGCTCCTTCTTTCAAACAACAATAGTAAACACAGGTAACCCACACATGCATAACTAATCACTCACACAACAACAAAGCGGTTACGATCAGATGATTCATGAGCGCACGCGCTTCCCGCCGACCTTGACGTATCGTCTGCATGTCACGTCCTGTGTGATTGGCTGGCGTAGTAACGTTCGAAAATTTTGAATTTGAATTTAGAATGATAATGGAATGATTTTGTAGGAGCTGTTTTTGTTTTAATTGGTGGTTGAGTTCTGTCAATATAGGTATGAATGATCTTATTTATTTTTATAAGTATCTACTTTGATTTTACGGTATGTTACATAATGCGGACAATATTCAGTTCTTCGGTATTGATACTAATTCTCCGCATACTGATAAAGTCTTCGATAGCCTAAGATGTGGTAGAAATTTATTATAGTCAGCCATTATCTGGCAGATAACATTACCTATCGTATAACTAACTGACACTATTACGCTAACCAGTGAAACTGGGCCTTACTCTTTTCTTTTTATCGTGGCTGTTAAGCTGTAAACTCAAAAACCAACCCCAAAACATATCATATAACAAATTATTACTCCGAGGTAACTTTTAAATAGCCTTCCTGGTTATCCATTATGAAATATAATAGTAATAAGTAGAAAGCTACACGGCTGAGGCTTCGTGAGCAGCAAAGCCGTCGTAAGCCGGCTAGTCGATGTCACTTCGTAAGCTGCTTCCATTTTTATTTGGGGCTAGGAGAACCGCGGGCCGTAATAATATACCAACTTAGTTTACTGTTAGACTGGAGATATTCGGTTCAGGTCTTCAAGGTCATCAGCTCGTTTGTAAGGTGTGATAGGAATGTTACACGCTCAGTTTACTTGCAAGCATATGTGGGATCTGAAATTTGAAACACTAATGTCTTCTGGAACCACTGAGCTGGTCTGCTGTTAGGGCACGAAGATAGGAGACGTAACCCTAAACTGCCTTTTAGTAAACCCATCGAGTTTGGGCTCGTTGAATTTGTTTTGACGAGTTCTCTTCATGTTTCTAATTGACGAGAACCTGATACTGGAAATGGGATGTGGCGGATGAAACCCTGGAATGCCGGAATGAAACGGATAAACCGATTTATATTTTTGCTGAAAGTCTAGAATGACCAAAGGTTAACCTTTATTGTTTCTCAATCTGTGCAATTCTGCCAGAGCCAGTTTGTCATGAGGATTGTTAAACAGCTTCCTTTGGCCGAGATCGCATATAGCGACCCCAACTTAAAATAAAAGAAATTAAATGAAAGAAGGAAAAATGAAGGAGCTCCTTCAAAAAGCATGAAATAAAATTAAATTATAAATTTAAAAAAACCCCCGACCCAAAAAAAGTACGCAATTATTATGACAAAAGGTTAAAAACGCTAAACCCTATAAAAAGCAAAAAATAACTCTTAACACTACGTAAGTAATAACTAAAGCATGTCAGACTAAACTAAATTTTGTCGTGTCGGGGGACCGCTTTTTACCTTCAAAAATACTTACATAAATCAAATGATAGGAAAGTACCTAATTACAACATTCGTATTAAAAAAAAAAACACGAATCTTAATTAGATAATTAGAGCGGTCCCCCCGTTTTGCTTTTTATAGGGTTTAGCGTTTTTAACCTTTTGTCATAATAATTGCGTACTTTTTTTGGGTCGGGGGTTTTTTTAAATTTATAATTTAATTTTGTAGCAAACCATTTACATTCCGAACATACTCGTCCAGTACGAGCGTCCCGTGGTCGCATCCCCCCGCGCTACCTTGACGGCGCGGACATAGATGCGCTCGGATAGCTTCGGCTTCTTTCGGCTCGCGCCGCTTAGGCGTCGAAGCGCCTACGACTGTTGGCCGGCCCGCACCCCGCGCAGTCCGCCACCAACCGGCGTGTGATACACACATATATATGTATGCTCGTTCCGCGCAGCCCCGCCAACAGCCGAGGCTAGTTAGTTTTATACACGAAGTCTATGTATACCACGAATCCTCCCGATAACTGTGTTCGTTAGTGATTAACTCTTTTTTTTGTAATAATTCTTATAACTTTTTTTTGTACTTTTCTGATAATGGTGTAGTGTGGTTATGTTCTTTCTTCATTATACAAACGTAATCATAACCGGTGCGTTTAATTGGAAACCCCACTCCCATATGTGGCGCCCCAACGTTTATTTCGTGTGATAAAACTATTCCTACGCGGACATAAGTGTGGTGCGATAAATAAGTGGACACTTGTAGTGACGAACTATTTAGTTACCTACGTAGTTTTTACAATGCCGATAACAAGGAGCAGAGCCGCTAGTCTGACTCGCAGGGATGATACCCTCGAAGTATTCCCCGACCCCTCGAGACCGACGACGCCGACGCCGACCGCGCCCGCCTATCACCAAGATGGCGGCGGCGCGTCTTCGCCGCGCACCGACAACAACAACGCTACGTTTTCCGCCGATAACGTCGCGACTATAATTGCATCTTTGCAACGCTCGCAGACGGAAGCGTTTAAAGAGCTGTTCGACTCGATGAATCGCGCAAACGCATCTACTCCAGTCGCATTGTTAGGGCAAAGCACCCTTACCCGCTGCAAGGCCACCTTCTCCGGCCGACCAAAAGAATCGGTCGAAGCATTTATTGACGCCATCGAAGCATACAGCGAGTGCGCACAAGTGACGGACTCAAATATCGTCCGCGGACTTGCGTACCTATTCAAGGACGAAGCCGCGACATGGTGGCAAGGCATTAAGAGTTCCGTGTCCACCTGGAGCCAAGTAAAAGAAAATCTAATTAGTGCCTACGGGGACCGACGGCCACCGCCACGTATTTATTTAGAAATATTTTCCACTCCGCAACAACAACACGAAAATACGGATATTTTCGTTGCACGTGTTCGCGCCCTATTAGCGAGGTTGCCGAAGGGCGACGTATCAGAGTCAGCACAGATCGACATGACGTACGCCCTGCTCCACAGCCGTATACGCAAAAGATTGCGGAGGGAGGAAATTAAAAGTTTCACTGAGTTACTCCGCCTAGCACGGAATATCGAAGACGCGTACGATCAAAAGCTCACGACGCCGATAAGTGATAACAGAGTGCAACAAAATGTGCAACCGCCATCCACATCCGCACATCATAGTCATCACGCTCCGCGCGCGCCGCCCGCTTCGTCGCATAGCACGACCGTGCGCGCGCCGACCTCAAGTGTCGTGCACGCGCGCACGCCGACTTCGAGCGACGCGATCGCGCGCGCGCCTGCCGCCGCTCCAGCCGCCGTCGCCGCGCGGCCCGCCGCGCCGCTCGCGCCGGCGCCCGCTCCGCCGACTCGCGACTCGCAGCGGCCCGCCTCGGTCAACAGGCAACGACCCGTCTGTTCGTATTGTAAGCGATACGGTCATATTAGGGACCAGTGCCGTAAGTTGGTGAACCAAGGTGAGCGTATCCAATCCAATATAAACTCTGCGGATAGTGAAACATTTTACTGTACTGATTTATTTTCATTTTATTGTACTGATTTTTTTTCATGTAAATATTTACAAAATGTTGTATGTAGCGATGCTACTACGGAACCCTCTGCTGGACGTAGTTTACGGCCTATTTTTAAAATTAAAATTATGAATTTTAACGGTACTGCGTTAATTGATACGGCCGCAAAACGTTGCATTGCGGGTCATTCGCTATATACTCTCCTTCTAGGTCAGGGACATTCTTTTAACTCCTCCTCACAGAACGTGAAGCTTGCGGATGGTATTATTCGTACTATGGACGTACTCACTACCACCTTAGAAGTACACTTAGAATCAAAAGTGATAACGGTTCCGTTTATAGTTTTTCCCGACTCTACCAATAATGAAACATTATTGGGTATTGATTTTATTACCGCCGCCGGAATAGTTATTGATTTTGATAAAGATATCTGGTATTTTAGTAGCGATGACAATATAAAATACACCCTGTCCTATGAACCTACGTCGCGTAGAGTGTCATGCGCCTCTACAGATATACTAAGAGATGACGAGGGCACTCATCTTACGTCAGCTGAGCGACAGGCGCTCGCTGATGTTCTTAACCGACACGCACACGTTTTTAGAGCAGGGGGAGGTCCGACTCCATATGCTGAGCACCGCATAGAGACGGGGGATCACCCACCTATTGCTGTCCCTCCGTATCGATTAAATCCGTCGAAGAAACAGCTGATGAAAGCCGAGTTGGACAAAATGTTACGTGATGACATTATAGAAGAGTGCGAGTCAGCTTGGTGTTCACCGGCGTTGATGGTGCCGAAGTCCAACGGTGGCATCCGCTTCTGCGTGGACTATAGGCGTCTCAACGCAATCACCAAGCCTGACACATACCCGATGCCACGCATCGACGAGCTACTACAGAGCACGAAGCGAGACTGTTACATGAGCACGTTAGACCTTCGTTCATCATACTGGCAGGTAGGTCTTCGGGAAGCCGATAGGGACAAGTCTGCTTTTATCTGCCCTCTCGGTACTTACCGTTTCAAAAGAATGCCGTTCGGTCTCCGAAACGCACCTGCGACGTTCCAGCGTCTCATTGATCGTGTCCGCTCTTGTTCAGCTTTACAGGATGTAACCTTATTAGCATATTTAGACGATCTTTTAGTCATTTCTCAAGGTTATACTCAACATTTAAAAGACCTCGAGGCAGTTTTTAAACGTCTGGCCGAATTCAACCTCTATGTAAACAGGGAGAAGTGCGCTTTCGCTAGGGGGAGCGTTCATTACCTCGGCCACGTTATTACACAAGAAGGTGTTTCCACCGACCCTAGGAAGGTGAGTGCTGTTCTCGAGATGAAGGAACCAGGTAACCTTAAACACCTGCGCACCTTTCTACAAACATGTTCGTGGTTCAGAAAGTTCATACCGAATTTCTCGAAGGTAGCTGAACCACTTACACGCTTGACTAGGAAAAGTCAAATATGGTCTTGGGACTCAGAGCAGTCTCAAGCTTTTGAGGAGCTGAAGCGTCTACTAACCACAGCTCCTGTACTGATCCAAGCTGACTTCAATCGTCCCTTCATTCTGCGTACAGACGCAAGTAACTACGCCTTAGGTGCGGTTTTATTACAGGGCGATGGTAATCAGGAAAGGCCAATTGAATACGCCAGCCGACTCCTCAACGCAGCAGAACGCAACTACTCTACCACCGAGCGTGAAGCGCTTGCTGTAGTGTGGGCGGTGGAGCGTTTCCGGCCTTACCTAGACGGCCAACCGGTCGTAATCGGCAGCGATCATCAACCACTGCGATGGTTGCTTTCACTTAAATCACCAACAGGTAGGTTGGTCCGTTGGGCGCTCAAGCTTCAAGCTTTTGACATCCAATTCCAGTACACACCAGGGAAAGCGAACGTCGTGGCAGACACGCTGAGCAGGCCGATCTGTTCTAGCGACTCTCGTGACAGCTGCGGTATCTGCTCAGTCATCTGTGACTTGCCTACGAAGACGCCTAGTGAACTTCGCTCGGAACAACTCTCAGACCCTGAAGTGGAAAAGATTGTCAAGGAGCTTGAGGGACCTGATGATGTCGCGGCCCAAAGATGGCTAGAAAGGGGTTACCTCATGGATCAAGGTGTCCTGTTCCGATATAATCCGGACTCTGAGAGTGAATCACCGCAACTAGTCATCTCTGCAAGCCACGTTCCAAATATTTTAAAAGAGTTGCACGACTCTCCAACAGCCGGCCATCCAGGCATTGACAGAACGTACCAGAAAGTAGCACAGCTGTATTATTTTACAGGAATGCGGAGAATAATCACTGATTATGTCAAAGCCTGCATCCACTGCCAACGATATAAGGCCACCAACGCCAAACCACCAGGCTTACTCCAGACACCCGTTATGAACCAACGTAACGAGGTGTTGGCTATAGATTTATTCGGCCCGCTACCGGAGGGAGACCAGGGGGAGCGATGGATTTTACTCGTTGAAGATACGGCTACACGATGGACCGAGCTGTATGCTCTTAAAGAAGCCACAGCAGAAGCTTGTGCCCACATTCTTATTGAAGAATACTTCATGCGCTTTGGTCTACCTCGTAGGATTATTTCAGATAACGGTGTCCAATTTGTTTCAGCCGTCATGCGCCAATGCATGACAGTATTGGACATCAAACAAAACTTCATTCCTCTCTATCATCCAGAGTCGAATCCTGCAGAGCGAAAGAATCGTGACCTCAAAGCCATGCTAGCTCATCTCGTAGAGGGAGACCACACTTCTTGGCCAAAGAAGTTGCCGGTGATTCGATTTGCCCTCAACAGCGCTAAGTGCCGCACTACAGGAAGATCACCCGCTTATTTGTCCTTTGGCAGAGAAATGCGATCCCCCACAGAGGTCGTTCATGACCTTCGTGCCATTGAGGAAAAGCATAACTTCGTGCCGCAAATTACACCTTATCTTAGGCAGTTCCTCCACTCGTTCTCAGCTGTAAGAGAACGCGTGGAGGTCCAACAGGACAGGGCGAAACGGTATGCTGACGCTTCGCGCCGACCGTCGGATTCTTTCCAGGTAGGTGACTTAGTAATGTTGAAGTCGCACCTACTTAGCAGCGCATCGAAAGACCGTACGTCGAAGTTTTACCCACGTCGCGATGGACCGTATAAAATCGTGGGAGTAGTTAGTCCCACAACATTCAATGTAGCCAGCACGCAGCAACCTGATGTTGTCATAGGCAGATACCATTCGCAAGACATTACCCGTTACCACGGTAATGATCACTCCTTCCCTCTTCCCGTCATCCCTAAAAGGAAACGCGGACGTCCAACGGTTAGCATACCAGTTCAGGAGCGAGGGCGTTCTCCAGAACTGGAGGGGGAGTGTGTAGCAAACCATTTACATTCCGAACATACTCGTCCAGTACGAGCGTCCCGTGGTCGCATCCCCCCGCGCTACCTTGACGGCGCGGACATAGATGCGCTCGGATAGCTTCGGCTTCTTTCGGCTCGCGCCGCTTAGGCGTCGAAGCGCCTACGACTGTTGGCCGGCCCGCACCCCGCGCAGTCCGCCACCAACCGGCGTGTGATACACACATATATATGTATGCTCGTTCCGCGCAGCCCCGCCAACAGCCGAGGCTAGTTAGTTTTATACACGAAGTCTATGTATACCACGAATCCTCCCGATAACTGTGTTCGTTAGTGATTAACTCTTTTTTTTGTAATAATTCTTATAACTTTTTTTTGTACTTTTCTGATAATGGTGTAGTGTGGTTATGTTCTTTCTTCATTATACAAACGTAATCATAACCGGTGCGTTTAATTGGAAACCCCACTCCCATAATTTTTAATAAAAAAAGTTGTGATACTAAATGCATCTCTTTTTCGCTGCATTTAATTTTCTAATCAAGCTGCCAATTTCAAGCCAAACACTATTTTAGTACATATGCTTAACTAAAATTAAATGTCGCCGTGGATTCCAATTTATGTACGTAATTACGTTTAAATTGGATACAGGCTAATAAATACGCGGCGTTCAGTAATTGAGCGATATACGAGCCATTTGTGATTGTTTCATTAGTTCTACTGTATTGAAATAAGCAAGATAAATTAGGAATTAGTACTTGAATTAAATATAAAAGGCCACTAGTACCTATCTGCCATTACTCTGTTATTTTAACCAAGGCCCAGGGGACCATTCTAACTCGTACACCTGTACACCCACAGTACCGCTAATATTTTTTGTATTATGAACTTCAGACTTAATTTGTGGGAACAAAAAAAAAATTGCAGTATTGCAGTAGGTATTAAATACTGTAGTATTTAGATAACATAATGCTTAAATCTACTACTATACATATTGCGAATATTATGTGAACTTACTATTTAGGAATCAACGAAAGTATAGTAAGTAATGACTGCATAAAATGCATATTTGCTGCACAAACATAAATCGAATTTACAAATACGTTCTTCTAAATTCGTTCGACTATAATAATCAGCATTAACCTCAAAAACTTATTTCAATCAATATAATATGTACGATCTAATACAAATTTGTCAACCGTTCATTATAAATATTTCTCCTAATCACTAAGAATACACATACTTAGCACATTATCGCGGGTTTCTTGGCCCTCCATGTCAGCTGCCTTGACACTCAGTTGATCTCAGTTTAATTGCATCTGAGCACTTAAAGAGTGCACACTACAAACTTTTAGTTGGCCGACTGTCAGCTTGTGGTAGGAGAAACATTTTTCTTTAATCATCGTGAATTTACTCAAACTAGTCTTACCAAGGGGTATTGGGTTGCTCGCGTAACCGAGTTGAGGAGGTCAGATAGGGCAGTCGCTACTTGTAAAGCACTGGTACTCAGCTACATCCGATTAGACTGGTAGCCGACCCCACCATACATAGTTGGGAAAAGACTCGGAAGATGATGATGATCGTGAATTTAGTAAAAGAATATAAAAGAAATTAATCGTTCTGAAATCTGATCGTTGTTACGTGTGTACTTCCATTCATCTTCATACTGATTTATGAGCTATCAACTATCGGCCGACTAAAAGTTTGTAGTATGCGCGCGCTCTTGCCGATAAAAATCGCGGGCGCGTATTAGTCGAGTATTAATTTTGTGACAAAACCCTGGCAACTTTTTAAAAGGATTCTAATGTTCGCTGTTTCGAATTTTGAATTTTGTAATCGAGATTTGAGATTGCTTTTTATTTAGGGGGGATTTTTGAAAAACGTTTTGTGAGATTTTGACAGTAAAAGGGAAGGTTTTAATGGTTGATTGCATATTTTTGAGATTTGACACATGGCGTTTCTGTTTTAATAAATATTCCTACACAAAATACTTATCGACAGGATGATTTATTCAGATGAAGCATACCTACCATATTGTTTTTTTTTTGTTACCCATTCAGATAAAAGAGAGTAGGTAATACAATAGCGTTACTTAAATAACGATAACGTCAGGAAATGCAACAGAAATATATTCAACAATATAATTTCACAAATAGCCAGATGTCCAGAATTCGGAAAAGTTAATTCATATAAAAGCGCTACAGGTGTACATGAATGTACTCTGAATATTTCAATCGAATTGAATTTCATTTTGAATCGAAAGTCGCTTGCAATAACATCGATTTAAATGTATTTGTCAGTAAATATACACTTGAATAGATTGGTTTTTATTCCCGATTATCTGTTTGTTTGTAAAATATATTAACTTAGTAGTAGAACTAGTATTTGATGTAGACAAGGGTATTGAATTATGACCAATCGAGTAGGAAGAAAAGAAAGAAACAGTTACATAATTATTTTACTAGCATATGGCACATTATGTAAATTGCTCAAAAGTATCAAGATTTATAAAATGTAGGTACCTACTACTAGTTATATTCAGGTCCAAGTCCAAGTACACTGAAAACATGAATATCATATTTTTTTTAAACAACTTATTACGAATTTTCACGTGTAAATAGTTGTCAGTGAATTTTGGCCTTATAGTCATTGTAGTCAGTATGATTGTAAATTCTAGTATATTTTATATCTAAATCATTACTTCCCGAGTCTACATGAGTTCGGACCTAATCAACCAATCTGGATCGAAGGCCGACCGTCGCTTCACTTCTACATCTTATTAACGATCGCGGGAATCTATTTGGTCGTAATCAATGGTTTGATCGCTGTATTTATGCGAAAATAAAGATGACTGCTGAAATGACTATATTGAGTATCACCATGCTTGAGCACTATGGGTTGGTTAAATGTTACCGGTGAAAAATATTTGGGATAGTTTTATTTTGGCTATAGAGCCATTTTTCTAATGTAAGGCAAGTTAGGTGATGATCTTAAAACTTTGTAAAACGCTAATTTTAATTTATGTTTACCTTTCAGCCGTTCCATTTCAAAAACCATGAAAGGACCATCAAACCACTCGTACCCTCCATTACTAAACTTTCAGACTACTGAAACTTATATTACCTGAAACAAGAAAACAGTGTTATTAGCAAAGAGAACGTTAATGTAATAAATATTAAAGCAAAGAGTCGTATCACCACTTCAGCTGAAAATCATAAGCCGATTACAGGATTACATGAGATGGCCAGACTGCTTTCATTTATAAAGGACAGAGGAAAAGAAAATTAATATTTTTGTGTCCACGTTAAGACGGTCAACGTATATTAAGAGAGATAATGAGATGTATTAATTAATAGAAACAACTATGTGAACTGAAGATAAAAACTAAAGAGATTTTTTAAAGTCAATGATTTGACGACAATTTAACGAAGAGATATTTTTGAGTAGCTTTTTGAAGCAAGCTGAAAAAAATATAAAATTACTACAATCGTTTTCAGGAGTTTACCCAGAGACATATTAAAGTAATGTCTTTACTTTTTAAGCGCTAACTAATTGAAAATTCGATCAAAGCCTGTCGCTCTATGCATTAAGTTCCACTAGGTAATAAATACTAGGTAATAAATTCATTACATGTTGGTGGTCTGAACTTACTCAGAATTTAGACTTCCGTCAACTCTATTTCGAAGTCAAAATATTCTCCCAAGAACACATAACGTGAAGTAATACTGTACGTATGTCGTGCATAACAGTCTAGTTTGCGGGTGCTAATGTTAGTGCTAATGACACGACACTTGTGTGGCAAGCCGCTGTTTCAGTGTGATAATGCTTCATACTTTTAGGTGTTTTCGTTGGGGTTCGTGGCACCATCATCATCATTATCATCCATCATTCTCTTCATATCATACTGGGTGTTAAAGCTAAGCCTGTTTTTTTATAGTATTACACGATGAAATAACCTGACCGATAAACGGTCGATTTCTATAACAAACTAAATCTTGTAAATTATGTACAATCTCTATCTATTTGCTGGGTAAATTCTAGATTCAGATATATCCTAAGTCTTATTTTATTTTTCAGCAAGCAAACCTAGGTAACTCTTTGCTTTTCAATTAGCACCAAAGTCCGTTCACATCCTAATTTGCACATACTTGTGGGTGCACATGTTAAGAGCATAGCAATATTCATTCATGCTTATAACACTTTATAGAATCACATCATATGTAGAAATAAGATATTTTCATTATTCATTATTTTAAAATTATCAATTTCAATGACAATATAGAAAAGTATTTTTGTCTAGAATTTCTGAATAATAGACTGCTAATTTTGATTTCAAGGTCGAATATAACATACATAACTTGAATCCTAAAAATATTAGGAATCATCAACAGTTTTAGTTTTAGCTTACCTAAATTAACTAGACATATTCACTAAAGCACACACATTACTCAAATGTTATTCTAAACTCAGCTTATATTAGGACGTTGCATTAGGCACCAAATTAACCAAGGAGGAATTTCACACTATGCACCCGGAACAGTCTTGCATACAATGCATTCCGACTGCTTATAGCTTGTACTAATTATTCTTAAACTAGCTGTTCCCCTCGGTTCCACCTGCGTCCCGAGGAGACAACTTCCCGCACCTGGGAAAAGACGTAGCTTATCTCCTTTCTCAGGTTATAGACTATCCCCCTTACTTATAAAATCTCTAATCACCTTCTAAGCAACATTTTAACTAATCACTACTTAAAGTCTTAAGTAGTGATTAAATGTTAGTTAAGACATGCTTAAGCAACGTTTATAAGTAAGAATTTTCTTAAACAGCCCTTAAGTATTACTTATATTTGATTAACGTTTATAAGTAAACTGACTGACAGCAACCGAAAACTACACAAAATTGTCAGACTGTACCAATTATCGTTTCAATTGTTTTGGCGTGAAATCGCGACAGACAGACAGAGTTAACTTCTCATTTATAATATAAATAATGATATAGGCAGTATTAAGTCTTGTACTGCATATAAATATCATTTGTGTAGGTATATATACGTCGGCATTTATTTAGCATATCGTGCATAGCGTGTGTTCTTATGTAAAATAGTTTGTGGGGTTGTCTGCATTCCAGCTGATCCATAGATAAAACTGCAAAATGGTACAACTTTATGAAGGAGAATGGAATACAAAGGTGAATATGGTAGAAAGAAACAGGACAGCTTTTTATTCAAGGACTTCCTTCCATCAGGAATCGCAGGCAGAAGGCAGTGGTAATAATATTGAAAGTCTGGCAGGCGAATTATAAACAAAACTATTTCTACAATGAATCAAAATGCCGGTAACTTCAACTTCAACTCGAATACTAGGTATATAGCGTGAATGAGTTTGATAAATCAATTACTTTTCACCATCTTGACATTAACACAATTAGCGAGAAATCAGCTGTAATTTGTTCGGAGACATGAAACCGAAAGTGTGAAACATGAACGTGAATTTGTACAAGAAGTAATTTTATAAGTAATTGATAAATGCGAATTTCAGTAGTAAATATTGTTTTTTCCACGAAAATATAAATAAATAGCTGAAGATGAATAAATAGGAGCTAGATCAAAACCTATTTAAATTCAACGTATAGTTTTATGCAGTTCTCACAAGAGTTTTTGAAATCAAGGATATAAGAATGATAAGAAAAAATAAGCCATTAGAATCGTGATGTCTTCAAGATTATAGAAATACTCATAAATAAACGAAGTTCCAAAAATAAGTTCTCTAAGATCTGACATAACTTTACAAAACGAAAAATCGTCGTACAAAACTGTCACGGAAATAGTCGCAAGTATTCCTACGTATACACGTATATCTTTAAACCCCTATCTCTGTATCACTCGTAATTGGTCAAAAAAAATTAAATAACATTTATCAAATATTATTTATTACGTAACATTTATTTAATTTTATCAATATTATGCAACGATTTTAATTGCCTATAAAAATAATTAAGAATCCGTAAATAGTTTTATCTTTAGATTGACAGCTGTCATACACGATGACACGCAATATATGAAACTTATAGCTCCATTAAACAACTGTTTACTAATAATAAAATATTAATTAGCCAATATTCAATTTGCATAATCATAAAATCGTAACTGATTTACTACCTTACCGTTAAGATTATCAGAGAAAATTGCATACGTAATTATCTAACACGTTATAAATATTTATAAATCACAGACTACTGGTCGTTTTTAACCCCACCATTAACCATTACTGTACACCATCACATGTCATAATGAAATTCTATAAAAAAAAATACTTACCCATATAAAACAATATGTAACTTCTCTAATGAATAGCTTGAAAACGATTGTATTTTTTTTAAGAATGTCAGTGGAGTTTCTTGCCGGTTCTTCTCTATAAGATCGACTCTCTGGACCCGTGCAACTAGTTTGACGTTTCGAAAGAGCTTTCATAGGCCTATGTGAAATTAAAAAATACTTTGCCTATACTTTACCTGCCTTTACCATATACATAACTACCTTCGTAAAAATAAATGTATTATAGTACAATGACGAGTGAAAAAAAATTGTCGAGTACTTTTCTCTATCGAGTACTTCAACACTTGACCCCTTGCCTCGTTTCTACGTGAGCTGCGCCGCATAACGACACAATGCCTCGAATGCCTCGAGCTGGAAGTAGACTTCTTAGTTTGAAGAACTACGCTCATTTGTGCGAGAACTTAACTTGTGGGTAGTTTGGGGTAAAGCTAACTATGGTGTTGAAATAGTATGGAAATATTTTTCTTTTTAGGAAAAATTTGTTACTTGTTAAAAATGTGAACTGAATGAAGGATATGTTGGTGAGTCTTTCTAATACGGACAGCTACATATCTATACTAATATTATAAAGCTGAAGAGTTTGTTTGTTTGAACGCGCTAATCTCAGGAACTACTGATCCGATTTGAAAAATTCTTTCAGTGTTAGATATCCCATTTATCGAGGAAGGCTATAGGCTACTTTTTATCCGGGTTCGTGCAGAGGTTTCCACGGGATGCGGGTGAAACCGCTGGCGGAAGCTAGTGTATTATAAGGTTCGGAAACCACCGATGCTGCAGATACTTAGTATAGAAGTTATAGATGCAGCGTTGATAAGAGAAAAAGTAAATTACATGGATAATGTAACGAGGATGATGATGGATATAGATTCCTACAGAAGTGGTGTGAGCAAGAAAACATTAATACCAGAAATACAGCAAGATCATCTCGGAAAAAAATATCAAATTAATTACCAACAGCTGAGCAAAATATTGGTGTAACAGAGAAAGTAACTCCGTAACTACAAGCAATAAAACCAAGCAGTTGTTAATTATTATTAACTGACATATTTATTGCGCCGATTAATTTTAACTTATGATGTGTTTTAATTAAATGTTATCGTAATTACCACGAGAAGCTAAGTTATAAAAGTGAGACCTTTCACCTGGTTGAAGATAAAATTACTTTGGAATAAACAGCTGATAAAACGTTAGAGGGTGAAACACTAAAGCGTATGTCACTTGTCACTTTTGCATATTATCATCCGCCAAGTCTTTTATATTTAGAAAGTACATACACACTTCGAAAAGTTGCATTAGTAGTAGCCTTATCTGGAATCGAACCGCATTTGGGTTTGTACTTTTTACCCACTAGGTCACCACGACTGACGTTAATTTTGCATATGAGGCTAGGAAGTTTTATTTTGCTGCTTACCGTTACACTCTTGATTTGGCTTATTTGAAGCCATCCAGCCTCATTTTAAGATCCATTTGTATCATACAAAATAGTATTCAGAAAACACCGAGCAGTCTTATTTATTTCATAAACAAATTCTCTGAAAGTTATCAGTATTTTCAGAAATGTCGACACCGAAGCTTATCTTTCCTCACAAATCTTACGAACTACTTAAGAAATAAATACTCCTTCAAAACAAAAGGCGAGATATTTTATTTCTTGAAATCTCTCTCTAAAAGACTTTAGCTCTATAAACTCCGATTTAATCCTAAATCCTTTGAGGCTATTAAAAACAGAGAATTTTCAAGATTCGGCTTTAATATTTATGAAGAATGAACGGCTAAGCCTTCTCGTTTTTCATCAGATAATATTCCGAGTACTAATTTAGCTTTACTCTTGTGGTTTGTTTTGGGAGGAAAATAAATGTTGAAATCATTTACACACTTTTTTCTGACATGTACTGGCCCATGGACTTGTAGCCATTTCATTTAATCTCTTACTTATGGTGTATTATTAAAACTGTCTCACTGTCAATCTTTGTTAGTCAGATAATAAGTACCTACCGCATTCCCTTCCCGATGACATAACTTAGAAGTAACATTCAAGCTACCGTCAGAAACATCATAGACCACATGACAAAAATTACGTCACTATTAGAAGTAGCATTTCATTCCAACTCAAAGGATGACTTCAAACGCATTTGAAAAGATCTCTGCCTCTTCCTTGGGCATGCTAAATTTACCGTTAACCTTAGAGCAATAAGGTTTAAATTACCTCAGCTGGATTAAATGAGCGATGTGAGGGTAGGTAACGAAATCAGGTTAAGTGTACTTGTCTACAGGTGGCATAGCCTTTTCACATTCTGGCTAGCGACTTGATGGGGCTTAACGTGGGGGAAAAAACTCAAGTTCTAGATCTAGCCAAGTTTTATCCTTTCGACGAAGAATTATGAGTACTATCTAAACCTCTTGTGTGTTTCAATGTTGAAGAGTTTCTAGCTGAAGTTTTTAGTCTAATTAAAATTGAAGGGGATGAAGAAATGGGACAGGTACTTGATGTGAAAAGAATTACGAGAGAAATGGGATTTTGAGTTGTGTTTCAATTTTTAACGATGCAACATAATCGGTTGTTAATCTTTGAGACACACAACACAAACGACTTTAGAATCCAAATTAACGGTTTTACCCTGAATATGCCACAAAGTTATCCAACATAATTAGTTTAGCTGCACCTCTTACCTTCGTCCATATTCATGAACTGTTTCCAAGGAACCACTGTTCCACAAAGTACAAAAACAAGCGAACAGATAAAGTGTAAGGGCTGACGCAAACGGCTGGGTATGCAGCCTTAGCGACGTCACAATAATGTGCACCAGTCTCCTCATATGTATAACAATGCAGTGTATTGTAGTTATTGCATTGCGGAAGATAGTGAATACATTCTTGGAAAAATTTGAATAATCCATGTCCAAGTGTTATTTGTAATGCGAGCAGGAGTTGAAAAGGACCTATATAGTCCTGGGACTATCTATCTATCTATCTATCTATCTCCTGCTCGCATTACAAATAACACTTGGACATGGATTATTCAAATTTTTCAACACCCTGGGGTGATGAAAGTATTATTTTCCACATCTGTATATTACGATGCAGCATCCAGCAATCGCGAGTTATATTAGTACCCAAATGTTCACATGTTTATAAAGTTGCGATAGTTATAGGCGGCATCTCCAGTAGTAACAACTGATTGACATGAGATAAATCATTCTAGTCACCAAATAAACATTTCGGAGATTCGCTCGAGCACAAATAAAACACAATTCCTACAACGAAAGATGAATACGAGAATCACTTTTCGAGTTCCAAATTATTATGCCATACATTGAAGCGAAGGAAGCTTAGAATATCAGACGAACTAGTACAAAAATAACTCACAAGAATCCACAATAATTGAATTCGACAAAATATTCCAACCGAATGATATAACAAGTTTTTGCTATCATAACAATATCTCGGCCGTCAAGCTTTCTGAGACAGTTTTTCTTCGAAGATAAGGATCAAAAAACTACATAATCGATGAAGCGTGTCATCGCGTGAAGGCATCTTGAGTCTCGCTCCGCTCCACAAATGTGAGTTCAAGGCAAAGAAGATATGAACAACAGTGACAAACATAAGAAAATGCGTATGTTGGACTGAGATGCCGATGGCGTAGAAGGTAAACATTTTATGAAAGTGTACTTAATTATTGCCGAGTGTTGACTGTATCTGAATGTTTGGATTATGCAGCATGATACTGTTTAAGTGGAATTGTTCTCAAGTGCGGCGTTATGTTCAGTTGTTTGGATACTTCATGTATAAGAAGCTATGTAAAAGTTCCTTTGACTACAGGGACGGTTAAAAAGACAATCATGCCAACATTTTCACTAATGAAATAATAACAAAAAAGCATAAAGAATGAAAACTGTTCTCCTTAAGAAACGAAATTAAAACCACAATTCTAATAATAAAAGTCATCAATCAGGAACATTACGCAAAACCGCTCTTGACCAAAATAAAAGAGCTTGAACATTTTTCTCTCAAAAGAAGGAAGTTAGAATCTCATTTAACGGTACTCAGGAAGGTTGGAGTGACGTCATTACGCCTGGAGTGACGAGGACGGGTCAAGGGGCAGCGTTTACGAAGTTAGCATCAATTAAAATCGAGCTTACAGATGATACAGATGGAACATTAATATTAATGGCCGCTGGTATTTTAGATTATTCGGTCACAATGAGATTTCGGATTAAGGATCTGTTTCGCAATTCCAGGATTTAAGTTAATGGAGCGTTAACATTTTCGGAGAAGATATCATTTTGTGTTATGTAATCTGATTGCACAATTTTTGTAATGATCATAATTATCAATAATTATCTCCAGATTTAGTGTAATTTTATAATGTTTGAACCTTTCTGAAATAATTAAATCTTCTTGATACAATTTCGCACCTAACTCTTGCAATCCAATTTTTTATTAAATCACAGACACCTTCTCTGTATGACAATACAATATCTAAGAAAATATATTAAAATCATATCTCTAAAGTTTCATTATCATGACAAAGAGAAAAGGATTACACTGAAATCGTGGAAGTAATCAACATTGGAACGACGACGATACGAAATGAAAATGAACGTCCCAACGACGAAGATTGAAACGAAAGATCTCGAAGGAATTGTGTATTTAACAGTATTTGTGGAACAAAAGATTATTTTGTCGGTTTCTCGGAATTTCTTGACGAGTATCGGGACTTGAACATCTTTGAGTATCGTATCTGTTATAAATAAGTAATGATTTGAATATTGTGTACAAAGGTGTATTGTAGTTACTTGTACTATTAAATATTTACTAGAGTATTTTCAAGTGAGATTTTTTGTAAAATTACCAACCAAGATTTAGAAATACACCATTACGAAATGGTTTGTAACACATACTTGATTATTAGATATCATCATTTCCATAAATCGATAGGTGCCTTCACTTCTTTTTATATATATCTTTCCAAATATATTATATCTTTCCAAATTCGTCTATCATCTGATAAGTTCACCATTTCCTCAGATATCTCTCCGACCAACTTCAAAACACTACAGAAATTTTCGCAACACGAGTCATTAACGGCGTGCATCAGTGACTCAATAACCTAAAAACTGGCATTAATGTGCAGACAAAGGAAGATCGTTAGTGTGTGACACCGAATGTTGTAACGTTTGCGACATCAGTGTAGTGGCAGGGTTAGCGAGAACGGTTGTCCTTTCTTTTTTTGTGATTCGCTTTGATCGTCATTTTTTTTTTGCAGGGATAGCACAGGAATTATTAGAAAGAAATCATTTTGTGGAAGGGAAATATTTTAATGGGACCTGTATCTGATGGAGTAGGATTACTAAAATGCTGTGCTTCAAGCTAATGAGATAATGTAAATAACCTTTAGTTCTGAGTAATAGATAAAGAATACTGACAACTAATACTAAATATGCTGCATTTTTCCTAGTAGTGGGCTAATGCCTCGAGGATGATGATTTACAAACAAGAATATAATAACAAGATATGAAATCAAACAATTGATGATAATTAACAGATATGCCGCATGCGTGTCAAAAATCCCGGTCTCGAAAATTTTACCTCGATTGCCATTAACTCGCTAAGAAGTAGAAAAAACGGTTAGGTAACATTAAAACCTCATCTCAGCTGGTATTTTTATAACTAAACTTGTTGATATCACAATAATATAGAAAGCCCTATTGATGACCCTACACAGGTGACATGTATCCGGGTCGCTGATACTCTGACCTACTCCAGTTGAGCACAATGACCAATTTGCTGACCATAACAATCGATGGGACTAATGAATGTAACTCTTGTGTGAATGGACATTATATTGGAGGTACAAGCTTATCTGGAGCAGTTTTGGTTTTGTTAGGATGAATAATGTCGTCAGATTTAAATGGTAATTAATGTCTATTTTGTTTTTTTTTAGTTGAAGATCGGACTTGATTTCAGAAAAATGTAACCCTTGTAAAATGTCGCCGATTTTTACTTTACGTCAGTTTTAGATCCGCAGTCCAGATACGTTCATTCATAGCTATATGTTCATGTACAACAAATTCTACATTACCCTTTTGAATCAAATATACAATCTCGCAAAATCTGAACTCTTTGCCTCATCTTCCAAAGTGCATTTAAATAAAATCTTCCCAAACTGCCCAAACATGCAATATACTCTAAATCACACATTTTACATTACCATAAGTTTACTGCGGCCAGTCTTAACTCTCGAGTGGGCAATAGTGGGTAGTATTATAAAATTAAATGGCGTCTACACATCAATCGATGCCGACATTAGAAGTCACGTCGTTGCGCCGAGTCGATGGATATTTCATACATAATGTTAGTATGTTGTTGTATAAGACATAAGATATAGCGTTACAATGTCTTTAAAAAAACTTTCAGTTACTTCGTTTCCCTCGTTTTAAATTATAGGTTTTTATTAATGTTAGTTCTCAGTTTTCTTCACTTAATTTTATCATTTGCATTTTTTCTCGGTGCCAAGCGATTGATGCTTGATATTTCTACGACATCATCATTTTAAGACTCATCAAAACAATGTGTATTATTGGATGCAAATAATTATACATATTGTAGATATTTCGGCAAGGTACTTAAATTGAAATCGCTATCAGCCCCTTACTTGCAACCTCTTCTAGTTTTTCCTACTTCTAATGTAAAACCTTCCGACTTCATCATGGAGGCTTGCATGAATTTTGAAGTAGGCATCCAGTCTATTTCCTACTCCATATCTCTTGACCTTCAGATGGTCTACTAGAAAACTAGTACTAGTGTTAGTAATTAGCAAACAGGTTTTATTGGAAGCGATTCATTTGCATATGTGTATGGCTTGTGTGAACTTGTACTTGAAATTAGTGATGTGGAATTTGTACATATGGGTCTTAGCTGTTTATTTTCTAGAGGGCTTTGCTAGTTTCTTAATATGTTAATACATGAATACTCAGGTTGTAAAATTGATAATGATACCGTGAAACTTCCCATGTTACTAAGGCTAGTTAAAGTCAAGTCAACTTCAAAGTCCAGCAAAAAAGTGATAACCATCGACACCTTATGTGTGTCATAATCTAGGTGCTGAAAAGTCAACAATTGTCATAGCAGGAACTACAATTTGAACTGAATCACAAATATTAAAACACACAAAACAGCATAAACAATGAAATAAGCTTAATAAGTAATCGTATTCCTCATGATATCATGAATGTAACTCCAAATTTAAGCCGTTTATCCGTAAAGCCTGCCGGATTTGCTCACCGGACCGGCCCAGGCATTGTATCTCCGGCTTACGGCAGATTGCCACCGGGACTTGGATTTACAGACGACCTAGTCTGATAGGCTCACTAGTATACGTACAAGAATGATATGCAATTCTGGACTTTAATATAAAGGTGTGAGAGTTGAAGTTCCAGTAGCAAGGTGTGTAGTTGAGCAATCGTGATTTGTGGGTGTAGTGTGAAGTATGACATGTGATTTGAAACTTTAAGTCTGAGATGTTAGAGTTGAAGGTTGAGTGACATGGTGTGCAGTTGAAGAGTCCTGATTTGTGTTGGGTAAGTTAAAGTGTGTAGTGTGACTGTCACCGACTTTTAAACGTTTTGTTAGCCAGTTTTAAAGTATGAATGTGGTTTTGGGTAATGTGTGAGAGAGAATTAAATGGCCAGAAGCATGATAAATATTCTTTACAGTGTAAATAAAATAATATTATAAAGCTAGAGAGAAAACAGGGTGTGAAATGAGCTTTAGAGATTGACAAGTTACCTTATAGACCGCTCGATTTCAAAATTGTTTCAGTGGGTGTTATACCTGTTCGCATTCAAAGGATTCGTCTAACTAACACGTGTTTTCTTAAGTATTACTTTTAATTAAGACGATTACCTAATAGCTGGAACATATTAAAAACAAGCTGACGAGAACTAATCATAGTGGTCCCGAAGCTGTAATGAATAGCTGTCATCTCTTCAGAGAGGTGAATGACCCGGCTATATCGGGATGTCTCGGACTACAGCTAAATCTTAGCATAGTGTCGCCACGATTTCGTAGGATGGTATTAGAAGATTTTCATCAACATTTTTATGAAAATCTTTGTTATCATACAACAAAGATTTTGCAAGGTTCTCTTCTATTTTTAGTCTATTGACAATACCTCTTGTAATACAGTTTCAGAACAACATTTTGCTAGTACTAGGTTCCATAGAATGCTTGTCATATTAATATTGATAAAATTCATCTCAATGTCTATTAAAATAGACATTTTAGATGAAACACATTGTGAACGTTGTGAACGCCACTTTGACGATCGTGCCTTTCTGAACGAAGACATAAATCTTATCTGGATCTTTACTACAGTGAGATAATAATAGCCCAACATTATTAATAACACTTACTTTCTTCAATATAGCTGTCTCATGGCTACCACAGTTCATTGACAGTGATCCAGAGGTTAGACGGAATAAATCCTGGCTCTAAACAATTTACGACATTTGCCGTCCTATCGACTTGTTCGTCTTTTGGGTTTTCTATAATGTCTTCTTTTATTACCTGGGCTGGGTTTTAAGGGACTTTAGGGAGAGGTCCTACAAGAAAGACACATGTTTTGGTTGTACGTGATAGAGTGTTTTAGGTTCAACCAGGATCAACATTTGTTTGTATTTGGTCGAAAGGAGCTTTAAAGGGTCAATAGGTTTTATAATACCACTTGATTAGTAGCAAAAAACATACGGAAAGTTGGAGGATTCCTCCTCTGGTTGAAAAGACAAACTGTTTTAAGAGTAAAGTTGGTCAAGGCTGCCTCAAAAGAATTTCAGCGTGTTGTCTTCAGCCCTTCCAGCTTCCAAAAGTCCGGGATTCCATAGTCCCGTGTGCAAAGCGAACTTGCTTTAAATGCAAGAATAGACACTTATTTACAGCTTTAGTCGATTCTTCAAGGGTTGGAGAAGTCAAAAGCATACAAAAAAGTTTTGCAGTATTTATGGAAATGAATGATATCACGACTAAAGGGGAAGTAAGAGCTCTTACTATTTCTTCACTCCTAGTACGTTGACAGCTATAAATCTTGTGTGAATCTTCCAAACTTTGCCTAACACCGAGATAGAAACTTGCCACGGGTGTTTAATAATGTTACGGAATATTTCATTGATGAAAAAGGGAAGGGAAAACCGCTTGTTTATCTTGTGTATTATAAGAAGTGCCACTAACTTCTGACAGCGTTTTTACCCGAGGGGATACTTACCTCACATGTATAAAAGTAGATATAAGCTATTAACATTTAAGGTTAATTATTAATTTAGGTTTAGGGTAAAAGAGTAACAAACATAGAGACACGCATAATTGCATCCTTACAAACTTACGCATGTACATATAATATAAGCAGAATGCGAGGATTATTTAGATAAAACAATAGATAGAAATGAATCTATAACCTCTTACACACATAGATTACGTGGATGATATCACAAACAATATGAAGAAACTAAGAAAGTCAAACAAACCCACAAGTTACTAAAAGGTTAATAACTTTGAAGCTAGTGGAAATCAAACAGTAAAGTTAGACGTCTCTAAACTTAGTTCAGTTCAAGGCACTAAACTTGAAATAGACAGACACACAGACAAAACAACAACTGTAGTTGGAAACGAGAGAAGTAACAATCTGAAAGCTCAAGCTTGTCTATTAGAAGATCAGCTTTTGTATTTTAAGACAGGGTTTTGTATTCCGGCGAATTTTTCGAAGGCCTTCTATACAAAACACTGTTGGAAAGCTCCACTGTTCCCGAGTAACATAGGCTATATTCTATCCCAGTACCTACGGGCGGTAGCTCCCTCCGGACTGCGGGACACGGGAATCTTGAAAACAATATCTTGTACCCAGTAGAAGTCACATTAAATAAACTTTTTGACTCAGCCTTAGTATGGACTGAAATAATAATCAATTTCTCAGAATTTCCTCTAAAAGCAATTTCGCTGAACAATATAATGTGACATTAAACAATTAAAATATAATATTGATTAATAAGCAATCAACGCTTGAGCGCTTTGTGCTAACATCGATAGATGTGGTTCATTAATTAAATTGATCTGAAACAAAGCACAAACCTATTATAAGCCCTTTGTCTTCGAAATCTGTTTAAAATATACCTAAGTTTGACTTTGATAGAAACCTAAAATACTTAGGTATTCAAGTCAATATATCGTCTAACGATTTGACGAGAAATTAATGCGAATATAATATCTAAGGGTCTTAACTTGCAGTAATTTCTATCTAAAAACTCTGTCAGAAGCAGTTGTAGTAAAATATTGGTTTTTGATATCCCCATTATGCTGAAAGCTAATACGTCTGAAGATACCTTTCTTGGACCGTCATACGAACTCTTTGGTACCCGGCAGGCTAGCATTGTTCAATACTCTTATACATTGGCAGTTTTTGTCACATTTATTTTTACTCGACTGCTCTAGAGAAGGGTTAAGTTTTGTACCGAAACGTTTACACACTTATATCTCTTTTTGACGGTTCACATTATGTTTTTCAAGCTAAATCCCGCAGATTACCCACATCAGTTAAACAAAATACCCATCCGACTTTTGGCACCTCACGTATTAACCAACCCATAGATTACTGGACC
Source organism: Helicoverpa zea (assembly GCF_022581195.2). Taxonomy (NCBI): domain Eukaryota; kingdom Metazoa; phylum Arthropoda; class Insecta; order Lepidoptera; family Noctuidae; genus Helicoverpa; species Helicoverpa zea. The sequence goes on along the minus strand of NC_061464.1, from coordinate 993,032 downwards.
GTAAAATTGAGCCTATTTATCAGTTCAGTAAACACGACTAGCCTAGATCCCAGTGTTTGCTTATATCAATGTAAACAATGTTGCGTACTTGTAATAGAGTAGGTATATCTATTGTGGTTTGTGATTCATTTATAGGCGTGGACCGTAATAGGACCTTTTGAATTACTAGCTGTTTACAGCTATTTTACTAGTGATACTTCTTCTAGCCTCGATGGGTTCGATTCCCGGGTCGTTCCGAAATAGCTTTGTGGGTTTTAGAAACTTTCATGAAGCAGCCCGGAGCCTAGAAGTTGGTGATTGATATGGCCGTGAATCGGAGAGCACGTAAATGTCGGTAATGCGCCTGATTTCTCTCCGGTCGAGTCAGATTGTCGTCCCATCGGTCTATGAGAGTGAGGGAATAGTGAGTGCGCCTGTGTCTGCGCAAATGCTTGTGCACTATAATATGTCCTGCGCAGTTGGCTAATCTTCTTACATGAGAACAGCCGTCTCGTAGCCAATAATCGGCTAGGAGGACATCATCATCACCACTTCTTCTAGCACTGAGATGAATCAAAGTCTTTTAACATCTTTAAGATGCCTGTCTCCATGTCAAGTTTTATCTCAATCGGTTTTAAATAGTTTCTTATTCCGTTGTTTTTGTCTTATGTATCGCTACTATGGAAATGCCTGGAATCTGACCCTAACATAGTTGGGAAAAGGCTAGGCAGATGATTATATTTTGCAGTGATGGTCTCTCTAGACCGCGAAACGACTACACTACATAAATACGATGGTATACAACTTGGGCATAACTTGAGTTAAGTTAAAATATAAGTTGTCTATACTTTATGTCCCGTGAGGTAAAACTTGAAGTTAAGTTAAAGAATACATGAATAAGTTAATGGCTTTATGTACTGCAGCAACAAGTTTAAAATAAGTTTCGTGATAAAGGTAAATTATGTGAATTTAAAAGTTACAATGAAGAGGGTGATTTAAACTAGAATAAACGAACTTGCAATTTTTTTCAAAATTCTGTGATGAAAAAGTGACGTGGTCTATACATATTTAATAAAATATAGCCAATTTATTTATTTTTGAATTCGCATTTTTAAATGTGAACGTGAATATTTTTTTCTTTAAGGTTTTTGTTAAATCGACTGAAGTAATCGGGAGACTTGTGATCGGGATATGTGTATGTTTGTTACTCTTTCACGCAAAAACTACTCAATGGATTTTGATGAAACTTGGCTTGTTTAAACTAATATTTAAATATAGCATTTACATATACAAAATAATGAAAAACCACAGGAAATAGCTACTAAATAAATGATGGTGTTTCAAAACAAAATAGCGGTTTGAACATCATGAACTAGATAACTACTGAAATGTGTCGGTTTGTACAAAAACATTTAACGGAAGACATTTCCGAAGGCCTTGGCATTAATCTAAATGTTATTGTAAATGCTAATTACTGGTTAATGTAAACCTAATAGCTATAAAAAAATATTATGATAATGGTTGTTTTGGTTTTTACAAAATTAATGCAGAAGTTGTTTGTGAAGAGTACCTTTGTTGACTTGAACTTCGTAAATAAACTTCAGCTATAAATAATTTGCATAACTTTGCAGAAGGAGCCCATTGCAATGTAATCCACCATACTAAAATAATAAAGAGGAAACATTTTATTATTTGTTTGTATCCTAAAACCTCCGATACGATTGAACCATATTGAAAAAATCTTTCACCATTTTATTCGGGGTTGGTGTAGCTTATTTCCTCTTCTATCTGCCGTCATCTCACTAGTATCATTCTATAATTCATTCTTTTAACACCTATTACACATTCATTCTTTCTTATATATTTTTTTTCTTTTCTACCACAAGAAATAATTCTAATACTATGCAAAATGTTTTAGAAGCATAACAATGACATTTTCCACTGAAACATTTTATAATAATATTTCCTTGATCTTTCAGAAAATGCTCATCATTACAACACCATTTCAGAAAATGTCACGAGCTACAATGACAATTTCATTCACCAGTCACAATAATGCATTATCACTTATAATACCACAAGAGCTTCAAAATTATCGGGTATTTTCCGATAGGTTCGTTGCAAACAAATGAAGGAGTCAAGTTTTTCAGGTTAAAAAATAACGAGCGCGAAGCGCGAGTGATTTTTCCTGAAAAACTTGACGACTTTATTTGTTTGCAGGGAACCTTGAGGGAAATGCCAGATAATTATGAAGCTCGTGTGGTATTCGGGAGATTATTTTTCCGTCCCAAATGTCGGCCACAACCTGTCAGTTTGACGTAGCAACGACCAGAGAAAATATTCAAAAAATTTTCAGTATAATACCATGTAGGTTGTACCACGTGACGTCGAATGGTGCAATTCTATTGGTCGATATTTGGGTCGGAAAAATAATCTATGCAATCTGCTTGTGTGATAAAAGATTATTGGTTGTCCATTGAGAAATCTGTGAAATCGATAATAATTGATTGCAAGATCGATATTAGAGTTGGTTCAGATGGGTTTTGATAGTAGATTTTAAGAGTTAATTCTTACTAGGTAATATTATAAATGTGAAAGTAACTTTGTCCGTCTGTCGAGCTTTCACGACAATCTTCTCAAACTTTTAAATAAAATTTGATAGACTTATGGTTAAGGGCCTGGTGGAGAACATAGACCCGAGGGAATTCATTCCTGTACTAGGATAGAGTATAGCCTACGTCACCACGGCGACAGGAACGTATTCAATCACTGTTTTACCTGGTTATAAACGAATCAGTAATCGAATTTAAATGCAATTTGAAGGTATCTCGCATCGTTTGAACAGGATCTTAGTTGCACCTTGTAAAGATGCAAAAACTTATAGATGCCTAATGGGTTGTCTGACCTTAATGGTGTTCGGACGTTGCCACACTACACGATTAAATACTAGTATTAATTTATATAAATAATCCGACAAGCATGACTTTTGTATTGTAATGTTGAAAGAAGGAAGGAAGTGTTTGATACTCAAATGTCATCGATGACTTCATCAAGTTTAACTAAATAGTGGAACTGTAAGATATCAGTTTATATTATGATCAAGCTTAAATGATTTGCACTCTAAACTCTATCAATTTATGTAATTTCTTTTATTTAAATGTAAAAGGGCTATCTCACATTAGAACACTTATTCAAATTGAATTGGAAAGTAATTTTTAAAACTTTAAACTTCTGCCATAGTTATACTAACCTTTTGCTTTATGATAATGACAGAAAGAAAAAAACATTATACAGCAAACTTGATAACTTAAATTGCTTAGTAAAACTTCAATCAATCTAACCCCTATTTTAGGAACGCCTTTTATTTTGTACTAAAGTGATAGACAGCTTACTTAGACTCAAGGCTGATAAATTTATCAAACAACTTAATCTCACGGATAAAATTATAGCTTTGTTAACGTCAAATTAAGTAGTCGAGGTTGTCGAAAAATCTTTGATTAATCGGCTCTTTATCGGTTTTGGCAGAAATTAATTTTTCAGCTGCACTTGACGCTATTTCTATACTAGATTTTCTTTTAGTTCTTAAAAACGTTTCACTCTAGCTGTCAGCAAGGTTTTTAAGAGCGTATCATTGTTAGAACAGCCAACTTTTTTGCACGATAACGCGCTGAAAATCCGCCAGTGTGAAGACAGTATAACTCTGATGCTTACCACATATGTCATTTAAAATGACTAAGATATTGTGGGTACCTATTCTAAGTTTTCGTACCTTCTTCTTACTCCAAAACTGCATAATTAGCAATGTCGCAAAGTCAAGTTATATTACCTGAAACAAAAAAAAACCTCATTACTTATATTGTAATTAAAAACATATTTGTGCACATCAATCATTTTATTTAAGTAATCAAATTACTTGATTATCTTGCAATGGCTAATGACTAGAATGTATGCTATATACCGTACCTACGTCATCCTCCGAGCCTTTTTCCCAACTATGTTGGGGTCGGCTTCCAGTCTAACCGGATTCAGCTGAGTACCAGTGCTTTACAAGAAGCGACTGCCTATCTGACCTCCTCAACCCAGATACCCGGGCAACCCGATACCCCTTTTTTTTTTTTTTTTTTTTTTATCGACGTAAAATCATCAAATGACCCCTCCCGCTGTGGGTTAGCAGCGGTGAGGGAGTGTCAGACTCTTACTGACTAAAATCGTCGTGTTCCGTCATAGGCCTTTTATGTACCAGGGCCGCGGTATCTCTTTCGAACAACCCGCAGCCCCGGCAGAACCCGATACCCCTTGGTTAGACTGGTGTCAGACTTACTGGCTTCTGACTACCCGTAACGACTGCCAAGGATGTTCAATGACAACCGGGACCTACAGTTTGACGTGCCATCCGAAACACAGTCATTGGTGCCTAAGATATACTTAGAAAGTACATACAAACTTAGAAAAGTTGCATTGGTACTTGCCTGACCTGGAATCGAACCCGCGCCCTCATACTCGAGAGGTTGGTTCTTTGCCCACTAGGCCACCACAACCACCTACACACACCGTACCTACACATACCGTACCTACGTATAGGTAAATAATATATTGAGAGGTATAGTAAGTTCAACTCAGTCTTGCGCGCGGCCTTATGTGTGGGTAACCCTTGTACATATACAGTGACTTTGTGTGCGTGACAAGAGGTACAGTCGGGTACAAATAAAGTTATTTAGGGGTTGTATAAGGCTGTTTAAAGAAAATCAGTTATTACGTAATTTAATGTTTATTTATTTATAATGATTCTGAATCGCTACTTGAAAAATAAATGATGAATTTTCAGATTCGCTACTCTCACCAAGGTCAATTATAAATTTTGACTCCATGTCAAAATGTCTTATAGTATTTGGTTTTTCTTTTGTACATGTCTACAGGTATTACCCAACACCCCTTCATCAGTTTGAATTAAACGTTCATTTATGAGTTTCATTATTTCCGTCTTATTTTGGTCGACATTATGCGAAGCAATATAATTTTTAAAAAATCCCCATACATTTTGTTTATACTAGATTATACGTCTTTTTACATTCTTAGTCCACACTTTTATTTATTGTCCGCGTACCCCGAGCTAGAAAATATGTAAGAAGTATTTAATTCATTTTAGATATTTCACCTCATTTATTTCTTAGATACTGTTAATGTCAATTTGAAAAAACGTATGAGAAAATAATGAAAAACTGTAAAATGTAATAATAAAAAGCTTTGAATGTTTCATTTTTTGAAACGCTACCTGACTCCTTAAACATTTTCTCCGTGAAGAACTAGACATTTTCGTAAACGACTGTACCCATAACAAAAAGCGATAAGAACACGTCATCCTCGGACGACGTCACTGTCACACGAATGAAAGTTGTATATTTACAAGCCGACGCACACATAGGGCCGCGCGCAAATCTGAGTTGAACTATCTATACAGACTTGAAGAGTAATTAACTACCTATTAGGTATATCTTTATCTGTCTGGATTCGATCTTCGAGACTTAGCTGAGATTATGAAGAGATTTAACTGGGTTATTTAATTAGGGATTACATCTAAAAGACTAGTATTCAGTTGTAATTAGTGAGACTAGAAGCCGACCCTAGGAAGGCAATGGAATGCGCTATGGGCGTTTTGCATTTTTTCGGAGTATTGCCTATATAAAAGATTTTAATAGTTACAGAACTTCACTCATTATATCACAAAGCAAAGCCTACAAGACTTAGGTGTGCGCCTTTCGCAGTCATCAAACTAGGACATTCAATTTCCAAAACCGACCAAGTTTCCAAGATAAAACCTCAGTAGCGTGCCTTATCTGAATCTCGCATGAATGCTTCCAGCCCAGCTGTTTCCAATACTAGGAATTTTCTGGGAAAACCCGATTTGAAAGCAGCTGCGAGTTAATTGACCTCATATTTACCACACGAAATGTAAATGTAGAAATTATTAAGGATTGCTTAGAAGGTACTGTAAAGGGCAAATCAACGGCTAGAGATAGTAGGTTTCTATAACCTATCTGTCTTTAGGCTATAGATATCCGTAGTATGTCTCCAATCCCTACTAATAATCTATACTTAATATAAAAATGAATCGCAAAATGTGTTGGTAAGCGCATAACTCAACAACGCCTGGACCAATTTGGCTAATTCTTTTTTTGTTGTGTTTGTTATTGTCAGGAGAAGGTTCTTATGAAAAAAAAAATAGGGTAAAGTAGAGAAGTCAGTTGACGGGAGCGAAGCCGCGGGCAAAAGCTAGTATATTATAAATGCGAAAGTAACTCTGTCTGTCTTTCTGTCTGTCTGATACAGAGATAGAGTTGACCTTGAGAAAGAACATAGGTAGTTTTTATCCCGGACTTTTGAAGAATTCTCTTGGAAACGCGATATAAACGAACTGTACGCGGGCGAAGCAGCAGGCGGAAGCTAGTCTTACATAGAAAAAAAACCGGCCAAGTGCGAGTCGGACTCGTGCACGAAGGGTTCCGTAAATTACAGTTAAATCAACCTATCTCAAAAACTATAAGAGATACTTTGATCAAACCAAAAATCGTTGAAAGAGTTAATTAGCATGCATCACCTCTATTTTTTTTAGAATTTTATACCCCGTAGTTATAAAAATAGAGGGGGGGGGACATACTTTTTACGACTTTGAGAGCTGATATCTCAAAAACCGTTCACTTTAAGAAAAATGTTTTTTAGAAAACTTTATATCATTTTAAAAGACCTTTCCATTGATACCCCACACGGGTATGTACATCGAAAAAAAAAATTTCATCCCTCAGTTACATGTATGGGGGGCCCCACCCCCAATTCTTTTTTTTACTATTTAGTGTCATATTTTTGTAGCGGTTCATACAACACATATTCCCATCAAATTTCATCACTGTAGTACTTATAGTTTCCGAGTAAATCGGCTGTGACAGACGGACAGACGGACAGACGGACAGACGGACATGACGAAACTATAAGGGTTCCGTTTTTGCCATTTTGGCTACGGAACCCTAAAAATGTGACACAATCAGTCAACATAAAACCACAACAACAAACATAAAATATCCTGTGTAAATATTACTCCAACAGTCTGAAGTCCTAATAGTCAGACACGAACTAGACAGCAAATGTTATCGAACTTCATTAATCTGGAATGTTCCTTAACTCTCCCCACCATCTGTCCTAGGGTCCAGCAATCAATGCAGCCTTGGACCAATTGGTCATAGACTCATGGCCCACATGTTTGATGATATGACAGCTTTGATTGGATGACTTTTACATTTAGGAAATATTCAGTTAGTAAATAAGAGCTTGTCATACAGATAAAGGAATGGACAAGACCCTAAAGAGCCGACATTTTCAATAGATATCTGTTTAATGCTATGATTACACAAAGTTAAGTTCAAAATAAAATAGCCTACGCCGAATCAAACCAAGTTTCTATTAGACTAAGCCAGTTTACCTAGACTAAGATAACTTCCCTACATGGAAAATACATACATATTTTAGACTGTAAGTGCATTTGAAAGTCTATTGTGATCATTAAACCAATGCTTAGCTTTTGGTCCTTATGTAAATTTTCTTTGATCCCAATAACCTTATTTACTTTAAATAAAATTAATAATTACAATAACACGTCCTAACAACTAATCAGTAACACACCAACATTAATCTACAGCGTGTTTTGCATACAAACTCAACACGTGTTCGACATTGACACCGCGAACACGTACGAGCCCTTATATAGGGTGTTCAATATGTAGGTGTTGAAGTTCCAACTAGATAATAATAATAAATGGTATGTGGATTATGTTGTGTGAACTTAGGAGACCGTGAGAAGTGGAGTTAATAATGGGAAGTGGAACTTAGAGTTTAAAGTACCAGCTGAGGACTTAGTAGGATATGATTTTGGGTTGGAAGAAATGGATGGATACGAGTTACCCCAGATAGGGGTGGTTGAAGCTCATTTGGGGAGGCCTGTGTTCAGCACTGTTCGGTTCAGCATTTGGTAATCGGCTGGTTTGATATGATGAGAATAGGAGAAGGTGCAGATAGACCAAAAACTACAATTTGGTAAAACAAATTCATCACAGCATTGAAATACTTAAGTGCTAATGTAACAATGCCAATAAAATAATACCTCCAACAAAAACGTTCACAAAACAGCTCAAACTAAAATGGCACTTTTAAAAACAGACAATCATCTAGAAACACTTAACAGCAATTTAACTCAAACATTACTCAAAAAACGACAGCATTACATCAATCACTCCAAAATTGTGTACGTTTATTACATTTTTCCTTCATAACAGAGCAAGGTTAAAAACGCAATAACTTGTTCAAGCGAAGGACATTACAACGCATTTGTGTATACCACTAGGTACTTGAAACTTGGAGCTTTTAACTAACTGGAATCGTCGTAAGTACAAATCTGTATGGAAAAAGTCTGATTTACCCGCGGGAGGCGAGGCAACACAAGAAAGAGTGATAACTCCTTCATGCATTTTCATCACAGCGTTACACAATAGGTACACAACAAAATTCATAACCACAAACGTAAAGTTGGCCCACACTTGTTACATACGAGTATGACTGGAGGTCTGGAAAATTATGTCGGACAGACATGTGTTGCTGGGAGTTTGTTGCGCCAATTCTTCTTCCCAGCATCACCTAGGATGAGGTCAAGGGCGGGCGTTTTTGGGGTCCTATCTCATGTGATTTCGAAGTTGGAAAATTGCTGTTTTTCAGTCTACTTTGGATAAATACTTTTTAAGATTTAACAGGAGGAATGTACCGTATTGGTGTCTACGGTTGGTTATGTGCTCTAAGACATGTACCATGATGGCGATGACGTCACATTGTAACGCAAATATGGTTCACTTTGAAAAGCAAAACAATAGAAGTTGTAACAATGAAAATCGATTACAATGATGATCTCTGAATTTTCAGGGAACAATACTAGCAATTCAGCTCAAATCGAATAATGGGGTTGGGCACTTTTGTTATAGGTTTTCGGTTTATCTGATTATAGTTCCATCTACAAAGTTTCTCCAGCTTCTTATGGGAAGATTCCATCTAAATCAACGCAAATTTTGTTCGACAGCAAAAAAGTACGTGTAGTCCACTGCAAGCATGATTGTGTTCGTACACAAAGGTTGCAATTTCGCGGACATTTTAAAATGTTCGCACGCAATTTGTAACTGTTTGCTCGAATAAGTTGCCCAAAATCATTGTGTGCGTCAGAGTACTGTACGTCGATGAAATCTCGCCTTTAGATTTTATCTATAAACTTATTACAGTAAATACCTAGTTCGAAGAAAAGTAAAAGTTTAAGTAGATTATTGTGTTCAAGATTCTGAGAAAAATCTGGGTTCGTTTCATAGAAATGTCAAATCTTATTACTATCAGCGAAAAACCTGCTATCAGGGTTTTGATATTGTACTTGATTGTCTTATTTTTATGTCTAATGGCAGTGAGTTTCTACTCAGTTTTTCTTTGTTATTTGCCTGTTAGCTCTTCATTTATTGTTCTTATGATCTGGTAGCATTAATTACAAAAGTTTAATGTTACCTGCATTCTTCTTTGTAAACATTAATAAAATATTTATAATTAATTTTTATTTTTCACTTGGCTGGAACTTTATTTATCACCTGTATGATACACTACAGAGACCATTTTCAACTTGGCATTTGGTTTTTCAGATGAATAGTTTAGCAAAATTTTACGATTCAATTTACTCAAGTATAAACCATAAAGAGGCTATAAAGTGAACTACTAAAACCGAAGTAAAGGTAACATACATTAAAAACCCGACAACTTAGTAAAAACCACTTCAAAATTCTTCTAAAAACTTTAAAGTACTTTGTTCTAGAATATTCGAGCTCTTAACAGCGTTTAAGTAACCTGTCAACGATAATATCAAAGAACTAGCAAAAGTTGCCGCTTTTAACATTTTCTAAAGGAAATAGGAAAGTGACGTGTATTTCCTATGACATTTTAAACGAGTTTTTAAATAACAAGACAGATAGTTACTTTAATAATACGTCGAAACAGAAGGAAGCAGATATCTATAACTATTTATTTCTAATAGCAATAATAAAGCTATGAACTGAACTTACAATAAATACACAGCACATTCAAGGCCAAATATGGTCAAAGGAAATTCAAACGCAGTGAAATCGAAACCATATGACTCACCGCAAAATATCCTTGAACGACATACGGAAAAGGATGACGTCACATACCGACAACACAACACACAAAAGAAGCCTGATACAAAATCAAAGAATCCTAAATAGGCGGAAAAGCACCACTTTTCGAATGTCAAATAATATATAAGACACCTCCAAAAATGCCCATCCTTCACCACTTTGCTGGGAAGAAGTGGCGCAACTAACTCCCCAGCAACTGCAAGATTGAAAGAAGCTCAAGAAAAAAAAATATCATTCAACACAACAACTGCAAATAAATAAACAAAAGATAAAGAAGAAGAAAAAGAAAAAACAAATGCGAATGCTAATGGCTTCCAATGATGTACAACCCGATCTAATAATATATGCCGTGACTGATGACGCTAGTGACATAAGAACGACGTAAGCCACGGAAGTCAGTGTCCAGGCTACTTACGATGCGGAACTGAGAGTAAGTCCAATATTGGATAAGACTTTTCTCTTCTGGGAAGGTAAATTATAGAGGATGGGTTTAGACGGTGAAAGAAAAGTAGGAGTTCTTTGGTAATGCAGATTTTTGGTTTAATTTAGTCTCTGTTAAGTTGTACTTCTTTATTCTGAATATGGTTAACTTTTTGAGGTAAAGTTTTCATTTAAATGAGAAGCTGACTCTCAATAAGTACCTCCTGACTCCTTTGGTGTTCCTGACATATTTAATCTCTGTTTTAATTTCGAAGGAGATGGTTGCCAAGGTATAATGATTGTTCTTGACCTTCACTGTCTAAAATTCGGCAGATTTTTTATTCCACTCTTTCTTTATTCAGGTCATTAGTCTATTCTCTTCAAGCTTTATACAGTGTATATCATGTAAAACTCTGTATCCAAAAATACAGCACCATAAGTCATAATTCCGTGTTCTGTCGCCGCAATCAACGCTTTTATGTGAGCTCGTTAGCAACTATACTGCCTTTTTATGTTTCAATGCCGATACGCGGTAGTTGTACCGCGAGCCTATAATTTTTGTAATTCTTGTACTCGTAAAACATCGTGTTTGAAGTGATTTCGTTGCGTGTAATGTTGAGTTTTATGTAAAGGTTTGTTGCTGATTTGTTATGATTTAGTATTGAGTTTTTCGTGTCGGGAATAGGTGCCTACCATTTTAGGCCTTTTAAGTGTTATACTGTGTGTTGTGATGTAGGGTTTTTATTGCAAATTTATAAGCCAATGCATCATATTCATGCATTATGCTACAATAGTCTCAGTATATAAACAGATTATTTATGTAAACAACAAACAAAAATACCTCTTACAAAACAATTTCCAAGTTATATCATATCCACTTCAATTCTGTTGCACAAATAAACGTTTATGCGTAGAGTGCATTTGCTTAATCCGCAATATAATAAAAATGATGATAGAACAAACGGCTGTGACGTAACGAAACCATTGTCGGGCGAATGCACTCGCTTTAACGAGAGTTCACGTCACATACCATGTAGGGCTGCCTTGAAAGAAAAAAGTTTATACATATTTTACAACGACAAAATGTGTACTCCTATACCTTATTAGAAATTGGATTAGGGAAAGTATATGAGATTAAATAAAATGTACTGTTCTTTATTAAATAGAGTGGAAGACTAAATTACACCAATAACACTTTTTAATACAATTAAAAATCTATTAGAGGTTATATGTCTGATAGCACGGCGACATAAAAATCGCTTGGTCCTGTTAAAAATATTAGAAACCATTTTTTCAATCAGTTGAAAGGAACACAGACAAAACTGACTTCTACACCCAATTATGTCAAAAAGACTATTCCATTTTTTTTGCAGATGCTAACTTGTTTTTTGCCAGCCCTGCACAGGGAGAGATCATTGCACCACAACATTGCACTATCCTCACTGAAACAGATCTTAAGTGGACCGTACCAGATATTTATTGCAAATTGTTTTACGTACATAATATGTTACACTGACTTGCATATTGAAAAGGAATTTCTTGGATGGAAGATTTGAGATTAGGCAGGTTTTAGTTTAAGTCGTGTTCGGGTACGTGCTAATAGTTAGCTGCTCTTGGTTTGTTAGATTTTTCATTCATATTGTAATGTGGAGGCCACACTTCTTCTTGTCATATGGGGTCTAATGCAGTTCAACCATTATCAGGTGTGAGGAAACATCCTGTAAGAATCCTTCAAGAGTATCTTTTAGGTATTAGGAGGTAGCTAAAATAATCGAAAACAGCAATAAACTGAACCACCAAGTTAGGAATCCCAAAAACAGCTTAGACCATTTCGGGCAACACACCAGATGACTTTAACCTTTTGGACAAAGACCTATTGTCAAAACCAAAATCGACTTAACTCTCACCACTCCAACCCATCGATGACGTCATTTATCAATAAATCTAGCATTTGCAACAGATAGTGACAGTTGCGCAAGTTTTACGACGCATTGTCTGCAGAATTGGTAATTGCTCGTGAAATTGACCGATTGATCTGTCTTGTACATTCTTATAAGGGATTATGTAATTTTGCAAATAACTATCAAGCAAGGAGTGCATTACGATCAGTTGAAAAGATCAACAGTTGATTGACGATTTGTAAAAAGATCGACTGGTCCTTTGGTGATTTAATGACGAAATAAAAATGGTCCCTATACCTAAGTGCTGCCTGTAGCTTCGTCGTACTCAAACTCACAGTTAAAGCCAAATAGTGACCAAAGCATGATTCCGTTTCCAAAATTTACGGGATTATTAGCTTAGGAAGAAGTGACGACGGTCAATAGGAGAAGTATGATCCATATGAATTTGAGCGCGGTTGATATAAATATTCAAATTGTTTTGACAACGGAGCTCAGTGCTAAATCCCTTATCAATGACACGATATGCCAGAGGTCGGGAGTTCAAGCACCTTTTGTGACATTTGTTTTTAAAATGTCATACATCCTAGATAGACAAAAGGCTGTAAAGAAAGTTTTTATAATAGATAACTTTAATCAGGTCAAGTAGAAAGAAAATACAGCTGTGGATGTTTGCCGCTTAGGGTCATCTATATTCAGGCACAGGTTAGGTCATGAAATGTGAAGGATGCTTTTGGTTGAGAAAATTTTAAGCACAACCAATTCCTTTCGAACTACGAGTGCATGAATAAGATAGATAATATCTGGTCACAATATAAGTAAAGCTAAATATTCACCATCAATCAAGAATGTTGTATTTACATTGCAACGGCAGGCACTGCCCTTTTTGCTGCCATTTAAAGGCCAGCTTACCCCTTCGGAGCTAAAGATCATTATGACTATAGTTTTGGTAACAAAATCTACGATATACTATAACTCATACACAATGAGTGTTAAACAGTAGTCAAATAGTTCTAGTCATGAGTTGTCTGTCACGCTCCAAAACATTGATGGAGAATAATGTCAAAATCTGTATTTGAAAATTGTTTTTGGGAGGATATTTATTTTCCGCCAATTTTGGTGTGGTCTGTAGGAATGGTTCTGGTTTGTGGGCAAGGTTAGAGCACATTGCCGACTTTTTAGTCGACCGACAGCTGGATCGGGCACTTGATAAGCGCGGAAATGTAACATAAGAACTATCACTGAAGCTCGTGATTTCTGCTTAGACAACTTATATACATCAATAGTTCTTATAGGTATCAATTAAAATTTAGAATTTAAAACAGAATTAAAACAATTGACTTCTATCACTTCCATTACTACAGCTTAAGCAACTAAAGAGTATATATAAAATAGTTGCAATCTATTGTTGATTATCTCAGCATCTGCTTGGCGTAGCGTGAAGGGGCCCACACTGTTGCGTCCGAACTTACAACACTATTGTTTAGACGCACTTCATGCGTTGCCAGCGTATTAGGGTCGAAGTAAGCTGGGGTTTTTGCTTTGGGAGTTTATGAAGCTGAAGATGGTAGAAGACTTTAGTCAGCTTTATAGTACCTAAAGTTGGTAGAAGTTAAACAGATTTTGTTTATTTGAACGCACTAATCTAAGAATTCTAAGAAACGAGTGCTTAGATTTGATAAGTTCTTTCAGTGTTAGACAGCTCATTTATCGAGGAAGGCTTTAAACTAATTTTGCACAAGAGTTTGCGAAGTATTTTCCATGCTAGCAGGAGCATATGGAACATTCGTGGGTATGTTCAATTTTTTTTTTTCACAATTATTGTAATAGTCATAATGCTTTTAGATCCATAGGGTCTGACTTATCTTTGACTCATAGGCTTTGATTGTTACCATTTGATAACAAAGCTAATTCCTATCAAGCAATAACAAAATAACGACCCAATGACAACAATACAAATTGCTGTTTGTATGACAACTTTCCATTAAAATCAACGCTTTAATTCAATGAAGTTTATTAGTTCATAAACAAAACAGTTCACACCCAACCAGCATAACTCAATTGTCGTCAAAATTTCATGCAAATCTGACCTTATTTTCAATCCAGTCAATATTCAACCTTGCTGGCTACACTTTAAGGTTGAGGATCCTATGGTCGGTGTCCAGGATTGGAAGTAACTGAATCACGAGTGTCAGCGATTTAATTCGTCAGTTACGAAATGCATGCGACTCGAAGCGTTTCAATAGGGATTTATTAGCTGCATGTGACCAGTGTAACTTGGACTACGATTATTAGGAACATTGAGGTTCGTTATCTATACACTAACTCTTCATTTATTAACTCTTTTATAGGTTTTTACCGAAAGGCTGCGAACTTCTGAATCGATTTGAAAGATTATTTTGCTCTCGGGAAGCTATTCTAACTCCGGATAGCATGGGCGATATTTCATCTGGGTGCGGTCAGTACTTTTCACAAGACGAGGGTGAGACCGCGGAAAACAGCTAGTTTGTTTTATTTTTCTTGTAAATTTGAGGCAAGGCAACAGATCCTTCTTATCTGCATATACACCTAGAAGAAATAGATAATGTCCTGAAGCCACCAAAAACCTCTATCCTCAGACAATAGCAAAATTAGCATACATAGTTAATATCTTGAAACAACTTAAGACACATGTCTAGATAAAGTGGAAAGTCTTGAAACACGTGTAGGTAGTACTAAGTGGTTTTAGATGACACTTTGTGCTTATAGTATAAAAGGCAAGCTTTGTTTATGTTTATGCCAGCTGATTATAAGCCCACGCAAGTTTTCTTGGCTTTAGAATATTTCGATTGTAAGAAGACATAGGACGGGTCTTACATATTTGAGGGTAATAATTTTAATATAATATGTTGCTTGTGAGATGATGCCAAATAAGAGCAGGTAAGATGATGATGAAGACGTTAAAAGAAAATTAATCTCGATTTAAAAACGAGAGATATAAATAAGCGGTGCCCGTTTTCAGTAGAAATTAGTTCTGTTATGAGTACTTTTAAATGAATCAATGGTGGTATATTTTGATGTCATACATCACAGGAGCCCTCTTCAAAACTGAGAAGTTTAAGAACCATGTATCAAGAATTTGTTTGTCTGTTTTCGTATGAAAAATAAAACTCGACCCAAATGCACATGAGCAATATCTCCTGTGACATACAAAAACAGCTGGCACAAGTTTATCCCGCTCTGATTGTGAACAAACAGAGATTCATACCATCTGGGATGATTGTAATTACCGTGAATTTTCACACAGCCGTTACTGTTCGAAGGTAGCTGAAATATAGGCCATTTTTTGACAGAAAAATTAAAACAAGCTAAGAGTGTGTGATGCTTGATTTAAAGCCTGGAATTATATCTAGTGTAAAATCGTTAGTTATCAGAAGGAAGAAATAGGATGCTATGCAATATTTTGACCAAATATTCAAATCTATTTTCTATATTACTTTCGCATATGTATTACAATTGTTTGAAACTTCAACTTCAACTTCTTTCCTTTTTTCTCAGTAGTAATTAATACACGGAGACGAAGTCGCCTGCAAAGTGCTAGTCATTTGTTTTTATTTTTGACATGTCCACCAGGACTTTCTTTTATGTCCTTATGATCATCATCATCAGCATTTTATTTTCTCACTGCTGGGCACAAGCCTCCTCTCACACAGAGAAGGATTGAGCATTTATAACAACCTTATAAAACGGACATAAAAGGATAAAGTGTTGGTATTTTACGTACACACACAAGTGTATTTTACCATCAATTTATACTAACAAGCACTTTCACTCCTTAGAATACGAGTTTAAAGGAGTGAAACTGTTATGTATTTTGAATACAAATTGCTATCAAAAGTATTGTTACACAAATACGAAAACGTAAACTACTTTACAAAATATATGGTTTTAAAATCAAATAAGTTTTTTAAAGAAGATGAATGTGTGTTTAACCTAAAGATTTTGAAAACTACTTATGTACCTACTGAAAATAACTAACTCTTTTACAGATACTACAAATTCTACTTTTCAACCAACTTAAAAACAGAGGCGTGTCTATTAAATTAAATGCTAACGAGAATGGAACCACGGCTCATAAATTACTTAATTATATCGGAGGCAAATAATTAAGTTTATTATAAATATTCATATCGACACCACTTCTATTAATTTCAACTGTTTTCAACGGTGAACTGTTATGAATCATATTTTTTTTGTCCTATGTCTGTCTTTTCGGGACTTGATCATCCATTTTAATCTAGTCAAATATATTGTGAGCCTTTCTTAATGAGGCTTGTTTTTAAAAAAGGTTTTACCTTAGCAGTACCTACCAGTTGCGTTACTTAACTAACTTGATTATATAATTCTGCCTTAAATTAATATTTAATTAACTTACATTGACATTTTACCTCATTTTTAGGTTGATGTCAAATTCGCATCTCATTGGTGACTTTCTATGAATAAATCTTTATAATTTATAGATCGTCCTTAATCTTAAGTTCCATGACGTATGTACATAATATGTTAAAAACTAGAACAACCATAAGTTCATAGCTTCCGTGTTTTCCTAATACCTTAACATCACTTTCACGCCAGTAGATTTTCTGATCGTTTTTTTTACGGACGACAAAAATCTGTCGCTCGGTTTCACGTACCGGTTGTACCGGTAAGCAACTGTCAATTGTTTGTGTTTGTGTTTTCAATCGAGTGGAAAAGGTTCTAACTAAAACTGCTTTTACTTGGTAAAATATGATGTTGTTGATACGTAAGAATTATGAACTGTGCGCAAAAATTGTTCTGGCTACAATTTTTTTTATAAAATTGCGTACTCCATCTTCGTGAGATAGTGGTCAAACGCGAGAGTGTAGACGATAAAAAAAACATTACGCTTAATCCGCACCTCTAAAGAGTTCAAAGTTCACACGTCCAGGGATATATATGGGGTCCTATATTTAAGAATACCCCCTGAATAAAATAAGAGGCGTCCTTTACCCAACCTTGACGATTTTAGCGCTATTTAGAAAATGGGACGTTAAATATTTATACCTTTTATCGCTGAAATGCCAAAAGGTTATCGTTAAGTGGTACGCATTATTTTTGGTTTCACTGTTTTAAACGCAGCTTAATACTGAAAGTACCTAGATAGAGGTACCTAATAAATTTTTCGTTTCGTTCGTAATAAGTTAAAAAAAAAAACATTAATGAAGACTTTTAAGTTGGTAGAGAGATTCATGCACAAATAATTCGTGGAGCGATGCACGAAAATGTAATCGTATAAGTATATTTTGTATGTATAAGCGATTATTGCAATAGGTACAATAAAATAAATCATTGTTTTACCAATATGAGAACTTCCATCTCACAAAACAAAGCAATTCCGCAGTTTATTGTTACTTACTATTTACATAGATATTAGATAACCTTGCGATCTTACGGTAAATATATCCCGTTAATCATTTTCACGCGTTCCTACCAAATTATGCAGATGATTATCAAAGCATAGAATTTTAAAACAATCATTGCTTTTATATTTATTTATTCAGAGAGTAAACTTGTAATAAGATATAGTAGATATGCGGTAGATAGGCTTATTTCTTAAAATGCTAGATCATTTCATGTCAACAAAAAAAAATTGGTGTAAAAATATATCCAACTGTTTTCCAGTTAGAGTGATTTCTTTGAGTATTCTTTCGGATTATTCCTTCCATGTTTCGTAATAACTTTAAGACTTTAGTAAGTAAAATAAGTTAAATAAGTGAACTAGGAATAAACCTAGTTTTCTGTGTACATGAACTCAACACAACTCATGAATAATTGCGTATATTTTGTGTTTTACCGCATAAATACGCAAGATTAATGGTGAGTATAAAAAGTATCAACCATAAAGAATCTCCTATTGTTTTGCAAATGATGTGTGTTTTATAACTATTAAAATTATTTATGATATCAATGTCAAGGGCATGCAGATAGGGGTGAAGATTTAAAGCCAAAATTAGTCTCTTATCGTTTGCACACACGCTTTTAACGCTAGTTAAATCGCGTGGACATTTGATTTGATCCTGCAATTTATGACCAGATAATCCGATCATTTGAAACAAAAAAGATTTGGTTTAGTCTGATGCAGTTAATAAGCCTTTGGATTGAAATTGAAATGAGAACTCAGCACACAGCACCAGTCTTAAGGTTAAGCAAGGCAAGACCGGCAAGAGAAATAAACTCTTTTTTCAATGTCACAACTCAAACACCAAAAAAGTCCAATCACCATCAACTAACTAGGTAAATCCAGTCAAAACCAGTAACAACAAAATCCAATTTCACATAGCAAGCGATATGTATGGGCCTTGAACTGTTACTGCCCGTAACATGGCCATAAAACCACATGAGTCACCCTGGGATGTATTCTTAGAAGCCATGACGCATGTTCCCGGGAAATCCTTGGATATGACACCGGGATGGGATCATGGAGGGGAATCAAGAGGATAGATTATGGGGAATGAGTCATGGAATATATTCTAGTCTGCTGGGTAAGATTGGTGCGTCGCTTTTTCCTTAACAGCTGTGAATGGCAATACAATGTAGATGGTTAACTTTTGAGTCAAAAGAGGCACAACAGTGTCCTTTGAAAATCTTTCATCTTCATCATTATGATCGGCTTTTGCTTTATCTATTTACTACATAATATAGGCTCTTTATTAAACTGTGCTATAGGTACCTAATATCGTTTATGTAATACCTTAATCCTAAAAAATTGCCAACATGGGAGGCACGTTTTAGCAGATCATCGTACCATGTTGCCAAAATTGACTACCGTAACTAAATTAATCTGTCAATCCAACAAGCCTAAATTAAGCAAATAACACCAAAACTAAACGCTAACTCCTACTACATCGATGACTTGCTAAAACCACAAATTCACGACATACCACATTAAAACGTTACCTCCAACGTCTCATTAGTTACCTGACAAGATGACAACCAGCGGATGCTGTTTTTATCTCCGAGTTGTAAAAGGAAATAAATTCCACAACGACATGATGTTTATTGCCACATTTGTGTTGGAATCAATGTCTTTGGAGATGCAGAAAGACCACATCGTGACAGCTAACATGCGTACATGTTTATAAATATGAAAAATGTATGTTACATAGATGAATAGATTTTGCTCACGAGTTCGTCCGCATTCTCTGGGAATTTACTCAAGGGTAGGTACCACTTAACTCTATAAAAAATTTCGTCGCAATTGTTTCAACCAGTTTAGGAAGAAAGTCCATTTTGGGCTTCCTCATTTTCTTAAACCTAAGAAAAACTTCGGAGTTTTCTAATATCAATTTGAAGATTGATAATCATCATTTTATAATCGATTCTTATCTTAGATTTCATCACCATTATAGTCAATGTTCTTCCAAGACAAGATCTTTTGAGTTCTAAAATACATATTCTATGTAAACAATGATCATCTCATCCTTGGCTGTTATTATCTACTTTTTGGAAGTTGGCGTTTCACGCGGGCCGCTCCAACCGATCCTTTTGGAAACCGATTGGGGAAGCGCCCTACAGTCAAGACAATGTTCATGTTTGTTTAGAATTCTAGATGATAATAAAAATGGATCTTCTGTGTCTAAACATTCTGTGTTATGACGTGAATTAATCTAAATCAGCTATCACCAACAATGATGCGTTGTAAGCGCCGCTACTGGACCGAGACCAACCGATGACCGTGTTACTGTGAAACTCGGCTAATTTCTAATGGGTTTTTGTGTTATGTCATGTTTATTATGTGATTAGTTAATGGTTTCATAGGTAGGCTATTTACTTTTTTTTTTGGTTGATAACTTTAGGGCCATTTGCGGTCACAGTACTTGTAACAAAGTTAATGCTGGGTATGTTGAGAACATCGAGCGTCGTGTTATATTGTGGAGGCAGAAATCCGACTATTATATGACTATAAATAATAGCAAGCGTAAAACTTTTTGAAATGTTGTTTATCAAAATACTGGTACTCCGCTGTATCTAGTTAGACTAAACCTTAAAATAAACGGAAAAAGACTAGGCAGATAATGTCTTTCAAAGCAGATAACATGTCATTTTAAAGAGAGAGAGTTGTAAAGAGTTGAAACTCAATTGGTCTCATCCAATTTTGAAACACATTCAAAACCGTTACTAAAAACACTACTACATACTTACTTAGTATCTTTAAAACTTTCCCCTAAAGCGATAATTATGAGATTTTCTTTGCACTTCAAGTAACAGAGTGTACTTACTTACAATAGCGTGATGGCATGCTTGTCCCACCATCACGAAACTTGCCGAGTTTCATGAGACATTGAGATATATGAGTCTTAAGTGAAAATTAGCGAAGTTTTATGTGATATGAGGAATGAGGAATTTTTATTAGATTTTCGTAATGTGGTGTGAAGTAGATTGATGATGTTTTTGCTCTAGTTACGTGCACGTATTGGTAATGTTACACTTATAGTTAATGGTTAGAAATTATGTTGAATCTTGTAAGTTTTATCGTGTCGTACTTTGAAGTGGTTTAATCAGTATTTATCACGAAAATTAAAATAAAAATAATATATTTCCTCGTCAATATATGGGTTAACAAGTCCAGCTTTTTTTATTAATTTATTTACTATCTTATATTAACATTTATTCGTTACATTTTATACCATACCCAAAATAGCTCCCATTACAATTGAACGCGGAAAAGGGATCTAAACTACATAATGTAATACTTACGGATATTACCGAAGGATTTGCGGTTTATCCGGGTTCAGATCCATACGGATAACCGGGTGAAGATTCGCATTTGGAAATCATAGTGTTCATTATGGATTCGCACGAACTTTCACACTATATATATGAAGTAAATAAGCAACTTAGAACAGAGAAGGTGTATGTAAACTGGTGGGCACATGATATGGGCTTGGTATAGGCGAAGTAACTATTATAGTAATCTGTGGTATAGGATCATGTTGTGAGGAAAGTATTGAGCATCTTGATGGATAAAGTAGAAAAGGATGACCGTAAAATTGATGAATGTGTGACAGGCTGCAAAGCTGACATGTGAGATGATATGAGCTACGAAGGTGTGAAAAAAAATTGCTACATAATTTAAAATAAATAATGCCAGCTATGGAATAATAATCGCCATTCTTTCCTTATTATATAGAGCAGCTAGTGCAACAGCTGCATAGGCAACAGCCGCATTCTTTTGTTTTTTTTTTGGATCCAACAATTCCTTTCAGATTGTATCACGTAAGAGAATCCTAAGCCTTGTTCAATACTAATACATTATACACCGCTAGAGATAGATTTGTGTGCATGTCTGAGGCCGGTGACTCACACCCCGAGTATACATATCCTAGGTACAGTACTACAAAACAGTTCTAAGTCTGTTTGTTTAGTGAAATATTGCTACAGATAGTGACTTCCTCCGCAGAAAACAATATTGTAATCAATAGTCCTTTCTGTGATGTTGCAGCTGCAATTGACTTGTTGATTTTGAGATTAATTGGTAAATTATTTTACTGAGTTATAGTTTAGAAGAGGCTGAGGGCACTACTTAACTAAGACGATAACCAGCCCTGCGATAACAAGCCCTGAAATTGCCGCCCATTGGTCAAATCAGCGATTTAATGGCTAGATATTGTTTTGCCCATTGATTGATTGATTTGTTCATTTAACAAAATGGGGAGTTGTCATTTAAGAAACCCTTGTTACCCTTAAATGTTTTGCCAGGTTTTATTAGGTATTCATCAATCATAAGTTTACAATGATGAGTGACAAAAAAACTAACACACATGCTCTTGTTTTTGTCACAAATGTTCATAACATGTGTACATTCTAAAAAAGTTAAGTAAACTATGTAATACATACAACATGACGACCGAAGAGTTCACAATATATCCTAGTTGAAAAAAAAAAACATGTCAGCGAAATAAAACAAATTGTTTGAAAAAAAACGTTAAACATTATCAGTAAGCCATTACTGCCGTAAACGTAGCCGGTTAACGGAGTGTAGTTTAAACTAATTGTCGGAGTAATCTCACATAGCTTCGGTTAAGGATGGGTTTACAATTGTGACATTCCAGTTTGAGCAGCATTTTCAAGATACGAATAATATTTACAGTGCTTTTAAAACTCCTTACTCTATTATTATATTATAAATGCGAAAGTAACTGTATCTGTATTTCTGTCCGGATTTCACGCCAAATCTAATGAACCGATTGAAAATATTTGGTACACAGATAATCTAGAGCCTGGGAAAGGACGTAGGCTAGTTATTATCAGGGTGCGGAAATAGTTGCCAAGGGGA
The DNA here is from genome assembly GCF_022581195.2 of Helicoverpa zea. Lineage (NCBI taxonomy): Eukaryota > Metazoa > Arthropoda > Insecta > Lepidoptera > Noctuidae > Helicoverpa > Helicoverpa zea. The sequence continues at coordinate 970,179 of NC_061464.1, read as the reverse complement.
GCAGCTACCCAAACATTCCAAAACTTACTTAGATACCACTGTTAACTACACTATCACTAGGGTCTAAAATTCACTAGCAAATTTTTTTCTGAGAGCTCTTAGATTGATGTCCTTATTTGCTAATGACAGAAACTAAATTAATCTTGAAAATAGTAAAAGAAGAATGTTAGGAGCAAGAATCAAGGCTGATGAATATTTTTAAAGATGTTGTCATTTGAAAGATTTAACAGCCTTCAACAACAACAGTTCCAAACCCCATGTATAACAAACCTAAAGAACTCGTAACGACAGTTACAACAATTTAGTTAAACTATCGATTGACAATGGCCAATGGTTATCTCGCCCACGAGCTATTCTTGTTAGTTAAAGTAATGGCGCTTAAGTATTGGTGTGTCACTTGTTTTACAAAACGGTGAAGGCTTTATGTGCAGTTATTTTGTAATAGTAGAGGTATCTTTAGATCGAGTAGAGGTATCGGGTTGCCCGGGTAACTAGGGTTGAGGAGGTCAGATAGGCAATCGCTTCTTGTAAAGCACTGGTACTCAGCTGAATCCGGTTAGACTGGAAGCCGACCCCAACATAGTTGGGAAAAGTACCTACGGGACATGATGAGAGGTATCTTTAGAGCTGGTGAATGAGACTCAAGGATAACGCTCAAACTTAGATAAAGAGCTGAAAGAGCATTAACTGTGTCAACTTCAAAAATGATTATGAAATTCATCAGCGTCCCTAGGAAAGTAAGTACTTCCTGCTCCTGGATAAAAAGTGGCTTTCCTCAATAATTGGGCTACATAAAACTGAAAATTTATTTTAAATCGGTCTAGACATATCTGTTCAATAAAATAAATATTTATAATTTAGAAAAAAAATACCTCAATTTTTTTTTCTTCGTATTTTCCTATTATGTTATGTTTTCCTAGTATGTGATGATGATGATGATGATATCCTCCTAGCCGATTATCGGCTACGGCGGCTGTTCTCATGTAAGGAGAGTAGCCAACTACGCAGGACATATTATAGTGCACGAGCATTTGCGCAGACACAGGTGCACTCCCTATTCCTTAACTCACATAGCCCGATGGGACGGTAATCCGACACGACCGGAGAGAGATCAGGCGCAGGACCGACATTTACGTGCTCTCCGATGCACGGGTGTATCAATCACCAGCTTCCAGGCTCCGGGCTGCTTTGTGAAAGTCTTCTAAAACCCACAAAGCGATTTCGGCCCGACTCGGGAATCGAACCCGAGACCTCGTGCTTAGAAGCCGCACTTGCGACAGCTAGACCAACGAGGCAGTCCTAGTATGTGATGATGATGATGTCCTCCTAGCCGATTATCGGCTACGGCGGCTGTTCTCATGTAAGGAGATTAGCCAACTACGCAGGACATATTATAGTGCACGAGCATTTGCGCAGACACAGGTGCACTCACTATTCCTTAACTCTCATAGCCCGATGGGACGGTAATCCGACACGACCGGAGAGAGATCAGGCGCAGGACCGACATTTACGTGCTCTCCGATGCACGGGTGTATCAATCACCAGCTTCCAGGCTCCGGGCTGCTTTGTGAAAGTCTTCTAAAACCCACAAGGCGATTTCGGCCCGACTCGGGAATCGAACCCGAGACCTCGTGCTTAGCAGCCGCACTTGCGACAGCTAGACCAACGAGGCAGTCGAAAGTCCTAGTATGTACAGGCATATCAACATACAATAGTAGAGGCTACATATTCACAGCCAAGTAAACATGAAAACTAAGCCAAACACACAAAAAGCACTTTGCAAAAAACCGCAAAATAGAACAAGCTAGTTATTCGGGGCTGTAAACTGAAATTCAGGAATAAATTGATGCTGAAAAGGTCTCAATTTACGTCCATTTTTCATGAAGCTTTTAGCTTGATTGAAGGTAGAGTTAAATCGTATTTCAACGTGTACGGTTTTGCAAAACATCTCAATGTTACAATCCATCTGAAGTGTAAAAAGTTAGAGTTTGTTAGCTTGAATGCGATAATCTCAGGAAGTAGCGGCCCGGTTTGGAAAATATTTCAGTGTCAGATAGCTCATTTGTTGAGGAAGGTTATACTTAGCCTATTTTTTATCCAGATGCGTGAAGTAGTTCCCTCAGGAGGCGGGTGAAGCCGCTGCCGGGAATCAGTACTAGACTTATAGACATACGTAAGCAGACAAAATTCTCACATTACCGTCGTAAAATGTCGTTTAAAAATTAGGTGTATTTTAAACTAGTGTAATAAAAAACTATAAAAAAGACAAAAGCCACAGCTAAAAGGTAATAAAAACCTGTGTAATTCACAAACACCAGACGTTTTGACCTTCATGTTGTAAAGTTTTGTAATTAATGCTAATTAACATGGTAACTGGGTCATTTCATAACATTTAAAAACAACAATATAAAGTTTACAACATTTAAATAATGTCGGGACAAATAATGTCGGGACACCTTTTCACACACGGTCGGTTAGCCCCATGGTAAGTTATTAATTAACTTGTGTTATGGGTGCTAACACAACTGATAAACTACATATAGCTACATATATACATATTTATAAATACATATTGTAACACCCAGACCACGGCTAACAAGCACGCTCATCACACAAATGTCGACCGAGCCGGGAATCGAACCCGGGACCTCAGGTTCGGCGGTCCGGCATGGTGACCATTGCGCCATCGAGGTCGTTACATTGAGAATAATATACATGTGTAAATAAGGTACCTATACATAATCAGATTCTGCAATATTATGTGATCACTAGCGGTTTTCCTGTGAGGTCTACTGCCCGTTCCGGGGTAAAATATAGCCTATGTTACTTGGGAAGAGTGTCGCTTTCCAATATTGAAAAAAATCACTCACAACTTATAATCGTTTCAGTAGTTACAGAGCCTTTAACCCTAAACAAACAAAAAAACGACCATAAAATATGAATATAGACTACCACCAATTGCTGCGTTGGTTAAGGGCTGTACTACACATAGGTACTCCTAATTACCCATAACACAAACCAATACATACACAAAATCGACCTTAATCACATAACAATATAGTACAAAATCAATAATCACAATACACAGCCATTGGAACAAAGAGCTAAACAATCGGACTTACACCCTTATGCTATAACCAGCAATGTAAATACGGAGTATTAGTATTAAAACAATAGGTTTCAATCAAAACAACAGATGTACGGTACTTGTAAGTTATAACACCATTGTTGGAACATCCGCTAGTTTATTGCGTAAAAGTAAATGTAGTTAGGACTTTTGACTTAGAATTATAAAGTATGAAAGAAAATACAACTATTCATGAGAACATTACGCATAGATGATACAATAGAAAGATGCAGATAAAAAAGTAAAGGAACAGGTAAGAGAAAGACAATAATTATATATGTTAGATGAAATAACGGGAAGTATAAGAAATAGAAGAAGAAAGAAAAATAGAAGAAATTGCGCTAAACCACGCAAAACCTCGCTCAGCCTAATGCTAACCCTCTGCCGGTAAGAGGCAACGTTTGAGCTGCATTCGTAGCAGAATAATGAGTGGCTATTTTAAGCTGTGCCTCATAATAAACCTCATTATGTAGTTCTCGATAACGATATACATGAAATATAACATCCTACAATTAAAGATACCCTACCAGATAAAAACCCTGATCATTTAAATTGCAAGCCAAACATTTTTAAAAAAGCCCAGTTTTTCCTCAAACCACTCAGATACCATTCGGCATCAACATCGCGAGCCAAACCTTACTTAGCCTTAATAAACCGTAAAATCTGAAAAACCGTTCATAAACTATAGATCAGAAAAGATATCTTTAACTGCAAAGACGTCAGAGAAAAAATGAAGCCGCGATAAACGACACAGATAAATCTTTACGTTACTTTTCCAACTATAATTGAGTTTTTATCCACTAACACATTAGACTAGTTTGATACATTATTCATTAACATAGTAACGCATATAAAATGTAAATTTCTGCATAAATAAGTTTGCGAGATGGTAAGAAAACGGGTTCTTTTACTTCACCGGTACATACTGCCATTATAAAGACAAGCAAATTAGTTACAGGTTTTATCTCAAAAACTAGCCTTTACTTTCCTTAATGATGACTTTAAGCGACTTCAAACAATCAAGTCGAACTAAGTAATCTCAATATTTACCAAAACACATTTTCGAAATCAAGAGCAATTCCGTAAAAAGCCTCACATTCGCAAAACATCCATTCAGTAAATGAAATTAAAAAAAATCTCACAGGGATTACTCGCACACAATAAAATCAAACTACCCACACATATCACGGAATAAAACATTATCTACCTACCAAACAAAATGTTATAAACCCTAGCAGGAATCCGACCTAAAACTTTCTCATAAAGTGTTTCATGATTTATCCCCAAACCTTTTTGTACTATCGATATACAAAGGGCTATATTTCAAAAGTATTTTATAGACCTTCTGAATAACTATTGAGAACCTATATAAATAATTGCTGGTAAAGGGGACAGAGTAGAGGGTGTCTGAATAGAAAAGGGTTAGGGGTTGAGACCTAACTTTTTAAGAGTTAGGACTAACATTTTCAAAAACCTCTCCAATAGGATGATTAAAATTAATATCCCCCTTGTTTTCCCTACAGACTTACACAAAAACATACTAACTAGGTACTCATGGTGCATCCATATTTGGACTACTATGTTTCAGATTACATGTAAGGCAAGCATATTGCCATTTACCGGCCACGAAATTCAATTTCCGGGCTGCAAATCCCACATGTAATAAACCAAATTATACTTCGCCGAAATTCCCAATTTTCGCTTACAAGAACCTTATGGTCAGGTGTGATCTTGTAGCTAAAGGATCAACGTATGAATACAGATTTAACAATTTTCTATTTCAGAAAGGTTGGGGTCGGCTACCAGTCTAAGTAGATTCAGCTGAGTACTAGTGTTTTAGATGGAGTGACTGTCTATCTGTTCTTTCAACCCTGGGCAACTCGATATCTTCTGGTAGGAGTGGTTGGCAGACTCTCGCTTCTGACAACTCTTAACGACAGCCAAGATATAATAAATAACAGCCGGGATCCACAATTTAACGTGTTCCAAATCATCTAATCAGCATCACACCTAATAAGGAAGCGAATTATAACATAAAGACTACCACATTCAGTTTGATGGTGCTAATTAAACATTAATCAACTCTATGATACGTTAATTACTCCATGAAATCAACGCGTTTATACAGGAAGGCTGGTAACGTAAACTTGGCGGATATTAGTTAATTTGTGCTAAATGTTGGCTTCTATATTGAGTGAGGAAATGGGTGCCTTGAACCAGTAGTTGAAGGTACGAAGCAAGTACTCTGAGACCTTATGGAAGGTCTCATCGGGCCATATGGCTGAGCGCAAAACATGCTAGCTGGAATCTCTATAAGGCCGTTTCCCATATAACTTTAGGCCAATTCGATCCAATAACCTCCCCATTTTTCCGAAAATCGATTTTCCTATCCAGTAGCCGAAAACATTTTACTCGATTTTCAACAATCGATTTAACAGCGATTCGATTATCGGCGATGAGATCGACAGAAATCGAGCACGTATTGAGCACAACACTCATATTTTAGACGAGGTTTTAAATTTTTCCGGGCACTGATTTTCGATCAGGAAAATATCTCGGAAATGTTTGGTGGATATTCGTAAATATCTCATGTAAGACGTTGTTATGGTTAGATAATATTAACATATATGTAGAGCTTATAAATAGACCAAAGAGTTTCCTCAGTGGACATCAGGACAGATGACGTTAAATAGAAGACCGTACCTACTCATCCAGACAATAACATATTTCCTTGTCTACACACCTAGTTATTAATCGATAATCATGCTTCCATCGAAACGAATAAATCAATCGATTACTTACACCCATACATCGCGTTATTCTGCATGATTCAATGCTAACATTAGCATGTAAAGATCAGTATCTACATATAACACACTACCCGATACAAACTCGATACAAACGCGACGCAATCACGACATGTTCTGAATCGTTAATCGCTTATTTGTAAGATATTTCACTTTAGCTTTCTAAAACTTACGTTGAATGCTATTTAAGGTACGTTTTGGTGCGGAAGATTTTGCTAGACTTTGAGTAGAATTTTTATTTTTGACCGATTTCAAAAAATGGAGGTTCTCGGTTTGACCTTCATGTATGTGTTTGTGCGCGATTGACTCACGTTTGGCTAACCGATATTGATGCGTATAGCATAGTATTTGTCAGACATAGGACAAGGTTTTGGGACATTACATATTATTTTTTGGAAAAAAATATTTTGATAATTAAGAACATTGCATTGCTTAATATCAGTATTTTTTTGAATGTTTTATTTATTTAATTAAAACTTTATTGTCAATAATGTACCATGGTACCGAAGGTACTTATTAAGGAAAACTCTGGACAGTGTTTTTCCTACGAGAACAACTATTTATTTTATTTAATAGCAGTCAATTAAGTAAGGACATTATTATTACCGATGTGTTATTTATTTATGTCGTTTTGTATAGAACCAATACAATACAAATGCTATTTATAAGCAACTCGTAAGTATCACATCACAAATTAACTCAACGTGTTGACAATGGCATGAAATTAACTAAATTAGTTACTTAATACAAAACATTTTAACTATTATGTAATAATAAAATGCGTATTGTTAAGAGGTTAAAAAGTTATGAATTAATAACTTTTGATAACTTCATATTTACAAAGGAAACCGTTCAAGTTAGGTTGACTATGTAGAAGTTAAAGACCTTACTTATACGTCTGTCTGTCAGACTTTATATTCAGGATAAAACTACTAAACAGATTTGAATGAAATTCGGTACACAAGAGCCTGAGAAAGGACAGAAACTACTTTTTAGTTGGATTATTTTGGATGCAGAAAGTATTTATCTCAAGACGCGGGTGGAACCTCAGAAGAGTCGGCATTTTCTGATAACTTACAAAACAATTCCTTATTAGCATTCCACATGTTTTAAATACTTACAGGTTATTTCATAAAATATATATTCAATTTCCAGTTTCCAGTATTATTGTATTCTGCATCATTCTTCATGAGTTACCAACTGTAAGTACTACATTAGTTCGCAAAGGATCTTTGTTTGAACACTGGCATGCCATACTCGTGACGTAGAACTCGCACTTGGCAGTTTATGAATCGCATCCATTGTTCGTAGTTTGTGCTATAACATCTGGTGGGATATGGTAACGTATTTGCAATAGTTGGTTTGTAAGGACTTATGTAGTTGTAAATGCGACAATAGGTACAGCAACTTAAAAAATTGCAACTTGTAGGAAGTATTTGCCAGCACTATAACAAAATACACAGAGGTAAAATGTAATTTATGTAAGTATGAACAGCTATCGTCAAATAACTTTGCAATTCAGAAGTTAGCAGTTAGATTATCTTGCGTATGCGCAACATAGGGCTCCATTTCGGATTAGTACTAGGGCAACTTTAGAGCTAACGTGTTTATTAAGAGAGCTCTACAAGGTAAAGCATTAAAAGAGAAATCAAAGAATATTATGGACATACTATCAAACCTTTTGTGAATAAAACTATAACAGAAATAAAGCAACATAAATCTTCATCTGAATCTATTTACTTCATAGTTTTTACACTTACTTGTTAAAATACACAAAATAAACTACATTAATTCAACCACTTACACTTAAATTGCTAAGTTTTTCAGACATTTTCTCGGCTGGTTGCCAACATTATTCTTTTTGTTACTAGGATCAAATAAATTGTTTGTAAACAACAGTTGTTCTGAAACCTATTTCGTGTTTTACGGAGTCTCGTCAAATAGGTAAGTAGTTGTCGAAAATTCATGAATATAAAGGCATTAAATTCGTATTGATGGTTTAACTATGCATAGGTGCTCACTTAGGTCTAAAACACTGGTACTCAGCTGCACCCGGCGAGACCGGAAGCTGACCCCAACATAGTTGTTAAAAAGGCTAGGCAATGAACGACTAAGATCCATTTAATTTCGAAAGCACTTAAATGTAAACTGACCCGAAACAGTTACCAACCAAACAGTTCATGGAAGAGAATTATGCACAAAAATAAAATCAAGCAAGCAATGTTGCAAAAGTGCATGAACTCAAACCGGTTTCTGTACGAAAGGGACAAATAACCCGTTACTTGCAAATAACAACGATCAGGCAACACAAAAATAAATAAAAAATGCAAAGACGAAATTAACTTTACTTAGCGAGCAAAAATACTGAGAACATAATTTATCTGGAAGTATATACCTACTTGTACGTATGTTGTCATAAACAGCAGTTATAAACTATAGAAAATAACATAAATACCACATTGCTTCACTCCGTACGTGACGATACGATAAAAATAACACACGTGAACGTCGATACAATATTGAAAGGAGTTGACTGGGTTACGGACTTTCTCTGCACCAGTAAACAAGAGCTATCGAGTCTTCATACACTATCATATTACTTAAAAAACCAACCCGCATCCTGCTCGAAATATAACCCTTTCAATGACTATTATTCTACCATCCATTATAGTAAGAATATTTTTTGACTCAAAAATAGTTCATGTTAAAGAGTTCGAACCTTTTTGTTTGGGCTGTTAGAAAAACATTGAGCCGAAAACTAAACAAACAACCAGACGGGCCAAGGCCGTAACAAACAAATATTTGGAGTACACGAAGAATGAAAAATGCTGTAATAAGCTTCGGGATAGGGATTCCGTTTTTATTGAAGCAATTTTATTAGACAAACGAAGTAGCAAATAAATTGGACTCCAAAATTGACATTTAATCTTGCATGTTAGGGGCTGAATGAAAGAAAAGTAATATGTTACATAAGTGATATTATTATGAACTAGAAATCTAGAGAGAGTGACGTAATGAGTACAGATGAGATAAGAAAATATCCATTATCAACTGACCTCCAATAACCCTACAGAATAAACTTCATTAACCCATGAATGTTTTAAAACAGGAGAGGAAATAACAGAACCAGGAACTAGGAAATCTAATAAGTCTTATTACAAGTTATTCACAGTTCCCAAGTTTAACAAACATGCCAAATTGTAGAATTCAAATCCAAAACACTTGTATTTGACACACGTTCTGAAAACCGAGATCCTATATCAAATAGAAAGTTTAAATTGAATTGTGGTTCATACTGAAATGAGTAGGTACGCCACGTATGAATTAGATTTTAACAATGCTTGTTTTGAAAGAGATTACTTAAGCCTCATAAGGCTGTTATAAGAATGTCAAGCTAGGCATACGTTACTTAGAAGTACCGAAGAACCATTGAGAAAGAAAGGCGTTTAGCTAAAGAAATTATGAAATAATCTAGCTAGTGCATTGCAGAGAATTAGGCACCTGGCACTAGATTTATGTCCGCTTCGATTCTGGATTAAAACTTTACACCCTGAAGTTCTGAAACAACTTCTAGTCATAAATTATGAGCATTATACTCCGTCATTTGTTCGTCCAAAGCTGTTCTTGCGATCTCATTGGAAAGTTAGTTTCCAGCAATCCCAGCGTTAGATTAGTCTGACTTTAATTTAGTATTTCTACTTAATGCCCCGTTGATTTTGTCGCGCCCAGTTAGCACCATTACAGTTGTTTAGAAACGGCTCGAAAGGAATTTAATACATGTGTTGGAATAAAAAATATATAAGCGTCTCTCGAGCACTTAGCGTGTTCCGCAGGTGGCTTGGATCAACAAAAACTACTCGACGGAGAATTTTTTAGTGATCCTAAAATTATGAAACACGTTTTTATCTATTCGACGCTCTGTGAGAATAACACCTAGTTCCATGTGTGGGATATTAATTTGGACTATTCCAAAGACCAATTTTGAACTTATTACACCTAGTCCGTTTTTAAACCATTCAAACCGTAGGTACGAAATAATATAGACCGATTTCTAATTACGATCTCGATCGCAAATTCCGAATGAATGATGATTAATTAAAGCTACACGATTAATTACAGCTACAAGACCAATAAAAATGCTATTAAAAAGCAATTACTCGTCTTATTGTATCATTTGATAGCATCTGGCCATCACAACGTATTAAGCTCGGTAGGTGGTAGGCACTATCCTATGTGGAATTGTATTCAGAACTCGGACTAATTGCGCATCGCTCTTGCAAGTGTGAAAAATAATTGTTCCATTGCTAAACAGCTAAAAATTCACATAATACACTTATCAATCAGTAATTTTGGTGAAAAGATCGTATCTTTTTCTAATTTCCTGTGTTGCCAAATTGTTAATAGAAGCAATCTCCCCAAATTGCCATCTTTTCTAAATACTTATTACAAGAAAAGTTCTTCTTATGAATTTGTTTAGTCTTTTTGCCAGTAATGACGCGGGTAATAAAGGGTGTCAATTTCGTTTGCTTATCTTCAGCCAAGAGAAAGTTCCTAACCTTGTTCTCGAGATTATAATCTTCAAAATCATTGAACCGATTTAGATCGCCTCCAATGTTTCGCTATCTTTCTAATTCTTATGAAAAAAAAAGACTTAATTAAGAGAGTCTGTCGAGTAAGTTAATTGAGGCTCTGAAAAGTAAATCGTTGCTCTTTTTGCAGTCGAATCAAGTCATCTGTTACTCAACATGTTTTTCTATCAGAACCAGTTGAAACCATCGATTTATTATTCAATGTCAGTTGAAACCTGACGTTTTTTTTCAGTGAGGCGCTGTGGTGTAGGAGAACCGGATTGTCGGGGAGCGCCGAGTCAACAGGTAGGCTATAGGGCACTGACCTACAGTTGGCGGTGCATGAATGGCATCGGAGCCGTTCAGCTGGCTGCCATTCTTAATGAACTATCGATTTTACGAAACCGAACGAATTAGAAACATTTGTTTTACGTCCTAAGGGAAAAAAGGATCAGAGACTACAAGACCTACACTTTTCCAAAATAAAAAGTTAAGGTTGTTTCGTTCTGGTCGATGTTGTTTTGAAAACGTAACGAACGACAGATAACTCGGGTTTGTTTGAGTTGAACACTACATGTGATGTATAAAAATAATAACTGAGCTCATTAGCAACGTGTTGACAAAGTAAACCAACTGATAACTAGTCAAATAACGGCACTTATCTTATTAATTCCAAAGTGAAAGAAATACAATTTTGAATGCAGTGATAAAAAAAAACTCTCGTTGTAAAGATAAGTAACTGTAGTTTGAAGAGTAACTTTGTAAGTAGGTAATTCATGCCGCTCACCTTCTCGCAAACTGCAGGCGAAACGTGTAGTTTCGAGCCAGTTGCACGCGCCAGTGTCCTTTTGAACTTAACAAAGGTCTACTTTCACCGACGCCAGCCCCCAAGATTCAACTGTACCATATACGGCCCTCTCGACGAATATTGCAACTTAGCTTACGCGCTTTTTTATCGAACAAAACAGTAAAGTACAATTGAAACGGTAAATTGCGATCGCATAAAAAAAACGTGGACGCACTTCACAAACACTCGTCAAGATTGACCACTTTTATTTCACCGCACTGCTGGTTCTGGAGAAAAAAGTGTTGTATCATGGGCCCGTTTAAAAAAGTTGGGAAACTTTTCGTCTGTTTTCGTTGATCGAACGCGGTCACACGTTCGTCGTGGGGCGATGCCGCCGCGCGAATGGCGGCCGGCTCGGCTGTCGGCTTCGCGCGACGAGAACAAAACGAATCGAGAGAAGCGGAGCGTAAGTTGCGAGGGAAGATAGGCCAGGCGCGTGAGAGCGAGGGAAACAGCGCATAGAACCGTTTACCAACCCCCCTAGCCCCGCGTGTTTGCTAAATTTAAGGGGAAGTAAAACACCTGCCTGTAAAACATTATTTTATTGAACATTATCGACCCAGATGTTTTCCGCCAATTAAGTGTATTACAAAGAATTATGACTCATTCATTATGTAGTGTCCAAATCCATGTTGTAACAAGGACTACTTTTACAAACTCGTTGCATATAAGAGTGTCATTCTTCAGTCTTATATTTGGGTGGAAGAAAACAATAGATCTAGTCAAAGACAAATAAAGTAACTTTGGAAGCCATAAAAAATAAATTTAGATAATAATGTATACTTAAAATTAAAAAAGGCAATTAAAACTATGCCAAATAAATTTGGACAGACCTGCAACAATTAGCATATTAAATGATTTAGAAAAATCCAATTTAATAATAATAGAAAATAATCTCAATTAATATATAAAAATCGTGTAAAAATGTCTACTTAACTTATCAGCAATCTTAGTTAACAGTGGAGTGCAATAATTGAAGGCAATAAAAATGCAACAGAAACAATAAATAATAAAAATTGATGCAAATTTGATTACACTGGAAAACAAATACTTAGATTTCTTATATACAATACTAGAATAAGATTCATATTTAGATCCTATGACTATTCATTCATTTACTATCAGGGTCGCACTAGTTCTAGTGGAACACTTAGATCTGGTGTGACTAACAACGGATTGGTCTGCGGTCGCGTCTTAGCTTCGTAAGGTTGCTTTTGACTGACATTCGGCGCAACCTTCTTTAAAAAGTTAGTTCTTACAGCTAAAACTATTGTATTCATAAAACCAACTACTATGTATATACCTCCAATAATGGAGAACAGTCTCAAAGTAAATTGTAATATATTTTCCCTTTCCTGATAAACTTTGACTTTTAATGCGGCCATGTCATATTTGAAGAATACTCCAGGAACGCCGTGGGATCCTCGGGAATGACTGATTGGTCTTTCTAGTTCTTTGACTGAGTACTGAAATGTTTTTATAGTTTCAAACGTAGTGTCCACATCAGTTGGGACAACTTCAATAAAATACTGGTACAGCATATTTTCATCTTGAGTGATTTTTAGATCACCTTCCAGAGGGTATATGATTCCATTGGCAGGACTACCAAAGCTCAGACGGTGTATTCTATGACTAAAGTTCTGTGGTGTATCATCAAAGAGCATGTTTAAATGTATGTGGCCTCTTGGTAAATGTAAACTTTTTCCTGCTGTTACATGGAAGTTTCCGGCAACTTTGTTCAGTGTTAGCACACCATGAAGTCTGCAAGCGTCAGGGCGGCGGTTGGGCTTTGATTTTCGCGCTGGTATAGTTGCTCGAACAGAGCCATGACCTTTTTTCCATAACAGTTGCCATATGGAGTGGTACTCTTCTCTGAGGTAGGAGTTTAAGTACTTCACAGCATCGAACGCGTCTTGCTGCTCCTGGGTGAGCTCGAACCACGTATCCTCCTCTTGTAACTCTCCGAAACCGAACACACTTTGTGAGGTAGAATCCAAAATATCAGCTCCAATGTTTGAGCAAGGCATTGCAACCGTCATATCTATATTTATTCGCAGTTTTTCGTCCATATCAATATCTGGCATGAATTTGAACACTAAATTACTGTCTAAATAATAGGAAACTTCACTATATATCAGCCACATAATTATAAAAAAGGCGATAACTGAAAAAGTACCGCCTACAGGAGTACTGTCCACGTATTCTTCCGGCACTTTAGGAAAAGCGTCAAGCTCCTTCACTCTATCAATAACTTTCTTCTTACCTCTATATCTTAACATGTTTAATTAAGAATTACTATTATCTCAGAGCTTTCCAGTCGACGTGTTTTTAATTTTTATTATTGCTTCTCTACCCACTTGACAAGAAGTGTGTGACAACGTAACGTCAACGAGTCATTGACATTAGAAAACTGACAGATTTACGCAGAACCAGCGAATCACAAAATGCGACGTGGAATGCAACAGACCTATGTGATTCACAAGATTTTTACGCATTTAACAAATACTGCATACTATGTCCTTATGGCTCTCTTCAAGTATCGTCTATTAAAAATATTTCGTGAGCCATTTATTTCAAGATTAGCAAAATCTGTGAACATCCTAAATTAAGAAAGTTTCTGAACTAAAACTATATGACAGCGACAATTAAAATTTTCTATGTCATGCTGTCAAGTGTCATATTATCTGTCATATTGGCTTGCCGAGTTTCGCTCGCTGCGAAATACGGAATTTTCTATTTTTATCCGCATCAGGAGACAATAAATACAAACATTTATGCAGTCCGACGAAGAAGACACTTCGTTGCATTCATGCTTCGACTCGCTAAAAACCGCCGTCATGGGGTGCTGCTATAGTATTTGCCACAAAGACACGGATCCACAGGTAAGTTTTACGGATATTTTACGCGTTAATTGGTAAAATAGCGTGTGTGTGAGATTGTGAACAGTAAAATACGACGACGGTTGAATATTGTGTGCAATATGGGTGAGTAAGAATCTGTTTGTCCATTTCCCGTTTCCAAACTTTGACACTGACATACAAAGGCTTATCTTTGTAGTTTAATTCCTATATAGTTGATTGACATTTTATCTGGTTAAATACACAAACAGCATGGTTCAATAATTGATATTAACGAAGCTAGCAGAGTTTACAAATAGCTCATTGTTTAGCAAGTTCCAGGGAGGTCTTTGTGCAATGTTTATGTATCAAGTCCATTGTCTGTGACCATAAATTATGTATGAGTACTGAAACCTTTGAAAGGAATGGTCAAAACAAGGTCTGTACATGTAACATTCATAATAATCAGTACTCATTAGACATTGTTTTACAATAGCAAAGCTCATAACTTTGATGATGCTGTTGTATAAAATTTGACCTAGTTTCATAACCAGTTCTAAAAGTCTTGCATTTTGACTAAAAGTGACTACTTTTAAATTTTATCAACAAACAAAGATACTCTATATAGAAAATATAGAAATAATAAATAAATATCGATATAGAAAATTGGTTTTTGGAAGTGTAGTTCTTGACTGTCTAACTAACTTCCCTGTCCCATGAGTCATATGTAATGCACACTGATTTGCTTAACTATAATGTCTATATTGTGGAGTGGTTAATTATAACCTACTTCAATTCATTTACTCCCAATATCCACCCACTTTTAGCTGATTCTATTTTTTAACAAATTAAATGTCACCATGATAAACAATCAAGTCATACATACAAACTTGGCATACACACTTACAAATCTTTCAATTAAAAACTTCTGGATGGATTTTATTTGAGGCTATCTCTTATCCATGAACAGGAAATGGTTCCCTCTGTATGTGGGTCAGACTGGGGTAGGACCTAGTCACAACAACTAGATATTTAAAACAACAACAGATGTAAAGTTTTGTCTTTGAAATTAAATATTTTAACCTCTTGAATGCCACTCATTAGAGAACAATAGAAAAACCATTGTGTCTCGCATAGATCTATGCACCGGCATACAAGGGGTTAAACAAGTTTTAGTTGTAAATCAATACGAAATAATAAAAAGTTCTAATGTTCACTTTAAATGGTAGTTGTAGGATAAAAAGTAAAAACAGATGAAAACACTGACCTTTGAATTGCTATTCAGAGCAGGAAATTGATATTCAGATATCATACAAAACATTCATAACAACATGGTCGGCCATGATAATTTTGTATACAATGTTGTAACTATTTTGCAATGCTATTAAATTTTTAAACAAGATTAATTTCAAACTAAACTTGAAAATGAATTTAGTTTGAATTTATAACTACTGTAGCTGTTTGAATAGAATATGTAAAGCATCATGTTATATGAAGGTTTAGGAGTATCAAACTCAAACTCAAACTCAAACTCAAAATTTTTTATTTCAAATAGGCCTATGAAAGCTCTTTCGAAACGTCAAAGTTAGGTGCACGGTTCCAAAGAGTTGGTCTCATGGAGAAGAACCGGCAAGAAACTCCATGGACACTCTTTTTAAAAGAAAATAAAAATAATTACAAACATACAGTTTTCTATCTAGTCCTGAGAATGTTATACAATCCAAATTGAGCTAAAAATGTATTAATAAATTATACAAAATAATTTTAGTGCAATCGTTACTCGAAAAATAATTTATACAATTCAAAGTAAGAATATATTGGGTAACCAAGTTATTATATAATGCAATTTGGGGTCTTGCTGGCTTGGGCTTGGCTGGTCTGGGCGGAGGCACTCCCGTGTCCCGGTCGCCGGGGAAGCCACATGTGCAGAGAAAAAGAAAAAACAATATTAATTTAACGCCAGGCATCACTGTCATTAATGTAATCCTGAATTTTATAATACGCCTTTTTAATCAAAATGTTTTTAACTACATTCTTAAACTTTTTATCAGTGAGATCAAGGATACATTTAGGTAGCTTGTTATAAAAACGTACACAATTCCCTAAGAACGACTTATTTGTTTTTGTTAGCCTAAACTTGGGAACCACTAATTTATGTTTGTTACGTGTATTTATCTGGTGAATGTCACTTTTAACTGTGAATTTATGGATGTTTTTGCGAACAAACATAATATTTTCAAAAATATACAAGGAAGGTAAAGTAAGTATATTAATTTCCTTAAAGAATTCTCTAAGAGATTCGCGAGAGCCCATGCCATAGATCGCTCGGATCGCCCTTTTTTGCAAAACAAAAATTGATTGGACATCAGCCGCTGCCCCCCATAGCAAAATGCCATATGACATCACGCAATGGAAATAGGCGAAGTATACAAGCCTGGCCGTAGCTACATCGGTCAGTTGTCTGATTTTTCTGACTGCAAAAGCAGCAGAAGCAAGTCGCCCTGATAGGGAGGATATATGGGGACCCCATTGCAATTTACTGTCAATGGTAATGCCCAGAAATACTGTACTGTTAATTAACTCTAATTTGCTCTTATCGAGCATTATATTTGTTTCAACCGCAGTGACGTTAGGCAAACAGAACTTAAGACATTTAGTCTTGGAAGCGTTTAATAATAAATTGTTGGCTGCGAACCATTTGGAGAGAATTTCTAGGCTTTCATTAATGTGACTAACATTGGGGTTCTTACGCTTAACTTTAAAGACAAGGGAAGTGTCGTCCGCAAACAAAATAACATCCGAAATATCAGACAACACAAATGGAAGGTCATTTATATAAACTAGGAACAGAAATGGACCCAGTATAGAGCCTTGAGGCACGCCCATTTTTACAACTGTCCCCGAAGATGTTGAGCCGCAGACATCCACTTTTTGCTGTCTGTTGGATAAATAAGACCGGACAAGTTCAAGAGATTTTCCACGAATGCCGTAGTGTCTCAGCTTAGAAATGAGTGTATCGTGGTCCACACAATCAAACGCCTTGGAGAGATCACAGAAAATACCGACGGCATCCTGCGAACTCTCCCAGGCTTCCAAAATCTGAGTGACTAACCGCGCACTTGCGTCCGTAGTGGACCTACCCTTTGTAAAGCCGAATTGACGGTCGTGCAGTATATCGTTTAAGTTGAAATGGTTTAACATCTGATCAAGCATGATCCTTTCGAATATTTTACTTAGAGCCGGGAGAATAGAAATGGGTCTGTAGTTTGACGGATTTTTCTTACAACCTGACTTAAATATTGGAATGACCTTACTGTGTTTCATCAAATCAGGAAAGGTGCCTTCATCTATACATGAGTTAAAGATTTGACTGAGTATTGGTGCAATATTGTCAATCACGGAGCTCAGGGCTTTAACAGAGATGCCCCATAAGTCTTCCGTTTTTTTTAAATTAAGGTTTTTAAAAGCTTTTTTTACTGTATTAAAAGTTATGTAATGGAATCCGAAATCCGGTACTTCTTTGGTAAAATTTTGTTTTAGTAATGACTCTGCAAGTGTAGAGGACGAGTTAAGTGATTTAGTAACCTCTACTGGTACATTAGAGAAAAAATTATCAAACGCGTTAGCAACCTGCACATTATCCGACACAGTTGCATCATTAATCGTTAACGATAGTTCGGTATCCCGGACTTTAATTTGACCCGTTTCCGCATTTATTATTTTCCAAACGGTTTTTATTTTATTATCCGATTTAGTTATTCTGTCACTAATTGATTTAGACTTTGCAAGAATACATACACTTTTGAATACCTTAGAGTAGTTCCGTACATGATCATGAAAAGATTTATCAGATGTCATTGATTTTTCTCGGTACAGGTTATACAATACATCTCTGCTTATCCTAATCCCTTTTGTACACCATTCGTTGAATTTTAATTTATTGTCGATTTTTAGTTTCTTAATAGGACATGATTTATTAAATTCTAGACAAAGTGTGTTAAATAACTTATTAAATTTAGTATTCGAGTCCTCTGATTTAAAACTACTGCATAATTTATTGACAACATTATTTTTAAACGTTTCTAAGGTTCTGTCTGTTAGTTTTCTGTATTTTATTACTATGCTTGACGGAGTGTTTTTATTAGCAGGAAAGCTAACAAGCTGCCCCAAGTGATCCGATCTCACACCAGCAATAATGGAAGAATGCTGAACCACACAATTTGTAAAAATATTGTCTAAACATGAACTTGAAGATGGTGTAATTCTAGTGGGTTCATTAAACAAATGTTTTAAATTAAAAGATTGAAATAGGGATAACAGTTGATATTTATCAGAAGATTCAGAAGATATATCTATGTTAAAGTCACCGCAAATGAAAACTAGTTTATTTGACTTAAAAATCTTCCTAAGTATTTCCTCCATATTTGTAAGAAATAATGAAAAGGTACTTGCTGGTGGTCTATATACACATAAGAATAAATGACTTCCTATTTCTGCACATGCTACCTCGCACAGGCGATCAACAGAGCTCGAAGTAATGTCGCTTCTATCCTTAAATTTTAAATTATTTTTACACAATATCAATGTACCCCCACCCTCTGCAGTTACCCTATTAAATACACTAGCAACCTTGAAATTATTAATATTAAATAACATTTTCTCAGGCTTGAGCCATGTCTCACAAAGACATAGTATATCTATACAAAACTTATCAGTTAAAAGTTCAATATCTAATATTTTGCCAGAAAAGCGGTTTACATTCTGATGAAATAGGATGAGGTTGTCGCTACGCTTTTCTATTGTCTTAGAATCTAGTTTAAACAATCAATCACAGTATTGTTAGAATAACTAGTCAATACTGGCTCGTCGCTTATCCTACATTTTGTCATATTGTTGGCTATGACAATGTTAATATTATATGCTATCAATGTAGCTATATTATCTTTATATTTATTAGGGAAAAACATACTTTCCCTACTCAAGTGAAATTCACTAACAAACTTGTTAGTGTCAAAGAATAATAGTTTGTCCCTATGACAGCATGTCAATGTGTATATAAAATTGTTCAGAGTATGAACATAACTATTTTGAGTGTCAGAAAAACAATCAGAATATGGAAGTGCACAAATCATAATGCTTTTTAAATTTAGTTTTAATAAGGTGTTGATACCATTAGCAATGTCACTTTTAATTACATCAAGACTGTTGCCTATCAAAAGAACTAGTGTAGTGTTAGCATCAAACTGTGTATTAACTATCTTGTTTATTATGTAGTTGAAGTGTAGGTTTGGGTAACAGTAACTAGTTACAATATGTTCTTGTGGGAGTGAGTGTTGAATAAATGAGCCTAAGCCTTTACCAAATTTATCTGTAAATAAGACTGACTTGTGTTGCTTAGTGTTGTGAATGCTTGGAACAGTATGAGGGGGGTCTAGTAATGTAGTAACAGGCCGGGGTTCAGGGATTGGGATTGGGTGAGCACGGGTATAATTCCTACACCCATTTACATTGCTTTCTTAATTTTTGAACCAACAATACAACTAACTCCTATATCTGAGAAAAATATTAGCAGTATAAATAACAGTCTACTTTAATAATGTAGGTATATTACAGCTGAACTGGAACCATCACATTTTCAGTCAATAGTTCAAAGTATTGAAGGTATTTCTATTGTTAAGAAATGAAGTACTACTGCAAAAAAAATCTACATAACCATTAAAATAATATAAAAACCCAGTAATATGCACTACCCACATGGATTGAAAGCAAACATTTCTGTGGCATGATTATGCCACAGTTGTAATAAAAGCCCGGTTTAGAATTACAAGTCTGTAACAACTGTTATACCTCTGTCATACATGTGATTCATTGCACCAGTGTGCAGTTCTCAATATTTATAGATATAACTATGTATTGCATTGTGGAATCGTAGGTTATTGAACTGAGAAAGTATTTATTTGTGCTGCTCTATGTTTATAGACAAAAAAATTGCTAAAAGGTTTAAGGTAAAGAGTCAATTTAAGTATGTACATAAGATTTTGTATTTTATTCTATTTTTATTAATCTTTGTTGTTTTTTCTTCATAAGTTCTGTGTACGTAAAGTTTATTGAGGAAAAAGGTTAGTTGCTCTCCACAACCAAACTATGTATGATGCCAAGCAAACCATTTTTGTTATGAAGATATATTGATACATAAATTACTGCTAGCAGTATCAGCATAGAAAGATCAGTTTACCTTTTTCTGAAGAAAAAAAGATAATGAAAGGAGCATGCTTGATGTAAACAAAGTAAAACCTTTTCCAACCAAAGAAACAGGTTTTATGCAAATTGAGCCAAAGTTTATAAATACCAGGACCAGTTTCTGTCTTTGTGTACCTACAATTTAAAAATAATATTGTTTAAAGCCTGTAATTCTCAGAAATCTGTGCATATGTAAAAATATAACTGTTTAGTGAAATAAATAATCATAAATACTAATTTATGAATAATTTTTAATAAATTTCCAATTAAAATAGTAATTCATTGCAACTTTAACATGATAACCTTCAGTTTAAAAACACAAACAATGCATTTATTTTTTTTATTTTTTTTTTCCTTTTGCAATCATGCGATCAGTCTTCTGACTATAAGCAGATAAGGTGAAGTTTAAGTGGCGGGTAGGTCACTACTCCCAGTAGAGCAGGACCTTTCTTTTATTTAGTAAACTAAATGTCGAAGATATCTCGCCGCTTTTTTAGCCGACGAATGGTCTCAGGTATTGTTACCTGCCCCGCAAGTTGGTTTGGGTGCTTCTGAAGTCTAATTTTGTAACTGGCAGCATGAAGATTCACTTCCTCTTTCACCATCGGTATGCCGAGTACTTCGTGAACATCTGACATTCTGCTAAACCAGGGTGCATTTGATATTTGTTTTAGAATGTAGTTTTGCACCCTTTGTATGATCATCTTATTGGAGTCGCTGGCGGCTCCCCATAGTTGTATCCCATATGTCCATATGGGCTTGAGAATTGATTTATAGATCAAGAGCTTGTTATCTACAGCCAGTTTAGATTGCATTTATTAAATAAATTATATTTCATTCACTTTGATATGCATATTGTACCATATCATGTAAATTCATGATGCACTAAAATGACTGATGCAGTATTTCGTTATGTTTGACCTACATAGAAACGATGAATGGATTGTGTGAAAGATGATATGGCTGGATAGAATGTCACTAGTTAGATGACGTCAGACAAAAAAGTATGGAATGGGCAGACATGTTGTGTCGACCACAAATGAGACATTGGGATTAGGGCAGGGGAATGACGGTCATGATAAATTATTTTGAACCATTAGAGTCGTAAAGTGCTGGAGTGGAGACCACGGACTAGCAAGCGCAGCATAGGACGTCCACAAACAAGGTGGACAGACAACCTTATAAAGGTCGCCGGAAGACGCTGGATGCAGGTCGCCTCCAACAGGTATCTGTGGAGATCTAATTGGGAGGCCTATGTTCAGCAGTGGACGTCCTATGGCTGAGATGATGATGATGATCATGATTAGGAACAATAGCCTTAATAATACAATTGGTGAATCATCATTTTCAGGAGAACACAGTGAACGAGAGGACCCACCTACTAGAAGTGACGGAACAACAGCAGGAGACGCCGGTGCCGGCCGCGTCGGCGTCCACTCCGCCGCGCAAGCCTGACGAGCAGAGCGCGCTCAACAGGATACTGCACGAGACTGCCACGTGAGTACTGCAGGAGTATAGAAACACTGGTATATACCAGCACACAAAATTGTATTACGAAGACCATTGATGCTCTAGCCACATCGAATCAGCTATTTCCAAAGGTACTTCTCAAGCTTTTTTGAAACATGTGCCTGCTTGAGGTGGTCGCCTAGTAAACCTGTATGTGTGGATCCTGCAAAGATCAAACTGCAAAACCTATTTTTACAAAAGACCTTAACTGGTCGACTACCCGAATTATGTATATTTTTCCAGACACTTCTTTTCGGATCCTATCTACAAAAACTTTCATTGTCTTCTCCTCTTTTTCCAGCAATGTAATCGACGTTGGCGCTCTAGGCCCATACGCGCTCGAAGCGAGCGCATACTCGGAGCGCGTGCGAGTGTACAGCGCGCGTGTGGCCGGGCTTCCTGCACCCGGGGCGCCGGCGCCGCGGCTGCTGGCTGATCTGCCGCATTCTGAGCGAGCCGCCTTGCTGGCCAGGCCTGCGCTGCCGGCTGAGGACAAAGACTTTGTAAGTTCAATTCTTTGATTGAGTTGCAAGTGGTTCTTAACTGTAAAGTCGGAATTGAGATGCTGGGAAGTATGTTCCGCCATTTTTTCTTACCTGCGAAAGTACATAAGAAATTGTGAAGGGTGGACGTTTTTGGAGGCTGTTTTGTAAAACTTTCCTTTTAAAAAGGGCTGATTCTTAGCCTACTAATTTTTATTTTATTTTAAAATTGATGCGAGAACCCGAAAATCGATCTCAGTGGCGTGCACTTGGAGAGGCCTATGTCCATGTATGATAGGCTGATGATGATGATGATGATGATTTATGATAACTGTGCCACAACGTGGAGAGTAGAGGTTATGAGATTATGAAAAAACCGAGGAGGTGCTTGGAACTTCTTCTTTTAGTTAAAAAAAATCGCACTCGCTCCTCGCACATATTTCGCGCGCTACTTCTTTTTGCGTTTACTTTGGCAACTTTGTCTTCAAACTGAAAACTATTCATATAATACACAAAGTCAAGGGCGGCTAAATTGTTTTCGAGCCCGTGTTGCAGATAGCCATGCTACGCCTGAGTATACTGAATATGTCTCTAACCATATAACCATTTGGTGCTACCACACGCCACGAGCCGTACCTAAGTGTATTTACGTCTTTAGTTTACTTCTTACTTAAGCTAAGGTTCCGCCGAAAAATGGTTAAACGAAAAGGGTCCGAAGCTAAAAGAATTCGGGAACCGCTGGCTTAGACTATATTGCATTTTATGGTGATAAAGAAAAGTCTGTGCATGATCGTTTATACTCTTGACTTATCTCAATATTTTTAGAAACCCAATGCTAACAAACACATACAAATTTCAGATAACGAACGCTGTAAAAAAAGCGGCAGCTGCCATCTCGGAGCTCCGAGTGGAACACCACGAGGACTTAGTGGTTCCGTTCAGGGTGCCATAGCAGAGGCGAACGGCGTCGTACTGCGAGGACGAGCGCCCATACTGACACGGACGCGAACGGCGAGGGACATAGATAGGTAAATACAATGAGAAATTGAAAAAAAAGACATCAAAACATAATTTTCAGAAAAAAAAGTTGCGCGATTGTGGCGCGACAGTTGCGCAACTGTCGGGCATCTTTTTGTGTGAAAGCTGTATTTTGGTGTGAAAAGGCCTCTAACGTAAAGGACCATTGTAATTGGTGTTTAATATTTATTGAATGGTTTGTACTTTGCTGGACAGAATTAAGTTTTTATGCAAAAAGGCGGGTTAGAGAGACTTACATACTATTATCGGCTTATAAAGCCTGAATCATAAAATACTTTTTTTTGAACTCTTATCTGCCTTTTTAAAATAAAAACTTATACATACCAATAGCTGAAAATGCATTAAATATAACCAGTGCTGAGTACATGTATTGTTATAAACTTGAAGGAAAAGACTAATCCCGCCATATTTGAAATCAGTCAAAACTGCTAGACTTTCATATAACTCATAAGTTACTTTAACTGAATAAACTGTCTTATAAACTCCGACTTATTTTAACTTAGACTTCCGTCTCTTTCTGTTAAATGTATTTGCAAACTGATGAGAAAGAGACAAAAAAGTCTGGCATGTTAAAAACAGCAGAAAACTTGCAAATATTATTTGTGTGCAAGTCAATGCAATTTAGAACTGTGAATTAGTATATAAATAAATATACCTGTATAAAATTAAAATTATCTTGTCACACCTTTTTTTATACTTTGTTTGAATTATCATTTTGTATAACATTTTGGTTTCATATTAAATCTTTAAAAGGAAATTCTTCAACGAAATTGCAAATAACTTCTCGAGATATTATGTATATTGTTTGATTATTACCTATATTATGTCTTGTTTTGCTGTTACAAAAATCACGATTTCAAAAATATTGGTGAATTTATAATATTCTAAATTGTTATCCGTTTGTACAACGATTTTATTGCTCTATTCTAAATGTTTGTAGGTCTATGGTTCGTTTTTACATAACTTTTGGCTAAACTAGAATTTATTAATATTTTATATTGGTCTATATAATTGTTTTAAAAAATATTTGTACCGGATAGGACCATTATCATATCATTTATTCAATATTTACAATAGATTTAAGTTTTATTGTAACCAGTATTTTTTCTGTGTGATAAATGTATGTTCCACCTTGTTTTGAAAATCTTGTTAGTAAAAATATTTACACTGGTAATTTAAGACTGATGACATTGACAACTCAATAAGTTGCGCAACAGTGGCGCAACATCCTGCCACCTTTTTCTCTGCAGAAATGTAACATCACTTCTAAAAACTACCAGAGTGATTATAAGTCAAGTTCCCTTTGCAAAAATGGTCGGTTAACCAACCTTTTTACAGAATAAAAAGCGATCAAAATGAGAATAAGTGTTTACGAAACTTATTAATAGTTTATACCTCTCTATAATACGGATACTTATAATTATTTTGATCGCCTTGTACATATAAGAAAAATTGCCTTTTTTTGCAAATAAATTTACGCAGCCGGTATTCAAAACACGGTGAAACATTTTCTGCTAAGCACAATATTTATGTTTTAATTTCAGTTTATTATTTTTTGCCTAGGCAAGTTTCGCATTATTGAAAAACTAGACTTATTAACATGATATTAATTTTTTACCGAGACAATCTTTTGACAGTCTAATTAATGTTGCTATTATAAAAACGACAATTTACTCCATAATTATTAATATTTAATTCGAAGTTAATTCCTGCAGTCATGTTTCAGTTTATTTTTGTGTGTAAACTAAAATTTTGACTAATATCCTAAATTAGAACCAAAAATGTCTTCATTGACAAAATGTAGCGACTACCTTGCTCAGAGAAACAAAACACAAAAAAATAAATGATCAAACGATTTTAATTCGTATTAAGTTACGATTAGAACTCAATTCTGCGTATCAAGCGGGAAGTTTCTACCATGATATCGATCAAATATGAACCTTAGGTTATTGCAATAAAGATCATAATCATTTTAACACTTTGTGTGCCTCAATGCAGCTCTTAAACCATCTACAAAGATAATAATTGACTTTCAGCCAGTTTCTTCATCAAAAGTTAAAGCCAAAGTAAAAGTCAAAGTAATGTCTAAAGTAAAAGTAACGGTCAAATTAAATTTTTCTATTAGTTTTGCTGTCACTTTAGCCTTGAAAAAACGTATTTGACCGTTACTTTTACTTTAGACATTACTTTAACTTTAACTTTTGATGAAGAAACTGGCCGTAAGTATTTTGTTTCTCTAACTAAGGCAGTCTTGTAAACCTGCGACTAGTCTTGCATATCTGCGATTAATCGCAAGTTTGCGTCTATTTATTATTATTAACGATGTGTAATTGTAAATAACCGAGTTAAGCCTAAACTTACATCTGTGATGCAGATTGTCTATGTGTTATTGTCGTGGGCTTATTGTGTTTCATAGTTATTACGTGGCTGCTTTGATTGTTTTGCAAAACCGAAAAAAGTTGATAATTTTCCATTGGGTGGGACACTTTATGCCAGTGATTTAAATAACTTGCAAGTAATCAAAGTAGTAACGTTTAGATAACAAGATGACTGACTGAATGTAGTTAGTTTTATCATAATGTATAAAGAATATAAAGCCAGGTAAAAAATCCACAAGTTTCACTCTGCTATACAAAATAAACCTTATGTCGGTAGAAATAGGGTATAATTTTTATAAGCTAGGTAAACTTGGAGATATTTTATCTGGCTAAAATACGTGTATAGAATTTTGCTACATATAAAGAGAGCTTATAAATTGATTTAAATGTTATCCCGATGCCATGTAACATGTTTTGTATATATGCATGTGACGTCTTGCGTTTTTTTTTTGTCGCGAACGTTCGTGAGTGACAGCTTTAATAGTAAGAAGTTTCAATTTTAAGTTTATGTTTGGAATCATAAAGTCTTGTTTGAACGGAGCGATTTTTAGTCAGCAAAATCAGTTTTTTAAGGACTTTTTATTGAAAAGAATTGAGTAAATTTATTGGTAAATTTTGACAGTCGTTAAACGAGTGTTGCCATCTCTATACTTCGGCCGTTCAGAGAATGCGTTCCTGACACCTATCACTTAGTCACGACTAGTGATGGGCACAACATAACACTGAGTTCGTTACCGTTCCTTCAAAATGAACCGCCGCATTATTTTAAGATTATTTTCGTTTTAAATTGGCGGAATCATTTGTTTTATATTTTAGTTATTTAAGTGGAAACCAAAAAAAGGTAATATTCATATAATAAAATTGTTTTATTTATTCTTTGTTACAAGTACATTGAATTGAATGTGCGAACAGAATATTAATCAGACTCCGATTTGCTTGAGGAGGTGGTGTCTTCATCATCATCTTCGCCTACATGTATAATTATATTATTATCAATAACAGAATCAATCCTGATATCTCGGTCTAACAAAAGCCGGGTAATCAAATAAAAACAGATCGAAAACACTTGAAAAACGTGGTCTATGCGCACGAAACGACAACGGACGACTGTTTTAGCGTCACAAAATGGCGGCCCATAACGCCATTTGGGGTTACCATTTTTAATCTAAGTATAAAAATGCGGTTTGGTCATAGTTTTATTTTTATATTTCATAAACGTTATAATTAAGTCTTATAGTCCATTATTTTCCAATTCTTAAAAAGAAAATCAAAACGTATTATTTTATATTATAACTGTATAAGAACAGATTACGATACTTGCCTGTTATTTTTAGCACAGCACTACAAAATATAAACCGCTGACATAACCTTGTAATAGCGCAGTATAGATTTAGAAAAATATTGTTTACCAAGTTATTTGACACTCAGTTTGGCACAAAATTATAACATTCATTGATTATTGATATAATAATGTTGTTTTAATGCTCCTCAATTGTTAAAACGGTAAACAACCAGCAAAAATATTTTTATCGTAACTGCAACGCCATTGCAAAGTTACGTCGTCAGTTCAATCGCGACGTGTCAGGAACGCATTCTCTGAATGGCCGAACTATAGTTTTTGAAAGTGACTAAAAATTGTTCCGTTTTTGGGGAATGTCTTCGCTATCTTGACAAGGCGTTGAAATGTAAGAATTATTAACTGTTTTATTATTATTGAGGAATACCAGTTATTTTGTCATGCACACCATTAATGTATAGTAATAAAGTTATTATAAATTTATATTTAAATGATTTGCATTTTTATTTCTATTATTCTATCTGTAGAGCAACGTTAATAGATCAATTTAAAAGGTTTTGTGTTGCCAAAATCGCAAGACATATTTCTTTAGACAAGAATACCTATAAATTCTCAATTCTCACGCGTTTTGGTCTGTACAAGTCCTGACTGCCTTTCAATTTAATCTCAATCTCTCGTCAAACACAGGCGTTTTCTTATTAACTATAATTAGTATTTTTCGCGAGACAAATTACTATACGACAAAAGCATAGGCAACAATTTAACGAGCGATTCTTGCATACGCGTAAAAAAATCCGCTATTGTAAAAGCGCTCTTATGTTGACCATCATTATGAAAAAGTTCCCTCTCCAAATAGGTTGACACTTTTTCGGCCACAAACTGCAAAGCTTCCGAAAATGTCAGACTTGTGACAAATAATACATTGCGAAAAAGCGAGTGAAAATATTTTTAAAAGTTTTTTTAATAGATTTTAATTTACAAAATGTCTGTCTTCGACGGAGAAATAGAATATCGGTCCGTGTATATGGTGGATTATCATAAAAAGATTAAACCGTAAGTTTACACCTACTATGTAGTTTTGTCCATGTTTTGTCCAAAGTCTTACATGCTACGGAATGATGGTTTCTTGTGTGGGGACCACAGCCCGTTACATTATAGTAATTATATGTTAATTTAGCATAACATAGCTCGTGACTAAGTACACATACGACAGTCATAAGGACAGACAAAGCTTGACGTCAACATAAGCCGGAAAGTGTGACAATCAGGTAAATGGGTTGAGGATGCTAGAGTAGGTACAAAAGGAACCACATAGCTGCAGTACAGTACAATGTGTTATGGCAAAATCAGAATCAGGTGCGAATCAGAGAAGCATCCGATATGGCAAGATTGGATCTTTTCACCAGACCTCGATGACACACTATCGATAGGTTTTTTGGCTCATGTTCATTCAGTAATGATTTAATATAAAGGTGCCTACTTTTATCTAAATACCATGACAACATTTGTTCCTCAGTAAAAGCCCTCGTCGGATGGCAGTGGATGATGACTGCCTCATCGTGGGCCTCAGCCGGGACCCGCTCAAAGCTGTGGATGAGCCGCGCAAATATCCCGACGTGCTCTGTCCTATGACTCATGAGTATTACAAGGGAGCTGTTGAAAGGGTACCTATTTTAATATAATATAATAATAACTTTATTGCAGACCAGGGTCCATAAAAAATAACAAAATTACAATTATACACAACTAGCTTCTGCCAGCGGTTTCACCCGCATCCCGAGGGAACTACTTCCCGTACCGGGATAAAATGTCTATAGCCTTCCTCGATAAATAGGCTATCTAACACTGAAAGAAATTTTCAAATCGGACCAGTAGTTCCTGAGATTAGCGCGTTCAAACAAAACGAAACAAACTCTTCAGCTTTATAATATTAGATAGTATAGATACAAAAAACACATACTTACATACAATCACAAATACAAAGACAATAAAACATACATAGAATTACAAAAACATGACAAATACAAAAAAAATGCAAAATTTTGCCTTATTAGGAAATTGCCATCGACACTTAAAGTCAAGCTGAAGAGTTTGTTTACTTGCGGCAGTCATATAAACTACTGGTTCGATTTGAAAATATATTTCAATGTTAAACAGGCCATTTATCGAGGAAGGCTATTAGATAGGCTACTTTCCACGGGACGCGCATGGTACTGCTGGCGAAACCTAGTAATCAAATACTTAGGTTAATGTTAGCCACCCAGATCAAGAAAATATTCAGTTGCCTGGCACAGGAATCAAAGCAGTAGGTACCGACATTACCTATATGTATTAATCCTATCCAATAATGTTGGCAGTTCAAAGAGGATTATCCTAAAATCACCAAGAAGTACATGTCGACGGACATCGACCCGACGCCGATTGAAAATGAAATTAAGGACCTGAAGAGGACTGAGTATCTGACTAAGTATTGCTCTAGAGGTAAATGTTAACACAAGTTACTTACGTTGTACTCATATCTATAAGATAATTGGTAAAGGTCCAGGCTCCGACAAACCTGGATGGGGATCTTTTTATCTAAGAAACATCTCAACTTTTGCATCATCATAACAGCCTTTCACCATGTAGTGATGAACCCAGATCTCTCCTTAGTAGCTCCATTATGAGCCCGCAGTAGGACTTTGTCAAAACTTCAAACCTAAAAAACTTATCTAAAACATCTTAAAGTATATACCTAGTATAGCTTGGGGCCAATGTTAAAGTATATTTAAACGTTTATCTTTTGTGGCCTGTCACTGTTTATCCCCTTTCAGATCTCCCCTTCATGTCCGTCAACCTAACCCGTCGAGCTCGCGCCCTCCAGACCTTGCGTCTCCCTGATGACATCCCGATACCTGACACCAGCCAACGAGGGTCCTACCGGTGTCCAAGACCGGAGAAATACGCAGAGCCTCCGTCTGCTATGTCCATGAAGCCGAAGTTTGATGATACTTTACAAAGTAAGTGGGAACAAGACAGGGCGGAAAGTGAATTTGACAGAATAAGCTCCGAAACTTCAGAATCCATTTGAACATTGTCTTCCGTTTTTGGTACGCCACACACATAAGGTATGGGGTATAGGGTACGGTAAGCATAGTTTTTCTTGGATGAGCATCTTATCGAGCGAGAAACAGTAAGTAGGATTAGGAATTTAGGATATGTGTATTTGGATTTAGATACAAGTTTTATATCTCTGTGAGGTTAAGAGACTTGTGGATTTATTTTGATCTGTATTGGTACTGATAAAAACAATACTCCCTAACTTCTTATATCAATAAAAACACAAAATATTCCTTTTCTGCAGAGGAACTCCGTCGCATATTACGCGTGAGCACGGGAGACACGACATACGGCGCCGACCACGGCTTGCTGGCCAAAGTCGTGCTGGAGAAGAATCCCTTCGGCAAACCCCGCAAGGAGCCGAGATACGGACGCTGGAAGAATCCTTATATGTATACTTATAGAATATAATGAGGGCTTAAATAAAATTGATTGTTTGTGTTATGTGTTGGTTTTATTACGTAAACTAGCTTGCGTTTTACTAGGTTTCATCTGCGCACACACTTTGGGACCTACTCCGCACGTAAAGTAGCCTAGCATATGCATAAATTTAGGCTCCAACTAATATGTTATTCTAATATATAAACTATATTTCCACAAAGCTTGATCAAGATCAATAAAGCAGTCCTAGCGTTTATAACGTTAGTAGGATTCCAGTAGGTTCTTTGAACTGTTTCTGAATGGGCTACATAGTTATAAGTATGCAAAAAATAAATCCTTACTGCTAAGATGTACGAATGAGTTTTATCATCAACCACAGCCTCTTTTCAACGACGACGATTGATAAATAAGGTTTGCCAGCTTTCAAACCTCACCTTTTTGTTTGTACCAAAAGGAAACACAAAAAATCCTTCAATATCAATGACAAACAAAATTAAAAGCACAAAAATCAAGACAACATCGGCATGACATTTTGGCAATACAATTAATAAATTCTAGTGTTAATAATAATGCAAGCCATTTGGATTATATCGCAAAATTCCCCGTAGATAGAGATGAAAGTAACGAGCCAGCAATATGGACCATTATCTGACGACATACAGGAAAGACTACCTGTGGCCCAACCTGCCTCAGACGACAGCTAGTTTGAAGGCTGGGCAAGGAGGCGCCGATGGAGCTGGTCGGGGCGAGTAAGGGTAGTTTCTTCTTTGTTGTGGTGCATGGTTCAGGTTGAACCAACGATTAGAAGTGGCAGGCAGTGGATGTATGTGGGCTGTCCAAGGCAGAGATGGTTGGCTCTCATTGAGGAAGGCTTAATTGGACGGCAATAGGTCGATATGATGATGATGGTGTAGTGTGTGTAACTTTAAATTATAGGATTGATGATAAGTAAAGAGTCATGACAACTTTGTAAGCAGTTAGTAATGCGGTGTTCACCACCGGTTTGCTTTACACTCAACTCAATAATAAGGACTTGCTTAAATAATTAATAAAAATAAGTTGCTACACTTCTTGTTCTGATCTATTTATTATTTATTTATTTATTCCTTTATTTCAGGCAACTAGGGCCCATAAAAATACAAATACACATATATCGTACATTACAATACTTATAAACTAATACATAAAAAAAAAAAAAAAAAAAAAAAAAACACCATATCAATATATATATACAATACTATATCTATAAAAAACTTAAACATACTATAAATACATAACAAGTTAATATTCTTAAAACTAATGCACACGATGTGTCGGCGTCGTGTTACGCTGACTGGTGTCACGTAGCCGGCCACGAAACCGGCGATAAACAACACCCTTCGGCCAAAAATCTTCCTTGAGGACCTTCTCGAGACCTTGTGTCGGAATACGCGCCACGAACGAGTTAAAATTCGTGTTGTGACGCGGCACCAATCTCTCGACCCTCAAGGTCCAGTTTGTTTTGACGCGCAGATACTCTACGACCTCCTCAACCTTCGTAGAATGGTGCAGCCTGGACACGTACAGCAGCGTCGTTGGAATAGCTGGACGCAGCAGCATATTGGGCCCCGCCAGCGCAGTACCGCACTGATTCCGACAAGGAGGTTTCTTCTTCTTCTTCCTCTCGACCTTGACGAACCCATCCTTGTCGCACGTGTCGACCTTGGGACCTTGCCTTCTCAAAACCTGGTTTGGTTTCGATCGGCTCTTCTTACCCCCTTTTGTAGTTTCCGCTATTTTAACCTGGGAGTTTTGTGGCTCAATAGGCTTCTTAGCGGCTACAATTGCTGCGTAGGCTCGTTTGGGGGTTGACGAACCTACACGAGTCATCGTCTCTACCGGTGTCGAGGCAGGGACGGCGGCGGCACACGTTGCAACGCATGCATTCTCGGCAGTAGATGACGCATTCGAGCCCGCCGACTCGAAACTGCAGATGGAGGCATTTTGCGCCCCGCGACGCGTGTTCACATTACTGTCGCTGGCGATAGGTGACCTACTTGCAGAAATTGTGTTGCGCAATGCTACTACTTCTGCCCGTAGATCACTGATGGTGTTGTTGGACACCTCCAGCTGAAGCTGCATCTCAGCCTGGCTTTGCTTAAGGAGTGTGATATCCTTCAGCAGCCTGGTGACATCTACGTGGTCGAACGTGACGGGAGGAAGCTTATGCAGGTCCTTCGCCACGAAATCGGGCACGTCATCCGGGTCGGTCTCCTTCAACAGCGTGACGATGTCCTGGAGACTCTTCTCTGTGCCATCCCTTCGACGAGACGGCATCTGGCTAACTTTGCCAAGAGTAGTGAAAAGCAGCAGTTTAGCACTGCTAATCTCATCTTCCTTGAACGACGCCTTGCAGATCTGCAAGATGCTAACCTCGTCCATGTAATCTATGGCATGTTTGATAAATGCCAACACTTCGTTGGCTATGAGCGTTTGTGCACTCATAGCGAAAACCGGGCAGCGGCTATAGCCGCGCAATTCGCGAATTAAAATGCTATGCCTTTCCGAACGCCGTATGCCAAAATTCGAGGACTTCCGAGGGTCTTTTCTTTACGAATATCCTTATGGATGCATATATTGAAAAGCAGAGGGAAAATTCTTATGCCCATTAATCCATTTATTGAAAACTTATGTACTTTAAATCCAAGTTCCATAACTGTTAAACCATCCGTTTCTTTTTTGTCTTCAAAGGGACACGCCGAAGCTAACAGGCCAAGAACTAGCCTTCTACCAAGCATGCGTGCAGCACACTCGGCCGCCGGACTGCCGCTGCCCCCAGTACTCCGGGGGGGAGATGCCACAGCTACCACCAGGGAAAGAGGGGGGATGGAGCAGGAATGAGGTAGGTCACTCACTTCAGAATATTCATCCATGAATATTCATACTAAATTGGAATGTTGGCGTATAAGCCTTTTAATTAGTGTATTTGTTACTTTTAATTAGTGTTTGTTCAGTTTGATTACCTTTAAAATGGTTACTCGGTTAATTCCTCAATAACAGAAGACTTATTGAAAGAAGGTTAGACTTATCAACTAATAATATACAGGACAGCTGCATGGAAGAAATAAGGAATGTGATACAGCAATTAAAATTGATTTTGGCGAGCATACAAAAAGAATTGGACAGTTTTACTATTGAAAATTCAGATCTCAAAAACCAAATATTAAAGTTAACCGAAGAAGTAACAGCGTTGAAACGAATATGTACAAATCCGCTATCAGGATCAACAAAGTCTCTCATCGTCTTCAAACACCTGCTGAAAAGAAAGGCGAATTTTCCACGACGTCTAAAGATATACAGGCAGTATCAACACAAACATAAACTCAGAAGATGAAAAGCAAAGCAAATTCATATAGTAATAAAAAAATCGCATATTATACAAAATGAGACTCGAACAGGAAGAAATTTTCTGAGCTCGATGAGAAGTTAAATTGGAAAAACAAGTTAGCAAGGTCTGTACTCAAAGGAATTATGTCCGATTCTACAGCAAGCTACCTAAGTGTGTAACTGATATCACAGAATAAATTTAAAAACATTGGCAAATCCACCTTTTTAAGAAAGCTTATACAGTTCAAATTTACGTTGACGATAAAGATATATGGCGCTAACTCATCTCTGCATATGTGACTTCCCTGGCAATTGTTGAACTGCATTATATAATTCTTCTTTTATAACTATTATTATTATTCTTTAGGCATTGTATAGAGTTGCAGTTTACCTTACATTTGCATTATATAACTTTATCAGCTTACTGTCGTTATGTAACCGAGTCCTTGTGAACATATTACTTTCCTAGTTTCCATGGAGTTCCTTGCCGGCTCTTCTCGATGAGATTAACTATTTAGAACGGTGCAACTTGTGTGACGACCTTTTTGAAATAAAAACATATGTCTTTGACTTTGAACGATGGCCTATCAGACCTCCACAATCCAGTTACCGAGGCAACCCTATACCCTATGGTTCAGACTTTCTGGCTTTTATCTGAGTAACGACTGCCAAAGTCGTTCCAATGTCAGCCCGGGGCCGGTACCCATCAACTGCAGGCTCGTATTATATGAAGTACTAAATGCTGTGGCTGTTTTAGATCATGGGACCGATGTTAGATCCTAAACTGTATCCCGTGCGAGTAGCTGCTGCTCCTGAAACCCCTACGTCACGGTACAACCAGCCCAATGCGTTCTTGGATAAGGTGAGTAGAAAGTTCTGGATATTTTCTTTATCCATCTTGCTATATACTAAGCTAGAGGTAGAAACTGAAGTAGTCAGCTTCTCAATTACATAATTCCTTATATTATATACTAGCCGTTTTCCCACGGTTCATCCGCGTCCCTTGAGGTACTACTGCTCGTACTGGGATAAAAAATACCCTATGTTACTCGCAGATGATGTAGCTTTCATATGGTGAAAGAATTTTCTAAATCGGTCCAGTAGTTTTTGAGCCATTACAAACAAAAAAGTATTCCTTGTTAGTAATAATTTACTGTAAAGTTCGTTAGATTTGAAGCCATCTGTAGTTAAGACGACGCAGACTGACAAGCTTTCAATATAAAATTGTGTTCCAACAGTTACAATCGAAATACCCGATGCTGTACAGCATTCTGCAGAACGAAGCATCTCCAGAGTTGAAGCAGAGAATAGATAGGGACCGTAACAAGACCACGTACCAAGTGGATTACTGTGAAACTGGTAACTATAACCTTATCTACTGCCTCGTTGGTCCAGTGGTCGCAAGCGTGACCGAGGTCTCGGGTCC
The DNA here is from genome assembly GCF_022581195.2 of Helicoverpa zea. NCBI lineage: Eukaryota > Metazoa > Arthropoda > Insecta > Lepidoptera > Noctuidae > Helicoverpa > Helicoverpa zea. The sequence goes on along the minus strand of NC_061464.1, from coordinate 934,777 downwards.
GAAATCGCTTTGTGGGTTTTACAAACTTTCACAAAGCAGCCTGTATGGAAGTTGGTCATTGATTCACCGGGTTATATAAATCCTCATTATCATCAGGCTTTTATAGTCCCATTGCAGAGCACAGGCCTTTTCTAAGACAGTGAACGAATGAACGTTAATCAGCACCCTTTCAGACTTCAATGTTAACGTTGATGCCAAGAAATACCTACTTAGAAAATTCTTTATTTATTTATCAGGTCCTGGAGCCAAATTCGAAGGTCTTCAACGTGCAGCAGATGAGAGTGGCACGGGCCCCTGCGCGCAGCCCATGCGCCTACCTGGGGACCCGTGCCGCGTGGGGCCCAAGCCGGGTAAAGCGGCGCCCAAGACCATCTCGAAGCAAGCTGGTGCCGGTGCTGCTAGTGATCCGAGAGCGAAGTGCGGTAAGATAGTGCATTTTTAAAGGCCCATTCTTACGTTAAATACAGTACCTTACTACTTTATAACTTGTAATATACCTCATGAAATGACGGAAAATGTACAGTCCTGAACGATAAAACTCAGTATAGTTCGGCCATTCAGAGAATGCGTTCCTGACACGTCGCGATTGAACTGACGACGTAATAACATTCATTGATTATTGATATAATAATGTTGTTTTAATGCTCCTCAATTGTTAAAACGGTAAACAACCAGCAAAAATATTTTTATCGTAACTGCAAAACCATTGCAAAGTTACGTCGTCAGTTCAATCGCGACGTGTCAGGAACGCATTCTCTGAATGGCCGAACTATAACAAGTTTCACGTTTTTACTTACCGGTAGACCATCCTTACGTATAAGGAAGGTCGAATTAATACTTAAATATTTATGTATCTGTTCAATTAATATTGACTCAGCTATCTATCTCATACCTTCAGAAAATAAAATGGGACGTTATATAAAATGTGGTTTACAGAAACAACATCAGCGGTACCACCCCTCGGGCGCACGGAGTACCAGGACGGCGTGTCGAAACTCGGCGCCATCATCATGCGAGACAAACTGCATCGGAGGTAACGCGGGACCACGGGAGTGCAACAATCAGCAAATGGAGAACAATCATGGATTAAACTGTTTTGGAGTTTTTACTTTGGCGTTTTTATTTTGATCTGTGAAATGAGGGTCCTTTTAATTGCCATTTTTATTCCATGGCCGCTTGTGGCTGCAAATGTCTATTTCTGGGAACTATGCTTTGAATGAGTGCTGTTTCTTTGGACATACAAAATTTTGCTATAACTTTTTAGCGATCCATTACTCGACATAGGCCTCGCCTAACTATTGTCACTAGTCACTACCTACTAGAAAATTGCAAGTAAAGTGCAAAGTCATTTCGGAAACCATCTAAGCCAAACAGATTTTCGACTACATTTCGTCCTACTAAACTGAGCTGATCTTAGCCACTTTTGCAGTTTTATCAATCCCAAACCTGTATCACAATACCATGACGCTTACAATGTAATTTTTGCTCCCGTTTCACTTTCACCTTTATCAGGAAAGTAACCAAATCAGGGTTCCAGAAGTTCAATAAAAGACACGCCAAACTGATAAATATTAGTGTATGTACGCAAGGTTGTCACGAGGGTCTCGCGCTGGAGATGAGCTCCCCGCGCTTGTACAGCGTGGAGCCGTCCTTGCGAGTGGCGCCGTCTGTGCGCGTGGTGGTGGTCTCGGTGCGCGAGGAGCTGCGCGTGCGCACGGTGCTGTCGTCGTGCTGCCGCAGCATCACTGCGCGCGCGTCTGATGTGTTGCGCTCTCTGGGGATTCATGACAGGAGAGTAAATGTTTGTTGTAGGGTCGAATATTTTGCACCTAAGTATTATTGGTCTTTTGCAATGAGACGAAGTAAACCGATGTTGGTGCAATCAATACCTGGTAGGTACTGGGATGTGAGATGGGATCTGTTTCCAGTTTTATTGATGAGTGTCTGACTCAGATGTTATCAATGTATAGCTTTATCTGACATGGCAAACCGATTCAGATGAAATTGTTTTAGGAAAAAACGTGAGTTGAATCTAGAATAGATTTGATGACCTGATGGACGAAGCAATCTTCTCTAAAATATAAGTGTGGAATATAGATAAGTGTCTCAATCTCACCTGCTTAGCGCCATAAGTCTGTCTAAATCAGGTGAGGGCCGCCTCAACTCGGCCGCCGACGTCAACGTGACTCGCAGCGGCGCCGGCGCGGGCGGCGGGCTGGCCGGCGGGGACGACGCTGCCGACGCTGATGCCGGCGAGGACGACCCGACGGCCGAGTCACGCTTGTTGGACGACTTGTTGGACGATTTGTTGGAGGACTCCGAGCCTGAGGTGGACCGCCTGCGCGGGGTGGAGCGCGGACCTCGTCTGCCGCCGCCGCGACTGAACGCGGCGGGGATGTGGAGGGATGCGGTGATCACGCAGCTGTCGTCGTCTGATCCGCCTAGCGTCTGTTGTAGATATAAGAGAGAACATGAGGATCATGACTGTTTTATTCTGAAAGGTTACACTGTCTGTGGGATCATTACTTTATGTAGACAGTTGTATATAAACTATAGTTCTAGTACTGTTAGATATGTATAGTAAGAGGAGGGAAGATTCAACGTTCAGCAATGCAGTACATGGTTCGGTATGATTTTAACAAATCATGCTCATAATTTGTACGATAAGCTTTTCCTTTCATACTGAACACCAATATTTTGCAAATGATCCAACTAGGTTGAGAAGGTCAGATAGGCACTCCATCCTTGTTAAACACTGGTACCTACTCAGCCGCGGAATCCAACATATTTAGGAAAAGGCTAGGCAGATTGAGGGGTCCATATCTTGTTTTTCAACAATATAAAGTAAGCTGACCTCATTGTAGTCGCTGGCGGAATCATTGGAGTCGTTGGAGTCGGTGCGCGCGGCCGGCGTGCTGCCGCCGCACACCACGCCGCTGCTGCCACACTCCTCACTGCTGCGGACCCTGGAAACGATGGAAAAATATTTAGAAACCGGACTATGAGATTTATGGGTCTAACTTAACCTACATCTCTTACTTCATTCATTCATCAAAACTTCTTCCGAAATAATAGGTTACCCAAACTATAGGATCTCAATGAAGAAAAAGTATTCTCGGTTCGATTGCCTCATCATATGACTACAATGAGATTTATTTCCAGTCTTGAAACCGAACATACATTGACATTACAAATATCATCATCTACCTAGGTTTTTGGACTGCCCATCTGACCTCCGCAACCCGATACTCCTTGGTAAGACTTTGACATTACAATATGGCCGAAACAAATTCATAGACCATCGATACGCACCTAGTTACGATAGTCATGGCGGAGGAGAGAGAGCCGGAGGAGGTGTCGGAGGCCGCCGTCTCTCTCGTGCGCCGGCGCGAGTAGCTCTTCTCACTGCGTCTGCCGAGAGGAAGGCAGATACATTAACTTGGTGCAGTTCAGATCTGTGAGCAAACTACTATAGATTTTTTGGCCCAGCTTGAGGGCTTAGGGAAGTCCAAAATAGCATAACGCAAATCACGGTTGATTATTTTGGGAATGCTATTCTTACTTATTGTCGTTTGTACATAAATAGTTCTATATAATAGTAGTTGATGTTGATGAATTTCAGCCCATGAATACCGCGATAAGATGGACTTAGTTTAAACCCAGCGGGTGAGGAACCTTACACAGTCTAAACAGTACCTAAGAAAGAAATGTAGTTAGAGCAGTTTTTTAATAAATTATATTTTATAATGAAGTTCACAACAGTTTTAGTCATAAATAATTCCAAACACATACAGAGCCATGCCAAAAATCCTATACTTAACAATTCTTTCAAACCCCTTTACAAAAATCTCCACCTTCCGAACCTGGAAGGAGTTTACCTGGGCAGATTCCCTGGTCCACCAGTAGCGGCAGCACCATGCAGGAACTGTTCTCTGGACCACACCTGTCTCAAGGTGTTGTCATTGTTCTCCGCACTCGCCTCTGCAGCACACCTGAGGAGTGAGGGTCTCGTGAGGGGGGGACACTCGCAGTCTTTGTGCAGGTTGGATCCCACTGCAGTTGTGGTGTAATGATCCGGTTATTTACAGGGGTTTTGTGGTTTGATAATGGATACTGATATGTAGTGCCCAATTGAGGTAACTTGATACCATGAGCAATCTTCTCCTGTCGTTCTCCTGATCGTCAAGATATGAAGGGGCTATTATACATGTACATACTAGGTTTTTACTCATTTCACAAAATTTTGGATAGATCGTTGCCGGACCTACGTGTAAGCTATTTGTATTTTAAAATTTATTTGAAACAATCTTTCCATACGTTTATTCTCAAGCGCTCCAAATAATGTGATAGATATTTTTAGAGCGTTTGGGAATAATCCTTGAAAACGCAAGTGTTTACAAGTTTGCTATACAATTTTTACAGGTTTGTCTGATATGCAGTCGTTGAGTTTGATTGATCCCATTATGATAGCCACAGTTAATAGATGGATTAGAGCATATTTGCTGTCTAAAATAATTCACAGTTATATTTACAAACACAAAAGTCATTCACAAATATTTTAGTCCACAATTTGACCTTGTGCAGGAAGTTTTTGTTTGTACACACTACTTACTTTCAGATGGCAGTTTAGACCTGTTAAATCTTTTTTACCACTGGCTTACCCACTCCGTTATCGTCTACTCCATCAATCTTCAGAATCCGGGAGCTATGCATACGTACATTAATAGAAGTTCTACAGGATTACTTTCATCAAAATTCTCCTCTTTTGGGAACAGCTGTTAATGTGTATCTTGAGTGGTTTGAGCTTACCCAGCAATCCTCACAAATTTACATTTATACTGGAGCTGCAGTGAAGGACCCATTTTCAAGAATGTTTGCATGCAACACTGTGACTGTGGCACTGCAGTTCCAGTAAAAGTCCTAGACCTAAAAAAATCGCATCTTCCGAACTTCTTGATCTACTTACTCAGCTCTCCTCAGCAGCAAGGAGTCGAGGTGCGCGGGAGCGGTGTGCGCGAGGTGTATGTAGGCCTCGTGCAGCAACTCCGCCGGCAGCGTCCACAGCTCCGCTTGCTTCTCCACCAGCTGCCGCACCACGTTGATCACGTCGGCGCGCTCTGATAGCTGCTCCACGCTAGAAATTGTAAAGGCGCTATTGAGAACTGAGAACCCTGATGACAAATGGACGAGGCTTGGGAGTATAACTACTACATGGCATCAAGTGATGGGCAGCAGTATCTCTTAAAAAAATGGGTTGTCTGAAAGAAATCGATCGTAGCAATAAGACCGCCCATCGGCTCATTATGTTACCTACTTTAAGCACATCTATTTATTTATGACACACTGAGGCTACTGTCCAGAGGTTTTGAGGCTGTGAAGACAACGATGACGAATGGTGCTCATCAGGTGGTTAATCTATTGTATGATAATTAGGAGTTAACTATTAAGTTACAGTAAGGGCCTTATACGATTCATTATTAGCTTCTAAAAAAGGCATTTTGACAACACTCCGCTAACAGATCTCATAATGTACTAATGTAAAAATACATTGGTGCTTCTTCGTCCTCTAGCATCCACTTTGGTATAAGTAAGAGGACAGACCTTATAAGTACTGTACCAACCTGGCAGGCTCATTAGGCTTATTCCTATGCAGTATATTTGGTGCAAATATAGTCGCCAGATTAGCGGCGTCCATCTTGTTTCCCGGCTCGTGGTCGTCCTCTGAGTGGGCTGCGAGCTGCGCCAGGAACGAGAGCAGGGCGTTCAGGGTGTCCCGGTGAGCTGCTGGGAGGAGCTGCACGATCAGCCGGAGCGCTTCCCATTGGAAGCGACGGTTGTGGATTTCTGGAATAGAGAAGATTGGTGTTAATGATGAAGCTTATTTTATCTGAAGAGTAAGTAGGTCTTCTAAGGTTTAAGTTGCAAAAGACCAAGAGTAGTTAAAGGCATTATAGCTCTTTGATATAGAACTAGAAATATCTTCGATAAACATGTAGATTTTAGGTTATTTTTGTAACAGTCCGAAAGTTTTCTCCCTAAAAATCATAGGTGCAAGAGATTTGTACTCACTTTGCGTGTGCAAAAATGCGGGGTACAGGTCCCTGCACAGTAGCGGGTCGGGGAGATCTCGCAGGAACTCCTTCAGGAGCGTGGCGACGTCGTGCGGACACACCGCCGAGTCCAGCGCCGCCTCCTGACTCCGCTCCCAGTCCTCGCGTAACTGAAATTGTAGAGGAAATGGGTTAGGAAGAGCTGCTAATTGTATAACATAACCAAACTTTGTCATCGGTTTAGTTATGAACATAAGTTTTCAGTGCCAACCTTAGAGCAAACATTTGAGAACGCCCTGATGGACTTGCGGCACACAACACCCAAATTGTAGTCAGTATTTTACGTCAGTCAACTAAAATACTCTCTGCTTTGAGTGCCATAAAAGTTACCTACAAATTGTGGCCATTTTTTTAAATTACTTGATGGTATGATGGCATTTAAATGCTTGATTTTTGCTGAACATTGACATTATAAGTTGTAATAAAATCGGAGCTTATCCAAAAGCCACGCACAAAACACTAGCCACAAAACCTATACAACACCACCAACCCAGAAATAGCAACCAATTATTCGCACCCAAGCAAATCTATCTTCGTCTCCCAACAATGTAGCAACCATCAGTAATCAGCAAGAAACATAATACTTGAGTGTTCACTGTTCAGTGAATGTTGCAAGTAGGTCAGCGAGGCTGGGCCAGCAGTTTGGGAAACTGGCTAATTCCGTCGATCAGTGTTTTATTCTTACGAAGCATGTTGATTTCGGAGTGTAAACACGCGACTCAAGTTGATTTAGTGGCAGTCGTTTTGTCATAGGGATACTTAGTACGGTTGGGAATAGGTAGCGTAGTTTTTGTACTGAGCTGTTTATTGCATTGTATGTCGATTTTGTTGTATCATTGTCACCCCTGTAACACCTCATTGAATACAACAGGTTTGATGTGTGTCAATAAGTGATCAGCTATATACAAATAACGATCAGGAAATGGTCTGTCTTGATATTACTTTTATATTGATGTCACATTAAATATAGGTAATTTTAAATACTTTTGAAACTGCATTTATGTTATTTTACAATTGCACACTGTTTTGTATATATGAGAAGATTCTATCTCTGCCGACTGTTCTTTCTTTCATAACATCATAATTATTTATATATCTGGTTACAGGAGAAGTCTTTCCTATTCTTTCAGCATCCTCACCAAATGCCAAACGGGAGTTTCCACATAATCATTGAGTAAGAAATATGCAAGCTATCTAACACCTGAACAATATCAACATTAAATCATACGACGACAGATTAACACACTGCACCCTAAAATTACCTCAGCTGGAATCAAAGTACCACATCATGTGTAATTTTAGAACTAATACCAAAGCCAGAACTCGTGTCGTTATCTTGCCAATCAATTAAGTTCCTTAATTAAGATCTTTTAATGATAGTAGTGTATCAGAAGTTATAATTAAATGTGTGGAAATAGATTGCAAGTCTCTTAAATGGAGAGGGCTATTAAAGGATTGAGCTATGTTTAGAAGAGTGTACCTACTGAGTTACGTCATTTATGTACCTACTTATTGCTTTTGATGGGAACCTGGGTAACTGCCTAGCTACTTTGTTGTTCCTTGATGTTACCCTAAGCACTATTTGAAATACAAAAGTGCGATTGTAAAAAATTAAAACATTTTTGTTAAAAGTAAAATTGGGACTCTGAAAATAGTAATTTAAGGTACTTTTATTGGAGCACATTAATTATGTGCAGGAAAGCAAAAAAAGATAGAATACCGAATTATTAATAAAGAAATGTTAAGATAAAACTTTTTGCTTGACTACTTTCTGTGCCTGTCTTTGTTGCTCCGGCTCTAAAGTGGGATGGAAAAGTTGGAATGCTACGTGTGTCTGACTGTGGAACCCTAGCGCTTAAAAAAATGAACCGATTTTAATGCCGGGTTTTTTCGTTGAAAGCCTAGAGTTCGTTTCATTTCCTAGAGTTAGTTCTTAACTACGTTTTGAAGTTCTCCTCACCTGTCTAACCCTCTTCTTAGAAGCCGATACCCTGAAGAGTCCGAGCGTGTGCATGCCATGCCTCCTCAGATGCGAGAGGCAGGCGGACACGATGCCGGGCACCTTCGGCCCCCCCAGGCCAGCCTCCTCCAGGCCGGCCCAGCCCCAGTCGCCGGAGTCGCAGGATTCACTCTGGAATTGGATAAAAGAGGAATAAGTTGGGATGAAAACGGGTGCTATTTTTATCAGATTTAAAGGTGGAGTTCCAGTAAGTTTTTAATTGTCAAAAGATGGCAATCCTGTTCAAAGTTAAAAAAAACTCTGACTGCTGTTTGGAAACGTTGTAACCCGCAAAATCATGTCAAAATTGCAATTTACTCTTTTTCTGCCCAAAGAATGCAATTTAGATTTATTGCGATTATCCTGGAAAATAGCTTTAAATAAATTTTAATATACCAGCATTTCAAGTATCTATACATCTTCTTTAATATTGATAGCGCAACTGTAAGGTAAGCACATATTTAACTTCGTTTTAGAAAGAACTTAATACTCAAATCACTCAAAATAACTACTTAATTTCCCAATCTTTTTTCTTTTGTTCCCAAAGAAATTAATTTCACCTAATTTATTATAGAGATAGTTATTTTAGTCCTATATGTATACATATACGAAACGGCGCGCGCTGCGTCACAGTATAATTTTATCGCGGCCTTAATGATGAAGCGATGAGGCCAGGTAACCTGACACCCGTGACGTCAGCTGACGTCATCACTGACCTATTGACACCCCGCTACAAGGTCCCTTCTTAATTGCAGGTTATTTTCAGCGACTTCAAAATAAACGAGGAAGTTCTGTGCTGTTGTATTTTTGTATTCCGTGCAAGTGGTAATGTCATTTTGAATAGCATTGAAATATGCACGTGTGGGTATAAAAAATATTGTTTCTGTGAATTAGTTGAGGTAATCGTTGACTTTGAAGATAATATGTTCAACACAATATGTTACGTCGGTTTTGTTTAAATACATTTCCAAAGTTATCGTAACCCATTAAATTAAATTTTAAACAAACAATAACCTACTTAAAGCTTTCTATATTGAAAACAAATCTAAGTCCTTGCTGTGATATGAAGACAACTAACGCCTATTTTATTTAAAATATTCCTGTGATATTGAGACAACCAACGCCTATTTTACCTAAAATAATCTAAAAAAACTAATGGTGCTCCATACCTACGTACTACGTAAGAGAACAATAAAATAGTGAATCTTTAAAACTCACGTTTCTTAAGAGCGCTTTTACATTCGCAAAGTCGCCCGGTTTGTAGTATAAACATCTTACAATTCATAGCTAAACCATGAAACATCGAAGTCTACTAAACAACGAAACATACATAAATATGAAATTGTCTGTTTGTCACGATCAATGCAAACCGAAGACGCATCACACATAGTTTGCATGCCAAACACTTCACATAATGACTGGCAGTCATTGAGCACTAAATCTTTTAGTGGCAGTGACTCACTGGCGTTTATGTGGTCCTGGTACTTCGTACACGTGCTCAGGATTACAACAAATAATAATATTGAATTGTGTTGACAAACTATGCAAGGAACTAAAGTTGAATTATTAATTTTTAAAGCCTTAAAGTATCTGTTTCCCGGATATCATTTGCTTCCTGAGGGAACTATTTCCCACACCGTTAATAAAAAAAATGGTAGACTTATAAAAATATATTGAATACCTAAAAGTTTATTTCATACTATGTTATGAGTTATAGTTAGTAAGACTATGACAACTTAATTAAAATATAATTAAAGTTTAAGATTAATACATAAAACATAATTAAATTCAAACGCAACTAACAACCCGTTTAAAATGTTTACCCACCACGACCGCATGAAATCGCTCACATAACCACTGTGTTTACATACATCGTAAACACTCAGAACCCTGTCATTACAGGAATTTATTGACTCGTCAGCTGTGATCTGCGTTGTCATAGCAACGCCCACAAACGTCTGCTAAACTGTCTGAGCCCTATTTCTGATAAACGTTAGTACAAAGTTACAGAGAGCAAATTGTAGGGTGGTTTGTGGGAAATTAAGATTGCATTATTGACTGTATTTTGGAATTAGATGTTAAGTTAATCTACAAACTCATCTCTGGTCGTTCCATGTAAGAATCCGTCAGGTGGGTTTGAGAAAACTCTGACTCTAGTTATTGTTTTGGCATGCTTTTCAGGCCTTTTTCTGTTTATCTGAAACTCGTGAAAACTGTAATTAGCCTATCTACATTTAAGAACATTACTTGTATCGTTCACTGGCTATTATTGGTTGTATTCTTCAGTTTAATTAATCAATAACGTGAAATTACATTTATAAATGTCAAACTAAAGACCTATAGGTATATAACTTTACTTATGAAGCATTCTAAGAGCTGTTTAACCTACCAACTAGTTTCTGAAAATGCCTGTTAACGCTTGACTCAGGTAAAAGGTGAATTCTTTCAGTTATTGTTTTTAGCATCGCTTGTGTTTTTCAGTAAACATTTATCTTTCACTAATGAATCTACTTTCGAATGCTTATTTACGTGATTTCTTATTGTTGAATACTTCTTGCGTACGTGACCAACTGCTCGTTACTCGTGCCGTCGAGTTATTCGTCATTTTTGATGATTACCTTTTCTATCATAGCGAGTAAAAGGCATACATGTTTGAAAGCAGTGTTTTATGCTGAAACCAATTAACTGTGGAATTCCAGACAAATCCAGATTTGATTTGGATTTGTCTGCTAGAGATATTATTTTGATAATAATTCCTATCTCTAATAAATAAAACAACAGACAGAGAATATTGACATTGTGACGCACATCAAATGGGATGAATAAAATACAATTGCATGCAGGAGAGATGAGAATGTTAAGAGGAATACGTGGTATTCCCCTATAAGGAATGAATATGAAAAAGCTTGAAAGTGACAGCGGTAACCGAAAAACTGAAGAAAAAATAATGTAGAAACTTGATACCGTCAGTCATAGTATGATCATGAGATGCGGAGGAATGAGGATGATGTAAGCTAACACTAGAGCTTGCAGTCAAATGTATATTTTTTCTAACAACAAAATAAATAGTAATTAAAGATTTTGTCCCGAAACCAATTGGTCACAATTCTCAAAAACAATAAAAACATTACACTTAACAGCAAACAAACAAACGCAGCGTAACATTCGCAGTGTTGCCAACATTAAACATAAAGCGTGCTCGAATATATAATGGCAACACAAAGTAATTGCCATTTACCACATAGTTTCACGGCAGTTTGGTTAAACGTGGGTAATGCGCTGCGGAAAATTTTGTTGTTCTCACTAGTTTCGTATGATTTCATACCGTGTTTTTATTTATTTCTCGGTAAATCTTTATATTTGGATCCTTGATTTATAGACCAATGGACAATTGGCTAACTAAGATATTCTGTAAAGAGCACGTGTTATAAATGCGAAAATCTGTCTGTCTATCGCACTTTCGTGCCTAAACTGATGACCCGACCAATGATTTTGGCACACTAGTAGTCTCTAAAGCCTGACATAGGTCCTTAATAAATCCTTACCTAGGTTACTTAATAGGATCTCTTATCCAGACTTCGTCAGGGACGCGTCCGCTTATCCACTTATCCGATCTAAAGAATCTAAACCTAAAATATCTTCTTTATAGAGATTTTAGGTAATACCTAACATAATAAGATTCTAATTTTTACTATGTAAAGTCTACTCTTCGTATTCCGTCTCGATAAAGTTGGGTTGCATGTCTGATAGGCCCAGGTGCAACTCCACGTCACTCGTTACGTGTCTTGGCTGCGACTCCTAAACTATTTCTGAGCGCTCAAATGGCGAATGACGAACACTAGCATTTACACGACCACTTTGACATGACCTGCCAACCCATCCATCCCCACTCTTACTAACACTAGTTCATCAACTACCGAGCCTTTTCCCAACTATGTTGGGGTCAGCTTCCAGTCTAACCGGATGCAGCTGAGTACCAGTGTTTTACAATGAGCGCCTGCCTATCTGACCTCCTCAACCCAGTTACCCGGGCAACCCAATACCCCTTCGTTAGACTGATGTCAGACTTACTGGCTTCTGACTACCCGTAACGACTGCCAAGGATGTTCAATAACAGCCGGGACCTACAGTTTAACGTGCCATCCGAAACACTAGTTGCATAGGGGATTTATATCACATTGTCCGGGGTCATTGTAAATTGGTCAGCTGTACCGATTTGCAGTTATGTATTGATCGATTGATGCATCTTTTAATTCATCGATCGATTCTATTGTTAGTTTTATTGATCTATTTTTGGTATCAATGTTTGGTTATCGAACTTTTCGGCTGTGAGTCACTTGGCCTGTAAAATTGTAACATCTGGATGCGAAAGAAAAATAGTTTTGCAATTTTTAGGAAATGCGTCATTTGAGTGGTGATTTCACGGGTTTCCCAAACGTCAACCTCTTCTGAATATCCGAATAGCGTAAAGATTTTGAATCTTACGGTTAGTTATAAGTGTTGTTGTATATTGATCGTTCGTATTTGTACCTATCGTCTTATCCAATGCATCAAAAGACACTACTAGATACATGCGTTGGTTTTGATCATATAAATCTCACCACTAAACGTACTAACACATTACTGCAGCATTTCAGGCAATAAGCGGCTCCCGCCTACTAAACAACTTTCTCAAATCTCGCTGATATTTCAAATCGTTGCCGTAAATTCTTTTACAACAACATAATTCTGTCAGGAAATTGAACCTACTAAATATTGGGTGGTCCAAAAGTTGATATCAAGCCACAAAACTTAAGCTCCTCATGCTCAGTTGTCAGTGTAGATACCCCATGTTTTTTTCTGTAAGAATGAGCAATCTAGATCCTGCGGTTTGATGTTACCATTTGGACCTTGTATAGGTATGCCTCACACACCGTCGTCCGTGGACTTGTTCTCACAAGTATTACTATAGACTGGTAGCAGGATAGTGACTCACATCATCGCCCTTCTCCAGCGCTCCGAGGGAGGCGAGGGAGGCTCTGGAGCCGCCATGTTGCTGCCGTCGCAGCGCGCGCTCGCTCTCCACGCACTGCGCTAGCGGCACGCCGAACACACTGCCGCCCGTGGACTCTGCTGAACAAAATGGAATGGTATAATAAATACATAATTTAAGTGGGGCAAAATATTGTTGCTAGATAGATTTAGAACATGGTGAAGAGCTTCTGAAGCTGAGCCTGAAGATCGGTCGGTTCGTGTCTTGTCATAATAAGTGCTCCCGTGTTTCGGAAGGCACGATGTACTTGTGCGTCCCGGTTGTCAGTTAGAAGTCAATAAGTCTGACAACCAATCTTATAAGGGAGTATCGTGTTGCCCAGGTAACTAGATGGTAAAGACCAGATAGGCTATGCAAAACATTGATAGTCAGTTCATCTAGTTAGACTGGAAAGCCTATGACCGATATGGAACATTGATCATTGGCCACCGAACCGGATTGCAGATTGGCGAATTCTGCCCTTCGAAGGAAATAAGCAGGTTACACTTTACTCATCTCTAGTAGTTGTTTGAAGAAACAGTGGTGTAAAATAATGGGTAAGTAACGGCTAAAATTGATCTTATCTTCATAGTTACCGGCGCGAAAGTTAGCGCCAGCAATTCCAAAACTCCTCAAGACAGTCAGGACATCCCTTTCTATTCTGTCGTACGTAAATGTCAGTATAATATTAGCCGGTCTATTTGCACCGCGGTATTAATATGAACGGCTTCATAAAGGCGAGGAGAGCAGACGCGTAACTGCGACAAAGGTCGCGCTATTCCGAGAGGCGATGCGCGAGCGCACTGCTGATGCCGGAGTGCTGTGCATTTTTTGGTAGTTAGCGTATTGTTTTATTAAATGTTTATTATTACATGAGATTGAATGTATTAAAGAATAATGTTATCAAGAGAAAATACATTGTTGAATAAAAATGTGAAAAAATTGAAAAGGTACCTACGTAAGAGGAGTACATAAGGAAGTATATAAGAGGGAGGACATAAGGAAGTACATAAGGGAGTACATAAGGAAGTATATAGATTAGAGAAGACAAGGGTTAACTTTACAGGAGTACATAAGGGGGTACATAAGGAAGTACATAAGGGGAGTACATAAGAAAGTAAATAAGGGGAATACATAAGGAATTACATAAGGGGAGTATATAAGGAAGTTTATAGATTAGAGGAGATAAGGGATTACATTATAGGAGTACATAAGGAAGAGCATAAGGGGAATACATAAAAGGAGTACATAAGGCAGTATATAAAGAAGTTCATAAAAGGAGTACATAAGGAAGTATATTAGGGGAGAACAAAATAAAGTATATAAAGGGAGTATATAAGAAAGTTCATAAGGGAAGTATATACGGAGGTACATAAGGGGAGTATATAAGTACATAGGGGAAGTATATAAGGAAGAATATAATTCTTAAATGTTTGTGGTAAAACTATAAAATTGATTAACTTACCTAGTTATTATTGTTTTATTCGAGTTTCGAGATAACTAAGTTAAATTGAATAACTTAAAATTCTGAAATACGAATTTTTCAATGTAATAAAAAAGATATACAACTTAACAAAAAAAAAAAAACAGCAAAGACAAAAAGAAAACAGACAATACACACTATTCATATATCATCACGGACTTTAAACTCTTATCTCTCCGATGATGGATACTCAAAGAATAGGTCAGCACTCACTTCCCATCATACTTGTGCAATGACTAAGTTTTTCTATTTGAAACCAAACAATAATAGAACTGTTACTCATACATATCTGTAGCTCGAGGAAGCCACTGTTTACATATAAAACTCACACAATTGGTATTTTGATGAAAAACGTACAAAGTTATATTTTAAATCGACCGTTACCATGTTGCTTAGTATACACAAATATACATACTTCAGTTATGATTGATATAGACGTGGGTTTTGATCGAAACATGTAGTTTTTTGTTTGATAGTTCAGAGATTGGTAGTCCACTTCGATCGAATTGTTTACCATCGCGAGATTTCAAAGAGACCGACGAAGTGGCATAGCAACTAAGGAGTTAGTATGATAAATCCATAGTTCAAATAGATCTTTTATAATAACTACATTCTATTTAAGACATATGTACTGTAGGAAACTGAAACTTCAATAAATGGACATATATTTTTGTAGAAAAAAATAATTTGAGATTTTTTTTATTAGTTATTCCGTGTATTTTGTCCCGAAAGATGTCAGGATATTTTCACAAAACCATATTTTAAAACAGGCTTTTTTAATAACGATTACTTTACTACATATTATCTACCTACATATTTCGAAAATAATGAAACTTTTCTAAGAAAATAGCGAACACTGAGTGAGAGCGCTCATATCAAAAGACACAATCCAACTTTCACACGTTTGCATCAATTTTCCCATAACCCAAGGCTGAGTTAACTAAACAAAACTATTTGCAGGTTCCCGAGAAAAGGCCAATAAAGCGCGGTTGGGCCTATCAAACGCGTGTAAATGTGGGTAGCTAAACAATGTGTATAACGCCCCGTTGACGGACACTGCTCAAAGGCGAGACTGATTCTATATTTAAATCTGTACTACGCTACTGTTGGCTTACGATATTTTAAAAATCATATTTCTTTGCTTTTTCTTGTGTTCGAATTTTGTATCATAGATGAGTCAGGATTTGCTTGTTTTTGTAATCGATTTTGTTCGTTCTTTTGTTTTTGCTGTCTGTCTATTTGAATGCGAGATTCTTGGGAATTCGATTCATATCGATTGGCTGTTTCTAGACGCATATTTCTCAGTCACTTTTCATATTTTGTACAAAGTGCTAGGTGTGTATGATTAATGATGTGTTATATTTCACTTTCACACATTTTTATATAATGACCTATAAAATTAATAAGAACAAATCGACTGTCTCTTTTATATCCAATTTGTAGTGAAAGTAGAATTGGGTCAAGTTCAGTTTTCAAAATTATTGTCTTGTCAAAATATTTTCTTCGCTAAAACGAGCTGTAATCCGTTTCCTTAAAACATTTAACAAATTGCTTGTATTAATGAAAATATACATGTTGCAAGATTTTCAGTTTTTCAGCTTACAAAAATTGGGGCGTATCTGAAAGATGCGAACATTGTCCAGACGTCTCACAAGACGGTATTGTTACGCCTTTATACATTGAGGCCGACCTATCAACGAGGATGGCAGCAAGGTCATTTTAACAATTTTATATATTGAAAAATAAACGGATTATATTATTTAATCAAATTTTATTGTACTAAGAGAAGTGAAAATAATTATGGAATCGATAATATAATTAGCATAATTCAACTCTTGACATATTTAATCCCTATACAATTGATGTAAATACCTACCTATACGCGATAGAAGTATTATAAATCCGCTATTTCTAATACGATTGTTATTGACGAAAACGGACAATACTTAAAGTAAACTCACAAAAAAAATCATATGAAGCTCCTTTCATAGTTCATATGAGTTCAAACAGACTTCTAATTCAGCAAAGTCGCCATAGCAACAGTTCAAAGTCCTCAGAAAACACCATAAACATTATTAAACCCATCTCAAATCCATCTCGCTACTCAAGAAAAAGCTCATGATGTAACCTACCAACACACACACACAAACATACCTACATACACACCCACAAACCATGGAGAACAAAATGACTAGCAGAGGTGCCATAACGGAAAGTCGCCTAAGAAAGTAGCGCGACAAAATGCGGGTGAGCAGGGGACGAGGAACGTTACTGTCTTCGCCCTTACACACCTTCTTTGGACCCGACCATTTGTTTATATACCAAAAATTGTTGACAGATGTCTCAAAGAACCCGAAAGCCGTCAGTTTACGTTTTGGTCATGTCCACCGTACGAATTTGACCCAGAAGAATGCGTCTGACCTACCCGCACTCTAGCATCTCCGTTCTTTCCTTACTCCATTGTATAAACATAAGGAAAATACGTTTAAAAATTCTCCCAGTTACGTAGTTGAACTATAAACACAGGTAAAGCGTGCAGCCTTGGAACACAAGCCGACAAAGTAAGAAACTGGATTGCAAAACACGGGATTATTTTAGCGAAGTACATGTAAATATTATAGTTCGGTAATAATGCTGTTTACATAACAACAGTGACCTATAGCAATTAGTTTGGGTATCATGTTATTTTGTTAGGTTTTATCTGAAGTTTTTTTTACATGTTTAATGGTATCAATCTTTTTTATCGTTCTAATACTGGGCTCACTGACTTTAACCTCTTCCTAATCTGTCATTGTTTACCTAATCTCCACGCTTGCTCTTGCGCTTGCTTTGCAGTGGGAATTACTTCGTGCACCCAGATAAAAAGTTAACTATATACTTCCTCGATAAATGGGCTATGTAACTCTGAAAGAACTGTTCAAATCAGACCTGTAGCTTTATAGAGCTTAGAATACGTCATTATGAGGTATGAGGACTACTATAATCATATGGATTTCTCACCCTATTCTGTACAAATATCTACCTCCATCCTTATAAGGTATCCCCAACCAAGAAAACCCTTCAAAAAACACGTGTACCATTCCAAAAATGCGTGTTAAATGTTTGATGGTTTGATATTATTCTGATAGCGAAGTGTTGATGATAGCGAGTTAGTCTCATCTCGCGTTGGCAAGCGTTCAGATAGACGGAATATTTCACTGCTGCCCCCGCAAACGCCATGTTTTAAGGAACTTTTTTTGCTAAAATGCTATTTAAATTACTGGGTTTGGGGTACCGTGGGATTTAATTGAAAAGTGTGTGAAAGATCTCACGTAGGTCGGCGGTTAAGCTGTATTAAACCATGTGAAGCTTAGAAAAGTAGGTACGTAGTTTTTCACACGGTCATGAAAATACGGATGATCTTATAAAAATGTTTGGATTGTCATATAAAAAAACTTTTAAAAAGATTTTTGCTATACAATATCACGTTAAATACGTTATGAAAATAACAAAAAAACTCCAAATCTCTATCCAGAAATGAGTATTTAACAAGAAGACTTAATCGTAAGATATAGCTTAAAATATTAAACTGAGCAATTTACAGTTAATTATACATATTTCCCACTATGTTTAATAACCTTTAGCATATATATGTACTTAAATAACATTCTTCATACTGCGGAATCCTATCCGACTTTGTATAATTTGCAAGATAAATTAATTTGGCGAGTCTCCTGACAGTTTAGCTAAACAATAGCGACAGGGTCCACTCGGCTAGCCTAATACATCAATTAGTCTAGGCTAGAAATATCTTCTAATCTGCAAGTCTTTGCTTTGCAAGTCTTTGCACTTAAATCATTATGTTAAGTGTGTTTTGGAAGCTGACTATTTATTTTTTCATTTAAGTCAAATCATTTTATTTCATGTAGGCCTTTACAAGCACTTATGAATGTCAAAATAATGGGGAATACAATAAGCCGAGATATCAAATTATTGCTTTTCATATGTAATGGTTATAATAATGTATGGATAGTTAGCTTGATAGCAAGGGTGGTTAAATCGTATCAACCAAGATAACTCAATGGATAGGTGAGTTTAAAAACAGGAAAAAAAAGATCAATCCAAGAAAATGCTAGGTTGAATTTTAACCTGCAAAACTTGAAACCATAGATACAATAAAAGTGCCTGCATAGTCGAGATTCACAATGATAACCATATTTGGGTACAGAGCAAACTATTTTTTTAAATCGCAATTTTTTAACAAACCAAACTAATTGCAGAACATGAACAATCGCGCTAATATAGAAATACCTTGCTTTAGCTACCAAACGTTTCTGACTGGTTCGCGCAATAAACTTTTTTGGATAAACAATGTACAGTGGGTATTGTAAATATTTGAAGATCTGCCGTTTCAAGCTGTTTCCCCGAATTTGTCGGATACTAGACGTGTTTGATTGGGAGTTTTTTTGGACATTTATCTTCTTTATTTAGCTTTGAACGTTGAGCTTTAAATGCAATTGTTATCTTGAATTCAATAACTGTTTAAGTGTCTACTTATTTCAGTAAGTTAACATGAAAACCACAGAATACTTTTTTGACGCATTTTTCATGTAAACGGAGTCATAAAAGCCTACAGGTATAAAATAAAGACTTTATAGTGTACCCAGTGAATTAGTACATTCAATATCTGACATTTACGACTGATGCATGGAGTTTCTCTGCTACATATTGGTGTGAGTTTCATGGAAAACGATATTTTCCTGTCTGGTAATATTATACTGCATCTTTTTACCTACTGAACCAATTCAAATAATATTTAGTATAAGTAGTCTTGAACCTGGGAAAGGGTCTACTTTTTACTTAACGTGGAAAGTAGTTATCTAGGGGCGTACCTAGGAAATCGCGGATAACAATTAGTAATTTACAATTCTTTAATACAACATACGTTTATATCGGGTGTGTCGTTCATAATCACATTAAATGAAATGCGTTAATATACTGGTTAATACATGTCGATTAACACAAACAAAAAAGAAAAATATGTAAAAATAAAAAAATGAAATTTTCAAACAAAGTAAATAGAATAAAAATGTGCGAAAATTAGAACACCATTTAAAAGTCAGTCATCACAAACAACTGAAATTCTCCGTTGAAAACTGACAGCTGTCAACTGATCAAATCATTCGATAGTCCTAACTTTATCTCTGCTTTACACATGATGTTGTAAATTATAAAAACTAAAAATGACTCCTGTGGTTCAACCACTGAATGGATTAGGTTATTTTTTTTACAATTCGCCATAGAATATCATAAAGTATATGCGATAGGATTTAATGTGATTGTGAACGACACACCCTGTATATTTATCTGTAATCCACTGTAATGTCATAAAAGTCCACAACAAAAGAATTTGAATACATCTCAATTATTGACTGACAGGCCGTTCATCTTGAAACTGTATCAGATGTAGATCAAACTAGAGTTTTATGATACGGTTTACATCTCAATTAAAATAACCTAACGTTTAGTAACAAATATAAAACCAAAAGTTACTGTTTTAATTTTGCTATCAGCATAAATGTATTTTTTGACTTTTGGCTATCCTTTTGAATAAGTAAGTTAGCAACGTACTTCTTCAAAATAAAATATTTAAAAGATTCAACCACCAGGTAAGTCAATTTGTTTATTGATATTTTACAGACGATTAGGATTTTATTTAGTAGAAACATATTTACAAAATATTTACATTACCTAATTTAAAAAAGTTAAAAGCAATTCGACAGAAATGGTCCCAATAACAAAAATGTTACAGCTTAACCAAGTCACAAATTCGAGTTGCAGCATATTTATCAATAGAATCGGAAAGGGATCGTCAGTCCAGTGCAGTATCATTTGTATAAAACTTGCAATGTAGTTAATTAGAATTGTGACGAAATCGTTCCCGATTTCATTTATTTATTTATTACATTTTAAAGAAGGCTTAAAGACTCACAGAAAAATCATCGTTATACCGTACATATCATTGAGATAATGACGGTAATAACAAGCTAATAACAAGCCTCCACACACATATATATTACTTGTATGCTATAACCTTTAATGAAGCGAAAACTAAACCACATTCCATCCTCACACAATTTCTCAATTAACACATCTCGAAGATTTATCACTGTTTACCGACCAGAAGATTTTAATACGAAATACCTATATATCTCGTAATATTTACGAGCAATCATTAAAAACATCGCAGCTGTGTGATTTTTGATGGATGAGAAAGTTGGGGAAAACTGGCTTTATGTTGCATCATTCTGTTGGTTCATTTAAGTTTAAATTAAAATTTATCATTGTTTATATAATATTAAATATTATCTATCAAGTATCAAGACTAAATCAATTAAGTTAAGTTAAATTAAGAC
Source organism: Helicoverpa zea (assembly GCF_022581195.2). Lineage (NCBI taxonomy): Eukaryota > Metazoa > Arthropoda > Insecta > Lepidoptera > Noctuidae > Helicoverpa > Helicoverpa zea. Next base: position 913,779 of record NC_061464.1, on the reverse strand, counting down.
ACAGATTTTTGTCAAAAGGATGATGAGGAGATTGAACGTTGATACCTATACAAGCTGTTGATTTGCATCCGTGCCATATTAAAGGAGGTAATTATGCTAATGATTGTCGACCCAAATCAATAAAAAAATTGGTACGTAATTTTATTTCTTTAATTTTTTTTCGGAATTCCGTAAATGTCATCTAGCCTTATTTAAACTTGGCGCGTATGTTACTGGCGTTAAAACCGTGCTGCACCCTCACACAAACGCAAACACAAAGCATAAGCAACGATCACTCATAAATTTCATTCATAAAATTGAATTACTTCGGAAATACCACGACATTACAATGACAAAAAAAGCAGTGCATATTAGTTATTTCCCATCTACTGTAATTCCAATCGATTATTTACGTATTGTATGTCCTCCTCCTGAACTATGGCACACATGCAAATCAACACCTTGTATAAAAGAAAGCATTTATTTGGGCTTATGTATTTCTAATATCATAATGGTAAATCATTCTACTTATACAATAACATTTTTTATATGGTTTTAAAAGACTAAAACTATGCTTCGGTTCAACATGATCAACTTAACTAAGACCGCTACGGCGTAGGTGTCTACAAAATGACTACGCCCGTAGCTACACATCAAAGTTCGATGACGTAGCTGCGTAGCAATTACACTACATCAAAAATAGTATGGTCACTATGTCAACAATATCTACATATTTTTGGTACTTTTTTTATCAACTTTTAAAAATGTCTGTTGTTAAATTCCATGGTAGAGAATATCTTCCCACGTATTGTGTGAAAAACACAATACGTGGGACAACGTGGGGTGTTTAGACAACGGTCACTTTCTATATTGCCAGTCTTAATTACGCGAACAAATGGGACCGCCTACCGAGAGATGGGATGTGGGAGGACCCCCCATAACGCACACTAGTGAAGGACAAGTCAATCTACGAGAACAAAAAGATTATTGAGCTGAGATTCCACCAAAATTGTTCGCGAATTAAAATGTGTATATGTCGGCGCGAGTCCATTGCTAACATAATATGTTCGCGTACAAACGTTGCAGTTTTACGGACATTTTAGAAATGTTCGCTGGCAATTCGTTTTAGAGTTGATAGTGTACTAAAACACAGATTTGTGTGCGACACTGTGAAGTACACCTGTAGATTGATTTCTAAAAATTATACTAAAACAAAAAAAAATGTTTTCAGTACTGTACTTAATTTTTTTACCTAAAAATACACTAAGGAACTTGTGGGCTCACCACAGTGTACCAGGGCCGCAGTAACTCTATCAGTCTAGTGAACAAGACTTATAAGTTTACTACAATAGTATGGAACTGACCTTTATCCTTGTCGGCATCCTTGGCGCCCCTCTGGTCGAAGAAGCCGGTGGTGAGCGCCTTCCTCTTCAGCAGGTACGCGCGACGCTTTGGCTTCGTCGCCGCCACCGCATTCTCTGAGTAACAAATATTACATTTACTTTAGTATTATAAAGCTGAAGACATTGCTTTCTTCCTTGGATGCGCTAATTTCGGAGAATACAGGCTTAACCTCTGATAAGTCCGATTTGAAATAATATTTCAGTGCTAAATAAGTTATTTATCAAGGAAGGCTATAGGCTACTTTTTATCCGGTTTCGTGCAGAGGTTTCTGCGGGAAACTGCTGGCAGAAGCTAGTCATAAAGGTAGAAGCTATATTTAGGTATAATCTTGCCGAGTGAGCTGCAGGTTAATCAAGCCCTAGGTCACAGTTTTCTCAACTCCGTTCGGCTTCTGATGTTGAATTGTAACATAACTACTATTAAGTGACATTCGGGGACTCTGACCTTGAATGCCCTCTCAAGAATGTGAACATTGCACCAACTTCTCGACTGTTACAGCCTTTTTATCGTCCCACTGCTGGGCACAGGCCTCCTCTCATATGGAGAAGAGGCCAACTTCTCGACTATGGACTTAAATTCGAAATCCTTTTGTGAGTAAATGATAAGAAAAGGTACGGTCGTTATAGAGTTAGAAAAAGTATCAGAAAGAATATAATAGACTATTACAATGTACGAGTATATAATACATGTGACTACGTCAAAGACTGCAGTCGACAAAGATTAAAATATAATTTATATCTCTCACAGCTAATTTCTTCTGTCGTAATCCCAATAATTTAAAATGAAATATAATACTTGCAATAGTTCCAATTGTTCTGCGACGCTATTAAACGAGATATTTATGTTTTGGCTGACAATCCCACATTGTATTAATAATAGAAAGTTAATAATAGCTAATCAGCTGATTAGTTTTACGTCAATATTGATAAAACGTATTGAAATACCGGACAATAGAGTCTAGACTTATTCTGTCTCCCTCTGTCTGTGTATTTGGACTTATCTCAAAGATTTGTACGATGAACTTTGCACTATGAAAAAGTTGCAAATCCTTACCATTACTCCATTTGAGAAGAAGAAAGATAAACAATCTTGATATGATTTTTTAAATCAAATACTCAGTTTAAACATAAAATGTAGTAAAAAATTAGTGTAAATACAATTGTAACAATTACTAAAGACACTGAATCAATATTTTAGGTAGTTACTGATTTAATGTGTATTTATGTAAAGAGTCCTATCAAGATTGTTTAACTTTAGATAAATGCCCAATTAATTGGAATATAGTCACCACTAACTAATTGCAAGTCTCCTTTAACCTCAAAACAAGCACCTTAGTTTTTAACACGCAATAATAAAAGTAAAGTAATTCTACTAGAACTATTGTGACTAAAACCATTGTAATGTACGAATTCCTCCGAAAATACTCTTAGCAAATATTCCTATCAGACAAACAAGTAATGCGAACCCGTGAACCCGACACTTGTTTAGACAGCTGCAGGTCACAGCCCTCGCACTATACCAATAACTATGTTCTAATAGATAAATATACTTATTCGAAAATGTGTACAGATAGACAAGCAAGTATTTTTATTTAATTTGTCATGTCGAATTTTGCAGATATCCCTTATACCATCTGGGATAATATTAAACCACCCTAAAGTGGACTGGTAGAGAACGCCTAAGGCGTTAAGGCCGTCGTTATACAATGTGCATAAGGTATTTTAAATAAATATAAAATGAAAGAAGAATTTCTTCTGAAACAATCCTATTGTGTCCTAATAAACGAATGTAAACTTTAACTTTTGCATGTAAGAGACACCGAAATAGTTAACATTTTGTGAGACCTTTTATGTAATTGTATTCGTGTGCAAATCAAAACTTTGAAATGGACTTTGAAAAAATGCATTAAAAATTGGGTGCTACTACTTACTTTTCTACTTATTGATGGTGAAACTGAACATATCTAGCGACTGTTTATCCATTTCAAGCACGAACAAAAATTTTGGGGTAGGTATTATGAAACCGTGGGTACAACTCGTAATCAAATAACAAATCCCTCAGTTCAAATCTCGATATCACCAAAAGAACAAGCGTAGTATACAAAATAAAACAGTAACAAGCAAAACTATTCAACGGCGTCTGCCAAAAGTAAAAATAAACCTCTCACTATAGAATTTATGCAGGAAAAGTCGCAATCTATTCACTGTGTCAACACAAACAACGCCGCGGCGCGCGCTAGTCTCATCATTAAATGAACACGTGCAAAACAACGGGATAGAGGAATTATAAACTATGAATATTTTGTTTCTATAGAGTTAAAAGCACTTAAATTGTATAAGTCCTCTTGTACAACTTTCAGTTTTGTATGGGTTAACTTATCTTATGTACAAAAGCTCTCGGTCCGTAGTGATTCTTGTTTACACTTTCATATTTATATTGGAAAGTTTTACTACTTATTGCCCTACTGCTTAAATTTACAGCACTGGTGGATTAGTGGTCGCAAGACGAGACTGAAGTGCGTGAAATTCCAGGTTCGATTCCCGAGTTAGGTCGGTTTTTATGAAACTTTCACAAAGCAGCCAGCAGGAGTTTGGAAGTCACGTAAATGTCGGATTTGCACCTACAATCTCTCAGTCATGTCGAGTGAAAGAGTGGAGGAATAGAGAGTGCACCTGTGTCTGCGCAAATGCTTGTGCACTATAATATATCCTGCGCAGCTGGCTGACCACCTTAACCTGGAAAACAGCCACCGTGGCCGAAAATCAGCCTGGATGCCATTACAGCTAAAATTACTTGTACATTTCGCCAGGCATCTGATTCACCGGCGACTCGCGATGTCAGACAATGCATTTCGGTGCATACCGCGAATACTTGCAGCTATTTATAAAAACCCATTAGTGTGGGTTGTCATGTGACTACCTGTAAACACGTGGTTTTCAGTTATTCAGTATCTGTTTACGTGGTTAAAGCCAAATTATTTAAATATTTTGAGTACCTATACGTTGATTGTAATTATTTGAAACGTTTTTTTCCTTTTGCACAGTTACCTACCTACTCCTTAGCAGGCTATGTAGTTTTTAACTGACTGCCCAAAAACAGGAGGTTTACAATTCGGATGTTTTTATTTAAATACCTATGGCAATGGACACTTGTATTCAGACAAAAATCAATTTAAAATATTAATGAAAAAAATATTATGTTGACTGTCAGCATTTTAAAATTGAATAGTATTTTTCCATCATCATCAACAACAACATATTTATGTATTTTCCTAACAACGCGAGCATATCCCGCGAACAAGCGTGTCATATGAACTGTCAAGGTGGGCAGGGAACTAAATAAGCGGAACCAATGGCGCCCGACGCTAGACTCATGCGCAGGGTTGCACGTGGGAACATATTTTGTGGAGATTGGAAGTTTCGGCATTTATGTACATAATGGCGTCCACGGCCGATTTCTGCTATGGCGGCTGTTCTCATCTAAGGAGATCAGCCAGCTGCACAGGACATATTATAGTGCACGAGCATTTGCGCAGACACAGGTGCACTCCCTATTCCTTCACTCTCATAACCCGATGGGACGGCAATCCGACACGACCGGAAAGAGATCAGGCGCAGGACCGACATTTACGTGCTCTCCGATGCACGGGTGAATCAATCACCAACTTCCAGACTACGGGCTGCTTTATGAAAGTTCAAGAAACCCCACAAAGCGATTTATGTACATACGTACGTTTTAAAGCAGGCCAGTAACAAGTTTTTCATTTTAGTACAAGAAACTAGGGGTTAAGCGATGTAGTCATTTTTAAACAGCCACCAATTTTTAACATAACTTTTAAACAGAAAATTAATGTTTTTTTTTAATCTTATCAATTTAAATCACGTTTTTGGAAATCGGTTCCTAACTTTCTTCATATTTTAAACCAATGAAATGATTGAACTTTTATAATTCAACAACATTAATTCAAAACATTTTTAAAATACATAAAATACCGAATTGCCAACCCTAAGTTTTACCGGCGCTCGCGCATTCTAGTACTCTTAATAAAGATTTATTTGACAACAAAAACGAATACGACACTAAAACTTTCCTTGTAAATAATATTTAAATGTTTACTATTCTAACAGTACATAAAAACTTATACTCTAATGTAAAATGGCTTCACAACATTCATAAAATATTTATATTAAAAACACCAGAAGATATATGTAATACGATATGTAACGTTGATTTTTAATATTAGTTATGAGTTCTAACAAAACGCTTAACTTATATAAATCTAAAGTATCAGAAATTTTGTACGTGTGGCTACATTGTTACTCTTTCAAGCAAGAATGAAAAAATAGATTTTGACGAAAATTGTTAATAATAAGTTTAACTTATGCATCAGAAATTAACATCCAGTTATCTTTTTTATCTAGGTGCGGGAGGAGGTTCCCTCGGGTCACAGGTGATGTCATTAGCGGAAGCTAGCGCCAAATATTCACTTAAAACATAAGCAAATTTTGTAAAAATGGAAATTAACGATTATTTGTATTTGTTACTAGCTGATCCCGCGAACTTCGTATAGTTCAAACCTTCCCTGGACCTCTACAAACATTTTAAAACCAAAATCAGCTCAATCGGCCTAGCCGTTCTCGATTTTTAATCAGACTAACGTACAACAATTCATTTTTATTTCTATAGATTATGTAAAAATACCTCAAATGTTCTACTGAAATTATGAAAATTCACAGAATCTGTCAACTATTTAAAGCAAGCAAATGCATTACATTGAATCGGGCTAGTTCGTAGAAAACGTATTTTTTTGTCTGAAAGGTGGTTTTTTCATTACGTCGATGTAATAGTAATAATTTGTAGTCACGGGACAGACTGCCTGGTGCGATATTCTTACACTTATTTCCATGGAAATTGTTAGTTTATTTTTGTGACAGAAAAACACGTGAAAGCGTGAAAGTTTTCTCCGTCAATTTCTGGGTAATATTCGTTTTTTTTTTCTTCTTTTCTCGGTAACTATTATTTTTTCGAAAGCAGTTTTTGAAGGAACCTAACAAACAACTAGGTACAGATTACTTAACAGTAGCAACTTTACATCAATAATTTCTGCAACCTTTCATAGAATATGTTGGCTTTGTAAATCTCCTGCTAGTGATTTTTTTTGGGCCGAACGCGTTTAATTGAAACAACTGGTCCGATTCTCAATTTAATATCAATTATTAATGTATCTGGACTGGAATGAAACATTTGTTGCATATATTTTGAGTATATAGAAATGTTGACACCGGGAAGTGGAGAAAGGGAGCATTTTGGAGGCGCTGTCTTTTTGTAATTTTCCGTCAAATATTGACGGCAAAAGGCAGTGCTAAAATCTGGCCTACTTTCAATAAACGTTTACTTTGACTTAGGCTTTGATTATTACACTAAAAAAACTTGTTCATCCTAACTAATATTATAAATGTGAAAGTAACTCTGTCTGTTTTTCTGCCTGTCTGTCTGTCTGTCTGTCTTTCTTTTCTTCACGCCTAAACTACTGAACCGATTTGTGTGAAATTTAGTACAGACATAGTTTGGAACTTGAGAAAGGACATAGGATAGTTTTTATTTCAAAAAAATATATAAAAATAAAAAATAAAATTTATTCCGGACATATAGCGCCATCTATTGGTCAAACCAAAAATATGCCGGAAGTCACTATTCCATGCGAACGAAGTCGCGGGCAAAAGCTAGTATTCAATATTTAATTCACATGTCGATACTTTGACCTACTCATATTTCAAAACAAATACACCCAGGTACCAAACTAGTGTTGTAACATTTAAAATTATACGCAAAACCGTTATTAATCAGAACTATTTTTGTACCCGCCTGATAATTAATAGTGGTGGAAATTATTTACAACATTGTATATAAAATGGTGTTTATCTACCCACAGTGGCATCAAAACTAATTAGCTTCTATGAAAACGTTTGATGTTATTAATATTTATAGTGGAAGGTGACAATTTGGCGTGAAAAAAGAAAGTTTAAAATCTCTTATGTGATGGAAATTAAAAGCATGATACTAGTAAATATTACTGTTGTAATCACTAGAAAATATGAAATCGGTAGTATCGTCAAGGAAATATGAAATCTGTATCTTTTTTTCATAAAATACTGCAATCTTTCATTATAAAGGGGAAAATGAGTAGGTACTTATCTTTCAAATCGTTTTCAAGTTGGTGCTGATAAGGGATGATTTATATTAGGCCGGACCGTGTCCGGGCTTTTACGAAATTCTAAAGACGAGCGTCGTTTCACGGATCATGCACTGTGTAATATAAACTGCTTCATACAAAATGTATGTAACGTTTCACATCCGTGCCCCGTACGAGCCACGTACACGGCACGCCCCGGACACGGCCCGGCCTAATATAATCATCCCTAAATATAATTAAAATGATGTAGTATATTCATGTATGACCCCACAGCGAAATCTGTGTGTTGAAAAGAAATAAATCGATTATAGTTCACTGCTTGCCACTAAATACTTTGTCTACATAATAAAGTTATCTTGACTGTCTAGTTAAGTCGTTAATCTGTCTGTCACCAGCCAATAACTCACGACAGATAGAAAGCAGATGTCTTGTACCAGTGTCAATTTTAACCTAATTAAATAAATTAATGTAAGAGACAAAACTCTAATACAATCAGCAGTGGTTATCTTCGATTGGTGATTTGTGAAAGTTTATTGGAATACACGAACAGCTTAGGAAAATAAGCATGATTTGCATCAAAACTCTATTAATAAAAAAATTAAACAAGAAACTGTTAAGAATACAGAACAAAATAAACTAAACTACAACACAGCTTTTGAATTCTCGAATTTAGTGTGTGTGTTTGTGTTGTTTATTTTGTAACTTTGACTGTAATAATGGTCAATTTTGTTGCTGACTGTACAAAGGAATAAAAAACGAATTCTGCGTGGGGTCCATATACTCATAAAAATAAACCCACTCAAAATGATTGTTAATGGAATTATTACCAGTCGTTTTGGACCATTTAAAACCTTTTGATCTAATAATATATAACAGTTACGTAAGTAAATAATGTATGTGTATATAAATAATGCTAAATTGTGCGAAGAGACAGTTTTATTAGTGATAAGTTTCTGAATAAAAATTTGAACTCAAAAAAGTGAATAAAAAAAATTACGCTAATTTTCGGTCTAGCTTTTTCCCAACTATGTTGGGTTCGGCTTCCAGTCTTACCAGATACAGCTGAGAACCAGTGTTTTACAAGTAGTGATTGCCTATCAGACCCTCAATCACCCTGAAATCTGAAAAACCCTGAGAAGACTAAATATATAAAATAGATTTTCAGGGCGAGAATGAATCCACGATAAAAGCTTCTATATGTTAAATACTAACTCATCGTAATTGGCGCTTCTACTTTAACTATAGTACCTAATACATATTCGTATAGCATATTCCTGTCGGCTATATTAAAATGATGATTTATTTCTGCCATCATCTGCGAGGGTATAAATAGATTTTATTGACGGCTTATCATTCTTTGCGGGCAGAAAGACAAGCGCGTTGCTATGGCAACGAATCTCGTATTGCACATGTTACAGCGTTTTCACACTAGTTTAATTTCCGCTCCGTTTTATTGGACAGTTTGCTTGTTATTGGGCGTAAAAGTCAAAATCGGTTCAAACGACGACAAATAATTCCGAGTTACCGGTTTTTTGACGCTCAGAATGTGTCGCGATTAAAATATCCGATATATAGTTCCCCATATATCGGTTTTATCAACTAGACAGTGTATGTGTTAACAGATAAACCCCGTAACTCTTTGAAAAAATATAAGAACAGCCCTCAAAACTCGGTCCAAAACAATGTCCCCGCTATTCTGATTCACGTCCTTATCCAACCCACTCCAGTTCACGTGAGCATTCCTAAACGCGGACATGCAGATAATACGATAGATTCTTGTCTAAATATAGCGCAAACATACCGGTGATCTGATTGGCAGTTGCTACGTACAGAACACGGAGAACAAAATCAGGAGTGGAGATGCCATAACACCATATTCGGCCGGGGCTAAGGGATTGTTCGAACGAGTTAATGTGGCGCTGGTACATAAGGGTTTAAGATGGAACTACTGACTAAAACCATGAAGGGTTTTAGTCAGTTAAAGTTCCTTCCTCACGCTGTTCTTACCCACAGCGGGAGAAAAAAAAAGATGTCATAACGCAAACTCTCCAAAGAAAGTAGTGCGCCAAAATGCGGGTGTTCGGGGGACAAGAAACATTTCAATTTCCACTCTCGTGCGTTCTAAAGAAGGTTCTTTAGAACCCACCCATTTATTTAAAACCAAATCACCAATCAATACAGATTTGACAAGGAACACCGCATTAGTTCTAGTAACTGATCCCGTCTAGCGTACGTTGCTTGGCCTACATTAAAGCGCCTGACCTACCTGCCTTATGGTATCTCCGCTCTTTTCTTCCTCCGTGGTTACATCGACTACGTATGCTCACGCGCCGGTGACGAGAGCAGGGGGCATGTACTGTCAGGTGGATGATGCAGATTTGCAAAACGTTCGGAAATTGATATGTTGTGTGAAACTGTATGTTTTGATTGAATTCCTTTGGTGATTGAAAGGTGTTTGTTTGTGAATGTTTTGTCGTTAAGCTGCCGAGATGAAAGAACCAAATATTGAACTATATCCCTAAACGGTTATAAACTACTTACTCTTTATCCTGAAGAGTTACATAAAATATTTGTCTGATCTGCACTGTCATTTTATTATTTAAACTTAAAGACGTTTTAAAATTATGTCATTTTCGGGTCATTGATTGAAAGAAAGAAATAAACATTTATTTGCAAAGAAAATAGGTGGTACCAGTTTTTACAGAGGTTAAAGTTCTAGCTATATTCTGCCCAACTTGGCATGCAAATATTTTTACTTACATAGTAATTTAATTAGTTACATTTTTCAAATCTACTAGTTAAATAGTAGATACATTTATTTGAACTTATTTATAAACTAGCTTCTGCCCGCGACTTCGTACGCGGATCCTGTCCCTTATGCCAGCGACTACGGGGTCAGCAAAATCAAAGATCTGAATAGTCTGATATTGAATTTTAAGGGCCTGTTGACTTGAAAACAACGGAATGCGCATAACCATTAGAAACGTTCCATATATTTAATTTTTGTACTTTAACGGCAAAAGCACAGCAGACTAAACAAAACGCTGAGAACTGAACCGCAATAGACGTGACCATAGGGATAAAAGTAGTGATTCTAATTAGTCCGCATTTGTGTGTGGCAAAAATATTACACGTATTATTACGTAAAAATACATTAAATAGATGACAAAGTCGTGGTGACTTAGTGGAAGTCGTGGTGGTTTAGTGGGTAGAGAACCAATCTCTCAAGTATGAGCGTGCGTCTTTGATTCCAGGTCCGACAAGTGCCTGCCAATGCAACTTTTCTAAGTTCGTATGTACTGTACTTTCTACGTATATTTTGGACACCAATGACCAGGGATGTTAAACTGTAGGTTCCGGCTGTCATTGAACATTCTTGGCAGTCGTTATGGGTAGTCAGAAGCCAGTAAGTCTTACCAAGGGGTGCTGGGTTGAGCGGGTAACCGGGTTGTGGAGGTCAGATAGGCAGTCGCTCCTTGTAAAACACTGATACTCAGTTGCATCGTGACTGGAAGTCGACCCTAACATAATTGGGACAAAGGCTCTTGAGATAATAACGACAATAATAATGAGATATAGGCACCGCGGGACATCTGAGGCTGATGACGGGGAGTAGCGACCTCGCGGGGCTATATATACTGAGTTCTTCAGGGAGTGTATACTGTCCCCCATCTCCGGCCGGTCGGAGTGAACCATGACGGGGGTAGATCTCACGCCTCTGGCTTGGCTTGGCCGTCCAGAGTGGAGTCGCTAGAGCAGGATTAGTAGCCCTGCTCGGGGGTAGGTGCCTCATGGTAAGCACAGGGAGCGCGTAATCTGCGTTTAAAGTCCGCCGAGGTATCCTCACCCTTCAGCCGCTCATGTCCCTGTTGCCCTCTTGTTGCTATTCAGTGACTGGTTCCCGGGGGCCCAGTAAGTGAGGTGGCGAGTCTCCACCTGCCATTTTTACATGTACGTAATATATTGTCATCCACTAACATCCCATCACAATAGCCCAAGTACTTTTCCTCCATAGTTAGCAATAGTTTAGCACAGAACCGGGGATTGTCTTTTTTTAACGACGTCCACCGGGGATTGTCCTTGGGTTCATTTCTATAGTGTATAAAGGGATAATCGTCGGTTTTGTGTCACCATTTCATTAAAGTTGTCTCAAAAGGGCTTCAGCGTGTTGGCTTCGGCCCCACGTTTGCCTCCCAAAAATTCGGAACTCTGTAGTCCCGAGGTCTGGAAGAGACATACAAAAATAATAATGAGATATAACGCGTAAGAAAAAGCATGTGATAGGATGGAATAAGCATGTATGTGAAGCTCACAGGGACGCCAGGAATAAATTTTTATACTGGGTTTCTCAGAATAGGCCTCAGTCCGGTACTATATACGAAGAAATGTGTGAAAGTCGCAAATTATTTAAAAATAGATTAAAATGGTGTTACAATAATAAAGAACGGCTAAAAATGGACATTATTTCAGAATGTCGTGCCTCTAAAAACTTTAGTGACTTTTGGAAAGCAACCAACAGTTTAAACCATAAGACTGGCCTTCCAGTGAGCGTGGGAGGTGCGAGTGATAGCAGAGACATAGCGGAACTGTTTAGAGAACATTTTACCACTAAGTCTCCACTGGGTCCCTCGTCTGCAGATCCTGGGTCCACCGTGACTGGTGATTTGTATAGGGTTTCTGCTAAACAAGTACGACAAATTGTGAGTAGCATGTCTAGGGGCAAGTCACCGGGTCACGATGGACTCAGTATCGAGCATTTAAAACATGCTGGTGTGCATTTACCACGTGTGCTCGCAATGTTCTATACTTTGTGTCTAAATCACTCGTACTTGCCTATGGATCTTATGAAAACCATCGTGGTACCAATTGTAAAGAATAAAACTGGAGATTTGTCTGATAAGAACAATTACCGACCGATTTCATTGGCTACAATCTTAGCCAAGGTGTTGGACAGTGTGCTCGACTCAGCATGTCGATTCTATAAAATATCACAACTCACTTCGACATCACTCTCACTTCGACTTCGATCTAAAGGTAGAATTCCGTGGACGCGACAATAGTCAACCTATGAAAATGTATGGCACCGTTGCCGAGGCCCGTGACAGTCGCGCGCGGCCGACGAATTTCGTAAGCTGCTCGCGGCATTGTCAACAATTTAATTCTGGTTTTACTAAAATTCTATAGATGTTATTAAGCGCTAGACCATGTTGAGAAGCGTACGGCCGCGAGCGGCTCACGAAATTCGTCGTCCGCGCGCGACTGTCGCGGCCCTCGGCAGCGGTGCCATACATTTTCATAGGTTGACTTTTGTCGCGCGCGGCTGCGACAATCGCGACCCACGGAATTCTACCTTAAAGTTTCGTGATTGACATTGTCAAACTACACTAGCGCTACACTATCGAGCGTGTTGACAAGTTGAACTAAATTAAAGTCGAGATTTTGACAGATCTGCCAAAATCTGTCTATCTATAGGGGAGGTAGGGGACAGATGGGCAGTTGGGAGACATGATGAAATCAGAATAAAAGGGGGGTCCTTTTATTCTGATTTGATCATAGTTTTTTTTTTTATTGGGTAGTTTACGTTACCGACTGGTAACGGTGTTCATCCATAGACTATCTGTCATTTCTGTGAGTTGTCAAGAACAAACACTCGTAAAAGTACTTAAATATTTTGTTGCGGTTTCGGATCGTTATAAAGAGAAAACTAATGAAAGGTATGTGTATTTTCTATTATTAATGATTGATTGTCAAAATCTCCAGTTACGATTATAGTAAGTCGATGCAATCCACACCTATTATAGAACCTCCTCCATATCCACCTCTAGAAGAGGTACTACAGCAATAGTTTATGGGCCCCACGTTTTTATTTTAGTCTAATATGACCGGGACCACCGTAGGTTGACAGGTAAGTAACTATTTTTTATTTTCTAGTTTTCAGTGCACATAAGATAAAACCGTTTTAGTTAAGTTTTTTTACCGATTTTTTTTTATAAACTAAGTCAAAAGTGTCCAATGCTCCCTATGGTAGGGAGGCTTGGACATACCATGTAATGTATAATTTGTAAATTTTTGTTCTTCTTCTTCAGTGAAAATTTGTGAGGTTATAAATCTGCGCTAAAAATCCTTTATAGAATCTTATTTCAGGTACCGTTGCCAACTTGATCTAGGGACTCCATATTTATCAGCTGTTAATTTTATTTTTTAACCTTTTGATACCTCTTGTATTGCTCGTTATATTAAATCTTTAAGAATTTCCCGTCGCAAACCATTCTTTTTAACCCCCGACGCAAAAACGACGGGGTGTTATAAGTTTGACGTGTCTGTGTGTGTGTGTGTGTATGTGGCATCGTAGCTCCCAAACGGATGATCCGATTGTAATGCGGTTTTTTTTGTTTAAAAGGAATGTCATTCGGGAGTGTTCTTAGCTATGTTTGGTGGAAATCGGTTCAGGTCTTCAAGGTCATCAGCTCGTTTGTTAGGTGTGATAGGAATGTTACACGCTCAGTTTACTTGCAAGCATATGTGGGATCTAAAATTTGAAATACTAATGTCTTCTGGAACCACTGAGCTGGTCTGCTGTTAGGACACGAAGATAGGAGACGTAATCCTGAACTGCCTTTTAGTAAACCCATCGAGTTTGGGCTCGTTTAATTTGTCTTGACTAGTTTTCTTCATGTTTCTAATTGACGAGAACCTAATGCTGGAAATGGGATGTGGCGGATGAAACCCTAGAATGATATATAACCCTGGATCAACAAAGGTCCATCTTTATTGTTTCTCAATCTGTGCAATTCTCCCAGAGCCAGTTTGTCATGAGGATTGTTAAACAGCTTCCTTTGGCTGAGATCGCATATAGCGAACCCATCATAAAAAGAAGGAAAAATTAAGGAGCTCCTTTAAAAAACCATGAAATAAAATAAAATTATAAATTTAAAAAAACCCCCGACCCAAAAAAGTACGCAATTATTATGACAAAATGTTATAAACGATAAACCCTATAAAAAGCAAAAAGTAACTTTAAACACTACGTAAGTACCAACTAAAGCATGTCAGACTAAACAAAATTTTGACGTGTCGACGGTTTTATTGAAACCGTTTAAATATCTCGTAATGTTGAAACTGATTGTAATTTTTAGGATAGCTCTTTGATTTTATCTAGCCAAACATAAGAAATGGTAATAAAAGTTGATTATCTGTAAAATCTGAATTTTTTATGCAATAAATGTGAAAAAGTGCCCATCCCTCCCCTACCTCCCCTAAAGTATGAAATGACATTACGAATCGAAGTGAAATGCGAGTTGTTGATCGAATTTTATAGAATCGCAGGACAGAACTTGATAAACATCTCAATATCCATGACGCTCAGTTTGGTTTTCGCGCGGGACTTTCCACTGAAAGCGCAATTCTGAGTCTGAAGCACACTGTTCAATACTATACGGAAAGAAGTACACCTGTGTATGCATGCTTTCTTGACCTCTCCAAGGCATTCGACCTTGTGTCGTATGACGTGTTGTGGGAGAAACTCAAGAAAACTGGCGTGCCTACACAGGTGCAAAGAATTTTTCACTTCTGGTACCAAAACCAGAATAATTTTGTAAGATGGGCAAACACCTTCTCAGACACGTACAGGTTGGAGTGTGGGGTGAGGCAAGGTGGTTTAAGTTCTCCTAAGCTCTTCAACCTGTACGTTAATGAGCTTATAGTTGGGCTCAGCAGCACTCGAGTGGGATGCTGGATTGACAACATTTGTATGAACAACTTTAGTTACGCGGATGACATGGTGCTGCTGACCCCAACTGTAAGTGCAATGAGGCAGTTGCTCGCAATATGTGAAGCATATAGCATTCAACATGGTTTGATGTACAATGCTAAGAAGAGCGAGTACATGGTCTTCAAGGCCCCCGGTAAATGTACACTAAATGTGCCCGCAATAAAGCTAAATGGCATTGAACTAAAGCGGGTTGACAAGTTCAAATATCTCGGACATTACGTTACTGAGGACCTTGAGGACAAAGTTGACATGGAAAGGGAACGTAGGGCATTGGCAGTTCGAAGTAACATGCTGGCCCGCAGGTTTGTGCGTTGTAGTGAACAAGTTAAAGTCACACTTTTTAAAGCCTACTGCCAGACTTTCTACACGTGCAGCCTGTGGTTCAGATATACACAGAGAACGCTCAATGCCCTACGTGTCCAATATAATAACGGATTTAGGATGTTGTTGGGGTTGCCCCGTTTCTGCAGTGCCTCCGGTATGTTTGCGGAAGCCAGGGTAGACGGCTTCCATGCTATAATACGCAAGCGGCTCGCATCATTGCTGAACAGAGTCAGGAGCAGCACCAACAGCATCCTACAGGTTATTGCGGAAAAGCAAGACTCAAACGTCCTGAAAGCATTTATACGTGCTCAAATTTTGTAAACTGGTTTCTGTATGTTTTTATGTATGGACATTGGTCTGAAATAAAGATTATATTATTATTATTATAAATGTATGTCTCTTCCAGACCTCGGGACTATAGAGTCCCGGATTTTTGGGAGGCGAACGTGGGGCCGAAGCCAACACGCTGAAGCCCTTTTGAGACAACTTTAATGAAATGGCGACACAAAACCGACGATTATCCCTGTATACACTATAGAAATGTACCCAAGGACAATCCCCGGTTCTGTGCTAAACTATTGCTAACTATGGATGAAAACTACTTGGGCTATTGTGATGGGTTCTAGTGGACTAGGAATGGGGAAACTACGGGAACTATGGCACCTGCCGATAACAATGTAATAAATACACGTAAAAATGGCAGGTGGAGACTCGCCAACTCACTTACTGGGCCCCCAGGAATCAGTCGCTAAATGGCAACAAGGGGGCAACAGGTACATGAGCGGCTGAAGGGTGAGGATACCTCGGCGGACTTTAAACGCAGATCACGCGCTCCCTGTGGGTCCAGCATCACCGGCCCACTCGCCACTTACCACGAGGCACCTACCCTCCGAGTGGGCTGTTAACCCTGCTCTAGCGACTCCACTCTGACCGGCCGATGAAGGCAAGCCAAGAGGCGGGAGACCTATCCCCCGTCATGCTTCACTCCGGCAGGCCGGAGATGGGGGACAGTATACTCTCTCTGGAGCACTTGGATATATAGCCCGCGGGGTCGCTACTCCCCGTCATCCGCCTCAGATGCCCTGCGGGGCTTATTATTATTATTATTATAACGCAACAAAGTCGGAGAGTGGGGGCTCGTGACGCCACGTCTAGGTATGTAAAATTTGTACTAAGCAGTGACTTAACACGACATTCAAGCGTTGTTGTATCTTCGTTATTATTTGTTTGTGAGAGAGAGAAAAGAAAAATACGTGTCCATTATTTTAAGGTTATCTAAAAGACGGACTAATTACTTTTTTTGATACCTATTTCATAACATTCATTTCTATACATTTCAAGTGTAGTATTGCTCTTGAAGTTCCACATCAGGTGTTCCAGATCTTCGATGTTTATACGTCAATAGAGAGTGCTTATCAGATTGAACAACTTTTGCTAAAACGTCATACCTCTATATGCTATAGTCTAGCTGGGCCCCTGGAGTTCCACATCAGGTTTTAGATCTTCAATTTGTATAAGTCAATAGAAAGTGCTTATCAAATTGAACAACTTTTGCTTAAACGTCATACCTGTATATGGTACAGAGAAGCTGGGCTCTTGGGGTTCCACATCAGGTGTTCCAGATCTTAAAATTTATTATCTCAGCTGAAAATGCTCATCACATGAAACAATTTTTGCCACGGCACCATTTTTGTATCTCTTATAGTTTTGTTGGTCTGTTGGAGTTCTGCATCAGGTCTTCAAGTTTCGAAGATAAATTATAGCCTATATGTTGACCAGGCTTAATACTGATACAACAAAGAAAAAATCATTGTAATCCGTTCAGTAGTTCGGAAGATTAGCGTGTACAAACAAACAGACATACAGACATACAGACATACAGACAGAATTTTTTTTTTTGGATTTGTGCTCCATTACTGTTTCTAAACCCCACCCAATTATTATTTTTTTAATATATTCAATGTACAGACACAGTTTTTTTACAGATTTATTATATGTATAGATATTTGCTAGATATGTAGGTACAACTCGCCTGTGATGAGAGAAGATCTACGAGGTTCGTACTGTCAGATGAATGATGCACTGACTTCATTGTGCATTGAAATGTTAACAAAATGATATGTTGATGTGAATTGAGTTGTGAATTCCTTTCAGTTTTGATTGAAAGCTGTTTTATTGGTTTTGGATGTAAATGTTTCTGGCGCCTACAGAGAACGAAGTTGGATATTTTTGATTGATATTGCCTGGTCTAATCTGATCTCTTTTTCGTGTTGTTGACGATTATGTCAGTCTGTACAAAACATGCTATTTTGTCTTAAAATTTGACAGCTGTCAACTGCACAGAACATTCGAAACCCCTACATAACATATTAGCGACCCGCCCGGCTTCGCACGGGATAACAGTATTTCCCCACTATTTAATGGATGTAATTATACATTAAACTTTTTTCTTCAATCACTCAATGCATCAAAATCCGTCGCGTAGTTTTGAAAATCTAAGCGTTCAAAGAGACGTATAGGGACATAGGATCACAAGGACAGAAAAAGCGACTTTATTTTATAAGCAGTGATTTGACATATTTTTTTCTTGCATTTGATAAGTGTCAGTTACACAACTTTCATATTGCTATCAGTTGCAAACAATCTCTATTTTGGACACGACATCAACATGAGGCGTCCAGGTAACAAGGCTAAATATAATCCAAACAAAAATAGCCTCGGAAAACCCAAATGCTACACGAAAGAGCAGACGCCAAATAATTTAGCAGCAACGATTATCTACTATTATTTATCTGATGCACGGACGGACAATAAAATCACAATTATTTTCGGCGTACGAAACCACTTCGAATGATCATAATATTTGTGAATAACTGTCGTATTAAGCATCTTTTACATTAATTTGAAAGAGTATAATGATATGGACGTTTAGTAGTGAGATAAATATAATTAGCAGCAGCTATCGAGATGACAATAATCGTAGGAGCTAAAAGCCCGAGTATATAGGCACACTAGCTAGAGTATCTCACGTTACATCAGATAAGGATTGCAACCATTATGCTCATTCTGACAATATGTATAGTTTTCCACGATGAATGAGCGATCCAAGAGTGGAAGAAAAAATTTACTACTTCCTGACATTTGCGGATTCAAGAAAGGTCAAAACAAAAACTCTTCAGCTTTATATTTTTAACACGATTTTTTTTGTAAATGCATGTGTATATGCGATTTGTAGTAATTTGCTAAGTTTCATGATAAGATACAATCGTTACTGTTTACAAAACTATCAAAATCTTCAGGAATGCCACAGAAAGTGTCACCATCCACACAAGTTTACACCGACTCCCACAAAACTCGGGACAGTGATATAATACCACACCTACACTTAAATTCTTAATCAAAAATAATCTAACATAACAAAGGGATCATGTGATTTGTTCTAAGAGTTATTTCTTGGTGCCAAGTGACAGGGACGGATTTAGGGCAGGGTTCATGGGGGCCCAGGCCTCTAGAAAAGGAACCCACACAAGACAGGCTTTTGAAGAAATAATTTTAGCGTAGTATAATAAAAAAATCTGTGGAATTAATTACAGCAAAATCGCAAAAAAATAGAGATATTATTTAATTGTCGAACTTTATGATTGTTTTTGAATCACTTATAAATCTGAGGTTATATATGCTCCGAGCCTTTTTCCCAACTATGTTGGGATCGGCTTCCAAATCTGAATTATAAATCTGAGGTTAATGATACCTAGCAAAATACTTTCATAGCTTCATAATTCGGTCCTGTCAAGTACAGTGGCAGACAAAAGTCTCAATGAGTTAGTGAGTAAATAATAAAGGGCTTTCTTAATGGTCAGGAAAAATATTTTAATTGTCATCTTTGGTGTTGTGCCAAATGTTTCTGTAGGCGGGTCAAGGTCACATCCTATTATATGTATCCTTAGTTTAATGTGCGTGATTTAGTAGTTGTTTTTGCAATTAGGGAATACCGCTCTAGGTCGTAAGATTTATGAGTACCAGATAAATTAAAATGTTAATCTTCAATGACGAACTTAAGTGGAACGTAATGTCTATTTTACTCATAGACAAAAACAAAAAACACCATGCTGTAGACAAGATTTGTAATGCGAGACAGTTATATTGACTGCTTATGAAATAAGAGGATCCGTTATCAAAGAAATAAAACTAAAAATATAACAAATTCTGAAAAACTACTTCCCGTCACAACGCTTTCAAATATATTTCTTCACACCTAACTTTTTAAATAAAAAAAGAAAATTTTACAACCCATTTGAACTATCACCAAACCCGATTGTTATTTTCGAAAAAAACTACAGTCGTCACATAAATAAAGCAATTTAATGTCGATATAATCTTACACACGTTTGTCATCACCCTGTAGTGTCTCGGCGTGACGTCACAGCGCGTCACGTTTGCGTAACGAAGCGTGCGCATGCGACTACAACGTATTTGTAGGTTGGGAGAGAAGTATCACTCGGTGTTACGTGGAAAGAAATCGTCATGAAATGAAGGGTGGAGGTCTGTCTCTATATTTAGGTAAAATCTACAAAACGATCAATGAAAATACAGTCTTTGCTATTCAGTTTTTGGTTTGAGGAAAACAGGCTTTTCCAATTTTTTTGTCCTACGTTAAATAATAGATCTTTTTGATTTGGTTCAAGAATTAATTTCGTCCAAAAACTTTCAAAATATAGTACCCAGTATTTTTTTCTAAAAGTTGGAAGGCTTGGAAATACTTAGAGGCTGAACAAACTGAAGAACAGAGAAACTCACGAAACAGAGAAACTAACTTCAGAATTACTGTCTTAAAACCAAATATATACTATTAATAAAAGGGCTTTTTCTGTACCCTAAGAGCTCCAAAACTACTGTAAATATGTCCTTCGCCACAGGATGCTACATTATCCCCGGATGATATAAGCTATATTTTATCCAGGTAAAACAAAAATTTTCCACAAGACGCTGCTGAAACAGCTAGCAGATAACATTCCCTTACATTCTATTATTGTAATTCTGAGACTTCTGCAGTTTCCCTGCTCGTTATACGTATTTGTTAATCGGCCATTTTGAGAATAGCACATGTCTTGTGTGTGTCAGATATTAATAGCGCGGACTGGGTCACCTGTAGCACTCCGGCACTTGCAGGTAGCTCGTCATAGGTGCAGGGCTGAGGGGGAAATGGTTGGAGTAAGGGGGATTCTTGGGGGAAGATTGCATTTTACGTAGATGGAGCTTTAACCTACAGTAGAGGGAACGGAGAAGTAAATGAGGGGTATTGACAATACGCAAAATGATAAGGTATGTTTCTCAAAATGGATCCCAATGAACTTCCTCCTTTCTGGGAAGTCGGTGATGGAGATCAGTGCAGCTCAACACGGGAGATTAAACATATTAAACAATGCTAAAATAACCCAGGGGAAAAACCGTAGGCAAAAATAGCAAGTCATGCTAAGTTTTGCTTTTTCTCAAAGCTGTTAATTTTAACACTAATTAAGTCCGACATATCACGTACTAAATATTTCCCCGCGTCCCAAGAAGACCACTGCTCGAATCCGGATAAAATATAACCTATGTTGCCCGGGGATAGTGTGACTTCACAAAAGCGAAAGTACATCGATAAAAAAATGTCTCTACATTATTTATTATTATAAGTAAATGTATAGTGTTTATCCTTTAAACCCTACAATAAACACTTATCGTACACTCGACGATCACAAACAATCGCACTGGCATGCGACCAAGTTTCAACAACGTCTACTCTCACTCGTGAACTGTTCATCTTAACTCGAATCCCGGAATGTTAGGCATTATTCGAACTTAAATTGTGCATTATGTAGGCTTAGAAACACGTGTACTGTACATATTTACTTGGGGTTGAAACATCTAAACATCAATCCGTAAGTGCGGAAAAGAAAGATTGTCAGACTCTTACTGACTGAAATTCATCTTTTCCTTCAATTCGATTTTCATGTCTATGTAGAAAAATAACGCAACCCTACAAACTCAGCTAATGGTTGTAATCTTAAGACCTCTCATATCTAAAACTTTATCAGTTATCAGGTTCATGTAGAAGCCATTATAAGATATTATTAAAAGACAACTATAAGCTTTTTCTCAGCCTCTAAACACGTCTAGTTTCCATTTATCTACTCTTTATCACGTGCAAAGGGATTTACGGAGAAATCGCTTTCTAGCGGCCCTTTGAACTTGAATTATATTACGGTTTGCAGATCGACCAATTAATAAATATCATTTTTATAGGACACGTGAATATTAGTTGACGTCTAAAGAGTTTCATAATGTTTCTTTATGATGTGTTTTATATAAAATATTATTAAAATAAAGATGATATAATTCTCTAAACATAGGGGAACCACCTACATAGAATATTTATAAATGTTTGAAGTCGGAAAAGAAAGAAAGTTGGCTACTAAAGTTTTCTTGGTAGTAAAAGCAAATATTATTAGACACGTTATTTTTTAACATTAATTAATGGAAACAGAAAATATATGCGAGTATAGTTTTTGATCTATCTTGTAATATAAAAGTTTTAAAAACCACAGATTCAAATAGGAAAAATAGCAATCTACATTATTACATAGACGAACTCACGCCTTGTCCAGGTACGCCTATTTTATTATTGTTTTTCTTTTGTTTTTTAGATTCATCAATTTATAATCACACTCAAAAACAATTTAAACATCCAAATGGCTATCATTGCCATCTAGCTTAAGACAACCATGCAAATGATTGCCGGAGAAATCTGAACGTCGATACCTTGCGACAAAGCCTACGTGTGTCTGTATTGAAGTCATAGAAATACAACTCACCCTCGGGTATCTTGATAGCAGTACCAAGGTTGATCTGCTGCAGCCTCGCTAGCGCGGCCTGCTGCAGTGCTCTCCGCTCCACCTCGCTGAGGGTCAGCAGCGAGGTGTCCGTCAAGCGCACGCATCGCCCACTGCCGTCTGCCCAGCAGCAGCTGCCCTGCACATAACGCGTGACGTCATCATACCATACGCAGGGGATGTGATGGAGTACATTTATGACATCAGCATACCATACGCAGGGGAAGGTTAGTAGGTAGGATATGATGTTATCATACTATGCACAAGCGCTGTGACAGAGTGACTTTCCACACAAAATCTTGCCACACATAGATGCTATGAAGTTATGATACTATACACAGGTGATGTGAGTGATAGGATACGCGGTGTGATGTTATCATCATAGAGCTATGATAGTGTTATACGAAATATGAGAGATTTCACCAAAATGTTAACACGTGTATTCGGCAGGAGCATATGTTTGAGTAATTTCACAGAAATTTTGAGAAGCTCGTATGCAATTTGGTACGGTTTGCTAGAACGAGTAGACCAGAAGAAACGCTGTGTGAAGTTATTACATAGAAATGCATGCAATTGAAATCAAACACTGTCTACGAAATAAAAGCACAAAGCACTAAGGAGCAGTAGGTATGATGGCACATAAACAATGAATAACGAAAACCAATTTATACATAAATATAGTAAACAACTGAAGCATATTTAATGATGAAAACAGATAATATACCAAGATTATGACACACAAAAGCATAACATTTTTGAATGTCGTGAGCTGTTGTCACTATTGTAGAAGTGTAATTAAAGTGTTAAATATCAAAAGAAGTTAGTCATATTGTCGTCAAGGTCACGATAAGCTTCCTGCTCTCGTCACAGTGTAAATAAAACGGATTTAAAAGTGTAAACAACCACTAAAGTGTATTACGATGAGTAGTGCCGTAAATGTGACAGCATATTAGTTCTGTAAATACTACTCTGTAAATCGAAAAGTGTGAAGATGACCGATTTGACTGTCAGTACGTGAACCATTGCTGTATGGTTCATCTGCTGAATAATGTAAAAATATTATTTTAATAAATGTGAGAAATTTAAATGTAATTATTGTAATGTAACTGTATGTATTGTGATGAATTATTATTGATTATTGATTTTTATTATGATAAGTTTAATTCATTCATTTGTATTGTTTGTAATTTATATGGGTGTAAAGGCCTGAAATAAATGATTTATTATTATTATTATTATCTTGTATGTCTCTCACCGACCACGGGACTACAGAGTCCCGGATTTTTGGAAGGCGAACGTGGGGCCGAAGCCAACACGCTGAAGCCCTTTTGAGACAACTTTAATGAAATGGCGACACAAAACCGACGATTATCCCTGTATACACTATAGAAATGTACCCAAGGACAATCCCCGGTTCTGTGCTAAACTATTGCTAACTATGGATGAAAACTACTTGGGCTATTGTGATGGGATGCTAATGGACTAGGAATGGGGAAACTACGGGAACTATGGCACCTGCCGATGACAATGTATTAAATACATGTTAAAATGGCAGGTGGAGACTCGCCAACTCACTTACTGGGCCCCCGGGAATCAGTCACTGAAAAGCAACAAGAGGGCAACAGGGACATGAGCGGCTGAGAAGGGTGAGGATACCTCGGCGGACTTTAAACGCAGATCACGCGCTCCCTGTGGGTCCAGCATCACCGGCCCACTCGCCACTTACCACGAGGCACCTACCCTCCGAGCAGGACTAACCTTGCTCTAGCGACTCCACTCTGACCGGCCGATGAAGGCAAGCCAAGAGGCGGGAGACCTATCCCCCGTCATGCTTCACTCCGGCAAGCCGGAGATGGGGGACAGTATACTCTCCCTGGAGCACTCGGATATATAGCCCCGCGGGGTCGCTACTCCCCGTCATCCGCCTCAGATGCCCTGCGGGGCTTTATTATTATTATTATTATGTGATGCAATTTGATAGCAATAACAATTTTAGAAGTCGTGCCTCTTATCAATCAATAGTTGTATGGGAGAAGAAAGTATCAAGAAATAACAGAGGTCCGTGAGGAATTACAGTAGGTAAGATAACATGAGCGGATTGTTATTGTCAGTCATTCAAAACTACAGTATAAATCAAATAAAAGTCTTCTAAAGTCTAAAGTATCAAACATTAATTAGGCTAACAAACAAAACAGACATTAGTACCGAAGCTTACCACAATCACTATACACACAAAAAACAATAGATGCAATATTGATAAACATAGCTTACAACAGTAGTTTCAACCGCATCAATTTTCCCGAATAAAAGTTTCCATCAATACGTAGGCTAATTAGCAATTTAAGGAATTTTCCATATCGTTTCGGTAGTTCTTAAAATTAGCGCGTTCAAGCAAACAAACATTCACGCCAGCTTTATAATATTAGATCATCATCATCATCCTCCGAGCCTTTTCCCAACTATGTTGGGGTCGGCTTCCAGTCTAACCGGATTCAGCTGAGTGCCAGTGCTTTACAAGAAGCGACTGCCTATCTGACCTCCTCAACCCTGGTGTCAGACTTAGACTGGTGTCAGACTTACTGGCTTCTGACTACCCGTAACGACTGCCAAGGATGTTCAATGACAGCCGGGACCTACAGTTTAACGTGCCATTCAAAACACAGTCATTTGTGTCTAAGATATACTTAGAAAGTACATATAAACTTAGAAAAGTTGCATTGGTACTTGCCTGCCCTGGAATCGAACCCGCGCCCTCATGCTCGAGAGGTTGGTTCTTTGCCCACTGGGCCACCACGGCTTTAATATTAGATACTATAGATAATTTCAAGACGGAAGCGCTGAAAACTTACCGGAACTTTACAGTAAGAATAATGCCATGGCATTCAGACTACCTTGTTAGAGGTCATCAAAACGAATACAAAGCAAAGTAAACACGATATATAAAACAACATATGTTAAGAAAACAACACTAAATGGGTCACTTGTCGAATTACTAATACAATCGGAATAAACAACAGGAAAAAGCGAATATATATCTAAAGAAAATATCACACGTTTTCAAGGCGAAAAAACGAGAGAAATACATATTTTGTCATAGATATAAAAGTAGTACTAACTTCGCACTTCATATTCAAGGTTGTAATTAGGAAACATAAAAATATAAATACATTGTTAGCAAGAGTATTAATGGTTATACATATGAATAAATTAGATTACATATAACACATGTATTTTGTTATTAAAATGATATACTTAACTGACCTTATGAACCTAACAATGACTACTGATTTCACTCGTAGTTACGTTCTGTTTCGGTGGTCCAAAAATGTTATGTTTTCAAATAAATTAACGTAAAGATTTGAAAAATTATTGAAAAACGTGCCAGCATTACTTAAAATTAAAATTTATTTGTATTCAATAATATATATAAGGATAATTAACTCAATTTCGATAGAAGAATAAGGAACTCAATTTCGAACGCGGACTTCTAAATTGTTAGAACAATGTCATGAAACAAAGCTCAGTAGGTACCTAAAATTAAGCTTTTATACAGGGAAAGGATTATTATACCGATTCAACCATTCGAAAAAATCTCTATATAAAGTCATACCTACTCGTTTCAATCCAATCTGTTACAGGCAATCTTAACAAAAAAACAAAAGAAAGCATACATTCACTAACCACTCAAACCCAATACAAATCTACTGACAAACCAAGACAGATGCTACCTATAAAAACGATTTACCTCTTACAAACAAGCTTACACTATTCTATATAACGTTGATAAACGAGAAGTTTATCCGTCGGTCGTTCTGTCACCTCGATACAGTGAGTCAGAGACTGCTAATATATGTGTTGTGTCTCACGAACGCCTACGATACTCTTTGATAGTTCAGTTTTAAATGAGGAGCGAAGCCGCGTGAGGTGGGGTGTATTTTGTTAGGGGGTTATGTAATTAGAAAGCTGAAGATATGAAAGATGGGTCGATGATAGTGTATGCAGTTGCAAAAAATGTAGTAGAAACAAAGGGCAAAGAAAAACATGAGATTTGTTAATTTAAGCCCTATATTTAATTAAACTCTTCATCTGAACTGTAATATAAACAACTTATAAAATGCTTTGATATAAAAATTGTTATCAAAAAGTTTGCATACTCAAAATAAATATTGGTACACACGATAATTCAGTAAAGAAAATAGGTTGCAATAACTTTTATTCAATTAAGAGATAATTTAATATAATCAATAAATGAGCAATATTAAAGTATTATAAAAAAAGTTTACTGGCTATCTAGCTTTCTGTCTTTTAAAACAGCATTTTCCTAAATCTTTTCCTTTTGTACAAGGTTTATCTGCGTGTCATTGAGTCTCTGACGCACAAACTCCAATCGTGTGTTTTTTCAATTATTTTAATGTTATTTTAATCAACTACATTAGTTTGACGAACTATGAAGGTCAATGTTTCTTGTGATTATTTTAAAGATAGTCTAAAAGAAATCACCACAAGCTGTGCTAGATTAAACGTCAACAAAAATAAGTGCTACCAAAATATGACTGATTGATGACGAAAATAACTCAAATGACTAACGAAATTTCAAAAATAAATAGAAAAAAACTAATGCACCGTATGATTC
Organism: Helicoverpa zea; assembly: GCF_022581195.2. Lineage (NCBI taxonomy): Eukaryota > Metazoa > Arthropoda > Insecta > Lepidoptera > Noctuidae > Helicoverpa > Helicoverpa zea. The sequence goes on along the minus strand of NC_061464.1, from coordinate 886,603 downwards.
AGTACTAGGAAGGCAGAAAAAACGACAGGTGGGTTTCTTAACTTGCTTGGCAGCGAATGCGAAATTACCAGACTGGCTTAGCCTATATTTATTAACGAAAGGCGTGAAGCAAAAGGTTTTCAGTCTAAATGTATTGGGATAAATATAAAAGGTTATTTCTGAACGTGTAAATATATTCGGGTATATTTAGAATGACAGGAGTTATCTGAATTTCAGGCGTTTCAGCACAGGTGCATCGTCTCCTCTCATCGGTTTGTAACCCCAATATAAACGAGCGAATTCAATGAAAGCATCCACCAAAATAAATAGCATGTACGTATAAATAACATAATTAAAATAAACATAATACATTACAAAGATCTCGGAACGCAGAAGCGGTAAAAAATAATCGCCAAATATGTAAATTGAACGGTATGGCAAAAGATAGAATTATGCAATTAAAATTGTAATGGTACACCGTAAAAAACTAATATCACATATAAATAAGGAACATGGCCAAAATAATATAAGAAACATGCTCTAAAACAAGAAGATATATAACAAAAAGATGATCGATCAATTTGCCGAAAAACTTATATGAACAGAATTCATCTAAGACCATTTTACTTTAAAAGCATAACAGGCCATATTTCTTCGCGTTTTTAGTATTATCAGCGAAGATAAGTAAAGATTGAATAAAAATAGCGCCATCTCATCAGAAGTATCAAAAACCAGGAAAAGTGAAAATGCATTTATCGAATCAAACGCAAAGAGATCGTTGAATCCTACGCGTCTCGCTGAAACCAAACGTTATGGAGTGCAGAGTGAATTACCATATAATTTATGATGCACCACATATTCAGCAGACTAAAACAAGTTGTGTGGTATGTGGTAAAAAATATACCGTAATTGAAAAAAGGAGTAATAGGTATAAGTTAGATTGAATAGCAAAACGTGGTCATTAACATTCACCGTCTTACCACAAAAACTTTTAAACGTCAGTTTAACACTTGTCTAAAAAAAATTCAATTTTGCAGCCACACTTTCCTCAAAAAAATTTCAATAAAATTTCAATAAAAGCTTAGTTATATGTTTACAAACTACAACAACGTCACGGTTTTGACATGTTACAAAAACATGTTTTTAAGTGACTACAATTCCACCTAAGAAACTAATTAGCTACGTTGTGTATCTCTATCTCTACACAGATGAAAAATACGCTTGAGTATGCACAAATATTGTAATTAGCAACATTGCATTAACATTCAGTCATTTCTCCAAACATTCTTAGAACGAAAGCAAAATCTTGTCTTAAATATATGCACGAAACCAATTACGTACAATAGCCACGAATTCTCAGTACAATGTTCAGCAGGAATTCCCCGAAGAATGCCTAAATTATGCAGATGCACAAACAAACAGACATTGAAGGATTATACCTGGTCCTTTCATAAGCGGGATTCGATTAACCGGCATACATCAAGCACCTTCCTCTATGTAGATACAACCTCATACTCACACCCTAATCCTATCTAAAACGGACCATAAAAATACTTCTTAGAAAGCTTTTATTCACAAAACAGGTTAGAACGTGAAATCCATGCACATAACAAGCATAACGGAAAGACGGATCCGCGGACCGCGTTTGCTTCAAACTATACTTCGGCCGTTCAGAGAATGCGTTCCTGACACCTATCAGTTAGTCACGACTAGTGATGGGCACAACATAACACTGAGTTCGTTACCGTTCCTTCAAAATGAACCGCCGCATTATTTTAAGATTATTTTCGTTTTAAATTGGCGGAATCATTTGTTTTATATTTTAGTTATTTAAGTGGAAACCAAAAAAAGGTAATATTCATATAATAAAATTGTTTTATTTATTCTTTGTTACAAGTACATTGAATTGAATGTGAGAACAGAATATTAATCAGACTCCGATTTGCTTGAGGAGGTGGTGTCTTCATCATCATCTTCGCCTACATGTATAATTATATTATTATCAATAACAGAATCAATCCTGATATCTCGGTCTAACAAAAGCCGGGTAATCAAATAAAAACAGATCGAAAACACTTGAAAAACGTGGTCTATGCGCACGAAACGACAACGGACGACTGTTTTAGCGTCACAAAATGGCGGCCCATAACGCCATTTGGGGTTACCATTTTTAATCTAAGTATAAAAATGCGGTTTGGTCATAGTTTTATTTTTATATTTCATAAACGTTATAATTAAGTCTTATAGTCCATTATTTTCCAATTCTTAAAAAGAAAATCAAAACGTATTATTTTATATTATAACTGTATAAGAACAGATTACGATACTTGCCTGTTATTTTTAGCACAGCACTACAAAATATAAACCGCTGACATAACCTTGTAATAGCGCAGTATAGATTTAGAAAAATATTGTTTACCAAGTTATTTGACACTCAGTTTGGCACAAAATTATAACATTCATTGATTATTGATATAATAATGTTGTTTTAATGCTCCTCAATTGTTAAAACGGTAAACAACCAGCAAAAATATTTTTATCGTAACTGCAACGCCATTGCAAAGTTACGTCGTCAGTTCAATCGCGACGTGTCAGGAACGCATTCTCTGAATGGCCGAACTATAATAACACGTGGTGCAAACATGCTTACTAACATCAGATTTACAGATCAAAACTAAGGTTATCGTTAGGGATGCTAACAAGACACACAGCACTATAATGCGACTGACCTGAGGCGTCCATGTGGCGGCGACGCGCGACGAGCTCCGGCTCCGGGTGCGCCACAGCCGCTTGCTCACGCTCTGCACTACGCTGCTCGAAGACCGCGACTTCTGCATGCCACCTGCCGGAGGAGCAACCGTCGGGGCACTTCTCCCGAGCAACGTCGACAAGAACGAATGCGACTGCGAAGGCGACGCCGGCGACGGCGGCGACGTCGGCGTCGACGCTACCGACGCGAATTGCAAGTCACGGTACGTCAAAATCCACCCTTCGTCTGTCTGACAACCCTTGTGCGGACCATCATCGTCAACGTCACTCGGCATCCGAGGCTTGATGTTCCGCAAGTTCTTGTCGTAGTTTATACGCTTGAAGCGATCTGCCTTGTCGGCGTCCACGCTCTTCTTGCGCGCCATCCTCAGGTACCGCTTGATGGTGTCGCTGACGGACTGCGACACGTCGTCGTGGTCCACGCTGGAGCGGCGGCGCGCCGGCTTGGGCCGCTCGGGCGCGGGCCCCGTCGGGCTGGTGGGCGCCGTCTGCGCCTCCAGCTTCTCCCGGTACGCACGCTCCAACTCCTGCAACACTTCCTCTGGAATAGCATGCGTCTGCGTCCCACACTCCACGAACTTATCCTCCAGTGACTCGTGGAACACCTCGATAAGTGGCGGTGGGGACATCGGCGGTGTTCTATACGAGTCCTCGTCATCTTTAAAACGCGTAACACCAACAGTTCGACTCCGCGGAACACTTCTAGAGTTAGAGTTAAGGGCACTGATGAATCCACTAGGTCCATACCCGCCGGAGCCACTAGCACCACCACTACCTCCGCTCCTCGCGCCTCTGTAGGGCTTGGTTTTGCGGAGGTCATGATACAGTCTTTTCAATAAATTCCTATCGGTCAATAGGTCCTGCACTATATTATCCCTGTTCGGAGACCGTACATAGTACCTGCCGAGGTTCTCCAGCAGGGTTCTCTCCCGAGAGGGGTTGGAATCAGCATCAGCGGGGACCCGCTCTGACTGCTGCTTAAGATACTTCCTTAAAGAGCGAACTAGCTCATCCGTGTCCGAGTGTCTCGTCGGACCGGAATCATCCTCTACTTTCAGGTACTTGCGCAATAAATCAACTAAGCAACTCTCCTCTTCCTCTGGCAGTGTCCGGCTCACATCCCCGAACCCTGCGGCACCTCGCGCCTGCGCTGACGACGCTCCCGGCGCGTTGAACTTAGAGGTGGAGGCGGCCGGGCCCGGCGCCGCGAAGAAGTCACGGCGGAGCTTGGCGATGTCGAAGCGGCCGCCCGAGGTGTGCCCGATGTAGAGGTCGGTGGGGCGCTGCGGCGGCGCGGGCGCGTCGTCGGCGGGCGAGCGCGCGCGCACGGAGCCGCCGCGGGAGCGCTTCTTGCGGCGCGGGCGAGGCAGCGCGCCCGGGTACGAGCTCTTGCGCCACAGCAGGAAGCGCGGCTCCTTGGCACAGACCTCCTGAAAGTAGGCCTCGAGGCGCGGCACGTCCTCGGGCCGGTTCTGCGCGCCGTCCGGGATGAGCCGGCGGCCGGCGTCCGACATGTACTTCCATGTCTTGCGCGTGAGCAGCCAGCGCTCGCGCGGCTTGTCGCGCCGACGGGCCACCTTGCCCATGGGGTCGGGCGCGGGCTCGAGGCGGGCGGGGCGGCGGCGGCGCTCCATGGCCGCGGTCACATGGGGTCAGGCGGGCCCGCGCGGCATGCCGACCTCGGCCCGCGCACCTGCCTGCGCGAAACTGAACACTACGCCGCACGGTGCGGTATATTATGCGCCGAAATAGCCGTCCGGTTATAGAGCGGCCGTGAACTGGATAGGGTGCGCTCGCGCAGCGGCGGACCGGCGCTGGCGGCGGCTCGGCGCGGGACTGCGGCCCGCCCGTAAACAAACCGCGGCCGCCCACGCCGCCCCGCCGCCCGCCCCGCGCGCCTTGACCTATGTGCTGACATGCCCTAGCATCCGTGATTGACGATGGTCATGGCTCATACTTCCGATGCATTTCGTTCATGGATGCACTCCTAGGGGTCCCTGAGGGTCCATAAATTTAAATAACCGAAGTCAGTTTCTTTCAAACAAATTCTTGCAAAATCATGAACACACTTGTGTCCGCCTCAACTTGGCCTCGTTTCTTTATAAAAGATCAGTTCAAACGTTCAGTAACTGAACTGGAAAAGCTTCAGTACTTTTTTTATTTATTTTCTAACACCTTTAAGCTACACCCACCTGTTCATGTTTTTATAATGGTCTGTGAATGTTTTCGTTTCTCACTCGTATCCAAATAGTTGAGAGTTGCACTCCCAGCAATGTAGGCAACGGTACTCAATCATCAGGGTAAATTATTTGCATATTTCATTAAATCATCATCCTCCGAGCCTTTTTCCCAATCATGTTGGGGTCGGCTTCCAGTCTAACCGGATTCAGCTGAGTACCAGTGCTTTACAAGAAGCGACTGCCTATCTGACCTCCTCAACCCAGTTACCCGGGCAACCCGATACCCCTTGGTTAGACTGGTGTCAGACTTACTGGCTTCTGACTACCCGTAACGACTGCCAAGGATGTTCAATGACAGCCGGGACCTACAGTTTAACGTGCCATCCGAAACACAGCCAATGGTGTCTAAGATATACTTAGAAAGTACATACAGACTTAGAAAAGTTGCATTGGTACTTGCCTGACCTGGGATCGAACCCGCGCCCTCATACTTGAGAGATTGGTCCTTTACCCACTAGGCCACCACGACTTTATGCATATTTCATTAAATCACGAACATATTTTCGAAATAAATATGATAAGTGTTTATGCCAAGTTTTAATAATAACTATCTAGGTACAATCGTTTAGCCAAAAGACAAGAGTGAGAGAGACGCATATAATGCAAGAAGAAAATTAATTTTGATAAGAAAAAGACAATAAAAGAAAAACTACCAACGATGCTGAAACTACAAGATTAAATAAAATAGATGTTCTAGATGAAAATTTGAATGTAAACGCTAATACTTTCGTAAGTGAAGGTCAAGCTTTTATTATAGAATGAGCAACAGTAATTTGCAAATGTCGCTAAAATGAGCCAGACAAACTCACAGCTGTTAATTAAGGTAGCGAGGCAGTGACCGGTAATTATAATTAATTTGGGTGCGGTCATCGAATCAATTGGGATATTCGCACAAATTAGCAAATATTTCATGTGCCAGGATTTTGTAGTGAGAGGTACCAAAATTGGTCAACATGATGTTGGCTTGATGATACAAACACTATAGTCATGAAACTTACAGTGGTGTAATATTATCATCTTCATATTTAGTAGAATCCTTTTAAATCAATTACATTTTTTTGTATAAACACTTCTATCCTATAACTCATGACTCCTTCCAACAAGTTATCATAAAGATTCTACACAACATGAGAAGACCAGAAAGGCATCGGCAAACTTCCCCACTTGAACTCATAAGGAGATTTTCATAATAAAAAATGAAATTAAACTGTTGACATTGCTACTAATTTAAATATTTGTGAATAATTATAAGTCATAAGTTTACAGCTGCACAACATTAACCAAGAATATGCTATGAAGAAAGCTAGACCGAGGGTCGGAATTCTTCCAATAATTTAGTCATCATCAGCCTGCAGTGAGACAGTAAGTCCCACTGCAGGGCACAGACTTTTCTCATAAAAAAAAGGAAGGCGTTAATCACCATGGTTTCTGTAGTTTCTGTAGTCTTCTTCTTTAAAGTCTAGATTTCTTCAGGATGTTTTCCTTCACCTTACATATATAACATATAACTTAGAGAAGTTACATTGGTACTTCCCTGACCTGGATTTGTCTGAAACAGCCATGGGCAATGGAGGGCAGTGAAAGAGCTGTGGTGCGGGGCCTTTGAATTTAAGAAAACATCAAAAGTTTACCTTCAAAGTGAAAAACCACTATGTATTTATCTCCTACTTCATTATATTAAAATAGTTCAAGAATTTATAAATGAAGAAACCCTCTCTAAAGCTTTTAAAGTCATAAATTAGAGCTAGTTATCTTAGCAAAGGAAAAACAATGCAATACACCTTTAATCATGACGTAGACAATCTCTATAAAAGATAATATAATCTTTCCTAAATTGAGTGCAAAGATCATTCTAGAAAGTCTTGCAGAAAATTGTAGGTCAATCATGTTCAAAATATTACAGGTCGTCACCCTGCCTGGGTACAAAGTCTCCATCACAATTATTACCTAATTCATTGAAGATTCTTAAGCCTGCACTATAAAACAAATTCTTCAGTATAAGTGGCCTACAATTCTAAATTCTTTCCTCGTCGCAGCACCTCGGCTGCCAACTAAATGACTTTTCCGCTACTACACGCCTACCAGCTCGTTTCAAAACTTTCCCACAGTTCAGTCAAAACAGATTGAAAAAAAAGTTTTATAGCCTCAGTGAAATCAATAAAATGTTAGCGTAAAGTGTCGGTGGCGTGAAAACGTCTCGGTATTGCACCGCAGGCACAGTCTGCAAGCCGCGGCATACATAACTTCCTAGGCCACTTATAAAACGCTCCGATTTAAAAATAAACTGACGACATAACATAAACAAAATTATTTGGAAGCGTTTCGTGAACACTAGTAGCGCCATCTAGCGAGCGCGGCGTAAACGAGGAAAATTGAAAGCTTGCCAAATTACACCCCGTGAAAATCGGGAGTGAATCGAATAATGCAGATTTTAGTTCACGCGCTGTCCGCTAGATGTCGGGACTTCAATCGATTGCAAATAGAAATAAATTTATTTTAAATAGCTTCGTATTTATATTGGACTGTAAAAATAAATCTTACGCCATAAAATGTATTTTAGTAAATACACTACGGCGTACAACATTTATATTCTTACTATCACAAAATTGAATGCAAATAATTTTGTCATTTTAGTTCTTAAGTTGCAGTAAACTACAAATTCGTACATGCCACAGTATCGATCATTATGCGAGTTAACGAGGCATTAACAATTGGTTTATAATGAAGTTTTGGCATGCGCGGGCACATTGTATCACGCGTTCTAATTTTTGCGATTCCATAATTGATATAGCATTGTGATGGCCTACAATGGCAATGGTGGGCTGCCAACATACCTGGCTGCGCTTCGGGGAACCATTTGCGTCAATCGCATGAAAAACAATAGGGAATACTTAAATCATGATTTTGGCCTATAGCTATCAATGATAAGATGCGTATCTATTGAAAATAAAAAATAAAATCTATGTAGTCGTTTACCCTTGCCTACAAATACACAAAGTGTCTAAAAATACAGCATTCCAGAAATCTACATGAAATAAGATACAAAACCAATGAATTTAACACAAGAGAAAAATAACAAATCATCGACGTACCCACTTCAGAGTTACAAGAACTGCAAACAAAAACACTTAATAAATTGGCCTAAAAAATTGAACGCCCAAGGGATTACAAAACGGACTAAATAAAAATTGAACACTCCCGGGGGACACATAACTTGTGTTTAAAAACTCGACAGGCGAAAAACAAGAATTTGTAAAGGAAAACCGACAAGTTGATATTATCAACAAGAAATAGGCCAGTGATGATGACGATATCTGCTTTACTCAGAAATCTCTATAAATCACGACGTTTCGGTCTACGGAGCAATATTTGTGTTCAGCAAATTATGCCAGAAGCTGCCTCCGATGGCATTGAACATTTTATTTAATCTATTAAATCAGAAAGCATAATAGTGAGGCAGGAATGTTTTCAAACAAACTCTCTTGGACTGATTTTGTTTTCAATAGAATCTTTGCATAATTATGAACTGGTGGAACTAAACTTTATAATTGAAAGGGACGTTGTTACTCTAATTCTTCGTTTACACAGAGACTTCAATTTCAAATCAGATCTGATATTTGCAGGATACAATTTGGTCAGAACGTATTTTTATTTATGACGAGTTCACGAGTGCATTCGGTTTCCCGCAAACTTATCATGCAGTCCTACAAGATTTGAAAAGATTTTATTTAAACCAGATGAAGAATTTAATAAAAAACCTAAAATTCACATACGCTTAAATCCAAGATAATAAATATAACTACCAAGGCTTGACGAACCAAAGATCTAAAGTCAAATGATAAATTAGAAACACGATATGAAAGACCATTCATTAAACCCTACACAACATAATGTATATGAAATGACGCTGGATAAAATCTTACTCTCAACTTTACCAAAAAGATAAACAGCAAAAAGAACAAAATTCCTCTTTTCAAATTCCAGTACGGTCTCACACATTGCGAACTTTTAGTCGGCCGACACGGTTTGTTTGGGTATATGAATAAGTATGAAGATGAATGGTGATACACACATTACAAAGAACAGGGTATTTAGCCGGTATCAGACCGGCTGAAAACTTTGGTTGGAAGAAACATGGTTGGGTTTTAAAAAAAAAAATTGTTAACCAACTTTCGACCGACTGTTTAGTCGGCAGAGTGAATACTCAACTGAAATAAGCCTGAAAGAGTATGAAACTGAATCCTATATTAAGAGAGAGAAATATATTCGGTAACGAAAAAGATAAATGATTCAGTCGCAATTATTTTGTTGGAGACGAAATATTCTGTAGTAAAAGCGGTACTATACAGAACAAATATTTGTCTCCTATTGTCTAGCTAGAGAGATAAACAACGTATTACAAAAATAAAACCAACTTCTAAAAACTCTGAAAGTAAAAAAAAAATACCTTTGAGTACATAGCATAGCTTTAGAAGCCGGTATCTAGAGGTAACGAAAATACATTTTGCAAACCAAGCTTATTCTTACTTGATCGGTTACATTAACCCTTTCCTGAGGGGACCTAATTCCCACATCTAGATAAAATATGTTCTTCTGATACTACCCATATTATTCTGATGATAAAGATGTACCTACAAGAAACCCAGTTTCTAGAAAAGTTTCAAAATCAAATTCAAAATCCATCCAAAAGTTTTTGCATGAAAGAGTATAAACATACATATATTCCTACAAACTTTCGCGATTATAATATTAGTAGGATATTCCCAGTTTGTGTCAAAGTTGTTAAATCTAAAACTGTTCAAGATTTGTTTGATTTTGGCATTTACTCAAGAGCAAAGATTTCAATCGATCGTCGTATCCGTAATGAGTACCAGACCAACTATATTGAGGAAACACTTCAAAATCACGGTGAGCGGATCCTTAAATCTTGCATCAGTTAACTAATCATAAATATCATCATTTTTCTTGTTCATTAGTTCAAGTTATTTCTGTTTAACTTAGTCACTTTCTTCACGACTTATGTGCGTCACTCCATGTTCCTTTCGCTCGATTTTGTTTGGTTTTTTCGTCTTGTGAACCATCTGATTCTCTTTCGATTCCATTTTTACTTTTGATATTGTTAATTCCGTCCATTTTTGCTTAATTGACGTTGCAAATCTTTCTTCATGTACATCTGTTATTTAATTAAAGTGTGGCTTGTTTATTTGTCAGCCATTCCTAATCTCTTCCTGGCTTTTATAATACTTCTGCTCTAATCTTATCAGTGACATTCTTGTAAGTTTTATCTCCGGTAATGTGTGATGATTCATGTCAATAGAGCTTTCAAAAATGTAGACCAACGTAGTTATTTTTAATTAATCATAATTTTTTACTTCAATTAACGTCACTGTTTTGACATCAAGGTTGATTCAAAAATTGAGGTCATGTATATTGTAGGTGAGTTCCAAAACTGCGTATAATGTATTGTCTGTCATACATCGACAGATTACAGTTGTGTATTTTGACGTTTTGTTAGCATTATAGCGAAAATAGAGGCGCGCGCGCCGCCGTACAACCGACATTCCATATTCAAAATGAGCGCCAATATTTTAGAATCGAGAGTAATAGTCGCATTCGTTCGTGTAGTCGTGTGAATGACACTGAACTTAAACTAAATATAACATAAAAATATTTGAAGCTACTCAGAATAGAAATTACGTATTTTAGAGGACAAGGATGAATGTTTTCTTGTATATTTTGCATCGATTACAGATTTACAGGTATCGCTAAATACCTTTGCTGAAAGCTGCTGAAAGCTGCTGAAAGCAGTAAGTACTCGTGAATTAGTCAAAATGTAGGTAAATAAATGAGTTTTGCGTAAACACGAGGCATCCAATGGCTGACTTCGGAGTGATAAAAATAATTGACAAAAGTTCGTATTTTTTATAATATCATGAAATAATTTTTAATCTTTCCAGAGCAAGTTTAGTAACCAGAGTTCCCCACTCTGATTACTAAAAGTCTGCGTAACTAAAAGAATGCTGGTTACGTACAGTACAGGATGACTTGCGTAAAGGCAGTTTAATTAGAAGTTTAACTAAGCTGAACATCAAAGAACATAACGTTTAATGTATTTTAGGTCTAAACTAATAAAACCGTTACAGATCAAATGACAGATTCATAGTCGTTTTGTTAAACTAATTTTTCAGTGTAGCTTAAGATGGTCATCTGTCTCAGATTACTCTATAATATTTATAACTACTGTATCATTTATCATTAACCAACACAATTATCAGACTCATCAATGTTTAAATAATTTAGCTAGGTTTGTTATAGGCTGCTTATTACCAGTACATCATTTTGTTTACCCCTTGTGTAGTAGGTTCACATCAATAGTTCGCTGGGCAACGATCGAATCTACGACCTGTCTTCAGCCAGGCCGACTTCGAAACCATTGGCCTATTGCTACATAGGTATTTTGACATAGTATTTAAACATAAACACAGGGTTGTACCTACTACTAGTCCATTTTTAATTAATATAAATTGAAAGAAAGAGGTTTCCACTCTAATTGTAAAAATAGGTTTATTAAGCTAATTACTTTATTGTGATTATGGGGTCAAATAACTACGGAAACTGTTCATTATTTTAATAACTAGCAATGATAACAATATGTGCAAAAAAAGTGTATAAACTGAAGTGAACTAGTTATTCACTTCCGTTGTAAATATAGTTTGAGAAATAATTATAGTACACCTGTTGTTATATAAAATAAAAGTTATTGTTACATCTACTACTGGGTCATTGTCATAACCGCGTAAAATTTTGTTACAGACAAAAATCTAAAATTTTAATATAAAGTTGAGAGCTTATTCTTATTTTATAGTAAAGATTATAATTAATTATTTATTAACGTATACTCATAATTACAGATGAAATAAAAATAAACTTTCTACAACACAATTGTTATAGAAAAGTCAGCCTCGGTGGACTGTTACCGCTCACCCTCTTCATACAAATTCGACCATTTATAAAAACCTTCCAAGTAAACTTCACGTTCGAGTATGTTTTCCTAAATTAGACATTTTAATCACTTCAATAACTCAATAATAAACATTATGGCTTAAAAATAAGTCACTTTTAGCGTATAGTATAATGTTATTAAAAGCAACATCTATTTGGTGGACGACATTTATTTTTACAAAATATTTGTGATAACAATAAAATGTTGTGAACGGAACGTTATTCTCGAACGCGTCCAATAGTCAGCTGATCGAGCGCAGCGCCATTTTGTCGCCGGCCGAACAAGATCGAAGTTATTGCTCCTCGTTAAAAATCGCAAATTGTTTCAAAGTTGAGTGTGTCTTTTCGGTTCCTTGTGGATTTTGGTAAGTAAAACCTAAGTAATTCATTACTTTACTTTATATGTTAGAATTGTAAGTAATTAATCTATTTTCAATTGCAACTTCAACATAACCTCAAAATACTGCTTGGTATGAAACAAATTGCCAGAAAAATCCACTCGGTGGACATCTTTTTGGTGGGCCGTGTGTCCACCAAAAAGACGAATGTCTACCGAATGGATTTTTTTTTTTTTTTGCTTTGTTCGACCGGGTTCTGCATGCGGGCTTTAACAGTAAAACTAGATATTTCACTGCATAATTAAAATATTGTCTTCGGAAAGCGGTTTGATACATACAAATATTTACTAGATACTTGTTTGTTTTTTTGCAATTTGGGTTTCTAAATTGGGTGATTAAGCAGGTATAAGCAAACATTTTAATCGCATTTGGATATCATTATCAGGATGAAATCTGATGATTTTTAACATCTGGTGGTTGACTTCAATGTGAGATATTCGTGTTTTGCTTTATCAATAAATCTTTCTTTTTGCTTTGCTCAAGCTCGTTCTCTTTTATACACAGGCAATGGTTAGAACTAGAAATAAATTGAGTGAAGAAGAAAAGAAAAAGAAACGACGCGAGCAAAAGAAGTTAAGTATGAGGAGAGCAAGAGAAAAAATGAAGAAAGACCCAGTAGCGTTAGAAGAAAAGCGGAAGAAAGATAGAGAGTACTACTATAGGAAAAAATCGCAAGGGGAAATTAAGACAATAAATGATTTATCAGAGAGACAGCAGAGACAATTAAGAAACAAATGGAGAAAGGATGCAAAATTACGTAGAGACAGACTGAAGTTACAAAGAGAAACGGCACGATTCACAGATGAAACCCCTCCAACAAGTTCAGCTAATTCATTGACATCAAAATCAACTTCCCGGGCTGCAGCAGGCCGGGCTGTAGCTGCGAAAAATAAACGTCGACTTAAATTAGAAAATCTCATGCTAAAATCTAAACTGAAGATTGTAGAAAACAAGCTGTCTAAGTACAAAATGCGCTTAAGTAGATTACAGAACAAGAAGAAAAACAAAGAAAGAAAAAATAAAACGAAGGTAGTGAAAGAAGATTTGAGTGACGCAGTTCAAAGATTTTTACTGAGTGACGAATCAAGTCGTACCACAGCTGGAAAAAAAGAAACTATTACCAGATTTAAACAGAAGAAACAGATCCGGTTCCTCAATGATTCTCTTCTCAATCTGCACAAAAAATTTGTGACTCAGATGAATTTACATACGTCGTATAAAACTTTTTGCCGATATAGGCCGTTTTGGGTCTTGAATCCAAAAGTTACAGCACGTGAGACTTGTTTGTGTGCAACACATACCAACATGGAGTTGATAATAAAATCATTAAAAAATGCCCGTATGATCAATGAAAACTCTGCAATGGCAGTGTGTAAATCCATTTGTTGTGAAGACATGAAAGAAAACTGTCTGGAACGAAAATGTTTGATATGTAGACACAAAAAGATAACATTCAATCAATTTACACCAACAGATACAATAAAATATGAGAGATGGGTCACAAAAAAAGTTATGCAAACGATTAAAGGTCACGAAAAACTTTGCCAGAAGACTATCAAAGAAACAGTGAATACGTCCAAAAGACAACTGATGAACCACTTGTTGGACAATATAGAACGTTTCATGAAGCATACTTGCAATATGTTACATCAGTTTCGTGTCATCAAAAATATTAAAATAAATATGTCAGCATGCGAAGGCTTGTTGCATATTGACTTCTCGGAAAATTACAATTGCAAGTATTCTTCAGAAATACAATCGGCCCATTTTGGTGGATCTAAAGACCAGATTTCATTACACACTGGAGTATTCTATTATGCTGACGAAAATACTGAGGAGAAACGCATCGTTACAAAGTCTTTTTGTACGGTTAGCGAATATTTGAATCATAGCCCTACATATATTTGTGCTCACTTAAAACCAATTATTGCAATGATAAAAACATTAGTGCCTAATTTAAAACGTCTCCACGTTTTAAGTGATGGTCCCTCGACGCAATACAAAAATAAGACCATGTTTCATTTGATTGCTGCTTACTTGGCTGAAGAAACACAGGCAAATAATATAATGTGGCACTTTAGCGAGAGTGGGCATGGTAAAGGGGCCCCTGATGGTGTAGGAGGGTGCCTCAAGCGAACGGCTGATAAGCACGTAGCTAAAGGAAATGATATAAGCAATATCGATGAATTTATTAAATGTGTACATGAGAGCTGCAAAGGAATTGAAGTTATAAAGATCGATGATACTACGGCCAAAGAAATTGAGGTCAAAATTAAAAACTGCACTATCCGGCCTTTCCGTGGCACTATGCAAGTGCATCAAGTAACATGGGACAAAATTGATCCCAAAATGCTCCAGTTTCGAAGGCTGAGCTGTATTACTTGCAATCCTGGTGCGTCGTGTTCTCATTATGATCTAGGTTGTATAAGTCTTGACTTACCACCACAAAACTTACACATTGAGATACCTGCTCTTGCCAGTTCGCGCTCTACGCCAGTTCAGAGTTGTCCTAGCCCCTTTTCAAATCTACATAGCCCACTGATGAGTCCAAACTGGACTCCTATAGTTCAACAGTTGTGCCTTTCAATCGACGGAAAAAAAAACTGTAGCTCAATAGTTGATGAGACTGAAAGCAATGATCCTGAAAAATCAACTTCTTCAAAGATCCTGCGTGGACTAAAAAGTCGAAAACGCATTCGGTTTGCCGATGTTTACTCTGACAGTTCGTGCTCACCACCTGTTTCAAGACCTGAAACACCAGCAGAAGTACACCAGAAGCGTTCTCAACGTTTTTGGTCATCATCAGAGGAGGATGATATATTCTTTTAGTCCACCAAAAAGACATAATCTTTTCGGTGGACAAGTTGTTTTATTTTATCTTTATTTTGTTTTTGATGACACCAGGTTGTTTTTTTTTTATTTGTGTTTATGAGGAGATTCGATTATTTCCATCGAAAAAGAATTAAATTATTTTGTTTTTTTTCTTACTTAATTATACATTGCGTACATTTGGTGGACACTCGTGTCTTTTTGGTGGACCTATAAAACTGTTTTTTTCAAATAACTATGTTATTTCTTAATTCTGATCTCAGACAATTATTTAGTATTGTTACAATTGATCTCATTTATTAAATGAATGTACATTTCTTTAAAAATATTAGATTTTTTTATTTTTTGCAAACTGAACCCCCTTATGACAATGACCCTACTACTTTTTAATGATACGGTGTAGCTAATAATGATGAGTACGAAAAGAATGTTGTGGTTACTTATTTCTCAATGGTTTTTTAAGTAATCTTGAATTATCCTACACAACATCATGACTAAATTAAATCCAGTTAAGACTTGCTAGGTGAACAGACGAATACATTTTTGTTAAAGGTATTTGAAACCTTGAAACATTCATCCTTGTCTCTTCAACTTATCCTATTCTTAAAATTCATTGAAAAGCAACTTAACTTTAAGTCATACTGTCTATGTCAGAGGTCGTCAAACCTATAAGAAACTGACTTTCAGCAAATACGATAAGAAAAAGTTGAATTAAAAATTTACAACAAATACATTAGTTAAACCATTCTAACTGTATGAGAGAAAATTTGACACTAAAAACATTATACGTCAGTTTTCACTCATGTCCGATTTTCAAGTTGTTGATGCCGGTGAAAACGGACCCAAGTATGACTTAAAATCAAATGCCATTATCAATAGTGAGTTACTTATAACACTTACATGAGTTACTATTATAGTTGACAGAATTCTCCACTTGTATGCCCATGGTGTCACACCATGCTGTCCCAGGGTATCCCTCACGCTGCTGCGTCACACTTCATCCAATCTCACTTTACATCTTATACACACTTATTGCACTTTCCACTATCACTTCACTTGTGTACATTGCATCACTATTGCATTCACATTGACTGTAAAAAAACAATATTTTTTGTAAAAATATATCACAATATTATTGTAAAAATCAATATGAATGCAAGATATAAAAACACACTAGATAATCTGGAATGTTTAGCCGCTGCGTGCGAGGTGCGCGCGCGCTGCTTCGTGGCTGGCATGTCACTGCGCCCGCGTCTGAAACCAACACACAAAAATCCCTATATTTTCGTTGAAGGAATGCGGAAGGTGATTGCTGGTTTTTGACAACTGTCAGCCTTTTGATGTTTTGGGTAAAACTATGTTGTTAACATTTTGTTATTGCAAATTTTGTAATTTGCACTGTAGTTCAAAGTAGTCTGTTTGTGTATGGTAGTATTCTGTTGATAGGTAAATTACCTATATGACCTTTTGTCGGTAAAACTACAAACTGGTGGGTACACGTGTTTTTGTTCTCTTTTATGTGTATACGAAAAAACTATAATCAATGTTACTACGACAGACAGGAACTGATATAAATCCCACTATAATACTATAAACGCGAAAGTTTCGATGTTTTTTCGTATTTCACGCTAACAACAACGTATTTGATGAAACTTGACCGAAATGTACCTCATTACATCAGAATAAAATATAGTTTATTTTTTATCCGGATGCAAGAACTGTTTCCCTCAGGAGGTAAAAACGCTGGCGAAGTAAGTATAAAATAACAGTCGTGAAGTTGTTCTACCTCCTCCTTACTAATCAATATACCAAAAGATGAGACCAATGTGACACTGTCCTAACTATTTAACATCCCCCACAGATTTCCTTCCAACGATGACTAAGCACCACTATCTTCATTGCACAATCAAACACTGATCAAAAAATCACCTCACGAAGTGATTCGCAGTTAGAAGAAATGTATAAATAGTTTACTCCATCATCGAGACTATTAGGAAAGCAAAAGAAACTATCTGTTCTCATGAAAAACGCATTCATCTTGGTCAAAATGTAAGTTCCGGCCCTACTGATTTATAGATCCCGATTTTTCTTCTGACAAGACAATTAGTTGATGCTAAAGTTAGTATATTTGTTTCTTTTTGTATAGAAACATGCCTACTTACAAAGATTTGGTGTCATGTATAAAGTGCTTTAGTAAAGTGTTTGGCTTTGAATACTTGAAGGATAAATACATATTGTGCTGATAAGATTTACCCACTTTTGATAAAAACAAGTAAGGCACTACTACTAACAGTATGGAAAATATCATGTATGGTCCACATAACGTTAATGAACAATTAATCTGTGATAGGATACATTTATTTTGGATTATCATGTGCCTACATAGTAACAAAAAAAAAAACATTTGATATAGCTGGACAAACTCGAACAAATAGCGTAACATTTATTTAAACCAAACTATTTAAAGTCTACAATACCTACACGTATTTCCAAAATGATTTTCTTTCATCAGAATCTATTTTTCAATGGAAAGTTTAGGATCAATGAAGATTACAGTGGGTGGGAACATGGTACGAGATAACTTATGATGTAGTATTATACCTATTTTTTGATAGTTATGATAGAAAATCATGTTCAGATTGTTCCAAAACTGTAAGTCTATCAACTAATAGATGTAGGCTGAAATAAAATTGGGATAGGTGAAAAACTGGTGACAAACAAAGCGTAGATAACATTTAAAATGTTAGTCTTTGACGTTGATAGTAAAAATACAAATTGAATTATAGTAATGCACTCTTTTAAAGATATTGTTTCATATTCAAATATATTGTTGCTACAGGGCAATGTAACAATTTCAATAATGAGAAGCATAAAATGCATGATGGAATCTATCAAAACTATGCTGTCATTTGAACCGGAAAGTATGTTTGGTCCTCGGATTCGCAAATTCTGTATTTCGTAACAAACATTTTTTTTTTTGTAATCATTACAATTAAATCGTATTCTTGTACCATGCAAGTTATTAATTATAAATAACATTGCACCTTCATAATTAGTTGCCATCACCCAGATATTATCAGGCACTGACATGTCCAACAATAGCCACATCACGTGCATTACAATATATGATATTTATGTCACAATAAACAGGTGTTCAACCCTACAATAAAACGTCCCACATTTTACTATTCACTAAATACTTGTGCAATCTTCTTCATGATAACCAGTTTAACTTGGTCTCCCTTCACGGCGCCACTTGCAAAGTCAACTGTTAAAATTTCCTTAGCAATACTTAGTTCGGCATTTTCCCGTAGGTCAAGATATAATGGTTGGAATAAAATATAATAGAGTTGTCATCGGATGTCGACGTTCGCGATCCGATGTCAGAAATCATATTATTTATCATATTTCGTTATTTTGACGTCATTGTCTACTGAGAAGTGGGGTGACATAAGATAGATAAAATAAAATGACAACCAATTTTTATAGTTCTTAGTTCTAGTGACAAAATTTTCTTAAACCAGCGTAACTGCTTTTACAAATTTTCCTTGTTGGTAGCAGAAAACTTGAGCACCTTTTGATAATCAAAATATTTAGAAACCAACCATATATTTACTCGAGCATGTTGTAGGTAAAAACTAATCGTGTAAAAATTCTCCAACAGGTTCAGTAGTGTCTGAGCCTTTAGGGTACAGTGCAAACAAAAACAATGTATACTCTTCATTTATATTAGCATAGATGATTGACTTGACCGGGCGATCCCAGAATCAAAACGATTCAATCGCGTCCGATCAAAGGCCAACTATACACGTAATGTAAACAAAAACACTTGAGAAGCATTGGCGTCATACCCTCACCCTGGCTGACTCCCTCATTACCACGACAATGAGCAGACCACAGCCACCACAGCGGTGAGCCAACATCCTCACTCTCAAGTAAGGATGGGATTACACATAACATGTATCTAACTCTAATTTATAGGTGAATACTCGAAAAGTTCAAGAAATGTACTGAAGCACAGAAGCAATAGGAAATCAATCCTATCCTTCATGTAACGTGATCTACGGCATAACAGGGGTTACACATAAGTAGATCAAAATGTCTGCAAGTCTAAAAGTAACACTGTGGGCATGTCTCAATCTCAATTATGCTAAACCAGTTGATCCGATTCAGATGACATTTTGAAGACAGACATAGGCTATGTATGATACATATGGCCAGGTCATCTCTCAAGCCTTTTCCCCAAGGCATACATATAATCATAGATTTTTAAATTTTAGTAAATCAAAATTGTATGGAGATATTGTATAAGTGTAACACTATCGTTAAACAAGAAGTCTTGGCTTCGCTCCCGGTCAGGTGTTAACTGGCTCAATTAATTGAAAGCTAATGATGCAGGCGTTACGTCTTGTGACGTCACGAGCGTCAGAGAGTGCACTCCAATTTATATATATACTAGCTGGTGCCCGCGACTTCGTCTGCGCAGGTTTAGTATTTCGAACAATATGTTTACAAATTGTAGCCTATGTGTTATTCTGATGTATAAGCTATATTATTGTAAAGTTTCATTAAAATCCATTCAGTAGTTTTTGCGTGAAAGAGTAACAAACATCCATACATCCATACATACAAACTTTCGCGTTTATAATATTAGTAGGATATACAATGTATTTATGTAGGGTGTGTGTTGTGGAAACTTCTGGGGAATTGTGAGATAGGATAGATTCGAAAAAAAAAAAAAAACAAATCGGTTCAGTTGTCTCGGAGGACGTTTGGGACAATGTTTTTACCTTATTCAAAGCATAAATCCTATCTATTAGATGGGCGGTTGCCCTTCTTAAGACACTGGTAGATAGCCTGATTAGACTGGAAACTGACCTCAACATAGTTGAGAAAATGTTAGCCCAACAACGATCGGCAGCAGTAAAAAAGACGTGTGGTAAGAATTTTCCGTCTTACATCGTAAACATTTTACTGTTACAAAAACAAGGAAAATCGTCTACTACTGCTATTTCTGAATGGAAACATTTTCAGATACATCTCCATTATTCGCTGTTTTAATAAAGAAATATAGGTAGGAGGACAAGGCTACCAATTTTTCATGTTACAAATTGATACAGAATAAAAATATACTTTGAAAAAGTTTTGATAAAAAAAAAAAAAAACATTCGTGTATTCCCCGATATATTGTAAACTTCCGCAGCGAATGGAGTTTATTAGATAGATATATTTGATTCTGTTATAGTTTAGTTACGTCATGAATAGAATTCAACTCGGGCGCATCGTGAGGTAAGGCTACGTTGTAAGCGGGAATACATACATCGCGGTATAAATGTAAATATAATGTATAAATGTAATGTATAAATGAAATGTAATTTCATTCATTACTTTATTTAATTTAAACTTGCCGCGCTTCGCGCGTTTTAAAGTTGTCTGTGGAACACGGTCGAGGGCGCACTGGAGTGACGCGATATAAATGGCGGACGATGCTTTTCTACTATACTATTTTGCTGTGTGAATTTTATGAATAAAAACAAATTTAGAAAAGTATTATTGAGGAGACGATGTTATAAACTTAAATGTCGTTCCTTTGATTGTTTCAGGTAAGAAATTGTCTAACTTAAACTATGTTTTGTAAAAATGTGCGTAAATAAAACAAAAAACACTTTGATTGTTTCAGAGAAACAAATTCGTTTCATTCAATCCTCAATATATCTTATATATTTATTTTTATAAACATAAGGACTGTGGTGTCAGTAATAGTTGCGAACAAAATAAATACTTTTTAATTAGCTTGATTTTTGGAAAATGCGATTGTTACGCTAACGAAAAACGCTAATTTTATTGAGATTTCGGCTTTATACATTACATATTATGTAATTAAATTTTATAACGTGTTTGTATCCGAGGACCAGAATAAAATAGCGCAAAGAAAGGTCAAGTTTTTTTTGGTGTCTATAAAATGTTATTCTATAAAAAACCAAACATTACGAAATACATTGTCCAAAAACGTGTACAACATTTAAATATCCTGACACGTGTTTATCTCCCACCCAACTAAACACTACTATTAACATACCAAACCCATGACACATTCTTCCCCAAAGACCTAATGACATCACTTGACGTCAACAAAATGCCTCCGCTCCGTCTACCGCTGACGGTGGGACCCACGCCTTAGGGTGAGTCTACATACCCAACAAAAATGACAAGAGCTGTGTTCTGTTTGTGACAAATGACAAGAGCACGCGGCTGGGTATGTTGCTTGGGGCGTGGGTCGTGTGCAAAGAACCAACCTCTCAAGTATGAGGGCGCGGGTTCGATTTTAGTTCAGGCAAGTACCAATGCAACTTTTCTAAGTTTGTATGTTCTTTCTAAGGATATCTTAGACACCATAAACTGGGATTGCACGATAGTTTCAGATGGCAAGATAAACTAGGTATGTCCCCGCTGTCTTTGACCATCCTTTTCAGTCGTTACCGGTAGTCAGATTAAGCCAGTAAGTCTGACACCAGTCTAACCAAGGGGTATTTGGTTGCCCGGATAACTGGGTTGAGGAGGTCAGATAGTCGCTCCTTGTAAAGCACTGGTACTCAGCTACATCCGGTTAGACTGGAAGCCGACCCCAACATAGTTGGGAAAACGGTTCGGAGGATGATGATATGCGCGGGTCCCGCATGTTTTTAAAATGCATGTAACCTGCGCATGTGCCTTAACATGCGCAAGCTATTGCACCGTGTAGATTCACCCTTATACCCGTAGTTATTTAAATCGCGATATTCACTTATTAGTCATTGAACCGTTTCATGTGGATGTCGACAGTTTTCTGTTACTTTATATTGTAACTGTTTGTATGACTAATATCTTATAGTTTAGTGTTTAGATCGACTAACGTGTGAGTCAGTTGGAATAAGTTTATAAGAAAGATATTATTGATAATTATTTATGTGGATTGCTGGAAAAATGTTTGTTTGAAATTAGCTCTTGTGTCTGTAAACTGATTTAGAGAAGGAAAAAAACGTCACTTTTTAGTTTTAGTGTAAACGTCTTTTATTATCTATATTTTTTTGAAACTTGTAACTAACTCTAATAAACTTGTAAATATTTTTGTTGTAAATAAGACAAATAAAAAATATATTATGCCCATGTAAAGCTTCGCCGTATTTTGACTACAAAATTAACTTTTACTATAAATCGCTGGATCTATTTCTATAAAAGTGAGTCATTATAAAATATTTAGCAATTAGAACACAAGTACTCGTGTCACGTATGTCTGTCTTTACATCAATAAAAATCGAAGAGTCATTCAATGGTGTGAGTCACACCGTCCGTCTAGCTAGTCCATTGTTTTAATTGTACTTCATGCTATGTATGTAAAACAGACTATACGTCAGTGCGTTCGTTTTAGTTAGACGATCTGAACCATACGCTCAAACATAGATGTAAATTCACATATCGTGGGTATATTACATATATTGCTATTTTTTATCTTGTCTCTTCAAATAACAAAACACCATAATGCCATATAGATAGCTAACAACGGAATGGAAAAGATTTTTGACGAGAACTATTAAACTTAAACATACTCGAATTATGTATCTTTAATTTATTTTCCTTGTATGGACTTGTCTAAGGTTGCTACGAGCTACGAGCCGATGCTGCGCGCTACGACAAAGCCTACACTGCTACGAAGAGCATATCTTCCAATAAACTTAAACTATTGAAAGGTCTCTTTAATAAAATCAGTCTTAATAATTTTGAGTTTTACTTCTTAAATAAGTTAAGATAACTATAAACTAAGAATAACAATAAACGTTTATATGGGAATCAAACCCCGCAAAAATTGGTATTGAAATCCCTCCAATTGTGACGACACAATTATTACGCTACTACGTATAACAATTATAAATAGACCAATATAGAGACGTTACGTTGGCTTCTATTATTGATTATTAAATAATAACGTTTGGCAAATCACCCGATCTGTTCGGCGCCTGCGCCGAGAGTGTCGCGTCCGCAATCTTAGACAATGCTATATAATCATCTGTTCATTATGATGTCGAACAAAAACTATGACATCTATTACCGATATAAACACTAACAGCCTTACTACAAAAACATCTGTTGAAAACTTGTCTGAAGGTGTGGCTGCAAAACGGACCTTATTTCTGTCATTTTTTTAGACAAGTGTTCAACAGACGTTTAAAAGTTTTTGTGGTACGACGGAGATAGTGTTAAAAAGGGACATACTTAGGTAGGCTTCTTTTTATCCAGGTATGGGAAGTAGTGCCCTAGGGACGCTTATGGGAGCGCAAGGAATAGCTAGTAGATATATCTCGAGAAAGGATACAGGCCATCCTAGCTGTATATTAACTAAACTCGAATTATAATAGATATTGTTAAAGACGCTTTCAGGGAAAATTGATAAAAAAGATTTCGAAGAAAATTGGACTCTGGATTATTGGATCATAGGCATCTTTTAATCGCGGTGCAAATAATATTTTCCTTAGAATACGACTCCAACTTTGCTTATCATATCTTTGATTAATTACGATAACGACTATGATAGAATTATATACTGTCACAATTTTAACCCTGCAAAGGTTGACATGACTCTAAAATGCTTAACATAATAACCCATGTAGACAATATAATTCTGCCAATAGCGTGCCAGGGAATTTTGGCACGGTAAGGCATATGTTGGCCGAAAATATTTTTTCTCAGTCGATATAACATTTGTAAGATATAAAATGTATCTCGTATATGTGTCAACAGTTATCATATTCGTGTTGTCGTTGATTCTTTATTTGTGAAGAATAATTGCTGATGAGATTGTATTTTGGGTGTTTTTGTGTTAAGTCTGATTGTTAATTGTTAAAACTTTGAACAGTCGTGTCCTTTTGTTAAAAGAAAATAAAATATTTATTAATACAATCGAAAAGTTTCAAGTTTAGGTATTTGATTTTATTTTCACGGAATCGTCGTAAATTACATAACTTTCATTAATACTTACCTGAAAAAAAATTACAATAGTAGGTATCTTGTAAAAAATAGGCGTAATTCTATGTTTTTTTTATATTATTTTAATGTCTAACGGCGCCAACTACTCAAAATTACAAATCCGCACTAATTGCTGTTTGTAGCGATGACGTGAATTTCCTTTAATCTAAAACAAAATGTAAATAAAAACACTTTGAACTGGTCACGGCGCCTCTCGCGACACAATTAATTAAGGGATTGTTCACACCAAACGTATTGTCCGCCGCTGACTGTGAGTATACTCACTGTCTGCCCCAGTGTGAACGTCGACTCAATCTGCAGTACGCGTACTCACCAAGCCGACAATAGGCTATAGCGTACGATGCGCTACATGTGTGAACAAAAGAATAGGCTCTTGTAGGTTCACACTAGATGCGTACGCTGAGCGGCTGACTATTCTACACATAAAAGGGCTCAGTATTTGAAGTTGCTCGTAGTATTTTATAAACGATAAAACTAGCGTAATTTATTTTTTTCAAATCAGACGTTTTAGGGATTGTTCACACCAAACGTATTGTCCGCCGCTGACTGTGAGTATACTCACAGTCGGCCTCAGTGTGAACGTCGACTCAATCTGCAGTACGCGTACTCACCAAGCCGACAATAGGCTATAGCGTACGATGCGCTACATGTGTGAACAAAAGAATACGCTCGTGTAGGTTCACACTAGATGCGTACGCTGAGCGGCCGACTATTCTACACATAAAAGAGCTCAGTATTTGAAGTTGCTCGTAGTATTTTATAAACGATCTCTGAGATCACTCGTGGTTCCCATACGATAAAACTAGTGTATTTTTAAAAAAAATCGGACGTTTACTGATATTTCAATTAAATGATGCGCATTCAGATAGTTGCCATTTGCGAAGCTCTAGAGGAAGACGAAAATAATAAAAAGAAGAGATTGTGGGTACATCCCTTAAATTTGAAGAGATGTTTTCTTGGTCAATTTCATACTTTATATTTCGAATATAGACTTTATCCAAATAAGTTCAAGAAATATTTTCGTATGACAGTAAAAACATTCGATGAGTTACTATCTTTAATACGTATAAGTTTATATAAAAGGGACACTAATTATCGACGTGCTATTCAGCCAGAAGAAAGATTGACAATTACTTTAAGGTAAGAGGAAAACAACTTGTACTGTAATCAACACTTATTTATTATAATCAAATCAATCACGTTTAAACAATTGCGAAAAGAACAATGTCAGACGTCCATAGTAACTTAGGCTCAATAAAAATATTTCATGTACAGTGAAAATTCTTACAGTTTCTTGTGTAGTTTCCCGCTGATCCCCCCAAAAAATCCCCCGTGGGCAGAAAATACCCCCAAATTTGAGGGGAATCCCCCCAATCTGGCATCTGCGCGGCGGTGCGGACGCGGCGGAGCGGCGGTGCGTACGCGGCGGAGCGGCGCTATTATATTTATGACGATATTATATTGATTCGAAATATAAAGTATGAATTATACTATTTGTATAATTTCATACTTTATATTTCGAATATAGACTTTATCCAAATAAGTTCAATAGTAAATATTTTCGTATGACAGTAAAACATTCGATGAGTTACTATACGTTTAAGTTTATATAAAAGGGACACTAATCATCGACGTGCTGTACCGAGGCGCGGCGGTGCGTACGCGGCGGAGCGGCGCTATTCGGCAACTGCGTCCGCGTAGCCAATCCGCGTCCGCCGTGCATAGTCGCGTAGTAAAATAATCGGCCACTGAGAGTCAGCTACAACAGACGACGTAACAGCGTATAGTCGGTTCGGTGTGAACGACAATTTCAATATATATGGAAAAGCAATAAACTGCGTAACGCGCGCTCACAGTCAGCGGCCGACAATACGTTTGGTCTGAACGATGCCTAACTATAATTAGCTCCAACATGACTAATAATGTCTATATTAGAGGTACCTACACTGCAAACTTTCAGTCGGCCGATAGTTTGTTTTGTGCTAATAAGTCAGTATGAAGATGAACGGTAGTACGCACATTACAAAGATCAGGTATTTAGCCGGTATCAGACCGACTGCAAACTTTGATTAGAATAAAAAAATTGCCAGCTATCGGGTCAATTGTTGGTCGACTGTTTAGTCTGTAGTGTGTGGCTACTCTTATTGTAGGTAAATGTTTTTACGTCATTTTCTTTGGTTAACAGCATCTGTGCCGAAAATACGCCGCGGTTGATTTATAGGCCGTAAAATGTTTAGTTGCTAAGTTTCAGAACTAATATTGTGGGCTAGGGAGCAGTTTTTGGAAAAAATCAGAGAGTTTTCTGTATGTCTACAAAGTAATCACTAAACAACCGAATTACATAGTCTCATAGATGTTCTATTATTGAAATTTTACCTATATTAATGATAAATATTTTCAAAAGCACAAAAATAGGTAAGTGTAATTCCCAAAATTGTAGGATCATCACAAATTGCGTAGTAAAAGGCGAACACCAATTTCAAAATACTATCAAACAAATAATAAAACATATCCCATTACATAATTAGTCACACACAGGTGAAAAAATTCCCACATCAAAACTATTTGGCAGAAAAACAAGAAAACTATCATCAACGTTATCCATTTCATATCTTATTACATTCATAGTTGATGACGTATGATAGTGACAGGTGACGTCACGATCCGTGTCAGCTACCTCCCGTCCTGTCAGATGTCATTACACAAGGAATATTTTTATCACGGAGCAGGGAAAGAGCGAAGATGTCATAAGACAGGTAGGTCAGGCCTTCACCTAGGTCAAGCACGAACAGTACTTCAGGTCAGTGGTAACAGTTTTATAGGAAAATCGTACTTATTACTATTGGGTTAAGGTGCATGACACCACTGGTGTGCAGTCTACCGTACGGTGGGGGGTGACTAAAGCTATCTGTATGTAGGCATTCATGTTATTTTACACATCTGTCGAAAATTAATGATTAAAAAAAAATGAGCGAGTTCCAAAGAAAGTGTATGAGGGCGGAGCCAGTAACGTTCCTCGTCTCCCGAATCAAACCGTTTTTTGTCGCGCTACTTTCTTAGGAGATTTTCTGTTATGACATCTCTGCTCGTTATATTGTTCTCCATGGTTACCTCCCAACCTGTCAGTTGTCATTATAAAAGGAGTATTTTTACTATATAAGATTATGGTACATTCTTGGCATGGGAAGTTGAAAGAAAACATATTCCGTCTTACCACAAAAACTTTTTAACGTCAGTTTAAGACTTGTCTAAAAAAATGTCAAATTATGACGTTGACATATGGTTCATTTTGGAGCCAAATTTTTTATAGACAAGTGTAAAACAGTGGTTAAAGTTTTTGTAGTAAGGCCATTAGTTTTTTGTCTACTGAGAGATTTGATTTGATGGTTTGAATCCGGTCTAGGTCTTTTAGTGTGGAAGTACCTATATCTTTAAGTTTTATTTTTTGTACTTTAAATACTTAAATCGAAAAAGTTGTTCGTGACGACAACATGCATCATCATTATCTTAATGCACAGAAATTAATTGATCAAAATCACTTCATTATTATCAATATCTTTTGTCAAAATTCTTCTGATAAAAAGAAATTAATAAAGACATCGTAGCCAACTCATAATTAAGACATCATAATTAATAATTCACCTAAATAATTATCATTTTTATCAAACCAAGAAAAATACGAATGAATATGTTTTTTTCTTTAACCCGTGTGACGCAGATTAGTTTAAATTATGAATGTGACCGGCGCGCGCGCAGACGATCCAAAGCTCATATTATTATTTATTTAATTCTGACTCATTCATGGACACTCACTTCACCTGTGAAATATTAAGCAGTGTCGTCATCATTTTCAACCGACTTCCAAAAAGGAAGGGTTCTCAATTTGGAAAGTAGATTTTTGACTTTGTTACGATGTTAATTTTGAATAAAAAATGACCTGAATTATTTGCGTGTAAGGAAACTATAGGGTACCGAACGTTTTGTGCAGTTGACAGCTGTCAGTTTTCGAGGGACAATAGCCATGAAAGTTGCATTTTTTGGCTGAATGACAGAATGGTCAATTGCCCCAAAAATTGCCACCAAAACCTACTTCAGCTACTTCCTTTCCCATTTTTATAAGAAAGAAAATACTTATAAATCTCTCCAAGTTAACTTCCGCATTTTTTACAAAGAATTCGCTTTTAATTCACAAAAACAATATAAAGCGTTGTCCACAATGAAACCTTTGTTGGACAAAGTAACTTAGCAGCTGTGACTCATTAATTTATTTCTGAAAGCAGTCACATTCGATTAATCCCTTTAGGGCCGGTTTCAGCTTAAATGGAACAAAACGCGAAGGAAACATACGGGCTAATAAAACGAGGGCGCGATTTGTTTTTGTTTATTTCAGGACATAAAACAAAGATACGAAAAGTTTATTTATTGCGGGGTTCTTAGAAGTAAGTTAATGTGCGTATAAAGGGCTAAAGTAAATGTAGTATTGAAAACAAAAATACAAGCTGTTGATTTGCATCCGTGCCATATTCAAGGAGGTAATTATGCTAATGATTCTCGACCCAAATCAATAAAAAAATTGGTACGTAATTTTTTTTTCTTTAATTTTTTTTCGGAATTCCGTAAATGTCATCTAGCCTTATTTAAACTTGGCGCGTGTGTCGCCTTAAAACCGTGCTGTGCCCTCACACAAATGCAAACACAAAGCATACGCAACGATCACTCATAAATTTCATTCATAAAGTTGGATTACTTCTGAAATACCACGACATTACAATGACAAAAAAAGCAGTGCATATTAGTTATTTCCCATCTACTGTAATTCCAATCGATTATATACGTATTGTATGTCCTCCTCCTGAACTATGGCACAAATGCAAATCAACAGCTTGTATAAAACAAGTGCAATGCAAAAAAAATACGAGAATATGAGCTCACGTGAAATAATAAAAATGTTATCGAGATGAAAGTACTATATTAGCCTGAAAATACCTTTAAAAGCAACATTCAGAACTGAACGGATACAATTAATCAAATACACTGCATTACATGAAAAAACCATTACAACATATCAAAACAACCTCTAGTAAAAACCTTAAGATAAATTATCTTCATTACACATTAAAAACTACAATTTAAAAAAATCGGAACTAAACATTTGTCATTTTATTCAAAAACATGAGAAAAAATTGCCCTTGACCTTGAAGCCCTTAGATTTATGATGACGGAGCAATTACCATTGAAGTGTCACAACAAACATATGATCGCTGTGTGGGGCCACTATACCGGCGAGGACGGACAAGATCATTGCTATAGAGTTTAATAAACAAGGTTTAACAACAACTCAAAGTCAAAGTCAAAGTCAAAGTCAAAGCTCTTTATTCTGTGAACATAGGTTACAAGGTGTTAGTATAATTATAATGTTTCACTATGCCCTGCTCGTAGAGCGTACAGATATACTTAGTGGGTATCTAATACTAGGTTAACTCTATATGGTTATTTACATTATCTTTATAATATGTTGAGTTAACAAAACAAATCTTACTAAAACTATAATAAATCCAACTAAACTTTTAATGACTCTACTCAACTTATAATAACTCTACTAAACTAATAATAAAACAGAACAAAAAAAATTAACTAACTCTATAGTGTTATGGTGATGAGCGATGCCTAAATGTCATTTTCGTGATTAGGAGCAAATACTTTTTTCTTAATTCTAAAGTGAATAACTGAAATGGCTGAATAGAGTGGTGAGAGGTATAAATGTAATTTGGCGTGAAGGTAGGTACAGACGGAAATGAGCTACTTTTTATTAAAATCCTACAGCGGGACTGACTTTTCTATGTTCTCTGAAAATTAAAATTGACATAATTACATACATCCTTACACACATTTTATTTTATTTATGCACACGGTAAATACATTAAAGAAAAAAAAATATTAGAAAGGTACTACATATTTCTAATGAAATCTCATTTTGTTATGTAATTAAGAAGACATAATTTTATTTATTTATTTATTCCTTTATTTCAGGCAACTAGGGCCCATAAAAATACAAATACATATATATCATTCATAAAAATACTTATAAACTAATACATAAAATTATCCATATCAATATATACAATACTATATCCTATAAAAACTTAAACATACTATAAATATATAACAAATATTCTTAAAACTAATGCACCCCAACCACCACTTTATACATTTTAATGAATATATTGGAATAATATATATATCAACTGTGCATTCAAAACGCTGAAAGTAGAGCCCTACATCATAAGGGCTTGCACACAAGTGATTTATGTGCAAGTTAATTACGTGTGTTCCCAGTGTATATCACGCCTTATTTCAGTCCATACCTTGTGTCTGTTATTTCTATTTATTTTACATAATGATCCAAGGCTTCATAATGTTTGATGTTACGTCCCAAAAGATTGATGTTTACAATTTGTTTTAGGAAATAAAACTATGGTTTATTAATTTTGATAACTGAACATGACCTCTGTTATTTTTTTTTTTTATATCTGTTGGGTAGTAAAATATTGCTGCTGCTGTTGCTGTATTAATGTTGCGAAGTAAAGTTTCGAGTTCTGCAACTGATAAAGAAATTGTTCGGAGTCTGGGCATTGATGCAGGGTTTATTTTTTTATATAAAACACTCAGTTTACAAAAAATATACAAGGGTTAACGTACCTTAATAAATCAAAAGATTCGTTCATTGGTTACATCTCGACACAATTTTGAACTAAGAAGAACGAAAACAAAAGGTATGAAAGTTACGAATTGAAAGAGCAAAACTTAAAATGTTATTTTATTTATCGAAATTCGAAATTTACTGCTTGAAAAAATGATTGCTTATGCTTGATTATAAACTGAAAACCTACATTTCGACTATCAAACCAAACACATTTGTTTTCATTCAATGACGTTACACTATTTATAAATCTGATACAATTTTTACAAGAACGTAGTAACTATGAGCTGGTGAAACACGGATTTAAGGTGACAACCGAGAGTAATATTATATTTGCTTTGTACAGGTGATGAGCTTATGACAGTTTACAGCTCATAAATAATAAAATTTGTCTTTCTTCAAAAAATTTATTCGGACTTGGCTGAGAATCAGCAGTTTTCAAATGTCAAACTTATCTAAGACAGCTTCTAAAATGATCTGCGCGCGCTGGAAATATTTCTAATCGGACAGACTTTTTACTCCATATTTAATAGTAACCATTTTTAAAAACACCCTTACAAAGTCCTCAATAGCCAGTTTGGCAGCAATATGCTAAGCAAAATCAAACAGAAAATAAAAGAAAGTCCCCAAAAACGCCCACCCTTCACCCTCAGAAAAGTCTCAATAACCATTTCATCGATCTCGACTCAATATTAAAAACAAAACATATCTATCCTCATTCCAAGTTCCCAGTTCCCACTTCCTGGTCTCCCTGACCCCATTCCTGGCGTTCTAACAAATGAAGCGGCCCCAGAACCAATTAGCCACTGTCCGCGACTGTCCCTAAAATTATAAACGATACTTTGTAAAATGTACTACTAAATGACTATATTACTTTGTCATAACTGAAGTGATGAATGGGGATTCATTTGTTTTTTTTTTGTGGATTTTTCCTGAGAAGTATCTGAATTTTCTCAATTCTACTTGACTGCCTATATTGATGAAAGCATAGTGTGTCATGGCCATGGCACCTGTGCCCCCCTGTGTACACCCGTGGGTGTAGCACGAAAACTTAAACCCAAGCCTTTGCCAGTATCAAAGACAAAGTCAAAGTCAAATGTTTTTATTTCAAATAGGCCTTTGCAGGCTCCTCTGAAACGTAAGTTGTTCTCATGAAAAAGAGCCGGCAAAAAACTCCATAGACACTCTTTTAAAAAGTAATATGTACACAAACATTGCAATGCAATATATTTCATTAATTTCTACTGCTTTAAGAATGTTTGAAAAAATAAGCAAGATAATCAGTATGTCTCAGGAATCAAACTCAGGCTCTATCGACAACAGTATACAACCTCTGCACACCACTGTTCCAACATCCATTAAGCCCAGACCTACGCAACATCATGCATATAAAAATGTCGATCACTTTTCAATCATGGCGACCAATCAGACAAGCAGATATACACACCAACGTCATCCCATCAAACTTCTATATACTCGCTAAAAACCATCTAAAAGCTTTTCAAAATGGCGTACGTGACAGGACCCATGTACCACCATGGAGGATTAGCAGTATAGAGAAATACACGTCAAAGAAAATATAGCTGGATTAAACAGCTTTGATTCCGGGAGGAAACGATTTATAGCGATAAAACAGTCAATGGATTTGTTGCTCAAGTGGTTTGTAGATTATCTTATAGATCCTTTGCTAGTGATTTGGAGTACAACATAAACAACGAGGACAGTTATTATCTAATCAGAGTAAATAAGACTTGATTTTAAGAATAGATAGATTTTATACGCGCGGTTGTCGAGTTTATACTCGTTTCAGATTAACAGTGATTTCACACTCGTGGATTTTTGTTGCGCGTATCAAAACCCAGCGTATTCTCACGACAAATTGTACCGAGCTGCAAAAATGTATCGGTCGATTTTCAACTCACTTTTTCATCTTTGCTCTGGTGATTGTCAATTGTTTTCTGATGGTAGTGTGAAATGGCTTCATTATACGACAGAACAGTCACCAACTTATACCAATTTATTATCTACTTCATTTCAAGTTGGCTTGCACCCTTGTGTTTTCAGCTGTATTTTGTTAGTAAATGCAAAGATGTTAGGTATTTCACACTCTAGTTATATGATGCACTACAATAACATAAGAAAAGTCTGAAAATAAACGAGGAAAATCCCAAGGTATTGCGTGAATAGGACGTATATTAAATGCTCATAAAATGCTGCAAGTTTTGTCTGAGTGGGAGGCGAGTGTTGTACTCTTTGCATATTTATTGTAAATGTATCTAATATAGGTGGGTTTTAGAATATTTCGAAAGAATTATATCGACCCTGGAACACGAAGGGCACCAGAAGGGCTCTAGAATGAGACTTTAATCAATAAGAGTCTGAGAATTTGCTGCTTAACGAAGTCAGAAGTTGCCATTTAATGATTTCCAACCAACTAAAAAAACATGTATTGATCCAGTCAAGGCTACAGGACTTTATTGGGGTGCAGGTTTGCCCTGGGAAGCGGGTGTAACCGCGAGTATTAAGTTAATTTATTTTTTAATTCGTTCAGCTTTTAGCAAACCTCCTTTAATAATGCAAAACTATCATTCCAAGTGGTAATTAAAGTGTTGAACAAGAACGTAAATAATTCCCGCCGTTCGCTCGGCTTTGTTGTATATTCACGGCAGCTATAAACTAAACATACGGTCATCGTAAACTGTGGTTATAGTGACGTCATTAGTTTGACGTTTGTATCTACTAGCTTTTACACGCGGTTTTACCCGTGTACAGAGTCAACTACCTTCAACACCAGGATTAAATAGTTTAGTCTCCAGGATACCACCTCTCTCCATTTGAGCCATTTAAGCGTAATTGCGATAAGTTATTTAGTAAGGATCATACCCGGGCACCGCGGAGGGTTGTTTCAGTTCAATAAATGATTTATTAAAACCATAGACTTCTTACACTATATTCATCAAGCTTCATTGAAGTTAACGCAAACTAAAAGAATCTAATTTGTCAACAGATCAAACTTTCCTTCCATCTCTTTAATCTCCGAAACAGTCAATATAATAAAATAAATCAGAAATCAATACCAATTAATACTCCTTTGTATAACTGTCTTCTGACAGGACCTGAAGTCATCGTAGTTTCGTCACTTCCGCCATTTTGTGCGCAAGAGTTCAGTTTTAGAGCGTATCGTAAGCTCTGCCATTAATTTACGATTAGTTTGACCTCATAAAACTTTTTAATTTCATCGCGATGTCAGATGGACTTAAAATCTTTAGTTGACGAAATATCTTGCATAGTTTTACAATCTTGTTTAGGTAGTTGATAGATTGATGAGATGTGTTAAAAAGTTTAATTATTGTCTTTTGTTTTATTGTGATGAAAGACATTTAGTAGTATTTGAGAATAAAGGGTACAATGTCATTGTTACTATAATATGAAAAGTAATTGTAAGTAGATTTTTAGATGTTGTATCAAAGAATCAAACTATAGAAGTTCGGGTTTATAAAAATATTTATTACAGATTTCATCTGAGAAAGTAACATTGTTAAATAATATGTGTTTTGAAGATATCTAGAAAAAAATACCTAGATATCATTACTGTTACTTATTTTATTTCTTTCAAACAAA
Source organism: Helicoverpa zea (assembly GCF_022581195.2). Lineage (NCBI taxonomy): Eukaryota > Metazoa > Arthropoda > Insecta > Lepidoptera > Noctuidae > Helicoverpa > Helicoverpa zea. The sequence goes on along the minus strand of NC_061464.1, from coordinate 852,044 downwards.
ATCCTTTCTAGTATGTACTTCCAAACAATTGATGAAAGCACGTACCAAGCAACAAGCAACAGCATATATTTTCACAAACCCAACATAATAAGCGTAAAACAACAACAATACCATATCCTGTTATTACAATACGTTACACGGGCCAATTATTTACAGGAATATATAACTATAGACAGGATTGACGACATACAACAATAAATCGCCGAAGTTAGCCGAGGAAAGCCGAACGTAGCCGAAGTTAGTCCGCCATATTTAGAATTGTGACGTCTGTAGGAAATGCATTAAGTAAACAATTATAATTCATATTTTGATGATAATTGTAAATGTTACATGGTACTCAGCTGAATCCGGTTAGACTGGAAGCCGACCCCAACATAGTTGGGAAAAAGGCCGAGAAATACTAGAATTTTCCCTATCTTAAAATCCGGTGCTGTGAAAATTCTGTAAGAAAGCAGAAGAAAGGTTGATCTTTGATACTTACAAAAAAAAACAAAATACGCTGAAAATCAGCACTTCACAAACGTCAAAATTACATGAGAAAGTCCCCAAAAACGCCCACCCTCCACCACTGCCTATTTGTTAATCCACATTTTAATAAAAGTATCGAAAAAACTGTCGTATTGAAAAATACAAAAAATAACAATACAACTCGGCATAACGTAGGTAATAAAAAAGTTAATTTATTAATTGAAAGGAGCAACCAGGTGCAAACAACTAGTCAACATTCTCATAAATTGTTGACATTGATAAACACTTCAGTACAACGCATGAATCTTCTTCTATTGCACTAATAAATTGTTATTACATGTAAACAAACATTAGGTTGGTAATAGTGTTAAATTACCATAATAATTCTAAAGTCTAGCCTTCTGAGCTAAGTGAAACTAAAATTGTATCAAATAGGAATTTTTCTAATCAAAAATATGGTAGAAAAAAGCCTTTTCAAAAACAAGAATAGTCAACCAAGGCCACCTTGATATATTCAACAAACATGAACACTTTTATTTTAACAGGTACATCAATTGTTAAGTTATTGGTATGTCCTATCCGTAAGAGATTAAAGGATATAAAATATAAATTTCAGAACAATCTACATGATGACCTCCTAGACAATTATCGGCCACCGCGTCTGTTATCATATTTATAAGGAGATCTCATAGCCCGATAGGACGACAATCCGACACAACCAGAGAGAGATCAGGCGCAGATCCGACATTAACGTGCTCTCTGAAGCTACATAATTATACCACAATTACTCAGATTGGTCGGCAAACACCCACAATTCTGGAATCGCTTCTGAGCTAATACCTCGCAGTGTTTATTTATAGAACCTTCAATAGCAGTAACACTTTGCAGTTATCAAGTAATTGCGTCAGACTAAGAGCTTGAACAGATAATACTTTTTACAATAAATAAATAAGTATACCTACACATTTTTGCAAATGTCAACGGTTGTAACGTAACACCGACAATAGTTGCAATATTTCTTATAAAAAGTGCAATATACTTTTAGTAATGATATTATATGAGGCCTATATAATAAAATGCCCTGGCGTCCTAACAAGTTTTGACCACTTTCAAAATTTGGGGGTCATTATTCTGTCATTGGCACCTTCAGACAACCTCTGATATGCAGTATGGGCACTGCTGATTCTTCACCAACAATTGCAACACATCCATCAGAACATTTTAATTCTGCTACCTGCACTATATTCTTATCTCCCTTTCAATAGAAAAATGTGTAAAACTGACCTCCATTTTACTACGTCTTTACACCCTTATAGCAACAATATATTGTTTAACACTCCAAAACATCTTTGAAATTCAATATCTTCAGGTTGAGATCAAAGCTCATTTCCCACGTACGTGCAATTAATTCCCTCTCGACCCTCAAAACGGACATAATACAAGCTTAATGCACTGTTTTTTCTCGTATTTTCGTAACAGTATTTATAGACTACTACTAAAGTTAGATTACACGGAAGTTTCGCAATGATCTGTTTAAAAACGTCGAATTGAAGGCTAAAATGTTTTTTATTTGTGTTAACACGTTAAATGAACCACGGTATGGTTGGTACGGAGTTTTATGACTGATGCGGTGTAAGCTATCGTTTGTTTCTATAAACAAGACTAGGTGCCATATCACTTGTGAATTACGTAAAAAAACTGGTCGTAATAATGGCGTAGGTACAGGCTTATTGTTTTCTACGGCAATCCTCGTCGTCGAAGCATCGTCATAATGAATTTCTCACTATTGGATGAAAGAATCCTGAGTAAGTGGATATCCTTGTCTTTAGGTACCAAAAACTACTATTTTAACTAACTACTTTACTTTTGCAAAAGCCTAGACTGGCATGGTCAGAATCTGATAACGGGCACTTTTAAACTACAAATATAGACTAAGAAAAAATAAGACACATTGTAAAAAGCTTAGACAATTTACAGCTTGGCTTGCTAAAAACAGACTATATGAATAAACACACCAGCCTACAAAAATCTATAAAAGAAGCAAGAAATTCTTACAGCTTTCAAACAAAATCTTATTTAGTAAACACGGGTTATGATGAAATAAAATATTGGTCGGTATGTATGAGATAACGTGCGTATAAAGTATCTATTACCGCATGATATACAACGTGCAAACAGCAAGTTTACAAACAAATTCGCGATAAACTAACATAAATAACAACTAATATCATTTACTTCAGCAACTACATAAATATGGCCGCTAGTTTACAGTTTGTATAAAGTAACAACCGTTTACACGGAACTGGCCAATTGTTTTTACAAGCCAAATTTCTTACTTCTTGTTGTCAGATTTATCAGGAATCGGAACAGCCTAATTCCCGTTGTTAAAAAATATATTCCTTTCCGCTACTACTCGCAACTCTCTGTAGAACTTTTATATGATAATACCATCTTTTGCACTGATCTCGTAATACTAGCTTAACTTGAGCCTTGCCAACATTGGCCGAATAAACTGGCCATACACAATCGATACCAAATTGATCAATTTTACCAGTTTTAAACCATATTTTCATTATTTATTTACGTCTTAATAGATACACAATCCAGCCATAAAATAATCTATCAAATTCTTCATACATCAGTAGGGCATCACAACGCCATTCACACTGGCACTTGACTGAAACTATTATTCATATCGCTAGATTTAGAACACGATGAACTATTGAGATCACGGACTAAGGAAAGATAAGCGGAGATATCGTAACGCTGGTCAGGCACTTCTTCTAGCTCAAATACGTAAGTGGGCATAACCAAAACAGTTACGAGTGACCAAACGAGGCTTTGGGACATCTGTCGACGATTTTTAGTATATTACAAAAAATGGTCGGATCCAAAGAAGGCGGAAACAGTTACATTCCTGGTCCCGCGCTCACCCACATTTTGGCGCATTAATTTCTTAGGAGATTTTTCGCTATGGCACCTCCGCTAGTCATTTTGTTCTCCATGTTTTAGATGTATTCTATATTGCGAATAAAATGATATGATTCGTCATGATCGTGGGTGTGGTAAGGGATCGTATCAAGATGGGCAGCTTCTCATACAGGCGTCATAAGTATTACCTACCGTTCAGGATTGGTGTTATGACTCAGAATAACTATTGCTGTGAGGGAAACTGTGAACCCTTATTCATGTAGGCACGTATAAAACTGTGGTATAAAAAATATGTCTTTTTATGAAATGATGTCTTTGCTACAAATTATTAACTTGGGTAATTACAACCTGTATAATTTAATTGCTATGACTAACTTGTATTACTTCAAACTGATGTTATTATCTACAAGATATACTTACAAACGAATCCGCGACTAAAACTAACACAACATTAGTGGCCATTTGTCTTATAGGGTTGTCATTAGAGAAACAGTCAAAGCTACAGACCACGATTTCTTAGATTGACCGATACAAAGAGTAGGCTTCTAATTCCTAGAGGTTCTGAACGCCATTGGTCCCAGACACAACAGAAAAGCTGATATTTGTCGGACACTTAGTGTTCAACGTAATAAGAAACAACTTGAATGACCTAATCACTTGGTCACTTTAAAACCTTAATGATAAGGTTGTCTTAATGGTTGTTCTTAATGGTTATTATGGTTATTAATGGTTGTTCTTAATGGTTATTATGGTTATTAATGGTTGTTCTTAATGGTAAAGTTGTCGTGATATTAATATAAGGAGTCCCAAACTGGCCGACTATGTACTACTACTACTACTGGTTACCTTACAAGAAAATATTTATCCATTTTGAAACATCCCATTTTGTTGCTTATTTCTTCTTTCACATTTTCGTGCCAAATACTACCATGCTACGGTTGGAAACCCTGAAATCTGTTCACATATAGCGCTGTGCGTATCATTGATCAAATGAACAGTATTCACATTATTTATAGACGTTATACCGCAGAGCTTGACAACCAAGGTGATAGTATAGCAATAACCATACTATAATTTATTAATAATGTTGTTTTTACTCCCCAGACAAATTAATTGAGATATGTATCATGGTTTTGGATATTTTTATAAAGTTCTTCTCTTGTTTATGTTGTGGACTCGAAAATAATCCAATATTTTTCCAGCTACGTATACCTACCTAATCGTTCAGGTACGTCAAATGGACTTTATTGAAAGCTTTATAAATCTCTGAATATATCAATACCAACATAATAACATGAATGTCGATAACTTAACTAAAAACCATTAATTTTAGTTCGACAGATAGGTACAACTCTTACATGAAAATTAATAATTTGAAAGGGAAACCATGGTCTTGTTTTACCCATAGTTTTTAAATTATTTCGACTAAATGCACCCGAACATGAAAATATTGTCAGTACTCAGCTCCCGCGCAGCCATAAAAACCAATCATATCCCAACTCCATACATTGTTTGTTTTGAAAACAAAGTGCTTTTTGCAAGCACGGATCATCGACTAAAGTTTTATTATAACAACGTCTTGCATCAAATTGAGATTTATTTCACACAGCCGAAACGGCTCGCCTCTCTTCAGTCATTCATGAGTTTTTTTTTTATATTTCTCAGAAGTTCAACTGAGCTTGGATGTAGACAGATAACTGGTAGACACATAAATCTATTTAGAATCTTTTTTCGATACAACTGAATAAGAAAAGTTACATGAAACTGGTTTAAATGGAAAATGCTGAAGAAACGATATAGGTACAATCTTCTTAATCATATAAAGTTCAGGAAAGTGATTAAATGTGATTATGTATTCAATTTATGTAGGAACACACAATACGACTAAAAATATAGAGTTTTATACAAAGATATATGTAGCTACTAATAATTTTAAACAACACTTACAAAGGACCATGAACTGTCTTTCAAAGTAAATACCAGATAAACAAATGCAGAACAATTTAAACAACTACAGACTCACACAGACAACAGAACATACAAACACGCACAATCAAATCGCTTCTCACTGTGTACTCGCACACTGGAAACTTTTAGTCGGCCGATAGTTTGTTCGGGCTCATAAACCAGTAAGAAGATGAACTATAGTAAGCATATTTATAACAACGATCAGGTATATAGCCGGTATCATACCAACTGAAAACTTTGATTGGAATCCAACCAACTGAAAACTTTGATTGGAATTCCTGTACTGCTGAATTAGAATATTATAAATCTATTTATGAGATGGAAACCCAGCAGCTCCAAAACGATTTAAAATACAAGGAGTCTTTGTTAAAGGATATTTTTAGTAAATATGAGTCTTCTCAAGACCAACTAAGCAAGCGGTTATTAGAGGCAGTGGAGCTGATGGACTTGGTGAAGTCCAACACAGAGAGGTATGAGTCTCTGACAAACAGCCTTTCATGTGATAGTGCAAGCCAACCATCACCTTCAATACCATTGCCTGATATATCTGTACCTACAACTGCTACAGAGAATATTCATATGCAAAAATGTAATACTTTGCTCTTCACAGATGCATTGGGTGCTGGCTTTGGAAAAATTTTACACAATTACCTTAGCCATCACTTTACTAATCACAGTTACCATGACATAACTTTTAACCAAATTGTTGAGAAAATTAGCTGTACAACATTAGATAGTAATTCTATAATAGTTCTATTGTTAGGCAGTAGTTATGGTACAACAAAAGAGGACATTGTGAAAGGTATTGACACCTTACTTAGTTTGAATATGGGAAAATTAATGCTATGTGCTTTTCCTTATTCTGATAGTTTTTCAGAATATCAAAATAAATGTATATTTAATTTAAACTGCACATTACACATGTTGACATGTTGTCATAGTGACAAACTTTTATATTTTGACACTAATAAGTTTATTAGTGATTTCACATTGATCAAGGGAGCAGTATCTGTTCCTGGTAGTTGCAGACACACTATTGCTATGTTGATAGCATATAATATTGACAATATTATATCTAATATAATAAACTATAGGGTAAGGGACGAGGGTATGCTGTATAGTTACACTAACAGCACACTGATAGATTGTTATATGATGACGTCATGTACGAAGGGGGGTCCACAAATACTATCTACCACCACTACCACCACCAACAATATGTTAGAACATTCTAATCATATTGAACACACCGGTAACATAGATTCTTCTATGCAAGTTTTATCATTTGTGGAGAACACTCCTGATATAAATAATTTAAACTAATTATTAAGACAACAGAAGATATTCCAGTATTTAATAATTTTAAAGATAGTAGCAAGTTATCTTCTGGCGACTTAGTTAGTTGTAAAAAACATAAGAGTGAGCAACATATTTTAAAACTTTTCAACCAAAATATTCAGAGTTGCTCTTCTAAACTCCTTGAAATAGAATTAGTTTTAGAACAAACCAAGTTTGATGTAATTTGTATTACAGAACATTGGCTGAAAGATTATCAAGTAGAATCTATTAATTTTGAGAATTATTCTGTAGCTAGTGTAACAAACATATCGATACTATTCGACTATTACATGAATGAACTGTCGATATCTCCTGTCATTTTGACATAACCTGTGACATTGACGTTGAATAGTGAATTCGGTCGGCGATCACATTATTGCACGAGCTCCCGTAGCGACAAGGTATGTACTGATTGTATCCACCTATTTTTGTGAATGTTTAGTGTCGTGAGATTGTGAAGTGATAATAAATCTAATGATTGTTCTTGGTACACTTTCGTTTGATTTCTGAGACTCTCTTCTGAGGTGTTAATGTTACATCTCAGAAGTGGGATCGTTCGAAACAAACGGTTTTGAAATACCACCCCACATGCTCGACTGTCATTAATTAGTGATAATTACTAAATATACTTCAAAACTAATAGAATATGAATTAGTAGACTGAATTGCTAAGAAACATCGTTAAAAAGTAAGGTCATTTCGATGATGCAAGTGGATATTTGTACGTGATTAGAAAACCACTTCGCAGCAGACGGTCGGTATATTTGAAATTTTATTTAACCCCTCTGCTCGACAAGATTTTGACATATGACTTTACCGTTGATTCGGCGGGATATTTTGAATCGCGACATGGAAGTCAAAAATTTGTACTAACTTTCAACACATGAATTCTAAGTCCGTAATGCCTGATCAGAAGTATTTTAACTATAACTTTAGAGCTCACTTATTTGAAAACAACGTGCAAAGGTCAAATGGGGTCAGTTAATTCAGAAAAAGATAATAATTACGGTGTTTTTAAGTCTATCGAAAAGTTAGGCATTTCAAATTTGGTGAAAACTTACCAATAAGTAATCGCATCACTTTCTCAAACACAACACAAACGTCATATTTATAACATTTTCAATCCGTTGCAATACATTTCGTGCACTTATTTATGTTCAATAACTAAAAAATCAGCACATAAAATACACAATAAAAATGAACAATTTACAAGATCAGTCAAGTCACAGACAAGTAGAGTTTGGAATGGAGTATTTTTTTTTTCAATCAGCGGTGTGCATTCGATACCTAAATCGGAAATTTATTATAAATAATCGAATACCAATTTTATATATACCTATTTTTTAATAGCAACTTATTTCAATTTTATTTATTAATTTTAAATTATAGGTTCAATTTGTTTTTGTTTTTAAGAAAAAAGATATTTAAGTTTTTAGCATTAAATTTTTATATGTATTATTTATTTTGGTGTTGCGTCATTCGTAATAATTTTTAACTTTAATTGAATTTTTATTACCTATTACGGAATTTTAATTTATTCTTATATTATTTCTCAACAATTCTAACATTTTTGTTTCGGCGGAGGGTATGCGGGTGTTCTGAAATATAATGCAATTTGTAACTACCAAAGGTATGTACTTATTTGATGATGAGAAACAATAATAATAATTGATTGATTTGCCCCGCAGGGCATCTGAGGCGGATGACGGGGAGTAGCGACCCCGCGGGGCTATATATCCGAGTGCTCCAGGGAGAGTATACTGTCCCCCATCTCCGGCTTGTCGGAGTGAAGCATGACGGGGGAGAGGTCTCCCGCCTCTTGGCTTGCCTTCACCGGCCGGTCAGAGTGGAGTCGCTAGAGTAGGGTTAGCAGCCCGCTCGGAGGGTAGGTGCCTCGTGGTAAGTGGCGAGTGGGCCGGTGATGCTGGACCCACAGGGAGCGCGTGATCTGCGTTTAAAGTCCGCCGAGGTATCCTCACCCTTCAGCCGCTCATGTACCTGTTGCCCTCTTGTTGCGATTTAGCGACTGATTCCCGGGGACCCAGTAAGTGAGTTGGCGAGTCTCCACCTGCCATTTTTACGTGTATTTATTACATTGTTATCGGCAGGTGCCATAGTTCCCGTAGTTTCCCCATTCCTAGTCCACTAGCATCCCATCACAATAGCCCAAGTAGTTTTCATCCATAGTTAGCAATAGTTTAGCACAGAACCGGGCATTGTCCTTGGGTACATTTCTATAGTGTATACAGGGATAATCGTCGGTTTTGTGTCACCATTTCATTAAAGTTGTCTCAAAAGGGCTTCAGCGTGTTGGCTTCAGCCCCACGTTCGCCTTCCAAAAATCCGGGACTCTGTAGTCCCGTGGTCGGTTAGAGACATAATAATTGATTGATTTTAAAGTCACCAAATATTTTTAACCGAATCCCAAAAAGGAGGTGGTTCTCAATTTGGATTTTTGTTTTTGGTCGAAAGGGTATATTCCCCATATTTGTTATTAGGTCCAGGATCTGATGATGGAAACCTTGAGAAATCGAGGGCAGCTCTCGAAAATTGTAAGCATAGATAAGGTTATAACTTGACACTCAGATGTATATCTGATAACACTATGAGACAGTAAAGGTTTGGAGCTGACCTGATGATGGAGACCAGAGAAGGTCGAGGGAACTCGACAACCGTACTTCTCTCGTCTCCATCTCCTTCACTGTTGCAGAGGCCTCGTAAATACGAATAATATAAGCACAAACACGAGAAAGTTTAAATATTCAGTTGTCGAGTTCCCTCGACCTTCACTGGTCTCCATCATCAGGTCAGCTCAAAGCCTTCACTGTTGAATAGTGCTACCAGGCAAACACCTGAGTGATAAGATTTCAACCTATGTATTTCTGCAACTTTCGAAAGTCGCCCTCGATTTCTCAAGGTTCCATCATCAGATCCTGACCTAATGATAATGGGACCACCTCGGAAGTACACGCTATCAAACAAAAAAAGAATCATCAAAATCGATAAATAAATGGCTGAGTAATCGCGTAACAAACATACAAAAAAAAAACGGTCGAATTGAGAACCTCCGCTTTTTGGGAAGTCGGTTAAAAATAAGTCGGCGGCGGCCATCTTTCCATCTTGGACCAGCTTTCAATGAACAGCGAACTATTTGCCCCTTCAAACAATAAAATCGTCATAAAATTTTGCGATAACTACACCTAACTACGGCTCTCGTCAAATAGCTTTGCCGCTCAGTTAATAAGTTGGAAGTAACGAATCGCCATTAAGTTTGGCAGATCTACAGGAATCCTGCACATAAAACACCCGAAGAATAAGTCTTCATTTGCCGTCTTCAGAAACCCTAAAAACCGAAGATTTTTTTTATTCCGGCTACAACGTATTTTCTACCACTGATTTTCTAGCATTTTTTTTTAAATAAATTAAGTCATTTTACTTTTCCTAATTTATTTTCAGATTATGGTAAGTATACAAAAGTGCAATTTAGTAATATTATAATATCAAATAATATAAAATTATTAAATCGATTCTTTATTTTAACGAATCGGATCATTCGATGCAAAACTTCTATCACCGTCGCCATCTTGTCTATGCGTCTTCAAATTTAAAAAAACAACTAATGTAAACAAACATGGCGAGTTCGATCAGAATTCCCGGTAATTACGATTGGATTTTAAAAAGGTATATTTCTAACGGGATGCTAAATATGAAAGGTTTGAATGCGTAATAATAATTTACATTTATTTAGTTATTTTATTTAGTACTCACAAATGTGGTTTGATTGGAAAGAAAATAAATATGAGCGTAAATAATTAGGAAAGTGTATGACTGATTCGCAGACCCCAATTGGGGTCTAAACCGAGCTTACGGTGACATTGATGTTCAGACCCCGATTGGGGTCCGCTACGGATTTGACGGTTAAATATGTGTTAAAATAGCTAGAATAATATTTGACGTAACTAATTTTTGAGATATGTCGTGGTAAATAGTGGCCATATGAGTGATGCAAGCAGATTTATTTTTTTCCTTCATATAAATTGCTAGTTAATACCGTTTTTTTTTGTTCAATAGAAATATACTTATATTCGTGGAGAACATTGAATGAGTTACAGGATGGGCGCCACAAACTACTAAATTGTGCATCTACCGCCACGATTCAAATGGATACTTATTATTTTCCGCTTCTGAAAATAATTACGGAACAATTTAATTACTTTTTAACTAGGAAGCAGACTAATTTGAATGATACTGAATAGTGCTTATAGTTTTATAGGAAATAAATACGCTCTTTTCGTTCCTTTCAGTATTCAATTTACGTACGCGATACTGAAACATATGATTTCGAGTTCCAGAATATGAGCGACTCAGGAGCGAAAAGCAACGGAATGCTGCGCCACAGCAGCGAGGCATCCGGCAGATGTAGCCGTGCTCCACGTCGAGAAAGTGTGAGGCGGAGTCGTAGTCGCAGCCGTTGGGACGACCAAAGACGTCCTCGGAGATCACGGAGTCGTACTGCACCACGGAACCTTCGCCCGAGTTGCCGCCGAAGTCGGAGCAGCAGCAGTCTACGCAGACTACGCGAGCGGGAGGACATGCTGTCACGAGAGAGAGAGCGGTTACGTGCGCTTGAAAGGGAGGTACGTGAAAAGCTTGACAAAGTGCTTGACCGCGAACACGACCATACCCCTGAGGCTGGTCCGTCCCATCGCAGAGAACACCGTAGCTATAATAGTCAGCATAATCATTTCTTATCAACACCGACTAAACGTCGCAACCCCAGCGTTACTGATGATTCTAGGAAACCCAAAGAACCTAAATCAACATTTGATTTCTTTGACCAATTTTTGAGTGTACTTAAATCCAAGGCAGGGGATCGTGAATCGTTTACAACCATGAATAACGTAATTCCAGAATTCGACCCGTTGTCTAAAGAACAGACTATAAATAATTGGCTCGATAAAGTTGATGAGTGTACAGAAATCTATAATTGGACGGATAGACAAACGGTACACTATGCCCTGCCTAAACTTTCCGGAATAGCAAAAACGTGGTACCAGGGCCTACCTTCTATCAAGCACAACTGGTCAGAATGGAAAATAATGCTGAGAGAATCATTTCCTGCGACTGAGAACTATGCAGAACTGTTGACAGAAATGCTTGGTAGACGTGTACGTCCTGGTGAGTCGTTTGAGTTATATTACTTTTCGAAAATAAACTTATTGAATAGATGTAAAATCTTTGGAAAACAGGCAGTGGACTGTCTACTTCATGGAATAGATGATAGAGGAGTCCGTGTTGGGGCTCAGGCAGCTAAATTTGATAGACCTGAAGATGTGCTAGAGTTCTTTAAAACTATTAAACACCATCGAATTCTGAACGATACAAATAAAGATTTTAACCGAGATAAACGTTCAAATGTTAATGCTATGGGGAACAGTAACTCTACAAGAAATTCTGACACAAATTCACTTAAAAATAACACCAAGGGACCTATCACATGTTTTAACTGTAATGGTGTCGGACACCCCAGTTTTAGATGTCCCAAACCTCTAGTGAAGTGTGATGATTGCCATTATCTAGGACACTTATCTTCCCATTGCCCAAGGTCCAAGGAACATAAAAACCCACCTAAGGATAAGAATGTACTTGAGGTCTCCCTAGCTGATAGTAATAATGATAAGTACCGACTTGCAATTAAGATAAATGGGGTGCCGGCTATATGTCAACTAGATTTAGGTAGTGAAGCTACACTCGTTCGCGAATGTGAGGCTAAGAGATTAGGGTTGAGTTGGAATACTATCAATGGACCATTTCTTAGAGGATTAGGGAATGTTCCATACTTGCCGTTAGGTCGTACATCAGTCAATATTGATGTTCAAGGGATTCTTGAACAAGATGTAGAGATTTTTATCATAGACGACCATTTGATTAATCCTGATATTCTATTAGGACATAGCTATACCGAAAGGCCCACCGTTAAAATAATTAAGACACCTACATATTTAAAATTCGAAAGAGTTGTCGAAAACGAACAAACTTCAAAGTTGTATCTTACCACAATTAGTGACATTACGATAGATGTAGGCGAAATGGTGCTTGTCCCTGTCAAGTCGGATTGTTCACGGGACGGCAGGATTTATGTCGGTGGCTCAGTAAGGGGTCGACCTGGCCAGGAATACTACCTTCTGCCAGGGGAATACCAAATTCGGGAATTCGAATGCAACTTACTTGTTCAGAGTGTTGGTTTGAATGCAATTCACTTCAAGGAGAACACATTATTAACTCGGGCTCAATATTTAGGAGCAGACAATCAGCACTTTGCCCAAATCTTGAGCGTGTCTCATGAATTTCATGGTAATCATACATTGACTGTACCTAAGTGCGGAGACCATTTGTCGGAGAGTCAAAAACAATCTTGTGTGGAATTATTGCAGAAATACAAATGTTGTTTTTCTACCGGCATGCATGATTTGGGATATACAAATGTAACTGAGATGGAAATCCATCTCAAAGACACTACCCCGGTTGTGTACAGGCCTTACCGTCTTCCCCATTCAGAGCGTAAATTAGTCCAAGATATGATAGCTGATATGATTAAGCATGGTATCGTAAGGGAATCTAGCTCACCCTATGCCAGCCCAATAGTTCTGGTAAATAAAAAGTCTGGAGAAAAGCGACTTTGTGTTGACTACCGGGCTTTAAACAGTCGCACTAAAAGGGATCAGTACCCACTGCCAAGGATCGAGGATCTTTTGGATCAGTTATCCGGTCACTGTTTGTTTACATCGCTCGATCTGGCTTCTGGGTACCATCAGATCCCTATATCTGAGCAATCCCGAGAAAAGACGGCATTCGTCACTCCCGACGGTCAATATGAGTACAATCGCGTTCCGTTCGGACTGGCGAATGCTCCAGCCGTCTTCCAAAGGGCAATACACAAAATACTGAATAGGTCTAAAGTAAGCTATGTTGTCATTTATATGGATGACATATTAATACCATCCAAAACCTTTGAGGAAGGACTAGTGCGTCTAGAGGAAGTTCTGGGCCTGATACGCGAAGCAGGTTTAACTCTTAAAATGGAAAAATGTAACTTTTTCCAAGAGCACATTGACTTCCTTGGGTTTGAGATAGACAAGGACGGTATCAGACCGGGAAGGCAGAAGACGGAAGCGGTCTCAAAATTTCCGCCCCTTAAAAACCAACATGAGGTTAGGAGATTTCTCGGTCTTGCAAGCTTCTTCCGAAGGTTCGTCAAGGGATTCGCCGTAATAGCGAGACCATTGACGAATCTCCTGAAGAGGGATATCCCATGGCGATGGGGACCGGCTGAGGTCGAGTCCTTCGAAAACATTAAACGGTCACTAACAGACAGACCGGTTTTAGCCCTTTTTGACCATGACGCCGAGACACAGTTACACACAGATGCGTGCAAACTGGGAGTCGCAGGCATTTTGCTCCAAAGAAAGGGTTCCGAGGTCTGGAGGCCAGTGGCATACTTCAGCCGCCAGACGTCAACTGACGAGATGAAAATGCATTCATTTGAATTAGAGACACTTGCAGTCATCAGTTCATTGAATAAATTTCGTACTTATCTCATCGGAATCAAATTTACGATAGTTACGGACTGCAATGCCCTGCGCACCACATTTACAAAGAAAGACCTCGTGCAAAGGATCTCGCGATGGTGGATCCAATTCCTGGAATTCAATTGTGATATTGAGTACCGTCCCGGAGAGAGGATGTCCCATGTTGATGCGCTTAGCAGAGGACCTGTATCCCCTGCATCTGAAGAACAAACCCATACACTTGATGTCTTGTCAGTTGGAACGGAGGATTGGATTGTCACAGTGCAGTCTTCCGACGATGAAATTATGCGCATTAAGCGTATTTTAGAGGACCCGGAAACCCCGAAAATCGCGGATACTTTCAAAGAATATACAGTTAAAAATGGTCGTGTATTTAGAGTGTTAGGTGATGGTGTCAACCGGTGGCTCGTCCCAAAAGGTGTACGTTGGCAGTTGCTAAAGGCAAAATCACGACGAAGTAGGACACTTTAGCTTTGAGAAAACCCTAGATAGGATAAGGTCCCACTTTTGGTTCCCAAGAATGAGGAAGTTTATAAAAAAGTATGTGGCAGCATGCCTCGAGTGCGCCCACCATAAGTTGCCATCCGGTGCTAAGGAGGGGATGCTACACCCAATCCCAAAGGTTGACATCCCATTTCATACCCTCCATGCCGATCACCTGGGGCCGTTTCCCCGTAGTAAGCGAGGCTGTTCGTATATTCTTGTAATAGTTGACGCCTTTACAAAATATGTTAATTTATCAGCAGTTCGAAGCACAAAAACGAAAGAAACGATAAAAGCATTTAAAACCCTCTTCAGTTACTTCGGACCTCCCCTTCGACTCATAACAGACAGAGGGACGAGCTTCACTAGCAAACAGTTCAAAACCTATGTGAAATCAATTGGTGTGAAGCACGTCCTTAACGCCGTGGCGACCCCAAGAGCAAATGGACAGGTCGAACGGTATAACCGGACGATTCTGGCCTCACTTGGGTCCATGGTTCATGGTAAAGACAGTAAAACATGGGATGAATTCCTTCCTGATATTCAATTAGGGCTTAACACTTCGGTTCATAGCGTAACTAGAAAAACACCAACCGAGATGTTATTTGGTAGGAGAGTCCCAAATCCAGCCCAGGGTTTATTAAATGATATTATTGACGATACTGAAAATGAGAATAATAAGACATTAGAGGAGATTAGGTCCGAGGCAAGTGAAAGGATTCAGGCAAACCAGAATATAAATAAGGATCGATTTGATAAAGGTAGGAAGAAGGCCACTGATTACAAGGAGGGAGATCTTGTTAGGATAGTGAGAGCGATAGTGACAGGACCGCATCAATCGAAGAAACTGGAAGCGAAGTGTCAGGGCCCGTACCGAATTAAGAAGGTGTTACCAAATGATCGGTTTCTTGTAGAGGATACCCCACTAACCAGAAAAGGTCCGAGATATGAAACAGTCGTAGCTATAGATAAAATATCCCCTTGGCTAAGTTTCAGTGCCCCTGCTTGTAGTTCCAGTGATAATGACAGCGATAGTGATGAATGATTTATGTTATTTGCTGTAAATGATGATTTAGTGTTGAATTTTATGTTTTTTATGTTGAATGAATTATTATTTAAGTATTTTAGGTGATTGCAATTTTGTAATGATGAGTGATCTTCTCTTGTTGTTCTTGAAATGTTAATGATGATACTTTGTGACAAGTGAATACGGTGAGAGAGTGAGGGGTGCCTCAACTCGAACATGAGGTGGTAATAACTTGCTACTCATGGGTGACTTGAGGCACCGCAGTCGTGATGTGTAACGGTGAAGGAAGTAACCTTAACTCATCGCGACTATAGCATAGTTGAGTGAGGATGGTTCAAGGCGGGCATGAATGGCGTACGAACTCGCCGCCCAGGAATGTCTTGGCCATTGAGGTCGATGAGGCATGTGACGGTGAAGGAAGTAACCTCGCACCTCACGACCATAGATTAGAGATTGAGTGAGGGTGTTTTTGAGCCGGGCATGAATAGCGTATGAACTCGCTGCCCTTGAATGGTTCAAAACGCTGCAGCGATTGCGGATGATGTTGAAGGAAGTAGGCATCACGTCGCAAAGCTATAGTTAAGTGAAATAATAGATAGTATATTATTATATGTATATAGAAGTAGAGTAAATGGAAATACATTATGTGTGTAATAAAAACAAAATGAACGAAGGGACTCGTTCTTAAAGGATGGCCGACTGTAACAAACATATCGATACTATTCGACTATTACATGAATGAACTGTCGATATCTCCTGTCATTTTGACATAACCTGTGACATTGACGTTGAATAGTGAATTCGGTCGGCGATCACATTATTGCACGAGCTCCCGTAGCGACAAGGTATGTACTGATTGTATCCACCTATTTTTGTGAATGTTTAGTGTCGTGAGATTGTGAAGTGATAATAAATCTAATGATTGTTCTTGGTACACTTTCGTTTACTTTAGCCGGAAATCCATGATACATGGTGGCTCCTTAATATTAGTAAAAAATCCTATTAAATATAAAGTAAGAAAAGATATAGTTGATATGTCAGTGGAACATAATATTGAATTGTCCTGTGTTGAGCTAGATAAGCATGTGTTAGTGTGTGTCTACAGACCACCGCAACACCAGAATCTTTGTGTATTTGATTCTGTCATGGAAGATGTCTTGAAAAAAGTCAGTAGCAGTAGTAAGTCAGTCATTATATGTGGCGATTTCAATATTAATATTTTACAAAGTAATATTGTAAGTTCGAGTTTCTTAAATCTTTTAAAATCATTTAATATGCGTAACGTTTTCGAAGAACCTACTAGGATAACACCAACTACTGCTACTTGTATAGATAATGTTTTTTGCAGCTGTGAGTACCTACATAAGGAAATAGTGAATTACTTGCCCTCTGATCACAGCGGACAAGTTGTCACTTTTCGCACTAACTCTCCACCAGAGAAAACACAAATAAAATTTAGGGAATATACTTTAAAAAAAATCGATAAATTCAATCAAACTTTAGGTGATAAACTGTGTGCACATAGCTTAAATCTTAAAAATTCAAGTGATATTTACGCCGATTTTTTCTCTATATTAAACAAACAATTCAAATTAGCTTTTCCAGTTAAAACTAAAATTATTAAGTCCAAGTTCTTATTTAGTGACTGGGCAACTCCTGGCATTCGTAAAAGTAGACAAAAGCTGTTTGAACTTTATGGTTTAAAGCCTTATAGCACCGATCCAAGTTTCCGTGATCATGTCTCAAAATATTCGAAAATATTTAAAAACGTTTGTAAACAGGCTAAATCTATTCATATTAGAAATAAAATAAAAAATTCTAAGGATAAAATAAAAACAACTTGGACAGTAATTAATAACGAAACAGGTAGGCGAAAAGTTCGCAAAACTGATTTTAGCCTAGAAACTCATAAAGGCCTCATCAACGGTAACCTTGAAGTAGCTCAAGAGTTTGAAGCATTCTTCACCAAAATACCTTTCGAAACTACAAAATCATTAAATTCTTCAACCGCCGTAGCTATCGATTTACTCAAAACAAATGTAAAGCCATGCAGTTCAGTATTTAAATTTCAACATACCAGCCCCGAGGCTGTTGTTAAGGCCTTTAAAGATCTTAAAATAAAATCAACAGAAGATCTTTGGGGTATGTCTGTCAAGGTGTGTAGGTCAATTATTGAAACTATTGCACCCTATTTAGCTTACATCTTTAATGTTAGCGTAGACCAAGGCGTGTTTCCTGATCTAATGAAACACAGTAAAGTAGTACCTTTACTTAAATCGGGAAATAGCAAAGAATCAAACAACTATAGACCCGTTTCTGTTTTACCGGTTCTCAGCAAGGTATTCGAAAAGTTGATGCTTGCACAAATGTTGCGCCATTTCAATAAAAACTTCATTTTTCATAACGAACAATACGGTTTCACCAAAGGTCGCTGTACAACCGATGCTGGTGTAACTTTGATCAAGCACATCTTTAGGGCTTGGGAGGAAGCTGAAGACTCCATTGGAATTTTCTGCGATCTCTCAAAAGCGTTTGACTGTGTAAATCACGAAACGCTTTTGCAGAAGCTAGAGCATTACGGAATCAAAGATACATCCCTCCAGTTATTAAAATCGTATCTAAGCGATCGGCAACTTAAAGTTCAAGTAAACGGCGTAAATTCACTGGGCTCAATGATGGCAATGGGCGTACCACAAGGTTCCATATTAGGTCCGTTCCTCTTTTTAGTTTATATTAATGATTTGCCCTATCTATTTGATAATCAACCTAGGATGGTGTTGTTTGCCGATGATACCTCTCTTATTTTTAACATTGATCGGCGTAGACGTAACCTAGACGACGTAAACAATTCCATTATCCAGGTTCAAAATTGGTTCAACGCAAATAACTTGGCCCTTAATGAAAAAAAAACAAAATGCATTCGATTTTCATTGCCAAATGTAAAAAGTAGTGAATGTGACATAATACTCAATAGTCAAAAACTAGAATTTATAAATCAGACAGTTTTCCTGGGAATCACTCTTGACAAAAAACTACAATGGGGACCCCACATAACATCTCTTGCGGGTCGTCTTAGCTCGGCCGCCTATGCTATTAGAAAGATGAGGCAGCTAGCGGACGTAGAAACAGCTAGACTGGTATATTTTAGTTACTTCCACAGCATCATGTCGTACGGCATTCTGCTGTGGGGACGAGCTGCTGACATTGAATGCATATTTATCTTACAAAAGCGAGCTGTCAGAGCTATGTACAACTTACGTGGTCGTGAATCTCTTAGGGAACTGTTTAAAAACATTAATATTATGACCGTGCCTTGCCAATTTATATATGAAAATATCATGTATGTTAGGAAAAACCTACATTTGTTTGATAAAATATGTGATAGACATAATTATAACACTCGAAATAAAAATAAAATAGCCATCCCGCAGTTTAGACTATCTAAAGTACATACATCTTTCATGGGATATTGTGTCAAATGTTATAATAAAATACCAGACAACATTCTGGAACTAAATGACATGCGGTTTAAAACTCATATAAAAGCCACACTTTGTAAAAACGCTTATTATAAATTAGAAGATTATATTCAAGATAAAAATGCTTGGAAACATGCTGGTCCTGCTCCATAGGACGCACTGACAGTATCAAATTATTGCGAATTTAAAATTACACCCGCTAGCAAGATTGTGTTATTCTTTTGATTGTTTGTTTGTAACTTTGTACAAAAATATAAACTGATTTGTAAATGTGAACACCATGTAGCATTTTAACCTTTTTTTATTATTATTTATTCTCATATTCTTTGTCTATTGTGATTCTACATGATCTTCGCATGTTATTATAGTATGTATCAATACATACAAACTGTAATACCTATTATTTTTAAAAAGAGTAACCATGGAGTTTCTTGCCCGTTCTTCTCCATAGGAAGCTACTTTTGGAATGGGCAACTAGAATCAACTTTATTTATATTTTTTGACGTTCATAAGTGCTTGTGAAAGCCTAAGTGAAATAAATGATTTGACTTTTTTTTTTTTTTTTTGAATCAAGATAATCTTAGCAATGCAGCAAGCCTTTTGGGTACACTACCGGGTGACAGCGATGAGGATAAAATTTTCGACGCCTTTTACTAGTTTTAAGTTTTTTTTTTTAATGTAAATATAGATGTAGTTCATTTTAAAATAATGTACAGAAATTGAATGTAAATAAAAGATTTTCTTAGAAAAAAATGTTTGCCAACCATCGGGTCAACTCTCGGGTGATTTTTTAGTCTGCCGTGTACCTCTTAATGTTCAATACAGGCAGGATAATGTTGAACACAACATAATGTTGAACAGATAACTCGAAGGTCTCCCGTGCAATATTCTCGAAATGGGTTTACGATTGCTAATAAACGTTCGATCCGTGAATCTGTGTGAGGTTGCAGTGATGACGAGGAACATCTCTGAGAAATCTTGTTTGATTCCAGTACTAAAATTTGAATTAGAAAAGGCCAACTCTAGCCTATAAAGAAAATAATATCGTAACAATAAAGTGGCCATTCGCGTTTATTTCTTTCCACGGAATGATTAATTTGAATATTCTTTCTCAAAAAAATCTATTGCTATTGAGTGAAAGTTTCTTAATTTTTTCAGCTTTTATTTATATCGTACCTACACTTATTACTAATTATACTAAACAATATTCTCACTTAACAAATGATGGCCATCTTCTAAAAATCAATCCAGAGTAAAATTAATTATTAAGTATCCAAAAACGAGTAAAAGTTTGATCTCAGTTGATTTGAATATTCACGCTTTCAGTGGCACCCTATCCCTGTACAGCTGTATGTTTCTTGACGTCATACCCTCATTTGCCGATTACTTCGCTAATGCAGTTCCCGCAGCCCCACAGGTTTGTTTGTCTAAACGATTTGTATGATTTGTTACGAATTGTATGTGATCGCTTCTGAATTTAATAAACTTTCGGTACCTAAGTATATGGTTTAGTTTCTGAACTTACCAATCTTATACTGACTTCACTTTGGAGATACTGTGGCCGGCCAGAAGACAGAAAGTCTGACATTCTCACTAAGAGGTATCATCGGTTTGCCTGGGTAACTGGTTTGAGTTGTCCCAATAGAGCTGAGAAAAGGCTAGGCACATGATTTTATTGCATAACTCATCTGTCCAGGTTTCTAGAAAGAAGAGCTCTTAGCTCTAATCTTTCCTATAATACACATAACCTTTCGTATACTCTTGATTCTCAAGTATAGTATCCACGTGCATCACAACATACCCAGTACACACGACTAGCTCTTCGCACTGACATCACGACACTCACGTCACATGACCATGTACCTACTACTACATACACTGGTGTATGTGACCGTGTATAAACTAGTGTATGTCGGGAGTAAATATAAATATGTGGGCTGCATCTAATACACGGCGTTCAATTAGTGTGCTGGTCGCTCTTGGCGAGTCGCCACTCTGATTAACGTTGGGTTCACACCGAGATTTAAAAGCTTCCTTTAGCTTCCAAAGTCTAAACGGTTTCTGGCTGTTCTTATGCACCCTGAACTTCATAATTAGGCTTCACCATATGAATTAATAAATAAGTTCAACCAATAGGTAATAGTAAAGAAAAGAATAGAATTACGGTATCCAATTCATCACCAGCCTACTAATCCATTCGTCGTTCCTTTAGTCGATCCCTTCTTTTACTATACATTCATCAAATCCTTCTTTACAACTAGATCCTCATTCCTCTGCATAATTTACTTTGAAAGCCAGTTTTTACACAGCTTCTTGTAATTATGAACAAATTTTCAGGCATCGAATCACCATCGCTGCACTAACCGCAAAATGAAACGCGTGTCATCTGCGACAGATGTGGCAAAATATGCTATGGTCTACTCAAGCACCATAACAAATGGATGCCGTACTATGCACTAACAACCACACTGCAGACTGTCCCCATCATCTATCAAACATGCTGTGTCCCCAATGATGATGTCAAACAAATCACCATTTCTACCGTGTGTGCCCAACCTTACACCCGAGCGCATCGCCGCCACTCGTGCGCCGTGTTTGGATCCCGTCAAACGAGAATAGCGCGAGATCTTTTAATAGTCGCGTCGCGTTGGAAGAACAAATATAGCAAGTGTTATTATCTTCTCGGATGAGCGACCTTCGTTGCGGTTTTATATTTGGCAACTTATTGAGTTCCGTTTTGTATTTATGGTAAGTTTTTCTGCATTGGAAGTCATTTTTGGGCAACCCAAGCTCGTATTAGAGGTAAAAGACTTCTAGACAGTTGAGCTAAATAGTCGACTTAACAGCACGTGAATATAATTTCAAAAAGTAACTGAAAAAACGGCAGATATCTGAGAGACAGAGAAACTACATATTTTATCGATAGTTAACAATTTAATTAGATTGATATCTTCGCAAACTTTACTCCTGTTCTGAATAGTTGTAGGGGTAGCCAGTTTATTTCTATCAAAGTACCTTTTAAATACCTTTGAAATCCGTAAAGTCCACCAGGTTTTGAATTGTAGCGCCTGGAGCAGTTCCAATACTACGCTTCCGGACGGCGTTCCCAGATCAAGGACTTTGCATATGGTAGGTGTGAAAGACAAATGTCAACTAATGCATTAGAAATAACAATGCGTCAGAAATTGGCCCATTCAGACTGGCTTTACATGATTTATTAATTTCTACAAAAAAAAATAGAGCAGTTTCAATTAAAGTAATGTTAACATCGACAGACATGCAGGCACGTTACCAGGCAGACTGTTTGCGTAGAATTGAATCGATTATTGAACTTAATTTTAAATAATTAGCATACCTAATTAGGAGTCGATTATTTAACAGTTGCCATTAAACAATACTAATCATTATGTACTAAGTAGCTGTTGTACATCCAATTTATGTACTAGCTGTTCCCTGCGGCATCCCTTCGGAGTCCATTGCAACTTCTACTTAGTCCTGCCGCCGTAACCAGATAAAAAGAAGCCCCTTCCAGACTATTGACTATCTCTGTACGTTTTATTTTATTTAACGGTTCAGTAGTTTTAGGGTGAAAGCGCGACATACAGACATAGTTACTTTCGCATTTTATATTAGTAAGTTTTTTGACTCACCTAAATACCTACAATTAGCTCCAATATGATATAAGGAAACGTATGTGTCTCATGCACACAGTGTGTTGGTTGTCATCGCCAAGAGATATGTAACGCTACCCGCGTGTCAAGCGAGGTGTCGTCTGATACAATACCCCATCAACTGTTCCCAACAACGATGTAATGCGAATACTGGGTGACACAATGCATGATGAGGTTTTTGAAGGAATTGCAACTTTGTGTGAAATATGGACATGTTTTTCGCTGTTCAGGCATGTTCTATGAAAGTTTCTGACTTAGACTAAAGTAATTGTAAGTTTGTGTATATTACGTGTATGTATTTTACTGATTCTTTCAAGCTGCTCCGGCCAAATCTGGGGGGCCAAAACGCCTCTTGCCGGAAAACGCAGAAATAAAATAAAAACTCTACACAGGAGTCATGCGGTCCATGGCTCTTTATGGAGCCCCGGTATGTTCGGATACTGATTCACTCATTCTATGCCTAACCACAATACAGATCTCAGTCTCCCATAAACTCCTAATAAAAAGCCATAAAAAGAAGCACCAAGTACACTAAAGTCCTGGGCACAGCGCGAGCTATGCCACGATATAAATACTCGCTACCACAATACAGGCTGCCATATTCCATAAACTTATAAAAAGCCATAAAAAGCAGCACCAAGAACATTAGAGATACATAGACATTACATTACATACAGTACATTAGTTAGAGATAGAGAGGGAGAGAGAGACATTTGATTTGAACAGCAAAAACACATAGAAAGTTTTGGGGATATTCACAAAGTTTTGGGGGCTCTCTTTTGTTTATTACTGACATTCAAAAAGTGATGTTTTGGAGACAAGTTTGAATAAACGATTTTTGAAAGTCCTGGGCACAGCGCGAGCTATACGGAGATATAAATACTCACTACTACACACTTCTCCGAACTGTCAAGTGTACGACGGAAATAGACGCGCATCATGCAGGCGCAAGCGCAGATATACTGCAGTAAGTCTGCAGTCTGGGAAGTGATGGCTGTTTGTCTTTGGTCAGTTATGTATTGACTGTCAATAGTATTAGGGAGTTAATGGAGTTGTCTGTGGGTTAGGGTTTTCTTTGGTCAGTTATTAACTGTAAAAAGTGTAGTAAATGAAGTTGTCGGGATGGTGTGGGAGATTTGAGTCTTAGTCAAGGAAGGAAGACTCACTAATTACGATATAAATAATTATCGGCATCAGCTATCACAACAGCCTTTTTACTCAGTGCAGGGTATAGAACTCTTCTCATATAGAGAAGGAATAAGCACTAGTTATTAAAGGCGTACTGGCCATTTTAGCCTTTAAACTCCATATTTCTTCAAGATATTTTCTTCACGTTAACAAAACAATATAATATATATCAAAAACAGCTAGTTTTCAAAAACTAAAACTAGAAGAAAAAACACTTCTAATCAATTTTTACGACACAACTCAACTACTTTAATTGTTAATTTACATACGTGTCATAGCATAGTTGCCAAAAACTGCAAGGCGTGCATAGATCAAGTGTGTGTCACGAGGTGTTGACAGACGCGGCATGTGTTCACACTTGCCGCACGTTTTGTGCCTACGTTCGTAACGCCTCATGTATTCCGTGTATTGTGAAGTTTGTGCAGTAGGTCAAGTTCAAGGGAACTGGAGAATGAGAAGAAAAATATAATCTCTTCAAGAAGGTAAATAAAACTGTATTTAAAAAGTTACCGTGTGTATTGATTATTGCACTGTTAAATTATTAAGAAATCATTAGCAATATTTTGCCTTTACGTTTATGAAATCAGATTCTCATTGAATTTAATTAAAGGGACGATGAGTTACCAAAAACATTGAATTTTCTACTTCTAATTTTATGTGGTTCCCATTAAAATACTAGTAGAACTAAAATTCTTATTGTAATACTGTTAGACCATGTAGCATCCTGTTCTAAGCTTAGTACAATGTTTTTTATTTCCAAGAAAATATAAACATTAATGACCCTTGAATGTACTTACCACTTCATTACTTTATGCTTTAATTTCGTAATGTGTCAGAAGTATTTGTCACATGGTTTCGTCACACTTATTAAACATTAGACGTTTCGTCTCAACTACCCTCACGAATGCAAAGGTGCAGTGTACCGGAAACACATTGTTATGGCTATAAACAGATTGTGTGAATACCTTTACTAATAAAAGCTCCACCCTTATACATACGTACGACAGCTGAGTGTAAAACGCTTTTTCGAATGCGCAAGAGCAGTTTTTGAAAAATGCACGTGCAAACTTCAGAGTTTTGGGAAAACTAACGTTTATGCTGTTGGACAACTTGAGCCTAAGAATGTCATATTGTTTATTTCGATAACAAATAAAACTGACTGACGTAAAGCAATGAAACTACTGGCGTTCTACCGTGCGCGTGCGACGTCACTTGGCGTGTCCACAAGGGCATTACAAACTGGCGGAGTAATGTAGTATTTGTAGATCTCTTGTTTGGTGACAAAAGCTCTGTGTTCGTTGTACTTAGTTATATCATTAGTCACTGGATTGAGGAACACGTCGTGGACTTTCTTCATTTGTTTTGTTGCCGTTTGTTTGTTCGTGTGGGTTCTTTTCAATGTGTTTTGCATTTCGATTTTTTGTAGCTGTCCTACTACTTACATTTAAATAGTGATTTACCTAAGTTAACCAAATTGTAATTGTAACTTCAATGCTCTTGCTCGTAGCTCTAGAAGTCTAGTCCATGCTAAGAAAAAAAAGATAATAAAAAAACATCCTAATGAAAGCATAAAAAACCTCGTAGAAGAGGAGTATTAGGAGTATGAATAAGGTACAGGATCGTTTCAAGAAGCAGAGCAGTAGTCTCCACCATATACTCAAAAATAATGATGATGAATGTTGCACTATTATATCTACATGAACGATACCAGAATACGCATCCATTACACAGAGATTTATAGCAAAGAACCAGTGGAATAGAAATTGAAATGATTTACAATATCAGAAGTGACAAAAACTTGTACAACAAACATTAAATAATGGCTTCAGGAAAGCAGAGAGTGGGCAGTTCTGATGTGACTCACTGTCTTACGTAATAACTATAACTATCTTTCTATCTCCAGTAGACGACTCTTTAGAATGAGTAAACCAAGTAAACTTTTCATATTGAAAGAAGAAAATGACTCATTTCTATCTAAAGTGGTGTTCACTGATGAAACAACTGTGACGAAAAGAATAAATGGTTTTCAAATAAATGGAAAGTGAAAATGAAACTGGGGATCCAACACCTGTCTTCAACTGCTCTGATCTTATTGAAAAACAAGCAATAGTAGTCAAGTAGATGATGTTGTTGTATTTGTGTGAAGAAACAATCAGACGGCATATATAGCTACTAGCTCACATAATTTTTTCAATAGTTGTAGGAACTGTATCTTTTGATGAGATTCCACAACAAAATTATACGCGAACAAATAAAGGGCAGATACGCTACCACACGAAGGGTTCCGTACCATTATTTAAAGTCACGTTTGTTGTACGGGAGCCCCCCAAAATATTTATTTTATTCCAGTTTTCAGTATTTGTTGTTATAGCGGCAACAGAAATACTTACATCATCTGTGAAAATTTCAACTCTCTAACTATCACGGTTCATGAGATACGGCCTGGTGACAGACGGTCGGATGGACGGACGGACGGACGGACAGAGGAGCGAAAACCCTATTGTTTTCGGGTACGGAACCCTAAAAAGATTGCAATTTTGTTTAGATGCGAACATATCGCAAGCTATTGAGTAGAACAGAAGAAACATTCTTGTACGTCACAGTGCCGCACACCGGTGGAAACCCGCCTGTAGACTTTCATCATCATCATCATCATCTCAGCCATAGGACGTCCACTGCTGAACGTAGGCCTCCCCCTTAGATCTCCACAGATGCCTGTTGAAGGCGACGTGCATCCAGCGTCTTCCGGCGACCTTTATCAGATCGTTTGTCCACCTTGTTGGTGGACGTCCTACGCTGCACTTGCTAGTCCGTGGTCTCCACTCCAGCACTTTCCTAACAAGAAAATAATCTTCACCACAATCAATATAGCCGTATGATCTCAGACGCATTTTTTTCGTTCAAAAACAAATCCATTCCAATTATACTTATGTCAATCCCTGACATTGACAGCGAACATAGTCACATAATTATATACGCGACTCCTACGCACGTGGGATGAAAAAATAATAAATCTGTATTAAATGTGGAACAGGAATAATATAGTCTGTGGGCAATAGGCCCGGGTTTTAATGAGGTAAATGAGGGGTTTGGATGACTGGAGCAAAAGCTGTCTTATTTTATAAGTATGTTGTGTACTGTGGCCCTATTTATTTCTATAGCTTGTCAAAATTTAGTTCTCTCAAAGATTTTTATGTTATTATCTCCCCAAGCTTTTCTCGACTATTTTGGGGTTGGCTTCCTAATTCTAATGCGTAGCCGTGAAACTTATATTTTAGAGTTATTGTAGAGATTTTTAGCACTCTTCATCGTATTAATAGGTTTTGGGTCCTAACCGTACATTAGTTATTAATTCACCTAGTCGTACGTTGCCCCAACAGGCAGTAAATCACACAAGTCCAAAACTGAAGCTTTCAAACAACGCTTCTTGTGGAAACTTCGTGGCCATCATTGTGACGAAGTTACTCGCTAGTTTATTCCCACATACATATTTTTGCATGCAGGTATCCATAAGATACCTATCACTTGATTATTATTGAAAGACCCATTAAAGAATCAATTCTTCAGAAAGGTATTCTATATTCATTGACCTCTTATAGATCAACTAATATGTTATAAGTAGATTCTTAAAGCGTTTTTAACTGCTTCCGGTAGGAAGAGCTCCATTGTTGTATATGTATTAGTGATAGATAATTTATTCAGATGCGATTTCATGTGATGCCTAATCACAGTTATGCAATGTTGATAACTGACGAAATCTTGATGACTACTCCAACCTTACGGTTTGTTATATCATGATATTGTACTAACATCTCCCGGCACAAACACTCAACAACACCTGTCTAGACGCCAGTTTGTTTGACTCGGCTTAATTACCTCATAGTCTTCAAACAGTCGTTACGGAGTTGATGGCTCTAACACAAACTAATAAACAGCTCAACTACTGAACACATGTCAAATACTATGTAGGACTGATGCATAAAGCTGTAGTACCTAGTAATTGTTAAGGCGAGATTACACCAAAATGTTCACGCACATTGTTCGCAAACTCTCTTACTATGAGTTGCACCAGTTTTTTTTTTTCAAAGTCAAAGGTTGTTATTTCATATAGACCTTATACATATATTACTGGTGCCTAAGAAACGTCAATGGCTAAGTGCACGGTTCCAAAAAAAGAGTTCTTTTGAAAAAAAATATTACTATAAACGATCCATTTTCAGCTGTCAAATCGCCCATTTTTTCATTGGGCGGCAAATCTCTGCTGGTTATGGTTTGATTGTCCTTATACATATACTTAAATAGTGCAACTCACCCTTACACAATCATTATCTAATAAAAGTGCTTTTTAAAATAAAATCCAGAAAACTGCGATTTTAATCGTTAATCGAATTACAAACTCCAACAGGCATCAAATGCTCCAATCACACTCACACATGGAATCCACACCATGTACTGTAGCAAGCAGTCACACACATAGACACCTGACATTAACAAGTAGGTACACATTAACACGGTCGCATTTAGCCGCGCACTGTAAACAATACGCAGGAGTCGTTTGTTTCTGTTCGCTGTATTGACCTGCGACGCGAGACTGAAAACTGAAGATACCTACGTAAGGCACTTACTAATTTGATGAACTTGTATTCAGGTAAGGCTGAAAATCAGGATATTTTTAAAATATAAAATTATACTGGTAAAATTTTAACAATCTCCCTTTAAATCTGATCTTGAATTACCCCTTCCTATAATACCTAGGTACTAAAATATTAATAAATGCGAGAATATCCGTCTATCTGTCCGACTATCATTTTGGATTCGGAGTTCATGGAAATAAACCACGATTTTTACATCTACTCACATTTTTTATTATTTCCCTTTTTAGACTTTTACGTCTATCAAAATTCGTGATGAGGAATTAAGGTCTTAAATGATTCTGACGGCAAAAATATTTTTACCAATAACACTCCTCAATAAAGGCTTAAATCGAAGCCAACTTAAATTATAATCATGGCAATTAAGCCTCCAGCCCCACCAACTTGCATTGAGACAATATCCCTCACCCACACACGCGCACTTTCACCAACACACACAAACACGAATGGTAGTATGACGTATTGTAAGACAGCTGATGGTAAGCTATGCGACCGACACAATGTTATGTAAACATGGCAGGTTAGCGGTGACAATATGACACGGTCGTTACATGTCACTCTATATTAAGTGTAACTTTGCACTTTAAACTATGCATGTTAGTAGGAGAGGTAAAGTAGGGTTTACTTGCAAGCCGCAAGATTCTGCCGGCATGGGGTTGCATGCTTGCGGCTGCGATCTGCCGCAGGATATAGAAAACATAGTTTGCTAGTTAGCAAACTGTCGTATTTGAAAGAATCTATCAGTTTTAGATAGTTAATTTATCAAATACACTATAGGCTTCTTTTTATGCAGATGTGCGAAATTGCTCTCATCGGACGTGGGTGAAAACACTGACGGAAGCTGGACCTTTAATGGGAGATGATAAGATATATGTCTATATCTATATACTAAGATTGCTTATGTATTAACACATGTTTTGTTCACACACGTATGTACTGTTTGTTTAATCATCCCCATTATTTAAAACGGCAAGCTACTTTATTCAGATCCACAGCACATAAGATATTGATAACCAGCCAATAAGAATAAAGAGCAAATAAAAATATAGTAAACTATCGTCAGAAACCAGTACCTATCATAATAAAATACTAAAACAAACTCTAAAATATATCTGCAAATACAGTAGTGTTGCGCATAACATATCGATATTATTACATCGACTCGACTCGGTCGTAAAATCGGTGTATCGCGTTGATTGGCAGATCAAAGGGTGACGGCCGCTCACCAGATGGCGTTGCTATCGACGATGCGTTTGTGTAACCCACATACAGCCAACAATATTAAATCGTGGGATTTATAAGTACAATTGTTTGTTGCAAGGATATATTAATTTGTGATTTCTGTGATCGATTTGTATCAATATTTGTTAAGAATTAATTTAATAAATAAATCATAGTACCTACCTTGTAACGGTTTACTTATGATTTTCTGGTGGGAAATCATCAAATGACATTGTGACCCTTCCACTATGGGTGCAGCTTGAGGGAGTGTCAGACTGTTACTGACTAAAACGAATCATGTTCCTTCTTAACCCATTTATGTACCAGGGCTACGTTTATAACTCTTCATCACTTCTAAGTAATCATGAGTGGGTCTTGCTTTTGAATTAAAACTAGTTCTAACCTAGAGCTTTAACAAAACTTGCGGAAATTTTCATGACAACCTTGAAAGAAAATCTTCATGAAATGAAATGCCATTATTTTGGATAACGTTGCATTACTCACCGCCTAAACAGTATCGACTATATCGAAATTGAATAGCATCATAATCGATTTAATGATAGCAATAACGGATTGTTTTAACATGTGGAAGCCAAACTTCAGTACTCACGATGATAATTATATAGCTCTAGTTACTATTACCGCAGTATCGTGAATCAGAGAAACCACATTCCATGTTGAAAAACAAAAATTAGTGGTATCTGTTTAAAATCACTGATTTCGTCAGTCAGTATTATTTCACCATCGACTCGCGTCTATCAATTCGAATGTATCAAAAATTCTAGAATTCGCGCACTCCAGCGCATATTATTTTTAGATAATCAATGACAGATGACGAGAGAGAGCAAGACGCGTGTGCTGCCATCTCGCTCCGTAATGGACGTAATTTATAATAACTTCATTTGCTATTTTGTGTATTGGCGCATGTCGCATTTGATTATGAGCGCAAATATTTATTAGGTTTTGGGATAGACAATAAAATCTTACTGCTTAGCTTTCTAGCGATAGTTGTAGGTAGTTCCATCAATGAGATATGTTAGCAAGCTGAGATAATTATTTAAGATAGAGTAGTTAGCTGGACTTGAGCAAATGTGAGAAACATTTACAAGCTTTAAAAATTTTCTCTATGACCGATATAGCACAGCAGCTTAGAAAACTTTTATACATGCTAACGACAACAGAAACAATAATTCGGGTGATATGGATCATAGGTACAGCGTTTTTGCGTCCCATTGCAAATGTAAGTGATTTATTTGTGAAGTTGTCTTCGAAGAATATAATAAGGAAAGCACCAAAAACAAGGTGCTCTGAGTATGAATGATGATGAGAAAGATACTTATTTAAATCCAAAACAGCACTAATTTTGACATCCACAAATAATAATGATGAAAATTAAAATATTCACATCCCAACAACACAACTAATAAAAAATCCACCGGCCTTTTCTTAAACATATGTAGATTGCAGACATATGTAGATTGAAGACGACCTGCAATCGATTTACAAATCGAGTCAGGTACTCGATGCAATAAACTCGATTCCCGTGCACTCGAGAAGTAAATCACTCAGTATCTCTTACTACAGCTATAACTTATCAAACGGACTTTATCTTGCAGCGTTTGATCCGAAATGTTTAGTTGTAAAAAGAACAAAGACTGTACGTTTGTTCAAGTTTGTGTTATATGGTTTAACTGTGATGGTAAAAGAGTATCTTTCAACGTTTATGTATATTTATCTATATTTCTTTTCAGTGTAATGTGATTTCCTGCTGTATTACTTTCGTCAGTAGGAGTTTTTTCGTTGGTTAGTGTATTTTTTTTTTGCTAGTGTATTAAATCGTTAATTAATAGATTTGTTACAGGTGTTCCATGGTTTGGTGATCTAGGATTTTCCATTTATTCTGGCATTATACTGATGATTAGAAATAACGGAAATTTAGTGATCGTACCAACCTGTCTGAAAAACAAACAAGGTTCGGATGTTAATAAATCACAACATAGCCCATAAGAATCTTTAGGCCCACCAAGTCATCCAGATAGTTATTTATTTTCTGAAACGAACGTTTATTTTACAAGACAGTTGTAGAAAATTCGTCAGAATACATTTTTATAATGACCAAGACGTTGAATAAACCATTCATCGCATGTATTAATATTACGGAGTTTATTAGCTCCCAAATATTCTACTCAATGACGAAAATAAGTTTAATCTTTTTCCATAAATCAAATAAGCCGGTTGAACTTGTATACGTCACACTTAACATGTCATCCTGTTGTTGACGACTCGAATAAAATCCAAATGCATCGCCAG
The DNA here is from genome assembly GCF_022581195.2 of Helicoverpa zea. Classification (NCBI taxonomy): domain Eukaryota; kingdom Metazoa; phylum Arthropoda; class Insecta; order Lepidoptera; family Noctuidae; genus Helicoverpa; species Helicoverpa zea. Next base: position 819,720 of record NC_061464.1, on the reverse strand, counting down.
TTGGTCGCACAACTAATAAAAATTATAAATAAGTACAAGTCTTAAGGTCTTTGCACCAGCCGAGGTAAGCCAGATTTACGACTAGATTCGCTTCAAACGAAAAAACAGATAAATGAAAGATATTACCATGGCGTCCGTGCGAAATCTTCCGCGGATGTGGAAACCGGACACTAGTGAAAACAAATCAATCGTATCCGAGTCACAGGGTAGAATCAATCGATTCAACTTGATCATAAGCACTTGTATAACACTGGCTGTTTTTAAACCACCACGCGGTAATCCAAAGATTTCGAACGCAGAGAATCGATTTTCAAAAAAATTCAAATGTCACTCGCGGTCGCTTAGGCGGGAAAACTATAGGGCGGTCCGGCCGGCGCACGCGCGCTTGCCACTGAAACTGGCCGTTACGTGCCAACTGGGGGCAGGCGACGTCACGGCCAACGTTTGGCAAACACGCCAACAATCAGACCAGACCATTTCGATACACACAAAATTGTTTACATAGAGGTACATGTCGGTGGTATTGTATTTTGTCGCGTTGGTCTCACGTAGTGTGGCCAACGTTGTTTTGGCTTGAGTTAATGACACATAAAATGGTGTTATTTTGATGTTGGTCTTATAATACGGTTGATATCGATGCTAAACAAAGCTTATGAAGGTTTACGCGGAATCGGGGTGAGGACAATGGTCGGCATGTCGCGGCAGACGCGGCGACGTGGATATTTCTGTTGACACGCTTGTCGTCTGTTCTTTGAAAACGTATCTAAAATAGTCGCACAATTATTAGTTTGAGAGCAGAGAGAATGGCTAATCACGAAACTGGATCGGAGACGATGAACCTAGTTACTGCGTGACGTCTGCTCTAGATCGCGAGTTATTTCACTGACATGGGGATTAGTTTCACAGTAATTATGTTGGAATCTTCTATTTAATGGCTTTATTCTCGACTCGGATTATACAATTGTAAGCTAATCGCGACTAATATTGTGTACGTGTACATGTTTGATCTAATTTTGCGTTTAAATGGTTTTCCATGCTCCGTAACGATAGATTCTAGCTAAAAGGAATTAATATTGAACAAACTTTGAAGACAATGGAGAATTGAAATGAAAATACGTCAGTAGGTAAACTATCAAAGTGTAATGTCTATGAGCGTATTATTAGCTGGTTTTCCTTGTTACTATTATAATTTATTCAAACATTGCACATTTTCTACGAAAGATTGGATAAGTACCTACGCTTTTATGTGGATCTGATTGTGTTTACCAGGACAGGTAAGCAATCCTAATCCAAAATTCTTTATAATTACTCCTAGAGAAACAGAAAACGACCGATGCCAAAGTTGCACTTCACAATTCCTGTAATTTGAATCAAGTGAAACAACATTCAGTCCGAATTAAACTTTCAATGGGCAAGTGAAAGAAATATTTTATGGGTAAAATCATGTACTTTCAGAGTACTTATTTACAATGTCAGCTTAAAAATATCCTTTTTCGAAAACAAACGAAAGAAAATTCAAAGCTGAATCTTTCCCACATCAAAGACTTTGATCCCTCGCGATAACATTCAGGAATCTTTTTAGAACACCAACAACTGGTTACAAGTTGATGTTCAACATTTGGACGATAATATACAAGAATATCACCCGACCTTGCCTGAGGACAGGGCTGTGAGGACCGCTTCATTTGATGTGCTCAATGTCAATGTTATTTCGGAAATAATGATTAAAGAAGCAGACATTTATTACGAATGGAAACCAAATGTGAAGTGGGTTTGTTAAGGTCGCGATATAGAATTTGTAGTCCTGTTGCAATCAAAGTGGAATAAGCCTTTACCTAATCTATGTACACTAATATACTGGAGGTTCCAAAACTACTCAACCGATCTGATAAATTTCAACTGTTGGATAGCTACACTTTTCCCAAGTAACATATATGTAGGATTGTACGTTCACATAGAACGATGGAATGAGTGAATGAGAGAGAGAGGGCATGTGTGTGAGAGAGAGGGAAAAATTAAGAGAAGATGGCGTAACGGTCGGAGTAATGGTGTGCTTTATGCTGTGTAAAAAGGAAAAATAAAAGATATTAATCGACGACTGCATTTTCTTCGCTGCTCCAACCCTACATATATTTTATCCCGGTACGAACAATAGATCCAACAGGGTGAAGGTGAAATCGCGGGAAAAGGCTAATAACCTATAATGTGCTGATTCGTTATAAATTCTTCTTATATAAAATGTTTTTGAAGACGATTCCAAGAGTGGCCAACTCTTAGTGTAAAAAATGGATTAAGTCACCAATTCCTCAAAATCAGACATGCAAACTCAAAAATAACTTAATCAGAAAAAAGTTTCATCTAAAAGCACACGGAAACAATTTTCATTAAGAAATTCAAAAGAAACCGACCTCACACGAGTTCAAGCATCATTTGGTGTATTTTTACAACTTATTTCCGCGAAACTGCTTACGTAATTTTCTTGAGATTTTGTGACATCATTTTCTTTGTCCCAAATGCCAAGAACACTCAATTTATCACTGGACCCATCTTATTTGGGATGATTTAAGTCTGTCACACTTCTCTAAAACGTAGCCACAAATCTTTGCTCCATTCTGAAAAATGCTAAGTTCATTGGGTTTTCCTGGAACACAATAATATAGAGCAGATCTCGTTCGACGAAAAGATAATCACGTCTTCCTCAGTAAATTGAGTTAGTAATGTTCTAATGAAATGCTTTTGGCTTTGTGAAGTGATCTAGATACTGGAACATTCAATTTAATGGTGATTGGCTGAATTACGTGTGAAACTTTTCATCGCGTTAATTTAGATGTAGAATTATTATCCGCTACTTATAGTAATTTTATTTTATTTATTTACTTTTAGTAAGCCGTGCTAGCTCATTTTTAGTAAGCGGGGCATTTTTTACTTCAGTATATATTAAGTAGAAATTGACTCGTCTTGATATTTTCTGATCTATACGGTATAAAAATGGTTACAAAGCTGAAGAAGAGTTTGTTTGAGCGAACGAGCTAATCTCAATCACTCAGCGGTCTGATTTGAAATAAATCTTTATGTGTTACATAGCCCACTGATCGAGGAAGTCTTTTTATCGAAGGGCGCGATATAGTTTCTTTGGGACCCGGGTGAAACCGCTGGTGGAAACTAATTGAAAATTAAGCTCATGCATATTTAAGTTTCTTATTTCTTCAGACTACCACAGAAAGCTATTACATGTGTAGGTAATGCAGCTCATTATTATAACGACCATATTACGTTTATTAGCTTCTGAGAAGGATGTCCATTAACTAGATTAATTTCCCATTTACCGTGTAGTTGTTACACTTAATAGTAAATTCTGAATAGAACATTTTCCTCTCCAAGTCCAGTTCCAATTACGTAGTGTTGAAATGTTTTGTATAAATATACCTTTCTGACAATATCACTAGAAATATATAGCACTGGATTGATTTTAATATAATTCTACAAGTTTACTTAAAGCTAATAAACCACTGATTTTACCGAAGGGCTCTCAATTCAAAATATCAATAATTACTTTTAGCTTAGACAAGTTAATAAACTAGACGCAAATTTACATAAATAAACACAGAAAAATAAACATAGGTATAATAGATTAGGTAGGCTCTTTAAGCCCATCTTATTTTATGTGTTAATTTAACCGAAACACCTCCTCATGAATTTTAAACGACTTTATTACTTTTTTTCTACAAGTTGGCAGTGGGTCATTCATATGATATTTCATATTTCTAATTAATCAAATTGCAATCATTACGTAATAAACTACATAACTTGTCTGTATTGGCGCAAATTAATGATGATAACGTGACAGTCGGTACGCCTATTGGATTTCAAGCGAGCTATTTCTAACAACTCAGAAACTGGATTGCTGAAAGAGAATTCACTTCAAAGACATTTTTGAAATACATTTTTTGAATTTCAGAACAGTCCGTGGTAACAAAAGTCGTCAGCCGCATAAAATATGATAGCTTTTTGAAAAATATAGCTATGCACCTAATTGTATTCACTTTCATCTTTAGAAATAAAAAGATATACAACTCCTTAGCCATTAGTATAATCATATTCATGCACTGTTTTTGTGAAAACATGTTTTCTAATAGATCTGTGAAAATAAGCGTTTTATAGTCCGGCTATGACTTCTTTATAATACTCATATTTACATTGATTATATCTGTCTTCATGTTTTATTCACTTCTACAATTCTAGTACAATATTTTAGTTATTTATATTTTAGTTACAAGGTCGCCGGAAGACGCTGGATGCAGGTCGCTTCCAACAGGTATCTGTGGAGATCAAAGGGGGAGGCCTATGTTCAGCAGTGGACGTCCTATGGCTGAGATGATGATGATGATGATTTTAGTTATTTACCATTAACCCAATACACCTGTCCGATTCCCGCTAAATGTAGAATAATTATTTAAATCATGAAACTTCTAAAGATACTTATCAGTTATTTATGAAGTGGTTTATTTGTGCTATAAAACAATGTGCACGGGCAAAAGGAGATCAAACATAATGCAACGTATAATTTAATTTCAAGTGGTTTACAACAACGTATTAAACTGCGCAGAATAGCTGTAAAATAAATGCATAAAAAGTTAAAAGAAATACCGAGATTATAACTGTTTGTTACTATTCACTCACCCTCACAAACTTCTCTCTAATAATCCTAATCTTTCGCATCTATAATACATATAGACCACTTGCGGTTTCATCGCGTCCCACGGGAACCACTCGTGCTCGCATGCGTGTAAAAAGTAGCTTTCCTTGATAAATCGAACACAAAAAGAATAGTAGTCTTCAGCTTTATAATATACTAGCCGCTTTCCCGCGGTTTCACCCGCGTCCCATGGGAGCTACTACCCGCACCGGGATAAAATATAGCCTATGTTACTCGCAGATAATATAGCTTTCTAATGGTGAAAGAATATTTAAAATCGGTCCAGTAGTTTTTGAGTTTATCCATTACAACCAAACAAACAAAGTTTTCCTCATTATAATATTAGTATAGAATAGCGACCCGCCCCGGCTTCGCTCGGAATAACAGTATTTTCCCACTATTTAATGAATGTTGTTATACATATAAACCTTCCTCTTGAAACACTATCTAATAAAAGAAACCGCTTCAAAATCCGTTGCGTAGTTTTGAAGATTTAGCGTACAAAGGGACATGGGGACAGAAAAAGAGACTTTGTTTTATACTACGTAGTGAAGTATAGCTAGAAAGTCGTCCTCTGCCCAACAAAATAAAACAAACAATTCTGAGTGACACAGAAACTACAAAGGACACCGTACAAAAAGGATTACCGCCTTACCACAAAAACTTTTAAACGTCAGTTTATGCCTTGTCTAAAAAAATGTCAAATTATGACGTTGACATATGGTTCATTTTGCAGCCAAAATTTTATTAGACAAGTGTAAAACAGGGTTTAAAGTTTTTGTGGAAGGCCCTTAAGATCTAACTAAGCTAGATGAAAGTCTCGAGTCTGTCGTAAAAGCAAAACAAGCTATATGACTTGTCCCTCATATGAACTCACTGACAATGAAAATGCACTTGGCAGTTGTCCAGAGTACCTACAGGATAATTGGCTTAGCTGGGTTCAGTTCTGTAGCAGGAGTAACTAGCAAGGAAGGGATATGTTGCTTGCGTAGTAGGTAAATATATGTAGGTAGGTAAGAAGTCTGTGTAACAATAATGTTAAATATTTAATTGAATTTTATACTTCATGTAAAACCAAACAAAAAGTTCCATTGGTACTGATCGGCGTGAAATATAATCGATCCAGCACACTCTTACTTGAGAGGCTGCCTTAACCGGAACACCACGAAAATTCTATACTAATCAGCTAAGGTAAGCTAATCATAACAAAAGCAACAAAATACTTTTGGTTTATCAAACAATTCCTTAACCAAACAAAAACATTTTAAACATTAACTTTATACAAACACAAACCTTTTTCAGAAAACTCATAACTTTATCTTTATTAGGCGACAACTGATTGATTTTCAACACCTTTTCCACGTTCGTTGTTAACAAGGCTTTACTTCAACACTTTTGATGTTCTTCAGCGCTCATAAACGTCAAATTATCAGTGAGGGTCATTAAATGACTCACAAACGTACAGAATATCAAAGCAAGCTAGTGTTTCGCGATGAAAACTTTTTATAGCAACTTGTAAATGAGGCTAATCTCTCTGCAAATGAAAGTTGAATGTACTCTAGAGGTACGGTTGGAGTATCAAATTAATGAATTATGTCTGGACAGAACAAATCCCTGTTAATCCATTCGCATCCGTTCACGCTTTTGTTTTGAAAGCTTCAAATTATTTTCACAGCTTTTCTTCGCTCATGTTTTTACTAAATGTTTTTAACAAAGAGATAAATAAGAAACCATTTCCTGAAAAGTGTAAGTACTTACTTTTAACTTTAAACACCGAGGTAGGAATAACATACGTTCTATATCGGAATGTTTACATTTCTTAACTTCTATGCATATCTGTCATCGTATAGGAACCACAACGGAACGAAAAATGACAACTTTCTGTAACTTGCGGTATACCACAAACCATATAGCATGTGTTCTAAACAATTTTCAGGGTCGCCAATACATGTCACCTGACAAACTTTTTCGTCGTGAAATGCAACTGCACATTGGCTTATTAGCTGTATCGTGTAGCACGGAAAAAGGAGGTATTTTCGTCAACTTTGTTGTGCATATGACATGTAGCAGGCTGCTAGCGTAGCACCTTGCTACTAAATGCCTACGCTGCGTAGCAATAAGTGCCTACGAGTAGAACATGTCTGCATCACATTGAATGCTTTCATCTTACCTCCTCACATTTCATGCGCTCCTGGTAGGCTGACCAAACTTCTATACGTGTTAAGATATAAAAATATTGTAAAAAATTATGAAGTAAGTACCTAATTTCAGAAGATTTATAAACACGATAAATAATAAAAACTTCATATAAGAGATTCTAAAAATATATTGTTTCATGTTGAGCTTGATTCCGATTGAGTTTATTCACATGCTTGTTAACGAACTCTAAACAGACCAGATACAAGCCCAAAACACGATATTTTCTTACATTTCTCTCTTCACAAAATCAAAACTACCTAGCCTTCAAATAAAACTCAATCTTTTATGCGATAACTATCCTCCATTTGAGTAGGCACATAAATAAAGTTAAACAATCTTGACAGACACTTTTTACACAAGTATACGTATGAAACAAATGAACAAACTACTTAACTATGTTAAATGCCTACTCAAATTGAGTACAGGAAAGTAGGAGTTAATCTTAAGGCAAGTGAGTATATCTTGGCGAATATGACTAGCCGCAGAATAGACATTTTTAATCCAAATAAAACGTATACCGTTACGCCAACTTCAAATGCGCCAATATACCAACAGCACAATACATAAGGCAATACAAAATCCACTTTAATACAATCTCTCGCCATCATACGGGGCCCCGTCTAACTCGGGCTGCCTCTCTGCTTCAGGCGGCAGGCCCCACTTGGGCCGGCAGCCGTTGTGGGCGCGGTACCTGGGTATGCGATCGTCGCGTATCATTTCATACGCCAGCCGAGCTATGCCGCCCTGGTAGTCACTGATGCCTGTGTGCCATAGTCTTGGACGCACGTAGCCGTATACTGAGGAGAAATAAAGATACAATCAATAAAAACTATTTACAACTAAAGTCAATTTTGCAAGTAAAAAAATAAGCCATACAAAAACATAAAAAGTGGCTTCACAGTTTTACGTTTTTTTAGGGAAATTTAATTAGAATTGCATCCAGAATAATTTTCTAAAATATTAAGTTGTAAAGTTATAATAAGTTGGAAAGAATATTACTTGATATTTATTAGATAACGACAAATAGAAGAGTATGGAAGAACCCAACATGCTGCACCTCGAATAAAATTGGGATAAGGGGGGACGATGATGTGAATGTTGAATTGATCAAACTGCTAAAAAGCCCCATTAGTCGAACCACTGAAAATTACAAACCAAAAACCAATTCATATGATACATTTTATTGCTCTTCTGTGACAACAGCCAGTGATTGTTGACAGGCGACGCAATGTGGCGCCATGACAATACAGTGCCGTGGAATGCGCGGAACAAAGGCAACTGCTCATGTTTATATTGCTCTGATACAAGAGCCACAACATCGGATTACCTCCGTAAATGCATGTTGTTTGTCTTTGCCATGCAGGAAATACAATATTTTTTTTTACGTAAGTTTGTTAACAGGTCTAATAGGAATACTTATAAAAACTTGGAGTCGGACTAATGAAAATCCATCACCAACGCTTTATTTTAGGACCCTTCAAAATTAAGCGTTCAAACCTCGAATAAAAAATGTCCTGATACTGAATAAATTCAAGCATTTATTTAATCCTATCATCGCATGGTATGATGTTCATCGTTAAACTCAAAATTCTAATCTAACTTACACAAACAGAATCCACAATAATTACAATCGACCAAAAACAGTGGCAACATTAACAACACTCCAAGAATATCGTTAAACAAAATGAAAACATAAAATAATTAGCAAAACAAGCAAAAGTGAGGAAGTGCGTCGGAATTAGCTCGTGCTGAGTTAACATAAATATCTAAATATCAGTGCATACGTTTGTTTGTCAGAAACAATTATATACTCACTTGCGTCAGCGGCCATCCGTTTGGAAACAAAACATTTTGTTATACTTTGTATATTGTATAAATCAGACACGAAGAAAGTAGGTATTTATTTCCATTAATCTTTAATTCTTATTTCTCAGATCGCATACATGTGCCAAATATATTATAATTCGTAGGTATAATGATATAATTAACTCTTTAGATTATTACTTCTTTGTTATCTCTCGTTTTGAGAAATAGGTAGGTAAGTAGTCCTTTTTATAGAAGATTTCATCCAAAACAGTTATATTTGTTTCAGTGCATACAGTACCGTCTAGGACGGTGCCAGCGGTGCCCAGGCACAGGGCGCAGACCCTGGAGGGGCGCAGAAATGACCAGACCAGTATCTAGTTTTGTTTCATGCATGGTAGTTAGTAGGTACATTTTGTTTTATTGCGAATATGGTGTAGACGCGCCCTCTGTACTATCTATATCTATATGGCATTTTTCAAGCGATCTTGAAACAACAACACTTGTAAAGGTGGTTTTATATTTGTCTAATGTGTCGTGACGTGACGCGTCAGAACGGTATCAGTTTCATACATTTAGTACTAGCTGGTGCCCGCGACTTCGTCTGCGCAGGATTATAGTTCGGCCATTCAGAGAATGCGTTCCTGACACGTCGCGATTGAACTGACGACGTAACTTTGCAATGGCGTTGCAGTTACGATAAAAATATTTTTGCTGGTTGTTTACCGTTTTAACAATTGAGGAGCATTAAAACAACATTATTATATCAATAATCAATGAATGTAGTTACGTCGTCAGTTCAATCGCGACGTGTCAGGAACGCATTCTCTGAATGGCCGAACTATAGTATTTCGAAAAATATGTTTATAAATTGTAGCCAGTAGCGGCTTTAAGGTAGGGCGCGGTTGGGCGACATAAGGGGCGCCGCAGGCGCCCCCAACCAATCCTTGATCAGAATTTTACTCCTATTTTTGTTTTAATTTTCATCAAAGATCGCAGCATACAAGAACTGTATGGATAGCATCAGGGCCGCCTTAACCTATGGTGCATGGGCATGGTGTGCGAATAACCCGGGCGCCGCGGGCTCAGGGGCGCCGCGGTACGCTCCTGGACCAAGAAATTTAAATTTAACTTAATGTATTGTCATACAATGCCGGGCGCGTTAGATACACTACTTTTATGTCCCAAAACTCAAAAATTATCGCGCTCGCTTCGCTCGCGGTTTCTTTACACTTACGTTTTTTTCACATATAGCTACTTTGAATTTAATGTCCCAATACTCAAAAAAATTCGCGCTCCCTTCGCTCGCGGCTTCTTCACTTCACAGTCGCCTTTTATTATATATGTTAAGGACTTTTAGTGATCCAAATCTCAAAAAAGCTTTTTCGGGCTTGCTTCACTTTATAGTTTTTTTTTTTTATTTTTCAACATTTTTTTTGTCTACCCTAGCAAAAAGGTAGCGTCGTTTTTAAGTCCTTTTATTAATTAGAAAGTAACTTCTAGTTTCTACTTATGGTACTACTTTAAGTCCCAAAATTTTAATTCATAGGCGCCAACACCAACAAAGAGTTATCTACGTTTGGGCAACATTTTAAGTCATTTTTTTGTTTTGAGTTCTAAAATATAACAAAAAATTTCGCGCTCGCTTCGCTCGCGCAATCAGAACCTGTGTTCCCGTGTTTTTGCATTCACCAACCAGCAATAACTTATGTACGATTGGGCTACATTTTAGGTAATTTTTGCTTGGACTTGTGAACTATGAAAAAAAAATTCACGCTCGCTTCGCTCGCGCAATCGGTAACTACATATATTATGTTTCTGTTTTTCGTATGGGTTTGAATTGCAGTTGGGGGCGCCGTAGAAATCTCGCCCAGGGCGCTAGTAGAATTAAAGCCGGCACTGATTGTAGCCTATGTGTTATTCTGATGTATAAGCTATATTATTGTAAAGTTTCATTAAAATCCATTCAGTAGTTTTTGCGTGAAAGAGTACCAACATCCATCCATCCATGTATACAAACTTTCGCGTTTATAATAATAGTAGTATGGTAACGTTCACACTAGTGCGTAACGTGTTGTGTTGTGATGGCTTATGTATGGAACCGATACAGTTCTGACGCGTCACGTCACGACACATCAGACAAATATAAATCCACCTTGTCTTGCTCGCAATATTACATACACAAACAAAAGTACCTATACCGTAACTATGAGACAATTTCTGTCTATATTCATTTGGAGGGCGCCACTTCTAACTTAGAAGTTCTAAGCAAATCTGTCAATCTAGCTGAGGAGATGTATATAGTTCACGTTACGCTATCATTGCTGTCAGCCACATTCATTGGTCCTCCCTTTATCTTTGATTTTATTCATTAACTACGTGCGGCGTTACTGACGCACAAGCGTGCGAGAGATAGATTTTGAATAAACACTTTTTATCTTAAAGAAATCTACTAAGTACCTCATCCTCCGAGCCTTTTTCCCAATCATGTTGGGGTCGGCTTCCAGTCTAACCGGATTCAGCTGAGTACCAGTGCTTTACAAGAAGCGACTGCCTATCTGACCTCCTCAACCCAGTTACCCGGGCAACCCGATACCCCTTGGTTAGACTGGTGTCAGACTTACTGGCTTCTGACTACCCGTAACGACTGCCAAGGATGTTCAATGACAGCCGGGACCTACAGTTTAACGTGCCATCCGAAACACAGCCAATGGTGTCTATGATGATATACTTAGAAAGTACATACAGACTTAGAAAAGTTGCATTGGTACTTGCCTGACCTGGGATCGAACCCGCGCCCTCATACTTGAGAGATTGGTCCTTTACCCACTAGGCCACCACGACTTTTTCTTCATCATCTTCATCATTCTTTTTTTCGAAATCTACTAAGTACCTAGATACCTTCGTAAACAAAAAATAGATAGATTTATTTTTATGCACATTTGTCCACTTTATTGTCAGAGCCTGGTTAGAGCATTTTTCAAGGGCGCAGTTTTGAAAGCTCGCACCGGGCGCATAAAAGGCTAGTTACGGCACTGAGTGCATAACAAACCAAGGTAACATTAAACATAGGTACGCCTGCTTTGGCAAATGACGTCGGAAATTTTAATTCTAACCAATGGTAATCCTGAGGTTTTGTTACTGCACCGCGACATAAATCATGGAGAATCATAAAAATGATACTTCTGTATACCAGAAAATAAATATTAAACGCTTATGCGGCTTTCATAACGACTTAGAATCACGACCGACTTTGAAAGTTGTTACAAACTTCTTTATTTGCTTCTGGTAGAAGTCTCTTACGACTTATGTAATTTCCAAGTTGGAATGCAAACAACTTCGTGTATTATTAAAGATTTTAATGATGTAACTACAAAGCCTATAGAGATTAGACATTTGCATACTTAGATACATATTTACTTAATAAATTACAATAATGAATACACAAATTATTTATTCTCATCTACCTAATTATGAGAATACATATATAACTAACCAATATTTAAACATACATACTTACGCAAATATACATTATATATTATGTAGGTATACTCAAATACTCAAACATATTACCCACGCAAACCTTATTATAAATAGCCCACCAACCAAAAGATAGGCAGAATCTTAAGTTTTAGACTCTTAAACTAGATTATGAAAAACAATTTTCTGCCTCTTTCTCTAACATTTTTCGAAATTAATCGCAGTTATAGGTACTCCTATTTAAATTAATTTAATTCAAGGGAACGCAACAAAGCTGCCTAATGAAAATACGTTATTTAACATTTTTAAAAGATCTACATACCTACCGACTTTCACTACGATAGGCTCAATAATGATGATAAAATTCAAAGTCAGACTAACTCCTCATGTGCGTCGGTAGCGGTTGCAGCGTCGGCTTGTCCAGATCCAACTCATATATCTCTTTGGCCCCCTTCATGAGCTCAGTGTCCTTCATCGCCAGTTTAGTGATCTGCGGTATTTCAATGTCCTCCTCTTTCTTCTGGTTGAGCTCTGAACAGCGCACCAGCTTCTTGATGCGGGGTTCGAATGGACGGTCTTTGAATTCTATTGAAATATATTGGGGATTTTGTAGCGTGGTCAATGTACCTCTATAAAATGTCTATGAGGAATGATGTAATCTTGACAATTCTAGAGTTAGTTGATGCAATGAGACTCGACAAATTAACTACTTCACTATTCTCAATGCAGACTCAATAGGTATGTATCACATATGCCCCATTCCCCAAGTTATTAAGTTTAGTAGATTCCGGAAAAGACAAGAGTATTTCTAAGAAAATGTGAAATCTTCACAGGCAAAGAAAGGAAGGAACGGATCTGATGTGTTAAAAAATATTGGTAAGTGAGTAGTAGGTAAATATTTATTAGAGTACCTTCCGAGAGATGCGCACAAAAATCATTGTAGTAAGTGGACTGCCCTCGGATGCTCTTCATCGTCTCCTTGATGAACGCTTCCACCTCCTCGTCTGTCCATTCTTTCTGGAAAAGCCAAACATAACAAATTACATATTGTGTGATACTCCCCCAAATAATGAAGTAGGTAGGAATCTTGAAGGTAGTGTAGGAGAAAACAAATAATTTCGTTTTATAACTTACGTCCTGTGTGCCAACTTTTGGGTCCAGCCATTTGCCTTCTAATTTTGCCCATCTGTCCTCTGGACGACACCTGAACAAATGGAATATAATAGGCAGCAATATTTATCAGTATAAGCATTTATGCCTTTATGTAGGAATCTATCAGCGAATTCTTTCGAACTATCACACAGACAGGATATTTGTTCACACAAGAATCTACTATCGTTACATTGAAACTTACATTCTCGTTTTCCTGATAGGATGTTGTCGATACTCGTCGAAATATTCCGTTAAAAAAGACATGATTCACACTTTAATTTATATTTTTATACAAAAATCTTATAAATTAGATAAATTACATCGAAAATTTGCCCGACTGTAGACGTCAAACCACACTAGATTAAATAAAATTGAAGTTTAGATTTTATGACAAAAAGTTTTATGAGAAAGGTTTAATATTGGTTCTCTTGCGGTAAGTCGTATCAACTGAATATAAGCTTGTAATTTTTCTTCGTAAGTTTCTTTCATAATAAGGTTAGAGTTATTGCGGATTTGCATGTTGGGCTCGACAGTTCGTGAGGTCGCCAACGATTTGCCTTCTATACAAAGGAATATACCTAATAAACGTTAAAAAATCTTTACGGTCTTTAATGTTTTATGAAAGACGTAAAAAATACTCATCCGACATACGAAAGAAAACAACATTAAAAGCTGGTTAGCATAATTATTACGTATTACGATCGCTCGATCGTTATAAAACGCTTAATCAATCGGTTAAACAAAAAATGTATAGGTAACTACATTCGGCACATCTGTTGTTTCCTCTGTGAATCAACAAATATCATATCCAGAACCATAGTTCTGATCAACTAAGTAACACAACCGCTTACGTGCTAAGGAATCTATACAGGAAAAGGAACATCCTGCCATTTATTTTAGGAAAAAGATAGCATAATGCGAGCATGTACCATACCTATATAAGTAGGTAGAAGAGGACTGTTATAGGATAGGTAGGTACATTTTGCGTTGGCAGCATCATCGTCGGAGCCTTTTCCCAACTATGTTGGTTGGGGTCGGCTTCCAGTCAAATGGATGCTACAGATTTACAAGGAGCAGATCTCCTCAACCCAATTACTTGGGCAACCCAGGGGTATTCCCCTTGGTAAGACTGGTTATCAGACTTATGACTTTTAACTACCCGTAAGGACTGCCAAAGATGTTCAATGAAAGATGCGTTGGCAGCAGTTCTTTTAAAAAACCAGACAGGGCTACAGATATAAATTCAAATCGCTATAAAATATTGTGTAATGTAAAACTGAAATACAGTCGACGTCTTAGGAGACACGGCTGCTAAGCGTGATAGCTGAAACATGGCGAAATGACCACGGAATGACGTCAGGCATGATGTTGGCGGAAACATGCGTAACCGCAGCGAATCATGCGCGATCTATAACCGTCTAGCCGGCGGGGCGCCTGATACACGACCTCATGTCGTACCCTAGTGTTACTCCATACTTCCTAGTGTTTCTATGTTCCTAGTACATATCTAAGTAATTTATAAGTACTTACCTAAATTAATAAACAGGGTAGTGGTTTTTATAGTAAAACACTGGTACCTACCTACTCAGCTGCATCCGATGAGACATAGTTGGTAAAAAGGTGATTGGCACAATAGTCTCATTTCTAATAGTTACTCAATCAGCCGTTTCGTTTTTAATTAACTTCAGAGTAGGGAGCTAGGCACCTTCATCATCTGCTCAATCTGCGTAGCAACTTTTGCTCCCTATAATTTACTTAGCTGCACCTGCATAAGTATCTAAAAATCTATCTAATTTATAAAAGCAGCCTCAGGTTGTGGTTCCCCTAAACTTTCGCGACCTTTCATCGGATCGCAATTTTTATGCTCGCGCTCGCTTCCTCCGATAGCGTGACCAGTCGGCTTAAATCATGAGATCGCTATATTTTTAGACGATATACATTTTGTCGTAAAAATGAAGCATTTTGAAGGTCAACAGTCACCGAAGTTTACGTATGTAAAATGCAGTTCCATAAAGTTTTATAGGGTTTTTCTTTGAGTGAAAACTCTATTATAAGATGAGGGAGATCTATTTAGGGAGTTTTTTTTTGTGCCGTGCTTCCTTTGGTTGGATGAATTGCGATTTCCAGCCGACTCACATAGCTGCTTTCCATTGGTATCTATCTGTCGATCGGTATATAAAAACTATGAGACACACATTGTGCACTAATGTCTCTCTATTTTTTCTAGTCTACTGACTACGAAAGAAGTGATCTTATTCAATTTGCAGAAAGGAAGAAGGAAGCCTGATTTTTTCGATTTAGAAGTGTTTTTGTAAATTTTTAATTATTTTCCCAAGTAGGTAAAATTGATGATTCTATTCTATTCTTGGTTATATAATGACAAACGATAAAATCGATGATTAATGATGATATCCAGTGTTGTGAATGTTATATCTGTCATATGTTGTCAAAGGAATACAGCACTTTCTATTTCTGCTGTAGTGGATACAAATTTAATATTGTATGCTAAAAAAGGAGAATATATAGAATCAAAGTAGTAATATATTATTTATTAATCATAGTTTATTGTAGCTTATCATAGGATGACAATAAATTGAGAAATACGTAATATAACGCAACATACACCACTCGGGAGATAACAACTCAACATGATTCTCGTCAATTAAATCTTAAACTAAAACCGAGACTATTGAGGAACGTCCCCGCATACTTGACTTCAAATTAAACTATTACAAAACATGATTCAAGGTTAAAAACATTCATATTCGTCAAAAATAGGGTTTAAATTATTTCCGAAAATTCACTATAGTAAAATACTTAATTTACGACGTTCTTCTTGCAACACTACAATAAAATGAGAAGGTATTAGTGTAAACCGTTTATTCAAGTAAACAGACGTTGCATTGTGACTTATCTAATAGATTGTCTTATATTAACATTTCCACAATAAAATTAATTCAATGTTCTATTTGGGACGCTTACGGTTCTGTGACTGCGAACATTTACTAATTAATATTGAATTATCATCATCAAATTATCCTGAGGTATTACAACATTCAAGATATTTCAAAATTGGCTAATGTAATTTTAAAACTGTCTAATACAACACTGAAATTGATTTAACTTGTGTTTAATAGTATAGCTTATTTACTCGTTTTCATATTAGACATTGATACATATATTGATTAAATCATTTGCACATTAAGTCACATGAGTAGCTAAAATACATACGGAGTAGCTCCTTCATTTAAATATCGTCATGTTTCATGGATGCTTAAGCGCAGGCATATGACACAGCCGAAGCCTTTATGTCCAACTAAATGGAAGTAATATACACAACTTTGTGACGAATTTAAAATGAGGAAGCTACTCTACTTTGTAATAAAATGCTATATTTACAAGCACTGCTTAAAAACAATACTTTTAAAAGTCCACTATTTATATCTAAAATTACCCATTTTGTCCATTACCATGGACACGCGTTCTCACTGTTATGCACACAGACAGAAATGAGAATTCTTGGCGATTAAAATACGTTACAAGTTTCATAAAAATATATTTAGAACTTCGATTAATGAGACAAGATTGGTCATTCGATTTATACAAATATTTCTTTTGATTGCAATTTTGAGCCGATATTTTGAAAATTCATATTGGTTTTGATAAAAACATAATTATTTACGCAATAAAATAATAATCATCGAATATTTTCAACGAACATACCCTGAATTTCCTTGATTTTTAAATGCACGAATCACGCAACAAATCAATATTTTTGAACTGAATATACTAAAATAATATTGTATCGTCAATAGTTCGATGACCTAAGATTCGAATAGTTGAATGAAGTGACTTACGGAATATCTTTTATTTGTTACTTATATACCCTTTGGTTTCATAAAAAGATACTTGCTTTAAAATATAAACCCGTAGGCACCATATAACATTCCTTTTTACTAACCTACGAACATGGCATAGATATTACCCATGCCACTCTTTTCATTCTTTCTTTCTCAATCTCCTACCAAATTCTTTTATAAAAGTCACTTCAAACACAGAAAGTAGAAGATACCTATGTCTGAGGAGACACCAACCACTCTGAAAGTTTATCATCCATGCAGTAAGATCTTGGAAATAATTACACTACCTTCTAAAATTACTTGGCAAGTTTGATTTTACTGACGCAGTTACGTTTTTAAAATTTCTCCCGCGCAGTCAAACTTCAAACTCACCAAGAATTGCGGAAGTAATGGCCAAATATCCTACTAGACAGATTTAGAGTAACAAATTACTGTGTTGTTTCATTATTTTGTGTAATTAAGGTCACAGAATCGCAGGTCCCGTTGTCCTGAGCTCAGAACCTAGCGCGGATGTATACGGCGGCGACATCATGGTTCGCGTAGCCGAGGCGCTTGGCATGCTTGAAGATCTCGTTGGTGGTGGCTGTGAGAGGAAGGGATTGCTCCAGGGTGTCTCCAAGACCTAGGGCTAGCTTGAGGTCCTTCTGCATGTGCATTAGAGGCTGGTGGGTTGAGTACGACGATTCTATCATTGCTGGAATCAGAAAAATGTGTATGTTATTTTTTGTAGTTTTAAAAGATCAAAAAAAATATTTAAAACGTGATATTTCGATACGCTGTAGCTATGGTCAATATATTTTTAACTGGTATCGCATTCAAATTAGTGAATTTTGTTGCACATAATTTTTTGTAACTGTTCGCAGCGCCAGAAATTTTTTTGTAAGTTCTAGGTGTAATTTGTTTGCTATCGCGCTTAACCATGTGGCAACGCTCGTGTGAACCGACGCGGTCTATCATAGTTAGCCTCAATACCTATACCTCGAATTTTTAGTGTGAGATGCGATTAACAGCAGTTACCATCCTATCAATCTATTAATTTCTTTTCTAGAGGAACTTGACATTGCTTGTATGGGGCTAATGTCGAAATTCTATCGCCAGTAAGCAACAAAACAATAGATAGAATATTCGGAACGGCTGTTAAACTAGTCAAAATTATTGACCCGATTTACGTTGTTAGGAAACGTTACAGCCACACGGAGTCAATCTAGCATTTACAAAAAGACATACCTCGTCCCTTGAGTATGAGGTGCGGCGAGGCGAGCGGCGTGAGGGCCAGCACGTCGAGCAGGTCGGCCTGGTTGAGGCCGGCGCGGTCGGCCAGCGCCAGCCCCTCCGCCAGCGCCGCCAGCGACACGCCGCCCACCACCTGCAGCACCGAGTTCATCTTCGACGCGTTGCCGATGTCGCCTGGGGATAGGGGGGGTGATCAGTAATGTTACAATATTATACTGTAGATTGGGGGTTTGTATTTATTTATTAAATACTTTATGTATACAGTTAAATACAAACAAGAAGAAAAATAGCAAAAAAAGGGGGCACAACTTATTTCATATAAAATCTCTTTTAGCAGGCCCGTATATATTATATGTAGTACATTTTTATTGTGAAGGCTAATTTATGTGTAGAACATGATATTGAGGTTTATTTACTTAACTTTAATCTCAAAATGGAAAACAGGTAGCAAAAATTATAAATGTAAATTTGTAAGTTTTAACTTATCACAAAATAATTGAACTGATTTTGAAACCTCAACGACTTGGTTATACGGTCTTCCCTGGAGCGGCTCGCAAGTGGTGTAAGTCTTATTCTACACTGGCCGCACAAGATTAGTTTTCACATATATCTTTAAACAATCTGTCGAATTGGTCCAAATGTACTATGCTTAATACACCCACGTTCATAACACAACGCCTGTGATAAGGACCCAAAAATATATGCTTTTCCTCTATTCTTTATTGCACACTAAACAGCAAATACATAAGGAATACAGACAGTTATGTACAACGGCGAGCTTAACCAGAAACCAGAATTGGGTTCTCTTACAGCCAACCTTCAAGCGATAGAGATATTCGATAGAGGTAGAGTAAATTGAATATACTTTTGACATAAACAAAAAAAAACTTATTAACTACATTTTAAACTTATTCTAAAGAACGCTCAGATTAAGACGTTGACAGTTAAACGGATATTAAAATTATAAATAAAAATAAAGAAGAAAAACTAAAACATAAAAAACAAAAAGGCCCGCGATGTCAGTTTCCCTGTAGCATAAAAAAGACATCATCTTCTATCATTATCATCTTTTTAGTCTCTCGTTCGTCGTCATTCACAGAGGCTGCCAGGAGTATTGAGAAAATTCTGACACTGGTTTCACTGGTTACCCATAATGTGTCAGCTAGTTATGCGACAGTTAATGTTATCTGCCAAATAAAGCCTACTTATAATTTCTACCAAATATTGCTATTCGAGATCTGTAAAACCAAAAGTTAGTTTATGTGTCAGATAAGTTCCTAATAAGCTATCAGAGGGAGACCTTCTCTGAGCCCGGTGAAACTGGCCTTAAGACACTTGCAGATCTGCAGCTCATTCCAGTAAAGCCTATATAAAACCCACTGCCTAAAAAAACACTAAAAATTTACAGCAACACATCACGGGCCAACAGAACAAAAAACAAAGATAAGTGTCAACGTCCAAGATTCCTCGCGTCCACAACCGGAGCAGCTGACTACTACCAAGGTAAAAGGAGTTCTTGCTCATCGCCTTGAAGCAGGACTGGCAGTCGTCGAACAGTGATCTGTCTCCGGCCGCGAGGATTATCAGCGTGCCTTCTTCTGCTTGCGTTTTTGAGCCTTGGATCTGAAATGAGGGAGAAATGTGCTGTTAGTTATTTTTTTGGGGTGAGAACGATGGGTTAAGTTGTAATTAACTTGATATGAAGGCAAAATACTTAGGAATATAATCATCGGCAAGGATATTGATCCCTGACCTTCCCCTGCGCAGAAGTGATTTATTGCCTTATGTGTACGGTGCGCAAAGCGATCCCCACTCTTCCGCCGAGAGCTCATTATCCGTGCCGATAACTATAACTGTTTAGAATATGAACATACATATTTGGGGCCATTTTGGAAGTTAAGTGTGATTTTGAGCTATGCTCAAGGCATGAGTCAGGATCTCTAATCCTTGCCGTTGAATTCATATCTACATGATAAAGTTGGTTGTCTGTTTCACTAATTGTACATGGCCATTACCATGCCATGATCCTGCATGAAATATTTCCCAACGAGTAAAACCACAGGAAACAGCTTTCATGCAACCAATTTAAAAAATTAATGACCTCACATTTAATTTGAGCGCTCAGAAAAGTTGATGGATCCTGTCACGAGTGAGAACTTCAATAAAATGAAGCGATAAAGTTTTACAGCCACTCTAAACCTTAATGAAAAGACATCAAGCGGGAATATAAATAACAAAAATGCATCGCCGAAGCTGTTATATGTTGATGATGCTTCACTAGCAAACACTTTGGCTTAAGGGCTTGCTCTTCAAATGGAAAGCTGTAGCGAACACTACTGATAGAACTTGGCAGATACAATAAATAGGATAGCTGTTTAGTTTGAGACATCGAGGAAAATGTATTTAATTTAATTTGTCTATTTTTTATCATTCATCTTTTTAATAATTGTAACCTGTTTCAGGATATATTTTTAACACAATAAAAAATGAATTCATTTCCAAACTGACATTACTTCGAAATCCAAATCGGTTCATCCATTCCGGAGCTTGATGGCACAGACCACACAAATCGACACACGTCAGGTGGTATATTTTTTACCAAAGAATTTATAAAGTGACATATTTCTTTACCTGGGCTTCCAAATACCGTCCTCCCTTCCCGCTAATAGCTTCCACGATGTCGTGTGAGGTGTCCGAGTCTATCGACGTCATCTCCACATAGCCTTTGGACTCCAGCGAGGGACAGTGCAGCACGCCGCAGTTACCGAACACCATCTGGATTTAAATGAAGAAAGTTTGGGTAAATATGTACCTAGTTCAATGCAAGGAAATAGAATATGTTTTGTAGTTTTTTCGTTTAACACAGCCAGACAAACAGACGCGGCAGAGGCCATTGTTTGTAATATTTTATTAGCCCTTAATGTCGATTACTAATTTAAAAAAAGACAATAGAATATAGCTTAGTTACTTACTGAAGTAATGTCTAAAATAATAATAAAATCTATTTTCATGGTCATGGTAGAGGTTGTGGATGGGTTTTCCAAGATTATTAAATTGTTTATTTTATTTTATTCAAAAGGGAACTCCAACAAAGGATACACATTACATGCATAATTATAAAAAGTTACTTAAAGATTTGTGCTCCTTCAGTTATTTTCAATAGAATATTCCCTTATCATTAGTACTTAACCTTTCAACATTTAAGTGAATACGTGGGCTTGTTTATGTGTGGGCGCAACATATAACAGTGATCTGCAATGAACCATAAAATATAAGTGAACAAACTTAAGTATCAAGGTATATTTAGACACTTAACCACTTATCTAAGTTTAAGTACCTATCCAAATAACTTGGGAACAGGACAAGAAGAAGTATCACAAAAAATTAAGATTTATTTTTAGAATCCTTTCCTAAATTACTTTGTAGTCGAAGTACCTTCTTATTTCATAAAAAGTAACTATCCTTTTAGTCCCTGAACCGACGTGTAAAATCGAGCAGAGCTACAGGTGCCTATAGAATCTTCTAGACATGACCAAATTACGATCAAAACACCCAAAAATGTTCTCAATTTTCTCATCCCACCGATCACAGGAACTCAAAATTTTGAACAAACCACGCACTAATCTTCCGGATGAGGTGGTACCCGTGACCCATAAAAATTCAGAGTAAAGGTCGGCACAGCCCTGACTGCGAGCTGACCTTTGTGCCGACACACCTAGCCGTGAACATCGGCTATTATTTATATGATGGCTCTTAGAGGTAGAATAGGGAGGTACCTATCTGTTATTCAATGGGTACCGTGTAATGGGTCGATTCACTTGGATTTGAATGGTATTTTCGGTATTACTGTACTTCATATATCAAAGAAAAGGGTCATAAGTGACCATTATGATGATGAATATAATAATCAGCAAATTGCCGTCCACTGCCGTGTGTAGGGCAGGGTTATTATGCCATCCCTTTGTAACCTGGTTTCTGATATCTTTCTTAAGTATATCTAGGGTGTTGCTGTTTACCTCTTTAGCTGCTTGAGGGTCTGCGACACATGAGAAGGTGATGTCAGCCTCTTCCACCACGTCACAGGGTGTCGTCGCTAGCGTGGCTCCCACCTTCTCGAAGTCTTTACACTGGAGACAAAAGATTAAATTGATTAAATAACATTGCTTTTAGTAGAATAAGGATAAGATTTTTTCGAAGTTATAATTTAATTTAAGCTAACGGTTCACATCGGACTTTAATTATTTGAGACTACTGTTTATTTCCATCGACTCTCTACTACTTAAATGGACAAAGTTTTGAGTAACATTTTGTCCTTATTTTTATTGTTTTCTTCATTTCATTACCCATTAAATATAGAAAACAAAACAAAATCATGAATAAAACCAATACACTACTAACACCATCTATCCTCATAACTCAAACTAAAAGGTTCATCTCACAGCGACTAGATGTCGCTGTACGTCGGCGCCTGTACCAAGGCAATCAATACTCGCGCCACGCCACCGGCCGGGCCGCGTCAACGACCGCGCCGTGCAATGGCCGACGCCACGCGCCGCCATTTTGACGGCGATAACGGCGCCTATCTAGCCTCAACGTACGCAGCGACACAGGCGAACACCGTGACGACTGTCAAACCAGTCTCGGCCGATCAACTCCAAGAATATAACACTGTGTCCGCTTTATGACTTACTGGAAAACGGACACCGCTGATGCCTTTCTAGCAAAAACAAAATGATCGGGGTCTTTTTTGCAGTACCTATTTGCAATAATTGACAAAGTAAATTGGGCAATTTTGTATTGAATGCATTATTTGTGTAGGTTAAAAAAAATCGTCAACAAAGCGCCAACGATGCTCTTCTATTTTTAGACAACCTCCCAGGCATTGGTAAAAAAACGCATACAAAAATACAGTTGACAACATTGACATATATTCTAGCGATAGACAAGAACATCCATACAAATAATTTACCTGCATAAGTCGTCTGTTGACATCTCGATGACGTATTGTGACATGTAGTCATCCTCATTGATGTTAATTGCAGAAACGTCGCTCGTATTTTGCCTACATTTTTCATTACTCAAAAAGTTTATATCTAAGTGAATTCAAAATCATGTAATATATCAAAAAGTTTATTTATATCTAATTGAATGCAAAATCATGTAATATATTAAAACCAGGAACTTATTTTTAGGGTTTTTAATATTAATTACGATGTTTTTTTTTTCTTAAGAGGGCTATCACAAATTTTCGCGAATTTAATTATTTTTTCTTGAAAGTAAGAACATACCATGACAAAGTGAAGTCTGTTTTCATTGATATTTTACCTACTGCCAGTTTTATGGCACATCTGTTTCTGCACGATTTTCTTAATCCATAATTTAAGATGGCGGGCGGGAACAAATTAATGCATATTTGTAAAATTGAATTATAAATGAAAAGTATGATATACAAGCGTTGTAATAGCATGAACAGCGTGTAATTTTACTAACTTGACTCTCGAATTAGTTTATATGTGTAAGTTTATACCCTGATATGTATTTTCTATTTTATAATTGTCGTTTCATAGACATCCATCTGACGCAGGTGTCAAAATCGCTCTGATTTGCCATTTTGGGCACTGCATAGTCTGCACTGCAGTTCAGTGTGGTAAGCTTTTTGTTCGGAACGTTCTATCTAGTACGTAGTACATATATATCGATGGTTGACAATATTCAGGCTATGACATTTTGAAAAAGGTCATATCGGTTTAGACGGGACCGTAAATATTTGCATGCACAATGCAGTTTGCTGAAATAAAAGGGCAGACGAAGCCTGTCTTCTATAACTATGTATGAGAGCATTGAATGTGAGGAGTCGTTCAAATCAATACTATTGATTTTACTACGTTCTTGAGTCCGTTACGAGGCTACATCGATTCATTGGTACAATGTGATGTTTATCATCAAAACGTCAAGTGTTTATAATAAAACGTTCGCAAGTTATTGATGGTTCGCGACAAACAACCGTAGCGCCGAAGGTCAATATCAATGTTTGCACAGATGGCGCCAGCTCCGCATCCCGGCTATGTTCACTCTAGTATAGGATATCACCCACGCCGACAGATATCTATACGACCTATATACATAACATACACAAGTACATGTTGCTATGGAACATCGTTCCTTCCCAAAAGATAGCTAAAATCATAATAAATATTAATAATGATGAATGGGTCACATCAGGTCACGTGCGACACGTTTTTTCGTCGATCCGTGACGTCAGTATTCCGCAATTATACAATGATATATGAAGGACATAAAATTCGAATATGTAAATGACGGCAAATGTTTTGCCGAATACATTTCTAGTATCGGCGGCGTTTCAAGTAATCACAATAATAAAAGATGTAACTGTTATATCCTTTATGCAATATCCGCATTGTAACAATCTCTTCCGCAATCGTTTAAATATGGAGTTGATAGTGAAGCTGGCACTACTGCAGCACTTGCATTCATAATCTGAATCACAGGGCATCTGCTCCGCACTAACGGAAATTAATCTCATAAACGAAAATCTGCTGTTGCTTTTATATAATCATAATATATTTTCGGGATCCCGTTGGTCTTAAATGCATATTGGTATCGTACATGCAAACTGTATGACCGGTATGAGCTTCATCATGGAGTCATTCACAGTTACCGCGGCTGCGAGCGCCGGCATTTTGAAGCGGTATTTCAACAATTTCCTTCTAGACTCGATCGCAATATTGCTTTACAGAGTGCATTTGTATGTACTATACAAACATTTAAAGTTGCGTTGTGGAATTAAAGATAAGAGAGTGCATATTGTGATAAACTCGTGGGTCTTGTGTGGCTTTCTAGAGATAATTTTTGTCTTTATATTCATATCGGCAGAAAGATGTCCATTGCTGAACGCGGACCTCTCAGAATAATTATCATAAGGAACGCTGACCTAGATAATGTTACTTTCACGCCTTGTGGGAGAACTTCTAAATGTAACTAAATTGTTGTGGTGTTTTATGACAATAGATCCTCTTCGAATATTGATCGAAAGTAATCATAATAATGAAAATATCATAGTCGTGACTATTCTCTCACACAAGTAGACTAGAAACTGACTTTCGCCTGCAGCTACAGTTTCTAACCAGCCACCTACAGCGGACATAAATATTTTCTCAAGATAAATAGTAATAAACAGCTAACGATTTCTATGAATTTAGCATAATCTAGAAGAGGTTCCAAATATAACAGAAACTTGTGAACATGAAATAAGAATTGTTTTTTTGGAGAATGACAAACAGTTACAAGATATAAGCCATATAATGGAATTCTTAGATTCTCGGCGTTTCAATAAACATTAAAGCCGTCTGGATTGTCAGCTAATCGTTAAAACAAGTAGGTTCAAAGTCAATAAGGAATACAAAGAACTGCCACCCAACTTCTAAGAAATGAATACATTATGCAACCGCAACGTTGTTCTTTCATTCAATTTTAAATTCAATACCAAATCCATAAGCTGGATTAAATTTTATAAAAACTTCGTTAATACCGATTATGGCTGTTTGTTATCTCGAGTTCAATTCTATTTTCAGCCTTATCGCTTTCTGTTTGAGTGTAAATTAATGTGATAACCGAACTTTGTATTATGTCTGTCTGTGTTAGTTAGTGCCAGTCTGTAAAGTATTATGCCACGGCCTAGACATGAGGTAGTGGGTTAATAGTTACTTTTGGTAGACTGATCGATAATTGTATAGACAGCTAGTCCCATCTATGTGTATCGGAAAATTCTTCGAAATGTTTATCGGTACGCAAACACTTTCGGTCAAGGTCGTTGCCGTACCACTTCCAACATGCCTTTCGCCTCCATGGCGATAAATTCTCGCAGTTTCAAAGTGTTTGTTCTAAAGTTTCATACTGCTAAATTGAATTCGCTGATCACTTCGTGCTCTTGGCTTGGAAATCGATACTTTTATTACATTTTCTTTTGTCCTTCCTCTTAGAGAGATCTACTAGAGTGCTGTTTTAACACCGCACGAGAGCAGTAATTGAATATGTAATGAAGATAATATTATTTCCAAGTTTATTCTTCGCAACGATATTGAGTTAAGCAAGAGAGAGTTGATTCATTACATTATTGGAAGTTCTTAAGAGAAGGAAGAGATGATTCGGACTTTTCGAGGTCACAATTTTGATGTAACATTAGATTTTTCTAAAAGTATTTTTCTTCATTTATTTATTTAGAAGTTGTTTGTGGAAACTACCCAAAGTAGATAAAGCTATTTTGTTCCACTACAATGAATAATTTATACAGAGACACCCCAATTTTTGTCTGACTAATATAGCTTTAGGTGCTAACATAAATGTATTTATAACATGTACAATTCCACATTTATTTACAGTGGGACCGATATTTCAATAACAGTTTGTAAAAACCGTTAGTGTCGGCAATTCTGCCACTTGCAATGTCCCCGATGCATTTCGTTTGCCACTTGAAGATTCTCATTTTCATATGTTTAGTCATACAGAGAAACAATGGTGATAATTAAAAGTTAGTACAAAATGTCGGACGGAACTGCTTCGTCGATTATTTTGTGGGTCAAACGTGCTCTTTCTCCGTTAAACGTAAGGTTGCCACATTATTATATCATAATAAATTACTATTCAAAGTTGCTTGGCTGACATAATACGATTACAAGTCAATGTTTCATTATACAAATGCGTTCCAGCTCATAATTAAATGCTCTTACGGCACGGTAGGCGATATCGCACTACCAATAACAGTCTTCAGGCTAATTGAGGATAATTGTATGTGAACAAAAATAATAAGGAAAACTACAGCAATACAATCTGTGTGATTTTATTCCTGTGCCTTTAATAATCATACACTTTTGACGCTTTGTTATTAAGAGGACGTAGATTAAACAAAATTATGCGGGATCGTAACCATGAATATATTTTCCTATTCCTAACTTGATTAATGAAGAAGTGGCACAGCACAGCTCGAAGATACTCAAATACTAGTGAATGGATATTGTTGTTATAGGTAGGTATAATACCAAATTGTTCAGCCCTAGCAAACCGAATCGCTAAACAATGGCACGACGCAACAGAGGGAATATTACCAGCACTAGAACGTGGCAAGACTCAATCGTGTTCTTACATCATCTCGGATATAAGAGGGATTGTTTCAACAGCTGCTGAATTGTCTCGTCGCAAACATTCAACGCCTAAAAACTCACATAATACATCAGAAAAATTCGATATCATGCTAAAATCAACGTGGGAGAAAAGGCAATCTCACAGACAGTGGATATGGTTTCGAAATAACCATTACTCTTACAATATCAATAACAAGAGCAAACATCTTAATATCTATCAACCGATCCATCTGAAAGCGTTCACCACACAAAACATAATTCTTATCAAGCAAGGTCGCGTAGAAGATATTATTATTGAAGCGATGAATTCTCGAGTATGCCTGTTGTAAGGAATAAATACGTGTCAGCCGAGAATAATAAACATCGCAATGAGACCGCACTAAATTACAGCTATCTTTCCGGGGACATTTGCACTGAATTTTTTGGCGCCAGTCCATAGAAAGGGGGAATTATTGCATTGGAGACAGGTGGTGTAGCTGGAAACATTGAAGCACTGAGTATTTTAGGAATAAGTGATTTTAAAACATCCGTGCCAAAACTAAAAGAATTGACAATTCAATTAAGTGCAGAATCTCTAAAGAAACACGTTAGGGAAGTATTAATACCAAAAATGTAAGGTTTCAAATCCTAATACCAATGCTACACATATTATAAACAAGAATAGAGAAACGTATTCCATGTGTACGAATACAGTTGTTATGGTTAATGGTCCAGCTATTGTCTTAAACATAAACAATAGACTAACTGGTAGGTAGGAAATTCTTTCTCAGAATGTTAGCATTGTCAGGCATGATTTCTAGTTAAAAAATTGGCTTTCATTTCAAAATATTAAGAAATTGCGGAGTTCAGGTAAGTAATATAGAAAGGGATATTTATAAGCTGCAACAGCAGGCAGAAACGGTAGAAAAAAATGTCCCACTTGTTACAACTGGAGAGGAACATTAAGATAACCACGATCCAAAAATAAAATTCGAAGAATCTTTTTGAGTTATTTTTATGAGCGTTACTGTAGAGGTTCAAAATAAACGGTTTTACACCTCAACATTCTGAAGGCAATCTTATAAAGGATCAGCAAAAGCGGGAAATTCCGGTAGATAACTAATACTCCCTTGGAGCTCGACACCGATTAGTGGTTCATCGATCACGGCTATTAGAGCCAGCGTATCATCCGGTACAGCGCTCCTATAAATAGGATATTCCGTGTAAAAAATAGAACGCTTACATCCATCATTAGCGAATTGTTCTGTTCCACGTACGAGGCTTCCCAGACCTTGACGTGTACCGATAATTGAGCTATTTAGCTGCATCGTACTAAGTATCTTAAACAACCGGGTTATAAGAGGACTTGGCAATGTTCCTGGACATTGTAATGTTCCTGGACTTGGCAATGTTCCAAATCTTAATATGAAGATTTTATATTAACTGGTTGATACAGCTTTCTTTAATATTGAATCGAGGTTGGAAATGTACAAAGAGAGGAGACTGTATAAGGGAACGAAGATAGAATGAACGATCAAACTCGTATTTCTAAGAGTAGTGAGTTCATAGGTGTGAAGAATTAAGAATAGGTCTGAGTTCAATCGTGGGTGTCGAACGGTCGCGTGTGAAGTAGCCACGTGAAAGGAAACAACAGCCATTAAATGAAAAGCTTTTTGTAACATTAATGGGGCCGGAACTTGTCTTGCATAACTGATGCCCGTTTTTTTTTTCATAAAAATGTAGAAAAGTGCTGGAAAATGTGAAATGTATTTTCGGTCGAAGTTTAATCAAAATCTGGATAAAAGGGAACAAAATGAAGGTTGTATGGAGTTAATAACTGATGAAGGTAGGTTAGCTACGCTTTGGTTTTGTAAATCCCTTGCGGATTTTTAACACCGGCGAAACAACAATACGAATTTTTCGCACTTAATGTAACGCGTACAAAACGTTGAGAAACTTTATAAATGATTTGATTTTCATGTAATTTTATCGCTATTAGATATTTTAAATATTGCAAACACGATACTGGTGATCGTAAACACTGAACGTAAATATTATGATAAAAAAATCCCTAAATAACTTGTTACATTTAGCAATATTTTCTGTGTAGAGCGGACAGCGTGTCTATGCCAGGGACTGCCAATAAAGCGGCGGAGTCTAGAAAATCCGGTCGCATTCTATCTACGTACAATTTTATGTGTAGGCGAGTAATACAAAGTTATAGTGGTAGTAGAAAACGAGTGGGCAAAGGTCCAGCATGCGAGTCGAGCCTTCTTACAAATGGCCACTCAATGAAATAACTATGAGGTAAGTAAACAAAGACATCAGTCGTCATATAGAAACTGGTATAAATGCACAAGTTTATATAGCACCCGTAGATACAGATATAAAAATAAATATGGAAGAGATATAAGATCTGGTTCGTGGTACAGATGTATAGGTTTGTATAAGCAAACGTGATGTACGCACGATGTTGCAGACAGGATGGAATATAAATATAGAACACCTGGGCATCGGAATGAAGCAAGCAGGTCACCTCGGAGTACCGAGAACCGCGACCGGTAACAATACTGTTTACCTATAGAGCTGCAGATTTCCAGCAACGCTACGGTACAATACGGATGTAACCACACCTTGTGTTTTATTGCAAGCGAAGGAAAACGCATAAGGCAAATATTTATTAAAACCACAGTAGCCTCAGACACATTAAATCATTAATCTCAAATATTTCTGGCAGTGATTCATCTGAGTAAGCTTCAAGATGTTTCCAAATCTATTTGCAATCTCAAGAAATAAGTTTGCACATTTCGCAACGTTCAAGATTTTTAAAACGTCCTCAACGAGGAATTGTAATCCGGAGGCGTGTACTAAGCTCTCTGGCAAACAATGGGGCTGCATACTACACAATGGCGCCCAAGGGCAGGTACAAGACCGGAGCCCCTTGAACAAGAAAATTATCCTACTAACTGCCGCACAAATGTACCTTTAGAAAGGTAGCTAGAGCTAAATGTTGTGCGATGTCATTGGTTCGTTGACTCATTAAAGGCACTAATGAATAACCCGATATGGTCAAGTAACTAAGCTCTTATGACACAATGTTTCGACATTTAGTCGTTGTCTTCAACCATTTTTCAGTATTCCATAACTTTTTTTGCACACAGGTAGGACCGTAGTGGCTCAATTGGGCATCCCATATTCGCTCTACAATCTAACTTGTCAAAACGGCTGCGCCAAAGGACAATGGGCACTTTGTATGGGATTTGGTACCCGCTCCAACAGTAACGTATGATATATCATTAGAAAGGTATTTACGTGAACAATAATAAAAACTATGGGGCTTGCCTCAATTAGCTGTCCGATCCGAGTAACGATAAAAATTAAATCGACATAGAAACAAGTATGTCATCCATATATGCAAATTCATTAAGAGGCATATGTCGTCAGTATAATAATTTTAAACTCAGTTAATAGACATCTTAAATTGTTTGAGATACACTCTATTATAATCTAAAGGTTGTAATAGTCTATGGAGTCATACTACGGAAACACAATCGTCATCTGATTTGACAAAAGTTCAAAACATTTCTGAAAACACAACTAATCATTTTAGTTACATACTATCTTTAAACATACTGGCTTCCATGTACCTACACATTATATGAAATAAAAAAAAAAACCTGTTATTAAAACACGATAATCATTAAACATTAATTGATTGTAAATACTGAAAGACTTTCATCAAATACATAAGCTATATTCTGCGTGAACTGCAAAGGTTTGCACACAGACTTTTTTTAAAGCAGTGGGCAGGCAAACATTCTAAGAAGGCCAAATTCTTGTTTTTTTGTTACTTTACCAGTTTTTATTCAATACAGTTGGATTTAAGAACTACGTCTACGTTGATGATTTATGAACATTATACATTCTATTAGTCGATGTCACGCGAAATGGACAAGGAATTGGAACTAGTCGTCATAGTAAACATTTTTTGGCTTGCCAAGACCTACGCAATGGTACTAGAATCAACACTGTTGGACAGGGTACCAAAACGCCCATCGTCCTTTTACTCATATTTATATAATGATTGTCACCATAACCTTTCTAACAAGCATCATGCTCATTATCTGATCTACGTAATGCATTGATAAAAGCGTTTGAGCACTTTGGGTGAATAGATGCAACTGGTTCTGCGTCACCCGCGAACAATTCGCGGCGCGTGCGGCTTGCGTGTCTTTGTTCTTGACATAATGCTCACGCGCAAGTGTCGACGACAAACACCTGGGTGCAGCATTTAAATGTCTGTTCATGTCTGTCAACTGGTCATGGTTATGTGCGGATTTTGTTTAGAACAAATTGTAGACTATGAAATAATTGTAACCGTGTTTTGTTATTAGGTTTATTGCTCTTTATGATTCACTAGCCGTTTTCCCGCGGTTTCACCCGCGTCCCGTGGGAGCTACTGCCCGCACCGGGATAAAATATAGCCTATGTCACTCGCAGATAATATAGCTTTCTAATGGTGAAAGAATATTTGAAATCGGTCCAGTAGTTTTTGAGTTTATCCATTACAACCAAACAAACAAACAAAGTTTTCCTCTTTATAATATTAGTATAGATGAGACGTTATTATCGTTCTAATATAATTTGTAGTGACAACTCTCTCGTTGAGTCCACGTGGAAGCAAACTGTCCTACAAATACAATAATATAACGAGCGAGACCCATAACTTCTCCAAGTCATTATAAAAGTTTAATTAAACATCATTTGAAGTAGTGATCGTAAAGTCTGTACAACTGCTCCGGTGAAAGATGAATGTAAAAAAACAAAATGGCTGGCAATCCCCAGCATTTGCTTTGATATTTTTGTTTGTTTTGGCCGCTCCGGTTCGAATTGCGAAAAACTAAACATTGCTTCAAACGAACTTTAGTATATAAACGAATCGTTGCTTCCATATTCCAGAAAGTTCCAGATTAATCGTACGTTAGACGTCACGTTTCAATTTAAGTTGTGACATCGCTATTAAGGCTTGGTTTATGACCCAAATACGAGGAACTAGTAACTGTGGAGCGTTTGACAATAATTGACGTGCCACAGCATATGTTTAGTTGATGTCTCAACAGCTGGTACACTGCAATTTGAAAAGACCGTTACACACAAACATACAGAAGTGACTTCTTACAGAAAATACCTGCTACAACTGTAAACAATCAAAGGTCAGAGGCTGTGAACCGTATCAAAGAGGTTTTGACGTGGTATCCAAACTCGACGATGCGATTATAGGATAAGTTCTTTCGGCCGGAAGGGAGCGGATGTTACTTAGTAACAGGATTACTCAGATCTGACAGCTGTATTGACTCCGCGACTTTGCAAGTCTATGCTAATACACATTCGTGAGCTAAATTATGTCAACTATTGCAAAAACTAACAAATATGACCATGATTTAAATTAATTCGACGAAATCAATTACTTTAGCAGGAAAGAGAATTTAATTAATCTTTAGGCCGCATCATTAATTAAATTAGTGGTTAATTAATTACGATAAAACGCAATTTTTGTTGTGAAAGTTAAATGTCAATGGCAGTCTGACCCTTAAAGAAAAGCCTCGTAAAATCAATGGTTGGAAAGGCCAATTGGGCGTGTATTTCCTCCATAGATGTGGGTAGTAAAATAAGCAATAAGCTATAACCCTATGAGCCTAGACCGCCTGTGTCTGACCGTGACCTTCTAGAACAAACCGTGTATATGTAACACTGTTATATGTGGGACAATCCTTGAGTGTAGAAGTAATTTAATTATATTAATTTCCTCTTTGCGTTAGTTAGTAGGATGTAACTGCTGTGAAGGAGGACCAGTGGAATCTCAGATCGGGGTATGTTAGGTACTGAGGTTTTCAATTTAGAATATCCCAGTACAAGCCATTAGACACAATTTATATCCAGTAGATGGCTATGTGACCAAAATGCGGATGATGGAAAAGGCAATTACTTTGCCGAACCCTTCATGTAAACGTTAAAAAATTATCAGTTTGATAAATAAATCGCTAGTCATTGATAATTTTAAAACACGTGTTGGAAAACTACCACGCAAGACAAAGTAAAGTGAAAATAATAATAAAAATAGTAGACGATTAAAAAAATATGATAGAAATCTATTCGTTATAGAATATTGTAAAGGGTAATGGAAAGTGAAATCTACATTTGACGTATCGAATTAATGAATAGCATTAATCCACTAATATGATTATGTAAATTCGAAATAATTTTGCTCTCAGACTATTTCGAAGCTTTCCAAATCGATTACAGTGGAACTAGTGATGTTGTTTTGTGGTCATTTTTGGCCTTCGTCAAATTACTTTGCCCGGTGCGAAGTCAACTGCTTCATCTAGGACTATGAAGTCAGTCTTTGATGCCTCACTGGTGACTATATTTTGTTATACAATAGGTACTGCTACGCAATAACTATAAGTAGTAGCAAACTTCAGACAAGCAAAGTTATTTGAGGAAAGTTTTAAAGCTATGACGAGTTCCATACCGTTGAAGGGGTAGCTCGTTCATAATACACATGTAGGTCAGTTTGTTCGAGTATCGCGAGTCGAAGGAAATCTCGTTTCCAGCCAGTTTTCGCGCTTCCTTTCATTATCTGTTTCGTTTGCAAATAGGTAATTCGACGAGTTTTCCGCTCGCTAAATTCAATTTCAAGAAATTCCAGTTTTGCTAACCTTGTTTTTCGTAAATAAATTCACTTTTGCATTTATTTTCGGGCCGAGTATTAAACCGATCATACATTAGTTAGATCATAGCTATGGCTATTTACTTTTGTGAGTACATTCCATGCTCCCAATCCCAAACGTTTTGATGAAATACCATTGGAATAAAATAAACAGATTCATCATACTTATCATGGACAAGCATAAATCCAATAATTTTCCCCAACGCATATTTTTGTAATGACCCAAAAGTATGAAAACAGTCAATATCACAACAACCGATTGACGTCATCCACGCATATTGCAAACCATTTCATTGCAATAATATTTAAAATGGCTAGTACTTGGTTATTTGTCTTCTAAGAAAACTGCGGTCTCATTCTTCGTGGATTTGTGCAGACCTACTTCCCTAGGTGATTCCAGATATTTCCATAAAAAAAGACATCCTATATACATAATCCAAGATCAAATCTAGACCGCCTACGTACGTCATCATTTAGTTTCTATGGCAACGAATCAACATACGAACGACTGGCATGGCGCCTCTGATCCTACGACATAAGAAATATCCACTTCAAGTATCTCACTCACTATGATAGACTTAGAATTACTCCTGTATGATTCTACTACGTATATAACGGTTTAAAAAGCAAATGTCCTTGCATCCTTCCCGCTATCGATCTTACACTGCAGACCTAGTACTTGCTGTATCTCAGAGCAATTTATATCCTTCACTACTACGATAGAGCAAAACTTACGTAATAATCTCACTGTGAATTTTCTTTTCCGTAATATTCGTTGAAATATGACTTATTGATTATATCAGCCATTCAACCTTCTGTACAAAATTAAAAATAAAAATAATGTGTAGGTACTGTGAACTTGCTTCGAAGGGCAAAGTATCTTTATGCAAATCGGTGTATTTTTAACAGCAAGACTTTAAATAGACACGTTTAGATAATTATAGCTGTGATAACCAGAGTCTATTGACGTACGTGTGGGGTTATTCTTTGCTGAATTACTCTCGTATAAATAAATATGTAGTAGATAAGATAATATTAAGCAAATTGCAGGAATAACGAGTGGTGAAATGTCCGTCCGTAATTTGAATTTTCCATTACACTGTAATGTATTATAAAAGAGAAAGTACCCTCATACTACACTCGTATTTATGTTCCACTTTTATATTTGCATCTAGAATCATATAAACTGAATCTCTGGAACAAGTTTTCCTTTCAGCGTTGCGGTTCTCTCATGTATTACAGCATAGCAGAGGGAAATATATCTTTATTTTCCAAAAATATTTTGTTCTGTATTTACAAATTAGTGCCTATGCAGAAGTATGGCATCTAAAGATATACAAATTAACCATGTAGTTTTTATGCGCGAAACGTGATTCCTAACTAAACACGTTTAAATACGCAGACTGCTTCACACTAAACTTTAATATTTGTTTATGAAACTACATACATTAATATAAATAGGTACATTTAGTATCACGGCCAAACGACGTGCATATTGTTATTATAATCCAATTTTTGTTATTACAATTACAGCAAACATAGCTTCTGTTTAATTATATTGTAAGATTTTTTTAATAGGTAACAGTCATTTAGGTAAATACGGTTTCATAAGTATTTATGCAGATGGATGGCAATTCACCTTCAAACTACCAACAGTAAAATTAGCCCAATCGATTGACCACCGCACAAATAATTTATTTGTTTGTGTACAACGATGAGTCCAAGTCCTACTTTCAAATCGCATCACGTTTTTTGTTATCAATGATAAGTCGGGCAAACCCAATATACAACACGTGAGTTGTCTGGCATTAATCTATTAATCAGAATTGATTACTTTTCATATCTCCATCCACTTATGGACGCTTGTATGCAAGTCCTTTTCAGTTTAGGTGTCATGGCCGACCGATCGTGAGTTGTATGGGTTTAGCGATTCGTCAGATAAGCATCCTATTATGCATGTTATGCCGTGACGTAACAAAGTGCGACTATGCTATCACAATGTGCAAAAACCGAACGGCCTTGTATAAATTTCACTAGGCACGCACACATGTAAAGATTTAATTTGTGTAGGTGTTGGTTAGGCAACGCTCGTTTGATTATCCTGCAATATAGGTCCCT
This sequence comes from Helicoverpa zea, assembly GCF_022581195.2. Taxonomy (NCBI): domain Eukaryota; kingdom Metazoa; phylum Arthropoda; class Insecta; order Lepidoptera; family Noctuidae; genus Helicoverpa; species Helicoverpa zea. Next base: position 783,312 of record NC_061464.1, on the reverse strand, counting down.
ACGTTTGCATGTATCGGTGAACGTATGTACCTAGGTACCTAATATAGGTCCATCCAATATTAATGGACTGATAGTTGTTATCGAAAAGATTATTTGATACTGAATAGGTACTCGAATTTGATTGCAGCATTGTTTTTGTAAACAATCTTATATTAAAAACCTCAATAGCTGTTCAGTCAATTATGCAACTGATAATAAAATAGTTTGTTTAATTTTTCTAGTATCGCTGTGTTGATTGATTGGTAAATCGAGTCTACAATTTATTAACATAAGACAGGTTTATTTTGTATTTAATTTACATTGTGGAATGCAAATAAATAATATGAATATGAATACATTGATTGATAGGTATTTAAAAAAACACATGAGATCTAAAAATAGCGATATTACCTTCCATAAACAGGTACATAATAAGAAACAAATCTATTTACACAACCAATAAACACATGAGATTTACAATACATACTTCGCAGGGTCACCACATGGCCACGTCATAAGGGTTATGATATAAACGGTAACTAACATAAACTAATTTAATAATACATAGTAAAGTATAACAAATAGACGTCTCGTGCGCCGCCAGAAGCCCTTCAGATGACAAGGCCAAGTTTATTCAGAACTCACGTGTCCAGTCCACGGAGTAAGGAAAGATGAGAGATGCCGTAATACAGATAGGTCAAGCACCTTCTTGTAGGTAAAATTCGTGACAAAAACGATCGTTTACGAGTGAACTAACAGGCGTTCGGGTTCACTGAGATATCTGTCAACGATTTTTGGTACAACAAAAATGTTCAGGTCCAAAGAAGGCGAGTAAGGGCGAAAACAGTAAAGTTCCTCGCCCCCCGCACCGCACACCCGCATTTTGACGCGCTGCTTTCTTAGGAGATCCGTTACGGCACCTCCGCTAGTATTTTTTTTCTCCATGGTCTAGTCTAACTATGTAGAATATGTAGATCCTCCATCTTTCTTTATAACAATACGAGGAAATGAGACAGCGAACTTAAGACACGGGTCTAGGGTTACATTTCAACGGGTGAGATATTATACTCTAGCTTCTAGAATGGTAGAGGAAAAATTTCGCTTGAATAAAGGAAGCGTGAATTCAATTATGGCGCCCACAATTAAATTGTTAGTTGTGACATGCGATCTTTGAACTTTGCTTGGCAATTAATGCTGGCTATTCTATCTTAAGTCGTCGGAAAAATAAAATAAAATTGATATTCAAGAAGAGGCTTATTTTGTTGACTTTGTGAAGGATCTTTAACAACTCAAGGCCGTTAAATCTAATTCGGCACGTGACCAAGATTGTACTGCAACGATTATGGAGCCTGATCCAATTTACGACCGTGAACTAACATTAATCTTGTCTGAACGTTTAGGAGATAAAGGCTGGTCGTATTACAAATTGCATCCAAACTGAAGCAGGAAGTCTCTTGCATCATAGAATGAGGAACCACGTGTGAATTATTTTTAGGTTGACGAAACGTTTGTTCCTTTCATTCTTTTTGAAGATGAAAGAGAAAGGTATTGTGTAGATTAGGTAGTTTCGACAAATGACATCTTTAGGAGTGACAGGCCTCAATTATACTGAGTGATACCTTTGATAAATGGACTGGGCCTAGTAATTCACAAATGGATGGTAAGCTGATGTTTATTATGCACGCCATTTGGGACTTTATTATTGTGGATTACCACCTAAATTGTCACAATACCGTAAAATGAGGGTGTATATGGAACATTTTCTAATTGTGTACAAATAAAAATAGTGGTAATAAATTCAAAGAAACCATAATAAAGTTGAAATTATTTTGACTGCGCCAAGAATTGAATACGTGAAAAAAATATACCTAGTTTCCTTGTACATAAACCGAGTATTTTCCCACATTATCAGGGTAAAGTGTTAAAAAAGCAGAAAAATCTCAGCTAATAATGGCTGGTGATAATAATAATTATCGCTGTGACTTAAACGCTCGGCCAATTAATGCGGAGATCCGTATAAACAGTTTACGCGCGATAAAATGTAAATGTTGCCAAAACACTGACGTCTGTATCCTAAAAGTAATAGCAAATCCTAATATAGTTGTGTCCTCTATCAAGAATTACAATATTAATGGGCTATGCGTACTAATTCAGCTGTCGCTGTATAACATAAGCAATCTACTAAGTAATGTATCAGACATATTCATAAGGCATACATCAGACGAGTAATCACATAAATACTCCTGACATTCTATGAATGCCTGGTATAATTTCGCCGCCATTGAAATACATTAATAGATAGACAAACATATGGTTAGTATTAACAAACAATACAGTACTAATGCCGCATCAAGTAAATATAAAGGCAAATTGCGTTAGACAGCAGAAATGTATTAATCCAGCGAATTCAATGCCCTCTCGAATATTATTTCGTCGTCATCCGAATATCAGACTTCAGTCGGTGTATGTTTGTTTTGTCTAACTCTCAGTCCATTCACTCAGCGGTTACGAGGCCGTTTCCATATCCTCTGTGGATTCACTGTTCAAATTGATTTACTATAGCGCTTCTACAAATAGAATTCGGAGTACCTATCTAGCGTGTCTCTAACCGAATACTTTTTATTACACGCTGAATATTCGGGCATTTTATGTTCAAGACGTTCGCAGATCTATATACCTACGAAGGAAGAATATTTAGAGCAGTGGTTCTTAACCGGTGGTCCGCGGACCACTGGTGGTCCCTGGAGACATTCCAAGTGGTCCGCCAAGCGAAGCTTCGCGTCGTTGCTATACGTTATCTAACTTTATTTTCACCGACTTCTCTATGTGAGCAGGGGTTTTCGCATGGACGTATATAAGTCAAGTTTTGGGGTCCGGACCACCCCCCTTTCCCATTCATATCCATCTTACTTGTACGACAGTAAAAAATTTATGTTTGGGCTACATTTTACGTAATTTTAATTTTGATTCTTAAAAAAATTTCAATTTTTTCGCGCTCGCTTCGCTCGCGTATTCAGAAACTACTTATGCTTGCATTTGTCAACAAACAAAAAGTTAAGTACGTTTGGGCTACATTTTACGTAATGATTATTTAAGTCTGAAAAAAATTCGCGCTCGCTTCGCTAGCGCATTTGAAAACTACATAAGCATATATATGTCTTCCTTTACATTTGCTTACCTACGAAAGAATAGAGAAGAATTCTGAACATAGTAAGGAGAATGCAGTCACAAAAATCTCATTAAATTAAAATCTGTAACTTTTTGTTTTTTGCTAAATAATAAAGAAATGAGTCCTAATTATAAAGTGTGCTTGTATTCTTTATCAAAGAACCCTCAATTTAGGTAAACCAATGAGGTGGTCCGCGGCATAGTAAACTTTTGGTGAAGTGGTCCCTCATGACAAAAAGGTTAAGAACCACTGATTTAGAGTGACTGAGTCAAATGAGACGAAACTGAATCGTTCTTGTGGACTTCCTGCCTACCGTGTAATAATACTCTGAAACTTATACCGCCGTCTCGTGTTCTTATAGTCTACGAAGGAAAAAACATAACATTCATTTGTATCGTCGATATAAAAAGTAGAAATATTGAGAAATATTATGGTAAGAAGTTATAAAAGTTTCTTTTGCAAATGGCGCTATGTCGTGACAGTGCCGTATATACATTTTTTAATTTCCCTTACATATGAACTTCATTTGTCAAACATGGGCTATGTACCTTGTACAAATTAAGGTAGGACCATTTGGACGCCCTGCGGATGATGATGGCAATATCATTCGATGATCAGGGACTTACGACTTTCATAAGGAAACTCTCTTAATATCGGGGCAGATTGGTCACTGTCATTCTTGGTTCAGCTGACTATATAATTAATGCTCTTTCTACAGGGTCTGTTACGTTCATAACATTGAACATTAAATTCTCCCGTTTCTTGGCACGTGATTTAAACACATGTTAATATTTTGTTCCATATTAACAAGCTTTCTTATCCATAAACACGTGTAAAGGAACGTCTACTGATGTGGTAAAGCACTTATGTTGTTATTGCCTTTGCTGTGTAAACTACTTATTGGGAAGAAATAAACATTTTGCTACACGAAGTGGATTTTGTAGTTTGAGACACAATGTTTCAACTTTAACGACTGAAGTTTGTTGGTATGACAATCAGGTATGCATGTCCGCCACATAATATTATATAGAACACAATGTATTATTTAACGTTCAGTATGTATTCATTGTAAATACGAGCTCTTTATGAGTCTCGTAATGACAAGTATAATGTAACACAATGAACTGTTGGCTCCGGCGCTTTGCTAACTATGTTTGAAGTAGGTCTTCAATGGATTGCGTAAGGGCGAATACGGCTGAACAGTCTGTGCGGAACATAATGTGATAATGACCTGTAAGTGGCTTAGAAGACTGGAAAAATACAGAAAAATGGTTTCAGGGAAAAAGTAATGTTTCTATTTGACGTGTTAAGGAATCCAATCTGCTTAGTTACAAGCGTAGGTCACATGGAACATTTCCAGATGAACTCCTTCACAATGATCTCAATGACTGCCAAAACAGTCACTTAAATTACAATCTAGTGAGGGGCCTAAATAATTCGCTCAATTTCGAGTTCCTGTCGATCGTCAAAAACACGCCAGTAGTTAGTGTGATTTGATAAGAGAACCGGCTACACGCGCCGCTCATTACAACACTATCTGACACTTTGTACGAACTGACACCATTTTATTCATCTTACTAACGTTAATGCCAACGCGAAATTATGATTCTCAAATTAAAAGGTTTACCTATAAATTATTTGCGAAACTTGTAGGCGAGTTGTACATTCGGTTGGCAACGTCTCTCCCACGCGATGGCTACGCACGTATCTTGCACACCAAATAATGAATGTGCATCAACGCTAAGATTATTATGCTGAGGTCTTTGTTCATACAATGCGACATAATATTGCGGCAAAATGGTAATGTAATTTGCATGTCTGAACGACAAGGAAGATTGTTCATTACACTAGTTTTAGTACTGCCAATACTGCGGTTAGGAGTATTCAGAACAGTATAATAATTGAAGTTCCTAAGTTTATGAGTACGTAAAACTGGCAATTTTCACATAATTTCCATAACGGTACAACAAAAATCTACGTCATAAACAAAGCCATCAATATTTATTACAAAGTAATGAATGACTGTTCTTGAGGGGACTTTGAATAAAGGCTGATAGATTTTTCTAGAATGTTTAGCCTCGAAATCAAAGGACATGAAGGCCGGAAGGCAGTGGTCTACAGCGGTTATTTATTTGGTAACTGGCACTTATCTGTTGACATCCGAGCAGACGAGTGTAATAGCTTCTATTCTTACCAATTGAATTTATCTGGGGTTGTTTTTGTCTGAAATTCGTAACTACGCTTACGTAACTGGGTAGGTATAACCTCGTATTCGCCAAGATCTTATTGTTCGTTTATTTCCATAATACTTGTAGGAAATTACACAATATTCAGTGCGCACAAACCTAAAGCACTCCCCTATCTTTAAGTGATAAACACATAGAATGATGACGCATATTCCTCAAACGTAAATCTTTTGCACACAGTGATAATGAAGTAAGCAAGCTAAGTCGGGCTTAAGCAAATAAAAGTAGGTAGGTTTCTGATACGCGATTACCTAATGGCCATTTGCGGAACAACTGTGATTTGAAGCGTGCAGTCTGAACTCTTTACTGCGGTTCTCAAGGCCAATCAAAGGTAACAATGCAGGCTTTGAGAGTGCAAGTCTTTTCTTTAATGTAAGTAGATTTATAATAATCGCTAGTCATCATGCTAGTATTGTGCGTATACTCATGAATAAACAATAGGATTTTTAGACAAATCACGCTTGGCAATAGTCCAGGATAGCACCATTATTCGAAAAACATGCCTGAGGAATACTATACCCGATTTGTACGTAGTCTTTTCAAGAGAACTTAGGGCCTACTGTTTCTGCAACGCAAGCAAGGTTGTAGCATTACGTTACATAGTATAGTACCACAATTCGCAACATTGTTTAATCCTAAAGTAGGCTAAAGTTAAGGGCACTTTTCTACCCAATTTAAATAACCATATAAATAATTCAAACTTGTCCGGTTATTAAAAATTGGGTAAAGACCACATACCACATAATGAGGAGGCGAAATAGTTTCAACATGTAATCGTGGTTTAATTGTTACGCTCCGTTACGTAAGTAGAAGTTTGGCTATTATGGTTAACACGAGGCCATGAATGGGAATGCCAATTAAAACGTGTGGATTACACGAAGGAAGGGCCCAGTGAAGCGATTATATCAGTTTTAAACTAGGGAATCCTGTTAAGTAGAGGGTGTTGGCTGTTGGACAAATGTCATGATAGCCTTGGACCTCGCTCGGGAATAGTTGTGTATTAGATAGGATTACAGCCGTGACGCAAGCTTAGCTAAGTGGAGTTTATCGGTATTTCTGAACTTGTTATATGAGACCTATCATTTTCAAATCTAAGCCAAATATAATGAAGCCACGCCACCTACACATTTTAGGTCACCAATATTCAAAGGCAAGATTGAATATCTAAGCAGCCTCACATCTTCAAGATGATTTTGAAGTTATAACCTGTATGACTCCAAGTCTAGATAGGTCGGGTATTATCGTAAGAGACATGCTCCACTTATAAACGCATCGAGTTCCGAGCTGAAGCGTTCGTTTTATGTCCACAACCTTTATAGCTGCACATTAACTTTATCGTGAACCATGGCGATATTACCGCCAATAAACGGATCATGGATATTTTCTCATATAAAGCAACGTCGCTTAGATTACTTGCCTATAACTCTTTTCATGTTTTATCGGTTGTTAATCAGATTATCAGTAATATAGGAATTACACATTCTACCACGAAGGTATTTCCTATGAATGTAATACATGTTATACAAATCAAATAAGTATTTCCTACGTAAGATAGGATTCTTTTCATGTAAGACATTTTTCTCCAGGCCAAGAATAAAACAGTCTATAATAGCCGAAAATATTTGACATCCCGCCGCTAGCTACTATAGATTTTCTACAAAGTTGTCTATCTAATATATTTGACGATTGAAATGTCCGTTCTTTGAAGACAACGTAAGGCAAATGACTTCCTACGTAGTTTTTTAGAAAAAGAAGCAAGAATAGTAGCAAGACATCTAATTTCTTCTTTTTAATTGGTCGCACCAACCAGGTAACCGCATTGAGCTTTTATTTTATTTCCTGCAGCAGTAATAAGGATCTAGTTCCATTTGTCACTGTCAGTTGAGACCTGAGGCTTTAAGGCTATTCCTAGATAATTGGAATCCAGTTCTTCCTGAGAAATGTATAGTACATTTGTTCACTTCTTGGAATGTTGCCTCTTCAGGCCGTTTTAAATCGAATCTTTTACCATAAAATGCGTCCATTTTATAAAGTGAGCAAATCTACTGTTTCAGCTATAAATCGTTGATTCGATATTTGCGTTATGAGGCATCAATTGAGAAATCATTTTCGTGTTTACTGGTCTCAAATGGGAGAAGTTCATTCAGTGCGTCAATTCTAGCGACACAATGAGCGGTGTTTGACGTGCTCGTAAACAAACAGATCCCTCGCATCACAATACTCTATTAAATCTTCAATTATAAGGCCGATTATAACACTTAAGACGTTATAAACATGATGAAACCGATGTTCTCTTATTTTATTTTTTTATTTTATTTATTTATTTAGGTTAACCAACATTTGTTTACACCGTACATTGCTAACTTACTTACTAGGGTTACATTTATGAGTGCAACAATTAATTAAAGGTTAACACCACATGCACGAAGAATAAAAAAAAATCACACATAAAAAGTTAACAATTATACACAGTTAAAAACAAAATATAATGAAATCAATAAACATAAAAACAAAACATGTGGACAAGAAGAAAAAAAAAAACACTTTAAATTATAATTATTAACTCATGATGAATTATTAATTAATGCAATTAAATGATAAATCATTATAAATTAGAAAATTAAATTAATATACTAAGAATATATTACAATTTAAAATAATATAACAGAAAATAAGCATGAAATTAAATTAAGTAAACATTGGATTATTGGTGACTAAAGCTCGTATTAATTTATTAACATTGTCGATTCTCTTGATTCGTGACTGTAGAATGTTCTATGAAGACTTATCTTCTTTAATAAATAAAAACCGGCCAAGTGCGAGTCGGACTCGTGCACGAAGGGTTCCGTAAATTACAGTTAAATCAACCTATCTCAAAAACTATAAGAGATACTTTGATCAAACCAAAAATCGTTGAAAGAGTTAATTAGCATGCATCACCTCTATTTTTTTTAGAATTTTATACCCCGTAGTTATAAAAATAGAGGGGGGGGGGACATAATTTTTACGACTTTGAGAGCTGATATCTCAAAAACCGTTCACTTTAAGAAAAAGTTTTTTAGAAAACTTTATATCATTTTAAAAGACCTTTCCATTGATACCCCACACGGGTATGTACATCGAAAAAAAAAAATTTCATCCCTCAGTTACATGTATGGGGGGCCCCACCCCCAATTCTTTTTTTTACTATTTAGTGTCATATTTTTGTAGCGGTTCATACAACACATATTCCCATCAAATTTCATCACTGTAGTACTTATAGTTTCCGAGTAAATCGGCTGTGACAGACGGACAGACGGACAGACGGACAGACGGACATGACGAAACTATAAGGGTTCCGTTTTTGCCATTTTGGCTACGGAACCCTAAAAACTGGCTAATCCTCTTTGTGTAAGTCAGATATGGTCTATCGGAGTGGTCAGTTTTACAACATCATCATCATTTGCCTATGTTTTTCCCATATTGAGGCCAACCGACTGCAGCCGAGTAGGTACCAGTGCTTCACATGGAGCGACAATTTTTACAAAAACAATTTCAAAATTGATCTATCTTTGCATACTTTACATAGTAGTGGTAGTTATTCTTTAAATGTTAAACAAGCAGCTGGCCTATTTAATGTTAGAGCTAGAGGTCACACCGAACATTGAACATCTGCTATCAAACCCATAGCAGGTGCGTTCTCCCACCATAGACAAAGTTGACGTGTCATGAGACTGTTATTTATTAAACTGTTGATACATGTGAAATACTTACCCTACAACATGAAAATTAGAAAGAAGCTATTTCTCAAGGACTGGCTTACTTATTGTAGAAATATAAACCACACTAGAACGCCTTACATGCTTTCCTTTCTTTCAATCCATAGAAAGGTTGTCTATAACTGTGCCTATAATATCTATGAGAGATCGTTTTCTGCGATAAGACCACCCATTGTGAAGTGTTTTTAGTTATGGAATGACTTTCATATCCAATAAATGTTATGTATTGTATGTACAATGAATTCTAACATGTTCAAGCTTAATTTGGGCCTTTTATAGAAATCCGTCAATACCTTTACAATACGTAATTAAAAACTTGTTAACCTATATCTGTACCTATTAAATAAAATAAAAGGAAAGTGTAAAGATGGATGGCATTTTGTTAGTATTCTACAAAAACAGTACGGAATGAGTAATGATCAGTGTTGGTAAATTAACACGAGGATAATTTGTTATCCTTGTGCCGGAAAATATTACGAAACGAGAGTAAAACAGACGGCTATAGTTAGTAAAGAAATCATCATAACCTGCCCTTATGCCAATTTTATTTGGGATCGCAGCATGTTTTTTTCCATAGTCTTCTATCTGCCGTCATCTCATAAGTAATATTCTTTCTAGCCATATAGACTTTCACACAATCCATCTCTCGTTTTTTTAAGTTACTACAGAAATTATATCAATTTTTATCAGGGTAAAACATTTCATAAATGCATTAGCTAATTTTACTGATGTCTCATAAGCAAAACCAGGTTTTATAAATGTCTGCCGATTATTGCCTTCTTATGCAATCTTGTGTAAACAAGCATCTCTGTGTAAGGATGAGATGGAACCAGTTTTCTGTTTAATATTTAGTATTTGATAACATCTTGATATTTTTGCAATAGCCCCTGCCGTCGTGACCGTGAGAACTAGTTTATGTTACAAAGAGTATCAAATTGTCATAAAATATACTTCTAAATATATAAAGCCGAAAATCGATCTCAGTGGCGTGCACTTGGAGAGGCCTATGTCCAGCAGTGGACTGCGATAGGCTGATGATGATGATGATGATGATGATACTTCTGAGAGGAATGACAAAGGAAATTAAGCGGTTCTTATACTTACCTATAGTAAATTTAACAATAATGACTGTATAGAATTATCATCATAATTTACTCATACTTAGAATAACAAAACAGATTTTTTGTAAAAATGATTTCCTTCCTGAGTTCAACAGTTTAACCAAAAAACGTTGACTAACATTCGAGATAAAGTCTCAATGTAACCGGGTTATCTGCGTTATCACGGCCTTATCTAAGTACCTATCCAGTTTAGAGGGCCTAACACCTAATGCCCTTGCAAACTACAGCAAAAAAAAATATTCACGTACTCAGTACAAAAGTCCCAAGAAATAAACGGCACGTACCTACGTTTCCCAGCAATAATTTAATTAAAATCACGCCATAATCAAAGCCTTTGCTTAATAGCTAATTACTTTATTTTGTTTGATTTAATACGGTTTCCGCTAACATTTATAATAATGTTAGTTTATCAGTAAGGTTTCGTAATAAATGCCACAGTTTAATCTATGACCACCATCCGCGTCATTGTAAAAGTAATGACCGTTACGTCGTATTTGGGCGTCAAGAATCTGTTGAGGAACCGACCAGTTCATGGCATAATAACCTTTGTTACTTTGGTGTAAAGGTTATAGTAGAATATTGGTATTTTGGCAAGCAACACTGCCCAAATTGTGGCCGCGCGTCTGGGTTACAGTTTACAATGAATGACTCACAAAAAACGACATAAAAACCGCCCGTGTGAAGTATGAACGTTATTGCTATGGTGTAGGACCACGGCTGTACGCTATTTGACCTTTGAACTTGACAATTTCGTAATTTCAGTTTTTTTCCAAGCGAACCTACGCTGTTATACGTGTTCTGTGTAATTAATTAATCACTAAGCGCCCTCATAGCGGCTGCATGTCAATAAATGATGGGCTCTTTATCCTTTATCTACAATAGCATATACCTACGCATCTACATACCTACGTACTTTTATTTCATAAAACCATTATAAAATTCAACAACAAATAGCGTAGAAACCTACAGTTTATAACGAATGCAGGTGTAAAAAGAATGGGCGAACGTTTTTTACAAGTCGTCGACGGATCCCTAATAAATAGACTTGTCCCCTCTGAGCCAAGAAATACTCGCAAGAATGCGTCGGTGTTCGGACACACGGCGCGCTTCCGAAAGCACTTTCGCCTACGTTCGGCATCGCTCGGCAGTCTCCGCACCCCACAGCTGACTGGGCCAGCGCGCGAGCGAGAGGAGCATGCGCGGCGGGCACGCGCGCGACAAGGACCGCGCGGCGCGCAACTCGCAGCGCCGCCATTTACTTCTTTTCAGTGCTCCTCGGCCCCCGTCGTAGTGACAGTGTATTTCTTTTATCACTAAGCGCAGAGCTTATTCGTTTTAATTGTGAAATTCCTATATTAATTTGTTTACAAATGTTTGGAAAAGTGTAATTTGTGAATGTGCAATGGAGTTGAAGTTAAACAGGTGAAGGTACGAGCCGTTCGTTCGAGCATGGCTGGCTTCATCGCATCTGTTGTCAACATAAAATAACGTGGATTATGCAAGTTGGAGTAAAATGTGGACGAGTGTTAGGTGAATTTCGTGTTTTATTACAGTAAACGTGTCAATGGTCGTATTATGTGTGAGTTTTAGTTACAAGTGCCCCGTAATATGGTATAGTTGAGTCGGTGTAGGGTATCCACGGCATTCGTCGGCAGATAAACGTACGTAGAGGAATTTAGTGTAAAAGACGAACACAATGCACGCGGTGCAATAACATTATGTTCAATTGCGATATAAAGGTATTATGCCTGTGGAAATAAACCGTGCACGCTCGCTAGTGTTTTTATAATGTTAACCTGCATACGAGCGCTCCACTTGATAGTAACCACTCGACAACATTAGTAAATTAACTTCAATTTACTATTAAATATTGTGTGACTATGTCACAGAAACATTACACGATAGGAGCAAAACACAATGAATATTTCCACAGTAATTAAGTATAAATAATTTAAGGAAGCGTTCTAGTTTTACCTTTACAGTAAGTTGATTACGGTTTGAAACCTTGAAAACTAGGTCTAGGCGGTCAACTATTTATTACACTAACATGCAATGTAACAGTATCAACACCGGAGTCTGCTAATGTGATAGCACTGTGAAATACGTATTCATTGCCCACAAACCGTTCACTTATTCGTTTTATCAAATGGTGACGAACAATAATGTTTTGAGGATAGTTATTTCTATGTTTCCATGCAAGAACTACATAATACATAAGCAATTTATAACAGAATCGACTTGCAGTCAAGTAAATGCTCATTATAATAAAACATTCATTCAGGTGTATGTGCCAGTAGAATGGCGAGGACACAATAAACACAGTGGCACAATAGGCACCACAGCGACGACTAAGCAAACAATTTTCTATTGTTACAGTAAATAAGACTATGAGGGTTGTAATATAATGCAGCGGCTGCACAAAATATTAGCGCTGGCAATAATTTGCACAGCAGTGGAGGCGCAGCAGTGCCCCTCGGGCTGCGCGTGCGACAGCAGCCGCGTGTCGTGCCACGGCGCCGCCGCGCCGCTGCAGCGCCTCGGCCGCAACTACTTCTCGCCCTTCGGCGCGCACCTCACGCGCGTCTCCTGGACCAGCTCCAAGCTCAACAAGCTAGAGATAGACGTGTTCGACGGACTCAACGACTTAGAGTACATCGACCTCAGCAGAAACGAAATCACCAGAACAGAACACGGCCTCTTCGCCAGACTGACCCGGCTCAAGTCTCTCAACCTATCGCGGAACTTCATCGACGATATTCCCCGGTTCACCTTCGCCGATTTAGAAAATCTAGAGGTCCTAGATGTGTCTCATAACCGGCTTCACGTTATACCATTCCAGGTCTTCGGGCCGATGATCAGACTCCAATATTTGGATATATCGCATAATCAAATAGCTACTTTCTTAGATTACTATTTTAATCCTAATAGACAACTGAAAGCACTGTTCCTAAATAATAATAGCCTAGTCAAAATTACGTCTAATGCTCTAGTCAACCTGAAGGAATTGGAGACACTGGACATCTCTAGCAACAAACTAGACTACATACCCAAGTCTTTATTCGATAACTTCGAACAACTGAGAGAGCTGAATCTAAGTTCAAACCAGTTCCAGAACATATCACAAGATGCTTATAAGAATCTGAAGAACTTGCGGTGGCTAAGCATGGGCGGCAACCGGCTGCGGACTCTGCCGCCGATGCTCTTCCAGCATAACGAAAATCTTAAAACGATCTACCTCGATCACACTGAACTAGCAGTTATACAAAATACTAACTTCAAAGGCTTAAGTACTCTACAGCAATTATACATAAGAAATAACGAATTTTTACGAGAAATAGAAACATTTGTATTCCAAGACACGCCAAGCATCACGGAACTGGACCTGAGTTCAAACGCGCTACTATCCCTGCCTAAATCTCTAACAATGTTGAACAACCTGCAATCACTGAAGCTGGCCAACAACCCGTGGGCGTGCGACTGTCGGATGGCATGGTTCGCCGGCTGGGCCGACAAGAGGAAAGAAATCATTAAATCGGACCTGAGTTGCCCGCTCACCTACCCTAACGATATGATAAGAATATTGAACCATACCAATTGTAAACCACCAACGCTGGTATCGAGCAGTCCGCTAACCCTGTACAGATTGCAGAAGAATGCTCTACTAGAGTGCAAATTCGCGGGTAACCCGATGCCGTCCATAACCTGGATCACGCCTACGAGGATGGTGTTCCACTGGAACCCAGAGCCGCTGATCCCGGATATATTCCACAAGCACGGGGTCGCCCACGATCAGTATTACCGCGCCATTGATAACTCCAAATCGAGAGTGAGAGTGCTCGACGACGGGTCACTGTTTATAGGAGATATACATAGAGAAGACTGTGGAACTTACTTATGCTTTGCATCGAACCCTTCAGCAAACCTGACGGCGGAGGTCGTGCTCAACATAGATCCCATGACTATGTTCGAGATTAAAATGTACAGTTTACTGTGCGGCGCGATCTGCGCTGCGGCCTTCTTAGGACTTACGTTATTTATTCAGTTCCTGCGCTATATATTTTTCAGGTTAGTTATTACATCTACTGAAATATGAAGTTTGTCAAACTGTGTATGTTTGTGTATGTCATAGTAACGGAGCGTTGTGTTCGTTTTCAGATTCCGTCTGATGGAGACGTGTTGCAGCTGCTGCACGTGCGTGAGACGCGACGCGCCGCGCTCCAGACAGATATTTAGCATGTTAGACAACATCGAGCAATACAAGAGACAACAACTAGAGAAACTACGAGAAAATTACGCAGTTCAAGTGAGTTTATTATACTAATTAGCTATGTAGCGTCACGTGGCTAATGAGTTCCAGCTCTAATCTGTTAATGTTCTTACAGGTTCATCGCATTAAAGAGAACTGTACGCAACAAATGGACTGGATACAGAACAGTTACTCTACACAAGCAAGCCATTTACGAAATATTAGAGACATCGGTAGCAACCATTTGAGTGCCATGAGAGACCAGTATTATGATCAGGTATTAATTTATATTTTACAGATTTTCATTATTTTAATAATACATCAGTGTTCGGTATAGAAGTGAACAATAATGGAATCAACTAATTTGAATTGAATTGATCGCACAGGTGAAGCGGGTACGCGAGTACTCCACGAGCCAGCTCAATTGGGTGCGAGAGAACTACGTGTTCCAAAGAAACAAAATCCGTAAGTTCAGTGCGCACCAGGTGCTGCGGCTCCGAGAGTCGTACAAGTATCAGCAGCAAACACTCAACAAGGTGCTGGAAAACCTGCCGAGCTTGTACTTTGAGAACTGCCGGAGCGGCTCCTGCGGCAGGAGCGACTCCATGGCCTTCGATCCCGACGTAGAGGTCATCGACATGTACCTCAAGACGAAGATCGAGAAGCTATCCAACCTTCCGAGCCCGATATTTGATGAGGAGAGCAAGATCTCCGTGTACTACACGCCGACAGAGCGGTCGGTGAACTCGCGGCGGAACTCGCCGATCCCGGAGGGGATACACATCAACATGATCGAGAAGGGCCCGCCGCGGCTGCTGGCGATGATCAAGCCGCTGCAGACGGAGGCGGAGGCGACGCCGGGGCTGCCGTCGCCGGGGCCGCCGTCGCCGCCGGGCTCGCCGTCGCCCACCACGTCGAAGGGCGCGCGGCGCTCGCGCTGCGACGAGCCCAAGCCGTCCAGCGAGCCGCTGCTGGGGCGCGGCGCGGTGGCGTTCGAGCGGGGCCGGCGGCGGGTGACGCTGCCGGCCAGCGCGAGCTCGCCGGAGCTGCGCGGCGCGGCGGCGCACTGCGCGGCGCGGGTGCTGCTGGCGGTGGAGCTGACGAAGGCGCCGCTGGGCGAGGGCGGGCCGCCGCCGGACCGCCGCTTGTAGTACCGGCTGCTGACGCGCGTGTACAAGATCTACGCCGTCTCCGGCCGCCCTCTCGCGCGGCAGCGTCTGCCCGACGTGCAACTCTGTGATTTCGGCGGCGGATCGCCTTCCTACGTCTGATAGTGTTCGTGAATCGGAACATATCTTGCCGGATCGTTTCCAATGTCAATAATATTGTAAGGTTAGCATAGTGTGAAGGGACCGTTCGATAGCTCGGGCGTCGCCGCCGATGCCGCTTGTACTTCTAAGTAAGCTGTGATAGACTAGATTTGAATTTAGCGACAATTTAATTTCGTACTGTCTCTAGTGGTAGGCGATAAGGAGTATACTGAAACGATCTGTTCTAATCGTTCGTAGTAGTGAATCGAATGAACCTGTTTAATTAAGCATTCTGTGGGTATTAGAACTTGTAAATAATTTCTGTTTGTTTCAATCATTTTCCATTTTGATGTATTTTTAGGGTAAACTCTTAGAGTAATGCATTTTATATTGTTCAACTTAAAGTGAGGTATAAGAGTTGTTACTGTACTTGTTGTAATTGTTGCGCGGTCACTGTGCTGGCGTATCGCGGGCTCGCGGGATGCCGACGCTCACGCCACATCAACTGTCTGTTATCGTCAACTATTCCTTATGATATTTATATATTTTGTGACTGTCCTACAGAATGTACAGCAGAGTCTTGCAGTGATATGCCAAAAATACAATCCAGCAATGATTATATTATATAACGTTTCTTAATATAAAATATACAAATATTGTTGAAAATTTTCTAAATATATAACAAGAGTAAAAACCGCTAATCATGGAGAATAAATTATTTTTCAATGTACTCTTTTGGTATTATTTTGTGCGACGTTTAATCGCAGGAATCATACTGAACAATCCCCACTGACTATAGTAAAAAAGCTAATAATTCAACAATAATATTTGTCGGCATAATATTAGATAATATCTGTTGCATCCGACAGAGTATCAGTCACAATCTAGATAAACAAATAATATGTTATTATTTGAACCAGCACGTTTAGCATGTTATTTTTTCCATTAAAACCCGGTTTCCATTGACATTACGCTAATAATATTTTAACGACTTCCTCACACAACAATTACAAAGTACTTTCTTTTGGAACTTGTTTCAAATGAAGCAACATTTTAATTTGCAAGGTGAATGCCTAATTACTTTTTATGGCCCAAGGTTCTATTTTAATTTATGCAGACATTGTCTGTTTTAGATAAAAAATATTTAATAAGGATTCGAAATAGAGCTGTTTACGTAAAACTCTTTAAAATATAATAGGTTAGCGATTTCAAGAGTTATGTCTTCAAAAATTCGTGTTTGAGTCAATGACCGTTTAATAGCAATTTCAATATGGCGACACTCGACTGCAAGTTGAAGCCTTACAAATAAAACACTTTGTTTTCAAATCAAAGTTTATTTGAAACGACGCATTAACAAAAGCAATCCATTCAAGACTTTCACTAAAATACTAAATAATGACGGACACACAAACTCACACAGTAGATATATTATTAAATTTACTTAAAACTGAGGAACTAAATAAATGTAGATAAGTGTCAAGTAAAATCATAAAGTGATTAGGATAATTTTTAAATAATGATTTAAATTAAAAATGCTATAAGCTCATGCGAATGCTATATTCAAAAACCTAAGATAAAATGCTTTGTGTGTTGATAATAAAAAAGTGAATTGTTTACTATACTTCTTGTATCCTAGTTACTATGTCACGTATCATGAGTACATGATGTTCATACCTACATCATGGATGTGTAAATAGCTTTTGCCTACGTCACTGAAAAATTCTAGTGTATACTTGTCTAATATACTATCACAGCTAGAAATAATATTACCTAATATTCTACCTAAGAACACCGTGTTATTTACTGTTTAAATAATCTAGACTAGTCAAAATTGTGTGCCTGGGAGAGCACTTAAAGTAGGTATCAGCGAATGCTACTCAGTAGCAGTCGTTTTATAATTCCATGTCAGAGGCCTTTAGGCGGATTTGAGAGAACTCTGACACTAGGGTTTGTTAGGTGATTAGGTGATAAAAAGAAGTCAAAATGAATGAAGTACTTCTTTAGCTAAAAACCGCAGTAATGTTTTAAATCATTTACCTACTAATATTTGAGAGTGTAAATGTACTACCAATAATTTTCGAAATCTTACTAATTGGGTTCCCTTTTACCCTTTGGGGACGGAACCCTAAGAACTTGATTCCTAAAAAAAACTGCATATTCAGCGACATAAGCGTCGAACAAACACTGTGAAAGTTGACACCAAATGTACCGGTATGGTGGTTTATGGTGTAGATTTACACTTGAACATCAGCGATTTTATCGCTTTACAAAATTAAACGAGGATTTTCATTCTTTGAATATAACTCACATATTTATGTAAATAATGTGATTATAGTCAAGAATGAATCCTATGGGTCTTTCTGCTAGACTCAGTTTTTTACATTGGATAATGAGTCATATATGCTAATGAAGGTTCACGCCTGGCATATCTATATTGCTATTTAACTTTTTCTTGTAGAAAAAGACTAAGGTGCAATACTTTAAGACATTCTATCTGGGATGGATATTGTCCTCCCAAGTATAAAATTGATGAAGATTGAGACAACTAAAATAATTGCGGTTGATCTCTACAACGAATAACTTCTTATGAGTCTTTGAAACTATATACTTCTGTTTAGTATATAGAATGTAGTTCATTGACTTATCATTTGAAATTTTGATGGGACTGTAGTGGACTATAGTATTGAGTACATGTCCACAAAATATTCAGTCTAAATAGTCATCCTATTGGCTAATAAATGAAACTATTTCCGCTGATATGATGTATGCCTTTGACATCATAATCATGGAAAGCATGTTAGCATGCTTACAAGGAGGCAGTCTAAATGACTGTTACCTTTTCTTGAATTTACTTTTTAAATTATATAAAAATAATATAACTACTAGCTTTGCTTAATAGGAGTAGAATTAGTTCAGTTAGATGCTTTATCAATATTTAACTTCAAAGTAAGCAAAAATTAACAATTTGGCTTTTAACTAAAATATTTGACATACATATTTATAATAAGTGAATTATATAAAAATGCTAGTTTGCTTAATAGCAGTAGAGTTTGCCGTTCAATTAGATGCTTTATTAATATTTAAAATTATATTAACCCAAAGTTAATGATTTGTCTTTATAAACCCAAAAAATATTTGAAAATTTTGACAAAAAAAATAAATATAAATCAGTAATCATATATTTGAACCGTTCTTTTATTAGGTAGGTAATAAAAGACAACGAAGATATTAAAATTAACGATTTGTCTTCATAACTCCAAAAAAATGTTAAAAAAATAAACTAAATTATATAAAAATCGGTAATCATGTATTTTAACCGTTCTTTATTAGGTAGGTAATGAAAAATAAAGTTATTAAACTACAAATGCTCTTGTCTGACAAGGCTAAAATTAATACTTCTATAAAGTGCTACCAATTAAATATTTGCTTATGTTAACCAATGTTTACATTTTCATTTTGAAAAATGAAAATTGTAAACTTTAAGGCTATAATAAACGCTGTAGATCAAATGAAAGAATTTCAGAATTACAAACAATCCTTTAAAGTTAACTGATTAGATTGAACAATTAGCCTGAATGAAATTTATAGGATAAACTCCTGTGATTTCACCTGATGTGATGACTATCACAAATAAAACTGAAATTCAACACAAGTAGAAAATCAGATCATAACACAATGTGCAACATTGTCACATTGAAATCTCTGGACTCAGCTGCATCATATCAAAATCTTGTGATAAACCGACATCTGAAGACTACATCTACTGAATATATATGTAGTTAACTATAGAACCATGTGACCAACTCATGACAAAACCGTACCGTACGTGAGCATAAATCACAATTATTTCTGTAAATAGATTTAACACAACACTTAAATACCTTAATATTTTTTTCAAAATAGATGCGACCAGTATTTCCTAATTCACTATCTTGACAAGAAACACCTACAAAAGCTCGAAGCTTCAAAATCTCTTTTGAAAGGACCTTGAAAGACAACCAACCCTACAGAAACTGTAAAAAATACTCCTATAGATCAAAATAGAAGTTCTAGATCAAGCACCACAAGAAATCTCACTTACCTTAGCGGCAGTTCTGTTCCAGATGACCACCTTATGTCCTGAGTTGAGAAGGTTCTTCACCACGCCGCTGCCCATGATGCCCAGCCCGAGGAAGCCGAACTTCATCTGAGAAGCCTGGATGTTCTTCTCTAGCAGCGTCTCTGATACATTCTCCAGGTCTAGCGGTGGAGTGTCCTGGGGAAGGTGGAATTTTAGATTTAAGAATTGGAGAATATTGGTGTGGGGTAAGAGGTAGACCAAGAATAGACTGATATTTCTAAGGTATTATTTATGGTAGAAAACTAGGAAGTCTGACCATTAATGTTACCAGGAGATATATTGAGTTTTAATATTGGTGCCTAGATTGAGGAGTTGAGATAATGTCTCTCTATGTAATACGTTGGTATTCAGCAGCATTAAGTAAAACTGTGTAAGGCCCTGACTCCACCAAAGCAATTAAATAACTTAATTTTATTATTCAAATATCTTGTGTTACACCATCTTAGTAGAAATTGTATGGGTTGTCACAAATAGCCAGTCTTCCAAGTATTTTTAAGTGCCTTTGTACTTTATTTATTTAACAGTTTATGAACACAGTTGATGAGACAAGAAAAATAGAAGAATCAAGTACAAAGGTACAACTTATTTAATAAGCTTGCCTAATTTTTGCCTTTCTTTAAAAGTGGGTTGCAGTATCATACTTGGGGATGCCAAAATATAGTGGAATTTAACAATCAAAATTTCCTTACACATGGAATGTAGGAAAGAATTTAATTAGGTCAGTAGGTGTATGATTTTTGTCATGTTTATAATGTGTTTATGTGTAGTAACATAATGTATGCCTATTATTATTTTAAACGAGTCTATTATTAAAAGAAATGACTAATGTAATGTACGTTTTTCATTATAAGTAACTTATTATAAGCAAAACCTACTTATTATATATACCATATTATCTTATAGAAATGTATGGTTTTCTAGATAAGTTTCACACAGTTCTAACGGCCTACATATTGCCCCTAATAAGCCCAAAGCACAATTTCACAGATTGATAGGTTCTAGGCTGGAGAGAAACAGAAGTCCTCAACAAACATCCCTCTACAATTAGGTACTGAGTTGTGTGAACAGGTGGTACCGGCCATATGCATTCCCACCCACGTACCAGTAGTATGTTGCTTTATCAGTCAGAAGATATCAGGATTCATCATTTTTTTATTTATCACTCACAATCAGAGTAGTCTAGGTCTCTTTTTAATACACTTTGAAAATTATTATATTGTAAGTCAAGGAAAATACTGTAAGTCTTTCTTTATAATCAAAGTTCTTACGAAACGTCAATAGCTAGGTGCGCGTTTCCAAGGAGTCTTATGGAGAAGAGACTGCATGCCATAATTTCCGTACCATAAGTACAAACATATATTTATAATAGGCAGAGAGAATCCCATTCTGAAACAATTTCTTTTTTTTTTCATATATTTTTGAGTAAATACGCCAACAAACTAATTCAACTCACCATTATTTACTAGACGAACAAACCACAATTTTCAATATTAAATTATTTCAGTAAACACATTACACGAACACAACTTTATATGTAGAATAAAATATGCATTATACCTGCAATTTTTCAATAACCACAACATGTAATTGTATATTGATCCATGTCAAAACCAATGTTATTAACCAACTTCAAAAACAACGTATACAGTTTCAGGTTCCGAGAAAAAGCCCTATATTAATTAGTGAATGCTGCAACATTTTCCAATAAACTCGACTGGACTGAGGTACTCTACATTGGACTTTCGTCCTTATATGTAGGGTATAACGTTGAATTTTCATTACGTTTGAAAGTTCAAAGGGAAATTGCAATCGGAATGTAAGGGTGGATATGTATGCACTATTACAGCGTTCCTAGTATTGAGACCTAATAAAGCCTGTGCAATTTCGGATTGGATAGACGTGTATGCCGAAATAATCATGTCGGTATTACTCTGGGTATAATTAAATTCTGCTGGTATATTCGGGTTTCTGTGAGCCTGTTGTACACAGTATTTAGGTTTTATACTGTCTTTTAGCATGACAAAAGAATTCAAAGTGAAATCTATGCTTAGCGCAACCCGAATGTGTGAGAAATATACTATGAGAAAAAGTTGTGTGATTCTTTACGCGTATAACAAGTTATATAAAACTAGATTTAAAGTCTGTGACTGAACGATATATTTACTTATACTGTGCTTTAAATTATTAATCGATATCTATAAGTTTGTATATATTATTCTTTGATGCATACATTTTTTTTGTATTTTTTGATGTGTGTAAAACAATAGCTTAAAGAAAAACTCATATTTACATTTATAGTATTAGCTAGGATGCTACGTAATGTTACTGACAATGATAGTCGGTTTCCGTACGCGTGTGACGTCAAACGGTGGTTTCACTACCGGCACGTGTAGGATGGATGGATAGGTACAACGATATTATTCTTAACCGACTTCCCAAAAAGGACGTTCTCAATATACGGATGTTTGTACTGTTGCTGTTACAGCCTTTTTATCGTCCCACTGCTGGGCACAGGCCTCCTCTCACACGGAGAAGGATTGAGCATTAATCACCACGCTTGCTCAATGCGGTTTGGTGATTTCAGACTAAGTCCAGGTTTCCTCAACCTTTTTATCAGCCATTGGTGTCCAAGATATACTTAGAAAGTACATACCAACTTAGAAAAGTTGCATTGGTACTTGCCTGAACTGGAATCGAACCCACACCCTCATTTATTTATTTATTATAATAGGTTCACCAACAATTGTTTACACAATTACAATTATAAAACACATGCTTAACTGTAGTATTGCAGTGTAACAATTACTTATAGGTGAACACCTCATGCTTAAATTACAACAGACCTAGGGCTGCCATCTCGAATTTCGCCAAACCCGGACAAAGATTAAAAAAAACCCGGACATTTGACGTAAATCGCATTTTTTCCCCGGACGGGTACTCTTACACCGAATGAGGTTAGTGTTTTGTATCATAATGCCGATAAATACGGAAATACAGTTAGGTGCTTTCTTACATGAAAAGTGTCCGGGTTTTCCCCGGACGCTTTTTGAAAACCCGCCCGGACGTCCCCCGGACGGGGTCAAAACGAGGACAAATCCGGGGAAACCCGGACGGATGGCAGCCCTAAACAGACCCAATCTAAAAATTAAATCTAAACAACACCTAGCAGACACTTGGTAAACGACTGAGTGTCCTCATACTCGACGGTTGATTCTTTACCCACTAGGCCACCACGACTTCTTACGCTAGGTTGAACGTGATGTTTGTATGTGGAAGTAAAATTATTTTATTTCAAAGACTAGCATTTGTAGGCTCTTATGAAGTCACACTAGTTACACTGTTATGTAAACCTATTTGTTGCAGTTCGGTATGTTTTTTAAGGATGAAAATTCTACATTGTAAGTAAATATAGACTAGAATTAAAACTTAGACTTCGCTATAGTAATAATTTTGTGTCAACTGATCAATAAGTCATTAGACAAAGTAATAGGTATGTTTAATATTGACGCCTGTTTTCACAAGGCTAAACGGAATGATGGAATGAGGCTAGATAGAAGAAAGGACTATCAGTCTTTTTCCTAGCATTTGGATCTAAACAACTGTAGGATATGGTTAAAAGACTGGTCAAAAATAACCCACTCGAATTTAGGAAATCCAAGATATTAATTTCATCTCAGATAACCTTCTGTGAGTATAGGAAGAACCAACATTTAATCTAAATGTATAATGAAGAAGATTTTTTTTTGTACACAAAAACTCCGAAATCATTGAACCGATTTGATTTTTTTCACTGTTGGGAGAGAAAACTATCCCCAAGTAGCATAGGCTAAATTATGATTATAATTTTGACTAAATAATATTTTTTTATATACCAAGTAAATGGAATAAATGGAAATGGTTCAAGCGTAAACCCCTACATTTATACGAATGAGTAACTTCCAAACCCAAGCCTTATCTTATCAGTTAACTATAATGTTATTTACTCTGTGACAGTCTGGATTTCATGGGATAGGCATGACGTTATCATATTATACAGTGGGCAGGTACACCTGTTTTGATATGCTTTCTTGGTCATTATTTTTAGGTACTTGTGTGCACAGATGTTGTCTAAAGAAACCTAAGAGAATTGTTATACTGTTTTCTAAAGGATCAATACATATGACCTAGATGTTGTATCTCACGAAAGTGGATTTGTCATAGTTGTTTGTCTAAATGTACATTTCCTTTTTATGTTGATAAGTTTTCCTAACCTAGAAATGTATGTACACGGTTTTCAGAAACATGCATCGACAACACTTTTAAACTGAAGGCAAAGTTCATCCAATTTTAAACATCTTATTAAGGTGGAGGAATTATGAAGGATTCCAGCAACAGATTCCTCAGATGAAAACCATAAGAAATTCACATTATATTGATTCACAGAGGATTAGCAGTTATGTTTAATTTGTACCTAATTAGTTTGAGTTATAATAATCATCAGGTGGTAGACACAGACCGATTCCAACCAATCCATTTGGAAGTCAAGATGTTCCCAGTCTATTATTCAGAAGTGACATCAGTGAACTATTTATGGCTTAAATGATGATGATGATAATAACCATGGAAACATACGCCAACGACTTTCAGCTGATATAAAGCTGACAACCACACTTATACCATGAAGGTTTGTGTGTCAATTATGTTGCTTCTTCACAAGCAAACAGCTGAACTTATTTTGATGAAACTTGCCAATAATGTAGCTTAAATATCAGAATAATATATAGGCTATTTCCAGGTCCGTGTCATTATTCTCTCGTGGAGCTAGTTAATAATAAATGTTCAGGTACTTACTGGGCGTCGAATATTAGACGGGCGATGCAGCAGACTGGATTTCTTCGAGAAGGAGTGGTTCAGCATCGACGGCTTCTCATTGGCCGTCTCGATGTCCGTGTAAGACCGCGAGACGCCCTTACTCTTCTTACGAGGAGTCGACTTGGTGCCGGCTGACGACGACCGTTTTATAGGCTTGACCTTTGAAATGCCCAAACGTATCTATAAATATTGAGAATGGTCATTTGTGAAGTGGTGAGGGTTGAAGCCATGCTTTTTGACGTACCTTCTACTAGTGCAAAGTTATGTAGCATGCTTTCATGCGACATGCAGGAATTTGGACCATGGTGGGTCAGTCTTGACTTTGACTACAAAGCTCTTATGTGTAATAAATTATGAGCTTAACTAAATTCTCATTTCCTGAAAGGCATCTTGATTTGATTAAAGGAAGAGAGTTGAGTGAGGGTTACTTTAAATATAAGCCATTATTATCCCACAATTTCAATGTAGTCAAGTAAGTAACTGCACAACAGGCTTTCAAAAACTACATTATCTTCTAACTATAAGTTGCTACTACACTATGGTGGTGTAAATAATTTACCACATAAAATAATTTATTATTTAGAGCATCCTTCGTGATGTAATAACCTCATCAACTTTACGCATTTTTTTTATTTTGTGCCCATGCCTTTTTCAAGTCTCGAAGATGTAGATCCATAAATGAGTGTCTAAATGACAGTTACCTTAGGAGTAGCGCTCTTCTTCTTAGAGGTGGTAGGCTCAGAAGCAGGGCCGGCCACTTCCTCGTCAGCTGGCTTCTCCTCCTGATTCTCCTCTTCCTCCATGACATCCTTCAGTTTGTCAAACTCTTCCTCAGCGTTGACTGCATGCTCGTCGAGGTCACCGAATTTCTGAACAGATTATAGGTAGTTGTTAATTTTGAAAATAAAACAGGATTTAAATGGACTAGGATTGGGAGTAAGTGGTTTATGCTGCTGCCATTTCAGTAAATTTAGTGATGCCGCTGATGATGAGCTGATAGGTATTCAACAATTTTTGGTTTATACTTAGACCTCCTTTTAAGACAAAACTGCAACTTGTTTACAAGAATGTAATCCATTACTACACTCACATTTAAAAATAAATATTCCCAATAGCATGTCGGAAGAAGACACATATAAACCCCTATAAGGGGCTTTACACATGTATGGAATAAACATGTACCCGTGACAATAACTGTTTCTGTACTAATATTGTCCAGATTCATATACTGATTTTCATCTTTATTCAAATAACCTACCTCAGGGTTGACAATGAACTCCTCAATCTGGTTAACAGCCTCCTTGAAGGCGGCCGTCTTGCAGGACTTGATGAGCTGCTCCTTATACTCCTGGTAAGGCTTGATGTTGTTGTCCTCGATCCAAGCACTGTTGACAACGGAACACCATCAGTTTCGAAGTTTCAAACTGTCTCAGTGTTTTTCAACCTTTTTCATGACCCCCACTCTCCTTGGTATTTTTTTAATGGGAAATCATCAACTGATTCCTCCCGCTGTGGGTTAGCAACGTGAGGGAGTGTCAGACTTTTACTGACTAACCCCCAGGGCCGTGGAAACTCTTTCGTACAATCCCGCAGCCGCGGGCCCCCCATTGGTGTCAAGAATTCTTCGAGGAACGCGACCCACAGGTTACACAAGTTGAAAACTATTCCTATATACCAGAAGACACCAACTTCATTATAAGATGGCACCCTATGATGATGATAATGAGCCCCTCACTTTCATTTGCGAAGTCTCATCATTCTCCCGGTTTTGGGTTGAGGAGGTCAGGTGCACTGTTATGTAGAGACCAGTCATGTCTGAATATAGGTTTACGATAACAATAGGAAGAAATAAAACACTTTTTTCGATTAAACCCACACATTTATCTATTAGTCACTGTTCCTGAAAAGTTATTATGACCCTTCTCTTGACATGGCGTTAATAAGGAGCACTTAAATAAAATAAATATGGTAGCTACTGTGCACTATTACATTTTTGATACGAATACTTGTGCGTAGGCTGCAAGCTCCTAAAAAACCAACAAATCAAGCTTCGAAAAGACAGCAAGGACAGATGAAACTAAATTCTTCCTCAATAGAAATCCTTTCACTCAGGTAATGACGTCACAAATCAGTATTAATTCGAATTTGCACGCAACAGTATGTCAGGTATATTCGATTCATTTTTCAACAGCGGACCAATTACTCCATATTCAAAACTAGGTCACTCACAAAGGGCTTAAAACTGAATACAATAATTAGTGGAATATCGAAACTAGGGCATCCGGGATTTCTAGGAAGGCAGCTAGCGCTCACGGGTCGCGGCCAGGCTCCGGGTTGAAGGGGGGGTGAATTCACATATGCAGTCAGTTACAGTACCTTGGAGATTCAATTACAAGCTCACCGGAATTGGGTCGATATTCAGGGCGCACTATATATATAGTTGTAGGGATTTTCAGGATTCAGATTTGTGATATGCGTTTTTATAGGTAATCAAGCCACGCCCCAGGCGAAAAAAAACATTTATAAAATACGTACGAAATAACAAAATTAAAGAGTCAGCGAAAATTTGACTAAAGACGCAAAAGTTACAACGAACGTATAGTTTAGCATCTTTCAAAATATCTAAACCCCCGAAAGTTTAAAAAGACAACAAATCATGAACACAAAAATATTTCAGAAAATGCAAGTTCATATTGAATGGGTCATAACTGGACCGATTCCAGAAAGTTCTCTGATAATAATCTAAATTGTCCCCCCGAGGCTGTTACACGTGCATAGGACACGTGTAAACACATGGCTAGAAGTGACAAATACAATTAATTCTTCAGTAGAAATCCAATTGTATCAGATGCAGATTAAAAAAGGATATTCTGGGCTACTCGAAGCTGTGTCTATTAATTCTATTATCCTCTGTGAATCGTGTTAAGCAGACGCCAACGAAAGATTGGCACAAATTGCCTTAGAGCAAATTGAAGGGGAATGCTAAGTGCATAATGCAAGTTCACAGCTCCTAGTATTACGATCCATTCGATATGTAGATGTTAGTACTCTTAAACAAACAGTAAATGATGTAAACTTTTTGAAAAACGCGACTAAGCGAACTTTATCAAACTGGCGGAAAGTTCCACCTGAACGACCAAGTTTAGGAGGTACGCTGAATTACTATAAAATTCTTGTTTTATTTACGAAAACAAATATTTGTTCAGTGTCCTACGTATATGAATTATGTATCGATTGAAATAGCCAGGCTGACAACACTCGTATAATCGTAATAAAGCTAGCGGATGAAATGGCAACCAGTTTTTAACCGTTTAAAAAAAGTATTCATAAAGTAAAATATACTCTGGGTCTAAAAAGTGATTGAAAGAAGACTACTGTTTGTGGTCTTTAATAATGGCACTGGTAACCGCTGGATGGTTATCACCATGACTGCTAGTCTTTCGGTGATC
Source organism: Helicoverpa zea (assembly GCF_022581195.2). NCBI lineage: Eukaryota > Metazoa > Arthropoda > Insecta > Lepidoptera > Noctuidae > Helicoverpa > Helicoverpa zea. The sequence goes on along the minus strand of NC_061464.1, from coordinate 755,123 downwards.
GGTATAAAAAGTATACCTCGGCATATGACAATAGTAAATTGATATGTACTCCTGTAGTTAAGGAGGAAATTATCTGCAAAACTTGAAAGCATCAAAAGTCGAAGCCTCAAAGTAATGCACTCGTTGTAACGTAACATATTTTGATGCATCCAGTAGTCGGTAGTTTTTGAGTGTCCGAATATCCCCGTACAAACGTGAGTAGCGATCAATATAGCTACGCACACAAGACAATAGTCTGAAGTAATATTTTATATGTTATCTATCTATACTAATATTATAAAGAGGAAAACTTTGTTTGTTTGGTTGTAATGAATAGGCTAAAAACTACTGGACCGATTTTAAAAATTCTTTCACCATTCGAAATCTACATTATCCACGAGTAACATAGGCTATGTTTTATCTCGGTACGGGCAGTAGTTACCACGGGACGCGGGTAAACGGCTAGTTATTTATATATGTACAAAGTGCAGAACTCTCAAAAATACCAATAACAAATATGAAAATATAAACTACACATCTACGAATGAAGTTATACTGATTTCTCCGGAAGGACTTTTAAGTTCCCTAATCTCAAGGAAAACATGGGAAGTTTGTGTAATAATAGGCCAAAGATATATGGCCATTGTTCAGAAATTAGGACGAAAATTGTCGTGGCAAAAGCGGCCGCTACCATTACCTACAACCAAGTAAACCATTTCCAAAATACCATTGATGTCTTTCTCTCCATCTGTTATCTAGCCAAAATACAACAACTATACTGTAGCTAACCTGTTCACCACACCCTTACCTGTGGTTTAGAAAATAAAAGAACTACTATTATCTAGAAGTATAACTCCCCTGTTTTCTCCGCTCTAGAAAAATCGTCTATGTCGTCGTTCAGCAAAATATCGACCGAAATACTAGACAAAAGCGTAGTTCCTAAAAATTGCCAATAGTAAACTTTCAACAGGTAGACGTAGGAACTATCGCGCAATTTTAAACAAAACAGGCTTAGTACGAATCGCACACGAATGGTTCTGGACACTTTGTCCATATCAGGGATTCTCCCGCGCCTAAAATTAGAATATCTTCGACTCCATTTCCATGCATCATCTCATTTGGTTCAGCCGTGCGTAAAAGCGTAACCAACAAAGTCACATTAATAAATAACATAAGTAAGGATACCCGAGGAGCCGATAGGTATCACTTAGTATTATCACTGTCTTCGTAAAATAACCAAACGGATTGAGATGAACTACATATACATAGGAGATAGGTGATAGAGGAGAAGGTATAGGACTGCTTTTTACCCGCGTGCTAGCTGGTCTCCAACACACGGGTAATGCACTAAGACACTCCAGATTCAATGTTTAGCATACAAGAAGATACATTTTTGGATTGAAACATTATGTCTACTTAAACATTATGGCTTTTAGCTCCTGCAAATCGTTGGCTGCTGTGTTCATTTTGTCACAGACTTCTACAGCCATGATAAAGTTATATCATCATAAAATATTTCGGTGTAAAGTTATCGACAATACGAATAAAATAAGCCCAAACACGTGTAGTTGATACATACTGATGAGGAGGTCCCTTGACTCTCTGTCGCCTCCATCATCGCACCACCTCCACGGTTTTATAAAATCAAGCTTTCCCCTATGAGCCACGTTCAATCAAGTATTTTTACGTTGATTGGATTTAACAAACATCAAAGTATTTATCCAAAATCAGATAAGGCTTTTCGTCAAATGAGACTTTAAACAGCAAAGCTTTCTTTGAAGAAGTGGTGATGGGTTCAACTTTAAGCTTTTCAGAGCAGCCATAAGTTTCATATTAGGTAGGTTAGGGTTTTCCGGTGTTTCTGGACTACAACATGATCGATATAAGTAGTTAGACACACCTTGACGGAATCAATAAAGTAACGTGTAGCCAAGATTTTGCTACCATAGACTCAGTCTTTCTGTTTGCATATCAAACATAGACTATAGCACCCATATTACAAGAAAAATCCTGTTTGGATCTACGAATTAAGTATAAGTTAAAGCTTGGCAAGGTCCTAGAGCGCGGAACGACCAAGGGTCAAGCAACGGGGAGGTAGGTCCGTGGATGGTTGACTATCTAACAAGGAGTATCGCATTGTTGTAAGACTGTATTTTTTGGGAATGGAGTTGCCCAAGGAACTGAGTTTAGAACTGTCTTAAGCTACATCCGATTCTTCTCTACTTCTCGACTTGTGGTCTACAAGTCACACGCTGGGTAGATGTATATTTTGGAACCGATTGCATATCTGTACTTTATAATGTGTACACTTTATTATGATGTATTTTTGTATTAGCAGCTGTGAACTGTGTTCATAAGATCTTTGTATTAATATACTTCTAGCCATTACTGAAATTTACGTAAATTAATGACCATATTTAGTTCTCAGTGACGTCATAAACCCTTCGCATAGGCATTTTTAAAACAATACCAACATTATAATGAAAATAAAACATCTGTAATTGTACACACAAACACATGCGAGACTAATGTAATACTTAATTTACTTTTCCATGGAATGGGGTTACAAACTGCCATCACACTAATATTATAAAGTGAGTGTCTATGTTAGTTACTTCATCACGCCCAAACGGCTGAAAGGATTTTGATGAAACTTATCAGTAACATAGCCTATGTATCAGAATTACATATATTTTACTTTTTATCTGTAGCTCTCTCGGGACGCAGGCGGGACCGTGTGTGAAAACTAGTGTGTCTATAACTCCTAGCGAAGGTCGGCGCGGTCAGTCCGTAACCATCCTCGCATAAAGAGTTCCATACCTTCTGTTCGTGATGGCACGTTAAATTGAAAGTCCTGGTTTGCATTTGTACAACTTGGCAGTCACAAGGTGTAATCCGAAAAAAGAATGACTGACTGGTCTCTACTAAGGAGTATCTTATAGCCCGGGAACTGGGTTAAGAGGACCTATTCAGATCCTTGAGGTAGGAACTTTGCAGGTCTGAAGAGAAATATCGATAGAAGTTCTCAGACGTCCTCCTAGCCAATTATCGGCTACGGCGATGTAAGGAGATTAGCCAACTGCGCTGGGCATATTATAGTGCACAAGCATTTGCGCAGGCACTGGTGCACTCACTATTCCTCCACTCTCATAGCCCGATGGGACGGCAATCCGACACGACCGGAGAGAGATCAGGCGCAGGACCGACATTAACATGCTCTCTGATGCACGGGTGTATCAATCATTTCCAGGCTTAGGGCTGCTTTGTGTAAGTTTCAAAAACCCACAAAGCGATTTCGGCCCAACTCGGAATTCGAACCCGAGACCTCGTGCTCAACAGCCGCGCTTGCGACAGTTATACCAACGAGGAAGTTCTCAAGTAGCAGTTAAGGTCGGTCACTAAGACTTCAGGTGTATCTCTTGATGAGGACTTCAGGAGCGAAAGTCAGATTGTTGGAATGGGAGAATTTTCGGCTACGAATTTTGAAAAAGTTCAAGAATGACTTCTTTGTTATTCCTGACTGTCAGCCTATTCAAGCTTCGGACTCTCATGTGACTCATCAAAATCTTCAATTGTTATTTACTAGCTTTTAAGTTTTTCCAAAGGGTATCAGGTTGCCCAGTTAACTTGGTTGAGTGGGTCATCTGCACCCAGTTGGACTGTTAGCCAAACCCAAAATAGTTGGGAAAGGAATAGGCAAATGATGAGAAGATTTTAGACTGCTGAAGGTATGACTTTTGTATATTTTCATAAGGGTACTAGCTTCTGCCAGCGGTTTCACCCGCATCCCGTGGGAACTACTTCCCGTACCGGGATAAAAAAAGTAGCCTATAGCCTTCCTCGATAAATGGGCTATCTAACACTGAAAGAAATTTTCAAATCGGACCAGTAGTTCCTGAGATTAGCGCGTTCAAACAAACAAACAAACAAACTCTTCAGCTTTATATTTTCATAAGGGTATTTAAGTTTCCAAATGCATTCAATAAATTTTATAACAAATCCCTGAACTGGATAACTATGTGCATAAATAATACTGGAGTCTATACTAATATAAAAAAGAGGAAACATTTTTGTTAGTAACCAAAAGACCCCTCAACTATAGAAATAATTCAAAAAATTCTTTACTGTTGGAAAGCTATACTATCCACAAGTAACATGATGTCCTCCTAGCCGATTATCGGCTACGGCGGCTGTTCTCATGTAAGGAGATTAGCCAACTACGCAGGACATATTATAGTGCACAAGCATTTGCGCAGACACAGGTGCACTCACTATTCCTTAACTCTCATAGCCCGATGGGACGGTAATCCGACACGACCGGAGAGAGATCAGGGGCTCCGATGCACGGGTGTATCAATCACCAGCTTCCAGGGTCTGGGCTGCTTTGTGAAAGTCTTCTAAAACCCACAAAGCGATTTCGGCCCGACTCGGGAATCGAACCCGAGACCTCGTGCTCAGCAGCCGCACTTGCGACAGCTAGACCAACGAGGCAGTTACAACTAACATGAGCTATATTTTATCCAGGTAGGGAAAGAAGTTTCCACCAGGATGCAGGTGAAATGCAGGAAAGTAGCTGGTACTGGATGAAGTGGCTTACATCGTCCCTCAAATGAATGTGAAAAATATAATCAAGTATTCCTTAGCACATCTAGGCAGACTTCAACATGTATGTACTAATATCTTACTTGGCTGAGATAAATTATTACACATGTATGTCACAAGGGATGATGATTTTCTAATAAAAATTTTTAGAGCTTCTTGTAAAGATGTTTGTAGATTCAGGAAATTAAAGATAAATGTTAGCACACATAAGACTATGTTTTAGCAAGATAGGCATGTGGCATACTATGCATACTGTCTTTCCTCATTTCCTTCTAAGTCAGTATTTTAAATTTCATTTCCAAAGTTACCACTGTACAAAATTAACATCGAGAGCAAATATTTCTACCATTTATAATTTACTTTATTTTCATAATAATTAATAGTAGTGAATAATGTGCATGTTAAAATTGTGTCTAAAAGAAACAGTCAACTGTGCTTATATTTCCCAAAACTTTGCTACCATAAAACTGTGGGTTTGCTAAAGTGGAGAAGCAAATAATGAAAAAAATATATAGCTCTTGCACATGGGCTACGTTTTGTTTTGGTGAGATTTTATTTTATTTATTTATATGAATCTGTATCCATCTAGAACCTAGTCTGATAATAAATTTAAGTAATTGTGAAACTGAATCCGTCATAAAATATGAAATTCTTTTAAAAGTGGTGTTGCTATGGTAGAATAATTTTATATTACCAATACTATAGAGTTGCAGAATAAAATTAGAACAATGCTAAGAATACTTTATTGGGGTTAAAAATGCTAGTACTTAAATAAAGTTGGTTACTTAAAAACAGAGTAATTAATCCTTTTCTTAAGAGTAGAGAAAGATTAATAGGTACTGGTAGTCTAGCTAGAAAAACTACTATTTATACTTATAAGAAAGCTGGTACTTACTAGTTATTGGTTCCGAAGAAATAAATGCATTGGACGTTCATCGCCTTCTTGGGAGGCTTGAGCTCCGGGGTAGGGATGGCTACCTGAAAACCATCACAAACAAAATTAAGGTCAATGTTTTTATTCACTATTTTGACATTAACCAACTTGTTTACCCAAACTGACAGAGTATATGACTTTGTTTTGGGGTACCTAAGGTATTTCTCCAGGCTTTTACCCTAGCCACGCAGCATTAAAATGATAATTAGCAACACATTTTCCCGCCCATAATTACATGTATACAATCTGTCAATTTCATCAACAAACGCAGCAACAGTTGTTTACAATTTTGATTCATGATATTTACTGATAGAATTTGAATGTTTTTTTTTTATTTTAAACTTCAAAAGTAATAATGAGGCGTCTTACCCGGCCGGGCCAAGGGCTGAACCCCTTCATCTTGGCCCTGAAACAAACATATAACACATCTTACTGACACTGCAATCTAATGAGCGGCACAAAAGGCTCCTATTAGCTATAAAATTCAATACATACCACACAAGATCACCAAGTTTAAAGCTTTCGGACATCGTACACGTCTGCTCTGTTCGACTTTCCACGACGAACTAAACCAGAGAGAAATTGTATTCAACATAGAAAAACCAAGCTTTCCGCGTCTTCTCGTTTCTCTATGGCCGCTGCGAAAACCGTCATTTACCGCAACTACAACGACACAGTAATTATATAGTAAACTAAATTCTTACCTTGTCTGATAAGTATTGCATATAGAATATTAATTAAAGTAATTTATTAACGAAGATGCGTGCCGTATAAATAAAATTTAATTCTTTTTGTAAAAAAAACATTTCATGGTCAGCTTTTTAGCATTTGACATATGATTCAGTTAAGTGTTAGTTATCTGTATCTGTTTGTTATTTTTCCGTTCATCTAGGGACACGGTATCGAAGCAAAAGTATCGATACCGTACTCATGAGTAGAATCGATAACAAAGTATCGTACTCATTAAAGTATCGAAACAAAAGTATCGATACTTCAAGGTATCGAGTACTTTTTAGATCAAAATTTGCTAGGTCAATATCAGTCAGTAAATAATGTCAGTTTTACTTCAGTTCAGCAGGACATAAAAAACAAATGGTATTGGTACAAAAATTTAATAGAATAATAGAAAAATGGAAAATGGAAGGAATGAAACAAATCGAAAATGTAGCAAAAGGAAACAATATTAAGTTATTTGAGGTATGCTAAAAACTAGCAGTGTCCCACAGTTTCACCCGCGTAGTAGATTAAAGATCCCATTCCTCCTCCGTAGTCACTTAAAAATAGAAGTTTGTTGAGCCTTTTGGTTTCGAATTTTTGTGATGGTACTTCGTGCTTCAGAAAATAATCGTTCTGAAGGTACTGACGTCGCAGGGATTGATATATATATTCATTCTCGTGCCAATTTATATAATTTTGGGAATACTACTTTCATATCTTCCCATTGTTTTAAGGGATCTACTGAAAGTGGCGAAACCTGTGCCGATAAGTAGTAGCTTAATTCATCCTTAAATTTCAGGCTGTGATGAAGATGAAGAACTTGCTTTATTATTTTGTTTTTTAGTGTGTGCCAACTTCTTATGGTGGCTCCAGAAATCAAATGTCGTTTCTTTTTTTAAGACGAATGTCTTAAAAAGTTTTCAACGAGTGAGCTAGAAAGCGCAGTTAAATTAAATTCTTCATTCGATACGATACCTGGGAAAAAGTACTTATTGAGTAAAAGGATCGAATGCAAAGTATCGAGTACAAAAGTATTGGTATCGAACTGGAATGTACTCGATACCACAAAGCATCGATACTTTTTTCGTGTCCCTACGTTCATCTAGCGGACCAATCTATTTACTATACTCTATGTAGCGGACGTACCGCCAAAATTAAATTAAAACTTTTATTCTAGGTCCAATTTGTAATGAATTCTGAATAACAATGTCTAAAAGATACTTTCCCCAACAACTAGGAGAACGAAAGAAGGCCAAACTCGATGTTAGCATATCTGATCATAACTTTCCATTAAGTCAAAACAATGAGTTCAATAAAGGTAATATTGTGTTAAATTGTATATTTATAGCTTATATCTATGCTACTGATGTTTAAAATATTGATAAGATGCGAAATCTCAGTAACATCTTTGAATGCAAATAATACTATGAACTGAAAGTGAGGTTAGGATAAGAACTTAGATTTACTTTTTGCTATAGAAAGTAAAGATGATGACAACTGGGGAGACGACAATGACGACGAGATCTTACTCCTCGCCAGTCAAGCCTGCGAGCAGGCCTACAACAGCAATGACATCAGCCAACTGCCAGACTACAGCTTATGTATGAATCCAGGCTCAACTAGCACTCAACTAAGCTTCGAGCCAGTTCCTAGCACGTCCAAAACCGAATTTACGTTCAAAAAACCGTCATTCAACTCACCCAGTGCCATATCAACACATTTAAAAGAAAAATGCAACAGAATCTCATCACCATTGCCGGGAATATCCTCTAAAATACTGCTGAAGACTAACGGGCAAGTTAACTTGTCTGATGACTTGTTATTCAGTGACAAAGTGTTCAAAAGTCATGATTCAGACCAAGTGTACAGGCAATTACTTCAAATGCAAGAGGAAAATGCTAAATTGAAGTCTGAGAACGGAAAGTTGTTGGAGAAATGTGTGACGAAAGAAGGTGAAGCTTCTATACTGCGGACACAGCTGAAGAGTTGTCAGGCATCTGTGGATAATGCAAGGCTGGAGAAGATTAAGGCTCAGGAGAAAGTCCAGATAGAATGGACAGAGAAACTCAGTGCAGCTAACAATCAGATGCGGGATTTACGAACACAGTTAGATTTCAAGGTTATTGCTTTCATTTAGATAAGTGAAGTCATATCCCAGATTAAATAAAAAACTTCTTTATCTTGAAAATTCAATATGTTGTAAGATAGTCATTACAATTATTCTTTATTTCAGAATCTTGAAATAATAAGTATAAAGGAGAAATGCAAGAAGCTGGAATCTTCTAAAGTGAGATTAACACAAGTTACTATAGGTGGAAATGACATATCTCAGAGGTAAATAATAAAACATATATTTTATTTTCATGTAAGATGACTTATTTTACATGAAAACATGATGAAGTATATTTATATTTATTGCAGGCATTATAATAACACAACACAGAATGATTCTCTTTCAAGTCATAGCAAGAGAGTTAAGACAGTTTCCAATGCTGTCCAGACTGATGACAAGGCTTATATGCTGAAACTCAACAAGATCTGCAGATTAGGTACAGTATCCTAACTAATTCTTAACTATTAAATGGTAAAGTCAGTTTGTTACACTATCTTGATAGTTGCACCAATATTGATAAGGAAAGTAAGTTAATATTTAGTCATAAAATAGTTCTGCCGTCAACTATTGTAAATTATTGCCAAAACATGATTAAAATTATCTTACATGGTATCTAAAACAAAATCCATGTTTTAATTTACAGAATCCAAAACCCAGATCTCAATCCTACCTCTAATACTGGAGCCGTGCACAATACAGCACCACTCCATACTAGACTACAACGAGAAACTACAAAAGACTACGGATCTCTCACAGAACAAGTGCCGTATATACAGCACGTTCCACCGTCTGCCAACTACGCCTGTGCCTAAGGATAGCGGGAAGAGTAAAGTGGTGATGAACAGGGTGTATGAAGATGTGACCGCTGTGTTTAGCGGTTGTGATGGAGTTGAGGAGAGGTATTTTAATGTGAGTTTTTTTAGATCTGTTTTTCTATCTTAATTATATGAAGATGAATCATTTTTTGTTTATTAGGTCTGAAACTACTAAGCTATCCTCCAGTAACGAAGGGAAACATTCCATGCTCTAATTATTTACCACTTTAATGAAGTACGCACGCGGACGCAACTTGATCCGCGAGTGAAGGGTGACGTCCCGCAACTGGATAAAAATTAGACTACCCTTCTTCAGCCCAATGCCAAAATTCATCTTAATTGATTAAGACCTTTTAGCATTGAAGCATAAAAACAAACTTTTACATAACGATTTTAGTTTACTGATAACTTAGAAAAATAATTAAGCTAATTCTATTAACTTACCACTTTATCTTAACCCACGTCAATTATATTTCAGATCTTCAATTCAATAAGATCAGTACTTCAAGAGACCAGCAGCAGCCTGGAGACAGTCTGCCAGCGAGTGACGACCTCCTTCCAGAAGGAAATGGATGAGAAGTATATGGACATCACTTCCACATACCTATGTGTTGATAGACTGGATTTGTTGAAGGGCAGGTAAGTCATTCTCATAGTTATCAATGAATTCTTACCCAGTCTTCTCCATAAGACCTACTCTTCAGAGACTAAAAAAGTGGAAAAATAAAGAAGAGAAATAAATGCATGTCTGTATCTAGCTTATGTGAAAACTATTGTAAAAAAAGCTACCCTGTAGTTTCTTGCCCATACGTCTCCATTGGGAGCTTCCTTTGGCAACAAAATTCAAATTCTTTCGGCACCAAGTGTGTTGAAAGGACTACATGAAATAAAGAACAGAAAAATCAAGTTATCTATTTTTGAAAGCACATAAATTTGGCAGCCATATATAGATAGAAAAAGATAAAAGAATATATTTCATTTCAGAGCCCTATACAAAGAAGAACAAGCCATCCTATCAAGAAGAATGGTAGCTACACTGTCTTACGTTTTAGAACATTCTGAAGGATTATACTGGTTTTTCAAATATGAACAGATGTCAGGACAGAATGCGGAGAAGCCAGGACAAATTATTGACATCATCAGTAGGATATGCACCTTACTTGACAATGCTGTAAGTTATAATAAGTTGCCATCTTCAGAATATGCTTGCTTTATTGGGATTGCCCAGCTTTCGTCATATAAAATTTCATGACAGTAGTTGGAAAGGATTTTAATGTGTCCACTATCCACTTGAATTAGCATAAGGAAATAAAAACTAGCCACATTCAAAGTGCAAAGCTCTTCATTTTATTGTGAGTCTGTTTAAAAACTGGCAGCGGTTTCACCCGCAACCCGTAGAAATAGCTTTACGTGCCTTGATAGAAAGTAACCTTCCTTGATGACACAATGAAATATTTTTTCAAATAGGATTAGCAAAAACCAAACAAAAATATTAGAATGGACCACACAAGAACACATAACACCAAACTTATACTATTAATATTATATTATTTATCTTCCAGTCCTGCGCCACATTATACAGCGGGCTACTTCTCTCAATAACTTTCCTAACAGAAGTGCTAACTACGACCAACATAAACAAATCAATAATTTTGGACATTATAAAGACCATATTAATATCTAGACCCATGCCATTTGTTGTGACCAAAGTTTTGAGTCTGTTGAATGCGGTAGCTTCTTGGGAACGGTTTATGAAGACTTTCTGCCCGGGCAATGGTACGGGGAATCTGAAGACGGATTATGATCAAGGTGTGCTGTTGTATAAGAAAGGTATGTACTTCTGTATTCAAAAAAATCCAGCTTATTTATATTTATTTATTTCCAATAAGACAAGAAGATGTCTGTTTGTATGTACTTTCCAAGTATATCTTAGACACCAACAACTGTGATTTGGATACCATGTTAAACTGTAGGCCCTGGCTGTCATTGAACATCCTTGGCGGTTATGGGTAGTCAGAAGCCAGTAAGTTTGACACCAGTCTAACCGAGCGGTATCGGGTTGCCCGGGTAACTGGGTTGAGGAGGTCAGATAGGGCAGTCGCTTCTTGTAAAGCACTGGTACTCGGCTACATCCGGTTAGACTGGAAGCTGACCCCAACATAGTTGGCAAAAAGGCTTGGAGGATGAAGACAAGAAGATGTCTTCATCATAAGTTAAACTAACATATTCATCATGGATGACCAGCCCCTAGCGGTTGCACCCACGTCATTTTGGGACTGCAAACTACTTCGTGCACCTGGATAAAAGCCAGGTAGCCTTCCTCTATCAATGGGCTTGTTTAACACTGAAAGAGTTTTTAAATCGGTCTACTAATTCCTAAAATTAGCGCGTTCAAGCTCATTAGCTTATTTGTTATACCTAGATATACCTCTGTATGACTTATTACCATTTTTTCAATAGCAACAAAGTTATAAATTATTATGCTTCCAGATTCATGCTTCATACAAGTGCTTCTAAAACAAATAGAAACCTGCCTCAAATGCATGGAGAAACAGAAGTTAGCTGACAAAGCGGTGGAGACGACGCAGAACCTCATTATATTGTACAGTCATGTTAGTGATAGTATTACTGGTAGCTTGGCGAGACAGAAATCTAGGTATGTTCTTATTGTCTTACTAAGTTCCGACTGTGGTTTCACCTGCGTCTCGTTGAAATTATTCGCGTACCAGTATATCATTCTTCAATAGATGGGCTATCTCACACTGAGAAAGATTTTTGTTAATCGGACGAGTGGTTCTTGATATCATTTCCCAGATGTAACTTACATAAAAATAGATTTCTCAGGTTGCAAGTAAGATGCAAGACAAGAGTTGTTTTTGTAATTCTAATATATTCTGAACCTACATATTGTTTCATTTCAGATGCGACTGCCAATTGGTTTTAGTACAAATAATAGTATATGCTTTACGAATATGTGCTGTGATGCTAAATCGGTATAAACATAGTGTATTAGGTAAGTTGAATATTTATACAACTATTATGAAACTTGAAGCAAACCTCCTATATTCCTTTTGGATTTTATAGCTACCAGTTTTCGCTAGTTTATTTAGGTACCTGCGTTCCGTATGTACTACTTCGTTTTCCTGGACAAAAACATTTTTCAAATTGGACCAGTGGCTCCTAAGATTAGAGCGTTCAACAAAGTCTTCAGCTTTATATTATTAGTACCTATAGGTGAAGATATATCTCCTTGCTCACACACACAAAATAACTAACTAAATACTTAACACAATTTAATTCCTATTACAGAAGAAACTTCAAATCAACAAGAACTGCTATCAGTATGTCGTTGCGGCATACAGCTGCTGTACCAGTGTGCAGTACGCGATGTACAGTTCAGTACACAGCTGTCGCACGACGAAGGACATCTCATACAGTTCTGTGAACTCATGCGAGGGTGCCAGCATAGTGATGCTTACTGTGAGTAGCTCATCATCTTCCAAGCCTTTTCCCAACTATGTTGGGGTCGGCTTCCAGTCTAACGGAATTCAGCTCAGTAACAGTGCTTTACAAGAAGCGACTGCCTATCTGACCTGCTCAACCCAGTTACCCGGACAACCAAACACGTCCTTCATCCTCCATTGTGCCGGCGATAGCGGCGGGGGGAGTCGGAGTCAGTGTTTGCTTTTAATGATAAAAAAAAAAAACAACTTTTATCTAGATGCTCTTTTCAGCATTTGCCTAAACTCATTAAAAATTTCGAGCTCGCCCTATTCCTCATTTACAAATTCTCCAACTATTAAAAAAACACTCCCCACTTGCAACCTTTTCTTCATATGACCCCTTTTTTCCTATAAATCGTCCAGGGACTCGAAAAAATAATCTTGTTGGGGTGTGTAGTTCCGTCGTGGTAGTTCACAATCTTAAAGTATCTGTTATGGGTTTTTTTTTTCACCAATCTTTTAATTTTACAGCAAACATGCTAACGGAACTGGCGGGAACACTACAGTCGACCCCAGAAGACATGCCGCCATCATTCCATAGACAACCCTGGCTGACCAGCTTCGAATCATTCTCTATCATAGACTAATTTCTAATGAATTATATTCTTTTAGAATAAAATTGTAAATAATGTAAATAACCAAAATGATTTTGTAATGTTATGAAAAATACAATTATTATTATTTATTTAAAACATTTATTTGTTTTCTTTACATATAAATATAAGACTTTTTACATTAGGAATGTGGAAATTAAGAAATACTTACAATATTATCTTAACAAATTTATAAATATACATTTAAAGTCGTGAGAGTTGACTAAGCTCGCGGATAAACTACGCAAGAAATTCAGTTCTCAAGTCTAATTTCGTGCTTTCAATATAGATATCTTTAACTAAAAGATTTAGAATATGCATCAAAATGTACTAATGTTATTTTACTTAGCACCTACTTTCTTGAAATGACTCAAATATCTTAAAACATCGAGAAAGGACAACAATATCACTGTACCAATACTACAATAAGATGGCATGAAATATTTGGGCTGACATTTGCAAAGCCCCATCACAAATTCAAATGCCTTATAAATAAAACTCAAACTTGCACACGATATAATAAAAGTAGCGATTGTCAACTCGTCATAAAATATTATCGATAAAAGCACAGCACTACCCTCGAATCGATACCTCCTCACTCATATTTCTATTATATCATGTGCAAACAAATCTGTCGAAGTACAATTTAAATACGTCCTAAGGCTTCACAGTAGACACAGCAACATCATCAGGTATACTCGGCTGATGAAAGAAATACAGCATAAAACCGGCTGCCAACAGAAAATGGAACGCTAAAATACTTCCTATCAGAATTAGGAAGTATTTAGACTTCCTTAGGGCTGGCATCAGCCAGAATATGAGGACGGCCCCAGAGACAAAGGCAGCCATTAGCACGAAGAGCCATTGCAGCCAGAATACTTGGATTGTCCATAGCACAGCTACGGGAATGTATATGGACAGTGAGTATCCATATAGGCAGAAAAGTGACATCATTGTTGGCGATTTTGCATCCTGAAAAGAGTTTTTGAGTTATGAATTTAGGTCTATTCAAATGTGCCACAAAGGCTGAATCAATGTTATGATGAAAAGGTATCCATGGATAGGTTTTGATGTATGGTCGTAGAATAATAATGTGGTAAGTGTAACTACAACTTTCTACCAGGATTTAGTCCAGCTCAAGGTTTAATCAGTTTATTAGCATTTTTCTACAACTTCTTAGAACCAAAGTTCTAGTAGGTAGCCATTTTTTTGCAAAGAGTTTAAATCTCTACTCAGGCGCCCTGAGTAGAGATTTAAACTCTTTGCAAAAAATTAGCTGCAATGTGCTGCGTGATATTACAAAAGTTGATTATTGCAGTTGTAGCATGGCTGATTGCAGCTTATTTGACGGCACATTCTAATGTACATTCTAAGGGTTTTTTAATACTACATAATTACTTAACTTTTGTTACATCATTATTTTGGCTGTAACTTCTATTTACCTGATTCTCTATCTCATCATGTCCATCAGTCGTAGTAGTCCACTTCAGCGCCGCCCACAGAGCCAGGGGTACAAGCCATACGTAGCATGTAATAGCTGTAGCCGCAATGGACACCAAGTGGAAGTCATAACGCCACACAAAGCCCTTCTTGTTGGCGTTGTGTAAATAGCTTGCTATGTTACCGCTGACTGCTATTGTGAATATCTGGAATTTTTATATGAATATTATATTATTGTAGTATTGTAATGTGTGATCTATTGTTAATGTATATAATTATTTTCTGTTCCAGCCACTTCTCTATGGGATGAAGAAATTATGACTTCTCAGTAAGTAGTTTTATAGTTTTAAGCCTTGTTTCCATTTTCGTTTCAAACAAAACATAACTTTTTTTGACTTTTAACATGTTGGGCAACTTGTTGCACATCAATTGTTGCATAATGGAAACACAGCTTTTGAATGATATTTTTCAATAAATATGCTAACTTGCCAAAGATATTTCTCTTTGGTAAAGGAATAAAACTTAACATACTGTTTTTAAGATGCCTTATTTTTTATTTTGAATTGATGAGCATATTACTCCATTGAATACCAATGAAAGATTGATAATAGAAAAAGAAGTAACTTCTGTTTCCTGAAGTAAACACAGTTTATTCTCTTACAACATACCAGGGTGACAGAAATCCAAACAGGTCCATACAGATCAGGTTTTCCTTTGATTCTCTCATCGAAGTAGTTGCGGGACACCTTCTGTGGCAGCACGGAGGATATGATCCGTTCCACCACCTCATTTGTGTGCACATCAAAGTACTTCTGATAGTACTCTATTGTCCAGAAGTTGTGGTTCGCTGAAAATTATTATAAACATTTTAGTGAACAATATATATTTGGAAGAAGTTGATTTGGAGGAATTATTTGTTTTGTTTGTAATAAAACAGAACAGAATACTTTTAACGATGTGAGGAAGTTGGTCCAATATATTACCCCTTGGCTTATACATTACTTTCATAAAGTTTCAGCGTAAACTAATTAATCAACTTAATGCTGTATAGCCAGATAGATATCCCTTTCACTATGACGAAATATGATTTAGTTAGAACGATACAAACGCACTATTACTAATGGAATGATTAGATTAGGATCTATAACAGCTAAATAAATAACTAAACTCATTAAATTGGTTGATAAACACTAATTGTTTACTGGACCAATATGTCCTCGAAAACTCGAACTTTTTATAGAAATTATACAAAGGAGGTCAGTTGAAGGGACTTACTCTGTGGTGCAGCCTCTGGTTCATCAATAGGTTTGGGTTCTTCAAAATTATAATTAGGATTTGACATAGTGTTGTTGTATTGATTTGTGTGCACTGCCTCCACGTCAATGCGAGCACTCCGATTATTATGGTCAGGAGAATAGTCCTGGAAGTCCAGAAGTTCACCCGTGTTTACATTCGTCATAGTTATTTCCTTAACAAACTACAAATGCTACAATAAATTCCACTTTTTTCAGTATTCAAGAAAATCTTTTTTCGAGATGTCACATTCGTTCGTCACCTCATCTGTCAAACTGTTTGACAAAAGTCGACAAACATGAAAGTGTCATCACAATTTTTCCACCAAGTTACGGTTTTTTAAAAAGTGGTTCGTTTAGTTTACCCCGATTCACCTAATTATAAATCTACCACCAATTTTTTTTTAATACCCTATTTTATCTTAATAGGTCTACCATTGTCAAGCTTTCAGTGCGACGGCTGTTCTAAATTAACTTTAATATAGTAGTTTAAGTGTCAGTGTGACTTAATTGCATAGACATAATAGGTATAGTAAACTGGACTGCGCACCTTTACCCAAAAAACGAGCCGAGTGAAACAGTTAGTACGGAGGCCGTCTGTCCCTTTCTAATGGGGTGACTATGAGATTAAGCTATGTGAGACCAATCCGAGTTTGCTAAGATTGTTAAACACAGATTGGTATTGAAATTCTAACTTACGCAGTTTGTGTCCTTAAAATACTAATATAGGCTTTTAATAATTAGCGGGAATTAGCAGTAATAAAAACAGGAAGATTCGAAGTGTAGACTGATTTTTTTTTTGTATTTTTGCTTCACATATAGACTGCTGAGCCATTTATATCGCCTTTCTACATTTTTTTGGGAAGCTATAACAATAGTACAACAGTTTTAAAATCCATCACCCATATATTTTGACTCATTACAAGAATTCATGGGCACCCTAGATGTTTGATACCCTGTTTGATTTACGAAAATGTTATTATTAGCTTACCTGTGGAACGATATATTGCAACCACCACAGGTTTCACTTTCACAAGTATAAAAGCAACACTTTTTCACCATTTTAATAGTTTAAATGGGCAAGACGACAGTAAGACGGAATCATTAAAATATTGTGTTTAACTGATAAAATATTGTGTATGTATGGTGGAAAATGTCTCCATTTTAAGATTTAAGACGAGATTATTATTTTATTTGAGAAAATAAAATTACAAAATACTGCCATCCGCCATGTTTTTTAAAACGCCAATCACAGAGTGTTACGTCAGCCCTTAGTAAATACTGTCACTGTCACCGAATTTATTTCGAGTTTCGACTATCTCTTGAGTTTTATCAGTGTTTAAATTGACTAAAAGTATTGCTAAAAGTAGTATCATAAGATCTATATCGGTCTTTTGCTTACTTACTTAAATTTGCTTTACTAATTAAGCCATGGAACAAGGATTTACTAAGGCAAACAGTTCTAATTTGCCTCGAGTGGATTTGTTAATGTTGGGAGAGTTCCTGGCGTCAAACAAAGATTTCTGTTCAGCAGAATTCAGAAACGTGAAAACTGCAGCGTAAGTACTATTATTACTGTATGAATTTTTTATAAATTTAGAAGATATTTTGTAAAATATCACTTGATATATTAAGTATTTGAGGTTATGTTTTCGTTATGAGAATATGTTTTGTGTATGTAATCTACGATTAAGTATGTAACTCTATATTTACACGCCTATTTTTTTGTTATAGGTCTTCCAGGCCGTCGTACGGTGATGATGCCATAAGTTATGTCCAGTTAAAACGCGATGGCAATCTGTGCGTGGTGAAGTCAAAAATCTGTCCAGAACACAAGGTCCATGGAAAGTTATATGGAGTAACATTAGTAGTTGACGAAGTCAATGAGACAGTTGTTTCGGTGGATTGCCACGACTGTGTTGCATCACAAGGAGGCTGCAAACATGCCGTGGCTTTTCTTATGTGGGTGCATCGCAGGAGTGAAGAACCATCTGTTACATCAGTTGAATGCTACTGGATGAAATCCAAGCTATCAAAAGTTGGGACTACCATAAAATACATGACAGCAAAAGATTTATCTGATGCTAAGCCTAGCTTGCCATCAAATAGTGTAGTATTAGACAAGTTTATCGAGGAAGGGAGGAAAAGGCAACTTCACAATTGTGAATTGATCAAATTTCAGGAAGATTATGTGCCTGATAAAGTGATTACATTCTCCATGCACAAACTAATATTAAAATATAAGGAAAAATCCTGTGACATATTCTTGGAAAAGCTTGTATTAACCGATGCAGATGTTAAACTTATTGAAGAAAAAACAAGACAACAAAATAAAAGTAGTGTTTGGTATGAACTAAGGTATGGTAGGATTACTGCTTCACGAGCATATGAATTCACCAGATGTAATACCAATGATGGAACCTTGATTGCTCAGATAATGGGTGGAAGAATCCCAGACACACATGCAATGAAACGTGGCAGAATGTTGGAGGATGAAGTCAGGGAAACAGTTTCATCTAAACTCAGAAAAACAATAAATAAATGTGGCCTGTTCATCAGCAAAAAATATCCCATGATAGCTGGATCACCAGATGGGGTCTGTGACGAGAGTATAATAGAAATTAAATGTCCGATAAGTACTAAGACTCTCAAAAATTATGTTAATAATGGGAAACCAACCAAAAAATATTATGCACAGATGCAGTTGCAAATGTATTTGTCTGGTCGTCAACAAGGCTACTTCTGTGTTGCAGATTGCAATTATAACATAAATAAAAATGTAAATATAATTTGTGTGCAATATGATGACAAATATGTTTCAGAATTTGTTTTAGCCTTAGTCCATTCATGGAAGCATAATGTGTACCCACTATTGTACCAAAGTGTTGTTTAGTTAGTCATAATATGTAAATAAAACAAACAAAGTTAATTAGTGCTTTTATTTTTTCCTATTTAATTATGATCATACAAAAAGAGGTTAAATAATCATAGGTTCTAATTTGCTCCTTTGCTCCTGAATTTGTGTGTGATGTAAACTTGGATGGATTTATTTGCAGACTTATTTTTCTCTTGTGTAATACTTTCTGTATTTCCATGCACAGCTGAAAAGCAAACACATAAATTAATATTTATTGTAACTTATAATTATAACCCCATAATTAAAACTCAAAGAAATTATTTGATTTTAAAGGTGTTCCATAATGAGATACACATATATAATGAGATATTAGTACACACATTTAGTACCTCACACATGAAAGTATTTGTACCCATATTGTTTACTATAATTAAAAATTAGGTTCTACTATTAACATGCGATACAATTTACATAAACAGAATATAAACTTTAATGATTTACATTTTATACAGGTTTTTTACTTCTAGTTCTTTTAGTTGTTGTTATGCTTGTACATTACAAAGAACCATACATTCAAAATTGATTGGTACCGGAACTTGATGATGTCTCTCCAAACTCTATAGCTTTATTTACAATACTTTTATCTTCCAGATCTTTTATAGAATCTTGAATTAATTCCTGTCTTTGCTTTTTTACAGTATATGGTCGTTCGGTCATATCAGATGCTCGTTTTCTCCTATCTGCTTGGCATTCAAATTTAGTGGGTATACACCCTGGTTTCATTCGAATTTTCGACACAGAACCCATTATGTGATATTCCATATAATTATCCATATCATGTGGCAACTGGAAAATGAATAAAGTAATCAATAATCAATCGTGAATATAAAGTCGATAAACAAGCTCTATACATTTCGAGGTTAGATTTACTACCGAATACCTTGTAATTAATGTTTAGTTTGTAAAACAATGTCGCAGAATATTATGAATATAAGGAATAACGTTAAAACTTACGTCAAAATGATCTACGCAGAAATAAATAGATGTATCAAGACGAACAGCTTTAGAATCTCGCCGTGCAAGAGTTAGCCACTTATATCACATCGTTTTATCGTTTGGCACGTAAATAAACACTTTGTTAGGGGTTTTTATTGACGTATTAGTGCACTGCGGGACCGCACACCACTTATATCCTTTAGAATTCATATTAAAATAATATTTAATATGTTTTATTTGTTACTCGACTCTAATGTTTACAAGTTTGCTAAGGATTGACGTCACAGCAAATGTCAACGTCGGTGACTGCGTTTTGGCGCGAATAAATTAACATTTCATTAAAATTTAATTTTTTTCAATAATTATTTAATAAATTACAGAAATATTATATTTTTTAGAAATAGTAGATAGTTAAGAATATTTTAAAACACATTTTCAAAAATTGTCGTCTTGCCCATTGATTTGACACAAAAAAATATAAACAAAATTTTAAATGCTGATTACGCGCCAAGAATGTTCAGGGTTACCGCTAGAAAATAAAAAAAGCAAAATAAAAATTTATGTTGTTTATATTTTAAGAATAAATACGAATAATTTAATGCGATTGTTATTAATTTGTTGACTTACAATTATTAAAATAAGATAAAAATATAAGTGATTCAATTGTTTTTTGGGAAGACAAAACTGTTGATGGTAAATATAGAGGTCAGTGACTGTTGATCATAACATTTTTTTATGCTGGCAAGGTGTAAGAAAGAGACAAACGGCCTCCGTTCTAACTATCCCTCTCGGCTCGGATTTGCCTCTGTGTATTATGCAACCAATTTAGTACCTTATTGCGTTCGAATAGAGTTCATTTTCGTAAATTTATATTTTGAGCGTGCGCTATATTCTTTAGTATATTACATCTATGCTTAATTGTACAAAAATGATTGAACAATAAACGTTAATATTATTATTATTTTGTACGTCTCTTCTAGACCATGGGACTACAGAGTCCCGGATTTTTGGAAGGCGAACGTGGGGCCGAAGCAAACACGCTGAAGCCCTTTTGAGACAACTTTAATGAAATGGTGACACAAAACCGACGCGACGATTATCCCTGTATACCTTTGATTATATAATATATAATCAAAGCTGTATACACTATAGAAACGTACCCAAGGACAATCCCCGGTTCTGTGCTAAACTATTGCTAAATATGGAATAAAACTACTAGGGCTATTGGAATGGGATGCTAATGGACTAGGAATGGGGATAACTATAGGAACTATGGCACCTGCCGATAACAATGTTTTGCACACGTAAAAATGGCAGGTGGAGACTCGCCAGCTCACTTACTGGGCCCCCGGGAATCAGTCACTGAATAGCAACAAGAGGGCAACTGGTACATGAACGGCTGAAGGGTGAGGATACCTCGGCGGACTTTAAACGCAGATCACGCGCTCCCTGTGGGTCCAGCATCACCGGCCGTGACCGGCCCACTCGCCCACGAGGCACCTGCCCTCCAAGCAGGGCTGCTAACCCTGCTCTAGCGACTCCACTCTGACCGGCCGATGAAGGCAAGCCAAGAGGCGGGAACCTATCCCCCGTCATGCTTCACTCCGGCAGGCCGGAGATGGTGGACAGTATACTCTCCCTGAAGCACTCGGATATATAGCCCTGCGGGGTCGCTACTCCCCGTCATCCGCCTCAGACAGATGCCCTGATTATTAAAGGAGATCAGCCAGTTACGGAGGACACTATTCTACTTGAAAACTATTAACCCAAATCCTGCAAAAAGTACACCTTTATTCTTTCACGTTAGTTGCCTGATGTTATCTTATCCGCTGATGAATGGGAGTTAGGCATAATTTATCCTAATCTATACTTACTATTATACTAGCTGTTTTCCCGCGGTTTCCATTCGAGGCCCAGGGGATCTACTGCCCCTACCCGGATAAAATTTTGCCTGTTTCGGGGGATGATGCAGCTTCGAAAAACGGGAAGAATTTTTCTAATCAACCAAAAGGCCTTTAGGATACAGACTTTAGGATACAAACAGATTCCTCTATTTAATATTATTGATATAAAATGTAGAGGAAGCATTTTTTCTTGGTTTTCACTCTAAAATAAATAAATAAAGCATCTTCTATCCAAAGCCTACCCCACCCAACCCCAACCTGTCCGAAACTTCTGAACCGATTTGAAACATTTTTCTCTGTTGGAAAACATTGTTCTTCTGGTGTAGCTTTGCTAGTGACAATAGGCTATATTTTGTAATGGTACGGGTATAAGTTACCCCTGGACGCGAGTGAAACTGCGGAAAACAGCTAATCATTAAATCTTATTTGTATTCATATCATAATACTTAGCCTCCTTAGAAAAAAGAAAACTAAACGGGGTTGGCAAATGGCAACACTCGTCTCCTCCCACCTCGCAGCGCGACACCGCAAAACTCGCATTGTCGTCGTCCGTCCGTCGCAGTGTTGCCAGATCGGGGGGATTCCCCCCAAATTTGGGGGCATTTTCTGCCCACGGGGGATTTTTTGGGGGCACAAATCCTTTGGGGGGATCAGCGGGGGGATTAAAAATTGGCTTGGAGGGAGTTGGAGGATTTTTCGAAAAAGTTTTATGACTGAACGCGACCAAATTACTCACTACTTAATTTGAACGCATCATAGAACCACGCACAAAAACATACACACACTACCACAATAATGCTGCGTGCGGAGAACGACGATGAACGATGATAGCCCAAGAAATGCGACGTCTCAAATGAAACCCGACATTACTAATTTAATAAATTTGTAAATTTGGCTAAATTTAATTTAGCCAAATCTTTTAAGACCGTCTGCAATGATGTTGATTTAGTGGTACAAGAGTGGAATGCTTTACATCGGACAACCTGGAAATCCACGCAGAACACCGAAGAGTTCTGGGTTGAAGTGTACGGCTTCAAAAATGGATTTGATGATAAAACTTACGGACATGTAAGCAAATTGGCATTAGGAATTTTGTCGTTGCCTTTTTCTTTCTAACGCGGTTGTGGAAAGAGCTTTCTCGCAAGTTGCGATTATTAAAGACAAACTGAGAAACAGATTAGCCATCAACACGGCCGAATCTATTTTGAGAGTAAGATATTCAATGCCGGAAAGATGTGTCAATTTTAAAGTAACTTCAAAGATGCTCAAGAGATTTAACTCGGAGAAAATGTATGGAACTGCAGCCGACGACGCAAGTAAGGATGCTGATCCAGTCATGGAAGCAATTGCTAAATTATTATAAATGGTTGTATTTAAATAAATATTTTTTAATTACTGGGGGTTTTTTCTCAAAACACTAACATTTTGGGGGGATTTTGGGTGAGATTTGGGGAGAATGCTAGATCATCATCTGGCAACACTGGTCCGTCGCCATTTTGTTTTCAACAAGACTTCGTTACGTCAATACGTATTTTCTGTCGGGTGGAAGAAAACTCAGAAGTGTACATAATTTAGTTAGAATAAATGTATTCATTCCATTTGTACGTGACGCGATTGCAGTAATTACGTGTGTTTATCATCGACAGTGCTGTGATATTCGCGATAACGTAAGTTCACTACGTGTTCTTTTCTCAATTCTCGCCATGTTGGTTAACCACGTAACGAATAAAGCATAGTATTTCGTTATTACAGTGATGTGCAGTTGAAGATTGTGTTTGGCATGGTGATATCAACGACTGCGGTCGTCCTGCAAGATGTCAAAAGAAGTAGCGGAAGAGTACGCGTCGAGTTTGGCGGACCTAACCGTCAACAGCAAGCCTCTGATCAATATGTTGACGATCCTCGCGGAAGAGAACATCGACCACGCCGGGGTTATCGTTGAAACAGTGGAAAAGCATTTGGAGAAGGTGAATTTCAATTTTTAAAAATTAACGCGTGTGAGGTGCCGCGGAGTTCACACCACTCGGTCACGTGAGATTAAGGGGAATAATGGGAAAGTGTTCTCAAAACGATGACGCACGCTGCATTGCGTGCTCTGCGTGTTTACAATGCCCAGTGTGACTAATCATCGAGCTCGTTGTAATCAGTCCAAGCAAAACAGGTATCTCCTACTAAATTGTTCCAATTTCACAATAGTATTGCAAATTGACAGCATAGCCTATCTGTAGAGAGACATTACTGTAAATTGTTGTTTTTTAGTAGATTACAACAACCAGTTTTGAGACAAGTGGTTGCAGATTTTGTTTTATTATTTGCAAAATCATTTCACTGAATTCAAGCTAAATTGTAGCTCTTCTCAATAATTCCAGACAGTCCTTTTATTGCATCACAGTTTAAAATTCTTTTCATAAGTTGGTGACATACTTTTTACTTGCAAGTCTACTTTTTATTATCTTGGACTACTTTCATTTTAGTTTTAGTTCTTAACTTCACATTGCATAATTCATTACCTACTTAAATTAGTCTTTGAATATCAGTCAAGTGTTTATCATTCAGTGCCTAGAAAATGCTAAATGATACTATGAAACTAAATTAGTCACAAAATATGAAACTTACCTAGTAATTCCATAGAACTGGCAAATGTCCAAAAACTAAACTTGTTAAATATATGAAGACAACTTAGCAAAACGTTTACGGAATATTTCTCAATAGTTAACTTATAATTTCTTGTTACAATATAACAATAGCCAATAGGAGATACCTGTATCAAAAGATAATTACAGATAACACAATCTACCTTCAAGGGTATGTAATCCTTATCTTTTTCAGTTGTATATTCAAGAAATTGTTCATAATAAAGCTTTTTGAAACTGAATTCTTATTTATTTTTCACATATTAACAATTAAAAAGGTTGATCAAGCAAATTCTTGTCTTATTCTATCCCGTACCATTAAACAGTGGGTGCAAACCTTTGAGGGAGAAGGCCAAGTGCGCACTTGGCCAGCCAGGGGTTTGGGACTAGAAGTTGTTTTTCCTCTACACAGGTACACCCAGACATCAAGCTGCCTGTACTGTATTTAGTTGATTCCATTATCAAGAATGTTGGCGGTGCCTACACACAGAAGTTTTCACAGAGCATTGTCAATATGTTTACCAGGACATTCAAACAGGTAATTGTGAGTCTAATTGTCATACAAATGCTTAGTGGAATTGTTATACATCTTGTAGACTCTGGCTAATACTATTATTTTTCACAGGTTGATGAGAAAATCAGGTCACAAATGTTCAAGTTGCGAGAGACTTGGCATGATGTGTTCCCAGCCACAAAGCTGTACCAACTGGATGTGAAAGTGAACTTGATCGACCCAGCGTGGCCTATACAAGCGCAGCCCCAGCAGTCTAACATCCATGTAAATCCAAATTTTCTGAAAAAGGTGTTTTTTTAGTTGATTATTGTTTTGATGTTGATTTAGTTCAATAATGCTAGCTTTAGGTAGCACTGGCCTCTTGGTATGAGGCCATGGTACTGCTTACTGCATAATATTATGTATGTTGTAATACCCCCTTCTTTCATGTGTAGTCAGGTACATCCTGCTTGAGTATTCTGCCTGTTCCCACCCTGTATCATTCTCAATATACCAACTTATTTTATCTTTATTTCATCATGGTGGTTGATATCAAAATATCTGTCATGTGAATGTATTGTCACTGTGCCAATATTGGGAGGGGATTAATTTACTGCGAATTACAAAGACTGATTTAAAATCAATAGAATGTCAAATTAATAGAAGTCAATAACTGAGATTATCAATGTGATTCTAATATTTATTTCTTTTGACAGTCGGTGGGGGCCACTACCAGTACTGCTGCGGCTCCGGTACCGGTACCAGTTGAGGAGGATGAAAAGATGAGGAGTATCCTCGCCAAGAAAGAGCAAGAGCTCCTCATGCTGCAGAGAAAGAAGGTGGAAATGGAGCTCGAGCATATGAGGCGGCAGGTCGAGATTGCTGAGAAAACTGTTACTAAAAAGGTAAGCTTCATTCTATTGTACTTTTTATATGCAGTGCTGTGTATGTTTTACAGTACTTTTAAAGTGTTGCAATATATTTAAAAACATTTTAATATTTTGTACTAAACAGGTTCTCTGCGATAAATGGGAAAATACGTAAACATAATTATTGTTTTCAAACTACATATTATCTTTAGGGAATTTTTTGAGCCATACCTCAACAGATATAAACAAATATTGTTTTTTCCACAAATTACTAGATAATTGCTTGCCCATTGTTAAATATTAAATTGGTACCTCATTAGTTTAAGTACTTTCTACATTAGGATAATTATTCTGGCCTTGTGCTATTGTGTAGATATAAATATGTTATATTTACATGAAATATAGATCAATACAATACACGGGCCATATGTTGTGGCCATTATGTAGATAAAACATAATAATTTCTATAAATTATGTATGGTAACATCATGGTCAGATAAATATTACCCTCCCTGTAATTAAATTACGGTAATGCTCACGTATTTACACAAACTTAATGGCTGGAGAAACCATTACTTAATAAAATTAACCTTAAATAGTAAATTAATTATTGACATTTAAGAGACTTCTCTTGTAATGACGCTAATTGCATCATTATATGCAAGTAAAAAAGGGTTAAATTACTTACAACAAACTTTGACAGTTAGTTGTTCAGCACATTTCTTTAGCACCGCAATTAAACATTTTACATTAACAAAGCATGCCTTATCTATCGGAAATTTTATTTCTCAATAATGATTTTCTTGAAAAGAATAAATAAGACGTAATTGTTATCCTGCCGGGGCTGCGGGTTGTTCGAAAGAGATACCGCGGCCCTGGTACATAAAAGGCCTATGACGGAACACGACGGTTTTTAGTCAGTAAGAGTCTGACACTCCCTCACCGCTGCTAACCCACAGCGGGAGGGGTCATTTGATGATTTTTGACGTCGGAAAAAAAAAAAGCAGTCGCATAATAAAACGAAGAGTGTATACTTGAGAAACATCTGTGTGTGTAAAATTATAATGCGGTTTGTGCGGTTGCTAGGTAATATTGTTTTATAGCGTTTTCCTCAATCATGTTCTCGGAACATGTAAGGCTATAATAGCGTGTAATTTACCTCGATAGTCGTGAATTGTTGAGCGTATTCATGATCTTGTATCATTAAGAAGATATTTATAGATTCATGTTTATGAAGATCCACAGAACATAAAGGTGGTTATACAAAATTATTATGTTACCTATCATATAATTAAATTGAGCAATATTACGTATTGAGTCAATTTATTGGTTGATTGCGCAATGATTTTAAGCGAATAAAATTGTGATTGCGCAATATTTTAATTGTATTATTGCACAATGTTATTGTAGGTCTAGGGATTGCCATTTTCCGTTTTGCTTTTAAATGCTGATATATTTTTGTCGTCACGGAACATCGCGCGAGTCGTGCGCAGATATCAATTTAAAATATCAATGCAACATGCAAAAACCAATCTTTATTTGGGCAAAGTGTAGATGGCGATGGCGTACACATATTTATTAGTGAAATTTAAAATGAACAGTGTAAAAAGACGGATGTTATTATTACAGAATAGTTGAACAAGAGAAGATTTTAATCAAGTACAAATTTTATAATGAGTGTTCTATTGCAGGTGCCAATAGTTCCTCCCGTGAACAACGTGAACTCCACAAACAGCGTCCCGGCGGCCGCGCCCGTGCACGCAGTCGCACCAGAAGTTGTCGCTAACATACCTGCTAAGCAGCGGCTTGGACCGGTAAGTTTGCTAATATGTTTTCTAGTAATTTAAGGTTTTAAATGTTTCTATGATTCTCATGATGGAAATTTACGCTTTTGTCTCTGAGGATATTCGAAAACGAAGTATTGAGCGGAGTAGGAAATTTTGCAGTAACATGATTTGGGGACAAGACTTAGTTCCCTTGGAACGCGGGTAAACCACGAGGAACAGCTAGTTGATGAAATATAGGGTTTGCATCATGTGTGTCTCCATTGCAGCCGGTGAATAAAACGGCGGGACGCATCGCTCCCGTCAGCGCCACGCTGCTCACCGCGCGGCGAGACCCGCGCCTCGCGCGACACGCGGCCGCGCCCGCCGCCGCGCCCGCCGCCCTCACAGCACCTACCGTCCGCGCGCCGCCCGCCGCGCCAGTGCCGCCCGTCGCCATCGTCGCACCCGCCGCCGCCATAGCACCCAACGTCTTCGACATCAAACCTCTCGAGCGCGTCACCAAGCGAAAGAACGTCATCACCATAGACGTGCGCCCCGAGGTCGAAGCCAAACCCCGCCGCCGAGACCCGCGCCTCGACAAGCGGGACCCGCGCCGCAACAGGCAGCGCGATGAGCGACGCCGGGAGGACAAGCCCGAGCCTGAGCGCATCCCCACGCCCGCCTACGTTGACAAACTGCCTGATCCCAAAAAGATCAGCAAAATGCCGCCAATACCTAAAATCTCGAAGACAAAGAGAGACGCAGATGTCGTGACGCCTAAGAGGAAGCGAGATGCGTTACGTGCTGAGCGCAGACGGCGGCGCGACGAGGAGGCGGAGAGGCAGGCCAAGCAGCCGCCCGCGGCCAAGCCGGCGGCGCCCGTCACGTCACCGCAGAAGGAGGCTCGCGCGGCCGCCGTGACGTCACCGCGCAAGGAGGCCCGCGCCTCGCCCGAGCTGGTGACGTTCAAGGAGCTCCGCAACTACCACAAGGAGCACTACATGCGCCGCAACCGCCAACAGTCCGACAGCCCGGAACCCGCAAGTAAGCCTCCCCCCTCTGTAAGACAAGCCCTTGTGTGGAAAATAAAATGTTTTATAACTCTTGGACTATTCATATTGACGTGTTTTATCCGGCGCGCATCCTTACCGCGACTCCCACACCTGTCTCTGCTGACTATCGAGAGTAGATACAATTGGTTATTCAGTTTGATTATTGCACTTTTCGAGAATTACTCTAGCCATTTTACAGTTACATTTTGTAAACTGAGATAATTCAATACACATTTTTTTTTCTTGCGTGATCTAAGAGTACGTATTTTTTCTTGCAATTTCTCACTGATCAAGCATTAGTTTTCATAACAATTAAATTCAGAATAAAGTAAAAACAAATATACACCTTGCGAAAACATTGCAAAGCCTTGGAAAAACACCTGTGGAAAGGAATCTCACTACTCCTCAACATCGTCATATTTTGGACAACATCCTATGGACCACAGACACAATCTGAGGACATCGTGGGACAACATGCACTGGATCAACTGGAACTATTGAAAACATCACAATAACGGACTTCTGTCATACTTCGTCGGCGCAAAGGAATATCAAATCTTCAAAACGCCATTTCTGAAGTAATTTAGGCTATTCTTCGTAACTCAAAAATAGGGCCTTTTAGAAGCCAATCTTAAAAAAGGACATAAGTTTTAACGTACAGTGAAATATTTTATTATTTCTCTATCAGTACATAAGAAATAATTCTTTAGGAAAACAAACAAAATATCGTAAGTATATTCATCGGATCGCTAAAAGTGGCTTCTTTGTATTATATTTTTGCTTGCTGGTGAGTTTACTGTAAATGTAAAACGTTTGATTTGGGAGCCAAGCTCAAATCTATGATAGTTTTTGATATCGAAGTCTTAAAGCGGGCAGTCATCTATTGGGTAGCGCAGCTGCATTTTTACAACAACCGGCTAAGTTATTTCGGGAGGACTGTTGTAAAGTTTAGATGATTTATAATTATTTAATGAGACAGGATTGTATCCGATAATATAAGTTTTAATTGTCGTTATGCTTACGCAAATTCAATCAACCAGCCAGTTATAGCCAAAACCTAGTTCCAAACTGTTTTGATAGCAGAAAAACGCAAAACCAAATAAGTGCGAGTTGGACTCGCCCACTCAGGGTTCTCTACACAGCGTCATAATACCTAAATAGTTCAGGAATTGATTTTATCATGGATTTTTATATCATCATCATCAATTTAAGAGCCTAGCTCTTGCCGGTGCAGCTCCTTCCATTTACGCCTATCTAGCGCATTGAAATATAACTTTTTAAGCTTCATGGGTCCGTAAACTTGAGTATACGCTATAAACTGCAACTGGATATCTTCCGAAATAAAGGGTCGTGACAAACGGATAACAAGGTGATCTTATAAGGGTTCTGTTTTTTCCTTCTGCGGGACGGAACCCTACAAAAAATACGTAAACAAATTGTTGAAATTCACAAAGGCCTACCGACCCATTCCTATAGATTTTTTATAGGTACGGAGTCTCGCGAAACCTACTATTTTAGGCCGATGAAAAAGTCGCAAATGTCTTAAAGTTTTTGTACAGTGTTTGACATCTTCAGCACAGTTTCGTCGATCAGTCTTATTTTTTATAAACTGCATACAATACGTCGTAAGAGATTTATGCCTTTCATAAATACAATTAAATAGAAATATAGCATGAATGCATATTATGTCATGATAATATTATTCCGCACGTTTGTTCATCACATCAGAAAATTCAATACCACATATCTACCTACATTATTATCTTCATCGAACATCAATACCGATTATGTTCTTTCAACCAACTTCAAAAAGGAGAGTAATAACAAGAAGCTTCCTCTGGATTCAAAAGGCTTGCTTTTGAAGATCGACTTAGTTTTAAGAGCGTACATAAATATTTCCTGTGAAACTTGCCAATATATCTTGGGAGTTAGTAAACAAACACTATATTTCACGTTTATAAATTCGAGGTTCTATATCGATCACAATTTTCACTGAATGACTAATTCTAACTCTCGGTTGTCACAAGATATTTTAGCAGCTAATTTGTAAAATTAGCCTTAAAAGTAAACACATTGCATAGACAAGCAAAATGCTGTGTGATACGACTGTAATTATGTTGAGATTTCAATTAGAAATAGTTTTGAGTACTTATTTGCTAATATTTTTTTTTACATAAATGTATTCAGTTTAAAGTTGAAAATGATTTTAATTGTCTTTAGTGATTAATTATGAAAAGAAACATGTTATGCTTTCACTGTAGAAGGAAGCATATTTTAACATCTAGTAGATATTAATAGTCATGTTCTACTGATAGTGAATTTATTATTTAGAATACTTTTTTGTTAGACAATTTTTACTCTATTTCTCTAGAAGATATTAGTGTTTTCTTATTATTTTAGATATTTTTTATGAAACAAACAACATCTTAAGATTGAGTTTTAATTTTATAGCTATAGCTCAGCTTATGATTGAATGTAACCTTTAGAGTTTCTAATATCTATTTTTCTATATCATTTGCCACTTCTAATTTTGGGTACGTTTAATGAGATATTTTTGACTGTGTATAACGTGGTATAACTTTAGCCGT
The DNA here is from genome assembly GCF_022581195.2 of Helicoverpa zea. Classification (NCBI taxonomy): domain Eukaryota; kingdom Metazoa; phylum Arthropoda; class Insecta; order Lepidoptera; family Noctuidae; genus Helicoverpa; species Helicoverpa zea. Next base: position 723,977 of record NC_061464.1, on the reverse strand, counting down.
AATAACTTGTTAATTTGAGTGTGCAAACAATAATTTTTTATCAGCACTTTTATGTTTAAAAACAATTTATAATTAGATCTGTAAAATAGTAACTAGATCAACTGCTTCACCTTAATTAAAATCTCAACTAAGTTACTGGCAATTCACACATTTTGCGTATACTCCATACTTGTATGAACTACGAGTTTAAATACAGTAATTATATCACATAAAAAAGTAAATATCAAACAAAATGAACACTAAGGAGTATTAAACTCAATATACTGTAAAATACATAAGTATACTGTCACTATTCGTGACTAAAGAATATGAGGTGAAAACCTTATAATCTTTCATACAAAGTGCATCCAATCTTCAAAAGATTGGTTCCTCAAGACCACATCTTTGGAACACCAAACCTCAACCTCGGAGTCTTAGTCACCAGGTAAAAGGGTAACGGTAAAATGCAAAGCAAAATAGACCTTAAAAACATGATTAACCATAGTCATAAAGATAAAGTCGTATTTACAGGTGTTGCTGATATCGTGACAGAGAATAAGGATGTAGATCTTAGGGTTTTGCCTGCGGTGGTCAATGATACCAAAGCGGCCGCCGTGGCTCAGAAGCGACCTTCCACTGAGGCTGTGGAAGTTAAGGCCAAGAAAACTAAATTGGACAAGTTTGATGTGTAAGTATTTATTGATTGTATTTTCTATTCATCTTTTATGCTTAGTAAATTCCCAAGCGTGCTACATAATTAACTTCATCATAATCCTTTATTTTTAAGGAATTCTTCCATTCCCTATAACACAACACATTCGTTGGTGCCATTAATTCTACACTAGGTACACTTTTCCTTTTACTTTTTTACTTTTCAATGTCAATAACAAAAGATAAGGGACCGTGACGAGTGACGAGTAACAATATTTGATGCAAAACACCTGTTGAACAGAAATTTCACCAGCTGTTAACTAATCGCTCACAAACGAAGTTTACTTACACATAAAAACTTCCAGACTGTTCGGCAACGAAGATGTGGATCTCCGTCAGCTTCCCCAAGTGGACGAAGTCAATCCTCCACCGCCCCCATCCATCACGTCATCCCCGAAGTCTGACAACAAGCCTGATGACGAAGCCCCTGTACCGTCACCCAAAGGATCCCCCAAAAGGGACTGGAACGAAGTCAAAAAGAGGGATGATAAGAAAACTCCTTCGAAATTGGACCTCGTGAGGGCCAAGTTTGCCGAAGTGACGAAAGGCAAAGATAGACTGGGCAGGCCGTTGCTGTTCAGTAAATCACCTAGTAAGTAGAATTTGTAGTTTATCTAGTAATGTAACTAAATCGTGATCTATAAAAATGTTTAATGATCTCTTCGATTTTTATGGAGCTAGTTTCAATGTATAATTTTTTTTCTAGGTGTAGAAAGAGAAAGGCGACGCACAATGAGCGGTGACGATATGGACTTGAGAGATAATGACGAGCAAGGTTTTGTCGAAAACAAGAAATCTATCTCCATCATCATGTCGCAAGCTAAAGAACATTTCACAGACGGACAGTTAGACAAAAATCAGTACAATACACTTATGTATCAAATACTGCAGATCAACGAGAAGCTCAAACTAAAAGAGGCTAAACAGAGGGAGTCCCTCGAAATATCTAAAAGAAAGCTCAAAGCACAAACTCTTGACGATAACCACAAAGTACCCAGTCCCAAGTCTTCACCGACTGAACGGAATAGGTTCGGAGATATCGACGAGAGGATCACACCATCTGTATTCATGGACACACCTCCAGACAGTCAGGGAATGTTACAAGACTCCGACATGAGAGTGAACTCAGACGGCGTCGACGGCATGAAGCCAAAGACTCTGTTACCTCTCCCTCCTGGCATGCCAATGTTCCCGCCATACCAACAGATGTGGCGAGGACCGAGACCGAGAGGCGACGACTTCGGATCCAGAAGGTTTAGAGGTCCCGCGCCACCATTCTTCAGAGGGAAGTTTGACAAAAGAGCTCCGAGGCCGCCATTCGAACCTCGGATGCCAATGCCTCCTCTACCCACCCCTAAAATGGGCATGTGTCAAGGAGATTATCCCTTACCACCTTATGAAAGAACCGAGTCTCCGCCGCCTTTGGGAGCTCCGGGCTTCGCCATCCCACCCACAGACTTCAAAGTTATTGAGTACATAGACCAGGATCCATTCAAAACTATCCAAATTGACGGCATTCCCAGAGAGATCAGGTTCTACGGTGACACAGCTGTCATAATGCTGGACTGGGACGATCCTAGGGAAATTAAATTCTTGCCCGGATGTAGGAGAGTGACGTTTGATAACAAAGACTCCATAGTATTATCTTTCAATGAAGGCTATAAGCAAGTAGAGATAGATGACCAAGTGTTCGATATAAAGTTCGGTTCGCCGACTAGAGAATTGTACATAAATGGCAGGTGGTATGAATGCTTCTTTGGTGGCCAACCTTTAGGCGTAATTATAGATGGGAAGCCGAGACTAGTACATTTAGAGGGTCCCATGCCCCAAGTGGATATTGGTAAAGCTAAACGCACGGACTTGGTCGCTGGTAAAATCAACCTTATTGTGAACGCGACACAGATGCACCCAGTTTACTTAGATGCCAAGGTGCAAAAGATCTTGGTCAACGGTCAATTTTTGACCGTACGCTTCGTCGATTCGCTGAGAACAGTTTTGATTAACGAGCAACCATTCAAAGTGGAGTTTGGTGATCTTCCGAAACCTATAGTAGTTGGTAGTGAGAAGTATTTCATTAGATTCTCTGCGTTACCTCGTAATATCAAGCCTGGATATATCCAGATAGCGAATATGGAAGGCATGGGCTTGCCTTTACTTACTCAAGTGAAGAAAGTTGAAGATATTAAGGAAGAGGACACAAATAATATGGAGGTTGATCAGGAGCCAATCGTCAGGCCGATGAAGACTCCCAGCCCTGATAACAACACCGAGAGTTTAGGTAAGATATTCTTTTATAAATCCTATCTCAAATTATTGTTTTCTACTATTGAAATTACATTACAAACAAGCAAATGATACTAGCAAACAGTTTATATTATCAGCTTTGTACTTTTCTTTCCTTACAAACAAATTATAGTTTTCACTCTTGATCATGATGATCAGAATCATACCCATAACTGGGTGACTTTATGTAATTAATATACTTTTTCATAATCACAGGACTCGACATGCTAGCCAGCGTAATGCCTTCAAGTACAGTACCAGCATCAGGCTCCGAGTACAGCGTTGCCGAACCACTGTTCGCCAAACCTGAAAAAATCCCTGGCCTCGAAACACCCGCTGACGAGAAACCACCAGTCTTACCAGGCCTACCAATATTAGGAAATATTAACGTTAGCGATTTGTTCGCTAAGTTGGTAGCTACTGGTATAGTTCAAGTGAATAATGACAATAAAGAGGATAGTAAGGAAGAACAGAAGGAAGAAGCTAAGAATAAACCGAAAGAGGACAAGAATGTTATACATAGAGTTGACTTTATGAGGCCTGAGACTTTCAGAGTGTGAGTATACTTTTCTAATCTTTTTTTTTCACCCACTACTTCCTGTGAACTACTTCCTATGCACGCATGGGGATAAAATTATCCCGTTTACATATCCTGGTTCTAAGGTACATGTCTACCAATTTTCAGTCACATTTGTTCAGCCATGCTTGATTTATAAATAGTGTAACTAGCAGGCCGTCTGCTCTGACGCGGGCGTCTGCGACACGGATAACGTAGCGACGCTCAATAATTTCATAGAAATAGCTTCGCTCGCGTACACGAGCATGATCCGTCGATGATTTGCGTCACGCAATGCTGCTCTACGAGATGACATGAATCAAGCACGACGAATGGACGTTCCCTGCACTGGCTGAAATCACGACTTTTTATAATCTGATTTCTTTCTTATTTTCTTCTAGAAAACAACCCGGTCTAGTCGCCAAACTGTACGGCGGCATGCAATGCTCAGGCTGCGGCGCCCGCTTCCCGCCGGAGCACACGGTGCGGTACTCGCAGCACCTGGACTGGCACTTCCGCCAGAACAGACGCGACCGCGACTCCGCCCGCCGCGCACACTCGCGCCACTGGCACTACGACCTGTCCGACTGGGTGCAGTACGAGGAGGTCGAGGATCTGGAGGAGAGAGGTGAGGCACTACCACTCTAGCCCAGCTGAACTTCCCGGGCTCATGCAAAAAATCTAACATCTTGGCCGTCAATCATTCCGATTGATCATATTCTTTGAATATCAAATATTATTTTATCAAGGGTATAAATAAGACAACATTTAAACACGTACATAACCACGAAGGAGAAAAGACTAGCGGAGATGCCCTAACGCAGGTAGGTCACGCGCCTTCAGGTAGGTCAAATACGTCACGACTACGTCACGGCAGGCGTGGCTGGACACCGCCCATATACCGTCCTTTACATCAAACTGACATCTTGTCATGGTTGTATTTTTACCACAATTTCAACAGATTTTATTTGTTACTCGATTAAAACGATGAAATGCGCTATCATTAATTGTAGAAATTGCTCAGGATCCAAACTCAAACATACCATAGGATAACATTTCACGTGTAAGTAATATTTTAGCTTTAAAACATATTTTTTGCTAGAGACATCTGTCGTCGAATAGCTGCATTTCTAGAACCTCTAAGTGAATTTGTATTATTTTCGTATCAATCTTGTATCAATGTATATTATTGGTACCAATTTTTGCCTTAAAAAGCAGCTTCATTTTTCCTTGCATCCTACAAGTTTTTTTATAGATTATTTACAAACCAAAACATATGATAGATTATCATGAAAATTTAATATTATAAAAACACCATCTTTCGGTAAGTAGTCGACTTACGTATATTTGAAGTAAAATTGTGTTCATCAAGACAGAGAGACCCGTTACAAAATTAAGTGGTACCAGACATCGAAAATGCAATCACCCATTCTTAAAAAAGATCTTATTTAAAAAAGCTGCAATTATCTTAAAATTAATCATAACTCTAACTATGTAGATTTATTTATATTCATCACTAGCCGTTTTCCCGCGGTTTCACCCGCGTACCGTGGGAGCTACTGCCCGCACCGGGATAAAATATAGCCTATGTTACTTGCATATAATATAGCTTTCTAATGGTGAAAGAATATTTAAAATTGGTCCAGTAGTTTTTGAGTTTATCCATTACAACCAAACAAACAAACAAAGTTTTCCTCTTTATAATATTAGAATAGATCAGCAATGTTTTACATAGGTATATCTCTCTTGCCGTACATACTTTTTGAATGTACCTTTACTCAGAGCAACATCCGACTCACATAAAGTCTGCTACTTATTTAGTGGATGCGCCGTTATGATACAGTTGTGAAAACTCTAATTTGATAAACACTGTCCCTATAATTTTAATTCCCATTTTTCTTGGTGAATTTCGTAATGTGGCAACATCGAAAATAACTACAGTCATCGCAGCACGGTTCTAGAACAAATAGAACGAATTTTCGTGCCTGTGATGCCATAGTGGCTAGTAGACGAACTAACACAATGCCATAAGTTGATACTTAAATTACACCATGGGGGTATTTTAGACCCGTGGTGAATAAAAATGATTTTTCATCGAGTCGCCATTTAATGGTTCCTAGATACCTATTTCATTTCTGGAGGAGTAAATAAATTGTTATGGGGCAAGTTCTCTGCACAAAATAATACTTATATAACAATTAATTTTCTAACTTTTTTATCTCTCTCTTTTTCTTCGTTCATTTGAAATGAATGCTTCTTTAAACTTTCTAATTGAATTACTATTTTAAAAGAATTATTAATTTTGAGTATTTACTTTACTTTTGAGTATGTCACTAGTGGTCGATGTTAGTTTAGGGTTAGATTTTAATCATCCTATTCCACGCTAGATGGATTTACAAAAAATGGGTGGCTTCCCATAAAAGGCGTATAAGGGTGGAGCACGGGTGGAGACAGTAACGTTCCTCGTCCCCCGCTCACCCGAATTTTGGCGCGCTGCTTTGTTAGGAGATTTTTCGTTAGGGCATCTCCGCTAGTCTTTTCTCCTCCGTGTACATAACACATTAAGACCTTGCATTTTCTAGTTACCTCATATCAAGAAAATGGTATCATTTTGACATTTTACAGTACAATAAACCTCAACAGTGTGTTCCCATCCTCGATTCTTATAATTTGTAAACACATTTTCCAAAATTCATCATTAACTCAACCTCCAATCCCTCCCTGCAGAAAAGAGCTGGTTCGAAACAGGCGGCAGCACAACCACCACAGCAGAAGCGACGGAAGCCCCCGCACCCGTGCCGACCGCGACGCCGTCCGCCGCCGCGCCCGCGCCCGCGCGCCACTGCTGCGCGCTGTGCGGGGACACCTTCCAGCAGTTCTACAACGAGGACAAGGAGGAGTGGCATCTCAGGAACTCTGTGCGGCATAACGATGACTACTATCATCCCTTGTGCTTTGATGATTATAAGGTATGTGCGATTAATTATTTATGTGATATTGCATGCCTATAAAATATTTATTAAAACTTTACATACAAAAATTGGATTCTCTACATGTAACTTTTACAAGTATGTCGTTACATGCTAATTTCTGGAAAACTGCTATGTACGTACTCTTGCTGATAAATTCGGATGCCAAAAAATATGACTTATTTGGTATGCTTATTTATTTACTATTTTTAAATAAGTGAGGTGCGACATTTTATAATGAACATTTAAAAAAATACTTCACAGAGATGCAAAATTAATACTTAAAATATCCTCAATATTCAAAATAATATAAACATCAACCGATAAAGATCATGTATCGAATAACACTAACATTTATTCAATCACACTATTTCCTTCTCCAGGCTTCTCTAACAAAAGCCGAGGAGCCGTCCAAAGAGTCATCAGACGACGTGCAGCCCATAGAGAAGACAGAAGAAGCCATAGAGATCAAGGACGTGGACGACACATTAGAAGAACAGTCGGACAACGAGTCTGTTGTCGAAGTTGTCGAGGAGGCTAAGGATTTGGATCCTGTCGAAGTAAGTGCATGTTTAATCTTTGGATAATATATTTGAACCTGCTTTTCCTTAGGCTCTATGTTTATTTATATGTGTCCCGTTAAGGACTGTAATTTATTTATTTTTTTTATTTTATTTAAAATACTTCTTGCACACATAGTACAATGGCGGACTTAACGCCTTAGGCGTTCTCTACCAGTCTACCTTTGGGTGGCGGAGAGAAAGCGTTGGTAGGTGCAAACAAATCTGAAAAACTAGTGTGAAACATATACCTACATATATTACAATACACAAATAAATTAATAATAATATATATGTATATATATAACTATATAAATATGTACACTACAAACAATACTAATAACATATTAAGAAAGTTAATTTGAAACTGACTATTTATGTTTCTGCCAATTTCCCAAGATAGTGGTCACGAACTTTGAGTTTGAAGGTGTGACGGGTATTTACCATCCTGATCTCCAGAGGTAACTCATTCCAGAGAAGAATAGATTTTACAAAGAAGGAAGAGTGTATGATATCAGAACGATGTGTAGGACATTGTAGAAGGCGATTGTTGAAAGAGCGTAAATTTTTGTCATGATGTGAGCCAAGATATTTGAAATGAGAAGTTAAATAAGAAGGTGAAGTAGGAGTGTGAAGAATAGAGAAATTCTGTGCCTTCTTGGCAGTCAAGTGTTGTCATGCTAGATAACTTTTATTATAAGCTCGTACTTTACATAATGTTTTAGGATGGTATATGTAAAAGATGTGTGTATTAAAAACAAAGTAAGGTTATCGGGTTTTTTATGCTCGTGTGTATGTGAGAATAATCGCATATCTTCGAGTTGTGACGATTCATTTCCCAAGCTCGTTACCAGTTACCACATTGTTATAATAATAATCCTTCTAGTTCCTTCTACCATTATCACCTTACTAACCCCCACGTCACCCCAACAGATAGACGAAGGCGAGGAAGACGACGTGGTCTTCAAAGCTGAGCCAGTGGAACAAGTGGTGGTGGAAGACGACGCCGACACAGACGACGAGACCGCCGCCACACGCGCCGAACGAGACAGGCTCGCTGAAATAGACTTCAGCAAGGTCAAGGTCAAACAGGAGCCCGTTGATCCTGGTGAGTTTGAAGTTGTTGTTTATGTCACTAAATAATTTAGTAAAAGAGCAATGGGTGTAAACTTTTCAGAAAGTCCTGCAAGGTTAGGAAACAAAATATTTATACACTGGTTTCTGCCAGTGATTCCATCCTCATCCCATGGGAATGACTCCGATAAAAAAATCCTGGATAAAAAGCCTATAGCCTCCCTCGATAAATAAACTCTGAAAGATTTGTCTACTTAGTAATTCTATAATAGGTTGGCATTCGTTGAGGAGGCCTACTTTCAAGAAAGGACGGTAATAGGCTGACATGATGATGATGATTCTATAATAAGTAGTGAAACAACTAATTTCATAACATGATGCAACATCAATGAAGTTTCAAAAAAAACTAATGATTTACTACTTGCTTTAGGTTTTAATTTTCATTAAGTTCTATTCCAACCTGTTTGTCTTTCTACCAGCAGCTTACATACTTATATCTGTTACTGTGAGATTAACTTCAGTTTGTAATCGTTTATCCTTTCCTTTTCCAACAGACGACGAACCAATAGTAACAGCGGAAGAGGAAACAGTCCAAGCTCGAGTAGACAACACACACGCTACCGTCGAGTCTTCCATCGACGGCAACTTACAGCTCGACGCCGCCAACGCGCCCGCCACGGCCCTGCCCATCGGGGGCATTCGCATCAACATATCTAAGTCCCTACCTTCCTTTATCAACAACAATGATGATAAAATGCTCGAAGACATCAGTGCTGATGATGAGCCGCTACCGCCTGGTGAAGAACCAGAGCTAGAGTATACGTTAAAACCGGCGCTAGAAGGCGTTCAGTTCAGTAGACAGCCACCGGTGACGAGAGGCAATGAGTTGTCTGGGTTATGCTCAATTATGTAAGTGTGGGTACTCACTAAACATATTTTAGTTGTTTAATATGTTTGAAGCACCATGCTGTCTCGTTTGATTGTTTGAATTTGTCAATTTTGATTGATATTAAGCGTATTTAGCACAGAGAAAGGAAAGATGAGCGGAGATGCCGTAAGGTCTGCTAAAATGTCAGGTTACGAGTGAACTAACGAGGCGTTTGGGTTCCTTAAGACATCTGTCGAAGAGTTTTGTTTTTACAATAAATGGGTGGGTTCCAAAGAAAGAGAAGTTTGAAGATATAGCTAGTAACGTTCCTCGACATCCATACACTACTATTTTGGCGACGCTACTTAGATTTTCTGTCTATCGTAATCTCTGCTCGTAATTTTGTTCTCGATGGTGTTTAGTGAGTAGTCGCGCAATATGGTCTTTATATACGTATCTAGTCTTTAGCCGAGTGATTTGTTTAAAATTGTGTGTATGATTCAATAAAAAATAGTGTTGGTTTGACCTATTTACGATTGTTTAATGGGTTTGCGTAGTTCGTGCTACTAAATTGTAGTGCAAAATAACTAAAGACTAAATACGTATGATCATTGTATGCAAGGTTTAGCAAAACCAACTAATATAGTCAAGTAATTGTTTTTTCGTTTTGGCATAATTATATGCAAGTAGAATTAAAATAATGTTCGACTATGAACGTTAGACTGATATATGAAAATAATCAAGTTTAGCATAAACCTATACAAATGAAACCCTATAAAGAAACGCGCAATAACTAGATTTAAATCAAATGAATTGTCGATTATATACTAATTACTCCAATTCAATCAATTTATTAGAAGTTATAATTCAGATGGCTGGATTAGTTGGTTTATTGATTAATAATGTTTATGTGTGGTGATGGTGGTCATATGTAAGAATAAGAACCGGCCTAATGGTTCTAGTTTCCTATTAAAATAGTGTGGGTCGCTATAAATTAGTTTTGTGCATTCATTGTTTAAAAATGTGAGATTGATACAGATATGGAAATATACTTATGTATAGTAGTTTATTTTAGTTATACAAGTATGTAAACTTCTCTTTGGTGTGGACATAAAGGTAGCTATTGTATAAAAATATCTCTCACGTTGCAATGAATGCATTTAAAAAGTTTATTACCCAAAGCCGACGCGAAACTGACGAAGATTCCAAACGGTCTTCTATATTCTAGCTTGTGCTAAAATATACTTTAAATCTTCCAATATAAAGTCGCTTTTATCTTCGTAACTGTTATACTTTTCGTCAGTATTACGCCAGCTCTCGAGTTAATGTATGTAAATGTAATGAATTACATCACGTAAATGATTGTATAATTAGAATTTAATGAATTACCTCTGTTAGAATTAAATAGCTGTTTAAACCCAACGATGATGGAACACAGTTTCATTGTATTGTGGAAGGCATATGGAAAGGTGACTATTATATTCGTAGCTTTTAATTTTAAGCTATTTATATCTTTATATATTCCACTATCAGTATACCAACTAGAGTAACTTATATATAAAGGCGCTCTCATCCTTCCATATGAAGCCACAAAAGAATTGTTAAAACGAAATGTGATATTAAACTTAAGTTATCGACTTATCTAACAGCGAATGTGCGTTTTGTTTGACGAATTAATTTTGTGTATATCATGTAGCTAAATGTAAATATTCGGTTGATTGTGTAAATATTTAGGTGTATTTGTAAGGGTACAAATTGTTACTGCGTTTGTATGAATATGCATGATTGAGGAATGTGTAAATATTTAATTATAGAGAATCTCTGTGTTTGAAGGGTTTTATTGTTACCTTGAGATATTTTCTTTGCCACATCAGTGGCATTTCATTTAATTTAAAAAATCTTTTAAAAATACAAAAAATGAATAAATATTATAATTTTGAAAAAAGGTGTTAGTTTTATTATTTTAATTTAATGTTAATCAGAAAGCACTTTATCTTTTTCCTTTTCTCAATCAACTTTCACTAACTTTAATATCACAAGGTGGAACTTGGATCACAATGGTTTGTTTGTTTAGTTTACAAGTTGTAAATAAATGTTTACATCAAATTACATTTGTGTTTAATTTGTATATCCTAAACCCATATGAATATAGTTCATTTAAGTTTCTAGCCCGTTCTTCTCCGTAGGAAGCTACTTTTGGAATGGGCAACTAGAATCAAACTTAATTATATTTTTGACATTCATAAGTGCTTGTAAAGGCCTAAATGAAATATATGATTTGACTTGACTTTGAAGAAAAATACCACACCATACAATTTTGAAACTTTTATTTAACCATATCTACATAATTTACACTTAAAATCTAAAATACAACAAAGTAATTGCTACAGATTACATGAACATTTTTACACTTGCACATAATTACATGATCAGGCTACTCTTCCACAGTTATTAAATTAATGATAGCCTTACATATCACAATTATGAGGCCACCTAGGAAATGGCAAGGTGTCTTTAATATTATTAACATTGCATATAACTTGCAATAATCTCTCCAAGCCCAACCCGTAACCGCCAGTAGATATATTGCCGAATTTCCTCAGTTCTAAATACCAGTTTAATCTTTCTGATGGTAATTTAGACTTTAGCTTCTCATAGTTGTCTTCTCTTAGACTTCCGCCGACGACTTCGCCAGTGATGGGTGTTAGTAGATCTAAAGCATCTACCTGCAATCAGAAAGTGACCAATAATAAATAAATTATGAGAAGCACATTAAACTCCTAACAATCATGCCACATCCTACTAATATAAATGTGAAAGTTTGTATGAGCTATGTATTTGTTCTTCTTTCATGCAAAACCACTGGATGGATTTTGATGAAACTTGGTATTATCAGAATAACACATAAGCTACTTTTATCTGGGTGTGGGCAGGCATTCCCTCAGGAAACTTGGCAAAAGCCAGTTGAAAAATAATTATGCAGAAGATGTGCTTATAGTAGTTCTAACTTTTACCTTTGTGCTATCTTCAGAACATTCCTTCATATAAAATGACTTCATATCTTTAGGCCACTTGACCACAAACACAGGAACGCCATTACAGTGCTCCACCAGTGTTAACTCCTGTTCCTTATTTATCCCCTCATCTGTGAGTACCAAGCCTTTCTTCTCTAATATCTGCCTAGCTTCATCATAGGTTAGTGTTACAAACTCCTTGTTGACCCAAGTAGGAGCTTTGTTTGTTTTATCAATTAAAAATAAATCTGCCTCATTGGTATTCCGAGTCTCTATGAAAACATACTTTAGTAAGTCTTCTATGGCACTTTGTAGTTGTTCTAGAGTTTCACAGAAAGCTAGCTCAGCTTCTAACATGTAGAATTCTGATAAATGAAGTCTAGATCTAGAGTTCTCTGCTCTGAAAGTTGGGCCAAAAGTGTAGACATTGCCCATGCCTCTACAAGCAGCTTCTAAATGCAACTGTCCCGATACTGTTAGGAATGTTTTACTGCCAAAGTACACAGAGTCTCTGTCTCTCCCTTCTTGCATCATAGCTTTTACTGTCTCCTCATTATCAGGTTGTATTTTAAACACTTCCCCAGCACCCTCACAGTCATTTGAAGTCAGTATAGGTGTGTGAATGTTAGTATATTTTTTTAAAGCAAAATAATCATAAATGTGCTTTGTTACTGCACTTCGTGTGCGTAAAATAGCCGAGGTATAGTTAGTTCTAGGACGTAAGTGCAGGTATTGTCGAGTATACTCTGGGGGATGCGTAGTTCTAGGGTTGAAAGGATACCCGTCTAAGACTACACATGTGCCCAGGACATTTACATTGTCAGCGACGAGTTCCAGCTGTCCTCTGGGACTCTTGGACAGTTTACCAGTGATGTGGACTGAAGAACCATACGTTAATGAGTCTGCTGCGACGTTTTTGGGAATTACTATCTGCAGTTTCTGCGCGCAAGATCCATCACTTACGTCGGCAAAAATAAGGTCTTTCTGCTTCCGCAGGTTCTTCACCCAACCCTAAAAGAAAAGCAGAGGCTTAGTACTCGCAGTTATATCATTACTGCATTTTAAACATAGGTTTTTCATAGAATAATATTCACCTTTATTTCGGTAACGTTACCGACGTTAGGTTTATTCAAAAGTGCAGCTATCACGCTGTATTGCTTATAAAGCTCCTTGAACTTAAAAATATTTTTTAGTCTATTGTAGTTACAACTAGTAAACATTTTAAATGTTATGATTTTTTTCAGAATAAAAAAAAATAGTTTAACTATTTTTTTGGTTAGGATTTCATCAACAAACACAACAGCTGTTGCTATGTGACACTGACAGATCGCAGATAGAGACACCACTTAAATCATTCCACAAAACTGTAAAAGTCGGTTTTTATTTATTTATTTTTACAAGTATTTTTACTAAAAAACTTCAAGGTAGTCCCAAAGTAGTTAAAAATATTTTCAGAAGATGTCAGTGGAAAAGTTTTAGAATACATTTAGTGGCTCTTCATCATTTAACTATCCTATCGATATAGTTAACGCCTTATCTATCATGAGATGCCTCAGTGTTAGAGTGCATAGAGAGGCAGATGTAGAAACCAGAAAGCAGGATAAGAAAGCACATGCCCTTTGAAGCGAATTTGTAAGCGCCATGTCTTTTTAAAGATAAATTAAATCAAAAACATTTTCCAGGGTTGTGAAAATTACGGTTTACCCAACTCAAGGGCTACATGGCTTGCGGGTTGCTATACATAGTAGGTAATCTGTGGCTTGTGGTTGCGTAGCTGGCAAGTTATTTCGTTCTGTCAGTTGTCATTCGGCAAATCATGCATGTTCGATTTGTTGCGTTGTGAACAATTTGTGGAATTTAATTTAAATATTATATTTATTCGAGTTTTAATTAATTAGTGTAGAATGTAAGTATATAATTCTTATTAATTTCTTAGAAAACAAAGATATTTTTTCATAAAGACTGTGATGGCACTATTATGTTACTATCGTAATAATTTTGTTAATAATTGATGATTGAAACTGGTTTTCCGAGTTATTGCGTCCTTGGACGTCGCTTTATGTTAATAAGAACGTGTAGTACGCGAAGGATTAACGCTATTTTTAATATTTTAAATTGATTGAAGTGTCCAAAAATTTCATGCATGGCCTACTGATCCACTTTTTTTACTCAAAAAAGTCTATTGAATGGCACTTTCTACTGTGATCGTGGTCACGTAAACGCATTAACTTGGCATTTCGCTGAGGTTTCGGCTCTCCACTGCAGCCAATGTTACAATGTGTGAATTACTTTTTTTATCTATTGTTATCTGATAAAGCAAAGCTGAGTGAAACTATGTAGTTTTTGTGAATTCCTCAACTTCTAGTGGCATAGTTACACGACAAACTTAGTTGTTGTGTTAGTGATCTATTTCTGGAAATGATCAATAAATTGAATTTATAATATTAGTTTACTTTGAACGTGCAAAACAAAATTAATACTTACATTTGAAAACTTATTTTCACATTTAGTAGGCTAAGGAAAAACTATATTTCTTTGTTTATTAATCAGGAAAATACCTGCAAACCATAATTAATTAATAAAAAAAAACACACCATTAACAAAACTTGTTTTTCATAGAAAATGGCAGAGACAGAACCCCAAGCCGGAGATACAGGGCCACCGAAGGGCATCCCAGCCCTGAAGGCTCATGTGAATGCCAACAGAGTGGACGTTGCCCTCTGGGCCATCAGAGTCATGACCGTCCTCTTCACCTTTGCATATGTACTGCCTTTGTTCAACAAGTAAGTAAACAACTCATCATCTGCCTAGCCTTTTTCCAACTATGTTGGGGTTGTTAGTTTGACCATATGCAGCTGAGAATCAGTATTTTCCATGGAGTGACTAACTATCTGACCTCCTCAACCTTGTTATTCAGGCAACCCATACCTCTTAGAAAGACTGGTAAACATTTTATACTAATTGTATTTTTTTTTTTTTTTTTTCAAAATACCTTTATGCTGGCTGAAATACCTAGTAACAGTTGCATTTAGATTGTAGGTGAATCACATAACATACATATTTTAATTTAAATACATTGATAAATAATGAGATAAAATAATGTAATCCTGTAATATTGCATTGATTAGGGCAGGAAAAATCTGGTTTTGTTATTTAAATCACCTGAAAATATAGCACCTGTTTTTAATTCAAAAGTTATTATGATAAACTTGTTTGGTTTTATAACAAGGATTTTTAAGTTGGTATTAGTTTCATGATGACAAGGTTGCCCTAAATAGTTTTAATTTAATAACAATGGATGTTCAGAACTGTAATATAGCTGAGTAGTGAGTACTCAGTGTAATCAAGGCTACCTTTGTCCAGACATTAAGACAATGAGGATTAAAATAACACAGGGGAGAGTGACCTTGAACTCTGTAACTTAATTAGCAGTTTGCAGACTTCATATTGAATTTTCAAAAGCATTTTGTTTTTTTTAATAAACTTGCTTTGGGTTTCTAGAATATTTTTAATGTCAATTCTCTAAAATATTGTCAAGTGAGAGGAATAAATCCCTTATAAATGAACCGATTTTCTATAAAGGAGTTCCTTATTTTTGCTTCTTTTTAAAAACATACTTGAACAGTCAGACGTAGCATAATTTAAAACTGATTTTATTCACTTAGTTCTCATTGAGTCGAGAGTAACCTTCAATCTCAGTTAGCTACTTTAGACATTAAGTACACAATACACATATACTTGGTAACTATGTGTTTAGTAGCTACACAAAAAATATAACCCTGACGTAAAGTTTGTCATTATTATTCGTTTATTTGGTGACTTTATTATTATTATGACTTCTTAACTAATATAATAAAGAATTGTTTTGTTTGTTTGTACCCTGTTGGCTCCGAAACTACTGAACTGATTTCAAAAATTCTTTCACTGTTGTAAAGCTACACTATTCCTGAGTAACATTGTCTATATTTCGTCCGGGTACAGGAAAGAAGTTCCGCGAGAAAACAGCTAGTATAAAATCGATCTCAGTGGCGTGCACTTGGAGAGGCCTATGTCCAGCAGTGGACTGTGATAGGCTGATGATGATGATGATTGATGATGATACAATATGCCAAGAACTTGTTTGAAAATAGCTAATAACATTATTTATGTTGTAAAAACTAGTTAGAACTGCTTCAGGTATTTTCCAAGCATTCTCACTATATCCAAATAATTAATCTCCACGGTCACTACAACCAAAGTAAACAATAAATTATTCATACTAGAGTTAAGAAGTATTAGTGTAGTTTCACAGCACATTTGTCCCCCTACAGCCCAGTATCAGCGTTCTACAAGGCGCTCCTCGCGAACGCAGCGACGTCAGCCCTGCGGCTGCACCAACGCATCCCGGCGCGAGAGATCTCCATCTCCCGGGAGTTCCTCGCGAGATTCTTCCTCGAAGACAGCGCGCATTACCTCTTCTACTCGCTCATATTCATGAATGTGGCGCCTAATTTGTGTATCCTTTTAAAATACGTAATAATTAATTTACATTCACCACCAAACTAATACAAAATTGATCCTCATCGCTGTCACTTGCTAAGTTAGCTTAATATAATCATTCAGTAAATTAAATTAGTTCGTGTAAGTATAGTTTACAAACGAGTATAGATTATCAATTTAGTATAGAGATGAGTTTAACACTAAACCTGTTGTGGGATTTAGAAAACAGGTTTTTAAGAATTAGCAATATCAGCTTATCCACTCTAACGTCCGGGCCGCGCGACCGTTTCTCTCTCTAACGTCCAGCCGCGCGCGGCACCCGAACCACGCGCGACTCGCAACTTCGTCGTAACAAAAAACCTATACAGCTACTGAACCGTAATGGCTAAAATAAAGAAAAAAATACGAAAAAAATGGTTAAAGAATACAGATCAAAGGTAATGATATTTTAAAATCGTTAGTTATAATCTTTGATACTAAAATCCGGGTTAAACATGATTTTAAGGAGAAAAAAACACATTTATTTCTACCATTTTAAAATATAAGGGACAACTGTTGCATATTTTATCAATAAAATATTTTCAGAACAAACTAGGCTTATTACCCTTTCTTCTGATGTATATTTGATTATATTCGGTTAACTCTAAGTATTTTAATTAAATCGAAACAAAACACTACTCTTCGTAATTTTACCGCGATGTCTCCCGCGCTCGAGAAGGCTATTACGAAATTTTCAATGAATTTAGTATATTTCTGTTTGAAAAATGTATTATTTTGCTTATTACGATATTAAATATAATATTTTAATGCAAAATTTGTAAAATATGTATAAACAAAACTAAGATTGGCCTATGACCTTGACCGGACTTTTTTTGAAACAACAATCGTTTGAAGTTAAAATTAGACTAGATTTATCAGCTAAAACTGTGATATTTAAACATCATCGTAAAGCCCAAATCTTCTAGTTTATTTTGATGTATAACACTTGTAAAATAAATAAAACAAAACGACATAATGTTGACACTTATAAAAACACTTAACGAAACGAACGTCAAACGCGTCAACTGAACTTAATTTTTTTTTTTTGTCAAAAGCTTGTTACACTACCATCTCTTATTTTTTCGTCGAACTATTTTATCAGCTATATAGAAAATCTGTCAAAACTCAACAAATAATACCGTATTTTAAAATAGATGGAGTTAAACACAACTCATCGCTTTGGATACTATAGTATCCATGGGCGTATGACGCTACTTTTTTCTTGGATACTGTACTATCCACGGACGTTAGAGTGGTTATAGAAATAAGGAGGGTTTTATATGAATTTAATACTGAATTGGTTGGATTTAAAAGTTTTAAAGATTATAAGGCTAAAGTTAAATAAGAACTTGACATATTTATAACAAGTTCTCTTTCATTCGACCTTTCATATTAAGATTTTTGGAAACTGGTTTCTTTGTAAAGAAAATATGTAGGTACATTAATTAATTCAAAGTGTTGATATCCAATTTATTACCATAATAGGATGTCTTATCTCATTTTTATGAACATATGTTTCGTATTACTTTTAAATCCGGTTCTTTTTAAATCAATTAGTTACACTCATAATTGTGTCTTATGACTCGTAAGATATTTAAATGAATAATGTTGTATTCCCCTCCTATTATATTATGAGCAAATGCAAAAGTACTAAACTGCTGCTCTAAGTAAACCTATAAGACTTGAATCTTTCTGGTTAATGAAGAAAAACTCTATTTTATTTAGGAATTGGTTCTTATTGATTTTCTATCTATAGTATATGTAGGTGTTATAATTGACCAGCAATAGTTCCTTAACAAGTTTTCAGTGATCCTGACACCAATCTTCCTGTTCGCGTTACTGCACGCCGCGTCCTACTCGCTCACCATACTTGACGTAAGTAAAAAAACACAAATTGTTTACTTCCTCTCTGTTATTTTGTTGTAGCTGTATGTAGTGACGGATTTACCGTAGCGGAACACTTATTTACTTGTGACGTCACACTTTTACCGTCTACTGAAAATTGGTCATTCACTGGTTAATGATCTACCTATTCTCCTATATACTTCCTTATGTACTTGCCCTATATATTTGTCTTATACACTCCTTTGGATGCTATCAACCAATGAAAGTTTACTAGTTCCACTTCTCATAAACTTGTTCACATATTATTTAGAAACTACTTTTTCCTATTTTATAAAAGACTGATCTAGTTAGTTTTCTAGTAGCATCCAAGTAGAGAATATTTATTACAGTTAATTACTACTAGTTTATTACTATTGTTGCTTTTAATGGAAGTAAAGACGTGATATAAATTGGTTTTCCTCTTTCATTGTAGAATTAATGGGTTATTTTTATTTATGTTAGCTACAGCTAGCCTTGGACATCCGAGATTAATTACGTAATTTATAGGCATAGCTCTTTATTATTAAAAATTAAAATTATTTATTACAGTATTTTAAATCATGAAGTTTTTGATTATATAACTTGTTCTATATATTTTTTTTATTTTAATGAATTATACACACTAAAAACTTTTTGAGAGGTATCCAAACAAATGTTCTAGGTATAAAATTAGATTTTTGCAATGTTATGTTTTCAACACTCATGTTTTAATACTAACACTATAAATATAACTATATATAACTATTAATAAACTGCGATATCGCAGCTAAATACCAGAATTTATCGACTGCTGTGACTCACTCAATAAATACAATGGGACTACAGACAGTATTAATCAGTTACTAATGCATTTGCAATATTAATACGTATTTGAAATGCCAGATACATAAAAATAAGTTCGAAAACAGTAAAACTGAAGTGGAATTTATTATAAAGCAATTCCATAGCTAATAAAAAGAAAAAGTTTGCAAGCATGTAGATTGTAAACTTTCTCTACATGGCAGTATAACTTTCATCATAAAAATAAATACAAATAAGTTTATTGAATAGTTATATTTTATTCGAGAGGGACATGCGACTATGTCAGGAAATACACTGACAAACCTAATTGAATGATTGACCAATTTAAAAAAATTTCATATCAACAAATACAGACTAACAGTTGTCTACTAAAATATAGCATTTAATAAAAATAAAGATATTTATAAGCAAGACAGTTTAAAGTACAGTTTATAATCTTGACCTTTGTATTGCCAGAGTAATTAAACTGTGCGTGTGACCAAGAGTAGACTGTTATGAATAATTACTTTAAAATAGTTATAATAATTGTCATGAGATTGTGTAATGTTTGTATTAGTACTTTATTTTTGTAACCACGTATTTAAATTATTAATTTTTTTACTTAATATGATTTGACAATGATCCTTCCAAGGTCTTTTTTCAATAAATTACTGGGACTACCTTTATTTTGAAAAAAAAAGACAGTAAAAAATATTCATCTCATTAAATTGCCAACAATGGTTTTGTACGACGATAAAATAAAGGTTCAGAGTTCAAATAGTAATAACTATGAATTAATGAATAAGCAAAGTAAGTACTACTAAGTGTATGTGGTCAGACCTACATCTCATAGTGCCAACACAATGGTGATTACACATGAACTAGCGAACAATTAACTAGAAAACGGTACAAGTTGGTATTAATATAAGAAAGTGGTCCATACAGTTGCTGTTACACTTCCGTGAATATGAATTAATTCTTACCACGGTGTATCACAATTTTATTACTATGTAAATTAATACTGTATACATCATGTTTTCTCTTTATATTAATATCTTGTATTTTAACGAGGTAATTAACTAACCCCCTTACTTATAAAAATCTCTAATCACCTTCTAAGCAACATTTTAACTAATCACTACTTAAAGTCTTAAGTAGTGATTAAATGTTAGTTAAGACATGCTTTAAGCAACGTTTATAAGTAAGAATTTTCTTAAACAACCCTTAAGTATTACTTATCATTTAATTCACGTTTATAAGTAAGGCTGTAGATATATTATAGTTATTTCCACAAATATAAAATAAGAAAAAACATCACTGAAGTATGTGGAATGTTCCCTTATGATTTGTGATAAGAAAAATACAATAGTATCAGTAAAATATGCAGAAATCTGTACTGTTATCAGAATATGATAATATTGGAGAAATCAATGAGTATAGGAATCAAGTAGATAGTCGTTTCTGAATGTGCTCTCATTCATTTATCACTATAATCCATATCTATTACTAAGTTAAACCCATAAGATAATTCAATGATTTGACATAAAATAAGATAATGACAACTATTAAAAAAAATTGTTGTTCACACCAAAATAACGGGCGAGTCGAAACCGATTATCGATTTACTGCAGGATTTTCACTCTTCAAATATACGAGTCGAGATTAAAGCTAGATCAAAACTTAATTTCTAATTACTGTTGACAGTAAACAGTAGAAGATTTACCATTAAGTAAGCAATGTGGGCATGCCCGGATGCCCACAACCCTCCTTATGACGTCACACTTATTTCTATTTTTTATGTACTCGCATATTTACTTACACACTTATGTACTTATTCTCCCTAATTATACCTTATATCCTCCCCCAATAATATGCTGTTCGACAGAAGACTTACCTCTCATGTGTTCCAACAGACTCTAGGTCAGAACTCGATGTGGGTGGCGCGGCTGCTGATCTCGCTGGTGGAGTTCCAGTCGCGCAACATCCTGCGCGCCGCCGCGCTCGCGGAGATCGTGCTGTTCCCGCTCGTCGCGCTCATGGCACTCTTGTGAGTATATCAGCATTTGTTTAGTAAAATAAAAGAATCGCTATACATTATACAATATGTAATCATTTTCCTGTCGGGTCCGAAAGGATAATACAGGCTAGAAATACACATGGTACAATAAAATATACAACTATCATTCATCATAGTAACAATAACAATAAATTTTGAAAAAATATATTTTTTCCCCGAAAGAACCGGTCGGCTTCCAGTCTAAAGGATGCTACTACCACATGGTGTGATTTCTAAACTGATTTCCTCAACCTACGTTTCTGGATTGCAAGACAACATTTTAGGACTGCATTAGATTACCTGTAAGACACATCTAGCTTGGTGATGAAATGAGTACAATTTCAAAGTTTTTACAGTTTTTTTGCATAGTTCATCAAACCCATTAGAAAATAAGTACCCTATATAAGAGCCATAACGTGTGCTATATCTCTAGAACTCGGTCTATTTACCTCAATTACACGAGTGTTACTTCGAGAGGCACTTGTTGCATTAAATATATCGCACCGGTCGTTGTCAAGAGGTCAAGGCCGAATTACCGAAGTGGAAGGAATTTGTCAGCTATGCTTATGAATTGTGATTTATTACGTAGTAATAGTTGACATTAATTCTGCTGTCTGATTTATCTTTTAGGAAAGGTATTTTGTATTTTAAAGTGTTATGATGTTTGCTGTTATGATGTTTATTTTTTCATAAAAAAAATAGTTTAATAGTTTTAATCTAATTTATTTTTAATAGTTTAATTGTCATCAGAACTCAGAGCGTGTGTAAAATTTCATCTTAATCGAAGACCAGGAAGTCTAATTAAGATTCCAAGATTTTCTTACATACATAGTTACAAGTGAAGCTAATAAAAGAGCAGGTTTCAGTTTGTAAGCACACAAGGCTTACAACTTTCCGCTGTTTTGTCTAAATTAAGAAATTTACGCTCACTTTTGTACAGGCTCAGATCGTACAGGTTTAAAAAGTTGTTTCACAATTGCAATGTAACCAAGTAGTACCCGTAGTATATTAACGCGTTCACACAACACGCGTTAACTAAACAACAAGCCTTATAATATTAATTACACTGGTCAACAAATTAAAATATTTTTTTTGGTGCAAAGGTGAAATATACAATTTCTTGTAGAATATTTGACACGTAATCAAAGTCCAGAACATAAAGTTGCACTAGCACGTAGGGATTTAGAGATATACCCCTCCTAAAGTACCAAAAACGCGTTTTTTTATGAAATTTGATGTAATTTTTTGGGGACAGAAGAATTATATAGGAATTTCTAACTAAAGCATCATATAGTACTACTTTCCCCGCATTAACCCCATTTTAATTTATATTTTTGCGAGTTTTATTTCCTAATATATACCATTTTATAACTAAAGTGGAGTTTTTTCATACTAACAGGCCAAATAAAATGTAGGGAAGATCGAACTATCGTAGCTGTATCATATTTCATGAAAATTTAAACTCTTAGCGTTCGAAATAAAAATGAATTTCAATCGGGAAGAGTAGTACTATATAATGCTATAGATAGAAACTAAAAAACAATTTTGCTGTCCTTCAAAAAAATCGTCAAATATCGTTAAAAAACGCGTTTTTGGTACTTTAGGAGGGGTATATCTCTAAATCCCTACGTGCTAGTGCAACTTTATGTTCTGGACTTCGATTACGTATCAAATAATCTATAAGAAATAATATATTTCACCTTTGCACCAAAAATGCTGTTGACCAGTGTTATAGATTCACTAAAAGTTTCAGAACTTCAGTTATGTTAAAATTAAACTAGAGTGAGTCGCACTCTTGCGATGAGGGTTTCGTACCGTTGTCTATAAAATCACGTTTGTAATGTAGGAAGGTATCGGAGCCTTAAAATCATAAATTCTAGTCATTTACGGGTGGATAGACAGCGAAGCCTTAGTTATTGGGTCTTGGAATCTTAATTTGACCCACTTCAAGGTCTTCGATTACGATTAAAATTTGCAGACGCTCTGAGTTCTGATGACAATACATGTCTGCCTGAGAAACGTCATTACAAATCCAAAATGGCGCCCTCCCCAATATGGCGGACTGGCTGTTTGAAATCTACCCCCATGATGTGGGTATCAAATGAAAGGGCTTGCTGTCAGAAATTCGATAAAAAAAGCAGTCACGTGACTTAAATCCAACATGGTGGACATCCAAGATGGTGGATTAGCTATTCGAAATGCATTCCACGATATGGGTACGAAAAAAGTATACTTAACATGAAAATAATAGTTTAAAAAACTAGTGTTTTTTATTTCATAAAGCTAAATGGATAGCATCAATGGTGGAACAACTTAATTTTAGAGATACCATAGAGAAAAACGAGCCTCGTGTTTTCGAATTAAATTAACTCTATCTTACTTTATTGCAGCGGCTACTGTGGTCTCCTCACCCCCTTCGTATACTACTACTTCGTGACGTGGCGGTACGCGTCACGCCGCAACCCTTACACGCGCAACACGTTCCGCGAGCTGCGCGTCGCCGCCGAGCGAGCCGCCGCCCGCCCCGCCCTCCCCGCGCCCCTCCGCAGCGCCGTCACCCGCGCCGTGCACCTCGTGTGCCGCATGGCGCCGCCCATGGACCACGTGCAGCAGTGAGTAGCTAACATCCGCCCCGCCCTCCCCGCGCCCCTCCGCAGCGCCGTCACCCGCGCCGTGCACCTCGTGTGCCGCATGGCGCCGCCCATGGACCACGTGCAGCAGTGAGTAGCTAACATCCGCCCCGCCCTCCCCGCGCCCCTCCGCAGCGCCGTCACCCGCGCCGTGCACCTCGTGTGCCGCATGGCGCCGCCCATGGACCACGTGCAGCAGTGAGTAGCTAACATCCGCCCCGCCCTCCCCGCGCCCCTCCGCAGCGCCGTCACCCGCGCCGTGCACCTCGTGTGCCGCATGGCGCCGCCCATGGACCACGTGCAGCAGTGAGTAGCTAACATCCGCCCCGCCCTCCCCGCGCCCCTCCGCAGCGCCGTCACCCGCGCCGTGCACCTCGTGTGCCGCATGGCGCCGCCCATGGACCACGTGCAGCAGTGAGTAGCTAACAATATATCATCTGCCGAGCCTCTTGCAAGTATGTTGGAGTCGTCTTCTAGTCTTACAGGATGCGGCTGATTACCAATTTGCCACATGGAGTGACTGCCTATGTGAGCTGCTCAACCCCTCCTATACTAGAACTATAGGTAACTTCTCCGATCCACTCCGTTTTTGTGGAGTCTGGGCCTCAAACTTCTCTTGCGGCCTGACACTCAATGATAATATCTAAAGCTTACTCACAATATTTATTAAAACCATTGTGTATTACAAGCAGTATTCAATTCTCCTATAAATCATAAAAATATTTGATGAATTTGTCAACAAATTTTAATATTTTTCATTTATTTCAGGTAAACGTCTCATACGTATGGTCAGTTAAGGTGAACAGAAAACTTTCTACATCACTGTCGTTCTCTATATCGAAACTGCGCATGTGTGTGTGTCTACACGTGTGTGTGTTCGTGAATGTCTTCAGTTGCGAGTTACTTGACCAACACTTGTTCACCGCCACTTCTACATAATATAAACAGGTCGAAAAAAAACTAAAAACATTATGTACAAAACGGCCACATACTATTACGTATGTATATAAAAAAGTATTTTTAACTTTTGTACATTTTCAAAATCTAATTTATAAAGTTGCCTGTTTATGAACTTTGAAAGAAAAAGTTATCGTATTCCGAACTCTCAGTAATATAATTTGTCGAAAAACCACGCTGTGAAGGTAACATCCACTTGAAGGCGATCAAAAAACACCGTCCACTCGGACTTAATGTAAGAACAAACTATCCAAACCATTGCAGTACAAAATCCCATATCCAGATATTTAGTTATGGCAACACCGAGACGAGAGTGAGACAACATCATATCTCAAGTAAGACCTTTCAAGACTGCCATTACCAAATAATCCATCCGTACAATGTATTCCAATGCATTTCATTTTGGTTGCTAAACTCAGTTTAATTATATTGTAACGTAGGGGATGTACTTTATGTATTTAAGATTAATTTCTATTTAATGTCGGTCCAATTTTATTTAAGACATAAAGAATGTTGAATGTTTATGTTAGACTGATAAGTGATTTATTATTCAATGTAAGTTTTTATGGTAAAGCGGAATTGTCTGTCAGTATTTTTTTCGTCACAATGGAAATTGTCGTTGAGCGAGAATACTAGAAGAGCCATCTCTAAAATGTATCAAGTATTTCTTTGAAATGAATTTATTTATATTGTTCTACTGGCTCTTCTAGTCGAATAGTTCTAAGATGGATTCGACATTCCATTTGTGTCCAATATCATAATAATATTGTTCCAATCATGTTTCCGTTCTCATTATTATTTAAAATCCATAATTTCTAAGCGAGCACATATCTCTTTGGAATTGATGTAAAACTGCAATTAAATATAAATGAAAGTGACCTGTCACATGTTATTTTTGTGAATTGTGTATTCCATATTAATTTGTTTATGTTGTGTATCGCCAGCGACATTTTTGTATTAGCAATAATTATAATGCACTTGGTTTGGGGTGAATGTAGTCAGGTTTTTAAATAAATGTTGGTATAAACGGTACTACTGTTTTTTTTTATGTATCTATCCCATCCTATATTATGTTTTGGCTTGTTCATGCCAAAAATTACATAAACTAACAAAAAAATTAAGGTGCCTAATAGGAAAACTCCTTTTTTGCCCCAGGGAGCCCTTGCACTGTGAATCACTCATAGGCCATAAATCGAAAAATGTCATTGGCTTATCCCTATTAGATCTACTTACTAAATGATTAACAAGTTAAGAAGCTTCCGAAAACTCTAAATACCCGTGTCATAAGGTCAACTTATTATTCACTTTTGTTTGTGCAACGGAAGTTAGCGCATCTTGAGTCTCAATTGTCGCAACGTGTGAGTCATCAAAACTTAATCACTTTGTTTTTGAGTGTCACTATTCCAAATCAAGTTTACGTTAATTTACGTATGGTGATAGTATGGAGGTCCAAGACCAAGGTATGTACCTACTTCTATTATCAACTACTTTTTTATTTTTTTATTGAAGGTAGCGTTTTTGTAGATTTTTTTGGTATACTTTGATTTCATATGAACCTATAACTTTTTGCTGCTCAGTGCTGCACTTGAGGCATATAAGTTTCATCTACATCTTTCTGCCCCTTCTTAGGTTAAAGGAGTGTCAGAGTACCTATGCATGTCGATAGTAAATAAAAAAATATATATTATTTTTAAGAACCAGAAGCAGGTTTATTTAACAAGGAAATAACAAGAAATAGTTTTAACATGAAAATCAACTATGATTGAACCAAAATATCCAAAAGCGCGGCAAAATCGTATTCCCGTCAAACTATAGCATGTCTTGTCACGATGACGTTCGAAAATGGAATCCTCCAAGCAGAGATACACGACTGAATGGTGGGGTGTCGATGGTCGCTCGTCTCTGCTGCCCTTTATGTAACCACTGGCAGCTAACACGGCCTCTCCTGACACCCTGACGTCCTCGGCAGGATCTGACTGAGCCTGGTTGTGTCTCGGAACACCTGCACATTCAATAAGCGAGTTGGACCTGGCTCAATTTCGTCATAATTGAATCTCGATTGGTTAACGTGCTCGTCATCGTTTTCTGGACACATGAAACTTTCAGAATAAACATTATTCGAGGTATTGCAAACCTCAAACAAAGAACTAATTCATTTAAACAATGAAAAATAAATAACATCAACTTTAAATCAAATAACAGGTACAAAATTAATAACAGAACACTGGTATACCACCCAGCGACTCGAAAATAAATAACATCAACTTTAAATCAAATGATTGGTTCAAAATAAATAACAAAACACTGGTATACCACCCAGCGACTCGAAAATAAATAACATCAACTTTAAATCAAATAATTGGTTCAAAATAAATAACAAAACACTGGTATACCACCCAGCGACTCGAAAATAAATAACATCAACTTTAAATCAAATAATTGGTTCAAAATAAATAACAAAACACTGGTATACCACCCAGCGACTCGAAAATGAATAACATCAACTTTAAATCAAATAATTGGTTCAAAATAAATAACAAAACACTGGTATACCACCCAGCGACTCGAAAATAAATAACATCAACTTTAAATCAAATAATTGGTTCAACATAAATAACAAAACACTGGTATACCACCCAGCGACTCGAAAATAAATAACATCAACTTTAAATCAAATAATTGGTTCAAAATAAATAACAAAACACTGGTATACCACCCAGTGACTCGCCGACATAAGCTCAAAAGTTTGTATATCGCATAAGATTTCCGCACTGTAGGCATAGGCTCCAAAAGTTTGCATACCTCCCAGTGACTCGCCGGCATAGGCTCAAAAGTTTGCATACCGCGCAAGGTTTCCGCACTGTAGGCATAGGCTCCAAAAGTTTGCATACCTCCCAGTGACTCGCCGGCATAGGCTCAAAAGTTTGCATACCGCGCAAGGTTTCCGCACTGTAGGCATAGGCTCCAAAAGTTTGCATACCTCCCAGTGACTCGCCGGCATAGGCTCAAAAGTTTGCATACCGCGCAAGGTTTCCACACCGTAGGCATAGGCTCCAAAGTTTGCATACCTCCCAGTGTTTACTCATACACGTACACACATACAACATATAAAGAAATCATGTAAATTATTCAATATCAATCCGTGTATCAATCATGTAAATTATTCAATATCAATCATATAATTATTAACTTGGTACCGTGTACAGCGAAATATTGGGCCTCCAAAATTTAAGTTGCCATCGACTCGCCAAGAAGAAGAAGAAGGTACCGTGTATAAGGCTGAAGCATATATCATAAGAAAAATGTAAGAAGGAATAAAATTTACTTGTTAGTTATACCGTGAGCGCAAGCGTGCACTCAAGCGCCCCCGGGCAAAGGTCTGTAGAAAGATGTTACTAAGAACAAATACTTCAGACTTTACACGAATATAGATAAAATTCAGTGCATCGTGAATGACAGAATCAGTGTCACAACGTGATATATAATCCAACATGGATTATCGCAACAATACCACGTCAATCAGTGGCCCAACACATCAGGACCACTAGCATGCTCTCAACTTTCAATAAGGCTGAGCAGACCACAGCGTCCACTCGACTCGGCAGCAACTCCACCACCAGAGTCGTCTTCTTTCAACGCCACATTGACGTCATCATGGCAAGCTACGACAGCAATCTGCCAGCAGCACCGGCACAGCAGCACTCGTGCCGCAACCAGCAGCACCGGCTCAGCAGTACTCGTGCCGCCACCAGCAGCACCGGCTCAGCAGCGCTCGTGCCGCGACCAGCAGCACCGGCTCAGCAGTACTCGTGCCACGACCAGCAGCACCGGCTCAGCGGCGCTCATGCTACGACCAGCAGCACCGGCTCAACAGCGCTCGTGCCGCGACCAGCAGCACCGGCTCAACAGTGCTCGTGCCGCGACCAGCAGCACCGGATCAGCAGCGCTCGTGCCGCGACCAGCAGCACCGGCTCAGCAGCGCTCGTGCCGCAACCAGCAGCACCGGCTCAGCAGCGCTCGTGCCGCCACCAGCAGCACCCACACAGTGGCGCTGATGCTAAGACCAGCCGCACCGGTACTACAGCGCTGGTTTGCTGCGACACCGCCGTTACATATTTTTGTGTACAACTCTGTGAACAAGCACTCACGACATACATTTCGCTCGGCCACTTCTGACCATCAAAATCTGGTAAGCTTTTCGCTTTTAAAGAAATAAATTCGAGGCATAACCTTGACAAACTCAACTTTGGAACCCTGTCTCAGAAATAGTGTCAGTACTAATCATGTGTCAGCAACACTCAAAATCAAAACACAACCATCATTATGTTTTAGTAAATTACGTGTAATTAACTTTACTTCATATTTTGCTACACAGCATACTCATGAGCAACAATACCAATGGTTGGTACATTATAACACATTTTTCCTCTTAATACAGGTAAGAGCATAATAGCTTCCAATATGGAATCAAAAAGCCATATGAAAAATAGAACAGATCACCTGACCTCGATGCATGATATACCAGGTCTACCATCCACTGGCTATCATTACTGGAGTATGCCAAACGAGGTACTGGCAGTTGGCACCCTATACAGCATGCAAAGCTCGTGCAGCAGCACAGCACCGAGGCGCTTGAAGTGTCACAGCACTCGTGGTATGTCAAGTGGCACAGCACGTGCAGCGCTTACACCATCACCTTGCATAGTTCTCAAATTGGTGACTTCATAGTGTTTCCTGGCTTAGGCTTATCCTCAATACCTGTAGTCAAAAGACAAGCAAGCAAGCATCTGGCTGAGGTAACCAAACATTCAATTGAAAGACTCATGCTTTGTCATGTTAGAGATTTGAACTTTAGTTGACATCACCAATTAACGCACCCAAATTACATAATCAGTAAAATAAAAAAAATAACTAAGATCTGTAAACAGACTTTCAATTTGTAGAATGCAAATTACACCATTGCCTTCTATTGGGATCTTAGATATTGGTTGTATCCCTTTCTTGAGCTCTACAGGCCTTCGAAGGCCACAACTACAGCGGCATAACACCAACTGTACCAAAGAGTTTACAAACCTGTACCAAAGAGTTTAAAAGAGTACACAAGTCTCTTTTCGGGCACCTCAATGCCATCAGACAGGCCAATGGGTCTTTTCCAAGTCACCCTGATATCCATCATAGATACTGCACAACTCAATAGAATCAAAAGTAGAAATAGATAAATAAATCAAACTAACAAATCTAGAGGCTGATGCACAATTTGAACTATTCCAATTATTTTATTCAAGTCAATATCAAAACAGAGTGCAGTTATATCACAACAGCAGTAAACTTATATTTCTGTGTACTTGTTGAAACTCTCATAAGCAGAAAGATTAGGAATAAACATTACTGAGCTCATTTACATAATAAGCCTGTTAGTTATTCGATTTCATGGGACAAAAACATTTTAAATGCAAACAAAAGATGCACATTATTATTCCAGCTTGTATATCATTTTGTTCAAGCTTTAAAACATTTATCTAAGTTTTGTATTAAAAAATCAACCCGTTGGTCATTAGCGGTGGCACCTGAGATTCTAACTCAAGGTTTCACTCAACACTTTCTGTATGTTTTTAACCAATAAGTTACCAAAATGGATTACAAGTCATGTATTACATAAAGGCTAAATAAAACCGGATTGATCTCACCATTTACATACAGGTAGGCACATTACAGGATACTTCTCGTAACATCTGGAACATAGTGGGAGCAAAGCATGTTGTTCACAGACACCACGGCAATACATAAGCAGAAACTCATTCCGCCCGAAGCACACAAGAGTCCCAACAGCATCACCGTTCTAAGCTCAAGCAATAGACACTGCTTGCGCTATAAATCGGAAGCATCATAACTTCTCAACTTATTTCATCGTTATATCCGCATGAAAACAAAAGCAATCATTAATTCGGTTATAACACAAACATTTTGATTAATAATTTATCATGTGACTATGTTCAATCAATTTGTTGACCAACAACCATAGTTACCAGACCTGTTATTTCCATAAAAATAAATAAAACCAATGTTCCTTTGTGATTTTTCCAATAATGGAATTTATGCAGTCCACATTAATGCTATCCTTCAATGTATTCTTCCAGTTATTTGGGCATTGATGTCATTAACTCTTCAGAATACGATAGACCTTCTATATTATTTTTGTTCCACAACAAGTAAACCAACCAACATATTTATTGGTATCACTTACGCTGCCTGCATAGCATCTTGAATATACCAATCTATGCAGCGCACTGCAATCCATTACAAAATTAAAATAGAACAGCAAAAACTTTGGTCGGCGGGTTTCCTTACACCGCGTCGTACTTAATAAAAAGTGCCAATGAATCTAAACTGAAATCAACAACTTTATAGTGGGAGTGAGACTATCCCACTTCTGATTTTAAGAACCAGAAGCAGGTTTATTTAACAAGGAAATAACAAGAAATAGTTTTAACATGAAAATCAACTATGATTGAACCAAAATATCCAAAAGCGCGGCAAAATCGTATTCCCGTCAAACTATAGCATGTCTTGTCACGATGACGTTCGAAAATGGAATCCTCCAAGCAGAGATACACGACTGAATGGTGGGGTGTCGATGGTCGCTCGTCTCTGCTGCCCTTTATGTAACCACTGGCAGCTAACATTATAATTTCATGTTGTTTTAGGTAAAGTTTTCAAATGTTCTGTTTCGAGGACGACTATTTTTGACATTTGGCACTCTAAACATGTCCTGAATACTTTGACCGAAACATCGTGCCTTTCGGATGACATCGAAAATATCAAACTAGAGACTTTCATCATCATCATCATCTCAGCCATAGGACGTCCACTGCTGAACATAGGCCTCCCCCTTTGATCTCCACAGATACCTGTTGGAAGCGACCTGCATCCAGCGTCTTCCGGCGACTTACTAGAGACTTTAAGTCATAAAATTATGAATGTATGTAAACGAATTTCTCATTATTACCTACACAAAATCAAATCGTAGTAGGTCTAAGTTTATACAGAAATATTCAGATTGGCTGAATGTCGTTGAAAATATTGATGTAGAGCGAATTGAGTTACATGTATCTAAGAAGTCTGATAAAGTTGAACCATCAACTTCATTCAGATCCCTTCATAACAGGTTTACGAAAGTTACCTGTCAAAAACAAAAGGTGTACTATCAAAATCTGCACCTACTAGATTTGTTGTTTGTGGTTAATACTTTTGAGCTCGTGTATTCTTGTATATTTCAATGTATTCTGGTATATTTTGTTTTGTGTATATGTTACAGCCAAAGTAATAAGTTCAAATATTATATATATTATCTAGCTATTATTTATAATATCTACTCAATTTGGATAAAGTGATAATTGACACAGAATTAATCACATTAACTAGCAATTTTATATAATATCTCCATAGACTTGGATAATGTAATAAAACAAGTAGGCACAAGATTATTATTTCATGGTAACTAACTAAAGTGTCTGGGGCCCGATTCTCCTAATTTTACTTAAGCGACATACGATTCACGTTCGACTGAGATCCAATCCCGACTCGATTACGATTGAAGCGTATGTGGCATTCCGCTATTTTTTCTTTGAAATAAACGTTTTTATCCTTTTTTGTCATTCAATAATGAATCATTTTGTCTGCAAATGATTTACGATTGCAAAATGATTGTACAGCAAACTACCGAATAGACCAAAATCACCAAAATAGCAGACCAATCGCACACCAATCAAATGTCAATCGAATACGATTGGTCTTTTATTAGTAGCAGAATGCCCGATATGGTTAAAACTGCTATTGCGATCATATTGCGATTCGATTTCTATTCGATTTTGACATTAATAACTTAGGAGAATCGGGCCCCTGGTAGCTGGACCTTAATTTAATTAAAAAAGGATAGTTAGCCCAGAGCAGGGCACGCCATAAGAGTAGCGAAGTCCCCTCTTTGAGGTGTGGCTCGGTCCACTATTCGGACGGCCCGGAGGACACGGTGAACCTCACAGTTCGTGTGCCCTGCCTGGGAAGGGCACCGCCGTGTCCTCGTCGAGGCAATAGGCAGCGGGGACCTATCGTGCCCGGCCCTGGTTCAAGCCATGGTCCGGGGTGAGAGGTAATGGGATGCCGTTGTCTCATGCAGACGCTAGAGAAGTTCACACCTCTCATCTCAGCTGCTGCCAAGGACGTGGAAGACACTACGGGCGCCCGGGATCGAGTGACGTCTCCCGGCCATCGTAGGCGTGGGTCTGTGGGCAGTGAGTTTCGGGTGGCTCATCGTCTTTCCGTCTCTTAGAAGACACCGGACCGTCTCGGCAGCGTGCGTTGTTCCACGCGCTCCTCTAAAAGATTCAGCAAACCCCAATGGGTTTAAGTAACTAACAGTCTGATACTCCTTCACGCTGCTAAACCACAGCGGGAGGAATCATTTGATGATTTATCATAAAAAAGTCGACAATAACTTAAACCGTTTTTAAGATTAAGGGTCAATTCCCACTGAAAGAGCAGCGGCCGGCAGCGGCCGTAAGAGCACGGAAAATGTAAGAGCGCGGCGCGGTGCGGCGCCGCGCGGCCCGCCGCGCTCGCGCTCCATCCCTTGCAATTACGGCCGCTGCCGGCCGCTGCTCTTTCAGTGGGAATTGACCCTTAGTCAGTACCAAGTTGGTTATACCTACCATATTTATTACTTTGGCTAACTTTGACCAGCTATTATAAATAATATCCAAATAAAGTAATTAATTTATCACATTGTCAGGTCAATTTGGGTATTATAATGACCAGTGATTATGTATAATAAATATTTAATAACATATATTTGCATAAAAGGTTGTTCATGTATTTTTGCTGTTTTATTTTATTCCTTTATGGTTGTTTTTAATATAAATAACCATTATTTATAGTTTTTTCATTATGATTCACAGTGTCTACGCCCAGAATTTTCTTAGTCTATTAGTAATACTCAGTGTTGTCTATAGTCTAGTTTGACATTTGACAAATGTCATTGTCATGTGTAATTTTTCCCACCAATTTTTTTACCCAACTAAAAAACCATCATGTCTGCATCGTACAACTAAGTCATATAATATTGGAATTATACGAATTATAAAAGACTTCAGCGGTTTCACTAAAGAAGACCCATTTCTTGAGCGTAAACAAGAAATTTGGCGACCGTAAACAGGACATTTTCAAGAATCTGCAGAGTTGGAAATATCATCACGAGTGGCGTTATACTCGGTGATACAAAATTCACAAAATTCAACGGAAATCGAAGATTTTGGTGTTGGAGACTAGCCTTGCCTTCCTGGCCAACGAATCAGCCAAAGATCGTGCCGGAACACCGATATTCTTCAGCATCAGCGCCAAGTTAAGTGCCATCCTTTGTTCCTTTTATTTCACCCAAATTCCATAATTTCCAAAGTCCATACCTATAAATCCATTCCTAATTACCCATTTTCCAGTAACTAACCTCTATTTGTGCTATTTTCCTTAGTTTTTGTGCAAAAAACGGTAAAAAGTCAACATATTATAGTATACCCTACACAACAAAATATTATAATATATAATATTGCATTTTCGTTATTTCCCAAAGTTCTGAGCATTTTATGCTAATCAACATAATAATAGAGTGTTAGTGGAGAGTGGTCAATCATTCAAATTGTTTTTTCGTCATATTTAGGCCAATTTACCGAAATTTTCAGGAAGTACTCTGGGTGAACAAGTGGGGTTCAAAGTTTATCGCTGCCCGTTCGGCTGTTGCGAGCACTGCTTCCAGCTGAGACCAGTTTCCCAGTGGATTCCACCGAGAAGAGGAACGTGAGAATTCTTAAGTTTTATTCCTTTTCTTAATTATTTGAACTTTGTCGATAACTAAACATTTTATAAAAGTGTAGTGTTACATATTTTGAAGATTACATTAAATACTTAGATTTATTGTTCAAAATGGCAAGTGAAAGTAGTGAAAAGCCTGCTTCAAAGTCATCATTAAAGGAATTATTTGTAAAGCGCAGTTCTATTAAAGGACAAATCACTAAGTTCAAAAATTACTTAGATAAAGTTTGTAGTTTAAAAGAAATATCTACAATAGAACTTGCAGAATTAGATTTAAAATTACAGAAATTTCAAGGATTATCGACAAGGTTTGACAATATACAGAACGAGATTGAGGTTGTTAATTCTTCAAATATTGACTCAGAACTTGATGAGAGGGAACGCATCGAGCATGATATTGTTCAATATATTGCTATAGCCAAGACTGAGTTACAAAAATACACAACTGATGATGATAGTAAGCGTCGTCAATCTGTCATGATCCATGCGGACTCTGATCATCAAAACATTGGTTTTCGTTTACCTCAAATTCAAATTTCGAAATTTAACGGTTCCCATTTCCGTTGGTTGGAGTTTAGGGACACATATGTCAGTCTGATTCACAAAAATGATCGTATTCAAGACATACACAAATTTCATTACTTAGTGTCATACCTAGAGGGTGATGCTGCACGTATTATATCTAACCTTGAGATTTCTTCAGCCAATTATAAAGAGGCTTGGAATCTTGTTTGCGAACGGTATGATAATGAAAGAATTCTTGTCGATCATCATCTAGATTCATTATTCAATGTTCAGCAGCTGACGCGTGAGTCAGACAAGTCACTGCGTTACTTGGTAGATAACATAACTAAAAATTTAAGAGCTTTAAATAGTTTAGGCCTAAGCACAGACAATCCTGCCTGTGATTATATGGTTATATTCCTGTTATCTGCTAAATTGGATAATCATACTACACAAAAGTGGCAAGAGTTCCGCAATACTTTAGATAAAATACCAAAATTAGATCAATTCAAAAAATTTCTCATTGACCGGGCTGATGTCCTTGAGTCTCTCAACCGTAACAAATCATTAAATAATAATAATAATATCTCTAAACAATCACAATCATCAAATCCGTTTACTTCTAAAAATAAATATATTAATAAATCCAATCGTTTTCAAAATACTACTTCATTTGCGTCTCCAAGTACTTCACAAGCAAGCAATAATTCGTCTAAAGGTTATCTTTGTGTTGTATGTAATGGAAATCACAGAATTTATAATTGTCCAGATTTTCAATCTAAATCGATTGCAGAAAAGCTTGCATGTGTGTCTGCATATAAATTGTGCAAGAACTGTTTGCGACAAGGACATCCTGTTTCTGAGTGCTTCATGGGCTCGTGTAGGCAATGTAACCAAAGACATAACTCTCTTCTTCATGATCCTAGCGTGTCCGCTCACTGTACTAGTAGCACCCCTGATGATAGTAGTATTGAGACTATCTCAGCGTTTTCACAAGAAAGTAATCAGTATGTACTTTTGTCTACTGCAATAATAGAAGTTTACAATCCTATGAATAACAAATCAGAGAAGGTTCGTGCTTTGCTGGATAGTGGCAGCCAATCTTCTTTCATCACCAAATCTCTGCAACAAAAATTAAGTTTAAAATGTGATACAATAAATCCATTAACTGTTATTGGAATAGGTAACAATAATTGTAATAAAGTAATAGAAAGTTGTAATACTCACCTTAAATCAATCCAAGGCACTTACCAAGTGAATTTGTCTTGCTACATTCTTCATCAGCTTACCGGTGACATTCCAAAGGTCCCAGTTGATGTCCAAAACCTTAAAATTCCAAAAGATATCGTATTAGCCGACCCTAAGTTCAATGAACCTGCTCCCGTTGATATGCTCATCGGAGCAGACTTGTTCTGGGATATCATAGTTGGCGAACAGCGCCCTCTAGGTCCCAAGAATCCAAAATTACAAAATTCTAAATTGGGCTGGATTATAGCCGGACCAATTAATTTTCCAATTTCCAAACAAAATATTCAATGCAATCATGCAACTATTTCAAATAACGAGCTACACGACATCCTCACAAAATTTTGGGAAATTGAGAGTGTTCCTCCAAAAAGAATTCTCAGTCCCGAGGATACTGCTTGTGAAAATCATTTTCTAAATAACACATTTCGTTTGGATAACGGGAGGTTCTGTGTCAGATTACCACTAAAGGAATCGCCAGACTGTCTCGGTGACTCATACAGTCAAGCAAAAAAACGTCTCCTTAATCTTGAGAAAAGATTTAGAAAAAATCCTACACTAAAGTCACAATATGTAGAATTCATTCGTGAATATTCAGAATTAGGTCATCTCTCTGTGTCACCTATTTCAATTCCAAATCCTTCATACTTTCTAGGTCATCACGCTGTCTTCAAAGAGGACAGCGAGTCCACTAAAATCAGAGTGGTCTTCGACGGCTCCGCTCCCACTGCCTCTGGATATTCTTTAAATGATATCCTTATGGTAGGACCTAATTTACAAAATTCTCTATTTTCCATTTTGATTAGATCGCGTCAATACAAGTACCTTCTTACTGGAGACATAGCCAAGATGTATAGACAGGTGGCTGTGTCCCCGGAGGATTGTGACCTTCAATTAATACTATGGAGAGAAGACGAGACCCATCCTATTGAAACTCTGCGACTAGGTACTGTTACTTACGGAACTGCAAGTGCCAGTTACCTTAGCACAAGATGTCTTTGGCAGGTGGGAGAAGAGTGCGGTGATAAATTAATAAAAACGATAATTCAAAATGACTTTCTAGTCGATGACGTCATCACTGGGTCCGATAGCGAATGTCAGCTAATATATATTCAAAAGGCTTTAACTAATACTCTAAATTCGGCTTGTTTCCCATTGCGAAAGTTCAAAACTAACTTACCTGAATTATTTCATAATATCGTCGAAATTAATACAAAAGATAAACTTACCTTAAGTGAGTCTTCCAGTACTCTCGGCCTCGGCTGGGATCCAAAGGATGACTCGTTTCATATACCTGTAAGAATAAATTCAAATAATTCAAATGAGTTAATTACTAAGAGATTCATAACTTCACAATCTTTCAAAATTTTTGATCCACTTGGTCTAATAAGTCCATGCATTATTCAAACAAAAATACTCATACAAAATTTGTGGTGTGAAGGCATTGACTGGGATCAGCCTGTGCCTGATGATTTAAAGGAAAAGTGGTATGAGATTTCTAAAAACTTACCTTTACTTGCAGACCTTCGTATCCCACGTAAAGTTATTTGTGATTCACCAAAATTCATTGAACTTCACTCATTCTGTGACGCTTCGCAAGTCGCGTACGGGGCTTGCATCTACATGAGATCGCTTAATAAAGATAACGAGGTAACAGTGAGGCTTTTATGCTCAAAATCCAAGGTTGCTCCTGTAAAACCGACAACGATACCTCGCCTCGAGCTGTGTGCAGCGGTATTGGCAGCAAACTTATGTAAGTCCATTACCGATTCTTTAAGACTCACTCCTTCAAAAATTACTCATTGGTGTGATTCTAATGTCGTGCTCTGTTGGATTAACAACGATCCAAGCAAACTTAAAACTTTTGTTGCCAACAGAATTTCTGAAATTCTAGATCTTACGGATCGAAAATCATGGCGTTACGTTCCTACTGACGCAAATCCCGCAGATTTAATTTCACGGGGTGCAAATGCTTGCCATCTCCGCGATAATGTCATGTGGTGGCAAGGTCCGTCTTATCTCTATAGTGATGAATCACAATGGCCCATATTACAACTTAACAAATCTATTGATTTACCTGAAATTAAAGTTCACTACATTAATTTACCTGAATCTACTTTTGATTTTAAAGGATTTTCAAATTTTACTAGACTACAGCGAGTATTTGCATATATTTTAAGATTTTTACATAATTCCAAACAATCAAATAAACACAATAAATTATTTGGATTTTTAACAGTAACTGAATTAAATAATGCTTTTAATTTTATTTGTCGAGTCGTGCAAAAACAATCTTTTCCTTCTGAATATAAAATATTGCTTGCCAGTAAATCCTTGTCATCGAAATCTAAATTATTAAGTTTATCTCCATTTTTTGAACCCACTACTCAATTGATTAGGGTGGGTGGGAGATTAGATAATTCTAATTATTCTTTCAATAAAAAACATCCAGTATTATTAGATTCTTCTCACTATGTGACAAAACTTTATTTTATTCGCGAACACTTAAAACATTTACATGCTGGTCCCCAGTTACTGCTAGCAACAGTAAGAGAAGCTGTGTGGCCTATCAATGGCAGAAAGCTTGCTAGGCGCGTTGTCAATCAATGCGTTACCTGCGTGCGTATTCGTGGCAAAACTTTAAATCCTAAAATGGGAAACTTACCTGCTCATCGAGTCTCAGTTGATTATCCATTTAAAGCAGTTGGTGTTGATTATGCCGGTCCATTTTTTATCTTAAGCAGAAAAGGGCGCGGTGCTAAATTATCAAAATGTTATTTGTGTTTGTTTATTTGTTTACGTTTTAAATGCGTTCATTTGGAACCAGTCAGTGACTTGAGCAAGGAAGCTTTCATAATGACCCTCCGTCGTTTTGTTGCACGTCGCGGTTTACCAGCGGAGATTTGTTCCGATAATGGCCGAAATTTCGTTGCCGCAGCTAAAGAAATTAGTCATTTCTTGAAAACCAACTCTCAATCTCTCTCTGAGTTAGCAGCTGGAGAAGGAATAAAATTTTCGTTCATACCAGCTTACAGTCCTCATTTCGGTGGAATTTGGGAGGCTGGTGTCAAGGCTGCTAAATTCCATATAAAAAGAGTCATGGGAAATACTCATCTCACATTTGAAGAACTTTGTACTTTGTTCGCACAAGTAGAGGCAGTTCTAAATAGCCGTCCCTTGTGCCCTATGTCTTCATCCCCTGACGATTTCCTTTCCTTATCCCCAGGGCATTTCTTGATTGGCAGACCACTCAACGCTCTGCCGACTCCAGCACA
Organism: Helicoverpa zea; assembly: GCF_022581195.2. Lineage (NCBI taxonomy): Eukaryota > Metazoa > Arthropoda > Insecta > Lepidoptera > Noctuidae > Helicoverpa > Helicoverpa zea. The sequence continues at coordinate 684,256 of NC_061464.1, read as the reverse complement.
CGATGACTGCAAGGCTACCCACGTACAACGCTACGCCCGCCTTCAGCAAATAAGACGAGATTTCTGGAACCGATGGAGGCGAGAATATATATCCGAACTTCAGCTACGAACCAAATGGAAATCCAACACCTCAAAGCTAAACATCGGGGATCTTGTTCTTCTCCATGAAGAAAACGTGCCACCCCTAAACTGGCGTCTGGGGCGTGTGGTGCGACTGTTCCGTGGACCAGACGACATTCCGCGTGTGGCTGATGTCAACACCTCAAGAGGCTGCGTGCGACGCTCTCTAGTTCGACTGTGCCCTCTGCCTTCGCCTGAAGATTTAAAGGTTGAAGCCTAGGCCTTCAACGGGGGGAGGACATGTCTACGCCCAGAATTTTCTTAGTCTATTAGTAATACTCAGTGTTGTCTATAGTCTAGTTTGACATTTGACAAATGTCATTGTCATGTGTAATTTTTCCCACCAATTTTTTTACCCAACTAAAAAACCATCATGTCTGCATCGTACAACTAAGTCATATAATATTGGAATTATACGAATTATAAAAGACTTCAGCGGTTTCACTAAAGAAGACCCATTTCTTGAGCGTAAACACACAGTATGACATGTTTTAGGTTTATCGTCTAAAACAAAATTACTGTGAGACATTTTCACATCTAAATAGTACGATATTTTTTTTTAATGATTGTGGTTATGTTATAATTTTAATGATTTACACTTAACATATTTCAACGTGTAAAATAAATTAAAAGTATTTCTGACTTTCGTATTTATGGCCGCCTTTGTATGGAACGTGAATAATAGTGCCTTGGTTCCCTAGGTGCGCCATTGCAGACCTTTCTGTTCGGGTCATCCCATCGGACCAAGAGAGTGAGGGAGTAGAAAACAGAAGTCTTGACCCCATTAGTGAAGACTTCTGTCAGTCGTATCGTGTATGGGTAAACAAAAAGAAACAAATAGGATTTTCAATATTTTTGTATTAATTAGCTTAAGACCTAAGCGACAGCGGGTACGGGCTGCGGCAGCGGCGCGGGCGCAAGGGAACGCACGTCACTGGTGGGCTCCAGGGGCACGGGCTCGTCCTTGGGCTCTGTCACCAGGATGTGGTCGGGCTGTGGCTTCTTGGGGCCGTTCTTGCCTTGTTGGTCCCATGGCAACATGATCTTGACCTGTAGGAGAAATGTAATGAGTTATTATTGAGGCTCACTTGGTATAAATATTTGTATAAATTCAGGCTTATAAATTTAGTGAAATTTCACTATATGCTGTTGCTATAGAAATAGCTTCAAAAGCAGGTAATTGGAGTAAATAGAGATTTCAAATTATTTATTTGTGTCAACAGTTTTTTAGCAAGAACGTTGAGCATACCAATATGGCTCCATGACTTTAATAAGGTGATGAATGACAATAAAATAGCAACTTTTGAGGACAATTGAAATGTCCAGCTTGCACCGTACCAGAGCCTGTACAGACATGCCCTCCAATAAACAAGCTGAATCACTCTGCCACAAACATTAGATCTCAAGCCATTGAGTGGCTAGAAATCCCTGATATTGTGGACAAATCAAAGTAAAATAGATTTTTCTTCCCAAAAAGGAGGCGGTTCTGAATTCATGAAAATGTTTTTGTTTTTATCATTATAATAATTTGTACTAAGATCATACATTATGTTAAGAATTTACTGTGCATTCATTGGAATATTCATAGTACCCAGTTTCAATAATTGATTTCTTGTTGTTAATTTACTATTATAAGCATTTTTTCTCACCTTAATACCAAGCACTCCTTGTCTGAGCAACACGTGACGTGTGGCTGTGTTGACATAGTCATTGCATGGGTCTCCGGAGTGGATCATGAGGCCGTCCACGAACTTCATGGACTTGGCACGCTGTCCACGCAGCTTGCCAGACACGACAACCTCGCAACCACGGGCACCAGACTCCATGATGAAACGGAGGACACCATAGCATGCCCGACGCACAGCAAGTCCTGTAAGAGATTGAAAATTTTTATTAAATATTTAAGACTGGCATGATTCATTTTATTTTGGCTGTTGGGTAGAAAAATATGATTGTAAATGTAGAAGAGAATGGCAGTAAAGCCTTAATTATTTCCGAAGATTATAATCACTTGATACTTTCACATAAAATACTGGCAAGGCCAGGTACATGAGCATCTGCTGAAACAAGTATTCTCATTGTCTATTTTACATGATTTAAATACACTAAGCAGTGATAGTTAAGTGGTTTTAAACTTAGATGAGACCAATTTCCTGACAAACGGCTAAAATAGAGATTAATGTCTAGTAAAAGCAATTTACTTAGCAACAAGTAGTGCTAGTGTGAGATTTTATTAGTATAAATGCTGGTATCATAAGATCGATTCATTTTGCAAGCAATGTGATCTTGGCTACATCATTAACAGGAACATTCCACACACTGAGGCAGGACAGGAATGCTCACAAGTACATATTTAGTAATTTATAATGAGTATTGGTGCAATATGCAATGTCTCAATGGGCCCAAGTTATTTAGTCTGAGATGCATGTTTCTGGTTTATTTTGATTGTTTTATGTTTTATGTGTTGACATAGGAACTGTTCTTTATTTTATGGACTAAGAGATTCAGGCTGGGTTTTTGGGGACAAACACACAAAACATGGGAGAAAGTAGTGAAACTAACCTCCAATGAGTTTGTATCTGAGCGACTCAGCCTGCGCGATGGCGCACAGACCACGGGTCGCCACCTTCTCGGCATACAGCTCCACGGACTGCTCCGGGATGTTGAACCTCTTCTGCACCACGGAGGTCAGCTCACGGATCCTGCGGCCCTTCTCTCCGAGCACGCTCTGTGTCCTGGTGGCCATAATGATGATCTCCGAGCGAGTCGGAGTGACGCGCACCTCCACGCCGGAGTAGCCATCCTCAGCAAGCTCCCTGGTCAAGAACTCATTGAGTTCCGCCTTGAAAACTCCGTCTCCGACGAACTGCAAATTCACCGAGAGGTTATGTTTTGGTCATCGCATTTAACTAATAAAAACCTTCCGAACACACGTTGGTACTTCGGCCACATAATTATTACACGATTAGGTGTAAATATGTTTCGGTAAAACAAGGCACAAGAGAAACATAACAATCCTAGCGCAGGTGACAAGTACTGAAATATCCACGAACATCACAAGTTTCACAAATATATCGGACCCATTATTTAGGTTTATAGGCTCGTCAATTATCATTACACGATTTGTGGTATGTATTTCAATATAATAAACACTGGTTTCAACGTACTTTTCGCTTTTTAGAAATGTTGTTCACCGCCATGATTGCAACGGGAGCGAAGGAAAAGGCCGGAAACAGATTATACAAACGTCAATGTCAGTTTTGGTGTTCGTTCGGAAACGAAGTTTTTTCACAAGCTGAGTCAACTGTTCAACTGCCAAACAAATCGCTTTTATTTTATAATTATTCAGAAATCATTTTACAAATTGATTTACTGTTTTATGTATGAATTAAAAATCCTGACCAATATTAAATTTATTTTGCGTCTTTCTGTGTTATGTCTATGTTATGTCGTTAAATCAAAATCAAAAATCATTTATTCAAACTTGCCTGCAAGACAGCACTTTTTGAACGGCAGGAATTTACAATAGACAGCCCCCAAAACGCCCACCCTTCACCACTTCCTATGTGTTTTTGCTGGGAAGAAGAAGTGGCGCAACAAACTCCCCAGCAACACATGTCTGTCTGTAGGTTAGAAGAACCTTAAATAATGTTTGATATGTACATTTGTATTCAATGTAATTTGTATTCCACAATAGAGGACAATATGCAATATTGACACAAAATTTCAGTAAAAATTATTTACACACCACATGCTAGCTAGCACTCACCCTACATACCTTACAACTAACTCAAGCATTTAATAAGTTTGATGAAACAAAATTATAGCCTCCAATTATTTACACTTAATAGGATATAAGGGAGTGCCCACCTACATGTGCTATTCTTTTATAAACTAGTGAATTAGACCGCTCAGCCAGAACATAAGTAAAATAAAAAGATTTTACAAAATTAAAAAAAAACTAATATATAGTCAGTAAGACGACCTAGCACCACAAGTAGCACCCGTTCACGAGCATAACGCGAGGATCAGCCATCGCCCCCCTCGCACATTTTTGAGGGAGGGAGGCAACCCGACCGCCGACGCTACTGCAAGCAGTGCCGTGCTAGAATGTTACATTACACAGAAATAAATGCTCGAGAAAATGTTGTAGTCTATACTCACCCTTAGGGTAAAGCATGGGTAAAGGCACACCGACGTAGTAGGTATAACGCCATCTGTGTACTTTTTTGGGAACTTTTTTTTAATTCTCAAAAGGAATCATCCTGAAAATCTCGTTTAAGTATAATTTCGTGATTATTATAAAATAGTTAAAAGTTCACGTTTTCCGTTGCTTTAAATGTTTTTTGTGGTATGGGAACAAAGCAAGTATGTATCTGGGAAATTAATAGAGAAGCGAACAACATTTAGGTATTTTTTTCGCCGACCACAATTTAGGAAATAAATCAAGACTTGGAAGTTTATTCAATGCAATTTATTAATTACTCAAGATCTGTTCATTACATACAAACGCACCATATACTTAGCATAACAATAATTTATTTATGGACTTTATTGCCCTATTGTGTAGTATTAAAAGAAAGACGTCATGCAAATCAATAATCTTGCATAACAAATTCACAATAATTACAAATAACAGTTGAACATTTAATAGTTTTATAGTCAGTGTTAGTTGAAAAAAGCATGTGCACATATTTGTAATTAATTACAATTCAAGGATGAAACTTTCAAATATAATGTAACAACAATAATGAACATGTTCAGCGAATCTTTAATCTATGTAAAATTAATTATCTGTGGCCTAGAGCGGGAAATCATAATTCAAATATTTTTACTATTGTATTTCATTCTAAATACTTAAAATAATACATTACATAGAAGATTGTATTTAGTAGAATAAATTGAATAAAGATCTGAAATACTAACAGCGACGTAAAATGAATTCATAGTTAAATTGAGTCTACATCTAGAAACTACCTACAACAAACTGCACCGCGGTGATGAACCAATACGAAAACTATGAGCTATGTATTCGTTTTGTCGGCTACTGGAACTATCGAGGAGAGAAGTCGAAGCAAGCACAAGCAAGACGCGCGGTCAGCACTTGAATTACATTTACTTACTCACAAAAATAATAGGGATTCTGTAATCCTCTCAAAATCTTATTCAAAATGGCGATGACTGTCATCGAACTAAGCCTACTGTGAAACTACAATTTTCTACAAGTATTATTTCTATTCATAACTATCGTACGCTCAACAATTTTTATAGTGTTAGTTATAAGGTATTGAGTTAATTAAACTAGGCGATACTTCTGTAAGGGTGAAGGCAGTACGTAGACTTGAATACGTGGGTTTAACGCATGGAGCAAAATTTTAAATCAAAACAAAATATTGGAAGCGTACATTTATCTAAATATTTACTACGCGTATAGAGCGTGATTAGGTATCTTTTAATTGCAAATTTACATAATAACATTGAAAATAGTAGATGCAATAAAAATTAATATTTTAAATCCAATCATTTTAGCGAATTTTACAATAACAATGTTCACACTTGATGTAGCTTACATTTAAATGGACAGTGATAATTATTATACAAGGTGTACCTTAGCCTAGTAAATAAAAACATTATTTTATTCTAATCCAACATCCACGACCTATAACTATTTAATCTTATTAATAATGGACAGAATTGCGTGTAGCGTGTCTTTGATAAAAACAAGCATTTGGGTTGTGACGTGATTCATATTGTGTAGAATTATAAAGTGAATAGACAGTGCCAGGGACCTGGGACAGAAGTATTTTGGTTTTTGATGTTGGTCTCACTGAATTTATGGTAGATTCCAATGCTGTACAGGTGATGAAAAAAACGTTTTCTACAATAATTTTATTGTTAAAGCCTAGCGTTATGTGTGCTAGAAATAAAGTTTAAGTAACAATAAAATAATCGCACTGCTTATAGGTAGTTAGAATAGGATAGGGCTTAGGATTTGAAACCGAATGATAGTCTAAATGGCATCTAGAACACAATATTTTCTACGATAAGCATATATAGCTAGTGACTATATTATAATAGATAGAAGGTACAATCTACGTGTAACTGGGTACACTACAACTACAGAGGGACGTGAGTTCAAGGGTTCAAGAGTCATTTGTACAATTATCTAATAGCTACGTGAATAATTCCACTATAGATTTTTTCTAGAAAAACATTTTTATCTAAGAGTAGAAGAATCCTCTTTACCGTAATGTTCTGTTTTATTGTTAAAGTTACAAATACAATGCGATTAAAGTTATCGATGGGTGGGAGTCGCGCTGGTAAGGAGGAAATACGGCTTAAGTTTGAAGCGTAGTTATGAATGAACTATCAATATTTCGTATTATACAATCACTGATCTGTCTCTCATATTGTTATCCTTAGTTTTGGCACAGAGATAGGAAAACGACGAGAAGAATAAACTTTCGTATGTCTAGGTGCATTTAAGCCTAAATCACAGAACGGAAGGAGCGGTGCTTGCGTAGTGTTGCAAAAATATAGTTTATAAATTGATTGTATATTGAATACAATGTAACACGACGTATGCGTAAAAAACTATGTTTTTTGTAACGTATATGTGACGTCACTTAGCCGTAACACAACTTTATTTAGCATTACATTACATTAATATAGTCTAAACTCGTCCTAACGTTATATTGACATAGTTTAATTAGCGAAAATGACTAAAGTATTGGCACTTTCGCGCTGTTGTCCAACCTGGGGCCCTAGTTTACATAGGCGCCATCATTGTTCCAATGTGTTGAGGAGAAAGACCCAGGACGAATTGCAATTCTCTCTTTACCACAGTGAAACAATGATGGCTCTCGCAATGCAAAGAGTGACCCTGTTCGAGTACAATAATGCTTTATTGATATAAATACATTTCCAGCAGAATTAACAACACAGCTACCGGCAAAAATCCGTCTTCTTCAACAGAGTAAAATTGAAAGCACGCTACAAAAGGCAGTCTAAAAATACCAACTACACAAATCATATCAATTAATGGCATAAGGTAAAAATGAAAGAAACAAAATAATTTTCGCTATAACCATTTAATAAAACCAAAAATTAATTACAACAACGTCAATTATTATTTATCATAATATTCAAAATTAAGTACTTCTTACCCACCACCACATAAAATAGCACAAGAGTAAAAATTTGGAATGTGTCAAAATAATTTCAAATACTGAATTGCTAGAAAGAGCAAGCACATCATGTAATATTATAATGAATTGGAAATATATAACGAATTTTGTAAATAGCTTAGACCATTTAGAAAATATTGCACGAATAAAAGTCAATGGATTAAATAAATTAATAACATGGATTTAAACTCAAAATAATACATTAAAGGAATTAAAATGGACGTTACTTGAATAGGAGATCCTAGTTTCATAAATAAAATAAGAAAGACACTATATTGCGTTAAAATAATAAACTTTCCCTATGGCACTACATAAATAATTTACTGTAAACTAATTGCTTCATTTCATAAAAATTATAATCTTTTTATAATACACAGAATACTATTGGTGCAAATTGGTTTGAGGGAATACAGATCTTCTTTGATTATTTTTTTCTAAACTCCTTAAAACCAATATCACACTCTGCTACTTAAGCTATTACTTCTTTAGTAGAATTGTAAATTCTACATTGGCAACACTAAAGTGGTACAGATAAAGCCAAAGTAGTGTGGCAGAGTGCTCCACAGAAATAATAAATATGTATAAGTACAACGCTACGACTTCATTCTTTTACTTAAATAAATAACAATTGATTAAGTACCGATCAAATATAAAAATAACTACATCATTATTCTTCTTAGAAAGAATTTTAACAAATAATACCTTACTTTTATAATAATTTGGTTGTAAACTGTATAAAATTTCATGGAATGTTATGAAGTCGTCTCATTTAATGTCTTAGTATTTTAATACAATTAAATTGTTACTAAACGAATTAAAATCAATGGAATGTCAATGAACTTAAAAACTAATTAAGTACTTACTTGCCAGTTGCCTCATTATCATTATCCAATATAGCATTAATGTGTCGAAATATTACAACCCAACAAGATTTTTATTAATTTAAAATTTAGACCAGTGCGGTAGTTTAATCAGTAGCTATATGTAGCTGCGATTAAATTCAGAATACCACACTTAATATTAATAACACTGTTCTTTACCACTGTTAATTTTAACCGAATTGAGAGTACAATTAATTAATTTCTTATCTGGTAGATGATTGCTGCTTTGAATCGTAAAGAACAGTGAATATTCAATCAAATAGCAGCCATTACGTCCTATCACCTATGAGCGTAATATCGCTTTACCTAGATGCGAATTAAATCCGTGACACTTGCAACACTGGACAACACCCACAGGATAAGGGCCAGTGTTGCCAGCGTCCGGCTGGTAATTGAATTAAGTTTAGTAATAATAACTAGTGTACTGATGTTCAGTACCGCTGTTGGTACTCGTGGTGCCATCTGTTGAAGTCTATGTGGAATACAACCAGGGAGCCGTTCTCTAGACCCGCTAACAGGAACCTGGAACGAACACAGTAAATTATTAGATTACACCATCATTAGATATGAGACTTGCCAAGTTGTGAGATGGATATTTCGATATATTTTACTATCAGAGCTCGTGGCGTAGTCAGTCGCGCGGTTCCATCGATCACAAGGTTAAGCAACGCTTGGGTAGATGGATGACCAGGGGCCCGATTCTCCTAAGTTAATAATGTCAAAATCGAATAGAAATCGAATCGCAATATGATCACAATAGCAGTTTTAACCATATCGGGCATTCTGCTACTAATATAAGACCAATCGTATTCCAACGACATTCGATTGGTTTGCGATTGGTCTGCTATTTTGGTGATTTTTGGTCTATACGGTAGTTTGCTCTACAATCATATTGCAATCGTAAATCATTTGCAGACAAAATGATTCATTATTGAATGACAGAAAAGGATAAAAACGTTTATTTCAAAGAAAAAATAGCGGAATGCCACATACGTTTCAATCGTAATCGAGTCGGGATTGGATCGCAGTCGAACGTGAATCGAATGTTGCTTAGGTAAAATTAGGAGAATCGGGCCCCTGCTTATCATGACGAGTTTTGAAAGGCTCGATAAACTGTTGTCATTTGAACGTCTTTGGTAGTCGCCAGTCTACTGAAACATTCTTACTTCTTCAAGCTGTGCCCTATAGGGTCCATATTTTCACTAATCAAAATGTACCACCTATTATAATATATGAAATGCTAAAAGAATTGAGTATTGAAGGGGTATTTTGTCGCTCCGGTGGCTGGGTAGGAAGTCACCCCATATAAAACAAAAACTGCATCTGGTTAAACTGGAAGCCGACCCCTATGTGATAGTGAAAATGTTAGGCAGATGATGTCGTACTTCTGGTCGTGCGAGAGCGCGAGCGAGGTGACGGGCGCGCCGGCGGGCGGGAAGGCGTACAGCGGCGCCAGCGTCGCCGCGCGCCACACCTCCACCACGCCCGCGTCGCCGCCGCACGCCAGGTACTCGCCGCAGCGCGACAGCACCAGGCACTGCAGGCACACAAATATAATATGTGTTATAAGTGTGCATGAAAATCACCTATAAAATAAAAAGTAATATTCATTAAGTAAAAATAAGATTGGACTCAAGGTCGCACCTTGTGGTATTCCATTTAAAAAACTTACAAATATAAACGTACAAAACAATAACTGTTATCATTTCTTTGGAATCAAAAAAATCTTAACACAGAATACCATGATTACTATGAAAACAATAATTTCTTTAACGAGCAAAAACCCTATTTCTAGTAAACATACATAAACCGTATTTTTTTTCTGAATTAACAGATTTCGAAAAACACGTCAATATTTTAAACTTGTAAAAAAAGCATAGCTACATCAAGCAAATTAAAGAGAAGGTGAATGTTGTGACGTATAAAGAAGTTCAGGAGTTGGCGCTAGATAGGCGTAAATGTAAGGAGTTGGGCTCTTAAATTAAAGAAAGTAAAGAAATATTAACATTTTACATACCTGGAAGTTATCATTATGCGTCTCGTGCCTGAGCCTTCGCCCATTAAGTGTAAACGCCGCAAGATGTCCCTTCGCATAGGCCACGACGACGACGCCTTCTCTAGACAGCGCGAGCTGCTGCGGCGAGCACACGCCCTCCGCCGCCGACAGCGCGCGGAGCACCTCGCCGAATGTCGTGTGGATTAGTACGGGGCCGTCTGGAACGTGGGAATTTTGTTGTTAGGGATTTTTGAGGATTTTAAGGTATCAAATGCATACATTTTGATATTAAACGAAATTTTCAGGATTCGAGAAAACTCTGACCAAGCTTTTTAGGTGATTAAACCTGCAGCGCTCTCGATAAGAAGAAAAAGAAAAAGTCAGCCGTTTTATGATAATTCGAATATCGGAGACGTAATTTTACATGGTTAACAGATTGATGGTACACAGATTGGCTAGTGATTTTATTGCAGAGTAGAAATAAAAGACAATAAAATCAAGATGGCACAAATCAAAAAATTAGGAGACTGCCAAGGTTTATGTTTTTTAACCGACTTCCCAAAAAGGAGGTTCTTAATTCAGATGTTTGTTTTTTTATAGAGACCTACCTCGGCCCTGGGATACAAATAGCAAGTAACTAATGCTACGCTGTAGGTACGTTCAGGAGAAGTCAGTTAATCATATTCCACATTAAAAAAAAGGTATACTTACTGACTGACGAAGATATAACCAGGCCCAGTTCTGCGGAGACGAGAACTCCGTTGATAGGAGCGTCGTGTCCCGTCAGAGTAACTCTCGGCGCCGGCGTCTCTCCCTCGCCTACAATGCCACCGTGTCGGGCAGACCTGTGAAACACACATTAGTTTATGTACAAGATTTATTTGACACCGGTAATTTATTTAATCCAAACATAGTCCTTTCAAATTTTTACGTGAAAAGGGAAACTAACACCACAATAGTTTAAGACAGAATCACATGGCTTCACCAGACGATCTTTTACTTGAACATATGTAAGGTGTTAATGGATGGTATAAAATCGTAAGATGTGTAATGATGATCATGTATCGAGACGTATAATCAGTAGGCATCAAAAGAAGGTCTAGCAATAATCAAAATTATGGAAGTAAATTATTATGAGTCTTAAGAACTAATTTGATAATTAAAATGAATGACGTGATGATGATTCCGGAATTTCTACAGTTCTTTGAAAGTTTATAATATTTATTAAATACCAATGCCACAGCAGCACGGTGCAGTCCTCGGAGCCGGACGCGATGTAGCAGTCGGAGGTGATGTTGCACTCCGAGCGACACACGCACGTCACTACGCCGTAGTGCCCGAAGATTATTTGTACTATTTTTGCTGTAAAATAGAAAAGTAAATGTTTAAATTGCAAAGACTAAAAGGTTGCTTTAGATAACATTTGATATTAGATGTATTTGGGATCCCAGTTCAGAAAGCCGATTTTCCATACTTGGAAATTGTGCTTATAGCGACATATTGTTCTAGTGGCTTTAGTACATTCATCGTTAAAATGTGAGGAGTGATGATTTTGAGAGACAAAATTTTCATGACTGATTATGAGCGGAAGCGTACATTAGGGAGTATATAAGAAGAATAGAATACATAGGTAAAGTACATAAGTACGGGAGTATATAATAAGGGGACTACATATGTAGGTGAAGTACATAGGGTGTACATACGGGAGTTTTAAAGAGGACTTCATAAGGAGAATACATAGGTAGCGAAAAGTTGTTTCACGGTTATTCCCATCCTAGATTTGATGCTTAATTTTGTGCATTATGGTGAACATTCTAAAAGACCCTAAAAATAAATAAAAATTTAAGCTCATCTCACCAGTGTCAGTGCTGAAGACGCGGAAGCTGTTGTCCCAGAAGCCGGCGGCGATGAGGAAGCGCGAGTCGACCGTCGTCACGAAGCAGTTGCTGCGCGCGCGCACGCGCTGCGAGAAGTTGTCGCCCAGCTGCCGCCGCGACAGCGCCGCCGCGCCGCCCGCCGCTAGGGGGACGAAAACAACAATCAATATGGGCAAAAGGAATAGAAAAAAAACAGAGAAATTCGTGACTAAAGCCCAATTTCACCGACAAAAGAGACGTTGGTTTTATTTAAACCACTATTTACCATGAATGAATGCACAATTTAGGTCAACTTGTCGGCACATGAATTGATTGAAAAGTTGAGCTATGCTCAGTGTGGTTGGTCTGTAGATAGATGGATGACCAATTAAGTACCATGCCAGTCATACGGAAGGCACTTTAAATTGTGAATCCCGTAAGTACACGAGGTAAGATGGTTTTCAATTCCAACTACATACGATAAGACTAGAAGCAGTACACTAAAAAGATGGGAAATTGCAGGCAGATGAAGTCTATTTTGTATGTTGATACATACCCCAAACTGGGTCCATAAGTAGCGGATGGTGCGGGTGATGCGTGTGCTCGGGCGCGTGGCGGGGAGCATGCGGCGCGTGAGCACAGCCGCCGCCAGACCACCGGTGTGCGGCGAACGCGCGGGCCGCACTCACCTGGGGGAAAATCACATTTTCAACACTGATATTATGATGCAATAACAATATTTTTATCCAAAAGTGGTATCAAGTTTCCCGGGTAAGTGGGTTAAGGAGGTCAGATAGGCAGTTGAATTTGAAACACTGGTACTCAGCTGCATCCAGTTAAAAAGCTGAGCAGATGAGATATACATATGAGACAACCAAAGACAATTTTAACTCGGTTTAACTCTAAAGAAGATTTTGTTGTGTACCATATTAAAAGATGTTTTACTAAATAAAATAACACTTCATCTGTATTCATCCACACTTACCGTAACAACAGCAGGCATAGCCAATTGCGGATAGGTATTCGCTGAGACATGTACTACAGCCGCATTCGAGGGTAGTTTAAGCCTCAAGCACACATCATCTGGTGCTGCCGCGAACATTAGCGGCGCAAGGTGCATGGTCGATGCTCTCGGAGGATGAGGTTCACTTAATAACTGTGCAGGAGTTTGCCCAAAGCTTCGGATCTGGTCCTCAATTGCTGCACGGGTGACGGGCTCCGTGATCTGGTCGAGACGGACCCCACCTTCGTAGGTTAGGTAGTAGAATACGTTGGTTGCACGGACCGCCTCGGGACCTATAAAATAGGTGATGCAGGTTTTATTTATATATTTTTGTACACGATCTAGAAACATGATAAAAAAATAAAGAATTTACAAAGGTAATGGTTATACTGTAAATGACACGAAACATTCGTAACCAAAATTTAGACACGTGTGTTATTCAAAATGGAAATCAATGTGGCTTTTGTTAAGAACTACGGCTCAAACGGCTGATAAGACGATGATAATAAAGACATTTTCAAAGGATACAATAACTAAGGCAGAAGCAGAACTTAAGTTTACATAAACACTTACCTCGCTGCTTATAGCCGAATATGAGATCAATCCACTGATGTAGTTGACAGCTAACGAACTCGGACTCCAGTGCCATTCGGTTGATACGCACAAACTCTTCAGCAGAAGACGCCCAGGGAGGCAGGATGACGTCACCTGACGGAGACTCGGGGATGCCTAGCCGGAACCCTGAACTGTTCACCAGCATCTCGGGTAGGAAGAACAGCTCGGGTATTAGTTCCTGTAGAATAAAAGAAAAATGTCAACATGATGGCGAGATAGAGTGACTATTAGCGGACAGTGCTCTTTGTTATTCAATAAAAGGTCAAGTTGGCAATGAAAATAGAGTTGCGTGACCCCTTTAAGCATGAGGCGTCTTACTTTGTCGCCGTTTGCAGGAGTCAGAAGTTGATGCATCAAAGTAAAGGCACACATTTTGGAGACGTGCTACGTTTGATTATAAATTAATATTAAGCCTTTTCCTTCCTTTTTTAACATCGGAATTGACCCACTGAAACTTTCAAAAGAAATATAAAATACTAGCCGTTTTCCCGCGGTTTTACCCGCGTGCCGTGGTAACTACTGCCCGTACCGGGATAAAATATAGCCTATGTTACTCGTGGATAATGTAGCTTTCGAATGGTGAAAGAATTTTTAAAAACTGTCCAGTAGTTTTTGAGCCTATTCATTACAACCAACCAAACAAACAAACAAACAAAGTTTTCCTCTTTATAATATTATAGAAGATGTAGTTTACCTTAACGTCAGAAGTATCTCGCTGGCAGTTCTTCCATGACATGGCGATGGACGAGAAGAGCCTGTTGGGGTGGTCGAATTTGCCACCTTGTAGCGCTAGGAACATTGTTGTCATCGGTTCCTGGGGAGACATTTCATCATATTTAAACAACATATACGGCAAAGTAGTCGGCATTGCTTTATATTATTCCGCAGGTATCCTAAAATGTCAAATTCTTTGCTTCAATTTCCCTAAACTTTTTACTGCTACAGCATCAAAAAAACTCAGTTCTATTTAAGCATCCATTTATTTTTTTGCCGTGTTAACGTCGCATTGGATCGCAGGCGCATCTGTCGCGGCGCGTCGCTTGCGCAGTGCGCTCAATTGTTGTGACGTCCACACTTTTAGTGCAGACGTGTTAATGCATTCACTAATTTACTATGATCGGAGGCAAAACGGGCCCTTTGAAGAGTCCCTTTATAGCTCCCACAAGGCCATTGTACAAAGACTTAGATACTGTAACTTGAAATAACTAGTCGACGCGTTGTAAATTTAATTGTCCAAGATGGATGGTTCCATTAGTGCGTGTGATTGAAGACGACGATGTATGGTTATCGCATTCTCATGTATGTAAAACTAGTATATTTTCGTTTTTGCTCGTAAACTTGACATTTATTTTCCCTTATTTTTGGATAATAATTTTAGAAGGGATAACACAGACACGAGATTCTACAAGTGATAAATAAATTATTCCCAATTCTTAAAAGCAAAAATCAATAGATTTTTAATTTTGCTTTGGTTTACGATGCGTTCATAAATAAGGTGATTTTATTTATCTTGATAACAATGCCATATGATGCGTGTGTCGCGAAACTAATTCAAAAACAAACACGCATACAATACCGGGTGATAACAATTAATTAGTCAGCCATTGACGCGTTTTATGGACCGTGAGCTGTTTCAGATAAATCTATTACATTGTTAGCAACGGTTTCGATCTAAGATAGACTGAGATTGATGTTCAATGTTTGAGAGTAAGGCTAAGTTGTGATGTTTCTGCTATGCTAACTGCGATCTCAATAAAATATGCACTTTAATACTACTAAGTTTATTTAAATATTTACTAATGAGTTTATAAAAAATGGAAAACGTACTTCATTGTGATGAAATTAAGTTTTATTAGAGTTGGTTTTGCAGAAACTCCTTTGAATGGGCAAATAATAATGCAAAATTGGTAAAAAA
Source organism: Helicoverpa zea (assembly GCF_022581195.2). Classification (NCBI taxonomy): domain Eukaryota; kingdom Metazoa; phylum Arthropoda; class Insecta; order Lepidoptera; family Noctuidae; genus Helicoverpa; species Helicoverpa zea. The sequence goes on along the minus strand of NC_061464.1, from coordinate 668,683 downwards.
TGGGTCTCCCAAGTACTAAACTTAAGAATAGCACTTGTGACATTTATTATTACATTTCAATTTCAAAATTTTCCATCTCCCAAGACGACAAAAGCAACTTATTTAGTAAATGACTTGAAGCGGCGATATCGTCATTAGTTCCGGCTGGCTAACATTTAATTCCGTTCAAATGTTGGGTGACACGTCAGAATGGATGTGAAGAACACACGTGATAAATCATTTACGCACTCTTAATGGCAACACTTAATTAATATTTTATTTTTATATGCAAATGTGATGCCGTTTTGGAGAAAGCTGCGTATTGGATTTAGAACACGCAATTTGGGACGTTGATTGTGATTTGTTGACTTAATTACTGTAAGTGAAAATGGAGTTTCTTTTCTTCTTACCGGCTCTTCATGAGACCAACGTTTTGGACCCGTGTAAATAATGTGACGTTTAATTCCAAAGCCTTTTCAGGAGTATTTGAAATAAAAACATTTGACTTTCGCTGAAGGTTTAATTGGAACATTTATGTATTTTCTGTTAGTTTTCTCGGACTAACTAAAGGTAAAATTGTTACAACTGATAATGTCCCTAAATTCTGAAATACTTATTTCTCTTTTAGTATCTATCTATCAAGGGTTTAATCTTCTTGGCCAAACTTTGGACCCATAGTAATAGGAGGATTTAAAATAACATGGATATACTCACGATGCGAACTAGCCAGTTGAGCACGAAAGCAGCCGTGGAGTAGTGTGTGCCATAGTGGAAGGGCGGCGTCGACTCGTGCTCCCAGGTATTGTAGCGCTCCTCAAAGTACGCCCGACGACTCGGGTTTAGGGCTCCGATGGGCTGGAGAACAAACAATATTGTATTTTAGGTATATGCTGCAAGAACCTTGCCAACATGGCGCCGGAAGTTGTTGATATGTAGGGGGTTAGAAAGAATTATGTGTGTTGCCAAATGAGCCTTTTTAGACAATGACGCCTTTTCAGTCTGCAGAACACGTCCCGGCATGACCCTGGTCTTTGAGAAGGCGCATTTGCATTAAAGCAGGTTGAGATGGGAGTGTTAAACATTATTTTACAGATTATTTCTGGTTAAAAAAAAGAAGCTGACGGAAATGTGCACTAGGCACAAAACGTGACCTCAGAACTATATTTATCTGTAAAAACATCGATTAAAGCTCTTGTTATTATGGAGACGAAATCCCTTGGCGATATTTCGTCATGTCTCGTGCAGCAAAACTGTTGTCATCAAGGTTGCTATAATTGGGTAGATACCTTGGAGAGATCCCTGTAGTTCGACGGCTGGCTGAGGTCCAACTCCTCACTTTCATAGTTCGTCAAGATCCATGGGAACACTGGGTATTGATTCAAGTCATTGTATGTACGTCCTGTGAACAAGAAATATAATGTTAGATGATAAAACCAAGACGAATCATCTTATATCGTAATAGACAGTAGTTTATGTTATGACGAAAATTAATAATAATGAGAACAAAGAAAGGATATTATAATTAAGAAAGAGCTATAATTTTCATAACTAGATGGCGAGGCAGGATTAGTTAAGATTTTACAATACAGAGTTAACTATCTCATAAGAACCAGGGTTCAAGGTAACGAAGGAGATGACATAATTTCCTTCAAAACTGAACTTTCTAAAACTTTTGGCACTACGTCACTATAGTTCGGCCATTCAGAGAATGCGTTCCTGACACGTCGCGATTGAACTGACGACGTAACTTTGCAATGGCGTTGCAGTTACGATAAAAATATTTTTGCTGGTTGTTTACCGTTTTAACAATTGAGGAGCATTAAAACAACATTATTATATCAATAATCAATGAATGTAGTTACGTCGTCAGTTCAATCGCGACGTGTCAGGAACGCATTCTCTGAATGGCCGAACTATAGGCCGAATTTCCCCTTAACAATGGGTTGGAACCATGACGTCGGCCTCGCTCCGGGTTTGCGCAATGGTTTGCCAATCATCCTTCGCCAATAATTTGACGTGACACTTCAATGATTAAGGTTCTGACCCTGTTCATGTTATTTCGTACGAAAGTTATTGTTTTAAGTGACGACAATGGTGACGAAACGATAACAATCAGACTGTTTGCGTCGGAAGCTACGCAACTACGCAACTGCTCGGAACGGTCATTTGCTGAATTTTTCACGCGTAGAACAATCAGTGCTGAGCATTGATAATTTGAAATGGAAGACTAAATATACAGTGATTAAGTGTCCATTATCTTGTCAACAATAACAATAAAAATTGGTATTTTAACCAAAAACAAACGACGTCGCAAATACGCAATATTGTTTGTGTAGATATGATGAATGAAGAAATCTATAAATACCAGGATAGCATAAAAAGAAACAAGTAACATTCATATCACGTTTAAGCAAACAGGGAGTATTCAGGCAAAACATGTGAAAAGCAGCATGTTTATCAGCTCACAAACTCTTTTAGAATATAAAGCGATTTCTGTCTAGATTGATTAATTAGTAATTTAGCTAGATATCAGGAAATAAGTGAACAGCGCCTGTCTGTCGACTGATGCTAATCAGATTGATTTATTGTGAATATTAAGTTTACTTCAATCTGCATAAAATAATGTAGGCTATTTAAGACTTAAATAAAAAGACTTAAATAATTATTTGACACACGTGCTGCTAAAGGCGTGTAATCGCAGTTCATTTCAGCACCAAATTATTTCCATTTGGTTCATTTAAGATAATAGTCTACATATAGTCTTGCTACTTCAATATCAAAACCTGTACCTCCTAATATTATCATGACACTTAACTACCCATCTACCAAATATCTATCATCATACAAGTACCTACTACTTTTTGCATAACCCGATTGCACTTTTCAGGTGAATGTCACATATCTATAATATAAAAATGAATCGCAAAATGTGTTGGTAAGCGCATAACTCAACAACGCCTGGACCAATTTGGCTAATTCTTTTTTTGTTGTGTTTGTTATTGTCAGGAGAAGGTTCTTATGAAAAAAAAAATAGGGTAAAGTAGGGAAGTCAGTTGACGGGAGCGAAGCCACGGGCAAAAGCTAGTTACGTATAAAACTAGGTAATCAAACAAAAGTAACAAAGGACTTTGTACCGACGGCATAATCTCGTCACACTAACTGTGGTTTACAACGTCGGTTAAACTGATTTGAAGAGTGAAAGTGGTCATAAATATCAATAAGTAGGCAATTTGTTGGGAGTAGTTACTTCATGTGTTGATACCTATATACCTATATAGGATATTGTTGTTGCAACTTTGGTGAATGGACTGTTGGCTGCCTCTTTAGGACATGGTCTAGTTTTTTATAAGTAGAGTAAGCAATTGTGAAGATTTGACAACTAGGTACTTAATGATTAATGTAGGAAGGTTGGTCTCCATTATTTAGATTTCGACTTGATTTTATTTCTCATTAAAGAACCAAAGAAACGTACCTAGTTTGAAATTTGTGAAAAACAGAGCTTAAATTCGACTGAGAAGAAGACCGATAACTCATTTCAATATTTCTTTAGCGTATCTAACATAATACTTATTCGTTGTATACAAACACGTGCACGCTAAATAGTGTATCACGAGAGATATTGTTATATTAAACATTTAGCTGGTATACAGAGTAATGAGAGCATTGTACGGATTCATTCAATCTTACATCAAGGTGGGATAACTTAGAAATCATATGGCTCAAGTGTTTCAATACTTAGAATTAACAGGCTGTTTTGAGCTGATAAATGAGTTTTGGTAGTAGTTGTATATTGTTTTTCTTTAAGGAAATAGCAAGACATCTGGTTCCTAAACTCTATCTGCGTAAGTGATGTGATATTAATTTATTTTGGTTAATTTTTATTATGCGCAGTGTCTGTTCACATGAAAATGTAAACATGGTCTGGATAATTTCGCTTACCTAGTTATTTTGTTTTAATGCAATCGTTATCCACATAGATAGGTCGCAGTTCATGCAATGTTATTTTTAGGAAATAAATAAAATTAAATAATTTATTTTTGCGAAAATCGTGTTAGCAGGACTTAAACCATTGCTCAAATATAAAACAGAAATAAAGAAAAATCTCCACAAAAATCGTGATTACACCATTTGTTATTTCATTTCAGCTAAATTGTTACGTCCACATTCGATTTAACCGACAACGAAATACAAATTGGCAATGTTTAGTGTTTACAACGAAACAAAGGCTGATTATTTTCTTTTGAAGAGAGTATCGCATAACAGCGCGATGTAAATGTATTGACGATCGGTTATCACTGGCCTGTGACCCCTTCCTACAATTATCATTATAGTCTCTATAGCTATTGTCACAGTCACGTGGGTACTTTTCCCGTTTGCCAGACAGCCGGCCAGTTACTTCAAACGCCTGCCAACTTTCGTGACAACCGCATCTCTTACAATGCAATAGTTGAATAACTACGAAAATAAAAAGCAAAAGTTTGCAATACCGTTGGACATAGTGGAACAGTGAAGTGAGAGTTGCCGCGAGTGAAATAACCGTTGCGATATAGGTAACAATGGTGAGGTGACTGAATCAGACTGTAAGATTGTCAACATGTTGCGGAATAAGGCCGTGGAGCTGCTGAAAAGGTTGGTAGCACTAGCATCTTAGTTTTATGATGTCCTGGTAGCGTTACAAGAGGTTTGTTAAAAAAAATATAGGCCGAACGAAGGCAATATTTCCGACCGATGTCTTTACTTGTAACTTATTAAAGTTGCATAAAAAACAACAATTGACATTGTATTAATTATGTTTTATGACCTGATACTATCAATGCATTATAAGTCGTTATTTATAATATTACTCCGGCGTATATAATACCAGTTGACAATACCCTTGAATAATTTTGGTAAACTGACATGTTATACTACATGTTATTATCTACTATTATTTTTGGGTTAGTTTAGGCTACTAAAACTATGCGATAGTGCATTAAAACCAGACCAGATAGCGTTGCTTCCCGATTTAACAGATAATTATTACATTATGTGTACCTACACATTTAGTTTATACGATAATCATGTACACTGCTTAATCAAAATAAACCGAATTTTCCAATTGAAAATTATGATGCAATTGACATAATTAATGAATCCACTTAGATATTTGATTTAACCACAGAAAACGAATTAATTTGTCTAGTAAGTATGTACCTATAACTAAACTAATAATCACCTAATATGACGGAATACATCCCAAAACAAAATTAAACAAGAAGTTTGAAAAAAAAAACGGACAGGAACATACACATCTGATAAGTCATACTAATAACTCCTCTAATTATACAAATTAAGTTGTTTACAAAATATTCAGGTTGAACACCTTTGACTTACCGGCAAGGAATCTTATCATTTATCAGTTAAGAGATAATTCGCAGGAAGAACCGTGTTGCATCAAAATTGGCACCCAACAACTTATTATCACATTAAGTAGCGCCCATTAAAATAATTAACCAACTAGTTATCGATTCCGGTAGTTAACTTTAACCGGGTCTCTTCTTAAAAGGAAGGAATTAAGAAACAACAAAATATTGGCATGAAAGAAGTTCGTGTAACTATCACGTTTTATAGAAATGGATATTTTTAATTACGCAAGCCAGTGCTATTATTTAAAGTGAAAGTATCACGAACAAAAGACGATTTTGTGCTATGCTTTTGCTTGTAAATAATTAATTCAGTATAACGAATTTTGCAGAAGAAGATTAGAACTTAGTAGAGGAGAGAAATTAATTATCTTGAAGTTTTCAATGTGAAATTTACCATCGTAGTACAAATTAAAAAAAACTATGTGCGCTCCAGGCCTGCAAGACATCGATCAATCGGAAATTAAAACGCTCTCTGTTTTAATAACAATAAATTATATTGTATGTCTCTACCAGACCTCGGGACTATAGAGTCCCGGATTTTTGGGAGGCGAACGTGGGGCCGAAGCCAACACGCTGAAGCCCTTTTGAGACAACTTTAATGAAATGGTGACACAAAACCGACGATTATCCCTGTATACACTATAGAAATGTACCCAAGGACAATCCCCGGTTCTGTGCTAAACTATTGCTAACTATGGATAAAAACTACTTGGGCTATTGTGATGGGATGCTAGTGGACTAGGAATGGGGAAACTACGGGAACTATGGCACCTGCCGATAACAATGTAATAAATACACGTAAAAATGGCAGGTGGAGACTCGCCAACTCACTTACTGGGCCCCCGGGAATCAGTCGCTAAATCGCAACAAGGGGGCAACAGGTATAAATTATATTATTCTTATGAAATTCAATTCTTTTATTAACTTCTAAACCCATAAGTATTAAAGGAAAACTGTATCCTATACTGAATTTGCGTAACCCAGATTGGCAACCGATATTCTTTCAGTTACGACACGCAACACTAAGGTTACGTCTATCCATGGTGTTGTAAAGACATCTGTCACAGGACTGAGGTAATAGGGTGCTAACTTGTATTGACGTCATTTTAACCACGTTTATGTTAAAAAGAAGAATAATGTAAGACGTATGATATAATAATTTTGAGGATTTGAGGTAAAGGTTAGCATAACAATTGAGTAAAATTGCTCACTTAGACTTTAGTCCGAAGTGATTATTTGCATACCTAGTACAAATTAAGTTTCTAAAGAAATATGTATTAATTTAAGCATTTTAAAATGCTAATAAAAACCTACCGTTCAAATAAATATACAGGTTCAATTCTAAACGTTATATTTCACTTATAATGTTGTAATGTTGGGACACCTTTTGACACACGGTCGGTTAGCCCCATGGTAAGTTATTAATTAACTTGTGTTATGGGTGCTAACACAACTGATAAACTACATATAGCTACATATATACATATTTATAAATACATATTGTAACACCCAGACCACGGCTAACAAGCATGCTCATCACACAAATGTCGACCGAGCCGGGAATCGAACCCGGGACCTCAGGTTCGGCAGTCCAGCATGGTGACCATTGCGCCATCGAGGTCGTCGCGTTCACTTAACTTCAATGTTTCAACAATTGCACTTAACTGCATAGGCCTTATTGTGTTAATACCGTTATATAAATTATCAAGTATACGGTCTTCTGATTATAATATTGTCCTTCATTCCAAGTCTGCGTATAGTTTCTAACTGTATTTAAATCAACAATGATGATAAACTCAGCTGTATCCTACTATGTTAAATGTAAACTAATCAATCGAGTAATTAGGGTATGCATTGTCTGTTAAGCTTTTCCTTAAAGATCAGAACTGGCTGACCAGTTCTGATTGTAGGCCACCCCCATGATCGCCAACTAACCTGGTCTTGTGCTACTTAAAATACATCAATTGACTATATATTAAATGTGTAAAAGTGATTTGTTATTTTGTTGTTGATTTGACACGCTTGCACGGTTAAATTGGTGCGTACATACATATTCTATGTTCAGGTTTCTGAAGTATTATTTTCAGGATTCAAGTTCGTACGTACTACAATAGAGAAAAGGGCTCCAGTTTTAAGGAATCGGCAAAATGAAGAGTTAGCAGGTCAACGAATGATCTTCCAAAATATTATCTTGTTGAAGGAATTATTCTTACTTTATTTATTCTGAATGTATGAAACCAAGTATCTGATTGTTTATCAACTTCCAAAATAATTCAATGCCTCCCGCAATCTGTATGTACACACAACACAAAAGAACATGTAAACACAGGAATTGGAACAATTGTATGTAGGTCACCAAATATTTGCGTGAACGCGGAAATATCTTGCGGCCCTATGCGGAAGATACCTTGGGCTACTGCGCTAATTAATAACTAAAGATTTTGACTGTTTCATGTGTCATCATATTATATTTTAATACTTCGATTTCTTATTGTCAGACTCTTTCTGCCTAAAACCTACCATGTTCCTTCTTAAGCTCTCTATGTACAAGGGTCTCGGCAACTCTTTCGAACCATACCGCAGCTCTGGCAGGCTTTGGCCCTGGTGGGCGCCACTGGGGTTTAAGACTACACTTCAATATCTTAGGTTTTATGCATGTGATTATAGAGACTTCATGTTATGTGATTAAAAGGAATTGCCGCGAAATAATCGCGTGTCATACGTAACTACTTTATAGAAAACAAACAAAGTGATTCCACGATAAACCGAGATGAATGCAAACAGTAGCTATTTAGTATGCACACGTAACGAACAATAATCATGACGCCGAGTAATTGATGCGCCCGCGCTTACAAACGAGGAATTCCTGCTCATCTGGCCGTGTCAGAGATTGGCCTGTCTCGAACATTATTGTATGCTAATCGTGTAACGAGATGTTTATTTTGCTTTGTTTTGGCTTGACCAGATCCTTTGAACATTGTAGTTATCTAGAAAAAAAGCTAAGATTTATTATTTATTTATTTATTTTATTTATTTATTATCTCAGCATGTTTTTCCAAACAACCTCATGACCTCGTCTAACCACGTGGTACCAGGAAAGCATATCAGCTGAGTGAGTCAGTGCGACCCTCTAACAACATGCATGTGACAATAAATTGGATTATTTGTACCGTTTGCACCGACTAAGAGACAAACACATTTTCTAATAAACGCTAACGTTATTGCGCAAGTAATAGTTATTCAGTCAGATGGTAACATTGGTACATTACATTCCCACAGTTTAACTTGAAAGGACATCCTGGTTGCGGTCGGGAAGTGAAGAAATTGTGTGAAAGTAAGTTACTAGGGCATCATACATGAGAAGAGAATCAAGGGCTGATGGTATGTTATTTCAGATGGCTAGTAGCCAAAATGAAGTGAATTAAGTGTCTATATATGTTTCAAGAACAAATGAAAAGAATTCTACTGAATTGATTGATCATTAGTGCATGGCAAAAAACATTTAACACATGCAAATCTTTTCCAAAATGTTTTTAAGGTCATATTTCTTTTCGCAATTTCATGACAGGTAGCCATTAAATTCTAGTCACACGATGTGGTCATTGACATCTTTTGCGAGAACATTTGCAAAATGCTTTCAGCTTTGCATAATGATAGATTTTGGTCGTTTTTTCTCGTAACAATGGACTTGCATGAGTAGTTTAAGTTATGTCATGTCTGTAATACCTAAATTCTTATGTAAAGCATATGTAATGCTTGTGATAATGGGTAGGTACTGTGGTTTATAACAATATCTATATTGCCAAGTCATGCTCATTAGGCGTTAAATATTTGGTTCGATGACAATTTAGCCATTCCTGATGCAAAATGCGACCTGGTAATTTTAGTCATACTTACGTCAAACGATTTGTGTTCTAGGTGTATAGAGAATGAATGTTTCTGCTGCATTATGTGAATCCTCAATGCATAATAGTTTAATGATCCGGATTATGGAACCTCTGATTAAAACAAGTTTCTATCCGCTTGACACGGACCATTAGTTCCTCAAGCTACTGTTGCCTTGGTAATTGTAACAGTTATTTTGAATTAAATTATTAAGTTATGTTTTATATTGATAAATTAATGTTGTGCTTCTGAAAGAGTTTGGGATACCTTGTGATTTTGTTTATATATTCGTATTTCTCACTGTAACTTTGTTTATTCTCTTAAAAAGTAATGCAATTATCTATGTACCGGTATATCTAAAATGTCCTATTTGTTGTGCATTTTTTCAGAAACCTGAACTGGGTATCTACTAGTTAAAGTTACTAAAATTTATGTACGATCGATTGATAGTATGTAAATCTTTAAAGATACACTGTTACCAAACAAAACAATAATTCATAAAAATAAAGTTATCAGTCAAAGGATCAGCTATACTTTTGTAATTGGTCGGTCACGTCTTCAAGACGATATTTTTTGCACTGCGTTAATGCCAAGGTAACACGAAAATAAAGGAACAGATTAAACACATAACAATACTATAATCTGTGTATTAGTTACAGTATTATGTCAGGCGCTTAAACTTAATACTTAAACTGGTTATGCAGCGCCATCTAGGGGAGACCGGTTAGAACATTTTGGCGTAGTATTTCATGGATATTTTTATCCTATACAAAATATATTTTTATTTGACTCATAAAAATTCGCAATTTACTACTTAACTATTTTTTTACAATGACTGTAACTTTGACAACTGAATATGTATAAAGTTTTAGGTCCGATTAGAAGTTATCGTGACCAAATGTTTCAATACTGTTCACCTTCTCAATTTCCCATTAAAAGAATGTGTAATGATGTTAGATCATATTCGGTAATAAAAACTGTAGTCATAAAGTAATAAACAAAGATTTTGTAGGGCAACAAAAATAGCTTAGTATACCTACTTGACTAATAACCTTGTTAATTTACATTGAATTAAGGATCTAAAAATAAAATCAGTCTATTGCATCTATTGCATCATATTATTTTAAACCATGCACGGTTTTAATTGATGCAACTGAGTCTTCTAGAAAGATCTAAGTACCTAAATATAATAGGAAGATTTTTCCACTATTGTCATATGAAAGCCGATTTAACTGAGTGTAATTATAACTCGTAGTTAACAGTTAATTATTGGTTAAATTGCCCGGACAAAGTGGATAGGTAACGACGGATGAGTTCTCCCTTATCATGGTTTATAATAACTGAATCACATGTCTAAGTGGATGTAATAGAAGTAAATTGTTATGAAAGATGTCTTATTTCTTGAACCAAAGTATCAACCGCTCGCGCTGACTCCATTTTCAAGTGATTTAACTTTTATTCAGAGTTTACTATTGACTATAATGCTGCTATTTAACCTTTTCAGGATTCAGCTATTTTTTCAATCGTTTTCTTCATTCAATTCCAGGAGAGGGGAGTGTATTTATTTAAATAGTCCTAAATAAAAATGTGAATACCCAAAGGGTCACCACATTTTTTTGCTTTAACATAGAGATCATGAAGAAATCGGAGCTTTTTTTACCGTTGCACGTTGCGTTGCCTGATAAGTTGTCCTGCCAGAAATTTAGGAAAGTAGGAAGATGCTAGTCAGGTGCTATTTGAGCAATATGAAAATAACACAATATTGTTCATATTTGACTTCAACTTACCAGCAATAGTGTTCAGGAACATGAGGTATTCAAAGTTGGAGATTTCTCGCCGTTGCCATTTCTGCGTCATATTCGAGTTGCGCATGAGTTGCCGCGGAGACATCATGGACGCGCGTCTGAAACAACACAAAAATAAACATTAATATTATCCACATGATCTAAAAAGGGTACTCTTTTTGCGACCCATATAGTAAAGTTATATAACAGTCTAATTATGTAATCAATTCGCGAATTAAGTATGTTTTAATTATTGTTTTTTACTCGTACATATATTTTAATCTGCAATATGAATAAACATGAAACATTACGATGTTACGGACGCTACTTATGACTAACATCTTTAATATTTCACTACAGAGGTATATAATTAAAAACACACGTGTTTTTGAGTGTTACATGTTTTAGGAGCATTTGTAATCAATTTATTTGTGTGTGGTGGCTCGGGCCCATCAAAATGTACTTTGTTTCGGTTCGGTGCACAGCTCAGCAATTGTCCCATCCATGATAAGATATTTTTTGCAACACCTCTTGTGTTGCAAAAAATATCTTATCATGGAAATTGCTTGATAATGTTAGGCAATTTATTTTTGCAAAACAGTATCTAGCCGTAGTTAGTACAGTTTGCTAGCAGCAATTTTCTATTCCTGGCAATTCATCCGGTGTTGAAACTAGTCCCAGATCATTGTCTATCTATTTCCAAATGCACTTGAGTTAGACATAATTTATCCTTGAAGAAGCTAAAGTAAACAAACTTACAAATTCTAGGTATTTATCCCAAAATAGACCATCGAAGTATGCCACACGAAACCCGTGTGCATAGAGTTTTTAAACTGGCTCACGTTTTTATTTAATTATGCAATAATTATGCAGTTTTTTGTTTGTTTGGTGCCGTCGCGAATATCGTGAACATCTTGACATAACTTGCGATTGCGTTATGTTACACAATGTAATGTTAAAACTGGTTGTAGTTCGCATTTCGCTTAGATTTGCATCAAAATGTAGCTGTTTATAGCATTTCTTTTGTTTTTTGTTTATTCATTATATGTATGTGACATGTTTCTACCATTAGATGACTCATTATTAGGTACCTATCACATTAATTCTCCTAGTAGATTTTTCTTTAGAGCTGGTCCACAGATATTCAGTAAAAAAAGTGTCTAATGTGATAATCCAAGTGGTAAGCATTATAATTTCAATTCTATTCTGCATAAATAAGAAACAAATTCTTTGTGAGAACAAGTAGCGTATTTGTGAGATGGAATAACAGACATCCTTCCATTACCAAAAGTTGTAAGAGTAGTCGGAAGTAGGTCAATCTGATTAATTATTGTCCAAATTAAGGATAGGATTAATAATCCAACCAAATTCACCATGGTCACACCGATAGCACAAATTAATGGCTTTAAGTACCTACCGATACATGTTTTTTTATTGCTAGCAATAACTTTTTTCACGAATAATCATGTAATATGCCGAATATAGTTTGCAGTGCCGTTGACCGACTGATCTTAACCTTCGCGAGGGTTTAACCGACTTACCCGAAGATGTAGGAAGTAAGGTTTATCGTAAACAGCTTGAGTCATACGTTAAGTAAAAGTTAGGGGATAAAACATTATCGATAAACGCTTCCGTATCGAGCAAGCGCACCTCTAGTCTTGAACTGTCTGTCAATGTTGTTTGTTAATAGTGCTGTTCTTAGAATTGTTTGCGGTTAGAGAAATCCTTACTAATATTATAAATGCGTTAGTGTTGGTATTTATTAGCTAGCTTTCATGATATGGTGTAGACTTGTGTAGTTATACATATATACTGTTATAGGCTATGTTTATCGAAATTGCACAAAATTCACGAAAATGCACGAAAATGTATTATAATGTTAATAAAGATTACCGAAGCACACAATGAGTTTTAAAATTCTACAAAATTCTTTGTAAATTACTATTCGTTCCTAATAATTATATTACCAACTATTTAGCATACATCAATCACGTTATTCGGTACTTTCCTAATGACTTATACCTAAACACTTATGACCAATCATAGAAACCTGCTTACATTTAACATTATAATTTTTCAATTAACAAAACGTGTCAATTAATAACACTATTGCGTGGTAATTAATGAATGTTCACTATACGGGTGTCGCCGCGTGCTTCGCTAGTATGTGGCGATCAGTGTCAGGGTCGGCGAGCGGTTGTCGACCCGCGCCGTCGAGTCTGTTGTGTTCAATGCGTCTGCGCATATCACTGCTTTCTGCACTCAGAATAGGACTACTGTGTTGTTGTTACAAAATTAAAAAATGGATGCTAGGGAGATGATATAATGGGCTTATTTTATGGTAATATATATATATTTTTTAATATGAAAGTTTCTGTTTTCTTTCACAAATACTTGGTAGTATTATTTTAACACGACGATATAATCGTACCCCAAGTGGGTATTGACATTCTCTCAGAAGTGAACGTCACCACGGGAAGCAGCTAGTTAAGTATTGCATAAGTTCTGAGATGGCCTTTGAACCAGGAAAAGGGATAAATATCTATATAAAAACCAGTTCGAATTTTCTTCCTGAACAACTAGAATAACGATTTAGTATTTATTACACTTATTGCATAAAGTAATACATGAACGTATTGACAACAATAATTGAATATCCGTAATTATTTACCTTTAACATAATGGTTTAGTTACTAGCTATCATTATGTTGTTAGTCGGTTTAATTTGATCTATATAAATAACAAACTGTTTATCATTATGTACTCCCCTTATGTACTTCCATATATACTTCCTTATGTACTCCCCTTATGTACTCCCCTTATGTACTCCCCTTATATACTTCCTTATGTACTCCCCTTATATACTTCCCTTATGTACTCCCCTTATATACTTCCCTTATGTACTCCCCTTATGTGCTCCGCTTATGTACTCCTCTTGTATACTTCCTTATGTACTCCCCTTATGTACTCCCCATATGTGCTCCACTTATGTATTCCTTTTATGTGGTCCCCTTATGTACCTACTCCTCCTATATGCTTCCTTATATAAATTAAACAAATTACCGTTAAACACACAGTTAAGGACATTGCCGAAAAAGTTATGAAAGTATCAAAATTGATTAATCCTTGCCACAAGTAAACGCCATAATATAATTACTGAACAAAAATATAAATTATAAATAGCAATGCTTCAGTTTGTGAGTGGGTGACAAGTGGTCTCGATACCTGCGCGCGCGCCGGAAGCGGATGAGAGGCCATAAGGCCTTATCTTGTAAATAAACAAACAATTATCTACTAGGAACTAGGAGCTGTTAATCTAATTTATTTACCAAACTATGCATTATTAAACCGTTAATCATATTTTGGTAATTGTCGGAACCATTTGTCATCATAGTTTATTTTGACTTAATCGGAAAGGAAAACATTATTGAGATGATGACTAACTGTATTGTTCTAGCGGCCATTTTTATCAATTGAATCTAGTAATTGGCTCTTATTTTTATGGCTATTAGCAGTTACTAATGTGTCCTGCATTTAACTTTCACAAGCACTCAAAAGGCTTATTTATAGTGCAGTGCAATTATAATAAAATTATTGCAAAAGTGTGCTATACGCTCTATATTACAGGGTGTTATTGCAATACGTTTCCCTAACCTGTATCACATCGGGATATTGAGTAACATAACATTAAAGTTTTCTCTCAATCTCCGCATTGACCAATACAATAAAAGCATTGCGAATATACATACCTAGTATAACGCATAGTTGCCGGCATGCCGAAGCCATTTAAAATCAAACGAGGTGAGGTAAACCTCTATGGTACCTTGCGACCCACGCTTTGCCAAATTCTCGTGTTCCGAGTTTAAAGTTTCGCCCAATCACAGAAGGTCAGCGTCTGTCGAACTCTTTGGGCGAGTCCATTGATATGTTGCGAAATTTACTATGGATTGTTATTGTTTTTGGTCAAAAATGGCGGGTCAAAACCGAGTCAGCTTATTTTCGTAAGCTTATGGTCATTTTTTATTGTCACGTGTGTGGTTGTACAACATATTTTATGTTAACCCAAACTAACAATTACAGATCAATATTGTAAATTGCTGTAAAACCAAGGTGGTGACATCGTAAGATCACTGGTATTCTCCTTTTTCGAATTCAATTCAAGTATTCAGTGACCATAACATACTTATGTTGTAATTGTTACCTACAGATCTATTATGTAACCTGTTTTAATTGTGGTTAGTTCAACCGTGTATTAAGTTGGCTAAATATAGTCATAAACTTGGGTATACCCATATTTCATATATGAAACAGTACGACCATGGCGGTAAGAATTTTCCAGAAGATGAGATTAATTTAAAAAGATGTTTAACGGTACGGAAACACCTTATATGTTGTACCGTTTAAGTATATAACGTATTTGATCTGTCATAAATGCTTCCCTATCCAAATATGGCAACAGAAGTTCATAAATATCTTTGATACATTAATGCTTACTGTTGTGGTTAAAATCCAGGAAAATTCATAAATGTGTCTTCGTTCATTTGACAGAAAGTACTTTTAGGATTTTCTTTTTTAAGAATTCTTATTGTCATCGGTAGCTTTTTTACTGTTCCGCTGCAGAGCACAGACTTCTTCTCAAACAGAGAATGAATGAGCATTAGTCACAATTCAGAGGTCAAGATCGGAGATCAAGATCGAAGAATTTTCTGTAGGAGTAGAGAAATTACAGCTTCGGTAAAACAAACAACGCACTAACTTTAATTTTGCTTCTATTTTAGTATTAAGTTGACAAAACTTTTTCAGCGTAAAACAAATTGGTTACACCGGAAGTCTCCAACATAATCATTAATCATTTTAATGATTAGCCAACTATTCTTAAATACAAAGCAAAAGAAACTACCGCCATTAATAATTCAATTTCCACATACAAACAATATTTTCGCACTGTAATCCGACATAATTCTTGCAATCATGTCATCAGTATGATGAGAGGAATAACGTCATTCAATGATTGTCTTTGCCCATCATTGTCTACTTTCGTACACACGCTAAACGATTTTTTATCAGACCACGTTTTATCACCAAATTGTAGCATTGTTAACCATGAGAAACATAGCACAAAAACTCAATTACTTAATACGATTTTGGTAATTTTAGCATCTGCAGTTTTGCTATTTTGGTAAAATCGATTATGTTAGACAGAAAGGTGGCTGTGTGGGTGGTCTATGTATAAATAAGGCGTAATAAAGCACTTATATGCCTAGTAGGAAATAATGTTACTTCCTATCGAAAAGCATTCATTTATCTTCCGAGCGGAAACTTGCGAGTTCGACTGGGCGCGCGATCACGACTCGAATTGCACACGTTGCGATTATGCAAAATATGAACAAACTCTTAGTCGCAGAAGTAAATTTTTTATATTAAATGGGAAATTCATGAATATTTTTAATTAAATCAAATAATCAGTTTAATAATGTCTTGAAAGATTTTAGGTATACTCACTAATTAAAACAAGAATAATAATATTGTGAACAGGATGTAAGTAAGACAAAATGCTGTTCTCATGAAAATGTATGAAGTAAATAGAGACTAATTTGCTAATTGTTACCTAAATATACTATTCATAAACAACCTGCATTCGTTTTTGTCTGATTTTCTTTTGCTATTGTTTATCCAACTAGTGCTATGAATCAAGTCAATGTGAGACGAAGAAATCTATCGATGTCTAGCTGGAAAACCATAAAAAGGATAAGTATGAAAATCATAAAAATAAATAAGTAAGATTTGATTCACCATTATGTTCATACTTCATAATAAAGTGCTCAATGCTTATGTGTCGCAGAATCGCAAGTGTGCGCAGGACGCAATGCACCTGAGTGACATATCACAATATGTACGATAAATCGCTGACATTGGCAAGTGCACGCTTTTGCACAATGTGTTCGCTTAAAACATTGCTGACAACAACTATTAGATGCTAATTATATTACATATTATATTGCAGATTTATCTAAATTAGGAAATTAAGTAAACACAACGTGGTTTATGAATCCAAATTCTTAATTCGTTTATCAAAACTATTTATTGATTGTTTCAGTAACTCTACACTAACGCCAGGTATTTAATATATTGGTTTTAAGAGAAAACGATATTGCTATGATTCTTTGTAATGGAATAAATACTATGGTTTGGATTTCGAAAATTGTTACGTAAATATAATGTTCAATTACACACGCATCATAACTGTTTCCATTATGTAACAAATATTGCAAAAAACAACTGATATTATTATTCCCACGAGTAATTATCTAGTCAATTAATTAGGTACTATCGACTTGTTGAACTTAAATGAGTTTGTAATCAGGCATTATTTTTTTTGTAACAATTTAATTATCACAAATGACTTCTGTTATGTTTCGATTAATGTTTTAATTTACAATGCGTTTCTGGCAACACTGATATGCATATATTTACTTAGGGGAAGATGGGGGACAGTGAATCATTTTTTTTTCGAAGCGCCTGTATTACGGAATTTTAAGCTATAAGTACTGCGTTTTTGAATGATTCAGCTATAAATATATCTGTCTATTGAAAAAAAACGTCAACGGCCATATTACACAATAAATTAATGAGATATAACCGTTTTTTTTTAAAGTGGTAATTGATTCACTGTGACCCATATTTGGGATACAGTGAATCATTGGGTTGGGCACACTGGATCATATGGGGTACACAGGATCATCATTATTATAATAGTAATAAAACACAATTATAGACACAATATTTATTATTTATTGCGTAATGAGATCAAATAATACTTTCAGTTGAGCAACACTATTGTTGCAAGTCAAAATCAAATGAAGAACTCCCTCTAAATAAAAATTAAACTCTAAGTAAATTAAACTAGGTAACTACCGTTTTTGAACAAAAAGACAACAAAAATTAAATTCTAAAATAGTGCTTCACATTGAATCACTGAACAATGATATTCAATATTTAATTAGGTAAACATTTTATACTTTGAAAGTAATGAAATAAACTAACTATGAGTAGGTAGACTAGATCCGTCAAAATACCCTTAAGGAACACTTTATAATAGCAGCGTTTTACCTGAAATAAAACGCATATTAAATACTTACCTTATTTGAAGCTTACTAGTTTGAGATAGGCACCTACGTGTTTTCCGCTTTTATCTCTGTCCTTTTCTACCCCATATCTTGCATCTCTCTCGCACACCGACCAGTTTCACTCCCCACCAGGCAGGAGGCGACGAGTGTTCTCGGCGGCCACAGTTCGTCATTGAGTCGAAAACACCAGGCAGAAATTAAAATGTAAGCTTCAAATAAGGTAAGTATTTAATATGCGTTTTATTTCAGGTAAAACGCTGCTATTAAATTCTTGACCGTTATTTGAAGCTTACTAGTTTGAGACGTGTTTGTTATCGCCTGGTGGAAGTGGACGCCAATGTGAGCAAAAGCACAATGAAATTGTGTATGTAAATAGGTACTTAGGTACACGAGTAATCACATGTAAGTATGTGTATTGCGTCCTGGAATACTAATGTAATCAAAGTTAACTGGTACTGGTACTCAGCTACATTCTGTTAGACTGGAAGCCGACCCCAACATAGTTGGGAAAGGGGCTCGAAGGATGAGTAATAAAAATTAAAAGAGAGATGCAAGAACAAAAGCAAAAATTGATTTCATTTTCTAATAGTAATTAACAAAAACATTGCGATACTTCTTAATAACAATAGTAACAAAAAAAATATAGACATTAATCAGCTGGATTAATTAAATAATCGAGATAACTTGCTACTTTTATTTAGTGGGTATCTTTCCCTTCTGTAAAAATGGGCAAATGTATTGCCTGATCGCCAATTACCCTTTGCTAATATATCGTCCAAAGGTATATTGTCAACACAGATTTTGACGCTACCGCCGAGTGGAAGCTTCCTGGGGTTGTAGTTATTCCTGCCTCTTTTAACAATGTCTTAATCCACCCGCATCATCGTTCGGGTGCCTGCCTTTGGTTGGCCTCTAACGGATATAAATAAATTTAAGGAATTAGCCGATGTCCGTCTATCTTCTAACAAGGCTTTAGTCTTTCTGACCCAATACACTGGACTTAGATTTATATTTTCCTGATTATCCATCAAACAACAACCCGACTGCCTATGACTAGAACTGTCGGTCTTAGAGCCAAAGACTGGCCATAAGATTAAATTATCTTTGTTGTTTTTGAAATGTTCTGGGTCTATTGCAAGCAAGGAAAGATCATGGACTCGCCTTTCCGAAACAAGCTAGCAAAAGAAAGAGTAGCAGTGTGCCTGGAAGTTGCAAATGGATTATTCTCGTCTACGTTTACTGCACTTAAGTAGGTTACCAATTGGTCAATATTCCAGATGGACGGCTTCCCGGGGAACAGGTTTGCTCAGCGCTATTGATTTTAAAATGTGTCCGACTAGAACGTGTGAGCCTAGCTCTAGAGTGGTTTCTGCATTGCATAGTGTAGCTATAACTGACTTGTGTAATAAAATAGTATTGTATGCTAGTTTATTTACTATGTGTTAGTCCGCTAATAAAAATTGGGTAAGTATAGGTCCAAATAGGGATTCAAGGATTCATAGGATCCAATTTCATACTTTTCGCCCCAATTTAACCATCGACTCCAAGCTGATTGATAAGTGTTGCGTGTGGATTGAAGAAGACTTCAGTCGGAGAGACTCCTTGTCCCTCCCCCCCCCCCATTTCCTTGACCTTGGCAGGGGGTATCCCCGTTGCTGTGTCTTTCGGTTTCTGCTCGAGGTTCATCAGTGTGTAGGGTACTGCTAATGATCGGGACTTCAAATCTGCTCGCCAAAATACCTGGTGCCACCGAAGGAACTACTATGAGATTAACTCCCGTTCCTGAATTGAGATGACTGAGGACCTACGGTATAAGGTAAGGTGACGGTAATACCCATGCTAGCGGGTAAGTCAAAACTTGAGAAAAATGCATCGTGGAACCCCGCTTTCGGGTCCTTCAGATCTAGGGGCACGTAGTACACAACTATGTGTCCCTGGGCTCGCTTCGAGGCAAATAGGTCCACTGCTGATACAAGATGCCACTCCGGTGGAGGTTTGTGTCGGGAGAGATGGTCTGCCTGACTGTTGAATAGGGCTGGTATATGATTCACGACGTGATAGATTTGATACAGCTCAAGATAACTGAATACTCTGTACGTCAAGTTCGGTAAGCTCCTTGATCGGGTGCCACCTTGATTTCTTAGATATGACACCACAGTCCCATTTCTGCATTGAAAAATGGCTGTTGATCTCTTTAGCAACTTGCCGTGATTTTCCAGTTAACACTGCAAGCATCTCTTTCAGATCGCAGTGAAAGCCTTTTTCTCTCTCGTTCCATGAACCCATTACGGGAGTTCCGTTCAGTTGTGCCCCCATCCTACATCGGAGGCGTCCGTGGTTATAAGGTGACAGGGAAGTGGCGAATGAATATCCAAGGTTTGGTGGCAGCTGACCAGCCACCACTTTAGATCTGCTAAGGTATCTGCTGGTAGGTTCAACATTGCTATACTCCATTCACCGAGCCGTGAGCCCACAATGTAACCAAAGAATGACACTTTTTCAAAATGGTGGGTATAACCCGACCGATGACAAAAACGTCACATTTTTATGTAAAATGTTCTTAGTATCTGTGGTCTTCAATTAAGTAGGGTTCTATGTATGACAGTCAAGACTTCTAGGTTCATTTTACATGTAAACGATTTACTACATATTTCATTAAAATTAAGAAAATAATTTACGGCATTTATCATACATATTTGATTTCAATTAAGTTTGAAAAGATTGCATAAGTTCCACAGACATCGTTCTAAAATATCATTTCTAATGTTGTCAGTATATTACTTTCGTAGTTATTTTTATAAAATATGATCATTACTTCAATCGTGACTTATAAGAACCCTTTTTATGGTTTGTTCACCGTTTGGCTCACGGTTCCATGAATAGGGTAGGTATAGATTGCTGTTCAACACTGCATTGAGGAAAGTGAGGAGAGCCCGGTAATGCAGTCTGCCGTATGGAACAACGAAAACTTGCGAAGTTTAAAAGTCCTATCAAGCTATGCAGGTCTTCTAAGTTTGTCGTGCTGTTTGTCACGTAGTGCGTTTTGTCATTATCTTGTTGATAATGCTTGCGATTTATTCACTTGCCATCCAAAACATGGTGCAAATGATCCCAAAGTAGGCAAATATATCTTGGTGAGCCACCAGAAAATCGAGATACACAATTATAAGTAACCCTTGAGTTTTCAAAGTTTGAGCCACCCAAATTGGTCACTGTGGCGAAGGTCTTGGGTGCCGTGCTTAAGCCAAATGGTAGGCACGTAATCTGAAGCAGTCTTCTTCTGTATACTAGTCGAAGAACATATCTGTGACCTTCGGCTACCGGAAGGTAGAAGTAAGCCTGGGCGAGATCCACTTGCACAGCCATTCGTCTTTCTGAAGAAACTCTAGCACCCGAAAAACATTTATTAAACTGAAGGGTTCCGTAATTATGAACTTGTTGAGAACCTTGAGATTGAGTATTGGACGGTTCTTTCCGTCGCCTTTTGGGCACAAGAAACATATTGGAAAGAAAGCTGGCAGAATTTGCAGCTATCAATAGAACTTTTTGTTTTATCATTTGGGATATGACGACATCCATCTCTTTGGACTCTCTGGTCAAATCTGGCATTATCTATCAAAGGTGGCTTTTGGCCAATGGTATGCGATACCCAGTTATTATTTTTAACAAGAAAGGCGGAGCTCCCATTTCTTTCCATTGGTCTTGATATAATGTTAGGCAACCCGCCTGGAAAGTCATAACTTACGTGCCTTGTTGGACGCATCAAAGTCCGCCTGCGGTCCTGGACGCTTTCTGTTTCCTCTGTTGGACATGGTTCCTATTGTAATTTACTCGTGATATCCCAAGGGAGCTTTTAGAGTTTTGCGTCACACGCCATTCAGCGTGAGTGTGATTACCATTTCCCTTCGAGGGAAGGTTATAATGGCGACTCTTCGAAAGTCGATCCAAAAAGCCACCCTGCGAGGGTAGATTGCAATGATGGTACGACCCGCAACATGCATGATTGGTACCCTGCGAGGGTCCGTGATAATGAGCCGACCCCTGCGGGGGATGGCTAGTATACTTACTGGTCCCTGCTTTGTAATGATGCTGCTACTCGCAACATGCAAGATTGGTACCCTGCGCGGGTCCGTGATAATGAACCGACCCCTGCGGGGGGTGGCTAGTATACTTACTGGTCCCTGCTTTGTAATGATGCTGCGACTCGCAAAATGCAAGATTGGTACCCTGCGCGGGTCCGTGATAATGAACCGACCCCTGCGGGGGGTGGCTAGTATACTTACTGGCAGTCCTAGGCGGAGCGTACCAAGTCTTTCAAGGCCGAAAACCATCACACGCCGTGATAATGAGCCGACCCCTACGGGGGGTGGCTAACAGACTTACTGGCAGTCCGAGGGGAGCGTACCAAGTCTTTCAAGGCCGAAAACCATCACACGCCGTGATAATGAGCCGACCCCCATGGGGGGTGGCTAACAGACTTACTGGCAGTCCGAGGGGAGCGTACCAAGTCTTTCAAGGCCGAAAAGCTTTCTTGACACCACCAGCCCTCTTCAAGTGCGGTAGTGACCAGTCCGAACTAAGGAGATGCTGGTTGGACCGCACCTCACACCATTCTTTTTTGTCAAAAAGTTGAACGCCTTGCAGGATTGAACTAGGGCCACAGGTGCCTTAGGAACTTCGGGCTTGCTTTCTTTTCCATAGTCACGTGCACGGGCTGTGGTAGCTTTATTATTTACCGCATCCATATTTGCTTTATAAGTCACTCATTCTGAAAACAAATTACTGAAAAAAAAAAAAGTACACGGAAAAAACTCGTGACAAAAAAGGGGTAGATGTACAAAATATTAACACTTGATTTCGCAAAATCGAATATCGAACGGTAAAACCGTTAACAAATTGTATAAAATATTATAAACTCACCTGTGTTCTGCGAGAGCACTGAGTTTATTTTTCAACGAAATACTACAGCGGTTGGTTAGACCAACCTTCTCGGGCGGAAAACAAGACGCCAATGACGAACTGTGGCCGCCGAGAACACTCGTCGCCTCCTGCCTGGTGGGGAGTGAAACTGGTCGGTGTGCGAGAGAGATGCAAGATATGGGGTAGAAAAGGACAGAGATAAAAGCGGAAAACACGTAGGTGCCTATCTCAAACTAGTAAGCTTCAAATAACGGTCAAGAATTTAATAAGCAATTTGTTAGCCACTTTGACATAAAATTCAAATTTTAATAAAGAAAACTCAACAATAACATCCTATGAGTAGATAATCAACATAAAAAAATATTAACGCAGATCTATTCTACAAACATTTAACATCTTATGAGTAGAAAAGAAAACTAATTAACGTAGATCTATTCTAGAGAAGTCCATATCAAATTGGTACAACCCTTGTACTCTTTTAGTACTCCCACTAAATCCAGGCTGAGGCAACACTAGTTTAATATCATATTTATTAACAGTAGCTATATCTGGAACATTAGGCAAACAAAATTTATTTGGATTCTTTGCAGACTTTCTAAGAAAGCTAACTTCTACATCTTCATTAATTATTCCTATAACTTTTGCTACATAATAGACTTTTTTCCCTCTCACTTGAAATTCGACCAGTACAAATCTTCCCTCTTCTGGCAAATTTTGTAATAAAGGAAAGTTATTAGGATCCACAACATCAATTTTATCATCGTCTTCATCAAAAGTAGGCTCTTCCTCTGAATAAAGACTCATACGCTCCTCTTCTTCACTATCACTGTCGCTTTCTAAGATTTTTCTTTTTACTACGTTAACAGACTTCTTTTTATTTTTTTGTTTATTTTTTTCTTCAGCTCTCTGTTCTATTTCATTTTTATAAGGTGTATCTGTTGCGATCATACTTTTACCTCTACGTATAACAGATTTTCCTTTCTTTCGTGGTCCTGCTTTGGGTAATCCCTTAAATTCGAATGGACTAATGAATTTTTTAACACTGGGTGTTCTTTTGCTGCATGCTGGAGAGGAAACCTCCGAATTTATCGACTTTTTTTGCGGTAAATTATGAGGGGAGGGAGGAAGAGAACATAAAGATGAGGATGGAATCGGACTGGGATTTTTGGATGGTGTGCGATGAAATTTTGTTATGTCAATTGTGATATTCAAAGGTGCTGGACTAGTTCTGGTAGAGGAAACTGCTTGCAATGCGAGCTGGGAAAGTCGGTTTGGTTGGATAGAAATGTGTTCTTCAGAAGGATATTCACTCGTTATATTACCGGACAGTAAAACTGCTTGAGACAGTAAATTCACTGAAGAACTTGGGGTGTCAATAGAGTGTAATATTGTATCATTATGTATTATTGATGGAGATGGGGTCCTTGTTCTCACATCATTCTCATTGTTTAATCTTTCTTCTTCTGGTGGCACTATATTTTCTTTTTCTAATAGTCTGTTTGTTACCTCACTGGGCGCGAAATCATCATCAGAAAATATGTCTCTGTTAAAGGGGACAATCCCGGTTGCCTTAAAGGCATTACATATGTTATTTGGGGTCATTGCTTTCATATGTGCTTCTCTAACACACGCAGCTACTTCATAAATGGAGAAGGTCTTCCCGGGGTTCCGCATCATCCAGCTGTCAACAGCTTTGTTATATGCCGTTTTAAAAGGGCCAAAAACGCCAACATCTAATGGTTGTATCTTACCTGTTGTGTGTGGTGGAACAGTGAGTATAGTAACACCATTATCTTTGGCTAAATTAAGAGCTTCAATGCTGATGTGTGACTCATGGTTGTCTAAAATCAAGAGACTAGGGTTGTCTTTTCTGCTATTTGTGTGTGTAATAAAGTGTTTCATTGTTTTGACAAATAGTTCCTTATTCATCCATCCACTTTGCGTGGCCAATCCTAGTGTTCCAGTTGGTGCACCATTCAGCATATGATTTTTGAAGTGCACTCGCGGAAAAATCATTACTGGCGGTAACGTATTTCCTAACGCGTTGATTATATAACATGTTGTTACCAGAGTCCCTCTTTCTGCGCTTGTGACTTTTGACACCTGTTTTTGTCCCTTTAATGCCAAAACTTTAGCCGATTTTTGAACAGTCATAGTATTTGTCTCGTCAAGGTTATACACTCTAGTTCCATTCCCAAACATTTCGTGTCGAGACATTGCAGTTTCTAGGTTGTCATAAAACATAGTGACATTATGTCTATTGAACGATGTAGCCCGACTAAGGCTACACCCCTCAGGTGTCCTTAAAGTGATGTTTGGATACCTTTTTCGAAAACCATATAGCCATTCAACTCCTGCCTGCTTTGTATCATGCCATTTCTGAGGTACTTCTATATTATTAACGACAGCGGTTTCGTAAACAATTTTGCGAGCATCTAAAGTAGATAAACCATAAAATACTTTGCAACATTCTGCTATATATTCAGCCAGAACTTCTTCTTGGTCTGTAGTAAATATTTTACGCACACTGTAATTAGGTGTTAGCTTTTCCGAACTTAACGGATCTTCGTTGGTTGATTTTTTTATTTTTTCGTTGTATCTGTATAAAGTTGTGAAAGGGATGTTAGTGATTCTTGCAACAGCTCTTATTTTTTGCCCATTTTGTATCATTTGTAGGGCATTCCGCATTTCTTCTTCAGTGGTTAGACCTATACTGGTCTTTCTTTTCTTGTATCTCGGCATCTTTACCTTAAAAATACAATTCCATTAATAATAAATTATTCTGATTCACTGTGCCACAAAGGCATGAAAAAAACAATTGTATTTATGTAAGTACCTTACTGTAATTTTAAACATTTCGTAAAAACAATGTTTACAGTTAATTTTAATTTTGATTTCTACATAATTCTTTGGGTTTCGCTTATGATCCATTGTGCCCCCCTGATTTCTTCATTTGGGGAACAGTGGATCTCGATCCACTGTTTCCCAATTCAAAATGATTCAGTGAAACCCAAAGATACCTTCATCAAAAAAACAACCTTAAAAAAGTTTTTGTTGCGTATATCACAAGCATCTATTTACAAAATAACATCATAAACATTAAAGAGCAAGGCCTTAAGACAAAAATCCAGCTAATTTAATTTAATATGTTTAAAACACGTGTTCAAAAATAACCTTAAAATTTATTATCGTACTTACCTAGTCTCGAGATATTCGCCGCGCGGCCTCCCGCTTCGAAACACTGCGAGCAACTAGTTAGGCGCGGGGGGCACCGCTAGGTCATCAAACACACAAGCGCGTGAGTGTGTGCGTGCAATACATACAAAGTTATGCAAAGTGATTCACTGTGACCCACGATCCACTGTTACCCATCTTCCCCTACCATACAAAGGTTAACTTGGACTGTTATAAATGGTATAAGTACGAGGTATTTTTGAAAATATTTTTGTACCAAAATGGGCAGATATACATAATTATAGTTAATTGGTATTCATTAATTACCGTCTCAGATAGGAAGCGTAGGCTTTGTTTACCTCTCAGAGATACGATTGTCTGCGGCCGGAACTGATAACGGTTAGGGCAAGAAACTGTAGTTAAATATGAGTTTAAACCGTATTTGAGCAGTTTTTGTTATTAAGGCGGTGTTATTTATGTTTATACATATTTTAATGAACTACAGATTGCTGTTAATCTTAGTAAAAAAAACTTGATTATTGTAATTTATTTTGAAAAAACTAAGCTTCGGACTTCTTATTTTATTTAGTTTACTATGCAATAAATCTCACAGACAACAATTTATATATGTATTTTTAAATTATTGCATTTAAGACTATCAATAAACATATATACGATTCCATGTCATATAAAGATCAATGTACCTAATAGTAGTAGTAAACAGTAGTATATGTCACGACTCTGGGAAACTTTCAATGTCGCCCCATATGACACTATACCATACGAATTACGATTATATACGTAGATAAACTTTACAATTCCGGTAGGAAACTGCTCTGTTTATGGTCTAGTAATTAATATAGATGAATAATTGTCGATACACAACTGTAACATTTAATAGATCTCGATCCATAAATTATGTCCATTCCTGAGAAAAACAATAATTGAAATCCATACTGAGTGAGCTTGTAAAGGCCGATCTATTTCTGGGTCTATTGAGCCAATCTTGATTTTTGTTTCTACCAATAGAAAACCACGACGTTTGTTATTGTGACAAAGAACAATTTAAATTCATTGTAAGCTTTTGTGCAAAATTTCAAACATTTTGTTTACATTAGATCGATATCGAATTCCGGCGGAACTAGGAAACTGTTGTTTATAAACTAAACTAATTAAACACTTCATCTGATTAAGGGTCATTAGCCCATATATATTGTATTATTATCAGTCCAAGGCGAGCCATCGACCGGCGCAAGCGCAGTTCCTACTTTTACTATAAAGTCGTAAGGATCCATATTGTTGTAACCTTTTGCCTTTGCGCCACTTATCGGATTACGATACTATAATAGCAAGTTAATTATATTTAAGTGAAAATTAATTATCGATACATACGAGAACAATTTGCTTGGTAATAATGTAAGTACCGATTTATTGTTTGACTTTAGAAAAATATTTTTTGATCTCATCATAATATTTGTGTCATCAAATGACTCACTTATTGTAGACCTAGTTAATAGAATATCATCATGCGAATCTTTTACATAACCGAAAGAAGCTGACGATAGTTATTAACATCACTTTTGCATTTCACGATGATCTAAAACTCTTCAAAATGTCTAATATCTTCAATTGTCGATAACCTGCTAATTTCGTGACACTAACGCATAGTAAAATATTTGACTACATCACTATGGATACGACACTATCCAGTTAGGGCATGATACTTATTTATTTACTCTATGACACGTTTCTGAAGTCATTATTTCATGAGTTTGAGTTTTCCCAATAAATAAGGGATATGACAAACAAACATTTGAATATTTGGAACACAGCTTGTATTTTCCGATTTTAGTGTTGTGAGTTTAATCGATAAGTGTATGCGCAAACTTTTAGTAGTGTTACCAGCTCTAGTGTTATTTACTTACCTCTTTGCAATTAATTATACTTATTAGGATTTTTACCCACGCTTGATTTTGTTACGTACGTGCGAATTTTTAAATATGCTGCACGTGTGGCAATGACACGTTTATTTGGTACAGGAGACTTCACTTTCATCATCATCTCAGCCATAGGACGTCCACTGCTGAACATAGGCCTCCCCCTTTGATCTCCACAGATACCTGTTGGAAGCGACCTGCATCCAGCGTCTTCCGGCGACCTTTATAAGACTTCACACCAAACCTTCTGTACCAAAGTACAGAAAAAACCCAATATAGTTGATTGATTGAAGATCTTTGGGTTAGAAACATCCATTTACTGCTCCGGATTATGGCACTTATGTATGAACGATTTGAAAAGTGTTAGATAGCCCATTTACCAAGGAAGGTTATAAGCTACTTAGGTGTGCATAGTAGTTTCCATAGATACCAGGGAAACCGCTGACGGGAAGCCAATATACAATAATACAATTCTCGAAACACTGAATTAAAATAAATTAGATCGGGTTTTCTTGTGACTAATTATTTCTAGGTATAGAAGACCCAATTTAACGAGGAAAATTGCAAATAATACAATAAAAGATGGCTCATACATAAGCATACACTCCTTAATATAGATATCAATCATTCAGGCCGGTGACAGGTTTAAAATAGCTGAATCATTGGACCACAGACCACGACTTAAGGGTGGGTGCCTCAACTGCGGAAAATTCAAATACAAAATGTTTTTTTTGATGTTTTCCTTCAATTAATAGTAGATATGAGCATAGTCTTATCGATGGCAGTAATTATTTATGCCTTAACTCTGAAAGTTCTTTCAATTCACATGTAATCCGATTGTGATGTATTGCTGCATCAAAATTTTTTTCATATTATATTATATTTGAATTTTGAGAACTTTTAGAGTAGAGTATAACAAAGATAATTTAAGAAAAACTTAGGTAGACCATCAAGAACCATTTTATATTTAAACTAGCCGTTTTCCCGCGGTTTCACCCGCGTCCCGTGGTAACTACTGCCCGTACCGGGATAAAATATAGCCTATGTTACACGTGGATAATGTAGCTTTCGAATGGTGAAAGAATTTTTAAAAACTGTCCAGTAGTTTTTGAGCCTATTCATTACAACCAAACAAACAAACAAACAAAGTTTTCCTCTTTATAATATTAGTATAGATAACCCGCTAATAGTTGAAGCACCTTAAAACTTTTAAACCGCTAACATTGTATGGGCAATGACAAATACTTGATTCACTAGACCTGATAGTGCCATATGATTCGACCACGATTCGCAAAACTTATTGGCAAAGATTTACAACTTTATATAGGGAAAAACCCAAGTTACACACCCTCACGTATGTTGTATTAGTTACCTGTTCAATTGCTTGAATTTCCTTAATCGTGTCATTTTATTTCAATGTTTAACGAATTTTCCTGCATAGATGAGTAAGCTAATCTTGTGCCAAAATCTTTAGTATTCGTTATTCTTAATTAGTTTAAATGGTTTTATATAATTATCGCTTTAAAATTTAAAATAAGTGAAAATTACTCAATTACTCAGAATGATTTGTACCAGGACAGCATAACAAAGTAAGATTTTACGATTACAATAAAAAATGTATGTCAAGTCACACAAAACCTATAAATATGGTGAGTTATTTATATTATTTTAATAACAATATCGCCCCGCATTCACTGCGGTACAGTCGCGGCCGGCAACTTCCGACTTCCGCATAAACTTGTAATTTCTGATCGTGACTGTACAACTACTATTGTTTACACTTTCGCGGTTGTAAACAAAAACACGATATGCCATTTTGTAATCACTACATGTTTTTTAGGGTTCCGTACCCAGAGGGTAAACCGGGACCCTATTGTTTTCGCTCCTCTGTCCGTCCGTCCGTCCGTCCGTCTGTCACCAGGCTGTATTTCATGAACTGTGATAGTTAGAGAGTTGAAATTTTCACAGATGATGTATTTCTGTTGCCCCTATAAGAACAAATACTGAAAACTAGAATAAAATAAATATTGTTTTGCTCATTTTCTAAACAATGGTACGGAACCCTTCGTGCGCGATTCCGACTCGCACTTTTCCGGTTTTGTTTATAATCGCAAGTAGGTGGACGGATTCAAACATAGATTAGTTGATCCTGATGTTAGATAAATTCCTACAAGTTGCTACTTAATCAAAACCCTCTTCGTACTTTAAGAAAAAATATTTTAACAATTACAAAGAGTTATTCACAATTCAGTACACAATCAATATGTAGTAAATTAAGAGCAAAATATTATGTTCCGTCATCTTCATTTGCTTATTTTACGATTAGTTCAAAGATAAAACTGACAGTAATCAATCTGAGAAATATATTATGCATAGATACATATTTAAAACTCGGCAAACGTAGTGTAGGACGTCCTCAGGCACGGTGGAGTGATGACTTGCGCAAGACGGCTGGCAGGAGCTGGATGCGAGCAGCCGAAAATCGATCTCAGTGGCGTGCACTTGGAGAGGCCTATGTCCAGCAGTGGACTGCTATAGGCTGATGATGATGATGACATATTTAAAAACAAATAAATAAAACTGTAAATTACAGTCATAGCAGCTACTTATTTACTGAGTATTTTTAGTATAAATGCTTTTAGTTTAGCTGCAAAAATAAATGAAATCGGTGACTAAGTTCAAGTCAGAAAAAACTTATTTTCACTTCTTCGAATTGGTAAAAGCTTCAATTTGTTCTCGATTGAATGATGTGTCTACTAACCCTTGTCAATTTAAAATCATAATGATGCTTTATAGATGATCTCACTGAACCATAATAATCATCTCAATAATTTAAGATAATAGGTATAATATTTTCTAACTAAGGGATAACGTGATCAAAGTCAGCTAAGCAAAACTAAGTTTGGTGATTCAAGTTAATATAGCTAGGTATTAACTACTATAATTCGCAGTTCTATTTGCCCTTCTGCGGTTTTACGTAATGGGAAATTTGTATTTCAAAACCCAACATTGGACAATTAATTAGTGTAGGGCGTTGAATATACCCAAAGAAGATTATGTTGGAAAATATCTTGTATTTACTTAGGCATTTAATGTTGCGGAAAGTCAACATCGGAATAAAACTTATCTACTACATGATTTTTGTAAATTAAATTTTTAAGAAAAACACATTAAAGTTATTTTTTAACATATTAAAAACGACCTCACAAGGGCATAACTATTAACTAAATAATTAAACGCTGTTTTTAATTTTTTAATACATAATAGAAATTTGGGTTAAGTCATCCAAAAACGTCTACGCTATTCATTTACGTTAATAATTTCTAGAAAAGTCTTATCCATTTTTAGAATATTAACTGAAGATAGATAAAATTGCGAAAACCGTTTTACATAATTATGTGACTTTCTACCCTTATTTGGCGAGTTTATTTACAAACATAGAAATTTAACAGACGAAACATTTTACTAAATTGATAAATAATATGAGGTGATTTATTCATTGGTTTCATGGTAAACACATTTGAGCTAGTTAGGGAAAATTATTTGAGTCATCTGCTTTCATGTTTGGGAATGAAATTTAATGTAAATAGGTTATTTGGTGACATATATGTTTTAGGTATGAGGAAAATATTAACTTAACTTTTATTCAAATGAATGGTTTTATTTTGTAATTTTACCTGAAGAATTAGGTATATGCATTGTATACTTATACCTATGGAATTGTTATTATGTTTCAGTATTACATGATACATAACTAGATTGTTAAAACCAAATACTTGAACGCCACTCATCATTGAGGACTGCAGCTTAAGCATGGAACGTATCTTTGCCATACTTACATTTTCTGTGAAATACTTTTCTAGGACTTATGTTTTGTAACGTACGAGTATTTCGAAGTATACCTTTACCTTTCTTAAGAATAGTGAGTATCACAAACATGCATACTAGTGGAGATTACCACTAGGTCAATAGATAGACAGTCTATGATATTTGGGTGTTTACAAAAAGAAAGTTCAATGCGAATGTCAAGTTAAATTCCCGCAAACTGATTAGCATGACAATGATTTGAGTGATAATCTCGATCGCGAGAGATGTCGTACATTGTCCGAGACATACGCGCACTTATTGTTGTCGCCCTACTAAACTAACAATGGAGACGGTACGTATGTAGAAAGTAGCTTTAATTCCTTGGAACTCAAGTATTGAGTTTTTGATTGGATTAAGGATAAATAAAGCAATAAATAAGATTCTTCATTGACTTGCGAATAGGTAACAATTTAGGAAAAAAATGCGATTTCATCATCTCTTCTTTTTTTTGTTTAATAAGCTCATAAGCGGGAAAGGTTATTTAGAAAAGGTATAAATCACCTTCAAAAAATAAGAACACCGTTAGACCAACTCATGTTTCAATCAAAAATTATGATCTCATACATCATGTTTCTCCAATATGTCATAGCAACCAGCGGCTTACCTACAGGTACATTCATACCTATTATTATACTTACCAGTATAAGCACGCCAATAGATATTACATAGTAGTTTCCTATAGGTATCATGTTTTCATAGCCCTTAAAATAAAATGGCAAACAGACTGATGACAAAAACTATGATGCTCTCAAATAGATTCAATAATGTTTACAGTGCGCCGTAACTGAACAGTTCACAAGTCTAGACTGCAGTTACTGATTAACTCATATATTTCATACATCTATTTACCTGTTAAAAGTTACATAAGACAGATAATTAGCAGTTATTGTCGCGAGTTCACTTCCTGCGCCAATCGTTAGCGAGGGGCCGCCATTTTCTCTGGACGTCTGTAATTGCTACCACTTGTGAACGTACCATAATGTATACTTGGTTTTTTCCTTATGGCAAATGTATGTGAGTTTTTATGTATGTCAACTTCTTGGGAAAAGACTGAAAGTTGGTTATGGGAAGAAATAGTATCGCTACTAAAAATACCAACAGAAACTCTAAAGATTCTAATTAAATAAATATCAATATCATTGACGACCTCTGTGGCGCAAAGGTCACCAAGCCGGACTGCCGAACCTGAGGTCCCGGGTTCGATTCCCGGTTCGGTCGATATTTGTGTGATGAGCATGCTTGTTGGCCGTGGTCTGGGTGTTACTATATGTATTTATAAATATGTATATATGTAGCTATATGTAGTTTATCAGTTGTGTTAGCACCCATAACACAAGTTAATAAATAACTTACCATGGGGCTAACCGACCGTGTGTGAAAAGGTGTCGCGACATTATTGTCGCGACATTATTATCAATTGTAATTGTACCATTTAACTAAGCATTCTGCATTACATATAATATACATTCTTCTTATAATTTATTTCTGCTAATGTTCATAAGCGTGTAAGGCTCGCATTACAAACCGCACCGCTGGACCACATTTTACGTAACATGCGGAAACTAGTTACCTCTTCATATTAGATAACCGTATTCATGCAGTGTTCTTTTCCAGAAAACTCTGTGTACCTATAAGATTATGCTTAGAGCATTCTAAGATGCTGCGTAGTAGTTGCTACGGTGCTACGAATGTTTGAATTCCCGATAGTGGGCTACGAGGGGCTACGTGCGTAGCCTTTGTGAGGGAACTAAATTTTGACAGTGTTTAGAATTTCAGAGGAATAATACTACAGATTTTGAATTCAATGGAAAACTTACTATGTTACAATCTTAGGATTAGCAATGTTTTTTTTTTGTTTATATAGATAAAACATAGTAGTAGGGAATAACATACCAAAATTAGTGATTGAATGTTGGATTCGGTCCAATGAATGCAACTAAATAAATTAATATCTGTGCAAAACAAATTAATGGTAATGTTTTAATGTATGGTGTAAATATAGTGACACATCATTTAACGTGTAAATTATAATGAGGAATCATTAAATATAGGTAGTTAAGTAATGATTTCATTTTCCCCTTACAAAAGAAATGGCAAATTAGAGAACAATTTCATTTGGATATTCACAAAGACAGTTGGGTTTTTTTGACCTCATTAGAATAAGTGTGCTAAACCTAATTGTTGATTAGATGTTCTATTTAATATAGCTTAATTATCTATCATTCCTGAGTAATCGGACTCTACAAGTATATAGATACATTAAGATTTGTTTTCAGACTATAAACTGAGACTAAGACTCATAACATATCTACATATATGTATGTATGTATTATAACGATGGAATCAACATAGTAGAATTTTGTATATTGTTTATCTACATTATATAATTTAGAATATAACGGCTTAGGCTATTAAAAAAAAAAAAAAAACAGAATTTAGAGTGTATCACATTTAGACATAGGAACTTCGTTTGTTTACATAAGAGTTATAATTTTGTAGTCATAAACAGGTTTTGCCACTTTTTTCTAGAAAGAAAAAAAACTAACAAACGTAGCCTTGGCAATTAGGTTTCCATACAAACAAACTTAGTTAAATTAACTGATTGACCTAATCTAACCAAAACCATAGCATTTTTTTAACCGATATTTTACGTGATA
This sequence comes from Helicoverpa zea, assembly GCF_022581195.2. Lineage (NCBI taxonomy): Eukaryota > Metazoa > Arthropoda > Insecta > Lepidoptera > Noctuidae > Helicoverpa > Helicoverpa zea. Next base: position 633,948 of record NC_061464.1, on the reverse strand, counting down.
ACCTCAAGTTTGACTGATTCTATTTTTCCTGCGGTTTGCGCTGTATTTACTCTGGTATATTACTGAAATCGGTTTTTATTTTTGTAAAAAGATTTTATTTCAATTTTCCTCATATTTGATAGAATTTTTCACCATGACTACAAATGTACGTAGGAGGAGAGCCGGGATTACCGTCATTCCGTAAACTCTAGTGATCGGGACGGCTAAATTTAGACATCGTCATGGCTCATTCATTGCTCGTCAACTAGCTTGCGCCTGCGAATATCTTCGCAAATACATACTTTTAAAAATTAAGGCTAATGTTATTTACTAAAAGTGTTAATAGTTTTCTTCTACATTCGTAAGGTGAGATAGGCAGTTGCTCTATGTAAAACACTGATACTAAGGTGCATTTGGACTGGAGGTCGACCTCAACCTTTTTGGGAAAACGCTAGGCAGATGAGATGAAATACTAGGATAGGACATTGAGGAGTAGGTAATTTTTAACTACATGAAAGAAATAGATAAATGTTTTTTAAAGGCTTTTGCCTTATCGTTAACCTCGTTACAAAACAATTAAGTACATACTATACGTGTTACGAAATACGATCCTTAAGGTCTAGACAAGAATTTGATGTGTTTTCGGCTGCACTGCACTGTCCATTTTTTCTTTGGCTTCTAATTCCAACTGCAATTTCGATAGATAAATCAACGAGCACGAGATCAGTTTTTTAGCCGGTGCAGCTAGAGAAATATAACATGTGAAAATCAATATACCAATATCATCTTCTTGAATTAGTATTTTGAGGATTGACTTAGAAAAAGTATTTCCAGCAATTATTCTAAATATTAACATGTTTGTATGTTTATTATTCTCTTATCTAGATGTATAAGAAAAAGCAGGGATATAACATTGGAATATTTGGCTTCAGTTAAAACTAGTTCCAGATATCGAACTGTTTACCGATGTGAAGTTAAAATTAAATAATGTTTATGATACGGACTGCTCTCATATCGACTGCGACGTACATTATGTTGGTGCATGGGAACACAAACAGATCATTGTTTCTACAAGCAAACGTCATGGAAATAATTCTCCAAGATTTCACAATAAATCAACGTTTTCAGTAGACACGACGTTCATCAGAGACTTTATAAACAAAGACGGTATAAGATAACTTGGGATGTTTATAAGCATTTTGGTCATTTTCTTTATATTTGGCTGTGTGACAGATGATCGTTTCCGCAGCACCTACGGTCCTATGATTCGGCGCACACAGTAAAAGTTATGACAACAATAATGCGTTATAAAACACGCGGCGACGACCAAAAGCCGCTTCAGTTGGACGGAGCCGCGGCAAGGTCAAGAGCACGTGGACTATTTCGAAAACAGTCGATCGCCGGCCTGAATCGCGATGTGACATACCCACTATTAACATAAAAAATATACAAAAATACAAATAATATTATTTTGGAAACGGAACAATTTCTAGTGTTCTCAATTCGAAGGCGCGTGAGTTCGCACGTGCGGATAAAATTAAACAGCTTCGCGCGGAAATAGTTTTCACGCAGAACCACTGTGTCCGGACAAAAGACAGTTTGTGAGGAAATTCTTGTTGATTTTAAAACAATCGTTTATATTATAATCTGAGTAAATTGTGCTGGATATCACGGGATACAAGGAGCTTCGAGTAACCGAGCTTCCCAGGAGATACGGAGTGAGTATTGCACGTGGATATTAATCAATTATTTTAAATACGTGATTATTTATTTTTTATGTGTCATGGTATTTTTGCACGGTATATTAATAGATCTTAGATATCGAGATTATTTCTCTTGGGTATTCTAGATATTATTAACGATATCTGTACAGTGAAAATGCAATCAATATGTTTTTTAATTAACATTTATTAAATAAATAAAGAAAAAACAATGTGAGATAATTTCCAGTGCGTGTGATTAAACACGAGAAATGCAAACATACACAGTAGATATTGTTTGTAGTGCACTGTGTAAATACGCAAGTTATTGTCAAAGGCATAACAGAAATAAACTGCAATTGTCTACTGAACAAACAGACGTGCGACAATTAATGCATTTATTTAAATTAATTAAAATTTACCTAGTACATGCAAGATGTCACATTTATATTCTATGACCTATGCATGAATTTTACAGAAATAGGTCATGCTTATTTTTCGTGAAACTATACTATTATACTATATTGTCTAATTCTTCTCACATGATACATTTTACAGACTCATAGGAGGAAAGTTGTGTAATACCTAGGATTAAGTATATTATGTTATCTCTATAATTCTAAGGTTTGAATATTTTGACAAACTTCTATTTCAAGTCAGTCTAAACATACTTACGCGAATCATAAAATTTGCGTCAAGCGTATAAAATGCGTAGACGCAGATGAGTTTTGACAAGTGCGTTCAATATGAATTAAGGCTAACTGAGAGACACTATTTTTTCTCTTTTTGTATGTATGTTTATTATAAGAAAATGTTAGATAAAACAAGAGAAAAGCAGTAGTTTAGTGAATGTGAGAAGTAATTTCATTTGGAGCAATTTATCACGCGCAGTCACGGATACACGATCACTACGATAAACAGTTACAATTTAATTCACTGTTTTTATTACATTTCGCCTTAAATATCATTAATATATTTATGAATAAAGAAAGATTCTATCACACAGCTCACGAGAACTATTTCTGCCTGTACAAACTTTTGGCTTTACCCTGTAAAATAAAATTTGATTGAAATGGCACGCTATGTTAGTAGAAATGCTGAAGAGGCTCGTCGTTATAATTGTTAATTAGTGATACACAAATAGATGTATAATTACTATTTCTAAATATTAAGAAATAGTAATAGAATTACTGTAGGTACACTGGATTTTTTATTGTACTGAAATTACTGTTTTTTGTTTCAAATAAAAGCCTTTTGTTTGGTCCCATTCTGTAATTAGTTTATCTAGGATATACAAAATATGAACTGTCCAATTTCCCAATGTGTGCCATTGCCAAGTAACATTATTTTTATTAACGTGGTGTTTGCAGCAGCTTTTAGCGAATACAATTCATTAAATGTATGAAGAACAAAGAGTTTACGATGTGGCAATTATTTATTTTCTGCCAGGAAAAATAAATCACTTTCTAATCTTGTTTACCATACGATATTAATTAAATATCGTGTTCAAGATCTCTACAAATAAGGGGCCAACATATACATTTATAATCAATCAAAGAAAAAAAATACAAAAGTAACTTTATCATTAAAATATCAACGATATTGCAAAAGACTCGACCTACACATAAGAACATACATACGTAGTTCTGAACTATAGGCATAACAATCAATAAATACGCCTATAAATTCATGTTTCCCTGGTACCATCTGAGTGGAAAAGTCGATATATTTAATTTACGATATCAATGAGAACATCACATTACTACAAACAAATACGATAAAATAATATCAATATTATTATATTGTAGATATGTAGTCAGTATAAACTAGATCATAACGTCTTATTTATAACTACGAGTATTCAAAATGATTAGCAAATGTCTCTACACGGGTGCGCTCAGAAACTGCTGATCACTTCCTGAATTTAACTTGTAAATTGCATATGATGATTGAATATAAATTGTACTAAGTATACGTGCATATAGTGTATTTATAGAAAATATACGAGTGATATAGAAATTGGTATATAATTTGCAAGCATCTGCATTATGAAGCTTTCATATCTACATATATGAATATAATAAAGAGCAAACTGTTTGTTTGCACCCTAAAGGCTCTGACAGTTCTAAACCAATTTGAAAAATTCTGTCACAGTTGGAAAGCTTCGCTCTTTCCGAGGCTATATTTTACCCCGGTACGGGCAGTAGTTTCCACGGGACGTAGGTGAAACAACGGGAAAATGGCTAATTCTAAAAAAAAAAGATAACTCGTAAACTGAAAAATTATAATATTTATTCAGGCCACGAAAACATGTTCAATGTTTTTTTACATGTAACCTTCAAGTCGTTATATTTCACTCATGAAAGAATTCAGCAATACCCCTGAAAATATAACACAATGCTAACATTGTTTACATTTATTTTTTATCATTTGTTTCGCCTATCTTAAATATGAATCTCACATTATTTAGTTTAAATCAATAGGGCTTTGACTGATAACAGACGTGTAATCTAGGACTCCTATGAATTCGGTAAATATTCGTTAAACTACAAATGTTTATATCATCACTTGTCGTATTGATATTTAAACTTGGCTATTATTTACTTGCCATATTTTTTATTGCCTTAGAAATGTTATAATGTTACGTTAGATTAAAGATTAATAATTAATGTTATTTAATTTGTTTTTTTTTTTTTTTTTTTTTATAAATCAATCACTTTTCAGAGCCTTGGCTACATACCAAATTAGTTACAATATAAAACAACGGTAAAATTAGAAGATTGCAATGTAATGGAAATGTAATTTATAGTTTCGATTGCTAGGTAATTTATTGCTTAAAAGTAATAAATCTTGAAACAGCAAAGCTATTAAAAAAACATTTAACTACGTATCATAGTTCTGTACCTAGTTACTAACCTAACTCGCAGACGTTTTCACAGTAAATCAAATTACAGTACTGTTTATGTAAACTAGGAGTTATATGTTCAACAATAAGTGAATATATCAAGGTAGTTAATTGCTTGACAAAGTTATCTTTTCAATAACTTTACCAAGCTATACTCAGAGATATTATAAGAATGAACCAAAACCGATTTGAGAAATGATTTCAGTGTTTTGTAGCCCATATATAAAGAAAGGCTTTTTTTAGGGAGTAAGAAGTAGTTTTCTTGGGTCGAGAGTAAAACCGCCAGCGATAACTAGTAAAATATAAACCTGCATATTGCAAGGGTAAGATATGTGAAGAAAAATATATAGCAAATAGGATTCAAATGTTCTTCTCTGACATCAATATTAAATAGGCGAATGATGACAGTGTAAGCAGAACGGAACGAAAATAACCGTAATTTTAAATAACAAAACTGATCAAACCGAAGCCTAAAAATATTGAATTTTAACCCCGATTCTATAACAACTAAAATTTTACAGCCATCGGACCAATTATAGCTACCATTACCCATTGTCCAGTGAATTAGGTGTTTGTGAATTGGCACCCAGCATCCCAGATGCGGTTATCTAAATAATATTTACTGTTAGAGCCGAACAATGGTGAATGCTGATTGTTAATCTCAGCTGCATCATTTGTGTAAACACCATTGCAAACCTATGTTTATTGTTTTTTATATTTTGAATCAAATAGCTTTGGTAAACTATGAAAGTTGTTTCAAACTAAAGTACCTACTACGGCCGTTCCCAAAATTCTAATATCCTTTATTTATTAAAGATAGGAGTTGTTTTTTAACTGTATGGGGCTAAAGTCAGAATTCTATCCCTAGCAACCAAATCAAAAGATAGATTATTGGGAACCGCCGTTAGTGTACCTACATAATATTAGTAGAAGCAGTATTTGAATTCTATAGGTATCTTGTAGTCCATGCACCTATATGGGTAGGTATATTTTTTGCAATGTTGCATTATTTGGGACAAAAAAAAGTGTATTACACAGTTCAACAGTCCAAAAGTTCAAATGACTCAAAAAACCGACAGTTAAAAAAATTAAAACAACAATCACAGGAAAATAAAAAACAAAGTACACTCAACAGTGTTTATAAAATGTTAAATTTATTCGAAGCTAAATATTTAGTTTAGTACGGCTGATACGACATGTCTGACTGAATCACGTCGCATTGTTATTTCTCATTGTTATCTACGTATTTAATAATAATATAAACACACGTTAATCAGTGCACACTTGTTTGAAACACTTCTGTAGTGATTGCATTAGAAATCTTGTACAATTAGAAAAAGTCCCGCATTACAATGTAATATACCTAAATGCATGGTGATGCACGAGTACGAAAGGTATGATAATGATATCGATAATTTTTTTTTGTTTTTTCGTTAACATTTACACATTTTTAAAGTGCCTTTTTTATTAACTTTCTAACCTATTTTATTTAGATCTGAAGAGTCTGGAAAAGTGCGTATTTATTTTGAAAAGTAAAATACATTGTCTGAATCACCCTCCAAGCAGTTTTATGATAACTGGCACGCGATATATTTTTTTCAATCATTCGTATCAGCATGAAGAATCGATATGTACTGAGATTTACATCCTTTGCAATATATTAAAGTTTTCTATGAGTCATGGCGTTGCTATGCCTTTCTTTGACATTTGAGACATTAATGCACTTGATAGGAACACGAGTTATAGTAAGACTTGCAGTTAGGTATTTTTAACCGACTTCCCAAGAAAGTAGGGGTTCTTAGTTTTGATGTTTGTTTTTTTATTCTTCAATAGAAAATAAAGCATTTAAAAAGTTCTAAAAATACCATTGATGTAAAAACTTTGGCAATAATCTATAGATATACTTTTCTCGATAATCCTTTTGTCTTCATTACTAATTCAATGCCGAAGTCGCGAATATCAATAACATTTCACTTTCGTGCGTGTTTTGTTTGATTCTATTAGAGTCGGAGCTAAAAATAACGCTAAAGCCGGCAGACAAGCGGCTCAAATAAAGATAAATCAATAGACAAGTGATCTATTTTGTTGTTTATCTTACAATTCTAGACTAAGATAAAAAAAATACTCGTGCTGTCATCTCTTAAAACGATGGCCGATAAACGATGATTCTATCTCGATTTATAATCGATCGTCTTTTGATTGATTCATCAATTGTTTACCGAGTGACGTCTCGTTGCGTGCAAACACAAGTACGTGTGACATAATAATCATTCGCTCCGTAGATAGGGTAGAAAGTAATGACATTCTGCCAGTGTCACTTCCCGCGCGGTTCAACAATCTTATCAAAAATAATACCTACTTGTTTAAGAAAATTCCTATGTAACAGTGCGCGACCGAGATCGGTGACAAATGTTCTGATATTTTTCTAGTGTCTAGTTACAAATAAGTATGTGTTGTTAATAATAGCGAGTGTTTTTCTAAATCCAGTGTATTGTGTTAGCAGTATCTATCAATGGGGTAAGAATTCTAGCGATGATTGTTCAACAATAACATATTACTATGTTTTCTTTGTTTTTTCGTAGAAGTAGTCTCATTTGCATGACGTAAATAACTGATATCGAAGCATTCGGACTATTTGGGCTAGACATGTTTTTTGTTTAAACAAAGAATTTAGAGTACATGACGATGTACTTAGTATGTGCGTCAACCGTCACGCACGTCTGTTGCATCCTAATGCAATTATCAAAAAACAAAACGCATTGCGTTACAATATACGGTTTTTACTACTATTCTTTGTACCAGATAATTTATCGTTGAATTCCGTACTCTACTAGTTCCATCATTGTATAGAACGAACAATGATAATGGGCGCAGTAATACGAAATAAATACAATACTTTGTAACGTAAATGGCAAGGATTGAAAGGCACGAGATAGTACGCATAGATAACGATATAACATTGTGCAGAACAAGAAGGATAACACTATAAAAAGTTTCTAGCAAATAGGTTGAACTTTGAATGAAGGATAAGACCTGGTACCTAAGACATTCTCTATGGTAAAAAAACGATTAAGTATAGCAATTTGACAGTATGAAAAATATTATTCACGTGCTTATATCTTGTGTCCTATTCGTCTTTCAGTAAGATAATAATTTGTATAAACTGCGTAATAACATAGAAAAAATATGTTTCCATGAAAAGCATAGACAAACAATGATTATTTTGTTCAGCAAGTAGGTACATACAATTGCTAATGTGTTCAGTCATGAAACATAAACCCATGTAGTTTTCAAATTAAAATACCTAATTAGATGAAAATTGAAACGGAAAAAACAAAAGCTGTAAATGGTTTAATGTGCAAAATTAATTGAAATGATTTTGTTATTTTACAGACTATGAATCATTTTCTTCATATTTTTTGATATGTTGTATGCTGGGTTCGTCGCTCCATGTAAAACATTGGTACCCTGCAGCATCGATCATATACATACTATTTATATGATGAAGATTTTTAAATAGATTAATACTGTTGAAAGACAACAATTACAAACATTGTTGAAAGGTTCTTCTAACCTACATGTGTTGCTGGGGAGTTTGTTGCGCCACTTCTTCCCAGCAATAACACATAGAAAGTGGAAAAGGGCGGGCGTTTTGGGGGCTTGGCGGCAATCTGACACAACCGGATAGAGATCAGAACTTATACTATTTGTATGAAAATGTTTTTTTTAATACTTATGTGTGAATTTGTATTGTTACAGGGGAGCAAGGGGTGCGCGCGCGGCGGCGGGTGCGGGCGCAGCTTGTTGGGGCGACCGGCGCGCGCGCAACATGTTCTCGAGCATCAAGGGCTTTTGGAAGGTGTGCCGCTATGGCGACCTTTACATGGTAACGTACCTTTTTACATAATCGTCAATAAAATGGAAAAAATAATCTAGACTGTAAACTGTAACTGTAAGTTCTAGACTTTCTTACAGCCAGTTTCTTCATCAAAAGTTAAAGCCAAAGTAAAAGTCAAAGTAATGTCTAAAGTAAAAGTAACGGTCAAATTCAATTTTTCTATTAGTTTTGCTGTCACTTTAGCCTTGAAAAAACGTATTTGACCGTTACTTTTGACATTACTTTAACTTTTGATGAAGAAACTGGCCGTTAGTAATTCGAACGTTCAGATTAGCTCATGTTGTATCCTCTTTTATATAATCATAACAAGCAATAACAGAAAAAATGTGCGTGTCATTGCAGTGAATCGTGTAATCAATTAATCGAATCAATTGTTGTTACGAGTAAAATTCTACTTTTTTATACAAAACATATAGGTATGGTTTGTGTATTTCTTGTTGGATCCTGGCCTTCCTCCCAGGGTCCTTTAGCAGATAACTGAAAGTATGGCGAGTCGTGATGACGGAGCCGCATCTCGATCCTTTCAAATATCATGTTCTAGTTTCATTTAAGTCCGTGTCAAGGGCAAGGTGACAGATAAATTTATTTGAAAAACACTGAATTTTGCAATTCAATTGCGATTCAGTTGAGCAACAATAATCGTAAAAGGCAATTAAGATATTCAAACGCCCACTGAGTGAATTGTTTTAAATTTTACGCAGTTTTGACTCAGCCATTTAAGTGGGAGTTACTTAGCTTTCAATAGTTTGACAATTCGACTGATAAGACTATACATAGTATCAATTAATAAATTGCAATAAAGATTAATTCAACATCCATTACGCGATATAATTCCATCGTGTATAAATTCACATTACATACAAGTTATATTTATAAGTTTTATGTTTTTTTACACAGCAGGAAATTGTACTTTAGATTAGTTAGATTAATTAGATTATTCAAATTCAAATAATCACTCGTAATTGATTATCGTAACTGTTATTTTTGGCTTACTAAAGTTCTTTCGATATCAGGTCAACAGGGAAATACATCGAAATCGGAAAAAAATATGGGCCAATTTTATAATTACAGCACCCGTTACGGAAATCCGACCCGGTTATGTTCCGGAACTTTATAAAAAAACTATTGAGATTATAATAGCGACAGAGTTAAGTTTAAATTAATTTCGGATGGAAGTACCAGGAAATCATGAGCGTGCAGTAGTTCACACCGTTCTTTGTTACGTTAGATCATCGCTCCACGACTTGTGAACTGACGCAAAGACTCCTCACGAGACTTGTAAACTGGTTTGTCACATGTTCTAGAAATATTTGATAGCTCCACCATTTAAATCTACATAAAAAAAGAAAAACATAATTTGTCTAGTTCGATGTTTGATTGCAACTGCATTGGCAAATTGCTTCCTGTATATTTTTTAAATCCCTATGTTTTTAATTACGTTAAAGATCAAATGAGACAATCAATAACTAAAAATATGTAACAAACTTTTGTAAATATTTTTCAAGAATAAAAGTAGCTAAAAATACCTCAACAAAACAACATCAGTTTAACCGACAAAAAACAATAATGACGAAAAACAAATAGATGGTTTTACTTCGTTTGCTATGCATTCTTGCACAGACTAGATATAAAACAAAAGATAACAATAGTTTAAGTACCTACCTAAATAATAATTTCGACGTGTGACAAAAGTTTAACCACAAGATCTTTCTTACAGCGACACTTAATACGATTTTTTGTTATCATAGCAAGTATTTTTTAGTCTATCTATTATCTATAATAATGTAGTAGTTACTTGAGATATAGATTATCAGCTCAAACCAGTTTTGGACCACTAACCTTTTCTATTATTAATGGCTTGTTGATAAGCTCGATAATAAAAAGCTTAAAATAGAAGCTTGACACAAGTTAAGCCAAACATCTGTTTTGTTTAGGTACCTAAATGTATAAAATTAGAGCAAGCTGAGACTTCACGATAGTTCATATACCAAGGCTGTCATTATTTACCAGTTTCTGACCACAAAATCTACATTTACCGTAATTTCTATATTGAAAATCTACCTAAACTAATAAATATTATGAACAGAACATTTGACTGTTTCTTCCCTACAGGCTCCGAAAATATTTGAACGTTTTGAAAATTTCTTACACTGTTGGGAGGCCAACTTATTACCGAGTAACATAGACTATGTTTTACCTGATAATGGGCAGCAGTTTCTTCATGATGCTAGTGGAACTATATGAAATAAAAACATTGGAGTTCAGCATTCATTCAATTATCACACCCAGAAACCAGACGATATTGCTCAAAATTTTAGCATACAATATAATTGCAGATGCTAACAACCGTTGGAACATTACATAAAACTACGGCATTGAGGCGGCCGCTCCGTTCAAGTTCAATGACGAGATTCGTAAACGAATGACCGCCGGCCGCCGGGCGCACCGAATTACACGTTAATTATGCACCTGCTTAACTATGTAACTATGAGTGATGGTTAAGTGGTCTAGACTTTATTGTTAATGACGGCGTATTGTAATGGGTTAGGTATTGCAGTTTTAGAATTTAGAGTTGCATTTTTCAGATAATGTTTAGGTCGTACTACGGTCATCAACGTCTGAAGATATTATCCTTGCAGTAGAAAGTTATGGTAATATTTTTTACGAAAGTTTCTTTAAATACTGCTCTGTGAAAGTTCAGTGTCACAGTCATAATTCCTTGACTTGGAAAGATCTTGTTAACAATTATTTCCAAAGGTGCAATACACTACAGTCATTTGACGACATCTCATTATGAAAATGTCCAAAAGCCAATGTTGTGAATATTTACATACGCTTCCTAATTACTCGCTAGATTAAACACTGAAGTAAATAAACAGTACATAGTACGTATGTAGTAAACAAAATGTCAATGAAAGCATAAACGATAATCAAGGTGAATTAAATCTGTCTTGTTATTAAATTGGCGGTGCGGAAGCGGAAGAAAGGATAGTAACATTTTATGTGTCACATAAGATACGGTATACTCTACATTATGTTGATAATTCAAGAGATTTCGGGAAATGTCTCAGTAGTTAAAATTAATTTAAAAAATCAAGCGATTTCTTCAGTTGTTTTTTTAGAATCATTTGTTATTTGTTGTAAATGAGTATTTCTTTTGTTTATTTATTCAATTACTCAGTTCGTGCATCAATAGATACAATGAAGTTATAACATGTGAAGTTGTAAGATTTTCCAAAAAAAAGTGGATCAAAAAACCCAATACGATGTCTGTTGACGTAGTTTTTCATTTAATTTGCACGTTTTAATGGCACATAACTAACATATAAGTGGTTATTATGATATTTACTTGATATATAATAACACAAAGTTTTTGCAGTGCTACAGAGACGAGAAACTTTATCAAATTCGGTTGATCAACATCTTAGGTATGTTTCAATATTTTGACAAAGGTTTGACAACCGATCTCCATTGAGTGATGGCTTTACATTTGTTAAGATATTAATTATAGCGTTAAAAAGATGAACAGATAGGTGTGTTGTTCTTCTTAATTAAAATTGAATTAAGGAGAGTTGATAACCTAATTATAGAGTCATAATACAACCAACGAAGTTCTATAATCTCAATAATATTGTTTTTTATTATAATCTCAATAAAAATAATTTAAAAAGAGTATTGAGATGAAATGGATTTCAACTTAAGACCTAAATAGAGTACCTATTTTTTGACATTGACACACATTTTCCAACGTGGAAATCTTGTCAACACATGTATTTCCCGCGATAACATGTATTTAGAATATAAAACCTTCGTTTGTAGCCTAGAAGCCCGTAGGTTTATCAAGCAGTAGGGGTATCTGTTCACATTAATGGGTCACCTTCGATCTATCATCAGTTGCTCAATGACAAATTACTATAGTTCAGTTGATCAGGAGAAACTATGTACTCCTAATGTTCTTCCAAATAAGAAATACTTGGATCTTTTAATACCATTTGTTTTTACAATTTGATACTTGTATTTTTTTAATAGGATCATTTTCTGTACTAACTGATTTGTTCTTGACATGGTAAACCACCATTGTTCTTATTATTTATAATAAAACATGTATTACTTCAATTTACTTTGAACGATTTGCACTAGGACATTTTCAGCCTCTTCGTTGTAGAGATTAAAATCATATTTTGAATCAAAAGAGATTATATTTCGACATCAAAAATGCAACCTTGGAAAATGGGTTCTATGCTCGCTCAGACATAGACAATGAATTAATTAATTTATATTTTTTGCTAGCTCGCAATCCTACACCCAATGCGACCTAATTGTAGCCACAATACCTGTTATAAATATTATTCGATTATTCTAGACTTATATGTCGTTCCTACTTGTTTAGCATACCACCAACAAAAACAAATTAAGTCATCTGAATAACGACCCCGAAATAATATAATATTACATGTGTCGCTGACCTGGGTGTAAAAACTCATGCCAAATAATTTCAGAACGATATATTTCACCGCTACTGAAAATACTTCGTAACTACGTAATTGGCTGAAAATGCTGTGTAAAATTAACTGTTAAACGTCAACGCACGTAATATTGTAAACAATTTGGAACATTTTGAACAAACATAAAAATGAAAATCATTCATTGTCAAATAAAGAAAACTAAAAAAACATTAGCCTTCTTTGGCACTCGGATAAAAAAGTTTTACAACAAAATAAAGCTCGCAATTAGTTCACGAGTACTAGGCGCACATAAGCTTCCAAGAAATGCAACTGGAGCTCGCAGTGAAGGCGACGCAGTATCGGCACGGTCAAGGTTGCCTACATGCGGGTTACTACTTTACCACGGTAACGTTGTCCACATCCTTCCGATATTATGCGAGCCTGGTACATGTTGTACTAAATTATCGATTGATTACATAACAAATCGATCTGTTTGGGTTTGTCAATATTTTTGTTAAAGGTAATTTTAAAGTCGATGAGATTATTTGCATTTCAAATAAGTATGAAAGCCTGCGACTAAAACACTGGAGTAATTTGTAGCCGTCAAAAATTTACATAACTTTTTAATCGTGAGATACCTATTCTTAGTTTTTCTAGAATTCACGCGAACAGTCTCAGGCTAATATTATCATGTATAGAAAATGTCACCAGATAAAACAGTAGGTGAAAAACATACGTGGCCTTACGTTCACTCAGGCTACGCTCCATTGAATTAAATTAACTGGAAGAGACATTACATAACTGATAATTAGTGATAATGGTAGTGAATAAACTTTCCAGTGTTCTTACGAACAACAATTCGTTCAAACCTGCTTATTATTGCACAATACTTCATCAATGAGTTTTATTTTTTGTACAGTATAACATGTTTACACTGCAAGTCTGCTATTTTAAACATAATAAGCTAATTTAGACATAAAATGCACCTTATGCAATATGCATGTGAAATCACTGACCTGAGAAGAACAACTGAATACCTACACTTTATGTAACTGTTGTGATGATCACATTTATAACAACGCCTGCTTAGAAAAGGGAATAGGCAGATACCCCTTATAAAAGTAAGCTGAAAAAGCCGATTTGATAATTAAATTACTTTTTTAATATTTCTGGGCTCTTCCATAATTTCTTTATATCATGATCGTCGGTTATAAATATAATATAAATGAACGGCTAGCGCCCGCAGAGCTAGTGCAACAATACCCAGTGGGAATGTACACAGACGTTGATTATTTCGATTCCATCGGACTTTCTCTCACCGTGAGTATTCTATTGAAAAAATCTGCGTAATAAATATAGGTATAAATATTATCGGACACCAGTTTTCAACTGTAAATGGACTTATGTTACAAGATTTTCTGGCACGGCTGTGATTTTTACGAAACCAATGAACTCATTTCCACGACAATAATAATTGTTTGGGCATGGTTCAAACTGTTTCCTAGTCTACCTTATAGATTCATGTCAACATTTAAAGATGCCAAATGTGTAACGTTTGCGTAAACTATCGATGACATGTGCTGAAAAACAGACAAAAGCGTGAATATGTAATGATCACTACTGAAAGATAAAGATTTCAGCATGTTTCAGCCATCCATTCCATGATGATTTTACTTGCTGAATGTCACAGTGATTGTGCATTTTCATCAATTTAAAAATGTAAGAAAAGTTTACCGTTGTTTAATGTCATTTTAAGCAACTGTAAGTGTACTTATGGAAACTAGCAATTTGATACAGTCATGTTCATGATGACTTCACTATAAAGCCGTCCATGGTTCAAATAACATTTAAGTATGTCACTTTTGAAAAGACCATAGGTCAGGTTTTTGCACTTATCATTTTGTTCCACCTGACATTTCAACAATCATTTTTCACGAAAATTTGCGAAAATGTCGCGAATCACGCAAAAACTATCAGCGAGTATTTAGTTATTTAGTAATTAGGGACCGTCCACATACCACGTAATGGTCGTTAGCACAATCATAAGAATCGCCCGCCAGTTATATTGTTCCGGTAGTTGACTGCCATTTATAGACCACTTACACGCATGTAAAGTCGCTGTAATGTGCTTTGACATTACATGAAAAAATCACAACTTTGCACACAACGCTATGTATATGTAAAACAAAAAAGAAAATTTTCAAAGTTAATAGTAATTTTAGTATGGGTATAGATAGTTCAACTCAGATTTGCGCGCGGCCCTATGTGTGCGTCGGCTTGTAAATATACAACTTTCATTCGTGTGACAGTGACGTCGTCCGAGCATGACGTGTTCTTATCGCTTTTTGTTATGGGTACAGTCGTTTACGAAAATGTCTAGTTCTTCACGGAGAAAATGTTTAAGGAGTCTCGTAGCGTTTCAAAAAATGAAACAACATTCAAAGCTTTTTATTATTACATTTTACAGTTTTTCATTATTTTCTCATAAGTTTTTTCAAATTGACGTTGACAGTATCTAAGAAATAAATGAGGTGAAATATCTAAGATGAATTAAATACTCCTTACATATTTTCTAGATCTCGGGGTACGCGGACAATAAATAAAAGTGAGGACTAAGAATGTAAAAAGACGTATAATCTAGTATAATAATGTAAACAAAATGTGTGGGGAATTTTAAAAAATAATATTGCTTCGCATAATGTCGACCAAAATAAGACGGAAATAATGAAACTCATAAATGAACGTTTAAGTCATATTGATGAAGGGATGTTGGGTAATACTTGTCGACATGTACAAAAGAAAAATACTATAGACATTTTGACATGGAGTCAAAATTTATAATTTACCTCGGTGAGAGTAGCGAATCCGAAAATTCATCATTTGATTTTTCAAGTAGCGATTCAGAATCATTATAAATAAATAAACATTAAATTAAGTAATAACTGTTTTTCTTTAAACAGCCGTAACCCCTAAATAACTGTATTTGTACCCGACTGTACCTCTTGTCACGCACACAAAGTCACTGTGTATGTACAAGGGTTACCCACACATAAGGCCGCGCGCAAGACTGAGTTGAACTTACTATAATAGTATCAAATTGCATGTTAAGCAGTGAATAAGTGTTCTATTAGCAATTACTGAATTTTGGGAAAATCCTGAAATTAACAGCTTCTTCAGATCTTTCTATTACGTTAAACAACTTTTACATAATAAACACATACAGTTGACTACGCACAACGTGGTGTTTTGAAGACCATTTCGATATATATTCTTCTGTCTAAGTTATGTAAGACCTATTACAGATAGACAATAGGAAATACAACGAAAATACGACCACATACCTATACTCATTACCGTAAAGATTGAGACAATCGTCAATTAATTAGCGTAATAAGTAGTCATCAGGCCCAGGTACCAGGGCGGCAAGTACTCAAACACGTGGCGTCACCGGTGGACTATAATTTTCCTTTCAGTGCACGTTGGGAGATAAACATCAGTGTTGACGATTACCTAGTCACTGTTTGTGATGCCAAGTTACTATCGGTCGCGACTATTTGTATGAATTTATTTGTATTGACTTTAGATTTGAAATTTTTTATGTTCCTGGCATTGCATCATTTTCATTCTCATAACTAGAATTTCATTCCAAAATTCTTACTTTCTTAGTATGAAGTTTAACTTCAATTGATACGAGTAAAAGATTCTCTGAAAAACATATTGTGTCTTCATAGATTGGGAAACTGGCCTTAACGCTCTAATTATTTGATTGCTACCATTGTGATCGTTTGAGAGGACGTCAAACGTCAATTCCAGCTTTTGTCATTTCCTAGTTAATTGGCAGTCTTCATTGGCGGCAGAATGTCACTGACCTCTTTGCGCTTCCTTTGTAGCACTTACTTTTGGATAATTTACTTTTGAAGAAAAAACAAGATGTAATTATTAGGTGGGATGCTATAAAATATTTTTTGGTAATATAGCTACAGGAGCAAATATGTGGGCAAAAGTTGATATGAAAATTATTATTATTTATTTACGTACTTCTATTAAATCTCGTCAGGTCGCCAATTTCACGGTGTGGAGCCCTAACGATACTTATTGTGTTAATTTTATGTTATTATTTATACTTGTCTCTATGTAATAATGTAATGACAACGATGACAAGATAGCCCGTTCACTAAAAACTCCATAAGTGCAGCTCTGACTTGCATCTTCAGAATATGCATTTTTTGTTTTCGTTATTTTCAGTTGAAGAACATATTAGGACGAATTAAACTTTATTTTTGGATCATAAATTACTGCATTCTTATAGTGCCTTTTTTATGCAGTATCGTAGAGGTTATTTCTATAACAGTAACTTTTACGTAACTTGTGGTCAGAGAGAGGATAATTCTTATGTAAACAAGTAATGAATGATGCATCATGCTTGTATCATGATCTATCCCAACGTTCTGATGATTAGCGTCAATTGGTAGATAAGTGACCAACTAGGTCAGTTTCATGGCAATGACAGGTACTATTTCAGTAAAGCATTTTCCCATTGCTTTTTTCATAGCCCACAAAATTGAATTGACTTACTTTTTCTACCATTTATTTAAGGAATTTCGCTATCTTCAACAGAAGCTTTACCAGGACTTCATAATTTCCAGGTGCTGGCGGCATTGGCCGCGCAGTCTATCAACATATCGGTGGGGTTCTGCCAAGGCTTCTCAGCGGTCCTGCTGCCCCAGTACACACATGAACACCCATTGATCTCGTATGAACAGAGTTCATGGATCGGTGAGTTGCATTTTATATTTAAATCTGTAGGACTTACCTACGAGTTTATTTTACCGTAATTTAACACTATTCTTACTATATTTTATTATACAACAATTTTGTAACCTTGATCATTTGAGTATCCTGACAGACTACCTAACATTTTATCATTAATCACTATGTCCACAATAGTTAGTTGCTAGATGCTATCTGTCTGACAGGATGTTGAAAGAAAATTCATTAAGATTTGCTCACATTTTCGTGTTAGAAATACGTTTGTGCACGTGTAACGTTCTAGTCATTTATGGAAATGGCAGTTATTTCTTAGGGACTTTGTCCCTTTATTTTTCCCCTTCAGACTTTATCCTTTATGACAAAAACAATGTAAACAAAGAGATGAAAAGTGACGATACCAGCCAACCTGAATGGATAGCGCCAAAAACAATGTTTACGTTTTATTTCGGGAGTAGCGGCCGATGCCAGGGCGAACACGTGACCGAGCTCATTGAACACGCTAAAAATAATGCTTTGACACGAAGCACGTTTTAATGAAAGTGAGTTTGGTACAGTCGGAAACCGCAAATATTTAAGAAATTCAAAGTAATGTAGAAAAACACCAATAAAACAAACATTGGTCTTACAATACGGTGCATGATCAAATACATAATTACAGTAGGAAACAGCTATCAATTCAAATAAAGCAACATTTTGTAGACATTTCTAATTAAATATTGGCGCAAATCGCTGACATGCGCAAACAAGATAACGTTAGCACATAGTTAAACAAATCATTTGTACTAGGAGTGGAGTGACACGAGGAGGTGGGGTCGTAAGCCTAGCGCCTTATTGCTGAGCACGCACAACGTGAGGGTATAGAGTTATTGTTATGGCGTGTTCAAGGAGCTGGGTAGATAACGTTGGGCTTACCATGAGGTTGGATGCAAAATTTAGATAAGCTAGAGTGAAACGTGGCTGCCATAATATGTTGCATGAGATAGGATACAAGCTATCTGTAGTCTTAGGATTTCTATTTATTTATTTAAAAAACACACCATTTATACAGGAACGAAATGATTGTAACCTTTGTTGTGAACCTAATAAAGCCAAAACTGATGCATCAATAATTTAGAAGCATGCCCTAATCATTAATTTCCTCGTTGCAGCGAGTTTGGGTGTGATATCAAACCCTATCGGAGCCCTGCTGGGCGGCATGATGGTGGACGCAGTCGGCAGAAGGCTGCTGCTGCAGTCCATCGTCCTACCCAACCTGGTGGGCTGGCTCATCATCGCCTTCTCAGAAACCTACATCTTTCTATGTATAGGAAGGTTCATCACTGGATTTACTATTGGTGAGTACATCTATTTCATACAATATTCACAAAACAAAGAAATTCATAATACAATGATAGAGCGGTTATTACAAAACAAATCTCTTCTGAAACCACAACAGACCAATGACTGTTGGAAACTGGGCGCCTCACAAAGTAATTGAATCTCAAAACAAACGTACCGTGTCAAATTTTCACACTTAACTGACCGTTTCTAATTGAACGACCGTTTTCATATTACAGGTATGTCAACGGTTTCCTACATATACGTGGCGGAGATTACTACTCCCGAGAAGCGAGGAGTACTCAGCGCCCTGGGACCCGGCCTGGTGTCCACCGGGATATTCATCGTCTACTCCCTCGGAGCTTTCATACATTGGAGGAAGGTAGCAGCCATTTGCGCGGGAGTATCCCTTCTGACTCCCTTCCTTATGTACTTTGTCCCGGAGTCACCCCTGTGGCTCGCATCTAAAGGGCAGATGAAGGAGGCCTACAATGCGATGTTCTGGCTCCGACAGAACAACAGCACAGCACAACAAGAGCTCATGGAGTTTACCAAAGATAGAAAAATAGGAGAAACCATGACCTTCGTACAGAAACTCAGCTTGTTCAAGAGGAGAAGCGTCGTCAAGCCGTTCCTTTTGCTCATCATCTTCTTTATATTCCAAGAAATGTCTGGTATCTACGTGATACTGTACTACGCTGTAGACTTCTTCAAGTCTGTGGGGACCAGTGTGAACGAGTTCACGGCATCTATCATTGTTGGTGGCGTGCGAGTATTCATGGGTGCAGTAGGAGCATGCTTGATCAACAGCTTTAGGAGAAAAACCCTAGCTGCGACCTCAGGTTTATTGCTAGGCATAGCAATGCTTGGGGCGGCAGTATGCGACAGTGTGAACGGACCTCCCCTCGTAAAACTCGCTTGTGTATTACTACATGTGTCATTCAGCATGGTCGGGTTCTTACAACTTCCGTGGATAATGTCCGGGGAACTGTACCCTCATGATATAAGAGGGGTCATGTCGGGAGCCACCTCTTGCTGTGCATACATTCTCATCTTCTTTAATATTAAGACATACCCTCAGTTAGAAAACTTGTTAACTAGTAACGGTACACTGTACCTCTTCGGTGGCTGTGCGCTCCTGGGAGCGGCCTATTGTTACTTTTTCCTTCCCGAGACTAAAGGAAAAACTTTGACTGAAATTATGAAGCAATTTGATGATGACAAGAAAGAAATAGATCCAGAAGTTGGTTTCACGAAAGAGAAGCCACCCACAATGGAAGGCAAGCCCGTGCAGAGGCGACACAGTGCCGGAGCAACGGTTTCTTTAGAAAAGAATTGGACGCTGGACGAATGCAAGAAGACTACAGACCACCGCGAATGATCTTCGCCGTCTTATGCTAGCCTAGTACTTTTAGATATAAATGAATAAGTTACCAATGAATTTGTATAGTTAACTATTTTTAATATTGTATTGTTTGTGAAGTTTTGTGATCAGTATTAATTAGGATGATTTTTAACGTTTTGATGATGTTACATTCCACTAGTGATAAATAATTTTAATACAAGGTGACGACATAGGTATATCGAGTTTTGCCTAGTTCTAAGTACAAATATTGGTGTAACAAAATCGAGGCACTGAAGTGATTTATAAAGTAACTATTTTTATACCTTACAGTTAGGTAGATGAGTATTTTTATACGATAAGCATTACTATTTATTCCTGATAGAAGAACTAGACGTATCTATTAACACTAAAGAGAATGAACTGCATACAGGGTGAATGAATGTTTTTATTATAAAAATGGGTGGACTTACATAATATAAATGAAAGATAAATGCTGTGATGAAGTGTGAATAAAGGAGTGAATTGTTTATAATGTTTGTTTTATTTATACTTGTATAAGTATCTATTGACCTGCATAACGATAAGATAATATTATGTACCGATGAAATGAGGTCAACGTTCAAGTGCAGATATGTTAGCTCCCCGAGAAAACATCGTTAGATAGTAATTCTCAGTGGCGGATTTACCAATAGGCCAAGTAGGCCAGTGCCTAGAGCGGCAGATTTAGAGGGGCGGCAAATTTTGCGAATTTTTTTACAGTTTTTTTTTTATAATTATACGAGTACACAATCCATATATAAATAAACGATTAATAAACTCACTGTAATATATGCTTAGGTTTATGTGATCATGAATTTAAAAATATTCCAATAGCGTTTCAATAAAAATAAATTGAAAAATCCGCTCGCTTCGCTCCCGGTTTCTTCATCTTTTCTGGTTTATTCTGCGCTCTTTGAGTCCAATCTAACAAACAGTTAAAGCACCGAAGTAGCAAAAACAACTGACGCTCTACGCTGACGATTTCTAAGCTGTTCAGGAGGTGGAGGACTTTTGTGTCCCAAATAATTTCGCTTTTGTGTCCTCAAAACTCAACAAATTAAATATTAAAATTCCTCCAAAACAGGAAATATGGTCTATAGTGCAAGCTTACTCACCAACAGAGCAGTCATCTACTTTAGAAATCGATGCATTTTACTCAACTCTCAACATCGCTCTAAAAAAGTACACATACAAACACTGCATAGTAATGGGAGATTTCAATGCTCAGATTGGAAGTCCACGAAATGGAGAAGATATTGTACTTGGCCCTTACATCAGAGGGAAAAGAACAAGGAACGGACAAAAACTAATAGATATAAATATAAATACTATAAACTATAGATATAAATAATAAATGGCGATGGAAAATAACATGAGGATAATGAACAGCCTATTCAAGAAAAGAACTTCAAAAAGATGGACTTGGGAATCGCCAGGCGGCAGTTTCAAAAACGAAATTGATTACATCTTAACAAATAGACCAAAATTAATTGACGACTGCGGCACCATTTATCTAAATTTTAATAGCGACCACCGAGTCCTCAGAGCACGTCTGAGCAGGTCAATGAGCACTATTAAAAGTCGACCCTTCAAAGTCAGAAGACCAACACCAAATAACAAACAAATGTTAAACACCATCAAAGACAAACTGAAATTAGTGACAGAATCATCCTTTGAGGGTATAAATACTCAGCAGAAGTACAACATACTACATGAAATATTGACATTGAGACCAGAACCTGATACTAAATATAATACGAAGGATAAGAAAAACTTGTCAGAGAAAGTAATTACACTCCTAGAAGCAAGATCAAAACTGTTAAATACTACAAAGAAAACAAAAATTATCAGAAACAAAATAAGCGAAATAAGTAAAGAAATCAAAAACCAAATAAGAAAAGACAGAGAACGCACTAGGCGTGAAACTTTTGAAAAATACATAAGCAAAACCGGAGGTATTAAAAAGCTCTAAAAACTTTAAAGGAAAAGAAAAACTGGATACCCAATATGAAAGACCGACTTTCGAAAACGAAAACAAAAAGATGTGATATACTGTCAATAGCAACTACATTCTACGAAAACCTTTACTCCAGCAAGAACCAAATAGTAAACACCGACTTAAATAACACCGACGCGGTTCCACCTATACTAATAGAAGAAATATACAAGGCAATAGAAACACAGAAGAAGGATAAAGCTCCCGGCCCTGATAATATCAGCAACGAATTACTTACAGATTGTAAAAACGAGCTAGTACCACTACTTAAACACATTTTCAACGACATATTGCACACCGAGGAAATTCCTGCACAGTGGACTACATCAACAATAATCCTACTCCATAAAAAGGGGGACAAAGGAGAAATTAACAACTACAGACCAATAAGCCTAATGTCGAACATTACAAAATTTTTGCAAAAATTGTCCTAAGGCGAATAACCAAAACTCTTGATGAAAACCAGCCCAAGGAACAGGCTGGCTTCCGGTCAGGCTATTCAACATTGGACCATATACTAACGGTAAGACAACTTTTTGAAAAAGCCAAAGAGTTTAAAGTGCCCTTCTACTGTTGCTTTATCGATTTCAACAAGGCATTTGACTCAATAGAACACAACAGTATCTGGCAATGTCTGAAGAAACAAGGAGTCGACCAGAAATACATTAGGATTTTAAAAAAAGCATATACACTAACAGTACAGCAAGAATAAAACTAGAGAAACAAGGGAAACAAATAAACATAAACAGAGGCGTACGCCAGGGAGATCCACTGTCACCTAAATTATTCACAGCTGTACTGGAAGATATCTTTCGGAGACTGGAATGGGACCACTACGGACTTAACATAAATGGCGAAAATCTTACACACTTGAGGTTCGCTGATGACATAATAATACTGGCAAGGAGCAAAGACCAACTACAATACATGATCACTGATCTGGATAGAGAAAGCCGCAAGGTAGGTCTGACGATGAACACTTCAAAAACCAAAGCTATGACAAACGCATTGGAAGACAATATTCTTTTAAACGGCGAACCAGTAGAGTTTGTAAAAGAATACACTTACTTGGGCCAACAAATCTCGGTCACTGATATAATGATAAAAGAAATCGACACAAGGATTGGAAATGCATGGAAATGCTACTGGGGGTTTAAGGAAATAATGAAGAATACAGAAATCAAAACGTACGTGAAAACAAAACTGTATAACACTTGTATACTCCCAGTCTTGACATATGGCTGCGAGACATGGGCTCTCACCAAAGCGCAATATAAGAAACTTGAAACGTGTCAGACGGCAATGCAAAGAAGCATGCTAAATATAAGAAAATCTGATGGAATAAGAAACACCACTATCCGAAGGCGCATGAAAATTGAGAATGTCACAACTAGAATAAGGAAACTAAAGTGGAAATGGTCCGGCCACATAGTCAGAGGCAATGACAAGTGGAACAAAAACATAATATCTTGGTACCCTAGGGACAAGAAAAGAAATCGAGGAAGACAGTACCGAAGATGGGATGACGAAATTAAAAGCATAGCAGGGAATATATGGACTAGAAGAGCTCAAAACAGAGCAGAGTGGAAGGAAATGGAGGAGGCCTTTGCCAAAGTTGGGCAAACAGACCAGGTCGTTGGTGTCATCAACTCGTCAGAGTTGTTAGATTAAGATTGAGTACTGTAAACAAGGTCTGAATAAACACTATTTTTATTTTTATTTTATTTTTTATTTTATTTAATATATGCTTAGGTTTATGTGATCATGAATTTTAAAATATTCCAATAGCGTTTCAATAAAAATAAATGGAAAAATCCGCTCGCGGTTTCTTCATCTTTTCTGGTTTATTCTGCGCTCTTTGAGTCCAATCTAACAAAAAGTTAAAGCACCGAAGTAGCAAAAACAACTGACGCTCTACGCTGACGATTTCTAAGCTGTTCAGGAGGTGGAGGACTTTTGTGTCCCAAATAATTTCGCTTTTGTGTCCTCAAAACTCAAAAAATTTGGCGCTCGCTACGCTCGCGACTTTTTCACTTTAGGCCGGTTTTATAAACTCGTTTTGGTATTTTACTGTTCTAAATCTTAAAAATTTTGCGCTCGCTGCGCTCGCGGCTTTTTTACTTGACACTGGTTTCTACAAGGTGTTGATTTGCATTTGTGCCATAGCTCAGGAGGAGGACATACAATACGTAAATAATCGATTGGAATTACAGTAGATGGGAAATAACTAATATGTACTGCTTTTTTTGTCATTGTAATGTCGTGGTATTTCCGAAGTAATCCAATTTTATGAATGAAATTTATGAGTGATCGTTGCGTATGCTTTGTGTTTGAGTTTGTGTGAGGGTGCAGCACGGTTTTAACGCCAGTAACATACGCGCCAAGTTTAAATAAGGCTAGATGACATTTACGGAATTCCGAAAAAAAAAATAAAGAAAAAAAAATACGTACCAATTTTTTTATTGATTTGGGTCGAGAATCATTAGCATAATTACCTCCTTGAATATGGCACGGATGCAAATCAACAGCTTGTATAAAACTAGTTAGCGCTTTATAACTTTGCAGTGGTATGACTCCGGTTTCTTTATGTTAAACCTAGCAAAAAGCACCATGAATGATTTCTACACAATTTTTAAGTACTTCAATTACAATTTTAGTCCGTGATTATATTGTCTCGTTTTTTTGGGGGGGTGCCACCCGATGGGTGCGCCTCTGATATAGTACCTACCCGAACGAATGATTTTAATTTAGTATTTTTTTTGTATTACAGGTGTTTTACGGGCGAGTTTCATGAAAATCAATTGAGCCGTTTAAAAGTTACAGAGGTTTTACGCTTTAAAGTCGCTGTCAGATAAACTTGTTAGGTCAACATTAAACTCTTCGGTACATAGCGGGTTGCAAAAATAATCTAGTAACTGACAGAAATATCATTAAGTTCACAATCATTAGGGGCGGCAAAAATTGAATGGCCTACTAGCGGCAAATTTGTAAATCCGCCACTGGTAATTCTATTAGCAAGAGGAAGATAAATATTTATATTTCTCTTTACCTAAACATTTTCTTACGTAATTAATTAGGTATTTGAATGTGTCCGCAGAATCTGTTGCCAAAATGACTGAACCAATTAATAACCATATAATTTTATGAGCTAAATAGTTTTCTTACGAAGTAATTGGAATCATATCAATAGCCAGTAAATAAGGAAAAAACATATACATAATTGGTAAATCTCTAAACACCATTCAAAATGGACTGTTTAAGAATAATGACGCAGACTTTTTACCTTACCTTTCCAAAACAAATAATACATCAATAGCATAGGTAGCGCCATCTACATAACATACAGGGAAACATAATCGACTTTTTCACGACCGGTTTAGTGGTCTCAAAGAAAACTTGAAAGCCTCTTTAGTTCGCGTTGTATTTGTTAGATGGCAGCACATTCTTTGTCTAGCTAGCTAGCACTTTTCTAATCTTGGCAGTACCTATTTATCAAAATTGCATCTTGCAAGTTTTTGCCGTATCCAATTATTTACTGTTGGGTTCAGTTTATGTACATATTTACATGACGTAAAAAAAAGCCTTATTTATACATATATACAACTAAAAAATGGCATAATATAATAATAATAATATAACCTGCCATTTTAACATGTATTTAATACATTGTCATCGGCAGGTGCCATAGTTCCCGTAGTTTCCCCATTCCTAGTCCATTAGCATCCCATCACAATAGCCCAAGTAGTTTTCATCCATAGTTAGCAATAGTTTAGCACAGAACCGGGGATTGTCCTTGGGTACATTTCTATAGTGTATACGGGGATAATCGTCGGTTTTGTGTCGCCATTTCATTAAAGTTGTCTCAAAAGGGCTTCAGCGTGTTGGCTTCGGCCCCACGTTCGCCTTCCAAAAATCCGGGACTCTGTAGTCCCGTGGTCGGTCAGAGACATACAAGATAATAATATAATATAATATAATATTATTTACTATCATTATTTTGTGAAATACCATCCACCTATATTGCTTGAAAACAGTTGAAAAACTATTAGTATATCACTTACCTGGACTGAGGTATTCCATATTTGATGCCAACCCCGACCCTGGGCAGAGCTTTGATGACCTTCTTCACGGTGGCTTGGTCGGGGAACGCGAAGAATATCGACGCTGAAACATGGAGAATACCTTATATATTACGTGCAATTGCTGTCTTTGTCACGTCACTGGTGATGGGCAGCTCATCACCGGTGGAGGGTGGGTCTGCAATCCCCAATCCGTGTGATCCATGGGTGATGAAAAAGGTTATAGTCCAGAATTGGGACATTGGGTGCTGGTGAATGATGACTGATAGTGGCTGATGAAATATTAGTCTTTAGATACAAAGTAAGTATTTTTAACTCCTAGGAAAACATCCTAGCAAATACACCTAGTGCACATTGCTAATAAATTAGAAACAGGAGTTTGCAATTATGTTGTTCAAACCAAGAGTACCAGGAAACCAGAACTGCAAAGATGTATTTTGATTGTGCAGTGTGGGGATGCTGCCTCGTGCAATTACTCTTGCGTGCAAAACACTGCATGACATTGAAATCCAATAAACCTTGCAATGTAAGACTCCTAGAAAAGAGCGTGCCTCGCGTTATTTTCAGGAGTCATCATAGGCAAAAAAGCCACAGACTGAATGAACGAATAGCAATACAAAAAACATACCTTTTGAATTATTGAATAGGTATAGCTCTCACCTATTGTCTCCTAGTTAACTATCTACAGTTGGTTATGCATTACTCATACACAGCGATAGTTTAACTTTTGCGTTGGCTACGCAAACACTGCATAGGTTAAAGATACTTTGTTTAAAATTGCTTGCCTACGTCTAAAATTTGTTGAATAATATATGAATCTTAATTATGGAGGATGTTCTAGAGCATCCATCTAACTATTTTCTTTTTTTCATGGAAATAACTCGTAGTCCATTCCTCATAACTGTAGATAATAAGTAGGTTGTTATACTCACTCCTGCTGGCGAGGAACATCTCGATGGCGACATTCTGCAGCAGGTAGCGGCGCGAGAAGATGGCGCGGATCTCGCTGAAGTACCACTTGCCGTGCAGGTGCTCGCAGTATTTCAACACCTGGAATGATGGGAGAAGGATATTGTTAGTGAAGTAAAAGATGCTACCTATAAGAATAATCATGGTCATAGGTAATATCAATATCAGAATATTGGGGTGCATTTTAATCCTAAATGTCTATTACTATGGTCTTCGATGACTCTTCGTTCAATAGAGTATTCTTGCTAGAAGACCATAGATACTGGAACTACTGATATTTTTTACCACACATTTAAAAAAAATCTTTAAAGAATTGTGAAACGTAGCGTAGTTTTTTTAAATAAAATATTGTCACAAAATAGGATTGCAATGAGTCATACCTAGGACAATAAGTTGACAAAATTACGTAGATAATTAGGTTGCAATGCATAAAAGGTAAACGAACATTGAACCCACAAAAATGCGACCAGTTTTCGCAAACCTCATTGACGACAAACAAACAAAACCTAAACCAGTTAAACAAGAAATAAACAATTAAACACACTGTCACCCATATCTTAGGACCGATTAAGATACAAACACAAGTACCTATACTTTAGTCGTAAAACCGTCCGCGAGATGGCGTTGAAAAACAAAAATAGTCCTGAGTTACCGAATACCGTGTGTCGTAAACGTACGAACATGCAGTCGTAAAAAGTTCGTTAGTATTAATTTATACGCACAATAATTGTGTAAATCAAGTGAGAGTAACGCTTGTTATATTGTTTTTATGTTTCTTCAAGAGTTGTTTCAAATAATGTCGTCGTGTGTACAGTTTGACTTCTGTTTATGTATTTAGGTATTTGTATATTATTTACTAAAGCCTTCCCTCTTTAAATAATGATTTATTTAACAGAATGGCCAATCATTTCGCAAGAATTTACAGTTGAAAAATTTGCAAGCACGTCCGATGAGACGAGATTCCTATTAGTCAACTGACCTACAGTCTACATTCAGACATAGTCAGACTCGTACCAAAGTCTATAACCCCCAGCTTGACAATTACAATGTGACCGTCACTTCCCTGGTCGTAAATCTAAACATCAGCGGAGGTGCAATTGGCAGTGCGCCTAAATGCACAGCACTGGATGCAACTGCGAGTGTTGCAAGCAGCTCTCATCACTTGTCAGATAGTCTACCCACACTGTCTGGTCGACTAACGCCCTAATTAATTACGGCATACTTATGAGTGATAACAGATTTATTACTGTCTAGTGATTAGTGATCAACCAGGTATCTGGTAGTAGGAGTCGACGATAAAGAATTTGATGACTTGATAAAAATACAGGCGTTGACTCATGCATAACAAATGCATGATACCTAAAGCATGGTATATTAAGCAAAAGCTAAACTTCTAGACAGCTATAAGGATACATTTTAGCAGATCTCGAATGATAACAGCAATGGAGTCTGCTTATAAAACAGGCTGTTTTCCCATCCTGTTATCCTCTAATCCTTACCATTGGATGCATGTACGAGTTTATGTAAAAAAGTAACTTCACCAATAAGAAAATAGACGTATGGAATGGGCTATTAGAACAGGCTATTAGATAAAATACAAACAAGCATCTCATTTAAAACCACCATATGAAAACAAACAACAAATTACTTAACCACCCGATACTCCACTATAAACAAAACAGAAAAAGGCGCATTCATACAAAAAACAGCACGTGTATCCCCATACAATGACCATGCATGCATGGGGCTGTTAATTGGCAGTCGAGATGGATTGGCGCGCCGGTGCACTGATTCTTATGGCGTTTCTATGGGACCCCATTGTGAATGAGAAACGCGACATGTGCTGTTAATGTGACTACTAATTTGGTTGTGTTTACATCGATGACGATGGCCTGAGAGCATACTTTGATTTGATTGAAATGATGAGCCATTAGGGTATTTTTTATTGATTGCGAACAAGGAAAAGTGGTGTTGCAAAAGTATTGAAGAAGTACACTTTTTCACATTTATTATAAAGATTTTACATATTTTTTTTAGCTTTAAGTGGGTTGCGAGAGTCTTGAAATAATCTCTAAAGAGCTTTTAAGTTCAAAACTTTGTAATTCGTATTGTAGTTTTGGTAATAAGATCCGCGCTTAAGGTTAAATTATGTTCCGTCAATCATACTCAAAACTTCATTGCATGCATGTGTACAAAGTTGGTGGTTTATAGAAGAAAATCTATCTAATCATTGTATTTTAGTAAAAACTATATGCTTGTTGTTAACGCCTCATTACTTTATTACACCCCTTCAGAGTACAAATCGTTATTAAAGCACTACAAATACGTTGAACAAACAAACACGGCGTTATCCTATAGAATTGCGATGACACTCGTATCAAGAGTGCTTGAGCGCCCCTCGCGAGTACCAATGCAACACCATCGAACATCCCTCGGTAAGATGATCGTATGAGTATGTGCATAAAATTGTTGTTATTATTTTTTGGTAAATATTTTGGGGAGTTATCATATTTGAATGTTCTGGGTAAAATTCTAATAGACGATCCAACAATAATACATAGACATTGATTTTCTATGTCAGTAATTTTATGGATGATATACAAAAGAATGTTACGTTTCCCATGTGACAGCAGATGGAAAACAGGCTGAGAAGACACCAAATAAAATTGGAACAGGGCTGAATGTGATTAATTAAAAAAAAAAATACATAAAAAACATCTTCTATATGGATTTGCAAGAATAAATCGTCACACACCAGAAATATTTCCCATATAAATACCATAGTATTCAAAATTATGTGGTACTATAGTTCGGCCATTCAGAGAATGCGTTCCTGACACGTCGCGATTGAACTGACGACGTAACTTTGCAATGGCGTTGCAGTTACGATAAAAATATTTTTGCTGGTTGTTTACCGTTTTAACAATTGAGGAGCATTAAAACAACATTATTATATCAATAATCAATGAATGTTATTACGTCGTCAGTTCAATCGCGACGTGTCAGGAACGCATTCTCTGAATGGCCGAACTATAGGGTAGCTGAAATCTATAGGCAGAGGGTGCGAGTGTAAACGTCCACTTCAATTGTAACGCAATTTGTCAACCGCCCCTCGAACATCGGATACCCTAGTACAAACCTTCTATGATGTTCAAATAAACAACCGTGTTGTTTTATTTTGGGTTTACTATAAACGGAATAAAACAGGATAGTTTTTATGAGATATTAGCATACCATTCTTAGTATTAACAAGGTATTAACTAGGAACAGGGCAGGAGGAAGAACAAAAAAAACCGCATATCTGCTTCAATTTCAATAAGGGGAAAAAGAAACTGTAGCGTTTTAAATCTTGCTTAGTTGTTATGCGCGAATGCGTTACGTCTATCTACCCCTAACCACTGCTGTTATCACTAAACCCCCAATGACAATGTATATTAGATCAAACATGAACATGCTGATAGATCACGCTCGGAAATGCGGTGATTGTACGAGAAAAACTTATGAGGATTTAAAACATGTAGCTAGAATTCAAAGTTACGTTTACACAAATGACGATTCAACACAGACCACACGGCAGCCAAAACAAATGTTCTACATTAGATATTATACACAAGATCCCCATTTAAATCGTGTAACAGACATTGGTACACGGGACTGTAAGTATCTCTTCCCCGGGATGCATCACAGGAACATCATTAGAACGTAATGGCTGATTGTCACGACACCAGGGAAGCAGGGCGCCTGGGAGCCAGCATGTGTATCGCTCATTTGATTTATTTCCTATAATACCATTATGGGAGAATTAAGCGAAATTGTAGATGAAATTATGTAGCACTTAATGTTGTTTTGGGTTGGGATAAAAATGTGGTCCTTTTCTAGAAAGGGTGTTTTGTTCAAGTTATGTTAAGAACTACTGTTGATTTGGAATCAGAAGAAAGGAACAATTTATTATTGCAAGTAATGTTGAAAGTTTTATCAGCTGTTATTCAACTATCGAATTGCCTCAAATGTCTTGATTTATCACAAAAACAACAGCCATAGAAAAATCAATAAGACAGAGCAACAATGCAAAACCAATAGAACAAACAATTAACATCTATTTCCAATAAACCTTCTATAGAGAATAACCTCGTAAAGTTAATTTAGTTCTCCGGTGACGTTTTTGTGTATGGGCCGAAGCAGGTTGGCCCCGCGATGGTTATCGGGCTCCGTAAATAAGGGGCCCGGGCGCGTGACAAGCCCCGCCATTAGGGCGCGCGGTGACGGCAAGAGTCGCGACAACACGCGAAAAAACGCCGCGCCTCTGCCGTGTACTGAGTGCATAATTGTGCAGTCAAGATGGTTTTTATTTCCAATTGAATTGGAACAAAAAATATAAAGTAAATATGGGTTAAGTGGACCAGTAAACTTCTTGCTTCATAATATAGCCCTCATTGTAAGTTAGTACTTGATTAATAGAAGATAAAAAATAACCCAATTAAAACGAGTTATGCCCGATTCGTCATTTTAGTGATTTGGCATCCATAAAAAACGTGTCCCAGTTTGTCATTCAATAAAATATTTTATTTTGCTTAGTCCCAATTGGTCATCCGTACTTTATTTTGTAAAAAGTACTGTCAACAAGATAAGCTGTACAATATTGTATTACGTTTTTTTTTTTATTTATGTTGGTTATGTTTTTTCCGATTATGGCAAGACGCTATTAATAAAATCGCGATTTCAACGGCGTCACACAACGCACGGCCAAAACCAAAATACCAGGATCGCATAAATCAGATGAGTAATATACCAATCAACGAGTGTCCATGGAACTGCCCACCATGTACTAGGACCGCATAACTTACAGGAGTATAGCAGTCAAGAGTGTCAGGATTTTACGTTTTTTTCCTAATTGTAGATAAACATACCAATTTACACCATGTCGATGAATTGTATTTTATGTATGTGAACCAATTTTTTGAAAATCTATATCGGTATAACTTATTTATATATAAAATCAGGTAATTAAACAGAAGCCTTTTATTTTCTAGAAAGAGACAATATATAGAAGGGGCAAAGTATGGTCCGGTTTCTATTGTTTTGTGTAAGTAACTATTTACTATTATCGGTATTAGCAAAAAAACATGTGGTGTAAATGCATTATTAGTTGGTTATTGAGTGCCCTGGAAGTGTATGTGACTTGTGACCAAAACTTAAGCACATAGGTATACATAAATAAAATAAACATATTTTCTCAATTGTGTATGGATAGTAAAGCACTGGTACTCAGCTACATCCGGTTAGACTGGAAGCCGACCCCAACACATTTTGGGAAAAAGGCTCGGAGGAAGAAGTGTATGGATAGTAAGAACAAGAAGTTTAAGAAGATAATTGAACTGAAACGTTCTGTTTAACCGAACAAGGACCAATTTAAAAGAAAAACTGCAGTATGTACAACACAACTGCTGACTACATTCAAATTATTTTTGTTAATTAAATTTTATATTTATGAATATTTTTATGTATACAATCTCTTTGCTAGTTATGGGCCCCTAGTACTTTTGTTACCGGTACAAAAAGTATCGAGTCACATTTTCGGGTTTATAAAATGCCCATGTTGTCTTCACCTGTGTTTTAATGTAAACTTAATTATATGTATATGAGAACTATTAAAACCTTTACCTACATTGAAGTTTATCATTTAAAATTTCTTCTAACACTTTTATTTCTGACGGTACTCTGATACGTGAAATTTTATGCGGGGGACGAATCGGAACTCAAAATTTAAATATTATATTATTTATTTTGCTCGAATGACCAATTGGGATTTGGTGTATGGAAAAAATAGTTGGTGACCAATCGGTACTAATGACAAATTGGGAATAACTCATTAAAACGCCCTTACGTTTGCATTCAATATAAAAATGTTATCCCATATAATATTTTTTGTTTATTCTCTACGTAGGTAAAGTCACAATTTATTTCCTGTCTGTACCATAACAAGGTGCACCAATAGATAGGAAATGTAAATATCTCGCTGTCAGCGCAGGTCCGCACGTTCGTCCATGTGTTATCTGTAGCGAAAGGTGAACAACTGCCAACTGTGCGCCCGCCCTTATAAACCTCCAATTAACTACAAAATGACATTTTTCAAACATGTTGAATTTTAATTCAATTTGATATACTTTTTATTATATGCTAATGGTGATAACAATTACTATAAACTTTCCCCCTTTATTGCTCCTTATTTTTTTTTTTACTTACTTAAGGTAATGTAAGAGAATAATATAATTGTCCTAATTAAAATAAATGAAAAGGGCGTGCACGGGTGGTGAAACAGATAATTTGCATAAATAATGTGCTGTCAGTTTATTATCAGTTTGCATCTTAAATCTCGCTCTCGAGTAGAGCGAGGACACAAGTTTATGGTACTAAGTGCAATAGCAATTTTCTTGTTTTTTACGTAGGTATTCAATTTCTTAATTTTTAAAAATAAAATATACCAAACATTACATAATTAAGATCTTATAATCAAATATAGCATATCCTAGTTCATCGATCGATGTAACTTGCTTGTACTTGTGGTACTTACCTAATATTTTTATTGAGCTTATCAAGTTCTATTGGTAATTTACAATCATGGATAGATCCGAAAATAAATTCTATTAGATATTTTTTCAACTTATAGGAAAATTGTAACATTTTATATTGTAATTGTAACATATCAGATGTAAGGTAGCTTTTACCTGTTCCTTTCAGATAGAGCTTTTCACTTATACTTATGATCTCCTTGTCAAAATTACCAACCTTGACAATTTGTTTTATTTTATATTTGGACTACAACGTTATCTGCTCGCCTGCTTTTAATTAACATCAATCCAATTAGAGTAATATTTATACGTGTGTTAAACAAAGCTAATTAAAACGTCTAACTAATTTGTTTGTGTAAGTAAATGTTTGGGAAACTAATTTCTTTGTCTTCCTGCGAAATCTGTTTGTTACAGTCATAAGTTTTTTGGTCAGTAATTAAACCATAAATATAAGCTTGTATGTAGTGGTAGATAAAGATCTTGTTTTCAAATAAATATATAATCCGTAACTTCTGAGTAATATACTTGTGTAATGCGCAGCTCGGTAGCAACGAATTACCAATTTTGTATAAGATAACTTAATTTTAAATGTACATAAGTTCTGAATAAAAAAAATGTTGCTATAGGAGTAGCATGTTTTACTTTTAATCATATAAAACGCAAAGTAAGTTTACTACACGGTAAAATATTATAGTTGTCGACCGCAACAACTCCCTTCACCGTTAGGTATCTTACGCTATCGATGTTCATCATACATAAGTATCATCAACTTCCAAGGGTACCCAAGGTACCGTGGCCAATATTTATGTCGTGGGATCACCCCCGTGCCTTAGCTTCCACGAATCCGCTGGGAGTTCGCATCCTGCGGACCAGGGTATTCAAATTACACGTGAAAAACGATGTCGTTAACAAACTGGGAAGGAAGCTTCAACTGATGCGCCAGATATACTAAGATTTGTTATCTAGAGGAGGAATTAAAAGGGTTGGTGCAAAGTTACTGTTGTATACGGTGAACCATATTTTGATGATGAAATTGCTTACAAATAATACAATAATAGCTTGTTTTGTTACAGAATGCAAGCTAAGTATTTTTTTTTTTATCTTTTGCATAGATACGTAATATACCACCTACTATGCTATATAGGTAGGCTGCTATTGTGTTCTATTGTTCTGCCGGATGATTTCCGAGGCCCTACTTTTAAGTATTTCCTAGTTAAAAATCCTTTCTTGTGAAAAAAGTTTTACAAAAAAACATTCGTCATAGGTTGCATAAATATTTCAAGGACCATTGTCATAAACTCAAAACAAACCCAGTATAATCCATTTGATGTCGCAAACAATATCAAACACAAAATTAATCATCAGCAAGTTTTCTAGGAAGTTATGCCTTTGATATCTCCATTACAAGTGGTTTATTTAGTGTGGCTCGTGTTGGAGTATTTGTTGTGTCGCGGTGTGAGGAAGTCCTAATTAAAACGCCATGCATCACGCGCGTCGCGACGTGTGCGCACCTATTACTGATGCTCTTACTATGGTTTATTTTAGAACTTTTTTGAATGTGGTGGATAAGATTATTTGAATATTTAGGACTTTGTTAACAGATTTGGACAACTTTGTGATAGCGACTTTTTATAAAGTCATCCTTTCGCGTGGCCTTGTTCATTGCAGAACTACCCAGCCACTACCATTACTTCCTAGCTTATATGAGAAATCCTTTTTTTAACTTTTTGTGACATAAAAATATAAAAATATTTCAACACTTAAAAAAAGTTATATCAGCATTTTAAAAACCTCTCCTAACTTAACCTCGCGATTACTTCTAAATCGCAAGCATTATCTAGGTAATTCTTACTTTAAGAACTTATTTCCTGTAAAAGTCTCCGAGTTTTCGTGGTATCTCTTGGCGCGGTAATCCCGGCGACTCCCTCCGCGCAGTTAGTCATCCCGAATGGTTAATAAATTCCCTGTCATCGCGTCTCTACGCTTCACATACTATTTCTGGACGATATGGTTTTTTTTGAACCACGTTTTTATCTCGATGGAGACTCGAGGATAAATCTTTGGTGACTTGTGTTAGCGGTTAAAGAAATTGAATATTTATGCGTTTTTAATTCTTTGGATGTCCCAATTTTTTTGTGACTTTTGCCAGAATATTTCCGTATGCAGCTCCTTTTATCCGGTGAGGACCAATTTGGGAATACGACCAAATTTTTAAAAATGATTATTTAATAATTACTTAAACACACTTAATACCTAATTATTGTCATAGTTCCACATTGTTCCTCATCAGATTTAAGGACTAATTATTAATATAATGTTAAGGATTACAAGTAACACAGAATGCCAGTGTAAGGATTATCAGCTTAGAGACGTGTCACGTCACTATGTTACGAGCACGTTAATATAAGTAAGTAGCGACGCGAGCGCAGCCGGTAATAGGCCGCGATTTACGACAGGAGGGACCTGACTGATCCCTCGCCGGGATAACTGTGCAGTATCGATTGCTAAGTGAGGTATGCTTGGAATCTAAGTCTAGGAAAACTTGTACCTTTCTCTAGGAATGAGGGTAAATATGTATTCAGGTCATAAGTAATGGATGTTTTATAGAATCATCAAGAAGACTTTCATGCTAAGAATTATCAACTTTTGGGTGTTTTGTCTTAGTGTTGATTGAACGCTTAAGTATTTTAGTGTTACCTTTCTGATACCAAAAGTATGTCCTGTCTTAACTGATTGTATGTAGACTGTATGTAGGTAGGTATATTTAACGTTCACTAACGAAACCTTTCATTACTTTAAAATAATATTCTCTATTTAGGTACGTATGAAAGCGAACATTATTTTTTTTAAAGTAGAAAATAGACCTCAAAAAGTCATTCAATATCCCATTACAGTAGCAAATACACTTTCATATCATACGAAATCAAAATGCTACATCCAATTTATTCACAATCACACAAAAATAAACGCCACCACCCACTGGATCGTAACAACGTGATACAATTAGAACTGCCTCGCGAGCGTCACGTTCGATTACTGTTCGCGAGCGAGTAATTCGCGCCACGTGCGCTAGCGCAGCGGAAGTGCGTCATCTGTGAGCTGTTAGCGGCGCCACCGTCGCTTCCGGAATACCGCGAATTTTGAATTAAGAAGGGTGGTTCGCCGTCTAGGAATTAGTAAAGTGGTCTTTTGAGTTGGACAACTGACGCTTCGAATTATGAGATCCGAAAGATAAGAGAGAATATTAATTTTAGATCTTATTTGCAGAAAGGGCTGATTGTAACTTTGAAGTCTTTTTTTATTTGAGATAAAAACGCTATCATTAACATAGTAAATAGTCAAATTATCAAAAACTTATCCGTAAGTTAACTTAATGGTGTTAAAAAGTAAGATTAAACTTGAAAACCCCAAAACCAAATTAAAACACACTTAAACGGCATCTCCTCCCAGAGCAAGCAAGCAATAAATAAGTCTGGCACCCATAGACAATCAACAACAAGTAGTCATAGATAAGAGCGCAGTAAAACGCGCGCTACGGCCGCGTTATCTGACCGGCGCGCGCGCACGCACCATAGACAAACCTTCTACAAATTTTACGTTTCGTTAACATAGTATTGGATTGTTTGTGATAACGATGCTGTGTAGTTACGACTACCGTGAAAGACAGGTTTTTGTGGTGGTTTACAGTTAAATAGAAGCGTAGGAATGTAAACAGGGATGATGTGTTAGAAATAAAACGCAAAATATTCGCAAAAAAATCTGTGTCAATATGTCTCTGTCAGAAGTGTAAATTAACATCAAAAGCTCCTAACAAATTACACTAATTTGAAAGCCGAAAATAATTTCATAAACTTTTTACTTCAAACACGATTTTGAAGAACATCTTAATCATTACAAGAGACGCAGTTGAACACACGTTCGCAGAAACAATTCGTTAATGATACAAAACCGGCGCAGGAGTTGCGACAAAACAAAGAGATCCGAATATTATCTCAAATCTTTATAATAATTACAAGAGACAAGTGTATGTCTCAATCCGAGGACGCGGCCGATCGCCACGCATGCTGAATCCAATTACCGAGGGCAGGCGACCGAAATATCTTTGCATTCGAGAAAAATAATCGGTAAAAAACACATCACTTGTTTTGTACAACCCTAACTTTATACGAGCCAATTCAAAACTCACGCCAAAACTCACTTAAGATTATCGCTATAGGGTTGAAATTCCAACGCAATGCTGAAAGTACTTGGTACGTATTGCTCTTGTAAATATATTCAGGGATGGGCGGAGCAAGTCCCCACTCCACGAGCTCAGAAGGGTGGGACAAACGTCAGTCGCTCGCCAGCGGTGGGGGATGACAGATGTCTGTCTGTAAGCATCGTTCATATCTCAACACGATAGCGAATTCAATTCTCAATAAATAATAAGGTTCTGCCACCGAGACGTGTTGGCTACAATGCTCTGTCACTGTGTTTGTACAAGATCAGTGATGGAATGCCGACGGAATCTAGTAAGACGTCTCAACAGTTATTATTAAATCGAGTGACTCCTCAAATTATTTTTGATTTAACAGTGTAATTAACTTAGCGAATGCTGTTTGTCATCACGCTAGTTGTAAATTCTGGTCCTCTCGGCGAGATGAGCGGCGCTATAGTTCGGCCATTCAGAGAATGCGTTCCTGACACGTCGCGATTGAACTGACGACGTAACTTTGCAATGGCGTTGCAGTTACGATAAAAATATTTTTGCTGGTTGTTTACCGTTTTAACAATTGAGGAGCATTAAAACAACATTATTATATCAATAATCAATGAATGTAGTTACGTCGTCAGTTCAATCGCGACGTGTCAGGAACGCATTCTCTGAATGGCCGAACTATAATATATTCGTACGTGATTGCAATAACGTCGCGTCGTGAATTTACAAACGCTTTTTGTTTAAACAAACGTATCGGTATGTGCAGCTGAAATATTCGATCGTGTGAATATATTTTTTTATCAAGACCAGATTATTGTCAACAGTAATGTGTCTGGACTTTGATGTCTTGGCATTTAAAAGAAAATTCGACCGTGATTTTCTTTTTGTGAAATAAAAATTATATGAATCGCTCTATCGACTAAGTATCTTGAAAATGTGATACTATATTTCAGCGTTGAAACAAAGGAAGCCATTTTTATATTTCGCTGACAATTTTCTTGATTAACTTGCAGGTTAGGTACTTGTCCCTATTTTTTTAATAGATTTATCACGTCCAGGGAGAAAGATTTTTAACCTTCTTCTTCTTCTTAAAATCTATACTTATAGCATAAAAGGCGAAAAGCACGGAATCTTTAAACGTATGTACGTATTGCTCGGCCCTTATCCGCAAAAATATCTTGTTTAGGTACTGTTCTTTTCAACAGTGTGTATTTTCTATTTAAATGATCGAACGTTTTATTTTCTATTTTAAACGAATTAAGTAAATAGTAAGTAAATTTTATTTTTTATTAATTACGTTTTCATTTTATCCCTGTCAAAACTAATGGCTCTAATAAAGATGGCAAAATATTAACTGCAACATTTTTTCTGTAATAAATAAATATTAATAGGTGTATAAATAAGACCTAATATTTATTAGCAAATAGAGCCAATTCAGGACTGAAACAATTACATTAATTTTGCTTCACCTAAACTCTAAAAACACAAGTAGGTTATAAACGAATAATACCTACATGAAGAGAAAAATAAAGTAATTTACTAGAAGGGTGGTTTCACCCATCAGGGCGGAGAGGCTCGGACATCCGGCGGAAGTGGGCGGAGCGTGGCGGCCGCCATTTTGTGGCGGTCACGCATGCGCACCGCCGACCGACGGCTTTATCAAATAATAAACAAACTCGAGTTACGAAGCGAAGGGAAATTTTGGCATCTTTTTATGTGCCTCAGAGGCTTATGGTGAAAAATATTAGTCTATATTCCTGTGGGAAATATTGTGTTGTGAAATAGGAAGGGTTCATATGGAGTTATAAATTAGTTACTCGAGTTTGGTAGATACATTATTTTAACATGTTTCGCAAAACATTCATTAATATCTTTCAATCTATGATATTTTAGAGAAAATAAACATAGAACATGTTTATCAGAAATTAATAGACACACCATCCAAGATTATTTAGAATTCTGAGAGTTCACATATCGCAATAACTTACAGACATACCTAGTTCTATGCTGTGTAAAAGCATTTTCAACAAAAGTTAAATTAAACACAATATGAATTTCAGAATAGGGCGATGCGAGCCTGGACGTAAAAGATGTGAATTTTCAGCAGTTTTTCATAAATTTCTTACAGAATGCATAGTCGAGTGGTAAGTATTTACCTATCTGTAAACTTTGAGTAAGTACAGGCACAGCTAAAAATCATCAGTAGCCTCATCTAAACTTATATTGAGAATATAACCCTACACCAGCTAGAATTAACAACCAAAACAAAATCCCAAACCACAAAAATAGCCAACCCATAACGTTTAATTTAATAAAATTATTGCTACGATTAAAATTCCTTGTTATTCCAAGTTTATTTCCTTTTCCGTCTCCTGAACGATCCCAAACCATCCCGTCTGAGTACTAGACTCGCATGAATCGCGTGGAGTGAGCCGGGACGTAAATCAGGGGCCGTCGTGCCATCCATCACGCGCCTCGGAGCCATCAATCGCGCTGTGACCGAAATAGCCCGGCGGTGTATAGCTAAACTTGGACATCTTCTCACCTTAGGGACGCGGACTGAATCTTTGAGGATTGTTAGATAGCTCCTGCTGTTTATGAAGCCCTAGAGAATGTGAGAGTTATTCAAATTAGTTTGTTTGTTGGTTTTCAAGATTGTTGGTGCTGTTTGTGTTTATGGAAGTCGTGAGTTCTACTGGAAAATGTTAGACGCAAACTTCTTATTGTAAAACATACAAATTTCAACACTTTTAAAATAGGCAATAGGTAAGTGGATACCTCAAGAAGTAATTGAAGTTATTATAAGCTTTTATAATTTTGCCGCGACAAAATACAGATTTTTCCTCTTTTTATGCTACTTAACTAGTTAATATCATAAAAAGCCTTCTCGGCAGTCCAGATAAAAATGACAAATAAATTGAATGCTAAATTAGGTAAGTAAGGATCCAAATAGGGATTGAGAAGATGAAGACTTTATATTTTTTTATACAGTAAGTACTTCAGCGACGAAAATAGCCTCGTAAACTGAATAATTGTTTCCAATATAATTTTCACTTCATTATCCGGTATGAAAATTACTTATATTAAAAAATATACCTAAGTATTGGAATTTTTAATAGATCCGTTGCTACTTAGATGTGGGATATTTCTATAAGAGCATTCTAAGGGCCCCTACGCACTGTGCGGTTAGCCGGAGTGCGGTCAGCCGTCCGGATAACCGTAGGAAGCGGTTGCGCTTGCGGTTAGCCGGGTGGCGGATAGCCGCAACTCCAACCGGAAAGTGCGTTTAGAAACCGTAGTGGTTTGCGGTTGGTTTTTATCGGAATATTCTGCGGATTTAGTATTCTAGATTGCTGGCCTATTTTGTATCTCGATTATAAATTCTTCGGTATCGAAATCCATATTAATAAAGTATCAGTTAAATGCGCGAATGTTGGTGAACACGTGTACCGTCAATGGCGGGCAACCGCAAACTAGCTTATCCGCGTAGTGTGTATAGCGACCGTCCGGCTGGCCGCCGGTCGGGCCGCAGCGCTCAGAACGACCGGAGCGGTCGGGCGGCAGCCGCGTCGTAGTGCGAATGAAAACTACATTCTCATACAAACCTTTTGTTGCGGTCAGCCGCACGGCTGACCGCATTCCGGCTAACCGCACAATGCGTAGGGGCCCTTAAACTGAGTTTTTTTTTTCAGGCTATACCTATATGAAACATCGTAAGTATGTAGGTAAGTATGTACTTATTTTACATGTCATTTAGTTAAATATACTTAGTTTAAGAAATATCCCAATTAGCAAATCTTTACAAAAAAAAAATCGGCAGTTTTTTTGTGCACCGTATTTCACACCATATTTGACCGTAGGCAACACTAATCAAAACTAATTCAATATTTACACCAACCATCCGCTCGTGTAAACACAATGTAGGCATTAAATTAAAAATTACCCAATTATCTTGTTAGGATACCTATCCACAACATCCTGACCCGCCTAAAATTGAATTAATAGGCCCAATTAGAATCAAGATAACAAGCCGCCATAAAAAATATCGTCATTAATAGAGCCAAACTTGTTACAGCTACCGAATTAACGAGCGCCGAACTAACGCAATCATGTCAGTACCAACACCTCGCGATACCTACGCGGGGCGGCGCCCGATCAATACGCGCCCGGCTAAGGGACATCGCTGCGTCCCTTTCCGGCACGCCTCCGAGCCCCTCCTGCGCGAACGAGACGGCGTCCGCCCACCTCATTCGCTGGCACGCACCGGGGTGGGCGTGCCCGGCTTCACAGTCGGGTGACCGACATGGCTCAGTCGGCAAAGAACCGCGTGCCGTGCGCGTGCGTACACCGCCGCCGGCGTGATGCACTCCGCGTAGACTCGCCACGCAGTCACCATGCTCGTGCCTCCCGAGATGATGGCGGCGCAATCCAAGCTCGTCTACCAGATGAACAAGTACTACAACGAGCGCGTCGCCAACAGGAAGGCGCAGATCACCAAGACCATCCACGAGGTCTGCCGGATAGTGCAGGATGTGCTCAAGGAGGTCGAGCTACAGGAGCCAAGGTTCATCTCCTCGCTCACCGACTACAATGGACGCTTTGACGGCTTGGAAGTGGTTTCGCCTCATGAGTTCGAGATCGTTATTTACTTGAATCAAATGGGAGTCCTAAACTTCGTGGACGACGGGTCGCTGCCCGGGTGCGCCGTGCTCAAGCTGAGCGACGGCAGGAAGCGCTCCATGTCCCTGTGGGTGGAGTTTATCACCGCGTCCGGCTACCTGTCCGCCAGGAAGATCCGATCCAGGTTCCAAACCTTGGTGGCGCAGGCTTGTGACAAATGTTCCTACAGAGATTGTGTCAAAATGATCGCTGAGACCACTGAAGTGAAGCTACGTATTCGTGAGAGGTACATCGTGCAAATAACGCCGGCATTCAAATGCGCCGGTCTGTGGCCGCGCTCGGCGGCGCACTGGCCGCTGCCCGCCATCCCGTGGCCACACCCTAATATTGTAGCTGAAGTCAAAACTGAAGGCTTCGACTTGCTATCGAAGGAATGTCTCGCGCTACAAGGAAAGAATTCCGCAATGGAAGGTGATGCGTGGGTGTTGAGTTTCTTTGAGGCGGAGAACCGTTTACTGCAAGGCGGTTGTCGGCGAAAATGTCTGAGTATCCTAAAGACGATTCGGGACCGGCACTTAGACTTGCCGGGCAACCCGGTGACGTGCTACCACATGAAGACGCTGCTGCTGTACGAGTGCGAGAAGCACCCGCGGGAGCACGAGTGGGACGAGGTGGCCATCGGGGACCGCATTAACGGCATCTTCCTGCAGCTCATCTCGTCGCTGCAGTGTCGGCGCTGCCCGCACTACTTCCTGCCGCACGTGGACCTCTTCAAGGGCAAGTCTCCGACGGCGCTGGAGAACGCCGCCAAGCAGGTGTGGCGGTTGACGCGCGAGATGCTCACCAACTCGCGCGCCTTCGAGAAGCTCTGAACTCTCAGTGATTGTGCGTGCAGTGTAACGCTTGTATAGTCCTGCAGTAGTTGTAGCATTTGTGTCGGATACGCGTCGCAGTGCAGTGACACCGATCTGACGTATTCCATTCGGAAGGACAGACTGTAAGTAGAAGTGATACTAATATACGCTAGGGACGCAGTTTCGATATAATATTTTTGTGATATACTGTAAATAGCTTAAACGTTGTACAATTTTAGTGATATATTTAATTTAAAATCATCGTGTATTTATTTGACTGAAATCTTATAAAGTAGGGGCATAATCTACGTTAAAAATAAATAATTTCCAACTATAACTTTTGCTTTGATTTGTAGACATATTCCTACACTAACACAAACATCACATTATGAACACAAATAGTTCAAATCCGCTAAACTGAAGGAAGAACACAACACACAGAATTTTTCCCTGTGCGAATTAGGCCTATCGCAACTATAACAGAATGAGCCCAGTCGGTTTAGCAACCGTTTATCTGTTGATCTGTGTAACCTAAATAACCAATCATATGCATAATGTACACATTCCACATGCCGTGGGTTTTGTACGAACGCCTATATTCTACACAATTTGCATAAGCTAACGATCCATAGATTAATAGAAAATTCTGATCCTACCGTAAGATAAAATATCTCAATATGGCATATTATGTTAAGCAGCTTGGAGCTCTTTGCCTACCTCAATTTTGTATAACGATTTACTGAACCACGAAACAAAAAACTTGTTATTAACGGTGAAGTGTTTTAGGGAGATATTACGATAAGAAGATAAGTTATCTCAACTACAAAATTATACTTCTGTCTCAAACGCCAACATTCAAATGATGGTCATGTTACTTTATCAATAGGAGAAACACAACATTGTATGACAACCAGACCTTACCCTATCAGATGTCAGTTGTCTTGTTACCAGTGCCTATTGAACCTCTACGGTACATAAAGTAACAAAAAAGGCACAAAACGTTGTCAAGTGACAGCGTTTGGTGCGTCCTACGTACCCAGTATCGGGTTACAAGTCGATATTTTACATGTAAAAGCCCGTGGGCTGCACCACGAGCAAAGATAGTCGGAGCCTGGGCGACCATTAATTTATTCAGTGATATCTAGACGCGATACCTTCGCGAATGTACCACGTAAAAATTGTGCGGATTTTAGATGTAAGATAAAACCAGGCTAAGTTATCGACGGTCCACAAGCTCGTCGTCTTTGAAGATACGCATCTTATAGATGCCAGGATAAGGGACACGATGAAAACCGAATTGA
This sequence comes from Helicoverpa zea, assembly GCF_022581195.2. Taxonomy (NCBI): domain Eukaryota; kingdom Metazoa; phylum Arthropoda; class Insecta; order Lepidoptera; family Noctuidae; genus Helicoverpa; species Helicoverpa zea. The sequence continues at coordinate 588,964 of NC_061464.1, read as the reverse complement.
TTGGCGTACACAGGCAGATGCGAATAGTAAATTATAATTATGGATAAAAGTAGATAATAATCCGCCGCATATCTCGATGGCTGAGCTTCGACTCGCTGTAGATACGAGTTTGCAGCTTCTGTATGGTATGCGACATGTCAATCTGATGTTTGCAAAACGCAGCATATTTGCGTACTAACATGATTCTGGTCAGACTGGAAGCTGACCACATATCTAGAAATAGGCTCGGCATATGATTGCACAACATGAAACTACTAACATATTCCCATAAAATTTTAACAGTAAAAGTATTGGTATAATCAAATGAACTTGTTTCGGGAAATGTAAATGAGGTTAACTCAATAAATACAGTGTTGCGCTCGAATAAGAGCCAATAACAATAAAATCAATAACCTCAGAAGATACATTATTAAAACAAACATTAGTATAAATAAACAATGGCATATGAAACGAACCCGGAGCGGTCACTAAGTGTCCACAAACCAGTTTGTTAGTTGGTCACCCTACGCGCCGTCCGGCGACGCCTACGCACGTATTTGTTTTTAGTTTTAACTTGTCCGTGCACACAGGGTTACGCACACATTTACAAATAAAATAACCTTACAATAAATAAACAATTTAACAGGACTTTAGACACAAGGAGAGCAGGCTGAGATGTATTTTTCGTCCCACACCAACAACTCACACGAGCACTTTTCGCTCAAGTTTTATCTTATGGAAGGGACCTCAAAAATTGCAATACAAGGAACAAATGATTCAGAGGCCTAACCTTTGAGGTAGTACCAGTACCTATATGAAAAAGTATCCGTAGAAAAGTTCGGTGACAAAAGGACCAATTTCTTTACAAGATTGGAAGATTCATGTGCCTCTAATATTCTTATGAAATAGATACAGTTTAATATTTGTGAATACATCTGGCTTTTATGATGGTGTTACAGAAATAGCATGGGTTTATAGGTTCAGTAGCGACACTTAATATCCAGTTGATGACATTGCTATTAGATTATAATTAACTATTAAACAACTGCTTTTAGGACGCTTAATTAAGTGATGAAATGTCGAATTAATTTTAAGTCGTCCGCGATAGGGTTTATCTTGTGTTATGAAAATATCTGACATACAATTTCTTTGTAAGCTCAATTTATTATCCTCAATTTGATATGATAAAAAACGTAGGCCTAGCCTTTTCCCAACCGTTGATTACCCATTAATGTACAAACGGATCAATAATTTCCCTTTTATTAGAGGCCTATATTCTTGATGCGACAATAAATATAATTTTCCCTTTGTTTTTAAGGCAAAGTCCTTTCTTTACGTTTTTATGATATCCATGTTAGTAAATTTAATGAGCCATCGCTATTGTCGGTAAAGCAAAGAAAAAGGGGCATTCTTTGCTTATAAAAACGCAACTCTTATGCAGAAAAACCAGCCAAGTGCTTTACGACACTGAGGTGCGAGGTTATATAAAAAAATTAACTTGACTATAAAACATTAGCGAGAATGTTAGCAATTGAAATTGTTTTATTAAAGCTTAATTTATTTATTATTTAATATTATGTATAGCTTCGCATAGTTATTGCAATTAACATTTTCTACAAGGGTAGTCCTACATTGTTGCAATAATAGGAAAGAGAAAAATTTTGTTATAAATATCTAGCTAATTGTAATAAATTGTAACCTAGATAGGGAAACTTAACTTACTATTATTGCACCTTTAAACTTTTAATCGTTGCAATAATATTAATTATATGCTTAGTTTCCTTTTTACTTAAGAATTTGATTGAAAATGAGACGGACATAAACATTGATTCGGACATAAACAGCTTAGGTAACTATATTTAATGCCACGCACGGTAGGCTTAAGCAATAGGGAAATGAGAAATCTATCACTATCGACTTTGCCCATTTTTTATAAATAATAAATAATAACTTTTGATTTAAAGTTTCAGCGCAATATAGCTGTTAAAATTACACTACGACTGAATATTTAATAAACTAAACGCAGAATTTGCCGAACTTGGCTCAATTTTTACAAATTAATTTTTACCACATTAATATCAGTGCAACTTTACAAATTACAGTGGGCGTTTAGTTTTCAATAAAACACGCATTATGGTTATAATGAAGAGGCAAAATGGGGCGTTACGGCGTCGCGGACGTCCAAACAAATATTGACGTAGGCCCATTGTGGTTACCGCACGAAAAAACGGCCCCCAGTAGGAAATATCGAACAGGATAAAATATATGTATAATATTATAGTTCAGATATAAAAAGTGCGGCAAAAAATGGCCGTTGCGTTGCTTTAGGTACCTATTGCAACTTTGTTAGAGTATCAATAAATGTTGTATCATTAATTTAATACAAACAATACCTATCGATGATTTTTTGCTGTGTGTTACTAAGCACCCAAATGATCTTCCGAGACGATGAGTGTTATTTTTTTTGCAGTATTTTGATACTACCGCTATAGTTTTCTTGCAAAAGAACTACATGCTTGAGTGGCATTAGGTATAACTTAGTTTAAGGCTGGCAGAACTTTATCCTTGTTAGGGCAATTTTTAGTTTCAACGGTACGGAATGTACTACAGACACTGAAACTAACTCTTGATGCGTTCAAAAGTTTTGTCTCTACGAATAACTAACTGCATGATAATCTAAAGAGTAAAATCGTCAGGATTTATCACAATTTAACTATCATGTACTTAAAACTAGCAGTTGGAGCCACTTGACGGCAATAATTACTTATTAAGTACCAATTACGGATACCAGGAGAGCATAGAACGTTGGTGATCGATTACCGAAGATTTATAGGGCTATTATAACGGCACAAGGGATTATGGCCACGCTGCCGATTTATTGTAAACGCTTTGAATATTTATTTTAAACTGTGGGAATTTAATTAGAGGTATTCTTGGACTTTCTGGAAGACTGGTATTTGTTTAATATTGATTGTGTTTGTTTTAGTATCTATGAAACGGGGAAGAGTTAATTAATTATTTTGCTATTTACCTATCTCAACTAACGGCCTTATATGGAATTAAAATAGGTAGGAGCTACTTGAGCTTGTAGCAAATCCAAAACAAAATTTACCAAGTAGTGTTTGGCACAATTTTTTAGGCGTTAAATCAACGGCAGATAAGAGCTTTAGTGTTTTATATAAAAAAGTGTTGCTCTTATCAATATGGATTGTATTATCTGAATAAAAATTGATTGATTGATTAATACATTTCCTGAACTTAGAACTGCCCGTTGACTCCATTAAAAAAGCTACTTAACTTTCAACACTACTTAAACGATCATTTGGAAATCCTTGTAGAAACCGACAAACTCCTAACTCCATACCAAAAAACACACTCAAAATATTCTTCCATAGAAATATGCATCATACATATGTAATATTAGTATGCTTCGCGGCGCCTAGTTGCGACGCGCGGCGCCACCTCGCACTATAAGTCAAACAGTACCGCTACATACGTGACTTTCACAGTGTCCTGATATTAAATAAACATTAATATGCGTCAAAATCATACAATATAATGAAGGCTATGTATTCAGCTATGGTGTCGGTATGGCGTTTCTAGTAAACTGTTGCTTATGGTATGGTAATGTGGTAGGAATGGTGGCGTCTTGTGCCGTGCGCGGCGTGGTCTGATGTAAGTCAATCAGTTGTGAGAAAAACATGTCTAATGATGCGACATAATTATAGAGTGAAGCTCCACCAACAAAGGATTGGAAACTTAATTAGGGAATTCGTTTTTGGCGGCATTGCGGTTAGTAGATATCTCGACCTCAAAAATATGTAGAAGAAGAAGCTGGAAAAGGCAATTTCTGCTTACAAACTCGTAATGATTTAGGATAACATGATGAACAAGTACTAGTTTGTTATAAAAGCCATACATATCGTCAATTAATTTACAATCGCAACAAAAAACCCGTACTTACAAACATTGTTCTCAGCAAATAGGCAGACTTTCCTAACCATATCCCTTTTTCACACAAAGCAACAAAATAATCAAGTTGGTAACCATGATGGTGGGAGCTTTACGACAAAACACAACCTTTTTTTCTCTAACATTACAAGCAGATACATAAACCAGGCTATTATCAGGCAAGTGATAGAATTGACAGCATCCCCGCCAGCCGAGTGCGTCAGTAATGTTCTAGCGCAGTTTGCATATTGCACAGATACGGTAACTGCACTCCGATGCAATATTGTACCGCCTGATAGCGATCGAGGACCACTTTATGATGCCTAAGGAGATTGCCATATCTATGTAATTATGATCCAACCTTTGCCACGGCTTATAGGTGTGGAGTTTCCAATTATGACTGTTGGAACATTCTGTCTTGAATAGTTTAAAAACTTATGCAGATATTTTTAACTGTTAAAGAATGGAGCTAATGCTTTAGCTCAGCCTTGTATACAAAATTGAAGAAATGAACTAAAAGGAGCTCCAGTATAAAGACAACAGATCACCAACATGTTCTAAGTCTAGAATGCAAAAGAGTAACTGGAATAGAAAACGGATCAACCATAGCTTTCTGAGGCTCCGTTCCCAGAACTAGGAAATTCCTAACAGTACTGCACTTGCATAAACAAAGGCCTATCTTTTCGTCTAATCCTCGCCTCGGAGGACCGCTCGCCCGCGACTCGTGCGAAACGCAAAATTTTCACGTTGCGATTGCATAACGAATGCGCGAACGCGTTCACGGCGACAAATTTCAATGTAATCTGTATAATATTACAATTTGCTGGATGAATTATTCAATATGGCGGACGGGGCACGATGTTTATTCGATTATAGCGAGATTTACATACATATTTATAGGTAGGATATGTGCGAGGCTGTAACCTGTTGTCATATCCATAATTTGAGCTACCGCGCGCTGACCTGCGGGATGGCAGCGGCCATCTTGGATCAAAGGGTTGTTGGGAGATGTTGGATATCAAAAAGGTTGTACTTAATGTTAGACTGGTAATGGCGGTCCTGCTCTATAATCTTGGCACTTAAATTGCTTGTGAATTAAAATACAGAACTCGCGCTTAGGAAAGAGGCTACACTATGGTAGTTACACACTAGGTACTATTGCTTGCAACAGGCTTTGCAAAGTGATAAAGCCAATAATAAATGAATGACAAATAAGTATACTGAGTGACACACTATTACCCACCCCTCCCAGAACACTGAGAAAAGTTTAACAATCATCTTAGTTCCTTCACAAAGAGCCTAACCACCAGTTTATGAATACCACTACATGATTAAATGATCTACCCGTAAGCGCCCTTTACCTGAATTATGCAAAAGTCTCGCTTAAGTGTTAAATATCTAAATACTGCAATACCTCATAATTCCTGTCGGGCAAGCCTACGTTAACTAAGCACAGTGCAATTTATCCAACCGACCTCTGTTCTATGACACTTATGGTGGTATTTATTTAATAAACTGTGACATTTGCGTGTTTGTGGCAACACTGTAGCTTAGGCCTTAATGGGCACAAAATATACCGAAGTATTTGTTATAAGTTATTTAGCTCAGGTATAACCTGATTGTGATATTTTAAGCACTATGTACACTTTGGTAATGGTAATAAACGGGGTCTATGTTTCGAATAGAAAATGCGGCGATATTGTTAAAATAAGGTACCTATTGAAGAAAGTTTATTTGTATATAAAACGACGGTTCTGAATGATAATTATGGTTTTAGGTATCAAAAACAAGAAATAAAAGCTCGATATTTTTTCAAAAGCTTCTAAGGGATTATAAAATAAGTATCCATATTTTGAATATAAGCTAAGACAATACCTACATTAAAATCATCAAGAACACATCCAATAGCATAACTTTATCACGTCTCGAAGCCTTCTAAAATTGCATCGAGCACATAGCAACGACCCAGTACGATTACAAACAAACATTTCAATAATCTCAATGTCTAGACAGCCAAATGTATTCTAGTATTTGTAATACAATGACTGGGCTCCAAATCAGCTGTAAACTTCACCATAAGACCTAGGTATTGAATACTGATGCTCTATAGGAGGTAAACCACCTCCGCGGTACATTTATAGGTAAATAATTTAATTTACTTAATTAAGCGAAATAAAGAACTCTGAAAATAGGCATCGGACTCTTGGACTCTTGGACGTGTAAATATATAATCGTTAAGCGCTGGATGTCGCTTAATTAACTTAAATCAGTTAATTTTTGGTTTTTAGTGTTGGTTTGCTGGATGGTAACTTGTTAATGCAGTTAATTTTTGGTTTTTAGTGTTGGTTTGCTGGATGGTAACTTGTTAATGTTGATTTTCTTAATTAAGTCATTATAATTTATGAATCCTCGGAAATTGAGTGTGTTACAAATAAATGCATGCAGTATGTTGTCAGTTATTTTATCTACTGAGTGATAGGTTGGTGAAAATTCTGATGCCAGGGATCCTTTTGGTAAATTAGCAACTAATAACCACGATCAATGGTAGATATCGCAAGCATGGAACCAAATTAGGAGTGAATTAAGAAACATTAAATAAACGCACGATCAATAATTATCCTCAACAAAATGGTTCAAGACGATCGTGCAACAAAAGCCAGCAGTTCCTTAGATCAAAGAGTGCAAACAGCGCAGTAACCGAACGCCGTAGTTGCTTGATATTTAATAATTCATCCGAACAGTGCGAGCGGTCGCGCGTGTAATGTGTAGCGACGTGTGTGGCCCACTGCCAGCGGAGAGCGGGTGCCATAAGCGGAGCGGACAGCGGGTCTGTCGTACAACATGACAGCGCATAAACGAAGCGGTTTTAACCCTCGATATTCTCTTACAGCAACTTAGTTAAAGTTTAGAGATTGGGTTGGTCGGCATTGATCATCATCAGACCAGCCTTTTCGTTACTATGTTTGAGTCGATTTCCAGTCCAACCGAATGCAGCTTAGTAGCAGCGTTTTTGGATGGAGCGACGGACTATCTTATCTTCTCAACCCGATATCGATAGGTATGATAAGACTAGTCACACTTACTGGCTTACGTTTATGATTTTCAAAAAATGCATTTTGGACCCCTAAGGCACCCCTTTGGCAATATTATGCCAAATGAGAGCTCTTAGCTATCACTTTTTTCCTTATTCCGTTTTCAGTGCCACCCCACTTTAACAATTGGTGTGTAAAATATTGAAATTTTAACAAAAACGGTTCCCTTGATGTTATTAATAGGGCGTATTGTTAATAGAGAATAATGTTTAGTTTACATAAAGGCCGTGAAGCCAGGCGTAGGAGACACAATACGGATGTTATTATACATACGTCAGTGAGTTTGTTGACGAATCGGAGTGACGTTAATGTACCGACCGACTTATAGCATGTGATTAGTTTTGAGGACCGAGACGTATCTAGTATGTTTTTTTTTTTAAATAAATCTATGTTTGATTATGTCGAACTATTATGCAAAGAAATGGTGGGTATATTAGGTATCTATGTATTTGAAGTTCTATTTGAAGCCTTGTATCGTGCGTGTTGTTTGAAACTTATATTGTATGTATAAGTATAGGGCTGCCATCTCGAATTTCCCCAAACCCGGACAAACATTAAAAAACCCCGGACATTTCGCGTAAATCGCATTTTTTTCCCGAACGAGTACGATTTTTAAAAACAAAATAATACCTAATTTGAAATCCATTTACTATTAACATATACTTAAATTCAATGAAGGGCTTCCTTACATGAAAAGTGTCCGGATTTTCCCCGGAAACTTTTTGAAACCCACCCGGACGGCCCCCGAACGGCCTCCAAACGAGGACAAATTCGGGGAAACCCGGGCGGGTGGCAGCCCTATATGTATCTCTTAAATATAGTTTTTAAAATGTAATACACTAAAAGCAGCCATAACTATTTAAGACATCAATTATGTATTTATTTTTTTGGAATGTGTGGTTCAGACAATATCATACAATTTCCACCTGACCGTGTGTGGTAAAGTTAGTCCTTGGAATCCAAAATAATTTTCACTAAGTAACTGTACAAACGACTGCTATATAATTGCAAAAAACTACGTTAATTCGATTACTCCCCATTAAAGAAACCCTGTTATATAAAAAAAAAATGTGGAGATAATAGTTTACCGTTAGTCAGTACTTTAACTACTTTATAAGAATAATTTTATTTGTTCAGCTATATTGAATTTATGTAGATACAGATGCAATGTTGTATGTAAATATAATGATAAAAGTCGCACTCAATTATAACGCGGGTGTTTATTTAAATTGTTTTATCTATTGCATTTATATAAGCTGCAAATGTGTTCAATAATTTTCCAATAAGCTGCTGCTGCTTTTATAATATACTCCTGAATAAAAAACATTAAATTCTCAATACTATTTTATTTTTCTAGGTCTTTATATTTGAATTTCTGTAACACTGAAATATTCTCGCACAGCAACTGAACATGAATATTTACCGCCGTAGTACCAAATATTTCAAAAAAGACTTTTCTTGAAGAATAAAAATTGATGATTAAATAAGTTATTATTAACCATTAATAGATAAGTAACATTTTGTAAAGCAAAATGACAGCCGATGCAGGAAAACATAACTAATATGAATGATGATTTGTTTATTAATCGAAGATAAAGTTTCAGTAAGAACCGAATTATGCAAGCAACAAGATACACGTCATTTTCTACGAGCCTATTACACCTGACATACGAACATGACCTTTTAAACTTAAACACACAGATAAATACCAATAAAATTAATGCTAATATCATCGCAAAAAATGCTAACTTGTTCAAGAATAATTCCGATTATATTAGTTCTCTATATTATAATAGCAGGAACGTCTGTCGTTAGCAATATGTTTCTGCTAGTAGGTGGCAGAACTCAAAACATATCACTTATTAATAGTTCACTAAAGTGTAATGTGTAGTCAAACACTTAATTATACGTACTACTCTTAAAAATACATCTGTGTAGATTTCACAGCTATCCATCTATCTAATTATACTATCTCATGAATTTCCAAAATCAAAACAAACTCCAGACATTATTTGTGTATTTTAGCGAACATTTCGGCAATTTGAATACAAAGTCGAGGCTGCAAGACATTCGCAAACTTTTTGTATCTCGCGATAACGCACGTCACACAAAAAGCTTTTCTGTGTCATTCCACGAAAAAAATAAAGTAAAAAAAACATCCTCAGCCCATCAGTGATGCATCCGACGACATTTTCCATTTTGGAGACAAAAAATTGCCAGAAATTAAGGTAAAATAAAAATGTTATATCGTCCCCGCCGATATCGCTTTTATCGAAGGGATAATATCGCATTGCAGTTTTTACTTTAAGAAATGCTTTAATGATATTAGTTATTTCTATATCAGAAGGAAATCAGGTTCAAATAATTCTTGTGAAGTTAATTTCACATTAATTAGATTTTGAGTCGATGCATAAAGATAGTCGAAAATATAGTCGCATCACTATTCAAATAAGGTTCGAATTTCAAAAATAAACGTGATTGTTTCAAGCTATTCACGCATGGCTGGCAGGAGCGAGACAGTGGCCGCTGAGGGCGAGTGCGACAGGGACGACAGAAGCTATGATGGACGGGCAGCGTCCACTGCTGGGACAGCGCTCGTAGCTCAAGCCGTCCCGCATACTTTCTCATCGCCGTACACCAAAATAAACTTTAAACTTTTTATGCGTTCCTGGTATATTTAGATGATATTGTCGCTGCGTTTTCCAGTTTAAAAAAAAGTGTTAAGTGGATGATTTATATTAAGTGCGCCGCGTTATGGGCGGCTTCCGGCGTAATTATTTACTAAAAGAGTACGACGGTGGCGTCCTGAAACGTGTGACCTCTATTATGACGATGCACTGACAGAATAATTCATGTATTCTGGATGTCAGTGTTTGTCGGTGACACTGCAGCGGCATACGACGATGTGAGACGAGTTCTAACTCAACCATCAAAGTGTTGATAAACGGCAGGCATTAAACGCAGGCGGTGCGCGCGCGCATGGCTTTGAAAATGGAGTTACAACGAGGAATGTTAAAGTCTAAAGTGTGCATCTATCGTTAAAATGTGTGGTGCTGACACTTCCTGCATGAAACGTTAGAAAACAAACGCAGAGCTTTGTAGTACAAATAACAATTACAGGTTGTACCGCTACGGACTTAGCTGTTCACGTACTTTCAGGCACTGTGTTCTTAGTTTCACTAAAATGAAATCTTTCATTTACCTATAGGTATATGTAGTTATTATATAATATCGTATTGTTCCCTTAATTGTTTACATAATTTAACAAATGAAAGACACCTCATCACTTTGTACATAATATTGTATACTCAGCAGATATTAAAAAAGACACCGCTTCTGATTAATTAATTACGCATTATGAACACTCGAGTGCGCAAGCGCATACATATGCATCACCTATGCACAAATATGGTAAAAATGTGCATAAGTGCAACGCGTGTATTGCGGTTTCTTCTCTTGGAGTTTTTATAATTCTAATATTCTGATAAATAGCTAACTGTGCGAGTAAATACAGCCTTTTGTTGATATACATGATTTCTTTAAATTACCACGGAAATATTAAGTATTCCCGTATTTATCAAGTAGAAATTATAAAGATATATTCATGAAAACATGCAAGATATTTTGTTTATTCGGTAAGTATATAAAGCTCATCATTATATCAGCCTATTGCCGTTCACTGCTGAACGTAGGCCTCCCCCAAGGATGGCCAAATATCTCGGTATAGGTAATATAAAGCTCGAAAACATATATTAATTATGTTAGAAAATTATAATGATTTTCTGTTTAAATAAAACATATTTTTATTATACCAAAAAGGGTATCAGCATAAAATCAAGATTAGAATAATTTATAGGCATTATTTTTATATTGGTCAATCTATGGCTACTACTAGACACCGCTCAAAGAAACACGATACCAAATAATTTAAACCGTCCCGTCTAATTCTGAATTAATTCATAAACTTCAGTATAAACTAACGTCTATCTCGAGTATTCTCGAGCATATTTACTCGGAATTAAAGCGGTCGTTTAAAAAACACGGACATTTTATCACCGATGGCAGTGTCCAGATAAGAATTATTATCAAAATGGCAACTTAGAGACGTTAACCTCGGTGCACAAGTACGGAATATCGCCTTTTATCATTTAATTGAATATTAAAAGTTTATGACACAATAATTTTTACGCACTAAAATGTGCGCCTATCGGTTTTTTTTCGCATTTTCGGAGATAATTTTATGGTGGTTCTCTATAATCTAGAAGTTTAACATTATAAAAAGTAAGTATCACCTTCGTTAGTTAGGCTACCGTTTGTAATAAGAAAATCAATAAAGCATTCATTTTATTAACATCAGTGGGTCTAAACTTCATGTAATTGCCTTGCGCTACATTTTTGTGGAAACATCGTTCGAATCGTATCTTCATTTCCTAATCGTATAACACCTGATTATCTTTAATTTTTTCACACAGACGTTATTCTCAGATCATAGGAGCTTTAAGAAAATCATCGCTTCAGTTGCGCCGACCTATTTACGATTGGCGATTGAACTAGTTGTATCACATCCTTTGGCTATTACAAAATTGCCTATCGTTCAACCGTGTAGGCTATGCCTTACTTTACGTCCTTATGTTTTTAAATGAAATGCTTATGTATTGAATTATCAAAGATTTTAGTATGTTAATATTAATCTAGGAAGTCCATAACAAATTATAACACAGCGTAAGTATAGATTATTTTATAGACGCACGGCGCGGCGTGAATAATTTTTTCCTAAACTTAATTGAGCGACCATTAAATAAATGTTGTTTAGATTTTACATAAAAAAAATTATGTTACTATAGATCATTTTAATAATCGCAGGGGGCTTTGGAATAATTAGACTTGAATACCGCAGTGCCAAAAAATACCATTTACTGACTTATTAATTTAATCAGCTGTATAATTCAATATTACCTATAAACATAGATATTGAAAATTTCATTTTTGAAGCTTAAACTTCACTAAATATGCATACTAAAACATATTGTGCCCATAAAATATTGTTATTTTCACAGTAGGCAGGCATGTTTGTTCTAAAAGTGTTGAGCAATCAGTCACAATGATACCGTTACTACCAGGCTACCAGCAAAGCGTGGGAGTGCCTAATGGGAGATACTGGGATTATAAACTACAGTGACGATGTTCTGCTTAGACACGAGATGTGTGAGAAGAAATACACAAACAAAATAAAAGCCTACTAGGCTCTGTCTAAGATTGATTGAGCGATTTCATTAGTGTGGGAGTATCTACTAGTTATATCTAGGTACGATGTACCTAGGTGGAAAAGAGAAATACCCAACGCGTATTTGAAGTATGAGTCAGGCGCAAAAAAAAACAAACCAGTTAATGATAAAAACAAACACGGTAAAATTATTGAAATACTTGTGACAAATAAAACGTATAAAAAAAAAAAAACAAATACCTAAGTTTAAATTATAGAAGATATTGTTTAGGGTTTCTTAGGGTGAATACTAATAATATTAGGAACTTAAATGAATTAAATAACTACATAATATACATAAAAACTATGCAACACCACCTGCAATGATTCTACATAATTAACGTGTCAACCTATTGAAAAAAAAGGAATAATTATTATACAATTTATATCAACTAGGCTACGTTACCTACCAGGAATCCAGGAAGCCAAAGATGTCATTAATTACAACGACATCTTAACACAAAGGAGACGATGATATGTGCATTATTGATTTTCTATAATCATTTACCTTGTTTTTTAAACGGCAGTTTGTTAATCAATGTGACGTTAGATGCTGTGACTCATATCATGGCCTTCTGATCTCAGTAATCGTGCCAATATTGTCCAGATGCGAACACGGATGGGTAAATAATGCAATTAGTTGTGACTGGCTCGTATATAAGTATTAGCTGTAAGGCGTTTCATCCCTAATTGGTTTATGGTGCCCTGGTAGACCGACGATTTATTGGTGACGCAGAGTATTTTTATTTCCTTGGAATTTTCTTTGAGTTTCCGAGGACTACTTTAGAAATCTTTTGCCTTTTATTTGAAGTAATAATAATTGCCTACTGTCCAGTTCAGATATTGTTTTACTAACTTAAATTTATCAGATCTGACTCATTTAGGTTTCAAATTAACGTTACTCATATCTCTAGAGTAGAGCATCCCGGAGGGATTGTGTCAATTACTATAAAGATCATTACATATTCAACGTGAAGCAGTCAGTAAGTGTTCACATTCTGTAGCAGTGAGTAATATCATAGAAACATGATCTAACAGTGAGCCATTACAAGCGAGCAACTGATACACACAGACTTGTAGTTTTTATGTTGCAGTGTCCGCGCGGCATGGGGTAGGCGCCGTCCGTACGGGGGTTCCTTCGTTCCTCTAACACACAAATATCATATTTTTATTCGTTTCCTATCTAATCTTACGCCATAAATCTTGACATTTTGTTTATACGAGATTGTCCCGTGAAGTTTTTTTAATTATCGCCCCAATAAAATTTTGATAAAAGCCCCTAATGCGACGTTTAGTTTCTGCGAATTCATTCCGCCGGTCAACGTACAACGTTGTGTTTTTTTTGTTATTAATTATGTTTATATTGCGTATGTTTACACAAGTGTAAAATGAGAACAATAATGTTTTTTAAAACCGTATAATGTTAAAGTTATAGTTCTAATTTGAACAGTAAATCAAGCTATGTAAGTACCCTTCGACTAATACGCAAACGGACATAAAGAATGCTTCAAATTCATACTGTATTATATTTTGACTTTAAACTGAAAACGTGATATCACAATAAGCTCCAGAAACAACTTTATCATTTAGTTTTTCTATTATTGTTTTTTTGGGTTTAAAGAAAATATATGAATGTTTGTAATAGGCGGGCGAATGATCATTAGGAGCAATGATCATAACGAGACGCTAGTATTTATTGTTTCAACAGTACTATAAACTTGGGCTTTACACTGTTGTTTTCAAATATTAATCCAATTGCTATCTCTCTGTCTATGCCTATGACATGCATTGGCACGTGGTCAAGTTTTAATCGATATGGGACTGGTAAACATCGAAGTATATTATGTATTAAGCTATTTTTATTTATAAAGTTACCTAAAAACATTAACTTTCCGCAGTTACCTACTTACCTTCTCTTAAAATATTCGTGAAACCGCAAACGAAACAACCAAAAAACTTAGTTTTTGGTTATTTAGTGAGTGTTGTTTTGACTATACTTAGTTTTAATCAAAAGCAAGGCGTATGACAGGTGTCTCCCAGAAATATCAAGTGTCTTGATTTTCAAACATACTTCGAGAACAAGAAATATAGTCACAATGAGTCATTAAACAGAATGGAAATTAAGTCTACCAAGCATGCGTAAAATATGACTCGAATAATATCCTAAGCAATCCGAATTCCGTTTGGAAAATAAAGATAAAGATTATTGGCTAATATCTCAAATGGTTAGTGCTATTAACGTCACTATAGTTCGGCCATTCAGAGAATGCGTTCCTGACACGTCGCGATTGAACTGACGACGTAACTTTGCAATGGCGTTGCAGTTACGATAAAAATATTTTTGCTGGTTGTTTACCGTTTTAACAATTGAGGAGCATTAAAACAACATTATTATATCAATAATCAATGAATGTTATAATTTTGTGCCAAACTGAGTGTCAAATAACTTGGTAAACAATATTTTTCTAAATCTATACTGCGCTATTACAAGGTTATGTCAGCGGTTTATATTTTGTAGTGCTGTGCTAAAAATAACAGGCAAGTATCGTAATCTGTTCTTATACAGTTATAATATAAAATAATACGTTTTGATTTTCTTTTTAAGAATTGGAAAATAATGGACTATAAGACTTAATTATAACGTTTATGAAATATAAAAATAAAACTATGACCAAACCGCATTTTTATACTTAGATTAAAAATGGTAACCCCAAATGGCGTTATGGGCCGCCATTTTGTGACGCTAAAACAGTCGTCCGTTGTCGTTTCGTGCGCATAGACCACGTTTTTCAAGTGTTTTCGATCTGTTTTTATTTGATTACCCGGCTTTTGTTAGACCGAGATATCAGGATTGATTCTGTTATTGATAATAATATAATTATACATGTAGGCGAAGATGATGATGAAGACACCACCTCCTCAAGCAAATCGGAGTCTGATTAATATTCTGTTCGCACATTCAATTCAATGTACTTGTAACAAAGAATAAATAAAACAATTTTATTATATGAATATTACCTTTTTTTGGTTTCCACTTAAATAACTAAAATATAAAACAAATGATTCCGCCAATTTAAAACGAAAATAATCTTAAAATAATGCGGCGGTTCATTTTGAAGGAACGGTAACGAACTCAGTGTTATGTTGTGCCCATCACTAGTCGTGACTAACTGATAGGTGTCAGGAACGCATTCTCTGAACGGCCGAAGTATAGTTCCGTCCGCATAATAATAACATTTAAATCAACATACAGCTTGTACACGGTCGGCCAAAATTATTGTAATACTCTTCACAGCAGACATACGAACTTTTTTCCTGAGGGGTGTAGCGTAATGAAAACAAATGACAGAGACCCACGCGCGTCTCATAAAAAATTCAATTCATGGTTGCACCAAAATAGTAGCAACTGTATTGAATTTAATATCTGAGAGCATTTTAAGGTTTTTTTAGTCGTCACCGCGACAGCGGTTAGTAGCTTGAAATACGACTGTTTAGAATTGTATTCGAATATTTTGAATCAGCTGTTTTAATACATCGACGGCTCACTGGCTAATTTTAAAGGGAGAGATTAGGAAAAGATTTTTCTCAAATAATTTCCAAGCATTGTGCCGCTGTGTGTGTGTTTGGTCAATCGGAAGACATAACTCAGTCACACAGCGCTATTAGCCGTTGTTTGACACAAATCTCATGAATATGTCTCATTTACAGCGTGGCGAAAGTACGAGGAACTCATAGATCTAAAGTGGATATAATTTACAACGTCGCCTAATGGAAGGAGCACATTAGGCGAGCATCTTTAAGCGTTTACGTATTAATAGAATAGAGGCAGTACCCGAGGACCAGGTGCTGCTACTTCGGAGGTAATTGCTTAATAGCCGGCGACTCATTAGAGGGACGATATTTTTAAAGAAAGCCCTCCGGGTAGCATAGATAAAGTTTCTTGATACAAGCTAGTCAATTTATAATGAAGAAAAGCTGCTCTTTGCTCTGCGTTGCTTTTTGGTACTTATCATTTTTAACAACTTGAACAACTATACTATAGTTTTGGTACTGATGGTATATAGTCTAACAAATTCAGAATGCTGAAACACAGATGGATACATTTCAAGATTTTGCAATACGCTTAATTTTGACTCAATCGTCATCAGTGTTACTATCATCTGATTATGAACTCCTGGTAGCCCCGCCCAAACTTCGCGAATTACAAAGCAAAGTACAGCACTTTGCAACCCCCAAATTATTTCTCGAAAACAAATTAAAAAGCATAAAACATGATTCAGTGTTCACCTCACTTAACCCTTTGGTGCGTCGCAATAAAATTACTCTCGTGAATTAACCCTTCGCCCACCCTTCGGAGTAAAACACATTTACTTGCAAAACGACCCCCGAGCTTTTAAATTATGATAGATTGTCTAACAGTGACACGAATCATTCTGTGTTGTTGTCTTGTGGCTCAGTGGAAAGGTATAAATATCATAGAAAGCCTTTTAAAAGGAGCTAACTAAGACGATAGAATAAAAAAATTGAGAAAATATAGAACAGCCAATGGGATTCGATTGATATCCCGAAATATAACATTTAGCAAAATTGATGAACGTAACATGATACAAAAAAGTTATTTAGTTAAAGAGTCTCCATAAAAAAAAAAAAAATCCTTAGCACTTGAAATACACATAGTACCGTTAACCACCTGTGTCGTAGATAACATTTTCAGAAGTTAAGTAAAAAAGCCCACATCCGCCTCACGGTAACATGGAGAGCCCTCGAGATGGAACCACTTCCCAGGGGGACGCACTTCTGATCTCCCATGCATCTTCACAAATGAGAACTGTAGGGTTGTACGGAAATAATAATCCTATGCCATT
This sequence comes from Helicoverpa zea, assembly GCF_022581195.2. NCBI lineage: Eukaryota > Metazoa > Arthropoda > Insecta > Lepidoptera > Noctuidae > Helicoverpa > Helicoverpa zea. The sequence goes on along the minus strand of NC_061464.1, from coordinate 571,814 downwards.
TTCAAAAATATTTTACTTGTTTGTTTTGTAAATTTTTGTAAAAGAAAAAATGTTGCATCAAGTATTCTAACAATATTTTTTACAATTTATAAAGTTATTAATAAATGTTTAAAGCGCATTGCAAATATTATTAATACACGACGTTATTAACTCATAATAACTAAATATGTAATATTATCTGCACAATCGTAGTCAAGGTGTGAAAAATTGTAATTACTAACATTTGTACTGTATGTTTACAATTGCTCATGCAATTCATAAGAAGAAGTGAATAAAAATGCGCATGTTTGATAGCCCTAGGATAAGGCGGGTTGCACACCGAGAGCTCACCCTGTATGTTTTGACTTCGGCGTTTCCCGCGAATAAATCACTTGCTTAATGTATCGAAATGACGCATCAGTGCACGGCCAGCGCAGTGTGGTACAAGCCTTAGGTACTCGTCATTCGAATTTGCACTCTATCCCTTAGAAAGTGAAATAGAATTCGCAATATTGAGTGAGGAGTTCAAACTGAGAGATGGTACTCTAATTTAAACCTTAAACATAAAGGATTAAGTCGAAAATGCTTTGTATTCAAAGATAAAATTGTAGTTTTATAGAGAGACTGCCTAAAAACATTGGGGGAAATGCAAGTACCGTCAGAAAATAATGTATGGTTTTCTTTTGTATATAGTAAAGTTCAAAATCGCTTGTAAAAATATTTTTCAGCTGCAAATGTAAAATGGTTTCTATGTAATCCACATGAAAGCTTTAGGATTAGTGTTTGATGACATCATTATTTTTCAAATGACGATCGTGTTGCGATTTTCTTTGCCCTTAAGGGATCGGGGGGTGGAAAAAATCCTAGTGAGTTATTGTCAAAACGTAATTTGGGTAGAAATTGAAAATCTTGCAAAATTGTGTTGTGCTTTTAGGAAATTGGTTTTTGATTTTTTTAAGGATGCAGGTGCTCCAAAAATACGACCTGCCTATTTTAGCTTTAGTTATTTAATTACCTAGTAAATGTGTCGGGAAACTTAACTTGGATACAAACGCGAGCTAAACAACAAATGGTAAAATAATTGTCATCGTAAGCTGAATCTGTAAATATTGTAATATAGTATCTCTCTCTTATAAAGCAAATATCCAACTCTACTACATCAAAAATTAAACACCAAAAGCACAAATAATACGCCAGCCGAATTATTTTCTAATAACTCTCTTAAAATCCTTAAAATCGCATGGGACGCGCCAACCCTACAGCCTATACACACCAATCACACAACTTTCAACCTTGTTACATACAGAATAGGGGTGTTATCATATGTAAAGTTTTGTTAGTACATTGTGCTGGTCCCTTGTTTCAATTTTCCAGCTCAGTGGTCCCTGTCGGGCTGAGATTGGGATTTGCGCGGACAGGAGCGCACATGTTGCAATATGCGAGATTTTCCTGATTATACTGTCTATTGGGAGGTGGAATCTTACTTTTAATTCTTGTTAAAAAAAAACTTTATGTAATTTTAAAAGAAGTCGAAAATCACGAAACAGCAAATTTTTGAAGCACTGAAATGGTGAATTTTAATAATTATTGTCCCTGAAAGTTGTGTTCAGAAAACTAATACCAAAAATGCCTATAGTTCCAAAATTTTCAAATCGTCTAGAACGCGCATAAGAAACTCGTATTATATTACTCAATCAAATTGTACTAATTTATTTACACTGCTAGTACATGAATACGGGAGCTGGGATGCCACCGATCCCGGGGGATGTGCCGTGTAATCCCGGGATCCCGCGGGACTCGTAACACGAGCGCATGGACAAATAGATACATTTGTACACATACACTACAATATGTTAAGAGCGACAACCCTATTTGTGACGTGCTTGCAAATAATGCTCTCCTAGCTAGATTGAGGAGTCCGGGTGTTTGGTACAGAAAATAATTGTTTCTATTAATATTGCAGTTAATAAAATTCCAAGGCGAATCACCAAAAAATTACAAAATGGTCTACTTTGAAGTGAAGAGACTAACTACTGATTTATCGATATCGATAACCGATCTACGATGATACTTTCTACGTAACTAGAAAATTACTGTACCGTAAAAAAATGGCGATAAGAACAACTAGACCAAAGTTTTTTCAGATGAAACAGTTCCACACGGAATCACAAAAATAATATCACTTACCTTTATCGCCCTATCTCGTTGCATACATACAAACCATACGCTATCGTCGATCAGTTTACTAAGTCGTGTGTATGTCTGTACGTCTGCTCTCAAGTTACATCAACACTTACCTGTAAAGATACAAACAGATACGTTACCAACCGTTGGAAAAAATACGAAGAATTTATGTATGGGAATGGCGAATTTTTTTTCGCAATATTTATCTTGCGTTTCTGATCTTTGTCAAGATAGCGTTGTGTCGTATTATTTTAAGTTGTTTGAGGACATTTTGGGTCTACCAAATGGCTATTGTTTCCTACAAAAACAGGAGCAACTTAAGCGACAATATGATATATTCAGTGCAGTAAATGTTTATCTCAAGTTGCTTTAGGATTAGTTCAAGGAGAATGTACATAAAACCCCCTATTTAACAACCAAGAACGACGTGAATAGTGCCAGTTCTAGATGTCGATAAACATCGCGTAACTATTCGAACAATTCCACTATCTCCCGTTTCTGGTACCCTGATACGTAACAAGCTAATTCAAACACGTCTAATATATAAAACGATCACATTAATTGCGGCTAGTTATCTATACGAGTTAACTATAAACACACAGTTTTATGATCTCAAGGAGGCTGCATTCTAATGTGAGGATTTGGTGTTATCTCCGTAACATTCAAACTTTAATTGATGTCAATTAAGTTAAACATTAACGACTGCACCGGCTTCGTACGCACATCAATAATCTTATGTTAACAGTTTATGATACTCATAGTGTATTAATTTTGAAATATAATAAAACAGGCATCAAACACAGGCAGCATAATAGCGTAAAAGATGGTTTCCTTTGAATAACATTGAAAGATCTTTCTCAATAGCTCACTAGATAACATAAATCTCTGAGGCTTAGTTCATTATCTTCGTCTAACAATCACCGCTGAAAAGACAAATAAAATTATTTGGACATGTCAAAGTACCCCGACCGAGTTAATCTCCATACAAACTACACGAGCAAGAGAGGTAGCCGTCAGTCTCCTAGACGTGGCCGAGTCACCCACATAAATAATGTCAACAGTCGGTGATTCAGAACAATCGATGATCCATGATACCGCGTCACCGGCCACTCACCGCTTCTACGCTCAAAAAAATACATTGGAAACACCACTCCCGAGAACACAACGCATAAATATATCAAATCGAAAACAATAGGGCGACATCAGAGATATCGCATCACACACCACGGACCCACGGACATATTTCAAAAACCGGAGATAAAATAAAAACAAAACAAGAAAAAAATCAGTTGAAAAACCAACATCGAAAAAAATACGTGACGGGCATTAATTAAAACGGACCCACGACCAGGAATTCAGAAAAACAAAGAGGTTAAACAAACCTTCGCAGTGGGATCCCTCGCAATGATCATCATCTCACATTTTTAATCATCCGACATAAAATCTTTTTTGTCGATGGAAAACTGACCATGCGCGGACGGATTAGAGATGGGAGTGGTGTCATGGCCGATACCACATTTATCGACATAAAGAGCTGTTGAAAATTATTTTTTGGTCGGATTGTCACCGTTGTTTTAATGGTATTACGCATTGAAGAAGGGTTATCTCCTCGATCCGATCTCTGGGTCCAGGTATAAGACCAAGATTGATTGGACACGACCCGACATTTTTATGTCCGTGCTCTCGGGTGTCGTCGACTCCGTTGTAAAGGACTAGGTTATTAAATTAGTGGTATCGATCGAACAAAAACTCGTAATTATCGCGGCCGTATAACTGAATATGCATCATCATTCTTTTTGACGTTTTGTTGTTGGTATAAGTGAATGAAATGTCAAGATAATTGATTTAGACGCCAATGATTGTGGGTTGGCTCATGACATAATCGACTTTTGGCAAATAAAGTAACATTTTTATTAAAAATATGCCTTAAAAACTTATGATGCACTAATGGAAATGAATGTATGCATTTATCATTTCAACAAACGAAATAGTAATAAAAGCTTTTTTGTGTTTATTGTGCAACTCTTTTGGCAAAAAACGGTCCATTATATTTATTAGTATCACTTAAAGTGGGATTTATAAAAGGATTGTAGATGATTATGCGGGGCGATAGGATCGTCGCGGGCGCAGCCCACAATGCTTGTCAACACAATGTCAGGGGACGGCCAGGGATTATGACGAGCGCGGACAAAAGCACAGCGGCGCTTAGAGGTTGTTCGGGGGATGCTCAAGTATATCATTATATGGTTTGTCAAGTTTATTGAGTACTTCGATGTTAAATGGCCCGTTGATTAAGAGGAGTTTGAGTAGAAATGCTCCAAAACAAATATGCAATAACGTAATATTTAATTTTAATGTTATCCTAACGCGTTGCCATATAAAATTCATAACCAGGTGTCATCTCAAAACTAGATAAATAATAAAAAACAGTGCAAACAAGAGGCCAGATGATCCGACACTCGATCCCATCTGGATAAAGCAACAATACCATATTACATTACCGACGTTTATCTATACAAAAACTGTACCAAAAACGGCATTGCCGAAGGACTAACAATACTGAATAGAGATTTAAGAAGGGATTTGGATTCAAAGGGCCGTCGAGAGCTCGCTTTGTTTCTCAGAGCCTTTTTAAATTTCACGTCTTGAGGTAACTGGACCGTGGTGAGGTGGGGTGCCACTGCTGGCAGAAATATGTACTTCTACCGCTTTTAAATGGGCATTTGCAAAAGGTAGTGTTACCTAACAGCGAATAATGAACATTATAGAATATGTACACTGTAGATGTTAACAAGGCAGAAGTTTCTCCTGTGGAAGAGCAATAAGTAGAAACGTTTCGCTAATCCATTATTTTATCCTCTCAAAGTGTCATCGTACTATCAAAGCATACAATTACTAAGTACTCTCAGCAAAACGTTGAACCAGAAACAATCCTTCTACCAAAGACCTCTCCGATTTACAAGCCTCAGTACTCAAGTTCTCGCTAGCAGTATCACCCGACGTCTCCCCCAGCTTAGCGTAGTCGGAAGGCAGCCGCGGCGTCGCTTTGTGCAAGCCCTAAAAGGCCGTGTGATTGTAGTGTCGAGTAATGGCCACTTTTTGCGCATGCGCTATAAAAAGGCGGCGCTGCATGGTGCGCGCGCGCTGGGCATTCTGCTTAAAGGATTATTGGGTAACCTTCTTAGTTTCTGCGTATATTTGGTGAAAAAAGTTGAGGACAGTACCTATAGATGCTTTACGCCAGAAACTTCGGCAGTCTAAACTAATTGTTGCTTCATCTAGCGTAAGGTATAGTTAAATAGGCGTAGGCACGCCCTTATGATCATGGCATAATTTCAGTGACTTTTTGCAGCAAGCAAGTACCTCTCCACAAGGATTCTGCTGCCGGCAGTATTAACAAAGAATCTCACATAGATTTAAGGGTTCTTTAGACTTTAGATAATGTAGGTTGTGCTACGCGAACTATTTAACAGCCTGTAGTTAGACAAAGAGTCTAACTAATTTGCTTCTCGTGACTCCCTTAGCTCTGCTCACGCGCAAGGAGTGTTCGTAACCTAGAAGTCGGTCACGATTGGTGTTCGATTGCTATCTCGCGAACACTTGATAAGTGGTCGCAACACCTACCAGCTGATTCTAACATAGTAGATACAACTTAAGTTATGATCCAAGCTACTGCAAGCGAAGTTTACTGCGTGTCCATTCATATTGGATATAACTTTTATGATTCAATTAGATTATGGCAGTAAAGATTATGAAATATTGTAGCAATGTTTAAAGTGTGTTAAGTATTCCAGTATATTAAATATGCGCAGTTTTACTGCCTTTTCACTTCGATATGAAAGCAAACAGGTATCATCAAGCGACTTAATAATGTAAGCGTTTAATTGAACTTAAGATTAATTACAATAACACTACAGAACGTCATAGAATATTATTTTACTTCAAAAGATAGGGTGGTCTATCAAACCCGGGACCACACGCCATCATAGAAAGCATAGGCAAATGTAACACGATACCAGGCACACATAAGTTTATCAAAGATGAAATTCACTCATTCGTAATAAAATGTGCACTTTAGCATAATAGTGTTGTTCATTGGCGCGGAAGTCGATAGTTGAGTCGATAAGTGACGGAGACAAAGGTCGGCGCAGACAAAGCGGCTTGTAATCAAGATATCAGACGCAGTACTAACAAGGCATAAACCAATAGCGGAATACCTTAATACATGCATCGATACAGGATTAATGTGTGCTATTAATGTTGTGTTGACAGTTTAGTATTTATACCATCTTATTATAATCCTATGAAGCTAAATATGGAGACTTAAGAATTCTATTGTGTAGGTATTTTCAGCAGATTTTGTGCAACACACATGGTGATAACTTGCTTGGTCACCTATATTCACGTAGAGCTGTGTGCTGACGCTTTTGACGTTAAAATAATGATAGCATCTCAAATCGCCTCGCTCAATCTTCTTCATTTCTACCAGCAACTAAAAACGCATCGCGCATGCGTCTGCGCAGCGGATTAGTGCAACGCAGCGGAGCGCACGCGCGCACCAGACCCGACGTAATGCGCGCGGCGCCGGCCGGCCACCAATCATTTACGTTTAGCCCTTTTAGCCTAAAACCACAAAAAATAATCTCCCTATTTTGAAGTTTTCAAGCAGAAATGGAGACGTCTGGGCTGGTACAGTCGGCTTATCATAAATGTATTAATTTTGCATAATCAAAAATTAGTGATTTTGATTGCGCAAACAAACGAGATCGTCTTTTTCATTATTGCTAAACGATAAAAAAATAGCAGTAGGTTTTAAAGTACCTATTTGTTAAACACTGTTTAGCAGATATTTAAGAACCTTGCAAATAAGCAACTTTCCAACTTGCTAAAAAATACAAGAAAAGTTGCCTAAAGTTCACAGCATAATAATATTTTTCTTTCTAGCCATCCATAACTCCATAGTCTACAGGGTCGCCCCTCAAATCCTAGTCAAAGTATCATGTGAGATCGTGGCGTTTTATTTTACTTATATGTTTTGGAAGACATTAACGTGAGGTATCGAGTTACTCGGCATAATAGACCGTGCCGCGTGTTTGTGTAGTATCTATAGCTATGGTAACTGCTTTGGTGGCCGTGGTTTGAGACAAGTAACGTCGTGGGCGGATGTGTGTACTGTCATAGTGTATTTGGTACATGAATTTGTCATGCAAAATATTTTTATATTTTAATGGTGCCTACCAAATTATGTTAATTTAAGAAAAGTAGAATAGGTATTTCAAATAATATGAAGGAATATTCTATTTGATACAAATAAAATGCGAACGATTATTTACATACAATTTTATTGAAAAAAAAAAACCTTGTTATTGCATTGACGCATAAACTTTGCAATGATATCTGATACGTTTGGGTTGGAATTGGTAGCTAAACTATTCAGTATCTAATTTAAATTATCTGAATAACATGTTTTAATTAATTTGTGTGACGTTCAGGATAACTTTGATATTAATCTAGTATCGCAAATTAATCCAGTTTCTAAATTATTAATTTGACTGTATCATTAAATTAATGATTATACATAATATACATGTAACAAATGGTTATACTACTTAGTTTAATTATTTACTAGTAGCTAAACTCGTATTTTAATTAATTCAAAGAAAAACATCTAATTTTAGACTCCGTTTTATTTAAGAAACGAAACAAAACTAAGCCAGACATTAATTTTACTTGCATGTATTTTCCCACCGCTAAGTTATTCGTACAAACATTTACTAATATCTAAGTAAACTCCATCCGCTTATAAATTAACGTTCCCTGTACATAAATAAGTTCCAGTCTATGTTCTAATTAAAATCTTGTACTATTAAAGAAACTTGCGACGCTGGGTAATTTCTGCTATAGAAAAGCGCCCCGTTGTGATTTTAACGTTCGAGAGTTCCAGCCCTTTATCATTAATCTGGATACCAGTCGATAAAACTGTAGACGTACGAGGCGGTAAAATCCATCGACAAATTTTATGTGACATCACTAGCGGCCGTAGGGCGTCGTAAGCCCCGCCCACTTGCGTACGTAGCTCCGTAATGAGTGCGTCCCTTTCACTCACTTCTAATGCATGACTTACGGTAATTGATTCAAGGACCAACTGCTGTTATTTGAATGTAATCATAATAATTGTGAAAGACTGTCAAACATGTAGTGAAATCTATTTTATTCTTGTTTTCTAACTATGGATTTGTGTATCCCATTTATCTGTTTATTTGCTGTCTAGGGATATAATTTTGACACTAGTTTCATACAAGTAATGTCAATTTACTATCTTCATATATCAGATTGATATGACTATTAAGTAAAAACGGTAAAAACATGATAAATATTAAGTACTAGCCGTTTTCCCGCGGTTTCCCCCGCGTCCCGTGGTAACTACTGCCCGTACCGGGATAAAATATAGCCTATGTTACTCGTGGATAATGTAGCTTTCGAATGGTAAAAGAATTTAAAAAAACGGTCCAGTAGTTTTTGAGCCTTTTCATTACAACCAAACAAACAAACAAAGTTTTCCTCTTTATAATATTAGTATAGATAATAAGAGAAAACAATACAATACCCATAACTTCACTCATACCTGAACCTGGTACGGTTTTAATATAAAAAGCCTTTGTTAAAGTTAACAGATTTGTATTTATTAATTTTGACGAGAGTTTGTCTTTTTACACAGGCAAGGCAATTTTTATTGCTAGTTAAACTAATTTCATTACACTGGAAAAGATATTAAAATCAATTTATACGAGCGATTGTCAGAAAGACAGCTGCAACCTTTTATTTTTTGGTAAGGTTTAAGGCGATGACAGCTGTGGTTATTAAATCATAGCGTGGCTGAGTAATCCGCGGGATTAAACTGCGCTTAACCGAATCCCGGTGACATGACGATTTGTGGCAACGACAGAGGTTAAGCAGAACGATTAGTTGAACATGATATAAGACGCATTTCTCAAAGTACTTCCTTTTTAACGAGAAATAATGTGCGTTTGATGGACTGGGAGATTGAGATTTTTTTTAGTCAATTTTTTTATCTAACGTATAATATTGTTTTTTTTTCTTATACAACAGTAACTAAACATTTTTATATTGTTGCTTCTACTCACGTTACAAGTATGGATGATTGTAAGGGACACCAGCTTGTGGAGCCTTTTGAAACAGTCTACTGAACCAATGCAACGGATACGTGGAAAGAAATAGGAATCCCCTGGACCAATAGTCAGTCAATGATTACTGGAACAGCTAAAGAACTGGACAAAACAACTTTAAATTACAAGCCACCTAATCTAAAAGAACATTAAATATACTTAGCGCAAATAGGTAATATCTTATAAGACAGGATTTATAAATCTCCAATGAATTATGAAACTGACTTTGTCACCAACGGAAGCACTTTATCCACTTATAATGATGTTCAAAAAACCGTTTTCGAAAACCGTCCAACTTTTTTCGGAGACAATAAATTGAGGACAAACCTAACAGACCGGCAAACTATGCATAACATTAATCGGAAAGGCATCAGAATCCTATTTCATGCACCAGGAGATCATGCGAGTGTAGGAATATTCGCGGGCGTGTCGGATGACAGCACGTGGCGACACGTGGCCGCCTCGCCAATTCTGCTGCCCTGGTGATCTTACACAATGAAACCCGGAGTCATTTGCCGCTAAATAACGACTATATAATGTAATCATGTCATGATTAAGGCGTAACTTAACACTTCTAATAACCGTGTCCGTTTTGGGAGAAGTTTTGAGTCGCTCCATGTAAACTCCACTGATACTCGGCTGCATTTGGTTAAGACTGGAAGTCGACCCCAACACGTTTGGGAAAACGCTAGAGCCTGGAGGGAGTTAAGAGCAGCTAAGTAACATAGGTAAGTAAGTAGTAGCAAATACATAGGTAATCTTTTCAACAGAAATAAATTTTGAAAAGCATGCTAAACCTTTGTACAAGCGTTCCTGTACGAGTTATCCAATACAATCATCAGAATGCAACTACAAAAACAGAACACACTGCACAGACGCACAACAAACACATCGAAGAATGCATTTGCCAAGTTAATTCGATAAGTGTAATGTAATAAGAGTTCAAATGAAAACTAATGTCAGTGCGAATCGGCCGGCCGGAAACTTCCGAGCACAATCTAATTTGTGTCCCCTCACAGTGGATGCTGTAAGGGTGGAGTAAGGATTTTTTGAGTGTTTGCTCTTTGTTGTTACACTGGAATCACTGTTGTGGAAAGTAAGAACTCGTATCTATTAAGATTGAAAGAAGACCTACAATGCTACAGTAAAACCCATTAGTTAGATAGTAGTCTTATTGACATTGTGGCCAATTTAAAGTGGGTAAGAATGTACTGTTCCGAATCAATAATATGTTTCTTGGATTTAGAACCTTCAGGTGTTTTTAAGAAGTTTACTGCAAATATAAAAAATGTCTCAACACAAGGACAAATAAAGTTTATAATGCATTGGTCGTCACAATGACTGAAAAGCGAAAGTAAGCAAGGATAGTAAACCAATATTCAATTATGTGAACCTTTCCAAACACATCAAAAGTACAATAGCGCGAAGTGCACAAACAAGCAATCGGCAGGGGTGCAGCGTAATGAAATCCAAACTCGATTAGTTGGGGGGCTAATGAGGCAGGGGAGCTTGGGGGAGTAAGGGGAGTAACAAGATTACACCTCTGGAGAGCTAAAGTGATTACACGACAACCCTACCGCCCCCGACCTACACAATGATGATTTGTGAGACAACACACGAGTGGTAGGAATATCATGTATGGTTATGATCTTTTTGGGTAAAGTTTACTTGAATAATTTAGTAGGCCAAGAAGTTTCGAATTTTCAGATGGATTATCATAAACACAACGAATTAGTTCTTGATATGATAGTACCTACATATTGTTTCAGAATCTCATAGTTGTTATGTTTTAGTAGTAATATCACATTTTCTTAGTCTACTCAAATAACGTCATAATTTTCTAAGTTTCGTGATATATTTATTATTCTTTGTCTTCCTATCTTCATGAAATAGCTCCATCGTTATTACATGATCTTTTGTTACTTTCATACGATATTCAAAGTCGATTCCAATTAGAAAATATGTCCTTAGACCTTCTTATCTAATAAGAGCCATAAATAATACATACCTACTACAGTATACCGTACCTACACCACTAGGGTGCCCAACTACCCCCATACCGCTATGGTGATGGATGGTAATGAAGCCGCAAGTAGCCACGGGAGGCGATCGTTGTCGGCCGCAACATGTAATGTATTTCCTTAATAGACTCACAATGTGGCTTAAATACCCATGTATGTTTGTGGGTTTATTTACACCTGACTTCAGGGGCCTGCAGAAGCTCAAAATGAGAGTACTATTTCAAAATATTAAAAAATTCTGGTAGCAATATTACCAACTTAACTTTGCGTGTCTCATACAGATGATTTACAGACACGATGATGCGTTAAGGGTGTAAGGATATGAAGATAATACTAGACGTAATAAGGTCCATATCAATCCCATAATAAGTACCATATTTAATTGAACACATTTAGTTCACATCTCATTACTTAAAACCCAAAACCTTAAACCTCGCCAACAAATCTCCTCTAGTGTAAAGACATCAAAGAAGAATCGTCTCGCCAAAACCGTACCGACTTTGTTTCTAATTTAAAATTCAGAAGACCTTTAAACAGATACCCTAAATTATTAAAACAAACAGTGCCCGGTTCGCGGCACGGCACAAAGGTTCGTATGCGCTCGCATCTTGGCCGCGTTGATTTATCAATCAATTGCAAGCATCGTTAGTGCGCCGCGGGCTGCGCGCTTTTGCTCAGACGCCGCTAACATGCTACATGCTTATGTAGCCCTGGTACATAGGTACAATGGATTTTTGATCAATGGGTTCATAGCAATGTATTTATGCAAACCCTCATGGGCATATGTGTAGCGCCGTTCGTGAAATATTTGGATAATTTTTGCAACTTTTTGCATTTCATACCTTCGTTTTCCTGCCCCTGTAAAGTATGGACTGTTTAATAAGGATACGCGGAAGAAATTGCCATTGTCATACTTTATTTGGTATGTGGTCAATTAGAAAGGCTCACCCTGGAGTAAGTATGTTACTTAAACAAATACGTAGCAGATGTGAATAACATCTCCTTGAATGCCGCATTGCCAATTACAATTACTGATCAAAACACTAGAATGCTTTCGGATCTTGGAACTAGTGCAGGACTCGATGACTAATGATTGCGGCACAAATTCAAGAAATAGAAAAATGATAGGTCGATGTCGATGCAAGCTTGAAACAAACGCACAGACGCATTAGACGACTATGATCGTTGACGCTGCGGTCACGCACAGCTCTCGCCAATGATTTATCGATACCTGCGCGCGCGCACACTGCCCCTGCCTACTATAAATTATTATCGGTAATGATCAATACGAGTGATTTATTATTACGATACATAAATCGATACGCGCCCGAATAAAATATATATCGATGCGATTGAAATCGATAAAAAATATATGATTTAGCATAGACGGCTTAATGAGGCTCACATGTTTACTTGAAGGATGCGCGAAGTTAGATATTATGATAAAAAATGAGTTTACATGCGGTTTATAGGAATATCATATAAATAAACCGGGAGAGATAGTAGCAGACACATCCGAAAGGAAACGCACGTACTGTCTGCCTTGTGTCAGCTATTATTTATTTATGAACACATGCATTGTTCAGAATTACCTACATAAAATGTCCTTTACAAGAGCTGTATAATGTCGAAAAATTTAATTTACCACAAAAATCGATTTCGCAATTTTATAACAGTAAGAGAACAACAGAACATGGTCTGAAAGAAGAAGGCTATGAAAAAAGAAATTATCTACAATTTATTTCCCACACATCTTCTGACCTCCATTAAAATATCCGTACGTAAGATCTTAATTTTTCTCGGGGTTTATCTTGGCATCCACAGTCATTCCTATTTCGGGGTCCAAAGAAACCAAATTGTGAAGGTAGTCGTTTGTTCGTCGGCGGCATTTTAACGAGTTAAACGCGAACACGTCACGAGAGCGACAATGAAGCGATTACTGCTCGCACCTCGTTTTTGTACCCTTCGGAACCAGCCTGATCATATAAACATATAGGGGTAAGATGAAAGAGTATTTGGTCCTGAAGCGACAAGAAAGATGACCAAAACATCCTGTCCAGTAGTGTAAAAAATATTAATTCAGCAATAAAATGCAATTGCGTAATAAATTTTTGGAGAGGGTGTTATATTACTGAAACTGCACTCTCATAAACCCCGTGTTTAATATTCCATGTAACACTACGTACCGTGAAGGTTTTTCCGCTGAGTGAGCGCAGCCGCGGCTCCAGCTAGAGTAGTAAATAGTGTGATGTCGGGCCACGGGTCCCACTCACCACTCGTAAAATAAATCGTAAGACGTTCCCGATACGATCTACATCCCGTACGTTTCTATGGTAAAAATGCAATGTTTTAATTCCGTCGGCCGTCTTCGCCGGGAAACCCTCCGATGCGGCCGACAGATAAACATCCGAGAATATTTCCAACTTTTTATTTTTCAAAATATTCGAGAGACGGCCTTTTTTCGTGCCTAAGTTATGTGGCCGGCGCGGTAGTAAAATTTCATTGGCTATTCGAAAATTCCGAGATGGTGAAGATTCAAGGGTTTGAATGTCGAAATAAAGCCACTGTGCTTCTTTATAGTATTTTTAACTGTCGTTAAAATTGTAATAATAATTATAGTTTTAAGTTATAGCTGTTAACTTGACCGAGATAGTTAAGAGTGATATATTAATTCGGAGAAAGCAACAGTTTGGTAACTTAATTAGCTTGTTATCCAAGAAGTAGGAAGTACCTTCAACGGAACACATAAAACTTGGAACGCAACCTACGTTATCATTATTAGCCCTTCAAGATTTTTACATTCAATTTAATCAATCCGGGATCCAAATAGAATTTTATCTGTAACATCGGAGCAAGCGTTAGACGAGTGTTACAATCTAGTGGACAGCGCGATACTGATAAACGTGCAGTAAACACATGTAGGAGATTACCACGGATACACACAGACGTACCCGGGTATGCTCTGCTGATGATGTTAATTGTGAAGAACATGACGCGATGCCGCTTGTTACAACACACCCTGATAAGGAGCCTAAAGTAATAGGAGTGTATATTACGCTTAAGAATGAATAGCTGCGTGGGTAAATCTAAGTAGCGTGACTTACACAACAATATTTTGATGGGAAAGACGTATGAAGTGACGGAGTTCAGGACAATAATAATAAAAAACTTAAGCACAGCTTTCAAAACATTCCCAATGTTCCCAGCTCATAAACAATGAACATCGAACAAATATGAAAGCAAAAACAAGTCTGCGGACTTCACAACTCATAACCCATTACTTCTCAAGATTAAGATGCGCCAACTACTAATAGATTCAACACGACTTACACGAGTTTACAAAAAAACTGTCGAAGAATAAAAATCCGAGTGTAGTGGAGTAGTTGCTGGGGCCATACATAATGTATAATGTATGAAAGACATGTGTCGCGATGATTGGCTTGCAGCCTACAACATTCGGCTGGTGTTTTTACTGAAGACGCAGCGGATTCCTAAACCGCGTTATTTTCTTGTGTAGCGATTTGAAGATGTTTCGCTGATTGTCGACACCGCTTCATTATACGTCAGTCATAAATTGCACGTTTTTCTTTGCAACTCAAGGCACCTCCTTTTGAAAATGTTTTCTAAGTCTGCCCAATTGTAAGCCTGCAAAGGTTTCGATAGGGATTCAACCTATAGCCATTAAAACAATATGTAAGTAGCGTCTATCAGCTTGAAGCGGTTTTTATTTTCAGTTATAGCAAAGCACCTGCTCTTGCCCTTTTGTTACCACCGAAACTGGACAGTTTTCAATATTCATAACTACTTTTTCTTTACTTTCCAGCCTATTTGCCATCCTCTATCCTAAGAGATCATCAATATTAATAGCACCTAAGAACTGAGCACATCCAAAAACGTCTGAACTCCTAGTCGATCAATGGCTAATCAAATTCCTACACGCAGTGACAAAAACCAGGGATTCATAAGTGGCAAGCATCACGCTGTTCGCGTCTGGTCACCGACGACAGACGGTCACGCCAGACGACAAAAACAGCTGCGATTTTATCAAGCAGGGAGGTTCAGAAGGCCTGAATTGACCAGAGAAGCATTTTGTAAGTCCCATAAGAGTTCACTGAGGGCCAGTTTTCTTATCAAAAACAAATGAAGGTTAAATCCAATCAAGACATTAAGTTTTAATAATATGAAATTCCATACAATTTGCAGATGCACTTGGCAAATGTGGCCTGATCTTGCATATCCTATCTCTGTCTGAAAAATCAATGCATTGGTCAACAGACAGTTCAGGTCACTATAAACAGTCAATTTAATATGCACTTTTAAATAACCGGAGTACATTATTACCTAATTTCACCCTTGCTTCACCACAACGCCCATGGCGCTTCTGCCCTTACACTCATGGTGTTGCTTGCAAAGAAACACAATGGTCCATAAATCATAGGACACTTGTCACCGCAGCCATTGTGTGTTATCAAGTGGATCCATTAGTGCGCCGCTAATTATATCGTGTTCCTTTAATTGTGCAGTAATAGTTTTAATAATAAAGTGTTGCTGTAAGATAGTACAACACATGGATACCTAGGATTTTATTTAAACCTGAGAAAAAAGTTGACTGAGTTTGCACTAACATAGTCATGTTTTTGACTTGGATTAAGTACACCAGCGTCAATACCTCACCGACTAACTTTTCGCACTCAGTCACTCAGAACAAAAGTAACTATTATAAGGCGTTTTTATTGTCCTGGACTCACTTCAGCGAAGAACCAGTAAGATTAAAAAAACGTTCCCGAAAATAAAGTAACTTTGCATAACATAACCCTGTTATTTGTATGAGGTAAAAATCTAATAGGCATTAATATGTTTGTGATCAACTGGCTATACCAACCTACTTAGCGAAGAGACTATTGACGCCATCAAAACTAGTTTTTAACCTATCAATACTCATTGTTTCTGAATCTAGACCTTGAGTTGCTCACTGCTCCATTTCTTCCTCGCAGTCCCAACCCACCCCGGAGGCAGTTAATCCAGCCAGCATCTCGCAGTCAGGGCGCGTCGGCCTCATTTGGGGCGCGCCATATACGGCGGCGACGTCTCGGGGCGCGCGTCACCTGTGACGGGCCCTTTTTGTGCGCCCGCGCCGACCCAACGCAGATTTACTGCCTGGATGCATCAAGGAGTTAGGAAATGCTACATTTTCTTGTAACTTTTCGTTAGTTGTATCTCTTATGTAATAAAAAAATACGTGTGGCACTCGGGGACTGCCGCGGTAAAGCTATTGCATAGCATTCTGTATCAACTTATGCAATTATAATTATTTATTTTTTATTTTATTTATACAGTATTTCTTTTTCTTTGATATTAATTCAAGTTACACTTTTTGAGCGTGGTGACCGATAGGAAAACAAATTTTTCTTATACACCTATATACTTTTTCACAAACAGCTGATTATGTATTCGTCCGATTTCGGAGCAGCTCGTCTCGATTCGGGCGAGTTCCGTAAAGTCGTACAATACGTCTAATCGCACGATACACAGCGCCGTGTCGAAGACTGCCGAACTGACACGACGTTAGACGATGCACGGCCTTCAAGCCACACCTCCGTGCCCGTCGGAGTGGGGAGCGTGAGGTTTTTTCGTTACGGAATTTCTGGATTTGGTCCCCGCGCTCAAGGCCTGCGATAGAAGCTATGCAATAGCTTAAAAAGGAACGTGTGATTGTAACTAGTCGGCCGGGGATTGTTTTGACCTAAAATTTTAAGAACATACGTCTAGAGAAGACATTTTACTTTTTATCGATTTAAGTATTGCGAATCTGCAAAATGTCTAACAAATATATTTTGGCTCTTGTGAAAAAGGGAATAAATACCTGTTAGGTATGCGCTTTGGATAATTTTGTCGTCCATTTAATAGGTATGCCTACTGATACTCTGGTTTTAAATTGGTACTCGAATTTTAATTCAAAGTAGGTAGGTACTCATTATTTATAGATTTATTATTGAAGCTGTTAATTAATCTAATTATTTTCGAGGTCAAACATAACCCTGTTATTTTAATTGCTGTTGATTTACGCAATCAAAACAACAATAAGAATAATGTATAAATCTGTGATTATAAATATTTATTTTACATTGAACGAATTAAAATCATTTCCAGTAAGTGTAATTCCTTGGTCGTGAATCCACGTGCCGCCTCGCTACGCCGAATATGGTGTTGTCGAAACAACAGATTTTCTTTATGGTTCATTGTGACATTTTTGTCAAAATTTTAATATGAGGAATAAAATTGGTTAACGGTTTATAAATTTGAGTTTGTGCATTCAATCTTGAGAGTTGTGGTGGTGTGCAAAAAAGCACTCCATAATATGCAGGCGATTAAAAAATAAATTTCAAGTATCTACCAATATTTTTTGTGACACTGTTACAAAGAGTAGTATATTTCAAATAATACTTTCATAATAAAGAACAACGAAACACATATGTAACATTTACACGAGCTCTAGACCAGAGCCTCAGGACGACAAAGACAAACGTCATTGGCCAACAGTAATGGCTACTTAAAACAATTTAAAACTCTCTGCTATAAATATTTGTGAGTAATTGCAGCTATTGCAAAGTCAAATCCATATTTCAACGAGAATTCAATAAGCAAACGCAAGTGATTCACAACCAGCCATAAAAAGAGGCATAAATCCATAGTTTGTATGAGATCGCGTGATCGCCCAGTATTTAACTTAGGGCGCCATGATAATTACAATCAATAATCGCTTACACGATATATAAACTGAATAGCAACTATTAATCTGATGATTTCGATGTGCTCTGAGAATTCCTTACGCATTCCGATTACCATACAACCGATTTGTGTTTCAAATGAAACCCAATCTTTAATTCTGGTAAATAAAACACGGAATCGCGTGATATTGAACAGAGTTTGAGGCGTTTGATTCAATGGAAAGTATCGAGAGCTAACTGTGATAAATAAACTTTAAGTAGCTCAACTGCGGCGCGGGGGAAAAGGATGGCTGGATTGGGTTGGGTGTGAGTGTGAGAGAGGAGGAGTGTTCTTGAAGAGTTAAGGGGGTGAACAAAACAAACACTGGGCGGCAATTACAAGCGCCCGCGGTGAGCGCGTCGCCGAGACGCGCACCGCCCGCCTGCGCCGAATATTTACCGAGCACGGACGCTATCAACTAATACTGCTAATTATTCAAAAAAATATATATGTACATTCCTTTGATTCCACGGAAAAGACGAGGAAATTACTTCATAAAAATAAAGAAAGAAGATTTTGTTGCCTTGTCCATATTTTCTATTCGATTAGAACAGCATCATACAATCGGTTAGTATAAACGAATCATTAATTTGATGTATTATAACCAGCATTATATGTACTAAAAATAAAAGGCTCTGTAGTAGTTAGGAGCATTACTCATGGATGTATTAAGAGCAGGCGGAGGTTCAGAGGTGAGCATTAATATTCAATGAGGGGATATCAGACATGAGTGACCGATCGACCGGCTCCCAGTGTTGGACATGCGTGCCGGTGCATGCATAGCATACGTTTCATAAATTAGGCCGTTATGTTTGTTACTTTGCATAAATTAGAACATCTTATCTTAAGGTTGCAGAAGAGTAATAATAAGGTTTGAATAAGGTATGGGCTACATACAGGTCGAGTTGATAAATGTGACTATTCCATCAAACGGCGAATAAAATGAAAATCACATAAATATTTCATAAGCTTCAATTAAGGTCTTTTACCATACAAGTCTATAGAAATTCACAGCTCGTCCGATCATCCAATTAGGAGCGCAGCACTACTAAGAAGTGGCGTAATAAAAAATAGTGAGCCAGTAAAGAGGTTGAATTTAAAAACAATACCCACGATTTGCGAGGGCAACAGCCGGGGAGCGCTGTATAAGGCATTAATCGTCGCCTCGCGAGCCGATTCCGCGAAAACGGCCGATATCGCACGAACGATCTCACTGAGGACCGAGACACGGACCAAACAACGTCAAAAAAGTTAAATTAATTATAACACCGCGTGGGTACAATGTTGATGTAGGTTTACATGTACAGAGGACACATGAATTCTTGTGGTGCGCCTCATTTATGATAACTAACAACCTAACCTACAAGTTTGAAAACTATTCAATCTATGAAACAACTCGAGAAGGCAGGTCAAATATTCCAACTCAATTTTGAATGTCAAACATACTAATTGAATATTATTGCTGAGTTTAGCATACTTCCAATCAAGGCTTGCTCCAAACGCAGTTACCTCTGACTGAGCGTCGGGAGTCAGCACAGCGTGTCGTCAACCTACGCCTCCAGATAACCCCAAACAAGACTACTTACATCATTATCGAAGAACCAATGCGAACTTTAATCCATTATTCGCTCGAATGTTTGCTAAGCCGATAAAGTTTTTACGAAGCATGCATTAGACGGTTCACGTAGAATCGATCCCACCAAAAACATTAAATGTAAAAAAAAGCCAATCCTCTACGCAATTCCTCCACCGTAAAAAGTTTTGAGATCGCATAGAAGCCAAGTCCTGTTCTACTTTATTTGTAATGATAAATCAATATTTTATGACTATATCAATAGTTTCGTTCACTTTACAATAATATTGACTTGGCCATGACCACAATAAACTACAAATATAATACAGCATATCTTGGAGAGGTGAAAGTCAAACATGAAGATTAATATCACAGAATTAAATACTTTTAGTTTATTCAATTGTTACTAAATGACCGACAGTCAGTATCATCCAACATCAATGAACTGCACATGTACTATGGCGCATGTTTAGTCCATGGTGATCTCAAATTCCAATCAGTCCATAATCAGTCCAATCGTAAAATCATGTCCATATAGAATTTATCAATTCAATGGTATTTACACAATAGTACAAGGAGCGACTTTTAACTTGTGCTCATGGCCAAGACAGTATTATTGTAATGTGAAAAAACTATTGATATAGTCACAAAATATTGATTTATTATTACAAATAAAGTAGAACAGGACTTGGCGTCTATGCGATCTCAAAACTTTTTACGGTGGAGGAATTGCGTAGAGGATTGGCTTTTTTTTACATTTAATGTTTTTGGTGGGATCTAATATATTTTTTGTAGGTCTCTTTCTTCTCTAAGTATATAACAAATTAAATTAACTTACATGCAACGAACTAAATATACAAGGTGTTGATTTGCATTTGTGCCATAGTTCAGGAGAAGGACATACAATACGTAAATAATCGATTGGAATTACAGTAGATGGGAAATAACTAATATGCACTGCTTTTTTTGTCATTGTAATGTCGTGGTATTTTCGAAGTAATCCAATTTTATGAATGAAATTTATGAGTGATCGTTGCGTATGCTTTGTGTTTGCGTTTGTGTGAGGGTGCAGCACGGTTTTAACGCCAGTACCATACGCGACAAGTTTAAATAAGGCTAGATGACATTTACGGAATTCCGAAAAAAAATTAAAGAAAAAAAATTACGTACCAATTTTTTTATTGATTTGGATCGAGAATCATTAGCATAATTACGTCCTTGAATATGGCACGGATGCAAATCAACAGCTTGTATAACAAACTAAATATGTACACCTAAAGTAGCACGTAAACAATATTTTTTTTAACTTAAAAAATTTCGAAATTGTCGAATTTTTTAATCGAATATCTTTTAGAATAAAAGAGATTTATTTCAGAGGTAGATGACGCTATCACATGAAATTATTTGATTTTTTTAAGTACTACTTATACTAAGCTATGTAACGAAACCATAGCGCGATTTAGACCAGGACAACGCCATCTATCGAGCGAGCATGCAGTGTTTATCGCATTGCATTAATATGAAAGATTCTATCATTATTCATTTCATTTAAACCTAGCTTTTTTATTCATATGTTGTATATTTAATACATAATAACAATATACCACTACGTAACAACAAAACAAATAGTAACATTTTGTACATAAATAAATAACAAAGTTATCAATGCAGTCAAAATTCATACACAATGAATTCTTGAAAAACCGCAAATATAAATTTGTTTCCTATTTTTTTATTAAGTTTTAAGGTTTTTATAATTTTCCCTTTATATGTAGCTAATAACCTATCTTGGTGCCAAATTTGAAGGTTCTAAGTTTGCTAGAAGTACCTTAGACTTTTGATGATCGGTCAGTGAGTGAGTCAGTGACAAAATGGTGTAACTTTGATCGCTCATAACTCGTAAACTATTTATTCAAATGTCTTGTAATTTTGAGACTGAGCTTTTTCTAATACTTACTCTTGGTCATCGAAAACCTAAACTCCTAACTTTGTTCACATGGAAGATACAGGGGGCTGAAATAGCCGCGAAACGCTTCGAGAAAAGATGGTACGGCCGTGCCCGCTTTGCTCGAATCTTGGCTGAGGCACTGCCGTGCCCTCAGATTGTCGATTCGCATTCAGACAGCAAAGCTCGTCGCTTCACTAATCAAGTTCCCACGGCGTGTTCTAGCTACTTTTTATCAAACAATACTTTCACACAATGTAATAGAAACAGCGAATATGTATTAGGGCATCGTGATATTACGAACACGTTTCGGATTCGCTCGTGACATTCCGCCGTGCTGTGATTAGCCAGCGTTCGATATAAATCAGGACGGTTTCACGTCACATGCAGCCAGTATATTATCAGGAGATATCGACGAATGCACATTTGCATCCACTTTCTGCATAGGTAATGCTGCAGATGTCGGCTGCAGGCTGCACGCGAGCTTCGCTGCAGTTTGTTATCATTTGCATCGTCTTTTGTTTCTAGGAGAAGCTATTCTCTGCGTCAGTGGTTTCATTAGAAATACAGTTTTTTCGAGTAATGCTTGGCCACATAGAGGAATGTGAAACACACCACCTGGCTGTCATCATCATCCTCCGAGCCTTTTCCCAATCATGTTGGGGTCGGCTTCCAGTCTAAGCGGATTCAGCTGAGTACCAGTGCTTTACAAGAAGCGACTGCCTATCTGACCTCCTCAACCCAGTATCCCGGGCAACCCGATACCCCTTGGTTAGACTGGTGTCAGACTTACTGGCTTCTGACTACCCGTAACGACTGCCAAGGATGTTTAATGACAGCCGGGACCTACAGTTTAACGTGCCATCCGAAACACAGCCAATGGTGTCTAAGATATACTTAGAAAGTACATACAAACTTAGAAAAGTTGCATTGGTACTTGCCTGACCTGGGATCGAACCCGCGCCCTCGTACTTGAGGTTGGTCCTTTACCCACTAGGCCACCACGACTCTCGACTCTCTCTAGGACACCACCTGGCTGTACGATATAATTAAATCAATCAGATGTTCAGTTTAATAGCATTCCTATGAATATCGAAAGGCCCCCCGCACACGCGGGCAGCGGGCTCACAATGACTAGGTGGGCACGGGCCGCTCGCACACGTCGAATCACGCAAAAACTATAATTATGACGATGCTTGTTCATTTGTTTAAGTTATACCACTTCCTGTAAAGGCACGGCCGCTTATGGAATACTTTCCAGATGATTAGATATGTCTCAGCACAAGTTTTGCACCCTTTTCTGTATCAATTAGTATTGGTCTAGAGATGATTAACAAACCTCATCTCTTAATAAAAAGGATAAAAGTTTCACTAACAATTCAATAAGTTCATATTTGAAAATTTTCTAGTTTGCAAAGAAACCTAGTTCTTCTATCTATATTATTCCCATAGCACAAGAACATAACGCGTGTACCCTTAATGGTGCAACTATTAATATTAATTTCTAATAATTGCCTGTAATGAATTGATCACTATAATTCTTGTAGACAGTGTGTTATTATTTAATTATAAATCGATAAATAGTTAGGTACTTAATAAGCGTTTCTTATAAGAACGGTTTTTTGCATGTTTGCACGTGGATAATGAAACGTATCGCTATAGTATGATTCTACTAACGAGCCTATATTTCCGAAGATGATAAAAGAATGAGTGTGAAAAAAGTTTAAAACTTGAATATAAATAAAAAGGATGAAATTGAATGTTCTTCCACTATTATAAAATAGGGGTAGATATTAGATTACCATAAATTAAAATACCGAAAAACAAAAGCGGAACAAACGCGAGTGCACCAGGCTATCATAAAACAAAAGGGGTTCGGATGGCAGCATAAATCAAAATGCGACCGTTTGTGAGGAGGAAGCGGTCAATCATCCCCCTTCTTATAAAACATACAATGTGCTTTGCTGGCTGTTACCGGGTAAGGCCGGGTCATGAAGTGAGCGGGGAATATAAAACAAGAAACTGTAGGTCTGATGCAGTAAATTATACTTAAAATCAAAGTCTAAGGTAGAAGCAAAAACTATGTCTCTCATCTGGTCCTATTCCTGCACAACGGGAAGAATCTTTGAGTTAAAGTCGTTCCTGCTTCATAGTGTGTGTGTTTTAGTAAGTGTAATTGGTTTAAACTGTTCAATTGAATTAAAATCAAATAAATAAATTCTTTCTTAAGCAGCAGCTGCACACAAGAATCATTTTACGATTTTTTTCAAGCAACATTGTAACATTCTTTAAAATAAGTTGTTTGCCACATAAAATTGATAAGAAGTTCACACGTACAAAGTAAAAACTTATCTTTTAACGATACAGGCACATATCGCGAGTCGTAACATAAAGCGGCCGTATCTGCCCGCTAATCTAATGGCCCTATTTGACATTATTATGGTACGCCGCAATGACACACAAAACACCTTTTGTGTGTTTAAATATGTTCCTTCTTAAATAAACGTTTGATTAGTATTAATAAGGAGAAAAAACTTTATTATTATTGTTATTTAACGAGGTGAGACCAGCGCGCGTGCGCTGAGCCTCAAGTTACATCCGACAAATAAGGTAATATGATAATTTTCATTAGATTTAGTTGCAAAACTGCATTCAGTGTGGCTCACACAGTAAGGGCAAAGGGGTTAATGAATACAATGATAATACCTACGTTAAACCCATGCAAATTGACTCAGTGGCCTTAAAAGGAATTTCTATTTCAAGTTTATCGTTACTTTAAACAAACATTTATTTATTTTGTTTTAATTCAATTACATGTGTTGGAAAAGTACCAGGATGTTATGTGTGGTGAAGAGTTGTTAAAAACGCATCAAGCGTCGGGTTACTGGGAGCACTTAGACTAATCGACTTTTGGAAAATGCTCTACCGCCTAACGAGCTTAGGACTCCCACATGTAATTATAGATATTTGAACAAGTGATAGCTTTAATTAATTTGATGATGTAAAACTACCTCACGGCTTGTTTGTATTTACTGAATACTCTGAGATAAGTAAAAGTGCAGTCATTTATTCTACCTCCTATTGACCTTTATGTAGTATCTGTTAGATAAGCTTTCAAGTACATGTTACTATAATTACTGAGAAAGTCTCAATGATCAGCTGACTACACAATTTGAGGTTGACTTTAAGTCAAGAATTTGCTGATCACCTGTTGAAAGGTTCCTGGTGTTTCAATTTACGTTATGTACAGACTAGTTATGATTCAATCTAGATTTACCATATTTCCTATATCAGCTGTTACAGTTCTAGAACCCACATACGAGATCAGGAATTCAAACCCACCTAAGTTAAACCCATTTTCCTGAGAAACAGAATTAGCATACTTATACTTTATAAAGTTGAGGTAATTCAGAATCTAATTTGAGCATATATAAAAAATGAAATGAACATCTGGGACTATTTAATAGTTCCTCCGCAATTCCTGTACCTAAAACTTTTACCTTCACATACTCGCTGGGCGCATGACACGCATATGCAAATACTCGGAGTGACATAAGAGACAGACGCAGGTACAGTCGGGCTCATTAGCAACGTTATCGAGTGAGGCCGCGGGCGCAGCGCATAACATTATGCCGATGCATTAGTACGGTACGGTACCGGGGTTACATGACGATGTGGAGTTGTGTTTTAGAGAAATATAAGTAAGCATGAATTTGAGGAGTAGTAGATTACGACGGATAGTAAAGAGTAGTATTGAAGTTGACAGATAGATTGGGGTTGTCTGCCAGAAATGATCATCAGCGACTTAGCCTATAAAGCTCTCTCCAAGGCAATAATCGAATTAGCAATACTGTTTACTGGCTTTACTCTAATGCAGAATTTGAACCATTTTGGAAATTAACAAGAACGAACAATATTGTCAGTTTTAGCTTACTAAGTAAAACAGAAGAAGTTTCAGCTGGGCTTGAATCACTCACTTCTAAGTTATCATAATTAATGCTAGAATTTCATTTCATCAGTTAAATGACTAAAGTAGCAGCCATGTAAACCTGCTTGCACCGGATGGATGCATGCTTTTAGCGAGGGCCGCGATACGACGAGTTTCGGCGACTTCAGTCGATAAGTCGGACCTCGGCGACACGTACGGCGGATATATTTAAACCATTGCGCGATAAAACTCCCGGCTCCGAACAAATATCTTGTTTTTATTACCCACTGTAGGTACTTGTTTATTTGCATTCTACGTTTTTTATAGGGAATTTTAATGTGGGCATTATTTCAGCGAGAGGATCGTCCAAAGTCGGCCGGCGTCGTTTGTGCTAGCGCAATAATTTAAACATTTAATAAACCTTTCAGGGTGACTCTTTATAGGGTCTTAATATCTTGAACATGATTGTTCGATAGATAATAAAATTATAATATTTTATGAGAGTAAATAGATTTCTGAGAGGCATTTGAGTTGGAAATTACAGCTGCACGGTACCCACAGAAAAAAATATTCTGCACATATTATGTCTGAGTACCTACGTCAACTGAGTCTACGGCCAGGAAAACTGTTCCAAAATATAGTTTTTTATTATTACTACAATCTGTCTCCTTCTCTGGGACATTCAGAAGTATGTAGGATGTGCTTCTAATGGCTTGCGTGGTATGTAACCTATGTTACATCCTCATCAGCTGAGACAGTGGTATGTTACTGTGATTGGACCAAATCTTGAGGGATTCTTCGCTTTAGTCGTCGTATTTGTAGCTCTTCGTCCATAAGGGGCCGGGCGAGGCGGTTTGGATGTTTCGATATCCGTAACTTATATGAATTTGTATAGCGTGCTATTTCCTCCCTTACTGTAGGCATTCTTAGGTCGTGGTGAAGTAGTTCGTTTGGTATGAACCAAGGGGCATTGGTTATCATCCGTAGCAATTTGTTTTGAAATCGTTGCAGAATTTCAATGTTGGAGTGCGATGCAGTACCCCACAGCTGTATACCGTATGCCCATATAGGTTTTAGTACGGCCTTATATAGTAAAATTTTATTTTCAAGAGAAAGTTGTGATTTCTTGCCAATAAGCCAATAGAGTTTCCTAGTTTGGATGCCAAGTTGTTTCCTTTTTGTAAATATGTGTTTCTGCCAGGTAAGCCTCTTGTCCAAGTGCAGGCCAAGATATTTTACACTTTCAGCTTGTGGGACTTCTATGTATGTTCCAAAATATAAATCTAAAAATGTAATAAGTACGACGAAGCTTTTAACCCTTTACAAAAACTGGCTCATATTTTTCCATATTCAAACTCTCATCACCAGGTTCCCAGCCATCACAAGAGATCCTAAGCATCAATAAACCAACCGACTGTAGGTTCCAATCGTTGCTGAGTAAAACAATAAAGCATGTATTACTGCGCCTCAGGCCGGCAATATTCCCCGCCTGATTTATCTGTAGGTTTGTTTACCCAGCCTCATTGCCGGCCAACGTGTAATTAATATCAACGTTAAACGCACGGCCATTCGTTTGTGCGCCGGAGTCGATCGTGCGGGCTCGGATAGATGCTGAGGCAGGTCTGGTTATGGAGGGACGAATATGAGTATTGTTTGTTATTGAATTCTTACGGTTGTATTTTATAAGATCTGTTAGGAAAGAACTATGAATATGATATGACAAACTAGTTCCCTTCAAGTTGCACCCATCTCTTTTACAGACTTTACAAACATCCCGTGTGCTCTTACTTCTTTTCAGGAAGTTATAATCCGTCGTCGATTAGACCTAGGATAGAACAAATTTCATGTTTAAAGTTTTAAGCGAAAGTATTGTGAGCTATTAGAAAATCAGTTATTTATTAACTTACTCTTAAGACATTTCTCTGTACTCTGTACGTGTAAATAAAATATATTTATTATTATTAAATTAAGTAAAGTTAAGTAAAAGTTATTATAATTACCAAGTATTTAAAACACCTAAGATGTTATTTTAAGATCAGTTACAGCGCCTAGTCAGGCCCTACGCGAACATTTTATTTCAACAAGGTACTCAACAACCGATTCCAAAGGTAACGCCATCGGAGCGCAGTAACAGCTTATTGTTAAGAGCTTTTAATGTTCGAATCGATTACTCGACTCCTCACGCATTCAAATAACAACAACAAGTGAAGAGCAAGTCCCGTTGCACAATTACCGCCCACCTCGCGATCCATCAGCGAGCCTTTAAGACGGCAATTAATATCAATGTATACAGCAGTACTGGCGAATATCTCGATAGTTGGGAAGTCGAGTCAACAACCTGCGCACACGTCACCCTGCTCGTTTGCCCATCACTCAGAATGTTTATTTTTCAATTTAACCCGTCAGTGGCGAGGCCGGGAGGGCCCCGCTGAGTTAGGGCCGCCACACACCGCGCCGACAAATTACCGCGTGCGCAGCGCCGCCTATCGGAACCGCCCGCAACCCACCAGCCCTGCACCACTTGCCCCACTTGCTATTAATTGCTGGTGGTGGTTATTAGTTGATTAGTACGTTGGGTTATTTATTAGATTTGTGTTAATGTTAATATGTTGCTCGACCATCAATTTTAAGCCAACGATTATGGTTTATGCGGCATTAATCATTTTTGATTATTGTTTACTTTCCGCTCGTGACAGCTTTCGTTTATAGGATATAGGAGTATAATTTTGGACTTAGTTAATAGGAACATTGTTGGACTGTCAATTACAAAACGAATACAAATTCAATTTGTGTTCTAATATAAGGCACCACACGTCTTTAAACATGCGCTATAGCTATGCTCATATTAATTATTGCACCTTGCAGAAAACATAGGTACACTAACAGACATGAACGACCATAGGAACACTACCTACTGAATCTAGGAAAAGTACAAACCAAATTCCAGGTCTCCTACATCAGTACTTGGTAGACAGCCCTACTGGAAGCCGTGGCGCTGAGGCGTCGAGACCTACAATTAGGGCCGGCCAGCGAGACCTCGCCCGACCGCCGCTAATACGCACTCCGGCAACTAGTTACACACGCCAGCCTTATTAGCACGCAGCATAAGCCAAAATGTTCCTTTACCACCGCGAAACATGGCCTTATAAATCGCAACCATACGTTTGAGGGTTAAAACATCACTATGAAGTCTTACCACTTTAGCATTTCCAACACTTTTAACAAAAACTGCTCTTATTGCTTTAACAATAAGGGTTGTGGTAAGTGTATGGTAATGTTGGCACGTCAGGTATGGGAAAATTGGTCTTTATTGTTTATTGGCTCAACCGTTCATCAATGAGTTATTACTCCGTGAGTTGAGTAAAAATATTGGGTGAAAATTGATTTTTCTCAAGACGAATTGCGCGGGACGTGTTTAAATCATTCAGCATTCGTGTTCTCGGTTAAACACGGCGTGTTCGTGTGTGTAAACTTAATTAGAATGAACGGGATGGAATTATCGCGAACTTGAAATTAGTCTAGGTTCTATTTCTGTTATCGGCGAGAAAGCTGCGGAATTACGAAGACTATTTAGAATGTCGATAATTGCAAAATACGAGTGTTTACGAAGCATTGCGTGAGAAACTGGAGATAATCTGAAAATCAAAGCAGATATGTAAGTCAATGTAGCCAAAGCACGTTATACAAGACCTGATGATGCTTCAAGGAAAAAGACAAGCGACGAAGAGACTAAAAGCCGTTCCAATTCCTATCTATAAGCAAAACCAGAGATAGATAATTATTGGGACCGAAGAAATTGGCATGAAGGAACCTCTTAAAGAACAATGTCAGACGTCCATAGTAACTTAGGCTCAATAAAAATATTTCATGGACAGTGAAAATTCTTACAGTTTTTTGTGTAGTTTAATGTCAGAAGCTTTTCTATGTTTTCCACTTTTGCATTGAACTTCTCAAAACCAAATTATTCCAAATTATTAAAACGAAAAACCTGAACTCGATAAACAAAATAATTACTTATTAAAATGATATTTTTTTTGGAAAAGTTCTAGATAACAATTAAATATTTTATAAGAAGTTAGTATTTTATATTTAAATTGTTGTAGTAAAGAACTTTGTGTTCGTGAGAATTTAGTTTTAAAAGTTGATTGGGTGGGCCGAAACCTGACATTGTTCTTTTCAGTTCCACTGCTAGGCACTGATGTAGGTAACCCCATTAATCTACATATCCTTGCATAAGTTGGCAACTCCTGTCACCATCAAGTGTGACAATCTTCACAAACTGAAGGCGATGATTGGTGAGGACCACACGCTGGCGCCGGAGACCACACAGGCGGGAGGCGGTAGCACACACTGTGGTTAGCGTAGCTGAGGACAGCCCGAGGCGAACACCACAATGCTCTGGTCATCTAGGTTGTTTCTAGTGCGAGAGGTTGTATTGTGCCCAGATCGATAATTTTTGTCTTGACCTAACATGAGAGCTTTTGTGTTGTATTCAAATAAAGGTTTATTTGTAACCTGCATTTATGTATTTCTTGTTCGGTAAATAAGACTGTTTTTCAAAGGAATCTGGATCATAAAAGCACTTGATGAGGAAAAATTACGAGAGGCAAATTCAGATAGGTACCCCAAAAATATCCAACATGCATGCCCAGCACGGTGACTATGGGCGAATCCATCCAGCTTGGGGAAGGCGTTTGTCCAGCAGTGTAAGTTTTTGGGACAAATTCAGATAGGTGTAGGTGCAACAACAATCTTACATATCCAATGAATAGATCATCAAATTCTCCATACTGGAGCTTCAACCGTGTTCCCAAACAACATTTACCCTCACCGGTAAGAGACCGCGCGTCGTAAGCAATCATTTTCACAAGATATACGGGTTTCTGACGCGATGGTCGCGATTACACTGATTATATAGCTTCGGTGCGTGCTGGTACTCCGACCTATTATCTCGAGCGCGCTTTATTGAAAAATTAATTTACTTCACTTATATCGCTGACATTTTTATAGGTAATTAATAGCGAGGTAACGGGAAGCGTTTCGCTTCAGCTTTCATGCTTGCCTGGTATAACTTGGAATAGCTTTTTTAGCTTTAGAAGTATTCTAGGATCATATTTATGTTCTAAACGAGTGTTGGAGCAATTAGTTACGTAGCAAAGTTATTGATATGAGAAATCGTTTATGAAATTCCAGTTTGTAAAAATATTCCAAAAGTGTTCCCGAATTGTATTGGTTTCTCAGAAGGATTTTGTTTTAACAAATACGGAATGATATTTAAATCCAATCCATATGATTACAGTGTAAGTCACAAAGTGCATACAATATTATCTGTTTATCATTCTATAGCTTCAAGTAATGATCAAATTATAGCGGTTGCTTTCGAAGGCAGCATTGCCCATATTTTTGTGCAGCAGGTGTAATAACTTCCATGACACTATTAAGTTCATCAGGGGTCCAAACCACGTCAATGGTACGTGCCCGAAAATTACGTGACGATGCATACACAATGCAAGATGCACATTTTTGAGGTTTTGAGGGAAATATATGGGAAGACTTAATTCAATATATGCATTCTTATCAAAAAGGAAAATACGAGAAAAATTATGAAACCTATCACGAAATGAATACTGTTAGACATACCCAAAATTCAGACTGGACAGATCGGATCTGGGTATTTTTTTCTTAAATAAATTTTCTTATTATTCCAAATATAGTTAAGGAGACCACCAATAATAAAATCTTTTGTGGTGACAGAATGAAGCTTTGCGATCGTGTTTACAAAATAAAAATTAATTTAAAATTAAGAGCGCAAATTAAGAGCACTGTAGAGTACGAGTAGGTAATTAAAACTATAAATACAACATGTAAATCCATTTAAAAGTAAAACGGCGCCTGCCAAGGAATCTTAAAACAATATTGTGACAGTGTTAATTACTTGTTTGTGGTTAACGCGCAATTATCACTCTCTACTTGAGAAAATCTTGATTTGTCTGTTTGTCATTTTGTACTATTAATTGGTCATATTATGCCGTCAAAATTGGTTAAATCTAATACCTACATAACTTTTTTCGTCTCCATTTTGTAATTACTAAAACGCTGAATAACTGTTAACTTTTCAGCTTTAAAATATGTGTTAAGTATACCTTTACCTAGGACAAGACATTTTTTATTGATATCTTAATATTTAATCACCAATTTGACCTAAGACAGCTGTTCCCCAAGCCCATGAGATTGTTGCACCTCAACCATCAGTTAACATAGAATTACCGCGATTTTAATTACGATAACTATAAACAGCGTAAATGTAACACTCATATTAACATGTTTACGACATTTCATAAAATTATCTTTTTCAATTTTAATGAAAAACGCTTGCAGTAATTGTACATCATTAACGCTTAACTAAGTCTGTTTAGTTGACAATTATTAATTAACAGCTAGTTATTAAACTAAGTTCCTTATTACCTATAGACATTTAACTATTAAACAATGTAATTAATTGTCGTTAATTGCCGGTAAATCTGATTAAGATAACTGAATGCACCGCTAGGAATGAATTCTAAAAGTCTCAACATCTGCCTAGGTTACTTCTTGGACCTTACAAGGTGACAATAACATTTTAATATTTAAACAAAACATTTATTTATCACAGACACAGCTATTATGACATGTTCACCTATATTATGTATAGTAAAATATAGACAATTCTAACTCACAGAGAATAAAAAACCTAATCTCATTCCTATTTTTTTTTTTTTACTAACGCAGGAAAAACCAGTAGTCTATCTTATATCCCCTAAAATGTCCATAAAAAAGTTGTTGCAGTGCATACGACAATGTGTATACTCACAACTCAGTCTGTAGTGCAGTTAAATTATTTGTTTACCCACTTCAGTCGAAATTACAACCTCGTTTCAACGCATTTTGGACATTTGGCGAGATTTATTATTACTTTCCCTGAATTGGCTGCACATTATGTTTTACATATAGCTTTTGCATTAATTTGTGTCTGTTTAAACTGCAATGAAGGTTAACGAACTTTAGGCACGTACCAAAGTGGTTTTCATAGGGATTTTATGCTGAACTTACCTGTTATGAAGAAGCTCTTCGATATTCAGGAAAATGATTTTGTAATATACACTTACCTGCAAAGAAAGGAATAAATATTTGTTAGACATTTCTTTCAGTATTTCTTCCAGAATACACACAGATTGATAAAAAAGTAGCAAAAGCTGTCTTGAAATATTGCAAAATCGAATCCCATGTGATTTGGCGGATTTCATGGTAAGTTTGTTTTAGCAGGTTCTTTTCAACAACGCTAAACAAGAAAATAATACCAAGAAACGTTTCATGAAACAGAAATAAAGCAGTTAAATTCAATGATAAAGTTTTTACTGCGTAACTGTGAGAATAAATTGTTGTCATTCATAAACAATGTAGAACAGCCATATCGTTTTAGTGTCGACGTGCTGCGAAGTCGTGTCTCAAGCAAATATCCGAGGAAACGCTTGTCGGTCACCATAAACGAGAACTATGTGAGAATGTCGTGACTCCTAACTATTCTCTTACTACGGGCACAACGCACGCATACACGGGGAACGAGCACACGAAACGTGTTACTCCTCAATTAAAATCAAATTAACAATTTACCTGTCAAAGGCAATTTTCATTGTCAAAACTAGGATAGACCTTTCCAGGCCAAGTGATTCCAAACTCTATTCTGGACACTATTAGATGCAAATTGACACGCGAGTGAGTCACTGGTCTTATAAAGATGAGTGGCTACGCGAACAAATTGTGTTGGACACTGGGCGCCTATGCCTTATTGTTTTTTAATGGTCCGTCCCGCCCCCGCCGTGCCTTCATCATCCATCATCCTCCTTTAACATCCAGTTTTGACTTTTTTCTTAAACTTGTTCAAATAAAAAAAGTGGAGTCGAATTCCCCGCGGCGTACACTGACATTCCTTAGAATGTTAAAACAACATATAAATTAATAAACGATCGTAAGGGTTAATGTTGTTGAGATCGTTGTTTGTATAGTTAGCGAGATCCTATGGCACTTGAATTTGAAAAGATCAATCTGTCTATTTAGTAGGTACATATTTACCTCACTCAGCTCCATAAAACAAAATGACTGTGGTTTCCAACGAATATTTCAAAAGTCCGTCATACCCCATTAAGCCAGTTTAAGGGGCACCTGTAAAATATTCGAGCGAGGACAAGAGTGCTAACTGTCAGTTATCGGCAGTACAATCGGGGACAGTCGATATTGCATCTGCTGTCAATACATTGCACTCTACAGCAAGTAACGGCTCGTTCCGATGTTACCTATGTAAATGTGCGTCCTCTAATTAGATGGGGTGACACATATTTAGGGACAAACGGGTGAATATATTAATGTTGTTTATTGTACTAAGTGGTGACAGGGTCTTTTCCTTTTAAGAACTCTTACTATGGTAGTTTGTATCACCATATGATAAAAAAAAAATGAGAAAGTTTGAACATTATTTGCCACCAAAACATCTCTCGTGCTTAGGCGACACGATAAAATAATAGGCAATATTAGGAGACCGCGTGCCCCAATTTCCTCAGAAGGCAGCAAAAGCCAACAATTCCCACTTGTTCGATGGAAGCGTCACAATAAAAAACGAAACATTTAAAAGCAAGCTAACTAACGAGATCCCAGCTAAGTTTTATTATTGTTGTATGGGGTCATAAAAACGGCGCCTGTCCAGTTTTTATTGATTCGTGAATGGCCGACGAATGGCCCAAGACCCCAGTTATGACCAATTTAACCGATATCAATTAGCCATGTTTGATATATTTGAACGGCAATAAATTCGTTTTCAAATTGCATTTTTGACGCCTGACGTATTAGGAGAGCAAAACTTTATAGGCAGTTACATATTACAGTAATGCGAGTCATTGGCCAAGGTGTTAAATTAATTACTCTAATAGTCTGACTATTTCTATAGTTCAATTACACTGGAATTTCGATACTGTGATGGTAAAACGATTATTGACATTGTAATTCTGCTGATTCCTTTTAAGTTTTTGTTCCAAAAGAAGTACATTTTTACACGGTTCAAAGTAACAAGATATGTTTTATTTGTTTGTCATTAATCGTGGTGCGCTCACGCTCGCTGTATGATTGACGCACACCGCCGCCCGCGCAACGTTTTACATATAAATTACCAATTACAGACCTCTCACAGAATTCAAAGAGTAGCAGAGGTGGCATTTTTACGATACGTTCAATGTGTATTTATTAATACATGTTTATTTTAGAAATGCATATTAAATTAGACATTTGTAGGCGAGGATTATGAAGATCGGAGTTTTAATCGTCACGGATTGCGTTCAATTCGTATATATTATCGATAAATGAGTTTTGATCACCTAATTGGACTCACACGCTTTAGGTAGGTTTAGTTAGAAAGGAATGCAGCGCTTAATCAGAAAAATATTCAATAACAACATAATTTATGTACATCATAAAGATAAACAATAAATCAGATTGATTAATTAATATAGATAGTTACTCAAGTTTATATAGAAAGTTTTTTCTGTAGTGTAGGTATGTCAGATTCTCAAGAAGAATAAATTAAAGTGATGAAATAGCACTACTCCTTTATGCAAACTTTGCCTAATGACTAAACACACCACTAGAATCTATCATTGGAAATCTATTCGTTCTTAAGTCGCATCTACAGTAACGGTAGCTACATCTAATAATGAGTAATGAGCTCAAAAGAATGCAGGATAACAACTGACGGGCAATTGATGGGAAGCATACCGTCGCGCCGCTTCTGCCCGCCTGGTAACAAGCCGTATTAAATAGACACCGCTCATTAAATGCCGTGATTGATTCTGTGGCAAAACCAATACAGTAGTCGCTACCGGTACCATCAGTAATTAAAATACGTCTAATAAGACTTAGATAGTCAACGAGGTGCTCACGAACCAAGACTCCGTTTAATGAGTTGACATTGATAAACGACTACCGAATTGTGAATTAGCATAAGATTCGAATCAGTTTTAAGATCAACATTCATTCATATCGGAATCAACAAACCGATTTGCAAAGCTGAATATTTAAATTGTTTATTTTAATGAGAGAGGACACGACAGAATTGGAAAGATAAATTGCATGACGTAAAGCTAGGGAAACTAAACTATCTCGACTGCCAGTATTTCATTTTAATGTTCTTAACAACAGCAAATCTTTCAATCAGATACCAGGCAATCATAGGATAGCAGGTATGGTGAGTAGGCAAGCAGAGGCCCACCCGCCGTGCGGCCGCGGGCACGCACGCGCTCTCGCCAAATTGCCCAACTGATGCAAAATACCCCCTTGAGGTTACAAGGCCTCTAACGGTACCTTTCATGATAGAGCCTCTTAACTCACACATTTCCTGGGAGTTATCGCTAAATGTACCATTACTCCTTTGTCGTACCACAATAGAACCATTTACATTCTATATTGGTAGTGCAGAAAATATTTCGTGAATTCTAACAACAGCTGAATTTCCACGTGTAACGAAATTGATTGTGAGAACATTACGTACGCAAGAATGTAACACCGCGACAGTACATAGTACCAGTTCCCATATTCCAGCTACAATTTCCTGGAACATTTAGCATGTCCACTTATAATATCGTATTGCTTTCCTATCACGTACAAAGATGACTTTATTTTGATATTGCACGCTTGTAGTTTATTGTCCATTGTGTTTTTTGTTCACAGTGGTACGTGCCTCAATGTCGGCGCCTGAAGTTGGTACATATTTCACTAATACATGTTACATTGTCATTCGGCGGAGGTGTGCGGACTGTGAAAGTGCGCTTTGAATGACTGTCACATCAGATTCTACGTTATGACGGACTGATAGCTCCGGACGTTGCGATTATAATTTGCATCAGTTGAGGAGTTCGACGCTAGAGCTTAGATCATGATTGCATTGGAGGCCTCCGAAAACGAATCTATAACAGCAGGGGAATAGTTTATTGTATGACAACATCAACCTCCTGCCTCGTCCAAGCTTCCCGAATTGAATTTTATAAAATAAACACAAGTGTCACGGGGCAGCCATAACGATTCTGTTTTACTGTGCTAGCGTGTTCGCGTCGAATAATATACCGACAGATAGGGCGTTTTTTGTTTTGCTAAACGGGCAAACTTGCTCGCGTGCCGCAACAACAGTCCTGCGGTCGGGATATTTTTATCCTTACTTGCTTTATGTGTCAGTACCTAATCGATAGAGTAACCTTGGAAAAGAGAAGGTCATCGTGGCCAAAAAACAATCATTTATTACGAAATGACAACGACTTAATACTGAGGTCATCTAGCAAATCTTCAATGTAATATGTCATCAAACTTAAAGTGCTTTATTATATAATATGCAGGTATTCAAAAACAGTTTTAGACATTGTTTGAATTAATGAGACATCCAATAAATACGTCGGAACACTTCGATATTATGCATGTTTAAAGATATTATTGCCAGTCGTAACAAATTAGGAAACGGAATCCCACGAGACGTATTAAGCCATTCCATTTCCTAGTGTAACCAGAAACATATGAGAGGATTTTTTCGGCTAGTTTTTCAGTGTAGCATCAATTAGGAAGCGTTCTGTGAGATCCGCCCCGCCGTTAGCGCTCCGATGGCGGCAATTAGAGCTGGTACGGCGCCCGCGGGACTTCGCCGGATGCCCGGAATGTCTGAACTCCTCGCGCGGTATGCGACCCTGGTAATTATTCTCGGCTGATGCATGCTCTATTGCTTCTGGTGACTAATTAAAAACAATTTCTGTGATTTATTTATTAGTGGACCGTTATTTATGAGTCACTCCAAATAGAGCGTACGTTACGAGCATAAATACATAAATCATTTTATTAAAAAAAAACTTTTTTAGAAACAGTGGAGGAATATTGTATTTTTTATTTTCCTGTCGTTCGTCGTGTGAAGTAATTATTTGTGTGTTATTCTATTTAAGTATTGTCTGAGTAACTAAATCAACGATGACCATCTAAACATGCACAATATCAAGTAACAAGATACTATCCTATACAATTAAACATGAAATCATAAGAAGGTACGGTACTTCACACAGTAACGACTAGTGATGAGCAACGCTATCTATCAATAAATCGGAGACGCACAGCGGGGGCCGGCTTATCGAGTCGACATCTGGCGCCTAAATTCTTACATGCAACGTACACCGGTTGTAAATAAGGCAGGAATCGCCACTGACAGACAGACCAACGGAACAATATATGGCCATAGCTATGTTAGTATGGATACGGCCAGGCGAAATTTATAATCAATAAACGGCTCACAATAAATTACATGTTAATAACATTAAATAAATCAAGCAACTGTCTGGGCCAATTCAAATGAGCAAGGTGGTTCCTATTTCTGTTTTATAAAATTGAATAATTAATGAATTACAGAAACTAGAAGAAAAGCTATAAACACAATGTAAAGAATAACGAACATGGAACCCCCATTATTTAAACTGCTTGTATAATCTAGTACGATTAAAAAACATGTTAAGAAATTATATTGCATGTTAATGCTTACTTATTAGCAATCCATTAAAACAATAAATATATCAATGGGTATGAAGATCAATACTTTTGCAATAATCTATCGGAAATAAATACAAAAGTCCTTCCTTGTTACAGAAATATCACCGAAGTCCTAACGTCAGCAAATCCTTATCGCTTTTCATAATCAAACATTAAATAGAATGTTGGAGTGACAGGTAGACACTGAGATACAAATCCGACACATGATGCACAATTGAAATTAAACTCTGAGCTCTCTCCTATAGAGTTGAAAACCCTTTTGACAATGGACTAATAAATTTGAGGAGTATCATGACACGTGTCAGTTACGCTGGGAGCTGTCAGAATGGAGTAATATATTTATTTATGTGCTGCCGTGGCTGCCGTGGAGCCTCCGTCATCGATGACGTGAGAACGGCACGGAATACTTCCTGACATCTTATGACGTCCTGGTACTTGTGAAATCAATCAATAGATATAGAGCTGTCTATCTGTCTCTGAAGCTGTATCTCTCTATGTCTGATTTCAAGACCTGTTCTATGGTTTGTTTTTAACCATCAATTGTTCCTGTCATTTTAATGCTAAAAGATTCGATAAGTCTGAGACCCAATGTCAATTTGAATAAAAATTATACAATAAGTAGGTACACACTATAGTTCGGCCATTCAGAGAATGCGTTCCTGACACGTCGCGATTGAACTGACGACGTAATAACATTCATTGATTATTGATATAATAATGTTGTTTTAATGCTCCTCAATTGTTAAAACGGTAAACAACCAGCAAAAATATTTTTATCGTAACTGCAACGCCATTGCAAAGTTACGTCGTCAGTTCAATCGCGACGTGTCAGGAACGCATTCTCTGAATGGCCGAACTATAACCCATACGATAGGTAAGTTATTGCAAATGAAATGGTGGTAAAATATCTGCGATTAACTTGTAGGTTATGAGTTTAATTATGTCTTTGTAATTATATGGCTCAACACACTTGCAATATTATGAGAATTAAGCCTGTATCCTACTATTAAATGGATTGGGAAAGGTACGTGAACGTGACGAGTCTTATTTGAAAGTGAAAATTATACATATGACTAGTTACAAAGATGGAATAATTTGAAAAGGACACATATTTAATGATCAGACTAATATAATATTGTCCCTAATTCAAAATTAATTATGCTTGCACTGCATGCATGTAAAAACTGCTTAGTCTTAGACAGAAACATTCACAACATTTTTCCCATTGCCACCCAGAACACAATTTCCATTTACATAAAAAGCTTTACTAAAAAAGGCAACCATTAATTTATCAAAAGTTTAATTATGAAATATGCACCAATAAATCGTTGTCGTTGGTACCACGTCAGGCATACCCAGGATTCCGACTGTGAACGCATTTTTTGTCCCACTCGCACAGACTATAAACACGACACGGTTAATTAAAACGGTATATTAGCATAAATAAATAAAATGCCCCATTACGAATTCAATTTACTATCTTTGAAATCGGTTAAATTAGTCGCAGTAAATAATATCTCGGATACAGTTTCGATAATAGCGTTGTGGTGCAAACGACGAGAGGAGCGACTGTCACGTTGCTTTCTTGTCGCAAGTTTATATTTAAAAACGTTATTTAATTCTTAAACTTTATTCTCATATATTTTTTAGACGAAAGATTTTCTAATAATTTAGTCTCCTTTTATGTTACTCTCTCGCAGAGAATAAATAATTACCCTGCTTAGACATACTCTCTCTGTCTCATTGTGCGCAAGAGATAAACGATGTCGTATTGATCTACAATTCTAGTTGTATAGGGCTCTGCTAAGCAACAATCAAAAGTGGACTTATCTCGCTAACTCTATTCACTTGGAGCCTATAGCATATGTAACGTCACCCGGGCAGCGGATCGATGCCTTCATTTATATGTGGTGCGTTAAATATGGTAAATAGTGCAAATTATTGATTATACGTTTATTTTATACAATTAATGTTATAATGATCGATTCACTACTGCTGCGATGCATAATTTAATTTTTATGTGCTGTAGTGATGTCAAGGTATTCTACTTTTATCTATACCTACTAATTATACTTCAGCTTTGTAATATATATTACAAAGCCGAAGATGTTGTTTGTTATGTTTGTTAAACGCGGTATATGTAACTATTTAACCGATTAAAAAAAAAAATCAGTTTTAGATAGCCCCATTTACTGACCTCATAAGGCCGTAGTCATTTACTAAGATAGTTACTACGTTTAAATTGGGAATCAACACCTCTATTCAAACATCACAAATACAACGTCCATCACGGCTTTAATTAGGAATTAACAGTGATTACATGTAGCCATGTGACCAGACGAGTGCATAGGTATGCGCGCACGCAGATCGCTCCCGCCCCCCGGCGCGGGCGGCACGCGGAGCGCGGCGGGGCGCCATTGTCCCGCTGTCGAGCACGACCATCGCCCCACACAACGACACGTAGGCACGACTCAGTCTATCGATATTGCTGATGCTTAGGGAAACTCGATAAGCTTAGAATTATACTTTTCAAAAAATTCGCAAAGAATCGTCTTAAGAATGACTTTTTCTGATCACCAATGAAAGAGTGTCAGATATAGTATACCTACTAAACCTACAACTAGGGCTGCTATTTCGAATTTCGAAAAACCCGGACAAACATTTAAAAAAACCCGGACATTTGCCGTAAATCGCATTTTTTCCCCGGACGAGTCCGATTTTTTTTAAACAAAACAAGACCTAATTTTCAATATTACCATATACTTAAATTCAATGAGGTGCTTCCTTACATGAAAAGTCAGGGCCGTCTCTAGCTCATATAGTACCTAGTATTAAAAGATTGTGACTTAATGTATTTCGAAGGTCATAAATAAGAAAGCTCATATGGAAACTGGGAGTTACCTTCTTGTTAGTAATAGGACTTTAAAACGGCGCTACATTTTTGATAGGCTAGACAAAAAAATGTTGAAAAATAGAAATAACTGCAAAGTGAAGTGCGAAAATTTTTGAGTTTTGGGTCACTAAATATAATAAAAAAAATCCGCAAAGTGAAGAAGCCGCAAGCGAA
Source organism: Helicoverpa zea (assembly GCF_022581195.2). Lineage (NCBI taxonomy): Eukaryota > Metazoa > Arthropoda > Insecta > Lepidoptera > Noctuidae > Helicoverpa > Helicoverpa zea. Next base: position 530,568 of record NC_061464.1, on the reverse strand, counting down.
GCGAGCGCAAAATTTTTTGAATCTTAAAAAAAAAATTGTGCCAAGAAAAGAAGCCGCGAGCGAAGCGGGCGCGAAAATTTTTGAGTTTTGGGACACTTCGACTTCTGCAGCAAATGCTTGTCTATTTGTAATTTTACAAGGTTAAACTTCCATACAAGGCAAGCAATCTCATGTATATTATGTTTTCCACTCGTAGTTAATAAAGGCGGGGCAGGCTAGGAATTGGCTTGGTTGGTGGATTTAACGATTGTTATTGAAAAACCTGTACCTATGACTTCTTATCCTCTCAAATCGAGTGATCGTCCTCTGAAATCTGCTAGCTCTAGGCCTGTATGGCGTTGGCGTGGGCGCTCTGCGGCGCCCGGGTTATTCGCATACCCTGCACCATAGATAGGTTAAGACGACCCTGTGAAAAATGTCCGGGTTTTCCCCGGACACTTCTTGAAACCCCGCCCGGACGGCCCCCGGACGGCCTCCAAACGAGGACAAATCCGGGGAAACCCGGACGGATGGCAGCCCTACCTACAACATACCAAGGTATATTAAACGACGACGGTAAAAATTCTTTTATAAGTTTCAATTGCAGATAAGTTCATAATGGTAAATAAACATAAGGCAGTAAGTATTAAAGTATAGAATGAATACGAAATTATGACAGTTAATTATATGTAAATTATCGAACATTAACAATATCGACAACGCGCAGCACTATCGTGGCGCCCGCGCGATAGGCACCGCGGGGCCGCATTGTCCGCGCGTCTAAGTGCCTTATATTCGGTTACCCGGCTATATTACACCACTATACGCAATATCGATATCTCACCCGAAACAAATCACGAACATCCTTACTCCTGATTCGTACAATTCATTTTCAACTTAAAGTTTTAGGAATTAAAGTTGAATCTTGTCTAAATTTTGATTCGGTGATTATGACAGTTAGGTTTAGATATGAGACGATATAATTTTCATTTTACTACTCCTTGGATACACAAGAGGTTTAATAAATAACAAAACAGAGGTTTTACGTCGCACCTTATTTGAAGGCAGTTTTGTCAAGCGATTGTCTCAACTTCACATATAATTTATATTATTGTGTAATAGATTTGGAAGAAAGAGATTATGTTTTTATAGCGGTGGGGCACACGATTTATTGTATGGTTTTTGTTAATAAGATATAAAGTTAATTTATATTATAATTGTTGTAACTTATTTATATGGGCTATTATTTCATTTTTACGTTTTGTTTAGATGGATTAGATAGTCTTTAATAGATAAGTGTCTAAAGGCCAAAATCCAGTCTCCCACGTATGTTGTATGTAATATTTGCCAGAATAATTCAAATATTCATACAATTATTGAAACACCGCTTATTCGCACATGCGTAATAAAAGTAATTTACTGTCGAAGGTAAGTGTAAAACGTATAAAATTGCATAATCTGTTGAAATGGCTGAATGGCTGAACTATTGTAATGTATCTGTGTCACCTGTATTGTACCCATATTTGCGAATAAATTTATCTTTATCTTTATCTTTATCTTTATCTTTAATGGCCATTATGTTATCGAAGTCCCTAAAGTACCTAATTCTTGATTCTCTTTATCAAGTTCCATATTATCTCCGATTACTTTTGTGAATGGACCTAACTGATACAGAGTAAACTTTATAATTTACCGTATACAATTACCGTAAACATCTCGCTAACGTTTTTGCATTTAATACAATATTGTTATTTCCAAACAAAGAAAAAACATTGATCAGTTTAAAATGCTTAGCATATTCCAATCTAAATACATAGTGTTTTGCATTCTAAGTTCAGACTGAATTGCCATGTTTGTAGTTAAAACAGCAGGTTCTGTCCTTACTAACCTATAGAAAGACGAGTTAGAAATGGCAATCTCGTACTATTAACTTTCATTGCAGTAATACCGCTCTGGAATTGTACTGATAGTAACATGTAATTAACGAAGAATATACAATCTTCGGCTGTAATTAATAACCTGAAAACCTAGTAAGTAATGAATCCGCTTATCCTGAAGCCTTTATATTATCCGAAAACACTGCGGAAGTCGCTGCGCAGAAATCATTTTTGGGTATCAGCGGAGCTTTCTGAAGGGATTAGGCACATATGTAGGTGAACCTTTGCTTCAAAGTTCGTTGCGAGCCATTATATAGGTATGGCGTGAATTATACCAGTTCAGACTCACAATATAGTTCACCAACAGCTACAGTTACAAGAGTACCTACCTTTTTTTTTTCCGACGTCAAAAATCATCAAATGACCCCCCCTCCCGCTGTGGGTTAGCAGCGGTGAGGGAGTGTCAGACTCTTACTGACTAAAAACCGTCGTGTTCCGTCATAGGCCATTTATGTACCAGGGCCGCGGTATCTCTTTCGAACAACCCACAGCCCCGGCAGAAGAGTACCTACCTCAGGGTCAATCTTCTTATACTCCGGGTCCTCTTCATCCACTTCGAAGTATAGTTCTGTGGAGGTGAGCGAAACGGTGCCCGGCGCCACCAGCCCTGGAGCCACTAGTCGAGCCTTCGTACTTATGTTAACTGGACCTGCAAGAGTCCACATATTAAAGGGACGCTGTAAATGACTATATAGATAGAGGAAAAATATGATTGCTTGTTTGTATAGAATAGGAACGACTGAACCAACTGTCACTGTTAGAAAGGTGCTCAATCCGCTCCGAATATAGGAATACAAAAGACGAACAAGTACATTTCATAAAGTAAAATTTAACTAAAGCGTTGAAACTGTACCTACATAATTTTTCACCAGTCATACAGAGTGCTTAGTGCGAGTTTTCGTGAATTTTTTTACGGACTCACATGAGAGCGCGTATACTAAGATTTGTATGGAACAAAAACAGCTCCACCTAGTGTCAAAAATTGGAACCTGTTTTTGTTCCATACAAACAGTGTTGCCAACAGTTGTAGAAGCTTACCACCAGAGTCAACTTTTAAAACCACCAGAAAACCACTAACAAAAATTTATCCCACACTTAAAATCACCAAATTCACCACTAAAAAAATATTGTTTATATTTTATTGTAACCTAAAACAATTTAATCATCCAAAGATGTAACTCGGCAACGATAGAAAATTAAAACAGACAAAGCATTACATCTGTTTAGCAATTCATCCGACCCGATCCGAATCCTTCACAAATTATAATCGGCGTAGTAGTTTCACAAATTGTTTAGTTACGCATTTGACCAATGAATGAGTACTTAATATAATTATATAGTAGTCGTTCACCTTTTTGTTTTGTAGATGCTTTTTTGACATTCCGTGAGACTTCAAATCTCCATAGTAACTCCTTAAAGTTGTACCACAAAACTTACATTTCGCTACTTGACCCGCAGTACTTTCAACATTTCGCCACTAAATAGGGGACTTAAACCACCAGTATTAGTGGAAAATCCACTAAGTTGGCAACACTGCATACAAATCTTAGTATACGCGCTCTCATGTGAGTCCGTAAAAAAATTCACGAAAACTCGCACTAAGCACTCAGTTCACGTCAGGATCGTTTTAATACTAAGTCAAACACATCTTCTATGAGCTATGACCAAGCGGTAGCGCCTACTAATATTATTAAAAGCAACGCGCACAAACGATGTTGCTCCAACATCCTGCGCAGTTGTGAATTGCTGTTGCCATGATATTTTGAGTAGGCGCTTTAGTTGTAAGACAGACAATGGGTCGGATCTGATGATCTATAAAAATGATATTATTTTTTTTGCAACTTTTAACACAAAAACCATTGTGCTCACAATAAATAGTTATTTGTTATACAAGAGTGCAAAGTTGCTTTTTAACCGCGGGCTCAATTTTGATGACCGAGCTAGCGAAGGATTCTAAAATTGAAACACGAGCGTAGCGAGTGTTTCAATAATTAGAATCCTGAGCGATAGCGAGGGAATCAAAAGAGCACAAGGTGAAAAATCTTTGCACTCGAGTGCAACACGTAACTTTTCATCCCACCTCATCGAGGAAATTACTAAATGCAAAAAAACAAAATGGCGCGCACATACGAGTATCAAATTAAAAAGACGTACCTATTAAAGTTAACATATTTGAAAACTCACTTTAAAAATGAAACGACGTTAAAAATCTGTGTAAAAACAATAATAAAAAATACTTAATTAATTGAATAATTATTTTAAGCAGTATTTTATTTATTTAATATGTATTTGTTTGAAAAGTCTTATCAAGATTGTCACAAATGGAGTATTGCACACGATGTTCTAAATTCTAATCACTTTGCCGCTCTAGAGGATAAAAACGACTTTTGCGCTCAGATATCAAAGGGTAAAACTACTCTTTCCGAGATGGTGGGATGAAAAAGTAAATAATCTCAACGCTTATCAAACCACTATAAACTTAATTGGATCGTTCTGATTTTATATCCAACCAGGAGAGCATACGTCAAAGAAGTTGCTCCAAAGATCAAATGTTTTTCTGGCTGTTTACTTACCGGTGAGATCGGCATCGATTTCTCTGTCATCTACCAGGAGCTCAGCGTCGTCTAAGAGTTCGGCGGCCGCAGTCGTCGGTAACTGCGCCCCGCGACCCGCACCTCCCGCCGCTATCCTTGAGTGCAGTTCTTCCGTAGCCTATTTTAAAGGAAACAAACTTAAATTTACATTTTAATCCTCCAAATAATGATATTCGGCTATCAGAGACTTTATCAGTATCATCCGGTGAAAAGATTTGCGAGTTTTCGATCTTTAAAATTGCGAGTAAAAAATAATATTTGCAATTTTTGCCATCTCGTTTTGATCGAGTACTAAGATCGCAGAAGAGGGTAGGAGCTTCTGTAGAATGCCGTCGTGGTAGCGCGTTGGGGTACGGATGAGTGAGAGCTGCGTTGGTCGAGTACTAGGCGAGCAGAAGACCGTAGGAACTACATAGAGTTAACTGTAGTATGGCATTATTATAGTGCCCGGTTCCTAAATTCTCTGGATCTTCGTTAGTTAGTTAATAATTTTGTCCACTTTATTCTAAAACTGACTCGACGCGACGAAAGTAAGCTAAAAAGTGTTTTTTTTTTGTGACAGCTAAACGTGAAATAAAGTTATGGGACAGATAAGCGGCCAAATATGGGCAATTAAGTTATACTCCGTTTAAACTAAGTTTAACTTAAGATGCGTTGCTCGGAAACGCATTTGAAGGAGTTATCGAACCAATAACGCTAACGGCTAGATAAACTCTCGTTAACTGGGGCCCGATTCTCCTAATTTTACTTAAGCGACCTTCGATTGACGTTCGACTCGATTCGACTGAGATCCAATCCCGACTCGATTACTATTGAAGCGTATGTGGCATTCCGCTATTTTTTCTTTGAAATAAACGTTTTTAATCTTTTCTGTCATTCAATAATGAATCATTTTGTCTGCAAATGTTTTACGATTGCAAAATGATTGCACGGCAAACTACCGTATAGACCAAAATTACCAAAATAGCATACCAATCGCACACCAATCAAATGTCAATCGAATACGATTGGTCTTTTATTAGTAGCAGAATGCCCGATATGGTTAAAACTGCTATTACGATCGTATTGCGATTCGATTTTGACATTATTAACTTAGGAGAATCGGGCCCCTGGACGTCAGAAAACTAGGGTCGCAGAAGACAGAAGTAGTTAGATAGTAACCTGTATTATGGGCATCATAGTGATGCGTGCGTGCTGGGGTGCGGACGACTGAGAGCTGCGTTGGTCGAGTACTAGGGTCGCAGAAGACAATAAGAGCTAGAGTTACCTGTAGTATGGCATCATGGTGATGCGTGCTGGGGTGCGGGCGGGCCAGCGCTGCGGCGACGTGGCGGCGGCCGCGCGGGTCGGGCACGAGTCGTCTCCGGCGACGCGCGTCGTCCTCCCAAGAATCTAGCTTCCAGAATTGACTGCCACTACTGTCAAATAAACATTCCAGTAACTATTTAAAGATTTTTCAATATAAATATGCAGTTGTCGACACTTAAATATGTGAGCATTTACCCAGGATGTGGCGTAGCATGTGAGGCGGCATGTCGCAATTTATCTAACAGTCTTGCGGCGGCGGCGTGGTCGCGGCGACGCGCGGCTGCTATAAGTCGCTCGCACGTGCGCTCTTCCTCCGCTCGCTCTGCGCTACTCGTTGCGCAAAGACACTGCAAAAATACAATAAAATTACTAAATTATGCCTTATCTTATGTGAGCATTATGACCTAGTGTAATACACGGTATGGTATTTATTTCTAGCGTACCAAGGAAAAAACCCGGCAAACGTAATTGAAACGAATATCTTACATTCAGAAGCTGAATTTCTGCAGCATATTTTCCAATAAGAAAAAAAAAGAACATAAAAATCCTCACCTCAAAATCAGCGTGTTTAAGTACATCATCAGCTCTCATCCTATTGAGTATGAACTCGGCCTCGTTAGCCACCCTCACTATGTGGTCTCTCATGGCATGTGACAGGAGCCGACCCTCGTTGATCAGCTCGATGAACGCCAGTCCCGCGTGCTTCTGCAGCGAGTTCTGCCACTCTTGAGAACACAGCAGCATCACCAGTTCCACCACTGATGTACTGGACTTGAAGGTTTGAAGGCCTGGAGAATACGAAACAGATGTGCTAACTTTAGTCAGGCAAGGTGATGTGTACTCGGTTGTAGATGATTCCCGGTTTGTCCATTCATTGTATACTCCAACCATTTAGAAGCACAACCAAAGCCCAGTCGAAAGTTCTACATCACCAGCTTATAGATCTAGCTTTACTTTTCCATACAAGAAGTTTTCTAACATCATTTACACATGCATTTTTAATTTCACCAGATGATATCAGCTAAAAGCCTAATTTCGCATCTATCATCATTCACTTTATTTTTTTATACCAATTTCCTCATTACAATAAAATATCGAATTTCAGGTCATTACTATTCCCACCTCCAAATCATCCGAGCTATCATAAATAAGAAGCATAGAAAGCATCTACCATGCCTAATACCGTGTACCTTTACCCTCCATAAGCAGTTCCTGTCCGTGTGACCCCACCAGGGTCTTGGAGAGGAAGGGAGCGAAGTCCAGCATGATCTCCCGGAGTAAGGGACAGACGGGGCCTAGGGCTGTCTCCAACTTGTGGGTCAGAGACGCCTCGCGGGACACGCCTTCAGCTGTCATACTTGTGTTCATTGCGTTCAGACCTGCTAATGTCTCATTGTCCTGGAAAAATGAAAGTTTGATTATAAAAATCTATAAATATTTGGAAGCTACAAGGTACACCAAAAAACTATAGGGGAAATAAACTACAGTAAAGTCTTATACAATTGAAGTTGAAAAACGCCAATTTGAATTATAATACCAACTAGAATCATATTGAATGTACTAGGGCTTAAGTGACAATAAGAGAATACATAGATAACCAATTGGAATGGGGTTCTTGGAAAGGTACACAAGTACAGGTCAACTTACTGGATGTAAATGCCTCTGCGCCGCTTGCAGGTTTCTGTTCTGATGCCTTTGTGTGAGATGATGGTGAGACTCCGAGTTCCTCATGTGAATTTGTTTGTCTATGTCTGAAATTAAACGAAATGCAACAATTTCAGTACTTTGTTGCATTATCTGTTTTATTTTCCTGATCCAAACGGATTTTTGTTTTTAATTTCCTTCGAAAGACTCTACACTGTAAATGTACAGAAGATCAATTTCACCTTCATGTATATTTCCCTCGTGGTCTCTCGTTCTACCAGTAATGGTAGCAGGGCCGCGCTCACCGTCCTCGTTTAAGTTCACGTCCGTCCAAGACTCGTCATTGCTCACCTGTAAAATTATGAATGAGTAATAATCATGACATAGGGACACAAAGGGCGTAAAAAAGAAGAAGGATTGTATTTGTATCATAAACATTATAAATCAAAATAAAACAATATAAGTATTCTTACCGGATGTTTGTTATCATCAAGCGCAATTTCGCTGGAAGTCTCCGGGTCATTATTGGTGGTCTCATTCGAGTTCAGGTGGAACGATCCCGCGTCCTCGATCGAGTCCACACTCTGCGAACGCACATACGTCATACACACATAGAAACAAAGAAAAAAACGTCTACACGTCTGTAAGACTCCTAGCTAACTCGACTAGACACGCAGGGGAGCTAGCGAAGTACTAGGGTAACATAGGATTGTAAGTAGTTGCACTCACTCAGACACGGCAAACTATTATTGTAACATCAATAATTTTAAATAGTCTAACATTGGAGTTTACTAAATGTATTGGGTCTAGTCAAATTAAATAAAGACACGAGAAGAAATAACTATTTTTCATCAATGAATTTTCTTGCTAATAGGGATTTCCGACTAAAACTCTGCTAATGGCTTAATATTGTATGAAACTCAGACCTTACCTTCATTTCAATGTATTACACTGGTCAACAGCATTTTTGGTGCAAAGGTGAAATATATTATTTCTTATAGATTATTTGATACGTAATCGAAGTCCAGAACATAAAGTTGCACTAGCACGTAGGGATTTAGAGATATACCCCTCCTAAAGTACCAAAAACGCGATTTTTAACGATATTTGACGATTTTTTTGAAGGACAGCAAAATTGTTTTTTAGTTTCTATCTATAGCATTATATAGTACTACTCTTCCCGATTGAAATTCATTTTTATTTCGAACGCTAAGAGTTTAAATTTTCATGAAATATGTATACAGCTACGATAGTTCGATCTTCCTTACATTTTATTTGGCCTGTTAGTATGAAAAAACTCCACTTTAGTTATAAAATGGTATATATTAGGAAATAAAACTCGCAAAAATATAAATTAAAATAGGGTTAATGCGGGGAAAGTAGTACTATATGATGCTTTAGTTAGAAATTCCTATATAATTCTTCTGTCCCCAAAAAATGACATCAAATTTCATAAAAAAACACGTTTTTGGTACTTTAGGAGGGGTATATCTCTAAATCCCTACGTGCTAGTGCAACTTTATGTTCTGGACTTTGATTACGTGTCAAATATTCTACAAGAAATTGTATATTTCACCTTTGCACCAAAAAAAAAATTTAATTTGTTGACCAGTGTTATAGTTCGGCCATTCAGAGAATGCGTTCCTGACACGTCGCGATTGAACTGACGACGTAACTTTGCAATGGCGTTGCAGTTACGATAAAAATATTTTTGCTGGTTGTTTACCGTTTTAACAATTGAGGAGCATTAAAACAACATTATTATATCAATAATCAATGAATGTAGTTACGTCGTCAGTTCAATCGCGACGTGTCAGGAACGCATTCTCTGAATGGCCGAACTATAATATCTACAATGTTGTGAAAGGAAAATGATTAAAAGGACAAAACTATAGTGAACACCATGCTTTAAAGAAAATCAGTGAAAAAGCAAGCAGAGCACACACATGCAGGAAACAAACTCATTAAAGTGGAAAATATTGAGAAACACACGAACGACAAAGTTAGAAATATCCTTTGCCAGTATACCATAATATCACTTGTAAATGACTTGATGCTATACATAAATAAATTGAGTTGAGTGAGCTATGTATATTGTGTTCAATAAAATCATTTTTATATAATAATATTAACACGTGACTGTATATTTTCGTGTTTGGTGCTGAGTGCTGTAACATTTTGTGAATTTTGCTCAAGTTCATCATACTTACGAGTGAGCATAGCTAGCCTAAAGTGTCAGTTGTTCAGATAAATATTACGTTTGTATTGTGGCAAGCCTGTGAGTATGTGTACATGATTGGAACTGGAATAAGTTTGTCGCCATTTTTAATATTCTTTATCAGAACAAATAAAAAGGCATTTCAATACAAATACAATTTAACAAACATTTTGGAATTTTATAAGAAAGTCTTAAAAGTAATGTTACTATACAAGGAAATGTACCAGAATTACAGAACCAATCAGGAGTGTCAACACTAAATTCCATGTTCACACTGAATCAGAATGTTTACAAACCAAATTGACCACCGACACCGTTATCCCAGACAATGTTTTGGACCTTGCGGTTGGAGGCTTACAACAAGATAATAATATTTTATTACATTTACACCAAATAGACAACAGCTAGAGTAGACTGATACATGTTGCTAGATCTGTATTACAGAAGCATTAATCTATCCACTTAAACCAAAAATCTAGTAGAATTTAAATGGAGTCTCCCGAATTACTGTAAGATTGAAACTAAACAGCAACGAAGGGGCCCCAGAGACCACAGTTAAGGAGACGCAGTAACTAATAGATAGAGATAGAGCATTGGCCGCCTCCCACAGATGTACTAACCTTGGGCTTGAGCTGGCTTTTGATTCGGAGGCTCGACTTGAATAGCGGCTCTTCCTTGTCGGACGCGGGGGAAAGGTCCGGCTTATCGCTAGGCTTTGCTTTCTCTCCAGTACTAGGCTTCAGTTCGTCAGTGGTCGTTTCTATTTTCGCAACACCCTCTTCTTTGCCATCCGTCTCCTTTATTAATTTTATTGCAAAAGCAAAACAAAACGAATATAATGAAGCGTCCACGTATCAACAATCTTCCACATTTAATGTTTGAACATTTAGTTTATAGCGACATCGAAAACGAAAACCAATCGGCAAACAGCAAATCAATTTGCCAAACACAATGAAACTGACACACGCGACATCCGCACGGACTCGGCATGACATGCGCGCGACGCTACTCCTACTTCTAACCTAACTCGTAACACGCTACGCTACTTACTATAACATATATTATCCTTACTTTTCATGTAGTACACCTAAATTAGAACAGTTTCAATAAAAGGGGTAAACATGCTATGAAAATAGAAATTTAGGATAAATTGACATAATCAAAACTATTATTACGGAGGCTAAAAATAAAAGCTTTAAAATAATTTTGAAGAGTAGTCGGCGTCGATACCATTACATGAATTTGATGATATAAAAATAAGCTTTTATATTTAGCGCCATGGACTATTCTAAGAATGATAGTTACTGCCTACAAAGTTTAAAAGGTACTCACAAATTTCTTAGAGGTAGAAAAAGGAAGACAGGGGTCTATCAAAAATCTTCCATGCAATTATGATTCGTACACAAACACGATTAAGACTATAATTGCATACGATATCATCCACTTATAACGTAACATTCTAATGATCTTACCTTCATGGATGGAGAGTCCAAATCGTTAATGGTAGAATTGTTCTCATCGACCACAATCATGGCATACTCGACATCGTCGCCATTGTGTTCTATGGGGCACAGAGATAGCACGGGTTAGTTGTTTGCATTGGCATATCGTGTCATATGTGACAACATCGACAAAGCTTTGCTTAAATAAAGCGAGGGTCAGGTATTCCTACTGTATTTTATATTTTTGGGATTTCATACAGCTATGTTTACATGGAATTCTGTACAGAAGCTGTTACATATTTCTATTTCTAGCTATTTTATTTAAACCTGAAGCTTTCAAAGTCACTATTGGCTGATTACACGGGGTTGCTTTTCAACGCCAAGTCTACATACAAGAGACAATATTCATGCATTGTCCATAGTAGAAGGTTGTACAGAATTCCGACCAGATCTACGAACCAATTCTTATAATCTTAAGATTTAATACATGCTACTTAAAATTTATGGATTCCTCAACGTCTACTTCAAATGATGACGCAACTCAAAGGAAAATGGAAAAGAAAACAAGCGGTGCCTTAGCGGTGCAAAGATTTACATTGCTTTGTCTTTGGACACGAGAACATCGAGTGACGTACAACAATTTCAAAGCATAAAATAGTATATTGAAGCCTTCATTAGTGTAATTCAAAAGACAAAACATTGTACGCGAACATCGACCACATGTAGTATTTTCGGCGTCCACATCACAACCGTATGTTTTTGTTATAATTGTAACAGTTATGAAGACACGGAAGAGCCACTAAAAACCGCTATGAAGCGTGTAAGCGAATTCAAGCACGGACGTAAACTGTGTTGTGGCTCTTTCGTGTATTCTTGTTTCTTTCTTACGATCTCATTGACAGATATTTAGAATTTTATGCAAAAATGTAATAAGGGAGCGATAAGAATTATATTTATAGTTACTGAATTTTTACTCCATATTTTTATGAGATCAATAGGTATACCTCAAGGTTCTATTTTGGGTCCATTATTAGTATTTTCCCGCGAACTAACTTTATTCGCGATTTAGAAAGAAGATATACAGATTTTTGTTAGCGTTTTTGTTTAATTCGTAATGCGAACGCCTCTAGTCGTCGGCCGCGTTACCTGCGTGAGCGCGGTGGTAGTTAGCGATGCGTGTGTGTGCGAGCGTATTATTGTTAACGTGTTGGCCGCAATCGAGCTTGCAGTGCGAGTGGGGGTGGCGGTGAGCCGGGTGCCCACCGGGCAGGAACTGCGGGTACACGTGGTGCGACCACTGCGGGAACAGCGGCCGCGACCCTGCACCCGCAACCAGGTACCAGGGCCACATGGGTGCAAGGAGCACAGGGGCAGCAAAGGATAAAAAAAGGACATTGGAATTTAAATTGTAAAGGGATGCGTGGGAATTTCGGAGAATACGACGTGCGAAAGGATTAATTAAGTCACGTGATGGTACCAGGATAACAGAACGCAGAGGAGGTTGAGATGTAAGACAGGATAGTTTTGAATGGAGTACGAAACGTTAGTTGGAGTACAATAATATATTGAAGAGGATGAATACAACAAAAGGTTGAATAAGATTAATTGAGTTAAATTGTGTTTAGTGTAGAAGATTTAGTGAGAATATAAGAAAATATATACAGTTGTGAGGAAATAGGAAAAGAGGAAGCGGAAAGAAAGAAAGAAAAAGGTTAAAAATACGATTTTTTGTTTTGATCATTAAGATAATACGATCGTTAGATATCGCGTTAACAGTAGCAAGTGTCGTGCGGTACAGTCGAACGATCGATGCAAGTCAATGGCGGTGCCGCAGTGTAGTAAATGTAGACGATTTTACCAGTGTCCCAAATCGTGACGCGTATATCAAGCGGCGTGAAAAAAGGAGAAACGACACAATTCAGATATACAGTCTATTAGTATCCTTTTGAACTGTCGCTCTCGAAAGTATCTACCACTTCTTACAAATTTCTAATGTCACCACTTTGGTTCCATCTTTTCAACGAAAGTGATGACTTAGATTACTGTTGATCGACTATAAGTTGACTGTGTGCTATTTATTATTTCATACTTCCGACAGCGACAACACACAATGAAGATGACTGTGACATTCTTATTATGGTAACCAATATATTCAGTATAGATATGTTTCATATTGAGTGCGGTAAAGCATATAAAAAGAAGCAAAAATAAATAGCATACAATTAATCCATATCTATTAAACAAACCCGATATTATGTCTATAGTAAAGAAGAAAGTATAGTTTTAATATTCCATACACAAAATATATCAAGACAGAGTTTACTACATACATAAATAGGTAACATTGGTTCTCCGCATATAAACATAACTTTATAGATTTATTTCGATTCAGCCGTTTAGGAGGTTGTTCGGTTAGATCAAACAAAAGATGTAAAGATAGAATAAGGGTATAAATAGTAATAGAAGATAGAGCAGTCTACTACATAGAACAGTGAATGCTTGACATAACAGTGCCACTACGTCGTTAACTTATCGTGGGAAATGTTTCAGGTATTTATATAGTATTAGTATGTACAGGAATCATATCCATTTCATAACAAAAAAATATTATAGTAAATCGATAGAACTAGAGAGAGCACACTATAAAGGTAAAAGATTAGAAATATTGTTCATTTTCATGTCGATAATCAATTTTGAAATCGCTTTCATAAAATACGTACATAGAAGTACTTATACTTAAAAAAGCGTGCATAAATTATATATTATCTTTTAGCTCGTTCAATTGTGTGCATGAGTGTGTCCTAGCTTTAATTTGTATTTCAAAACTTTACTCAAGCACAGCACTCCAAACTTGGAATATGGAAATCTTGGAATCTTGGATTGAATCTTGATCTGATCTACTAAAATGTAAGTATTCTAAGGATAAGAGGTACTTGAGTAATGTTCGGGTTTCAGGTAATAATGTAAGTGTGTATGTGCAGGTGAGCGTGTTTGCGTACCGTGGTGCTCGTGCGCGTGGTGCGGGCGGCGCGCGGCGTCGGGCGGCGCGTGCGCGGGCGGCTCGAGGATGTCGCGGTACTTCGACACCATCAGCACAGAGATGAAGTACACGATGGCCAGCGACAGGAACTGCGCCTGCTTCGTCTCCTCCTGCCAAACCGACAGCGTGCAAATCATTTGCTACCTCATGTACCACCACCACACATGAACAAACTCATTTTAAGACAAGTTAGTAAGTAGAACTTTTATGTCGATAATGTCTAGTTTCAACTTACCACATCTCTATAAATAACTGCCCGAAGTCTATTCACATCCATATCTTGAAGAAGTCTCTCGGGGTCCTTAACGGGACTCGATGCGTCCGCTAAACTTGCCACCACACTCTGCAGTTATAAAAAAAATACGGTATCATCCTGGTAGTAAAAAAAGGGTTCAAACAAAAACAGGTGTTGAAAGTGAAGACATAACCCGTTCAAAAGTGTAACAAAGTACTAGGCAACCAGGACCGTTGTGGAGGCCGTTTTGGTAAGATTGTGAAGTAGTGGAATAAATTGGAAACCAAAGAAAGAACAGTAACATGCGAGAAAAGGAATAGTGCGTACAAAATTGTTGAGAAGCTTGTACAATTTTTTTTATCAACATGCAAAGTGCTTAATTTCTATAGAAGCGCGGTGTGTGTATCATTTAATTGAATGTTTATTTACCAAATACTTTTTTGTGAGCAGTGCAAGGTGTTGAAAAGCTATCATTAATATCGATTACAGTTTTGATACCAGGGTGGTAGAAGAGTCAAGGAGCTCTTAACATAAGATGCAAGTCACTGAGGGTACATAAAAAATCCTTTCATGGTTGAAAGCCCTTTTTTAGAATAAATATTTTACAAGGCAGTGATTGGCCATTAGCATGAATTGTGTAGCATGCTCATCGGGGATTGGACAAAGATAGATTAGGATTTATTTTTGTAGCTACGAGACGGTATGCTTTTATAAAAAAATCGGTAAGGGGTGGGCGGGCCAATTAACTAAGTTTCGTGTATTATAGTTCGGCCATTCAGAGAATGCGTTCCTGACACGTCGCGATTGAACTGACGACGTAATAACATTCATTGATTATTGATATAATAATGTTGTTTTAATGCTCCTCAATTGTTAAAACGGTAAACAACCAGCAAAAATATTTTTATCGTAACTGCAACGCCATTGCAAAGTTACGTCGTCAGTTCAATCGCGACGTGTCAGGAACGCATTCTCTGAATGGCCGAACTATAGGAAGTCATAAATGCATGTTATAGTTCGGCCATTCAGAGAATGCGTTCCTGACACGTCGCGATTGAACTGACGACGTAATAACATTCATTGATTATTGATATAATAATGTTGTTTTAATGCTCCTCAATTGTTAAAACGGTAAACAACCAGCCAAAATATTTTTATCGTAACTGCAACGCCATTGCAAAGTTACGTCGTCAGTTCAATCGCGACGTGTCAGGAACGCATTCTCTGAATGGCCGAACTATAGTGGAGCGAAATCTTGCAATGATTTGGAATATGACCAACAAGGAGATTGTTCTTTTTCTTGGCAGGGTTAGTCATTATATGCTAACAAAATAGTTGAATTTTGAATTATACAGAGGGTATTATTGTTATAATTCGCATTTTTTTTTATTAAATGGGTCAAATGTGGAGCGTATGGCGTCTTAGGCTCCGTGCAAGTACCAGGAGCCCCGAGGCGTGAGGAGGTGCTGTTTACCTTGGGTTCGGGCGAGTCGGCGGCGCGTTGGCCGGCGCGGGCGGCGGCGTAGCGCTGGCGCTCCTTGCACTCGAGGCAATTGCGCACGGCACACGTGCACACCTACACACACACACACTCGCGATGCCTAGCCTACGCCGCTACGTCGCTACGACTCGCTAGAGCTCTAGGAAGTAGTAGCCGTACGGGACATCGACTGAACTCCTGCATTTTATGAACTCCCAGTACTTCTCATTACATAACGTAACAACTTTTGTACTAAGACTGTGCAATTGTTACCTACTTTTTTTATCGCGTGTGCAGTGAGTTTTTTTATACGACATAATTAACCAAATGAAACAGGTTTCTGTTCATAGAATGCAAGAATACAACCTTGAAAGAAAGAACTAAACTATAAATAATTAGAAGAAATATAGTCTCTACTTTACTTTGTCTAAGACAGAATATTCTATGAGCCTATTAAGAGACACTAAATATGGTTTTAAGAAGTCATAATTTCTATACGGTCTATGTTCTTATGAAAATGGAACAACATTTAAAAACATTACTAATTCTGTCACAAGAATTCTAGGTACAATAAACATCTTAAAAAGTTAGTCTCAAGTACTTCTGAAGTAAAAAAGGGACACTTATAAAAACAAATCATAACTAAAAGTAAGTCGTGTTATTTTTTATGGTTCAATAAACACCACTTCCAGAATTAATTATTTGGCAATTGTTTTGATAGTGGAATATCCTTCCGTCAAAAATATCACGACGAACTTCCCCCCTCTGTTTCTAGTAGCCCCCACTCACCAGTCTGAGACACTGCCGGAGTATGCCTCCCGAAGACATGTTCTTCTCAGCTTCCAGCTCAGCAAAGTTGAGCGCGCTGGCGAAGATGAGCACATCGGCCATGCTGACCAGCCGCTGCAGGAACGTCACCGCCACTTCCACCGGCATGCCTTGAGTGGGCTCTATTACGTCGAGCTCATTCTGCCGAAATAACGTCAGTGTTGTTGAGACGGAGTCATTCTTGAACCTTGAATTTATTGAAACGCGAAACTTTGTGTGTATAAATAGGCGTATGCATAAATATTTGTTACTCTTTCACGGCAATAACACTGGATAGATTTTGATGAAACCATGCAGTAATATCCTACTAATATTATATCCTACTAATATTATAAATGTGAAAGTTTGTGAGAATGTATGGATGTATGTTTGTTATTCTTTCACGCAAAAACGGCTTAACAGATTTAGTTGAAATTCGGTATGTGGATAGGTGATATCCTGGATTAACACATAGGCTACTTTTAATCGATACACCACGCGGGCGAAGCCGCTGGCGGAAGCTAGTAGGTTATATATTACAATAACATATAAGCTACTTTATACTCTCTCCGGGAAGTTTTCCCTTGGGAAGCAAGTGAAACCGCGGCTGGGAGCTGGTATCAAAATAAAATTGTCTACTTTTACGGAATAAGGTCAGCATATTCTAAGACTTATGACCGAGTCCATCAATATTGTTTTTAGGCCTTTATTTAAGGTGATAATTATTCTCACATTAGGCGAAGTAGCAGAGGCCAGCAACGGCAGTAATCCTCCGCAAGCGATGATCAGGTTATCAGCCAGCTGGCTAATGAGGTGCACGGTGTTTACCACGAAGATCGCGTTCTCGCTGCTGTTCACGAAGTCGATCACTGACTTCGTAGAGTGACTCCGCCATACCTGGAAATGGTTAAGTGTGATTTATTAAAGACGCCATATTTACACCACACCAACGTATAAAATAATGTTTAATTTATATGATTTTTTCTCCTTCTTTTGATCATGTAGATTGCTATTTTATCAAAAACATTAGAGGCTGTAATGACCGGAATTGTGGTCGGCCCTCAGGGAAATTTCTGCCAGTTTCAGTCTGCCTATATCCTACTTATATTATATCCTACTTATATTATATCCTACTTATAGAGGTATTATAAATGTGAAAGTTTGTGAGAATGTATGGATGTATGTTTGTTATTCAATCACGCAAAAACGGCTGGCCCGATTTGATCGAAATTTGGTATGTAGATAGGTGATACCCTGGATTAACACAAAGGCTACTTTTTATCAACACACCACGCGGGCGAAGCCGCTGGCGCAAGCTAGTAATTTATAAAGAAATATAGAGCGATGTTAGCCCCATCTAAGAATGACATACAATGAACTATACATATTTACGAAATAAATTGCACTAACTTGAATATCAGTTTCCAAGGAGAAAAGAACGTCAGAGAGCAGTCTTTGGTGTATGTAGGACCAGCGGAACTCCGGGATACGGAACGGCGGCCGCGTCGGGCCGGGGGAGAACATCGGCCGGGAACACTTCGACGGACGCTTTGTTTCTGTAACATT
The DNA here is from genome assembly GCF_022581195.2 of Helicoverpa zea. Classification (NCBI taxonomy): domain Eukaryota; kingdom Metazoa; phylum Arthropoda; class Insecta; order Lepidoptera; family Noctuidae; genus Helicoverpa; species Helicoverpa zea. Next base: position 512,318 of record NC_061464.1, on the reverse strand, counting down.
ATGCCATTACAATTAATAAAAAAATATATAATAAACTTCACCACCACACTAAGATAGACTGAGAAAACACCTAATGTATTAAGTTCACCGTCGTATGTTATAAATAAAGTATTTAATTTTAATGTTGATTTGTCAGTGTCAAAGGAGAGAATACTTACCAAAATGATTGGAGTCGACTTGTGTACTAGTGGAGGCACTGCGAGGCCTCTTGGGCGACGCTGAAGTGTTGGTGCCCTGCGTGGCGACGCCCTCACCCCTACTGCCGTCCTGCTTCATCTCACTGTCACCAGGTAAACTCACGCGTCTCTTGTCTCTCTCACTCTCATGGCCTTCGTCTTCACTATCCACCTCCTTATTATCTAGCGGTATACTTTCACTAATAGTTGAGATCGGAGGAATCTCAGGAGTCTTCTCTTCCTCTGGCGTCGGCATGTCGACTCTTTGGCTATCATTCTTCTCATTTTCTTCCGTAACTTCGTCTTTTCGTTCTACATCTAGTTTCTCAGCCTCTTCAGTTCTAGAATTGACTAAAAATTCACCATCAAGTGGCAGTACGTTGCCTTCGTGCGGGTGATCAGAAGGAATGACCCTCTGCGGACTATTATCGTCTGTCGTAATATTTTCACTATTTGGCTCAACAGTTTCACTATCAGCAACAACATTATCACTACTAGTTTCAGGAATTTCAATATTTTCACTACTACTTTCAGCCACTTGAACATTCTCACTTTTTGTCACAACCGATGTAATTAAGTCCGTAACTAATTCGTTAGCGATGGTTTCCGCCACTCGCTTGTCGTCCACGATCTCTTCGATCTCCTGCTCGAAGTCGTCTCGTCCGTTGGGAGTGTTCCCTTCAGAGTGCAGACCTCCGGAGATGGCTCCTGAGTCCGTATCATCATCAGTCTTTAACCTCACAGTTTCGAGCGCTATGCTCAGTACGTCGTTGACAATATTAATTGCTACACGTTTAGGGTCTTCGGGATCATCATCAGCTTTATCTAATGATTTCTTCGGACTTGTCGCTTCACTAGGTGTGAGGTACAAGTCTGATCGGTCCGATAGTTCGGACTCACGTTCAGTAACAACGTTGAGTTCAGCAACTCGCTCAGGACTGGCCGTCTCACTAGCCGATAAACTTGAAGGAATACCTTCACTACGATCAGTAGCATCGTCTTTGGAAACACCATCACCTACATCTCGAACAGGAATATAATCTAAGCTACCTTGCCTCGTCAAAGGTTCATCGCTCTTCTCAAGAGTACCGATACCCGATTCCGGATCTTCTAAACATTTCGTATCTTCGATCATGGACCTTACTAATTCTGTTTCTGAGGGCAACGCATCTGTAGGTGACACTACCCTATCCGCGTCATCAGTAGGTGTTTCTACTTCATCTATGGCATGTTCAACTTCTTCAGGACGTCTTGCTTCTGTTGTTTCAGTCTGTGACTCAGGTAACGCGTCACGTTTAGGCGTGTGGACCTTACAAACCTGCGAGTATACTGCATCAGTCGAATCATTTGCTTCTGTAGTATTACACCTGCAAGTGTCGAGGTCTCTTAGGGACAATCCTGCGCCGATTTCAGTCTGTGCAGCGTGGTGTAGAGCTTGGTGGGTGTCGCGTCGCTCCCAGCCGCAAATGGTGGAAATGGGACGTTGCTGACGCTCAGCCGGGTCCGTGATGTTGTCGGCCCGACGCTGTTCGTAATGCTCATACATTTGAGCAAACTGGAGCTTGAATTCTTCGTATGAAACCTGAGGAGTACGATATTATTTTCATGAATTCATATTTGGTAATTGAGTTTTTATTGCTGCCGATAATTATAAAAAAAATATGAAGCGTCAGTGGCGCAGTCGCAACATTCAGGCAAATTATACTATAACAAAAAATAATAATTAGATCATATCTTCAGTATTACTGAATAAAAAGACAATAAAAATCTGTTATCTTACGCCGTTACTTCTTTATGGAAACTGTTTTAGGTACTTCAATTTCAAACATTCTTTACTACATTTTATTTTCATTACATTATATTCTTTCTACATTATTTTATTTCGAAACGATCAGCGATGTTTCAACAGCAGAAATATCGATTATACTCACTTTAACTAATAGATAACTCAACTACAAAGTACTAGGCGCCCAGAAGTACGCAGGAGATGTTCACCATACCTTGGAGTGCACGATGGCGAGCGTGTCGACCCAGACGCGCCAGCCGCCGTACTCGTGCTTGATGGCGTGGTGCAGCAGCATGCGGAACAGCGAGTACACCATGTCCGAGATCTTCTGTTCTTCCGCGTTCTTCGGGTGGATGTAGGCCATCGCTATTAGCCATTCCTGGAATTAAAACATTATGGTTGGTATTAAAATTTAATGTTTTAAGAATTAGAACTTATTTGGTATCATTCTAAGGTCCACCGCCATAATAAACGCCCGCTTATCTAAAAACAACTATTTGCTATACACTTCAACATGAAAATTCATAGTAAATAGTTATTTAAAAACTGACATTCATGCTTTATTGACGGTAAACTTGGGCCTTTTCTCTGGTAAACAATCGCTTTACTACCGTCATTGAACAAAAATGTTAATGTCAATTGCATGCTGACCTATCACATCCATAGACCATCTAAACAGGCTAAGAAGTCTTTTATATCTTGTTCATTTACTATTCACTAATCGTTAACTTCGGCTTTTACACAAATGTCTTGTTAGATCAGGTTCTGATTTGATTTCTTCAACTTAACTATCACATAGATCCTACCTGCCACACAGACATCTGCAGCACAGTCCTGCGGTTCTCGCGGTTGTTGCTGCACAGCAGCGTCATGTCGGACAGGAACAACTTTTTCACCTCCAGGAGTTGTTCCGTCTGCTTCGACTGGCGGATCAACGTTGCTACCACTTTTAGGATCACTGTGAAGGGACAGATAAATAACAATTTAGAATTTGTCGTTATGTTCTTTTTCATTTCTTGAATTCTAGATAGGTATAAGTTCAAGTAGTGTTGCTTGATTTTTAGAGAGCAAGTACATACTTCTCGGGTTATTTTTTCTTAAGATGATAAACACAGCCAGCCCAGCCGCGTCGCCAGTAGCGTGAATAGCTTCACTACATATAGTTACTCACTGGGGTTCTCCAGTCGGAAGTGCGGCTGCGGCTCAGGGTGGCTGGTGTACAGTATCTGCTGACCCACGTGCTCTGTGAGCAGCTCGTACAGCGCGTTGTACACCGGCAGCGCCAGCCCCTCGCCGCTCGCGCCCAGCCGCGTCGCCAGTAGCGTGTATAAGTTGTGCGGTGACATCACGTCGTATTTGCGTCTGTAAACGTTATATAAATGTGTTTAGTAAATTATTGGTAGGACTGGGATCTGAGTGACATATTTTAGGAAAAGGCAGAAGACATAAATTATTATATTTTGCTGTTTGATTTTCAAAGCAGAATATTACTATTCTGTTACGGATATTTACATCGAAGTACCTACTAGGTGAAGAAATGCTAGCGTTAGTGTCCTAGTAATTTTAAAAGGCCAAAAATCTCAAGGGTCGTAAAACGTTTTAAAGTTAAGACAGAAATAGTGAAAATACAAAAATAGGCACCTTTATACATAATAGGATAACAGAGCACAACAAACTAATGTTGCATACATTTATCATGTAAGCAAACCATGACAGAAATGACCCCTTGATGATCTATTGAGGTGATGCTCATAGCTGGCTTGAGTTCACCTAAACACGACCACAAACATCTATTCTCCTATTAAACTATGACAACAGCATTGGTCCAGAGATAATTATCATTGATTCCGCACAGATTTGCATACCCCTAACGTTACTGAAATCCTAGTAATGTAACGGTAAAACAAAATTCATTAATTTAGATAGAAGAAATTAAGTTGTACTTACTTGTGTGTACTTCTACTGAGGAAAAACCCTAATAACTTGAGAGCTTGCAGCCTAATTAGTTGACTCTCTGACGATAGTAATTTGAAGATTGTCCTAACTCCACCCTGAAATAGCAACATCAACATTTTTCAAACTCTTCGTCTTGTGTAAAGAAATGTTTTCAAAAAATTATATAGGTTTTTTTTTTACCTTAGCGTCAAAAGCGGGCACCATAGAACTAGGGTGTTCCGACATAAGTGATATTAACATTTGTAAGACATCGTGTAGATTCTCGTCCTGGAAATAAAATAACAAATCACACAACGAGCAAGACACAATAAAACCCATAAACTTTTTATCTGAAGGGTGGTTGCCACCCATAGGGTCTCAATTTCGCACAAAAGTACCAGGACAACATACCTCGTGCATAGTTGTCAGGTAGTTGAGTATGGATTGTAGTTCGTCTTCTTTCACTCCGTTGCCGATCATGATCAGTTGTTTTAAGAATAGCAGAATGTATGCCCTAATAGTAAGAATGTCTTTGTGGGCCGGCCGCGGTCCTTCTGAAAGATTATGTTCATAAATATTATATCAGTTCGCTGAAAAAACATTCCAAAATAAAAATGTTATCTTGGTTTTATCTAAGAGCATCAATTTCTCGTTATGGCGGAGCTTTGACCCACGTAACCCTCGGAATATTTTAATAGATTAAATGTTTGAGTATAATTATGCTCCGTCATGTCATTGTAATTACAACATTCACATTTGAATAAAAGGGACTTGAAGTTCAATTTCATTTGTAGACACGACTAAGGTACTATCTATTCATAGATTTATTACAAGAATATAATTCATAGGAAAATTTCGAGCGAGCATGATGCTCGTACATAATAAAGCCGGTCTAAAAGAGTCCATACGGTATAATAAATTCACATATCCGAAAAGTATCTAATTTCGTAGTCTCCTTGAGGTTAGTGAATTATAAACGAAGGGACCGCATTACCGTGCTCCGTACTCACCTAATCCTTTGGGCGTAATTCCGCTCTTGGCTCTGGGGTTGACTACCCAATAGTAGAACTTGAGCGTGTGTACGGTCTGCAGCACGGTGCTGACGCGGCGCACACTGCCGTAGATGTGCGCGTCGGCGAGGAAGTCCGTCGCCAGGTAGCAGTAGAGCCTGGCCTGCACGGCCGCCGGCGTGTGGATCCACAGCGCGGGGTTGAACAGAATGTGGTCCAACAGCTGCCAAGTTACAAACGATTGGCAGAAAGACTGCGATTAGCATAGACCTTAAGCTGTCCGATGGTTGGAAGCGTATTCTCTCTTGCTTATGTTCGCCTAGTACAGGGATATACGTATAAAACAACTATAAAGTATATTTTGCCTCTAGTTACGGATTGGCTTGCTGCTATTTCATATTGCAAAGGTCTTGCCTACATAATAAACATCATACATGCTATTGGAATAAAATATATAAAAATACAGTTTGAAATACGACTACTCATCTATTGCTTTGTCATCTGAAAAATAAGGTTTATTTATTTGTAAATAACGAACATTACTTGGACGTGACAGGGTTTCATTTATAATATCGTAAAAAGCGTAGTGCAACAAAATAAGCTAATGGAGTACTACTCTTATTACATTCAATATTTTATTTATTTCATTGTGTTTATATATACAAGCAAATATTTAATAACCCTCAACTTTTATAAAATAAAATTATAAGTGTAGCAATAATGTGAACTAAAATCGCAAAGCGCTACCAGGGTTCAATATCTGGTGAGGCACTAAAGTTTACGGGGGTATGTGTGTAGTGTGGGACCAGGGCTCGAGATACATAGATAAAATATACAAAGGCTTCGAATTCCCAAAATCTATTCTTCTTGGGCCTGAAATTCCCTCGTTGATTTTAGATTTCATTATTTTTCAAGCAGTTTTGAGAATTGGAAACCATTACAAAGGGTAACATCAAACTAGATAAACTTATCAGACTTGATAGTCCCATATATCCCTGGATGAGTGTGGGGGTGCAGAAATAATTGTAGTAAACAGTCGAGGTGAAAAAGCAAGAGGAACATGCGCTAACAACCATCGAACAAATCAGTTGGGAAACACATCGTGACCACGTGCTAGAGTGTACATTCCTGCTCCAGTGGAAATATTCAACGGCATCAAATATTGGCACAAACAGCTTCTTCAAACTTTTTGTAGCCCTGGTACTTATAAAGAGATTACGCTTGCAAATCAACTCTCCAAAAAGCCTTTGTGCAACTGATTAAATATGTAACAACAATAAACAAACCGAGGAAATATTTCCATTGGAAAAAAAACCGGTACAGAATTTACATAAAGGACGGGGCACCAGTCACACTTAAAATAAACCTGCCGATACAAAAGTGGGAGTGATTGATTGTTGGTTTTATACAAATTGGAAGTCGAATTCAGCCTGTACAACATGTTTGAATAACATTTTTTAATGCTTTCTGTTTTAAAAAATCACAGCTTATTTCCTAAGAAGCAATGAGTTGAAGTACCTGCTTAGGAGTTGTAAAATGGTGCTTTGAACTAAAAATATACATCCGTAAATATGTCGTTGCTTCCCGCTGTAAACTAATAGAAGGCAAGCATGTTAACCCAAGCATATTGACAGGTTCGTTACCGCCATATAAGAGCCACTAAATCGTACAAAGGGAGGCAGCCGCTTATCGCGTGTTGTTCCATTATTAATTGATTTGTTAATTCGATTACACATGTTTACAAGCTCCCCAAGCTGCGCTGTGCGGGCTCTTGTTTCATTTCACACAAATAGCAAAGTTTCTCGCTCAGGCTAAAATTAGTTGTACCATTGACACGAACAAGAAGAATTACATTGTGAGCAGTGGTTTCTGTGACTTTCGTTTATAATTAACAATAGTACTAACTTTGATAATACTTGTTGTTTGTTCCAGGAAAATCACAATTTAAGAGAATGTTACTATTACATTGAACTTTGATGAACTCTGTTGATTCATTTGGTGGCTTATAGCTGCTCTTTCTATTTGTGTTTCTTTGTGAAATATAACTTAATGAAAGTCAAGAAAACATCTGTTTATAACAAATAGACGAGCTAAACAACGGCCCGATATAAATTACCTTATGAAGGCAATTTTCTTACTTATTTATGGGTTGTTGTACCTTTGTAGCGAGTCTCAAACGACCTGTATTATGGTAATATCCGAAGAATTAATCTTGATGTTACGGTAAAACGATAAAAACATAATTTATTGCATTAATTTGGGGAACAAACGAACTTGGATGAAATACAAAATTAGTGACGTTGGATCTCAACTCTTACAAAGTAAATCTTAATAAAAAAAAAAGTAATGAAATATATTTTGAACTCCTTTAAGAAAATTGCTTTGATATAATCTGAAGGGATTTTGTTGTCGGAGAAGGGTGCTGGTTATTTATATCATACCTGTTTGAGCAGTAGATCGGAATTAGGAGAGCAGCAGGTGACGAGATGTTTGGTGAGGTGGAGGAAGGAGGCGAGCGTGTCGGGCGTGAGGTGGTCGCGGCTGCAGCGCTGCAGCATGTGCGAGATGACGAGGAAGCCGCGGCACTGCAGCATGTGCTGCTGCACCGTGCTGCACGACTCCACCAGCGAGCACACGAACCCCAGCAGCTTCGAACTGACAACAATCACGACATCATAATTATCAGAACGACTAGGGTATCCAGCTATCCATGGGTGCCTTTGGTCAGTTGAACGAACGACCTATTTGATTTAAGTAAACTGATAGATTGACTGGCTCCTAATTTCATAATTAAAACACTCTTTTTTTGCAATGTAACACATACTCTTATTCTTAGTATCATATGTACAAGAAAAAGGAACACAGTACACAAAAGCAGTCAGTAGGTGTGTTAAATCCGTAAAATAAATAAAAAACATCAAAGGACATAAATAACACAAATAAGGAAACAGATACCCAACCCGTGAAAACCGCTAGACACCTCAAAACGCGAAATGAGATTTTCGTTTCGAGTCCAAATCAAATAATACACGTAGGTACATTCGCGTAATGTTCCTGTAATTTCTACAGAATAAATGACGCGGTACTCTCTTCATTTCTCGTAAAATTTATTTCAAATAATCTTTGTGGAAACTCCGTAGCGAGGATTATGAGGCGTCTCATTAGATGTCAGGAGAACACTCAGCCTGACGAACTTATGCATACATTGAAGCTGTACGTTTGATGTGTTGGTACAATTTGATGGCGTGTGGAGGCCTTATTTGTCCGGATCCAGCGGGGCGGCCGTGACACGGGTCGTCGATGGAGACGCTTTGAACTGTCAGAGCGACTGTTATCATACGCCTCAACCTCCGTCAATATTAAGCACGTGTGACCGACGGCACACACAACACGCCATTGTGTATGTGTAAATTTCAGCGCAGATTTTTGTATTCATGTGCTTTAGAAGTTTACCTACGGCCATTTGTATAGAAAATGGAAAACATTATGCAAAGGTTTTTCGAATCAATATCGTCCAATGTAGTTTTATTTTCCAGGAGGGAATATAAGCAGTATCGCTAAATAAACTGGCACTGCCATTGACTCACTAATAGGATTACGTTTAATTTAACGTTAAAAACTCAGAGGGGATACATTTATTTAAAATGGAGCTTGTAAAATACTTTGGAACGAAAGTCCGTATGTCTGTATTTTAAAATCGTATTTTGTAAAACGTTATAAACATCATTAGAGGCAACTATTGCAAAATATAGAGAATAGGAGAGGAAGAATGATAGGACACCTTATACGTCACGACGATTTTATAAAAAAAACATCGTGGAAGGGAAGGTCGAAGGAAAGAGAGGAAGGGGTCGTCCAAGATATAGCTACATCAAGCAAATTAAAGAAAAGGTGAAGGTCGTGACGTATAAGCAAGTTCAGGAGTTGGCGCTAGATAGGTGTAAATGGAAGGAGCTGCACCGACAAGAGCTGGGCTCTTAAATTAATGATGATGATATAAACATCATTACGAGCCAGACGCCTACGATTTACACTTTATTATAAGGGTTATGTTATCAAAGGCGTAACTATCAAATTAATTCAATATTTGCGAACCCGTTTTAAATTTCATAAATTTTAAGGTATCCTCATTAAAATTAATGTCACGCCTGATAATTTAATAACCGCCCTTCGCAACCCTATGCTAATATAAATTGTCTCCGCAAAATGTCGCTCATAAATCTATTCCGCTAAGCGGAGTAGACACCAGGCAATTAGGAGTTGCGAGGAGTTAGTTCTCGAGTCGTATTACAGAGTCGCTTCTGCCGGGATGGAGTTGGAGAGCCCACTGCCGGCCGACAGTGAAAGTGCATTTAGCCAACTAACGCGCCCGAAGCCACTACGAATATTAATGAGTGGCTTTGGCACTCGCAAACGCTGGCTTTGCCCAATGCCAGTGATTTAGTTCTGGAATCCAGCAAACTTTATTTCGAGCCTAACTAATGTGCACAAACTGCGGACTAACTACGAGCCGAGGTAGCAATTTGTTAGGGGATGTTCAACACGTCCTTTGTTTCGGTAGCGCAGTGAATCAATTCGCGCCAAGTTTTGTAATAACATTTTAGGCAGTTAGGGCTGCTGTCGACTTACTCAACTTGGCAACATCTACTTAAGTTAGTTGACTAGGAAGTTTTTGCATTTCATTAGCTGGCATATTGTCTCCGAGAGCTTATTATAAGGCAGTATTAAAGTGCTGACGTACCAGAGCATGGGGTCTCGCTTGGGGTCGGTGGCGGGCGCGTCGTGCGGTAGGTCCAGCTGAGCGAACAACGGGAACAGAACCTGCACTCCGCCGATGGAGTTTAATGCACTGTGTATTGAGTGTGTGACCACTGCTTTGACCTCCTGCGAACACAAATAGTAATTAGAAAGATTTATCGTTAGCATTTTCGAATTAATTAATTAATTTGCGAAGTAATGATGTACATTTTTCAAACATTAATTGTTAACCATAATAATACAGTTTCTTATTGCAATATATTAGCAAAGATTCTAAGATTCTAGATTCTAAGTTAAAGTTGTAATTATTCATCTTGTGAACTTTGAGTATTTCAGACCACACTTTGTAGTGTAATCGGATGTTAACGGAGTCTTGTCATAATAAACTATCGATCGCGGTCAGATAGGGAAAACTTCGTAACTTAAGACTTTACTTGCGTTCAACTTATTTATATTCGAATGAGTTTTAAATTAGTTAATGTCTGAGTTTGCAGACTTTGTATACTTATTAAAATTACTCTTTAGACGATACCAATCATAGCTATATAGTATTTTAAATAAGCTGTACCTAACAGCAGGTTTTCAAACCATAACCAGACATGAAATTGCCGCCTATTGGTCAAATCGGCGATCTGACAACTGAAAATGGTTCGGTTACCGTTGCAGTTAAATGGCACCGTAAGTGTTTTCGTTTAGTTAAACAAAGAAGGACTAGAGCATAGTCTGTGTATAGTGGTCAGCAAAACTGGTTATATTACATCGACTATGGACGCACTGCGCTTAATTGGACAGTGTGGCTGAAACCTATCACGTGCCAAACTCGCAACATATCGATGTACCCTCCCTACCAGGGTAACATAGACAGGCGAAGATTGGAACCAATATTAAACACAGAGAAGCTTTACAAATGCAACAACCATTTAGTTCGCAATTTCATATTTTTTGGGTGAAAGCTTACTATTGACTACTAGCCGTTCTCCGCGTCCTGTAGGATCCTCTTTCCGCAGCCGGACAAAATATAGCCTATTTTGCTAGGAGATAGTCTAGCTCCCAAACAATGAAAGATTTTTCACATCGTTTCAGTAGTTCCGTAGGCTTTAGGGGTTCAAACAACAGGCAAAAATCCTTTTAATTATTGTATATTAGTATATATTTCAAATTTAGTTTCTGATATTAATTTACCTGCAGCATAAGTGCATGAGGCGTGTGCACGAAGTAAGAAACATTTCCTTTGGGTGCTGACTGAAGACACAGCTGACCGTCCGTCGCCACTGGGTTGTACATGAACACAATCCCTGAAGACAACTTGCCGTCGTATAACACCTGTCACATAACAACAATATTAGAAAGAGGAAGGTTTGTTCAGCTCTCAGACAAACACAATGTGCGATTTGTGATATAGCGAGGATTTTCAACATTCACATGATAACTTTTTCAATTTAAACTTTTTTGTTATTATGTAAAGTTTGCCTTAATACATGTTTAAAAGGATAATAAGTATAAAATTCAAGGAATATAAGTAACATACAACATTCAACACTGAATAGGACACATGAACACATGCAAAGCAGTAGCAGCACAGTATAGCCTGCTCTTATAAGATTACACCTTAAAATAACGGTTTTCTCTTTCAGCATAACTTTCGCAATTTTCATCAGAATCTAAAAAATAACAATGTTAAGTATGTTAAAAAATACAAGGCTTTTCATTGCGTCTGCTATTTACCAGGAAAACAGTAATTATAAGATGTAAGCCTATAATAATGCACATAAAACACATAAACGACAAAACACAGAGGTTAGATGAAAAATGTAGATTTGGTAAGTATTTTTACTTTATGTAAAGTGTAATTTAATTTATTTAATGCTACATTAACATTTCCCAAACTACAACGCATCACAAGTGTAAATAGAAAACAAATCCGTCGTTATTTCGATAAGTACAATCCCACATAACAATAGAATAAATAAATAAACACACAAAATGTATAATAGTAGCAGTCAACATAAATTCACAACACCTACAGGTACTAGGACAGCATAAGCTTAAAAATGTAAGCGTCGACCGCAGAGTAGTGTCACCGTGGACATAAACCACGAGAGGACGTCACCTCTCGAGAGGTGACCACTAAAAGCTATTCAGAATGTGACCCCCTAGTGGAGTGACGGCGACGTATGGACCTCGACAGCACCGAAACAAGTTTCATTAATGGAAAACCTTTGAAAAATATTCTATTTATCTGAGCGATTTTCGCCACTAAAATGTTTGAAGAGTAAATAACGATGTCGGGTTACGTTTCAGCAATACAATTTTTCGGGATTTAAAGGACTTATCGTTTAAAATATGAACAACAAATAAAGAGTCGAAATAGTAGGAGCACACCCTTTGGTATAATCTCCATTAAAGGCCATTAAAACAAATTGATATCTCTATTATTCACAGATCCCGAGCGACTCCCGCAGGCATCAAACCACATTTATCAAATCCAATTCCATTTAAACTCAGTTAATGCCATCGAAAACTAATTTTAAGTAATTCTCGGACAGTTGGGATCGAAGCTACACGTGCCATTGGTTCCGGTGGCTTTCTAAAGTGAATCCTGGCTGGGTTGAAGTTTGCACGGAGCCCAGACGTGCATTACCGGGGCTAATCTAAGTACCGTCTCACCGGGAGTGCACTTAAGCTTTCGCTACTTTCTGGGCGCCTGGTGCACCTAATGAGATTACGTGTGTTGTGTTAACAAGTCACCCGGTTTGCTTTGTGTAACGATCATTTAATAACCCTCATATTGGAATGTAATTACCCAGTTTATATTTTGTTTCAGTGGAAAAGAAACCTTTTATTATATTGACGCATAAACTAAACATAAAAGGTTTTTGGTAAACTGACTTACTAAACAGAATTCTCCTTATAGCATTATGTGAGTTCGCAAGCGACTCTTCACTTGAATTGGGTGGCATCTCACAAAACCGCAGTACGTGCTCCCGTGGATTTAAATCTGCCTCAATGCAAAACTTAACGCAATTTGCAACAAACAGCACCTTATTTTTCTTTGTTCTTCTTACGTCGTGTACTGAACATTGAAATATAAAAAGCATAGACATTTCGAGACTCATAGGTAGACTCGTACGTTCAATCGAAGCTCTTAATAGGGTAAAATCGAATATGCTCACAATACAGATGAACGAACTACCCAGTTACAAGTTGACATTTCAATGACGAAAAGGTTAAATGTTCGTTACCCAAGCCAGTCGTAAACAAATTAAGGACATAAGTAACTAGTTAAATAATCAAGAGTATCGGTCCTAAATGCTTGTCGAAACTAAGTTTTAAATCTAAAGCCCCAATTAAAACTTGTAATCATCTTAACACCTCCAGACGGCATTGGCAGCCCCTCGATTATCCTAAACTTGAGAAATAAACGGAGATGCCAGTTTACAAAGTCAACGACAGCTATCCATTACAAATGTTTGAGTAAGACGAATAATCCGGCGGTTCATAGTGCCGTGGTCGTTAATCATCAAGTATTCATGGCGACAACAATACCACCAGTGGCGGAGCAATGAACTCTCGCAGTTACCAGCTGCAGTATCCGGCTTATCGCACTACTTGCAAGTTATGACATCCTGGTTCGCAAGTGAAAAGTTTTACACTTAACAGAGTGTCTTTGACTTAGTTAACATGAATTACGTCTCTGTAGGAACTTAAAGTGCTGGAGCGTTCTTTTATAAAGTTAGTGTTTGAAAACAGTTCTCGAGGCGTTAAGCAGAATGGAATGTCGATATTATGTATCACGATGTCTTATGGCACAAAGCTTGATCTGAGCAGCTTTTTTTTGTGATTGCACTGTCTTTTGAAAATGCCTAATCATTAGAATGAAGATGGTTTTACTCCAGGCTCTAAAATATTCTCACGGTAAAACATGAAAGCTTCATTACGTCTCCATACGAACAAACAACAAAGATAATATCCTAACACCAAGTTTGTAAGTTAAAGTAAATTCAGCGCGAGCGTGCTACAGCAATTTAATATTAAAATACATAAGACGGGGCAAAACAATGTCGGACGACTGTCGTAGCCATCTCGTTACAGAAGATTGTTTTGCTTTAAAATGCAGTGCCGCTATGTTCTGCACGCGAATGCCTGACAGCCAGGCTGGATGCGACAAATCCTTTAAATTCTTCTCTCCTAGTACGTTGATAAAATATTTCCTGTTTTATTGCAAGAGGATTTGCGCAAAGAAATTGGTTGTTCTGTTTGTATTGTATAGAAAACATTTATTTAATTGTTTTTGCTTATTTTAGATGCTTGTATACGATATGTATCGGATTTCCTGTTCTTGTTACGAAATATATCCAATCATATATGTTGCATCGAGCAAGTACTTTACATAGTAATTAATTAGGAAGCATCTGCTGCCCAATTGATTTGCAACTGGATGTGATTAATTGATAACCGCGATATCAATGGCTTAATTTCACATTCAATTAGTACAGGCGTGTTAGTGGTGTTATTATTTAGTTAGATACCCGTTAGTGCTTGATATACGATACCTATTAAGATGATTAGGTTTGCTTGCGAAATGGATCTTATAGCTTGACGGTATCAATATCATAATAACTGACAATTATGTATGTGTATGTCGAATTAATTAAACTAATTCAAATTTAAAATCTGTCTATTATTACGCAAATTACAATAACTTCTCATTTTGGAAATATTTGTACATTTAGTTGGGAAGAGCACAACAATTCCCGCGTGCTGCGGAACTTTACGTCGTTGCCTGAAACCCGCCATAGTCTGGTGTCACAAGTTAGTTCCGCTCCTTAATAAAACTTGTAGAATGCCGCGACAGGCCGGGAACTAACACCACCCAGCACCCTTCCACACCCCCGGCCAACTTAACTATATGCTTCATAACTAACATAGAATGAGTTAATGTAAAATCTTTTGTGACGCCAGACTTTTCATAAAGAATTTATTAAAACTTAATTCGTAATTAATATTCATTAGAACTCAAGACTTATTAAATCTAATTTTATACTCAAAAGAAAATCAGCTCAATTGTATTAGTAGTACTAGATAATTTGAGTGGCAGACCTAACTAGGCTTAATGTAGATAATAATAATGAGCCCTCCTCCCGTCAGTCGGGGATGCCGACAGAATAATTTATTATTTTTTTTTTTAAATAAGAAAACAATGAGAGAAGTCCATATCTGTGTAATTAGGAATGCCGAATGCGCGCCACAAAATATTCCGACCAAGTCAAACATTAATTTGCGTTATGATTAAAATTCTGTTAGAGGACAGTCTAAACTATTTTAACAAAAAAGTATTTTCTCGAATTTATGTTGTCGACAGTGTGAATTATTACAGAAATCTTTCAGTTGGTAACATTTTCCAATTTTCTCATACAGTGTTGGCGTCAAAACGTGAACTGTGTACTAACGATAGCATAGACGTGAGGTTGTCGACCTCCCACCACTCCCAGACATAAAATATACAGATTTATATCGCATCATCCCTAAAAAACACGTATACATTTATACAGAAAATAAAGTAGAAACAAAGCTTTTAAATGAAGTTTATTTACTGCGAAAACGGGGTTTTCAAAATCAACCTTCCGTCAAAATTGCACATAAAATTCGTTTTACTGCCCCTAAAATTTACGTGCGAAGTACATTCTCATTACGCAACTTGTTTTATTACGTCACACTAGAAAAGTTATATGGCTGTGTGCGAACCATAAAGCTGCGACGAACGCAAGAAGGTTGAAAGGTTACACTAGCCTCGCCAATAAACTGCTCGCTGCCTGTAACTTTATTTAACTTACGAACCATGTGCAAATATATGCGCTCCTGGTAAAAGTATTTGCAGAACGCTTCAATATTTTCTACATTTTTCTAGGAAAAATAAAATACATGGAAACAAGTTATGTTTACGTTGAATATTATTTAACCGCAAAAAGAAAGAATAGTTATATCAGGATATAGGTACCTATATTACGTAAATAGTTGAACTCACGACCTTCTCATCACTTGCAGGGCAGTGGGAGTTTTGTCGGTTTAAATTATAATGTTAATGGCAGGTCGGTGGATGTCGGTGTGCCTAAATAAACGATCGAAATAAACATTTTGCTGTCGCCGCGCAATTATGGATCCCTCACCAAATTAAAAATACAATTTCCTTAAATAATTTCTAGGAAAAAAGCAAGATTGTCGTGGAATATTTATGAAGCTACGTTCTCAAGTAGCAGTTTGATGAGACGCGTGGATATTAGTCAAATTAGTACGCCGAGAGCGATGGCGAAGCTTCACAAACTCATTATTATCCGTAACTCTGTCATAATTAATAAAAAAAATCAATTAGGAAAGTTTTAATTGCATTCCGGCAGCGGCTCCACTTATTTTTTTATCTTTTGCTCGCAACTTTGTCATATTATAACTTCTTGAATATCTCGGTGGGAAAACAGGAATTCGCAGACGTACCTGCTGACCTAGTGTTGCTGAATTTTTAAAAGTTATTACTGAAGTATAATAGGCATGATGACAAATTTTTAAATTCCTTTGTATGATGTAGGTATACGTCTATTTTATATGAAAAATTATTAATTTTAAGAAAATGCGAAGTTTTTTTATCAAATAATTGCATTTTTCTCTGTCCACTTTGAATCCGGCGCGAAAACGCTTGTCAGTGTCATGTCGTCACTTGTGACGTCACGACTGAAATTACAAGACGCAAGTAAACAACGCTCGTGCAATAATTAAGTTTTTAGTGTTATTAAATATGAATTCGAAAGTGCATAGGTGTTGTGGGGTCCCCCAGTGTAAGAACACATCCAAAACAACTCCTGATAAGTTATTTGTGTACGTTCCTCACAATAAAAAAATACGAAACAAGTGGCTTAAACTTGCAAGGCGAGATTCAAAAGCAATATTGCCCAGGGTACAACTTTATTTTTTTGTTTTATTTTTTGCGTTTCAGCTGTACGTAACTCACAGCGTCATCACCATAGGATGGCCTGGAGGACCTAAAAGAAAAATCAATTTATAAATAAAGGGTAGAACCATGATAATAGATTTCATTAACATTTACACCTGATAACAAATACATTGTCAAAAGTAATTTTAAGGAATTATTTATAACTAAAATTGTTTTTAATTAAACTAATATTCTAACATAGAAGTTTTTTTAATTAAACTAATACACTTACATGGAAGTTTTTTTAATTAAACTAGTATACTTACATGGAAGTTTTAACATTTCTAAATTCAGCTGAACAAAAATCTTTATTTGATGCCAAAAACTCTCCCAGCATTATGATTTCAATTTTAGGCAAATTAGCGCTGTTTGCCTTGATAAATCCGGGCTCCATAACTCGTGTTATAAAAAATTAATTAATTAAAAACAAAGATCGCAGTGGAAGTGCACTATAACGAAATGTGACGTTCGCGCGCTTTCGCGCGAGTTGTTTTGAGAGATGACGTCACGAGCTCTGATTGGTGTTCAAGATATCATGGCGGATTGCCTTATTTCGTAATTTTATTTTATAAAAATACACATTAATCACATTATTAATAAAGAAAACAATGCGCGTTTTATATTCCAAGCTTCAAGTTTAATTTAATAAATATATTATTTTAATGATTTTTGATTACTGTCATCATGCCTATTCAAGACAAAGGAGTGTAGTATAAGCGAGCAGGTACGATACTAAGTCAAGAGGTTTTCATAGCTAATCAAAAGAGAGTGACTGCCAGGATTACACAAACACTGAGGCACGTTCCTGAATATTTAAAGCTATTTTAAATGATGTGTACACGCGAAAATATACTTCAGAAAGCATACAAAGTGCTCCATTATCTGAAACACGAACTTGATGCCTGTAAGACTCTGAAACTCATTACAGATAATCTTAATCTACCTACTATTTTCTAAGAAGCATTTAAATTGCTTTCGAAACTTGAATCGAGTTTAGAAAGAAGTAAAATTAATTCTATTTTTATGATTTCGTGAAACTATTTTACCAACTTATAAATTAATTTAACAAGTATTTGATAGTTACGTATTATGGCCTATGAAAAATAAAATAACACATCAAATTATTTTTGGGTTTTCTGAATCCATAGATTATATCTTAAATTAGACTAACAAACAAAAGCTCTTACTTATACAAGTAAAATAAATAATAAATCCTCTATTTAGTCTGTCATAAATTAGATCAGGCTACATTTTAAACTAACTCCGCAAAGAACAAAAAATACAACGTTCACAAAGTATTTATTCAGTGTAAGTCGAGATTAGATTAATCCGCTTCAAGAAAGTTTTTCAGAGCAATGTCGTCAAAGACCGTAAACGATTCGAGAGCTAAGTAAACCTGGAAAATGTCTGAGAGCACTACAATAAATAACTGGCAGCTTTCACTGAGACTGGGAGATTTTCTCAAGTCGAATTATAATGAAACCGCAAGAGGGAGCGGCCATTACGAGGCGTATCGAATGGCCGACCCCGTGCCTTCATCGTGCGGTAACTGCCAACCCCAAACTTGTGAGAGTTGCGTGCTTTGCGGGACCCGCGCACCCAGCCGTGGACAGCGGCTCTAGACCCCAACTCGCCAATACCATGGCACTTTGCGAAAATTGCTCATTCACCCCTTTCCGAATGTTTGTTAATTGATAAACCCGTATTAAACCGCACCGTTGGGTACTGTTTTCGGAATCTTTGAATGGGTTTGTCCTTTCTGCATTAGGAGTAACAACAACATTATATTACGTTTCTACAAGTGCTTTCTGCCTTATTTCCATTTCATTTGTACGGAGTGTTAAATGGCGACAGCCTGTTTCTTTAATCAAGCGCAAATGGTAGAAGTTCGTTGGCAGAGTAAATGTTAAATCAGTGTTGGTAAAACATAACACAGTAGCGATGGATTCGAACCCTTATTTATTTAGGACTAATGAAGCCCTGAATGTTACCTGAACCT
Organism: Helicoverpa zea; assembly: GCF_022581195.2. NCBI lineage: Eukaryota > Metazoa > Arthropoda > Insecta > Lepidoptera > Noctuidae > Helicoverpa > Helicoverpa zea. The sequence goes on along the minus strand of NC_061464.1, from coordinate 493,672 downwards.
TTTACGATCCGAGGGCAATAAATAACTTTTGAGTAAGTTCAGATTGAGCGGCGCGTGCAGAGGCGCCAACAAAACCGATACCAACTAACCTCACTATTCATATTCATATTCATATTGAATCTCCGGTGACGTCGTATATCTCATTAAATCAGAGCTGCCTACAGAAGAAACTAAAGTACTAAGTTCTCTCTGATGAAGTCCAGGTCAATATTTATCGAAGATATAGTTTAAAACGGATTCTAAATGAATTTTCGCGAAACATTAATCATACAAACACAGTGACATCGTTAAGGTTGCAAATGATTTTACTTTGAACGTTAGATTAAATATTTGTGCAAATTCTCCAGAATATCGAGTTGGCAATCTGTTTGATTAATCGAGCGATTTAGCTAATTTTCTCAGAAAATCGCATTACTTTTACGATTTCTAACAATCAAAGAAATTAAATCGGCTTTTGTCGGTTCGTTACCTTTTGTGCAATTAATTATATTCGTTTAAGAAATCTGTTCGCAAGCACAGACTATAATTACGGTTGTTAATTTGTTCGCCGCAAGTCTTTATCAAAGTTAGACAGAGTAATACCATTGCATGCAGTTTGTTTGATTAAATCTGTAACCCAAGACACCATCTAGTTAGTGGAAAATGTAGAAATGTAAATCCAGGAATCCGTTTCCAACAAGATTAAACCCGTGTAAGAGACATTCGTCTTACGTCGTGGACGTTCTGCGTGGGATCGTGAATGAGGTCGCCGTAGCGGTCCGTGCGCACGTCCGCGGCCGGCAGCGGCGGGTGGCACTCGGCGTCGAAGCGGAACTGACCCTGCCACCACACGACCATACGACATTACACACTGACACTGTACAGGGAGTGCTGTGAGCGCGTGACTATACACACATGCAGGACAAAACATAAACTGAGTAAAGGGCAAGCGGCGCGGCATGCTTACACGCTTGCATGCTTCAATATCTACGAGCATGGAGGCATGCGCGGCGGCCACTTCGCGCGCCTCGTCCGCCAGGCGGCGCCCGCGCGGCGTCGCGTCTTCCTTCACTACTACGCATGCTTCTTCTGTCTCTGCTGGCTTTGTGTCCTCTTCGGGAGAAGCTACATCAGGCGGCTGGATCTCGGGAGTTTGAGGGGAACTTTCGGGATCGGGAAGAGGGGGAACATCAGCGTTTTCAAGCTTGGGAGCGGTCGTCTCGCTCACCCTTTTATGATTCTCCGGCAAACTGATGTTGCATTCGTTGTCGAATCGGAATTGACTCTGTTTCCATGGTAAGCAAGAAACAAATTTAAAACATAGTTTATTAAATGACCTGTAGAATACATAGGTAAACACACATTATAGATTAATATAAAGATTTTCCAAGAAGATACAGGTACCACGAATGGTTGTTATGTGACTGACCTTATAGCCGGGCCCCAGCCTGTGCATGGCGCAGATCTGGTGCGTGGTGAGCGCCTCGCCGAACAGATAGATGGCTGCCATCTGACCGCAGAACACGCGCTCCTCGTCCAACTCCGCCGTCGCGCCGATGTAGCACTTGTCGAAAGGCTGCATAGAAAATATTCATTTTTAATTCTACAATAAATTAACAATCATATTTCGACTCAATATACATCTACTTTATAATGAAGACAACGTAATAATCCCCAGGTAACTGTTTCCAAGAAAAGCAGACGCGAAAGGTAATAATTATATTTTACACGTAATAAGAGTGTTGCGCTCGACTTATAGATGCTACCGAAGCAGATTTAATATAATATTGAACAATTTACAAAACCAAACCTGGTTAGGTATTATTAAAATCGAAGTGAAAGATACTTCAAGTAAACTCATCCAACTAACTTTCGACAGCTCCTCTTGAACTACTAAATTAGTTTAGAAAAGCAAATTACTTCAAAAAATTAAATTTCTTTAACAGACTATTTCGACGGAGCATTTCGGATTGGAAAGATATTTCATATTCGTTCACATTTCTGCAAAGATCGAAATAAGATCGAAATTGAATGAAAACTTATCGGTGGTCGAAATTGTAACAGTAAGCAAACATTTGCGGCAAAAGTTACCTAATACTGAATGAAGAATAGGGTTTTGCCAAGTATTTATCGGAGGAATTTGGGCTCAGTAACAACGCCTTGTGGCAACTGATTGGGCCCGCGGTCAAATCGTTTATGTAATAAACATATACAAATGCATAGCAGTGTAGAATTCACCTAATACTTTCATTTCTAACTATAGGAATATCAAAATGAAAATAATTCAATATCAACGTAATGAAACTATTTTCTACTCTAATGAGTATAATTTCGATGGACTTTGTGCAAAGCTTTTCATTTGTATGTGAAACATAATATTATTAACAGGCACAAATTATTGCGTTATTATGATGTAAGTTACGAAAATAACTATTTGAACGTGACATTTCGTAAAATCTATTTTCACTCGTAATTAATGACAGAAATAAACGGCCTTTGTAAACCGTGATTGAATTATTTATTAAACAATTTAACATAGCATTTATTGGAAAACTTTCGAACTAACCCTTATCGATACTCATTCGGAATGATTGGAGGTATTTACGAAATACGTTTGCAGAACTATCTTATAAAATCCCAATATGATCTTTATGTAAATGATGCTGAATTTCGAGAGACAAATATATCGTGAATTCAAAATACGCGGAGGATCGATGTCCCAAATTGAAAATATATTCTAATACAGGTCTGAATGGCAGTGTCCACTAATGGAATGGTAATACATTGACGAGCTAGAGCCATTAATTAATGTAAATGAAACACAACCTGACTGTAATGACTAAACAAAACGGTATCTATTCCCCCAGCTACAATCAAACTTAATTGCTTAGCCTAATTATATTATTAAAAAGAAAGGACTGTTTTAATGACAGCACTTTGTATAGACACGATACAAAGCTATTTTATAAAATTATGATCATTTAAAATTATTTTGTACCATTGCACGATTCATAACAAGCAGGTACAATAAACTTTCTTCTATAAAATTCATTTCAACAATGAAGTTATCAGCAAAAGGTTTTTACAATGGAAAGTTCTTGGGAGCTAACATAATATAGTGGTTTTGTTGAGCAACTTCAATACAGGGCGATTATCGCGCGCCGCCAGCCTATCGTTAGGCCTCACAAGGCCCGTTTTTCCCAGTCCCGTGCACAGTAATGGCATGTAAATTCACATTTACAGCTAAAACTCCCAGTGTTTAGTCACAAATGGTATTTTTAAGGCACGTGTGGCTTTATCGTTCCCGATTTTGCCAATATCGTGCGAAAACCCCGCGTACGTGTCAAATTTTATATGGTTTAAGGGATTTTGTGATGGAAAGCGTTTTCGTTGAAATATCTATCGAAGTTTTTGAGTGGAATTATGCTTTTCTATAATATTATTCATAAAACATTTTGATACTCAGACCAGCAGGGCGCTGCTATTTTAAAAATAATTTAAAATTAAATGTTCAGTTGATAAATTAAGTAGAAATATAAACGTAATTAAAAACTGCTTTAGTACGGCCATCGTCATTACTTCAATGCTATTACAGGCTTTCATTATGAAAAGGTCTTATTATTTCAGGTCTTTGTTACTCGGGATTTTCGTTAGAATTTTTATAAAAACCCTTCTTGGTTTCGAAATACCAAAATGATAAAAAATTCAACCCCTTGTAATGTCAGGCATAGAATATAAAACAGCGGGTCTTTAATTCAGCCTTTGTGTTATAAAAATTACCGATATTTAAGATTTTTTTCTTTATTAAGTAGAATTGTATTTTTCAGCATCACAGTTTTTCCTTTGTAAGTTCACTTCATAATAAAAATTCTTTTGCTCCTTCATCACGGTTATTGAATAGGTGATTACTTTATGATCACAATAATTAAAACTTTATAATACAGTGAGCTGAAACGGGGGCACGTATATCATAGCGTCAAATAATTACTTTGTCTTCATAACGCTAGATAAGTTCATTTTGCAGGAACTATGCGTGACCACGTCCGAGCTTCAGTGAATATTCATAGTGGCATGCATGAACTAAGGCCAACTTAATCCTACCAACGGGAAAGAGAATACCAGGAGAACACGAACTAAATGGAGCTTTACTATACAAATAAGTAAGAATCCAATCAAGGGAATACAACACTGAATAAAGACGTCCACTTCCAACACTCTAATTGGCTGCGTATTTTTAATCGGATTGCATGCGTGTGGCTTTTGTAAACGCGTGATTCATTAAATAAATGAAACGAATATTGATGCAAAGCTGTTTCTGACGTGGTTCATTTTCACAATAATAATAACAAGCTTTAAGTTGAACGTGGATCATTTGGGTCACGATTATAATAATATTCGGGGCTCGGTCCCTTGTTGCAAGCGGGAATATTGCCGATCAATCGATGATTTTCATTTGATTAGTTTCGATGCCAGCCTGCTTAATTACGTTCGCTGTTATTTTAGGTTAAACCTGAAGTTAATTATAAAATTAAACAGTGTTCATTTGTCAAAAGGTAGGTGCTTCGACTTAAATGATCAAGTAAGATTATGAAGAGTTAAGGCAGTGGAAGTTTCATCAATCTCTTAATACTTGTATTACTATGATGTCCGCGTACATCTAGAAAATTTGCATGCATTACTTGTAATAAATTGGTGCTAACGACACGTACGTGACGAGTCGAACGCACAACTTGCCGCAGAGGGGGTGTTCGCCGTAGATAACCGAATGTATTATGCTAAGTTCCTATAGAGTTATGAGCTCCTGGTACTTGAAGCTGGATTAGGAGTTAAAACTTAACTGTTTGACAAACGGCAGATTGCAAGTTTTAGAAATCCGTGTACTTAGTATAAAGGGGTTTATATTCAACCATGTGTTATTTTTGACATTTATTGCCCAGTTCTATGCTTGCATGTTAAAAGATCGTAGCACAACATTCTTTTACGGGCACGATCCAACCATATCGTCAAAACAAGAGTTATTTCCATCTCCCGGGTTCTATCGCTAGGTATAAATACATAAAAAATAATAAATAAATGGGGGATAAAGTACTTACGTCGTTGGTGGAGACAAACCATGCCATCTCGGTGCTGGACGCAAGCTGGCCGTTCACCAAGCATTTGATCTCACTCTTCGTCCATCTATTGTATATGTACACCACCGCTATCGCGTACCATCTGTATACCAAACATTAATTATTTTCGAATGTAAGAACAAAATTACTATAATCAACCATCCGAGCCCCAACTTCATTCAACTTTATATACATTTTTTCAATTAATTTAATCCATATGATTACATTTAAATAAAGCTTTTATCTTTGAACACAATATATAAAGAAGATTTTTGCGCATTATCAAGTGAAGTGTGTACCTTTGAAAATGTTCAGTCTGCTGTAATATTCTGTTCAAAGAGTTCAAACATGTAAAATGTTCTCTCATACAAATAAAAAGATTTTTTGTTTACGCGAGTTAAACTGATTTAACAAAAAACAAGCTTTAAAACTGATCCCAGTTCCGGCGTGCACTTTGCTAATAACTTTTGAACGAACACGGAGTAAAATAATGAAATAAAATTAACTGGATAATTTTTGAGCCAACTTTTAGCACTAAAGCCGGCCTTCGTCATAAACTGACTACAGTGGGAAGTTTATTTATACTGCTGCAACTTTTTCACTGCCCTGATTTAGTGCTCGGAACAAAGTTTTGAAATTTCATAAAAGCACATACAAATAAATCGCACTCAAGCTTTAAAACTCCATAACTAGATAGTAGGAGATATTTTTATTTATGCAGTACTGTGCAGTTTGAAGAAAGATGGCAAATTGATAGCTAAGACAAAACAGGTGCCCTTTGAATCACATAGGTTGTCATGTCAGTCTTTATCCCGTGTCTTTTATATCCACGTATAAAAAGTGTCCATATTAAATAAGTCGGTCAAAATTGTCTTGTTTTGCAGTGCTTACCTTCTAGGCTGAAACTCGTATTTGACACAATGTTGGAACCCTTTGCCGCGCACCTTCATAGACGTGAGAACTAGACAGTTGCCGACGAAGTGCGCCGTGTAGCCCACGCCTTTACTCGTTTTGAAACTGTCGGACAAATGAACAACGTTAACGCATTTATATTTTGTTTACCTCTCGTTCATATTTTCGCAATTTTTATTTATAAAACAAAAGTATCGTGAATTCATGCATTTCATATTTTATTTACCAAGGGTGCAAAAAAGCCTCTCACTCTCAGCAAGAGCAACACTAGAAAACCATAAATGTATGCATAACATGATCTTCAAAGTGGACGTGGCGTGTGGCGAACTTGCAATTCAATTATCCCGAACACAAACCGAAAATGATTTAGCGTAGTACCAGGATAGCAGAGCGCAACCGAAACTACACTTGAAACGTCCGAGCTCCACTCAAATCAAATGAAAAGTTGGGAACACAGGTGCAGTCGCGGTGTGTGGCCGCACGCGATTTACGGAACACATTCGCACTGCACCTAATACGCTTTTAGTACAAATTGACTTGATATCGCGAATCTAACTGTTTGCAACTTACATCGTTAACAATAAGCTGCTGGAATTATTTAATACTTTCGCTTCAGTAACCGTGTTTATTGCCTCTCTAATATTATAACACCATTTGCGCGTTACTGAGAGGGTTGGGCGAATATGAAAACGTAATTTCGTGTATGTTATCGTAAAGGGGTACAAGTACATAACTTGATACTTTATATTTTCAGTAAAATATTGAATGAATACACTTAGTCGTATTTCTGCAGTTTGCTTGCGTGGTCACCAACTTACCAGTAAAGGTAGGGTTTCTCCCTCTCGATGTTGACGGAGTTGATGGGGTCGAGGCGAAACCACGTGGTGAAGGTGAAGCCGTTCTCGTAGGGCCACCTCGCCAGCGGCGGGAGCACCACAGCCTGCAACAAATGTGTTTCATGTACAACACTGAATAGATTAATGTAGGTGTATAATGGTACCTGTATCTGTATAAAAAAATAAACAAGTGAATAACATAAAAATGCTTTTAATTATTTTTATCAGTGTATCTACACTACATGTTAGACGATTATTGTATTTTCGTGTTATTCAACACTAGCTTCTGCCAGCGGTTTCACCCGCATCCCGTGGGAACCTCTGCACGAACCCGGATAAAAAGTAGCCTATAGCCTTCCTCGATAAATGGGCTATCTAATTTTCAATTTTTTTTTTTTCAATTTATTTAACACCGAAAGAATTGTTCAAATCGGACCAGTAGTTCCTGAGATTATAGTTCGGCCATTCAGAGAATGCGTTCCTGACACGTCGCGATTGAACTGACGACGTAACTTTGCAATGGCGTTGCAGTTACGATAAAAATATTTTTGCTGGTTGTTTACCGTTTTAACAATTGAGGAGCATTAAAACAACATTATTATATCAATAATCAATGAATGTTATTACGTCGTCAGTTCAATCGCGACGTGTCAGGAACGCATTCTCTGAATGGCCGAACTATAGCGCGTTCAAACAAACAAACAAACAATCAAACAAACAAACTCTTCAGCTTTATAATATTAGAATAGATGTAGTACATGAGCTGCCGCTGGAGTGCACGACTATTCAGTGATAAGCAAACTAAATCATTCCAGAATTTGTAGAGGATTGTCGAAGTACAATGAGTTCAAAGAGCTTGTATTGTTCTTATCAAGTCTGAACCGGTACTGTACATAATTTCAAGCGAATCAAAACTTTTAATGAGATGAACTCGAAAATAAAAAGTATTTTATGAAGAGTTTACCCTCAAAGCGAATAAACCACTGATTTTCTTTAAAATACTTTATAAAAATGTGGAATCTAAAAGAGCGAAACTTGGCAAGTGGTACGCCACTCGGCAGTAAAAACTTATTTTATGCTTCGATGGAAGGCCAACACACAGGGATTCCTTGTAAAGGATACTATCGGGATATCGCGTCAATAAAATCTACATGCGATCTCCCTATATCGCCTCTCCAATCTTCCATTCCGAATGTGTATCTCCCCAGTAAATATACAATATGTTGTTCAACTAAATAAACAAGATATTTTCACCTCTCCACGAATTACTGCTAGTATGTTATTCGGCGAGATTATTATCGCATGTTATTAGGATTTAGTTGAAAAGATTTACCGCCAGAGACAACGACGACGTAAATTACCCGAGCCTCGGATCCTTAGTGGCAATAAGCTACAAGTCGGCTAATACGAACAAATAAATGAGTTCATACGACACTGATTAAACTGACCTGGTCTCTAGCTTAGGTCTTTTTATGATAGCTTTTATGTTATTGAGAAACCAGTAATTGAACAAGTAGAAATGTTCTTATTACTTCGTTGAAATCTACGCAGATGATATGAATTAAATCAAGTTTTATTCTTTGTAACTAGTAATAAGAGATCCCCTAGTTGAGCGCACACCACGCTAACGTACGCTAACGCGTACACGACAATAAATTGTATTATTGTGTGCGTCGCGTAAGTATGGCAACAGCGCGCCACGCAGCTGCGCAACTGGTTCGATATGCGTCACAGACCCGTTTGTAATCAGTTGCGCGGGGCCCGCCGCTGAGCACGTTTGTGAGTCGCGTACCGATCTGTGACCGCCATGTCGCGCGATATTCTCAGCGAACAACAATTCAATATAAAGTTCGTCAAGGCCGTGCAGAAGCATCCCACTCTGTACAACTTCGAACTGCCTTCGTACTCTCGGAAGGACGTCAGCAACAAGGCTTGGGAGGAAATCGGCAGGACCATGGAAATGACACGTGAGTTGCAAAGTGTTTCCTCATATCGCCGCGGCGGCGCTAGTTGCACATGGAATGTTCGAGAGGGGGCGGGACGCAAGACGCGTGTCGTCCGTTTTAGGCGTGTGCGCTTGTTTATCAACACTATTGCACCGCAAAACTTCATATATTATGTTTTTAAAATAGCGTTTTATTTTTCTAAACTTAATTATTGACTAAACGAACAATTACTAAATCGCTTCCGAATATTCTCATGTAGGTACGAATAACGGTAACTTCTGAGTTCACCCTACCGAGATCTGTCATTACAATTATGATTGCACATTTAACACCTTAAGTCATATGCGATAAGGAATACATTCGTAAGACAAGCACTATTTATCAGTTTTGTGTTATTATTCATTTGGCATTAGTGTGCGGCACAACAACACAGATAGATATCGTGTTGAGTCGTGTCGCGTGTTCCTCGGCATTTGGCTAGAAGTGCTACATAAACACCACAGGCTTGGCAATGCGAGTGTAACATCAATCTGCCTCGGTAATACCAAAATGTATCATAATAGACTCACTTATCCTTTACAGGTTTATTACTCATTTGCAATTGTTGTCAATCATATCAAATGACAATGTTTATACGTAAGCAATCTTGACAGGTCTTTATATAATTTAAACATGTGTACAAGTAACACCTTGTACATAATTTTACTTACACATAAATATGTTGCATTAAAAAGTAATTAAATTGTTTTCTTCTCTTTTCAGCGCCGGAATGCAGAGAGAAATGGAGGAACTTGCGAGCCGTATTTATGAGAACTATGAAAGCTCCACCGAGAGGCTCCACGGGGAAAAAGAAGCCTTATTACCTGTCCGATGTGATGCAATTTCTCGTGCCGTACATGAGATCTGTACCAAAGTCTGAAGAGGCCAAAAAGAGACTGCGGCAAGCTAAAGCAGCACAAGAGGCACAAGAGAGACAGGATAAGAGGCCTGTTCAATTCGCTATTGAACAAGTAAAAGTGGAACAACTTGATGATGAAGACTCGGATGATTGGGGAACTGTTAGCATAGAAGACGAGAGAGAAATGTTCTCAAGGAAACGCTCAGTACAGGATGAGGAGCCACAGCCAAACCCCAAGGTTGCTAGGAGAGTGCAGCCGTCGTCATCGACAGTGACGTTAGAGAGTGACCACGTCAAGTCGTTCCTGGACAGTCTGCTACCTGAACTGCACGAGATGAGCTCGCAGCAGTTCAAGAACTTCAAAAGACGGGTGTTACTACTAATTGATGATATAACCACTGAGATCCCACCGAGTCCGAGAAGACGCACCAGTGACTCTGGATATATCATATGATTAATACAAGTACCATTCTATCCTAATTAGTTAAGATATTTTAAATTTAGTCGGGCATCTCAGCTCTGTTCCTGTGAAATTAAGCTTAACTTTGAAAAAGACTAAGAAATTAAACAATGTTGTAAGATACTTGCTTGTTGTCTTAATTTATTATTTTATTTTATGTATTTATTTTACGTTGAATGTAAAATTCTGAAGTCTGTACCTTCTATCTTTATAAGATTAATTTACCTTTGATACATAAACCCTTACTCTATGACAGAGGGACTGAAGATAACATTTTCTATTAATTTTTGATGGATGAAATAAATTCGATGAAATTAGTTTCACTGATGCTATATTAACAAGTATATATTTGAAAGTTAGGTCATGATTTGCTATATTTTAGTTCACAGTTTACTATTCATTTATTAGTTTTTTTTTTTTAATCTGGGTTTTTCAGTTAGAATGGACCAACAGTTCAATCGATAACAGAGCTGCGCCAAAAAACTGTTTACAACGGCTGACTAAAACGAAAACGTTATGCGGGCAAAGCTCCAATACAGGAAAAACTTATAACCAGACTCTAAATATTGATAGAAAACCATAAAGCAAATAGAAAAGTTCTCATCAAAAATAGATTGGTAATAAATAAACAACAACAAACCTCAGTTGGTTCAGGAAAGGTCAAAACCGAAAGTAAGTTCATCTCTTTTTGACACAGAAATTTGACCTTTTCGCTGATGAGATGCTAATAATAGACGCTAATAATTACTGTTCCGTTCTGAAACGGCTAAACTACAAAAAGGATAAATTAAATCTTATTGAGTGGTAAGTTGCACCATTTAACTATAACGATAACATCAAATCATAACCAGCCGTTTACTTACCGCTTGACAACTGAAAATAGTTCGGTTCGGTTATCGTTATAGTTAAATGGTGCTACCCACCATAGGTGAACATTACTACGAGTACCAGGATTGCATAAGCGGCAGCAGGTGGACACTACAATTTACCGGCAAATAAGCGATATAAAAAACCAAGTCCCGGGCACGCTTGGCCGCTCGCTAAAGGGACGGGTTTTCATATTAAAAGGATATTTTGCTCGTGTTTATCGCGTGTCCTTCATAGCTGAGTAAAAAATGAGAACACATTGTATTGACAAAGGTTGCAGCGAAGATTGATGTTGCCGTTCACATGCCTCGGTTCTAATATCTAAAGCTCTAGCAAAAAACCTCTATGAAAATTTCACTCAAGTATTCATAACTTACTTTTTTCAGAATTGAAATTTTGAGCTCGTAAATATCAATACAACTACAGTATGCTTCTGGCACAGTTCTAATGATAGTACTTTTATTTCAGTATGTATAGACGAGCAATTTTCATGAAAATAAAAAATATTATTGACCAAATCCAGGTTTATAGACACAAATGCCATATTTATTATACTTATAATACAAGGTCCATCTAAAAGATTTGAAATGAATCTCGCACCTTCGAAAAACATGTAAAGTGGCTCGTTCAACTGTTAGCCAATAAAATGTAAATATATCTCGCTTTCTGAATACATTCATACAGCTTACATATTTATGTGTAGTATCAGAAGCACACACAATATAAATGAAATGATTTCATTTCGCTGTGTAGAGGGTTTAACCTAAGAAACCTTTTCTCCAGAAAACTATTTCCAACGGCTGGAAATGTTTCCTTAGGTTTTAAGCGGCTTCGGGAGCGCTCAGGAGGCAATGTAGCTTGCACTTTGTATTTGTTTCGTTTGCCCTCGCCTCACGTGATGTTTTAACGTTTTCAGAAACGTATTTCTAGAAACGGAAATATTTCATTTCAGACTTTTCTCACAGCAGATATTTTTGTTTTTCAAACGCATTCAGTTTATTCTTTTACCGGATTTTTTGTTGATCCATAAATCATATTTGCCACATATTTATCTCGTATTAACCTACCAGGCGAGCAGAGGCGGCTAAGAAGCGTCAGTTCGCCGTCAGATCTCCGGATAAGTACGACAGAGAGAAATGGACCGGCCCCGGGCGGGACGGCGATAAATAAGGAAAAAACGGACACACAGATAGCCCAGTATGTCACGCGGATTACCCCGCCGGCCCGTATTTGAATAAGAATTGCCAATAAGGAGGGGAGGGGACGCTTAAACTGCGCTCCTAAAGTGTCCTACTACCCTAGTATCGATCTGTTTAAGCGGTGAGGTTTTCTCTTCACCAAGAGGTTACTGGAAATAAATGACGAATTGTCTGACATGAAATGTTAATGTTAATTATTATCACTGATTTAACATGTCATTCAAATTAAATGACTGAGCATGTCTTTTCTGTGTAATATTTGACCCATTGATTCCACTTTTAATTTCTCAATTCTATTTTTATTTCTAAATATAAAAAATGTGCTCAACAAAGACGAAGTTTTTTTTATCTGACAGTGTGACAAAATATTAAGTTACAGAAAAAATGCTGAAGTTGCGTTTCCTTTGAAGAGTATTCCTTCAAACCAAGTAACAATTATGGCTTTATTCGGAGAAATTTATGGCAAGGAAGTCCAAATTAGATAAAAATCTCTGAGGAAATTCTTACACAATACATTTTTTCTGGCTTCAGGACGGCGCTCGCAGGCCTCTCCATTACCAAGATGATTTCATTAATGCTCTTTAAAAAATCTCCGAGTCTGTTGTTTAAATAATTACCGGGTCAAAGGTCGAATCTTAATTTGCTCGTCTCGATACGAAAAAATATTAAAACATTCTCTATTTCGTAGGCGGACGGATGAGAATCCCGTCAAATACATTTTGCACTACAAAATAATGGAGAAATCAGGGCCTGGAGAGCTGGGCGCAGCTGGGGAAGGTCCTTTGAAATATGAGTTCTGTTTATAAATAAAAGCGGTCGGTAATAGGCGGCTGTTTCTCTTCATTTCGTTTCAAATATATAGTAGGTTCGGTTCGGGGCCGGTTAGGCGGGCGGCGCCGGGCGCGAACTTGTCAAATTGGAATACTTCGGCGGGTATTACAAGTGCGCTTGTTATAACATGAAATACATCGCATTCTTTGTTCTCCATTGTGTTTTCGTTGCGCGAACGATTTATTTAAGCATTTATGTAAGGGAATGAATTGGCGGGGAACACGCCGCGTGTTTTCATTACATTCCTATAGGTAGGCAAGTACCTTATGGAAGCAGTTTTGCAGTAGACGGGATTTATATGTACACTTCGGTTCAATTACGATACTTTTAAATTTAAATATAGAAATAGGAATTATGTAGTGAAATGAAGAAATTAAAATCTTGCGAACAAGACAGGCCTTGCCACAAGCAACGTAATATGTGTTCCAAGTCGTTCAATACGCTACCGAAAAAGTATTAAATATTCCGAACACACATTCAGTGGGCCGTTTTGCAAACTTGAAGCTCGTGTTTAAGAAGTGTGTCGTGAAGTTCGTCAAGTGCGTTCAATCCCCGACTCGGCGCATTATTCCGAACATATTTGAGTTTACACAACTCCTGAGATCCTTCGAGTGTCACGTCTCAAACTTCACTACAATAAAGACTGGATAAAGCAAGGAAATTACTAAAAATGAAAGCCACATTTTTTCACTTATGGGAGTAAGCAATGTATATGGAGAGAATTTAAAAATTGATTGTTTACGATGTCTACGGATTAGTCAGCGTTAGTATGAGCTCACGCAGTGAACTGACGCTACGCAACGGTGAAAGGCATTTACATCGTATTCTCGCCAAGGTAATGTCATAAGCATTCGTCCATTTACAATACAAACTGTACTTTTAATTCTCAATATAACAGGGGGCGTAGCTCAGATGGTAGAGCGCTCGCTTAGCATGCGAGAGGTACCGGGATCGATACCCGGCGCCTCCAATTATATTTTTTATTTATTTTTCCCATTGAAAACACGCCAATTACATGGATAAACACCGAATGTTTCAATAACACAAAGAGCAACAATCATAAATAAAAAATGTAAACAAGTGATGTGCAAAATTACCATCAGCGCTGCTTCCAATTACCATATCGTGATTGTTTTAATTGGATGCAGATTTACACGCTCAAATAAATACACAAAAATGTTGTTTCGGGTTAATTCTGTAAATGACACTTTACTTATTGAGCAGTCTTTGCTGTGAGTCAATATGAAATGTATTTGGTTCACGAGGGGTTCATTAAAAAAAAGGTCTGCAACAATGAATATTGGAACACGTGACTTTCCTACGGCAGTACTACTAACAAGACTGAAATGGGTTGGACCGTAATATGATTCCCGTAATCCCACAGGTAGAAATCGGTTCAGTATAAACCTCTTGGATTTTATGCCGTCCTTATTGACGGCGCTCCTGGTCACTTTCAATAAGTCGGGGCGATAGGCGATTCTATTATAAATAACAATGTGAGCGTACCGATCCTTTCCGTCCCGGGAAGCTGAAGAACACGTCCGGCCCGTTCCGGTGCGGCATCTGCCGGAGCACGTTCAGCAGCTTAGCGGAGTGCCGGGGCTGCAACAAATATACATATTATTCATTCCACTCTAATGGAACATTTCTTTTTATACAATTTATAACAAACTTAATTAATAAAATAGCTTTAATCTTAGATTCGTATCAATCTCGTAGCGCTCTGTGACTATTAAGTAACTACCCTTTGATAACCCCCATAATAATCGCATTTAGCGGCATTATAATTAAACGCCATTTCTCATCTTTCTACAAGATAATTAATTACGTTCACTTATCAGAGAATGGGTCCGAATATAAGCTATACCTATCTACTTATTATACAATTTCTCAGATAACAAAGAAAAATCCCTTTCTACTTAAAAGTTTTAAAATACTACGACATAAACCCTCTCGATATTGGCCGTAATGGCGCCCGATAAAAGAAGCCTTGCCAACTCGGAAATAAAGGGAGAAAATTTTATAAAGCTGCCAGACAATCTTCCATACAAAAAATATTTCAATCTTAACTTATTCGTTGCTAATGACTTGCTATAACTAAAACTTAAGGGAGCTACTTAGGAATAGATTAAATGCGAGCTAAAAAGGACAAGCGATTGCCATTCCGAGGCAAACATAAACACAAAGTAACTGTGCTGCTTCTGCCGGCTAATTACCGTTTCACCGCACTGTCTGTAAAACGATGCAAATTTCAAAAGCATTGGCGGTGCGGCTAATTGCACGTTTGGCCGTAGCCTTCCTCATTTGGCCGCGTTCTTCCCGCCCCCGCAAAACCCATCTAATATGGGGCCGTAGCCTGGTATTTGCGTCAGGACCGCTTTCAGTTAGGACTGGGGCTTTGAAAATTACTTTTTTAATTGTGGACCAAGATATAAATGTACTTCTATAAATAGGATGTGTCAGACATTCTTTTGTTTCTTTTTCTATATAAAATTCACGGATTGTTGCCGTTGAAGCCGTGACCCTAGCGATAATTCATTAGAGGTTTCACTAAAAGTTTCCCACTTATCTGTTGGAGTTGAAGTAACTTAGTTGTTACCTAGAAGAGGCAACTTTGAGAAGCAATAAAACCCGTTGTTTCCTTGCCTTAGTGTTGAAGCAAGCGGTTGTCTCAAGTAGTCTCTCAAGCGTGGACGCCCGAGCATACTCGAGCCGAGCCGGTGACTATCACTTATATCTCAGGCGCTTAGTATTCGACCCAAAGGAATATAACGTTACGCCCATGTGTAACGTGTTACGAAAAGAATTTTCACAGCACTTATGACACTATACAGTTTGGTAAATGTTCAAACCTATATTTCTTCGCCACGTCTAGCAAAATGTGTAAGTAGCTTACCCATTTCCCGTTGACGGCCTTCATGGCACTGAACAGCTGCTTGAGCTCTTTGACGGTGACGCTATAGCTGGCCAGTACCCCCAACATCTCGATGAGCAGATCTGCAACAATGACGTCACATCTCTGAGTACCAGGAACACATGAGCTTGAGAGTAGCATTTATAATGCATGGACTTTGGTTATGGAACTGGTTCCTTCACGTTACAGTAGATTATTTAGTAGTACATTTATAATTAAGCGCAATTTAAATTAAACAGAAAAAAATGGGAAGCTTTTCCTAAAACTATTTATTCGACAGCAGCGACATAAAATTGTGCCCCATCGTGATATCTGCCTCCAACGCAGCCTGCAATTTTTTGCTTCAATATTTTTACCCGATTGCCAAGAAGAGATAGTTTTTGTGAAAATGCACAAATTGATCATTAAATATATCAATAGCAAGTGACTTCGTGCACTCATAAAGCGTAATGAAGGAAATCATAAATCCAGTCAAGAAGTCCGAAGTAGTGGTGATTCCTTAAGGAAATTAACGAGGAAGATGAAAGATAGATGGTGGCTTGAAAAGGCAAAAAAGATACAGTGGCTTGCAGATACCCACCAACTAGGCGCTTTCTATGAAGAAATGCGTAAGTTGATTGGCGTTTCCATAAAAAACTGCACTCCGTTAAGATCCTTAGATGGTTCCCAAAAGCTCACTGCTAAGCAGGATATACTTGATCGTTGGGCAGAGCACTTTAATCACCTGCTCAATGTAGATCGATCAGCAGATCTTGAGCATATAAGGCGTATCCATCCTCTGCCGCCGAATGAGTCGCTTGCTGAACAGAAAAATAAAAAAGCAGTTGGCGTTGACAACATCGCCAGAGAACTGCTGAAATACGGAGGGGAGCAACTTCATACGTACATCTGGCAAATTTTTGATCGCATTTGGAACGAGGAAACAATACCACCTGAATTTAAAATATCCCGTATACAGACACTGTATAAAAACAAAGGAGACCGTTCCGACTGCAACTCCTACCGGGGTATATCGCTCCTCTCTGTCCCTGGGAAGATATTTGCCAGAGTTCTTCTTAACCGGCTTTTTTACCAGTCTCCGAAGCCATATTGCCAGAAACTCAGTTTGAGTTTCGACCTAACAGGAGCACCGGCGAAGCCATCTTTTCCATCAGGCAACTCCAGGAAAAAAGCCGAGAACAAGGCCAGGCCCGCCGCTAGCTGTTTGTTCGCCCGCGTGCAAAACCGATTATGCCGCCCTACGACTACATATTATACTGGGTTTTGTCAAAAAATATATAAGGGCGGGGGGGTCCAGGGGGTTCGGACCCCCCCGCCCATTCATATCCATTTTACTTGTCCAACAGAAAAAAATATGTACATGCACCGCTCTGATTGCAGAAAACGCACTTCCTTTTAGATACATAAATATTGCAATAGGTACATAACATATATTACACGTAACTTTTTATTTACTTGAAATCTCTAAGTCTTAGAGTAACCTAAGAAGTCCTGGGTTAGCCCATAAGCAGACTAAGCAATTGCTTAGGGCATCAATTGCAAGTGCAATCATTACCCAAGTGGACCCTATGTATTGAAAGATTGTGATTAATGGGTAGGTACCAACATAATGTATATCAAAGTGCTTAGAACAGATTATGGGTAACTTAAACTAACGAACTTAAATATCTATAGCAATGTTTAATTTCAGTAAAACATGTTATTAATGGTTTTTGGTGGGTTTCCCGTTGAAAAAGTCAAGGCATGAGACATATTTCATATGTAAGGAAGCGCGAGCGAAGCGAGCTCGAAATTTTTTTAGTCTAAGGACACAAAATAAATAAAAACCATAAATAAAACAAAGCAAAGTCAAAAAGTAAGATATACACAGAAATGAAGTGCAAATGTACATGAAGCCGCGAGCGAAGCGAGCGCGATTTTTTCCTTAGAGTTTTCATGAAGTAAATATATCATAAAAAGCCAAAGTGAACAAAAAGCTATAAGGCCTCGGCCTCAAATTTTGCGGGCAGCGGGGTGCCAGCGGCGGCGGCGCGGGCGGTCACCAAGTGCACCGCTCGTTGCCGGCTCCCGCGCCGCTGTATTCGAGGGCCGGTCCATTTAATTATACGCGTAAGATCCTGCCGCTCCCGCGCCGCCGCCGCTGCCGCCCCGCTGCCCGCAAAATTCGAGGCCGAGGCCTAACGGACGTGCGCGAAAAATGATTTTTCGGAATCGAATGCCTCAACAATTAAACAAAGATAAATTGCGATCAGTGCCGGTTTTAACTCTACCAGCGCCAGGGCCAGGGCGAGATTTCTACGGCGCCCTCCAACTGCAATTGTGTAACCCATATGAAAAACAGAGACGTATGTAGTTACCGATTGCGCGAGCGAAGCGAGCGCGAAACCTTTACAGTCCATAATCTTATACTGTAATACAGTCCATAATCTTATATTGTATTCCTATATGGGGAGGCGCTCTCAAAACCCGGTTTTTAGATGTAGAAAGGGCTCAAAGAGCTCTTATAAAAGTCATGTACTACAAGAAACGACGTTTCCCTACTGTGAGTCTATATCAAGAAAACTATATATTGTATACACCATACTAAAAAAACATAAAACACTAACCTATGATCCTTGCATAGAAACTAAACGTAGGAAAAACAAAGTCACAACTGTTCCTAAAACAAAGACTACTTTTGTTAGTATCCAATACAAAAAACGATCAGCTTATCTTTACAATAAAGTTAATAAAATATTGCAAATTTTCTCGAAGACTTCTCATGAGTGTAAATCAGTACTGATAAAGTGGATAAAAACCCTAAATTATGAGGAAACAGAAAAACTACTGTCATATGTGGAATAAACATGCATTGATTACAGAGACACACACGCACAAACACACACACGCGCACACATACACGCACACACCATCACACATACACACACACACATATACACACACAAACACATACACACACACACACACACATACACACATCTAATACTGTAACCGAATTCAATTCCTTATATATATACCTTAGGCTAAAATAAATAAATACTTACCCACTAAATAATTAAAATACAAAACATATGTTTTCATGTCTCTTGCTATGCTTTTAGTTTGTTAAGGATGAGCGGAGCCTCCTGACACAGGCATATTTACATGCCTAAAAGGAGACTCCAGCAACTAATTATAAGAAGAAAATTTTGTAAAAGAAATAAAGATTTTTGTTTTTTTGTTTTTGTTTTTTGAATATTTTTTTTATAGTTAACAAGTCGAAGCAAAAATTACGTAAAATGTAACCCAATTGTACATAAGTTATTGCTGGTTGGTGAATGCAAAAACACTGGAACATGTCTTCTGATTGCGCGAGCGAAGCGAGCGCGAAATTTTTTGTTATATTTTAGAACTCAAAACAAAAATTACTTAAAATTTTGCCCAAACGTACATAACTCTTTGTTGATGATGGCGCCTATGTATTAAAATTTTGGGACTTAAAGTAGTACCGTAAATAAGAAAGTCCATGGAAACTAGAAGTTACTTTCTTATTAATAAAATAACTTAAAAACGACGCTCCCTTTTTGCTAGGGTAGACTAAAAAAATCTTGAAAAATAAAAACAACTGTAAAGTGAAGCAAGCCCGAAAATGTTTGAGTTTTGGATCACTAAAAGTCCTAAACATATATAATAAAAAGCGACTGTGAAGTGAAGAAGCCGCGAGCGAAGGAAGCGCGAATTCTTTTGAGTATTGGGACATTAAAAGTAGCTATATGTGATAAAAAATTGAAGCGTAAAGTAAGGAAACCGCAAGCGAAGCGAGCGCGAAAATTATTGAGTTTTGGGACATAAAAGTAGTGTTTCTTCAAGAATTTCTCAAATTTAACGCGGAATTAAACACAAATTCGCTTCGGCGCCCCTGAGCCCGCGGCGCCCGGGTTATTCGCACACGCTGCACCATAGGTTAAGATGGCCCTGATGCTATCCATTCATTTGGATACAGTTCTTGTAAGTTGCAATCTTTGATGAAAAAAACAAAAATAGGAGTAACATTCTGATCAAGGATTGGTTGGGGGCGCCTGCGGCGCCCCTTATATCCGGCGCCCTAGGCCGTCACCCAACTGCGCCCTACCCTAAAACCGCTACTGATTGCGATATCTGACATGGAGGCGCGAGCGCAGCGAGCGCGATTTTTTTTGGGGATGCAAAGGATGAACCCGTCAAAATTGATAGGGGACGACCAAAGCGAGGGCGGCTTTTTCTGAAATTTTATTACTAATCTACTCATCTATTTTTAGTAAAAATATTTTTATTACGTAATTATGGGTTAATTTTGCCGCCCCCTAAATAGTGCCGCCCAGGGCATTTGCCCCCCCTGCTCTCTCCCCCCACGCTACGCTAATGGTTGATCTTAAATCGTTTTTAATAATTTTTAATTTTGAAAATGATCAACAGATGTAACTGAAACCGGCAGTGTAAGTAATATTCTTAGCGCTATTGCTGTGTTCGGAAATATTGAAATCAAATAATTGGTAAAAAGATATTGTATTTTTTTAATATTACGTGATAGGTCGCTCGATTTGCCGCCCCCTAGGACGTGCCGCCCGCGTGCGGTGCACGCCTTGCACGCCCGCTTACGGCGGGCCTGAACAAGGCCAACCTTTGTGTATGTGCTTCGTGGACTTAGAAAAAGCTTTTGACTGCGTGCCGAGGGAAGCCCTCTGGACTTTACTGGCAAAATTAGGTTGTCCTGAGAAGTTTGTGAGAATGATTCGCCTTCTGCACGACGAGATGACCTGCTGTGTTACCTATAATGGTGACCAGTCAGAGTTCTTTCCTGTCACCTGTGAGGTCAAACAAGGTTGTGTGCTTGCGCCAACACTGTTTGCTCTCTACTTTTCTGTCGTTGTCAGTAAAGCGCTCAAACAAACTTCTGCTGGAATCAAAATACGTTTCAGGACTGATGGGGGACTTTTCAACCTGGCCAGATTAAAAGCATATACTAAAGTATCTCATGCTCTTATAACGGAGATCATGTACGCTGATGATCTGTGTTTTGTTACCAACTCTGCACAAGAGCTCCAGAACCTGATGACTAACCTTCAGGGAGTCTGTTGTCGTTTCGGTCTAAAAATCAGTGTTAAGAAAACTGAGGTAATGGCAAGCGACTCTCAAGGAGCTACAGAACCTGTCAAGGTAAACATTGGCGATACTGAGCTGAAGCAAGTGAATACCTTCAAATATCTGGGCAGCACAATTACATCCAAGTGTGACCTTGATACCGAAATAAACCATCGCATTGGCGCTGCATCAGCTGCTTTCGGTAAATTACGAGCCAATGTCTTACACACACATGATTTGAAGCTTTCGACAAAAATCTCCGTTTACAAGGCCATAGTCCTCCCAAATCTTTAATACTCGGCTGAAACATGGGTCCTCTACCGGAAACATATACGGGCGCTGGACCGATTTCATCTAAAGTGCATAAGAGACATTCTGAAAATCAAATGGTCGGATCGGATTAGAAATACCGAAGTGCTACGACGCGCGAATGTCTGCGGCATAGAAGCGTACCTGATGCGGCGACAGCTCAGATGGTGCGGTCATGTTTTACGCATGGATGATGATAGGGTGGCCAAGCGCATCTTCTTTTCTGAACTCCAGAACGGCAGACGGAAACAAGGTGGCCAGTTCTTACGCTTCAAGGATGTTCAGAAAAGACACATGAAAAGGTGCAACATTGATCCTCACAACTGGGAGACAAAAGCCATTTGCCGCCCTGAATGGAGAGGCCTACTTAAAAATGCGATCAAAGATTTCGAAGAGCAAAGGAAATCCGCACTGGATGCGAAGCGTGATGCTCTTAAGGCTAAAACACCAGTAGCCATTCATTATAACTACGTGGACGGTATCCTAACGTGCAGCCAATGCTCGCGCACGTTTACACATAAAATAGGGTACTGCAGCCATCAAAGGGCGCATTGAAGAGCTGATCATCCTAGTTCTTCTCTCAATGATAACTGAAAGCAGTCACCATAGCCGAAATCGGCAGGGAAGTATATAGCAAGTGACTTGAAAATGAATGAATTGAACATTTAGTCATTATTTATTAATAACACGTCACCCGCAGACGCAGACCCAGTCACATCAACATATTGAAATGTTCTATGAATTAATTCATACTGATTATAAATACCGAGTAGACATCTGAAACAATGCATACGTGTGCTCACACGACTGAATAATGTATCGCTTGTATTACTAATTAAGATTAGGTCTGCACTAGACGGACTGCAGTTACTCGAAATCCTGAGATACACAGATATGGAGCTTACACCTACGGAATAATTTAATTCGACTAATTGCATCCTACGCTCGGAGCCCAATCAACTGTAGACTGAGTTTTCAAACAAACCATAGCAATCAAAGAGCATATACAACACAACATATGTAAGGCAAACAAGCAATTTTGAGTTTATGTTCCTGCAGAATTGCCGTGATTTCCTAATTCATGAGCGTGATTACTGTCCCATATGGCTAACCAGCGAGTGTCAACACACACTTTTTGCGTTTCATTTCAAAAATCCATGCACGACCCAACTAACCAAAGTTGCTTTTGACCATAATTGATAACTTACATTTAGTTAAAACCAGGGACTAAATTTATCAAGCAAGATAATGTATTATAAATAAAAATATGTATTTTATTCTGAAGCTCCGGGACAACTATGGCAATTACTTATTAGCTGACAAACAACAGACAGGGCCGCGCTTAGCAGTGTTTCGTGTTCGTGCTCGTGTTTGAGCGAACTGCGCTTCGGTAACTGCGTTATTTATACTAAATAAAATAAACTTTATTAGAACAGCGAAAAGGACTTTTTTGTAAAAAATATCTATGTGCCGCGCTCCTAACTTTTACAAATACATACGACATGGCGTGATAAGCTTTTCCATTCTCACATCATTGTTTTACATTTCCAATAACGAGGCATTAGTTTGCTTATCTGTGTGTTTTTAATGGGTTACAAAAATTGAGTCGTTATTGTTTTCTGAACTAGATAGCGAATGCATATCTTCAATGCTTATTCATTACTATTTATGATTAAGAACAATGCACTTGGCACACAATTGAAACAACGTCTGCATAACTGCCATTCAGAGAATGCGTTCCTGACACGTCGCGATTGAACTGACGACGTAATAACATTCATTGATTATTGATATAATAATGTTGTTTTAATGCTCCTCAATTGTTAAAACGGTAAACAACCAGCAAAAATATTTTTATCGTAACTGCAACGCCATTGCAAAGTTACGTCGTCAGTTCAATCGCGACGTGTCAGGAACGCATTCTCTGAATGGCCGAACTATAATGGTAATCATATTGCGGAATCCTCTTACAGCCCCCACGGGAGGCGATGGCCTATCGCCGGGACCACACGGCAAAGTATTGAATATTAATTTGCAGGAAATTGGCGAAACCACAGCCCCTGAGCGCACACTTAAGTTTCAATTGCTCGCCTGTTTAATAAATAAATAACTCGCCGAAATATCTTCGTAGTTACGCAATTGTTCGCGACTGCTCGAATCAATATTTGAATAATTCGGATTACTTTGTGAAAGTGCTCTCTCTAACTTCCAATGTAAAATGGTGTTTCTATTTTGTATTAAATTGAAGTGTACCCTTGCTACGGCAGATTTATTAATCTCATTTTACAAATTGAAGGCAAAAAGTTGACTTTAAACCTTTTATAAGCATAATAAATAAATTGTTACTGTGCATAGCTCGTACATTACGATGCATCTGGCCTCTCAAACGGTGGCTGCTGGCAATCATGTAAATTATTCCGTTTAAAAATATTTCGGTTTACTTTACGAGACGCTTTACTGCTAGTTACGTAGTGATGTCACTATGATTGCATATATCAAATATACACAGAACACCGTTTATAACGTTAAAAATATTAATATTTTTACCAAAGAAACGTACTTATGCAAGCAATACAATAAATATTCTCTTGAGTATAAAATAGTTTGTGTCTGATGATACTACAAAAGAAAATACATTTTCACGAGTAGGATCCGCAAAGTCGTATAATTGAGCTATCGTCGTGAATGTGTAGCAGAATGTGGTGCGACCCGGCTCGTATCAATCACGTCCGCGCTGAATTCCGCTTTCATCATTCAGGTGAGTCACATGAGCTTTTTTAAAAAATCACCTAACAAAACAACAATGCGGAAAGTCCATCTGTCACGTAATGGCCGGCGCATTGTTCTCGGGTTAATCCCGGGCGGCGCGTCGGTGGCTAATCCCGGCGTAATTCCGGTACAGTCCGGGATTCGCGCTCCCGGCGTCCCGGCGCTCGCTACGCTACTGCCCCGGTTAATGCCATCCTCGGGATATTAAAATGCTTCTCGCGATTATGCTTCCAAAATATTAATGTAGATTTTTCGCACCAATTCCCGGTGAAAAGTCATATTTGTGTTATGTTTATGACGTTCGGTCTGTTTATTTTGTTACTTAACGGGTTATACTTGTATGCGCTGTTTATTATACCTCCGGGAATTAAATATTTTAGTAAAATTCACGTATCAAATGAAAGCTCTGTTATATAATCCATATCATACAGAGTGAAAAACAGTAAATATTTGACATAATTATCTTTTCAACTTTGGTAAGTAATTGTTTCTAGGAATACATACGTTATACCATATACGCGCGTAAACCACAATTCATCGAGATTCAAACTATCGATGTACAAGGCTGTTAAAACAAAGCACAGGCTAGCAAAGCAATGGCTCAAGTTAGCGTCGAGTGAGGCGGACTAGTTGCTGTAAAACAAACCGCTGAAACGCTCTCAGCACGCGCTTGTTTGAACCGACCAGCTTTACAATCAACGTCAAAATGCACCTATTAATTTGTTGGCCGACGTCGGTCCGCGCTTTGCAAATACTGATTATAATAGACCTTTTGTACTACATTCAATATTTCCCCTTTGCCAATTTAATTTGAATATTTTGCGATTCATGATATTAAATTTAAAGCCATGCCAGGTAGGTGAGGATTATTATTTATCAATATTTTTCTATTGGAACTTTGGGACTAATTAATTAAAAAGGTTCTTTTGTTTACGCTAACAATAACTGCAGCTGAAAGCATCTTTACTTTTTTGTCTTATTGTTGACGATATTTATTATAAAACCCCCGGTACAGAAAATAGTAGGACAATTTATTTATTTTCCAGGCGAGTTATAAAGTTTGCACTGACAGCACTATTATCTCACCGCCTAGTATACTACTAAAGAAGGAAGCTATTACTGGATCTAAGCGATAACATAACTATCCTGTTTGTGTTTCATGACAAGATTACAAGTTAAAATGAGAAATAAGAATAAAGGCGACATGAAAAAAAGTGTCGGTACAATTAACGTAGCGCATAGGATATAGATGTCACCACATTGTACCAGGACGACATAAGTGGAGAGGAGGTAGCTTCGTGACAAAAAATGGTGGTACACACAAATGGCGGGCAATAAATAGCAAAGTGATTTCGTATGTAGTATCGGCGTATATCTTCTAAAACAAATATTAATCATTAAAAAATTATTGGAGGCGCCGGGTATCGATCCCGGTACCTCTCGCATGCTAAGCGAGCGCTCTACCATCTGAGCTACGCCCCCTGATACAAGACATTACAAATTGAATGTCTTATATTGCAGATTACGTAAATAAACAGTGCCTCAAGCGATATAAACTAGTTTAGCACGTGACATTTCGTCACACGCATTGAGTTACGGCGCGCACGCACGTTACTTTCACTCCGTGCTAATCCAAGAAACCTACCAATGCTTAGTGTTTTTAGTTTATCTACTTTTTTCGTTATTTTATTAAATTGAAATCCAGATTTATTTGGGTATTTCTTAAATTCCAGCATTTTTCGCAAAATTAAGTCATCCACTATTTTATCAAGGCGCAGAGCATGTATTTGAGGTTGTTTACGACTTACGATAGGGATTGTAAACGCTTTTCAAAGATAAATAGTTCCTTTGGGAATCAGCTTCCTAAATTACAAAGGTGAAAGGTAAAATATGTATCGACTTTTTTCATACACTGGCGATACAAATACATATGTATTGAAAAAGGCGTAATAAAGTGAGACGAGGAGTTTGTTCTGTGTAACAAAACCGAACTCAGCATGGTTTCAAAAAATACAATCCCATTTTTAAAACAATGAGTATATTATTGCTTTAGAGAATGTATTATTTTCTTTGTATTGTAAGCTTTCCGGAGTAAGAAGGGTCACGTCTGAGATACCGTTACGCCCTTCATCTTTAGCTTCACAAAACTAGCGGTACGCAATCTTACAGCTGGCATGTTTTATCCAACATCACCCAATCTTTATGATAGCCTGGTAGCCCAGAGAATGTTTCTTAACTCTTTTGGGGAGTCCTCTCGGCATATATTGAATGTAAACAACCACTTATGTTGAATTCCAAGAATCATGTCAGAAGAACTAAAAAATAACAATGCGAAGGATTTTATGCTATCTGTTGTTTGTAGCATTTTTTTACGGTACTGAATACTTATCACGCCTTATTTAATTCTCCCTGCCATTTTCTTGGTTAGGGGTCGGGCCTACACACAAAACCATCCCCTTCCTACCATACATCCCGTGGGCACGGTGAACATCAATTAATGTGTACCATTAAATCTCTTTAGGGGCTGTGAAGCCCTGGTAGCTATGAGAAACTATTGCAACCCTTTACCCTATCACTAGGGAATGGAATGCCGATCGACACCCCTGTTTGTTATGATAGCCTAGTCCCGGTGGGAACGGTAAGATGCTCCCTAAATCTTAATCTTGGGGAACATTTTTATGCAATTTCTTTTCCGAATCGGTCCCCACAGAACCAAAGCCACATTTTTAAGAATGTTGTTCATAAACTTCTCCACAGTTATGATCTCCTAGTAAACGTGAGAAATAAGAAAGGGTTATGAGATTTAATGCGTTGCTATACAGTTTCCGCAGGCTTACAGCATATGTATAAAAAAAAAAAAAATGCGCGCACATACTCGCATACTATAAAAATGCACGCTAAGTTGAGGAAAGGAGATACAATAATTCCGTACAAACATGCATCACGAAGCATTATTTGATATTCGTAACGCGTTACAATCAAGATCAAGTAACACCGCGGCTTTGCACCTGCAGCGGTATATTTAATTAAAAGTTTTCCACTTAAAATTTTCCGGAACAAGTCGTTGTAGCACTTTTTGTTTGATGTGGTAGAAAAGAGCTCTTTATAAACCGCCGTATCTATTTAAGTATTTAAGAATGTTTCACCTTAATTTATCCTAGCTTAATTTATCTAATTTTCTTGAAATATTACGTATTCATAAACAAAAACCTCGTAATAGTCTGGGTGCTTTAGGCACATTTTCACCGACAACATAAATGTCAGTTTTTTTCTTAAATTGTTAACTCGAAATTGAACGTGAAAAGAAGACGGATCGTAATCCATACAAAATTGCCCCACGTCCTATAACTTAGTGACGTATCTCAAAAAAAGATAAAAATTAAAAAAAATATATGGCATACTCTCTAACTTACTTTTTTTACACCTTCATACGAAAAAAATGCTTTGAAAATTGTTCAGGCGCTGTTATAAAAACATCGTTCATCAGACTATTTATGGACCATTTTTTTAAATTATTTTTTTGTTTGATACGGTATACCTCACAGGTGGTCCCATAATCATTAGGTCAGGATCTGATGATAGAAACCCTGAGAAATCCAGGTCAACTTCGAAAGTTGAAGGCATGCGCGGGGTAAAAACTTAACACTGAGGTGTATGTCTGATAACACTATGCAATAGTGTAGATTTGGAGCTGACCTGATCATGGAGACGAGAGAAGGTCGAGGGAACTCGACAACTGAATATGTAAACTACCTCATGTTTGGGCTTATATTATTTGTATTGAATAGACCTTTGTAACAGTGAAGGTTACTGACCTGATCATGGAGACGATAGAAGGTCGAGGGAACTCTATAACCGAATATGTAAACTACCTCATGTTCGGGTCCATACATAGTCTTATGAACGATGTTTTTATAACAGCGCCTGAACAATTTTCAAAGCATTTTTTTCGTACGAAGGTGTAAAAAAAAAATTAGAGATTATGCCATATTTTTTTTAAATTTTTATCTTTTTTTTTGAGATACGTCACTAAGTTATAGGACGTGGGGCAATTTTGATCCATCTTCTTTATAGCAAACAGTCGTTTAAAGAAAACTGATATAATATTTATTTCTAACAAGATCTTATTTATTTTTCTCAAAACGATTGTGCAAAACATTTTCTCCTTACTTTTATGACGCTCCAGTAAACGTGTGAATAATTGTTGATACACATATCCTGACAAGATGAAAGGAAGATTTTTTGTAAATTCTTATTGAATTCTTATTAATGAAACCTCAAAGTCAGAATTCCCACTGACTTCTGCTATCCTAGTTTTCGTGAGAATGAATTTTTATGATTCATACAATCGTTACGTTCAAGCAGAGCCGTGTGAAGGAAGAAGTCCTCGTGGGAATATTTTCTTGGGTTACTGCTGGCAAAGTATTCTTTCATGCATTGATTTTCGTTTATAAACAAGGGCAGAAAATCTCTAAGACTATCATGATGCTCTAGTAATCGTGTGAATAGTTGATACGCACATCCTGCCAAGAAGAAAGGATTTTTTTTGTGACCAATTCAATTCTGCGTTTTTATTGCTGATCATCCTTAATACAGACTTTCCACTGACTTCTGTTACCCTAGTTTTCGTGAGAATAGCCTGACGATCTTACGTTCAGAGTTTTCCTGTGAATGAATGAGTCCACAAGAAAATCGTCCCTACATTTACTTTTGGCAAAGTATCTCTTCATTGCTGTATTGTATTCCTTTCTGTTTATGACGCCCTAGTAAATGTGAGAACAGTGAACCACCCCCGAAATTTTAAGTGTCTCCTGAGATTTTTTTAAAGATTTTATGTGACTAAATATGGATTTTATTTAATTACCAAAACCGAAAATGTAAATAACAATATTATTAAATAACAATAATATTAACTTTGATTTTAATTATCGGAAACATCTAAATATAAGATTCAGATAATATTCCTATAAGTTTCTGCCAGAACGTGGTAGTTATATAAAAATATCCCAACAAGTAATGCAAAACAAGAATTCAAATAAAAATAAATCTTTTGGAGGCGCCGGGTATCGATCCCGGTACCTCTCGCATGCTAAGCGAGCGCTCTACCATCTGAGCTACGCCCCCTGTTACTTACTTATAAAAAACACGATCTTATATTCTGCACACAGTCAAAGTCAATTCAATTACGCTTTCACAAGCACTTATGAATAAAGGCAAATAACATTACGAAGCAAGGTTAGCCAGTATATCGAACTCAGTAAAATACTTTTTGTTTTCTGACCTACACTTTGATTACATTTTTCAAGTACAAACGTAATTGTTTCAACGTAAGATGCAGCAGCAATTCCCGGACCGTGGAAATCTATTATGAGAAGTAAAGTGAATTTCTTACCAGTCAGAACAAGATGGTGCACCTGCAACTAATATAAACTTAGCCAATAGTTGCATTTCATTAAAACTTACACATTTACTAGTCCTGGTAACCAGAGTAGAGAAATTGTGTACCTGTTGACTTTCCCAGAACTGAGTCAAATTAAAGCAATTCGAAACCACCCCTCCTACATCTTATTTAAGACAAAGACAGATTTCTACGAATCAAAGGTTCTTCTAATATTAGAACAAATAAATTCGGGGCTTTTCCTTATATACAGGAAATTTCATACATACACATATGGAATAGCTAACTTTTTAACTTTGACCTTTGATTTTTGTTCGTTGACCAAGCATGCGAGCTGCAACCGTACCTCACCTATATTAGAGGTAAATCTCTGGCTAACTTCATCCAACAAGTCTGTCCTTACAATCAAATCATTTGCTGCAGTCGGAGTTCCAAGTGTTTTTCAAGAGAAACTTAGCTGAAGTTAGCAAAACTGTGGTCCGTTCCTAGCGTTACATCTGAGTCCAAGATTTTGAACTGATTGCTTTTTTTGCCGAAGTTATTGAAGAGATTTCACCTGTGTTGGCAACATATTTCACTAAACCTAAATACAACTTATGTAGTAAATTTGCAATATATGAAAAGTTAGAAAATAAACATATTTTATTGGAAGAAGTCAAAAAGATTCTAATTGGAGGCGCCGGGTATCGATCCCGGTACCTCTCGCATGCTAAGCGAGCGCTCTACCATCTGAGCTACGCCCCCTGATATTGAAGTCAATAAAACAATTCACTATATTAAACTAATCTGATTAGATAAATAGCCTTGTTAAGGTTAGGTTACCATTAGAAGCGAGTACGCGATACCTTTCACTCGGGCAAAAGGCACGTTTTCGAGTGTCCCGCGCAAGTCTGTTATCTCACGTAGCACTCATAAATTACCATGATATGTCTCAGCAATATTATCAGGTTTAACAATTCTTTATAATACTAGCAATAAAGATTTTATATCATCAGTATTTCGTAGTAAATTAATAATTTTATTGCGACATAGATTCACTCTATCACAATCACCACGGGCGAACCCGCTTTGGCCAATTTGTTTGATGGTGGTATACGTACCCTACTCGTATTTATTTTTACGATGAAGGCAATTTACAATCTTTATACAAAGACAAACAATTGGTTTTACTTTTAAATACTAGACAGATTTCAAATCCTGTCATAAATTGTTGAAATAGCGGTATCACTAGCCTTGTTATGCCCTCACTAACCTACCTGTCAGTGTTGCAACCTTAAACCACGGTTTCCTAAATATGTATTGTTTAACAGCTATTGAAATTGCAATTACAAATTACACTACTATTACCAACAGGGGGCGTAGCTCAGATGGTAGAGCGCTCGCTTAGCATGCGAGAGGTACCGGGATCGATACCCGGCGCCTCCAATTTCTTTTTATTTAAAATTTACATATAAATGACTAGCGAAAACTTATTGGAATATTTTTACATTCTCTAATGCATATTTTCATGTTGTGGTTGTTTAGTTTATTCTTATAAGATTTGTCTGTTGTAAGTGATAAGAGTCAATGCGGTTAGTTTTAGCAGCAACAATATTTATATTCTCCGGTTCTTCTATCCTAAAAAAGGAAAATTATCAGCATTATTTATAACTTATTTTATTTTATTATATTATAACATATTTTATTAACTTAAAAATATTTCGGGGGTGGTTAAGTGTTCTCACACTTACTAGAGCATCATAAACTGAAAGCAATGCAATACTGCAATGAAGAGATATTCATACTTTGCCACCAGTGAACCCAAGGATTGATTGAGAATATTTATTGTTCCTGCGAGCGCTCATTCATTGGCCGGAAAATGTTTTAATGTACAATTTCGGGGGTCGTTCACTGTTCGCACACTAACTAGAGCATCATAAGCGGCAAGGCAATTCAATACTGCAATGAAGAGATACCTTGTCAACAGTAAGTAAGTACCCAAGGAACGATTCTCACGAGGACTCATTCATTCACACGGAAACGCATGAACGTCAGGTTCTAATCATATTTTCATGTTCTTCTCACGAAAACTAGGATATCAGAAGTTAGGGAGAGGTGTGATTTAGGAAAGATCAACAATAAAAATGCACAAAAGAATTGGTCACAAAAAGCTTTCTTTTCTTCTTGGCAGGATATGCGTATCGACTATTCACACGTTTACTAGAGCACCATGGCATGCTGAGAGATTTTCTGTGCTTGTTTTCAAACGAAAAGCAATGTATGAAGTACTTTCTAAGTATATCTTAGACACCAATGACTGTGTTTCGGATGGCACGTTAAACTGTAGGTCCCGGTAGTCATTGAACATCCTTGGCAGTCGTTACGGGTAGTCAGAAGCCAGTAAGTCTGACACCAGTTTAATCAAGGGGTATTCGGGTTGCCCGGGTAACTGGGTTGAGGAGGTCAGATAGGCAGTCGCTTCTTGTAAAGCACTGGTACTTAGCTGAATCCGGTTAGACGGGAAGCCGACCCCAACATAGTTTGGGAAAAGGTTCGGAGGATGATGAGTAACCCAAAGAAGAATTCTCATGAACACTTTATCCTTCACACGGCAGAGCTTGAACGTAACGATCCTGTATGGTTCGTCACGCCATTCTCACGAAAACCAGGGTACCAGAAGTCAGAGGGAAGTATGATTTAAACGAAAATCCCCGTTAAAATGGTTACAAACAGTCTTCCTTTCTTCGCGATAGGATATGCGTATCAACTTTTCACACGTTTACTAGAGTATCATGGCGAACAGAAAGTGTCCAAAAGTTTAACGAAAAAGAAGTAGGATTTTGTTAAATGCATTTGAAAATATTTATTCATCCACGTCACAATAGAAGAAACATAAATGTTATAATATAATTTCTGTGAAGGAAACATTATAAAATTATCATCATTATAATCATCCCTAATTAAGGCATGTGTTCACACCCTTACCAGGCTCTCAGAAGTGAGTAGGATCTTGACAAAATAGGCGCCCAAACTCAACCCGGAGCCAGGTAAAGATTGAAAGAGAAACTTTTAAAAGAACCGTTATAAGACTGCGTTGATGATATGGTAGGCAGACAACTTTTTTTCCACAATTGGAGTATATTTGTCCGCGCAACTACAATGTTTTTAATTCCCAGTATTTATTTCTCACGTGGTAAACGTGATTTGTTTACTATAAACGGAGGATTATTATTATCAAGATCTATCAAGCCACTACTGACTTCACTGTAAAGTGCGGCTACAAAAACACTATATAGATATGTAGATAAACGTATCAGCTATTCCCACAGTTACCAGAGATTCATACCTTAGAAAGGGATATACAACAAGAAAGAAAGTGTGAACTTGGTATGATCACAATATGAAATTAATAAGACCAGAATATGGTTTATGAAGACCACAAGCTGATATTAATTCTGCTTAAGATTTATGGATCAGTGTTCCCACAGTTACT
Organism: Helicoverpa zea; assembly: GCF_022581195.2. NCBI lineage: Eukaryota > Metazoa > Arthropoda > Insecta > Lepidoptera > Noctuidae > Helicoverpa > Helicoverpa zea. The sequence goes on along the minus strand of NC_061464.1, from coordinate 460,671 downwards.
AGGGAGCCATAGCTTACAAAGTCATATTAGGCAACTGTACAGAGCAATAAACATTGTTGCATGTCGTTACAATTGAACTAAATGCAGCGGCAAGTTTAATTGTAATTGTTGTTTTCATATTAGTTCAGTTTACGTGTATGTGGGGAATTCAGTCTAGTTTTACAATACTATTGGTACTTAATATGATATGTAGATATTGTCCTTTTTATCGGTTAAAAATACATCGTTAACCATATTTTTATATTAAACTCCTTGCTAAAAGCATGGTTTTTTTATTTTTTCCCAGCCATGTTATCGATGGAAATAAAGCAAAAAGAAGACCCAACTGGCAATAAACCTGCTTCTGGCACTGACAGCCCGGCCAGCGGAGGTGTACTGGTGAACTAGGCCAGCTCTGGGATGACTTATGTAGACGTGGTTCTAATTGAGTAAATATTGTTATTTCTTTAACTAGGTGTCCTATGGATTTAGTTTACGATAGATATAAAACAGTAAATCTCTTACTAAACTTCGGCCGTTCAGAGAATGCGTTCCTGACACCTATCAGTTAGTCACGACTAGTGATGGGCACAACATAACACTGAGTTCGTTACCGTTCCTTCAAAATGAACCGCCGCATTATTTTAAGATTATTTTCGTTTTAAATTGGCGGAATCATTTGTTTTATATTTTAGTTATTTAAGTGGAAACCAAAAAAAGGTAATATTCATATAATAAAATTGTTTTATTTATTCTTTGTTACAAGTACATTGAATTGAATGTGCGAACAGAATATTAATCAGACTCCGATTTGCTTGAGGAGGTGGTGTCTTCATCATCATCTTCGCCTACATGTATAATTATATTATTATCAATAACAGAATCAATCCTGATATCTCGGTCTAACAAAAGCCGGGTAATCAAATAAAAACAGATCGAAAACACTTGAAAAACGTGGTCTATGCGCACGAAACGACAACGGACGACTGTTTTAGCGTCACAAAATGGCGGCCCATAACGCCATTTGGGGTTACCATTTTTAATCTAAGTATAAAAATGCGGTTTGGTCATAGTTTTATTTTTATATTTCATAAAAGTTATAATTAAGTCTTATAGTCCATTATTTTCCAATTCTTAAAAAGAAAATCAAAACGTATTATTTTATATTATAACTGTATAAGAACAGATTACGATACTTGCCTGTTATTTTTAGCACAGCACTACAAAATATAAACCGCTGACATAACCTTGTAATAGCGCAGTATAGATTTAGAAAAATATTGTTTACCAAGTTATTTGACACTCAGTTTGGCACAAAATTATAACATTCATTGATTATTGATATAATAATGTTGTTTTAATGCTCCTCAATTGTTAAAACGGTAAACAACCAGCAAAAATATTTTTATCGTAACTGCAACGCCATTGCAAAGTTACGTCGTCAGTTCAATCGCGACGTGTCAGGAACGCATTCTCTGAATGGCCGAACTATAATGTTATGAAGTTTCATTACCACTGGGCCAATTTGGATAATTATTTCAGAATTGGGTGACTAAGGCTACTTTTTATCCGAAAGCGCATAGCAGTTCCCACAGGACGTGGGTGAAAACGCAGAAGGGATAATTAATAGAGATAATAGTGCAATGAGGTAATTGTTGCAAAACCACAAAGTTGTTCGAGTCACGTTCGTTAAACCGGCTGACCTTTAAATATCGGAGTTGACATTGTAGAAACATTAAGAAAGTGTTTTTTATAGCATTTGTCACAGGGGCGGGCGTAGCTCAGATGGTAGAGCGCTCGCTTAGCATGCGAGAGGTACCGGGATCGATACATTCACTAGGACAACATGTACTCATAGAGCCAAAGTAGACTGTTGATTAATTGAAAACATTTAGAAAGTAGTAGGTAAATAAAGTGCAAAATTAAGACTTTTCATAAATAGAGATACAATTTTCAAATATTAATTTAAAGATGTGGAAATTGGTCGCTGGGTTAAATAAATGTGTATATTGTTTACTTCCCCCCAAAACAAATTGAAGTCTATACCGAAATAGTAAAAAACGTTAGAAGATATGCAATTATTAACCCCAAAGGTAGTGCACACAAAATAAAGTGTGCATCAGCCCAATACACACTCATTTGAAGCTCGGGCCACATTGACCCATTTCCATGTGTAACGTGGAAATAAAGAGCGAGCGAAATGAAGGGAGACAGGTACTCCGTGAGCATCGAGCACAATAGCTCACGGAGTACGTGGAACGGCCCTTTTCTAGTATTCTCAGCAAAGTATGACCTGTGCTTTGAATGCAGTGGCACATTGATTAAGCATACTCGGATAAAATGTTCTCACAAACTAAAAGATGGTTCATGACATTTCGGGAATAATGAGCTTGTACATAAACACAACAACAGTAGATATTCTTGAATTTTCCTAAACAGCTATAAAAGGCAAAAGTAAACAACCCTTACTTCATCAAGCGTGATAAAACAAAAATATCAAGTAAAAAAACGATAATTTAGTTTCTTAGATTATCCTTGTAATTTCTTAGACCACCAGGGAATAAGCACATATCAAGAGGTGTTCTGTATTACAAGAGACCCTTTTCTTCGTCTCCCTTTTACTTAGTTTAAAACAGGTGGCACGCCAGTCGTAACTTGTACTAGGCAAGCAGCACATTAGGACCGACAATTCTGCAGGGGTTGTGTATCATAATAAAAAAGGCACGGGAGGGTTGAAACTTTTAGTGAAATGGGCGGTGTTAAAACTTTTTTAGTCGTTAGGGCCCTTCATAAAAGTGCACCTGTTGTGAACTATGGTATAAACTTCTCACCTGTACTAGGGCGACATAACATTGAGAGAACGTAAAGATTACTTACCAGCGACGACTGTTTCAGCGCGGGGTAGCCTCTGGAGCACATGGTGTATGAGTCCTACGTCAGTACAGGCTTGGAGATTCCGTACACTTTTGCGCAGGATTGCAATAAACACTGACCATATTTCCGCCTGTAACAATACAATTATGTTATTTAATTTGCACAAAGAACAACGATGGAAGTAATAAAATGACAATAAATTCCATCCGAGTTTAGAAACAATTCAATGAAGTCAAAAGTTAGAATAAGCCAACAGAAGCTGGCTAGCGAGCGTATTAAAGCATAATCCACTTGGCGCGTTTATTCGTCCATACTAACGGCGCGCATCAAGGCAGAAATTTTCAATTTCAAAGCTTTCTGTTTAATAGAGCCTGCAGTGTAACGACGCAGCGACGGTATGCGAAATATTTTTAATGAAATTCTTTTCTGTTTGCGTTCTAGCGGTGCTGCAGTGGTGGTAATTTTAATTTTACACAACACTATGTGCGCCCGGCTTAATTTGCTCTAATTTACGCTAATGTTACCGGGATGTTGAGTTGCACGGGTGGGGAAGCGCGAAAACATTAGCCCAACCATTGTTGTAATGTTTAATAACCAGTTTCATTAGCCTATTTTATGAAAACAGCTCATTATGCATTCATCTGTTTTTTTTTTTTAGTTTATAGGTGACTGTATTTCTATCTCATTTACACGTGCATGTATTTCTTGAATTGGTCTGTAACCAAAAGTACTTTCAGTTTTCCACACGCGGACAATCGAGAATTTCTTCCTCACCTTGAAAATGAGTTAAAACTAAGCAGTCAACTATTTAACGCTCGTTTTACACGCACTGTAAAAGGGTTGCGTAAAATTCCCATCGGTACTAGGGCAGCATGAGGGAGCGAGCGGTGTTTAACATTCCACAGTGTTGTGTTGGAGCCCACGAATTCACACACGCATTATTTTGTTCCCAGATGTATCAGTACAACATAAGTGCGGTGGCGGTTAGTCGCTAACGAATTAACACAGATGTTGGCGTTTTTTATTATGTAGGGACAAGTGTGCAAGTAAGTCTAGTAGTAGATATTTATTGATAAAGGGCTTTATTTTTTGTTATTGTGTTTGAGGTACCTACATGAGATTCTCACTATTATACAAGTCAATAAGTTTTAACATTAAAGAGTTGTCATCTAATTAGTTACGACTGTTACTATATATATTTTTACACCACTATTCCCAATAAAAACTCCTTCCGACAAGATGAGGACAATGTGTAACTCACACAATAGATACTACCTACTAGTTACTTAAAATATCAATACAATACAATTAATTAATTAAGATAAATAAAACTAAAGTAAGAACACTTGTTCTGAATACATGCAATAATTAAATTATTGTTTGTATCGTGATTGTGTTCACGTGCCACATTGTTCGTGGCCGTGCATGCGAGAACAAAACAAAACCAAACACTGGGGTACTGGGGCAGCAGAAAGCGTAGTATACTTGCATTACAAAAGCCCCTCGTAGCTCTAACGAGACCGGCTGTAATTATATTACATTCTTCTGCCGTTAGCAGAACAATCTCAGCAAAATTACAAGTTCACGAGAATTCCCGCAATTCAGCTGGAGTAGCGACGAGGTATTTTTATTCGTGCAATTTCTTAGGCCGGTCAGTCTCACTTCATTATTTTAGCTTCGACCGTCATTATGCATAATTAAGAGGAATATGAATTTAGTTACGAGAGGACCTTTATCGTTGATTAATTCCCTAAGGATCTTAATTCTTTTGGATGATTTAATTAATAGAAGAAACCGTGTGTATTTTTTCCGTTTTACTTTGAACTTAGTTGTGAATGTGTGCTTGAAGTGGTGTAGATAACATGGGGAAATATTGCCACTTGATAAATACTTAATCTAAAATTGTTTTGCAATATTTACGAAAAAATGTAATGGCATTTGCAAATGTAGGCAATGATAACCCAGAAAAAAATTGTAACTGCTGATATACTCACAAGGCCAAACTCCGCAAGTAAAAACATTGTTTCTAAATTAATAAAGCATTTGTATTTGTTACAAACATTTTGTTAAGGAAAACAAAGTTCGGTTAAAACAAGTCGCACAATAATGAAGCGTCGCGTCCGACGAACAAAGTTTTCACTCAGTTAGCGAGGCGACAAACTTCATACAACGAGTACGTATGTAATGATACGCTCACTTCATTATCAGATGAAACTCGCGACGCTCGTCAACGTCTCGCCTCTCATGTTTGCCGAGTAACCAAACGTCTTCACGCCTAGCGAAAACACTGGGATAATCTTGGATAGAAAACGTATAGAACTGTGCAGGATAACAAAACGCAAATACTCATTATTTTTATGAAAGTTACTTAATCTGCTAAAGAAACCTGACTTCAGCAATTTCCATAATCATTATTGGTTCAGGCCTCTTGGTAACGCTGTTACCTAATTTCTCAACATGACTACCAAAAAAGTCTAATAACCGGGTTAATAAAATCGTTGTTGAGCACAAGTGTAACCTAAAAACCATTGGCTGACGCTTGACGGCTGACAGCCTCACCCGGTCCCCACATATCCTTAAAGAAAAACTTCTCATAAGATGAGTCAGCAGATTCCGGGAACATCGTCCATCACCGCATGAGTGGCAGCCGTGCTGAAATCCTGCTAGTGGGGGCTGCGTATAGTGATGTATCACTTAATAACAAGACCACACGTGAAAAAACGCGAGACCTCTCTGTCAACATGAGAGCCTGGTAAGGAATGCACTGGTGCAGAAAATTATAAAAGGTTACTCTATGAGCAGGTACTATTTTTTTTACGATCATAAAACCCCCACAGTAACTTGTGTAGGAACATAAGTTGTGATTGTGAATAACAACAGAACAATTATTATCAGCCACATTTATGTACCAAACTACACCAACAGAATTACATCATATCCCATCTCTGTTTTATTTTCAAAAACTACAAACAAATAACAATCCGCCAAAAACAACTGAATGCGACCGTGCAAAAAAGGATAAAGCTTGTATATTCTAAAAATATGTAAGGTTTTACAAATGTACATTTCAAATACTAACAAAGGTAAAATCACAAAAAAGGACCATAAAATGCAGTTCTAAATTATTATTTTGAATCGCAAACGTTTCTCCCCGGTACAAGCGTATTGGATTCCATTCAAAAGGAAATCTACTCAGGTAGATAAACAAATACACGAAACGAGTTTTATTTTTTCTGTTTCAGGACTCGAAATCTTTTATGAGCATCAAACGATTTTAGAAATGTTCAGTGCTTTCTCTTTACAGATGAATTTACAAGCGACGGACTGAAATCACAAGGAGTGCTAATGAGCAAGCACACATATGTAGCTGTAATACTGACTACAAGAATTACGAATTTATTGGCTTTAAGCAATCGTGCTTTGCAAGTACTGGATGTAAGAAGACCTTTTATTTTGAATGCCTAATTTACCACGTTATGTCGCCTATATTACGGTTACGAAATGTGTTCAATGTTTATGTCTATAATTTACATTGAGATACCCATACATAAGCAAAGCCGATAATTAAATAAAGACTTGCTCCATTTTCCGATGCAGTCGCAGTGCGCATCACTATTTACAGATATTTGGGCTGTATATCCTAGACTAAGCTCACAGACAGGACTGGCTGATTTAAAGCACTGTTTACTGCCTATATTCGGAGCCAACACTTGTGTCCCTGAGCTCTACTGAGAAAATGGCGTTACAATGCCAGATTAGTTAACGTTGCTTCAGTATTTACCACTTAAATATCGGCTTTATTTTGTACTCTAATATAGAATTTCAAAAAAAAAGTCATCTAGTTTAGGAATTGAAATGTGACTAGTTTACAAGTAACGAAGTCGAAGTATTACTCTCACGAATCAATGTTATCAGAAGTTTAGGTTGCATAATACGCTTAGAACACAATACGCGGCGTTGATCTACATTTATTTGTGTGAGTTGTGGCAACTAATTGAGCCAACCGCTTATTTTTATGAAATACAATAAAGTAATCAGGATTTTCAATACATGAAAAGTAAAAAATTAAGAAAAATTTTAAAAAAACTACACCTGTTTCCGCCCGGGATCGAACCGGGGGCCTTGTGCGTGTGAAGCACACGTGATAACCACTACACTACGGAAACTTGATTACAAGTAATCAAATTGTGAATTCAATGCAATCACAGTTAAGTCAAGTTAATATAAACATGACGCGTAAGTATATATAACATTTTTTTGTGCTACTTGGTGTTACTAATACGTACAAAGCCAACCTGTTGCTTCTATGGAAAATAATCGGATACGCTCTAAAGTTAACTCTATTAAGTCTTGTTTTAAAAGCTGCAAAGTTTACTGTAAGTAGTTAGTTAATAAACAAAACTTGTAATTAAATACCATTTAACCGGTCAATAGCGAGTCGAAAACGCGCACCGAACAATTAAAAATAACTTTTTTTGGAATGCAAATAAATGAAGAACAAGTAAAAGTGAAAAGAGTGCAACAAACAAAGCCCGTAGCGAGCATAATTAATTTTATCTTTTTATTTTGTAGGTCTATCTGAGAGTTACCCCTTTCAATTAGTTCATCCGAGTTACCAGGAGCACATAGCTAGTAAAGGGATTGAACAATGTCAAGGAAGCGCCGCGAGTACGATGACGTACGGATTGAGCTCTCTTTGCATTTTCCCCGCCTCCCCCGATATCCTACTTAGCGTAACTTTTATGACGTTTTTTTATATCCGTTCTGCAGATAAAACTGCAAACTAGCCCACTTTTTCTTTGTACTACTTATTTCTGTCTAATATTTACGTACTTTAATGTAAAGTTTAGTAAATGATTCACTATTAATCTTATTCGTAATCTTATCAAGCGGCTAAACAAGTAAAGAGTTAAACTTGATCTCAATTCATACCAAGGCTACATAATTTGAAAGATCTCTTGTTGAAACTGTACAAAAGGCCGCCAAGGAAGGGAATCTTCTTACAAAAAAAGTTCAAAAAATGCATTCCTCTGTTGTCTCTTTTTAACTTTGTATAGAACTAAGACGTTTTGTGGTGCTATCCTTTGTACACGGTCTTCGAAAGTTAACAATAGTATGGTGTGAAGTTTTGAGTGGATTAGTAGTTAGTTAGAAAGCCATGGTCTATATAAATATACAGTTTTGTTATTTTAGGTACTTAATGGGTAAAATATTTACCTGTAAACTTGGTGGACAGTGGTCTAGTAGTTCTAACATGTGTTGAATATTCTGCGCGTCCTGTATCACGAAATTCAACTCCATGTCGAACTCGCCGCCCACGAGCTGCAAACAAAAATAAACATTATTCATAAGCAATCAAAACCCATTATTCTGTGTCACGGAATGACGGATGATGGTCACATAAAATTGTTGGGATACACGGCTGATAGCGAATACCAAATTCGTGACAGTATACATCATAATCCTTCACCTTTCTAGCTGTTTCAAAATATTTATTTATCGTTTGTAAACTGAAACTGCACTTTTTTCAAAGCAATTTTTTAACATGTATGTAGGTGGAGCTATTATTTTATTTATAGCTATTATTTTAGGTAGGTAAAATTAGCTCTTCCCTGAGGTTTCACGCGTGCAAAAAGTAGTTATTTCCGTAAGCTAGTAAAAAGTATCCTAATTTTAATTTACATACAACCCCTGTACTTTTCATTTCATATGGTTTCGCCAGAAGTTTGAACATCACCTTTTATCAAGTTTGAAGGCGTCTTCTAGAAAACGACTAAAACTTTCACAGATATTACGGGTCAGTAAATAATGATACTGTTTTCCTTGAAAAACAGTATTTATAACAAAGTTTCAGTTGAAACAATGATCGACCTTTGCCTTCACAGGAAAGCCGGTATTGCTTACATAATATTTCTTACGAAAGTAATAAAATTACTTGTAGTTGACCTTTAGCCGACAGAACACGGCTGAGTGGTCGCGAAAGGACATTGTACGTGTCTTTTGGTTTTGCCAATTTTTTCTATCGATAGAACATTTTGTGTGAGAGTGAAATATTGGCTGTATCTTGAAAAGGTGCCGGGACAATGGGGTGTCGTCCCCGTCGTGTTCGACGGACATTCAATTTGCGCGATCGGTCAATCTCTGTATAGCTTCTGCTAGCCTGGTGCCCCGGCCTTTTGTGTTCTGCACAATGGCGTAAGCAAAGAACATGAAAAAATATAGTCGACCAACAACCAATGTTCCTATGGTTATTCTTTTGCTGCGTCACGTGGCTTATTTCAAACATCATGCATGAAACATATTATGAATACGATAATTTTCACTTCTATATTAATAATTTCGTCAAAGGGTACGGTAGACTCGATCGAAACCTTATATGAATAACAACACATAAAAAAATATTAATTTTGAGTCGACAACATATATCCGCAAAATTCGGATTATGGAGAATTTCGTTAAAGAAGAATGGCGAAAATGGACCCACATGATTTAAAGATCATTTATTTGCAAATCTATATGAATTTAAATAACAAGTTTGATAGAGGTTTATATAAAAAATATTGAGTTTTTAGCTCATGGGAATTAAAAATTAGAAATAAACTAAATCTATTAAAAATTAGATAACATGCAGTTTGCGAACGCATCGTGTGTCACTGATTACGTTCCTATCTTCATAGTTAATTATTCAGTAGATTCATCGCTGAACGTGTAACGTCCACAAGTCGTCAACGTTTGGCAGTTATTATTTTCTTGTATTTTTTACTTAAAAAGTAAAATAGAAACAGCAACAATGAATAAGCAAAGTACACATTTAGTAAATAATAATTACAACGCTAGCATGTTGTAGGTATTGCTAACCTTTTTTGTGCGAACGCAAATTGGAACGTTTGTGGCTAGAGGCTGCTGTCAGTGCTGTGTTCTGTCATTCCATGTTTGGTTTTGTTTTCAACGGCTAACTTGGGATTTGAATGCGATTTTGTGGATTACTTCACTGCCCACACTTTTATCGGATGCCTAGGCTGAACAAACAGTGAAGGCGATCTTTAAGACATCGTTCATCTATAGTTTAAACCAGGTCACCAAGTTCCTAGTTCACAAATATTCTTTTCGTTTTGAGATTTTTAGGTCATAATCTTCTACCTTGCATAACTTTTTTCTTCCAACTTTTGCAACTCATTATCCATTTGCTTTTTTGTTAGTTTTGTATAGATCTACAAGTAGTACTAAGTTTCAATTATGTACGAATCTTATATCAATGGGTCCCAGTTTACATACAAGTTCGCCAGTCTTCTTTCAATTGCACTGACAAGCAAACCACAGTCGCCATCTTGGGTAGTTAATAAACGTTGCTTAGATACGCATCGCCAACGTTTAGTGAATCTTATCAAAAAATACTTTTCGTCAGTCGTTGACGTTTCGCGAAAATATTGTTTTTGACACTTTTTTATGATATACTTTTTGTTATGTGTTTTTTCTTTAAACCTAAGATTGGCCGATTGCGATAAAAACCATAGAAAGAAGAATAATAACCATAACCTCAAAGTCGAAGTTTTAGTTCAAATGTCATTTAGTTGTTCAAATGTCATTGTCATTCACTTTGTTTGGATTACACACGTCATGCCGAAAATCGTAAGTATTTCATAAAATGTTTCGTTGGTCGTGTCTCTGTCTTCGTTTAGTCTTTTGTTTGATGATACCTATATCATTTTGTTAACAGCCGAATCTCCGTGCATTTGGTAAACATTGTCACAATTGTGGAAAGTGGATGGAGCGAAGGGCTCTTCGTAAAGATGGTGTGTAGTATTTTATAGTTCGGCCATTCAGAGAATGCGTTCCTGACACGTCGCGATTGAACTGACGACGTAACTTTGCAATGGCGTTGCAGTTACGATAAAAATATTTTTGCTGGTTGTTTACCGTTTTAACAATTGAGGAGCATTAAAACAACATTATTATATCAATAATCAATGAATGTTATAATTTTGTGCCAAACTGAGTGTCAAATAACTTGGTAAACAATATTTTTCTAAATCTATACTGCGCTATTACAAGGTTATGTCAGCGGTTTATATTTTGTAGTGCTGTGCTAAAAATAACAGGCAAGTATCGTAATCTGTTCTTATACAGTTATAATATAAAATAATACGTTTTGATTTTCTTTTTAAGAATTGGAAAATAATGGACTATAAGACTTAATTATAACGTTTATGAAATATAAAAATAAAACTATGACCAAACCGCATTTTTATACTTAGATTAAAAATGGTAACCCCAAATGGCGTTATGGGCCGCCATTTTGTGACGCTAAAACAGTCGTCCGTTGTCGTTTCGTGCGCATAGACCACGTTTTTCAAGTGTTTTCGATCTGTTTTTATTTGATTACCCGGCTTTTGTTAGACCGAGATATCAGGATTGATTCTGTTATTGATAATAATATAATTATACATGTAGGCGAAGATGATGATGAAGACACCACCTCCTCAAGCAAATCGGAGTCTGATTAATATTCTGTTCGCACATTCAATTCAATGTACTTGTAACAAAGAATAAATAAAACAATTTTATTATATGAATATTACCTTTTTTTGGTTTCCACTTAAATAACTAAAATATAAAACAAATGATTCCGCCAATTTAAAACGAAAATAATCTTAAAATAATGCGGCGGTTCATTTTTTAGGAACGGTAACGAACTCAGTGTTATGTTGTGCCCATCACTAGTCGTGACTAACTGATAGGTGTCAGGAACGCATTCTCTGAACGGCCGAAGTATAGTAGGTAGGCAGGTTGTGTTTTTAAGTGAATTTTGTTTTGTTTTCTTCTTAAAGTGTGGATTGTGAGCCTTCTGCATTTAAAAATAAAATAAGTACTTATTTACTCCCAGTGACATGCAATTTTTGTAATGGCAAAATATTTGCAAGAGATGGCAAACAAAAGCAAATGTGCAGTCGGTGTGTGGAATGCGACAACATTATACTCGCTAAGCGGCTCAATATTTTTTCTCTATAATTCGACAAATAATAATAAATGACCACACGCATAGCCTGTGTTGAGGTGTCATGAACACATATAAAACAGACACGATTTTTTCACCGTTTTTCTCGATAATGAAATGAACCCCTTCATGCGCAAGTTCTACTTGAACTTGGCTGGCTCTTATTATACAATAGACATTATTAATTGTATAATATATTTTTGCAGATAATTTCAATTATTGCGAGTGCTGTGGCTGTAAAATGAAAAATAATACTTATTACCAGATAGAGATGTGAGGATATACCTACATACATTCACAATAGTTATTATTATTTGAATATTTATCTAATATATTTTCTCCTTTAAGGTCGATAACGAAGAGTTGAATGTTAGAACTTATGAAAATATTATTTACAACTCATTTCGAGAAGCTGCTCAAGCAAGAAGGCTCCTTTTTGATGATCAAGAATGGGAAAGATGTTTGAATGAAGCAATTGATTTTAAACTTCCTCGGCAATTATTTCGAGTTCGAAGATTCGATGATGTAAATATTCAAATTATCAATACCACTGAACAAGGCTTGAAAGGTGATCTAGACACACGGCAGTGTGTCCGCCAAGTTCGAGCAAAAAAAGCGACACACCGGCCGTGGGTTATATTACACGAACCATTTCGGGCCAAATTCGACCCCCCTGTAACTCAAAATCTATTTTATTTACGCATATCAAATTTCTAGTATCTATTGAGACCCCCTCACTTATCTAAAATACAAAATTTCATTAATATACCTATTGTAGGTCTTGAGATATTGACGTCAGAAAATCGCTATTTTTACTATACACTCACTGACTGACTGATTCACTGACTCACTCATCAAAAACCTAGACCACTTCCAATGGTCGTATTGACTTGAAATTTGGCATGGAGGTAGGTCTTTATGTCAAGGTAAAGGGAAAAATCTGAAAATGGCCAAGTGTGAGTCGGTTTCAAAATAATGAAGGTGTTTTATACCCGGTGTAAATTTATACCCCTAAGGAACTAAAACGAACTAAATTTATCTATATTTATATAATATATCTTCGAATGGTTTGTATTTAGTTTAGTTAGAAGTAAAATAGTGTAGTTAGAAGTAAAATAAAAATCTGAAAACGGCCAAGTGTGAATCACTTTCGAAAATGACGAATGTGTAACTTTGATCCACGAACATAATATATGATAACATGTCATGTCAGTCAGTTGGTAAATCTAGTCCATTTAGTTAATCAAGTTCATTTCTTTGTAAGAAACATAGTGCATATTAAAAAATCTAAAAGATAGTATAAATGAGACATTCCTTTAACTAACTTCATCATAAGAAAAAATAAAATAAACAACCTTACAAAAATAAATGAAATCCCACCCAAAACAAAAATGTGAAAGACTGCCAAGTTCGATAATATGGGAATGCTTCGCCTATAAAAGAAGTGAGATCGGAATAAGTACCAAGTTCCATACACATACCTCAGTTAAAAATAGTTACTTTTTAATGATGTTACTTGGCAAGTTTTAATAGAAAATTAAATACTTGATTCATTGCGTTTAGTAGGTTTATAACAAGGTGTATGAAAACTTTCCAAGTAACATCATTAAAAAGTAACTATTTTTAACTGAGGTATGTGTATGGAACTTGGTACTTATTCAGATCTCACTTCTTTTATAGGCGAAGCATTCCCATATTATCGAACTTGGCAGTCTTTCACATTTTTGTTTTGGGTGGGATTTCATTTATTTTTGTAAGGTTGTTTATTTTATTTTTTCTTATGATGAAGTTAGTTAAAGGAATGTCTCATTTATACTATCTTTTAGATTTTTTGAGACCCTTGAGACCCGATGACTACAGAAATTTCTACCTACTTACATTTTGCAACTAGACGTGTATTATGAGTCAAATTTCACCCGAGCGAAGCCGGGTTTTCCACTAGTTGTAATTATAAAATAACGTCAATAAAATGTAACATTATCACATTGTAGCCCTCTCTGTCCCACATTGTACTATCTCACTCACACAAAAGAATACTGTCTCTTTCGTGAGCTGTCGTCACTTCATTCATGGTTTCCATTATAATACGGTTATGGTAAACACCATACATACCGCGCACCCCTATTATGATGGCAGGGATCGTTTACAATGGTGTTTCACCCTCATGGTGTTGCGGTACTAGGCGCTCATAAAAATAGCAGAGTAATTTTTCCATGGGGTTGAAACGTGTTGCGTTTATGAAGAAAGCATTAGTAGGTTATGCTTTTCGATTAGACCTTGTTTATAACGGCCCATTTTCACCGATAATATAAACTGTTTATTTTGAAAATGGAACGTGAAAATTCGTAGGTAACAGTTGTTTTATGAAAACGGACGTTTAGATAGTCGGTGAACTAGGGCCTAAAATAATTAACGTAGGTTAACTTTGAAAAATCTGTAGGTGTAAACAAAGTAGTAATTAGTTAATAGGTTATGTAAGCTAATCCGGCGAATAATCAGCCATGCCTATGTAGACATGCGCCTCAAATCAATCACGCCACGAATCAATGGCAATTACAGCCCATACACAGACCGCACACTTGAATAAACACCTCATTAGATGCATTATGCACACTATAGGTACGTACCTACTGCATATATTAACTCATGAATACTTTAAATGCCTATTAAAATTTAACAATTTCGGTTGATTGAGTTTCTATAAAAGGAATAAATTAAGTTTTTCTTTCACTAAAATATAATCAAACCACAGTAATTATTAATTTTGAACAGCGTTAACGTGGCTTTTAAATCGTAATTAATTATTTTACTGGCACATAAAATTGCACAAGTATTCATAACTTTAATATTAATTATTTTTATAATAAAAATAATAAGCACGGTTGCTCATGCAAATTAATCAACATAACTTATATTTTTATGACTTGATGCTGCAGAATGCTTATAAGGTGTCGAGGAAATCATCCGACAAATCTCTCAAGTTTCAAAGAGGTAAGCGTTCCACTTAACCCCAATGTGCTGACGTTAAAAATGATGACGTCGATAAAAAGTGTGGTAGGAGGGCGAGCGGCCGGTGTAATCGCATAGTCCCGTAACGGCCGGCGACTGTCACTTATAAACGTGATTATTGCCGGTAGCCGGTCGGCGCGGCGGCGACACAGCCGGTAATTTGATTGCTTGCCCGCCGGTTATTATTGCTGGCAACCCTATATCCGGACAGATCCGGTTATGGCGTCTAATAATAACGCTGACGCTCATCGCTTGTTATTTCATTAGTATCTGTAGTAGCTGTGATGGTGCGAGTCGCAGGTACACGCGAGGGTTAGGCCGCTGCTCATAAGCTTATTACGTTTAGACGGGCTCCGCTTTGCTTTTGGATTTAACACATCTAAAACCGACTTAGAGACAGTTGCTTACCCGTGTTTCTGACGTTTTAATTTAATTCTGTGATAAAAGTTTCAAGCGTTGGGTATGAAACATTAAATTGTTATGTTACAACGTTTAAAGGAATATGAAATGAATAACCTACTTTAGCTTTTTAACTCCGCCGAAAACAAAAACAAAAATGTTGTTCCGAGGTTTCCCGAAAATGCGACTTCGCTAAGCGGTTAGTCGGCAAAAACAGTTACCTAAGCCGTGTCCTCTTGTTAGGGGAAGGAAAATATTGGTGTGTTGAGCGCGATGTGCAGTCGGGTAGAAAGCCGAAACATAAAGCTGTAGTAAGGTAGGTCGCACACTCGCATTAACTTTCGCCAGTGTGTAATTACGTGGAGTGGACGTGACGACGGCGCGCACCGCTGGGAAATATTCCGCGCGGCTGTAGTTAAATGCGATGACATCGCGTATCGCTGCACACTCACAACATATTTTTTCTTTCATTGCTTAATGAAGGGGAGAATTTTGAAATAATAATCCGGGATTAATTAGCGCGGTGCCTCATTGCGAACAGTTTGTCCCGCTCGGTATTTGTAAGTACTTTGATGCGAAAACTGCTTAGTACTGATCACGGAAGATATGACATGACAAAAAATGTCTACTGGAAAGTGTATGGAGGAAGTTACTCAGCGATTAGAAGAGGAAGACATTTTCGGAGACGCCCCGCCGCGTGCACGGCCAGTAAATAACAAATGCGGTATCGTAAAAGTTGTCGAATAAGCTCAATGTGGGGTAAAGACGAGAGCTCAAAAAGGCGTGCGCACACGGGCATTAGTTACGCGGGACAAAGTGGCCGTAAAATCTCACGCAGAACTCTCCCGTGACAAATTGTGCGAGCAGGCTTCACGTGGGACAAGAGTGGGACGCTCAAGTGTTCCTAGACTCCATTACAATACAATTAAAGAACCTCAATGATAAGACCATATTAGTGCTTGCATGTGAAAGATCTTATTTAACTAGTAGTAAATATTAAAATATTTCCTTCATTATATCGCCGTTCATAACAAGTTTATTCAATTGAGGCCCAGCACTAGTGCACTTACTTAAAACAAGCACTAAGAAATGTAACGATCCAAGTGGGAGAAGAAAACCTGCGTGTGTCGTAAAAGCGCACTTAAACAAATATATGTTGACATACATGGCGACGTATTGCGGTGACGGCGTTTTTCCACGCTAAGCCTTTTGAGTCGCAGTGATAAAACCCACCTTTGTAGTCAGAAAAAAATATCCCGAGGATTATTTTAAAAGCCCTAACGACGGCGACGTGAGACTTTGTGAACCGTTTTCGGTAAACGAGTCTCAATTACAGGAAATTCCGCGTTTAACTGGCCTCCGAGACATAGCCTTCTCAGATTACATCGGAGCTTTGCGAAAAAAGGTTTGCGATACCGAAATAAATAGAACAGAGGCTATCGACACAAAATGATATACCAGGTCAACATACAAGTAGTTTTGGATGTTTGGCCCCACTACCCCATAAATGAGTTCATGTGCTTCTGTGTGCACCAATCAAAATAAACGAACCCAATTTTAGGGCGGATGCTGCAAAAAAAAGGGGGACATGCCCCGTTTTTTTTTTTGTTGCTGTGATCTAAGCGTTGCTCTCTGCTAAGTTATGTTACCCTAGTACAAGGATTAGATATTGCTGTTTAGAATTCACTCGCATAGTAACAATGATAGCTATATTGCTTGGTTTTTTGTTGAAAAACAGCAAACAGCAGGTGCTGTGTGAATTGGTAGTAAAATGTAGTGAATGTATAAATAAAATAAAACCGTTTAAAAATATTTTCGCTACGAGGTGGGGTAGTAAAAACGAAAGAGTTAGAAGGAGATCACTTGCAACCAGGCGAACAGAAAATGAAAGGAAGTAGATCCATAGAATACCATGAACATAAATATCTCCCTCATTCAGTATTTTTTGTTGTAAGGGTCGAGAATCATGCTATTCCCTCGGGATTATCCTGGAGCATTAAACATTCACATGGTCACCAGGCACGCAGTACTGTGAAGAAGGTTTTTATGTTATTTTATTTTTCGTAACTTGGTACATTTTGAAACACTATCGAAACCTGGTGTGGAGAAACGTTCTTTATACCTACTTCATATTTGAAACATAAATGATCAATTCACGAGTTGAATAAATATGAAAACCATTGCATCAAAAATTGGATTATCAAATTTTATTATAATCGCGGAGAAATTATTATTCCTTTAATCAATAAAATTTTTTAACATCCATAGTAATATACCATGTCACATTTGAACCAGAATACTTGAACTAGTTTAGCAACCCGGTTAAAGAAAATCTCCCTACACATTTTGCATATTAAAAGAATTCCTTCATCTCTACTCTGGCGCCATCAGTCACGAAATGTTTGCGAAAACTTAAAAGGCCCATGAATATGCAATAAAAGTACTAGGTTGACATAAAACGCGGAGGATGCCAGTTCGCAACAAGGGATGCTGCAGTAACCCCTGCGGTTAGGGGCGGGGACTCGCTTGAATAGTGAGCGTGGGGTGCAGATTTATCCCCGATGTCAACGTCGTCAGTACGACGGGGCTCGTTAAACATTCGCGTGCCCACTACTATAATAAGTGTAATGTATGAACAGACCACTTCTATGAACTTCAAAGCGATTTCATATCAAAGGATTCCGTGTCTAATCGTTCACCTAAATACTTGACAATTCGAAGAAAGTGTTTAATGTAGTACCTATGTGTTAATCCGCTTCACCTGACATGTTAAACTACCAATGCGTTACTGAAACATACACGTGTAATAATGATCAATGACAAAGCTTTTAAAGTTCATCATTATCATCATCATCATCAGCCTATCGCAGTCCACTGCTGGACATAGGCCTCTCCAAGTGCACGCCACTGAGATCGATTTTCGGCTTCTCGCATCCAGCTCCTGCCAGCCGTCTTGCGCAAGTCATCACTCCACCGTGCCTGAGGACGGTGGAGTGATGACTCCTCATGTGCAGAACAAAAAAAGCTTTTAAAGTTGTTCTGTGTAAATATATAATAATGTTAACGTGGCTCAACTTTGTGTGCCAATTAGCTCACGGGATCCCGTGGCCCATATAAGCCAAAGCGATTAAAGACATAAAAACAAGTGCCTATAACAATTTATTCAATGTCGTTAGAGGGTTGACTGGGGTGAAGGGAAGCCCGGTAACCCTTCAACTGCGACCGTTAACTCCAGGTCAATGAGTTCCGTCGTTTATTAAACGACTTTGATGTCACTTCTGCTGTAGGTGAAAATTCCCACGGTTACCATCCTATTTTATAAATGATATAATTTCGATGGAGGATTTGCAAAAAGAACTTTTGTTATCTTATATTATACCTACATATATTAATTGACATAAAGAAATTTTTAATTTTAATTTTTGATAACATAATCATAGGCTCTGGGCACTTACACAGTTTTGATTAGGTAAGTCAGTACCTACCTAAATAATTATCTATCTTTTAAATCCCTTAAAATACATACTACATATAAATACATAATATAACATTTTTTTACATAAATCTGGGGGCACGGCAGGGCCCCAGCCAAGTCTCGAGCAAAACGGGCACGGCCGTACCATCTTTTCTCGAAGCGATTCGCGGCTGTTTCGCCCCCCCCATATATCTTCGACGTGGACAAAGCTAGGAGTTTAGGTTTTCGGTGAATAATAGTAGGCATTAGAACAAGCTTAAGTTCGAAATTACATGCCAATTGAATTAATAGTTTAGGAGTTACGGTCGATCAAAGTTACACCATTTTGACACTCACTGACTCACTGATTCACTGACAGATCATCAAAAATCTAAGGTACTTCTAGCAGACTTAGAAACTTCAAATTTTGCACCAAGATAGGTCATTAGCCACATATAAAGGAAAAATTATAAAAACATTAAATAATATGCCATAGAAAAAAATTTGCGGTTTGGCAAGAACATTATGTATGGATTTTGACTGCATTGTTAACTTTGTTCGTTGTTTAAGTACTTATTCAATTGGATGAATACATACATAGAATAGAAAAGAATAATATAAATGTAATACATAGACTATCATTAATACAAATTAATACATAAAGTTCATAATTCATTAAATTAATAAAGCTAAAACTCCATTGTATTGCGATAAATATTGTATGCGCGCTCGATAGATGGCGTTGTACCTGTCTGAATCGCGCTATGGTTTCGTTACAAAGCGCAGTCTAAGTAGTACTTCAAAATAATTGGATAATTTTCGTTTGATAGCGCCATCTATCTATGAAAAACCATTTCGAAACTAAAAAATATTGTAGTGATAATTGATATTCGGAGAACTTTACGTGTTATTTAGTTTAGTTTAGTTATAGTTTGTAAGTTAGTAGATATATTAGTTTGTTAGTTATTTATTATACATATATATATATATGCATATATATATAAGTTTAAGCCCTATTAATATATTGTTATAATAGCATCGTAGCATCGTAGTAGTAGTAGTGGTATAGTAGCATTGTTATAGTAGTGGTATAGTAGTAGTGGTTATAGTAGCATTGTTATAGTAGTGGTATAGTAGTAGTGGTTATAGTAGCATTTTTATGGTATAGTAGCATTAATATATTGTTATAGTAATTTTAGTAGTATCAAAGCTCAGGAGACAGCAATAGCTGAATATAATCGACTCCGAAGTATATATCGCCCAGACTTGTCTTTCTTAGAAGTAACGAAGCCTCAGAGAAGAAACAAAAGAGATAGAGATAGAGAATGGGTTCTAAGCAAAGCAGTAGCTGAAGTCCAAGAAATTATGAGGTCACCTAAAAAAAAAAGAAAGAAATACACTTACAAAAAATAAATGAGATCCCACCGAAAACATTAAATGTAAAAAAATGCCAAATCTCTCGATGCAGTCTTTCCATCGTAAAAAATTTGAGATCTCATAGAAGCCAAGTATAAATCAACATTTAGTAATTGTATCAATAGTTTTCTTTATATTATAATTATAGTGACTTGGCAATGAGCATAAATTAAAAGCTGCTTGCTGCCTGGAATTATGTGCAAATGTAACTGACGAGACCAGTGAACAGATAATTATTTGTTATGTGTGAATCATGATGGTCACTACCGACTACATGCTCCAATACAATAATTAAGAATACCTTACGGGCCATCGCTTTATGAAAGTAAATGAATCGAGAGTACACTAAGACTGACTGCCGTTGCCGAAATTCAGTTGGGACGACACGGATAAACCAAAAGAAAATTAATTTTGTGATATTAATGTTTACGCATGCGGTGTGTGTAACTTTCAACTCCTCCAAATATACCGTTTATTTGTTTCTTCTTGTGCTCATTGCCAAGTCAAAGACTGCATCGAGAGACTTGGCATTTTTTTACATTTAATGTTTTTGGTGGGATAAACTGTTTATGAAAACAAACTATGTACGGTACAGGATGAAACTTCAAGCGTCAAGTTTTTGAGTAAGATATTCGATGGTAACCATACATTGGCTGCCACTACCAACTATCCCCGTAATCGCTTTGAGAGCAAAAAGTAGCTCCGCCCTATTAGTTAGCAGTAACACATCACTTCGCCACTTATGGACGCCTGGTACTTTGAGCCCAATGCGTGACGTCACACAATGGGGTGTGTACAAAACAAGAAAACACAGGGAGGGTATGCACAAAAAAGTGTGATTTCCTTGCAATAATAAATTACACCTTGTAAAATCCTTGACGTGTCTCTTTTTGTAAAAAAACAGTTTATCCATCCAAATTCCCTACACGCGAAGTGGAATAAATAATACATTCCCTGTTCGCTACACAAAGTAAAAATGCATGTAGGAGAGCCATTACGTAGATAAACAGGATCACGGGCTATTAGGTCGAAACGCTTTCAACCAAAAATGTCAGCTGACAGCCAAGCTGAGCCAGTTAGGAGTACCTTTATCCTTTCTGTAGCTACATACAATTTATTGTTTTATTTTGTCATATATTTCATTTTCCTGTAAGTGAGATAACATTATGACGTAGCATAAGGTAAAATATTCTTATAAGTACGCTTTTCGCAAATGAGAACAACTCACTTATTGTTAATGGTCTCTGCTAATATTTAAGCCTATTTAAATTCCACCAAGGATACATTTTCTTAAAGCTGTCATGAAAACTAAAAGTTTTATTCAATTTAAATTTTATTTGGCGAGTTCATCGGTATCGTGAAGGATCGGCCCCGAACGTGGCAGGGAAACAGCCAGGCGGCCGATAAATATCTCATGAATAAGAATATTGCATTACGTATTCCCTACGAGTGTCCCCACGTACGGCGACTGAAAACTAATTTACTTTAAAGCGCATGTTTATAGGCGTCCGTCTACCAGCTTACGCTATCAACCAGAATCACCACTTCAATATTTCAACCACTAAGAACTAATATATTTATGAACCGCAAGAGTCTCTCAAACTGCATTAGTTTCGAAGTTCAGCTCATTTTCAATGAACAACATAAAGCTTGCTTAATATTGGATACGAATTTCATTTTACAAGCAAGAACATTATGAACGTCCAAATAATTATAACATTCATAATAGCAACTGCAAGTAAATCCAACATTAATTAAGAATCAAACGAACTTACCTGGTGAAGTTTGATTCCAATTATGCGAGGGTCTCAACCGAAGACGATTACATTTTACTTGCAGCATTACATGATATGATGCTATCTACGTCACACCTTTAAAGCTATAATATCTAAAAAAAAAGAAACCTGTATCTTCTGTCTCACTCCCCCCTACTCCCGAGTGCGCGCGCCACTGCTTGTCATTATTTAGAGTACTTTTTGTGTTATTGCAAATATTTATTTTTTATTTTTCTGGGTAGGGTGGGATGGGATGTAATCGTCTTCGGTTGAGACCCTCGCATAATTGGAATCAAACTTCACCAGGTAAGTTCGTTTGATTCTTAATTATCCTTCGGGTCTCAACCGAAGACGATTACATTTTACTTGCAGATGTTTAGAGCAACGTAAATAAAAAAAAAAAAAAAAAAAAATACGTTAGAAAATTAGGAAAATTTTAATTGAAGAACAAAATTGCTAGATTTTGTACAGCTTAATCATATAACATAAGAACATTTATTACCAGACAATATACATTTATCGTTTTCTTAACATAATTTGTTAATAAAATAAATGCAATTGATACTGCAGTTACGAGCTATATTATCACAATTATTTACGTGCCGAATAAGGCATTTACAAAATCATTATTATTACTGTTAGCAGTATCCCTACGGTAGTATTTAAAAAATACGTTGGAGGTATTACTCCAACCCGCGGCCTTGCGGACCACCTCTAGATTAACTCCAGATCGGTAAGCGGCAGATGTGGAAGCCGAGCGGGTACTGTGAGCTCCAAATACGGAAATATCTATGCCGCTTGCCTGCAACACTGTTTTAACCCAGCGTGCTAACGTCTGAGAACAAACTTTTTTATGAGGTCTACGCACTCCAATAAACAAGTGTTCCTCAGGCAAATTATGCCGCAAATCTCTGGTCTTTTCAATATATGTTTCAACTGCCAGAGCCGGACAAATACTGGGGTTTGTGCGAATAAAGGGCAATCTGATGAGTGGTTGGCAAGCCCCGGGCTTTGAAGTTTTAATTAAATCGCTAATTTTAATCACAATTTCATTGTCATGTTTTGATATAATTTTTAATTTTATAAGACTAATAGTTTGCATCCTTTGCGCAGATGCAATTGCTAAAAGAGAACAAGTTTTGTGTGATAAATCAACTAAATCAATATTATCATAGGGATACATTGTTGAAAGATAGTTCAGCACTATATTTGTGTCCCACGTAGTACTATATTTTGGAGTTGGAGGAGCTAGCCTATACACGCCCTTGAGGAAACGATTGACACAGTCATTAACCGTAACATGAGTGCCTAATATAATTGATAAAGCAGACCTGTGTGTATTTAAACTACTATAGCTCGCACCTTCTTCAAATTTTAATGTTAAAAAGGACAAAACTTTGGAACTATCAGCTTCGAAAATATCCAAATTTTTGTCTTTACAATATATCCACCAAGATTTAAAAGAACTACTATATTGATTTAAAGTACTAGCTGCAAAGGAAGCTATCATTATGTCTAAGGACGCTGGTGGAACGCCGCGCTTAATCATTGATTGCCTGACAATCTGGCTGCCACCAGGATAAGACTCGTATGGAGTGGATGGTGAATTCTGAAAGGAGAAAGTAGTAAGAATTTATCTGGTCCGAAGTACATTTTTTCGGATACAACAAGCCTGGACCATAAAGGGTACCAAGGCTGGGATGGCCAATAAGGTACCACAACGATACCTATTGCTTTTTCCGTTATAATTTTTTCGAGCACTCTTGTGATCAAGCAAAACGGGGGGAATGCGTAAAAGTTTATATTTTTCCAACAAATTGTGAATGCGTCTACAACCTCAGAATAAGGGTCAAGTTTCCACGACGCGTATCTTCTACATTTATAATTTTGAGCACTAGCAAAGAGATCAAATTCTGGTTCTCCTAAGGACTTGATAATTTGCGAAAAGACATAATCTGAAACTTCCCATTCCGTATCGATATTGATTCGCCGAGATTCTCGATCTGCTAAAATATTATCAGACGACTTGACATAAGATGCAAATACGAAGATCCTTTTTGACTCACACCATTGCCATATCTTTCGTGCAAGATCATTTAAATGTGGGTATTGAATGCCCCCCATTCGATTTATGTATGAAATGGCCGTTGTGTTGTCAATTCGTAATAAAATATTGCATTCTTGTAAGTTAGTAGTAAATATTTTTAGCCCATAAAATGCGGCTTGTAACTCCTTTTCATTTATGTGAAGGGCCAATTCGTTTGATGACCAGTTGCCATTAGCACATTGATTGCCGCATGCCGCACCCCAGCCAGTACTTGAGGCGTCAGTGAAAATTTCCAATAAATAATAGTCATTTTTACGAATAGGTGAAAAAGAAGTCATAATTTTATTTGTCCACCATAAAAGATCATGTTTAAGGCTTTCCTCTAATTTCATAAGTTTGTTATAGTTGTCTGTATAATCTAACGCCAAGAATTTTTCTCTTTCAAACAATTTAGTGTACATCCAGCCGTAACTGACAGCTGGGCATGCGGCAGTCAAAAGTCCTATGAATTCGGCAAAAAACCTAATGGTACATCTAGTTTTACCTAAGATCTCCGATGCTCGATTTTTTATCCGAATTTTCTTCTCGTCTGGTAATTTAATAGTCATGTCCGTGGTGTTAAAGATAAAACCTAAGAATTTACAAGTCTGAGTAGGTACCATGACACTTTTCTTAATATTGATGATGAACCCTAAAGATTCCAGAAGAGCACATGTATTGCTGACGTTTTTTAAGCAGTCAGAGTACGAGCTGGCCAGGCATAAAAAGTCATCAAGATAATTGACTGATAGAAAACCAGATAAACGTAGGTATTCTAAGACGGGCTTGAGAATTTTTGTGAAAACCAACGGTGCTGTGCAAAGGCCGAACGGAAGGACGTTAAATTCGTATAATTGTGACTTCCATCGAAATCGTAACTTTTTTCTGTCAGGTTTATTTATTCTAATCAAAAAATATGCATCTTTAATATCTATTGTAGCCATGAAATCATTTCGATTCAATAGTCTGAGTGCCGTCCGGTAATCCTCCATTTTAAAATGATCAGTTTTAATAAATTTATTAAGTTCTTTTAAATTCAATATGAAACGATGAGTTCCGTTCGGCTTAGGCACTGTGAAAATTGGCGATACAAACTGGTTTTCACAAAACTCGCAAGGTGATATGAACTCAGCACTTAGTAGTTGAGAAACACATTGATCAATTATTTTAATTTGTGATTGCGAGTTACATGCATTATTTTGTGGCTCCGATGTTTGTGAGGGTTCTACAATGAAGGGTATTTTATACCCCTGAATCCAACTCAAAATGATCTGATCTTTAGTAATGTCATGCCATTTATCATAAAAATATGATAAGCGGCCTGCAACAGGTACCTGTCTGACGTCCTCTTCGTCTATCGTCTCCGCGTCTGGTGCCGCGCGTTGCTGGTGGGGCGGCGGACTCGCGGCGCCTCCTGTCGGCGGTCCCTCGGTGGTCGACGCGGTGCTGGGGTCGGCCGCGGCTGGACCGCTGCTGCTACGTGCGGCGGCGCCCCCCTCGAGTTTAAAGCACCCCTAGTTTGTGTTGCTGACAGGGTCCTATACTGAGGACGCTGAATTTTTTGTTTAATTTCAGAACCAGTCTTGTTTATGGCTTTCGAGGTCTTAATATGTTCTGATAATGCAGATCCAAACAGATGCTCATCGATGTTTGTATTTTTGACGGTATCTTTAATGCTTCTATTGAGAGTACTAAGCGCTGCATAACGCCGAGATAGCGACTCTTTATAATGGCTATCACATACGAGCCGACCGGCATCGCTGAGGGATTTAATAATATCCTGAGGTACTGTATTATTAGATGACAAGGCCCAATTCAAAGCTCGTCCTATAGCTGCAAGACTATTAGCAAGTTGATTTTGTTTGCTTTGACTGTATAGATCTTTCTTAATATTAACATCTGACAGAGCTGCCTTGATTTCTAAATTTAATTTATGAGCTTTCATGTTGGGACAATTTTCTGGTGGTAAGTAGCATTTCATTAGCTCCATTTGTGTTTCCTTAGATAACCCGTTGACTAATATATGCGTCCACCTTGACGCAATGTCTTTATGAAGACTATCTCCATAATTTTTTTGATTGGTAGGGTCCTCGCCTAGTAGTTGTAGAATATCTGGATCTAATGTAAATATATTCTCATCTACCGTCGGTGATGCTTGGGCTTCTTCTGCAATCGTTATCGACTGGCCAGCCTGCGCAGGTGCTACCGATTCTGCTGTAGGCACAGTAGGTGGTGCCGTCACTGAAACCAGTGTAGACGGTCCGGCGATTGGTTCTGCTGGGTCCGACGGAGAATCATCGTGGATGTTTATGACCTCATTTGCGGTATCTTCTCCTAAGGGGAAGCAATACAATAAACGAAATCAGATCTCAGACAATCAGATTAATGCAAATGCTGGGTTAACGTGGAAATACACCCTCGACACCGCTTTGCGTGGGAGTGATGCCTCAACATGCTATAGGTACATGGAGATGATGCCTCAACACGTTTTACGTGGAGAAATTGCCTCAACACGATTTACGTGGAGAAAGAAAAAACACCTCAACACGATTTACGTGGAGAAAAAGAAGAAACACCTCAACACGATTTACGTGGAGAAATAAAAGCCTCGACACAATTTATGTGGAGAAGTAGCCTCAACACGAATGTGGAGAGAACACGAACAAGTCTCGACACGATGTACGCGGAGAAAAAACTAATACACAGTTTTCACAGTGATAGTACTTACACGATTTACGTGAAGTAAATATTTCCTCATCATGGTGCACATGGAGCTACCAGTGGGTACTTATGATTATTTATCATTATGTAGGAATGGCTAACTACGACGATCAAATTGCTCACAAAATTAAATATTACAATTTGTGGGTACTTGGTAATCACTAAATTATATTTGCATGAAAACTGACCAAATTTATAAGTATTATGCACTTGTAATAAGGTTTTTATTTACCTGGCATATCCGCGTATTGTTCATATTCATCATAATAACGAACCGCGTGGTCGCTTTCTTCCGATGATGATAAACGCTGTCTATTCCTTAATTTTGATTCCAACTTCTTAACTTTCCGCAAAATACTATTATAATCACTATCTCTCGACCTTGACCGCTTTCTTTTTCCCATTTTTCAAATTACTGAAAGCCGTTACGAAAGTAGGTGTGATTCCGATAACACAAAAACACGTAATGACAAGCAGTGGCGCGCGCACTCGGGAGTAGGGGGGAGTGAGACAGAAGATACAGGTTTCTTTTTTTTTAGATATTATAGCTTTAAAGGTGTGACGTAGATAGCATCATATCATGTAATGCTGCAAGTAAAATGTAATCGTCTTCGGTTGAGACCCGAAGGATAATTTCTTGCTTTTAACATGAAAGCCGAGCTGAAGGCTTGTTTGGGAGTAAATCGCTACATATGTTGCGGAATATTATATTATTCCACGTAATATGAAAAAGACTCTCCACGCTGAAAGGAGTCACATAAGTGCTCTCCACGACAGTTCCATTCAGTCCATCATTATGGAATGGAATTGGGAAGTCACACTAAAAGCTCACAGGGGATCGACAGAAATAGTTTTTTTTATTGTATCGTTAGATTGATTTTCCTCGAACTCTGGCACAAACTAAAGCTACTACTTGAGCTAAATCTTTTTCTTTTATTGCACCTCACTGAGAAAACGCTGAGTCGATCTCCGATATTGTACATCGCATAACTCTCAGAAATGAAGAAAACTCCAACAAGACATCAAATTGCAAGAAACAATACTTTCGCAAACGTTACTACGTAGGAATTAAATAATTATTTAAGCTGCTCGCGGAATGTTTCCCGCGGATTAACATTCACGGAACATTACATCTGTAAGGAACTAAAGTAATGACTGCTAAAACTAACATTAATTCGTATTAGCTTCATGACTCCCGACTCATAAGAACACGAGCAGAACTCGCGTGCGTAATTTACGTCGTTATAATAGAGCAAAAACTTGCTTCGGTGTGGATAGCTCAATGGCTGTTGTGGTTTTTGCCGCACAAACTTTCGGCCGAGATGAATAGGGACGCTTAACGCTTAAGAGCCGAGCTATTTCATGATGTTTGCACATCTGGTGCCCGGCTTCAGACACACGGACGTAAAAAGGCATTTTGTGTTATTAGTACTTTCACAATACACAGCTACTCGCTAGTTCAGCTGATACCAAGGGATCATAACATGTAAAGGGTTATAAGTTTGCTAAGTTTGTAACTCATTAATAAAGTACAGGATCCGGTCCATGTACGAGGTGTTGCTGAGCTCCCTGAATGTCTAATAATTAAAGGGGTTGTCCTGTTATGAGCCCCGAACGGGATAATGGTCTGATATGGCTGTTGTAACAACTAGATAACAATCGACTGACGATCATCCTAGTAAAGCTTTATAGAGAGGGCCAAACATTAATTTGTATTTGTGGAATACTTAGCTATGTTTATGTAAATCTAGGCTGGCAGGCAATATTTTTTTTTCCTTGGAAATAATACGCTATATATAAAAAACCTTTGTAATTATAATGAGATAACTAATTTTGAAAACACATGAATTTCCGTATGAACAGCAACACATAAGCGTAATATAAACCGTGCCGAGCAACCCAGTGAAAAACTGAACGACCACTTATTCAGTTCTGTTTAAACCTTAAAATATCAGAGCGAGAATATAAACAAATTATAATTTCTTTTACTTTTCTTTCATTTACTGAATAAATGAACACGAGTCAGTCTGTATCATCCCATATAAACATTTATTATCAAAATGACATAAAAACATATACCTAAGAAAAGGTTAACAGAAAAGTTTGTTATGAATAACAATTTGGTTTCTGGGTCCGAATCCGAATATTTCTTGTTCTAAGATCGAAAATAACAATCCTTTAGTCAGGAGTCTAGTTTATATATGGGTCTCTGCAGTAGTCTGGTGTTGTTTGGTTTCCCCAAAATAACTGTCAAAAGTCACGAAACAAGTTGACGAGCTCACATCATGCGTTAGACTGCAGCACCACAACTTCCAACTGGATATCTAAATAAGTCTATAACAATGTTTATTTCGCATAATCTAATAAACAACGTAACTGACGAATGTCATTAACTAGTTAGAAATGTTTGGCTAAAGTTGCTAGCACTCTTTATAATTGAAATTATAATTTAACAAAGGCTTTCGGAAGTCAGGTCGACAGGTGGCACAGTCGCCATTTTTACCATAACTTCGAGAAAGTTCTGCGACACTTTTGGATAAAGAGTTATAGATAATACCAGTCAGAGTTCAGAAAACTTTTTAAAGATGAAATATTATAATCCAATAGGGGACGAACAAAGCCACCGGGAAAAATATTTTTTAATGGAGTGCTGGAAAACTAACAGTATCTGCGGGCTTTCAAATCAAAACGACGACAACCTAAAAACAACGTTTCAGGGAAGGGAGCAAACACTAACACAGGCAGCACTAACATAGACATTCTGCGAAAAGTAACTCAACAATAATAAATTTTGTTACCACATTGAGCTTTTTGGTTGTGTCGTTGAATAGGGAATAGTAAATGGACGCTACAATTATGTTGTGCCATCAGTTTCTATTGAATAGCAGTAGAACATCCGTAATACCGGGACCTCCACGATCCTATTTCCAATTTCCAGCAAGGTGGATGGGCGCCGCGAGAGTATAATTTACTTGAAACACTCCTGTTTACCGGCCGCCAGCCAAAGCACTCCCCAGACGAATATCCTCAACATTTCTTACAGCCCCATGTATAGGTGTAATTATATGGCCCAGACACGCTTTGAATATATAAATTTTAGATTAAATTTCTGCAAAACTAAAAAAATATACATATTTTAAATGCGATATTCGATAGAGTAATTCAAGCGAATAGTATTTTACATACATAAATTAATTTTTTAAACTCGAACTAAATGCAATCATCAATTCAAGGGCTATTCAGAAGCAGTCGAATTAATTATATATTTAATAGAAGTTTAACAAAACTGTCGTATCTCGGCGACCCAAATCATAAACAGATAGACAAGTGGGCAAATAAAGTGGCTCGGGTGTCCTGAACAAAAGGGAGGTAGCAGCCCTTAGCGCCACTCTCGACAGATATTATGAGACCTTCATTATTAACGACAACGCAGAATTTACTCCGCCAGATTTCGACCCTCCACTATTGCTGTAATCTCAGTAAAATACCGACTCTTGTTTATGAGCTCCTGGCAAAAGGTGATTGTATAATGTCTTTGTCCGATCTACTGTAATATCGTCGGAAATAACTACCATGTTGCTCGTTTGAATAATTTTCTTTATCTGAAACCTTTTGAGCTAACTGATGAGTTGTGAAATTGTACCTTTAGTTTGGATGATACTTGGGGTACTACAAACAGAATTTGTGATGATACGACCCTTGAAATAACAGACGCACTAATTTTATGTAACCTTGTGTGCTGGCAACATTTTTGCTAGAATATGTTTCTACTGTGTACTAGGGCAGCAGCAGCTAACAGTAGTCAATTGCAGGCGGGACAGCGCCAACAATGGCGTTAACTCGCGCCGAGAGAATTAGTCGGGGAGGCCGCACGTCCCGGCCACTTTGTTGCAATTTGCGCCAATTTACTGCTACTATTTCGTAACCAGCCTTTATAAAAGCTATAATTTAAGTCATGCTCGTAGGATAATATATGATTGACCTGCATAATAGCATTCCTCTCGAAAGTGCGTGCATCATTTATCATTACGACAAGGCGACCACGACAGAACGTGATCCTGCAGAGAACGCTAAAGCAAAAGCAAACCGTACTAATTTGCAATTGTATAAATAAGAATAATACACACATATTTTATAAATGCATTTTTTAGTTTCTCGTAACTGTCTCTAATTTACTGAGCTGGATAATCCCGCTAAACTTACTGTTTCGTAGGTAAAATATGTAAAGAAAGCTTCAGTCCGGCACCAGAGCGATTGCAAAGTAATGTTTTTCTGAGATTTTTCCGCAGTGAATACCTAATGAAATAGAATATGTATGAGGGATTTACGCTAAAAAGCTAATCTGTTAGAGTCGTTGTTAAAATTAGCGCGAGCAGTAAAAAGTCGCGCTGTAGATTTTGAACACAATTTGGTTACTTTTGCTCAATATTAGCTAGTTCATGGTGATTTATTATTTTCACAACTAAACGTTACCTGCGCTAAATAAAAAAGCCGGACTAAAAGGATTAGAGAATTTGTAGGTTATGTAATAAAAGTTCAGGCGGTGCCAGCAACAGGAATACGTTAATTAGTAGCGATCTGTAATAAGCACGGGTCGTGGGGAACAAGCCTGTAGTTGTTTGCCGGTCGTCGCTAAAGAGCCGCTGTCATCCGCTCGTAAACGTATAATCTCAGCCAATGAGTCGGGATTTACGATAATTTAATTTGGGACACAAACGAGAGGCCGTATGAGGTCGGGATAACAAAGGTGTTTAATTAGAGCACCTGGTGTTCCTACAAGTTGGACGTAATTGCTGCCCACCTACATGGAGCTGCCGGTTGCTGCATATGAAATACACGTGTACTTCACTAAATCAGGTTAAACACGTGCTGCAGTTTTAGCAGTGTTAATTGAAACTTGTGCACTAATCTAATACCAAAGTAAATTAAAAATTGAATATAAAAATATCACAATAATATCAACTGCAATCTGTTAATGTAAAAAATAATATACATAGTATCTATATACATGCTGCACTAAAACACCTGATAGGTTAATAACCTGAACCAAACAACGCATACAAACAATTCCCTCAAACAGAGGCGAGATAATGAGAAGAAATCATAAAACAAAAGAGTTACAATAACATTCCTTGTGGAATACTAGGGCATCATACGCTTAAAGAGTTCCTTAGCTAAGAAAGGGCCATGGCACAGATGCATGGCGTTTTTTGTTATGACGCCGACAAGGAGGCGGGGCGATAAGGAAAGGAACAACAAATAAAAACTGTTGTATTCTACATAAACGGGAACGCCTTAATAAAAGGCCCCTGCCTGCATTATTCATACAGATGCTAATGGAAATGGCAGGTCTTAAAACTGTAGACGTAAACAATGGGCAAGTTTACTGTTTTTGAGACTCAAGAAAAGCCTGAGGGGCACAATGATCCCTGATGAAAAATTTGCGACACAAAATGAAAAGGGAGTGTTTGTCGTCAATTAACAAATCCGTTTGAGCATTTTATGTCGAACCCCGACAATGGGGAAAGCCGTGGTGTTTTCCATCGAGTGTTTACTTTGTAATATTGACAATATCCTGATGTTTTATTAACAAATTGGTAAACATTACGCTTCGGTATTGTTGCTGCAATTCATAACAATTTAATCCGAGGGTTATATTGACATAAATTGATCAGAGATTTGTGTCATTTTTGTAAGATTGGCTCCTTACAAAGACCAGTTATGGCATGTATTTGATATGACTAGGTACATATAGTTCAAATTAGCAATTCCTATAGAGTGGACCGGCGGAGAACCACAAATTGTTTGAGGTCTATCTCCTGCTACGGATTGTTTGTTAGTTAAGACCGCACCGCGGATTTTTTTATTTTAGATAGCTCCGCCCACTACACTTCCGCGTCTATCGCGTCGCGCAAGCTATACTCTTCACTCAATGTGTAAAATTTGAATTTCGCGCCAATCGCACACGCCGAGGTCAGCGCGGGGTCAGGAGAACCGAACAGGGAAGATAGGGAGCCGCAACTTACCTAAGTTTTTTATTTTTTGATCGGATTTTTTTTTTGTTGTACTTACAAAAATTATTTGTAATGAAAACTTTTTATGAAGAGTAATATGATAATTTGGACGCGTATGGTTGTGTGTATGTATGTGTGGTGTGTCGTGTATGTGTGTTTGTATATCCAGAACGGATGAATCGATATGTATTTAGGTTTTTTTGTTTGAAATGAAATTAATCGGGAGTGTTCCTAGCTTTATTTGGTGAATATCGGCCCAAGATGGCCGCCGCCACAAAATGGCGAATAACATATTTTTTTTACAATTCCTTCAGTATGGATATCAAATGAAAGGGCTTGATTAGTATGTAGAATCATGTATAATATTATTTAAAGTCCAAGATAGCCACCGCCAGAAAATGCTGAATTGCATTGTTTTTTTATAGCTCTCTCAATATGGGTATAAAATGAAAGCGTTTGACCAGTGTTAAATAATTTATACTAATGTTATAAAGAGGGAAGATTTGATTGTTTGTTTCTGTGGATTGTATAAGCTCTGAAACTGCTTAACTGATTTGATTTGCTTTCACAATTAGAGATTTACACTATCCCCAGTGAATGTAGGCCATATTTTATCCGGGCACAGGAAGAAGTTCCCCGGGAATGCGGCTAAAATCGCGTTAAACAGCTAGTAAAAATTAAGTGGTTAAGGAATAAAAGCGTCGCAGATCTTGTGTGTTATGTATGCTATAAATGTATGTAGTGAAGCTGTAAGGTATCAAAGAAGTAATGAAGCTAAGTAATTCATTTTTAAACATATTTATTAAAACTGAAATATAAATAATAATATAATGTAAAAAAAAAGAATTTATAGTATAACACGGTCTCCATAGATTTTTTGTTCTCAGTGTGCTTATAGTAAGTTCAACTCAGTCTTGCGCGCGGTTATGTGTGGGTAACCCTTGTACATATACAGTGACTTTGTGTGCGTGACAAGAGGTACAGTCGGGTACAAATACAGTTATTTAGGGGTTACGGCTGTTTAAGGAAAAACAGTTATTACGTAATTTAATGTTTATTTATCTGTGTAAATATCTATTGAAATTATTAAGTTAGTTTTTGATTTGTTTAATACCCAATTAAAATATTTATTTATTTATAATGATTCTGAATCGCTACTTGAAAATTCAAGTCCACACTTTTATTTATTGTCCTCGTACCCCGAGCTAGAAAATATGTAAGGAGTATTTAATTCATCTTAGATATTTCACCTCATTTATTTCTTAGATACTGTCAATGTCAATTTGAAAAAACTTATGAGAAAATAATGAAAAACTGTAAGATGTAATAATAAAAAGCTTTGGATGTTGTTTCATTTTTTGAAACGCTACCTGACTCCTTAAACATTTTCTTCGTGAACAACTAGACATTTTTGTAAACGACTGTACCCATAACAAAAAGCGATAAGAACACGTCATGCTCGGACGACGTCACTGTCACACGAGCGCAAGTTGTATATTTACAAACCGACGCACACATAGGGCCGCGCGCAAATCTGAGTTATCGTCACAAATTATTATACCTACGGCCGGAGCGACAACATGCGCAGGTCCGACCTCGACGAGGGCTATCGCTGGACTGGCTCGTCTCCGTACACATTGTGTATCAATCGCTAGAGCACGGACATAAGGTTCAGAATTGCGTAGCGTCTATCATGATCGCTGCCGCTCAAAAAATCCAATATCTTAAAACTTTAATTAAAAATGTTTGGTAATAGTTATGGAAAAATGACTTTGACAGAACGTTAATATTGATGTTAAGAATATATTAGAGTAATTTTGAAACATAAAGATAGTGTAACTTCCTTGTAATTTCAAAAATAGTACTTTTTTAGACGTGTTTTCGGAATTAATTATGATCGAGTAAAATTATCAGTATCGTGTTTTCGTTCTGGCAGAATCTAGATAAAGATATCAATTTACCTATATCAAAATTTCAGATCCATTGGTAAGCGGGTAGTCCTATAATTTGGCATGGCAAACGGCTATCAAAATCACGGTGGCGTCTTAATTGATTGATTGAACCATTGCAGTTGTATCTTATTGCACGTACGTATATATGCAGGTAATTAGAGTGGCACGCTCGGCTGCCGTGGTGACAATGACATTACTATTGTACCGGACGTGTGTACTGATAGACAACAAGAGATCGTATCTACAGAGCGATTTGAACGCATCAATGATCCGACACTATCATTAATGTATTGCTCTGTCTGACACCGTGTAATGGCATCGTCGGATGATTTGTTGCAACAAAACGTTCAAGCCTTCAGTTTACCAGCAAAAAGTATAAATACCAAGTAATTAGAATAGTTGAGATTTTTTATTTTTTAACTCGGCGGGAAAGTCTGATACCCTCTTAACTATGCTCGCTTAAGCGCATCCCCCGGTGGGCACTTAAATGCATTCACGGAAAGAGCGTATTTAAATGTCTGCCTGTAAAATCCTCCTCCAAGGAAGAGCGCCTCTACTGCAATTTCTTTTTTATTTTGCATAAGCTGAATATGAAAAAAATATTTTTATTTCTTTCAAATCAAATATTTGCTGCTTTTTACTTACTACAAACGACTGTAACAACAATGTAAAAAAAACAACAAAACATCCCCATTGCACTTGACGGTTAAAGTATAGCAAAAAGATATCGAAGTACCAGGAGCGCAGTAATAAGAAGCGGTGAGACGCTCGCGGCGACACCATGCAATATTGATGTGGCGCGGGACGGATCGCCGGTGCACGCTAAACAGACGGCTGAAATGCGCCAGACATTAGCGGTGACGTCACGCCACCTCAACGTTTTATATTGTAGCTGACATCTGTGTAATGAAGGATCCTCTAAGTGATTTTCTTTGCGGTATAATGTGATTATGATAGGGAAACGAGTGTCGAAAAGTGAATTAGAAATTTATGTACGTCCAAAATCGGGGCATTTTAGAACAGACAATTTTGTTTAAAATCTGAGTATAAAAATAAGACAATATTAATACATTTTGTGAAACATCATCGAATGCTCACAGGTTCGCTCAGAAGCTGCGATGCATACCTCCTATATTAAATAAGCGAGTGCGCGAACAAAGGATTCCGCATTGTCGTGCAATATTGACGGAGCCAACAATAGTGCAGTAAATAATGCGCCGGCTGCACTGCGGTCGCTGATAAACTGCTTTTTAAGTCGCACAATACGGGCTATCTCGCCACTACCTGACAACCACAGAAAACACAACTAATGAACTGCTACCGAAGTAGGTTACAGGAAACATTCACTTTGTACTACTCACTAATTGTCTGATTGCTTTTCTACTACCAAGCGGTAAACTTTATTTTCTTGAAACTAAATAACAATTTTGAAATGACAAGGGACAGCATCAGTCTTTTGCATCTGAGAGTAACTCATTGCATTGCTTCTTTTGTGTATAAAGGTCCGAAGCAGTGATCCGCACATCCCAGAAGTCTGACAGCGAGCTCCATCAACATCCTCTTATTTTCTGCGCTCCCGGTAGTAGTGAGGCACAGACGCAAGGCAGAGCGGAGCACAGTGGGCATCCGGTCCCGCGGCCGCCACCTCCGGCCATCTATAAGGGCGGCTCGTATCCGGCACGGACGGTAAACACCGGCCCATCAAAGCCGTTTTACCAAGCTTATGTGGAAATACACAGCAGTAGTCTCATTCTCGAAATAATGCCGGATTTTATGTCAAGCATTATTTATTTAGTACAATACGTGCATCGTAATATTAGATTTTAATCCATTAGATGATTTTAAGCACAAGATATGTGTAAATATTTCATCAATATCCTAATTAACGCTCTACTTTTGGGTTGTGACAGATTAAACCCAAATCGTATAGAGCTTACGAATTCGGTGAACATTGTGTAGAGCGGTTATTTTGAAGTTATCCTTTTTAGCCCCTACTCGGCAAACTAATGGTTTAATGAGGGTTCTACGAGCCGCGATAAGCAGCCACCTTTGATGTTACCGAGATCATTGTCACCAATCATATTATGTAGATTTACGTACTCGTATTTTTGACTGTTTAATTACAATACAGATAAAATCTGGGAATATTATCGTTGAGCAGAATTCTGCGTAAACTAATAACACAGCTGCTCTGGAAGAGAGCTTTGACAAATTCCTGGTAGCGTTTCATTTAAATACATGAAATTAATTGAGAGGTACAATTTTGCAGTAAATGAACCTCCACTATAATTGTATTAAAGATAAATAATATGAGTAAATTGGCATATAACTGGAATTCGACATGAAGTGACTTTTTGCTATTTTTATCTTTGAATAAGAACTTCCTTTGAAACCCTAGCGGGAGATAATCGTTAGATATTTTTGGGACATATATGACTGCTATAATCCTAATAGAAAAGTTAGTACCGCGTATAAGGCTCGGTGCAGCGGCATGATGGCGGCACGACCGTTTCCGCTTCCGTGGCGCGCACATACGCCACTTTCCGCCCATCAGTAGAACCTCCGCCGCGGATCCGCTGCTTTGTCTACACGGAATGTAGCTTTCTCTTTGTTACAAAATATTCTTATGATTAAAGAAAATACTTTTTTAGAATCATACTTGAAACACACTTGAAACATACTTGAAAGTCGTGGTGGCCTAGTGGAAAAGTCGTGGTGGCCTAGTGGGTAAAGGACCAACCTCTCAAGTATGAGGGCGCGGGTTCGATCCCAGGTCAGGCAAGTACCAATGCAACTTTTCTAAGTTTGTATGTACTTTCTAAGTATATCTTAGACACCATTAGCTGTGTTTCGGACGGCACGTTAAACTGTAGGTCCCGGCTGTCATTGAACATTCTTGGCAGTCGTTACGGGTAGTCAGAAGCCAGTAAGTCTGACACCAGTCTAACCAAGGGGTATCGGGTTGCCCGGGTAACTGGGTTGAGGAGGTCAGATTAGGCAGTCGCTTCTTGTAAAGCACTGGTACTCAGCTGAATCCGGTTAGACTGGAAGCCGACCCCAACATGATTGGGAAAAGGCTCGGAGGATGGAGGATGGAGGATGGACTTGAAACATACGAATTCAAACAGAATTAAATCAGGGTCTGACAAACCAAAATATTAGTTTTATAAAGAAAATAAGGGGTGAGATTTGATTTTGAAAAATACCTTCTTTCTTATAAAGAATAGACTTTTTGGGAGCGACGGAAAACCTAACATTACTTTTGGGTCGCAAACTTTTCCGTTTTGTATTAACATTATTCCTACAATAATATCACGCCTCGAGACATGTTAACATTTTCATCTCGAGCTCACACGAGTACAGTATTATACTAACTATGAAATAAAGGACAGTTCCATAACTATAACTGAAACGGTCCACATAAAATAAAAGTGGTGAGGTCAGAGCAGTTGTTTCGTACCGTGAGCCAACAACTCTGTTTTAGTGGCACAATCGTAACTTTTACAACAGAATTGGCGCAATGCATAAAACACAGTCACGTCACAAAATGGATGGGGTTCGCAGTGTAGTGGCTATCGGCGCAGAATCCATTTGGTTGGACCAGTGGCTAATATACTATGCAGGGGTTTCACGGCTATAGAAAATAACACGAGGCGGAATGTTGGCGCATGTTTTCGAATGTGTTGGGCTGAGCCGCCAGGCGTGCAGAACCTTTTAGGCATTTAACCGCTGAAAGCCGGACGCACCTGTGATACGCTCGCGGCCTTTTGACACAGGAATCTCGTTGGATTGTCGGCCAGCTCGCTACGTACGTGGTACCGCACGAACTTTCTGCTCCTAAAACGTTTTACATTCCGCAACACCAATGTATTTTCCGATTTTCAGATAAGCCCATTTAACTACCTGATTTATCAGACTTTAGACAATTCTACTTAAAAAAGAAAACGTTATCAGGCTGATGCAAGTTTTTGACATTTATAGGAATGGAATCCATAAGACGAACAGCACGTTACGTAAACGATGGCCACAAAATGATTACGAGACATTGTTTAGCTCGCCAGTAATAACAGCTCATTCCGCACGTTCCGAAACTATCAAGTTGCAACTATTCAGTTGAGAAACTCCATTAGGGGAGGGGGCGACTAAGATGACATTGTTTGCGCTCCGATCGAAAATCGATAGTGTCCAGTTTAACAGTGTTCGATTGTCGAAGATAGACGCCGGTATTAGTCGGAGCGATCAGGCATGCATGACGTGGCCGCAGCTTCTCCGAGAGCGCTAAGATTTGACTGCCATCCGAATTGTCACATAGCATAATATTGCGGCAACTGGATGTTACCAATAATATTCAGGACACTGAATCACTTGTTATTGTAGTATTCAAATTGCAAAGTATGTTAAATGGTCCCCGTAGCAAGACAGTCTTCGAGTATAAAACACTCCTACATATTTATATTTAGCATATTTTCTCAAAATATAGTTTAAATCCGTTTGCCCCTGAGTCAACCTTCGTGGAGCTGTTTTCCAATAAGTCGATACGGACTCCAATCCCAGACGATATTAATCTTTTCATACATCTTAATCCTGACGAATCTGTAGTTAGATCTATTTGAAGAGCACTATCGCTATTACATTCTGAAGAGATTTCAATAAAAATATTCGGGCTGGTTGAAGCGAAACAGATTTATCATAAATCTGTAGCACTTAAGGTTGATTAATGAGGCGCATGATATGGGGATAAAATATTAAATACGAGCTGAAATGAATCTGTTTTTGTGATTATTTAGATGTACATTCATCATGACAGTGAAGATGGAATGTCTGTTTTGGTTAACTTAGTGGGGGATGTCAGGCTTGGGATTAATTTGTATATCAAGCAATACAAAATTGTACATAGCTCGATTGTCACTGAAGATTTTTGTCGCCATTTTTGCCTAGAATAACCGCAAA
Organism: Helicoverpa zea; assembly: GCF_022581195.2. NCBI lineage: Eukaryota > Metazoa > Arthropoda > Insecta > Lepidoptera > Noctuidae > Helicoverpa > Helicoverpa zea. The sequence continues at coordinate 421,047 of NC_061464.1, read as the reverse complement.
AATCGTAGAGATTAGGTAAGGGTTTTGATCGAGATCTTGTATCATCTACTAGATGTAATATTTATTTTGTTTTTCGAAAATAAATTGCTTTTATTAAGATTCCTTGACTTTTACTCTGTCCTCTCGAGAATTATTTCTGTATCAGTGGGTACGACAACTAAAACACATAAATTCGAGTTATATTGCGAAGAGACTAACTCCAGCGACTTGTAACATTGGTGTAAACCGACGAGCTTACTAGGGAAACATGTAAACGATGTAAGTGCTGAGCGCTCGTCAGGCGAGCTGCGGCGTGTCTCGCCACAAGGCAACACCTCGCGCCACTACTCACGACCTGCCACGCTTACCTGCCGCCGGGTACACCTTATTTGCTAATTATAATTAGTTGCTATTCAGTTCAGAGAGGTGAAGGATTGTACTTAAATGTTACCGTAGTTCACTTACGACCCAAACTGCATACAGTTCTTACCTGTGAACAAAAAAGAAATAACATTTTAGTTTATGTTTTTTGCATATGTTGTAAGGTATTTTTGCGTGGTTCAGAAGCTTTTGTTTGGTATTAAGCAGTCATAATCCCTGTGAAACATACGGCAGGCTGGCCTCGTGCCCACCAGGCTAGCATGACTGCGGGGGATCATCCGGATACGAACAATGTCGTGTTTCCTGGAAATCTTCCAACAGACGAGCGCACACTGCACGCTCCGAGCCTTGATAATATCGCACAAATAACACTATCAAACAGACATGAACAGCTTATGGTTTCAGAAAATGCAACTTGGAATACACCTGTGAACGGTGTACATATCTGTTTTAATATTAATAACAGTTTTCCATTCCACATGTTCTTTTGCTCACTTTTGCGAATTCCAATAAGAAAATTGCATAACCGCAAAACATATTGGAAACGTCGATTACCGCCACATGATTTTATCGACATAACCCTCTAAGATTCTCATTTCAATAAAGTTCAGCGGAAGGATTCTGCGAACACATCTCGTTCTCTAATACGCAATCCGGCCGCGGGGCATCTGTAATAATGCACCATATAAAAAGGCATTAGCATTTTAAATGACGTCGTTACGCACCCCGAGGCGGAGGATTTTTATGTTAATAATATCTTTTTCGTTTTCCCCCTCAAGAGAATAAGTGTTAAAGAAGATCATTTTTCTTGATGCATAACAAATTAATTATGAAAATATATAAAACCAAGAATGTTTCGCATTAGCATGAAATGCAAACTAACGAATAGTTAGTTAGCACAATTATCCTGAAGCTGTGCTAATTTAAGACGCGTGTCGTGGTGGCAGCGACGCCGCAATCTACCAGGAGCCAATAAACGCGGCGGAGGCGTGACGTGACAAGCCGTGAATTATGCACCCACGTATAGAAGACTCCTCCGCGGAATGTCATTGTGTTCTCCGCATGTTAATTTAATTTACCTGCGTAGTCAACCGCCGCGTAATGTCTACGATATTGGCACAATCATCCCGCGCTTGCCACGCAGCTACGACTCAATTACTCAGATATTTCTATGTATGTTAGTCTGTCACTGGGGATTAATTTGTAATTGATACTGAGATTATTTGCTGACTTGACACTACGGAGATTAATGTTTAAGTAAACATCTGTAATTACAAACTGTTACAATGTCATGTTTGCTGACATTCAAATCCTAAATACATTAACCGCATAGTTAGTGTTTGTTACATATATTATAACAAGCGCAGGTACGACAGACTAGAAAGGTGTGTGAATATTAATCGGATCAGCAGCAACAGTAAATCAACACTACACAAATGAAGCGCGAGAATTTATTTATGCAGTAATTGGGCGCAGTACAACACGTTCGTTTTCATTAACTATCCATTGTACGCGCCACGCCACCGCCACGCCACCGCCACGCCGCCGCCACGCCACCGCCGCGACCACGCCACCGCACCGCCTCGTCCTCACTCACACACTGTTAAGCAGATTAACGCGGTGTCCTGCGTGAGCGACGAACGCGACGCGACGCGACGCTGCGAACGCGACGAACGCGATCAACTCAACGGCATGCCCTACATGTGGCCTATGTGACAGTCTGCGGCAAGACGCGACGTAACGCGCACTTGATTTGAGTGCGACCAGATGCGACAACACGAACTACAACGTATGTGGAATAGGAACTCATTTGTGTATTGGTAACTTTTTAGTATTGTTTTCTAAACTGAGAAATGTCATGGCAGGGTTGTCAAGATTTGATAGGTTGTAAGATTAGAATAAACAATACAGAAGTGTTTATTTTCAACAAGTGACCCACATCGTACATATTTGTAATGGTTGATTCAGAAGCGTTGATCGCCGCAGTGCGTGAGCAAAGATTGTTGTGGGACAAAAAACATAAACATTATAGGAATCGTTTATTAGTACAAAGAAGTTGGAAGAATGTTGCCGAAGCAGTAGAATGCACAGGTAAGTTTTAATTACATTATTACAAGTTTAGTAATTGACTCTTGCAATCATTTTGTTAATCTTTACTGGCTGTTCTTCTGGCCTGCCGCTTCCGCTAAGTGACGAAACCTTCAATGTTCATTAAAATAATTCGCGAATATCTCTCTTGTATGTATGGCTGCCTGACTTGAGGCATTATATCTTCTGATCTTCGAAGATCAGGGATGAAGTTGACGCCAAATTTCGCAATTACTCTCAAGATCACGTATTATATTGTGAAGTAGAGTTATAGCTTTTATAGTGTTAATTGTATTTCAATATCTGTCTCAAGTGGCGTATTAAGTAATCCAAATCTTGACGCTATTGAACCAAAAGAACACTCAACGACCATCCTGGCTCGAGACAATCTATGGTTGAACCGCTCTTTAATATCTCCCTCACTGACATTTTTTTGTGAGTAAGGCTTCAGAAGGTATGTTTTTAATGGAATGCAGCATCACCCACAAATACAAAAGGCGCTTTAATGAGGGTATTAGGTAAAAAGTCGGGTTCCGGTATTTGTAATTTTTGATGTTCTATTGCTTGTTTTAAAGTACATGCGTCAAAAACTCCAGCGTCGTTATCTTTTCCATAGGCCCCAATATCAACCATTATAAATTTATAGTTTGCGTCAGTTAAGGCTAGTAATACAATAGAGAAAATCCCTTATAATTGTAGTACATAGAACCAGATTTTTTTGGTTTCTTAATACGTACGTGTTTGCCATCAAGGCTACCAATGCAATTAGGAAATTGCCATTTCTCCCAAAAATCTTTTGCGATACTTTTCCACAGTTCCGTTGTAGGTATAGGCATATGTTTTATTACTAAAGTCTTCCAAATTGCAGTTCTTTCACTATGTTTGAAATGGCAGTTTTTGATATACGGAAATTGAATGATAACTTTCTATATGGTGTTCCAGTAACCAAATATCTGTAAATAATAATATTGTTTTAATTTCAGCTGATGATGTAAAAAAGAAGTGGAAGAATTTAAGAGATTCGTATAACAGAGAGCTTAAAAAGTAGAAAAGCCAAGATCGGGTTCGGACGCAGATCAAAATGGTCAATATCAAGGCGATTGGCCACATTTTGAATCAATGCAATTTTTGAAGACAATTTTGAAACCTCGTAAAACGACGAGTAATATTCAAAATAACATATTAGATGAAGATGACATTATTGATGATGATACAATGATGTCTATTCTTTCTGAGCAATCGGCATACAATACGCAAACCGATGAATCGCAGTTCAATACAGATGATACCAATTTGGAAACAATTGATGGCCCTACGGCACAGATACTACATGATACCTCGACACCTGGACCGTCGTATACCCCATCGCGAGCTATTGGAATGTTGGCTAACCAAAAGGTACAAGAAGGTGGAGCAAAAAGTATTGAAGAAACCTTAATAACACTCGAACGAGAAAAGATAGACCTAATGAAGAAAAATTTAAATGAAGACGACGACGACTTGAACTGGTTCAAGTCTATAATGCCGTATGTGAAAAAACTACCATCTCTGAATAAATTATTATTTCGGACTAAGGTTCAAGAGATGCTCATCAACGAAATATCAAAACTGAATACCCCATCAAACACAGAATCTTCAATGACCCCTCATTGAAGATTCTGTTTTTGATGGGGTATGCAGTTTTACTACTTCACTTCTGGTGACTCATCTCAGTGATAATTTCATTATAATTAAAATACACATTTTCAATAATACAATATAATGTAGTTTTATTTCCATGTACTCACCGCAATGTCAAAAGTAATCTTTCTTCAATAGAAATGGGTTTTTGAAAATTTGTTGTTTTTAATTGAAATTCAGACTTAATATAACAAATAATGTAATCGAAAGTAGTCGGTAACACTCCACAATATTGTTTAAACATTTTAGAATCGTTTCTTAATTTTGGATATAAATGATGGAACTCGCCAAATGTGTTTCTTTGTAAAAATATTATATTTGTTTTCTTTCTGTGCTTTTTACGATATTTTTTTAAAGTCTGTACTTTAAATATGAACTTTCAAACAAAATTGTACTGTACTTCTCCATGATTCGAGAAGTAATGACCAAAATCACGTAGGACATCTGTCGCGTATAGCATCGCGTCGCATACGTCGCGTCGTGTCGCGTCGCGTCGCGTCGCGTTCGTCGCTCACGCAGGACACCGCGTAAACGTTAACTTTTTTGACCACTGCACGTTACTTTTTCGGCGACATCCCTCGGCAGAATCTTAATGAGTCCACCAAACTTTTAATTAATTCTGCAATTTAAGTATGCTTTAAATAAATTACTTGTATAAAATCATAAGCGGTGTTGTTGGGAACCACAAAAAGTTCAGCATTTTTTTACAAAAAAAAAAAATGTTAATTGACTTGAAACATACACAACAATGTACTTACGCAGAAACTCTCATTTATGAAAAATGTGCTTGCCTGGTCTATATAAGTACTTGCATGTCACCTAACGCTTTTAACACTAGACAAAGGTTTTGAAGTCTGAATCAAAGTACGAGGTAGAAGCACTTAGCCTTAATGTACTCGCACTAGCAGGTACCTGCGTGTCCTACCCGTACTGAAATCCTTATCCTTTGAAGTACTGACATCAAATAGTGTTTTTGACCTACATAATGCACTAATATTTGAGTGCTCACTTTTATCTAAGTATGGTTCTTCTGTATGGTTTTACTTGGAAAAATGAATTTAAATCAAACGCACTATTACTCCACGAGAAAGAGCTTTGACAACTACATAAACAAAACACAGTTCGAATAAACGTTTTCAAACACAAATGCGATAAGTAAACATAATTGTAACAAGTAAAAAGAGTTACAAAAACCATCTCGGCAGCGGGGCGCACAGTGGTGCGATTCGCAAATATTCCGTCAAAGAGTGGCGGCCCTTTGATGTCACATCATGTATTCATGCAGGTGGTTCGTTTGACTACCGATTCTACTCACTACGGGATAATTTGCTTTACGATGGGGCCATACTGCCGCGAACTACTTCTATACACGTTTACGTCAGCCTTCAAAACCACACAAACATTATTGGTTGACAATTTCAAACATGGTTTTCTGTGTTAATACTTTTCAACTCTTTTGACCAGCATGAAAGAGTATTTTTTACCAAGATTTAGAAAACTTTTTTCTACTTTTAGGCTGTGTCGTTAGTAGAATGGGCCTAAGCCCTGTCTAAACTGAACCTTCAACCACATTTATGGTTCTTAATCCTCGGTTTCAAAGGAGCTTTATGTTCGTAATTTCGGCGATTTTCTGGCCCGACGCCCTTTGTACCTCTCGGCTTTAAGACCGTTGCGCGTAGGACTGTTCATTTAAGAGTAAATACGTGAGTACCTAGGCACTCCCCGGCGCGGGGGGGACATGTGTCGTCCCGAGAATAACACGCGCTCGCTTTACACAAGGTGTATGAATCACAAATTACGATTTTTTTGCAGCTGAAAGCCTCACGTAGAATGTGTAGCATGTCATACGAGTGACGTGTAACGTACTAATTTTATCAAGGACTGTTTATTTATAAATAGTTATAAAGGAGCAACGCTTTTCAGAATGAACGTGAATCCTGATAGACACGTTATGTATGAACATAAACACATTAAATTTCACATTTTCGTGGCACATTGTTGTCTACACGTATTGTTGAACATTTATCAACGAGAACTTTAACTGAGTGTGTATTTAAATTGAAGTGTTATCTCGCGTGCTGTAAAACACGACTGCAACATTCCTGATTTCGATTCAATTTATCATAATAGTATCAGCTTCGAGCTCAGAATGTAAACGACCTAATATACATAGGTATCGATACCATGGTCGCAAATATAAGCAATCGTAATATATTACATAAGATATACATAATGAACAAGTTATCTGGTTGCTCCAACTACATGTCGATCTAATCCGCGCAAGAGCCGTCCAACAAGTATTAATATCTATGACAAAAACAGAGATACTTGGCGAGGAGACAAGAAGTCGCTAACTACCCCCCCTCCCTCCGCTAAGTTGGTCTAACGAGGGAATTAGGTTACTATGTAGCGAGAATACGATCAACAATAACTAGGTATTCGTATTAAATATTATTTATAGTATATAAGTTTTCAGTTGAATATCACGAGTATCGTGTCGATGTTCGGTATCTACGAGTATATTTCTACTAGGAGCATTCCGACAGATATCGATGTCAGCGATATTACATTCAGACGACATATTCTAACTTTGACTGTATTTTGGCAATGCATCGGAAAATACTTTCCGTCTGTCAGTTTGCATCAATATTTCCGTCTGTCAGTTTGGCATCAATACTTTCCGTCTGTTCAATCGAGTAGAGATATGTATTTTGGTTGTTAAACAGACAAATTAACTTAAATAGCTTAAATGAGGCAACGTTTAATGAAAACAAGACTCCTGGTGGTTTATACCTATCAATGTTGCGAATGAAAAATGTACGAACTCGTGTAAAAGTTCGGCATCGTCAGTCAACACAGCGGTTTCGATAAACCTGGGTTATTTTGTGGACCTTATGTTACGTAATGAAACGTGATCTGCTGATCCTGCTGAACAATGAGATTGATTGTTTTTAAATGGACGATGACGGAATACAACGACGGCTTTAAAAATAAAATGCTGTTTATTGCTTCAGCGTTACATTTCAAGAGACCAAATGGCAGAAAATTAATTAGAGTGTTACTCACTATAACATATCTATTGTGTAGGTTCATACAGCTTTAATTATCGTCTATTGACATAATTTCTATTGTATGAAACAATCTCAACATAAATGAAGAACCTACGAGAGTAATTGAGTTCGTTATAATTATTGGGTTCGCTTTCTTGTCGGTCCTTAGCAAATAATTACAATGAACCGTCTGGCCTGTAGCACCGGTTCATATGAACAAAACAAGTCTGATTAATAATAAATGCCCTAACGTCTGATCCCGAGCTGTTATTCTGTTAGCTAATTAAAATCATTATGGTCAGTCTATCCAGAGGATTTATCTGCGTGAGAATTTACTACATAAAATCGTAAATTGGGGCAGTCGCTCTCGTAGGAGAATATAAATTAAATGGGAAATTATAAGTGTAGCCACAAAATTATTTATTGGACACATGATTAACTTCTAATTTTATAACTAAGCAACGGGGAAATGACATAGCCTCTAATAAACTAATTCGTCTTTTTTACAACGCCAACTAAATATTCTATAGAAAACTTCAAGTAAAGATCATCAATTATTGTGACTTGTCCTTCTTATTTATACATTGTCATCTAATTTACTAACTCGGCCTCGTTTTTATGATATTGCCATTACCTTCAATTAAAAAACATTTATTAAAATTGAAGTTAGTGACGAAAACGAATCGCTGCAAAACCAACTCCACGTAGTCTTGTCTGCCCTACCCCTAGAGTGCAATTCAAAACCCCGTAGGCGCGGAGGGGCGAGGCTGCCTGCGAGCTGAGCCGCAGGTAGTTTTAACGCTCGCCGACGCGGCTGAGGCTGGACGGCTGAGCCAGCCAGCAAGCCAAAGCTGCGGTGGTGAGCGTTAAAACCATCTGCGACGATAAGCTCGCATGGGACCGCCGGAGCCCCGCAGCACCGGAGCCACCGGAGCCGGAGGTGACAGAAGCGATGCTTGCTGCATGTCGCTTGCTTACATTTTAAACGTACTGAGTTAAAAAATTAGAAGCTAATTAAATATATTTTATGATGTCATTTAATAGTATTTTAGGAGTTTACTGTCAGAATGCATGCTACAAATTTAGATGCTAAATAAAACCATCATGCTGAGTTGTATTTAGAGTGGTTTACTTAGAAGATAACTAGTGGCTAAGATAGTTTTATTTAGATGCTCGTTAATTGTGGCTGACTTAGTAATTTAGAAGGCAACATACATTTTTGGGGGCGAATAATGATATTAAAAAGAAGCCTGTTTAATTAGCACCCAAATTAAATCAACAGACCGCTCCGTTTGAGTTATGTGTACTTAATGACGTAGCTGTGCTTTTATAAATATAGAAATAAAACATGAAGTATATTTGCAGTGTCGCGGTAACGAGCGGCGGTAATGTCAATAATGAGCGGTAATATATCGGCGGCGAGTGCAGCGCACACAAGGCACGCGCCGATATTTTGCGCAAACAGCCGTATTGCCGATACCGGGATTGTTTCTGCCGCGTATCTCCGCCGCCGTACACAGTTATTAAAAGACTAGCTTCTGCCCGCGACTTCGTACGCGGATCCTGTCCCTTATGCCAGCGACTATGGGGTCAGCAAAATCAAAGATCTGAATAGTCGCAATAGACGTGACCATAGGGATAAAAGTAGTGATTCTAATTAGACCGCATTTAAGTTGTGTGTGGCAAAAATATTACACGTAGGTATTATTTCGTAAAAAAACATTAAATAGATGACAAAGTCGTGGTGACTTAGTGGAATTCGTGGTGGTTTAGTGGGTAGAGAACCAATCCTCAAGTATGAGCGTGCGTCTTTGATTCCAGGTCTGGCAAGTGCCTGCCAATGCAACTTTTCTAAGTTCGTATGTACTTTCTACGTATATTTTGGATACCAATGACCGTTATTTGGAGGGGATGTTAAACTGTAGGTTCCGACTGTCATTGAACATTCTTGGCAGTCGTTATGGGTAGTCAGAAGCCAGTAAGTCTTACCAAGGGGTAACCGGGTTGTGGAGGTCAGATAGGCAGTCGCTCCTTGTAAAACACTGGTACTCAGTTGCATCGTGACTGGAAGTCGACCCTAACATAATTGGGACAAAGGCTCTTGAGATAATAACGACAATAATAATGAGATATATGCACCGCAAAACATCTGAGGCTGATGACGGGGAGTAGCGACCCCGCGGGGCTATATATACTGAGTTCTCCAGGGAGAGTATACTGTCCCCCATCTCCGGCCGGTCGGAGTGAACCATGACGGGGGTAGGTCTCACGCCTCTGGCTTGGCTTGGCCGTCCAGAGTGGAGTCGCTAGAGCAGGATTAGTGGCCCTGCTCGGAGGGTAGGTGCCTCTGGTAGCACAGGGAGCGCGTAATCCGCGTTTAAAGTCCGCCGAGGTATCCTCACCCTTCAGCCGCTCATGTCCCTATTGCCCTCTTGTTGCTATTCAGTGACTGGTTACAGTAAGTGAGGTGGCGAGTCTCCACCTGCCGTTTTTACATGTACCTAATACATTGTCATCCACTAACATCCCATCAAAATAGCCCAAGTAGTTTTCCTCCATAGTTAGCAATAGTTTAGCACAGAACCGGGGATTGTCTTTTTTTTAACGACGTCCACCGGGGATTGTCCTTGGGTTCATTTCTATAGTGTATAAAGGGATAATCGTCGGTTTTGTGTCACCATTTCATTAAAGTTGTCTCAAAAGGGCTTCAGCGTGTTGGCTTCGACCCCACGTTTGCCTCCCAAAAATTTGGAACTCTGTAGTCCCGAGGTCTGGAAGAGATATACAAAATAATAATGAAGATAAAACGCAACAAAGTTAGAGAGTGGAGGCTCGTGACGCCACGTCTAGGTATGTAAAATTTGTACTAAGCAGTGACTTAACACGAAATTCAAGCGTTGTTGTATCTTCGTTATTATTTGTTTGTGAGAGAGAGAAAAAAAATGCGTGTCCATTATTTTAGGGTTATCTAAAAGACGGACTAATTACTTATTTTGATTCACTATACCTATTTCATAACATTCATTTCTATACATTTCAAGTGTAGTATTGCTCTTGAAGTTCCACATCAGGTGTTCCAGATCTTCGATGTTTACACGTCAATAGAGAGTGCTTATCAGATTGAATAACTTTTGCTAAAACGTCATACCTCTATATGCTATAGTCTAGCTGGGCCCCTGGAGTTCCACATCAGGTGTTTTAGATCTTCAATTTGTATAAGTCAATAGAAAGTGCTTATCAAATTGAACAACTTTTGCTAAAACGGCATACCTGTATATGGTACAGAGAAGCTGGGCTCTTGGGGTTCCACATCAGGTGTTCCAGATCTTAAAATTTATAATCTCAGCTGAAAATGCTCATCAAATGAAACAATTTTTGCCACGGCACCATATTTGTATCTCTTATAGTTTTATTGGTCTGTTGGAGTTCTGCATCAGGTCTTCAAGTTTCGAAGATAAATTATAGCCTATATGTTGACCAGGCCTAATACTGATACAACAAAGAAAAAATCATTGAAATCCGTTCAGTAGTTCGGAAGATTAGCGTGTACAAACAAACAGACATACAGACATACAGACATACAGACATACAGACAAACAGACAGAATTTTTTTTTTGGATTTGTGCTCCATTACTGTTTCTAAACCCCACCCAATTATTATTTTTTTAATATATTCAATGTACAGACACAGTTTTTTTACAGATTTATTATATGTATAGATAAGTCGAAATCCGCCAGGATTTGTCAATTAATTGTTCCGTTGTAAATACGAAATGTTCATCGAGGCCTCGTTTCTTGTTAAGCCGGGGTTTACGGGAAATGCGCAATTGATTTTTAAATGGGTAATATAATTTGTGAGTAATTTGTCATTCATTTTTACGATAAGCCGACAGATTTTAAAATGAACATTAATAATTAAGAATCAAACGAACTTACCTGGTGAAGTTTGATTCCAATTATGCGAGGGTCTCAACCGAAGACGATTACATTTTACTTGCAGCATTACATGATATGATGCTATCTTCGTCACACCTTTAAAGCTATAATATCTAAAAAAAAGAAACCTGTATCTTCTGTCTCACTCCCCCCTACTCCCGAGTGCGCGCGCCACTGCTTGTCATTATTTAGAGTACTTTTTGTGTTATTGCAAATATTTATTTTTTATTTTTCTGGGTAGGGTGGGATGGGATGTAATCGTCTTCGGTTGAGACCCTCGCATAATTTGAATCAAACTTCACCAGGTAAGTTCGTTTGATTCTTAATTATCCTTCGGGTCTCAACCGAAGACGATTACATTTTACTTGCAGATGTTTAGAGCAACGTAAATCAAAAAAAAAAAAATAAAAAATACGTTAGAAAATTAGGAAAATTTTAATTGAAGAACAAAATTGCTAGATTTTGTACAGCTTAATCATATAACATAAGAACATTTATTACCAGACAATATACATTTATCGTTTTCTTAACATAATTTGTTAATAAAATAAATGCAATTGATACTGCAGTTACGAGCTATATTATCACAATTATTTACGTGCCGAATAAGGCATTTACAAAATCATTATTATTACTGTTAGCAGTATCCCTACGGTAGTATTTAAAAAATACGTTGGAGGTATTACTCCAACCCGCGGCCTTGCGGACCACCTCTAGATTAACTCCAGATCGGTAAGCGGCAGATGTGGAAGCCGAGCGGGTACTGTGAGCTCCAAATACGGAAATATCTATGCCGCTTGCCTGCAACACTGTTTTAACCCAGCGTGCTAACGTCTGAGAACAAACTTTTTTATGAGGTCTACGCACTCCAATAAACAAGTGTTCCTCAGGCAAATTATGCCGCAAATCTCTGGTCTTTTCAATATATGTTTCAACTGCCAGAGCCGGACAAATACTGGGGTTTGTGCGAATAAAGGGCAATCTGATGAGTGGTTGGCAAGCCCCGGGCTTTGAAGTTTTAATTAAATCGCTAATTTTAATCACAATTTCATTGTCATGTTTTGATATATTTTTTAATTTTATAAGACTAATAGTTTGCATCCTTTGCGCAGATGCAATTGCTAAAAGAGAACAAGTTTTGTGTGATAAATCAACTAAATCAATATTATCATAGGGATACATTGTTGAAAGATAGTTCAGCACTATATTTGTGTCCCAAGTAGTACTATATTTTGGAGTTGGAGGAGCTAGCCTATACACGCCCTTGAGGAAACGATTGACACAGTCATTAACCGTAACATGAGTGCCTAATATAATTGATAAAGCAGACCTGTGTGTATTTAAACTACTATAGCTCGCACCTTCTTCAAATTTTAATGTTAAAAAGGACAAAACTTTGGAACTATCAGCTTCGAAAATATCCAAAATTTTGTCTTTACAATATATCCACCAAGATTTAAAAGAACTACTATATTGATTTAAAGTACTAGCTGCAAAGGAAGCTATCATTATGTCTAAGGACGCTGGTGGAACGCCGCGCTTAATCATTGATTGCCTGACAATCTGGCTGCCACCAGGATAAGACTCGTATGGAGTGGATGGTGAATTCTGAAAGGAGAAAGTAGTAAGAATTTATCTGGTCCGAAGTACATTTTTTCGGATACAACAAGCCTGGACCATAAAGGGTACCAAGGCTGGGATGGCCAATAAGGTACCACAACGATACCTATTGCTTTTTCCGTTATAATTTTTTCGAGCACTCTTGTGATCAAGCAAAACGGGGGGAATGCGTAAAAGTTTATATTTTTCCAACAAATTGTGAATGCGTCTACAACCTCAGAATAAGGGTCAAGTTTCCACGACGCGTATCTTCTACATTTATAATTTTGAGCACTAGCAAAGAGATCAAATTCTGGTTCTCCTAAGGACTTGATAATTTGCGAAAAGACATAATCTGAAACTTCCCATTCCGTATCGATATTGATTCGCCGAGATTCTCGATCTGCTAAAATATTATCAGACGACTTGACATAAGATGCAAATACGAAGATCCTTTTTGACTCACACCATTGCCATATCTTTCGTGCAAGATCATTTAAATGTGGGTATTGAATGCCCCCCATTCGATTTATGTATGAAATGGCCGTTGTGTTGTCAATTCGTAATAAAATATTGCATTCTTGTAAGTTAGTAGTAAATATTTTTAGCCCATAAAATGCGGCTTGTAACTCCTTTTCATTTATGTGAAGGGCCAATTCGTTTGATGACCAGTTGCCATTAGCACATTGATTGCCGCATGCCGCACCCCAGCCAGTACTTGAGGCGTCAGTGAAAATTTCCAATAAATAATAGTCATTTTTACGAATAGGTGAAAAAGAAGTCATAATTTTATTTGTCCACCATAAAAGATCATGTTTAAGGCTTTCCTCTAATTTCATAAGTTTGTTATAGTTGTCTGTATAATCTAACGCCAAGAATTTTTCTCTTTCAAACAATTTAGTGTACATCCAGCCGTAACTGACAGCTGGGCATGCGGCAGTCAAAAGTCCTATGAATTCGGCAAAAAACCTAATGGTACATCTAGTTTTACCTAAGATCTCCGATGCTCGATTTTTTATCCGAATTTTCTTCTCGTCTGGTAATTTAATAGTCATGTCCGTGGTGTTAAAGATAAAACCTAAGAATTTACAAGTCTGAGTAGGTACCATGACACTTTTCTTAATATTGATGATGAACCCTAAAGATTCCAGAAGAGCACAGGTATTGCTGACGTTTTTTAAGCAGTCAGAGTACGAGCTGGCCAGGCATAAAAAATCATCAAGATAATTGACTGATAGAAAACCAGATAAACGTAGGTATTCTAAGACGGGCTTGAGAAATTTTGTGAAAACCAACGGTGCTGTGCAAAGGCCGAACGGAAGGACGTTAAATTCGTATAATTGTGACTTCCATCGAAATCGTAACTTTTTTCTGTCAGGTTTATTTATTCTAATCAAAAAATATGCATCTTTAATATCTATTGTAGCCATGAAATCATTTCGATTCAATAGTCTGAGTGCCGTCCGGTAATCCTCCATTTTAAAATGATCAGTTTTAATAAATTTATTAAGTTCTTTTAAATTCAATATGAAACGATGAGTTCCGTTCGGCTTAGGCACTGTGAAAATTGGCGATACAAACTGGTTTTCACAAAACTCGCAAGGTGATATGAACTCAGCACTTAGTAGTTGAGAAACACATTGATCAATTATTTTAATTTGTGATTGCGAGTTACATGCATTATTTTGTGGCTCCGATGTTTGTGAGGGTTCTACAATGAAGGGTATTTTATACCCCTGAATCCAACTCAAAATGATCTGATCTTTAGTAATGTCATGCCATTTATCATAAAAATATGATAAGCGGCCTGCAACAGGTACCTGTCTGACGTCCTCTTCGTCTATCGTCTCCGCGTCTGGTGCCGCGCGTTGCTGGTGGGGCGGCGGACTCGCGGCGCCTCCTGTCGGCGGTCCCTCGGTGGTCGACGCGGTGCTGGGGTCGGCCGCGGCTGGACCGCTGCTGCTACGTGCGGCGGCGCCCCCCTCGAGTTTAAAGCACCCCTAGTTTGTGTTGCTGACAGGGTCCTATACTGAGGACGCTGAATTTTTTGTTTAATTTCAGAACCAGTCTTGTTTATGGCTTTCGAGGTCTTAATATGTTCTGATAATGCAGATCCAAACAGATGCTCATCGATGTTTGTATTTTTGACGGTATCTTTAATGCTTCTATTGAGAGTACTAAGCGCTGCATAACGCCGAGATAGCGACTCTTTATAATGGCTATCACATACGAGCCGACCGGCATCGCTGAGGGATTTAATAATATCCTGAGGTACTGTATTATTAGATGACAAGGCCCAATTCAAAGCTCGTCCTATAGCTGCAAGACTATTAGCAAGTTGATTTTGTTTGCTTTGACTGTATAGATCTTTCTTAATATTAACATCTGACAGAGCTGCCTTGATTTCTAAATTTAATTTAGGAGCTTTCATGTTGGGACAATTTTCTGGTGGTAAGTAGCATTTCATTAGCTCCATTTGTGTTTCCTTAGATAACCCGTTGACTAATATATGCGTCCACCTTGACGCAATGTCTTTATGAAGACTATCTCCATAATTTTTTTGATTGGTAGGGTCCTCGCCTAGTAGTTGTAGAATATCTGGATCTAATGTAAATATATTCTCATCTACCGTCGGTGATGCTTGGGCTTCTTCTGCAATCGTTATCGACTGGCCAGCCTGCGCAGGTGCTACCGATTCTGCTGTAGGCACAGTAGGTGGTGCCGTCACTGAAACCAGTGTAGACGGTCCGGCGATTGGTTCTGCTGGGTCCGACGGAGAATCATCGTGGATGTTTATGACCTCATTTGCGGTATCTTCTCCTAAGGGGAAGCAATACAATAAACGAAATCAGATCTCAGACGATCAGATTAATGCAAATGCTGGGTTAACGTGGAAATACACCCTCGACACCGCTTTGCGTGGGAGTGATGCCTCAACATGCTATAGGTACATGGAGATGATGCCTCAACACGTTTTACGTGGAGAAATTGCCTCAACACGATTTACGTGGAGAAAGAAAAAACACCTCAACACGATTTACGTGGAGAAAAAGAAGAAACACCTCAACACGATTTACGTGGAGAAATAAAGGCCTCGACACAATTTATGTGGAGAAGTAGCCTCAACACGAATGTGGAGAGAACACGAACAAGTCTCGACACGATGTACGCGGAGAAAAAACTAATACACAGTTTTCACAGTGATAGTACTTACACGATTTACGTGAAGTAAATATTTCCTCATCATGGTGCACATGGAGCTACCAGTGGGTACTTATGATTATTTATCATTATGTAGGAATGGCTAACTACGACGATCAAATTGCTCACAAAATTAAATATTACAATTTGTGGGTACTTGGTAATCACTAAATTATATTTGCATGAAAACTGACCAAATTTATAAGTATTATGCACTTGTAATAAGGTTTTTATTTACCTGGCATATCCGCGTATTGTTCATATTCATCATAATAACGAACCGCGTGGTCGCTTTCTTCCGATGATGATAAACGCTGTCTTTTCCTTAATTTTGATTCCAACTTCTTAACTTTCCGCAAAATACTATTATAATCACTATCTCTCGACCTTGACCGCTTTCTTTTTCCCATTTTTCAAATTACTGAAAGCCGTTACGAAAGTAGGTGTGATTCCGATAACACAAAAACACGTAATGACAAGCAGTGGCGCGCGCACTCGGGAGTAGGGGGGAGTGAGACAGAAGATACAGGTTTCTTTTTTTTTAGATATTATAGCTTTAAAGGTGTGACGAAGATAGCATCATATCATGTAATGCTGCAAGTAAAATGTAATCGTCTTCGGTTGAGACCCGAAGGATAAATATAGATAAATTTAGTTCGTTTTAGTTCCTTAGGGGTATAAAGGACATTGTTCAATTTTGGCCTAAGAACCGATGTGAATATAAATTATACTATAATTTTTATTTATTTTTATATTGTTTGAAACATATTTTCGTATTCCACGGACACTTCAAATAAAAAAATTCCAAATAAAAAGTAGGGTCACAATTATTGATGCCTTATAAAATGTTTCCGTCGGCCAGTGCTGCCAGTTTCGGAAGTTTTCGGGATTTCGGTAAATACGGATCGAATTGAGAACCTCCTTTCCGAAGTCGGTTATTAAAATTAGTTGCTAACACTTTATTCATTTAAATACCTAAACTGACTAGCTAGAAAAAAACTAGTATTTGTATAATGTTTTAAGATGGTTTTGAGCGAATCGCGAATTTCTAGCTTGGCACTCGAGTAGGATTATAGTTTTCGTAATTGGCACCACTGGTGTACTTCAGTCAGTTTGCTAGAAGTCAGTTTGATAGCTTTGCGACTATCGTTTCTTTTGTGATTTTCTATGCGTTTCATGGTTTTATTCTATATAACAACTTTGGCTTGATTACGGACTCCGATTAGATTGCGTACTTGGTAGACTCGGCTTTGTGTGAAGAACTGGATTTTACTAGCAATTTCGGATATTGCTCTGTCTGTGATCGAATTTAGTTATATTATAATTACAACAATGGATGCAGAATATAGTATATTGTATAAATTGTGGATCTGCTGGAGGTTCTTTGGTATTAGAAAACGAAGATATACTTCGTTGCATACAACAATGGACCGTTCCCCGTATGGTAAGTGGTCTACGAAAGTGTTTTTCTAATTTTGATAAGAATGTTACTACCTACTTATGTTTTCATAAGCACACAATTTCTCGGTTTTCAAATCAATTGCCACAATTGCAAGTTACTTGAAATTTACTAATGTTTTTTGTATTTATTATTACAGGTTGAAGCTCATGACCTTATATGTACGACGTGTTGGTCTCAAGCATAATAAGATGCAATGCACTGTTGGACGCAATTGTGTACTTTGTAAGAAGCTCCTACCCTCAGGCATACTGTTGCAATTGTATCTTTGGGCGTAGAACAGTGGGATGTTGTGCCCACATAATGACTATTATCTGGTATTTAAGCTGGGCGAGATACCAAAACTCAATTGAACCCCCTGCTCAGTTCTTAGATAATATATTATTGAGAAATATTGATGATTTAAAACCTTTAATTGAATATAAATATTGTTTTTATTGCACATCCTCGAAAACCTCTTTCATTGTTATTGGTAAACCTTACTTTAACTGTTAAATAATTTTGTGTGGTAATGACATTTTTAGTATGGTCTGTACCTTCTTGGTAATAGACCGCGGGTTCGATTCCCGCCTTATGGCATGTAGATAGCTAGGTAACTGTCTAATATAAAAGTAGTATCAATCATTTAAATAAATAATTCTCTATCGTAATAATATCGATATTTTATGAATTGTGGTGAATGGAACTCTTCCATTTTGGATACGTTTTATCACAAATCCAAAGTGGATTCACTATATATTAAGAAACGTAACGTTGAAAGCAAAAGCGTTTAGGTAGTTGTTTTTCATAAAAATTCTAAGCATTTATGAAAACTAGTCACACGCCCCGTCTTCGCACGGTGGCAATATAAAACCTTGGTGTTAACCTTCCTCTTGACCTACTCTATCTATTAAAAAAAAATAAAAAAAAATCGCACCCAAATCCATCGCGTAGTTTTAAAGATCTAAAGCATTCATAGGGACAGACAGAAAATGCAACTTTATAAAATGATCATTGTCAAAGAATTATCTTAAACTTGACTATTTACTATCTCTTTTCCTAGTATCTAGTAGAGTAGTCTTTTCCTAGATCTAGAAGAGAACATATAGAGCTGTACATAGTATTGTTGATATTTTGTATAGTGTAGTTTGATAACACTACTCTGATATTTCACGCAAGCTTGGTTATTTTTTATTTATAACCTCAAAATATTAACTTTTTCGTAATTATTTTAGTTTCCTGAAGTGTCCGTTCGTGAAAACTTATTTCATAGGATTCCATATAATTTTAAGAGTTTATAGAAGTCACTTTCCAGTCAAACGGTTCTTAGGCAGAACATGTATGGAGCCGGAACAATGTCCTTTACACCGGGTATAAAACACCTTCATTATTTTGAAACCGACTCACACTTGGCCATTTTCAGATTTTTCCCTTTACCTTGATATAAAGACCTACCTCCATGCCCAAGTCAATACGACCATTGGAAGTGGTCTAGGTTTTTGATGAGTGAATCAGTGAATCAATCAGTCAGTCAGTGAGTGTATAGTAAAAATAGCGATTTTCTGACGTCAATATCTCAAGACCTACAATAGGTATATTAATGAAATTTTGTACTTTAGATAAGTGAGGGGGTCTCAACAGATACTAGAAATTTGATATGCGTAAATAAAATAGATTTTGAGTTACAGGGGGGTCGAATTTGGCCCGAAATGGTTCGTGTAATATAACCCACGGCCGGTGTGTCGCTTTTTTTGCTCGAACTTGGCGGACACACTGCCGTGTGTCTAGATAACAGTCAAAACCAAGTCACATTAAAAACTCGTTTAAAAAATAAAACAACCTAGATTCCTTCGAAGTCTAAGCCAAAGTCTAAACGTATCTCAAGCATATACGAGGTAAATGAGCATATATTCGTCTGTACATAAGGACGCGCATACCTTGCCACAAGTACTGTCTATGCTGTGCCAAAATATGAAATTCAAATTTCGAGTGATGCACCTCGAGTCGTTACAAACTCGTTTGGTTAGCCTTTGCTGCACTTGATATATTTACATTCGTATATATTGCACGCGAACACACCCATGTGTAGAAACAGGCTAAGAAAATATTTCGATACAAATATTTAAACTTCAACCAGAAGATGTCTGGGATATGTACTGTTTTATACAGATACAATTTATATACTGAGTACGTAAACCTGAAATTAAGTAAGCACCTACAGAAATAAATAAACGTCTTATTTTACAGGAACGGGAACGGAAAGTTTTTAGTAATGTTTTAAAATTATCCTCATTTATAAAAAGTTTGTAATGTATCTCTTTTCAGTAAATAAAGTAAGCCTGATCATTTCATCTTAGTCTAACATTCTTATTTTTTGCTTGTCGCTTTAAAATCACAAAACTCAAAATTTGTTTGCGGTTCGCGCGTGACCAAACGATTTAAAATAAATTATTCTGAATTGCTAATGTTGTGATGTCGAACGCAAGGGGAAAGACAGGCGTCAATCTGTTTCAATGCAATATACGTGTGGGATTGAATGTTTCTGAATGATTGAGATGTGTGTAAGATGATGGACGTTTCTAAACGAATGAGTGGGAGTAAGAGGGAATGAATGAATGAGAGAGAGAGATTGGTTTGGAAATTTGGATTTAAAGAGGGAGGAGCTAAGAGATTAGACGATGTACCTAACGATTTTATGTAAAAAAATAGAAATAAATAGTTTAGATTGAAATTCAACGGTTATTATTGAATTACGCAAGTACTCCACGAACCCTGATCCCCACAGTTTTGGGGGCTCGTCCGGGATCAGTGCTGTGGATACGATTCGTACCGACGAACAAAGACGCCACGTGGAACGCCATTACGCCTCTGCGCGCCGCACCGGTTTCCTTCGAAAATTATTACGACGACGACGACGACTAACGAAAACTACGACGCTACGACTACGACGATTTCAAGAGGATGTCGAAGGATACTGATGCCGGTGGTTCACCAGACCACGAGCAACTCTGGTACACCAAGGACGCCGTTCCATCGTTCAGCGGGCAGGACAAGACGTACCCCGTCTCGAAATGGATTCAAGATATCGAGGATAATAAAGACATATTCCAGTGGTCACCAATACAACAGCTCATCGTCGCCAGGCGCTCGCTTACTGGTACAGCCGCGCTCTGGTTCCGAGCCGAAAAAACCTTCAAGACATGGGACGAGTTGAAAACGGCTATCTCAAAGGAATTTCCTGACACGTTGGATCAAAAAACAGTGCATGAATTAATGAGTGCGCGTAGAAAAAAACCCAGTGAGTCCCTATTAGAGTACCTATACACAATGAAGGAATTAGGAAAACGTGGTAAAATGCCGGACTATATCGCTATCCGCTACATTGTAGACGGGATACCTGACCTAGAGAGTAACAAGATCATGCTTTACGGTGTTACAACATATCCAGACCTAAAAGATAAGTTTAAAATTTATGAGATGGTGAAAGAAAAAATGAAGGCGAGAACATTGAGTGTGCGCAGTAAGCCTCAAGCGGTGAGTCACAATGATTATCATAAGCCATTTCAACCAAGATGTTATAGCTGCGGCGATCGAAGCCACATGTCAGACCAGTGCCCGAATAGCAGTAAAGGCAAGAAATGTTTCCATTGTAACGATTTTGGGCATATTTCGGTAGAATGTCCGAATAAGAAGCATGCAACGCCTTCAAAAACATTCATGCAATCAAGAAAAGATGGCGGCGGCGGTGAACGAACAACCCGAACAACTGAACGGCACGAATATCCACGGAGTCGCCCGACACCGGACGCAGCTACGCGACTTCCGCCGAAGCAGACCTACTTCACGAGTGAGATTGAGAACGAGAGCGATCGCGATGAGATCGACGACGTCGTGCACGATGTTCATGTTGTCAACACGGGTATGAAGTGCGCCACGATTCATGATGAACGAAACGCAACGTATGACAGTGACAGCTCATCAAGTGACGTTATCGATCAAGATCAAGATGTCAATAATAACAACAACATAGCACTGTTTACATCGAAATCGCGCCAGAAACCGCTGAAAACGGTGGAAATATGCGGTAAAACAACAGATGCGCTGGTGGATTCGGGCAGCGATATCAATCTTATTACGGATGAGTATCGTCGTCAACTAGGAATGAGTGTTAACGGTGATAGTGTTTCGGTCAGTGGTTTAGGTTTATCAGTGATAAAAACGAGTGGTTCGTGCACAGTGGACATTGTTATAGACAATAAGAAATACGAAAACGTTAAGTTTTATGTTATCTCGAAACGTGAAATGCCTTTTTGTATCATATTAGGCAATGATTTTTTACAAAGAGTGACAATGTGTATGAGTGGTAATTCTGTGTGGTTTGGTAGTAAAGATGACGAGTGGTTAAGCTGTATGTTGAGTGAGGCTTATGTGTGCTCTGATTTTCCTTCCACAGATCATATTAAAGATAACAAGGTGCGAAACAAAGTTCAACAGTTAGTTAAAAGTTACAAACCTCAGCAAGGTAAAGAATCTCCCATACAAATGAAGATTATTGTCAAGGATGATGTCCCTGTAGCACAACGTCCCCGAAGGATTTCATTGAAAGAACAACAAGAGGTAGAAACACAAGTTAAAGAATGGTTAGATAAAGGCATCGTTCGGGTAAGTCACTCTGAATCTGAATATGCTAGTCCCTTAGTACTCGTTTGGAAAAAGGATAGATCTGTGAGAAAATGTGTTTATCATAGGAAATTGAAGCCAAAGGTCCCTACAAATTTAGGAAAGTTAAAATGAAAGACTGTTATGATGTAGAAAAGGTATACAATGGAGAAGGAGACGGACCTAACAGAACTTCTACCTCTGTAGACAATATGAAGAAATGGCCGATTATAGGAGAATAAAGGTAATATTCTATTCTATTTCTGATGTAACAAACTTCATTTTATTTTCTAGTGAAAAAGAGATGTATGCCAGTTGATTTTATTTAGTTTAAGTATTGTTTAAAAATAAGTTTAACTGTTTGTCAAAAAAGTTGGTAGTCATGTTTAATACCTAAGATATTTTGTTAAATTCTAAGAAGATCCTTTGTTTAGTTTTAAAAAGATTTTTTGTTTAATTTAAGCCTTACGATGTAAACTCAATGACGTTTATTTGGTGAAGTGTCTGAGGACAGACACTCCGTCAGGATGACCGAATGTGGGATTGAATGTTTCTGAATGATTGAGATGTGTGTAAGATGATGGACGTTTCTAAACGAATGAGTGGGAGTAAGAGGGAATGAATGAATGAGAGAGAGAGATTGGTTTGGAAATTTGGATTTAAAGAGGGAGGAGCTAAGAGATTAGACGATGTACCTAACGATTTTATGTAAAAAAATAGAAATAAATAGTTTAGATTGAAATTCAACGGTTATTATTGAATTACGCAAGTACTCCACGAACCCTGATCCCCACATACGTATCTACGTACAGCTTTTGTTTTTCAATAATAAACGTTTCGCCACCTTCTGCCTAATTTAGCACGTAGCCTGAAACAGTAAAATCGGCACATGCTGCTGATAGATCCCTTCTTTTGCTGATAGCGAGAACTAAGTTGAAAAAAGTTTAGTAAGAGCATAAAAATATTAGGGAAGAAACGTGTTTCCCGATAGAAATGCTATAAATCTTTTTCGTTTCCCTTCGATCTAAAACAGATAACATTTAGTAACGTGCCTACAAAAGTGTATCTTGTCGATAAAACCTAACAGCACACAAATCGAACACTCGCGGAGCCGCAACCATTGATATTTAACCGCGCATAATATTTTCGTGAAATTTGCATCATCATTTTGCGTCAAATGTCGAATACGATTTCCCTTGTAGGCACGAACAGGTCTATTTCCATTTTCAAATGTCGGCCCGAAGCTAGAGGCTCAAGTGTTCCGTCAGAATATTTGAATATTTTAACATCGACGCCCGCGCCAAAATAAAATATGAATTTTTATTTTGTTGGTGAGTAACTCGATAAAAGATATCATTATATGATTAGGCATGGTTGATTAAACCTTTAGTTTTTCGATCAACTGCGAGCGAGAGATAAACTCAGTTACGTGCGATACAAAATAATTTGTATCGGTTTCAGTTATAGTTTTATACACAAAGTAACAGAATCTAATCTAACTTTAGAATAAATTAAGTTTGTGTTTGGTCGCCATGTTAACTGTATCGTGTGAGTTTGTGGGATGAAAACAATTTGAACACCGCCAGGGTCCGACCACTTTTATAGTGACCTCCGTACGTGGACCGAATCCAAACCGCAGGGCATTAAAGCTGCAATAGGCATATTGCGCCAGCCCCCGCGGCATTACATGCTAAATTCACAAACTTGACAACTCCTGGCTGGGGATACGCTATACATTGTTTATGTAATGCTTGTTTTACAAACTTCATTACTTATTTATGACCAACCATAGGACCTAACAATGGCTATTCAGAGCAGCCAATTAATTTGAAAAAGTTGATATTGTCAGTCCGTGTGGATTTGTGGAAAATATAGTTTAGTCATACTGTATTTAAAATTCTGGCAAGCATAGGACCAAACATAGCGTTATTCAATTGTGTACCTATATCGAATTAAGTATAGTAACGGTACAATGGATTTAGTGAGGCTATGGTTGCTGAATTGTAGCTTCATACTTCAGCGATTGTTTATTTGTTTATTAAATAGATTTAGAGCTTATATAACTTTACCAAAACGGCAACAAAAATCATTTTAACCTAAATTTTATTTATTTTTTTCAGCTGAGGACAATGCCTGACGCATACACACACCGCCCGGGAAGAAGATGGTGAGGTTATGTGGGGCTTGCATCCACTAAAAACTTCAGCTTTTGTGCCGTCTTCTGCCTTTTAGAGAGGGGCCACGAGGACCAAAGACGACTTTCGTGACCTCTCGGCATTACCCTACTGGTTATGGTTTCTCGTCTATAGTCAGCTCAGACAGGTCTTGACGGATGTTACTATAACCACAAGTCAATAACAGAATAATGCAGATGAACAGTTCCAAAAAAAAAATAACTTGTAACAACTGCAGTGAATACTCCTACCTTGTCCGAACAAACATACATAATGCCTGAAGTATAAGGAATTCGGGTCACAATGGCCCAGATCCAGAGTAATACTAAGTCTAAGAAAACCGACGGATTCAACAACATGCTCAACAAAAGGAAATTGGATGTAGATACTATTTAGCTTGCGCTTGTTGCTCTAAATATAGCATTATGTCTCTCAAATGTCCATGTTATGAAGTTTGTATGAAACAAAAGTGGCTTAAATAAATCATAAATAGAAATTTCATTATTTTGTTTAACTTAATTTATTTTTCAAAAGATATTTTCTTTTTTTTTTATATTTCGACGCTCCTATGATTTTGTCTCAAATTAAATGAATGAACCGAAACAAAAGTAAAAAAGATTCTATCGCAGCTGAAGTTCTCAACAGAATGGAGAAATAAGCGTGTTATTAGCAAACAAAAAGCAAACATATTCCTGTTTATTTTAAAACAAGCTACCATTGAGGATATCTTTTTACATTTCTACTCGCAATCTCGTTTGAAATCTTACCGGTTGTTCAAGCTGCATTTTATTAAAGTACGGAGACGGAAATAGACAAGCGAGAAGCTAAATATTCGAGTGAAAGAAGGCTAATTATTGTGTATTCCGGAGCTTCCAAACGTCACTAATTTGAAGGAAAAGAGTGTCATAATTAGTTGACTCCTCCTTCGCCACACGAACACGAAGGAAGCACTTAATTGCGATCCGAGCGTCGAAAGACTGATGTACGTCGCAACTACGTATGTATTTCTTATTGCTGGGGAATAAGGTTCAAATTGGGTCAAGTAAGCAACATATTCGAAGACGGAGCAGTGCAACGTTGCAGAGTTAAAATTGAACACATGGTGTCTGTCGGGCTGCGTTGACGTGATAGATAAAATATCACTTCCTAGAAACTTGTGTTGATATGTCACTTTCTTAAATCGATATCAAAGTCTGTTTCAAATTGCAATTATTTTAATGGATATCGTTTAGAAACAAAACACTAAGAATATTTTAATCAGATTAAGTGGATTAAGCCCTTTATTTATGCGAACCTTGAAAAGTAAAAAAGCGGAGACAAATGCTAAGCAAATTAGAGGAATTAAGTAAAGATTTCAGACTAATTAATTACGTTCATTTCAATTAACAAATTTGAGTATATTTAGATACGTAATTGATCTAATTAATTATCAATCGTATCTTGTATCTCGAGGAAACTCCGGTTCGCATTGAAATTCATTTACTAACTCAAGTTATATCGACGTCACTGTAACCAAAGATATAATGAATGGAGAATGTAAATGGCGATTTGCCTGAAAAAAATTTTACTTGTGAGAATTTAGACCAAGGGGTTTAGAAA
This sequence comes from Helicoverpa zea, assembly GCF_022581195.2. Taxonomy (NCBI): domain Eukaryota; kingdom Metazoa; phylum Arthropoda; class Insecta; order Lepidoptera; family Noctuidae; genus Helicoverpa; species Helicoverpa zea. The sequence continues at coordinate 395,263 of NC_061464.1, read as the reverse complement.
GAGAAGAAATCCTACGCAGGCCCTGACTGAAATTAGGCTACGGGCAGTATGTACCCATTTCACCACACTTCTGGACATGAACCTTTTCCAAAACTCACTGAACTTTGAAACAAATATTGTTGGTTTAATCATAGGTATTTCATAAATATTCTCATCAAAGGCAACTTAGAATGAGTCTTAAAACAGCTCAATACCCCACCGGACATAAAACGCACCAATTATCCTTTAACACGTGAGCTGCTTATTAATAATTTTAATGAATTACAGGTTTTAATCAAATATGTTAACAAATGACGGCGTTACGAGCGAACTCCTAATAGGCATCCGGGCATAGGTAATGTAAGAGCGCGCGCATACTACAAACTTTTAGTTGGCTAATGATTATTTTGGGCTCATAAATTAGTATCAAAATGAAAGGAAATACACACGTAACAACGCTCAGGTATTTTTCCGGTATGAGACCGACTCAAAACTTTGATTATGTTCACAACTTTAAATAAAAAATAAATGTTTAAAAACTAAAAACCGAGCCAGTCATGTATTGTCAGATCATCATAACTCAGAGCGTGTGCAAAATTTCATCCTAATCGAAGACCGGGAAGTGGGTAAATTTAAGATTCCAAGATTTTCTTACACACATGGTTACAAGTGAAGCTAATATATGCGTGTTAAAAATAAACCTACCACCGGGATCAAGTCGGCCTACTAAAAAGTTTACAATGTGCGCGCCCGCTAAGGGTAGCCATTCAATGTCGCCCTGTTTTGTTTATTAATGAAGGGTAGACCTATGTCTACCCTTCATTAGTTTCTCTTGTCTTCATTAGTTTAGTAAATCTCTATAGATTTACTATCGTATTAAGCTCATAAATAAAGATTGTTAATTGAACTGTTATTGGTAAAGGGCTCGCGTGTGTGGTGAATAGGTTAGTCGATTTGAATGTTCACACACAGTTTTGGGTGTTTTGATTGGTAGGCCAGCTCGTCACAGAATTTGTAGGTACTTTGGCAACTTATGCCTACTAAACTTGTAGTCCATAAGGGTCAGTAGGAAAAACTCATTATGGACCGTGTGTACGCGTCCTTAAACGCATGATAATTTGTGTCCAGCAGCTTGACGTTTTCATTTTGTATAACATGATAACATTGGACGCATGTCTACGCGTGAAATCCGATCTCAACCATATTTCATATGTCACTAATTAAGTTTTGATATTGTAATTTAATATTTTTAGCAACTATCAAAATGTTATAACAAGAAAGTAGGAATATTTTCATCTAGACGATATTAGAATGTTACTGTAAAAAACTTTTGGCAATGAGATGCAAATTACAATAGTACTACTATAAAACATTATAACAGTAATGAACTTTAGTCTGAAAACTAGTAATAAGTCAATGTCTAGGCTTTAAAAGAGCGCTGTAATTAAAGTAAATGAACAAATCACTCTTTATACCAAATTAAAACGTGGTTAGAAATTTGAATGAGACCTAGCAGAGAGAGACAGAGTAAAAAACAACCGAGAAAAAGCACAAACTGAAAGATAAAAAAGTTATAGTATCTCAAACTAAGAACACTAGAATAGTCTACTAACAGATGGCATATTGACAAAAGATAGTGTTGAATATACATTTCCTACAAAAGTAATGATGGTTTATATTTTCCGCGATACAATAATAAATAAAGGATTGTTAATCTCTTGAGTAAATTATATTGACATGAATCCGAGAGTTATAGCTAACGAGCCGAACAATCAACTATGATTTAATGCAACAGACGAGATGGTAAATTAATTCCGTTGTTCTCGTCGCATTATTTTCAAGACGTGGAAATTAATTAAGGCGGTATACTCGTTACAAATGTCTACTTTTATTTGTTGAAAGAAAATTATCAAGGCAGCTTTCCAAATCTACGAATAGATGTAACTTTTAAATAAATTGAAGTACTCCATGTTCTGTATAGCGTCACAATACCGCTAAATACAGACATGTTTTATTGCCCTATGTACATAT